>NC_141685.1:219818992-224618992 GCF_964263255.1 Lissotriton vulgaris
AGCCAGGTTTTCAGGACCTTCCTAAAAATGATCAGCTCTGTTATGCCTCTGAGAGAGAGGGGAAGGGAATTCCATGCTTTGGTGGTACCTACAAAACAATTCCTGCCTCCCCAATTGGCTTTTTTAGCCCAAGGAATAAGAATGAGTTTCATTTAGACGCATAGATACAACAATCTGGGTGTCATCGGCGTATGAGGTCAGCTTGAACCCAAAGGATCCAATAGGGGAGCAAGCTGAGAGACATAAATATTAAAAAGCGTGGGGCTCATAGATGACCCCTGTGGGACTCCACAGGGGAGGGAGAATGACTTTGCAGCGAAGTTGCCAAGTGTAACTGTTTGCACTCTGTCTCCTAGGAAAGATTTAATCATTTTCCATGCCCTGCCTGTGACACCAATCTCATGCAGCCCGTCCATCTACAAACTGTGATGGACCGTGTCAAACGCCGCAGAGAGGTCCAACATGATCAAAGCTCCATTCCCTCCTTGATCTAGAGTGGCCCTTATTTCTTCGGTAGATTTGATAAGAGCCAACTCAGTGCTATGGCTCCTTCTAAAACCGTACTGCGTGGGATCAAGTATGTGTCCATCCCCTAGAAATCAACTGAGTTGTGTGTTTATTATTTTTTCAGTGATTTTTGCAGGGAACGGTCATCTAGAGATTGGCCTAAAATTGTTTGAGTCCATAGGATCCAACTTGGGCTTTTTTAACAAGGGAAGAATCAACGCTGTCTTCCAGGCTTTTGGAAAGTAGCCCTTCAAAAAAATGTGTATGAGATACGTAAATGTATGAGAGTGTCCAAAGCACAAACTCAGTTACAGCCTCTGAAGAGGAGCGGCGGCTCAGAAACACGAAAGACTAACAACTTTTTAACTTGATAGCTGAAGTTACATTGGGCTGTGAAGTGGCCTTTGCCCGATCCGAAACTACTGCGGAGTGCATCCTTGACCTGTGGGTACTCTGTAGCATTGAAGGTGGAAAGCAGCTCCAGTATAGAGCACTCCAAACTCCAACAACACTCTAAATTCGCTCACCTAAAATGTCTGCTTTTATATCAAAGTCTTTAAGCATAGGATTAGCACAGTGCCATCCACATTGAGAGAGAAAGGGACAACGTTTTCTGCTATTTCCACAGGAAAATCTTTAAGCGTGGGATGTCCTTTGGGGCCAACTATTCCTCCTGTTACCTCCAATAAGTCCCACACAGCAGGATTGCTGTGAACTGGGAGGAACTGGGAGGAAGCCACACCCCTTTTCTCCACCACAAAGGCACCTCCTGGCACACTCAGAGCAGGGGGATGTAGTCCCCTTGGCAATTGAGGGTCCTTGTGGGCCATTGGGGAGGTCATAGGATTATGTGGCAATTGCTATAGACATGTAACTGTGTCTCTAATCCTGCAGTTTGGGAAACACACTTTTCTAAAGTGTCCAATTATGTTTGCAGTTTTTCTGTCACTAGAACTGTAACTCCCTGATGTTCTATTTTATCAGTTGCTCTAATTTCCATAGCCTTTTCTTTTTCCAGTTGTAGTAATTGTTCATTTAATTTAGAACACTCTTGAAGAGTTGGTGACAAACAAACTAAAGATTTGCCTCCTTTATTTAAATATACATTTTTGAGCAGCTGTAACATTAGATGGAAATAGATTTTTGATAAGACAGCTTTCTAATGCACTTTTTCGTTTGGTATGTCCTTGAGTGGATTTCCGTATTGCACATCTTATGCTTAGCCCATATGTTTTACCAACTCTTTGAATTGTAAGTTTTTCCAAATGTTTACTTTTCCAATACTTCCTAGCGAATTCCTTGTTTTGTTTTGTAGTAGTATCTTAGAAACAGGCTGTCCTTTGACTGGTGTTAGTTGTAGCAGGTCTTGTAACAGTTTTAAGTGTTTACACCAAAAAGTATGCCATAGTCAGATTTTAGGCTGCATTCTTAAATGTTTAAAGCAGGCATTAGGTTTGACACTGTGCTGAGTTTGTCAATATTTAAAAGCTTCAATGCCTTTAATATACCCACTCCCAAACCAGAGAAAGAATTAGTGCAGGTGGAACGTGAGCTAAAACTTAAAGGAAACACTGGTCTCCCCATTTTTTCACGCTGTAATTTTACATGCATATCATGTGGTCCTGATGAAGGTGGTGCCCCAATAGTAATGCCACAGAAATGTACATTGGCCGTATGTTGGATAACCCTGGATTCATAACACCAAAAATAATCAATTCAGATTTACTCTGATGTGTATGTGAGATTAACACTGATGACATCATCCACGTGATAATCTGATGCACATACTGATGCTCTAATATAAACTTTGATACACCCATTCTAAAATACAGATTACTATTTTTGAAACCATACACACAACAATGCCAGATGCTACATACCACCGACTATTTCCTAGGTCTATACACACATCCAGTGACTTATGCATACAGTTACTCATCAATACAGGAATATAATATGTACTCATACACCTATACATACAGTCACACTCTACCACTCATCCATAGAGTTACTCACACACCTAGACAGTCATGCAAAGAATGAATTACATACTCATTTACTCATGTATACAGTTATACACACCAACTGAGTTATTTATACACACACCACATCACTTATTTATGCAGATACTAACACATACTTACTGTCTTCTACAATCACTGATGCATGCAGACACTCATTTATACACCCACTCTCACATATAGTCATTTATATACTCCAACACTCACATATACTGCCTTAAAACATATGTAGTTACTCACTCATATACCACTGATACATTCATTCACACACCAATACACCCATACACACAGTAACACACCCATTCAGGCTTTTCCAGATGCACTTTTGAATCCATACAACCATTGAATCACCCACTCAGATATCTATGCACAGAGTCATACACCCCCCATCCACCCACACAAATACTCAGGCACCCATACAGATACTCAGACAACAAATCAATAACCCATATAGACACTCATGTAGCTACTCACCAACCCACGCAGCCACTTACACACCAACCGAGTGACTAATACAGACTTTCACACAGTTTAGTCAGTAACCGATGCATTCGGCAAGACACGTTAAATCACTCACTTATACAGTCAGTCATGCACCTACTAAATAATCCCTTTAGGCACTTGTAAATCCACTTGTTCTTCAAAACACCTTGGCATAGATATATATGAAAAATATTTAAACTTTACAGAAACACACATTCACTGGATAATGTCATCAGTGATGTCATTTGAGATGGCATCAGTGATGTCACTGACCATGTCATGAGGGATGTAATATGTTACATCATCAGCAGTGCATTGCCGGCGAGTGAGTTATAGTTAGCACAACTAACTATAACTGGCAAATGTCTCTAGTTTCATATGAGTCAAATGTCCAACTAACTATAATGTCCCTGATACCTATGGTCTTTTCAGTGAATATCTAAGGTTTTTTAAATGCTAATTCCTATCTATAATGTCTGTAAAACCTATGGTTTTTTCAGTGAATTTCACAGGTTTTTTTTAATGTTAATTTCATATTTTAATATTTCTAATTGTTTTTTAATGTTTTAAAACTCTATTATCCTTTTTTTAACTTTAAAAAGTATTTAATGTTTTATATCTTCCCCCAAAAATATGTATATAATTTTTTTGGGTGGGGAGAAAACTACAGTCCCATACCGGTAGTCTACCAAGCTCGATCAGCACGTGAATCCTATCCACCACATTTAAATGATGCACATTTGGTATCCAATGGGTTTGTGGCACTGCGTCCTGTGTAACATCATATACATATGAGATCGCGCCAGCTGCTACTTTGGTATGCGACGGGTACGCACTACCATGGAGCACGTTACGTCATATACGTATGGGGTCACGCCCGCTGCATTGCGTAAGTGATGAGTGCATGCTGCCACGCCCTGTGTTACGTCATAAACGTACGGTGTTGCGCCGCGTACGCCATTCCCTCATTTTTTTGTGCCTCAAAACTATATCTAAAAGTGTATATGAGAGCAAGCAATAATCAAAAATATTTTAAACATTTATATATTTTTAAATGTAATAAACTTATATTATAGTAAATATATTTTCTCAAAATCACGTCGGGTGCGGTCTCCTCGAGCGCTAGGTGCGCGATTGCCTTGTGACCATAAAAAAACATTTCCCATTGTAACAGTTGGAAAACACCACCTATTTTAGTCAATCTCCGTACTGCATTTGATGAGACACATCTCTTCTGCTTAGAGATCCTTTTTCTGAACTTTTTGCAATGTACACATATCTTACTCTACAGGCAACATGCAACCATCATCTTCATCAATATTCATACTTTGTAAAGTAGCCTCCCACCTGTGATAGCCATATACCTAAAAGTTACATAACCAAAGTTTTCTCCACTGCCAGAGGTATCACGGTTGTATACACTGTCCACAGCACAATGTATATAGTACGGCCCAGAGGTAGTATCATGCATAGATAATGAACACACGGACAGAGATAGATAGTGGAAGTGGGTACGGGCATGTGCGCTCAACTCCTTTTTATTACCAGCGCCACATATCCAGTGACTTCTGTGCTGGATGCTTGTGAGGTGAGTGTAAAGCAGCCCTCATGGAATTGTTGCTGCTAGCATCAACTACAACAGTAATCATTGGATCACACACAGAGATTCAGTATTAAAATAATCAATAATTTGTGCTGCAGTATGGTAGGGACAGTAGATGTGACATAATACAGAAACAAATTCTATTGTAAAAGATCCACAACTTGTGGTACACTGAGACACAATCAATAGATCTGAAACAATACACAAAAAGATGATATCATAAATGCTCCATCAGATCCAGTGCACTCACATAGCCAGCATTGAGCATGTGCATAGCTAGCGATGATGCGTGCTGCGGGCGGACCGTACTAGGAGCAGTATCTATTGCCATCAACACTGCATCATCTGCAATAGCGACTTGATCTGAATTGTGAACACTGCTGCCTGCAGTGTAGGCCAGACAGAGCGGTCAGCAAAGGCCCACAGCCATGTGTCGTTGACTTGAGCTCCACAGTTTGCAATACGTGAAGCAACAAAAAAGCATGTGTGGAGCCTGTAATGATTCGTATGCATGGTGCTGACAGAGCTCGCTAGAGCCAGGTCTTTTCCTACAGGGCTGCGTCACCTACAATACCGACTCAATCTGAATTGTGAACACTGCTGTCTGCAGTGTTAATTGAAGGCAGTACTCACACAGACAACCATGAATACTTTTTCTCACTTCCTCTTCACGAAATACAACAACATAAATTACAGAAAACTCTGGAATAAATAAATCAAAACAATTTGAATTTTGATTTCTGCTGTCCACAGTATAGACTATTTAGTGTTCCTTTGGACTTGCAAAATGAATTTGGTCATTGTAGTAAATCTATAAGTCATCTAAAAAAAATTCTTTAAGCAATAAATACTAAAAGGATATTGTGTATATTTCAATAGACGTTTTAGTTACTTGACTACTGGATTCTGTAAATAAACAATCACCACTCGATCTAAATTGTGAGCCCCGCTGACCACAGTGTAGGCCAGAGGCACTATTCATTAACGCCTCACAGCCACGTACCGTGGAATTTGAAAGCATAGAGTTGGTTGCACCAGATCAGAGGGGGTACATAGAAATAATCACAGACTTGAAATTCTGACATCCTCAATCATTGAGAAAACGCTGCTCCTGAGGCGGAAAGCCGGGAGAGCGCACCGCTTTTAAAAATTGTTATTTGTATTCTTGTGCTTTTAAAATTGGAAAACTTCACACACCCAAGCCTTTCCCACCTTAAGCGGCACCTCCGCTACCCAGAAACCGGCGTGCCGAAAGCTAGCCAGCGCCTCGGCCGATCGACAGGCCACGCCCACATCGGAGGCCACGCCCACCGCCCACAGCCTAAAAGAGACGCTGCTCACAGCCTCTCCACCTTGAGAAAACGCTGCTCCTGAGGCGGAAAGCCGGGAGAGCGCACCGCTTTTAAAAATTGTTATTTGTATTCTTGTGCTTTTAAAATTGGAAAACTTCACACACCCAAGCCTTTCCCACCTTAAGCGGCACCTCCGCTACCCAGAAACCGGCGTGCCGAACGCTAGCCAGCGCCTCGGCCGATCGACAGGCCACGCCCACATCGGAGGCCACGCCCACCGCCCACAGCCTAAAAGAGACGCTGCTCACAGCCTCTCCACCTTGAGAAAACGCTGCTCCTGAGGCGGAAAGCCGGGAGAGCGCACCGCTTTTAAAATTGTTATTTGTATTCTTGTGCTTTTAAAATTGGAAAACTTCACACACCCAAGCCTTTCCCACCTTAAGCGGCACCTCCGCTACCCAGAAACCGGCGTGCTGAACGCTAGCCAGCGCCTCGGCCGATCGACAGGCCACGCCCACATCGGAGGCCACGCCCACCGCCCACAGCCTAAAAGAGACGCTGCTCACAGCCTCTCCACCTTGAGAAAACGCTGCTCCTGAGGCGGAAAGCCGGGAGAGCGCACCGCTTTTAAAAATTGTTATTTGTATTCTTGTGCTTTTAAAATTGGAAAACCTCACACACCCAAGCCTTTCCCACCTTAAGCGGCACCTCTGCTACCCAGAAACCGGCGTGCTGAACGCTAGCCAGCGCCTCGGCCGATCGACAGGCCACGCCCACATCGGAGGCCACGCCCACCGCCCACAGCCTAAAAGAGACGCTGCTCACAGCCTCTCCACCTTGAGAAAACGCTGCTCCTGAGGCGGAAAGCCGGGAGAGCGCACCGCTTTTAAAAATTGTTATTTGTATTCTTGTGCTTTTAAAATTGGAAAACTTCACACACTAAAGCCTTTCCAACCTTAAGCAGCACCTCCGCTACCCAGAAACCGGCGTGCTGAACGCTAGCCAGCGCCTCGGCCGATCGACAGGCCACGCCCACATCGGAGGCTACGCCCACCGCCCATCAACCTATCAACCTATAAGTATGTGCCTCCCCTGGAAGCGCAGCGGATGAGCGCAGCGGGCGCGCCGATTGCGCGCCGAAGGCGCGCCTAAGGCAAGCCCGTCTGCGCCCGTCCGCGACCGACCGGGACCAGGGGCCATATCCCCTACAGGCTCCAGAACACCTGAGGCAGTCATCATTCGCTACAATCGTAGCGATCTACTAGCCCTGCGTAAACCCATCGAAACAACAAACTGCATCCAAACCGGTCCTGGTCTATCCTACGGACCCATTTCATGCCGTTCATGTCAATGGACCAGCTTGGGTCAACTTTCAACGGATCCTCACACGATCCCTACCAACCCCCAGCATGAACTAAAATGTCTATATTTCAATGCCAGATCACTACCCAAGCATGCACTAGACATATGGGACACCTTAATCACCAAAACGCCAGACCTGGTTTTTGTCACCGAAACGTGGCTATACGATGCCAGTGCCCCAGACCTAGCCAACGCTCTCCCCCCAATTATAAAATAATAACACAAAACAGACAAAGCAAGAAAAAAGGAGGCGGAGTCGCCGTAATTTTTAGGGACCACCTAACTTGCCTAATGGATACAATCAATGCGGAGGCTGAACATGAGCTATTACCATTTAGAATTCTCGCGGAGAATTATGTTATGCTAGCAGGCGCAGTCGTCTATAATCCACCTGGACAACAAACCAACATTAGCGCTAAACTCCTGAAGCAAGTACTCCCTTTGTGCCTAAAGCACAAAAACTACATGATCATTGGAGACTTTAATGTCCATTACGAAAACTCCAATGCCCCTGGAGTCGCTCAGCTCAAATACGACATGGAAATCCTCCAACTGAAACAATTGGCTGATGGCCCTACGCATATAGCAGGGCACACCCTGGATCTCCTTTTTACGAACATCGAGTCGACCACCCTTAAGGAAACTCTCCCTCTGTCATGGTCCGACCATTTCATGCTCTCATTCTCACTTGAACTTCCCGGCAAACCCGTGAAGACCAGATCCACCCCCCTCACCTCCAATAGAGCCTGGAAACTAATCAAGGACTCCAACTTCCAAAACCATTTTCACGAGACAGATGTCTCCCTACCAGATAATGAACCTATTGGTAACAATGTCATCCGGCTAGAAAATAGAATCCGCCAAACATTGGACAAAATAGCACCCTTGCGAGAAGTTAGGAAAAAAACAACCTCAAGAGCCTTAAAAGGGAATGCCAAAAAACAGAACACCAATGGAGACAAGCGAAAGACCCTACAACCAGAGCCAATTACACTGCCAAAAGGAAACAATACATCCTTGCCATCCGAGAGGCAAAAAAGGCATTTTTGTGCAACGAATCAACGAAAACCACAACTCTGCAAAAGAGTTATTTAAAATTGTGAAAGAGCTCAGCAATCCATCCTGCACTTCGCAAAACCTCACCCCTTCAACAGAAGCATGCGAATGGATTAGCTCCTTCTTCTCCGAAAAAATCAATAAAATTTATTCAACCTTCACCCCCTCCCATCTCATCTCCCCCTATGATAACTTTGACGTACGCCCATCTACATCCGACAACGACAACGACCGCCTAGACTTGGGCAACTCCCCTCGCCTATCCAACTTCCAACCACTCTCCGAAGAAGAGGTGTTAACAGTCCTTAGAGCAATAAAATCCGGCTCCCCTGCAGACCCCTGCCCGCACTTTGTATTCTCTGAAATTGCACCGACTCTATGCCCACTCATTACCAAACTTTTCAATCAGTCTCTCACCTCCGCGTCCTTTCCAGATTGCTGGAAACACGCATCTGTAACCCCCCTTCTGAAGAAAGCTGGGTCCGATATTCTCAACCCGGAGAACTATAAGCCAATTTCACAACTCCCTTACCTCTCCAAAGCATTGGAGAAAATGGTTAACTCACAGTTATCCAAATATCTGGAGGACAACTCGCTTCTGGACTCCACCCAAACCGGATTCAGATCCAACAACAGCACCGAGGCTACGCTGCTGGCAGTGTCGGACAGTGTCAGATGCATCACCGACCAAGGGGGCTCGGTGGCTCTGATACTGTTAGACCTGTCGGCAGCGTTCGACACAGTGTCGCACAAATGCCTACTGAACATTCTTCGGAGCAAAGGAATACAAGACACAGCGTTGCAATGGATTGAATCCTTCCTGAGCAACCGCACCCAAGCAGTGCATATGGGCCAATTCCATTCAGAACCCCGTCCCATTGCCTGTGGAGTCCCACAAGGGGCTTCCCTAAGCCCCACTCTCTTTAATGCCTACGTATCATCTCTGGCCGACATTGGAAGAAAGTGGGGCATCGGCATCTGCTCATATGCCGACGACACGCAGCTGATGGTGACCATGGATGAAAGATCGGAAAAATTAGAAACAACTAAAAATAAACTCCACAGCTGCCTCTCCGAAATGGCGGATTGGATGCGTAACCACTGCCTTAAGCTTAATGCCGGAAAATCCGAAATTCTATTGTTCGGAGGAGCCAAACTATCGTGGAACGATTCATGGTGGCCACCGTCACTGGGAACAGCCCCCACCCCGAAACAATATGCCAGGAACCTAGGCATTATGATGGATGACGCACTATCCATGAAAGACCATGTGCGCACACTTTGGGGTAAGGGATTTGCAATCCTGAAACTCCTCGCCAAGATCTTCACATGGATCCCACTTGACTGTCGTCGTACGATTACCCAGGCCCTCCTAGTCAGCCGCCTGGATTATGGCAATGCTCTATTCGAAGGAATGAACGAGCAGCTGTTCTCCCGCCTACAGGTTCTGCAAAACCAGGCTGCCAAACTGGTATGCAACAAAGGCAAACGAGACTCGGCATCGGCATGTCTAAAACAACTCCATTGGCTGCCGATGCGCCAGCGTGCCATATTCAAACTACTTTGTCATGCGCACAAAGCCCTCCACAAAACAGGCCCTACAATCCTGCAAGGGAAAATTGAATTTTATATTCCAAACAGGAACTTAAGATCCACTAACTCAGCCCTAGCAAAACCCAAGCGTATCTATAAAACAAGGACAGGAGGACGAGCCTTCTCCCACTTGGCGGCCAAACGATGGAATGAATTACCGATGGATCTGAGACACACTGTAAACCTTCTTTCATTCCGGCAAAAACTCAAAACACATCTCTTCCCCAAAAACTAACCCCTCCCGCTTAAACCTCAGCAGCCCCTTCTCATTTAGCGCCTTGATATCCCTTGGGATGAATGCTGCGCTCTACAAATACCACAAAATAAATAAAATAAATAGAATCAAGACCCAGTTTCACTGTTCGGAACTGCTGTACCGCGGTATACTCCGCCGACTGGTGTTAACCAAGCACAATAATCATGTGCAACAGTTCGCTACACTAGCACAGAGTCTGATGCACCTCAACGGAGGGAGTTCTATGAAAACCAAGCAACAGGTAATATCGGACATTGTCCATTGTGGGATCAAGACACTATTTCACTGTTGGGACCTAGAGTAGGTTGCACCTTCATCTCCACTCTCAGATGCAGTTCTTTTTTTTATTTTATTTTTTATTTAGAGTTCATAGACATTACAACATACAATAATATCATATATAAATACATATTTCAAAATATTGAGGAGAAAGAAAATTGATTTAAATCTACAGTACAAAATATTACGGTATGATAAATAATAATTTCCAAATACTCAGCAGTGCAATCACAATATTCCTATAGTAAAAAAAAACAACAAAAAAACATAATCAGTTGAAGTGCAAAGTGCAAAATCAGAACATATACATAGATGTATACCCTATCGCTTTATATCAAATGTTAGAAGAGAGCAGAAAGAGATCCCATTAAAGTAAAGTGCAGAATGCTAAATCCAAACATGTACCTACATATAACTTCTATCCTTTATATCCACAACAAGATGTTTTCCTATATTTAAAACACACTCCAATATTTCTCATACTTTCTTATTGCTCCCAATCTTATTGCATATTTCTTTTCTGATTCTTGTATTCTGAACAATTTTGCCCTCCACGCGTTAAAAGTAGGTATTTTCTCTGTTCTCCAGAGTTGTAGGATTAGAGATCTTGCTATTAAAGCTACAATATACAACGTTTCCTTGTGAGCAGTGTTAGTAGAACAGCCCAATACTGCAATGAATTTATCAAGCAGGAAGAGCGGATCGATTGTAAGTTTGAGATATTTCTCGATCGTCTCCCAGAAACTCTGGATTTTTGGGCAGTCCCAAATGATATGTGTCCAGGTTCACTTCTCAGCACAACGAAAGCATT
This sequence comes from Lissotriton vulgaris, assembly GCF_964263255.1. Classification (NCBI taxonomy): domain Eukaryota; kingdom Metazoa; phylum Chordata; class Amphibia; order Caudata; family Salamandridae; genus Lissotriton; species Lissotriton vulgaris. Next base: position 219,830,256 of record NC_141685.1, read on the forward strand.
TGTCTTCTATTTGCGGGTATATTTTCTGAAGAAAAAAGGGTGTTCTATATATCAACCATTTCGAATAGTATTGCATATGTTTAAAGTTTGCCCCTCTGAATACAGCAGCTTTAAGTTTATTAAGCCTATTCCAGGTTGGTTTAAGGATCTGTATATCTTCCATTTCCTTCAATCTCCTCTCACATTTTCATATATTTATTATTTATTTATTTATTTTGCGATTTCTAGAGCGCCTGGTGACCCATAGGCATCCCCGCGCTATAAATCTGTGCAGACCAGAAGAGGGGGAGAGGGGGAGAATTATTTAGGAAACAGAAGGGTTTTGAGTTTCTTACGGAACAGGGTGTGCGAGGGTTCCAGACGTAGGCTGTGAGGGAGTGCGTTCCAACCTATGGAGGCTTTGACCGCAAAGCGACGGCCGCCGGTTCGAGCCTTCCTGAATTTAGGTACAGTGGCCAGATGTTCGGCGTCAGAGCGGAGGGGTCTGGAAGCTTTATATGGGGTAACCATGTGTCTAAGTGCGGCTGGGCCACCTCCATTGATAAGCTTGTGGGTGGTGCACAGGGCTTTAAATTCTACTCTCTGGCGAACAGGGAGCCAGTGTAGGGCTTTGAGGGCAGGCTTGGCTGAAACTCTAGGGGGGAGGTTCATAATGAGCCTGGCCGCCGCATTTTGGGTGCGTTGGAGTTTGGCCAGGGTGTATTCCGGAGCCCCAAGATAGATGGCGTTGCTGTAGTCGAGCCGGGCTAAGACAAGTCCCTGGATCAGTAATTTCCTGGATAGCGGGGGGAGAAGGGGTAGGATCTTACGCACGGATCGCAGGAGACCAATGCACGTACCCGCAGTCTTGGTTGCCTGCGTCTTCATTGTTAGTTCGGGTTCCAGCCATACTCCTAGAGTTTTGATCTCCTTTTTTGGTGAGGGAATTTCGCCAAAGGTGTCAGGCCAAACTGAAGGTGGGATGGACGTCCATTTGTTGCCCAGAAGCATGATCTCGGTCTTTGCACAGTTCAGCTTCAAGGCCGAGTCACACATCCAGGTATGGATGTCCTGGAGACAGTTCAGCAGGCTGTCAGGATGGTTATCCAGGTGGGACAGGGAGACGACTAGTTGAGTGTCGTCTGCGTAGTTTATTATTTTTATACCATAGTGTGCCACTACGTCTTCCAGGGGGGCCATATAGACATTAAACAGGGTGGGGCTGAGCGACGACCCCTGGGGAACTCCGTTTTTGAGAGGAAGTGTTTCTGACCGAGAGTTACCGTCCCACACCTGAAAAGAGCGGTTGGAAAGAAAGGATTCAATCCATGCTCGTGCCGTGCCCACAATTCCTGCCTTGGCCAGGCGATGTAATAGGACACGGTGATCCACCGTATCAAAGGCGGCACTTAGGTCCAGGAGGATCACTGCCACTGATCCTCCTGAGTCCAGAATGCCCCTTGCCTCCTCGATGACAGAGAGGAGGGCGGTGTCCGTGCCATGGTCGGGTCGGAACCCGGTTTGGGATTGGCGCAAGAGATGGTTGGTCTCAAGGAATTGGGACAGTTGCGAGTTGGCTAGCTTTTCCGCCATCTTACTGATACAAGGGAGCAGCGAGATAGGACGGTAGTTAGCCATGTCGTCCGGGTTGAGTTGGGGCTTTTTTAGCAGGGCCTTAACGACTGCATTCTTCCAGTGGGGGGCACCGTGCCTTCCGACAAGGAAGTGTTGATAAGGTCCTTGATGATAGGGGCTATATTGTGAGATACCTTTTTTAGGAATCTAGCCGGGGCTGGGTCGAGGGGAGAGCCGCTTTTCATTTTCTCCAGCGTGGAAGTGACTTCAGAGAGGGAAACTGCTCTGAAAGTGTCCAGCTGTGGATTGTTGTTACCGTCCGCTATGTCCGCGATGGAAGGGGGACTAACGGTGGGTAGGGAGTCCAGTATCCGCAAGATTTTAGAGTCAAAATAGTTGGCCAGAGAAGAAGACTTATTATCATCGAAAATTTTAATCCAGTTACTGATCTTCCGCTGCGTGGGAGAATTGAGGGCTTCACTGGGAATAGTTTTATAATGCAGGTTCTCCATATATATCTTTTCCAATGTAGGTTTTAATCTACTGAATGACCACTTTAAAATTGTACTTGAATATTTAAGCCCCTTTACAATCTCCGCCCATATTTTCCAACAATTCCCCTTAGCAAAATCCTGTATCCATTTTCTTCCCACAATCTTAGAATGTTATTCTCTAACAAACCGATTTCTCCATATATAAATTCGAAAGCCTAGTTGAAATATTGATTCTTAGAATGTTGTAGTGTGCTAAAAGCTGAGATCTTCTTTAAACAGTCTTTGTAAGGTCTTATAACGCACTTTTTTAGGGCACTTAGTTACTCTTATGGGATCTATTATGTTATGTTCCCTTCGGATCTTTTTCATTAAAAAAATTATCTGCCTCTTTAGGATAAAAAAAAAAAAATCTTAAACTATGATGTGCAAATGTCGCGTAATAATACTTTGTGATATTTGGTAAAGATAATCCTCCCTCTCCGACAGGATGATTTAAATTGCTGAGTGCCAATTTTGGTACCTTATTTGTCCATAGGAAAGAGGAGAACATACTGTCTATTTCTTTAAAAAAAGAAGTATGTATTGCACAGGGAGCTGCATTAAACAGAAATTTATAAAACGGAAGAATAGACATCCGAATTAACGCAACTCGACCTATTATTGATAACGGCAGCTAATTCCAACTGAGAGTACACTTTTTTCAACAATGGAATATAGTTTAGGGGAAGAGGTCTTCTACTTCCTCAGTTACATAGATCCCTAGATACCTCTTTGAATGGGTGTTGTATGTCTGACTGAATTCTAATAGTTCACCACGCAATTGCATAATATAATTTCTGTTTTGGTCTTATTTATCTTGTAACCCCCTATTCTTTCGAAGTCTGCAAATACTTTCATAATTTCTGCAGGTTATCCATCTTTGGGTTCAAAAAAAGATCGATGAGATCAGCATATAATTTTATGTTCGTCATTCCTTGGATCGGGACTGTATGAGCTCTTTTTTTCCTAATTGCAACTGCTATGGCTCTCTAAATAGGGCAAATAAAAATGGGGAAAGGGGACAGCCTTGTCCGGTACCTCTATTTATTTGGCATATCCCTATGTTAACAGAATTAATTAAAATTTGTACTTGAGAATTCATATCGAGTCGTTCCAATAAAATTATAAACTCATTTGGAAAGCCAAACGTTTCTAAAATTGTAAAAATACAGTTCCAAGAAACAAGATCGAATGCTTTTTCGGCATCTAAAAACCAGATCCGTGCCTCAACCTTAATAATAATAAAGAAATCAAGTGCCTCTAATAATGAATTTTTATTAGTATAAAGCTATCTCCCCACTACAAAACCACACTGATCGATACCGATAAGCGAACCCACCATCCTATTTAGCCTATTGGCAATGAGTTTAGCCGGGCCGAAGACGGCTGTAATGCCAGAAACCGGTCCCCGGAAGCTTGTTTTCTTTCCAGTGAAAGAATTGGCTTGGTAGTTTGGTCTGCCCTGTTCCCATGATGCACTGGGCCAGGGACAGACTCATTTGCATGTAGCCAGGTTCTGAGCTGGGACGGTGCAGTGAGCTAAAAAACGGTGATGGATCAAGCCCTGATCTTTGGACTGGGTAGGAGTGGTCTGCTTAATTCAGATACTCTGTCCATCACCACCCCCTTTTCTGAATCGTTTTGTCCACCATAAGCATGGAAGGGTATACTCAGATGTGAGTCCCTTGCTCACTGCACCATCAGGATTCAAGCAAGCCGGGCCGAAGACGGCTGTAATGCCCGAAACCGGTCCCCGGAAGCTTGTTTCCTTTCCAGTGAAAGAATTGGCTTGGCAGGTTGGTCTGCCCTGTTCCCATGATGCACTGGGCCAGGGACAGACTAATTTGCATGTAGCTAGGTTCTGAGCTGGGATGGTGCAGTGAGCTAAAAAAACGGTGATGGATCAAGCCCTGATCTTTGGACTGGGTAGGAGTGGTCTGCTTAATTCAGATACTCTGTCCATCACCACCCCCTTTTCTGAATCGTTTTGTCCACCATAAGCATGGAAGGGTATACTCAGATGTGAGTCCCTTGCTCACTGCACCATCAGGATTCAAGCAAGCCGGGCCGAAGACGGCTGTAATGCCAGAAACCGGTCCCCGGAAGCTTGTTTCCTTTCCAGTGAAAGAATTGGCTTGGTAGTTTGGTCTGCCCTGTTCCCATGATGCACTGGGCCAGGGACAGACTAATTTGCATGTAGCCAGGTTCTGAGCTGGGATGGTGCAGTGAGCTAAAAAACGGTGATGGATCAAGCCCTGATCTTTGGACTGGGTAGGAGTGGTCTGCTTAATTCAGATACTCTGTCCATCACCACCCCCTTTTCTGAATCGTTTTGTCCACCATAAGCGTGGAAGGGTATACTCAGATGTGAGTCCCTTGCTCACTGCACCATCAGGATTCAAGCAAGCCGGGCCGAAGACGGCTGTAATGCCAGAAACCGGTCCCCAGAAGCTTGTTTCCTTTCCAGTGAAATAATTGGCTTGGTAGTTTGGTCTGCCCTGTTCCCATGATGCACTGGGCCAGGGACAGACTAATTTGCATGTAGCCAGGTTCTGAGCTGGGATGGTGCACTGAGCTAAAAAACGGTGATGGATCAAGCCCTGATCTTTGGACTGGGTAGGAGTGGTCTGCTTAATTCAGATACTCTGTCTATCACCACCTCCTTTTCTGAATCGTTTTGTCCACCATAAGCGTGGAAGGGTATACTCAGATGTGAGTCCCTTGCTCACTGCACCATCAGGATTCAAGCAAGCCTGGCCGAAGACGGCTGTAATGCCAGAAACCGGTCCCCGGAAGCTTGTTTCCTTTCCAGTGAAAGAATTGGCTTGGTAGTTTGGTCTGCCCTGTTCCCATGATGCACTGGGACAGGGACAGACTCATTTGCATGTAGCCAGGTTCTGAGCTGGGATGGTGCAGTGAGCTAAAAAACGGTGATGGATCAAGCCCTGATCTTTGGACTGGGTAGGAGTGGTCTGCTTAATTCAGATACTCTGTCCATCACCACCCCCTTTTCTGAATCGTTTTGTCCACCATAAGCATGGAAGGGTATACTCAGATGTGAGTCCCTTGCTCACTGCACCATCAGGATTCAAGCAAGCCGGGCCGAAGACGGCTGTAATGCCAGAAACCGGTCCCCGGAAGCTTGTTTCCTTTCCAGTGAAAGAATTGGCTTGGTAGTTTGGTCTGCCCTGTTCCCATGATGCACTGGGCCAGAGACAGACTAATTTGCATGTAGCCAGGTTCTGAGCTGGGATGGTGCAGTGAGCTAAAAAACGGTGATGGATCAAGCCCTGATCTTTGGACTGGGTAGGAGTGGTCTGCTTAATTCAGATACTCTGTCCATCACCACCCCCTTTTCTGAATCGTTTTGTCCACCATAAGCGTGGAAGGGTATACTCAGATGTGAGTCCCTTGCTCACTGCACCATCAGGATTCAAGCAAGCCGGGCCGAAGACGGCTGTAATGCCAGAAACCGGTCCCCAGAAGCTTGTTTCCTTTCCAGTGAAATAATTGGCTTGGTAGTTTGGTCTGCCCTGTTCCCATGATGCACTGGGCCAGGGACAGACTAATTTGCATGTAGCCAGGTTCTGAGCTGGGATGGTGCACTGAGCTAAAAAACGGTGATGGATCAAGCCCTGATCTTTGGACTGGGTAGGAGTGGTCTGCTTAATTCAGATACTCTGTCTATCACCACCTCCTTTTCTGAATCGTTTTGTCCACCATAAGCGTGGAAGGGTATACTCAGATGTGAGTCCCTTGCTCACTGCACCATCAGGATTCAAGCAAGCCTGGCCGAAGACGGCTGTAATGCCAGAAACCGGTCCCCGGAAGCTTGTTTCCTTTCCAGTGAAAGAATTGGCTTGGTAGTTTGGTCTGCCCTGTTCCCATGATGCACTGGGACAGGGACAGACTCATTTGCATGTAGCCAGGTTCTGAGCTGGGATGGTGCAGTGAGCTAAAAAACGGTGATGGATCAAGCCCTGATCTTTGGACTGGGTAGGAGTGGTCTGCTTAATTCAGATACTCTGTCCATCACCACCCCCTTTTCTGAACCAAATCTCTATTAAGCACTGAAACTCTACGTGATCCCTCCATTGATGCCTTCTGAAGATCACGTTGTTTAGCTATGATGTCTTGAATTCGTTCTTCATCTTCCTGCCTCACCGCTCACCTCTTACCTACCATTATGGCATTTATTATTGCCCTTGAAAATGCTTTACAAGCATCTCAGATGTTAGCCAAACCACTATTTGAGTGAAAGAAATCAACTGTCTTATCCGTTAAGTTTAGCACCACTATCTCATCTAATAGGATAGTCCTATATAAGGTCCACATTTCTGTCCCATTTTTTGGTAGTATCTTAAGGTCAGGACCACTGCAGAACGGTCTGAAAGAATAGCGGGGGCATGTTTAACCGCTTCCACCTCTGCATACAATTCCTGATCCACCAAAAAATAACCGATGCAGGAGTGATGCCCATACTTTTTGCAGTAGAAGGTCAAATCCCCCCATCTTACTGTGCCAAATACCAATCAAATTCATTTCAGCCATCATATTTTTCAGTGTAGCAGATGTTTAAGTGGGACTATCATATTTAACTTTTGATGTTCAATCTAAATAATTATTTAGAACTATATTAAAATCCCCTCCAAGTATAATAGGCAAGATTCCAACGTCATTAGGGCTTCTGTGGTGTCAGTGTTTGGAAATTCGTACTTAGTAAAAGCTACTGGCAAACCCTGAATCAGTAAATTTGCCACTAACCATCTTCCAGAGAGATCCAATTCATATTTTGTAAGCCTTATTTCTGCACTGTTTCTGATGATTAAAGCAACTCCTCTAGTACAACCTCTCTGGTCTGAACACACTACTTCCTGGGCCCAACCTAACTTACCAAAATATATCCCAAACTCCTCCCTTTCGAAATGGGTTTCCTGAGGCAGTATAATTTGCTCCTCACTATTCTTAAGGTAATCTATCACCGAGCTAACTTCTTACTAGACCTCAAACCATTGACTTTCCAAGATATAATTTGGACTATATTTAATTTAGTCATACTCAAATCTACACACTTTGTTCCCTAATAGCTCCTTCTACAAAGGCTCATGTTGGAAACTCCTTGCCTGATAGGACCCAAAGGCGAATATAACCTTACAAAAGTATAGCAAAAAGAGGACCATATTTAAATTATTTTCCCCATGCTCTTACCACCTTGTTCACCCCACCACCCACCATTTCCTATCCCTGGGTGATGGAGTCCGCCCTTCGCGACTCCGCCTTCCAGAGAGAGATATTTCCACGTGAGTTTAAAGAAAAAAAGAACAGAAGAAAGCCTAACTACTCATAATAAGATTGTATTGACGCCCCTTCGCTATTTCACCTCTTATGGGACAAACCGAACCCTATAGGCCTGCACTGGAAGCAGATCCTTCCATCTGAGCCAAAAAGGTGTCCACCTCTTCTGGGTTACTAATATTTTTCACGTTATTTCACCACATTATCTTTAACATCCCTGGGCATTTCATATGAACCTGGGCACCTTTACTCCGTAAGCCATTCATCCTTGTGCCCAGCTCCCATTGCCTCTGTGAAGTTCTCTTGCCTATATCCGATCTCACTTGGTAACTAAAGTCTATTATTTCAAAGATCGTTCCTTCAGAGCACGCCCCAGCACTAGCTCATTGACGGCATAAGTGAGAAAATTGATCTTCCAAGCAGGATTTAGCTTTAAGGTATCCCTGTGCACTCTTTGGATCTCCTTTTCAATATCGCGGTCCGGCCTTTCCTGGAGTGTCCTCTCACTAAGAAGTTTACATATACAACTCTTAATGTCACTTTTTTCTGTACCTTCCAGAATATTGAGAAGTCTCACGTTATTGCGCCTAGTCTGAGTTTCATCTCCAAGTCCTCCTGCAAGATTTTATTTGGGGAATTTCAAAACCACAATAGCTCTAGCAGTCTCGTTTATTGCTGCTTACAGAGATGTCACCTTGTCTTCCAAAATTGTGGTACACTGCGCAATGCCATCTAATTTTTCCTCTAATACCGCAGATTTTTCTTGGATACCTTTTTCGGTTACCCTCAGAGATCTAAAACTTCTCAAGAATGTCCTGCCTCAGGTTGACATTTTTTTCCAACTGATTTTCCAGCGCCCCTTTAACCAGAGAGCAGGCCTCCCCTGGGTTTAGATCACCTGCCATAAGCAATCCACTACTATCTTGAGACTGTCTCAAACTTATACTTGGAGCCCCCCTGTCTTGGATATCTTGGGCATCTACATCCAAATTGGCAAATGGTGAGAAGCGATTTTCAAGCGAGAGCGCCACTGTCTGGGTCTGCATCTTATTTACACTACTCCTCCCCCTCTGAGTAGATGCAGCAACCTGCTTCAATATTCTGAAATAAGAGCTAAGAGATGGTGAGGGTTTTGAGAGAGAGTGCACCTCTTTTGGGCCGCACCACGTTATTTTCCCAGCAACTTTCACCACCTGTTTAACAGGGGAAACAGCCAAGAACTGTGTCTTATGTTGGAAAGATACCAGAAGACGGTCTGACTGCATCACTGGAGTAATCCTTTAGAAAGTGACATGTTCTGAATTGGTGAAAATCACATCTAGGATGTGTGTAGTGATGTATGTGCTTTTGGAGATGATCTGATTTAGGTTAAGTTTGCCTAGATCAGAGATTAAAGTTCTGGGATGAAGCATTTTGAGTTTGTCAAACCATGGGGCATATCTACTAGAAAACGTGGGAGCATGGAGCTACACAGAATTTGGCAGTGCCAAGCGCTGTCATTTTAAAAAACGCAGGCATAGGCCATATTTACTACAACATGATGCACCCCTGTGTTTTCCTTAGCACTCCTGCTAAATCAAATGCCTAGTGCCAGCTCAGGCTCCCTTGCACCAGAGTGAAAGGGTCCCTGTGTTGCAGGGATTTATTGTTTATGTTCAGAACGGTGTCCCTTTTCGTGAACATGAACAATCCATAATGGCTACTTGTTTCTTCTATGTGTGCTGCATTCTGGAGCACACATAGAAGTAGGAAATTGTCATTATTTAATAATTGTTTGTTTGCAGGAATGGTGCCTTCCTGCACATAAACAATCAATATGACTTTTTGCTCTTACAGATAGAAAGAGCAAAAACAAGGAGAAATAAAAACTTTTCATCTCTTTTGCCATTCAAACGCCTGCTCTTGCATTGCATTAGTTTTTGGTATTGCTACAGATTTACACCTCCGTGTAAATCTGGGGCAGCGTCACAATGCAATGACTGTTACGGTGGAGCACCCACAGCAACACCCATTTCATGTCCCTTTGATGCGGAAGGCTGAGGAGGAAAGGGACATATTTACAAGGTGGTTTTAAGCCACACTAAGTGGCTTAGCGTAATCTATGTCACCAAAGCATCAAAAAAAGTAGGGGCTTGTAAATATGCCCCCATATGCTTAGGTAACTGAGATGCATAGGTTGGTGTTTAGTGTCAGAGGGTTTGAAATGATGTCCTGTAATGTGTCTGGAAACGTTATATTGCTAGGTCATTGTTTGTAAACCCAGTGCAAGTTACAGGAGAAAGAAGGTTAGGGTTGCATCTGGTGATGAAGGCCTCGCAATATTGTATGGAAACATCGTCAACTTTGGTGATATTTATTGTTTCTTTGACTAAAACAGCTAGTCCGGCACCTCTTTTGCATATACAATTACATGTGAGAGTTTAACAGCGTGGAGGATCAGCTTCATGCTTTACTGCAGCCATGTCATTCTCCAACCATGATTTGGTTATGAAGAACAAGTCAGATTGTGTGTCTATGAGTAGGTCGTAGATATAGTGCTTGTTTTTAGAAAGGAATCATGCATCTAATTGTAGGAAGTTTTGAAACTGTGTTATAGTGGTGGGGTGAATTTGTTTTCTGGAAGAGCTGGTAATATCCTTTGGGTTTTTAGTAGGTGGACTATGGTGATTTTGTTAACTGTATCAGAGTAGATATGGGGGCATATTTACAAGACAAGTGATGGATCACAGTATTAGCCTTCATGACTTAACACAGTGCTCCTCCACTTTTGAAGGGGCCTTTGTTATGCCACTGCATACCCAAGTTTTTAAGTGGTTTGTGGTAAAGGAGATGGTGTGACCATGTATTTTACGGGATAAAGTAGCTCCTGGTGTACATGATAAGGTATTGCAAGTCACCTAGAAGTTCCATAACCACATAAAGTGTATTGTTATGGAACTCCTCAGTGACTTGCAATATCCTTATAATGTACAGCAGGGGGTCCTTTATCCCTTATATATCCCTCACTTAGGCAAACCCACCCTAGCCAAACATTGCTTCTGGGTAGTGTCAGGCACAATCCATGCCAAGTACCATGCACCCTGCTACATGTATTTATCTTTTAGGTCCGATGCATACCTCAGGGCCTTTGGTGTCCAGTAAGTGCTCTATTTATTTAAATGTGTGAAGTATGAACCGCTGTAAGAAGTTCTCCTGGTGTCCGTGCAATGCTGTGTATGGGTAAGATGGGGAGTTCGTGTCCAGCTAGTCTGAGATTCTGAGATGTTATAGAGCCTCTGCTTGACCTGAACCCTGCATGTGGTCAGCATTTTTTAATAATTGTGGGATAACTTAGTATCTTGTTCTGGGTCCATAAAGATGTGTGATTTTCCATTTGTAAGGATAAATAGTGGCATATTTACAGTGAAATAGAATACTGCGGCCTGCAAGCAATTTTGCTGCACCAAGCTGCATCATTTAAAAAGTGCAGGGATGCGCTGAATTTACAATAATACGGGGCACCCCTGTGCACTGCCAGGTGCCGGCGCTAAAATAGCAGCTGTGCACCAACACAGGCATCCTTTTGCCATGCTGCAAGGGTGTCTGCATTGCAGGAATGGTTGTTGGTGTGTATAAAGGGACATCATCCTGCACAAAAACAATCATCAATGGGGTTTTGCTACTTCAGTGTGTGCTGCAGCATGCAACACACTTATAAAGAGCAAAACCCAAGGAGAAATGAAAGTATTTCTCATTGTTGCACTCACTTTTACGCCTCCTTTGGGGAGATGCATGCTTTTGGCACTATCTCAGATCTACAGAATATCCACAGCAACACACATTGCAATTCTCAAAATATTTTGATGGGTGACGGCGACAAGATTGTCACTCCATGTTTTTCCATATGGAGTAGGAGATGAAACGACTGATAGTTTTGAAAATTGGAACAGTTAATAGCTAAAGAATGATCTTGTACAACATCTGGCTCCAACTTCAACTGGGCCAAGAAAGACAAGATATTTAGCAGTCAAAGTTTTGGTAGCTGAGTGAATATTCGGATCCCCTAATCATAGCAATTTAGTATTTGAGCTAGATCCTTGAGCTTGGGGTAGAACCACTAAGTCATAAATGTCTGCATCTGCAGGGGGTATAAACCAAAATAAATGTCTTAGTTATGGCTTGACGTTAAAAAAATAACCAATAATTTGATTATGGTTTGACGATAAACCAAAACAAATGACTTGCTTATGGTTTGAAGATAAACCCAAACAAATGATTTGCCTATGGTTTGACAGTAACAAATCACTTGACTTGGTTCTGGGTTCTGGAGCATCCTTGGTATCCTTAGCATGTTCCCCCACCTGTTGTAGCACAGCAGACAATACATGGACTCCATCTTTACCTTCTCTGTGACACTGAAACTTTAGCTGAGATAAGACGCTCACCCCAAGCAAAGAAATTCCCCTGCATTCAATTTGTGGGACCCAGTGGACTTTAATGTACCAAGGTATACAAAGAGTGATTAATAGAATGCTTACATTATTCTCAGCCACTTCCCATATTCCGGTCCATCATTATTTTGCACATCATGCCACCTCAGAATGGACCAACCTATAGAGAAATCAATGTTGATCTTTCTCCAATGGGAGCAGTCCAGGTTGAACTGACTAGATATATCCTCAATGAACCAGAACAAAGAATTTAGGACTAATTTCACCCTCGTAATGGCCTCATCAGCCAGGTACAGCTTGGTTCCAGTGAGACAGTGTGCATGGGGCACACACCTGGGCATTCCCATACCACTTAGAACAACACACTAAAGCATGCAAAAAGTGATACATGGAATGCTTGAATTAATTTCATCCACTAGTAATTACTCAGGGTCTCATCCCAGTCCATTGTTATTTTGTTCACCATAACACCTCAGTTTGGACCCAGCTACATGCAAATCAGCCTCGACCCTGCTCCAATGGCCCAGCCTGAACTACCAAGCCATTTCCTCCCTAAACTGGAACACAAGCAACCCGGACCATTTTCAACCTAGTTAGGGACTAATCAGCAGGGTACAGCTTGGTGCCAGCGATACCCTGTGCACAGGACCCACATGTGGGCATTCCCATCCCACTTTGGGTGACAAACTAAAGCATACAAAAAATGATGGAATACTTGTACTGCATACCAGTCTTTTATTATTTTGCGCACCAGCTATATGCATATAAGTTGTGACCCTTTTCCAGTGGAAACAGTCAAGCCCGAACTGCTAAGCTAGGTCCTCCTTGATCGTGCTCAAACACAGGTCCCATGCTCACTGGTTCACTGGATTCAAGCTGTTGAGCCCATATCTAGGGTGAAGCCAGAAAACACTAAGGCAGAACCCAGCAGGCTAGCTGAAGTCCGTCCCCTATCGTAATCCTCCCCTTTATTTTTTTTATATTTTTACACAAACTAACAGTCTTTGCAAAGATTTTGCCTCGTAACTAGTGTAAGATACAAATGCAGCAGTGAAAAAAGATGTTAACCTTTGCAAAGGCCACTCCACTTTGCAGCAACACAAGTCACATTTTTTGTAAGTTTTGATCAGTTTGAGCTACAAAATTATTTTTAGGTAAAATTGTCTGATTATGAAACAGATTATTATCTGGCAAATATGGCAGAGCCATAATTATGTGGAAAACATTTGCAAACTAGGATATTTTGCAATTCATTTTTGAACTGCTCTTGTGGAAAAGGGAGGAGAAGTGCTGATGAGAAATGGCATGTGATTCCACTTTTAAGCGTTTTCGGACATATTGTGATTGGAAATGTATCCCACATTGTGCATGTATTTTAGTGTCAATAACTCATATTAGAAGCTTGCACTGTAGCACAACGTGTTCGAACTCTTGAATCCCCTGATGTGTCCTGATGCAGTATGGCAACTTTTCTCGAATTATGTGTAGTAATGCTGAATATTTGAGCTCCAGAATCCATTGCAGTTATTGGCACAATAAGTCACCCATTCTAGAGCTGTGCAGTGTAATGCAGAATGTGGATTCCAGTGGTGTATACTAGTCCAGTCAGTGTACCATTCTAGAACATGGAGAGTAATGCAGATTGTTTGAGGTCTAAAATCCAGTGCTGTATATTGACTCAGTAAGACAACACGCCCACGCCTATTCAGTGTGATGTAGAATATTTGAATGTTCAAGTGCTGTATATTGGCCTAGTAAGTCAAATCTTCAAGAACAATGCCGCAGGACATTTGACTTCTAGATCCCAGGGTGTCATGCTATAAATCCAGTGGTCTAGTAGAGTGCAGTGGTGCCTAAAATATCCCAGTTCCAGTGGAAGCTTGACTCTGACTTCCTGAGTGCATCTGTAGCACAAACACAGCCTCTTTATAAATCTATAAGCCTCTCTCCCCTTCTCACATAATATTTCTGATACTGGGCCCGATTCAAAGAACTAACTTAAGACAAAATCCTAAACGTACTACCATTTTGGTATTCACAGAAGGCACTTACTTATTTTAGTATTCACAGAAGGCACTTGCTCATTTCGGAATTCACAGAAGTTCGGAGTCCTAACTTTAGGACTTCTAAATGCCTTCTGCGAATACCAAAAGTCTTAAAGTTAGGATTTTTCTCAGTTTAGGAGTAGTAAAGTTAGGACTCCTAATTTTAGGACTCCTAAATGCCTTCTGTGAATACTGAAAGTTTTAAAGTTCGGATGTTTCTCAGTTTAGGAGTAGTAACATTAGGAGTCCTAACTTTACAACTCCTAAACTGAAAAAAATCCTAACTTTGAGACTTTTAGTATTCACAGAAGGCATGTAGGAGTCCTAAAGTTAGGAGTCCTAACTTCTGTGAATACAGAAATGAGTAAGTGCCTTCTGTGAATACCAAAATGAGTAAGTGCCTTCTGTGAATACCAAAATGATAGTAAGTTTAGGATTTTGTCGTAGGTTACTTCTGTGAATCTGGCCCACTGTGTCTAAACACCATTCACCACTTCACACACAAACTACCTATTCCTCTCAATCTTACTTTCAATCTATTTTATACAATTCTCACACCTATTCACCGTACCACATAAATCCGCTACACAAATACACTAGACTATACAATTCTACCCCACTTAATTACACAATTAACAATTCCAATTAAATTCACAAAATTCCACAAAAACAACATACAGACTACACTACAAACAAAAATATATAAATATTAAACAATACACTACACACCACATACATCAAACTCCAATACATAACACATAGGTATGATACATTTACAATGCCAATAGCTCTAACTATCTTTGACTTTTTTTAACACCCATAAACACAGCTCTGGAGTGTAGCTCCTACCAATTTGTTTTTTTTGTCACTAAAATGGCAAAGCTATCCACACGGTTCCGTGCCACACAATTCGACTCCACACATTTCTGATCCAAACCACATAATTCGACACCAAACTACATAATACATTTCAAAAGCAAAATTATACAACACACCATATAAATCTAATCCTCACCACACATTACACATCATGCCAACAGAATTCAACAGCACACCACATAATTAAACTCCACAGTATACCAGTCCACAACACAACATACCATTCCACATATTTACTCTCCATAACAAATAATCTCACTCCACATAAATCCAGTAGACTTAATTCCACATAATTAATAGCCACATAATCCCTTAGCACACATGCCACATAATTCCACTACACAAATCCACTTCACACCACGCAATTCAATGTCACACAATTAACTAAGCCAACACAACCACATAATTCCACTACACAAAACATATATGCACTCCATAACACATAGGTAAAAGACATTGATATATACAATGCTAATAGCTCTAACTCAAACAAATGTGAGACCGATTGCATTTCCACTGCTTGTTTTAACAAGCATTAGTAATGCATCAGTTGCCTATGTGATGACGAAAATTTATTTTTTTCTAATCATGGTCCAGGAGGAGGGAAAGAGCTCCCTAACAAATAACACAGGAGTATAGAGGATGTTGCACAGCAGACAGATGCGCTGACTCAAGAGCTGGTGATCCCGGGTCGAGTTGTGGCGACACAAAATCCTGTGATCCTGGGCAATTGCTTACTTTCTCAGAGTGATAAGTTGCTATATAAATCTTCTACAAGCCAAAAAAGCAAAAAGAGGCAAAAAAAGAATTCCACCAAAGAGGAATTAAAGAGTATTTTGAACATGGGAAACTTATAAGAGTAGCAGAAGAGAAACATGTAGGAAAATGGGCTACGGCCAATAGAATGGAGGAAAAGTAAGAGGCACACAGATGAACAAATGAGAAGCCAGGAAAGAGAGGGAGCAGAAGGTAAATCCCTTTTTAAGATTTATATTAAATACAATAGATTTCTCAAGCAGAGCACAAGTGCCTTGCAGGCGAAACCTAAAAATTGAACTTGCCTCCTATACAGCTCCTCTATCATCCCGCTGCACCTACTTGTATTTTAATTTAACCTACGCTGCCTTCTCTTGTCTCATTTGCTTCCCGCTGCTCTGTGTTGTTTAGAGTGCTCAACAGCTACAACTTGCGGCCAGCCTGCTCCTTTAAATAAAATAAATGTGTCCTGGCGGACTTGATATATTTCTAAAATGTCCCTTTTAAGTTGGGAATCTGCCCTCTTGTAATGGTAAATTAAAAACAGAACAAATCACCACTGCATTATGATGGATGAATGTGCATGCACGGTAAGGCATGTACAAGTATACCTCATCATGGTAGTGTTGCTATGGTATGATGACACATGTGCATCTGTGTCACCATGTATGCATGTGTTCTCATCATTCTTGTTCCAATATTTGTTGATGATGCTCATGCTGTCCAGCCAAAACAAACTATTTTTAATCATAAGGCTTACCAGCATAGCAAAAAGCATTGCCAAAGCCAGTATACCAGCCTAAAAACAAAACCTATGGTCTTTGCCAATGCTTTTTTGGATGTAGGGGGTTAGAGATATGTGTGTTTAGATTGCAGGTGACTTCCTACAGCATATATTAAGTGTGCACCGGTAGGTGATGGCTGAAACCCTGTCCAAGTCCCCAGTGCAAGAAATGAAACAGACATGTTTCCGCTCTGAGAATTTTTGTCAAATGTTATTTAACCTGCTCTGAGAATTTTTGTCAAATGTTATTTAACCTGCACTTATTGTAGGGTTTGTAACTGTAGTTATGTACCTCCTGTAATATCATATGTTTCAAAGGTCAGGTGATATGATTGTCATAGAAGACAATGGTGTCATATATCGTGTGATGTCACTTTCTGTGATGTTATTGGGGTCCCTTGCGCTGTCCCTGCCATTTTGGTGAATGTGTGCCCTATTATGCCTGACACCCAACCCTTCTCTAGAAGGAGCTGTGAGCCAAGGCATAACCAGTGCTTCTGTCCAATTAAAAGAGATGGCCTTCCAATATTTTGTCACTCATGTTTAAACTGTCTGCTTTACTCATGTTCTTCTTTCTCAGCAGACATCTTGCACAGACAGTTCAGGTTCAGACATGGTGTTAATTGACAGAACTGGCCTACATTTTAAATGTGAGGAAGAAATTCATATTATGCCTCAGAGTCCTGCAGTGGGGCTCTCTGAGGATAGCCATGAAGAGAGAAGGCCAGACTCATCCACTGACACTAACGTGATTTGCTGCATTTTCAGGTCAACACCAACGGACTCCTGTCTTTCTTGATGCCAGTCACAATATATGAACCCCGTCCATTTCCTGAGATGGGATACCCTGCTGTGGTGGCAGTGTACTGGGCAGATGTGGACATCACAATAGCAGGAGAGATTTACTACAGACAAAGCACAGATCCAGACCTTTTACAAAATGCCACTTCAGACATCAAGACCTACTTCCCCAGCTATGACTTCACCGCCACATGGATGTTCATTGCCACCTGGGACCACGTGGCGTATTATAACTCTCCGTCACCACCAAGATTGGTCAGTGAACTTCATTTTATATTGATGCCTTTATTACGTTTTGAAGTGATTACTTGTGATGTCCTAAACATCTGTTAATGCCTAGATAATAGCATTATTAATGCACTCAGCATTCACAGTCTAAGATTACATGAGGTACCTTGGAAGCCCCCACACTGTTTGCATTCTAGAAGGGCATGAGACCTCCCTTGAGAGTCACACACTTAATTGCATTCACAGAATGCTATTTGGTGACTTTGACACTCCCCTGAGAGCTGCACTCTTCCTTACCCTCACTGAATGCTCTTTGAGTGTTTTGGGACCTCTACCAAGAGTCACACACCTCCTTACCATGACAGTAGGCTTCCTTAGGACTTTGAGACCTTTCATGAGAGTCACACATTTCCTTACCCTCACTGAATGCTCTATGAGAGTTCTGGGAACTCTCTTAGAGTCACACACCCCTATACCATGACAACCGTCTTTCTTGTGGGTTAGCGACTTTCCCTGAAAGTCACTCACTTCTATACCCTCACAGAATGCTGCATGAGGGTTCTGGAACCTATTCCAAGAGTCACACACCTCCTTAACATGACAACAAGCTATTTGAGAGCTGACACTGTTCTTTACCAAACATAATGCCCTATGATAGCTTTGGGACTTTCCCTGAGAGAAAAACACATGTTTACCCTGATTGAATGCTGTAGGAGGGCATTGAGTCCCCCTGATAGTCAACACATTCTTACCCTCCTAGAATGCTCGGTGAGTGCTTTGAAACCTTTCCTGAGAGTCACACACTTTATTACCCTCACCAAATACTCGATGATGTCTTTTCCTGAGAGTCATATTCAGCTTCACTCTGATAGCAAGATATATGGGAGCTTTGAGAACTTCCCTGAGAGGCACACACTTTCCTGCCCAGACAGAATGCTGTTTAATGGTTTTGAGACCTCCATGAGAGTCACACAATTCCTTACCCTAATAGAATGCTTTACGAGGGTTCTGGGACCTCTTCCAAGAATCACACACACCCTTACCATGACAGCAGGCTGTGCACGGTGTTTTAAGACTTCGCCTGAGAGTCAGATGCTTCCCTACCCTCACAGAACGCTCTATGAGTGCTTGAAGACCTTCCCGGAGAGTCACACATTTCTGTAACCTCACAGAATGCTCTGTGAGAGGTCTGAGACTTCTCCTGCGAGTCACACACTTCCTTACCCTAACAGATTGCTCATGAGTGACTGAATGCCTCCCCTGAGAGTCACACACTTTTTTACCATCGCATAATGCTCTATGAGGGTTCTGAGACCTCCCCCGAGAGTTACACACTACCTTACCCTTACAATGTTTTATGGGGACTTTAGGATTTCCCCTGTGAGTGACACATCCTTTCCCTCATAGAACATTCTATTACGGCCTTGATACCGTCCCTGAGAGTCACACACCTGGGTACCATGACAGAATACTCCATGAGAACTGTGATACCTCCCCTGAGGGTCACACACCTCCCTATTTAATTTATTTATTTAAAAAGTTTTGTATAGCGCGGATATGATCCCGGAGGGTATCAGAGCACTATACATAGGTATAAGTAGACAAAGGAAAATAGGTAGTTGAGGGAAAACTTTGAAACAGTGAGGCGATAAACAACAGGGGCAGGCTTACCCTCACAGAATGTTCTGAGACCCTCCTGCGCGATGACTCTTCGAGGGGGCTGACACCATAACACACTGCCTTGTTGACAGAGGAGGCTCCCTGAAGGGCCGGAGAGACCTCCAAAGATGTTAGGGACGCGAGACCTCTCATGAGAGTCAGACACTGCCTTACAATCAGAAGATTTGTAGCAAAACACAAAGGGAATCCAACTCAATAAGAAACAGAGCAATTAAAGACTATCAAAAACAATGGTCATTTTCAGAATTATAAATGTATACTTAATGCAAAAATTAACATAATCGAATGTTGAGACTGTTTGGAGGATTTAGACCGAAAAAGCAGGGTAAAGTAGTTCAAAACTGGTTGTGTTATACAGAATATTAAATTGATCAATTCTTAAATCAGTATCTGGCTGAACTAGAATGGACATTTGTAACAAGAGGCACGCCCAGTGATATAGTCTTAAGTTCGGGAGAGCCATCCCACCCCTCTCCTGAGGAAGCAACATAAGATTAGTGGAGCGTCTAATCCTGCCATATTGCCAAACAAATCTAATGAAGATTGACTCCAAATTTTTCATTATTTTATCATCTATTAGTAATGGAATATCCCTGAATAGGTACAGCACTCTCGGAAACATTAACATTTTTAATGCATTTACCCTTCCAATCAAGGAGAGATGCAGCACATCAATTCTCTTTAATTCTTTTTCAATAGACTTTATAAGAGGGAGATAGTTCTCCTCAATTATTTTTTCCACCGATGCATTGATCTTAACTCCTAGATATGTTGCAGAATCCACAAATCGGTGATCTGATTTGATAATGTTCTTGGAGCATATGATCTGCGTTTTAGTCTCATTTAATACATTTCCGGATTCTGTACCCAAAGCTTTTGCCATCTGCCCCAAAATAGGAAGAGCTTGTTGTGGATGGGTGGTAATCACAGCTAGATCATCAGCGTACGCCAAGATTTTATTAGAATAACCATTACAGATCACCGGTGTTATCCCAGGGCAGGCTAATATCTCCTGAATGTAGGGGTCAATGTACAGGGCAAAGAGAATCGGGGAGCAGAGGCAACCCTGGCGCGTTCCTCTCTTGATGTTAATTACCTCTGATTTTACCCCCATAATCGTAACTCTAGCTACCGGATCGACGTACATTGCTCTTAAGGCTCCAATGATTTTAGGGCCAAAACCTCGACCTATCAAGATATTCCAGAGAAAGTTCCAAGCTACGCGATCAAAAGCTTTCTCCGTGTCGAGCAGGATCATGGCGATCTCTCCCCCCGCGGCAGCACGGGCACCAAACAAACTTATTGCTCTAATTATATGGTCAGTTGTGCCCTGTCCCGGGACAAACCCGTGCTGCCACGGGGAGACAAGACCACCAATGACCCTGCTCAGCCGTTTAGCCAATATTTTAGAGTACAATTTTATATCGGAATTTATTAATGTTATAGGGCGATAAGATCCTGGTTTTTCATTCGGCTTTCCCTTCTTATGAAAGATTATAATGTTTGTTTCTCTCCAAGAATCCGGAACCACCCCTGAACACAGAATCCCATTAAATAGATCTAGCAATAGATCTAGCAATCAGCAGATAATGATTTAAGAATTGATCCTTTACACGGACAGAACCCTCCTCCAATTTTTACGATGCTCCTGGGTGGCAAGGCACCTGGATTTTTGCTGTGTGAGATAGAACGTAGGTTTTATAAAAAAGCACGCCTAAAGACACTGTTTGGTGCATGGCAGGCCTGGAAATTTATTCTGAAATTCTATAATGTCCCAAAAATAAATTCTTATTTACATTTACATAATTCTAGTATCTTTCCTCAGTTGAAAGATGACAAAAATTTGCGGATATGGAAAAGAATGGGAATTAATACCTTGGGAGATATTATGGATGGTGATAAGATTTTGGGGTTTGAGATATTGCAGAATAGATATGGCATTCCAGGAAGTCACTGGCTTTTATATGGCCAACTGGCTCACGCTATAGGGGCTATAAGACCAAGGATTTCCTCCACAGTTGATTTCCCTCTGGCTAGAATTTTAGCTAGAGGCTGCAATAAGATCAAGATTGTTTATAATTGTCTTGTGGAGGGAATTCAGGATGATATGGAGAAGACTGAATCTAACTGAGCTGCTAAATTGGGGGATCCTGAAGTGGATCTGGATCTCGCTCTTTTATTGAATAAACGGGTATTCAGAGCCTCCAATCTCCGGGCCCAACATTACAAAACTATATTCAACCTGTACCATACACCAGCTAAGTTATATGCCTGGGGATTGAGTGAAAATGACAGCTGCCCCCGATGTAAAGAGGGTCAAGCAGACTTATTACATATGTTCTTTTTTTGGAATCGACTTGACTCCATTAAAAATGAGATAATGAAATTCTGGGAGGGGCTGCTAAGCCATGCTATAGACCTATCCCCGACATTGATGTTGTTTGGTACAGATTCAAAATTGAACCTGGGGAAGGATGAAGAGGCTTTAGTGTTTATACCAGTCGCAGTACTTCGAATTCTGATCTCCACGGGTTGGAGAGATGTGACTGCCCCGTCCTTTCAGATGTGGCTCTCCAGATTGATGGGGATTCACAATATCGAGTCATGCCTCTATGAATTGAAAGAAAAAAGGAAATGAGAGATGGGGGAACGACTATGGGCCCCAGCTACTAATTGGAGGGCGGCTAGAATGTGAATTATCTTGTAACTTTCTATCCCCCCCGAAGGGTATGTTTGAACTGCAGTTTAAGTTTAAACTATATGTATTTTTATGAGAGAGCAATGATTATGTTTATAATTTGTAATTTTGTATGAATTTTCTATGCCCTTCCTGTTCCACAATCCCAATAAAAATATATTTAAATAAAAAAACTGAATATTAAACTGTATTTAACAATACTAATAAGCAAAGGGCATGGTGTCCCACGTGAAAAAGGAACCAAAAAAGGGTAGGGAAAGCAATATAATTATGGATAACATATTTAAAAAATCTAAATATAGGTTCTGAAATTACAACAAAAGACCAAATGCAAGTGTTTCATACATATTATATATATATATATATATATATATATATATATATATATATATATATATATATATATATATATATATTAATACTCAAGCCCTTTAAACAATCAAAAAATGACAAAGACGTTTCGACCCCCTTCGTAATGCCGGGTCACAACAGGATCAGTTGAAACGGGAGACACCTGTGGGGTACAAATAATATGGATTGACCTTCAGCTGCAGGGTTAGTGGAATCAATGGCTATAATGTGATTTGAGGGTTCACATACCTGAGGGAATCATGGAGAAAAGCATGGAGGGTAACATAAAAAGTGCACACCAACAACATGCTGTTGAGGTTAAGTGTCACTCACATGGGGTACCCTTGGTGGGAGATGGATGCAGGTCATGGTAGTAAAAATGTAATGACATGGAGAGAGGGATTGACACTTTGCAAAATAAAAAATTGGCTAGATGTACTGAAGTCAGCTAATGGTCAAAACGTACTCCCAAGGAGAAGGAGGTGAAGGGGGTCGTGTGTTTACAATGAAGTCTAAGCACCATGCACAGTTGTACTGGGGACCACCCTGTAAATGCTGAGATAACTTCAGAATACACGTTGTGCCACAAGCGGTGAGTGGTCCGAGCTGTCAGGAGTATTGTGTGGAAGGCTGTGGGCTGCAGAATCAAGCCACAGCTATTGCTGAAGCTGACAAGCCCTAGGGGTCCATTAGGATGTCGGGCGGTGGCACCGCGGTGCAGAAAAATGCCTTTTTCCACCCGCGATCAGCAGTACTCACGTCCGCCATATTAGTATAGCAAAACACAGGTAATTACACGTCCACCGCAGGACGACACGCACCGCCATCAAAGTGCGCCTGCCACCGCGCAGTGGGAACCAATGGAGACTCACCGCCATGCGGAATGACGTCCGCCCCGCTCCACACATTGGGATAGCCCAAACAGACAGACACACCGCAGCGGAGACACCGCCCAACCAGAGACGGCGGAAACTCGATAGCGGAGCACCATAGCACAGAGCCTGTCGTCACCACACGGTCATGAACGCCACGTCATGCACCCAGCTCTACATATGCATACGGTCATGTACCTGCTACTGCACTACCATGAACTGGGCCGCCGCAGATGACGCCGCAGGTAAGCTCATACACAAATACAACACACAACACACGGGCTGACACAGGGAGCAAGTCCACCACAAACACCCTGCTGGGGGTCACAACACATCCACAAGGGCACCCACACATTACCCACCCGCCAACAAGTTACCCCTCTGCATCCGGGACACACATCTACCTCAAACTAGCAGCAAAGTCCCGCTCCCGGTCACGTCACCACAGCAGAAAACACATGCGCACAATGCTGAAGGCAGGCCCACTACAAGACATGGGCAGGGCACAAATACCGCAAGGACACACCACCCCCAACCACACATCAACAAACACCAGCAAGTCACAGGCCAGGTGACCATCCTGGGCACCCCCATGCACACCAACAAGCACACGAAGAACCAAGCACAATACACAACCTGCACCACACAACAGACAACCAGGGAGACAGACACTGCAGAAGTGGCTGACAAGGAACATATTACACCAGTGCCTCACACACTGAAGGCTGACAATACTTCCCAGCACATACACACAAACAAACACACACCCTGGGTGTATCCACAAACAGAACACACACACGCAGGGTAGCCTGAACAGATGCCTGACCAAAAATACACACAAACAACACAGGAACACACACACAATCCCAACAGAAGCAGACATACCCTGCCACACAAACAGTGGAAAGGCAATGGGAAGACAAACACAACATAGCTGCACAACATCATCACTCACGAACAAAACACACACAACATAACACAAATCACATAAGACGTGCACCTGCACAGAACTTCACTGCCACATCAAACAAACCACACATGCTCATGAAAAAACAAATCAACAAACACCACAGGACATCAGGGGATGCACATCAGGCACTGCCAAGCCCACATACCCACAGCACTGTATGCACAACAAGCAGTGTGTGACAAAAAGCACAGCAGCTACATACAGACATGACGGACATAACCACAACACACACACCACAAATCAGCACAGCACAAAAGCAAAAGCACACCCAGGAAGTGAAGCTCCACCACAGCCAACACAAAGACACCCAACACAACTACAACAGGATGCACCACTCTGGGATACAAGAGCACAATTAGCAACAGAGCACTGGGCAGCACACACAGCTCAAGTGCACAAGAGCAATCCACACTGATGAATAGCACAATAACATCACACATAAACCAATGGGGACATGTCCAGAGTGGAACAGCACTCTTGGCCCAAAAACTGCACCACAAGGCACAGTCTCACAAATGAAGGGATGGGGAGCCACATACACATGCAAACAAAGGGGACAGCTGACATCAAAAACAACTGATTTGCATGTCAGTATTAGACATGTAAGGTGTGTCCCATACACAAATAGAGGGAATGCAGACCCACAATGGCTAGGCACAAGTGGCACACATAGGGGAGGGCATCACCCCACACACTATGCCTTACAGGAGGAGAAAAGGCACCATGTGCCTGCAGTGCAAGAGAAAGTCACACACAATGCCAGTGAGGAGCAGAAGGCCACACAGTTCACACAAAAACACACAACACACATTGATGATCAAACAAACACAACACTGATGTGCAAGTCACATTCTTTGCACACTCATAAGTGACCAAAACAACAAGGAGGAGTCACACAGTACTGCATGGACACACCAACACACTGCACAGTGCACAACAGACAACTCACACAAGTGCATACAATCATTTACACAGGGCATGAAAATCCAAACAACAGGCACACAACTCCTGGCTGACACATGTGTGGCCATCACAATCCAGGGGCACACACACATCTACACCCACTACAAAATCACACCCTTCACCTCCTCACCACCCAAGAGCACACATCTCATGTATGCCAGGGGACCAGGACTAAGGGCCAACACAGGATGACCAGACACATACATAGCTGGGTATATATACAGGAATAACATGCATACATCATGACAGTACCCAGCCTGCATGCAAACCTGTGCACATCATCACACCCTGTGCTGGCAGTGTACCCCACCCTGACATGGCAACAACTTAGCCAACAACAGAAAATCACTCAAAAGAGATCTGCATGACAGGTAAAAGAGCCAACACAGATAACACAAGTATCAGTGTCAGAATGGACTGTAGACCCTGTGATCCCTGTTCAAAAATGTTATGCGGCCAAAGATCGTGGCAGTGTTAGTGACACATAGTACATGGGGCACAGGCAACCAAATGCACACACAAAAATAACTTTAATCAGCAAGTACACTGCCAAAACAGACAACAGGAGTAACTGTCTTTATTCACATATTGCACAGATGTGAAAGTAGAACAACTGTACACAAGATCAAGGTACGAAATGCTGATCAAAAGCAAGATATCTTGCACAAGCAAACTACAAACAGGAAGGCCAGTGTCCATGGCACAGGGGAGACTCCAACACAGCTGAGCAACAGGGTCAGTGTCCAGGGCAGGTGGCCCAGCAAGTACATGAGAGGCTGCACAGGGGAGAGTACAACACAGCAGAGCAACATGGCCAGTTTCCAGGGCAGGTGGCCCAGCAAATACACAAGAGGCTGCGTAGGGGAGCATACAACACAGCAGTGCAACAGGGCCAGTGTCCAGGGCACAGGGGAGACTCCAACACAGGGACCAGGGCACGTGGCCCAGCAAGTACATAAGAGGCTGCACAGGCAAGGGGGGAGCAGCAGTGAACGACAAGGCCAGTGGCCAGGGAGAAGTGGAGAGTAAGGACATGAGAAGCTGCACAGTGAGTGTTTTTGACTGTACCCTTCCATGGCCAGCAACACTCCCAAGTGGCAAACAATGGTCAGGAGTAGCACACCTCTATGAGAGTCAGGTGTATGAGGGGGTCTGCCACTCACATTTGGCTGTCAGGTGGACCTGGAACTGGCTGTGTGTCGGGTCAGCAGGAACACTGACTGGGGAGACAGAGAAGCAGGTGATGTAGGGCTATCAGTCATTTGGCAAGCTGGAGGGCTGTTTGGACCAGGTGGTATTGTGGCACGTGGAGGTGGAGTCATGCAGACCTGTGACACAGTGTGGGTGGTGGAGGTTGGAGGGGTGCCATTCCACTTTTTGGGAATACGAAATGGCTTCCCTGTCTTGGGGTTAATTGGAACAGGTGATGACACAACAGGTACACACACCAACTCTCCCGCATCAGGTTCAGACACTGGCACTCCCTCTGGTGATGTGCCCTCCTTTGCCACTTTGTCTGGGCTGGCCCCTACAGTGCCCTCCTCCACCTGCTTCACTGGGTTTGGAATTGGAGTTGATGTGGTGGGGGGATGTGGGCCTGTGCCCTTCCTAGGTGTATTCTTGCTAGACAACACCTCCTCAGTGGGCACAGACACTGCACGCCAAGCATTGCGTGAATTTTTAGGGACAGGAGAGTCCTTTGCTGGTGATGCCTCAGAGGTCTGTGAGGCTGATGTCAGCCTCGTTACTTTTTTGGCCTTGCTCTTCCCTGACGGGCTCTTGTCTTTGCATTCTGGGCTGGCTCTGCTCTTCTGGGGGGATGGTGTGTGTGGGTGGGACCGCTTGTGTTGTGTCTGCTTTGTGCTCCTTGTGCTGTATCGTCTCTGTGACTCATGTGAACCGTGGTCACTGTCCTGTGATGTGACTGGGGGGTGGACAAAGGCACCTGAGCAGGAATGGGAGCATGTGCTTGTTGAAGGGCAGACGTTACTGAAGATGACAAAGCTTATACTGTACGGTGGAGCCCACCCACGTCAGAGTGTATGCCCTCTATGTAGGCAACCACCTGCCCTAACTTCTTGTCATGGTCGCTGAAGGCACTGAGCAGGGCAGTCTGGCCCACACAGAGCTGGGGCAGGATCTCCACACACTCTGCACTGAGGGCAGCAGCGGGTACAGGTGCAGGCACAGCGGTGCCAGGTGTGAATGTAACTCGTCCCCTCTTACTGACACGGACAGCACCATAGGTAGTAGATGAGAGGCTGGGCACTGACGGTTGAGTGGTAGATGATGTAGCAGACTCCCCATGCCCTGTGCCTGACAACATGGATGCATCACCACTTGCATCAGATGAAGTAGTACTCTGTGCCTTAGCCACGGATTCCTCCTGCATACTCCTGTCCCCTTCAGATGCGCTGGTGAGCTCTGTGTCACTGGCCTCTGGTGCAGGTGTAGTGTTAGTCTCGAACCACTGGTTCCTGGCTCCTGTTCCTCTGTGCCCACTGGCGATTCTGCATGAGAGAGAGATGCAGGGTTGTATAAATGACATCATCAGGACAAAGCAAAATGAACAATGCACAAAGGGGATGGCCAAATCAACATACTGATCACCACACCCTGCATAAATATTGCAGCAACACACTACATACAACACAACAGTGCCTGCAACACTGACTAGCTGTAATGACTGAGCCATGTTGAAGCCACAGCACAAAAACTTGCCCGTGGATGTAGTGTACCACACACAACTGCCATGCCCACACCTATCATGTCCCAACACTCGTTGCCACTGACAGGCCTTCTGGCAACCTGAGGGGAGAACACACATACGCATTGGGATATGACAGTCCACAATGCCAAGTAGGCCATACCAAGCGCCATGTGGTACTCTGGGGCACCTTGTTGTCAGACGTGGGGCCCACAACAATCATGGTGAATGCAAAGTAGCAATACATGAACTTACACTCAGATAGTGGATCCTTATGTTAACCCCCTAATAGATTTCCCACACCATCCCAATGCAGAATGACCATGTGGATCCGAACACACCTGGCTATGTAAAAGCACAGCAGGGATGATCAGCCTTGTAAGGGCTGTTTTGCACAATGCCTGACACTAGCACACATCCCTGCAGTCACTCACATGACACATCACGGCACCACCCCACGAATATAACATGGCTCACCGCTGCCAAAAGGCTCTGTACACATGCATCCGTTTCCAGGCAAAGTCACCCTCCCCAAATACTCACCCCTGCCTTGCTGACGATGCTTCTTCAGACGTGCATCAAACTCCGGATTAGTCACTGCCAATATGCGAACCATCAGTGGTGTTAAGTTTCGCCGTGCCAGACGCCCAGTGCGCGGTTGCAGCACCAAGGTCATTTCAGCCTCATTTTTGGCCAGCCGGCTGATGTCGTCCCACCTCTTGTGGCAGTGGGTGTGTCGTCTGTTGGATACCCCCAGGGCTCGTACCTTTGCAGCAATGGCCCTCCACACGGCCTTACAACGGTGTACTTAGAGCTGCAGGTATGGGAGAAAAGTAGGGTAAATTACCAGTTACACATTGTCATGTACCAACATCTTTAACAACAGTAGCAATACACAGACTCAGGAGCAATTGTAATCCCCCTAATTCCAAAACTGAGGGACATGTCACAAGGGCACTCTGCATGCTCAAAATACACATTATAGCATGCATACATGAGGGCATAGAGGCTACCTGCCAATCACACACACATGCCGGACGACGGCACTGAAACCCCTCAGTGGCTCACACACATCACCAGTCCCATGCATGTCTGACACTCCCCTGCCCAACAGCACCCTCAATGATAACTTATCACTAGATTGGGGCCACCATACAGCCTCGGGTACTGTGCCAGCACCTCGTCCACTAGCACCTCCAGCTCCTCGCTTGTGAATGGACTGGCATGGATCTTCTCAGTTCTTGCCTTCCCTGTGGACATATGACACCTGTGGTTAAAGTGAGTGGTGAGGAGTCCCAGGCAGCAGGCACTTCAGGCAGCTGCAGGAGAGGGTCCCACGCAACAGATGGAGAGGGACCCAGGCAGCAGGCACTTCAGGCAGCAGCAGGAGAGGCTCCCAGGCAGCAGGAGGAGAGGGTCCCAGGAAGCAGCAGGAGAGGCTCCCAGGTAGCAGGCACTACAGGCAGCAGCAGGAGAGGGTTCCAGGCAGCAGGCACTTCAGGCAGCAGCAGGAGAGGGTCCCAGGCAGCAGGAAGAGAGTGTCCCAGGCAGCAGCAGGAGAGGGTCCCAGGCAGCAGCAGGTGAGGGTCCCAGGCAGCAGGCACTTCAGGCAGCAGCAGGAGAGGGTCCCTGGCGGCAGCAGGCACTTCAGGCAGCAGCAGGAGAGAGTCCTAGGCAGCAGGCACTTCAGGCAGCAGCAGGGGAGGGTCCCAGGCGGCAGCAGGCACTTCAGGCAGCAGCAGGAGAGGCTCACAGGCAGAAGGCTCTGTGAGCAGTTGAAATGTGGGGCTCACTCCCACAGATTTATAGCTCCCTGGTCTCCTTTGTGAGTTGCAAAGCAGCGATTATTGGTTGTGCAGGACTGCCTCCAAAAGCATCCAATGACCGGCTTCCGCGGTGGCTGTGCACGCCTTCCGTGATTTTCAAACTTGCATCATGCCACCGCAATCATCGCTCCCATTGGCTGTAGGCAATGCCCCATGGCAGTGATGCACAGCAGGGGCCCGGGGTGCGCTACCGCAATGGTGCATCGTTCAAAAGCATCCAATGACCGCATCCGCAGTGGCAGAGCTTGCCTTCCGTGATTTTCAAACTTGCATCATGCCACCGCAAACATCACTCCTATTGGCTTAGGCAATGCACCATGGCGGTGATGCACCGCAAGGGCCAGGCGGTAGCAACCGCCATTTATGTGGCGCAGCATGCCCACTGCCAGCAAGCCATGCCAATGTGTACCGCACTTGTGTATGGAGTGGTGCCTGTGTCAACCGCCGTGGACAGGTGGTAACAACTGCCATTTGTGTGACGCTGCATGCCCACCGCCAGCAAGCCATGCCTCAATGCCAATGTGTACCGCACTTGTTTAGGGAGTGGTGCCTGTGTCACACTGCGTTGGACAGGCAGTAGCAACCGCCATTTGTGTGACGCTGCATGCCCACCGCCAGCAAGCCATGCCAATGTGTACCGCACTTGTGTAGGGAGTGGTGCCTGTGTCACACCGCCGTGGACAGGCGGTAGCAGCTGCCATTTGTGTGGCGCTGCATACCCACCACCAGCAAGCCATGCCTCCATGCCAATGTGTACCGCACTTGTATAGGGAGCGATGCCTGTGTCACACTGCCGTGGACAGGCGGTAGCAATCGCCATTTGTGTGGCGCAGCATGCCCACCGCCAGCAAGCCATGCCAATGTGTACCGTACTTGTGTAGGGAGTGGTGCCTGTGTCACACCGCGGTGGACAGGTGGTAGCAACAGCCATTTGTGTGGCACTGCATGCCCACCGCCAGCAAGCCATGCCTCCATGCCAATGTGTACCACACTTGTGTGGGGAGTGGGTCCTGTGTCACACCGCCGTGGCCAGGCGGTAGCAACCGCAAATTTGGTCACATGCAATGGCAAATTACATTGTAAACTCTGCATCAGTACACAGCAGCAACATGTTAAATGGCACATCATTGAGCACACAATGCCATTAATTGATTTAATGCACAGGTCGCACAATATGTGTGACACACATTGGTCTGTGGTCCCTGCAATGTCACTGATCCATTTGTTGGTTAATGATGCCTGACAGTGTTAAGCTGTTCTCATTGATGTGTGACAAATCAGTGTGTTGTGGTTCAGTGCTGACCTTGGCAAGTCTTGTCCCACTGAATGGTGTTGTTTCATACTTGTGCTACCATATCAGCACATGCGCACACGTTTATCATCTACTGTGATCAATGGGCTCTTGATGCGCGCCAGCTTCACATGATGCATTGAGGTGTGACAGGTACAACAGATGTGTGTGAGGCATTCATGGTCATCTTACACACTTTTGTTGAAGGTACAGTATGAGGCATGCACATGTGGAATGTGGTGTTCTGGAACTGTGCATTTGCATTGACATTCTGTTTTGTTTGCGGCACCTGTGTATTGAAAATGGATTGGTGTGTCCTCTATGTGTCTCAAATGTATACACATGAAACCTTGTGGGCCATGCATCTATCGTCAAATTGCAAGATTTTGCATGACATGCTTATGGTTGTAATTCACATGTGTCCATGTACATCTCGATTAGGAGGACAATTCTCATACGTCACCTGACAGTGCTGGAGGACATTGAGGATATAGCGATCATCCATAAATTCCGCCTCGACAGAGCGACCATAAAGACCCTTTGTGATCGGTTGGAGCCCCACCTGTAGCCTCGTCGCCACTACCCAACAGCCTTCACACCCACATACAAAGTGATGGCAGCCTTCCACTTTTTTGCAACTGGTTCCTTCCAGGAGACCGTGGCTGCGCATGGTGCTGAGGGATGTTATTGCAGCCATGATGAGATATAAGGATCGATACATACATTTCCCAAGGGGAGCAGAATTGCCCAGTGTGAAGGGTGACTTCTATGCCCTTGGGCACATCCCCCATGTTGTTGGTACCACTGATTTCACCCATGTTGGTCTGGTGGCACCACAGGCCACTGAGCAAATTTTTAGGAATCGCAAACATTACCATTCAATAAATGTGCAGGTGGTGTGCCTTGGGGACATGACGATTTCACATGTGTGTGCAAGATTCCCCGGCTCAGCCCATGATTCATACGTCATGAGGAACACCATGGTGCCCCAGATGATGGCTAACCTGCATCCTGATCGTGCTTGGATTGTGGGTGAGTATGCCTAGTGATATGGCGTGCTGTGTGTTTGTGACCTGCTGCCCTCTGCCTGTGCAACATTGCAATGTGTGTTTGTCATTCCTAGGTGACTTTGCATATCCCAGTCGTCCATGGCTGTTCCCTTCCCGCTCCCGCCTCCCAGCTGATCCTTTCTCCCTCCCACTTCGCCATAAATGGCGACCACGCGGACGTGCAGCGTTGACGCGCAGCGGGCTCGCCGATTGTGCGCCGAAGGCGCGCCAAAGGTAAGCCCGTCTGCGCCCATCCGCGCCTGGACCGCGCCCAGCGCCATGACCCCTGGCCCCTGCAGACACCAGCCCACCCGAAGGTCCTACGATGCCACCGAACTCAATGCACTCAACACCGGCCGGATCCCTGGATGCTACCGAACCACCCTAAGACGCACCCACGGACCCACGCACCCTTCAGCTGCCACTCCTGCCACTCCTGCATCCGGACCTGCACTACACCCGCACCAGCCAAGCCGAGCACCAGCAGCAACCACCTGAAGTGCATCCTGCTCAACACCCGCTCCGTCCACAGACACGCCGTGGAGATCTGGAACCTCCTCGACACAACATCACCAGACGTTGCCTTCCTCACGGAAACCTGGATGAATGCCTCCTCAGCACCCGACATCGCCATCGCCATCCCAGACGGCTACAAGATCACACGGAGGGACCGCGGCAATCAGACCGGAGGAGGCATCGCCATCATCCACAGGAACACCATCCGCATCACGACCAACTCCGACGACACCCTCACAACCGCCGAACACCTTCACTTCTAGATCCACACCGACCCCAAGACCACCCTCAGAGGCACCCTCATCTACAGACCCCCGGGACCACACACACAATTCAGCGAAGACATCGCCGACTTCATCAGCCCGCAGCCCTCCCCTCTGCTGACTACATCATCCTCGGGGACCTCAACTTCCACCTGGAGAACAACAACGACCACAACACCACCACCCTGGTGGACAACCTCGCCACCCTCGGTCTCAAACAGCTGGTGACCACCCCCACCAACTACGCCGGACACACACTCGACCCCGTATTCCTCCAGCAAGGACATCGCCTTCAGCCACGCCACCGGACTCCACTGGACGGACCACAGCTGCGTCCACTTCAGCTACAGAAAGAACATGATCCACCACCACCATCAACAGGCTGCACGCAGATGCTGGAACAAGATTACAGCCGACCAGCTCGCCGCATCCCTGAGCCAGGACCCCCCCGCCAGCTCAGCGAACCCCAGCCAGGCCGCCAACAACCTCACGAAGTGAATCAGCAACTGCGCAGACGACCTCGCCCCACTGAGGACCCCGCCCAGCAGACCCGGCAGTAAGAAAGCACCATGGTTCACTGACGAACTCAAGAGCTCCAAGAAGAACTGCCGAGCCCTCGAGAGAGAATGGCGCAGAGACCCAACACCAGACAACATGACCACCCTCAAGCTTGCCACTCGAAAACACCACCAACTGATCCACACCACCAAGAAAACCGCATTCAAGGAACGACTGGACAACAACGCCCACAACAGCAAGGAACTCTTCAACATCGTCAAAGAGCTCTCCAACCCCAGCGCCGGAAACAACATCACCCCATCACAAGACCTCTGTAACTCCCTTGCCTCCTACTTCCACAACAAGATCGCGGACATTCACAACAGCTTCAGCACACAGCCGACGCACCCCATGACAGCACCTGCACCCCCCACCACCACCCTCCGCGCCTGGACCCCGATCAACACCGAAGAAACCCTACGCACAATGAACTCCATCCACTCCGGATCCCCAACCGACCCCTGCCCTTACCACGTCTTCAACAAGGCCGACTCCGTCATCGCACCCCACCTGCGAGACATCATCAACACCTCCTTCGACACCGCTACCTTCCCGGAGAGTTGGAAGCACGCCGAACTCAACGCTCTACTGAAAAAACCATCAGCGGACCCCACCGAACTCAAAAACTACCGCCCCATCTCGCTCCTCCCGTTTCCGGCCAAAGTCATCGAGAAGACCGTCAACAAGCAGCTGGCCGCCTTCCTCAAGACGAATGGTTCCCTCGACCGCTCGCAGTCTGGCTTCCGAGCCAACCACAGCACCGAGACCGCCCTCATCGCAGCCACTGATGACATCCGAGCCTTGCTCGACAACGGGGAAACAGCGGCCCTCTTCCTCCTGGACCTCTCCGCGGCATTCGACACTGTCTGCAACCGCACCCTAGTGCAGCGCCTCTGCAACGTCGGAATCCAAGAGAAGGCACTAGATTGGATCATCTACTTCCTCGCCGGAAGGACACAGAGAGTCCGCCTCCCCCATTCAGATCAGAACCCACCGAAGTCATCTGTGGCGTTCCTCAAGGCTCCTCGCTCAGCCCCACCCTCTTCAATGTCTACATGAGCCCCCTGGCGGCCATCGCACGCCAACACAACCTCAACATCATCTCCTACGCCGACGACACCCAGCTGATCCTCTCCCTCACAAACGACCCCGCCACCGCCAGAGCCAACCTACACGAAGGGATGAAAGACGTAGTCGAGTGGATGAGGAACAGCCGCCTGAAACTGAACTCAGACAAGACGGAAGTCCTCATCCTGGGACCGTCGCCCTCCGCCTGGGACGACTCCTGGTGGCCCCCCGCCTTGGGCAGCGCACCCAAACCAACAGACCGCGCACGCAACCTGGGCTTCATCCTGGACTCCTCCCTCTCCATGACCAGACAAGTCAACGCCGTCTCCTTGTCATGCTTCAACATCCTGCGCATGCTACGGAAGATCTTCCGATGGATCCCCACCGAGACTAGGAAGACGGTTACCCAGGCCTTCGTCACCAGCCGACTGGACTACGGCAACTCCCTCTACGCCGGAACCACTGCTAAACTCCAGAAGAGACTCCAGCAGATCCAGAACGCCTCAGCAAGACTCATCCTGGACATCCCTCGACACAGCCACATCTCCGGACACCTGAGAGACCTGCACTGGCTCCCGGTCAACAAGAGAATCACGTTCCGACTCCTCACCCACGCACACAAAGCCCTACATAACCAATGCCCAAGATACCTCAACGACCGCCTCAACTTCTACACTCCCACACGCCAGCTTCGATCGACCAACCACGCCCTCGCCGCCATCCCCCGCATCCGCACAGCCACCGCAGGAGGAAGGTCCTTCTCCTACCTGGCCACCAAGACATGGAACCCCCTCCCCACCCACCTCCGCCTGACCCAAGACCATCTCGCCTTCAGGAAGCAGCTCAAGACCTGGCTGTTCGAGCAGTAGCGGAACCCCCTTCCCAAGCGCCTTGAGACCCTCCGGGTGAGTAGCGCGCTATACAAATGCTTTGATTGATTGATTGATTGATTGATTGGCAGCGATGTCTGTGTATTCGGTTAGGTGTGTGTGTGTACCTGATATGAGAATGTAATCAATTCTGCTGTAGGAGTTGTGTGGGTACGAGTAGAAGGTGTAATCTCTGGTGTCGGGTGCTGCAGCCACCACGGGTCTACTAGATCCAGTTTGTTGCATAGGTTCTTTAGTGTCTTGTGCGATGTGGGGGTACGTGTTTTGTTTTTAGCCTGCCTGTCTAGTGTCTGGTCTAGCACCAAATTGAAGTCTCCCGCCATGACCATCATGTTGTGTGAGCAGCTGGGTTCTAGGTCTTTGGTTACTCCCTCCCAGAATGGAGTGTCGACTGTGTTGGGTGCATAGATGTTTGCCACTAGTATTGTCTCCTCTCCTCATTTCAACTGCATGATCAGTAGTCTACCCTCCCTGTCTCGATGGTTATGTTAGATTTGCTACTAATGACCCCTCTTTTTTACCCCACCGCTGGTGAGCATGCAACTTGGCCAATCCACCTGGCTCTGAGTTTGGCTGCTTCCTATGTGGATAATTTTGTTTCTTGTAGTAAGATAATGTCCCCCTTTGTTGGTTTGGCTAAGTAGTCTAGTGTTTTTTTTCCTCTTGACTGTGTGATTGAGACCCTTGACGTTGAGTGAGATGATCTTAAGGTCTGTTAGCAGTGATTTACTACTCAACTGTATCATTGTTGAAAATGCAGTGGGCTACGTTTTGATTTGGCTGTGGGTGACCTATCATTGGCCGTGGAGTGCTGTACTCTATCACTGTCTTTACTGTTTGATTGCTCAGGTGCTGAGGACGATCTGTATAGAGTGTTGGCTATGGTGATGACAAAGACATGGACAAGACGAACGCAACATACATGACACACATGAATTACTAGACAAACAACCCTTCTCCCCTCTGCTCTCCTCCCCCCTCCCCTCCCTCCCTGCCTTCCCCTGATTCCGTGATTCTCTTGCTGATGGGGAGCCAGTGCAGGTTTCTCAGGTGTGCGGAGATGTGGCTGTGTCGGGGGATGTGCAGGATGAGTCGTGCTGAGGCGTTCTGAATGTGCTGGAGTCTTTTCTGGAGTTGTGCAGTGGTTCCGGCGTAGAGGGAGTTGCTGTAGTCCAGTCGGCTGGTGACAAGGGCCTGGGTGACCGTCTTCCTGGTTTCGGTGGGGATCCACCGGAAGATCTTACGTAGCATGCGTAGGATGTTGAAGCATGACGAGGAGACGGCGTTGACTTGTCTGGTCATGAAGAGGGAGGAGTCCAGGATGAAGCCCAGGTTGCGTGCGTGGTCTGTTGGTTTGGGTGCGCTGCCCAGGGCAGGGGGCCACCAGGAGTCGTCCCAAGCGGAGGGCGACGATCCCAGGATGAGGACTTCCGTCTTATCTGAGTTCAGTTTCAGGCGGCTGTTCATAATCCACTCGGCTACGTCTTTCATCCCTTCGTGCCAGAATAATATCAGACCATGCCTGCAATAGCCTACACCTTGCAGGTAGACACAATGAACACGTAACACGCAAACGGCGACTCAATTCCACAACCTTAGCCAAACAAGAAGACAGAGTCAAAAACCAGAAAGCCATTGCCGACTACATCTCAGACAATGAGACACCAGACATAGACCCCAGCACCATGTGGGAGGCACTCAAAGCAACTATCAGAGGAGTACTAATAGAAATAAAAGCAAGAAGAGACAGGGAAGCGAGAGCTCGGCTAGCACAGCTAGAAAAGGACATCAAAAGGCTGGAAACACAACACATTGGAGACACTACAAATCAAAACACACTCACGAAACTCACAAACAAGTAATATGAATTTAACGGAATACTTAGCGAACGGGTAGGGCTATGGATAAAAAAATACAAAGAGATCAACCTATGCGAAGCACATAAAGCAGGGAAAGCACTAGCATCATACCTCAAACGCAAACAAAGACAGCACATCACATCAATCACAGACACCACAAGCAAAACACACACCCGTCACAAAGACATCGTGCACACCTTGAAGGAATTTTATAAGGAGCTGTACAACAAGGATGAGGGGCTAGACATAAAGGGAACGAAAACCTACCTAGAGAACCTAAAATTTCCGAAAATATCGGCAGAAGAAGCGAGAGCGCTAGGCCAAGACATCAAGACCCTTGAGGTCAAGACAGCCATTAAGTCACTAAAGGACAACAAGGCGCCAGGACCAGACGGATACACAGCACCATTCTACAAAACCTTTCAAGAACAAATAGCACCGACCCTAACGCAAGCCTTCAATCACTGCGGAGGAGTAGGGGAAGTAACCGCAACAATGTCACAGGCCAATATCATAGTCATACCAAAGGAAGGTAAGGATCCACAATGGCCAAAGAACTACCAACCAATATCACTCATAAACCTATTTGCAAACTATATGCCAAAATAAAAGCAACAAGGCTCAGTAGAGTGCTCCCATAGCTAATAGGCAACACCCAGGTAGGGTACATGAAAGGCCGAATGCCCTGCGACATCACCAAACTCCTCTGCCAAGTCATAGAACACTGCTTGAACTCACACAATTACGCTGGATGCAGAAAAGGCCTCCGACAGAGTATCCTGGCACTTCCTAGGGGAATGCCTACAGGCATACAACCTGGGTGAGAGGTTCACTAAGAAAGTCAAGGCCCTGTACAAAAACCCAAAAGCGCAGATCGCCATTAACGACACAACCTCAGCCCCATTTGACCTCTAAAGAGGGACCAGACAAGGCTGCCTTCTATCCCCACTGCTGTTCCTACTAGCTCTAGAACCACTGATCAAGGACATCCTCACAAACAAGAACATAGCAGGCATATCCATCAATAACACCATGGCCAAGCTTGCGGCCTACGCGGACGACCTGCTGATTATTACAGAAGATCCAACAGAATCCATGCCAGCGCTCATTAGCACTATTGACACCTACACTTCCCACTCCGGGTACAAACTAAATAGAGATAAGTCAGAGCGCATGCCAATGAACGTACACACAACCAGAGAAGTACTCGGATTCTCAGGGCTAGCGTGGCAAACGAAATCGATCAAATACATTGGAATCAACTTCAGGAAGAACTTAGGAATTACCCTCGAACAAAACGAAGAAAACACACTGAAAAAGATAAAAGGCCTGCTGGAGAACTGGTCGCCCAAATTTATCACCTGGTGGGGAAGAATTGAAAGAGTCAAAATGATGGTCACACCAATAGTTAACTACCTGGCCAGCATGCTCCCCCTAGCACTGACAACTTCCATAAGAAAATAGACCATGCCCTGAACAAGTTCATTTGGAGGGACAAAAAACCAACAATGTGGTTACGTTTCATTGATGACGTTTTTATGGTTTGGACGGGCGGTGAAGAGAAACTCATGCTTTTTTACAATTGGTTGAATGCTAGAACAATAGACATCCAGTTCAGTATATCCCATTCGAACAATAAAATATCTTTCCTGGATGTCAAGGTTTTTCCGGCAGACACCGCTGCGTCTCTGACGTAGTCCTCTACGTCAGGACGAACCTAAGACAACATCGCCCACAGTCTGCCCTTGACGCGCATGCGCGAACCTTGTAGCGCAACCGGTGCCGTTTCATCGAAGGACGCGGTCCGTTTCTCCCGGCGGCTTTACGGTAATTATACTGCCTATTAACAACGAGTGGACCATTATTTTTGGGCATTTGGGACCCCATTATCGACACTCTCATTGTTCTTCTCTCGACAGTGCAATGAGACGCCTTGCACGTTAGTTCTTAGAGGACATTGACTGCCTGCTCCACCGCCCCACCGTGGTTCTACTCTTTTGGTAAGATTGTTGATCTATACCTTCTGGGCCCCGAAGTATGGTCGATAAACCCCAGTTCTAGCGTATTAACTTGGGCCAGTGACGCTAGTGGTTCCCCGCAACCCACGACTATCACGTCGCCCACAAGCTGTGTTATGGAGCACTTGCATTTCTGTGACCCCTCCCTAATTACTCCTTCTGTTGATTTTCCCCCAGTGTGTAGTGACCGAAATTGAATCCCCAACCACCCCAATTCTTGAGTACATCCACCACTTGCTCCACCGCATCGCCGGTTTCCTACCTTTTTGGTAAGATTCCTGTTTACTGTTTTTGGAAGCCTATTTGTTTTTGAATAAAGGATCCTTCAGACCATTGACTCTTTTGCCAACTACAGCAGGTCCCCCTTCCACCACAGCGCGCTGAAGATCTGTTACCAGCTAGCTGAGGATACGGTGCACACCCCTAGAGGTAATTTTTGTTAAACACTGCTTTGTGACTTTTAAATGTCGATTTTATGTATATACGTTTTGCTGATAGATTCCTTTGTTTTCTTTTTTCTTTTTTCTTCTTCGAAACTGGTGTAGAGGTAACACTTCCTCATACGACCTAGTGGCTAAAGAGATACCGGTAAGCTGAGGTGTTGTTGAGGTGTAGTAGCGCTTATTAGTTTTCTTGATTTTAACATCAGATACATGGTTCCCTTTGTTTCTCCTTTTTCAGAGTTATTTGGCCCTGAAGAGAATCCTGAGAGTGACAAGGATTCGAAACGCGTAGGCCGTTGGTCTGCTGGTTGCATTTTGGTGTCGATTTGTTTACGCACCTTTACTTGTGTTTATACACTGAAAGTGTGGCGATTATGTTTAGAATTTTATGATTTATTTGAATTGTGTCACAGTGTATTGCTGAAAATACCAGGGAATGTTTTAGACCATTTAGCAGACCATGTACTTCACCACCTGGTTCACTGACCCCCCAGAGTGTGTGAAGTACCCAGGTTAAATGTGTGAATGCAAGCAGTTGAATGTGATATGTTTGATGAGTAACGTATGATGGTATCCTTGAGGTTTATCCCATATGTTGTGTCGCCATTTTTCATTATTATTATATAATATTGCTAGACCTGTTACACTAATCCTAAAATGTGTACTATCAAAACAAGTTTTTGAATAAACAGCTATTGAATAGCATTTAAAAGTATTGAATAGTGGTCTGTACTTTGGTTATAATTTTGTGTTAAATTGAGTATCAGTATTGGCAACTCTCTTCTGTTTCCTAGTTATAGGCTCAGCCTTACTGATTAGAGCCAGCCCTTATTGTTAATAGTACCAGGGGCTGCAGCATATCTTTTGCCACCCCTGGCTGGCCATCCAAACTGACACAACTGGCTGATCACTCAGCTGGGGCAATGTTGTGTAATCACCCCTAACTTAGATATAGTATTCCTATGTCTAACCTTATATCTGGACACATATGCACCTATAAGTAACTCCTTTGGCAGGCCTTAACAATCCTGAAGGCAGAGTGCTTGGTTTTATGTGAGATGGGGCTCTAGCATGAGCTGAGCCTGTCTGCAGCTTTCGGAACCATGTCCTTTTAGCTGTTCTAAGATATTGCCATACCATATACTCTTAAGTGCATTATGTACCTCGCGGTCAGATGCTAACTTTGGTTTGGCTTTATCAAAACATGTTGTGTAAGGTGTCATACGCTTTGGAATACTACCCCCTCGCCAGTCCTGGTGACGGGGGTAGCATTCCACCCTTCTAGAGGGAGAAGACATGTTACTTCCATTAATCCCAGTTAAAGTTAACCAGAGCCTCAGCATCACAAAATGGATGCTGCTGCCACAGACACATGTCTGACCTCCTGCTGCTGGGAGCCCTTCCAGCGCGGGAGGCTTGGACAATAGGTTTCCTGTCACAGGAAGGTGCTAGCACCACCCCAGACAGGTTATAGTGTATTGGGGCAGGGAGGGCTGAATGAAATGAGACACTGCCTGGGGCATACAAGGTGTCCCATGCATAGTCCAGTTTAAACCGGTGCTGGGGCACTCCAGCCCCAGCTCTGGCACGAAACTGGACAAAGGTAAAGGGGTTTAACCACCCCCTTCCTGGGTCCCACCCATAGGAGGGACCTAGCAGGTAATCCAGCCCCTAGATTTGGTATATAGGTAGGAGCTGAGTCCCAAGACTCTAGAGATATCCTGACTGAAACTCTGATACAAAACTCTGGACCTTCGACATCCTACTCGACGTAGAAGACTGAAGAATCTCCCTTGTGTCAAGGAGTGACCACCCTGTGCAAGCAGGCACCATCAAGCGCTCAATGGTTTGCTTTGTCGTTGCTCCCGCCGGAGCTTGAACACAGAGCCTGACAAGACCCAGACTTCCAGACATCCAACATCCCGATCCACAGCCACAGCAAAGCTGAGACCTGTGGAGGCGACGAAAGATGTGGGACCGGCCATCTTGGAAAGCCAGCGAATTGCTTTCCGTGCAACTTCTGAGGCACCCTCGAAGTTGTGCATTGGGGATTGAGAAGCTCCAGCCCGAGCACCAACTGCACTGAAGATCACCTCTCCACACTCAGTGCTGCGTGGGGCCTTTTTGCATTTTCCTGCTTGACGCGTCTGTCCGGTCACTTGCCTGTTGGCTAGTGGCCTCTGTGACAACGAAACCTTGAATTTCCAATGCTGGTCTGGCTGCTCCAGACTGGCCCTTGCTTCCCTGAAAAGGAGCAGCCCATCAGACCTTGCTGTCTGATCCAGAAGCCATCTTCGATTACTGCATGGGTTGCATTTGCCATGGCCTGTTGACTTCGAATCGAGATCCGACACCGCCAACAGCGAGAGCCTTTGTGGGACAGTCCGTATCCAGCTCCTGGTTGTCGTCGACACCTCCTGGTCCACGTGGCTGCAGAGACAAGCTTCACAAAATCACCTGATCGCATCCCAACATCGCCTGGTTCCTTCCTGGTCACTGGCTAGTGACCCAGACTCTGTCCCCTCTGCTTTCAGGTACTCTTCATCCTCGATCCACCCTTGGATCCAACCGGACTCTTCTCTCCTGGTCGCCTGCAGCATCTTTTCTCCAAGGCTCCATAGAACTCCACGACGAAACCCGACACACTTTGACACCTATGCACACCCTTCCTGTGGGTGAGGTAACGCGAGTACATCGGTGCTCCTGTAAAGAGTAAGTCTCCTAGTGTCCTAGATTCAAGTGGTTAGCTTCTAGTCCAGTCGGAAGACTCCTAATTCTTTAACTTTCTAACTTTACGCACCCATTGACTTCTATGTGTGCACACGTGTGCATTTAGACACTGCACCCGCATCCCGTGGGCTTCCTGCTCCCTAACTGCTGTTAGTCCAGTGTAGCCCCAGTGATTCCCAAGGCCCTAGGCCTTACCATTGTTCGTGACGTGGTTCTTATACCACTATTTTAGTATATGGTTTAGCGGGCCACCAGGGCCTGTCCATATTAGTGCAACTTTTGTATGAATTTGAATTTGAATTTGAATTTAAAATATTTATTAAGCGCAACATTCACTAGCAGTTTCTTGGCGCTGTGGAGGGCAGGGTAACAATGGGGAAGAGTGACTACCATACCAGACGACTGGTGGACCTGAAGAAAAGTGAGAGCATATCACAAAGGAAAGGCCTGTTTGAAAAGAAAAGTTTTGAGGTCTTTCCGAAAAGGAAGGTAGTGTGTTGCCAGTCTCAGGTGGTCCGGTAAAGAGTTCCAAAAGGTGGGTGCCAGCGTGGAAAAGTTCGACCCACCCCACTTCTTGCGCTTAAAGCGGGGGACCACCAACAAGGACTGAGACGAAGAGCGAAGCTCTCGAGTGGGGATATACTCCCTAATCATAGAAGAAATGAAGGCGGGAGCCAAGCCCCGCCGTGAGTGAAAAACCATGCAACCCAACTTAAACAAGGCCCTCTCTTTGACAGGCAACCAATGAAGTGCTTTTAGAAGAGGAGTGCAGTGATGTATGGTATATTAAGTAACTTGTTATGCGCTTGTGCTTCTGTACTCATAAAGAGTACAGAGGGTTGTTTTAGAAATAAATACATATATATTTTGAATATATAACCTGTGTGGTGTCCTTTCATTTGGTAGTAAATGGATTGCATATGGTAAAACAGCTGGCTTCACATGCCCTATTGAGTTTAGCCTAAAACTGCTTTTGTCCATGCTACCACTAGGATAGCTGGTCTATAAGGTTGACTTTACAACCATCACCATAAGGGTTGTTTGGACTGGTGCAAGGTGCTCACTAGAATAGTGAACATCATATACCAGGCCAACTTCTCACAGTCACCATGTATCACACCTCTATAAACTCCTCCGCCCAACTACCTCAAAACTCAGTGATAAAAACACACACTACTGGAAAACCCAGACAGGCAGAAATCTCACAGAACAGGAAACGGCTACCATGTGGTCTTCCCCTACGCAAAACATGATATCACCAAACTTGCTCTGGTCAATGTTTATTCTAGACCAGTAAGCCTCACAGCGGAGTGCAAAACCATCGAGGAGCTCTCCGCGTTCCTAACTAGGATACCCCAGGGGGCCACTTTTGTGGTAGGTGGTGACCTTAACTCCCACTTTTAGCCATTGACAGATTTGATGGATGGCGCAATTTTGGAAGGGGATGATTATTGGAAAATACCCCCAGTAGTGGGCCCCCCGCCTAAGTCATGGGCGCCGCTGGCGGTACAAATTATTGCACTGACTTTAAATCACTCAATAAGGGCTTGCAATGGCCGTATAATTTCCGATACGCCCGCAAACTACACCTATAATAAACCTGGCCAAGAGGCTCGCCTGGATTATATATTTGTCGATGCTTGCGCTTGGCACAAGGTTATTGATTTTAAGGTGCAAGCCAGGGGCGAAAAAGACCATAACCCTTTGATCCTAGATTTCCTGTCCCTCTGTTGTTCTAAGGATAGTCCTAAGGGAGGGAGTGGATCAGACAACCGGGCTCTCCTCTCCAGCAACAGACGAAGAATTAGATGGGACAAAGCAGTTACCCACCCTGAGTTAGTGGCAGAGATATATGCTCACGTATCGACAGCATTGGAAGCTGTCGTTGCCCTGAACGCTGAGCTCTCCCCCGCTTTAGTATTTCCTAGGCTTGGGGCCCTGCATC
Source organism: Lissotriton vulgaris (assembly GCF_964263255.1). Classification (NCBI taxonomy): domain Eukaryota; kingdom Metazoa; phylum Chordata; class Amphibia; order Caudata; family Salamandridae; genus Lissotriton; species Lissotriton vulgaris. Next base: position 219,874,258 of record NC_141685.1, read on the forward strand.
AGGACTTGACTAGTAGTATAGCTGAGACCCTGAATCCTGTGGGAAAAGGGAAAAAAACAGGTAATAAATCTACCTGGTTTAACCCAGCATGTAGAAGAGCAAAATCAGAGCTCCTCAGTTCACTGAAACAAAACCAGAATAGAGCACTGATTAAGGTAAAAAGGGCAGTGTATAAGAAGCTAATACATCACGCAAAAGCTGAGTGGGAGGTGGACCATTGGGCTAATTTAACATCGAGCCTGGCACGAAGAGACGCCCGGAGCTTTTGGCAAACTGTAAATACTGGGTCAGCTTAACTAATTCAAGCTGTGGCCCCTAATGGTGCTGCCGAGGTGTGGGAAGAGCATTTCCTCACCCTATACCGGGCGGAAACCCCCTCGGATGCTCTTAATCCGCTGGCACTCTCCCCCAACATTAAGAGTGGAATAAAAGAGTATGAGTTCTCTGTGGGGGAGGAAGAGAAAGCTATTCTAAAGCTTCCCTCAAATAAAGCTCCAGGCCTAGATAAATTACCAGGAGATCTTTTAAATCATGAACCTGTGGTATGGGCACCTTATCTGACGGCCATTTTTAATGCTATATGGGGAGGTATGGAGGCACCGAGTACTTGGCTGGGGGCAGAGATTGTCCCTATTTTTAAGAAGGGTTCACCTCTGCTCCCAGCCAACTACAGGCCAATCAGCCTAATTGACGTGCCCCAAAAGCTTTTTGCACGACTGATCTTAAATTGTCTTTTAGATTGGATTGAGGAACATTCTATCCTGAGCCCCTTCCAGGCGGGATTCAGGAAGAATGTTTCCACCACGGATCAGATTTTTCGCTTATATATTCTTTATTGGAAAACCATCAAGATCGGGGGCGGGTCACTCTACACTGTTTTCGTCGACTTATGTGCAGCTTTCGATATGGTCCCACGTCTGAAGCTGTGGACTGTACTCGGGGAACTTGGTATTCCAGCTCCACTTTTGAACAGGTCAGGTGTGGTAGCAATGGCTCACTGACAGCTTGATTCCCCGTTGGCAGGGGGGTAAGGCAGGGGTGCGTCTTGGCGCCCACCCTGTTTTGCCTCTATGTCAACGGGGTAATCGCCCACTTGGAGGCGGTACCAGATAGCGATGCCCCAAAATTCGCAGGGTCCCGGATCGCCGCGATTATGTTCGCGGACGATATCTTACTACTTTCTAAAACACCAATGGGTATTCAGCGAGTTTTGGATGGGTTTGTGTCTTTCTGTAAAGAGCAGGGCTTGTAAATAAACACCTTAAAAACCAAATTTATGATTTTTAATCCCCCCGTAACAACACGCCCAAATCCCACGATAGATGGAATCAGGCTAGAAAGGGTACACACCTTAGATTACTTAGGGCTTACCCTTAAGGAATCATTTTCGTGGGTCCAGCATCAGCTGAAAATGCAACTCAAGGTGACCCAGCTAGACGGGGGAATCCTGAAACTTTTGAGTAAATCAATGTTTAAGCCGATTGGTCCACCGCTGGAAATTTATAAATCGCGGGCGCATGGGGTAGTGTCCTACGGGGCCGAGCTGTGGGGTTACAAGAGTGGTTCAGCAATAACTGTAGTGGAGAATAGATTCCTAAGACAGTTGGTAGCCCTGCCCTCGAGTACCCCACTAGTGCCGCTAAGACTGGATCTTGGCTTTAGACCTATTGAAGAAGAACTGGCCCTTAGACCTCTAACTTTTTGGAGGAGACTTTGGGTTACCCCAGAGCTGAGTAAATTTAGGCAAGAGCTAATCGAAGTTTTGGGGTGGCCCAATGTGGGTAAACTTTCTTGGTTTAAGCAAGTCCTGGATGACATTAGCCCTGCAGTCTCGAGGAAGCTCTTTCTCCAATGGCAGCATGGTTCGCTACCTATTAGATCACTTACATCTAGATGGTGTGCTCTATCACCCAAGAATTGCCCAGGGTGTACTGCAGATCTAGAACACGAGGTCCATGTTGTTTTCTATTGTCCTGCTTATTTAAAACCGAGACGGAGGTGGATTATCCCAATATTTTAAAGGATTTTAAAGACGGATCTTTCACCGGATGTGGTCTGTGCTGTTACTAAGTTCTTAGCAGCAATGTGGATTATTAGAAGGTCACTTGTGGCTAACTTATAAACCAGGTCAAAGAGTGCACATTTATAAGAACTGCATTGGGACTGGCATTCTAATTCTACCTGGGTAGGAGGGACAAACTGTTTGTACTAGATATAGTCATTGCTGTGGACTGGTTTTAATACTTCTGCTTTTAATCATTTTTATTGTAGTATTTTAATTGCTGTATTCTTTTATGACAATTTTCTCTTGTCAAAATAAAGATTCACTACGGATATCACCAGTACTCGCTCAAACAAAATTCTTGTTACTGCATTAAGCACACTGGACACCAGCACGACTAGCGAAACTAGGCTTAAGAGAGAATAGTCAATGTTGGAACTGCAATAAAGCTACAGGGGACCTAGCACATCTAATCTTCCATTGCAGCAAGGTCAAACATTTTTGGGATAAAGTGGTCAACTTCACCAATCAGACACTAGGCTTCACCCTCGAAAAATAGTTCTGCACTCTAACAGCAGCACACCTTAACACCGATATTAACTCACAACAAGACAGAAACCTTCTCGACTTCCTCCTAACGAGCGCCACAAAGATAGTACTAGCCAAATGGAAAGACACCTCCAAGGCCACCTTCAAAGGGTGGCTAAACTGGGTAACGTTCTTAAGCGGAGCCGACAACACAGCACTAAGATACACTCCCTGGAGGAAACCCAACAGAGAGATGTGGTCACCATTAGATAACTCCCTAGATCTGTTCAAGCCACCATAGACGACATAAATAACGATAACCATGCACAGTGCTGCACTCCGATCCTCAACTAGCCGCCAACAACTATATGTTATATGTACATGTTATATGTTCAGAACGAAGCACAGGGCTAAGAGTGCAGGTCCGTTGCAACGCTGTCACGAAAATGAATAGCCTAGCGGGACATGTAACCAGCCACCCAACTGCTACAAACAAAATGCTCATTGCGTATATTATGTTCTATAAAAGAATAAGGGATGTGATCTATTGGCCACAAGTGTTTACATGTTTTTATCTGTATGTATCATGTCAAGAAAAATACAATACATTTTTTTTTTAATAAAAAAAATGTTATCAATTGGCATGACAACGGGATCGATTCACCAGATAGTGACCTAATGAGTGCCTGGTGAGCTGATCTAAGCCCGATCCTCAAGAATAGTGGTTTTATAAGGGTACGTTGGATGCTAATCAATTTTGGACACATACACATTATATGTACCAATGTCTCTTGTGGCCAACCACATAGTCTGCAATTAGAATATGGCCACTGCTGAATCCATAACTGCGTGCCCTCTTTTGTGGGATTTATTCCCATTCGTAATTCTAAAAAAGTATTTGTTATTTTTGCCTAAAAATAGGCAGTCAAATATGGCTGGGTACGTAAAGATTGGTATGAGTTCATCACATACCATGCATAATTTCTTCCCTGCTAATCTAACTTGAGGGGTTAAGCTTTAATCAGTTTTTTTTTTTAAATTAACTTATAGTTGGGCGTTTTCAAGTCTTGGAAAGCCACTTGCAAACCGATATCCCTTAGGGAGGTTAGGATGTGGGATCTCCATTTGTCCCTAGGGATGCAGGTCGTGATGAAAACATTGAGTACATACATTTAAAAAATGCTCCTTCTGGTACGAAGCACTGTCGCTGCAGACCAAACTCTACTCCTAGTCCTGCTTGGCCTACTGATCTGGGAATCCCAAAGGTTAACTACCAATAAATCCAGAAGCTTTGCATTTATCCATCTGGTAATTGGTGAGCCATATTTGAGAGTTGGCTGTAACTTGGCTTTCATGACTTTAAGTATGCAGTCATAAGATTGATAATTCAATTACTTTTAAGCATTTAAAAGAATTAATTAAAATCACAGTTCAAACCCTTAGGTCTTTGAAATGGTATTTAAAAGAAACTCTATCAACACACACCATCCCTAAATATCTATACGTTTTATCAACTTCAATTGAATCTGCTCTGACCCTCCATATATTGAACTTCTGCTTTACAGATTCAATTTTCATATTTATTTTGAAGGTTTTATAGAGTGCGAACAAGATCCTTGCGGATATCAAAGCGTTTTACACACAGATGGGATAACAGATAAAGAATTAAACACATATATAATGGAAATATAAGCAAACAAGTTAAACAAATGAAAACAAGGTGAGGTACCAGCGGTGTATAGGTGGTCAACTGTACACAGATAAAGGAATACAAATTAAACAAATATATCATGCAAAGATGAGCAAACAAGTTAAATAAATGTAATCAAAGGTAGCAGTGGTGTATAGGTGGTCAACTGTACACAGTTTTTGGAGGAGACATAATGAGAACATGAGTACATTAGTCTGAATTCATGTGAATTTAGCTTAGAGGAGAGATTTTACTTCTTTTTTGAAGGATGCAGTGGATGAGATAAGTCTGATTTCTGGAGGAAGGGCATTCCAGAACCTGGGCGCCATCCCAGAGAAGGAGCGTTTATTTGTCTTTTTCTTGTGGTATCTTTTTGTTAATGTTTTGAACAGTTAGTTCAAAGACATTTATTTGTATGTAATGCTGAAGGGAAATTGGAGTGTGGCTCAGGAGGATAGTGTCATCAGCATATTGAAGGTAGCTGATTTGCACTACTCCCAACCTTGGGGCATGAGCATCAATAGTATCAAGGGGCGGAGAAAGGCCTGATAGAAATAGCTTACAAAAGCAGAGGGCAAGACCACAACCTTACTTTAGGATATTATATGTTATGATTTTCTTTGATAGGGAACTACCCTCACCCAACCTGACTTGCACCCAAGTGTCAGTATGCAAATGGTTGATAGCCTCCAACAATTTCCCTGGGATGGCCCATCCAAGTAGCTTTTTCCATAGTAAGTTTCAAGGCACTGAGTCAAAGGCTGCCTTTAAATCAATGAAAACAATGTTTAGATTTTGCTTTTTCAAGACAGCTCACTCAGCAAGTAAGGTGAGTGCAAGCAGGTTGGTAGTGGTAGACTGCCCCTTCAAAAAACCAGTTTGGTTTAATGGAATGATGGTCTTTTGTGTTGCGCCACATTTCCAATTCTTTTAACAAGATAGAGGAAAACTCTTTTGCATCAACATCTGTCAATGCAATTAGATGATAATTAGCAGGAGTATCTACTGAACCGCTGTTATAAATACAAGGGGGGAGGGAGCACACGGCATTCTCACCACAGCACAGTTCACCCCATTGCATCCTGGCAAATGCAGTACGCTTACTTTCAAAGATGTTGTAGTCTTTCACCAAAGTTGTTGCAGGTAGCGCTGTTATCTCTAGACACGTGTTTCTGGGTTTAGCCTTTCATCAGTAGAGAGCAAAGGTAGTAAAAAGCAGAGAAAAGTCATCAGGGGATGCTGAAATGGTGAACAAGTCTTCACAGGTCACTGTACCCTCCGCAAGCATACAGTGCATCCCATGAGAGTTTGTCAGCTTGTTGGCTCAAGGGAGCCATTTAAACACAAAGGGGTAGGGAGCACACTGCCTCTTATGCCAGCACAGTTCACCCAATTTCATCCTAGTAAATGCAGTACGCTTACTTTCAAAGTTGCTGTCATCTTTCACCAAAGTTGATGCAGGTAGTGCTGTTATCTTTAGACACGTGTTTCTAGGTTTAGCCCTTCATCAGTAGAGAGCAAAAGTAGTAAGAAGCAGTGAAAAGTCATCAGGGGTTGCTGAAATGGTGCCCAAGTCTTTACAGGTCACAGTACCTTACAGAATAGGACTGATGGAATCTATGAGCATACGCCTCCCGAATAGCTCTATTATGTTCGAGGATTTTAATGGTTTTGATTCTTTTTTAACCTGTAGGGCTGCAAAGTTCCCCACCGGAGATGTTGTAATAGAGTTCCATTTATTATTCGTATTGGCATCCCCCTCTTTCAGTGATGTAGGCAGAGTCCATGACTTGCCACTTTATGTTGTCTGCTTTGTGGGTCTTCTCCGCAAAGTACATTAACTACCAAGGGGGTATTTGTTACTACAAACCTGATGCTCCTTAGGTGTTGACATATTCACACTTTTGTAGGTTGTGAAGTCTGCCCTTTGCAGGGCAGTTTGCACGTGCACCATATGCAGCAGACAACATTTCTGGAATTGCAGTTAGAGAACAATTTGAGCTTGACCTTAACAAGGACATGCTCAACAGTTTGGTATCAGATATGTATGCACAAGTTATGCAGTTAACACTTCGTTGGTGGCCTATTAGCAAGTGGAGCACTCTTGCAGTTTCTAAGGTTCTACTGGTTTTGGATGTGGTGCATCTGGAGGTTGAATGAACCAGGTGGTCCTTAATGTTCTTGCCCTTTCTGAACACAAATATGTTTACTCGTAAAGAGGGATCGATGCTCTCTATGATGTACACATTTTTTGTGACAAGGTTGTGATAATTGATACTGACTGATAGTCAGAAGCTCTTCCTTTGGGCATTACCATGCTCGCGTAAATGCTGTTTTGAAAGATATTTGGGGGTAACCCCCGATAGTAGCCTTGCTTGCAGTATGTGGGCCTCTAACGTAGTCCTCTTTGAGAGTGGAGTTCCTGCGGGGCACTAATATTGCCTGAATGGTAACCCATACCTCTGTGCCCTGTGTGATAGCTATTATAGGCGAGAAGAGTATTTCTCTCAGTGAGTTTCCTGAAGAGGCTTGTGTAGAGTCTGAGCGGTACAGAGGAATAATGAAATTCGAACTCTCACTATCACCACTGAGGGTTATAACATCTGGACCTGGGGTGAGTCAAGTGATATAGAGGGGGATAATGGGGGAGGAACTCTCATTACCACCACTGAAGGTTATAACATCTGTAACTGGGGAGAGGTGAGCAGTGTACAGGGGGATAATAGATATTGAACTCTCAATGCCACAACTGAGGGTTATAACCTCCGGAACTGGGGAAAGACGAGCACTGTACAGGGGGATAATGGACTATGAACTTTCACTATCACCACTGAGGTTCATAACATCGGGAACTGGGGCGAGACAAGTGATATAGATGGGGTTAATGGATGAGGAACTCTCACTATCACCACTGAGGGTCATAACATAGGGAACTGGGGTGAGGCAAGTGATATAGAGGGGGTTAATGGATGAGGAACTCTCACTACCACCACTGAGGGTCATAACATCTACAACTGGGGAGAGGAGAATGGTGCACAGGGGGATAATTGATGAACTCTCACTCCCACCACTGAGGGTTATGACATTTGGAACTGGGGAGAGGGGCGCAGCATACATGGGGATAATGGATGATGAATGCTCACTGCCATCATTGAGGGTTATAACATCTGGAACTAGAGAGAAGCGAGTGGTACAGAGGGATAAATGATGATTAACTCTCACTATTACTGTTATATTCCTGGATTAGGCCCATGCAGCGAAGCAGCTCATTTCTTACATTGTCCTATTTTTCACATTAACATTTCAGCTGTGACCTTTTACACTTATTGCATGCACGACAATGTTAGATTAGTTTTTCTGAAACTAAACTTGTTCATACATCTGGCTTCACACAACATTATCACAATGCCCTGAACACTATGCACAACATCTCTATTGCACTTTGTAGAAAGGTTTTCTTTATTTTCATCCACTGACAACATATTTATTACATCACTAATCTATATGCACATCGCAGGGCTGCTTTCTATTATAAAAGAATGGACTGTTCCTATGAGGCACAGGGTCAAAACTGATTTGCATATGGCCATGTCTGAACTGGGGTGGCATGGTGAACAACATAACGATGGTCAAATCAAGTCAAAAGAACTTTATTCGAATGTTCATAGTAACATCCATAAAAGCACATTTCAGTAAAATTTTACAATTAATACATATATAACTAGAAGTCACATAAGGTAAAGTAGAACTATACAGGCGGAATACACAATTTAAATGCATTTACATATAAATAGTAAGACTATTTTAAAAATAAAAGGGACTCTCGACAAAAGCACAAATTATCCCTCCATGCTTTTCCTGAATTTGATTGCAAGTTTTAAAAAACTACATACAAACAAAGTACAGTCACTACTTAGTGGTTGGAGATAATAAAGTGCTGGTCGTATTTGTGCAAAATTCAGCTGTTTGAGTATAGATTTTAGATATAATTTCCTTGGTACCAGATAAAAAGGGCAGATGAATAAAAAGTGTGCCAAATCTTGCGGAGACTTATCGTCGCAGCCACAAGATGGCAACACTTGGCCTCGATGGGCCCCCCTCGGTACTGCCAATAAAAGGTGAAATAAGTCTAGGCGGAACCTCGAGAGTAAAAAACTGTCATAATTTGACATGAGCCATGACAGGTACGGTTCCATGTAAACAGAAGCTTTTACAAGTACATGTTTCCGAACACTGTCTTTCTTTAATTCGGCCTCCTCCCGGGCTAGATACCTGGAAGAGAGAAATGACTTCTTCACAGAGGTTACATCATTTTTTCTGACGAGCTCTGGGGTTGTGAAAAGTTCAGGGCGCCCTAATTCAGTTAGACACTTTCTAATATATTTGAGCCAAGGGACTTTAAATCCGTTTTCCCAAGTTATTGCTTCTTTTAAAATTTGTTGGGTTAAGGGTATTTCAGTATCTGTCCAGCAGTTTAGCCAACAGAGTACAGGATTTACTGCTAAACTGTCGCTCAAGTACGAGATACCCAGTTCTTCATGAACGGAAAAATTACCAGTGCCCCTTGGTACCCTCAGAACACGTTTTAGGAAGTTATTTTCTGCGACTTCCAAACCTCTGGAGGGAGTGAACCCCCATAGCTCACTGCCATAACACGCAATGGATATACTTTTTGCTTTATAAAGTTGGAGCACTACAGCCACTGGGGTATTACCCATTTTCCTTGCAAAGTCAAGTATGGCTGCGTTAGCCCTAGTTACCTCTCCCACTTTCCTCTGTACAGCGGGCCCCCAATTTAACTGATGATCCAAGAGGACACCCAGATAGGAAAATGTCTTTGTCACAGGAATTTTTTCCCCATTAACATTAAAGATATTTGGTTTTTATACCCCAGGCCTACCTTCATGACGTAGGATTTTGAGTTATTAATACTCAAATCCCGGGAATACATAAAGTCATGGAATGCTTTTAACAAGGTTTGTAGGCCTGCTGCTGTTCTGGAAATCAGGACTGCGTCGTCCTTGTAAAGCAGTGCCGGCAGTCCTTTACGTCCTACATAGGGGTAATCGACTCCTGTGTCCAAAAGATACTGTTCTAAATCATTGATGTACAGATTGAAGAGAAATGGGGCTAGAATACACCCTTGGCGTACACCACGATGTATTCCAAATTCCATTGTTACTTTTAGATCTTGTGTATATCTGACATTTGCTCGTGTGTCGGAGTGCATGTCAGCTAGGAAGTTAATCAAGTTCTGCTCTATGCCTATTTTTGCCATGACATCCCATAATCTACCTCGATCTACGCAGTCGAAAGCCGACGATAAATCCTTGAATGCCATATGGATTGTACCTTCTCTGGCTATAGTATATTTTCCTATGATCATATATAGATTCAGGCATTAGGTAATCGTTGAATGACCAGGCCTGAAGCCATATTGAATTTGGGAAATTATATTGTTTTCATCTGCCCAAGTTGATAATCTATTTAAAATTACGCTCCCTACCACTTTTGCTATGGAGTTGATTAAAGATATTGGTCTATAGCAAAGTGGGCTACTACGATCACCTTTTTTAAATACAGGTACTATAGTAGAAATCCCTCATGACGGTGGGCATCCAGACTCCGCTGCCGCATTAATTACAGCGGTAAGGACTGGAGCCCAAAGTGAGGGCAAAGATTTAAAAAGGTCCGGGGGGAGGCTGTCAGGCCCAGGGGCCTTGTTTCAAGTTAAACCTTGAATACCTATTTCAATTTCATTAGCTGTAAAGTGCAATAAATTCTCCATAGGAGAAATAGAAGAATATTCTGCCTGAGACTTGTTACTTTTAAAAATGGCGCTGAAGTGAGTAACCCAGTCTTCATCAGGAATATTTGTGCCAAGTGCCGTATTACTTGGGTCGTCAAACAAAGGTTTGTTAATGATTTCCCAAAACCTGGCACTATTGCCCAGGTTTTTCGGGTCTAAAAGAGACTCCCAAGTACTTGCCTTAACCTCTTTTTTCCGAATTGCGAGACATTTTTTATATTGTATACGCATATCTTTAATATATGCTGGGTCTCTGGGTCTAGCTTTTAGGGCTGTCTTAAGATCTCTGTTGGCCTTAGAGCAAGAGTGATCAAACCATTTTGGATTATTTCCAATACTCCCTCTAACTGGCACAGTCAATAACGATCCCACTGTTGCAACGACCCCCTCAAAAGCAGACAGAGTTTGACCGGGGGATGATGTAGGTGACACACAGGTTAAGAGATCCAAGTTACATAGGTTATTTATCGATGTATACAGGTTATCACAGTCCACCATAGTCCATTTTAAGCGGCGCTTTCCATTTATAGATTTTATAGTTTCACAGCTTTCACTGTTCTTTCGCAATTCAAGAATACCTCCGCCAACATTAATAGAAATCGGATTATGGTCACTGTGGTTATTCCATTGAATGCGAAAGTCCGAGACAAAGTTCACCAAGTCTGTAGATAATAAAATGTGATCTATATATGAGCCTTTTAAGTTGCCTTTAAACGTAGGAACTTGAAAAAGTGTATGCTCCGCTGTATCGGACATAGCAGCAACTAAATTGTATTTATCCATCATGTTGTTAAGCTGTGTTCCGCGCCGCGAGTGGTCAAAGTGAAATCCTTTTATGCTGTTGCATCCTAAAAATCCCATGGGTGTCTCTCCAGGATTCCCACAAGGATGCGTATTAAAATCTCCAGCAATCAGCAATTTACTCAACAGTTTCTCCTTATTGTCGTTCAGAAAGTCACTCAAGAGTAATAGGTTACATTCTCCAAACTGATTTGATGCATTGTAAAAGTTAATCACGGTCAGAGTGGACTTACCCCTTTTTAACTCAAGAACTTGTAGATTCCTGTTATCTGTGTGATGGATGGTTTTATAGTGTGTAAGAGCCAAACCTATGTAGATGGCCAAACCCCCCTTTGCTCTCCCACTATTTGAGGGTTCAGCTTGATTGAAGAAACTTTGGTATCCCTCAATGTGAGCAAGTGTTTTATCTACCAGCCAAGTCTCTTGCAGGCATATCACTGCATATTGTTTAACAAAGGACAGCCAAGTGGGATTGCAAATTTTATCAGCCAGGCCTGCCGTATTCCATGATACCAGACTTGTAGCATTTAGATCTATGTTTGTGGTTACAGATGTAACAGCTTTTAGAGGGGTGGGCTCTGTACTAATGACTGCTTGTTCTTCAGGTACGTTATGCTGTTGTTTTATATTAAATGAGTCAAAACTAGAAGCTTCTTCATAATCTGTGGGCAGCTCTAATCTATTTTGTAAAGATATACTCTCAACTGGGGTTCTTGTATCTATACCCATTTGCTTGGTTATTAGGAAGCTGTTAGTAATCTCAGGAACATTTAGATCCTTTATACTATTACTTTTATTGAGTATCCTCTCGCAATTTTCCGTATCCTTATTTACACTGGAAGTTTGTAATTCGAGTAGTCAGTCAACCCCCTCTAAGTCACACTGGTCATAAAAGGCATGAAATCTATTAAAATAGGAACATTGTACTGATTGTTTATATTGGAGAAGTAGGGATATTCCTGTTGGTGTATCTGGTATAGACCTTCCCTGCTCTCTGGGTACATTACAGAATAATCTGTGGTTCTGTAGTTCCGAGGTATAGCCTGACCTGGATATAGTTGGTCACCCACATTATGATGGCTGTTTTTGTCTATGTTTTGCCAGTTTTGGTATTGATTAGTGTAAGTATAAGACTCTCTCTGTTCCCCGGGGGGATGAGGATACCAGATGTTTGGCCCCAAACCATTTGAGGGGTAGAAATAACTAAGATCCTTAGTACAGATCAAACTATTTGTAGAACTGTCCCTCCATCTGGTAATGTACCTTTCCACTCTAGTGTCATTAAAGGTGACAATAATACATTCTCCATCTGTAGATTTGAATCTATGTCCCACCCAGTCTACCCTCCTAACATGAGCTATGCGGCCATCAAGATGTGGTTGTGGCCTATGGGTAGTTAACCAGTGAGACACCTTATTTTTTAACTCCCCGTATGTTTCTGTCTTTCCCTCGCCAAGTTTTGGGACACCTATCATCACCATTGTATATGGGTGAGACTCTGGGGAAAGATTAGTATGTATTGGTTTTTTAGTAGATTTTTGAGTTGAATTTACAGTTGGGTCATTTATTGTCGCCTTTTGTGCTGCCAAGGACCTTGAGGATCCATGCTGGACTGTTTGTTTGTCCAGACATAGACCCTCAGCTGCCCATTCGCTCTCATCATTTTCAGCTAAAGGGGACTCAGGAGTAGCATTAGTGTCTAAAGATACTGCAGGGACAATAATATTTTTATGATCAATAGAATTTGTACTAGAAACATCCGAAACAGTACCTATCGATGACAGGGGTAATGGCTGTTCGGCATTACCAGTGACCGGAGGGTTTTTTCATCGTACACCCTTTTTATTGGAGGATTTGGGTGGGCATTTAACTAGCGCCTCTTTTACTGATATGGATTCTAGTTTTTCCAATACTAGTGCTGTATTCTTAGTATGTATAGAGTTGGATTTCTCAGTCATTTCTTCCAGCTTGACAATTCTTTCTCTTAATGGTAACAAGAGAGACCTCATTAGGTGTTCTATATGGTCCAAAGATATAATATCATCTAAAGGTGGTGGATCAGTTTGACATGACCGATCAATAGTGCCTGATGTATTGTCTGATGGTAAGGACCGATGGGTATTTATATTTTTTGTATGTTTGGTTAATCTAAAAGTAGACCAAATATCTTTTACTGAAGATTTATGTTTACAAGTGGGGCGTGAAATTAGCCTCCTGTTTATTTTTAACTTTTTCCTGTGCCGACTTCTAGGTTTAATTATCGGACTGTCCTTTTTACTCACTGGGGGGTTTAAAGATGGTAATCCCCCTGAATTTACTTCACACGATAAGGTTAGAAACGTATCCTTCAGTGAGGGAAAGGTACCTTGGAGTATCTGTGGGCTACAAGTTAGAGGTGTGCTACTTTCTGCACTATCACAGATCATTAATGAATCAGTATCTAAAACAGAAATTTATCTTGCCTGAGTATTAGGCAGACCTGTAAAAGATTGCATTAGGAGTGATTCCTGCGAATTTGTAGTAAGATCCAGTGTGTTGGTAACAGGGGTATTGTGTTGTGATAGATTAGGGAAACATAAATTTGGGGTTAGAGAAAGGCGTCTCTCTGTATTTTGAATGGCATCAGCAACAACATTTATAGTTTTCTGCAGCATTATGTCAATTGCAGTGAGGGTGGGCAAAGGTGTAGTAGGGACCACTTTGTTCCTAGTGGAAGATCTAGTAGCGATAGGGGTCTTTTTGACTTTCATCATGCTGTGATTAGGTTAGCCTTGGACAGTCAATTTATCTACAGCAGTATGGTACAAATACCCTTGCTTCAGTCGTGGATATCAGTCACTGTACAAATTGGTAGGTATATTGTTGAAGTCTCTCACCTTATGCAGTGGATTTTGAACCAAAATCAAAGGGGGGGCGGCCCGTCCCGTCCTCTCAGGGCCACAGAGGGCCCACCCTTTGCCCGGGCTTAGCCCCGGGCGCTCCCGCGTGCTCCTGCGATGCGGGGGTGACGCTGTCTTTATGCGCCGCCTGGCGCGATGTGATTGGCGACTCCCACCGCAAAGCCTGGCTGGAGATGTAGTTCTGTGCCCCCCTCCACTCAGCGGCCGCTATTCGTTCTCAATTGCGGCAGCGGGAGGGGGACGCAAGCATGCAGGCACCAGGGTCGACGGCAGATGCTGGGGGCGAGGTAGGCTCTCTCACGGGTCTCTCACGGGTCAAGGCTCCTGGGCAGTATTATTCAGCGTCACCCGCTCCGCCGGGGTGACGCTGTCTTTATGCGCCACCTGGCGCGATGTGATTGGCGACTCCTGCCACAAAGCCTGGCGGGAGATGTAGTTCTGTGCCCCCCTCCGCTCGGCGGCCGCTATTCGTTCTCAATTGCGGCGGCGGGAGGGGGACGCAAGCATGCAGGCACCAGGGTCCACGGCAGATGCTGGGGGCGAGGTAGGCTCTCTCACGGGTCTCTCACGGGTCAAGGCTCCTGGGCAGTATTATTCAGCATAACGATGGATTAAACCCAGATCTGTGACTGGGGTGAATGTTTTGCCAATGTGCAACATTCCGTCCATCATCTTGTGTGTTTTGCTGTTCACCCTATGTGGGAAGGGTATGCTCAGACGTGGGTCCCGTGCTCACTACGCCACTGGAGTCAAGATATCCTGGCTGATGACGGCTGATAACCAGAAACCGGTCCTAGGATGCTTGATTCCGGTCTAGGGGAGACATGGCTTGGCAGTTCGGGCTGGACTGTTCCCATGAGGCACAGGGTCAAGACTGATTTGCATATGGCCATGTCTGAACTGGGGTGGCGTGGTGAGCAAAATAACAATGGATTATACCCAGATCTGTGACTGGGGGTGAATGTTTTGCCAATGTTCAACATTCCATCCATCATCTTGTGTGTTTTGCTGTTCGCCCTACGTGGGAAGGGCATGCCTATACGTGGGTCCCGTGCTCACTACGGCTCTGGAGTCAAGCTATCCTGGCTGATGACGGCTGATAACCAGAAAACGGTCCTAGGATGCTTGATTCCGGTCCAAGGAAGACATGGCTTGGCAGTTCGGGCTGGACTGTTCCCATGAGGCACAGGGTCAGACTGATCTGCATATGGCCATGTCTGAACTGGGTTGGCGTGGTGAGCAAAATAACGATGTATTAAACCCAGATCTGTGACTGGGGGTGAATGTGTTGCCAATGTGCAACATTCCGTCCATCATCTTTTGTGTTTTGCTGTTCTAATATAAAAGAGCGTCCGGATAGCTTAGCAGAGGAGGCATTTCCGCTGGCACTGATGGTCCCTGCATCAGTGAGACCTTACCACGCAGCGGTCTGGCATTCCCTTACAGGGTGTCAAGTTTGTGAACAAAACGGCGTCCTTCATTCCCTCACATTAGGTATTGGGTTTTGATTATCCCTTGGGTGTATTTCTGCTCTACACCTACACACACTCTAGGCATATTCAGATACACTTGGAGCAGGTTCCGCTGTGTAAAGGTATGCTTGATTACTGCCGTGTCATATGCCTGCATATATACACTGCTTTAGCACCATGGTAGAACTATAGCTACTATTAACGCTATTGGTGCTCGTAGTCACTTTCATCTGCTTCTGACTGTTAATCATTGCAGCTCATATATTTTATATTTTACATATTCTCTGTATACTTCTCTGAGAATAAGTGAGCATGAATGTCTGAGTGAAAGGTTCTGTACTGTTTCCACAATTCCTATGGATCATGGTTGTCATGTTCAGTGGCCAGAAACTATTTACTCCCTGGTAGGGTTAGGGGGCTTACGGTGGCCCTGTGACCTAGCTAGACTATAGGCCAACATAACCTGCGGGGATTTCGAGAACCAGTCTAGGCACTAAGCCCTAAGTTAATGTTTTCCAACAAATGTGCAGATCCTACGGATTAGTAGGAACTACACAACATCACCACTGAGGGTTATAACATCTAGAACTGGGGAGAGAGAGAGGAGAGTGGTATAAAGGGGGGGGGGGAGAATATTTCAGTCAAAAAGTTCAAAGGTGCACCTCACGAGGGCCAAGTGGTAAAAAGTACTCCATCCCTAAAATCTTTTTTTAAGGTCCTGGATCAGGCTAAGCGTTCCGCAGTGCAGTTGGAGGGCAATCCCGGCTCTACCCCTTTAACAAATAGATACAAGGTCTTAGAAAATCTAGACAATATGGAAAATGCAGACGAGGCTGAAAGTGTAACAGAAAACTTGGCTAACTTGACTAAAGCCCTTACAACAGACTCAACTAAAGCCCCCACAATAGATAAAACCCGAGGAAACCAAGACACCAGACCCAAGAGTCAGGTTGCAACAGTTAAATTTACACAGAGCAGTTCTAAGGAGGCAGATGAGGTGATTAGGACATTACACGCAAGTAAAGACAATCATTTAGATATGAGCGAGCAGGAAAGTGACCGTATAGGAGACCTGTTTCGATCCTTGAGAGTAGACATGATGTCGAAATTTGAGATATCGGAAAACAATCAAAAAGCAATACAGGACAGATTCGATATGTTAGAATCTAAGCTTGAGGAGGTCACTCTGCGTACAGGGAAACTTGAAATAGAGACGGCTGCCTTGGACAAAACTGTACATGAAAATAAAAAAGATATAGAACATCTCAAAGCCCAGAATAGATTACTGGTAATGGACATTGAACGGATGGAGACTCATGCTAGGAGGAATAACCTAAGGATCTTGAAAATACCTGAAGGGGAAGAACTGGAGGATTTAAAGGGATTTGTCTGCAAACTCTTGAGAGACGGCGTTCTAAATGATCGTCCAGATATAAATTTGGAGGAAGAAATCCAGAGGGTGCACAGAGACCCCTACAAGAGGCGTACGGACAGGAAAACTCCCAGGAAAATACTGATAAACTTTCAGACATACAGTGTAAAAGAGCTTATCCTAGGGCGATCCCTTACGAGAACAGATCTACGGTATAACTCTAGTCCCTATCTTATCAGGTCGGACATCGGTGCAAAAACTGCGCAAAGACAATGGGAACTGGGCACTAGAATGCCGGACTTAAGGTCTTTGGGAGCACATGTCCAGATGAGATTTCCAGCTATGCTCAGGATTATGTGGAAAAACAGGACATATAGTTTTACACAGCCAGAGGAGGTCGACAATCTTCTAGATCGAATAAGAAGCGAGCAGGAGGAACAGGAACAGGAATAGGTCCGGAATAGGTCCGGATAAATAAGCTGAGTAATTTGTCGAAGATATAACAAAAAGATGAAAGGAATAAAAGGGAATAGAAAGGAGGGAAAAAAAAAAAAAAAAAAAAAAAAAAAATGAAAGGAATGGATAAAAGGGGGGAAAGGAAAGAAAAAAAAAAAAAAAAAAAAAAAAAAACACTATATAATACAAAAAGGGAAATGGTGGAGGGAGAATTTGAAAGAAAAAGAAAAGAAAAAATAAAAAAAAAAAAAAAAAATAATAAAAGATTGTTTGAGTTGGCTGAATGATAAAAAGGGGACACGAAGATTTATTCGCGATATAATTAGTCTCATTTGAATATAGTAAATGGGGAATTGGTGAGGGGGGAATTTGAAAAAGTAAGGGACTATATAAGTAGGCTGTATGATAGAAATGGGGGACATGAAAATGTATTTGTAATTTAACTTGTCTCACTTGAATACAGTAAATCGGTCAAGGGCACCACATGGGGGCTCCGAAAGGCGAAGTCATCGCCAGGTATGTTAGGGGGGTTCCTCAGGGGGGGGGTGTTCAAGGGGCGGGGGGAGGTGGGGGGGGGAAAAATAAAAAATAAAAAATCCTCATATATAAATAATTGCTTGATGTATAAAAAAAAAATAGATGGGTGCGTGAGTACATCAGAACTATGACCAATTTATATAAGCTTAAGGTCCTGTCATGGAATATTAATGGTTTAGGGAAAAGAATAAAACAGAACAGAATTTGTGAATTCTTAAGAAATTCGGACGCTCAAATTATAATGTTACAAGAAACACATTTGGAGGCAACAGTATGTGATTCTCTTTTTAAAAAGTGTAGGTGGGTACAGGATATAATCAGTTCCAGGCAGTTAGGTGTCACCAGGGGAGTTTCTATTATAATTCGATCGAACAGCGGGATTAGTCTGAGAAGTTTTGAGACGGATCAATCAGGGAGGTGGCTAGTTGCACAAGTACACATTCAAACTATCCCACATACTTTCGCAGTGTACTATGGTCCTAATGAGGACAATCCAGCTCCGCTTTCTAAACTAGAACTAGCTTTATTTACAACAACTGGTCCTCTAATTCTTGGAGGGGATTTCAACCTGGTCTTCGACCAAAAATTAGACAGAACTTCTAAGGCCAAATACCATGCTCCCTTAAAATCACTTGCTATCTTGGATGCTTTAATGAAAGACTTTACTCTAGTGGATGTCTGGAGAAAAAAGTACAAATCGCAATCAGGTTTTACTTTTTATAGTAAAAAATACAAGAATTATTCTAGAATAGATCATTTCTTGGCTGACCAACATCTTCTTAAAGATATTAGTTATCTCTCTTTCACACCGTCTGGATTATCGGACCATGCAGTACTAGAAATGGAAATTAAACTTAATATAACTTTATCAAAACCAAGGTGGACTCTGGAAAGATCCTTTTTATTGGATAACCAGTTAAAAGCAGCTGTTAAAGACAACACATCAGAATTCTTTTTAATAAATTCAGGATCCTCCTCTCCCCAGTTAGTATGGGAAACATATAAGGCTTACCTGAGGGGTGTTTTAAGTACCCTAATATATCATAAGAGAAAAAGTATAAAAATAAAAAGAAAGGAAGACCTAGCAAAAATATCTAGAAAGGATCTTGAACTACAAAATGCAATACTAACAAACTCCAGAGAAATACTTGCGTTAGAGAAGGAACTTGTTGACTTGCAGCTCCAGTTAAAAATTTCGGAAGAAAGAATCCTTAAAGAAAAATGGGAGTCCAGCAGATTAAAAAATTTTGAGTACGGAGAGAAGTGCGGAGCACTCCTGGCCTGGAAAGCTAGAGAAGAGAGAACGAGAAATAACATTAAAGCGTTGGTACTTAGACAGACAGGTAATCTGATAGAAACAGACGCAGAAATAAGAGAGGAAGCTAGGTCCTTTATGAGGAGTCTCTACACGGAAGATAAAGATCCCACGGGGGCGGATTTAGAATCCTGGTTGAGTATAAAGCATCTGCCACAAATGTCCGAATCAGAAAAAGCATACTTGGAATCTGAGATAACAGATGGGGAAATTCTAAACCAGTTGAAGAAAATGAAAAAGGGGAAAGCTGCAGGCTCAGATGGGCTGCCAGTGGAGATTTATACGGACAATAAAGATCAATTAATAACTCAATTAAGAGAACTTTTCAATTTTTTATTGATCCAAGGCCATTCTATACCTTCCTCGTGGGGAGAAGCTATCATTACGCTTATACCCAAGCCTAATAAAGACCCGAAAAAAATTGAGTCCTACAGACCTATTTCGTTACTGAATTCGGATATGAAGATTTACTCAGGCATCTTGGCCACCAGATTATCAAAGGTAATAAAATCCATAATCCACCCTGACCAGAGAGGCTTTATCCCGGGGAGACAGTTAAATGAATTAACGTTTCAAGCTATAGGGGCGGTAGATTATGCTAATGCTAAAAATCTCCCACTGGCGCTGGTGGCCATAGATGCGGCTAAGGCCTTCGACCAGGTCAATTGGAAATATCTTTGGGCCACAATGGCGGCCTTCGGGCTCCCCAAAATTTTCATAGAGGCGGTCAGATCCTTATATCACCGCCCTAAGGCTAAGGTTTTAGTTAACGGAATTTTATCTGAGTGGTTTGATATATCACGAGGCACTAGGCAGGGTTGCCCTCTGTCCCCCCTTCTGTTCGATGTTTATATGGAGCCTTTTGTTTGCGGGATTAGAGAGGACAATATTATTCAACCATTCCAGCTTGGAAATTTGTTTTTGAAGGTGGCGTTGTACGCTGATGATCTTCTTTTATATACCTCTGATCACTCGGAAGCAATCCCAAGGTTATTTTTTTTATCCGAGGAATTTGGGAAACTGTCCGGGTACCAGATTAATAAGGATAAAACAGAGATCATGGGGTGGAATAACAACACACATATAGCTGGTGCAAAACAGAGTATGAGGTACCTGGGAATCCACTTAACTCAATCTTTAAATGATACCACTTCTCTCAGTTGGCAGAAGGTGGTTAAAGATATTAATAAAACTTTAACAAGATGGGGGAACTTGCCTTTAAACATTTACGGTCGGGTCAACCTTATCAAAATGACAATTCTTCCTAAATTGACCTTTTTATTTAATTGCATCCCCCTTTCATTTTCACTGAAAGACATCAACATTTTACAGGGCAAAATTGGATCCTTTATATGGGCCTGCAAGTCAACAAGAATCGCATGGAAGAAATTAAGGAGGGGTTTAAAAATAGGAGGGCTAGCCCTCCCTGACATTCTCTCATACTGTCATGCATTCCATTTTAAAAATTTTAGGCTTCTTGCAAACAAGTTGGACGCATCATCACAGGGCCGCCTGTTTCAAGCTTTATTAACTGATTTACCCTACGACCATGATTACTTCACTTTCAAGTTTGGAGACCAGAAATTTTTCAAAAAAATCCGCCTTAAAATCCTACAGACTGCATTAAAAAATTGGGGTTTATGAGGAAGACATTTAATATTTCCTATTATCATACACATTCCCCGATCTGGGATTCTCCTGGCACACCTCAATGCCTCCAGGATCAATTATCACAACCCTTGAAAACAGCTGGCTTCAAAAAATGGGGAGACCTCTGGGCAGACTCGGGCCTAATGAGTTGGAACACGCTGGCACAGCTTACGGTGGGACAGTTGACTAGGTTTAAATATTACCAGCTGTCCGCTTGGTGGTCTAGTCAAAGTATGCAAAGGGAGGAAGATACAGATATTTTTGAGGCAATCGGCAGAAGGGGGAAATGGGTAAAAGAGTTATCTTTTTGGTACAATTCAATGGTCAAAGAAGAGGAGATTGAACTGTACCCGGAGATAGTAAAGTTATGGGGAAACAGCATAGCAGAGCCCCCTGAAGAAGTCTGTAAGGCATGGTTAGACTCTTTTTCCCTTTCACAGAGGCTAATTAAACCCGCTAATTTAAGGCGTAATCACCTGTTTACGGCTCACAGAGTCTATTGGACTCCGGCTAAATTACACAGGATAACACAAAACAACTATTATTGCCCCCGCTGTAACCAGAACGCCGCGGATGATATCCACATCTTTCTAGAATGTCCAGCCATTCAAAATTTCTGGAAAGCGATAATGGATTTCTTGGGAGATGTACTTTCAACAACTATTGCATGTTCTCGCAGATTAGTCTTTTTTGGCTTTCTGAAAGAATATAACATCAAGGATTTGGATACTCAATTCATTTTTTACACAATAATTATTGCAAGGAGACAAATATGTATGGAGTGGAAGTCAGCGGCTCCCCCTAGATTTGCAGTATGTTTGAAGTACCTAATGGAAGTGTGTAAAATGGATCAGGCTGGCCGCAGCGAGAGTTTGGAGAATGTCTGGTCTAAACTGATGGTCTGGATAAATAGGTGAGCAGTCCTGTGATTATGCCAGAGGTTGTGTAGGTCCTGTCCTCCACCAGGCCTAGGGTGCCCAAAATAGGTCTGGAGGAGTAGGATAAGGAAAACAGCCTACCTCTGGGAACCCCTGTTCGCTATGATACTGTTTTCCATGGTGGACCAGAAAGAAAAACAACAGTATAAGAGGCAACAGCGAGACCCATCTAGAGCATATATATTCTGGTGGCATATATGAGGACAATAAAAAAAAAATATAAAAAAAAAAAAAAAAGGGGGGGGGGGGGGTAATGAATAATAAACTCTCACTGTCACCACTGAGGGTTATAAAATCTGGAACTCTGGAGAGGTAAACAGTGTACAGGAGGATAATGGAAGATGAACTCTCACTACCACCATTGATGGTTATAACATCTAGTACTGGGGAGAGGTGAGCAGAGCAGATGGACAATGGACAATGAGCTCAGCACCACCACTGAGGGTTATAACACCTGGAACTGTGGAAAGAGAGAGGCAAGTGGTGTACAGGGGTATAATGGATGATGCACTCTACCAAGCCCTTAGTTTATGTTGTCCACCAAACATGCAGATCCTACAGATTAGTAGGAACTACACGACATGGCGCCACCAATGTTGGTTTGGTTCCTATTTAATGGTCAAATCTGAGTAGCTCATTCATGCTTTCTGAGGGACCCCATCTCACATTTAAAACACAGATGGCCATGGTGAGAAGGAAAATCCGCTTCAGCCAAGTAGGTATATCCCGTCCATTGGCTGTAGGTTATTCAAGCTTGTAGGTTAAATATCTCCCAGATTGTGAAAACCTTATTCTACATATATTCTTTCATTTTAAACACCTTTTTAATATTGACTGAACAAGGTGATGACACTGAAGAGAAGGAAGCTACTCTAAATACAATGAAATAAATGCAATATAGTCTCCATGCAACTGGTGGAGGCTTTACATTCATGGTTCAGGCGCACAAATAATTCTGGACAAAGGCAATCTACTCCTGGATTAAATTTCTGGTTGGAGATCAACGTACACACTTGTTTCACACTTACATTGAAGAAAAAAATACCAGATGTATACTTTCCATATGTGGACATAGATGTCCCGTTAACGTACCAAGAGTATATTAATTGGATTAAAGGCCCCCTCCCATATACAACAGCAAATGTGATACTTGGTCTGCTCAGTAAAGAAGGAGCGACTTTGCCGGTCCTCGCTGCTTATTTACCGCATCATTGCTAGACTAAGTGCAGCAGAAATGGGTACACTGTACCGAGAATTAGTAAAGCTTTACAGAAATCCTACACAGTTCATAATGCAAACACTAACAGTTAACACTGTGTGGACTGCTCAAGCTTCACAACCTCAATTGGCTACACCTAATATCAGCCCACAAATGCTGAATGCCATTATGGGAAAGATTCCCACCAGTCAAGTACAGATTCTGTTCCGGATAGCACAGAAAATAGCTCAGCTTGAAGCAGTTTTTCCCCCATATAAGCCCGCAGGAAAAACACAGTATTTGAACAATTTGCTTGACAATGGGGATGGCTTCCCTGATAGAGGTTTGTACCTCATGGGGTACAGTCTTCGCTGCAGTCTTTACCAGAACTCATGGTACCCCTTCATTGGCAGTTTTACCAGGTGTACTGAAACAAATATAGAATGAGTACGGGGGAGAACCTGCCATGGACATGGGAATGAAACTGATGCGCAATTTTGCCCAAGTATCTGGCATAATATTAAGTAACATAAAGGGGGAGGCAGCAGCAGTTGCTACACGCAAACGCCTCAGGGACTTTACTACTGCACAGCAGAAGTGAGAATTTCCTAAGATTATCGAAGAAACAATGTTTCTCTTGGTAGAGATAATCCACAGATTAAGGGTAATTCTGAAAAGAATAACTCTAAGCAAGCACCCAATTCTTCCCCAAAAAAATGGGATAACAAATAAAAAAATAAACAAAACAAAACACAATCAGGGGGTGAGTCTCCTCATCGTTAAAATCGCCGTTGCCGTACCAGAACAACCCATGCCACTGCGGACTGGCATGGGTTGTTCCGTTACAGCAACAGCGATGTTACCATAACTCAATTTATAAATAGGAACACTTCGAGGGGACAACTTAAACTGACTATTGGGCACAACCCACCCTCCAGGAAGATTATATACAAGCAGTTAGGACCCATTACTTTAGGTGAATATAATATTAGGACAAAGAAACTCGGATTATAGAATCCCTATAACGCATGAGAATTGCCATTACTAATACCCCTTTCCATACAGAAGTTGCAGTTAAGGTTGACGTGTAATAATACTCATCAACAATATAAGACTCAGTGCCTTAATAAGCCCGGAAGAAGTCCCAAGAGGGATAAAACGCTTTGGCGGCAAAGCGATCATGTGGTGTTTTTAATTGGAAAAGGAGAAAACTGAATTACAACCCCTAAAGGATTTTTTGATATAACTACTATCTAGATATATGATTATTTGATATTATTCTGTCTGGGAAGTCTTTTCTATGTTTGATATATTTAGTTTCGAATGGCCTATACAAACTGTATTGCACTGGCCATACTATTATGAGACACATTTCTTGAGTGCAGGGTCAGTGTAGTATTTTGTAGATGGTGGATCTTGTTCCACCATAGTGAGATGTATATTGGTCACATCCCAAACCCGCGGCACCAAGGTTAGAAAATTCATTGAATAGGTATATTGAGCAGTGATGTTTGTTACTGGAATCTGTTAAGCTCTGGCCCTCATTCTGTATATGCATAATTCATCCAGGTTATGTGACCAGTAATTATTTTCTCTTCCACCCTCACTAATGTAGGTCAACACCTTTCAAGTGGTTTTGATTTCCGACGGCTCCCTCTCCTTTGTCCTGTTGAACTATGGGAGCATCCAGTGGACTAAACAATATTTAGAGGTAAGTCTGTTTTGTACAATTCACTCTCATGCAAACTTCTTTTTGTGCTGGATATTACTGCTCTTGATTGCTCTGATCTGTCCAGGGCAGCCCTACCCCTTAAAGGCGTATTGACTACACCCTGGCTCCAAGACTTTTATAATGATTTGTCCTGCCCTGTCCTTTTGAATGCTTTTTTTGAATATTTTTCTCTGAATAACTACTTAAGTGTTCTTGTGTCACAGGCCTTATAAACACAAACCCCCATATACTACCTATGTTTCCATGGGCTATTTCATGTTTGTGTGAAGGTTTAGCCTTTGTAAAACCTGTCCCATCCCCTCTTTCCTGTAGCATCTGCGACCTCTGATTCATTTGTGAACCTCTGCAAGTCTCCATTCTGAAAGGAGGTGCAAAACAATGAACCAGACTCATTAACAAATATATATGTTGCACTGAGGTTATATGCATGCCCTATTTAGTATGCTCATATCTGCCAGCTCAGGTGACATCCAGAGGGCACTCTCATCAGCCAGCACAGACAAAGCCAAGAGGTCTCCATGCCCGCCTTACTGTGCTCAGACTGCCAGCACAGGTGACACCTACAGGACTTCATGTGCACCTCAGTGTACTCAGATCAGCCAGCACAGGTTACACCCAAAGGGCTCCCTGCCTGCCTTACTGTGCTCAGATCGGCCAGCAGAGGTGACACCCAGAGGTCTACCTGCCCTCTTTAGTTTGCTCTTACATGCAAGCTCAGGTGACACCCACAGGGCTCCATGCCCGCCTTAGTGTGCTCTTTCCGGCCAGCATAGGTGACACCCAGGAGGCTCCCTGTCTATCTGTTTGCTGACTCACCCTAGCACTATGGCGTTAAGGTGTGTGCCTGGTGCATGGTAGCTGACATCAGTGCTGGCGCTAGAGAGAGAGGAGGAGAGAGCCATACCTTTGTAGATATGTCGCTGTTCTGCTCCCTCCCTGTCAGCCAATGCATCGCAGCCTCTGCCCGCTGCACTTCGTGAATTTTGGAGCATCTAGTCCTGGGAGTCTAGTGTGCCGGCCCAATGTTAAAGCATGCCACTAGTTGATTCTTGTGGGTGAGTACCTTTATAAAACTGTTTTGGGTTCTACAGCCCTGTGTAATAGAGTTGTTTCTCCGCATCATAGTGGCCACATCTCCCTGCGCCTGAATCACCTGCCCCCAGTGCTTGTGTCTTCCTGTCCTATAGACTATGTCATCCTGTCTCAGTGTCAGTGATCCACTGTCATCCTGTATCTCCTGACATCATTGCTTGTGTCTTCCTGTCCTATAGTCTATGTCTCCCTGCCACAAGGGGATTGCAGCACACCACATTTACGTGCCTGTTGCTCTAGGGGTAGAAAACAGAACAGAGCCCAGGGGTGTGGAAATTTTACAAAAATCTACTTGGCCAATGGACAAAATGTTACAGAAATCTACTTGTCCTGGGAAGATATCTGCTTGCCTCACCTATTCCATAAATCACTGAGGTGTGTCTGCACAGAGATAACCTGCACGGCAATCAGTGCAACATACTTTGCAATATATACTTTCAATGCAAGTCCAATTATGCAGTGCATGGTCACACCTTTTAATTCAACTATTGTACTGGATGGATGTACAGCATGTGTGCAGATGTGTCAGTGTGCACTTCACTCAATTATTAACCAGTATGCATGTGACAAATTTTCAAATTTAGAGAAATAGTACCTAAAAGCAGAGTGCAGGCTGGTAAGACTACATTTCTTGAAGCGTATTTGGCATAGACTGTGCCGGAATATGAACCTGTAGGGCAAAAGGGTGTTCTTCATTCAAGGGACAATTCATAGCTGTACAGTGTAAAAAATACTCACATGTGATCATGCTCTGATAAACATGTGGAGGGGAATAACCACTTCCTGGCAGAGCTTATGAATTGTTTATGGGGCAGCAATTATCACATAGCAGAGGTGTTTAGTTCACTGAAGCAGTATTCACAAGTACGAATACATAGGAGAAAGTAATGGGCAGTTACATCAATCTCCCCTTTTACACTCCTGGGCAGGTGTGGTGTCATTATATTATTGTGCACTCACTGCTACATCCCCATATTCTTCTACCACACAAGGAGCATATGCAACACTGGCAGTAGCAGTACAGGGTTCTCTTGTGCACAGTACTGGTTAGTCATGGCACCAGCAGAGAAAGCTTCCCTAACATGAAGGGATGCAGATCAGCAATGGATGTGCAAGTTTGTCTCACTGAGATTTGTAAAGATCTCTGCCACTTGTCTCTCTCCTTCCAGTGTCCACAGCCCTCCACTGCCCACCGAAATGTGTATTATCTTCAGGGAATTCCTGTAATTCTGTTTTAGGATGCTGATATACGAGTATTGGGAAGCCTGGTGAAGGAAACGGTTTTAACGTTGCAGCAACTTGTGCAATCAGTTTCTTTATTTCAGAAGCTGAGCATCCTGAGGGTCCAAGGGATGATACTTGGATATTTGAAAATGGGCACATGCATAAAGAAGGCACAAAGACAGGACCCACATGAATAACACCCATTGGCAAATCATGTAGGGAAAGAAATGCAAACCTTTATGTCTATATAGGACAAATATTTACACAGGTGGAAGAGTCACTTTTCCTTAGATCTGTTATGGGCTATTTTTTTATTGCTGACGTAACTGGGCAACAAAAAAGCAACACTACAGCGGTTGCATAAAATTCCCAGGTAGGAACATTGTATATTTTCACCCAGTTGTGAATAAAATAGGATTGTGAGACCTACAAATGCATATTTTGATAATTTCTGCTTTATATTGAACTTGCTTCTTCAATTTTTGCCATTTTATATCGTTGCAAATGAAATATGGTCCCCCACTGGTGACTGGTCCCTCGTGCTTTATATGCAGAGCAACTCTAATTATGAGATTCTACAGCTGAGGAGTTTTCCATATAATTTGCCATATAATCAACAGATGCTGCCTAAACGGCATATTTTAACAAAAAAATGTTTATACTAGCTCAAACAGATCAAAAGTTACTAAAAAGGGGGTAACATGTCCTGGCACACAATGAAAAGCCCATCACAAGTAGTGACTGGTCTCTTTTAAATTGCTATTGCTGTATTTGGGTCTTAATCTGAGACTAATGCGGCAAAACATTTATAGAGTGTTAACGTGTACAGATGTCAAAATAATGAAGTAATACTATCAACGAAAATGAGCTGCATTATGCTACATAATTCTCATTTTTGTCGCAACATAATTTAGTCAACCCTACTGCGTAATTTAGACCTTCCCTGCCGCTTCATTACAATGGCTCTGCTTATTTAGCACAAACAATAGGTACAGGAGACGAGAAATTCAACCAAATAAAGGTACAGGCTAACAGAAACGAGCCCTAAATGTGGAGAAAAATTAGTTTCTTGAAAGGATTAAGCCTGCAAGTATTGACACGGACGTGAGGCTTTTCCTCTGCAGCAGTGGCTAGATTGAATGATTAAGCGAGAAGCCGTGGAGCAAAGGGGGAGGTAACTGAATAAGGAAAAGGCAAAAAAGACTGTGGGTGAGAGTATTGGTAAAGGAGAACTCATCTTGGGCAAAAATGTGGACATTGCAACGTTTCAAACGCCAAGAGTGGCCCACATCTCAGTGAATAGTGTGAAATACGCTCCACATTTCCTGGATTACAAAGATACTTTCTGCCTTCAGCATAATGTGGTGTTTTCTTTATTCAACTATAGCTTGATTTGCTTAACACCAGGAAAACAATGCAAATTAAAAAATGCTTCCATTAACAGCACACGCATAATCCTGCAAGGCTGCATTTTCTGTAAGCCTGCCAGGTATTTAAAGTATTATCGTTTGCTCCGTGCCCACAAATGCGACCTTGTCCATAAAAGCAGAAACAAAGTAAAGGTCAAGATCGCTCTATTAAACTTCCTTTTATTGTGTTTTCACTCCTTACCAACGATGTACTGGCTCCATTGCTAGATTGTAAAAGGAGAGGTGACGACTTATTGTAAAATGTTAAGGTGCCACACATTTGACCTGACCCTGCTCCCACGCTCACGGACTCCAGATCGTTGCGTGCAAAATCAATCACAGTTAACAACATTTTCTTAAAGCTCAGACCGCTGCAAAACCCATTTTCAGACGGACTCACCTTCTGGGGAGGCATACAGTGTGTCAGACGCCGACTTGTTGCTCCCGATTCCATGAAGTGCGCAGCAGCGCACCAAAGATAAGAGGCCTGCCTTGGACGGATCCCACTGGGCAGGGCGATCGAGCCACACAGCATTAAGCGGCAATGAAACCACCAGGTCACTAGGCCAACAGCTCTCGGTGCTGGCAGTGGAAAAGTGTTTCCTGTCTCGGCGCCCGCCCTTGCACCTTCGGCAGCTGAGTTCCAAGAGCAGGTGGGCTGCACCAGTGAGGAATCCGCGCTAGAACACGGACGTTTAGCGCAAGACTCTCCCAGCCAATCACTGACTAGATAGCGCCCAGTCATGGCCTTCCAGCCAGTCAGTGGCCTCCAAAAGCATTCTGGCTACACTTCTGATTGGCTGTGAGCCCGAAAGGGCCCACAGCTCATATATTTTTAGTGATTCAATGTCTACATGTCCGTTGGACAAAATAGACAATAAATCTTCTTGCCCATTATAAAAATCTACTTGGTTTGGGCGTCGGGCGATACGATTTCCCCACCCCTGAGAGCCATACTGATGCTCTCTTGACCTGCATTGGTGCACAGACAGGCTGCACGCATCATGCACACATTTTGCAGCTTGGGGCAAAGGTATGCGAATGATGCCCAGCATTGTACTGGAGCATTACTCTTCCAGTACAAATGATGATGTCCAGACAAATTTAAAAACATTTCACTCATTGGATGTGTGCTGAACACTGCCTGCAGCACACGCAATATATGAAATCTTAGGACAAAACTACAGATAATTCTCAACTTTGCACCAGATTCAAGGAGGCATTCATTTTTGACACATAACCCATTTTTTTAGATGGGTTTTGTGTCAAACCCCATGGGCTGGTGTGCTGAAACAGCCAAGGACCATCATTGGAAAATCCCTGACTCAATGCAGTACGAAGTGCAATTCCTGCACATAAAAGTGCACTTTTCCAGTACCAAAAGAAGTGCTGGAAAGTAAATGCCTTATCACGACTTTGGCCACCTTGTGTGACATTGTGACACTGCAAACTCTTGACAAATCTACCTCAGAATTTCAATATTTATTTCCCAGTGTCTGAGTCTACCTGCCCTAGTGACTGCTTTTCCCTGTCCCAGTGGTTGAACCTCCCTGTCCCATTGACGGTCTTGTTGCCGCAGAGATTGAGATTCCCTGTCCCAATAGCTGATTCTTCTTGTCCCAATGTCTGTGTCTCCCTGCCCTAGGGTCTCCTCCTTTCCCCAGTGTCTGAGTCTGCCTGTCCCAGTGACTTCCTTACCCTGTCCTAGTGTATGAGTCTTTCTGTCTAGTAGTGCCTCCTTTCCCACTGTTTAAGTCTACCTCTCCCAGTGACTGATATTCCTGTTCCAAAGGCTGAGCATCATTGCCCAAGTGTCTGATTCTCCCTGTACCATTTCCTGTGCCACCGTTTCACAGTGACAGCTCCGTCCTGTCCCAATGTCTGAGCCTTCCTGTCCCAGTCATTGATTTTCCCTGTCTAATGGTTCAGTCTCATTGCCTAAGTGTCAGAGCCCCCTGCCCATTTTCTGTGCCTCTTTGTCCCAGTGACTGCTTCTCCCAGTCCCAATGGTTGAGTTTCCTTGCTCAAGTGTCTGAGCCTTCCTGTGCTATTTTCTGTACATCCCTGCCTCAGTGACAGTTTCTCCCCATCCCTGTGTGTGAGTCTCCATTTTCCAGTATCTGAGTCTGTCCCTGTGACTTCTTCCTGTCCCAAGAGATTGATTCTCCCTGTCCCAATGGCTGAGTCTTCCTGTCTCTCCTTGCAGTAGTTTCAATCAAAGTGGCTTTTAGTTGTAACCTGGGGAAGGACCATTAGTTGTGTTAAACATCATCAAGGGTTGTTCTAGGCTGCTTAGTCTAGAACATGTGCCTATGTTTACACTGCGGCCGGGGAACACCCAGATGGAAATACAATTAAGATAAGAATGTTAACATTGTGCTTTGCTGCTTCAGCCCACAACCAGGGCATGCACTTGGTGATCAAGCATGTGTGTCTTTATTAATCCACACTGTTCATGCTTTCTTTAGGCAGGATTCCAGGATGTAAACCCCATGCAGTACTATTCCCTCAGAGAACGCGGAAGTACAGGTTTCCCTAACCAGACAAATGTCAACGTGACTGGTCGCTACGCCTTCAGAGTGGACACTTTTTGCCTGCCGCCAGACTCTTGCTTTTTCCAAGGTGGGTCTCAGGTCAACACACTTATAAACTAGTGGCCTTGGATTGCACATTAATACATGGATGCTCCTCATTGAGAGTAGAGGAGGGTGAACAATTCCACCCTGCTGGCGGAATTCACAGTTTGTCCACTCAGCGCAGAGTTCTACAAAACTCCAGGAAAGTAACGCAGAGTGGAGTTTTTTCTTTTCCGTGGTATGTTAATGCTAAGTTATAGAAATCACACGCTAGCCTGCCTTTTGGCAAGATTTCTGAGCTTGGGGGGTTGCGGAAGGTCGCTACAGTTTGTGTTGAGAAAAGCTGTCGATCGCATTGAGGAAGCTGCCGCTGGAGTAGAAATTCTACTCGAGCGGCATAAAGGAGCAGCACCCTCTGGCGCTCCACGTGATGGCATTTGCGCTGATTTCACAGTGTAGGAGAAACTCCTGGGGCCTTATTTATGAAGGTCTTGCGCCACTTTTGCGTCACTTTTAAAATGGGAAAAAGTGACGCACCATTGGCGCAAGGCCTTCATAAATAAGGCCCCTGGTGCTAAAAATCAGCACGAATAGTGCAGCGTACCAGACTCGGTTGCTCGCTGATCTCCATGTAGCACTCTGGAGTATTTTGGAAACTTCACAGAGTTCAGTGCAGCAGGACTCTGTGAACTCCACCCATGTCTCCATGTTGTGTGGGGGAGAGTTATACATCACTGACAGTGTCCAAGCCATTTGCGTAACACGACTGGGAAAGCCAATAGGTCTGAACAAAAATATCCAGTTCCAGGCTCCTTCTCACCTTTTGAAAATACGGTCCTACTGCTCTTCCTAATGGCTTGTTTCAAAATCCAACAGCCTAATCACACATCATCTCCATCATATTGTGCCTTAAAACACCAAATAATCTTTTTTGCAAACTATTGTTTCCAGGGACTTGATATCACTGCAAAGCAAAGAACCCTCCTTTCTGACAAAAAAATCCCTTACCTGCTCTTTTTTAGGAAATACTATAAGTCACACAATGTTGACACAAGGTGTCAACCTTTTCACAGAGCCTAAACCTTCTCCTAAACGGCAACCTAAACCAGAACCACCAGACCTAACCCCACTCAAAGCGATAACTGCCCACAGTTAAACCATGTACCTTCCCCATAACCCCAAACCACACCGGAACCACCAGCCTCAAGCCCTTTCAAAGGGACAACCACCTTCAGTTAAACTAGGTACCTTTCCCTCAACCGCAACACACACTGGAGCCACCAGGTCTATGCCCTATTGGTGGCCAAACAACCCACACTAAAACTTGGCACTTTCTTCTAAATCAGATCCCACACTACTAGAGCCAACAGGCCTACATTGCCTCAAAGGCTCAACCACCCACCATAAAACCGAGTACTATTGCCTGAACTACAATGTACAACAAAGCCATCTGGGCTAAGCCCTATCACAGGCCTAACCACCCACAGTAAAACAGCCTTCACAAAGATTCCTTTACCACCCAGGTAAGTATTTGTGCCTTTATCACTCATAGTGAGCTGTAAGTATTGGTAAGCTAAGTGTGTATATATATTCACCGAAAAAACAAAGGTTACATGAAAGTTAGTCTGAGATTTTACTCATACAAAACCATAGAAATTCAGCAGGTATAGTTACTTGAGTTAGCTATAACTTACATCCCAGCAATTCACTGCTTATGACCTCACATACTACAGCACTCATAACTTGGTCAGTATCATTAATATTGACATCACGGATGACATCTCAAATGACATCAATGATAACATCATCCAATGACTGTCCGTATTTAGTGATTGTGTCTGAGACTTAAAGATTTATACTAAGCTACTGCATGAGTTACATTTCTATTCTTTTGGCAATACTAATGAGTGATACTATTTCTAACATATGCCATCTGAGTGGCTGTGAAACTGTCTGAATGCATGTGTGAGTGGCTGTCTGGGTGTTCTGTTGAGTGACTTTGTGTATGTGTGATTTGCTGTATGGGTGGGCTAGTGGCTGTGTGAGTGGCTGTATGGGTGGGTGAGTGTGTGTGTGTGTGTGAGTTGCTACACCAGTGACTGAGTGGCTGTCTTACTGACTCTATGGGTGGATGAGCGGGTGTATGAGCAGCTGAGTGGGTGTATTATCAGCTGTGTGGGTGACTGAGTAGCTGCATGAATGGCACTACTGGTGAGTGACTGGGTGTGTGAGAAAATGAGTGAATGAGTGGGTGTATGGGTAGTTGGGTGTGTGAGTTGTTGGTTTACAGAGTAAGGCACATTAGGATGGAGGAAGGACCACCAATGCCAGCCATGCTGTGGCGGTCCTTCCGTACGCCCATCGCCAGTACACCCCATGCCAAATTAGGATGGCGGGGGAATCTAACCTCGACCGTGGCGGTTGCAAAGACTGGATTACCTAGCAGAGCGATCTTCACCGGTAAAACGGTGGCGGTGCCTCGCCAAATTACAATAAAGTATGGAGACAGCCTTTCCATTGCGGTGGAACTGCCATGGAAAGGCTGGTAGGGATTGCGTTTTGGGGCCGTTGTGGGCTCCCCCCTTGTGTTGGGGGAGGTGAGATTACACTTAGGGGTACCCCCTACATTTCACAGCACTATGTGGCAGGCACTGTGTGGTGCCTGCCACAAAGTGCAGTAAAATGCACAACATTGCATTTTCGAATCGTGGCGGGTGCTGCTGTCAGCAGCAAACACCGCAATGTTAGGATGCGGATCTGGCTGCCACAGTGGCGGCCGCATCCTGATCTGGTGTGTGGGAATGCTGCATGCATGGCAGACGGTCCCAATTTACACCAGGATGGCGAACGCACTCTTCTCCGTCCGCCATCCTAATGAGCCCCTAAGTGTATGCTTCAGTGGCTGTATAGGAGAGTGAGTGGGCGTGGGTGCTTGTATGGATGTTGAAGGGTATGTGAGTGTTTTTTGATGAGTGAATTGATGTGTAAGTGTCTCTATGGGTGAGTGATAACCTCTATTAGCAGCTCTAAGGGTGATTGACTGACTTTGTGATCGGCTGTATGGTTGAGTAAGTGGATTTGTGAGTGGTTGTACAGGTTAGTATGAGTGAGTGCTTGCGTGAATGGCTGTATGAGTGAGTGGGTGGGTATGTGAGTGGCTCTATGGATGAGTGAGTGTGTATGTGATTACTCTTATAAGTCTGTGATTAGGTATGTGATTGGTACTGTGGGTATATGAGAGGCTGTATAGGGGTGGACGTTGTAGTGTAGTGATGTAATTTTAGATGTCATTAGTGAGGTCCTCAGTGATGTCACTGACCATGTCATGAGTGATGAAATATGTGAGGCCATAAGTAGTGAAATGATGGTGTATAAGTTACAGTTAGCTCAGGTAACCATAACTGCTGAATTTCAATGGTTTTATACAAATCAAATCTGATCCTAAGTATAACGTTCCAGTAACTTTTTTTTTTCTCAGTAAATATGTAAGGTTTTTTAATTCTATTTCCTAAGCATAGCGTCCCTGTTACATTTGTTTGTTTTGCAGTGAATTTCTAAGGTTTTTCAACTTTCCATTCTAAAGCGTTTGTTATGTTCCTGTAATGTTTAGTTGTTTTAGTTAATTTAAAGGGTTTACTTTTAATACTAAGTGTACCACATTTAATTTATTTTTATTTTTAATTTAGTTTTCTTAACTGCAGACTTTTTTTTAAATAAATATACTTCATATGTTTTTAAAAACATAAACTCACATGTGTAGTTAATGTAAAACATATAAAGTTTTTATTACTTTTATTAAAAAAAAATTGTATTTTAAGTACTGCAAAATCTCCCCTGGTCCGTAAGTATAGATGGTACGAATACTCTATGGTTTTTAATACTGATCAGCTAGTCTGAAACCAAGGATTTGCTGAAATTTTATAAAGTATTTCAAATATGTACACCACTCCTTTAACTACATAAAGATTTAAACAAACATTTCAAGACAATAAGTGCTTGAAGGGATTTATATAGTCCATAAGTATTAAAATATAACATACCCAACAAGCATCTATTACATAGACATCGGGAGCAGAGTACCTACCAAAGAAACAACATGGTAGCCGGATGAAATCTTCCTAGAGTCTGCTTCAAAAAATGCATTGAATTAGACAACTATTCTAAACCCGTATTTATACAACGAAGCCTAAATGTCAAACACGTGTTGTTAACCACTTCCCTGCTAATGACAAGGTCAACTCGTCATGGGTTTTACCTGCCTTGTGCTTAAGACGAGTTGACCTTGTCATGAACAATGGGAAAAAATGATCTGCAGCACCCAGCGGGAAAACCCCTTAGCAGCCAAGGTGTTAAAGACGAAAAACGGTTTGGCGCGAATAAGCATAGTCTCCATCTTAGCGCAGGACATGCACAATATTCTTCCAGCATTTCGAGTGTCCTCATAAAGAGGCAAAGTGTATTTATTAGTTATAGTCTGTATTCAATTTACGCATTTGTATTTGCAGTTTACAAATTTATAGTTAGCAAATAGACTGCTATAATAAGATAAATCTTGTTGCCCTTAGGTACATATGATGGAAAAAGCAAATAAGCGCAGACACTGCGACATATGTAAAAAGCTATCACTGTAGTTGCTAAAAACGTGAGCGCCATTTTGTGTATCAAGCCCTTCTAGAATCTCGGAAAGTGAGAGCGCCATTTTAACATGGCATAAGACCTACATTACTTTACGAGTGTATACAATATAATCAAATCAAACTAATATTATTCAACAGAAGTCCATAGTGACAAAAATTGTCAAATAATTTAAAAAATATGTTTAGTTTTCTGAGGGCTTATTGTATCATTCAAATACCAGGAGCACCTTTTAGTGTGTGCCTACTTTGCTAAAATTGACAGGAGAGAGCCCAGTCGTATTGTTCATCATAAGTTCCCAAAAAATTGAGCATCTGATCTAATGTTCACAAACAGTGAATGAAAATATATATAGTCAAAACAGTATTGAGAGATAGGGAGAAGAAGTTCCTTAGTAAAACGTACAGATCCTCAAATTGTCATAGCTGTCATTTAGAATACTTATACTCGATGGGATTCTTTTTGTAAATAGATATACTTCCATTCTTAACCCCTTCGGTGCTCTTGACGGAATGGTTCCGTCATGAGGCACAGTGGAGCTGTGCTGATGACGGAACCGTTCCGTCATGACCACACCCATTACCATTATACTTCAGCACCGGAGGGGAATATGGCTAGCAGCGATGAGGTTAAGTAATTCATAAAACCCAAGTCACGAATGGCCTCCATTATTGAACAACCCGAATATCCATCAAAAATAATCTTGAGCTAATAATAATCAGAAAAAGTAACCTCAGGGGACAAGCAGAAAATGTCATTATACAGCATTAGGGTACACAAACAATGTTCATTAGAGAGCATGTGGAAATTGAGAGAAACATGATGGTTGTCAATCTCCATACATTTCCCATATACCAAAAGTAATGAAATTCTTTATTAATGTTGAGTTGAAATCTAACACTACATAGGCGGCAGATCCATTTCGCCTCAAGTTGTCTCAACAGTAATTCTCTGTTGCCGCTCCTTTCACTTATTGATACATGATCGATGGCATGAAACTTGATGGCTGTGTTATTGGGATGATCACTACACATGTGATGTGCTACCTGATATTTGACATCATTATTTTTTATGGCTCTCACAGTTTTAAGCTGCTTACACTACTACTAATGTATATCTTTCCACAGAAACATAAGATTATATATTGTAAATGTAGTATTACCGTTAATGAAACTGCCTGTAGTATATTTGTCGTATTGGATGCCTTAATGTTTGGCTTGGTGTGCCAGTGTGGATTGCTGTATGCCAGGGTGTGTCAGTGCATGCATCAGTGTATGCCTAAGTGTGTCAATGTATGCATCAGTGTGTGCCTGGGTGTGTCAGTGTATGCATCAGTGAATGCCTGGGTCTTTCAGTGCATGTGTCAGTGTGTTGTCCATCAGTGTTTTATTTCAGTGTGTGCCTGCATAGTTATATGCCTGGCTGTGCCAATGTATGCAATAGTGAATGCCTGGGTGCATCAGTGTCTGCATTGTTGTATGCCTGGGTGTGTCAGTCTAAGCATCAGGGTATGACTGAGTGTGTCAGTGTGTGCATTAGTGTCTGCAATGGTGTGTCAGTGTATGCATCGGTGTATGCCAGGGTCTTTTAGTGTATGCATCAGTGTGTCCCTGAATGTTTTATTGGATGCATTAGTGACTGCCTGGTTGTAACATTGGTATATGTCTGGGTCTTTCATTGTAAGCATCAGTGCGTCACTACATGTTTTATTGGATGCATTAGTGTTTGATGGGTGTGTCAGTGTCTGCCTTTCTGTATCCCGGGGTGTGTCAGTCTATGCATCAGTGTATGCCTTGGTGTTTAAGTCTGTGCATCAGAGTGTGTCTGCATTGTCATATGCCTGGTAGTGTCAGTGTCTGCATTGTCATAAGCCTGGATTCGTAAATGTATGCATCAGTGAATGCCTGGGTGTGTCAGTGTATGCATTGTTGTATGCCTGGCTGTGTCAGTGTATGCCTGGGTGTTTGAATGTATGCATCAGTATATGCCTGGATGTACTATTAGATGCATTAGTTGTTGGCTGGGTGTGTCATGTCTTCTTTGGTGTATGCCTGGGTGTGTCAGAGTCTGCACTGGTGTATGCCTGGGTGTGCTAGTGTATGCAACAGGGTGTCCCTAAGTGTGGTATTAGATGCCTTAGTATTTGGCTGTGTGTGCCTGTGTCTGCACTGCTGTATTCCTGGGTGTGTTAGTCTTGCATCAGTGTATACCTGAGTGTGTCAGTCAGTGCATTAGTGTGCACCTGGGTATGTCAGTGTCTGTATTGTCATATGCCTGGTTGTATCAGTGTGTGAATCAGTGTATGCCTGGGTCTTGTCAGGGTATGCATCAGTGTATGCCTGGATGTGTCAGTATATGCATCAGTATATGCCTGGATGTGGTATTGGATGCTTTAGTGTTTGGCTGGGTGTGTCAGTGTCTGCTTGGGTGTATGTCTGGGTGTGTCAGTGTCTGCATTAGTGAATGCCTGGGTGTGATGGTGTATATATTGGTGTGTCTCTTAGTGTGTCAGTGTGTACATGAGTGTCTTATTGGATGCATTAATGTTTGGCTGGGTATGTTAGTGTCTGTATTAGTACATACTTGAATGTGCCACTGGTTGTATCTGTATGGGTGTTTTAGATGATATACCAGTGTTTGCTTCAATATCTCAAAGAAGTTGTATCAATAAGTGACTGGGTGTGTCACTGATTGTATATGTATTTGCCTGGGTGTGTCAGTTTCTGTATTAGAGTGTGGCTGGGTGTATCAGTAGTTGTATCAGCCTCTGGCTGGGTTATATAGGCGGCTGCATCAGTGTGTCCCTGGGTGTGTCAGAGGTTTTATTGGTCTGTGAATGGGTGTGTCACACTGAGTCTGGTTTTAACAGTGAATGACTGGGTATGTGAGTAGCTGTTTTGGTCTATATGTCTGGGTCTGTAAGTAGGTGTATCAATGTATAACTGGATGTATGAGATGCTATATCAGTGTCTGGCTTGGTTTGTGAGTGACTGTATGAGTGGATTTGTGAATGACTGTATGGGTGTCTGAGTTTATCTAAGTAGCAGTTTGCATGTGTAAATGGGTGTGTGACTGACTGTATGAGATTTTCATCGAATGTATGAGTGTATGTGTGTGTGTGTCAGTACCTGAGTAAATGACTCTATGTGTGTGAGCTCATACATAAGCACCCGTATGGGTGTGTTTGTAACCCATAAGTAAAATTACTAATATACATTTTTATAACTTTACAAATGCACTCTATCAACACGTTACAAAATAATTTAAACAAGACAATTAACAAATAAACATAAAATAATTTATATTACAATTTAGAATTACAGTTCTCTGCACAACCACTTCAGATATATGCAGGTATATCTTTACACCAGCAAGCACAAAACAAAGTGATGTCTAGAAGCATTTTATAATACCTTCAGGGGAAAAGTAGGTTACAGATATATTAGTGCAGTGTAGTATTTGCGTAATACAGTTATTAGGGACATTGCCAAGAAGTATTCACATGGGACAAGTTCCATGTGGACGCACTTAAAACAATTTATAAAAGGGTGTACAACAAGATGATGTGGGAGAAACTAGGTACTCCAGGGCAATCTGCTTGCAAAGAACCCTAAGGACAACAACCTTCAGCTGCAGTCATTATAATACCACCTGCCTTGCAATCTTTAAATAAGATGCTTACTCTCTGTGCAAAAAGACACATGCTTGTCACAGTACAAATGTGTTCTGTTGAATCATTGCCTTTGTTTTGTGTTCTCGTGCTCTATACTCATACACCAAAAGTGATGTACTGTTTAAATAATCATCAATGAACATTGGGAAAATAAATCATAAACATTGTACAAAAAATTAACCACTGCATACTATGTGTATGTAACTGATTATGGAGTGGAGACATTTAGAAACACAAACTTGGTTTCTAATTTTGAGCTCTACAAAATATCCATGGGATGACTTACATGACTTTTTTGAGAAAAACAAAATGTAACTATAAACTCATCAAAATCAAGACACCAGGAGAACTTTTCTCTTTGAATCCGGCAAATGTTTGGAAGCATTTTAAGCACATATTTCAAACTATGCTGTCCTTCATCTGGAACAAATAAATAGCCAACTCTTGGAGAAATAACTGAATTATTTTTGCGAAAACAGTACCAAGCAAGAATAAATTAGTGTAAAGATGCACATAAATTTGGAACACACACAGATAGGTCTGTACTTTCTTTAATAGGACAGTATATTACATGTGTCATTCCAAAAGACACCTTGGAAAAAAAAGATAAAGCAACAAGTATATTGTTCCCATTCACATAGATGTAAAAAGTACTGTCAGTAGAAATATTTAATTATTTTCGTAGCTATCCATTGAGCGTTCATGTTTTTCACAGTCAAAAGCCAGTTTCATCGCCCTAATTCTCTTGTAAAAAAATGAGAAGCATAAATCTGTCAGAAAAGGTTCTTAAAAAAACAACAGTACTTATTAGAAACATTTCAAAGTGCCCCATAACATTCCCCAAGGACAGATGACACAGTTTCTGACTGCTCATGTATTTCAACCTGCACTCCTCTGGGGAGCATTTATATTTACTGACCAGGGCCTTCTTCATGGTACAATACTTCATCCTCTTCCCTTTCTCTACGACCAGTAATTGACTCCAAAGGCCAGCTCCACAATCCTCCTCAGAGATCCACTGTATTTCTAGAGATAGTTCATATATCTGAAATAACTTGTCTATGTTACCCCCCTCCTTACAGTCAGACACCAAGTTTCTTCTGCACTGGTCACAGTATTTCTGCTCCCATCATGTTTGGCAGACTCTAACAACTATTTGGCCTTCAAGTCCACCTCTTTGACAGTCACTTCTTAAACCAACAAAACCCTTTTCTCCTCCAAGGCTCTCTCAGCCTCAGTTTTTCTCTTCTCTGTAGCGAGCTGGGTGAGCTGCAGCCTCAGCTCCCTCACAACCTGTCTGTCCTTGAGCTCCTCAGGGGTCTGGGTTTGGGAGGAGACACTACTTCCTGTATAAATCCAATAAAGAACGCTCTCACTGTGAGGGATCCCCACTCTCCTCAGGTACTTTTTTCTACTAATTTCCCTCCTTCTCTGACCCACTATGCGTAGGGGCCCTGATTCTAAGACCAACTACAATCAGGATATTCCCTTCTCAAGAGTACTGTGCTAAGCTGTGTGTTGTATTCTTTATTAATGTTCTATTGTTATTAGAATGGTGATGTTAACATTCTAGCTTGGGGTGCTATATGTGGCAGTTGCTGTCAGACCTCTGATGCTGGAAGACGTGTTAGATGAGGCTGAATACTCTGGAGAATAAAACCTACAAATAAACGTATATCGCGTTGGTTCCTGTTATTTATGAACCTACAACACTTCATATTAGTGACAAGGATGAGATCTTTGACATTTTCAGCCTCCCTGACACCTTTTTACTTAATTTGGAATTTATTATCAAGGATTTACTTACTGGCTGCAGTTTTCATTTCTTGGACGCTCTTGAATTTGATCCGGTTATGGCAACATGTCAGAATTTTTCATTTTTCTCATGATTTTATTAATTCTACACCAGACTTGCCAAACTGCACCCTCGAGCACCTCCACGCGCAGTTGGATCTTTCCTTCTCCTCGAGTGCCTCCACGCGCAGCTTGGAACTTTCCTTCTCCTCGAGCGCTTTCACGCGCAGTTGGAATATTTTATTCTGAAGCTTCTATGCGTGCAATTTGAGTGCCTTGTTTTCCGTCAGTGTCTTCAAGACGCCGGGCCACGTAACGTGCCGCCATCTTGGTTTTCTACGAGATTCGTTTTACATGAAATTGAAGTCTTCAGCATTTCAGCGTGTCATTCCTTCGGTGACACGCACACCTTTTCTCTGATTTTGCATTTCATTTCTCAGTGATACACACACCGTCAACATTTAGTGTTTTGTGTGTCATTTCTTCGGTGACATGCACACCTTACAGTTCAACTTCGAACTTTCTTCGAATTTGTGTGTCATCTTTCGGTGATACACACACCTGTTTCCTGCTACAGTAATTACCTTCAACGATGATATGCACATTTTAGGTATTTTCTGAATATTTATGTATATTTTATGGTATTGAGTATAATTATACTTCAGATTTGAGGTCACATTTATTTATTCAATTTCAAGGTTTCTTTGTGTGAGTTTGTTTTGATATAATTTAGCCAATTGTTTTGACTCTTCATTTAAATTGGATTACAATTTGCAAAATATCACCTGCCCTCCACACTTCTTGACAGAACCTGGTATTCCTAAAACCAAATGGAAACAAAGGTTCAAGGGTTTTCATAGTTATATCATAGCTCTAGATGGAACTAAATTTGATCCTGTCAGAAAATTAGTTCTCCTGTATAATAATTTAGGTGCTGAAGGACAGTGTATTTTTGACCATTTACCTCCTGCAGTTCAAGTTAGTGACACTGAATGGGATGTGTACGTTGAAGCAATATCCTGACTTGCTAAGTATTTTATTGATGAAACTAGTGTGGTAGTTGAAAGACATAAATTCTATACTAGAAAACAATTTGAATTTGAGTCTATTGACACCTTTTTAACGGAACTGAGGGTTTTAATCACCACGTGCAAATTTGATGGTAGTATTGATTCCTATCTTAGAGATTAACTTATTGTTAATTGCTACAACAAGAAAGATCAAGAGAGACGTCATTGCTGTCGCAATCCCTCATTGATTGAAACCTTGGAGTTAGCTAGAGGCATTGAAAGGTCAGCAGTTTTGCAAAAAGAAATAAACAAGGTCAAAATCGATACAGTTACTTAAGCCATTGATGCCTTAAGCACCAAACCTAAATCAAATTTTAACAAATCTAAGGATAACTCCAAAGATGCTAAAAAACAGTATCTGTGTTACAGATGTGGTTCTCCATCACATTTAGCCAATGCTAAGAATTGCCCCGCGATTGGCAAATTCTGTAATAATTGTAAAAGATATGGCCCTTTCACTCATATGTGTAACAAGTGCTCACTTAATGTGAACTCAATTGACAATGTAGAGAATATTCCTGAGAACAACATATGCACCTTCAAAACTTCTAATACAAAAATTGTACTCCCAATTGATTCTGGTATTGATGATGGAGGTCCTGTATGTGAAGTAACTATTGGTAATGTGAATGTTCAAGTTACTGTTGATTACAGATGTATTATTTTATGAACACTGTAAATCTTTAAAATTGTTTCCTCCAGATATTCGCACCATTTCCTTTGGTGGTCATAATAATGACATGCTTGGATGCTTTTTTTTTGTTGTTTTTTTTGAAAACCTTTATTGTACCTTCACAGTTTTACACAGCTTGTCGCCTACAACCCGAATGGGCCGGCCGCTAATTGAAGTGTCATATGAAAACGATCTTTAAAAATATACACTGTGCAGGTTATTACCAAAGTCATTGAAGTAAAGATCGCAAAGAGAATGACAAAGGTTAAATGCAAATGTTCCATGTTTGGTGAATGAGGTTTTCATTTTCTGTTTTTAAAACCTAAAGAAAAGAACAATCCAACTTCGGGAAGTCACAGTACGATCATTGACTATGCCTATTGCCAGACAGACAAGAGATTATACCTGAATTGAACCAACCTCATGCGCGACCACCCGTCA
This sequence comes from Lissotriton vulgaris, assembly GCF_964263255.1. NCBI lineage: Eukaryota > Metazoa > Chordata > Amphibia > Caudata > Salamandridae > Lissotriton > Lissotriton vulgaris. The sequence continues at coordinate 219,917,245 of NC_141685.1, forward strand.
AGTTAGGGTGTAAAGGAAACACCTCCCCCCCCCCATCCCCTCCTGAAAGACCCCACCCCCTGATCAGCCCCCGTCATTCCAACCCGTCGTCCTCATCCGAGTCTAGTGGGTCTTCTTCTGGCAGTGGGTCGCAGATGTCACCCCGGTAGGCGTTCAACGGGGACCACACCTTGTTCCACTTGCTCGGACAGGCTCGGTTCAAGTATACCGCCCTTTCCGTAACCATGGCCCTGTCCATATTAATGCACCACTGTGAGGCTGTCGGGAGGTCTGCCACCCCCCAGCGCTGTGCGATGTCCCGCTTCGCTACCATCATACCCAATGTAACCCAGAGGCGGCCATGCCGGGACAAATCAGTTGGCTCCCATACATTGAGGAGGCATCGCCGCGGCTCCGGCAACACCGAGACCTCCAGCACCTGTGACACTGTGCGCAGGACCTGACGCCAGTAGTTGTGTATGCTTGGACATTACCAGAATGTGTGGAAGAATGTGCCCTCCTCCCCGCAGCCCCGTAAGCAGAAGGGGTCAGGGGACCGTTGTATGCGGTGGAGCAGTGTTCTGGTGTAATACGTTCTGTGTAGAACTTTAAGTTGGATGAGCCTCATTCTGGCCGATATGCCCGCTTCCTTAGGGGAAGCCAGTGCCTCATTCCATTCATGTTCATCAAGCTCGCCCACCTCCTGCTCCCATTTCTCCTTGAGAGACACTAGTGGGTCTGGGGAATTGTTAAGGAGCTTTCGGTAAGTGAGGGAGGTGGCCTTTTCTATCATGTAATCCGTCAGGAGGCGATCCTCTAGCGGGGAGGACTCGGGAAGAGTCGAACCCGCCGGGATAGCTGACAGTAGTGCATGGCGAATTTGGACGTATCGGTAGGTTTCATGTGGTCCCAGATCATAAATCTCTTTCAAACGGGCGAAGGTGATAACTTCCCCTCGTTCCCACATGTCCCCCACCGTGGAGATTCCAATGTCGTCCCAACGGGAGAACCCCTTACTGACCCGAAGATTGCCCAGGGCTCGTGCGTCCCAGAGTGGAGTGAGCTTAGTGAGTGTATCTTTCCATCCTAGCGCAGCGGTGGCTGCATGCCAGGTGGCCACTGTGAGCCTAGTGGGGCCCATCAGCGGTCTGAGTTTCCTCCGGTCATAAAGCGGTGCCAGCAAGCTATTGGCGCCCAATTGAGCTCTATCTGTCTGGAATGCCGGATCAGAATGAGATGCATGCAGCCATTGGTTGATAGGTCTGAGCTGTGCTGCCCAATAATATAGACGCAGGTTCGGGAGCGCGATGCCGCCCTCGTACCAGCTCCTGCAAAGTTTGGCGTGGGCTATACGCGCCGGGCGGTTGCCCCACAGCAATCCAGAGACCACTGCCGCCACTCTCCTGAAGTATTTTTGTGGTACAGCGAATGGGGTATTGTCTAGGATGTATAGGAAACGGGGCAGGGACTTCATCTTAAACAAGGCAGCTTTCCCTAACATCGTCAGCGGCAATCCCGCCCAGACGCTTGCGTCCTGTTTGAGGCGGTCCAGTGGTGGCAAGAGATTCAGCCTTTCGTGTTCAGCAGGGTCACCTGTGACGTGGATGCCTAGGTATTTGAATGAGGAGCCGGCCAGCCGTAGAGGGCAGTCCGGACCAAGTGTTTGGTGTTCTCCCGTCAGGGCGTACAACTCTGATTTGCTCCTGATGGTATAGCCTGACACTTCGCCGTGGTCATTACAGAGACGCAAGAGAGCTGGTATGCCATGCTCGGGGTCCGTCAGGTACACCAGCATGTCGTCTGCGTATAATGATATGCGGTCCTCCCATCCCTCCCTCCATTTAATCCCTTTAAGTAAAGGAGTAGTCCTGATTCGGATAGCCAGAGGCTCTAGAGAGAGTGCAAAAAGAAGGGGGGAGAGAGGGCATCCCTGTCGGGTGCCACGTCTAAGTGAGAAGGAGCGTGAAATGTGGCCGTTTGCTACCACGTGTGCCACCGGTGCAGTGTAGAGTAACTTAATCCAGGAGATGAAAATTGGGCCAAATCCCATACACAAAAGGACCTCAAAGAGGTAGGCCCACTCCACCAGGTCAAAGGCCATTTTCGCGTCTAGCGCCAATATAGCCGCGGGTTCGCCTATGCCATCCGCTCTCGCCAACACCCCGTGCACCCGTCTGAGATTGAGCGCGGTGTTCCTGTGGGGCATGAATCCCGACTGGTCCGGGTGGATAAGATCGGACAGATGAGGCATGAGACGATTTGCTAGGAGTTTTGCTAGGATTTTACTTTCTGCATTAAGCAGAGATATAGGGCGGTAGGAGGAGCATTCCTCGGGGGCTTACCGGGCTTAGGAATAGCCACAATCGTGGCCATCCGTTGGTCCAACGGGAGCAACCCCTTACCACGACTTTCCTCGTACATTTTGAGCAGGTGCGGGCTAAGAGTGTCAGTGCGCGCTTGGAACCATTCGACCGGGATGCCATTTGGCCCCAGCGCCTTGCCCGTACGGAGGGCTCCGATGGCCATCCGCAGTTCGTCAGTGGTAAACGTTGCCTCCAGCTCCGCTATGGCCTCCGGTTGCAGTGTTGGGATGTCTATGTCGCTCAATGCGCATTGGGCCGCAATCGCAGTAACGTCCCTTTCCGGGGTGTATACTTTTTCAAAGTGGGACGCCAATGCCTCTACTACTCGATCCGGGTCTGTCAGAATCCCACCCTCATCATCTTTCACCTGCTGGATCCCTCTGGAGCTACCCCCTCTCTTATCGAGCCAGGCCAGCATCTTCCCTGCTTTGTCCCCAACATCGTATACTCGATTCTGTGTGTCGGTGATGTGTCCTTGTGTGATGAGCAGTGCGTGATCTGTGTATAGTCGCTGTACAAGCACGAGGGCATGCGCTGTTTCATCTGTGGGGTCGGCTTCGTGGGCAGTGGTGGCTGCGCGTAGTCGGAGCTCAAGGGCTGTGTGTTCAGCTGCCTGTTCCCTTCTATGTGTTGTTATAGAGCTAATAGCTTGCCCCCGCAACACTGTCTTGTAGGCCTCCCAGAGTACCTCGGCCGAGGCTGCGGTTGGTTCGTTTTCAATGAAGTAGTGTGCCGTGGCCTTCTGCAGGGCCTTCTTGACCTTCGGGACTTTAAGATAAGAGGCGTGTATGGGGGAAATGCGGCGGCGGGATCGTGTCCGTGAGGTGATGGTGAGAGTCAGTGGTGAATGGTCTGAGATGCCCCGAGGGTGTATGTGCACTTCATCTACACGCTGCAGCCCATCCCCTAAAGCCAGGAAGTAGTCAATGCGGGATAGACTATTGTGAACGGTGGAGTGGAACGTGTATTGCTGGATCGTAGGGTGAACATGGCGCCAAACGTCCACCAGCCCCAGTGCCTCTATGAACCGCTGAAACCGGGAGGGGCCCCCCGGGGGGGTGGTTGCCGGGAACTTGTCGAGCTGTGGGTCTGCAGTTGCGTTAAAGTCCCCACCTAGAAGCATGTCTCCCTCAGGGAGGGACAGTAAGAAATCACCCAGGGCTGGTAACATCACCGAGTGTAGTGAAGGTGGGATGTAAACTGAGACTACTGTTAAGGGGCGTCCGTCCCATTGTCCCGCCACTGCCGCAAAGCAACCCTGTGTATCAGTTCTAGTGCTAAGGGTAATGAAGTTGGAGGATTTTCTGAGTAGTATGCCTGTACCCCGGGAACCAGTGGAGAATTCAGAGTGGGCTAACATTTTATACCCCCTTCTGTCTAAGGCCTTGGTAGCGCTACCCACCAAGTGGGTCTCCTGGAGGAGTATTAGGTCAGGTTTATAGCGTTTCACCTCGGACAGAACGAGGCCGCATTTCACTTTATCACCCAGGCCACGCACGTTCCAGGCAAGGAGTCGGAGGGTGGAGCCGCCCATTTGCGTCTCCTCCACTCTCACTGTGTTGAGCTGTTCACACGCCATCAATAGTGATCAGAAACATTACAATAGCAATCAAAGTACATTGTACAGTTCGAGATCGACTCTGTGAATCTCCCGTAAAAAAGAACAAACCCCCCCCAACCCGCCCCACCCTGCCTCCCTGCCAAACGGACTCAGAACTGCCCGCCACCCCAACTCAGCAGAGCGCTTATCCCATGCCAAAAACAGAGTACTTGCACGTCGGGGGAGAGTGTCCCCCAAAGCAGGTGGTCCCTCTGCTGCCCTCGGGCTGTCCGGGCCAGCGTCCAAGAACGACTTGATACGCAATCTTCGTGGGAGTAGATTCGAGTTCATTCATTCAGTCCCTCACGGTGGTTTCATTCACCTCCAGCGGCCCCAGCGTGGTCCCGCGATGGCGATCCGCTCGCGCTTCCCCTGGCTGATGATTGTGAGCCCGGCCGGCTATCCTCTTCTGGCCTGTTGCGTCGACGATTGGAAGTGCGGTCCACCGTGCGCCATCCATCCAGCCATTCTCTTGCTGACTCAGCCGAGTCGAAGAACCAGACCTTTTTGTCGGCCACAACTCTTAAACGGGCCGGAAACAACATGGAGTACGGCAATTCTTGTCCGCGGAGCGTTTTCTTTACCTCCAAGAAGGTTCTCCTTCTGCGGGTGACCTCTGCCGTGTAGTCCGGGAAGAAGGATATCCGTGAGTTCTGGACATGGATAGGTGGTGCCACTCTGGCCGCCTGGAGAACTGTGTCGCAGTCTCTAAAATTGAAGAGTCTCGCCAGGATGGGACGCGGGGCGGCCCCCGGCGTAGGTGTCCCGCCGGGGACCCGGTGCGCACGCTCCACTGTAAAGAAATTGGAGAGTCCCTTTGGGGCCAATCGTGTCTTTATAAGTTCCTCCACGTACAAATTCATGGCTCCTTTCGTTTCCGACTCTGGAACCCCCAAGATGCGGACGTTGTTGCGTCTGGAGCGCCCTTCATGGTCGTCCAACTTACTTTTTAGGAGTTTATTGTCCGCTTGTAGTCTTTCCACGGCTACTTGCAAGTCGGAGACGTCCTCTATCAGCGATTTAGCCACCACTTCCACCTGCTTCACCCTTTCGCCCATCTTCTGGAGGTCGGCTCTAATGAGGGTCACCTCGGCAGCAGTCGAGCCCACTGTGGCCTGAACCTGTTCCAGTGCGCGTAGGACATCATCCAGTGTGGCCTTTTTCGTCCCATCGTTGTCTGCGCCTTTGCCCAGTGATTTGCGCTGCTCAGGTTGAGTGGACGTCTGATTATCATAGGCAAATTTACCGAGTTTCGCCTGGGCGGCGGTTTGTCTTGGCCCCTTCCCCGCCATTTTCCCTCTGCGGTGAGACACAGTTTATGATGGAGCGGGCCGATCGCCCGTAGCCGACCGTGTGGGGGTGGCTATACAGGAGGTTCAATCTGGGCACGGGCCAGGGGTCGCTGACGATGACAAGGTGCTGCCGGAAGCCACGGAACTGCTGCGGCCTCGGCAAGTTCGGGCAAGATGGCGACTGTTGCGTAGCAAGTTCCACGTCTTGGCCGAGTGTAGCGTGGGGGCACTACGGTGTAGCGCCACTGGGTAGGCCGCGTTGAGGATGAAGTGGCCGTAGGGAAGGACCGCCGGCCGTTGGTGTCGAGTGCTTTCTTCAGCGGCTACTTCCGGGCGGTCGTGCCGGGGAGGGTTGACTTCCGCCCGGCCAAGGGTTCAGCTCGACACCGCTGCTTGCCTCGTGCCACCAGGCCTCTCGCCCGTGAGGGACGCGGATGAAGGTTCGTCCCGTTTCCGAGGTCTGAGCGCCCCCAAATTTTCCTTGTGAGCGTCGTTCGGTCACCGCACCCAGGACACCCCTTCTGGAACGATCAGTGAACGGATAGGCATGCGGATTGTTGCGGGACGCCGCCTTGCTACGGGAGCCACTCTAGGTTGCTGCCGCCATCATCGGCTGCTAGCCACGCCCCCCCATGCTTGGATGTTTTTAATGATGTTATTAAATTCAAGGATCGTGTAATTTACACTAAAGTTTATGTTGCTAAGAAGGGATATAATATACTTGAGCGGAGAGACAAATGGAAATTTGGTATGGTTTTGAGACCAGGTACAGCTTGTCCTATCTCGTTAGTGGACATTCCTAAAATTTCTTCATTGCAAGATCTTCTCTTAAAACATGATTTTCTATTTAAATATAAGTTAGGTACATAATTTTGAACATAAAATCATTCTGAAGAAAAATGCTATCCCCATTGTTCACAAAGTGAGGAACGTTCCACTAAATATAAAGGATCAATTGAAACAATACCTTGACAATTTATGAGCAGAAAAGGTCATCGAACCAATAAATTCATCGGAGTGGATTTCTCCGATTGTCATGGCCAAGAAAAAGGATACGAAAGACATCATTCTTTGCATTGATTTAAGTTCCTTAAATAAGAACATACTGGATGAATTGTTTCCTGTTGCCCAAAATGCAAGAAATGTTAGCCCAATTAGGCAATGCTAAAGTTTTTTCATGCCTGGATTTGAAATCAGCCTACCATCAAGTTTTTCCGAAGATTCTAAAACTTTGGCTGCCTTTAACACCCCTTTTGGTGCCTTTCAATTTTTAAGAATCCCGTTCGGCTTAGCGTCGGCGGCTTCTGTTTTTCAGAAATTGATGTATAAATTGTTTGGTGATTGCAATAATGTGCTGGCTTATCAAGATGACATTTTAGTCTTTTCTGAAAAGATTGATGAATATCTCCCATTGTTGTCTAGACTGTTACAAATTTTAGAATCAAATGGGTTCACAATTAAAAAAGAAAAGGTAACTTCATGGCTTCTGAAATTGACTATCTTGGTCATCATATTTCGGGGAATGGTATCACGCTCAATTTGGATTTGGTGAAAGCTATTATGGACAGTCCGACTCCAGAAAATAAAGATCAATTGAGATCTTTTCTGGGGTTGTGTGAATTTTATTCACGTTTCATTGATAGCTTTGCTCTTCAGACAGAACCCCTAAGGAAACTTCTTAGGAAAGGGGAACAGTTTAATTGGCATGAAAATGAATCCTTAGCATTCAACAATCTTAAAAATATTATCATCAAAGCCCCTGCTCTTCATCCTTTTAGGGATGATGTTGAGTCTATTGTGACCGTAGATGCAAGTGGTATAGGAATAGGTGCTGTTTTATCACAATTTATTGATGGTGTTGAACGTTCGATTGGTTTTGCATCCAGATCACTTTCGCAGGCAGAACGCCAGTATAGCACCATAGAGAGAGAGGCATTAACCTTTGTCTGGGCTACCAAGCATTTTGAAACTTTTCTTTGGGGTAGGAAATTTGTTTTGGTCTTGGACCATAAACCTCTTGTTTTCTTGTTATCTGAAAAGGACCACGATAAGGTTAGTCCTAGATTTGTAAGGTTAATTAATTTTGGGATGACTGGCACAAAAAATGATTACGTCTCAATTATTGTTGGCCAGGAATGGACGTTGATGTGGATCATTTTGTTGGATATTGTGTTTCTTGTTCTCAAGCTGATAAATCTTTTAAGGTCCGTAACACTCCTCTTAATAGAGTTGAATTTCCTAAGAGACCCTGGGAAAAGTTGGGCATGGATTTTATTGGTCCTATGTATAACCTTAAAAACAACATGAAGTTTGCTTTGGTCATTGTTCACTATTTTTCTAAATGGGTTGAGTGCAAGTTTCGTGCTGAGTCAACCACTTCTGCAGTGATAAACAAACTTAAATAATTGTTTTACAAAGAAGGAATTCCAAAGTATTTGGTTTCAGATAATGGAGTTCAATTAAAATCTCATCTCATTCAACATTTTTTTGTGATTTAGGTATTAAACATCTGACTGTGACTCTCTATAGTCCACAGGGTAATGGAATGGTAGAAAAGGTTAACAGAATGTTAAAATACACTATCCAGTCAGCTAGTATTCAAGGTCTTTCTATTCAAGAAGCTGTTCAAGATAGTTTATGGAGCTATCACAATACTCCACATTCGGTCACTAATACGCCTCCTTTTGTTCTTCTCAAAGGGCGGTTTGGTTCTTCTAAACTCAGTCCTAATTGGGTGTTGGAACAAACTAAATGCGCTGATACAGTTGCGGACATTAAACAAGTTTGTGATTTAGTAGAAAAATCTCAAGTTAAAATGAAACAGTTTTATGACACAAATATGAAAGTAAAAGATTTACAATTTGAAATTGGTGATTTCATTAAGATCAAAAGACCATTTGGGAATACAAATAATAAATCTAGGTTTTATCCTATGACACGTTTTATCAAGGTTTCAAAACATTCAGTATTGGTGGAAAATTGCAAATGGCGGAGCAACAGAAGTGTTGCTTTGGTTAAGAAAAATGTTTGTGAAGAGGAGTTTACAAAAAATTATCACCATACTGATTCATCTTTTGTGGATTATTTGTTTAATTCACATTCCAATAATATTCATGTGTCTCAGTGTGGAGATGGTGACAACAACATCATACAACAATCAACTAACATTTCAAATGATTTTTGTATGGTTTCTGTTGGTGTTCATGATAATCCAGTCTCACGTGATTCAAATGTTTCTCTTAGTAAGCATTTGCATGATTATTCAAATTTTCATCAATTGTGCAAAAGAGAATCACGTGTTCCTTCCTATTTGAAAGATTATGTTTTACATTAATTTGTGTAGTTTGTTTTATTATTTTGTAGTTTTTGGTTTTGTTGTTTTCCTTTTAGGAGAGAAGATGTGTTGTATTCTTTATTAATGTTCTCCTGTTATTAGAATGGTGATGTTAACATTCTAGCTTGGAGTTCTATATGTGGCAGTTGCTGTCGGACCTCTGATGCTGGAAGACATATTAGATGAGTCTGAATACTCTGGAGAATGAAACCTACAAAGAAACGTATATCTTGTTGGTTCCTGTTATTTATGAACCTACAACACTTCACTTTGGGATTTGTTAAGCGCATGGCGACCCGCAGGCATCCCAGTGCTAAGAGCAAGAGTATGCACAGCAAAACAGAGATTGGACAAGATCAAGCATATGAACGATCAAGGCTGAAAGAGCCAGGCTTTAATGGTTTTGCAAAAGTGCAGCTCAGAACCTTGACACCTGATGGCTTAGGGTTGAGAATACCAGAGCTTTGCAAAATTGAAGCTGAAGAAGCATCCTCCTTTAGCATGCTGAAGTTGTCCTCTTGAAACATTTTTTTGGGTGTACATTGCATTATGTGGATATCCACAAAGGCTGTAAGGGCAAACTTGTACACAAAAGTGGACGTGCAGGTGAGTAAATTGGTGTGTGAATGGTTTTATGGATGTGTGACTGATTGTGGAAGTGAATGTCTGGCTACATGAGTGATGGGCACAAAGATGAATTTACAGGAGTGCAACTGAGTCTGTAAGTGTCTGGTTGTGTGAGTGTGTGCAAATACGAACTATAAGCACGTATCCACATCTAACTTGAAACACATTTATTGTTACTGACAAAATAAAAATTGCATTTATTCAGTATATGCACAGTGTACTCCATTGGCCTCCTCTGCCTACCTGCATGATTTTCAAAGTCTGCTGCATCCCCTTCAATACCCTAAAGTGAAGCACCCCTTCATACTCACCCAGAAACACCAAGTCCAAAATCTTTGCCAGGAAATAAAAAGAATTTACAAAAAGTGTGTGCACAATTTAGATACTAGAGGCCTAACGTTGAACACGTTTTTAATGGAAAGACCCTTCATTGTCAGATGGAAATGCTAAATATGGGTATAATTCACCAGCTGTAAATGCTGCTGAGACCCAGCTCTCCCACTCTGCTGCAAAGCTCAGCTTCCTCTGAGTGCTTTCTCCTGCTTTTTACACATTTTTCACTGCTTTCTCCTTACTTTCTCCCATCTTTCTCAGAGCCTTCTCCTGCTTTCACCTCATTTTTTTCTGCTTTCTCCTTTTTCTACATCTTTTTTCTGAGTGATTTCTCATGCTATTGCTTGTTTTTTACGGCTTTCTCCTTCCTTTACCCTCATTGTTCTGAAACCCTTCTCCTGGTTTTGCTTCGATTTTATAGCTTTCTCCTTCCTCTTCCCTGTTTTTTGAGTCCTTTCTCATTCTTTTGCCTTGCTTTCACTGCTTTTTCCCTCCTCTCCCACATTTGTTTTATGCTTTTTCCTGGTCTCACTGCTTCTACTGGTGTTGTCCCTCATTTGCTGCTCCCACCTGCTGCCCATTTTCCTGCTTCCCATCTAGCCCCCGCCCACCGCCTACTAGCCCTCTCCTTCCTCCCAGGACCTACCTAATAAAGTCTGCAGCGTGACCCCAGACCCAGGTCTCTTATGCTGCTGCACCGCTCTTCTTTCTCCCCATTTTCCCTCATATTCCACTGCTTTTTGTTTCAACACTCATTTGTCACTCCCGCCTGCTTCCCATTTTTCCACATCCTGCATAGCCCCACCCACCGCCTCCAGCGTCCCTTCCTTCTCCCAGGACCTACTTAACGGAGGGCGCAGTGTGACCCCAATCAGCAGGTCCCAGGCCCATCTCTCTCGTACCGCTGTACCTCCCCGCTTCCTCCATTTTTTCCTGAGTGGTTTTTCCTGCATTAACCTCATTTGTTTTTTACTCCATTCCCCTTCCTCTCCTTCAGTACTTTTTCCTGCTTTTGCTTTCTCTTTTCACTGCTTTTTCCGTCCTTTCCTCCCGTTATTCTGAGTGCTTTCTCTTGCTTTTGACTAGTTTTTACTGTTTTCTCCTTGCTCTCCCCATTTTTCCAAGTGCCATCTTCTGCTTTATCTAGTTATACACTATTTTCTCAGCTAGCAACTCCCGCGTTTTGAGACCCTCAGCGGTGTTTTACAGTGCTTTATAAATCTGATTGATTGATTGACTGATTCACTACAAGGGGAGATAGGTGGCTGTAAATCTGAAGTTTGATTCTTCATTGTATTAAGCACTTTCATACAACAATTGGAAGATGTTATTCTAGTCTTCTCTCCCTTTCCCTGTTGCAACGCCATCCCCACTCGGATATGTCAAACTATTTTTTACTAAATTAATGAAATAACTAAGCACACAACTCTTCAACCAATGTATTTTCCTTGTGTTTAAATAGTGATGGCAAACAAACAGTGGTTGTGCATAGGGGCGTCCTCTCCCTAGGCGGGAGAGCTCTACCTTAGTGCTCACCTTTCCAACACTGACTGGCCAGACAGTGTTTCCCCGGTGCACACCACAACCGCTGTAAGCAATCTTCATCTTGGATTACACTAGCTGTGCGAGATCCTATCATCTAAACAAACAGACCTCCCAGACATATACATACCTCTGGTATCCCACTTTTTTGCTCTATGCTCCCTTGCCCAATGGCTCGCTGTGTTTCATTACTCTGCAAGTAGTCCTTCATGCATACGTACAAGCAAAATAGATATATTGAGATGACTAAACCATGCTTTAAATATTGACAATTATTAGAATATGATAAGAACTCATAAATGGAGGGCAAGTTGAATAACATGGTGAAAGAGTTTGTGTCAAGAAAAGAAGTACCAAAAATTCCTGTATTTTACAGCTCATACTTTTAATGACAGGCCCAACCTATTATGTGTACAGAGCAACTGGCCAAGTACCCTTTCAACACTTGACTCTCAGTGGTAGCATTGGTGGAACAATTCAAAGTTTTATGGGGAGAAGGGGTTGGTTGATGCAGTTGGTTAACATAGACTCATTACTCAACTATGTTAAACAGCAGTCATAGATGATTATCCTGTCAAATACTTGCTTTTATAAAAAAAGGAGTATTTATATGAGAACACAAAGTAAAATACGGCATACTCAAATAATACACAAAGTTCTCCTGAGGTCAGTACTCTAGCTTTAGATAGGCAGTTTCCTGAGTCCCACTTCAATCTCTTGTTTGGTGGTGGCCATTCACCATACTTAAAGGTGACATTCAGGTTAGGCCCCAGTAGGGCGTCCCACTGCAACTCTTTCAAAGTCAAAAGTCTTCCTGCGCCCTCAGTACTTTAAGGCAGGACAAGTTCTCCTGGGCCCTTCGGCACTGTGATTAGTCTTAATCAATCTAGCCTGGTTTGCTTTAGCAGAGTCCCCAGGAGTATTCCATGCTCAGATGTAGTGGAGGTCTACCGTGGCTCAGGTGGTTAAAAGCATTCATGGCTTTGCCGAGACAGCAGCTGGTCATCTGCGGCACCTCCAAGGATGAGCTGTTGAGTTCCTTTAATCATTCTCATAGGTAGGGGTGACTATTGATTGTGTTTGGATGCTTCAGTCGGGACTCGGGCACCTGCAGGTCACCACGGCGGCCTTCCCTTTTGGCATCAGCACGCCCTTGCTCTTCAAGTTGGTCCCATTGTGGCATATGGGGTGTAGGTCTTACTCTGCACACAGGCTATGGTATTATAGGCATGACAGTAATACACTTTTCACGGCTGCCCCCTCTGTTTGGATGTGTGTGGTGTAACGTTCTATAGCCCAATCAGCACAGTTGTAATGGTCTCTTCCCAGAGGCCCCCTCTGGCATGCAGGGTTGCAGACTTTAACACCTTTGCCGCGGGGTAATTCCCCAGCGGCGCTGGGGGCAGGGGGGCTGCGCGCAGTGCCACGGTGCTTGTGACGAGCTCGGCTCGTCACGCTGCGCGGTGGCGCTGTGCTCATGACGAGCTGAGCTCGTCATGACCATGCCCATTTTTAGGAACGTTCAGCTCAGCGGGGGAATTAGCCCCGCGTGTGAACGCCGTGTGTGTGTGACCACACAGCCACCGTGCCTCATGACGAGCTGAGCTCGTCATGAGCACGAAAGAGGTTAACCTGCACATGGGTGATAACCCAATCTAGGCAGCAACAACTAACTTCATAGGAGCCACCTCCAGCATCCAGAGTTGGTGACATGAGTCTACACCTGGATAACAGAACAACTGAGTCTGCAGCTACTTCCTCATACCTTGCTATGAACTACGACCCCACTGGCACCACCCCCACTCTAATCGCCCTCCTATTCCTCACAGGAACACTGCTATTGGAAACAGGAAGGCACTGATGCACCAGTCTCCAGGGCAGTTGGTTGTGGATTTCCCTGGGTAATGCTCCCTCACCCGGCTGGGAGACTGGAAGACCTCAGCCGCCAGTCTTGTGCAAAAGTAGAAGCCTTGCAGAGACTATGCTCCTCGCACAGTCCAACTTTCTGTTTGACCACTGATAATTCTTAGGGATTTCAAGTTTACCTTCCTATGGTCCATTTCCAAACACAAAATGAGATTAAGGGGCATATTTACAAAGAAAAAGATGCAGCACAGCACTGCAAGCATTAAAAAACACAGGGATGCACTATATTTGCACAAATATGGCGCACCCCTCTGTTTTCCTTGCACCGGCGCTGAAAAAACTGCCTCGGTCTGGAACAGGCACCCTTGCACCATGGTCTTTTATGTGCAGGAAGGAACACCTTCCTGCACATAAACAATTTATAAGGGTGATTTGCTCTTTTGATGTGTGCTGCAGAATGCAGCACAAATAGAAAAGAAGGAAACGAGGAGAAATAAAAGTATTTCTCTTTGTTGCACCATTCTTTGGGTGTTGCGTGGGAATGCCCACAGCAACACCCATTGTACATCCCTATGACACAGACAACTAAGTCAAAGGGTACCATATTTCCTTTATCACCTCTTTTATTTATAATAGCATTAGAACCTTTTTAAACAAAAATTCAACTTGATGATAGCATTTCAGCTTTAAGCTCGATACTACACATGTTAAAATGTCTGTTTATGCAGATGACATTCTTCTCTATTGTTCTAATCCCTCTATCTCTCTTCCAGCTTTTCTTTCTCAAGTTCTTACTTTTACTCAGTTATCCGGCTATCGTCTTAATTCAATAAGTGTGAAGTTCTTCCCTTAAATATTCTTTGTTTAAAACAAGACTTTATATCCTCTGGCTTCTCTTGGAACATTTCTAAAATCAAATACTTATGTTTGTGGTTTTCTCCCACTATTCAGGAAACTCTAAATGAAAACTTTGATAGTCTTTCCAAGTTTGTCTGCATCCATTGACTGATGGCATCCGATTTTTCTCTCCTGGTGGGGACGCTTAGATTCCATTAAAATGATGCTCTCTCCGCTGGTTCTTTATCTTTTATCTATGATTCCAATTCACATTCCTGGTTTTTACTTTAAGAGAATTGATTCTATATTGAACAAATTCCTTTGGAAAATAAATCTCCCCTTATCTCTCTTAAGGCTCTCAAGGCTGACAAAATCTCTGGAGGCCTCAAATTCCCTGATTTCAAATCATATCATCTCACTTTTTCTCTGAGACAATCTTCTCGATGGCTTGATCAAACTCCATGTGTCTTTCAGTCTATTTTGATGGCTATCGAGAAACACTTTATAGATCCCTTCCATTTTGGTGAATCTCTTGCTTTTACTAATAATATTTCTTCTTTCCATCCTCAAGTGATCTCTCATACACGTAAAATATTAAAACCCTTTCTTCCGTCCTCCTATCCTGCCTTAGAGCATCAACCTATTTGGCATAACCATTTACTTCGTATCAAAGGTCCTACCATCTACTGGAAGAAATGGAGAATCCAAGCTCTACTCTCCATGACCAGACACATCAACGCCGTCTCCTCGTCGTGCTTCAACATCCTGGGCATGCTACGTAAGATCTTCCGGTGGATCCCCACCGAGACCAGGAAGACGGTCACCCAGGCCCTCGTCACCAGCCGTCTGGACGACGGCAACTCCCTCTACGCCGGAACCACCGCCAAACTCCAGAAGAGACTCCAGCGGATCCAGAACGCCTCAGCACGACTCATCCTGGACATCCCCCGTCGCAGCCACATCTCCGGACACCTGAGAGCCCTGCACTGGCTCCCGGTCAACAAGAGAATCACCTTCCGTCTCCTCACCCACGCACACAAAGCCCTACACAACCAAGGCCCAGGATACCTCAACAGCCGCCTCAACTTCTACGCTCCCAAACGCCAGCTTTGATCGACCGGCCACGCCCTCGCCGCCGTCCCCCGCATCCGAAGAGCCACCACAGGGGGACGGTCCTTCTCCTACCTTACCGCCAAGACATGGAACTCCCTCCCCACCCACCTCCGCCTGACCCAGGACCACCTCGCCTTCAGGAAGCAACTCAAGACCTGGCTGTTCGAGCAGTAGCGGACCCCCCTCCCCCAGCGCCTTGAGACCCTCTGGGTGAGTAGTGCGCTATATAAATGCGATGATTGATTGATTGATTAATCTCGCAATTGGTATCTGGCTCTCTTCCCCTGTGTTTCTCCGCACTTTAATCCAATTTTTCTTAACCCTCTTCTTGTAAATCCCAATATGATTCACTTCTTCCTTGCCTTATACAATATCTTCATTCTTTGCCTTCTAATTCCAATATTCCTCTACTATTTTACCTCTACATTCTGTTTCTACTTCTGCCTCTTCTTTTCCCCTCTGATAGACCTAAGGAGAAATCTGAGTTGGCCTGGGAAAAAGATCTTATGGTGTGTTGGTCTATCCCTTTTTTGGGACAAATTGTGGTTAAAAATCCATAAAATGTCAAGAGCTGCTAATACATCTCAAACCCGATATTTTATTTACAAACGCCTTTTGTTTAACCCAATGAAACTAGCCTCTTTCTCTACGGACCTCTCTTCAGCTTGTTGGTCGTGTATGAACGATTCAACTGATTTAAAACATATGCTTTTTGATTGCCCCTCCCTCTCTCGTTTTTGGCTCCCAGTTTGGTCTCAGATTAATACAATTTTCCATACCCAAATCCTTTTTTCTATTTCCAATATTGTTTTAGGTTCCTTATCACCCTCCTGGCCACATCCTACCCCCACTCCCTCTTTAATCGACTTGTTACTAGCAATAGTCTTATATTTAACTAGCAGCCCGTCCCGACGTTGTCCGGGAGCAAAAGGCTGCTTCAGTGCCCCCGCCCGCCCCGCAGAAGAGTTGTCTGTGCAAGTCCTGGCCCTGTTCAACTGATTTGGCCCTCTTGTGTTATTTTTTTAATTCGTATGTATTGTTTTCCGCGTTTTATGTTGTCCGCAAGATGTGAGGAAAGTGTTGTGTCACCTGTTTGCTGTGTTTTTTTTCTTTCGAATGCTCTTTCCGTGTGTTGGTTTTTGTATCCCTTCAAGGAAGTTTCCCTTTTGTTTTGTCAATTGTGTGGTGAAGTCCTGGCAGTGCTCGAGTGATTACAGGCAGTTGTGTTATTTTCGTTATTCGTATGTATTATTGTAAGCGTTTTATCTTGTCCGCAAGATGTGAGGAAAGTCTTGTGAATGCGCAGTCAATTGCATTTCTCCGTTAAGAAATGTCTGCTTTTTTTGTTCGTGTTTACCCCCCTGTGACGTCGTTGGTCAATGGCCAATGGTTAAAGACTTTTTTTCGGTAAGCCGAAGTCGTGTGTGTTTCTTTAGTGCGTTGTGATTGGTGTAGTATGCGATTAATCCTGCCCCCTGTGTGGCGTCATTTGACACTCCTCGTCGATGGAAGGCCCGCCCGGTTTTTAATGCGAAGGCGTCAATGTTGTCTGGGTAACTGCAACAAATGTGTGTATATTTCTTATAGCGCGAACCTCTGCTGTTTTTGTATATTGGTGTTACCGCGCTATATGTGTTAATTTAAATTCATTGAAAGCGCATTTCCGCTGTATGTGTTGGGATTTGCAAATGTTTGTTAGAAATTCATTAAAAGCGCATTTCCGCTATGTCTGCATTTTGTGCATTCTAAATTCAGTGAAAGCGCATTTCCGCTCTGTGTGCATATGTGTGTTGTGAAGTCGCTTGGCCTATGTTTGTTATTTGCACTTGGCACTGCCCTGTAAAAGCCCACATTTGTTGTTTGAGACGCCCACAACCACGCCCCCAAGGGACTACTTTACCACTTTTGGCGTTTTTGCTTTTTTAATGTATATGGTGTACATATCTATAGCCTATGTCCTTCTGCCACATCTCCCCTTTCAAATGGTGTATTGGGTGTAGTGATTGGTGTATTACTTTTGTAGTTTACCTGGTTCAAAGGTTTGTGTTCTCTCTTTATAATAGTAGTATAGATAACTTCTAATTGGAAACAAGCCAACAAGGTTACTTTCAAAGCCTGGTGGAATGCTATTTGTTTTCATCATAGATTGGATACACATAATGTCAACCCCTTATCTCTACACATTAAAAGAGACCTTTTATGGCTCCCTCTAACCTTTTATTTGACAGATATTGCTACAGCCTCAGCTATCAAAGTTAATACTCCAGATGAAGTTAGGAAACCTCCGTAAATTTTTGGATTGCCTGCTATTTTTATATTTCAACCATACTCCTTTATGATACTACTCCCATATTCCCTTCCAGTTATTATATATCCATACTTATGACTCATGATATTCCTAACTATTTTCTTCATGACGATTTTTAAGCAAGATTCAGGTAATGTTTTAATTTTTTCTGTTATACATGATACTCCCCTCCCCCTCTTTTCTTTCCCTTTCCCTCTCTTTCCCTTCCCCCTCTTATCCCCCTTTTTTCAGATGTGGACTGTTAATTTACTACATTGTGATTTCTTTTGTATGATAATTCTTTTCATTTATGGAGTGATTTTTCTTCTTAATAAACTTTAAACTTAAAAAAAAGGGTAGCATATTTACAATAAGGTGTTAAGTCATGCAAAGTGGCTTAGAGCTGCCTTGAAAATATAGAGAAGGGCCACCAGAGGGTCGTAAAGAGTGACGCTCTGGTTGCACAATGCCCTTGTAAATATGCCCATGAATTATTGGTCTTCTTCCTTTTGAAGGGCGAATACAAATCTGATAGCCCCACAACACAGGCTACGGGAGTAACTAGAGTGTCTCACTCGGATATCAGCAACAGTCTCAATCTCCTTCCTAGGATGTGCCCAGGCCCCTTGCCAGTGACCTTTCTCAGAATCAAGGTGCACCCTTTGAAGTGTACTGAAGAGCCTGGCTCTTCCTTCCTCCAGTGTGTGTCCCTCCCTGCTTTCAGGAATTCAGCAATCAGCAAATCTGTCTGGGGAAATCCTCTAATCCCCCTTTCTCTCCCACTCAGCCCTGGGACTCCCAGAATGGAACCCTGATCTTCCATGTATTGTACCACTCAAAGCATCACATGAACCCAGCATAAACATGCATCCATACGTGTGCTGCTCAGCTATATTAACTTGAAATAGGCCAAGGGTGAAATAAGCACACTGCAGTACAACTTTCCACAAATGGGCCTTTAGGCCTCACTTTACTGACACAGGTGTAAAGGCCTATTCACTTCTAGTAATCACTACATCGTATGCTGACACCACCTTACTTGTGCTACTTAACTCCTGATAACGGCAGTAGCCTTTCATCACCATGAGAGTAGGTCTATGGCTTTCCATGAGACAGTTTTTTTAATCAAACAGGGGAGACAGCAGCTGATATGGTGGTGGGATAAGAACAGGCGCCATCTTGGAGTGGTGTTAGTACGAGGAACACCAACAGTGAGCGGTCTAGCGCTCCGGATGTCCAGAGGGACTCTAATTTAAAGCTCCCTCCTCCGCGAGCGGACCTGCGCAGTGGGCGTGCCTTCGCTGTGCCAGAGTCGTGCCAGAGTCCTGCCCGTCTGCGCCCGTCAGCGTCCCGGCGGTCGGAACGGCGGAAGGCCTGGATCTGGTGGTCAGATTTCATCTGGAGCTATTATGGTCTGCTATACATCTTCGCAACTGCGGTCCTTACAAAAGGTATCGTGCATAAAAATGGGATCCAGGCACTTTATGATAATCCATCCGCATATATTAGGTATTGCGGCCTCACGTCAAATTATTTCACAATCCGGAGAGGCACACGTCAAGGGTGCCCCTTATCTCCTTTATTATTTGCTTTATCATTAGAACCGTTTTTAAAGGCATTGGATAATCAACCAGAAATAATACCCTTCAAAACCAATAGGCAGAGCTTAAAAATAACCGCATACGCGGATGACATAGCCATTTATTCTACTGAGATTATTGATTCTCTGAAAACAATAAATCTAGAAGCATCCAAATTCGGCAATGTATCTGGTTATAAATTAAACACTCACAAAACGCAAATAATTGCTAATTTTGCTCCCCCCCAAATAATGCCTGAAATTTGTAAGACTGCGACATATTTAGGAGTACAAATCACCTCAAATATCAAAGAGATAAACAAGATCAATTATAATAAACTAATGAAATCACCACCTCGAATCTAAAAAAGTGGGACCGACTTCCACTGAACCTAATCGGCAGAATAAATTTAATAAAAATGAAAATCATACCCAAATATTTATATCTATTCAGATCAATTCCTTTGGCACAAAATAGGCTTTTTTTCAAACAATTAGACAGCGTTTTCTGTAACTTTATTTGGGGTTATAAGAGAGCTAGGAGATCGCTAAAGATGTTAAAAAATCAAATAGGATCAGGCGGTCTCAATTTTCCTGATTTAAAACTTTACTTTTGGGCCTCATTTATAAGGCGTATTAGATCCTTATTAGATTCAGAAAATCTGCTTTTCTACCACCATTTACTTTTAAAAGAAGATTCCAAACAGTTTCTACTTCGTATCACAGACCCGAATTTTTACAAAAGGGTTAAATTTAAGACTGCACGGGATCTAGTAAAGATATGGAAAGATATACTAACCCACTGTAAAAGCAACATATATCATACCCAACTAACCTTATGGGACAATCCTGGACTACCCAGCATATTTAGTGACGGGGAATCCCGAAGATGGCAATCGAAAGGAATCGAGGTACTAGGGGACTTATATACCTCTCAAGGCATAATGGATTTTCGCACCCTAAAACAAATATATGGATTACCCGACACACATGAGTTTAAATATAGGCAAATATACGATTTTCTAGTACGGAAGAACAGAATTAAAGTTTTATCGAGCGGGGGTATCTGGGATATCTTAAACTCAAAAAAGGTGAAATCAATAATCAGTTTGGCATATAAGTTATTGATAGATTTAAGATCGAATGATAACGAAATAATAGCTAATAAATGGAATGTAAAACTGGGAACCAATATAACAGGAAAACAAATAACCAACTCGTACACTAACATCCATCATAATGTAAGATCCTCTAGTCTACGTCTACAGCAATACAGAACCATATATATGCTATACTATACACCAGAAAAGATCTCTAAATGGGCCTTAAATATTAATCTGGGAGAAAAAAACAAGTGTCCAAAATGTGACGAATACGCAGCAGATCTAATACATATGCTGTTCACTTGCCCGAAACTTGAGAAGTTCTGGGAAGAAGTGGGAAACATCTTAGCTATAAAAAATGTCATCAGCACACCAATAACAGCCCCTATGGTATTATTAGGTATACACACCACAGATCAATCACAACCCGTATTATTACCCATACTATTATCTATTCTATTATCCTGTGCTAAATTAACTCTAGCTAGAGCTTGGGTCAGCCCTAACTCACTTAACGCTTTGGAATGGTGGTATTTGGTTAATGAAATCAGCACCATGGAATGTACGTTGGCAGAACTTAGAGGTGTCAAATCGCTGCAGAAATATGAGAAAATTTGGGGAAATCTAGAATTGAATTGATTTGACATTAAGTCTTGATTTATGTACAGTAATGATATGTGATAAAATGAGAGCAGATCATGTATGTATATGATGAACTTGTTTAATTTGAAATAATATTTGAATGTTTTTGTAACTTTATACCAGGTGAAAATGATAATAAAAATATTTAAAAAAACAAAAGGTATCGTGCGTTTGCTTTAAGGTGTTTCCAGGTCGCTATAGGGGCAAGAGTAGATGCCCGGGTTGTGGCTGGTCGCCAGGCAATGTTCCACGGACACTCCCTGATCGGGAGGTGGCCTCTGTGAACCATCTTTGTATGCTGTTAAACACCAGGTCAGTGCGCAGTCACGCTCAGGAGCTCTTTGACCTCTTGACTACGGAAAAACCGGTGTGCCTGATGCTTACAGAGACCTGGCTAGGAGCTTCTTCCAACCCAGATATCGCCTCTGCGATCCCTCCAGAATATAGCATCTACAGGCAGGATAGACTGGAAGAAGGAAGGGGCAGTGGTGTAGCACTTGTGGTGAAGAAATCCGTTGTATGTTCTATTATTCCCACTGAGGCTATCAAAGGGTCTGAATCCCTTGCCTTTTCTTTATCATTGGCGCCGCATCAGTCAGTGAAAGGGCTGTTAGTGTACAGACACCCTGGTCCAGCAGGTAATTTTTTTGAAGAGCTCCAGTCTGCTATGTCAACGCTGGCCATGAGAGCGGACCATTGCATTTTGGCTGGTGACCTCAATTTTCACATGGACGATGCTTTGGACCCAGACGTGATTAAACTATCCGATATCACGGCTCCCTTGGGCTTAGCCCCTTGTCTCCTTGAACCAACGCATGATAAAGGCCATACTTTGGATCAGGTCTTTTCTACGTCCCCATAGAGGTGACGGCACTCTTGCCGGTCCTGTGGACTGACCACCGACTGGTCAACTTTTACATACTGGGCAGTAAGAAACCACAGAGTAGTGCCCCTAGACAGCTAGGATCAGCATCAAGGGCACTTCACCGGGTGAGTCCAGAAATGCTGTCACAGGCACTGTGCGAACATCCTTGCCCCCTTACGGGGGTTTTGGATAGGGACTTGGAGTCCTTGCAGGCCTGGCTAGTGGACAGGTTGAATGATCTGGCCCCCTTGAGGGCCCCCTGTTCATCGCCTAAACGGGTCTCTGCTCCGTGGTTCACTGGAGCACTGCTTGCTTCTCGCAGGCAGTGCAAGTTGGCGGAAAGGGCCTGGCGAGCTCAGTACGATCCAACTGCCAGACTCGAATACAGAACCGTGGTCAAAGCCTACCACCAAGATATTCTCCTTGAGAAGAAGAGCTACTTTGCTAGGAGGATTGAGGATGCCTCGAATTCCTGCAAAGAGATCTTCACGATCGTCAAGGAATTTACTGCCCCACGGTCGAATGCGACCCAGACTGCCCCCACAGAGACGTGGGCATCGGATCTTGCATGCTTTTTCACCACAAAGATTAAGCTGATTCAGGACTCCTTTCCAACGCGGCCGGTCGTTGCCTCCTTTTGCTCTGAGGCTGGTCCAGTTCCATCGGTTCCCCTAGGGCCAGTCCTGTCAGACTTTCCGCCGATTTCAACTGCTTCGTCACTGACACTTTTGGCCAATCTTAAATCTGGATCGCGGCTCGACCCATGTCCGGCCAAATTTCTGGCAAAGATGGCGGCAGTGGTTAATTGGCTGGTCAACCCCCTCCTGAATCTTTCTCTGAGCCAAGGTGTGGTCCCTTCGGCTTGGAAACAGGCTATGGTGATTCCCCTTATCAAGAAGCCCGGTTTGGCCCCCGAGGTCTTGGCCAATTACAGACCTATTTCTCTTCTCCCTGCATTGGCTAAGACCCTGGAGAAGCACGTCCATAACGTGTTTTCTAATTTTTTGGAATCATACGATCTGCTTCATTCCACTCAATCGGGCTTTCGTCCTAATCTCAGCACTGAGACGGCGTTGCTGGAGGTGTCTGAGGCCATCAAGGAGACGCTAGACTTGGGTGGCAGAGCCATTCTGATCATGCTCGACTTGTCGGCGGCCTTCGACACCGTCCCCCATGAGGATCTGCTTGTCAGACTTCATGAGATCGGTCTGAGGGGGACGGTGCTCAGCTGGTTTACATCTTTTCTGGCCGGCCACCGACAAACGGTCTGGGCCTCCTCTAGCTCTGCTGAGATGCCGCCATTGGGAGTCGGAGTCCCGCAGGGTTCTGTATTGAGCCCAACTCTTTTTAACATCTTTATGACCCCTCTGGCGGCTCTGGCTGAGTCCTTCGGGGCCCAGATCGTATCCTACGCAGATGACACCCAGCTGCTTTTTACCTGTCGGAAAGGAGAGGATTTTGATGGAGAGAGTATCCGTGAGTGCCTTGGGGCTGTTTTTAAATGGCTCCAGCTGAACAGCCTCAAGTGCAACTCAGATAAATCAAAATTGACAACGGTCTGACTTTAAGATATCAGATCCTTGCCCTCACTGGCACCTGCTTTGGTCTTCTCCGCATGCTTCGGAAGTTTTTCCCTTTGCTCTCTGAGGACCACAGGAGGATTACGGTACAGGTCTTGATCAGTTCAAGACTGGACTACTCCAACGTCCTATATCTTGGCCTGCCGGAATATCTCCTGCAACAGATGCAGGTGGTCCAGAACACGGCAGCGCGTGCCATTTTTGGCCTGCATAGGCGAGACAGAGTCTCTGGCTTGTTGCAGTCGCTTCATTGGCTGCCTATCCGACAGCGGATAGTTTTTAAAGCCTTAACTCTTGCTCATAAGGCCTTCTATGCCACAGGGGCTAAATACCTTCAGAAGAGGCTCGTCTCCTTTCGTCCTTCCCGATCTTTGAGGTCAGAGTCGATGTTCCTTGCCATTGTCCCTCGTGTGAGGAAGGCTCGTATGGGAGGTCGTTCCTTTATGCTCCGGGCCCCACAGCTTTGGAACTCTCTGCCCCTGTCGTTACGTAGCACCTCAAATCTGTTGGCTTTCAGGAAGGGCCTGAAAACTTGGCTTTTTGCCTCCTAGATTTCCGTATTCTGCTGACCCTGTTTCTTTTAATCTGTGTGTTGTGTTTGTCTTTATCAGGTTGTCAATAAAGCACCGGGACACTCTTTTGAGTAGCTGAGCGCTATAAAAGACACAAAATAACATAACATAACATAACATAACATATCCATTTGGCCTCCGGATGATAGTCAAATTATCATAGGAGAACTGATGACTTGTACTGTGTTATTACAAGTGTCTGGGGTGTTGGCTGTCTTAGAAAACCCTCATTCACGTATGTGGTACTGTGGCCAGAAATCTGGATTATCCGCTTATGTACCTACGTGAAAAGCATCATCGTTGGGTCCTTTCAAGTGCTTTCCTCCGCCTGGAGGGAGACCTACTGGTGATTACAGTAGTGATCAGAAATGATGAACGTGTGAATCAAGTGAGTTTTAAAATTCCCTCCATCTCTCAGTGATATATTTTATATTAATAGAGATGGGGCAAGGGTTAAAAAATAGGGCGGTGCGTACGTAGAAGGGCTACTATTCTATAGCACCTACTTTAAAAATGTGGGTGGTCAGTGGCCGTCATGTTTCAGCCCCTGCAGTGCCCAAACGGGTCGGTGGGCTTTCTTCAGGACCAGTGTTGTGCACATGTCCAAATTGATTTACTGCGTGGATAAGCTGTTGCCCTTACCCTTCTTCTCAGATGTTATGGGTCTAAAGTATCTATAGCTTTGGGGAGAGAAAGGAAGGGAAAAAAAGGAAAAAGGACCAAATGACAGGATATCACATTAATTAACCACGAAACATGATCTGTTATGAAAATTCTGTCTTAAAAAGATGTCGTAGTATTAGATGACTTATTCTGGGGTCTATACTTAGAAAGAATTGGAAAACACACTTTAAACATTGTACTAGTTTCAAATAATCATAGCTATCACGCGCTATGCCTGTTAGGCACTTTTGGGAGACGAGGGTGTGTATAGCTTCACGCTGTAGATAGAGACGAAAAGGGGGGACGGTAGTCCGAATGCGCTTTATAAGATGGCTAGCAGTTAGTAGCATTGGCTAGGTGAGTCCTAGATACCGGATTTCTACCAGAGGGAGTGGGGATTGACCAGCTACTCCCAATTTAGTTAATGTTCTGGCAATGCTGACTAATATACTGGCAAATACAGAGAAGGACGGGCGTCTGCAAGATTAAACAGAGATAATGAACTCTCGAGGGAAGCAAAGTAAAGTCAAGCGTGCTTACGAGGCCATGAGCGTGACTGTTAAATCTTTACCCAGAGCTGCCAAGATGTCTGCTCACGTAATGTGCACTGAAAGGAACAGCGCTGATGCTGATTAGTGATGATAAACAGCCTAAAAACAGCCTAAAAAAATGAGCGCTCATTTAAAAAAAGACCATGCTGTTCCGCTTTGCGCTTTGTCGTGGGTCATGCAGAGGCCTCCCCCCTTACTGTAGAATGAGGAAAGAAGAGTTGTTCGAATGTATAGCGTTCCTGAGCGTTCGCGTCTTGACGATGGAAAATACCTATGGGGAGGCAAGGGTGTTATGTTCTGCGCCCTAGGCCCGCATAGTGTAGAAAGGACAACACGGACACAGGATTTTGGGACTAGCCCAGAGAATGTGCACTCTGGCTCTTTTATTTATGGGGTAACCTGACTGGTGAAGCCCGTGTTGGATGGGTAAGGGGGTGTGTGCGTGGGTCGGCCCTCGGGGGAGTGGCTGGCAGAAACACTAGACTGTGTCCAGCAGGACACAACATTCCTCCCAAATTTTGATAAAACAAAGAACAACAAACTTGAGTCCAACCTATGGGAAGGAATGAGAAAAACAACTAAAATAAAAGAAGTCTCACAGTTCAGAGATGTAGCTCGCAGGACAGCGGTGGACAGGTGCAGCTGGGAGCACCCGGACGTCTTGGCACATGTCCATATTTTAACCAGGTATATCTGGGGACAAACACAGTGCTGCTGATATCTGGACCTCTCAGCTTTTCTTCAGTTGAAGGAGGGTCCACCTACGTGATGTTCATCGGTCCAGCGTACTGTTGCTGTGAGGCAATTAGTGTCTTATTGTTCTACATGGGTGCATCAGGAGTGTATAGATGAGTCCACTGTAAAACACAGACGATTGTGTCACTTGAAACTTTGACGAGAGTCTTGTCATTGTGTGATCTGTTGATTCTCTGTTGTAGGGCCTGGTTGCTTCCTGGAATCCATTGGTGGGGCAAAGTAACGTCCACCTCTCATGCTCTGGTTGGCCCTCCTGGATGAGTTGCCCCGGACTGCATATGGGCTCTGACTCTGGAGCCACCTCCTCGTCACTCGCTACCAAGATCAGGATATGCGCAAGTTAAAACAGATGATCACGGTATCTTCACTTGTTCTGGCAAGTGGTGTGGGACTCCAGTTTTTTTACTTGATGCTCCAAGGATGGTAGTGATGCACATGACAGATGATGGAATGGATGCCATGAGACAACTCGTACAACAGGTGGTGATGACTAGCAGTGAGTAGGGATGACTGGCGGATCTTTGCAGTCATGATCCTCGTCGAACACTTGGTGCAGCTCTTCTGATTTGGCATTTTGTGTAAGCAGAACAGGGATGCTGTACTGACCAGATTTTTGGACCAGATGGAATCCGCTCCTAGGAGCCCCTCTAATCCAGCCGGAACGTAAACAACTCCCTCCTTAGAATATATTTACAATGGATATAGGCATATGTATAACATCTCGTACCTAAGGATGGGGAAAATAGCAATAAACAAGCATTGGTTCTACAATATCCTATTTACACCTATTAGTCTCGCGGCCACATAAGCCCAGACTAGTCTACCCTGGGGCAGGTCTGATAATGTACCCCTTCGCACTTTATTCACTTGACACGCGCTCCGACGCGTCTACACACGTGGGCCTGCAGTCCCAGTGCTCTCCTTTATACCCGGTCTGCAATCCAGCAGACCAACACACCCCTCAATCTTGGGTGCTCTCATTTACACACGGCCTACAATCTGGCAGGCCTCCACACCGTATCCCCCCGGTGCTCTCATTTACACACGGTCTACAATCCGGCAGACCTACACACCTATCCTTAGGTGCTCTCATTAACGCCGTGTACCAACGACGATCACTTTCCTATGAATCCTCAGGGATGAAATCTGTAGTTATCTATTCAGGGTAAAACTACGGCAATGGAAATTAGTATAGTGTTCGAATCATAATGTGTGCCTCCTGCTCTTGACATCAACTGTCTTCTGACTCCCTACTTGTTCAGTCACTCCTTACCTGACCGGGATTCACATCCGTTCATGCAAACAACGTCTGACTAGGAGAACTAGATTACAACGATTGAACAAGAATACAAGGCACATGTCGGTTCACCAAAAATAGGGGCATTTATTACTGTAAAAGAAATAGACACAATACTACACGATATATATATATATCTATACGTATATATGCTGCAAAGAAAAGGTAAAGGTTAAGGTGCGCGCTTCGCAAGGGAAGGGGCAGATATCACCTGGTTAATATGAAGTTTGGACTCGGCAGTCATCTAGGTTCTCGTCTCGTCTCTCTCTGTGTCTTGGCTCATCTCGGGGGTCCACCTCAGCCGTCACAAGTACACGTCTGCACCGCTAGGCTCAACCTCCTCTGCTTCCCTCCAAGTCACTGGAACCTTGCTAGTTGTTAGCTACCGTCTCTCTCTCTCTCTTTCTCGTTCTCAGAGAGTCTCGGTTTAGAATCTTTTCTCAGGCTTCAAAATGGCGATTGTCTGCCGCAGAAATAATTAAGGGCATAGATGCTAACGGCTAGCTGCCGCCTACGGACTGACTGACTCAGTGCCTAACACTTTCACTAATATGGAAGCTGTCCCTTCATGGAAAGTTACGGCCAGTAACCTGCCGCCCACCAAATTCTTGTACCTCCCCGTACCAAGGACACGTTCCCAGCCGGCCGGCCTGAAGTTGTGTCTTCGGAGTGGAGAAAAATACAGTCTTTCGATAAGGGCCAGCCTGAACCGGTTCTCTCCAAGCGAACAACACCTTGAAACTAAAACATTACATTTAACCTAGAAAGCCTCTCCAGCTACCGGGCAGAGGGCAAAACTGGAGTCTGTCCCGTTTAAGGCCTGCAAGGCCCAAAATATGCATGACTCCATAGAAAATGTACTAATACTCTTACAAAAGGACGGATCATCACTAATACTTATATATCTATCCCCTAGCTTTAGCTTATAAACTCTGATCTAAGGAAAAGGGTACGAAAATGCACTACTGTGCCTTATGGATAGGTCCTACTTATAGTCCTAATCCCTATACCTTAAGGGTGATAGGCTGGAGTTATCCTCCATCATCCTCCTTCTAAAAGGGTCGGAAAAGTCGGTTATTACATTTCACCCTTGACTCCAGTCTATTAGCCAATTTCTATATTGAACTAACATCCGTGGAGGAATAATAAGAAACAAAATTAACTGATCTATTCTTCCTACCAAATCTACAAAATTGCAATAAAGAGGGAATGCACTGGATAAAGCAGCAAATAGCTACTAAAATACAAATAAAAATTATAATACCCCCTAAAATCTGTCGTAAAGAATGTAAGTCTGGCAACCAATTAAAGAGCCAGTCGAACCAGCCCTGATCAATATGTTGTCTAACTTCTGCAGTCAGATCGTGGAGTTTGTCAATATGGGCTTGGATTGATTTAGAATGGTCAGACAAATTAAAACAGCAGAGGCCCTCAAAGTCAGAACAGTCATGTCCATGTTTTAACAACAAATAGTCAATCGCAGCGCGATTTTGTAAAATGGCTCGTCGTTCACCCTGGGCATCTAATAATAAGTCAGATAATACAGTCGAGGTTTGATTAATGGATTTAACCATCCAGCAGGCCATCTTGCCAATTGTTTTAGCATTATAAACAGCCAATGCTGGGACACCAATAATAGAAAAAGCTAAACTAAGATACTCCGATTTAGAGTAAAGGTGTACAGTGGAATCACAGTCGTCTTGTAATGTCATAGAGTCTCGTACCACACGGGAATGGGAACCAGGGTGTGAGGAAAACATTAGTAAACTTAATCTCGTGATAGCACACGGACCTCCGGTAACATTAGCGGGAATATAGGGCCAAGAAGTATTCCCGCAGGAAAAGAGCCAGCCATTAGGTAATAACATAGGACGGTAATAGCTAGGAACAACTAATAAACTTTTACATGTCATATTATTTTTAACAGAAGTACATGAATTTGGAAGTCTTCGTAAACAAAGCAATCGTTGATGAGCAGAAAAAGTTGTGGCAGCTCGTAATTTCAAACGCAGGCATTCCGAAATCGCCTTAGGATCACAAGTGAAAATGAAACACAAATCGCCCTGTGTAATGTTATATGTAGTAATCTGGGAAGGAATCGGAAGGGCAGAGTCAGAAAGGGTAGAACATAAAGGGCAAAATTCATGGGCAGGAAAATCGCCCAAAATAATATTAGGACGGGCACTCAAAATGTTGAAAATATGTCGTAAAGTCTCAGTGGAGGCGGGGACAGCAACCAAGCAGGTCGCTAAAATATCAGTCACGGATCTCATAGGGGTGAGATAGAAATGTGGAGAGTTCGTAACCCTTTTCGCAAGGGTTATCCAAAAATTGGATGAGGTGTCCCACGCAGCGAAGGAACGCGGAACTCGGGTTCTCCAATCAACCGAAGTCGGTGGGTCCTCTTCTCTCCCGGCGTAGCAGACCAAAAGGAGTCCAACGCCGGCACATCCTGCAGCAGCAGTCCAGAGAATGATCTGAAAGAATACAAACACAGGCCTTAATCACTCTTGTAAATAACATTTGTCAGCTGGGACAGCTTCCCAGCTATCTTTCCCTGGCTTCATCACCAAAATGGTGTTGTCATGACCGGTCGCAATAATTTCAGCCTGTTCAGGAGGATGTTTAGGCGATTGCACCCAAATTTTGGCGCCAGGGTTGTCCGGGCAGTGCCTTTCTTAGTCTCACCACTGAAAACAGGCATAATCAGCAACTGAGCAACACGGTCAGATTTCTTGATCGGTAAGTCAAGCTCACTGCTATTAAGCAGGAGAACCTTAATCTCTCCCTGATAATCACTGTCAATTACTCCTCCAAGAACCTGAATACCTTTCAAGGCAAGGCCCGATCTAGGGGCAATCAGTCCAAAGCTACCGGCAGGTATACAGACACCAATGCCAGTTTCGACAATGATTCGGTCTCTACTTTTCAGAAGTGCATCATTCATAGCATGCAGGTCCAAGCCTGCGGAACCTGGGGTCGCTCTGCATGGAGCCAAAGCTCCGGGGGTAATTTCCCAATAGATAACAGTATGAGACATCGAATTAGGTTTTGCATCAACAGCAGGAGGAAACAAACGCATTAAAGGAGATTCAGCATGCAACAAAGGACGATTATTTAAAATCAATAATGCTTGAAGCAAAAAATCTTTCCAATTTGTATAGTGGTCATTAGTCAATTTACGCAATTGTTCTTTCAACAAGCCATTCATGCGTTCAATGAGGCCCGAGGCCTGCGGATAATATGGAATATGAAAAATCCATTCAATGTTATTTTCCACACAGAATTCCTGCACCAATCTTCCACGGAAGTGGGATGCATTATCAGATTGAATTTGGAATGGGACACCATAGTACAGTATGAGTAATTCAAGAGTTTTAATGGTATTAACTTGGGTAGATTGTTTACAAGGGAAAGCGACCAACAGGCCACTAAAAGTATCAACAGCCGTACAAATATACTGGCAATTTCTGCTCATAGGGAGCGGACCAATATAATCAATCTGCCAAATTTGAGCGGGCATTTTTCCTCGATGCAAATGGCCTTTAACAATATGGGGTACTGATCGTTTTTTAGCATGCTGACAGATAGGACAATGCAGAATAACATCTTTAATCAAATTTAAGGGAATATGAATTCCTCGATCGGAAGCCCACCTGCTAGTGGCTCTCTCTCCAAAATGTCCTGCTTTTTGGTGGGCCCATTTCGCCAATCCTGCCAAATCAGAGTCCTGCATGTCCACCACTGCCTCAGAAATTTTAGACTTTTCATCTGCAATGTTATGAAAGAATTTGTCAAGGGAGTCGATTGGGGTATGAGCATCCACATGAAAGATTGTCACAGTACTCTGTGGGAGCAACTCCCAAATTTCTTGCCATAATTCTTTACCCCACAGTTCTTTTGAATGCAATTCCCAATTATGAGAATGCCACGTTGGTAACCAGATCGCCAGTCCATTAGCCGTGGACCAGGAATCAGTGAAAATATGACATGTGCCAGGTAATTCTTGTTTCAAAACTTGGTAAACTGCGTATAACTCAGCATATTGACTACTCTTCCCTTCACCAGTTGTACTCAATAACTTTTGTGTGATCGGATTGTAAGAAACTGATTTCCAATGCCGTTTTTCACCAATGAATTTCGCTGAACCATCTGTAAACCACACATGTTTTCTGTCCTCCGCGGACAAATCATCAAATGGCTTACCCCATCTGACAGGAGATTCCTGAACCATAGGCACAGAACATTCATCTGCAGTGTCATTCGAGGGCGCCTGCGCCACTCGTTCATGCAATACAGCCACACCCTTCGGACCCACACGCGCCCTGTCCTGGATGTACCATTTCCACTTAATCACACTCGCCTCTTGAGCGTGACCAATTCGATGGGACTTCGGCGAACTCAACACCCACTGCATGATAGGAATTTCAGGTCTCAAAATCACAGTATGATCCAGGGTCAAATGCTCGGTATCCACCAGAGCCCAATAACATGCAAGCAATTGTTTCTCAAATGGTGTATAACGCTCACCAGCCTCAGGTAATTTCTTGGTCCAAAAACCCAACGGTACTTTTTGTCTGCTTGCTTTTGCCATAAACTCCAATTGGCATACAGACCATCCACAGAAACATTCAAATCAACATCACCCTCGCTCACAGGCCACAAATCCAAGGCATACTGAATTGCTTCTTTCGCCAAATTAAAAGCATTCTGTTGTGGTTCACCCCATTCAAACGCATTCTTTTTACGGGTGACTCGATACAATGGGGCCAAAATCTGACTCAAATGGGGAATGTGCTGACGCCAAAAACCAAATAGGCCAATGAAACATTGAGCCTCCTTTCTGTTCCTCGGAACAGCAAAATCCAAAATTTTACGTTTCACCTGTGGGATCACCTCTCTGTGACCTTCATGCCAATTAATTCCTAAAAATTTAACATTCTGGGAAGGGCCCTGCAATTTATCGGCATTAATCTCCCAACCTTTAGCACGGAAACAGTCAAGAACCTGGTCTAAATGGGATTGGACCTGGTCTTGCGTCTCACTTTGAATCAAAATATCATCAATATAGTGACACACCTGAATTTGGGGATGAACAGGCACTTCAGATAAATGCTCCGCCACCAGCCGGTGACAGATCGTAGGACTATGTACATAACCTTGAGGAAGACTCCGGAACGTCATTTGACGTCCATTCCAGGTAAAACTGAATTGTTCCTGACACTCGGGGGCAATCGGGATTGAAAAGAAAGCATTAGCAATATCAATGGACGCATACCATGTACCTGGATGCTTCTGAATTCTCTGAATCAAAGTAATCATGTCTGGCACTGCAACAGCCAAATGTGGAGTGTGTTTGTTCAATTCTCGATAATCAACAGTCATGCGCCAAGAATTATCACTTTTGCGCACAGGCCAAACGGGATTATTCCAAGCAGAAGTAATTGGAGTTATAACCCCAGCATCAACCAAATCCTGAATAGTGGCAGTAATTTCTTCATGACCACCAGGAATACGATATTGCTTTTGAGAAACCACTTTCGTAGCCTGGGGAATGTGGATGGGGGGCATTCGTAAACGACCAACCCGTACGGGTCTGGACGAAATGTAATGTTTCGTTCCAAATTGATAACAACCATCATCTAAATGCAAAGTCATTCCTTTCAAAATATCAATTCCAATTATGTATTCTAGTAGTGGCACAACTAATACAGAATATTTTTTGCGGGGAAGTCGGCCAATTTTCATGTCAAGAGTAGTTTGCACTGCGGGGGTCTCTTTTCCACCCAAACCAGTAATCGTGAAAAATTGTCCTTTAAATTTCTTAGATTTACCATGAATTAAAGTGGCCTCCGCCCCAGTATCTACCAATGCTCGGGCCCTTTGGATATTACGATGTTTCCAAAAAATTTCAATATCTACATAGGGTCTATTGTCTCTGTGAGCCCACCTGCGTACTGGAGCTTGACCTATTTCCTAGTCATTTTTACTGTGGTCAGCCAACCGGGATAAATCGGGATAAATGCTTTCAACTTTCTTCGTGATCAGAACGTCCTGTTCATATCCATCTCTATTACGAAATGGATTATTGTCATGTTCAAAAAACTGAGAATTGCGGTCAGAAAGCCTGTGGCGATCATCCCGTCGTCTAACGTCAGGGGAACAACTCCTGTCATCTCTGCGTCTACTAGAGACACGATCATCTCTCCCTCTGTCTCTCTCCCCCTCTCTCACCCTTGTATTATCGCGGCGGGGAGAAGCATGACGTTCATAGCGCCGGTCATCACGGCGATCAGCATCCACACGACGTCTCTCATCACCACTGTCATCAGAACCATGATCACAATCATTCTTTCGTACTCGACGGGCACCCTCCTTCCGATCCAAACCACGCTTACGAAACATTTCCCACAAGCGATTATTAGGTTCACCATCGATGTCCTCTCTCTTCACACCATCATCCAAAAGTGCAAGAAACATGTCACGCCTAGAGATTTTATAATCCCCAGCGGTACGACCCTCGGGTCGAGATTGCCTTTCAGGTTTAAACCATTCACCCAACTCACCAAGTTTACGAACAGATTCAAGCACCATAGACAAAGGATTGCCAGTTTGATTGATCAACAAAGTCATCATAACCTGCTTATAAGCGACAGGCGAAAAACGGATAATGCGATTATGCACAGAAGATGTTAAAAGACCATCCAACAATCTGTCAGAAGTACTGAGAAAAATCGCACTTTTCATCACTTCCTCTTTCAAACGTTGCGACGCATCACGCAAAGTGTACCATGGCATTGACAGGCCAATCAGACTCAGTAGGGTATTTATGGTTACAGCCATCATTCGCAAGCTGGAGCAAAGTAATCTGGCCAGCACCATTATAATTCCGAAAATGATCTTGTACAGTAGAATCGGAACTCAGAGAGCAGAAACGTAAACAATCACCAGCATCCAGCATAATACCGGCAGCACCTAGTTCATAAAGGCGCACCATCCATGTAAGCAAAGTTTCACCGGGCCGTTGACGAAATCGCTGTAAAATGTCACTAACCTCCTGTTGAGTAAAATCTTCAATACTATCCATTTGAATACCATTCGGCATACCAGGAGTCTGTTGTAATTTGCGTCGAAACACAGGGTGAGCAGAAACCTCCGGAAGAGCTTCCGAGGAAGCCCGGTCCTTAGATTTAGAAGAACAATCAGGGCGTGATACGTCATCAGAACGGGTAGAGCGACTACGGTCGCCAGAAACGTCATCTTTGTCACAAGAAGCAGACTTACAATCACGTCCGGAGCGAGAAGACTCGCGCTTGTCACTCTCCTCAGCCGAGGAGCCAGAATCATTCGAATCCCAGATATTACCATCCCACTCGTCGGGATTCCAATCCAGTCCGGCTTTCGCCATGACCAGACGCACTTTCCGCGTAGACACACGACCACGACGGTGTCTGTATTTATATTTCGCAATGCGTACTGCAGCCCTTTCGGCTATAGTTTGATAAGTTTCAAGTTTGTCGGCAAGCAATTTATTTTGGCATCGCAAAAGAGTGTGCGCATTCTGCACTTCAACAAACTTTTCTTCCATATCAACAAACTGCTTCTGCAATTTAGTAAACTTCTCATGCAGCATTCTGTACGCAGTCAACCCAACCCAACCTCTGTGTCCTAAAATAGGAAGCTCATCACCCTTCACTACTGGCGCTTTTTGCAAGCAAGAAACCACATCAGCGGGCTCCGCCTGCTCCAAACAAGAAGTCCAATTCTCACTCAAACCAGTAGAATCGGCCCACTCACGGGCCAGAGCCTCATAAGGCGTTGACTCCCAGCCGGGAATATCAGCGGGCAATTTAAAAGTAGATTTTGATTTCGTTTTCGAAAACATTTTAACACACAAAAAATATATATACAAATATCAACAAAGAAAATACGTACGAGCCGAGCGCAAACCAACAAGATAAAAACAATACAGCGCACACAGGCTTCGTAAACAGTTCGTGACGCCAGATGTACCGACCAGATTTTTGGACCAGATGGAATCCGCTCCTAGGAGCCCCTCTAATCCAGCCGGAACGTAAACAACTCCCTCCTTAGAATATATTTACAATGGATATAGGCATATGTATAAAATCTCGTACCTAAGGATGGGGAAAATAGCAATAAACAAGCATTGGTTCTACAATATCCTATTTACACCTATTAGTCTCGCGGCCACATAAGCCCAGACTAGTCTACCCTGGGGCAGGTCTGATAATGTACCATTTCGCACTTTATTCACTTGACACGCGCTCCGACGCGTCTACACACGTGGGCCTGCAGTCCCAGTGCTCTCCTTTATACCCGGTCTGCAATCCAGCAGACCTACACACCCCTCAATCTTGGGTGCTCTCATTTACACACGGCCTACAATCTGGCAGGCCTCCACACCGTATCCCCCCGGTGCTCTCATTTACACACGGTCTACAATCTGGCAGACCTACACACCTATCCTTAGGTGCTCTCATTAACGCCGTGTACAAACGACGATCACTTTCCTATGAATGCTCAGGGATGAAATCTGTAGTTATCTATTCAGGGTAAAACTACGGCAATGGAAATTAGTATAGTGTTCGAATCATAATGTGGGCCTCCTGCTCTTGACATCAACTGTCTTCTGACTCCCTACTTGTTCAGTCACTCCTTACCTGACCGGGATTCACATCCGTTCATGCAAACAACGTCTGACTAGGAGAACTAGATTACAACGATTGAACAAGAATACAAGGCACATGTCGGTTCACCAAAAATAGGGGCATTTATTACAGTAAAAGAAATAGACACAATACTACACGATATATATCTATATCTATACGTATATATGCTGCAAAGAAAAGGTAAATGTTAAGGTGCGCGCTTCGCAAGGGAAGGGGCAGATATCACCTGGTTAATATGAAGTTTGGACTCGGCAGTCATCTAGGTTCTCGTCTCGTCTCTCTCTGTGTCTTGGCTCGTCTCGGGGGTCCACCTCAGCCGTCACAAGTACACGTCTGGCTCAACCTCCTCTGCTTCCCTCCAAGTCACTGGAACCTTGCTAGTTGTTAGCTACCGTCTCTCTCTCTCTCTTTCTCGTTCTCAGAGAGTCTCGGTTTAGAATCTTTTCTCAGGCTTCAAAATGGCGATTGTCTGCCGCAGAAATAATTAAGGGCATAGATGCTAACGGCTAGCTGCCGCCTACGGACTGACTGACTCAGTGCCTAACACTTTCACTAATATGGAAGCTGTCCCTTCATGGAAAGTTACGTCCAGTAACCTGCCGCCCACCAAATTCTTGTACCTCCCCGTACCAAGGACACGTTCCCAGCCGGCCGGCCTGAAGTTGTGTCTTCGGAGTGGAGAAAAATACAGTCTTTCGATAAGGGCCAGCCTGAACCGGTTCTCTCCAAGCGAACAACACCTTGAAACTAAAACATTACATTTAACCTAGAAAGCCTCTCCAGCTACCGGGCAGAGGGCAAAAATGGAGTCTGTCCCGTTTAAGGCCTGCAAGGCCCAAAATATGCATGACTCAATAGAAAATGTACTAATACTCTTACAAAAGGACGGATCATCACTAATACTTATATATCTATCCCCTAGCTTTAGCTTATAAACTCTGATCTAAGGAAAAGGGTACGAAAATG
This sequence comes from Lissotriton vulgaris, assembly GCF_964263255.1. NCBI lineage: Eukaryota > Metazoa > Chordata > Amphibia > Caudata > Salamandridae > Lissotriton > Lissotriton vulgaris. The sequence goes on from NC_141685.1 coordinate 219,953,685, forward strand.
CACTACTGTGCCTTATGGATAGGTCCTACTTATAGTCCTAATCCCTATACTATAAGGGTAATAGGCTGGAGTCATCCTCCATCATCCTCCTTCTAAAAGGGTCGGAAAAGTCGGTTATTACAGATGCCTTTTTCTTTACGCAGCCGGCGACAGGTAGCTGAAAGTCACTGAGAAGAATGACATCTCCGCACCCCAGTGGCTGGCGTGTGTCCGAAGGGCAACTCTGGTGAACGGCGTCCCTCTGTTGACTATCCCTGCGCACCAGTTGTCGTCTACTTTCTTGTACTAGTACTGTTACCATCCTATTTCTCCACTCTGCATCTTTTCTGAAAAATGTGGCAAGAAGGCCACGCAAACTTGCAGGGATCTCCGTCGTGTTCTCTGAGCTTTGCATTTTCTCCTGTCACGGACCTCTCACCGGTCCGGTCCTGTCAGATAGGACGGGCGTCTTCTCAGGTGCGTCCACCAATTTCAGGGACGGTATTGGACGTAGGAGTGTTTTGAGGGATCCGTATATTCTGGCTGTCATTTAGTATAGTCGTGGGAGGTATGTATCTCCCTTTTCTTGCGTCAGTAGTGGTGACGCACCACTCAGAGTGCTGGACTCTCCTCCGGCCTGCCACGGACTTTTGCACACCACAGTCTTAGGGCAGTATTGGGGGCACGCTCTGAATAATCTTTGTCCCACTGCTGGGCGATGTTGGTGCAGGTGCGGTGATTACGATCTCTCTTCCTCCTGCTTTCGGGCGACACGGGGCTCCTCTCCCCTCTGGGAATCTCGGTGTTTTGCAGATGGCGGGTAATCGCCTTTCCGTCTCCACTACTCTATGCCTCTGCTCTGGCAGCAGTGGCGCTGTATACTTGCTTTTCTTGCTGTGGTGGTCACTTGCGAACAAATAGTGTATATATTCGTCTACCTCTTTTCTGAGAAATATCAGCTAGGTTCTCTTTACTGCGAGTTGTTGGCGTGCAGTGCTCATTTTCTTCATCAGAGCTTGTCACCTTTGCGTGGCTGCTTCTCTCGCCTATTACCCTTTCAGCTGTCCAGGGTATGTAATTCTCTGGCTGAAGGCATTGGCAGTGGCATTAGGATAGCTCTGTGTATGGCAGCAGGGTGTCTCTCTCCTGGTTGTGGGTCTCTCTCTCTCTCCACTGGCCTGGGGGGCCTCTTCTTCTCTCCACCGGCCTGGGAAGGTCTCTTCATCTCTCCACCGGCTTGGGGGGTCTCTTCTTCTCTCCACCAGCCTGGGGGTCTCTTCGTCTCTCCACCGGCTGTTAGGAGTCTCTTCTTCTCTCCACCGGCCTGGAGGTCTCTTCTTCTCTCCATCGGCCTGGGGGGTCTCTTCTTCTCTACACCGGCCTGGGGGGTCTCTTCTCTCCACCGGCCTGGGGGGTCTCTTCTTCTCTCCGCCTGCCTGGGGGTAATCTTCTTCTCCCCAGTGGCCTGGGGGTTCTCTTTGTCTCTCCATCGGCCTTAGGAGTCTCTTCTTCACTCTTTTATTTGCGGGGTCACCTGACTGGTGACGCCCGTGTTGGAGGGGTAAGGGGGTGTGTGCGTGGGCCAGCCCTCGGGGAGTGGCTGGCAGAAACACTAGACTGTGTCCAGCAGGACACAACAGTCACGGCTTGTGCTCATGCTGTCTGCTATGCCCCGGTGGTGAGCGCGCGCCATGAAGCAGAATTTGTAGATGTTTCTTGGCTATAGGCATAGTAGAGAGACTCTGCGCTCTTTTTTTTTATTTGAATTAAATATCCCTCTAAAAAGAGTTCACATTTGTGGTAATAATTTCACTCGTTCTCATTCATGAATTACCTTATTGTACTCATGGTGAATTATAAGGACACAACTTTTTACGTATACCTGTAGGTAATTGTCGGGATTGAGAGCAGCGCAAGAATACGCAAGCGCCACTAACCTTACTCTGATGGCCAGCAGAGACGATAGACGATAGTCCTTCCGACTCCGTTCCACACAAACCCCTACAATGGACTTTACCCACTGGTTGAGCTTGTACGAATAGGGACCGGGAGGTGGATTGGCATCGGGGAAAAGGCACTTCTGGTATCGTCTGGTCGTTACACCATGAGGTTACTGGTACAGGGACACTGCAGGTAGAGGATGAGACAGAGAGCAAGAGATTAGTTCTGCAGCGGAACTTATGTGACGCCAGTATTCTTCCCCTGTCTTCCCTACTCACCAGTTTATCCACCCCATGTATCCTTAAAGGAATTCCAAGCAAAGTACAGAAATGACAGTTTAACCAAAAGTACGGAGTAGTTACTTTCACTCCTCTGCCTACCAGGTCGTAAGCACAAACATAAATCTCTGGACTACAAATGATAAGCGTGGAAGGCACAACGCTTCTCTGAACCACAATCCTCCTTGTGGAACGGAGTAGACCAGTTATCAGATAACGTCAGTAGCCACTGACGTATAACACAAACTTTTCCCACAAAGTAAACAAGAAATGGCGGCAGCTTTGATACCGCTTTAAACAGAAAGAGTATTCAAAAGAAGAGGAGGCGAGCCCGCACTCCTCTGGGTACTTGCACGACTGAATAGGATTCGGAACAGAGAATCTCCAGGATATCTGACCACGCTGGCTGTTCATCGGCGTCGTGCAGATCAAGGTAATGACCACGCTGGCTTTTGATCGGCGTAGTGCAGAAGAGGGTACAACTGACCACGCTGGCTTTTGATCGGCGTCGTCCTCAAGATCCTACTCACAGCGAGAAGGCTCATCCACTATGAGCGAATATAGAACACGATTGACAAGCCCCGTTGTGTTCCGAAGGTGGAGCTTATATAATGTCCTCCCATTGAGCCAACCCCCAGCGCCGGATGGCCTTCTGGGACTTGTAGTGTTTCCGCCAAGGACTGGAAATACGGAATCTTTTATATTTGTCCTTGTCGATGGTAGCGATCGCTACAGAACCCCGTCTCGTGGACCGCCGTCCCGGCGGACGTCCCGGCTTTCCGGGGAACTGCTCATGGATATGTTCTACCAAATCGGGACAATGGAGATGGTCCAAGGGTTCCCAGGTCCTGTCTTCGGGGCCGAACCCTTTCCAATCCACCAGGTATTGGATCCGGCCTCGGACCACGCGAGAGTCCAGAATAGAACGCACTTCATATTCTTCGTGGCCCTCGATTTCCACTGGAAGAGGACGATCAGGCAACCTCACGCTCGGAAGACACGGACGTAGGAGCGATACATGAAATACAGGATGAATCATCCAAGACACTGGCAACAAGAGTTTCATGGCTACAGCGTTTATCCTCTCACAAATACCATAGGGACCAACATACTTAGGCTTCAACTTCGTAAGTCCTTTAAGATGCAGGTTGCGTGTAGAAAGCCACACCTTGTCCCCCACCTTATACTCAGGTTCAGGGGTACGTCTTTTATCTGCGAACATCTTCTGGGCTGCTTGGGCTTTCTCCAGATTGTTCCGAGCCTCGATCAGAATAGCCCGAAGATGAGCATGATGTTCATGTATGGCAGGAACCAAAGATTCGGCCGGCCATTCAAAGGGAAGCATGTCTGGATGGAATCCATAGAGGCAAAAGAAGGGGAACATCCCAAGGTGGTATGTACTGCGTTATTGTAGGCGAACTCCGCCAACCACAAGAGGATGGTCCAATCTGTGGCGTTCTGTAACGAGAAGCAACGCAGGTATTGCTCCAACGTCTGATTTAGACATTCCGTTTTGCCATCCGTTTACGGATGATAGCTTGATGAGAGACGAGCATCGATCTGCAAAATGGTACATAGAGCCTTCCAGAAACGGGAGGTGAATTGAGTCCCCCTATCCGTAATCACCACTCTTGGCAATCCGTGTGGACGGACGATGTGTTGGAGGAAGACTTTGGCTAATTCACTGGAGGAAGGCAGACCAGGTAAAGAAATGAAGTGGCCCATTTTCGTAAGATGGTCAACTACCACCAGCACGACCGTTTGCTTCTCACACGGGGGCATCTCTACGATAAAGTCCATGGACAGACTGTGCCACGGCTTGGGTGGAATCGGTAATGGACGTAACAGTCCCGGTGGTTTGATGTGACTGGCTTTCCCCTGGGCACAGACCGCACAGTTCTTCACATATTCTTTGGTATCAGATCTGACACCAGGCCACCAGAAGGATCGTTCCACGTTAGCGATTGTTTTGTAGATGCCCATGTGTCCCCCTAAAACAGAATCATGCGCCCATTCCAGGACTTTGCGTTGCAACGCAGCGGTGGGGACATATAAGGCCTGGGAATGATAGGCCAGCTTATCCTTTTCGCATCGCTTGTCGGGCTCATCCTGTACCCAAGCATTGATATCCTGGTCCGTTAGGGCGACTCTAACGTCATCCAGAAAATCTTCGGAAGTGATCAAGGCGATAGCTGTTTCTGGTGGTTCTATCCTTTTTAGAATAAAAGGGGGTTCTGTCGAGGTTGCCGCTTCTTCCTCTCCCAACCTGGAGAGCGCATCAGCTTTTCCATTACGAGTTCCCGGTCTGTATTTGATCACAAAATCAAAGTCCGAGAAGAAGAGGGTCCATCGCAATTGTCGAGGAGTCAAAGCCTTCGCCGTCTTTAGGAACAGTAGATTGCGATGTTCTGTGATGATTTCTACAGTATGCAACACCCCGAGGAGGTAGTGTCTCCATTCTTCGCATGCTCTTTTGATGGCTAAGAGCTCTTTGTCTGTTATCGTGTAGTTTATCTCGCACGGGGTGAGCTTCTTAGAGTAGTACGCCACTGGGTGGAGTTGACCCGAGGTGGGATGGCGTTGGGACAGGACACCACCCAGAGCAAACTGAGAAGCGTCAATTTCCAATACAAACGGCATCTTGGGGTCTGGATGACGAAGGATGGGAGCTTGTGTAAACTTCTCTTTTAGGAGTTGAAATGAGGTTTCGGCCGCCTCTCCCCATTTGAAAGGAACATTTTTTCTCAAGAGGGACGTGATGGGATGGATGATTTTGGAGAAATCCTGTACAAAACGCCGATAGTAATTGGCAAAACCGAGAAAGCTCTGCACAGATTTAACGTTCCGTGGCGTTTTCCATGTGATGATGGCCTTCACCTTAGTCATGCCCATTCGAAATCCGTGAGCGTCAATAACATATCCCAAAAAAGCTACCTGCTGGACATGAAAAAGGCATTTCTCCAGTTTGGCATACAGGGAGTTTTGTTGGAGCCTTTCCAACACAATTTTCACATGGGTAATGTGGTCTGCCAGAGACACCGAATAGATCAAAATATCGTCTATATAGACCACGCAAAATGTCTCCAAACACCCCCTTAACACTTCGTCCATAAAGAACTGGAAGGCGGCTGGGGCGTTGCAGAGGCCAAAGGGCATTACTCTATATTCGTAGAGACCAAACTTAGTTCTGAAAGCAGTCTTCCATTCATCTCCTTTCATCACGCGGACCAGATGATAGGCCCCTCGGAGATCGAGTTTCGTGAAATAGTGCGCACCTTTCAACTGATCCATCAACACAGGAATCAGGGGAAGAGGATATTGGTTCTTGATGGTCACCCTGTTAATGGCTCGGTAGTCAATACATGGTCTCAATTCCTCGCAATCCTTCTTCGGTATGAAGAACATGGGTGACGAGGCCGGGGAGGTGGAGTGTCTTATGAACCCAGACGCTATATTGTCCTCGATATAGGTTTTGAGATACAGTGTTTCTTATTCTGTCAGGGCATACACCCTACTGCAAGGGATGTCTGCACCAGGAACGAGGTCAATCCGACAATCGTAGGTGCGATGAGGAGGTAATTTGGTAGCTTTTTGTTTGTCGAACAAGGCATGAAAGGACTTGTATTCATCTGGTAATGTGGTGGCACAACAATAGGAATCAACTGTACATTCGCTTGCTAAGAAGGTAGCGAGAGAGGGAACAAGGGGGAAGTCTTGGTGTATGCCTTCTCGACAATGTTCCTTGCAGTACTCGGATGTCATACTCACGGTACGGGAAGCCCAGCTCACCAACGGATTATGCAGTGTCAACCAAGGCATACCTAGAATGAGTCGGAACTGAGGGGCATCAATCAGGTCAAACTGGATGAACTCACAGTGATCCTCACCGAATCTCATTAATAGGGCCAGCGTATGGTAGGTGACCGGGCCTGAAGTTAGTACCGTGCCATCCACTGTTTTAACTGTTTCAGGTATTGGTTTCTTTTCACAGGGGATACCCATGCGGAAGGCATAGGTCTGGTCTATATAATTTCCAGTTGCCCCTGAATCTAACAAGGCATCTACCCGTACAGGGTTCTGATTGGTAACCCAGAGCGAAACACTCACATTCATATGGGCGACTGCAGGGTGTAGGGTATTGGCTACATAGGGGGAGACCGTATCTAGAGGTCGTCTCGAATCAGAGGTCTCTATATAATTCAAGACCGTCAGTTTTCCGCCGGCTCACTAGAACTGAGAGCAGCCTGCCCTCTGGGAAGGAGGTTTTTCCCGGGAACGTAATTCCTAGCTCTACAGTCGTTAATGAAGTGCCCCCCTTTGCCACAGTATAGGCAGAGCTTAAGCCTCCGTCTCCTGTCTCTTTCTTCCCGGGTGAGAGGCCCACGTATTCCCCCTATTTGCATGGGTTCCGGTCCTTCTGGTGTCTTTGCTTTTTCTTCAACCCCCTGCCGGGTTTTAAATAAGGGGTAAGAGTATCGATAATCCCCCCCTTTTCTATCCCCTTTTCGCCCCAGTAACCGGTGATCTAGTTGGACGGTCAGGTCTATTAATTCCTCACAGGTAGTAGGTAATTCCACCACCTGAGCTAATACATCCTTCAGTTCACCCCTAAGTCCCTGGTAAAACAAGGAGATTCGTTTCTGAGTCGGCCAATCTGTTTCTACGATAAGGCGGTTAAAGGTGGTGATGTAGGACAACAGATCTTGGGACCCCTGTCTCAAGGTCATTAATTCGTGATCAAGTGACAACATGTGAGACTTTCTATCAAACAATTTCCGTAGTTCGATGCAAAAGGCAGAGAAATCATGTAAAACAGGGTCATCCTTTTCCAGTAAGGGAATAGTCCAGCTGGACGCGTTCCCCCCATATAGGACATCAGAAAAGCTGTTTTGGACGCTTCGTCCTGAAAGACCATAGGTTTGCATAAAAAATGCAGACGGCATTGATTCAGAAATGTTTCGAATTTCCGTGGATCCCCATAAAACCTTTCGGGGGGGGCTAGGGGTATCCCATGATTTTGAATTATATGGACCGTCGGAGTGGTTTCGGTAGAAGTGGACGGGGCTGCTAATGAACCCCCGGGTTGGAAGGAAGGAGGAGGCTGCAGGGTGGCCAGTCTAATCAATGGTTTCACCACAGGCTCTCTCATGGCAAGGTCTGACACGTCTTTGCGTAAATCAGAAATCTCTTTATACAAAGCCTGGTTCTCTATCCGGGAGTTCTGAACCTCTTGTTGAAGGCCTGTAAAGCTCTCCAACAGGGAGGTGAGAATAGTATTTGTATCCATCGTCTAGGCTGGGCGGTATTCTTGGGCTTGTCAATCTGTCGGGATTGAGAGCAGCGCAAGAATACGCAAGCGCCACTAACCTTACTCTGATGGCCAGCAGAGACGATAGACGATAGTCCTTCCGACTCCGTTCCACACAAACCCCTACAATGGACTTTACCCACTGTTTGAGCTTGTACGAATAGGGGCCGGGAGGTGGATTGGCATCGGGGAAAAGGCACTTCTGGTATCGTCTGGTCGTTACACCATGAGGTTACTGGTACAGGGACACTGCAGGTAGAGGAGGAGACAGAGAGCAAGAGATTAGTTCTGCAGCGGAACTTATGTGACCCCAGTATTCTTCCCCTGTCTTCCCTACTCACCAGTTTATCCACCCCATGTATCCTTAAAGGAATTCCAAGCAAAGTACAGAAATGACAGTTTAACCAGAAGTACGGAGAAGTTACTTTCACTCCTCTGCCTACCAGGTCGTAAGCACAAACATAAATCTCTGGACTACAAATGATAAGCGTGGAAGGCACAACGCTTCTCTGAACCACAATCCTCCTTGTGGAACGGAGTAGACCAGTTATCAGATAACGTCAGTAGCCACTGACGTATAACACAAACTTTTCCCACAAAGTAAACAAGAAATGGCGGCAGCTTTGATACCGCTTTAAACAGAAAGAGTATTCAAAAGAAGAGGAGGCGAGCCCGCACTCCTCTGGGTACTTGCACGACTGAATAGGATTCGGAACAGCGAATCTCCAGGATATCTGACCACGCTGGCTGTTCATCGGCGTCGTGCAGATCAAGGTAATGACCACGCTGGCTTTTGATCGGCGTAGTGCAGAAGAGGGTACAACTGACCACGCTGGCTTTTGATCGGCGTTGTCCTCAAGATCCTACTCGCAGCGAGAAGGCTCATCCACTATGAGCGAATACAGAACACGATTGACAAGCCCTGTTGTGTTCCGAAGGTGGAGCTTATATAATGTCCTCCCATTGAGCCAACCCCCAGCGCCGGATGGCCTTCTGGGACTTGTAGTGTTTCCGCCAAGGACTGGAAATACGGAATCTTTTATATTTGGCCTTGTCGATGGTAGCGATCGCTACAGTAATGCTGTATCTGTTTTATTTTGAGAAATACCCATCATGGGCCAAAATGGGGTGCATTAATTTAGGTAATGTGCTCTCTCTATTTATCTGATTTCAGGCATTATATCTGTTTCCTTTGTATATTGAGTAGATCTTAATAAACTGATGGCTGGCCCTGTTCAGTGCTATTTGGTATTAGTATAGTCAGTCACCGCTTCATGGTGTGCCAAGGTATATTATTGTTGAGCCCTATTTCATAGATACACCCATCTCACCACAGCCTAACACCTGCACTTCCAGATCCACACCAACCCCAAGACCACCCTCAGAGAAACCCTCATCTATCGACCCCCGGGCCCACGAACACAATTCAGCGAGACCATCGCCAACTTCATCAGCCCGCACGCCCTAGCCTCTCCAGAATACATTCTCCTAGGAGACCTGAACTTCCACCTGGAGAAAAATAAGGACATCAACACCGCCACCCTGCTTGATAACCTCGCCAGCCTCGGGCTCAAGCAACTGGTGGACACGACCACCTACCTCGCCGGCCACACGCTCGACCCCATCTTCTCTGTCAGCAACCATGTCTCCTTTGGCCACTCCTCCAGACTACACTGGACCGACCACAGCTGCATTCACTTCACCTTCAAAAAGACCACCTCCCACCACCAGACACCGCAGATCCCCCGCATATGCTGGAGCAAAGTCACCACTGACCAACTGACCACATCGCTGAGCCAAAACTCACCTGCCAACACCCGACCCTAACGACGCAGCACACAACCTCGCACAGAGGTTCACCAACTGAACCGACGACCTTGCCCCTCGAAGAAACCCCCAGGCAAGACTAGCAACAGAAAAACTGCATGGTTCATAGACGCCCTCAAAATCGCAAAGAAATCATGCCGAACCCTCGAAAAAGCCTGGCGCCACAAGTGTACACAAGAAAACATGACTACTCTCAAAAACGCCACCCGCGAATACCACCAGATGATCCGCGCCACCAAAAGGACATCGTTCAAAGAGCAGCTGGACAACAATGCCCGCAACAGCAAGGAACTCTTCAACATCGTCAAGGAGCTCTCCAATCCCAGCGCCAGCAACAACGACATCCCACCGTCACAAGACCTCTGCAACTCCCTCGCAACATTCTTCCACCGTAAGATCACAGACATACACGACAGCTTCGGACCCCAGAACCCGACTCCAACCACCAAACCAATGACCCCCACCTCCAGCCTCAGCGCATGGACTCCCATCAGCACCGAAGACACCACCCGCGTCATGAACCGCATCCACTCGGCTCCCCCTCCGACCCATGCCCTCATCGTATCTTCAACAAAGCCGACACCACCATCGCACCCCACCTCCGGAACATCATCAACAACTACACATTCCCTGAAAGCAAGAAACACGCAGAAATCAACGCCCTACTGAAGAAACCAACAGTGGACCCCAAAGACCTCAAGAACTTCCGCCCCATCTCTCTCCTCCCCTTCCTGGCTAAAGTCATCGAGAAGACCTTTAACAAACAGCTGACTGCATTCCACCCATCCCAGTCTGGATTTCGAGCCAACCACAGCACCGAGACCGCCCTCATCGCAGCCACCGATGACATCAGGACCCTGATGGACAACGGAGAGACTGCCACCCTCATCCTCCTTGACCTCTCTGCAGCCTTTGACACCGTCTGTCCCTCGGATTCGCAGAACCACCACCGGAGGAAGATCGTTCTCCTACCTGGCAGCCAAGACATGGAACTCCCTCCCCGCACACCTACGACTGACCCAGGACCATCTCACCTTCAGGAAACACCTCAAGACCTGGCTATTCGAGCTGTAGTGGCACCCCCCTCCCCTCAGCACCTTGAGACCCTCACGGGTGAGTAGCGCGCTTTACAAATTGATTGATTGCTTGCTTGATTGATTGATTGATCTGTGTACTTTCTCATACAACATCCGTTCTGCTTCATAGTTCTTTGTGGGCAGGGTCTTGAAGACCACCCAGTTGAGTTTTTCAACAGTGCGTTTGATATTAATGAAGTGGTTGCTCATTTTTGTTGTTGTTCTTTTACACTTAATGTTACTCTTGTGTTCTCCAATTCTCTGTTCTATCTTCCAACAGTATTTAAGGTTGCACGTGTAGATCACATGGAAAGTGTTGCAGATTGTGTGGAATCATAAGGTCCACTTGAGTGAACTGTAGGGATTTTTTCTTTGACTTGCTCAATTTACACATAGAGCATGACCCCCAGGGATAGTGGCCCGTTATTGGTTCCAGGTTCAAAGCGGCTGTAATCGATTCCTTTCTGGTTTTTTTTCCGGTGAGGGTGTTGTGTGTACTAATATATCTCTGATGTTGTTATTCCTTTTGTTGGCAAATCTGGGTTTTGGCCAATTTAAGGATCCGAACGTGAGGATACACCAATTTTTGTTCACAATTTTCTTCACTGCATTGGATGCTGTGTTATAGGTAGTCAGACAGGTGATGATGTCTGTAGTTTCAGATTTTGGTGTGGTCTCTAAGAGGATGTCCCTGTGCTGATTCCTCGCCCTCTTCTGGCATTTATGTATCACTCTGTTCGGGTAATCTCTCGCTTGTAGTTTATAACTCAGATCCGTGGCTTGTATTTAGTAATCTTCTTTGCTGCAGTTTCTCCTGATGCGTAAAAACTGGCTACTTAGGAGATTTTCCCGCAGCGGGCATGGATGAAAACTTCTGTATGAAACTAAGCTGTTTTTTTAAGTGGGTTTGTAGTATGTCTTCTTCTTGATGGTATCATTTTCTATGTAAATCGATATGTCGAGGAAATCCAGTTTTTGGCTGTCTGCTGTGTATGTAAATTTTTGAAATTCATCCCTGGTGTTGATCCATCTTTGAAAATCCGGTAGACTGTCAGGTGTATAATTCCAGATCATTATCATATCGCTGATGTAACGTTTCCAGAAGAGTATTTTGACTCTCCATGGGTTGATGTAATTAAGGATGTAGTTGTTCTCAAAGTTGCTCACAAACAGCCCTGCTACACTTGAAGAGAATGTGCTGCCCATTGAACTTCCATGGGACTGTAGGAACAGGGTACCACTGTATTATAAAAAGGTCCCAGTTAAAGCTAGACAGCAACGTTCTAAAACAAAGTGCCTGGGTGTTTTGTGTTTCCACTGTTGTGTGTACAAGATATCTTCAATCGTCTGGAGAATCTTTTCTTGTGGTAGTCAAGTGTAAAAGACTCTCCACGCCCAGTCCAACTAGGCACATTGATCCTTCCTAGAATATTAAGTCTTTTAGTTGTGTTAGAAAGTCTTAAGTATCTTTACGTTATGTTGTGGTTGCTTGCACTAAAAGGCTTAGATAGTGGTATGAATTCAGACAGTTCACAGTGTAGCTTGAACTGATCTAGCGGGGATGTGAGCACAAAGCCCAGGCCTTTATTTAAGATTTTCTCTTGATCTTCTGTCAGTTTCCAATCTGAGGTTTAATATCAGTGAGTTGCCGTGCTGGGTCCTGGCCTCTCTTTGGACATGCTGCGGGTTAGGGCTTGTTGTTCTTGTTCTGTCCAGGACACCCCATTTCTTCTCCCGCTACGATTTCTAGGACCTCTCCCTAAAAATGGCACCCTTTGTGATTGTTGTGGTCCCATTAGTGCTCCCATGTATGGGTTCATCCACCCATGTAAATTTGGTGGAAATGGTTAATCCAGAGGTTATATAAGGTCTTCAAATTGAGATGTTTGCCATAGGTTGTGCCATCGGCGTTGATTGCGTCTATTTTGTCCTCTGCTCTGTCATTGGTTGGGTAGTTTGTCACCATTCCAGTCGGAGTTCTCTGTAGAATTCCAGCAGGAAGAGTTGTTATCGCTGTGCTGTTTGGAAGGTACATAGTCATCTTTTCTTGAGATAATCTTTTCAAATCTTTTCCCAATTTTTGTATTTTGTTTTGTATGATATATTCTCTAGTCTCATTCATCTACTTGTTGATTTCTTCCAGTCTCTTTTTGTAGACTGAGATGTGTACCATTGTCTTATATTTGGCTTCACTTACTTGTATTTTTACAGTCAGGGCTTCCGATAGTCTTGTTGCTGTTTTTATGATCAAGACTAGGTAGTCTCTAGTGAACCTTACTGATTCTAGGCCACATTTTTTGTTTAGGCTATGCACTTTGTTCTATGCCAGTTCTGAGGAAGACCCACTGAGACTTATATTTGGGGTATATATGTGGGGTTCCTCAGGGTTCCTCTCTATCCCCTCACCTGTTTAATCTGTACCTCCTTCCTTTAATTAATTCTTTAAAAGATAGGAATGTGACAACATAAAACTATGCGGATGATCTACAGCTTACATTCACCATAGACAATTCCCCTAATTCAATCATTAATTTTCAGGAAACTATGTTATACATCCGCCATTGGATGGATCACAATCACTTGAAGCTTTATCCTGGTAAGACCGAGGTGCTACTGATAGGAGGAAACCATGTCTTCTGGGGCCCTCACTATTGGCCAGCAGAGCTTGGGCCTCCCCCTAAGTCCTCTACCTCTATGAAAAGTCTTGGGGTGACCATAGACAGAGACTTATTTCTGAAGACCCAAATAGGGACAGTGATCTCAACCTGCTTCTTTCAACTGCGAAAGATCCATAAGATCCGTCACCTGCTTACCCATGCAGCACTGATACAGGTGGTGATAGGGTTGGTATTGTCCCATCTGGACTATGCCAACTCAATCTACTTAGGGTTACCATCCTGCCTGACCAAGCGACTTTAGCTGGTGCAGAACCAGGCAGCAAGACTGATCCACCAGCAACCCAGGTGGCAATCTGCCAGACCTCTCAAAAAAAAACTACACTGGCTCCCACTGCCTCAACGCTCTGCTTTTAAGACAGGCTGCTTAATCTTTAAATCTCTAAACTGCCACAGTCCCATATTCATTAACAATCTGCTATCTAGGTATATCCCCACCCGGGATCTTCGCTCCAAACATCTCCACCTACTAGTCACTCCTAAATTCAACCGGAAACGACATGGAGGTTGTCGTTTTGCATATCTGGCCCTACAGCTGTGGAATTAATTTCCCTTGGAGATACGGTCATGCACAGAACTATTGCGGTTTAGGAAACTTCTAAAAACATGGTTATTCAAACAAGCACACAATTAATACTTGCCTCAGCCGCGACCAGTTCAGAATAGCGCCATGAAACCTTGGTGTACGTGCGCTTTATAAATTTGTTATAACATAACCTAACATAACATATTTACTTACGCATACATTCTGGGTCAAAATGCCAGCGATTTTTTATTAGTCCATGTCCATAGTCTCATCACTCTCACATTAAGGAGAAGAGAACTTAAGGGTTGTAGTAGAACTTTGCGTACATATAGAATGGACCCGCATATTTAATGTATTGTCTATTTGTTGTTTAAATCTGTATACGTTTACTTATCTGTATGTAGTGCACAAATGTACTTTATGTCACATGGCTCACTAAAGTCATGTTTTCTATGTTGTATGTTTCTTTTGATGTATTTGACTGTCATATAATAGAATTATTTGCATTATTATATAAAGATAAAAGCAAATAAAATATTATTTTCGTTGTGTGGTAATTCAGACTCATTCCTATATTACTTACTGTGTAGTAATGGATATTTAGAGATGATAATGTTGTGTTTTTGATCATATATATTTGTTTGTTAACTAAACAATTGCTTTACCCAATACAACACATTGTAGTTTAAAAAAGACCAGCATCAGTGATCCAGCTATTGTTTCAGCTGGGGCACTTAGGTCAGGGGTGCATGTCCATCATCACACGAGGGACATTTCCATCCCAACAGGGCCCTATTCATAAAGGTAATCTGGGTGTAAACATAAGTTCACAACTGAATGTACCTTTTTATGCCTGCAAGGAATCCACAAATTGATTCCCGGCAGGCATAAATGCATTCTGTACTGGAGAGTTTTCCGCCACAACTGCTAAGAAATTTGCAGTGATAAATCACTGTCTTTGTTGGAAACTGGGAGTTCCAAGATGTGGTTTTCTATGGAAGTTTGTATGTTGAATTCCGGACTTATTTCTTGTCCTTTACCACCCTGGGAATGGTCAAACATTTACTTTAAGTTTATTTTACAAGAATGGTTATGAATTTTGACTTGTTTCTTCTTATTGTGTTCTTCTCTTCTCTAGTGCTATCTTGCAATTCAAGTACTTGCATTCATGGCTATTGCACTTTAAATGACACATGCAAATGTGACTATGGATTCAAAGGACCATCTTGTAATGAAGGTGAGAAGAATTGTGTGAGTGGGACAGATTCATAGTAAATGCAATGAAAAGATGTTGGTCAAGGCTCTGAACAAACAACTGATCTGTGTTGGTTTGTATCACTGATATGGTGCTTGTGCAAAAGATGTCTCATGCTACAAGCACCTTTATCAACAGTGGGCCATATTATTAAGAACGGGGATTACAAAACCGCTGTTTCAGCTGCAGGAAACTGCTGCTAAAGCAGCATTAAGGGGCTTGATAATATGCCCTAGAAAATTCCAATATAAGCCCCTTTTCTGCTGTGAAGGACATCAAACCTAGGCTTCTATTCGAATTCTCTAGGGCATATTATCAAGCTCCTTATTGCCACTTTAACTGCTGTTTCCTGCTTCTAAAACAGCGATAATCTTATTGCCATTCTTGATGATATGGCCCAGTAGATCCCTTACCATATTCAATGCAGGTATGTGTCTCACTGATTCATTCAGAAAGTGTAATTTCATGTTACAAATTAAAACTCTATTTCCTGTGCTTTTATGAACATACTCAGCAGATTATCATGTTTATCCTGTTTTCCCTTGCATTCTCCCCTTTCAACCCCCAGATGGGTCTCCAACATCTCAATCATCTCTTTTTCCAGTTTACCACCATGACAAATCGCATTCCTCTTTTTTTCTTCAGTTTCTTTCCTTTCTCTGTCACACTAGCCATATTTCTGGATTTGGGGCTAATGCACGGGAGAGACTGGATCCATGTGAGCACTTCCACTGAAATGCGGTATTGCACACGTGGCTGCACTTTGCTTTGCTTTTGTACTAATAATTGACCTTGAAGGTGACTGTTCCCTCATTTCTATGGTCCTATCCTGCATGCAACTGAGGAAATGTAATTTGCTTTGACGCGTGATCCCAACACAGAAGCATTGGCAAACAAAATATGCACCCGATTAGTAGTGTCACCTCCAGGTCTATGGAAGGGAGAAAGAATACAGGGTGTCAGTCATAGTTTGAAGCATCCTCCATGTGGAGACGCTGCTGGTGAATTTGGCAAAGGCCACTAGTGTGACTAGCGAGTGCTGGCGGTCTTTTACACGCACACTTTCATGCAAGCCTTATTCAATAACAAACAGCCTGACATCACCACACAGCGGCCTTCATTCCATCAGGTTGCAGCACATTTCCCACAGCGTGCCTCTACAACCGTATGCAGTGTCTGGGTTAAGAGTTCAATAGGATTCCTACTGAGTGCATAGTTCCCTTATGCAGTTGCCCTGAGGCAACCACGAGTTGGAATGAATGAGTACATGCCTCATAGCTACTGTCCATACACCCCCCCAAATTAGCATCTGTCAATTCTGGTGGGGGGTGGGCAATCACCCCATCCCCATGAGTTGCACTGTAATCAACATGGTTTTAGGTGTTTGAGGTTGCCGTTCATCAGATTTTCCTGCTAGTGCGTCCATAATATATCCCAATGAATCACACAGGGGCCCCGTAACTTCAACTGTAGAAAAGGTGTGTTATGTGTCTATCTCTGCCGTGACCAAGTAGGTGAGATTACGTAGCAAGTAACTCAGTAGCTCGGCAGTGGGGGATATCCTCTTCTTCACCTATCTGCCTCTTGGTCAAATTGTATGCCAGGTCTATGAATGTATAGACCGATTTGTTCTTTTTGCTGCGTAGCAATACCTTCAATAAGCACATTATGAGATCCACCATATGCGCTCTATCCTTTATTTCTATTGTTGTTGATACTGATTATGTCACAAAGCAGTCAGTTTCCGGGCACAGACATGGAGGGCATTCAGGTGTTATCACTAGGAACATATGATTGATCCACAGAGAAGTTAGGTAAGTGCGGTGGAAGTAGTGAATTTGGGTATTTTTAAGGCGGGGATTCAAAGACTCCTTTTAAACATATCCCAAGGAATAGATGATTGTCTACCGGTCAAAACCTGGCCAATGTAGAGGGCCCATATATTCTAAGGTCAGGGTAGTTGAGCATGTGAGATCTGTAAAAGTGTACTTTATACTAGAGTGACTGTCCTTCTGTTATCTCAATGATTAACTAGCAGGTGTAAAGCATCAGATGGTTGTGGTTTCCCACAATCCTGTCCCCACACCTCTCTGATCATTTTACAAAAAGATCCAAGTTAGATTTTAAAAACCGTCTTCCACCAAAATCGCGTTCCAAACCAGGTTTAGGAACCTGGTTTGGAACGCGATTTTGGTGGAAGACCAGGGTTAGGAACCTCATTTGGAAAGTGATTTTGGTGGAAGACGGTTTTTAAAATCTAAGTTTGGAACTTATCATGGCTCCACAGTGAAAACGAGGACAACTGCAACCTCTGCTAGATTGCTACTAGAATTGGATATTATTGATTTGGCGGACGCCCTTCAAAGGGAGCATACTATACGCTATTATTGGAAGATAAAGTATCGCACAAATTGGAGAATTGCCTTGAGAAAGCCCATACGGGGCAAAACGCGCGTCGGCTGTCAAGAACTTTGTCTTAAAAAGAAATAAAGTTTGGATTTTGGATATACTACGTGACACCTTTGAACAAAGAAATCGGGTTTATACATGCTTACAGCAAATGACTGAAAGAGACTTTTTGTGATGTGCAATTGATGTGTTTGTATCACCTCTCTGATAATATTTACCTAAGCATTGTACATCAGGAAGTGCCCCCCATCAATGCCAAATTGATCCCCAACCTTTTGTAGAAACAGTAACGTGTTATGCATGTGCATGTTGCCTATGGAGGTCAGTCCTCTCTACGTCCACAGTCCAATGTTGAGGGCATCAGTAATCCTGTGAAAGGCAGGGAGTATGATGGAGAGTGTTTTGTGGGGTATGATTACTTAATCCAACAGTGCTTTGCAACCATTGTCAGCTCACCGATGAAGGCATTGCCGCTCCTTTGTCCAGCTACCTTTCTAGAATTGGACATTCCCCCAGTTCCCGCAATATATGGGCAGCCACCTCACGGGCCACTGCTACTGTGCATGATACAGCTCATAATGTGGAGCACCCAACTGCCCATCCAGGAGAATATATAATTTATGCAGACACTGCTTTTCTACCCGAGCCCAATATGAGGTCAGATAAGACGCTATTCAAATCATGGAAGAATCCCCTACGCAGTGCCACTGGGCTAAGGCGTGGTGCATGTCCGTCACCACTGAGCCCAAGTTACCAACTCAGAGATCTTTGTTGGTGTAATGCTCATTTACTGCCAAATTAATTAGGGGTTGTATAGCTATTCAGGGCCTATAATTAACAGTTCCTCTCGGTCAGCCTACACTTGTCGAAGTAGAAACAAATATAATTTCACCCAATTTAGTTTTAGCCCAGAAATTGTGCCAAACATATTTGGCTAAAGCTTGAGAGGCATCCATGTAGGATTGTACATTAGTCGGTTAACAAGCTGTGGAGATAGGCCAATTACAGCTACTATTTTTCTAGACAACAGAATAACAACAAGATTTACAATAATTTTTATGTAAAGCACACATAGGGGTTTGCGAATAACTATCATAAAACTAGAAGGCATCATTATCTATAGGTACAGCCAGACCTAACATCCACTCAATTACGTCTCAAGAGACCCTCTAACACAAGTCCCTGCTCGACCTCAGAATCAACAAAATCTCCTTCGCAAGCACCAGACCGTCCTGAATGCCACAGCCAGACTGATCCTGGACATCCCCTGTGACAACCACATCACCCAACACCCCGCGATCTCCACCGGCTCCCCATAAAAAGAAGTATAACATTCAGGCTCCACACCCAAGCATACGAGGCCCTCCACAACTTCGGACCAGCATACCTAAACAACCGCCTCTCCTTCCAAGCACTCAAGAGAAACCTTTGATGAGTCAACCTCTCTCTGGCCACCATCCCACAAATCTACAAGACAAGAACAGGTGGAAAGTCCTTCTCCTACCTCGCAGCCATGACCTGGAACGACCTCCCCCTCCACTTCCGGCAAAGACCTACACTGCCACAGTTCGGGAAGGACCTCAAGACCTGGCTCTTCAGATGTACCCATGGAGCTGCCCCCCCCACTCCCCACACCCCTTTAGTGCCTTGAGACCCTTATGGGTGAGTAGTTGCACTTGACAAACCCTTGATTGATTTAATTGATTGAATGACCCCAAGGACCTTGCTGGGCAGAGTAAGATTGGGAGGGGGTGAGCTTCAGATATTCCAGCAATTATGCATGCATATAATTAAATTACATTTTACAACAAGCAGGAAGTACAAGATATACTAAAGGGGCAGTGGAAAGGGAGACAGATGTGTATCAGTACGGGTGCTATGTGAGAGAAAACACAATATTTGTAAAATAACATTTTTGAAGTCTTACAAAACAGAGAGGGAGGCAGTGTATGCATGTTTTTGTCTGTGTATGTAAACATTCCTGGCAAATTCCCACAGACGCCTCACCACACCCAACTGAAAGAACGTTTACCCAACTATTCACCTGGAAAAATATTTATTAAGGGAGTGTAACATACAAAACGTCTCCGCCCCATATGATACGTGCCTTGCTTGACCTTCAAAAGCAGAACAATATATTTATTTTCCTGGGCATCGAACTAGTAGACCATAGTGATGGATTCCGATTTTTGTTAGAATCATTGTTTTGGAAGGAGAGAAAAATGTATAGACTAAAGTCCAGCAACTTCTCTGGGTGAGGCAGGCAACTCAATCTGTGTGATTCACACCAATGAAATTCCATTGGAATACAGTGACTTTAAAGGTGTGTTTGATGAAAAAGAAGCAATGAAGTTACTACCTCATCGCATCTATGACTGAAAGATAGATCTGGAACCTGTATCCAGCTTGCCCTGTAGTCTAGTTTATGCTTTGACCATAAAAGAAAACCAACACCTAAAAGAATACCTCAAGAAGTATTTGGACAATGGATTCATCAGACCATCTCAACCCCCAGTTTCATCGCCACTATTGTTTGTTCGGAAGAAGGAAGGAGATCTAAGAATAAGCATCGACTACCGAAAAATTAACAAGGTTACAAGGAAAAATTGCTATTACTTACCACTCATTTCCGTATTTCTGGATCAAGTAAAATGAGCACAGATATATACAAAATTAGATCTAAGGGGCACCTTCCACCTCATCAGAATGTGAGAAGATGATGAGAGGAAGACAGCATTTAGAACCATTTTGAACCAGGTTTGGTCTCTTCGAATATACTGTGATGCCGTACGGATTGTGTAATGCACCTGCCACCTGCCAGTATTTTATTAATCGGTACAAAAGGGGGTGGTAATGGACGGAGCATCTGAACCAATCAAACACTCACACCCAGTCCAAAGATCTGCCAAGCCATGCCTTCCCTGGACCGTCCATCACCACCCCCTTTTGTACCGCTTTTGGCCGCCATACGTGTGGCAGGGTATGCTCAGACGTGAGTCCCTTGCTCACTTTGCCACTGGATTCAAGCAAGCCGGGCTGTAGACGGCTGGAATGCCAGAAACCGGTCCTCGGAAACTTGTTTCCGGTCCAGGGAAGACATGGCTTGGCAGTTCGGGCTGGTCTGTTCCCATGAGGCACAGGGTCAGACTGATTTGCATATAGCCATGTCTGAACTGGGGTGGCAGAGTGGGCTAAAGAACGGTGATGGATTAAACCCAGATCTTTTGACTGGGTGTGAGTGTTTGATTGATTCAGATGCTCGGTCCATCACCACTCCCTTTTGTACCGCTTTTGGCCGCCATACGTGTGGCAGGGTATGCTCAGACGTGAGTCCCTTGCTCACTTTGCCACTGGATTCAAGCAAGCCGGGCTGGAGACGGCTGGAATGCCAGAAACCGGTCCTCGGAAGCTTGTTTCCGGTCCAGGGAAGACATGGCTTGGTAGTTCGGGTTGGACTGTTCACATGAGGCACAGGGTCAGACTGATTTGCATATAGCCATGTCTGAACTGGGGTGGCAGAGTGGGCTAAAGAACGCTGATGGATTAAACCTAGATCTTTTGACTGGGTGTGAGTGTTTGATTGATTCAGATGCTCCATCCATCACCACCCCCTTTTGTACCACTTTTGGCTGCCATACGTGTGGCAGGGTATGCTCAGACGTGAGTCCCTTGCTCACTTTGCCACTGGATTCAAGCAAGCCGGGCTGAATGTGGCTGGAATGCCAGAAACCGGTCCTCGGAAGCTTGTTTCCGGTCCAGGGAAGATATGGCTTGGCAGTTCGGGCTGGACTGTTCCCATGAGGCACAGGGTCAGACTGATTTGCATATAGCCATGTCTGAACTGGGGTGGCAGAGTGGGCTAAAGAATGGTGATGGATTAAACCCAGATCTTTTGACTGGGTGTGAGTGTTTGATTGATTCAGATGCTCTGTCCATCACCACCCCCTTTTGTACCGCTTTTGGCCGCCATACGTGTGGCAGGGTATGCTCAGACGTGAGTCCCTTGCTCACTTTGCCACTGGATTCAAGCACGCCGGGCTGAAGACGGTTGGAATGCCAGAAACCGGTCCTCGGAAGCTTGTTTCCGGTCCAGGGAAGACATGGCTTGGCAGTTCGGGCTGGACTGTTCCCATGAGGCACAGGGTCAGACTGATTTGCATATAGCCATGTCTGAACTGGGGTGGCAGAGTGGGCTAAAGAACGGTGATGGATTAAACCCAGATCTTTTGACTGGGTGTGAGTGTTTGATTGATTCAGATGCTCCGTCCATCACCACCCCCTTTTGTACCGCTTTTGGCCGCCATACGTGTGGCAGGGTATGCTCAGACGTGAGTCCCTTGCTCACTTTGCCACTGGATTCAAGCAAGCCGGGCTGAAGACGGCTGGAATGCCAGAAACCGGTCCTCGGAAGCTTGTTTCCGGTCCAGGGAAGACATGGCTTGGCAGTTCGGGCTGGACTGTTCCCATGAGGCACAGGGTCAGACTGATTTGCATATAGCCATGTCTTAACTGGGGTGGCAGAGTGGGCTAAAGAACGGTGATGGATTAAACCCAGATCTTTTGACTGGGTGTGAGTGTTTGATTGATTCAGATGCTCCATCCATCACCACCCCCTTTTGTACCAGTATTTTATCAACGACATCCTGAGCGAGTTTATTGACCAGTGTGCAATCGTTTATATAGACGATATCTTTATTTACTCCTGAACTGAATAAGAACATCGGGAGCAAGTTCCATGGAGGGAAGCCTGGCTCAAGTGGAATTCCAAGATGGCCGCATTGTCATTCTTGAGAGTGTGCAGTCTAGTGGTTCAGCTGAAGAGTTTGTTTAGAACCCTATGAATTGCGTGAGCCTGCTAAGCTCTGTGCACTTCAATAAAATATTTTGCCTAACCCGCACCTCATTCACGCAGTTCCCTTTCCTGTTAGTCAAGTAGACTGCGTCTGTTGGGCGGTTTACTGTATGTCATTCCGATTGTACCTTGGTTCATTTCCCATCGGGCTCCGGACCTTTGGAGTAGCATTTTCTTGTGAGTCTGCGCATTAGAGCTTGCTCTTCGAACATGCCCCCAAACAGTATTCAGTCAGGAAAAAATGAGAATTACTCTTTCCTTGCTTTCTCGTAATTCTTCCAGTCAAGTAACTCGTACACTTGTTTCCAAACATCGCGTTGAGGTTTCCTTCGCGTATGTTTAAAATTGTGGCACGTTACTTTCCCTATTCCTCAAGGAATCTCAATATTATTCTAAAGCCCTCCACTCAGGTGCGCAACCTTGGTTTCAATATGGACGATTCCCTTTCCATCCGGCAGCAGGCCACCAAGATTTCTGCCACCTACTTCACCATTCTGAAATGGTTGAGGAAGATCGTGTGGATGCTTCCATCTCATGCCCAGCATACCGAAGTCCAAGCCTTGGTGACTTCTAGACTGGACTACAGGAATATTCTCTATTTAGGTATCAACAAAGAGACAACATGTAAATTGCAGTGAGTACAAAACTCTGCCGCTAGACTGCTTTCCCGAGCACCCAAAATTGCCTCAACGTCCAGGCTGCTGGTCGATCTCCACTGGCTGTTAGTGGAGAAACAGGTCAAGTTCAAGGCCCTTACTTACTTACATGTTCTGCATCAAGCATGCTAAGTCCCCTGACTATGTGCAACAGCTTGCCTACCCCTACGTCACCGCCCTTACTCTCAGATCCTCCACTCAAGAGAAATTCCGAGTTCCGATAGTCAGACTTTCTCGCATGGGAGGGCGCTCCTTCTCTCACCTTGGCCCCACTTTGTGGAATGCGCTTCCACTTCCCCTCCGCTTATAACCTGACCTTATGTCTTCCCGCAGGTCTCTCAAAACATGGCTTTTCAGCCAATAGGCCTCTCGGCCCTCTGTTCTTTGTTGGCTCTGGGGAACCCTTGGGGGTAGCTGTGCGCTGGTTTACAAATTTAAATAAATAAATAAGGTTTTCACAACTAGAATATTCATTTTCAATCAAGTAAACAGTTAATCTTCATCAGCACTTCAACTTCACGGTCCGTGGAGAAGAAGCCAGATTCCTGACGGAGTTCGTTTGGAGAGTTACAGAGCTAAGTGCAAAGAATGCTTATGTATTGTAATTCTGTTTGAATCTCTGTGAAAGTAATATTGCCTGCTAAAGGAAAAAGATACTCTTACCTTATCATTTCTTCTTCCTATCGATTGAAGCATAATATCAGTAAGAAATATAAAGAGAATTGTACAATTAGTTACAGTACAGAACCTTAACATTACAAGTGATTCCTTTGAGAGAAAAATATGTACAAACAGGTATACGGAAGATAGGCTAACACCAAGATTAGAAGGGATGGGTTGAAAGGCTATTTGAGAATAGCTTTGAGAGGAAACACAGGAAGGAAAAGAAGGTATGAATATTGTGTATTATCTTTACAGTTTATTCCTGAATAGCTTACATCATTTCCCCAACCAAAAGACGAAAAAAGAAAAAGGCAGTGTCCAAGAAGAAAACCGGAAATTTTGGCAGTTTAAAATGTTATCTATTCTCCTTACCCCCTTTGGAGTCTGCTGGATTCCTGTATACATATTAGTGGGTGATATTTCAGAGAAAATCGGGGAAAAGCTGCATACTGCTCCTGAGCAATACTAGAGCGAGAGAACACTCACTGACAACCAGAGTCCTCAGAAGTATCTCTTGCTCAGTCGTAGCAGAGGTCTGCAGTGGATGTCGGCAGTTAGAAGCACTCTCAGCTTTGCAGGGGCAGCAAATGGTCGTGTGCGGCACTTCCTAAGATGATGCATTAAGTTCCTTTAATGTGGCATGCATGCACGGTAGCAGACTTTAACCTTCACATGGGCAATATCCTGAACGGTGCATCAACACCTAACTTCATAGAAGCCACCTCCAGCATCCGGAGTTGTCGACTTGAGTCTGCACCTGGACGGCAGCCCAATTGGGTCATCAGCCACTTCCTCACTCCTCGCTATTGCCTTTGACGCCACTGGACCCTCCCCACTTTAATCCCTCTCCTCTTCCCAACAGGCACACTGCTATTGGAAACAGTCAGGCACTGATAATCCAGTCTGTAGGGCTGGTGTAAATGTAAATGTAAATGTAAATGTGTGGTACTTGTATAGCACACAAATCACCCATGGGCATCTCAGCGCTTGTACGAATGCCGCTAAGGAACCCTTCCTGGCCTTTCCCTGTGAAGTGCCCACTCCTGTGCACCCCCCAAGGTGAAGCCAGGAATCCTAGCGTTGTTGGGGCCATTGTGAAGATTAAGCAAGCTCCAAGTTGCAGAGTGGGACCCATGATTAGAATAGGCACCGAGGCGAGAATTATCAGATCTGAGGAAGTTGAGCCCAGGACCCGCCGAGGCAGGATTTGAACCCTGGTCCCTGGCTAGACCTCTGCATCAGGGTCTGCCGCTCTAACCATTGAGCCACACTTCTCCAAGGTGGATTTCCTTGGGCGGTGCTCCGTCACCAGGCTGGGAGACTGGCAGACCTCAGCCCACAGTGCTGGTCAAAAGTAGAAGTATTGCAGAGCCTTTCCTTCTTGAATAGCCCAAATTATTGTTTGACACCTGACAATTTTGGGGATCTCGAGCTTCCTTCTTATAGTCCATTTCCAAAAACAAAATGAGATTTACTTTCTGTGTCTTTGAAGTTTGAATTGAGGGTCTTCTTTCATTTGAAGTACACTGTCCTGCCCTTCATCCACAAAGCCACCTGTCACAGCATGAGCAACTCCATATCTGATAGCCCTGCAACACAGGCTATGGGAGTGACTAGAGGTTCTGACTCGGAAGTAAGCAACAGTGACTCATGCATCAAAAAACTACCAAAGAGCCCAAGCCCTAGACTTTACAATTCTCTAATCATCCCCATTTGCTTCCTAGGATTAGGCCTGGGCAGAGATCAGGGAGTGTCACTCTGCAGAATTCCATGGAGTTACCAAAAACTCTGCGAGATTCTGGAGAGTTCAGTGAGCAACAGAATTCCAGTCTTTCACTCTGAAGGAACCCCACTCAAAACAAAGAGCAATCCACCAAAGGCCATAATATTTAAATAGCCCACGGTGTTAGCGTTATTACCTCTCTGCTTGTTTTTCAAGCGGCGAACTCGGTGGAGGCTGCTGCTCCGTTACTGCTGCTGCTTGCTCTCCTGGCAGCTCCCTGCTGACTGGTCACCACTGTCTGCACCACTCAACTCCTCACCCCTCACTTCCCCCCAAGGTTGTGCACAGTAAGCAAGATCCTCCTAGCCAGGGAAAGAAATTGCAGCCAATAGATACAGCAAATTGCGTCCAGGGCCATTTTTGAAAGCCAATCACAAAGGAAGTTATTATTCAACCATTCAGAATGCACATTTGGCCATCGCGTCATTTGCAGCCCAACAGCAGCTTGCTTTCAATTCATTATTACACCAATCAATAGATGTGCTTTTCTCGTGTGGCTCCTTCTGAATCTAAGTAATGCAATCCACAATGTCACTTTAATTCATGGGTAATGGACCGGGGAACCTAGAAACGAGGAGCAACACAAAGATAAGCATGGAGATGTAAGTTTGCAGCCTTTTAAAAACACAGTTCTGTGTTCCAATACAAACTCAGAGTCTCAATATGTAGTTAACATTAGTTGAAAGCATAGAATACAATATCCCAGAAATAATAAATGCTGCGCAATGGTGTGCTCAGATTTATTTTCACTATTTTAGGAATGCCACTTTTAGAAGTTAAACCAAAGGGGATGATGGACGGAGTGTTGAACATTGCTACCACTCACCCACAGTCAAATGATCTGGGTTTAATCCATCATCATTCTTTACCTCACTCCGCCACCAAAGTTCAGACATGGCCATATGCAAATCAGTCTGACCCTGTGCCTCATGGGAACAGTCAAGCCCAAACTGCCAAGCCATGTCTTCCCTGGACCGGAAAAAAGCATCTTGGGACCGGGTTCTGGCTAATCAGCCGTGATCAGCCAGGCTAGCTTGAATCCAATGGCAAAGTTAGCAAGGGCCCCACGTCTGGCCACACCCTGCCAAGCTGAGGGTGAACAAAGCAAAACCAAAGGGGATGATGGACGGAGTGTTGAACATTGCAAGCACTCACCCCCAGTCAAATGATCTGGGTTTAATCCATCATCATTCTTTAGCTCACTCCACCACTCCAGTTCAGACATGGAGCATATGCAAATCAGTCTGACCCTGTCCTCATGGGAACAGTCCAGCCCAACTTGCCAAGCCATGTCTTCCCTGGACCGGACGAAAGCATCCTGGGACCAGTTTCTGGCTAATCAGCCGTCATCAGCCAGGCCAGCTTGAATCCAGTGGCAAAATGAGCAAGGGACCCATGTCTGGGCATACCCTGGCAACATAGGACAAACAAAGAAAAACCAAAGAGGATGATAGACGGAGTGTTGAACAGTGCAAGCATCATCCCCTTTGGTATCACTTTTGGAAGTTGGCATTTCTGTGTGCTGTGTGCTGTGTGGCCTGCCTGCATGTCTGGTTCTGAAAGTGACCGGGGCTGGTGAGGTGTGGGTTGCTCCAGGGAGGGCAGGGTGAGTCAGTGTCAGGCTGAATAGGAGATATGCCATTTGAATAGTGGGCGGAGAAGTCCCCTGTCCCTGAATAGGTCCGTGCCTGCCCTGTATAATACTGGCTCGGCCTTCCTGTGGTGTGTCTGATTACCAAGCCCCAGCTCACAAAGGGAGGAGGGAAGCCTGGAAAACAAAGTGCTCTACACCCTCCCCAAAACCAGTTGGGACAGGTTTCCCCAAAGACCCTTCCAGAAGCTTCTGCCCCTTTCTAGTAGCAGGGCAGAGGGGTGTATAAATACAGCGACTGTGACCACATGAGTGTGTGTGCTTGTGCAGACTTGGAGGGGACACTCTGTCAGGAGGAACTGCCGCCACACCCAGCAGCTGCTCCTGAGGGTCCCTACATGCTCGCCTGCCTGGCTGTACCAAGCACTCTTCGCTTCTGTTGGACTTGGAAGAGACTCTGCTGGAGGAAAGGCTGCTGTGCCGGGAAGATTGCCACCTTGCTCAGTTTGACTGTGTTTAGGAAGTGCTACTCTGTATTGCTGATCTGTCTTACTGCCTGTGGATCTTTCCCAACATTGCCCCCGCTTTCCTGCCTTCTAGCGCCTCGTGAGTGCTATATTTTAATCGTCCAGGTGAAGAGAGGAGCTGGTATCCTGCAGTGCGCTGCTGAGGAATCAACGTGCCTCTAGGGATCCCGGCATGTGGGATTTACCCCGTGTCTTGCCTTATCGTGGGAGCCCACCCCGTTCTTTTTAGATTTATTTAAAAACGGGAGCCTACCCCGAATTGTCCCTGCACTTGGGTTCCTGAAGACGCAGGAGGCCGCCCGCTTTTATACTGCTTTTCAGCATCTGCCTACCCCGCCTTTCAACATCACCATGACATCACTACTAACAGCCCGGGAGTCCAAGAACACTGTGCTGCCTTCCCGGCAGCCGGCGCAGAGTATACCAACGTCAGAGAAGCTTTGCACTGGGACTGGAAGCCAACGCGAGCCGTTGCTCGGCAACAAGGGGGCTCGGCGATCAGAGAAGCCGCCAAAGGAGAAGGGACTCGGAAGTGATGCCTCCCTGAGCGGGGCACTCGTGAGTCAAAGAGAGCCCCACAGCCACCGAGTAGCCAGAGCAGTGCACACCCATTCCAGTAGCCCGCCTCCAGCCAGCAAGAGGAGCGGAGCTGCCTGAGGACAGAGCGGAGATCAGAGCAGCGCAAGAAGAGTACTGTTGAGTGGGGACTCTGGAAATTGTCGAGGATGCCGGGAGCGACACCAGAAGTGCCCATGTTCGGGGTGGTCTGTACAGCTGCACCGCACAGGAGTGGGCAGCTGCAACGCATGGGGGCAGAACTTGCTTGGAGAATCCCAGCACGGGGGCTGCCCTTGGAGCACAGAGAGTGCTCTGACCTTTTTGCTACACAGTGGCGCTACAGTTGAGGGCCACTGCAATGTTCTAGGGCTCCAACTTACACAGTGGGGCAAGTTTTCCTTTAGAGTCCTGGAGGGCGACTCCAATGTGCCAAAGCATTTCTCAAAGCTGCACCGCCAAAGCGGGCAGCTGCAATGTTTGGGCAATTTTACTTTCAAAATCCTGGAGTGGGGCTCCAAACTCTACATTGGTGTTGCCATTTTTCTTCCCCTTGGACACAGCTGCACCGCAGAAGTGGGCAGCTGCAACGTTGGGCAACACTTTCTTTTAGAGTCCCAGAGTAGGGGGCTCCCCAGGCGCAGTGGCGCCAAAAGCTAATCTGCAGCGTGGGGCCCTTTCTTTGGGGTGCTCTGAGGGCGCAATGGCCTACGGGGATGTTTACTCTCATTTCCAGGGATGTGACTATTATGTGTGCACTATTTTGCTGATGGTCATGACTAATTTATTTCTATGCCTAATGATGTTGCATTGATGCTTATGAGGTTGCCTAATGTCATACTATGATGCTTGCATTCAATGACTGATCTAATGTGTTTATGCCTAAGGTACTCATGCTAATGGGATTCATGCCTAATGTGGTATAATTGCTGGTTTCACTATTTCACCAGTACCTACTGGCCGTTATACTTTTGCTACTGGCTCTTTTACATTCATGACTGGTTGTGTTGCTAATTGCATTCTTCTGATAGTTCAGGCAGCGACCCGACTGGCGTTGCCTTGTACATAGTACCCTGTAAATTATGGCCTGGTGCCAGTTGGCACAGTGAATATATCTGTGATTGTGATTCTAATGTGTTTTACTCACTACAAAGGCTATTTTTATATAACCTTGTGTGAAGTCTCTTTTGTAGTGTGTCTAGTGTGTCGCCGCTGTGTGTGTGTGTGTTGGGCAAACGCTTTACACATTGCCTCTGGGATAAGCCTGACTGCTCGTGCCAAGCTACCAAGGGGGTGAGCAGGGGTTTTCTTCAGTGTGTAACTCCCTTGTTTCTGCCTGGCTTTGGCGCATACCCTAGCATACCGGATATCCCTGTGCACTATGAATTAGTGAAAGATAGATACAGCCAGGGGAACTTTAAATCATCCTGTGCAGTGCTCATGCATGCATCTAGAATGTTGAAGGTGAGAGACACAGTTTTTATAGCTTGCTCTGTGAACTTAGTTGAATATTTGAGAAGAGGCGCTTGAGATTAGGTTGCTGCAGGCTCCTGTGGATGAAACTATGGATGAACTACTGAAAATCATTGTCTGAAGGGAAAGTTACAAGTGAGAAACATTTCTGTTTATACAAATGAGCTCTCAGAGGTGTTTTTGTTAAGAGGAAACTGCTGCTGAAGTTGCCATAATGTGATTAATTAACTTCTGAAAGTTTAAAAAAAAGGAACTTTCATGAAAGGACAAAAAGAAAGACTCCTGCTACAAGTGAGCTGTGTCAGGTGCACATGTGCTGGAAATGTCCTGGCAACTCTACTGCCCTCATGTTGTAGATATAATGAGGAGGTAAATGCAGAATATTTGCTGGCATGTTAGGGGAGAGGATGTATCCTTACGGCTAGAGTGGTCGACCTTGAAGTGGGGAATCTGGGTTCAAGTCTCGACATGGACTCTCAACTTCCTGTGATTCTGGGCAAGTCACTTAATCTCCTTGTACCTAACAAAAGTGAATGTGTCCATCTGTATCGAAACTGGTGCTCATGTAAAGTACACTGATACCTGATATCTTCGGGTCAAGTTTGTGCTATATGAAACTCTAAAAAAAACATATCATACACCCTATGTCTCAAATCTCATGGGGCAAATCAGTTCAAATATAGGGATTTTTATGTACAGAAAAGAAGAGATTCATTGGCACATTTGAAAAAGTGCTATGGGGTTAACTTGTCTTTCTTATATTTAGGCATGTGATGTATATGTTTGTAAAGTCAAGAGCAATAGAGGAATAGAGCTAGTGTATCCGGTGTCAACATTGTTGAAGGTGGTAAACCATAGAAATCTTGTTTCAGGGGGATGGGAATCACATATGTAATTTAACCCCTTCGCTGCGGCGGCAATTCCGCCGCAGCGCTAGGGGGCGGGGGGGCCGAGCGGCGCTTGCATGCTCATGACGGAGCCGCTCCGTCACGAGCCGCGGTTGAGCTGTGCTCGTGACGGAGCGGTTCCGTCATGGCCCCGCCCGCTCAATAGAACGTGCAGGCGCGAAATCAGCGCCGTGCAAGCGCGGTGGCAGGGCTATGACGGGACCGCTCCGTCATGAGCACAGCTCAGCCGATGCTCATGACGGAGCGGCTCCGTCATGAGCATGGGAGGGGTTAAAGCTTAATCTCAAGAGTAGAGATTCATGAACATGCTCTGAGGAATGCTATAGGGTTGACTTATGTCTCTCAGGTTTATGATGCAAAGGTATGCTTGTGAGTATTTGCTTGTGGACGCAAGAGCGGAAGTCTCTGGTGTCAGCATATGGTCATGCTTTACTGGTAGTAGAAGCTCTAGTTAGGATGCCTCCAAACTCACAGGTTACTAGTCTTGATGGCTCATACATATATAAATGCATACATATTATTAATACATATAATTGATAATACATAATATAATTATTACTGACCAATTGCTAACCAGGAGACATTGTCATTTAATCCTATATCAATGGTTTTTAGACTGTAGACCCATCTTTGTTCTTTTTGAAAGAGAATGCATTCAGCATCTCCGTCTGTGTCATTCAGTGTTTCCAGAATCACCCATTCAAGAGCGTTGGTTGTGTGCTGAGAAGTGAGAAAGTGGTTACTCAACCTTGGGGTGGCTTTCTTGCATCTGATATTTCTATGCTGTTCTCCAATCTGTGTTTTGACTTAGTGGCAAGCCATGCCTATGTATCTTAGTCTGCATGGACATATGATCATGTATAAGGTGTGTGTAGTGTTGCAAGTTGTATGTTGCTTTAGAGTCCACTCAAAGTTATCACTCTGTATGAGGGTTTTTCCTAATTTTGTCCAATGGCACACTTCACATTACCCGCAGGGGTAACGTCCTTCTACAGGTGATAGGCCCCATGTTGTGAGCATTACATTTGTTGTTTCTTTCTTTTTAGGGGGCCTTCTATGTTACAAGAGATCTCTGATGTTTTTCCTCCTTTTGTGGGCAATTCTGGGCTTTGGTCATTTTAAAGATCCAGACGTCATAATGTGCCAATGTTTGTTGATGGCTTTCCTAATGTTGTTATCCACTGTGCAGTAGGTGGTCACACATGTGAGGATGGCATTATCCTTCGTGCTCTCTGTTTGTTCCTGGAGGTTATCTCTGTTCTGATTCCTGGCTCTTTTTTCACACTAGTTGATAATGGGGCCAAGGTTGGATTAAGCTCACAGCAGCACAACTTTACACAAATTTGCCTGTAGGCGTCACTGCAGTGACACAGGTCACATACATGTTCACCTCTACTGATCACTACACGGTATGCTGGCAACACCGGTGTCTTCCCACATAGGTCCTGATAAAGGTAGTAGCCTTTCAACACCATGAGAATAGGTCTCTGGGTGCTTCTCTTTATCCAACAAGACTGCAGTCCAAGAGACAAACCTATTACATGGCGCACACACATGATCCATGTTTGGCTCGATTAAAAAAAAATAGCCTCACCGAACCAGCTGGGGTATTCAGGGCATTCATTCAGGCAAGATAATTTTCAATCCCGACAACACCCTATTCTGAAAGGTAATTTGGTTCACAACTGAGTGTACCTTTGTATGCCTGCCTGGTATCCACAAAGCCATTCCCGGCAGGCATACATGCATGTTGTACTGGAGAGGTTTCCGCATCAACTGCTGAGAAATTTGCAGTAATACATCACTGCCTTGATTGGGAACTGGGCGTTCCAAAAGGTGGTTTCCCATGGAATTTTGTATGCTTCTGGGCATTTCCAGGCCTCCTTCATTCACCTTCCCTCCCTTGAAACTGTCATATTTACTCTAGCCATGGCAGGAGTAACTCTCTTTCCAGAATACGAAGGGGAAAAATAACCCCCAGATGTGGTGGTGGTGTGAGGGAAATAATGCTTCAACTGATTAAGGCCCAGGGAACTCATCTAAACAGCGCTATTAAACTGTGAGCAAATAAATGCCTTAAGTTTAATTCACTTGAATGGTTATGTCTTTTCCCTTATTTCTATTGAATATGTTGTTCTCTTCTCCAGTGGCATCTTGCAATGCAAGTACTTGCATTCATGGCTATTGCACTTCGAATGACACCTGCAGTTGTTCCTATGGATTCCAAGGACCGGCCTGTAATGAAGGTGAGAAGGAATGCATGAGGGGGCAGAATCACAGGGAATGCAATGAAAAGAAGCTTATCTAGACTCTGCACAAAAAACTGATCTGGGTTGGTTTGCATCACTGGCATGGTACTTCTGCACAATCTGTTCCCTGCCACAAACGCTCTCTGTGTCAACAGTTGTTCTTGTACACATCTCTGCAAAATTGAGCATCTGTTCTTTGCATGTAGTATGTATCTGTGTGTCTCAGTGATTCCTATAGAAAGTGTCATTTCTGTGGCAAAATGAAAACTCTATTTCTTTTACCTTAACGAACACACACATCAGATATATCTCGTGTAGGCTATATTTCCCTTGCATCCTCTCCTGTCACAAGGCAGGTATCAGCCGGGTCTCCAGCATCTCAATCTTCTCTCTCTCCATTTCTGTGCACACCCATCACAAATCTCATTCCTCTCCTTCTTCAGTTCCTCTCCTTTCTAAATCTCCCTAGTCATGTTTCTTGAATTGGGACGAGCGCACGAGGGAATACTGGATCTTGGCCGAGCACTCCTAGTGCAATGCAGTATCGCACAAGTGGCTGCACTTTTTTGCACTAATAATCGAACTTGTGAACAGTTTGCTTGCACACGTTTGGAGGTGAGTTCTCCTTCATTTCCACGGTCCTATTCTCAATATGACCCAAAAATTTCAATTTGCCTTGACGCGTGATCCCAACCCTCAAGCATCGGCAAACAAAATAGACATCCGATGAGATGCTGCACTACCCTAGTTGTTGTGTAAATTTGCAGTGTCACCTACAGGCCCATGGCAGGGAGAAAGAGTGCAGGTCTCAGTCATCGTTCGATGCATCCTCTATGTGGAGGCACAGCTGGTGAATTTGGCATATGCCACCGGTGCCGCTAGCTAGCGCTGATGGTCTTTTTCATGCACACTCAAAGTTTGGCCTGAGTTCAGTCTTAAGAACTGGTCCTGTCTCAAATTGTTTCTACCTTATGTGGAAGTTCACCTCCCAAGCACCAGGAAATCCATTTCTGTACCATCGTGGAGTGGTAGTGAAACAAGAAATACTGAGCAGAACAACACACTTTTTTTTAAATTCCCCATTAGACATACTTCTCCATTTTGCACCACATTAGTTTTATTTTTTAAATCTTTATTTTGATACTCAGGATACCAACAATACATCCATACAAGCAGAATTAAATAAAGTTATTGAATACAAATAAATGATTAGTCAAAGGTGTACAAACTCTAAAAATCAAATCTATTTGCTGACCCCACCTCGATTGTTGCTCTGCTTGATTTCCTCTTCCCTAAAACGGGGCCCAAATTCCTTCAGCTTTTTAATTGTGCCATCCCTTTGAGCATAGAGTTTCTGAGGTTTCCTAACTTGATTCATTTTGTCTACGCAGAGCTCAAACCATGGTGAGTCCGGTGATTTCCATCTCTGCAGAATCAATGATTTTGCTAATAGTGACCCGATGTAAAAAAATTAATTGTTGACATAGTAATTACCCCGTGCGTGCGCGTGTTGGCCATGAGCCATCACGCGTCACGTCACGGTGGACGTGTGCGGAGGACGTCCAAGACCCACCCACTCATTCATTCCCCAGCATCACAGCAGAATTTGTGCCGCGGTCAAGGGGTTAAAGAACAATCAATGGGGGGGCCCCTAATAGTGCCCCTTGCAAATCGGGGTTACCACAAATGTGCCCGCACTTAAAGCAACTAGCGGACACGGACGAATACATTAAGCTAATGCAATACAGGGTATAATATGGGTGGGAACAGTTGGTCTAACGGCTAGGGCGGTCAACCACGGATCTGGGGACTAGGTTCAAGTCTGGGAAAAGACGCTGAACATCCTGTGAATCTAGGCAAATCTCTTAATCTCCCCGTGCCTAACAAAAAGGAAAGTGTGTCCTCATGTAATGCAACTAGTGCTATGATGTAAAACGCTCTGATACCCGATTCGGGTCAAGGTTGCGCATAAAACTCTGTAAAAAATATATATATATAATATAAGACCCATCTCGAAAACAAAGCCATGCTTTTAAATTTTGGCTCCACGTACAGCTTTATAAGCCATGAGGTTGTATTAACTTGCCTGGTTCACCCTCTTCAAAACATTGTGAAATTGAGGAGAAAGCTGACACGGCAGTACACTCATGAACATACAAATATAACAATTGGAACCAACTGCTTACCCCTACGAGCTTGATTCTAAAATGCGCTTCTAATATCATCTTTGGCAGTATTAGCTCTGAACGGAGCTCCGAAGGTGTTTGTGGATTTGAAGACAGAAGAATATTAAATCGGGGGTGACATTTTCCTTGTCCTCTACTATCTGTGCCCATGTTTTAACTTTCCCTCCCAATACAAAAGGACCAAGATGCCGATACCCGCCTTTTCCCATTTCCTAATAATCCTATTCTGAAGGAACTGGTCTACCATTTGAATCTCGGATAAAGGTACAGAGGGATGGGTCAAATGAAAACATTATTCAGCCTGCAATTGTCGAAATCTCCTTGCCACTGTTGTGTCCTGCTGGACACGGTCTAGTGGTTCTGCCAGCCACTCCCCCGAGGGCTGGCCCACGCACACACCCCCTCACCCATCCAACACTGGCGTCGCCAGTCAGGTGACCCTGCAAATAAAAGAGCTGGAGTGCACGTGCTATAGGCTAATTCACAGTCTCATAATCCTGTGTCCATGTCGTCTTTTCTACACTATGTGGGCCTAGGGCCCAGAACATAACACTAGCGACGAGGGAGGAATTTGCCCATGTTTGCAGCCGCTGCTTGTGAAGGAAATGTGCTGCCCATGTCTAGGGCACCCCCTGCAGCTGGTAAGTCACTGGAAGTCCCGCGGGGCGTGCAAAGCGTACTCCCTCACGCCCTCTCCTCTCTTCACTTCACTGGCTTCCGGTGAAACAGCGCATTGACTTCAAAGTATGTTGTATAATGCACAAATGTATCTACGGATCCGGCCCTCAATATCTAAGAGACATATTTGTCCCCTACTTACCAAGACGTGCTCTACGCTCCAGTAGCACTATGCTGCTTCAGGTCCCTAGGGTGACGAGAGCAAGACAGGGAGGACGGGCCATCTCACTTAAAGGCCCGATGCTCTGGAATTCTCTGCCCCCATTGCTAAGACATACCTCCAACCATCTGTCCTTTAGAAGGAAGTTAAAAACATATCTTTTTTCCCAAGACTAATGTCTTCCCCCGCAATCGCAGTAGCCATATGTCCTTGGTAGTTCCATGATACCTGCTCAGAAGCTACGCGCGGAGATACCCCTTCGGGGCTGATTCAGGCGCGAAATAAGCATATAAATAAATAAATAAATAAATAAAGAGCCCCAGGGTGTAGGCCCGAGCCGAGCGGAGCCCACCCGCATTGGCTGCAATGACCCAGTGGACGAAGCCAGCAGGAAAATGAGGCGAGACCCCCATCGTGATGCTGGAAGTAAACGGGCGGTCCCAGGGTGACAGTGGCGAAGCGGAAAAAGCGCCTGCTGCCAAAGAGCGGATGAGCACTGGGCCGGACTGCTGTCACGCCGGCAGTCACAGCTGCAAACTACTGTGAGACCGAGTGAAGCCCGACCAGAGAGCCCACGGAGAGCGGGAGCACACCCCACATGTGCACTGCATGCAATGCCCTGCAAGCGAAAGGTGAGCCCGCGGATTACGGGGAAGACAGGGAAGCGGTGCCCCACCCCGTAAAGAAAAGTGGGAGAGACCTGCCCAGTGAAGGAGCCATGCATCGGAGATTACCCAGCGACAGCTCCAGCCCCCGCGCTGCTCGAGTGCTGAGTGAGAAGGTGCTGCCTCCTCGACGTGCAGTAGAAACGTGGAAGAACACAGGAGAAGCCAGACGCTGCCCAGATTTTACGAAGTATATGCAGAGACCCTATGCCTGCATCTTAAGACCCAGCGTGTCACGTTGGTAAGGAAAACTGCTGGGACCGAGAGGGTGTAGCCACGAACTGTTTTACTGTAAGCAAAGGCAAATCAAGAGTGGTTACAGTGATACAGCGCTACTCCAAAAACATATCTGAAACCATATCACTTATACCTGAAACATCAGAGCATACATTCACTGACCAGTGGGGCCCATATCACTGTGAGCTACCCACACACAGTCTCCTACCTCACTCTAGGGATCAGTGAATCTCAATGGAGAGCTTCTGTATCATAGCGAAATGTCTAAATTAAAACTAACGTTTATACTATGCATTTTTAAAGAGTTTACCATGGTTTTATCGTCAGAAAATATACATTTAGACATATCGCCATAAGGGTCGATGAGTCTGCTAGTAAGAAAATTAGGCATAGGAAAACTCAAGACCAGCTTGATTTTATTAAAAGCTGAATTTAACATGTCTAAAAGTTTCTTCTCTTTATTTATTTATTTTATTAAATCTTCAAATGACATTTAAACAGAAGTTTAGTTCAAAACAGTTAATTTAATTTATTTGAGAACATTTCAGAAGTAACATTAGAAATGTTAGGTTCAGAACACAAGTATTAGCAAAAGACAAATAGTTCCCAAGAAACTATTCTCCTAACTCCCTAGCTAAAGTCCCTCCCAGCAATCTGGCAGCATCTCTAGTAGCAATCGGGAAGGGGTTTTTTACTCAGTAAAATCAGCATTTTAATACCTTTTTCACTTGCTCTTTCTACCGAAAAGCGTAACTTTTAGAGAAAAGTCGAGTCCTCATTGGTCAGTTCGGGGTGGATGAGCATAACCTCATCATCAAATTATACATTTTCTTCCTGTCAGGGTTTTTTTTTAATGCCCCCATTGTTTGTCATAGTCCGGCTTAGTCGCATTTCCTTAACTCGCAACTTCAAGTAAAGTTCCCACGTCCAGAACCACTGCTCTCATGACTTGGCAGCCATCTAAACTTCCAGGCCACAGCGGCCTTGAACTGCCTTCCGTACAGGCCCAAGCAGCTCGCATTCATTCTCATCTCTTTTGCTGTGCAGGCTCTCTGTCTTTTGCTGTCACAGTAAACCAGCGACTCCATTTTGTCACAGGCCTCTCGAGTCAGAATGGGAACTATCATAGAAACAAACACAAATAAATGATATTTTATGAAAAATACCCCTTCTGTTTACATCCCCCTGACTAAGATTGTCTCTATTGGTAATTACCTAGCAATTAAGCGACACTTATTCGTAAAATACTCACCTAGGTCCACTCTTCTGGCCACAAATGCATAGACAAAAGCACATTTATGCTTCATTCCATTATATCAATGCAATACACGAGAAAATTACATAATTAGTTAGTTATAATTGCAACATAAGCAAAGATTAATTCCCACGTGTGCAAACTTTTATTCTAGGTTGATTAGTCTCATGCGCCACTCTATTAGTTCAGATTGCATGTTATCGAAGTGTGATTTCGCAAGGGGTATACAACATTTTGTTTCTCCACCTTGCTCCATCAACTCTCCTAAAATTTGCAAATTGTATCAAAACATGTTCTAGGTTCTTCATATTAATTAGCTATTATACTTTAGTATCTTTTTCTTTAGTTTCTTTAAAAATCTTTTCTCTGAATTCCTCCATTTCTATATCTCCTTTTTCTCTTTCCCTTTCCCTTTCTCGTTTTTCTTGAAATATCTTCTTTAACGACTTTCTAACATTCCTTCTTTTTCTGTATATGCAACATAATCTTATCATTAAAATATCTAATACTATGACTGTTTCTGGAATTAGTATTTTGCCTATAATTGAACTTTATATTTCTTGAAACCAATGTTTAATTGCTGTAAAACCTCTACTAAGACGATCAAGAATACCATTAACCTCCAGTGGATCTATTTCTCCATGTAACTTTGTAATTTTTATTATGTATTTTTCAATATTCTGGCTTTTATCTGGAATGTAGGTACAACAATGCTGCACCTTCAAGACTCCTCCTCCTTTTGCCAATATGATATCAAGAGCAAGACGATTTTGCATTACCATAGTTCTCATAGCAATCATTTTGGTGTTTACGTTAAGGAATCCACCTGCTGTGTCTGTTGAAAAACGATATACTATTGTTGACAATCTTCGAATTCGATTCACATTGAAAGATATTCCCACTTCTGGTATCAGTGCTCCAAAAACATCACCTATTATTTTGATAACACTCTCTCTCTTTGTACGACTTAAAGGTTTACCTATCTCATGTATGCCATTTGTTCCCCTATCTAGATGAAAGACTTTTAGATATACCAAACCCACATAGCATGGCCCATACCAATGGTCAGGCAACCTGTAATAAGCTTTGTTCACACAGATAAAATAAACTCCAGGAAAAACAGGATCATCTCCTCCTTTAAATCCCCAACCCCCTAGTATTCTATAAGTATCTTTACATTGACTTGCTCCCACCAAGTAATTCTCATACACATTATTATCTCTCCTAATACAGAATTATCCCATCAGTGGAGTATCAATATTTATGGCTGCATTCACATTTCTTTCATCAATATTTTCATCATTGAATGTCCAATATTTTGAATTTCTCATGTTTCACCCTTTCTTTGCGCTTATAAGCGATTCTTCTCTCTTCAACCATATCTAGAAATACCTTTTCTTCTACTCTCATTTTACATGTTATATTATTTTTAAAAGCATAGTCATGATTTAGTTCATCCATTTCTAAAAAGTATTCTCCCATATCTGTAGCAGGCTTTCTTTTATTCAGTGTCTTATCAATTTTATAGCTTTGGAAATACTTCATCTATATTAGAATCACAATATTCTAATTTTCCTGTCTGATAAAACAGGTTTGCAATCACACTACAGGTAATTCCATATGTAAGCGGAAGGTGGTGATAGGTCACCCCTTCAGAAACAGATGCAGGCAATTTTACACACACATATCAATCACCTGCATCCATTGTCCTGACATACTCTGATAACAATTTTGAAAAAGTATTTTTTGAAAAATCCCTTATTGGGCTATCCTGATGTACATCTGGCCTATATACATGCGGTTTGTTAGACTTTGACTCTGTCTCCTGTTCACTTGAACTTACATTCTTTTTCAATGTTGCTAAGCTGTCATGGAAAGGAATCACAATACCCCAAATTATCCATCTTATTGTTAATAATCCAGTGCAAACCATGCACAACCTACACCATTTTCTAAATATAGAACATTTCATCTTGCGCTCGTTATTTACCATTTTTTTTACACAGCAATTTTTCTTCGACCTTGTGTCATCTACAGAATTAGTTTTGTCTACAGAGTTAGTTTTGTTACCTCTAACAATATTTATTCGACCTTATGTCAGTTGCACAATTGATTTTTTTTGTATGTTCTTCTAACAAGTTTTTTTCGACATTTATGTCACTTACAAGTTTCTACTTTCCTCTATAATACCTTCTTCCTTATCAGGATTTTCAGGATTTATACTTTTTATCTTATACTTTGAGCAACCGTTTGTCTTTTCCAATAATTCACTTCTTTACTCACTTTTTCCACTTGTCTTTGGACAACTCAAATCTTCTTGGCTACTATTTACTTCTTCAATTGTCGGTAGGACAATGTATGTCCAATCATGTGATTTGTACTTCTGATTTGGCCTTCTCACTCTTTTTTGTCGATGTACCACTTTGATGTTCTTTCCCAAGGACTCTCTTTAACTGGTTATTTCATACACTTGTTCTTCCTGCTTTCTATCTTTATTAACCAGTTTATTTTTCAACTCACCAGTCTTCTTAGGCCAATTATCCCCTTTACAGAATCTTTTTGTCCTAGGCTCTGTGGTGTTATGTTCCACTCTCCAGGCCCTTTTTCTTGGACTTTTTCTTACAGAGGTCTCATCTGCACTGTCATCAGTTTCGTTTTCAGTGTCTTCGACAGTTCCATTTATAATAATCTTCACAACGTCTTTGTCTTTTCTGGAGTCACTTTTCTCTCCTGACTATTCTTTCACTCCGTAAGGAACATCTCCATTACTGGTTCTTGGAATCTCATCCTTGTCGTGAGTTATTTCCACTTTTTCAGTATCAAGATTTTCGTTTCTGTCTTCTGAGTTTATAGAATTTTCTTCAGGATTTTTCTGATCTTCAGTTTTCTCTCTGTTCTGCTCAACGTTCTCACTGGTGTTTTCCTCTACCAACTCTCGATCTTCAGATAGATCTTCAGAAATTGGTACTTCAACAATTTCCTCTTCTCCTTCAGATGCAGAACTAGCTTTGAAACCTCTAGATGTCGACGTTCTTTTTGAGCTTCAGAATCTGGACCTTCCTATGGTTCACCTTCAGAGTCTGAATCAGTAGTACTTTCACCTTCGTCTGGATTTTCACCTCTTCACTCCAGAACATTTAACTGCAGTTGTGCTAACCAGAATGTCATAGTTTCTGCCAACGAGGCACCAAGCAATTTCTCCTGCGGTGCACCTTGATTCGCACCCAGTCTCCAAGCACTAGGTCATGAGCTGGCTTTTTCTCTTTCGTGTCTGAATCAGTTCCCACCTGATTGAACACAGGAGTCACTACTTCAACTTGGGAGCATCTGGCAGTGGTGGCCGAATCTCCCACTCCTGCCTCAAGGCCGCCAATAAAGGTTTATTAAAAAGAGCAAACAGTACTGGTGACATTGGGCACACTTACCTTGTGCCCGAGAGATGGAAATACCTCCTGCTGCTGTGAATTTACCATTATCTTTGCCTAAGCCTTCGAATAGAGATTCCTCAATAGTTTGACCATTTTGGAGGGAGTGCCAAAACGCCAGAGGATCATAAATAGCCTGTCCCACTGCACACGGGTGAATGCTTTTTCGGTGTGTAATGTAATTATAACGGCTTCATCATTGTTATTAGAATAATAGTCCATTGCTTGTATTAAAGGTTTGTATTGGTTGATAAAGTTCTACCGGCAAAAACACTTTTGGGTGTTGATGTACTATTGATGAAGAGGGCAGTCCTAATGTGATTATCTTGGCGAATAGTTTATAATCAGAATGCAAAAGACTTACTGGGCGATAAGACCCATGTTGTTTTGCCGTCTTATCTTTCTTAACAAAGCTGACAATAACTGCCTCGGTAAATTCCACAGGCATCTTGGCCCGTTTAAAACATCATTAAATAGAACTATCAAAAGATCAAGGATCAGTTGTGGAAAGATTTTATAGATTATCAGTGGTATGCCATCACTGCCATAAGCTTTAGCACATGGAAGCATCTTTATTGCTTCTAAAATTTCCTCCAGTGTAATGGGGGCTGCAATCATTACCTGTATATAATTTTCGAGAGAAGGGAGTACAATGGATTGAAGAACGGTCTCAATTGGATGAGGTGAAGGGTTTCAATATAGAGCTGGTCACAGTAGTTCACAAACATCTTGCCTAGCTGGCCGGAATCAGAAACAATACAATTCAAAGTCCGATCCCAGATCTCTTTAATGGTTCTTAAATCTTGATTCTTTTTTAATGGCCATGTCAGAAGGCGGCCAGTATTCCCGTTCTATTTGTAGAGTTTTTGAAAACAGATGCGCTGGTTCACTACATCCTGAGAGAGGAAATATTCACGAAGCCACTGGCTGGCCTCGACCAATCTATCCTTAGATGCCTTTGCATGTACAAATGTGTTGCAATTGTGTGATTTATTAATGTGGTGTTTCCTTTTAAACAACATGTCCAATTGATTTATGAATGTCTTTTTGAATTATCAAAAGTAAGCAGAATAAATGCTCAACAACTTCAGAATTAGTGGTCTCAGGTTTATGGTGAATATTTAAAATAAACCTCCCTTGACACCTTTCTGAGATTTCAATATTTGGGTGGTCCAGTCTGGGGAGGACAGGACCCAAGCCTTCCTTGTTTACATTTGCATTTGCCCTGGTATCTAAGCGCCGTGCCTGCTACAGCTCAGATTGCAGAGCCAAAATTATCTCACACCTAGCTCTACTTCTCTGAGCAACATAAGATATTACCTCCCTCCTAATAAATGATTTGCATGCTTCCCAAATATAATAAATAGCTCTGGTGGTAGTATTACACTACCAAACCTCCACCAATCCAGTGTGCATGGTCACAATCCAACCCTCTTGTGTCAGTAATGATTTGTTGAAAACCAGCTTGGCCTTACTATACAGGAGTCACATATTTTAAGATTGACGCATCGGACTGAGTGATCCAAAAAAGGGGGTAGAAGAAATACCAGACCACACCTTTTGCCAATTATAAGATATAAATATAAAAAATAGTCAATACGTGAAGCAGAGTTAAAATGTTTTGAGAAACAGGTATATTCCTGTTTGGCCGGGTAGTCCGCTCTCCAGGGATCAATTAGTGTGAAATCTCGTAAAATATTAGCCAAAACCTGAGCTGATTTGGGCTTATTCTGATGTTTGTTTAAACTAGAGCAGTCCCACCCTCTCGTTGAATACATTTGAAATCTCCTCCAATGCGAATATGTCCATTATACCAATATGTTATACACTTTGGGACTTTTATGAAAAGTGTTGCATCACTGCTTTCATGCACCCTCCTTGGCGACACCATGGATGCACCGTATTTTTTGTACGGCGCTCCACGTCACAAGGATTGACAGATACGTCAGGAATCCTGACACATCTGTCAGCGCAAAACCCCATTCATTGCTAGAGTTGTGTCGTAAGCATGATGCAACTCCAGCAATGCATGTGGGAGATCTATACTCATTGCACTGCATCTCGCATATGCCTGCTGTGAGTCAAGCATAAGGATTTGATGCAGTGGCATCCTAGGAGTGGCGCAAGTATATCTGATAGATTTCACACTGCGCCACTTCTACCAGGCTTTTTGCGGGGAAATGTCCAACCTGCACATATTATACCTGACACAAGTATAATGTAGATCAGGGGTTTATAAAGTGACGCATCTATTTAGATGCATCACTTTGTAAATATGGCACAACGTGGCAGATTATTTGCGCCAGCTCTGTGTCACAAAAAGTGACACAACGGCAGCGTAAAAGTGTTGCAGGCCTTCATTGTTGGACTTGGCACTTTTTGGGCTAAAGTTCCCTAAACCTTTTGCCTTCCCCCTAGACCTTTTTTCTGACATGGTGTTGCCAATTTAGATGATTTGGGCACTTTACCACGGCTGATCAGTGTCAAACTGCAAGTGCTCCCTGTGTAAAGTGTAATAGTAATTGGTTGCCCATGATTGGTATGTTTGCCTTACTAGTAAAGTCCCTAGTAAAGTGCACTATGTGTACCAGGGCTGGTAATGCAACTGCTACTAGTGGGCCTCCAGCACTAATTGTTCCACCGACACAAGTAGCCCTAAAGAGAGAACTCAGGCTTGCCACTGCAGTGGCTGTGCACAGTTTGTTAAACTGCAATGTTGCCCTGACAAGGCCTTACCCTTCCCTTTTTATGCACATCGGACACCACTATGGTAGGTCAAGGTGCCCCCTGGGCAGGGTGCAGTGTATGTGAAAGTTAGGACATGCACTGAGGTGTGTACCATGTCCTGACAGTGAAATACTCCCCATTTCATTGTTTACTGTTGCATGGCCATCTTGCCCATAGGACAGAATGGGGAGGCTGTGTAATATGTGTCCAGCCTGTCTTACCATAGGCTTAAGATGGAAAGGTGAAGTTTAGTGTGCCTGAACTCACAATTTAATAACACATCTGTTTGTGAAGTTGGTTTTTGCATTGTGTGTTTAGAAACTACCCTTATAGAAGAGGATGGGTTTTCTGTGTGTCTCTGCCTGGGGACTGTCTTGACCCAGTGGAGGAGGTGAGACAATAACAGACTGACCTGCATCTGGAGTGTAGGGGGGAGGAGTGGCCTCTGGAGGTGAAGAGGCCTGGGTTGCTGCCATAAAACAATGGCTCCATCTCCTGCTGAGTCATTAAGCATCCAGACCCCAACTATAAAAGGAAGAAGGTGTCACTGGCAGGAAGACACCCAGAACTGGTTTGGACAGGGGTCAATGCCCCTGAACACAAAGACTTCAAAGACATTTAGGGGTATAACTATGAG
Organism: Lissotriton vulgaris; assembly: GCF_964263255.1. NCBI lineage: Eukaryota > Metazoa > Chordata > Amphibia > Caudata > Salamandridae > Lissotriton > Lissotriton vulgaris. Next base: position 219,998,186 of record NC_141685.1, read on the forward strand.
AGATGAAACCTCTGAACGTTGGAATGGAACTGTTGAAGATTGTAAAGGATTGGAACTACTTTACGGTCAAGAGGAACCTCTTCCAATGAAGAAACAGCTGAAGAGACTGAAAGAAAGGACTGACCCCTGCTGTGTCTTCTGGGGCTGGCCTGCAGTTTGCTGATTTAACAAAGGAGAGGCTAAAGGGACTTTGCTGTCTGCTGTGTCCCCCTGCTTGAAATGACTTTGCTGTGTGCTGTGTCCTGAAGTAACTTATCCTCAAGGGCCCAAGGAGAGCTGGCTGCCTGTTGTGGAAACTCAAGAACACTCTGAATCTCAGCGATGCTGTGTGCGTGTGCTTTGTGCAGCCTGAGACCTTTGTGAGGATTGTCCTGTGATCTTGTGCACCTAGAGTGCAAGTGAGTCTCACCAACGCTGTGTGTGAGTGCTTCATGCAGCCTGAGACCTTCGTGAGGATTGCCCTGTGATTGTGTACACCTGAAGCGCAAGTGAGTCTCAGTGATGCTGTGTGCGTGTGCTTTTTGCAGCCTGAGACTCTCGTAAGGAGTGCCCTGTGATTGTGTGCAGCCGGAATCCAAGTGAGTCACAGCGATGCTGTGTGCGTGTGCTTTTTACAGCATGAGACCCTGGTAAGAATTGCCCTGTGAGCGTGGGCAACCGGAATCCAAGTGAGTCTCAGCGCCACAGTGTGCGTGTGCTTCATGCAGCCTGAGACCTTCGGGAAGCTTGCCCCATGACCGTGCACCCAGAACTCAAGTGGGTCTCAGCAAAGCTGTGTGCGTGTGCCCTGTTGCAGCCTGAGACCTTCATCATTGCCACCGGCCCGAGTCTGACTTTGCCAAGAAGGGACCTCGAACCATGCCCTTCGGGGGAGAGGGGGCAGAGTTCCACTGCCCAAAATCAACGAAGTTGCATCGGAGGCCCAAGTCGCGAGGAGAGAAGAGTGAGGTTGCACCCCCAGTTAACGCTTAGTGTGCGTGTGTATGTTGCCGCCTGGGGCAGGGTGCGGGCTCCGAGAGAAATGCTGTCTGCCTTTCCTATTCTCGCAGTGCGAGCCTCTGCTCAAGTTCATATCACGGCCAATAGTTGCCGAGGAGTGGCAGTACCGGGGCCGGAGTGTGGAGCTGCACTTTGTTTTCCACCATACCCGAGTTGGGGGCATATTTTGGCAGAATCTGCTTGCAGGTCAGTAAGAGTGACATAGAGACCGTCCAGAGCACTGTGATCGGTGCCGGAGTGCATTATTGTTGCATTACACATTGAATTATTTCTGCATTACGAACTGCCTGATTGTTGCATTACGCCATGCATTATTTTTGCATTACTAACTGCCTGACTGTTGCATTACACATTGCATTATTTTTGCATTGCAAACTGCCTGATTGTTGCTTTACGCATTGCATTATTTCTGCATTATGAACTGCCTGATCGTTGCATCATGCATTGCATTCTTTCTGCATTAAGAACTGCCTGATTTTTGCATTAGGCATTGCATTATTTTTGCATAACGAACTGCCTGATTGTTGCATTATGAGTCGCATTATTTTGAAATTACGAACTGCCTGATTGTTGCAAAACGAACTGCATTATTTTGACATTACAAAGTGCCTGATTCTTGTATTACGACCTGCATAGCATTGCATTAGGACTGCGTTTGATCATAGAGAATTGCTCATTAATACTGCAAGAACCTACCAGGGCTTGCTAATAACCAGCAAGGTGAAATATTACAAATATGATATGGTGGATCTTTAACGTGTGGTCTCATCGTATATCTTTTTATATCAACATATTCTTGTTTTTAAGAAACTTGTGTGGAGTCCATTGGTGGTGTCATCTTTGGGTTGCTGAGAGCGTGGTTGCAAATTCTTTACACATTTGCCTTAAAGATAAGCCTGGCTGCTCGTGCTAAGCTAACGAGAGGGTGAGCAGGGGCTACCTGAGAAGGTGTCCTTCCTTTCCCTGACTTAGAAGCAAGGGTCTCTGTTAGAACTGGGATTTCTGGTTGGCTAAGGCTTACACCAAAGCCAGGCAGAAACCACCATTCTAGTCAGGGCAAGGGAGTCACAGGCCAAGATAACCCCTGCTAACCCCTTGGTAGCTTGGCACGAGCAGACAGGCTTATCCCGGAGGCAATGTGTAAAGCATTTGCGCACGCACACAACAGCAGCAACATCCTAGGCACACCACAAAAGGAACTCCACACAAGGTTATATAAAAATTAGTTTTGTATTGTCAGAACACATTAGATAGTAATCACACAATATACATTGTGCCAACTGGCACGGGCAATATTCACAAGGGATTATTTACACCAGGACAGGGCCACGTGGGACACTGTCAGAATCAACACTTAGTAGAACTAGCACTTAGAATAACTGTAACACCAAATAACAATTATAGACCACAACCAGTGACCACTGGTAACAGGTAGGTACACACTACGCAATACTAATAACCATAGGCATAGATCACGCATTGACACGTAACCTCTCTAGTATAACATACTAGGCAAAGCAAACTTCTAAGCATGAGCACCTTTAGAAGTATAACACAAGCATAAAGGCAAAGCACATTACGCAGCAATCACATTTAGGCCTAAACAGTCTAACTACAGTAAGCAATCTCTCATTAGTCTAAACACATTAGACCCTCCCCCTAAGAATAACTCACATTTAGGGGCGTAACTCACAGAGTGAAAACATCTCACTAGCATAAACTTACATAGGTAAAATAACCTCCTAATCATAAACCAAAGTTAAGATATATAAAACACAGGGTGCGTAAAACATACTAAATGCATTACATTTCCTAGCACCACATCACTTAGCATATAAATCACATTAGGCAATTACCATCATAAACATAGTAACATCACATTGCGCAAAAATCACATACCAGTCCCCTGGCCAATTGACCATCTAAGAAGGGGCTCAAAATGCTCTGTGTCCAGAATGTCAGGGAGCGCTGCCAATGCAGCGCCAGTCAGGGGTGCGCAAAACCTAAACGTTGCAGGTGCCCACTAATTGCTGAGCAGCTGAGGAAAATCACAAGGGCCTAAATTCTGCAGCTGGCACTAAGTGCTGCGCAGCTGTGAAAGGCCGAGGTAGGGGCGAAGGGAGTGCGACTCACTCCTGTATTCACAAAGAACAGGTCCACCTAAAAGAAATGAAAGTCTAACATGTGCAGGTGCCCACTACTTGCTGGGCAGCTAAGACATCAGTAAAACTGCAGCATGGGCTCTCACTAGCCCTGGAACAACCAAACTGCGCCCAAACTTAGGAGCCACACAGGCTCTGACACAAAACATGCCCCCAAATGGTTGGAGCCCTCTGGGCTCTGGAAAGAAGCATGGGGTGCTGGGGCCATCCGGCTCAGAACTCATTGCGCACTTTTGGAGCCCTCTAGTCTCTGGGACACTAATGGGGCGGGGAAGCCACCTAGGCTTCGTTGAACAACTATGCCCCCCGTCGCTGGAGTCCCCTCTCTGGGGACTCAGAATCTCCAAACTGCCCCCTGAGCCCCTCGGACTCGATAAACAATTTGCCCCTCTCACATGGGAGCCTCGAGCTCGGGACTTCACTAGTAACGTGGGGGCGGCTCACTGCCATCCGGGGCCGCCCTACATGTCCCCTGCCACGGTGCATACCGTTGGAGCGGCCCACTGCCATCCGGGGCCGCTCTAAATGCCGCCATCATACAGGGCCTTGCACAGCGTTGGAGCAGCCCCCTGCAATTCGGGGCTGCTCTGGTGAAGGGGTACGGGCACTGCCACCCACCATCCACACTCACCGGACTGCAGGCCTCCTCGAGCAGCGTGGGGCTCTCCTTCACCACCGGATCCCCGCCTGCACTCTCAGCCGCTCTCCTCTCGCTACTGGCAGCCCCGGGGCTCTACACAGCTCACGGGAGCCCTGGGCCGCGGGAGGACTTCTCTCCCGGTGGCGGCAGCGTGCGCGGGACTTCCCTCTCCAAACCGGAAGTCCCGCCCACCGTCAGGCACCTCGCCGCCTGACTTCCGCTTTTGCCACGACTGCAATTTCTTCGTGGGGGAGCACCGAGGGGTGGGCACCCTCGGTGCTAAAAACAAATACAGAAGCGGGGTGGGCCCCCGTTTTAGCACCTAAAAAAAAAGGGGGGGCACCCTTAGAATATCGGGGCATAACGCAGGGTAGGCTCCTGCGAATTTCAAAAGAAAAGCACCCAAAATAAAATCGGGCAGAACGCAGGGTGGGCACCGGCGCACCAGTAACAGGACAGTTGAAAATAAAGCGATCACGAAGCGCTAGGGAGCAGGTAGACCTCAAGCCCCCCAAGAAGGGCTCCCATAGCAAAGGGGCCTCAGCAACCAAAAGTAAAAATACAGCGCTCCCATCTGGCAAAAGGTCCTAGAAAAGGTTTTAAGGGCAAAGGTCCAAAAGGGGTCCAAAATAGGTCCTCCAGGGCATCCAGGGGCTGGGCAGGGCCCAGGGAGGCAAGCCTTCCCCTGGGCCCCAGCAGCAGCACACCCCTGGCAGATTCAAGTCAGGAAACAAGAACAACTTCATGGGGTCACAGCCCCCTTTTTATACAGCAAAATCTTTTGTCTAGCAGGGTGCAGGCAATGTGGGAACCAGCTACAACTGGTTATGGAGAACTCCCTTTCACTGGCCAGGCTAGGGACATCAGACACAGGCTAGGGACATCTGACCCCACACAGCATTGTGTGGGGAAAGCCCAGCCCTATTCAGTTCCCAGGTGTACCCCTCCCTCACATCAGCATGCTAATCTCTCCACCACCGGGGCAGCCCCATCCTGACTCCTGGAATCAGGCTCACCAGCCAGCTCCAGCCAATCACACGCCAGACACAAATTACACAAACATGCCAACTTCTAGAAGTGGCACTTCCACACTAGACACAATCATGCCGCATACATCATTGCACAGCATTCAATCTCACGAGTTCGCACATACCAAACCCGACCCTGCACTCCCCACATATTAGGAACTGCCATGGTCACACATATTCCCCATGCATTCCTATGGGAGGGCAGGTCACTCTCACCACACACACAGAGACCGCACGCACTTTACACTGGACCACAGTTAAAAAGTGTGCAGAGACCTAAAATCACCAACACCAGGTTACAGAAACAGGCTAGGAAAAAGCAAAACGTTTCGGGGTGAACCTGCCAAAAGGGCCAGGTCCAACAGTCTCTATTTGGACTAAGGTACCTACCTCAGCCAACTAGAGACCCCCAGTTAAAAAATTCATTAATAAGGCCATTTATCTAATGATGTTGCATCATCTTCAATTGGCCCATAGAAGCTGATCAAATGAATAACCTGGTCTTAAAGCTTCAAACTACGCCTGATCCCTCTATCTTCAGGACTACACACCACCTGTATAACTTCCCCCTTGAATTTATTAGTAAAAAAAATTGCAACCCCCCCTACCCCCAAATTGCGGCACAAAGCGACACAAAAAATGCCTGAGATGTACATTGTGGCAGCCGCTGAAGCTTGGCAGGGTTTCCTGAAGTAGGATTACCTGTGCCCTTGGTGCTTTCAGCCATGCTATAATGAATCTGAATTTGTTCTAAATATTATTGCTGTTAGTATTATATGAAACTATTCTAATCTTTTCCATTACAAAATACTAAGATACATGCCCTTATCTCCATAGTGCTCCCTGACGTAAACTAAGTAAGAAATACCATCAATTTCCAAAATCTTAACCATCCTGCTTGACTCTAGACATTCCTGATATTGTTTCCCCATTTTAGTTCCCCAATCATCATCCACCTCCTCCCCTTACCCACACACCCTGTGAACCCCCTTCACCTTAATCCAGCAAGGAACCCTCCCCGCCCTAGGGTACCCGGGAAGGTACCAGCCCCTACTTGCAAGTGCCCGCCCCTCCCACTTGAGCCCCACTCCCAACCCTACCACCCAACCCTGAATAGGTGCGATGTGACTTGGCACTCCAGGCAGTTAAGGGGTTGCTGAAGGCCATAGGGCTAATTGACTATAGTAACTAGACAACTTTTACGTGATCAACATTACTATCCCTTGTTAACCCCCCTGTGTTGTAGAGACTGAAGAAACTCAATCGACTGGAAAATGTGTGACCTCCATGTCTATGAAACTTTCAACTTTGGTTGTTGGATAATACCCACTGGAGCACCAAGCTGCTGAATACAATTAATCATACCTCTGAATGCCGTGTGGTATCCCGCAGAAAATGCAGACATATCTGAAAATAACTTGAAAAGAAAATTGTCAGGAGTCTGATATATCATGTCTCAAATAGCACATGCCAAAATACATTCCTTAACTCAGCATTGCGTTTGGGGGCGAAATTACTTACTTGCCGCAGCTCCTGTGTCTCCTGTGTCTCGCTCTCCCCAGCCGCCGCTCTGCTAAAGCGGCCGCCAAGAGGGGGGAGCGCTTGGTTGCCTTACCGCCTACAATCCCCAGCATTCCCTGTGGGCTACCGGCGACGCCGCCAGCAGCGTCATTCACCAGCGCCCGGAGGCGCTTAAAGTCTTCAGACCCTGCAGAGGAGCGGGAACAGCATTGCGTTTGGGGGCGAAATTACTTACTTGCCGCAGCTCCTGTGTCTCGCTCTCCCCAGCCGCCTCACTGCTAAAGCGGCCGCCGAGAGGGGGGAGCGCTTGGTTGCCTTAACACCTACAATCCCCAGCATTCCCTGTGGGCTACCGGCGACGCCGCCAGTAGCGTCATTCACCAGCGCCCGGAGGCGCTTAAAGGTCTTCAGACCCTGCAGAGGAGCGGGAACAGCATTGCGTTTGGGGGCGAAATTACTTACTTGCCGCAGCTCCTGTGTCTCGCTCTCCCCAGCCGCCGCTCTGCTAAGGCGGCCGTCGAGAGGGGGGAGCGCTTGGTTGCCTTAACGCCTACAATCCCCAGCATTCCCAGTGGGCTACCGGCGACGCCGCCAGCAGCGTCATTCACCAGCGCCCGGAGGCGCTCTACGCTTCCGAGCTGAGTGGTCGCTCCCCTGCTGCTGAGGTATCGTTTGTGCAGCGCTTTTGCTCTATTCTAGACTGCAATTAATTACTACAGCCTGCTGTGCGCTCTTACTGCCGCTGCGTGCTGGAACTGCCTCTCTGCCCATTTTGTTTGCTGCTTTGCCCATTTTGTTTCCTGAATTTGCCGATCTGTCCATTCGTAGTGTGATACTGCCAGCGTGACTCTGCTGTTTAACTTATTTACATCTCGCCGCTTTTGCTAATTTGCATTGTGTTGATCAGCGCGACCCTGTTGCAGTATTTGCGTTTCCCCCCCAAGCTCTCCTGCCGCCCTGACCCCTCCACCTCCATTTTGTTGTTGTTGTCGTCGTCCTCCTTAGCCCGCCCCGCCTCCCAGCTGAAGCGCCCTCGCCCCTCCCCCTCCACCATCCATATATGACAGTTCTTCCCGCGCGCAGCGTTTACGCGCAGCGAACGCGCCCAATCCGCGCCGAAGGTGCGCCAAAGGTAAGCCCGTCTACGCCCGTCCGCGCCTGGACCGCGCCCAGCGCCAGACTCCCTGCCCCTCGCGCTTCCCAGCCCTCCCGCATTACCTACGATGCCGCCACCCTCCTAGCCCTTAACCCCGGTCGCGCCCCCAACTGCATCCAAGCCGCTCCTGGACACACCCATGGACCTTTCTCCTGCTACTCCTACAAATTCAGCGGCACCGACAACATCTCCGATACGACTACACCACAGATTCCCGACCACAACCACCTACAATGCATCCTTCTCAACACACGCTCGGTGCACAGACACGCCATTGACCTATGGAACCTTCTAGACACCTTCTCTCCAGACGTCGCCTTCCTAACGGAAACATGGATGAACGCTTCCTCCGCTCCAGACATCACCATTGCCATCCCTGAAGACTATAAGATCACTCGCAAAGACCGTACCAGCCACACAGGAGGAGGAATCGCTATTGTCCACAAGAAATCTATCCGCATCTCTACCAGCTCTGACACCAACCTCGCCAACTCCGAACACCTTCACTTCCAGATCCACATCGACCCCAAAACCACTCTCAGAGGCACTCTCCTCTACAGACCACCAGGACCCCGCGCAAAATTCAGTGAAGACATCACGGACTTCATCTCTCCACACGCGCTCCCCTCCAAAGACTATATTCTTCTGGGAGACCTCAACTTTCACCTTGAAAAGATAAACGACCACAACACCGCCACCCTCGTGGACAACCTCGCCAACCTTGGACTTAAACAACTGGTCACTTCCCCCACCCACATCGCAGGTCACACACTCGACCCCATCTTCACTTCCAGCAATCATGTCTCCTTCAGCCACACTACGGACCTCCTATGGACCGACCACAGCTGCGTTCACTTCACCTACAACAAGCCGAAACCCATCAACCACCCCCAACCCACCCTGCAAAGAAACTGGAAGAAAATCACCACGGACCAAATCTCAGCATCGCTCCTTCGAAACTCCCCAGCCCTCTCTTCTGACGCCAACGAAGCCGCAGCCAACCTCACCCTATGGCTATCCAACACCGCTGACACCTTAGCACCACTGAAAAAACGTCAAAGCAAACCTGGCAGCAAGAAGGCCTCATTGTTCAACGATGATCTTAAGAAATCCAAGAAACTCTGCCGCTCCCTTGAAAAAGCCTGGAAAAAAGACCCATCCACCAGCACCAAGGACGCCTTCAAAAGCGCCACCCGCACTCACCACCAACTGATCCGAAAAGCCAAGAAAACAGCATTCAAGGATCGACTTGACAACAACGCCCACAACAGCAAGGAACTTTTCAACATCGTCAAGGAATTTTCCAACCCCTCGGCCAACTCCAACGACATCACCCCATCTCAAACCCTCTGCGACTCCCTAGCCTCCTTTTTCCACAACAAGATTGCAGACATCCACAACAGCTTTGACAACCAACCCGGAAACCAACCCACCCCACCATCTGTTGACCATCTTCCCCCCGTAAACACCCTTAACGCCTGGAACCCAATCTCCTCTGAGGAAACCATCCGCCTGATGAATTCCATCCACTCTGGATCCCCCACAGACCCATGCCCTCACCACATCTTCAACAAAGCAGACTCCGTCATAGCACCGCACCTCCGAGACGTCATCAACTGCTCCTTGACATCCGCGACCTTCCCAGAAGACTGGAAACACGCTGAACTCACCGCCCTTCTGAAAAAACCAACAGCGGACCCCACCGAACTCAAAAATTACCGCCCCATCTCGCTGCTTCCATTCCCGGCCAAAGTCATCGAGAAAGCCGTCAACAACCAGCTCGCCACCTTCCTCGAAGCCAACAAATCACTCGACCCCTCACAATCTGGCTTCCGAGCAAAACACAGCACTGAGACCGCCCTCATCGCAGCAACAGACGACATTCGAACTCTACTGGACAATGGAGGCACAGTCGCCCTCATCCTCCTCGACCTCTCTGCAGCCTTCGACACAGTCTGCCACAGCACCCTTCTACAACGCCTCAATAACATCGGAATCCAAGGAAAAGCACTTGAATGGATCACCTCGTTCCTCACCGGAAGAACCCAGAGAGTCCGCCTTCCTCCATTCAAGTCCGAGGCCTCTGAAGTCATCTGCGGCGTGCCTCAAGGATCATCACTCAGCCCCACCCTCTTCAACGTATACATGAGCCCCCTCGCGGACATCGCCCGCCAACACAACCTCAACATCATCTCCTACGCGGACGACACTCAACTGATCCTTTCTCTCACCAAGGACCCCAGCACCGCCAAAACTAACCTACACGAAGGAATGAAAGAAGTCGCCGAATGGATGAAACAAAGCCGCCTGAAACTGAACTCAGATAAAACAGAAGTCCTCATCTTAGGCACTTCCCCCTCTGCTTGGGACGACTCTTGGTGGCCGGAAGCCCTTGGAAAAGCACCCATCCCGACAGACCACGCACGTAACCTTGGCGTCATCCTGGATTCTTCACTCTCAATGAACAGACAAGTCAACGCCGTATCCTCTTCCTGCTTCAACATTCTTCGCATGCTCAGAAAAACATTTCGCTGGATCCCCTCCGAAACAAGGAAAACAGTCACCCACGCTCTGGTCACGAGCCGACTGGACTACGGAAACACCCTATACGCAGGTACCACCGCTAAACTCCTGAAGAAACTCCAACGAATCCAAAACGCCTCAGCCAGGCTCATATTAGACATCCCACGCAACGAACACATCTCCGGTCACCTTAAAGACCTCCACTGGCTACCCGTCAATAAGAGGATCACTTTCCGACTGCTTACCCACGCACACAAATCACTCTACGACATCGGACCAGATTGCCTCAACTCTCGACTGTCCTTCTACACCCCCTCCCGCCAACTACGTTCTTCCAACCAAGCCTTCGCCACTGTACCTCGCATCAACAAGACCACCATGGGAGGCAGATCCTTTTCATACCTGGCTGCTAAAACATGGAACTCACTCCCCGCTTACCTTCGCCTCACCCAGAACCACCTAGCGTTCAGAAAGCAGCTTAAAACGTGGATATTTGACAAATAATCCTCCCCCCCTTCCTAAGCGCCTTGAAACCCTCTGGGTATGTAGTGCGCTATACAAATTGTATGACTTGACTTGACTTGAAAGGTCTTCAGACCCTGCAGAGGAGCGGGAACAGCATTGCGTTTGGGGGCGAAATTACTTACTTGCTGCAGCTCCTGTGTCTCGCTCTCCCCAGCCGGCGCTCTGCTAAAGCGGCCGCCGAGAGGGGGGAGCGCTTGTTTGCCCTAACGCCTACAATCCCCAGCATTCCCTCTGGGCTACCGGCGAAGCCGCCAGCAGCGTCATTCACCAGCGCCCGGAGGCGCTTAAAGGTCTTCAGACCCTCCCGCCTCGCGGAATGCGTGCGGGCGGAGCCCGGGCAGAGGGCGGGCCGTCTGTGGCTGTCCGGGGCAGGAGGAGGCAGGGCAGGGCCAGAGACCCTGCTCAATTCATTTGGACACTCGTAAAGCAACCACAAGGTAATAAGAGCATAATAGCATAAGGTATTTTGTGAACTGCTGTGTTATCAAACTAACTGTACCTCTGTAAGCTCTGTACTGGTTAGCGTACACCAAACACTTGGTCTAGCATATATGCCGGGGCCCGTGAAAGACAAGGCTAGTGGGGGGGCGGGTCCAATTGACAATTATCTTGTAAAAATGGTTAACAAGATTAATAATGGCAGAAGGGCTTCCTTGGGTAAAGGTAATTTCGTAGATCAGGACCAAGCCCAGGAGAGCCCTCTTCCACCAGAGGTTCTTCCAGACACTGTCACCATCACAGATATTGATCCCGAGGCTATCATTGCTGTAGAAGCACTGAACCATCAGGCCCCGGATATAGAAGTACCTGACAAGTCCATCTCGGAGTCTGAGGAGGAGGTAGCTCCTGTCCAAAATCAAACTAGGCCAGTTAGAACCTGTAGGAAGCAGCAAAGTAAGAGGTCGGGAAGGCATACACTGAAAAGAAAGGCAGAAATGTACCAGTACAATAGTAACCCTTTCCCTGACTTGACTGTCACAGCGGAGAAAATTAATGAAGAAAATATAACCCTGAGCTCTGGGCAACTAGGCCTGTTAATTCGTACTATGGAAGCCAAATTTGAGCTGAAACTAGCGGAATCCCTCAAACCATTAGTAGCCCAACTGGAAACCGTCACTGCAGAGGTCAAAAGACTAGGTGGTCTGCTAGAGAAGCAGTTAGCAGATAAAGATAAAGATAACCCCTCTTTAACCGCACCTAATACAGTCTCCATGGAGAATGACAGAGACGGGTTACCTAAGAATGATAAAAATGTACACGCCTTTTGTCAATCCTCTAGAGCTACCCAAGAATCTCCTGGTCCTTCTGTTTTACCCCCACCTGCGTCTATCAGTTCAGGAGTACACCCTAAACCTGGGCCGGTCACAAAGCCAATTCCCACCCCTATTAGGAGAAGTAACTATATTGATCTCCCTCCAGGTTGTGCCCCCTATGTAATTGTATTAGTAAATGTACCCCCACATAATTCATCTTTGGTTGAGCCACTTGAGGAGTCACATGACTCCCTTAAAAATAAAGTTGTATCTTGGCTGAACATAAAATGTGGTTTTCCTCCAAAGTTTGCAGGAGAAATAATCACAGTCAGGAGGGTAAACTGGATTGGTCCCACACGCAAAACTTGTACTGGTGATTGCGTGGTGGTAAATTTTAGATTCCCCCAGCATGTGGCCACAGTTCTTTTAAGGTCAGCCTCGATGGCCACCGATAGTAGCAGTATCTGTGTGCGCCCTTTGGGATATTTCTATAATCATCTTCCAGGACCTCCCACCCCTAGCTTAGGCAGAAGCGCCTTTACACCTTTTGGTCCTTTATCTGCTACTCTGAGCCAGGCTCCAGGGAGGGAGAACCTCTTTAGGTTTGGACTCAACATCACAACGCACAATAGATTTGACGCCTTGTCGGGTCTTGAGTTGTGCGATTGACAGGGAGATGAAGAGGGTATGGAAGATGCTGCTATAGTGGACAATGCCCCTATGGCTCCTGTACCTTCTTCAGAGAGTAACGGATGTAAACCGGAGCTGGGTACCCCTGACAAAAGGGATAAGATCAGATTATTAAGTTGGAATATTGCCGGGTTACGGTCCAAGAGAGAAGATCCCAATTGGCTGAACTTTGTAAAATCTTATGACATTATTGCTATGCAGGAGACCTGGGACATGGACTGTGATTTTTGGTTGGACGGATTTACTTCTTTCTTTGTCCCAGCATTACCCTCTCCTGCGGGAAGGAACAGAGGGGGCCTGCTGATGTTGGTCTCGGTGAATATAAAGGGTAACATTATAAAAGTTGATTGCGACACTCATAATTGTATAGTCATCGAGGTAACTTTGGCCAACGGTAATAAAACACTCTTTGTGAATTGTTATAACTTACCGAATGGCTACCCTGTAAATGAGCACTTACTGTGGCTAACAGACTTTTTATTTACTTATAAAGAAAAGCAAACCACTTACTGTCATTTTATACTGTTGGGTGATTTTAATGTTCATTTATGTGTAAATTGTGACCTAACTGATGCAGATGCCCCTGACAGTATTTCACCCCCGCATTTTGAGCACAGTCAGAAGGGGGTGGTTATGGAAAATTTACTAGCGACCAATGATTTATATGAAGCAGAATTTTTTGACAAAAATTCTAGGGTAGCTACGTATACTGGAAGGGACTGCGATTCAATAATTGATTATATATTTCTATCGTTAGGTCTTCTTAAATTCGTGATTTCTTATAACGCTATCTCGATGCCAGCAAGTGACCATAACCCCGTGGGGATGGAGCTAGTTAATGGCTTCTCCCTTATGAATTCTACTGCTACATCCCAGGTTGCTCTACCAATTAAGACAAAAAAACCAGGGGAGGAGGATCAAGTGGGGACAGGTAGTACCAGATGATTTTTTTCTCACCATAACCACCGAGGCTGCAGAACAATTGAACATCTGTGTTAATCCCCTTTCAAAAGGCGAGGAGGTTCTAACCTCATTTGAAGGCATCTGCCATATAGTATCCCTGAATCTAACATCTAAAGGTCAGGGAGGGAAAAATATACCGGCATTTGGTTGGTTTGATTCTACCTGCAGTAAAGCCCACAGCCGCCTAAAAATAGCACTTAATACCCGCCCAAGGGATTTAGCCCTGGTGCGGCAGCTGAGAAAGGATTATTCCAGGGCTACCCAAGCACGTAAACAGGATCTAAAAAGGGAAGCCTGGGTAGAGCTCATGGATAAAGCTACCTTAAAAAATAGTTCGAAGTTCTGGTCAATGATAAACACCCCACTGTTTGCACATGATCAGAACGAGAAACTGGAACTTAACATCCCTGAGGTTGACTGGCTTAACCATTTTGAAAAAATGTATGGAAGTAACACGGAGCAGGAGCTCTTTGAGCTCCCTGCTTCTGAATTTCCTTTAGCGCCAGTAAATTTTAACATAATTGAAGTCTTTGAAGCAATCGAGAGTAGCGCAGGTCAAAAGGCACCTGGACCTGATGGGGTTCCTTCAGACATGTTTAAGGCTAACTCGTTATATTAATTAAGCAAAAGGGGGTGGTGATGGACAGAGTTTCTGAATTAAGCAGAATACTCTCACCCAGTCAAGAGATCAGGGCTTGATCCAACACCGTTTTTTAGCTCACTGCACCATCCCAGCTCAGAACCTGGCTATATGCAAATTAGTCTGTCCCTGGCCCAGTGCATCATGGGAACAGAGCAGACCAAACTACCAAGCCAATTCTTTCACTGGACAGAAACAAGCTTCCGGGGACCGATTTCTGGCATTACAGCCGTCTTCGGCCCGGCTTGCTTGAATCCTGATGGTGCAATGAGCAAGGGACTCACGTCTGAGTATACCCTTCCACGCTTAAGGTGGACAAAACAATTAAGCAAAAGGGGGTGGTGATGGACAGAGTTTCTGAATTAAGCAGAATACTCTCACCCAGTCAAGAGATCAGGGCTTGATCCAACACCGTTTTTTAGCTCACTGCACAATCCCAGCTCAGAACCTGGCTATATGCAAATTAGTCTGTCCCTGGCCCAGTGCATCATGGGAACAGAGCAGACCAAACTACCAAGCCAATTCTTTCACTGGACGGAAACAAGCTTCCGGGGACCGGTTTCTGGCATTACAGCCGTCTTCGGCCCGGCTTGCTTGAATCCTGATGGTGCAATGAGCAAGGGACTCACGTCTGAGTATACCCTTCCACGCTTAAGGTGGACAAAACAATTAAGCAAAAGGGGGTGGTGATGGACAGAGTTTCTGAATTAAGCAGAATACTCTCACCCAGTAAAGAGATCAGGGCTTGATCCAACACCGTTTTTTAGCTCACTGCACCATCCCAGCTCAGAACCTGGCTATATGCAAATTAGTCTGTCCCTGGCCCAGTGCATCATGGGAACAGAGCAGACCAAACTACCAAGCCAATTCTTTCACTGGACGGAAACAAGCTTCCGGGGACCGGTTTCTGGCATTACAGCCGTCTTCGGCCCGGCTTGCTTGAATCCTGATGGTGCAATGAGCAAGGGACTCACGTCTGAGTATACCCTTCCACGCTTAAGGTGGACAAAACAATTAAGCAAAAGGGGGTGGTGATGGACAGAGTTTCTGAATTAAGCAGAATACTCTCAACCAGTCAAGAGATCAGGGCTTGATCCAACACCGTTTTTTAGCTCACTGCACCATCCCAGCTCAGAACCTGGCTATATGCAAATTAGTCTGTCCCTGGCCCAGTGCATCATGGGAACAGAGCAGACCAAACTACCAAGCCAATTCTTTCCTGGACGGAAAAAAGCTTCCGGGGACCGGTTTCTGGCATTACAGCCGTCTTCGGCCCGGCTTGCTTGAATCCTGATGGTGCAATGAGCAAGGGACTCACGTCTGAGTATACCCTTCCACGCTTATGGTGGACAAAACAATTAAGCAAAAGGGGGTGGTGATGGACGGAGTTTCTGAATTAAGCAGAATACTCTCACCCAGTCAAGAGATCAGGGCTTGATCCAACAACACCGTTTTTTAGCTCACTGCACCATCCCAGCTCAGAACCTGGCTATATGCAAATTATTCTGTCCCTGGCCCAGTGCATCATGGGAACAGAGCAGACCAAACTACCAAGCCAATTCTTTCACTGGGCGGAAACAAGTTTCCGGGGACCGGTTTCTGGCATTACAGCCGTCTTCAGCCCGGCTTGCTTGAATCCTGATGGTGCAATGAGCAAGGGACTCACGTCTGAGTATACCCTTCCACGCTTAAGGTGGACAAAACAATTAAGCAAAAGGGGGTGGTGATGGACAGAGTTTCTGAATTAAGCAGAATACTCTCACCCAGTCAAGAGATCAGGGCTTGATCCAACAACACCGTTTTTTAGCTCACTGCACCATCCCAGCTCAGAACCTGGCTATATGCAAATTAGTCTGTCCCTGGCCCAGTGCATCATGGGAACAGAGCAGACCAAACTACCAAGCCAATTCTTTCACTGGACGGAAACAAGCTTCCGGGGACCGGTTTCTGGCATTACAGCCGTCTTCGGCCCGGCTTGCTTGATTCCTGATGGTGCAATGAGCAAGGGACTCACGTCTGAGTATACCCTTCCACGCTTATGGTGGACAAAACAATTAAGCAAAAGGGGGTGGTGATGGACAGAGTTTCTGAATTAAGCAGAATACTCTCACCTAGTCAAGAGATCAGGGCTTGATCCAACAACACCGTTTTTTAGCTCACTGCACCATCCCAGCTCAGAACCTGGCTATATGCAAATTAGTCTGTCCCTGGCCCAGTGCATCATGGGAACAGAGCAGACCAAACTACCAAGCCAATTCTTTCACTGGACGGAAACAAGCTTCCGGGGACCGGTTTCTGGCATTACAGCCGTCTTCGGCCCCGCTTGCTTGAATCCTGATGGTGCAATGAGCAAGGGACTCACGTCTGAGTATACCCTTCCATGCTTATGGTGGACAAAACAATTAAGCAAAAGGGGGTGGTGATGGACAGAGTTTATGAATTAAGCAGAATACTCTCACCCAGTCAAGAGATCAGGGCTTGATCCAACACCGTTTTTTAGCTCACTGCACAATCCCAGCTCAGAACCTGGCTATATGCAAATTAGTCTGTCCCTGGCCCAGTGCATCATGGGAACAGAGCAGACCAAACTACCAAGCCAATTCTTTCACTGGACAGAAACAAGCTTCCGGGGACCGGTTTCTGGCATTACAGCCGTCTTCGGCCCGGCTTGCTTGAATCCTGATGGTGCAATGAGCAAGGGACTCACGTCTGAGTATACCCTTCCACGCTTAAGGTGGACAAAACAATTAAGCAAAAGGGGGTGGTGATGGACAGAGTTTCTGAATTAAGCAGAATACTCTCACCCAGTCAAGAGATCAGGGCTTGATCCAACACCGTTTTTTAGCTCACTGCACCATCCCAGCTCAGAACCTGGCTATATGCAAATTAGTCTGTCCCTGGCCCAGTGCATCATGGGAACAGAGCAGACCAAACTACCAAGCCAATTCTTTCACTGGACGGAAACAAGCTTCCAGGGACCGGTTTCTGGCATTACAGCCGTCTTCAGCCCGGCTTGCTTGAATCCTGATGGTGCAATGAGCAAGGGACTCACGTCTGAGTATACCCTTCCACGCTTAAGGTGGACAAAACAATTAAGCAAAAGGGGGTGGTGATGGACAGAGTTTCTGAATTAAGCAGAATACTCTCAACCAGTCAAGAGATCAGGGCTTGATCCAACACCGTTTTTTAGCTCACTGCACCATCCCAGCTCAGAACCTGGCTATATGCAAATTAGTCTGTCCCTGGCCCAGTGCATCATGGGAACAGAGCAGACCAAACTACCAAGCCAATTCTTTCACTGGACGGAAAAAAGCTTCCGGGGACCGGTTTCTGGCATTACAGCCGTCTTCGGCCCGGCTTGCTTGAATCCTGATGGTGCAATGAGCAAGGGACTCACGTCTGAGTATACCCTTCCACGCTTATGGTGGACAAAACAATTAAGCAAAAGGGGGTGGTGATGGACGGAGTTTCTGAATTAAGCAGAATACTCTCACCCAGTCAAGAGATCAGGGCTTGATGCAACACCGTTTTTTAGCTCACTGCACCATCCCAGCTCAGAACCTGGCTATATGCAAATTATTCTGTCCCTGGCCCAGTGCATCATGGGAACAGAGCAGACCAAACTACCAAGCCAATTCTTTCACTGGGCGGAAACAAGTTTCCGGGGACCGGTTTCTGGCATTACAGCCGTCTTCAGCCCGGCTTGCTTGAATCCTGATGGTGCAATGAGCAAGGGACTCACGTCTGAGTATACCCTTCCACGCTTAAGGTGGACAAAACAATTAAGCAAAAGGGGGTGGTGATGGACAGAGTTTCTGAATTAAGCAGAATACTCTCACCCAGTCAAGAGATCAGGGCTTGATCCAACACCGTTTTTTAGCTCACTGCACCATCCCAGCTCAGAACCTGGCTATATGCAAATTAGTCTGTCCCTGGCCCAGTGCATC
This sequence comes from Lissotriton vulgaris, assembly GCF_964263255.1. Taxonomy (NCBI): domain Eukaryota; kingdom Metazoa; phylum Chordata; class Amphibia; order Caudata; family Salamandridae; genus Lissotriton; species Lissotriton vulgaris. The sequence goes on from NC_141685.1 coordinate 220,016,233, forward strand.
ATGGGAACAGAGCAGACCAAACTACCAAGCCAATTCTTTCACTGGACGGAAACAAGCTTCCGGGGACCGGTTTCTGGCATTACAGCCGTCTTCGGCCCGGCTTGCTTGATTCCTGATGGTGCAATGAGCAAGGGACTCACGTCTGAGTATACCCTTCCACGCTTATGGTGGACAAAACAATTAAGCAAAAGGGGGTGGTGATGGACAGAGTTTCTGAATTAAGCAGAATACTCTCACCCAGTCAAGAGATCAGGGCTTGATCCAACAACACCGTTTTTTAGCTCACTGCACCATCCCAGCTCAGAACCTGGCTATATGCAAATTAGTCTGTCCCTGGCCCAGTGCATCATGGGAACAGAGCAGACCAAACTACCAAGCCAATTCTTTCACTGGACGGAAACAAGCTTCCGGGGACCGGTTTCTGGCATTACAGCCGTCTTCGGCCCGGCTTGCTTGAATCCTGATGGTGCAATGAGCAAGGGACTCACGTCTGCGTATACCCTTCCACGCTTAAGGTGGACAAAACAATTAAGCAAAAGGGGGTGGTGATGGACAGAGTTTCTGAATTAAGCAGAATACTCTCACCCAGTCAAGAGATCAGGGCTTGGTCCAACACCGTTTTTTAGCTCACTGCACCATCCCAGCTCAGAACCTGGCTATATGCAAATTAGTCTGTCCCTGGCCCAGTGCATCATGGGAACAGAGCAGACCAAATTACCAAGCCAATTCTTTCACTGGACGGAAACAAGCTTCCGGGGACCGGTTTCTGGCATTACAGCCGTCTTTGGCCCGGCTTGCTTGAATCCTGATGGTGCAATGATCAAGGGACTCACGTCTGAGTATACCCTTCCACGCTTATGGTGGACAAAACAATTAAGCAAAAGGGGGTGGTGATGGACAGAGTTTCTGAATTAAGCAGAATACTCTCACCCAGTCAAGAGATCAGGGCTTGATCCAACACCGTTTTTTAGCTCACTGCACCATCCCAGCTCAGAACCTGGCTATATGCAAATTAGTCTGTCCCTGGCCCAGTGCATCATGGGAACAGAGCAGACCAAACTACCAAGCCAATTCTTTCACTGGACGTAAACAAGCTTCCGGGGACCGGTTTCTGGCATTACAGCCGTCTTCGGCCCGGCTTGCTTGAATCCTGATGGTGCAATGAGCAAGGGACTCACGTCTGAGTGTACCCTTCCACGCTTAAGGTGGACAAAACAATCAAGCAAAAGGGGGTGTTGATGGACAGAGTTTCTGAATTAAGCAGAATACTCTCAACCAGTCAAGAGATCAGGGCTTGATCCAACACCGTTTTTTAGCTCACTGCACCATCCCAGCTCAGAACCTGGCTATATGCAAATTAGTCTGTCCCTGGCCCAGTGCATCATGGGAACAGAGCAGACCAAACTACCAAGCCTATTCTTTAACTGGACGGAAACAAGCTTCCGGGGACCGGTTTCTGGCATTACAGCCGTCTTCGGCCCGGCTTGCTTGAATCCTGATGGTGCAATGAGCAAGGGACTCACGTCTGAGTATACCCTTCCACGCTTATGGTGGACAAAACAATTAAGCAAAAGGGGGTGGTGATGGACAGAGTTTCTGAATTAAGCCGAATACTCTCACCCAGTCAAGAGATCAGGGCTTGATCCAACACCGTTTTTTAGCTCACTGCACCATCCCAGCTCAGAACCTGGCTATATGCAAATTAGTCTGTCCCTGGCCCAGTGCATCATGGGAACATAGCAGACCAAACTACCAAGCCAATTCTTTCACTGGACGTAAACAAGCTTCCGGGGACCGGTTTCTGGCATTACAGACGTCTTCGGCCCGGCTTGCTTGAATCCTGATGGTGCAATGAGCAAGGGACTCACGTCTGAGTATACCCTTCCACGCTTATGGTGGACAAAACAATTAAGCAAAAGGGGGTGGTGATGGACAGAGTTTCTGAATTAAGCAGAATACTCTCACCCAGTCAAGAGATCAGGGCTTGATCCAACACCGTTTTTTAGCTCACTGCACCATCCCAGCTCAGAACCTGGCTATATGCAAATTAGTCTGTCCCTGGCCCAGTGCATCATGGGAACAGAGCAGACCAAACTACCAAGCCAATTCTTTCACTGGATGGAAACAAGCTTCCGGGGGCCGGTTTCTGGCATTACAGCCGTCTTCGGCCCGGCTTGCTTGAATCCTGATGGTGCAATGAGCAAGGGACTCACGTCTGAGTATACCCTTCCACACTTCTGAGCTGGTTCTGAGCTGGGATGGTGCAGTGAGCTAAAAAACGGTGTTGGATCAAGCCCTGATCTCTTGACTGGGTGAGAGTATTCTGCTTAATTCAGAAACTCTGTCCATCACCACCCCTTGTTCTTAAATATATAACTCATTATATTGGGCAGATATTTTATCTAAAGTTTTTAATGCTGCGTCTGTTGTGGGATTCCCGAAATCTTGGTCCAGAGCTACTATAATTCCCGTGTTTAAAAAAGGCCAGAGGGGAGATCCAAGATGCTATAGGCCCATTTCATTATTGGACTCCTCGGTTAAGATCCTAGGAAAAGTTGTACTAGCCAGAATAACATCTTGGGCTACCAGGAATGATATCCTGACGGATGTACAGTATGGCTTTAGAGCGGGGAGGAGCACAGAGGACCAATGTCTTAACCTTCACATGATAATATCAAAGTACACGAGGGCCAAAAGGGGATCTATATTCCTAGGCTTTATGGACTTATCCACAGCTTTTGATCTAGTCAATAGATCAAAGCTGTGGACTATGCTCCTGACTATGGGCCTTGATTCCTCTTTGGTGCATTTCCTGGCGGAGCTGCATAAAGATCTAAATGCCTACATCAGGATGACCTCTGACGGGAAGTGTACGGCGAGCTTTAGGTCCCGACGAGGGGTACGCCCGGGCTGTATTTTGGCCCCCATGCTGTTCACGTTGTACGTGAATTCCTTGGAGGCCAACCTAACAGCTGTAACTCAGTACATACCGTGCATGGGGGGAGTCCAATTCCGGTGTTCCTCTATGCCGACGATGCGGTATTGATAGCCAGGACCCCGATTGCCCTACAAAAACTCCTTGATTCTTTTGTATCCTTTATGTCCAATTAGGACTTGGTCATTAATAGTGCCAAATCGCATACTATGTCAGTGGGTTGCCCCAAAAGCAAAGGAAAAACATTTTATTGTGGAAAGGAAGTTATCTCCAGTGTAAAAATTTTCACCTACTTAGGTGTAGTGTTTGACCAAAGAGGAACCTGGGGACGGCAGCTAACTTCCAAGGCAAATGTGGTGAGAAGTTCTGCTTCCGCAGTCTTGGGGTTCGCAAAAAGACTCGGGGGGAAACCCACAGAGGCTATTCTGGCCATCTATAAAGCCAAATCAGTATCTATTGCACGATATGGGGCAGCAATTTGGGGATACACAAATACAGACTGCATCCAAGTGGAAGAAAATAAATTCCTACGGTCATTGCTTGGTTTGCCCCATCAAACAGCGACTTATCCCGTACACCTTGAATTAGATGTGGGATTTATCACTGATATGCTAAAATTAGCACCCATAGTGTTATGGATAAAACTTTGGATAAACCAGAACCTTAGTCTGAACCATAAAATCATTAAAGACTGTATGAAACTAGATCATGTGAGGGAAATCCAGTGGTTGTCATATGTAGAGAATGTGGCTGTAAAGCTAGGACGCCCTGAGATTTTTGGAAGTCCAGAAATCCTATGCAAAGAAGATCTAGTATGGGTGAAGACCAATTTCAGCAGGTACTGTGTCGCGGAACGAGAGGCTGAGGAACTTGGGAAACTCTCTGTGAGGAGTTATGTAATGATAACTACAAGTTCGGAGATGGCGCCCTATTTGTCAGTGGTAACAAACTTTTTCCACAGATGGTTACTGACAAAATTCCGATTCAATCAAATTCATACGGTCTTGTGGGATATGAAAATTTGGTGCAAGTTAGAGGACTCTACTCCTTGCAAATGTTATGATAAGTCTGTACAGGATACTGCGCATTTTCTATTTTTTTGCCCTTGGTATTCTGAACCCCGGAAGCGATATGTCAAACCTTTGCTGAAAGAGATGTCTTTTCCCAGTATAAACCTGCACTGCTATTTTTGTTAATGTTGGAAACCCCTGTCATTATGTACTGTATTGCTAGTTTCTTGACAGCTGCTGTAAGAATTAGGAGATTAAGATTGAACTTTTAATGCTGTAATATATCCTCTGTAAACTGTATTTTGTATATGAATTACCGATTGTGGGGTTTTGTATGGAAAGGGAATCGTACAATAGTTTTCTTCTTATTAGAGGAAAAAAAAGGGGAGAAAAATGGATTTTTAAAGTTTATCATGAATTTAATTGTATTAATTTGTCTTTTTATCCTGTTTTTATTATGTACCTAACATGTTTTAGTATACTTTTATGATTTTAATTAATCGAATAAAGTGGTTTTGACTGACTGACTGACATTCCTTAACTCTAAAGTCGCCAAAGATTACAATGATAGTTCGAGGGTAATTGGCTTTGGGATGCTGGAATGCTGGGACACGTTGAGCCCATGAAATTGTGAGATCAATATTCAGGGCTGCTGCTTCAGAAAACACATATTTGAAGAAAAGATCTGATACTACAGCAACTAGCGATTGGCCGATTTCATGTCCTTCAGGTACTCCTATAATGCAAAGATTCTATCTTTGTGACCAATTTCCTGCATTACCGACCTTAATTTGGAGTTCGGCCAGATCAGTTTGTAGTTTATTCACCTGAACTGCTTGACATGGCAAGCTGTCTTCTATAATACATGATGTAAGCTCGAACACAGCTGTGACTCAGTTTTCTTGTGCGCATCTTCTAGGGATATTTTCATATTTTTCAACTCCATCAAGATCTGTCGCAGCAATACATTTGTAGGGTCTGGTTGGGCTTCATCCTTCTGCATATTTAGAATTTCTGGTAAAATCTGCTGCACTGAAGACACCCTGCCTGGTACTTCGACTGTTGTTGAGGCCTCAATCATGACATCCAGAGCAGTAGTAAATGAAGCTGGGTGCGCTGCTGCACTTGTACCCATCTCTCCAACAGCAAGTTCTCCCCGCCTCTCAGGAATTTGCTTTTGCTGAAATACTCTAGAGCTAGCGTGTTTGCGCCGTTTCTTCATGTTCAAGCCCGCAAATAAGGGATATGGTGGCAGCTGCTTGCCTCCAGAAGGATCCCCAGTGGTGGTGCTACACTTATTACTGATGTGCTCATATCCATGATGTGTGGGGAAGCAGGTCTTGCATCATCAGAGTGGGGTTCTATGCAGTGCTTTAAATGGTTAAAAAAGTTAAAGTACTCAGCAAATTGAGCTGTGACCAGGGGACGTGGCAAGAAGGCGGGGCTAGGAGATGGGAGAATGGGCAGGGCTAATGACACTTTAAAGGGCGCAAGAATTGTTTGAGGTGCGAATAATTACAAATTGCTTCAATCTGTAATATATTGTTGATACCCTTGCATGTATTACAGATCCTTTTAATATTCTCTTTCAAATGTTGCATATGAAATTTCTGGTGCACAAATGGCACATGAATCACATCTATTATGCACAGATTCAGCGACAATCACCATTGAGTATCCAACTAAAAAGGAGAGGCGGTGGACAAAGGTATTATTTAAAGGGCTTACAGATGAAACCAGGGTGAGGTGGGGCGTGGCAAAATGATTGAAGATACCAATCCCAAGCCAAGAAACCCCATTCCTTGCACTATAGTAAAGCCCTTGCAAAGCAAGTGGAGGAGGTCTGAATTAAAGAAAGGCGTTCCAATATGATCAGTGGTAATTGGCAGTAGAACCACACACACACACACACACACACACCCACACACACCCGCATGCACACACACACACACAATGTTGGATGAGAACTAATTAATAAAGTGTACATTTATCCCATGAGATATTTTGATGCTTTCTGAAAGATGTATAATACCCAAGTCAATGTTACTCATTTAATCGACCTCAAAAGGATGAAAGGCAGAGTGAACCGCCAAGGATTAAAGCTGGGACCAAGAGGTCAAACACACATTTTTTAAGTGGATGCATTAGGCCACTGAGTAACCACAACACTAACCCCCACCCTACTTCTTGAACATCTAGCAAGTACCAGCTAAACCTGGGGCAATCCCTGCTTTCATTGCTCTGCCTTGCTTCTAACAGTGATGCTCTAATAGCCACAGTTGCCTATTCGGGTGGTCGGGGCAGGTAGAGGAAAATCAGTGTAGCTATGAAGCACACTGAACCTAACTGGTTTGACCCTGACTATCTCTGCCTGCATCAGTGTCCTTTCTGAGTCCTGACACGAGAACAGTGTGAGTAGAGGCAAGGGCCAACGGCACATGACTGACCCACAAATGAGTTTGCTGTAGGCTAAAAATTCCATGTTTAGGGCCACCAGTATCACCGTCTTTAGTATGCTTTATCTTTCTGGTTATGGACTAACATACTGCTATACAGCACTGACCTTGACGTGCGGCCCCAGATCAACAGCAGCACTAGGCTGAACCCTACTCTACTGAGAACTGACATCAAAAAGATGTTAAATAAACATGCAAGCATTTATTTAAAGGTTAAGGGACGTTACAGAAAGAAGTAACTAGGGTGTCCTGCACCTCTTAACTTTACCAACACTAACTTTTAAACACATCTTGCAGCAAGAGTCTAAACAATATATAAAGTCTCCCTCAATTAAAAAAATGTTCTTTTATCAACGTGCAGAACCGCTTATCCTTGTTACATCAGATTATACCAGTGTTTTGATAAGCATTTTATTGTTTAAAGTGATATTTTTCAAACGTGAATTTAAAAACATGAATTCTTCCCTCCACACTGACAACAAAGCCAATATTGAACTTATGTTCATCCTCTTGAGCAGCCTGGGTTTCTATTATACATGCTCACTAAAATGTTTAATCAAACAAGGGAGGATTTTGTAAAGCAAATATCCTGAAGTAATATTGCAAGGTTCTCTTATATTATTATTATTTCAACACTTGTAGAGCGCGCTATCACCTGGCAGGCATCCGGGTGCAATATGTGATAATGAAGTAAAAGAAGGCAAAGTATAAACAATCGCGTAGGATCAAACAATTTGTTAAAGTGGGGAAGCCAGGATTAATCCCAGATTTTCTGATTTCTAGTCAACTGCACAATGTGAAACCAGAAAACCTGGGACTAATCCTGGCTTCCCTACTTTATAAAATTGTGTGATCCTAGGCAAACAAAAATGTTGGTGAGAACCCACGATATTCACTAATCTGCTTGTTAGGTACAAATCTAAACACCACTTTTGGTGTGAAGTGCAGAGTTGTATAAAGGACAACACCCATGAAAATGGCAAAATACTGAAGACCAAAACAGTGTATAGCACTTCCGGGGCCATCAAAAAGGAAAACTCCACGTCTGGGATTTTTTAAAGGCCTGCTAGCCCAGATACCAGTCGCTGCTGCCCAAACGTTTTAATTGTACCAACTAACTGACCTAATAAAGGCCATAGAACCCGACCAAATGCAACGTGTAATTGGGTTGCGGGATGGGGGTCACCCGAAACAGACCCCCCTGAAGATTCGCCCTTGGAGAGAGGAGCCAGACCAGCAGCGAGGGCTGGAGGGAAACACTGCAGCAGAGACAGAAACAGCAGGAAAGACATTTGTTAGATTCCTTTCGTTTTGTTTCTGCCTCTACAGGAACGCAGGATTGGATTGGCCCCTTGGAGATATGTAATGCAGGGCACCGGGGTGAAGTGCAGCAGCCGCCCCTGCATTACACAAGCACACTAATTTGTTTCAGGCTGGGTAGTCGGCATAGACAGGCAACTTTAGCGCCCACCTCCCAGTCTTCGGCTGAAAGAGGAGGCCTAATGCCTTCACCCCAGCAGCACTAGCTTCAAGTGTACTTAGCGCAGACAGCTGATGGTAACAGTGGCTCAAAGTAGATGTTAATGGTAACAGCAGACTCTATAAAATGCCCAGGTGCTATAAAAGCCAATATCTGCTGATTTCTCAGCTCTGAGAGTCAAAATGAATGCAAGCAGCACACTCAATAGCTTGTCAATGTATACCTATGACCAGCTGGGTGCAGGTATTATGGCAGCAACCTGCTTGTCTGACCTATATGCAGGGCACGAGTCCTAAAAAGAGAAGTGGGTAGACACTGTCACCGGAAGTGACGTCACGACAGGAAGGGACGTCAGAAAAATGTTGAGCTCCAATCTCGTCCCAGAGAGGCCAGAGTTAAGTTCAGCTGTTTGGCAGGGGGGACGGAATAAGTGGGGGTACGCCTTCCACCCGCGTGGTACCCCGACTCGAGCCCTGCCTATACGAGCGTATTCTTGATCCAAGGTACTCGCGTGCTCCTGTTAACTGCAGCTCACAGGGTAATCGACAGCCTTCTGGAAATGCTCCTAGGGCACGAACGAGCCTTCACATGACCTTCCACAGAGCACCGTTTCATCTGTGAGAAAGCCGGCGTTCATCCATGAGGGCGCAGAGCCACGCACCATGCCTCCTGTGCACGCTGAGGCAGCAGCGCCTTTTTCGTCTGGCACTCTGGTACTGCAATGTTCTCAAGGTTGGCCCGCGCAGATCCATCACACGTGGGCCTAAAAATAGGAGGGGGTGGGCACAAAAGTGATATTTCTCCTTCTAAAGATACCTACAATATTTATTTGAGAATCTAAAAAGAAGATGAGATAACTTCTCTTCTCTGCATTCAGGATTTTCAATCCAGATGTCGATTGAAAATCCGTGATTCTTTGATTAGGTGGCTGTCACAGAAATAATTCTGTTGTGGCCTCTATTACCCAACATGATGCGCAGAGCACTGTGTCATGAAAAAAAAGGGAAAAAAGTCACAGAGGGCAGGATAAACCTCCTATGACTCCCAGAACCATTGGGGAAAGGAAGGTCCAAAGGGAAACCCACATCGACATCATTTAAATGAAAAAGTAGTATATTCATTGTGGGTTCACCTAAACTATCTGCATTCGTGAATTCTGTTAAAATAATTGGGAAATTAAAGTATCAGTATCAGTATCAAAAAGCTTTATTCGATTTTAAGTTTTAAAATCATAAAAGCATACAGACAAATACTACAATACATTTTAAAAACATTTTAAAATAATCTCCTAATAGTTTAGTTTTAAGTTGCACAGTTAATGGCTTGGGCACACTTTACACGACCTTTAGGCAACGTTGTAGGACACAGTAGTCTACAAGACTTAATGATTATGACACAGAAAACTATTATACAACGGTTTGGGACAATTAAAAGCCACTGAAAAACTACTGCCATTACTTAAATGGGTTCCTCTGCCCCCCGGGATGTAATCACTGCCCTGGGTACTAGGGGAAAGCGTGTAGGACGTGTAGGGGTAAAAGTCTTGTAAATTCCAGGTGGAAATAAGTCCTTCTCCATTTTGAAGTCGCCACGTCTGCATGTATGGCACAATGTGTCTACTCCTGAACCGTATCAGGATCAGATCCCCCTGGATGTCTTTTTTAAGAGGTCCAAGCCATCCCACCCTCCGGACACTTATTATTCGGCCATCAAGGTGGTAAGGCAGAGGTCTGTTTTTTGATAGCCAGAACTTGACCTTGTTCATAAGTTCGTTATGTCTCTCGGCTTTGCCTTTTGGTAGTTCAGGGACTCCCGTGAGAACAATTACAAAAGGTGCAGCTTCTGGAGGTAAGTGTAGGTGGGTGGTGCGCACATGTTTAGATGGAATGTGGCGTGGAGTTGTCAATTTCGGTGGGACTTTGGGGTTGATAGGCAATGAGGAGGTGGAGGGTGGCAATTGGATAGGCGCCGCTTCATAAGGGGTAGTCATAATTGGGAAATTTGAGGGGGCGGTTGTTGACGAGCAGTCAGTTGTTACAGCGTGGGCTGGGGGTTTCAAGAGAGATTCAATGGAGTTCTCCAACCCCGTGAGCTTATTTCCCAGCGTGGTGATTTTGACCATCAAGGGGTGTATTAAGGATTTAAGCAATTGCTCGATCATAGACAGAAGGGCCTGCTGGGAAGAAGATGATAAGGCCTCTAGATTGACACCAGGTGGGATAGTAGAGGAAGAGTTATTTAAAGGTGGAATAGGACTTGGAGGAGGTTTATTAGGTGTTAGAGATTTAGTAGAACTCCCATTGTCTTTGCTCCCAACAGTCTTCCTTTTGGCAGGCGTAACCCTAGATGGTGTAAGATTAGTATCAGGAAGAGATTTCAGCTCCTTTGGAAATGGTGATAGGCCACAGGATTTTAGCGTGGGGGGGAGTGCGGCTGGAACATATTTAACCTTGCACAGGCTATTTAAGTCGTCCAGCCATGGGAAACTAGATGGAGACTGAGCGAAAATGTCATCCGGGATTTTAGTGGGCATATCCCCTGATTTGGATTTAGGCATAGATATGGAAATTCAAGTCAGTGAATTACCTCAGAACATGCAAATGGGGTGGCCCGTCCCCGTCCTCCTCTGTCCGATGAGGGCCGTAGAGGGCCCGCCCTTTGCCCGGGCTTCGCCCGGCCGCTCCCGCGCGGGACTCGCGGTGCGAGAGGTTCTCCCGCCTTTGTCCCGCGCCTCCGGGCGCTCCGCTGACGTCACCCGACCGCCGGGGCACCTGGGGGATGTAGTCCCTTGCCCTCGCGGCGGTCGGGTTGCTGGCAAAAGTGAGTTTTCCGCCGTTCCCCTCACGGCACCGGGATCGTGTCTCTGGTCCTCCCCTGCTGTGGCAGCTTTCCCCCAGAGCGCTCACAACAGCGCTCGGCTCTCCCGCCTTTGTCCCGCGCCTCCGGGCGCTCCGCTGACGTCGCCGGGGCACCTGGGGGATGTAGTCCCTTGCCCTCGCGGCGGTCGGGTTGCTGGCAAAAGTGAGTTTTCCGCCGTTCCCCTCACGGCACCGGGATCGTGTCTCTGGTCCTCCCCTGCGGTGGCAGCTTTCCCCCAGAGCGCTCCAGAGGGAAATTAAAGTATTAAGTAGCCAACTATTGTGGACACACATGGGATTTCGCCCTAGACGGGCCATGGCCAAACACTGCATGTTCAGAGCCAACGGCCATGCAAAGACAGGGATGGCAATCAATGACACAAAGGGGGACTGCAACCAAACCTTGCTACCTTCATCTGAAGGCCTTACCCAACAGAAGAAGGTTTCAAACTGCAAATTGGGCACAGGGCTCGGTCACATGCAGCAAACCTCAACTGAACACGGCCAAAGTCAGCATGCAGAGGGGTTGTCCACCTGGTGAGGATGGTGGGAAAGGTCGTCTTCCCAATCAAAGGGTAATGCATAAGGTGGGTCGATTACCCAAAGACAGTTTGTGCAAGGCCTATCAATAGGCGAATTCCTGTGGCTAGCTCCCACCAGGCTCAGCAGAAGGACATGCCCAATGGGGCTAGCTGCCCATGGCTGGTTGGGTGCAGAGAACTGTTGCATGTGGCATTTGATCAAAAGAAACCCAAACATTTGCTGATATAAACCAAACCCTAAAAGGAAGTTATGTTTAGCTTTGGTTATAACACATTATAATATGTTTTATAAAAAAAAAACTTTTAAATTCCCTTTAAAAAGCCATAGTTAAAGATCAGCTATGTTTACAAATTAGAACAACTAACCCACTGAAAAGCGCCATTCATGGTTAGGACCACAATCCAAAAGTCACACAACAGCCATACAATATGTAACTCGCACACCAAATGCAATGTTTAAGACCATGTTATATTTACACTACTATATAACAACCCCTAAAGCAAAATGTAATCAAACAACAACACATACTCAGTAGATAAATGGACTGTATTCATAGTTGTAACAGTAATGTTATATGTGATCTCATCTATAAGATGATTTAAAACATGCATCTGTTTCCTTAATAGTGAGGTCATTAGTATTGTATTTGGTGTAAATGGTCACACAGCCTTTTCAATGTGCTTTTACCCTGTTTCACAATGTTAATCCTTTGTATCATAGATTTGTCAAAATATATTTTTGAAAAACAAATAAACATGAAACAATTCACGCTACCTCACCCTCAGCTAGTACAACCCAGACTTTATATTATTTTTATAATAGACTTTTTTTACCCCGACTGACTTACACAGATTTAAACTATTAGATTCCCGAAAATGCTGGTCTTATTCCCATGAGAGTAGTGATTTTTTTCACATGTTTTTTCATTATCCTATGGTTAAAGCTTTGTTGTCCCGTATATGATCCAAATTGAATGACATTTTATCAACTAATGTGTCTTTTGATAGCATGCACATATGTTTGGGTAGTTCTTCTCCTATTTAGAAAGTCCAGAGCAATGTGGGTACATTTATTGATTTGTTTTTAGCCATTTCCTTTCAGATTATCACTACTAATTGGAAGGACACCTCGAAAATGTAGTTTCAAGCTGGGTGGAATTGGCTTTGTCATCATCATAGACTTGACCGGGCTCATGCTTCCTCTACTTATTTGCTGAAAAAAAGGACTTGTTGTAGTTACCACTAACATCCATTCTTTCCAGGCTTGCCAATTGATTTTGCTTGTACATATGATACCAACCTGTATCTTGTTGTAATTTATAATGGTATTTCTTTCTTTTCATTCTTCTTTATTCTAATCCTCAGCTGTATTCTTCTTCCCCTCCTCTCTCCCTCTTTCCTCTTTCTCTTCTTTCCCTCTTTCTTTTCTTAACTTAAAAAGTTAAAATGCATTTACTCTTTGTACAGGCTTTACCTTTCGAGGATGTTTTTTTAACTTCATTGTTAAATATATTTTGTCTTTACCTTCCATCCTTCTTGTTTTTAGACCATGTATTGATGTTTTACTTCGATTATTACTTCAATAAAGCATTTTAAACATAAAGAAACAATCTTCCCCTCAGCGCTGGCACACTGGCACTATGGTGCAAGGGTGCCTGCGTTGGTGCTAGATGGCTAAATTTAGCGCCAGTGCACAGGGAAGTGCAAGGCTGCACCATATTCTTGCAGGCTAACAACATGCTTCACCACTGCTTTGTATATATGCCCCCAAATGTTTTTTTGCTTTCTCATAGAAGAATTACTTAAAGGATTCTTGATGCAGTTTAATTTCTAGTTCATTCTCGCTGTTTATTATTAGTTCAATGGGGAGAAGGACGAGCATATGTTGATCCTCACTCTCTCTAGTTGTTCAGGGCAATATAAATCTTAAACTGTAGCTATATATTCTTTTGTTTAATCCAATGTAAGCGACTTTGAATAGGCTCAGAGAATTACAAAACAATCAAATCTTTATTCAATTATTAGCAAACAAATTTTAAAATAATACAGTTAAAACATATGAAAGCACAAGATAAAATCATACCTTTCAGTAGATAAGAAAACTAATTTGAGAGACTACCCTACAAAAGTACAAATCATGAATGAATAAACACATACAAACGAAGAATCAAAATCAGTTCAATCCCATTCAGCTCAAAATAATAAGCCTTTGTGTAATCTAAAAACTGATTCTAATAACAATCAACTATGTAACATACCTCAGGGCTATTTATTGTTTAAGTAGAGCTATGCCGATCAGCACCTACTGAAGTTTTGTATTTTCAGGATTTTTTGGAGCCAAACATGTGCTGCAAAGATGTCTAAACAAATTAGAAAAAGCAGAATTGTAAAATTGTCTGGGCGGATACTTTCTTTCGTGGGCAGTAGTAAATAATGGAAATTGCATAATGTCTTCGGGGAAATCTAGTACCCACCTAAAAGAGCTTAAAAGTAGGCCTGGGCGTAGTTCGCTGAGTTTTGCTACGCAAAGTTACAAAAAAACTCCACAAAGTTCAGCGAGTGGCAGACTGCAGTGCAAACTGCAGTTTGTGGTGGTATTCCTGCCAATCAGGTAGAAATTCTACCTGAGCGGCAGCTCACGCTCATGAACCTACCTTTCGCGATCTTACCGTTCACCATTGCAGAAAATACTCCACTGCACATCGCGGAGCGGAGTTTTCTGCACTCCACGAACTCCGCTGAGTGCAAAGTGCAGAAAACTACGAAAACTCCGCAAACAGAGTGCAGTTCACCGCCCAGGCTTACTTAAAAGTAAACTGGAGTGCCCTTCCAGAAGAATGATTGGCCAAGGTCAAATATGATTCCCAGGCAGCGGGGTTTGAATTTTAACATAATTCTGTATAAAAGATTTTCAAAGCTATGTATTTTCTATATGGTGGTCCTGTGTGTCACGGAATCAAAAGTAAAGTGCTTGTCACCTAGTCAAAGAACAATGATCGTGGCTCCTGTGTACAAAACCAATGAAGCATCAGATCGAGTGTGCTACATGCACTGATAACTCCAATAGCTACACCATATTCCATCCTGGCATGTTAAATATTCAAATCTATATGTGGTTATTCCCATAAAACAACATAACATACCAAAAATCTTGCAACTACTCCCACATGTGTCATGGAAGTTCACCAAGATGATAAACCAATGTGGAGTTTTAGTGACTAACATGAGTTCTAAAAAATAAATAAAACATTTCAAGTGGGCCTAATAAAGTAAAAAATATATTGGCCTTTTTCACGCTTTACTGTGCGTGAAAGGGCGTTCCATGGGTGTTGCTGTACGTGTTCCCATGCAAAATCCATGGAACCCGACACATTCTCAGATTTACAAGGTTTTGAAAACCAGGAAATGCGTCAGAAACATGTGACCCACCGGAGGAGGTTTAACAGAGACGCAATGAGGATAAATACCTTTATTTTTCCTCATTTCTTTGTTTTCTATGTGTGCTGCATTCTGCCACAAACATAGAAATAGGGAAATACCTCTTGTGATTGTTTTCATGCAGGAAGGTGTCCCTCCCTGATCAAGGCAAAAATGCAGAAACCCTTGCATCATGGCGCAAGGGTGCCAGCTTTGACACGTTGTAGCACATGTGCGTGAGTGCAGGGGAAAAGGACAGGAATGCCCCATATCTTCAGTAGCGGCATCTGCAGGAAGTGCAGTGGAGTGGGGGGTGAAAGTGACATATGACAGGATAGGGAATGTAAAATAACTAAATAAATTAAACCCCTTACCTTGCGCTTGCCGCATCGGCAATGTGGCAAGCGCAAGGTAAGTGGTTTTTATTTATTTATTTATTTTACATTCCCTGTCCCATTGTATGTTGACTTTCACCCACCCCTCCTCCCAGCCCCCACCTTGTCCCACCGGGATTACCTGCACAAGCCGCTTCTGCATATCCTGGAGATATGGTGCATTCCTGTCCTTTTCTTTTGTTGCATGGCAGCGCAACAGGAAGGCTTGCTGTGCTGCTGTGAATCAAACTATTGGAAATATTGGTCTATGTTTTTATTTTTTGTTTTATAGTGCCTCAGTGTCGCGCTGTAAACTTGTGTTTGATTGTAACTCATCTTGGAGTAACAACATATGCCACACCCTATAGGTATCAGGGTTACGCACACTGTCAGAAGCACTTGATTTACTTATGGGGGGGGGGTATTCAACATTTGTGATGACATACTAATGTGATGGCAGGTTTCTGGACCAGGGTCAGCGGACTCGATAATTCTCTCACCTCGGTGCCCACTCTGATCAGCGATCACACTCGGCAACTCTGGGCATTAGCTTGCCTCATCTTCACTAACGGCCCCACCAGACCGCCGGGGATGCCTGGTCTCACCCTGGAGATACCCATTAAGTGACCATCTCTCAGGGAAGCCAGGAAGGGTTTCGCAGCAGTCGAAGCGCCTTGGGACCCTACGGGTAAGTAGTGCGCTATATAAATGCCTATACATTTACATTACATTTAATCAGGCTTTTTTATGGGATGTGCAAAATATTTTGACCACTGCTAACTTTCTGCACTATCGTTTGGTTCCAAATAATGTTTCCTGATATTCAACCTTTTCTTCAAATTGCTCAAGAGTTGAGTTACTCTAACAAGTTGTTATGATGTGCTGATTTACCAGTGGCACCAATGTCATTGTGGAGCAGTGTGCTTAATCTTGCTCATAAAGACCATATAGGTCTAGGGATATGAAACATAGAATTAGGCAAGACAGTTGGCGGCCTCTAGTTGACAAAGCTGTGGAAAGAGTAGAATGTGATTTTTATTTTTGTATCCTAAAAGTGATGAGTTTCAAGTTGTCCATCTGACTCCAGTTACTTCAAGGAATGAATCAGATTTTGACATCAAGTTAGGTACTACGCCCAAATAAGCCTTTTTGATTGATTATGTCTTATGGCCAGAGATCAGGATTGTTAACAATACTGATACTGATGTTGTTAAGAGAAGGCTTCCATTTGAGTTGATAACAGGTAATGGTACACGAAAAACTTCAATAGAAATGGCAAAATATTTAGATTCTCAAAGGATGAAGCATTTTAAGCCCTCTTTGCACCATCCAAGGAGGAATGGACTGGTGGAACGGGATACAAATAAATTGTGGTGATAAGTATGTTGTCAAGCTGGAAAGAGAGGTCGATCTGAGGAAGAGAGTGCAGGACAGTATGCTAATTTACAGAAGAGTATCACTAAACTGTGTGTTGTAGATTGGGTTAGAATAAGTAAAAAAAGGTTTAATTCGAAAATGTGAAAATACGCTTCTTTGCCAGTTCAAAACATTAAAGTGAAAGAACATTCAATGGTAGTAAATAATGATTGGGTTTGGATCTTGATAGAGATGTCAAAATACCATCTTGCCTTGTTCAAATGTTGAAAACGATTTACAAATCCAAAATGGAAAGCACGCCTTGAGAAATGTAAACAATTATATTTTGAAGTTACTTAATTTTTCCAGCATCATATTTAGTTTTTCTTTATTTTGGTATGTGTAATATGTAGTCTATTTTCATTATGTGTTTAGCTTGTGCTAAGTATATATGCATGTTGGAATATTATTATTGTGTTCATCTGTGGAGTTCTACACCTAGTCAGCTGCTGGGAGTTGCCAGCAGGGAGGAGTACCTGCAATAGTTTTATATTATAATTCCAAATAAAATACATAGAAGTTGTGGATTTCTCATCATTTCATATCGCCACTTAACTCCTGCACTTTCCCTTATGTCAATTTTCCAGGTATTACCATTACTACTCCATCAAGCATTCCTTCTACAAATGGCTGCTTCTGGTACAACTGCTATAACGGCTATTGTTTGCTTGGCAAATGCTTTTGTTACAACGGTTACACAGGACCAACCTGTAATGAAGGTGAGAGAGGGTGGGTAGACAGAAAGCCCACACATTTGGCACAACCAACAGATTAATTGCAGATCACGGATAAAGGTTTTCAAGCTTGTATTTAACAGTGGGCCATTAGATATACAAACTGTTTTAAATGCAAAACCTTCCTAATCTAGCGCTGGAAAAGTTAGAAGTTACTTTAATTTTGGTGTAAGTGCCCTTTGTTACAGATCGTTGTAAAGGATGTATGTTTCTAAATATGTTTGGGTAATAGTAACGAATAAAAGCTAATTAACTTTCTGATACTTTGTAGATATCTTTGACCAGGTCTTCTAAGGCAACATAACTACAGACAATTATTTATTGATAAACACAGAAAAGCATTCAGAGTACTGCCAGGCACTAGCTGCTCTAGATGCACCTGTTCAACTGAGACCCCTGTGTAGTAGTCTATTCTCTTAGTTTTATCTCTATGATATCACTGTCATGGTGATGGAGTGTGTAGGTTTGAATACTGGGAGGACAGTTATTGTGTTTCCTGGAAGCTGTGGAGATGAACAGACATTAAACCTATTGTTTCCACACTTACCTCCCTCAGTTAGATCACTACACCCTGCCCCGCCCATATTGCTCTGGCACAGTCATTTCGACATGTGGTGTCTGTGGCCTAGATCTGCAAGTTTAAAAAGTTTCCAGGACACAGATGATTCTGCTTACTTCCTAAATACCTAATTTTACCGATTCGGTATTTAAGAATCAGTAAATAGAATGTAGGTAAACAATCGGTAAATTTTACCGATTCGGTAATATTCGTTATTACTGATTCAGTATTTACTGAATCGATAATAAGGAATACCTTCCCATTCATTCCTATGGGCCTCCAGAATCGGAAGCCATTCACTATTACTGATTCGGTAAATACCGAATCAGTAATAGGGGGAGCATATTTAAGGGTGGCAGGGTGTCACATTGACACCCTGTTGCACCCCTGAATTGTGCATGTGTGCACATGTAGCGCACATACATGCACAAAATTGCTTTCTTAAAGGTATTCTGTATTTACCGAAAACACAAAGAATAACTGTGGGTCTAAGACGAAGGGAAAACTATATGTGTGTAAATATGACTATATATATGCTTCAAATTAAAGCAGATTACTGGACATTTACCCTTTGTGAAAAAATGTCCATCAGTTACTCTTCCTGTACCGCCCTATTCATCATTTGGTTTACTTCACAGTAGGTAGTCCGTATTTACCATCTCCAAAGATGTTACTAGGAGATAGTTGTTTTTGATGGTGTTATTTATACAGGATGATGGGTGGATGTTGTTTGTTGGTAACTGAAAGCAGTGCAAATGTGATTTGTGAATAGTGATAAAGAAATGTGTCTGTGATAAAATTGGATAGTGTACACAATATAACTTTGTTCTGGAGTCGTGCACTTCCAACAATAAAAACAACAGAGTGCAAAAAAGTCAGATGGTTCAAACAAATAACTTCTGACTGGGTTATCTGGCCGACATGTTTCTGTGGACATTTAAAGGTCCAAAATGGTACCTGCCGCTTCTTCAGGACCCATAAACTTAATTACTACTGCTCTTACGTGATGAACTAAAAAAACAATAGTGAACAACAATGGTAAATGGTAAATGTCACCTGTTCACTTCTGGTATTCCTCCTTGTTAGTTGGAAGAGGTCCAGCTTAGACTCAAGGGGAACGTGTTTCTCCTCACCTGGCAAGCAGCTCAGGACAATGGAGCACCGCTCTGTCCGTTGGTACTCCTAGCAGCCTTCTTAGAAGGTGAACTTCTAATACAACTGTACGAAATAGTCTTGAGCTTCTTGTCAACATGGAACTGTCTGCTGTCTCTCCTTACCTGTTGCATTGGGCGGCTGTCATCTACCATGAACTAAACCTGCCCCACGGATCACTGAAATAATATCGACGGACAAAATATCGAGTTGCCAAAATATCGTGGACAAAATATCGACAGTCAAAATATCGAGTTTGTATCTACAAACAGGTAAGTACAAAAATATCGAGTACAAAATATCGTTAACAAAAATATAGATGTAAAAAATATCGACTTTATTAAAAACAGTGTTAAATTAAATTAATATTAAATTTTAATTACTAAAATATACTTAAAACGACTTAAATTAAATTATAATAATTAAATAATAAATGAAAATAATAAAAATAATTTTTTAAAATCTTATTTGTTGACCCTGAACCCTAAAAATACCCCTTTACCCAAAAACCCAAAACTGACCCTGAACCCTAAAAATACCCCTTTACCCAAAAACCCAAAACTGACCCTGAACCCTAAAAATACCCCTTTACCCAAAAACCCAAAACTGACCCTGAACCCTAAAAATACCCCTTTACCCAAAAACTGAAAACTGACCCTGAACCCTAAAAATGCCCCTTTACCCAAAAACTGAAAACTGACCCTGAACCCTAAAAATGCCCCTTTACCCATGAACTGAAAACTGACCCTGAACCCTAAAAATACCCCTTTACCCATGAACTGAAAACTGACCCTGAACCCTAAAAATACCCCTTTACCCATGAACTGAAAACTGACCCTGAACCCTAAAAATACCCCTTTACCCATGAACTGAAAACTGACCCTGAACCCTAAAAATACCCCTTTACCCATGAACTGAAAACTGACCCTGAACCCTAAAAATACCCCTTTACCCATGAACTGAAAACTGACCCTGAACCCTAAAAATGCTCCTTTACCCAAAATGTATCAATATTATTTAATTAGCAATTAATTATTAATTAACAATAACAATAAAGTAAATATATTAGAACATTAGCTGTAATTATTTTAATAATTAATATTATTTTTTCAAAATTAATTACTTAAAAATTACACAAAATTATATATATTAAAAATGTACTCTAATTAATGTAATTAACTAATTACAATTAATTAATTAACAATTATTTACTAATACAAAATATGTTCAAAATTATATTAATTAATTAACTGATTAATATTAATTAATTATCAATTAGTTATTAATTAAAAATATTAACAAACATATATTAATTAATTAATTATTATTAAATTACTTCCCACCCTATTCCCCTATAAACCCACAACCCGCTACAGAATTACATTACGCAATTATTATAAAAACAAAATTCATGTAATAAAATATTTTATAACATTAATACACACTATTCACACATATTATTACATAAAAATACACTATAAAATATTATATATTATTAAAAAATCGATATTTTTGCTATCTATATTTTATACAGTCGATATTACTTCACTTACCTGAAAAACGATATTTTTGTAGTCGATATTATGTCCAGTCGATATTTTGTCCAGTCTATATTAAAAACTCGATATTATGTCCAGTCGATATTTTGGAGTCGATATTTTGTCTCTATACCCTGCCCCACACAGAATGTATCATGATCAATGGTCCTTTTACTAACCTCTGCTGCCAGACTCCTTGAGGCTCCTGACCTTCGTGACCAGTGGCCGGGCTTGGCTTCGCCATATCATTCCTGAAATCGACTGGCCGGGCTTGGCTCCGCCGGTCGAACTACAATTCCCAGCAGCCTCCAGGGGGAATTGACGCCAGTAACCAGCGTGCCAGGAGGCGCATAAAGCACCGGCAGGGGCCGAGTTACCCGTCCTTCTACTAACCTCTACAGCCAGACTCCTTGAGGCTCCTGACCTTCGTGACCAGCGGCCGGGCTTGGCTCCGCCATATCATTCCTGAAATCGACCGGCTGGGCTTGGCTCCACCGGTCGAACTACAATTCCCAGCAGCCTCCAGGGGGAATTGACGCCAGTAACCAGCGCGCCAGGAGGCGCATAGAGCACCGGCAGGGGCCGAGTTCCCCGTCCTTCTACTAACCTCTGCTGCCAGACTCCTTGAGGCTCCTGACATTCGTGACCAGTGGCCGGGCTTGGCTCCGCCATATCATTCCTGAAATCGACCGGCCGGGCTTGGCTCCGCAGGTCAAAGTACAATTCCCAGCAGCCTCCAGGGGGAATTGACGCCAGTAACCAGCGCGCCAGGAGGCGCATAAAGCACCAGCAGGAGCCGATTTCCCCGTCCTTCTACTAACCTCTGCTGCCAGCCTCCTTGAGGCTCCTGACCTTCGTGACCAGCAGCCGGGCTTGGCTCCGCCATATCATTCCTGAAATCGACCGGCCGGGCTTGGCTCCGCCGGTCGAACTACAATTCCCAGCAGCCTCCAGGGGGAATTGACGCCAGTAACCAGTGCGCCAGGAGGCGCATAAAGCACCGGCAGGGGCCGAGTTCCCCGTCCTTCTACTAACCTCTGCTGCCAGACTCCTTGAGGCTCCTGACCTTCGTGACCAGCGGCCGGGCTTGGCTCCGCCATATCATTCCTGAAATCGACCGGCCGTGCTTGGCTCCGCCGGTCGAACTACAATTCCCAGCAGCCTCCAGGGGGAATTGACGCCAGTAACCAGCACGCCAGGAGGCACATAAAGAACCGGCAGGTCCCTCGTCCCGCGAGGACGCACGCGGGACGCGCCGGACGAAGCCCAGACTAAGGGCGGACAGTCTAAGACAGTCCGAGACTGGGAGAGACTGGACTGGGCCAGTTACTCTGTCCGTAAGTTCAAGGTGAGACTTTGACATTGATTGAGGCCAACCCTGGACACTATTTGTTATAGTCTTTGTAGGAACTGTGGCTAAGCTGTTTTGAGGGTCTGTGCTATTCGTTGTCCTCGCATCTACACAGTGTATTTGTGAGGATATTGTAAACCGGTGAGCTATGTCTAGTAAAAAGCTATCCCCGGCAAAAAATACCATGGACAACTACCTAGTTCAGGTAGTTGCTAAAATCAAAAGCGAGAGGAGATCCTCACTTGGGTTAGGTGTATCTCCTAAATCCCCTCAATCCACTTTGCCGGCACCTGACCTGGCCCAACTCCCTGATTCAGACAACAGTAGTAGTATTGCTGCAATATTTGACCCTGCTGATAATGTCAGTTTGGCTCAGTTTAACTGCGTAGCAGAAGATAGCGATAATGAGGAGGAGGTTGGTTTACATACAATTAAGGAAAACCACAGTGCCTGCGCCGCGTACCACCAGAGGCTTAAGAAAGGGCCAGCCTAAGCGTGGAGGGCTTCGATCAAGCCGGAAAAAGCCTGTTTCTCCACCTAGTAATATTGTTGTGGTGGAGGAAGAAGGGTCAATTGATGAAGTTTGCATGTCTTTGACTAATGAGCAATTTAAGAAGCTGTTGGGTATGATAGACACAAAGATTAAGGGCATTGTAAAGCCGTTGGTAGGCAGGATAGAGAAGCACACTAGTGAGGTTAACCGATTAGGGGACCTATTGAATAAAACTCTAGTTGAAGTAGAAAAATTGCCTGACGATGTCGCAAATAGAGTTGAGCTGAAGAAGGGAACCTCTAGATCTGAGGGTGGTGGTGGAGTTTTTCCCTTGTTCAATCAACCGGTGGCTCCTCGGGTAGCCACAGCGGATGGAGAGCAGGGGGAAGCTGCCCCCCCAGTTGTACCCACGGTTACGGTTCCTGTGAAAGGCTCGGTTGAGCTCATAGTTGAGGCTTCTCCTCTAGTCCTTGTTCTAGCTAACGTCCCCACATTGGCTCCAGGTCAGGAAGAAACTACCTCATCCCTGTTGTCCAAGGCCCTACATTGGCTGACTAACAATATGGTGATTACTCCCTGGGGTAAGCAACAGCTGGCAGAAGAATTAGTTATGGCCAGGAAGGTGGAGTGGATTGGAAGTAGTCCAAAAAGATTTAGGGGTGATTGTGTTGTTCTGAATTTCTCAGACCCTGATGTATTAACCAACATACTGCCCAACCTTCTACCACCACAGCGAAGATCCACTGGAGGGGTCCTAACCGGTGTACACTAAGAACAAAGTGGAATGTGGTTTCAACCAAGGGGGGGAGGGTTGCCCAATCCACTGAGTGGGGACTAAATCTGGAGAATAGGTTCTCAGCTCTCTCTAATTTGAATGAATGTGATTGACTTCCTGGGGGCAAAATTTTCACAGTACCAGCTCCAACTGATTAGAGTGCCATAAGCAATGTAGCCCAGATAAGTCCTGCAGTGATAGTAGCAGGTGAGCCTAGTATCCAGAACTTTACTCCTGAAGTGCAAGCTGGCTCTTTGACTGGGGCGGGGAACCTAATTTCTTGGAATCTGGCCGGGCTGTGTTCTAAATTAGATTGTGGGGACTGGCTTGGTTTTGTTAGTTTATATGACATATGCATATTCCAGGAGACTTGGGCATGTGAACCTGTTTTTGTGCTGGGATATTTAAATTTTTCTGTGCCAGCAATAAAGGGTCCAAAAGGGAGACCGATGGGGGGTCTCACAATTTGGGTCCGACAATCCCTTAAACTTACAATCAAAAGTATAGGGACTAGCCATAATGATATCCAGCTGATTAGGATTACTAATGATACTTCAGAGTAAGCATGGGAGGAAAATCCGTTTCGCTCGCGGATTTTGCGGATTTTCGGTAAATTCGCAATCCGCGAGATTTGCGAATCTCCCGCAAAATCCGCAAATCCGCGAGCAGCGGATTTTGCTCGCACTGTTCGCACTGTTCGCGTGAGTTCGCGCCCCGCGAATAAGTGCAAAATTGCAGAAATACGATCTTAGCAAAACTGAAACTACTTACCAGGTTCAAAAGTTCAGGCTCATCATTAGTAGCCATTTCCTGTAGTGCTTCCTGAGGGGCCCCTCCAGAGTTCAGTTGCCAGTTGCAACTATTATGTGACCCTGCTCTGAACCTCAGAATAGTTACACATATGCCACAAAGGTCCTGAATTACAGCTAAGGGAGACAAGCAGGAGCCAGGCTGGAAGTTCAAATCCATTAATCAGCCCCTAATTCATTATTGTCAGTTGGGGCAGGGCAGGCGTTGTAACTAATTTTGCAACAATGAAAGCACTTAGCAAGTGCAAAAGATCACTAATCAGGAAGCACTAAGGAAGCAGGTGCCAGCTAAAAAAATATTCTGTGACACATTAATCAGCCCCAAATTAATTCAGGTCACTTGAGGCAGGGAAGGTGTGCTTGCGTTGCCATAATAATGTACACTGACTGGACAACCAGAGGATGCTGTGATGAAACAGAGGGTGGCATTGGTGGGCCAGAGGGTGGCATGAGTAGTCAGAGAGTGGCAGTGGTGACAGAGAGTGGCAGTGATGAAGAAGAGTGTCCCAAACAGGCTGGACACGTAGAAACAACAAGTTCGCGAAACTTGCGACTCGACAGGTAAGTTCGCAATTTACGACATTGTACAAAACCCTCGCGAACTGGCAGAAACCCGCGCAAACACAAAAAAAAAAAATCCGCAAATTCGCGAGAATTCGCGGATTTTGCGGATTGCGAGTTCGCAAATCCGCAAAATTCGCGAACGCGAGATTCGCAAAATTCGCCCATGCTTACTTCAGAGTCACTCGATATCTATAATATATATGCCAGAAGTGCTAAGGGTGGTCGATCTGAAGCTTTAACTGCCTTGGGAAACTTCCTTGATATATATTCCCATGACAACAATATTGTTATAGCAGGTGATCTTAATCGGACTTTTGAGCCTCTGGTCACGTGTGAGGCTTTCCCTGGAGTAGAATAGGACTCCCATTGGGGTATTCCGGAGGTAGAACTGAAGCCAGTCACACGTTGGACCAAAGACATAATAGATCTGAATGCCATGTGTCTCGAAAAAGGTCTGAGAGCTTTAAATGGTAGAACAGCACTGGATGAAAAAGGCTCTATGACTTTTGACAACGGGAGACATAAAAGCAGAATAGACTATGTAATCTGTAGCTTGATGCTATGGCCATCTGTCTGTGACATGGAGGTTGTCGTGAGACCCGAGAGTGACCACAATCCCCTATGTGTGGAGAATAAATGGTGGCACGCTGGGACTAATTTAACTTGCCAGATTGCTTTTGTTCCACCTTTGATCATCCCAGAAAATAACATGCGCAGGCTCAGATGGGCTAGCGTAGTGACCAACCAGCAGGCCATCGACAACATGAACCATGAAACTGACAAAGCTATATTAGCTATGGAATCGATTAGCGTTTCTTCCCCTGGTTTGGGAGGTGTGGTTAACATCCATGATACCCTCTTTGGCAAGATCAAAAAACACTTTTTGAAACCTGCAAAGCGCAATGGGGCAAGAGTTTGTAAAGATGCAAAATGGTATACTGCCGAATGTAGGGCGGCACGACTTGCTCTGGGGCATGCCATTAAGAAGAGGGAGCTTGATAACATCCTCCTAGCCAGAAAGGGTTACAAAGCCTGCATAGCTAAAGCCAAGAGAGCCTGGGATGAGCAACATTGGTATAAATTGAAAAAAGCTAGCGACAGAAAGGATTCCAGAGTGTTTTGGAACATCGTTAAATGGGGTAGTGAGAGAGTTGAGGAACCCCCTAACAACAACGTACCACAAGAGGACTGGGTAGAATTTTTTAGCTCACAGTAAGCTCTTAATTCTCAGATTACAGGTGAGGACAGTATTATTATGTCTTTCTCCCAAGGTAATATTTTTACTTACAAAGAGATTATGTCTGCCTTAAATGCAGTGAATAGAGGGCGAGCTCCTGGTTCAGATGGCGTCCCTGCCGATATCTTTTTAAATGACAAAGAGCGATGGGGTAAATATATTCATTTACTTATTAACTTCATCGCTAAGGGTGCTGAGGTCCCGGCTTCGTGGAGAGGAGCTGTGATCATCCCAGTGTTTAAAAAGGGTGACAGTGCACAGCCAGGTAATTACAGGCCAATAAGCCTTATTGACACCGTGCAAAAAATAGTTGGTCGTGTGGTTGTTAACAGGCTCCTTGACTGGGCAGAGGACAAAAACATCTTATTACCCTTCCAAGTGGGATTCCGTAGGGCTACAAGCACGGTGGACCAAGAATTCCGCTTTCAATTGCTACAATGGAAGACTGTGGTGTTGGGAGGAGGCAGCCTTTATGCAGCTTTTGTCGATTTGAGGGCTGCCTTCGACCTGGTGCCGCGGGTTAAATTGTGGCAAGTTTTACAGAGTGGTCCCTGTGGAATTGCTGACCTCGATAATGCGCCTCCACGAGCTTACTTTTGCTAAAATTCAGTGGGGTGGCCATGGGATGGTCACAGCTGACTTTTCCGTTGAGCGAGGGGTTCGACAGGGGTGCTCAATGGCACCAACCTTGTTTACTCTGTACATAAACGGTGTTGTCCCCCATATGATACCAGCGCCAGTAGATGCTCCCTCTCTTTCAGGTCTAAAAGTCCCTATTTTAATGTTTGCGGACGACACGCTTATTCTATTCAAAACACCCAGTGGCTTGCAGCGTGCTCTGTCCATTTTCAAAATTTTTGTGGGGAACATGGTTTAGAGGTGAATGCTACTAAAACTAAACTCATGATTTTCAAGCCGCACCGCAGTTTCAAGTCTAAAATTGTCATGAGCGGTCGGCCTCTTGAGGTGGTAAACTCATTTACATATTTGGGTATCCAGGTTGCAGATAACAACAGGTAGAGTCAGCACATAAATATTGCTACCCTGCGACACAAGCAATTAGCCTGTGCCATTAATTCGGAACACAGGAAGTCTCTGACCAAACCCGTCAAGCCAGCTTTGCAGGTTTACGAAGCAAAGGCAATTGGGTCCGCACTCTATGGTGCGGAGATGTGGGCCTTTGAAAATTTGAATTCCCTTCAAGCCTCAGAGATCAGATTCTTACGCTTAATTACTGGTACCCCAAAAAGCACTCCATTGCTGCCTTTAAGATATGACCTTGGAAGGAATCAAATAAAGGATCTAGCCAGTTTACAACCAATTTTGTATTGGCGAAGGCTCTGGACTACTCCCGAGCTTTCGCACTATGCTGAAGGTTTTATTGATGTCATTAAGGCGGACTGCTTCCACCAAATTAGCTGGCCCAATTCACTGAAAGCAATATTGTTTGAGCTTGGGTTAAGTTCAATATGGCTAGATCCAGTAGGTGCAATATTTCCCACCAAGTCTGTCCTAAAAAATATATTTTGGAAAAACGTTGGTAGCAGGAGTCTTAGTAGTTCTAGCAATGGGTCCATGTCTGCGAGCTTTCTTGAGGTCAAAATATATCCCGCTCTGGAGTCATACTGGGACATTATCTCAAAGCCAGGCGACAGAAAGCTCCTATTCCAACTGAGAGCTGGAGCCCTCCCCATAAGATCCTGTAAAGCTTACTGCACTCCAAGACGTGTTTGGCTAGCACCTATGTGTAGGAATCTTGGGACCACCTGTAGTTCTGTTGCCCTGCTTATTATATGTTCAAGCCCACTTACATGGATATTAATAGCCACAGCAAAATATACTGGATGGGCATGGGCGATCAGACAGAGGCTGCTAGTTAACTGACTATTCTCTGTCTGTAAAATCTGTCTCCATGAATTTGTTATAATTGCTTTTTAGACCGGTAATGTTTTTGTAACCAGGCAGAGACTGCTAGTTAATTAACTATTCTCTGTCTGTAAAACTGTCCCCATGAATTTGTCATTATTGTTTTTTTTCTTTTTTAAACCATTAATGTTTATAACCTTGCCATTTTATCTAATAATGTTTTTAATAATGTATTAACCTTTTTAAAACATTCAACAAATACTGTGAGCAACTTTTTAATCAAGTGTATTTTATGGATTCAATAGTGCACTGTCTTTGTGATTGACTGTAAATTGAATTCTATTTTAATATTTTGTGTATGTTTTGCTTTTATGACTAATTACTCGAAAAAAGCACTTTTGAATTGCATTCCAACTTGAGACCAGGTGCAGCTCAACAGCATACATTGCGTGCTTTGGGCATTTGGATACCATCATATGTTTCTATGTGAAAATCTCATCACTGTAATGATGGTACTCCAGCCCTACCAGCCCACTTCAGATATCCTAAAGGCCCAGATGCTATCCGCATTGAGAAGTTGGGTAGTCAGCTAATGGAAGATATGTTAGAAGACACTGCAGATCAGACCTTCAGCTGCCTGAATTGAGTAAAGGGATGGCACAATAAACAGAAAGATTAACAACAATAGAAAGTGTCCTTCATAAATTGTCTTTGAGGAGTTAAAGTCTTTGTAAATGGTTTATGAAGAACGTCCAGAGACAAAATCCACAAAGAAATAATATCTACAAAGCAGGTGACAGACAATCCAAGATTATATGCCATGATAGGCACAACCATAAAAGAGTAAGATATGCCCCAAAAAGAACCATTCATCACCCACTGCTGTCAGTGATAATACCAAACGTGCCTTATGAGAATTCTACAATAGTGATCTTCTAAGGGTGCCTTGAATGTGGACAATACCTGTTGGTGGCAATGGATCAATGCTTCATGGCCCATGAGAATATCAGATATCATCCACAGTTGTTTCCGCGATGGCACCCTATCCCTTCTTGAAATGTTATGAGCATATGCAGTTCCTAGCAAATTATGAACTGACAATGGGCCTCCGTTCAATGGTGTCAAATTCACATACTTCCTCCAATATGTAAGTGAGACACAAATGGAAGATGAGGTTGCTGTGATCTCTAAAAAAGGGCACAGTGGAGTGTTCCATGTCACCAGGCACGCATGTGGTATGAAGATTCAGTACAAGCATGCTTTTGAGAAACCATATTTCATCTCAGGTTCTTGGAGATGTTTTGCACATATCTCAGGTCTTAGCGAACAACTACTCACAGGTTTTAGCAGCAACAATGGCATGATTTTGTGACAATACCTCAGTGTTATTAAATACAGTTCCGCAAGTTGGCTACCGAACTACAAGCTGCTGCCGGCGTAATTACCTGTACCTAATCCTGCAGAAAGCGATTAATTAGATTTGGCATACCTACCAGCCCCAGTTTATGGTTTTGTAAGATACTGATTTATACTGTACTTAGAAATCACTACAGTCCAAAGACAATTTAGCATGACAACCATTTACCTGGACTATGATCAAACCAATGCAGTATCTTAGAAAAAGAATGTTAACTAGAACTATCCCATCTAGGAGTATGATTGTGTATGGTTTATTGTTACAGAATAAGTGGTTGATCCAGCGCAGTGCTGAACTTACTTCTGCTTTGAGTAGTACTTTAGAAGTACAGTTTGTGAGTAGCATTGTGTAGTACTATTGTAGTAATACATAAGTACTTCAAAGTGCAGTATGTGAATCAGGTGCTCCAGGTGTGAGTTACTATTAAAAAACAGTATTAATTCTAGCACTAGATCTCGCCAACCACTGGCACTCCAACACCTTCCCATACAAAGTAATAGAGGTAGGGACTTTAAAGAAACCCACAAAGGAAATTAAGTTAAATTGTATTAAATTGTTTAAAGTAGTTAAGCATATGAAAGAATGTAATTTAATGTAAAAAATATGTATAAATAGTACATATTTATTACTTACTTATAAAATATTTCAACAAAGGTTTTAAACATCAATGTAATTTTTTTCTCTCCATCGAATATAATTAGATTAGTGGGTTTATGTTACATTCTGAATTTAGTGGTGACCTTTAGCGAGTTCCAATCAGTGTTGCCTTATAGAGAAGAAAACAAGGCAGCGGAGAGGAAAATTCACTCGCCTGGTAGGTTTCGGAGGAAGAAAATATTAAAAGACTATCCCAAGAGGGACTTAGACCAACCTGCATTAAGAGAAAGGTACACAAAATGATCACAAATAACTGACTCAGTGACATGTGGGCTCTGCCTTTGTGGATTGCCACAAGCCCCACTCTGTGCTGCACTATCACATATTATATAGAATGAGGCGTTAAAACAAGCTGGCTGAACTTGTGTATTGTTATATGGCCAGACATTGTTTTAGAGACATCCCAAATGCAAGGGTTCTACTCTGCATTGGCATCTTCATCTCTGCATTGGCATCTTCATCTCTGCTACATCTGATGTTTCGTTCGGTTCTTTCTTGTTCCTCTCTCTCTATATATACTTCACACAAATGTTATTATAAACATATGTTTCTTATGAGAACGTTTATGCACTTTACATTATTTCCCTAGTTTTGGCCACGTCTTCTCTTCCCTGCAACTCCTCCAGCTGCCTGAATGGCTATTGCTCAAACGGCATATGTGTTTGTTATTCCGGGTACACAGGACCAACCTGTAATCAAGGTGAGAAAGAATTGTTCTTTTAAGTTAAAACATATGTTTCTTATGAGAACGTTTATGCACTTTACATTATTTCCCTAGTTTTGGCCACGTCTTCTCTACCCTGCAACATCTACAGCTGCCTGAATGGCTATTGCTCAAACGGCATATGCGTTTGTTATTCCGGGTACACAGGACCAACCTGTAATCAAGGTGAGAAACAATTGTTCTTTTAAGTTGAAACATTTGTAATATTCTGGACAAAAAAATATATTTTTTTAAATAGTGGCCTGGGAAGAATTGTTTTGCATCTACATACGTGTCTGGATGGTATCCGGGGCATTTGGTGAACATTGTGAGTTAATCTTAGAGCCCCAAGTTCCTCCACTAACCTACATTACAGTTCCTCTACACCACTGTTTTTTTTTGGCAAGTCAGATTGTAACCCAAGTAACATTCTGTGATAGTGCACAGAAGACTCTGACGTCAGAAGTCTCTGGAGCAAGACATTAGCTCTTTTTAAAATTTATTTGAAACAATTATTTTTTAATCTTAGTTTTTCAACAAACTGTTTTAAATAAAACACATTTGCAAACAGGGACTGGAATACTCAAAAGCAAGGTTATTTTTAGCATAACTATACTTTGTTACATATTTTTGTAATGTATGTATGTTCCTATGTGATATGTTTGGGTACTAGTAACTAATAAAAACTGATGAACTGTCTGCTGCTTTGTAGACTTCTTTGACACAGGTCTTCTAATATCTACGTAACTACGGATCATTACTTATTGATGAAAATAGATGAGTAGTCAGAGTGATGCCTGGTACTAGATACACCATTTTAATTAGAACCCTGTCCTACCCATATTGCCCTGGCACAGTCATAACAATATGTGCCAACTGTGGCCTGGATCTGAAAGACTAAAAAGTAACCAGCTCTAATGAATCTTCTTAATCTGCTCCTTACCACTCATTTATCCATTCAACAGCAATTCAGAGGTAAAGGCAAATAGCAACTCTTTGACGTCACTGGAGTTACATAGGGGCAGATTTACAATTACTAGCGCATCCCTGCAAATTAGCAGGATGCGCCAGTAATTGTGCGCCGCAGCTCCGTCACCCATGATGCGCCGCATTTACAATGCGGCGCACCATGGGGCCAAAATGGCACAGATGCGTCACGCATCTGTGCCGTAAAGGCGGCGCATTGCTGGAGCTGCGTCGTAAGCGGGACGAAGCTCCAGCATTGCTCTCAGAGGGTCCTATTCTTTCAATGCTGCCTCAAGCCTTACGCCTGCTTCAAGCAGGCGCAGGGTTTTGACGCAGCATGAGCCTAAAAGTGACTGAGTGAAATCTTGTAGATTTCACTCAGCCACTTTTAGGAGGCGTTCCTGCGCAGGAACACCTCCTTGGGGCGCAGGGCTTTACAACGTGGCGCATCTCCCAGATAAGTCACATTGTTAATACCCCGCACCTGCACCACCCCGCTGCGTCACAAAAGTGATGCAACGGCTGCGCAAAAGAGGCACAAGGGGCTTGTAAATCTGCCCCTTAGTGTCTATTTAGTTACTTCACATGCCACTGACATTTTGGTTACTCTGATGTCCACTCCAATCACAATAAACAATCCATAACTATTTTGGTCCAGAATGGTTGTATAGTAAATATTCATGAGATTTGCACAGAAACACTGATTAATTAAATATATGAATATCAGTTATCACTTACCATATTCTATGTTAATAAGTAAGTCTGACAGTTCAAAAAGAAGATACACAAGTTGGACACCGAGGAACACATTTTTATTATCACTTCACATTCAACTCTATATGTCAGCTTGAAAAGGTACCTTCCTTGTATCTAGCAGTCCACTGGTATGTTGGGATCGGTTAAGAATACTCTTGAGCTCTTCTTCTAGTTGGTCCAAATGTTGTAACTGTCTCACCCTATTAAGCCAGTCTGGCAATAACATCCTTATTAATATCATCATTATTTTATAATTTTTAATATAGCACCTTCAGAGTGTTACATTCATTTGCTGGGGGTGTACACTGATGACTTTTAATATCAACATCTCAACATCTGGAGCCCCCAGTTGTTGGATGCCTCCAGGAGACACAATGGTCTCAACTAATTAGCGAAAAAGGTTCAAGGAGTGCAAGAAAGTTTGGTCACGTTATGTACACTGTCTTCTGTTTTAATAGCCGGTTTATCGTTTGGCAGAAACACTTGCACGGCCTGAGATAACACAAAAATAGAGTCCTTTTCTGCATTTCGTGTGGTAATGAGGTAATCTTATGGTGTACACAGAAGTAACATGTGTCTCAGCTTAACATTGATTTTTTTTACATATTTTATAACTACTTGTAGTTTATTACACTTAGGTAACACTATCTATAGCTCGAAGAGGGTGACACGCTGACCATTACCAGTGTTCTCTCTGCATGCTAGCAATTTCAACCAGTTAATGCCAACAGCGAGGCAATGCCAATAATAGGCTCTGTTTTTCATATAGCATTCCAATAGGAACTATTAAGACATCCTACAGATATGTTCTCTAATGGACTGTATATCTCAGGTTGCCAGTTTTGTCGCATATCTACTGTAGTAGGCTGGGTCTGAAAGTGAGGGTTTCTCTTTCATTTCTCATATTTGCCCCACCTGCAGTTATTTATATTGCCGTATTTGTTATTGCCATAGTGCTGCCAGCAAAACATCAACATTTTCCTCCACATCTGTTCTTTTTCACTCTCTGAAATGACCCCTTTGTCCCTTGTAAGGTTTGCAAGAGAGAAAATATTCCAGATTATGCTAGAAATTGAGATCTGTTCTTCCTTGATTGTGACTGGGGTTTTATATCCTAAAGTGGAATAACTTGTGGGCTGCAAATTATTTCTACAGTAAATACACTCTAATCAAGGCCAGCATTGACAACCAGGTCCTGTTCTCTGACAGCAGGTGTCGATAGGTGCACTCTCTTGTTGGATATATTTACACTTGCCATTGCCACCAGTATTGTGGAGAAAAGTGGATTGTGCACCTGAGATGCCCTTACTGCCCAGTTCCGCTCTTCTGTACATTCAAACCCAAATAATTAAAACCTGTTTCTGAACTCCACAGCGGTAAGTCATCCAGGTTGAACCAGAAAAGTGTCCTTCAATGAAAACTGAAGCAAAAACACATGGACATTCTTCAACCCTTAAGATATGTAAGCATTGTTTATCTTAAGAGCCCTATGGCCATATAGTTGCCCCACCTTCATCACTTTGAAAACCGAGAAATGGAGAGAATCTCTAGGAAGGGAGAGGTAAACCACTCTACTAAGCCATTTAATGTAGTAGAAGCAATATGTGGGAGGTTCACATTAGACCAAACATTGCTCAGGTGTACTTCTCATAGAACAGTACCAAATAGTCTTGAGCTACTTGTTAGCAGGGAATTGTCTGCTGTCTCCCAATCCTTAATGCGTTTGATGACTGGCATCTACCATAAACTCAACCTGCCCCGCAGCAGAAAGAGATTTAATAAGATGTGGCATACCTACCAGATTCAGTTTGTGCTTTGGTAGCATACTGACTTAGATAGTACTCAGAAATCATTATAGACAACTTAAGATGACATATATCATATATATTATGATCAAACCAATTCAGTATATTATTAAAAGAATATTAACTAAAACTATTCTTTCCATGAGTACGTTTAATCGTATATGATTGATTGTTCCAGTATCAGTGGTTGGTCATGAATAGTGCTAGACTTTTTTCACCCCCACCACCCGTGTCTTCCACCCCAACCTCCTACTCCACACCCCATGGCCCCTCTCTACTCCTATTACTCTCCCCCTCGCTGGCCCCAAGGTCCTAACCCCTAACATAGAGGTGCCTTGTTATTGCACCCCTTAACCCTCTGGGCCCCTACCCTAAACCCTACCCCCCCACCCACAAGAATCTGTAAGATCTATTTATAAATCCATAAAGAAAAATCAGAATAATCGCTGAAAAAGAAAACAAAACAAAGAATAAAATATATTCAGAGAGAAAACAGGTCCTTTCCAAAAGAAATATAAATAACCAGAGTAATGAGTCAAAATCCTTCGAGTCTTTCTACTCTTGTGAGATCCGATTAAGTAGGTCCTGTGCTTCATTCACGTCTGACAGCATATAAAATTTGCCTTTAGCCAGAACTTTTGGTTTTGATTGCTGAGCAATCATGGCTTGGGCACCTTTGGCCTTGAATAGGTGCAGGATTTTAACAATCTCCTTCCTCCTCTGAGCTGCAGTAGCAGACATATCTGAAAAGATGCGACATTTCGTGGTAGCATTAGCAGCGAATTGTCTTTGTCTAAAGGCTTTGGACAGAATTGTCTCTTTAACTCAAACATCGGAAAAATTTAACAAAATGGTACGAGGAAGTGTGGAGTTAGGAAACGGCTGAGCTGGAACCCGATGGGCTCAGGTGATCGTTAAGTCCCCTTTAAATTCCGGAATTACCTCACGCTGGAGAAAAGAGGTAACCCATTGTATCATATCAGACCCCTCTACTTTTTTCAGGAACTCCTACTATTCTAAAATTCGACCTTCGATTATAGTTTTCCAAATCATCCAACTTAGTTTCTAGTTCTTTTGAAGTTTTAGAAATGATTTGGACCTCTTTCTTGACTTCAATCATTTGGTCTTCCAGGCCCGAGATTCTACCTTCTGCCTCTTGAAGACGAGCAGGGAAAGAGGACACTGAATCCTTGATTTTACCCAAACTTTGATGAATAACTGCCAGCTCAGCTTTTTGGAATTGCTTCATTTCCCTCACCTCCTCCAAAATCAAAGTTAGCATATGTTTAACAGATATCTGAAGTTCCCCAACTGTGTCAGTGTCCATCCCTAGAATTGGGCTATGTGAATCGATGACGCCCGGGGATCTGAGATCAACTTGTGGCACTGTAGGATTTACTGAAGCATATGTTTCTATTCCAAATGATAGTAAATCTTTTTCATGAGAAAGTAAGAGATTAGCTGCGGTCGTATTAGTAGATTTTAATGCTGAGCCCAAGTTTTCTGAGAGAGCCATAGCGATAGATGTAGCCAGTATTTCTGAGATGACGTTTGACATCAGTCCAATGGCAGGCTGGGTTGGACTGTTAAGCGCTAACATACCGGATTTTCTCTCGAATAGAGGGAATTGTTTGGGAGTTTTAAGAGCCACCTGTGTCTTTGCTTCTTTGGGTGCCTTCAGGCTGTTTGGGATAGATTGCCCACTCTGATCTGCTGACATAGCCTTAAAATTGTCCACAGCCTCCTCAGGCGCTTCTTGCACAGAGATCTTTCCCAAATTAGGATGAATATTTACTAAATTAGGTTGAGTAAGCATAGTAAGCATGTCACCAAGAGACTCTTCCTCCTCCTCCCCAGAGCTCTCAGAGATATCACCGGGAGCCTCCTCCTTGCCTGTCTCTATACCTACCTGTTTAGCTGCATCTGCCTCCTCTTTAGCTTGCTGGCGACATATTCTCGCCTTAGTGCATGCAGTTAATAGTTTCCCCATCACGTAACTGCTTTACTTTGAAGACTTAGAGAGGCCCTAAAGAATGCAGTCCACAAACTAATTATGGCAATATCCAGACAATATCGAACGGTCAGTTGTTCGTAGATAAAATGTCCCAAAAAAGAAGAAAACAAACTCACCAAAGGGTATTAAATGTTTTCAAGGTTTAGAGACAGGCAATTGAGGAACCCCCACCAGAGGAAATCCACAAGCTGCAGAACGCCAGGCACTCACACGATGTCCGCACCAGCCGCAATAATTCCTGGAACACGTAGTCCCTCCCAAATCGCGGCCGCTGCCAGATGTCCAAAGGCTGCGGCGGCCGGGGGGGGGGACTAACAATGAAGCAGTGAATATCGAGACAGGTGAAGGGAGACAAAAAGGCAAAGTAGCCAGTCCACTACGAGTCTAATTACAGTATCGCTTTCCACCTGAAAGCAGGCTCGTCCGTCGATCGGCTTTTCACTCGTGTTTAAGCAGCTTGGCAGCCAAATCCCGCCTCGGCCCTCACGGCCCCACAGAATTCCATATGTACGTCGCCATCGGTCCGCGCCAATACTCAGCAGAAGTTCAACAGGAGCCGCACGGACGCCAGCATCTCACTTCCGCCATCTACCTCATGGGAGGGGAGGAGCAAGGAAAGGGGAAGCCCAGGTGCTACGTGGAGGCGTGAAAAAAATATTGAAGTTGTTGGTGGTGTTTTTTTGTGGAACTGAGGAGTTTCTTCACCAGTATCAAGAGAAAAGCTGTTCGGACAGAATTTGCGTATAATTGTTGAAATCTGCATTTTAATGTTCATAATTTCAAATG
Source organism: Lissotriton vulgaris (assembly GCF_964263255.1). Classification (NCBI taxonomy): domain Eukaryota; kingdom Metazoa; phylum Chordata; class Amphibia; order Caudata; family Salamandridae; genus Lissotriton; species Lissotriton vulgaris. Next base: position 220,052,903 of record NC_141685.1, read on the forward strand.
TCTATTAATAGGGGCCTTAAAATATTTTCTTTCAATGTTAATGGTCTGAATAACCAGTAAAAAATGCGAGCAATTGAGTCATGGATCAAAACTGAAAATCTTGCGGAAATAATGTTGCAGGAGACCCATATTTCTGCCGCCAAAATTGATGATTCCTCCATGTTTAAGATCTGGGCCTCATTTCGGGGGTTTTCGTCCCCTACAGTATCTCAACGGGGGGTTGCGCTCTTCTTAACACCTTCGCTGCTAGGTGTTTTCCCCTCCTGTGCTGAAGAATGCAGGATGTCAGTGTTTCATGACGAGCTCAGCTCGTCATCAGCACAGCTCAACCGTGCATCATGACGAGCTGAGCTCGTCATGAGCATGGAAAGGGTTAAATAAGAATTTGGAAGCTGAAATTATACAGTCAGAAGAGGACGGATCAGGCCGATGGTGTTGGGCTACATGTTTAGTTAAGAAAATTACCTTTGTTTGTTTTTGTGCTCCAGTGGAAGATAACCCCCAGATTTATGAGGATTTGTTTCAATCATTGTTAAAGGTGGGAGGGGATATTGTTATTGGCAGGGATTTTAATATTCTCATGAATACAAATTAGATTCTAATACGTCCTCAAAAAAACTGCTTAAACCTAAATCTTGGAGATCAATCACTAATAATATGACAATACTTGATCTGTCTGACCTATGGCGTCTACAAAATCCACAAAAAAAAGTTTTCACCTGTTAGTAGGGCAGGTTTAAGTCCTCCTCCTGCATCAACTTTTTTTGTTTTGGCCTCAAGGCAATTACATTTTTCCTATTAGAAGATTTTCCATAATGGCTTTTCGGACATTAGATGTTAGCTATTGAGTTCAATTTGGGAGAAGATATGAGATCTCCTAAGAGATGGGTATTTAATAAGACATATTTACAGGATGAAAACTGGGTCACTTCACTTAAAATGGAGATTATAGATTTTATTGCCCGTAATTCTGGGACGGCTCCTCTCCATATTATTTGGGATTAATTGAAAGCTTTTATTCGGTGTATAGTGATAGGTAAGGATGCAGCTGATTGGTCTGCCACCAGGGAATCTAGGAATTTATTACAAGAAAAAAATTCAGGCTTTAACTTTGCAACGACAATCTAACCCCTCCAGTAATGTCCAAAATCAATTAAACGAAGCTAAACGGGAACTTAGTTCCAACCTATTTTCACAAAGAAAAGACATTTTCCGTAGACAATCACAAAAAAATTTACGAGGAAAGTAATTTAACTGGTAAATTCTTAGCCTGGCAGGTTAAAAATCAAGCTGCTGCAAATCAGATCCGTTCTTTAAAATGCACCATTACACATAGTGAGATGTCACAGTGGGTGGAAGTTGGCTCCATTATGCTCTCTCATTATCAACAGATCTATAGTAAACATCACGACATAGACCATCAAAAGCTCTCTGATTTTCTGGATAGATATGCAATGCCCTTTCTCTCACATGTAGATCAGGAGACAATGTTGAGTCCATTCTCTAAGGAGGAATTGGAATTGGTAGTTAAGGACCTTGGTAATTGGAATTGGTAAGGTTTGTGGTCCGTATGGACTCCCTGCCAAATTCTTTAAGGCCCTTTTTAGTTCTTTTTCGGATTTGTTTTTACAACTGTTAACTTCTATGCTGGATGGTGGGCAAGTTCCAGACTCTTTTCGTGAACGTACGGTGGATAGCTTTCTGAAGAAGGGGAAAGAATCTAAAGACCCCAACTCATTTAGACCCATTACATTATTGAATTCAGACTACAAAATCACTACAAAACTGCTATCAATTTGTTTCAATACTATTGCTGCCGATTTGAATTATCCGGATCAAAATGTCTTTATTGCAGGTCGTCAATTAATTACGAATACACATTACTTGACCGAGGCATTAGACTACTTTGCGACACGGGGTGTTCCAGCTTTAATTTTACTGTTAGACGCAGAAAAAGCTTTTGATTTGGTGGTCTGGGCAACACTTTTTATTATTTTAGAGCACTTTGGAATACCGCAATAAATTATTAATTTGATTCAGAATTTGTACACGGGTGCCAAAGCCAATGTGATTATTAATTCTGTTATGGTGGGGTCAGTTTCAGTTAAACGGGGCACGCGGCAAAGATGCCCTGTGTCACCTATTCTTTTTGCTTTTTTTATTGAGCCACTAGCCGTCGCTATTCAGAACTGTGTGAATGTTGCTCCCCCGATTATTTCTGTGGCCAAAATCAAATTATACGCCAATGATAATATGTTATTAATTAAACCAGACTTGCAATCTCAAACTTATGCTTTACAGATTTTTAAAGAATTTGAGGACATAAGTGGCTATCGCAATAATAAAAATAAAACTGAAATTTTGGTCTGCGGGGGTTCAGACCCAGAATTACATCCAGACTTAAGCGGCTGTGTCAATTCAAGACCTAAACAATATTTGGGGGTCCTGTTCTCTGCTTCAGTATTAGATTTATATACATTCAACTTTGATCCTCTTCTTCAGAAAGTTCCCTCCATGTTTGCCAGGTGGAACCCATTGCCATTATCTATCTTGGGCCGGGTTGCACTGATTAAAATGTCTGTACTTCCGCTTTTTAATTTTTTATTTTCCACTATTCCTTGCTTTTTGCCCGGCACTTTTTTTTCAAAAGTAGAATTGCTGTTCTCAGGCTTTGTGTGGAGTAAAAAAACTCCTCGTATTTCAATAGGTACACTTTATGCAGATGCAGAGCAAGGAGGTCTTTCGCTACCAAATGTACTACTATAATGCATACTTTGCACAATATTTGGATAGATTTAAAATTGGAATTCACGGGCAGGATATATTTATTAATTTCTTTTTTGATCGAATTAGTCATGAGGCTCAAATTCCCTCCCCCTCCAGGTACCTAAATCACCTAAACTTGTTCGATATAAGACTATGAATTGGGTGTTTAAAAGACGGGATGCCATGCTGAAAAGATGCTCTCTCCCGCAGATTATTTTAATGACCCCTTTAGTGAATGTTTTTGTCTGTACAGGGATTAAAATTGGACCAGAAATAATTGTAAATTGGGAACGTGCTGGGTTCAATATATTATCAGATTTTTTTAAGGGATGGAACGTGGATAACTCAGGGAGAGATGTGGCGTTTATTCCAGGACAATTTTTTTTTGTTAATAAGTTCTTATAGTTTGATTCATAAAACTTTGACGCAATTGGACCCAAGGTACATTAGCACCCCCACTCAGCTATGGAATGATCTTTTTCTGGCTGTATGGGCTAGAAAACCCGGGGAATGGAAACGGTGCTTAGCACAGAGTAGGGAGGAGGATATGAGTTTGAAAGTATTTAAAAAATGAAAGGGAGGGCGTGGCCAAGATGGCGGCGGAGTAGGACGCCTTTCCGAGCCGCTTCGGCGCTGATCCGACAAAGCATCTAATAGCACGGTCCTGAGGGAGCGAATTCGCTTCAAAAGTGGTGTGGAAGTCTCCCTGGCGTAGCGGAGAGGTTTGGTGCCGTCGGTTGGGCGGAGAGACTCCGAGATCGCCCACGAGACCGACTGAACTCCGCGGACTGCGCGACCCCGGCCTCTCTTGGGTCTAGGCGGCCGGTGTAGGAGGAGGGCGGAGCTCCTGAGAACCCGCCTGGAGACTCCGGAGCTGGCGGAAGGTGGAGAGTCACGTTGAATCGGCAAAGCGGTTGCTTTTGCTGCAAGGGTGGCTTGGAGTCCCTAGCTTGTGAGGTGCGGCGGACCCACGAGGCCTGGCTGAAGAGGCTTAACAGCGACCGGCGGTGGTCGCCGAGAGGTGGCCCGAGACGTCTGAACACCGGCGGCGGCGAGCCTGGGCAGTGGCTGTGACCCTGGTCGAGATTGGTGGTGCTGAGCGGTACCAGATCGGCGGACTCCGGTGCGGCCGGGTCCGCGCGTGAGAAGGAAGCGGTCTACGGGATGGCGACGGCGTTCATGCATGGCCGCCATTGGACTTTTGGTCGCCCGCGGGCTTGAGCTTTTCCCTGTTCACCTGTGACGCCTAAGGAACGAGCTGCGGTGTAAGCTGCGAGCGTCGTATCAGGAGTGCTGCGGCCTATGGTTCGAGGTTTGGCCGTTGAGGTCGCAGGCATCCGTTCTGGTCTGGGTCGAGCGACAAGGCCCGCCATCTTGTTTGGCCGCGTGGCACTGGGGTGGAGTGCTGTTTGCCGCCATGTCTAACGCGCAGCGCAAGGGGCGCCTGGGGAAGGATGGTACTTCGAAATCTTCCCAGCAGCCGGCATCCCCTGGAGCTAGTGGATCTTCCAAACAATCGGACGATGAAGCGCCGGCGACGAAGGCCTTTATGACTGAACTCTTTGCTTCCATTAAGGAGGACATCTCCGAGCTACGTGCACAATTGGCCTCTGATCTACGGGAGGTGCGGAGGGATGTAGACGGTTTAGGCGAGAGGGTGGCGACCCTGGAGGACCATGATCTAAGTATGGCCAACGACGTGCACTTGCTGCAGCAGGATATCATTCGCCTCACCGAGCAGAATCTGGACTTACAGACGCACACAGAGGATTTGGAAAACCGTTCACGCAGGAATAACATTCGTATCCAGGCTGTGCCCTGGGATGGTGAGGCAGGGGACCTGCGTGGATATGTCCAAGACCTGTTCCTCCAGATACTGGATGAGGAGGACACATGGGAAATTCGAATGGACAGAGTGCATAGAGTGGGGTTGCCCAGGCGCGGGAGGGGCCCCCTCCCGATATTCGTGTGTGTGTCCATGACTTTCAGGTGAAAGAGCGAATCCTCCGCAAGGCCAGAGCACTCACGTCATTGCAATTCAGGGACCAATCAATCAATCAATCAGTGGCACTTATAGAGCGCGCTACATACCTGTAGGGTCTCAAGGCGCTGGGGGTAGGGGGGTGCCGCTACTGCTCGAACAGCCAGGTCTTCAGCTTCTTCCTGAAGGAGAGGTGGTCTTGGGTCAGGCGCAGGTCGGTCGGGAGGGAGTTCCAGGTCTTGGCGGCCAGGTAGGAGAAGGACCTTCCTCCTGTAGTCGCTCTTCGGATGCGGGGGACGGCGGCAAGGGCGTGGTTGGCTGATCGGAGGTGGCGTTTGGGAGCGTAGAAGTTGACTCGGCTGTTGAGGTAGCTCGGGCCTTGGTCGTGTAGGGCTTTGTGTGCGTGGGTGAGGAGGCGGAAGGTGATTCTTTTGTTGACGGGGAGCCAGTGAAGGTCTCTCAGATGTCCGGAGATGTGGCTGGTTCGTGGGATGTCGAGGATGAGTCTGGCTGAGGCGTTCTGGATCCGCTGGAGTCTCTTCTGGAGCTTGGCGGTGGTACCGGCGTAGAGGGCGTTGCCGTAGTCCAGTCGGCTGGTGACGAGGGCCTGGGTGACGGTCTTCCTGGTCTCGGTGGGGATCCACCAGAAGATCTTCCGTAGCATGCGTAGGATGTTGAAGCACGCCGAGGAGACGTTGTTGACTTGCCTGGTCATGGAGAGGGAGGAGTCCAGGATGAAGCCCAGGTTTCGTGCATGGTCTGTCAGTTTGGGTGCGGTGCCCAGGGCGGGGGGCCACCAGGAGTCGTCCCAGGCGGAGGGTGAGGAGCCCAGGATGAGGACTTCCGTCTTGTCCGAGTTCAGTTTCAGGCGGCTGGTCGTCATCCACTCGGCTACCTCTTTCATCCCTTCGTGCAGGTTGGCTCTGGCGGCGGCGGGGTCGTTGGTCAGGGAGAGGATCAGCTGGGTGTCGTCGGCGTAGGAGATTATGCTGAGGTTGTGTTTGCGTACGATGGCCGCGAGGGGGCTCATGTAGACGTTGAAGAGGGTGGGGCTCAGGGATGATCCTTGGGGGACGCCGCAGATGACTTCGGAGGCCTCTGACTTGTACGGTGGTAGGCGGACTCTCTGTGTTATTCGGTCGAGGAAGGAGACGATCCATTCCAGCGCCTTGTCCTGGATTCCGATGTTGCTGAGGCGCCGTACTAGGGTGCGGTGGCAGACCGTGTCGAATGCCGCGGAGAGGTCTAGGAGGATGAGGGCCGCTGTTTCTCCATTGTCCATCAGGGCTCGGATGTCATCGGTGGCGGCGATGAGGGCGGTCTCGGTGCTGTGGTTGGCTCGGAAGCCGGACTGTGAGGGGTCGAGGGATCCGTTCGTCTCAAGGAAGGCGGCCATCTGCTTGTTGACGGTCTTCTCAATGACTTTGGCTGGAAACGGGAGGAGCGAGATGGGGCGGTAGTTCTTGAGTTCGGTGGGGTCCGCTGTGGGTTTCTTGAGTAGAGCGCTGAGTTCGGCGTGCTTCCAGCTCTCCGGGAAGGTGGCGGTGTCGAAGGATGTGTTGATGATGTCTCGCAGGTGGGGTGCGATGACAGCGTCGGCCTTGTTGAAGACGTGGTGAGGGCAGGGGTCGGTCGGTGATCCGGAGTGGATGGAGTTCATCGTGCGGATGGTGTCTTCGGTGCTGATCGGGGTCCAGGCGTGGAGGGTGGTGGTGGGGGGTGGTTGTTCGGTCATGGTGTGCGTTGGTTGGTTGTTGAAGCTGTTGTGTATGTCCGCGATCTTGTTGTGGAAGTATGAAGCGAGGGAGTTGCAGAGGTCTTGCGATGGGGTGATGTCGTTGTTTCCTGCGCTGGGGTTGGAAAGCTCTTTCACGATGTTGAAGAGTTCCTTGCAGTTGTGTGCGTTGTTGTCCAACCGGTCCTTGAATGCTGTTTTCTTGGCGGCGTGGATCAGCTGGTGGTGTTTCCGGGTGGCAAGTTTGAAGGAGGTCCTGTTGTCCGGTGTCGGTTCCCTTCTCCAGACTTTCTCGAGGGCTCGGCAGTTCTTCTTGGAGCTCTTGAGGTCATCGGTGAACCATGGGGCCTTCTTGCTGCCGGGTCTGCTAGGCGGGGTCCTCAGCGGGGCGAGTTCGTCCGCGCAGTTGCTGATCCACTTGGTGAGGTTGTCGGCGGCCTGGCTGGGGTTCGCTGAGCTGGCAGGAGGGTGCTGGCTCAGGGAGGTGGCGAGCTGGTCTGCTGTGATCTTGTTCCAGCTTCTGCGGGCGGCCTGTTGCTGGTGGTGGTGGGTCGTCGTTCTCTTGAAGGTGAAGTGGACGCAGCTGTGGTCCGTCCATTGAAGCTCAGTGGCGTGGCTGAAGTCGATGTCTGTGCTGGAAGAGAAGACTGCGTCGAGTTTGTGTCCGGCGAGGTGGGTGGGGGTGGACACCAGTTGCTTGAGTCCCAGGTTGGCGAGGTTGTCGAGCAGGGTGCTGGTGTTGCGGTCGTTGTTGTTCTCTAGATGGAAGTTGAGGTCTCCCAGGAGGATGTAGTCCGCGGAGGGGAGGGCATGCGGGCTGACGAAGTCGGCGATGTCCTCGCTGAATTGTGTGCGTGGTCCAGGGGGTCGGTAGATCAGGGTGCCTCTGAGGGTGGTGTTCGGGTTGGTGTGGATCTGTAAATGCAGGTGTTCGGCGCTGGTCAGGGTGTTGTCGGTGCTGGTCGTGAGACGGATGGTGTTCCTGTGGATGATGGCGATGCCTCCTCCCATCTGGTTGGCGTTTCGGTCCCTCCGGACGATCTTGTAGCCCTCTGGGATAGCGATGGCGATGTCGGGAGCTGAAGAGGTGTTCATCCAGGTCTCCGTGAGGAAGGCAACGTCCGGGGCTGTGGCATCTAGGAGGTTCCAGAGTTCGATGGCGTGTCTGTGGACGGAGCGGGTGTTGAGCAGGATGCACTTGAGGTGGGTGCTGCTGGTGTTTGACTTGGCGGGTGTTGCTGCGAGGCAGGTCCGGATGCAGGAGAACTTGCAGGCGTGGCAGCTGAAGGGTCCGTGGGTGCGTCGTGGTGTGGCTTGGTGGCACTCTGGGCGTCGGCCGGAGTTGAGTGCGCTGAGGGTGGCGGCTGAGTACGTTCTGCGGGTCGGTCGGGGTCTTCGAGGTCCAGGGGTCCTGGCACTGGGCGCGGTCCAGGCGCGGACGGGCGTAGACGGGCTTACCTTTGGCACGCCTTCGGCGCACAATCGGCGCGCACGCTGCGCGTGACCGCTGCGCGTTCGCACGGTCGCCATTTAAGGCCAAGTGCGCGGGTGGGCGGAGCAGCTGGGAGGCGGGAGCGGGGAGGGTTACAGAAGAGAAAAAAGGGGCGGGGACAAGCGGCGGTGGCGGGAAGGGAGGGCGGAGGGCGGCGGACAACAAGGAAGGAGAGCCAAAACATGGGCAAAAAGAAAATAAGCTAAGCAGGCACAAATGTACGACAAAACAAGGAAAAAAGAAGTTAAACGAAGTTAAACAGAAACAGGCACAAATGATCGTCAAAATCAGGCAAAACAATCCCCGCAGCGGAGGCAGCCGGCAGCCGGCAAACGAGGCAGAGGGCAGGCAGGGGGCACACGCAGCAGCTGGTGGCCGTGCGGCGCGGGGGTGTCCCACAAGTGGGTCACACTCACCTGCGTCGCACGGTCGCCATTTAAGGCCAAGTGCGCGGGTGGGCGGAGCAGCTGGTAGGCGGGAGCGGGGAGGGTTACAGAAGAGAAAAAAGGGGCGGGGACAAGCGGCGGTGGCGGGAAGGGAGGGCGGAGGGCGGCGGACAACAAGGAAGGAGAGCCAAAACACGGGCAAAAAGAAAATAAGCTAAGCAGGCACAAATGTACGACAAAACAAGGAAAAAAGAAGTTAAACGAAGTTAAACAGAAACAGGCACAAATGATCGTCAAAATCAGGCAAAACAATCCCCGCAGCGGAGGCAGCCGGCAGCCGGCAAACGAGGCAGAGGGCAGGCAGGGGGCACACGCAGCAGCTGGTGGCCGTGCGGCGCGGGGGTGTCCCACAAGACCACCGCCCTCAACTGTACCAAGATCTAGCGGCCTCCACCCTGTGGAAAAGAAGGGACTTCCGCCCAGTGACTGCCTTTCTGAGAGAGCGGGGCATCGCTTATTCCTGGGGGCATCCATTTCGGATCATCTTTCGGTGGCAGAATCGTCTCGCACAAATTCGCACGCTCCAGGCGGCAAAGGACCTTCTGGGCCTGGAGGATGTGCCACCTTCGCAGGAAACAGCTACTTCTCCATCTCGGAGGCGCCACCGCTCGTCTTCCTGGCATAGAGTGGGCGCTTCCCCTGACCGGCGGCGACCAGACCTCACTACCAGCCTGCAGGAGCGGGACAACGCTGTGGCATCGGTGGCTTCGGCTACTTTGGCTGATACGCAGCAAAGCTCCGGAGAGCGTGACCTCTTTCTCGCTGATGGATCGGCGCCGGAGGGGTTCGGGCCTTCTGGTCTGGGGGTATGAACGTACTCTTGGTGGAGACACCCTCGACTGTGGCCATGGGGGATAGTGTGTTAGTCCCCCCGGCCTGCTTCCTGAAAGGAAGGCCTCTTACGGACTCCGGCCTTCTGGACACGATGAGTACTGTCTTTGCTTTCACACTTTTGCTTTTGCTCTTGTTTTTGGTTATGTTTCGACTAGGGGAGGGGTGGGAGTTGGGGAGTTTGGGGTGTTGGGGGGGGACCCATGACGGTGGGAAAGGGGAGCTGTTGGATGTATGGCTGCGGGTGTATGTGCAAAATGGCATTGTAGATAACATTGTAGTGGTTGGCTGGCGAGTGTTGGACGTCCCTTGTGTCGGGAGTGGCCTAGTTGTGGGGAGGGGGACAATTGGAGTGACAAGAGCAGTTCTCTGGGTTTGTCTCTGCAATGCCGATTAGCATAGGGACATGGAATGTTAAGGGCATGAATTCGCCACAGAAGAGGCAGAGGGTTTGGAAATATGTAGTGGACCATCACCTTGACATTGTGGGGTTGCAAGAAACCCACCTGGCACGGAAAGACGAGATGCGGCTCCGCCATAAGGCTTATCCCATTATTTATAGGTCTTCTGCCGCTACGAAACACAGGGGGGTGGCACTCCTTTTCCGAGCTGCGCTGCACTTTCAACCTGTGGAGGTCCGTCACGATAAAGAGGGCCTTTGGTTGATGGTCAAAGGGCTTATACAGGGTCGTTTGTGCACTTTTGTGGTGGTGTATTTACCCAACGTTGGTCAAAATAAGTATTTGCAGGATCTGTTGGTGAAGGTTGGGGACTTTGCAGAGGGTCACTTGTTCTTGTTGGTGGATTTTAATCTGGTGTGGGACAAGGATTTGGACAGCTCAGGGGGTCATAGGGTGGGTACGGGAGTGTTTTCTGCTTCGACACAGCAAGGGGTGGAGGAGCTGGGACTAATTGATGGCTGGCGATTTTTTCACCCTACCACGAAGGATTACACATTTTTTCTCCCACGTGCATCATTCCTACTCCCGTTTAGATTTCATTTTCCTTAGCCAGTCCCTACGCGGGGACGTGATGGATGCCGCCATTCTTCCGATCTCTGTTTCGGACCACAGCCTCTTGGTGCTTAACCTTCGTTGGTCGCCACCTGATGCGTCGCACCGGAAGTGGTATTTCCCGGCGTCGGTGATCAGGGACGATGTGTCTAATCAAGCATTGTGGCTCGCTATCCGAGAATTTTTTGACCTTAATCCCCAGTCGGACACCTCACTGTCGACCACGTGGGACGCCTTTAAGGCTACGATCAGGGGCACATGTCTGGGACTCAATTAGCAGATTAACGCCCTGCGGAGGAAGGAACGTGAGGCATTGGAGGCTGAGGTGGTCTAACTCGAACGATCCCACAAACTCAACCCCTCGAGGGTGACTCTCCGCCCGTTGACGGCAGTGAGGGGCAAATTAAAGGCGCACTATGCCAATAGGGCCGAGCTTACGCTTTTGTGACTGGGGCGCCAATCGTATTCTTGCGGTAACAAGGTTGGTAGACACTTGGCGCGGCAATTGCGGGATAGGAGGGAGCGGGGATACATAGGAGGGATCAGAGATGCCGCAGGTGTGGTGCACCACCGGGATGGAGCGAAGGCGGACATTTTTGGACGCTTTTACGCCGAGTTGTATACGGGCGATGCCCTGGATGCGGAGACACAGCGGGAGTTCCTACAACGGTTGCCGTTACCCTGAGTATCTCGTGAATGGAACGATCTACTGGAGGCGCCAATCTCTAGAGAAGAAGTTCTCTCCGCCATCAAAAATTTGAAATTACACAAGGCCCCGGGTCCGGATGGTTACACTGCGGTCTTCGACAAGACGTATGCTACTGAGCTGTGTGACTTTCTGGTTGCTCTCTTTAATGATATGGTGACGTCCGGAATGAACGCGGGGACCTTGGCTGAGGCGGTGATTACGGTTTTGCCGAAACCAGGGAAGGACCCGGAGCAGTGTGCTTCGTTTCGTCCCATAGCCTTGCTTAACATTGACGCAAAGCTATACTCGGCGATTCTGGCGGGCCGCCTTCAAGATCTGCTGCCGGCGATTATACACCCAGACCAGTCTGGCTTTATTAAGGGACGCCAGACCCACGATAATACCCGTAGAGTGGTTCACCTCATCGAAAAAGCGGACAGGTTCCGCATACCGGCTGTGTTGGTGGGTCTGGACGCGGAGAAGGCCTTCGACCGCGTGGATTGGGGCTTTCTGTTTAATACGCTGCGGGCCTTCGGCTTCTCTGATAAATTCATCACTATGGTACAGGCGAACTTTTGCAGCCCACGTTCGAGGGTGGCAGTGAATGGCCATCTTTCGGCCTTCTTCCCACACTCGCGGGGCACCAGACAGGGGTGTCCCCTCTCTCCCCTGCTATTCGCACTCAGTATTGAGCCTCTGGCGATGGCGGTGAGGGAACACGAAGGCGTAAAGGGCATACCGTTCACGGGAGAGCAACATAGAATCTCGCTCTTCGCGTACGACGTCGTGCTCTCGGTGGCGGATCCGGCTGGTTCCTTGCCCTGTGTTAGGGACATTTTGCTCGAGTTTGAGGGAGTGGCTGGCTTTAAAGTAAATTATGGCAAGTCTTACATTTTGAATCTGACGTTATCGCAGGCTGATGTTGCTCAGGTGCGGGCGTTGACGCCATTGGCTTGGGCTTCGGGTTCGATTGTCTATCTGGGAGTCCACCTGACTCCGATGGTGGGTAAGCTGTTCGCGGCCAACTTCCCGCCCCTCCTGGTGAGGACCCAGGCGGAATTGGAGAGGTGGAAACCCAAATTCTTGTCCTGGTTAGGTAGGGTGCATGCGATTAAAATGGTCCTTCTCCCCAAATTTTTGTACCTGTTCCAGGCCTTGCCCATCCTTCTGGATAGCGCCTACTTCCGGCAACTCAAAACGCTGGTCTTGAAATTTGTCTGGCAAGGGGGCCGAGCTCGTCTGTCCTTCGCGGTTATGCGCCGACCTCGATCGGAGAGTGGGGTTGGTCTCCTGGACCTGCGCCTCTATTACAAGGCTGCCCAACTGAGGGTCATGGTGGAATGGTCGCAGCAGCTCTCAGAAAAACACTGGCTGCACATGGACCGGAGCGTGGCGGGTCGGTCCATATGGGATTTGGCCTGGAAGCCGAAGAAAGACCGCCCCTTGAATGCTTACATCAGTACCCCCACGGGCACTACGCTGAAGGTATGGGACACCTTGGCTGGCGATGAGCGATGGACAACCTTCCCATCTCCGTTCACACGATTGCATTTCAACCCGGCCTTCCCACCGGCGCTTGCCGAGGGACCCTTTGACGCATGGAGGGAGGGTGGGTGCAGGGCGCTGCTTCACTTGTTTCATGGCTCTGATCCTTTGACCTTTGCTAACTGCATGCGGGACTACCAGGTGCCGCAAACTGATAGATATCGGCATGTCCAATTGCTACATTGGGCCACGTCGCCAGGAGTGCTGGAGGCAGCCACGAGGCCTTCATCGAAATTTGAGGCTTTTCTGCTGAGGACATGCACCATGAAGGGAGCCATCTCCTTCCTATATCAGCTGCTGCTTCAATCTGAATTGTCACCTAGGCCACGTTATATGGAGCAGTGGGAGGAGATGGTGGGAAGGGATGTCACCGACACCGAATGGTCAGTGCTGTGGAGGGATATGAACCAATTCAATCACTCTCACACAGTGGTATATGGTGCAGACTCGGCTCCATCGTATCTACTCGGCTGCCTCGGATAAGTGCTGGAGGGGGTGTGGCCTTCTGGGGGACTTCCACCACATTTGGTGGGATTGCCCAGTAATCAGGCCGTACTGGGATGAAATTCTTTCCCATATCAAGGATATCCTGCGATACCCAATTGAGGACTCTTTGGCCTTTGTGCTCCTGGGCCTGCGGGACCCCGGTCTTGAGCACCAGACGCGCGCGGATAAAAAGATTCTATGGCTGTGCTTGGGAGCAGCCAAGCTCACGCTGGCGGCGGCGTGGAAACGGAAGGAGGCACCGGCGATTTCCCTTTGGCACACGAGGCTCTGGAGGCTTCTGAGCCTGGAAAGAATGGCGGACATCTTCCTCGGTAACTACAAGAACTTTTAGCACGTGTGGGGCCCCTTGGTAACCTTCCTCTCTACTGGCCTACCTTCAGCTGTTTGCCCAGCATCATTGAGATCCTTACACCTCTTCCAAATTTAGTATGCCTGCTGAGTGAATGTGGTATGACTGTGTCGCCGTCATGGGGGGGGCTGGGGAGTTGTACTTTCTTTTCTTTCCAATGTTGCAGCCGAGGTGCCTATTTTCATCAGATGGTGCATTTTTGTGATTTTTGTGTAGCGCAAAGAACTGCTCGAAGGGACAATTTGACTTCGCAAGACTCAGCTCCTATGTGGCTTTTTCTTATGGTTTTTTTTTTCTCTACAGGGGCTTGGACTAATTGACTGCTCTCTCTCTTTGCGTTATAGCATTACCACCGTCTTATATTGCTTCTTTTCCCACTGTGTGGGAACATGTGTGGCGCCCCGGTGCGGCTTATTGGTGGTTTTTTTTTCCTTCTTGTTAATTGCAAAATAAAAAAATTTACAAAAAAAAATGGCAGGGACAAGAGAACCATGTATTATCCTTTAAGACTATTAATACATTTAATTTTAGTACATTGAGAGGTGCATTGGCATAGAATGCTATGTTTTAGCATTCTGGAATAAGATTTTCTTTTATCTTCAAACTTATTACAAGATTAGGATTGAATGTAATGTTAAATTAATGCTGTACAGTTATGACCTCGATCTTAAATTAGTAGACCACTTGGTTAAATTGATGTATATAGCAATGGCAGTGGCTAGATCATTGATATTACAGAATTGGCGATCAACACAGGTTCCCTTATTCCAGGAATGGTTTCAAAAAATGAGGAAAGTTAAAAAGAGTTAATTATTTTATGCACACCGAATAGGAGAGGTGAGAAAGTTTGATAAAATTTGGAGAACATATTTTGATTTATTTTGGATAATAGTATTAAGATCAAAAAGTATTTGTACATTTTGCCATATGTTAAAACTTTGTAGTTTATGCTTGTATGCTCTGTTTCAATGACCCCAAGAACTTCAATAAAAATAAGTAAAAAAAAGTAATGCTGAGAATTTCAATTCAAATACCAACAAATGAAACAAAAAAAAATGAATAGTGCTAAACTTACTACTGTTTTGCAGTAGTACTTTAGAAGCACAGTTTGTGAGTAGCACTTTGTAGTACTATTGCCGTTCTACATGAATACTACAAAGTGCAGTTTATGAATCAGTTTCTCCAGGTATAATTTACTACTAAAAACATTACTAGGTCCAACACTAGATCTGGCCTGCAACAACCTCCCAAAAATAATAATCGAGGTAGGGACTTTAAAAATCAACAAAAAGGAAATTATGTTAAATTACACTATTTTTTTGAAGTAGTCAAGCATATGAACAAATATAATTCAATGTTAAAAAAATCTATAAATAGTATGTATTTTTTACTTACAAAAAATATTTTACCAAATGTTTTACACATCAATGTAATTTCTTTTTTCATAATGTACAATTAAATTAGACGGTTATATCCTGAACTTAGGGGTGGCCTCTGAGGAGAGGGTTTCAATCAGTGTTGCATCATGAAGAGGAAAACAAGGCACTTAAGAGGAAGATTGATTTGCCTGCTCGGTTTCAGAGTAAGAAAATATTCAAAGGTTCTTCCAAGAGGGACTTAAACCAGCCTCCAGCAAGAGAAAGGGAACACAAAATAATCACAAATAGCTGACTCAGTGTCTTGTGTGCTCTGCCTATTCGGGGTTCCACAAGCCACACTCTATGCTGTACTTTCACCTTAGATAGAATGAATCTCTTAAAATAGGCGGCTGAAGTTGTGTATGTTTTATGGTTATAAATTATTTTAGTTTCATCCCAAAGTCTTTCTGTTCTTTCTTGTTCCTCTCCCTCTATATATACTTCACACAAAGTTCAATATCAAGATATGTTTCTTATGAGAACGTTTTGTTCACTTTATATTATTTTCCTAATTTCAGCCACGTCTTCCCCACCCTGCAACTTCTCCAGCTGCCTACATGGCTATTGCTCATACGGCAAATGCGTTTGTTATTCCGGGTACACAGGACCAACCTGTAATCAAGGTGAGAAACAATTGTTATTTTAAAAATAAAACATTTGTAATATTCTGGTTAAAAAACTATTTTCTTTTAAAGAGTGGCCTGGGAAGCATTGCTGTACATTTACATACATGTCTGGATGGTATCAGGTGCATTTGGTGAGCATAGTGAGTTCATCTTAGAGCCCCAAGTTTCTCCACTAACCCACATTACAGTTCCTCTACATCGCTGTTTTTTTTGGCGAGTCAGAGTGTTACCCAAGTAACATTTTATGAAAGCGCACAGGAGACTGTGACATCAAAAGTCTCTGGAGCAAGACATTAGCTCTTTTTAAAATGTATTTTGGACATTTTTTTTTAATCTTCGTTTTTCAAGAAACTGTTTTTTAATACAATACATTCGTAAACAGGGACCAGAAAACTCAGAAGCTAGGTTATTTTTAACATAACTATCCTCAGTTTCATATTGTTGTAATGGATGTTTGTTCATATGTGATATGTTTGGGTACTAGTAATTAATAAAAACTGATGAACTGTTTTCTCCTTTGTAGACTTCTTTGACACAGGTCTTCTAATAACTATGTAACTATGGACCATTGTTTATTGGTGAAAATAGATGAGTAGTCAGAGTGAGGCCTATTACTAGATACACCATTAGCAACTCTTTGAAGCCACTGGAGATGACATAGTGTCCATTTAGTTATTTCACATGCCACTGACCTTGTTGGTTACTCTGATGTCCACTCCTATCACATTAAACAATCCATAACAATTTTTGTTCCAGAAGGGTGGTATAGTAAATATTCATGAGGTTTGCACAGAAACAATGATTAATTAAATGAATGACTATCAGTTATCACTAACCATATTCTATGTCACTAAGTAAGTCTGACGGTTCAAAAAGAGGATACATAAGTTGGACACTATTCAACCCTTAAGATATGTAAGCATGGTTTATCATAAGAGCCTTTTGGCTATTCAGTTGCCCTACCTGCATCACCTTGAAAACCGAGAAATGGAGAGAATCCCTAGGAAGGGAGATATAAGCCACTCTACTAATCCAATTACTGTAGGGGGACAGAAAAGCAGTTCAACATATTTTGAATTGGCCTTTTGGCAATGAAAATAATTGTATTGTACCACGTCCCCTGACGTATTTTTATCCAAGATCCACAGTATTTCCCCCCAACATTTAACTAACAATACCCATCTTACCAACCATTTTTTCAATATGGAGTCTGCCATGAATCCCGCATACATGCATCAACTAGCTCCAACCCCTGCGATGCAAGGGTGGAACATTATACCGATAAGCCGCAAAATAGGAGAAAATGGCAATATGACCCATTTGATGCCATTTACTCCCTTAGAGTTATCCAATAGGTTTGAGGCATTTAGTGGCATGGAGGAATGCGATTGATGCTCAAGGTGCACAGAGGGTGTCGGGGGATTGAAAATATCCTATGCACTTCAAGGTCATATGAAGAGAAGGGTACCAGTTGTTTAAAGACAGGGCTATGTACTGCTGCAACATATGTTGACGTGAATAGTAGTTTGCCTGTTGTTTCAACCGCAGTGTCTCTTGGGAGAAACGAGGGTTTTTCACTGCTTTTACCTGTTATGAGGTTAGAAAGTAGAGATGATGTAAGAGGATTTAAAAAGAGCGCATGTATAGTAGGATATAACGAAGACTACCCCAGTAAGTCATTGCCAACCATGGACCTCTTATCCAATAATAACAAATCTCCTGTCTTGTCTGCGGCTCATAATTCCACTTTGGTCAACTTAGAACCAGACGTGGCCAGCACCGTGGACCTGGGGGTTAGACATACAGAGATACCTAACCCAATGATTGCTCCAATTACCAGAGAAACTCTTATATGTACAAGACCTGATGATTGTGTGAGCTGAATCTCTTGGAACATAGCTGGCTTGGCCGAAAAGCTATGTGATCCAACCTGGTTAATATTTATCAAAAAATACACTATTATATGTCTTCAGGAGACATGGATGGAGGATAAAAACGTCCACATTGAGGGTTTTCAAAGCTTCACCATACCAGCTGTTGCTTCAACTAGGGGCAGAGCAAAGGGAGGCTTGGCCATTTTCATTAATTTAGGCATGTTGTGTAAAATAAGCATCTGTTACAATGATAATCGGAACATCTAGATGATTGATTTAAAAAATGGCAAGAATGTTTTGACCCTGATTAATTTTTACAATGCTAATAATGGTAATGGAGACTGTAATATTGTATCCCTAACAGAAATGATGAGAAAAATTGCATGCACCGCGCCACGGAAACTGATGATAGTAGGGGATTTTAATGTTCACCCATGTGGCAACCCAGGCTCTACCCCAATGGGTTCTCTGGGTTGTAATAATGTTGAAGGTTTCCATTTCGCCCATACCAGGGGAGGCAAGAACTTAAACGACTTAGTGAATGAAAATAATTTAATTTTAGCTATGTCTATGGTTCCTGACACAAAAACCTATGATGCTCCAACCTTTAAAGGACATGGGCAGGGATCCTTTATAGATCACATATTAGTATCTACAGATCTTGCAATTTGGGTCTCGAATTTCACTATCCTTTTGAGTGTTTACATTGATCATAATCCCCTGGCTATCAGGATGGGTGGGTCTTTATTTATACAACGAATGTCTCGAAATGACCGGGGCACGTTGAGCTGTATAAATGGCAGACGCCGCATAAAATGGATATTGTTAAATCAAGACACTTTATACACTAAAATAAACAATGCATGTGAGGAGGAACTGTTAGCATGTACATCTTCTGACTCACCCCCTGAGAACATTCTGACCGGGTTTGAGGCGATAGTTTCAAAAATTGGCCTCATGTTAACAGCACCAACAAAAGGTCAAAGCAGAAAAAACTCTAAATGGTTTGACCATAACTGCTCAAAGGCATGTAGAGATCTGAAGAATGCCTTAAAAATCAAACCTAGAGATTCTGATCTGATAAAAAATCTTCGTTTGACTTACAAGAAGGCATTAGCCGATAGGAAAAAGGAAATCAAGGCCAATACCATAGAATCCCTCCTTGACCCTTCAGTGTTGGTGAACAGTAGTAAGTTCTGGCAAATTATCAACAAGCCTTTGTTTGATAACCCTAATGATATAGTCCTTGGTACAAACATCTCAGAGGGGGAGTGGGTGACCCACTTCAGTATAATTTTTAAGAGTAATGAGCACCAGGCAGAAAATGTATTTTTAACCCCATCCGTAAACCCTTTATGCTTTTCAGTTAATGAGGTTGTAAGGGGTATTCAGGGTCTAACTAGCAATAAGGCCCCGGGCTCGGATGGTTTACCACCGGACCTTTTTAAGTCTAATATTTCCTTTTGGGCTCCCGTCCTCACGGCGGTAGTGAATGCAGCAGTGATCACAGGGTGCCCAAATGCGTGGGGGTTATCGACTATAGTCCCTGTTTTTAAAAAGGGCGACCGTAGCAGCCCATTATGTTACAGGCCGATATCGTTAATAAATTCAGTAGCTAAAGTGGTAGGTGGGATAATTTTAAACAGGCTATCTACATGGGCCAAAGATAACAATATTTTATCACCTATACAGTACGGATTCAGACCCGGACATTCGACAATCACACAGTGTCTGAACTTATACCTGATCTTAAGTAAATACACCCTGGCTAAACAAGGAACTGTTTACATGGCATTTATGGACTTGTCGTCCGCTTTTGATTGTGTGGACAGAGGCATACTATGGGCTACCCTGTTAAAAATGGGCGTAGAGAGGAATCTTGTCAACTTTTTAGCAGATCTGCATTCGGACACAAGAGCCAATGTTCGATACACCCAAGACCTCAAAGTAACGGATGAATTTAGAATAAATCGGGGTGTACGACAAGGATGCATCCTGGCTCCATTCCTCTTTAATCTGTACATCAATGAATTGGAGGAATTTCTTCTAAACACTGAAGCAGACTACCCCTTTGTAGAGCGCAAAGGGGTTCCTGTGCTGCTTTACGCAGACGATGCTGTTCTTATTTCTAGAACAGCAAATGGCCTTAAGAAATTATTAAATTCCTTTTTTAAATTCCTGGAGTCCCGTGGCCTAAGCATTAACAACTCTAAGTCCTAAGTCATGAAAATAGGACAGGGTACACGGAAAATCAATTCTTTCAGTATAAATAGGGAGAAAATCCCTACTACCAATACCTTTTCATACCTTGGGGTCCTCTTAGATCATAAACTATCTTGGGGCCCCGCAGTTACCAAAAAGAAGGGCGAGGCAACACGTGTTAATGCGGCCATTCTTGGCTTTGCAAAAAAAATTGGGAATTGTCCAACGGCCGCTTTGCTCAAATTATATCAGGCAAAAAGTGTTGCTGTCGCCTGCTATGGAAGCGAGCTTTGGGGCTACTGCAAGATAAAGGACCTAGAGGTCACAGAAAATAACGTTCTGAAAAAGATACTGAGGCTGCCAAGGGGTATCGGGAATTTTTCGGTACACGAGGAGTTGGGTGTCCCCTATTTAAGTGATAGAATAGCAGTAAGCCCGGTACTGTGCTGGTTGAATTGTTGGCTTAATATCGATATTCCTCTCACTCAAGCTTTATTAAAAGAAGCCTTAACACTAGATGGGAGGTTTAAAATCCCGTGGTTGAAGTATATAAAGGACTGTTTGACGGCAATTGGCCAGCCTGATTTGTTTTTTGCTCCCAACCTGATCACAAAACCTGATGTTATCTTGGTAAAAAATGCCATGTTATTACTAAGATGCACTGACAGAGAAGAGGTTGAGATACAGAAGGACAGCGTTAGGAAACACCTACTACTCAAAACCTGTCCACAAATGGAACCTTATTTGTCATGGCCTATGACTAGCTATGAACGTTTTTTGCTAACAAGGTTCCGATTTGACCTATTTCATCTCCTACTGGCGGTTCCAAGTGGGGCTCATCGGGGTGTAGTGTTGCCAGCTTGTGGCTGCGACGGGAAGTCTCCTCAAGACCTGGCACACTTTCTATTCATTTGCCCTTATTACATTATACCGCGGAAACTATATCTTAAACCGTGCCTCAAAAAACTGAATTTTGTACAAATTACACCTGCACTTTACTACCTTCAATTACTGAATTGTGACTGCACTTTATTTGTCTGTAACTTTTTAAAAACAGCTATCTCCTTCAGGAAAAGTATGGATGGATAACTTTGCTGTTAATGTTTTAGGTATTTTTTTTAATCTATATAATGAAATCATTTATGTTTTTAATGCATATTTAATATTGCTCATGCTCATAGTGCCCGCTGCTCTCTCTTTTCTACCTTATACTGTATGTTGTGTCTCTTACATGTTACATGAAATGAACTACCGGATTGTTTTTAATTGTTTGTTCATGAGTTGTACTTTTATGATTGTAATGCTTACAATCAAATAAAGATATTTGAATTGAATTGAATAGTACTCAGAAATCATTATAGACCAGAGGCACCTTAAGATGACGTACATCATATATATTATGATTAAACCAATTCAGTATATTATTAATGGAATGTTAACTAGAACTACTCTTTTCATGAGTAGAATGAATCATATATGGTTGATAGTTGCAGTTACAATATTTGGTCATGAATAGTGATAGCCTTACTACTGTTTTGCAGTAGCACTTTAGAAGTACAGTTTGCGAGTAGCATTTTGTAGTACTATTGCCGTACTACATAAGTTCTACAAAGTGTAGTTTATGAATCAGTTCCTCCAGGTGTAAGTCACTACTAAAAAACACTAGATATGGCCTTAGATCAAAGTCCAGCACTGGACCTGGCCTGCAACACCCTCCTAAAGATAATAATGGAGTTAGGGACTTTAAAAAGCAACAAAAAAGAAATGATGTTAAATTACACTAAATTGTTTAAAGTAGTCAAGCATATGAAGAAATGTAATTTAATGTTAAAAAAATCTATGAATAGTATGTATTTATTACTTACATAGAATATTTTAGACAATGTTTTAAACATCAATGTATTTTCCTTTTTCATATTATATCATTAAATTAGACGGTTATATCCTGATCTTGATGGTGGCCTCTGAGAAGGTGGTTTCAATCAGTGTGGCCGCTTAAAGAGGAAAACAAGGTACTTAAGAGGAAGATTGACTTGCTTCAGAGTAGGAAAAAAATCAAAGGTTCTCCCAAGAGGGACTTAGACCAGCCTCCAGTAAGAGAAAACGAACACAAAATAATCACAAATAGCTGACTCAGTTTCTTGTGTGCTCTGCCTATTTGGGGTTCCACAAGCCACAATCTATGCTGCACTTTCCCCATAGGTAGAATGAGGCTAAAATAAGCAGGCTGAAATTGTGTGTATTTTATGGTTATGTATTATTTTAGTGGCATCCCAAAGCAAGGGTTTCCATCTCTATCTCTACTTTTTCTATCAATATACAATAGATGTTTCTTTCTGTTCTTTTTTGTTCCTCTCCTTCCCTATATACTTCACACAAAGTTCAATATCAACATATGTTTCTTATAAGAACGTTTATGCACTATGCATTATTTTTCTAGTTTCAGCCAACTCTTCTTCACCCTGCAACGCCTACAACTGCAAGAATGGATTTTGCTTACTTGGCAAATGCATTTGTAATGCTGGGTACACAGGACCACCCTGTAATCGAGGTAAGAAACAACTATTATTTTAAAATTAAACATTTATAATTTTTTTAACAGAAAATCTATTTTCTTTCAAAGAGGGACCTGGAAAGCATTATTGTGCATTTACATATGTACATACGTGTCTGGATCATACTGAGGGCATTCAGTGAACATTGAGAGTTAATCTTAGCACCTTAAGGAGCTTATTTATTTACATGGAGTTAACCCCACCAGAAAATCACTTTTTCTGACTGTCTGGTGGCATTAACTCCTTTGCCTTATTTACAAGGCAGCCTTGTGAATAATGCCCCTTTTCCTGCAGCACTTAGCATGAAAAGGCATGCAGGTGACACTCGGGGGCAATTTTTATTTCTTCTCATATTTTGCTCTTTCCATGTTTACTGCATTTCGGCAGCGCACTTACATACAGCAAATCGCCTGAAAGATTGTTTATGTGCAGGAAGGTGCCTTCCTGCGCATAACCAATTGACTGTGCAGTGCAGGTCCCTTAAGAGAAATGGCACTAGCATGCCTGCACTGGTGCTAGCTAGCAATTTTTAGCACCAGCGCTAAGGGTAGCACAGGGGTGTCCCGCATTCTTGTTAATACAGCGTAACCATGTGTTTTGAAACTGTTGGATCCTGGTGTTACCAATTTGGAAATAGCATTGCTCTCCACCAATTTCTTGTAAATTTGCCCCTCAGTGTTTTTTGGTGGGGCCTCTTCACCATTTCAATCAGGCAGATTGCTAACCAAGTTAAATGTAATTACAGTGCTCAGAGTACTCTGATGTCAAAATTCTATAGAAGAAGACATTAGCTTTTAAAAAAATAAAATTTGGAATAGATTTTTTTTTATCTTAGTTTTCCAATAGTTGTTTTTGTGTATCAGGTACGTAAATGGTCATTTTTATTCAAGCATATTCATATTTCACAGCATTGCTATTGTAAAACATTTCCCCTGGTTCTTGCTGTGTGCTATTACTGAGGACTACCTACAGTATATTCTGTGTCTTGGTTTTGCCAGGGTTCATGTTGCACTGTTCCATCAATCAATAGGAAGTAGCGGTCACACAAGGCTCTGTCTTCTACTTTATGGCTGACATCTACAAAGTCAGAACATGACTTTCTGCATGAGTCTATTTGAGGTTGGGATTTTCCCTTACTCTGCAATTTCACTGTGTGAGAGGTAATTGGGTGGAGGCCAGGAGATAGAGCAGAAGTTATCTAGTGGAGTACGTGGGAGGGGAATACAGAAAGCCATATTTGTGTTCCTGGGGTCTCCAAGGGGTGTCCACCTGGTTATTCAGAGCATAGTATTATGTGCTGTTGTGATGGGCTTCCTCCTCCGTTTAGCACAAGAGTATGGTGTCCAAAACCTGGACCTTTTCCGGGTCTACTGTACCCATTTGTCTTTCAATCCTTAGAGAGTCTGCTTTCACACCTACCCCCTTTATGAACTCCACTCTCCATTTAATGAAAGTTGGTGCTTCCCAGTGCATGATAATTAATTTTCAGACAAATAATGCTCCTAGGTTTATAAATCTTTTTGTGTTTTTGTTGTCTTTTATGGTCTGGCCACAATACCTAGAAAGGTGCGTGTGCATGACATTGTTTGCCTTCCCAGTTACCTCCTTTGAGGTACTACTTATTTCTCTCCAGTGTCTTGTCATTGCTTTTCAAGACCATTGCATGTGAAGCTAACCCCCCGCAGTTCTGCATCACAGGCACTCTGCCTCCTGATAGTGACGGACTTCTCAGCTGCCTTTGATGCAGTCGACTATCCAGAAGAAATTGGGTTTCTGATTGAGGGGGGTAAAACCCTACTTAAGCAACAAGCACAATCTTTGTCAGAGGGAAGCAAATTAACCTTTACTAAACCCTTTAGGTAGCTTGGTTCTGAACAGTCAGGCTTAACTCAGAAGCAGTGTGTAATACAGTACACTAAAACCCCACACCAATTTAGCAAAACAGAGTAAATTTTAATACAGAAATCCAGACCAAACTCACAGAATCCAATCAGTTGAACTGGACATATGTAAGTTTAAAGGTTTCAGTGAAAATAGCCCCAAAAAGTACAAAGTACCAACTGTCTCTATCTGGTCATACCGGACTAGGACAAAGTCACAAGTTGAGAAACCTTCCATTCTCGGTGAGAAAGCTGCTGCCTGGGTAGAAAATGTACTGGAGCCGCGAGAAAAGAAGCAGTGTCCTCTTGCGCTGCACATGGTGCAGCTCACGCTGAGTTTACAGCGCAGGACAAACACTTGGTGCTGAAAATCAACACAAATGGCATGACCAAATGCACTCCGCTGCTTGTGGAACTCCCGTAAAGTGTGACAGTGTTTTTTGGACACTTCGCGAAGTTCTGTTGAACTCTAAGAACTCCACCCAGGTCTAATTTAAAAAAAATGAATTCAATGTAAATTTCTAAAAAGGTAATTATTAATTGAGTAGCTCCTCACCCTAGACCCCCTACAACCTAGTAGCCTGCAACTAAACTATAAGTAAAATAAATAAGTATTTCATCAACTACAAAATTAAAATCAATTAAATAATTAATTAACAATTAATATCTAAATAATTATTACTTAATTTACTTCCCACTCTAAACCCCTACAAACCTTGTAGCCTGCAAATAACATACAATGAAAGAAAATCATATTACATAATTTACATAATAAATATCAATAACATAGTTAAATAGAAATGTATGAAATGATTCAAGATTGTTAATAACTAGTTAACTTCCCACCCTTTCTCCCTATAAACCCAACAACCCGCTACTATTCTATAAATTACTGTAAAAAATGACATACATAAATGTAAATCACTTAAAATTGCAAGCTATACTAAAAAAAAATCTTTATATAAACAACAGTAACAAATACAATTAATATATCAACTAAAACACATTCAAATAATAAAAAAACTACGTTTTTACCAATATGTTATTGCAAACGATATTACAAACACTGATTATACTAGGAACAACATTGTTTACCTAAAAAAATATATTATTTTCAACAATATCAGCGCATCACAATATCTGTGTATAAGGATATTTGTGCATCAAGATATATGTGTATCAGGCTACTTATTTTCCAAAAGTTTTGCCTCCCGATATGTTTAATCATATATCTGTCCAAACAACCAAAGAACAAGGTTATGAATAGAATGCCTCAGGCAATCGCTCAAGCCAATATGAGCACAGGCAACCACATACCTGTCAGCGAGGCATAGCTGGGATTCGGTGGCACTGTGTGCATGGGAGCCACACCCAACAAATCTTAGCTACACCAAGTAAAGCAGTTTTTTACATTACATGGAGGTATTGAATATAATTTTGGATGGGTTTTTTAAATGATCAATTAAAATGTTTCTCGAGTCACGATGTTTGAATATATTCTAACAAAATTATATATGGAAGAAGTAACTAATTCTCTAGCAATCTATGCATATTATCGGAATCACACATATTAAGCCTGGTTGTAACATAAAACGCATATTTTGTTTTTTTCAGCCTCAGCAACAGGTCTGTCAACGTACTTGCCATGGGGGCTTGCGATACTTATCTGTTACTGCTACTACTGCAAAGGTAATCTGCTGTTCCAGTATTTTGTGTGTGTGTGTAACAGAGGAGAGGTGAAAATAGAAGGAGGCCTTTCCATTTCTGTCACATCTGATATCAAGTAGTTCTTTCACAAGTTTCAACTCCTCAGGCACCACTCCCCGATACCACACAGGTTCATTCATTATATCCGGCACTTAGGCGGGCACACCTACCGTGCACACTCACCCAAAAACTGATTCTAATCAAGACACCCACATGCATGCTCATAGGTTCTACAATCCCAGACACCACTGCATTCATTAGAGGCGCCTAAGGCAGGCCCCATGCATAGCACCATAAGAAAGACCATTAAAATATGCTTCATCAAATTAAAGACACAAAAATGAAGACCAGACAAAAACATCTACCAACACATGGGTCCCACTCTCCAGCACTTGATGGGAGTGAGTAGAGCACATTATCTCAATCACACACACGTCGAAAGTGAGTTTACATTCATTTTGAAATTTGTCATAGATGGCCATTTTTTTCAGATAGATATGGTGTAAATGTATTGGCATTTATATAGCGCACTACTTACCCGTAGTGTCCCAAGGCGCTTCGACCGCTGCGAAACCCTTCCTGGCTTCCCTGAGAGATGGTCCCTTAATGGGTATCTCCAGGGTGAGACCAGGCATCCCCGGCGGTCTGGTGGGGCCGTTAGTGAAGATGAGGCAAGCTAATGCCCAGAGTTGTCGAGTTTGATCGCTGATCAGAGTGGGCACCGAGGCGAGAGAATTATCGAGTCCGCTGACCCTGGTCCAGAAACCTGCCGCACAGGGAATCGAACCCTGGTCTCGGGCCGTCCTCTGCTCTCGGGTCTGCCGCCTCTAACCAGTGAGCCACACTACTTCACTACATGGTGGTTCATTGTCATCTCCATATTTGAGCATGTTTGTGATATATGTTTATAGCATCTATATTTCATAGGGAAACACCAGCTCCTTCATTCTGCTGAGACTCAAACATCTCAGGGTTTTCAGATTGGCTGATATCTTTATATATCTGTGTGAGGCCAGCCCATGTGTAACTTTAGATGGCAATAACTACATTTTACGGGGACCCTCAAGAACTGCAAGAGCATCCCTGTATGCATTGACCTGCTCTCACCTTGTTCAATTTTGGAAAGCAGAAAAAACGTTAAAAATGACAAAAAATATTTCATCTTATAACCTGTATTCCCACAAGCCCGACCTCATCAAAAGATAGTTACTGACTCTGCACCGTTTATTGTACATCTATTACATTTTCATAATTTTATATTGTTTTATCACACGGCAATGTAAAGTGGATTATTACACAATATTATAACAGTAATCAAAAGAATTTCTTTACAATCAAAAACCCAATAACTACCAATTGCTCATTCATTAGAAAATACACTCAACTTCTACAGCTCCAATGCATGCCATTCATGCACACTCAAACAGACTCAACCTGACAGTCCCCAAGAATCCTTAACGACCCAACAAGGAGATGATTAATCCATCTTCTACAGTTGCTGTGGCTCCCTTGGGCAATCAGCAAGCGATCATTGCCAGCATGCGTTTCAGTGGAGATAATAATGTTCAACCACCTTCTACAGGAACCTAAATGAGGCTATCTTCAATCCAATATGGACATGCGGTGTGGTCTAGGTACAGTACACATATTTTTACGTAAGGGTCAGATCCACAATATTCACATTGTTCCAAATATAAAATAATTCAAACAGCTGTTTTGTATTAATGCTATGAATACCAGATTCCCAGCTGCTAATAGTTCACCTCCTTTCTCACAATCACTTAATTTGCCTCACCAGTAGTTTCCAGTATTTACATCTAGGGTCATAAGTCTAAAAGCCAATCACCTCCAACCTATGTGCCAAAATATGCTACCCTTGCCAACCATGTTTTTAGCATGAGCTCATAGGGTGCAGTCAATGCATTAAGATATCCACTCACATATGTATCCAATCTACCTCAGTTGATTAAATCCTTCTCATAGAAGCAAGGTTTAGGGCAACAAAAATGTGTGCACTATGCTGAATGGCATTCCTGGACACCTATATATAGACTCATTTAGACCTGCCAGACTTTTGTTGGTCTTCCCAAACATTTTGCCTGCTTGACTCATATTTTTTCTGATTCTTTTTATTGACCTTAGGACTCTGAGCGCTTTACTACTGGCAAGCAGTGTGAAAGTGCCTGTGCTTCTCCCCTAAAACATGGTTTATTGACCTATCCACAACTGGCATATTTACTGTACTTGTAAGTCCCTAGCCCAGAACACTATATGTGACCAGAGCCTGTAAATTAAATGTTACTAATGGGTATGCAGCACTGCTTGTGACACCCAGTCAAGTAGCCTTTAAACATGTCACAGGCCTGCCACAATGCCTGTGTGAGAAGTTTACCTCCATGCCGACTTGGCATTTAAGACCCATTGCCAGGCTTTTATTACATATTAGCAGCCCATCCCGACGTTGTACAGGTATGAATTGCTGCCGGCCAGCAGTATATTGTTTTGTAGGATTTCGTTTTGATAGCATTTCTTATCTGTGACAGGCATGTGAAACGCTCCGATTGAGAGTGTGCGTTTAGTAGTGTGTGAACTCGAGTTTCCCTACTTTATTTTTCCTTGCAATATTATATAGCGCAAACTCAACAACATGGCATGAGCACAATGTACATTACAGAAGAACACATTCATTTGTGGTAGGCACGGGGAGACAAAGCGATTTGCCTGGAATCACAGGATGTTGAGCCGATGCCGAGATTCGAACGTAGCTCCCCAGCTAAAGTTCGCAATTCTAGAACTTGTGGTGGTAGGTGTGTCTAAAAGTGCATGTCTGTGCTGGCCATCAATGAGAGAGACCTGTGCATTTTTCAAATCGGTGGTGAAAAAATATGAGTATGTTACTGGAGATGTGGGCCGCCGTGCCACCAATGTGCTTACCACGGGAGGGTAAACACCCATTATTCCGCAACTTTCTTTCCGCATACCATCACTCCGCATACTTTCATTACGAAAGTACCATGACTCCGCAATGCCATTATAACGCATGGCATTACATTTTATATGCTTTTACCACACATATATTTACAAAGAAAATCGTTGCAAATGCATGAATTGTAAAAGCATGTTTTTTTTAATGTTTGGATAAGGTAAGTATGGGTATAGGGGTATATGTTTTGGGGTACTGAAGTATATGTTTTGGGGTGTTTGTATATTTTAAGGGTTCATATATAGTTTTTGGTTATGGGGTACAGGGGTAGTTTTAGGGTTTAGGGATAGGTATGGGTTTTGGGGTACAGGGGTATTTTTAGGGTTCAGGGCTAGGTTTGCGTTTTGGGGTGTAGGGGTATTTTTAGAGTTCAGGGGTAGGTTTGGGTTTTGGGGAACAGGAGTATTTTAAGGGTTCAGGGCTAGGTTTGGGTTTTGGTTTACAGGGGTATTTTTAGGGTTCAGGGCTAGGTTTGGGTTTTGGGGAACAGTGGTATTTTAGGGTTCAGGGGTAGGTTTGGGTTTTAGGGTACAGGGTTATTTTTATGGTTCAGGGCTAGGTTTGGGTTTTGGGGTACAGGGTTTTTTTAGGGTTCCGGGGTAGGTTTGGGTTTTGGGGTACAGGGGTACAGGGGTATTTTAACGGTTCAGGGCTCGGTTTGGGTTTTGGGGTATAGGGGTATTTTAGGGTTATGGGGAAGGTTTGGGTTTTGGGGTACAGTGGTATTTTTAGGGTTCAGGGGTAGGTTTGGGTTTTGAGGTACAGGGGTATTTATAGGGTTCAGGGCTAGTTTGGGTTTTCGGGTACAGGGGTATTTTTAGGGTTTAGGAATAGGTTTGGGTTTTGGGGTACAGGGTATATTTATAGGGTTAAGATGGGTTAGTGCTTAAGGGTGTTGGGGTATTTTAAGGAGCAAGGGTGGGTTATGATTATGGGGTGCAGGGGTATTTAAAGGGAGCAGGGTGGACACCCAGAGTTGGAATGTACAGAACCTGGGAAGAAAAAACAATGAAATATTGGGCACAATGCTCGTTTTTTTTCCGTAATCCCGCGCCCCGCAAACGCTCACGCCCTCAGCACACGCCCACAGCACACGATATAAGACACGGCATGAAGGTCAGAACGTACCACAGGCCCCCACCTTTTGTCACGCCCCCAGCACACGCCCACAACACAACGCAGACACGCCCACAGGGGACTACTTTGCTGGCACGGTTCTTTTACCTTTTAAATGTATATGGTGGGCGTGTGCATAGCCTATGTCCTTCTGCTGCAACTGCCCTTTCCAACGCTGTTTTGGGTGTTGTGATTGGTGCTGTGGTTCCTGAGATTACCCGCCTCAAAGGTTTGGGCTCTCTCTTTATTATATTAGTATAGATGTATGAAGGGGCATATTTATGTCTTTTGTGTTGCAGCACAGTCGGAATGGCCAGGAATGTGCCTATGTTTATCCAATACTGCACATTCCTATCATTTTCCCTTGCACTGACACCATTTGGTAGTCTTGTATATAAATATATTTATCCTCGTTATGCCTCTCCTGGGAAGGAAATTGATTTGGCACATTCTCAAGTTCTTGGAATCTGGGAGTTTGTCAAAAGGCTCAGGAGTTACATTGTAATACTACTCACTGCAATGCCCATGGATCATGAATTGCCCTACGTTGTCTTACTCCAGGTTTTTAAGTCATTCAAAGGCGCGCAAAGTAGTTTTGCATGGCTTCAAAAATCTGACTTAGAGGTTTGTGTCACGCAAATGCAATGTTATGTGGTGCAGCATTATGCACATCTCTTTATATATGCCTAGAAAAATGGCCAAATACATAGATACAAACAGACTGCAACATTTGTACTATTCCATCACAGGAACGTACGATGGTTAGGACATTTGATAACTTCCCAGATGATCGGTTCATTCACTTTTGAACTCATGAGCAGTAAGAGAGAAATTCTGTCTCTGATTTATTCAGTTGGGCTTTTACCTTTTCCAAGATTAGCCATTGGCAATAGACCTGATTCAGGCAGGAAACTCCTGATTTTTAAAGCCAAACATAACTTTATTTTTTAAATCCCCTCTTCCCTCTTGTAGACTGTTGGCAAGCATGATACAATGTTGTACTAGAAGTGTTCATAATTTTGTTTGTAAGGATTGCCAAATGTGTGTTTCCCGAACCTTCTTCAGAAGTGCCTACCAGTCACACCTACATACCCAATGCCACATGGGCATATGATCAAGAACACAATATTATCACTCCTATAGTCAGTCACCTCTTTTAGCATGAACTTGTATCCATTGTGCCTCCACTTTTCCATAGTGAATGCAGCATTACATGCATGGCATGTGCCACATAAATGGTTGGCTCTCATGGTTATGCCTCCTTCTGTGAATCTTTGAGTCCATCTGGTATTTTGCTTCATTTGGGTGTGCACTAGTTTATTTCCCTAGTAGTTATTTGTCCTCCATAGGTCTTTTAATTATTGGGTCCTTCTCACTGGTGTTAAGGATTTTCTATTTAGAATCAATAATCGTGATATTATTGTGTTAGAATTATTTCTACCTTCTTACTAATATTATTTGCAAAAAGGACCTCTGAACATAATGTTTGATTTTATGCCAATTTGGATGAAAACTGGAAAAATGTAGAGGGGTGTTTCCTGCTACAGGAGTGTTTCCGGCCATAGGTTTTTGAAACAGGTCTGCTTGTAGGCCTTCTTGAGTACCTATTTCCAGATGTTCATAAAATGTCACTTTTTCTCTACTCATAGTTGCTCTAAATCGTTGTTTTGATTGCTTGAATTGAGTCATAACTAAGGGCCCGATTCACAGAACTAACTTAAGACAAAATCCTAAACTTACTACTTTTGGTATTCACAGAAGGCATTTAGTAGTAGTAAAGTTGGGATTTTGTCTTAAGTTTGACTTAAGACAAAATCCATGGGCACATGGCTATTATTGGCATTCCTGTAGTGTGAGTTTGTGTTTCTTACAGAGAGGGGACAAAAGGGGCTCAAGTTTGAGGAAGGGATTTCCTCTCCTGATCAGGATGGCCTGGGAGGTTGCACTCAACCTTCCTGAGCAAGATAGCTTGGAGCTGTGACCACCCCCTTCCTGACTCTGAAGCTACCTGCCCCTGGCAAATGCAGCCCATATCTGGGCCTGCCCGCCCAGTGTTACCCTAAACAGATTGGAACCAGAGCGAGGGAAAGAACTGATCAGACCCTGTTAGAATTTGACAAAGGGGGTGAACTCCAGGGTGGCACTAGGTATAAATCTGGCACCGCAAACACAAGGAGATGATGGATGGAGTGCTGAAACTTTCCAGACACTCTCCCCCAGTCACAGATCTGGGTTGAATCCATCATAATTCTTTAGCTCACTCCGCCATCCCAGCTCAGACATGGCCATATGCAAATCAGTCTAACCCTGTGCCTCATGGTAACAGTCCAGCCCGAACTGCCAAGCCATGTCTTCTCTGGACCGGAAACAATCATCATGGGACCCGTTTCTGGCTGACAGCCGTCATCAGCCAGGCTAGCTTGAATCCAGTGGCCAAATGAGCATGGGACCCACGTCTGGGCATACCCTGCCAACTTATGGTGAACAAAGCAAACACAAGGAGATGATGGACGGAGCGCTGAAACTTTTCAGACACTCATCCCCAGAACCTCCCATCACAACACTCCTGTACCTGAGAAGATTCAGAAAGATTACAACCGTCCTGTCTTAAGAAGGAAGACTGGACTTGCTTTTTATGTTATATGGCAAGTCCAGTCTTCCTTCTTCAGACAGTAATATTGTATTCTTTCTGAACCCAGGATCGCAGAAGCAACTCCAAGAAGCAGTTGACTGACCAAAGGAATGAGCTACAATGACACAACAAGCTTCTAGACCCCCCTGCAACTACCCAGAAGACCACCACCAACTGGAACTGCCTGGATCCTATGTTGGCCTCTGCTGGAGAGACTCTTGACCCCTAAGAAGTGCCTCCCCAGTCCTGGACCCTTGGCTGGTGTCAGAGTGTACTCCTACTTCAAAACAGCAAAAAATGTACTCCAAGTGAAAATGTAGAAGCTCTGGGTTCTTCACGTCAGTAATACCACCAGCATCTACCACCAGCATGGAGGGCCAATGGCATTCAGCTCTTTAAGCCCGACAACAATCTCCTCATAGCTCCTGCCACTACAAAGTTCCAAATAAGACTCCTAGGGTGAGACTAGACTGAGTAGAATGTATACTCTCCACCGGAATAAACCTGACGTGACCTGTATACAACCAAGATTCCATTGGAATTGCCCTCAACTTTTGACTTTGACTTTTGCCTTAGTTACAATACTAAATTCAAGCATTCCAAGCATTCCTCCTCCACCCATGTGTGTTTCATGTACTGCCCTAAGTGGGATGGGTATGCCCAGATGTGGGTTCAGTGCTCACTGTGTCATTGGAATCAATCTATATCTCGCTCATGGACCCATAACTAGGGTGAATCTGGTCCTGGATTGCTTGTAGAAATGTGTAGAAATCTTCTTTATTCTTGTATTTTGATACACACAGCCAACGTGTTTCACCCACAAAGGCTTTCCTCAGGGCTAAATAAACAATACTTTGTCACAAGGTCCTGTGAGTGAATAATCCTTCTTCCTGTATTCACTATTCAAAAGGGTTCTTAACATTCCGTCTCTATTGGAGAGTAATCCAAAATTCGGCAAAGGGTTTGATAAAACCACCAATGTCTCCTATTCTTCAAGTTCAGTCAGGTCAAACACCAATACATTCAGGTCTTCGGTGACCCTTTTCACACACCGGTCGGAACAGCGATCGTATAGTTCCCGTTCAAATTTACCTTTAAATGAGGATACATATAGTGATTAAGGAGTAACTGTGGCTGTAATTAGTTGCCTTGCTGCCATTTGTTTTGTTTAAAACAAATATCGACTTCTTTACTTAAACAGGTAAGTACAAAAATATTTACTCAAAAATATAGATGTAAAAAATATAGATGTATATAATATAGACTTTTAGATAAATATAAAATAAAATAACATATTTTAAATACATTAAATATTGAATATAATACTAACACAATAAAATACATGTAATATACTTTTGAATACAATATAACAAATACAATGATAAAAAAACAAACACATAAGCATTATTTATACATATATATATTTACTTTAAAAAAATTAATTAATTATTATTTTAAATTTACATTAAAAGCTTAAAATAGAATACAACAAATTAAAAATATATATTACTGATTTAAAATATAAAAACACTTTAAAACTTATGAAAAACTACAACATTAAACTATTAGAGAAATATTTAAACTTAAATTTCACAATATAATCAGTGCAACAGTAGGGAAAGTCTTCGATATCAAAGGGGTAAAAATAACTATTCCCACTCCAGTGTGTGCAAAAGTAGGGTAAGTGTTGGACAGCAGAGGAATTACATTTACTATTCCAACTCTAGTGAGTGCAACAGTAGGGAAAGTGTTGGATAGCTGAGGGGTAAAAAATTACTAATCCTACCCCAAAGAGTGCAACAGTAGGGAAAGGGTTGATTAGCGGAGGGGTAAAAATTACTATTCCCAACTCCAGTGAATGCAACAGTAAGAGAATTGTTGGATAGTGGCGGGCTTAAACGTTTTTATTCCCACTCCGGTGAGTGCAACAGTAGGGAAGGTGTTGGCTAGCGGAGGGGTAAAAATGAGTATTCCCACTCCAGAGAGTGCAACAGTAGGGAAAGTGGTGGATAGCCGAGAGAAAAAAATTACTATTCCCACTCCAGTGAGTTTAACATTACAGAAAGTGTTGGATAGCGGAGAAACACAAATTACTATTCACACTCAAACAGTTAAAAATATATATACATTAAAAAACTATAAAAAATCATATAAATAAATAAAAAATATTTAAAAAATAAACAATCACATATATTAAACATGTAAGAAAAACACATATCATAATAGTATTTAAATATAACAAAAACCAAAACATATTATATAAAATAAGCTAATAAATACATTTATGAGAAATAATTATTTTAAACTAGACAATATTTACAAAAAAATACTTAAAACATAAATGTATTTGTTTTATTTCCTACCCTATAAAACCACACCAATAACAAATTGCATGTATTTACATAGGTACCTCAATTAATAATCAATTAAAAACATTATTAATAAAAACAATAAACATTAATTGACTACACTCACGTTAACACTATACTAATAACAACAGACACCTAAATTAAACTATCAAATATTAAAACACAATTAAAGCTAATTTTTCAATTAAAAACTATTACTATAAACAACTGATAATTAAATAATGTATTTAATACCCACCCTTTACCCCTTTAAAAGTAAAAAGAACACACACAAAAATAAACAATTACCCCAAATAAATAGCAAATAATTAACATTAATTTACAACTATATATTAATAAAACACAAATTACTTCCCACTGATTACTCTTATAAACACCACAACACATCTAAAATGTATTACACAATTACAATAATTAATTACCAATTAATTGATTAAAATGAATTAAAAAACAAGTATTAGTTCATCAATTAAAAATAAATTACTCTCTACCCTCCTCACCCTTTACACCTATAAATCCACATCACACACCTAAAATTAATTACACAATTACCATCAATTAATTAATAAAAATTAGGTAACAACCAATTAATAATAATTAATAATAAATTACTTTACACATGTAACACTACAGCATCTCTATTAAACAAATATTAAATAATCAATAAATGTAATATAATTAAATTACCCCCCCGCCCCCTATTCCACTACGGAACTAAAAACGCAAAATTCAAATGAAAGAAATTAACTATAATGAATCTAACACATTAAAAATACAAACGATTTTTATACAAAAACCATACATAATATACATATAAAATACATACTAAAATACATAACATTAATAAAAAACGGTAATTTTAACAACTAAATTTTTGTAAACGATATTAAACTCTTTTTCTAAATCTATATAACTTACCTTATGTCGATATTATTGACCACAATATTCTTGTTGTTGATATTTATGACCTACAATATTAATGACTCAATATTTGTGCAACTCAATATTTTTTACTCAATATTCTTTCCCCGCACCATTGGACATGTGTCATCTGAGGCAGCATATCGGCGTTTGTGTGAATGCAATAGCACAACCAATGCAGACAGGGTTAGACATTTCCCTCATGATGTCGAACACCTTCTTGGTGCTATTGGGGGCTGCTAAGATGCTAAGGTCTCGCAGGTGACTGGAGATGGTGCTGCGGTGGGAATCGTCCAGGATAAGTCTGGCAGAGGCGTTCTAGATGCGCTTGCGTTTCTTTTGGAGTAGAGTGCATTGCCGTAGTTGAGCTTGCTGCTGACTAACACCTGGGTTACCCTAATACCAAAGGTTGCGTGTGGAAAGAGGAGGATGAGATGGTGTTGATTTAGCAGTTCCTTGAGATCGAGGAGTTGAGGATGATGCTGAGGTTACGTGTTTGGTCAGTGGGTGTGGGGGGGTTCTGAGCACTGCAGACTGCAGGCCACCACAAGGCATCCCAGGTGGAGGGGGTGGTGCCTAGGATGAGAACTTTGGTTTTGTTGACACACATATAATCAGACTTACCTCAAGTACAAGGAGGATGGTAGCAGCTCTGTGTATGTGCCATTGTGCCCACAATATCATGCTTCAGACACACAAAAGACAGCACTGCAAAATGTCACTGCAAACACATGCATAAAACACACAGTAAAGACATTCTGAATCTTACATTCATCCCTTTTTTTAGTTTTGGACTATATATCTTTCTCACTATATAGTCGCAACAGAGTAACACTATATAGTGTTCTACTACACATCTATCTACAAGGCATGGGTTTCTGTGTGATTTATACATGAGTTTGTAGCTATTTTGCAGTACTGTCATTTGTTTGTGTAGTACCACAGAACCTCCATGTACTTGAAATAAGTGATTTATAAGTGTCTACTTCATGTTTCCTACCGCATCTCCATACACGTTCCTAAGCAGAGATGGTTCGACCTCTGACAAAAGTATTACTTGTATGTGCAAGTGTTTGTTTGCGGTAGCACCAACAGTATTGATTTAAAAAACTGATTGTGGCAAATTAAATACCTGTTGACCTAGAAAAATGAAGGATTACCAAATACCCCTAACATCATCTCATATATTTGGTTCTACTATCCCCATAGTATCTGTAGTAAATACTGCATGATATAGCTGTATCGATTATTAACTGTGCATAATATTTGTGTATGTTAAAAGGTCAGGTGACAGTTGAAATTTCATGCTAGAGCTAAAAATGCATGTTGGTAAATGTCTGCTTTCCTATCATCTGTGGCTGCTGCCTTAGAAAATTTCCATAAATTATCTAGTTATCTAAAACACTTTAATAATATTACAGTGGCATGTTTATGCCCCTGAAAGTTTAGGATTGGGCAGCTGAACAAATAAACAAAATGATCACCGGTGTGCAGAGGGCAAGCACTTTCTCTGCGGAAACACACACCTTTTGCCTAATCAACACGTGCACTCATAGCTCTAACATGTGGGCAGAGCGAAACCCCCGATTCTGGTGATTCTCACATAATTGTCTGGCAACAGCTATGTTGTCAAGCCAGAACATAAAAATGGCGAACACCCACACTTGTTTTCAGGAAGTTCTATATCTTTAGAAGATTGTTTTCACATGGCAAATGCAGCGTTTGTTCTAGGATTTGAACTTTAAAAGACAAAATAATAGGAGAGTATGTTTCTCCACAGAGAAAAATGTGCTATGCTTCCTATAGAAAAAAGAAAGAACTGTGGGTACAAAAACACTATTTGTGTCACGTGTCACATTGCACCAGCAAAAATGTACATCTATTACAATTCAGCAAGCAGAAATACATTTGGGAGTTCATAGTTATCTAAACCTGTACTCGGATCTCCAGAAGTACTCTTGGCAGGCTTTCCGAATCACTAACAGGCAAAAATGAGCAAAGTTCAAATCTAAGGTTTTGTGAATTGGCCATTAGGAGAAGATGACATTCTACATTCTGTGACTTCTCCACAGCTTTTTCTCATAGCTCATTTCCTTAGTTCTCTGAATGTGTGTTTCTGCTCAACTTTTCAACGTGTCATTACTTTCATTTTATCTTTAAAGATTCCAGCTACATCAAGAAAACTTGAAACACCCCCAATGACTGCAAAGCAGCACGTTGTGCCCAAGGAGTGTCTAAGAAAACATTTATGAAGAAATAAGTAGATGATTTGCTACAAACTTACCAGGGAAATGAAGAGACTCTGTATGCTGGCCCAGTGCCCCTTATACTGTATTCTTGAGTGCATAATCATAACTTGTATGCAGAGATGATGTGATTATTTGAGCCAGAATGTAATGCTTTTGATTTTCCAAACTATAACTCTTTTCAATAAAAAATAAATAAACAATGATTGATAGATAATAAACTTGGTATTTTCCCACAAGCGTCTTCTGTTCTTTACAAAGTGGGGGTGTTAGTCCAACTGAACAGCACCTGTTCTGCTGACAGGAATGCACTCACATCTTTAATAGGAGCATCTATTTAAGAGAGAATTCTCTTAACCCAGTCCTGTATCACTAAGAGCCATCATCAGTAAGACATCTAGAATGCTTCATTGTTTGAAGAGGTCTGATAGGATGTTGTAATATTTTACTTACTTTATTTCATTTGTACATTTGTATGTATATATGCTTGTTTCATCCTTTAATTTGCTTTTACTTGTGCTTGTTAAATTCTGGTTCAGAAGGTTATAATGGAGTGTTTAGACTCAACAGGTTGTTAAGTCAGTTATTCCTGTGAGCTGTATGGCTAGGACGTCTTTCATCCTTACTTGAATAGTTGAATGAATAAATCCTTCTTCAATCAACTATCTGATGTGACCATCTTCATTTCACTGGCGACGATCTGGCTTACAACGCGTGCTACCTTTCAACATATTTGCTATTTGATAATGCCTTTCATCATTTTGCCTGTGTTTGATCTTTGTTGAAAAGGAATTGAGTTGGAGACGTCCTAACACGACCGGAATATGTGGTAAAGCTCATATTTTATGAAAGCGGAAAGAAAAGGTACTGTTTCATTTCTCTTTATTAAGGGATCATTTCTTTTCTTTCCTTGATGACTTATCCAAGTTTGCCCCCACCTATCTGGTCGAGCTATGACTGGTAACCTTGAAGCTCGGAGCACTTATTTAATATGGCTGAGATACCCGCCACCCCCTCTCAACACAATCCCCAAGGATGGGAAGACGGAAACGGTTCTGAACTTTTGGAAGGCGGGAGGGAGTTACCCTCCCGGCCGTATTTATTAAAATATGAAACAAAATTAAAACATTAAATTAACAGTTTCATATTATGTACAATTTCATTTACACATTACGATGTTC
Source organism: Lissotriton vulgaris (assembly GCF_964263255.1). NCBI lineage: Eukaryota > Metazoa > Chordata > Amphibia > Caudata > Salamandridae > Lissotriton > Lissotriton vulgaris. Next base: position 220,091,966 of record NC_141685.1, read on the forward strand.
TTTGGCTGACCTTAACACATCTCTAATACAAAGGTTCTCCTAGCCGATACTAAACATCCTGCAAATGCATTTCTCAAAATTGAAATTGTACATCCTAACATTACGGGCCAACGGCAAGGTCGTAACCGGTGTCAGATCCCCCATACCAGAACTCCCCCCTCACTTGTGAGGGGCGGACGCAAAGAGGGTTGTACCTCTGTGCCTGCTTCCAATTTCCCTTGTCTTAGCGGGGGCCCTCTGTTAACTCGACGCCATCTTAGTGGTCGTCCGAGGACTCGTGTGAGGTGTCTAGAAGGTAGCGTAGACCCCCCTCCCACCCCACACAACTTACCACATCTGCCGTCGCATATGTCCTGGCCCCGGGAAATTCCCAGGAGGGGCCCGTAGCCCCTCCTCCCCAGGGAGGGGCCCATGGCCGCCTTCCCTTTCGGCGTCCCCATCCTTAGAGGGGACCGCCTCCCCGTTTGAGGGGCCAATGGCCGCCTCCCCCCGGGCGCTCCCATCCGTAATGGGTGACGCCCCCACCTCTAGGGATCTTCCAATTACTGCTCACCGATCATGACCTTACCGCCCGACCAAAAATAAATACGACAATCTAAGCTAAAGAGGAGAAAAGACGATTATACTCATGCAAATCGAAATATAATCTCTACTGTTTAATAACACATGATGAAACAGAAAATTATCAACTTTATTGCATACCCAATTACCAACTTTTATTCAGACAACCTATAAGAGAAACAATATCACGTCACTCGACTTTATTCAAACAATTCGCTGTCATCAGGGGCTGGTGGGCGGGTCAAAATTGGCTCTTCGTTCCGTCTCGAGCTCACGTGCAACGGGGAGGTGCAGCTTCAGAGCACAGGAACAAGAGGATGCTTCGTTGGCTTGTCGCTCCTTTTATCCTTCTTCGGGCGGGCGTGGACCCACCTCCAATCCGCCTCCGGGGCGTGGCTAGCGTTGTCGGTGTCTAGGACAACCCTCTCTTGGGCGTGAAAAGGCTCGCCCCAGCTACGCCGCTTCGGGCATACCAGCCGGGACTCGCCTCCCGCCCAAAATGGCTTCCCGGGGGGATCGGGGTACTCCACCATACGTTCGGGGGGACCGAGTGGTCGCCCCTTTCCATATGGCTGAGATACCCGCCACCCCCTCTCAACACAATCCCCAAGGATGGGAAGACGGAAACGGTTCTGAACTTTTGGAAGGCGGGAGGGAGTTACCCTCCCGGCCGTATTTATTAAAATATGAAACAAAATTAAAACATTAAATTAACAGTTTCATATTATGTACAATTTCATTTACACATTACGATGTTCTTTGGCTGACCTTAACACATCTCTAATACAAAGGTTCTCCTAGCCGATGCTAAACATCCTGCAAATGCATTTCTCAAAATTGAAATTGTACATCCTAACATTACGGGCCAACGGCAAGGTCGTAACCGGTGTCAGATCCCCCATACCAGAACTCCCCCCTCACTTGTGAGGGGCGGACGCACAGAGGGCTGTACCTCTGTGCCTGCTTCCAATTTCCCTTGTCTTAGCGGGGGCCCTCTGTTAACTCGACGCCATCTTAGTGGTCGTCCGAGGACTTGTGTGAGGTGTCTAGAAGGTAGCGTAGACCCCCCTCCCACCCCACACAACTTACCACATCTGCCGTCGCAGATGTCCTGGCCCCCGGAAATTCCCAGGAGGGGCCCGTAGCCCCTCCTCCCCAGGGAGGGGCCCATGGCCGCCTTCCCTTTCGGCGTCCCCATCCTTAGAGGGGACCGCCTCCCCGTTTGAGGGGCCATTGGCCGCCTCCACTCGGGCGCTCCCATCCGTAATGGGTGACGCCCCCACCTCTAGGGATCTTCCAATTACTGCTCACCGATCATGACCTTACCGCCCGACCAAAAATAAATACGACAATCTAAGCTAAAGAGGAGAAAAGACGATTATACTCATGCAAATCGAAATATAATCTCTACTGTTTAATAACACATGCTGAAACAGAAAATTATCAACTTTATTGCATACCCAATTACCAACTTTTATTCAGACAACCTATAAGAGAAACAATATCACGTCACTCGACTTTATTCAAACAATTCGCTGTCATCAGGGGCTGGTGGGCGGGTCAAAATTGGCTCTTCGTTCCGTCTCGAGCTCACGTGCAACGGGGAGGTGCAGCTTCAGAGCACAGGAACAAGAGGATGCTTCGTTGGCTTGTCGCTCCTTTTATCCTTCTTCGGGCGGGCGTGGACCCACCTCCAATCCGCCTCCGGGGCGTGGCTAGCGTTGTCGGTGTCTAGGACAACCCTCTCTTGGGCGTGAAAAGGCTCGCCCCAGCTACGCCGCTTCGGGCATACCAGCCGGGACTCGCCTCCCGCCCAAAATGGCTTCCCGGGGGGATCGGGGTACTCCACCATACGTTCGGGGGGACCGAGTGGTCGCCCCTTTCCATATGGCTGAGATACCCGCCACCCCCTCTCAACACAATCCCCAAGGATGGGAAGACGGAAACGGTTCTGAACTTTTGGAAGGCGGGAGGGAGTTACCCTCCCGGCCGTATTTATTAAAATATGAAACAAAATTAAAACATTAAATTAACAGTTTCATATTATGTACAATTTCATTTACACATTACGATGTTCTTTGGCTGACCTTAACACATCTCTAATACAAAGGTTCTCCTAGCCGATGCTAAACATCCTGCAAATGCATTTCTCAAAATTGAAATTGTACATCCTAACATTACGGGCCAACGGCAAGGTCGTAACCGGTGTCAGATCCCCCATACCAGAACTCCCCCCTCACTTGTGAGGGGCGGACGCACAGAGGGCTGTACCTCTGTGCCTGCTTCCAATTTCCCTTGTCTTAGCGGGGGCCCTCTGTTAACTCGACGCCATCTTAGTGGTCGTCCGAGGACTTGTGTGAGGTGTCTAGAAGGTAGCGTAGACCCCCCTCCCACCCCACACAACTTACCACATCTGCCGTCGCAGATGTCCTGGCCCCCGGAAATTCCCAGGAGGGGCCCGTAGCCCCTCCTCCCCAGGGAGGGGCCCATGGCCGCCTTCCCTTTCGGCGTCCCCATCCTTAGAGGGGACCGCCTCCCCGTTTGAGGGGCCATTGGCCGCCTCCACTCGGGCGCTCCCATCCGTAATGGGTGACGCCCCCACCTCTAGGGATCTTCCAATTACTGCTCACCGATCATGACCTTACCGCCACAGGCCGGATAGTTGACCGGCTATCCGGACCCCCCACAAAACTCCTACTTAAAGGTCATGGCTGCACAAACTCTTTAACCAAGCTATGAAGTCTCCTATGAGTAAAGCATTCCCCTCCCGGGACAAGTGGACCCCATCTTCCAGATACATATGGTCCCCCCTGATTCATCCATGAGGAAAAGAATGCAATGTACCTGTACGGAACAACCTACCAAGTTTGTTATTCACTTTCTTCACCGAATGATTTATAGCAGACACTGAATTAGCCCCCCGCCACACCTTCCGTGGAATCATATGTGACCATGCAATCGTGCACCCCGGAACCCTTCTCGCCAACCAACTTACTGTGGATAGTATCAACTCGAGAAGTACTCGTCGACCAACGGTCACCAAATCATTGCCCCCAAGATGCACTATGATTACAGATGGCGGTGACCTTGTCCGCCCTAACAAACCCTCCATAAAAGTTTGAAACTGGTCAATACAGAGCCCGCCCCTTCCGTAGAAGGTCACCCTGTACCCGTATTCCCCAGCCATGTGACTCATATCACCTGCTTTGAATACGTCTGTGGCACGACTCACGTATGAGTGGCCCACGACCCACACCACTCTTTCCTCAGCCGGTGATCTGTGACCGCTGGTTCCCAGGTGTCGGGTCGACTGCGCAGTCCGCCCCGCCTCGTAAGCTCGCGAAACTGTAAACCAAACAAAAACAAGAAGCGTGAGTGCATAACATTAGCTTCACAACATGTGCAACCGCACATACCTTTTATAACAATTCGAGGACCAACGCCCCAACTGTTTCACTTTTTCAACACTCAGACCCCTGGCTGTAGCCTCTGTAGCAGCCCCTATCCGGAAGGAATGAGTCCCGAACTCGCACGGGTTCAAGCCCGCAGCTGCGATTGCCATTGTTAGCACCCGCTGGAACTGAAACCTCGTCAGTGGGGTGGCGTCGGCGTGCCTCAGCAAGCTTCCCCCCGATGATGCCGCCCTCTGCGCCAAATACTCCTCAACGCATGCTACCGGGCACATGGGAGATCCGGGAATCCGCTGGACTACTACGCTGTCCCCGATCGCTCTCTGATCGGACTTGGACCTGGCAAATGAGACTACCATTGTCTCCCCCTTAAGTTGAACGTGCTCTCGGCACAGACCTCCCCCCGTATCCTGCTTGTTCCTTGCTACCAGTTCGCTTACCCGCATGGCCCCATGGAATGCTAATGCAAAAGTGGCCCGGAATAGCACAGTCTCTGATTGAGATGAACATGTCGCAGGGAGTACGGACAGTGACCGGGCTAATATTTCCAGACCTATCGGGTGCCTCTCATCAACTCTGCTACCCTCAAGGCGTTGCCACCCACGCAGCGCCTTCTGTACCAGAAAAGACGCAGTGGGGTCCTGGATGCCATGAGCCCGTGCCATAAAAGAAATGGCGGCCCGGTGCCTATTGGCCGTAGCCACTGATTTGACTGCCTGGTGTAATGATAACAGAAATTTCAGGACATACTCTTCTTGGCCCCAAAGCTCCCCCCTAGCTGAACCCAAAAAGGACCAATAGGAACGGAACGCCCCTTCATATGCCTTCCTTGTCCTGGGTGCTAGACTCTCTCCCACGAGGTCTTGTAGTTCGGGGCACCGAGAGACCAGAGAGCTTCGGGAAATGGTGCCGCCACCGGGTCCGCTGAGGGCAGAAAACCCCAGAAGGCCTGCATACGGGAACGAGAAAGCGCATCAGCTGCCTGGTTTAACACCCCTGGCACATGCCTCGCCCTAAAGTGGACGTTCAGTCTCATACACAGCAGGACAATTTCTTTCAGCAATCTCAAGATCCATTTGCAGCGGGCTGCCTGACTATTGATACACTCAACCACGGTCATATTATCAGACCAGAATACCACAGAGCGATCACGAAATCCCTCAGGCCATGTTTTTAAGGCCACCAGAATAGGGAACAGTTCGAGAAACCCAATGTTACCTGTGAGTCCATTCTCGTGCCACCATGCCGGCCAGGTTTGTGCTGACCAATGATCACCAAAGATGGCGCCAAAACCCACACTCCCTGCCGAGTCAGTCCACAACCCCAGCTCCTCGGAAGAAACCGCTGGTTTGTTCCACACGACCCGACCATTGAAATCCGCCAGGAATGCCAACCATATTCGCATGTCCTGGCGAACCTCTGCCGAGAGCCTTGTGCGGTGGTGCCCTTCCTTAAGGCCGACCATGGCTTGAGCAATAGAGCGGGAGAAGGGGCGAGCCATCGGTATTACTCTAAGGGCAAAATTCAGCTGACCCACAGCCTGCTGCAACTGATGCAGATTTACCTTCACCTCGCTAATACATGTTTCAAGCGATGCCATAAATTTTGTTACCTTTTCCTTAGGCAAACGGAAGCACCCCTCTTCGGAATCGAGCTCTATTCCAAGAAACTCGAGCGAAGTAGCCGGGCCCACCGGTTTTTCTGGGGCCAATGGCACGCCAAAACGATTCATGAGATCACAAAATTCATTCAAAGCCTGTGCACATTCTCTGTCTCCGGCTGCCCCCAGGAATAGAAAATCGTCAAGATAATGCATCACATGTGTAAACCCCGTTGTTCTTGTGAACGCCCATTACAAAAAACTGCTAAATTTCTCAAAATACGCACAAGAGATGGAGCAACCCATTGGCATACATTTATCCATGTAACAGCGTCCCTGAAACATGAAACCAAGGAGACGCTGATCATCTGGGTGTACCGGGAGTAACCGGAACGCCGATTCAATGTCCGATTTGGCCATCAGCGCTCCGGGCCCCAGGCGATTCAACATGGCGACGGCCTCGTCAAAGGATGAGTACCGCACCGAACAAACTTCCGGGTCTATCGCATCGTTCACCGAAAGACCCCTTGGAGCTGACAAATTATGAATCAACCTGAATTCCCCTGGGTCCTTTTTGGGGACCACTCCCAGAGGCGAACAAACAAAATTAGCAACCGGAGGCATGTCATATGGTCCGGCAACCCGACCTCGGGTCACCTCTTTCCCAATCTTTGCTTGTACCACCGCTGTATTCTGCAGAACCGACAGTTGGTTCCTACATTGTGCTTTACCCTGAAAACCCCCCGCCGGGATGCGGAAACCATACGAAAAACCATCTCGCAACACCCCAGCGGAGATATGATCCGGATATTCGTTGAGCCAAGGAATCATTGCCATGATGTCAACCGGGGCAGGGAGAGGCGCCCCTCGGACTATTTCAGACCTGTTTGGCGCCCCCTCTATTTCCCGTATCACCAGTCTTGGCTCTGCACATGGTCTCGGGGTGCGAGGACTGCCCACACCCTGCACATTCATGCCTAAACTTGCAAGACCCTTGCGGCCTAGTACATTTGCCTCTGTTAAAGCTCCAGCATGCCCCTTTTTTACCTGAGTTGCCATTATTCCTTGTGTGCTGATCATTGCTTGACCCCGCCCGAAAGGGCGCTCCGGACGAATGGTGGGAAAACTCGACCACGTTTCCCCCCAAAGATGGCGACTTCGTCGTGCCTGATTTCTCTATTTTCTGCCAGGAAATGGAGTCGAAACAATCCCACGTCAGGGATGTGTCGTACTCCTTGGACTTACGAAATATGTTATCATAACAAAACCATTGATTACCACTATATGTCTCATAAAATTCCATGATACGTGTCTGATACACGGCTAATTCCACCAATAATTCGGGCCTTCGTTCCCCCATAATTGCTGTGAACATTCCAAACGCTCTGCCCCAATTGCCTATTGTTTCGTCAACTCTGAAACCGGCCATCTTGGCGCGCCATACACTAGGATGCAGAAACTCTTTTTGGTTCTTTACATGCTCAATCTCATAGTGATCGGTCAGCAAGGAAAACATGTTCACATATTTATCAGCCCATATCCTTTCTTTTACCTCAATTGGGATATGCTGAACAACTTTCTCCCTCCTTGAAGGTACCGATCCCTCCCCTGCCATCGGTAATGGCTGCTTACCTGAACCGGTAACTGTGACCGTAGTCCCTGCCGAACCGACGCCCGATACTGGTTGTTCCACGGGAGCCTGCGGGGAAACAACAGGACACGGTGCCTTCGCAGCATCTTTCGATTGCCGCAACTGCTTCATTATCGCTCTGGCTTCATCAGCTGTGGCCCCCTCGTTCTCTTTGCCCAACCATGCCGCCAACTGGGCAGCCAGCTCAGGAGGCATATCCTCCCCGTTCACAGGAGTGATTACCACAGGGATTGGTTGCCCCGCGTTCGGGACAGGAGTCGGGGCCTCGATTGGGGTGACCGGGTGCGCTGGGGGCGCTTCGGGAACCGGGGCCTCCCCCCCCCGACACTCCCCTCTTGGCCCTTCTACCTTTCCCGTTAGGGACTACTCCCGGCAATGCTGGTCCGATGACTCTCTTAGGTCCCCCGCACCAATAATTGCCGCCATTTGCTTCTTCATATCCGCCATGTCTTTCATCAGCATACGAAGCATCTGATCGGTCCCGACCCTCTTTCCGACCTTCTTGCTAGGCATCGTCACCGTATGCTCCACGAGGTCCTAGGCCAGGAAACTCCGAACTCACTGAAAGAGTAAACACAAAATTAATTTCTCAAAATTGGCTCTTCGTTCCGTCTCGAGCTCACGTGCAACGGGGAGGTGCAGCTTCAGAGCACAGGAACAAGAGGATGCTTCGTTGGCTTGTCGCTCCTTTTATCCTTCTTCGGGCGGGCGTGGACCCACCTCCAATCCGCCTCCGGGGCGTGGCTAGCGTTGTCGGTGTCTAGGACAACCCTCTCTTGGGCGGGAAAAGGCTCGCCCCAGCTACGCCGCTTCGGGCATACCAGCCGGGACTCGCCTCCCGCCCAAAATGGCTTCCCGGTGGGATCGGGGTACTCCACCATACGTTCGGGGGGACCGAGTGGTCGCCCCTTTCCATTATCTCTCATCATCATTTGGGAGCACTATGATTTACTTTTAAAAGGAAATGGTCGAGCTACGACTGTTAACCTTGAAGCTCGGAGCGCTTATTTAATTATCTCCGTTCTTCATTTGGCAACAATGTGATTTACTTATTAAAGAAAATAGTCGAGGTATGACTAGCAACCTTGGAGCTCGGAACACTTATTTAATTGTCTTAGATCATTATTTTGCAGCACTGTGATTTACTTATAAAAGGAAATTTTTGTGAGTACATTTTGAGAGCCAGTTTATTTATTGCACGACAAGTGTTTTGTTTTGAAAATCTTCCGCTTACCTTCCGTCACGCGGAACTTCATGTTTATGCACGATTTCTGACACACATCACGTCACCTTTTCTCCTCACGCTACTGCCTACGCATACCACCACGTGATCTACTTGTCATTGGCTCGCTCTGTCCTCACTCTATCGGATGCAAACGTCATCACGTGACTTCTTCAGATTGCTCCTATTCAGCTGCACTTCGAGATCCCTTTGTCTCGTCATAGACTGTTTTCATAAGGAAATTCTATGACTGTGTTCAGGAAGAGATTCTAAACTCTTTGTGTCATCATAATCGCCTTATCTTGAAGCATATTTTTAATAAACTTTGACAATACAACTAAAAAGGTTTTAACAAATAACCTTTGGCAATACAAGTGGAAATCAGATCTACATTTGTTTGTTCATTCAACAACTAACCAGCTTTATTGCTTGGCATCACAAGTGGAAACAAGCTTTGGTAAAACAATGCTTTGGCAATTCAAGTGGAAATCGTCTCATCAAGCAGAAACAGGAAGTGGAAACAAACTTCAACAGTACAAATCTTAATTTTGTCTTTATAAGTAGTTTGTCCTCACAATTTATTGTTTTTCTACGGTGATAAACACACCTAGTTTGTGAAAATTGTGTTTATCCTAAAATTCTTGACTGTATACATATTTTATTTTAACTTCTTTGCGTATTTATCTTACTTCATTGTTAAGCACACCTTATTCATTCTATCACAATGCAAAATGTTACATGCGCACCATTTTTTCTCTCTGAACCTGGTGAGCCTCCCATTCGTTCGTCAAAATGGAAAAAAATATTTTTAAATTACGCAAGAGTTTGTGGCACCTCTCTGAATGCTGAAAGAAAGTCAGCTCTCCTCCTACACTGCTTAGGGTCTGAGGGACAAGATGTGTTCGAACATCTTCCTGATCTCTCTGATGAAGAAGCTAATGGGTTAAATGAATTTGAAGTATGTATTAAAAAAATAGACAACCACTTCCTTCCAAAATTAAGTACTGTGTTTGAGAGATATCATTGACTTCAACAACCTCAGGAATCATTTGAAGTGTACATTACTCATTTACGTAAGTTGGCAGCCACATGTAAGTTTGGTGAGTCTCTTGAGGAACGCATCCACGACCTATTCATGTTGGGGTGCAACATTGAGAAAAAGATGACCCTAAATTACATGAAATTATCTTAATTGCCAAACGACTTGAACATTCACTTGCCATGTGGAAATTATAAAAAAGAATTCTAACTCAGATATTTCTAATCCTGATAAGGTACAATACATGTCCAAACCTAGCACCTCTAAGACTGGGAATGCTCCCCAAGTTAAATGTAAGAGTTTCTCAAATTCTAATAAGACTACCTTAAAATGTTTTAGGTGTGACACAGTCGGTCACTTGGCCAATGATAAATCTTGTCCTCCCTTAGCTGCAAAGTGTAAGAATTGTGGTAAGGTAGGTCACATTACCTAGGCATGCAAAGCTAAACATTCTAAGAGTAAAGGTAAAGTAAAAGAAGTTTTCATTTCCAACACTTCGGATTCTGATTCTGGTGAGCTTCGGTGTGGTGAAGTAATTATCAAAAGTGTTGACTCGTGTCAAGAAATATCGAAACATCGAAAGACCCAACTGATCCTGTATCTATTAATGGACATATGGTTAACATGTGCTTGTTATATTCTGGTTCAGAATGTTATAATGGAGTGTTTAGACTCAACAGGTCGTTAAGTCAGTTATTCCTGTGAGCTGTGTGGCTAGGACGTCTTTCATCCTTACTTGAATACTTGAATGAATAAATCCTTCTTCAATCAACTATCTGATGTGACCATCTTCATTTCAGATGTTGCAACAAATTATAATATATATTATGACATCATTCACTGTGTGGACCAATTGAAAGGAAACTAAGAATTTTTCAAGTCTCCATTATTCAACACACTCTTAAATACACTTGAGGAACAAGTTTAGAGTGATGTGGATCCCTCTGTCCATAAATTAACACCATTTAGCCCCACCCTTTTCAACATATATATGTGTCTACTGGCAGATATTGTATCACCATTTGGGCTTTCCATAATGTCATATGCTGATGATACGCAACTTTTCTCTCACTCCTGAACAGGCTCCTCAAGTTAAACTGGGATAAGACCGAGCTTATAGTAGGAAATAATTTCAATCCCCACTTGAGACTGGGCTGGCCAGACTGCCTTGGTATGCCTCCCACCCCCAAGATGGTTATAAAAAGTCTGGGAGTATGGCTGGACAAATCTTTGTCCATGAAAGCTCAGGCAACGACTCGACCAGCTGCCATGGAATGCTCCTTCAACCTTGCATGTTCTCCCCCACTCTCCAGAAGGCTTGTGGTCTAGGCACTTATCATTTTCTGTCTGGACTGTGGAAACTCACTTAACTTGGGAGCTCCAAAATCTGTTACCAAAAAACTTCAAGTAGTAGAGAATTTCACAGCCTAGACTCTGTTGAATATCCCCCGAAAGGTCTTCACATCCCTCCAAGGAGTCCCAGTTGCTCAGAGGATCAGGGTTTAAGTGCTCTGAATAGTGCATAGGGCCCTCTCAGACAACAGCTCCCCCTATTTCTCAACCTCTGATTTTTTACTACACTCCTTGAATTGTTTGATCCTTCAATGCCCGATGGTCAGTGGTCCCCACCATCAAAAAGGCAATAAGTGGGGGTGGTCCTTTGGCTACAATGTGGTCAATATTTGGAATAACCTCCCCTCCACATTATGTACAGGGTGCAATAAAGTATCTTTTCAGAAACTTTTAAAAACCTGTTTATTTGAGAACATACCCCTCTAGAACATTCTAGTTTAGGTTTTGTGGCACTAATAGTGCTGGGATGCCCACGAGTAGCTATGTGCTCTAAAAATGCTGCATTGAGTAGAATAGAACACAGCCATAGACCCTTCCATTCAAATTAACAAGAGATCTGCTGCCTCTATTTGCTTCTTTTCCAACGTATCTCCCCGCCATCTAAAATTAAAGGAAAACTTAAAGCAAACGTTAGTTTCTGTAACACAGATCACAGGTCTTTTGCAGTCCTGGCATTATGCTCATGATGCCACCCTTGAGTGACCTTGAAAAGTTATCCAATCGCATGGGGACAATATAAATATACTGTGGTCCCTGGGTGCCTCAAGAATCTTTTATTCAAGCACTCCCTCTAAATATAGCTCTATAATAATGGATAGTGGGCGAATATAAAGATGTATAGATGGATGACAGTGATCTATGGGCTGGTTTTTACTGAAGGGTCCTGAGTCTGGGACTGGTGGCTCAGTGGACTAAAAGGAGTACCATTGAGATGGGTAACAATAAACATCTGTTATTCAGCTCCTTGAGACCCATTAGTGATAAGTGCGCTTTACAAATACTCGTGTTATGTTAAGTTATGTGTTTTGATTTGCGCCTAACAGATAATACAGAATCTTCCACACGGTAGCCCAACACCCGGCACAGTCAAAACACTTTAACACAGCACCTTTGGAAAATAGTTTTATTTTACAAAATGCAAGGACTCTGGGGCATATGTAGGTAATTCACTTTTTGTGATTCTCAAATAGCGATTTTTAAGGAATCGCTATTTGAGAATTGCAAAATGGAATGTCGGTAATAATTCGCCATTTTTTTTGCGAATCTCTAAAAATCCTTAGCAAATTGTGAATCGCAATTACGGAATGAGTGTCCCATTCATTCCTATGGGCCAAGAGGCCCATAGGAATGAAATTGCAATTTACTTTGAGAAAATCGCAATTTGAGAATCGCAATTCCAAGGGTGCCAGGGTGTCCAAAGGACACCTGTTGCACCCCTGGAATGTGCCTGTAAGTACACGCGGCGTACATACATGCCCTAAGGGCATGTCTGTGCTCCACATGGCACTTTGAATAAAAAAAAAAATATGCATTATAACATGAATTTGCAAAATAACATCTTCTTGGAGTAGGTGGTTTTTTGCGATTCCATAAGCCCAAATTGCTATTTAAAATGCACCCCTACATAGCATTTAAGGAATCGCAAAATCGCGATTCCTTAAATGCTTGAGCAAAATAAGGAATCGCAATTTTTGCGATTACTTATTTTACTGTGTGGCACCTACATACCAAATCGCCGTTTGCAATTTGTAATGCAAACGCCTTCCTACATATGCCCCTCTGTCTCTTAGAATAAGGTTTGGGGTATATTTCGGCTTCATTGCCTTCCTCAGATGCCACTGCGTATAATTTGCATGATTAGATGCAAGCAATAATAACACACTTGGTAGATATAATGCATTAATGATACTGATGAATAAACAAACAGCAAATAATATGAGATAAGACTCAAGCAAATATACGGGACGTCCTGCAAGAGATCAGAAGATCAGAAAGCTATATATACACATCAAAGGAATACTTTGGAGGAGCACCTTGACTCACTCACACATCACAAAGACAACACAACAAATTAACACAGCCACTGGCTCACATCACAATGGCAATAATCAAAACTCAATACATCCCCGGGTCCAAACACCATCTCACCCACTCCTGACTGGGGAAGAAAACAGACTGGTTTGAGAACCTAAGCAACTAAGGTTCACACTCCAAGATAGACACATCCGTCCTCGCTCAGATTCCAAACTCCCGGTTTCCAAGTCGATAACCCTCAGCTTTAAACACACTAGAAGGTTTAAGAAAGACCTCCCCTGGGCCAGATGAATCTTACCAAAACTGGCCAAGTTCCAAGTAGGTTCAAAGCAAGCATTCCCACGGCAGGAAGGAGCTCTCACGTCCCCTTCTTCAAATCTCACATGTTCCAGCCATATCTTGACTAAGCTTACAAAAGCCTTTCAGAACACATAAACAATCTGTCACCAAAACAGAAGTACCTTGAACGTGAATAACCCAAGCAACTTGCAAGCACTGCTGTGCATGCAGAAAAGCTGAAGCAAGGCAAAACCGGGGAAAAAGGATGACATGGGGCCATTTCAAAGCCAATAGTCATAATTTTCATAACCCAAACAACTTGCAAGCGCTGCTGTTCATGCAGAACAGCTGTAGTAAGGCAAAGTCAGGTAAAAGGATGCCATGAGGCCATATCAAAGCCAATAGTAAGCTAGTAAAACTCCAAGCACATGTGTGCATCACTGCCCACAATACTGCACTTTGAGACCAAAGAGTACATTCCACACCTCTCTCTCCCTTTCATGCTTTCAAATGCACATCCCACACACTCTGCTCTTGGCAAGACTGTTCTACTCCGTGACAGCTCCCACTGAAAGACAGCAAGATTACAAGAACAAAACTTTTAAGAGAAAGAGGCATATGCAGGACATCGTACATCAAGGCTTGGATAAAATAACCCACTAAAGTCAGTTAAAATAATGGTAGTCAAAAGTCATCAGAGGGTCTCAAAGCACAAGAGTGCCTCTAGCACTACATTCCACCTTTGACTATCATCCCCTACATATATCAAAAACTAGACTTCCTAACTGAAGGCACAACTACGATTGAAAAACTGCATTTCTTAACTGAATGCACAAATATGTTTGAAAAACATAGTAAAACAGTGAACTTATAAAATCATGTGCTAACCACTTCAAACCATGACAAAATAGCTCATGTATATCTGGATACTCAGCAAGAATAAATGTTTGATGGATACACAAAACAAATGATGGAAATAAAATCAAGCATATGAATGAACTTAGTAATGCTACTAATGTCTCAAATGACTAATACTAGAACTTCTACTGCTGAAACAGCCAAACATATATTTCTGTGCTAAAAAATAAAGGCAACATCATCATTTTCTTTTTATCTGTAACTAAATTTCACAACATATTTGTTATTATTTTTCTTTTTAAACAAACAGTCCTTCTGGATGAAAGACACACTGCCTTCATTTTTATATCAGTTCATCGGTCTTGGGTTGGTACGACTGTCTGGTTTGTTCAGCCACAGGATGTCAGCTTCTACCGTCCGGTGATCACCCCAGGGCTGGGGGGGGAGAAGAGGGTCCCAACCATACGGGGCACACAAACATGGACATCAGGCACATCAAAACATCGCAGTATGATGACCTGGAAAAGAAACAAGCATTACCCTTCTTGCAAAAAACATTTTTCAAAAAGCGCATGTCTTATTCTCTCTGTTTTGAGTCTGAAGGTAAATATTATCATTCCTGTCTGCAGAGTTTTCCCTTGGCTCTGGGGAATTATCTGAGAATTCTACCCACACTATATCCTCTGATTTCTTGGTATTTGGATGAAACTCTCCTATTCTCTGCACAGGAAGAACGGTTGGGGCAGTCTTCTTCCTGACTATTTTTCCACTCACTGCTGAATACGCACTCCTTTTATCAATTGGCAGAATCCCAAGGCAATCCATCTGCTCTGACTGCTCTGGTAAATTTTCTTCATTCAACTCACCCCTCACCTTCTGTGGGACTGGTCTGCCCTGCACATCCTGAAACATAGAAATCATAGTTCTAGGTAAATCTAGGGAAAATACATCCCTTCATTTTCTGCTCACCTGTGTGTATGGTGTTTCTCTCCTAGGTGCTCGAATTTAGTCATGCACACCAAATCTGAATCGGGTGTCACCACCTCTGTCTCCAAGATTGTAGTCTTTTCATCTGTAAGGGAAATAAAGGTTCTGTGATGCACAGTAACTGCGCTTTGCAGTACAATCTGCCACTTCACAGGCGAATCCTGTGTCTCAAACACCACCCCTGGACGTTCTATTGGGACCTGCACAAACTGTTCATGCAAAACTGCAGTCTCTGTATGTATATTCTACTTAATTTTAGTTGCTTCCTCCCATAGGCAAATCACCTTTTGTCTTATTGTCTTCTGCCCAGTGTCTTTCAATGCACAAAAGCACAAAAGCATCTGTATGTTTCTGGCAGTAAGAAGTGTTATAGTCCACATCTTTAAAAGTATACTTTTCTTTTCCTGTGTTTCACAATAACTAAAAATAGCACCCTGTTCTTGGACTGGTACACAAGATACAATGTCTCCTTTCTGAATTGACCATATTTTTGAAACATTCTGCACAGTCTGTTGCACAGATTCAAAAGCACATTGCTGCTTTTCTTTATTCAAAATAACGCTTTTCCCTATAGAGCAAGATTCATCATTCACTGACATGTTTGATTTATACCTGCATTCAGCGATCGCTAATTCTTAAAAACTGGTCTGTGCATTTTCCTCCACATCTACATTTTCTCAGTTTACATTCATTTCTGGCTGAGGAACGTTCTCAAAAGAATTAATTGAGACCTTCTGTGATGCAGGCAGATTAACTGGCTTCACATTTTTCACATATGAATCATCTTGACCATCGGAATAGCTAGGCAAAACAAACTGTATTGGAGATTGGTACATGTTTAATTCTTTTTTCAAAGACTTGTTTTCAAACTGAGCCTCAGCCAACTCTTGTCTCAGGTCACTATGTTTTTTTTCTAAATGTTCAAATTTTTGATACATGCCAAACAATACATTCAAAATGACACCGACTGTTTCTGTCTGAAATATCATGCTTGTTTTCCCTATTCAAATATGTCAGTTGGTATCTGGGACTCTGAAAACATAGGCATTTTTCCTTTGAATTTTCTTCTCAGATCTTGTGAAAGTGACGCCAAAATGTTTTGATTTGCGCCTATCAGATAATACAGAATCTTCCAAACAGTAGCCCAACACCCTGCGCAGTCAAAACACTTTCACACAGCACCTTTAAAAAAGGGTTTTATTTTACAAAATGCAAGGACTCTCTCTCTTAGAATAAGGCTTGGGGTTTTATTATCCAAGCAATAATAACACACTTGGTAAATATAATGCATGAATGATACTGATAAATAAACAAGTAGCAAATAATATGAGATAAGACTCAAGAAAATATACTGGACGTCCTACAAGAGATCAGAAAGCTATATATACATCAAATGAGTACTTTGGAGGTGCACCTTGACTCACTCATGCATCACAAAGAAAGCATACTCACTCAAACATCACAAAGACACCACATCAAATGATCACAGCCACTGGCTCAGATCACAATGGCAATAACCAAAACTCAATACATCACCTGATGCAAACACTGCATCACACCCACTCTTGACTGGGGAAGTAAACAGCGGGGGTTTGAGAGCCTCAGCAACCAGGGTTCACACTCCGAGATAGACTGGTCCATCCTCGCTGGGATTCCAAACTCCAGGTTTCAAAGTCCCCAACCCTCAGCTTTGAACACACTAGATGGTTTAAGAAAAACCTACCCCTGGGCGAAAGGAATCTTACCAGAACTGGCCAGGTTCCAAACAAGCATTCCCACGGTAGGAAGGAGCTCTCAGGTCCCCTTTTTCAAATCTCACATGTTCCAGGCTTTATTTTGACGAAGCTTACAAAAGCCTTTCAGAACACATAAACAATCCGTCACCAAAACAGAAAGACCTTGAACGTGAATAACCCAATCAACTTGCAAGCACTGCTGTGCACGCAGAAAAGCTGAAGCAAGGCAAAGTTAGAGAAAAAGGTTGACACAAGCTCATGTCAAAGCCAATAGACATAATTCTCATAACCCAAACAACTTGCAAGCGCTGCTGTGCACGCAGAAAACTCTGAAGCAAAGCAAAGTCAGGTAAAAGAATTACATGAGGCCATGTCAAAGCCAATAGTAAGCACTTCATAATTCTCATTAATCTACAACGCCGAGCACATGTGTGCATCACTGCCCACAACACTGCACTTCGGGACCAAAGAGTACATTCCACACCTCTCTCTCCCTTTCATGGTTTCAAATGCTCATCATACACACTCTGCTTTTGGCAAGACTGTTCTACTCCATGGCAGCTCCCACTGAAAGACAGCTAGATTACAAGAACAAAACCTTTAAGAGAAGCAGGCATATGCAGGACATCAAACATCCAGGCTAGGATAAACTAACACATTATAGTCAGTTAAAATAATGGTTGTCAAGGTCATCACATGGTCGCAAACCACAAGAGTGCCTCCAGCACTACAGTTATGTTATGAGTGACATCAAATAGACAACAAGATTGAAGCACGAGTTGCATATAATGTCACTCGTAAAGTAGAGTTGAAAAACATCCCCATAGTTCACTATTCGTCCATCTACAATTTTATGTTAAATATGCCCCTGCTTCCAAATGCTATGCAGTGGCAGAGGAGTAATGAGGAAGTCAAACATGCCATTTTTTTTTTTTATTTGTCTATTTTTATTTTATTCAATTTATATATTCATGAGTTTGTACATAGCTTAACTATGTCCTCAGAAAATATCACAGTGCTTCACAAAAGCTCATAAAGAATAAAAACAGGAAAGCAAACAACAACATAGTCGAAAGAGGTCACAACTCTTTAAGTTCAAGAAACACAGAAGATGATGTCTCTAGGACAAGTCGACAAAACAATAGATATGGTCGGACAGTCTAATGATGAGCATTATGTGTGTAGATCTTGAGCTGAATTGTGTGACCTAGGGCAGGAATCTGTTCATAAGTAGTAATTTCACTTCTATTTTGAGAGATGCAGTTCAGGGGGTGCTGTTGCTTCCGGAGGATCTGCATCAATCAGATAATTCTAGTTTTTGTGCTAAGTATTTTACGGTGTTGTAGTATAGTGCTTTGTGGGGCATGCAGGCAATTTTTAATTGTATCCTTGCCTCATATGTTAATCAATTGAGGGCTTTAAGATCTGGGGTGATTTGATTGTTTCTTTTTGATCCTGTGATGAAACTTGCTGCTGCACTGCGAGATGCTCTTAGAGGTTCCAACTTGTATTTAGGAAGACCACAAAGCATTGCACCTCCATAGTCCAATCCGGGAGTGACTAGGGCATGGAACACTGATTTGAAGTTGCCTTGATGGAGAAACGGTTTTAATTGCCTTAAAATGTTTATTTGGTCATCCTCACACTATGGAACCTGCATGTTCTGGCTCTTGTCAAGTGTTATTACCAGAGAGTTGTTGAGGGGTCTATAATGCATGGTGTGCAATTGAGAGCTGTTAGATGATGTATCCATAGAGCGATCTCAGGCGAGTGATTAGGTAGGACAATTTGGAGGAATTCCGTCTTAAGTTTAAGGTGGTTTCAGATTAGCCAGTTTTGGGATTTTAGTAAGGTGTTGAGAAAGTTAATATCTTTGGGGGAAGATATTTTCAGGGACTGTAGAGTGTCATCCTCAAACATGTGGTAGTGGGTGTTGTAGGAATTCAAGATTTTGGCTAGAGGCTCCATGAAAAGGTCGAAGAGCGTAAGAGCAAAACTTTCTTGGTATCCTTGACTAACTCACCACCACCAGTCTCCCTGCCTTTCTTCCCCATACCTGCAGCTATGCCTTCATCTTTCAGACAATGCAACCAAGCTGAAAACAGAAACCAGAGAGTTTTTTGATCTAAACCTGAATACGGCATCAATTCAAATTGTATGGGATACATACAAAGCAGTTTTGAGGGGATTGTTGTCTAATTTATCTTGGGCACAATCAAAAAAAATTAAAAAGGAGACTAAAGAGTTGGAGAATGAGATTTAGAGACTGTCTGATATTTTGTAGCGGGATAAGGGGAACCTGACTATACATAATAGCTTAATAGCTGCAAAACAAAATTTGGCAAACTACTTAGAACACATACTAAAGAAAAATGGGGTTCCAGTAAACTGGCACATCATGAGTACGGTGAATGATGCAGTAATCTTCTTGCATGGAAAGCAAAAACAGAACACACAAGAAATTGCATAAGAGACATAAGACTTCCCAACAGTGGAGAGATTGTCACTGAAAGTAATGAAATTGAAGAAGCTTTTGCCCAGTTTTTTAAAAATTTGTACACAGAAGAGGAAATTATAGATGAAGCCTGTATGGAAGAATTTTTATCGGAGATAGATCTCCCAACTCTACAACAAGCTGATAGAGAGGTCATAAATGGTCCCTTACCATCAGAGGAAATATACCACGCAATTAACTCCTCAAAAAAAGGTAGAGCTGTAGACCCAGACTCTATTCCAAATGAGATCTATAAGATCCTAAAGGACGAATTAACACCTGTTCCAGTTCAGTTACTTAACTCCTCTTTTATTGAAGGAAATAATCCCCCAGTTTCTTGGGAGGAAGCAATAATAATAATTTTGTTAAAACCTAATAAAAATCCACGAGACTTTGAATACTATCGTCCAATCTCGCTGCTGAATTGGGATCATAAAATATATACACAAGCTATTACGCAGCGATTAAATAAAGTATTGCGGTCACTCATACATCTAGACCAAAAAGGTTTTATGAAAGGGAGACAGTTAAGTGAGCTAACTCAAGATCTAATTGGAGCTATAGATGTGTCGCAAACATATAAGATCCCTCTGGTGGTAATGACATTCGATGCCGCCAAGGCTTTTGAACGAGTAAACTGGAATTTTTTATTTAAGTTAATACAGCGATTTGATCTGGGAGAAAATTGCTTAGAAGCAATTAAAAATATTTACACAAACCCTTCCACAAACATTTTGGTCAACGGGAATTTGTCTAGAGAAATAAAAATCAAAAGAAGGACAAGACAGGGGTGTCCTCTTTCCCCATTATTATTTAATTTGTATATTGAGCCCTTAGCCTTTAATTTAAGAACATCACGGAAAATTATTCCCTTTAGCTACAATGGATGGGTAAAAAAAATAGGGTTGTATGCTGACGACCTTATGGTATACACTGGGGACATAGAAAAATCTTACCCAGAAATCTGGCTAGAGATAGAGAGGTTTGGAAAGGTCTCTGGATACCTGTTAAATCAACAAAAAACAGAGGTAATGAAGTGGAATTCAGAGTTTGTAAGTACCTATGAAAAGAAGGAGATAAGGTATTTCGGAATACAAGTAACCCAAAATATAGGTAGAGTTGCACAAGTCAATTTTGATAAGGTTACAAAATAAGTAAGTTCACTCCTAGAATCTTGGGGGGCCATATCTCTTTCTTTCCTGGGTAAATCCAACTTAATAAAAATGACAATTCCTCCTAATACACCTTTTTAATTAACACCATTCTCCTTGAATTTCCCCAAAAATGGTTCAAGAAGGCGCAGGGTCTCTTTACAAAATTCATATGGGGGAATAAGAGTCCCAGGATCTCCCTGAAAAACCTTAGAAAGAAAAGAGAGTACGGCGTGATTGCTAGCCCTGATCTCTATCTATATATGTGTGCATTCCAGCTAAAAAGCTTTCGACAATTAATGATGGAGCATAGTGCATTTTCACCCCTTTTTAAAGCACTTACACTGGCAGTAACCCAACAAACCGACGCTTTTCTTCTAAAATTTGGCAATCAGAAATTTTCTAAAAAGGTGAAGTTGAAGACCCTACTGACAGCTATAAAACTTTGGTCACAAGTAAGTCGCCTCATGAAAATTCCATGTTTTAATGATATTACCCCGATTTGGAACTCTCCGGGAACGCCAGCATGCTTGACAGATGCATTGGCACTGCCTCTGCGAAACTGTGGAATTATACAGTGGGGCCAATTGTTAATTGAATGACATCTCATATCCTGGCCACATTTATCAGCGATAACTGGAAATTTGATCTCAAAGTTCAAATATTACCAATTATCAAATTGGTCAAAAGCAATAGGAAAGGATCTGAAAGGAAATTCACATCTATCAGTAAAGATTTGTTCTAAAAGCAATATTGGAAAGGAGGTGGCATTTTGGTATTGGCTACTGGTACAAAAGGGAGAAGAGGAGCAGGCCTCATGTATGGAAATCTGGAAGAAGGACCTGCCAGATGAAGAACTCGAATCTATGGGGCAAGTATCAATGTCACTTCTTTGGTCATGTATAAATGCTGCATCATTAAAAAAGAACCACTTTTTACAGCCCACAAAGCATACTGGACCCCAAGCAGAATCTCAAAGATGGGAAATCGTGTGATAAAGAAATGTCCTAAATGCGGAGAAAACAACGCAAACGAGGTCCATATGTTTTGGAGCTGCCCAGTAATATACGAATTCTGGAATAAAGTGGGTAAGATCATATCAGATGTTATGGGGTCAGAAATAACATTAACCCCGAAATCAGTACTTTTTGGGATTCCTCCTAGTGGGGTGGTGATTTAATATTAACAAAGAAAGATAGTGCTTTGGTTTTTACCCTGATGTTACTAGCACAAAGGGAATTGTGTATAAAGTGGATATTAACATGTCCTCCTACAGAAATTTAATGTATTCATTCCAAGAGGACGGCACAACTTGACCATGCATGTAATTACACAAAAAAACACAAATATTGGGAAATTTGGGATAATTGGGTGGAGACAGGGCCTCGATACACATAATGAGGAATCGGGTTTTAATTAGTATATTTTTATTGGATACATTTTCTGTAACCTATATGAAGATCCTGGCGATTCGGAAGTCCTATGATTAATAATATGCTTCAGACAGGGTCCTGGGGATAAAGTCTGAAATGGGCCACTCACTGGGAATTGAGAACATTTGGGCCGCTTTCCTTCACTAGATTGTGGATTGGACACCTTAAAGAAGTATCGAAGGTGCGGCTCTGGAGATACATAGTATCCTTCTTCTCCCCTATGAGGGAGTAACCAGACCGGTAATTAAAATAATACATCCTTCGGACATCGGAAGGGATCAGAAAAGAACCATGTATCTTGAAAAGAAACATATTATCTTTAAATGAGGACAAAAAAAAAGAAGAAAAAAAAACAAGCTTAGCTGCACTGATAGGCTCTCAGGGCGGCCTATCAGACGTGCAGTGTAGACCTTACATCCTCACATACGTTAGTAATCCATTTTTTTATCAACTGTTGTGGTCTAATATCACTGGTTTATGAGATGCAGAAAAGGAAATAAATAATGGAGGCACTATATAATACCACTATGGATCACTCATTGGTAACACGGTTTTTGATTTAAAATGGCCTACAGTACTTTAATATAAATAAATATGTGAAGAAATACACTGCAGACTAAACTTGCACAACACTGCTCAAGATTGAACACTGCCTATATTGCTTTAGATTGATCTTTCATTCTAATGTTACTCAGGCTGATCTAACAAGAGTTATCCACAAAAGCAATGACTTAAGACATTAGCTTTTCAGAATTACATGCAGTTTCATGTGAAACTAGCATCAACAAGGCCAATATGTATAGCTTTCATATGTTATCGAACATGTATAATCAGCGTATTCAAATTTTGTTTGCTACGTGTTAGCACATTACCCCCGATCTAACTTCCTAGCTTTGCTACTTTTGATCTATTATGTATGCCTTTACCTAGAAGATGGGCTAAGGGTGACAGTTAACATCCGAAATAGGTCATGCAATTAAGGATATGTTACCTAACTCTGTTATCGCATTATCACCTAGAGATAATGGAGCCGCCATCCAAGTCAGATGGTACATGCTGGTATATAGGCACCACCCTGGTGAACTGACATCAGTAATGTTTCCATGACATGAGCACAGAGACACTTCAAGATGCTGATTGGCCAGTGTGCAGTTACTAAGGGCCAACAGGAATCTTCATAGATATTTAGATATAGCCTGTACTTATAAGTATATAAACCAGTTTGCAGAACGGGGAGGATAGAAGGGTCAATAATGAATATGCAGTTAGATAGTCTCTACCAGATAAGTTTTTGCCAACAGAAAGGAACTTTTTCATCTGAAAGAGACCTCTAGCGACAGATTCCTTACTATAGATTAGATACCAAAGCAATACATGGCAGAGGTGGGTCTGCAAACTGTCTCAGCTTAAAAAGTCCTGGATGACTTAACGGGCAAGGTGCTGGGCTGTCAAAGCAGTAGTGTTTATTATTCAAGTGCCTCACCTTGCCACTGTTCGGATTCATTATGAATAGGCGAGCAAAAGATAATCCAAGACTGTATGACGCAAATGTATGTTGATGAGCAATAGAATCAGTTGATGGCGCTTCTCTCACTAGATGAAGAGAAGGCTTTCGAAACAGTGGATTGGACGTATTTATCAAATTTGCTCAATATTATCCATATTAGCCCCAAAATGCAAACTACTGAAAATCAAACACCAAATTTAGATTGATGGGGATTACACACCACAGATTTCTTTTTCTAGAGGAACCATACTGGGGTGCCCCATCACCTCTAATATAGGCACATTATCCATTGAATCCCTTGCAGCCAATATCCTGAGAACCTTCACATCCACGGAATGAAGGTGGGAAATGAAAAATGTAAGCTCACTTTATTGGCAAATGATGTCCTTTGCTTTGATTACCAATCCAGAACAGGCAATCACTGCCTTACAGGAAGTTTGCTGCATTGCACAAATGTCTGGCTTTAAAGTGGATACACACAACCAGTTATTTGAGTCAAAATTCCATTCCATTTGTTTCATTGATGTTGTGCACCGAATCACATGGAAGAGGTATTGTTGGAAAGGGGAGAATCTCCACTATCCAATGGAACCCACGAGGGCGATCCCCAAGCAGGGATCCACCCACTTGGCCAAGGGAGGGGGGAGCAGCCCCCTGGGCAAGGTAATTTGCTCCACCTATAAAAAGTGGCACATTTATGCTTTCTGCGCCCCAGAGGGGGCAGAAGGCACCCTAGACGCCAGAAACATTTTTTTTTAGATCAGGGTTAGGGGCTGCCCAGAATATGCATGACAATGCCCACACACTTCGGCCCAAATAATTCAAAAATCTTTCGCGCCCCGCAGGAGGCAGAAGGGGGCAATAGCACAATAGGCATCAGTGATTCATTTTGTTATGTATTACTAGGGGTGAGGGCTGCCCCGAATGGGCCTGCCAGTGACCCCACCCCAAATACATTTGGCACAGTCTTTCTGCCCCCCCCCTCAGATTGCAGATGGGGCAATCGCCTCTTATCTCTCCCCCAGGGGACAGAAAGCCTAATAGACACCAAGGATTTCCCCTCCAAAGTTCAGGGGTGGGGGCTGCCCAGTATGGGCTTGCCAATGCCCCCACCCCCTCTAAGAAAATGCCACAGTCTTTCTGCCCAAGCAGGAGGCAGGTGGGGGCAGTAGCCCATTATCTGCCCATTGGGGGCAGAACACCCACTAGGCACCAGGGATTATTTATTTTCAAAGTTCTGGGGAAAGGGCTTCCCAGAATGGGCATGACAATACCCCCACCCCCAAAATAAGCCACAGATGTTCTGCCACCCACGAAGCAGATGGGGCAGAGAATCCACTAAGTGCCAGGGATTACACTCTTTTTTATAGCTCACGGTGGGGGCTGCCCAGAATGGACATATCAATGCCACCCCCACCCCCACCGCCAAAAATTGCCACAGATCTCCCCACCCCAGGATGGCAGAAAACCACTAGGCAATGTGCCTAGCTGTGTATTTTGGGATTTAGCACAACTGGCATCTAGGGAAGCCTAGCAAACAATTAAATTTTGGAAAACTCAACATCAAGGGGTGAATCCAGGACAGGGTGGCTTGTGTGCCTCCCACCAAGTTCTGTTACTCAAAATCCTTTGCAAACTTCAAAGCTAGTAAAATACAAACACATTTTCCTCATATTCTTTGTTGGAAAGTTCTGGAATCTCCATGGATCCACAATCTTTCACTCACCCAGTATTCCCCAAAGTTTCCAGATAAAAATGGTACGGCCCAAAACGCAACACTAACATACTATATTTTTTCAGTTAAAAATTACCCTATTTTGCAATGTTCCTAGCTGTGGATCTTACACCGTAGCTCTGATGGCACCTAAGGAAACTTAGCAAACCTATATATTTTTGACAACTAGACACCCAGAGAAATCCAGGATGTTGTGACTTTTGTGGCTCTCATCAGGTTCTTTTACCCAAAATCACTTGCAAACCTCAAACAGTTTAAAACAAACATTTCTGTGATGGAAAGTTCTGGAGTCTGCGTGGATCTGAATATTCGAATTTGCTTTATTCGATAAAACAATTATCATAAAAGCCAACTACATATCAGAAGTCACATTATAAAATCTTAATAAAAAAACAAATAAATTCATCCTGTATGTAAATGTTTTGTGCAATTTTACAAAGATAAACATTCAATTAAAACCATAAATAGCAACTATAAAAACAGATCAGGCAGCAATATGGAATCAATAGATTACTGAGGTGATAGAGATCGAAGCTTATGTCTTATTATCCAAGCACAGCCCAAGTATTTGGCCAGACCAAAAACCAGAGTTAAAGAGGAAGTGTCGGTTCTTAAAATGGGTAATGCCACACGGTAATCCGTACATCCATGTGCTTTGCATACTGGTTTGAGCCATTTGGCTCTTGCCGTCCTATAGTCAGGACACGTAAAGAGAAAGTGAGGAATGGACTCTTTAGGAGCAGCATAGCCTGGGCATAATTCAGATGATGTATTGAGCCTGTTCCAAGCTGCAGTTGTGCTGTTGAGTTAGAGTGTCCCTAGTCTCAATTTCATAAAAAGAGCCATAAAAAGAGCCCTCTCTCTAGGTATTTGTATAAAGTCTAGATAGGGTTCTAATATTTGAATGGATTTGTGCACGAAAAACTCCTCAGTGCATTTCCCAAGTTTAGGGTTGCGCAACTCTCTATTCTGTATCCATTTCCAATAGCCATTTTTAAGCTCCTGCTTGGTCGGCGGAATCGTTCTAGTCCAAGCCTCCCCAAAGCCAATGTCCACTAGGAGCTGCCTAAGGTGAGTCAACCAACGAATCCTATTCCCTTTGTCAGCTTGTATCACTTCGCTGAGCGCTGCTGCGTAGTGGGCGAGCTCAGAAACCCTCCTAATATGAGCCCAAAAGAGTAATGGACGAAGACGTGCAATGTCCTGAAAAGAGCGCCTTCCCATATCGCAATACATGGGTTTTAGCGGAGTAGACATCGGAAGGGAGATGAGATCTCTAAGAATTTTGTTCTCCGATCTGACAAGTTCAACAGCATTTTCAAAGCTTCATAATTCCACCCCATACAGGACCGAAGGCAACACTTTACCCTCGTTGACCGCGAGTGCAGGGGCTGAAACCCATTTGTGACTGAGGAGTATTTTGGCTAGATGGGAACTCCATTTCATGCCGTTGAAGACCCGGATTCCCAGATAGTCAAAAGACTCAACAGTGTCTAATATGGTATCATTTAGGGTAATGTTGTTCCTAAAGCGTTTTGATAGATTGATTGGCATGGGCTTTGTTTTGGTTGTGTTGATTATGACCCCGCGAGATATGCAGAAGAAGCTAAACCTGTTTAAAAGTTTTTGGAGGCCGCCGGGTGTTTTAGATATCAGAAGAGTGTTGTCGGCGAAGAGGAATGTTGGTATTTTTTCCCCCTGCCAAAATAGGGGCATCAGCTGGGTCCTCTCCGAGGTGGCTTACTACCCCATTCATATATAAAGAGAACAGGGTGGGGGTCAACCCGCACCCTTGGAGCACGCCCCTGTTCACTTCGACCCTCTCTGTCAGCTGGGCCTGTGCACCCCACCTAACTCTGGCATAGTTATCCTTGTGCAGACGTTTAACAAAATCAAGAATCTGTGGAGAGATACCCATTTCTTGTTAAACCAGCCAGACCTAGTCCCATGGCACTAGATCGAAAGCGGTTTTAGATTTATAAAAGCCAGGTACAAGCTGCCCTTCCCAATTGTCACAACTTTCCAGTTGATCAGGAAAAGTCTGAAGACCTGGTCCATTCTGACAACTTTTTGCCTAAAGCCTGCTTGGTAGTGGGAGAGGACCTTTTCGTCCTCGATCCAGGACCTTATCCTCATAAGGAGGACACTGCCTACCACCTTCTGAATCACATTGATTAAGCTAATCAGCCTGTAGTTGGTAGGGTCCTCCCTGTCTCCTTTTTTATAGATTGGGACAACCTCAGCCCCTCTCCATGAGTCAGGGACTGCAGCCCCCCCTGTTCATTGCATTCATTAAAAGTAAAATACACTGAGCCCAAGGGATCATGCAGAAGGAGGTCTAAAGGGAGGCCGTCAGGGCCCGCAGCTTTTCCAGGTCAAATGCTATTTATTGCTGATTCTACCTCATGAAGATCAAAACAGTCTGAAGGAAAAGAAGGTAAGGGAAGGGTACTATCTGCTCCCGTATGGACTGTGGGGAACCTTCGATACCAGAATATAGTTTCATGAAGTGGGCTTGCCATATCTGCCCAGTAATGTGGTTCGGGATAGGGTTTGATCCTCTCTCCCCTTTTAGGTAAGTCCCAGAATAGGGTTGAATCCCTCAATTTTGATGCATATATGGGTTCCTGCCAATGATCCTTGTTCCAACTGCATTTTGCATCAGCAATTGTCTTATTGTATGCTTTCCTTGCTGATTAAATCACCGTGGGAGCTTTCTTACTGAGTGCTTCAGACAAAGCCTGCCTCTTCGCCCTACATATTGGAGTATACCATGCATTTGTGGTCCGCACCAGACCTTTATTTGGGCCTTGTTTCCCTTCGACAATAAAAAAGGATCCTATCCTATCTGTTGTTTCTAGATAGACCATAGGAAATTTCACTAGAGTAGCCCTTCAAGTTCCATGATCTTTTGGTCCAGAATTTGCCTGATGTTTAATATTTTGGACTCATGTTGTGACACTCTGAGCCAATTGAGCTGTCTATTGCAATTTGAGGGAATTACTTCTCTTGTGGACATTAAGGGAATTGTAGGTGCATCTAAAATGGAAGATGACCAGACATTATTCATTTGACGGCAGAGCGGGTTATGATCGCTTACAGAGGTGGGTTTGACAACCATATCCAGAAGGTCCTTCCATAAACAAAACATCAATTAAAATGTAGTCGATACGGGATGGGGAACTTATCCTGTTAAAGGTATTAGAGCCCATGAGGTCAGATCATGCCCTCCCGTTTACAGCTCTTAGTTTGAATTCCTCGGTTAGCGCGTTAATTTGAACTGCCATCAGCGACCATTTTTTGATTGGGGCTAAGTTGAGAGTCGGGATGTCCCATTTACTATCCTCCTCAGCCATTCCCAAAAAATCATCTGTACTCAAAGGCTCGAATGGGCAGTTCAGATCATCAGCTACTATGATGTTGGAGCACGGCAGAATGTTAGTCAGCTCTTGATTCAGTGCTGATACGGGCGAAGATGTTCGACCTCCCACTGTTCCCCTAGCATATAAATTAAAAACTTCTAAGGTTGCTCCGTTGGGTGACCCTCTAATGGTCAGATGGAAAATGTCTGGAGACAAACAGGTGTGAGATGTAACTATCCAGTTCAATGAAATGCTAATCCAAATTATTAAGACTCCAGATGGGTGGCCCTTACCTGTACTGGTAGCTGGCACAAAGAAAGAGGTTTTACCAGATTTGTGCATGGGGGCTAGGCTCCAGGTCTCCTGAAATAAGCAGACATCGTAACTTTCAATAAACTCATTCCAGTCAGGCAGCAATACATTCTTCTGGAGCCCAGCTATGTTTCACAAAAGGACTTTGAGCAATTTTGTATTTGGAATAGCAACAGGAACTTTGTTGCATAGAGTACTACCCTGAGAACATGGCTGAATATCAGGCGGTGCCTCTCCCATGCTTCCACCCCTAGGTGAGGGATTAGCTTTTGGGATAATCATCCTTCTGCTGGCTCCATATAGTTCAATATCATTAGTCTGGTTTAAGCCCCTATTTAGTCAATCAACCACATTCAGACAAGACTCGCCTCCCAGCGTCCCCAAGTCTTCACAGCCGTTTGGCCTAGATAGAGATGGGAGAGGGAAGCGTCTTATTTGAATGGCGTAAGGCTCTCGGGCGGAAGTGCGGAACTCTAAGGCCAGCAAATTCTCAGCTAGATTAACATCTGATAAGGTCAGCTCTATTCAATCCAAATGGGAATTGTGCAATGTAAGCCTCCTTACTCTAACAATGTAATTCCGGATTATAGACCTAAAACCCCGCACATGTCGTATCCAATGTGTTGCTTTATTACGTAGGGACTCGCTACTCTCAAACCCATGCGTGGTAGAGCATTTTAGAACTTTAACCATGTAAACTATTGGTGGGTTATCCCCCTGGTAAGTAAGGGTTCGGTTGTTATGGACCCCAACCTGGATGTTCATGGCAGTGGATGGATGTTGGTACTGAGAGGTTTGCCAATGTTGGGGGGACTTGATGGGGGCCCTATTGATTTAATCGCATCGACAAAGGATTTTTTTTTGTTAATGTGATTTGAAGTCGTGGTCTGAAGATGGGGGCCTTTCACCAGATTCGGCAGCTCAGAATGATTCCCACCTCCCATAGAGAACTACTCTGCAGCTTGCTAGAGAAAGTGGAGTGTTATGAGTCAGGACGCTGGATCTGGGAGCGGACGGCTGGAGGGAGGGGCTCGAGCCTGCGGTTTAGCTCCACCACCAGTCTCCTTAGTGACTCCACCTCCATGTGCAACAGACCCACAATCTGTGTTAAGTACTTGTTTAGGCCTGTACAATGACATTTCTGTAATGTACCAGCAGTTTGACTCGGCACTGGTTCGCATAGTGCGGGAAGTGGACTTTCCTCATCTAATGTTCCCAGGGCAGCACACCTATTTGTGCAGACAATAGGAGTAATGTGCTTGTCACTGGTGTAACCTCCTAATTCTTCTGGAGCACCTGAATCTGCAGATAGGAAAGGTGTTGCCTCTGGAGTCAATTTCATGGGCTGGTCAAGTAGTGGACCAGACTAGGTAGGACTAGATAGTTCCCGATGCTTCTTCTTAAATATTAGTGGAATAGCACGCTTGGATTTATTGGCAGATAGTTCCTGAGGGTTATTATTGGGGTGTCAGCAGCGGCTTTTGCCCCTAATATCTCTTCACAGTTGCTGGCTATCGACTATCCTATCTAGAACACAATTGCTGGCTGCATGCCTTGTATTCTTAGCCTTTTTCCCTTTCTTGCCCCCAGAGGAACCGCCTGTGCCGCCCTCCATTGATTTCCTCTTACCCATGATGTTAACTGTAATTCCTCAATGGGAAGTAGAAATGTACATGTATTAAATAGTTATTGGAGGGGGGTAGGGTGGAAACCTCCATAATAAACACCCCTTTAGGCTTTCTTTAGCCAAATAAGAAAGGAAAATAAATAAAAGTCCATGTAATTGGCTGCAATTAAGTAAAAGTACCTTTAGTCCTGAAAACAGAAATATCAGGAGGTGGCCCTGCCCTGCCTCTTTCGGGCGATGACGGGCAGGACGGGCCGACATTTGGTCCGGACTTGGTCCGGGCTATGTCCCGCGGGTGGAGAGGCAACGCTATATGAGCATCGACACGCCTCCCCCTCACTCGCGGCAGTTGGAGGTGAAGGGTAGCACTCTGGGAGTTGTAGTTCTCCTCCCGAGTGCTGTCAGGCAGAGGTGATGCGGCGATGCGGTGGCTCCAACCCTGGGACCTCGTCCCACCAGGGAAACGCGACGGACAACCAGCAGCAGCAAAAATGCAGGTAACAGCAGCGATCCACAATCTTCCACCCACCCAGCATTCCCCTACATCTCCAGATAAAAATGGTACCTCACTTGTGTGGGTTGCTCTAGTACCTGCAACAGGAAATAGCAAAAAATGCATTGTGTATACATCACATTTTTCCAGTGAAAACTGGCTCTTTTTTCATAATGTGCTTAACTGTGACTTTTGGACACGAGCTCTGCTGGCACCTAAGGTAACCTAGAAAAACTATACATTTTTAAAAACTAAACATCCAGGAAAATCGAAGATAAGTCAAGTCAAGTCAAGTCAGAGAATTTGTATAGCGCACTACATACCCAGAGGGTCTCAAGGCGCTTGAGGGGGGGTGGGGAATTACTTGTCGAATATCCACGTTTTAAGTTGCTTTCTGAATGCTAGGTGGTTCTGGGTAAGGCGAAGGTAAGTGGGAAGTGAGTTCCAGGTTTTAGCTGCCAGGTAGGAGAAGGATCTACCTCCCATGGTGGTTTTGTTGATGCGAGGTACAGTGGCAAGGGCTTGGTTGGATGATCGTAGCTGGCGGGAGGGGGTGTAGAAGGACAGTCGTGTGTTGAGGCATTCTGGTCCGATTTCGTAGAGGGCTTTGTGTGCGTGGGTTAGGAGCCGGAAAGTGATCCTCTTATTGACGGGAAGCCAGTGGAGGTTTTTCAGGTGGCCAGAGATATGTTCTTTACGCGGGATGTGTAATATGAGCCTGGCTGAGGCGTTTTGGATTAGTTGGAGTTTTTTCTGGAGTTTAGCGGTAGTACCGGCATAGAGGGTGTTTCCATAGTCCAGTCGGCTCGTGACCAGAGCGTGGGTGACCGTTTTCCTAGTTTCGGTGGGGATCCAACGAAATGTTTTTTTGAGCATGCGAAGAATGTTGAAGCAGGATGAGGAGACGGCGTTGACTTGTCTGTTCATTGAAAGTGAGGAATCCAGGATGACGCCCAGGTTCCGTGCGTGGTCTGTCGGGATGGGTTCTTTTCCAAGGGCTTCTGGCCACCAAGAGTCATCCCATGCGGAGGGGGGGGTACCTAAGATGAGGACTTCAGTTTTATCTGAGTTCAGTTTCAGACGGCTGTGTTTCATCCATTCGGCTACTTCTTTCATTCCTTCGTGTAGGTTAGTTTTTGCGGTGCTAGGGTCATTGGTGAGTGATAGGATCAGTTGAGTGTCATCCGCGTAGGAGATGATGTTGAGGTTGTGTTGGCGGGCGATGGCCGCGAGGGGGCTCATGTATACGTTGAAGAGGGTGGGGCTGAGTGAAGATCCTTGTGGTACCCCGCAGATGACTTCAGTGGCCTCTGACTTGAATGGTGGAAGGCGGACTCTCTGGGTTCTTCCGGTGAGGAACGAGGTGATCCATTCTAGTGCTTTTCCTTGGATTCCGATGTTTCTGAGGCGCTGTAGAAGGGTGCTATGGCAGACTGTGTCGAAGGCTGCGGAGAGGTCGAGGAGGATGAGGGCGACTGTGTCTCCATTGTCCAGTAGAGTTCGAATGTCGTCTGTTGCTGCGATGAGGGAGGTCTCAGTGCTGTGTTTTGCTCGGAAGCCGGACTGTGAGGAGTCGAGGGATTTGTTGGCTTCGAGGAAGGCAGCGAGCTGGTTTTTGACAGCTTTCTCGATGACTTTGGCCGGGAATGGAAGGAGCGAGATGGGGCGGTAATTTTTGAGTTCGGTGGGGTCCGCTGTGGGTTTTTTCAGAAGGGCGCTGAGTTCAGCGTGTTTCCAGCTTTCCGGGAAGGTGGCGGAGTTGAAGGAGCAGTTGATGACGTCTCGGAGGTGCGGTGCTATGATGGAGTCTGCTTTGTTGAAGATGTGATGAGGGCATGGGTCTGTGGGGGATCCTGAGTGGATGGAGTTCATCAGGCGGATGGTGTCCTCAGTGGAGATTGGGTTCCAGTCATTAAGGATGTTCGAGGGGGGTGAAGGTCCATCAGATGGTTGGGTGGGTTGGTCTCCGGGTTGGTTGTCGAAGCTGTTGTGGATGTCTGCAATTTTGTTGTGGAAGAATGAAGCTAGGGAGTCGCAGAGGGCTTGAGAGGGGGTGATGTCGTTAGAGTTGGCCGAGGGATTGGTAAATTCCTTGACGATGTTGAAAAGTTCCTTGCTGTTGTGGGCGTTGTTATCTAGTCGACTCACCTGGCTCTCACCAGGTTCTGTTACCCAGAATCACTAGCAAATCTCAATCTTTGTAAAAAAAACACATTTTCCTCACATTTCTGTGAAGGAAAGTTCTGGAATCTACGGGAAGCAACAAACTTCCACCAACCATGCAATCCCCCAAGTCTCCTGATATAAATGGTACCTCACTTGTGTGGGTAGGCCTGGTGCCTATGACAGGAAATTGCCCAGAATCTACTGTGGAGACTTCAAAATGATTGATTACAAAAAGACCTTGTTTTGCAAGGGAAATACTTGCGTTTTTTATCTTGGGCTCAGCGGTCATCAAGGGAAACCTACCCATCACAGACAGTTAAGAAAACTAGACACCCATGGGAGTCCAGCGTAGCGTGGCTTGCTTGGATCATTTTCCCACCCAGAATAATCTGCAAACCTCAAATTTAGCTAAATCAAATCACATTTTCCTTACAATTCTGTGTGGGGTCACTGTGGCGGCAAAAATGTACTACTGCCCAGCGTTCCCCTTGGTCTCCCAATAGAAACTATACCAGGTGAACTGTCCCCTTCCTCTAATTTTTTTACTGAGTCTTTTGTTGTTTGTATCAGACATGACCTCGTCTTGCTCATTGCAGCTCATGCCATCGACTTTGCAACAGCTCTTCTTCACTCTGAGCCTCACCTTGAAAATGGACAGGAGAACTGAGTTGCCTAAACTTGGATTTTGATCTTAATTTTCATCTGCAAGGATATCAATGATTTTGTTTTCTCTACCAGTTTCACTTTCAAATGTTCATTCAACTTTGGATACACGCTGTAAACCTGAGATTGGCTCCATGAATCAGTCATTGTTTCACCACTTCTTCATTTGTGAGGGACATGGAACTACTGTAGGTTTCCAAGTGTTAATCAATGGAACTACATAACAAAGGCCTTTCCATTGCTCCTCAGGGTAATTGTTCCTCATGTCTCTCTCACATGCGTCTCTCACAACTATCTAGTCACCAGGACTTACATTGTGGCCTTACATTTCTTTTCCTGCTTCTGGTGCGAACTTTACCTGGTGAGAAACAGACTTCAGTGTATCAGCCAGATCTTTGCAGTAATCTAGAATGATGTCATTGTTAACTGAAACAAGCACAGCTAAAGGAATGTAAGCCATTCTCATCGCTCTGACTATCGGTATCTCAAGTAGAGAGAGAGTCAATTCAATGCAAGTCAAGTATATTTATTGAGTGCACATATCGCCCTGGGGTCTCATGGCGCTGGTGTACGACTCCGTTCCTGCTGAAAGAAAAAGGGGATGCTACTAATGATCAAACAACCATGTTTTTAATTCTCTGTGAAATTGATTACGCTCTGTAATAGAGAGCAGATGGAGTGGGCGATTGTTCAAGAAAGTGGGGGCAAGTAAGGAAAATGATCTCCCGCCGTTCTTAGCGGTTCGCACTCTAAATGAAGTTAGAAAGGGATTTAGTGCTTGATCTAAGCATCCTTGCTGGCCGGTACCAGCTACGTTTTTTTGCCAGATAGCTGGGTCTGCTTCCCTGCACAGTTGTATGCACTAGACAAAGGATCTTGAAATGGGTTTGTTTCCTAATAGGAAGCCAGTGAAGGTGTTTCAGACTTGGTGACCTAGAAGGGAGGTTCAATACCAGTCTGGCTCCTGTGTTCTGCAGGATCTGGAGCCTGCAATTGAGTTCTTCATTGATTGAGGCCAGCAAGGCATTACCATAGTCAATGCGACCTATGACCAGACCTTGAATCAATGGCTTCCTTCATTCAATTGGAATCCATTGAAAGATTTCTCTTAGCCTTCCCATAATTCAATAGCGAGTACCGGTTATGTGGTCTACATGACTTTTCATTGTTAGTTGGTTATCAATCAACACACCCAGATTTCACACCTTTTATTTTGGAGATAGACAGGGACCCAGATTGAAGGGCCACCAGTGTTCTGACCACACTTCATGTGCCCTGCCAAAAAGGATGACCTCGTCTTGCCCCCCTTCAGTTGGAGCTGATTAGCGGTCATCCAATTGTCAATATGGGTCATACAATTTGTAACCCCTCCCATGCTCATGACGAGCTCATGACGAGCTCAGCTCATTATGAGCCACGGTGCTCCGGTGCTTATTACGAGCTGAGCTCGTCATGGCCCATGGAACGCTTGCACACTGGGCTAATTCCCCTGCTGTGCTGAGCGTTCCATTAAAAGGGTGTGGTTGTGACAAGCTCAGCTCGTCATGAGCACCGGAGCACCGTGGCTCATGACGAGCTGAGCTCGTCATGAGCATGGGGGCGCTGTGCCTGCCCCCCACGCCCCAGCACAGCAGGGGAATAGCCCCAGCAGCCAAGGGGTTAAAATGAAATTTTGCGCCAATGGGATCAGGACCGAGGGTGATCGAAAGCTGGGTGTTATCAGCGCAAGACACCACATCAAAACCGTAGGACCTGATCACTCTAGCCAATGGTGCCACATAAAGATTAAAGAGCAGAGGGCTCAAAATGGAGCCCTGCGGTACTACCAACTTTACTGTTTAGCTGTGAGCGACCATATTTCTAATCTGAACAGTTGTGGTCTGGACAGTTAAGTAATTATAAGGCAATTTAAAGCCCTACCTCTGACACCCACCTCCAAGAAGCGCTGTTTTAAAATGGGAAACAACCTTTACAACGCAACTTTTACAACACACTACCATTACAACAAAACTTTTACAACGCAACCATTACAACGCATGACATTATAATGCACACCACTAAAATGCATGTCTTTACAACGCAGTCATTACAATGCATACCACTACAACGCTTAACATTACCATCCAACACTTACCCTACTGTTGCACCCCCTGGAGTTAGAATAGTAATTTTTACCCCTACACTATCCAACACTTACCGTACTGTTGCACCCCCTGGAGTTAGAATAATAATTTTTACCCCTACACTATCCAATACTTACCAAACATGCAATGTAATGTTATGCGTTGTAATTGTATGCGTTGTAAAAGTATTATGCGTTGTAATGGAATGCTTTGTAAATTTAGTTTTTTAATTTTCGTTGTAATGGCATACGTTGTAATGGAATACGTTGTAATGGATGTTGCGTTATAAAAAATGCGTTGTAAAGGTATGCGTTGTAAAAGTGTTCTTTAGAGTGACATACATCCTTTTAAAATGCTGCGGGAGATGGTGTCAAAGGCGTCTGACAAATCCAGCAAGATGAGCATGGCTTACTGCACATTGTCCAGGGCCAGTCTGATGTTATTTATGACTTCCACCAATGCTGTTTCGATGCTATGTGCAGCCCTAAAGGAAGACTGTGAGGGATCCAATAATCCATGATTCTCTAGATGTGCAGTAAGTTGGCGGTTAATCAGTGACTCAAGCACCTTTCCAAAATAAGGAAGCAACAAGATAGTCCTGTAAATACTTGGCAGCTTGGGATGAGCAGTCGTTTTTTTTTAAATTGGCCAGGACCCTAGCCGCTTTCCATATGACTGGTATTGCTGATTGTGGAAGTGACGTATTAAATAGGTCAGTAAGATTTCTAACAAGTAAAGGAGCAATGATTGAAAAGGTGCGTGGTGGAACCAGGTCTACTGTAGAACCTGATTTAATCATATCCAGGGTGGTTGTCACTTCCTCTGAAGTAAACATAGAGAATTCTTCTAGCAGAGGGAGAGTGTCCTCAATATCAATTCCAAGATTCCTTGCCTTGTTAGCGTCACACAATGCGGAAAGGAAATATAAAATGAATTGACAATTTTCTCAACGAACTTAGAGAGTGAATCTACCCAATCTAGTGCCACTACAGTGCATAGCTGCGGGGAGAGGTAGTAAACTCCTTTAATATTTTATGGAGCTCCTTTGTCGCATTTTCAATCCTATTAATAAGAAGGGATTATTTTCCTGTTTAATGTTAAGCAAATAGCTACAATGAATGAGTTTATACATTTCCCTGACTAGCGTACATTTACTTTTCCTCCATTTACTTTCAGCTGTCCTACAAGAGAGATTTTCTATTTTTAATTGTTCTGTAAACAAGGGTGCCACCCTGGGCTTAAATGTAGCCCTTGTAAAAGGGGCCACAATGTACAATGTTGATGTAATTGATGCCTCAAAGGAGATGGCTGCCTAGTCAATACTCTCATTGGGGGAAAAAGAGGGGGGTTATAATGAGCAGAAAAGATGGTGGAAGTAACTTTCTGCCAGGGTCTTCTCCATGTACATTCATAACTGAGATCCTGTTTTTTTCCAGTCATTACTGATATACAAAAAATTTCAGCATATCATGTTCTGACCACAACAGGGGAGGGGGCGGCTTCACGCTAATACTGGTTGTATTAGTGAACAAAGGGTCCAGGGTGTGACCAGCCAAGCGGGTAGGTCCCACCACCTTTTGTACCAGGCCCAGTGTGTTCAGGTTAGTGATCAGCTGACTGGTGTCGAGATCTGATAGTATTTCTGCATGGTAATTAAAATCCTCAATGAGAAGGAAATCCTCAGCTGTTAGTACATGGGGGGGCAATGGCTTCGAGCAGATTATGTGTAACATTAGTTTTGGAACCCAGAGGTCGATACACTATTGCACCTCGCCAAGTTCTCTGAGATTGACTTTCCATTCTAAATATAAATAATTCTAGTTCGTCTGAGACAATAGATTCTAATATGGTGATTTCCAATTCGGTCTTAGTGGCTATTGCTAGACCACCTCCTCTCCTGATGTTTCTATCCAATCTTGTTATAAGCTATTGGGGTGGGGGGAAGGCAAATACCATGTCAGGAGAAGCGCGTTCATGGAGCCAGGTTTCTGTAATGAAGCAGATATCCAGAAGGCTCCATATTTCTACTGCAAGTTTTGGAACTGAAGTACATTGAAATGTAGCCCTTTTATCTGTTTAGGTATCTCAGCAATGTCAGAATCTCTATGACCTTTTAATAATAATTAAGGGGAGGTGGACCCGCCAGGTTTGTTGAGACATTTAAGCTCCAGACTTGAATACTTAAACGGTGCCATAGTCTATACTCATCAAGCTGGAGTAGCTTGGGGAGAACGGGCAGAGATTCTGTCATCTGTCTGTGGTCGGGCGCAGAGAGGCGCAGACTGGCTGCATGCATCCTCTGCGTGCATCCGCTGTGCGCATCCCCTGCCCGTCCTCGCTCTTTTTACCTTAAATATGTATGGTAGGTAATGTCTCGAGCATCTAGGGTGCAAACCTCCACTTCCGGTCGGTGTACCAGAAGATGAGCCTGGAGAGCACATCCCTCTGCACAATCAGCACAAGCCTCGACAGACCAGGGACTACTGGCAGCTAAGGAGGTGGAGGTGAGGAGGGTATTGTTTTAACAAGATGGCACAATTAACAAAAGATGATATGTGGCAGCTGCAAGTAAGTGCCCTAGAGTATCCAACTTCTTGTTCCTGTTCAGCAGGCTCCTCCTAGTTCTTTGTCTATCTCCTGGGGACTTTTTATTTGGATTTGGAGCTGGAAGGATCCCCCATTTGTATCTGCTGCATTTACTATTGGATTTAAGGACTTTGTATATGAGATTTCACAAGCTAGTTAAAAAAACAGTTGTACATGGTTTTTGTTTGGTTTTTGTTTGTTTGATTGATAGAGGGCATGCACCAGGAGTTATTCAGATTTTTATTGCATTTTAAAAATATATTGTTGTGGTGGTAGCCTGCAGTTTTAGGAGGGGGCCCAGTTATTTTTTGCATGTAATTTTTCTTTTTTTATAAAAGAAAAATATTGCACCTTTTAGTACATTTTCTCCAAGGTTTAAAAGAAAAATGCAACTTTCTTTTAAATCACTATGTAGCCTAGTCTGCCAATGCCTTTCCAGAAAGTCAGCCCAGTACTAGTCATAGCTGCATGAAACGACTGTTTCTGTGGTGTCTGGAAATTGAAATAGCATTTAGGCCATGGATGGAATTGCATTAAAACACAACATTTTATTAATGTATTTCATGTTTTTGTTTCCTCCTACAGTGTAAAGGTGAGTTAATGTCCTTGGACAATGTGTGTCATTGACATTTTGTATAATCAGTGTCCACTGACCTGCATGTGTTCTTTGTTTTCCAGGCCTCCTGCTTGTTGTTGTGACCTTGTGGCTGGCAGGCATTTTGTGTAGGCAGCCTGAGTGCTTTTGCCATTAGCCTGCATGTTTTCTTTGTGGTGGCTATGTCTTCTTGTTGGTTGTTGTGACCATGTGGTATGCAGCCATTTTGTGGAGCAAGCTATTGGCTTTTACCATAAACCTCCATGTGTAGCTTGTTATGGCCATGCCTTCACGCTGGTTGTTGTTGCTGTGACCATGTGGCTAGCGGTCATTTTGTGTAGGTAGCCAGTGTCCTATTGACGTAGGCCTACATGCGTTCTTTGTTGTGGCCATGCCTTATTGCTAGTTGTTGGTGTGCCCATGTGGCTGGCGTTCATTTTTTGTAGCCAGCCAGTGTCGTTCTGCAAGAGGCTCGGATGCGTTCTTTGTTGAGGCAATGCCTCCTTTCTTGCCGTTTGACAGTGTGGCCATTTTGTGATGGCAGTCAGTGTGTGTATGTGTTCTGTGTTTTTCAGGCCTCCTGCTTGTTGTTGTACCTATGTGGCTGATGGCCATTTTGTGTAGACAGCCAATGTGCTTTTGCCTAAGCCTGGGTGGTGAACTCTGCTCCGCTCGCGTTACACGGAGCTCACAGAGTTCCAAAAAACTCTGCTCAGCGTTACACGGAGTTCCCTGAGTTTGTTCCTCGCTCATGTTCGTCAACATCAAGTTGGCAGGCGTGAGCGTGGAAAATCAACCTCCTGACGAGATTTCTCAACGAGGGGGGTCAGGTTTCTCATTTCAAGTGGTCCCGTATGCTTGTGACCGCTTACGCTGAGAAACTGCTAGTTCAAGGTACGAAAGCTGCTGCTCGAGAAAAAATCTACTCGATAGGCAGGAAAGGAAAGCAGCGCCTGCTTGCGCTGTGCATGGTGCCGTTTGCAATGATTGCACAGTGCACACAAACATACAGCACTGTGCAATCACCGCAAACTGCATTTTTCGACTGTACTCTGCCACTTGCGGTAACCGGCGTAGAGTAGAGGAGTTGTTTTTACTTCACGTGGATCCGTTTAGCCCAACTCCACAAACTCCACCCTGGGTTACTTTGCCATAGGCCTGCATATGTTCTTTGTTTGTGGCCATCCCTCCTTGCTGGTTGTTATTGTTGTTTTTTGCATGTCATTTTTTGTCTTTTATAAAGGAAAATTGCTGCACAGTTTAGTAAATTTTCTTCATTTTTTAAAATAAATGTGGAATTTTGTTTTAATTCACTATGTAGCCTAGTCTGCCAATGGGCCTTCGAGACAGTAGGCCCAGTAATAATCATGGGTGCATGAAGCAACTTTTTATGTACTCTCTGTTGGAATGAAACATCATTTAGGCCAAGAATGGCATTGGATTAAAATACAAAATGTTTTTTTGTTGTATTTCACATTTCTTCCCCACCAAACAGTGTATAGATGGGGTAATATCTTTGGAGGGTGTCCGTTGTAAACAATCAATCAAATAAATTCAACTTTATTCGGTTAAAAATACAACCATAAAAGCAATCTAAAATTTACATGCCAGGCAAATGCATCAGTTTTGAGAAGTCATTGGAAAGGGACAATTAAATCTAAAATCAATACAATATAGGAAATAAATAAAAGAAGGGGACGAGAGATAACAGTACATATGGTAGCATCTTGTAATATCTGTAAATTAATCCAGGAATAGACTAAAGTGCAGCAAAATGTAAATCTTCATGTTAGTGTATGTACCATATTTTAGTTTTATCTAATAAAAACAAGGGATATAAATTATCATCCTTGTTTGTCATTTGAATAAACAGAAGGAACTGCAGCATTATGTATAACTCAATTCCCAGATCTCATCATATTAAAAGCAACGTTAGACGAATATAGTACTCTACCACCAACTAGACAATAGTGCATAAAGAATAACAGCTTAATGAT
Source organism: Lissotriton vulgaris (assembly GCF_964263255.1). Lineage (NCBI taxonomy): Eukaryota > Metazoa > Chordata > Amphibia > Caudata > Salamandridae > Lissotriton > Lissotriton vulgaris. The sequence goes on from NC_141685.1 coordinate 220,132,940, forward strand.
AATATAATTTCTATAATCGAGTAAACAATAAGGTACATATGAAATAGCAGTATGTGGTAAAATATATCTTCAAATGGTAATAAGCACACAGTATAACGATCATCCTTTATATGTGTATGACCTATGTAATTTCATAATGTACAACTTTAAAGTGTGAATTGTCTTTCCTTCTTTTGATTTATAATTGTCCGTATAAGGCCACACCCTCATTTTTCAAGGTACAAATAAAATTATAGGTTGCTTTATAAAAATTAAGTATGGGCGAAATTTGCGAATTGGCGGTCCGCAAATTCGTGCAAAATGGGAAAAATGGCAAAAATGCACAAATATGTGACCACGTGTGCCTGTAACTTTGCCAGCGCGCCAATAGGCGCCAAGGTCCCTTGAGTGAGCTGGCCATTATAGTGGGGACGGGCAGGAAGATGTTTCAGTGTGTGGTGGATGGGGCCAAACGGGCGCGGCTTCTATGCGAGTTCACATGCATCTTGTTTATAAATGTAAATGTATAGGCATTTATATAGCGCACTACTTACCCGGAGGGTCCCAAGGCGCTTCGACCGCTGCGAAACCCTTCCTGGCTTCCCTGAGAGATGGTCCCTTAATGGGTATCTCCAGGGTGAGACCAGGCATCCCCGGCGGGCTAGTGGGGCCGTTAGTGAAGATGAGGCAAGCTAATGCCCATAGTTGCCGAGTGTGATCACTGATCAGAGTGGGCACCGAGGCGAGAGAATTATCGAGTCCGCTGACCCTGGTCCAGAAACCTGCCGCGCCGGGAATCGAACCCTGGTCCCGGGCCGTCCTCTGCTCTCGGGTCTGCCGCCTCTAACCAGTGAGTCAGAGACTGAGCAGAGCAGCAGATGAGGAGAAAGCAGCCTCCTGGTCACAGGAGCTACACAGGAATGGCGCTCGGGAAACCCATGGATGCAAAAATACGTTTGGCACAGGACCCCAGAATCCTTCAGATGTCCAAGATAGTTCTGCTGCGCGTGTTGGTACAAAGCCATTCTGATCCTTCTCAGTGGTTTCAGGCACATGCAGCTGCTGCTACTCGACAATGTCCCATCTCATACTAAACTGCCCCGTACAGACATATGCTGGCGCTGGGCAGTAGGGTGCAGTGGCATGCGGTTGCTCCATGCCTGGTACATGCGCATACCGGTGCAGGGGGGACACGTGTTTATTGGTGCTGTGTAGCAAGTTATGACTTTACATTTTGACTGCACCAGATGGTGGTACCACCTACACAGATCAGGAGCATCCAGGCACCAGACTCCATGGTGCTAGAGCATAATGGTACTGTGCGGTAAGGGTATATATTTACTGGGGGCAGGGGGGGCACTTAGCACAATGTGTGCTCACACCCAAAGGGCTCCCAGGCAATTGAACACAAATGATTTTCACACTGAGAGGGCTCCGGGGCAGTTCAGCAGCACATGGGCTCACACCCACTCGTCCCCGGGGCAGTTCAGTAGCGCGTGGGCTCACAACCCCTGGGCAGCTCAGAAGCGCGGGGGCTCACACGCACAGGGCTCCCAGGCAGTTTAGCAGCATCACCCTCTGGTTCATCACTGCCACCCTCTGGTTCACCACTGCCACCCTCTGGATCACCACTGTCACCCTCTGGTTCATCACTGCCACCCTCTGGTTCACCACTGCCACCCTATGGTTCATCACTGTCAGCCTCTGGTTCATCACTGCCACCCTCTAGTTCTTCACAGCACCCTCTGGTTCACCACTGCCACCCTCTGGTTCACCACTTCCACCCTCTGGTTTATCACTGCCACCCTCTGGTTCATCACTGCCACCTTCTGGTTCATCACTGCCACCCTCTGGTTCACCACTGCCACCCTCTGGATCATCACAGCCACCCACTGGTTCATCACTGCCACCCTCTGGTTCACAACTCCACCTTCTGGTTCATCACAGCACCCTCTGGTTCACCACTGTAGATTATGGGGATAAAGTACACCTGCCCAGCCTCAACCGGGGGCTGGTTAATGTGTTACTGAATTTGAGCTTCAAGTCCAGCACCTGCTTCCTTATCTGTAAGTGCTCCCTGTTGAGGTTTAATTTTTGTGGCAGCCTGGAGCATTGTGCCATACTTGTAACTATTCTCTGTCCCTGCTTTGAGGGTCCGAGCTGGGTCAGAGAATAGTTGCAAATAGGCAACAACTCTGGAGGCGCCGCTCAGGAAGCATTTACAGGGTTACAGCAGATGCCCAAGTTGAAGTTAATTTCTTTGTAACCATTTTGTAAATGGTTACAAAGAAATTAGCTTCAACTTGGGCACCTGCTGTAACCCTGTAAGTGCTTCATGTACTTCAAATTTTGAAAATCCATCCCGCACGCGATTTTCGCGGATTTTTGTGCAATTTCGCAAGATTCGCGGACCGGGAAATTGCAGAAGATCTGCAAATTCCACAAACGGAACGGATTTTACGCCCATACTTAATAAAAATAGAAATTTTCACTATGAGAGAGGGAACGTAAAACACTGTTTCTTATATCCCTATAAAAATTGCAAAAAAGAATAAACTATAGAATTGACTGTTTTGACTTTCCTTCACATGGGTAAAGTGTTAGTTTTGGTTTCCATTTCAGAAAAAGCTAGTAAAATGTAGAGAGTGCCCAGTCTAAGTCTTGTAAGATAGAATCTATGACAGAAGTTTGGTACCCAGAGCAGATATCATTGTATACCTATCTCTTGATGTCCCTCCTGTATTCCTTGATTGTCGATATTTGGTTCTCCCTAATTTCCCACATAAGTTTCCTAGCCCCAACGAGCCCCATTTTCAGTTCCTTTCTGCTATAATATAAGATTAGTACAGGGTCATTGATATCAAGTTCCTTGTCAAACTCTTTTAGAAGTTTATTAATATATGCCAGCCACAGGATTTTGTTTCTCTATTTGAGACCCAGGTAATCAATTATGATGTCCTGAATGAATCTGGTTCCGATTTTGCTCCATATCCCATGCCAGGCAATTAATGGGGCTTTGCCGATAAGATCATCGATACAGGGAACTTCAAGCTCCTTGTGTGTTATATAAGAGCATGTAGAATTCGGGACTGCCAGTATTATACATAAAAAGTATATTTTCCTTAGTTTGGAGTGGAGCACTAATAACCCTTTCCCGTAGGGCAGTGCCATACCAACCCCCCATAATACATTTACTCTTATACAGGGTCAATATCTCTCTTGCTGGATTGTTCTCTATCTTATGGGAGAATCTAAAATGGCCTCTGTTGGTCATAACAATTTCAATTTACTTAATTCAATCTGTGGACCTCAGTGGCCATTAGATGTAAATACCATACCAAGATACAGGAAGGTGCGAGTTTCGGCCATTGGTACCCCTTTTACATGATGTTCTCTGGTTTTAAACTTCCCCTTCCCACATTACATTGTAAAGGTATTTTAACCCCTTTGGTGCTCATGACGAGCTCAGCTTGTCATGGCATGTACCTCTCAGGTGCTCATGACGAGCTGGGCTCGTCATGACCACACCTGTTTTTATTACGGCCCAGCACTGCAGGGGAATCGCTCCAGCAGCCATTAGGTCAATGTTTCTGGATAGCAGGTCTGCATCATCTGAGTACAGTAAAACAGAGGGTATGCATTTGCCTACTTTTTAGACATTAACACTCAGCTTATGTAGAAATTGGTCAACGCCGTTAATGTAAATGGAGAACAATAAAGGAGCAAGAACCCAGCCTTGTCTAATCCCGCGTGTTACCTTCAAGCGAGAAGTACACCCACCATTAGACCCGTAGCGTACTCTGGCGGATAAATAAATATACAGTTGAGATAAGTAAATAATAATTATCTTAGGGGCATTGTAAACTGTTTTTGCCCTGTTGATTTTCCTTTTTGACATTGCTGAATTAATGCTGCCTCCTCTGTGTTACCGATTTAGAAAAGGGGGTGGTGATGAACAGAGTGTCTGAGTTAAACAGACCACTCTTACCCAGTCCAAAGATCAGGGCTTGATCCATCACCGTTATTTATCTCACTGCCCCATCCCAGCTCAGAACCTGGCTATATGCAAATCAGTCTGTCCCTGGCCCAGTGCATCATGGGAACAGGGCAGACTAAACTACCAAGCCAATTCTTCACCAGAAAGGAGACAAGCTACCGGGGACCGGTTTCTGGCATTTCAGCCTTCTTCGGCCCGGCTTGCTTGAATCCTGATGGAGCAGTGAGAAAGGGACTCATGTCTGAGTATACCCTGCCACACCTATAGTGGCCAAAAACGATTTAGAAAAGGGGGTGGTGATGAACAGAGTGTCTGAGTTAAACAGACCACTCTTACCCAGTCCAAAGATCAGGGCTTGATCCATCACTGTTATTTATCTCACTGCCCCATCCCAGCTCAGAACCTGGCTATATGCAAATCAGTCTGTCCCTGGCCCAGTGCATCATGGGAACAGGGCAGACTAAACTACCAAGCCAATTCTTCACCAGAAAGGAGACAAGCTACCGGGGACCGGTTTCTGGCATTTCAGCCTTCTTCGGCCCGGCTTGCTTGAATCCTGATGGAGCAGTGAGAAAGGGACTCATGTCTGAGTATACCCTGCCACACCTATAGTGGCCAAAAACGATTTAGAAAAGGGGGTGGTGATGAACAGAGTGTCTGAGTTAAACAGACCACTCTTACCCAGTCCAAAGATCAGGGCTTGATCCATCACCGTTATTTATCTCACTGCCCCATCCCAGCTCAGAACCTGGCTATATGCAAATCAGTCTGTCCCTGGCCCAGTGCATCATGGGAACAGGGCAGACTAAACTACCAAGCCAATTCTTCACCAGAAAGGAGACAAGCTACCGGGGACCGGTTTCTGGCATTTCAGCCTTCTTCGGCCCGGCTTGCTTGAATCCTGATGGAGCAGTGAGAAAGGGACTCATGTCTGAGTATACCCTGCCACACCTATAGTGGCCAAAAACGATTTAGAAAAGGGGGTGGTGATGAACAGAGTGTCTGAGTTAAACAGACCACTCTTACCCAGTCCAAAGATCAGGGCTTGATCCCCTAAGCGTGGAAGGGTATTCTCAGATGTGAGACCCTTGCTCATTGCACCATCAGGATTCAAGCAAACCGGGCCGAAGACGGCTGTAATGCCAGAAACCGGTCCCCGGGAGCTTGTTTCCTTCCCAGTGTAAGAATTGGCTTTTGTAGTTTGGTTTGCCCTGTTCCCATCATGCACTGGGACAGGAACAGACTAATTTGCATACAGCCAGGTTCTGAAACTGGGATGGTGCAGTGAGCTAAAAAACGGTGTTGGATCTAGCCCTGATCTCTTGACTGGGTGAGAGCTTTCTGCTTAATTCAGAGACTCTGTCCCTCACCACCCCTTGTTGTAAATATCCTCTGTGTTACCATGCCTCCTCTGTCTGACCAGTGTGTGAGTGTGTTTGTCATAGTTCACCATTTGTCTTTGTTCAAAATGCCATGTGGCCGGGGGCCATTTTGTATAGTCAGTGAACATAGGCTGCATGTGTTTTTTGTTTTCCATGCCTTCTTGCTTGCTGTTTGACGGTGTGGTTGGTGGCCATTTTGTGTAGGCATCCAGTGTGCTTTTTCCATAGGCCTGCATATGTTCTTAGTTGTGGCCATCCGGATGGTGGTCTTTTGCCTTAGGCCTGTATGTGCTTCTTTGTTTTCCAGCCACCTGCTTGTTGTTGTGGCCATGTAGGCTAGCAGACATTTTGTGTAAGCATGGGCGAAATTTGCAAATTCGCGTTCCACGAATTTGCAGATTTCCTCGCGAAATCGCCAAAAAATCCGCTAATTCGCGAATGTTCTTGCGAAATCGCGGATATTTTTGCGATTTGCCCTGGAGTACTTTCTACTGGCTAATCCAGTAAGTGCTCCTTCATTGGGTAAATGTATAGTGCTTTTACTACACTGCAGCTGCGTAAAGGGCCAGAAGATGCGTCTCCAGTGACCATGTGTGCCTGTAACACAGACACAGGTACACATGGTCACTGGAGACACATCTTCTGGCCGTTTACGCAGCTATAGTGTAGTAAAAGCACTATGGGGCAGATTTACAAGCCGCTTGCGCCTCTTTTACGCCGCAGTTGCGTCACTTTTGTGCGCCATGGTGCTGGGTATTAACAACGTGACGCATCAGAGAGATGCGTTACGTTGTAAAGCCCTGCGCCATCAGGAGGCTTTCCGGCGCAGGTGAGTGCGTTCCTGCGCAGGAACGCCTCCTAAAAGTGGCTCAGTGAAATCTATGAGATTTTTAGGTCAATGCTGCGTCAAAACCCTGTGCCTGCTTGAAGCAGGCGCAAGGCTTGACGCAGCATTGGGGAGATAGGGCCCCCCAGGGCATTGCTGGAGCTGCGTCGCGCTTGCGACGCAGCTCCAGCAATGTGCTGCTTTTACGGCACAGATGCGTGACGCATCTGTGCCGTTTTTGCCACATGGTGCGCCGCATTGTAAATGCGGCGCACCATGGGTGGCGGAGCTGCGGCGCACAATTACTGGCGCATCCCTGAGGATGCGCCAGTTATTCTAAATCTGCCCCTATACATTTAGCCAACGAGGGAGCACTTACTGATTAGACAGTAGAAAGTACTCCAGTTAAGTAGAGGTATTGCACAAAAAGGTGGCATCTTCGTGGACAAACACGCAGGGCGGGATTCATTCTGCCCCCTGTTAGACTCGTTTTTTTGTGCCCTTCTGCCCTGTGTTAGACTTGTTTTTCCGTTGTTTTTCTGCCCTTGTGCCCTCTGTTAGACTTGTTTTTCCCTTGTTTTCCTGCCCTTCTGCCCCAGTTAAACTCGTTTTTTGTGCCCTTCTGCCCTCTGTTAGACTCTTTTTTCCCTTGTTTTTCTGCCCTTCTGCCCTCTGTTAGACTAGTTTTTTGTGACCTTCTGCCCTCTGTTAGACTAGTTTTTGTGCCTTTCTGCCCCCTGTTAGACTCGTTTTTTGTGTCCTTCTGCCCTCTGTTAGACTCGTTTTTCCCTTGTTTTTCTGCCTTTCTGTCCTCTGTTAGACTGTTTTTTTGTGCCCTTTTGCCCTCTATTAGACTTGTTTTTCCCTTGTTTGTGTGCCCTTCTGCCCTTTGTTAGACTACTTTTTGTGCCTTTCTGCCCTCTGCTTCACCACATCATCACTCAGCGCTACCCCAGCATCACTTAGAACCACCACATTATCACTCAGCACCACCACATTATAACTCAGCACCACCACATCATCACTCAGCACCACCACAGCACCACTCAGCACCGCCACAGCACCACTCAGCACCGCCACAGCATCACTCAGCACCACCACAGCATCACTCAGCACCACAGCATCACTCAGCACCACCAAAGCATCACTCAGCACCACTCAGCAACACCACAGCATCACTTAGCACCACCACAGCATCACTCAGCACCACTACAGCACCACTCAGCCCCACCAGAGCATCACTCAGCGCCACCACATTATCACTCAGCACCACCACATTATCACTCAGCACCACCACAGCACCACTCAGCACCACCACAGCATCACTCAGCACCACCACAGCAACACTCAGCACCACCATAGCATCACTCAGCACCATCACAGCATCACTCAGCACCACCACAGCATCACTCAGCACCATCCCAGTATCACTCAGCACCACCACAGCACCACTCAGCATCACCACAGCACCACTCAGCACCACCACAGCACCACTCAGCGCCACCCCAGCATAAATCTGCGCAACCATTCAACAACAACTGGTTCAAATATGTTCTCTCAATGTTTCAAGCTTTATTATAAATGTCACAAAAAGATATTAATATTTCACTTCTGTTCTTAGATTTTCATCACAATAAAATACACTGAACATAATCTTCACAAAAGTTATTTACAAAAGTTTAAGCTATTGCCATTATAAATTAAAATCACTTTTATTTAAGTATTAATTATTTAAATAAATTAAAAGCCATTGTAATTTGTAATATCAATACATCTAAGTCACGTAAATACAAAACATGTTGCATTACAAATGCTATATGTGTCACATTTGCAAAAGTTATAACTATTGGCATTGTAAATGGCAAAGCTATTAATTTAGCTATTTTCAAAACCAACACATAAATAAAAACAATTGTCATTTACAAGACCAATAGCTCAAACTTTCCTAATGCGAGACCTATAGCTTTGCAAATGCTTGTTTTTATATCTGTCAGTGCTTCCTGTTGAGGTTTAATTTTCGTGACAGGCGCCTCATTGCCTACTTGTAATTATTCTCTGACCCTGTTTCAAAGGTTCGAGCAGGGTCAGAGAATAGTTGCAAGTAGGCAACGAGGCGCCAGGAAGCACTTACAGGCTTACAGCAGCAGGTGCCCAAGTTAAAGTTAATTTCTTTGTAACCCTTTTGTAAAAGGTTACAAAAAATTCGCTTCAACTTTTAGCACCTGCTGCTGTAACCCTCTAACTGCTTGGCTGAAAATTCGTCCCCGCTGATTCGCGGAATTTACCACGATTTCGCGAGATTTGCGGATTGCGAAATCGCGGAAAATCCGCAAATTCCGCGAGCGCAACGAATTTTCAGCCCATGCTTAATTTTGTGTAGGCCACCAATGGGCTTTTGCCATAGGTCTGCATGCCTTCTTTAATGTGGCCGTGCCTTCTTGCTGATTGTTGTTACCATGTGGCTGGCGGCCATTTTTTATAATATGCTTGAGGCCTACTAGTTCAATGCTCATACTAATGTACTGTATGAAAATTGTTTTATATATATTATTACATAATTGTGTTGCATTTTTCATCTGCACCACTCCTTGTCTCCCAAATCCAAGTGGGTTTCATATTCAATTGTCATGGTAGTAAGTAGTAGTCAGAGCAAATTAGTGGACGGAGTGCTGACACTTTTCAGGCACTCACCCCCAGTCACAGATCTAGTTTGAATCCATCATCGTTCTTTAGCTCACTTTGCCACCTCAGTTCAGACCCAGCTATATGCAAATCAATCTTGACCCTGTGCCTCATGGGAACAGTCCAGCCTGCCAGGTCTTCCCTGAACTGTAAACAAGCATCCTGGGACCGGTTTCAGGCTAGCACCACTCATCAGCCAGGCTAGCTTGAATCCAGTGGCAAAGTGAGCAATGGACCCATGTCTGGGCATACCCTGTCAACTTAGGGCAAACAAAGAAAACACAAGGAGAAGATGGGCAGTTTTCTATAGACACCTGACTTTCCCTTAGTGCCACATGCGATTCCCAACTTGATGTACATGAAACAAACAAATTACCTCTGTTTGTTGTTGTTGCTCTTTTGTATCCTTTTTGAGTGTACATGAAAGTTTATGTTGATGTGGTTTTACAAATGGAGATTGAATACACTGTATTTTTTATTATTTATAACTTAAGTAAGCACACTAAATGCCGCAGGAAAAAAACGTCCACTTCAGCCACGCAATCCAACCGCCATGGACCAACCGCCACTGCCTACACTTCACAGTCAACAAACCCAAGGCACCCAAACCTGTCCCACGCCCACCACGAAGGAACTGGAGCAAGGTTACCGACAAACAACTCCACTCCTCCCGAGATGACCCCATCAGACTCAAACAGCGCAGCAGAGAACTCCACGCCTGGATCGTCAACTGGGCAGAGGAGCTCTCCCGCTCTGCCACCCCCAGGAAAGCTGTTTGGTTCACCACCGACCTCCAAGATTGCAGGCGCACCTGCAGATACCCGGAGAAGAGATGGAGAAACACAAAAACAGCCAAACGCTACTCCACATACAAGGACGCCATGACAAACTACCAAAACCAAATCAGAACCACCAAGAGAAATTTTATTGACAACAAAATCCTCGTCAACTCGACCAACTCCAAGGAACTCTTCAATGTCATCTAGGAATACAACAACCCAAGCTGGGAAGCCACAGACATCACCCCATCCCTAGAACTCTACAACAAACTTGGAACCTACTTTCACCTCAAAATCAAAAACCTCTACAATGACTTCACCAAACACTCACCAGACACCACAGCCGGTCCCTCGCCCCCAAGAGACACCAACTAGACCATCATAAAACTGGACACCGATCACCACCGAAGACACCATCTTGACCATGAAAAAGGCATCCACTTGGGAGCTCCCACTGATCCCTGCCCTCCTCACATCTACCACAGAGCCGCGGCTGCTACCGCACCCGAACTACTACACACCATTAACTCCACCTTCAAAACAGGCACCTTCTCAGACAATTAGAAACACGCAAAAGCTAGACCCTGCTCATGAAGCCCACGGTGGACCACAACGAACTAAAAAATGACCAACCTATCTCGCTCCTCCTCTTCTTGGCCAAAGTCGCAGTGAAGACACTCAACAGGGAACTGACACGATTCATCGAAGAGAACGCCATCCTTGACCCATTGCAATCCTGATTCTGAAGCAACCACAGCACCGATACTACCCTACTTGCTGCCACAGACGACATCTGCAATCTCCTGGACCAGGGCCACTCTGCAGCACTCATCCTACTCGACCTATCGCCAGCCTTTGACACCGGCTCCCACCGCACACTAGTCGTCCAACTACAAATTGCCGGCATACAGGGAACAGCCCTGGAATTAATCCGATCACTACTCACCAAAAGATGCCAGAGGATCAGACTGCCACCCTTCCTCTCCACTCCTACGAAAATCACCTGCGGAGTCCCACAAGGTTCATCTCAGGGTCCGACCCTCTTCAACATCAATAAGCCCCCCTCGCTGCCATCGTCTGACAACTCAGCCTCAACATCGTATCCTATGCCTGCAATACCCAGCTCATACACCTCCTCACCAAAGACCACAACACTGCCAAACTCAACTTCCAGAAAGGAATGCAAGACGTCCCAGTCTGGGTGACCAACAGCTGCCTGAAACTCAACACCGAGAAAACAGAAGTCCTCATCCTTGGAACCTCCCCGCGGAATGGGACAACACCTGGTGGCCGACCGCCCTCGGCAGCCCACCCACTGCCACAGACCACGCCAAGAACCACAACATCATACTCGACTTATCACTCATCATGAACTGGCAGGTCCACGCCGTCACCTCCAGCTGCTTCAACACACTCCGAATTCTTTGAAAAACCTTCAAATGGATCCCCCATGAGTCAAGAATTTCAGTCACCCACGCCGTCATCATCAGCAGACTGGACTATGGAAATGCACTCGATGCCGGAATCAACAAGTCCCTACATTGCAGACTCCAGACAATACAGAATGCCGCCAGACTCGTCCTAGACATCCGCAAGCACAAACACATCAGCCAGCACCTATGAAGACTCCACTGGCTCCTTATGTAGAAAAGAGTCACTTTCAAGATCCTCACCCACAAATGCCTACACAACAATGGGCCAGAACACCTCAACAACAGAATCAATGTCGACATACCCAAAAGAAACCTCAAATCAATCAACATTGCTGTGGCTGAAACCCCGCACATCCACAGAGCCAGGGCAGGCAGAAGATCCTACTCACACATCGCAGCCAAAACATGGAACGAGCTACCAGCAGACATCAGGCGTGCCCCCTCCCAGAACACCTTCAGGAAGACACTCAAGACCTGGCTTTTCTGCTAAACAGATCTGCTATCCCCCCCCAGTGCCTTGAGACCCTCATGGGTGAGTAGTGTGCTTATAATCCCCTGATGGATTGATTGATACATTCAACTGCAACAATGCTGCATTTTACAGATGTCCTTCTTGCTTGTTTGCTTTTAGGTGTAGAAGAGACAACATCACCCCCAATACTGCCAGACAGAAGGCTTCTGCAATATGTTACAGGTGACCACACAATACGGACATAGCTTCAGCTTGTGAAGCTACCTGCCACTGCCAAATCACAGCTTCAAAATGCCTCCAAAGAAAGGTGCTGCCAAGAAAGCAGGCAGTGGAGAGGAGACAAAGCCGATTTCTACTACTGGTGTGCCGGCCAGGACCTTTTGGGCAAACGTGTGCCTGCAGCCCCGGCCTCGGTAGAGCAAGCTGGGAGCAGGACCCCAACATCAGCAGCCCCACCCCAACCTAGGTGTCAGCCCATATATGGCACAAAGGCTTCCAGTCTAATCATGGCATTGGCGATGAGCAGTGATATTGAAATGGACTTATCTCTTTCGCAAAGTAGTACCCGATCATTGCAGGAAACTCAGATAAATGAACAACAGACACAGCAAGCAATTGTAGTTCCTCCCAAAGTAGGAGCAGTTCAGGAGATTGAGCTTCATACTGAGGAAGTAGAAGAAGCAACTCTTCCAGACGATCCACTGTCTTCCAGATCCCCAGCCAGCAAAAGGAGGGCTAGCCCATCATATTCTTCTTGAAGCCCCCTGCCAATGTTTAAGACTCCACTTGGATCCCGCCTCGGACTCAGAGTGAGTCACTCCAGGAGAAGCTAGGGAAAAGGAAGGTTTCTGAAAGCGTTAGAGTTATGGATGTAGAAGATGACAACAATCGGTCATCATGGATATTAGCCCAGCCCCAGTGGAGAGCGATGTTACCCCATCTCAGCCTCCTCTGAGGGATGAGGCACAGGTACCAATACAACAAACTGCAATGTTTGCAATGCCCCAGCAGCAACCGACATCCATAACCACCTCAGTAATAGTAGGCTATGCAGAGAGGCAAATGTCCACTACCACCAGTTCATTCAACATTGGCAGTGGCACCAGCATCAGATATTTAACCTCCCCAGTTTGGGACCTCTTTATGATTAGCAAGAAGGAGCCAAACATTGGTATATGCTCCATTTGCAAAGCAAGTGTTAGTCAGTGTAAGCTTGGTACAAACTATGGTACCGGGGGCCAAACCATTTGAGAAAACACCACACAATCCAGTGGGAGGAGCACCTTAGTAGCACGAAAACTGCAAGTGGTGTTGCTGAAAGGGTTATTTCTCGGCAGGGTATCTGATCCGATCAAGGTGGAAGGTAAAGCAGAGGAAGACATTTTTGTTACGCACATCAGCCCTGTCCCCAGCAGTGTAGAAGTATCGTCCACATCAGTAGCATCGCAGTGGTACAAGACTCAGGTCAAGACACCAAGGCAAGAGACACCCATTGAGCTTGACTACGTCTGCTCTCAAGAAGTCCCCTGCACCTGTGGCACTAGAAAAAAAAAATCCAGCCTACTATTCCTGGCATGTTTAGGTAGGGGGAACAGTACTAATACAACCACGCAATGGCATGTTTGTACAACATGAAGCTGGGTAAAATGTTAGCACAGGACCTCCTCCCTTTTTCTTTTGTGGAAGGGGTGAGTTTTCTAGAATTTGTGGCAGCCATCTCCTGGAAATGGAAGGTTCCTACCCGGTACTATTTTACTAGAGCTGCTGTTTCAGTGCTACATCACTTTGTGATGGAATTGTTTGGTCAAACGTTGCAGCAGAGTGCTGTTCCCTCTATCCACCTGATGACAGAAATGTGGACCAGTTGCCAAGCCACTGATTGCTCTTTTGTGTGTGTGGGACTTAATAAAATTATGTCTGGAGGTGGTGACACTGCTGAGATTATTAATGGCACTCAGAAGCATACATCAGTAGTTATGTTCCCCATGGAGAAATCCAACACTGCAGCAAACATCTTGGAAGACTTTAACAACAAGTCATTGAATGGCTGTGCCATTGGTTTTGTTGCCACAGACAATGGTAATAACATTGTTGAGGCCATGGCAGATGGTGGCTATTCCAAAGTCCTATGTTTGGCGCAGTGCATCAACATCATTGTACAGGACATTCTCAAAAAAGATGACTGATCAGCAACTTACTGTCCACCTACAGAAGAATATGCACTAATTTCAGCCATTCTTTTAAAGCCCGGAAGCAGCTGAGGGTCATTCAGCTGTATAATAGAAAGGCAGCTAAAATACTCATACAGAAAGTGCCAACACGTTGAAACTTGACTTATTTCATGTTGCAAAGTCTGTTTGAGCAAGATAGACTGATCAATGAATATATCATGCAGAGATGGGATGCAGCTTTGAAAGGCATGATCATTGAGACAGAGATGCTGCTTCCTTGTGAGGTTTTCACAGGGGAAGACAGGCTTGTGTCTCCAGGAATACGGCACTCTGTCCTAACTACATCAGGACCCGTATTAATGTCATCTGCCTGGAACAACTTCCCGATCGATGCAACATATTGACCATCTATGTGTTGCACACGCCAGGACTAGAAGAATGAATGGTAGAATGAAAGTTGAATGTTAGAATAATAGGTAGAGTAAACATCTAAATTAGTGAGTGTGATAGTATGTCTGAAGTGTGGCTGTTACTGGGTAGGTCTTAATTCAGTCTACATCTTCCATGTCCCCTTTACATTTTTCCCATTAGTATATGTCCCCTTTATGTTCCAAAAATATCACGTGAAACTAAAAGCACTATTTACCTTTTATATGTTTGTCACCTCAAATTCAAAAAATATATTCAAAAGAAATAAATAAAAAATATATATTTTTCTAATATATTCTGTTGAGTCTACTTGGATTGACTTTGTGATTGTTGTGTGCAGTGTCAGCTTCTAGGCTAATCACCCCTTTTGCATATTGTTTGGATCCTCTAGCTAGGGCCATTATACCCTTAGGCAGGGTCCTTTCTTTCATTCTACTCACAGTTGTTTTCCCCCCCATGGCCTGCCTATATCCTTAAGAAACCCAACGGGGAACCCCCTTCTTTTGTTCATTCACCAAGGAGGACAGTACCATGGGCCAAGCTATCCTGTTGCTATACATGCTACAGAAACAGGTAAACAAGGTATTTGAAATGTATGCATGGATGAAAAAAGATACATTTGAGTTGGTGGATAGTTAATCCTTCGCTTTTCTGTTAATACAACGGTGCAAAGAGACATTGTATCATCCAAACATTACATCAGTGCCACAATTCTTTATCCACAGTACAAACAATTACTGTCCACCTTCATTCCGATTTCAGATGGGAATGTTCCAAACTACAAGAAGTGGATTGCTGAGCAATCCAATGACCTAGAAAAAGATGGTCTGGGAATTAGAGGCCCACTACTCCACAGCACAAGTTCTGTGGTGCACCCTTCAACTCCAGTGCTGTTGGCTCCCAGCAGCCAAAACCTCCAACAAGAACAACAGCAACAACAGGTACAGGAACATCGGCCTCAAAATCTGCATGTGATTGGTTTCTAAAGGCAGTGCCTAAGTCCACTGAAGAGGCGAAGGCAAAAGAGGTTGAGCATGATAGAGCACCAATGACTATTGGGAGGATGGTCCAAGCCTACCTAGATGACCCAACAGAGGTTGATCTTGATCCAAAACCAAAACTAGTGGTGTATTGATATGGGATGATGCCCCAATGGCTAGTGATCAGCAGCCTGCAATGAAGTATCTGGATTGTCAGGTAGCCAGGGTATTCACTGAGCTTGTGTTCAATGCAGCTAGCACAGTTGTCTCAGTGAGAAGAACCAGTCTCTTAACCCAAAATGTGGAGAGTTTATCAATGATCAAAATGAATCAGAATTTACACCACCAAATTACACCAGACCTGAAGTACGACAAGAGGATGATCAGGGTGATCTGTCAGACTCAGGTAATGACAGTAGTGTGTTAACTGACCTACTTCTGGGTTAACCACCTGAGTTTGAGGATGAACTCATTAATTTTTTTAGAGTTTTATATAGCGCTAAATAGACCAGAGACATCGGGTATCAGAGCGCTAAACATGAGCACTAGTTTCATTACTTGAGGACACATTCATTCTGATTAGGCACAGGGAGATTACATGATTCGTCCAGAATCAAAGGATGTTGAGATTCGTTGCTCTAGCCATAAGTCTACATCCTCTCTTCAACAAAAAAAACAACAAATATATATCTAAGGGAACATTATTTCATTGTGTTTGTTTTTTGTCTGACTGACTAATGCAGCTGAATCATTTTATGCGCATTTTATTGCCAGATTAGAGTTGGACCAGTATCCAGTGAAGAAGCCCCCTAACCCCCGTGAATAACATTGGAGAGACCAACTTGTGCCAGCCTTCATCTCCTGCCTATCTATCCTTTCCTTATTCCCATAGCCAGACTGCCCCACATTATTTGATTTACAAGACTGGGCAATAAGTGTTTAGTGAAACAATGGATTTGAAATGTACCACTGCCATCGCTCTTGAATTAAAAGAGATAAATAGCCTGCATGCACCAAAGTTTGATATATATTAAGAGTGATTGCTTGTAAGTGAGTGTGTTGGGATGATTCATGTGGTGGCAGGCAGTGAGACTGGGTGTCTATTGTTTAACATGATTATGCTTGTTTGTATGTGTGATAATTGAATTACAATTTTGGTGGGCTAAAAGTTATTTTTCCCTTTTGACACTTAGCAATATTTGTTTGTAGGGTCTTGTCTGCTTTGTTTTGTACCTCCCACTCCCCAAAGACCCAATAGTCACTATAGGTAACAAACACAATTCTAGTCAACACAACATTGACTCAATGTTTCCCTTGATGTTCATCAAGAGAATTTCACTATAGGTCGATCTATCACATTTGAGTAAGGACTCAGTCAGTAAAAAAGTTGGAGATGTAACTTGAAGTCAGCAGGATGATGGAGGGACTCAGGGCGTGACTATTTCAACAACTGGCACTAGAAGAAGGAAGTTATCAACTTCACAGAAACCAACATTTCGTGACGACTCTGAGGCCTACTCAGCTCTGTGGAGCGATGGTGAGAGAGGTGCGTTGATTGTACTTGATTTGGGAAGTGCAATGTTTCTGATTGTGCTGGCTAGCTTAAATTTAAAACTATGTGGTGGTTGAGTGGAGGGCCTGTTGTTGTAGGTACCTAGAGGCAGACATGCGGGCATCATCATATCATTCACATACTAGGCTACATATTATTATTATAATGATGATGAACATGACAGTTACACGTTTTATTGGCGCAATTGTACATGCAGCCACTTGTCTGCTATTGTTGGTTGATGTAATTGCTCTCACCTAATCGATCCACCATTAGTCATAAAATGAATGATTAAACATGACTATTCTTCACTTTTGCGCTTCTTCTAAGTTTTCTTGGAGCATGTCTTATGAAGTTTACCTTCTGTCCTTCTCCTTAATTCGACACTATCATTTTTGTTTTACAATCTGCGGGCCCTCTCTTCTGCACAAAAAGGCAAAAGCACCATAACACTCATGCGTACCGGACCGCATCAGCCAGGTACCCAAGATTGACAGTTGAATTCAAGAAGAATGCAAAGATGCATCTCCCAATTTGGCAATCCAGTCTCATTTTTCTTTTGATAATAATTTTTAGAGCTATTTGTGTTGTTCGCTTCGCTACTACATAATTTGTATTTTATTTTTCAAACCTATGTCACAGAATATTTAAATATATGATAATATAACTTGAGTATCTCAAGGGGCTGATGGATTTTGTGGGTTTCATTGTAGTTAAGTTAACTGTGTAATACATTATTCCTTTGTTTCCTTTTCCTCCCACAACAGATTGATTATTGTTGGTTCAAAATCTAGCCCCAGAAGGAGGGAGTGGGTGTGGCTACGATTGGGTGGGGGCATGGGGTGAGTGAAGAAGTAATGCGAAGTTGCACTGGATTGCGTGGAGCAGCTGAGTTCTGTTCTGTCCATGAAGTGGCAGTTAATAGCAGTCAACGGAAGTGGGGGGGTTGGGGGAGTAAGAGAGCAGTGCTAGCTGGGGGTCGCAGGCCGCACCCAGCCTAGCTGGGCTGCCACAGCGAACTCTCATGGGCACTTCACTCTGAGGCCCCCTGCAAAGGGAGGTCACGCTCTCGCAGTCTTGCACACTTAAGACCGACCAGTGGCTCACCAGGGCTGCAGTGCACCTGCCCGCTTGCCTGCTTAGCTGCTTAGCTGCTTGGCTGCTTACACTGTTGTCCAATCTCAGGTCCACCTCCGCCTCCTGGAACCTCCTCTGCCCTCGCTCACTACCGTGCTACTATCGCAGGTTTTGGCACAGATTCTGCTCCGGGGTGGCAGCTGCTGACTTTTGGCTATGAAGGCTAAGAGGACGAAGGGGGCGGCAAACGGGAACCGTGCCAATTAAGGAACCGAGGGGCGCGGACCACGACCCCTGATTCTGGCCACCTGCACTTGCTGCGGCTTAGTGAGTCTGCCGAGTCTACAGCTGCTAAATCGAAAAACACGTGACAGTGCTTGATTGTGGCCTGTGGCCAAGCTGAATGGTTGTTGGGCCCCCCCCCCCCCAGTAGCTGAATCGGCAGGGAGTCGTGAGCCCGCAGCTGTCAGTCCCCCTGGTAGAGAGCTGGAAATCAGGAAATTGGGAAAGACGTGACCGCAGCGGTTCGGTGCTCGGCGTTTGGTGTCCTTCCTCACGGCAACCTGCGGTTGATGCAAAGATGCGACAGCTGGATTGCGAGAGAGCAGAGGAAGGAATGTGGCACAGTATGACAGGGTTTTTTTCCTGTCAAAGTCTCCACACTTTAGCAAAATATTCAAAAACTCCTTTACCTGCAACTTCTTTCCGTACACATTCATGTTTTCTAAATTCTTGGCAGTAAAATCCACTCAATATGGTTTCTGTAGTAATTTTGATCTCAATTCCTATTTCCGATGCAAGTTCTGTCAATTTCTCATGAAATAATCTTGCATTCCTGGTTATACTTCTATAGATGAATAACAACTCTTCCTCATTGTAAGTATTCAATCTATCTATTCCCACATTTTTAGCTATCATCTCTTCCAACTCTACTTTCAATTTGTAAATATCCAATATTTTAGGGGGTGTACACTGTTTTTCTATTCCTTGTGCCCATCTCTCCAAATCCTCTGGAGTTACTGCTGTTGCTCTTTTGGTTCCATAGGATACCACTGATCTTCCTTCTTTTGAACTACTAAGTGTAGCTCTTTTTGGGCTTTCACTTACTGAGTCTCTTATTGATAGATCCATTAATGAAAGCACTGAATCACACTCACTGGCATGATCATCTATTATCATAGTTTGTTTCTGTGGTTGCTTAAGGGAGCTGTTGCAACTGATGTTTTAAAGCAATTTGCTTAGTCATCCTGTTTCCTGGTATTGTCAATGCTTCAGAGTTCAAGTTTTATTGACCTATTGTCTATATTATTTCTTCCCTATTTTTATTTAATGTTATTTTTCCCTGTCTTGAATTACCCTTTTAACTGTTGGATCATGTATCCCGAAGGGGTATTCCTACTACCGGTGCACTTGGGGTGATTCTACTTGGTCCTTCTTGGTACGGTGGAGGATTTTTAGTTAAAATATCCTCTAATAATTCATCATCTGAATCACCATATCCAAGTGGGTTCAGGTATTTAAATTTTTCTTTACACTAACTCCCTGTCTGTTCCTCAGCCACTAATACTGGGTATAAACCTTCTGCTACAATTGATTTTCTCCATTGCTTCATCTGACGTGCATGTGTCTCACGCAAGAACCAAGGAAATTGACCCATAAATCTTCCACTCTGAGTACTCTCTCGTTCATATGACTCAGTCTCCCATTCCTCTGTTGCCTCATATTGTGTTAACCCGGGTCTTGGTTCCAAAGCATTCATCCACAACCACAAATTCTGCAAAATTCTTCCATTAAAACTACCATGCTCAGGAAAAGCTAAAGAACCACCATCCTATTCTCCATCCATACATATGTATGATATCCTCTCTCCATCATCATAAATGAAGCAGGGGTTTTAGGTGGCAGAATAGGAATCCCTTCTCTAGTAAATCCAGGTTTATCTTTCTTAAAGAAATTCTTAATTTTCTTTATAAATCTTTATTCTCCATACATACTAGATACTCGATACATGATCAATAATCTGTTAAACCTCAAATTTTTCTCACAAATGAAAATCAAGGTTCCATTTCTAAATATCATTGTAAGATATATAGTTTGCAAAACCATCGATGTAAAAATATTGAATAAAAAAATATAGTTTCATACTTAAATAGGTAGGTACAATATTATTGAATCAAAAATATTGAACTAAAAATATAGATGTAAAAAATATTGACTTAAGAAATCTATATAACTTAAACAAAATATATTAAATAATATTATTATTTTTAACAAAATATATATTTAATATATATTTAACTAAATATACCAAATAAACGTAATTCAACAAATATAAACACACAAAAATGTGTACATATATATATTTATTTAAATACATTTTATTAACTATTATCTTTATTTAATTTATAAACATTTTAAATTATATTAAAATAAAATATATGCATGTATCAATAATTTAAAATAAAATAAAACATTCCTATAATTAATTAACATGCTAAACTATTAAAAAAAACATAAATTTCACAACACAATAATTACAATAGCAGGAAAAATGTTGGATAGCGGAGGGGTATAAATTACTATTCCCACTCCACTGAGTGCAACAGCAGGGAAAGTGCTGGATAGTGGAGGAGGAAAAATTACTATTCCCAGTCCAGTGAGTGAAAAGCAGGGAAAGTGTTGGATTGTGAAGGGGTAAAAATTAATATTTCCACTCCAGCGAGTGCAACGGCAGGGAAAGTGCTGGATAGCGGAGGGGTAAAAACTACTATTCCCACTTCAGTGAGTGCAAAAGCATGGAGTGTGTTGGATAGCGGATGGGTAAAAATTACTATTTACACTTCAGTGAGTGCAAAGAAAACAAAGTGTTAGATAGTGGAGGGGTAAAAATGACTATTCCCACTCCAGTGAGTGCAAAAGTAGGGAAAGTGCTGGATACCACACCAATAAAAAAAACATTTTTATTACATTTAATTTCCATTATTAACATAAGTATTATTGAAATTTAAATATATTACTATTAAAAAAATAATAAACATTCATTAATTACACATTGTTTAATACTACAAATTTTTTCGTCTACCAATCTAAAAGTAGCTTTCACTTAATTAGCCAATCTGATTGAGGCTCATGCTTGTGATCTGACTAATGTCAGCGTGGCCTTTCTGATGTCGTCAGTTCTGCTCCTTACTACTGACTCTCCCTTCACAAGATAATACAAGAACGTATTTCTTTTTCTCTTCCTTTAACTAAATTCTGTTAGTAACAACGTTAAAACATTTGCTACTCTTTCTGTTCCGCTAAACAAAAGATAGATTCCGACTTATTCCGGAGTCTCAGAATTGCTCCTCTTACCCTGCGAGAAAAACCTTCCGTTTCCCTTTCGTTCAAGCCCAAGACAACATGTTACTCCTTCAATGTTACCCTTTCTAGGCAATATAAGACCAAAGTTTCACTAGCCAACCCCTTTGCTTTCATTCACTCTCAACTTTTATACAAAACAGTCCCACATTTAGCACTGCCAGCCCTGCATTGCTTCACAATGCTATTCCAATAGACAAGTAACCTCACTGCAGTATTGCTTTTGTCACCACCCGCTATTCATTCCCTGGGAAATTTTCCAGACAATAATTCTCTTTGTTAAACATAAATCAATAATCAAAAATCAATGCTTATCTCCAAACTAGTCAATAATACCCATAGCTCTGCTACCAGAAAACTGATCCATCGGCGTTCCAGCAACAGGTACTCTAATTCCATATACTCACCTGGGCCCATAGACACACATTAACACAACCTGGTAATAAACTGCTGGGGTCATTTGTTTATGATTCTCTACCATTTCAGCATTAGTCACTTCTTATTCTCAACTAATCTTTCACTGGTCAAAAAGTTATTTCCTCTGGTCAATGGGCCATTTGTTGAAATAGTTGATGGTGAAATGACATAAATAATCTTCTTACATTTGATGAAATGACCACAGACTCAGGAAATATTTTAAATCTTTATCGAGATTAATTTCATGTGAACCTCTTTCAAAGTACAGTACAGTCTCTGTCACTCATAGGAAGGAAGATTCAATTAATCAATCATACGTGTATATCTAACAATGACTTATGCTCAGAAAGTGTTGCGTGTTTATCTAGGTTCCTGATCGATACTGTGACCTTATGCCCCTATTCGGCTATAAATCCATTTATTCCCTATATTGGCATAACCGTTCAAGTGCGATTTTCAGAAAGTCATCTCTGGCCTCACAGGAACAGAGCCACATTCCAGCATAGCTCTCTGCCACTTCCTTTGCGACCAATTAGTGCAATGACAGAGCAGGAGTCACTATCTGAGATTCCTAGATTAACACTCCGATTTCTTCAACAAGATAAAAACTCAGCAAACCTGGAAATCCCCGCTTGCTGTGTTTTGATTAGTAATGGAACTCTAATGAGCAACTGATAGCTATCACTTCCTAGTGACATCTTTAATTGACGTCTTATGTCCAGCAAACTTGCGTCAAACCCGGCACCTGTCAGGTATAAATATTACCAACGTTGCCTTAAGCAATAGCTCGTAGCTCGTTGCCTGTTGTTAGCTGTCTGCAAGACCCCGTGTATGTGAAGCTAGCACCCTGTCGCTGCAGCCTGCTGTCCCCTTGGTGGTGAAGCTACTGATACCATTATCGCTGCTAAAGCGCGTACGATGGTGCAGTACGCTTAGGAGCTGAACAGCCGTCCCTCTGCGAAAACACCCAGCAGATTCCAGCTGCCCGCGGACGCTGTCCCCCCTCCTTCCTCGACGCGCTGAAGAGAGCCGCTGCCTTTCTCGTGCAGAGAAATCCAGCTCCAGCGTTTCCGGTCAGCCCTCGCGGGTGACTAGGATATCGAGTGCCCCCTGAAGGAAATACCAGACTTCCATCATTCTATTCAGAGGTATGGTGTTGACTAAACCCTTAGATGAGAATTCTTGAAGCAAACCTTGGCAAAACCAACTTAACTTAAAGCTACTTACTTACTCCCCTTCCACGTGTTAGGCTTAGGTCAGGCACACTGGGGTAGGCGTAGTTAGAAGCACCATTTGAGTATGTTAGCCTAATGTATATATGAATGTATCTATGTTTTATGACTTTTAAACCATTGTATGGCTAAGAAACCATATCAATGCTTTTACAATTCTATTTCGCAATACTTATCTTACTGTACGTACTTTTTATAATAACAAGTCTTGCAATTGTGGCAATACATTTCTCTTGTACAAGAAGAAAGACTGTTCAATAAATGTTAACCCTTTATTGACAAACGCCCGTCTCTCTATTCTCTACATCTAGTGAAAATAAACTGCACTAAACTGACTGAGTGAAATACCTGTCTATTGTTTCACACGACCCTAGAGATTGACTCTTGATCTGAGGAGCAAAGTTGTCATGTTGCACGGTTGTTGGAAAGCTGAATCCCTTCTTGTCTGTGCCAGGGAAGCTGATCACTTCCCATGCAGAGAAGAAAGTTTCCAGTGACCTCTGAGCTAGTTGGTAACACACCCAATTAAGTTTAGCATAGTCAGTGGAGGCCTGGAATATCCGCAGTTCCACGTCGATACTACTGTTTATGTTATTCCAATGCGCAGGGCCTAGTGGGAAACTAGGAACTACACTACATGGCGCCCAAACGTTTGGTAAGGCGATAAACTAACGCAAGACGTTAGAGTAACTCAGTCGTGCATATTTCACACCCCTTTCTCCCGTAAATACTCCAATAGACGTCTGGAGTGGGTGAAAGGTTAAAATCCGCCCGACCTTAGTAGGAAGAGATTCCTATGTAAAGCTCTGGTTTATTCAACGTTGAAGGATACAGTGTTCCAAAATATTGTGCACCTAATCTTTGTCTCCTTGGAGACCTACTCTGCAAACCTTGCATTTTAACAATGCCAGGAGAAAATAACGGAACCACTGGGGCCGCAGTAAATGCGACTCAGCAGGATTCCGACGATATTGTACCGGGTGCAGTAATCATCCCGGCGCATTTAAGAAGATCTATAACATTAAAACTTATAGAGAACGGACTGACACCACAAGGTGGTACAGTAATTTTTGTGATAGAGGCTCACGAGTATCGGCAGACAGAGGTATTCTATTCATGGATAAACTTTCCAGCGGTAAACGCTATAACAAAAGATTTTCACTATTACAAAATAGAGAAACCTCCGGAAGAGTACGCTCCTTTCGAGGAGATTGAAATTCGACTTAAATTTCAAGAGCACTTGCTCTGGTTTAATGGCGCCCTAAAACATACTGATCACAATACCAGGCTCGGTCCACTAGGTAGACCAGGAGCAACGTGGCCGGTTCTAGCCAGCTACACACCACATCCTGACATTGTAAAAATGTCTAGAGAAGAGCTGTTAGTACAGCTAAACACATTAATAAAAATACATAGGCAATTAGTCCAATATGTAATGCGGACTGCAACAGTCCAACCACCTGTAAATACACCACAGCTGACCCCCTCATCAGGGGAACACTAATAAAATCACACCACAAAACATACAGTCATGTCTTGGTAAAACACCCGTAAAACGGGAACAAATTCCTTTCTGATTAGCACAGAAAATCACTCAAATAGAGGCAGTATTTCCTGATACTACCCCTATAGAGAAACACAGAATCTTGACCATCTGCCTTCCAATGGGAATCGCACCACACGTGGAGGACTGCGACACTTGGGGTACAGTCTTTGCTTCCATTTACACAAAAACACACGGTGTTCCGTCTATGGCGGTAATACCAGAAGTGCTAAAACAGATTCAAAATGAATACGGTCCAGAGCCCGCTTTAAATCTAGGTATGAAATTACTGAAGGACTTCAAGCAGGTCTCGGCTATATTATTAGCCAATATAAAAGGAGAAGCAGCATCTGTGGCGATTCGCCAGAAGTTGAAGGAAACAGATATAAAAGATCCTGTTGAGCTTGCAAAAATCATAGAAAAATGCTATGAAGAATTAGGTAGAGACAGCTTGGGTGGAAAACCGGTAAAGCCCCAACTGCTCGAAAATCCTGAAAAATTATTTATTAAGAATAATTCAAACACTCCTAAAAAGAACTGGAATGGAAATAAACAATCCACTCCCAAGGAAAAAGTTTTCCAGTCCAGAGGAAGGTCTCCTCGACGGAGGGAAAGAACTCCGACTCGAGAACGCCAGTCTCCCCAGCGGGAGCCCTCTGAGAAAAGATATAACCTTAGAAATAGGGATAATCTGAAAAAACCTGATAGATATCAAAGTATTGATACACGTCCCTCTCGATCTTTTCCACAGAATTCGGAAAGAAGAGGACGGTCAGACCTAGGAGAGCACACCAAGTCCAAAGACAAGGAACCTGCTCAGAGTAAAAAATCTCAATTTCAGAAAAAGAAGGTAGCCAGTATTAGAGTAATCAACCAGTCCCCCTGCCCAGGTTGCGAATGAGACCCGCGTCAGTTGGACTAGAGAACAGCTGTTACAAATAGGTACGGGCTCCTGTTCTACATCTGATCGCTGTTCCCCTAACGATTTAGATGGCCACTCCTTCAAATGTTCTCAATGCTACCTATCTCTCTCCCCATGGCGCGAACGTGCCCGTCCTCTACCCTCAGCCTCGTCATCTTGCTTTTTAAAACTTGCATTGATTAATTGTAGATCCCTCCCCCGCCATGCCAATGAAATTTGGTCGACCCTTACTACTCACAGTTGGGATATACTATTCCTTACGGAATCATGGACTAAAGATACCTCAAACCCGGATATTTACTTAGCCACCCCCCCAGACTATCGCTTTTTGGGCGTAAACCGGGAGGGAAAGACAGGAGGTGGATTGGCCATCCAGTTCAAAACCCACCTTAAGACTACCATTAAGAAAATTACCAATATTGGTCTGATTGAAGCCATTTATTTTTCTGTTGCTGATTCTGCGGCAGTCTACCTTACTGGCATCCTAGTTTACAATCCCCCTAAAGCCTCCCCCTCTGCCCTATCACAGCTGGTGCATATCATCACGGACCTATCCCTTAAGCACCCACACTTCATAGTTTTAGGTGATTTTAACCTTCACGTTGATGACCCCACCTGCACCCAAGCCACACGCTTTCTCGACTCTCTTCAGAGCCTGAATTTGACGCAACTCATCCATGGTCCGACGCACGTAGCGGGCCACACATTAGACCTTATTTTCTCCAACCTCCCAGGGACCATTACTCATCCTTCCCTCCCCCTCACATGGTCCGATCACTTCCTGCTTGCGGTCGACATTCCTATCCCTCAGGCACCTACCCCGGTGGAACTGGGATCAGACTATAGAAGAAAATGGCATAAGGTCACTTGTACTACCCTAGAGCCAATATTCAGCTGCCCCTTGGAGTCTTGCTTAGGAAATATTGATGCCTGTGTTACCAAGTTTAAAACGATCTTATCGGCTGCGATCGATGAAATTGCCCCATTTACATCTATGTCATCTGCAAGATCCCGTCCATCTGCTCCTTGGTTCTCAGATGCTCTGCGTAAAGAAAAAAGCCATTGTAAAAAACTCGAACGCAAATGGAGACTAACTTATGACTTTGAGGCAAAAACTATCTACAGAACGGCCCTTAGGAAATTCACTAAATCAAAAAAACTGGCCATGAAAGAGTTTTTTGCCTCACAAATTAAAGATGCAGACAATTCGGTAAAAACACTGTTTAAAATTGTCAAGGATTTTGTCAAACCCCCTGCTATGACACCTAATAATCAAGCCAATCAGTCTCTTTGTAATGGACTATCAGACTTCTTTCAAGAAAAAATTGACAAAATCGCATCCTCCTTCCCGCCAACCGGAGCTCCTGACCTTTCCCTTTCCCCGGTCTCAACTAACCAGGACACTGCTCCTACACTAGTGGCCTTTAAGGATCTCACTCCTAATCTTGCACGTAAACTATTATTACAGTGCAAATCTGGCTCCCCTTTGGACCCGGTTCCCTCAAAAATCATGAGTGAATTGTCTACCTTACTGTTAGAGCCACTCACTTCCATTTGGAACGCCTCTCTACAACTAGGCCAATTCCCCTTAGCCTGGAAGGAAGCCTTGCTTGTGCCCATTTTAAAGAAATCTGATGCTGACCCCACGCAATTCAGTAACTATCGGCCCATTTCCCTTCTTCCGAAACCAGCGAAGGTGTTGGAAAAGGCAGTCCAATTACAACTCGCAGAATACCTAGAGACCAACTCCCTCCTGCATGATTCCCAGTCCGGCTTCCGTACTGGATTCAGTACTGAGACCGCACTGCTAGAAGTATCAGAGACTGTGCGAGAGTGTGTG
The DNA here is from genome assembly GCF_964263255.1 of Lissotriton vulgaris. Lineage (NCBI taxonomy): Eukaryota > Metazoa > Chordata > Amphibia > Caudata > Salamandridae > Lissotriton > Lissotriton vulgaris. Next base: position 220,160,013 of record NC_141685.1, read on the forward strand.
GACAAGGGCGAGGAGGCCATGCTGGTCCTCCTCGACCTATCCGCCGCTTTCGATACGGTGTCTCATAAAATCCTTCTTGATCGAATGGAGCAGATTGGATTGAGCGGCGTGGCCCTATCGTGGATTGGTTCCTTCCTCCAAGGACGATCACAGAGGGTTCTTCTTAGACCTTTCAAATCAGAATGTAAACCTCTGGTACGCGGAGTCCCACAGGGCTCAGCGTTAAGTCCCCTGTTCTTCAACGTCTACCTGGCCCCGCTGGCCAAGGTAGTAGAGGCATGCGGAGTCAGAGTGATCTCTTATGCTGATGATACTCAGCTGATTTTTTCTTTTAGCGATCACTCTGATTCCAGCCTATCCAGTTTCCGCCATTGTCTTGGCGAAATCTGTTCTTGGATGTCCACGAACCACCTGCGACTTAACACCGATAAGACAGAGGTTTTGTTTTTTAATCAAAAAATGACCATCTCTCCTTCATTATGGTGGCCAACGATACTTAACCCCCCCCCTACCCCGGTTCACTCTGCCCGCAATCTGGGGTTTATATTTGAGGATACGCTATCCTGCAGCTCTCAAATCAATAAGGTTACTTCGGCCTGTTTTGGTAAATTAAAAATGATGAGGAAGATCTTTCCATTTTTGCCAATTGAGGCACGCAGAACTGTCACCCAGGCCTTAATTACCTCCCACCTGGACTATGCCAACAGTTTATATGCGGGGGCCCCTCTATACCAAATTGAACATCTCCAGGTGGTTCAGAACGCTGCGGCAAGATTGATTGGCAACATCCCTTATAGACACCCTATCTCAGCGTTTCGCAAAGAGCTGCATTGGCTTCCTATAGCCAATCGTATTAAGTTCAAAACACTTATTCTTGCCTTTCGGGCTCTGAATGGAACTGGTCCAGACTATTTAAGAAAGAGACTGAGATTGTCCCACTCGGTTAGGGATCTTTGTTCCAACAATTTGCGTCTCATGCTTGTGCCAAGATTCTGTCGTACAAGAATGGGTAGCAGAGCTTTTGCTGTTCTTGCTGCCAAACATTGGAACAGCTTACCGATCGATCTTAGATTTGCCCCATCCGAAGCTCTGTTCCGCAGACGCCTGAAGACGTGGCTATTTTCATCTATTTAGAATATTTCTTCTCCTCCTGCTGACAGTTTTTTTAGCGCCGGGACACCCCCGTTGGGGGTAGCCGTGCGCTTTACAAATTCCGTAAATAAAAAATAAATAAATAAATAAAATGCCGAGAATACTGAGGACACAGTTGAAAAACGGGGAGTAGGCATTGACAATGTTGGACAGTGCAGCAGAAATCAGTATAGCGCGCAAGATCTTGATGAGTCATCTGGAGACAGTGGACACGAATGAATACATTCAGGTTGAAACTGCCGACACGAGACTTAGCGAGCCCCATAAAATATACGAAATAACATTGCGTATAGAGGGTGATAAGACTAGGAAAATAAGAGGTCTATTTTGGGATAAGCTCTCAAAAGGCTACGATATTCTGTTAGCTGAAAAAGATTGGCCCCCAGAGTTTGTCAGGGAGTGCCCTCGTGGCGAAGAAGTGATTATGCCTGCCTTCTCGAATCACATTCCGATTCACAAAAAATATACATATGCAAGGAAATGGGCAGTAGCCCAGGCACCTGCATTGTATAAAAATCATGTAGGATGGGATGAGGATTCTCCTCCTCACAAGATCCAGCTAAAAAGTGAACCAACTGCCCAACGGCAGTATCCCATAAAGCAAGAAGCTAAAAAACAGGTCAGGGAGATCTTAGATCAACTTGAGTACCAGGGGGTGATTGAAACATGCACCTCTCAAATGAACAATCCTTTGTTTCCTGTCTCCAAGCCAGACAATTCATATCGTCTAGTTTTGGACTACAGACATCTTAATACTTGTTGTAAAACTTTTGCAGTACAAAACTCACATAGTGCAGCCCTAATGAATAACATAGTTAGGAAAAAATATAAAACGACATTAGACATATCTAATGGTTTCTTTTGTCAAAACATTGCACCGGAAAGCAGATATTTGACCGCTTTCTCCGCATTTGGGTCGCAGAAAAAATTCTGTTGACTCCCACAGGGGTTCAAGAACAGCCCAGGACTATTCTCAGCTAGGGTAACAGAGTTACTACAAATCTATGATGATGAAGCATTATCTTACGTAGATGATATTTATCTCACAGACGACGACTTGGATACTCACTTGAAAAGAGTGAACACCATCATACTTGGGTTCGCAGCAGAGGGTTACAAATTCAACTTTAAAAAGTCTCGAATTGCCCATCTGACAGTACTATTTTTAGGGTACGAATTATCAAGTGAAGGGAAAAGCCTAGCGGACAACTTCTTAGAGAAGTGCGCTGTACTCCAAGCTCCAAAATCGCTGAAGAATTTACAATCCATTCTAGGTTTTCTGAATTTCGGAAGAACTTACATCCTAAATTACGTAGAGAGGGTTAAACCTCTCTACGAACTAATTAAACCTGATTTTAAACAAATCAATTGGACTCAAAAACACACAGAAATTTTGAGATCACTGCAAACAGACATGTTAGCAAAAACAAAATTAGATACACGTGACAACACGATCGATCTTGTAATCCGAGTCATCCCAGGAAGATGCGGATTCACGTACCTGACCTCTAATGAGGGAGAAAAGGTACCTAATTCAATTAAATCTCACTTGTACACACAAGCAGAAAAAACATTCAGTCACACAGAAAGAACTGTGAACGCAGTGCAAATCGCATTAGCAAATGAACGAGAACTAGCACACGGCAAACGAAGCGCTATTCAGCCCAGTAAACCTGCCTACAGTGTCACTGGATCCGAAATGGATACAGTGCATAGATTCTCTAGGAGCGGAAGACGTGAAATACTATTTCGCCCCGCAATTTGAAGAACTGAATGATTTAGAATATGAAGAAGAATATACTCTGCCAATCGAAATTCTGCCTCTCCCACAATACGCCTGTATAATCTATACAGATAGCTTTGTACAGCATTTCAACGTAGAGAGAAAATCCTACGATGCAGCATGTGCGATCATTAAAGGTCGTTGGCTGTGCGGTAAATTCAGACCGAAAGTAACAAAAACTGAATCTGTAAGAAACTGTTCGGTTCAGAGAACTGAAATCAGATCTTTAAAGATGGCGCTCAAAAATGCAGAACGTGAATTCCCGACACTTATCGTGTGCGATTCTCATTTTTGCGTCAACTCTTACAATAACAAACTGCAGAGTTGGATCGAAAACGACTACAAAGATGACACGGGTGCCACAATAAAGCATAAATTGCTCTGGAAACAGGTAGCTCTTTTACACAAAGAACTACAAAAGACTCACGTGATTCACGCACAGAGTCTTCAACGTGATGGCGGTCACGTTGCAGGGAATTCATTGGCTAATACAGCCACAGCGGAAGCAACTAAACCGGCTTCCGTAGCCACAAAAAAGCGTACAGATAAATACATAGACGGGGAAACCATGCTGGCAGTAAAAACGACTGTAAAAGGCGACTGCGCAGCACTACCCGTAAACTATCCACTCAATTATGCATACGTAATCGATGCAAACTCCGTTCCTTTTGCTCGAATCCCTGGAGTGGGGGACAGAGTAATTCCAAACAGGAGCAGGAGGGGCTTCCTCTTACTGGAAGCACACATGGGGTTGGGTCTGAGACACCAAACAATTAAGGTTTCTCTGAAAAAATTACAATCAGAGTACTGGTGGCCAGGAATGAGCATAGATATTCAATGTTTTGCTCAAAATTGTGAAGACTGCAACAGAGATCGCAGTAATGAACAGGCCAGTGTAGTTTCAGGATCCCTGCTAGACAGCATAAGGCGGTCTATCTGCGCAATCAAAGAAGAGAAGCGCGTCCCATTGTACACAGTTAAGGCGAAACACACTTAAAAAATGAGGCCTCCTGCGCTCGGCTGACGCTAGAACGGTTATAAAAGATTTGCGAGTCTTTATCGGCACATACGCAATTACCACGTTCCATTCTGACCAGGGTCCTGCTTTCAGCTCTTGAGCTTATAAGGAGGCCATGGCCAGCATGGGAATTGGGTTGCGGTATTCTTGTCCGTCGCACCCCGAAGGGAACAGTGTGGTAGAAAGAAAAAACCGGGACATAAAGCAATCTATAACAGCGAAGGGTATTAGGTTCAGGCGCTGGGTGGGTCAAACATTTAATAAGTGTCCAGACTAGTCTTAAAAACATGCCAAGAAATTCTCTAAAAGGTTTCAGCCCATACGAACTATTGTTCGGAATTAGAATGCGTATTCAGGACCTCGATAGTCAGATGTCAGTGGTACAAGAAGAAACAACGCACTTTGATGTAAAGGATCGTTTGGCTGTTTTACAGGAACTGAATGAAACAAGAAAATCCTTAAGCAACATAAAGTTAAAGCAACAGCCAAGTACCACTGACGAGGCACCACCAGCAACAGCCCCAGCAAGGCCTGTCTGGATTCCAAAGATTGGGGATCTAGTCAGAGAAAAGATCGCGGTTAAGAAGGAATTTGGGCCTTCTTACAGAAAAGCAGTACCTGTCTTGGCAGTCACCGGAACAAGATCAGTTGTGCTACCGCCCCTTGCTGGTAAAAAGGAGAACAGAGTCGTGTCCATCGACCTGGTAAAACCACAAGCATGTGGCCTATAATCAACAGTAGGCCCAGTGGACTCCCAAGAAACAACAGAATACCCAAACTTGCAACAATCCAAGAGGTTCAAACTGAAAGACTAATCACATTCGATCAGCCTGCAGTGCACAATGAAGGACTATGCAATAATGCCATGGAACTCGTGCCTCTTGAAACACAGATTGAAACAGTTCTTCAAGAAACATCACCAGTCTACACTAATGTGGCATCAGAAAATGCTACCAAAAGACAGATTGAAAGAACAATCCCATCAATTGACAGAACTGCCTCTGGTTATTTCATCAACTTCGACAACTTCTCTGAAGATCAATACGACCCCGAAGTGATGCCAGAAACAAAAAAAGACTTTAAAGAAAAAGCAACAGAACTCTTTCATCAACTAAAGGAAATCTACCTTATTTCCCCTTGGCTAGAGTTCTGGTTCGGTCTAGGTGTATTTTTCCTCCTGCTTTGGCTCATCATGGTACTGTGTTTGGGAAAATTCATTGAGGGAAAATATATTACAATGGACACAGCAAGTCAGAACATCAATTTAGTCCTGAAACCACACATATCATCCCACGTGAAGAAAAGAGAACTGTCAACAGTAAATGTCACAGCAATTCCAATACCTGGTGGGGTAGTATGGGAGAAAACAGACTATGAGATATATGGTCCGGTCGAAATCCTGAAGTATCCTCATCAACTGAAGGTTTCCTTAAGTGACTTTGTAAAACCTAGTACATTCTCTGATGATTGGGACTTTAACAGTATTAATGACATGATGTCTGATTTAGTAATGTCAGCTAGATTCACAGATCATGATTATTTACAAGGTTCATCTAGTTATGAGCAGTTATTCTGTTACACACATTATGGTGATCACTACTTGCACAAATCTGCACAGCCTAGAAATGTTTTTATGTATAATCAATGGGAACATTGTGCTACACCACCTAAAAGCAGTTCTAAAGCATTTTTTGAGAAATTCAAATACTTCTCAGGGTTTAACAACAGTAATGCAGAAACGTTTTATTACAAACTGTTAGAAAAAACAGGAATGAAAACAATGCTGACAAATTCTAAATTGATATATTCAGAAACATTTTATGACAAAATGATGACATTTGGTTTTGATTATTGGAAAAATAATATTGAAACGAAAACAATTTGGGGTACAAAAGATTGGCAGGTGCAAGGCATAGAAGCACTATTTAGAACCTGCATGATACCAGAACAAATGTTGCTTTTAAATGACACAATACACCAAACATCTTGTCTTGGCCTAGCTAAGATCAAAGACCTTAAAAAACCGTCTATACCAAAGCCAATACCTGAGAATACAACTACAGATATTGAGTTGGACGTATCACAAATTTTACATTTTAACAGAACACATCCTGATTTGAATAAGTGGTTAATCTGGCCTACTGACACAAACAGCTGTCAAGATAGATTCCTGAATAAAACACAGGGGTTAAAAATGACCAGATTAGACTCGAGATATTCCCAGAGACAACATCCAGGGATAATAACAACATACAGTGTAGGGAAACTCTGCCTTGAATGGCTAACTTCATCCACACTGGCTGAAATTAAGCAACACTTGTCTTTACTAAAAGATGGTGCTGATTTGCGCGATTTCATTCTTGGACCACGCAAACAGCGTCAAAAGCGTTTCATAGCGACCAGTATCTATGCTGCTTACAACGAGGCTTGGAAAGTCAAACAAATTGAAACTGCTGAAAAAATACGAGAAATTGATCGTATTAATCTGGAGAAATCACTTTCTGTAGTGGACAATGGGTTAATGACTCTGTCTTCCAGAATATATTCGTTGGACAATATTGTATCCTCTGCCTTTGATGTGATAGACAGAGACTTGCTAATGTTACAACATGGCCAATCTCAATTACGCTCTATTATAGAATTAGGCTGGACGTTGCAAAATCTTCGTTCAGGCTATGTGCCTTGGCGTTTAATCAACACAACGTCATTATTTTCCATTTTTAACCTTACTGATAAACAGATCAGTTTGGCACAGAAAGGAGCAGACTATACAATCCTGAGCATCGAAAAACTTGAGAGATTACCATTGACAATGTCAGAGAGTCCTGTCATTGAATGGATAATTCACGGAATTATCACTATTCCGATAACAACTTTCCGATTTAAAAAGTGCCTTCAGTACATACCTGCTGGCCAGTATGAACAATTGGGTAAAGGATATGTAAAATCAGAATGGAAATTACCATACACACATTCTTGCTACAGTGACAGCAACAAAAGTGTATTTCTTAGTGGTGAGAACTGTAAACATTCACTAAGCGGTATACTTTTGTGTCAGGGTATTAATTTACACGGAGCATGTGATGGAAATTCTAACAACCTTTCATGCCACCAGCTAGTCACACCTGCAACTCAGATAGAGCCCTTCTTTATGCAACTTTCAAACGGGAGTTACATTCTTAGAACGGATCACAGATGTTGTGGCCTTGTGCCAGGGAAAAGTTATCTAGTAAGAGTAACATCCATGGTCAAATGCTGTATGCAAGCATTGTTTCCGAGTGGGCCTGCAGACACAGTTACTCCCATCTGGCCTCGTCTGAATCTCTATTCTATACGAATTGATACATTAAGCAAAATGAAATCTGTACTTTTACAGACAACAGTGCCTATAACGTCATCAAAAGAGACGTATGATCTTCTAGTTGCAAGGACAGCTACTGAAGTTCATGACCTTTTATCAACAAATTGCCCCGTGCATTTCGTAGAAATGTTGAGCCAACTCCTTAACATGTCTAGTGCCACAAGCATCCCAGGCATATTTAAGACAGTCTTTACGGGACTTCTAACACCCTTCCAGGCAATTTTGGGAATCGTTCCTAATTTTGTACACTCTGTTTTTGGCGGCATACCATTATTTTTGGGACTCGTCGCAGGGATTTTATTTTTGACCCTCCTGCTTCGTTATGGCAAGCCGAAACTCAGACATAGCTCCCATGGGAATGGAAGAGACAATCCTAGCAATGCGCTACCGGGACAGGATAACTAACGTCCTTGGATTGGCCAGGCTGAGAGATCTAAACATGACCTGGTTCCTTTCATTCAGACCTATATGGCAGAACTGTATCTTACTGGTACTTCGATGTATGCTATGCGGAGATGAGTGCGTGTTGGACATCTGTCTTTCACTTTCATCAGCAGTACCAATGGACGTCGATACTTTGCTCAGTCCAATAACGGCTCACGCATTGTGTTGTCCCCAGCGGCTACCAATCCTGATGACGGCATTCGTTGAGACTCCTGTGCTACGACTAGGTGGTAACAGTGGAGCGAGTGACAAAAGCAACATCACCCAGGTACGGCCTTCTGTGAGCATTGCTGCTCCTAACTATGATGACAGCAATCATTCTCACACCTGCCAAGTTACAGCACTATCGAATTTGGTTGAACTGTCACCTGATTTTGTAGACCAATTCTTTGAGAGCCTGTCTGATACGATGTTCTCACCCGTACAGAAACAATAACTTTGGAGAAGCTTTCCGACACACAGCGTTCCCATGAACTCTGAATTCGGCCTTCAGTTTTTATCAACAAAAACTGCAAAAAGCTTTGGAACTCTATTTCCCCGTTCAAGCAATAATTCTTTTGAATTGGACATTTTTAATATTGACCCTTTTTGGCACGAACAATACTTTGCTTAAGGTAAAAACTATTCTTAGAGAACAGAAGCCTCAAACTTCTATTTCTAAACACATCTAGAGACATAATAAGTTACACCAGCCTCTAGCACATTTATTGCAATGCATTTATATGTGATGATTTATCTCGCCCTTCTTCTGTCAGAGATACTTCATGTGTAATTCTTTTTGCATAATCGTTCATTGATTCCATATGCAATAATTTTTTGAATGATTTCTATGCTTCAAAAAACGTACAGTACCTAAATTTCACGTATTACAAATACGCCTATTTCTAATGCATTTATGTATTTTGGGGTGGGCAATGTTACACATGCATCTAATTGCTCTAGTTTTAGTAATTTGATGGACATGAAAACGTGGAGTGGGTGTTGCGTGTTTATCTAGGTTCCTGATCGATACAGTGACCTTATGCCCCTATTCGGCTATAAATCCATTTATTCCCTATATTGGCATAACCGTTCAAGTGCGATTTTCAGAAAGTCATCTCTGGCCTCACACGAACAGAGCCACATTCCAGCATAGCTCTCTGCCACTTCCTTTGCGACCAATTAGTGCAATGACAGAGCAGGAGTCACTATCTGAGATTCCTAGATTAACACTCCGAGTTCTTCAACAAGATAAAAACTCAGCAAACCTGGAAATCCCCGCTTGCTGTGTTTTGATTAGTAATGGAACTCTAATGAGCAACTGATAGCTATCACTTCCTAGTGACATCTTTAATTGACGTCTTATGTCCAGCAAACTTGCGTCAAACCCGGCACCTGTCAGGTATAAATATTACCAACGTTGCCTTAAGCAATAGCTCGTAGCTCGTTGCCTGTTGTTAGCTGTCTGCAAGACCCCGTGTTGGTGAAGCTAGCACCCTGTCGCTGCAGCCTGCTGTCCCCTTGGTGGTGAAGCTACTGATACCATTATCGCTGCTAAAGCGTGAACGATGGTGCAGTACGCTTAGGAGCTGAACAGCCGTCCCTCTGCGAAGACACCCATCAGATTCCAGCTGCCCGCGGACGCTGTCCCCCCTCCTTCCTCGACGCGCTGAAGAGAGCCGCTGCCTTTCTCGTGCAGAGAAATCCAGCTCCAGCGTTTCCGGTCTGCCCTCGCGGGTGACTGGGATATCGAGTGCCCCCTGAAGGAAATACCAGACTTCCATCATTCTATTCAGAGGTATGGTGTTGACTAAACCCTTAGATGAGAATTCTTGAAGCAAACCTTGGCAAAACCAACTTAACTTAAAGCTACTTACTTACTCCCCTTCCACGTGTTAGGCTTAGGTCAGGCACACTGGGGTAGGCGTAGTTAGAAGCACCAGTTGAGTATGTTAGCCTAATGTATATATGAATGTATATATGTTTTATGACTTTTAAACCATTGTATGGCTAAGAAACCATATCAATGCTTTTACAGTTCTATTTCGCAATACTTATCTTACTGTACGTACTTTTTATAATAACAAGTCTTGCAATTGTGGCAATACATTTCTCTTGTACGAGAAGAAAGACTGTTCAATAAATGTTAACCCTTTATTGACAAACGCCCGTCTCTCTATTCTCTACATCTCGTGAAAATAAACTGCACTAAACTGACTGAGTGAAATACCTGTCTATTGTTTCACACGACCCTAGAGATTGACTCTTGATCTGAGGAGCAAAGTTGTCATGTTGCACGGTTGTTGGAAAGCTGAATCCCTTCTTGTCTGTGCCAGGGAAGCTGATCACTTCCCATGCAGAGAAGAAAGTTTCCAGTGACCTCTGAGCTAGTTGGTAACACACCCAATTAAGTTTAGCATAGTCAGTGGAGGCCTGGAATATCCGCAGTTCCACGTCGATACTACTGTTTATGTTATTCCAATGCGCAGGGCCTAGTGGGAAACTAGGAACTACACTACAAAAGGAGAGGATAGAGAGAAACAACATTAGAATATACACCGAAAATATATTACCTAGGATTGTGTAAAAACCAACCCCCTCGTCAGGGAGATGGTAACGGTCGTCCAGGAAAGATCAGGTGACAAAGGCTTCAGGACAGGAATCAGGACAGGATAGATGACCTCTCTACCACCGATGCTTGCATAGCACACCTCTCTGACACTCTGTTCCTCCTTGAGATTCTTCCGCAATCTTCTTCTAAGTAAATTAATTTAGGATAAAGTGGCTCTGCATTCGTTTCTTCTTCTGTGTCTCTCATCACTTGAACAGCATTCCGATCACATGCTCCTCAGCTTTGATGTCTCTCTGTCTCTCTCTCTCACTAACTAACTGAGAACTACTTCAAGTATACCCTACAATATTCATGTACCTCCCAATAATGTTTCAATATCATGAAACTACTAACTCTGATTGGACAGGCAAGGGGGGATGATCATCACACCATGCTTATTTTCCAACTTAATCGTTTAGTCCATTGTTACATTTTTTAATTAATAAGTATTTATTTACAAGTGTAAAAATTCTCATACATTTCGATTCATCCAGAGGACTTGAGTACTGGTTCCCAGAGTATGTAACTCTTTAGTCCTTGGACTGTGTTCAAGTGTCACATCACTTCTTCTGGCTCAGTCACCACACATGTGCAAAGATCAGGTGGCCAACAGACTTTAGATTCATACGAAAGGCCCATGATACCCACTAATAAAAGAGTCAAAAAGACACATGTTAATTTAAAAAATAAATGGTTTCACTGTATACCACCTATCTCTACTCTAATCCCATTAATTTATCAATGTTTTCCCTGCATTAGCATTAGTAAAATAGCTTCTGTTAGTTTCAGCAAAGTGATGCTAAGCATGTGTGCTTTCAAGCAGCCATTTTCATAGCATCTGCGCATGCGCAAGAAATTCCCTCCAAGCGACAGCTCATCAAACTGGTAGATGCAGCTGATGCATGCGCAATAAAGATTTCCTGTTACCAGCCATTTTAGGATTTCACTCAAGTTACTTGTTACTAATACACGTAGGAAAGCTTCTATTTCTTGTATGTTCAATGTTGTGCATATTAACTTACACAATACATGTTTTTTTTTTAAATCTTTTTATTTGAATAACCAGCTCCATAACAGTGCACATCAGTTAGCAACTGAAGTTCATTGACAGTTTACAAATAAAATCAGCCGCAGATTCATTAAATAAATTTAAGCCCACCCACCACGACAGCCCCCCCCCATAAACATTGACATATCCCCAGTGGACCCCCAACTCCGAACCCATCAAAGCAGACATATTATATTCACCAACCTCACCTGACCCTTCTCCCTCCACGCTAGGTCCGCATTGCGGCCCTCCCTAGTACATTCGCACCCTCAGAAATCCAGCGCTGAACGGATGTCACAAGACCTCAGTATAAAGTGCACAGATCTGGAGTTCAAAGTTCCACACCGATCCTCTCTCAGGTCGGCGACTCATCCGCCTGCGAGTCCATCCACTCTCCCCGGTACCTCCTCCAAGCCGGCCATATTTTCTCCCATTTCTTAGGACAACCTCGACTTTTGGCACCAGTCCAAATCTCGCTCCCACTCTTCCACCGTAGGCACAAGATCACTTCCCCATAGCCTCGCAATATTTCTCTTGGCCACCATACTCGTCAGAGCTAACCAGACTTTGTCCCATTTTGGCAGGTGATGTCACTAGTGACCCCCAAGACATGCCATCTGGCCTCCAGTGGCACGTCCGCTCCCACCACCTCTGACATGATGCCTGCTAGTCTGGAACAGTATGCCCTGATTCTGGCGCAATCTCACAATATGTGAAAGAAGGTCCCTTCTTCACCACACCCCCGTAAGCAAAAGCGTGAGTCCTCATAGCCTATTATGTATTGCGTCGTTCGTGGGGTGTATGACCTATGTAGGATGTGTAGTTGGAGGAGCCGGAACCTGGCACATATCGCCACTTCTAGGGGACATTGCAGGGCCTCCCCCAAATCATCATCCTCCAACATCCCCAGATCTGACTCCCACTTTTCCTGCAGAGGGCCCAGTGTGTCAGCGATGTTATTAATAAGCTTCATGTATGTGAGGGAGATAGCTTTATCAATCATAGGGTCTAGCAGTAGTCTATCCTCCAACGGAGCATATTCCGGTAGCTCCACCCCTTGAGTCAGGTGTCAGTGCGGGGCATGTTTAAGCTGCTGGTAGTGTAGGAACTCCCCATTCCCCATCTGGAACTCAGCCTGCAAGTCTGCAAAACCCACCATCTCTCCCCGTTTCCAAACATCAACCAGCACATCAATACCAATCAGGCTCCACTGACGCAGATCCTGCAATTTAACCACTGCCGGTAGGAATGCCCCGGCCCACAGAGGAGTCTGTTACGTAAGCTTTGCCTCCCATCCTTGCAATTTTGTTGCCCGTTTCCACACTCCAACCACCGCTGCCGTTTGGGGAGGTAGAGGTCGACCACGCCTATCCCTAGTATAGAGGGCCGCTAAATAGGTACCGCTACCAAAGGCTAACCTATCTACCCTGTAGGCTGGTTCTTCCAACGGGGCAAACACCCATCCATTGATATTAATCAACTGCGTCACCCAGTAATATAGGCGGAAATCTGGCAAACCTAATCCTCCCTTGTAGGCCCCCCTCTGCAGTTTCTTAAGAGCTATTCTTGGACACCCACCAGTCTAAAGCAGGGAATGCTGCTGCGATTCAATCGTCCTGAAAATCTGTTCTGGGTTCGAGAAGGTTGTATCTGTAGGGAATAGAGCAGGCGTGCGAGTGCCATCATTTTAAATAAAACGGCACGCTCCATTAAGGAGAGCAGGAGGGACCTCCAGTGCTCCACGTCTCCACGGAGTCGATCCTGTTGCGTCGACACATTCAGGTGCAAGAACTCCAAGTCAGACTGTGTGATCCAGATTCCCAAGTATCTGAATACTTCCTTCCAGGCCAAGACATCTGCCGCCCCACTAGGACATGTCCCAGGGACTTGTCCCAATTTTTTTTTTTTTTTTAATTAAAGATTTTTTATTTTTCTTTAAATACATAGGCACATTTGAAATTACACAATTACCTTTACACAATTTACAGTAAATTTACTTCAATACATCTAAATCATACACCAGTCGGACTCAAAACCATAATCAAACATATCATTATTAGATAACCATTAGATATAATACCCCCAAACTTTTCATCAACCGCCCCCTAGTCAACTTTTCTTTGCTTCTCTTTCCATTTACTTAAAGGCTACCATATTCTCCTCCCTAAGCATCTTCCTCTCCTTCCTTTCCGGGCATAGACATTTTCCTCTATTTTATGGGCATACAGCATGGTTGCCAACCAGTCTTGGAACTTAGGGGGGTTCTTATCTAACCAAGCCCGGGCTATTGTCAGTCTATACACTGCCATTATTACAAACAAAAATTCTGCAAATTGTTCTTGGCCCTGTTCAGCTACACCTAGCATAATCCAACATGGTGTGAGACGAATTATAATCCCCAAAGATCTTTCTAAGAATTCCTCTATCTCCGTAATCAATGAGTGTAGCTGTGGGCATGTTGCAAAGATGTGAATACTATCAGCTTCCAACTCATTGCATCGGGGGCAGTTTATACCTGTGTTCCCGCCCCATTTTGCTATTTTCTCAGGCGTATAGTAAAGAAAATATAATGTTTTGTAATGCTGGGACTGCAGAGGGGCAGCACTTAAGATTGTGCAGCCTAAGTTTAAGGATTCAAAAAATCTATTACAATCAACCCCTATTTTGTCTGCCCACTTTGTGCTATACTTCTCTAGATCGTCCTGCTTTTCTTTCAGCAAAGCTGCATAAAAAGACCTAATTGTGCAGTCCCCTGACATTCTAATTTTCTCCATTATTTCTATCTTGTTAAAGCCTGCTGGCCCTCCAGATTTATTCTTTAAGTAGCTTCTGATCTGTAAATACTTGAAGAAGCCCCTATTCCCTATACCATATGCCTCTCTCAAGTCTGCAAACTGCTTAAAGCCTTCCTGGTCAAATAAGTCCCCTATTTGCGTAATACCACTCGCTGCCCAATCCAGCATGGTTTGATCAGCAAAGATTTCCCCCGGGAGTGATCTATTATTTAGCAACAAGACATATCTATTATATCTGCCCATTTTGACTTTCTTTAAAAAAGCGTTCCATATCGTGATTGCAGCCCTAACAGTTTTAAACCTAGTTCTCTTAAAGTAGCTGTAGTCTATACATTTTAGGAAACAATTAACTGCATTTGGCCCTAGTACAACAGTATAGATCTTCGTAGACATATCTTGTATTCTTACATCGTCAACATTTCCCCCAATTAGCCCTTGTATATATTGTAATACAGTAACCATGTAGTATAAACGAAAATCAGGTGCACCCCATCCCCCTTTTTCCCTAGGTAGTGTCATAAATCTGTAAGCTCTCCGGGTCTTGCCGTGAGCCCAAATAAATCTATTACATATGGCTTCTATACTATTAAACCAACTGAATTCAAATAGCAATGGTATGGCCCTAAAAAAATATAAGAACTTAGGAAAAATCATCATCTTAATAATATTTGTGCATCCCACCAGTGATAAATGTAGATTGTTCATTCTTTCCAAATCTCTTTTTACACTGGTCAGCAAGGGGTCAAGATTGCTTTTAACAATATTGTCTATCTCTGCTGTAATTCGTACCCCTAGATAGGTTGCTGCTTCTACCACTCTATCATCATTACATATTACCCACTGGTTTTTAACAATTTGGGTTTTAGTGCTATTCAGACTATACCCTGAAACTGTCCAAATCGTCCCGCTTCAGCTTCAATTGTTCTAATAGCTACTATAGGTTGTGCAGTCAAGATAGCCACATCGTCAGCATATGCTAACGTTTTAAATCTACATCCGTTAAGAACTAATGGCGGAATTTGATGATTATTTTCCAATTTCCGAATGTAGGGATCAAGATATAAAGCGAAGAGCAGGGGGGAGGAAGGACACCCCTGCCTTGTCCCTCTATAAATTTTAACTGCAGTTGATTGCCCTCTGTTAACCCTTATTTTGGCAGTCGGATTAATATACAGAGTCTGTAAGGCCTTTACAAATCCTTCCCCTATGCCATTCCACCTCAGTACTTCCCATAAATATCTCCATGAAACCCTGTCGAATGCTTTTTCAGCATCTAAAAACAGAGCAGCTGTAGGGTCTTTTAGCGTGTTTGCTGCATCAAATACCGTAATTACTTGCCTAGTGTGTTGAGTCGTTCCCTTTCCTGGAATAAATCCGTGCTGTGTGGGAACTACCAGCATTTCTACTACCCTTGATAGCCTTTTTGCCAAGATTTTAGAGAACACCTTAACATCTGCGTTCATTAGCGTGATGGGGCGGTACGAGCCCGGAAGATCTGTGGGTTTGCCCTTTTTAGGAATCACAATAATATCTGCACCTCCCCATGATTCTGGTACAGCCTCACCCTTTTGTGCTAATAGCATCACGTTAAACATTTCTTCTACTAGTACTGACTTAAAAGTTCTATAGAATTCTACTGGCAACTGATCCGGGCCAGCTGCTTTCCCAGCTGGTAGCTCCCCTAGGGCTTCAATCAATTCATTCAGCTGTAAAGTCTCTTCCAGGCTATTTTTGTCTTGCTCGCCTAACACCGAAGGCTCTATCTCACTTAAATACGTTCTTATATCTTCCTCATCCTCCTGGCCATCCTGTGCATAGAGTTTCGCGTAGAACTGTTTAAAGACCTCTCTAACTTGCTCGACTTCCTTCACTATATCCCCCTGATGGTTCTTAATTTCCTTAATATCAGCCATTCCCTCCCTTTGCCTGGCTCGCACTGCTAGTATGTGTCCTACTCGTTCATTAAGTTCATAAGCCTTTTCTTTGTTTGCCATATATTTCTCCACTGTCTTTTTCGCCATCTCATCCAGGGCTTCCGCTTTAAGAGCAACTATTTGCAATAAAATCTGGTCAATGGGGGAGTGAGAAGATATGGCTGAGATGAGTGCTTCTTCTGCTTCCCTAAGTAATTTAATATCTTCTTCAGCTTTTGCTTTTGATTCTCTCTGCATCTTAATAACAAAACTCAAGGTTTCCCCCCTTGCCCCAGCTTTAAAAGCGTCCCACACTATTCCTGGTGCTGATGTGCCCTTATTTATCTCCCAATATTCCTTTATCCAGTAGTTCATTCTATCCTTATAGCCCTGGTCTTGTAGTAGTGTTCTATCAAATGTCCACTGACTCAATACTTTATTCCTCTTTTGACCAATTATTACAGTTAATACTAATGGACTGTGATCCGATATAATCCTCGGTTCCCTGTCTACCTTTACTCTATCCATCAGGCTTCTTGAATTTAAAAAGTAGTCCAGCCTAACCAATATTTGGTGAGGGGCTGACAAATAAGTACTCCCATCTAGATTAGGATGGCATTTTAACCATGGGTCTTCTAGCGAGTTATTCCTTACCAAATCTGCTAGGGCTCTGTGGGTCCTTTTCTTCCTACCTGAGTAAATCCTACCAGGATCTAAAAAGCTACTGTCTGCATCATGTATATTCAAATCCCCGCATAATATTATGGGTTCTGGCCACTGGGCTAATTCTGTATCTAAATATTGAAAGATCTCGGGGTCGTCACCTGTAGATCCGTAAATCGAGACAACCGTGATAGTTTCCCCTCTAAATACTAATTCAGCTATAACCCATCTACCCCATTGATCCTCCTTCTTTCTTTTTACCTGCGTATCGTGTTTCTTACCTAAAATGGCCACCCCCCTTGTTTTAGTATTCTGTTTGGTTTTCGCTAGTACGTTAAAACCTAACTGTTCTAATAGATAAGCCTTAGTATCCTCAATGTGTGTCTCTTGAAGACATACTAAATCCGGATTTAGTGATTTCAGATAGGCAGTAGTTTTAAGCCTTTTATTTAAATCATTTAGTCCACAAATATTTATTGAAACTATCCTACAAGTCATTATAAATCAGGTTTTTCCCTCTCCCATTTCCTTTACTCGATTGCTTCTTTGTTTCCTTACCTCCAAATTTTAATACAAAACTAATGAATACTTTATCCATCAATTCTTTCTTTTCTTTGTTACGTGTATTGTGCTTTAACTTGTGCTTGTGCCCATCACCTAAGTGCCTATCTTCCCCCCCACCAGCCTTCTCCCCCTCCCTCCCACTGTCACCCTCCCCTCTGAATCCCACCCCCCTTACCACAGGCAAATAGGTCTGTCAGACCTATATGTGGCCCCTGTAGTCTGCAGAGTCGCTACCCTCTCCCACCCTTGTTCCATCATTCTTGGCTATACTGTACATACTTAATTACCATTAGTTTGCCATTAGTTTTATGGAGTTTTTGGTGGACTAACTGTCGGGGATTTTGACGGAGTTCTAGGTCTATTCTCTTTTCTTCTTCTGCCTGAATCCGAAATCTCTTCCAGATACTCCCCCGCTTTTATCTCTGATGTAAACATCCTTGTATACCCCTTCCTTATTACTTTCAGCCTTGCCGGGAATAACAGATAGGCTTCCGCCCCTTGCTTTTGAAAAGGAGTTATCATCTGCCTTAACTTCCACCTTCTTTCCACGGTGACATGGCAGAAATCAGGCCTGGCAAAGAAGGTATTTCCATCCGCCGTCTTTCAAGCATCAGGTCTAGCTTTATCAATTATTTCTTGCCTTGCTAAGAAGTTCCCTAGAAAGACCAGCATAGCTC
The DNA here is from genome assembly GCF_964263255.1 of Lissotriton vulgaris. Classification (NCBI taxonomy): domain Eukaryota; kingdom Metazoa; phylum Chordata; class Amphibia; order Caudata; family Salamandridae; genus Lissotriton; species Lissotriton vulgaris. Next base: position 220,178,021 of record NC_141685.1, read on the forward strand.
TTGGTAATGCCTTCTCCTGCCCCCCCGCGACTTTTCTTTATAAACATAGGATATCTGTGAGCCCTCTGTACTTCGAGCTCCCACTGCCATTTTGAATCTGGAAAAGCTTCAGTCAATATTTTTACCACATACCCTCTAGGGTCCTGGCCCTCTCGCCCTTCCTCCAGTCCCAAAAGTCTTACATTGTTGCGCCTTTGGCGATTTTCGAAGTCTTCCACCTTCCATTGCAAGTCCTCCACCACCTTTTCTTGTTCCGCCTTAAAAGTTTTCCAATCTGTTACCTCATCTTCCACTCTGCTAGTCCTTTCTTCCACTTGAGTTACTCTTACTTCGACCTCTTCCTGTTTTCTGCTTACTCTTTTCTAAATCGTTTTTGGCCACTATAGGTGTGGCAGGGTATACTCAGACATGAGTCCCTTTCTCACTGCTCCATCAGGATTCAAGCAAGCCGGGACGAAGAAGGCTGAAATGCCAGAAACCGGTCCCCGGTAGCTTGTCTCCTTTCTGGTGAAGAATTGGCTTGGTAGTTTAGTCTGCCCTGTTCCCATGATGCACTGGGCCAGGGACAGACTGATTTGCATATAGCCAGGTTCTGAGCTGGGTTGGGGCAGTGAGATAAATAACGGTGATGGATCAAGCCCTGATCTTTGGACTGGGTAAGAGTGGTCTGTTTAACTCAGACACTCTGTTCATCACCACCCCCTTTTCTAAATCGTTTTTGGCCACTATAGGTGTGGCAGGGTATACTCAGACATGAGTCCCTTTCTCACTGCTCCATCAGGATTCAAGCAAGCCGGGCCGAAGAAGGCTGAAATGCCAGAAACCGGTCCCCGGTAGCTTGTCTCCTTTCTGGTGAAGAATTGGCTTGGTAGTTTAGTCTGCCCTGTTCCCATGATGCACTGGGCCAGGGACAGACTGATTTGCATATAGCCAGGTTCTGAGCTGGGTTGGGGCAGTGAGATAAATAACGGTGATGGATCAAGCCCTGATCTTTGGACTGGGTAAGAGTGGTCTGTTTAACTCAGACACTCTGTTCATCACCACCCCCTTTTCTAAATCGTTACTCTTCTGATAGAGGCTTGCAACTTCTTTGTGTCCCTTTTCGCTCTCCTACTTTCTGCTCTGGCCTCGGAGTGCATCTGCTTCAATGTTCCGAATAGCATTTCCAATGTCACGTTTTGCGAATTCCCTGAATCCCCATTTTCACCCTCCTTTTGATCTCTTTCCTGATATGTCTCTGATGTAGCCGAGTAGTCCCATGACAATTTCTTATTCATGCTGCTTCTAGACCCTCTTCCATCCTTTATAGCTCCAGCTCTCTTTTTCTTCTTGGATGTTTGCTCCCTGGAGCCATTACTTGTATCAGAGTCTAATGATTGATTCGTGCTGCTTTCCTCTTCCTCATTTTCTAGACCGCTAATATCTGTAGTGTCAGAACCCTCATTAACTGAAAAGAACTCAGGTGAGCCCCCCGTGGCACCTCTCTCATCTCTTCCTCCTCTGCCACTTCCCTGTCCATATACGAGCTCTTGTTGGTCCCTTAGGCTTTGTGTACTTCCCCAGCTTGGGTCGATATGCAGCAAAGGTTTAGTCTGTAGTCCTAGTTCCACATTTTTCAATGCATCTAGCATTTGGCTGTTATTGCGCTTTTCCAATTGCTCTAACGCGTTACCTTTTGAGCTGGCGTCCTCCTCGCTCCCCTTTCCTCCCTCTGCGCTCTGCTCCGCTTGCTGCGTGCTGTTTCCCATAGCCTTCCGTGGTTGCCCAGCAACCGGGCCCTCGACGCTTGCGTCCTCGCGGTTTGCCGTTTCTCCGTCATCTGCGTTGTGTCCGACTACCAGACTCGTAGATCCCATCTCAATCTGCTTCGTTAATGGGGCTCCGCTCGGTATGCTGGGCTGTTGTAGGTCGGATGCCTGCACCTGGGTCAGCGGGAGTATCTTCATTGTTGTGAATGTTTCTGGTAAGGTGGATTGCCGCAGTTGTTCCTTTGTGGACAATGCTTGAGCTCGCTGGCTTTTTGCTTCCGTATCCAGGACTACCTCCCTCGCAGCTTTGCTCGCCGCAAGACGGGTCTCTGGCTTTGCTTCGACCTTCTTCTCCTGTTTTTCTGTCTTTTTTAGCAGGGTACTTTTAACAGATCGACTAATCTGTTCCATCTGTTTCTTCACTGTAGTGGCTGGCACCTTTGGGATCGCGCCTTCTTTTACCGCTGGGCCTTTAATCGGCCCTGGTGGTTTGTCCGTTTTGCTTTTCTGCGACATTTTGTGTTCTCTTACTCTTCTCCAGTAGCCAAGAAAAGCAGATTTATTAGTAGCAGAGGTTACCCAGTGTAGACCTGCTGTAAACAGGGACTCAACCAGCATCCACATCCCCGTATCTCCGTATTTATCAGTCCGTTTCCATCCTAGGGTGGGAGAGAGGAGAACTAGCGACTGTCCTCTACAGCGCTACAGCGGCCATCTTGCCGTGTTCAGAATACATGATCATTCACTTGACTTGTCCCAATTTATACGGAATCCGTGGTAGGTACCAAACTCGCGCAGAATTTCCATCAGTCTCTGAATGGAAGCAGCCGGCCTCTGAACATACAGGAGGATGTTGTCGGCGTACAACGAGATGCGCTCCTCCCAGCCCCCTCCCATGTCTATGCCCCATACCATGGGGTCTGTCCGAACCCAGTGCGCCAACGGCTCTAGCGCTAACGCGAACAGGGTGGGAGAAAGGGGGCAACCCCGGCTCAGGCAGAACTCCCTTGACATCACCCCATTGACCTGGACTCTTGCGAGCGGTTCAGTGTACAGCAGCCGTACCCATGCTTGAAAATGGTCTCCGAAGCCCATTTTCTCCAGAACTTCGTATATATACTGCCATTCCATACAGTCAAATGCCATATGAGCATCGAGGGATAATAGGGCTGCTGGCATCTCAGGTCTCACAGATACCTCCTGTAAAACCTCAAACAGGCACCTTAGATTTAAGCACGTGCACCTGTGGGGCATAAAGCCTGACTGGTCCGGTTGGATCAATGACTGGATAACTGCCCCTAGTCTCGTGGCCAAGATCTTACCAAGCACCTTCGTCTCAAAATTAAGTAGGTATATGGGTCTGTAGGAATTGCACAGATCCTGCGGTTTACTGGCTTTATGGATGACTACGATTGTTGCCGACCGCAGTTCCTTGGGGAGTTTCCCTACGTGTTTGGCTTTGTTAAACATATTCAGCATATGGGGTGCGAGTCGACCCGATATGCACCCGAACGCTTCAGCCGGAAACCCGTTGGGCCCTGGCGCCTTCCCCGCCTGCATGTCTCCCATGGCGTCTTCTACCTCCTTAACCGTTATCGTGGACTCCAGGATGTCTCTGTCTGCTTGTTCCAGAGCAGGCAGCTCCAAGGGGGCCAGAAAGTCCCGGCACTCCTGCTCTTGCCGGGCAGTATGCGACCTATAAACTGTCTCATATTACCCCCCGAATTCTTCCGCTATTTCCTTGCCCGTGGCCTGCACAGACCCATCCGACTGTGCAATCCCTGGTAACCAGTTACGTTGCCGATCCCATTTCTCCAGCCAGGCTATCATTTTGATGGCCTTATCCCCTAAGTCATACACCCGTCTCTGGATGTCCAGGGTGTGTGAGCGCACCTGGTCAGCAAGCAAGCCTTGTATCTCCTTTTCCAAGATCTGCCTCCTATGCCGTCTGTCCTGATCCTGGTCAGGAGTCCCTTCCCCCACCTCTTCTAGGGCCTGCAGTTCCCGTTCTAGTTGGTCAATTTGCGCAAATTTGTCCTTGCGGCGTTTTCCCACCTCCGCCTGCACAAAATCTCTGGCCACGGATTTGTACGCCTCCCACACTATTCCATGCGAGCTGACAGAGCCTACGTTATCAGTGAAATATTGGTCTACCCGCTCCCAGAACACCTCCTGGAACTCCAGATCTTTAAAAAAAAGCATCAAGTCAGGGCAGGGTTAGTTCATTCTCGCTCCGGATCTCGCAGCTGTACTCCGACTGGGGAAGGGTCAGATATCCTTCTAGCCCTATGACACCCACCCTGGAACAGACCCATGCACCCTACCTGTGTGAATAAATAGTCAATCCTGGACCCTGAGCCGTGAGCCGCCGATATGTGTGTGTATTGCCGAACCTGGGGATTGTGTGCCCTCCAAAGATCCTCCAGGCCCATAGCATGTACAAAGTCCCGGAAGTGACAAATCCCTCCCCTGGCAGGCTGAATCTGTGACCTATCTAAGTCCCTCTCCATTACTGCATTCATGTTGCCCCTAGGATCAGGATCCCCGATGTCATCTCCAGCAGTAATTTCCCAATGTCGGGGAGAGTGGTGCTGTGTAACTTAGGAGGAATGTACAGCGAACATAGATTAATTGTCTTGCCCTCCCAATGAGCCATCGGCGCCACGTAGCGCCCTAAGTGGTCCATCCTTTGTCTCCCAATTATCAGCGGTAGGGAGTTCTTAATGAGTATCCCCACCCCCCTGGAGCCTGTGGTAAAACCGGCATGTGCCCGCAGTGTATAGCCAAATCTATTAAGGGCCTTAGAATGGTTCCCAAGTAGGTGCGTCTCCTGAAGCAGGACAATGTCTGGTGCATGTCTGTGCAGGTATTGGAGCACCATGGTGCGCTTTATCTTGTTCTGCAGGCCATTAACGTTCCATGACAAAATACTGATTTGTCGTGTTTGTGGTGTATGCATTGTAGAAAATTAACACGAACCTCCAAGGAGACGAGTGCCTCCTCCCCCCTCCCTCCACTTCCCGCTTGCCTACTAATAGTGCCTTTGGAGCCATAACTTATACATCACAAAAGAAGAAAAAAGGAGAGAAAAATACATATACAACCTGCTCCCCCCAGCCCCTAGAACTACCCCCCTCCCTGCTGCCCTGCTACGCCGGCCACGTGACCAGACATCCCCCAACAAGCAGAGCGCCTGTAGCCCTTCAAAACGAAAACCTCTGGGTGAGTACTGCCACCTAGTCCCGCAACTTGAGGGCTGCTGTCAACCCCCCCACTTCAACATATTAGCCACCACATCCTGTCCTAATACCCCTGAATAGTGCAATTACTAAAAAAGTACAGGCCTCCAACCCAGATACCGTAAACATCCTCCCCTCCTCCCAAACAGTACCAGCTTTGTCTTCATTCATTTCCCCACATCACAAGGACCCCCCCCCCTGCGGGTCAACCTCCTGGACAATATCCTTCGCCCCCCTGGCACACAGTCAATGCCTACATAAGCGAGTCAATATACATCACGTGTGTTCCAGCCATTTCCTGTGCTCTAAGTCCATCCAGGCCACCTCACCCCATGTCCGGCGAAGCCGAAAGACTCCGAGGCCGATTCCTACTGGAGGGCAGAGTACCACCGTGTTGTTGACGTCCTCTCCCCGTTGAGCCAACTGAAGAAGTCGGAGATTTTGGCGCCGTGTTCCTCCAACCGCCCCCCAATCCGGGGCCTCCTGATGCACCTGCGTGTTCTTCCAGCCAAGAATGTACAGCCTCCGGGGAGGTAAAGAAGAGGGATACCCCATCTGCTAACAGCTTGAGAGGTGCTGGAAAAAACATCATATATTCGATGCCCCGATCTTGAAGCAATTTTTTCACTTCATCAAAGGATTTGTGCTCCTTTTGTACCTTCTTTTTTTTTTTCTTCAAACAACAGTAGTCCCATGCATTTATGAATAAAAGGAACAATAAATATAGACAGAATCAGTTCTATATTTTGAGTGACATGTCCAGCCGGACAGATGTCTTCAAGTTTACTCAATAAACAATTCAGTACAAACAGAATACCTTCAACTAATCACCAGTGTGGTACACAAGCCTGTGCCCAACACTAACGGATCAAATACAGAAGGTAGGTTTACAGACAAAAAAGGGCTTTTAAGGCAGACAAACGTTTTCTGTGTAAAAGATGCAGTTGTACAGAAAAATCAGAAAAACACCATTACATCACATAGCAATCACGTTTTGCATAAGGTGTTACAAAGGTCGATGGCATTTCGGTCCCTCTATTAGTCATAGGGACCATCATCAGGACATTAGAATAATGCCTTAACGTTGTTAGCCTCTAATTGCCTAAGAAGGAAAATAGGAGAAAAAAGAATCACATTTATTGAGAAGGACTGACATTACTTAAGGTAAGTGACTTATGGTGAAAGTGAACCAGTGTTTAAAAAGACTCAAAAATATGCGGCCATGAACGTGAACGTTACCAGGTGTCGCTAGATAGGTGGTTCTAAATGGTGTAGATGAGCTTTGAATGGACGTAAACTCAGAAAACCATAATGGACATGCTTATCAAGTGCAAGGCGCAACGAGGTAAGCGAACCGAGTGAGCCGGAACGTGCTAAGGAGAGTGGGAATTAAATAACAAGAACCCGAGTGTTCATGAACGTGCGGGGTGGACCGGAATAGTGGAAATAATCACGGTAGTGAGCAGCGAGTAATGACTATGGGCATGAGAGTATAATAGGGAATACCCTCCCAAATCACGGCGCAACGAGGTGGACTATTTTGAGTGAATGAAGTCATGCTTGAGATGTGACATGCGAGGAGCATGCCGAGAAGTAATGTCCCAGAGTTAACGCTCGTTCAATAGTGGTCTCCGAATATTAACGGGGTGGAGAGAAAAAAATCACGAGGCAATACGGAGAATTCTAAGGAGACCAATTAAGGGGCTTACCCGGGCACTCGTTTGTGGCCGGTTAGGAGGAGTACCATAGATTTTGTACCGAAGCCCCAAATTAAAAAATATGAGAATAATAAAATAATAAGTAGATGGGGTAAAAAACGCAAGTGAAAAGGTACATGCCAGTAACCTGAAAAAGAATCTTACCAAAATAGGGTGCTTTACGTGCCGCGGTATAATAACGTATTCCAACGGCGCCAGGATTCTGCCTGTTGAGAGACATCGTCCATCAGAATTGTACAGTTAAATCTTACCGAGTGGTGGAGGCAGCGGGCTGCTCAGCACTTACCGGGTTAGTCGGTAGTTCAGTGAATGCCTGGCGTGCTCGGCGAGGGAACGCGAGGAGTTTACAAAAAGGTAGAGTGAAGCCGATTGGTTAAGGGACGTGCCGGAGCTAAGACACAAACAGTGGACAAGAACCATGGTAGCCCTGCTGGGGGAGGCAGAGTGTTTATCTGATGTGAAGTGCACAGTGCAGGGTGAATAGAGGTGGAAAGATTAAAATTACGTTGACAATAGTCTAGAGGTTCAAAAAGACAGCCCGATCAGAGCATTTAGATTAAAATTACGTTGCCAAAAAGACAACCAGATCAGAGCATTTAGGATTTATATGAGGGCAGTCCATTCCTCTTGAACGTTCAGGCCGGAGTTCAAACTGTCCGTTTTCAGTATCCATCGCAGCTCCTCTCTGTTGAGCATTCGGGCATTACGTAAACCTTTGATTGCATATATATATATATGTTCCCTTTTCTAACCCGCCCTATGGTTAGAATCTTTAGCAAAATTATTTTTTAGGATGTTCCCTTTCTTACACTCCCTTTGAATAAATGCTCAAATTGTTTCTTATTAAATATGTTCCCTTTGAAAATTACTGAAGTGTTTTGATTATTTAGCGTGTTTCTTTTTCTTACCCTTCCCAAAGTATAAATGCTCAAATCATTTGAATATATAGCATGTTCCTTTTTTTCTTACCTTCCTTAAGTGCTAAATGATCGAAATCAGTTTAATACATCTTTTGCATAGTTACATTCTGGTTCTGATTTTCATTATTGAGAGTCTTGTGGTGTTTAATCTTTGGATCATGACCATTAAAGAAATTTAGATAAAGAGTTTTAAAACTTTTCGAGTCTGTGGTTATTATATGAGTGCAAATGTTATTTTTCCTATCTATTTTCAATCTATCTCTCTGATCCAATAGAGTTACAGGTACCAGTGACAAGGATTGGTAAGTCAATGGTAGAAGACTTAGCAAATAAAATAAACTAATAGTAGAAGCAAAAGGTTACCTGGTTAAGTTGTCAAGTAATGTTTTATGGGCCCAGGTGAGTATGATAAAATTATAGTCCGGTGACCTGCGCGCTCGATCCATAGGAACGGTGTTAGTTAGAGAAAATATCCTCTGATTCAGCGCATGATGGTGCACGCCATAAAAGATGCTGTATCAAAGATGCGGGGTTCTTTAAATATGACGCAGGGCCATTGTCTGCTCATTTGAAATCGAATACGCCGCAGGAGCGGACAATACACAAAAAAGACCACCAGTGTAGACAAGTATAAATGAGGCTGCAAATGATTGTTAGAGATGCTTTCCATCTTGCACAAGGTGGCATATTTGTACAAAATTTGACCTACGTAACATACGTTAGAAAAATGCATTCACATTATAAGAATTTTGTTTAGAAGATCACATTAAAGCAATCTCTACATGTTAATTTATGTGTTTAAATGTGTTTCACACCAGTGTGCCTGGGATGTTCGACTCTAGCTCCACCCTGAACCCTGAAATAAATACCTGCAACAGCATAACTGATTCGAGTAAGTATGGCTTTGAGGTGCGCCTTAGACGAGAAACAGAGGCTATTTTTATCATTTAAGAGCAGAATGTCACTCAGCAAGAACCGCAATCACGTCACATCAAACTGCACAAATAGCATTTTTGTCATCGAGCCCTTCAGCTAGCTTGATGCTGGTAGGGAACGTCTTTAGAGCTCAGATACAACAAGCACGCAAACACCCAGAGCGGAGCTTGGTGTGTTACCCCCTCCTGATAAATGTATTCTGTCGCAAATAGTTGGGGACAGGTGCTTTCAGTCGAGTATGGTGAGAGGTTTGCAGAATTTCACCTAGGATTGTAACATGCACACACAACTAAAACACGCATACATGCACACATTCACTTTTTCTCCTCCCAGTTTTGAAGTTCTTAGTTATATTGGTTATTTTACAAAATATTTTGTTGTAAGCACCCTAACAATCCACACTGTTCTCCCTTTCCACTGCCCCTTAAGCCCCCTCATGTGCAGATTCTTAGATAATGTAAGATAACATGGTATGCCAGAGTGATTGTAGGGAAATCTAAAGCTCACCCGCCCTATCTTATTCACCAAGCTACGCCCCTGCAAACATAAAATAGGCCAGGAAAGAGTTAAGGTGAACAACTTGCACTGAGCAGCAACAAGGCCGTAAAAGGGTTACAGGAATGTGCAAAATGAGAGGCTGATGAGAGCAAAACACTGAGAGACAGATACTGACAGGAATAAATATATGGAAGGAGGCTTGTAGCGTGGAGAATTGACAGTGAATGAAACATGAGAAAGGAAAAAGGAAGATAACACACACTGAATTGAGACATAAAACACAGCACGGATACAAGCTACAGAACACACACGCACACAGCCAAATGGAGAGAAAGCCATGATTCCCAGCGGCATACATACACACATATGCAAATGCATGGGTTGGTGCCCACAAATACCCAAAGGAACAAGGAAGTGTGCACCTAGGAGTTGAAAGAAGCACACAAACACACCAGAACACACATATAATGACTTGGTTGTGTTGTCACCTTCAGGAAGGGTCTGCTGAAACCTGGTGCTGGCCAGCCTGTGATGAGTGTGTCCTCCAAGTGTCCTTTTGTTGCTGCTTTGCGTTTGGCGTGGAGGAGTTCATATCAGAAGAAGGTTATGGTGAATGTCAAATCTTGCTCTTGTGACCTATAAGAGGGCAACAAATAAATGCACAAAGAGAGCCAACCCTGAGCTGAGTTACAGATGTTCTAGACCCTAAGAGACATCATCAGAGCCCTATCAATTAAAACACTCATAGATGGTATTTAAAACTATCAAAGTATCTCATAAAAATTGGAAAGGTTTCTGGGTCTGTGTAGGGCTACCTCTAGGCTGATATGGCCATCTGATTTCCCTAAGTGGCAAGTTAAGGGAAATAAAATACACTGGTACAAAGTTGTTGAGCTAGGAGCACATTGTTTGGCTTGGGGTGAAAGCTGGGATGTTAACTCAGGTTTTTCATCTCACAGTCTGGAATACAGTCCCTGCCTTTCTACTTACCATCAAGAATAATGCCTTCTACATAGTTATCTTTCAGGAATTACATTGCGACAATGGATTCGACAAAACTGATTTTGGACTTGGCCCTGTCTGCAGGGTCATTCCTAAATGACCCTGCAGTTTTACCCTCCTGTTTTCAGAACTCATTTTGGTTGGCTTTTAGGAGTCTGATCCTTTTACCAATGCTATCCAGTGCTAAAGTGCTTGTACTCTCTCCTTAAAACATCGTAGACTTGACTTACACTCAATTTGTCTATTTAGTTCTCTTGTAAGTCCCTAGAAAGAGGTGCTGCATGTAGTTAGCCTGAAATTAAAACTACTAGTGGGCTTGCAAGGTTGATGGTGCCACCCACTCAAGTAGCCCCTTAAACATGCCTGAGCAATTCCTTTGCAGCCTGTGTGTGCAGTCTTAAACTGACATTTCGACCTGGCAGAATAAACCTTTGCGAGGCTCAAATCTTCCTTTTCAGACAATAAAGCCACCCCTAGGGTAAGCCCTAAACAGCCCAAAGGCAGGGTGCACATTATTTAAAAGGTTGGTCTTGCTATTTTAAGTTCTACATGTCCTGATATGTGAAAAACGCTTACATTTGTTTTTCATTTCGGCAAAGTTGTAAGGTGTCTCCCATAGGATAACATTGGGTTTACCTTATTACAGTTAATACAATGTAACTTTCAAATGAGAGCAGGTCAATAGATCATGCTTGGTGTCTTTGGAATGGTATTAAAAACTCCTCTTTTATGGTAAATTTAGACTTTGAAATACAATTTTGAAAATACCACGTATAAAAATCTGTCATTTTCATGCCTTATCCTGTCACTAGCTCACAAGACTTATTGCAGCTGCCAGTTGGTCCTTGTGTATTCATCTTGGACAGTCACACACAAAAGAGAGCTTAGGTGTGCCGGATGGGCCATCACTGACAGGATGGGAGGGCAGAGTTAGGAACAACCCCAGTTGCACCAGAATAAGTTGTTTCCTGCCTTCTTATTAAGGATTGCATACCGCCTGTTGTTACTCTGGAACCAATGTAGGGTAGGCAGGAAACCTGTGCAATTTTTCAAAAAACCTTGAGAAGCTTCGGATGTCCTGAAGGACGGCAGCCTTTTATGATGACGTGTTTTTTTTGCTGCCTTCTTGCCTGGGTGAGAAGGATTGGACCTGCAACCTGTACCCAGGACAACCAGAGTTGCACAAAGGGCTAGTCTCTTGTAACCAGCACCTCGGTATGCAACTGTGAGTTCAACCCTATCAAGTTGTGCCATCCCAGTCCCGGACACTTGGAAGAAGGCCTTAACATGATCTGCCAGCATGGACCCAGCGGAACACACATATATCCTCTGCTGCAGAGTGTAACCCAGAAAAGAACTATCCCATTGCCTATGATGCAATGATTCTTCCAGCACAAGGACTCAACCTTACAGCCCTCTGCCTCATCGGAACTGTCGCTGTGTGATGCATGTCTAATACAGGGCCATGCATTGCAAACATCTTGTTGACAGCAGGACTTTGCAACCAGCCAGTTCATGACACATCCTCAATGCAGAAACACACATCACAACCTTTCCTCAGTGATTCCCTCCTCAAAATGTTGCAGGACTTTACATTGCAGACTTGAGGCTCCCCGGTTCTGGTGCTGAGTGTTGCATTTCTTTACTGGCCCTCACATTACTTCAGCTGTGAAACTCATCCTCAACGTGTGAATTCACAATGATCTGCAACCTGAATTCAATAATAAGTGGGCCTAACTGGGTCCCTATAGTCGGCCCGCGTTCCATTGCAGTCAGCCTGAACTTTTGAATTTGGCCTGGTCCTGCGTTCCTAGACATCAACAGTTGGAGCTGTGTGCTTTTTAGGGCTATTTCATTGAAATCTTTAAACCTGCATATCTACAAACTACTGATTTGATTGTTGTTGTTGTTGTGGGCTCATTTTTATTAATTAAACATTACTCTATGTGTCAAACGTGGTGTGGGATTCTCTTTGTGTGGTGTTCCTCATGCTATTAATGTTTTAAGTGTTTCACAAATACTTTACACATTGCCTTCATGTTAAGCCAAGATACCAAAGGTTGAGCACAGGTTAATTTGGAGTTTGCTTGTGACTTTACCCTGACAAGGAGTTTGATTTCTGGTTGAGTGGGGTTTCATTCCCCTCAGCCAGTAACCCAATTTCGTACACAGGTATTCAGCGGTGGGGATTATGATTGTGCAGTACTGTAGAGTAATCTTGTGTTACGCTATCATCACAGGTAAATAGTTTAAGGTCAGTTTGAGATTTTTAAATTTTTGTTTATTGTTTTTTTTGCTTTTTCAAAATGTACTCTCTTAACTACACGACTGTCTGTGACCATACCTGCAGTTATGGAATTCAAGCTGGACAACTTGGAAAATTATACTGTAGTTGATCTCAAACAGTTCTGCAAGGAAATGGGGCTCTGTTGGACCTAGATTACCCAAGCCTACATATGGTAGCTTGGCACAGTAGTGGTCTACAGCTAACTCAAGGCGTTGGCTAAGTACTTACAAGTCTCACCCACAGTAACACAGTGATGAACCACTAAAATAAAGACACAACACCTCTGTTTGGAAAAATACCGTTACCTTTTATAAAAATAATATGTTTTTCTGTTATGCTTTTTAGTCAAATTACACCTTTTACATGAAATACAAATCACATTTCAATATTTTTCCTGTTCAGAATTTGAGAATCAAAGGTACATTTAAGGTTTAGAGTTATTCAGGACACAATACACTTCACTAGAACTTTACAGAAAGGAAAATACAGCCTGACAGTGCAATATATGTTTAAAGACTCATTAGCAGGTACATTACCCCACAGCTCTTAAGCACTGCTCAACTCACAGAATGACCTGGTTGTAGTTCTTCACTGCATAACCAACCCGCAATGTGACTAAAAGGGGAGACACAACAATATTAGCCAGGTTCCTCTCACTCTAATTTAAAGGCTCAATTGACTAAAAGGAGATCTACTTCTCCAATTTACCAAGAAACTACAAGGGTTTCTCCCCCAGGAACCCTGTAATTCCCTACACCGCTTCCTCCTCTTTGCCCCAGTTACTTTTGGGACACTGTAGTTATGATTAGGCTGAACACTAGCCCGTTTTCTTCACTTAGGCTTCCTTGTGCAGTACACTCTAAGTCTCAGTTGCAGCCCCACTGTCTTGTCTCCTTTCCCTGGTGCTGCTGCCTCCCGTCCCCACACTACCCAGCTTACTTGTAGGCTTCTGGGTGTGATGCGAGTGCTCTCCCCACTCGCGCTGAAACCTGGCAGCAGTCGGCGGTTGAGAAAGGTCGAGGAAGGCTTCCCTGGCCCCCAGGCTCCTTGCTGTGACGTCCGCTGTGGCGCTTCTGCCTCCTCCGGACGGGGAAACGGCTACCTGAAGCTCCGACGCGATCGGCTCTCCTCAGTCGGCACTGCTCAGCTGGGCATGCGCGGTCGCGCTCACTCTCCTTCCGCTTCTGCGCGCTGGCTCCCAGGGAGGTCGTCGTTCTCCACGGAGACGCTGCTCTATCTCCTCTGGGCCTGCTCGATCCTAGGCCCCTCCTGCCTCCACAGAAGCGTTTATACGCTGGACATGTGCGGAAGCGCCTACCTCCTCACTTGACTCGGCCGGTGCCCCCGGGGTCCCGATGCCGATCGGAGCGGCGCCGCTGCTTCCTCCCAGTCACTTCACGCTTTGGCCTCACAGGAAGGATGTCCACACACGGCGCCCTTACTCCTCAGGTCGCCAGGGTGCCACAGACACCCGCCTTCACTTCAGCTGCTCCACAACACCGGTAAGCACAGCGCTGGATAGGGCAGCCAGGAATATCTTCAGTTAAGGATATCCTGAGAGGATTTTTAATGTAGCTCCAAGATAGGAGAGACTGCTTCCTCAAGTAGCTCGATTTCTGTGTCAGTAGTTGTTGTCTTTGAGAGAGGGATCGGTCAAAGGCTGAAGGGGGAACAATCTTCTGAAGTAACTGTCAGCCTCAGTGACCAGCTAGCTGCTCTCAGTGTGTCCACCTCCTCTCACCACTGCCTCACTCCTCTACTCTGGGGTCAGCACAAAATGGCTGCTGGTCACTGGCCTTATATAGGGTGGCCTGAGACCTGCAGAAGTCTCTAGTTAATTCCAGAAGGTTCCCTAATGTTACCCTATGGACCTGTCCTCCAGTAGTGTCCGTTATGGCAGTTGGTGGACACCATTTTAGATCTCTGGAGATCCCTAGATTTTCAAGGGGGATGACTAGGCCTCACAAGTATGAGGGAAGAATGGCGTCATCGCCAAGGAACACCTAGCCCCCTGACAGCATTAAAAATTCCTGATGGACACATGTAAAAATAAAAATAGAAACTCTGGGAGGCTAAGGGGGACAAAAATAAATCATGGTGGTTAGAGTCTTCCCAGAAGCAGACAGGTCTAACAGGCTCCCTACCAAGAGGTTGAAGATTCAGAAAGCTCAGGGGGCATGGTTGGAGGTTCACCAATCTCTGGTAGCAAAAGAGGACCAGGATGAGGAGGATGATATTGATGAACAGGATCATGATCCTGAATAACATAATATATGTATTTAAAGTGCACGTTCACCCAGAAGGGTATCTTGGCACTGAATAACAGATGTTTATTTTTACCCAGCTCAATGATACTCATGTTGTCAACCTCACAAGGATGAAAGGCTGAGTGGACATGCAAAGATTTGAACCTATGACCATGAGGTCAAACATAGGTCTCCACAGTGGACGCATTAGAATACTGAGCCAACAGCTTTTAGGGGACTTGGATTACAAATCTCCTGAGTTGGAGGCAGTGTCTCCTCACATAGTCTGTCCCCAGAGGAGTTAGAGGACAGGAAGGCAGAAATGGAGTTCAGGCTGCAAATGGTTAAGGTAAAGTGTGAAGCTGTGGAAGGAAAATAGCTCATGAAAAAAGTTGTAATGATTTCCCTTTTGGGCCCATTTTGGTTCTCCCTTAGTTTCCCACACTAGACATTTTAGTCGGTCTCTGCTTTGCACAGCCGTACATAATACATTTGTTTCTGTGTCATGATATCATTTTAGAAATATACTGTACAGGTTATTTATTCAGGGACTCTTCTTGGGATTTAGTCTGAACCTATTGTACAAGGTCAAATAACATGGTGTACAGTTTCCTTGTGCCCGGTCAGCAACATCTTCTAACTGCAGCACTGCTGTAACCTTCCAACACAGTAGTTCTTATCATATAAACTGTGTCTCACTCCCTGAGGGGCAGAGAGGAGAATTCCGACAGCAAGACCAGTCCTGGACTGAAGAAGCAGCCTTGAGTAAACTGAGTTTACCCTATGATGTGGACCACCTAACTACAAATACCAGGTATGGGTCCGGTGCTAATTCCCAATGATAACTGATATCTCCTTGTTCTCACACAGTGAGGGTAGGCCTAGACAGATATACCATTTGCCATGGCTGGTTTGTTCATTGTAATTTATCAAGAGAATGAAGGCCCCTGAACAAAACAATACCCAGGCAGGGAAGCAGTGTATGAAGACCACAACCCAAACAAGAAGCAATGTGCCTAGTCAAATTATGTAAAGCAAAATATTTTGTCCATGATTTAAAAACACTAAAAAGTCACAGTTGAGCCAAGCGATTCAACACACACAAGAAACAAATCTCAAAGAATTATTTTTGCTAAGAAATATAAACATTATTTTTATTAGAAATATTCAAAATTTCTTTTAAGCATGATCAAAGTAAACACAGAAATTAAATATATCCAATGTCCCTTTTGGTACCAACACACCATTTACAATATTTATTTATTTATTTATAACATTTATAGAGTGCGCTGCAACCCTGCGGGCATCCTGGCGCTAAGACGTAAGGAGAGAACTGATAAGAGACGCAGCTGACATAAGAAGGGCGGTAATGTGAGGAGTCAAGTAACTAGATCAAGTGTCAAAGTTTGGGGAAAATCCACGTCTTGACTTTCTTATAGAATTGCATTAAATTCTGTGTACTTCTAATTTCCAGGGGAAGATGATTCCAAAGGTGGGCAGCTTCCACACCAAAAGCTCTTCCCCCCATAGTTGCTTTCTTTACCCTGGGAATCCTGGCAGCATACACCAAGCTCCTCTGCAGTATACCAGATGCATTGAGCCCCTTTTGTTCCCTCCAAGTTGCAGGTTCGAAAGTTGTGTTCTTCGCTGCCGCGGCTGGTTCTAGACTCATTTGAACTCACACCTTGGCATGGTCTAATTTCTAAGTTCCCTTTTGTACTCCAAAGGTTCCAGATATAAGTCTCTTTACTCTCAGGCTGCAGGTTCACAGCTCTCCTGCACAGTGCGCTGGGGGTCCCCGAAGCCCTTGTGCATTCCTGCTGCCTCCTCTGTACTTTCCCAGAGACAGGTTCCACCCTCCGCCATGCTCTCTAAGCTGCAGTCACAGGTCCTAGCCTATTGCACCCTCCCCCGTTGGGGTCCCAGTCTGGTCTCCACTCTCCTCG
Source organism: Lissotriton vulgaris (assembly GCF_964263255.1). Classification (NCBI taxonomy): domain Eukaryota; kingdom Metazoa; phylum Chordata; class Amphibia; order Caudata; family Salamandridae; genus Lissotriton; species Lissotriton vulgaris. The sequence continues at coordinate 220,194,561 of NC_141685.1, forward strand.
GGTGCAAGTGCGGCGCGATCCCGGTGCGGTTTCCAGGCTATTGTTTCCCGGGTTCAAGCCTCCCAGCCTCCAGGAGGTGTTCTCTGTTGCCACCGACGAGCCTCCCCGCCTCTGGTCGCGTAACGTGGCTACAGGGGCGGGTGCAACCAAGTCCAATACTAACAACAATGTGCAAACTCAGTCCCCCCAACAAGTCAATCAAACTGAGAATCACACTACATACATACCATTCAAATCATACATGCCGGTCATTTAGAGACATGCAGCATAATATCAATAAAATCTGAAACATTAAGAAAAAAAATTATCGATCACCAGGACCAAAACCAGGATCCCTTGTCTTGTACACTAATATGTAAGTTGAACAAATCTTCTCCTCCTTCTATTTCTCCACTTTTGGGGAAAGTGAGGCCCTATCTACCAAGGGGAATCTAAAGAAACATTTGGGGGTCTATTAGGATGGCTGGCGCCTGACACCCTAGTTGTGCTGGGACCAGCCGCCAGTGATGCTGCGGTCCCGCACCACCAATTAGGATGCCACCGCCAGCAGCACCCGCCATTATGCAATATATGCATGTTCAGCATTGGCATGCACAACCTAACAGGCACGAGCAGTGTCTGCCACCTTGTGCATGCCAATGTTAGGGGTACCATGGGTACCCCCCAAGTGCAGCACCCCACCCCACCACCCCCTGGGGGCCCACAATGAAACCCCAAAGGAAACTCTGCATGCTTTTCTAGGGCGGAGTCTCTGCCATGGAAAGGCATTAAAAATGCCTGCACGGCACCGCCATCATATTATGGGCCTTTTTCGGCTGGTAGGCAATCAAGACGATTGCCTACCGGTGGAAAAGCGACGGACGGTCTTTCCATCCGCCGCGGTACCCCCGACCATGCTAATGTGGCAGGGGGTAAAAGGCTGTCCGGCGGGGTGTTTTGGCGGGCGGATCGCCACCTCCCGTATTGCGGTGGCGATCTGCCCGCCATCCTAATAGACCCCTTGGTCTCCGGTTCCTTCAAGCCTACAATTGCTTTAATAGGATTTGCCCCGCTTTCCAGAAACATACACAGGACTTACATTTATTTGTCAAATCAGGCTCTCCTAATGACCCATGTCCGGTTTCAGTGATTAAATTAGCTCCTGAACCCCAAGCAGATATTCTTACTTCACTATGTAATGCCTTGTTTAACTCTGGAAATGTCCCTAAAGCATTGAACAAAGCATTGATTCTCCACTGCTAAAAAAACATAATCTCGACCCCAAAAATCCCAATAAGTTTCGGCCTATTTCCTGGCTTCCCCTCCCAGCAAACTGATAGAAAGCGCCATGAATTCGCAACTCACCAGGTTTTTACAGGAACATCATATTATAGACTCAACACAATATGGCTTTAGGGGGAGGCCACAGCAATCAGTGTTTATTAAGTCCACCAAAGAAATCAGGGAGGCATTGGATGTGGGAGGCAATGCTGCATTGATAATGTTGGATCTCTCATTAGCCTTCAACGCTGTCCACCATGATCTCTCTTATTGGCCTGATTGCCGGCGTGCTGCATTCAGGGTATGGCTTGGAAGCTACTGCACTCCTTCCTGATGGATAGAAATCAAACAGTCTCCTAAGATATGTTGTCTTCCAAACCTTTTTCTCTCACTTGTGGGGTCCCACGGGAGTCCTCACTGAGTCCGACATTTTTCAATGTATATGTTTGATCTCTGGCACAACTGATTAGAACATTCGGTTTTCACTTAACTTTCTACCTGCTACCGAACAATGAAGGTATCCGTCTGTAACATAACTGGTGCTCATGTAAAGCACTCTGATACCTTCAGGTTGTGCTATATAAAACTACATGAAAAAACAAAAGAATCAGGAAATTGAAAGTGGTGAGAAACTTTATGACTGTATGAAGTTGGTAAAGGTCTTGATCACGGAAAACTGTTTGAAATTGAACTGAAGCAAAACTGAGGTGATCATTTTTTGAAACAATACAAACTTTTGGGCACCTTGATGGTGGCCTGAGGAATTAGGTGTCCTCCCGATGCCTGTCAGGAAAGCAAAACACCTAGGAGTGATAATTAACTATAGGTTCAATTTTGGGGATTAGGTGAACACAGTTACTGCCTCCATGTTCCAGATGCTTAGAACAATAAAAAAAATTGCACCTACTACCTCAGGAAAGCCAACAAATAGTGATAACCTCCCTTATTTGATCTAAACTTTATTATTGCAATGGTATATATTTGAACATCCAACAGCAACACATGAATAAACTGCAATTATTGCAAAATGGGTAACCTAGGTTGCTAACCGGTACTCCTAAATTTACATTGGTAAAAAAAGAATCAAAAAGCTCCACTGGCTGCCAATAGGGCAGTGTGTCAGATTGAAAGCGCTCTATAGTGCCTTCAAGGATCTGCATGATGGTGGACCATCATAAGCAGTGTTTAGGCTGGTAAACCCCCAACAGAACTCTTCACTCCTTAGGAGCGAAGACAATGGAAGTGCCTAAATTCAAAAAGGCTAATTGGGCAGGCAGAAGCTTTGCTATCTGCACTTCGAGGGCATGGAACAAACTTCCATTCCAGATCCGGGTCTCCCCTGACTTGTCGTCATTTAGGAAAGCACTGAAAACATGGCTTTACAACAATTAGTTTGACCTGGGTCTTTGCCTTGCCTATTCTGCTATTTAGACTGTTGAGCTAAGCGCCAGGACACCCTCAGATAACCGTTGCACTCTATAAATGCATATAACATAACATAATATATACTTCCTAGAAGTAAATTACACTGATACCATAAATTCCATATTGCATGATGGATCACTAGATTAAAAAACAATTAGATATATCAAGTATTCTTGTCCTTGTATTCCAATTCTAGATTAGTGATGAAGCGCATTTTAGTTAGGACTCAGATTATTAGTTGCAGCTTCTTCATGGCGCCAAGTAGTTTAAAAGACAACAAAGAACAGAGGTAAGGCACTAAAGTGAGTCCCAGGGCGAGGTAAGATGCAGAAAAATTCAAAATATAACCACATGTAATGTGGACAAAAACTAATGGCCAAACACAGGGTCAGATTTACTACTTCTGGTGCATGTCTGCTAACCAGCAGGGATGCGCCAGAAGAGTTGCGACGAATCTGCCCACCCGTGCGCATTTACAATGTGGCGCAACATGGCGCACGGATGGGCAGATGCGTGTCGCATCCCCCGTCGGAAACGCGGCGCATTGCTAGAGTTGCGTCGCAAGCGCGACGCAGCTCCTGGAAGACTCGGGTGCCCTATCCCTAACACGCTGCATCAATCCTTACGCCTGCTTCAAGCAGGCCCAGGGTTTTGACGCAGAATGGCCTTAGAATCTTGTAGATTTCACCCAGCCACTTTTAGGAGGTGTTCTTGCGCCCGAACGCCCCCCCTCCCCCGCGCCGGAACGCCCACATGTGGAACAGGGCTTTACAACATGACACATCTCCCAGATGCGTCACGTTGTAAATAACCCGCAGCATGGCGCTGGCTTGGCGCCGCCCCTGCGTCACAAATGTGACACAACAGTGCCGTAAAAGTAGCGCAAGGGGCTTGTAAATGTGCCCCACAGTTTCTACAAAAGAAGGAAGTCTCATTGGCAAGGTCCACTATGTGTCAATAGAAAACTCAGCATATAACTGGTCCAATAATAAGGGAGGGGAAATCCCCTTTTCCTGAATAATAACAGGATGGCAAGACCACTGTTCAATAATCAAGAGTTCTGGATGGTGGCCTCAACTATAGCAGTCTGCTGGAATAGTCGCTACTGAAAATCAGTTAACGGTGTGTTTACTTTGAAAATGCTATAAGAAATATTGAATATTTTTAAACAAAATGATGTTTATATTTCTTTGCAAAAGATATCTTTGAGATTTGATCCTTGTTTGTTTTGAATCACATGGCTCAACTGCTACTTATGAGTGTTTTCGAATTATTGGCGAGATATCTTGCTTTACATAATTTGACCAGGCAGCTGGTTTCTTGTTTGGATTGTGGGTTGCTCTTTGTATACAGCCTGCTAGTAATGCTGATTATGTTGTATTTGTTTTCTTATTGCAGATCAGATACTTCATAATAGACTTCAGTAGTTTCAATAAATGTGTTGCAAACTTTCTATGTGTCTTTCTTTTGTTTATTATGGACATGCAGGAGTGAGAAACCAAAGGTGATGATCTGGTTCCACGGTTCCCTTGAGGACTAGAGGGTCATGTTCTAGGTTGCCAAATCACCTGTTACTCTGGGAAGGTTAGGAGTTCAGGTGATGCACTGTGGGCTAGCTGGGTTTGGGCCGACAGTTGCTGAGGTGGTAGAGAGACTCAGGGCCAGATGCATCAAGCTAAAAACCGGTCGCAAAGAGGCAGATTCTCAGAACCTGCCCCTTTGCGACCAGTATTTTTGCATTTGGGATGCATCATCCCAAATGCAAAAATCGCAAATAGAGAATTCGCTAAATTGCGATTGTTTGCATTTAAGGAATCTCAAATTGAGATTCCTTACATGCAATGCACGAAAGTTTCAAAAATAGCGAAATCGCTAATAGGGCACACAAATTACCACGAAGTACAACTTCATGGTAATTTGCAAAAACGTTGAAAAATGCACTTTTGTGCATTTTTCAAAGTTTCATGTTGTGCACACACTTGCCCTAAGGGCATGTGTGTGCGCAACATATGTGCACAGATCAAATTCAGGGATGCAACAGGGTGTCCTTTGGACACCCTTGCACCCTTGAACTCGCAATCTCAATTTGCGAATCGCTAATTGCGATTCGCAAATTGAGATTGTCTTCCAATTTATTCCTAGGGGCCTCTAAGCCAATAGGAATGAATAGGGAGGTATTCATTAATTGCGACTCACAATTTGCAAGTCGCAATTAAGGAATTCTAAGAAATCGCTATTTTTGTAGTGATTGCTTGTTGCATTCCATTTTGCTATTCCTTATTAGCGATTCCTTATTTATCGCTAATAAGGAATCGCAAAATGGATGCTTGATGCATCAGGCCCTCAGTCCCTATATTCTGACGTCCTGTTATCCCAAAGCACACGGTTCTGCTTTACTACCAGAATTCCTGCGACAAACCCTCAGAGAGCGGGACCTTAAAGCCAAACAAGCAAAGTCCAGTAAAAATAGTGGCAGTATAAACACAGCCATATTTATGAAGGGACAGTGTTGTTTTTTCCAGCAAACATCTGGGTGCATGCGCAACGCAAGCCTTAAGTGCGATTTATAAAGCATTATGTGGCCTGAGTGGCTGGAATCTTCAGATTTTCCACAGTTCAGTGGGTTGAAAATCATGATTTTATTAAAGACACGGAGGCCGATATTATGCATACATTTTTTTTTTTTTTAAAGTGAAGAGCTTCACAAAAGATCAAGTAAAGTGTTGCATTCTCCTAAAGATGGACAACATCTCAGCGGTCAGATATGTGAACAAACTAGGAGGCCCTCGCTCGAAGGCTCTTGCAGATCTGGCAAAAGAATTCTGGCACTTTTGCCTGAACCAAAATATTATGGTTCTAGCTCAATATTTGCCTGGCGTGAACAACTCCATCACCGATTGGAATTCACGTCAACTGAAAGACTTCAGTGATTGGAAACTCAACAATACAATCTTTTCTTTACTGAAAAAGATTTGGGGTCCCCTTCTCAAAGATCTCTTTGCGAATCGCACCAATGCTCAGATTCAGAGATTCTTCAGTTGGAGACCAGATCCAATGGCGGAGGCAGTGGATGCTCTAATGCAACCATGGATAGACTCTCCTTGCTATGCGTTTCCCCCCTTTGCTCTTATTCAGAGAGTCCTGCTCAAAGTCAAAATGGACAAACCGCAAATTGTCCTAATTATTCCCTTCTGGCCCTCTCAAGTATGGTACCCAGATCTTTTAGAAATGCTGATTGCCGACCCAGTACTTCTTCCGGACATACCAGATTTATTAATCAACGCCTCGGGAGATTTTCACAATTTAGTCCTTCAAGGTCCTCTCAGACTAATGGCCTGTTTGATTTCGGGAGAGCCTCTCAAATGTCAGGCTTATTTTCGTAGGCTTCGAATCTTATCTAGGACTCTTGGGCACCTGGAACCTCAAAGGCATACAGGTTGGCTTGGAAAAAATGGTACTGTTGGTGTACTTCAAGGAATCTGGATCCCTTTTCGGCTCCTTTAGTTGAGGTTGTAAACTATCTCTCAGAAATTTTCCTCGGGGGAAAAGCATATAGTACGGCTAATATCGCTAGATCAGCTATCTCTTCGGGACACGATTTAGTCGATAGTCTCCCTGTTGGACAACATGATGTCGTAAGAAGGCTCTTAAGAAGTGTAAGAATTAAAGCTCCACCTGGAGCTAAATACTCTTCGCTTTGGGACGTGGATTTCATTTTAAAAGAACTCTTGTCCTGGAGAGAAAATGAATTTTTGTCTATTAGGGATCTATCCTTGAAATTAGTCATGTTGTTATGTTTAATTTCATTTCGGAGAACTGATGTGAAAGCTCTAGAAATCTCTGGTTGCAGGTTTGTTCCAGAGGGTATTTGTTTCACCATATCAAAAAGAACTAAAACTATGTCTAGGACTATTTTCTATCCCAACTTTGACGATTGTAGAAAACTTTGTGTTGTAAGATGTATACGTGAATATGAAAAAAGAACAGAATGTCTGAGGGCAAATTCCGAATCACAAATAATTATTTCCTTTAGACACCCTCATAAAGTTGTTTCCCCTCCTACTCTAGCTCGCTGAGTTAGAGAGGTAATGTCTAGGGCGGGAATTGATTTATCCAAGTTTGGGGCGCATTCTGCTAGAGGGGCAATGGCTTCAAAGGCCTTCTTTTTAGGTGGTGGTTTATCAGCCATCTTGTCAACAGCTGATTGGTCTTCTGATTCTGTTTTTAAGAAATTCAATTTCAAACCTCTGGACTGTCCAGTTTCGAATATTATGGCAAGGCTTTAAACATGCATAATATTGGCCTCCGTGCCTTGCATTAGCATTGCCTAGTAGGCAGACAGCCCTTTGTATCCATTGGCGAAGGTCTATTGGATCAATAATGCCATTTTGTAGGTAGGCCTCTTCACAAAGGTCGAAGATTCTGGACAAAGGTCCAAAAACGTCTAAGAGACGATCTTGGCAGCCTTTCAGGCCTTTGTTGAGTCCTCGTCTTGGGTCTCTACCCATTTTGTTAAGGAATGTAAGCATTTTAGAGTGGAGCTCAGGAGTAAGAGCAACTTTATTAGATAAGGAGGGTCTGGGACACTCTGATCTTAGTTTTGTTCTAACTTCTCTAGGTATTTCTCTTCTTATCCAGAACTGAACGTAATCAGCAATGTGTTTGATTGGTTCCCATTGGGGGGAGAGAGGGTGTTGAATTGAATTAGGATCAAACATTTGTTCTCCTAAGGGGTCAAAAAGGCAATCGTATTTTCTTTTTTGATCCTTTTAGCTTCTATTTCATCTTCCTCCTCGGAGGTCTGAAAATCAGAGGAACATGAGACTAGTATGTCTCCACTACTGGAGGATTCATCGCAAATAATAATTTTGCGTTCCCCTTTCATGGCCTTCATAGCCTTATCTGCAATCTCCGTATGAGATGATCTTTCCTTGCCTTTCAGCATAAAGGGCCTTTTACTTTGAGATACATCCTCAGTATGCCTCCTCTTTTTACTGGCCTTTACACCACTACCCGAAGGTATGGAACCAGATTTGTCTACCTCCAAAGAGCAGACTTGAGGCGTTATTTCTTTGTCCCTTGACAGTCTCTCCTCCATTCTTCCAATACAGTTATCGATTTTTTTACCCAATTGTGTGGCTAGAGTTGACACTGCCTTGTCAACTGAATCTTTGATTCTCATATCAACAGAGTCTCCACTCAAATCTGATTGATCCATAATGAAAGTAAGAGGGCTTTGGGTCAATGTAGAGCTGCTCTAAGTGCCCTTAATATAAATATAGAAAACAAGGTCTTATTTAAATATAATATAATTATTATCAGACCCATTAAAAAATTCAAATTAGGAAGTTAAATTGGTAAAGGGTTAAATCCGATTAACTTGTGAGGATTAAATCCGATCAATTTATGAGGAGCACGAAGGTTTCGTCGATCGACGTTGAATTCCCGAGCGGAAAACTGTCAAACCGGCTCTTTTGCATGTCCAAAAGATGGCCGATAGTTTCCCATGGGTTTGATAGGCAGGATCCCTATCAAAGATGGCGGTCGCGTCAGGTGACCGGGGACGGGAAGCTGAGAGGGTTAAAATGCAACTGGATGCAGTTCGAAGATCGCGCGTGTGGATGAGAAAAGCGGAGGGGGGCCTTCGGTTAAAGGAAGGAGAAGTGTGGCTCACTGGTTAGAGGAGGCAGACCTGGAAGCAGAGGTCAGCCCGGGACCAGGGTTCAATTCCTGGCTCGGCGGGGTCTTGAGTCCTAAAATGTCCATGGACTCGACAATTCTCGCTCCGGTGCCTACTCGATTCATGGGTTCACACTCTGTGACTCTGGGCAATAGCTTGCTTAATCTCCACAACGGCCCCTCGCGGCGGGATGCCTGGCTTTCACCTTGCGGATACCCTGCCGGGGTTATCTCACAGGGAATACCAGGACGGGTTCCCTAAGCAAGCGCTTAGAAACCGCTCGGTGATTTGCGCTATATAAATTCCTGTACATTTACATTTACATTTACATTTACAAGGAGCGGAGTCGGGTGAGTGAAAGACCGAGTGACGAAATGGAGAGTTTCTTTCTCCGTGTTAGACATTTCAGATGCGGCGGCGAAGGGGATTCCTGATCTTTGACGGTAAACACGTGGAGGGGGAGAGATCTCGGGTGGTAACGTGGAAGCTCAGGAATAATAGGTCTGGGAAACCTTAGGCATATGGTGAGAGGGGATGATTAGGCTAAGGATAGAGTAATGCGCATATTTATGAAATCAGCAAGATGTAAATCAGCAAGATGTAACGTTTTACATTCAAATCAAAACATATGGAGGAGTAAGAAAGAACGTAAAATACAAGAAAAGTATCCTCAAGATCAGCAAGTACAATTACAGAATGTCAATACGGTAAAACCAAGTTCACAGGCTCCCAAACATGACCAAAATCAGGCAAAACAAGGTAACCAACAGGTACACAGAGAAACATGACTTATCTTGGCTGTGAGCAGCAACAAAGAAGGAATATGGCTGCCCTTCACAGAAAGGCAGAACAGCACAAATCGCTGTGTTGCGTTACTCTGCCCAAGGGAGGCGTTCCATGGGTGGTGTGCGGGTGTACCCATACAACAACCTTGATTTCGGTAGATTCCATATTTACCAAAAGTGGTAGACTTGGAAATCCATCAAAACGGCTACACATCCCCAGGATGGCACAGCAAGGAGAAATATGATTATTTCCCCTCGTTTTTTCCTCTTTCTAGGTGTGCTGCACTTTGCAGCACACCAAGAAAGATATAATGCCTCACAGGATTTGTTTTTGTAAAGGAAGGTGTCCCTTTCAGCCCAAAAAGAATCCATCTTACAATGCAGGCACCCTTGCACCATGAGGCGCCGAAACTTTACGCCACCCCAGAGCAGGCGTAACGTAGAGATACATATTTATTTCCACTGATTTTTGTCCTCAGGCATACCTTTAGCAACATAATCGACTCTCAAGGAAGGTTTTTATGTGCCCTCCTAAACGAGAAAGGGAGGTTATTTCTGTCATTTGAGAGCGGAATGTCACTCTGCAGGAACCGCCATCACTTTACCAGAAGTTGCGCCAATAACATCTTCGTCACCGAGTCTCACACCACATACAGCAGAAAGGAATGCAGGTGCGCAACTGCTGCTGAAAAGGAAAGGCGCAAATACGTTACTGGAATGTGCAATAATAGAGGCTGATAGAAACTAAACACTGAGAGACACACACAGAGAAGTGACAGAAAACTCCTTGAAGAAAGGAACAGTTACATGGCGTGGACGACTGACTGTCAATGTGACACGAGGAAGTAGGAGAACACGCAAACACAAAAAGACAAAAGACTCAGCACAGACACAAGCTAGAGAGCACACGCGCACCCACGGGCTGATGGAGAGACACAGATGATACCCAGACGCACGCACTCACGCACATGCCAGTGAACTCACAGGCCGGTGACCTCACACACAGAGGAACGAGGAAGCGCGCGCCCAGGGGTAAAAGAAGCACACACAACTCAAGGACACACCGCTATGGACGTGAGCAGGCCGTCACCCTCAGGAAGGGCCCTCCGGATCCTGCTGCTGGCCGGACTGTGGTGAGTGTGACCTCCAGGTGACCTTTCTCTGCTGCTCCGCGGTTGGCTAGAGGCGGGCAGGCCACTGAGGAGAGCCAGAGACGAGTCACTTTCTGACCCTAAGAGACAAGATCCGAGCCATCAATACCTCGCGAGTAAAACGCTCATCTATGCTGTTTCAAACCATTATAAGTCCTCTTAAATTTGAAAAAGTTCTCTTCCTGTGCAGGGCTACCTCCGGGCTGATATAGTCGTAGGAGTTTCCAAAGTATCCAGATAAGGGCGATGAGCTGCCCTGGCGCAAAGCTCTTATTGGCCTAGGGTGGGAGGTGGTTGGGATGTTAGCCCCGGTCTTTACCTCGCAGTCTGCAATACATTCGCAGACTCCAAATTTACTGTAAAGAAGTCGGTGCTTTAATTGGGATGAAAAAGGTCAGGATCTCCAAAAGGGGCGGGGCCAAATGGAGCTTAACCGTGAATCAGGGTTGGGCTCGATCAGAAAATACGTCCGACAACAAAATAAAACTGACCCCTTTGCTAAATTAGATAGTTTAAAAAAGAATCCTACATTCGCAAATAGGGGCACTTTTTTTTTAACTTCTAAAAAGTTGTGTAAGGTATAGGAATCTGCACACATTTGCACCTGCTACAAGCAGTCTTTGTTGTAATATTAGGCAAACCAACAGTAAAAACCGACCCACCAGAACATAAACCAGGCCCACTAACAGGAAACGGAATTTCCCAAACTCGAACCAGTTAGACTCCCTCTGCTCGCACTGCCAGATCACCCTATAGTCAGTCTCACGCGACTCTGACTGGAATATCTAAATATGTAATTAAAGACACAACTTATAACTAGTGAAGACAAATAAAATATGTGTGCTTCCCAGCATGCCACAGGATAGTATGTGAGTGTCACTTTGTGAGTTTTCTGTTATTTCAGTCCCACATATCACACAATACATATATGCCCAAAAAGCCAGAGCTATTGTATTTGCAGGTGCTTATTAACAGTTTTAGCTAAATGAGTAAATCCAATTAAATTGTAGTGAATAATTAGAATAGAAAAGGTTCAATTCTGGAACTACGAGGTGGTGAATTAAATATTACTAACCCCGTGGAGGGGGTGACAGGCTTCGGAATGTCTATGTCATTCTTGTTCACTCTACTTTAATTTGTAGTTTTTTACTCTGTTAGGACCTTTTTCACCTCTCACCTTTCTGAAATCATCCATCTGCATATCACGTCATCTCTTTTCTGCCCCATCTTTTCATTCTTTCCTTGTGCACCTACTTCAGTTCATCCCCGTCACCCCTTGCCCCCCCCCCACACCCACCCACTCACATGGGAGCATTGCATTTTCTTTTTTTTTTGGCGTGGTCAATGTTTTGATAGCTGTGTACCTCCTTCACACACTGTCCCATAGGATCATATTTTCAATTGCCACATATGTTCCCATTGCTTTGTTCACGCTACAGAGAGGCCAAGGACTGTATGTGCATGTAGTCTGAAACCATTTATGCTCGACTGACAGGCACTGGGTAACTCACACTGCCTCCTGCTCTGCCATAAACACCAAGACCTGCCAGAAATCTGAACTCCCCCACACACCTGGAGGTGATTTCAATCATGGTATGTATTATACAAAAGCCCCATGTTAAATGGACAAAACGTCATAGAAACATCTGGAACAAGTAAATACTCTTGTGCAATGCAAGGTGAGGTAAAAAGTGAAATGTAAACAGAGACATACTCGCTGGCATGGATTATCTTGCCCATTTTTGCAGTCACTATTGAGAAATCGATGTGTTTTTCCTCTGAAAATTAAGGCATGAATATACTGTTTGATTGGGACCTGCGTCAAAGTCAGACCCAGCCCCCTTAAAGTCCTTCTCGCTGAATCTACTAATAATCTATTATTTCCGAAGTCCTGCACCTCAGTAGAGGAGGCAGTAACCAGACAACAAGACACAAGGTCAGCGATTGTGGCACAGCGCATGCGCTCAGATTGCTGGGTGGTCATGCCGAGTGCAGCTGGCTGCAATCTCGTGCATTCATTTTATTGTTCTACAATTAGTTATACGCATTTCGGATTTTTTTTCATGATGTACTATGTTTCAGAATAATTAGCGCCGATATCATGTTTTTCCTGACAGTCTGCACATTTGTATTGGGATCACTGACATTTATTTATTTATTTATTTTTTACACTTGTATGGCGCGCAGCTACCCAAAAAGGGTTTCCCGGCGCCGATGGCATGAGGTTGAGCAGAAGCATAAGATGAGCAGGATTTAGCATAATTGTTTCTGGAAGAGCCAAGTCTTTATGTTCTTTCTGAACCTGGCGTAGTTTTCTTCTTTACGTAGGTAGGGGGGCAGTGTGTTCCAAAGAATAGGCCCTCTGACAGAGAAGGATCTTCCTCCCATTCTTGTCAGTCTGTTCCTGGGGACCGCAAATTTTGCTGCCGTTTGGGAGCGCAGATTTCTTGCTGGTAGGTAGAGAGTGGCTAGTTATGCAGGTATTCCGGTGCCGTTCCTGATTTGATCCTGAACATATAGCCCAGGGCTTTAAAACTGATACGGTTTTCCACCCTGAGCCAATGTAGGCCGTTCAGATGCTTTGATACCCTGGCCGTTTTTGGAATTCTGCACAGGAGTCTCGCAGCTGAATTTTGAACAAGCTGTAACCGTTTGATGACTGCCTGGTTTGAGCTCAAATAAAGAATATTGCCGTAATCAAGACGTGATGTAATCAGTGCGTTGACTACGGTCTTTTGAGTGGCAAGGGGCAGCATCCATAGGATTTGTTTCAGCCACTTCATGATGGTGAAACAAAGGCCTGCCACTTTATTGGCCTGTTGTCTCAAAGATAGGGCGTTATCAATGATGACCCCTAGGTTTCTTACCTGGGTTGCCGGGGTGGGGAGGTTTCCCAACTCGGGGGGCAAATGGGAGGAGTTCCATAGCTCTTTATTTTTTCCTAACAGGAGGATCTCGGTTTTGTCACCATTCAACTTCAGCTGGTTGGTGGACATCCAGCTGAAGATTTTATGGAGCCCTTGTTTTAGAAGGGAAGGAGTTGAAGGTTTTGAGTCTGACAGTGAAAAGATGATCTGGGAGTTATCAGCGTAGGCCATGTGGGTGAGTCCTACGCTGTCGGCTAGGTCAGCTAAGGGTCTGAGGTAGAGGTTAAGAAACTGTGGGCTCAGGATGGAGCCCTGAGGTACTCCATGTGGGGCACTGAACGTATCAGAGCAGGTGAGAGCAGATTTGATCTGGAAAGTCCTATCTGTTAGGAAGGACTCGATCCATTTTAGTGCGTCACCGCGGATACCGTTCCTCTCGAGTGTGGCCAGGAGTTTACTATGTGAGATGGTGTCAAAAGCCGCACTCAAATCTAATAGAATGAGTGCAACCGTTTGACCATCATCTAATAGTTTCCTGATGTTTTCAGTCACACCCAGCAGGGCGGTCTCCGTGAAAAATCCCGCTCTGAAGCCCGATTGTGTTGGGTGAAGGAGGGCATTTTCCTCGGTGAAGAGAGTGAGGGCAGAATGTATGTGTCTTTCCAATAGTTTGGAAAAGGCTGGAATCAGAGATATTGGTCGGTAGTTTTCTAATATTGCGGGGTCAGCTGAGGGTTTTTTCAAAAGTGGGTTGACCATAGCGTGTTTCCACGATGATGGGACTGTGGACAGTTGGAGGGAAGAGTTTAGGGTATTGGCTATAATGGTCACGGATGGGGTGTCAATCTGTTTCAAGACGCTAACGGGTACTGGATCACGAGGGGAGCCTGATGTGATGGTCTTGAGGGAGGACTTTAGAGAGTCCACGGTTATAGGAGGCCAGCGTTCTAAGATGTTAATTTCGGCCAATCTCTCGGGGATGTCTTCCTGTGGGCCATTTGCGGCGGAGATTGAATTAATGTTAAGGATGATATTTTCGATTTTTTCCTTGAAAAAGGAGGCACGGTCTTGGCATTGTTTTTTGTTTAAAGGGCGGGTCGTTGCGATTGTTTGAGCACCTGCAAGGTCCTTAACAGTGTTAAAGAGTGTTTTTGCCTTATTGGCGGGAGTGTTAATAGTATTTGCTACATACAAGGCACGGGCCTTAATACAAGCAGAGTGGTACACATTTCTGGCTTTATTGTATATCAACTTTTTTTCTTGAGTGTAGTCCTTTCGCCACTGCCTTTCAAGGGCTTTACACTTTGATTTTTCGATTTTTAGGAGTTCGTTGAACCAGGGGGCTGGGGGGCGATGGATATTCCTTTTTGCCTGAGTTGGAGGAAGACATTCATCAGCTGCATTTTCCAGCCATGAATGGGTTGCTTCGGCTATATTTTCCATATTCAGGGCATGGATAGGGGGTTTGTTGGCGAGGGTTTGGTTCAGTTTTTCAACATCAAGTAGCTTCCAATTTCTCATGGAAGAAGCTGGCCAGGCCAAATTTGTTTGAGGGAATTTAGGTAGTGTGAGGCAAAAATGAATAAGATGATGGTCTGACCAACAAATGAAACTGGTTTGTAACCATTTTAGTTCAGGAATATTGGAAATAAATGGGGTCTAATAGGTATCCTGCCTTATGCGTAGGTCCTGAGTTGAGTAGTTTCACGTTAAGTGCTGCTAGGTCATCCAGTAAGTTACAGCATGCCATATTTGTGGAATCCTCAAGGTGCAAATTTAAATCTCCAAGAAGCGTGAAGTTTTTGGAATCGAGATGAAAGGGAGTGATATGGTTTGCCAGGTTTGCCGCCCAGGTGTTGACATAATATCGAGGGACAGAATATCGACCATCAAAAATATCGTTGAAAAAATATCGACAGACAGAATATCGAGTTTCTATCTACAAACAGGTAAATACTAAAATATCGAGTTAAAAATATCGTTTACTAAAATATAGTTTATAAAAATATCGACTTTACTAAAAACAATGTTAAATTAAATTAATATTAAAAATTAATTACTAATATATACTTAAAATGCTTAAATTAACTTATGATAATTAAATAATTAATTAAAGTTATAAAAATAAATTTTTAATTCATATTTGTTAAAACATATATATATATATAGTAACAAAATATAATTAAATAATATCCAATAATATTAACGTACAATAACAAAAGTGTAAAAATTACTATTCCCACTCCAGAGAGTGTATTCGTAGGGAAAGCGTTGGATAGCGTAGGGGTTAAAATTACTATTCCCACTCCAGTGGGTGCAACAGTAGGGAAAGCGTTGGATAGCATAGGGGTCAAAATTACTATTCCCACTCCAAAGAGTGCAACAGTAGGGAAAGCTTTGGATAGCGTAAGGGTTAAAATTACTATTCCCACTTCAGAGAATACAACATTAGGGAAAGTAAATACTTCATATATTATTAAAAATATAAAATTAATATCTATAAAAAAATAATTAAAAATAATAAAAAAATTAATATAATATAATAATTAATATATTAAAAGTACTAATTAACAATAATTATTTCAATTAGTTACCTAATAATACAAAATAATGACAAATTAACAATTAATTCCTTAATACTTAAAAATTAATTAACAATTATTTCGAATTATATACAATTAAATACATTGTATTATTTAATTAATTATTAATAAATTACTTCCCACTCTATTCCCCTAATAACCCACAACCCGCTACAGAAAATAAATTATTAAAATCAACATAATTAGCAATTAATCAATTAAAATAAATTAATTGGCAAATAACATTTTAATAATTACCCATAAAAACTTAATTAATAATTAATTCTAAATAGATACCAATAAATAATTTTACATATTTAATTTATTATAATTTAATTACTTCCCACCCAATTCCCCTATAAACCCACAACCCGCTACAGGAAATAAATTAGTAAAATTTACATAATTACCAATTAAAATTTAATTAATTAACAATTAATTAAAAATTACTACCAATAATTAAATTTACATA
The DNA here is from genome assembly GCF_964263255.1 of Lissotriton vulgaris. Taxonomy (NCBI): domain Eukaryota; kingdom Metazoa; phylum Chordata; class Amphibia; order Caudata; family Salamandridae; genus Lissotriton; species Lissotriton vulgaris. The sequence goes on from NC_141685.1 coordinate 220,210,783, forward strand.
TTTAATTAATTATAATTAAATTACTTCCCACCCTATTCCCCTATAAACCCACAACCCGCTACACAATTAAATTACGCAATAATTATAAAAACAAAATTAATTAATTAAAATTAATTATAACTTGAATACACACTTTTCACACATATTATAACATAAAAAAACACTTAAATTAGATATTAACTTTCTATATTTTTAACAGTCGATATTACATCACTTACCTTAAAAACGATATTTTGGATATCTATATTCTGTCCTGTCGATATTTTGTCCAATCTATATTTACAACTCGATATTATGTCCAAATCTGTGCACCTTTGTATTGATATATTTATATGTTTTTCTATTCTCAGTTGTCATTGCGTGTTGCTAAAGTTGATGATAGTTTTTCCAGGTTTTCCAGTTGGAGGGGGCGGGATCTTGCTGAGAGAGTGGTTTTAGAGTGCATGTACTCCCAGGGTTCCTTATGAATATGGTGTAAGATTTACTCAAACACTTTCAAGCAGATGGGGGGCGTGGCTTGCGCGCCGCTTCAGTATGGCGGGTCGCGCTTGAGCTCCGAGGCGAGTTTAGCCCGGTGAGCTATTTTCTCCGTTTCCTAGCTGCCCCTAGTGGCGGAAAAGGCAGACCACAGCGGCGGAACATGCAGGGAACTGCTTGACGGAGGTTTCCTGCTATTTTGGGCACCGGCTGCTTCATTTATATTTCGACCTCCTGAGACGACCTTCTCTCCTCACGGACGGCCGCCATTTTACCGCTCTTGACGCTGTCACAGTTTCTCCTCAGAAGCGCAGCTGTGGCTACATTCTTACAGTTTGAAGTGGATTTCCAGGTCGTTTCGTCTATGATGCCTGCAAGTGGTAACAGTTATTACTTTTTTTTTGTTATTTTCTTGCTGCTTGGCTGGAATTAAGCTGTCCACGCGCTGTTTCTTTCAGTGCAGTTCTCTCATGTAGGTGTAGGTCTTTTTTTTTTTCTACGATCTCATTACAGTGCTCCCCTGCTCTATTGTAGCTATTTGATATTTTGCTACATGCCTGCCCTGCATATTAGTCCGCCGATATTAATAAAGTAGCGCCCATTGAGCTCAGTCTACTATATCTTTTTTGATACAGGCTGCGCAGCTTTCCCTCCTCTTAAGTGGTTATATACTTTCTTTTGGAGACTGTTCCTTCATGGCTGCAAATATGGGTCGCACCTTGACCAACAAAGACTCCAAAGATACTGGAACGTCGCTAAAAAGACCTAAGTCAGGGTCTCCTACACCTGAGTCTTCTCAGTCAGACACCACTTCCACATTGGACACAATTCTGGCGCGCCTCAATGAAGTGCATGATATTGCGCAGTCAACGAAAACTAACACGGATTTATTACAAGTGGAGATGTCTGCTATCAGGAGTGACTTTAAAGCCCTCTCTCTGCGTGTTTCTGCTACTGAATCACGAATCAGTGGTGCTGAAGATGGTATACAAAAACAATCCAGATCCCTCAACCACTTAGAGCGTTCAATGGCGGCTTTGCGCAGAGACCTCACTGAGCAGGAGGACCGTAATCGTAGATCTAACCTACGTATTTTTGGCCTGCCGGAAGATTCAGAGAAATCATCTTCCTCTATGATAGAGTTCCTTTCCCATTGGATTCCAGATACCTTACAAATCTCATTCATCAGAGACTTTGAGATAGAAAGAGCACACCGTGTTCCAACGTTTCGATCCAAGACGGCAACCCAGCCAAGAGCAATCATTTTTAAGCCATTGCGGCATCAACATACTGAACTGATTCTCTCTCATATGCGGAAAATTAAACAAGTCATCTGGGATGGACACCGGATCTCAATTTCTCAGGACTTTGCCAGAGACACGGTTATAAGGAGGAAAGGCTTCTTAAATCTTCGGAAACGTCTTTCTGAGATGGGTATTCCTTTTTCATTTTCTGGTCCATCGAAGTTCCGCATTACTTATAAAGGACGTTCCAGAATTTTCGATGAGCCGGCTGACCTATCTACGTTCCTGGACAACCAACTGGAGATAGAGATGGAGATTCAGAAAGCGACCTCGCAGCCCACCGGTGCTTCGGGCACTTGAACTGTCTCCTTTCCTTTATTGATATATTTTTCCGTATGCCTGGTGCTTTGTTCTCTCTTGTTCTGCTTATCGGTTGTTCTTCTCTTTCAAGTCTGTTAATGGTATTTTTCTATTCTTCATATTCATCTCTGTTCTAGTCGTCTTTCTTGCATTTCTATTTTTACTTGTTCGTTCTTTCTATAGTTCTCCTCCTACAGGTATTTCCAAACACATTTGTTTTTCTTTTCTCTTTTCATAGTTTCTTCTCACTCTCCTTTTTTATTCCGGTCCCTGGTTTTTTCCTTGTTTTGCTCTCTTCTTTTATTTATCATGCCTTTTTGTTTGGGTCCCTGTCTCTCATCTTCTCTGAAGTTTCTTACCCGCATTCTCGTTAATCTATTTTCTTATCTATTGTCCTTCTTTGTTCATCTATGTATTTCTTCAACATTTGTACTCCTCTTTATATTACTAGTCATTTTCTCTCTTTCTTTATATTCCTACTCTCCTGTTTTACTATAATTCTTCTCCCTTCCTTCTCTACTTTCTTTCTTTTGTGTCTCAGCTTCATACTTTAGCCATATACAGTTATAGCTTGTTCCTTAAGTATGTCATTCTTTTTTAGATATGCATTTCTACCTTACATTTATCTCCTGTTTCGGATTTACCTCATATAATTAGTGTATTAGTAATATTTTCTTAATAGTGTTTATTATACATATATCTCTCGCTAAGGTTTTGATATGTTCATTTGGGTGCACTAATCTCGTCATTATTGCTTTTCATATTTGATATATATGATATCTTTTCTACTTTTCTTTTTCTCTATCTATATAACTTGCTATTTTCTATCAGTTCTTTTCTCATACATCACTTTTTTTTTTCTTTTCTTGCTTCTGTCATTCATCCTCAGAGTATAGTCATTTACAGTTATTGCTTGTTCCTTATTATGTTGTTAGCTTTTTAAATCTGTATTGTATTCGCTTCGCAGTTATCTACTGTTTAGACTTTATCTCTCATACTCACGCGGTTTCTTATTTTTTCTACTAATGTTGCTTATTTTAGATATTTCTCTCGCTAGATTGTTTTATTCTATGCTACAGTGTAGTATTCTTTTCATTATCAGTTTTTATTATTTCCAGTATAATGATGTTCTGCGATATTATCTGTTCCTTGTTAACAGTTCCGATATTCCTGCTATCGGCCAAGGTATTTTAGTGTTGGGCTACTGTTTTTACCCACTTATGCTCCTAGTACGGGTCCTTTGCTCGCCTCTTCCACGTTCTCCCTTGCATGATGTTGGTCTTTTTTAGGCCTCCCCTCCTGCTCTCTTTCTCTCCTCTTTCTCCTCTCTTTTCATCTCTTCTTTCTCTTCCTTTCTCTTGGTCCTCCCACATGGATGCTCCCCCAGTGTTTCTTTTCCTTAATGGTTGTTCCCTTGTATTTCTGACGTTGGTTCTTTTTCTACTATCAGTCTCGTCTTCTCTTTACCCCTCTTCTTATACATGTCCGGTTTAAATGTGCTATCCCTTAATGTTAAGGGCTTGAATCACCCGGTGAAGAGGTCGAAGATTTTGGATTACTGTAAGTCTCTCTCTGCAGATTTGGTTCTTTTTCAAGAGTCCAAGGTCGCTAATAGAGAAGCGTTGTTTTTGAAGAAAGATTGGGTTTCGGATGTTTCCTGTTCTGATGCCTCTGGCAAACGGAATGGGGTTGTCACTTTAGTTTCGAGAAAATCTGGCTTATCAATACTCTCTTCCGATCATGATTCTGATGGTCGGTGGTTGTTATCTAAATTATCGGATGGTCAGCACGATTTATATGTTATGAATATCTATGCCCCGAATGTAGATGATCCGGCTTTTTGGAAATCCGTTACCAAAAAATTACATGACACTCCACACGCTGGTAATCTTATTGTTGGTGGCGATTTTAATTTACCAATGGACCCTCTCTTAGAGAGAAATTCCTCGTTTCAGTTTCGCCCTCCTAAATCCCACAAACAAATGCTTAACATGTGTTCCATCTCTCATCTTCACGATATCTGGCGTCTCCATAATCCCACTGGCTGTGATTTTTCTTTCTTCTCTTCGCCTCACTCCTCCTTTTCTCGTATTGATTATCTCCTCGTTCATTCTTCTCTTGTTTCATCGTCTACCTCTCCGCTTATTCACCCTATTTTGGTCTCTGATCATGCTGCGGTCACTTTTACGCTTTCATCCTTTGCCCCTAAATCACGCGCGCGTTCATGGAGGTTGAACACTGAAGTCTTGTATGACCCTCCTCAGGTTGCTGAATTTTCTAAGGCTATAGATACTTTTTTCCGTGAAAACGAGGGATCTGTCTCTTCCCCAATCGTCTTGTGGGACTCCTTTAAATGTACTTTCCGGGGTCAGGTCATTAAATGTATGTCTAGACGTAATTCAGCTATTAAGAAGGAGCTCACAGATCTGTCAACTGAAATCAAAACTCTGGAAGCTTCCTTCAGGCATTCTAAGGATCCGATCTGCTTACAACAAATTAAACTACTAAAATACAAATACAATACCATTGTCACCAAGAGGGCTCATATTGGTATCCAAGCACAAAAGTCCAAGAAGTTGCTATTAAAGAATCGGGCTGGCAAACTTCTAGCGGCTACATTAAAATTTCAAGATTTCTCGTTTAAGTCTTCGCAGATCTCTTCTATTACGGACCACACCGGCTCTAAACGATTCCAAACAGGGGAAATACTTGAAGTGTTTCGTGACTTTTATAATAAATTATATACCCCTTCTAACCAATCCTCTTTTGACCACTGTCGTGATTTTTTAAAATCGGTTCCGATTCAATCGGTCTCTGAGGAGGATCGTTCCTTTCTAAATAAACCTATTTTCCCCGAAGAAATAGTGTCTGCGATTAAGGCTACTCGTTCTGGGAAGGCTCCGGGCCCTGATGGCTATCCAATATTATTTTATAAAACTTTTCTCCCTTCGCTAGTCCCTAAGTTACAATCGGTCTTTGATTCTTTTGTTAAAGATGGATCTGTCTCTGGCACGGCTGCTGAAGCCACCATAGTTGTACTCCCGAAAGAGGGAAAAGACCATTCGGACCCTAAAAACTTCCGACCTATTTCTCTCCTTAACATGGAAGCAAAGATTTTTGCTAAAATCCTGGCTAAAAGATTAGAATCCTTTATTCCCCATCTTGTACATCCCTCCCAAACAGGTTTTGTAAAAGGACGTCTTGCAAGGGACAATATACGCACATTCTGCCATATTATTGGTGCTGCCAAAAGGTCTCAGCTTCCTGCAGCGGCCTTGGCCCTTGATGCGGAAAAGGCCTTCGACAAGGTCTCTTGGCCTTTCCTTCGCGCTGTCTTATACGCGCATAACCTCGGAGACTCTTTCATTAATATGGTTATGTCTTTATATTCCCAACCTAAAGCTAACATTAGAGTCAATGGTGCTACGTCTTCGTTTTTTGATCTTCGCCAAGGCACGAGACAGGGCTGTCCCTTATCCCCACTCTTATTTCTATTATCTATTGATCCTCTTCTTCGTTTGATTGACCTACACCCTAATATTAAAGGTTTTTCTTTTGGTTCTCACTGTCTCAAAACTGCCGCATACGCGGACGATGTTCTTATTTTCTCGGATGATATCGCCTTGGCCATCCCTGCTATTTCCGACACCATTTCCTTGTTTTCAACGGTCTCGGGCTATACCCTAAATAAAGATAAGACGGAGATGTTTCCTCTGAATGCCTATTGTTTTCCTGCTCATATGGGCTCGGCTGGCTTTAAGTGGCAGTCTAATCATCTGAAGTACCTTGGAATTTATTTCTGTTCTACTCTTCATGCCACCGTCACTTATAATGAATCTCAGACTCTCCTCAAAGTGCGTCGTCTTTTGGATTCGTGGTCTCCAAAACATATTTCTTGGTGGGGTCGCTTACAAACTCTAAAAATGATGATCACGCCGATTATTAACTTTGTTTCCTCCATGCTTCCGCTTAAATTATCTGATTCCTTTTTTCGAGAAATTGATGGTCTGACTTCTAAATTCCTGTGGAATAACAAACGAGCTCGATTAGCGTATAAATTCTTGCGTCGACCTCCTGATATGGGAGGGTGTAACTTTCCTGATTGGGAGAAATACCAAATTGCCTTCTTGGCCTCTCAGGGAGCTTTTTGGTTTTCTCCTCCAACTCGTCATGTTCCCTCTTGGCTACTCATTGAACAGGAATTGGCTTCTCCTCTACCTATTGCCTCTTTCTGTACTACATCTACGTTACATATTCTGTTTTCCCGTTCTATCATTATTGATACCATTACTGCGATCAAGAAATTAGATAGGAAGGTGGCTATTCCCCTACATAAAACTAGGTGGTCATCTATTTGGAGAAACTCCAAAATTAAGCTTAATATTTCTCCCACTCTCATGTCATACTGGGCGGAAAAGGGAATCTCTCTTGTTCAGCATCTGTACAGTGACTCCGGTGATCCATTACCTTTCTCTTCCTTGGCTCTCAAACACTCTTTAACAAATCTTGACTTTTATACCTTTCTTAAAATCAAAGTAGCTGTTTCTAAAGTCCGTCTTCACCCCTCCTCCTCCACCATCTCTCTTTTCCGCATTTGGCTCAAATCTGGTCATGTTGCCTCCAAAATATATAAATTTCTGTCATCTGCCTCGCTTCCCGCACAGACGGTTGCGCAACAAAAATGGTCACGCCATTTTGATCACAACATCACGGACCAAATTTCGTCCGAAGCTTGGCAATCTATTGGTAAATTAGCTCTCCGTAATAAAATAGCTCCTTCCTTAATGCAATCTAAGTTTTTCTCGATCAATCTCCTCCATTGGACGCCTGTGCGTCTTCATTCGCTCAACCTTAAAGATGATGATCTCTGTTGGAGCTGCGGTTTGGTGGCGGGTGATTTTCCTCATATGTTTTATCATTGCTCCTTACTTAAATCTTTTTGGGACCTCATTCAGAAACACTTATCTCTTATTTTTAACATTGACCTCCAACTTTCCTTTCCTTTAATTTTACTAGGTCCCTTGGCTGCTCCTATTCCTCTCCCTTTAGACCCGTTGGAATTACAGTTACTAGATCTTCTCTTGACTGTAGTGGTAAAAATCATTCTTATGGAATGGAAATCCTTTGCGTCTGTCTCTTATCATACGTGGTGGGCGTGGGTTTCCTTTTTACGCAGTGCTCACACCTCGGTTGATCAAGCACACCTTTCGCCTTCCATTTCTAAAGGGGTCTGGACAGCCTTGGACGATTATATGGAGTTGTCCTCGAAAGGGTTGGTCCCTCAGTTCCCTTTTGATTTGTCTGTCTAATTGTTGTCTATTTTTTCTTGTTCTACACTGGGCCAGTCCTGTGGGAATCCTTCTTCTTCTTCTTATTTCCTCTTTCCTGTCCTCTCTTCCCTTTCGTCTTTCTTTTGCTTCTTTCTCTTCTTTCCTCCTTTCTTTCTTTTCTTCTGCTACCTCCCTTGTCCCCATCCTTAAATCAGAAGGTGATACATTTGTTTAGCGAATGCTAATGGTCGAGTACATGTTTGTATTTTTCTCTTGTGTCAAAATGTATCACTTATATTGTATTTGGTTTTATTATTGATATCATTATCTCTCTTAATAAAATCTTCTTGAAATCAAAAAAACACTTTCAAGCAGATAAAATCTTGTTTAATAAAATCAAGGGTCCCTTGTTAATTCAGTCTGGTCAGATGATTTCGTTCTTCTCAATAGCCATGGGTAGACTTTTCCACATATGTGCAGCTTTAACTTTGTCGATTTTGCCTCCGACCTCTATTCTGAGTGTCCATAAGGCACCCTGTGTTAGGGACAGGGGAGCCTTAGGCCTCTGCAGTCCCTGCTAGCTCCTTTCCGCCAGCAAGAGCCGGCATTGCTTTGAGAGACAGGCAGGGCCAGACTGGCCATAGCGGGCACCGGGCAATCCCCCAGTGCTCCGCACAGGTGGGGGCTGGTTGTGGGCTCCAGGGGGCCGTTTTTGTTACAGGGCCTTTTTTAGCAGCAAAATTGGCCCTGTACCAAAATCGGCCGAAAACCGGCCCGGCAAAGAGCTCCAACGCCCCCTCCCCGAGTGGGGGTGTGGGCCGGCCGAGTACTTTGCTAGGGTCGGTTGTGGTTCCCAGTCCGGCTCTGCAGACAGGGAGTGCAGAAAGGCAGCTCCCTGTCCATCAAAGCAATGTTGTCATCTGTTTCTCTGCACGAGTGCAGTGAAACTGATGAACACTGTGCTTTCCGCAAGCCAGAGTTTCTTGATGGCTCCGGTTTCCAGAAAGCAGAGTTGGCAGTGCCAACCAAGCAACAGCTATGGCCCGGAGCCAGGCTCACCCGGATATAGGAGGAGCTGACCTTGGAGGGTGGCTGTCCCCAGGGCCATATATGGCTCCACGAGGGGGCCACGCAGCCCCCTCCAACACACATATTAGCCCCGGGTCAGTAGTGGTCCCCAGGGCTGGGGGTCTGCAACAGACCCCCTACAATAATGAATTTCAGCCCAAGGGAGATTGCAATTTCCGCCTGTAGAGAGCTCCACTTGCCCCCTTATTTTTGATAAATTGCCCCGGGAAGGTGATGGTCCCTGGAGCCCGGGGAGTGGGGGGGGGTACAGACCCCCAGCAATACTTTTCTAATTAGCAACGGGGAGGTCCAGGGGAGGCCGTATGCCCCTGCATTCTTTTTAAGTTCAACCCCACAGAGGTGGTGGACCACAGGGCTGTGGGGGGCTGAGTGGGCCACTGGAATTGTTTTAAAAAAAAAATCCCTGGGTAGGTGGTGGTCCCCGGGGCTGTGAGCAGAAAATTCTAATTATGCCAGTGCCAGAGTGCCAGAGTAGAATAAGGCAGAACACATTGTCAAGGTGTACTTTTTTGGGACTAGACAAAAGAGGAAACCTTTTCTTATTAGACCTGGGAGTCAATTGGGGCACTATCGTAGCATCAATTTGTGGGCCAGTTGATATGTTATATCTGGATTCAATTTACCTAGAACAAAAATGCACACTTAGGTTGGGTACATTGCCGACAAGAGAATACTTAGTTAAATGTTCAAGACTACCCACAAGGGAAAAATATTGTGACTAATTTTTTTAGGGGGGAGGACAATCTATTGCACTATTTTCTGTTTTACACTAAAAAATATCAAAGCACGTGAAAGGTGGCTGTTGCCCCTTTTTAGAAATGATGAGATTAATTCTGTCCGAACCTTATTACCATTTTGTTTTAGAACAGATGATGAATGTGTTTTTAATTTAATCACCTGGTATTTATGGGCAGTGTGGCCATGTATGAGGGGTCTGGTGATCGCCCAATGAATGTGACTGAGCTCCGATAGGAATGTATACTGTTATGCATATCTTGGCACTCATGCCCTTCTTACAAAATCTGCATATCTGTCCTCAGGGCGGTTCTTGGCTAGTAGGTGCTGCATTCATGGACACTACTGTTTGTATCTGGCAGCCCAACATTGTTGGTAGGAGATTGTTGTTTTATGGCGTTTGTATGTGACTTGGGGTGTCTAAGCACTACTGTTAGATGGAAGGATGCTGTTGCTAATGTACTGTTTATGCTCTTCACTGATGTCCTTTGCTGTAGACCCGCCTGCACTTTTTGGTGGCGCTAACCTACAGCTGCGGGTCTTATCGGCTTCACTGCTTTTATTGCCTGTATTTCTGTACACTGATATGATTATCAAGAGACTGAATCAGATTTAGAATGGAAATCATCTTCATTCGGCTGCAAACAGCCATAAAAGCAGGCAGAGCATGAGCAAAAAACACGTGAGGCAGCAAAACACTTGTAGTTTTCCATCAACAACAAGCAGGTGGTAAACCCCTCGTAAACAGGAAGGGGACCCCTCCCCCTTTGTGAGTGTGTGCCAAAATATTTTTGAAAAGCAGGCAGTGGTGCTAGGGACCATTGCCTGCCCTTAAAAAATTAAACTGAAAAGTTTCCTTTTTCTTTTTTTAAATGCATCCCATTTTCCTTTAAGGAAAACGAGCTGCATTTAAAATAAAAAAGACCTGCTTTATTTAAAAAGCAGTTGCAGACATGGTGGTCTGCTGATCCCAGCATTCCACCATCTTTGGGAGTGCTGGCCATTCCCAGTGGGGTCGCAAATTGCGACTGCCTCGTGAAGATTAATGAGGCATGCTATTTGGGACCACTTTAGTGTCTGATACAATGTTGTACATCCAATTTTGCGAGTTGGTCATTGTGAGTCGCAAATTACGAGTCGCAATTCAACGCAAATTGCAACTCGCAAAATTAAATGGTCGTACATCTGGCCCTTAGAGTTTTACAATTAGCAAACTTACATCACCTACTTCACTCCCCAAAGACTTTGACAAGCTGGTAAGGTTCCCTCATCTCTTGCGGGGGGGGGGGGCGGGGAACCTGTTTCATGGGAAAAGGGATCACAATATAGTCTAGTGATCTACCACTATATCTAATCTATCGAAAATACTGGCAGATCAGTTGGGTGTTTGTCTCTTACTGTCCTTCTGTGAAAACTGGATGGCCTTGGTGGAGGTCATGGTGAACTGGGGGACATAGGTACCGTATTTGCAAGAAGGGATCTTGCCAGATACTGGACGTCTGAACAGCACCCCCATTGGCAGAATGGCTGAGAGCAATAGGCAGATTTGGGAACTTGGAGAAGCCCATATATAAGACCAGAGTTTGCCCTCTTGAGCATAAAAAGATTTGAGGGAAGTGCTGGGTATTCTATGACTTATGCCAGTTGTGATGTTTAGACTCTTCTGCTCTCTCTGTGTATAATGTGGAACCTTTATTCTGCAATGTATCCCAATGTGCCTTTATTTTTTATGTTCTTTGTTTACATACACAATAAAACATGCTTTAATAAAAAAGCCAGTTAATGAGTAGCACGGTTTTACATGTATATGGAAATTAATATAAAATGCCAGAAGCTCCTCCTTACCCATATCTTGCGTGGAGCGAAAGAAAGCAATTGCTAATAAGTTAATTCAAATGTCTTGTAAAAATGAAATGTAGAACCTATTATATTGTCAAAAAATTTTTAGATAAATAAATTCAGAGGAAACTGCTGACTGTCCCTCTGAGATGCCAGTCAATAAGTTGTGTGTGCTACTAAGACCCCTTTTACCATGAGCATTTTTTGGGTAATTGCTCCCTCTATTGACTATTATTTTGCTTTGTTACCTTTTGTCCAAGATTACCGACAGCTGCCAGAATCCCAGTCACAACCCTCTTTTGAACTTCTAGCTGCTAGACTGTCCATTCTTTGAGCTATGGTCTCCTCACTTGGCTGGGTCTAGGCTGCTTCACCACTGTGTAGCCTTTACCTGTCTAACTCTTTGCCACTGAAATGACCTGAAGTCTTGAAGTATTTAACTTACCCGCCCACTGTTTTTTACAACTAGGACCTCACCTTTGTGTCATCAGACATAAACTGTTTGCAGTAGAGCACTCCAGGATAGGAGGGAACACACTGAGCCCAGTGAGAAACAGGTGCAAGTCTACAGGCTCTCTCCACGTCTGGGCTCTGAATCCAAGACTCTCTCTGTAATTCCAAGGATTCTTAAATCCAGGATGGGTGGCACTGCTTTTCTTTCTTGATCCCCCAAATACTACATGCAACTTCCTCTTTCAATTCATAAATAGACTTTTCTTTATTGTTTTGCAAGTCATTAAAGACTTTCCTGTTTCTTGCTTAGTAGTTTTGTGTTCCTTTCAGACTGTTTTCTTGTTACCCTTTGGGGAAAGGCGTGCTGCGGAAAACACATAATAAAGCAACCCCTCTAACTTCTTGCACAGTTCATTTGTGTTTACCTTCTCTGATCTTTCTTCTCCATGAAACAATTGCATCCATGGACCTTTTATGCCAGAGGTTCTGAGGGCCGAGATGAGGCACATGAGCCCGACACACATCCAGCAGCAGAGCAAAAAACCCCACAAGCCATGGTTGCACTCTGTATCCCTTCTAGTCACCCGCTACCTTTCTAGACCAGTCACCAGCATTAATCCCAGTACCAAAAATGCACTCTTTATAGTGTTTATCTTGAAGCTTTTTCTCAGCTGTCTATTTTTCTTTCATAATTTTTGAAGTTTCTGAGCTTCCTTAGTTGTTTCGTCTATACCCATCCTCTTTAGTGTTCCAGGTCCTGCCTTTCAATCCATTGATTTCTCCAGTCTCTATTCTTACAGCTCAACCTCTGTGCTTGCTCGTTTCTCCTTTGTTTCTCTTCATGTCTCATGTTTCTCGTATTTCTCCATTCTTTTTACTGCCTTTAGTCTCTTCTTCTGACATTTCCAGTCGGTGCTGGAACTCCTATGTTTTTTGTACCATATTTCTTCAACCTCAACTTTATTTCAATCTTCTCTCTACCCTCCTGATTTCTCTCAGGTCTTTCTATAAGATCTCCAGTTTCTCCAGATGATAATCCAGTACTCTAGTAACTCTTCCTTCTTTAACAGTCCCTAATTTCCTTCTCTGGTCTTAGTCCCGCTCGCTCTTCTTCCCAGTAGCTCCCATTATTCCTCTGCACACTATAGATTGCTCTCATTCCTCATCTGTCCATTGTCTCATATATTCCCATTTTGCTTGCAGGACTCTCTTCATATGTGTCATCCTTTCCTTGGCATGCCCTCAGTGGTGGCCTCCAATCACACACCCGTGTTGCTAAGCTGCCCCCACTCTCTTCTCTTCCTCCTCATCTCCCTTCAGTGCATCTCTCTTTAGCTGTCCATGGTTTTCCCTCTCCAGAGTTGTCTCTCAGTAATATTCGTTGTCAGCAGCCTCCACTGTTTCTTCTCCCACCTCCTGATGGTAACAGTCATTATTTCTTCTCTCCTCTCCAGGCTTTCCATGGTGCAGCTCAGCTCTTCCAGGTACGTTGATCTGTATGGATTTGTTTTAGTCAACACGTCAGGCATAATTGTTCAAGGCAGCAGTTACTTATGATGGATGTACACTAAAAGTATCTGATTTTAACTAGTTAACAAGTATTGGCAAAGCCAACAGGTCTGGCCTCATCAGTGTGCTTTTTACAAATTTAGAGTAACTTTTTGAATGAACTTAGGTAATTAATCACTCAATCAGGGGTTTGAAAAGCCCATCTACTGACCCAAGAGAGTCTAAAGGTGCTAGAGGGAGTGGGGACGACTCCGATGAGTCCTAGGATAATCTGAAGAGCCAAGTCTTGAGGTCCTTCCTAAACTGAGGCAGTGTGGGGGTTTGCTGGAGGTAGAGGCCTTGGCTGCGAGGTAGGAGAAGGACTTTCTTCCTGTTCTTGTCTAGTAGATACGTGGGATGGTAGCCAGAGAGTGGACAGCTGATCGACCGTTTCTCTTCGGTGCGTGGAAGAAGGAGAGACAGCCATTTAGGTATGCTGGTCCGATGTTGTGGAGGGCTCTGTAAGTGTGAGTGAGGAGCTTGAAGGACATTCTTCTTTCCATGGGAAGCCAGTGGAGATTGCAAAGGTGTTGGGTGATGTGGTGGTGACAGGGGATGTCTAGGATAAGTGTACCACAATGAAGCCGCTCCCAGTGGGGTATCACTAGTGCTAGTGCAGTTTAGACTGTGAGTGCAGGCATGTCACAAAAAGTGAAGTACTGGTCTCACACACTGCCTGGTGTCATGCTTCATCATAGAGCACTGAGTAGAAATCCTCTCAACATAGCTTGGTAAGAGTGGAGCCTGTTGTTTTTGTTTATCACGGTACTGATGAATGCCGCCGACCCAACTGGGCCTTCAGGCAGAAACATGTTGACCCCATTTATAGCGTTGGAGAGACAATAATATCCCCATTACACTGATCACTTTGTTTTAAACTACTATTCTAATGCCAGCACTATTACATTTAAGCTGACATCCTTAATGGTCTTTTAACTCACTACCATTTCCCATGAGCCCCCACTTAGTTTAGAAGTGCATCCTTGTTGTCAGGTGTATGCCCGTCCTCTATCAAACCAAGTTTTTAGAGGGCCAGGGCTGGTTCATGATGAAGCATGACACCAGGCGGTGTGTGAGACCAGTCCTTTACTTTTTGTGACATGCCTTCACTCACAGACCAAACTGCACAAGCACTAGCGATGCCCCACTGGGAGCTGCTTCATTGTGGTACACAGTTTATGTTGGAGGCTGCTGACTCCCAGCACCCGTGCCTCTGGTTCCCTCATCCCAAATTTGGTCTGGATTTTGTGGTTAGACAGATGTCTAGGCTCAGCCTGGCAGTGGCTTTCTGGATGGTCTGGAGCTTGAGAAGTAGTTTCATGTTGAGTCCAGGGTGGAGAGCATTGCCGTAGTCTAGTCTGCTACTCGTGTGGGCGTGTGTGAAAGCTTTGCTGGATTTGGGTGTAATCTGAATGTTTTTTGGAGTATGCGGAGGGTGTTGAAGCAGGCTGAGGATATTGCGTTGATCTGGCGGTTCATCATGAGCAATAAGTCTAGTATGATGCCGAAGTTTTATGCATGGTCCGTGGGAGGTTTCAGAGAGCAGGGGCCACCAGGTGTCATCCCAGGCAGATGGGGTGGAGCCAAGGATGAGGACTTCTGTTTTCTCTGAGTTTCAGGCACATCTTCTTCATCCAGGTGGCGACAGATCACTGATTCTGCCTGTGAGAAATGAGCAATTCCTCTCAAGGGCCTTTTTGTGGATGCTGGTGTTGTGTAGTCTGGTGGCTAGTGTGTGATGGTATCAAAAAATCAGGAACCCACAGTGATGGGTCCAGAGACCTAGTTTGTATGTATGTCTGTCATGTCCGGGCAGTGGTTGAGATCACGCTAGGTTCCATACGGGGAGTCATCGGAGCACTGTTTTCTCCGATGTGAGGAAAGCCCCCACCACTTTGGCCCATGATGTGAGAAACATCGCCGCTTCAAATCCTCATGACCTGGAAATCCCAGGTTTAAATCGGTACTGAGAACCGTGAGTTTGGAAATACTTAACGTCTACACTGAGGTTAGGGTGCACCTTAGAGAGTGCATACCGCCCAGTGTTTGTCCTTTGGTCCTGATGAAAGCTTGGCCAAGTTGGCCCTAAGAGCAGAAACATGTCGACCTTGTGATTTGGATGATACGACCCAAGTTTAAGGTCTACATCATCCATCTCACCCTTTTTAACCAGATGCTCACGCCGATCTTTATTAAAGTTTGGTTTGGATCAGCGTTTGCACCTTTTTACTTTTATCACTTTCTCACTTCATTCACTGTTTTTACATAATCCAGCTCCACTGCAGATGCAGGTGTCGTAGCACACCGGTTAGGTCTTTTACCTGCCCGGTGAAAATACCCAATGATGAAGCATGTCACCCAATAGTTGGGTGAGTGAGGGTAATATAATAAACAATTGTGATTTTCCACATTTCACTTCACTTGAAAATATTTTCTTTGTTTCTTTTTCTAGTCACTCCTTTGTTGTTGTTTGTATTTCATTTGGGGTATAGGAGTGTCCTTTGAGCTCTAACTCTCTTGTTGTTGTTATATAACATTATATATAGTCACATTAATTCCTCTGTTGTTTATATGTGTGAATTCACAAAACCACGTTTTTCACACCGTTCTTATTTATTTTTTGCACTGGATTTGAAAGCCTGTACGCACCAATAAGGTGCACAAGGGACACCAACGTCCTAAAAAATGTGAATCGCATGTGTGATCCCCTTGCTCTTAAGGAGGGGATGTTTGCCACTAACCATGTGTCATTCTCTTTTACAGAAATGTCATTAAGATACAAATCGTATGTATAACACGCATGTTTTAAATTAACAGCGCATAGACAATATATTGAATTAATCCTATTTATTTAAATATAGGAGTGGTATATACAGGGCTGGACCCTGTATGGTCCTGATGAAAAGCTTGGGGAGCTTGAAACATGTCAACCATAGAACACTGATTTAACCCAATTCAAGGTTAAACAGCAGTGTTACCCCATTTTAATATACCAATCTAGGAGCAGAATAAATTGTTGAGGCCCACAAGCACGGTATTTTTAATCACACATCCACTCCACCACCACAACACCTTACACCACACACAGCCTTTCACAAATACAGTGCTCCTGCTTAGTTCGCTAGTCGTAGCACGCCCCTTTTCGTAGAGAACTGGGATGGCCCCAATGATGAAGCATGTCACTGTGGGGAAACCCCGGTGAGTGAGGGGACTCTAGAAAGAAATTGTTCTTTCTCTTTTGGTAAGTACTGACATAACTTATGCAGTAACCATACATACAAACTAGGTCTCTGGACCCATCACTATGGGTTCCTGATTTTTTGATATATGTAACTGGAGGCCGACCTAGCTTTGTTTATCCTCCTTCTCCCCCTGTTTCTTAAATATAGTGTGTGGTGGTAGACAGTGTTGAAGGCTGCTGAGGGGTCCAAGAGGATGAGGGCTGTCATTTGGCCCTGGTATAAGAGGGAGAGGATGTTGTTGGTGGTGGCGACTAGGGCGGTCTAAGTGCTGTGGTTGCTGCTGAATCTGAATTGGGAGGTGTCCAGGACATTTTTGGCTTCGTTGAAGTTTGCTAGCTGGGTATTTACAGCTTTTTTGATGATTTTGGCTGCAAATGGAAGCAGGGAAATGCGCTTAAAGTTCTTGAGACCCGTTGGGTCTGCAGAGGGTTTCTTCAGGAGGAGTTGACTTTGGCCTGTTACTAGACATCGGGGAATGTGGTGGTTTCGAAGGAGCAGTTGGTCATATGCCGTAGTTTGAGTGCAGTGGCTGTATGGAAGATGAAGGGTGGGCAGGGGTCTGAGGGTGCCCCAGAATGGATCCTCTACATGGTCTCTTAAGGTGTCTACATCTGTCACAAGTGTGGTCCAAGTGAGCAGGGTCTGTCGGGTGGTGTCGCTGGGGATGGGAGCTGGGTTGGTGAATAGGTCTTGGTTGTTAAAGGTGTTGTAGATCATTTTAATCTTGAGATAAAAAAGGTGCTGAGTTGGTTGCAGAGGTCTTGGGAGGGTGGAACATCTATTGGTTTGCTGCTGTGGTTGGCAAATTCCTTGTTGATGAAGAAAAGTTCTTTGGAGTTGCGGGCCTGGTGAGGATTCTGTTTTGGAGGAAGTTCTTTTTTGTGGACTTGATGAGGTGGTGATGTGCTGTGGTGGCTGCTCTGAAGGCTGTGCATGTTTCTGGGGTTGTGTTGTTCCTCCATTTCTTTTTGAGTCATCTGCCGGAGTGCTTGGATTCTCGGA
Source organism: Lissotriton vulgaris (assembly GCF_964263255.1). Taxonomy (NCBI): domain Eukaryota; kingdom Metazoa; phylum Chordata; class Amphibia; order Caudata; family Salamandridae; genus Lissotriton; species Lissotriton vulgaris. The sequence goes on from NC_141685.1 coordinate 220,228,042, forward strand.
GTGCAGGGGTGGAACAGCTTGCTTTCTGGGTGTGTCGCCCTGTGGCTTTCTTGAGGGGGTGAAGGGGTTGACGCAGTTCTTGATTCAGTTGTGGAGGTTGCCTGCCACAGTGTTGAAGTCTGGCATCATCTGTGGTGGGGTGCTGGTGAGGGCAAAGGTGAGCTGGTCTTCGGTGACTTTGTTCTAGCTTCTATGGGGGCGGCGGTGGGTGTGCTTGTGTACAGTGGTTTTTCTGAAGGAGAAGTGGATGCAGTGGTGGTCTGTCCAGAGGAGTTCTGTGGTGTGTCTGTAGGAGTTGTTGTTTCCTTCTGAGAACACTGGGTTCAGTGTGAGTCATGCTTTGTGTGTGGGAGCAGTGACAAGTTGCTTCAGTCCAATGTTGGCTAAGTTCTGTAGGAGGGCAGTGGTGTTGGGGTTGCTGTGGTTGTCCAGGGGGAAGTTTAGGTCTCCAAGGTAGTAGTCTTTAGAGGCAAGGGCGGGGTGTGATGAGCTCAGCAATGTTGTTGGTGAAAGGAGCACGGGGTCCAGGCAGCCTGTAGATGAGGGTTCTGCTGAGAGTCATTTTGGAGTTGGTCTGGATCTGAAAGTGGAGATGCTCCATGAGGGTCGCATTGTCATTCAGGCCAGTGGGTGTCATGCAGAGGGAGCTTTTGTGGATGATGGTGATGCTTCCTTTTGGGATGCGTAGAGTGGTCTTTTTGCATGATCTTGTATACGTCGGGAATGGCAGTGGTGATGTCAGGCATTGAGTTGGCATTAGTCGATGTTTCTGTGAGGAAGGCAATGTTGGGCATGTGTGTGTTGAGGAGGTCCCCAAATTCTATGATCTGCCTGTGTAGGGAGCACACGTTGAGGAGGAGGCAGTTTAGTGCTTTGTGAACAATGATGTCCGGTAGGCTGGGGGATGCTATTGTGATCCAGAGGTGGGTGAAGGTGCAGCAGCAGTGTTAACAGGAGATTGTCCCTTTGGGTGATGCTAGGAGTCGAGAGCTGGCAGTTGATGCTGCATCCAGGGTTTGGAGTTTGCGGGGTGCTGGAGTCATGACAGAGGCGGGGTGAAGGACCAAGGTCCCTGGCACTGTTTGCGGTTGGGTCGCAGATTGGCGCAGGTGGGCTTGCCTTTGTCAGCAGCACGCAGCTCCCATTAAGTAGGTGGCCGGGTAAAGCGGTCAACTGGGAGGAAGGAGCAGGAAGGACAACGCTCAAGGGGTGGAGGGCAGCACTTAATGGTGAAGCTGTGTGGGGGAAGAGCAGTTGCATTGACCAGGTCAGTGGTCTAGCTTTAGAAAAGCACCTACACTAAGATCAAGATACACACAAGATCACACAATTTGTTCAAGGAGTTTAGATAGAGTAGAGATACATATTAAAATAGAAGTGTGTCCAAAATCACACACATCGGGAAAATGTGGTTAGCATTAGAAATACATCTTTCTTTGTTATAGTTTATAGTTTAACCCATTCTGCATGTCCGTATGAGTCCTGTGCCGAATGTAAATGGTTCTGTAGACACAGATGCAGTGCTTCAAAGGAATATGCCTCCTTTTCATGCATTCCTTCATGCGGCATGCAATTACAACACAGTTATTACAACGACTATGCTGCAACAATGCATACCATTACCCTGCAAGTCAGAACAATGACTTACGAAGGAGGGCGCTGGATGTTGGAATAGAATAATTTACCATTTCAAGTCCAGTCTGTGCGGACAGTACGGCACCCCGGGACATTGCAGGAGCCAGCCCTAGGAGTTGGCGATCCCCAGGGCTAATATTGGCTCCAGGAGGGGTCTGTGTGACTCCCCTCCTTTGTTTTAACTTGCCCCAGGGAGGAGGTGGTCCCCAGGGATTGGGGGTCATAGAGGCTCTCTCATTATTCAAACTATAAGCTCTGGGGGGGAAACATCCTTTACAACAAAACTTTTACCACGCAGTGCTGTTACAATGCAAGTATTACAAGGAAAACCTTTACAACGCATTACACTGGGGGGCGCTCTAGGATAGGGAATAGTTTTAATTTACTATCCAACACCTTCCCTAGTGTCCACGGGTTTGCGTTGTAATACTTGCGTTGTAACAGCATGAGTGGTAAAAGCATGCGTTGTAACGTCATACATCCGCTCTGGGGAGGTGGTGGGCAACAGGGGAGGCTGTAAGGGCCTCCCCCACTTTCATTTTTTTTAAAGAAGCCTAAGGGAGGTAGTGGTTCCTGTAGAAATAGTGAGCCCTAGAAGGGGGGCCGTTCCTCCCATTATTAAAACAATGTCCTGACACCTGCGCTTCGAATTAATTCTTTTTTTGGTTATCCTACTGAAATTGTTTCTACAAAATGCTTTGGTTGGCCCTGGGTGGTCCCAGTGGGACCCTTCAAGATGCCTAGGGGGTCAGGGTGTTCCTACCCTGCCCCTTTTTCAATTTTGTCAACCAAGTCCCAAGATGGCTGCCAACAATTCCTGGTGGAAGTGTTGGTCACCAATCAAATTTCATTAGGGTTTCAAATGGCTGTCGATCTAACCAATATCTATATTGTTTAAAACTTAAATAACTCAGAAACTACTGAATGGATTTATACCAAATCACAAAAAGCATGCTTTCTGGAACAATGTCTAGCTTTCTGCAAAATTTGGTGTAATTCTGTTCAGCGGTTCGGTCTGTAATCGTTTTCAAAAAATGAAAAATCCCCATTCACATAGCATGAGAATAACACATTTTGGGACCCTCCTTTTATCTTGGCCCCCACTGAACAGATCACCCTGAAACTTTCAACATAAAAGTTAAAAAAAAGGGAACGTTTTGTGAAAATTTTGTGAATTTTCATCAAGAGGAGCCGAAGTTATTGTCAAAAAAAAAAAGGCTTTTCCTATGGAAACTTTGGTCCTAACTATAACTACTGGCAACTATAGCTGCATGTTTAGCTGCTCCCTGTGTCTGAAAGTAATGCCGCCTCCTGCAGGAGGTGGGGTACCAGCAAGGACCACAGGGCCCTTGAGGTTTTCCCCACAGTGCCAGTGGAGACTGGGAGCCAAGGGGCCGATTACGATGGTGGGCGGACATCGCAGCTGCTAAAGAGACCACCCGCAATAGTTGCGGCGGTCCCACCATATCAATTATGATGCTCCCGCCATGTCATGAGTGATGTAATATGTGACGTCATCAATAGTGCATTGCGGGTGCGCGAGTTATAGTTAACTATAACGGGGGAATTTCAATGGTTTTGTATGAGTGAAATGTCCAGCTAACTATAACATGTGTGAAACCAATGATTTTTTCAATGATTTTTTAAGGTTTTTTAAATGCAAATTTTTAACTATAACGTGTGTGAAACCTATGTTTTTTTTCAGTGAACTTCTAAGGTTTTTTAAATGCTAATTTTGAACTATAACGTGTGTGAAACCTATGGTTTTTTCAGTGAATTTCTAAGGTTTTTAAATGCTAATTTTTTTACTATAACGTAGGTGAAACCTATTTTTTTTTCAGTGAATTTCAAAGGTTTTGTAAATGATAATTTTTAAATGTATTAATTGTTATATTTTCTTTATACTGATTTACTACATTATTTTAAATTATTTATTTTTAGATATATTTTTTAAATTACATTATATTTTTTATATAAATTGAAAAATAAATGTTTTTAAAAATATTGACATTGTAATATTTTTATATTTTTTTAATTTATATAGATTTTTTATAGCAAACAGGAAAGGAAATTCAAGTTACTGTGACTACGGTTAGAATTACTTTTCAGGAACAATAGAGGGCTGAGAGATGCAGCACTGAGGTCTCTATTGATAACAGGTGAGTTAATCGGAAATCGTAGTTCGGCTGATTTTTTAGGAATATTTTAAAGTTCCAATACTCCACACTTAGAAGAATTTCGAAGTAAAACATGTCAATGTTAGCCTATGAAAGGAAATTCAAGTTACTGTAATTACAATTAGAATTACTTTTTAGGATCAATAGTGGGCTGAAAGATGCAGCACTGAGGTCTCTCCTGATAACAGGCGAGTTAATCGGAATTCGTCGTTCGGCTGATTTTTGAGGATTTTTTTAAAGTTCCAAAACTCCACACTTAGAAAAATTTTCAAGTGAAACCAGTCAATGTTTACCTCTGGAAGGAAATTCAAGTTACTGTAAGTATGGTTACAATTACTTTTCAGGATCAGTAGTGGGATGAAAGATGCAGCACTGACGTCTCTTGTGATAACAGGTGAGTAAATTGGAATTCGTACTATTTCGCTCAATAGTGAAGGAAGGGGGCGGGGCCTGAGGAGACATGTGTGCAAACACGCCCTGTGGCGTGTTTTAGGTTGGGAAATATATTCCTCTTCAATCCTGAGGTCATCTGTGAGCCACCTAGCCCATCAGGTACCTCCAGTTTGCGCCAGGGAGCTGCGTTGCAGAGAGGTGTTCAGAGGGCACGCCCCCTTTTTACAACACTCTGCAATGCAGCTCCATGGCACTTACTAGAGGTACCCGTTGGACTCGTTGGCCCCTAGGGGACCTCTGGATTGAAGAGGAATATATTCCCCAAGCTAAAACGCTCCACAGGGCGTGTTTGCAGACGTCACTTCAAGCCCCGTCTCCTACCTTCACCACGGAGAAAACATGCCCTGTAACGCGTTCTAAGTTGGGGGGTTTACGTCCCCTTTCATACTTGGGGTCCCTGGGGGCCAACTAGCCCACCAGGAACCTCCAGTATGCACCAGGAGGCTGCGTTGCAGAGAGGTGTAAAGAGGCTATGCCCCTTTTTACACCTCTCTGCAACGCAGCCCCTTGATGCTTTTTCAGAGGGGGAACTAATACTGTGGGCCAACTAGCCCACCAGGAACCTCCAGAGTGCGCCAGGGGGCTGCATTGCAGAGAGGTGTAAAGAGTCCATGCCCCTTTTTACACCTCTCTGCAACTCAGCCCCCTGGTGCACACTGGAGGTTGCTGGTGGGCTAGTTGGCCCCCAGGGACCCTCAGTATGCAAGGGGAATTCGTTCCTCCTCTGAAAAAGTGCCAGGGGGCTGCGTTGCAGAGAGGTACAAAAAGGGGCATGGCCTCCTTACACGTCTCTGCAAGGGAGCCCCCTGGCGCATACTGGAGGTTGCTGGTGGGCTAGTTGGCCCCCAGGGACCCCCAGTATGCAAGGGGAATTCGTTCCCCCTCTGAAAAAGTGCCAGGGGGCTGCGTTTTTTTGGGGAGGGAGGCCGCGTGCTTCCTACATGTCATTTACCGATTCGGTAAATACCGAATCGGTAAATGATGATTCTGTAAATACCGAATCGGTAAATACCGATTTGTTATTTACCGAATCTGTAAATTGGCCACCTACATAGGAAAAGCGTATTACCAGCCGGTAACGGCTGAAATTCGTTAATTTCGCCCGTTACCGACCAGTAAGAGCCTTCCTACATCTGGCCCATAGTAATTTGTGCGTAAGGTTGGGCACGAATTACGTACCTCTTTCTGCAGTTCTCTTGCCTCCTTCTGTAGCTCTGTTGCTTTTTTGTGCATTTCTCTTGCCTCATTCTGAACCCCTCTTGCCTGTTTGTGAACCTCATATGCCTCTTTCGGCACATCTCTTGCCTCTTTCCACCCTTCTCTTGCCTCTTTCTCAACCTCAGTTATTCCTTTCTGCACTTCTCTTGCCTCTTTGTGCATTGTTGTTGCTTCTTTCCTCACTTCTCCTGCCTCTTTCTACATTTCTGTTGCCTCTTTCTGTACTTCTCATTCTTCTTTCTGCATCCCTTTTGCCTCTTTCGGCACCTCTGTTGGCTCTTTCTGCACCTCTCTTGCTTCTTTCTTTGCCCATCTTGCCTCTTACAGTGCCACTCTTCCCTCTTTTTGCATCCCTCTAGCCTTTTTCTGAAATTTGTTTGCTTCGGTGTAGCGCCGCGGCCAGGGTGACTGACTCCGGAATCTGGGGATCACGGTTCGATCCCTAGGGCCGGCAGCAGATTAGCCCAGCACCATGTGACTCTGGGCAATAGCTTGCTTAATCTTCCCGATGGCCCCCAGCGCCTAGAGACCCTTACGGGTGATTGTGCGCTTTACAAATGTGGATTATTATTATTATTGTTATTACCTCTCTTGTTGTTTCTGCACCCCTTTAGCCATGTTTTGCACCACTCTTTCCTATGTCTGCACCTCTCTTGCCTCTTTGTGCACACATGTTCCTTTTTCTGTCCCTCTCTGGCCTGTTTCTGCAACTTTCTTGCCTCTTTCTGCAGATCTCTTGCCTCCTTCTGTACCTCTTTCGCTTTTTTTTGTACTTCTCTTGCCTCTTTCTGTCCCCTCTTGTCAGTTTCGTTTCCTCTTTTGCCTCTTTTTGTACCTCACTTACCTCTTTCTGCACGTCTCTTGCTTTTTTCTGCACCTCACTTATTTTCTTCTGTTGCTTCTTCCACACTTCTGTAATTCTCTTGCCTCTTTCTACACCTCTACTGCTTCTTTCTGTACCCCTCTTGCCTCTTTCTGCATACCTCTTGCCTCTTTCTGCACCCATATTCCCTCTTTCTGTACCCCTCTTGCTTCTTCTTGCACCCATGTTCCGTCTTTCTGCACTTCTCTTTCCTATTTCTACACCTGTCTGCTCTGGTTCTGCACCTCTCTTGCATCTTTCTGTACTCCCGTCCTCTCCTTATGCACCGCTCTTGCCTGTTTCTGCACCTTTCTTAGTTCTTTCTTCAGTTCTCTTGCCTCCTTCTGCACCTCTGTTGCTTTTTTGTGCACTTCCCTTGTCACGTTCTGCACACCTTTTGTCTCTTTCTGTACCTCTCCTGACTCTTTCAGTACCTCTGTTGCTTATTTCTGTATTTCTTTTGCTTCTTTCTCCACCTGTCTTCCTCTTTCTGGACTTCTGTTGCCTCTTGATGCATTTTTCTTTTAATTTTGTCTGCATCTTTCTTCTTCTTTCTGCACCTCTCTTTGTACACTTCTCTTGCTTCTTTCTGCACCTTCTTCCTCTTTCTGTATATGTCCTACGTACGTAGGGATAGTTAGAAATTATCATTCAAAAAACCTTAGGAATTCACTGAAAAACACACAGGTTTCAGGGATGTTACAGTTAGGAATTAGCATTTAAAAAACCTAAGATATTTACTGAAAAAAACACAGGTTTCAGGGACGTTATATTTAGACTGACTTTTCACTCATGAAAAACCATAGCAATTCAGCCGTTATAGTTAGCTGAGCTAACTATAACTCGTGCCCCCGAAATGCAATGCTGTAGAAATGAAGTCACATATTATATCACTCATAACATGGTCAGTGACATCACTAATGACATCACTGATGACATCTCAAATGACATGTTAGTGCATGTTAGCATCTGGACACAAAATAATGATCCAGCTCCAAGGAACAAATGGTTCAGAGACGGCACTCCTGTGGGAGGGTTTATTTTGCAAATTTGAACATTGCTAGCAGACAAACAAAACATCTATGTGTTTCGGCTACATTAGCCTTGTTTACATCTTTTTTGGGTGAAAACAGCAGGCATTATGTCCGCTCCAATTATCCATTGACATAGAAAATTGTCTACACTCAGTCATATGAACACCAAAAAGGTTTTATCCATCTTTTAACATTTTATCAATGAAACTTTGTAAACAATTAATCAAAAAGGAATGGCTCTAGTTTCAAATGGTTACAGATTAAAATAATCCCATAATCGGATTGTAATGACATGTAATGCACTATAATTATTTTGCACATGAATAATGAATATGTATTCATATGGGGCATAGATTGATATGATTAAGACCCATTGGGCAATAGCTTTTCCCTGCAATTTAATCGAGCCTATTTCAAGTTTATCACTTTCAACAAATGCTCTATAATAATGTAATGCAATAAAAAAAAAACAGTACCCTTAAATACTCATTTAAACATGGCACAGAGGTAATTAATTATAGGAGGAAGAGATTCTATTTAATGCGCATGCGAGAGCCGATGCACAGCGGATGCATGCAGCGGGCGCGCCAAATGCAAATCTGTCTGTGCCCATCCGCGGTCGGTCGGGCCTGGTACCAGAACCCCTGCCCAGACTGGATTAGCCCGCAGTTATACTGCCAAACAGTTACACGCACTATACCACCCAAACCCTGGAGATGTGTAAGAATAGCATAACGACAGGGAATCTGCGTTATAAATGCAGTTACTGCCCTTTTACCATGGAGACAAACTTGGAACAGAGTGGTGCTTGCCAGAAGTTAAGTTTCGCCTTGATTAACTGTAGATCCCTGATGAAACATAAACAAACATGAAATTCATGATTATTGATTAGACGCCCAGCCAGATGTGCTATTTCTTACTGAAACCTGGCTAAATGAGGACTCTGCACCAGAAATCCTTGAATTCCTTCCACGTAATTATGGAATTAGCAGAGTGAATTGGACGGTTTACAGGGGAGGAGGATTGCCATTATTCATAAACTAAATATTCAGTGTACTTTAGAGTCCACCAACATCAAGGGGAGTGGAGCAGGCTTCTTCTCTATAATGGGAATGGCAAATTACATTATAAAGGGGTTTCTAATCCATAGGCCTCCTGGGCCCTTCACCCATTAGCATCCTGCCATATTGAGCAGATAATTCAACCCGCCCTGCGTTATGAGAAAATTATGTTGTTTGGGGACCAGAATCTACATTTTGATGAAATGACGAATACCAGAGTGCAGGAGATCTGTCAGGAATTGGGTGCCCTCTAGATGACTCTACAATCGGGACTTCCTACACACCAACTAGGCCATCAATTGGACCCAATTTTTGCCAATTGGCGGGCCTCAGAAACTGAACCCCCGATCGCAGTCCCTTGGACTGATCACTATGTGGTTCCCTTCAGCGCCTTGTTGCCACAGACATATATACCCAAAAACTCTGGCACTGGGGAAGCGCACAGAAGGTGGGTTAGATTCTCAACAGCAAGTTTCAATATGGCTCTCCAACAGGGTGGGCCACCTGTTGGTAATGATATTGACGGAAGAACACAGAGAGTCCGCCTCCCCCCGTTCAGATCCCAGGCCACCGAAGTCATCTGCGGCGAACCACAAGGATCATCACTCAGCCCAACGCTGTCCAACATCTACATGAGCCCTCTTGCGGCCATCGCACGCCAACACAGCCTCAACATCATCTCCTACGCCGACGACACCCAGCTGATCCTCTCCTTCACCAACGATCCCGCCACCGCCGGAACTAACCCACACGAAGGGATGAAAGATGTAGCCAAGTGGATGATGAACAGCCGCCTGAAACTGAACTCAGAGAAGACGGAAGTCCTCATCCTTGGATCCTCGCCTGGGATGACTCCTGGTGGCCCCCTACCCTGGGCAGCGCACCCAAACCCACAGACCACGCGCGCAACCTGGGCTTCATTCTGAACTCCTCCCTCTCCATGACCAGACAAGTCAACTCCGTCCCCGCGTCGTGCTTCAACATCCTACGCATGCTACATAAGATCTTCCGGTGGATCCCCACCGAAACCTGGAAGACGGTCACCCAGGCCCTTGTCACCAGCCGACTGGACTACGGCAACTCCCTCTACGCCGGAACCACAGCCAAACTTCACAAAAAGCTCGAGCGCATTCAGAACGCCTCAGAACGCCTCAGCACGCCTCATCCTGGACATTCCCCGACACGGCCACATCTCCGAACACCTGAGAAACCTGCACTGTCTCCCCGTCAGCAAGAGAATCACGTTCCGACTCCTCACCCACGCACACAAAGCTCTCCACAACCAAGGCCCAAGATACCTCAACGACTGCCTGACCTTATACACTCCCACCCGCCAGCTACAATCGACCAGCCACGCCCTCGCCGCCGTCCCCCGCATCCGACGAGCCACAACGGGAGGAAGATCTTTCTCCTACCTGGCTGCCAAGACGTGGAACTACCTCCCCATCCCCCTCCACCTGACCCAAGACCACCTCTCCTTCAGGAAGCAACTTAAGACCTGGCTGTTCGAGCAGTAGCGGACCCCCCTCCCCCAAGCACCTTGAGACCCTCCGTGTGAGTAGGGCGCTATACAAATGTTTTGATTGTTTTTCCGTGAATCCGAAGAAAAGTAAAGAAATAGAATGCATTGTTTTAAGCCCCTGTGTGGGGCAGGTCCCAGGGGCAATGTAAAATGAGAAACTGGGGCCCACCTGCGCCCCGTGCAGCCCCGGGGACCACCACCTCCCTGTGTCTTCATTTATTAGGAAAGTGCATAGGGGGGCTCCTGGCATCTCAATGCAGCTCCAGGGACTACCACCTCCCCGGGGCTAATTATCTTAAATGAGGTTGGGTCACGCGGTCCTCCTGCAGCCCCAGGGACCACCAACTCCCTGCGGCTATTTACATAATTAGGCGTCAGGTTGCTACTGCCCCCCACACAGCCCCAGGGACTGGCAACTTCCCAGGCCTATGTTTATAATAATGTGTGTGTGGGCTCAAGCTCCCTCCACACAGCCCCGGACCCCCATCTCCCCAGGGATATTTGAAAGATGGGAGGGGGCCATGTGCCCCCTTCCTGGAGCTGTAATGGCCCTGAGTACTCCTTAGGACTGGCTCCAGCATTTTCCGGGTGCCAACCATCAGGACATTGCAATAGCAATGGGAAACTCTGCTTCGCTTCATGGAAGCGAGAGCAGGAAAGGTGCTCTTGCTTCCACGAAGCAAAACATAATTGATTTTGGGCAGAGGGTGTTACATGTTAGCAGCTCCCTTCACCAAAAGCAATGCTGGCTCCCGCAGGAAGTTTCTGAAATATTAGGAGTAATAAAATATAGATATTTGGGTGGTTGGGCTCGTGAGTGTTTTAGAGACAGTCCCAGGAGCTCAAATTTAAAAATAGATCAGTTTGATTGGCCCAGGGAGCTTTATTTCCCTTGGGTCATCGTTCTTTGGCAGGAACCAGACTTCCACAAAAGCGAGCGCTCTGAATGGATGCCAGTAACCTAAAAACATTTTTGCTGGCAGCCATTACAGGACTCTGGGGCGTAGTCTGCTGTCCTGAAGTTTAAAAAAAATAAAGATATTTTGGGGTAGGGCAGGGATACATTGGCCCTATGAGCGACACCGAGGGATCAAAAACAAAAATGGTGTCCGTTGCATCTTTAAATCCCTAATGCCCCTGGTAGCCTACAGCTGGGGCTTATTTAATTAGGGTGTGGGGCTGCAAGGACCCCCTGAGCATCCAAAGGCCCTGGAATGCCCACCGTGGGCCAAAAACTGTTTATACGGGAAGGGAGGTTGTGCTGCCCTCGTCCCTGATATGCCAGTGGGAACAGGGAGTCTAGTCCAGAGATGACATTAAGTGGTATAGGGAGGGGGCCCAGGCAGCTCCCCTCCTGGAGCCTCATGACGCCCGAGAGCCAACCCATTACTCATTTTTTATGGAAGGGGCTGCTTGGCCCTCTTCTGCAAATCTCGAGAAGCCTTTGGAAGGTCATCTCCGGGGCTGAGATATAAGAAAATAGAAAGGAGGGGCTGAACGGCCACCTCTCCCCTAGCCTTAAAAGGTCCAGGGGAGCCCACCCTGAGGACAATTTCTTAAAGGGGAGATTAAGTGGCCCTGTCACTGAGCCATTATTGTCCCCAAGGAGCCTATCCCAAGGGACGACTCTGATGCTATGTCACAGGGAGCCCACCCCTTGGACATTGCACTTTCCCTGCCCGCAGAAGTACAGGCAAGGAAACGTGTGTTTGTTTTTCCTTGCAGGAACATTTTTAAATCTCCCACCTAGCGGAAGCAACTGCTAAATCCACTCCCAATGTGCATGAGTTTCAAATGCTCCCACATGATGGGAGCAGACTTTAGATGTATTTTCCGTCCCTGCAGTGTTGTCGGCAGGGAAAAAGATCTAAATATTGCTCCAAATGGCAGATAGCACTACTAGAAGCTGCTCCCTGTGGGAGGGAGTAATGCTGCCTCCCACTTTTTGCAACACTGCGGTGGATACCCCAGGTGGACACTAGGGCACCTACTTTTTATTGCGCCGGCTCCCAGGCATGGGGTCACCAGGGCCAAAGCCATCCCCGGAAGGGGGCTACCAGCCTCATCCCCAATGAATTTCAGCTAGGGCTGGGGTCCTTGGGTCAAAAATCGGCCGAGGGATGGGAGCAAAGCACCCCCGCCCCTGTAAAATGCACCGGGCCCCATGTGCTCATGACCAAGGCTGTGCATGTTGGGTGAGCATTTACATATAGTACTTAAGTATTACTTAATAAAACCTTTGAAATTCACTGAAAAAACAAGGGTTAAAGTAAAGTAAGTTAGGTATGATAAGAGGATCAGTTTTTTAAAATAAAGAAAACCTGAGAAATTCACTAAGAAAAACAAAGGTCAGGTGAAAATGGAAGTGATAACATTAACGTTGGAACTTGAAAAAAACACAGAACTTAACCAGTTAAAGTTTTTAGCCCTAACTATAACTTCTGCTCCTGCCATGCACTGCTTATGACCTCACATATGACATGACTCATGGCATGTTCTATGACATCATTTATGACATCAGTGATGATATCTTAAATGACATAATTGACTAAACCACTGATTACATAATCCAATGAGTGTGCTAATTTGTTTTATAGTTTACATAGTGGCGGGTAAGTAACATATTACTTGTCTACTTAATTGTTGACAGCATGGCTCCAGCTAATGGGTGCTCCTAATGCACCATAAGTGTGTAGAGGTATTGAACATGTTATAAATCTTTGTAATCATTATTAATGCTGTGTACAGGTGACAGTTGACGACTTGTGTTCATTATGCTCCCCACATATTTTTTGACACTGCAGAAAAAGTTTTCAACTGGAGTAAGATTCTAAGTAGTAACAGAATCATATCAGCATGACTATTTCTACATAGCTTAGAAGACTATGTGCACCAAGTACTAGCCTATATACATGTGGTTGTTTTGCTTGAGAAGATGAGCTATCTGTAACGTTTTTACAAAAGTAGAAAGGGTGCGGTTAGTAGGTTGTTTAGTACATTCAGATCTTGGGTATTTTGAGCAAATACTGTTTTTTGTGACAACCGTTGCATAGAATGTACACTGATCTTACTGGATACGTTTTAATACTCTGAGGAATGTTTCTTATGAAAGTTTCACTGTTTGCAAATAGTGTGGAATAAAGTTAACTCTCTTCATAGAGAAAGCACTGTTTACAGTACTCAGGTCCCTTCTAATATCAACTTTATTTCTTAATGTAGGTTCGGTGAATTTCACTATTTTTATGAACTTGGCTTTCACTGAACAGTTGTGTTCCGATTGAAAATGGTAATTAATGAGGGTTTCCTATATATGTGCAGTTGATTGTTAATGTGAACTATGCTAGCTGTCATACTTATGGTATAGAGTCAGTGTTGCATATAATGCATGCTTTCTACACCTAGGGGAATTGTGCCTGTGAAGGTAGTAAGGATGGCTGTTATTTTCCTGAGCTATTTTGTTTTTGCTGTCCGTTTTCTAATGCCATAGTCATTTATAGACCAATATGCTGGAAAAGAAAGCTTGGATGATGTCACCAGTGATGCTATTCATGGTCCATTTGAGATGTCATCAGTTTTGTCATTAATTATGTCATAGGGCATATCAGGAGAGATTAACAAAGGTTATAGTAAAGCTATAGTTAGGTGAATATGATAACATTATTATTTTGAACTAATAAAAGTCATAAATTCACCAGTTAAAGTTAACAGCACTGACAATAACTTCCGCCCCGGCCATGCACTGCTATGACATTCTATATCTCAAACTACACCATTGACGACATTATCCAAGCTTCCTTTTCCCGCATATTGGTAAATACTTTAGCATTAGAAGCCTATATGTATATATATATATATATATATATATATATATATATATATATATATATATATATATATATAGATATATATATATATATATATATATATATAGATATATATATATATATATATATATATATTTATATATATATATATATATATATATATATATCGTGGAAACAGTCCCTCCCAGCAAGAGAGACTCAGAGGCCGAAGGGGTTTTCAGAGCAGCCAGCTCTTGTTTATTCTTCTCCTGGCAGCGGTGGCGAATGCATTTCGGCTTTGACAGCCTTCCTCAGCGCCCAACGCAGAACACACCCATCAATCCCCACCTGTGTGAAATACTGTCCAGCGCCCGCTGCTCCTCCCCCTAATGAAGTGGTCACACCCGTAGCAGTTTGTTGTAGATGAAGAAACTACAGTTCCCAGCAGGCACTGTAACGTCCAGCCTGGGTGGGTGGTGTGGCGGAGTGAGGCAAACAATGGGTTCGCACTGATTACAGGTAGGTTGTGTGCACATCCAAGTTGAGGAACATCCACGGCCGGCTCCCCTGGTCCCCTTACTCCGCAACTTCCAGCTCCACAGGAACACAGGCGGGGCAGGGGCAGTCAATGCGGACTTTGCACCATTCGGTAAAATACCTGAGTCTCCCCGGATTTTCCTGTGGCTGCTGGCGGTCCAAAGGAACTGTCGATACCTCGACGTTTTTCAGCTGCAAGCAGTCTGAGGCCAGTGTTTGTCCTTTGACCCTTAGTGTCGTGGGGCCTTCCGTGATGCGTCCCTGGCAGGCGCAGCAAAATTTCGTGGAAACAGTCCCTCCCAGCAAGAGAGACTCAGAGGCCGAAGGGGTTTTCAGAGCAGCCAGCTCTTGTTTATTCTTCTCCTGGCAGCGGTGGCGAATGCATTTCGGCTTTGACAGCCTTCCTCAGCGCCCAACGCAGAACACACCCATCAATCCCCACCTGTGTGAAATACTGTCCAGCGCCCGCTGCTCCTCCCCCTAATGAAGTGGTCACACCCGTAGCAGTTTGTTGTAGATGAAGAAACTACAGTTCCCAGCAGGCACTGTAACGTCCAGCCTGGGTGGGTGGTGTGGCGGAGTGAGGCAAACAATGGGTTCGCGCTGATTACAGGTAGGTTGTGTGCACATCCAAGTTGAGGAACATCCACGGCCGGCTCCCCTGGTCCCCTTACTCCGCAACTTCCAGCTCCACAGGAACACAGGCGGGGCAGGGGCAGTCAATGCGGACTTTGCACCATTCGGTAAAATACCTGAGTCTCCCCGGATTTTCCTGTGGCTGCTGGCGGTCCAAAGGAACTGTCGATACCTCGACGTTTTTCAGCTGCAAGCAGTCTGAGGCCAGTGTTTGTCCTTTGACCCTTAGTGTCGTGGGGCCTTCCGTGATGCGTCCCTGGCAGGCGCAGCAAAATTTCGTGGAAACAGTCCCTCCCAGCAAGAGAGACTCAGAGGCCGAAGGGGTTTTCAGAGCAGCCAGCTCTTGTTTATTCTTCTCCTGGCAGCGGTGGCGAATGCATTTCGGCTTTGACAGCCTTCCTCAGCGCCCAACGCAGAACACACCCATCAATCCCCACCTGTGTGAAATACTGTCCAGCGCCCGCTGCTCCTCCCCCTAATGAAGTGGTCACACCCGTAGCAGTTTGTTGTAGATGAAGAAACTACAGTTCCCAGCAGGCACTGTAACGTCCAGCCTGGGTGGGTGGTGTGGCGGAGTGAGGCAAACAATGGGTTCGCGCTGATTACAGGTAGGTTGTGTGCACATCCAAGTTGAGGAACATCCACGGCCGGCTCCCCTGGTCCCCTTACTCCGCAACTTCCAGCTCCACAGGAACACAGGCGGGGCAGGGGCAGTCAATGCGGACTTTGCACCATTCGGTAAAATACCTGAGTCTCCCCGGATTTTCCTGTGGCTGCTGGCGGTCCAAAGGAACTGTCGATACCTCGACGTTTTTCAGCTGCAAGCAGTCTGAGGCCAGTGTTTGTCCTTTGACCCTTAGTGTCGTGGGGCCTTCCGTGATGCGTCCCTGGCAGGCGCAGCAAAATTTCGTGGAAACAGTCCCTCCCAGCAAGAGAAACTCAGAGGCCGAAGGGGTTTTCAGAGCAGCCAGCTCTTGTTTATTCTTCTCCTGGCAGCGGTGGCGAATGCATTTCGGCTTTGACAGCCTTCCTCAGCGCCCAACGCAGAACACACCCATCAATCCCCACCTGTGTGAAATACTGTCCAGCGCCCGCTGCTCCTCCCCCTAATGAAGTGGTCACACCCGTAGCAGTTTGTTGTAGATGAAGAAACTACAGTTCCCAGCAGGCACTGTAACGTCCAGCCTGGGTGGGTGGTGTGGCGGAGTGAGGCAAACAATGGGTTCGCGCTGATTACAGGTAGGTTGTGTGCACATCCAAGTTGAGGAACATCCACGGCCGGCTCCCCTGGTCCCCTTACTCCGCAACTTCCAGCTCCACAGGAACACAGGCGGGGCAGGGGCAGTCAATGCGGACTTTGCACCATTCGGTAAAATACCTGAGTCTCCCCGGATTTTCCTGTGGCTGCTGGCGGTCCAAAGGAACTGTCGATACCTCGACGTTTTTCAGCTGCAAGCAGTCTGAGGCCAGTGTTTGTCCTTTGACCCTTAGTGTCGTGGGGCCTTCCGTGATGCGTCCCTGGCAGGCGCAGCAAAATTTCGTGGAAACAGTCCCTCCCAGCAAGAGAGACTCAGAGGCCGAAGGGGTTTTCAGAGCAGCCAGCTCTTGTTTATTCTTCTCCTGGCAGCGGTGGCGAATGCATTTCGGCTTTGACAGCCTTCCTCAGCGCCCAACGCAGAACACACCCATCAATCCCCACCTGTGTGAAATACTGTCCAGCGCCCGCTGCTCCTCCCCCTAATGAAGTGGTCACACCCGTAGCAGTTTGTTGTAGATGAAGAAACTACAGTTCCCAGCAGGCACTGTAACGTCCAGCCTGGGTGGGTGGTGTGGCGGAGTGAGGCAAACAATGGGTTCGCGCTGATTACAGGTAGGTTGTGTGCACATCCAAGTTGAGGAACATCCACGGCCGGCTCCCCTGGTCCCCTTACTCCGCAACTTCCAGCTCCACAGGAACACAGGCGGGGCAGGGGCAGTCAATGCGGACTTTGCACCATTCGGTAAAATACCTGAGTCTCCCCGGATTTTCCTGTGGCTGCTGGCGGTCCAAAGGAACTGTCGATACCTCGACGTTTTTCAGCTGCAAGCAGTCTGAGGCCAGTGTTTGTCCTTTGACCCTTAGTGTCGTGGGGCCTTCCGTGATGCGTCCCTGGCAGGCGCAGCAAAATTTCGTGGAAACAGTCCCTCCCAGCAAGAGAGACTCAGAGGCCGAAGGGGTTTTCAGAGCAGCCAGCTCTTGTTTATTCTTCTCCTGGCAGCGGTGGCGAATGCATTTCGGCTTTGACAGCCTTCCTCAGCGCCCAACGCAGAACACACCCATCAATCCCCACCTGTGTGAAATACTGTCCAGCGCCCGCTGCTCCTCCCCCTAATGAAGTGGTCACACCCGTAGCAGTTTGTTGTAGATGAAGAAACTACAGTTCCCAGCAGGCACTGTAACGTCCAGCCTGGGTGGGTGGTGTGGCGGAGTGAGGCAAACAATGGGTTCGCGCTGATTACAGGTAGGTTGTGTGCACATCCAAGTTGAGGAACATCCACGGCCGGCTCCCCTGGTCCCCTTACTCCGCAACTTCCAGCTCCACAGGAACACAGGCGGGGCAGGGGCAGTCAATGCGGACTTTGCACCATTCGGTAAAATACCTGAGTCTCCCCGGATTTTCCTGTGGCTGCTGGCGGTCCAAAGGAACTGTCGATACCTCGACGTTTTTCAGCTGCAAGCAGTCTGAGGCCAGTGTTTGTCCTTTGACCCTTAGTGTCGTGGGGCCTTCCGTGATGCGTCCCTGGCAGGCGCAGCAAAATTTCGTGGAAACAGTCCCTCCCAGCAAGAGAGACTCAGAGGCCGAAGGGGTTTTCAGAGCAGCCAGCTCTTGTTTATTCTTCTCCTGGCAGCGGTGGCGAATGCATTTCGGCTTTGACAGCCTTCCTCAGCGCCCAACGCAGAACACACCCATCAATCCCCACCTGTGTGAAATACTGTCCAGCGCCCGCTGCTCCTCCCCCTAATGAAGTGGTCACACCCGTAGCAGTTTGTTGTAGATGAAGAAACTACAGTTCCCAGCAGGCACTGTAACGTCCAGCCTGGGTGGGTGGTGTGGCGGAGTGAGGCAAACAATGGGTTCGCGCTGATTACAGGTAGGTTGTGTGCACATCCAAGTTGAGGAACATCCACGGCCGGCTCCCCTGGTCCCCTTACTCCGCAACTTCCAGCTCCACAGGAACACAGGCGGGGCAGGGGCAGTCAATGCGGACTTTGCACCATTCGGTAAAATACCTGAGTCTCCCCGGATTTTCCTGTGGCTGCTGGCGGTCCAAAGGAACTGTCGATACCTCGACGTTTTTCAGCTGCAAGCAGTCTGAGGCCAGTGTTTGTCCTTTGACCCTTAGTGTCGTGGGGCCTTCCGTGATGCGTCCCTGGCAGGCGCAGCAAAATTTCGTGGAAACAGTCCCTCCCAGCAAGAGAGACTCAGAGGCCGAAGGGGTTTTCAGAGCATCCAAGAAAAAAAGCACCCAACTTGGAAAGCCTGCATCGTGGTGTCATTTATTAATCTGAAAGGCAACCCTGCACACAGCCTTCATGTGCACAGACTTCAGTTCGCCAACATTTCCTTACGCGTTTCGGTCGTCACGGCGCCCTTGTTCACAGGTGCTGGCAATGAGGAGTGGCTGCTTCTCTTATACCAAGTGTAACTCCATATAGTGGGCGTATCCCTGCATAGTGCATGCTGGTATAAAGAGTTCTATGTATTCACAGTTCATTACGTGATAGCATATGCCACAGTCCGCATTGAAATATCTTACCACAGTGGGTGACTGGGACACACAAGGGTGTGTTGCAAGCTTGGTGTGTCCTCGCAGAAGAAACCACGTTCCATGTTGAGCCGTGAATCATCGGCAACAGGACCTGCTCATCCGCGGGTGGGCTTTCCGCGACCTGGGTAGGCCGCAATTAATATCCAAGAAAAAAAGCACCCAACTTGGAAAGCCTGCATCGTGGTGTCATTTATTGATCTGAAAGGCAACCCTGCACACAGCCTTCATGTGCACAGACTTCAGTTCGCCAACATTTCCTTACGCGTTTCGGGCGTCACGGCGCCCTTGTTCACAGGTGCTGGCAATGAGGAGTGGCTGCTTCTCTTATACCAAGTGTAACTCCATATAGTGGGCGTATCCCTGCATAGTGCATGCTGGTATAAAGAGTTCTATGTATTCACAGTTCATTACGTGATAGCATATGCCACAGTCCGCATTGAAATATCTTACCATATATATATATATATATACATAAAGCTCCAAAATGTCCACCTGGCAAAGACGCACTCTCGCACCCCCCAGCAATGAATGCTCTTCAATCGGTAAATCCAGGGACCACCTACCAATGTGCATTCATTGCTGGGGGGTGCAAGAGTGCATCTCTGCCAGGTCGGCATTTTGGAGCTTTATGTTAACGCGGCGGCCCGCCGCGAAAGACGCACCCCCCCATAACAGGGTGCCAGGAGCATTGTATTCGACATTGCTTCACTATGGACAAATCCCTATGGGATGTTATACAGGACCCACTTGCCGAGGCTCATCTGCGGGCTTTGAACTTCGGTAACAGCTTTATGAATGGCCGAGCACACTACAGAAAACAGAATGCGTGTGTGCTCATTGTAGCCGCCGACAGGAGGGATAAAAGTGGGAGGAGACTGTCCCGCCTCTGAAGAGATGCAGAAAGCATTGAAACGCGTCAGGTGTACACGACAGAACGCTGTAATTTCACATTGGCAGGTGGTCCCTGGATTTACCGATTGAAGAGCATTCATTGCTGGGGGGTGCGAGAGTGCGTCTTTGCCAGGTGGGCATTTTGGAGCTTTATGTTAACGCGGCGGCCCGGCCGCAAAAGACGCACCCCCCCATAACAGGGGGCCAGGAGCATTGTATTCGACATTGCTTCACTATGGACAAATCCCTATGGGATGTTTTACAGGACCCACTTGCCGAGGCTCATCTGCTGGCTTTGAACTTTGGTAACAGCTTTATGAATGGCCGAGCACACTACAGAAACCAGAATGCGTGTGTGCTCATTGTAGCCGCCCACAGGAGGGATAAAAGTGGGAGGAGACTGTCGCTCCTCTGAAGAGATGCAGAAGGCATTGAAACGCGTCAGGTGTACATGACAGAACGCTGTAATTTCACATTGGCAGGTGGTCCCTGGATTTACCGATTGAAGAGCATTCATTGCTGGGGGGTGCGAGAGTGCGTCTTTGCCAGGTAGGCATTTTGGAGCTTTATGTTAACGCGGCGGCCCGGCCGCGAAAGACGCACCCCCCATAACAGGGGGCCAGGAGCATTGTATTCGACATTGCTTCACTATGGACAAATCCCTATGGGATGTTATACAGGACCCATTTGCCGAGGCTCATCTGCGGGCTTTGAACTTTGGTAACAGCTTTATGAATGGCCGAGCACACTACAGAAAACAGAATGCGTGTGTGCTCATTGTAGCCGCCGACAGGAGGGATAAAAGTGGGAGGAGACTGTCCCGCCTCTGAAGAGATGCAGAAAGCATTGAAACGCGTCAGGTGTACACGACAGAACGCTGTAATTTCACAGTGGCAGGTGGTCCCTGGATTTACCGATTGAAGAGCATTCATTGCTGGGGGGTGCAAGAGTGCGTCTTTGCCAGGTGGGCATTTTGGAGCTATATATATATGTTACTTGAACTGGGGAGTTCCAGTGTTAAGGACTTGTAAAAGCAGGTTGCTGCTTCGTGTCGCCTCATCCCCAACCCATTTGGGCAACACTGAACATTACCTTCGCCTGCAGCACTCACTGGAGAAACTACAAGGACCAGCGGCACTTGATGTGCCGACGCCCCTCGGGGCGGGGCTCAAGCTATGATGCGAACACTTAATAACACAGGCTTGCAGGTGAACGGACAATGGAGCCTTTGAAAAAGAACGATTGCCGTTCGAAACGCGTCAGGCTTTCTCGTGGTGAGAGGAGGCACTTGCAACCAACCAGCGATCCTTAATAAAGAAAGGTGAAAGAGCTCCCCAGAGTGTTTGGCGTCTTCACAAGGGTAACTTTGTAATGTGTGTATATATATATATATATATATATATATATATATATATATATATATATATATATATATATATATATATATATATATATATATATATATATATGCTTATATATATATATAGGTAAGGGTTCACATTGCCAGAAGCTTTAGGATGCACTCTCCATTTGTTCAAATAAGGCTGCAGCGTTCTCCACCAACCACAGGTAAAGTATAATGCCTGACGCGTTTCGAACAAAGTAGTTCTTCCTCATAGGCAGATTAGACTTTTTTAAATCAGGAGGCAAAGACCGCTGCTTGACATATAACCCATCACTTTATTGGCCCCCAGGTGGAGCCTTGTAGAACTTTTGCTTTGCATGTTGGGATCAGCAGTCCATGCATATAAACCTTGAAGATCATCAGCTTCTAAAAAGTCAATCAAAATGTACATAGTTACAATAATGCCATTAGTGGGCCATCCGTGCAAGGCAGATGACGCTGCAAATCATCTAGCGCCAACAAAATGGATCCAAAACAGCCCCAACATCAAGGGCCGTCGGCCGCAGTTTCGGCGGTTGGTGCAATCCCCGCGGTTTTGGCTACCGCGTAATACATAAGGGTTCACATTGCCAGAAGCTTTAGGATGCACTCTCCATTTGTTCAAATAAGGCTGCAGCGTTCTCCGCCAACCACAGGTAAAGTATAATCCTGACGCGTTGTGTGGAAAAGCACTTCATGCTTTAAAGCAATTGTATTTTTGAACTGATTGTTCTTTCCTCTTAGTCCTCCTCTTAGTTTTTTTTTCCTCACACTCTTCTTCAGCATGATAGTTGATAAATACGTTCTCTCAAAAAATGTATATACATAAAAAAATTATATTAAATACATATAAAATATATTTTTCCTTTAAAAGAAGAATACATTTTACAGCTTTTGATATTTGCTATTAAAAAACCATTGACATTCACTGAAAAAATCAATAACCCATATAGTTACTCATATAGCTACTGGTCAACACATGCAGCAGTTTACAGAACAACAGACATAATGATGCACAAATTAAGACAGTTTAGTCACTAACCCATGCACTCAGTGAGACACATTTAATCACTCACTCATAGAGTCAGTCATGCACCTACTAAATCCTTCATCCAGACACTTATACATCCACTCATTCTTCAATATGTAAGACATATTTTAACTTTACAGAAACATACAGTCACTGGATGTTGTCATCAGTGATGTCATCAGTGATGTCATTTGAGATGTCATCAGTGATGTCATCAGTGATGTCACTGAGCATGTCATGAATGATGTAATATGTGACATGATCACCAGTGGATTGCGAGTGCGCAAAATATAGTTAGTGCAACTAACTATATATGCAAATTTCAATGGTTTTGTGTGAGTAAAATAAGGTTTTGTAAATGCTAATTCCTAACTATATATGGTCTATAACCTATGTTTTTTTCAGTGAATTTTCAAGGTTTTGTAAATGCTAATTCCTAACTATATATGGTCTATAACCTATGGTTTTTTCAGTGAATATATATATATATAGCTTGCAGACCTAATAATTCTGAGCATATGGAATGGGGAAGCACCTGTTGGACTGGTGGTGGTGAGACATAATGTGTCAAATCTATCTCTACGGTACACCAGCGGAAACAATACATGGATTGGTGTATGATAGCTAAGAAGATGCAGATGAGGGCCAAGGCTGGCCGCAGAAATTTGAAATGATGTGGGGAACTTGGAAACTCTACAAGAATATCAGCTAAATTGTATTCACATGAGGGAAGTGTGACATAGAGCAGGAAGCAGTTAAACTCCATATGTTATGTGCAAGCATACTCCGAGGACTTTATTAGTAACACTGTATGGATTATAATAATGATATACTACAGCCTATGTGTGCTATCCCCGTAGCAATAGTACATGTATGTTAAAAGCTATACAATACTTCTTTTGGAAACAAAAAACATAGGGGCCGAACAGGATGGCGGACGGATCGCCACCGCCATGCAGGCGGTGGCGGTCCATCCGCCATCCGTGACAGACCGCCACCTATTTCCCCCTGCCATATTACAATGGCGGGGGGAATCGCGGCGGACGGAAACACCGTCCAATGCTTTTCCGCCCCGGTCGCCTTGCGGCTAGGGCGGAAAAGGGTTCATATGGCTGGCGGTGTCTTCCAGACACCTCGAGCCCGCCCGCACCGCCCGCCGCAATGTTAAAAATGCAGGATGAGCCCGCCAGTGTGGTGGGTGCATCATAATTGCCATGGCGGAACCGCCGCTCACATCGGTGACGGTCCCGTTTCCAAAGGGATGGCGGATGGGCAAAGTCCGTCCACCATCCTATTCAGCCCCTAAGTTCTTTAAAAAAAAAAGGTCACGCTGTATCTCTCTTTCCTTGTCTCTTGCATTCTTCTTGCATGCTCTTTTTCTTTTTACTCCTTCCCATGCCATGCTCTTGGGTAAGATATAATAGTCAGGTCGATAATAGATATTGAAGGAAATGTTACTTCTCCTTAGCTACCTGAACATTGTTCTGCCAACACTCACAAGAAGTCTTGAATCACTTTTTCAGTATAGATAAAGATCAACATTTTCCTAACACTGTTAAAGTGTATATGATGAGAGTTTTGGAGAGCTGATTGACTGAGATCCATTCACTTTTATGTTATATATTCTACTGACAAACACTACCTCTGGATTTTCACACTGGACTTTCACACTGTGCCTGTTGGGAAGCATTCATCCTGATGCCTATAATCTTAAGTCATCTAAGTCTGTCTTTAATTTTTCCAGGGGCATCTCTCTTCATCGAAGATCTAACTCAGATGAGAGTGAAGGAGGTGAAAGCATTAAACCGACAGGTAGCGTAACACCACTGTGGTGCCTTAACCCAGTGATGAGTCTTTTGCTGGAAAATGCGAGTATCTGCAGTGGTGAAAAAAGGCTGGCATCTGTAGTTTAGAGTTGTTGTATGTTCTCTTTTAAAGGGGTTGTTACAGGTTTGGACAATGGAAGATCAATTGCTCTTAAGCACCTGCCACTTTGAAATGTAATATAGTTGTCTTTAAGCTGTATGAACCTAATACATTTAATGTTCTTTTTACTTTGCAAGATTCTAGCACAAAATCTATATGATTTTAGTTCTAACAATATATCTAATTGAACGTTCATGATAATGAATTTGTTTGGATATGTACAGACCATATGTAAGCACTTAGGCACGTTATTGCCCGTTTGTCCAAGGGTGCATAATGTTTACAGTTTTTAATGAATGGTTTTACTGTGCTATTTAATCATCATATGTTACTTTTATTACAACTGATATAAAGATGTGTATACATGGTATTAATCTTCCAGTATGGTTTTTAAGCAATGAATCATGTGTGTGTACAGTTGCATAATAAACAGCGATTTATGGAATTGCTAATGGTTCTAGCTAATCAAAATATCTTATTCTTAAAATGATCAATGAACTGAGTTTTACACATGGCAGTAGTGTTTTAATTGTAATAATAATTATTAATTAAACAATAAAAGTCTGTTTCACAGTGATGCATCAATGCAACCCTATCATTCCCCAGAATCTATTCCTAACTGCAGGACAATGACATCTACCCCTGGAACCAAACTATCCCTAGGCTGAACAAGTATCACAAAGAGCGTAAATATTTGTTGTGTTCAAAATACTTTTTTAAATGTTGTAATAATAATAACAATGACAATACAAAAAATAGCATAGGTATAGAGTACCCATAAAAAGACTTATCATTAACTAACAGTTAATTAAATACAAAGTGGTACAATGCTAAATGAACGTAGTAATCAAAACATTAAATGGAATGGACAATCAGAAATTATCATACCAATGTTTCAAATAGAGCTACTATAACTTAAACATGAGCGAAATACAGTATAAGGCAATATACAGGAAGTAAATATAACTCAGAAGGTAAATAGTGATCAATCGGTTTCCAAATAGAATGATGAGTCACAATTATGAGTAATACCAAGCAAGGATAAGTTGGCACCTCTTCAAGTAAAAAAAATCCAGAACCACCAGGCATGAAAGGATATTAAGGACACATCTTTCCAACAGGCAGTAATAGACTTTAGAGCGCCTGACATCAAATAATTAAAAAGTTTACAATCCAAATCAGTTAAATGTTCAGAAATAGCAACAGATTTACATATCAGCAAAGTACATGAAAGCTCATCAGAGGTATTAAGTATTTTTTGTATAACACTTCAATCTTCATTCCAAAACTTTAAGATAAAAGTACATCAAAAAAACATATGTTTTAACAAGCCAATAGGCAAGTTACAATGCCAACTATTTGAATTCGGAAGAGGTTTAGCTTTAAATAATTGTAATGGGGTCCATTAGCAATTAAACAAATCATAAGAATTTGTTTGATAAAGTGATACAGGTAACCATCCTGAAATAACGCTCAACCATATTTTTTTCCATGTATCATATGGAAAAGAAATTGAAAGCTCATTATTCCAAAATGTTGAAATCGTACCAATATTGTTACCTTGAAATGTGTTCAACTTCTTATACATTAATGAAACAATATGAGGGGAAGATTAATTATTAATTATAATTGTAGGAATGTTATTAGGAAAGGAATCTAGTATAGAATCACATAAAAATTTATATTTAAGGAAATCAGAAGGAGGGAAATTAAATTTTCCCTGAAATACATCAAATGATATAAAAGTATCATCATGGTAAATATCTTTTAGGTAAAATATACTTGTATTTATCCACGGCTGCCAGAATTCAACAGAACGAGAGAGCTTTAGTCGGGGATTGTACCATAATGACGCTAGGAACTCAGACTCTGATTGCAGCTGAAGTGGCTCCAGGCCTTAAAGTGTCAAATTGCGTAAAATAACTTCAGGGACATCAAATTAAATTCTGTGAAGCTGTATTAATGTTGGTAACATTCCAATAATTGTATCTTATTTTCAGATCTGATGCATGCCTTTGTGAGTCTGCAAGAGAGGAGGGATATGAGCAATAGCACTTCCCATGGGCATTGGAACTATGCATAGACTAATAGCACTGGGTGGGAGCCCGGAAAGAGAGCATCTCTCTTTGGCTTTTTACCATACACTAAGTAAACTTATGAGTACTGTCACGATTAGTTGTGGTTTCAATGGTTGCTTGGGTAGGGGAGTTGGGGCCTGTGAGTTAAGTTACTTTGACGCATAAGCCCACATGTCTCCTGTTTGCAATGGAAGATGGAGAACAGGTGATAGGAGGAGGGAAGTGAAGTAAACTGTCTGACATATATGACTAATAGCTGCTCACATGACATATCAGTTCCTCTCATGGAACATCCAAGTAATGAACAGAATGTCTAAACATTATTAATTATTCTCATATTTAAATAGATGGGGCATCCAAATAGTGCTCTTACAAGAGAAACACCTAACGTCCAAGGAGGGGGGCGGCCCTGCAATGTTGTTGGCGTGGACAAGCCTATTACACTACTTACTGGGTTTATCACAGGGGCACGCAAGTGTGGCTCCGTGCTGGGGTCGCTATACAGAACATGGGCAATGTAATTGACCCTGAAGGCCGGTACGTGATAGTGACGGCTTGACTTGAGCACTGCGATATAATAACTTTAAATGTATATGCACCCGACATATACCATGGTACATTTTAAAATACCTCTCTCTAGCTCGTTACCAGTTCAACCTTTGTAGTGGGATCTCAATCACGTGGCTGACCCCAGAGCTGACAGATCGCATCCTCCCCTTCGAGACTCCCCCTCGCACAGAGGGACTTGCTTATTCACAGACTGGCAGGCATGATGGAGACTGATTAACACTTGGAGATCAACCCACCCCCCGGCCTGGGACTATTAGTTATTTTCATACGCTTAGACATGCTTCAAAGTACACCTGATGTGCATAGCTTAGTTCACGATACGGAGTATTTAACTTGCATATTATCAGATCATAATTCTGTGTTCCTACACCTGAATTAGACACACCCAAAACCTTGCATCCCTACAAGCAAGCTGACACCTGAATCCCTGGAAGAACAGGCATTTATAGAGATGATTAGAGATAGGATAGGGCAGTACTTTGCAGAAAACAATTGCACAGCTTCCACCCCTCAAAAGGATTAGGACAACTTTAAGGCAGTAATCAAGGGCCACCGAATGGCGACATCAATGGAGCACTATGTTAAAGGTGGTGCTGGATGTTAACTAACAGCTAAATGAAGTAGAAACCCAGGGGTTCGAGCACCCGGAATTGCAGCAGGCTCTTGTAGACACCAAAGAAAAGGTAGCAACCCAGGTCGAGAGAATCTAATGTTTTGATTTCGGGAGATACTTGGAATGGACCCAGGCAGAGCGAGACCACATTGGCACTCTGCTGACTTGGGTGGCTAATCCAGATAAACAATGTTCACCCATTTTAGAACTTGAGACAGAGGAGAGAAACTGGATCTATAGTCAGAGTGAACTGAATAAAAACTTCTTTCAATACTATCCAGACCACTTCAAGAGTGCCACATTGCATTTTGGCAACGCTATATGTACCTTCTTCACACCATGACTCCTTCCACGTCTTACCGCAGAAGAGCTTAGCATTGATATCAACTCACAAAAGATAAAGGTGGCTATTAAGATCATAGCTGAGGGAAAAAGTCAGGGACATATGGGATCCCAGTGGATTGTTGTATAGCGTTTTTAGGACCCTAGTGTAATTTTCCCGATTCATGTCCTTATATAGGTATAAAATATTGTATCCTTATATAGGCATAGGAATCATAACCATATTCAGACATAGCTCAAGTAGTCCTAATACGGCTTGGCTTCTTCCACTAGTTCTGAAAATCTACAACGATTTCTTGGAAAAACCCACCTTCAGCAGTCAGGGGCTTCTCCCTGCAATAATATTAATTTATCCAAGAAATCATGGAGTTTTCAGAGAATTAAGTCTCTAATGACGTTATTATGTCCAATCTTGCGTCAAACTCGGCACCTTCAAGGTATAAATATGCCCATACTTGTCCAAACAGACACACAGTGGTTTGGAGCAGTTCGACTATCTACTTGCCCGACGTGCCCTGCTGCAGCATGAGCCGAAGGAAGCCGACCCTCCAGCTGACACACTGAGAGACTCTGTACTTTCTCCAGCCGAGAAATCCAGCTCCAGTGTTTCCAGGCTACCCTTGCGGGTTGCTGGGAATTCGAGTCCTGAGAGACAGATACCAGACCTCCTTCATTCTAAACCAAGGCACAGAGCTGATTAGACCCTAAGAGAATTCTTGGAATAGAATACAAAAACTAGGCTACACCTTACTTACTTCTTCCCTTGTATTAGACTTAGGTTAGGTACACCGGGGTAGGCGTATTTTAGAAGCACCAGTTGAGTACTTTTAGTCATTATTTATCACTGTATGTATTTTATGCATTTTAAGTATTTTATGGCTTAGAAACCATATCATGCTTTTACAATATTATTTTATAATACTATTCGTACTGTACGCTTTGTACTTTATCACAAGTATTATGATTGCAGCAGTTCATTACTTATGCTTGAGAAAGAAGACGGTTCAATAAAAACCTTTTATTGAAAACGCCCGTCTCTCTATTTCTCTGTACCTCTCGTGAAACTAAGAATGCACGAGTGACTGAGTGAAATAACTATCTATTGTTTCCGCGACTCTAGAGATATATTTCTTATTCTTGGGAAATAAAGTTGTCATGGTTTAAGCAGTTGCCAGAAACAAATCCCTTCTTGTTCATGCAAGAAAGTTTCTAGTGACCTCTGAGCTAGCTGGCATACACACAATTAAGTCTAATATATTCGGTAGAGACCTAGTCAACTTCAGTCCTACGTCTAAACTACAGGATTTACTATTCCAATGCTCAGAGCCTATTGGGAATATAGGAACTGCACTTCAGGATAGATTGCACAACTCGCCTGTGAGGATCTCAGGTTGCTGGGGGGTGCTTTGGGCTCCTCCGGTCACCCTAAAGCCAGGTCTTGAGGATCTTCCTGAATACTTGTAGTGTGGGGCTTTGTCTGATGCTGGGGGGGAGTTTGTTCCAGGTCTTGGCTGGGATGTAGAAGAAGGATCTGCCTCCCATTCTGGCTCTGTGGATGCAGGGGATTTTGTCCAAGGCTGGGTCAGTAGAGCAGAGGTTTCTATTGGGGGCATTGAAGGATGTTCTTTCGTTGAGCTATTGGTGTCCGGTGTTGTAGAGGGCTCGGTTGGTGTGTGTGAACAGCTTGAAATTCACACTTTTTTCGATAGAGAGCCAGTGGAGGTCTTGTAGGTGCTAGATGATATGGTCTTGTCGTGATATACTGAAGATGAGTCTAGCTGTGGTGTTCTGGACAGTTTGGTGTTTTTGGAGTATAGTTTTATTGACTCTGGCGTAGAGTGCGAATGCTGTAGTCCAGCCTGCTGGTGATAAGTATGTGGGTGACGGTGTTCTAAGATTTGGGGGTATCTATTTGAAGGTCTTGCGGAGTATGCAGAGGGTGTTGAAGCATGTGGAGGATATCGGGTTGATCTGTCAGTTCATGGTAAGGGAGGAGTTGAGTATGACGTCGAGGTTGCAGACGTGGACTGTGCGGGTGGGAGGTTTGCCAAGGGCCACCAGGTGTCGTCCGATGCGGAGGGGGTGGCCCAGAGGATGAAGACTTCCATTTTCTCTGAGTTGAGCTTCAGGCAGCCTCTGTTCATCCAGGTTGTGATATCTTTCATTCCTTGCTAGAAGTTGTGTCTAATGATATTGGGTTCCTTGGTGAGGGAGAGGATTAGCTGTGTGTCATCGGCATAGGATACTATGCTTAGTTCGTGTTTTCTGACGATGATTACAAGGGGGACCATGTAGATCTTGAAGAGTTGGGGCTGAGGGAGGATCCTTGGGGGACTCTGCATCTGATCTCTGTGGGTTTGGAGAGGAAGGGTGGGAGTCTGATTTTTTTAGTTCGGCTGGCAAGGAAGGAGCGGATCCAGTGTAGGTCAGTTCCCTGTATGCCAGCATCGTGGAGTCTGGCGCCTAGTGTGCTGTGGGAGACGGCGACAAAATCTGCTGGGAGATCTAGTAGAATGAGGGCTGACGTGGGCCTTGGTCGATGAGTGTGGGGATTCCATCTGTAGCGGCTCGGAGGACGGTCTCTGTTATGTTATGTTAATTTTGATTTATATAGCACCAAATCACTGACAGGTCTCTTAGCGCTTGCTTTGGGAACCCATCCTGGCTTTCCCTGCGATATAACCCCTACTGGGCATCCCCAAGGTGAAGACCAGGCATCCCATTGCGGTAGGGCCATAGTGGAGATTAAGCAATCTATTGCCCAGAGTTGCAGAGTGTGAACCCATGATTCGAGTAGGCACCGAGGCGAGAATTATCGAGTCCGTGGACATTTTGAGCTCAAGACCCTGCCGCATCGGGAATTGAACCCTGGTCCCAGGTCTGACCTCTGCATCAGGGTCTGCCTCCTCTAACCAGTGAGCCACACTGTGCTGTGATTGTTGCAAAAGCCAAATTAAGAAGTGTAGAGGATATTGTTGGATTCTATGACGTTCATTAACTGGATGTTGACGACCTTCTTGATGACTTTGGTGGTGAAGGGGAGGAGGGAGATGGGCCTGTAGTACAATCTTAAGGTCCGTCGGGTTTGCAGAGTGCTTCTTGAGGAGGAGTTTGACTGCTGAATGTTTCCAGTCATCGGGCAAGGTGCTTGTTTCAAGGGTGTAGTTGATTGTTGGTCCTAGTTTTGGTGTGATGGCAGAGGCGGCCCTGTGGAAGATATGCGACGGGCAGTTGGTCCATGGGTGCTCTGGAGTGTATGCTCCTCATGGTTTTGCTATGTCTTGTGTGGTGACAGGGGTCCAGACGAGGATGGTCGAGAGGTTGGAGCTGCTGGTGGGAGGTGTTGGGTCAGTGCATTGATTCTGTACGTCGAAGTTGTTGATCTTTTGGTGCAAGAAGAATCCAAGTTTGTTGTAGCGGTCCTGGAAGGATGGGATGTCAGAGGTTTTGCTGGGGGGTCTGGTGAATACTTGTAAGATGTTGTAGAGTTCCTTGGAGTTGCGAGAGTTAGAGAGGATTCTGTCATGGATGAAGTTCCTCTTCATAGATATGATGAGTTGGTGGTGTGCTGTAGTGGCAGTCCTGTAGGCGGTGCATGCTTCCGGGGTTTTGCTGATCCTCCGCGCTTTCTCGAGTCATCAGCATGAGCGATTAGATTCTCTGAGGTCCGTGGTGAGCCAGGTGACTTTCGTGGTGTGTTGTCTGTTGGAGTTCTGGAGGGGAGCGAGCATGTTGGTGTAGTTGGCGGTCCATTTGTGAAGATTTTTGGGTGCAGAATTGGCGTAATTCGTGGTGGGGTGAGGAGTGCAGCTGAGGGCGGAGGTAAGGTGCTCTTCGGTGATCTTGCTCCAGGGACGTGGCTTAGGCTTGTGACTAGTGGGTTTTGAGAAGAAGTGAGCACAGTGGTAGTCCATCACGAGGGGTTGCGTGGTGTGTCTGAAGCAAATGTTGGTACCTCTGGTGAAGATGAGGTTGAGGGTGTGTCCCGTCTTGTGGATAGGAGTGATGATGAGTTGCATCAATCTGATGTTGGCAAGGTTGTCTAGGAGAGCAGTGGTGTTATGGTCACTGAGGTTGTCAAGGTGGAAAGTCAGGTCTCCGAGCAGTATGTAGTCTGAGGAGGCGAGGGCGTGGTGCGCGATGTAATCTGCGATGATGTTGGTGAATGGGGCGCTGGGTCAAGTAGGTCTGTACGGGAGGGTTTCACAAAGAGTTGTTCTGGGGTTGACCTGCCTGGATCTGGAAGTGGATGTGTCCATAGGGGGCAAGGAGTCGTTTGAGATGGGGGTAGTCAGTCGGAGGGAGTTTTTGTGGTTGATGGCAAGGTCTCCTTCAGGGTGGTTGGGGTGGTCTTACCTCTGGATCTGGTACCCATCAGCAATGGCGGTTACCATTTCAGGGCCAGAGATGGCATTGGGCCAGGTCTCTGAAAGGAAGGCGACGTCAGGCAATAGGGTATTGAGGAGGTCGCAGATTTCTACAGCGTTTCTGTGCAGGGAGTGTACATTGTGGAGGATGCAGCTCGGGGTTTGGAAGCGTTGGCATCCATTGTGGTGGCAGTAGCTGTGGGGGTCTGGAGCTGAATGAAGGCGCTGCAGCAGTGTTGGCAGGAGAACAGTCCTTGGGAGTTGCTTGGCATTGACAGCTGGCAGTTGTTGTTGGGTCCAGAGTTGAATGCGTGGAGAGTGCTGGAGTCATATTGGCGGGGGGTTGGAGGATCAGGGTCCCTGGCGCTGGTCGTGTCGCGGACTGGCACAGACGGGTTTGCCTGTGGCATGCATTTGGTGCACCAGCGGTGCACAGCTCTATTAGGTAAGATGGCAGGGCGAATAGGTGGGAGCCGGAGCACGGGGAGGGGCCACAGGGGCAGCAGTGGCAAGAGAGGGAATGAAAAGGCAGTGGGAAAAACTGTGAAAACAGTACATATAGCATAAACAGACAAAAAATGCACTAACAGTCAAAAAGGCACAGACAAACAACAAGGGTAAAACACAGTCAACCAGGCACAGAAAAATAACAAGGGGCAAAAACAGTCAACAAGGCACAGACAAATAACAAGTGGCAAAAAACAGTCAACAAGGCATAGACAGACAATGGAGACACAGACAGACAAAAACAGAAAAAAACAGTAAGGCTGGAAGAGCGGAAAAGCAGAAGAGTAAGACTCTCAAACTGGACCACCAGGGATGAGGCACAGGCAGGAGAAGGAGAGATGCTGGGGAGAGAGGTGCAAAGACAGAGCTGCGTGAGGGGAGAGCAGTTTCCCCAACCAAGAGGTCAGAGGTCTACTTAGACGAGCTAACTCCCACACTGGTAAGTCTGTACAGCCTGGCCAGGCAATATGGCTGCCTCCCAGCAACCACAAGAGAGGTTCTAACAGTTTCCCTACTGAAACCCTGGAAACCTGCTCATGACAGTAAGGCATATAGGCCACACTCAATGTTGAGTACTGACTATAAGATATTAAGCAGAATTCTAGCCACCAGTCTCCTACCGCACATGACAAAACTGATCCATCTAGATGAGGCAGGTTTTATCTTTAAATATCAACGAGAGAGGTAGGGCTCGAGTCAACACTCCTGTGCCCCATACAGTTATTAGAAACAACAGAGGAGTGCTTATGTGCAACTTAAAATCCAAATACTAAAGCAAAATAAAGTGACAGTTTATTCCCGGACCCCTACCTGGATCAGGTAGTACTAGGTTTTTGCATGTCCAGTCCTAATAGTCAGGAGGCGACCACCCTAAGGACAGAAATGACTGAATCCAGCAAGGCAAGGCAAATAGCCTTTTGTTTAGAAGGACCCTCACTCACCACTAGTTGGTGACATGCTTCATCATTGGGTCCCCGCTGGGGTGACCGAATGTCGCCCCAGCGTGCTACAACGCCTGAGTTACAGCGGAGCGGGTTGATGGTGAGTGTACTAGTGATTAAACTCAAATGTATGTGCAAAATAAGTGAGTGCAAGGTTAAAAAATACAAGGTTAGAACCCAGACAAAATATTTAATGCGGGCCAACCCGTATTAAGGTTGAAAACGTGAAGGTCGGACAACCAATGGTTCTATGTTAGGAGACCTGTATCCTTAATTACAATAACTGGTCAACATGTTTCTGCTGTCAAAAAAGTGGGATCGCGCAGCATTCTTCAGGACCACACCTAAATGGCACTCGGGGGGTTTGTACGCGCTAAGATACACCCTCCCGTGAGGCACTTAATGTGGAAAATACAAAAATTAAATAGTAAAAGAGAATTTACTCACGGATATTAACCGTGCCGGCACACTGTAGAGTACAGTAGCCAAAAGGTACCTGTAGAGGGAAGAAAAAGGAACAAACTGACACTTAGAACACAAACAACAATGAATCATGTAATGCAACTCAGTCACATGTCATGTGGCAACACTAAGGCTCATTAATGCCCCCGTGTCATAGACCCCATCGTGTGATTACAAGGTCATAATCCCCCTTGAGTGAGGAAATTATTAGAGCCTATGCCAGAATAGTTATCAAGCGTGGGCTGTGGAATCATGCGTTCCCTAAGATGCAGCAAATGTGATTATGTCGGCATATACAGATTTCCACCAATTAGGCAGTTAGGAAATCCTTGCTGGTATCCAGCCTATATTACTGCTGGGTAAGGCAGGAAAACCATTATGTCAATTAAGAGGACTCACGAAAAATACATATATAGATAGGGACCTCAGTGAGATGGAACACCCGTGGCAGATTTTGTAAATACGGCAGATTTTGTAAATACGGCAGAGTTAATATTGCCGAACAAGAGTCACTATGTCAATTCAGCATGCTAAATTATACCGGACATGGAGGAAGCACTTACAAATCATTAGAAAAACATCGACTTCCTGCCTCAGGACGGTTTGGTCAATATTCAAGCAGCGTCCTCTGTAAATAAGTTAGGACGGAGGTAGTCAGTAAACAAGACCTCCGAAAAGCCGATGTGTCAAAATCAGTAGCAGAACAGATGCACACGCTGGTCTTGTACTTACTTCAACGCCCACGACTCCCTGCCCAGCACCTACATTCAGGGACTGCCGTCTGCCCGAAGAGTAAATCAGCAATGGAGCCGGGCTGTTTTCATCTTCCCTGAAGCGGGTCACGTGACCGACGTACGATGACGTCGGTGACGCTGGGCCCGCCACGAGAGGTTCAGCAAAATTTAAAGGGGCAACATTGAAATATGTGACTACAGGGTTCGAGCCCCCGTGTCCCCTACCACAAATGCTCCTAGAAATTTAGTTTTCGGTATTGTGCAAGATGTACAAAACACGCACCACTCTCCCAAAAGGCAAATTAGGAGAAAATACTACATATACCCAGGTAAAGTCATAGCGTTATTGTTGAGTACAAAAATGAGAATCATAAAGATCCCATCAATTGAACCATTGTAAATCACTGTTGGGAAATAGTTATTAGGTTCGATTGTATCTACTAACCACGCCTGCATTTTTGTTCTGGAAAAACCCACCCAAACCTAATGAGGTCGATATTGTTAGAATTACCTGTATTATATAAAGGTGAGTACAAATCACCAATTTACAATTGATCCCGATAAGTAATGGCAATAATTGAATGTAGATGAACTTTTATACTGCCAGAACTCAATGAACACCTTTGTTGTTCGCCCAGGAAAAATGAGAAAACCCAACCGCCACAGTATCAGTTTATACGAAAGGTTTTTTTTGGGAAAAACAAAGAACACTACTATGGGATCGCGGGTGGAGACAAAGTCCCCTTCTCATAATGAATGTGAAAACCATCAATGATCAAGATGTTGAACAGTCAGTTCCGTCTCAACACTGATGCCAACGGGATATCATCATTCAGACCAGACTTATTGGTTGATAAGCGATAAATCCATTGTTGTTCTTTTTCAAACATCTTAGCTTCCGATCCCGATGCCACTTGTTCCAAAATAGTCCAGCGCATGTCATTAGGAGTATGTTGCTTCTCCAAAAAATGGTCAGTCATCTTAGTTGTTGTTTTTCGGCAACGAATGTTGCTGCGATGCTCGCCTATTCTTAGTTTAATGCGTCTGGGCGTCATGCCAATGTACTGTAAGCCACAAGAGCATGATATTAGATAAATGACATTGGCTGTGTTGCAATTCGTGTGTCCACGTTGTTCCCAGACTTGGCCATTTGAAAGATTTAATGTTCTGGTGTGGGTAGTAAGGTGGCATATACTACAATTCCCACAGGGGAAATGTCCAGTAACTGCTGGAAAACCCCAGGCATTAAGCACTGTTGACCCTGGTTTCGTTGAAGTCAGGTCCCTGGGGCGAGTGTGGACCAAAGAATCCTTTAGGCTGGTGGCTCTTTTGTACGAGAAAAGTGGTTTATCCCACTTGTGTCTGTTGCTAGTTAATATTTTCCAATGTTTGGAGATGCTCCTACTGACCGCATTTGATAGTGGGTTATATGTTGTCACGCAGGTGAGTGGGCTTCTGTGTTTTGAGTCCTTGGACTGACATCAAGGAGAGTCTCTCTCTGTTGGTTTCTTGCTCTCCTCTGACTATTGTTAATTATCCTCATCGGATACCCCCTGTTTTGCAATTTAGTTGTTAGCTCCTTTGATTGCTGTTTATAATCAGGTAAATTACTGCAATTCCGGCGCAGCCTTAAAAACCGGCCGTAGGGAAGATTTTCCCGCAGGGCCCTGGGATGATAACTTGTAAAATATAACAAGTTATTTTTGGCAGTGGGCTTTACAAAAGTTTTAGTCTCCAGCTGGGTATCTCGTCTGTTGATGGTTATATCCAGGAATGTGATGGTATCAGAGGAATATTCATGCGTGAACTTTAAATGCTGGTCACAAGTATTAAGCCACGTAAAAAAATCCAATAATGGGTACTCTCCCCCTTTCCATATCATCAACACATCATCAATATAGCGTTGCCAAAAGATGATGTTGGCAGCGAAAGGGTTCGTAGGGCCAAGGATATTCTTGACTTCAAAATTGTACACATACAGACCTGCCACCGAAGGGGCAAAAGTGCTGCCCATTGAAGTGCCTGTGGCCTGAAGATAGATCTTCCCTTCATGTTCAAAATAATTTTTCTTAAGGGCCAAAGTAGCATATTCTACCACAAAGGAACGTGATGTTACAAAATCCCAAGATGTATTATCCAGTGCCTCTTGTACAATTTTGATGGTATCATCCTGTGGAATACAGGTATAAAGGCTTTCAATGTCCATTGTGACAAGAAAGCAGGGCTCATTGGGCAGGGTGATGGTACTCAGCATAGCAAGAAGGCTCTTTGTATCCTTAAGATACGTACTGGTAGACTCAATAATGGGTCTCATGAAAAAGTCACAATATTTGGAAAGCGGTTCCAAAATGGAACCAATTCCTGAGACAATTGGGCGCCCTGGTGGAGGCAGTACTTTTTTATGAGTCTTGGGCAGTATGTAAAAGTAAGGTACTTTCCTGTCTGTTATCGTTAAGAAATCTGCCTCCTTTTTGGAAATGTATCCATCTCTCTCTGCCGTGGAAACAAGGTCACAAATTTCATCATGTAGACTTGAGGTTGGATCGTCTGCGAGTGGGATATAATTAGAGGTGTTGCTTAATAGGCGAATGCACTCTCTGTCATAGTCCACCTTATTCTGAATGACAACCCCACCCCCTTTGTCTGCACTCTTTAGGATGATGTCCTTATTGTGCTTTAAGGACTGAATCGCTTGAAATTCCGCTGTTGGCACGTTCTTAAAGGGTGTAGGTTCCTGTAACTGTTCTACCTCCAGGAATACTGCCTGTTCAAATGCCAGGATCTCTGGTGGAATCATGTTAGGAGGGGGAATGAAAGTAGACTTTAATCGGAAGTCAGTGTCGCTCTTGGTGACTTGGCTGAGCTCATTTTCCCTGCTCTCGAAAAAACTCTTCAATCGTAGCTTTCTGAAGAATTCGCTGAGTTCGCAATGTAATTTGAACCGATCCAATTTGGGAGTTGGGATGAAGCCCAATCCTTTTTCCAGGACATCTTCCTCAGCCTTGTTGAGAATATAGGACGAGAGGTTGGTAATTAGGGTTTCGCGCTGCTTGGGCCCGGTCTCTGCTCCCCTGACCTGCTCCGGGTGTTGTCCCCCGTTGTTTCTGGTTGTTCCCAATGTACCTGCACATTGCCCTTCTGCCTGCCTCTGCCCCGTCTGCCTCTGTCTAAAAAAGGATGAGGGTAGGGTGGTTGGTGAAACTGGGGTTGTGGGATGAAAGGAGCATTCCAGCCCATCATATGGTGGAAAGGAGGTTGGAAGGCATTCTGTTGATAAGGTACCATCCCAGGTTGTGGATAGGGTGGTTGCCAACCTTGGAACGGGTATTGTGGTTGGTGTTGTTGTCCACGTCCTCTACCACGGCCTCTCTCTCTTCCTCTTTTACCCACACTATCAGTGCTGGAACCACTAGTGTTGGAATCCACCGAGGTATCGGAATTGTATCCTGATATCGGTGTGGGTGTGTAGTCCGGGCATGAGTAGGGGTAGACCTTGGCGTAGGACCAACGTTTAAGGTCTTTTTGTAATTTTTGTGACTTTGACTGGGCAAAGTTTTCTTTGAACTCAATTTGTTCCTTATTCAGTTCTTCAAGCCTTTTCTTATATCCAGTGATAGTTGTTTTTATATGGGCTTCCGTGATTTGAATATCAATAAGCAGAGCTTCTGATAGGCGCAGTGCGGTCTTGATGATCAGGATGCCCCAATCCCTGGTACAGTGCCATGCAATTTGCGCCCATTCTTTTCGGAACAGAGCATCATCCAGGAATATCCTTGGGGCATTGGTGACTAGAAGCCCTTGCTGCATTGTTGTTAAGATATTCCTTGATCATGGTACCATGAAGGATGGCCCTGATCCGACTACGTTTGAGTTCTCCTAATTTCTCCCAATCCCCTGTTTGGGATACAGCGTGTGCTAGTAGAGGATCAGAAAAGAGGGTGTTATCACTGAGTAGAGCATCTACCTCTTCTTTGGAAAAGGAGAGGCCCTGGTCCTCCATGATAGATAACTTGTATTATTGGTCGTGAGTCTCAAAGAAAAAGGAAGTGAAAGAGGCTCTCACAGCTGTGCGCTGCTCTTCAATCTTTAAATATCAACGAGAGAGGTAGGGCTGAAGTCAACACTTCTCTGCCGCATAAAGTTTATTAGAAACAACGGAGGAGTGCTTATGTGCAACTTAAAATCCAAATACTAAAGCAAAATAAAGTGACAGTTTATTCCCGGACCCCTACCTGGATCAGGTAGTGCTAGGTTTTTGCATGCCCAGTCCTAATAGTCAGGAGGCGACCACCCTGTGGACAGAAATGACTAAATCCAGCAAGGCAAGGCAAATAGCCTTTTGTTTAGAAGGACCCTCACTCACCACTAGTTGGTGACATGCTTGGGTGACACGCTGGGGTGACCGAATGTCGCCCCAGCGTGCTACAACGCCTGAGTTACAGCGGAGCGGGTTGATGGTGAGTGTACTAGTGATTAAACTCAAATGTATGTGCAAAATAAGTGAGTGCAAGGTTAAAAAATACAAGGTAAGAACCCAGACAAAATATTTAATGCAGGCCAACCCGTATTAATGTTAAAAACGTGAAGGTCAGACAACCAATGGTTCTATGTTAGGAGACCTGTGTCCTTAATAACAATAACTGGTCAACATGTTTCTGCTGTCAAAAAAGCGGGATCGCGCAGCATTCCTCAGGACCACACCTAAATGGCACTCCGGGGGTATGTACGCGCTATGTGTGGAATGTTGTAAGATTTTAAATAATCATCACAATAAACTACCTTTGTACCTTTGCTTGTTCACTTGCAGTATATGTCAGGTTTCTCTGCGGCTTTGGCCGCTTGGGCCACTTCACTGCACAGGTACAGGACCTGTAAGCACCCTGGAAAGCACACAAAAGCCCAGAATTGTCCTGACCGCAGTGCTTAGATGAACCAGTAACAAGGAGCATAAAACAACGGGTGCTGAGGGTTTGGAGGTATGTGGGGGAGAATTGAGACTGAGGTCGGATGCACTGAGGTCACTAACATTCCCCCATGCAGTGCCTGGCCCACCTGTATTACCTCCTTTATTGCTCTGATGGTAGGAGTAGGGGTATGAGGATTTGTGGGACCCCCCCCTAAAAAAAGAAAATAATCGGGAGAGGTGGAAAGTAAATATAAAAAAGAGGGGATGCAGAAGTGCTGGCAGGGGCGGGGCAGCCCTCACTGATCGTGCAAGACTCACTGGCCTGATGCAGCACTAAATGTGTTGCCCCCCTGTGCCCCCAGGCGGTTCCCTATGCAGCCCTATGCAGCCGTAACCGCTCACTTGCTTCTCTCAGCTCAACACCTACCAGAAGCCGTGGGCTAAACACAGTCATGTCACTTTCCACTGTCGTGAAGATGTCGTGAAGCCAGGAAAGCTGAAGGAGACTGGCAGACTGTGAGCAGGTAAAAGGGAAGGTACAAGGACAAGTGGGGCACACAGGGCAGGGCCACAGACTACACCCAACCTAGTGAGGCCGCCTCTGTGGTTCCTGCCGAGGGCTCTCACTTACTTGCCGCCATCTAATGGCGACTGCGCTTGCCAAGGCCTTCCTTACTGCCAGATAAAATGCACTATGCTGGGGGTTGTGCTGTGCTCCCCCCTCCAGGCAAACAATGTAACGGGGGAGGCTGATGCTAGTATTGGACCCGGGAGTCAGACAAGAGCAGACTCAGCATGAGTATGGATTCACTGCCTGATTCACCGCCTGTTAATGTGGTCTGTAGGTTTTGTTGCTTACAAATCTTCTGTAAAATAAAATTAAACTATCAGACCGTTACAAGATTTCCCAAGAACACAGGTTATCAGTCACCAAAAGATTTTCAATCTAAACCAACATTTCAATCTCCATTTTCAACAAGAGGAAGATTATCTGCATCGGAGGACAAACTTAGAAAATGCGACCCCCACTTCATGACTCTCGTTAGATCCTTTAAGATCCCTCCTTTGCTGCTCTTACTCCTACGCCTGAAATGTAAGTGCCTGTTTGGGTCTTTATTTATTCTTCTCTCCTTGACAAATAATAATAATAAATTGCATGGGCCAAATGAAAGGCTTGTTAATTGAAGAACAGCATTTAAAATATATATATATAATTCTTGTAAGCATATTACACCATGTTTTTTCTTTCTCTCTTCGTGCATATGCTTGAAGTAAAATAATAAAAAATATACAAACTTTTTAAGACCATACCTTTGGTCTTTGCCAATGGTTGTTTGCCTTCCACCTCTCATTCTTTTGTTATGAATCAATTCTTGTTCTGCAAATCCCTTTCTGAATGGTGCTGTGGCTGGGCTCTCAGCTCAGCTGTCGATGCTGGCTGCATGTTCCATCTTTAACTTCTTCGATGACTACTGCTCATCCACTTAGGAAACCTGCCATACAGGGCTCAGAAAACTGGCTTTTTGAATACTTTTCTATGGAATGAGAGGATAGGAAAGCGGCAGAAGCATCCCAATGAAAGTAACACGCATTCCTTTACCTGCTCCTCGTCCCTGCCATTCTAACAGGATCCTGCCTTCCTACAAGTAAGTTTGTCTGATAGCCTTGACTAAATAAACAGATAAAGAAAAACATAAAGTGTCAATTAGAATTTGCCTGGTGCTTATTTATATCTTTGCATCTACAATAATGAATGTTGTCCCATTCTTATCTTGCAAATTAAAAGCAAGAGGCGTTTGGCAAAACAGGGGTAGTTAGTTTAACGCCTTAACGGCCGCCGTGATTTTGTGGAAGTGCTTCACTTCCGCAAAACGGGTGGGGCCACGTCGGCTATTGGCCGACGGCAGCACTGGGGAGGTAGTGCTGCCGTCGGCCAATGGCCGACGGCAGCACGGAACAGGTTAATGAAATGCAGCGGCCGGGAGTGCAGGCAACAGAGTCAGGGTCTAAAGATTGTCTCAAAGTACATTGGTTTTAGCCATCTTTTTTACACATTTCACAAAGTGTAATAAAGCGATTTGTGCATTCTTTGTAGAACAAGAATTTGGGCCTAGTCACCAAGTAATAAATCTGCTTACTTAATAAGAAACCCACAATGGTCTCAACCTTGTGCGGACTCAATGTGGAGCTAGCGGGTACCCATCCAAATTTTCGACATGGGGAGCACCTGATCACTGTTTGTAGTGTGTGTGTGCTATGTTCTGATTGGCTGAGTGTTCCTAACTTAGTGTGGTATCTGACTTTATGGTGTTTTGGGAATGCGCGCTTCTCTGGTCAAAAGTGTTTTATTGGGGGCCAATTGCCTGAGACCATAGTGGCTTCACTGCCTATCTGTGGGATCGATCTGGGTTTTCCTCTGTTGCCACGTTTTTCTAAGGGTTATGTGTTGTCCCACCTGTGATCTGTTGCTTCAGACCTAGGACTCGGATTGAGGGGGAGGAATATCTGTAAGTTCAACAACGGTGATGTGAGTTCATTATTATAAGTACGTATATCATGTATCATGTATCATGGTATATATCGGCATCGTATTTATCAACATATGCTTGAATCATCAAATGGATTACTGAATCAGAGGTTAAATCAGGCAACTAGGCAGAATGAGCTAAACTGAGAGGCTATGATAATATACATCTAGGGTCATGTGAAAATAGCATCTTTCATTGATTAATTGGATGCTAAACCATTGTTTCTTTTTAATATGTTTGCTGTTTCTTCCTTAGTGGCATCCTGCAACACAAGAACTTGTATTCATGGCTCCTGCTCTTCAGAAGTCAAGTGCATCTGTGACTATGGCTACAAAGGAGCAGACTGTAATAAAGGTGACTCAGAATTGTGGATTGAAAGCATTGACAAAGATCATAATCAAACTGGGCAGGTCAAGTCTCCATTCATTTGTATTTATCTTTCTAACTCCAATGATTTGCACATAAAATGGTGTCCCAGCTCTTTGTTTTCTCCAAAAATACCTTTTTTGAGACAAATCTTCTATAAAATAAAATTAAACTATCAGACCTTCAC
Source organism: Lissotriton vulgaris (assembly GCF_964263255.1). Lineage (NCBI taxonomy): Eukaryota > Metazoa > Chordata > Amphibia > Caudata > Salamandridae > Lissotriton > Lissotriton vulgaris. Next base: position 220,270,622 of record NC_141685.1, read on the forward strand.
AAGATTCCCCAAGAACACAGATTATCAGTCACCTAAACATTTTCAATCTAAACTAACATTTCAATGTCCATTTTCAACAAGAGGAATATTATCTGCATCTGAGGACAAACTTAAAAAATCCGAACCCCACTTCATGACTCTTGTTAGATACTTTAAGGATCTCTCCTTTTTTCCTCTAACTCTGACGGTCATCGGGCTCCTCAATTAGGAAAAACTTGCATTGGCTTCCCATGCAAGCTAGAATAAACTTTAAGGTCCAATGCCTTACTTATTGTGCTCTGCATGGGTCAGGAGCCGAAGACATTAGGTCCCTTGTGTCCTTTTACGTTCCGGGCAGGGCTCTTCGCTCTGCCAACAAGAATCCCTCGAATTGCTAAGGCCAGATGGAGAGGGAGGGCCTTTTTCTCCCTTGCCCCTAAACTGTGGAACGTGCTTCCAGCTGAGCTCAAGGGTCAGGCATCCCCCGTGCTCTTCCGTAAAGCCCTAAAGACCTGGCTCTTCACAGAAGCTTACCCCTAGTCGGTTCGTGCCTCACATCCCAAACAACTGTATCATCTTGAAGCGCCTTGATGCCTATGGGCTAAGTTGCGCTATACAAATTATGGTTCGTTCATTCATTCATTCATTACTCCTACGCCTGAAATTTAAGTGCTTGTTTGAGTCTTTATTTATTCTTCTTTCCTTCACAAATAATAACAATAAATTGCATGGGCCAAATGAAAGGCTTGTTAATTGAAAGACAGCATTTTTTAACAGAAATTCCAATTCCAACATATTACATCATGTTTTTACTTTTTCGTTTTGTAGCATATGCTTGCAGTAAAATAATAAAACATATACAAACTTGTTAAGGCCAGACCTTTGGTCTTTGGCAACGCTTGTTTGCCTTCCACTTCTCATTCTTGTGTTATGAATCAAGTCTTGTTCTACAAATCACTTTCTGAATGGTGCTGTGGCAGACAGACTGGGCTCTCAGCACAGCTCACAGCTCAGCTGTTGATGCTGGCTTCATGTTCCATTTTTAATTTATTCAATGACTACTGCTCATCTACTTGGGAATCTTGCCATACAGGGCTCAGAAGACTGGCTTTCCAAGGAAATGAAATGAGAGCATAGAAAAGCCTCATCCCAATGAAAGTAACACGCATTCCTTTACCTGCTCAACAGTGTCAATTAAAACTTGTTCTTGTATACATCTTTGCATGTAGAATAATGAATGATCTCCCATTCTTATCTTGCAATTATTCTCTATTGCTCAAATAAGAATTTACCTTGAACAAATTTAAAACAAAAGGTGTTTGTCAAAAGAGGGATAGTTGGTTTAATTAAATGCAGTGGCCTGGAGAGCAGGCAACAGAGTCAGGGTCTGAAGTCTGCCTCAAAGTACATTGGTTTTGGCCATCTTTTTACACATTTCACAAAGTGTAATAAAGAGATTTGTGCATTCTTTGTAGAACAAGAATTTGGGCCTAGTGGAAATGGAAAGTTTAAGCTGAAAACCCTCCACCAACAAATGTAAAGCCAAAGAGATGAAACAAGATGGGGCAGAAATATAATGTATAGAAGGCTACTTATCGATGAAGTTCAATGTTTAAAATAAGCCTAAAACATAGATGATCTTATGAAGTTTTGAATGGTACATTTCAAATTCTCCAGAAGACCCCTTTTCAACAAATTCAACCTCTCAACCTCATATGCAATAGATTTAGATTCAGAGGAATATGAAGGGAGGGCGTTCTCAGAGGAGAAGGAAATAGAGAAAGAATCCACAGCAGATCCTTGGACATTGGCTTCAACATCGCAAACCATGTTCTGCGAGGCAAAAAGGGAACCACTAACATTATATCCACCTAAATCCTATCATGTACTCTCAGAATTAGACGAAACAGCTGGAAGCTTCACAGTAACCTCCTGGGCTGGTCTACCAGTAAAGCAACTGCTCCCCAACCTTCCTTCTCCTGAACATAGGAGCCGTATCTGTTAACCAGGGCATTTGTTCTGAGTTCCAAGCCTCTTAGATGTCCTCCAGAAGACTATTTGTGATAATCACAGGTTGCTGTATGACAGAAGTCTCTGCTCAACACGTTTCCAAGTTTGTTGCACAACCCCCTGATGTGAACAGCTCTCAAACTTCAGAGATTCATCTCTGCCCAGGAACTCAATGCAGTGGTTGTATGATTGAGGGATCTGGAATGAGTGCTCCCCAGGGTATTCCATAAGCCACTTGAAAAAATCAAAGTCCTGAAATGCAGTAGGGTTCAGTGTGACAGCAATTGCTCCCTCCAGTTTGTGGATCTCCCCCTCTCCAACAGTGACCATTTGAATTGGCCAGATAGACGACTGATGGTTGCTAACCCAGTTAATTGGCATCTATTATTTAAACTACATGATGCCACTCCATACTCTTCTTTAAGTTCTGTGAGTTGATCTACTGTTCTAGTTCTTTTTTCGGTATGGCGAAAGAATCATAGTCTCCAACTACTGGACTTTTGGGGAGAAAAACTTGTGAATATGCCATAAGATTGGACGGAGGTGAGGAGGAGCCCACAGTTCTGATAACACACAAGCCATGTGGCCTTCAATCTCCATGCACATTCTGGTTGGAGCTTCCATTTGGCTGAATAAAGGTCTGAATAAATTCTGTAATTTTTCTTCAAGATCAGAACTGAACAACTTTGACTCCTCAATGAGTATTTTTATGATTTCTTATTGATCTCTTAGTCAAGTCTGCATTCTACTCCTTCAGAGAAAGATTGAGTCTAGAGGATATAGAAACCACAATTGCTAGAGCTGTGGACCTTACAAAGTCGAAAGAAATATCTGAAAACAATTCTACCTGCTGTTTCATTGCTTCCAATAGGTATGAAAATGAAATGGCCTTCTGAATTCCTTTAAATAAGGCTTTGAGGGGAGTGGCCAAGATGAAGCCTGAGTGAAAGCATCCTTTGCTTGCTCACTGTACTGTCCCGGACAACAGCCCATCTTTTGCCGCTCCTAGGGAGAGACCCTCCAAATAGAGGGGTAATTGATGCCCTGAGAACCCGGTGGAGCATTGGTTTATGCAAGGTGGCTCCGTTCCGAGAGATGTTGGGGGCTAGGAGATCATGGCCTGGAAGCGCAAGCCATGGTGAAGCCTCTGAGGCCCTGGACCAGGAGGGGCAGCCACAGCAGGAAACATCGGCGGAGTCCCTGTGCCAGAATGGAACTGGCACATGCTGCAGAAGAGTGAGGACTACAAGGGGAGACGCAAGTCAGCTGACCACCCCAGTGGGACAATACGTGAAGAACTGCAGACCGGCAGCAGTGGTTCCCTGTGCTGCTGCAAAACGGGATGCCTCTCTGAGTGGCATCCTGACCAGAAGATCAGCAATGAAGGAAGAGCAGAACGGATTGCCTTGCTTAAGTCAGTGGCCTTACACATGCTGTGTCATGCCCACTGATTGCCCCCAAGGCCTCACTGGTCACAAAATAGCAACAGTGGGCTTGGCACACCACACCTAAGGGGACCAATGGCAACATTGCAGTATGACCGCCAATGTCATGGTCCACAGGTGCACCAAAAACACATTGTCCTGGCCTATGCAGCAATCAAGGAGCATATTGGCATGCATTTCACTGCCGCCCACCTTAAATAATATGTAATACTGCAATCCCAGGGCCCGCACCGGCTGACAAGGCAGATAACTAGGTAGTTCATGAATTGCCAGGCACAGCACACAGGTTGCCAAGGGGAAAATGAAGTTCTTCACAACAGCATAGTGAGGAATTGACTATAAAAGATTTCCTTGCTAAAGCAGCCTACAGAAAACAAAACAAAATAGTCATAGAAACAACCACCTAGGTGGGGACAGCAGTCTCCTCCCCCCCCTGTTGCCACATGAATTACTACAAAGTTTGTCTGCGGAACCACTCTCCCTAGCATTTATGGAAGACCTCTTTCGGGAAATTACGACATAGCCTTCCTTCACAATGATGTTACCAGGGGCCCGAAAGAAGATTAAGAGGACCTGGGGGAGGTTAGTTAGTGAGTTTCCATATTGGAAGAAACCGTGGACACCAGTGAGGAAGAACTGGAGTCCTTCAGAAAGGAAGTGTTGGAGCTGCGAGTCCAGAACATAGAATCCTCCATCACTAGGACCATCTTGTGGACCTCAAGGAAAGATCCCGCAGACCCATCAACTACATTAGGGGAGTCCCACGACAGGTCCAGCAGGGAGGCATTGAAACACAATCAAAGCAATTGTTTCACAACATACCCATGAGTAGGCCTGATTGGTGAACTCTGTTCCATTTGCGGAGCTTGCGGAGCGCAGAGGAGTTTTTTCCTCGCTCGCACTCACCAATGGTTAGTTAGAGAGCACGAGGTGCTGCTCAGGTAGAATTTCTACTCGAGCGGCAGCAGATCAGCGTGATTGGATATCACATAGCGGAACTCTGCAACCTCTGCCCAGGCCTACTCCTCAGGCTCACAGAGGTGCATGTACAACTGGACAGGGCCAACCGAGTGGGTCGCTCACTAGTGCCAGGGGACAGGCCGGTGGATGCGTTCACATTCATCCACAACTACTGTCAGAAGGAGTCCATCGTGGAGGCAGCCCGAATGGTGTTCGTTATAAAATTCGAGGGAGATAAAGTATGGCTTTATCAGGATCTGTCCCCCTTTAGTCTACAAAGGTGATGCGTTTTGCATCCTGACACCTCACTGCTTAGAGAAAATCTGCAAAATATTGCTGTGGCCTCCCCTTCTATCTACCCAAGATTCACAAGAACAGTATTTCCCACCAAGAATCCCCATTGTATCAGGAATAAGCTCACTACTGGAGCCATTGTGAGTTTTTGTAGATTGGCTTCTGAGACCCTTAATAGAAGAAATATCCTCTCAAGTCAAGGATATGAAATATCTACTCAACATGTTAACAGATTTTCAGTTTAAGGCTTAGACGTTGAAGCCTTATACAAAAGTTTCCCCAGAGAGAGACAGCCTCAGGTTCATAGAAGATCTACTGCGACAATGCACCTGGGATTGGAAAATCCCCTTCAATTTCATCATGGATTTTGTCAGATTGGTGCTAAAAAGAAACTTTTTTGACCTTGACAAGCACAGTTTTTGAATAACAGCACTGTAGATCAGTGGCAAGTACCTACATCACCAGCATAGTGACTCTATATCTACACCTTTTTGTAAAATTGGTTAATAATAAAGGGAAACAGGGAAGCTTGGTAAAATTAAGTTAAGTGGGTTTATTACAACCTCATCCCACGAACAGCCATCAGTAACTGACACACAAGGAATGTACACGCAGGTACATTCTCAGAACAAAGAATGTGGGGAAGGAACATGGCAACTTAAAGGGGAAGAATACAGAATATCACACATCTCCCTCTTATACAAAAAAGAAAGAAAAAACACTGAAAGAAAGCAAGGAGCAAACATTTGATAAATTTTAAACTAAACGTAGTCTTTCAGGTAGGAGGGAGCCTTACAAATTCTAGGACTTCTCCTGGAAGGTAATGTAGACCTTTGGGAGGAAAAGTTAGTACCCAAACGAGAAGCATTGTGCAAACTATCATCATATGTAGGAGCATGAGAAGATAACAGATCTCCATTGACAACTACTATGCGACTCTTGTTCCAAATTCTACCATCATCAGTTTTAACAGCATTTTTAAAAATCTTGACCACTGCCCTAACATCAGTGTACTTGGACCAAGGTCTACATCCAACAGGGGTCTTCACTCTCACAAAGTCACCTAGTTTGACCTTACATGGAAATGCACGTTTCCTGAGATCAAAGTTCTCCTTGCGAGCATCTTGTTTAAGTAATTCCCTAGTTCTCCACTCACCAACATCATTATCAACAAATCCTTTGTTGAGGCACATCCATCCAGGACACATTAAAGTGTTGGGAACCCTCCCTTTGAAGAGTTCAAATGGAGACCTACCAGTGGTAGAATGGGGAGCAAAACGATATACATTAATCCTGTCCTGCAGGGTGGACTTCCAATCTAAGCCAGAAGATCGTGCAAGCTGTATAGATTCTTTACAGAGTCCTATTAACCCTCTCTACTGCACCATTTGTCTCGGGGTGGTAAAGAGAACACCTTTTATGTTTTATACCACACCTATTTAGATAATCAACGAACAAGGAGGAACAAAACTGGGGACCATTATCAGTTAGAAGAGAATTTGGAAAACTTTCCTTACTAAATATAGTCTCTAAGAATTTTATAACCGAGTTTGAAGTAATATCTCTGACAGCCGAGACTTCAATCCATCTTGAATATAGATCAATCAGGACAATGAGGTAAGGGGTATCAGCAACACCCGAGAGAGGACCAAGAATGTCAATGGCAATCTCGTCCCATGGATGACCAGGTAACATCCTCTTAACCATGGGCATTTGTCTTGTTTTCAAAATTTTATCACTAGAACAACATTCAGGGCATTCACGGACCATTCTTTCTATTTCTAAGTCCATGCCTGGCCACCAAAACTGCATGCGAAGGAATTCTTTTGTCTTGACTATACCCAAATGGCCACTATGAGCATGTGCCAATAGTCTACTTCTTAACGAAAGTGGGGGAACGAGTTTGGTTCCACGAGTTAGTAGACCATTACTCTCTGAAAGTTCATCAGAAACCAAAAGCCATGGTTTGTCCAAACGAGAGTTATTTCTCAAGGAAAGAGTTACTTTCGAAATATCCTCATCTTTCTCTAACTCAGATCTCCATTCTGACTCAGAAATCGCACCATCAGTCACCTCACAAACATTCACATACTCTTCAGAATCACAAATGTCATCTTGTTCAAAATCTTCATTATTGACCAACCTAGATAAACAATCTGCCGATTTGTTAGAAGCTCCAGGAATATACTCAACTTCAAATTCAAATTCCTGTAGGGAAACAATCCATCTTCTTATCCTTGATGAGATTGCATCCAGGCCTTTTTTAGAAAACACTTCTTTTAAAGGTTTGTGATCGGACAAAACACATATCCTGGTTCGCCAAATCAAATTTTTTAACTTTCTTAATGCCCAAAAGATAGCCAATGATTCCTTTTCTATGACGGAGTAATTCAACTCCGAACCTCTGAGACATCTAGAAGTACAACATATTAAGGAGTCTATTCCATCCTTCTTTTGAACTAAGACTGCACCAAGTCCCTTATCGCTAGCATCAGTAAACAAAATAGTTGGCAAACCAGGGACAAAGGCATGAAGTGAGGGTGCCTTGTTCAAATCTTTCTTTAAGTTTGAAAACTCAGATTTACATTCAGGTGACCAGTTGAAAGCAGAATTTTTTACCGTTAACTTTCTTAAATTATATGTCTTTTCTGCAAAGTTAAAAATGAATTTTCCATAAAATTCTACCATACCTAAAAAGGAGAGAAGTTCTTCTTTGCAAGAGGGCTCCTTTACTTTATCAATGGTCTCAACTAATTCTTTTTTAGGAAAAATTCCATTGCAGGTGATGCGATGTCCCAAATAATTAACCTCCTGCACACCGAATTTGCACTTTGCCCTTTTTAGTGTCATACCTGCACTTTCTAACCTTTTTAGGACCATAGAAACTCTACTATCATGTTCATGTGCATCACTACCATATATCAATAAATCGTCTTGATAGCACTTTACACCAATCAGCCCTTTTAAGATTCTTGACATGATCCTCTGAAAAACAGAGGCCGCTGATACCAAGCCAAACGGCATTCTCTTGAACTTAAAAGTACCCATTGGTGTAATAAAGGCAGTTAAGTCCTGGCACGATTCATCCAATTCTACCTGGTGGTAGGCAGAAGCAAGATCAAGAGTGGTAAAATATCTTGCTCCTTCTAAAGTGCCGATCATTTCATCTATATTGGGAAGTGGGAACCTGTCTACTACCACCTCCTTGTTTAGTGACCTTAAATCAATGCACAGACGAATTTCACCTGTGGGTTTTTTTGCTATAACAACTGGAGCAAGCCATTCCGTGGCTTCCACTGGTACAATTATGTCACTCTTAATGAGTTTATCCAACTCTTCTTGTACTTTGGCTTGTTCCGAAAGAGGAATTCTCCTAACCTTTGCTACACTTGGGAGAGCATTCTCTTTCAATTTAATCAAGTGCTTGTACCCACGTAAACACCCTAATTCATCTTTGAATACATTAGGAAATTTCCTAGCAAGAGATAAAGATAAATTTTCATCACTTGATGTACAGGGTGAGTCAGATATTTCTTGTATCCGGACTTGAGGAGAAGCATTGGGATCAAGTGTGACACCCAACTGTCGTTGATGCAGCCAACCCAACAATGCATCCCCTTTCTTAGAGATATACACTTTTCCCACAATTATGCGAGATCCCAGTTCAATTTCTGCCAAAAAATATCCTAACATAGAAATGGGTTTTTCACTATAGCCTAAGGGAATAATGTCACACTTAAATACTTTTACCTTCTTTGCAAATAAATCATTAAACATTTTTTCATCTATAATAGTAATCTTTGAGCATGAATCAAATTTTAGGTTAATCATGTTATTTTCTACCTTAACCATAAACGAAGGATGATCAGATTCCTCATCATTTACTTCAAAACAAATTGATCTTACTTGTGGTTGTGGCCACCTTCTCCTAGGATCACCGTTTTGAGGTTTAGACCTGCAAAATCTAGCCTAGTGACCTCTCTTATTACATAAATTACACGTAGACTTTAGAGCGGGACACATAGGAGAATTAGCTAAATGGTTATTTTGTCCACATCTGAAACAAGAACATTTTACGTTAGAAGAATTCATATTTCTGAATATTCTCTCTTCTGGATTAGTTCCATCAGTTTTCTTAACTTGACAAATTGTTTCATCTATTTTTTCTTCTACTTTCGATTCTGCAACCACCGTAGGTTTATCTTTTTCTTTTTTGAGTTCCCCAACACATTTTGTCATGTGTTCCACTTGTTTGGCAATCACAAGTACTTCATCAAGAGGGGGTTCATCTTTTAGCCAAAGTTCCTTTCTTATGTCATCATGAGCGCATCTTAAAACAAACTGATCGCGAATTCTCTCGTCAAGCGATTGACCAAAGTTGCATGAGGAAGCAAGTTTCCTCAATGATGACACATAGTCTTCCACGGACTCATCTCTCTTTTGCTCCCTCAGACCAAAGTGGTACCTTTCCATAATTGTGCTGAGTCTTGGTAAGTAATGTCTATCAAGTTGTAGAATAGCTATTTCGTACTCATTCAGATTCCTTTGTTCTGCAGCTGAAAGATCAGGTAAATGTTCCAGAACATCCTGACCTTCTCCTCCCAGACAATGTAATAAAAGTGAATGTTTTCTTTCAGCACTAAGATTTGTTCCGCATACTCTCGCATAGTTCGCAAAAATTTTTTTCCACTTCTTCCATTTCACGTTTGGTTCGCCTGGACTGATTAGAAAAAACGCTGGTTGAGTAACATTTTGCATATCTGTTTATTAAAAAAAATAATTTATTGAAAGAAGTCTTTTTTTTTTTTTTAACTTCCAGATAAGTGATGAATATTTGCTTTACTTTTGCTTCTTTAGATTATTTTTTTTTTTAATGTCCCCTTTTTTTTTTAATAATGAATGTACATTTGCCTAATATTTATTAGTGTAATTGTGAGGTCACAAAGTACAACTTCAATCTGGATAATCTCCAAGGATGGAACACACAAACAAAGTACTTTGTTTTTTTTTTTAGAATTTCCTTTGACTTAGTATTCCTTTAATTGTTAAATGAATAAGCTGTCAAGTTGCGTTCTAATGCGCTTGTTGTATTGTCTTCACGCTGTTCTCAATTGGAATGACTTCGCGCTTCAATTTGGAATGTAGCTGACGAAAGCGCATTCTGCACAGAAGGGTTTTTTGTTGGAACGCAGCGTTAGAGTGTTGGAACGCAGCGTAGTTCACGTTACAGCATTGAAACGCAGCGCAGCCTAAATCAGATGATGCGTCTGACGTATGCGCTGACGTAGACGCGTTGTGATTGCATGCGAGCCGGAAAGAAACGTTGAGCTCGCGCTTAATTAAAAAATTATTTCTTTAAAGCGCTAATCTTCATTTATTACGGTCCCAGGATTATTTATTTTAAAAAATTGTCCTCCCGCTCTCCTCACCATATTATTAATGACGAGTCTGCCGCTGGGAAGCTGACGCTTCTCTTCCTTTGATGTGAATCAGCCGCTGGAGGAGAAAACGAGGTAATTTTTCTTCCTGAGTTGCTGTGGTTGAGGTGTCCAATCGTCGCCAGTGTAAAATTGGTTAATAATAAAGGGAAACAGGGAAGCTTGGTAAAATTAAGTTAAGTGGGTTTATTACAACCTCATCCCACGAACAGCCATCAGTAACTGACACACAAGGAATGTACACGCAGGTACATTCTCAGAACAAAGAATGTGGGGAAGGAACATGGCAACTTAAAGGGGAAGAATACAGAATATCACACTTTTCTAACAAAATCATGTTTGGGCTAATAACTCACACTCAAACTACAAAAAATCTGGCAATATAACATTGATGGCATAGTTGTTATATGGCATAGTTCAGAAGATCTGGATCATGGATTTCTGGTTTGGCTGACCTTACACAATAAGTTTCTAAATTTCACAAAGAGCAACCAAGAACTCCCCATCAAGAGCTAGTGATCAGAGCAGAAAAAGAGGCACTTGTTATCAAAGTATATACCAGTGCAACTGATAGAAGCAGGATATTACACATTGAGGGTGCACATCCCCGATCCCTAACCTTCTGATAGGCAGTGGCGGCTGGTACAGAAGTGGGTTGTAGGGGCAAAGGGGGTAAAAAAAGAAAAAAAGAACTTACCTCTGCACGCCGCAGTCTCTCGTCAGTTGTCTCTCCTCCTGGAAGCAGGAAGCACACACGCTCCCCTAAGCCAATAACAATGCTGCTGTCACCAGCATGACAACAGCATCATGATTGGTCTGAGCGCCATGCTTCAGTGCTCAGACAGGGACTGGGAGCCTGTGCATGTCCAACACCCATGCTAAGTGCACATGACTGTTTGACCGGCCCAAGACGGCCAGCCAAACTGTCATGCACACTTTAGTACACATAATGCCTCCTTCATTACTGGCTGTCACAACAGCCAAACCCCGGCAGTGGGGCGGTAAAGCAGTGGGGCGACCCTCTCCAGCTTAGCAAAAGAGCCACCACAGTTGATCGATCAGTTTTTGTGCATTAGGCACAATTTCTCAAATCTGGAAGATTACACAGTTGAAGCTTAAAAACTGACTGAGAAACAGCGCTATCCTAGAGCGTTACCAGCATGGGCAGAGAACTGGGCAAGTATCAGTCCCAGGGAAACACTGCTAACAAAGAAAGAGAGAAAAGACACTAAGCAACAAATCAGTATACGCACATGTATGAACAATTCAAATGAGGTGAAGAAAATTATTAACAAAAACTGGTGAAACTGATCAGCAACAGACCAAACCTCGAGAACCCTCCATTTTCATTCAAAAGAACTACCAGTTTAGGAAATCACCTTGTTCACACTAGATCTAGAATCATAGAACCCACAGACACAAGCACACTATGGGGTCTACCACCATTTAAAAGACATTTCCCCCATGCGGTCAGTGTTCTGTATCCAGTTATGCATCCCATACTACACTGGACCTAGTCTCAAAATACCCTTGTGTAGAAAGGAGTCAGACCAATTGCAATTCCATGAATGTGATCTATTTGATCACATATCCCTGTGGGTATAACTAATTTTGTAGTAATGACCACCATAATGATTAGACTGAGAATCACAGAACATCTATCACCATTATATACCAACATAACACTACAAATATGACATTCCTTTCTCTGAGAAAGGACACAGTGAGACCAAACTGAGGCGGTTAATAGTAGAAAATGTACTGCTTCGATATCTGCCTATCTATCTCTCTATCTATCTCTCTATCTATCTATCTATCTATCTATCTATCTATCTATCTATCTATCTATCTATCTATCTATCTATCTATCTATCTATCTATCTATCTATCTGTCTGTCTGTCTGTCTGTCTGTCTGTCCATCTTTCTGTCTGTCTGTACATATACATTGTTATAGTTAGGAGAATTTGTCAGTTATCATCATCATCAATCTGCTTTATTTCGACAAAACTTGCCATAAAAACACTGTTTTGTAAAGATTTAAATATCTAGGGATAAATGAATAAAATATCATTCATACATGTGCAAATAAGAGTAAAACATAAGCTCGCCATAATACAGGAAGAAACAGTACATGTCATAAAAAACGGCGTAATGTATAAATACAAGAAAACAAGAGTGTTAGAATAATGGACAAAGACCTATACATAAGGATAATATACTGGTTCCACATCGTAAAATGGGACAAAACCCTCAGTATGGCTTGATCAAGCACCATTGTTTCAATTAGGTCCCAGTAATTTTTCCTTGCTATTTCACTAGGGGAGACAACAAGTTTGATCTTATGATCCACATCCATCTTAAAAACTTAGCAATAGGAATTGCATATCGTGGAGAGGGATTTGTATACAATATTCTCAAGGCAATATTACAATGTCTTATACCTAAATTCTTGCAGATCTGTAAAAGCCATTTCTTACGAGGGCCTACATAGGCCGGACAGATAAACAGCACATGGGCATAAGTTTCAATATGATCTACGCAATAAGGGCATTTATTGTCATCAGATGCAGACCATTTAAAAGTAAAACTTTTAGTGGGAAAGAGCCCACTCAGAATTGAAAATAACATTTCCAATCAAAGGGCTTCAAAATGATATCCCAGTAGAGCTCAAAGCTTGGACAAGGTTTACATTCTAGGAATCTCCCTATCAATTTGGAGCTCTCACTTGTTCTAATAGTATTTTGGCCAAACATTTCCGAATGAAATTCCTTTGTTATTTCTTTGGTAGGGAACTGAGTGCTGTGTGGGTTTTCCCATAGGTTAATCATTCCCACGTTGGTCAAAACACCTTTCGTTTCACATAGCCAGGTGATTTTAAGTGAGTGATCAGCCTCAATGACATCCCTGTGGGCTTTAGCATAGGTGGCCAGCTCCGGGGTAGACCATATTCTACGCCAATATAATAAGTGTAGTCTAGCGGTGTCTACCAGTGGTCATTAAGCAAGGGTGTCACAGGAGTACTATGCGGTAAGCTGGTAATCATTCAGAGAAACCTGTTCTCTGCTATAGCTAGCTAGGTCAAATCTCAGAACCAAAAATTATGAACCATATAGTACCAAGCTCACCACTTTTGCTTCATGAATCGGCCATACCGGACTTACAGGCTTTGTCAAAGATGTATTAAGTTAATCATTTAATGCACCTGATGACTGATGTTTCAATGCCATAATTTCACCCCTGCCCCATTTTACTAGTTTCCAAAGATATTGGAGATTATTACTTGTGCACATCAGTTAAAGATCTTGCCAGCAGTTTTCATCCCAATTCTCTTTAGCCCTGATCTGCGCTTTCTCATAGAGTTTCCTCGCTTTCTGTGTACTGCTCAATTTCTTCTATCCAATGGCCTCCACTAGAAGCCTGCGTGCTTGCTTACATTCTTTATTACACCGATTTGTCAGTCATTTGAACAAAAAAACACAGAAATTCATCTGTTATAGTTAGCAGTGCTAACTATAACTATTGCTCCCGCCATATGACCGAGATACCCGCCACCCCCTCTCAACACAATCCCCAAGAATTGGGAAACCGGAAACAGTTCTTGAACTTTTGGAAGGCGGGAAGGGAGTCACCCTTCCCGGCCGTATTTATTAAAATATGAAACAAAAGAAAACATTAAAATAACAGTTTCATATAATGTACAATTTCATTTCCACATTACGATGTTGGCTAACCTTAACAGATCTCTAATACAAAGGTTCTCCTAGCCGAACTAATATCCTACAAAACATTTGACTTGAAATTGTACATCCTAACGTTAAGGGCCAACGGCAAGGTCGTAACCGGTGTCAGATCCCTAAACCAGAAATACCCCCCTCACTTGTGAGAGGAGCGACCGCACAGAGGCGTACCTCAAGTGCATTTACCAATTTCCCTTTGTACTTGACGGGGGCCCAAATAAACTCGACGCCATTTAACGGTCGTTCGAGGACTCGTGTGAGGTGTCTAAAAGGTAGCGTAAACCCCCTCCCGCACCCCACACAACTTACCCATCTGCCGTCGCAGATGTCCTGGCCCCGGGAAATTCCCCAGGAGGGGCCGTAGCCCCTCCTATCCAGGAAGGAGCCTTGACCACCTTTCCTTTCCTTCCGGCGGCCTCTCCTTAGACAGGACCGCCTCCCCGTTGAGGGGCCAATTGGCCACCTCCCCCGCACGCTCCCATCCGTAATGGGTGACGCCCCCTCATAGGGATCTTCCAATTACTGCTCACCGATCATGACCTTACCGCCCGACCAAAATAAATACGACAGTTCTACCTAAGTTACTAAGATCTATAAAGCAAAACAACATTTATTATCAAGCGTAAATACTGATCAATCCTTGTTCAAAATTACTTTATTAGCAAAACATACTGAAAATAACCAATCTTTATTGCATCGTTAAGAACTTTCACGACAATCATCACAACCTGTAAGAAAACAGAGAAAACCAAAGATACTATATCAACTGTATTTACAACGAATCGCTGTCCTCAGGGGCTGGTGGGTGGGTCAAAATTGCTCTTCGTTCCGTCTCGAGCTCACGTGCAGCGGGGAGGTGCAGCTTCAGAGCACAGGAACAAGAGGATGCTTTGTTGGCTTCCGCTCTTTTTATCCGTCTTCAGGGTGGGCGTGCACCCGCCCCCGCCTGCCTCCAAGGGCGTGGCCGGCCGTGTTGGTGTCTAGGCCAGCCCACTCTAGGGCGGGAAAAAGGCGCGCCCCGGCTACGCCGCTTCGGGCATACCAGCCGAGACTCGCCTCCCGCCCAAGATGGCTTCCCGGGGGGATCGTGGTACTCGACCATACGTTCGGGGGGACCGATTGGTCGCCCCTTTCCATATGACCGAGATACCCGCCACCCCCTCTCAACACAATCCCCAAGAATTGGGAAACCGGAAACAGTTCTTGAACTTTTGGAAGGCGGGAAGGGAGTCACCCTTCCCGGCCGTATTTATTAAAATATGAAACAAAAGAAAACATTAAAATAACAGTTTCATATAATGTACAATTTCATTTCCACATTACGATGTTGGCTAACCTTAACAGATCTCTAATACAAAGGTTCTCCTAGCCGAACTAATATCCTACAAAACATTTGACTTGAAATTGTACATCCTAACGTTAAGGGCCAACGGCAAGGTCGTAACCGGTGTCAGATCCCTAAACCAGAAATACCCCCCTCACTTGTGAGAGGAGCGACCGCACAGAGGCGTACCTCAAGTGCATTTACCAATTTCCCTTTGTACTTGACGGGGGCCCAAATAAACTCGATGCCATTTAACGGTCGTTCGAGGACTCGTGTGAGGTGTCTAAAAGGTAGCGTAAACCCCCTCCCGCACCCCACACAACTTACCCATCTGCCGTCGCAGATGTCCTGGCCCCGGGAAATTCCCCAGGAGGGGCCGTAGCCCCTCCTATCCAGGAAGGGGCCTTGACCACCTTTCCTTTCCTTCCGGCGGCCTCTCCTTAGACAGGACCGCCTCCCCGTTGAGGGGCCAATTGGCCACCTCCCCCGCGCGCTCCCATCCGTAATGGGTGACGCCCCCTCATAGGGATCTTCCAATTACTGCTCACCGATCATGACCTTACCGCCACAGGCCGGATAGTTGACCGGCTATCCGGACCCCCCACAAAACACTCCTACCTAAAGGTCATGCTGTAAACTCCTTAACCATGCTATGAAGTCTCCTATGAGTAATTCGTTCCCCACCCGGGACAAATGAACACCGTCCCCCAAATACATACTGTCCCCTTTAATACAACCATGCGAAACAGAATGCAGTGTACTTGAACGAAACAATCTACTCATTTTATTATTAATTTTCCTTACTGAATGATTCAGCGCAGAAACAGAAATAGCCCCCCGCCACACTTTCCGTGGGATCATATGGGACCATGCAATTGTGCACCCTGGAACTCTTCTCGCCAACCAACTTACCGTGGAAAGCATCGCCTCAAGAAGAAGTCGTCTACCAGTGGTCACCAAATCATTGCCCCCAAGATGTACTATGACTACAGACGGCGGTGACCTTGTCCGCCCTAACAAACCCTCGAAAAATGATCGAAACTGGTCAATACAGAGCCCGCCCTTTCCGTAGAAGGACACACTGTACCCGTATTCCCCGGCCACGTGAATCATGTCACCTGCTTTGAATACGTCCGCGGCACGCCTCACGTATGAGTGGCCCACGACCCACACCTCCTTTTTCACAGCCGGTAATGTCTGACCGCTGGCCCCCCGGTGTCGGGTCGACTGGACAGTCCGCCCCGCCTCGTAGGCTTGCGCAACTGAAAACCAAACAAAAACAAGAAGCGTGAGTACATCGTTACAGCTTCACAACATGTGCAACCGTACATACCTCTTATAACAGTTCGAGGACCAACGCCCCACACGTTTTATTTGTTCAACATTCAGACCCCTGGCTGTAGCTTCCGTAGCAGCCCCTATCCGAAAGGAATGGGTCCCAAAGTCGCCGGGGTTCAAGCCCGCGGCAGAAATCGACATCGCAAGCACCCGCTGAAACTGAAACCTCGTCAGTGGGGTGGCGTCGGCGTGTCTTAACAAGGTCCCCCCCCATGCTGCCACCCTCTGCGCTAAATATGCTTCTACGCACCCAACAGGGCACATGGCAGACCCGGGGATCCTCTGGATGATTACGCAGTCCCCGATTGCATCCTGATCGGATTTGGACTTTACAAACGAGACCGTCATCGTCTCCTCTCTGACCTGAATGTGTTCCCGGCACAGTCCCCCCATCGTATCCTGCTTGTTCTTTGCCACTAATTCGCTTACTCGCATAGCCCCATGGAATGCTAATGCAAACGCGGCTCGGAACAACACTGCTTCGTACTGGGATGAACATGTTACCAGTAGCACGGATAATAACAGGGCCAACCTATCCAAACCTATCGGGTGCCTATCGTCTACTCTGCGACCCTCAAGGCGTTGCCACCCACGTAGCGCTTTTTGCACAACGAAAGACGCTGTCGGGTCCTGGATCCCATGAGCCCTTGCCATGAAGGAAATGGCGGCCCGATGCCTCTGGGCCGTAGCTACTGACTTGCCTGCGTGACGTAAAGAGAGCAGGAATCTTACTACAGACTCTTCCAGACCCCAAAGCTCCCTCCCGGCAGTACCCAAAAAGGCCCAATAGGAACGGAACGCCCCTTCATATGCCTTCCTCGTCCTGGGTGCTAAACTCTCTCCCACGAGGTCTTGTAGTTCGGGGCACCGAGAGACCAGAGAGCTTCGGGAAAGGGTGCCGCCACCGGGTCCGCTGTGGGCAGAAAACCCCAGAAGGCCTGCCTACGGAAACGAGAGAGCGCATCAGCCGCTTGGTTCATCACCCCCGGCACGTGTCGCGCCCTAAACAGTACATTTAGTTGCATGCACAACAACACAATTTCCTTGAGTAGTCTCAGAATCAATTTGCAACGTGCTGCCTGACTATTGATACACTCAACCACGGTCATGTTATCAGACCAGAAAACCACAGAGTGACCCCTAAACCCTTCTGGCCATGTTTTCAAGGCCACCAGAATAGGGAACAGTTCGAGAAAAGCAATGTTACTCGTCAACCCGCACTCATGCCACCATGACGGCCATTTTTGAGCCGGCCATTGTGTACCCAATATGGCGCCAAAACCCACACTCCCCGCCGAGTCTGTCCATAGCCCCAACTCCTCGGAAGACACTGCTGGTGTATTCCAGACAATTCGACCATTGAAATCCGCCAGGAATGCGATCCAAATGCGCATGTCCTGGCGAACCTCCGCCGAGAGTCTCGTACGATGATGTCCTTCCTTCAAGCCGACCATGGACTGTGCAATCGAGCGGGAAAAGGGGCGTGCCATCGGCATTACTCTTAGGGCAAAATTCAACTGACCTACCACCTGTTGCAATTGATGTAAGTTCACTTTCGTTGCACGAATACATGTCTCAAGGGATAACCTGAATTTTAACACCTTTTCTTTAGGTAAACGAAAACAACCTTCCACTGAGTCGAGCTCGATCCCCAGAAACTCGATCAAGGTCGAGGGACCAACCGTCTTACCTGGCGCCAATGGAACACCAAATTGATTCATTAGGACACAAAATTCATGTAAGGCCTGTCCACACTCAGAATCCCCGGCTGCCCCCAGAAACAGAAAGTCGTCGAGATAGTGCATAACATGTTGAAAACCTGTCTTCCTCGTGAATACCCACTGCAGAAAACTACTGAATTTCTCGAAATAGGCACATGAAATCGAGCATCCCATTGGCATACATTTATCCATGTAATAGTGACCCTGAAACTGAAAACCAAGGAGACGCTGATCGTCTGGGTGTACCGGGAGCAACCGGAACGCTGACTCGATGTCCGATTTGGCCATCAGCGTCCCGGGCCCCAGGCGATTCAATATGGCAACGGCCTCATCGAAAGATGCGTACCGTCCCGAACATACTTCCGGGTCTATCGCGTCATTCACGGAAAGACCATGTGGGGCTGACAAATTGTGTATCAGCCGAAACTCACCCGGGTCCTTCTTGGGAACCACCCCTAGAGGAGAACACACAAAATTAGCAACTGGTGGCAAATCGAATGGACCGGCGACACGACCTCGAGTCACCTCTTTCCCAATCTTTACCTGCACCACCGCCGTGTGCTGTAAGACCGACATTTGATTCTTACAGTCCGGTACCCCCTGAAAATCCCCCACTGGGATGCGGAAACCATATGAAAACCCAATTCGCAACACCCCAGCGGAAGCATGATCTGGGTATTCGCTGAGCCAAGGAATCATTGCCATGGTATCAATCGGGGTCGGTAAAGGCGCCCCTCAGACTATATTAGACCTGTTTGGCGCCTCCCTTACCACCGTTATCACCCGTTTTGGCTCTGCACATGGACTCAGGATGGGATGGCTGCCCGCACCCCCCACACTCATGTCTGAATTTGCATGACCCCTGTGGCCTGGTACATTTGCCCCTGTTAAAATTCCAACAGATCCCCCTTTTACCTGTGTTCCCACTCGGCTTCGTGTGCAACTCGTTACCTGTACCCGTCCGAAAGGGCGTCCCAGAGTTTTGGCGGGAGGATTCCCCCCCGTTACTCCCAACTAATGGCACCTTCAACATCCCTGTACTCTCCATTTTTTGCCAAGACACAGAGTCGTAACAATCCCAGGACAACAACGGGTCGTGTTCTTTAGCTTTTCTAAACAGATTATCATAGCAGAACCACTGATTGCCCCCATATGCCACAGAATACTCCATAATACGTGACTGATAAATGGGTAACTCGGTCAACAACTCAGGTTTGCGCTCCCCCATGATGGAAGTAAAAATTCCCCACGCTCTGCCCCAAGTACCAATGGTCTCGTCGACCTTAAAGGCGGCCATTTTAGCTCGCCAAACACTCGGATGCATGAGCTCCTTTTGACTCTTTACATGCTCGATCTCGTAATGGTCGGTAAGCAATGAAAACATGTTTACATATTTATCCGCCCAAATCAATTCCTTGACTTCTAGTGGGACGTGCTGGGCAATCTTCTCCTTTCGAGAAGGTGCAGACTCCCCCCCCGCAATCGGCAATGGCCGCTTACCTGAAGTAGACCCCACGCTTGTCGCCGAACTTGGGCCTGCTGTACTTCCAACCGCTGGGACCTGCGGGGGAACACGAGATGGAGTCTTCGCAGCCTCCCTAGATTCCCGCAGTTGCCTCATCACTGCCCTGGCGTCGTCAGCCGTGGCGCCCTCGCTATCGTTTCCCAACCACGCTGCCAATTGCGCCGCTAACTCGGGGGGCATATCCTCCCTGTTTGCAGGGGTGACCACCACAGGGATTGGGTTCCCCTCCTTTGGCGCCGGGGTTGGCTCCTCTCGTGGCGCTTCGGGAACCGGGGTCTCCCCCCCAAGTGCTCCCCTTCTGGGCCTCTTGCTCTTTCCACCGGGAAGTGTTCCCTGTAAAGGCCGTTTCGGTCCTCCCTCCCCGTCCTTAGCCTCAACCTTTCTCTTTAGATCGGCTATCTCCTTCATGATCATGCGGAGCATCTCCTCGGTACCGACCCGCTTTCCGACCTTCTTGGGCATTCTTAGACGGGATATCTGTAAGACAAAAAGAGGGATTACAACGCTCAAAATTGCTCTTCGTTCCGTCTCGAGCTCACGTGCAGCGGGGAGGTGCAGCTTCAGAGCACAGGAACAAGAGGATGCTTTGTTGGCTTCCGCTCTTTTTATCCGTCTTCAGGGTGGGCGTGAACCCGCCCCCGCCTGCCTCCAAGGGCGTGGCCGGCCGTGTTGGTGTCTAGGCCAGCCCACTCTAGGGCGGGAAAAAGGCGCGCCCCGGCTACGCCGCTTCGGGCATACCAGCCGAGACTCGCCTCCCGCCCAAGATGGCTTCCCGGGGGGATCGTGGTGCTCGACCATACGTTCGGGGGGACCGATTGGTCGCCCCTTTCCATTCACTGCTTATGACCTCACATATGATAACACTCTTGACATGTTCTATGACATCATTTGTGACATTACTGATGACATTTCAAATGCCAACATTAATGATGGGCCTCTCGACGAGCAACAGTGTGCCATTTTTAACTTTGCACTCTTGCAGGAGGATCGCAGGACACTCACTGGTCCAACTTCCGAAATATACAATTATTTTCGTCCCTTAATATCTCATACCTACAGAACGGATTTATACCAAATCACAAAAAGCACAATCTATGGGTCTAGATCTAGCTTCCTGCCAAATTTGGTAAAATTCTGTTAAGCAGTTTGTGATGTAGCCATGTCTAAAAGGTCTATGGAAAATGCATGGAGATTTTACATATGGGGCACCCCTTCTATCTTTGCCCCCGCTTGACGGATTACCCCAAACTGTCCAAGGAGGAGTTGAGGTGGATGTGCTATTAGCAAACCAAAAAACACTCTATCTCTGGAAAAGTAGATCTAACTATAACTACCTACTGGCGACTGCTTGTAGGATATATATTTAAGGGTGAAAATGATTGCAGTCTGCTCCATGTTTTTGACTTTGCCCCGCCCTATGATTAAGATGCAGGTGCATTGAAACGCGTAAGGGACGATGAATCAGTTGGGAAAGTGAGATGGTTTTAACTAATAAAAGGGGTTTCCTGTATCTCTGTGAAGTGGCGTCTCTGAGCTCAGGGGCATCTTGGAGTGATGTTTGGACACGGCGGCCTCGGCCATGAATTTGAATTTGAATTTGAATTTAAAAACATTTGTAAAGCGCACTTTTACCTAGCGGTTTCTTGGCGCTGAGGATTTATTGAACCCAGATAACAGCTGTGGGAGGACTAGGCTGGGAATGCTTGCAGGAAGAGAAAGGTTTTTAAGGCCTTACGGAAGTCAGCACAGAGTGGGATAGATCGAACATTGCGAGGGAGGGAGTTCCAAAAGATGGGACTAAGAACTGCAAACTTCACCCCCCCCATCCTCATCTTCCTGTAACGAGGGACGGAAAGGAGGGATTGGAAAGATGAACGGAGCTCTCTAGCAGGAGTATAGCTGGAGATTGCTGAGTTTATGAAGGCTGGGGCGGTTCCGGCTCGGGCCTGGTAGGCAGTGCAGCCCAGTTTGAAAAGAGCCCTCTCCCTAATAGGCAACCGATGCAAGTTCTTTAATACAGAGGTGACATGATGGAATTTAGGGAGGCCATAAATAAGGCGTGCTGCCTGGTGCTATACAAGCTGTAAGCGTCGTAGAGCGTAGGCTGGGACGCCATTGTACAAGATGTTCCCGTAGTCCAGCCGTGATAGGACCATTGCCATCACGATGAGTTTGAGAGCGGGAAAAGAAAAGAATCTAGAGATTTTCCGGATAGTGCGAAGGGTAAAGAAGCAAGAGGACACCACTGTACTGATCTGAGTGTGCAAAGTAAGATTCTGATTTAGTGTGATCCCAAGTGTTTTAAAAGAAAAGGAAGGTGAAGGGGAGGGACCAAGTGAAGGGGGCCAGAACAAAGAGGTCCAGGGACTGGATGCACCCCCAGTCAGAACCAGCTCGGTTTTGTCTGGGTTAAGTTTAAGATGGTTAAAGTTCATCCAGTCCCTGATAAAGATCATAATTGATTGGAAATTAGAAATAGATTCAGGAGAGTGTGAAAGGTTGAAGATCAGCAGGAGGTCATCCGCATAGTTAAAGACGGTGACCTCCAGACGTTGTAGTGCAAAGATAAGAGGATGAATATAAAGAGTGAATAAGAGAGGAGAAAGGGAAGAACCTTGGGGAACACCACACTGCACCTTACGTGGGGGAGAAGAGAACCCTTCGAGATGGACGGCCTGGGTACGGTCACTCAGGAAGGAGGTAAGCCAGGCTAGGGGAGACCCCCTGATGCCCGCTGCCGTGGGAGATTGCACCGCCTCATGAAGCAGTAGCAGGTCCTATGATTAAGATGCAGGTGCATTGAAACGCGTAAGGGACGATGAATCAGTTGGGAAAGTGAGCTGGGTTCAACTAATAAAAGGGGTTTCCTGTATCTCTGTGGAGTGGCGTCTCTGAGCTCAGGGGCATCTTGGAGTGATGTTTGAACACTGCGGCCTCAGCCGTGGGAGATTGCACCGCCTCATGAAGCAGTAGCAGGTCTGTGTGGCTGTTTAAAAAACGGCAGCCGCCTTTCAGCACGGAGGAGTTTTCATTGAGAACCAGCGCATTTCCCTGAAGACCTCTGAGGGCTATAAATATTGAGGAAAATATTTGGGGGCTTTAAAAACAAGGACAATCACACTGAACCCACCGGAGGGTAGCAATTTGGACTGCAATACCCAGCATAGCACGGATTGGAGGGTGGTTACAATTGAAGGTGAAAATGACTGCAGTCTGCTCCGTGTTTTTGACTTTGCCCCGCCCTATGATTAAGATGTAGGTGCATTGAAACGCGTAAGGGACGATGAATCAGTTGGGAAAGTGAGCTGGTTTTAACTAATAAAAAGGGGTTTCCTGTATCTCTGTGGAGTGGCATCTCTGAGCTCAGGGGCATCTTGGAGTGACATAGATATATATATATATATAATCACACAGGTTGCCCTTGAAGAAAACGCCACTAGCTGGAGAGGTTAACTCCGTTTATTCGCAGGTTGCAGACACATCAGCCTTCATACCCCCAAAACAATTTCATTACCATACGCGTTTCAGAAGCCTCTGCTTCCTTGTTCACTGGCAGAAAAATGAAGTCCCGGATGCCGTTTGGGGAACACCTGATATTGAGTAACAAAGTCCCACCTCCTTGGGCGTGTGCCTAATGACATCTTGGTCTTTGAGGTCCCTGTATTAAAACCTCAGTGGGTGCGGCCGAATTTTCACAGTCTCTTACCCATGTGGGTTGCTTGGGAATAGAAAACCTGGCATGCTTGCATTCTTTTAGTCCTGCAATAATGGCCTCTCCGTCCTCACAGCTCCGGAAATCCAGCACTGCAGGGCTGCACTCAAGCAGCAGGGCGTTTTCGCGGCTAGGCTCGCCGCTCAAAACATAATCACACAGGTTGCCCTTGAAGAAAACGCCACTAGCTGGAGAGGTTAACTCCGTTTATTCGCAGGTTGCAGACACATCAGCCTTCATACCCCCAAAACAATTTCATCACCATACGCGTTTCAGTCCCGCCTCTTTGGGCGTGTGCTTGGGAGAGTAAACCTCTCCAGCTAGTGGCGTTTTCTTCAAGGGCAACCTGTGCTTAGCATTAATAAGTCAAATTGATTAAATTGGAATAAGCCGATATGTCGAGCGACAAAGTAAAAGAAAGGGAGGCGGCTGCCATGGGAATGTTTAAAGACGACCCTACAGTGAGCAGTAGTACAAAACCAAATAAAAAAGGAATATCGCATCCACTGGAACCTGTAGCATATAAAATGAAAGTACTAGAAAAGAAAATGAGACTCGAAATGTCTAAATGGTGGGAGTCAAGGTCCCTACAGAGCTATATTGAGGTGGGTAGAATACCACGCGGTCTCCGCATCTTAACCGCACCGACATATGAAGAACCGAATCCAGAATTGATGGGTGAATGGGCAGAAGTAAACCTTGACTCATCCCGTAGACTTACACTGTTATTGATTAAATATGCAGATATAGATAGGGCACGCCTGCTGACTGAAATAGATGCCCTCAATGAGGAGTTAGCAAGTATGGGCCAAGAAGATGAAATTGCTCGTTTGAGGAAAGAAATTACAAACCGATTAAAGAAGGAGGAAGAGAAAATAAAGGACAGAAAAACACATAAATTTCAACGAGACAAAGTGGATTATGAGGTTGGACAGATATTTACCTTTGCCCGAAAATTTGATAATGTACGCAAAAATCTGCAAAAACAAGGGCGAGGAAAATCTAATGCAACCAGTATGCGTCCAAGGCGAACAGAGGAGGAGGCTGGTACTACTTCGAGCGAACAATATACCTCCAATAGTGAAGATGACTCTGAATTAAGAAATGCCCCTACAACATCATCAGGGGGTAGGCCATCGCCGGGGGAAGAGATGGAGATTTTAGCCGCCCTAAAGAATGGCAACTTTGAGGCCGATGACCCGCTCTCAAACGCACGTAAGCGGGCCAACATCAAGCAGAAACAAAGGCGCAATGCAGCAAAACACAAACGCAAATCCAAACCAACCCCGAAGGAAACGCAATTACTGGAAAAAGAAGCAAAACGAACAATAATAAATTTATCCAACTTAAAATTAACCCAAAAAGAAGAAAACACCTTAAGTTTGGGTTTATCATATTGCCCACCAAACAACTTTGATTACCCGAATACCCGGATGGATGTTTACAAGGGTATAAGAAAGTTGAAATTGAAAAAACTTTATGCTATGAAAAAAACATCTCAAGAAAATCCTGAAACTCCTCAAATGACGACACCATTTCCTGACACAGATATGGAGCGCAAGTTGGAAGAATTATGGAACCAAGACAATGAACAACTTGGTATATCCAACGAGCAGACTATAACCTCGACAAACAAAGGAGCAGGTTTAACAAACTACAAACCAAAATCAAAGTACTGCCCTATAATGGTGCATGATGCAATAGATACATTCCATGAAATTATTACTCAGAAAATAAAAAACCTAAATAAAAAAATCGGAACTGGCGCCAAAACACAAAAACATCGCAATCAAGATCATATGTATTTCCAGCTAATGAAAAAACTCTCAAACAACAAGGATGTAATAATCCGCAATAGTGACAAGGGAGGCAATATGGTATTGTGGCCACATGATGAATATATGAAAGAGGCCATGAGTCAGTTGAATGATAGACAATGCTATTCCAGAACAGATATTGGCAAACTGAAGGAGATGTATCAAACCTACTATAAGAAACTATCAAGTTGGAGAAATAAGAAACTCCTTAGTGAAATGAGTATAAGTATTTAAAGAATGAAAACCCAACTGTACCAACAATATACTTTATACCCAAAATACATAAGGACAGTAGGAAACCTCCTGGACGTCCTATTATCAGTGCAAAAAACAGTTTATTGGAGAAAACATCGGTCTATGTAGACTTTTTTCTTCAGGAATACGTCAAATCATTACCATCCTATGTCAGGGATACAAGTGACTTTTTAAACAAATTAATTGACTTTCAGTGGAACCATGAATACATCATGCTGGCAATAGATGTAACATCATTATATACCAGCATAAAACATGAAGACGGCATCGAGGCAGTGGAATACTTTTTGAAAGATAGAGATCTTATTTTCCACCAACACAATGAGATGCTAATAGCAATGATGAAATTCTGTCTACATAATAATGTATTCATGTTTAACCATTTAATGTATTGCCAAATACAGAGAGTAGCCATGGGGGCTAGCTTCTCCCCGAGTTACTCTTGCCTACATATGGGCAAATGGGAGAAGCTAGTCCACGGTGGAATACATGGTGATACTGTGAGAACGAAAGTCAAGATGTGGCAAAGGTTTATAGATGATTTATTTGTAATCTGGCACGGAACAAAGGGGGAGGCTAAAATCTTCTTGGGTAAATTGAATAACAACGAATTGAACCTTAAATTCACTGCAGAGATAAGCGATTCAAGAGTTAATTTTCTGGACACAGAAGTGTTTGTGAATAACAATACTTTACAAACAACACTTCACAGGAAAAAAACAGCAGGAAACTCTGTATTGCATGCCTCAAGTTCACACCCACACCATATAGTGAACAGCATTCCCTATGGGGAAATGCTTAGAATAAAGAGGATATGCAGTACCCAAGAGGAATTAGCTGGCCCAAAAACAGAGTAAAGAAAGATTCCTAGCCAGAGGTTACACCAAACAAATTATAAATAAAGCCATAGCAAAAACTAAACTAGTTGTGAGGGAGACTTTATTGGCTGGAAAAACTGACAAGCGTAAAAATGAGAATAAAGAACATCAGACAAGCCAATTAAATTTGGAAGAAAGAAATTTTCGGTTGATCTTAGGATACAGCAAACAACACAAGACGATAGAAAAAATCATTCAGGATGAATGGCCCATAGTGTTGAGCGACCCAGTATTAGGACCCCTGCTCCCGCAGAGGGTGTCCATTACATATAGTAGGTGTCCCTCCATGAGAGATTGTCTAGTTGTATCTGATCCAGAAATAATTGGTAAGCCTACCTGGTACCAAAGCTTAAAAGGTTTTAAACGATGTCCCACATGTAAAGCTAGTACACATGGTACAAATACGAAAACATACCTCAGTCCCTTTAAGGCTAAACCTTACATGATCAATCAGATGTTAAATTGTAAAACTGAATACTCTGTATATGTGTTAACATGCCCTTGTGGGTTAAATTACGTGGGATCTAGTAAATTACAGGCACACGTACGTATACTTCAGCATCTTCGAGCCATCACGAATATGGATAGTACTTATCCGGTGGCTCGTCATTTTAAATCTTGTCATGGAGCCAACAATAAGGGGCTAAGATACTACCTCATAGATGCAATTCCCCCAAATAGGAGAGGAGGGGACAGAGAAAACAAACTGAGGAGGTTAGAAACAAGATATATTCTTCTGTTGGATTCAAAACATCCTAATTGATTGAATCTCACAGAAGATATGTATACTTGTCTATCCTAATAAATCAGGAGGTATAATGACTGTACAAAAGAATTATGAACTAGTCACCTGTTCAATCAAAATAAACAGATTGTAAGATATCCCTTGGACAATACATATAGATTAAATCACTATCAACATATAAATATACATTACGGTGTTTTAAGCTGTAAATAGTGTATATATGCATTTTTTATGACCAATGGAGGTATAACGTTTTTTTTTAAAACTGTAAATATTTTACAATTGTGTTTTAACAAAATCCACAAATGTATAAAAGGTGATTGAATGCAATAATTTGATGTTGAAGGAGATATAGGAAAATTTCAAGACAGCTGACTAGTTTTCATGTTAAAGGGACGAATAAGGTAACGGACGTATAATAGGCCAGGTCATTGTGTAATGTTCAAATGATAAAAGTATGCGCCATGAAGGAATAATGTAAATAATGAAATGAACTTTGTGTAAGATATTTTATGGGATGTACAATATGACTCATAAATATATACAAAAAATATTTGGTTAGTACAAAAGGAGAACAGTAAATGAAATGATAGTTTTTAATGACACTAGCACATATGAGCACTTTACCATTTAATTGCAGTAACAAATGGAGTGAGTGATATATACGAAAAAACAGAACTAATGTAACAGGCTAAAGGACTGATGTATTTTACGGAAATTTATAGAAAGAATTTAAAAAGGCACATTATTTGTGAACTTGTAATAATTATCAAAGTTGCAAGCGTATTTTACTTATATTATGTACTTACAACTAAAAGCTTTATGACCGGTGTTACAAATGTATTTAACTGTGATTGTAGTATTTCATCCATGTCTACCGCAAAAAGTAATCACGTGATTCACATTTCTGAAAGCACTGTCACTTTAAATAGCCTTCATGATCAAACAAAATTGTCGAGTGAACAAGCGGCGTTCGCGCCGTGAAACGCGTCTCTGACATATGGCTAAAATAAAGAGATAAGCACTGAGAGATACCGGGTCCGTGTCCTGTTTGGTTCCTGCGCGTGATTTAAGACGAGGGTACTAATTCAGGATTTGGAATATATATATATATATATATATATATATATATATATATATATATAAGAGTGACCGCAACAACTCTACCTCCACAAGCGAAGACATCTCCACCTCCCAAACAAGCACCCAAATGGGGGGTAGTCTGCAACAGGAGATTCAAGATCTTTGGGATGATGACTCAACGAACACCCAAGGGGGCATAGTGGATTTAAATGCAACAAGTGCAACAAACACTGTGAGAGCCTTTGACACTGGGGGTCCTTTGACGCAATTTCGACCAAAATCAACGTTCAACCCAATCATGTTAAAAGACTCAATTGATCTATTCCATGATCAAGTCACTGAACAACTTAAAACATTGAATGTGGACATTAACAAAAAGAGAAAAAGATGCAATAAGGAAAGGATGGAATACTTTTCCCTTATGGCAAAATTGAAAAAGAATAACAAGATTGTGGTCAGACCCTCTGATAAGGGGGGAAATATTGTGTTGTTAAGCAAAGAAATGTACTCCAAAGAGGCTTTCAACCAACTACATGATAAGAACTGTTACATGAGATGCAATGCTACAGACTTAAAAAAGATGTATGAGACATTTGCCAAAAAACTTCTTCACTGGAAATATGATGGACTTATTACAAATCAAGAGTTCAAATTTCTTAATAACCCTTTTCCTGTGGTACCAACCATCTATTTTTTACCCAAACTTCACAAGGACCCAAATAACCCTCCAGGGCGTCCTATAATTTCTGCAAGAAGGAGTTGCCTTGAGAACGTTTCCCAATACGTGGACTACTTTTTACAGGCACATGTCAAGGCCCTACCATCATACATTGGTGACACCAGTGACTTCTTAAAGAAACTGAATGATTTGAAATGGGAACCAGGGTATCTGCTAATGGCACTCGATGTTAGTTCCCTCTACACAAGTATAATCCATACTGATGGTTTAAGAGCGCTGGAATATTATCTTGAAAAATCTATGGGTAATATGAAACAACACAAGAAAATGTTACTTGAAATGGTGGAGTTTTGTCTGAACAATAACATCTTTATGTTTAACAATCTTTTGTTTAAACAACTCAGGGGTGTCGCCATGGGAGCCAGCTTCTCCCCCAGCTACGCGTGTCTTCACATGGGCTGGTGGGAGGAGCTGGTTCTTAGGGTGGAACACCGGGAGATCATGGCAGACCATATCGTGACATGGTATAGGTTTATTGATGATCTTTTTATTGTTTGGAACGGTGATGTACAAAAAGCCAATGAACTTGTAGATTGCATTAACAAAAATGAGCTGAATCTACACTTCACCGCAAACATAAGTGCTGAGTCTGTAACATTTCTGGACACTGAAGTATTTATCCACCAAAACAGTATAGAGACTAGACTCCACAGAAAAGCCACAGCAAGGAACTCAACACTGCATGCCTCAAGCTCCCATATACGCCATCTAATAACCAGCATTCCCTATGGGGAAATGCTGAGGCTGAGACGTATTCACAGCAGAGAAGAAGACCTACTCAAAGCACAAACAGAAAGTGCCATTAGATTCAGGGAACGAGGGTACAGTGAAGAACTCATCAACATAGCCATCACCAAATCTATGGCCAAAGAACGTTCATCCCTACTACAGACAGGCACTAACATGCAAGTTATTCCTTGTAGATCCAATAGTACTCAAGCTATTGTAGGTAAAACTTCGAATAGGGGCACCCCCTTTAGAATAATACTCCAATACAGCCAACAACATAAAAAAATTGAGTCTATTATTAGGAAATACTGGCCTCTGGTACTATGTGACCCGGTCATCGGCAGTACTCTGCCGATGCGTCCATCCATCACCTACAGCAGAGGCCGCTCCATGAGGGATGAACTCATAAAGACCAGTCCAGAAGTGATAGAATCCACAGATTCGCTCAAAACCCACAGTGGATTCTATAATTGTAAAGTATGCAAGGCTTGCAAACAGGGCACTAATATGAAATTCTATACCTCGCCGTTTGACCACCAAAAACATAAGATAAAACAGCTTTTGACCTGCAAAACAGAGTTTGCAGTATATGTGTTATCTTGCCCCTGTAAACTTATGTGCGTGGGGAGTACTAAACTCCAAGTACATAAACGTATCTTGCAACACCTCAGGGCTATAACTAACCAAGATCACACATACCCGGTGGCCAGGCACTTTAAATCGGTACACAACTCCAACAGCCGGGAACTTAGTTTCTTTGTTATTGACTCGGTACCAGCCAGCAGAAGGGGTGGTAACCGCGAAGGAAAACTGCGTCAGTTAGAAACAAGATACATTCTTGAGCTGAATACCAAACAGCCCACGGGTCTCAACATGACTGAGGATTTGTCGACCTGCTTGTAAGCCTGCCTCAGATGTATCTAACACAGTAGCATAGCTAGATGGTTGATTCGAGCTGATTGAATTTGTTGGTATCTCGTCATCTGTCAACTCTGGCACAGTTTTCTCCTATTCATATATTCCCTTGAGGCTAATACCAATGTTGCGGCTTACTCACACATATTGTATGCTATTTTATCCTATTTATTAATCATATTTTTATTGTAATTTATATTGATATGAAATTTAGGATTTATTGTTGTATTGTATTTTAATCTATTTATAAAAGAGTAGCATACACAACAGCATAATAGGACCTTATGACTGTACATACAGCATATCCTTGTGAGCACCCGCTTAACTCTGCAATCAGATCAGCCGGCATGTGAGGGTTATAACTAGGAGATCACTGGTATGATACAATAATGTATATCATGAAACTGGTTTAACGAGTCCAACCTCTTCAAATCAACCATTGACTACAAAATAGAATTGTCCATGTAACTGAATTTCTTATTATTTCTCTTTTTTATTGGGGTTCCAAATTCCTGTAATCTACCATTTTTACTCCTTTGAAATTTTATTGCAAATAACTTTTGTAATATGTGTACTTATTACACAAGACGCTATGGTTCGGGTATTTACACCGCCATATATAAACTTGTAACACATGTGTTTACCACATAGAAATGTTATGGCTTGGGTATTTACACCGGAATATATGTGACTCTTAATGCGCCTCACACGCAACCAATTTTGGGCTCAAAATTGTAAAAACTCTTGTTAACATCATAGCACACCTATCAACTTTATCCTGTCTTTTGCACTTGCACAAGCACTTTTTCCAACAAGGCAATTCAAGCTTTTTACCTTGTTTACATTCATTTTTGCACTTTATCACGTTTTTTAAACCAGGGTTTTATGTACCGATTTAAACTGACATAATTGATCATACATTGAAATGAATTGTGGTCTTTGTTCCATTGGAACTCTTCTATGTCTATGGTACTATGCTGATGTCATCACTGTTAACAAAGCATTTAAACCCATGTGATCTATTACACTGTGTCATGTGATCAAGGTCCAAGGTGGGACCGAAACGCGTCGTGACGCTTGAGCACCGAAAATAAAACTTAAGCACAGAATTGAGGACCGTGTCTGTATCTTCCTTGCCACGGGGATTGTGGTTTTGTGTTTTTCGATACGGAATTTGCACAAATATATATATATATATATATATATATATATATACATATACATATATATATATATATATATATATATATATATATATATATATATATATATATATATATATATATATATATATATATATATATATATATTACCTACTGGCAGTCGCCAGTAGGTATAGTTATAGTTAGGATTGGCTACCATAGGAAATCCGCAACATTCTATTGGGAATACCTTTGACGCCGATTGAGGGATCTGCTTGTAATTTTCTTTAAATTTGCCTCGTTGCGCTCTGCTCCGTCCCTGGAAGTTTCGGGGGGATTCGTGAAGTGGGGGCTGAGAAAAATCTGCAACATTCTATTGGGAATACCTTTGGCGCCGATTGAGGGATCTGCTTGTAATTTTCCTTAAATTTGCCTTGTTGCGCTCTGCTCCGTCCCTGGAAGTTTCGGGGGGATTCGTGAAGTGGGGGCTGAGAAAAAAGGGGGGTCCCAAAACGTGTTTTCCCCATGTTAATTTCCGTAGGACGGTCTGACAAGTCTACAGCCCAAACCGCTGAACGGAATTACAGCAAACTTGGCAAAATTGTAGGGACTGGTACGCAGATGTGCCTTTGCTATATCTGTTGAAAATTGCTCCAGTGTTTTTTTTGAAAATTAACTTCAAAAACACATATATATCTATAGGCATGCTCCGAGCGCTCACCGGTGCGCGTACCGGGGAGCGCACCCGGCGCGCTACGGGAGTGCGCGAGCAGAAAGCTGATTGGCTGTCGGGTGTCTGTCAACATTTTAAACAGTCCGGAGAGTCCGCCATCTTGTGTCGCGGTAGAATCGAGACACAAGAGGTGAAAAAGAAAGGGGGAAATAATTAAAAGGGGGCAGAGTAGACACCCCCTGACCCCCTAGGTTTTCTGAGGGGGGCCTAGAAGGACCTTGAAGGGCTAAAAAATTTCGCAGGGTAAGCGCTGGCGGCGCTCCCCGGTACGCTCTCCGGTACGCGCACCCTGAGTGCACCACGGGAAAAACAGTGTAAAAAAAGAGAGTAAAAAAATAATGTTGAGTGTTTAGAGGAAAGTGATGCATTGCTGGAGTGTGTCACAAAAATTATGCAACTCCAGCAATGCATCCTTTCACATGGGGCTAGTCCCATGTGAAAGGGCCTGAGTCAGTCTTACGGCTGCTGTTAAGCAGGCGCAAGATTTGGACGCAACAGCGTCATAAAAGTGACGCAGTGATATCTCTTAGATTTCACTGCGTCACCTCTACGACCCTTTCTTGCGCCAATACACCCCTTTTGCATACATTACACCTGATGTAGGAATAATGTGGAGCAGGGGTTTACAAAGTGACGCATCTACCTAGATGCGTCACTTTGTAAATATGACTGAATAGGGTGCATTTTTTACAGCACTGGTGCGTCGCAAAAAGTGACGCACCGGTGGCGTAAAAGTGACGTATGGCCTCATAAATGAGGCTTTCACTCTTCTACTCATGCGTCATATATAATATATGACGCATTATGTCGCAAGTACTTACAGATACGTCAGTATTTCAGACGTATCTGTAAGCGCAAAAGTGATGCATTGCTGGAGTGTGTCACAAAAGTGACACAACTCCAGCAATGCATCCTTTCACATGGGGCAAGTCCCATGTGAAAGGGCCTGCATCAGTCTTACGCCAGCTGTTAAGCAGGCGCAAGATTTGGACGCAACAGCGTCATAAAAGTGACGCAGTGATATCTCTTAGATTTTACTGCGTCACCTCTACGACCCTTTCTTGCGTCAATACACCCCTTTTGCATACATTACACCTGACGTAGGTATAATGTGGCGCAGGGGTTTACAAAGTGACGCATATTCCTAGATGCGTCACTTTGTAAACATGACTCAATAAGGTTCATTTTTACAGCACTGGTGCGTCACGAAAAGTGACGCACTGGTGGCGTAAAAGTGACGCATGGTCTCATAAATGAGGCCTTCAGTCTTCTACTCATGCGTCATATTTAATATATGACGCATTATGTCGCAAGTACTTACAGATACGTCAGTATTTCAGACACATCTATAAGCGCAAAAGTGATGCATTGCTGGAGTGTGTCACAAAAGTGACACAACTCCAGCAATGCATCCTTTCACATGGGGCAAGTCCCATGTGAAAGGGCCTCTATCAGTCTTACTCCTGCCGTGTGACAGGTGCAAGATTTTGACACAACGGCGTCCTAAAAGTGACGCAGTGAAATCTCATAGATTTCACTGCCTCACCTGTACGACCCTTTCTTGCGTCAATACGCCCCTTTTGCATACATTACACCTGACATAGGTATAATGTGGCGCAGGAGTTTACAAAGTGCCGCATCTACCTAGATGCGTCACTTTGTAAATATGACTGAACAAGGTGCATTTTTTACAGCACTGGTGCGTCACGAAAAGTGATACACCAGTGGCGTAAAAGTGACGCATGGCCTCATAAATGAGGCCTCCAGTCTTCTACTCATGCGTCATATTTGATTTAAGACGCATTATGTCGCAAGTACTTACAGATACCTCAGTATTTCAGATGTATCGGTAAGCGCAAAAGTGATGCATTGCTGGAGTGTGTCACAAAAGTGACACAACTCCAGCAATGCATCCTTTAACATGGGGCAAGTCCCATGTGAAAGGGTCTGCAACATTTTTACGCCTGCTGTGAGACAGGCGCAATATTTTGACACAACGGCGTCCTAAAAGTGACGCAGTGAAATCTCATAGATTTCACTGTGTCACCTCTACGACCCTTTCTTGCCTCAATACGTCCCTTTTGCATACATTACACCTGATGTAGGTATAAAGTGGCGCAGGGGTTTACAAAGTGACGCATCTACCTAGATGCGTCACTTTGTAAATATGACTCAACAAGGTGCATTTTTTACAGCACAGGTGCGTCACAAAAAGTGACGCACCGGTGGCGTAAAAGTGAAGCATGGCCTCATAAATGAGGCCTTCAGTCTTCTACTCATGCGTCATATTTAATTTATGATGCATTATGTCGCAAGTACTTACAGATACGTCAGTATTTCTGACGTATCTGTAAGCGCAAAAGTGATGCATTGCTGGAGTGTGTCACAAAAGTGACACAACTCCAACAATGCATCCTTTCACATGGGTCCAGGCCCATGTTAAAGGACCTGCGTCAGTGTTACGCCTGCTGAGAGGCAGGTGCAAAAATGAGGCCTTCAGTCTTCTACTCTTATTTTTCTTTCACTTTCTCTGTTTCTTCACTGCCTTACTTACCTGGTCTCACACTTACTTTTCTTTATCCAGTCTGTATCTCCACTCTTTCCAAAACATCACTGCTCTTTTCTTACCCTTCCACACCCCGTTCCTTTACTACATTTTATTTGCATATCCACATTCCCCATGTTCACTCTCCTTCTCCTCCATCTCCTTCCACACACTTACCTTCTTTTAGTCCCCCTACTTCACTTCCCTTCTCCTCTCATCCCTTTCTGTGCTTTCTTACTCATTTTCCTCTCCTTTATCAATGCACTCCACTTCACTTTTTTCAAGAACACAGCTCTTTGATGGGAATTGGTGATGGTTCTGAAAATAACTTTTTTTTTTCTTCTTTTTTTCCTTTTTTAGAACAAAAACAAAAACAGGGAATGGGAAACTGCTCAACAGGAGCAAAAATAAAAAAAACACATTTAGGCCTGGGAACGGCAGCAATGGTTCTCCAATGCTCGAACCATGAGCAGAACACTTTGTTCCCCACAGCAAAGTAGTTGATCACAGTCTCTGCATTTAATAACGCCTTTATTAAAAGCAGGCTGAATGTTAGGAATTAGCTCTTGCAATCGCCCCCTCACTGAAGTAGTTGCTCCTCCGGTTGAAGTAGAGGCCCCATCACTGGGAACCTCTCGTGCCAGAGCCCTGACACTCTCCCGGGCAAAGTTTTGGGGGTGCCTCCTCTCGACATGGCGAATCATAGTGGAGTTTCCAAAAGAATATTTCTTGGTGGGTCACCCCGTGACAGGACAGTGTGACAAATCCTGCACTCCACCTTTGGAGCATTTACTTTTTTCTGGTCATTTGGAATGCAAAAAAACTTCCATATGAAGTGTTCTTTTATTTTCGGCTGAGGAACCTCTTCATCAAGAAATCTATCTGAGTCATCTTCACTGCTGGATGGTCTGGCAGCCATGGTAATCCAATTTATTAATCCAACAAAGATCCGGCAGCAAAAAGACAGGTCTTGCAGTCACAAAAGTGAAAGAAGAAGTGAATGAAATGGGTGGGGATTTAATTCTTTGTAAAAAAAACTGTTAGCAAACAATGAAAAGAGTTATTTTAAGGTCACATGACTTGACGCGCTTACGCTGCGCGCACGAAGCTGTTCCGGAGGCGTACACGCGGCGCAAACGTAGGCGCTTCCGGGGGCGCTTAAGCAGCGTGAACGTAGGCCCTTCCGGGGGTGCTTACGCGGCGCGCCTAATTGACGTATCGATAGCTTTACGGAAATGCAAAATCATTTTCATTTCGTAAATCAAAAATACTGCTTTTATAAGTATGGTACTAAATGTCTTCCATTATTATTTACTTTTCATACATTTTTTTTTTACGAACGCAGAAATAGCGCTGTCGGTGCGCCCTCTGGAGAGCTTAGCGGTGCGCGCACCCTGAGCGCACTGGGAAAAAATGTAAAAAAATATATATATATACATTTAACAAATGTTTTAAAAATAAATATATATAATTAATTGTAAAAAACAGCTAACAAAACTATGAAATTCACAAAAAAAAACATAGGTTTCACAATCGTTATAGTTAGGAATTAGCTTTTAAAAAACCTTTGAAATTCACTGAAAAACCATAGGTTTCACACTCGTTATAGCTAGGAATTAGCATTTAAAAAACCTTTGAAATTCACTGAAAAAACCATAGGTTTCACACTCGTTATAGCTAGGAATTAGCATTTAAAAAACCTTTGAAATTCACTAAAAAAAACATAAGTTTCACACCAGTTATAGTTAGCTGAACAGTTTACTCATACAAAACCATTGAAATTTCCACATTATTATTGGTTGGACTCACTATAACTCGCGTGCCAGCAATTCTCTGCTGATGATGTCACATATTACATCATTCATGACATGGTCAGTGACATCACTGATGACATCTCAAATGACATCACTGATGACATCATCCATGTGATAATACGATGCACCTCCTCACAGTCACACTCTAATCTAACCTTTGATACACCCAGTGTTAAATACAAACTACTATTCCTGAAATTATTGACACACCAATACCAGTAACTACATACGCACTCACTGATTCATAGGTCTACACACACATCCACTCATTCACCCATAGAATCACTCATACATACAGACACTCATCAATACAACACTATCATATCCACTCATACACCTATACAGACACTTACATGCTGACACTCATCCACAAAGTTACTCAAACACCTAGTCAGTTATGCAAAGAATCAATCACACTCCCATTTCCTCAACTACAAACTTATACACACTAAACCTTATTTATTCAAACATATACTAACACATACTTACTCTCTGTTACAATCACTAATACAAGTACACATTTATACATACAGTTACTTACGCAATCACAGGCTCTGATGTTTCGTCATTTATATATGCCAACTCTCACATGCACTGTGTTTTATATATGTACTTACATGGACATGTAGCACTGATATATCCATTTACTTAGCAACACACCCATGCACACAGTCAACCGCCCATACAGCTGTTTCTATATGCACTCTTGAACCCATATACCTAGTGAATCAACTGGTCACACATCTATGCACAGTCACACACCTCACAGCCACCCACACACATACTCACCCTCACATTCAAATACTTTGACACCCAATCAACTTACTGATGTACACATTCAGATAGTTTAGTCACTAACCAATGCATTCAGTAAGACACATTTAATCACTCACTCATACAGTCAGTCACGCACCTACTAAATCCTTCATCCAGACAAACATACATACACTCATTCTTCAATATGTTAGACACATTTTAACTTTACAGGAACACACATTCACTGGATGATGTCATCAGTGATGTCATCAGTGATGTCATTTGAGATGTCATCAGTGATGTCACTGACCATGTCATGAATGATGTAATATGTGACATCATCAGCAGTGGGTTGCGGGCGCGCAAGTTATAGTGAGTTCGGAGGAAAGGAGGAGATATGGTCAGCCGATTGGTGGCCAAACTCATTGGGTGCCTGCCCTGTTCCTGCCTCTTCCACCAAAAACCTTGGGGTCGTTATAGATCCCACCCTCAATATGTACCAACAGGTTAACAGAACTGTTTCTACCTGTTGGGGTATCATTCACATACTGAGGAAGATCAGGCACTACCTCTCACAGCAGGCAAGGAAACAACTTGCTGTTGCCCTTGTTGGTTCACGTCTGGGCTACTGCAATGCGCTGTATGCGGGTCTGAATAAAGGCTGCTGCAGCGCTTGCAGGTGGTCCAGAATGCAGTGGCTAGGTTTGTCCTTGATCTACCCCGGGCCACCTCGGCTACCTCTGCCAGAAAATCTCTTCACTGGCTTCCTATAGAGGACCGAATAGTGTTCAAGACCTTGTGCATGATCTACAGGGCCTTAGCAAAAAGCAGCCCCACTGGTATAGGTTCCATTCTGTCCCGCTATAGCCCCGGCAGGGACTTGCGCTCCTCAAACAGACTCCTTCTTTCAGTCTCCCGTATTCGGAAAACCAGATGGGGTGGTAAAGCTTTTTCTAATCTGGCACCTAAGTGTTGGAATGCCCTCCCCCTGGAACTAAGGTCCCTTCCCACCCTTCAACTTTTTAGGAATGCTTTGAAAATCCATCTCTTTGTGCTGACATACCTATAGTTGTGCCCTGTCCTTTTTTGATCTGTTTTGGTAGGCGCCTTGACACCTTCGGGTTTTAGTAGCGCAATACAAATTGCTTTTCAATTCAATTCAATTCCAACTAACTATAATGTGGACATTTCAATGGCTTTGTATGAGTAAACTGCTCAGCTAACTATAACTAGTGTGAAACCTATGGTTTTTTCAGTGAATTTCAAAGGTTTTTTAAATACTAATTCCTAGCTATAACGAGTGTGAAACCTATGGTTTTTCAGTGAATTTCAAAGGTTTTTTAAAAGCTAATTCCTAACTATAACGATTGGGAAACCTATGTTTTTTTTTTGTGAATTTCATAGTTTTGTTAGCTGTTTTTTACAATTAATTATATATATTTATTTTTAAAACATTTGTTAAATGTATATATATATATATATATAAAACACCTACTGGAGGTCGCCAGTAGATAGTTAGGACCTAGTTTCCATAGGAAATCCACAACATTCTATTTAGAATAACTTTGGCGCTGGTGGATGAATCTTCGCAAATTTCTCCAAGAAAATGGCCTGCTTGGTTCCGCTCCTTCCCTGAAAGTTTGGGGGTGATTCGTCAAGTGGGGGCCGAGAAAAAAGGGAGGTCCCAAAACGTGTTTTCCCCATGCAATTTTCCATAGGGACCTTTAGCCAGGGATACAGCCCGAACGGCTAAACGGAATTACACGAAATTTGGCAGAGAGGTAGAGTTCTGTTCGTGGATTGTGCTTTTTGTTAAATGGTGTAAATCCGTTGAGTAGTTTCCGAGAAAATCGCAAGTACAATCAAGGCGATATCTAGAGACGGAGTTCAGCACGCGTATTGAAATCTGTTCAATTACGAGCGCGAGCTGCATGCTGATTGGCTGTGAACTGTCTGCCAACACTCGAACCCAGTGTTGACGGCCATCTTGTGCCTCGCCAGAACCGAGTCACAAGAAAACAGTAATGCAAAGTTGAGAAATATGGAAAGGGGGTAGGGTTAGAGACATTCTGACCCTCTAGGCTTGCTCTGGGGGTCGTACATGGATGTTTAGGCTCTATTTTTTATTTTTATTTTTTAAAGAAAAATCGCGGCGTACGTGTATGGAAATACGTACAATTACGAGCAGGAGCTGCATGCTGATTGGTTGTCAATACTCCAAACCAGGAAGTGTTGGCCGCCATGTTGTTTGTCGAGAGAGGAGAGTCACAAGAAACAGTAAAACAAAGTTGAGAAATAAGGAAACGGGGCAGGGTGGAAAGATTCTGAGGCTATAGTCTTGGTCAGGGGGTGGTACATAGATCTTTAGGCTCAATTTTTATTTATTTTGTAAATAAAAAATGGCGGTGTACTCGTGCAGTACTTGTACGCGGTGGAAAAGATGAAAAAAAGGTAGAAGTCCTTTTTATTCATTAGGTCCCGGGGGGGCAAATTACGGGGGCAATTTTTCTACATAATAGGGCATTTAAGGTGCCCCGAGCACTGGGGAATGGCACTCCTCTGGTTTTATTTCGAAGTATGCGAGGGGGGTTACGGTCCTACTCCCTGCAGTCTCTGTGAGCGGCACCCCTCGGGTCTTTTTTTATAAAAAATATGTTTTGAACTCTCTCTCTCCCTGTACACGTCGCGGGGAACGCCACATTTCTGGGGCAGTGATATGTAAAATGACATTCCAGCTCCGGGTACCTGCATTGTCTGGATTTGTTTATTAATGTTGGGAGGGTGGGCTTGATAATACGTCTTTGTAAATTCCCATAGAAGCTTATGTTCTGGTGTTAACATGGGCTTCTATGGGAAATAACAAGGCCGTATTATGAAGCTCATTATCTCAGTTTTATCGGCAGTTTCCTGCCAATAAAATGGCGATAATTTTAACACTGGTCCTTGATAATATGCACCTAAGTTTACTGGTAAAAAAAAGAGCAATGGGCCATATTATCAACAAAAGGCGATACATTATTGTTGTTTTTATCGGCAGGAAACTGCCGATAAAGCGGCGATAATGGGTTTGACAATATGCCCTTCTGAATAACCATAGAAGCCCAGGTTAACATCAGAACTTGGGCTGCTATGGGAATTTAGAAGGGCCTATGTTTTTTTTATTAATGTTGGAAGGGTGGGCTTGATATTACGTCCTTGTTAATTGCCATAGAAGCCTTTGTTCTGGTGTTAACATGGGCTTCTATGGGAAATAACAAGGCCGTATTATGTTGGTAATTATCGCCGTTTTATAGGCAGTTTCTTACCAATAAAACGGCGATAATTGTAACACCGGTCTTTGATAATATGCACCTAAGTTTACTTGTCAAAAAAAGAGCAATGAGTCACATTATCCACAAAAGGAGATACATTATCGTTGTTTTTATCCACAGAAAACTACCGATAAAGCGTTGATAATGGGCTTGATAATATGCCCTTGTGAATAACCATAGGAGCCCAGGTTAATACCAGAACCTGGGCTGCTATGGGAAGTTACAAGGGCCTATTATCAAGCCTATTATCGCCGCTTTATCAGCAGTTTCCTGTCGATAAAAGCGGCAATAATGTTTCGCCTTTTGTTGATAAAATGCTCTTTGATTTCTATGATAGTATGTAAATCTTTCCTTTTTTTTTGGTGTAGCAGTTGTACTCTCTTCGCATTCTCAGCGTCGTTTTGAATCCCACGTTTTCTTTTTCTTCAAGTTCAACAAGCAAACCTTTCTTTGTATCAGTTAGTAAATCTGTCGCTTTCTTTTCCCGGTTCGTGTGTGTCATCCGCTGCTGTACTTTTGTACAGTATTAATAGTCATTTTTTTATATATTTATTTGAAAGGTAGTGCCGAGGCGCCAAACGTTGATTACGTACTCTGTCCATCGCCATTTTCGTAGTTTCTCACCATTGTTTTCATTATATCTGTTAGTTAGAACTCAGTAGTTTTTAATCCTATTCTTGAATTTCTTACCATAGCATTTCAACATTATTTTTATTGTGGGCCGTCATACCCCTCCCCCACAAAATAAAAGAAGTATATCGTTTTTTTTGTTAACTTTTATTAAACAATAAATATAAATGAAACTCAATTATAACTATATCAGAACTGGAAAAATAACTTAAACAATGTTATAAACAAATTGTGAAATGGGTTCCAAAAGATGTCCGATTGTTAATCTGCAAAAGAAAAAAGGAAATTAGAGTTTAGAATTTTGTAGATGTGAGTAAATGAGCTGAAGCATTACGGGGCATATTATCAAGAACAGCGATAAAATTATCGCCGTTTCAGCGGCAGGAAAATGCCGCTAAAGCGGCGATAATGGGCTTGATAATAAGCTGTTGCGAATTCCCATAGCAGTCCAGGTTCTGGCGTTAACCTGGGCTACTATGGGAATTCAGGAGGGCATATTATCAAGCCCATTATCGCCGCTTTAGCGGCATTTTCCTGCTGCTGAAACGGCGATTATTTTATCGCATTCTTGATACTATGTCCCTACAAGTTTTGGTAACTCCATGGTTTTACATGTGCAGTGTGACTCGTACATTCTAGTTCTGTTATTGTGCCGCGTTCAAGTGGTGTCTATATAGAAGTGCCTACTGCGTTACTGACGCCCGTTATGGAGACTTATTTCTAATGCATTCCTATGAAGGCTTTGTACTTCTAGGCCTCTGTGCTTACCGTTGTATAAACTTTGCGGGTAAACATTTCAGGCAGTTGGTGTCACAACTTATTCTGAACAATTCTTCTACACGTCCAAGACAACAGTGTCTAAGTTTAAGAGAGAAAGAGAAATGATGTCACAGAGAGT
The DNA here is from genome assembly GCF_964263255.1 of Lissotriton vulgaris. NCBI lineage: Eukaryota > Metazoa > Chordata > Amphibia > Caudata > Salamandridae > Lissotriton > Lissotriton vulgaris. The sequence continues at coordinate 220,313,096 of NC_141685.1, forward strand.
GAGAGAAAGAAAGAAAGAGAAAATAATATTAACCCCTTCCATGCTCATGATGTACCGGTTCCGTCATGAGCGTAAGGTGGCCTGTGCTTATGACGGAACCGTTCCGTCATGGTTCCTGTGGGCCCAATGGAACGTTCAGCACCGCAGCAAAATTCGCGCAGCACAGAAGGGGTTAAAACTGTGTCGCAGAGTCTGGAGTTGAGATTTTTTATTGAAAATTGAGATGTAGATTTACTAGCTGCTTGCATCACTTTACCCATGTTAAAAGTGACTCAAAAGTAGTGTAATAAGGTTGTGGATCTGTTTGTCAGACTATTGTAAGCTAGCTGTTGTCATTGCATGGAGGTAATTATAGATCAAACACATTATAGCCACTTTAGCGGCAGTTGACTGTCGATAAAGTGGCGATAATTTTGTCGCCAAGACTTGATAATATGGCCCTCTCTCGTTTCACAAATAAAGCTAACACTACAGTTTTACGAGTGCAGTGTACCTGGTACATTTATTTGTTATAGTGCCGCGTTCAAGTGGTGTCTATATGGAAGTGCCTACTGCGTTACTGACGCCAGTAATGCCGAATTATTTCTAATGCATTCCTATGAAGGATTTGTAGATCTAGGCCTCTGTGTTTACCGTTGTATAAACCTTGCGCCCAAACACATACGGAAGTAGACTTCACAACTTCACTTCCTACACGTCCAAGCAGACAGCAGTGTCTAAGTTTAAGAGAGAAAGAGAAATTATGTCACAGAGAGTGAGAGAGAGAAAGAGAGAGAAAACAACATTAAAACTAATTCGCAGAGTCTGGAGTTGAGATATTTTATTGAAAAGTGAGATGTAGATTTACTAGTTCCTTGCATCACTTTACCCATGTTAAAAGTGACTCAAAAGTGGCGTAATAAGGTTGTGGATCTGTTTGTCAGACTGTTGTAACCTATGTGTTGTCACTGCTCGGAGGTAATTATAGATTTTACAGAGAAGGTGCTGTACACTACGCACTCTGGGCCATGATATCTAGCCTGGGCGACAAATTTATCGCCACTATATCGGCAGGAAAGTGTCGCTAAAGTGGCGATAATGGTTTTGATAATATGCTCCATGGAATTCCAATCAAAGCTCATGTTAGATCTCCTTCACATCTAACATCAGCTTCGATTGGAATTCAATTGAGCATATTATCAAACCTATTATGGCCACTTTAGCAGCCATTTGCTGCCGATAAAGTGGCGATAATTTTGTTGCCAAGGTTTGATAATATGGCCGTCTCTCCTTTCATAAATAAAAGTTACACTACAGTTTTACGAGTGCAGTGTACCTGGTACATTTTACTTGTTATAGTGCCGCATTCAAGTGGTGTCTATATGGAAGTGCCTACTGCATTACTAACGCCCGTTATGCCGAATTATTTCTAATACATTCCTACGAAGGATTTGTTGATCTAGGCCTCTGTGCTTACCGTTGTATAAACCTTTGCGGCCAAACACTTCAGGCAGTTGGATTGACAACTTGTTTTCATCAATTCTTCTACACGTCCAAGCAGACAGCAGTGTCTAATTTTAAGAGAGAAAGAGAAATTATGTCACAGAGAGTGAGAGAGAGAAAGAGAGAGAAAACAACATTAAAACTGTGTCGCAGAGTCTGGAGTTGAGATATTTTATTGAAAAGTGAGATGTAGATTTACTAATTCCTTGCATCACTTTACCCATGTTAAAAGTGATTCAAAAGTGGCGTAATAAGGTTGTGGATCTGTTTGTCAGACTGTTGTAACCTATGTGTTGTCACTGCACGGAGGTAATTATAGATTTTACAGAGAAGGTGCTGTACACTACGCACTCTGGGCCATGATATCAAGCCTGGGCGACAAATTTATCGCCACTATATCGGCAGGAAAGTGTCGCTAAAGTGGCGATAATGGTTTTGATAATATGCTCCATGGAATTCCAATGAAAGCTCATATTAGATCTCCTTCACATCTAACATCAGCTTCGATTGGAATTCAATTGAGCATATTATCAAACCTATTATGGCCACTTTAGCAGCCATTTGCTGCCGATAAAGTGGCGATAATTTTGTTGCCAAGGTTGGATAATATGGCCGTCTCTCCTTTCATAAATAAAAGTTACACTACAGTTTTACGAGTGCAGTGTACCTGGTACATTTTACTTGTTATAGTGCCGCATTCAAGTGGTGTCTACATGGAAGTGCCTACTGCATTACTAACGCCCGTTATGCCGAATTATTTCTAATACATTCCTATGAAGGATTTGTTGATCTAGGCCTCTCTGCTTACCGTTGTATAAACCTTTGCGGCCAAACACTTCAGGCAGTTGGATTGACAACTTGATTTCATCAATTCTTCTACACGTCCAAGCAGACAGCAGTGTCTAAGTTTAAGAGAGAAAGAGAAATGATGTAACAGAGAGTGAGAGAGAGAAAGAGAGAGAAAACAAGATTAAAACTGTGTCGCAGAGTCTGAAGTTGAGATTTTTTATTGAAAAGTGAGATGTAGATTTACTAGGTCCTTGCATCACTTTACCCATGTTAAAAGTGACTCAAAAGTGAGTGGCGTAATAAGGTTGTGTATGCTCTATGAAATTCCAATTGAAGCTCATGTTTGATGTCCTTCACATGTAACATGAGTTTCGATTGGAATTCCATAGAGCATATTATCAAACCATTATCGCCACTTTAGCGGCACTTTCCTGCCGATAAAATGGCGATAATTTAGTCGTCCAGGCTTGATTATATGGCCCTCTCTTGTTTCACAAATAAAGCTAACACTACAGTTTTACGAGTGCAGTGTACCTGGTATATTTCAGTTGTTATAGTGCTGCGTTCAAGTGGTGTCTATATGGAAGTGCCTACTGCATTAGTGACGGCCGTTATGGCGACCTATTTCTAATGCATTCCTATGAAGGCTTTGTGGATCTAGGCTCCTGTGCTTACCTTGTATAAACAGTGAGGCCACCAGAGTTAACTATTCGACTTGAACTCTGCTTCTGTACGTCAAAGTATATTCAATAAGTAGCTGAGAATTCCATTGCTGTTGCTTGATAGGCCGTGGTTGCTTCTGAACGATGTTTGCTGAAGGAAAGAAAAGGACTTTTTGATTAGTCATCGTAAACTGAGTTGCTTAACTATCAAAAGTGAATTTTAATGTGGGTTCCTAATATTTCGTCGTTAAGACTGTTGCAGCTCCAGCAAACAAAGGAAGATCAATAAGTTAATAGAGGCCTGGGACGGCCTTGTGACGCAGAAAAAAAAATACTATCATGGACGCCCAATTAATAGTAATAGAGGCCTAAGCACGGGGCGGAGTACAGAAATACGACACAGAAATTTATACACGCATTATTTTTAAGATTAGAGGTGTATAGGACCTTGTGACTTATAAAGAAATATTTCAATTATGTAGGTACAATTTAAAACCATTGAGCAGTAGGAAAGCCACATGAAGGATAAAAAAATAGCATTATGCATATACAATTTACAGTGGAGGCTGATGTTGTGACGTCATATCTTGCCTTTGCTTCTGTCATCTTTTGTCGTGTCTTGAAAGGCTGCGGTTTCGCTGGGTCTGGGGTGTTTTTCGACAGTCTGTCTGTCACCGCAGCAGAGGCAGGCAAAAGAGAGCGTACTCACGTCAGTGCCCGCATTATATGGGAACCGCGGGGGCTGACCAAACCAAGCCCTGGGCCGTCATTGGTAGCGTTTTCGCGGTCTGCAAGAATGATGTCCCTGGTGGACATGCTATTGGGTAATGTATTGGTTTGCAGGCTAAATGATAGCAAGAATGCTAGGTGGTGGCATGTGGGTAGTGTGGGCGGGCGTGTACCGCGCATGTGCAAGTATGAGTGTGTGCACTAACAATTAGCAAAAGAGAGAGATGGGGGCGGTGTCATAAAGTACGCAGAGGCAGGCCCAGAATCGGATCTACATTGAGTCAGCACTTCTAATCATTCTCCTTAGCGCGCCCTGAGCTCTGATTTGTCACTGAGAGGGTGATCGCACCATAGTTTGTACTTCTTATCATACTCAGCTTGTACTTGCGCATATGGTACGAATATGCTTTGACGTTACGCATCGCATTAAAGCTTTGGTGTGACGTCATGTACGGCGTTCTGTATGCGAAAGGGGGCAATGTTTCTACTTGGTTTGAAACATGTATGTATTTAATGTACATACTAAGGGAAGACATTTGGGATAACTATGAATTTTTTAAAATACTTTTAATGTTCATACATTACTTTTAAAAAGATTACACAAATCGCGGTAGAACATCATGCGTACTCGTATTGAAAGACCTGCACAAGCGCATCATAAGCGTATGCAAAGCAATGTGACTTTAAAAGCAGAGATTTGATTGGTTCAAAACTTTTCCTATTGCGACTGTTAAAAGTTCCGTCCCATAATAATTATTCGACTTTGACTTTCTAAGAAGAAGCATTTGTTCTGAGAATCCTATCAAATAGAAGGAAGATCACCATAGTAAGAGCAATGGAGTCATCTTCCAGCAGTTCTTCAGAGGGAGATTTTATTCCTGAAGAACGTCCAAAGAAGAGGAAGAAGCTCTAATTTGGAAGTTTTTCACTTTTCCAGAAGGTCAAAAAAAGGTTAATGCTCCAAAAGTAACCTGTTGAATTTGCGAAACAACTCTTTGAAGGGGTGATCCATGTAAAAAAATACTCCTTTGGCACAGCAAATATGGTGCAACACTTGAAGAACTTGCACCCCAAGAAATTTGCTCGAGCTGCAAGACGGAGGTTGTACGAGAACCCACTTGCTTCTGCACCAAGCACATCAACTGCGGCAGCAGCATTTTCAGCAAGCAGTCCACACCCACATATTGATTCTGACTTTGCTAAAGTTAAAATTCTATTCATTTATTGCGATAAACTTTTGTGTTATGGGGAGCAGTCTATAGACTTGATGAAACGCAGGATGCAGGATCATTGCTGTCCTCGACATTAGTTGTTCTTTTTTCATTCTTTTGTTCCGCTTGGAATTTGTTGAGAAAACACAAAAAAAATACAAAACAAAAAAAACAGTTCTTTTTAGAACTACCTTCACTGGTCAAAGAAAGAACTATATTTCTATGTTAGTGTGTAAAAGTTTGTCAGAATGAATCTGTAGTTCATAAAGGAATGAATGAATATGTTACTAGTGTATGGAGAATGTGAAAGTGCAGAAATATAAGGAACTGCTACAGCATAAATCTATAGTATACTGTAGTATATCCGAAGCACTATCATATGTACATAAATATGTTACTAGTCTATGTTTCAATTTGCGCTGCTGGTGAAAGTCCCTGGGTGAATTTGTATGTGTTAGGGGCGGATTTACAATCCTGTTGTGCCTCTTTTACAAAGCCGTTGCGTCAGTTTTTTGGCACAGCGATGGTGCAAAAGATGTGCCATGGTGTGTACTATTAACAATGTGACGCATCTGGAGGGTGTATTACATTGTAAAGCGCTGTGCCAGAAGAGGCTTTCTTGTGCAGAAGGGGGTGCAGCAAGACCTCCTAAAAGTGAGTGAGTGAAATGTATAACATTTTATTCAGTGACTTTTGAGGTTATGCTGAGTCAAAACCATGCACATGCTTGAATCAGGTGTAAGGATTGATACAGCATTGTGAGCATAGGGCCGCAAGAGAATTACTGGAGCTGTGTTATACTTGCAACCGACGTCAAGCAATAATTCATTCAAAAATTACTTTGCAATTTAGTTTTGTTATTTTTTTATAATACAAATATGAAATATAATCTAAAAAATAAAATAAATATAAATATTTATATTAAAAATATAAGAAATTAGTATAAAAAGAAAGACATAATAATTAATACATTTATAAATTATCATTTACAAAACCTATGAAATTCAGTGAAAAAACCATAGGCTTCACACGTTATAGTTAGCTGAACATTTCTCTCATACAAAACCTTTGAAATTCCTTAGCTCAGCTAACTTTAACTTGCGCGCCTGCAATGCATTGTTGATGACGTCACATATTACAAAAATGAAGATACCAATTCCAGTTAGTACAACCTATTGAGTAATCCCAAAATCTACATACACATCCACTCATTCACCAACAGTTCTATATAGTCACTCATACATGTACTGACTCATCATATGTACTCATACACCTATATATCCTGTTATACACTGACACTCATCTACAGAGTTAGTCACACACATACTCACACATGCAAATAAACTATCAAATATCCATTTACTTGCATACACAGCTATACACCCCCCACTACACTAACTTCTACAGAATCGTAGACATACTTACTCTCTTAAACAATCACTTATAGAAACACATACTTATTTATACAGGAAGTCTTAGAATCTGTCGCTCTCAGATATACTCACTTATATACATCAATACTCACATATACTAGTTTAAAACATATGTAGTTACTCATAAATATACTATTGAGACAGTCATTCACTTAATAACACACCCATACACACACTCATCCACCCATACAGTCCAGCACACATGCTGTCTTCAAAACACATACAAACAGTGAGTCAGTCATTCATGCATCTGTGCGCTAAGTAATACTCCCCACCGAACCGTACAAACACTTATTTTGGTACTCAAAAAACCAACAACTCATGTAGCTACTCTCCAACCCATGCAGCCACTTATATACAAAGTGAGACACTGATACAGATATTTAAATATTAAAAGATTACTCGCTAGTACACCAATTCACTAAGATATACTTAATAAATCAGTCATTGACTGGATGATGTCATCAGTGATGTCATCAGGGATGTCATTTGAGATATCTTCAGTGATGTCATGAGTGATGTCAATGACCATGTCATGAGTGATGTAATATGTGACATCATCAGCAGTGCATTGCAGGCGCGCAAGTTATAGTTAGATGAGCTAACTATAACGGAGGAATTTCAAAGGTTTAACTAACTATAACATGTGAAACCTATGATTTTTTCAATGAATTTGCAAGGTTTTTTAAATGCTAAAACCTAACTATACCGAGTGTGAAACCTATGGGTTTTTTAGTGATATATATATACATAGGAAAAACTCTGTCTCCCTCACGCTGTAGCCTTAAATCCCAGCAGCGAACGTGAACAGACACAGACCACGGTATTTGAATGCCAAATTTTTATTTCAGTGCTGCTGCCATTATATCTTTGCCCCCGCTTGACGGATTACCCCAAACTGTACAAGGAGGAGTTGAGGTGGATGTGCTATTAGCAAACCAAAAAATGAAATGCTCTGTCTATGGTGATCCCCAGGAGGTAGTTATAGTTAGGACCTAGTTCCCGTAGGAAACTTTTATATTGATTTGGCTATATCTTTGATGTTGTTTGACCAATATTCATGAAATTTTCCACAAAGTGTCAAGGTAGGTTCTGGTTGTCATAGAAAGTTTGGCGGTGATCCATGCAATGAAAAGTCAGGAATTGGGGCACATAATGAGAGAGTGTCTGTAATGTTAATTCTCATAGGAACCTTTAGCCCCACCTACAGCCCGAACTGCTGAACGGACGTACGCCAAATTTTGCAGGGAGGAGGTAGATGTTGGTTCAAAAAAATGCCTTTTGCCAATTTGGTGTAAATCTGTTCAGTACTATTTGAGAAATTAAAGCCAAAAATTATAGCAAAGCCTCTGTTAACAGGTAAAAGGTAAACCGTTTTGATTAATTAAAACCATTACAAAAATGCACATTGTTAAAAGTTCTTGTATATAAAAAAAAGTAAAAATACATTTCTAAAGCTGAGGTTGTAATGCCTCTGGTTGCGATCCCTTCGCAAGCAAAGATGAGCTTGTGCAGGGAAAAGCAAGGCTCTGATTGGAAAAGCTATAGAATATGGGACAGGATATGAATACCTTGATCCCCAAGCCATGGTCTTGGGGTCCCCCTGGATATTCGCAAATTTGTGGCAGAAAAAGCCAGCGCTTTTTTTAAATAACCCCGGTTGAGATGGCCCCCTGGGGCATGTAATAAATAAAGAAGGGGGCTCACGTGGCCCCTCTGCTAGTGCTTATCAAAGCCATGGGAAACGTCACCTTCTTCTTATGTGGGTGGGGGGCCCTGTGGACCCCCCAATCCACAGGGCCTGCCACCTCGGTTACTCAGGTACTCTCTTTCATTAACCCCTTGCATGCTTATGATGAGCTCAGCTCGTCATGAGGCACAGTGGAGCTGCGCTCATGATGAGCTGAGTTCGTCATAATAGCCGCGGACGGCCCACACTGGGCTAATTCCTCGCCTGTGTAGGAATTCTGAAGGAGTGGGCAGAGTTGTGACGAGCTCAGCTCGTCATGAGCACAGCTCCACTGTGCAGCATGACGAGCTGGGCAAGTCACGAGCACTGCGGCGCTGCGCATGGCCCCTCCCCCCCGCACCACAGTGGAATTAGTACAGCATGGAAGGGGTTAAGTACGGCCTCCCCCAGTGCCCCGGGGACCACCGCTTCCCAGGGCACAAATACACTAAAGAAGGGGGTCCATTGCAGACCCCCAGCCCCGGGACCACCACCTCTCCAAGGCAAATTTGAATATAGGAGGTGGGCTGCATGGCCTCCTCTAGGAGCCCTAGACGGCCCTGGGGACCGCCAACCTCGGGGCAGGCTCCAGCAATGTCCCCGGTTACCTACCCCTGGGACATTGCAGTGTGCTTTGGCATGGCGGGAGTACTGCTCTCGTCATGCTACACCAAACAGTGTGCTCCGCTTTGAGCAAGCTTGAGCATTTTGATCTTACTTGCTGAAAGTGGAGCATACTTTGCTTTTTTTTTTTTTTGAATATTTTATATAAAGCGCAAACTCGACCTGAAGGTATTGGAGCGCTTTACATGAGCACCGTATTTACATTACACATTTAGGCATGGGGAGATTAAGTGATTTGCCCAGAATCACAGATGTGGACGCGACCTTGAGGCTCAAACCCTGGTTTCCAGCACCAGAGTTGGGAGTTTAAGCCGACGGACCACATCCTCTCATACACACATAGAGCTGCATGTCAGCAGCTCCGCTGGAGTAAAAAGCCATGCAGGCTCCCACAAGAGGCAGGTGCCGGCCTGGACCACGGGGGCCTTGAGACTCCCGCCGCCGTCCTCAACGAGGTGGAAATGCCCTTGTCAGATAGAGTTTCAGGGGCCAAAGTTGGTCCAGGGTGTGGACCACGCGGGCCCCGTCCCAATGATCTTTTTTTTTTAAATAAAAATGGCCGGGCCCAGGGGATGGGGGGCCACTCGGCCCCCTCCATTTGATTAATACATTTAATTGTTTAAAGGCCGGGCCTAAGGGATGAGGTCCCCTGGGCCAAATTCAGCCCAAGAACAAAGAATGAAAAAAAGCTGACAATTTGCAATTGCCCCTTCCCCTCTCTCCACTACTCTGCAAATGTGCTCCTGGAGTGTTTCGGTTTGGGGGATGAAGTCCCCTTGGCTGCTAAGGGTCCTTAAGAGCCAAGAAGACCTCCTGTTGCCTCCTGGGTGCCTCAGGACATCATCCCCAAAGCAGTAGCTGCATTTGCAGAGGGGTGGAGAAAGAAGGCGTGGCCTCTGTTGACCTCTCAGCAAAGCAGCTGTGTGGGTCTTTCTGGAGGTAACAGGAGGGCTACTTAGTACCCAAGACCCTGAAGAGCCAATGGGACCAACTAGTGGTGCTCCAGGAGGCGTATTTGCAGAGTGGTGGAGAAAGGGGGCCTGGCCACGAAAACCTCTGTGCAAACCCACTGAGTGGGTCTTACTGGAGGTAACAGGAAAGCAGGTTGGCCCCCAAGGACCATGAGGAGCCAAGAGGATTTTCTCCCCCAACTAGTAATGCACCAGGAGGCGCATTTGCAGAGTGGTTGAGAAAGGGGCCGTGGCCACCGAAAACCTCTCAGCAAACAAACTGTGTGGGACTTACTGGAGGTAACAGGAGGACTTGTTGGCCCTAAAGGACTCTCTGGATCCAAGAGGACTGTATCCCAAAACTAGTAGTGCACCAGGATATGCATTTTCAGAATGGTGGAGAAAGGGGGGATGGCCTCTGATAACTTCTCTTCAATCCTACTGTGTGTGACTTACTGGAGGTAACAGGAGGGCTAGTTGGCCCCATACATCGGGATTGTCAAGATGTGTTCAGAGGGCACACTGGTAATCAAGGAGACCCTCCCACATGTATTCCTCTTGTATCCCACACTCCCCTTGCTTTGTGGCTTGTTTTGTCTTCTTACGCTACAAGTGTTCCAACATGCATACATAGAGGGCACACAGATATATTGAAATTAACAAACCAAGCATGCCTTCCTCTGATGAGGCCTGGCTGCTGAAAATAATATGATATGAACTCACAAATGGAGGGCAAGGTGATTAAAATAGTTTATGGCAAGACAATAAGTAGCATCAATATCTGCCTTATACTGTGGATGTGGTCTTGTATGTCATTGAAGAAACCAAATGACAGCTCACACCTTTGATGACAAGTCCATGGAATGTGTTTCATCATAGGGGTCTGTGGGTTCTTTTCAGAAAGGTTATCAGTCACAAGCATAAGATCACAATGAATTTACCTTGTTTATCCGGGCAGGTATAAAAACATTTAACATTGGAGAGTTTTCCACTACTATTGCAGAGAAATTTACAGTAATAAATCACTCTCATGGGTGGAAATTGGATGTTGCAAGATGTGGTTTGCAATTGAAGCCTGCTTGTTTCTGGGCATTCCCAGACCCCTTCCCACCTTGGAAATGGTCAGAGATTTAAACTATCCATGGCAGGAGATACTCTTGTTCCTTCTTGGGAGGGGGAACAATCTATGAGAATATGTGTGGAGCAGGTGAGACATGGGCTTCTAACTGAGTGAACTCATTTAAACAGCCCCGTAGTCCATTGTGAAATGCCTTTAGTTTATTTTACATGGATGGTGATGCATTTTGACTTGTTTCTATTTAATGTGTGCTTCTCTTTTCCAGTGACATTTTGCAATACAAGTAACTGCATTCACGGTGGTTGCTCTTTGAAAGATGCCTGCACTTGCGTCTATGGATACCACGGACAGTCCTGTGATGAAGGTGAGAAGAAATGTGTGAGTGAGACAAATTCACAGTAAATGCAATGAAAATTAGTTGGATGAGGCTCTGCACCCAAACTGATCTGTGTTGGTCTTTATCTACAATACGTTGCTTGTGCGAAAGCTGTTGCCTGCCACAAACCCTGTCTTCCACAACAGTGATTCCTTTTCTTAGCATATTCAATGGAGCTATGTGTGACGCTGATTTCTACCGTAATTGTATTTCCTTGTAACAAATAAACAACTTTATTTTCTTTATCTTTGCAAACATACACATCTGATATATGATGCTTGAGTCTCTGTTTCTGTTGCATTCTCACCTTTCATCCAGCAAGTATAAGACATGTGTACATACACCTGCTATTCCATGGGTTCCCACCATTTCACTCATCTCTGTATCCATTCTGTTAATCTCACCACAAATATTATAACCTCTTCCCGAGTTTTTGTTCAGTTTCTCAATTTCACAGGTTTCAATAGCCATATTTTTGGAATTGGGGCAAGTGCACCAGGGGAGACTAGAACTGTGTTAGCACTCCCAGTGGAAATTGGCTCTTTGTGCTAACAATTGAACTTGTGCATAGTTTGCTTGCACACAATTGGAGGTGACTGTTCCCTCATTTCCATGGTCCTGTTCTCATACAAGGAACCTCAGACACCAACAATCAAGGCCCACTGACAAAAGCTTAAAGAACAACATTCTCTCAGTGGAGAGAGAGTTCCACATTAGAACACATCCTAGCAACCTCAACAAAGTTAGATTGCACAATACAAGGCAGAGACAGAAAAGCAGAATACCACACACTGCTAGGCCTTGTGGAAAATTACTAGCATCAAATCCACAATAATTGAAAATACTAAATATGGCCTATGTACAGCACTTTATTAAAACATTTCTAAATCAATTAGCAACGACATTTCAAGTGCAAAACTATTAATGTATCAGTTGTGGTCATATTTCATCAAAATATTATTACATTTCAAACATTCTATTCACATTAAAATGTGTATTCTGAAAAATCTCAAACAGTTCCCTCTCTGGGTATTTTTCCATAAACATCTAAACTATAATAATAATAATTTAAAAATCAGCTAGGCAGTTGTCAGTCAGAGGATATCAGTTGAGAAAACAAAGTTTTCCCTAGTATCCAATAAAAGTTGAGAAGTACAATGCACTCATCTATCATTCACACCGGTTATAGAGGAGTAATTAATCTTCTAGGAAAGAAAGTTTTTTATATACTAAATATTATACCACCAAGCCATAAATCAAGCTCAACACTTCAGGTGAATGTTAATGATTAGAAAAAATAAATATCTAGCTTGTAGTTATTTGCTCACAACTGTGACTTGGCGTCTTGATTAAAATCACAGAATCCCAATTGCTATGAAAAAGGAAACACAACAATTTGTACTGCAACGGGTACCTTAAATATTCCAATCTTATAACTAGAGAGTGTTTTAACCTCTCTTACCTCTTTAAATATGGTTGTGTGCGGTGCACAATGACTTCTTCATATATCTTGTTGTATTTATAGGGAAACTAGTTCTTCTATGTTGTGTCTGCCATTAGGGACTCATGTACCCTTACTCTAAACTAATTCTTTCGATTAGTTACTGTTATTGGGTGCCGTGCTTTAGCTAAAAAACGAAACACATTGCACAGCATGTATTCAATTATTATATCCTATAGCAGTGATTATACAACACATCTAATTATTATTTAGTTAGTTTAATTTTTTGCGTTTTTCTAAGAGCTGTCCATTAAAGCTACCTGGTGTATAACACTACCTTGTAGTCATTTTATTCGGCATTTAACCACCAGTACAGCTTCGATATCTAGTGCTTGATAGAGTACCCGAATTCTAGATGTCAGAGGAGGTCATCATAATCATCGCTCTGGAGTTTTCTTCCCCTTTTTGCATTGGGTTGTAACAACACTCCTTTAAAGGCTGTAGTTCCAATTCCAAATAAATTCTTATTTTCTGTATCTTCTTTTTTACCCTGTTACCTTGACCAGTCTTAATCACCCATTTTCCAAACATGATTAGACAAGATAGAATCATTGCACAAACCATTCATTTTCAATGTAAATTTGATCTTACAAATTCCTCTCCCGTTTTCAATTCTTTATCTACCAATTTCCCTTCATCTGCATCTCTCATAATCGGAATTACCCTTTCATTGTATTCATTAATAAATGCTAATTAATCTTTATTTAATATATACACAGGATTAACTATGTTATTATTATGCATAGTTTACACAACACATCTTATATACTTACCATACATCACATTCATGGTATCCAAACTAATATGAAATCTATTAATAGTAGGAATACAATTAGTCAAGATAGGAAACAATGATTCATCCACTAGGAGATGGACAGAAATACATGACATGACGTTGCAACCTGTACATCAGAAACACCTTCCCCACATATGCAGGCTTTAGGGTGTCCACATAACACTGACTAATTTGTGTAATGACCACATATTTCCAAATATGTCCTAATATAACTGTTGTCATTAAGACTATCACCACTAAACTCTTCATGTACAAATTCATCATTATTTTCTATGCTTGTAACTTATCATCTTTTTAGTTTTAGAAACACATGCCACTGGAAATTGTAAAATCAACATTTGTAACGATTACCTACAATCATACAGCATCCTTCGTTTCTTATTTCTTCTAAAACACTAACAATTATTGCGGTCTACAAAAATCCAATTACAATAAAGACCATCCGCGATATCTGGTCAGCTTTTGATAGACACGCACATTTCTCTCCCTCCTCCCCGCACCCCCTTACACTATAAACAGAACTTTTGGCGCTGGACTGAGAAGGTAACGTTTCCAGGGAGACTAACCTTGTCCCTGTATCCAACCCGCACTCCATTGTGGTCAGCCTGAACGTGTTACTTTATCCTGGTCTCCCCCAACTAGATAGTCATGAATGGCTCTTTGCTATTATTTGCTTTATCTAATTGCCTAAAATGGTGTGGGATTTTTCTAGTGATCTGTTTTCACTTTGTTACTGTTTCTAATGGGCATACATACTTTACACATTGCCTTTCATTCAAGTCTAACTGCTCTGTGCTAAGCTACCAGAGGGATGAGCACAAACTAATTTTGGGTTTATTTGTGACTTCATCCTGACAAGAAATGTAGTTGATGCTTGAGAAGGGGTTTACCCCCCCCCCCTCAGCCAGTAATCTATTTTCTTATACAGAGAATTTATTCCAACACAAAGTTCAATCTGTGGTAATGAAAATTCTCAATGAAAAAGCCTGTGAGGTTTCTATACCCCTTCACTCTTCTTCAAAGCTAAAACTGTTCATTCCCACTTGGAGTCAGAGGTTTAAGCATAGCTTTGGCAAAAACATAAAAAATATCTCCTCAAAGTTCCATAGTTAAATAATAGATTCTGGGTTTTACCACCTTCCTTTCAGACTCCATCGTAGGTGTATAGTTGCAGTTTTTTCTTATAAATTACCTTTATCTATTATATACCAAAATGATTGTCCTTCAAAGCTTTTTTTATTAATATCAAATGTTCCTTTTTTTCAAACGGTAATTATTTAGTGATGAATTCATACATATTCATAATTCATTCCTTCAGTGCCATGCCCCAGTGCATTTCAGGCCAAATAGTCTGTCTTGAGGGAACCAGAATCATCTTTCAACTTGCATGTTTGATGGTTTAGAGAATCTTATGTGGTTCGACACCATCCTTAAAACATGTTGCTAAACAGCAATAGATTCATGAAATGAAATGCCTACGACAAGATTTGAGAGCAAAAATAAATGACTTCTCCAGCGTTAAGTGTAAGTATTAAGATCATCTACAAATATGAACAGAATTCAGCTGTCTGTGTCACAAAGAGAAGGGCGACCTTTGGCCCTGTCCTCAGGTAGGTCGCCACCCAGCCGCCACACGGTCCTCCTGTGATGCTGTCGCCTTGCCCCTGCCTGGTGCCACGTGAGGCCCCCTGCTGATCGCTGTTTCTTCTTGTATTTTGTGATTAGTTTGTGATTCTTGACCTCTCCTGTTGTGCCTTGTACCCCCTTTGCCTTCTGTGCCCCCTTGCTCCCCCGTATTGCCTCCCATGTCCTGTCTCCCGTTCTCCCAGATCCCTCTGTGCCTTCTTCCCGCCGCTGCGTCCCTGCGGCCCCCCCCGTTCCCTTTCGCAACTCCACTCCCACCTCCCAGCTGCTCCTCCCTCCCACAGCCCCTCATATGGAGGCTGCGCGACGGCGAAGGGAGCGACCTTTGGCCCTGTCCTCAGGTAGGTGTCCCCCCCAGCCGCCACATGGTCCTCCTGTGATGCTGTCACCTTGCCCCTGCTGCTGCCTGGTGCCGCGTGAGTCCCCCTGCTGATTGCGGTTTCTTCTTGTATTTATTGATTTCTTTGTGATTCTTGACCTCTCCTGTTGTGCCTTGTACCCCCTTTTGCCTTCTGTGCACCCTTGCTCCCCCGTATTGCCTCCTGTGTCCTGTCCCCCATTCTCCCCGGTTCCCTCTGTGCCTTCTTCCTACCGCTGCATCCCTGTGGCCCCGCCCTGCCATACCCATTCGCCGCCCCACTCACGCCTCCCAGCTGCTCCTCCCTCCCACAGCCCCTCATATGGAAGCCGCACAGCGGCCGCACCGCTGGCGCACCAAAGACAAGCCTGTGTGCGCCCGTCTGCACCTGGACCGTGCCCAGCGCCAGAAACCCTGGACCCCGAAGCCACCACAAAAGACTGCACTACGACTCCAGCACCTTCCACGCACTCAATCCCGGACAAAATCAACCCTGCTACCGGGCCACCCTGAAGCTCACCCAAGGGCCCTTCACCTGCCAGAACTGCAGCTTCTCCAGCATCCAGCCCGCCAAACCATCAATCGATGAAACCCAACCACCTCCGATGCATCCTCCTCAACACCCGCTCCGCTCGCAAACACGCCATCGAACTCTGGGACCTCCTAGACTCAACCAACCCCGACTTCTTGACGGAGACCTGGCTGAACACCACCTCGGCACCGGACATCGCCATAGCCATCCCAGAAGGCTACAAAATCTCCAGCAGAGACTGCACCAACAGGGTGGGAGGGGGAATCGCCATCATCCACAAGGACACTCTCAGAGTCTCAACCAGCACCGACGACACCCTCACCACTGCCGAGCACATGCACTTCCAGATACACACCGACCCCAATACCACCCTCAGAGGAACACTCGTCTACAGACCACCCGGAGCCCGGCCACAGTTCAGCGACGCCATCAGCGACCTCATCAGCATCCACGCCCTCTCCTCCGCGGACTACATCCTCCTCGGGGATCTGAACTTCCACCTCGAGAACAACAATGACGCCAACTCTACCACCCTGATCGACAACCTTGCCAAGCTCGGACTCGTGATGACACCCACCCACGCCGCTGGACACACACTGGAGCACATCTTCTCCGCAAGTCCCCACGTCTCCTTCAACCACACCACGAACCCCACTGCACAGACCACAGATGCGTCCACTTCACCTTCAGGAACCCCACCACACACCACTGCACCCAACAGAGGCCATGCCGCTGCTGGGGCAAGGTCACTGAAAACCAACTGACCACCGCCCTGTCCCTGGGACCACCCGCCGACCCCACCGACCCCGACACCACCACCATCAACCTCAAACAATGGATCAACGACTGCGCCAACACCCTCACCCCACTCAAGACCTACACCACCAATCACGCCAACAAGAAAGTCGCCTGGTTCACCGAAGACCTCCGGACCTCCAAGCGCACCTTTCGGAAGCTGGAGAAGAACTGGCTCCACGGCCGAACACGACACAGCCCACAAGGACGCCACCAGCAGACACCACCAACTCATCAGGACAGCCAAGAGGACGGCCTTCAAGAACCGCCTAGCAACAACACACACAACAGCAAAGAGCTCTTCAACATTGTGAAAGAACTCTCCAACCCCAGCGCCAACACCAACGGCATTCCACCATCTCAAGACCTGTGCGACTCACTGGCCACCTTCTTTCATGGCAAGATCACCGACATCCACGACAGCTTCAACACCACCACCCCCACCTCCACCGCCGAGACCACCACCTCTTTGACCACCAAGCGCACCAGCCGCCTGACCACCTGGTCCAACATCAGCAACGAAGAAACCATCAAGACCATGAACTCCATCCACTCTAGGTCCCCATCTGACCCATGCCCTCACCACGTTTTCAACAAAGCCAGCACAGCCATCGCCCCCCACCTCCGGATAACAATCAACATCTCCTTCGAGACAGCAACCTTCCTAGAGAGCTGGAAGCACGCCGAGATCAACGCCCTACTGAGGAAATCCAAGGCGGACCCGAACGACCTCAAGAACCTCAGGCCCATCTCCCTGCTCCCTTTCACAGCGAAAGTCACATAGAAGATCGTCAACAGGCAGCTGACCCGCTACCTCGAAGACAACAATATCCTGGACCCTTCCCAGTCAGTGTTCTGCAGCAACCACAGCACCGAGACCGCCCTCATCGCCACCACCGACGACATCAGGATCCTTATGGACAAAGGAGAAACAGCCGCCCTCATCCTTCTGGACCTATAAGCAGGCTTCAACATGGTCTTCCACCGCACCCTAACAGCCCGCCTCCATAAGGCCGGAATCCAAGAGAAGGCCCTGGCCTGGATCACGTCCTTCCTCTCTGGCAGAACCCAGAGCGTCCGCCTCCCACCCTTCTGCTCCAAGACCACCGAGATCATCTGCGGCGTTCCTCAGGGATCATCCCTCAGCCCAACGCTGTTCAATATCTACATGGCACCACTCGCCCATGTCGCACGACAACATAGCCTCAACATTATCTCCTACGCCGACGACACCCAGCTGACCATCTCCCTCACCGAAGACCGCCACACCGCCAAAGCCAACCTCCACAGAGGAATGAAGGCCGTCGCCGAATGGATGAAGGACAGCAGGTTGAAGCTGAACTCAGACACGACGGAGGTCCTCATCCTCGGGTCAACCCCCTCAGCCTGGGATGACTTCTGGTGGCCAACATCACTAGGAACAGCCCCAGAACCCACCAACCACACACGCAACCTAAGGGTCATCCTCGACACCGCCCTCAAAATGACCAAGCAGGTCAACGCCGTCTCCGCTTCTTGCTTCAACATCCTCCGAATGCTCCGCAGGATCTTGAAATGGATCCCCTCCGACACGAGAAGAACCGTCGCCCAGGCTCTCGTCACCAGCAGACTGGAATACGGAAACGCCCTCTACGTAGGAACAAGAACCAAGCTCCTGAGACAGCAGCGCATCCAGAACTCCTCGGCGCGACTAATGCTCGATGTCCCCCGACGCAGCCACATCACACCCCACCTGAGAGGCCTGCACCTCCGCTCTGCCTCCCTCGCCCTTGCCACAGTTCCACGCACCCGGAAAACCACCAACGGTGGCAGATCCTTATCCTACCTCGCCGCCAAGACTTGGAACACTCTCCCTACCGGTCTACGACAGACCCAGGACCTGCTGGCCTTCAGAAGACTTCTCAAGACCTGGCTCTTCAATCAGTAGCAGCCCCCCCCGCGTCTTGAGACCCTCATGGGTCTGTAGCGCGCTTTACAAATACAATGATTGATTGATTGATTGATAAGTTCCTCCTGCAGCCTGCTCCTGCCAGTCTTCTTAATCTATTCAATGTACATACGTTTTTGCTCTTTATTTCAATTTAACTTGTATTTCTTTTTAGCTTTATTAATTTCTGGTGATCATTGAATCATACTGTTTCTCTTTTCTGGTATTGCCATGGTCCTGTTAAATTAATTTGATTGATGAATGTTTTAGTATTTGCTACATCTACAAACGATATAGTAAATAGTTAAAAATACAAACAACAGCACCCTATAAAAAAATCATACTCCATGGGGGCACCCCATAGGGTTGGTCTTTGGACAACAAATCCCAGTACCCTCCATCCCCCACAGATGATAACTGGTCCATATAAGTGCAAGAGGGCACCAGAAAAATGAATTTCCAGGTGAAAACTAAATGAAAGTGCATACATAAAAGTGAAGATGTGCCACTGTGTCTAAAATTGCCTCTGGAAAACTGATCATAGTACATCAGCGAAGAAACAGAAACACTGATGCCACTTTTCATATCTTATCTGTGTATATCACCCAAGTAAAGCAAACTTTAATTTTTGCATGATCACACCGGTGTTTCAAACCTGGGACATGCATCACTGATGATCAGTCCAATACCAGTTCTTGAGTACCTAACTATGAGGACCTCGATGATGAAGGCAGATTTAGAACATAAACCCACCAGCACTTGATTTTAATAACTTAGGGGGTCATTATGATCGCGGACGGACCATAGAGGAGGAGGGAACCTCCGCATGGCCTGCGGAGTCCCTCCTATGCAAATAGGATGTGACCGCCACCCTGGCGGTCACATCCTCTATTTTTAAGATTGCGGCGGGTGCTGCTTCAAGCAGCACCCGCCGCAATGTTAAAAATGAAAACCGCGCGGTGCCTGCTGCTCTGTGCATGCAAATGCAAAGGGGTACCAGAGGTACCCCCCATGTGCACCACCTTCCCCCCCCCTTCACCCCTGGGGGCCTGCAACGGGCCCCCAAACAAGAATCCGTATGCCTTTGCACGGCGGACATGCCGCCGTGTAAAGGCATTGAAATTCAGACATCCTAATATGGCTGGCGGTGTCTGAGAGACACCGCCACCATATTAGGCCTTTTCCGCCGCAGTTGTAAGCCAAGCGCGGCGGAAAAGCAGCGGACCTAAACCAGGACCCACCAAACATCCTAATGTGGCGGTGGGTCTTTGGTGGGTCCACAGAGGATTTTCCGCATCCGCCGGGCCGGTGGTGGCTTCCACTGGTCCGGAGGATGCGGAAAATCCTCCATCATAATGTGCCCCTTAATTTGTTGTAAGGTATTGAAAATCACTATATGGCACTAAAACGCTGTTCTAAAATGGTGATTTCAACCTTAAATTGAAAACGAGTAAATGTTATATCATGAACTTGGTGGCGATCACAAGGGAGCCGGCTCCAACCAATGTTCCCTTGTGTAGAAGAAACAGAGGCACTGGAGAGATAGCATCACTCTTCTGCTAGGTTTTCAAGGAAGAAAATACCTGAAGGTTAGTCTAAGAGAGGCGTAGACCATCCTCCAATCAGAGAAAGGGATGGCAAATGAATCATAAGTAACTGACAGACTGACTACCTTATATAGTCACTCTACTGGAATATCACAAGTCGCAGTCTAGGCTGCACTTTCAGAAGTAAGATACATTATGACTATCAGATAAGCAGAATTAAGTTCATATATTTATATGGTCACGTTTTAATTTAAGAGCTTCCCAAAGCAAGGGCTCTGAATTCATATCTGTTTTCCTATCAACATCTGTGAGATGTTTCTGTCTTTCCTTTTGTTTTCCCCTCTTTCCATGTATACGTCACACAGAGCTCAATATCAACAAGGGTTTCTTATGGGAATGTTTATGCATTTTATCTTATTTTTCTAGTTTCTGACACCAATCCCTCACGCTGCAACACCCACAACTGCAAGAATGGCTTGTGCTCGTCTGGCGAATGCGTTTGTAAATCCGGATACCATGGAGCAACCTGTGGTGAGAAAGAACTATTAATTAAAAAAAAAATATTTGTCTTTTAAAGGTAATATTCTTTGCTCATGAGAAAATATTTTCTTTAAAAGTGGGACCTGGAAAGTGTTCTAGTCCATATACTTATGTTATGTTTAGGGGTTGGCGATAAACTCTACTCTGCTGGCGGAGTTCACTGATTTCTGATACTCTGTGTTCCACGTGGAGTGTGGAGTTCAGCAAAAAACTCCGCCAGCCACCGGTGGAGTGAAGTTCACTGGCGTGTTGCAGTGCTGCTCACCCCCCCTCTCACCAACACTGAAGAACTACACATCCCACATGGCAAGCTCGGGTGCAATAGAACAGACCCCTGACCTTATGGCAGCCTATCATACTGCACCCTGTCCCTCTAACCCCTTGATGTTGAGGATGGAAGTGAGGTGGGAGCCCATCATATTAGCATCATGTTATCGCCGGAGAGGGATTGCATGCAACACATATAGTCTTGGGATCGGGAGACCGACAGACAGGAAGTTGGATCCTTTGGTGTAATGGAGTCTAGACAGCTAGAGGGTAAGGGCTTCTGAGGAATCCTTGTTTCTGGAGTCCAGGGGACAGAATGGGCCTTGAGGATGAGATTACAGGAGCTGAATGCATAATGTGGGCGGCGAGGCGAGGAGCACTGCAAGAAGTGATGGTTGTAAAATGGATATTCAGAGTAGAATATGTGTTACCTCTATTCTGCATCTAAAGACTGCCTCACTCACAATATGGACCCCTGGATAGGGTACGTGATATTTGGAAGCTTAAATTCCAAAGCATGGAAATGCAGAAGCGTACAATAGGCTATCTCTGGAGGCACACAGATTTTTGAGAGGTGGGCTAGAGAAGTGGTGAGAGTTCCACAAAAATCACCCCCCTTATAGCACCAATTAACCAATACACATTGCTTATGTGTACACTGTTTATTGTCTTTACAGTTTGTTCTGTAAGTTAGAGAGCACCATTGTTTTTCTTATTTTATATTATTATCCTATTATATTTTGTATATTTTTGAATTTGTGTAGGGGTATCACTTGCTAAGAGTCTTATACTGGATACATTCTTTAAATTTTTTGTTTTGTTCTATGTGATCTATACCCTATATTTTTGTATCTTATGTTATATGGAATATACTACTTGAACCCTTGTTAAGATATGAGTCTTTACCTTGCCTCTAGATCTGTTAATAGGGCTGCCCCGGTAAGTGGTAACTAACAACTTTTAGAAGGTTGACATTTACTCACTTAGCTTTTCGGTGCCGGCTGCCTGTCTCTGTAATACACTTCTGGAGTGGGTGACATCTAGCTTCGTGCATCCCACACAAAGGAAGGGTGGGTGTGCCTGCGCAGCCATCTTCATGCCGATGGCCCATCCGAAAGGAGGATGGTGGGGAGGAGCTAACACATACACCTGAAAAAATTGTATCCTGTCCCCACTCTAGGGACTGATTACCCCCCGTAATGTGCCTAGAGAGAGGTCAGAAAGAAAGGGACCACTGTGCGCTCCAAAGCTCTCTCTGAAGTCTCCCCCACTTCAAATTCACTCCTGGGTATAAGTACTAGAGCTCTGGCCCCAATAAACCAGTACAATTCTGGACCTGTAACCACTCTACCAGGGAGAAGAACCACTTTGCTGCTAAAAGGACTGCTATGCTGTAGGTCCGCTGCTTTGCTTAACTCTGCCTGATGTGCTGAGCTGCCCTCCTGCCTGCCGTTCTACTTGCTGGGTGAGACCGATTGGGCCATGTCACTCAAATCCAGAATGAGTACAAGGCGTTGCTGTCTTATTCCCAAGTCTCGGGGATATCAAATGGGTGAACCACCTGAATCTGCACCTAGACTCTACGCATTGGAGTTTGCCCTACCATGTGGTGCCATCCCAGTCCTGGACCCTTGCAAGTTTGGCCTGTAGGTGCTTCAACTCCAAAACCCACATGTTTGCATTGGATTTGGCACAGCAACATGGTAGTCCCATACGCTGCTCGTCCATGGCGTGATCTATGCAGCCTCCTAACAACAACATCACCCATGTCAAGGTACTTCTGTACAGCGGATTCAAGGTCCCTGCTGCTAGCCTTCGCTGCCTTTCTGTCAGCCTGAACTCTTGACTTTGTCCTGGTCTAGTGCAACCCAATAATTCATGGAAGAGCTGGTCGCTTCCAATCGCTCTTATAACTTTTTAAATCTATACAACTTTGTAACTCAACATTTGCCTAAAAGATTCTTATTGTCTTTGGTTGTGTACTATTTATATATAATCACATTTTTTTCTAACACAGTGTGGATTTGTTGTACAATACATTACAAATTGTCTTCCAAATTAAGCCTGACTTTTCAATGCCAAGCTACTGAGGGTGAGTGCAGGATAATTTGGGTTATGTTGTCACTTACCTTGACTAGGATCATGGTGCTTGCTTTGGCAAGGGTGATCAGCAGTGAGGATAGGACATGTGTTTCTACAGTGCCATGCAATAGCTAGGTTAACACTACCCATCCACACTCAAGCCAGACTCAATTCCTTTTTCTTGCTTTTCAACTTTTGATTCAATCTCAACACCATGCCTCTGGAGGGCCCTTAAACTGGAGCTATGATTTTCAAGATGGAAAATCTGGACTATTATACTGTGGTCGAGGTGAGAAGCTTTTGCAAAAGGATGGGAGTACCTACCAAGGGGACACCTATAAGGAGTTCCATAGGGCCCTGGTGGTGTGGGCAGTGCCCTAATACTCAGAAAATTATGAGTTGGAGGGACCCATGGATAGCTACCTTCAGCCGTTGAGGGGGACACCACTGAATTACAGCTTTCTAAATGAACGGGAAGCTGGGTCTCTGCCCATGGTTTATCCCCAGAGGAGATGAGGAAGTGGTGTGAGGGGGGAGAATTCAAGCTACAGATAGTGAAATGTAAAATCGAAGACGACGCGAAAGGGGCTGAGGTGGATCAAGCCGTTGCCAAGAAGAAACTGGTATTGGCTCATGAATTGAGCCTGAAAGGTCTGGAAAGGAAGGCCAGGCAGGCAGCTTACTTTGGATTGCTTGTGGCAGCACGAACGCAGAACAGGCAGATGACAAAAGGTTCCATATACCCAAGGATTTGGTGCACAATTATGTGGTGAGAGATGACAGTGATAAATGGTTTTTGGCATATGAGGTTGCACTCAAGGTTCACTGGGTTCCAGAGAAACACGGGGGCTGTTGTCTTTGGAAACACATGCCTACACTTGGTAGGGACACACTTCTAACTCTAGAGTTTGAAGACCAGAACAAGTACATTCCTATGCAGGCCATTTTGATTGACACATTTGAGCTGAATCCTGAAAAGTATTTCCACTGATTCAAGGACAGCCGGAAGCTCCAAAACCAATCCTGGGTAGATTTGGTTGATTATTACAGTAAGGCGTGGAATGGCTGGATGGGGGAAGCAACGTTAGTGATTACAACTAGTTATGTTAGTTAATCATAAGAGAGCACAGGCTCAATATCTGTTTTACAGAGTTGCCCAAGCACCTATTCAGCAGTAAGCTGACTGACCCCAGGGCCTGTGGGCTAGCAACAGAGTGTCCAGAAAAGTATTTGGGGCAACACCTACAAAGGCAGTCAGGGTTCCTACCAGAAGAAAAATGGGGGAGTAAAGCCTGAAAACAAGGAAATCTTAAAAGGCCCCCAAAGTAATTCCCTAAGGAGTAGTGGTTCTTAGTCCGATCCGTAGAAGAAGGGTTTCTTTGATAGGGAGGTTTGCACCACAGTGTACAGAGTGCTAAAATTATGGGCATATCAAGGGTGACTCTGTATGTCCAAATGGCATACGATATTACCCTAACCCGACATTTAGAGAAAGACAAGACCTTTGCCAGGGTTGTCTCCTAATTTTATTGGCCCAAATGAAAATAGCCTCAGATACTTCTGTCTGCAGGTCCTGTCCCACCTTTCAGGCCAGTGGTAAAATTGGGAAAATATGCTAAGCTGCCTTGATAACAATACCCGGCATTGACACTCCCTTCAAAGAGTGTGGGTATCGACATCATTGGTCCTCTGGAACCCAATATAGTCCTCAGGAATAGGTTTGTCCTGGTCTCGATGGACCATGCCGCCCACTAACTAGAGGGAATCTCTCTGAGGACAGTGACTGCACCAGCAGTGGCAAGAGCTTTTATAGGGATCTTTACCCAAGTCACGTTCCCCAAGAAGGTCATGTCAAACAGTGGCACTAACTTCAAGTCTGCGTACATGAAGTCAATATGGGATGATTGTGGCATAATGCACAAGTTCACCACACACTATCACCCCCAAAGACCCTAGGGCAATGATTATGGGCCTGCTAGAGTCCATGAGGCGTAAGTGGGATTTCTTCTTGCCATGCCTTCTTTACGCTTACCAGAAAGTTCCCCACAAAGGAGTATTGTTTAGCCCATTTGCACTCCTGCATGTAAACCCTGCAAAGAAGCCTCTGCACCTTGTAAAGGAGGGATGGGAGCAATCAGCTCGGAAGCCCCTCCAGGATGTGGTTACTACATGCTGGCCCTCCAAAACCAGATTCACCACTTCTGGAAGAAAGCTAAATGTAACCTTGAGGCCAGCAAAGAGTTGAGGACACTCTGGTACAACCAGAAGGCCACACTGGTTTCAGCCTAGCCAGGGGGTATGATCATGAAACCAGTTGACCCTGGGCTCCTCAGGACAGCTGAACTGGCCTGGATGAGATCAAGGAGCAGAAGGAGAAGGCCACCTACCTGGTGGAAATTCAGACATCTCGGAACTCCCTAGGGGTGCTCTATGTGAACCGACAGAAGCCTCACTTTGAGAGTTCCAACGTGAGCATGCTCCTAGTGATAGACAAGAGAGGAGAGGAAGAGAGGGACCCTCTCCCTGACCTCCTTTCTGCACGGGAGTACAATGGGTTGTTGGAGGGTGTCATCCTCTCTACCACCCTGACCCCAGAGCAGTGAAGCGAGTGTTACCATCTACTGGGACAGTTTGCCCTGTTGTTCTCCCTCACCCTTGGACTCACACATTTGATGTCAATGATGTCAATGATGTAGACACAGAGGAAAGCCCCTCTGTAAAAACAAAGCTTGCAGGCTGTCCAACAAGTTGAGAGCCTACGTCAAAGAGGAAGTCACCAAGATGTTGGCCCTAGTGGTGAATGATCCCTCCAACAGTCCCTAGTCTAGCCCCGTAGTGTTGCTTTCAAAGGCAGCCCCACTAGGCCCTAAACTAGAACTCCAGCTCTGCATGGACTACAGAGGCCTCAATGAGATCACCTGGACTGATGCACACCCCATCCTCAGAGCTGACAAGCACAATGATTGGTTGGGTGCTGCCAAATTCCTCACTACCTTCTATTTGAGGTCAGGGTACTGGCAGATTGACTTAACTGAGGGGGCCTAAGAGACATCTGTAATCTCAACCCCGAGGGACATTAGCAGTTCTGGGTGATGACCTTTAGATTGGAAAATGCCCCTGCTACCTTCCAATGGTTGGTTAACAGGTTCTTGGCAGGCAAGGAGGCTTTCTTTGTCATCTACTTAGACGATATTGCTATCTACAGTTCCAGCTAGAAGGAACACATCCATCATCAACATGAGGTGCTTAAAGTTCTGTGACATGCAGGTCTGACCATCAAGGGCACTACCTACCAGATTGGGCACCTTTGCGTGGTGTATTTGGGGAAAACTAGTAGGTTGTGGCAAGGTGCAGCCCCTCCAGGCCAAGATTAAAACTATCATTGCCTAGGACCACCTAAAACAAAAACTGATGGGAGGGTTTCCTAGGCCTCACTGGCTATTACTGATGGTTTGTGAAGGGTTACAACACCATCTTCGCCCCTTAATCTCCCTCTGGACTCCCGCCGCACAGTTACCCATGCCCTTATCACGTCCCACCTGGACTATGCTAATAGCCTCTATGCTGGTGCCCCCCAATACTTAATTGACCGACTGCAGATTGTTCAGAATGCGGCGGCCAGACTGATTGGCAATATTCCCTACCGTCAATCAGTAACCGCATATCGTAAGGAACTGCACTGGCTACCTGTGGCCAGCCGTATCCAGTTTAAGATCCTCACTCTGACTTACCGTGCCATCAACGATCGCGGACCAAACTATTTGAAAAAACGCGTTTCAATTTCCCGCTCCGTCAGATCTTTGAGATCCAATGACCTTCGCCTTCTGATTTCTCCCCGTTTCAGACTAACGAGAATGGGTGGCAGAGGGTTCAGTGTCATTGCGGCAAAACTGTGGAACGCGCTGCCAGTCGACCTCAGATTCTGTCCCTCCGAATCCATCTTCCGGGCCAGACTCAAAACTTGGCTCTTTTCTGGACCCTGATTTACTCCTCTACTTCCCCTTCTTGCTCCTCTCCTCTCCTTTGGAGGTTCAGGTTCTAGCGCCGGGACACCCCTTCGGGGGTAGCTGTGCGCTCTACAAACTACATAAAATAAATAAATTAATCAAAATGGCTTTGAAGAAGCACCCCAGATTGATGATATGGACAGAGATTGTCAGATAGTCTGTGATTCTCTCAAGGAAGCCATGTGCATAGCACCTGTGCTCAGGGCCCTGACTTCTTCAATGAATTTAACATGCAGGCAGACATTTCAGAGCATGTTATTGGATCAGTCTCAGCATAGCTGAATGAGAAGGGACTAGACCAACCAATAGCCTTCGTTGGAAGGAGGTTACTTCCATGGGAACAGAGTGCAATGGGAAGAGAAGCTTTTGCTGTGGTCTGGACACTTAGGAAGCGGAGACCCTACCTGTGTGGGACTCACTTCCTGGTTCAGATGGAGCATGGACCTCGTAGATGACGCTTGCAAATGAGGGGTGAGCATCCTAAACTGCTAAGGTGGTCCATCATCCTACAGGGGATGGATTTCATGGTAGAACAATGCCTAATGCTGATGGTTCCTCCAGATTTTTCCCCTTTAGTGAGCAGAACTTCCATGGGGGTGGGAAAGCTCTCCCCACTTTCAGCTGGGGGGACACATGTTTGAACTGACAGTCTTAGGGTGGTATTTCCAAATGTATTTGCCTGTCGTCATCCATTTTTTTAACTTGTTTTCGCTGGTTTTAGAACTCTGCACCTTTTTCCACTGCTAAGCAATCAATCAATCAGGAGTTTGTTAAAGCGCGACTACTCACCCGTAAGGGTCTCAAGGAGCTAGGGGTGGGGTTGGGGGGTGCAGGTTCCATTCCATTAAGGAGGGGGTCTGTCGAAGAGCCAGGTTTTGAGGTTTCTTGCGAAGATGGGGAGCGATGTTGTCTGTCTGAGGTGGAGCTGAAGGGCGTTCCATGCTTTGGCCGCGAGGAAGGAGAAGGAGCGGCCTCCCGATCTGGTCTTTCTGGTGCGGGGGACCACGGCGTAGGAAAGCTGGGCTGATCGTAGGGTCCTTTGGGGTGCGTGGAATTTGAGTCGGCTGTTCAGGTATGCTGGTCCGGTGCCGTGGAGGGCCTTGTGTGCGTGGGTGAGCATCTTAAAGGTGATTCTCGCCTCGACGGGGAGCCAGTGGAGTGTGCGCAGGTGCTGGGAGATGTGGCAGTGTTTTGGCAGGTTGAGGACCAGTCTTGCGGCGGCGTTCTGGATGTTCTGTAGCTTGCGGGTGAGGTTTTTGTTTATTCCGGCGTAGAGTGCGTTGCCGTAGTCGAGTCTGCTGGTGACCAGGGCGTGAGTGACTGTCTTTCGGTGTTCGAGGGGGATCCATTTGAAGGTCTTACGAAGGAGGCAGAGGGTGTGGAAGCAGGAAGATGAGACAGAGTTGATCTGGCGGTCCATTTTGAGCTCGGAGTCCAGGATGATTCCCAGGTTGCGTGCGTGGTCTGTGGGGGTTGGCGGGTTTCCGAGGGCGGTGGGCCACCAGGTGTCGCTCCAGGCGTCGGGGTTTGGGCCCATGATGAGTACTTCTGTTTTGTTGGTGTTTAGTTGAAGGCAGCTGTTTTTCATCCATTTGGCGACGGCTTCCATGCCTTCTCGAAAGTTGTGTCTGGCGGTGTTGGGCTCGTTGGATAGGGAGAGGATGAGCTGGGTGTCGTCTGCATATGACACGATGTTGAGTCCGTAGGTTCTGACGATGGGGGCAAGTGGAGCCATGTAGATGTTGAAGAGCGTCGGGCTGAGGGAGGAGCCCTGGGGGACTCCGCACGTGATCGGTGTGGGATCCGAGAGGAAAGAGGGGAGTCTGACCCGCTGCGTCCTGCCGGAGAGGAAGGAGCAGATCCAGTCGAGGACCTTGTCCTGGATTCCTGCATCGTAGAGTCTGCGTATTAGGGTGCAGTGGGAGACTGTGTCGAACGCCGCTGATAGGTCAAGGAGGATGAGGGCTACTGTTTCTCCTTTGTCCAGTAAGGTGCGGATGTCGTCTGTTGCGGCGAGGAGGGCGGTTTCCGTACTGTTGTTTTTTCTGAAGCCGGATTGAGAGGATTCGAGGATGTTGTGTTCTTCAATGAATGTGTTGAGTTGGCTGTTGATGGCTTTCTCAATGACTTTCACTGGGAACGGGAGCAGGGAGATGGGTCTGTAGTTTTTGAGGTCGGTGGGGTCTGCTGAGGGTTTCTTTAGGAGGGGGTTGACCTCGGCGTGTTTCCAATCGTAACGGAACAAGGCGGTCGCCAGGGAGCGGTTGATGGTTTGGCGGAGCATGGGTGCGATGGTGTTGAAGATGTGGTGGGGGCAGGGTGGAGTTCTGGACTTTTTGGTTCCGTCCAGAGGTGTCAGGGAACAACACCCAAAGACCCCGGAGTTCCACCTGCCTTGGTGCGCAAATAAACAGAAACACGGGCTTCTCGATGGTGGCGTCAAAGACCAAAGGTTTATTACTGCAGGGACACAGAAGTCACAGAAACTACGCATGGGCAGTAACTAGGAGCCTGTTCAATTTGTACAGAGAGGGTTGCTCCTTATATACTAAATTTTGGGCTTCAGGCAAATTCTTTACATGTTAGTACATTCCCAAACCTTTGTGTCCTAAACAATAAATATTTGGCGTTGCACAGGAATCGTCGACAATATCTGATGACACAACATTACGAATGAGAGGTTCCCACTTTTCCATCATAATCTCATGTCAACTTTCCATTCAGGACCCGGACCGCCTCATCGTAAAGTTCGTTACCTCCCCCTAATAAAGGCCCAGAAGGAAAGGAGCAGAGCCAGGTGCAGAAGATAGAAAAGCGGGATAAGAGATGTTTGTGGGTCGTAAATGGGCAAGGCTACCAGCTTCGGCCGCCTAATCGTGATCAGGCCAACGGACACGAGAACCAGTTCAGCAGGGCTGGCCTCGGGCAGAGGAGGCAGCCTTTGTCGAGTCATGCAGCTACAGCGTGATCTGGTTTAAGGTGCACGTGTCATGACAGAGGTGAATCCCCGGCTAAGGCTACGTGTCCTTGATCGAAATGAAGTGATCAGAGGTTATTGCATATGTGAGGGCAAGAAATACAAAATGGCTGCCATGATCTAAGATGGATGCCGTGGGTAGATCAGAAATGTGTTTATAACAGGAGTACTCTTGCTCGTATCGTGGCGAAAACACCAGGATATGCTAAATGGATCATTTGCGGTTCGCTGATACCAATATTATGTATTTCCGACAATATTGAAAACACGGGTTCTAATCGTCACGGAACCTCAGACCCTCCTTTTGCCCTTACATAGGCAATTAATTAGTCTATGTCAGAATCTAATTCTATGCTCATCAGGTCAGTGACATGCTGTTGTATCATCATCCTTTCTCGTGCCTTTTCTCCAAACGTAGGTGGTTTTCTAAAACAGGTTGCAGCACAAAGACTACACAGAGCAGGACCACACTGGATAATCAGGCAGCATGAGAAGAGGAATACTAAGATGACACCAATGACCATTAGAACCTTCCATCCCCATGCTGAGATCAGAGTCCAAAACCACTCCATGAAGGACCAGTTTCCCTTGTCTACGTGTATAGAGTCGGAAATCTTGTGTAGCTTAGAGATCGCCTCATAGACTGTTGGAGCATTATTGGGAATAAAGACACAGCAGCTCGATTGGAGTTGAGCTTTTACGCTTGTTTTCTCCCAAACTAAGGCGATACTCTGAAGAATTCCAACTTAAATATACTCGCAATTCGTCTCTAGGGTATGATGGAGTATTATTGACGTCCTTGATCATGTCAATAATTCCCTGGACTAAGGCTTTGTTGGCAGAGTTATATTTAGTGGAACGTGGTGGACGCGGAGGATAGGTTTCAAGGGCATAAGCAAAGATGGTTTGGAGGGCCTGAAATGATCCATTGTAGCTGAAAGGCAAAACCAGATAGGGAATGCCTTTATCCATAGTGTGGGGTATCAAGCCACACACCCTGCAGTCTGTAGTGTTAACTACCAGTTGGTGTTGGTGCAAGAGCTGTACAAAAGTGTTGTTGAGGAATTCTGAGCATCGGGCTTGCTCATGTTCAGGAAACGAGTGAAAAGAATGTATAGAGGAAACAGTAGAAATAATAGGATTAAGGGGAGGTACTGTAGTTACTGGCATATAAATCAAACTTATACCGAAGACGATTCCACCCACCAACGTTATCAAAACAATTAAAAATGTAATAGCACATTGCATCAAAAAGCATTTGCTGTGAAGAATTCTGTAAAGTCTGTTTCTGCGAACATAAATCATATTTTCTCGTTGCAGCGCAGGAAGCTCCATCTTCTACAATCCGCTCGCGACCACTGATGATGTGTACGTAGATGAAAATGCCTCTATCAGCCCTGGGAGTTCCCAGAACTAACAGAAAGATCGACCTTGTGTCAGACCCCCGCAGATTCAACTAGGCACACAGCCACGACCCTACGGCTACCCAGACGGCAAGGCAATTTTAAAAACAATAAAACAATAGCAAACTTCCTGGCTGAAGGCAAAAGTTCAATTTTTCAAAATATCACAATATGCAGTTGCCTGCTTTATTTGTCCATTTTACGGTTTCGTAAATTATATCTTTGCTTCGCAGGTACTGTTTGATCGGCAAATAGTGTATCACTAATATCCGTTGCAGTGTTCAAGTTCGCAGATGACAGAGTTTCTTCTGATGCAGGAAACAAATGTTCAGAGTTCAAAGGAGTCTTTTCAGGAGGAGAGTCAGATTTTGGAGTGTCAGTAATCAATTCGGCATCGCTGAAAGGGACGAACTTTGGTGTGCGTTCAGATTCGGAGGCACCAATTCCCTTCTTCACCCAGTCGTCGTAAGGAAGTGGCAAAGGTACACGCTTAACATGGGATGCGTGCACCCAGTGCTTGCGACCAGCTACACGAACTGCTGTCCTCGTCGCAAGCAGGACCTGGAAGGGGCCGATGTATCTGGGCTGAAGATTCTTCGTCCTCGCAAAATTCCTAATAACCACCTGGTCTCCTGGTTTCAGCTGATGCCCTGGACTCTCCGGAGGCTTTGGTAAAGCATCGAAAACCTGTTGGTGAATAAGACTCAATTTAGCAGTCAAGTCGTAAAGGTAGTCTATCAACATAGGATATTCCAAAGAACAAAACTTTTTAGGCCTCGGCACACCCCAAATATTTGCCGGGCGGCCAAATACTATCTCATACGGGCTAAGCCCCACTCTAGAATGTACAGTTGCTCTCGTTGATAACAAAGCCAAAGGAAGTGCGTCTGGCCAGGCTAAACCTGTGGATGCTTGTATCTTAGCTAGTTTCAGTTTGAGGGTGCCATTGTAACCCTCCACTAAACCGGCAGATTGGGGATGGTTTGCACTGTGGAACTTTTGTTTCAGACCTAGACCTGCACACACACTCTGCATAACTTTCCCTATAAACTCACTTCCGTTATCTGACCATACAATCCGTGGCATTCCATACCTAGGGAAATATTCTTTGAGAAGGATCTTGGCAGTTGATAGGGCAGTGTTGTCCTTTAGTGGGTATGCTTCGATCCACCTGGAAAAAGCACAGACTACCACCAGGACATATTTCAAATTATTACAGCGATCCATGTGAATGAAGTCTAACTGAATCACTTCAAAGGGGCAGGAAGGAGGAGCGAAGTGACCAGCAGGAGTTGGAGTTCCCTTGCCGGGGTTATGCATCAGGCATACCATACAATTTTTCACCACTCTCTCTGCACACTTACTGATCCCATCATTCTTCCAGACCGGAGCCAACATCTTACAGATTCCTTTAGAGCTTATATGCGCTACTCCATGCGCCATTGTCACCACTGCAAGCACAAACGCATCAGGCAACATCCAACGCTGTTGTTCCGACAAGTCAATCCAACACCCACTCGAATCCAACTTGCCCGTACTCTCTCTCCATACACGTTTCTCTTCCTCAGTTGCTTCTTTCTGGATCTCTTTCACACTTTCCATTGTATCCTCACACATTCCAGATTCAGCAATCCATCTTGCAGACGTAGCAACATACATTCTACTCATCACGTCTCTAGCTGTCTGTTTAGCGGTCTCATCAGCAAAAGCATTTCCACGACCCACATCATCCGTGATTGCTTTATGAGCACTGCACTTCACAATCGCAACTTCAGTCGGCAAGGTTAGAGATTCTAACAAGTCGTTAACTAGCTGACCATGTTGAATCTTAGTCCCATGGGACGTAATGAAACCTCTTTCTCTCCACAAACGGCCAAAACTATGGGCCACGCCAAATGCGTACTGACTATCTGTAAAAACATTCACTCTCTTTCCCTTAGCTAAAACACACGCTCTAGTTAAGGCTATTAATTCTGCAGCTTGGGCAGAATTCTGACTCACTCTTGCAGTCTCCACAATCGTCTTCAAAGTTGTTACTGCATAAGCAGCAGTCACATCACCATTCTCCAATTTAAAACATGACCCATCCACATACAATGTGCCATCTGGATCTGATAATGGAGTATCCTTTAGGTCAATACGTCCTTTTGTCTCTTCCTCCGTTCTAAAGCAACAATCATGTGGCTCGGAGTCACTCGACTCTTGATTAGCCGGCAACAACGTTGCTGGATTCAATACATTACATCTTTTGATCTGAATATGACTCGCTAGTAATGTCAGCTCGTAACCAGATAGTCTCGCACTAGTAAGGTGTTGTGTCTTAGTTCGATTCATGAGTGTATCCACCGCATGAGGAACCATGACCACTAGCATGTTGTTCATCACCAAACCAGCAGATTGTCGAATGGAAGCCGCAGCTGCCGCTGTAGCTCTCAAACAACTAGGCAACGCTCTAGCTACCGGATCCAATGTTGATGAGAAATACGCACAGGGGCGTTGTTTATCACCAAACTTCTGTGTCAGAACACTCAACGCGCAACCTTCTCTCTCGTGAACGTAGAGCGTGAATGGCTTACTGTAATCAGGTGTACCCAGTACAGGAGCTGAACACAATGCTTTTCGTAATTCAGTAAAACTCTCCTGACATTCATCAGACCATGGCACCGGACTCGGAACATTTTTCCCAGTCAAAGCTACCAATGGTTTCGCTAAAAGAGAAAAATTTGGGATCCACTGCCTACAGTAAGAGGTAATACCTAAAAAGGCACATACTTCTCTCTGTGTGCGGGGAACACTCATCTGCGTAATTGCTTTTATTCTCTCTGGGGTCAACTTCCTTCCCTCCTTTGACAAGAGATGACCTAGATAGGTCACTTCTTGGTAGCAGTATTGCATCTTTGAAGGTGATACCTTGTGATTCAAATTAGACAAGTGATGTAATAACGAAACAGTAGCTGTTTTGCAAGTTTCCTTGTCATCGGTAGCCACTAGAAGATCATCTACATACTGCACTAGAGCAGAACCTGGAGGAAGGACAAAGGAATCTAACTGACTTTTTAATGCTTGACTGTAAATAGATGGGCTCTCACAGTAGCCCTGTGGAGCGCGTTTAAATCTGAAACTGCGACCTCCTAGACAGAAGCCGAAAATATCTCTGCTTTCTTCCGCTATTGGAATGCTGAAAAAGGCATTTTTCAAGTCGATGACTGAAAACCAATTAGCTGTAGCAGGAATCAATGTTAACAAGGCAGTAATGTCTGGAACCACAGGAAACTGCGGGACCACAATCTTATTGACTTCTCTAAGGTCAAACACAAACCTATACACTGGAGGCTTTGTAGGATCAGTTCGTTTCAAAATCGGTAATACAGGACTATTACAAACATTTCCTCTAGTTTCTTCAACCACACCTTTCTTAATCAAATCTTGCACAGTCAATAAAAGTGCACGCTCACCTTCACTAGATATTTTGTATTGCGGAATTCTTGGAAATTTCACATTTGCTTTCAAAGTTACTACATATGGTGGTATTTCTAAAAGGCCTACATCATTAGGACCAGTCGCCCAAAGAGAATCAGGGAGTGAACGCAGCTCTGGCGGGAGTGCATCCATTGACAAGTACATCGGAGAGGTGATTCTTTTACCCAATGTAAGCTGTACCCCTTCCGGAGAACAGTACAATGTCGCATATAGTCGTTTTAACAAGTCTAAACCAAGTAGATTTTCATTACAACCCGTCGTCAAAATCAGGGGTGCTTTCAATTGACACGGTCCAACAGAAATAGTCAAAGGACCAGATATAGGGTTGTAAACAGGGGCGCCTGAAAAACCTACAGAAACATTTGTTGAGCCGGACAAAGGTGCGCCAGGGAGTTTCGCATGAATGATAGAACTTTTTGCGGCACCAGTATCCAACAGAAACGGTTCGACTACACCTGA
The DNA here is from genome assembly GCF_964263255.1 of Lissotriton vulgaris. NCBI lineage: Eukaryota > Metazoa > Chordata > Amphibia > Caudata > Salamandridae > Lissotriton > Lissotriton vulgaris. The sequence goes on from NC_141685.1 coordinate 220,348,474, forward strand.
TGTTGCTACTGCGACATAAGGCCCACTCTGATCCACTGGAACTGATACTACTCCCTCTCTCTGTCCATGGCTGTCCTAGTACCCATTTTGCTGAAATCCCTCATCCGCTTCACAATAGTCCTCAACAAGATATTGTTGAGATCTATTTTGCTGAGTAGACTGCCCATTTCGCTGATCAAAGTGATTGGATGGACGATCATTCGTCTGTGGAGGCATAGCACCTCGTCCTCGACCTCTAGAATTCTGCACAAAACCACCACGACCTCTCTGAGCTGCTGCTGCATTATTTTGCGCTAAGATCGGACACTCATTCTTGTAGTGACCCTCTTTCTTACAGTACGCACACTGGTTCCACTGATATTGAGGCCTCGGTGAACTATAATCTGTCCTTTGATACGAATTCTGTTGTGTGTTAGTCTGATTCGTGCGCGGCGGATACGCCTGTTGCAAAAGAACTTTAGTTTTTAAATCTTTTGTTTTCTTTTCCGACTTCTCCTTCTCTTCTTTATCCCTATTTTCATAGTACTGGGCAGTTGCAAGTATTTGCGCAGTCGTAGAGACAGCCCACGCACTCTCTGAATCCTTTAATTTATTGCATAATTCAGGTAACAAATTATGCACAAATTTATCGACAAACAGTCTCTGTCCTCCTTCCGTGCTCATATCCTGACCACTATGATCTACAAAAGTCTCTTCGAACCTCGTGAAAAAGTCGGAGACACTTTCGTCTTTCTTCTGCCTGCATGCGGATAACTTATCCCAATTAACACGTAATGCGGGCATAAGAGTCTTCATTAAGTCTATTATTCTACCTGGAAGATTAGCAATCAGGGGTTCAGGTTTTGCACCACCCGTTTGCTGACCATCCGCTGCAGTGATAGCTGCCCAATCACCACCTAAGGCAACTTGATGATCCTCTCTACGAATTTTAGCCCACACTGGTTGAGGAACTACATTTCCAAATAACATATCGATGTCTGCTAAGTTCATTATACAAGCCTCAACTGTCTGTGTTAATTCCTTGTAATATCCAGCAGGATTCTTACGCGGATCTGGTAAGGCCTGTTTCACTGCCAACACTTCAGCTCGCTTCCACGGAATGTGTATCCACACTCTCTGGAACTGTGCTGGAGCAGCCACAATACCAGCAACCGCATCAGCTTGAATAGCTTTGCGCCAAATTGGAGGAACCTCCCTCATTGGATATTGGCGACTCAGCTTCGTCTTACCTTTTTCTAAATCTCTAGGTGAACGAAGAGATGGATCGTTTCTAAAACTCAAGATCAGTTCCATAGCTTCTTCTATATTTTCACCTACTATCATACCAGCAGCAAACTCCTTCTGAACCTTAATTAAGTCTTCTAAATTCGATTCAACATCATCTTCTTCTATCTCCTCACGTAACAACGAGCACATCTCATCAAAGACATACCGTTGCGTTGGTTCCTTCCACTGCATAAATGTATCTAGCACATCTCTCGTACTATATCTTCTACTCTTCGAAATCCATCTGAGAGCCGTGGAATCTAATATTCCCCGTTCCTCAGTGCTTGGATGCTGACTACGTCTCTGAACAGAGTCAGAAGTAGGAGTCTTGATTAAAGTTTTATAAAAAGGAGACAGAATATTAGAAACAGAATCAGTGATTTTTCGACGAACAGAAAGTGGAGTTAACATACTCGCAGACGTAGAGAACACAGTAGAGGTAGGAACAGATAGCGGAACAGCAGGAGTATCGAGAAAAATAGTTTGCGGAACAGTAGGTGTAAGCGAGACAGATACAGGTATAGAAGTCGGCAATCCAGGAAGAGGAGGAGCCGTAGGAACATTCACATTAATCACAGGAGGTACAGGAGCTTGATTCTGAGGGACAGGAGCAGGAATACCGGGTTGTCCAGCAACCAGCAATTGAACATTCGGTACAAGTGGAGCCGTAGCACCTTGTGCATACGGTGGAGGCGACCGTAACAAATAAGACAACAGAGGATCGTTTTCGGAGTCCTCTAGTATCTTAGCTGTTTTCGATGGCAAGGCAGGATAGCACTTGTCGATCGCTAAATTATGCTCTCTAATGGCCACCTCTATGGCTTTCTCACATTCGCTATTTTGCAACTGTTTAGTTGCTTGCTCTAGAGTCAACTCTTCTTTCTCTTTCTGTTCTTTCTTTAACCTCTTCATTTCTCTCTGTTTGGATTCCTTTCGCCAGTAACGGAAAGAATCAAACATTGCCGGCCAGGCTTTCTTCCTAAACAATTTCGCTTCTAGATTGTCAAGAATTTCAGGTTCAAAACTACCATGCAGTGGCCAACTAAGGACACCGTCTTTCTCAGTGTAGCGGACCCACACCTCATTATAAGATATAGGACCCACACCATGTTTACAATATAAGTCATATAGGGGAGTCCCAATCGGAGGAACCAGACATGAGTCCTCCAATCGTGAGTCACTGTTGCAACCAAAACAAGACAACATACAGTTTTTCCGACTTACCATTTTTCAGTCCGGAACACAAAACAAACAAAACACTAAACAGATATGTGCACCTGAACCAAGAACTTTTAGGCCTACCAAAACCAAACTGATGTATCGATACCCAAGCTGAACCAAATAGATTATCGTAACCAGAACAACCAGTGATAATCTTACGAAACTAAACCAAACCAAGAACCAAAAAGGATTTTAACAACCCTTACGAAATAACCAACCAGTAACCACTAAATACTTAACTGAGGCACTGAAGACGTCACCAAGGAGAAACCCGTCACGTTTCGCTGTACTAAGGACTGCACCTCGGGTCCAAGACAGGGCGACGGTCAAGGCAACGGCCCACTGCAGCCGTCCGAACGGGAACCCTCGTGGAAGAGAACGTCGGGCCACTTTTGCGATATGCCGGGATCGATGAAGTGGGGCGCCTCCCTCAGGAATCTTCACACGAAGCTTCTCGAACTCTTCAGACTTTTGGACCGGTACCGAATGACGTCGCCCCACGATGGGCGCCAATTGGAGTTCTGGACTTTTTGGTTCCGTCCAGAGGTGTCAGGGAACAACACCCAAAGACCCCGGAGTTCCACCTGCCTTGGTGCGCAAATAAACAGAAACACGGGCTTCTCGATGGTGGCGTCAAAGACCAAAGGTTTATTACTGCAGGGACACAGAAGTCACAGAAACTACGCATGGGCAGTAACTAGGAGCCTGTTCAATTTGTACAGAGAGGGTTGCTCCTTATATACTAAATTTTGGGCTTCAGGCAAATTCTTTACATGTTAGTACATTCCCAAACCTTTGTGTCCTAAACAATAAATATTTGGCGTTGCACAGGATTCGTCGACAATATCTGATGACACAACATTACGAATGAGAGGTTCCCACTTTTCCATCATAATCTCATGTCAACTTTCCATTCAGGACCCGGACCGCCTCATCGTAAAGTTCGTTACCTCCCCCTAATAAAGGCCCAGAAGGAAAGGAGCAGAGCCAGGTGCAGAAGATAGAAAAGCGGGATAAGAGATGTTTGTGGGTCGTAAATGGGCAAGGCTACCAGCTTCGGCCGCCTAATCGTGATCAGGCCAACGGACACGAGAACCAGTTCAGCAGGGCTGGCCTCGGGCAGAGGAGGCAGCCTTTGTCGAGTCATGCAGCTACAGCGTGATCTGGTTTAAGGTGCACGTGTCATGACAGAGGTGAATCCCCGGCTAAGGCTACGTGTCCTTGATCGAAATGAAGTGATCAGAGGTTATTGCATATGTGAGGGCAAGAAATACAAAATGGCTGCCATGATCTAAGATGGATGCCGTGGGTAGATCAGAAATGTGTTTATAACAGGAGTACTCTTGCTCGTATCGTAGCGAAAACACCAGGATATGCTAAATGGATCATTTGCGGTTCGCTGATACCAATATTATGTATTTCCGACAATATTGAAAACACGGGTTCTAATCGTCACGGAACCTCAAGGGTTCCGTGGGGGCCCTGAGTGGATTGACTTCATTGTCTTCAGTGTGTCTTCGGTGGTGAGGGCTGTCCAGTCATCAATCGCTGGTTTCCGGGTGTCGGGGGTGGTTGGTGAGGGTTCAGTGTGTTGGTTGTCTTCGTCGAAGTTGTCGTAGATGCTCTTGATTTTGTGGTGGAAAAAGATGCTGAGTTTGTCGCAGAGGTCTTGTGAGGGAGGGATGTCGGTAGACTCGCTGGTGGGTTGGGCGAACTCCTTGATGATGCTGAAGAGTTCCTTGCTGTTGTGTGCGTGGGTGGAGATTCTGTCTTCAATCGCTTTTTTCCTCGTTTCTCTGATGAGTTGATGGTGGGCGTTGGTGGCGGCTCTGAAGTTGTTGTGGGCTTCTGTGGATTTGGTGTTTCTCCAGGCCTTTTCAAGGCGGCGGCATGTGCGCCTGGACTCTCGAAGTTTGGTGGTAAACCATCTGGCTTTCTTGGCACGGGTATTGTTTTTCTTGAGGGGGGCTATGGTGTTGGTGCTGTCCGAGATCCATCTATGCAGGGTTCGGGCTGCGGTGTTGGGGTCGTCATTTTCTGCGATGGTTGGGGTGGAGTTGTTGAGTGAGGAGGTGAGCTGATCATCGATGATTTTGGTCCAGTTTCTTTGTGGAAGCAGGTGCTGGTGTCTGTGGATGGTGGGTGTTCTGAAGGTGAAGTGGACGCAACGATGGTCGGTCCATGGAAGTTTGGTGGTGTGGCTGAAGGTGATAGAGTTTCCTGTAGTGAAGAGGGGGTCGAGGGTGTGTCCTGCTGAGTGCGTGGGCTCGGTCACGATCTGGCGGAGTCCAATGTTGTGGAGGTTGTCCAGGAGGGATGTGGTGTTGGGCTCCAGTTGATTGTCGAGGTGGAAGTTGAGGTCTCCCAGCAGGGTGTAGTTGGTGGATGCGATGGCCTGCGGGGAGATAATGTCCGTGATGGAGTTGGCGAAGGGTCCGTGGGGTCCAGGGGGTCGGTAGATGAGGGTTCCTCGGAGGGTGGCGGTGGGGCTGGCCAATATCTTGAAGTGAAGGTGTTCCATCAGTTCTGTGGACTCGTCAGGGAGTGTGCTCAGGCGGAGCCTGGATTTGTGGACGATGGCAATTCCTCCTCCTGGGTGGATGGGGCGGTCCTTCCTGGAGATCTTGTATCCTTGGGGGATGGCGATGGCGATGGCGATGTCCGGTCCCGAGGTGGTGTTGGTCCAGGTTTCGGTGAAGAATGCTACGTCTGGGGTGGTGCTGTCGAGGAGGTCCCAGATTTCTGTTGCGTGTTTGTGGAGGGATCGGCCATTGAGGAGGATGCATTGCAGGGTCTTCGGTTCGGTTGTGTTCTTGTGGGCGGGTTGTGCGGGATCCGTGTTCTTGGCGGTGCTGCAGGTGTGCCGGCAGGGGTGACAGCTGAAGGGTCCTTGGGTGTCGGCTGGTGATGCTAGCTTGCAGTTGTTGTTGCAGCCTGTGTTGAGTGCGTGGAGTGCTGCTGGGTCGTAGCGTTGGCGGGGCGGAGGTCCAGGGTTCCTGGTGCTGGTTGTGGACGGGTCGCAGACGGGCGCAGACGTGCTTGCCTTTGACGCGCCTTCGGTGCACCAGCGGCGCCCCCGCAGCAGTGGCCGCCATTAAGTAGGGGTCAGGGAGGGCTGGACAGCTGGGAGGCGGGGAGGGGAGCTGGATTGGGTCGGTCGTGCTGGGGAGGGAGGGGCCGCGGGGGCAGCAGCGGCGGGGAAAGGTAAAGGGAGGAAAGAAGGGATAAAGAAAAAAGGGAAAATAAGCAGAAATAAGGCACAAAAGAGCAGAGATGCAGAAAAGAGCAGAAAGGTGAAAGATAGAAAGGGTAAAAAAACGAGTGAAAACGAGTGAAGGAGCAGAGGGAGAGAAAGGGAAAATGGGCAGAAATAAGGCACAAAAGAGCAGAGGTGCAGAAAGGTGAAAGATAGAGAGGGGAAAAAAACGAATGAAAACGAGTGAAGGAGCAGAGGGAGAGAAAGGGAGAATGGGCAGAAATAAGGCGCAAAAGAGCAGAGGTGCAGAAAGGTGAAAGATAGAAAGGGGAGAAAAATGAGTGAAGGAGCAGAAAGAAAGAAAGGAGACAGAGGTCCACTGGACCACCAGGGATGAGGCGCAGGGAAACCTGCGGGTGGAGGAGGGCCTCGATCACCAACACTGAAGAGTGCAGGGGCAGGGGCACCTCACTTAATGGTGGAGCTGCGAGGGTGGGAGAGCAATTTCACTGACAATGAGTCAGTGGTCTGTGCTCTCCTTTCTAAACATGACAACCTTGGTATTAGAAATGGGATTTCTGTGTAGGCAGAGGTATGCCCCCTTTTCAAGCAGGAACAACCACTCTAATCAGGTTAAGCCAGATACACACTAAAAGACAACCTCTGCTCAGGTAGCTTCGCACAGAATATTGCAGTTTATCAAAAAAGCAATGTGCAAAACCTACACATTTTTATACAATAAATCAAAATATAGTGCTTGGAGTCAAACAGCGCTTAGGGTTACATGAGGTCATGCTGGACCGGGGTAGAACCAAAGTTTAGGCCGACCTTGATGGAGGGCAGGCTGGCTACAAGACTCATGAAGGTCCCACTGAAAAAGTACCTTGAATGGAGGAACACTCGATGTGTTGATTCTGATCAAAACAGTCGATGAGGCTTCACCGAAGAACCCCCTTGCGATGTAGGTGAAGCATTGTCATTGAGCCAAGCAGTCTGCCATAGTTGAGCAACCCAGTCTGCGAGGTTGTCAATCAGCTACTGCGTCAGTATCAAAGGGCGATACTTTGCTTCCAATCGACGCAAAGTCCTCAATGCATCTGTTTTGTTGGATCAGCACAGCAGAAGCTCTCTTTCAAGAGCCCAGGACTAGATTGGCACCACCTGGAAGTGCAGGACTCACAGACAGCAGAATCAAGGTGCTGTTTCAGATTTGTAGAAAGTCTTTGCTGTCCCAGAGACTTTAGAACAGGGAGCAAGCCAGCAAGACCTTGGAGACACTTGGTTCAAATGAGGGCAGGGCAGACGGTAGCAAATAGCAGGCAACAGGCAGCACATCAGGGTAGAAAAGTAACTGGATACCAGACTCACAAAGTGGCAGTCCTTATAGTATCACAGTGGTCTTTCTTCTTATCAGAGTTCTTCACAGGTCCAAAAGTATACTCTTAGAAGGGCCAGAGGCCCAGGACTTACACCCAAATGTACCTGTAAAGTTCAAAGAGTGGTCTTTGACGTGCATAAGTATGCTTTTAACACACTTCTTTCTGCTGGCCTATCTGTGGAGGGTAATCAGTCCTTTGTGTGGGGTCAGGCCACTCACTGTTAAAGTGTATGTTTCAGTCCCATTCTCCCTTCTTGCCAGAAAAGGCAGTCAGAATGCAGATGTTTATAGATGGGCACTCAGTCACGCCTAGCATTCCTGTGTTTCTGGTTGTCTGGAGGGAATATGCAAAGTTTAGCTGTCACCCGGCTCAAACATGTATTGGAGGCAGGTTGCAAGGCACACAGAGCAGTAGGACCAGAGAATGCTCACTTTTTAAAAGTGCAAAAAGAAGAGATGATGGATGGAATTCTGAATTAATCAAACATTCACCCCCAGTCACAGATCTAGGTTAAATCCATTGTTTCTTGCACACCATGTCATTCCAGTTTAGACACAGCCATTTACAAATCAGTCTTGACCCTGTTCCCCATGGGAACTGTCCAGCCTGACCTGCCCGTACAGGTCTTCCCTTTACTACTTTCCGGATAACAGCCCTCACCAGGCTGACTTGAATCTGGTGGCGCAGCGAGCACCGTCCCATGTCTGGGCATACCCTTCCCACATAGGGCGACAAATGGAAAAAGAACAGATGATGGATTGAATGCTGAGTTAATCAAACATTCAGCCCCAGTCACACATCTGGGTTAAATACATTGTTTTTTTTGCACACCAGATCAGCATTCCTTCCATCATTTGTTCCTTTTGCTCTCGTCACCTTAAGTGGAAAGGGTATACCCAGCCTGACTGATGAGGGACGACGACCTGAAACCGGTCCCAGGATGCTTGTTTCCGGTCCAGAGAGGACCAGGCTTGGCAGTTCAGGCTGGACTGTTCCCATGAGGAATGTGGTCAAGACTGATTTGCATATGGCTTTGTCTAAACTGGAATGCTGTTGTGTGCAAATTGAACGCAAGAATGCAGGAGACCTCAAGGCAGCTCTGAAAGATTCTTAGACTAGTCCAAGGACCAGTCCAGGTAAGTGGGAGTTGGGACCTGGGCACGCACATGTATAAGGCCCAATTCATAAAGGTAAAGGTAGAAGAAAAGTCTAACTTCATTACTTTTTGGTATTCACAAAGTTAAGTTACTCCAAGTAAAGTTAAACTTTTGGTCTAAGTTTACCTTTGTGTAGACCGAAAAGTAATAAACTTAGACCTAAGGTCTAACTTTACATTTGTGAATATGGAACAGTATTAAAGTTAAACATTTGGTCTAAATTTACTTTTGAGAATACTGAAAAGTAGTAAATTCAGACTTTTGGTCGTACTTTATCTTTGTAAACGCCGAAAAGTTGTAAAGTTAGACATTGGCTCTAAGTTTACCTTTGTTAACACCGAAAAGTAATAACATTGGACTCCTGGTCTAACTTTACCTTTGCGAATATTGGAAAGTAGTAAACTTGCACAAAGGTGTAAGTTTACCATTGTGAATCAGGCCCATAAGTGTCTGCCTCATACTGAAGTAGGCATTTAGTGAACTTTATCAGTTAATCTTAGAATCCTAAGCACCTGTACTAACCCATGTTATCCTTCCCCTACCTAGTATATTTGGCAAGGCCTCTTCACCATTTAACTCAGACAAATTGTTAGCTAAGTAAAGTTTTATGACGGTGCTCTGTGTACTCTGATGATACAGTTCTTTGGAACCAGAAATTAGCACTTTTTGAAATGTCTTTCTTTAAAAAAACTTATTTTTTTTATCCATTTATATATTGCAGCATTGCTAATGTAGCACATTTCTTTGGGCATGTGTTATAGTCCATAATTCCATCTGGCTGCTAGTTGTTGCCTGAAGAAGTAAATTCCCAATTATTTTTGAGTAAAGTTATCGGACTGGGTTAGCCACCCGGTCAGTGCTGTGTGTTAATAAGGACTGCCTAGCATGTGTGCTCCATGTCTTGGTTTTCACCAGGGTTCATGTTGCACTTTTCCGTCAACAATTAAGAAGAAACAATGTCAAACTGCCCTATATCTTACTTTATGGCTAGTAACTTATGCATTCACAAAGTCACACCATGACTATCTGCATGAGTGTATTTGAGGCTGTATGTCCCCCTCACTCAGCGATTGAATTGTTTGAGCAAAGAGATAAAAGAAGGGGGAAAGAGTTGAGGAATCAGAGGTGATGGGGTAGGAGCCAAGAGATAGATCAGAAATTAGGAGGTTGAATACGGGGAGTGTGGAGTTTGAGGGGGGGTCAGAAGGCAAGCCATGTTTTTGTCCTTTCGGCTTTACGGTGGATCTGCCTCGTTATACAGGGTGTGATATTATATACTGTTTTGTCGCCCTAATCCTCCATGGAGTCTCATGTTTGGAACTCTTTCAACTTCCCTGTACACATGTGTCTGTTTATCCTTAGAGCCTTACTCCCAGGCCCACTTTAGGACCACCGCTCTCCATCTAGTCATCCAGGTGCTTTGTAACTTTTTGTTGCATGATAATGATTCTTCTAGCAAATGATAGTGCTAGGTTCATACATCCTGTAGTGTTTTTGGCATTCTGTAATCTTGCCATAAGGTTTGGAAAGGTGAGCTGAGGTGACATTATGTATGTTCTCCCAGTTACCTTCCCCAGCGTACTCATCATTATTTCCTGCCAGTGGCCTGCCATTGCTTGTCAGGACCATAGCATATGAAGCAAATGGTATACACTCAAAATATTGAGTTTTTAATATCGATTTTCATTAATATCGATTAGAAAATATAGAATGGACACAATATCGACTGAACCGAATATAGACAACAAAAATATAGAATGGACAGAATATAGACTACAAAAATATAGAATGGACAGAATATAGACTACAAAAATATCGAATTTGAGGTAAGTAAGTTAATATCAATTTTTAAAGTGTTTTTTATGTTAGTATGTGTTTGAAAAGTGTATATTAATTTTATTATTTATATTAATAACATTTTTTATGGTATTCAATTTTTGCGTAATATAATTCTGTACAGGGTTGTGGGTTTATAGGGGAATAGGGTGGGAAGTAATTTAATTATAATTAATTAAATATGTTAATTTATTTATTGGTATGTATTTTGAATTGATTCTTAATTAATTATTAATTGTTAATTAATTAAAATATAATTGGTAATTAAATTTAACTAATTTAATAACTTTTTTTTTTTAAAGAAATTTTTATTAGGTATTGAAAAGTAATATAAAAGACATGTCATGAAAAGTTAGAAAAAAAAGTACATATGAATATAATATTAAATGACATCAGTCCAGAGGAATTTTATGGGGAAAAGGGGGAGAAAGAAAGAGAGAAAGAAAAGAAGGAAAAAGAAAGAAGGAAGAAAACGAAAGAGAAGGAAAGAGCAGAAGGGAAAGAGAAGAGAAAAAGAGGATAACCAGATGAATCATGTGGGAGTAATAGCACGTGGTAAAGGAGAGGGATTAGAGGAAAGATATGAAGTGAAGGGAAGCCATAACAGATCAGATTTAATTTTTAGAGGTACAGAGGTGGAGGAAGCAATAGAAATTCTGTGTTCATCACAAATGTAGTTCCACCATGTGTGGAAAGATAATTTAGAATTATCTTTCCAACACAATAAAATAACTTTTAGTGCAAGAGCAATTAATAGGTCTAATAATTTAGCAGACGAGGGTGTAACAATATTAATATCATCAGATAAAGAGCCTAAAAATATGTGTAAAAAAGATAATGGGGAAGAGAGAGATAACATTTTCATGCAAATATTCCAAACATTAGTCCAAAAAGATAAAACAGGGGAACAATCGTATAGCTGGTGTTTTAGAGTGCCTGGAACTTTGGAACAAGACCAACATAAAGGAGAAGAGGCAGGAGAAAATGTATGAATACTAACCGGGGTGATTTCCTCCATGGGTCCAATCCATACAGAGAGAATAACTCTCTGTGGAGACGTTATATTGCCGACGTCCTCTGTATCTGGACAGGTACAGAGGACCGGCTCAATACATTCTTACAATGGCTGAACCAGGTGGATGAGAGTCTCCGTTTCACTTGGACCATCAGTAACAGCTCGGTGGTGTACCTTGATGTTGACATCACAGTGTCCGACTTCCAGTTGGTGACGAGTGTGCACCACAAAACTACGGATAGAAATTCCCTTCTCCACTACCACTCGTTCCATCCCAGATCCCTCCGGGATAATCTCCCGGTGGGACAGTTCCTACGATGCAGGCGTAATTGTTCGTCCACAGATACTTTTTTAGAGCAATCCTCTGAGTTAGTCACCAAATTGAAACAACAGGAATATCCAGCCGGAGTGATCAAGCATGCACAGAAAAGGGCTTTCAATACCCTACGTGAAGTCTTGTTGGAGCGCAACACCAAAGAGAAGCAACCATGCCTTCCAGTAGTCACCACTTTCGATCCCCTCTCAACCAAAATAAGGCAGATAATGAGAAAACATTGGTCGATACTTGACACAAGGGATAATAAAATGCCAACTCCACGCTTTGCATTTAAAAGAGCCTCCAACTTACGAGATAAACTGGTCCACATACGCAATCTAAACATGGCCAAGGCAAGTACTATTCCTCCTGGACATTATCCATGCGGAAGTTGCTCGGTTTGTGGGCTTACATCAGCCACAAAAAGTGTAACTCTGCGCGGGGGCAAAACCTGGTTCCTCAACAGGTTTAGCAACTGCAACACGACACATGTCATTTACAGACTCATGTGCAGCTGTGGCCTTTACTACATTGGTCTTACCACTCGCAAGGTCAAGATACGAGTGCAGGAGCATCTAAGTACTATAAGAGCAAAGAAACTTACAACTAGCTTGGTACAACATTTTAACATCTCGGGCATGACCCCAAAGATTTGAAGATGACTGTATTAGAAAAGGTGGTGGGTGAAACTCATAACTTGGAGAATATTCTGGCAAGGAAAGAAGCAAAATGGATATTTCTGGAGAAGGCTGACCAGGAGGGGATTAACGAAAATATTGAGTGGAATAGGATTAGTAGGCGATAACAGGGCTCTGTTGTTGCCCACTGCCCACTGCTTCTGATTGTTATAACCAACACATCATTATAAGATGTAGCGCCTCAGTTGAATTGCCCTCACCTTTGCCCATTTACACATGCATTACGATCAGGTATAACCAATGAATAACTAGGGACTGTGCGCATGAGTATATACTTGCCTGTCCTCTGATGGTTTACCAACTGACCACACACTACCACGGGTGTTAAAGTGTAGACATTTGGCGTTGATGGAATATTCTTTCACCTTATATCTTAGCTGCCCCTTACATAATTTGTTTGGCTCGGGGCAATTCCCGAAAAAGCCAGTACTCCTATCAGGTCCTTGGTCCCTTTTGGAATCAATTGATGGGGGGGCCTTATTTAATTAAAATACTGAATAGGGTTTTAAGTCCAGCACCTACGGAATTGATAATATTGCCGAGGCATTAAGGGGATTCCAAAACCGCCTCTGAATCACTAATCAGTTGGGATATGGGTTCGTCATGAACCCATTCCAAGATGGCCGCGCTTCACGTCGACGTGGTGGGCGGAGTCGCGTCTCCCTCCGGCTACTTCCGCATCCCGGCAGTGAATGAACGCAAGGATCGTCGGAAGCGCCGGAGGGACTCGGCGACAGTAAGGAGGCTGGGGTGGTTGACCGCGTGTGTAATCGGGGATGTTGATGTACCGATGAGACTAAATCCGCAGTTTATAATATACGTGTCGGCTCTGGGCACAGAATCGACATTTTAACTACGAGCAGAATATGTTTGAGTATGATGCAGAGTGTGCTATGCTGGGTCGGGGTACCCCTCTAATTAGTATTCCCCTACCGCTTGCATATGGATGTATCGCCCTGAAACTCCGGAAGTGGGGGGTGGACTGAGGGGGTCAGGTTATCGGGAGTTCTTCGGATAACAGGGGACTGGTGACATCACAGTATCTACTTGTATCCCTAAGATATTAATTTTCATCTGCACAATCTGATGGTCACTTTATCTCCATGTATACATAGGTGGCTGTGATTAGTTCCGGTCACATGGTGGGACACGTGGATGTCTGACACGGTGCCCCTACGGGTGGTGCTGGTATGTGCTAACGTAGCACCCTCAAGGTAAAACTACCTTAATTGTGTGCCATTACTATGCTGCTGCAGTGATGCCCCAACTCCAGGGGCTTGAATGGCGCTCTTAGCATCTCTCCTTTTTATATTTTTTACACAGGTCCATAATTGTATGAAAAGACTGAGAATAGCCTACCCCTCATTGCCCTGATGAAATCGCTAAAATATGGAGCGATGAAACATGTCGGCTTGAGAACATAAAGTGTTATGGTATATATTTAACCATTTTTAAGAAGTGGGGTTCTGCTGCATCAGAATAAAACGGTAAAGCAAGCAAAACCCTACCACACATTTATAATTTTTTTGTGTGTTTGGTTAGGGGTCTTTATATCTTTTCTCTGTACACTATAAGTGTGTGTCAGTGGTGATACGTTTGTCACTATTTGTGTTTTTCACATCACTATTCTCACGTCCGCACTATTATCTTCTCTTAGTGCACTTTTGTCTTTTCACATAGAGAGAGTGGCCAATGATGAGAAGTGGGTATACCGGTAATCATTAACCGGGAACTCCCTCGGGTGGTTCTACCGTGAGGTACTCTCTCTAACCTTCACACTTTTTTGTGGGTGAAGTATATGTGGCCCTGTGTGGTTTTAGAACCTATACACATCCTGACCAAAGGATTTATGTTATTTGACAAATCCCTGGGGACACTAATGATAAGGGGTCCCTATTTTGTTGGTCTTTCATGTGGATGTGTACACTTGTAGGTGAGGCTCCAATTGTTTGAATACTGTGTGAGTGGGGAGCCGCCTTACCTACTCCTTCCCCCTCTACCCCTAAAGATTGTCCTGCATTAGATTGAAAACAGAAAACTCTGGAGAGTCTGGACGGGAACGCCACATCATTGGTGACTGTCCACTTCCTCTGCTTCGGGGTCAGAAGCTAAGCTGTCGTGAGGTCGCATTTGTATTTCAGCTATCAACAGCAAGCATTTTGTGACTTGCCCGTTTTGTAGGAAAAAGTGAAAGTACACTTCCTGGCTGTAAGGTACTGGGAGGCCCCGGCCTGGCAATTCTGCACAGTGGATTTGTCAGCGGGGGCCGGGTGGAGCGAGGTGGTGGCTCGAGTTGTGCATCGTTGTGGGCCGTGGTGTGGTGGCTGGCTGCAGCCTGCAGGCAATAAATTAAAACCTACTCACCTTGAATGACGTACCTTTTGACAACCAAACAGTCAGCCATGGTGTGATGGCCACTCGAAAAAGCTGGGGCTGGGGCTGGGGGTGGCGGTGGGGTGGGGGGTGGAAGGAGAGAAACTTTGGTGCTGGTTTGGGGGGGCCACTGCATTGGCTGCTGACCTTTGCTCTACCACTGTTCTTTTCTTTGAGAATCCAGCGCCCGGGCCTGTGTGGTAGTCCTGCAGTGTGTACTCTGCTATATTTGTATTCACAACATTAGCTGAGTAGAGTGTAGGCAGCACACAAATTAAGTTGTCAGTGTGTTGATCTGCCAGAACAGTGCTGTTTGTCTACCTCTTGGCACCTGATCTGCCGGCAGCACAGTGCTGTTTGTGTACTTCTTGGCACCTGACCTGCCAGCAGCACAGTGCTGTTTGTGTACTTCTTGGCGCCTGATCAGGAATGCTGCTTATGAGGCATACCCTGAAGATGCTCTATTACAGGCACAATGATGGGGCCTGTGTGTAAGTGTCCTGTTGTGGAATACCAAACTGAAGTTTTGGGCCTAGAGAGTTAGCCCCACTTCTCACAGTGGGAATACGTTTGCTAATCAGTAGTGGCACAGAACAAAGAGCACAGCCAAGCAGCACCTGGCTTTGTATGCCTACTAAGGAAGGTGCTGAGTTGGCTGTGTACCATATACTAAACTGGAAATAAAAACATGCCATGCACAGAGCTCACTCCCCTCTCTTCCATTAGCTACAGACCAGGGCCAAAGGAGATAAATCTACAGGAGCCTCCGCGGTCAGACTGGTGCGTGTGGCCATCTGCAGCAGCAGAAGGCAGGCCTCCTGACAGGTCATTGTGTGAGCCAATTTTTGGCTCCTGTGGTTATTCTTTAGGGTCTGGTTGTCTGGTTTTTCCTGTTAATTTTCCTCATATTACCTCCACAAACATTACCAGCAGCATGCACAAATGCATGCATTCTCCCATAACTTAGTTCAAAACTACTCCAAATAGCAAATGTGGGCCACAGTTTAGGTCTTTGATTCACTAATGAGGGCCACTTTTATTTTGGTGCCCAGAATTATTTTCTGTCCCTGTCCGACCCTGCGACCTTTCAAAGACCCGGCCATGGAAATTCCTTCTGGAATGGGGGCAGAAACTTGTTTATGTTGTGATGTGACTGAACCATGCCCATGCATTGAGGATATTTGACTTTCCAGCCAATGTATTTGGAGGTCTGCTGTTTTATGGCTGTACGAGCATCTCGAAAGGGATTAATTGCAGCACTGATTGGGACACATTTGGCCGATGTATTAGGTATCGTTCGCTCTCTACTCAATCCTAGTCGCCAAGGGTGCAGAGCTGCTTTTCTGATGTCTAGTTTAACAACCTATTGCATTCTGAGACTTGTAGTCCTCTTTCAGTTTAGATATTCAGTTGAATTAACAACCCTAACTTGTAAAGGAACAGCCCAGAACTATAGCATTTCATCAATGGTGACATGGCACCATCTGATATGGAAAGATTATGTCAAACTAAGCTGACTGGGTATCCTGGTGCTCCATAAGGTAATCATTTACTATGCGTTAAAAGTTTATACAATCTAATATGTAATGAAAAATGTGTTGAAAAATGCTTTGTTTTGGCCTTTTTTATCTCAAATTTTCAAGTGGCGACAACCCCCTAAACTCCCCCAAGTAGTGGTTGATCACTGCGCTTGCTCGCTACACACCCTATTGGGGTTGGTCTCGCTTTTACTTTGTTCTCTCTGATTCACTATTCGGTGTCTATTTTTGGTGCTCTCTGAAAGAATGTCTGTGGGTACATAATACTGGGTGGGTAACATGGTGCTCTTTAAGGTCATCATCTACTATTTACTGTGCTTTGAAGGTTGATACAATTAAATATGTAATGAAAATGTGCTGTAAAATGCACCATTTTGGTATGTCTTTTCCCCAAAAATTTTTGGGGGGAGAAGGCCCCCAAACCCCGCTAATAGTGGTCGAGCTTGCTCGCTACGTGTCACACAGGGGCTGGTCTGGCAAAATTTGCCAGGGCTGCTTTCAGTTCCCAGTCCGGCCCTGATCACAGTCGTGCATCACAGAATCAAATGGCTCCATTACTATGGTGAACACGAGAGGAGATAGCAAATACCCCTAAATCATGCCTGTCTATCTTTTGCATACTCCTTTATTCCACTGGCACTCTGGCCAATGGTTCCGTGTATCTCAGCCTCATTACCAAGGACATAGCCTTTCCAAATCCCAAGTGCAGGATTGTTGCCTTCATGCTGTGCTTAATTTGTAAAATAATAAGTGGAGGCTGAATGGTTTTCTCTAAAAGCCACAGCTGGTGCAATCTAAGGTCCATTAGCCAAATACCAAGTTTTGTAGTCTTGATTTCACCTCATGTCTATTTAATTCACCACCTTACAATAACTGCCTCTTTATCTCACTCTTTCGGGATCTTTCCCAAACCTGCTTTCTCCCTTTATCACTATTTTTCTTCCTTTCTCTCTGTCCTTATTTCCCCTTTTTTGTGTTTTTCTCTCTATTGTTCTGGATCAAAGTTTCTTTTTAAAAAGCACCCAAAAACAAGTGACAGTGCCCCCACCTTCCTAGCCCTTTAACCAAGATGTTGGATTGTCTCTTTGAGCTCTTGGAACTAGTTTTTCATGGATGGGTCATTTGGGTGCAGATCTGTTATTGTTTCTGTCTGCTTCACTCTTTCAGAAAGCTTTCAATGTTCTTCTTTGAGGATGCTTAAGTTGTTTAGTATGTTGAGTGGTTTGTGCCCTTGCTCCTAGGTAAAGGTGCCTCACTATTGTGCACAGACAATCCAAGAAGGCAAGGGTTGGCAGCTATGGCATCAGTTGGTCGGTCCATTAGTTTTGTACTGCATGCCTATCTCAGTCTTGTGTTCAGTAAACATAGCACAGTATCTAGAAGGCCGATAATTATGTTGATTATGAGGGGATGCCCACTGAGGCATGAGAGCAGAGAGCATGGAAGAGGAATAAAAAGTGCAATTCACCTCTCCAGCCTGCCTAGGCTCCATTCTTTCCTGTGCAATGGGAATACCTTCAGGTCCCCTTCAGTCTCTTTGCCACAAAACATTCTATCTTTCTGGCCCTCATGCGTGTAAACGTTTCTCTTTCAGTGTCTGTAGGATAGTAAGGTCTGCTTCCAATGGTCACACCCAATTTTTGCTGTGATTTTCTGGTTTTTCTACTTTAGTGTGGCTGTGGGCCTGCTAATCAGACCCACAGCCCAGCTGTTCTCTTTCTAAATTAATACCATGTACTTTAGGTACATACCTGGTTGAGTATTGGGTCACCTTTGTGAGCCGCTGTATAGTGTACCATAGGTACCCAGGGCATAGGTGCATCCAAGGCAGACCAGGAGCTGCAGCAGGTATTATGCCACCCCTGGCTGGCCATCCAAACTGACACCACAGGCTGATCCCTCAGCTTGGGTAAGATGGTGTAATCACCCCTTACTTAGATATAGTATACCTATATCTACCCATATATATAGACACATATGCACCTATAAGTCACTCCTATGGTAGGCCTCGATAATCCTGGAGGCAGAGTGCTTGGTTTTATGTGAGAGGGTTCCCTAGCATGAGCTGAGCCCCTCTGCAGCTTTCGGAACCATCTCCCTATAGCTGTTCTATGATATAGCCATACCATATACTCTTAAGTGCATTATAATCCTCGCGGTTAATGCTAGCTTTGGTTTGGCTTTATCAAAACATGTTGTGTAAGGTGTCAAACACTTTGGAATATTACCCCCCGCCAATTCTGGCGGCGGGGGTAGCATTCCACCCTTCTAGAGGGAAAAGACATGTATGTTACTGCTTTACCTGGTTAAAGTTAAACAGAGCCCCAGCAACACAAAATGGATGCTGCTGCCACAGACACAAGTCTGACCTCCTGTGGTAAATTAATTTTACCTAATCATTTTTCCATATAATTATCAATACAAGACAGCTCATTCAAATGAGAGGCAGAGTCCGTGGAATCTGAGTCATACGGGCTTTAATATAATGCTTCGAAGCATGGGACATCGGGTTCCATCACCACTCAGGTTCAGGAAGGGACATTCAACTTTTTATTAACAGTACACATTATATATAGTAAAACGGTACAATTGGAGCCAATACAGTGGGCGTAACAGGTGAAAAGAGAGAGATAAGAACACATGTACGTAACAGGAGGCGTGTAAGAAGGCGTACACATGGGCGTGCACTGGACATGTCAGAGAAACGTTACATAAAACGTCACAAGTGGGTGGATGCATAGAGAAAGTTGCAGAATCAGCAGAAACCTATAGCCTATATGCGCGCGCAGCTGAGCATGACGTGTAACCGGGGAGAACTGGGGGCTTTGACTTTTGCACGAGTAGAGGAGACTGATGTCTGGGGTGTCAAAACGACCTGTACCTATAGCATATCTGATATCGTATGTTTTGAGGATGTAGTGTCTGGAGTAAAAGGTCTCTCGGGCAGAGGCCGTTCAACACTGAATGCGAGTGCGTGCAAAGGGATCTTCATGTAGAGTGCGGGGGCCATGGGCCAACCATGGTAACGGGAGCAGTAAATTACTTGCATGGAGACAGGAAGGCAGGGCCCTTTGCTCTGCAGCCGGGAATATGTTTACCTATTTCACTAGACTGGAATGTGTTTTCGAGGAGGCTGGACAGATAACTTGTAGGTAAAACATCATCTTGGCAAGCGAACCAGGCCGAGCCGGGCACCGCTCGTCTGAGGCAGGAAGTAAGGCAAGGGTCAGGGATGCATACAGCTTTCAGAGACAGGAGAGAAGAGACTCGGGGCCTCGTTTAAGGGCCTAACTCGACTGGGCCAGAAAACGTGGACGAAAACGTGAAAGTGTACCATGTAAAGACGTTGGCACCGTAGGTCTAGAAACCTAATTAACGGGATATTTATGCATGGTTGGATAGCTGACATGTTAACGTTGGACGCAAATGTATTTGCGTCTCTCTAGCATGAACAGAAAAGAAGTTACACGACATACAAGGAACATGGGTGCATGGATAGGGTGCGAGTAGGGGGACACTTTGGCTACCTGAAAATTTCTATTACCTCATTCCCTCCTTGGCCCCTACTTCACCCTTTAGGATATATCTATATTCATGAGACCATCTATCTGTTCATATAACATCATTTGTTCATCTTTTATCATTCGGGAACGGGAACTTGGACCTGGAATACAGGCTGTGGCGCACAAGCCGCAAATCGCTGGCCCACATTGCAGACAGAGACAACAACTGAATACTATAACCAATATTATACCTAGGAATGATAGCAATTTCCATCCCCAAGCGGATATCACACTCCAGAGCCAACCGGACCAAGTCCAGGTGCCTGGATTCTGGTGGATCAGGTGAGCTATTTCATGAAGCCTAGTAATAGCCTTATACACGGATGGCGCGTTATTAGGAATAAACACGCAACAACTGGATCCGATGACTCTACAAGCCCCGCCCCTATCGGCCAGGATGACGTCAAGGACAAGGCGATTTTGAAGAATAACAATTCTCATAGCAGATTGCTCTTCGGTCAAGTTACCTAATGCAGAAGTAGTCTCGTTCACTACTGCTTCCAAAGTTCTCGTTAATTTGCGTATCAATTTACTATTCTGGACAGGACCTACAAAATGTTGTTTCAGTCTGGTCGACAATCGGGGTCTTGATCTCCCTTCTATATCTGACATGTACAAGGCGTGGATTTCTATGATAATCAGGTGGGGCTAAAAAAACAGGTGGCAGGAGGAACGCAATATAACACGTCCCATCCCAATCAGGCGGCAGATGAACATAAGCTGTATGTCCACAAATAAAATAAGAATGGCGTGAGGCTTTGAAAGTAGACTTTCCTTTATCACTGAATTCGACCACAGTATTACAATCACTGTGTCCTAGATGTACTGAACCATTCTTTCTGACGCATAATTCACCTTTCACTGGTAAAACTGAAATAGACGGCAAGTCCGAATTAGTCTCAGACTGCACATTCAGGATCATGAGGTTGAGTGTAAAATTACCTAATCCATACACTTCATTTTCTAGATCGGTCCCTGTCCTTTGGGGAAGACCTTCTTGGTCTGGGAAACATATTTTATTCATGACTGTATTCAGGTTCCCCCATATCCAATTACCTTGGGAAACCTTGGACTTACTATCTAGGGAAGACATTAAAGTAAACCATGCACCACATGAACCATTATGTGTGAACGGATAAGGAAAGAGAGGCAGAGCTCCCTTGTATGTCTGATAGGGAGGGAGTCGGCCACATACCCAGCAATTGGTGGCATTGCTGGTCTGGTGAGTATGATGTAACATACGGATGAATGTATTGTTGCCCATTGCTAATCGATAGGAAAGTTCATGTGGAGGCAGGTCGCTGAAAGTGTGCTCTGCGGAATCATTAGAAGAAGCATGTACATGTGAATTTAAAGGAAAGAAATCATGTAACCAGAAACTTGCACATATTATCAGAATGCTCAGAAGAAACATGAGAATTAACGCAATTATGCATCTGCTGTGTAAAACTGTACAGTATTTTTTTCTTTTCTCGTTACGCCTATCTCTCTGACTACTGGGGTCTATCTTATTCATGTCAGAAACCTGTCTAACCGCTTCACCCGAGGGAGACTTAAACAATTAAACGCTGTCTGACTTACTAGACCTCAACTTGGTACGGTACTCCTCTTGGGGAGTTTTCTCTAGCAGGGGGAGTTTAGAGTCAATGTCCGGGAGGGGGCAGTCCTTAATCACAGTATCTGGACACAGTCCATGAATCTTCTTTATGTGGCTGGAATGCAACCAGCCTTTTCTTCCTTCCAGCTTGACCGCGGTCCTCGTCGTCATTAAAACCAACTTAGGCTGTTTCCACCTCGGCTCCAGCGGACTTTTCCTGTCGAAATTCCTCACGAGGACGTGCTCGCCGGGGACAACGTCATGCGGTTTCACTTGGGTGTTGTCTGGGAAGGCAGCGGCGACCTGTGAACGACAAGATTGTAGTGCAGACATCAAGGAGGCCAAGTAATCTGTCAGCATAGTACTGTCAACATCTGTGATTTTCTTTGGCATAGGCGTACCCCACATATTGGGAGGCCGCCCAAAAATTATTTCATAAGGAGACAATCCTGTCCTAGAATGGGCTACCATACGCATATAGAAGAGTGCAACTGGCAATGCTACGATCCAATCTACACCTTTTTCTGCACATATTTTGGCTAATCGTGTTTTCAGGGTCTGATTGTGTCTCTCTACGAGACCAGCTGCTTCAGGGTGTCGTACACAGTGGAACTTCCACTGGTAACCTAACAGGAGTGAAACCTGCTTCATGAGCTCGGACGAGAATGGCTGTCCATTATCTGAGTATACGACACGGGGGAAGCCGTATCGCGGGAAAAATTCACGAACCAACTGTCTGGCAGTGGTCGCGGCAGTGTAATCTGGGACTGGATATGCTTCTGTCCATCTGGAAAGGGCACATACAACTACAAGGACATATTTAAATCCTCTACATCTGTCCATCTGGATATAATCCATCTGGAGGACTTCAAAAGGATGATCGGGAGGGTGGAAACCACCTTGTTCCACGGGAACACCTTTGCCTGGATTGAACTGACAACAGATCATGCAAGTACGCACTTTCTGTTTTGCTGCTGCTCGTAAATGTTTATTGAACCAGAGGTTTTGAATGCTGTCTAACATGGCTTTTTCTCCTAAGTGTGCTGGACTATGTGCTGTGTTAATGATTACTTGAACCATAGAGTCGGGGAGGAACCATGTGGCTCTTCCCTTCATCATCCATCCCTGATCTGTGTGGATCCCTCCTTGTTCAGTCCATTTCTTGATTTCATCGGGAGTAGCATGTGTCTGTATGTCGAGCACGTCTAGAATGGGATCCTTCACTGTCATACAATGTGTCTGTAATATTAAGTCAGTCTTTGTCATGTCCGTTGGGATGTCTGTCTGAGCTGTGAGTTTGGCTGTTCGGTCTGCCAGATCGTTACCCTGAGAAATAGTGTCGGTGACTTTTGTATGTGCTTTGCACTTCATAACGGCTATGGCTGTAGGCAAGTGTATTGCTTCTAACAGAGCTTGAATAAGGGGACCATGTTGGATCTTGGTACCGTGAGAAGTTAAAAAACCTCTTTCTTCCCAAAGAACACCAAAGTCGTGAACGACTCCGAATGCATACTGTGAATCTGTGTATATGTTTACTTTCTTGTTCTTGGCTAGTATGCAGGCTTGGGTCAGAGCGATGAGCTCTGCTGCTTGGGCAGACAGTGTGTCAATGCGATGTGTTTCTAAGACTTCGGTTTCAGTGGTCACCGCATAGGCGGCCACTAACTCTCCTGTACTTGTTCTCATACATGAACCATCCATGTAAAGTGTCAGGTCTGGATCGGGTAATGCAATGTCTGTCAAGTCTTGTCTGGGCTTCGTTACTGTATTGATGACTTCTACGCAGTCATGTGGTGTCTGGTCAATCGTGCTCGAGGGTAACAATGTGGCAGGATTTAGTATGTTGCAGCGTCTGATTTCTATGTGTGGCTGAAACAATGTCAATTCGTATCCAGTCAGTCTTGCTATGGTCAGATGCTGAGTCTGGGTTCGGTTCAAAAGAACTTCCACGGAATGTGGAACTTGTACTGTCAGGGGATGTCCTAATACTATTGAATCGCTTTGTCTGATTGCTAGAGCTGTCGCTGCAACTGATTTGAGGCACGCAGGCAGAGCCTGGGCTACTGGATCCAATGTACTCGAATAATAAGCACAAGGCTTATGGTGTCCTGCTTGATCTTGTGTGAGAACAGATAATGCTGTGCCACTGCGTTCTGTAACAAAAAGTGTAAAAGGCTTGCTGTAACATGGTGTCGCTAAAACAGGTGCTTGACATAAGGCTTTCTTTAACTCGTCAAAAGCTTGTGTGTGTTCCTGAGTCCAAGGGAGGACAGTCGAAGTCGCTGCCTCCTGTGTTGTCAGCTGTATAAGTGGTTTGGCTAGAAATGCATACTGGGGAATCCATTGTCTGCAGTACGAGGTGAGGCCAATGAAGGCCCGTACCTCTTTTTGTGTCTTGGGTTGTGGCAGATGTGCAATTAACTGGATACGTTCTGGTGTCAGTTGTCTCCCCCATTTGGACAGCAAGTGCCCAAGGTATACCACTTGCTGGGCACAGAATTGTAGCTTTGAAGGGGACACTTTATGCCCCTTTACAGCCAAGAAACATAGGACAATCAATGACGCGTGCTCGCAATCACGTTCGGTCCGTGCAGTTATCAATAAGTCATCTACATATTGAAGCAGAGCAGTGTCAGCAGGCATGTGAATACTGTCTAGTTGTCTTTTCAGGGCTTGACTGTAAATACTGGGACTTTCCGTGAACCCTTGAGGTGCACGTGCAAATTTAAAACTTCGGCCATTTAATGAGAAACCGAACAAAAATTGGCTCTCCGGATGAATGGGGACACTAAAGAAGGCGTTCTTAAGATCAATTACAGTAAAGAACGCAGCTTCGGAATCAATGGCAGTCAACAAAGAAGATATGTCTGGCACTACTGGGTACTGGGGAACGATGCATTTATTGAGCTCGCGAAGATCGATCACCAGTCTGTAGACTGGAGGTGCATTTGGGTCGGTTCGTTTAAGAATCGGAATGATTGGGGAATTACATACATTGGAGTCAGTTTCTATAACTACTCCTTGGGCAATCAATTCGTCAATAATTTTCAATAAGGCCACTACAGCCTCTGGGGGCAATTTGTATTGTCGGATTCGGGGCAGTACAACATCTTGCTTGAGAGTGACACGATAAGGTGTGATGTGCATACATCCTACATCAGTTGGACCTTTTGCCCATAAATGTGCTGGTACATTTTTCAACCTTGGATCAAAATCACGTAACACATAGTGACCCTTAAAGTCACGTAAGAACAATCTCACTCCTTCCGGAGAACAACATATCACAGCTCCTAGAGCTTTCAACGTTTTAATGCCAAGCAGATTTTCAGGACATGCTTTCGTAAGTAACAGGTCAGTAGTGCGTGATAACGGACCAACTTCAAGAGAAACTGGCTTTGACACTTCATTAACAATAGGCTTTCCTGAAAAACCCAGGGAAACATTCTGTGAGCCTGAGAGGGGTGCCCCTGGAACTTCGTCATGACTGATGGTCGTTCTACTTGCCCCTGTGTCAATCAAAAATTTTCTGTCCTTCCCTAATACCTGATTATGTACATAGGGACCATCTTGATCTACAGGAACCTCAATAAGAGGCAAGCCAACCTCCCTCTCTAGGCTGTTTCATGTGTACTGCTGGTTATCGGGGTAATCTGACTGTGCATACTGGTACATTTGTTGCGAGACATGTTGAGTGGCAGCAATAGGCTGTGGTTGGGGTTGGGGTTGGGGTACAGCTACTGTCTGTGGAGCTTGCTGTGGTGGCTGTTGTGTATTCTGTGGGATATGCTGTGGGACATGTTCCGGTCTAGGAGGACGCGGCCTTTCTTTCGTCCTCCCGGTAGAAATATTGTGTTTCAAAACCAAACATTCATTAACATAGTGACCTGGCTGTTTGCAGTAATTGCAATTCCCTTTAACGGGAGCTGCAGACTGACTTGGAGGTGCTGTACCCTTTCTTTGACCGTCTGCTGGAACAGTTTGGGCTACTAGTACTTTCATTTTCGTGTCTTTCATACGTCTCTGTTCATGTTCATGTTCCTCTCTAATTCGGTTCTGATGGTACTGTAACATCTGCAACATTTGGGAAGGTGTATTTGCTTGCCATGTGCTCTCGACTTTCAGAACTCTATTCTTGACTTGGGGTAAGGAATTCTCGACTAATTTGGTCACAAAAAGATGTGGGTATGATTCGCTACTTGTTTTCAGGCCACTGTTAATAACAAAACATTTCTCAAATCTGGAATAAAAATCACTAGTGTCTTCGTCCTGTTTCTGTTTGCAGGCTGAGATTGCATCCCAGTCTTCCTTTTTAGTTGTCAATAACCTCGGCAAAACCTGTACTAATAATCCTGGTAATGCTTTAGTTTTGTCCCCAAGACCTAAACCTGGGGTACGACTTGACTCTTCGTCTTCTAATTCAGTCCAGTTAATCTTTTTATCTCCCACCTCCCATTCCTTTTCTTTGAGTTTCTCGTAGATACCTGCAGGTAACAGTACTTTTAACATTTTCATAATATCGGGATATGTGTAATCTCCCATGAGTAACATGTCTTTTAATTCACGGTGAAACCCTGCTGGATCTTTATCATGACAAGGCACTATTTTCTTCATTTCCAATAATTCCATTTTACTTAAGGGCGTGTATACAAATACACGTTGAAGCGCACCCCCTGGAGTCGTCTGTACGGGATGAACTTCTCGTAAGGGATTCTGTCTGTCTATGTGAAAAGGATGGGTTACTGGGGGTGGAACGGGAACAAAATGTGGAGTCAAAAATGTTCTGTATTTATGACGTTGTTCAAGAATCGCATTAATCAAATCGGTACCTAGACCTCTCCATCTATTCAGGAGTAATTCATCTAATATATTGTATAGGGGACCTGGATCAGAATGCTGACTCTCATATAGCATAATGATATGCTGGATCATGTACATACCAGCTAAACGTTGTTCAGTTGGAGTAAGACTCAGAAATGTTTGCGCTACTGAATCATCTTTATATACGCTGTTATTATCAGCCCACTGTACTGCGGACCGTGCTAGTTCTTGTTCACGCATTGTACTAAGTTCGTTGTAACCTACTCTTTCTTTTAAGATTTTATCAGTGGCTTGGAATAAATGTTCAAGAGAACATTTTTCTGGTATGGGAGTAAGAAAACGTCTTTTATTTTCTAGGCGTATAGGTCTGTCGAAAGGTCTATCAAAAGAATACTGTTTAGGGAGTTTCACTCTACCTACGTACGCCATCATCTCGGGGGGTCTGACTCTTCTAACCCATTCTCTTCCTCTTCTTCCTCGGTTTCGCTCTCTTTCTCGACTCCCCTAGCTTCTTTCTCTTTTTCATGTATTATTACTATTTCTTTGCGGATCTTTCTGTACATGGCATCTATGCAATTTTGTTTATCATGTTTACAATCTGCAATATTATTACTCCATTTCATCAACACGTCCATCTCTTCTTTGACAGCACCTGGCCGATCTCGTTCCCTTATCAAACAATTAATCAAAAACCGTAAGATCATACTTTGTGTCTCAACCTTCTGATATGCCATGGCCTTGCGAATACATTCTGGTCTCTCCCCTGTTCTAATAAAATGATATATTTTATCTAGATGGTCAGTCATTTCTGGTAAAAGCATCAAATATCCCGTAGCGCGTCGTAGACGTAAAGAGACTAACATCATGTCTCCTTCCTTGCCGGGTACTGGATCATATCTACAATCTGTCAGGAATTGTCTAAGGGTTTCGAGTGTAGCCGCTTTAGGTGTACGTTGCATTGCGAATTCTCTGGCTGTCATTCGTTTAACTGGAGGCGGGGTGCGAAAGTAGCCTTCAGCACCTCCTGAAGCAGAAGCGTGGGCATGTACTGACTGGGCAGTGGCTGCAGATGTAGTAGCGGGTAAAGGTGGCAATTGGATCGAAGGTGGGCTCTGTGCCACATCTGTCGCGAAAGGATTAAGGGGACCAATAGTAGGTGGGACCGTAACGGTAGCAGTAGCAATAGGGGAAGTGACAGGCGCTGGAAGCGTGACTTGGGAACGTGGAGGGGTCGTGGCTTGGGCTTGAACAGTGAGTTGAACAGTAGGAGCAGACTGCTGTGCATTATTAACGGGTGGTACGGCCATATTAATATATGCTGGAGCTACATCATCCAAATAGGAAGAAAGGAAAATGTCTGCTGCGGTTTGTTTATGACGGAGTTTAGTTGGGACCAATGGTGGTGGCAAGTTACGGGGTACTTCCGGGGTCGCCTTAGGCAGGCCCTCGGCAAGAACTGGATACAGTCCTGTAATAAGTGCATTTCTCTGTCTGTCTTGTTGTTCTATTCTGACTCGTTCTCCTTCTTCTAGTAACTCTTTCTCTCTAGCTTTTTCGGATTCTTCTCTACTTCTTTCGGCTTTTCTTATTTCCTTTTCATTTCGTCTATGCGCTTCTTTACGCCATAATTCTATGGCATCTTTCTGGGATTGTCTGGCTTTCTTTTTCCACAATGCTTCTTCTACTCTCATGATGCAATCGGCATCCCATGTCCCTGAGACAGGCCATCTATACTTCTCTTCCAGACCCTTAGTGTAGTCTGCCCATAAATCTAGGTACAGTATGGCATCTAAACCATGCTTATTATACAAAAAATATCCAGGAGTGTCCTTAGGCGGGACTGGAACTGCTTCTTCTAATATCCCTTTCCTGGTTCCTATCTGACGTAATTTTGAAAACAGCAGCATGGTCGGATTACTTTAAACGTGGACACAGTAAAACACAGTAATGAATAGCAAAACAATCATTCATACCACAACATTAAAACACATTAAAAAACATGTTACCTGATACATAGAGAACACATAAAAGTGAGACTGAAACTCGAGTTGCAACACTAGAATACTGAATCACTGGATTACTAGATGCACTGCTAAAACAGTACAGACCGGTCCCATAAAGAGACACGTCGGACCGTATCCACCTAAGTGAACACGTACGGACCAGGTCTGTGTACCCAGACCTGTCTTGACCGGGAACAAATTAATGAACCCGACTAGATGCGTTCCCAATAACGGTACTCACCGGGAAGCAGAAACTGAAGGCCTCGGAAACTGGACTGGACTGGACTCCGTCAGGTGACGATTCTCCTACGCATGCGCTTCGGAACAGGTGGGCCTCTGAACACCTCGGACTTTGCTCTCTCGACTAGGGGCTCTGGTCGGGATCCTCCGCATTCCTCACCGCCTCGTCTGGATGCTGGGCCGCAGTCACCGTCTCCTC
Organism: Lissotriton vulgaris; assembly: GCF_964263255.1. Classification (NCBI taxonomy): domain Eukaryota; kingdom Metazoa; phylum Chordata; class Amphibia; order Caudata; family Salamandridae; genus Lissotriton; species Lissotriton vulgaris. The sequence continues at coordinate 220,376,889 of NC_141685.1, forward strand.
CGTAGGCCCGAGGGAGAATAGCAGGAAAACCCGCAGAAGTGCACATGTTCCGTCGCAGCCGCAGAAGGGGTCAAGGCCTGTGGGTCATCACCGGCGAGTGGGGAAGGGGGAGGGCCTATTCGGGCGCCAAATTATGTGGTAAATTAATTTTACCTAATCATTTTTCCATATAATTATCAATACAAGACAGCTCATTCAAATGAGAGGCAGAGTCCGTGGAATCTGAGTCATACGGGCTTTAATATAATGCTTCGAAGCATGGGACATCGGGTTCCATCACCACTCAGGTTCAGGAAGGGATATTCAACTTTTTATTAACAGTACACATTATATATAGTAAAACGGTGCAATTGGAGCCAATACAGTAGGCGTAACAGGTGAAAAGAGAGAGATAAGAACACATGTACGTAACAGGAGGCGTGTAAGAAGGCGTACACATGGGCGTGCACTGGACATGTCAGAGAAACGTTACATAAAACGTCACAAGTGGGTGGATGCATAGAGAAAGTTGCAGAATCAGCAGAAACCTATAGCCTATATGCGCGCGCAGCTGAGCATGACGTGTAACCGGGGAGAACTGGGGGCTTTGACTTTTGCACGAGTAGAGGAGACTGATGTCTGGGGTGTCAAAACGACCTGTACCTATAGCATATCTGATATCGTATGTTTTGAGGATGTAGTGTCTGGAGTAAAAGGTCTCTCGGGCAGAGGCCGTTCAACACTGAATGCGAGTGCGTGCAAAGGGATCTTCATGTAGAGTGCGGGGGCCATGGGCCTACCATGGTAACGGGAGCAGTAAATTACTTGCATGGAGACAGGAAGGCAGGGCCCTTTGCTCTGCAGCCGGGAATATGTTTACCTATTTCACTAGACTGGAATGTGTTTTCGAGGAGGCTGGACAGATAACTTGTAGGTAAAACATCATCTTGGCAAGCGAACCAGGCCGAGCCGGGCACCGCTCGTCTGAGGCAGGAAGTAAGGCAAGGGTCAGGGATGCATACAGCTTTCAGAGACAGGAGAGAAGAGACTCGGGCCTCGTTTAAGGGCCTAACTCGACTGGGCCAGAAAACGTGGACGAAAACGTGAAAGTGTACCATGTAAAGACGTTGGCACCGTAGGTCTAGAAACCTAATTAACGGGATATTTATGCATGGTTGGATAGCTGACATGTTAACGTTGGACGCAAATGTATTTGCGTCTCTCTAGCATGAACACAAAAGAAGTTACACGACATACAAGGAACATGGGTGCATGGATAGGGTGCGAGTAGGGGGACACATTGGCTACCTGAAAATTTCTATTACCTCACTCCTCCTGCTGGTCGAAACTCCGGCAGAGGAGGCCTGGACAATAGGTTTCCTGTCCAGGGAGGTGCCAGCACCTCCCCAGACAGGCATATGTGTATTGGGACAGGGAGAGCTGCATCAGCAGATGCTTTTTGAGACACTACTTGGGGCACACAAGGTGCTCCATGCATAGCCCGGTAAAAACCAGTTGCTGGGGCACTCCAGCCCCAGCTCTGGTGCAAAACTGGACAAAGGGAAAGGGGTGTAACCACCCCCTTCTCAGGTCCACCCATAAGAGGGACCAAGGCAGGTATTCTAGCCCCTTAGCTTAGTATAAGTACACAAGCTATGTCCCCAGGACTTTAGATTATCCTGGAAAGAAATTTTGATACAGAACTCTTGGACCTTCGATGTTCTATTTTGACTAGAAGACTGAATACATCTCCCTTGTGGTCAAGGAGTGACCACCCTGTGCAAACAGGCGCCATCAGTAACTTGCCGGTCTGCTTTGTCAATGCTCCCGCCGGAACCCGAAGTCTCAGCGACACAGGAATTCTCCGATTCCGACCCACATCTACAGCAAAGCTGAGACCCATGGCAGACACGAGAGACGTGGAACCGGATACCCTGGACATCATGCATTTTGCTAACTGAATCAACTCCTGAGATAACTCGAAGTTGTACATTGGTGTACGAGAAGCGCCAGACCTGAGCACCATTTGAACCGAAGCTCAGCCGTCCACACTCCACGAGTGCCACATGGTGTTTGCTCTTGCATTTCAGCTTGACACGTGTTCCCAGTTGCTAGCCCATTGGCTAATGAGCCCCCTGAAGACAATCCTTTGAAACCAAACTGCTTTCCTGGTTGCTCAAGGCAAGCTCCAGCTTCCCTGCAACAAAGAAGCTCCTCAGACCTTGCTGGTCTGACCCGAAGCCCATCTTCACTTCCTGCGTGGATTGCGTTTGCTAAGGCTTGGTGGATCCAATCCGGATACCAACACCGCAGCCAACTAGATACTTCATATGACAGCTTGAATCCAGCTCCTGGTCATCATCGACACCTCCTGGTCCTTGTGGCTGCAGAGACAAGCTTCACCTCTTCACCTGAGATCATCACGACATCGCCTGGTTCCTTCCTGGTCACTGGCTAGTGACCCAGACTCTGTCCCCTCTGCTTTCACGTTCTTCACATCTTTGATCCACCCTTGGATCCACCCGGACACTCTTTCTCTGGTCGCCTGCAGCACTTCTTTGCAGATCTCCATTGAAAGCATTGACGAAACCCGACACCAAAAGGCACCTATGCACCCGGCTTCCTTGGGCGAGGTAACACAAGTACTCCAGTGCTCCCTTGGGTCTTTACTTTCGAAGTGTCCTAGTCTAAAGGGGTTTTGTCTTTGTCCACCTGGAAGTGCCCTTAAACAGTTATTTTGTAACTCTTACATTCTCCATTATTAGTCAATGGTAACTCGCGACTGTGTTTAGACACTGCACTCGTCTCCGGTGGGCCTCCTACTCCCTAACCTTTGGTTGTTTAGTGTATTTAGCTATTCCCTAGGCCATAGGCCTACTTCCTGTTTCTGTCATGGTTCTTATACTCCTTACTTAGCATATGGTTTGTGAGGCCCCTAGGGCATAACTGTATTTGTGCAACTTATTGTTTGCTAATTGAGTAACTTGTGATGTACTTTTACCTCTGACCTCATAAAGAGTGCAGAGGGGTTGTGTTAGAAATAAATACATATATATTTGATATGTACCTTGAGTGGTGCCCTTTCATTTGGCATTCAAGGGATTATAATTGGTAAAACAGCTTGCTTCACATGCTCTCTGAAGTCTTAGCCTATGACTGCTGGTCCATGCTACCACTAGGATAGCTTGTCTATAAGGTTGACTTTACAACCACCATAAATAAGGGTCGTTTAGACTGGTGCAAGGTGGCCACTAGAATTGTGGGCATCATATGCTAGGCTAACTTCTCACTGTGTTGGCCAAGGTCCTGGCCTGGTTTTCATCTAAGCTCTGAAGCTGTGCTTCAACTCTGGGCTAAGCATCTCCACAGCACAGCTTCCAGTACCTGTCCATGCCCAACATCCATGGAAGGGGAGGGGGAATATGGGGACACTACCCCTTTTTTCTACTGATGGCTGCGTCAACCCATGGTTTGGCCAGTTGCTTGCCAAATCTTCTCTGTGCACCAAACTCATCCTCATTTGTGCATCTAAGACTGCCCTCAACCCCTCAGGGGTACAGACACTGAAATAAAGCTCTCCTAGTGGTCCAGGGGACCCAGCATAGGGTGCATTCCAAGAGCCTGGTGCCTACATTGTTCAGGTGCAGGTAGGACTGGGCACCATATTGCAGCCACCCTTGCCATTGAGATGAGCCTGGAATTTTTCAGGCTTGCATTATTAAGTAAACTGTAATTAAAGGCAACCCAATAACACCTTCTGTGCTTGGGTACTAAACACAAATACCAAGAACTGCTCTCAAAGGAGGGTTACATTCACACAGGGCCTGATTCACAAAGGTAATTACACCTTTGGTAAAGTTTACTACTTTTAGTATACGTTACTGTTACTATCAAAAACAGCAGTAATCTCAGCAGCAATACACACAACCAGCCACTGGTACTGGAAACACCCTTCCATGGAAAATAATACAGGTAGCAGGACCACTGGTTGACCATGTGTAGTGCGCAGCTTGGGCAAGAGGCTCTTGGCTGGTTTCATGTGAGCAGGTAAGCGTGTAGGGGATTCAAATGTGAGACTATTGTCTTGTGTATTTGAATTTGAATTTAAAAGCATTTATTAGGCGCACATATACATAGCGGTTTCTTGACGCTGAGGATGCAGTTGAACCCAGGGGGAAGGGCACAGAAGGTTACTGCGAAAAGGCTTGCAGGAAAAGATGAGTTTTAAGCGCCTTGCAGAAATCAGAGTACAAGGGTATAGATCTGATGGTGGGGGGGGAGGGAATTCCAGAAGGTAGGACCGAGTGCAGCAAATTTCACTCCCCCATCCTTTTTTTCCTGAAACGTGGCATGGAAAAGAGGGACTGGGTGGAGGAGCGGAGTTGTCTAGCCGGGGTATCATTTTTAATTTCCGAATTTATAAAAGTAGGAGCAGTTCCGGCTCGGGCCTGAAACGTGGTGCAGCCAAGTTTGAAGAGGGCCCGCTCTCTAATGGGCAACCAATGCAAGTTCTTTAAAAGAGGAGTGGCATGGTGCAACTTAGGGAGACCATGAATGAGGCGGGCAACTTGGTTCTGGACCAACTGAAGGCGTCGAAGGGCATAGGCCGGGACACTGTTGCATAAGATGTTACCGTAATCTAGGCGAGACAACACCATTGCCATCAGAATGAGTTTTAAAGCAGAGGGAGAAAAAAATCTAGAAATTTTCCTGATGGTGCAAAGGGTAAAGAAACAAGATGTTACCACATACTGATCTGGGAGTGCAGGGTAAAATGTTGGTTCAGCATGATCCCAAGGGTTTTAACTGAGTGAGAAGGTAGGGGAGGAACACCAAGTGAGGGGGGCCCAAACGTGGGGGTACAGGGACTGGATGTACCACCAGTGAGAACCACCTCAGTTTTATCTGGATTAAATTTAAGGTGGTTGAAGTTCATCCAGTCCCTGATGAAAATCATAATCGATTGAAAATTGTGGATGGACTCTGGGGAGTGAGAAAGGTTGAAAATCAGATGGAGGTCGTCTGCATAGTTGTAGACTGTGATCTCCAGCTGCTGTAAAGCTAAAATGAGGGGGAAGATGTACAGGTTAAATAAAAGGGGGGAGAGGGAGGAACCCTGAGGGACGCTGCACTGCACCTTGCGTGGAGTGGCAGAAAGGTCTGCTAGATGAACGGCCTGGGTGCGGTCTCTCAAGAAGTAAGTGAGCCAAGCCAAAGGGGGCCCCCTGATGCCCGCTGCCTCGACACCGGTGAGAAGAATGAATTAGTCAACCGTGTCGAAGGCTGCGGACAAGTCAAGGAGGACCAGGGCTTGGGTACGGTTGGCATCCATCCCCTCCCTGACCCTGTCCAGGACTCAGACCACGACCCTCTCGGTGGAGTGGCGAGGGCGAAAACCGGCCTGATATCTCTGCACAAGTAGCCTCTCACCAAAGAGACACTGGTACTGACCTCTGAGAGACCTTATAATGCAAGTGGGCAGTGATACAGTAGCTCTTTAGTGCTTCCACAAAGTCAGTGGTTCTTACAGTGCATTAAACATTATTTGTAAAATCTGCATTAAAGTACGGTATTACTCCACTTAGACCTACATGGCCCAGCAAAGTACTAAACAAGATCATATATACACTCCTTAAGACAGTTTCAGAATCTCAAACTACATCACTGATGACATTATCTAGTGAGTGTTAGCAGTTTCTAAGATTGTATGAGTGTTAAACATAGTCTACTAGGTCTACTACTAATGTTTGATACTACTTCTAACATCTATTCTGTGAGTCGTTGTGTGACTGTGTGTATCAGAGTGTGAGTGGGTGTCTCAGTGGCTGCATGGGTGGATAACTGGGTATGTGAGTAGCTGTGTGGGCGAGTGAGTGGCTGTATTGCTGAGTGAGTGTGTCAGTGTCTATATGGGTGAATAATTGGCTATGTGAGGTACTGTATAGGTGAATGACTAGGTAGCTGCATGATTGTATGAGTTAAGTACTTGGTGTGTAAATGGCTGTATGGGTGAGTGAGTGAGTGAGTGAGTCGGTGTTTTGCAGGGGTGTTTGGTTAAGTGAGTTTGCATGTGAGTTGTGGCTCTGTAAGAGTGAGTGTCTGTCTGAGTTGCTGTATGATTGAGTGAGTGCTTTCATAGATGTGTGAATGGGTATTAGAGTGGTTGTGTGGGCATGTGAGCTTGTATGGGTAAGTGGCTGTGTTGAGAGGCTGTATCAGTGAGTAAGTAGGTATGTGAGTGGCTGTATAGGTGAATACTTGGGTTTGTGAGTAGCTATATGTGCGTGGCTGAGTGAGTGGCTGTATAGATGAGAGGTTGGTTATATGAATAGCTGTATGGGTGAGTGGGTGGTTGTGTGAGTGACTGCATGGGTCTATGAATGGGTATGAGAATGGTTGTGTGGGTATGGAAGTGGGTGTATGAGAGATTGTATAGGGGTATGAGTGTATGTGTGAGTGCTTCTGAGGATGATGCCAGTGATATCATCAGAGATTTCATCATTAGGCCTGGGCAGAGTTTGAAGAGTTCCACTATGTGGAACTCTGCAAAGTGACACAAAGCTCTCAGAAGTTCCAAAAGTATCGGAGTGCTGCACGAAATGTCGCTTGCACTGATCTTCCTGCTGCTCAAGTAGAAATTCTACCCAAGTGGCAGCTTGTGCCCACCCACTTACTATTGGCAAGCGTGAGTGGGGGAAAGCCTTTGCTACACAGAGCAGATTTTTCTGCACTCCATGAGCTCTGCAGAATACAGAGTGCAAAAAACGCCACAAACTCCGTGAACAGAGCGTAGGTTACCGCCCAGGCCTTGTCATCAGTGATGTTACTGATTATGTCATGAGTGGTGTATTATGTGAGATCATAAGCAGTGCATTGCAGGGTCATACCTTACTGTTAGCTCATGTAACTATAACTGTTGTATTTCCATGGTTTTGAATGAGTGGAATATGAGGTTAGCTATAATCTACTTGTAACCTTAGTTCTTTTCAAGAAATTTCTAATTTTTTTATTCTGCTTCCTAACTGTACTGTCCCTGTTACCTTTGGTTTTTTCAGTGAATTGCTAAGGTTGTTTACATTTTATTTCCTAACATTATGTCCCTGTGACCTTTTGGTTTTCCTAGTGAATTTCTAAGGTTTTTTAAATTTTATTTTCTAACTGCTACCTGGAACGTCTGAGACTGGGTGTGTGAGTGGCTGTATAATTCAGAGAGTTGGTGTGTAAGTCACTGTATGGGTGTATGAGTGGTTTTGTTGGTGTGGTTGTCTGTATGAGTCTAAGAGTAGGTGTATGAGTGACTGTATGGGTGTGTACATGGCTGTGTGAGTGGTGTGAGTGGTGTGTGAGTGCCTATAGGTATCTATGAGTAGGTACGTGAGCATCTAAGTGGGTTTGTGATTGGGAGTATGAATGTCTGACTGGATCTGTGACTGTGTGTGTGAGCCTCTGAGTGAGTCTGTGAGTCAGTTCAGGAGTCTGTGAGTGAATCTGTGAGTGGATGCATGAGTGTCTGAGTAGGTCTGTGAGTGGGTGCATGAATATCTGAGTGGTCCTATAAGTGGGTGTGTGAGTGCCTGTGTGGATCTGTAGCTGGATCTGTAAGTAGCACTATGGGTCTCTGAGTGGGTATGTGAATGCCTGTGTATGTGAGTAGGTGTGTGAGTGGTGCTATGAGTCTGTGGGTGAGTACCTGTGCGGGTCTCTGAGTGGGTGTGTGAGGTGCTGTGTGGGTCAGAGTGGGTGTATGAGTTCCTTTGTGTGTCTGTAGGTAGGTGTATGAGTTGTGCTGCAAAGTTTGAGTATGTGCATACTTGGAGTGTTCAAAAGGGAGAACCATGGACTCTGCTACTACCAGGAGACAACAAGAAAGAACCCACTCATAATGCAGAAGCCAATATTATTGTGAATGCTATGGAGATGGGGAAATTACTATTTTCATGTGGAAACCAGCAGGGGTGTCCCTTATCCCCTATTTTATTTGCCTTTCTTATTGAGCCACTAGCAATAGCCATTAGGCAAAATTACCATATTCATCCCCTGCTCCCACACATGGGGAAGATAAAGCTATATGCTGATGATATTATGTAATCCTTGACAACAGAGGGACACACAGGAAAAGGATTTAGAGATCTTTACACATTAGGAGAAACTGGGAGGCTATAGAATTAATAGAAAGAAACTGAAATAATATTGTGTAGGTGCAATTCAGATTTACACCCAGACATAGCCTTGTGTGTGACACCTCAGCCAAAAATATATTTGGGTATTAGATATTCATCATAGATTTGCAATGTAATCGATCTCAAATTTCCCCGCTGCTTATTAAACTCTAAACCCACACTGGAATTCTCTTCCCTTTACTATTCTTGGGAGGCTTTCCATGATTATTATTATGTAAATTCTTCCTATATTCAATTTTCTCTTTTCAGCTGTTTCATGTGCTTTAATCACATAATTTTTCAGAAAGGTGGAGTCCATGTTTACATCTTTTATTTGTCCCCCAAAAAATAGCCAGACTAGCACCAAGCACTTTAAGGGCGGAAGAAGGAGGTCTGTCGCTTCCTAATCTTAAAGGCTACTATTTTGCACAGTATTTGTCCAGTATTTGTCCAGTGCAATGACAGGATATATATGAGTATTATTTTATGCAACTATTTTTTTGAAGAGTATCAAAGACATGATGTGTTAAAATCAGTAAAATCACCTGAAAAAAGCCCTTTATAAGAGTCTGAAGTGGTTTCTTCGGAAGCGGTCAGATCTGTATAGAAGATACGCCATTCCCTTTATTAACGTAGCAACTTCTTTGATCAGAACTAGTGCTGGCACTTGACACTGTTCATTAGTGGGCAAGAGCAGGCTTCGGGTCGGTAGCAGACCTTTTATCAGGGGAGAGATGTTTAAACCTGTCAGAAATTCATGAGTTTATTCAAGGGGTTTTCTACTTCTTGGTCCTATAAGTTGTTGAATAAACTATTTATCAATCTTAATCTGCCCCAGATAACTAGAAGTCAGAAAGGGGTACTCGTGCTACTCGAAATCCATGAACATAAAATCCCTGGGCAATAGAAATGACTGTTTGCTTCTGTTAAGGACTTTGATTTCACCCAAAAAGCAATTAGAAAATGGGACAACTGTGAAGGTCTGGAGTTAAGAACAAGGATATGAGATGGAGTTAATATGATAAATGTTAGTGTTTTAATGGGTGCTGAATGGCTTTGAATTCTATTTTTAGCAAATGACTGCTGTATAGAACCAAGCAATATCTTGCAAAAATCAATCCCAATTTGCCAAGTCACTGATTTCGATGAGTCATAGGGTCTGCTGTTAACTGGATGCACATAATTGGCCAATACCCTCTTTTTCAAGGTTTCTGGAATGAAATGTTTCAGTATTTGGAGTCTGAACAGCAGGTCAAATTAGTTTCTAGTACCTGACTGAACGTTTTGGGATATGATCATGCTTCCAGCCAAACTAATATGCTGACAACATTACTATATGTATCAATGGCAGTGGCCAGATCCCTGTTGCTTCAAAAGTGGTTGACACAGTTGTTCCTCACAGTTGGAGATTGCCTGCTTAAAATGAAGTTAGTTGAAATAATATATGCAATGCGCAATGGGGGTCAGGAAATGTGTTCAACTTTGGGGGAGGTTTTTGACTAAAAGTGAGGGGGTCAATTAGAAGACTGGATTATTCCCTTTTGCTATTCTTTCACAATTGGCTCTTCATGCACTTTATCTACTCTTATAGGTCTTATTTTAATGGAATCTATTTTCAGGCCTTGATATTTATCTTATACAAAGTTTTTTCACATATTTCTATCTCTTTAACTGATCCGGTATGTACTTTGTTATGAAATGTGCACTTATTAATGTAGGTATTGTTTATGCTTTAATAATATTTTTTTATTGATGTATCTATATTGAACATTTTTGGATCACAATAAAAATTTTTTTTTAAAAACCCACTCGTCAGAGTCACTACAGAAGAGATTGTGCTATGATACATTAACAACGCATTCACCTGCATTCAGGATTTCACATGGTTTTTCAATGAAGATTGCAGAGAAAACACACTTGCTTTGCCTTTGCCAAGCCCAAGTTAGGGTAATTTGTCTTCTAAAGAAGGGTATCTTCACTTGCTGGGTCTGAGCTAGCTATAACTTAAGCCCCGCAATGCACTGTTTATGACCTCTCATATTACATCATCATGACATGGTCAGTGACATCACTGATGACATCCCTGTTGACATCTCAAATAACATCAGTGATGATATCATGTACAGACCCACTCACGCAATTAGGCGCCGATTACGATTGCGGGCGGACGTGAGTCTGCCACCACAGCGGTCGCATCTGGCAAATTAATATTGCGGCGGGTGCTTCTGGCTGCAGTACTCGCCGCAATGGTAAATGGCCATGGTGTGCATTTCCCTGCACAAAGTGGCAGGCACCTTGCAGTGCCTGCCACCTTGTGCATGGAAATGCCCAGTGCACCACTGACCCCCCCACCACAGAGGGGGTCTGTAAAGGGCCACCGAAGCCAACCTCCTGGTTTCACCACCATGGGAAGGCTGGCTCACGCCAGCATTGTGATCGGGCGGGCAGTGCCTTCGAGGTACCGCTCCCATACCCCCGGCCTTATCCGCTCCACCAAGCAAACGTTATGATTGCCTGTGGCGGAAGCGTGAGTGCCTGCCGTGTTTGTGGCATGATTCCCCCCACCATCCTAATGTTTCTTTACGGTGTTCGAAAGTAATTTGGCACGGTTCAGCCATCACCAGTTATTCATGGCGTTTGGCCGCGACAAACAGGTTTATCGATTCCGGTTACCCGATAGTAGCATCTAAGTACCTTATGCATTAAAGGGCTTCTCACCTTATCATAATCACACGAAGGGACGCCCCAGTCCCGAAATGCATCGGGCTTTCTTTTAAACATTTTGTATATATTTTCTTGTGTTGCTCATGATGCAATGACTACACGTTTTGTTTTTCAAGTGATATGATGTATACTTGTGAAACTATTACATTTACCATATGTGATTTTGATGTATAATCATGTACAAGATGATATAACTGAATATAATATCCAAACCTAAGCATTGTTTTTATTTTGTTCATCACATTATTGGAATTTTGCATTAACGTACACGGTTCTTTAGTAACCCATTGCACAGTTCACAGTGCATACAACATCGATGATTTGTATTTTTCTTCTTGATTCACGATGCTTGAACAGACAGCAAGCGTCACACTGTAGTACCATTGTAAATAAGTTAGAAAAACTGGTTCATAAATTTAAATAGGTGTGCGCCTCCATCCCCCCTACGTTCGGAGGAAATGGGAGCCAGATGGCAGAGAGACCGCCACCACTGGCCCGGCGGTGGCGGACTCTCCACCATCGTAATGAGCCCCTTATAAATCTTCACATAAACCCACTCGCATGCCCACACAACCACTCACACACTCATTGACAGGCTCATACAACCACTCACATACTTACTTACCCTTACAGCCACTCACACACCCAGTCAATTACCAATACAGAAACTCACAACGCCACTCACTCACCCATACATGTATTCAAATACCCACTTACTCACCCATACAGCCACACACACCGTCACTTACTCACTGATACAGTCTTCACAAGCCCACTTATTTGCCCACTTAGCCACTAGCCAAGTCACTTACCAATACAGCCACTGAAACGGACACTCACTCACACACCAACTCCCACACCCACAGAACCACTTACATACCCATTCACACATCCATACGACCACTCAAACAACCACCCACTATCTCTTACAGCCAATAACACCCGCTCACTTACCTATACACACACTCAAACAGCTATTCTCTCACCCATGTAGTCAACTAGTCACTCACACAGCCACTTAGTCACAGATTCAGTTGGGCATTCAGTCAGGGTCACCAATGTGCTGTACCTCTTATAGGTGGGTAGCCCATGTGCAAGGCCTGTGGTCTGTCAGGCTACCTGTGAACCAGGTCTTTGAGAGGTCTGTCTGTTATGTTTGGAATGTAAATGGAGTATATGGTGTAAGTGCAGGGTTTGGGGAATCTCTGTCTGAGTGCAGGGAGCATGTCTCTATGTATTGCCAATGCTTGTTTTAAGTATTGATCCAACTTGGACTGGTATCAAAAGAGGAAAATAAAGGGCTACATAATTTTTGGGGCGTGTGCACCTACAAAATCATGCATGGACAGGTCATAGGCTTTTTTCAATACTATTCCTTAGCAGTGCTAAATTTGTTTAAAAATTTAAGTTCCAAGCCCTTCTCAGGAGGCTACTGCATCCTGCCAGCGCAGCAAATAAGAGTACTAAAACAACTACTAAACATTGCACTTCTACAAGTTTGACAGTTCAGACTACCCGAGGCCACCTAATGCTATAAGAAGAGCATGGGCTGACTTCATTTTTAATTTTAATATATATTGAATTAATACACAGCGTTTTTCTCATCTCAAAATTAGACAGACAGTGTCACTAGCAAACTGTTATTAGTGCCATATTGAAAATTAAATGTGGGTGCCGAGCACCAGAAACCACTGGCTGAAATTAAGTGTTGGTCTTTACCATGCTGAACAGCATGAAAGATGCTGCATAAAAAGTTATTGTCAAAGCCATCAGTATGCAGGGGGGTGAAACTTTTAAATGTGTACTTAAGGGAAATCAGTTGAAACTCTGTGGAGAGTGAAAACTTTTTTTTTTAAACTATTGGTCATACAGAAAATCTCAAAGAGTTAAATGTTGTTTAATACCATGGGTGTTAGAAAGATATGAACTTTGTTTAAAAATGAAATTTTAAATATTTGACACACAAAAGTATCTTATAGATTAACTTTGTAAGATTCTGCCAACGATTTTTTGTGTTTATATGTAGTAGTACTATTTAAAAATATCATTTGATGTAATGGTTTTTGTTTTTAAAAGACCGATCACCCAAAATAAAATCTTGATCTTGAATCTTGGAGCCAACAGGTACCAAAGGTGAGATCTATTGGCTCTGACTAACATGTTTGGGTCTGTCCTGCCCCCAGCTGGTTTGCCATTTTGCTGGTTTCAAAGAAGGAAGAAGTCTGAGGGTCTTCCGAAGTTTGTGGCCGATGAATCCACTCAGAGATTTCGATCAGGCAGGGAGATCTGAGTTCACTGGGCAGGGTGAGGTGCATTGAGAAGCCTTGCACACAGTGAGCTGGTTAGGGGTTTACCTGAGGGTCAGTGCTTGTTACATGGTACCAGAGGCAGTACAGAAGGTGTCCTGCACACGGAAGCTTTAAGAATACAGTTGACTATAAAAGTGCTAATAAGGAGGAGGCATTTTAACACCTACAGGAAAATGGCCCTAAACAAGCTGGGGACCAACATTGTGTAAAAACATGTGATAGTCCTGAGCACACTTTTTTTCTGTAATAATTTAAGAGCAAAGCTGCAATTGGGACCCAACAGTCTATAGCCAATAGGTTTTTATCAGTCAGGAACAGCGGCTACGCAGGTGTCCTCCCTCACCGCCTATCCCCATTCAACCACAAACGTAGGAATGAAGAAGTGTTGGAGCTGCCCCCGGAAGCTTCTCACTAGTGCTAATTGTTTGTCTCGAGCCTCCTTTAAACTTTTACTGTCCTCAATATCAGCTAAGCAAAGGCATAGAGGAATCACTTTGCCACAAGGCCATATTTTATGATCTAGACCTGGAATAAGAAGGACTTTCTTCAACTTAATAAAAGATTGTTTTCTTTTGCACATCTCTTATGTCCTTACCACTGCTTTTTGTAACAAGTCTGTTCACAATTGCATTCTATGACCAAATTTTAATTAAAATGGCAATGAGATAAATGTAAAAAACATAGTCCTTGGCACTGGGCGCTGTCCGCTTGCAGTAGTATTCCATGATCAGTAGAGTCCAGACCAATTCTCCTAACACACACTCACTATTGTCCGAGGTTTTGAGCATAAATACTTCCACTCCTTGCAAAGTGGAAGCATAGGAACACTTTAAAAAACACACACATTTGTCCACATTGGAAGGCTGTAAAACTGTTTCAAACGTGTGTTAATGTCTAATTTCATGTAATATCAAGGGAAACAATAGACAAATTGCACACTCCTAAATTAGCAAGGCAGAGTTAGTGCTCTCTGTCAGAGAATGTAACCAAACAACAAGGTGATGGGTGGAATGCTTGGGTTTATCTGAGTCTCTGGCAGTCTCATGGGCCTCATTTGAGTCCATGGTTCTTCACCCACTGTGACCCCCTACACAGAGACCAGGCATATGCAAAGCAGTCCAATAGGAAAAGTCCAGCTGAACTGCCCCCTCCAGAAGGGGACCTAGGCATCCTCTGACTTGTCCACCCTTCTGAGGCCTTGCCAGTGAGGTACAGCTGAGGTCCTGGTGGTGCTGTGTGCATGGGGGCCACGCCCAGAAAAAAACATCTTAGCTACATCATATAAAGCACTGTCTACATTGTATAGGGTATGTCCAGAGGTTTTGTATAAACAGACTACCCGTTTTCAAAATGACCAATTAAAATGCCTTTTGAGTCATGCAGCACTGTTCAAATATATTTTCGAACAATATATGAATGAATTGAGTAATTTTCTATCATTAGATTTTCGAATCAGTTATTCTTTCCAATGTATACATGTTATGTGAATGACATATATTAAGAGAGAAGATCAATTGTGATATAAAATGGTGTTTCTTTTTTTTTCAGAATCACCAAATATGCCTCTTTGGGTCTACATCCTACTGGTGCTTTCGCCACTGTATCTAGCTATGATCTGCGTTCTTTCTTTATGCTTCTGCTGTGAAAGAGGTAATCTACTGCAAGGGTATTTTGTGCTTGTAACAGAGGAGAAGTGAAAGTAGGAAGTTGCTCTTTCCTTTCCTCTGCCACTGACATACCGTAGAGCATTCACAAGATTCTGCTCTTCAGACAGCAAGCCCTGTATACACAGGTGCACTCACTGTATCTGGCACTGAGACAGGCACACCTAACATGGCACCCTACCCAAACCTTGGCAAACAAACCCAACCTGGCACACTAACCCAACTAATGGCACACTAACCCGACCCCTAGCAAACTAACCCAACTCCTGGCACACTAACCCAAACCCTGACACACTAACACAACACGTGGCACACTAACCAAAACCCTGGAACACTAACACAACCCTGGCACAATAACCCAAACCCTGCAAACTAACCCAACTCCTGGCAGACTAACTCAAACCCTGGCACACTAACCCAAATGCTGGCACACTAACACAACGCCTGGCACACTAACCCAACCCATGGCACACTAACCTGACCCCTGGCACACTAACTCAAACCCTGGCAAACTAACCCAACCCGTGGCACACTGACCCAAACCCCTGGCACAGTAACTTAAACCCTGGCGCACTAACCCAAACACTGATTATAACCAAAGATTCTGTTTGGGGCACAGACATGCGCACTGTCACCTCTACTTTCAGTCGAGGCACAAAATGTAGGCCCAATGCAGGGTACCATAAGAAAGACTATAAAATTATACTCTGCCAAAATGAAGATGCAAAACTAAAAACCATACAAAAATATTTACCACAACCATTTTGACCTGCATCCCTATGATCCAAAATTTGAGTGAAGTGGGGAGAGTAAATTTACTAATTCGGATTGTCGGTGAAAAGTGAGTGTACGTGCATTTTTGAATTGTCTGTAGATAGACATCTTTTTGATTAGACATGTTTAGAAAGACAAAATGTAGTACAAAACGTACTATAGAATGTAAGAGGTTCACTGATAGAATATTGATGTAAAAATATTGATGGTAAAAATATTGTAAAAAAACATAGATAGTAAAAATATCGACTCCCTATACTTGAACAGGTAAGTAAAAAAATATGGATTCAAAAAAATCGAAGTAAAAAATATAAATGTAAAAAATATTGCTTGAAAAAATAATAATATAGATTAAAAATATAAAATATTAATAGTAACTTTAACACAATTAGTTCGATTTAATATACATGTTAACTAAATATAAAAATGTAACTTGATTTAAAAAATATAAACACACAAACATTATAATTTATACATATACATGTATTTACTCAAATAATTTATTAACTATTATCTTTAAATTATATAAAAATAAAATGTATACATCAATAATATAAAATAGAAAACACTCTATAATTAATTAAATCATTAAACTATTAAAACAAAATGAAAATATACATTTTGCAAAACAATAAATACAACAGTAGGGAAAATGTTGGTTAGCGAAACAATAAAATGTACTATTCCAACTGCAATAAGTGCAGCAGTAGGGAAAGTGTTGGATAGCGGCGGGGCAAAAATGACTATTCCCTCTCCAAAGAGTGCAACAGTAGGGAAAGTGTTGGATAGCAGGGGGTACAATTTACTATTCACATTCCTTTGAGCGCAAAAGTAGGGTAAATGCTGGATAGTAGAAGAATTACATTTACTATTTACCTCCAGTGAGTGCAACAATAGGGAAAGTGCTAGATAGCGGAGGGGTACAAATTACTATTCCCACTCCAGTGAGTGCAACACTAGGGAAAGTGCTGGATAGCGGAAGATTAAAAATTACTATTCCCACTTCAAAGAGTGCAACAGTAGGGAAAGTACTGGATAGCAAAGGGGTAAAAATTACTATTTCCAATCCAGTAAATGCAACAGTAGTGAAAGTATTGGATAGCAGAGGGGTTAGAATTAGTATTCCCACTCCAGTAAGTGCAACAGTAGGGAAAGTGCTGGATAGCAGAAGGGTAAAAATTACTATTCCCACTCTAGTGAGTGCAAACAGTAGGGAAAGTATTGGATAGTAGAAAAACAAAAATGACTAATAAAATTTAAACATTTGTTTTAATAATCTTAAAAATAAATAAACAATATTTTAAACATATACAATTAAATATATTACACATAT
Source organism: Lissotriton vulgaris (assembly GCF_964263255.1). Classification (NCBI taxonomy): domain Eukaryota; kingdom Metazoa; phylum Chordata; class Amphibia; order Caudata; family Salamandridae; genus Lissotriton; species Lissotriton vulgaris. Next base: position 220,393,831 of record NC_141685.1, read on the forward strand.
AAAAAGAACCCGTATTATTATTTGTATAACATATAACGAAAACCCACAAATACATGTTTAAACAGTGTTTCTTTAAAAAGAACAAATATTCACAAACAAATTATTTGAAACATAAATGTATTTATTTTATTTCCTACCCTATAAAACCACAGCAATAAAAAAGACCAACATTTTTATTGAAATGAATTACCTTAATTAACATAATTAATAATTAATTTGAAATATATTAATAATAAAAAAGATAATAAGCATTCATTGAGTACACATACGTTAACACTATAATATCCACAACACACACCTAAAATTAATTACACAATTACAATGATAAATTATTAATTAATTAATTTAAATTAGCTAACAACTAATAGTTAAACAATTATTAATACATTAATTTACACATTTAACACTATAATATCACAATTAGAAAAATATTAATAAATACAAATTATACAATACATTTACATAATTAAATTACTTCCCACCCTATTCCCATATGAACCCACAACCCGCTACGGAACTGAAAATGCAACATTCAAATGAAATAATTAATAGCTATAAATAATGAATACATTTATATAATTAAATTACTTCCCACCCTATTCCCTTATTAATCCACAACCCACAACAGAACTAAAAATGCAAAATTCATTTAAAAATAGTTTCTTAACTAATACAATTTTAACACATATAATAAAAATACAAACAGTACTTATACAAAAACAAACATCACACACAAAAAATGTGTAATAAAATACATACCATTTATAAAAAATCGATATTTTTAACAACTATATTTTTAGAAACGGTATTAAAAACTTCAATATTTTTTAAATCAATATTACTTACCTAAAATCGATATTCTTGACCACCAAGATTTTACAGGCAATATTCCTGACCCATGATATTTTTACCACAATATTTCTGCAATTCAATATTTTTACCTCAATAGTCTTACTCTGCACCATGTAAGAGGTGCCTACACTTACATGTACAGAGTCCTCCTCTTTGACTGCAGAGTCTCTACACAGGGGAGTAGGTGGGAAAAGAAGCAGACTTACTACTAAAGGAGATGGAATTAGGGAGGAGTAAGAGGGGTTTAGAGAGGCTTAGGGAGAGGTTTAGGGAGAAATGTCACCTATCCACTCGAGAGTAAGCCAAATTGATCATGAGGTGGGTGGAGATGTAACGTACCACTTTTGTAGTAAGTTTGCACTCGGAGTAAATACTGAAAGTAGTAAAGTTACTGCAAAGTTTACAGTTTCCCAAATGTAACTTCCCTTTCTGAATCAGTCCCATAGTGTTTATCTTTGCCATTTACATTGTTGAGTATTTTTGTAATCTATATTTATAACGTCTCTAGTTTGATAGCTTAACACCATCAACTTCTGCTGTGTAGACACAGTTGCATGAAGCCCAGGGCTTCAGAATTGGCCAATATCTGTGTATATCTGCGAGAAGCCGGTCCAAGTGAATCTCTTGTCGTTACAAGCCACATTTTCTGTGGAGCCACAGCATCTGTAACAACTGCCTATATACATCAATCTAACCCCATCATTACTCCAATTTAGGAAAGCGCTGAAGACACACCTCTCTAAGGAACACTGCGTCACAATGAACAAACAATCCACTTACACTATCACCAACCCCTCAGATCACACACTGACTACATTAGTGCAAAACAGAAACTACTAAATATATCCCTTGTTTGTTAAGTATCCCAGGCTGTGTTTATGACTTATGGACACATTTGGAAGTGAGTAGCAATGCGAACCTGCCTAAAATCAGCCGACCCTCTGTCCCCACCTCTTTCAGTAAAAACTCTCCATTGCAGTTCTTTTTAACCTTTTGCCTACTTTGGAATAAGTGGAACACAGGAAACACCACTGAATCATCTTTGGAATCTAGGGACCCCACTGAATCATTACAATAGCCTGGGACCTGGGCCTTAGCATTTTCAATGATTTAAATCACAAAACAATATACAAAAAATACTGAAATAAGCATTCATCAAATACACAAATCATGAAATATTTTATATAATTCACAAACAATTATAAAATAATTTAAATTTTATTGGGAAGGTTGGAGCTTTACTAAATTCTATTGAGACCATTTATTGTCCATTCTATATTCTGATTGATACACTCCTTGCACCAATCAGTCTGAGGATGCTTGCATAATCTTTAGCCTCCAATTTCCAATTCCTTCACATTTACAGAACATTTTAAAAATGTCAATGTTATATGGTGATTCTTTATTTATATACATTTGTTAGAAAATGGCCCTCTCTGAAGGGTTACCCCAAACCTTTTGCCTTCCTCCTCCTCTTTTTTCTTAACTCTTTTCATTGGGCTTAGAACTCTGAGCAAATTTACCACTGCTAACCAGTGCTAATGTGCATGTACTTCTCCCCTAAAACTGGTAAGTACCTTGTAAAGTGGTTACCATATACCCAGGGTCTATACTTCAAATGCTACAAATCGGCCTGAAGCACTGATTGTGTCACCCACCAAAGTAGCCTTTCAAACCTGTCTCAGACCCGCCACTGCAGTGCCTGTGTGTGCAGTTACTGCCACTTTAAAGTCCACATTTGAAACTACTTGCCAGGCCCTAAACCTCCCTAATATTACATATAAGTCACCCCTAAGGTAGGAATAATAAACCCTAAGGGCAGAGTGCCATGTAAACAAAAATTAAGACATGTACTTTTATGTTTTGCATGTCCTGGAAGTGACAAACAGCCTCTTTGTTTTTCACTACTCTGAGGCCTCCCCCTCTCATTGGACAGCATTGGGAATTCCTTAATATATTTTTAAGCTGTAATTCCTAATCAGAGAGGAGTAGCTTTTTCATTTTTCATATCTTTTGAATGGTAGTGATAAATGCTCCTTACTGGTGAAGTTGTATCTAGCATTACTGTTCTATAAATGCCACTTTTTAGAAAGTGGACATTTCTCTGTACATACTGCTCTATGTGCCTGAAAGCCTGTCTCTAATACATGTCTAGGGTGGTTGACAGCTACACATTGTGCGTTCTCTCTAGACAGCCACAAACTCAGGAAGCTTAGCACTCTTCTGCATTACTGTGCATTCTGATGGGTCATCCTGGGAGGAATGGGAAGGGCTAACACTTACACCTCAATAGGTAATGTTGTGTCCACACACAAAGGAGTGTGTACCCCCACAGACAGCCTGACAGACAGAACTTGTTTAAAAGGGATCCTTGTGTACTTCAGAGAGTTCCTTTGAAGTAACCCCCAACATCAAAGTCACTGACCCCCTGATATCAGACCCTTCGGGATCTTGAACTGTACCTCTGTCAGTTGGAATCCTGTGCAGCTTAAAGGACTCAACTGGACTTATTTTCTGGGAGGACTGCTTTTCTACGTGTTGCCCTGCTGCCTTATTTATGACCCAGTTTGCATCACTCATGCACCCATCAAGAACTCCACCCCGGCTGTAGATTCTAAAGCAGAGGGTTGATGAAGCCCCTGAATATGCACATAAAACCATTGTGCATACATTCCAGAATGAGCATGTGTTCTTTGGTCAAGTCAGAACTCAATATGTAGATTCATATTCATGCATGTGTCCACACATTTATAGCATATGTACTTGTACCGACAGCCATTTTTAGACTTGATCATGATCTCCCCTAGTTGCCGACTAGTATCGCTGTAGAAGATTAACATGCAGACGCAGTGAATGGATTAATCAGATCTCAACTTTGTGGCTTACAGGTTGTATACCAATACCAGCTGCAAGCCTTGGCATCTTCTTTAAAGAGAAAATCCTATTTTAACCCGAGGCAAGGTGGGGTTGCTACACCTTCCACTACCCAGTGGTGTAACAAAAGCTCTGTGGTGCAGGGGGCCATAAGCTCCAGGAGGCCCCTGAAGGCACAAGTTGTAAGTGCAGGTTCATGGAGGGGGGCCCCCTCCATGTTCTTTGTAGGAGTGACCCCTTATATTTTTTACTCCACTGCCACCACCCTTTGTAAAGTCCTGACTCCACTGAGGTCAGTTGTGTTCCGAGGAGAACTTACACACATCTCAGTGCTCACTAAAAGGGCATATTTGTGTAGAAAACAATTCTGCCCAGAATTTGTTTTGCTTCGATTCACTCTTTATCCCTTCACCTGCAATTAAAATGACCAAAACATCCCCAGAACTATCCCCTCTTTTCAACCCACCGACTAAATTGTAACTTTCTCTTGCCTTTTACAAACAATTGACTTTCCTGTTCAGTCAGAAAGAAAATGTTTATTTTACCTGTCTAATACATCCCTCTTTCGCTGTAGCACCTAGAACATCACCCACCTCTACTACAAGCCATTAACCTACTGAGAAAAAAAATGATTCATTAACTTTAATGAGCAAGAGATGTTACCCCTCAATGTTTGCAGTTTCTGACTGACTTACATTTTTACAAACATACAGTTTGTGCAATTAAGTGTGCCATTTTATTTTTTGCAGTTTTTGTTTGTTTGTTGTTTTGCAACCCATGCTCCATCTACTTATAGACAATAAAACGCATGAGAAACCCCATAACCACACTTTCAGAGATCAAAATAGTTCTCCACCATCTCACTCTTGCAGCCCACACCAAACAAAAGGTTTTGTGGGTTACATAACTTCTGGTGCCACCGGAAGTGCATGGAAGACATGTTTTCTAACCAGCTCCTATCTTTGTAGTCAAATTAATGCAGAAAAAGTTAAATCAAATGTATCCAGGGCAAAGGAATTGCCAACGTTAAAAGGTCCCAGATCTGAATGTCTCATTGATGCAGTATATCGGATGGTTGTGTGGCAGCACCTTCAACAGGCTTTCTTGCCTATCACACATTGCATTCAGGGACATGTAGTTGTAAATTTAGATTCACTCTCAACATCAAAATGCATGGAAAAAATAGCACAAGAAAAGTGCAGAGTAAAATAATTGCTGTTTTTTGAATCTGCATAACACAGAGGCCTTAGTAGCTTTTCCAGCATATACACTTTTTTTTATAGAAGCATAATGCCTTCAACAATATTTCATAGCACTTTGTAAAAATGTGTGCTCTACATTTAGTCACATCTTTGGTCTGCACTGGGTGAAAAACTCAATTTCTATTTATTTATTTATTTGGAGTTTTACATAGCGTGAACATGACCCTAACGAATATCAGAGCACTGTTCATATAATCATCAAGTCATACCACAGCAGTGAAAAGAGAAAAACAAGTGACAATAAGAGACAGAATAATCATTAAATACATATATACAGGTCGGAAGGGCACCGAATCGGGTTCGGCATTATCGGATCGGATTCGGAGGCTGAATTTCTGTCCGGTTCGTACTCTGGGTCCGGACGTCGAAGTATGATGCAAACAAGCGCAAAATGTCTGTCCAAATCGCTTCCAGGTCCGAACCGCTCCGCACATCTCGGCTGTAAGCTAATTGTGGCGCGCAATGGAGGCGAATTCTCACTGAGCCAGTACGATGCTCAATTCGGACAGCCGGATTGAGTCGGAGCTTCCGGCTTGCAACAGCTCCCGGAGTTGGGCTTTGGGGGTCCGCATCGGACTCCCTGTTACCCGCAGCCTTATGACTCAGACACAGGGGGAGACCCGTGGGTCTCCCCAACACAGGCATGTACGATGCGATTGGCACCAACGCGTACCCACTGTAGGGGGCGCTCTTATCCACAACATACCCATTCAGTCAATGGGAGCCCATGTATGCGTCGTACGATCGGCTCCCATTGACTTCTATGGAAGTCTGACCGAACCAATCCGACAGCATACGACCGCATCGTACTCGCTCGGTTGGACTGCAGGAGTCCGGATTGGTAGGAAAACACCCTGGATCCGGCTCTGTCGGAGTGCTTTCCAACTGAGATCAGAATCGGCCCCTAAGAGCTAGGCACATCATTTCTAATATTCTCTCAGGATCATCCAATGATAGCCAAGCAGAAGAAGGATCATCTCTCTTGCAGAAGGAATCTGTGCATCAAGAGCTTTTTTGCTTCTTTTTTTAAGTAGGCAGTTGAGCGTTTTGTCCATATTTATGTGGGTAGAGTGTTCCAAATTCTTGGCAAAAGGCCAGAGAAGGAGCGGTTGTATGTTTTCTGTTTTTTGAGCTTCTGTGGTTTCAGTAGAAAGGAAACAGTGCTTCTTAGGAAGTGCCTGCCACCAGAAGACTCAAGTGTTTTGGCCAAGTATATTGGAGTATTGTGGTGGAGGGCCTTGTGCGTCATTCAAGCAATTTATAGTTGTACTTGAGCTTCAAACAGGAGCCAATTATGATGTTTTATGTCTGGATTAATTTGATCTATTGTCCTCTAACCTGTAATGAGTTTGGCCGCTGAATTCAATACGGCCTTTAATAAGGCCAATTTTACTCTGGGAAGTCCAGAAAGAGCGGCACTCCCGCAATCTAATCATGAGATTACCAGAGATGGTAGAGCTAATTGAAAATCCTCAGGGGGCAAGAAGGGTTTGATTTTTTTGTATTATAGTAATTTGGGGGTTGGCTCCTCTGACGGTTGTACTGATATGACCTTGCATGTTAAGATGTTTGTTCAGTACAATTCCTAAAGAAAGAGTTGTGTCAATAATGTGGGGGAGCAGTGGAGAGCTGAGAGTTGTTTGATCCACTCATCTATGGAAGGGTTGAGAAATTGTGGGGGACGATCAAAAGCAATTCAGTTTTTAGGGTGTTGAGCATCAGGTAATTGCAGGTCAGATATTGCTGGGTTTTCAACAAAGTGCAGTTGAGCATTTTGATATCTTTGGGTGAAGCGATTTTCATATACAGCTGTGTATCATCAGCTTACACGTGGTATCGAATGTTTGAGTTCTTCAAAATTTCAGTAAGCGGTTCCATGAACAAGTTGAATTGAGTGAGTGAGAGTGAGGAGCCTTAACGAACTCCAATTGTTACTAGTGTAATGTCTGATAGGGATTAGTTGACTTTGATTCTTTGAGTTCTGTTTTGTAGGAAATAAGCAAACAATTTTTAAACAGGACCAGATAGCTCCATCCTATTTTTGAGGAGTTCAATCATGTTGTCATGTTTGGCCATATCAAACGCCGATGAGAGAACACTTTCATTTCATTTCATTTAAACTTTATTCGGCTTCAAAAATGAGAACCATAAAAGTTACATTTACACAAGTGAACAAGCGAATTTAAAAATGGACATCACGGATCAGGTTACATGAGTTCAACAGGGTCGGTACACATTAAGTAAGAGTATAAAGGCAATATTTAAAGTTAAAAGCAATTCATAGTAATACATTTTATCCTAGTCAGTTGAAATACAGGCTTTTTCTGTATCTTAAAGACCATTATACAAACCCTACAATCAGCGGTATAGTCGGGTTTTAACAATTTGAATTTGAATTTAAAAACATTTGTATAGCGCGCTTATACCACGCGGTTTCATGGCGCTTTTCAGATTGCGAGGTGACAGCAGGAGCAGAGGAAGTTAGACAGCGAAAGCTCGGGAGAAGAGCAGGGTTTTAAGGCTTTTTCGAAACTCTGTGTAAGAAGATGTCATGCGGAGTTCCACAGGGAGGGAGTTCCAAAACACAGGAGCGAGAACCGCAAACAATTGCAGGTAAAACAAAGCTGGGCGTGCCTGTGAAAAATTTAGTTTTTTTAAGAGAGATTTTAAAAACAATCTATGGGGGCCGCATAAAAGTCGCAAAAGAGGACAAAGTTTAACAGATCCTGTGGAGACAGGTTGTCGCAGCCACAGGGTGCTAACACCTGTCCTTTATGGCTCCCCCTAGGTACTGCCAGTAAGAGGTGAAAATAGTCCAATCTAAACCTTACTAGCAGAAATCTTTTGTGCATTGATAGAGGCCATGCAAGATAATCCTCCATTCCTGGAGAGGTTTTGAGCATTAGATGTCTGCGTGCTCCAGATTTCTGGAGTTCCTGTTCCTCATGCTTGATCTGCTTATGCTCTAAAAAAGATTCCTTTACAAAGGCCACGTCTTCCTTTGTTATGCACTCTGGAGTCAAGAAAAGATCCAGGCATCCCAGCTCATTAAAGGATCTCATTAAGTATTTGAACCATGGTATTACAGGCATGTGGTCCAAATTCAACAAATCCCTGTATATTTTCTGTGTAAGAACGAGATCTTTGTTTAGCCAACTTTTTAGCCAGAAGAGCATGGAGCGCAAGCCAAGGGTGTCCCTGATGTATTGAACACCAGTTTCTTTGTGAACTGAGAAGTTTGATGTCCCTTGGGGGACCCCCAGCAGTTGTTTTAGGAAGGTATTTTCAGCCACCTGAATCCCTTCAGCTCGGGTGTATCCTCACAACTTACTCCCCTTATGTGGCTATGGCTACACTCCTGGCTTGATAAATTTTCAACATTGCGGCCACTGGGCGATTGCCCATCTTGCTTGCAAAGTTAAGAATTGCAGTGTTGCTCCTGGTCACCTCCCCCGCTTCTTCTTAATCAAGGGGGCCCAGTTTTGTCTCTCGTCTAGGAGAACGCCCAGATACGAGAAGGTAGGGGTTGTTGGCACTCTCATTCCATTTACTATTATTGGGTATTGGTGCTTAGATCCAGGCCCTACTTGCATTATAAAAGATTTTGCATTGTTTATGGCCAGATCTCTTTCTGCCACTAACCCCCGAAATGTGTTTAACAGAACTTGTAGGCTTTTAGGGGTTAGTGCTAGGAGAACCGCGTCGTCTGGGTATAGCAAGACGGGCAGCCCCCTGTCACCCACATATAGATAATACACCCCAGTTACCTGCAAGATTCAGTCCAAATCATTTATATAAAGGTTAAAAACAAAGGGGGCTAGGATACAACCCTGACGTACCCCCTTTTCTGTGCTAAAATCCCTCAAGACCCTTAGATCCTACGAGTACCTGACGTTTGCCTTGGTCTCTTTGTGGTGATCTCTCGAGAAATCCACCAGGTTAGCGTCAACCCCCATGGCATCCATGGACCCCCACAGCCCCTCCTGATCAACACAGTCGAAGGCTGAGGATAGGTCCATGAATGCCATGTAGATTGTTCCCCCTCGGGCTACAGTGTATTTTCCCAGTATGAGATGTAAATTGACACATTGGGCCACAGTAGATCTTCCTGGGTGAAACCCAAACTGCACTTCTGATATAATGTTATTTTCTTCGGCCCAAGCACTCAATCTGTTCACCACTATTCCCCCTACAACTTTCACGACTGAATTGATCAGGGAGATGGGTCTATAATTCATTGTACAATTTCTGTCCCCCTTTTTAAACACAGGGACTATTGTAGACAATCCCCAAGATTCAGGGCTTCCAACCTTTACTGCTGCATTCAACACTGCCACCGAGACTGGCACCCACAGGGATAAATTGGATTTGTAGAGATCAGGTGGAGCACCGTCAGGGCCTGGAGCCTTTTTACACGTAAGGGTATTAGTGCTATTTTCCACCTCTTGTGCTGTGAATATGATATCATTTCCACGCTCTGAGTTTATTTGAAACACGGGGACAGATGTTGTGCATTCAAAGATAACCCTGAAATGGTCCACCCATTCCTCCTCTGTTATGGTAGTTCCCAGATTTTTTAGATGGAAATAACGGACTATTAATAATATTCCAGAATCCGGAACTACTTGATAGAGTCAGGGGTTCTAAGAGTTCTCGCCATATGTACTCCTTCACCTCCCTCTTACGAAGACCTAGCTGTTTTTTATATGCAGCTCGAGCAGAGCGGATTAACATATGGTCCCTAGGGGTACTCTTTAAAGCATCTTTTAGGTCCCTGGCATCTTTTGAACAACTGTGGTCGAACCATTTTGGATCGTCATTGATTTTATTCTGGCAACCAACGGTTAACAGGGTCCCAACTTTGCTAATTATACCTTTGAAGGCAGGTATTGTGCCCATGGCAGAGGACTCTGGGTCTAAGCAATACAAGAATTCTGCCTTACATAATTCTTGCAGATTTTCATAAAACAATGGGGGAGTTACTTGGATCCACTTAAGGCGTTGCCTGTTATTAGTTGTTTTAAGGAACCCCACTGCCTGCACAAGCTCCTTCCTATGCAAGAGATTATTGCTTATTCTGGTACAGACGGGGAGAGAACAACACAATTTCAATTAAACAGCCTTACTGCAAATATATAGCAAAACAAATACTTCATGAATGGCAGATTAGAACCAAGAAAATATTGATCTATAATTGCAGGTAGAACTTCAGAAACCTAAAATATTTTCAATACATTTTTGAAGTTGCACATAAACATGTGCTGATATGCTCTGTACTCAGAGTGATGAGATCTTTCGCAAGAGGTCACAAAAAATTTATGAAGAGAGTAACTTTACTGGCAAACTCCTGGCGTGGCAGGCCTGGGAGCAAGCCTCGACTAATCTCATACACTCCCTATATTCTCCAAACACTTTTAGGGACACATTGGTTCCAGCTGAAATTGGAGAAATAATGATCGCTCACTATAAAAGGATCTATAATACTCAATCGACGATAGATTATCAAAAATTATTGAATTATCTGGAAAAGTACTCTCTTCCCACTCTTTCCCCTGCAGATCAATTTAGTATGGCAACTCAATTCACTAGAGAGGAAGTAGAGAAAGTTGTACAACAGCTTCCACTAGGGAAAGCGGCCGGACCGGACGGATTTCCCTCAGAGTTTTTTAAAGTTTTTTTTACTGCCTTCTCAGATGTTTTTGTCCAACTATTAAACTTTATGTTGTTGGGTGGACATATCCCAGATTCTTTCAGGAAAGGAACAGTAGTAAGTTTTCTTAAAAATGGTTAACCCCCCAACGACCCAAATTCTTATAGACCCATCACGCTTCTGAACACAGATTACAAAATTACCACTAAATTATTATCTACACGATTTAACTCTTTTTCTTCAGATTTGATTCACGCAGACCAGAATGGCTTTGTTGCCGGCAGGCAGCTCTTGACTAACACTCATTTTTTAGCGAGGGTTTGGATTTTTTTGAGTCACGTAAGATCCCCGCTTTAATTTTATTATTTGATGCCGAAAAAGCTTTTGATAAGGTGGTATGGGAGACACTTTTTATTAATTTACAGCACTTCGCTATCCCAAAGGTAGTTATAAACTTAATTCGGAGTCTTTATTCAGGGGCTAGGGCTAATATTATAATCAATGCCGAGTCTGTGGGGCTAGTATCGGTTAAACGTGGTACTAGACAAGGCTGCCCACTGTCTCCGGTTTTATTTGCTTTTTTTTTTAACCCTTAGCAACTGCAATTAGGAAAGCTCCTCTTTTATTCCCCCAATTAATTTGATGCCTAAAATCAAACTTTATGCAGACAACATAATTTTGTTAAATGCCAAACTCTTGCACTTCAAATATTTGAAGAGTTTGACGCCCTGGGGAGCTATAGGATAAACAAAGGAAAAAAATGAAATCTTAGTATGCGAGGGCATTAATCCTGTAATTCACCCTGATTTAAGATCATGCATTAATAATAAACCAAAAAGATATTTGGGGGGTTATGTTTTCTCCCGCAGTTTCAGATCTTTACAGCTTGAATTTTATACCATTGTTGCAGAAGGTACGAGCAATGTTCGAAAGATGGAATCCTCTACCATTAACTATTATTGGTCGGGTCGCACTAATTAAGATGTCGGTCCTCCCTTTATTGAATTTTTTATTTGCAACCATACCTTGTGCCCTGGCGGGATCTTTTTTTTCTAAAGCTGAAGCCTTGTTTTCTTCATTTATTTGGGCCAAAAAGATGCCTCGTATTGCCTTGAATACTTTATTCGAAGATAAGGGACAAGGTGGGCTAGCCCTTCCCAACCTTAAAGACTATTACAATTCATGACCAGATTCAAGGATAATAATCAACAACTCTTTATAAATTTTTCCATTGATTTGATTTGTGAAGAATCCCAGATTCCCTCCCCACTTAAATTATTTAAATCACCAAAAACAGTCAGGTATAAGGTGCTGCACTGGTTTTTTAAGAGACGTACAGCACTCCTAAAGAGATACTCCCTTTCATTTCTTAATACATCCTCTTCCCTCTGCTCGGAGTGGATATTAGCATGGATCTGCTAGAAAAATGGCAGAAGATAGGGTTTAAGATGTTAAGCGATTTTATGAAAGATGGTGCTTGGATTAGGATGTCTGATATGTCAACCCTGGTTCAAGTTAATTTCCTATTGCTGGGATCGTATAGGTTGATTTATGGAATCTTGATCCAACTAGACCCTTCACTCCTCTCTTCCCCTGCTCCGTTATTCAAGGATTTATTCTGTTTAATACAAGAAAGAAAGCCGGGGGAGTGGAAACGATGCTTAACCGCGAATAGGGACCCGGATTTATGTCTAAAAGCAACCAAGAAGTGTCAAGGGCAGGAAAATATGGTATTAACACCTGCTATATGGAAGAGAATTAATGTTCTGAATTTTTCCATATTAAGAGGTGCCAATTGGCGCAGAATGCTGTTTTTTAGTAAATGGCTGCTGTACTTCACTACGGCAATGGCTAGTAAAATGTATCCTAACTGCTCTTCCAACTGTTATAGATGTCTGCATTATAATCCTGCTAATTGGTCTCACGTTGTTGCTCATTGTTCTAAAATTGTAACTTTTTGGGAAGAAATATTTGCATATATACAAAACCAGTGTATAATATCAATTTTGGTTAATGTTAAATTGATTTTGTTTGGATTTGATCCTGAATTGATGTTAGAGGGGCAACTAGTTAAACTAATATATATAGCTATGGCTGTAGCGAGATCGCTCGTTCTACAAAACTGGCGTTCACAATATTGCCCCAATCTATATGAATGGTGCTATAAAATGCAAAAAGTCGGAATTAGTGAACATTTGTATGCTCAAAGAGTTTGGGCGATTCGTAATTTTGAGAAAATCTGGGGTTCGTACTTCGATTTTAACTGATTCAAATTGATTATGTTGGTTCTTTTTTTTCTTTTTTCTGTGATTAACCTTTATGAGATGGCCTGATGTGTGTCTTCTGATTTCGTTTTGGTATCTGCATATCTTGCCTAGCACATGATATGTTAGTGTTCGATTTTGCTTGATTATCCAAGACTTCAATAAAAAATTAAAAACCAAAAAAAAAAAAGAAATTTGTCCTGATACACCTTGCATTGGAAATTTGTGAAATAGCTATTAAATTATAAATGTACACAGCAATAAATGACTCGAACTCACCGCTTTGAAAGCCAAACTCACTGGAACTAAAGAGAATTAAATAGAAATGTAAGAAACAGCTCTGCCAAGTACCTTGCATCAGGGGTTAGTTTAACACATTTTAGTGCTGGTGTCCCCAAAACCTCAATAAATGCATTAGTCACACAATTATAGCACCCCAAGAACCACCCCAAGAGACACTCTATGAGGGAAGGTTGTAATGCATTTCAATCAGCAAGCTCGCTGTGCTGTTTAGCTCAGTGCTCTGTTCTCATAACGGTAGCCGCCTCAGTCGTAATTTACACATTTTCCCTAGTTTATATGACTGTATGCACCTCACCAGGAAACAAATTATCTCCCGTTTACAAGGCAGTTGAAGTTGAGCTGTCCCACCCAGCAGATTGAAAATACCGCATGGTCTCTATCAGTGGAGGAGCTTGTGCTGAAAAGAAACAATACAGACCTGCCGGCAGAGACTGGCCCCTCGCATGGACTTTGAGGCAGGGCATTGCATGTAGTTGTATTACAAATTCCGGCAAGGCACCAGCTGCAGTGTGTCCACATAAGGTCTGATTGACCGGCAAACCAGAAAGGCTTCAGTTTTGGGTTTTTGTTGCGCCTGCGGCTGCCAGAATGACCCCTTGTCCAAACGCAACCCGTGGAGAAGTTTGCGCTCACTGGCACTGAGGCTTGCAGGATATTTTGTAAAGTCCTGCCAGGCCCTCATCAGTACCCCTCCCTTCAGGTAGATTGTTGTCACCCGGCCACCATGGCCAGATTAGACATTTTTACCGGCCTTCCCCTCCGGGGGGACACATACTTGTTGGGTTGAGGCAGGATGCTTCAGAAAGTCCCATAGCATCAGGCTCTGCCTGACTCATCAGTTTTTCCCACACTGCTAGGCAGATTGCCCCCGCCTGGGCCCTAGCATGTTTAAAAAATGATTGGATATCTGGGACTGCTGACCTACAGTGCACAGAGCTGAAAGAGTGCTGCATCTTGGATACAGTTGCACCACCAGCAAATAGTATCAGCATCAAGGACACAATCTGGAATCGACACCCGTGAATAATTGTGTATACTCAATTGGTGAGCATAGTCCTGCTTCTGTTAGCAGTCAGCCTTGAGGCAAAAAGTCCCGGAATGAGAATGAACTATTTGTGTGTAATTGTGAATTTGGTTACATGTTGGTTTGCCATTGTAGCAGTAGGTGAGCTGCATTAATATCTGGTGTGCTATTGTATGTTTCCCTCTTGCATTGCCCCCACCGGTTGCCTTCCATTTTCTGCATTGTGTCCTTGTTGGTTATCACTTTGTTCTCTTCTGTATAGTGTGACCATCCCCTACTGTTTTATTTGTTTTTTTCTTCACTGGTATTTTTTTCGTCATTGTTGGTTGCCGGTCCTGCTGCTTTCTCTGTCCTCGCGACCACTCCCCCTGACCCTCCCCGCCTCCCAACTGAACGTCTCTCCCCCCTCCGCCTACTAAATGGCGACCGCTGCGCAGTTGCCTGTAAAAGTACGTCTAAGGTCTGCCATTGAGGAGCCCATGTGCAGTCTGGTACTGCCATGTTGACTGAGCACATGCACCCACTTGCCAGTCCCTAAAACTTCCCTTTTCTTCATATCGGACACCCCTATGGTAGGCCCTAGGGCAGGGTGTATTGTAAGTATAAGGTAGGACCAGCCCTAGTGTGGGTGGCATGTCCTAATAATGAATTACAGCCATTTTTGTTTTTCACTATTGCAAGGCTACCTGTTCTATATAGGCCAGAATGAGTTAGATTATTACATTTTATAATCCTAACTGACTCAGGGAACATGGTAGAAATTCAAGTTTAGTATGCCTGAACTCAGAATGATAAAACACATCTTTTAGTGAAGTTGATTTTAACATTCTGTGTTTGGAAATACCACTTTTAGAAACTAGGTATTTTCTTGTCTAACTATCCAAGCCTGCCTCTGCTAGGTTGTGTATTCCTTGTCTGGAGTTTGAGTGACAGGGCTGGGGGATTCCAGGAGACAGAGTGAGTAAGCCCAGTGGTGAATAGAGAGATATGAATCTTGATGGGAGGGAGGAGCTGCACCTAGGACCTGAATAGGGCTGTGCCTTCCCTCCACAATGCTGGCTCCACCGTCTGTGGGGCGTCTGATATTTAAGCCCTGCACTGTGAAAGGAAAGAAGGAGTCATGTAAACAGAGTGTTCCAGGACTGACCAGAACTGGTTTGCACTAGGCAAAGGTCCCTCTGCCCTCAGTGGACAAAGGATTTTGGGGTATAAGTATTAGGACCCTGATTCCAAGAATTTAGATCACTTTTGGACAACAAGAAGAAACCTTTGCTGAGGAGAGTACCCAGAAGCAACTGAGGAGAGACAATCCCTAAGCTGAAGTGCTGCTTGGGGGATTGACCTGCTGTGGTTGCCTGACTGCCAAAGAAAGGAGAAAAGACTTTGTGTGCATTTTTTTCAACCTGTGAAGGATCTACAAGGGCTTGAGAGAAGAGCTTGCCTCCTGCTGATGTCTCAGGGAAAACAAACTTCAACCACCAGCTCCCCAAGAGTTCTTTGAAAGTGCCTGCTGCTGTTTTGGGCATTCTAAGGGACTGCATGTTGCAAGGAGCAGGAAGAGTGACTCACGAAGAAGAAGCATGTCGTCGTCGCAGCCGCTACCATCGCATCTCTGAAAAAGGGTGTCGCCGCTGTAGATGGCACATTGCACTGCATCACAGGAAACGTCTCGCAACATCAAAAAAGCGTGTTGCCGTTGTAGCCGCTGCCGTCGTATTTCGAAACAAGGATGTCGCCGCTGTAGCTGAAGCATTGCACTGCAGAAGCGCGTCACATCCACGGAGAAGTGCGCCACCATCAGAGCCGCTGTCGTTGCATCACTGAACAAGGGTGTTGCCACTGCAGCTGCCGCATCGAGCGGAAGCGTCTCGCATCGAGGGAGAAAAGTGTTGCTGTGAGAAGTTACCAAAGGTGGGTGGTGATGGACGGAGCATCTGAACCAATCAAACACTCACACCCAGTCACCAGTCAACAGATCTGGGTTTAATCCATCACCGTTCTTTAGCCCACTCTGCCACCCCAGTTCAGACATGGCCATATGCAAATCAGTCTGACCCTGTGCATCATGGGAACAGTCCAGCCCGAACTGCCAAGCCATGCCTTCCCTGGACCGGAAACAAGCTTCCTAGGACCGGTTTCTGGCATTACAGCCATCTTCAGCCAGGCTTGCTTGAATCCAGTGGCAAAGTGAGCAAGGGACTCAGGTCTGAGCATACCCTGCCAACTTATGGTGAACAAAGCGGTACAAAAGGGGGCGGTGATGGACGGAGCATCTGAAATAATCAAACACTCACACCCAGTCAGCAGATCCGGGTTTAATCCATCACCGTTCTTTAGCCCACTCTGCCACCCCGGTTCAGACAAGGCCATATGCAAATCATTCTGACCCTGTGCCTCATGGGAACAGTCCAGCCTGAACTGCCAAGGCATGCATTCCCTGGTCCAGAAACAAGCTTTCTAAGACCGGTATCTGGCATTACAGCCGTCTTCAGCCAGGCTTGCTTGAATCCAGTGGCAAAGTGAGCAAGGGACTCACGTCTGAGCATACCCAGCCAACTTATGGCGAACAAAGCGATACAAAAGGGGGTGGTGATGGACGGAGCATATGAACTAATCAAACACTCACACCCAGTCAACAGATCCGGGTTTAATCCATCACCATTCTTTAGCCCACTCTGCCACCCCAGTTCAGACATGGCCTATGCAAATCAGTCTGACCCTGTGCCTCATGGGAACAGTCCAGCCCGAACTTCTAAGCCATGCTTTCCCTGGACCAGAAACAAGCTTCCTAGGACCGGTTTCTGACGTTACAGCCGTCTTCAGCCAGGCTTGCTTGAATCCAGTGGCAAAGTGAGCAGGGGACTCACGTCTGAGCATACCCTGCCAACTTATGGTGAACAAAGCGGTACAAAAGGGGGCGGTGATGGACGGAGCATCTGAAATAATCAAACACTCACACCCAGTCAGCAGATCCGGGTTTAATCCATCACCGTTCTTTAGTCCACTCTGCCACCCCGGTTCAGACATGGCTATATTCAAATCAGTCTGACCCTGTGCCTCATGGGAACAGTCCAGCCCGAACTGCTAAGCCATGCCTTCCCTGGACCAGAAACAAGCTTCCTAGGACCGGTTTCTGACATTACAGCCGTCTTCAGCCAGGCTTGCTTGAATCCAGTGGCAAAGTGAGCAAGGGACTCACGTCTGAGCATACCCTGCCAACTTATGGCGAACAAAGCGGTACAAAAGGGGGTGGTGATGGAAGGAGCATATGACCTAATCAAATACTCACACTCAGTCAATAGATCTGGGTTTAATCCATCACCGTTCTTTAGCCCACTCTGCCACCCCAGTTCAGACATGGCCATATGCCAATCAGTTTGACCCTGTGCCTCATGGGAACAGTCCAGCTTGAACTGCTAAGCCATGCCTTCCCTGGACCAGAAACAAGCTTCCTAGGACCGGTTTCTGACATTACAGCCGTCTTCAGCCAGGCTTGCTTGAATCCAGTGGCAAAGTGAGCAAGGGACTCACGTCTGAGCATACCCTGCCAACTTATGGCGAACAAAGCGGTACAAAAGGGGGTGGTGATGGAAGGAGCATATGACCTAATCAAATACTCACACTCAGTCAATAGATCTGGGTTTATTCCATCACCGTTCTTTAGCCCACTCTGTCACCCAAGTTCAGACATGGCCATATGCAAATCAGTCTGACCCTGTGCCTCATGGGAACAGTCCAGCCCAAACTACCAAGCCATGCCATCCCTAGACCAGAACCAAGCTTCCTAGGACCGGTTTCTGGCATTACAGCAGTCTTCAGCCAGGCTTGCTTGAATCCAGTGGCAAAGTGAGCAAGGGACTCAGGTCTGAGCATACCCTGCCAACTTATGGTGAACAAAGCGGTACAAAAGGGGGCGGTGATGGACGGAGCATCTGAAATAATCAAACACTCACACCCAGTCAGCAGATCCGGGTTTAATCCATCACCGTTCTTTAGCCCACTCTGCCACCCCGGTTCAGACAAGGCCATATGCAAATCATTCTGACCCTGTGCATCATGGGAACAGTCCAGCCTGAACTGCCAAGGCATGCATTCCCTGGTCCAGAAACAAGCTTTCTAAGACCGGTATCTGGCATTACAGGCGTCTTCAGCCAGGCTTGCTTGAATCCAGTGGCAAAGTGAGCAAGGGACTCACGTCTGAGCATACCCAGCCAACTTATGGCGAACAAAGCGATACAAAAGGGGGTGGTGATGGACGGAGCATATGAACTAATCAAACACTCACACCCAGTCAACAGATCCGGGTTTAATCCATCACCGTTCTTTAGCCCACTCTGCCACCCCAGTTCAGACATGGCCTATGCAAATCAGTCTGACCCTGTGCCTCATGGGAACAGTCCAGCCCGAACTTCTAAGCCATGCCTTCCCTGGACCAGAAACAAGCTTCCTAGGACCGGTTTCTGACATTACAGCCGTCTTCAGCCAGGCTTGCTTGAATCCAGTGGCAAAGTGAGCAAGGGACTCACGTCTGAGCATACCCTGCCAACTTATGGGGAACAAAGCGGTACAAAAGGGGGTGGTGATGGAAGGAGCATATGACCTAATCAAATACTCACACTCAGTCAATAGATCTGGGTTTAATCCATCACCGTTCTTTAGCCCACTCTGCCACCCCAGTTCAGACATGGCCATATGCCAATCAGTTTGACCCTGTGCCTCATGGGAACAGTCCAGCTTGAACTGCTAAGCCATGCCTTCCCTGGACCAGAAACAAGCTTCCTAGGACCGGTTTCTGACATTACAGCCGTCTTCAGCCAGGCTTGCTTGAATCCAGTGGCAAAGTGAGCAAGGGACTCACGTCTGAGCATACCCTGCCAACTTATGGCGAACAAAGCGGTACAAAAGGGGGTGGTGATGGAAGGAGCATATGACCTAATCAAATACTCACACTCAGTCAATAGATCTGGGTTTAATCCATCACCGTTCTTTAGCCCACTCTGCCACCCCAGTTCAGACATGGCCTATGCAAATCAGTCTGACCCTGTGCCTCATGGGAACAGTCCAGCCCGAACTTCTAAGCCATGCCTTCCCTGGACCAGAAACAAGCTTCCTAGGACCGGTTTCTGACATTACAGCCGTCTTCAGCCAGGCTTGCTTGAATCCAGTGGCAAAGTGAGCAGGGGACTCACGTCTGAGCATACCCTGCCAACTTATGGTGAACAAAGCGGTACAAAAGGGGGCGGTGATGGACGGAGCATCTGAAATAATCAAACACTCACACCCAGTCAGCAGATCCGGGTTTAATCCATCACCGTTCTTTAGTCCACTCTGCCACCCCGGTTCAGACATGGCTATATTCAAATCAGTCTGACCCTGTGCCTCATGGGAACAGTCCAGCCCGAACTGCTAAGCCATGCCTTCCCTGGACCAGAAACAAGCTTCCTAGGACCGGTTTCTGACATTACAGCCGTCTTCAGCCAGGCTTGCTTGAATCCAGTGGCAAAGTGAGCAAGGGACTCACGTCTGAGCATACCCTGCCAACTTATGGCGAACAAAGCGGTACAAAAGGGGGTGGTGATGGAAGGAGCATATGACCTAATCAAATACTCACACTCAGTCAATAGATCTGGGTTTAATCCATCACCGTTCTTTAGCCCACTCTGCCACCCCAGTTCAGACATGGCCATATGCCAATCAGTTTGACCCTGTGCCTCATGGGAACAGTCCAGCTTGAACTGCTAAGCCATGCCTTCCCTGGACCAGAAACAAGCTTCCTAGGACCGGTTTCTGACATTACAGCCGTCTTCAGCCAGGCTTGCTTGAATCCAGTGGCAAAGTGAGCAAGGGACTCACGTCTGAGCATACCCTGCCAACTTATGGCGAACAAAGCGGTACAAAAGGGGGTGGTGATGGAAGGAGCATATGACCTAATCAAATACTCACACTCAGTCAATAGATCTGGGTTTATTCCATCACCGTTCTTTAGCCCACTCTGTCACCCAAGTTCAGACATGGCCATATGCAAATCAGTCTGACCCTGTGCCTCATGGGAACAGTCCAGCCCAAACTACCAAGCCATGCCTTCCCTAGACCAGAACCAAGCTTCCTAGGACCGGTTTCTGGCATTACAGCAGTCTTCAGCCAGGCTTGCTTGAATCCAGTGGCAAAGTGAGCAAGGGACTCAGGTCTGAGCATACCCTGCCAACTTATGGTGAACAAAGCGGTACAAAAGGGGGCGGTGATGGACGGAGCATCTGAAATAATCAAACACTCACACCCAGTCAGCAGATCCGGGTTTAATCCATCACCGTTCTTTAGCCCACTCTGCCACCCCGGTTCAGACAAGGCCATATGCAAATCATTCTGACCCTGTGCATCATGGGAACAGTCCAGCCTGAACTGCCAAGGCATGCATTCCCTGGTCCAGAAACAAGCTTTCTAAGACCGGTATCTGGCATTACAGGCGTCTTCAGCCAGGCTTGCTTGAATCCAGTGGCAAAGTGAGCAAGGGACTCACGTCTGAGCATACCCAGCCAACTTATGGCGAACAAAGCGATACAAAAGGGGGTGGTGATGGACGGAGCATATGAACTAATCAAACACTCACACCCAGTCAACAGATCCGGGTTTAATCCATCACCGTTCTTTAGCCCACTCTGCCACCCCAGTTCAGACATGGCCTATGCAAATCAGTCTGACCCTGTGCCTCATGGGAACAGTCCAGCCCGAACTTCTAAGCCATGCCTTCCCTGGACCAGAAACAAGCTTCCTAGGACCGGTTTCTGACATTACAGCCGTCTTCAGCCAGGCTTGCTTGAATCCAGTGGCAAAGTGAGCAAGGGACTCACGTCTGAGCATACCCTGCCAACTTATGGCGAACAAAGCGGTACAAAAGGGGGTGGTGATGGAAGGAGCATATGACCTAATCAAATACTCACACTCAGTCAATAGATCTGGGTTTAATCCATCACCGTTCTTTAGCCCACTCTGCCACCCCAGTTCAGACATGGCCATATGCCAATCAGTTTGACCCTGTGCCTCATGGGAACAGTCCAGCTTGAACTGCTAAGCCATGCCTTCCCTGGACCAGAAACAAGCTTCCTAGGACCGGTTTCTGACATTACAGCCGTCTTCAGCCAGGCTTGCTTGAATCCAGTGGCAAAGTGAGCAAGGGACTCACGTCTGAGCATACCCTGCCAACTTATGGCGAACAAAGCGGTACAAAAGGGGGTGGTGATGGAAGGAGCATATGACCTAATCAAATACTCACACTCAGTCAATAGATCTGGGTTTATTCCATCACCGTTCTTTAGCCCACTCTGTCACCCAAGTTCAGACATGGCCATATGCAAATCAGTCTGACCCTGTGCCTCATGGGAACAGTCCAGCCCAAACTACCAAGCCATGCCTTCCCTAGACCAGAACCAAGCTTCCTAGGACCGGTTTCTGGCATTACAGCAGTCTTCAGCCAGGCTTGCTTGAATCCAGTGGCAAAGTGAGCAAGGGACTCAGGTCTGAGCATACCCTGCCAACTTATGGTGAACAAAGCGGTACAAAAGGGGGCGGTGATGGACGGAGCATCTGAAATAATCAAACACTCACACCCAGTCAGCAGATCCGGGTTTAATCCATCACCGTTCTTTAGCCCACTCTGCCACCCCGGTTCAGACAAGGCCATATGCAAATCATTCTGACCCTGTGCATCATGGGAACAGTCCAGCCTGAACTGCCAAGGCATGCATTCCCTGGTCCAGAAACAAGCTTTCTAAGACCGGTATCTGGCATTACAGGCGTCTTCAGCCAGGCTTGCTTGAATCCAGTGGCAAAGTGAGCAAGGGACTCACGTCTGAGCATACCCAGCCAACTTATGGCGAACAAAGCGATACAAAAGGGGGTGGTGATGGACGGAGCATATGAACTAATCAAACACTCACACCCAGTCAACAGATCCGGGTTTAATCCATCACCGTTCTTTAGCCCACTCTGCCACCCCAGTTCAGACATGGCCTATGCAAATCAGTCTGACCCTGTGCCTCATGGGAACAGTCCAGCCCGAACTTCTAAGCCATGCCTTCCCTGGACCAGAAACAAGCTTCCTAGGACCGGTTTCTGACATTACAGCCGTCTTCAGCCAGGCTTGCTTGAATCCAGTGGCAAAGTGAGCAAGGGACTCACGTCTGAGCATACCCTGCCAACTTATGGCAAACAAAGCGGTACAAAAGGGGGTGGTGATGGAAGGAGCATATGACCTAATCAAATACTCACACTCAGTCAATAGATCTGGGTTTAATCCATCACAGTTCTTTAGCCCACTCTGCCACCCCAGTTCAGACATGGCCATATGCCAATCAGTTTGACCCTGTGCCTCATGGGAACAGTCCAGCTTGAACTGCTAAGCCATGCCTTCCCTGGACCAGAAACAAGCTTCCTAGGACCGGTTTCTGACATTACAGCCGTCTTCAGCCAGGCTTGCTTGAATCCAGTGGCAAAGTGAGCAAGGGACTCACGTCTGAGCATACCCTGCCAACTTATGGCGAACAAAGCGGTACAAAAGGGGGTGGTGATGGAAGGAGCATATGACCTAATCAAATACTCACACTCAGTCAATAGATCTGGGTTTAATCCATCACCGTTCTTTAGCCCACTCTGCCACCCCAGTTCAGACATGGCCTATGCAAATCAGTCTGACCCTGTGCCTCATGGGAACAGTCCAGCCCGAACTTCTAAGCCATGCCTTCCCTGGACCAGAAACAAGCTTCCTAGGACCGGTTTCTGACATTACAGCCGTCTTCAGCCAGGCTTGCTTGAATCCAGTGGCAAAGTGAGCAGGGGACTCACGTCTGAGCATACCCTGCCAACTTATGGTGAACAAAGCGGTACAAAAGGGGGCGGTGATGGACGGAGCATCTGAAATAATCAAACACTCACACCCAGTCAGCAGATCCGGGTTTAATCCATCACCGTTCTTTAGTCCACTCTGCCACCCCGGTTCAGACATGGCTATATTCAAATCAGTCTGACCCTGTGCCTCATGGGAACAGTCCAGCCCGAACTGCTAAGCCATGCCTTCCCTGGACCAGAAACAAGCTTCCTAGGACCGGTTTCTGACATTACAGCCGTCTTCAGCCAGGCTTGCTTGAATCCAGTGGCAAAGTGAGCAAGGGACTCACGTCTGAGCATACCCTGCCAACTTATGGCGAACAAAGCGGTACAAAAGGGGGTGGTGATGGAAGGAGCATATGACCTAATCAAATACTCACACTCAGTCAATAGATCTGGGTTTAATCCATCACCGTTCTTTAGCCCACTCTGCCACCCCAGTTCAGACATGGCCATATGCCAATCAGTTTGACCCTGTGCCTCATGGGAACAGTCCAGCTTGAACTGCTAAGCCATGCCTTCCCTGGACCAGAAACAAGCTTCCTAGGACCGGTTTCTGACATTACAGCCGTCTTCAGCCAGGCTTGCTTGAATCCAGTGGCAAAGTGAGCAAGGGACTCACGTCTGAGCATACCCTGCCAACTTATGGCGAACAAAGCGGTACAAAAGGGGGTGGTGATGGAAGGAGCATATGACCTAATCAAATACTCACACTCAGTCAATAGATCTGGGTTTATTCCATCACCGTTCTTTAGCCCACTCTGTCACCCAAGTTCAGACATGGCCATATGCAAATCAGTCTGACCCTGTGCCTCATGGGAACAGTCCAGCCCAAACTACCAAGCCATGCCTTCCCTAGACCAGAACCAAGCTTCCTAGGACCGGTTTCTGGCATTACAGCAGTCTTCAGCCAGGCTTGCTTGAATCCAGTGGCAAAGTGAGCAAGGGACTCAGGTCTGAGCATACCCTGCCAACTTATGGTGAACAAAGCGGTACAAAAGGGGGCGGTGATGGACGGAGCATCTGAAATAATCAAACACTCACACCCAGTCAGCAGATCCGGGTTTAATCCATCACCGTTCTTTAGCCCACTCTGCCACCCCGGTTCAGACAAGGCCATATGCAAATCATTCTGACCCTGTGCATCATGGGAACAGTCCAGCCTGAACTGCCAAGGCATGCATTCCCTGGTCCAGAAACAAGCTTTCTAAGACCGGTATCTGGCATTACAGGCGTCTTCAGCCAGGCTTGCTTGAATCCAGTGGCAAAGTGAGCAAGGGACTCACGTCTGAGCATACCCAGCCAACTTATGGCGAACAAAGCGATACAAAAGGGGGTGGTGATGGACGGAGCATATGAACTAATCAAACACTCACACCCAGTCAACAGATCCGGGTTTAATCCATCACCGTTCTTTAGCCCACTCTGCCACCCCAGTTCAGACATGGCCTATGCAAATCAGTCTGACCCTGTGCCTCATGGGAACAGTCCAGCCCGAACTTCTAAGCCATGCCTTCCCTGGACCAGAAACAAGCTTCCTAGGACCGGTTTCTGACATTACAGCCGTCTTCAGCCAGGCTTGCTTGAATCCAGTGGCAAAGTGAGCAAGGGACTCACGTCTGAGCATACCCTGCCAACTTATGGCGAACAAAGCGGTACAAAAGGGGGTGGTGATGGAAGGAGCATATGACCTAATCAAATACTCACACTCAGTCAATAGATCTGGGTTTAATCCATCACCGTTCTTTAGCCCACTCTGCCACCCCAGTTCAGACATGGCCATATGCCAATCAGTTTGACCCTGTGCCTCATGGGAACAGTCCAGCTTGAACTGCTAAGCCATGCCTTCCCTGGACCAGAAACAAGCTTCCTAGGACCGGTTTCTGACATTACAGCCGTCTTCAGCCAGGCTTGCTTGAATCCAGTGGCAAAGTGAGCAAGGGACTCACGTCTGAGCATACCCTGCCAACTTATGGCGAACAAAGCGGTACAAAAGGGGGTGGTGATGGAAGGAGCATATGACCTAATCAAATACTCACACTCAGTCAATAGATCTGGGTTTATTCCATCACCGTTCTTTAGCCCACTCTGTCACCCAAGTTCAGACATGGCCATATGCAAATCAGTCTGACCCTGTGCCTCATGGGAACAGTCCAGCCCAAACTACCAAGCCATGCCTTCCCTAGACCAGAACCAAGCTTCCTAGGACCGGTTTCTGGCATTACAGCAGTCTTCAGCCAGGCTTGCTTGAATCCAGTGGCAAAGTGAGCAAGGGACTCAGGTCTGAGCATACCCTGCCAACTTATGGTGAACAAAGCGGTACAAAAGGGGGCGGTGATGGACGGAGCATCTGAAATAATCAAACACTCACACCCAGTCAGCAGATCCGGGTTTAATCCATCACCGTTCTTTAGCCCACTCTGCCACCCCGGTTCAGACAAGGCCATATGCAAATCATTCTGACCCTGTGCATCATGGGAACAGTCCAGCCTGAACTGCCAAGGCATGCATTCCCTGGTCCAGAAACAAGCTTTCTAAGACCGGTATCTGGCATTACAGGCGTCTTCAGCCAGGCTTGCTTGAATCCAGTGGCAAAGTGAGCAAGGGACTCACGTCTGAGCATACCCAGCCAACTTATGGCGAACAAAGCGATACAAAAGGGGGTGGTGATGGACGGAGCATATGAACTAATCAAACACTCACACCCAGTCAACAGATCCGGGTTTAATCCATCACCGTTCTTTAGCCCACTCTGCCACCCCAGTTCAGACATGGCCTATGCAAATCAGTCTGACCCTGTGCCTCATGGGAACAGTCCAGCCCGAACTTCTAAGCCATGCCTTCCCTGGACCAGAAACAAGCTTCCTAGGACCGGTTTCTGACATTACAGCCGTCTTCAGCCAGGCTTGCTTGAATCCAGTGGCAAAGTGAGCAAGGGACTCACGTCTGAGCATACCCTGCCAACTTATGGCAAACAAAGCGGTACAAAAGGGGGTGGTGATGGAAGGAGCATATGACCTAATCAAATACTCACACTCAGTCAATAGATCTGGGTTTAATCCATCACAGTTCTTTAGCCCACTCTGCCACCCCAGTTCAGACATGGCCATATGCCAATCAGTTTGACCCTGTGCCTCATGGGAACAGTCCAGCTTGAACTGCTAAGCCATGCCTTCCCTGGACCAGAAACAAGCTTCCTAGGACCGGTTTCTGACATTACAGCCGTCTTCAGCCAGGCTTGCTTGAATCCAGTGGCAAAGTGAGCAAGGGACTCACGTCTGAGCATACCCTGCCAACTTATGGCGAACAAAGCGGTACAAAAGGGGGTGGTGATGGAAGGAGCATATGACCTAATCAAATACTCACACTCAGTCAATAGATCTGGGTTTAATCCATCACCGTTCTTTAGCCCACTCTGCCACCCCAGTTCAGACATGGCCTATGCAAATCAGTCTGACCCTGTGCCTCATGGGAACAGTCCAGCCCGAACTTCTAAGCCATGCCTTCCCTGGACCAGAAACAAGCTTCCTAGGACCGGTTTCTGACATTACAGCCGTCTTCAGCCAGGCTTGCTTGAATCCAGTGGCAAAGTGAGCAGGGGACTCACGTCTGAGCATACCCTGCCAACTTATGGTGAACAAAGCGGTACAAAAGGGGGCGGTGATGGACGGAGCATCTGAAATAATCAAACACTCACACCCAGTCAGCAGATCCGGGTTTAATCCATCACCGTTCTTTAGTCCACTCTGCCACCCCGGTTCAGACATGGCTATATTCAAATCAGTCTGACCCTGTGCCTCATGGGAACAGTCCAGCCCGAACTGCTAAGCCATGCCTTCCCTGGACCAGAAACAAGCTTCCTAGGACCGGTTTCTGACATTACAGCCGTCTTCAGCCAGGCTTGCTTGAATCCAGTGGCAAAGTGAGCAAGGGACTCACGTCTGAGCATACCCTGCCAACTTATGGCGAACAAAGCGGTACAAAAGGGGGTGGTGATGGAAGGAGCATATGACCTAATCAAATACTCACACTCAGTCAATAGATCTGGGTTTAATCCATCACCGTTCTTTAGCCCACTCTGCCACCCCAGTTCAGACATGGCCATATGCCAATCAGTTTGACCCTGTGCCTCATGGGAACAGTCCAGCTTGAACTGCTAAGCCATGCCTTCCCTGGACCAGAAACAAGCTTCCTAGGACCGGTTTCTGACATTACAGCCGTCTTCAGCCAGGCTTGCTTGAATCCAGTGGCAAAGTGAGCAAGGGACTCACGTCTGAGCATACCCTGCCAACTTATGGCGAACAAAGCGGTACAAAAGGGGGTGGTGATGGAAGGAGCATATGACCTAATCAAATACTCACACTCAGTCAATAGATCTGGGTTTATTCCATCACCGTTCTTTAGCCCACTCTGTCACCCAAGTTCAGACATGGCCATATGCAAATCAGTCTGACCCTGTGCCTCATGGGAACAGTCCAGCCCAAACTACCAAGCCATGCCTTCCCTAGACCAGAACCAAGCTTCCTAGGACCGGTTTCTGGCATTACAGCAGTCTTCAGCCAGGCTTGCTTGAATCCAGTGGCAAAGTGAGCAAGGGACTCAGGTCTGAGCATACCCTGCCAACTTATGGTGAACAAAGCGGTACAAAAGGGGGCGGTGATGGACGGAGCATCTGAAATAATCAAACACTCACACCCAGTCAGCAGATCCGGGTTTAATCCATCACCGTTCTTTAGCCCACTCTGCCACCCCGGTTCAGACAAGGCCATATGCAAATCATTCTGACCCTGTGCATCATGGGAACAGTCCAGCCTGAACTGCCAAGGCATGCATTCCCTGGTCCAGAAACAAGCTTTCTAAGACCGGTATCTGGCATTACAGGCGTCTTCAGCCAGGCTTGCTTGAATCCAGTGGCAAAGTGAGCAAGGGACTCACGTCTGAGCATACCCAGCCAACTTATGGCGAACAAAGCGATACAAAAGGGGGTGGTGATGGACGGAGCATATGAACTAATCAAACACTCACACCCAGTCAACAGATCCGGGTTTAATCCATCACCGTTCTTTAGCCCACTCTGCCACCCCAGTTCAGACATGGCCTATGCAAATCAGTCTGACCCTGTGCCTCATGGGAACAGTCCAGCCCGAACTTCTAAGCCATGCCTTCCCTGGACCAGAAACAAGCTTCCTAGGACCGGTTTCTGACATTACAGCCGTCTTCAGCCAGGCTTGCTTGAATCCAGTGGCAAAGTGAGCAAGGGACTCACGTCTGAGCATACCCTGCCAACTTATGGCGAACAAAGCGGTACAAAAGGGGGTGGTGATGGAAGGAGCATATGACCTAATCAAATACTCACACTCAGTCAATAGATCTGGGTTTAATCCATCACCGTTCTTTAGCCCACTCTGCCACCCCAGTTCAGACATGGCCATATGCCAATCAGTTTGACCCTGTGCCTCATGGGAACAGTCCAGCTTGAACTGCTAAGCCATGCCTTCCCTGGACCAGAAACAAGCTTCCTAGGACCGGTTTCTGACATTACAGCCGTCTTCAGCCAGGCTTGCTTGAATCCAGTGGCAAAGTGAGCAAGGGACTCACGTCTGAGCATACCCTGCCAACTTATGGCGAACAAAGCGGTACAAAAGGGGGTGGTGATGGAAGGAGCATATGACCTAATCAAATACTCACACTCAGTCAATAGATCTGGGTTTAATCCATCACCGTTCTTTAGCCCACTCTGCCACCCCAGTTCAGACATGGCCTATGCAAATCAGTCTGACCCTGTGCCTCATGGGAACAGTCCAGCCCGAACTTCTAAGCCATGCCTTCCCTGGACCAGAAACAAGCTTCCTAGGACCGGTTTCTGACATTACAGCCGTCTTCAGCCAGGCTTGCTTGAATCCAGTGGCAAAGTGAGCAGGGGACTCACGTCTGAGCATACCCTGCCAACTTATGGTGAACAAAGCGGTACAAAAGGGGGCGGTGATGGACGGAGCATCTGAAATAATCAAACACTCACACCCAGTCAGCAGATCCGGGTTTAATCCATCACCGTTCTTTAGTCCACTCTGCCACCCCGGTTCAGACATGGCTATATTCAAATCAGTCTGACCCTGTGCCTCATGGGAACAGTCCAGCCCGAACTGCTAAGCCATGCCTTCCCTGGACCAGAAACAAGCTTCCTAGGACCGGTTTCTGACATTACAGCCGTCTTCAGCCAGGCTTGCTTGAATCCAGTGGCAAAGTGAGCAAGGGACTCACGTCTGAGCATACCCTGCCAACTTATGGCGAACAAAGCGGTACAAAAGGGGGTGGTGATGGAAGGAGCATATGACCTAATCAAATACTCACACTCAGTCAATAGATCTGGGTTTAATCCATCACCGTTCTTTAGCCCACTCTGCCACCCCAGTTCAGACATGGCCATATGCCAATCAGTTTGACCCTGTGCCTCATGGGAACAGTCCAGCTTGAACTGCTAAGCCATGCCTTCCCTGGACCAGAAACAAGCTTCCTAGGACCGGTTTCTGACATTACAGCCGTCTTCAGCCAGGCTTGCTTGAATCCAGTGGCAAAGTGAGCAAGGGACTCACGTCTGAGCATACCCTGCCAACTTATGGCGAACAAAGCGGTACAAAAGGGGGTGGTGATGGAAGGAGCATATGACCTAATCAAATACTCACACTCAGTCAATAGATCTGGGTTTATTCCATCACCGTTCTTTAGCCCACTCTGTCACCCAAGTTCAGACATGGCCATATGCAAATCAGTCTGACCCTGTGCCTCATGGGAACAGTCCAGCCCAAACTACCAAGCCATGCCTTCCCTAGACCAGAACCAAGCTTCCTAGGACCGGTTTCTGGCATTACAGCAGTCTTCAGCCAGGCTTGCTTGAATCCAGTGGCAAAGTGAGCAAGGGACTCAGGTCTGAGCATACCCTGCCAACTTATGGTGAACAAAGCGGTACAAAAGGGGGCGGTGATGGACGGAGCATCTGAAATAATCAAACACTCACACCCAGTCAGCAGATCCGGGTTTAATCCATCACCGTTCTTTAGCCCACTCTGCCACCCCGGTTCAGACAAGGCCATATGCAAATCATTCTGACCCTGTGCATCATGGGAACAGTCCAGCCTGAACTGCCAAGGCATGCATTCCCTGGTCCAGAAACAAGCTTTCTAAGACCGGTATCTGGCATTACAGGCGTCTTCAGCCAGGCTTGCTTGAATCCAGTGGCAAAGTGAGCAAGGGACTCACGTCTGAGCATACCCAGCCAACTTATGGCGAACAAAGCGATACAAAAGGGGGTGGTGATGGACGGAGCATATGAACTAATCAAACACTCACACCCAGTCAACAGATCCGGGTTTAATCCATCACCGTTCTTTAGCCCACTCTGCCACCCCAGTTCAGACATGGCCTATGCAAATCAGTCTGACCCTGTGCCTCATGGGAACAGTCCAGCCCGAACTTCTAAGCCATGCCTTCCCTGGACCAGAAACAAGCTTCCTAGGACCGGTTTCTGACATTACAGCCGTCTTCAGCCAGGCTTGCTTGAATCCAGTGGCAAAGTGAGCAAGGGACTCACGTCTGAGCATACCCTGCCAACTTATGGCGAACAAAGCGGTACAAAAGGGGGTGGTGATGGAAGGAGCATATGACCTAATCAAATACTCACACTCAGTCAATAGATCTGGGTTTAATCCATCACCGTTCTTTAGCCCACTCTGCCACCCCAGTTCAGACATGGCCATATGCCAATCAGTTTGACCCTGTGCCTCATGGGAACAGTCCAGCTTGAACTGCTAAGCCATGCCTTCCCTGGACCAGAAACAAGCTTCCTAGGACCGGTTTCTGACATTACAGCCGTCTTCAGCCAGGCTTGCTTGAATCCAGTGGCAAAGTGAGCAAGGGACTCACGTCTGAGCATACCCTGCCAACTTATGGCGAACAAAGCGGTACAAAAGGGGGTGGTGATGGAAGGAGCATATGACCTAATCAAATACTCACACTCAGTCAATAGATCTGGGTTTAATCCATCACCGTTCTTTAGCCCACTCTGCCACCCCAGTTCAGACATGGCCTATGCAAATCAGTCTGACCCTGTGCCTCATGGGAACAGTCCAGCCCGAACTTCTAAGCCATGCCTTCCCTGGACCAGAAACAAGCTTCCTAGGACCGGTTTCTGACATTACAGCCGTCTTCAGCCAGGCTTGCTTGAATCCAGTGGCAAAGTGAGCAGGGGACTCACGTCTGAGCATACCCTGCCAACTTATGGTGAACAAAGCGGTACAAAAGGGGGCGGTGATGGACGGAGCATCTGAAATAATCAAACACTCACACCCAGTCAGCAGATCCGGGTTTAATCCATCACCGTTCTTTAGTCCACTCTGCCACCCCGGTTCAGACATGGCTATATTCAAATCAGTCTGACCCTGTGCCTCATGGGAACAGTCCAGCCCGAACTGCTAAGCCATGCCTTCCCTGGACCAGAAACAAGCTTCCTAGGACCGGTTTCTGACATTACAGCCGTCTTCAGCCAGGCTTGCTTGAATCCAGTGGCAAAGTGAGCAAGGGACTCACGTCTGAGCATACCCTGCCAACTTATGGCGAACAAAGCGGTACAAAAGGGGGTGGTGATGGAAGGAGCATATGACCTAATCAAATACTCACACTCAGTCAATAGATCTGGGTTTAATCCATCACCGTTCTTTAGCCCACTCTGCCACCCCAGTTCAGACATGGCCATATGCCAATCAGTTTGACCCTGTGCCTCATGGGAACAGTCCAGCTTGAACTGCTAAGCCATGCCTTCCCTGGACCAGAAACAAGCTTCCTAGGACCGGTTTCTGACATTACAGCCGTCTTCAGCCAGGCTTGCTTGAATCCAGTGGCAAAGTGAGCAAGGGACTCACGTCTGAGCATACCCTGCCAACTTATGGCGAACAAAGCGGTACAAAAGGGGGTGGTGATGGAAGGAGCATATGACCTAATCAAATACTCACACTCAGTCAATAGATCTGGGTTTATTCCATCACCGTTCTTTAGCCCACTCTGTCACCCAAGTTCAGACATGGCCATATGCAAATCAGTCTGACCCTGTGCCTCATGGGAACAGTCCAGCCCAAACTACCAAGCCATGCCTTCCCTAGACCAGAACCAAGCTTCCTAGGACCGGTTTCTGGCATTACAGCAGTCTTCAGCCAGGCTTGCTTGAATCCAGTGGCAAAGTGAGCAAGGGACTCAGGTCTGAGCATACCCTGCCAACTTATGGTGAACAAAGCGGTACAAAAGGGGGCGGTGATGGACGGAGCATCTGAAATAATCAAACACTCACACCCAGTCAGCAGATCCGGGTTTAATCCATCACCGTTCTTTAGCCCACTCTGCCACCCCGGTTCAGACAAGGCCATATGCAAATCATTCTGACCCTGTGCATCATGGGAACAGTCCAGCCTGAACTGCCAAGGCATGCATTCCCTGGTCCAGAAACAAGCTTTCTAAGACCGGTATCTGGCATTACAGGCGTCTTCAGCCAGGCTTGCTTGAATCCAGTGGCAAAGTGAGCAAGGGACTCACGTCTGAGCATACCCAGCCAACTTATGGCGAACAAAGCGATACAAAAGGGGGTGGTGATGGACGGAGCATATGAACTAATCAAACACTCACACCCAGTCAACAGATCCGGGTTTAATCCATCACCGTTCTTTAGCCCACTCTGCCACCCCAGTTCAGACATGGCCTATGCAAATCAGTCTGACCCTGTGCCTCATGGGAACAGTCCAGCCCGAACTTCTAAGCCATGCCTTCCCTGGACCAGAAACAAGCTTCCTAGGACCGGTTTCTGACATTACAGCCGTCTTCAGCCAGGCTTGCTTGAATCCAGTGGCAAAGTGAGCAAGGGACTCACGTCTGAGCATACCCTGCCAACTTATGGCGAACAAAGCGGTACAAAAGGGGGTGGTGATGGAAGGAGCATATGACCTAATCAAATACTCACACTCAGTCAATAGATCTGGGTTTAATCCATCACCGTTCTTTAGCCCACTCTGCCACCCCAGTTCAGACATGGCCATATGCCAATCAGTTTGACCCTGTGCCTCATGGGAACAGTCCAGCTTGAACTGCTAAGCCATGCCTTCCCTGGACCAGAAACAAGCTTCCTAGGACCGGTTTCTGACATTACAGCCGTCTTCAG
This sequence comes from Lissotriton vulgaris, assembly GCF_964263255.1. NCBI lineage: Eukaryota > Metazoa > Chordata > Amphibia > Caudata > Salamandridae > Lissotriton > Lissotriton vulgaris. The sequence goes on from NC_141685.1 coordinate 220,427,138, forward strand.
CCAGGCTTGCTTGAATCCAGTGGCAAAGTGAGCAAGGGACTCACGTCTGAGCATACCCTGCCAACTTATGGCGAACAAAGCGGTACAAAAGGGGGTGGTGATGGAAGGAGCATATGACCTAATCAAATACTCACACTCAGTCAATAGATCTGGGTTTAATCCATCACCGTTCTTTAGCCCACTCTGCCACCCCAGTTCAGACATGGCCTATGCAAATCAGTCTGACCCTGTGCCTCATGGGAACAGTCCAGCCCGAACTTCTAAGCCATGCCTTCCCTGGACCAGAAACAAGCTTCCTAGGACCGGTTTCTGACATTACAGCCGTCTTCAGCCAGGCTTGCTTGAATCCAGTGGCAAAGTGAGCAGGGGACTCACGTCTGAGCATACCCTGCCAACTTATGGTGAACAAAGCGGTACAAAAGGGGGCGGTGATGGACGGAGCATCTGAAATAATCAAACACTCACACCCAGTCAGCAGATCCGGGTTTAATCCATCACCGTTCTTTAGTCCACTCTGCCACCCCGGTTCAGACATGGCTATATTCAAATCAGTCTGACCCTGTGCCTCATGGGAACAGTCCAGCCCGAACTGCTAAGCCATGCCTTCCCTGGACCAGAAACAAGCTTCCTAGGACCGGTTTCTGACATTACAGCCGTCTTCAGCCAGGCTTGCTTGAATCCAGTGGCAAAGTGAGCAAGGGACTCACGTCTGAGCATACCCTGCCAACTTATGGCGAACAAAGCGGTACAAAAGGGGGTGGTGATGGAAGGAGCATATGACCTAATCAAATACTCACACTCAGTCAATAGATCTGGGTTTAATCCATCACCGTTCTTTAGCCCACTCTGCCACCCCAGTTCAGACATGGCCATATGCCAATCAGTTTGACCCTGTGCCTCATGGGAACAGTCCAGCTTGAACTGCTAAGCCATGCCTTCCCTGGACCAGAAACAAGCTTCCTAGGACCGGTTTCTGACATTACAGCCGTCTTCAGCCAGGCTTGCTTGAATCCAGTGGCAAAGTGAGCAAGGGACTCACGTCTGAGCATACCCTGCCAACTTATGGCGAACAAAGCGGTACAAAAGGGGGTGGTGATGGAAGGAGCATATGACCTAATCAAATACTCACACTCAGTCAATAGATCTGGGTTTATTCCATCACCGTTCTTTAGCCCACTCTGTCACCCAAGTTCAGACATGGCCATATGCAAATCAGTCTGACCCTGTGCCTCATGGGAACAGTCCAGCCCAAACTACCAAGCCATGCCTTCCCTAGACCAGAACCAAGCTTCCTAGGACCGGTTTCTGGCATTACAGCAGTCTTCAGCCAGGCTTGCTTGAATCCAGTGGCAAAGTGAGCAAGGGACTCAGGTCTGAGCATACCCTGCCAACTTATGGTGAACAAAGCGGTACAAAAGGGGGCGGTGATGGACGGAGCATCTGAAATAATCAAACACTCACACCCAGTCAGCAGATCCGGGTTTAATCCATCACCGTTCTTTAGCCCACTCTGCCACCCCGGTTCAGACAAGGCCATATGCAAATCATTCTGACCCTGTGCATCATGGGAACAGTCCAGCCTGAACTGCCAAGGCATGCATTCCCTGGTCCAGAAACAAGCTTTCTAAGACCGGTATCTGGCATTACAGGCGTCTTCAGCCAGGCTTGCTTGAATCCAGTGGCAAAGTGAGCAAGGGACTCACGTCTGAGCATACCCAGCCAACTTATGGCGAACAAAGCGATACAAAAGGGGGTGGTGATGGACGGAGCATATGAACTAATCAAACACTCACACCCAGTCAACAGATCCGGGTTTAATCCATCACCGTTCTTTAGCCCACTCTGCCACCCCAGTTCAGACATGGCCTATGCAAATCAGTCTGACCCTGTGCCTCATGGGAACAGTCCAGCCCGAACTTCTAAGCCATGCCTTCCCTGGACCAGAAACAAGCTTCCTAGGACCGGTTTCTGACATTACAGCCGTCTTCAGCCAGGCTTGCTTGAATCCAGTGGCAAAGTGAGCAAGGGACTCACGTCTGAGCATACCCTGCCAACTTATGGCGAACAAAGCGGTACAAAAGGGGGTGGTGATGGAAGGAGCATATGACCTAATCAAATACTCACACTCAGTCAATAGATCTGGGTTTAATCCATCACCGTTCTTTAGCCCACTCTGCCACCCCAGTTCAGACATGGCCATATGCCAATCAGTTTGACCCTGTGCCTCATGGGAACAGTCCAGCTTGAACTGCTAAGCCATGCCTTCCCTGGACCAGAAACAAGCTTCCTAGGACCGGTTTCTGACATTACAGCCGTCTTCAGCCAGGCTTGCTTGAATCCAGTGGCAAAGTGAGCAAGGGACTCACGTCTGAGCATACCCTGCCAACTTATGGCGAACAAAGCGGTACAAAAGGGGGTGGTGATGGAAGGAGCATATGACCTAATCAAATACTCACACTCAGTCAATAGATCTGGGTTTAATCCATCACCGTTCTTTAGCCCACTCTGCCACCCCAGTTCAGACATGGCCTATGCAAATCAGTCTGACCCTGTGCCTCATGGGAACAGTCCAGCCCGAACTTCTAAGCCATGCCTTCCCTGGACCAGAAACAAGCTTCCTAGGACCGGTTTCTGACATTACAGCCGTCTTCAGCCAGGCTTGCTTGAATCCAGTGGCAAAGTGAGCAGGGGACTCACGTCTGAGCATACCCTGCCAACTTATGGTGAACAAAGCGGTACAAAAGGGGGCGGTGATGGACGGAGCATCTGAAATAATCAAACACTCACACCCAGTCAGCAGATCCGGGTTTAATCCATCACCGTTCTTTAGCCCACTCTGCCACCCCGGTTCAGACAAGGCCATATGCAAATCATTCTGACCCTGTGCCTCATGGGAACAGTCCAGCCTGAACTGCCAAGGCATGCATTCCCTGGTCCAGAAACAAGCTTTCTAAGACCGGTATCTGGCATTACAGCCGTCTTCAGCCAGGCTTGCTTGAATCCAGTGGCAAAGTGAGCAAGGGACTCACGTCTGAGCATACCCAGCCAACTTATGGCGAACAAAGCGATACAAAAGGGGGTGGTGATGGACGGAGCATATGAACTAATCAAACACTCACACCCAGTCAACAGATCCGGGTTTAATCCATCACCGTTCTTTAGCCCACTCTGCCACCCCAGTTCAGACATGGCCTATGCAAATCAGTCTGACCCTGTGCCTCATTGGAACAGTCCAGCCCGAACTTCTAAGCCATGCCTTCCCTGGACCAGAAACAAGCTTCCTAGGACCGGTTTCTGACATTACAGCCGTCTTCAGCCAGGCTTGCTTGAATCCAGTGGCAAAGTGAGCAGGGGACTCACGTCTGAGCATACCCTGCCAACTTATGGTGAACAAAGCGGTACAAAAGGGGGCGGTGATGGACGGAGCATCTGAAATAATCAAACACTCACACCCAGTCAGCAGATCCGGGTTTAATCCATCACCGTTCTTTAGTCCACTCTGCCACCCCGGTTCAGACATGGCTATATTCAAATCAGTCTGACCCTGTGCCTCATGGGAACAGTCCAGCCCGAACTGCTAAGCCATGCCTTCCCTGGACCAGAAACAAGCTTCCTAGGACCGGTTTCTGACATTACAGCCGTCTTCAGCCAGGCTTGCTTGAATCCAGTGGCAAAGTGAGCAAGGGACTCACGTCTGAGCATACCCTGCCAACTTATGGCGAACAAAGCGGTACAAAAGGGGGTGGTGATGGAAGGGGCATATGACCTAATCAAATACTCACACTCAGTCAATAGATCTGGGTTTAATCCATCACCGTTCTTTAGCCCACTCTGCCACCCCAGTTCAGACATGGCCATATGCCAATCAGTTTGACCCTGTGCCTCATGGGAACAGTCCAGCTTGAACTGCCAAGCCATGCCTTCCCTGGACCAGGAACAAGCTTCCTAGGACCGGTTTCTGGCATCACAGCCATCTTCAGCCAGGCTTGCTTGAATCCAGTGGCACAGTGAGCAAGGAACTCACGTCTGAGCATACCCTGGCAACTTATGGCGGAGAAAGCGGTACAAAAGTGGGTGGTGATGGACGGAGCATCTGAACCAGTCAAACGCTCACACCCAGTCAACCGACCCAGTCACCCAGCCAATGTTCTTTATCCCACAATAGGCTGACCCACACAAGTGAGGTACCATTTTTCTCAGATGACTTTGGGGAACGCGGGGTGGGTGGGAATTTGTGGATCCATGCAGATTCAGAAATGTGGGGAAAATATATTTTTGGCAATTTTCCAGATTTGCAAGGGATTCTGGCTAACAGAACCTGGTGGGAGGCAGTCCAGCAGAGCAAGGGTTCAAAAACTACTTCTAGGCACTTTGCCAAAACAGGGTCATTTTTCACTACAAAATTGAGGTGTGACCACGTTGCGTTTTTCACCGTTTCATGTCCCAGGCACTAGGCCGACCCACACAAGTGAGGTACCATTTTTCTTGTACGACTTTTGGGGAACACGCGGGTGTGTGGAAATTTTTTGATCCACACAGATTCAAGAAATTAGTTTTTTTTTACAATTCTTTAGAACTGCAAGGAATTCTGGGTAACAGGACCTAGTGGGAAGCAGTCAAGTCACCCCATCCTGGATTCCCCTGGGTGTCTAGTTTTAATAAATGTATAGGTTTGCTAGGTTTCCCTATGTGCCGGCAGAGCTAGTGTTACAAAACTACAGCTAGACACTTTGCTAGGAAAGGGTACATTTTCATTGTGAAAATGTGGTGTGTTCAGTTTGGGCTTTGAGCCATTTCCTGTTGTGGGCACTATGCCTACCCACACAAGTGAGGTACCATTTTTCTTGTAAGACTTTGGGGAACGCGGGGTGGGTGGGAATTTATGGATCCACGCAGATCCCAGGACGTTCCACCACAGTGGGGAAATAGTGTTTTTTTGGATATTCTTTTAGGTTTGCAGGGGATTCTAGTTAACAGAACCTGGTAGGAGGCAGTCAAGTCACCCTATCCTAGATTTGCCTGGATGTCTAGTTTTAAAATATGTATAGGTTTGCTATGTTTCGATAGGTGCCGCAGAGCGAGGGTTAAAAAACTACAGCTAGGCACTTTGCAGAAAAAGGGTCATTTTCAACTGCGAAATTGAGGTGTGACCACGTTGTGTTGTGTGCTGTTTCCTGTCGCAGGCACTAGGTCGAACCACACAAGTGAGGTACCATTTTTCTTATAAAACTATGGGGAACGCGAGGTGGGTGAAAATTAGTCGATCCACGCAGATTCCAGAACATTCCACCACAGAATTGTACGGAAAATCTTTTTTTTTTTTTTTACAAGTTTTTAGGTTTGCAAGGGATTCTGGGTAACAGACCCTGGCAGGAGGCAGTCAAGTCACCCCATTCTAGATTCCCCTCAGTGTCTAGTTTTAAAAAATGTATAGTTTTCTAGGCTTCCCTAGGTGCTGGCAGGGCTAGGGTTAAAAAACTGTAGCTAGCCACTTTGCCAAACAAGGATCCTTTTTCACTGAGAAATTGAGGTGTGACCACGTTGCGTTTTGCGCCATTCCCTGTCCCAGGTACTAGGCCAACCCACACAAATGAGGTACCATTTTTCTCATAAGATGTTCAGAAACTCAGGTGGGTGGTAAATTGTGGATCCACTCAGATTACAGAACTTTCCAACACAAAAATATAGGGACAATGTGTTTTTTTGGACATTTATTTAGGTTTGCAAGGTATTCTGGGTAAGAGAACCTGGTGGGAGGCAGTCAAGTCACCCCATCCTTAATCCCCCTTGGCGTCTAATTTTCAAAAACGTATAGTTTTGCTAGGTTTCCCTAGGTGCCAGCAGAGCAAGGGTTCAAAAACTGCAGCTAGGCACTTTGCCAAAACAGGGTCATTTTTCACTGCAAAATTGAGGTGTGACCACGTTGCGTTTTGCACCATTTCATGTCTGAGGCACTAGGCCGACCCACATAAGTGAGGTACCATTTTACGACTTTGGGGAACGTGGGGTGTGTGGAAATTTGTTGATCCACACAGATTCCAGAACTTTCCTCCACAGAAATGTGGGGAAAATGTGTTTTTTGACAATTCTTTAGAATTGCAAGGATTTGTGGGTAACATAACCTGGTGGGAGGCAGTCAAGTCACCCCATCCTGGATTCTCCTGGGTGTCTAGTGTTAAAAAATGTATAGGTTTGCTAGGTTTCCCTATGTGCCGGCAGAGCTAGTGTTAAAAAACTACAGCTAGACACTTTGCTAGGAAAGGGTACATTTTCATTGTGAAAATGTGGTGTGTTCAGTTTGGGCTTTGAGCCATTTCCTGTTGTGGGCACTATGCCTACCCACACAAGTGAGGTACCATTTGTATCGGGAGACTTAGGGTAATTCAGATTTGTAAAGCAACTGTTATTACCTATTGGTTTTTTATGCATTTCTGCCTTCCAAATGAAAGACATAATGTAAAAAAGAAGTCATTTTGAAAAATGACCGATAATTCTCATGCTATTATGAGTATTCCCAATTTCATAAATGTGCAAATTTGTACTGTTTCTAAACTTTATAATTTGTTCCCATTTCAGAAATACATAGGTGTCTTTCTTACCGATTTTTCCATGTATACTTTTTCCCACAATAATTGCTATATACCCGGTACATAATAAAAAGCCATTGCACCTTTTGGGGGGGCGGAGCTAGCCAGCAAGCGTGATGACCGCCTGAAACCGCGGCTCCGCCGTGCACGATCCAATTATCCTATATATATGCAGTAGGAGAAGCGTTTGATGTCCAATTCCTGCTTCCCCGGACCGCCTGGGGTGTAGCTGTCTAGCGACAACCACAGCGGCAGCGAAAAAGAACACACAGGAGGGTGCAGAGCCCAGACGGCGTCCCCGCATTGTAGGCCAAGAAGCCGCGGTCTTTCATGTGCCCAGGGCCTGTACGACATAGCGCGGCGTGCGGCCGACGGAGGTGATGCGAGCCGGAGCTCCGGTGCGAGCCTGACGCTGAGTGCAGTAACTGCGGCGCGTGCGGTGGCATAACAGACGGCACCCCACACCATGATTCTTCGGTCCTGACCTCCTGAGGCTGTCCCTACTCCCGCCCCGCTAAAACGACAAGCAGAGAGTGCCCCGGACACTAGAGCGGGCATCGGACTGGCGGTCCCTGAAGACTGCCTGGGTGACGGTCTAAATCAGAAGCGGACAACATCCTCGCTGGGACTAGTCTGGTAAGACTGCTTGCTCCCATAAGCTGCGTGACATTCTGCCCTTTCTAGCCTTGTGCCTGGTGACGTTGAGGTGCATTGTGCTCCCTGGGCAGTGAGAGGAGCTACGCCAGGTACAGTGCATTCCCCCGGACCCGGCGGCACAGAGACATACGGGGAGTGGGCAGCGCAGCGATAAACTCCGAAGTACGGGGGGAAGCTACTGCATGCACAGCTGGGCATCAAACGGAACACAAGTTTCCCCACAAGACGTGCGTGCTGCTGGCCGCAAGATGGGCAAAAGTGACAGAACTCAAAGCAGATTGCCTTTCATACAGAAACGGCTACAACAGCAGAGCCCACAGACAGAAGAAGGGGCAGCGCCGCGCACCGAGGAGGTTCAGAGTGCTAATTCAGACATCAAAGCCATGTTACTCTCTATGGAGCAAAGCCTGCAGTCCAGCATCTCCGCCTTAGGCACCAAAATGGACGCGATGTCTTACAGAATGGACCGCATGGCGGAGCGGCTGGATAAGCATGCAAAGCGACACGACATGGCCGAAAGGAGGATGACCGAAGTAGAGGAGGTGCAAACGGACATACACATAACGATTAAAAAAATGGAAAGAATGATGCAAGTACTACAGGACAAAACTGAGGATTTGGAGGCGCGGTCACGACGGTGCAACCTACACATCACGGGCCTTCTGGAAGCATACAGACGGGCCCAATGGAGCGGTTCGTGGAAAAATTGCTTACAACACTTCTGGGAGAGGGAGTGTTCTCTGCCATGTTACTCGGTGGAGAGAGCACACAGGTCACTAGCTCAGTGCCCAAAACCCGGGGCACCTCCTCGTCCCATAATAGCGAAACTGCTTAACTATCGGGACAGAGACACTGCGCTCAGAATGGCGAGGTCCAAAAAACAGATGCAATATGAAGGATCCACCATATCGCTGTACCCAGATTTCACTGCGAAGGTGCAGGAGGAGCGCAAACAATTCATTCCGCACAAAAAGCGCCTCAGAGAGATGGGTCTGGACTACGCTCTGCTATATCCAGCCAAGCTGCGAGTCAACAGACGTGGACATTCGCATATATTTACGGACCCCAAGGCACTTCAGCAAGCTATGAAGCGCTAGTCGAGGGAGCAGGACCCAGCCAGCGAAGAAACTCTGGGAGCTGAAGGGGGCGGCAGTTGTTTGGACCACCAAGACTGATTTCCATGATTGCAAAGGAGCTGACTGCACATCAGAACTGTGACAATCTGGGAAGGTCTTTGAGGGCTCTTCACGGAGATGAAACCAGGGAGGTCAACGCAGCCTGCAAAGAAGACAGTCTGTGCAGATGAGTGGTTCGGGGAGCGGGAGGAGGGTGGTGAAGCTTGTTGAACTGGATGCATAACTATATCCATACAGGTCCCCGATTCTCCTACATTCTATTTCATGAGATCTAAGTTAGTACTTTGAGCGCGGATTCACTCTCCACTGGGAACATTGATTAGGTAGTGATTTGCGCTGGGGACGAAGTGGCATAGAGAACACAAGACAAACTAATGGTTAGGAAAACGTTTCTCTATTCACAGACACAGTGCATGGCGGGGGTGGGTGGAAGGCCACTCAATTTATCTGAGACTAAGGTAGAGACTATGACTCCAGGCTACCTGAGCCCCAAGCGTTAAGCACGCTGGTGACGTTGGTGATCAATGTTGGGGTATTGAGGCTGGGGAGAGGGGTGGGCAATAGACTTCTGTCGGATCAGGTTGGGGTGGGTCTGCTGTGGGCGGGGGGGTGGAGGGCTGGGAAGTTGGTGTTAAAGTTTGTAGATTTGATGCTGGTTCCTCAAGTTGGCCAAAAGAGTGAATGTTGCACTGTGATGACCGTCTACTGTAGTCCTTCCCAATGGCACAGATGACTAGAACCGCCGGAGCGCACACTGGAAACCCCATGGAAACCCTCAGGGCTTTAACCTGGAATGTTAGAGGATTGAACGATCACAGGAAACTGCGGAAGGTGTTACACTTTTTGCAGAGACACCACATTGACCTAGCTCTTATCCAGGAAACACATCTCCCTCTAACTAGCAAAATGTTACAACACAAGGGCCTATCAGGCAACGCCACAGTAGCTGGGTTTACTACACACTCAAGGGGAGTCCTGACTTGGGTAAATCCGAGATCTAAACTGGACTTGAGACTAGTACAAGCAGACTCAGAGGGTAGGTACCTCATCTCTAGATGCACGGGGAAGGGACACGATTTAATAGTGGTTAACGTGTATGGGCCAAACTACGACTCTCCTGAGTTCTACGAAAAGCTAGCACGATGCTGTCGAGAATTCTCCAACTCACAGATGCTTTGGGGGGGGACTTCAATCTAGTGATGGATCCGGACTTAGATAGGTCTTCGGGTCCACGGCGTGGACCTTCTGCGGCAGCAGTTGCACTTCAGGCTGAATTACTGACATTAGATTTAGTTGATGTGTGGAGAGGGAGAAACGCCACTAGGAGAGGTTACACACATTACTCAGCATTTCACGACATTCACACCAGGATTGATTATTGGCTGGCCTCCTATTCTGTCTCTAGACACATACTGTCCTGTACGGTTTTAGCAGGTACCCTCTCTGATCACTCGCCAATACTGCTGGTCTTGGAGACTCCGATACGTAGGATCCCTCCCTTTACTTGGCGATTTCCCCCGTACTCACTGCTTGACGACAACTTTAGAGGGGAACTGGCAACAGAAATAGATCTCTTTTTTGAGACAAACATTGGTTCCGTTGACAGCTTTCAGACAGTGTGGGAAGCGTTTAAGGTATTCATACGAGGGGTGGCCATGGCCAAACACTCCAGCGTCCTCAAGGCTATTCGCCAACGCCTGAATATCTGGAGTCACAACTGATTGATCTTGAGAAACAACAATTGTCTGACCTGGACCCCACAATAGCGACCCAGATCAGGTCCCTTATCTCAGACTTCAATGAAGAGGCCGACAGGGAAGTTTACCATATGGGTAAATACGCGACAGCGAGAACTTATGGAGAGAGTGAGCGTCCTAGTTCTCTCTTAGCTAAAATAATACGCAACAGCAAGAGGGCCCCAAAATTGACTGAACTGGTAACGGCCGCTGGGGAGGTGATCACATCAGATGATGAGATCTTGAGGGAGTTCAGAGACTTCTACTCGGAACTGTACAATTCTAGAACCGAAAATCTTGAGGCTGACATGGATGAATACCTAGAACACATTCAAATGCCGTTCTTAACACAATCGGATCGGGACTTCTTAATGTCCTCTATACAGGAAGACAAGATATTGGAAGCATTGACTAGTATGCGCGAGCACAGCGCCCCAGGGGCGGATGGACTGACTGTGGGGTTTTATAAGGCATTTAAAGATAAATTAATTCTGTATCTCCCCTCTCTCTTTTATGAGGTGTGTGAAGAGGGTTCCATGCCACAATCTATGAGAGAGGCCTTAATAGTCACCATTCTTAAACCCGGAAAGCCCCATAATGCCTGTGGTTCGTACAGACCATTTTCTTTACTGAATGTTGATGCAAAGTTGTACGCTAAGGTTCTTGCCACACGACTTCCTTTAATAGCTCCAGAAATAGTGGCACCGGAGCAGTCCGGATTTATTCCAGGGAGGAACCTGAACTACATCATTCGCACGATACTGGGGACCATTCAACATGTAAGGCAGGACTCGAAGGCCGTTGCCATCTTCTTAGACATGGAGAAGGCGTTCGACTCCGTGGAGTGGCCTTTCATGCAGGTTTTGCGACGGTTGGGACTCGGGGAACCGTTCTTGCAAATGATTGGAGCATTGTACTGGAAGCCGCTGGCCAGACTGCCCATAGGAGATCGAGTATCTGACCCATTTGAAATCAGTAGAGGCACTAGGCAGGGCTGCCCTCTCTCACCATTGTTGTACGCGCTGGTCGCAGAACTTCTCGCCTGTGCGCTACGGGAATATCATTGGCACCGGGGAGTTAGCTTCCCGTCATATAAATTTATAATCTCTACCTACACTGATGATACACTTCTATATGTTCGCAACCCGGAAGCAAACCTGACATCAGTTTTACGAGAGGTGGTCCGCTTTGTAGCCCTTTCCGGTCTCAAAATTAACTGGAACAAGTCGGTAGTGTTCCCGCTAACTCCGGTGACGAACCACTTCGAATTGGAATATCTGCTGCATTGGTCTACTGACCCGGTGCGTTATCTAGAAATAATGATTCACTCGGACTCAGAGGTGTTGTTCCGTGAGAACTATGGTGTGGCCTTTAGCAAATGCGAAGAAGATGTGGAGAAGTGGTGCAAACTCCCATTATCTTTGATGGGACGTATAGCCATCATGGAGATGGTGGTTTTACCCCGGTTCCTCTTTCTCCTTAATACTTTACCCATCATACTGTCGAGAGCTTTCTTCAAGACCCTGACGAAACTTCTGGTTCGTTTAGCCTGGGGCGATAAACAGCTGAGAGTGCAATGGAACAAGCTTACGCTCCTGTACGAGCTGGGGGGCTTGGGAGCTCCAGACATGGAGTGTTATTACAGGGTTGCGCAGGCCGCCCATCTGCACACGTGGCTGCATGGAGAAGAAACCATTCCACATATAAGGATGGAGCGACTATTTGCGGAGCCCCTCCCGCTACCGGCCACGATATGTACTCCCGTGGACCGGAGGATAGGAGTGCTAGACTCAATTACTGCCACGAAACACGCGTGGTACTCGCTGTTGAAGGCCAGAGGAGGCAACTTGATTTACTCCCCCCTAATGGCTGTGGAATGGATGCTGTGGCTACCGTCGGTTGAGGAGAAGAACGTAGTTCGATCATTGCGTGAGCTGGGAATAGTGACCGCCGGGAAGTTGTTTGTAGATGGCACAGTAAAAACCTGGGATCAGGTTGCTCAGGTAGCAGATAGCACATCGCTCCTACAGAGGTTTCAGTTTCACAGAGTCCGTAGTGCTCTAAGGGACATACTGGGTCCAGATATTGAGGAGCCTCATGATTTCCGGAACTTTCCCACGTTATTGAAACGGAGTAATCACGCAAAATGACAACACACTTATACAAGGCAATCACTCCCCACAGGGCCCAGGAACCCTCGAAGTCCAGGCTTGCATGGCAGAGGGATCTACAGATCACTATAGACGACACCATGTGGAAATACTGCTGTATGAACACCAGACAGCTATCCTTAAATGGAAGGCACCGGCCAATCCACTTTAAATTTCTGCAAAGGGTGTATTACACTCCAGAACGTTTATACAGGTATGGTCTCAGACAATCTCCAGGGTGTGAGAGGTGTCATACCCCCTCCGCTGACTTCCTCCACTTGGCATGGGGATGTCACAGAATACACGAATTCTGGGAATCGGTAATAGCGGAATTGGGAGAAATACTTGATTTTGAACTGCCTGTGGACCCGGCCCTTGCGCTGCTGGGACACTCCAGGAACTTGCCAGTTGCAATGAGACGGTTGGCAGACATTGGCTTGTTGTTGGCCCGGCGTGCAGTAGCACAATGTTGGATGAGAGGTCCCCTCCCGACAAAGGGACATGCTATACTGCTGCACTCAGTCAGAACATTACAGTGAATTACTCCCCCCCACGAGCCGCCCAAAGAACTTCTGGGGTCTATATAATACCTTTAGAAGCACCAGAGAAGACATTCCTGACACCCAACCTGACGGATAAGCGGAGACATAATAGTGTTGCGAAGACTCAGGCTCTCATTTAAACTTATAGTGGAAGCACCCGGATGTCTTGCTTCGAGGGTCGGTCAGGTACTCTGCGAGATGTACGGGACACTTCTCAACAGAGATATACATACACCGTGCAGACTGTGGCGTTTCTCTCACTTCTAATACCAGTGGCTCGGTATGGAACAGTACACTTATGATATTTTGGGATGGACACACACATGGAGGTACATCACACTAACAGACGCATCACGTAGAGAGTTAGCTAGATAACACGTAGACTTGGGAACTAGTTTAGGAACTGGGGGGGATTTACGGGGAGTTAGTATCTTAGGGGTGGGGGGGTTGTACTTAGGGGCCTTTACACTAGCGAGGGTTGTTTTAATCTAGAAAATACACCTCTGTTACCTGCTGTTAGTATAATTCCTACACTGTACTTGCATATGGTTGTTAAGATACCTTGCGACTGGCTTTTGCATTGAAATTCCGAACTATTATCTCTTCATGGGACAATGTATGCCGCCGGACCCCAGGGTTGTCGGCACAATGGCTGTGTATCCTCAAAATTGTTGGAAGCCTGATCATTGAGAAAGTTGCGCTGCCGGTTCTGGGGGTTGTAGGCTGCTAGCCGTGTATAAACCTAAGTACGCAAATAAAGGTGTTTAAAAAAAGTTTTTGACTCTGGGTTCGTCTGGTTCTTGGTGAACCTACAAGTCCTATATATCCCCAAAAACAGGAAGGTTAAGTGGATGTAACGGTATACTGCTTTGAAAGAGCTGTCATAATTACAAGAAGTTACAGTTGAAAACGTTAACACAAAAGGCAGTTTTTTTCAACTAATTTTCAATTGTTCCTATATTTAACTGTTAGTTTCAATAAAGAAACCTTGATGTATCTACACAAATGACCCTTTGTTGAATTTTGAATTTTGTCTACTTTTCTAAAATGTATAGCTCTCCAGGATCCATTATTGCTTTCACACCCATTTCTACCATTAACTAGAAGGATGTTGACAGCACAAAAAATAGCAAAAATAGGCTATGTCCCAGATAAATGCCAAAACTGTGTAAAAAATGTTGGTTTTCTGACAAAAGTCTGTCATTCCCTAAAATCTGGGATAATGGTGATCTCAGCCCCACAAACCCTTTTTTGATAACATTTACAGCGAAAAACCCACACGCTTTCATTTGCAGCCCGTTTTTCCCATTTTTTCCCCAAAAAACAAAATGTTGCTGTATTTTGGCTAATTTCTCGGAGCACTCCAGAGGAATCCACAAACCCTGGGTACCTTTAGAATCCCCATGATGGTGCAAGAAAGGGACGCAAACTTGGCGTGGATACCTTATGTGGTCAAAGGTTTACAGTGGCCTAAGCACGCACTACCCCAAAAAGAATTCAAAAAAAGGCTTAGCACAGGGGGGGAACAGACCTAGAAGCGAAGGGGTCAATGGTGAAGTCAGATTTTAAATTACTATTTTGAAAATTCCACTTTAAGTAGGATGGCATTTTCCTGCCCTTAGCCTTCTGGTGCCTGCATTCTGACTTAGGTCACCTGACTAGGTACAACTGGCAGTTAGTCTTTGTGAATTCCTCCCTGGCAGTCACACAATAGAGGGATTATGTGTCTCTGAATGGGCCAAATGCTGGCAGGATGGGGGCAGTGCTAGGATACAGCCCTAATTGTAACTGAATAGGCTGTGCTCTGCCTTCACACAAATACCTTGTCACCACTGCATTGCTCCTGCAGCCAGCTTGGACCCAGGGCAGGGACTCAGGAAATTTGAAGTACCTCAAAGAGAAAGCTCTAGAAACTTCCAACTACAAAAAATCAATCGGTATAAACATAGGGCCCTCAGACCCACTCCTCAGTTCACTTCTGGACTTGCAGAAGGACTCCCGGAGAACAGAGTTCTGCTGTGACCTTCATTGTACTATGCAAGATATTTTGCTGTACCTCGAAGGACTACTTTGCTGCCTGTTGCCTGCCTTAAACACTTAGAGGCCAGCCCTGCTGTTTGAGCCGTGCTTCTTCATCTGCACCCAGGACTATTAGAGAGATTCCATGGGCTAGTTTGCTGGCCTCCTGTTCCAAGCCAGAGGGACATAACAGGCTCCCACCATCTTGAACCTGCACCTGAACCCAGCCTGAGTGAGTTCTGAATCCACAAGTGGTGTCCCACCAGTCTTGGACCCTTGTCTGTGGTGCTAAAGGGGGCCAGATAGCCACAATTCTAAACTTTGGAATTTTTTACTAAAAATTGCTCTGAGAACAGATGGAAGACCGGGACAAACCTGCTCATTGATCCTCCCAAGGTGCATCACTGGTGGGTCTAGCTTTGTGACTACTCCCACTACATTCTTCTCCCTATTAGCAAATCTTGTTTAGCAGTCCTTCACCAATAAGTATTCGATCTCTTGGAATTGTCTTCGGCTCAAGCCTCCTGCCTCTTTCCACTGGACATTTTTGATTTCCAAAATAGTAACTAGGTCAAAATGTAGAAATCTTCACCATGTCTTCATTTAGTGGCTCCCCAACCATGACACTCACTCCTCGGACACCACCTGCAAACATGCACTGCGGATTTTTACCTTCTCAAAAAAAAATGTTGACAATTCTGTTAAATGTGAAGGTAAGCGTCGACCAATCCCAATCCACTTCTAGTATTCAACCCTCAATCCATTGTCTTCCATTATATTTTTTTATTTTGACCCGGTCTCTCATGCCTAGATGTCTGCAGTTGGCACTTTAAAAAAAATGTGGGCACTAGTTTTTACTAAAGAATTTATAACTCTGGTTGTAATAATTGGATTTTGTCATTTTGGTGTCAAACTGTTTATTTAAATGTAAAATATTTTTCTAAATTGGTGTGGGATTTTTCTCAGATTATTTTTTAACTTTCTTTTGTTTCTGTGCTGCATAAATACTTTAACAATGCCTCAAGTAAAGCCTGACTGCTTTTTGCGCCAAAATGCTCAGGGATAATCCCAAATTAATATTGTTATGTTTGTGGTTTACCCTGCCAGGGATTGTCGCTGTTGCTCAACCAGCGCTAACACCCCTGTCAACCAACAACCCAGTTTCTTACAAGGCTATATCCCAGTCCATTTTTATTTTGCACACCATAATATCTTAATTTCGAACCAGCCAAATGCAAATTAATGTTGACCCTGCAGCAAGGGGAACTTTCCAGCCCAACCTGCTAAGTTAGGTCCTTCTTGATCTCAAACACAAGCATATCAATCAATGCCTAGCACTATACTGGACATATCCGCTGCCCACATTCATGAATCAGCATGCACATTTTTGTTGCTGGGTCTCTGACCCTTTATAAACAAGATGCATGTGAACTCGCATAGAAGCCCTGCCGGTTTGGCCCCGTCCACCACACACTAGCAGTATGAAACGTCTTCCCGCCCGTCCCCACTATAATGGCCAGCTCACTCAAGGGACCGCGGCGCCTTTTGGCAAATTTACAGGCACACGTGGTCACATATTTGTGCAAATGGCACAAAAATCCACGAGTTTGCTGGAAAATTCGCGAACTAGCGGATTTTTTTGCCATTTCGCACGAATTTGCGATCCACGAATCCGCAAATTTCGCCCATACTTAATTATAGCTGAGACTTGTTTGAAATCCTTCAGTAACTTCATACCGAGATTTAAAGCAGGCTCTGCCCCGTATTCATTTTGAATCTGTTTCAGGACGTCTGGTATTACCGCCATAGACGGAACACTGTGTGTTTTGTGTAGGTTGCAGCAAAGACTGTACCCCAAGTGTCACAGTCCTCCAGGTGTGGTGCGATCCCCAAACAGATTGTTAGAATCCTGTGTTTCTTAAGAGGTGTACTATCGGGAAATACTTCCTCGATTTGAGTCATTTTTTGAGCTAACCGCAATGGAATTTGTTCCCTTTTTGTGGGTAATTTACCGATGACCGATTGTATAGTCTGTGGTGTAATTTTGTTTGTGTTCCCCTGATGCTGTGAAATTCTTATAGCAGTTTGGACTGTTAGAGTCCGCATGACAAATTGTACCAATTGTCTATGTATTTTTATTAATTGTTTTAGCTGAGCTAATAATTCTGGACCTGACATTTCTTCAATGGCAGGATGTGGTGTATAGCTGGCTAGTACCAGCCATGTTGCTCCTGCTGTACATGTGGACCGAGCCTGGTGATGTGATTTTGATGTTGTAGGGCGCCTTTAAACCAGAGCTGATGCTCTTGGTAAGTTAGTGGAACTGCAATGTCGTCGAAAGGAATATATTCCGCTGGAGGTTCCTCTATCTTGTAGAAGTGAAACATAAGTGTTCTAGGATTTGCTTGAATGAATACCTCTGTCTGCCCATATTCGTGTGCCTCTATGACAAATATTACCCTACCACCTCTCCGTGATAGGCCATTTTCTATAAGTTTTATAGCGATGGTTTTCCGTACGTTTTCCGGGATGCTAATAGCATCCGCGTCAATTTCATTAAAACCTGTAACGTCTAAAACCGTTTGGGCTGCAGTTCTTGCAGCTCCACCGTTCTCGGTGTCGCTATTCGACATTTTGTGGAAAGTCTTGCAGAGCAAGTTTTAAGGAAACAAAGATGAGGTGCACAATATTTTGGAACACTGTATCCTTCAGATATGGCGGATTTTATCCTTTAACCCACTCCAGACGTCTATTGGAGTATTTTACGGGAAAAAGGGGTCTCTATGAAAAGCACATCTGAGTTACTCTAGTACCTAGTGTTAAATTAGTGCTTTACCAAATGTTGGGCGCCATGTAGTGTAGTTCCTATATTCCCAATAGGCTCTGCGCATTGGAATATTATATCCAATAGATTTGACGTAGGACTTATGTCTACTAGGTCTCTATCGAATATATTAAACTTAATTGTGAGTGCCAGCTAGCTCGGAGGTCACTAGAAACTTTCTCGAATAAACAAGGAGGGATTCGTTTCTGACAACCGCATAAACATGACAACTTTGTTTCCCCAAAATAAAACGTATCTTCAGAGTCGTGGAACCACAGATAGATATTTTACTAAGTCCATCGTGCATGCTTCGTTTCACCAGAGGTGCAGAGAAATAGAGAAACAGGCGTTTTCAATAAAAAGTATTTATTGAACAGTCTTCTTTCTCATGCAAAAGAAATGAACTGCTACAATCGTAATACTGGCTGTAAAGTATAATGCGTACAGCAAGAAGATTATTATAAAATAATACTGTAAAAGGATGGTATGGTTTCTAAGCCATAAAATACATACATAAATAAATAAAGACTAAAAGTCCTCAACTGGTGCTTCTAAAATACGCCTACCCCGATGTACCTAACCTAAGTCTAGTGCGCGGAAAGAAGTAAGTGTGGTGTAGCATAAGTTTAGTATTCTT
This sequence comes from Lissotriton vulgaris, assembly GCF_964263255.1. NCBI lineage: Eukaryota > Metazoa > Chordata > Amphibia > Caudata > Salamandridae > Lissotriton > Lissotriton vulgaris. The sequence continues at coordinate 220,445,426 of NC_141685.1, forward strand.
TTTGCCAAGAATCTATCCAAGATTTCTCTTAGGGTCTAATCAGCTCCGTACCTTTGTTTAGAATGCCGGAGGTCTGGTATCTCTCAGTCTCAGACTCGATTTCCCAACACCCCGCAAGGGGAGCTTAGAAACACTGGAGCTGGATTTCTCAGCAAGAGAAAAGACAGCGTCTCTCTCAGTGCATCTGCTGGAGGGTCGGCTTCCTTCGGCACTTGCTATAGCGAGATGCGTCGGGCAAGTAGATAGTTGAACTGCTCCAAACCACTGTGTGTTTGCTATGGCAAGTGTGGGCATATTTATACCTTGAAGGTGCCGAGTATGACGTAAAGTTGGACATAATAACGTCATCAAAGAGTGGAAGTTCTTCGAAAACTTCATGAGTTCTTGGACAAATCAATTTTCAAGCAAGGGGAAGTCCCTAACTGCTGAAGCCGGGTTTTCCAAGAAATCATTGTGGCTTTTCGGAACAAGTGGAAGTAGCCATGCTGTATTTGGACTGCATGGGCTATGTCTAAATATGGTTATGATTTCTATGCCTATATAAGAACACGTTGATTTATACCTATATAAGGGCATGAATCAGGAAAATTACACTAGGATCCTAAAACGCTATACAACAATAGGTAGTGATGAAGAAAGCTTATTTATTTTAGTAATGAATTCTCTAACATTATGGAATCCACCATCTTGGCATCTCAGTCCCAAAGCTTTCAAAGCTCGATTAGGTCATCATTTCAAATCTTGTGCTTCTCTGATGTCACTTTCTCTTTCCTGAAATCTTCCATGACCCAAAGTTCTTCAGGAAGACGTGGAATACTGGGTCTGGTGGCTTATTGTACTAATGCATCCACAGTAGGGGTCTGGGATCGACCTCTTGGTCACAGGTTCCAATCTTGAAGGGTCCACTCAGCCTTTCATCCTCTGAGGTTGATAAAATGAGTACCATTGAGTTGGGTAAGAATATCTGATATTCAGTGCCAATATACCCTTGGGTGAACGTGTACTTCACAAAGACATGCTATGGAACAGAACTATATAATCATTACCAAACCACAATAGTCAGTGCTATGGATTTTTCAGTCACAGATTGCTACTATACTGTGTGGGATGTTCATTTCTCTTTCTATAGTATAAAAGGCAGCTGAATCCCTGGGAAAGGTGCGCTACAACACAAGGAATGGTGTTTTTTGCCCCTTCCTTTACCCCTTGGTCTATATTTTTTTCCTATTGTCAATCATCAGGATTTTGCTTGGATTCCCCAATTTCCAGAAAACCTCTCATGTTTGTCTACTAATTCTTGTTTGTTGACATCAAATCTTGAGCTGTTCTCCAAACATTTTCTTCCATCTGGTTTTCAAGCATTGTGCACTAGGTGTAGGTGGCTTTGTGGCTACAGGAGGGAATCATGCTAGCGTACGGCGGAACTGAAGTCAAGACAGAGGCCTCAGTCCAGCTGGGAACCAGACAGTTTCTAACACTGTGTAATTTCATCTCACATTTCCCATATAAACATTATTACAGTTGCCACATATGTGACCATTGCTCTGTGCAGTCTGTAGAGAGGCTAGGGATTAAGCAAGCATGCAGTAAGACATTTTATAAAACAGAGAATGACAGAAACTTGCACTGCCTTCAGCGTCAACTCGAGATATCTCAGTTATGCAGCTATGAACAATTATCCACTTCCTGATAACAACCTGAAACCTAGAGGCAACTCACATTCTACTATGTGCTATACAATATCCATAACTTACAGTAAAACTAAACTGCAGAAACACAACATCTGAAAAAAAGAAACATTCTTATTAAATAGGTACACATATACCATTGAACTCTTCAAACATGAAATGTAATATCCAGATCTCTTGGTTCCATGTTTCACTCTAAAGAGTTATGTATTTGGTGTCATATTTATGAAATATTCATGCAATGCAACACAGCAAGCCACCTTGCTGCCGTGTGTGAAGGGGAGAGGGCAGGAATGCACCATATTTAACATTATATGGCGCATTCCTGCTCTCTTTATGTGCTGGTGCACAAACTGCTGACTAGCGACATCGCGGGCACTCTTGTGCCATGGTACAAGGATAACTGCGTTGTAGTGCAAGATTGTTTTTGTGCAGTAAGGCATACCTTCCCGTACATGAACAATCCTCTGTGGCTTTTTCCTCTTTATGTATGGTGCTGAATGTAGCACATGTAGAAAGAGGAAAACCAATCAATCAATCAATCAGGGTTGGTAAAGAGCAGCTACTCACCCATGAGGGTCTCAAGGGAGTGCTGGGTTTATTTGTAGAGCCAGGTCTTGAGGTCCTTCCTGAACTGGGGCTATCTAGGAGATTGCCGGGGGTGGAGGGGAGGGGATTCCAGGCTTTGGCTGCAAGGTAGGAGAAGGACTTTCCTATTGTTCTGGTCTTGTTGATACGTGAGATGGTGGCCAGAGACAGCTGGACTGATTGGAGGTGTCTTTTGGGTGGGTGGAAGGAGAAGCAGCTGTTCAGGTATGCGGGTCCAGTGTGGTGAAGGGCTTTGTATACGTGGGGGAGGAGTTTCAAGGTTATTCTTCTTTCGACTTGGAGCCAGTGGAGATCGTAAATGTGTTGCATGATGTGACTGCGACGGGGGATGTCAAAGAACAGTCTGGCTGTGGTGTTCTGGACAGTATGGAGTTTGCGAAGGAGTTTCTTGTTGTTTCCGGCATAGAGAGCATTGCCGTACTCCAGTCTGCTGCTGATGAGTGTGTGCATGACAGTTATTCTGGATTTGGTTGGGCTCGATCTGAAATACTTTTGAAGCATGCGGAGGGTGTTCAAGCAGCAAAAAGATACAGTGTTGACATGGCGGTTCATTGTGAGCAATGAGTCTAGTATGGGGGGCGCTAGGTGGCGCACTAGCAAATGGCCGCATGTAGGTGAGGTTCTTGCCGCCCGGCGGTCATTATCCTGAAGTTGTCCTATATATTGACCCCCATTGTGGCTATAATGACATCGTATCGGTAGAACTACCCCTCCGCTCGCTCCACGCGAAATCTGGTGCCGATCGGAGGTCCCCTGTGCCTGCGAGTCGACAGCCAAGGTTGGCCAAGGAGCCTAGTGCAACAGAGTGCAGCTGAAAGCTGGCCCAAGAAACTACGGCAGCCCGCTGCTGCGCAGGAGGTAGCTAGGTCATGCGGGCAGCGGATTCACAACTGCGGGATGGACTTGGCCTGTGCTCCCGCTGAGAGGAGAGCACAGTTGGAGTATTTAGGGACATGTCTAGTCTCAACTCTCACACGTTAAATAAGGTAGGAGCGGAGTGCTGCAAGCGCCGGGGTGTGCGGGAAGGCGTACCGGCCCTGGATGCCAGCAGGGGCCTGAACGTCGGAGTGTGGAGCGGGAAACACCGAATCGCCTTGAGCCCCCCCTATACATCAGCACAGCCCCTTCGAATGGGAAAAAAGAGGGCCCATTAATACTGGCAGCATTGTGAGAGTGGCCTGGGGGCACCCCTGCATTGGGGGCAAACATCAACAGCTTGTAGGGTGACGCGGAAGGCTCCAGATCGTTAAAGCCCCTCCCCACCCGAGTGGGCGCTTCTCAGCGCTGGATATCTTGCACATCCCCAGCTAGCCTGCACATGTCTACTTGCCACATTTGTGGGAACAGCTGCCTGCATCAGCTATAGTCACTGGGGGAGCAGCCTGATTGAGCACCAATGAGATAAGTGGCGAATAAGATCGGAACAGATCTCTGCAGTAGAGGCGCGACCAGAACCAATTAACAGAAGGAGATCCCTATGTTATACGGCTATACCGGGATCATAACGCCAGGCCGAAGGGCTAACCGAAAGACGTGCTTGCGACCGCCTGAACGGAGATCACGGCGATCTCCGGATGCATAACTGAGCAACGTAATTGGTCACATGCACGGAAGCTGGTTGTGTTCTACGAAGTGGGGAAAAAGCAATACGTACCCTCCATAGACTTGTGTCTTGCGATGAAGCGGAGAGTCCCACCATAACATTATAAAGGAGAAGGCTTGTGTGGTGCTTTTGGGTCACTGTGAATCAGGGTTCCACTAGAGCGCCGAGGCTTCCACTGCTGCAGAAATTATACCACTAGCCTTGGAAACTACCCGGCGACCCACGGTGCAGCGTCTCTGATAGCTCCTTTAGCAACAATGGGGAAAAACGACGCAAGGCAGCCAAAACTTACCTTTGTCACTATAAAGAGGAACAATCGCGTAGGGCAAGAAAGTCAGGAACAGGCTGCGAGTAATGGATCCCAGGATGACACTGCTGGCCCATCCACTGAGGTGCAGGATATCCTCCGCGAGGTCCGCCAAGAGTTTGCCACAAGTTCGACAGGATGTCATCACGGATGGATGCAATAGCCACAAACTGGAAGGGCATGATGAACGGCTGAAAGAATCTGAAAAGCGCATTTCAGTCTCAGAAGATACAATAGCCAGACACACGTCGCAGCTCTCCCGCATGGACAATTTGCTATGGGTCATTGCAGCAAAGAACGAGGACTTAGAAGCGCGCAGTAGGTGCGATAACATTCGCATTTTAGGCGTACCGGAAATGACCAACACGGGACGAATGGAAGATTATGTGGAAAAGCTACTCTGGACTGCGATAGGCTGGGAGGCCTTTTCTACACAATTTATAGTGGAAAGGGCCCATAGATTGCTGGGACCTCGGCCCAAGTCTGGAGACACTCTGAGACCCATAATTGCAAGGCTTTTAAATTATAGAGACCGAGATGTGGCACTGAGAGCCGCCCGAAGTAAGCAAGCACTGTCGTTTGAGGGCATATCCTTTTCTATTTATCCTGATTTTACACCCATGGTGCAAGAGGAAAGATGTAAATTTCTTGACGTCAAGACCAAATTGCAGAAGGCCCAGATTGACTATGCCCTTCTGTATCCAGCACGGTTGAGAGTAACCCATCATGGCAAGAAAAGATTCTTCACGAAACCACAACAAGTCGAAAACTTCCTCAAGCAACTTAGGAGAGCGGGAAGAGCAGAAGCGGGGGCGGAGGACCCCCAGATGTCCCCGTTGACGGAAGCGAACAATAAAGAACAGGAGTGAGAACCTTGTCGAGCCGGGATTTGGTAACAGAATGCTGTATAAGTTATTTATAATATTCTGCTGGGGGGTGGTCTCTGCTCACAGGTATATGCTTCTTGGTGAACAATGCAAACTGGGGTGTCTTATGTTAGCTAGCCGGCTGCGTGCTTGGCTCTGACGGCATGGGGTTGTTGTGCAACCACCTAGATATGACTCCTACAGGGAATTCCCCCAGGGTTTTTTGCTGTATATGTTTGGTTGGGGTTGCATTGTCTGCAGGGGTGGGGTGGGTGGGAGTATGATACTGGAATGTTTGGGTTGCTTCAGTGGGTGGGCCGGGGGGGGGGGTTAAGATTCAATGGGACCTTTGTTGCTGTTAGGGAAGTTGAGGTACAGGACATGGAGATCACTATACACACAACAACTACATGCACAGCTGGTGCAGATAGCAGTCTTGAAGTTGACATGGTCACTCACAGACTGGTGGAGACGACAACGCCACATGATACAGATAGATTACTTCAGACAATATACATATGGCTAGTCCTGTAGGGTCACATTTACATGTTATTATGTGGAACGTCAGGGGGCTAGGGGATCCAAGAAAGAAACACCTGGTACTGGCTTCTTTAGATAGACAACAAGTACATATAGCAATGTTGCAAGAGACCCACTTCACGCCCCAGAGAGCCGCTGCATTTGCGTCTTGTTGGGCTATACATAGGATTTTTTCCTCCTATTCTGGTTACGCCAGGGGGACTGCCATACTGATCAAGAGACAAGTGCCCTTCCACTTGGCTGGGACATCCCAAGATGATCAGGGGAGGTACTGCCTAGCCTGGGGACGCCTCTGATTGGAATCAGTCACGCTGGTTTGTTGTTATGGGCCGAACATAGATGCCCCAGATTTTTTTACCACCTTGTGGGGGAAGATCAGAGACATGGGCTCGAACCACATCATATGGGGTGGTGACTTTAATGTTACTTATGCTCCGGCACTAGATAGATCGCACCCTGCCCCTTATCATCGCACTAAGGCCAGCACCGCTCTGAAGGTCATCGTTGTAGAACATCACTTGCTAGATGCGTGGAGACACACACATCCCCAGGCTCAAGAGGGCACACACTTTACGGCGCATGCTGCCTCAGGGGCACGCCTTGATTACTGGCTTGTATCCCGGGGGATGGGGCCTATGATTTGCACCGTACAACATTTAGCTAGGACTTATTCTGACCACGCACCAGTGAAACTCACACTCTCCTCAGCAGATTTCAGTCCTCCACGCAGTGCTTGGCGACGTAATACACGCATGCTCACAGACCCCGTATTTTACGAGGAACTGCGCGAAGGCTTTCGACTTTATTGAATGGAATTACATCTTTGACATAATGCTCCGGATGGAGTTCCCACAGCTGTTCCTATCTTGGATACGCTTATTGTACCATCAACCGGGAGCCACGGTGCTCATTAATGGACACATGTCTCAAAGGTTCTCGATTACTAGAGGCACTCGACAAGGGTGCCCTCTATTCCCATTGCTTTTTGCTTTGGCGACTGAACCGCTGGCAGCACTGCTGCGACAGCGCCATAATGACATGGCCTTGCGATGTAACATGAGACAAATTTTGGTATCCATGTATGCCAATGACATTACGTTATATGTTCGGGACCCCCAAGCCAATTTAAATACACTTCTTAGAGAGTTCATAGTATTTTGTCATCTGTTGGGTGTCCAGATTAATTGGGGGAAGTCCTGCCTTTTTCCGTTAACAGATTTCGTTGTGCGCTTCCCTTTGGACTACCCATTGGAGTGGTGTGATGATGAACTACGATACTTAGGTATCGGGATTACTAGAAATGTGGAGGAACTCACGAGGCTCAATCATGGCGCTGACTAACATAGCAGACAAGGTGAGCCGGTGGATAACACTCCCACTCTCCATGGCAGGTAGAGCGTCGCTGATCAAAATGGTGCTACTGCCCCAATTGCTGTATTTATTTCTCAACATTCCGTACTACCCGGGCAGGCATTTTTTCCAATCTCTCAAAACAGAAATGATTAAACAGGTATGGGGGGGTAAACAAGCTAGATTGAAGTGGGACGTTCTGACTAGGCCTTACTCATCGGGTGGATGTGGCATTCCAGACTTTGAACTCTATTACATAAGCGCCCAGGCCCATTATTTATATTTCTGGATCCGACAACCCAAATATATGCCACAGTTAGCAGCCGAACACTGGCTGGTGCACCCAATCCCGATAGAAGGAGCCTTTTATGCAATGCTGGCTGCTCTGGAAAGTACGCAAAATAAGGTATATGCCACAATCACGGCATGGCGACGCATTGAGCGCCTCCTGAAGGCCCCTATGATTTATTCCGCGTTACTACCACTAGCATACCATCCAAACATGCCCCTCCTACAGGAGACACTGTTTCATAAATTTCAAGAACGCACATCGCTCAGTAACTGGGGCGATTTATATGACAATGGACACTTCCGAGACTTGGAGAATGTACTCCAGGGAGTACAAGGTACTCCGTTGGATACCTTTCTGTACATAAGGGTTAGACAAGGGGTTGGGTCTCTACACTCCGACTTTCCACCTGAACCTCAGATACTTGCACCATTGCAGATGCTCCTACAACAAACGTCACCCAGGCGCTTAGTTTCCGCGCAGTCCACACACAACAGGAAGCGGAAGCTCCGGCATCCCGTACATGGTGGGGCGAGGAATTAGGGGTTGAATTGACAGAGGATCAATGGGAGTACTGCTGCTCGCAGACTGAGCGCATATCGTCCAGCAGCAGGCTGCGCATTATACACTATAAATACTTACACAGGCTATACCATACACTGGCCAGACTGCATAGGCATTTCCTTCGAGATTCAGATAATTGTGATAGATGTCATGCGCCCCCGCTGATTTTTTACACTTGGCCTGGAATTGCCCAGAAATACTTGAGTTTTGGAGGCTTGTCTTTGACGCCCTGAATCAAATGACTAACACGCACATAGAGGCCACGCCATTGTTGGCATTGTTGAGTTATGTTCAAAATGTACCCCTGACACATCGTAGATAACTCGAAATATAGCCCTTGCACTTTTGATGGCTAAGAGACGGATAGCCTGTATGTGGGGTAGAGGGAGAACGCCCAAATTTAAGGATTGGCTTAATTATATGATTTATTGCCATTAACAATCTGCCATTTATGCTGAATTTCTGCCTAGAGCGTCCCGCCCTAGAGACATTTGGTCGCCGTTAACAAACTATTTGCTGGCGAAACCCCAGGAGAATGACCACTCATGAAGTCCTGTAAGTGGAGTACTATTGGTCAAGGGCCTCCGAGCCTGCGCACATGGACCTATATAGTTGCTATAATTGTCTGATCAACACTGTACTGGGACTGTAACGGAGTGAACGAATTGAATGGGTCTCCATACGTCCCCTGATGTTTATTTTTCCCTTCCTTATTAATTCCACAAAGATCAATGTGGCTGTAAGTGCTGCGTGGCGATGTGATATATGACATATGGAACTGAACTTTGAGCAAATATGCTATGCACCACGGTGCCTTAATGTGTGAATCTCTATTGATGTTCTTATGTTATTTATGCGTTCTATCAACCGGTGCAAATATTTGTTGGATTATTGTTTTCAGGAAACGCGGCTGGCCTGAAGTGGTTGTAGGCGGCTTGCTGTGTCTAACTATATTGCTTATGTCATTTTTATTTACTTATTATGTCAGAATCTTGCCGGCCAATATATGGTTGTAGGCGTCTGAACTGTACCTAATGTTAAGTACATTTAATAAAGGTTTTGAAAACTTAAAAAAAAAAGAAAAAAGTCTAGTATGATGGAGAGGTTTTGTGCGTGGTACCTGTTACCTCGGGGTGGGGAGATTTCTGAGGGCGAAGGGTCACCAGGAGTCTTCCATGCAGAGAAGGTAGAGCCAAGGATGAGGACTTCTTTCTTTTCTGAGTTGAGTTTCAGGCAGCTCTTCTTCATGCAGGTGGCGCTGACTTTCACCCCTTCTTGGGAGTTGTGTTTGGTGATGTTGGTTTTGTTGGTGGAGGAGAGGATCAACTGGGTGTTGTTGGCATAAAAGACAATGTTGAGTCTGTGGTTCGAGTTGGGCTGAGGGAAGACCCTGGGGCATTCCACAGTTGGTCTCTGTTAGTTCCAAGAGGTAAAGAGGGAGTCTGATCCTCTGAGTTCTGACGGTGAGGAAAAAGCATATCCAGTTGAGGATCTTGCCGTTGATGCTGACGTCATGGATTCTGGTGGCTAGGGTGCGGTTGGAGACAATGTTGTGTGTAGCCGAGAGGTCTAGGAGTATGAGGGCTGACATTTGGCCCTGGTCAAGGCGGGAAAGGATGTCGTCGGAGGCATCGAGTAGGGTGGTCTTGGTGCTGTGGTTGCTTAGAAATCCAGATTGAGAGATGTCCAGGACAATGTTAGCTTCGATTAAGTTTGCTAGCTGGGTGTTGACAGCCTTTTTGATGAGGAACTTGGCTGCAAGTAGAAGCAAGGAGATGGGCCTGAAGTTCTTGAGGTCCATCGGATTTGTGGGCTGTTTCTTCAGGAGGGGAACCGTTTTTGGTATGCTTCCAGTCATCGGGGAAGGTGGCGGTCTTGTGGGAGCAGTTGACCATCCAATATAGTTCTGGTGCGATGGCAGAAAAAACTAGAAGAAATAAACCTATTTCTCCTCCACTGGGGAGCTGTAGCATTTTGACGCATTCTAATGATGAATCTGAGAATGCGCCAAAATCCATGGTGGATGCATCAGAACATAAAACAGCGACTTGCTCTGCCTTATGTTATTCCAGATTTACCAACCCACTCAGAGCCATGTCAGGTGGACTTGGGTGGCTTGGTAAATCTCATTAGGTTTTGTGTCACCCTTTCGTCCCCTTTTGTTGCGTAAGGGTGATGCAAAACCATGACAAATATGAGCCTTGGTCTTCAGACTACCTTACCTGCCTTATTAGAATCAACAAAGTTGTAAGGGCAAGGAAATGTTATCATCTTTTCTAGGAAAAAATTGCAATCAAACCATAGTTCATTTTGTAACGTGTTTAGGATGGTGTTGTCACTCTATCCATATGAGTGAGTGAGAGAGCAAAACTGACAGTCAACACGTGTTTCACCCCTTACATGGCCATTTGCCCTTGGGCTTCTTCATGGCTGTACAAACTTGTTATAGACAGAGCAGAGAGAAAGGTGTGTAGTGTGTCCCAGTGACAGACTGGAAAAGGCAAAAATAATAATAAATAATAAATACAGTTGAAGGGCAGAGGGAAGGAAGAGACAGAAAGGCCGGAGGGATTGTGAGAAGAAGGGGAGGGTGGGTTAATTGGTAATCGAGTTGATCACGTCTAAACTTGGGGTTCTTTCTTTTGATGATATCTTCTTTAAATGGTTAGGTTTAAGATTCTTGGTGAGTTCTCCCCAGTTTGAGTCTTCAATATGTTTGCTGATGGCAGACCAGTTTGAGTCAAACATAAGTTTGGTAATAAAACATGTTACATGGTTTCTTTTTCTTTAATGTACTATATGTTCACTGTTTTTTCCATTTTTCCTTTTCTTTTCTTTCTATTTACCCTTCTCAGCATCACTACTATTTATTTTGTCTTATTTTCCCTCTCTCTACTCACCATTCTTGGCCTCCCTTAACCATACCGTCTTGGTCATTCCATGCTTCCCCCCACTACCCCTCCCCGCCACCTCCCCTTGTAATTGCTCCCCTACTACACAATTATGGTGCAAAACCACTGTGTTGTACATTTCTAATGTGCGTTAACCATAATATTGCACCTCTCCCCTACCTACCTTCTGCCTAATTAACCCACCCTCTCCTTCCTCTTACAATCCCTCCGCCCTTTCCATCTCTTCCTTCCCTCTGCCCTTGAACCGTATTCATTATTATTTGTGCCTGTTTCTGACTGTCACTGGGACACACTACACACCTTTCTGTCCGCTCTGTCTATAATATGTTTGTACAGCCCTGAAGAAGCCCCAGGCCGAAATGCGTGTTGGCTGTCAGTTTTGCTCTCTCACTCACTCTTACGGATAGAGTGAAAACACCATCATAACCATGTTACAAAATGAATTATGGTTTGATTGGAATTTTTTCCTAGAAAAGAAGATAACATATCCTTGCCCTTACAACCTTGTTGAACCTTATCTACATTAGGGGTTTAGGGTTTCCCCCTGTAAAGGGCTAGCATCAGCACAAGAATTTCCGCTCAATATTCGGCCAGTAAGGAATCAGGACCTTTCACCCCTAAAATCGCAAAACTGCCTTATTATAATGTATGTGACAAAAACAGTGCTCTTCTTGGCACCCCTCAAAGACAGTTAGGCAGGGCCAAAATATTTTATCGAGCACTCAGAAGTCCAAACAAAAAGATCAGTAGTCTGCTATCTTGCAACAATTTTAATCTTGAATCCTTCCAATTATCATCTTCATTGGATACATCCTTCAGTATTGAACATTCTTCATTCTATATGTAACCACGCAGTCTTGCAGCCAACACGTGATTCGTCTGGTCTTTTATGACCAAAAGACTTCCTCAGGGCTGCAACCCAAACAGAGTATAATAATGCCAATAAATCAATAAATTCTGAACTGTAAAACATCAACATTAGAGGCATTACAGAAGTTTATAGGGAAACATCCCAAACCTTAGGGGTGTTCAATAGTAGATAAAAATAGAGTCAGTTGAGGCTTGTCACCAAGTTGAAGCTACAGGCACCTTAGTATAGTGTAATCAAGGTAGGTAATACGTTTTTTCCTACTTCATATTATGTAGGTTTAAGAGTGCAAAAGTAATTGAAAGTGGGTTAGTTGTAGGAAAGGTGAGCATGCTGTTGGGTTTCATACCTATATTTCTCCACGTAAATAGGTATTGGGTTTTTGGTCCTATTCTTGTCGGGTGTGATTCTGTACAGAGTAATGAGCTGTTATGAACTCAGTTGCTATTATTACTTCACAATGTTTACAGATCTTTATCATTATGTAAATAATATTAGGTATTCTTACCTATTATTTTAATGTGTTCGTTTATCTCTTAAGTCTACATAGTTCTGAATTCAGGGGTCCGTGTCCGTCACCTGCAGGGCAAAAACCCGGGTTAGTATCTGTCCTAAGTGTATTCTAGGTACTACGTTTACAATCACACGGATTCCGCATGGTCCGGTAATTCCTGAGAGTATTCTTACCTCCCGTACAGCGTTGAGTACTTCGGAGCGCGTCTCTCTGTTCTGGCGTCCTAGTTGGGCGCCATCTTACTATTCTCCTTTATACTTTCTGTAAGCTAGCGGGCGCCATTAGAGTAAAACACGTTTCCGTGTTTTAGTATTACTTTATTAAATCACTGTTTTTCTTATACATGATTATGGATATACGTTATTAGTAAAGACAACTTGTGTGTATTCACGATGATTACGTATATATCAAGATTTATACGGTATTAACGAAGACTACGTATATTTCGAAACTTATACGGTGGATGGAAATTATATCCTCGCCTTCTATTTTAATAGTTTTGAAGTTATTTGTTGTTACATTTGGCGATATTTATTAACATATATCTAAATTTCTGTTTACATATACTTTATAGAAAACCTATATCAGAGCATTGTTAGAGATACAACGCCATCTTGGAGTGGTCTTAAAGTGAATTGTCGTGTTCAGAATTTTAACGTGCATACTCGATGGTCCGCTCTTAATCTCAAAGGAAGGGTCCTTATTTAATAATTTAAATATGTAGGTTGCTTGGTTGACAGCATGACCTTAGTAATATTAAATATCATATGCGAAGAAACACTGGAATTTGGCCCCACAGCATCTCACCAGAAGTTTTAGTAACCGAATACACAGCAAAATTATAGGAAAATTAGAGGAGAGGTTATGAGCTCGTTTAGAATTCCTATCTACAAGTAAATTTAAAGATGTTGACTACATTCTTATTCTTATTCTCAATTATACATATTAATCACAAATATCAAGTTGAATATGCACAATGTCACATTACATGTTCATACATTAATCAGTTACAGTTTCATTGGCCTCCAGGCTATAGTAGGTTCGGTCATCTTATTGGTCAAAGTATATAGTTTTATATATAGGATACATTATTATACTTCTTGATATTCCAAAATACATTACAGGTATTATTCAACAGATACATTTATTCATTTCCCAAGAAGAATTCATATTCATGGTGTACTTTTAAACCCATATCTACAGCTTTCAATTTTATCAGCCAGGTTACTTCCTCCTTCTTAGTGTTAGTATTCTGTTTCCTCCCCTAGGGTCGGATTCTATATGGTCTATACCATGATAGGTAAAGGTATGTTTCACTTTATCTAAATGGTTTTTGATTAGATGAGCCAAAGTGGGGTACCGGGTATCCCCTTGTTTAATGGCTCTAAAGTGTTCTGACATCCTATCTCTAAGTCTTCTTTTGGTGCTTCCAACATATATCTTTCCGCAGCTGCATGCAATGACATACACAACAAAAGTTGTGTCACAGTTGATACATTTTTCCATAGTAATCTCACCCGTCTCATTATAGTTAAAGTGTACTACTTTTTTCTTTGCCCATCTGCATGTAGGGCATTTCCCACATTTGTAGAACCCTTTAAACTTAGATTTCAGGTTTCTTGGGATAGCTTGGGCTAAGAATATTAGCAAGTGTCAGTCCTTTCTTATATGTAATGGAAGGATTACGAGTGATATATGGTGTAATATCTCGGTCTAGCATCAACAAAGGCCAATGCTTCTTTAGAATTGTGTACAACTTAGTACTTTCAGTACTATAGTGTGTGATCAGTCGAACTTTGGCCTCAGAATCAGAGCATGTTTTATTGTATTTAACCTTTAAAAGGTCTGTCCGTTTCAATTTTTTGACTCTAGAGACTGCTTTATCTATAGTTAGTGTATCGTAGCCTCTTCTCTCAAAACGTACTGACATATCTTTCAAGTTCTTATGAAAGTCCCTATCTTGGGAGCAGTTTCGTCTGGCTCTTATCATTTCGCCATATGGAATGCTATTCAGTTGGCTTTTTGGGTGACAGCTCTTGGCGTGAAGTATTGCATTACAGCTGGTCGGTTTTCTGTACATTCTACTCTTAAGATGGCCTTCCTCTACAAATAGCTCTATATCTAGAAATGTGATCTTGTTATTGTCATATAGAGTTGTGAATTGTAGGTTATAGGGGTTATCGTTCAAGTAGTCAAAAAAACCTTTAAGTTGTTCTACTGTTCCTGTCCATATTATGAGGCAGTCGTCAATGAACCTGCCCCAGTAATGTATATACTGGATCCATTCACCGTTACTTGGGCCCCAGATTCGCTCCGCCTCGTACCACCCCATAAAGAGGTTAGCAAAAGACGGAACAAATCTGGCTCCCATCGCTGTACCGAGTCGTTGACGGTACCATACACCATCGAAGAGAAAGATGTTATTCTTCAATACTAGCTCTGTCATTATAAGTAGCATTTGTGAGTGGTCGTAAAGTTCCGCTGATCTTCTGCTTAAAAAGAAATCTAGTGCTTTTATTCCCTGGTCATGATCTATATTGGAATAAAGGGATACCACATTTAATGTGACTAGTAGCATCCCTTCTTCCCATGGCATGTCATTGAGTAAGTTAAGTATAAACTTGGTGTCCTCTACAAAGGAGGGCAAGTTATATACGAATTCTCTCAGAAATATATCTATATATTCCGAGAGGTGTTCTGTGGGTCCACAAATGCCAGAGACAATCGGCCTACCTGGCGGTCTATCTCGACATTTGTGGACTTTGGGTAGTGTATAAAGGCATGGTGATCTAGGGTAAGTTGTTTGAAGGTATAGGTATTTGTCACGATCTAATAGAGATAAGTCATACCATTCCTTAACCATATCATTATTAGTCTCTGTAAGATCCTTCATTGGATTGGTCTCAAGTTTGATATAGTATCGTGTATCATTGAGCTGAGTGAGGACATCTCTTTTATAGTCAGTGGTATTTTGTATTACAAGGTTACCACCTTTATCTGCTCTGTGTATTGTGATGTCCTTGTTGTTCATTAATTCTTTCAAAGCTTTCCTTTCTCCAGATGATAAATTATCTACTTTTGGGTTAAGAAACCTTGGATGACGTCGGTCTAGTTCTTTATCTATGTCGGTGCTTACTGCCTTAAAGAATACATCTATTGTGTTGTCATGTGCAAGTCTAGGGGTCCATTTAGAACGTGACTTAAGACCGCTACCCTCCGTCATATACCGTTCAACTTCTAGGTCTTCCATTAATTTTAATATTCTCACAGGGTCATCTTCGCTTTCTGTTAAAGACAGTAGAAGTTGTGTGTCTTTTAATTCTTGTATAGTAAGATTACTTAGCCCTCTTTTGGCGGATGTTGTATGTTTCTCTGGGATATTTGAGAAGAATTTTTTTATTTTCAGTCTCCTAGTAAATTTAAAAAGGTCAATTTTGGTCATCGCCCAGTCTTGCCTCCTAGCTGGACAGAAAACTAAACCTTTTTTAAGGATACAGATCATATCATTAGATAATTGAAAGTCCGATAAGTTAATGACTTCAATGTCACTTACTTCTACATTGTCTCTTAGTTCTGTTGTTTCCAGGATCTTAGGCTTCTCTTTATTCTCGACCCTGGATCTCCCACTTCCTCTCCTGCCTTCCTGGTCCTCTTGCAGTTGTAATTTGGTTCCTTTCTGTATCTCGGTTCCCAACAGTGCTCTTCTTGGCACCCCTCAAAGACAGTTAGACAGGGCATATGGTAAAGTAGCATTGACACATCAGAGGCATGAAGGCCCTGCACATCCTTAGTGCACCGGTTGGGCTGTCAGATAGTAGTACTACACAGGTAGCTACTTTTCTGTACAGAGTGCATACCTTTTGCTATTATAAGAATATGAGAATGAGGGAAAAGCACAAATTGTTTGAAGCACCTTCTAGTTCAAGGATGACAGGAAACAGAAATATCCAAGTCAAATGGAAAAGGTAACAAATGTTTTCAGTCTTTGCTTTGTGTTTTGCTTTGGGTGATGTGAAGATCTGTGCAGCGCTTGTTCAATCTTTCATATTTCTGAACTTGATAACATGACCATCAATTCTGATAAGTTAGTAATCATTATGTATGTACAAATGTTATACCTAAAGCTCATTGAGTGAATGTGTTGTGAAAAAAAATAGACTGTTATTATTATGGTCTGTTTAGTTCCTCATGAAAGATTCCCTGCCAATACAATCCCAAAACAAGAACATATTTGAAAAGCTTACAAACCTTTGCCCACCAAAAAATCAAGAGAACAGTAGTAAAGAATACTACTAATAAAAAAAAGAACATGAACAAGGAAAATATAGAAAAGGGTAAGAATGGAAGAACAAAGCAAGGATTGAAAGAAACATGCAAAGGTTAATATGTGTAGAAAGTGACTGTAGTTTTGAGTGTGTTGGAAAGATGAAGGACACTCCGATACAGAGCTGATATAAAAGGTAAGTTTATGTGTGCAGGAGGCAGAACGCTCATTTACAGGACTTACAACATACCTGCATCAACTGATTCGATCCTTCAAAAAATAACCGATATTCCAAGAGACAGACAGCAAGGACAGATGAACATTCTTTGTGCGAAAAGGCAACAAACCTGAGACACAACATTATGTTCCTTTGTTTTTTACTAACCAAATTAAACAAACCCACCCTACTAGTTAAGAGCAAGATAACAATCAACAGAATAGCAAAATATAATACAAAACACAAAATTAGAAACACTGTACAAACTTCATCTCTTTCTCCCATGAAAATAGGTAAAGAATAAACAGTTGTGCAATGGAAAAATCAATGCCTAACTCTATCTCACTTTTCATGTAAATCTTTTTTCACAAGCATGTTTGTGTAAATTGGTTTGAGTGGGCCTGATATTTCTTTTTGCTTCAAGCTCATTATCAACTTCACAGTCAGGTGTTTTGAACACCTTTTCTAAGGTCCACCAATGATGCTCCTGGACTCTGGGATCCTTACCACAATTATTTATCAGTAATGACAGGATCCCCATAATAGACATCTCCCATTTTAGCATGAACTTGTTGACAGATCCGTACAACATCCCCTACAGAATGAGGGGCCAGTTTGGTCTTCGTCCTCTTGTCAACATCATCTTTATGTTTAACCTGAGATAAACGATTTATTTTTCTCTTTCTCTAATTTTTCCAACCCTAAGGACTGTATCTGCTGCCATGTCTACCTAGGACCAAGAAGTGGCCTCCAAGAAAGAAAGCTCACTTTACTTTAGGGCCCAGCTGATCATCACTTACTCAACCCTAATGGTGGCTTCCACTAGAGTAGTGTCACTTAGGTCCTGCTCCCTTAGAAATATGTCAGAAAGTACTCCTCCTAGACAAAATGCAAAAGTTGGGACTTAGAAACTTTCCCCCCACAAGTGTTGAATCGTCGGTCAGGCTCAACTTTCTGGTCTGCTCCGCTAAAGGAGACACAAATTACAGAAATGTTTCTAACTCCAAACATAGAGGGATTCACTGAGAGCAACACTAAGTCGAAGCTGATTGACATAAAGACCTTCCTGGGTTCAGCTGATGTCGCTCACTCAGAGATGTCGCAGCTTTGTTGCCGACCACACCACAACTTTGCTTCTCGAACACCAACTCTGATCCAGTTTGTCCCACCAACAACTTGACAATGGCCACCTTTTCTTCCAAAGAATATCTAAGTCCAATGATAACTATTGGTAGGTGGTCTATTAGTAGGCAAAGGTAGGTATCTAACACTGGTAATAAGGCCACATTCACAATATACGGTCTAGTCAAGATCTCAACAAATGATTCTCTTTCTTAAAGCCTTGGTAGCTGACTGCAAGCAGGCAAGCTGAACTTAGGAGACAGGTGTATAAAGCATTTTAAACACATATACATTAAATAAGTAAGACACAACACAATATAAAAATACAATTTCAAAAATAGGAAATATTTTTATTATTAATAAAAAACGATTGATTTAGGCCCAGATCTTTGTACTGGGGTGAATGTAAGACATTGTTCTGCATTCTGTCTATCAACTGTGTTTTTTCCAATGTTCACCCCGAGTGGGCTGGGTATGCTCAGACGTGAGTCCCAGGCTCTCCACATCACTGGAGTCTAGCTATCCAGGCTGTAGAAGGCTGATAGCCAGAAACCGGTCCTTGGATACTTGATTCCGGTCTGGGAAAGACATGGCTTGGTGGTTTGGGCTGGACTGTTCCCATGAGGCACAGGGTCAAGGCTGATTTGCATATAGCCATTGTCTGACCAAGGGTGGTGTGGAGAGCAGAAAAACGATGGATTTAGGCCCAGATCTTTGTACTGGGGTGAATGTAAGACATTGTTCTGCATTCTGTCCATCAACTGTGTTATTTGCAATTTTCACCCCGAGTGGGCTGGGTATGCTCAGACGTGAGTCCCAGGCTCTCCACATCACTGGAGTCAAGCTATCCAGGCTGAAGAAGGCTGATAGCCAGAAACCAGTCCTTGGATGCTTGATTCCGGTCTGGGAAAGACATGGCTTGGCAGTTTGGGCTGGGCTGTTCCCATGAGGCACAGGGTCAAGGCTGATTTGCATATAGCCATTGTCTGACCTAGGGTGGTGTGGAGTGCAAAAAAAAACGATGGATTTAGGCCCAGATCTTTGTACTGGGGTGAATGTAAGACATTGTTCTGCATTCTGTCCATCAACTGTGTTTTTTGCAATTTTCACGACGAGTGGGCTGGGTATGCTCAGACGTGAGTCCCAGGCTCTCCACATCACTGGAGTCAAGCTATCCAGGCTGAAGAAGGCTGATAGCCAGAAACCGGTCCTTGGATGCTTGATTCCAGTCTGGGAAAGACATGGCTTGGCAGTTCGGGCTGGACTGTTCCCATGAGGCACAGGGTCAAGGCTGATTTGCATATAGCCATTGTCTGACCTAGGGTGGTGTGGAGTGCAAAAAAACGATGGATTTAGGCCCAGATCTTTGTACTGGGGTGAATGTAAGACATTGTTCTGCATTCTGTCCATCAACTGTGTTTTTTGCAATTTTCACCCTTAGAAATATGTCAGAAAGTACTCCTCCTAGACAAAATGCAAAAGTTGGAACTAAGAAACTTTCCCCCAACAAGTGTTGAATCGTCGGTCAGGCTCAACTTGCTGGTGTGCTCCGCTAAAGGAGACACAAATTACAGAAATGTTTCTAACTCCAAACATAGAGGGATTCACTGAGAGCAACACTAAGTCAAAGCTGATTGACATAAAGACCTTCCTGGGTTCAGCTGATGCCGCTCACTCAGAGATGTCGCAACTTTGTTGCCGACCACACCACAACTTTGCTTCTCGAACACCGACTCTGATCCAGTTTGTCCCACCAACAACTTGACAATGACCACCTTTTCTTCCAAAGAATATCTAAGTCCAATGATAACTATTGGTAGGTGGTCTATTAGTAGGCATAGGTAGGTATCTAACACTGGTAATAAGGCCAAATTCACAATATACGGTCTAGTCAAGATCTCACTAAATTATTCTCTTTCTTAAAGCCTCGGTAGCTGACTGCAAGCAGGCAAGCTGAACTTAGGAGACAGGTGTATAACGCATTTAAAACACATATACATTAAATAAGTAAGACACAACACAATATAAAAATACAATTTCATAAATAGGAAATATTTTTATTATTAAAATGACACCAAAATTACAAAAATCCAATGTAAGGAACAAGAGCTATGAAGTTCTAAAGATTAAAGGAAAAGCTCCAACTTGAAACATCTGGTCAAGCGTGAACAGGACAAAGTAAATGTTTGAGGCCAACACACTGAGCGGTAAGGCCCAGTCAAGTTTTTCATTTGAGAGGGGCCCCTCTTCAGACCAGGTTGTGAGACGACGACGGCTTGAATCAGTGCGAGGCCTCAGTAAAGTCCTGAAAGTCTCTTCAACGACAGGAGCTCCGGAGCTTTCCGCGGGATGAACCTGCAATCCAGGCTGCGTCGCTGTTCGACATCAGAGACTTGACTATGCAGAGCAAAAGGCAGTTCGGAGGAACCTGTCATACTTCTGGGTGGAACCCTGTATCCCACAGGTCAGTAATTGAATTAGCAGCCCCTCTGTAAATTCAAATACTGGGGCTCAGGTCTGGCTGGGTGTACAGGAAGTGGGAGAGAGCCTGTGTCCTGTCCTGTCATTACCTCTTTGAAGACCAGTTTGGCTACTCCTCCCCATCCTGCCTTTTGCTCTGCAGATCTCCTCCCACAAGATGCCCTTTTCCTCTATGCAGGCCTCTTCAAACCTCATCAGGGCTGTTTGGCTCACCCTGCCAAAGGCTAGCCAATCAGGAGAGACTGCTGGATTTTGGCACATCAGAAAATCAAGTTCTGTAACTTATTTTCTGTAATAGTTACAATTAATCTAACATTGGCAAGTTGTTTGGTTTATCATAATTATTACATCTTTGAGTTAATATTTTAGCTCTCTTCTGTCAATAGTTATACTTGATTAAAGTATTCCCATGTTAGCCTATGTGGCTAATATACTACCGTAGGGAAAAATGATATTGGCAGATTGTCCCTCACTAGGGCTTATAAAACATCTTTAAAAATATCCATGCTTATAGTTACGAGGCAACCTACCCCTGGGGAATCTAGCAAAGACCTTAGGGTGACTTACATGTAAATAATAAAGTAGTTTAAGACTTTGGAAGAACTTTTAATTCCAAAGTCATACTTCCAAATATTTGTAATTTAAAAGCAGCCGGCAAAGCAGGATTGCCTTTAAAATGACAGCAAGAAACAGAGCAGAGCACACTTAAGTGCATTAAATCAACTGGGCCTCTAAACCTACAAGTTAAGGACTTACAGCTAGGTTGTCATTACATATTCCAATGACACCTGGCCCTGTGTCTAGTTAGCAGAGCCAAGAGCACATTTAGAATAAAAAAAACAGCATTTACCAGGCACAGTGGGGGCAAAAAATGCGGGGACACTGCAAAAAGCCTTGGTTTCTGACAATCACCCGCTTACCGACATTGTATCTGGCAAGCTCTACATCGGTATCGGCCTTAACTGTTGACTTTGCCCCAGTCTAGCGCTATCAGTTGTTTATGGTTAGCACTCAGTGCTTTTGGCTCTAAAATGTAATTCTATCTTTAGAAATTCATATCTCCTGTTCCCGTTGTTGGATATGTGGAGTTTTTGTTCATGAAATATTCTCTACTTTTATACATTTGAGTGGGATTTTTATTGTGTTGTGTTTTTGACTTTATAACTGCTTTGGTACTTCTACTTGTTTTACACATTTTCTTTTTTTTTTTTCTACTCTCCACCCGGGGGTTGAGCTCAAGTTTTAATTGCCAAAACTTCACAAGACCTAAGATAAAAACTGCTATTATTGCTTGTGCTTGGTACTAGCCACCCCAACTAATAATTCACTTGCTCACATAGTTGATATGGATTTGCCAATCATCTGACTTTGTTCATTTATAAAATCACACATTTATTTTGAAGCATTACAAATACTGCTATACGTTTGTCCATCCTGTTGCACATGGACTCTCTCTCACAAGCACACACAACAATAAAAGAAACATGTTTTCACATGTGGTTTGCTTCCTTTGCTGCTTCATGTCTAAATGCTGATGGACCACCTCTCCTTCATGATGGGTAGAAGGCCTAGAATCTGATACAGCAGGAATCCCAGGTGCAGCCTGCAAATGCAAAGCCTTATTGAGCAGCAGGAACAGGATCAAGGTGACACAAGCACCGCCTTGTCATCTTCCAGCCCTATTAAAAGCCAGGAAAGTGCTTTTCACTGTGGCTTCCAATTGGAGAGAGAGATGCACGGATGAGCACCCTGACAGCCTCCTTTCAGCACATATGCTGTGTTGACTGAGACCTGGCACTGCAAATAATATGGAATGTGCCTGTGTGAGGAAATGTAGTCATATTGTGATCCTCTTATGTGCATATTACCCAACACTTGTCTCCAGACTCTGCAAGTTGTGAACCCTATGACAATGCCTGTTTAGGTCTTCTATTTTTCCAATGTTTTTTTTAGAACGTGTGACATTTGAACACCGGTAGAAGTGTTAGTATCATGTCTGCCTCCTACCTTGGCTGTGATGTTTTTGATGTTTTTCATATGGGCGCTGCCATATTATCATGGACACTAACAGTAGATGCTGACTTGTTTTTATTGCTTTAGTTAGAGAATATTATCCATATGTAAATCAAGATGAAGCATTGCTCACCATGTTTGGTTGGTCTTTTTAGTGCTTCAATGTCTGCAAGTAATGTTTTCTATTGGGGATCATATGATAAAAAAACACCTATATGATCATTAATCCGAGGAGCTTCGCGACGGAACTATCAAGCCAGAGGTCACGACGTTTTTCAATGGCAACTAGCCTCCATCTGGGGCCATGCAAAAAAGCCTCCGTCAGCCGTGCACTGCTTATCATTCCCAGGCAAAAGCTGTGACAGAGAATAGCTAAACAGCTATTTCCATTGGGAGAGGGTATGCTGTGCAATCCATTTTAAGAAACTCCAATTATAGGCTTGCTATTTTCTGTTTCTACTAAAATGTAGCATAGTGCTTAGAGCTATTGATAGGATGTTAAGCTGCAATGAACTTGGTAACCATGTCAGGAATGTTCATATTGTTTTTGCTGGCCAGGTAGTACACTGCAGCATTTTTTTTTCATTCTCTGTGGTTACTTACATTTCTTACTGCTAGGTAACCCCTTCGCTCCTAGGCCTTCCCCAAACCCTTTGCTAAGCCTTTTTTTTGGCTATTTGGGGTAGTTCGTGCATGGGCCCCTGTAACATTTTGACCACATAAGATATCCATGCCAAATTTGTGTCCTTTTCTTCCAACATCACACGGATTCTAATGGTACCCAGGGTTTGTGTAGTCCCTTGGAGGGGATCGAGAAATTAGCCAAAATACAGCTACATCTTTTTTTTTGGGGGGGGGGGGGGGGAATTGGAGAAAAGTGCTGCAAAGGAAAGCGTCTGTTTTTTTTCCTACAAATGCTATCAACAAAGGGTTAATGGGAGCTGAAATCACTGTTTTCCCAGCTTTTAATCGACTTTTGTCAGAAAAACACATTTTTTTACACAGTATTGGAACTTTACTGGGACATAGCCTATTTTTGCTATTTTTTGTGCTTTCAACCTTCTTCCAGTTAATGGTAGAAATGGGTATGAAAGAAATAATGGATCCTGGAAAGCTATACATTTTAGAAAAGTAGACAAAATTCTGCATTCAGCAATGGGTCATTTGTGAGATTCTTCAAGGTTTCTTTATAGAAGCTAACAGT
Organism: Lissotriton vulgaris; assembly: GCF_964263255.1. Lineage (NCBI taxonomy): Eukaryota > Metazoa > Chordata > Amphibia > Caudata > Salamandridae > Lissotriton > Lissotriton vulgaris. The sequence goes on from NC_141685.1 coordinate 220,468,837, forward strand.
TGAAAATAGGAAAATGTGAAAATGAGTTGAAAAGAACAGCCATTTCTGCCAACATTTTCACCTGTAACGTCATCTAATTATTACAGATGTTTGAAAGCAATATACCATTATATCCGTAGAACCTTTCTGGTTGTGGGGATATGTAGAACTTGTAGGTCCACTAAGAACTAGACAAACCCAGAGCCAATAACTGAGCAGTGTCTTGCAATGGTTTTTATTATGTACCGGGTATATAGCAATTCATTTGGGAAAATATATAAAGTGAAAAATTGGGATGAAAGACACCTATGTATTTTTGAAATTTGAACAATATATAGCGTTTAGAAAGAGTAGCTATTTTCACATTTCCGAAACTCTGAGTACCCATACTAGCATGAGAATGATAGGACATTTTTTTAAGTGACTTTTTTTTACACATTGTCTTTCATTTGGAAGGCAGAAATGCATTGAAAGTTAATAGTTAATAGCAGTTGCTCTACAATTTTGTGTTGCCCTAGGTTCCCGATAAAAATGGTACCTGCACTTGTGTGGGTAGACCTAGTGCCCACAACAGGAAACGGCTCAAATACAATGTGGACACTTCATTTTTACAGTGAAAACTGACCCTTTTTTGCAAAGTGCCTACCTGTAGATTTTGAACCCTAGCTCTGCCGGGACCTAGAGAAACCTAGCAAACCTATACATTTTTCAAACTAGACACCCAGGAAAAATCATCCAGGATGGGGTGAATTGTCTGGCTCTCACCAGGTTCTATTATCCAGAATCCTTTACAAACCTCAAACTTTATTTTAAAAAAATCCAATTTTCCTCATATTCCTGTGGTGGAAAGTTCTGGAAACTGCGTGGATCCACAAAATTCCAACCACCCCGGATTTCTCAAAGTCTTCTGAGAAAAATGGTATTTTACTTTTGTGGGTAGGCCTAGTGCCCGCAACAGGAAATGGCCCAAAACGCAATGTGGACACACCACATTTCTTTTTTTGCAAAGAACGTAGCTGTAGATTTTGAACCCTAGTGATTTAGCGAAAGGTCAGGATAAACTTTTCACACATCAACATATCACTTACGATGGGCCCATATACACATATAGATTTCCTGACTGTTTCGCTGGGGGTCAAGTTTTATTTTTGTTGATCTGAATTAGTCTATTCCTAACTAATCTTCACAGATCAACACTTTTCCCTTGGTGATTGGACCATTAGTGGAGTAGTTGATGGTGATATTAAGACATTCATTGATTTATCTTATACCTTTTCAGCATAATCTTCACAGACTCCAGGTAAGATTCAATAGATTTTATCTAATATTTCAATCAAAATGAACACTCATTTGTACTGATCCACAGTGCAAACTCCATCAACTTTCACGTGAGAGAAAAATTAATTTATCAAATAACATACACAAATACATTCAACAATCCCAACGCATTAAGAATGATAGATGAAAAGACAAAAGGACAGAGGGGCATATTACCAACTTTTAGCGATATTTATTGCTAACGATGCTTAGCAACTAATTTTGTAACGCTAAGCATCGCCGGAAATTATCGCAGAGATAACTTGCTATTAGCAAGGTTTATCTCAGAAGTGATAAAAATCCTCGTGCTAACTGCCAACTGAGAGATTATCGCCGGAAAACCAACGATAATCTCTCGAAGTTTGGCGTTAGCTTGATGATAGGGGCTCACAAAATTAGCCACGATATCCACCTTCCATAGGATATCATGGCTAAGTCAGGAAAATCCCAGGTGTAAAAAAAGCAGTGCTAACCGCGGTTAGCGCTGCTGTTTTTATCACTAACAGGGTTAGCGAAATCCTTGATAATAGGAGAAAGGTCGCTTAACAACATTTCTCCTATTATTTTTCTCTAGAACGCCCCCTTTGCATCTCATTAGAGATGCAAGGGGAAGCGTAGAGAAAAAGGGTGCTAACATGCGAATTTGCGTGTTAGCAGCCTGTTGCTGATAGGGAGATAAATTTATCTCCGCTTTCTTGGCTTTTAAAGCCAAAAAAGCGGAGATAAATCCCTTGATAATATGCCCCTAAGTATCTCATAATTTCTAATGAAACATTTAAATTCATGACAAAATTCTATTTGCCTAATAATGGAATGGGAAACCCAACCCCTGGCCAGAAGGGTTAGAGGAGGTCACCTGATGGAGTCAGGAGACAAAGACTGTAGGACAGGTGCAGGATAGGTTTATACTTACTACACTTCTCTAGAACCTGACGCACTGGAGCACATCCCTGTGTTACACTCTCTGCCCCCTCGACATTCTTCTGCAAATCTCCAACCTAATTAGGCTGTCTTTCAGTATGGAATCTTCCCAGTCTGTTCTTCTCAGTAGCAGTTCTCGCCGACTCCTCACTCAGCATCAACGTCTCTTCGTAGCAGCTCTCTCTCTCTCTTAAGCTAAAGTCACTCAAATATACCCTCTAATTTTGAATGTCCCACTCTCAAAGGTTACAAATGTCTGTGAATCCTGAAATGTAATTGGTCCGGGGCAGGGGAGTTGTCATGACCTCATGCTGTCATCCCATAATTCTTAACTAAATATTTCTTTAGTAAACCCTTCCCACTTAATTTATTCAATTCCCATGACACTTCCTTTTCACATGCTTTTCACAAAATGGATAGATACAGTTTTTATATCATTTTTTCAGTTGAGGATGTTTTTCCAAGCACATGTCCTTGGGTCTTGCCAGCCGATCACAGTCCCAGTCAGCAGATCATTCCAGGATTCTAATGCATAGGCTCAACTTGCATTAAGTCTCACCCTCTATCTTTTATTTTGGCTTAGCACATCAGGCCCTAAACGTTCACTATCAACAAAAGAATCATAAACAAATGTTTGTTTCTCAAATATGTTATTATCACTATTTACCTCCCCCTTCTACTCTATCCCATGTTAATTTTTTTCTTTGTTAAGCAAAGCGTTAGTAGCGAAAAACTTCTTTTAAAATATGCGTAAATCAATGCGTAAATCAATTTTCAGTTCCAAGCAGGATTTCAGTTGCGTAGCAAATTATTAATTGTTATTTAAGCAAGCAGAACGCCTTCTATCCCATGAATGAATATTGTATGTATATTAATTTTTTTTCAAATCTCTTTTCCTATTTGTTAGTACATGTTAATGAGAGGTTGATTCAAGTAAGTTGATTTTCTGTGAATCTTTTCTCCATCACTAGCTCTGTGGCACTTAGGGAAACCTAGCAAACCAATACGTTTTTGTAAACTAGACACCCAGGGGAATTCAGGATGGGGTGATTTGTCTGGCTCTCAAGAGGTTCTGTTACCCAGAATCCCTTGCAAAACCTCAAACTTTGTCAAAAAACAAATTTTCCTCAAATTTCTGTGTTGGAAAAATCTAGAATCTGTGTGGATCCCAAAATTTCCACTTGCCCTGCATTCCCCAAAGTCTCCCGAACAATATGGTACCTCACTTGTGTGGGTGAGACTGTTGCCCGAGACAGGAAATGGCCCAAAGCGCAAAGTGGACACACCACTATTCACATTGAAAACTGACCCTTTCTTTGCAACGTGCCTAGCTGTAGATTTTGAAACCTAGCTCTGCCGGCACCTAGGATAACCTAGCAAACCTATACATGAGCATCGATGACACCATCAAGACAATGTGCACAATCAACTCCGGCTCTCTTTCAGACCCATTCCTGCACCACGTCTTCAACAGTGCAAGCAGCTCCATCGTACCCCACCTGCGCAACATCATCAATATCTCCCTCGAGACCGCAACCTTCCCAGAGATCTGGAAACATGCCAAGATTAACGCCCTACTCAAAAAACCTAAGGCAGACTCCAGAGACCTCACGAACTTCTGGCCCATCTCTCTGCTCCCCTTCCTGGCCAAGGTCATCGAGAAAACCGTCACCAGACAGCTAAACCGACACCTCGAAGAAAACAGAATCTTGGACCCTTCCCAGTAAGAGTTCTGCAGCAACCACAGCACCGAGACTGCCCTCATCGCCGCCACCGACGACATCAGGAACCTGCTGGACAATGGCGAGATAGCAGCACTCATCCTCCTAGACCTCTCAGCTGCCTTCGACACCGTCTGCCACCGCACACAATGCACACGCCTCCACGCCGCCAGGATACAAGACAAGGCTCTGGATTGGACCACCTCCTTCCTCTCTGACAGAACTCAGAGCATCCGCCTCCCCCCATTCTGTTCCCAATCCTCTGAGATCATCTGCGGCGTACCCCAGGGATCCTCCCTCAGCCCAACGCTGTTCAACATTTACATGGCTCCGCTCGCACACGTAGCCCGACAGCACCACCTCAACATAATCTCCCACGCCGACGACGCTCAGTTGATCCTTTCCCTCACCAAGGTCCCCATTACCGCCAAAGCCAACCTCCACGAAGGAATGAAGGCCGTTGCCGACTGGATGAAGACCAGCTGTCTGAAGCTGAACTCGGACAAGATGGAGGTCCTCATCCTCGGCTCCAACCATTCAGCCTGGGATGGCTCCAGGTGGCCGACAGCACTGGAGGCAGCCCCGACACCCACGGACATTGCACTCAACCTGTGAATCACCCTCGACTCACCGCTCTCAAGGACCAAGCAAGCCAATGCTGTCTCCTCCTCCTGCTCCAACACTATCCGCATGCTCCGCAAGATCTACAGATCGATCCCGACAGATACAAGAAAGACAGTCACCCAGGCCCTCGTCAGCAGCAGACTCGACTACAGAAATGCCCTCTACACGGGAGCCCCGACCAAGCTCATTAAACGACTACAATGCATCCAAAACGCCTCGGCACGACTGATCCTCGACGTACCATGCCACTGCCAAATCACTTCCCAGCTGAGAAACCTGCACTGGCTCCCCGTCAACAGGAGGATATCCTTCAAGCTCCTCACCCACGCACACACGGCACTCCACAAGACCGGCCCAGCCTACCTCAACAGACGGCTCTCCTTCTACATCCCCAACCACCAGCTACACTCTCACTCGCCACCGTCCCGCGTGGTATATGGTCTAAATATCGAGTCCAAAATATCGAGGAACACAAATATCGAGTCCAAAATATAGAATGGACAAAACATCGAATGGACAGAATATAGACATCAAAAATATCGTTTTGAAGGTAAGAAATGTAATATCGATTTAATAATATTGATTCTTTTTTTAAGTGTTTTGTATGTTAGTATATGTCTGAAAAGTGTATCTTTTTTGTAATTTATTAATTTTATGTTATTTAATTTTTGCGTAATTTAATTCTGTAGCGGGTTGTGGGTTTATAGGGGAATAGGAAGGGAAGTAATTTAATTATAAATAATTAAATATGTTAATTAATTTATTGGTATTTATTTTGAATACATTGTTAATTAATTTGTAATTGGTAATTAGTTTTTATTTGGTAATTAAATTATTCTTAATTGATCATTAATGTTTATTAATTGATTAATTGATAATTATGTGAATAATATTAATTTATTTTCTGTAGTGGGTTGTGGGTTTATAGGGGAATAGGGTGGGAAGTAATTTAATTATAATTCATTAAATATGTTAATTAATTTATTGGTATTTATTTTGACTAAATTGTTAATTATTTTTTAATTGGTAATTAATTAATTCTTAATTGATAATTAATTTTTATTAATTGATTAATTGATAATTATGTGAATAATATTAATTTATTTTCTGTAGCGGGTTGTGGGTTTATAGGGGAATAGGGTGGGAAGTAATTTAATTATAATTAATTAAATATGTTAATTTATTTATTGGTATTTATTTTGAATAAATTGTTAATTAATTTTTAATTGATAATTAATTAATTCGTAATTGATAATAATTTTTTATTAATTGATTAATTGATAATTATGTGAATAATATACATGTATTTTCTTTAGCGGGTTGTGGGTTTATAGGGGAATAGGGTGGTTAGTAATTTAATTATAATTAATTAAACATTATAATTTATTTATTGGTATTTATTTTGAATAAATTGTTAATTAATTTTTAATTGGTAAATAATTAATTTTTATTTATTGATTAATTGATAATTATGTGAATTATATTAATTTATTTTCACTAGAGTGGGAATGGTAAAATTTACCCCTATGCTATCCAACGCGTTCCCTACTGTTGCACTCTCTGGAGTGGGAATAGTAATTTTTACCCCTACGCTATCCAAAGCTTTCCCTACTTGTTGCACTCTCTGGAGTGGGAATAGTAATTTTTACCCCTACGTCATCCAACGCTTTCCCTACTGTTGCACTTCCTGGAGTGGGAATAGTAATTTTTACACTCTAGCTATCCTACGGTAATAATATTGTGTATTTTTTATGAATGTTCTAAAATAACATGGGATCGGAAATAGGATAGGTTACCCCTGGATAAATGGCAAGCATCCCTAAAAGCCACCAAGCCTATAGTAAGAACAAACATCGAAGAAGCAAACACCAACTTTAATGCCTGGATCCAAGAAACACAAGACACGACCCTCCCTAAAGTCATTATACAGAAATGCAATAGGAAAAACGCGGCTCCCTGGTTTAGTCCTGAATTGAGAATATTAAAGCAATCCTGCCACAAGTTGGAAAGACTCTGGAGACTAGTCCCCTCGCTAGAAACAAAACATACTTACAGAATAGCTATCAGGAGATACAAAAACGAGATTAAAAAAACTCAGGCAAAATGTTAAGAGGATAAAATAGGTACTGTAGCGAACTCCCCTAAAGAGATATTTCGAATAGCCAAATCACTGATTACCCCGCCACAACCCCTTCCTTCCAGTGAAGGAGCGCTTGAACGCTGCAATCAACTGGCAGTATTCTTCAAAGAGAAAATAGAGACAATATATAATGCCTTCTCCTCTAATCAACTTGACTCAGAATACAATAACACCATCGATCTAATTCATGTTCCTGTCCTTGACCACTTAAATTTCTTGAACTTAGAGGCACTTGATATAATTAATGGACGTGGCTCCACCCAAACAGATAAAGGCAGCTATCAAAGCTGTCCAAACCACCATAATGGAGGTCTTAAATCTCTCTATATCAACATGTGGAAATGCGCCATGGTAAAAGCATTAATAAAAAAGCCCAGCTTGGACCCGTCCATACTATCAAACTATCGTCCAATTTCCCTCCTTCCATGGCTCAGTAAACTACTAGAAAAACATGTTAATAATATTCTCACTGCCCACCTTGAATCTAATAATTTGCTGGACGATACCCACTGGCTTTCACCCAAACCATGGAACAGAAACAGCCCTATTGCTAGTGACCGAGGAGGCTAGGAGACTGGTGGATGAGGGAGGAGGAGCTGCGATCATTCTGCTGGACCTCAGTGCAGCGTTCGACATGGTCAACCATTCCATCTTGATCAACCAACTCAGAATGAGCAGGGTGTGGGGCGCTGCTCTGAAGTGGTTCACCTCCTTCCTCAGTAATCGCCATTTCCAAGTCTTTGAAGGAGACATGGTCTCGTCTAGTCAATCTCTGGAATGTGGGGTTCCACAGGGTTCGGCCCTATGCCCAACGCTCTTCAACGTGTATATGAAGCCATTGGCAGCTGTCGTCCACCCATTCGGCATTAAGATCGTCAGCTATGCAGACGATACCCAATTAGTGGTATCCCTGGGCCACGATGGAAGATCGTCATATAGGCTGGCACCCTGCCTCGAAGCAGTGGCCGGATGGATGAAGGACTCTTACCTCCGTCTTAACGGAGATAAGACGGAGATTATGCTACTAGGCAACTCCTCCCCCGCCCCACCGATTCCCATGTGGCCCTCATGCCTAGGACCAGCCCCACCGCCTAAGCCGTACATAAAGAGCTTGGGCGTGTGGCTTGATGATAAACTTAACTTTAGTCACCAAGCCACTGTTTTATCATCAACATGCTATGGGTTGTTAAGGATGCTACGTAACGTTCTTCCTCTCCTCTCATTCGAAGCACGCAGGATCATGATCCAGGCGCTGATTTTATCTCAGCTGGATTATGGGAATTCCCTGTACCTAGGAGCCCCACTGTCTACAATAAATAAACTTCAAGTGGTACAGAACAGCGCTGCAAGATTGCTCCTGCAGGTCCCGAGGAGACAATCTGCTAGGCCCGCCCTTCGTCAACTACACTGGCTTTCCATGGGTGCCAGGGTTCAGTTCAAAGCGCTGTGTATAGCCCACAAAGCTATCTGGAAAACAGGTCACATCATTCTTCATTCTTTACTACCACTTTACCAATCATCTAGATCCCTCCGTGCCAGTAACCAAGTTTTAGCAACTACCAGGAAGGTCAAGAAAGCTAGGTGGGGAGAACGCTCCTTTTCGTACTCAGCGGGCAAGCTATGGAATGCTCTCCCTCAGCTAATAAGAGCGACCCACAGTCTAACTGCTTTTCGCAAACTTTTGAAAACGCATTTATTCAACCGATAATCTTGCTAGAAACTCTGTGGCTGCTGCTTCTTGGTATGAAGCGCTACGAGGCCTCCGGGTAGTATAGGCGCTATATAAATATTCTTTCATTCATTCATTTATATATATGTTTTAACCAATATAATTGTATATTTTTTTTTATAAGTTAAATTAATAATTTTAAGGTTATTTAAGTATTTTTAAGTATATTTTAGCTATTTATTTTGATATTTTTTAATTTTACATTATTTTTAAGAAATTCGATATTTTTAAAAAGTATATATTTTTAAACGATATTTTGGATTCGATATTTTGGTAATTACCTGTTTGTGGATCGGAATTCGATATTTTGTCTGTCGATATTTTGGGATTGATTTTTTGGGTAGTCTATATTTTTTCAGTCGATATTCAGTCAGTGATCCGTCCCGCGCATCCGAAGAACAACCACCGGTGGAAGATCCTTCTCCCACCTCGCCGCCAAGACATGGAACACCCTCCCACTGAGCCTACAACAGACCTAAGACCTGCTGACCTTCAGGAGGATACTCAAGACCTGGCTGTTCGATCAGTAGCGCCCCCCAGCGCCATGCGACCCTCGCGGGTATGTAGTGCGCTTTACAAATGATTGATTGATTGACTGATATACATGTTTTAAAACTAAACACCCAGGGGAATCCAGGATGGGGTGACTTGTCTGGCTCTCACCAGGTTCAGTTACACAGACTCCCTTGCAAACCTCAAACTTTGTAAAAAATAATACACTTTCCTCACACTTCTGTAGTCGAAAGGTCTGGAATCCAGGTGGATCCACAAAATTCCACCCACCCCGCATTCCCTAAAGTCTTCCTGAGAAAAATGGTACCTCACTTGTGTGGGTAGGCTGAGTGCCTGTGACAGGAAACTGCCTAAAACACAACGTGGACACACCACATTTTCACAGTAAAACAAACCCTTTTTTTGGCAAAGGGTCTAGCTGTACATTTTGAACCCTAGCTCTGACGGCAGCTAGGGAAACCTAGCAAACCGATACATTATTGAAAACTAGACATCCAGGGGGAATCCAGGATGGGGTAACTTGTCTGGCTCTCACCAGGTTCTGTGACCCAGAATCCCTTGAAAACCTCAAACTTTGTAAAAAAATCTGTGTTCCTCCCATTTCTGTGGTGAAAAGTTCTGGATTCTTCGTGGATTCCCACATTTCCGCCCACCCGCATTCCCCAAAGCCTTCTGAGAAAAAATGGTACCTCACTCTCACTTGGGAGGAGAACCATTGGAAAGGGGAGATTCTCCCCTTTCCAATGATACCTCTCCCGTCTTTCTACGTGCTCAGGGTTGAGCACGTTGAAAGTGAAACTGAAATGAGCCTCTTGGCTCATTACAGTTTTGGTTTCACTGAAATGACATCAGCGCGACAAGCTTGGTAATCGTCATTTCAGGGAAACCAGGGGAGCAACCTTTGGAGCTGGCTCCCGAGGCTGTTTGGGGGTAAAGGGAATCCCTTTGGTGCTTGCACCAGAGATATTGCCTGTGCCATGTGCGAGGATGGCCGGGGGCCGTCCGACTCACAAGAGCACTGGTGCGTCGGATGGCCCCTAGCCGTCCGACGCAGCAAAGGGGTTAAAGTTGTTATTCCCTGTTTCCTATTGCTATTATAAGTCTGTTTATTTACTAAAGAGCATTTGGAGATTCACTATGTTCCTGAACTCATCTAGTATAACCAACCATAACCAGAAAACCCTACCTACACAGTGTGTTGATTCGAATCGCAATTGAACTGGATTTCTAATTTGTGTTGGTGCACTGAGCTGAGTCCTTGCACCAGGGGGTTTGACATCTGATTCCCGTGTCTATGAGGTTGTGGGGACAGATTGTGACGGCCTACCTTTTGCTGCAAGCAGAGATACTAAAGTAGGGCTCTAAAGCCTCAGGGCAGTGCCCAAACGCCCCTCTGGATGAACTGCCAGCTTCTGTGAAAGAGAATTATAACAATTATAAAAAGCGTTCCTTGAAATGCTTTTTTGCAAGCAATTCATAGGAGAGTAGATCATTTTGATATACTTTGTGTTTCATTTCTATTTCTTTGTAATGCATTCATAAAATAGGCACAAGTATGCGAATGCATCATACGCTATTGAATAATCACCATTGTCACCAGTCATTGTGATATGTTCCTAAAGAAGCATGTCACTTCAGCATTAGAGATAGGGTTGATGAGTGCAAATGAAAGCAATTCACAGCGGTTTGCTAATAAATTTCATTGTGTACTTTTCAGGATTGTGGCCGTGTTTAAGATTTTGCACATGTTGCAAGAAAGGTAAGAAAATGGCTTAATGAATTTTGTTAATCATTTCAGCTGGTTTGAATAGCACCTCGCTTACTCCTTGTTCCTATTCGATGGGGCATGTTTTTGCAAACATTTGCACACTACTTTTAGGCAGCAGTATTTTTACTTTTTGATTAGTTTCAAACGTGTAATGCCTATTGCATAGAGTTACAAAAAAATAGATATGAAAAGGAATTATAGACAAACCTATTAGTTTCTCCATTGTTTTTTTTAATTTCTTTCAATTCCATTAAAAATAACTTAGCACATTATACATCTGCCATATGGGGTATACATAGCTGGATTTGTTGCTTATGAGGCACAATTACCTGAGCACCCTCAAAAGCATAACAACAAGTATAGGTTTGTACAGATCAAGATTTTATTTAAGAGCACACTGTTGTGTCAAGAACAGCATAGAGTGGGCAGCTGAGGTTATGTCCCCTAGGATGCAACATACAGTTACAACTAGTGGTTATGCTAGAGCTGGAAGCACATTTTGTAATTGGAAGCCTATTTAATGGATCCTGCCATGTCCATTAATATAACATGTATACTTTGTTCAGGCCGGACACTTCTTCAACCATGTGAAAAGCGCATTGTCCATGCCTCCTTGTATTGTCATGTGTATCTCTGGGGTATGCACCCTGCTGAAACCTATCAGCTAGTTTCAAGATCCAACAACACAGGAGTCTTGGGTTTGTGTTGTGCCCAGGAGACCTCCATGTATATTATATACCCCTAACCCTGCTTTTCTCCAAATCATGGTCTGAAGTTGTAGGTAGTGTGTTAGCGGACTCCAAATATGTTTGGGTTGGGAGGAGGGGGCAATGTTTCTGAACACATCGCCAACTGTTTGATGCAAAATATAAGATCCTTTAGCCATTTCTCTTTAACAGGAAGCGGCCAGTCCCCAGCACATTGCAGTTCTCCGCTTAGCCCGCAGGGGGGCCAGTACGATGAATTGTTGACCTCTGGCAGAGACTACTTTGACAAGACCCAACAGACATATTCTGAGATCCGATGGAATCCTGAAACCTATCATTTCTATAACTGTACTGTTAACTGATTGATAATTGATTGCCAGTATTTCTTAGCCAGGGGTACTCCCATGCAAGATATAAGAAGTCAGTGTTCTCTGTGTCTTGTGAATACTGATTCCTTCCTAAGGCATGTTTCATCAAAGTGAGCTGGGTGGTTTATTCTTTGCAGGATTTTAAAATGTATCCAAGTTTGGAGAGAGGGTGCTAGTCTGGCAGCAGAAATATCATGAGTCCGCCCATGCAACAGCTGTCTTATTCAAGCTTCCATTTAACTCTGGAAGTTGGACTGTGTTTTAAAGTAGTGTCATGAGTTTTTTAGGCTAGTTACTGGGAGTAGGAGAGATACAGTCTAGAAGTGAGGTAAAGTAGAAAAAATGGGCTTGCAAGCTGTGTGCAAACGTAATGAAGAATATTACAGACGGGGCCAGCCTTGTGCTGTCACCTAGGTTCTAAAATTGAATAAATGACCCTCCTAAAAGAGATCTCACATTTAGTTATGAGTTATGTAATATTATCAATGAGTGTTCTTCAAGGGTTGGGTATAGCCATGGATGATGATTGAATGGGAGATCAAGAGTATTACAACAAGGTTAGCGTGTTCTTATGTTTAATTCTCCCATGCCAGCTTCATCCAAGCTACGGCATCAATCCATCAGTTGCCAACTTTGTATATAACATGGCTTTTAGTGGGACTGAAGCTTCTCTAGCTCTAGCTTAAAGGGCCAACAGCGAGCTAATACTGCTTGATCACAGAGCTAGCAGAGTTCCAGGTCAGTGGCTTCAAAGCCACCCTGATCATTTGGGTGACCAGGAGCCCTCCCAGGCTGATCGAGTGGGCCCCAAGATGAGAACTTTGGTGTTGTCTGAGTTGAGCTTGAGGCAGCTGTCTTTCATCCAGGTGGTAACGGCCTTCAACCCGCTGTGAAAGTTGACTCTGGCAGATATATATATTAAAGCTCAAAAACAGGCACAGAGCACTCATCGGACATGAATTGTTCATTCTGAGCTAATGCATTTCGGCATTCCGCATTCTCCAGAGCTCACTCAAACTTCTTCAAAAGTAACGCATGTTTAAAGTACTTCAGAGATGGTTTCATTGGTGCAACGGTGAAAATGGCCAGCAACAAAGGACTGTCAAAATTCTTAGTGCAAATGTCGATATTTATGACTGCCATGTCAGCATGTATATTCATTACTCAAGTCAGATGGTAATCACTTTATGTTGCCTTTCATTTGAAGTTGTTCAAGTCTCTCATAGACAATGCAGTGTTTAATCTTGCACAATGCAGCACACATAGAAACAGCAAAACAAGGAGAAAGAAAGCATTTCTCCTTGTTCTGCCAGAGTAAGACCAGGTTTTTTTGGGCTTAATGTTGGTGCTGCCCCATATTTATGCCCACCTTGTAAATATGGGGCAGCATCAAAATCAACGGATGTTGCGGTGGAACATCCACCACAACACCCATTTCCCACCCTTTCACGCTAGGTATATTGTGAAAGGGTGCCTTATTCACAAGGCGGAGTTAAGCCATGTTAAGTGGCTACATGCTGTCTTGTGAATAAAGTAAAGCCCATATCGCCACCACAACATACAAAATAGGGACATAGTGGCGGCCATAGGGGCTTGTAAATATGCCTCATTTTTTTTCTATGAATTTAAAAAGGTTTTTTTTATTCTATTTCCTAAATATAACGTCCCTGTAAGCTGCTTTTTTTCAGGGAATTTCAAAGGTTTTTCAAATTACATTTTAAAGTTATTATTATTTTCCTGTAATTTCTTGAGATAATTTCTAGGGTTTATTTTTAGTGCTAAGTATACTACAATGTATTTTGCTTGTTAATTTAGTAATATTTTTTTTTACTAAAGACATTTTTAAAACTAAAAATAAATGTTACATACATTTCAAAAGGTAAACAACTGATATCTACTTACTGTAAAATATATAGTAGCATTCTAGTTTTAAGTTCAATTGTTGCAGGTGAGATTGACTGTTGGAAACACATTTAATAACATAGCATAACCTTTCTTTTATTTTTCTAGAGCCAATCACAGACCTCTTTACTTTCTGCTGAAAGTCACTACTTAATTGTAGCTACCTGCATTTTTACTCCATTTAATTAAATATGTTCTTTTCAAAATCAGATGCAGCCCTCTATTTTTACTGAATCTTATTTAAAAAAAATCTCTTATTCAGCTCCAGCCTTCTCCTATGTGTTAGTCCACCTTGCCTTTAAAATGGCTTGAGGATGGATTGTGGGTCATAGTTTTGGGTCAGATAGTGTGCAAGAAAGAGTGGCAGGGACTTGGATTTGCTTAATGTGCATATGCCTTGGGTTGGCCAGAGGGGTTTAAAGTGGTCCCAATTTCAGCCTTTGGTTGAAAACATTGCAGATGTTCCACACCCAGACCTCATGATTGTGCAATGTGGTGACAATGGCCTAGGCACACACTGGGGTAGGAGTGGAATCCTAATGAAGGATACATTTGGTCAATTAATTGTACTTTTCCCTCATACTGCATTGGTGTTCTCCAACATATGCCAAAGGTAGAAATGGAAGTGGTCAAACAACATCTGTCCACAGATAGACAAATTTAGGAAACATGTAAAAAAAACATGTTTTGCACTCCACAGAGAAGATTGCACGGGCTCTATATCCTACACCAATTTATGCTTTGACATGGACAGTATATATAGACGTGATAGAGTTCATTTCACTGAGAAAGGCAACAAGGTATTAACAACTTGAAAAACAACATCCTGTTTTATGTGTGGTTATCATTTACACACCATAAACACAAAGGGCCTGATTCACAAGTTTAGATTAAAAGTCTACCTTTACTACATTTCCGGATTCACAAAGGTAAGTTACAAGCTTTTTTTTTTCTGTGCGTTCTTGGGGCAGAGTCTCTTCACTTGGGGCAAAAATTCCACCCCAACTGCGGAGATTCCACTCGGGCCCGGAGTAAAATCTCTGCACTTGAGCTGGAGATTCTACTCATAACTTACCTTTGGGAATTCCCCAAAGTTGCAAACTTAGAAATTGTGAAATGGGCCGAAAGCCTCTTTTCAGAGACACCCTTTAAACCATATATTGATTAATTTTCTTCTTAATTCTCTTTATTTAAAAGAAAAATCGCACTCAGATTCATGAATCTCTCTTGAAGCTACAAAGCAAAAACACACATTCAATACACAGCAGAAAATTTAGGATCAGCAAATCTGTCTCAAATCTATAAACCTAAAACACACATTCAATGCACAGCAACATATTTAGGATTCACAACTGTGTGATTGAATCTCTGCAAGTCTCAATGGCTGTGTGAGTCGGTGTATAACTGTTTTATTTGATGTACCAGTGGGCGTGAGAGTGTCTGTGTGGTCTGTGGGTCAGTGCATGAGTCTCTGAGTGGATATATGAGTGCATGCATTAGTGTCTGAGTGGCTCTGTGAGGGGGTGCATGAGTGTATAAGAAGGTCTGGGAGTGGGTACGTGAGTGTCTGAGTGGGTACGTGAGTGAGTGGCTAGGTGAGTGAGAGCGTGAGTGTCTGAGTAGGTATGTAACTGTATGTGAGTGTCTATGTGGGTCTGTGAGTGTGTGCATGAGTGTCTGAGTGGGTCTGTTAGTGGGGTGTGAATCTCTCAGTGTGTCTGAGAGTGGGTGTGTGAGTGTATGAGTGGGTCTGTGAGTCACTGTGTAGTGTTAGTCTCTGAATGGGGCTGGGAGTGGGTCTGCATGAGTGTCAAAGCGGAAGCTGAATAAAGGGCAAGGGTCAAAAATGTGTGTTGCCCCCATATTAATGCCCAAAGGAACTTTAAACACTCCTGCAGCCTGAACTGTTAGATAGAATTATGGCAAATTTGGCAGAATAGTAGCTTTTTGTTCACAGATCACTATTTTTGTTATTTGAGTTAAATCAATTCAGTAGGTGTTGAGAAAACTAGGGAAATCCAAATATGTGAGCTGCAATTGTGTCTTATTTGTAAATAATAATGAGCTTATGCAGAGATCTGCAGAGCTATGATTGGCTGCAAAATCTCCACCCAGGAAGTGTTGGCAGCCATCGTGGGACTCAGCTTCAGCTCTCACTTAGACACCCACTGAGAAACTCAGGCACCCACTCACAGACCCACTCAGACACTCATATACTCACTCACAGACTGACTGGCACAAGGAGGTGCTTGAAAAACCACTCAGACACCCTCACACCCTGTCTTAGACCGATTCAGTCACTTACTTCGACACTCATGAACCCACTCAGACACCCACTCAGAAAGTCACGCACCCGTTCACAGACCCACTCAGACAGTTATGCACCCACTGACAAACCCAGTGAGACAATAATGCAGCCACTGCCAGGCCTACTTAGATACTTACACAACCACTCACACACCTACTGAGACACTCACTCACCCACTGAGACACTCATGCTCACACTCACACAGTCATTCTCAGAGACTACAGGCTAGAGTTAGGTATTCAAATTTAAAAACCTTCCGATTTCACTGAAAAAAACAAGGGTTACAGGGACATTAAAGTTAGGAAATAGAAATGGTACAGAGCAATAAAATCTTCAGAAATACTTAGGTAAAAATATTGTGGCTAAGAAATATGGATGTAAAAAATCTTGTAAAGAATATCACTTGTCAGATAATTAATATAGATTGCAAAAATATCGAAATGTTAAATATCGTTAACAAAAATATAGTTGTTAAAAATATCGAATTATTATTAATGTTATGTATTTTAGTACTTTTTATGAGAATTGTTACTATTTTTATAATATATGTGTTAAAAGTTTAGTAGTTAATATTTTTCATATTATTTGAATTTTGCATTTTTAGTTCGGTAGTGGGTTGTGGGGTTATAGGGGAAAAGGGTGGGAAGTCATTCAATTATATAGAATTTAAATATTATTTATAGTATTTATTAATTATTTTAATTTGAATTTTGCATTTTTAGACTTGTTGTGGGTTGTGGTTTATAGGGGAATAGGGTGGGAAGTAATTTAATTATATGAAATGTATTTAATAATTTATATGTATTCATAATTGTATATTGTGATGTTATAGAGTTGTAAATGTGTAAATTAATGTATTAATAATTTTTTGATAATTAGTTGTTAATTAATTTTAATTAATTAATAAATAAATAATTACTTTAATTGTTTAATAAATTTTAGCTGTGTGTTGTTTTTATATATGTAAATGGTGGGAAGTAATTTATTTTTATTGATGATTTATTAATTATGTGTTAATTAATTTGCATGAATTATTTGCTAATTATGTTGTAATACTTTATTTGGAATAAATAATTAGTAATTATTGTAATTGTGTGATTGTCAAGCAATGTGTAATTAATGAATGTCTATTGTTTTTTGTAATAATAATATATTTAAATTTCAATATTAATTATGTTAATAATAGAAATAACATTTAATAAAAATGTTGATGTTTATTTTTTTATTGGTGTGGTATCACTGGAGTGGGAATAGTAATTTTCCCCCCTCCGCTATCCAACACTTTCCCTACTGCTGCACCCACTGTAATGGGAATAGTAATTTTTACCCCTTCGCCACCCAACACTTTCCCTGCTGTTGCACTCACTGGAGTGGAAATAGTAATGTTTACCCCTCCGCTATTCAACATTTTCGATACTGTTGTACTTATTGTGTTGCAAAGTGTATTGTTAATATTTCTTTTAATACTTTAATTTATTAATTAATTAAAGAATGTTTTATTTTATTTTAAATTATTCATATATGTATATATTTAATTTTTATATAATTTAAAATGTTTATAAATTAAGTAAAGATAATAGTTAGTAAAATGTTTTTAGGTAAATGCATGTATTTGTACACATTTTTGTGTTTTTATATTTTCTTTTATTACGTTTACTTGTAATTTATTGTGTTCAAAATATTATTATTATTTAATATATTTTATTTAGTTTATATATCTTTTTTAAGTCAATATTTTTTGCATCTATATTTCTTACTTTGATATTTTTGCATCAATGTTATTACACTTACCTGTTTAAGTATAGGGAGTTGATATTTTAGTTTTTGATATTTTTACCAACAATATTTTTGGAAACTATGGGGCATATTATCAAGGACCGGTGTTAAAATTATTGCTGTTTTATCGGCAGGAAACTGCAGATAAAAGGGCGATAATGGGCTTGATAATATGCCCTTGTTAATTCCCATAAAAGCCCATGTTAACACCAGAACATGGGCTTCTATAGGAATTAACAAGGGCGTATTATCAAACCCATTATCGCAGTTGTAATCCTAATTCCTAATTCCTAAGTTTTTTACATCGATATTTAATCTTGGAACCAATAGAAATAAAAAGAAATAGGAATTCACAGAAAAAAAGAAAGCTTACCGGGAGTTAAGCATACATTTCACTCATACAAAAATAGTGAAATTCTGTAGTTATAGTTATCTGAGCCAACTATAACTTTTGTGCCAGCAATGCACTGCTGATGCCCTCACATATTACATCACTGATGAAAGTGTCAGTGACATCACTGATGAAATCTCAAATGATCAAATTAAATCACTAATGACATCACTGATGGCAATATCCACAGAACCACTCATTTACCCACTCACACCCCATAGAACCTCTCATACACTCACTCTCACTCCACACAACGCCTCTCATACCTATTCACAAACCCATACCAGTACTCATACAACCAATCCCTCAACCATGGAGGCACACTCACAACCATGTACTCATACTGCCACTCACATACCGACTAACACACATACAGCCACTAATATACCTACTCACTCACCAACACAGCCACTCACACATCGTCATACAGACACTTATATACTCACTCATTTACCCTTATAGCCACTCATACGTCCAGTAAATTACCCATACAGAAGCTTATACAGCCACTTACTCATCACTACAGGTACTCACACACCCACCCATTTAGCCACTTATACTGCTACTCACTCACCAATACAGCTACTAATATACCCACTCTCATACCCATATACCACTGGCACAGCCACTCACTTACCCTTATAACTATTCACATACCCATAGATCCCCTTGCATATCCATTTGCACACCTACCCAACCACTAAACATACATTTGCTGACACACCCACTCACACAGACATTCACTGACCAAAATAGTTACTCACACTCACTCACCTTTACACACACTCAAGCATCTGCTTACTCACCCATACAGCCCTTCACACAGCTACTAAGTCACCAATACAGCCACTCAAACACTCACTCATATACCTATGTGGCCATTCACACAGCCACTTACTCACCCATACAGCTGCTCACCCACATACTCACTTTCCAACACAGCCACTCACACAGTCACTCATTCACCAATACAGCTACTCACATATCCACTGACACATCTATACAGCCACTCAAACACCCATTACAGCTACTCAGACATCCACTAACACAGTCGGGCAGCCACTCAGATGACATTTGTTAGAGATAGTATGACTATTACTAGTATAAAAGAATAGAAATTTAACTTATGCTGTAACTTAGTGTATATCTTCAAGGTTCAGAAAAGTTTATGAAGCACTTACAGTCATGGGATAATGTCATCCGTGATGTCATTTAAAATGTCATCATCGATTTCACTTACCATATCAAGAGTGATGTAGTATGATAGGTCATAAGCTGTGCATGGCACCAGGGCACGTTGGTATTACAGAAGGGGCTGCTTTGGTTCTGCAGCGCCTTCTGTAATACTCAAAACACTGGTGCACATACAGTGGAAGCTCTTTCTCAAGAAGGCGTTTCCTCATTTGCATGGGGGCATGGATCTCTTTGCCTTTGCACCCGCACCATATTATAGCTGTGGGCACAGAGGCATAGAACCTGTCAGGAGGTGCACTCACAGTGTGCAACCTGGATGGTGGATCATTGTCAGTTTCATTGTTAGTGCGCCCCCCGGATAGAAGCTCTCAAGAGGAAGAAAAGCTGTCCCATGGACCCCCAGACATCCCCTTGCAGGTGTGTGCAGTCTCTCATTGCATTCATCAACAAGGGAATCTCTAATCTCTCTTAAAAGGGCAGGCGAGTTGCCGCCTCCACCGTGCAACAGGGAGTGGCTGCTTCAAAGCTGCTCCATTTTTTACCTGAATGTGCTTTCCCTAGAGCAGCACAAGTTCGCAGCTGCCCTTAGAGCAGCGCATTCCATGTAATAGGGTGCACTTTCCCTAATTGTTTTAAAGGGATGTATGACGTTGCAACGCATACTTTTACCACGCATACCATTACAACGCGGTATTTACAATGAATACCGTTACAACGCATAGCGCTTAGAGGTGCTAGATAGTGGTAAGTATAATTTTATATTCCAACTCCAGTCCCCGTGGACACTAGGGAAGGTGTTGGATATAAAATTATACTTATTCCCTATCCTAGAGCGCCCCCCAGCGCAATGCGTTGTAATGGTATGCGTGGTAATGCCTGCGTTGTAATGGTAGTGCGTGGTAAAAACTTTGTTGTATCAGGTGTATACCGTTTTAAAGTGCACCAGGCACAAACAGGGAAAGTGTGCCCTACGAATATTAGAACACCTGAATGGTAAGTTTGTATATAATGTCAGGCTTTACAACACATCTTCTTGGACATTTTATAGATAAATCTTCCAGCTTAAATAAAAGATGACAGATCCTTTCTTCAAATAATCATCATACCGCAATGATATACCCGCAATTGATCAAGGGGCTCGTATACATTATGAATTGATATTAGATGTTTTTTGTTAGGCTGTATGACTCTGGACTGCACACATCTGCTGTAACTACTGCATACCCATCCTCCTTCAGGAATATAGGGCTGCCTACTATATCAAACATTACTCCACCAACTGTCATGTAAACACCGCATGGGCCATAGTAATCACATAGCATCACAAACAAATAAATTGCTTTCAAAATTCATGTCTGTATGACATCCTCAGCAGCTAATGAAGCCATGCAGGACAAGAGAGTTCATATAAACAATTTAATGTGCCCAGGCATCACTGTGGTCGCAGAAAGGACATACAACCTTTGACCTTCAATTAATTTACAGGTATTACCCTCCTTGGCTTACCCAGAGAGCATTATTAGCCCCTTATTTGCTCTAGGCGGGTTGGGAAAAGGTCAGGGAAGGAGCAACAAACATTGGTAAATTACATCAGTTTTTGCCCATGTGAATAATATTAAATGCTGTGGCCCTCCCTACTAATCAACCACATACGGCTATCCTCGATCTACCCCTGGAATGTTGTCTTTATGTTGCTAAACTCAATAACGTCCTTGTGTTGCCCAGTTAAACAAGCATTTGCAATGCAATAGGTCTTGCACTTGTGAAAGTTAGAGCTATTGGTATTGTAAATGAATATGGGGCCCATCAAGATTGGGGGCGAATCGCCACCGCCCTACTGGCAGTGGCCATCTGCCCGCCAAAACACCACGCCGGACGGCATTTTACCTCCGTCACATTGGCATGACGAAAGACCGTCCGCCGCTTTTCCGCTGGTAGGCAATTGTCACAATTGCCTACTGGCCTGAAAAGGGCCATAATATGGTGGTGGTGCCTTGCAGGCACCGTCATCCTTATTATGATGGGTGCGATGAAATGCCTTTCCATGACAGAGACTCCGCCATGGAAAGGCATTCGGTTTTCACTTTGAGGCCCCATTGTGGGCCCCCTGGGGGTTGGGGGGTGGGGGAAGCACTTTGGGGGTAGCCATGGTACCCCCTACATTGGCATGCACAAGGTGGCAGGCACCACGCGGTGCCTGTCACTTTATGCATGACAATGCACAACATCCATTTACAACATTGTGGCAGGTACTGCTCACAGCACCATCCGCCACAATGCTGTATATGTGGGAGGCCTAATTGCCGGTCAGGGACCGGCGCACCACTGGCGGCCAGTCCCAGCACCGCTAGGGTGGCCGGTGGACTGTAGTCCGCCCGCCATCCTAATGGGCCACTATGTCTTTTACCTATGTGTTTGGTTTAGAGTGTACCGGACAAATTTTGTTTGGAGTAGAATTATGTAGGTTGAATTGGAA
The DNA here is from genome assembly GCF_964263255.1 of Lissotriton vulgaris. Taxonomy (NCBI): domain Eukaryota; kingdom Metazoa; phylum Chordata; class Amphibia; order Caudata; family Salamandridae; genus Lissotriton; species Lissotriton vulgaris. The sequence goes on from NC_141685.1 coordinate 220,490,671, forward strand.
TGGTTAGTTAGGGAATGGTGCAGAGTGGGATTGTGTGGTGGGGAGTAGATTTGTGTAGTGGAATTATATGGCATGGTGACTAGATTGGTTTGAGACCTGCAAAAATAGATAAAAAGAAGATAGAGCGGTATAGGTAGTTTGTGCATGAAGTGGTGAATGAGCTGTAGATGGAGGGGAGGAAAGAGTGTGTGAAAAGAAGAAAAATGGGAGAGTAGGCCATAGATGCATTGAGAGTGTACGCAGAAGAGACCCTAAGAAGCAGAGGACAGCATGGATTTGAGGGATGGAAACGTTCAAAAGGCAAAGGAAAGAACTAGTGCTTGAAGACCTGAAGTGAGCTACTGTGAGAGTGGCAGGAGGACTGCGTGAGAGAATGAAAGAGAGGTGTGAGAGAGAGAAAGACGATAAGATGCGGCACCCAGAGGGTGGGAGATTGAGATAAGAGGTGTACGTTTGGGCTTGGATGTGCCTCTGCCGGTAGCTACTTCTCTTCTCAATGAGCTTGGATCCACACCTAGTAAATCCAGGTCTGGAGCTTCAAGAGCCATACATTTATGGTACACAAATTTTAGACCACTCATAGTTGCCCCAAATGCTGTGGGAAGCTCATAAAGGGCTCCTATGAAGACACAGAAAAAGGTTTCAGATAACGTGACTCTGATCATCATATGTCTGAACCTTTCAAGAGCTAACGTAATGGAAATATTTCAGACATGCAGGTTTGAGGGCTATTGAAAAATGTTGCCAGTTGTGAGAGATGATAATCATAAACGTAGTGTACTTTTTTAAAATTTTGCAAGTGAAGTCTCATGTAGAGATTGATTGCTGGCTAACCCGTAGCCCTTGAAGTTTCCACATTTTCCTAAATTTAAGCCACTGGGTCATGTTTTCCACTACAATTGGCACTATTTTCTTGTGAATCCAGGCTTTCATTCATGAGTTTGCCCCTAAATTCTAACTGAATATTGGTGAAATGTTTTTTATCAAAACAACTTAAAAAGGACTTGAAAGTCCTGATTTGCAAACATACAAAATAACACATGTGCACAAAACGTTTCCAGATCTGCACTCCCCTAAATCATGAGAAGAAAATGATGCATTAAGAGATTGGTTGAATTAAATAAAAAGATGCATAAAGGTTTGGTGAAGGTTAGGCTTGTCTTTGTTGTATGCTTGCAGGCCCAAAAAGCGTATGGAAAGAACGTAGAGAGCATGGAAAAGCCATCACCAAGAAGAGAAATCAGGGAGTGTGCATATAAAACAGAAACTGAGAAAAGCAGGGTTACCTTCTTACACATTTTATGTCACTATGGGGAATGAGAGAATTGCGTAATCACCAGAGAGTAAGGTAATTTACCCCACAAATAGCAGAGGTTAGATCTGCATACTCTTGTACTACTGGTCATGTAACCACATTCCATGCCAAGGTTCCAACCCCCACCATGCTGGCTGGGTGTAGCCAAACCAAAAGCAAATGTCCAGTGATTATGTGCACCAACAAAACTCATTTGTCTTATAACTGATGCATAGCTGGAACATGAAATAGGTTCAAGTGTCACACTACATGTTGACACACTCTGCTGCACTCTCCTTCCACAGAGACATTGTGCAAGAGAAGAACGTGTTGCAACAGTGCACTCCTGCACAATTAAGATGAGTGATTCAGTAGTCATTGGCTCTTGAGCTGAGCTACACCGTCACCACACATTATCGATCGCGCTCCCACTCGGTGACCATTGTCCAATGTCCAACATGCGGCGAGTGCGTGATCTAATAGTTTTCTTTTATATAACGTAATGTACAGTGCAATTATATAAAATATTGTGCAGCACAGTCCTGGATGAATATTATGGCAAAACCTTTAAAAAAGCAATCAGTACAACAGTACCAAAAATCAAATATTTGTGTGAAACATGGTTTTACAGGCAATTTATCTGTGAATTTGAGACTGATTAACTTCAAAGAGGCCAGTCCACGTAAAGTTCCTGACAACTACGATTGTCCATAAAGAGTGTCTCTGGAACAGACTGGGGTCAAAATTGTGCAGAAAAAATAGAAATGATGCAAGTGATCATTGCAGTTGGTTTATGGATTTATGATACCCATTTATTCTGTTTTGTATTAAAGATTTTAAACATTTTAATTCTGTAAATACTGAATTGTAATCATGTGTACAATCTTTATAATTTTAACTTGTGTAATAATGAATTTTGCATTGCTTTTATGGTTTTTATTAACCGAAATAAAGAATCTTGACTGACTGACTGGCAAGTGATCATTAAATCAACACTTGATTAGATAATATGGTTGTCAAAAATGACTTTGCAGGAATAGTCTTGATATTGGTGCCTAAAGCTGTTCAGACAGTTGCAATACTAATATGCTTTGGCTTTGTTCGGAATTAGTTTATATTGATAACATTTAGATATCCCTCTGATTTGTGAAATATACAGTGAAGCCAAGAGAATGTGTTTTGTCTCTAAACTTTGCTTTGTCATCTTTAGCCATGATTGGCTTACTGATGATGCATGCATTCTTAATTTAAACAACTGTTAATGCACACCATCTCCTTAATCTATCAAAGAAAGCATTCACACAATACACTCATATTTCCTAATTGAAATATAAAAAAATAAAATTTTTACAATGTATTCCGCTCAAAAATAGCATCCTGTTTCTCCATTTCTTAAAACTCAGTACATCAAAATAAAGATTTAACCTTCTCATTTCCAAATGTAAGTTTTGCAGAACAAAAGCACATTTGACACCAGGCAGAAAAATATCTTCTTAGTTCAGAAACATAATGGGGTCGATTCCGATTCGGGAAACAAATCCGTACGACGATTCGTGTTCGTAGCTGTTTCCGTACGAATTGTACGAATCAGTCCGAATCGCTTAGTACGATCCGTTCCAAGAAAATACGTCCAAATCATTGCGAACTGTACGAAAAAGAAGGGTAAATCCATATCGACCCGCGCAGTGAACCATACAATTCGTAAAAATGCTGTACGACCCGCCAAGTACGATCTGGACCGATGAATGAGTACGCAATTCGTACGGTAAACGTCGCGTATGAGCAATTCGTAAGGAGGGCAACACTATCACATACGCACCATACCCCTAAAATCAAGGGAGGTACACACGGGAAGTTCGCACCGTACATCTACAACACTGGGGTGTACAAACCGTACCCCTTCGGTCCGTAAACCTACGATCATGGGGTGTACACAGGGACATACCCACCGTACCCCTGAAATCCAGGGGCGTACATACCGTTCCCCGGTGCACCATACCCCTGCAACCATGGGGTGTACACACCGTACCCGTGGGGGTCCGTTTCGTACACATTTCGAGGCGAAATCTGCTTTTACGAAAGTTTTAAGTCGCTGTAGAAAACGAGTCATACGGAGTGTTGTTGATACGATTCGTATTAGCTGGGTCAGAAAATGCAGCTTCGATCGGTACGGACATCGCGTACTGCGCGTTCGGAATGCGATTCGTACGGATTAGTGAGTTGTACGGTCTTCAGTACGATTCGTATGGAGAAATACTTTGGGTACACATCGTACTACATCGTACGTAAGGGCATACGATTCGTATGGGAAAAACGCTCCATACGGCTATTCGGAGGGTATTTTACCGAATCGGAATCAGCCCCAAAATCTTCAAGCTAAGCACACAAAAAGGTCAGAGGTGACCATGTGCAATTAGTTTCATCTGACATAAAACACACACACCTACAGGCAATCCCTGAAACACAATGGCTTAATGTAACTCACATGTGAGAGTCCTTCTAAATAATTTCATTTAGTAGCATGAATTTAAAAATAGATTCATGTACAACTCGATTATTTCTACGCCATGCGAGAGTGGGGGTACTTGCTTTAAATGCGGTTTAGCTGAGCCGAGTAGACCACAAAGACAGAACAGGCAGGCCCAGTTATTTTGTTTTCGACCATATCTGTCCAATTCAGAGTTCCTTGAGAGAGTGCACCAGAGGTACCCCTGAGTTCTGAGTGTGCTCAACAAGTATTTTGCTGTACATATGTGCTCTAAACAAGCACGTTTAAAGCTTAAGCATTATCTGCTAATCTAACTTTCCCTTATATAAAAGTGAAAGATTAGCAATTATTTTGTCCTGCAGCAGGCCGTTCAGTGCTGGTATATTAAATGGGGGAGTTAGCGCTCGTTTCGTAAGCTGCCCTGTGTAATGTAAAAAAACAAATACAGGTGGGGCAGAAGACGGACAAGGTTTGGAATGCGAATTGAAATCTGCGCAAACTAAGCTGCCAGACAAATATGATGGTAGCTGGCGCTCTTTGTGAATCTTACAAACAAGTGCTGTTTTGGCCTAATTGCGGTGTGCGGAGTGTTTGGAAACATAGCAGACAACCTGTGCGAGCAGTGGTGGCAGGAAGAGCAGGAGCCACTGGCGAGGAAGCATGATGTATTTGAAAAATGCTGTGTGCGAGGAATGTGCAGTCGAGCCATTTCTGTGAAAGTCGGCCTTCTCTCCCTGATGGTAATATTTGTCTGGAGATGGCGTTTACTTAAAAAATTGGCTGGTAAATAGATCCTGCTTTCAAGAGCGCAATATATAGAAAAAAAACAAAGGGGGGGCTAGTAACCTTAGGGGGGATGGGTGAAGCTGCGAAGGAAGAGGGGTTTGGGGGATGCAGCCGGTGCCCTCCTCATAGGCGGAAATCATCTAGCGCTCCTGTGATGTACAAGACTCCACCATGTCCCTATTGCTACCAAGTCCTACAGCCTGATAGCTTAAGGTACATTATAAAACAATAGACAAACAAACAAATGAAACATAAACAATGACACTCACACATGCAGTGCTGGAACTGATGTGAAATATCACCGTCATCATTACCAACACAAAACAAGCCCAATCCCCCTAAAGGAAAGCCCCAAACCAAACCACTATCCTACCAAAAAAAAAAACAAGAAACTCTTAACATTAAAAGATTGCAAAAAGAGTAATAATGGCTAGAGCGGCTTTGTTTGAAGCTCAGGAACCCTGTTTCAGCCTCCACTGCAATACCTTTGGAGTGCAGGACACAAGTAATTAAAAATATATATATAGTTGCCAAACACAAATGTAACAAGCAAAGCAAAGGGGCCAGTCGCCATGGGAGGTGACAAATGAAGAGGAGGCGACTAACAAGACTATTTTCGAATCAAAAGCCAGCATTTAGGAGCTGGCGATCACGGCGGTCCTGTAGAGCAAGAGCTCTGACCAGCCTAACTCTATCCTGACCACAGATCCTGGCCCTGAGCATCCACGAGGGCACCCAACGCTCCTGTACTGTTGCTGGGTCTGGCGGCGACGTCTGGCGGCAGCTGCAGACTTGTGGCAGCTCCGGGGGACAAGCGGTGGCCCGACGAGGCGGCGAGGCCTGCGGGGTCCTGCGGGACCTACAAAGCCGGGACCTTGATTTTGGAAGTGGCCCGGGCCGGGCGCGGCTGCCGGCGGCAGTCGTGGGCGGAGTGCAGCTGGCGTGCCAGCTTGGGGGGCAGAGAGTAACTTGGCCCTGTGCTCCCCTGCTGAGGGGCCGGGAAGGGGACAGCGGTGCCCTGCCTGACGGAGCAGAGGCAGAATGCTGGAGTGGCCAGCGGGAGCGGCTGCCATTTTGAGACGCCCCTCCGCCCTTGAGTGAGCCTGCGGCGGGACACAGCCGGGCGGCCATACAAGTCAGCAGAGGGCACCCCGTAGGAGCGGAGAGTGAGTGGGACCTGGCGAGGGCTGCCCAAACTGCGGGGGACATCGCTGTAGCGGTGAGTCGAGTGTACCTGGTGGCTGGGAGCCTCGGGGGCCGCATCGGGCCCCGGTGGGGGAATCCTGCGGCACCTGGAGACCGGTGGAGGGTGTGTGCGCCGGGACCCCTGGAGCAGCTAGGGCATTGCTAGACGAAGGCTCCGGTCACGCGTCCCTGCCTGTGGCCTCGCTGGTGGCCTGACTGACGGAGTGGGGAGTCACTACTGGTAGCGGTGTTCACGGACCCCGGGGCCTGTGATCAACAGCCAACGACCACTAGGCCATCTATCTGGCCGGCCCTGCCAACTCTGGGACCGCAGGATAGGACGGGCATCAGAATAGGGAACCTCTGCTGTTTGGAACACTCTCCGCGAGTAGGATGACGCGAGGTGGAGCCGGAGGGCAAGCAGGGGACGATGGACAAGTTTACGGCGGTGGCCAGCTCTGGGGGGTCGCAGCCACCTGTACCTGACAACCCAGCATTGTTAGCAGCAATCACGCATCAAGGGACATGCTGGACGCCAAAATTGGGGCGGTTGGGTCCGATGTCACCCTCCTCTGCCAGGGCTTACAGAACGCTGTGGAGTACATCACTGGTGCGGAGACTCGCATTTCAGAGGTGGAAGATAATGTGTCCGTTCTAAAGAAAAAAGTTGCGGCCATGGAGAAGGTACAAAAGGGCCTGGCTATGAGGGTAGAGGATGTTGAAGGGCGCGCCCGGTGGAACAACCTCTGCTTTGTTGGCCTCCCGGAGGGCTGCAAGGGGGACAATGTGGAGCGCTTCCTGGCTCAATGGTTGGAGGGCTGGATCCCGGCGGACGCTTTATCCCGATGCTTCGTGGTAGAGAGGGCCATTCGGGCTCTCATGCAGAAATCCCCAGTTGGAGCGCACCCGCGGCCGATCATAGCCAAATTCCTAAATTATTTGGATCGGGATACCGTCCTGCGGCAAGCGAGAATGAAGGGCCCACTCACACATGAGAACGCGAATATCCTCATCTTTGCGGACTACACAAGGCTGGTGCAGCAACAACGCCAGTCATTTCTCGCAGCCAAAGCCCGCCTCCGTGGCCTCAAGCTCCAGTACGTGTTGCTCTACCCGGCGCGGCTGCGGGTTGTTTACAAGTCCCGCACTCTGTTCTTCGACACACCGGAGGATGTCTTCCAGTGGACGGATGAAACGGTGAAGATTCGGGTCAACACGGCCAGAGATGAAGAGTCGGACTCATCCTCAAGTGGAACAGCCCGGGAGGGCCTCAGAAGTCAGAGTCTGCGCCGCAGGGGATCGCGCTCGAGCCGTGGCTCGCGCCCTGGCTCGGCCTCTCGCCGGGATGACCCGGCACAGGAACAGCAAACTGATGTGCCTTGATCACTGTGGGACTTGAACATAGGCTTCTGTGGATGGTTGGTGCGGATGCTCAGGTGCACTGTTGATTCAGGCTGGGAGCCCCGCCCGGTCCAAATGGGTGGGAGGGAGTGACAGCCTCGTTCATATGGGCTGGCGCTAGGGGATCCATTGGAGGGGGTGGTTCTTGTTCCCCCATTGGGGACTAGGCTACGATCCGACCGTGACAGGTGCTTCCATGTTTGGGAGGTACGGGGTGGGGGGAGGAGGGAGGGGTGGATGTTCGGGGTTGGAAGTGGGCTGTTTGTTTGCGCATGTTTTGCTGCTTGCTGATTGCCATGTATTGCACCGGCTGTGCCTTGGAGACGCTTGTTCTTTATATGCTGTATTGCTCAAATGTCCACTGTTGGGGAGGGAGGGCGGGTAGGCCATGGATCATTATGAGTTTTGAGCTGGGAGTACGGGGGATGTTGGACAAGATGAAACGGGGGGCGGTCTTTCAGTACGCCAGAAGGGCAGGGGTGGATATTCTGCTACTGCAGGAAACTCATCTGCTTGGTACGAAGGCATTGTGTCTCTAGCGCTCTGGGTTTATGCACGCATACCACTCAGGCTTTACGAGGGGCTCCAGGGGGGTAGCGGTCCTAATACACCGTAGGATTTCTTACGTACACAAACGCATTTGGGCAGATACACAGGGCAGATACATCTTTGTGCAGGGTGAGGTTGGAGGTGATAAAGTGACTCTTGGTGGTGTATGTGCCCCACCCCCGCTACAGTGGTCACTGGTGGAGAGGTTCTTGTCCCTTTGGGGCACTATGCCTGACACTTTGTCCATTATAGGGGGGGGACTGGAATGACGTGATGAAGAGAAGCCACGATAGGTGGCGGGGTACGGAAGATGCCCAGGACCGGGGCGGGCGGACCCGCCACTAGATTGCATGCATTGTTCACGGGCCTTGACATGGGAAGACACTTGGAGATACAAACATGTGCCACATAGGGACTACACGTACTTTTCCACAGCACGAGATTCCTTCTCCAGACTGGATTACATTTTTGTCCCGAGGGTACAAGCCCATAGAGTGTTGTCAGTGGAGATTCTGCCACGGGCGCTCTCTGACCACTCGCCAGTAACTGTCACATTTTGTGTAGGCCCAGCCAAACAGCCGTTACGGTGGCGTATGTCGGCCTGGCATTTGATGCAGGATGAATACAGGGCACACATGACTATCGAAATAGATCATTACCTGACCTCCAATGTAGGTTCGGTTGACTCCCGGCCACCCTTTGGGAGGCCCTGAAGGCCAGGCTGCGAGGCGTAGATATTTCCTGGTGTGCGGCGGCCCGGAGGGAGAAACCGAAGGACCTGGTGCGGCGCGAGGCGGAGCTGGAGGCATTGGAGCGCAGAGGTCGGGAGGAGAGTGGTGGACCTGCCAGACGACAGCTAGTACTGGCGCAATAGCATTATGCCACAGTATTGATGGACGAAGCGAGGCAGGCCTGGCTGGCCACCCGAAGTCGGATCTACCAGTGGGGCGACAAATTGTGTAAGATGCTACACCGCCTGTGTCAAGGCTACATGCATGCCCAACCGTTGCCCCAGATCCTGGACCCCAGCGGGGAAATCATACTCGAACCCACTGCGATTGCAAAGAGCTTTGCAGGGTACTATGTGGGGCTGTACGTGCCCCGGGAGTGCCAGGAGGCCGAGGTTGTCCAGCGCTTTATAGATGATCTCCCCCCGAGGGCTATCTCGGACGAGGTGCGGAACCTTTTGGACCTGCCCATAACGGATGACGAATTAGGCGAGGCATTGGGCAAGCTAAATCCGGGCAAAGCGCCATGCCCCAATGGGTTTCCTAGCAAATTTTTCAGGCGGTTTTCGGTACAACTGGGCCATGCTTCTGTGGTATTAACAAGGGGATCACTGGCAAGTGACATGTAGCAAAAGAGTTCCACAGAAAGTCAGATTTATAAGGAGCTGTTTTTAATTCTAGGTATTGTAATACAACAGGAAGCTTTCAGATAAATGAAGATCATGTAGAAATTAAAACAGTATTCGTGTTTTTTCTCAGCTAGGTAGGATTTGAAATCATATATACTGTAAATGTTAGTGCAAAAACATTTTTTGGCGATTTAGATGGGAAATACAGACACTTTAATGAATTTGCAGTTGTGAGATTGAACCACTGTTTGTGATGGATGTATGATGTTACAACGCAGGCTATTACAACGCCTGCCTTTACAACGCGGTTTTTACATCGCATACCTTTACAACGCATAGCGCTTAGAGGTGCTGGATAGTGAAAAGTTTAATTTTCTATTCCAACTCCAGTCCCCGTGGACACTAGGGAAGGTGTTGGATAGAAAATTAAACTTATTCCCTATCCTAGAGCGCCCCCCAGCGCAATGCATTGTAATGGTTTGCGTTGAAATGACCGCGTTGTAATGGTAGTGCGTTGTAAAAGTTTCGTTGTAAAGGTTGTTCACCATTTGTGATTGATAACACATTGAAAACACAAGTTGCCAAATGTCACTTTTTACCTTTCGTATCGTATATTGGTGAATATGGATGTTTTTAGGATAATATATTTCCCATTATTACCATACATTTTAAATAATACAAACAATGAAAATAAAAGTGATGTTTTTAATGTCTGGACAACAGCAGAGAAGAAGTTGTTCTAGAAATAGCTGATCCATAAAATTCATTTGTATCTGTTTTAGACACAAAGAAGATTTTAACCACTGTCAAAGGGGAAGAGAATGTGGTAAGTGTAATCCAGAATGTTATGCTTTATCATATGAAGGACATTCATTCTACAGTATCAAATCCTCCTGCTACACTTTGAGAAGAATAAGGCTTGTGAGGAAATGTCATTATATATATGGTGTTGTTTGTGCGACCACACTGTGTATTATACTCACAATATCATCTTGGGTCCAGTTAGGTTCATCTGTAAAACCTTTAGCTCAACACTGGGTAGCTGTGCTTCGAGCAGCAAGGCTTAAAGAAAGTAATACGTTTGAAGCATTTAGAACTAATAAAATAAAACAAAGTTTAATGCATGCAACTTAAAAGAAATCCATAACACATAGAGTATATTTTATGAACGTTTAGACACCAAACCAAACAAAATTCACTGGAGGGTACCAAGCATTGGCAACTGCAAAGTTTGGAAACTATATAAAACTTTTAGATAGTTGTGTTTGAGTACTCTGGCCTAATACAATATGGGGAAGATCAGGGGTGCAGGGAAAATGAGGAGGAGTTAGACAGTTACCTTCGCACCAAAGAAGTCTCAAGTCTAGGTCCAGGCGCTAAGGAAACCTCCATAGACTTCAATGGAGTGATCCTGATGTAAGGGATACAGGACGCTGAAGATGCTATAAGATTTTGAGGATGCTGTGGGGAAACCGGGGACTTCCATGGGCACTCCTTGGTCCAGAGTCTACATGGAGTAACAATAGCTACAGGGGTCGTGTTCCTCAAAGTTATTTTTGGTCCAATAAAAGTCCATTTGCCACTGGACTACTGGCCTCCGGTCACAGCAAAACCAGCGGTTCTGTTTGGTGATGGCTAGTCTCAGTCTTGGGTGCCCTAACTACACTCTGATGACTCTCCCAGGTCCTGCATATTTGAGTGCAACTTCAGAGCGATAGGACTTGGTCACCCAGGCTTTAGATCAAGCAGTCTGTGGTGATCAGGCGATTGTGGCTACTGACTAGCCAGATTGGGCTTCTTCAGCTTTTGTGGCCATAGTGCTGTAGCAGGAAATCAGCTAACTGGCTCTTGGATTTCTCCTCTTCTGTCTGGGGCTCAGGAGTGACTTTAGCACAAGCCAGGCACCACAGGCACAATCCTTTCTTTGCTAGCAGATGCAGTTCAGCAGTTTGTGCAGCCTTTCTTGCCAGGTCCAGGGAACAGTAGAACAGTGTTTACTTGGTCCTCTCTCCAGTCCAGATATGATCTGAGGTCTGGCTTCTAGAGGGAGCCATATTTATGCCCAGAAAGTGCCCTTGGGGAGGAAGCCAATGGGCTACCAGCTTTCCTCCCACCTTATGATGTCTTCCTACAATGTGTGGCATCTAGCTATCCCAGACTGCACTATTCTGCTCACTCACAAGATGGTGGCACTTTGGAGACCACTGTAGAGGTCTGGCTACCCCTCTCTGTCCCCATGCCAACCCGTCTACCTGAACAAAAGAGCATCCACTTCTGTGTGTGGTCACCATTTGCCCTTCAAAGGTGGCTTTCCCTTTAAAACTCGTCTTTTGGGCTCACACCCTCTGTAGCTTCTTGCAAGTAAGAGATAGAACCTCTTCCAACCGCAGGCTTCAATTGACTCCACTCCTGAGAGTTATTCACACCTCTCCCCTGAACAGCAAAAGGTTGTCTTGTGGCCAGCTTCTGCAAGTGGCCACTGGAAAACTTTGGCAACAAAGTGGCAACTTTCTAAAAGTTGCATATACTCAAAAGTAGGCCCAGGCGTAGTGGGCATAGTGGGGCTCCGCGGAGCTATGCGGAGTGGGCGAGAAGCTACGCCCACTCCCGCACTCCGCATAGCCCCACTACGCACCTCCCTCCCGCTCTCCTCTACATACATTATTTAAGCAAAATACCCTTAATAAAGCAAGTTTAAAGCACTTACCGTGTCCGGGGCTCGTCCGGGGCTCCCTCTAAGAATCGCGTCGTCATGGATACCAATGCGCATGCGCGGGCGGCCGCGCATGCGAATTGGTATCTATGAAGGGACGCTATTCCAGGGAAAATGGGCATGACTGCTTTGGGTGGCCCAAGAGGGCTTAACAAACAGTCATAGCGCACTTGGGGCGACACTCCTCAGCCATAGTGGAGGAGCCACCACTGCTTTTTTGGCACTACTATGTTCTATTTAGCTGCAAATATAGCTTCAAAGCCTGTGCTGTCTTTTGTTGTATTGTTTTGTTGAATGTACCGTTGATAAGGTATTGGTCTAAATCTGTAATATTGCCTTTTTCAGTATGAAAATATTGCAGTTATTTCCAAATGAAGATGCTAAGGTGAGTGCAATACAAGTAAGAATTACAATCACCCAAACCACAGGAGATGATGTTCCTACTGGCCTCCAATGAGGAAGGAGTCTTAATGGTACAGGGGGTGCTCTGGCCCCACGGCCCACAGTTCAACTAGCTTTTCATGCTGGTAGGAGCTGCACACCTAGTCCATGTGCCTGCCACAGTGTCTCTAGCTCAGAGATGAAATGATTCGAAAGCTGTGATCCAGCTCACTCTCATAGTGGTTTATAGTGATGGCAGTTTATAACATCTGAGAGTGAACTACAAAAAATATTGTGGATGCTTCAATTATATGACCTAGCATTTCTATCACTATTTTATAAAAAACTGTTTGTGTCCAGTAATAAGACTGAGTCTATGTTTAAGCATATGGGCTGCAGTTAAGAAAAAGCAACAATACTACAATAAAACATCATACCACCAAAACAAACCAACAGCATATTAATTCGACACAATAACAGTAAATAAACTAAACACATCACTACTGTGTTACTGTATTGATTTTTATGATGTTGGTTTTTTTTGGTTTATGAGTCCGGTTGTTGCATTGCTCTTTCTTATTAGTTTGTGTTTTTGTTGTAGTGCAGTGTTATTTTGTTTCGTTCTTGGTGTTTTATGTTATTTTATATTATTAGCGTGTTAAGTAATTTTGCTAATAATCTACTAGAAATATTTGATGAGTTTCAATTCCTAGGGAGCACTTTACATTTCCTTTATCAGACTGTGAATATATGTTTTTTTTATTCAGATTTTATTGTGAAAATATATATACATAAAAGCATAATCTCTTAAATTACTTACTATCTGGCATCAAAGACCTATTCTGATTTGTAATGTTTAGGGGGCCGATTCACAGAACTAATCTGAGAGGAAATCCTAAAATTCCTACTTTTGGTATTCACAGAATGCATTTAGAAGTAGTAAAGTTAGGACTTCTAACTTTACTACTACTAAACTGGGATGAAATCCTAACCTTACTACATTTGGTATTCACAGCAGGCATTTTGAAGAAGTAAAGTTAGGACTCCTAACTTTACTACTGCTAAATGCCTTTCGTGAATACCAAAATTAGTAAGTTTATTTTTTATCTCAGTTTAGTAGTAGTAAAGTTAGGAGTCTTAACTTTACTACTACTAAATGCCTTCTGTGAATACCAAAAGTATTAAGTTTAGGATTTTATCTCAGATTAGTTCTGTGAATCGAATATATCCATACCATATCCATATCCATATCCAAGCCAGTTTACAACCTGCAGGTTTCATACAAAACCACAGAAGTATTGCATTCGTTCTCAAAGACCAAAGGTCAGATAAAGAGCAATCCTCTTATTTAATTATAGCTCTGTACACATCGGTAGTCCAGTATTTCCAACCCCCATCAGTCATTATCCACAAAAAGAACTCAGCTCACTGTATCAAACACTACTGAAGCCAACTCTGCTTATTTAAAACAAAATAACCTATTGTCCTTATACAAAAACAATGTATAAACAGCTCCCTGTAACACATTCTCAAATCTAATAGTCTCAACTGATAACATGTAAAGAGCTCCCTACGAATTGAAATTGATAAATTTACAATGTATCTGTCAGGCTGGGTTACCGACCTAGTAGGTGGTAACTGTGCATGGTCAGTGCCAACCAAGTGCCCAAATATATAGAGCTACTCGAGATAATGCTAAGTTGGCTACCAAAGGCAATGCAGAAAATTGATTGCCTCTGCCAAAAATCTAACAATATCCGTGGACCCCAGCTTTAGAACTTTAGAATGCCAAATGGCCAAAATGCATGGCTTACGTCATCCATCAAAACAGCAGTTCCCAGGCTTGCTTGATGTGGTTTGGCCCATGACGTCTTTTATAAGACAATTGCTGTGACTGTCAGAGGAACTTAGAAGCCGCTCTAGCTCTCTGCATACCAGTAGAGGATGGGAGTGTTTTATGGTGTCTCTTCGTAGCCCAAAGACAACTTCTGGGTGTATGTGCTATTTATGAAACTCTGGCTAAGGTAGCATAGCCGCTAAGGTCAACACAGGGAGAGGCAACAGTTTAGTTCAGGGGGTGGCGTTGCAATTGTATATAAAAATAAATGGGAGCTCCGTAGGAAAGAGGTCACTTCCTGGGGCAGCTGTGAAGCCTTAGAATTTAGCATCCGTCTCTCAGTGCATTTTACCTTAGGAGGCTCACTGATCTATAGGCCCCCAGGCCCAGTGGGACCTTTTCTCCAGGCTTGGGGGGATGCAGTCACTACTAGGGCGATAAGATTGCCCATTACATGGTTCTTGGTGACCTGAATATACATCTGGACCAGACAGACAGTAAGGATACACAAGACCTGCTTGATGGGTTGCAATTGGCTCTGCTTAGTCAGCATGTTATCTCTCCCACTAATCAAGCTGGACATGTTCTTGATCCTATCTGCACTATCTTTCCGATTGACGTACAGAATTCCTGACCATTTTATAACCCATTTTTCCTGGGAGGTGTCCAAGCCGGAGCCTTTGGCACACCCGAGTTATAACTCAGCCTTGGGCAGAATTGATCCCTTGGAGTTTAATCCGGTTTTGGAGCCTCTAAACCCATATTGGTTGGAGAACTCGAGGACCAGGTTTCAGGGTTCTCAAGCTGGCTCTCGACGACAGCTGCCATGGTGGCTCCCCCACGCTCCACCAGACGGGCTAGAGATTCTCCATCTAAGCCCTGGTTCAACTCTTTTCCTAAAGATTTGAAGTACGATTGTAAATCTGTGAATGGGCGTGGAGGAGGAGTGACTACTGTCCAGTTGCTAAAAGCAAGCTAAGAGATAAGCAGAAGATATATTATGCCGCGATTAAGCGGGCTTTGTCTCCTGTGGAGCAAGCAAGTGTAATGCCATCCTCACCCTCTTGGTGCAACACTCTGTTTTTTTTCAGAGATAAGAGTTTGGCTATTCAGTCAATCTTTATTCCTTGTAGTAGCCACTCGTAGGCCTTTGTGGAGTGTCCCTCGGCTTATACTCGACACTCTTTTTCAGACTTTAGGCCAGTGGCTCCTCTGGAATGTCAGAAAATCCTTAAAGGTCTAAAATGAGGTTCTCCTTCAGACCCCTGTCCAGCGAGGACGCTGACAGCAGCAGCTGAGGTTGCCAATGCGGAAGTGAACGCCATCATCAATCGCTCGACAGAAAGCGGTGGTCCCTTTGGCTTGGAAGGAGGCCAAGATCCGGCCTCTCTTGAAAAAGTAGTCACTTGACCCCCTCTGCTCAGGGAACTACCGGCCCATCTCCCTCCTCCCTGCATTGGCAAAATTATGTGAGAAGGCAATTAATAAACAGCTTACCAATTTTGGGGAAAATTAGGGACTTCTTCACCCAGCGCAACCCGGGTTCCGGACATCACACAGCACTGAATCAGTGCTGGTTGAGGTGGCAGAGGCTATACAGGACAGTCTGGACTCTGGCAGGAGGGCTGCACTTATTTTGCTCGACCTCACAATCCTACATTCATTGCTGCTGTCACGGCTGGCCAGAATCGGTCTGTCGGGTACTGTGTGGGGCCGGTTCTGCTCCTTCTTGGAGGGGCTGTTGGAGCAGATCTGGATCCCACCCTGCTTCTCCTCTCCTCAGCTAGTTACAACGGGTGTCCCGCAGGGTTCCTCCCTTAGCACCCTCTTATTTAATATCTATATGACTCCTCTAATATATTTAGCAGAGGAGCTGGGGGCTAAGGTGCTGGCCTAGGCGGACGACACCCAGCTGCTTTTCACCGGGGCCAAAGGTGAGAATTATGTTTTCTGGGCCCAACACTGCCTGTCATCAATTTTCGAATGAATGGCGAAAGCACAACTCAAGCGCAATGACGGGAAATTAGAGATTTTGCTCTTTGGCTCATTCCCTACGAATTTCAGAGAACAGCTCTGGCCTCTTGAGTACCCACGACTGACCTCCACTGGGCAGCCAATCTTGGGGTCTGGTTCGACGAAGACCTCTCTTTTGCAGTTCACATCTAGAAGATGGCCAGTGACTGCTTTGCCTTGCTGAAATCTTTTAGAAGTTTATTTCCCCTCCTATCACCTGCGGCAAGGCAAACGATCACATGTGTGTTGATCTTGTCCCGGCTGGACTGCACTAATGCCCTCTTTGCTGGCATCCCGGGCTACCTGCTGAAGAAGCTACAGGTGGTCCAGAACACCGCTGCTAAACTGTTATTGGGGCATCCAGGGACAGTGTTCACATTCAGTTGTGCTTTTAGAAGTAATATTTAAATTATTGATCATGGCCCACAGCGCGCTCCATGGGTGTGGTCCTCTTTATCTGCAGAAGCGTGTCTCCTTTTATGCTCCCACTCGTTCGCTGCATTCTTCGTCCCTTTGCCTGGCCCAGGTTCCTCGTTTCAAGCATCAGAGAATAGGGGGTAGTTCTTTTTTAGTTAAAGCAGCAGTTGCATGGAATGTTCTTCCTCTGGCCCTGCGTACCATCCAGGATTCAGGCACGTTCAAGAAAAAATGCAAGACCTATCTATTCATTTGAACCTTATCGCCACTTCTCGTTGGTTTCGCGCAGGGACACTCACGAGTAGACTTGCACGTAAGAAATGTATATAACATAACATAACATTCATTAGTTGTTGTAGGTGCTTGTTTGTCATTCACATCTTACAAGGAATAGTTGATCTTTCATTCAAAGACCCTGGGTGAGACTCCTAATCCTTAGGAGGAAACATGCAACCTAAGAGGAGATGCTCCTGAAGCAAGAAAAAACAGATCTCCCAATATTACCAGACGCTATTTAGTGCTAGAGACTTGATTATGGACCAGCTACCCTCCTCAGCACTATCTCATGGTGCCACTTCAGAAACTCACAAATGCTTTCCGGTGGTTGAGTCTTCCTCCATAGGACTATCTCAGCAGGTGCCACTTCAGATGTCTCAAAGACTTGCATGTGAATGCACCATCCTCCTCTGCACCATTTTGTGAGGCACCACTCGAGAAGTCCCAAAGACTTTCTGGTCAATGATTCACCCTCTGCAGCACCTTCTGATGAGGCCCACTCTATTTGGCGAAGGGTTCGCAATCGGATACCATCGCTGAACCCAACTATCCACAGGTTCATGGGCTTCTTAGTGCTTCAGAATGAATTTGTGCTATGACTGGCGTCCTCCATCCGTGCCTGCTCGGCCACAGTTGGCATTGCAAGAACTTCAGGATCAAGCAAGCTGATCTTATTTTCTGAATGAAGTTGGCAATATTTCCATAATAAAAAGGGGAAGCGGGCTACATCCAGTCCTAAGCTTCAATGAACTAACCCATTTTTATTCACTCAGAAGTTCAAGATGATAATTTTGGCTGAGGGGCTGGTAGCTGTTCAAAACATTAACAGGATGAACACTTTGACTCTTAAGAATACCTCCTTATCTGCCCATCAAGTAAGATCACAGGATGTAGTGTTGTGTCAGAATAAGAAAACATTAATAGATGAGAACACTTCCACGTCTCAGTACCTCCCTACAGGTCTTTGGCAAGATCCTGAGCCCGTAGGTCACATTTCTGTAGCAACAGACGGTACCCAGATGACTTTCCCACAAGAGTGCTATTACATGAGAATACAGAGAGTAGTCTTGGCCTTCCACTGGACACATCAGGTTTGGTTCTCAGTGAACTACTCCACCCTTTCTCTGTGAAAAACCTTCTGTGTAGCGGTGGTACCTCATGTCCTCCTTCACTTGCTTTCTGGAAAACCAGTCAATGCTCATCGTGGTTTGTTCATCCTTCGCTCAGAAGTTGGTCTGTCAAACATAAACTCATTTCTAAAAAATGTTTTTTACTGAGCAAAAACAAACAGCAGCACAAAAGCAAGCAATATCAATGCAGTACTGATCAATCAATCAATCAATCAATCAAGGGATTTGTAAAGCACACTACTTACCCGCTAGGGTCTCAAGGCGCTGGGGAGGGGGGAGCTGCAGCTAGTGGTCAAAGACCCAGTTCTTGAGCAGTCTTCTGAAGGCCGGGAGGTCCGTGGTCCGTCGTAGGTGGAGGGGGAGGGCGTTCCAGGTCTTGGCGGCGCGGTGGGAGAAGGATCTGCCCCCAGAAGAGGGTCCGTTGAGGCGCAAGGCGGCGGCCAGGGACAGGTCAGCGGAGCGGAGTTTCCTGTTGGGGGCGTAGAAGGAGAGTCTGTTGTTGAGATAGGCTGGGCCGGTCTTGTGGAGTGCTTTGTGTGCATGGATTATGTGTTTGAATGTGATTCTTTTGTCGACGGGGAGCCAGTGTAGGTCTCTCAGGTGCGGGGTGATGTGGTCCTGGCGTGGGACATCTAGGATCAGGCGTGCGGAGGTGTTCTGGATTCTTTGGAGCCTGTTGATGAGTTTGGACAGGGCTCCGGCGTAGAGGGCATTTCTGTAGTCGAGTCGGCTGCTGACGAGGGAGTGGGCGACGGTTTTCCGTGTGTCCATCGGGATCCATCTGTAGATCCTGCGGAGCATAAGAAGGGTGAGGAAGCAGGGGGAGGAGACTGCGTTGACTTGTTTGGTCATGCTGAGCTTGGAGTCGAGGATGACTCCTAGGTTGCGTGCAAGGTTGGTTTGTTTTTGCTCAGTAAAAAACATTTTGGTGGTTCCCAGAGATGCTGGCCACCAGGAGTCGTCCCAAGCCGAGGGGCTGGGCCCGAGGATGAGGATCTCTGTCTTGTCCGTGTTCAGCTTGAGCCGGCCTGCCTCCATCCAATCGGCAACGGCCTTCGTGCTCTGGTGCAGGTTGGATTTGGCAGTGAGGGGGTCCTTGGTGAGGGAGAGGATCAGCTGGGTGTCGTCGGCATAGGAAATTATGTTGAGGTCGTGTAGTCTGGTGATGGATGTATGTCGTTACTACGCATGCTTTTACAATGCATGCCTTTACCACGCAGGTTTCACAACGCAATTCATTACAACGACTTGCGTTGGGGGGGGCTGGATAGTGAATAGTTTAATTTACTATTCCAACTCCAGTCCCCATGGATAGTAGGGAAGGTTTTGGATAGTAAATTAAACTAATCCCAATCCTACAGCGCCCCCCAAGCGCAAGTCGTTGTAACGACTTGCGTTGTAAAAGTTTAGTGGTAAAGGTACTGTGTGATAAAAATTGCGTTGTAAACTCTGTCCCCCTCTGGCGATGCGAGCGAGGGTAGCCATGTAGACATTGAACGGCATCGGTCTGAGGGAGGATCCCTGCGGGACGCCACAGATGGTTTTGGTGGTTCCGGATTGGAACGGGGAGGAGGACTCTCTGGGTTCTGTCGGTGAAAAAGGAGGTGGTCCAATCCAGGGCCTTATCTCGGATACCTGCCTCGTAGAGGCATGTGGGAAGAGTGTGGTAGCAGACGGTGTAAAAGGCAGCGGAGAGGTCCAAGAGGACGAGGGCTGCTCTCTCGCCGTTGTCGAATAGGATTCTGATGTCGTCTGTGGCGGCGATGAGGGCGGTCTCGGTGCTGTGGTTGCTGCGGAAACCTGACTGGGAGGGGTCCAGGATGCTGTTGTCTTCTAGGTAGCAGGTGAGCTGGGTGTTGATGATCTTTTCGATGACTTTCACCGGGAAAGGAAGCAGGGAGACGGGCCGGAAGTTCTTGAGGTTGCTCGGGTCCGCCTTGGGTTTCTTCAGTAGGGGGTTGATCTTGGCGTGCTTCCAGCTCTCAGGGAATGTAGCGGTTTTGAAGGAGAGGTTGATGATGTTCCGCAGGTGGGGTGCGATGAGGCTGTCGGCTTTGTTGGCGATGTGGTGGGAAGAGGGTCAGACGGGGAGCCTGAGTGGATGGTGCTCATGGTCTTGATTATGTGCTCGGTGCTCCTGTTGGTCCATGTGGTCAGAAGGTCGAGGTCGGTGGGGTTCGGTGTGTTCGATACGGCGGGGTCCGTCGGGTTCATCCAGGGGTTGAAGCTGTTGTGGATGTCGGTGATTTTGTGGTGGAAGAAGGCGGCGAGGGTGTGGCACAGGGCTTGCGACGGCGGGATGTCTTTGGTGCAGGAGCTGGGATTGGAGAGTTCCTTCACGATGTTGAAGAGCTCTTTGCTGTTGTGGGCATTGTTGTCGAGGTGGTCTTTGAACGAGGCTCTTTTGGTGGCCATGATGAGGTGGTGATGGTTGCGAATGGCGTCTTTGTGGGCTGCGTGGTTTGCAGGTGTTCTATCGCTGAGCCAGATGTTTTCGAGTTTCCGGCAGGTGCGCTCGGAGTCTAGGAGCTCCGTTGTGAACCAGCTTGATCTCTTGCTGGTGTCTCTGTTGGTGGGTTGTCTCACTGGTGCTACGGTGTCTGAGGGAGCGGGCCTCATCCTCGGGGTCGGTGGGTCTGATTGGTGGGTCGAGGGTGAGGTGCGTTTCTAGTAGTTCCTTGGTGACTTTGCCCCAGCGTCGGCAAGGGGTCTGTGGGGTGCGGTGGTGTGTGACAGGTTTCTGGAAGGTGAAGTGGACGCAGTGGTGGTAAGTCCAGGTGAGCTCGAAGGTGTGGCTGAGGGCAACGTGTGGGCTGGAGGAGAAGATGGCATCCAGCGTGTGGCCAGCGGTGTGGGTCGGGGTTGTGACGATCTGTTTCAGTCTGAGGGTAGCGAGGTTGTCGATCAGGGTGGAGGAGTTGCTGTCGTTCTTGTTTTCCAGATGGCTCAGGTCGCCGAGCAGGATGTAGTTGGTGGAGGTCAGTGCGTGCATGCTGATGAAGTCGGTGATGGAGTTGCAGAATTGGGAACGTGGGCGGGGTGGTCTGTAGACGAGGGTGAATCTGAGGGTGGTCTTGGGGTCCGTGTGGATCTTGAAGTGCCAGTATTCGGCGGTGGTGAGGGTGTCGTCTGTGTTTGTGGAGACCTTGATGGTGTTCTTCTGGATTATGGAGATCCCTCCTCCGACTCCGTTGGTGCGGTCTCTGCGGGAGATCTTGTATCCGTCGGGGATGGCCACTGGGATGTCTGGGGCGGAGGCTTCATTCATCCAGGTCGCGGTTAAGAAGGCGACATCATGTGTTTTGGTGGTCAGTAGGTCCCAGAGCTTGACGGAGTGCTTGTGTGCGGAGCGGGTGTTGAGCAGGATGCAAAGCAGTCGGATGGGTTCCATTGTGGGTGCCTTGGTGTCGCGGTTGCATGAGAAGTTGCAGTTCTGGCAGGTGAAGGGGCCGTGGGTGCACTTGGGGGTGGCCTTGTAGCAGTTGATGGTCGGTCCGTGGTTGAGAGTGCTGAGGGTGGTGGCGTCGTAGTGGTAGCGGACGTCCCGGGTGGCGTGAGGGCCAGGGGTTCTAACGCTGGGCGCGGTCCAGGCATGGACGGGCGCAGACGGCTTGCCTTAGGCACGCCTTCAGCACACCAGCGTCACGGTCGCGCAGCGCCCGCCATTTAAGGTGAAGTGGGGAGGGAGGATCAGCTGGGAGGTGGGCAGCGGGTTGGAGGGCACCGAATGAACACGGGGGCGGGGCCACAGGTGGGGCAGCGCCGGGAAAAAAACTATACGGCGGAAGGGAGAGAAAGCCTAGAACGAACAGGCACACAGCAGCAGCAACAGGCAGTGGCACAGGCGCACAGGATACAGAAGGATAGAAATGGGCGGGGCACGGCACACTGGATACAGAAAGGAAAAAGCAGGGCAGGGGCACAGGCACACTTCAGCACCGGGGAAGCGGCAGCAACGGAGCAGGAGAGTAGTCAGGTGCAGGGGCACCAGGAGCGTGAGCCAGCAAGAATCTGCAAGGATGGCACTGGCAGGGGTGGTGCTTCAGTGGAGGGGGAGCGACCTACCAGGAAGATCAAGGGTCAAGGGTCTCTGATAAGACACAATAAGGTGACAGTGCATCTTGCCAGAACTTAATTAGCAGCAATAGGCAGAAATGTACGACCTACTAATGCAAAGTACCATCCCAGTCGTATAGAAACACAGTTGCTTTTCCGTTCATTTGAGGTAACAAATATCAGATCACTGATCTAGATTTGTAAAGTACTAGTGAGATAAATAAAGTGTCATACTGCGCATTACAAAAAACAAGCAAACACTTTTAGCAGCGAACCAATAAAATACAAATATCAATAGACCAACTGTCTCAGCCCCTTAGAAAAACAAACAGATAATACATGTTTGGTGCTCCCCTGAGCTGAGATACTAAAGTGCTAATGTGCAGTAACTCCTTGAGAATATTGGGGTACATAAAATTGATATATGACATTGTGGAAGTTTAAATAGGTAGAAAACATGCAGCCACCAACTACAAACTTCAATGGAGCAAAGAAATACATCTTTCTCTACCCCTCCAACTATATTAAAGTACAAGCATGAAATAAGATATAAAAACAAAACAAAAGTAACTCATATAAAATAATGTATAACATTGTTCACATTAAGACACGAGAGTAAAGAACAAACTCACTAAAGTAAAAAAAATGAATCAATGAGTCAAACCCAAGATCACATCTCCCAGAGGGGTATACTAAATATTATCATCACACTCGGATGCGCCACTTTTAATTTGAGATAATGTGAGCAACCATCAAGATAAGCTCACCTAATATAACTAAATTGATAGTAGAAGTCATTGCATCTAAACTAATGCCTATCTACCAGGCCATGTATGGAACAGGGATTTTCCCAAATAGCTGGAAAAAGCATCCTTGATTCCTCTTTTAAAAAAAACTTCACTTGACCAAAATGAACAAAGCATTTATCACCCAATTGCCCGTCTCCCACTACCAGCTAAAATAGCTGATTTTTTTTAATGCACAGCTGGTAACTTGTAAAAAACTCTTAGATACGACCCAAATTGGTTTCCATAAGGGCCACAGCATGGAGACAGCCTTATTCAAGGCAATCAAAGAGATCAGGCAGGTGTAGATCAAGAAAACGGGGCAGGCCTTATCCTGCTAGATCTCTCGGCGGCTTTTGCTACTGTTAATCATGCATTACTACTAAGCCAGTTAGCAACCTGTGGGTTCACAGACATGGCCTAGAACCTGATAAATCCTACCTAACAAATCGAAAATAAGTAATAAAATTGGAGAACTTTACTTCCCTTCATTTTTCCCTTCAATTTGGAGTCCCCCAGGGATCCAAGTTGAGCCCTACTCTTTTTAACATATTTTTAACATCTATGTCTTCCCACTAGCTGATTTGATAAGAAGCTTTGGATTCTCCCTTACATCCTATGCTGACGGTACTGAAATTGTTGTCTCCTTAGGAAAAAAATGATGTTGACACAGAAATTAGATTTTATAATTGCATGCCTTTAATTTAGACTATTGTGCCATGGATGCCTGGGCACCATGAGACCCTAAACAAGTGTAATCGGTTTTTAAACTTAAACATAAGCGCGCACCTTGGACCAGAGTATTTATTTCCCAGTAGACACCCTGTGTGCCCCAACACAGTTATCAATTATAAATGTGCACAATGTGCATGCAAAGTAAACCTACCATACCACTGGGAGCACAAATTCACCTTGAAAGAATGAAATAATTAGGGCTAAGTGCAAATGTTATCTAACTTACTCCAGTTTCAGGAGGCTTCCCCTGTCCTGATGATGATCTTGAGTCAACAAAGATCGAAACGTCGTCGACTCCCTGAAGGAAAATCTCCCCATTGTATATATTTGTGGATCACCCCTTGTGGTATTTGTGATATGTCGTCTATTTCACCGTATTCACTCATGTCACGATATGCACCCCACCACTGATGTGAGAACCTGAACATATGTATACATTTGAAATGATTAAAATTTCACATGCTGCCCTACATGCTCTGCTCCCTTGTTATGGTTTGTACCCTCAAGTACTTGGGCAACACATAGGTCTTGATGAGCTTATCCACCCATTGTGGAACCTGTTGACCATCCCGCCCCTCCTGTACTACAACTAAGTGCATGTTAGAACATCATGAGTGGTTTTCAAGCTCCTCAATCTTCTATTCCCAAATAGGACCTTTGCTTTTGAAACTAGCAGACTTCTTTCTGCAGAGTAATAACTTGATCTTCAAGTTTAGATATTTTGAACTCAGCCTCCTTCAGTCTCTCTGGGAGTTGACCAATAGTTTCTTCAGTTTTAGGCAATCCCTCATGTCCTAATGAATGTTGTGAACAACAAAAACAATATGAAGATTTCTACCATAGTGGTAGTACCATCTAGCAACATAACGCCCTCAAACCTGCTTCTATGCGCTTCAGTATGAGATCATGGAGTAGCTTAACTTGTATTTAACTGTTTGTTAAGGAGAATCAATGCACTGCATACCCATTTACAGCAAGAGGATGTCATTATCAGTATCCGCTTTCAGCGAAGAACTGTATTTTTTTGGCAGTCTCTGCCAAGATCTTCTGGCAGTATCGTGCAGAATAATCTGGGCCAAATGAACTCTTTTCCAAAGTGGTCACTTGATGGGCCTTTTATACTGTGGCTTATCTGATATGGGGAATTTCTGATAACGCAGAATTGTCTGAATGTGCATCAATATGCTAGTCTTAGACACATTCTTATAAACAAATCAGGTAAAAACACATCAATTTAGACTACATAGTTTATGTTAATTAATATTAACTGACCTTGAAATAGAGATCACAAGGCCCTTGTCAAAGAATGATGTTGTATCAGGTGTGTTATTGATGTAATTGTCTGAATGACTTGACACTTTCACATGTTCTTGGAAAGATAAGGATAGATGGCATCTGAATCAAAGGCAGATATATTGATATTTTGGCAAAAATGGAGTCTCAACCTGCTCAAAATGTAATCTGGCCATAGGACTTAACATCAGTGTAATCTTTTAAATTCTTGAATCGCAAAGGACCTAGTTCTCTGGAGGACAACCTGATGTTAGGCTGTAGTGATACATTTCAGCACACCTTACCCCATTTCCACTGACATTAAGAATCCTCCCATAGATCAAGGGAAATGGGATGAACAGATGAGTGCCTTAGTGCAGATCCAAACACCTATTTTATGGGTTTTCTCTCACATATGTATAACTCAAAGATTGAGCATTTGATCCTGAAGACACAATGATATGTATGCACGTTATTGATATGTAGGCACTTAGCGCTAAACCAACACAACTGATCATGATATATTTTAATTGGTACTCAGTCATCTTTGTGGCTGTGACCGGCATCATCAGATTTAATTTTCATACTGCTCCTTGTATCTTCAAAAAGATGCATCTTCTGGCCCCAGAGACACTATTAGTAAAAGTGCTATACCACTCCCAAGTACCATTCAGCTTGAAGAAATGGTTCATGAGGAGTTGAATCTCTGAACATCTAAAGGTCTGTCTTCAGATGGCACACTGTCCTTATGAGCCTCAAACAGGGTCTCCACCTGAATCCACTACAAGAGCAAACAGCAGAGGTTGTCACTGAACACGAGTGAGGAACATCAATTTATTACATTCTCAGTGGATAATGTTCTACCTTTTTCAGTCCCATGGCTGAGACAATAGTTCTGGTAAATAACTGCAAGTCTTACCTCCGAGCCATCAGAACACACTAGAAATAATGAAAAATGATTTCTCCAAGGTCATCAATCAGGTCATCAGGAGACATGTAAGGGGTCTCACAGACTTGCTCCATCTGGCATGTCAGCTGGTAACCTTTTGGTGCCTATCTGAACTGGGCCCTGACCACATTAAATAACAACCATTTTGAAAGAATGGTCTACTGTGATGTTAAGCTTCATTTTTATTAAGTGCCTTCTTGTTAACCTTAATGTCCGTCAGTAGCTAAAGGCAACACAACTTTGTCATCCTCAAGTTCAAGTTCAAGTTTGGCATTTATATAGCGCACTACTCACCCATAGGGTCTCAAGGCGCTTGAGGGAGGGGGGAATTATTTATCAAATAACCAGGTTTTAAGTTGTTTTCTGAAGGAGAGGTGGTTCTGAGTAAGGCGGAGGTAGGTGGGGATGGAATTCCAGGTTTTGGCCGCTAAGTAGGAGAAGGATCTTCCCCTCATGGTTGATCTGTGGATGCGTGGTATTGCGGCGAGGGCTTGATCGGATGATCGAAGTTTGTGGGAGGGGGAGTAAAAGGAATGGCGCGAGTTGAGGCATTCGGGCCCTAGATCGTATAGGGCTTTGTGTGCGTGGGTGAGGAGACGGAACGTTATTCTCTTGTTGACGGGGAGCCAGTGGAGGTCTTTCAGGTGACTGGAAATGTGAGCTTTGCGGGGGACATCTAGAATGAGTCTTGCTGAGGCGTTTTGGATACGTTGGAGTTTTTTCTGTAGTTTGGCTGTGGTTCCGGCATAGAGGATGTTTCCGTAATCTAGTCGGCTTGTGACCAGTGCGTGGGTGACCGTTTTTCTTGTTTCGATGGGGATCCAGCGGATGGGGTCGTTCTCCGGATTTACCTTCCTGGATTACAAAAGTGCTGTTGGAGTTCCAAGATATATTTCTCTATGCATTCTTTTCCACTGAAGTGACAATAAATGATTTGGCCTTGAGGTACTTTCAATTCTACTTCAAAAGATCAGGGATCTTTGTTCACCATTCCAGCTACCTATGATCCTTGGAGGCAATGAGGCCAGCTTAGCTGAGGCTAAGACCACCTTTGTCAGTTGGTAATAGAGGCCCATATGTATGAAATTGAGCATTTGAGACAAATAGCTCCAGATTCACATTTGTAATTAGGAAAACGCTAAAAATAAAATTCCTAAATTGCTATTTCCTAAAAGAAAATAGCTAAATAGGAAATGGAGCTTTCTGGGTGCAGAATGATGATGTTAGCCCAGAAATTTTACAAATATAGGGTGTGGCCACAACCCAGAGGCGTAGACTGGAAGTAAGGAGTGATCCTGCATCACTACTGCCATTGAATAACACCATCCCAGGAGAAGACCATAGCCACCGAAGATGGGAGCAAGATTCAGGGTCCAGAAAGAGGAAAGTAAAATGAACTGAGAAGGAGATAGAGCTCCTGACAGACATATTTGTGACCCATATGGACAAACTGTTGGGAAAGGCCTCCTTCTTTGTGCCTGAGAGACAAAAAAAAGCCGGATCTGGACCAGCATCTCGGAGAAAGTGAACTCCCTACGAGTCACACTGAGGACCATTCCTGAGAGCCACAAAAGGTTGTATGACTTTAGTTCTTGTGAGAAGGAGGCCGGCAGGATGGTAGAGGGATATGGAACTGATGGAGGACCCGCAAAATACCCCACACCATTAGGATATGGAAGACACTACCGCCTGGCACGCAGTTAGTGTTTCAGATCTGGAGACAGGCCCTGCTGCGTATGGGATGGTGGAATACTCTGACGGGTAATGGTAGACTCCCCGGTCTGGCTGCGCTACAGGGCTTTGGGGGGGTGGGACAGCATTGGAATTTCCACATTTGGGGGATGTACTAGCGGGGCTGACCCTTAAGTCCTTTCAGGAATTAAGCTGGGAGTTTGGTATGCCCCGAAACCCAGTTCTTCAAATACCTTCAATTCTGGCATGCACTCTCCCCATACTTGGTGGGCTTGGACTCACTCCCTGAGTTTAATCCCCTAGAAGCTAAGGTCTTCATGGGAGATTTGGGGCCCAAAAAGATATCCCGTATATACCAATCCCTGGTCACACACTGTTCCCCCTCGCTGCAGAAGTTACGGAAGGCTTGGGAGGCAGATGTGGGTGCCTTGGAAGAGGAGGACTGGAGGGAGGCGTTGGCCGGGCCTCGGTGCCGCCATATCCATACGCCTTCGGCTTATACATTCCATCATTTTTGCTGCAGCACTTTTCGCCCTAAGTGGGATGGGTCTTCTCAGACATGGGTCCCTTGCTCACTGTGCCACTGGACTCATGCTAGTCTGGTTGATAAGGGGTGTTATCGTGAAGCGGTTGCAGGATGTTTGTTTCCGTTCCAGGGAGAACCTGACTTGGCAGTTCAGGCTGGACTGTTCCCATGAGAAGCAGGGTTAATATGGCTGAGTCCAAGCTGGGGTGGTGTAGGGAGCACAAGCACAATGCATTTAACCCAGATCTCTTGATTGGGGGTGAATGTTTGATTCATTCAGCATTCCTCCCATCAATTGTTGCCGCAGCGCTTTTCACCCTAAATGGGATGGGTACGCCCAGACATGGGTCACTTGCCTACTGTGCCACCTGATTCAATCTAGCCTGGCTGATGAGGGGTGTTACCCTGAAACCGGTTCCAGGATGTTTGTTTCTGGTCCAGGGAGGACACAGCTTGGCAGTTTGGGCTGAACTGTTCCCATATGGAGCAGGGTCAAGATTGATGTGCATATGGCTGGGTCCCAATTGGCGTGGTTTAGTGAGCAAAGAAAATATAAACTTAACCCAGATCTTTTCACTGGGAGTGAATGTTTGATTCATTCGGCATTCCGTCTATTAATGGTTGCTGCAGCACACTTCCGGCAATGACATGTTAACACTGGCAATACCACAGCTCACTGTTGCTGACAAAGCACTAAACCCCTGAGGGTGCAAAAAGTAACTCATTAGACACTCAGCAGAATGAGTTGCCTTTGTTTTGTTTTCCATTTTTTACTTTGGTGTTATACTTTTAGCAATGCAACATCCACAAGGATGCAGTTGATCTTTGCTTGCAACAATGTTGTAGCAACCTGAATAAAAGGTATTTACTGAATTATGCACCAACCCTTACATTCATGTGTGATACCTCATTATTGAATGTTTTAAAATCTGGCAGCATGTATCCAGCCTGTACAGTAGTGACCCGCCGGTCTTGTGGAGACAGTGAAAGCGAGACTTCAAGATCCCAAATGTCCTCTCAACGATTCAGCATGTTGTCCTCTGTTGTAGTACCTCTCACATCTTCTCCTCAGAGTGAGGTATGATGTGAGTAGCAAGGGACGAAAGGCATATGCACTGTCACCTTAAGAGCATGAAAAGGAAAACCATTAGGTCACACTATACACATGTCCTGGCCACTGTATTGATTAAGTCTGCGATTCTCTTACAAAGTAAGAAAGAAACCATCACCACATTCACCCTGTGTCAGTTAGTTTTGTATTCCACTATGGCGGAACATGAATGAGTAGTGGGTGCTGCTTCTGCTTGGGAATCTGGCCACAAGGTCTGTTATGATACAGGAGGCGTCACACAATGCCTGCTCTTTGAAGGCTTTATTTATGACTCCCCTTGCCGCACTTTTGCGCCTCGTAACTTTACTTTTTTGATGATCTGGTGACACAATGTGCCACAGAATATTTACAAGGCCACGGAAAGCTACTTTTTGTGGCTTTTTAAGGCCTTGAAATATGTGCTCCTTTCAATCAGTTTTCAGGCGTTCCATGGGTGTCTGGAAGTGGTGTGGCGTTAGTGAGGTACAACGAGGAGAAATCTTTTCATTTCTCCTTTTTTTTCATCTTTCTATGTGTGCTGCATTATGCAGCACACATAGAAAGAGGAACTTGACTGAATTGATTGATTTTGAGCAGGAAGGTGTCTCTTCCTGCACAAAATCAATCAGTCCCACAACACAGGCATTTTAGGAGCCTGTTATGTCCATGTAGCCCTGAATAGGAGGCCAGCTATCTGACTCTTGGCGATACTCTGGGGTTTTTGGGTCAGGGCAGGGAGGCTGGGCACAGCAGGGCAGTCCACAACAACTGAAAAGTTATTTGAGCAGCAGAGCAGGCATGTGGGCAATAAAACAGTTCTTGGCAGCAGGGCAGACTTCATAGCTGGGCCGTCCTCCTTCCTGGCAGAGTCCACAGGTCCAGAAGTGATCTGAAGAGTTGGGTCTAAGGGTCTAAGGGTCCAATAGTAATACTTGGTACCAGATTTGACGTGAGAAAAGCTTCTGGAGTGTTCAATCCCCCAAAGGTATCTGGAATTTCCTCCCAATGTGCCCAGGCCTCAACTTTTCTGAGGGCACAAAAGACTAGGGTG
This sequence comes from Lissotriton vulgaris, assembly GCF_964263255.1. Taxonomy (NCBI): domain Eukaryota; kingdom Metazoa; phylum Chordata; class Amphibia; order Caudata; family Salamandridae; genus Lissotriton; species Lissotriton vulgaris. The sequence goes on from NC_141685.1 coordinate 220,520,654, forward strand.
TGAGTGTGCTGAGGCATAGTCTTTGTGATGTGCATGGGTGATTGGTGACAGCTCCTCCCCCTCATTCTGACAGAGATGGTCCATCCTGCCGACACGTATTCTCCCTGTGTCTCACTGCCTGGGAGAAATACACAAAGTTCTACTGCCAGCTACACTTGGTTATGTGACCCATGATACAGGCTGTATGACCAACTGGTAGAGACAAGAAATTGCCAAGTTTCTAAAAGTGGAATTTTCAGAAGTGTGACCTAAAATGTAACTTTACCATTAAAGAGGGTTTTAAATTACAATTCTTGAGAGACCAAGCTCGACCTTCCTACCTGCTGAAAGTTATCACTCATTAAATGTAATAAGGTAACCCAATGTTATCATAAGGGAGAGGTAGACCTTTGAAAAGTCAAAAATCAATTAAAGATATTTTCACTACCATAAATTGTAAAACTTTCAACAGTACATGTCTTATTTGTTAAATACATGTCACCAAGCATCTAGGCCAGGGGTCTCCAAACCGGTCCTGGAGGGCCGGATCCATGCCAGATTTTTTGGATATCCCCATTGAGATACATGTAGTAATTTTAAAAATCTGGCATGGATCCGGCCCTCCAGGACCGGTTTGGAGACCCCTGATCTAGGCTATGTGGGACCTATGCTAGTGATGCCTTACTTATGTTAAAAAGGAAGTGTTAGGCCTGGCAAAGAGATTATTTTGCCCGGGAGAAATGGCAATTTATAACTGCACCCAAACGCTTTAATGGCAAGCCTGAGGCATGTTTGAAAGGGCTATTTGAATGAAAGATGCAATGAGGGCTGCGGGCCCACTAGTAACATTTCATTTACAGGTCCTGGGTACATGTAATACTACCTAACTTGAGAATTATAAGTAAATTAAATGTATCAATTGGGTGTAAGCCAATGTTACCAATTTTTAGGCAGTGAGCACGATCACTTTAGCACTGGTCAGCAGTCCTGAGGCCAACAAATACAAAATAAAAAAAAATAGGAGGAGAAAGGTAAAATGTCTGGGGGAAGACCACCCTAAGCTGACAGGTCTACTACTAACAATCCCAATCAATTATCTTAAAGAGAACTGACCTGTAATAGAAAAAAGCAAAATATCACGGTCAGTAGAGCAACACAAAAAATGTATTTGATGAAATACATATTCACACACATGCCCCAACACACACATATACATATGTTCACTAACTAGCATCCTAAAGTCTTCACTAAAGATCCCTCTTGAGTTAGAAACAAAATCATCTGAATTCTGACACAGAGCTGCAGTACTTCAAGGCATTAGAGGTTCCCCTCAATTAAGATGCAAGAGCCTTCAAATTCTGACATGAAGCTGCCATTACTAGGTATCCATCTCTAGACAAATGCAAAACCATTGATATTCTTTCATGATGGTCCAATTCCACAAGTCGTTAGGTTTCTAGAGGACTCATTGAAATTCTTACACAAAGCTGCAGTTTCACTAGTCGTTACTAGGTTTCCTTCTCAAGTCAAATTCAAAAGCATTTATATTCTTTCATGAACCTGCAGTTCCACTTGTTAAAAGAGGTCCCGGTCAAGTGAGATGCAGCTGCTTCAAATCACCAGCACCAAGCTTTAACATATAATTTGCATACACGCTATTGTAATACTCTATTCCTGTTTTCCATAGTATTAATATTTGCAAAAGCCAGTTTATAATGATGCCACATTTCACATTTCAAAACTTTTCTTGATTGTTATCAAAATAAGTGATTACACCCTAGCATGTATATAGGAACTTCCATTCACTGTTACGTAAAACTGTATTAAGAAAAGGGGAGCATGAGGGCATGGTTTGGACGCCGGAGAAGATGGCGGCGTAAGCCCTTACCTCCTCTCATGGCACAGCTTCACATAGTGTCTTTTGGTGTCTTCACATAGTGTCTTTTGGGGTTAATATGAAGGTGCAAACGCTTCTTTTCCTCAGAAACATTCTAGCAGAGCTCCTTTCATGTTTTAATACAGTGCTAGACGTCAGGCAACGAGCAACAACGCGATCCAGGCCAGATCTCCCCGTCCCTGTCGGAGCCTGCCCACGGAGTTTTTCATATGAGAGAGCCCGCATGCCACCGAGATAATGCGAAAAGGCCTGGAGCTCTTGGCAAAGAGTGATTAAGCAGCGGAGGACCTGAAGCTCTTCAGGCCTCCGGAGATCTTTACACGCAGTGAGTGTGCCACCGCAGCGCATTGTCGCGGTGTATAAGATGAAAACCAGAGATCACGGCGCTAATCACCGCATAGCTAATGACTATTACAATTTAATGTGGGCGATGTGATCTTGCTTTTTCCACAGTCAGATATTATGATTTATTTTTTCTAATGAGCGCGATCAATATGCAATGTCCCTGAAAGGTAATGAAAGGTAATGCGCGAGGTGATATAAAATGGCGGGCGCTCCTGGGGCAATATAGAAATTCACGCCAAGCTGCTCCCTCGATTTTCCCTTTTGCGTGGATGGTTTTACCAGATAGGCACTGCGTTATGGAGCCTGAGAGACACTGAGGCATTGCAGCAACTCAACTTTTCACAGGTCTAATGTAGCTGAATGTGGCTGAATCAGGCTAACAGCACTTATGATGTCATATGTTCAGCTAGTTTGCTTTACCCTTTGATGTCTTATTGCCAGCACTGTGGTCATTGGTGGTCATTTATGTTCAGCTGCACCACTCTGGGTAGACATTAATGTTCAGTCAGTGCAGTGTTTTGCCTCCATTACCTTGCTGCCTGACTTTAAAATGGCTGCAACCTGGGACTGCCCATGCTTGTCCCCGCCTCGCCTGACCCCAAAATGGATGCCTAAAGAAAATGTATGCTTAATGGATGCTTAACTGGACTACATGGATGAATAAATGGATGCCTAATGGATACTTGATGGTTGCTTACAGAAGAGACTCAAATAGGTATCCTGATCTTCTAGATTAGGCTGCCTGTCAACTCTCTGCCGCCTCTTTGTCAACTCTCTGCCAGTTATTTCAATAAATATGGTGTTGAGACTGGACTCTCTACTACCATAGTGCTTGGTCTGTACTCTCTACTTACCACTATTCTGTCGGTGATTTGGTGACAAGGCCTTGCTGCACGCCATCCCATCTACTCATCTTACCTTCAGATCCTAACGCGAACTGTCTCCCGAGGGCACATTGCTCGCATTCGCAAAAGTAGCTTACAAACTGTCCAGCATGGGAAAAAAGGATTCTAAAAATCTAAAGAGGCTTAAGGCCAACCCGCCTAACCCCGCTTCACCCAGATAAGGTAAAAGGGACTTAAACACCACTATGGACACTATTCTGAACAAGTTAGCAGAGGTGCATGATCTGGCGAAATCAACAAAAGAAGAAATTTCTGCAATCAGACAGGACATTAGAGACACCAATACCAGACTGTCCAAAACAGAGAACAGAATAAGCCACTTAGAAGATGAAGAGACAAAAGTATGCAAATCCCTCAAAAACGTATCAACCACAATGGATTCCCTTTCTAGGAGATTATCTGAGCTTGAAGACAAAAATCGGAGAGAGAACCTACGCATTTTCGGAATACCAGAGGGTTCGGAGGATGCTTTTGATACTTGCATCTCCTTCCTGGAATCGTGGTTCACACAAGCAACTAACCTGACCTTCCGCCACCCGCTTGAATTTGATCGAGCCCACAGGGTTCCCTCCAGAATTAACCCAAACCAAAAGGGCCCAAGGCCAATCGTATGCAAGCCCTTATGTTACCAGCATGTTGAGCAGATCTTGGCCTTCATGCGCAAGAACAATCATATTCTATGGAAATCCAGCAAAATCTATATTTCTCAGGATTATAGCAAAGAGACGGTGGACATTAGGAAAGGCTTTCTTGCTCTTCGACCCAGATTGCGCTCCATAAATTACCAATTTGGTTTTGCAGGCCCAGCAAGGTTCCGTGTGGTCATCCAAGGGGTTCCCCAAGTTTTTATGGATCCCCAAAGGCTCAAAAGATTCCTTGATGGTCCGGATGAACTTTCTATGGACACAACAACACCTGGTCCCTCCACCGCAGGCACCTGAGTATCCTTCTAAATATCTCAACACACATTTGTGGTTGATTGCTCTGTATTACATTCATAATTTTGGTTGGCTGTAGCAGTATCAAACTACCTGAAATGACTTACTAGAGTTTCATCTAGACTCTTTACTTGAAAGGTCTCGACCACTTGAGTCAGTGTAAACTTGTTTAATCTGTCGTTTGGGCACTACTACTTACTATCTTCTTACATATAGATGAATAGGTGGGCCTCCACTTGTATGTGATTATCACCCCAGCATTAGCTCGCTGTTAACCCATTGTTAGCTCATATCTAGAGCTCAGTTAATCGTAGCCTCGACAACATTTACCTGTTTCTAACTCTACAATTGTTACTATTAGACTAACAGTAGACAAGTTCAGCAGTCAGAGAAATAGCGGTATCACACTAGGCACCTTCAGCACCGGCTCTAGGCCACGCCACTGACTGCCTGGCATGTAGTTAATTCCAATTATACATTTAGCGCCCACTGTTCTGAGAGTCGGAATTGATTTCAATAGCTTAGCACAGGTCTGTTACTTGCCATGGGAGGGGAACTATTTTCCCCTTTTCACCATGTCTACTAGTTTTCTTCTGGGTGGGATGGGAGGGTTGGGGTGGGAGGGTGGGAGGGGTGTGGGTTTGATTTGGGGTTGGATATTTTTATGTATTGTTAGTACATTGTGTTTGCTTTTTCATGTATGTTATTATTTCCTTTGCTCAAGTGCCAATTTTCAAATTCTACTTGTAACCCCCTGTGTCAACTTGATGGGGTATTCCAGCACATATCCGCAAGTCATTGTGATCCAATGTGTAGTATACCTTGTCTCTTTGATTCAGATGTGCAAGTCTGCCTTGCATAGGCGACCCTCAGGCGATATGTCATACTATAAGAATAGTAAGAGGATTCTTTATCCGGCTTCAGTATCTTACTTTGCTGTACTTCCCATATTAGGGTACGACCTCATTATCAGCTTACACTACCTACAACCCATCCACCATAATTCGCTCAGAAGCTGCGGGGGATCTCAATTAGTGTTCACACTAAATGTTTTGCAGACACCTAACTGTCATATACCCTCTATTCACACAATCAGTGTACTCTGATGAATCACATGGGACAAAGGTTTCGATGCTTTACTAACAGCGGTGGTTTTGGCTTAGAAAAATCATACTTGTGAGATATTTATGTTGTCACATACCACACCCAAAGCCCCTACGGGGATTCCAACGCTGAATAACCTAAAAATACTTTCGCTTAACGTCAAAGGACTTAACCATCCGGTTAAAAGGAGGAAGATTTTGTATTACCTCCAGAGACAGAAAGGGGATGTTGTCCTTTTACAAGAAACAAAGATTGATACCAAACAAATCAATACACTTAAAAATAGATTTTACACTGAAGTTGTTGGTTCTGAAGCAGTGGGGAAGAAGAACGGCCTTCTGACACTATTATCGAAAAAATCTAATATCAACATAGGAGCATAAACGGCTGATGCTAGTGGGAGGTGGGTGACGTCTAAATTGATTAAAGACAACACAGAGTTCTTTATTACAAATGTCTATACACCTAATACCACTGAACTAGAATTTTGGAACGACCTATCTAAACAGATTGAAACTATCCCAGATTCGGCTATGCATGTCCTGGCAGGGGATTTTGACCTACCTTTAGACCCAACGATAGACAGAGACTCACGGTGTGCTTACCGTAGCAACAAGTTCTATAAAACCTTTACTAACCTCTGTGCCCGCTTCAATCTTCTGGGCTCTTGAGGATTACAAAACCCCACGGGTAGGGAATACTCATTTTACTCACCTCCCCACAATTCCTACTCATGTATCGAATACCTATATATCACCAGCAATGCCCCTGCTAGAATCATAGATACGTCAATAGTACCCAGGGTCGTATCAGACCACTCCTGTATCTCCCTATCTATATGTAACATAAAACAGACAATTTGTCAGTCCTTTTGGAGATTGAACGATGAGGTGTTAGAAAAAGAACAACATAGGAAAACCATAGAAAATGCAATCCAGGACTAGGTACTGAACAATAAAAAGAATGACATGTCTGATCTAACTCGCTGGGAAGCTCTAAAACACAATTAGAGGTGAAATTATCAAAATCAGATCTGTCATAAATAAAGAATATAATAAGGCCTTTGAAGAGCTAGAAAAAGAGATCTCAATTCTAGAAAGTAAGCCCATAGCATCTAGAGTTATGTCAACATTGAATAGGTAGCGAACAAAAAATATTAATATAATAAAATATTAGGTAACAGAGCTGGAATATGGATTAATAAACAAAAGAAATTCAGACTCTGCAAATCAAATAAGGCAGGTGAAAGCTTAGCTGCGTACTTAAAATGTAAAGTACAAAAGAACACGATCAATAGCATAAAAGACCACAATGACATAGTTCACTCTGACCCAGATAAGATTGCTGAAATTTTCAAAGAGTTTTATAATACCCTATACTCCAAAAACAGAAAAGTTGATGATACTATAATTCACGACTATATCACTGAGTGTGACCTCCCAACCCTTTCTGATTCCGATAAGGCAGAACTTAACAGCCCAATAACTGCCCTGGAATTTGAAAACTCAATTAAATCTCTCAAATGTGGAAAGGCCCCTGGACCCGATGGGTTTAGTGCTAAATTCTATAAGTGTTTCACCTCATTCTTAACTTCCCCTCTTTTGCACCTGTTCCGCGAGTTCAGTGAGGCAGGAAAAGTTTCTGGAACATTGGCCGAAGCTATCATTGCAGTGTTACCTAAAGACTGGAAAGATGCAACACTTCCCAAAAATTACAGACCGATTTCCCTCATTAACTTAGATTGTAAACTTTACACAATGGTTCTGGCCAACCGTCTAAAAACATTTCTACCTACACTTTTCCACCCTTCGTCGGTTTCTTGAAAAATATACTTTCCAGCGATAATACCAGAATATTAGCCCATGTATTGGAAAAGGCTAAACTCCCTAACTCACCTACTGTAGCCATCACACTCAATGCCGAAAAGGCATTCGACAAATCTAGAAGCGGCACTGAATAAATTTGGTCTAGGAAAAAATTTAATTCGGTTGGTTATGTCCCTGTATTTCTGCCCCTCGGCTAGGGTCCGCGCGGGAGGCTCAATTTTGCATGCCTTCCAGTTACATCAAGGAACCAGACAAGGCTGCCCCCTCTCTCTCTCATTATTTTTACTTGCCATTGAACCCTTCTTGTACCACATTAAAAACAATGATCGCATCACAGGGGTCCACTTAACGACTGTACAGTCAAGATTACCGCCTATGCGGATGATGTTTTAGTGGTTTTTGAAGAAGCGGATAAGGCGATCCCAGCTCTCATGTCCTCAATAGACAGCTTCTCTAGGGTGTCTGGATACAAGCTAAACAAAGATAAAACTGAAGTAAAACTCTTGAATAACCTGGGCAGCAAAGCGATTATGGGTGACTCCGGCCTATCATGGCAACCTAAATGTTTTAAATATCTATGCTTTGACTTTGATAAAGACCTGATTGCTACCCTTCATACTAATGAAAACTTAGTCTACAAAAAGATATCCAAATAGCGGGAAGGGTGGTCCCCTAATATCTCTCATGGTGGGGCAGGGCCGAAACTCTAAAAATTATGGTGACCCCTCTGGTCAATTATCTAGCTTGCATGCTACCAATGAATCTCTCCGATGATTTCCTGAACAAGATTTATAAATTCTTCAACACATTCCTATGGCAGGTTAAGAAACACAGATTATCACTGAATAAGCTACAGCTATCCAAAGAAAAAGGCGGTCTGGGTCTCCCTAACTTCAGGAATTATCAAACGGCATTCCTTTGTAAGCAAGGTGCTAACTGGTTGACCATACCTTCCGACTATACTCCAGTTTGGCTGGACATAGAAAAATCACTCATTGATAATATGCCCTTATCGGCCCTCCTCACTATGGACCTCCCCCACCTTCCTCACTCATTATATGTTCTCCTCAATACCAAAAGAGCTCTCTTACGATTAGATCACCTTTATAAACTAAAAGTAAATAAGTCTAATATTAACCTCTTTATGGCAAAATCCCTTTCTAAGGATTGAAGGTAGCATACTCTACTGGGAGCTCTGGTCTCATAAAGGAATAAACCTAGTAAAAAACCTTTATGCAGGGCCCCACTCGCTAACTTTCTCTGCCCTTCAGACCCATTACAACTTAACCCCTATGGATTTTTATGACTTCTTGAAAGCTCTCCTCTCAACACGCTCTATCAAACCCCATGAGCCATCATTAGCCTCTCAATTATCACTAATACTGAAGGCAGGTCACACCGTCTCCAGAATATACAAACTCCTTTTGCCTAATCCAAAGAAGATGCATAAACGTAATGAAACCAAATGGGAATCCAAACCTAACTCTACTAATATCTCATTTGAATGGAATAAAATATATAGCACAGCTTTCTCGAATAAAATACCCCCTATTCTATCACAAACTAAGTTCATGCTACTCAATAGCTCATACTGGACTCCAGAAAAACTTTTTAAACTGAAGCCCAACATGCTGGAACTGTAACTCAGCTGTTGGTAATCTCGCTCACATGCTCTTCACCTGCCCCTCCTTACAGTCATATTGGGTTAAAGTTTACGAATGTATAGGTCACATTTTCAACATCACTCCTCCCGGGGAATTTTCATATATCTTATTAGGCGCCCTGGATCCAGCACTGGTCAATGCTAACAATCGACACTTGATGAACCTCTTGCTCACCCTAGCATGTAAGGTTATATTGTGCAAATGAAAAAATGCTAAAGATATGTCCTTTAGAATTTGGCAAGAGTGGCTGTCCTTCCTAGGAGGTGCAGACAATCCGGCGCTACATACCTCTCCATGGCGCAAGTCTCACCGGAAACTCTGGAAATCCCTAGATGCCTCATCATTCTCATTCGATCATCCATGAATTTAACATATTGTGTAATATTTGTAACTACTCTGTACTCCCATCAATATGAAGGTATAGGCTATAATGTTTATCTGATCCGTTTGTATGACACCACACTGCTTATTTATATGGTCACTCATGGTATTTATATACGGTGAATGCTGTTGGCTGCAATCAATAGGCACTTGAGCATGCTCGCACTTATGCAATGATCAAGATGTCTGTAATATTTGATTCAGTTCGATTATTATTGTATTTAGTTTCTTTTCTTTCTTATCTTCCTTTATTTCATGTATGTATTTTCCTTTATTCTTGTGTTTTCTCAATAAAAATTACTTGAATACAAAAAATGAAAAGGGGAGCATGTTTCCTGAATCAGCAAACTCACAACATTGCTATTTATAATAAATGTCTGAGAGTTATAGAAATAATTGATTAAAGTGTATCATACATAGGGACTATCAGTCATTGGGTAAAGTGGTTCTATCTGATTCACAAAGGTAAACACATTTCTGCTGTTTGCTATTCATAAAGATATTTTACAAATGGTATATTTAGGACTGTGGAACCTCCACACATAAAAAAGTAGGACTGTCCTATCATTTTTATGTGCAGAGGTTCCGCAGTCATAAACATACTTGTACAAAACCTTTGTGAGTAGGAAACAATAGTAAACTTGTACAAAAGTTTAAGTTTACCTATGTGACTTAGGCCCAAAAGTGTCTAAGTTTGATTCTTGGGACACTATTTTCTAGTTGTATGTGCACATATGCAAAGGCAAAACATAGGCACTCAAAGTGGAACTACACAAAAATGGGAGTCAAGAGGGAAAGACAGAAGAGACTAGGATGCCCTTCACTCAGTAAGCTTATCAACAAAAAGTCCTAGCTCTTGTGGCAATATGTAATTATAAGTCTGTAAACAGTAGCGGTAGACATTCGTCGCCCGAAGGTATCCTTTCAGTGTAAGGATCAACCTATGTTTCAGTCTATTGCCTCTTTAAAACAACAACCTCTGTGATCTAAACATATAAGACAGCACAGACAAAAAATGTGAGGAAAGCGAGATGGCACCTCACGGGCAAACCACCAATGGGACCCCTGGCTGGTACTCACCAGGTTGGCCCTGTTCTCATCATTGGTGCCATCAAGCTAAAACGTAAACGTGTCTCAGACCCCAAAAAAATAAAATAAAAAGACAGTGGATGGTGCAGTGAACACAACTTATATGTAACAAAACTAACGACATTAAACATTTAACATATAAGGCACTGTGCAACTAGGACTATCAACTTTACTTTTGTTCCTATCTTTGTTGTAAACAGTGGACACACAAACAATAAAAAAGGAGGGGGTGGATACTCCCTATCGATTCACACCCTACTTACAGCCGACATGTTTCATTGCTTTGGTGTTTATCAGGCAATTTCTTCAGGGCAACTTATTTTTAATGCCACTGCAAGAGACACTGATTCTCGAATGCTGTAATGTAAACAAACATATATGAGGTCACCTGGTGTTCCCCCCCATTTTTTGCACATCAAATTCTATGTGTTATCAAACAACCACGCTGTATGGGTAAATTTCATAATTACCCTTCAAGCAGTTATGCCTCTCATACCAGGACGGAGGACTTCAGCTCCCATTGGTGAGCGTGGTCCTATCTCCCCATAGAGAAGTAACTAAAAAATGAAGGACCAGAAAGAAATTAGGATACTTCAGTCCCAGATCGCCCCTTACCTTATACAAGTATGCTGACATGGGGCAAAGAGAATAGAATATTACCAGTTGGCGAGTAAGGGTCGGCGTCCTCTCAACACTCGAACGCCGCCCGAGTGCAACCCTTTTATTTTACCGGCAGAAGTGCCGGTATTCGGATGCTCTGATTGGTCCGCGGTGTCAGCTGACTCCCGCGGATCCCGGCCGCTGATAGGATAGCGCGGTCAGGTGACTCTCGTGTAGCTAGATGCCGGTTCCTACAGTGAAGGGAACTGGGGCGGCCATTATTAAACGGACCCCCAGCCAACGCCAGGATACGTGTAGATTAGCATGATTTGTGCAATCCTGACGGGTAACCAGATGAAAAAACAGATGAAAAAACGCACCCGTGTAAGAGCAGGTTAAAGAACGGATTATCTAGCAATCCCGCACATTTACGGCTCTAACAGCATTTGTAATTGTATGTGCAATTTAAACCATTAAATATACATGGTATTACTACTACTACTTCTGTAAACGGCTAAAGCTTATTGCTTATTGAAGGTGTTGATAACGAGACGCCCAATTTGTAACAGTGTGTAGTAATACTCAAATCCAGCGGCAGCCATATTTATAAAGTATGAGGCTGAAATAACACTCTCTTGCTCACAATTCTAATCCTGGACTTTAATCTTCTGTGATGTTTATAGAATGTCAGGGTGATGGTGCATTCTATTACTGTTAATCAAATTCATAGGTTGTTAGTCATATGGGTCCCTGAGACATAGGGTTGACTTCTATTAGGTACAAGAAGACTTAACGCTCAATCTACAACTGACTTCTGCTAGGTTATTACCAAGGTACAAAAAGACTCAATCTATAGAGAGAGGATGTAATTAGAATCTCCATCATGTATTTAAATTGAGTACAAGTCTGTCGATTTCATAGTATTGTGTGTACCTTCAATAACTAAGCTATCAGAAGAGGTACCAAGTATAGAGGGACAGTAGTATACTGAGCACAGAAACAGCCACTGGAATCGGTCAACGCAGCTTATTCCACTCTAGGAGTTCGTTCAGGCCTTTCTGTTCACTTTGCTCTTGATAGATCCAACGTGCCTCCCTAGTGATCAAGCGTCTCTCCACAGACTGTACGTCACCCGTCGCCTTCTCTAACACTACCCACGTGAAAGTGTGTTTGTTACGGTGGCAATGTTGCACTAATTTAGTAGTCAGTTTTCCAATCCTTATTGTGCTAACGTGCTCTTGGATGCGGAGTTTGATTTTCCGTGTGGTGAGTCCGATGTACTCTAAACCACATTCGCATTTTAGTCTATACACCACGTTAGTAGTGTTACAGTTGTTGAAATGGTTCAATGACCAAGTTTTTCCAGATCGAAGAGTCACAGTGTTGTTTTGCTTGTCAATGGACACACTGAGCAACTTCCACATGGGAAATGTCCTTTTGGGATGGTGGTATTCTCCGCTTCTGGTCGACCGATATGTCTGGTGTGAACCAGTTTATCTTTCAAGTTACTTGCTCTTCGGAAGGCGAAACGAGGGGGGGGCATCTTGAAATCAGCTGTTGAAAGTAGGGTCCAAGGTTTCCTGATAGACTGGCGGATCTTTGTAGCCATTGGGTCATAAGTCATGACTACAGGTAGACAGTCTGACTTCTCCTTGGTTCGTGTCTCTAATAAGACAGCTCTAGGTGTATTAAGGGCTCTCTTTTGAGCATGTTTGACAACTGTCCGAGGATAATCACGGGCTTCCAGTTTCGAACTCAGAACTTTTGCTTGTTCCTTGTACAATTCAGTTGATGAGCAGTTTCGCCTGTATCTAAGGAATTGTCCCACAGGGAGATTGTCCCTTAATGCTCTTGGATGGTATGACCGATACGATAGCAGTGAATTTCTATCTGTGGGCTTTTGATGCACACTGGTTCGAAAACCCCCTCCAACTGTCTCGATGTCCAGATCAAGATAAACTGCGCTTGTGTGATGATATTTCCAGGTGAAGCGGAGGCTCATATCTTGGGTGTTTAACCAATTTAGAAATTGGATCAGGGCTGTTTCCTCTCCTGTCCTGTCAAAGTGGAACGCCTTGCCTCAGCATCTCAGATCAAACCCCGACATTCTCTCCTTCCGCAAACAGCTGAAAACGCTCCTGTTTACCACATAACTATGGAGCTGAATCTGCCTTCTTCCTAACTCGAACCTCACTGATATGCTTAGCGCTTGGACGCCTCAGGGCAGCTACCCGCGCTTTAGAAATCTGAATTCATTCATTCATTCAAAGTGAAAGCATCTAATGGTTGTAGTGGGCTGGTCTGTTGATCTAAACCTCCTGATGGGGTAGGCGGGAACACCAAATGAGTGACATTTCAACAACCCAATTGTAAAATAATTTTGATTGGGCTCTCCTTCGTATGTATGTGTTTTTGTATGATATTTTTTAGAAACAAGATGCTAGAAAGACAGGGAAAGCAGTTTTCAGGTCAAACCGAAACAGGTAAACACACACATACCTGTTTTCATATAGTTTCACATTATGAAAGAAAAAGGTTTTCCCATGAAAAGCACTGCAGTGCTTTCCAAGAATGCAACTGAAAAGGACAAAATAGTAAGGGTTTCTGAGAAAATGTGTTCCTCGCTTCACACAAAAAAGAAAGAAGTGTGAGTATACAATCACATTTTGTGTCGCCTTTCACCTGCAGAAATATACATCTATTGCAATTCTGCAAAGAGAAAAACATTTGAGTGTCCTTGGTTCTCTAGGAATTGTTTACTTCTTCAGATGTGCTCCTAACAAGCTTTCTGAATTACTAAAAGGAAAAAATGAGTTATTTCCTAAGGTTTTGTGAATTTATTTCGAAGAGATGAAGGGCCATATTATCAAGTAAGGGCGATACATTATTGCCGCTTTTATTGGCAGGAAACTGCCGCTATAGCAGCGATATTGGGCTTGATAATATGCCCCTGTGAATTCCCATAGAAGCCCAGGTTCTGGTGTTAACCTGGGCTTCTATGGGAATTCACAAAGGCATATTATCAAGCCCATTATCGCCGCTTTAGCAGCAGTTTCCTGCCGATAAAAGCGGCAATAATGTATCACCCTTGCTTGATAATATGGCCCGACATTCTATGAGCTGTGATTGCCCCACAGCTTTCTCTAATAGCTCATTTTCTCTGTACTTTGTATGAATGTTTCTTCTGATCTTTTCTCCCTGTGATAAATGTTATTTTATCTTTAAAGGTTCAAGAAAGCATTGAACACTACCTGGTGACCTGAGAGCTACACGTGGCACCTAAGAAATCGATGATTAATAAATAAAAAGATGATCTGATACAACTTACCAGGGAGCTGAAGAGAACCCTGCTGCTGGCCCAGTGCCCAGTGCTCTGTGTTCCTGGGTGCATGTTTATACCTTGTATGCAAAGATTCTGTGATTGTTTTAGCACATGATGCTATGCTTATGATTTTTCAAACCCTACCTCTTTTCCCTGCAAAATGAATAAACAATGCTCAACTGATAACAAATAGCATTTTTCCACAACTGTGTTCTCTTTTTCAAAAAATGGAGGAGCTTGTGTCACTACACAGTACCTGTATGTTTCTGGTGTCAGAAATCCACCTAAATCTAATGCCTCTGGATCAGTATAATTACATTATTTACACGGATGGTTCAGTACAACCTGAGTTGGGGACAAACAAAGCTATTCAGCCTTATGCTGAGTCATTACAAGTCGCATGCGAGATGGAGAATTCCTTCCTAAAAAAATGTACATGCAGTCACTAGGTGATTGCACATCGATGATAGCAGAACCTAGGGCTCTAATTCTGGCATTGGAAAATATGAATCCTGTATTACCCACACTAATAGTGTGTGATTCATATTATTGTGTCCAGTCTTACAATGAGTATTTACACTAATGGAGCCAGAATGAATTCAGAGATGGAAAGGTAGGCACAGTTAGGCACAAGATGCTTTGGGAACAGATGCGTTCACACTTTGAGCCACCAAAATTCTGATGTAAACGTTGCAGGGAATTCAATGGCTGACGAAGCCACAAAAGCGACAGTGCTAAAGCTGCAATAACTTAGTCAAAAACTGGTAAAGACAGCAACATCATGACATCTGGCAACATTGCATGTGATGGCATCTGATTGCCTAAGGGTTTTTCACTCAAGGACTCCTACAAGTTAAACGCGGACAATATTCCAACTGCCAATGTTCCTGGCATAGGGATAGGGTAATTCCGAATTCAAATCACAGGTTAAATGTGATTCTAGCTGCACATGAGAGTCTTGCATCTGCACATGCAGGGGTGACGGCTACAATTTCATTATTGTAGCCACACTAATTGTAGCCAGGTCTTTCTAAACAGACTAGGGTTTTTGGGTCATATGTACGAACTTATTTTCCAATAGACACCGAATGGGTAAAACCCTTTGTTACATCTGGCCCTTTACCTTAAATGTGACATCTGCCAACGAATGAAACTATCCACGGAAGTTCATCCACCATAGATTCCTCTTTTGAGTTCCAACAGCCATTGGCTTGTGTTTATCTGGAACACTGCAGGCCACTAATACCAGAGGACGCCTACAAGTATATCCTGGTTACAGTAGATTCCTGCTCTCAATTCCTTTGGGTATGGCCACAGTGGTCGGCTGATGCCCAAACTGTTATAAAAGATCTGGAAGTTTTTATGGGGACTTACGTAGCTTGCACACTTTGTTCCGACCATGGTCTGGCGTTTACCTCCACGGCATACAAAGAGGCCATGAGAGTTTGGGGGTGACCCTTCATTTCTCTCTTCCAACCATTCCCTAGGGAAATTAAGTTTTGGAGAGGAAAATTGGGACATAAAGCAGTCTTTACCAGCTCGGAACCTGGCACAATTTGAAGTTGGGTCCTTCATCTTTATGGGCTCCAGAGGGCACTTAATCATCTGCCAATAAAATCCTTGGGTGGTCAGACTTCCTAGTAAATGCTATTTGGGGTAAAGATGTGTGGCCCAGACCTCGACAATCCCAGTGCTTAGGTGACTGAAAAAGCATTTGATATCAACGAGCGCTTAGCTGTTTTACAGGAACTGAACAGCTTTGAGGACAAACTAAACAATGTCCAGCAGCTTTGAGCTGGTTCCAGAAGGTTAGGGATCTGGTCCTTAAAAAAGAGAGTTTGGGCCATCTTACAGAGCAACTGTGCCTGTCCTGGCTGTTGAAGTTACGAACACTGTACTTCTCCCATCACATGCTGGCTCCAAAACAAGAGAGTTGTCTCAATAGATTTGGTCAAACCTCATTGTGTGCCTGATTCTAAAGTTTCCTGCCTCCTCTCACCGCCAATCAGGAAGTTACTATGGAAGCTTTGATTACAGATGAAGCAGCATGCCCACAGAGATCAAATGTGAACAGGCAATGAAGTAGCCCTTCTTCCTGCAACTTCAACTACTATGATACAAGCAACTTGTACTGAAACACAGATTTCAATTTGGAATCCTGACACAAAGACTGTCTATATCATTGTACCACATAACGAGTCATCTCACAGTTTTACACAACCTGCAGGGCTTCCAGCTATAGATCAAACTGCCTTGGGTCCTGTGTCAACTTTGATGACTTTTCTTTGGACTCATCTGACCCAGCTAAAACTCCACCTTTGCCTTTAAAGATGAGATTTCAAGTTTTCTATCACTGACTAAAAAGGACATTCTTTGTTCCTCCATGGTTATACCTTTGGATAACAATTTAATTCTTGTTTCTGGTCCTTTGGATTGGCTTTGTGACTGTCTTTTTCCTGCTCCTGAATGGACCCTATCTGCCTGAACACTCTGAGGTGTGACTGGTAAACTTTTATTTTGTTATTGTCCTCATTCACCACAGACCTCTTGTATACACACCACTTGTCCGTACCAATACTTGGTAAGCCAAGAAAAATAGGCATTAGATTGGAAACTCACTGCACTTTCGGCCTATAGGTACATTGACAGACATAGATGTTATTGCTCCCCAAGAGAAGGGGAAGACGTTACCCTCCTACAAAGCCCACAAGAGCCTGATGGACCCCTATGTTGACATATATGTAGGAGGGGGTGTGCTCAACATGGATCCAAAAAGTATCAAGGAGGCATAATCATAGGACCATATGTAGCACCATGTTGGCCTAGTCTAACCCATTTCAACAACAAGTCCCAAAAGGCAGTCTTTTTCACGTTACAACCTCTGGACAGATCTACCTTGGATGTCTCAATCTCAATGATTGAGACATCCAAGACATCGAGTCAGCCAGTCAGAGTACAAGAGAGGGGAGGGTTCAATCCAATGCTTGCATATTTGTCTCCTAGCTAACAGGATGGAATAGAATAAAAGAGATTTAGCAGGCCCAGTGACTTGGTTTGTAAGTCCAAAAATTATAAGGGCCAAATCTATTTGAATTGGAACTGTCAAAATACCCTCCACTGTCCTACAAACTTCTTCCCAAAACAAAGCAATAGCCGGACAGTCTTTAAACATATGTAAGTCTGAGGCTTCAGGTAGAACACATTTCCTTCAACTGACCAGGGACCCACTTGAAAATTTGGACAGCTTTAAGGGGAGTAATAGGCCCTATGGACAGTGAATAGATGGTTTCTTCTCAACCAGGCAGGTCTAACTATGCTGAAAAGAGTCTTAAAAGAATTCTGCCAAAGTTGCTCACATTGTTGATTTGGAAGATGTCCACTCCATATTTGTTCTGCGAATTTGAAATCGCCATCCACGGCCTCCTCTACTGCCCAATACCAATAAGAGACCTCCCTCCTCCCCACTGGCCTATCGGCTAGCTGTTGTTCTAAAGCATTGACCCCGCCTACCATACTTTTCTGACTTTGCTGTGCTTGAACCCAGCTCTGTAGCTGGATGAATTTAAACTTTGAGAGACCTGCTCCCACTCTATCTCCAAGCTGATCCCATGAGATTATTGAGTCCTCTACCACCAGCTCGCCCCATACTTTCAGACTTGCTTTTCTAAGTGATAAAGATAGCCTACCCTGAAGACATTCTGGTGTGCTTAATGAATCCCAGAGTGGCGCTAAGCTAGAAAAATAGTTGAGACCAACAACCCGCCTCACACAGGTCCATGATTTAGGGAATGCCTGAAGGACTTTTAATTTGAGCTTTTTAAAGAAGTTTGGTTCCCCAAATTTAAATAAAAATCCTTCTTCTGGTAAATTTGCCCCCCTTAGCATAGCCAAGAACTTGCCTTCTGCCCCTGTATTTACAGGCATTTTTAAGAGCATTCAAGAGTGCAAGAACTGGAAAGCCCAAGCGTAGTATTGTAGGTCTGGAAACGGAAGACCCCCTTTCTCTCTCCTACGCCTCAGCTTTTTCCAGGCTATTCTGGTAGTTGGATATGACCATAGAGTATAATTTACAGCCTGTTGTTACTTATCAACAGCTGTTTTATCAAAATGTAGGGGAATGTTGTTAAAAAGAAAGGTTATTTTTGCAGCACCACCATTTTTACTAGATGAACCCTCCCAAGAATAGATAGAGGGAGGTGAACCCAGGCTTTCATTTGTTTTTGGCACTCCCTTGACACTCGTGCTAAGTTAACGTCTGCAATTTTAGCAATGTCCTGGATGATTCTAACCCCCAAATATTGCATGCTAGTGCTGACCTGATGTTGACTCCCCCGTAGGTATTTGGAAAAAGGGGACCCCTATATAATATAGTAGCACTTGCTATACATAGGGAAGAAACAGAGTTAGGAAAGGTCTATAGCAAAGTGACAGACATTGATTAGATAATACAATTTACGTTTTTTTGTAAATAAAAACCTAGAATGAAACAGTATATTAAGTCCACTTGTGTACAGAAACCAATGAGCAAAATAATTTCTGATATTGCTTTATTGTTTATTGTTGTTGACTATTTTTCTTTTGTTTTCTTATAAGTGATTATGTGTTTAAATTTTATATAGTCTTGAATTAAAAAATACAAAAGAGAAAATACAAAATCAATGGAAGTTATCCTCGTGGAGGTTCTACAAATGTCAACACAAATAACGATCTGAATCTAAGCTACCTCCACTATACTGTTCTACCACCTCCTTTTCTCTGATGTCATAACATCATATGACAAGCTATAGGACTACATCGTTCCACATCTCAAGATCTTAAGAAGCTGCCTTTACCGACTGACCTTTTATATCCACGCCACACCTAACTGTGAGTCCTGGACTCTTTGAAACTCTAACAATAGACGGTCACCTGAAGAAGGCTCAAGAGCCGAAACGCGCGTAGTGGTGTCTACCGCTTTGCCTTCATCACTGTATATATGTTTCATGTCTATTGATTTTGTATTTTCACTTTTGTATTTTTTAATTCAAGACTATATAAAATTTAAACACATAATCACTTATAAAAACTATATATATTAAAAAAAACAGTAGAAAACAAAAGAAAAATAGTCAACAACAATAAACAATAAAGCAATATCAGAAATTATTTTGCTCATTGGTTTCTGTACACAAGTGGACTTAATATACTGTTTCATTCTAGGTTTTTATTTACAAAAAACCGTAAATTGTATTATCTAATCAATGTCTGTCACTTTGCTATAGACCTTTCCTAACTCCGACTCCCCGGTAGGTTCCATGACACAATCTCCGTCTTCCCAACATTCACCGCATACCCTGAAACTTGTCCAAACTCCCATGCCAAACCGATCACTGCTGGAAAAGTTGTTTCTATGTCTACAGAAAGAACCAAGATGCCATCAGCATACAGGGCTACCTTCCTTTCCCACTCTCCATACCTAAAAGGCACAATGATGAGATCTTCTCTGAGCCTCTGCGCAAACGAATCAATATACATGTCAAAAAGGAGAGGGGAAAGGGGGCAACCCTGCCTTGTGCCCCCAGTAATTCTAAGAGGATTTGTCAGATTACCATTGACCAACAACTATGCTGACTGAGCTTGATATAACAGTTGGATGGTATGGCAGAACTTTTTACCCAAGTTAAATTTTCTCATTACTTCCGACAGGTGCACCCAATTAGCCCTTTCAAAAGCCCAGGTGGCATCAAGAGTCAGGGCAGCAAGAGGGAGTGAATAAGCACAGACGATGTCAATAGCTCCTATGGGATCATGTGTGAGGTCTGATAGCTGTCTACCTTTAACAAACCCTTTCTGATCTAGATGGAGGATGTCCCCGGCCACTGAACACAATCTGGCTGCCATATTTGAGGTGAAGATTTTATAATCTGCGTTTAAAAGCGAAATGGGCCGATATGACCCACAACTTGCAGCATCTTTATCAGGTTTCAAGATCAAATCACCCGGGGTATCGTCCCACGACTTGGGAGGCTTAAGACCTTCTGCTAAGATCTTATTAAATAGCTGTGTCAACACAGGAATAATATCCTTGCCCAGAGACCTATATAGCTCAGCGGGTAACCCGTTGGGTCCTGCCGCTGTTCCTCTCTTACAGGCAGCTATAGCCTCCCTCACGTCCTCTTGGGTGATAATCTGTTCTAAGTCCTCCTGATGCTCAGAACTTATGGGTGCTAAAGTAGTTTTATTCAGCCAATCCTTAATTTTAGGTCAATCCACTATCGAATCTTCTTGATATATATTCTGAAAATACTTACAGAAGGCCTCCCCAATTTCTTCATCTGAAGACAGACCATCTACTCCATCGCCTTTGGTAATTTCCTTTATTTGGTTATGGAGTCTATTTGATTTTGCCTTCCATGCCAACAGCTTTCCAGCACCTTCCCGATGCGCAAAATGAGCGATCTAGCTTGCCTCCCATCTGCGCTTAAGCCTTAATTGGAGGATGCCCTCCAACTGCTCTCTTAATTTACTAAGTTTATTTGAAGTTGCTGGTACTCCACCCATGGTGGCCTCTCTATCTAATTCAGCCTCTGCGTCCTTCATTTCTGCCTCCAAAAGAGCAATTTCTTCCCTATATTTTTTGTTTCTACAGCTCGTCCTGCTAGTAATAATGCCCCTCAGGAAGGCTTTGAGTGAATCCCAGACCACCATAATGCTTGCTGAACCCAGGTTGATTTTGAGAAATATTTCAATTTTCTCGGACAGAAAAGACATCTCTTCTTCCTCCAGAAGCAATGTTCGGTCGAAGGTCCAAAATTTAGACTGCTGGGCCTGCACCAAATCAAGATCTATTATTACTGCTGAATGATCTGACAGATGGGAAACAGATGTGTAATGTCTTTGACCTTACTCCTTAGGCTGCAGCTAACTAGAATATAGTCAATTCTTGATTTGTGTCGTTGATATTTAAAGTTTCATACAAGACCCCTGACTGCTGGCCTGATCTCTCTCTCTCTCCAAATGTCGAATATACATGTCTGTGCCATCATATTCTGAAGATACGCCCTGGACCTAGAATGGACAGCCGCTCTGCTGCCAGCAGATTTGTCTAGTTTAGGATTTAGAATGATATTATAGTCTCCAGCAATGATTACTGGTTCAGGGAAGTCTTAAAGATGTGAAAAAATTATTTGGAGGGATGAAGGGTCGTCTTGATTTGGGCCATAATAGCCAACCAAGGTAAGAGGTAGGCCCACCAACGCTACCTTTAGTATCACCCATCTACCACCTGTGTATTCCCTGTGCTGAACAATCTGGACGTTGACTTGTTTTTTTAAGAGAATCAAGACCCCTCTAATATTAGCTGTCTGGTTAGTACAGATAAAATAATCCACCCATTTTTGGTTTTTAAAGATTTCATATGTCTCTTCCTTAAGAAGATGTGTCTCCTGGATGACAATGACCTGTGCTGGGCAGTCCCTAAGATATTGCAAAATCTTAGCTCTTCTAGATTTCACTCGCAGGCTGTTTACATTCCAGGATAATGTCTGAAATGCTATCATGGTGGCTTAAGTTTGAAAAACCAACACCCAATCCTTTGTGATCGTACCACAGCTATTTGAGCTAGACCTAATATTACTATGGAAAATGAGTTTTTTTTATGCCCCCGTACTCCCCATCCCCCCACCCACACTGCTTACCCCCCTGGAGAACCCTTCCCCCAATATTCTGGACAGATATCATCTAGGTGTTGCACCCATAAAATGCCCTGCCAATCTCATCCCATCCCAATCCGTGTAGAAATAAAGTTCAAATACCGTATAATTTATGTCCTTACCAAAACAAAAACGAAAAAGGAAAAAAAGAGAATGAATATGAAAACCCCAGAAGGGGAGTGGGAAATGGTCACCTCAATTTTTCTCCGCACACCATTATTTCCATTATTGCTTCTTTATTTGGCTTATCTCATGCCTAACCCAAATAAAAAAAAAGAGATAAACACGAGTAGCAGGGGCAACCCTCTCTACTCCCTATAATCATAGCCAAATAGTAGTAAGCTCTTGCCTATGGGACTCTCTTACTGATGGAACCAAGCAGCTCGTCTGCCTCCTCGACTGACCTTATGTTGTGCATTTTGTTGTTATGCATAACCTTTAAGAAGGCAGAAAATTTCAGTAGTGCAACAGCACCGAGCTTCTTAAAGTCGTCCAACCTTCTGCCCAATTCCCATTATCTTTCAAAGGTGGCTTTGGCAAGATCCGAGCGAATTTCAAAGGGGAAATCCTTAGTCCTTAATGTCTTTGCTTTCAATGCCAAGTTGAGAATGTTTTCCTGTAAGGAACACGTGAGAAAGTTAACAAGAATTTTTCTTGGTTTGGTTCTGTTAGGCTTTTTATGAAACAGATCTCTATGGATCCTCTGTATATCCATTCCTAAGGTTACCTCTGATTCCTCAAGTTGCAGAGCTTCTTTAAGCAGTGTGATAATATATGATTTGAGGTCAGACCCTTCTTTTTCTTCTAGAATATTCAAAAAGCACAGATTATTCCTGTGAGAGTTATTTCCCAGCATCTCCATTCTATCCCGAATAGCTGCCTCCTCTCGTTTAAGTACCAGGATAACAGCCTCCGCATCCCTGACGTTTTTTCTCAATTCTCCAACCATCTTCTCTAACATCTCAGTCCTGGTGTTTAATAAATCCATCTTCCTTTTCAAGGATTCACAGGAACTCCTTATCTCCCCCTGATTTATGGCTGAAATAGAAAAGCCTTTCTTGATGTCATTTGACAAAATAGCAAAAAGAGATTCCAGTGAGGCAGCTGAGAGCCCACCAGTCTTTAGACGCTTAAGACTTTTCTCTACCCCTCCGCTCTCAAAACCAACAGCTCCAACACACTCTGGACCACCAGATCCATCTCTTTTTCTGGAACTATCTCAGATGCACTATCAGAGGTTGAAAAAGCAGGCTCCGCCTGAGGTTCCACCTGGGGGGATAGAGGGCTTGCAGAATCCATATTGGCAGTTGTTAGAATTGTCATAAAAAGCCTGCTAAACCCGTCTCTATGAGCACGAAGTGCACTGCCCTTCTTTGTGATGTCAAGAACTTCAGGAAGTACTTTGAAGTACGACCTTAAAGATGAGGTAACCCTGATTTTACTGCCAGGTAAACAGTCTTTAACCTTCCCAAGTGTTATGCTTCTTCCTTTTACCTAGTAGGTTTGAAAGGCTATGCTATCAACGGAAGTTAGAGATTTGGGGGATTTATTCTGCTCCACCAGGATGTGATTTATTTACATCACTGGGCTTCTTAACACTGAGAAGGTCCGGTACATCTGCTCCACGATTTTTGTTTCTCTTTTTCCTCCTCCTATTGCGTCGCTGAGCCCCCAAATACCTCCAAAAACGCTCCCCCCCCTGCTGCGAGCAAACCTGTTTCCCCTGTGCACCAGCAAGCTGTCATGTATCCTTCTCTGACACCGCCACTGACTCTGAGGGTGCCCCCTTCAACAAAGAAAAGACAAGAAAGGCAGAGATAGCTCAAGCGGCATGGAGAACCTGCTCCAGGTCTCTTTCGCCGTGCCTTACCGGATTGAGCAAGTTGCTGTTTCTGGTGCTGCCTCTGCCAACCCGGAGGAGCCCGCACGCTGCCACTCTGTGCCCCCTCCAAAGCTCCCAAAGCAGCAGGCAGAAGGAGGGTCCAGAGCGCGAGGAACCACAGCACATTCCGGACTCTGCCAAGCAGAAAAGGCAAAGAAGTAACCCCAAAGACTCCCAGACCGCACAAGGCCACCTAGGACTCCATTAGAGCCGGGTAAGACGGAACATCCACTTCGGGATGGCAGAGGAAAGAGGGGAGTTCCGGCTGCAAGCAGCCACTCAGAACGCGGTCGCCATGTACTCCACAGCTGGTAAACTTTGTTTTAATGTCACATTGTTCATCACACAAAGTGCAAAGAGACATAACCCTGGTGTACATTTTGGCTGTTCCGGTATTGTATGATATCTAAGACAGGAAACAACCATTACAATGCAGTTATTACAATGCACCACCTTAACAACGCAGCTGTTACAATGCATCTGCATTTACATTGCATGCCATTACAACACATGTCACTACAATGCATGCCATTACAATGCATATCATTACAATGCATGCCATTACAATGCATACCATTACATCACATGCCTTTACAACACATTATAGATAAGTAATGTTTTTTTTTGTTTTAGGGTAGGTTTAGGGGTACATGTGAATAGTAATTATTACCCCTAAACTATCCAACACTTACCCTACTGTTGCACTTACTGGAGTGGGAATAGTAATTTTTACCCCTGCAATACCCAACACTTACCCCACTGTTATCCTAAAAGTATTATGCGTTGTAATTGTATGCATTGTAATTGTATTCGTTGTAATGGAATGTGTTGTAAAGGTAGTTTATGTCTAAGATTCACTATGAAAATGAGTTATACAATCATGGCAAAAAAAGATCATGCAAAGATGGCGCCGATTTTAGAAAAAGTAAAGTGGTCCGTTTTCACTGTCAATGTAAAGATATTGAGTTTCAAAAATGACCGCGACGGGTGTGTCAGTAACACCGACGAAGGTGTAAGCCGAAACACGTATATTGTTGTGTTAGGAATAAAACTACTTTGCAACCATCCCCGTGAGTGCTGGCTTTTGTTCCGGAAGGAGGAATAGAGGAGCTTGCATTGATTTCGCGGACACACCACTGCAACTCCAGCACCCACTCGAGAGTGCTCCAAACTTGGTGTAGACAGAGCAGTAATATATATATATATATATATGAACAATGGCATGTGAACAAGGGCTTTTCAAGCCCAAAACGCGTAGTGCCCTCTTGCTACCGACTATTATGCAATAAAAGAACTTGTGAAGCGCATCTGTTGGTCCGTCTCCTCTGTTCCTGCGCCGACCTGACCTTTGGTCTGACTCGGAAGTGGTGTGTAGAGTTTTCGTGTATATATATATATATACATATTTATATATATATTACCTACTGGCGATAGCCAGTAGGTATATATAGTTAGGATTTTTTTCCTATGAGACTTTTGAAAATTCTATGTCTAATAACTTTGGCGTTTGTGGACGGAATCGGCTGAAATTTTCAGGAAAATGGCACATTTTGTTTCTGAGCAGCTCCTGAAAATTTGGGGGGGGTTCGTCAAGGGGGGGCCGAGAAAAAAGGGGGGTCCCAAAACGCGTTTTTCCCATGTTAATTTCCATAGGGCGGTTGGACTCACTTTTAGCCCGAACGGCTGAATGGATTTCCACGAAACTTGGCAAAATTGTAGGGACTGTTAGCCCGATGTGCCTTTGCTAGGTCTCAATATATGTGCTTCAGTGGATTTTGAGAAATTAACGTTTAAATCAAGATATATATCTGTAACAGCGCTCCGGGCAGCGCTCCGGTTCGCGAACTTTTCGCGTATCGGAACTTTGCAAAGCGAAGCTGATTGGCTCTCCGGTGTCTGTCAACATTCTAAACAGTCCGGTGCGGCCGCCATCTTGTCTCTCGGTAGGATCGAGAGACAAGAGGAGGCCAAAACAAAGGGGGAAATGAAGGAAAGGGGGCAAGGTAGACCCCTCCTGACCCCCTGGGATTGATGAGGGGGATATTATAGAGCCACGCCGGGCCCAAAAAAAAAAAAAAAAACATCCGATTTTTTCGCCGTAGAGACGCGTCTTGGTTCGCGAACCGGGCAGCTAACCGGGCAGCTAACCGGGAAGCTAACCGTCAGTGTAACCAAAAAAAAAAAAAAAATCCGATTTTTTCGCCGTAGAGACGCGTCTTGGTTCGCGAACCGGGCAGCTAACCGGGCAGCTAACCGGGAAGCTAACCGGCAGTGTAACCCAAAAAAAAAATCAGATTTTTTCGCCGTAGAGACGCGTCTTGGTACGCGAACCGGGCAGCTAACCGGGCAGCTAACCGGGAAGCTAACCGGCAGTGTAACGGGAGTCTGAGGAGTAGCTGATTGGCTGTCAATATTGTAAACAGTCCGGAGCGGCCGCCATCTTGTCTCTCGGTAGGATCGAGAGACAAGAGGAGGCCAAAACAAAGGGGGAAATGAAGGAAAGAGGGCAAGGTAGACCCCTTCTGACCCCCTAGGATTTATGAGGGGGATATTATAAAACCACGTGGGGCCAAAAAAAAACAAACAAAAAAATCCGATTTTTTCGCCGTAGAGACGCGTCTTGGTACGCGAACTGGGCAGCTAACCGGGCAGCTACCGGGAAGCTACCGGGAAGCTAATCGGCAGTGTAACGGGAGTCTGAGGAGAAGCTGATTGGCTGTTATCATTGTAAACAGTCTGGAGCGGCCGCCATCTTGTCTCTCTGTGGGATCGAGAGACAAGAGGTGGGAAAAAAAAAGGTGTAAATGAATGAAAGGGGTAAGGCAGACCCCTCCTGAACCCCTAGGATTGATGAGGGGGCTATTAAAGTTCCCTGGGGGGTGAAAAAAAAAAATTTGCGATTTTCGCGGTAAAGGTGCTTCCTGGTACGTTAACCGGGCAGCTAACCGGCAGCGTAACGGGAGTCCGACATATTGTGTTTTTTGAACGTTTGTGATATGTGCACGTGTGGATTTTGTCTAATTAAGGTTAAAAAATATATATATATCTTTAAGCGTGTTCTGGCGCGCTTACGTTTTGGGTTTGGTTTGCGCTGCAGAGACGATACGTCACGGTTATGCGATGCATCATGAGGCGTCTCACGGGCTACGTGATACGTCACTTAATAAAGAATATATTTTACAGCTATAGATATTAGCTTTTAAAAAACCAATGAAATTCACAGAAAAAACCATAGGTTATAGACCATATATAGTTAGGAATTTGCATTTACAAAACCTTGAAAATTCACTGAAAAAACCATAGGTTATAGACCATATATAGTTAGGGATTAGCATTTAAAAAACCTTATTTTATTTGCACAAAACCATTGAAATTCCATATATAGTTAGTTGCACTAACTATATATCGCGGACCCGCAATCCACTGCTAATGATGTCACATATTACATCATTCATGACATGGTCAGTGACATCACTGATGACATCACTGATGACAACACCCAGTGACTGTATGTTTCTGTAAAGTTAAAATATGTCTTACATATTGAAGAATGAGTGGATGTATAAGTGTCTGGATGAAGGATTTAGTAGGTGCATGACTGACTGTATGAGAGAATGATTAAATGTGTCTCACTGAGTGCATGGGTTAGTGATTAAAGTGTCTTAATTTGGCAATCAATATTTATGTTCTTCTGTAAACTGCTGCATGTTTAAATCAGTAGCTATATCAGTAACTATATGGGTTATTGAATGGTTGCCCAAGTATTTGTATGGGAGACTGAGTGTGTGTGTGGGTGGCTGGGAGGTGTATAACTCTGTGCATAGATGTGTGAGCGGTTGATTCCCTAGGTGTATGGGTTCAAAAGTGCATGTAGAAACAGCTGTATGGACAGTTGACTGTGTGCATGAGTATATTGGTGAGTGAATGGATATCTCAGTTCTACATGTCAAAGTAAGTACATATGTAAAGCACACTCCATGTGAGAGTTGACATATATAAATAACTGAACATAAGAGTCAGTGAATGTGAGAGTGGCTGTATGAATCATTGTGAACTTGTATCAAGGATTGTATAAGAGAGTAAATATGTGTTAGTATATGTTTGAATAAGTAAGGTGTGTATAACTGTATAGTTAAGGAAATGGAGATGTGATTGATTCTTTGCATGACTGAATAGGTGTGTGAGTAACTCCATGGATGTGTGACAGTCTGTGAGTGCCTGTTTACACTGAGTGTATCAAAGGTTATATTAGAGTCTGAAGATGTATTATCACATAAATGATATCATCAGTGATGTAATCAGTAATGTCAAATGAGATGTCAGTGATGTCATCAGTGATGTCATTTGAGATGTCATCAGTGATGTCATCAGTGATGTCATTTGAGATGTCATCAGTGATGTCATCAGTGATGTCACTGACCATGTCATGAATGATGTAATATGTGACATCATTAGCAGTGGATTGCGGGTCCGCGATATATAGTTAGTGCAACTAACTATATATGGAATTTCAATGGTTTTGTGCAAATAAAATAAGGTTTTTTAAATGCTAATCCCTAACTATATATGGTCTATAACCTATGGTTTTTTCAGTGAATTTTCAAGGTTTTGTAAATGCAAATTCCTAACTATATATGGTCTATAACCTATGGTTTTTTCTGTGAATATATATATATATATATATATATATATATATATATATATATATATATATATATTACCTACTGACCTACTGGCGGTCGCCAGTAGGTAGTTTCAGTTAGGATCTACTTTCCATAGGAAATCCGCAACATTCTATTGGGAATAACTTTGGCGCCGGTGGATGAATCTTCGCGAATTTCTCAAAGTTCGTGGCCCGCTTTGCTCCGCTCCTTCCCTGAAAATTTGGGGGGATTCGTCAAGCGGGGGCAGAGATAAAAGGGGGGTCCCAAAACGTGTTTTCTCCATGTTAATTTCCAAAGAGCGGTCAAACTCACTTTTAGCCCGAACGGCTGAATGGATTTCCACCAAACTTGGCAAAATTGTAGGGACTGGTACCCCGATGTGCCTTTGCTATGTCTCAAGATATATGCTCCAGTGGTTTTTACGAAAATTAACTTTGAAAAAATATATATTGGGCTACATTGGGCTATATATATGTTAGAGCCCAAATGTAGCCCAATGTAGCCCAATGTAGCCCAAAGATGGCCACCAGAGACAAAAAATAACAAATGTAGCCCAAATATCAGCCAGATGTAGCCCAACTATAGCCCAATGACAAAATGTCCCAGAGTGTTCTAAAGAACAACTAGAGCGCTAACAGTCTTACTTATGACAAAAGTATGGCACACCTGAAGTCATCTTGATTTGAATAAAGTGTTAACACTTAAAACATTTAATTTGCAAAGGAACACAATGAGGGGGTTCATTGTGCCATAGAAATTATGATTAGTGCTGAAGAAAGAAAAATTAGGGCACATTTTGAGTGACTTCTCAAATCCTCTTATATTTCATTAAAACATTCTGATATGCAGTCTCCCAAGATGGCCACCAGAGATAAAAGATCCAAAATGTAGCCCAAATATCAGCCAGATGTAGCCCAACTATAGCCCAATGACAGAATGTCCCAGAGTGTTCTAAAGAACAACTAGAATGCTAACAGTCTTACTTATGACAAAAGTATGGCACACCTGAAGTCACCTTGATTGGAATAAAGTGGTAACACTTAATACATTTAATTTGAAAAGGAACAAAATGAAGGGTTTCATTTTGCCATAGAAATTTCATATATATATGTATATTCACTGAAAAAACCATAGGTTATAGACCATATATAGTTAGGGATTAGCATTTAAAAAACCTTATTTTATTTGCACAAAACCATTGAAATTCCATATATAGTTAGTTGCACTAACTATATATCGCGGACCCGCAATCCACTGCTAATGATGTCACATATTACATCATTCATGACATGGTCAGTGACATCACTGATGACATCACTGATGACATCTCAAATGACATCACTGATGACATCACTGATGACATCTCAAATGACATCACTGATGACATCACTGACATCTCATTTGACATTACTGATTACATCACTGATGATATCATTTATGTGATAATACATCTTCAGACTCTAATATAACCTTTGATACACTCAGTGTAAACAGGCACTCACAGACTGTCACACATCCATGGAGTTACTCACACACCTATTCAGTCATGCAAAGAATCAATCACATCTCCATTTCCTTAACTATACAGTTATACACACCTTACTTATTCAAACATATACTAACACATATTTACTCTCTTATACAATCCTTGATACAAGTTCACAATGATTCATACAGCCACTCTCACATTCACTGACTCTTATGTTCAGTTATTTATATATGTCAACTCTCACATGGAGTGTGCTTTACATATGTACTTACTTTGACATGTAGAACTGAGATATCCATTCACTCACCAATATACTCATGCACACAGTCAACTGTCCATACAGCTGTTTCTACATGCACTTTTGAACCCATACACCTAGGGAATCAACCGCTCACACATCTATGCACAGAGTTATACACCTCCCAGCCACCCACACACACACTCAGTCTCCCATACAAATACTTGGGCAACCATTCAATAACCCATATAGTTACTGATATAGCTACTGATTTAAACATGCAGCAGTTTACAGAAGAACATAAATATTGATTGCCAAATTAAGACACTTTAATCACTAACCCATGCACTCAGTGAGACACATTTAATCATTCTCTCATACAGTCAGTCATGCACCTACTAAATCCTTCATCCAGACACTTATACATCCACTCATTCTTCAATATGTAAGACATATTTTAACTTTACAGAAACATACAGTCACTGGGTGTTGTCATCAGTGATGTCATCAGTGATGTCACTGACCATGTCATGAATGATGTAATATGTGACATCATTAGCAGTGGATTGCGGGTCCGCGATATATAGTTAGTGCAACTAACTATATATGGAATTTCAATGGTTTTGTGCAAATAAAATAAGGTTTTTTAAATGCTAATCCCTAACTATATATGGTCTATAACCTATGGTTTTTTCAGTGAATTTTCAAGGTTTTGTAAATGCAAATTCCTAACTATATATGGTCTATAACCTATGGTTTTTTCTGTGAATTTCATTGGTTTTTTAAAAGCTAATATCTATAGCTGTAAAATATATTCTTTATTAAGTGACGTATCACGTAGCCCGTGAGACGCCTCATGATGCATCGCATAACCGTGACGTATCGTCTCTGCAGCGCAAACCAAACCCAAAACGTAAGCGCGCCAGAACACGCTTAAAGATATATATATATTTTTTAACCTTAATTAGACAAAATCCACACGTGCACATATCACAAACGTTCAAAAAACACAATATGTCGGACTCCCGTTACGCTGCCGGTTAGCTGCCCGGTTAACGTACCAGGAAGCACCTTTACCGCGAAAATCGCAAATTTTTTTTTTTCACCCCCCAGGGAACTTTAATAGCCCCCTCATCAATCCTAGGGGTTCAGGAGGGGTCTGCCTTACCCCTTTCATTCATTTACACCTTTTTTTTTCCCACCTCTTGTCTCTCGATCCCACAGAGAGACAAGATGGCGGCCGCTCCAGACTGTTTACAATGATAACAGCCAATCAGCTTCTCCTCAGACTCCCGTTACACTGCCGATTAGCTTCCCGGTAGCTTCCCGGTAGCTGCCCGGTTAGCTGCCCAGTTCGCGTACCAAGACGCGTCTCTACGGCGAAAAAATCGGATTTTTTTGTTTGTTTTTTTTTGGCCCCACGTGGTTTTATAATATCCCCCTCATAAATCCTAGGGGGTCAGAAGGGGTCTACCTTGCCCTCTTTCCTTCATTTCCCCCTTTGTTTTGGCCTCCTCTTGTCTCTCGATCCTACCGAGAGACAAGATGGCGGCCGCTCCGGACTGTTTACAATATTGACAGCCAATCAGCTACTCCTCAGACTCCCGTTACACTGCCGGTTAGCTTCCCGGTTAGCTGCCCGGTTAGCTGCCCGGTTCGCGTACCAAGACGCGTCTCTACGGCGAAAAAATCTGATTTTTTTTTTGGGTTACACTGCCGGTTAGCTTCCCGGTTAGCTGCCCGGTTAGCTGCCCGGTTCGCGAACCAAGACGCGTCTCTACGGCGAAAAAATCGGATTTTTTTTTTTTTTTTGGTTACACTGACGGTTAGCTTCCCGGTTAGCTGCCCGGTTAGCTGCCCGGTTCGCGAACCAAGACGCGTCTCTACGGCGAAAAAATCGGATGTTTTTTTTTTTTTTTTTGGGCCCGGCGTGGCTCTATAATATCCCCCTCATCAATCCCAGGGGGTCAGGAGGGGTCTACCTTGCCCCCTTTCCTTCATTTCCCCCTTTGTTTTGGCCTCCTCTTGTCTCTCGATCCTACCGAGAGACAAGATGGCGGCCGCACCGGACTGTTTAGAATGTTGACAGACACCGGAGAGCCAATCAGCTTCGCTTTGCAAAGTTCCGATACGCGAAAAGTTCGCGAACCGGAGCGCTGCCCGGAGCGCTGTTACAGATATATATCTTGATTTAAACGTTAATTTCTCAAAATCCACTGAAGCACATATATTGAGACCTAGCAAAGGCACATCGGGCTAACAGTCCCTACAATTTTGCCAAGTTTCGTGGAAATCCATTCAGCCGTTCGGGCTAAAAGTGAGTCCAACCGCCCTATGGAAATTAACATGGGAAAAACGCGTTTTGGGACCCCCCTTTTTTCTCGGCCCCCCCTTGACGAACCCCCCCCAAATTTTCAGGAGCTGCTCAGAAACAAAATGTGCCATTTTCCTGAAAATTTCAGCCGATTCCGTCCACAAACGCCAAAGTTATTAGACATAGAATTTTCAAAAGTCTCATAGGAAAAAAATCCTAACTATATATACCTACTGGCTATCGCCAGTAGGTAATATATATATATATATATATATATATATATATATATATATATATATATATATATATATATATATATATATATATACATATATATATATATATATATATATACATATATATATATATATATATATATATATATATATATATATATATATATATATATATATATTCACTGAAAAAACCATAGGTTTCACACCAGTTATAGTTAGGAATTAGCATTTAAAAAACCTATTAAATTCACTGAAGAAACCATAGGTTTCACACCAGTTATAGTTAGGAATTAGCATTTAAAATACCTATTAAATTCACTGAAAAAAACATAGGTTTCACACTAGTTATAGTTAGAAATTAGCATTTAAAAAACCTATTAAATTCACTGAAAAAACCATAGGTTTCACATCAGTTACAGTTAGCTGGAAATTTTACTGATATAAAACCATTGAAATTCCCACGTTATAGTTAGTTGCACTCTCTATAACTTGCGCGCCTGCAATGCACTGCTGATGACGTCACATATTACATCACTCATGACATGGTCAGTGACATCACTCATGTGTGAACAAGCTCTCTTGTAGAGTGAAACGCGTCATCCTAAATAAACAACGTCTTCCCTGTTCCCCACTGGTGGATTTACTTTCTTTGAGGCTTGTGTGAACTGCTGGTTACGAGGTGCTTTGAGGTCCCGACCGTTGGTTCTGACAACTGTTCGGAACCTGGACTGCTTTCTTCATATTCATATATATATATATATATATATATATATATATATATATATATATATATATATATATATATATATATATATATATATATATATATATATATATATATATATATATATATATATATATATATATATATATATATATTACCTACTGGTGATAGCCTGCACGTATATAAAGTTAGGACCTAGCTACCATAGGAAATCCGCAACATTCTATTGGGAATAACTTTGGCGCCGGCTGAGGAATTTGCGTGTAATTTTCCAAATTTGTGGCCAGCTCTGCTGCGCTCCTTCCCTGAAAGTTTCGGGGGGATTCGTGAAGTAGGGGCTGAGAAAAAAGGGGGGTCCCAAAACGTGTTTTCCCCATGTTAATTTCCACAGGACGGTCTGACAAGTCTACAGCCCGAACCGCTAAACAGAATTAAACCAAACTTGGCAAAATTGTAGGGACTGGTACGCAGATGTGCCTTTGCTATGTTTGGTGAAAATTGCTCCAGTGGTTTTTATGAAAATTAACTTCAAAAACACATATATATCTGGGCGGAGCCTAACCACACATCTCATCGTGAGATCTGATTGTCTGTCAGCACTTCATCCAAGTAGTATTGGCAGCCATCTTGGGACCAATATACATGATAGCACCTCAGTAAAAAGCATAGTAGTTAATTGAGGGTTTTAGGAATTTAGTTACATTATAAATCATTTGTTCATGGTCCAATACTCATTTTAGGAATTGTGGTGTGTTCTAAGGTGATTGTACCATGTGAAAAAGCCTTCTGCTGGGATATCATGAATCATGTTTGAAAGAAAACTATTATCTCATGCTTTTCTCACAGTGGTTTGGAAGGGGATCTATAAGCTAAACTGAAAGCATATTTTCTGTAAATTCACATTATCTTTCTCAGTCATGTGGGAATGAAGTCTGACATTCTCAGTAAAACATGTACATCCAACAAGGACAGAGACTGTCAGTTGATTCCTTTGTGTTCTACTGCAGCCTCCTAGAGTGTTCTAAAGAACAACTAGAGCGCTAACAGTCCTACTTCTTACAAAGGTGTGGCACACCTGAAGCCATCTTGATTGGAATAAAGTGGTAACTCTTAAAACATTTAATTTAAAAAGGAACAAAATGAGGGGGTATATTGTGCCATAGAAAGTATGATTAGTGCTGCAGAAAGAAAAATTAGGGCACATTTTGTGTGACTTCTCAAATTTTCTTCTATTTCATTAAATAATTCTGACATGCAGTCTCCCAAGATGGCCACCAGAGACAAAAGAGCCCAAATGTATCCCAAATATCACCCAGATGTAGCCCAAGTGTGGGCCAATGACAGAATGTCCCAGAGTGTTCTAAAGAACAACTAGAGCGCTAACAGTCCTATTTATTACAAAGGTATGGCACACCTGAAGCCATCTTGATTGGAATAAAGTGGTAACTCTTAAAACATTTAATTTAAAAAGGAACAAAACGAGGTGGTTCATTTTGCCATAGAAAGTATGATTAGAGCTGCAGTAAAAAAAATGAGGGCACATTTTGAGTGACTTCTCAAATCCTCTTCTATTAAGAATTCTGCCATGCAGACTGAAACATCCATTTTCAATACCAGCAGCACACTTCCCAGGTGAGCAGTAGCTTTACTACAGTGATCTAGTCAACAACTAGAGTGCTAACATTCTGAATTTATGGCAAATGTGTGACACATCTGAATGCCTTTTTGATGGAATCAAAGTAATAAACTGAAAGTACTTCCTACTTAGGAGACTGTAGTAAATGAGGAAATTAGAAACCTTCATAACAAATAAGTCTCCCAAGATGGCCACCAGAGACACTAGAGCCCAAATGTAGCACAAATATCACCCAGATGTAGCCCACATGTAGCCCAATGACAGAAGTTTACAAAACACCTTTTATTTTTTGTGTTTTTGCAGTTTTATATAATGCAGACTTGTCAGGTATTGGAGTGCTTTACGTGAGCATTGGTTACATCACATAAGAACAAATTCATTTTGGTTGTAGACGTGGGGAGATTAAGTGATTTGACCAGAATTTCGAGCTGAAACAGAAACTCCAACCTGGTTCCTCAGTTGCAAAGTCTGCAGCTCTGGAAGTAACACCACATCCTCTCCCCTAAGTGCAACATTTAATCAAGTGGTCAAATGGATAAAAAAAATAAAGATAACAAATAATTTAAAAGTGCTTTGTCACTATTTGAAAACTCAGAAAATATGTCCTCATTTTAGTTTTTTAGAGCACGAACCATAATTTTGATGCAAATAAGACACTCTCCTATATGTAATTTCTAAAAGAAATGCTCTAGGTGTTACAGTTTTGATTACATCAAGATGGAGTCAGGCGGTCCACACTTTTGTAATAAATATAGAATGTTAGCAATAAAGTTGTTCATTAGGATACTGTTGAGAGGCAGAGCCCAGGGGCACGGACTCTGAAAATTGAAGGCAGGTAGGAGGTTGCAGAGGCAACAATTTGACCAAACTGGGCAGGCAGAAAGGGCAGTGGCAGTACAACAGACTATGGAGGGCAGTGGAAAGGGGGGCAGGGGCAATAAACCAACAATACAGGACTGGCAAGACAGGCTGTGGCAATATAATACACTTATGTGGGCAGAAGGAAGAGGCAGTGGTAGTACAACCATACATGCCAACAGACCTGATTCAGCCAGGAAAATGTCCAATGTTTTTAAGCCCAAATGGGCTTCATTTGATCTTTCTCCTGTCTACAATCTCCAATTTTTCAACGTAAGTCAAATGGGAAAATCAACACCCCAGTTTTTTTTCAAAATCTCCCTCTTATCAAGTTCAACATGTTAGCAAGTATGGTACATTGGATCATGGAAGGCAGGAGGAATTGGGGTGGGGACATGGACTGGGATAACAGAGGACAGGAGGGACATGGATAGGTGCACCAAACTGACACTACAGGGCAGGCATCAGGGTTTGCAGCAGAACAATACACCACACAGGGCATGCGGGACATGAGTGCAGCACAATAATCCATAGAAAGCAATAGGGAGGGGACAGGACCATGCACATGGACAACAGAGAACAGAGGAGAAAGAGGCAATGGTAGCTAGCTAACCATAATGGACAGACAGGAGAGAAAGCTGCAGCATAACGGACCATCAAGGGCTGAAGGGACAGATCAGGGGCATTACAATGGAACATACTAACCAGGAGGGTGGGAATAGGGTCTGCATATGGAAAGAGTGGGCTGGGGGCAAAGGGACAGACAGGAGCAGCAAAATGACCATGGAGGTCAGGCAGGATGGGCACTAGAAGCAAGACACCTTGGAAAGCAACAGTGAGACTATAAAGGCATACACACAGACCATGGAGGGAAGGTGGGAGGGGTCAGGGGCAGCTAGCGGACCACACTGGGAAGGTGGGAGGGGCTGTGGTAACACAGAAGACCATGCATGGCAAGCAGGAGGGTTAGTGGTAGCACAATGGCTATTATAGGCAAGAAGGAGGGTGCAGGGGCATGCACAAAGGACCATGGAGGATAGAAGGGAGGGCCAGGACCTGGGGACAGACAAGAGAGTTCAGGGGAAGGGGCCTCACAACAGACCACGCGGGCAGGCAGGAGGAGCAGTCGCAGCACAGCAGACCAGGGAGGGCAGAAGGGTGAGGCAGTAAAATGGACCATGGAGGACGGGAGGAAGGGGATAGGGGTGCTCGTAGTCACGGTGTAATGCGAGAGGTGTTTGGCTGTTTTCTTTCTGTTTCCCTGCCTTGGCGGAGACTGAATACCGGACCTGCATACTGGGGCTTATTGCCTAGTTGAGTGGTGTGGCTCACTGGTTGGAGGCAGGCGGCAGACCCATAAGCAGAGGACGGCCCGGGACCAGGGTTCGATTCCCGACGCGGCAGGGTCGTGGACCATGGTCAGCGGGCCCGATAATTCTCGCCTCGGTGCCTACTCCAGTCAGGGACCACACTCGGCAACTCTGGGCATTAGCTTGCCTCATATTCACAACGGCCCCCCCAGACCGCCGGGGATGCTTGGTCGTACCTTAGAGATACCCATTAGGGACCGTCTCTCAGGGTGAGCCAGGACGGGTTCCCCAGCGGTCGAAGCGTGGAGATACTCCTCCAGGAGTTGATTCCTAGCGCTATATAAACCCACAATTAAATTAAATTAAATTAAAATTGGCAAGAGCGGGACTGCGAGTCCCAGCGGTGACTGCGGCGCTCAACCGGCCACACCTGGAGACTCTTCCCGCCCGCCTCCTCCTACTTAGCACCTCCCACTACTGCACATGCGGGACGCGCGCGGGACGGCGCCGGGCAAAGCCCGGGCCAAGGGCGGGCCCGTTGTAGCCCGTTCGAGCCTGGAGGAGACCGGACCGGGCCACCCCTCTGGGCCTGTGGCTAGCTTCCCAGAACTTATCATATCTTGTGCTCCATCGTTCTAGCGTGGGTGATACTGGGCTATAGCAAAAATTAAAGCAACATGTCAACAAGGGAGACGAGGAGCAAAGCCAAGGCATCGTCTACCATGGTTGCAGGTACTCTGGACATTTTTCTTATTAGAGCTAACACTGCGGTAAATAATGAATTGACAGCCCTAGAAAGACAGCTCGCGGATGGGATTGAAAGTACTAGGCGATCTTCTCTGAGATTATTTGCTAGATCTCCAGAAATACTGGATGCTTCTCATCTATCTCTTTTGGATAGTATTGACCAAACAATTGAGTCTGTCTTACAACAGCTAAGGACTTCCTCAACCTCACATTGAGACTCCCTCCAGATTATACCTGAGGCGGCTCCTCTCCCAACATCTGACCCAGTCCTGACACTGGGTGAGGGGAGCGATCTAAACTTATCTCACTAACGGGTCTTCGAGAAGGTGCTGTTCCAAAATGAAAAAGAGCTAGACAGTCAAAGGGTGTAAAAAGGGCTAAATTTTCATGCCTCTAGTACCACCACCAATATGCCCGATATAATGGAATCTTCTTCTCCAATAACTGTTAATGAAACTGTGAGTCCAATACAGCCCTCCCAATTGCAGGTGCCAGTGCAGTCAATCAATCAATCATCGCATTTATATAGCGCACTACTCACCCAGATGGTCTCAAGGCGCTGGGGGAGGGGGGTCCGCTACTGCTCGAACAGCCAGGTCTTGAGTTGCTTCCTGAAGGCGAGGTGGTCCTGGGTCAGGCGGAGGTGGGTCGGGAGGGAGTTCCATGTCTTGGCGGCGAGGTAGGAGAAGGACCGTCCCCCTGTGGTGGCTCTTCGGATGCGGGGGACGGCGGCGAGGGCGTGGCTGGTCGATCGAAGCTAGCGTTTGGGAGCGTAGAAGTTGAGGCGACTGTTGAGGTATCCTGGGCCTTGGTTGTGTAGGACTTTGTGTGCGTGGGTGAGGAGACGGAAGGTGATTCTCTTGTTGACCGGGAGCCAGTGCAGGTCTCTCAGGTGTCTGGAGATGTGGCTGCGATGGGGGATGTCCAGGATGAGTCGTGCTGAGGCGTTCTGGATCCGCTGGAGTCTCTTCTGGAGTTTGGCGGTGGTTCCGGCGTAGAGGGAGTTGCCGTAGTCTAGACGGCTGGTGAAGAGGGCCTGGGTGACCGTCTTCCTGGTCTCGGTGGGGATCCACAGAAAGATCTTACGTAGCATGCGCAGGATGTTGAAGCACGACGAGGAGACGGCGTGGACTTGTCTGGTCATGGAGAGGGAGGAGTCCAGGATGAAGCCCAGGTTGCGTGCGTGGTCTGTTGGTTTGGGTGCGCTGCCTAGGGCGAGGGGCCACCAGGAGTCGTCCCAAGCGGCGGGTGAGGATCCCAGGATGAGGACTTCGGTCTTGTCCGAGTTCAGTTTCAGGAGGCTGTTCTTCATCCATTCGGCTACCTCTTTCATCCCTTCGTGAAGGTTGGCTCTGGCGGTGGCGGGGTCGTTGGTAAGGGAGAGGATCAGCTGGGTGTCGTCGGCGTAGGAGATGATGTTGAGGTTGTGCTGGCGTGCGATGTCTGCGAGGGGGCTCATGTAGACGTTCAAGAGGGTTGGACTGAGCGAGGAGCCTTGAGGAACGCGGCAGATGACTTCGGTGGCTTCAGATCTGAACGGAGGGAGGCGGACTCTCTGTGTCCTTCCGGTGAGGAAGGAGATGATCCACTCCAATGCCTTCTCCTGGACCCCGACGTTGCTGAGGCGTTGTACTAGGGTACGGTGGCAGACAGTGTCAAAGGCCGTGGAGGGGTCGAGGAGGATCAGGGCCGCTGTTTCTCTGTTGTCGAGCAGCGCTCGGATGTCGTCGGTGGCTGCGATCAGGGCGGTCTCGGTGCTGTGGTTGGCCCGGAAGCCAGACTGCGAGGGGTCGAGGGATCTGTTCATCTCGAGGAAGGTGGCCAGCTGCTTGTTGATGGTCTTCTCGATGACTTTTGCAGGAAATGGGAGCAGCGAGATGGGGCGGTAGTTCTTGAGGTCGGTGGGGTCGGCCGATGGCTTCTTGAGTAGGGCGCTGAGTTCGGCGTGCTTCCAGCTCTCCGGGAAGGTAGCGGTGTCGAAGGAGGTGTTGATGATGTCCCGCAGGTGGGGTGCGATGACCGCGTCAGCCTTGTTGAAGACGTGGTGGGGGCAGGGGTCGGTCGGAGATCCGGAGTGGATGGAGTTCATCGTGCGGATGGTGTCTTCGGTGCTGATCTGAGTCCAGGCGCGGAGGGTGGTGGTGGGGGGCGGTGGTTCGGTCGTGGCATTTGTCGGTTGAGTGCTGAAGCTGTTGTATATGTCCGCGATCTTGTTATGGAAGTAGGAGGCGAGGGAGTTGCAGAGGTCTTGCGAAGGGGTGATGTCGTTGTTTCCGGCGTTGGGGTTGGAGAGCTCTTTGATGATGTTGAAGAGTTCCTTGCTGTTGTGTGCATTGTTGTCCAGTCGTTCCTTGAATGCAGTTTTCTTGGTGTCGTGGATGAGTTGGTGGTGTTTTCGGGTGGCGAGCTTGAGGGCAGTCATGTTGTCCGGTGTTGGGTCTCTGTGCCAGGTTCTCTCGAGGGCTCGGCAGTTCTTCTTGGAGCTCTTGAGTTCGTCGGTGAACCATGGGGCTTTCTTGCTACCGGGTCTGCTAGGCGGGGTCCTCAGGGGGGCGAGCTCGTCTGCGCAGTCGATGATCCACTTCGTGAGGTTGGTGGCCGCCTGGCTAGGGTTCGTTGTGCTGGTGGGATGGTTCATGCTCAGGGAGGTCGCGAGCTGGTCGGCTGTGATCTTGTTCCAGCTCCTGCGTGCAACCTGTTGCTGGTGGTGGTGGATCGTGGTCCTTCCGAAGCTGAAGTGGACGCAGCTGTGGTCCGTCCAGTGGAGTCCGGTGGCGTGGCTGAAGGCAATGTCCTTGCTGGATGAGAAGAAGGGGTCGAGTGTGTGTCCGGCGTAGTGGGTGGGGAGGTCACCAGCTGCTTGAGTCCCAGGTTGGCGAGGTTGTCCAGCAGGGTGGTGGTGTTGCGGTCGTTGTTGTTCTCCAGGTGGAAGTTGAGGTCCCCAAGGAGGATGTAGTCAGCGGAGCAGAGGGCGTGCGGGCTGATGAAGTCGGCGATGCCTTCGCTGAATTGTGTGCGTTGTCCCAGGGGTCTGTAGATGAGGGTGCCTCTGAGGGTGGTCTTGGGGTTGATGTGGACCTGAAAGTGCAGGTGCTCGGCGGTTGCGAGGGTGTCGTCGGTGTTGGTCGTGATGCGGATGGTGTTCCTGTGGACGATGGCGATGCCTCCTCCGGTGTGGTTGATGCGGTCCCTTCGGATGATCTTGTAGCCGTCTGGAATGGCGATGGCGATGTCGGGCGCTGAGGAGGCGTTCATCCAGGTTTCCGTGAAGAAGGCAACGTCTGGGGCTGTGGTGTCGAGTAGGTTCCAGATCTCGATGGCGTGCCTGTGGATGGAGCGGGTGTTGAGCAGGATGTGGTGTGGCTCACTGGTTAGAGGGTGGAGTGGTGTGGCTCACTGGTTAGAGGCGGCAGACCCAGAAGCAGAGAATGGCCCGGGACCAGGGTTCAATTCCCGACGCGGCAGGGTCGTGGACCAGGGTCAGCGTACTCAATAATTCTCGCCTCGGTGCCTACTCTAACCAGGGATCACACTCGGCAACTCTGGGCATTAAGCTTGCCTCATCTCTACAACGGCCCCCCACAGATGCCGGGGATGCCTGGTTTCACCTTGGAGATACCCAGAAAGGGACCATCTCACAGGGAAAGCCTGGACGGGTTCCCCAGCGGTCTTCCGCGCCAGGATACTCCGGTAGTAATTGAGCGCGCTACAAAAACAGCATATTACATATTATTATTATTTCAGGTGGCTGCTGCTGTTGCTCGTCTTGGTCTTGGTTGATGCTGGAGTAGTGCAGGTCCGGAAGCACGTGAATTTGCAGGAGTTGCAGCAGAAGGGTCCGTGGGCGTGTCTCGGGGTGGCTCAGTAGCAGCCCGGGACTCGGCCGGCGTTGAGGGCGTTGAGGGTGGCGGCGGCGTACGTCCGGCGGGCGGGCTGGGGTCTGCGGGGGCCAGGGGTCCTGGCATGGGCGCGGTCCAGGCGCGGACGGGTGCAGACAGGCTTACCTTTGGCGCACCCGCTGCGCATGCATGCTGCGCGTACGCGTGGACCCCGCCATAAATGGCATAGTGGGGGGGTGGAGCGAGGGAGGGGCAGCTGGGAGGTGGGAGCGGGGAGGCGAATCAGGGGCGAGCAGAGGGAAGAGGGGGCGGGCCGCAGGGGGGCAGCGGCGGGGAGGGGTGGAAGTGAGCGGCGGGGGGAGGAGGGGTGAGGGTAGGATCGGCAGGATTCAGAAAACGGCGGGAAAGCGGGGGAGGCCTGAGGGCTGACCCTAGCAGGTGGCGGGCAGGGGGCAGGGGTCGGGCCGGCAGTAGGGTGACCTGGCCCCCGGGGACCGTGCTATGGCAGGGTCGGGGGTCAGGCAGCCGGCAGCAGGAGGGCCAAGCACGCGGGAACGTGCGAGGCTGGCCTGGGGCTGGAGGCAGGTAGCAGGGGGACCAGGCAGGTAGGCAGCGGGAGGACCTGGCTGGAAGGCGGCAGGCAGAGGGAGGCCCTGGCACACGGGGACCGTGCGGCAGGAGGAGCGACCAGTCAGGCCCGTTTATTTTTGGCGACGGGTCCTGTGGTGGGAGGGACAAGTCTATTAATTTTATTACTAATGTTTTTAAGAAACTTCTAGACCCTATATTGGCTAGGTTTGACTGTATTGATACTAGGCTACAAGCAATAGAAACAGTGACCGGGGGTACGGGGGATCAGTTAAGAACTTTGGGTAGTATTCAAGGTGCAACTTTGATGAATGCGGGGAGCCCCCTTCCCTCTAATCCATCCAGTACCCTAAACACAAAGAAGACTAACCCTCCCACCATACCAAGCGTACCCACAGCTAACTCACCAAACCCTATCCCCCTACCCATCCCAAAGCAAATTCCTCCTGTGCCTTTAGCGCGGAAGTCAAAGCTACCTGTATCAAAGACCTTAACGAGGCAAGAAAAAACACCGACCAGGACTGGTAACCACTCCGCCCAGAACGTTACCAATCTAAACCGGTCAAATATAGTTAATCTGCCTCCAGAGGCGGCAGCCCATACTGTAATTTTGAACGGGGTCCCTGAGCTTTCCAACTCTGTACCAGAATCCTTTATTCTCTCAGAAACAAAGTCACTAGTTGGTTAAATATTCATAGGCCCTTGCCACCAAACATGAGAGCCGAAATATTGATGGTCAGGAGGGTCCCCTGGGTGGGACACACCATAAAGAAAACAAAGGGTGACTGTATCCTGGTAAATTTCAGGGATTCGCAGATCATGTTCCATATTTGTAACTGGTTAGGCAACCCGGGAAATACAAGCATTCAACTGTTACCATTGTCCTTTTTCTACCCGCCAAGAAAGCACAACTTGTATTCTGGGGTGAACAATGGCTGGACAAGGGTAGGATTTGCCATTGACGGCACAAGGTACAGGCCTACACGATATGATATACCAATACCGAGCAACTATTTACATGACACAGGTATAGCTGCCTTGACCAGGTTGACTGACTTCAGCGGGATGAATGTACTCGGGGAAGAGAAGGGGTGGTGCCCTTTACAATCCAGCCGGGGTCAGTGGCAGATATCTCTGAAACTGGTAAGCTTGTCTCTGACCATTTATTCCCTGGTCGGCCAAGTACTAGTATTACAGAATCCCCTAAACAATCTCCCATTACCTCCCCCGGTCCGCATGTAATAAAAATCCTTTCCTGGAATATAGCGGGCCTATGTAACAAATTGGCCTGCCCTGACAGGGGCTCATTTATAGGCTCGAATGACATCTGTTTATTCCAGGAAACATGGGCGCGGGAGGACCAGCATCGTTTAGGATTTGCCTCATTCTCAGTTGCTGCTGGATGGGCGGGAAAAGGTCGCCCATCAGGGGGCTTAACAATTTGGGTAGCAACTCATTTGGGCTGCAGTGCTAAAATCATGGATACAGCTTCAGACGATGTCCAGTGTGTAACTCTAGAGTGGCAGAATGGCTTCAGATTGGCAGTGGTCAATATCTACTCTAGACCTGTGAGTGTCACTTCTGAGTCTGAAACCATTGAAGAACTATCCTCCTTCCTAATCAACATTCCCGAGGGTGCCACGTGTGTGGTGGGAGGAGATTTTAACTCCCAATTCGAACCACTGGATGGTTTGTTAGATGCTGTAAACCAGGAGGAGGATGAAGTCTGGAAAATCCCCCAAGTGGTAGGCCCTTCGGCAAGAGCATGGACTCCACTAGCTGTACAAATTATTTCATTGACGTTGACCCATTTGATTAGGGCATGTAATGGTCAAACAAATTCTGATAATCCCCCTGCCCCCACTTTTTATCAGTCAGGGAGGAAGGCACGCCTTGACTATATATTTGTGGAGTGCAGGGCTTGGAATAGAATAGTAGACTTTAGGGTCACACACAGGGTGGAGAGTGACCATAATCCTCTAATTTTAGATTTTAAAATCCCAGACGCTCACAAGGGCAACTTATCGCTGCAACCTGTTATACCTAATAGGGCTACCCTCTCAAGTAACAGACGAAGGGTAAGATGGGACAAGTTGGCCAAAAATCCCAACACGTAAGCTAAATTGGACACTAAGCATGGGCAGAAAATCCGTTCCGTTCGTGGATTTTGTGGATTTTCGGTAAGTTCGCGATCCGCGAACGCTCGCGAATTTACCAAAAATCCGCAAATTCGCACGCAGCGGATTTTTTTTTCTTGGTGATACAATTTTGCGGCGTGCGGCGTAAGTTCGCAATTGTGAACATGTAGGTGCGGCGGGCAGCAACAATCTCGCACTCGCGAAATTACAAAATTTGCAATTCTGCACAAGAAATCCACTAGCAAGCAGCATAGACCTTCTGAAAATGATGATTTTTATCAGAATAACTCCTCAGGTTGACATTTGCCTGCCCTTTTTTGGATTTGAGGCCTTTTGACTTTCTTTGGATCACTTTTGGATTAGAAATCAACTTTCACAAGTAAGTTTGTTTGGGGCATTACATTTGCTGTTCTGCAGAAAAACGAGTTTTGCTAAACTGAAAGCACTCAGCAGGTGCAAAAGTTCAAATTCATCATTAGTAACCATTCCCTGTAGTGCTTCCTGACTGGGGCGCC
The DNA here is from genome assembly GCF_964263255.1 of Lissotriton vulgaris. Lineage (NCBI taxonomy): Eukaryota > Metazoa > Chordata > Amphibia > Caudata > Salamandridae > Lissotriton > Lissotriton vulgaris. Next base: position 220,565,573 of record NC_141685.1, read on the forward strand.
TCCAGAGTTCAGTTGCTAGTTGCAACAATTGTATGACCCTGCTCTGACCCTCACAGCTGGATCATAGAATAGCTACAAGTAGGCCACAAAGGTCCTGGAAAAAAAATTGCACTGCAACAGAAAGCAAATTACAGATAAGGAAGCAGGTGCCAGACTGGAATTTTAAAACAGTGACACATTAATAAATCAACCCCAAATTAATTCATGTCAGTTGAAGCAGGGCAGGTGTGCTTGCTTTTTCCCCCCATAATCTACAGTGATGATGATGAACCAGAGGGTGGCATTGATGTACCAGAGGGTGGCATGGGTGAAACAGAGGGGGGCAGTGTTGAAACAGAGGGTGCTGTGAACCTGTGATGATGAACCAGATGTAGAAACAACATAGTCGCGACCGTTGCGTGCCGACAAGTAAGTTCGCAATCGCGAACTGGTACAAAATCCTCGCGAACTGGCAAAAACCCTTGCGAACACTATAAAAACAAAAAAATCCGCAAATTCGCGAGAATTCGCGGATTGCGAGTTCGCAAATACGCAAATTCACGAACGCCAGATTCGCAAAATTCGCCCAGGCTTATTGGACACCCAGGTAATCCCAGTATTGGAAGATGTAGCTGCTCTTACTGAACAGCATCCTGTGAATGACTGTCACGAAAGGTTGGGAAAACTGAATAATGCATTAATAAGCACCCTCTCAGAAATCTTAAATCCCCCGGGTCCATGTGCAGGAGGGGTGGTAAGGAAGCCATCCCGGTACAACAAGACCTGCAGACGGGCGAAAAGCGAGCTATTTCTGGCACTAAAACAGAATATTAATAGGGACCTTATAAAACACAGGAGGCAAGTATACTAGAACCTCATTCGCCACGCTAAGATCGAATGGGAGAATGAGAATTGGGTAAAGTTAACACTGGCACTTGCGGTCAAAGACGCACGAAAGTTCTGGCAAATTGTGAGCACTGGCTCAGTTGAACCAGAGATGGCAGTAGCACCTAATATTGCTGCCGAGGTCTGGGAAGAACATTTTGCTAGATTGTATGAGGGAGATATCTCCAGCACGAGCAGCTCCTCGCTTGATGCAGCGAGCACTCTTATCTCTGTTTCGTCGGAGATTAGTTTTACTCTAGGTGAGGTCCGGGCGGCTATAGTTAAGCTCCCCGTGGGAAAAGCCCCAGGGCTGGATAAGGTCCCCGGGGATCTCTATAAACAGGAACCTGAGATATGGCCCCCCTATCTCCTAAAAAATGTTAATGCAGTTCTTGGGGGAATGGCACTTCCAAATACTTGGCTGGGAGCTGAGTTGGTCCCTATCTTCAAGAAGGGGTCGCCTTTACAGGCCAATCAGCCTAATAGATGTATCTCAGAAACTTTTTGCAAGGCTGATTCTGGATCGCCTTTTGGACTGGGTTGAGGACTCTGAAATTTTAAGTGATTACCAAGCAGGCTTCAGAAAGAATGTATCCACAACTGACCAGATTTTCAAACTAAACATGCTTTTCTGGAAAACTGTCAAAGTGGAGCGCGATTCGCTTTATACTGTGTTCGTAGACCTCCGTGCGGCCTTTGACCTGGTTCCACGAAGGAAACTTTGGAGTGTATTAGGGGATTTAGGTATTCCAATCCCCCTTTTGAACATCCTAATACGACTTCACTCGCAGAATTTCGCAAGGGTCAGGTGTGGGAGACAAGGCAATCTGTCATCTAGTTTCTCCATTGGCAGGGGGGTAAGGAAGGGTTGCGTTTTGGCGCCGACCCTGTTTTGGCTCTACGACAACGGAGTAATTACCCACCTGAATACGGTCCCCAACAGAGACGCCCCAAAGCTCCCTGGTTCAGGGATCTCTGTGATTATGTTCGCGGATGATACCCTGTTGTTGGCAAAGACTCCGATGGGCATACAGCGAGTTTTGGATGGCTTTGTCTCATTTTGTCAAGATCGGGGACTAGAAATAAATACATCCAAAACGAAATTCATGATTTTTAATCCACCGAAAACATCTCGCCCAAACCCTGTTATAGGTGGTGTTCATTTGGAAAGAGTGCAAACGTTTGAATATTTGGGACTAACTCTCAATGAAAATATGACTTGGGTGCAACATCAGATCAAAACCCAATTAAAGCTCTCGCAAAAAGCAGGGGGGATTCTCAAACTCCTAAAAAAATCTACGCTAAAACCTATTTCCCCACCACTTGAAATTTACAAAATGCAGGCACAGGGAGCGCTAATCTATTGAGAGGAACTGTGGGGTCACAGTTGTTCCCCAGAAATCACTGTCATGGAAAATAGGTTTCTTAGGCAGTTGGTATCTTTGCCCGCTAGTATGCCCCTACTTCACCTTAGGTTGGATATGGGATTGAGATCACTTAAGGAGGGACTGGGACTTAAGCCTCTAACTTTTTGGAGGCTTCTGAGGTGCAGGACATAATTGAGGCTACTGTGGCTTGTGCTCTGGAAGACAGGATTCCTGCTAAACGCAAGTCTTGTCATGATGCGGTGGGTCCAGTGGACTCTCCCTTTGAGAACTCTTCTTCTTCGGGTGCTGCCAACCCTTCTACCTCTTCAGGGAAGTTTGTTCGTAGGGAAGAGGTTCCTGCGATTCTCCAACACTTTAGGTAGAACTTGGGGATTTTGCCTTTCTCTGCTCCTTTGGGGTCGGATCACATATTTGCACAGTATGTTAAGCCCCCTGTGCTCGCTATGCCCTTGTATGGTCGCATCAAGGACTTGATTTCAGGAGAATGGCGAGATCTGGAGCACTCTTCAGTTCCTCACTTTTTGCTGAAACTTTACTCCCTAGAGGAGGGGGAGGTTTCTCTTCCTCACTCTGTCGTACTGGATGCCATGTTGGCCACCCTGATGGTCGTACGGCTAACAATCCAGAGGATTGTTCTCCTTGTAATGCTACTGATAAGAGAGTGGATCGGGCGCTGAAAAAGGCCTTTTCTACTGGTAACTTATATAAGCTTGCTGGCATTTAATCTGCTTATGCTGCACAGTCGTTGGTGTCTGACTTTTGGAAGCTGGGCACGGCTATTCAGGAGGAGACGGACTGCAATGGCTTGCTTGTCCACATGGAGCGACAGGCCAACTCTTGGCTGACATCTCTTTGGATGTGCTTCGGTCTTCAGCCCTGGCTACTGGTCCCTTGGTTTTAGCTTGCAGGAATTTGCGGATGCGTGACTGGAAGGCTGATTCTTCGGAGAAGTCCTCTCTCCTTAAGATCCCCTTTGATGGCAAGATGCTTTTTGGTGAACAGCTGGACAGAATGATCACAAAGACCTTTAAAGATCGTAAGCATGCTCTGCCTTACAAGGGCAAGGCGTCTGCGTGTGGCTCTCGCCGCTTCTGGAATCTAGCTCCTTCCTCCGCTTCTTCCTTCCAGTCTTCCCTGCAGTCCTCAAGGAACTTTTCGGCCCGTTGGATCAAGTTCCAGCCCAAGAAGTCTTCTGCCATGGCTGGTCCCAAGGATCCGTTGGATGCCTTCAAGAGGAAGTCCTGACATCAACAGCATCTCGGCCTCAAGACCTGTGGGCGGGAGGCGGTTGTCTTTCCTGGAGGCTTAGTGGCTAGATCTGAAGGATCAATGGGCGTTGACTATTACCAGGAGAGGTTGCCTTATCGATTGTGTCGCTAATCTGCCCGGCTGGGGCACCATCTGCACTCCTATCCCCAGGGGGTTCGGGATCTTCTGGCGAAGAAGGCAATCCTACTGGTCCCTCTGGCACAACAGGGTCAGGGTTGTTAATCAATTTTGTTTCTGGTCCAGAAGGTGTCAGGGGGAATCCAGCCGGTTCTGGACCTCAAGAGGGTGAATGGTTGGGTTTGGGCCAGTCACTTCAAAATGGTGACTTTGCAGTCCATCATTCCGTTGGTGGGGGTCCAGGACTTCATAACATCAATCGATCTGCAGGATACCTACCTTCATGTTCCAATGGCTCGGGAGCATCAGAATGTTTTACGTTTCGTGATTGGTGACTCCCACTTCCAGTTTGGGGTTTTGCCATTCGGGCTGAAGTCCGCTCCTCTGGTCTTCACCAAACTTCCTGCTCCGTTGGTGGCCCTGGTCATTTTCAAGGGGATATTTCTTCATCCTTACCTGGATGATTGGTTAGTTCATGCTCACTCGTTCCGGTTGGCTCTCAGTCACACGGAGGTGGTTCTGGCCGTTTTGAGGGAGCACAGCTTTTTTATCAATGTGGGAAAGTTGTACCTTGTTCCATCCCAAGATCGTCTCTTCATTGGGGCTCGGTTTCAGACAGATTTGGGTGTGGTCACTCTGCCCGAGGCTCGGTGGACAAGATTCATTCTCACATCCTGTCTCTTCTGTCTGGCCCAGTTCAGGTGGCGGCTAGTTGGCTCCAGGTGCAGGGGGATATGGTGGCCACGGTTTTTCTGGTTCTGTGGGCCAGGTTTCATTTGCACACACTGATGGCTCATGTTCTGATGCATTGGTCGCCCCCTCTCTTCTCCGATCCCGATGTCCCCTCAGATCAGGACGGCTCTGGGTTGGTGACTGGTTCGGGGTAATCTGCAGAAGGGAGTTTCCCTCTCTCCTCCGGCTCCCGTAGTGGTTACCACGGATGCCAGCCTCTCTGGGTGGGGGCCTGGCTGGGGGTTCATTGGTCCAGGGGCTTCTGGTCCCCCTCTCAGAGCAGGATGTCATTGAATTGGATGGAGTTGGAAGTGGTCTGTTTGGCTCTGTTGGCCTTCTCCCAGTTTCTGCAGGGTTCCGTTGTTCTAGTCAGGACGGACTACGTCACTGCCATGGCTTACGTAAACAGGCAGGAAGGAACCAGGTCCTCCTCTCTGGCTCTGGTGGCGAGGCAGGTGGGTGAAGTCTCATCTGAAGGCGCTCTCGGCGATTCATATTCGAGGTGTGTCCAATTACCTGTGGATTTATGCCTCCGTCAGGAGTTGTTTGTGGATCTGATGGTGCGTTGGGCTGTTCTGCTGATGGACCTCTTTGTGTGTGTGGGCGATGCCAAGATGGCCCGGTTTGTCTGCCGCAGTCAGGAGGGGTCAGCCGGGGCGGTGGATGCTCTCTCCTGCCCTTGGCCTCGCAGGCTTCTGTATTCTTTTCCTCCCTTCCCCCTTCTTCTCCACTTCCTGCTGAGGGTCCGATCCTTGGGGTCTTCGGTGATTGTGGTGGCTCCGGCTTGGCCTCGTGCCTCCTGGTTTCCTCTCCGAGTGGAGATGAGGTCAGAGATGGAGTGGTTGCTGCCTCTGTCTCCGTCCCCTTTGCTGTTCCCAGTGTTGCAGCACGATGCTCTGGCCAGGGTGCGCTTGGTGGCCTGGAGGTTGAACGCTTAGGTCTGCTGCGTAAAGGGGTTCCGGCTGGCTTCACCTCTACTCTGCAGGCGGCTAGGCGGCTAGGCGCCAGTCGACCAACAAGTCTTACCTGAGGCACTGGTATTCTTTCAGTCTGTGGTGTTGTGACAAGGGTTGGGACCCTGCTTCCTCTTCTTTGTTTGAAGTGATGCTGTTTCTCCAGGATGGTGCTGCCTTGGGCTTGAAAGTTTCTTCCCTTCGTTTGCAGTGGGCTGCGATTAAGGCGTTTATGAGCTCTTGGGACAGTCTCTTGGATCCTGATGGGTTGGTTGGTCGCCTGTTTAGGGGACTGGGTAATATTCTTACTGCCCCTCTGCAGCATTTTCCCACCTGGGATCTGTCTCTTGTCTTGGACGCCTTGATGTCCCCTCTCTTTGAGCCCTTGCTTTCTGTGGACCTGCGCCTTTTGTCCTTCAAGACCTACTTTTTGGTGGCCATTTCCTCTGCTCGCTGCCTGGGTGCTCTTTCTTCCAAACACTCTTTTTGTCGGGTTTTTAAGGACAGGATCCTTTTGAAAACTGTACTTTCCTTTTGTCCCAAGGTGGATTCTCAGTTCCACAGGGATCAGGAGTTGGCCCTTCCTTCCTTTTTTGATTCCCCATCATCAGAGTCTGAGGTGCGGCTGCACTCTTTGGATGTTCGGAGGGCTCTCCTGGTCTATTTGGAGCGGGTCACTCCTTTCCGTTTCTCTGATTCTCTTTTTGTAAATTTTGGGCCTGTGCATCAGGGTTTGCGTCCTTCTACTCTTCTTTGAGTCATTGGGTTCGGTCTCTGATTAGTTTGGCATACAAGGCTGCGGGGCACATTTCTCCTTTAGGGCTTCAGGGTTGTTCCACTCGATCCATGGCGGCGTCCTGTGCAGAGGTCCAAGGGCCTTCCATTTCTGAGATTTGCTGGGCTGCCACCTGGGCTTCGCGGTTGACCTTTGCCTCTCCATGGCCAAGAAAAAGCTATATGCAGACGATATCATGCTACTAAATAAACCTGACATGCAATCCCAAGTAAGGGCTCTTCAGATTTTCGAACAATTTGAGGTCTTGGGGGGAAACCGTATCAATAAAAAGAAAACGGAAATTTTGGTATGTGGAGGTACAGACCCAGAACTCCATCCGGATATAAGCTGCTGTATTCACGATAAACCTAAAAGATATCTTGTGGTTTTTTTCTCGGCGTCAGTCAAAGATCTATACATACTTAATTTTGATCCCCTTCTTCAGAAAATTTGTACAATGTTTACACGGTGGAACTCATTGCCATTGTCCATTCTTGGCCGAGTGGCACTGATAAAAATGACCATCTTTCCGCTATTCATTTTTTGTTCTCCACTATCTCTTGTTTTTGCCTAGTGCTTTTTTTTCCAAGGTAGAATCTCTGTTTTCAGCCTTCATTTGGCAAAAAAGACATCTCGAATCGCAATTCGAACCCTTTATGAGGATTCGGACCAAGGCGGTCTCTTCCTGCCAAATCTCAGGGGTTACTATAATGCATATTTTGCACAGTATTTGTCAAGATTTAAGCATCAAACCTGCGGCCAGAATTTATTCATAAATTTCTTTTATGATTTAATTTCCCTTGAAATGCAGATACCCTCCCCCCTTCAGGTACTTAATTCACCTAAATTTGTTCGCTATAAGACATTGACCAGATTTTTTAAGAAACGTTGCGTAATGCTTAAAAGATATTCCCTTTCCATCTATAATTTAACAACTCCTTTGGCGAGTGTTTTTCCGTTCATAGGGATTAAAATAGGGTCAGAGTTAGTTAAAAATTGGGCGCGGCAGGGTTTATTAAAATAACAGATTTTTTTAGAAACCGATTGTGGATAACCCCGACAGAGATCTCAAGCCTAATCCACGGGATTTTTCTTTTGATGGGGTGCTATAATTTGATTGACAAAACTTTGGGGCAATTGGATCCTACACAGATTAGTTACCCTACCCAATTGACTAATGACCTTTTTGTTGATGAACGGTTAAGGAAACCCGGGGAATGGAAACGTTGTCTAGCGCAGAGCAGGGAGTTGGATTTAAGCTCCAAAGTAATTAGAAAATGGCAGGAACAAGAAGATCAGGTGCTATCACTGAATACTTGGAAGTCTATTAATACATTTAATTTCAGTGTATTAAGGGGTGCCAATTGGCGTAGAATGCTATTCTTCAGCAAATGGCTACTGTATCGTACACCTGCGGCTGTCGCTAAAATGTATACTAATAATTCATCTAATTGTTTTAGATGCTTACATAATGCTCCGGCTGAAGGACTGGGTTATTTAGAACCCAGCGGTGCCAGGGCACAACACCTGAAACCTTCGTGGGTAACCTGCTCCGGCGTACGAATCACAGAGACACGGGACACTTCCTTCGGCGTCAAAGATTCAAGGTTTATTTGCTGCAGGGAAACACAGAAATCACGGAAGTACAACAAGTGTAGTTCAGAGTGACTGCTTCAAATTGGTTCTGCGGATCGCTCCTTTTATACACGATTTTCCCATAGAGTTACATTGGACACAAATGTTTATGACCCGGTTCCCACAATTATCCCCCAGAGGGGTCGCTTTGGTCACTTTTGATACACACAAGGTCCGGGACATAAGTGCGGAAACATTTGGCGGTTCCCAACTGTAAAATCCCATCTTCCCATCATTAGTGCATTCCAATCAGCAGTAAAACAGATCGAAATAGGAACAGGGACAGGTGCAGAGGAAGATGGAGACAGTGGGGAGATCGGAAAGGGTGTAAAAGGGGAGGTATCGGGAAACACGAGATACAGGAATCAAAGGGACGTGCCTAATGAGATGCACGGCTGAGACAATAAGTCGGTACAGCAAGATGAGCCTCGAGCGGCGCCATCTGCCTTACAGTATCATCCCCCTCGTCATAAAGACACTTACAAAGGACATGTGTCTTCCGCAAATATCTTGGGAGTCCCAGGGTCGCGAAACGGACAACGTCCGTTCGCTGGCTACTTGAGGGCAAGAGACAAAATGGATGCCGTATCTAAGATGGAACCCGTGGGTATAGATAGAAATACCCACGTAACAGACGAACGGTTTAGGTTAGCACAGCGAAACTGCGTACACCCACTAAACTCGTCATTTGCGGTTCATAGATACTAGACTCGACTATATTCGTGCGAGTCGAAAACACCACTTACAATTGTCACGGAACCTCAGACGCTCCTTTTGCCCTCATGTAGGCAAGCACTAGTCGGAATCATACTCGATATTCATCAGACCATCTAAATGTTGCTGTAGCATAGCTCTGTCCAACCGAGTTCCATTGGTAACAGGCGGTTGTCTCATACACGTTGTAGCACAAAGGCCACATAAGGCAGGACCGCACTGCACACAAAGGCAACACGTGAACAGGAACACCACGACAACTCCGATGATCATCAGAATCTTCCAACCCCAAGTCGACATCAGGCCCCAAAACCACCCAAGTAGCGTCCAATCCCCTACATCCACGTGTATGGATTCGGAGATCTTATGCAACTTCGAGATGGCTTGATAGACAGTCGGAGCGTTATCAGGAATGAAAATACAGCAGCTCGAATGGATCACCTTACATACCCCACCTCGATCTGCTAAGATCACGTCTAAAACCATACGGTTTTGTAACGTCATAAGTCTATCCGCCTGAAGTTCTGTGGTGATATTACCAAGGGCACTGGCAGTAATATTAGCTGTCGATTCTACCACTCGAGTCAACTGTCTCAGGTTCCTACTATTAACCATAGGTCACCAAAACGGGAGGAAACCCTTGAAAAAGTCTCCTGCCTCCTGACCGGCAGTATCCTCTTCGCTAATTACGCCTCTCACAACTCTAGTCTTGTGATAATCTGCATCCACAGTGAACGTCGGAGGCAACAAATTTGCAATGAAGCATGAGCCCATGAAGTCAGAGGGCAACCATGCATACGCACGATCATAACAGATAAAGTATGTACCCTTGGCAGCCAGAAACACAGGGGACGAGACCATCGGCAGAATGTAATTTTCAGTGCAAGCACTCTCTCCAAGTCGGGCTTTCGATCTTCGGCCACGACCCATTAGACAAAAATTACCAATGTGGGGTACGACCCATATCGGAGGCGAGCTTTTAAGCTGTTTTTCACTAGTGAACACACTATACTCGCCTCTACTCAGGACCCTGTAGGCTTGTACCTCTTCTTCTGGAATAAGCGAGGGATCATAGATATCGCTATCTAAATCCTCTATTGCTATAGACAAAGGTTTTCGATACGAGGTCGGACCAGAGTAGGGGGAACGTGGTTCTCGAATGGGGTGGAAGCCTAGTGCGCTTCGAAACATTGTTTGAAATGCTCGAGCGGACCCTTGGGAACTATACGGTAACACCAGATATGGAACTCCCTTATCCGTAGTATGTGGCATCAACCCACACACCCAACAATTAGTAGTGTTGACCACTAACTGATGCTGGTGAAGGAGCTGAATAAAGGAATTGTTGCGGAATTCTGCACGTCTAGCCTGCTCGTGTTCGGGTAGAATGTGAAAAGAATGGGGAGATGCAACAGTGATAAGTTTAGGATCAGGTGTAGGAGTAGTTATGACAGGAGACAGAAAACAAGACATCATATAGTACACACCACCCGCCAATAATGCAGAAACAGTCAAAAACAATACGAATATTTGAAATATAAAACATTTGGTACAACTGAGTTGTTGTAACTTGAATCTTTGTGCCTGAGCTTCTTCCAAGTCCATCAGCTTCGAAAACGCCATCCCCTACGACCGTCCGCAACGTCTCTTGACGCACTTCGTTCCGTGTAGCAGCAGTCAATCCCTAGGAGTTCCCAGGAACCGACGGTCTTTAACCTAGTGTCAAGACCTGCTAACCAGAAGGAAGTACACGCGCGGCCCTACGGCCTTTATTTCACAAATATATATATATATATGCGAAAACAATGTCTCTCAACTGTGGAAGCAAAAGTATAAGGAACGAAACTCAATGTGTATATACAAGAATAATCACAATAATACGAATGTGCAGACTGATCACGGAAAACGGGATAATGCAGTTGTCAACGAATCAAAACAGGATCTTTTATTAGTCTTTAGTGCTAGATCGCAAAAAGTATCGGGTTTTCCCAGGACGTGTCTGCTCGTCAAACAAGGGATCCGTTGAAGAGACAACGTCCTGCTGATCAGTTGAGTGTTCTGGTCTTGAGTCTTTTGATGACAAATGTTCAACAGTGTCTTTCTGCTGCACTGAGGATTCTCCGACAGGTTGTGCGTCGCTAAAAGGTACAAACGCCGGCAATCCTTCGGTTTCAGTTGATGCAATGCCTCTCCTCACCCACGGGTCTGCCGGCAAAGGAATAGGGACTTTCTTCGTGTGGGTGGCGTGCACCCAGTTCTTCCGTCCCTCAAGACGAACAGCAGTCCTCGTGGCAAGGAGAACCTGGTAGGGTCCAGTGAACCTGGGATCCAAATTGTTCTTGCGCGAAAAGTTCTGCGTCACCACCCAGTCTCCGGGCTGGAGCTGGTGGCCTGGACCCTCCGTCTGCGTCGGCAGTGCTTCGTAAACCTGTTGGTGAATTAACCTCAGTTTAGCAGTCAAGTCATGAAGATAATCGATCAACATTGGATACTCAAGATCACAGAACGCACCTGGCCTAGGAACCCCCCAAACATTCGCAGGACGACCGAACACTATTTCATAGGGGCTAAGCCCTACTCGGGAGTGTACAGTCGCCCTAGTTGACAGTAATGCTAAGGGTAAAGCGTCAGGCCACGAGAGACCAGTCGTAGCCTGAATCTTTGCTAGCTTTAGTTTAAGGGTGCCATTATACCCTTCAACCAAACCAGCTGACTGGGGATGATTGGCGCTATGGAATTTCTGATTAATTCCAAGGACCTTACACACACTCTTCATCACACTCCCCACAAACTCACTTCCGTTATCTGACCACACGACTCTAGGCATTCCATACCGAGGAAAATATTCCTTCAGTAGGATTTTCGCAGTAGACAAAGCAGTATTGTCTTTGAGAGGATAGGCCTCGATCCATCGGGAGAATGCGCAAACCACAACTAAAACGTATTTCAGGTTATTGCATCGCTCCATATGGATGAAGTCCAATTGAATCACCTCAAAAGGACATGAAGGGGGAGCAAAACTGCCAGGAGGAGTTGGGGTTCCCTTACCAGGATTGTACATCATGCACACCATACAATTCTTAACCAGACGTTCAGCACATTTCGTAATACCATCATTCTTCCACACAGGAGACAGCAACTTACAAATACCTTTCGCGCTAATATGTGCTAACCCATGTGCCATTGTCACAATGGCCAGCACATACGCATCGGGCAACATCCATCTTTTCTGATCTGATAAATCAATCCAACAACCATTCGCATCCAACTTTCCCGTACTTTCTTTCCACTTCGTCTTTTCAGTCTCGGTGGCCTCATTCTGAATTTCTTTCACACTCTTAATAGTGTCTTCACACATGCTCGACTCTGCAGGCCACCTAACCGAACTCGTGACATACATTCGAGTGCTAAGGTTCGGGGCAGTCTCCTTAGCAGTCTCATCCGCAAACGCATTACCACGACCAACATCATCTGTCACCTTACGATGCGCACTACATTTAACAATCGCTACCTGCTTAGGCAACGTCAGTGCATCCAAAAGATCATTCACAAGCTGGCCATGCTGAATCTTCGTACCATGCGATGTCAAAAAACCTCTCTCTCTCCACAATCGTCCGAAGCTATGGGCGACGCCAAACGCATATTGGCTGTCGGTAAACACATTCACACGTTTCCCTTTCGCTAACACACACGCTCTAGTGAGAGCGATCAGTTCTGCAGCTTGGGCAGAATTCTGATTTAACCTTGCAGTCTCAACAACAGTATTCAACGTTACAACAGCATAAGCAGTAGTCACATCGCCATTCGGCAACTTAAAACATGAACCATCCACATACAGCGTTCCATCTGGGTCTTCCAATGGGGTGTTTTTAAGGTCCACTCGACCTTTTGTTTCCTCTTCTGTCCTCAAATAACAATCATGTTCTGTTATTTCATCTGACTCTGAGCTAATTGGTAACAAAGTCGCCGGGTTCAGAACATTGCAACGTTTTATCTGGATATGACTTGCCAGCAACGTCAACTCGTACCCAGACAATCTCGCACTCGTCAAGTGCTGAGTTTTCGTACGATTCAAAAGAGTGTCGACTGCATGCGGAACCATCACCGTAAGCATATTATCCATGACCAATCCTGCTGATTGTCGGATGGACACCGCAGCTGCCGCTGTTGCTCTCAAACAACTCGGCAATGCTCTAGCTACCGGGTCCAAGGTCGAGGAAAAATATGCACATGGACGTTGCTTATCACCAAAAGGTTGCGTTAAAACACTCAAAGCACAACCTTCCCTCTCGTGAACATATAATGTGAATGGCTTACTGTAATCAGGAGTACCTAACACAGGAGCCGAACACAATGAATCACGTAATTCAGAAAAACTTTTCTGACATTCTTCCGTCCATGGTAAAGGAGTTGAAACATCCTTGCACGTAAGAGCCACTAATGGTTTCGCTAGCAATGAAAAATTGGGAATCCATTGCCTGCAGTACGACGTGATACCTAGAAAGGCACGCACATCTCTTTGGGTTGTTGGCACAGCCATTCGCGCAATCGCTGCAATTCTCTCTGGGGTCAACCGTCTTCCCTCCTTTGACAATAAGTGACCTAGATAGGTTACTTCTTGACAACAATATTGGAGTTTAGAAGGTGACACCTTGTGATTTAACTCGCATAGATGTTGCAGCAGCGACACCGTAGCAATTTTGCAAATGTCCTGAGTATCAGCAGCCACCAATAGGTCATCGACGTATTGGATTAAGGCCGCACCAGCCGGCAACCTAAACGCATCCAGTTGACCCTTCAAGGCTTGACTGTAAATCGATGGACTTTCACAGTAGCCCTGAGGAGCGCGTTTAAACCGGAAGCTGCGTCCACCGAGAGAGAAGCCGAAAAGGTCTCTGCTCTCCTCCGCAATCGGGATGCTGAAGAACGCATTCTTCAAGTCAATCACCGAAAACCACGATGCAGAAGCTGGAATCAGAGTCAGTAGCGCCGTGATGTCAGGCACAACGGGGAACTGAGGAACCACAATTTTATTCACCTCCCGTAAATCGATAACAAAACGATAAACAGGAGGCTTCGAAGGATCAGTACGTTTAAGAATGGGCAGCACAGGGCTGTTGCACACGTTTCCCCGAGTCTCCTCAATAACGTCTTTCTCGATCAGATCATAGATGATCGCTAACAGTGCTCGTTCGCCATCAAGAGAGATACGATACTGGGGAATACGTGGCAATCGCACATTAGATTTCAACTGAACAACATAAGGGGAGATGTCAAGCAGGCCCACATCATTGGGACCTGTTGCCCACAAAGACGCAGGAAGAGAACTCAATTCCGGTGGAAGCTTATCGAGAGACAAGTACATAGGAGAGACAACCCTCTCTCCCAACGTAAGCTTTACACCCGCAGGAGAACAATACAGAGTTGCATACAAACGTTTAAGCAAATCCAGGCCCAAAAGATTTTCACCACACCCAGTAGTCAAAATCAACGGAGCTTGAAGCTCACGAGGCCCAATTGTAAGGGGCAAAGGGCGCGAAACTGGATTGCTAACGGGGGCGCCAGAGAATCCAACGGAAACATTTGTTAAGCCAGACAAAGGTGCGCCAGGGAGTTTCGAATGCATAATAGAACTTTTCGCTGCACCAGTGTCCAACAGAAAAGGCTCAACGACGCCCGATGTAGCAACTGCGACGTAAGGCCCTCTCTGATCAACCGGAACTGATACCACTCCCTCTCCTTGTCTTTGGCTGTCCTAATAATTACTGTCGTCAGTTCCCTGATCGACGTAATAATCGTCTACATTGTACTGCGCAGATCGTCCTTGCGATGATCCGCGTTGATCGAAACAATTATTAGAATTTGATGAGTTATCAGAACGATCATTCTGAGCACCACGACCCCTACCGCGTGATACCTGATGTGAACCACCACGACCTCCTTTAGATGAATTACCACTATTACGATCATTCAGAACAGGGCAATTGAATTTAATATGTCCCTCCTGTCTACAATAGGCACATTGATTGTACCCTAACGACGATCTTTGGGAGGAAGAGTCATTACGAGGTTGTGATCGATTCGATTGCGACTGCGATCTATTCTGCTGGGGAGCATTCTGATTCGAACGTGGAGGAAACGCTTGCTGTAGCAACACTTTAGTTTTAAGCTCTTTCGTCTTCTTCTCAGCACGGTCGTTCTCTTCTTTCTCTCTATTCTCATAATATTGCGCTGTGGCCAATATCTGAGCTGAGGTGGAAACGGCCCACGCACTTTCTGAATTCTTTAATTTATTGCTCAAATCGGGCAATAAGTTTGAAACAAATTTATCCACGAACAACCGCTGACCACCCTCAGTACCCATATCCTGACCACTATGGTCGATGAATGCCTCCTCGAACCTCGTAAAGAAGTCGGAGACACTCTCGTCCTTCTTCTGTTTACAAGCCGACAATTTGTCCCAGTTCACCCTCATAGCTGGCATAAGAGTTTTCATTAACGTTATTATTCTTTGAGGAAGAGCAGTAATCATCTGTTCGGGTTTAGCACCACCAGTTTGTCGACCATCCGCCGCTACAATGGCAGCCCAATCACCACCTAATTCATTGGGATGATTTTCCTGACGGATCTTAGCCCATACCGGTTGCGGTACGACATTGCCGAACAGCATATCGATATCCGCAAGATTCATTATCGTAGCATCAACGAGCTGCGATAATTCTTTGTAATACCCTGTAGGATTTTTGCGAGGGTCAGGCAAAGATTGCTTCACCTGTAACACTTCTGATCGTTTCCATGGGAGATGTATCCACACTCTCTGGAAATGCGGCAGCACAATAGGAATAGCATTAGCATCACCCGGCATCCATACCGGTGGAACTTCTCGCATAGGAAATTGACCAGACTCATCTGGCTGTCTTTCAACATCCTCAACAAACAAGGCTTGAGGTATAGGAGTGGGACGGAAAGATAGCAACCGCTCAACAGCACGTCGAACGTTGGTATCCACTATCAGTCCAGTCGAGAACTGAAGCTGTAGATCAGACAAAGCGGTCAGCACCTCGTCAGGTGCATCGGCCGATATCTGATCGCGAAGGACCTTACACATTTCCTCAAACACAAATCTCTGGGTTGGTATATTGAATTGGCAAAATGTGTCGAGTACGACACGGGGTGGATTTCGAAGAGGATGTGTCATCCAACCCATTGCCATATTATATAGCGAAGCACGTTCTCTGTTACCAGGAAGCTGACTACGTCTCTGAGGACCATCGGAACCAGCGGACCCAAGAACAGGTCCGAGCGAGTGAAAGAAGCTAGCCGCAAGAGGAGTAGTACGAGTACGAGTAGAGGGAGAAGTATAGGACACAGGACTAACAAGTGAAGGGGTAGAAACAGTAGCAACAGCAGGAGTTAACAGAGCAGGAGCAGTAGCGGGAGCAGGAGTATGTGGAAGCGGAGGAGCAGTAGGGATAGCAACAGACAAAGGAGCAGGAACAGTCGGAAGAACGGGTGCAGGTTGAGGAACAGGCAAAGGAAGAATAGGTACAGGAGGAACCACAGGAGCTGCGGCACCCTGTACGTACGGAGGTGGCGACTTCATAAGATAGGACATCAAAGGATCCTCAACTGCTTCTTCCTTCTTTTCCGACTCCGTAGGCAGAGTAGGATAGCATTTATCTATAGTCATACGCTGTAATCTGTCGAACACTTCCTTTTCCTTAACCTCCTTATCACGCTGAAATTGCTCTGCTTTCTTTACAATGGTAGCAACACCATCCCTCTGATTTCGTTTAGTCTGTCTGATTTCTTTCTGTCGGGCTTCTTTACGCCACAACCGAAAGGCATCAAACATGGCCGGCCTTGACTTTTTCTCGAACAATTTAGCCTCTAGGTTGTCTAAAATCGGGGTCTCAAAGCTACCATGAGGTGGCCAACTAAGGACACCGTCTTTCTTCGTATAGCGGATCCAGTAATCATTAAAGGTAATCGGGCCTAGCCCATGCTTACTGTACAGTTCATAAGTCGGAGTTCCAACCGGAGGTATCGGACACGAATCCTCCAGTCGGGAATCCACACCACAAGGTCTGAAACAACTAAACAAAGTACTGCGACCAGGCATCTTGCACACTAGCCGAGTTTCACAAACGTCAAGGGTTACGGGATTTACAAAGTCCCTGTAAAGAACAAAACCCTCGGTTTTTGGCGGCTGCAGTCGTCAAACAACACAACAAAGTACCAAGAACTACAAATGCAATGGAACCATGCAACCACTAAGCAACCACAACCAAGAACTATGGGAGCGACCCACAAATACTTAACTCAAAGATCGATGGCGTCACCAGGAAGGCCCGTCAAAGTCTCGCTCTACCAAGGTCTACGCCAGGCGCCAAAACAGGTCTACAGTCAGGGCAGCAGTCCGTCGCAGCCGTCAGGAGGCGGGAATCTTCGCGGGAAAAGTCTTCGGGCCACTTATTTCAACAACAGGATCGATGAAGCGGAGTGCACCTTCCCTCGGAGATTTCACACGAAGTTCGTCACGATCGTCGGGCTTGGACCGGTACCACTGATGCAGCCCCACGTGGGCGCCAACTGAAGGACTGGGTTATTTAGAACCCAGCGGTGCCAGGGCACAACACCTGAAACCTTCGTGGGTAACCTGCTCCGGCGTACGAATCACAGAGACACGGGACACTTCCTTCGGCGTCAAAGATTCAAGGTTTATTTGCTGCAGGGAAACACAGAAATCACGGAAGTACAACAAGTGTAGTTCAGAGTGACTGCTTCAAATTGGTTCTGCGGATCGCTCCTTTTATACACGATTTTCCCATAGAGTTACATTGGACACAAAAGTTTATGACCCGGTTCCCACAATTATCCCCCAGAGGGGTCGCTTTGGTCACTTTTGATACACACAAGGTCCGGGACATAAGTGCGGAAACATTTGGCAGTTCCCAACTGTAAAAACCCATCTTCCCATCATTAGGGCATTCCAATCAGCAGTAAAACAGATCGAAATAGGAACAGGGACAGGTGCAGAGGAAGATGGAGACAGTGGGGAGATCGGAAAGGGTGTAAAAGGGGAGGTATCGGGAAACACGAGATACAGGAATCAAAGGGACGTGCCTAATGAGATGCACGGCTGAGACAATAAGTCGGTACAGCAAGATGAGCCTCGAGCGGCGCCATCTGCCTTACAGTATCATCCCCCTCGTCATAAAGACACTTACAAAGGACATGTGTCTTCCGCAAATATCTTGGGAGTCCCAGGGTCGCGAAACGGACAACGTCCGTTCGCTGGCTACTTGAGGGCAAGAGACAAAATGGATGCCGTATCTAAGATGGAACCCGTGGGTATAGATAGAAATACCCACGTAACAGACGAACGGTTTAGGTTAGCACAGCGAAACTGCGTACACCCACTAAACTCGTCATTTGCGGTTCATAGATACTAGACTCGACTATATTCGTGCGAGTCGAAAACACCACTTACAATTGTCACGGAACCTCACGGCCAATTGGTCTCATATAATGGCCCATTGTACTAAAATGAAGGCATTCTGGGATGACATTTTTGCTTTTCTCCAAAGTTATTACAAGATTATGATTTCCTTGAAGGTAAAATTAATGCTTTATGGTTTCGATCCAGATCTTAAACTGTCAGACCAACTGGCTAAACTAGTGTACATCGTGATGGCAGTGGCTAGATCTTTGCTATTGCAGAATTGGCGGTCAGAGTTGATCCCATCTATGCAGGAATGGCTCCAGAAAATAAAGAGAGTTAGGAAAAGCGAACAAATTTATGCTCTGAGGATAGGGGGGGCAAGAAAATTTGAAAACATTTGGGGATCTTATTTTGATTAATTGTATCTAAGATATTGTGGATCAAAGTGAATAATAAATTACGTTTTTTACTCCTAGATTTATTATGCTATATCACATGAAAGGTTATATGATAACATTTGTTTGTGTATTATGATCATACTGTCACTAAAGGACTTCAATAAAAAACTTTAAAAAAGAAAAAAAAAGACCTGTGCCTCTCATTACAGGATTGGCCAGGAGGTTGACCGTGCTGATGTTTTTGGGTACAAGGTTCTTTCCACTATGGTTCCTGAATAGTCGTTTTCCTTGTCTGTGTTTTTTAATAAACCTGTTCTTGCATACCTTCTTTGGTTGTCCTGTTTTGCCTTTGTACATCTCAATTGGTAAGGAATAGAAGCAAGGGAGGGACGAGGAGGTAAAGCCTCAATTACTTACCGGTAATTGCATTACTCTGAGTCCAACTCCCTTGCTTCCATTACTTACATCCCTCCCTCCCTCCCTGGTAGTCCAGGCCAACCTTTTGGGTATCGTTTTGATCTATGTTGTATTACACGAGGTTTGAGGGTGGTGTGGGCTACTTATAGTCCCCGAGTGATAAATCACGTGGTATGGCTGTCCGGTGAGGCTGGGATGCCTCAATGCATAAGTAATGGAAGCGAGGGAGTAGGACTCAGATTAATGCAATTACCGGTAAGTAGTTGAGGCATTAAGCTCCTAAAAGGGAGAAGATCGCTTTATAGGAGGTAAGGCTTTCTTTAAACCTTTGAGTAAGTCCTTGACTATAGGCATATGGAAAAAAGAAACCTTTGTGGGTGACTTTCAGTAGGCTGTAATGGCCGCCAGATGCACCTTTATAGATGTGAACTGGAGACCAGACCTGGCTACGTATAACTAATAAGACAGGATCACCTATTCTTGACCTAGAAAAGGGTTATGACCGTTACCCATGCACCATAAGTAGAAATGCTTCAACTCGAAAGCGTAATATTTCCTGGTAAAAGGCCTCCTAGATTCCATACGGTCTTGGGAAAGGTCCAGGTGTACATATTGCAAGAATCCAGGAGCCGTGCCCACAAGCTCGGAGAGGGAAGGTTGTGATAGAAGACCTTCCCGTCTAGCTTGGGGAGAAGATCAGGTGTGCATGGCAACCTCCTGTGGGAGGTTCAGAAATGTGAATAAGGTCCAGATACCAACAATGGTAAGGCCATTCTGGGGAGATGAGTATCATTCTGGTCTTAGCTCTGTAAATCTTGTTGATGACCATGGGTATGAGAGGTATGGGAGGATAAGCGTACAGTAATGTCTCTGACCAGCTGATCAAAAGAGCATTCCCCCTGGATCCTAGCTGGGAGAATCTGGATGCAAAGACACAGCATTTTGCATTTGTTGCGTACACTAACAGGCAGATTTCAGTTTTTTCCCACTGCAGGAAAATGCAATGAACAACTTCATCATTTAATACCTAGTTGTGAGTTTCGGCGAAGTTCCTACTGATGGAGTCTGCGTGCACATTGAGTGCGCCTGGCAGGTGAATTGCAGAGATGGTCAGAGGTCTTGCTAGTAGCCATTTATCGCATGGATGTGGGTTGCCCGGGGGGGCATCGAGGGGGAAAAAAGACACTTGCTTTTCCGCCGGCTCCTGTGTCTCTGCTCTTGCTCTTGTGCCTCCGACGACTCCAGGAACAGGAGGCAGGTAGCCAGCCTCTCCCTCCACTAAGCCTATCGCAACACTGCAATGCAGCTTTCTGACTGGTCTAAGCATGTGACACAGCGCTCAGCCTAAGGCTGGAGGGGTGGGCATGTTCTTCATGCAGAAGGGGAAAGTGCATGACTGGTTTGGGCGTCCAGAGAGGGCCGAGCAAACAGTCATAGCTCACTTAGGAGCGGGCAAACCACTCCTCCCCTGCCCAACTCTGAGAGCAGTCTGCCCACCTGCAAAGCAGCAGGAAGCATAAAATTATAATATCACTAAGGTGTAATCAATTTATATTTCTACTATGTATGCCACGCAGTGCTTAAAAGCACTGCTTAACAGAATGTCGCCCCCTGCTTAAAAGCAGGGGGGCGACGCTCCTCCACCATAGCATCATAGCACCATAGCTATAGCTCTCCGCCATAGCAGTTTGTTTACTCGAAAAACTGTGGAGGAACTCCAAAAATCTGACAGACCTCGACAAATTCAAAACAGCTTCCAAGGCCCACCACAAGCTCATCAGACTCTCCAGGAAGAAAGCAATTCAGGACAGTATCTCCTCCAACGCACACAACAGCAAGGAACTCTTCAGCATCATCAAATGTTTTGCCCAACACAACAGCGAATCCAATCAATCAATCAATCAGGAAATTTGTAGAGCACACTACTCACCCGTGAGGATCTCAAGGCACTAGGGGGTGGGGGTGCTGCTACTGCTCGAATAGTCAGGTCTTGAGTAGCCTCCTGAAGGACATCACACTCTCCCACGACCTATGCTTCAGACTCAGTGCTTCCATCACAAAATCAAGAACATCTATGACAACTTCGACAACAACAACCCCGCGAGGAACCCCCTCTCACCGCTCCCAGCAGCACGCAGCCGACACTTGACAGATGGGAAGCCCTCAGCATCGAAGAGACTCTGAGGATAATGAAGACTACCCACTCTCGGGCCCCCACAGACCCCTGCCCCCACCACATCCACTGCAAAGCCACAAACATCATCGCCCGAGCTTCAATGTAACATCAACAGCTCCTTCGAGACCGCCTCCTTCCCCTTCGACTGGAAAGATGCCAAGAGCAACCCTCTCCTCAAAAAAACCTTCAGTGGACCCCTCCAACCTCAAGAATTTCAGACCGATCTCCCTACTCCCTTATCCAGCCAAAGTCATGAAAAAGCCATCAACAGTCAATTTGCCGCCTTCATCAAAGAAAACAACATCCTCGACTCTTCCCAATCAGGCTTCAGGAAGAACCACAGCACCAAAACCACACTTCTTGCAGCAACAGTCGACATCCATGCCCTCCTTGACAGAGGAGAGACAGTGGTCCTCATCCTCCTTGACCTCTCCACAGCCGTAGACACTGTCTCCGACTCACCCTAACCTGCAGACTGCACAATGCGGGATTCCGGAGCAAGGCCCTCGACTGGATCCTCTCTTTCCTCTCTAGCAGAATGAAACAAATCATACTCCCTCCATTTCTCTCAGACCCGACTCCAACCATCTGCGGAGTCCCACAAGGATCCTCAATCAGCCCGGCCTTGTTCAACATCTACATGGCCCCACTCGCATCCATCGTCAGAGCACACAGACTCAACATCACATCAGACGCAGACAACACCTAACTCATCCTCTCCCCATCCAACGAACCCAACATCACCAAACACAACATTCAAGACAGAATGGAAGCCTTCAAGATAGATGAAGAGCAGCTGCCTTCAACTCAACACAGACAAAATCGAGATTCTCATCATGGGCCCACCCCCCACAACTGGAACGACACCTGGTGGCCCCCCGCCCTCGGAGAACCCCCACACCCACAGACCATGCACGCAACCTTGGAATCATCCTGAACTCCGAAGTCAAAATGGACCACCAGGTCAATGCCATCACCTCCTCCCGCTACCAAACCCTCCGCCTACCCTGCAAGACCTTCAAGTCGATCTCCCCGAACACAGGAGAACTGTCACATATGCCCTCATCAGTAGCAGACTGGACTACGTCAATACACTCTGCGCCGGGATCAACAAGAACCTTACCCGCAAACTCCAGAATGTCCAGAATGCAGCAGCTAGACTAGTCCTCAACCTACCACGCAACTGCCAAATCAGCCAACACCTACTGTCCCTGCACTGGCTCCCCGTCGAGAAGAAAAACACCTTCATGCTCCTCACCCACGCACACAAGGTCCTCCGCAACACTGGACCAGCCAACCTGAAACACTGCCTCATGTGCTCCGCTCAGCAAAGCTCTCCCTCGCGACAATACGTCTAATCAAGAATAGCAAAACAGGAGGGAGCTCCTTCTCCCTCCTCGCAGCCAAGGTATGGAACTCCCTCCCACTCCACCTTCGACAGACAGCATCGCTCCCTAACTTTTTAAAGGACTTCAAGACCTGGCTCTTCGATGGAACTCAGTGAACCTCCAGGTTCTGCGGAACCCACCCTGACTCACTTTCACTCAGCGCCTTGAGACCTGTTCCGTTTGAGTCGCTTGCGCTTCATACACCTATTTATTGATTGTTGCGCTTCATACACCTATTTATTGATTGATAGCGGAGGAGCCGACCCTGCAAGCATGCACCACGTAAAACAGAAAGGAATAACGTTGTGCAACACTCGTTGAACAACAGGAAGAGCTTAAAACGATTACGGGGGATGCACAATATTAGAGGCCAATGGGAACAAAACACTGAGAGACACAGAGAAGGGACAGAAAGAAAATATAAGGCAGGAGTCATATAGCGTGGAGGACAGACTGCTAATGTGACACAAAAAATGAAAGAAGGACGATAACATGCAAGCACAAACTGACAAGAGACACAAGACACACTCAAGACACAACTAGACAACACACGCACCCAGGAGCAGCTGGGGCCTGGCCTCGACGCAGCGGAATTTCGATTCTACGAACACCCTGAAGGAATACCAGAAACAAAATAACTCACTTTCGAGGAAGTATGTTTTTAGGGGCGCCCTGGAAGAGAAATGTAGGTTATTTCTGTCATTTGTGAGCGGAATGTCACTCGACAGGAACCGCCATCACTTTACTGGAAGATGCATGAATAGCACTCATGGAGCCCCTCCGCTGCTTGATGCTGGCGGCGAACGTCTCCAGAGCTAAAATATCACAAGCACGCGAACGCCACACACAGCAGAAAGCAATGACGGTGTGCAACTCGAGGTGAACAACAGGACTGGAGCATAACAATTACCGGAATGTACAATCAGAGAGGCTGATGGGAACTAAACACTGAGAGACAGAGAAGTGACAGAACAGTGTTGGAAAGGAGGATTGACTATCATAGAAGCACGAGGAATGAAAGAAGGACGATAACTCCCAAGCACAGACTGACTAGAGACACGAAACACAGTTCAGACGGGCACAGGGAGAGGAAGACGTGATACCCAGACGCACGCACTCACGCACGTGTCTGTGAACGCACAGGCCGGTGACCTCACACACAGAGAGAAGAAGGAGGAAGCACGCGACCAGGGGTGAAAGAAGCGCACAGACACCAGGACACGGTGCTATGGACGTGTGTAGGCTGTCGCATTCAGGAAGAGGCCTCCGGATCCTTCTGCTGGCCGGACTGTGGTGAGTGTGACCTCCAAGCGACCTTTCTTTGCTGCTTCAGCGCCTGGGAGGGAGTTTACATCAGGGAGAGGCGCATGTCCTGTCTCTCTCTTGTGACCTAGAGGTGGGAATATAACTGAATGCACGAGGAGAGCCGAGCCGGGGCCGAGCCAGAGCCGAGCCACGGGTGTTCCTGACCCGAAGAGACACGAGCCGAGCCACAGACCTATCCACTAAAAGGCTCATAGACGGCATTTGAAAATATCCAAATACCTCCTAAAATTTGGGGGAAAAATCGATTTCTTGGCAGGAGTAACTCATATAGTCGTAGGAGTTCCCTAAAGTTAAGTTAACTGCAATGGGTTACACTGCCTCGAAGTTGTTGCCTAGAGGCGCATCATTCGGGGTTTGAACCCAGGGTTCCTCTTCTCCGTCTGCAGCGCCCTCTGAGCCTCTGTGTTTACTGTGAAGGACACTGCTCGGTCTATAGCCATCGCTCGACCGTGTTCATTAAAGCTGACTTGCAGTCAGTGCTTTCATTGGGATGTAAAAGGGGCGTGGCTAAATAAGTTTAACTAGGAATCAGGCCTGGAATTGGACAGAAAATACACCCTGAAGCCAAATTAAAAGTGGCCTCATTTGTGAATGAGATGGCTAAAAAAGCAGCCCACACTCACAGACGGGCAATATTTGAACTTGTAGAGGGGTTTCACTTGGTATTGGAATCCGCGTGCATGTGTTCCTGCTACATTCAGTCTTTGTGGTAATATTAGGCAAGCTACCAGTAACAAATGGCCCATTAGACAATAAACCGGGCTCACTAACAGAAACGTAAGTGCTCCATACATTCACCTCTTAGGCCGACACTTCTGGCACTGCCAGATTACCCTCATCCGACCCCGACCGGCACAGCTTATAACTTGTGAACTAAAGTCACGTGTTTCACACACCGTGTCACCTGCCATTATATGGGTGTCTCTGTGTGTTTTCTGTTATTTCAACCACACAACAACCCGCATATGTGCTGCGGGGAATGAGATTTTGATACCTTTTCTGATTACTTTGATACCTATCTCATTCGTTCTTTTTGGATCGATTATTCTCTGTCATTGAGTAAAAGACAAACCCCGCATTTGTTAGATCAACCCCATAGACTGACGCAACTCTGAAGAACCACTTACAACTGATAAAGTTTTAAAAGTTTAATATAAATCAGAATAAAGTGCATATACAATCCTCTCAGGATAAGATTCAATAAGTATACAGGAACTAAAAGGAACATAAATTCCCTAAAGAACCTCAGTCTACAATCAAAATCAGTTCCAGAATCAACAGATTAAAAGCATAGACACAAAGTGGTTCCGTTGCGTCATCTACAAAAAGAGAATAAACAAGTTAAATCTGTCCCTACTCTAGGCTAGGTGACATCCCTACTTCGCAAGTTCCTTACCTAAAAAAGGTGTCATCAGTTTGACTTCCAAAGAAGTTCAAACTCTCTTAGCCTCTAATGGTAACTTATGTTGAGAAGCAGTACCCTCTCTGCCTACCCATCCGCTCTCTAAGGGTCCTCGGCCTACTGCTCTCTTGCGCTCTGATCTCTCTCAGCGCTCGCTCCTAACTTCTCCTCCCCAGGGTGCTGTCCCTAAATACACAATCACAGTATGGGTGGAACGCCCCTTTGACGCCCACCATGTACACATTCACATGATGTCATTTCTGGCTCTTTCCATGGCTTCATCTCTTCGCGTCGTCCGTTAAGTTGACCTTTCTTCTTAGGCACCATCTTCATCTTCTTGCTGGTGACTTCATTGACATTTCATTTGACACTTTCGGAGCAAAAGTCTATCACCTCAACAGAACTCTACTCTTTACGATTATGTTCTTAACCTCTTTTGGTCTTGTGAACGGTCATTTCTAAACAAGACTCAAATTCCAAGCGTCTCTTATCTCACTTAGGCCATAAACTTCGTCCAGCATTGTCACCTTAAATCTAACAAGACCTTTGACTCTTGGCTCGCACATTCAGATCAAGGCTATCCACGATTCCTGTGAGCCCACTAAATTACATACAGCAGACTACACTCCTGCGAACCCTTGGTCAGTTAGGTTAAAATCACACATGACCACACTCTTCTAACATTCCTACAAACTCTTCTACACAGTATAACCTTTAACACACATTTATATATAATCGCATTTAGCAAATCATTGATTATACTAGAATACATTTTACATAGAATACAACTTTATATTCTCGTTCGTTACATCGTGCTATACACTCTCTGCACATTTCTTCATTTCACGTTTCGCCGCTTTCTCCGTTTAATAATTACACACGTACATGAATTCAGTTTGCACGTTCTACTGTTCTTATGCATTTCTATACATTTCTATATTAGCCCACTATGTATACGGGCTCCTCCTAATTCTAACGCATATTCTAAAGTGAACACAAATACATTTCCTATTACCTTGGTTACATCGGCCAACTTTACTCTATAAGTGCTAACTTCACATTATAGATTCTACGTTTTATGCGATATGCTTGTGAATATGGTACAGATATACTTTTTATTCAAATTGCGCTCTCTCAGTTCCCCCCTTTGATGACCTCTAGGGGTCATCACTAAATGCAATTTGAATGACACCTTACACAGAACTAGTTACAAGATTCCCTCTTTTTATCGTTTCGAGAGCTCTTAAACTTTTATACTGTTGATCTTGTAAAGCAGCTAATCTCCTTTCTTGCTCTCTCATGGACCTTTGTAACCTTTTCGACGTATACCATTTGTACAGTTTCACTAACCCTAACAATGTGATTATGCAAATTAATATTATTAAAACAGGTTTCAATATGTACCACACAATGCTTTTACCAAGGTTGGCAAACCAACTTCCAACCTTTCCTACTCCATGACCTACCTTTTCCCAAACATTTACTTTTGTTAAATCTCCTATTTCTTGGTGTATCTCTGTAATGTTGTGTATGACTTTCTCAAGTGGTTTTGAATTATCAGGAATATAAGTACAACATTCCTGGACCTTCAAAGCCTTGCAGACTCCGCCCTCTTTTGCTAGCAGAACATCTAAAGCAAGACGGTTCTGAAGAACCTTTGCCCTAATCGACTGCATCTCTCCTTCTACTAGCATCAATGACCTTGCAGTACTTGCAGATAATCTATCTACAACTGTAGCTAGTCTCCTGATCTTAACATCGTTAAGGATTAAACCTAAAAGAGGAAACATTGCTCCAAATATGTCTCCAACTACTTCTGCATCTCCTACTTCTCTTTTCGCTCTTGTCGAAGCCTTTCCTTCTATGATCGCTAAATCCTTTGCATGATATATTTTGGGGAAGACAATTGCCAAGTAACACGAACCATACCAATTGTCAGGCAGTTTTACATAGGCATTTCTTCCACATACAAAATATCTATTAGGAATAGCTTGCATCCCTTTCATAAAATCCTTCGTATAGTACTCTAATCTAAAAGCATGTTCGCAATTTACTTCACCTACAAATACACTCTCATAATATGTCTTGCTTCGAGTTAAACATAACTTTCCTTTCTGCGTTCTATCCAATGCTATTGGACCATTACTACCTTTCTTTTTATGTGCCTTTTCTTCTTCGGTCCAATCTGTTTTCCACTGTCCTGACATTTTTAGAATCTTCTGTCTTCTGTACCGGTCATCTACTTGTCCTATGAACTTTTTCTCTACCTCTGACACTTTGCAAGTCAGATTATTTCTGTGTGCATATGATGTATCTAGTGTATCCCAAGGAAGAAAGAATTTCGCTAATCTATCCTCCTTTTTATAATAGTCCCACTTATTCATTTGTTTATAATTCGGAACTTCAGGCAGTACCGAATCATAATTTGAAAAGTAGTACTCGAACCCTTCTCTACCATAAAATATACTGAGCAGTAAACTACATGTTATCCCATAAGTCAGTGGGAGATGATGATATCTGATGCCTTCGTCTACAGAAGCCGGCAATTGCATACAAACATAGCAATCTTTGGCCTCCATGGCATCAATATACTTGTATAATAGCTTGGCATATGCGTTAGATCTAAAATTTCTCTGTGACTCGTCTACGTGTAACCTACGAGCTTCGTCTGCCAGTAACGCCTTTTCACGGATCACAGTGCTCTCCTCCTTCTTCCCAACAAGAGCAGGTTTCAAAGTCGTTACAAGCTTTACATCTGTTGTCTCTTTTTCACTTGCATGTCCTACTATGTATGATATGGTAACTACTGTAATAATGAGAAAAATTACTACTGCTATTAGTGTACCTATTATGCATTTGGCTTTTCGGTTTGGGTTGCCGTTCTCCATGTTATCAAACAGCGTAGCTCTTTCTTTTTTGAGGAAAGTTTTTCTTTTTCAAGTCTTTGTTTTGCTTTATTTGCTTTCTCAGTCTGTAAAGTGCTCTTATCAACAAAGTCTCTTTTTCACAACAATGTCTTTTTTTCTTCAGCAATAGACAACCCTAACCCTTCTCCGTCCTCTAAATGTAATCCCTAATTTTATTCTTCTTTCCACTCGGCGCTAGGTTATCTTCGTCTTTATAGCTTAAACACAAAAGTCTTTATGCATCTACAATGATTCTTGTACCTGCAGCTTTAATGACATGTTCCAATAATTCCAAACGAATGACTTTTTCTTCTTGTTCTGGTATTTGATGACCAAAAGTCAGAAACTCTAATCGATTTAGCACTAGATCTTTGATCCGACTCAGGTAAGGGGGTATGGGAAGTGTGAAAGTCAGTAGCCCCTCAGTCTCGATTCCAGGCATCAACATCCATATCTCCACTGCCACAATTGGATCGAGATTGATCACCTTCACGTCTCTCACTCTCCCAGATTTCTGTCCCCAAGACATCTGCTAGATAAGTCCACTCTGGGGTGGCGTATCTTCTGCAGGGCACACGTACCCTTCTTGATCTTCTCGGACTTTCAGTACCTGAATCCGTAGTTTCTTCTTCTTGATCCGACTCTTCGGAGATCGGGACAAGGGTTCTTTCTTGATTTGCTTTTAAGCTTCGCCTTCTCCTTCTCTCCGGCCAACTAGCTTCGTCACTCCTTGTCCTCCTGCTCCTTGTTCTTGGACTGGTCTCTTGATCACTTACAGCTTGTTCGGTATCTGATTCGAACTCCCAGGTACTCTCCTCTTCTGAGACAACTTCGGTCTCACTGGTGTCCTGACCGTCATCAACCTGTTCCGACACAGGCTCAGCCTCTTCGATCACCTCCACAGCTTGGCTTTCCCCCTCTGTGGCTTCTCCGCTTTCCGCTGGATTCTCATCCGAGAGAGGAGCTGTTTCTTCTAGAGGTGTTGGCACTCTTCGGGTGTGTGAAGCGTGTATCCAGTTGGGCAAGCCTCCACACTTTACTGCAGTGTTCGTAACTAGTATGACTTGGAATGGTCCTCGCCAGCGCACGTCTAGACAGTTCTTCCTGACATGCTTCTTCACCAGGACCCAGTCCCCCGGACACAGGTCATGGCACAAGTCTTGTGCTGATGGAACCTCTGCAGCCTGGACCTGGAGGGACACAGAATTAACGGCATCAGATAGTCCCTTGCAGTAGTCCAAGATCAAATCGTCTGTGATGTTCAATAACGCTGCAGTCGGAACCGATGGCAATCTCATAGCTCTCCCCATTAGCACCTCGTGTGGAGAGAGACCTGTTTTTCTATCTGGTGTGCTACGTATGCTCATAAGAACCAATGGAAGTGCATCAGGCCAACTCAGGGATGTCGATGAACAAACTTTGGCGAGTCTGGACTTGATTGTACTGTTGATTTGCTCTACGATCCCTGAAGCTTCTGGTTGATAGCTGCAATGGAGCTTCTGATCGATACTCAAAGCTGAACATAGCATCTTCACTATTTCGCTGTTAAAATGAGTTCCTCTGTCCGATTCCAAAGAGGATGGCACCCCAAACCTCGGTATCAACTCTCTAAGTAACAATTTTGCTACTGTAAGTGTATCGCACCTACGTGTAGGGTAAGCTTCAACCCATCTAGAAAATATACAGACAATCACTAAAACGTATCTGAGTCTATTGCACTTGGGCATTTCGATGAAATCCAGTTGCATTCTATTGAAAGGCCCCCCAGACCTCCCTATGTGACTCAATGTGACTGGTGTTCTCTTTCCTACGTTTAGTTGCTGACAGATCGCACAACGCTGACATACTGCTTCTGCCGCTACTCTAAACTTCGGATTAAACCACGTTTGTCTGAATACTCTCACCATGGCATCTCTACCTATGTGTGCTGATCCATGCAATTTCCGTGCCATTGGACTAACAAGTTCGTTTGGTAAAACTGCTCTCCCATCTGCAGAAATCCAAAAATTCATTTCACTTTTAGTACATCCAGCTGTTTCCCAGCCCTTTTTCTCATCATCTGGTGCATTTTCCTGAACACATTTCAATTCGTCCCACGTATCTACAGTGTCTAACAACATAGTTAACTCAGTTCTTTCTTGTATTCCCCCCCACTTCTACATTGGTGTGAGAATATCCCTGTTCTGCGCAGTAACGTGCTACTTCATCTGCGTAACGGTTGCCTTGCGACACAAAGTCTACATTCTTCGTGTGCGCGGCACATTTGACAACCGCTATGGCTGTCGGACCTTGCAATGCTTCTAACAATAATCTCACGAATTCTCCATTCCTAATAGGAGAACCCGAGGAGGTCATGTAACCTCTTTGAGACCATAACTGCCCGTAATCGTGAACTACCCCGAAACCATACTGGCTATCGGTGTATATGGTGACTCGAATTTTGTTACCTGCTAAACAGGCACGCGTCAAAGCAATGATTTCAGCTACCTGAGCGGAATGTACTCCTTCCAGGCAGGCGGCTTCCACAACTCTGGTAATAGTACAAACTGCATATGCTGCTCTCAGCTGACCGATATCGTCTCTTACGCATGAACCATCAACAAAGAATATTTCATCGGGGTCAGTCAATGGCTCATCTACGATATCAGGTCTCGGTTTGGTGCATAGTTCAGTCACATCAAGGCAGTCATGATCTGTACAAATTTCATCATCAATCTCATTTGGAAGTGGCATCAAAGTAGCAGGATTCAAGACAGAGCATCTCTTTAGGGTCACATTCTCGGCAGCCAATATGACTTGCTCGTAGCGTGTGAGCCTGCTATTCGTCAGATGCTGAGTCTTAGTCCTGGTCATTAACAATTCCACAGAATGCGGTACGTACACCACTAACTGATGTCCCATTACCACACTTTCACACCTTTCAATGCTGACACCCGTTGCAGCAACGGATTTGAGACATCCGGGCAACGCTGCGGCTACTGGGTCTAATGTAGCCGAAAAATAAGCAACTGGCCTACGCGCATCTCCGTGTATCTGGGCCAAAACTGCTAAAGCGCAACCTTCTCTTTCGCAGCAGTAAAGCAAGAATGGTTTTTCGTAATCAGGCATTCCCAAAGCCGGGGCACGACACAAGTCCTCCCTCAGCTGCAAAAACGCCATCAAACAATCTTTGTCCCATGGTACCGGATCACTCACTCCTTTGTGAGTCAGTTGTAGTAACGGTTTTGCCTTCAGTGAAAAGTTGGCTATCCACTGTCGACAATAATCGACCATGCCTAGAAACATTCTGACTTCTCTTTGTGTTTTAGGCGCGTTCATTTTCATGATCGCCTCTATTCTATCTGGAGACACCTTCCGTTTTCCCTTTTCAATCCCGTGGCCCAAGTATTGCACTTCAGTCAGACAATACTGCAATTTACTTGGAGACACCTTGTGTCCGTTCTCGGCCAAGTGATTTAGTAAGGTAATGGTGTCTACTCTGCAAGCTTCCTCAGTTTCTGACGCCACTAGGAGGTCGTCTATGTACTGGACTAGAACCGAATTCTTGGGCAGTACTAGACTTTCAAGGTTCTTCTTCAGCAGCTGGTTAAAAATCGATGGGCTTTCTGTATACCCCTGGGGAATACGACACCATGTTAGAACGCGATTTTCCAGCTTAAAAGCGAACAGATACTGGCTCTCCTCATCTAAAGGAATCGAAAAGAAAGCCTGGCACAAGTCTATCACTGTGAACCATTCAGCTTGGAACGGTATCTGAAACAATATCACTGATGGATTCGGTACCACTGGACAACATGAAACAACGATATTATTAATCTTTCGAAGGTCCTGTACTATTCTGTATTTCCCACTAGGCTTCTGCAAACCCATAATCGGGGAGTTACATGGACTACCCACGATTTCCTTCAGTATTCCCTGTTTAATCATGGATTCGATCACAGG
This sequence comes from Lissotriton vulgaris, assembly GCF_964263255.1. NCBI lineage: Eukaryota > Metazoa > Chordata > Amphibia > Caudata > Salamandridae > Lissotriton > Lissotriton vulgaris. The sequence goes on from NC_141685.1 coordinate 220,597,420, forward strand.
CTTTATTCCTGCAATCGTCTCCGGTGTCAACTTATATTGTGGTGTTCTTGGATACTCGGCATTGGGTCTTACCATGATCTTTACTGGTTCTACCCCTTTGATCAATCCTATTTCTTCTCCAGTAAAATCCCACACCTCAGCTGACACTTTCTCCCTCAAGTCCTGTGGAAGCTCCTCCACTGTTAAGGTAGGATATAGTTCCACGCATCTCTGCGAGTTTACAACCTTAAAATCGGCATCATCATCGTTAGTCTGCACTTCTACTCCCTCAGGTGTGCAATATATTGTGCAATTCAGTTTACACAACAGATCTCTTCCTAACAAACACACAGGGCTAGAATCACAGATCACAAACTGATGTTCATCACTGTAATTCCCTATCTTCACTGACACTAGTTCTGTCAGAGGATTCGTCATTCTCCTGTTTGCGACTCCTACCACCTGAATCGTTTCTCCCGACATTGGCAGACCTGGGACTACCGCTGATCTCAAAGTGGATCGAGTGGCCCCCGTATCCACCAAAAAGGTCGTAGGACATCCAGCTACTTCAGCCTCTACGTATGGTCCTCTCTGGTCTACCTCCAGGGCTGCTCCTAGAGTACAGTCTTCTTCTCTATTCACTCGTTGTCCCGTAAGAGGATCAACGTAGTAACATTCTTCTCCTCCTACGAACAATGGCATTTGTCTATAGGTTTTCCCTCCATTTGCAATGCGAGGCGGTTGAGCAAACGGGGCTCGAGGAGTCTGAGTCCCCCCTTTGACAAACTTTCCCTTCGGGACTGCTGCTCCCTTAACCACGTTGTTCTGAACCTCATCCTCCTCCTGTTCTAATTCGCCCGTCTCGACATTATAAGGACACTCGCGTCTCCAATGTCCCACCTCGTTACACTGATGGCACCTCGTTGTCTTTTTCAGTGTCGCGGTATCTATCCTCGGTCTCGGTCTTTCCTCCTCATCTCTGCTTTGATTATTCTGTTTCTTTCCTAGTGTTCCTGTTCCCTGTTGCCGCTGTCCACCCTTTCCAGCTGATTGCATCTGCACCAACATCAGCTTTTCCTTAAGTTTCTTTGCCTTCGAATCTATTTCATCGCTACAGTACCTCGCGTACCTCAGAATCTCATCTAAAGGTTTGTTTTGCCAACAAATCAAATGCTGTTGAATCATTAAGCTTATGTCTGGTCTCAATCCTAAGACGAACTTCGACACAAACTGTCCTATGTCTTTGGGATCCATTACGTCCAACCCACTGTACTGTTTGAATGCTTTCAGCAATCTCTCATAGAACTCGTGAACGGTCTCTTTAGGTTCCTGAGTTGTTCGATCTATCTTAACCCAGTCTATGTCCTGCACCGGCACTTTCTCTTTTAACCATGCTATTACTCTCTCGTATTTTTCCATGACTCTCTCTGATGGACCATTCGTCTGGGCATCTCTCGGAGGCTCACAAGTGGGCCATTCGATACTAAGTTTGCATGCCGTCCACAAATCTCCGGGTACTACGATATCGAACAAGGTGTTCAAATCGATCCACAGCACCTTAGAGATCTTCACGAACCTCTCTACCTGTTTATACCACTCAACGGGGTTCTCTCTTAACTTGGGGAAAGAATTAGTAAATGCCGCTAAATCCCCCCTACTCCAGGGCACATGGACGTAGTTTCCATTCGCGATTTCTCGCAAAGGGAAAGCTTCCATTCGCATTAGCTCTCCATCCGGGGACCTCGTAAGTGTACTCCTTCTGACGGTTCCCCTCTTGGACCATTTTTCCTCCCATTTATCCAAAGTCCTCCACAATCTAATACTCTGAATCAGTTCCCTTATGTGTATTTTCAGCGCGATCGTTCTACGCTCATCCAGATCCTGATCCGTGCAAGTTAGCCTATGGTTACCCTGTAAAGCTTTAGTTCGTGATAGGTCTATCATATACCTATTTGCCAAATTAGATAAATTCTCATGAGCTGACCTCGCTCTCCGAGTAACATCTTTAGACATAAACAGTATTTCATCCGGTTCATACAGCTCTATCCTTTCCATTGCCACTGTGCCGTCTATTATTTCATCCAAGTCTGATTTCAAACTCATTACATCGAGCCGTTTTGCTTTTATTTCGGCTCTCAGTATCTCAGTCCTAGGTTGTTCGCTTATATCCCTCTTACCTCCACTACGCGCCCTACGTCTAAGCACAGGTGAGTTGTGAGGAGTTCTTCTCGCTTCTCTTTGTTCCCACCTTTCTAGATCCCAAGCTTTTCCATCCTCTCTTGGGGTGTGGTGGAACAATGATCTATTCCCCATCACTACATTCTGTCTTTTCGGCTCGGTCTCTTTGGATACAATATAGGATCCTCCGTTCTGTCCTGTATCACTGCAAATCCCTTGCTGTCTGGTGTCGCTCAGTAACCGATAAGGTCCTTCACGGTCCTCCATGTTCCCGCGACCTCGTTCGTGATCACCGGATGCATGGCGAGACGTTTCGCAACTCCCTATATTCTCCTGACTTCGTCCGTGATCACCGGATGCATCGCGAGGCCCTTCGCGACTCTCCATGTTCCCGTGATTCCAATGTCGCACATTTTCGCCCGGGGCATGGTGAGTGCACCTGAAACTATCTCGGTACTCCTGCGTCCTTCGTTCTCCCTCACTAAGGATGAGACGAGGCACTCCCCCACACCCTGCACTCCTGTCGTCGCACACTTGCCTACTGCCACTAGTGGTATGGCAAGTATCTCCTTTGCTTCCTTGACTCCCTCTCTCCCACTCCGGGCTGCTTTCGCCAGCTCCACAATGAGAGAGGATCCTGTTATCCTGATCTCTCCATTCTGCTTCTGTTTCTAATCTTTTATTCTGAGTCTCTTCGGCAGCATCCCATTCTCTCAAATATTCCCTTAATTCCTTATAGGATTTCGGTTTCGGTCCTCTCAGATCCATCTGTCCTCTTTGACCCCCTTGTTCTATCCAGGGACCCGTTGCGGAATCTAATGGGGTACTCCGACTCATTGGTCCTAGCAACTGCCTCTGGGGATTTATCGTATTATTCCTATTCTCCATCTCTGCCCTTTCCCTGTCCCATCGTGCCTGTTCCTCCTGCTGGACTCCCTCTGGGTTGTAGATTGACACTATAGGGGCTATGGTAACAGGTACTTGTAGAGCATCTGGCAATTGATACGACCTTGCATGTTGCGTTTCTGGCACCTTCTGGACCACGAATCTTCCTACTACTCTCTGTTCGGGACTAGATTGAGGTACTTCCTCACCTTTCTTGGGATCCCACTCTGTTACTGGGAGCGGTTTATATTCCCCCCATCTAGCTCCGTCCCCTTGTTGTAGTTCGGGACTTTCGGCTTCTCTGTTGTACGGAGGTGGTCTATCCATTAATAGTCTCTCTATTAGATCCTCATCTGGCTCGCTATCCTCATCTTCTTCTAGAGGTTTCTTTTCTCCCGTAATTTCTAGCATCGGGTACAATTTGTCTGCTTCTATCCTTTGCACCCTCCACTTTTTAGCTTCATCATCCCATTTTGCATCCTGCACTGCCTTTACCGATCGTCTCACTCTTTCTTGACGTCTACTCACGCTCTTTTCGTGTGCTGCTCTAAACCATGCACTAAGGGCTTCGAACTGTGTTGGCCTCGGTAGAGGTCTCGTTGCGAGCATTACCGCTTTCAGTTGGTTCAATACTTCTAGCTTAAACGTCCCGTATCTCGGAAACGTCAGTTCCTTATTCCCTTCTGTTAGCTTATTCCACTCGGAGATCCATAGTATCGAGTGTAAGCCTACATTCACTGCCATATGATAAGCTGGTGTGCCTTCTGGTGGAGCTTCTTCTCCTGCATACAAGTTTCTTCTATCTCTCCTAAAGATCGCCCTTAAACGCTTAAAACACTTCATTTTCGATAATCTACGATTTTCCCTTATTCTCTTCCTTATTTACGTCCCGATGACAAACCACCGATCCCTGTGCGGCTCTCGCTAATCAGCCTATCCCAGCGCGGTTCTACACCAACCGGCCAATCTCAGCGCGGCTCTACGCTGACGTCACTCGTCCCCTCTTCAGCAGTTCCCCTCCTTTCTCTGCTCATCTCGCGGTCTTGCATGCGTCTCATTCATACACCGAAAATGACTACTTCCGTCCAAGCGATCACTTTTCTCTGACTGTACGTCCACAGTCTAACTGTAATTGTCACCTCAACTGGCGAGACGTCTTCCCTCTCACTTCAGACGCTCGCCTTAACCGATAGGTTACTTACACACAGTAAACGTACGACCAGCGTCCGTTACTCATACACTCACTCTTACGCTCCCCCTATCATCGGTCCTACGGGCGATCAATGGTACCTCATGACCCCCTTTACAATGGTAGACAATTACTCTGGGTGTTCGATACACCCGAACCACTTAAGCCCTTCTTTGGATCTTAAGATTTTTATCCGGTTGCGCGCGCTCACAACCTTCCCTCAATCACACTACAGGCATTCAACTCCGCTTGACATTACAACACAGGTACAACATAAAACACCGCAATCTTACAACGCATGACCCTTATACTCACTGTCGACCGACTCTGCTGCTTTTCTCTCGACGCACCGTCAGCACCTTCTTCGGCAGGGATTCTTCTTCTGGTCGTCGATGACTAGGGACCTTGGGGTAATCTAAACCTGACCTAGGTTGTCTTCCTCAAGAAGAAAACCATCTTTCTCTGCTACCAACTGCGGGGAATGAGATTTTGATACCTTTTCTGATTACTTTGATACCTATCTCATTCGTTCTTTTTGGATCGATTATTTTCTGTCATTGAGTAAAAGACAAACCCAGCATAAGTTAGATCAACCCCATAGACTGACGCAACTCTGAAGAACCACTTACAACTGATAAAGTTTTAAAAGTTTAATATAAAATCAGAATAAAGTGCATATACAATCCTCTCAGGATAAGATTCAATAAGTATACAGGAACTAAAAGGAACATAAATTCCCTAAAGAACCTCAGTCTACAAAAGAATACAATCAAAATCAGTTCCAGAATCAACAGATTAAAAGCATAGACACAAAGTGGTTCCGTTGCGTCATCTACAAAAAGAGAATAAACAAGTTAAATCTGTCCCTACTCTATGCTAGGTGACATCCCTACTTCGCAAGTTCCTTACCTAAAAAAGGTGTCAGCAGTTTGACTTCCAAAGAAGTTCAAACTCTCTTAGCCTCTAATGGTAACTTATGTTGAGAAGCAGTACCCTCTCTGCCTACCCATCCGCTCTCTAAGGGTCCTCGGCCTACTGCTCTCTTGCGCTCTGATCTCTCTCAGCGCTCGCTCCTAACTTCTCCTCCCCAGGGTGCTGTCCCTAAATACACAATCACAGTATGGGTGGAACGCCCCTTTGACGCCCACCACGTACACATTCACATGATGTCATTTCTGGCTCTTTCCATGGCTTCATCTCTTCGCGTCGTCCGTTAAGTTGACCTTTCTTCTTAGGCACCATCTTCATCTTCTTGCTGGTGACTTCATTGACATTTCATTTGACACTTTCGGAGCAAAAGTCTATCACCTCAACAGAACTCTACTCTTTACGATTATGTTCTTAACCTCTTTTGGTCCTGTGAACGGTCATTTCTAAACAAGACTCAAATTCCAAGCGTCTCTTATCTCACTTAGGCCATAAACTTCGTCCAGCATTGTCACCTTAAATCTAACAAGACCTTTGACTCTTGGCTCGCACATTCAGATCAAGGCTATCCACGATTCCTGTGAGCCCACTAAATTACATACAGCAGACTACACTCCTGCGAACCCTTGGTCAGTTTGGTTAAAATCACACATGACCACACTCTTCTAACATTCCTACAAACTCTTCTACACAGTATAACCTTTAACACACATTTATATATAATCGCATTTAGCAAATCATTGATTATACTAGAATACATTTTACATAGAATACAACTTTATATTCTCGTTCGTTACATCGTGCTATACACTCTCTGCACATTTCTTCATTTCACGTTTCGCCGCTTTCTCCGTTTAATAATTACACACGTACATGAATTCAGTTTGCACGTTCTACTGTTCTTATGCATTTCTATACATTTCTACATTAGCCCACTATGTATACGGGCTCCTCCTAATTCTAACGCATATTCTAAAGTGAACACAAATACATTTCCTATTACCTTGATTACATCGGCCAACTTTACTCTATAAGTGCTAACTTCACATTATAGATTCTACGTTTTATGCGATATGCTTGTGAATATGGTACAGATATACTTTTTATTCAAATTGCGCTCTCTCAGTGCCATAAACAAGCAAGAGCTATTACCTTTACCAGTGCTTGTTAGAGTATCAAATAAAAGGTTATCTACAAAGATCTTGCTGTGAATAATAGACGTGAAAGTTTCAATTCAGAAAATCTGAGGCTGTGAATGAATCATTAATGCATTCCGTGGGAGGAAGCAGGCTATAAAATGTCTCAATCACTCCACTTTCATTGGCCATTTCTTACTTTGTTAGTTAGACATCTTTCTGAAATGCTTCAGCTGCATTTCAGACACCCCATTTCTTTCCTCTCCAACACCATCTTTTCCTTTTCTCCTTTCAGGTACTTCCTTTGGTCTCCTCCACGCCCCAATCCCTCCCCAAACACACACCACCTATAAATGTAGCCGTTACATTTTCTTATCTTTTTTCACTATTTTAGCAGCTGTGTACCTTCATCACACACAGTCCCATAGAAACATAATTACAATTGGCACATATGTTCCCATTGCTTTGTGCACGCTGCCGAGATGCCAATGAATGCATGGCCCATGTGTTCTGAACACACTTATGGCCTACTGACAGGCACTGAGAAGCTCACACTGTCTGACACCCTGTCGTAAACACCCAGAATCTGATCTCACCCAGACACCTGGAGGTGACCCCAATCATGGTATGCACTGCACAAAAGTCCTATATTTCATGAAAAAAACTGCAGAAACTCAACATCTGGAAAAAGAAAATACTCATGCAATGAAAGAAGAGGATAAAGATGACATGTGAACAGAGGCAGCATCACTGACGGGGATTGCCATGTTCGATCTTATAGTCACTGAAATCAAGATCTGTTTTGCCAATGAAACTAAGGGCAGGAAGAGAAAGCCCTATTGGGGTCCATGTCAAAGTCATCCCCAGCCCCTTAAAGTTCTGCTTGCTAAATCTAATAATCTGTAATTTCAGAAACCCTGAACTTCAGTAAAGGCAGTAACCCAGACTAAACAGACATAAGGTCACAGAATGTGGCACAGCGCTTACTCTCAGACAACTGGGTGGTAATGCCAAATGTAACTGGCTGCGATCTCATTGACGTACTTTTACTCTCTTGTTCTACATTTATCCCAACTTGCAAGATCTTTGTAATCAGAAAACAGAAATGTCATACTGTATTCATGTGTGCACTGTGCTACAAAATAATGACTACCAATGTAATGTATTTTCTGGCAGTCTGTACGTTTTTTTATTTTATTTCAAAGTTGTTTTTTATTAAGGTTTTATATGAGCAGGAAAGCACATATAAAGAGAACAGTTCTTGGTGATACGTATGAATACAGCAGTATATTGCTTGGGAAGGGAGTCTCATATACCAGCAGTGGTTGGGCACAGCAATTTCAATATGTTTATTAAGAATTTTGATCACTAATGAGGTCCACTTAAGACGTGCATAGATAGACATATTAAAAATACAAGCAATAATTACAAAAACACTTCATTAAAAAACATATCTACATCGCTAGACCATTTTGTACAGATTTAGATCATTAAAAGATATGAAAGGTTTCCAAAATCAACTCTGGGGGATCCTTTAGGCAGCAAGAGGAGCCCTCCAGTAGAGAAATGCAAATGGCGACACAATCTATATCTATAAAGCATGTGCAGTTTGAAAGAATAACATAAAGAAGCAATTTCATCTAACTGCAGATTATTAAATAAAGTGCATCATATCGCAGCAACAACATAGCAGCAATCGTAAAGTTACAACCTATACTGATACAGAAAAACACCAAATCATATTAAATTTAAGTACAATTTGGAAAAATATCATACCATAGGCGCACCATATATTTTATATAAAGTGCATCATAAAGCAGCAAAATATTTTCCCTTAGAACTTATTTAAAATAGATAAAAAGCCAATAATGTGGAAACAGCAATGAAATAACAGCCATCACAAGTATACATTTTCAAAGGGAGAGAAATAGATTCAGATGGTCGAGGAGAACATAAGAACTCGGGGCTTTAAGGACTATATTATAAGAAAACTAGTTAAATGCATAGCCAACCAAACCTGAAGAATAATTATGAAAATGTAAAATATGTTCACAAACTCCCAAAAAAAGTTACAAAGTTTTATGCACATGGTTTACTTTTTTGAAAAAACAAAAATTCTTGAGCAGACGAGACATTTTTAATAATTAATCAAGAAGAGGGATTAGGGATCGGGACATCTGTTTCATTCCCCAGGGTAAGTAAGTAGTTAATCAGAAAGGAGAAACAGACACTTGTTACACTTCTAGACCATTGGTATAGAAGATTTTAGAGTAACCTCAAAAAACCCTATGCTGATGTGGTTGTGCGGTATATCTGATTCATCCGCCCCGCATTCGGGTTGTTGGCAGTTATCATCGGTTACTCTAAAGTAGTGGTATTGCCTGCCTCAGCCCGAGGCACCTCTGGTCTATTGTGCAGTGTCCAGAGAAGTGAAGAAAAAGTGTGCAAAAATAAATTCTCAAAAAAAGGAAGAAATGGTTAAAAACTGGAGAATCACCCTAGGAGACTTTTAATATTGGTGTGATTACCAGATTGGTTAAAATAGTTTCGGTACTACTTGGTAGATCGAGTTACTGGATCTGAGTAGTTTTATATATACAACGTCAACGTTGTATATATAAAACTACTCAGATCCAGTAACTCGATCTAAAAGTCTCCTAGGGTGATTCTCCAGTTTTTAACCATTTCTTCCTTTTTTTGAGAATTTATTTTTGCACACTTTTTCTTCACTTCTCTTCACTTCTCTGGACACTGCACAATAGACCAGAGGTGCCTCGGGCTGAGGGTTTTTTGAGGTTACTCTAAAATCTTCTATACCAATGGTCTAGAAGTGTAACAAGTGTCTGTTTCTCCTTTCTGATTAACTACGAGACATTTTTAATGGCATTCAGAAAGCCGCCTAAATCGAGATGAAGACAGAGATGGACATAAAAACAAGATATGATCAAGGTTCTGGATATCCTGTTACAGAAGTTACATTTTTGTCCACCTTTCCTGTTGAGTGACCAATTTGCGGTTAAATCATTTAATGATAATAGGTTCATGCGACAAAGGGTGAGCCACCAGCGAATACCGTGGCTTACATTCCAGGAAAGGAACTTCTAAGGAACTCTCGGGAAGGAATCCTTGACTATTGTTTTCAGTCTGGCCCTTGCTCTACATAAATTGACATATCTCTGATAACTATCTATGCCACGTGAAATATTTAAAAAAGATTTCAATTCTGAGAGAGAAAAAGACAGCACTAAATCCTCTTGCATAAGAAGAAATCACTAGAAAAAGAGTGTTCTACATTTGTCCTCCACAAATTTCCTGACGCATAAAACTCCTCAATGAGAAAGGCTCACTGTTCTTTAGCGGGTAACTCCAACGTATTACCCTAGCTAACCCCTGTATAAATTAACTTTACAAGCCAAAGTCTAGCCTAATAGCGGCTATTGGGACAAGAGTATTAAAATTACATAATTTACAGAACATTTGACCTTTGATCTTATCAGATATACTCCATTCACTTACTGGAATGGATTCAATAGCATATAACAAGGTGGGAGGAATTTTCGCTTTGAAAACTAAAAGCGGATGTGAAAAAGTCTTCGACCCATAGTGCTATAAAATATGCGAAGGCCATTTGCATGCGATATCGCTTTACAAGAGCTATTTTTCAGTATGGGAAGTAATCCTTGTACTACTTGAAATAACTCTCCCCAGATAGAGGTACAAATCTACAATCTCAAGTTTTTCAAAACCAATTCTCCAATTAAAATTACAGATTTTTCTATTTTTACCTCTTTTCATAATCAGAACCTTATTTTTAAAGAAATATTAATCTTCTGAAGTTGAGCAGTTGTATCAATCTGCAGTTGTGGGAGTTTTTAGTTGAAACCAATAGGGGTCAGGTCCATAATTACAATGTCATGTGCGTACATAAGGCAGGGCACAGCTGTTAAGTGTGAGGTTAAAGAAATAGGATCTTCTGTGCTTATGATGCTGAGAATGTGACAAAGTTTAGTGGCAGAAGATTGTGGAATACCCTGGCTGGTAGAATAAGGTGTGTCGAGAAAGTGAGAAAAAGAGAAGAAAGCGAAGAGAAGAAACAGGATACGAGACAGGAAAGTGAAAGTAGAGGAGGTGGTGGGTAGGAATAGGGGGTAAGTGTGGGGGTGGGGGTGGTAAGGGAGTGGCAACTACTGTTGAAACCTGTTTGAAATAAATGTGTCTAATTTTATCTTTTTTCCTTGAGGGTGTCCTCAAGTATGTGTTTAGCGAGGTGTCCACCTCCATGTTGAATTGAATCCCTTCCCACTAGGTGTGGGATGGGAGTTTAGAGAGGTCTTTCCATTAAGAGAGAATGGCTTGATCTTCCTGATAGAAGCTATACCTCACTTGTGTTTTGTTGCCGAGAATCTGTTGCAAACCTCAAACTTTGTAGAAAAAGAAAACACATTTTCCTCACATTTCTGTGATGGAAAGTTCTGGAATCTGTGGAGAGCCAGAAACTTCTACCCATCCAGCATTCCCCCAAGTCTCCCACTAACAATGGTACTTCAATCAATCATTCAATATTTGCATTATTCGATTCAAGTATTAAATCATAAAAGCACAAGAAATATCATTCAACATTTAAAAATAAGCATTCATAATTTAAAAGATTATCAAGGGAGGAGCTTCGCGGGCAACCAAGATGGCCGCGTAAGCTCGGAGCTCCGCGGACCTTCCGATCCTCCGCAAATATCCTGCCCGTAATCCTGATCCACGTGGGTGGATGCTTGTTGCTGATGGTCCACTGAGGCGAGAACCGTTTTCAGATCCCGAATCGGTGTTTCCTACGCTGAGCTACGTCGAGTGGGACTCCGTGCCAGTGCAGTGCCTTTGTCTCTCCGGACTCCGCCACTACGCACTGCCGCTCTGCGGAGTGCCTGCCTGCCTTCGCCAACGGCGAGGTGTACTGGACAGCGGAGCGACCCTGTGACGGCATTCTACGGTCTGTCCCGGACAAATCTCCGGCTCCCTGGGCTCGGACTTGCCTGGCATAGCCCTTTGTTCTTTCGGACCTAACATGGCGGGCAAGGGGGACCCCGATAAGACATCGAACAAAGGCGTCCGCGGCAAATCACAGCAACAACAGAACAGGATTGAGCGTTATACCCAACCAAAGACGCCGCCTGTTACTGGGCCCTCTGCCAAGAACATCCCGCACTCGGGCTCGCCGGACGGCTCTGAGCCCACTCTGAGCGACATTATGGGGGCCATTACAAGTTTCCGGGCGGATATGCAGCAACAGCATGAAGTCCTTACGCATAAGGTGGATGGCATGGCCGTCGATCTGACTCTCATTAGAGCCGACTTGGGTAAAACTAATGATCGAGTCAAGAATTTGGACATCAAGACGTCCAGTCTGACGGGAGACGTCTCGGATTTACAAACTGAAGTCCGGAACCTGCAGAGAACAGCGGAGCAGTTCGCAAGGCGGCTGGAGGACTTTGAGAGCCGTGCCAGGCGGCAGAACGTCCGCATTGTCGGTGTGCCGGAGGGCTCGGAGGAGGCGGCGACGGACCTCCTCGTGGAAGACCTGATCAAGACCCATCTGGCACCGCCTGGCCTCAGCAACTTTTTCTCGGTGGAGCGAGCCCACCGAGTGCCGGGTGGCCCGCCGAAGTCGGGCGTGGCACCCAGACCCATCAAAGCCCGGCTGCTCAATTTCCGTGACAGAGACGCGGTCCTGCAGGCTTCCAGACGACATGGACCGCTTAAATTCCAGAATGCCGACGTCCATTTCTATCCGGACTTCACCAGGACGGTTCAGCGACAGCGCCAGAGCTACGCCGGGGTGAAGCGAAGACTGCGGGACCTGGGATTCAAGTATTCCATGATGTTCCCTGCCAAGCTCCGGATCGAGCACGAGGGTCGTGCCCTTTTCTTTGACTTTGCTGAAAATGTAAGTGACTGGCTGGACACTTTATCGACGCGCCGAGACGCACAGGAGGACCATGAAGGTGGCGCTGCTGGCGGCCCGGACCTATGAGACTTGGATCTATAGTGGGTGATTCCTCGTCTGCCATATTTACCTCAAATGACTATCGGATGTAGCTTTATGATACCGTATTAACTTCCCTGTCTGTACATGGAGGGTGGCGGGGGGTGTTCGCGGAGATTCCTCACTCCTCTGGGTGTCTTCTTGTAGAGTAGTTATGGGGCGACAGGCACACTGCTGGTTGGGGGGGCTTTTTAGTCATATGCAGGGGTGCAGGGTGGGGGGTGCAACTATGCAAGTTTTATTGTTTGTTTGTTCTTTCTCTTTCTCTTTCTTAAGGCAATGGACTGTGTGCTTTACTGTGAAATTGATGATTGAGTTGGTTGTAGTCGGGTGGGGCGGGTTGTTGGATGATGGGGGGTAGGAAATTGAAAGTGCTTAGCTGGAATGTCAATGGACTAGGTGACCGAGTTAAGAGAGGGGTGGTAATTCAACTGATAAAGAGGCACATGCCTGATGTTGTGCTTTTGCAAGAGACGCACTTGGTGGGAAACTCCTGTAGGGCCCTGAATCGTAAGGGTTACAAAATGGTTGCCCACTCTGGGTTCTCCTCGGGTTCCCGGGGGGCGGGCATCCTTGTGCGTGCGTCCCTTCCTCTTGAAATAGACGTCACACTGCTTGATGACAGAGGACGCTACGCAGCTGTGGCGGGAAGATTGGAGGGGCGTTCCTTAGCGCTGCTTTCGGTTTATGTTCCCCCAGGCCTCCAATCTAGCACCTTTCAGGACCTTGGTGGCGCCATCTTGTCCCTGCCTTCGGGCTTATTGATCCTAAGGGGCGATTTCAACTCAGTCTGCTCTGGCACCCTTGATCGCCAGCCGCCGAGGGACCTACTGGGCTCCCAAATGTGGCTGCCGACCTTCCTTGACTCTATGGGTCTGCTGGATTGTTGGCGGCTACTGCATCCTGCGCTCCGCCAATTTTCGTTCCTTTCCGGTGCCCATGGGAGCCTGTCCCGCATAGATTATGTTCCTACCCTGGCGGCGCAGTCGCCTGCCGTTTCCGAGGCCCGTTTTCTGGCAAGGGGCGTCTCTGATCACTCTACGTTGTGGGTCTCCTTTGATTTCGGTGTCGTCCTGTCCAGCCGTCCGGCAGCGGTGAATCCTTGGTATTTCCGCAACCATAAGACGCGAGCACTCCTAGCTAAGGCCATCGACCTATATTTCACTGAAAATGTGGGCTCCGTTGGCTCTGCGGTCACCCTGTGGGAGGCGTTCAAGAGTGTGTTGCGGGGTGAAGCCCTAGCTCTCATTGCAGAGGCTAAGCGAGCTCGTGATGCCGACCTTCTGCATGTGGAAGAAGAAGTCTTGGATCTCGAGTCCCGTTTGGGGCCTGAGCCTGACCCTTCTCTCCTACACGAACTCTCCCTGAAACAGTCGGAGTATCATGATCTCGCTACAAATGCCGCCCTGGTTTTGGCCAAGGAGCAGCAGGGCCGCATTTATGACGTCGGTGATAAGGCCGGTAAATTGCTGGCCTGGTTCGACAGGCGGGAGATGGCAAGCCGGGTGGTCCCAGAAATCCTGGGCGAGGACGGAGTGGTGGTCACAGACCCGAGCGCCATTGCCGAGTCTTTTGCTGACTATTTTCGGGGTGTTTATACAGCCGGCTCGGATCTTTCCGAGGCCGATTCAGCTGAGTTCCTCTCGGCGATTGACCTCCCTTGTCTTTCGGAAGAGGAAAGTGTCGATATGGATCGAGATATCACCGCGGACGAGATTGCTTTGGCGATCCGTGCCTTGCGAGCGGGTAAAGCTACCGGCCCCAATGGCATACCGGTTGAGTTATACAAGATCTGGCCGGATGTGATCTCTCCTTATTTGAGGGGTATGTTCCTCCGGGCCCGTGAAGAGGGTGTCCTTCCCTTGGACCAGCGGCTGGCCACCATAGTGGTCATCCATAAGGAAGGCAAGCCGCGGGATGTTTGTAGATCCTACCGCCCCATTTCTCTCCTCAACGCGGAGCCCAAGATCCTGGCTAAACTACTGGCTAATCGGCTGGTCGGGGTTATCAGCGACTTGGTACACCCGGACCAATCCGGTTTTATTCCCCGCCGCAACACTGCCCTCAACCTGAGACGCTTGCACGGGGTCATGGCCAGAGCTCACGCCCTTACGGAACCGGCGGTACTTGCTTCCCTTGATGCCACGATGGCCTTTGATTCCCTAGAGTGGAGCTACTTATGGGCGGTACTAACAAAGCTTGGGTTTGGACCGGGCTTCCTGGGCTGGGTGCAACTTCTTTATGCTTGCCCTCTGGCTGCTGTCACAGTTAACGGCCGCATGTCTGCTCCTTTTGCGCTCCACCGTGGCACTAGACAGGGTTGCCCCTTGTCTCCACTCCTGTTTGCGCTGGCCCTGGAGCCACTCGCGGCTATGCTACGCTCACACCCTGACTTGCATGGGATCTCCTGGTCCCCGGGCTTCGAGGACAGGGTCTCCCTGTATGCGGACGACATCCTGCTTTACCTCACCTCCCCCGGTAAGTCGCTTATTGTGGCGTGTGACGTGCTCAGGCTGTTTGGGCGCTATTCTGGCCTGATTATCAATTGGGCCAAATCCTCCCTTTACATCCTCAAGGGTGACACGCCGCGCCTCCTTAGAGGTTGCAACATACAACTGGCCGGACAAGGATTCAAGTATCTAGGGATCTATATATCGAGTAATCCTAAGGCGAGGTATGACCACAACTTACTCCCGCCGCTCCAACGACTGCGGAGGGATGTGGAGAGTTGGCGCAAGCTTCCGCTTTCTCTCCTGGGCCGGGCGGCATTGTTTAAAATGATGTCCCTGCCCAGGTTCTTATATGCCTTGCAGAACACTCAGGACCTTGTTCCGGCTCGTTATTTTAGAGAGGTTGAGGGCCTGCAGCGTGCCCTGCTTTGGGAGGGTCGGCCCCGCGTCGCTGTCCAGAAGCTTACGCTGCCGTGGTATGATGGGGGCATTGCGCTACCAGATGTGCGGAGGTACTACTGGTCCTCTCAACTTACCGCTATTAACCATGGCCTCTACGGCCCTGTGGACAGCCCGGGCTATGCTATGGATAGATGGCTCTTGCAAGGAGGCAACTATTACCGCGCCCTCTATTCTAGATCCTTCGATCGGCGCCTCACAGGCCCGACCAAGGCGGCGGTCCACACGTGGCGAACGATCAATAAGATACAGGGCTGGCAGGGCAGACTGACGAAATTCACCCCTCTATATGATTCTGATATCCTAGGCAAGCTCTGGCACACCAAGGGTTTTGACAAATGGGACCTCATAGGTATTTCGAGGGTGGAAGACATGCTGGTCAGGGGGGAGGTCAAGACTCTTCCGCAACTACAGGCGGAATACCGATTGGGTGGATCGGAGTTTTTCCGTTACGCCCAACTCAAGCACGCGCTAACTGCCGCTAGACCAGAGGAGGGCGAAATCCCCGAAAGCTCCCCCTTGGAGGACAGAATTCTGGACGGGCATATGCCAGATAGCGCCATCTCTCTGTCCTACAAGAAGCTGATTAATGTTAGAATCGACCTCCTCCAGCGCTTGCGAGAACAGTGGGTGGCCGACGGCCTGGAACTGGACGATGAGGACTGGCAGAGTGCTGTGTCCTCCCCTAAGGAGGTCGCCATTTCCTCGCGTCTGCGGCTGGTACAGTTTAAAATCCTCCACCGGGTGTATGTTACCGGCCCCCGGCTTGTGCGTATGGGCTTCTCGCCTGATGGCTTTTGTCGTCGTGGCTGCGGAGCCCTTGCTACTTTCATGCATATTTTTTGGGAGTGCCCCGTTATTGCCCCTTATTGGGAAAGAGTACATCGAGTGATGAGGGAGGTGACTGGAGTTGAGTTGGCAGCAGAGGCGCGTAGGTGCCTCCTCAATGTTTGGGAGCCGAATGACTACAACACGGCGCAGACTCGTTGGGCTACACTGGGCAACATGGTTGCTAAGAGGGATATAGCGCAGAAATGGGGATCTAACACGGCCCCCCTGGTGGTGCAATGGAAGGCCAACATGGATTGGTGCATGCTACGTGAGAAGACTGTGTATACTGCCAGGGGGCGGCCTCAGACATGGAATAAGGTGTGGGGGGCATGGAATGCTTACAGAGGTGACCTGTGCCTACCACCAGAGCCGATTCCCCGCGATGAACACCTGTCACCGTAGCCGATGACACCAGCTATACTACTCATGTTGTAATTCTCCTGTTCCTTCCTCCCCCCCCCTTCCTACATCCTACTTACGTTCTTCTCTAAATCTTACCTGGCCTCTGACGCCTCCTACTAACTCATATGCATTTCTCCTTCTCCATTGCCTTTCTTCTGCCCCCTTGGGCGCCTCTGTTTAGGTTCTTGTTTGTATATAAAATAAAAAACAACCTGCATTGTCCTGATATGAATCACTTTGCACACTACTTCTCCTGATACCATGCTGCCTTGCCTCCGGGATGTTAGTCTGAATAGCTGTGTGCTTTACTACAATAAAGGTTTTAAAAAATATAAAAAAAAAAAAAGATTATCAAGCCCAAAACTGATTAAAATCCATTACAATTACCATAAATATGAAATAACAGACAGAAGTGTTAGCCCCATGCTCAGGTACTTCACATTTGTGGGTGGGCCAAGTACCCACGACAGGTAAGGGCCAAAAATATATTGTGAAGACATCAAAATTATCTATCACAAAACAACCTAGTTTTGCAAGGGGTTCACCTGCGTTTTTGGTCCAAGGCTAGGCGGCTATCTGGAGAAACCTACCTACCCAAACATTTATGAAAACTAGTTTCCCAGGGGAGTCCAGGGAGCAATGGCTTGCACGAATCCCCCAACATCTTTCTGTCCAAAATCCCCTTCAAACCTCACATTTAGTTGAAAAAAAATCAAATTTTTCTCACATTTCTGTGTGGAAAAATTATGAGATCGCCGGACTGACACAAATTTCCTACCACCCAGTGTTCCCCCAAGTCTCCCGATAGAAATGGTACCTCACTTGTCTGGGTGAGCCAAGTACTGGTGGAAGAAAGAGGCCCAAAATGTATTGTGGAGTCATCAAAATCACAAAACGACCTGGTCTTGCAAGAGGGGCACCTGCCTTTTTGGTCCCGGGCTTGGCACGCATCTAGAGAAGCCTACCGAACCCAGATATTTCTGAATACTAGACTCCCAGGGAAGTCTAGGAAGGTCTGGTTTGCAAGGGTCCCCCAACGTTTTCCTGCCTAGATTCCCCTCAAATTTAGCTGAAAAATCACATTTTCTCACATTTCTGTGTGGTAAAGTTGTGGTATCACCAAGCTGACAGTACCATTTTTATTGGGAGACCTGGGGGAACACTGGGTGGAAGGATATTTGTGTCAGCCTTGTGATCCCACAACTTTTCCACACCGAGATGTGAGATTCTTTCAGGTATATTTGAGGGTTGCAGAGGTTTCTGGGTAGAAACCCCTGCAACCAAGCCATACAAGCCATACCCGGACTTCTGTCAGAAATGTCTGGGATTGGTAGTTTTCTCTAAATGTCGTCGAGCCCGGGAACAAAAACCAGCTTGTTGCAAAACCAGGTTGTTTTTTCACAGATAATTTTGATGTCTCCACAATACAGTTTCCGTCATTTGTAGCAGGCACTTGGCCCACCCAAGATTGGGAGGTAGCATTGTTTTTTTGTTTTTAAAACATTTTCAAAACCTTTATTGAGGTAATTCTAGTCAGACACATTACACTGTGCTGCATAGCAACTCACATTAACGCATTGTAGACCAAGTCAAGCTTTTCGAAACAAGTCGACTGCACCTTGTTAGAAACATGAACACGTTAAGGCAGAAATCACAGGCATCATAGCACGGGGCTCCCACGACTCATGAGGGGCACACTCTCAACTACAGCATCAGTGGTGAGTACCTCAGGACGGGGGGGCCTATACGGAGTGGGAAGGTTTAACAAGCACTTTTTCAATAGTGAGGCATAATAGGAAGAAGGTGGTGGAGGGGAAGAGCTCATGGCTTCACTCTCTTGCTAGGAAAGCATGTTCGTATCTACTATAGTATGGTAGGTGTGGGCCACTAAGTCTTTTAGGTAACCTTACTTTCTTCAAGGCAATTCTAGGTTTCATGGAGCTCCATAAGAACTCGGTGAGTGGGGCATCTATTTTAGTGGAAAATGTGTCAGAGAGGTGCTGATTAAGTAATTAACAAGAGGAGTGATCATCATTTTAATGGATTATACTCTTGCCCACCATGTGATGAACCTAGAGAACCATTTATGTAAGATGTCTTTAATTTTGTTTAGTATAATTTTTTTTAAGTTGTTTTTATTAAATTTTGAATAAAAAACATACACAAAAATACAAAAAAGAAAAGAAACAGGTCATATAGTCCAAGATAATTTTTTAAACCAAAATTGCAGACACATGGTATGTTGGCGAGCGGGGGGAAGGAGGAGAATCATAAGATGGTACTACTGTTGGGTAGGTCAATTACACGCAGGACAATATACAAAAATGAGCATTACAAACATATGTGCAAAAATCACATGATAGCAACAAATTAACTGCAAGAGTGCAATGGGACATTTAACATAAAATGGCGATGACTATGAGTACTTTAACAGTCCTGACTCTCTTCAGAATTTTGCTGTGCTAGTTGGTATTGTGCAGACAGACCCTAAAAACGTTTTGGGCGGTTACAAGGCAGAAGCATTTCATGATAAACATCTGATTGGGTATTACAGTAAATCATATACATTTTCCATTCTGCATAGTAGGTACAGTGCCGGCATCCACTTAATTGCAAGGCTGCACTTGGCTAACAGTAGACCCAGTGCTAAGAGCTTGCGTACATTTTTAGGGAGTGCCAGTAAGAGAGTCCGGAGTGAGGAGGAGTCCAACTATGTCATTTAACATCTGAACATTTTATCCCAAAAGGCTTCCACCTGGGGGCATTGCCAGGCAAAGAGAAAGAACCCAGTCCCAGGCATATTACAGTGCTTGCAGTTATTGGAAACTCATACCTAAACAGGTGTAGTGGAGAATATTAAACTCTATTTAAGAATTTAAAATGTGGCAATCTATGACGACCATTTATGGAGATCTTGTGGGTAACTTCGCAGCAATAATACCATACATCATCCGTAATTGTAACCCCTATGTCTGTCTGTCAAGCCAGTTTAACCTTCATAAGTGTGGAAGTCTTAGTGGCTAGAGCTGAGGCATAAAGTCAAGAGATCAGCTTACCAGGTGTTTGTGAGCTCAGAAGTATAGACAGGGGTAGGATATCCATTGGCTCTAAGAGCTCGTCATCAAGAACAGCTCGCTTAGCATGCCGGGTTCTAAAGAAATGGAATTTCGTCAGCGCCGATTGTGAACTTGCGTCACCAGCAACCTCTTCTCATTTGCCCACCTGCCCGTGTTTGAACAAGTCTCCCATTGTATTTATTTGTAAACTGCGTAGGGAGTTGAGAGTCCCCTTCTCCGAGCTAAGTACAAACCATTTGCATCACTCCACCTGCAGTCGAGGCGAATACATTCTAGCACCATTGTGAAATTTGAGATGTGCATTCCACACATGAACAGTGGAATTAACTGAGTCAAGTATCCCACACCGTCTCAAACGTGCCTGAGTTAGGGATCGAGGTAATGAATGTGGGGCAGCAGCAACCTTTTCTATCTGGAGGTGAGGTAGATCATGTGGGCCATGCACCTAACTGTGGGCGTGAGAGGCCTGCCCGATCGTGTAATAAAGTTTAAGATTCGGAGCACCCAAACCCCACACAGCATACTGCAACATGAGAGGGTCCAAGGTGACCCTAGAGGACTTACCTGCCCACTCAAGCTTAGTCAACAGATAGCGAAGTTCATGAAACAGGTGATGGGGCAATACTATAGGGATGTTGACAAAAAGAAAGAGCTGGCAAGGGAGCACCTCCATCTTCATTAAAAAAAAACTCCCAGCTAAGCAAAGTGGGAGTTGAATCCATCTGTCTATATTGTCACCGAGCTTATCAATCGCCGTACCATAGTTAGCCTTAATTACCAAGTCTGCATCTGGATGCACTTGGATGCCAGATAGTGCACCGGGTCGGACATCCAGTTAGTGGGAAGTTAAGTGGGATCTGCACTGTAGCAGGAGTCAAAGGGAAAATTAGGGACTTATTCCAGTTAATGTTGAGGCCAGAAAGACCCCCAAAGTACTTCACAAATAACTGGAGCCAGATGGACCTCGGGATCGCGTATATATAAAAGCATATCATCAGCATTGGTTGAAGCGATTAGATTGTACTGAAGAAAACGAAGTCCCCTACTGCTGTGATATTCACACAAGGCCATCAGCAAGGGCTCAGCAGCAACCGCATATAATAGCGGAGATAGAGGGCACCCCTGACGAGTGCCTCTAGAAATGTGAAACGGAATAAAGACCGTGTCACCCGTACGCACTTGGGCCATTGGCGAGTTATTCAGAACCGAGATCAGCTGCAGAAAGACTTCGCCTACTCCCATACAACGCAACAGAGCAAGCATGAACATCCATTCAAATGAATCAAAGGCCTTTTCGGTGTCTAAAAATACCCCCGCCACCTTAACCTCTTGTCAGACATGTTGAAGGGCCCTAAACACCATACAAAGATTATACGAGAGCATACGGCACGGAATAAATCCGGCATGCTCAGGACAAATCAGTTGAAGAAGAAGTGGAGAAAGAAGATTAGCCTAACTGTTTTGTTACCTGCATCTGCTGGCCGAGTCCCGGAGCTGCTGGGGACACCTTCATCGTGCTTGTCATCCTCCCGCTTGTACTCCTGAGCTGCTGGGGGCATTTTTGCGGAGCCTGTGTTCCCCCGCCTGTCCCATCGCACAGCATCGCCACAGCTGGTCTCCCCGCCGCCGCAGCTCTTTCCAATCTGAGCGCGGCCTCAGTGGGGAGGAGACCACGAGTGCGAGGGACTGCAAGGTCCAGGAGCCCTTGCGGCCAGAAGCCGCCAACGTGAAATCTGCACCAGGATGCACTTAAATTAAAGGTAACCTTCCCGCGTCGCGGGATCGCGCGCGGGTCGCAGCGGGCGAAGCCCCGGCAAAGGGCGGGCAGTCTGTGGCTGTCTGGGGCCCACAGAGGCCGGGATGGGCCCTATCTCTTAAATCTGTGGATAGTACCTTTGGGTCCTTAGGGACTACACCTACATCAACTACAAGTGAGGTTTGAGACACTTCCTAATATTATATTGATATTGATTTGGTCACTTCAATCGAACCGTCGGATGTAGTGTGTCTGGAAGCCCTCGGTACTGAGTATTGACTATACTGACACATGGCTAAAGCAAACTCTAAAGTGTGCACAGGGGTTGGGGGTACGGGGACTTTGGATGCCTTTCTGAAAAGGGCAGAATCTGTCGTGGCCAAAGAGATTGAACTTGTTTAGAGAAGATTATCATTGGACCCTAAATGTCATACACTTCTCCCATTAGTAACCATAGAGTCAAATGTATCCTAATATTCCCCCTCACTCCATTGATCCTTCCCAGGTTTCTATAACACTTCCTCAAATTGCTCAGGGGCTACTCCCAAATGCGAGTCTATTACTCACTGATGGATCTTCTGTTAGCTCCAGCCCGCCACCCTCACCCCCTGTCACACACACTAGGCAATTGCTGGCAATGGTGTCTACCAACAGTAAAGTGTCACTGGGGAAAAGGAAAGTTATTGGTGACCCAAAAAGTAGCAGGCAAAAAGCTAAACAGGCCAGAAATAAAAATTCTGCATCTGGGCTGGGTACACATGCAGGAAACTCGAAAAATGTAATTAATTTGGATACTGAGGTAGGCTTAGTAGGAGGAAAGGTGAACAAGATGAAGGAGACAGTAAACAACTCAGGGGGGAATATGTCAGAGCTGATTAAGCTTATGGAGGGAAGGTTTAAGGCACTTATTTCCCCAGTATTTGACAAACTTGAGGAAATAAGCCATAGACTTAATATCATAGAAAATCACATGAAACTACAGGAAGCCCCAAAGACTGGGACTAAGTCATCTGAAGTACACCGTCTGAGTGCCCTTACAACCACTGTAACTGACCTGGCAGACTCTATCATAACCACAGGGACCCAAGTTGAAGCCCCTAACATTCCACCTATAGTATCAGGAGCCAATCAAGGAGCAAAACCGGGCCCTAGGGGCCCAGTCGGGAGACTATACCCTTTAGCCCAGACACCCCACAAAGAGTTATCCCTACACCTCCCTCCGGAGGCATGCCCGTACTCCATAATTTTGGCAAATGTCCCCAAAACGGAAGATGGGAGAGATGAACATTGGACTACACTTAAAAACAAAGCTCTGCATTTTCTAGGTAATAAGACAGTATTGGGTGAGCATTTGTTCAATAATTTTAAAATGGTGAGAAGGGTACCATGGGTAGGGAGGACCAAGAAAAGCATGAACGGTGACTGTGTTGTTGTAAGTTTTGGCTCCCCAAAATTGGTGGATGACATCTTGAGACATACGGGATATAGCCAGAATCCGCCATGACCACGTCAATGTACTCCCATTACCCCCAGGTCCCTTATGTCCTCGTCCCATTCATTTACAAAGTGGAGATTCCCATCTCCCGACAGAAAAAAACAAGAGGAATGCTGGGGCACTAATACTGCCCCTCCCCCCGGGAGTACATAAGCAGTACTTACCTAGCAGCCCTCCTGTTCTTTTTTTCTGTCTTCGACAGATTGGATTGATGGTTGCTGTTGATGTTGCTGCACCTGCTCCAGCTGGGCTGGGGTGGCGTGCAGGCTCTTCTCTGCTCCCTCTGCCCGGCTGCCTGGCTTCGTGGGCAGTGGTGATGTTTCCTGGTGTGCCTGCCTCCCGGCCTGCCGGGCTTGCTGGGAGGCATGGCTTCTTCCTGGCAGGTATTTCGGATTCTTACCGGCCCTTTGCGGCTGGTGGGCCGCCTCCCGGTTGCTTCCGGGTCGCTGTGCGAGTCTCCCCGAGCTTGGCCGGGTGGGAGTCGCGCTGCGCTGGATGTTTGGATTCCGGTGCCGGCTGTTTGTGTGGGGGCCTTGTTAGTGTTGCTCCGGCCCCCGCTGCGGGTGAGTCCCGCTTTGCGGTGTTTTTGCTTTCTCTCTCTGTGCCCTGCGCGCGGGCTCCTTCCTTGTGTGCCTCGCTGGGTTGACTCCTGCTGGTTTCTAGGACGCCGGTGGGGTGGGGGCCTTGTTCCTGGGGTTGGCCCCCGCTCCGGGTGTGTCCCGTTTCGGGGTCTTTTTTGTTCTTATGTATGTTGTTTTCCTGTCTTCATAGGAACGCTGAAGTGTAAGGCTCTTTCCACGGCGGGGCGGAGATTGCAGTTTTGGTGCTGCTGTCGGCTTATGGGTGATTCCTGCCTGTTTTCTTTCCATTTGCTGTGCTTCCGGATAGATGGCAGGCTAGCCTTCTGGTAAAAAGCCAAGTTACAGAACGGAGACTCCTGGAGATGCCGGGGATTGAACCCGGGGCCTCATACATGGGATGCATGCGCTCTACCACTGAGCTGAACTGTGCGGGGGTTTGTACCAGGATGTCCGTGGGCTATGTTTCTCCAGTGCATGTTTTCTACCTGGGTCGGCTGACGGGTGTTTCTGCGCTGGAACTGGGTATCCATTTCGAATCCTGTTCTTTGCACATCGCTTTTCCTGCTCATGTCTAATGTTGCATGATGTTGAGTGATGTCTGGCTCTCATGTTGGGATTGCCTGGGCTGAGTGACTCTGTTTTATATCCTGCCTGGCACTGTTCATTGCAGGGTGTTATGTTGCGGGCGTGGGTCGCTTTCTCCCTGTCTGTTTTTCAGCTGCTATGTATCTTCATGTATGTCACAGGTATGGAGTCGGGCTGGTGCTGGGGCGCTCGTCCTCAGTCTTGGTGGTGCCGGGTTCGAGTCTCGGTTATGTCCCTGGTACGTCCTGTGATTCTGGGCATTTCGCTTGGTCTCCCCGAGCCGACCTGGGGGGTTGTGTGTCCTCGTGCATTGCGTGGTGTGATGTGTGTCCCTCTTTCCCAGTCTCGCAATTTTCGAGTTTGGGCATGGAGGTGTACAAGCTTATGTGTAGTGCTGTGGCTTTTTTACTGGCTGCGCCCCGTGTGCTCTCTGTTTGTTTTCTCCGAGGCATGTGTACTTTGGGAGATGTGTGTGGCGCGTCCCTTTATTTCCGTTCCCTGCTGTGGTACCGTTGATGCGGGCTCCTGTTCTGTGGGGGGTTTACGACTTGCTGTGTTGGTGCTGTGGTGGACCTTCCAGTTCAACTCTCCTGCCTTCTGATCCGTTGGGGCTGAGTGTTGGCGCCTTCTTCCTGCTGTTCGCTCTGTTGAATGTCCTGGGTGCAGTGCCTCAGCCTTGACCTGGTTTTGGTCTCATTGCGGTGGGGACCTTGTTGTGGTGTTGGCCCCTGCTCTGGCTGTCGCCACCCCCTTTTTTACTTCTAGGTGCTGCTTGGCGTTGGCCTTCGCCTTCTGCTCGTGGCCCGTGGGTTCGAGTCTGGCCACGGCTGTCCTGCTGTCCGGCTGCTGCCTGTCCTGGGGTGTTGCCTGGCCTGCCTTCTGGGGGGCGTCTTTTTCATTTCTTCCTTGCCTCCGGGCCGCCCCGGGTCTTGCTGTTCTACAGTGGTGGGCGTTCCAGGGGTCTTCTCCCGCTGGGTCTCTTCTTCATGGGTGCCCCGGCTCTGGATGGCTCTATGGGCGTTTGCTCTTTCTGTTTATGGGCTGCCTCGGGTTGGCGTGGGTTCTGGTCGACTCTGTGGTGGCTGTTTCCTTTTCGCTGGCTCTGCCTTTGCTTGCTCCTGGGATTCCCTGTGTTGTTGGGGTTTTCCTGCCTGCTGGTTTGCCCCTTGCCCTCTGCTGCTCTTTCGGTGTGGCTTCTCTCTTCTTCAGCGTCGGCTTGTTGGTGGTGCGGTCTGTTCCCCGGCCGCTTCGGGCTCCCTGCTCCGCCTGCTGGTGGGTCGGTGTTTTCTGCTCCTTGGCCTGCTGCCTGCGTTGGGGGGGGGGGTAGGCCTGTTGGCTCCCCTGGTTCCGGTTGGCCTGCCGTGTTGTTCTCCCTTGCCTCCGCTGCGGTCTGGATCTTGTGGCCTCTGTTCCGCTTGGGTGTCCTGGTTTTTCCCTTGATGGCGTCTGTGTGGATGGTGGGTGTCTGGGGCTCCTGGTTTCTGGCTCGGTTCCTCCCGTCCCCTGGGCTGCGCCTGGTTCCTGTTGATGCTTGCCTGCGCCGTGCCGGGGGCTCTTTGGGGTGCTCTGTTCCTCCCTGCCTGCGCTTGTTCTCGTCTGTTCCCTGCCGGGTGCTTGGTTGGGTGCCTGCCTGGGTCTTCCTGAGGCCTCCCTTTGCTCCGGCCTGTGGCTTCTGGTGTTGGCCGGGGGCCGTTTCTGTGTGCTTGGCTCCCCCTGTGCTTGCCTTTGGCTTGCTTCTTGGGTTTCCTGTCCACCCCTCCTGTTTCTGCCATGGTGCCTGCCTGGTTTGTTCCTGGCTGGGGCCTCCTGGCTGCTGCCGTTTCCTGTGGTGTCTCCTGTTCTCCGGGTTGGTATGCTGTCCCCCGTGCTCCGGTGTCTGCGTGGTGTTTGTGTTTGGTCGGGCCGGGTTGGTGCCTGACTGGCCTCCTGGGGCTGCTGGATGCTGTCATCTCGCTGAGTAGTTCTGGTCTCGCCTGGTTCCCTTGGGGGGTGCCTGTCTGATGTTTTCAGCTGGGGCTTGGTGCTCCTGTTTGTTGGGCTCCCTTTTTGGGCTCTGCTTCCTTGCTGGTCTCTCTTTGGGTCCTGGTGGGGTGTTCTGCCATTGAGGCCGCTTCCTGGTGGTTCCCTGTGGGCCTCCTCCGGCTGTTGGTTTCTTCCCGGGCCCGGGTATTGTGGGCCCGTGTGGGGTTCTGTGGCTCTGGCTCTTGCTGGTGCTGTGTTGCCTTGGGCTCTGCCTCCTGCTTCCTCCATTGCTTCCCTGGGTTCTGGTCCCGGTGTGGGTCTGTTTGGGTGCCCCGCCCCTCTGCCTCTCTGGTTGTGGTGCGGTTCTGTGGTGCTCTGGCCTGTGCGGGTTCCTCTCTCCTGGCAGCGGGTTGTCTTTGATTTCCTGCTGGTTGGTCCTCTGCTTTTCTCCTTCTGCTTCTGCTTTGGAATTCTGTGCGGTCTGGCGGTTTTGTGCTGGGGGTTTCCTTTCCACCTGCCCTTGGTTTTCGTTTGGCCGCTGTGTGGGCCCCTTCTGGGGTTTGCTTGGGCCTGTCGTTCCGCCTGTGTGATCGGGTTGCTTGGCTCTGGTCCTGGCTTCCTGGTTCTGTTCCTGGGAGACCTCAACTTCCATCTGGAGAACAACAACGACCGCAACACCAGCACCCTGCTCGACAACCTCGCCAACCTGGGACTCAAGCAACTGGTGTCCACCCCCACCCACCTCGCCGGACACACACTCGACGCTGTCTTCTCATCCAGCAAGGACATCAACTTCAGCCACGCCACAGAGCTTCAATGGACGGACCACAGCTGCGTCCACTTCACCTTCAAGAAAACAACGACCCACCACCACCAGCAACAGGCCGCCCGCAGAAGCTGTAACAAGATCACAGCAGACCAGCTCGCCACCTCCCTGAGCCAGCACCCTCCTGCCAGCTCAGCGAACCCCAGCCAGGCCGCCGACAACCTCACGAAGTGGATCAGCAACTGCGCGGACGAACTCGCCCCACTGAGGACCCCGCCCAGCAGACCCGGCAGCAAGAAAGCCCCATGGTTCACCGACGAACTCAAGAGCTCCAAGAAGAACTGCCGAGCCCTCGAGAAAGTCTGGAGAAGGGAACCAACACCGGACAACAGGACCTCCTTCAAACTTGCCACCCGGAAACACCACCAGCTGATCCGCGCCGCCAAGAAAACAGCATTCAAGGACCGGTTGGACAACAACGCACACAACTGCAAGGAACTCTTCAACATCGTAAAAGAGCTTTCCAACCCCAGCGCAGGAAACAACGACATCACCCCATCGCAAGACCTCTGCAACTCCCTCGCTTCATACTTCCACAACAAGATCGCGGACATACACAACAGCTTCAACAACCAACCAACGCACACCATGACCGAACAACCACCCCCCACCACCACCCTCCATGCCTGGACCCCGATCAGCACCGAAGACACCATCCGCACGATGAACTCCATCCACTCCGGATCACCGACCGACCCCTGCCCTCACCACGTCTTCAACAAGGCCGACGCTATCATCGCACCCCACCTGCGAGACATCATCAACACATCCTTCGACACCGCCACCTTCCCTGAGAGCTGGAAACACGCAGAACTCAGCGCTCTACTCAAGAAACCAACAGCGGACCCCACCGACCTCAAGAATTACCGCCCCATCTCGCTCCTCCCGTTTCCAGCCAAAGTCATCGAGAAAACCGTCAACAAGCAGATGGCCGCTTTTCTCGAGACGAACGGATCCCTCGACCCCTCACAGTCCGGCTTCCGAGCCAACCACAGCACCGAGACCGCCCTCATCGCCGCCACCGATGACATCCGAGCCCTGATGGACAACGGAGAAACAGCGGCCCTCATCCTCCTAGACCTCTCCGCGGCATTCGACACGGTCTGCCACCGCACCCTAGTACGGCGCCTCAGCAACGTCGGAATCCAGGACAAGGCGCTGGAATGGATCATCTCCTTCCTCGACGGAAGAACACAGAGAGTCCGCCTACCACCATACAAGTCAGAGGCCACCGAAGTCATCTGCGGCGTCCCCCAAGGATCATCTCTGAGCCCCACCCTCTTCAACGTCTACATGAGCCCCCTCGCGGCCATCGTACGCAAACACAACCTCAGCATAATCTCCTACGCCGACGACACCCAGCTGATCCTCTCCCTGACCAACGACCCCGCCGCCGCCAGAGCCAACCTACACGAAGGGATGAAAGAGGTAGCCGAGTGGATGACGACCAGCCGCCTGAAACTGAACTCGGACAAGACGGAGGTCCTCATCCTGGGCTCCTCTCCCTCCGCCTGGGACGACTCCTGGTGGCCTCCCGCCCTGGGCACCGCACCCAAACCGACAGACCATGCACGAAACCTGGGCTTCACCCTGGACTCCTCCCTCTCCATGACCAGGCAAGTCAACAACGTCTCCTCGGCATGCTTCAACATCCTTCGCATGCTACGGAAGATCTTCTGGTGGATCCCCACCGAGACCAGGAAGACCGTCACCCAGGCCCTCGTCACCAGCCGACTGGACTACGGCAACGCCCTCTACGCCGGTACCACCGCCAAGCTCCAGAAGAGACTCCAGCGGATCCAGAACGCCTCAGCCAGACTCATCCTCGACATCCCACGAACCAGCCACATCTCCGGACATCTGAGAGACCTTCACTGGCTCCCCTTTCAACAAAAGAATCACCTTCCGCCTCCTCACCCACGCACACAAAGCCCTACACGACCAAGGCCCGAGCTACCTCAACAGCCGAGTCAACTTCTACGCTCCCAAACGCCACCTCCGATCAGCCAACCACGCCCTCGCCGCCGTCCCCCGCATCCGAAGAGCGACTACAGGAGGAAGGTCCTTCTCCTACCTGGCCGCCAAGACCTGGAACTCCCTCCCTCCCGACCTGCGCCTGACCCAAGACCACTTCTCCTTCAGGAAGAAGCTGAAGACCTGGCTGTTCGAGCAGTAGTGCCCCCCCCCCCCCCCAGCGCCTTGAGACCCTACGGGTATGTAGCGCGCTCTATAAGTGTCACTGATTGATTGATTGTTGGCGTTGTTTCCTGGGCTTTTCTTTTTCCGCTGCTCCTGCCCTTGCTGCTTCTCTGGCCTAGGTGTGTGGTTCCTGGGCGCCTTCTTTTTGTGCTGCCCTCTCGGCTCGTTGTGCGGCTGCTGGGGTTTCCCGGTTGCTCTGTGCTCCCCTTCTGCCTTGTGTCTCCTCCCTTTGGGGTTGTGGTCTTTGTCTCTGTGACCTACCTGGTTTCTTGGTTTTGTTCCGGTCTTTTGGCCTCTCCTTGCTTGGTGGGCTTTGGGCTTGGTTCTGGGGTTTTGGGGTTCTTCCCCCTTCCCTGTCCTTCGGGTCGGGTCCTCCGTCCTGTCCGGCTCCTGGGTTCTTGTTGGTTCCTGGGCATCCTCGGCCGGGTTTCCGCCTCCAGTGTCTTGGGGTCGTGTCCTTTGGTTTTGGGAGGTTGGCCGGTTTCTGGCCTGTGCTTTCTACTTCCTTTTTGATCTGGGTGCTTGTTCCTGCGCTCTGTTGGCCGTCCTTTTATTTGGCTTCCCTCTGAGTTGTCTGGGTTTTCCTTGTGGGTCTGCCGGGTCATGTGGGCTTTTCTGCTGGTTCCGGGCTTGACGGCCTTCTCCGGTGGTTTGTTTTGGCGGGTC
Source organism: Lissotriton vulgaris (assembly GCF_964263255.1). Classification (NCBI taxonomy): domain Eukaryota; kingdom Metazoa; phylum Chordata; class Amphibia; order Caudata; family Salamandridae; genus Lissotriton; species Lissotriton vulgaris. Next base: position 220,627,037 of record NC_141685.1, read on the forward strand.
CTTTATGTCCCGGTCCCATTCTTTGTTTCGGGTTTCTCGGGTTGGCGGCCTCCTTTTCTTTTTGGAGCCCTGGCCTTTTTTCTTTGGCTCCGGTGCTTCCCTGCTGTCCTGTGCTGGGGTGCGGTCCGGTTGTTTCTCTGCGGTCTTCCTTTCCTCCTTCTCGGTGCGCACTGGGGTGGCTGTGTTGTTGTGGTTTCCTGGGTGTGCTTGTACGTGCGGAAGGCCAGATTTCTGCTTTTGTATTTCTCCACTTTGTAAATAATGGGACGAGGACATAAGGGACCTGGGGGTAAGGTTCTATTACTTACCGGTAATCTTCCTTACTCCGGGTCCCGTTGTCCTCGTCCCATTCATGCGCCCCTCCCTCCCTCCCGGGCGGCCGGCCTTCCTGTCTGGGCTTGTTAGTACAGGAGGGCTGCTGGGTAAGTACTGCCTATGTACTCCCGGGGGGAGGGGCAGTATTAGTGCCCCAGCATTCCTCTTGTTTTTTTCTGTCTGGCGATGGGAATCTCCACTTTGTAAATGAATGGGACGAGGACAACGGGACCCAGAGTAATGAAGATTACCGGTAAGTAATAGAACATTGGGGTACTTCTACCCACCTCTTAATCCCAGAGCCACTATAAACAGAGAGCATCCAACCCAGATAGACCCTCTTGTTAGCTCTGTTTCACTAAGTAATAGATATGAGATACTAAGCTCATTAGATGCAAATGATTGACTCGTATGTGGCCAAGCACAGGAACAGGAAATAGCTTGTACAGCTAAGCATAGAATGTGTATCCCCACTGGCCAAGTTAAACAGGATTTAAATCCTCCCGTAGAAACGGATAGAATTACCAGAGTAACTAAACCTTCCTGCAACAAGGTTAGAGGAAAAAATGATCCAGACCTCAGAATCCTGAGCTGGAATGTCGCTGGTTTAGAAGCTAAATTAGCTGATACAGATTGGCTGCGTATAATATCCTCCCAGGACATCATTATGCTGCAGGAAACATGGGCCACACATGATTTACATATCGAAGGCTTTCATTGTTTTAATTTAGTAGCACCTAAGCCCAATTTCGGACAAGCAGTTGGGGGGTTATTTATCGGCATTAGTGTAATGCTAAGTGGGAGTTTTAAAACAATACATACAAGTAGCCCTAACTTCCAAGTATTAGAGTCCAAAAGTCAAGTACCTTTCTACCTAATAAACTTTTATAATAATGACTTTCACTCTACCCCAAACAAGAATTTCATTAGGCTTTTTAAATTCATTTCTAAATTAGAGACAGTCGCGGATGATGGTATGGGGATTGTCTTGGGCGGGGATTTTAATGCTAAACTACCAACAGATCCAGGAGGTACAGGTTTAGGACTGGCTGACCAAGCGGTTTTAGATTCCCTACTTAAGGAACATATTTTGTACAATGTAATGGACTTAGGTCAACCTTCCACTAACCAGCAGGTACCGACATTTAGAGGAAGGGGCAGTGCCTCTACCATTGATTTTATTTTTATAACTCCGAGGCTTGTAGACTGCCTATTGGGTAAAGAAGTCCTTGCAACTGATTTTGGGGACCATAACCCGCTCACAGTGTTATTAAGATTAGCACAACACTCTGTGTTTACTAGTGATTAGGGGCGAGGGATTTAGCCCTCACAACAGACAAACTAAGATTGAAATGGAGGGGGATAGATAGTGGGGGAAAAACAAAGATCCTATTAGAAAAAACCCACTTCTAATTGCCTCATGTTTGTCGAACAGAGTACCAAGCCCTAGTATAATTGCAGATTTTATTATACTCTGTTCGAAGATGAGATCTTTATTATCAGTACCAGTTTGCCAAGGCCCAAAAGACCCAAGGTGGTTTGACCACAATTGCTCTAAGGCGAATCGAAGCTTGCGCATGGCACTAACTGCTAAACCAAGAGTTAACGCAGATATTAGAGTAGCTAGGAAAGTTTATAAAACTGCTATATTGGAGCGCAAGGGGACACTTTTGAGTGAACGATGGGGAGCTCTTGTAGTAATAGCCGGAAGATCGACTGGTAAGCCTTTCTGGTCTGCAGTAAGAGATCTACGTAATATGGGCCAGCAGCTAACACCGATTAGCTGCAATATCACCAGCAAATCATTGGAGGATCACTTTTCCAAAATCTATGCATCACCCTTATATACCCCAGATTTGTATGTGCAGGGCTACTCAGGAAATCTACAAGTCACGCTGATTGTAGAGGAAGCTATTGCACAGAGTCTTGGTAATAAGGCCCCTGGACCTGATGGGTTGCCCATAGACATTATAAAATGGAAACCGGATCTTTGGGCCCCAATTTTATTGAACGTTTTTAATAGCCTCCCAGATGCACCCATGCCTGATTCATGGGCAACAAGTGCAATCGTCCCAAAATATAAAAAGGTGACCCTTTCGGAACCGGCCAACTACAGACCGATCTCCCAGTTAGACAATACCTTAAAGATTTTGAGCCGAATTATTTATAACAGGAATTTGATATGGTCAGAGGAAAGTGGTATTTTATCACCGTGTCAACTGGGTTTTAGAAGTAGGGTTGGTACAGTAGAACAGTGCCTGAATTTAAATTTGGTTATTAATAAATATAATACCGCCCGCTCTTCCCCCTTTTATTTAGCTTTTATGGACCTATCATCCACATTTGATCTGGTAAATAGGTCCAAACTTTGGTCTATTTTAATAAATTATGGTTTGGACGAAACTTTAGTCCATTTTTTAGCATTCTTGCAAACTGACCTCAAGGCACAGGTACGGATAGGACAGGGCGGGGAATTGTCAGGTGCTATTAAGATAGGAAGGGGAGTTAGACAGGGGTGCGTTTTAGCACCCCTGCTCTTCATCATTTATATTAATGGTTTGAGCGGCCATTTGAAGAATGCAACCCCAGATATTCCTATAATTAATGGCATACCACTGCCTGTACTCCTTTACGCAGACGATGCGGTCCTAATGGGCCGCACCCCGAATGCCTTGCGATCCCTAGTCCAAAGTTTTGTGGACTACATGGATGGGCTGGACCTATGTGTAAACTACAAAAAATCATTTATTATGTCTTGCGGCCCTGGGAAACGCCAACTCAATTCCATACACATAGGGAGTAACAGACTTACCTCCACCCAGAATTTCCCGTATTTGGGGATGATCTTTGCTGCGAATGCCTCATGGACTGGGCATGTGGCCCACTCCATGAGCAAATTCTCAAAGGTCATTAACTCCATTTTGAGCCTTCCTCGACCAAGGAAAATAGGTGCCACTGAGTCTATTTTAAGGATTTTTAAATTGAAATGGGGGCAGAAATATGGAGTTTGCCTGAGGCCAGGGGAATCCAGCAGGAGGAAAAGCTGGAGTAGAAAGCTGCTGGGAACACCGATCTCTACCTCCCAATATATTTCCCACAAAGAACTATGTTTGCCTTTTATTTGTGATCTTATCAGGGCTCGCCCCACGCTATTTTGGCATTCAGTTTGGAGGAATGATTCAGCTACCCTGACCCAAGAATTTATAAAAGATTGCCTTGTATGCGAAAGAGGGATGGAGATTCCATGGCTTTCGGGGGTTTATAAAAGTTTGTGCAGTATCGACAAAGGTGATATTTTCCATGATCCGGGTACATCTAGATCTGTACATAAGAATGACCTCAAGAAAGCACTCTACGCACTTTATGATACGGACAGGGTCAAGGAAGAGTCCAAGAAAACTACGGTCCTCATTTATATGGGCAGGGAATTATTCAGTCATATTCTGCCGTTATACCTCGTGTTGCCAATGACAAACTGGGAACGGAGTCTATTGTTCCGATTAAGGTTTGGGACCGTAAGATTCTTGTTGAATTTTCCTCTAGGGTATCTGTCAACTGGTGATAACATAAAATGCCCCTGTGACGGAGTTAGTGCACAAACTGATTTGCATTTCTTTTTTATTTCTAAATATTACTTAAAATATATAACATGGTTTTTAATCCCTCTTTTTAAAAAACATAGACCAATTACTATGGTGGAATCATATCAATTACTGCTTTCCCTGGACAATGAGGAAATAATTTGTCGCACCAGCACTTTCTTGTGGACTTCGGCCCGTGCACGAAAAATGATGGACAATCTTTGACTATTCTCTATTTTAATAATTGGAAATGTTGTCCTGCTTGATTTAAATTTGAATGCTTGTATTATGTATATTTTAATTGCTTTTGTATGTGCTTTTATGAATTCATGGAATTCGAATAAAGATTCCTGAACTGAACTGAACTGAACTGATTAGCCAGAATTTTTGCGTATATTTTGGTGTCTACATTGAGTAGTGAGAATGAGTGATAAGAAGGGCACCTGTGAGGTCCTTGTCCATTTCAACAGGGTGATGATCCGCTCCTCATGCATGGAGGGAGGAATTATCCCATTCGCTTCTTTTTCGTGAAATAGAGTTATCAAATGTGGAATCAGAAGATCACTGAAACCCTTATAGAAGGAAACCGTGAGACCATCCAACCTGGGAGCACTGCCCTCCCGCATGGAGCATAGGGCGAGCCGAACCTCCAAGACCTCAATGGGATGCATCAAGAATTCCCATTGCCAGTTCTGTAGCCAAGGGAGTTGAATATACTCAAGGTATTAAGTTACATCATCATCACTAGGGAAAAGCTCGGAGCTGTAAAGCTCCTGATAATAGCTGCAAAACTGTTCGTTAATTTTAGCTTGCTCTGTCAGGACCGTGCCCTCCTCATCAATTAGTTAAACAATGCACCTAGACTCCAATCTACGGCGAGCCGGTGCTGCTAACACCAACGCCGGTCGGTCGGCCTCCCCGTAAAATCTGGCTGAAGCATATTTGCCCATATGCTTAACTACATTATCAGCTTCTTCGTGGTAGTCATCCAATGTGGCCTTGAGCTGCTCCCGTAGTTCGGAATAATTTCTGAGAGACAGCTTAGCCTCCAGGTCAGCCAGACGGCTCTCCAGTAGAGTACAACAATTTCTAATGGACCGGAGGACACCCGCATGCTTGCTAATGGCCACACCCACTATGTAAACCTTCATCCTGACCAACCGCCGGGCCCAACAATCATCATAACATCGTGTATGTACCCCCATATCATTATAAAACACCTACAATGAGTTCATCAAAACAGCAGCACGCTTATGATAATTGCACTCCCCCTCAGTCATTGTCATCAAGTCCACCAATACCACCAGCTGCAACAGGGGTTTTGCCAGCTCTTTCCCAAACTTTAAGTGCTTTCTGCAAGGACTGGGGGTCCGAGTAAATCTTAGGTTTGTCATCAAACAACACCTTGAGACAAGCCGGATATAACAGAGCATTTGCTATCTGCTGTTCAAGTAGCTTGCGTTTCAGGGGAATAAATTGCCACCTAGCCTCTTGTACTTTAAAAGTGAAGTCCTAGAACAGAGAGAGGGAAGCCCCCTCATACTTTAAGGTGCCCAGTTCTCTTGCCCTCTGCAGGGCAGAATCCCTGTCCTGATAGTTTCAAAGTTTGGCAATTATGGGCCGTGGTGGGGCTCCAGGCTGAAGCCTAGGGCCAAGCGAACAATGCGCCCTCTCCATGACATCAGATGAGAGAAGTGTCAGCAGCCAATAGTGTTGTGAGCAATTATGCTACAAAGGACTCCATATTGCTCATTGCCGTAGATTCAGCCAGGCCTGTAATACGGAGGTAACTGAGCTGTGAACGGGCCTCCAAGTCGTCAGCCCTGTCCAATAAGGTAGTGTGGGGTGTGGGATGTGGCGGGCCGGAATAACAGGCGGGGAGGCCAGATATAGTGCGCTATGTTTAGCGAGGTTTATTGTAGATACAGGTATGGAAGGCTTATAAGTCTCTGAACACAGGGCGATCGATGGAGTTCTCCTGTGAACGTCAGAGGTAGAGATGTCTTCCGGTCGGTGGGGAAAGGGGAGGGCTCCGTCCGCTCCTGACGTCCTCCGGGTAGGGTGAGGTTTCCCTCTCGGTACTGCCGTGGGTCTTTGACTTCTGCAGGTGAGCCTCGGAGGTTTGGGGCGAGAGAAAAGATAATAGAGGACCGTTAGTCTTGCACTCCTCTCGGTCTGTACAACTATCACCGACACCGGGAGGTGGGGACACAGAAAGTGGAAAGTGAGGGGCGGGTAGCACGGGGAGGTGAGAGAGGCCGAAGAATAGGAGGGAAGACCAAGGGTTGACAGGGTGTTCGAGGTGTAGGAAGGTGGGGACCTATCTATCAATATATATACAGTGCTCTCGTGCTCTAGTAGGTGCAGGGCTATTTTATTTACACTTAATTACAACTATCTACAAACGGCACACGGAGATGGATGACGGTTACTCACGTGGCCCGCCGCAACTCCCTGGTGAGTTGCGGCCGCTCTCCAGCAACCTCCTGAGGACTCCACCAGTCCTCAGACCACACGTCGCCGTCGCCGTCCTCCTCCACGTCTTTCGGTTGGAGCTCCGGCTCCTCGTCTCTCCCTCTCAGCTCCGGTTCCTTCCTTGCTGCCTCCTGCCACAAGTCCGCGGGTTGGAACGCCCTTCGTTGAGGTTCGTTGGTTTTTATACCTTCCGGGAGGTAGCCGGGGGCGGGACTTCCGGGTTCAGGATGAACTGCATCCGGGTGTCGATCTTCCGATTTCTGGTTTCGGCAACCCTGCAGTGGGAGAGATAGAGAAGAAGTCCTATGGAGAGGGAACAAGGCATCCTCTATGTTAGACGGACCCCTCCCCGCGCGAAGATGTCGCTTAGCTACGGCAGGTACGGTGACCTTTCCACATCCCCTTTCCCTAGCTGTCTTTCTTGTAGGGGGGGAAGCACAGGGAAAGCGAGAGAGGTAATCCGCATTCCCCTGTTCCGCCCCTTTCCTATGTTCGGTTGTGAACCTATAGGGCTGAAGGGAAAGGAACCATCTAAGGACCCTGTCGTTATGGCCTCGGTTGCGGGCCATCCACGCCAGAGGGGCATGGTCTGTGTAGAGCACGAATTCCCTCCCCTCTAGATAATAACGGAGACTGTCCACTGCCCACTTTATGGCTAGGGCCTCCTTCTCTACACAGGCATAGTTCATTTCTCTGGGGTAGAGCTTCCTGCTTATATACAGAATGGGCCTTTCATTCCCACTGGGGTCTCTCTGGGACAGGACGGCCCCCAACCCCTGATCGGAGGCGTCTGTTTGGAGGATGAAAGGTTGGCTATAGTCAGGGCTTACAAGGACTGGTCTGGATACTAAGGCCTGTTTTAAAGTTTCGAAGGCCTGCAGTAAGGGTACTGAGGGATGTCTTAAGGCCTCATCTGTCTTGGTACTTTTCTTCAGTAGATCGGTCAGGGGGACAGCTGTTTGGGAAAAGTTTGGTATGAACCGTCTGTAATACCCCAGAAGCCCCAGAAAGGCCCGGAGTTCGGTTTTGGACTGAGGGAAGGGTATGGAACGGATGGCCTCTATCTTGTTGTCTTGGGGTCGGATGAGACCCTCCCCCAAAAGATAACCCAAGTATTTGACGCTTTGGGCGGCCAAGGTAGTTTTGGCCGGGTTTATAGTAAACCCACTGTTGCCCAGAGCGGCCACCACCGCCCGGAGGTGCCCCAAATGTTGGTCCCAAGTGTTGCTGTGGATCACTATATCGTCCAAATAAGCCCCAGCATAGAGGGAGTGAGGCTGTAGGACCCGGTTCATGGCCCTCTGAAACGTGGCGGGGGCGCCATGTAGGCCAAAAGGCATTACTCTGAACTGAAATAAGCCCTCAGGGGTAGAGAAGGCAGTCTTTCGTTTGTCGTCCTCTTTCAGGGGTATCTGCCAGTACCCCTTGCATAAGTCGAGCGTGCTGATGTATTTTGCGGCTCCTATTCTTTCCACCATCTCATCAACCCGTGGAAGGGGGTAGGAATCAAATCGCGAGACTTTGTTTACTGCTCGAAAGTCTATACAGAACCGCACCGAGCCGTCGGGTTTGGGGACCAGTACTATCGGTGAGTTCCAGCTGCTAACCGACGGCTCGATAATGCCCATCTGCAACATCTGCTCTGTTTCCTTCTTTATGATATTTCTGCGTGCTTCCGGGACCCGATAGGGCCGTTGTCGTACAGTTACCCCTGGATCAGTTTGGATGGCGTGTTCCACTAGGGTTGTACGTCCTGGCAGGGAGGAGAAGACATTCTGTACCGGAGACAACATGGATTTTAGTTCTTCTGTCAAGGACGGGGGTAGATCCGGGTCTATGCAACCCTCAAAGGACAGGGGGTTATGCACTGGTTCACCAGATAAGGCAGGTCGGGGCCCCTCCCACTTTTTTAAGAGATTGATGTGGTAGATTTGCCTAACTCCTCTGGTAGGCTCGGTCTCTATTTCGTAGGTGACAGGGGTCACCTGACGAAGGACGGTGAATGGACCCTGCCATTGCCCTAGGAGCTTGTGGTCAGAGGAGGGCAGTAGCAACAACACTAAATCGCCAACAGCCAAGACCCTCTTCTTGGCTCCTTTATCGTACTGTTGTTTTTGGGATGTTTGGGCCTTTTCCATGTGTTGCCGTACAATGTCCCGGACTTGAGTGAGGTGGGTCTTTAGATTTTCCACGTACTCGGGAAGGGGCCGGGTACGATCCGGTTCTGCCTCCCACGCCTCGCGGGCCATATCTAGGAGGGTTCTGGGAGGTCTTCCATACAATAGTTCATATGGGGAATATCCGGTGCTACTTTGGGTTTTGCACCGAATAGCGAACAGTGCCAGGGGCAACATCTCTTCCCACCGCTTGCTTTCCAATTCCAACAGCTTTTTCAGAGTAGCTTTCAGGGTGGCGTTGTAGCGTTCCACTAGCCCATCCGTCTGTGGGTGGTACGCTGAGGTTCTCAGCTGCTTGATACCTAGCTGGGAGCATACCTGACGCATCAAGGCGGACACGAACGGGGTTCCTTGGTCCGTTAAAATTTCTCGTGGAAATCCTACCCGAGAAAAGATAGATACCAGGGCTTTCGCTATGTTCTGGGTGGTGGGATGTTTCAGAGCGACAGCTTCCGGGAAGCGGGTGGCATAGTCCACCACCACCAAAGCATACCTGCAACCGCTCCTGGAGGGCAACATGGGCCCTATAAGGTCCATTCCTACCCTGCTAAAGGGTATGTCGATGAGAGGGAGGGGCCGGAGGGGTACTCTTGGGGGTCTGTACCGGCTATTCCTCTGACAGATGGCACACTCCTTACAATATTGTTTGATTTGGCTATATACGCCCGGCCAGTAGAATTTTTCGAGTATTGCCTGTCCTGTCTTCTCTTCCCCGAAGTGGCCACCCAGGAGATGACTGTGCGCAAGGAACAACACCTTGTCCCGGAAGGGAACCGGAATAACCAACTGTGAAGGTTTCTGTGGGTCTGTTTTTCGATACAATAGGCCCCTAGAACGGAAGAAGTAGGGACCTACATGTAGCGGGTCCTCGTTGTCAAGCGCCTGCCCCCAGGCGTTTTGCAGGATGGGATCTTCTTGCTGTGCAGCTCTAAATTCACGGTCCGTTTCCCAGGGATGCAGTGCCTCTTGGACTGGATATGCTTCTGTGTACCTCCTTCTTTCCTTTTTCTTTTGGCTTGTGGTTTTAGTCTGTTTCTCGGAGGAGGGACCAAAGGGGTGGTTTTGGGAGAAAGGCGCTTCCTTCCACCATTTTTCCAAGGAGTCGGTAGTGTCTTTGAGGAGAAGGGGAAGACCACTATAATCACTACCCAGAATGGCTTGTTCTGGCAAGTTAGGGATCAATCCTACATTCAGGGTTCTTCCGTGGTCAGTACTGGTTTGTACCGTGACTCGGGCTGTGGGATAGCTTTTGGTGTCTCCATGTACGCACTTGATAGCTACTGATCCCGTGAAAGGGCCGACGGGTTTCGGCATGTCTTGAGGTCGCACTACACTGTGTCTACATCCAGTGTCGGCCAGCGCCATAAGGGGTTGGTTGTTGATTTTCACAGGACACCTAAACGGCGGGGGTGAGGTTCCCGCGGTGAGACATACATAGTTCCGAGTCACCCCGATTTCCATAGGCTCCTCCTTCTGGGGGCAGTGACGGGCAATGTGTCCAAAACCACCGCAGTGGTAACATTGGGGTCCAGGTGTGTTTGGTCGAGGCATCATAGGATAGGGTACGAAAGGAGTAGGTTCTGCTTTTCGGGGAACGGGTGGTCGAGGAGGCCGGATGTGGCTTCCATGCGAGCTCCGAGGGAGGTGTTCTTCTTTGTTCTTCTGAACTTCTTGGGCTTTGCTGTAGGCACTGGCTATCTCGACTGCTCGTTCGAGTGTCAGGTGAGCATGTTGCCGCACCCACTTTTGGGTGCTCGGATGAAGGGAGGCGAGGAATTGTTCCAGGTTGATTTTAGCGACTATTTCCTCCTTGGTTGACGTGGTAGTTTTCAGCCACCGGGATGTCAGGTCCTGAATGCGATATGAGAGGGCTCGAGGAGTTTCTTGGGGCCCCTCTCGTACTTGCCGTAGGCGGATCCTATAGGATTCATCGTCTATCCCCAGACGCTCGAGGATGCATTTCTTTATGTCGGCATAGGGCGACTGCCCCTGTACATTGGCCTGTTGATAGGCCGATTGTAACTTCCCGGTCAACAACGGACCCAAGTAATGACCCCAGCGGTCTTCAGGCCAGTTGGCGGCTTGAGCCAGTCTTTCGAAATTCGTGAAGAAAAAGTCGGGGTCTTCCCCCGCGACATATTTCTGGAGGACGACCGATGGTAATGGAGCCAGAGGCCTCTGTTGTCCCATCGCCTCCGTGAGCTTCCCTAGAGCCTGGTCCTGTGCAGTCCCTTGCCCTTTCAGGACGTCGTGGAGGTTGCCCCGGTCGTCCTCGGCGGTCTTCAGGAAGCGTTCCATCATTTGTCCGAGCTGCTCCTGGCTTTCGGCCAGCTTCTTGACTGCGGCCTCCATGCCTCCGGGAAATCCCACTTCTGACACCACTTGTGGGGTGTGGGATGTGGCGGGCCGGAATAACAGGCGGGAAGGCCAGATATAGTGCGCTATGTTTAGCGAGGTTTATTGTAGATACAGGTATGGAAGGCTTATAAGTCTCTGAACACAGGGCGATCGATGGAGTTCTCCTGTGAACGTCAGAGGTAGAGATGTCTTCCGGTCGGTGGGGAAAGGGGAGGGCTCCGTCCGCTCCTGACGTCCTCCGGGTAGGGTGAGGTTTCCCTCTCGGTACTGCTGTGGGTCTTTGACTTCTGCAGGTGAGCCTCGGAGGTTTGGGGCGAGAGAAAAGATAATAGAGGACCGTTAGTCTTGCACTCCTCTCGGTCTGTACAACTATCACCGACACCGGGAGGTGGGGACACAGAAAGTGGAAAGTGAGGGGCGGGTAGCACGGGGAGGTGAGAGAGGCCGAAGAATAGGAGGGAAGACCAAGGGTTGACAGGGTGTTCGAGGTGTAGGAAGGTGGGGACCTATCTATCAATATATATACAGTGCTCTCGTGCTCTAGTAGGTGCAGGGCTATTTTATTTACACTTAATTACAACTATCTACAAACGGCACACGGAGATGGATGACGGTTACTCACGTGGCCCGCCGCAACTCCCTGGTGAGTTGCGGCCGCTCTCCAGCAACCTCCTGAGGACTCCACCAGTCCTCAGACCACACGTCGCCGTCGGCGTCCTCCTCCACGTCTTTCGGTTGGAGCTCCGGCTCCTCGTCTCTCCCTCTCAGCTCCGGTTCCTTCCTTGCTGCCTCCTGCCACAAGTCCGCGGGTTGGAACGCCCTTCGTTGAGGTTCGTTGGTTTTTATACCTTCCGGGAGGTAGCCGGGGGCGGGACTTCCGGGTTCAGGATGAACTGCATCCGGGTGTCGATCTTCCGATTTCTGGTTTCGGCAACCCTGCAGTGGGAGAGATAGAGAAGAAGTCCTATGGAGAGGGAACAAGGCATCCTCTATGTTAGACGGACCCCTCCCCGCGCGAAGATGTCGCTTAGCTACGGCAGGTACGGTGACCTTTCCACAGGTAGTCTATGCACTCTCCACATGTTTCTGGGCACTGCTGAAGTCGGACTGGGCCTCTTCAACCTCTGTGATGCGACGCTCCGCCATATCTAGACGCTCGGAATGCTTATCAGCTCTCTCTGACATCCTATCAATTCTGTAGCCAAGCTCATCTATCTTCGTATCAATGGCAGTCAGACCCTGCTGCATGGATGCAATAATCTGTTTGATGTCGCCGACTGGGTCATCAGAAGGATTATCCGGTTCAGACATCACAATGTCCGCCGCCTCCTTGTATCACTGGGATTTGCGCTGCTCAAAATTGAGCTTAGGCTGAAATTTTTGCGGGCTTACACATCTCGTCGACCACTGAACAACAGGCCACACAGGAACACGATCTCTAGGCCCAGTCGGGGTAAGAGGCAAGAGGAACCAGTGTGTATGGACTGTCGACCGCAAAAACTGCCAAAGCCAGCAGAAGGCAGAACGCCGCTCCCTCGTCCAGGCTATGAGTGTCCCTCCTTCTGTCTAACCATTCAAGGGAGGAGACACCCAGCGGGGCAGACAGCGCAAGGAAGAGGGTGACAGTGGAATTGCGCCAGGCAGCGCCAGCAGGTAAATCACACCAGTCGGGGGGGAACGGGTCGAGCAGCAAAGACACAGACCTACGAGGTCGGTAGTAGGCTACAAGCGGAGCGACGCGGCCCACAGCCCAACACCTCGCCGGGCTTGGCCTCGTCACACACAGGGCTGGACTGGTGATGGCGGGCACCGGGCAATCCCCCGGTAGGCTGGAAGGAATGGGGGCCGGTTTTGTCACAGGGGGCCGGTTTTGTTACTGGGGGCCGATTTTATTCTTAGCAAAATCGGCCCCCAGTAACAAAATCAGAAGGCCACAGTGACAGTCCCTGTAGTTCACTGACCTCTGTATTTATTGTGTGCGGTGCGCGTAATCGCCATCCGCCTTATTGTGGCAGAGCATTCAACAATAAACGCCATCCGGAAGCGCCAATGATTGGTCCGATTCGCGCATCGCACCCTAAACTCTCACTGTCATTGCTAATGACAGAGAGAGTTTAGGGCATGATGCGCGAGTAGGACCAATCATCTGCGCCCCCTTTCGTGGTTCACCCGCCTGCAGCGAAGAACGTAGGTTAGAGAGTCATACGCACCGGAAAAACAAGCGGCAGACAGCACAGCATTAGTCTGTGTAGGCCTGAGGCCTGGCCTCCAGACGTTTAAGTGAGTGTCATTTTTAATGCTTTACAAAAGTATTAAAGAAAAAAACGCACTGGTTCGTCGTGTACCTTTATATTTCCTAACAACATTTTAGAAAGGTGCGCAATGAGCACGCACCAGGCAGGAGGAAGTCGGTTATTTCATGCCAGCATTTTTTAGATTCCCCATGGACTGTGCAAGGCCCGTGGCGTGTTCTTTTAGGGTGGATAAAGTCGTTCTGCTGAGAACTTAATTTATAGGCCTTTAGTATCTAAAATAATAATTACGGGCATCCGGTGCCTGCAGTTATATAAGTAATGAGAAAACGCACCCAGGGGGGCAGTTATCAGATGAGTGTACGTCTTGCCCTTAAATTACGAAAAGAATATTGAGCGCTCAAAGCCCTAGTTTCACCCTCAAAAGTCCACACGAAAGAGGGCACAACTTCTGTAGGGCCTGTGACCCACATCAGACTTCCAGATGTACGTCATCACAGAAAATCCACGACTTTCTGTTTGTATAAACTTAAGACTAGCGCTTTAATTTGAATTTCTATTTTTTCCCTTAGTGCTATACACTTACCCTTTAGAGAAATAGCAACAATTATCGGAGTAGCTATAGTGTCTTTCTTAAGCACACATAAGGCCCAATTTTTGAAGATTGTTGTATGCCTAAATTGACAGATTAAATCACCTGGGGTTTGCCATCTTTGGATGTGTTCACAAAATGGTCAGGCATTAGTACGTTTCCAAAATGAAAATGGGGATGAAACATCCCCAAAGTTGTGGTGCGCAAAAAAAGGTTTCTTCTTCATGAGAAAACCTATTTTGACTTTGGGGAAATAACCTAAAAAATTCGAAATGTGATAAAATGTGAAACTGCAAATTTCTCATCACTTTGCACACCTGCCTCTTACAATTCTACATGGGTAAGGAGTGAGTAATTTTAGTTTTCCAAGAAAGCTTCAGATGTTGTAGATTTCCCTGATCTCTTCTGATATTCTTCGAGAATGCCAAAAATGCAAAAATGTACTCCAAAGGTATGTGTTGAATACAGATCTTTCAATTTTTCATGACTTTTGAGAAATGGCCATATGACGTACCTTTTTTGGACTTAAATGTATAATGTTAATGTGAAACTACCTGCCACAGTTTTAAGTACAATGTAATAAATTCCCACCCCTACTGAATTCCCAGATATTTGGAGACAATGCACATAGAATTAGGATAAAAAGTCATACACAAGAAAAGATGCACAAAGAATAATGTTGATTGCATGTTTCCAGTGCTTAATTTGTAATAAAATAAGTGCAGGGGTCCAAAGTTCCAGAAAGAAATTGAATATATGGGAGATATATGCAATTGTATTTGTTTATTTTGTCAAATAATACAGACTTCAGATGACGCATGTGCGGGGAATGAGATTTTGATATCTTTTATGATTAATCTGATTAACTTATCTCATTCGACAATTTTTGGATCGTTGATATCTGTCATTGAGTAAAAGACAACCCTCATATAGGTAAAATAAACCCCATATACGGACACCACTCTAAAGAATCACTTACAACTGTTAAAGTTTAAAAGGTTTAATATAAAATTAAGAAAAGTTGCAAATACAATCCTCTCAGGATCAAATTCATCAAATATATCGGAACCAAAAGGAACATGTATTCCCTAAAGAACCTCAGTCGACAAACAAATACAATTAAAGTCGGTTCCAAAATCAGCAAATTAAAAAGAATCGATATGAAGTGGTTCTTCTGCGTCATCTGCAGTAAGAGAAAAAATAATCAAGTTAAATCTGTCCCTACTCTATACTAGGTGACATTCCTACTTCGCAAGTTCCTTTCCCTAAAAAGGTGTCAGCAGTTTGACTTCCAAAGAAGTTCAAACTCTCTTAACCTCTAAAGGAATCCTAAGTTTCAGAAGCAGTATCCTCTCTGCCTACCCATCCGCTCTCTAAGGGTCCTCGGCCTACTGCTCCCTTGCGCTCTGATCTTCCTCAGCGCATCTGCTCAAGGCATCTACCTTATTGCCCTTCTCTCTGAGCTGTTAGCCTTCGCCTTCGCTATCTTATCCCCGGGGTGCTGTCCCTAAAATACACAATCACAGTGCGGGTGAAACCCCCCTTGACGCCCACCACGGACTTTCCCCGATGATGTCAGTTTCTGGCTTCTTCCATTGCTTCATCTCTTTGCGTCGTCCGTTAAGTTGACCCTTCTCCTTAGATGTCATCTTCGTCTTCTTGTCGGACATTTTCAGATCAAAAGTCAAATGACCTTAAACAAGACTTTAACTTTACAATTGTGATTCTGACCCTTCTAGGTCCTGTGAATGGTCTTTCCAAAACAAGACTCAAATTCCAAGCGTCTCTTCTCACGTTTAGGTAATAAGCTCCGTCCGGCATTGTCACCTTAAATCTAACAAGTGCTAGACTTCTTGGCTCTCATGTCCACATCAAGCTATTCACGACTCCTGTGAGTCCACTAAATTACATACATTGGACTACGCTCCTGCGAACTCTTGGTCAGTCAGGTTATAATCACAAATGACCTAAACTCTTCTAGCATTCCTACAAACTTCTTCTACACAGTATAACCTTTAACACACATTTATATATTAGCTTTTAGTAAATCCTTTTCTTCTATATGAGTACAATTTTACATAGAATATATATATAATACATAGAGTACGAGGTTATATGCTTGTTCGTTACATCGTCATATGTTTTCTCTATACATTTCTCCACGTTATTTCCTCCACGTTATTCCATTAAAAGTTACACACGTACATGAATTCTACTTTGCACGTTCTACATTTCGTGAGCATTTCTACACATTTCTACATTAACCCATTATGTATACGGGCCTTCTAAATCTAATGCATGTTTAACAGTAAATACATTTACATGTCCTATACCATGTTGTCACTTCTGTTGACTTTTATGCTATAGGCGTCAACTTCACGTTACGATATACATTTCATTCCTACGTTTATAATATATGCGTCTAAATATGGCTAGGATATATGTTTTATTCAAATTGCGCTCTCTCAGTTCCCCCCTTTGATGACTTTCAGGAGTCATCACTAAATGCAATTTGAATAGCACCTTTTACACAGAACTAGTTACAACATTTCCTCTTTTTATCGATTCGAGTGCTCTCAGACTTTTATATTGTTGATCTTGTAAAACAGCTAATCTCCTTTCCTGATCTCTCATCGATCTTTGTAACCGGTTCGACCTATACCATTTATATAGTTTCACTAATCCTAATAATGTAATTATGCAAATTAATACTATTAATACAGGTTTTAATATATACCATACTATACTTTTGCCAAGGTTAGCAAACCAACTTCCAACCTTTCCTACTCCATGTCCTACTTTTTCCCAAACATTAATTTTCGACAAATCTTCGATTTCTTGATGAATCTGTGTAATGTTGCTTATGACCTTCTCAAGTGGTTTTGAATTATCAGGAATATAAGTACAACATTCCTGAACCTTCAAAGCCTTACAAACTCCGCCTTCTTTTGCTAATATTACATCTAGAGCAAGTCTGTTCTGAAGAACCATTGCTCTAATCGATTGCATCTCGCCTTCTACTAACATTAATGACCTTGCAGTACTTGCAGACAATCTATCTACTACTGTAGCTAGTCTCCTAATCTTAACATCGTTAAGAATTAAACCTAACAATGGAAACATCGCTCCAAATACATCTCCTACTACCTCTGCATCTCCTACTTCCCTTTTCGTTCTCGTCGAAGCTTTTCCTTCTATGATCGCTAAATCCTTTGCATGATATATTTTGGGGAAGACAATTGCCAAGTAACACGAACCATACCAATTGTCAGGCAGTTTTACATAGGCATTTCTTCCACATACAAAATACACATTCGGAATAGCTTGCATCCCTTTCATAAAATCTTTCGTATAATACTCTAACTTAAAAGCATGCTCGCAATTAACTTCACCTACAAATTCACTTTCGTAATATGTCTTGCTTCGAGCTAAACATAACTTTCCCTTCTGCGTTCTATCCAATGCTATTGGACCATTGCTACCTTTCTTTTTATGTGCCTTCTCTTCTTCTGTCCAATCTGTTTTCCATTGTCCTGACATTTTTAGAATCTTCTGCCTTCTGTATCGGTCATCTACTTGTCCTATGAACTTTTTCTCTACCTCTGACACTTTGCAAGTCAGATTATTTCTGCGTGCGTATGATGTATCTAATGTATCCCAAGGAAGAAAGAATTTGGCTAATCTATCCTCCTTTTTGTAATAGTCCCACTTATTCATTTGCTTATAATTAGGAACTTCAGGCAGTACCGAATCATAATTTTAAAAGTAGTACTCAAAACCTTCTCTACCATAAAATATACTAAGCAGTAAACTACATGTTATCCCATAAGTCAATGGGAGATGGTGATACCTAATGCCTTCATCTACAGAAGCCGGCAATTGCATACAAACGTAGCAATCTTTGGCCTCCATGGCATCGATATATTCGTACAACAGTTTAGCATATGCGTTTGACCTAAAATTTCCCTGTGACTCATCTACATGTAATCTACGAGCTTCATCTGCTAGTAACGCCTTTTCACGTATAACATTGCTCTCCTCCTTCTTTCCCACAAGAGCAGGTTTCAAAGTCGTTACAGTTTTTACATTTGCTATTTCTTTATCGTTTTCATGTCCTATTATGTAAGATATTGTCACTACTGTAATTATGAGAAATATTACTATTGCTATAAGTGTACCTACTATACATTTGGCTTTTCTGTTTGGGTTGCCGTTCTCCATGTTATCAAAACAGCGTAGCTCGTTCTCTAGCGAAAATTTTCTTTTCCAGTCTTTGGTTGCTTTGTTTGCTTTCTCAGTCTTTAAAGTGCTCTTTATCAACAAAGTCTCCTTTTCACAACAATGTCTTTTCTCCTCTTAGCAGCAGACAACCCTAGCCCTTCTCCGTCCTCTAAATGTAATCCCTAATTTTATTCTTCTTTCCACTCGGCGCTAGGTTATCTTCTTCTTTATAACTTATATACAAAAAGTCTTTATGCATCAACAATTATTCTCGTACCTGCAGCTCTTGCAACAAGTTCCAATAACTCAAAACGAATGACTTTGTCTTCTTCCTCTGGCATTTGATGACCAAATGTTGGAAATTGTAATCTGTTCAACACTAAATCTTTGATCTGACTCAAGTATGGGGGTATGGGAAGTGTGAAAGTCAGTAACCCCTCAGTCTCGAGTCCAGGCGTCAACATCCATATCTCCACTGCCACAAATGGATCGAGATCGATTACTTTCACGCTCTTCACTCTCCCAGATTTCTGTCCCCAAGACATCTGCTAGATAAGTCCACTCCGGGGTGGCATACCTTCTGCAGGGCACACGTACCCTCCTCGATCTTCTTGGACTCTCAGTTCCTGAGTCTGTCGTTTCCTCTTCCTGATCCGATTCTTCAGCAATCGGGACAAGAGTTCGTTCTTGCTTTTCTTCCGAGCTTGGCCTTTTCCTTCTCTCCGGCCAACTGGCTTCGTCACTCCTTGTCCTTCTGCTCCTTGTTCTTGGACTTGTCTCTTGGTCACTCTCAGTTTGTTCGATATCTGTGTCGGACTCCCAATTACTTTCTTCTCCTGAGGCGACTTCGGTCACACTTGTGTCCTGACCTTCGTCGTCCTGTTCCAACACAGTCTCAGCTTCTTCGATCACCTCCACAGCTTGGCTTTCCCCCTCTGTGGCTTCTCTGCTTCCCGCCGGATTCTCATCCGAGAGAGGAGCTGTTTCTTCTAGAGGTGTTGGCACTCTTCGGGTGTGTGAGGCATGTATCCAGTTTGGCAGACCTCCACACTTTACCGCAGTGTTCGTCACAAGTATGACTTGAAATGGTCCTCGCCAACGCACGTCTAAGCAGTTCTTCCTGACATGCTTTTTCACCAGGACCCAGTCCCCCGGACTCAGGTCATGGCACAAATCTTGTGCTGATGGAACCTCTGCAGCCTGGACCTGGAGGGACACAGAATTAATGGCATCAGATAGTCCCTTGCAGTAGTCCAAGATCAAATCGTCTGTGATGTTCACTAGCGCTGCAGTCGGAACCGATGGCAATCTCATAGCTCTCCCCATTAGCACTTCATGTGGAGAGAGACCTGTTTTCCTATCAGGTGTGCTACGTATGCTCATAAGAACCACTGGAAGTGCGTCTGGCCAACTCAGGGATGTCGATGAACAAACTTTGGCAAGTCTGGACTTGATTGTACTGTTGATTTGCTCTACAATCCCTGAAGCTTCTGGTCGGTAGCTGCAGTGTAACTTCTGATCGATATTCAAAGCTGAACATAGCATCTTCACTACTTCGCTGTTAAAATGAGTTCCTCTGTCCGATTCCAAAGAGGATGGCACCCCAAACCTCGGTATTAACTCTCTAAGTAATAATTTCGCTACTGTAAGTGTATCGCATCTACGTGTAGGGTAAGCCTCAACCCATCTAGAAAATATGCAGACAATCACTAAAACGTATCTAAGTCTGTTGCATGGAGGCATTTCTATAAAATCAAGCTGCATCCTATTGAAAGGCCCCCCAGACCTTCCTATGTGACTCAATGTAACTGGTGTTCTCTTCCCCACGTTTAGTTGCTGACAGATCGCACATCGCTGACACACTGCTTCTGCCGCTACTCTAAACTTGGGATTAAACCATGTCTGTCTGAATACTCTCACCATAGCATCTCTTCCTATGTGTGCTGATCCATGCAATTTCCTTGCCATTGGACTAACAAGTTCATTTGGTAAAACTGCTCTCCCATCGGCAGAGATCCAAAATTTCATCTCGCTTTTCGTACAACCCGCTGTTTCCCAGCTCTTTTTCTCATCATCTGGTGCATTTTCCTGTACACATCTCAATTCATCCCACGTATCTACAGTATCTAACAACATTGTCAATTTAGTTCTTTCCTGGACTCCCCCCACTTTTACATCAGTGTGAGAATATCCCTGTTCTGCGCAATAACGCGCTACTTCATCCGCATAGCGGTTGCCTTGTGATACAAAGTCTACGTTTTTCATATGCGCAGCACATTTAACCACTGCAATAGCTGTCGGGCCTTGCAATGCCTCTAACAAAAGTCTCACGAATTCTCCATTCCTAATGGGAGAACCCGAGGAGGTCATGTAACCTCTTTGAGACCATAACTGCCTGTAATCATGAACTACCCCGAAACCGTACTGGCTATCGGTGTATATGGTGACTCGAAGTTTGTTGCCTGCTAAGCAAGCACGCGTCAAAGCAACAAGTTCAGCTACCTGTGCGGAGTGTACTCCTTCCAGGCAAGCGGCTTCTATGACTCTGGTAATCGTGCAAACTGCATAAGCTGCTCTCAGCTGACCGATATCGTCTCTTACGCATGAACCATCGACAAAGAAAATTTCATCGGGGTCTGTCAATGGCTCATCTACGATATCAGGTCTTGGTTTGGTACATAGTTCAGTCACATCAAGGCAGTCATGATCTGTACAATTTTCATCATCCACCTCATTCGGAAGTGGCATCAAAGTTGCAGGATTCAAGACGGAGCATCTTTTTAGGGTCACATTCTCGGCAGCCAGTATGACTTGCTCGTAGTGTGTGAGCCTGCTATTCGTCAGATGCTGAGTCTTCGTCCTGGTCATTAACAATTCCACAGAATGCGGCACGTACACCACTAACTGATGTCCCATTACCACGCTTTCAGATCGTTCAATGCTGACACCCGTTGCGGCTACGGATTTGAGACATCCGGGCAACGCTGCGGCTACTGGATCTAATGTAGCCGAAAAATACGCCACTGGCCTGCGTGCATCTCCATGGATCTGGGCTAAAACCGCTAAAGCGCATCCCTCTCTCTCGCAGCAGTAAAGCAAAAATGGTTTTGTGTAATCAGGCATTCCCAAAGCCGGGGCGCGACATAAGTCCTCCCTCAGCTGCAAAAACGCCATCAAACAATCTTTGTCCCATGGTACCGGATCACTTACTCCCTTGTGCGTCAGTTGTAATAACGGTTTTGCCTTCAGTGAAAAGTTGGCTATCCACTGTCGACAATAACCGACCATGCCTAGAAACATCCTGACTTCTCTTTGTGTTGTAGGCGCGTTCATCTTCATAATCGCCTCTATTCTGTCTGGAGACACCTTCCGCTTTCCTTTTTCAATCCTATGGCCCAAGTATTGCACTTCAGTCTTACAATATTGCAATTTACCTGGAGACACCTTGTGCCCGTTCTCGGCCAAGTGATTTAACAAGGTTATGGTGTCTTCTCTGCAAGCTTCCTCAGTTTCTGACGCAACTAGGAGGTCGTCTATGTACTGGACCAGAACTGAATTCTTGGGCAGTACTAGACTTTCAAGATTTTTCTTCAATAGCTGGTTAAAAATCGATGGGCTTTCTGTATACCCCTGAGGGATACGACACCATGTTAAAACGCGATCTTCCAGCTTAAAAGCGAAAAGATACTGGCTTTCTTCATCTAACGGTATCGAAAAGAAAGCCTGGCACAAATCGATCACGGTAAACCATTCAGCTTGGAACGGTATCTGAAATAATATCACTGATGGATTCGGTACCACTGGACAACATGAGACAACAATATTATTAATCTTTCGAAGATCCTGCACTATTCGGTATTTTCCACTAGGCTTCTGCAAACCCATGATCGGGGAGTTACATGGACTACCCACGATCTCCTTCAGTATTCCCTGTTTAATCATGGATTCGATCACAGGCTTTATTCCTGCAATCGTCTCCGGTGTCAACTTATACTGTGGTGTTCTTGGATACTCAGCATGGGGTCTTACCAGGATCTTTACCGGTTCTACTCCCTTGATTAATCCTATTTCTTCTCCAGTAAAGTCCCATACCTCATCTGAGACTTTCTCCCTCAAATCCTGTGGAAGCTCCTCCACTGTTAAGGTAGGATATAGTTCCACACATTCCTGCGAGTTCACAACTTTAAAATCAGCATCCTCATTATTTGTCTGCACTTCTACTCCTTCAGGTGTGCAATGTATTGTGCAATTCAGTTTACACAACAGATCTCTCCCTAGCAAACACAGAGGACTAGAATCACAGATCACAAACTGATGTTCGTCACTGTAATTCCCTATCTTTACTGACACTGGTTCGGTCAGAGGATTCGTCATCCTCTTGTTTGCGACTCCTACCACCTGAATCATTTCTCCCGATATTGGCAGACCTGGGACTACCGCTGATCTCAGCGTGGATCGAGTGGCCCCCGTATCCACCAAAAAGGTTGTAGGACATCCAGCTACTTCAGCCTCTACGTATGGTCCCCTCTGATCTACTTCCAGGGCTGCTCCTAGAGTACAGTCTTCCTCCCTATTCACTCGTTGCCCTGTAAGAGGATCAACGTAGTAGCATTCTTCTCCTCCTACGAACAATGGCATTTGTCTATAGGTTTTTCCTCCATTTGTAATGCGAGGTGGTTGAGGAAACGGGGCTCGAGGAGTCTGAGTCCCCCCTTTGACAAACTTTCCCTTCGGGACTGTTGCTCCCTTAACCACGTTATTCTGCACCTCTTCCTCCTCCTGTTCTAATTCCCCTGTCTCAACATTGTAAGGACATTCACGTCTCCAATGTCCCACCTCGTTACACTGATGGCATCTAGTTGTCTTTTTCAGTGTCGCGATATCCATTCTCGGTCTCGGTCTTTCTTCCTCATCTCTGCTCTGATTATTCTGTTTCTTTGCTTGCGTTCCTGTTCCCTGTTGCCGCTGTCCACCCTTTCCAGCTGCTTGCATTTGTACCAGCATTAACTTTTCCTTGAGCTTCTTTGCCTTCGAATCTATCTCATCGCTGCAGTACCTGGCATACCTTAGGATTTCATCTAAAGGTTTGTTCTGCCAACAGATCAAGTGCTGTTGAATCATTAGGCTTATGTCTGGTCTCAATCCGAGAACAAACTTCGACACAACTGTCCTATGTCCTTAGGATCCATTACATCTAACCCACTGTACTGCTTGAATGCTTTCAATAATCGTTCATAAAACTCGTGGACTGTCTCTTTCGGCTCCTGAGTTGTTCGATCTATCTTAACCCAGTCTATATCTTGCACCGGCACTTTCTCTTTTAGCCATGTTATTACTCTCTCGTATTTCTCCATGACTCTATCTGATGGACCGTTTGTCCGGGTATCTCTCGGAGGCTCACAAGCGGGCCATTCGACACTAAGCTTGCATGCCGTCCACAAATCTCCGGGTACTACGATATCGAACAATGTGTTCAAATCGATCCACAGCACCTTAGAGATCTTCACGAATCTCTCTACCTGCTTGTACCACTCTACGGGATTTTCTCTAAGCTTTGGGAAGGAATTGGTGAATGCCGCCAAATCCCCCCTACTCCAGGGTACGTGAACGTAGTTTCCATTCGCGATTTCTCGCAAAGGGAAAGCTTCCATTCGCATTAAGTCTGTATCCTGGGACTTCACTAGTGTACTCCGTCTGACAGATCCCCTCTTGGACCATTTTTCCTCCCATCTATCCAGATCCCTCCATATCCTAATACACATTACTAATTTCCTTATGTGTACTCTCAGTCCGATCGTTCTACGCTCATCTAGATCTCGGTCTGTGCAATTTAACCTATGGTTCGGCTGTAGAGCTTTGGTTCGTGATATGTCTATCATATACCTTTCTGCCAATTCAGATAACTTCTCATGAGCTGCTCTCGCTTTCCGAGTAACATCTTTAGATAAAAACAGTATCTCATCTGGCGCATACAGCTCTAGCCTCTCGATTGCCACTGTGCCGTCAATTATTTCATCTAAGTCTGACTTCAGACTCATTACATCAATCCGTCTTGCCTTTATTTCAGCTCTCAGTACGTCAGTCCTAGGTTGTTCTCTCATATCCCTCTCACCTCCACTATGCGCCCTACGCCTAAGCACAGGTGAGTTATGGGGAGTCTTCCTTCCATCTCTTTGTTCCCACCTCTCTAGATCCCAAGCCTTTCCATCTTCCCGTGGGGTATGGTGGAATAATGCTCCATCCCCCAACCCTACATTTCGTCTTTTCGGCTCGGTTTCTCCAGATACGAGATAGGATCCACCGTTCTGTTCTAAACCACTGCAACTTGCTTGCCGTCTGGTGTCGCTTAATAAAATGAAAGGCCCTCGCCGGTCTTCCATGTTCCAGTGATCTCGTTCCTGATCACCAGAAGTATGGCGAGACGTTTCGCGACTCCCTAGATTCTCATGACTCCGTCCACTATCGCCGGATGCATGTCGAGACGCTTCACGACTCTCCATGTTTCCGTGATTCCAGTGTCGCACCTCCTCATCTGGGGCATGGTGTGTGCACCTAAAAGTGTTCCTGTACTCCTGCGTCCTTCGTTCCCCTTCACTGAAGGTGACGCGAGGCACTTCGCCACACCCTGCACTCCTGTCATCGCACATTTTCCTATTGCCGCTAATGGTAGGGCAAGTATCTCTTCTGCTTTCTTGACTCCCTCTCTCCCACTCGGGGCTGCTCTCGCCAGCTCCACAATGAGAGAGAATCCTGTTATCTTGGTCTCTCCACTCAGCTCCTGTTTCTAAACTCTTATTCCGAGCCTCTTCGGCAGTATCCCAATCTTTCAGGTATTCTCTTAATTCCTTAAAGGACTTCGGTTTAGGTCCCCTTAAATCCATTGGCCCTCTTTGACCTCCCTGTTCTATCCTGGGACCCGTTGCGGAATCTAATGGGGTACTCCGACTCATCGGTGCTAGTATCTGCCTTTGAGGATTCATTACGGCATTCCTATTCTCCACTTCTGCTCTTTCCCTGTCCCATCGTGCCTGTTCCTCCTGCTGGACCCCTTCTGGGTTGTAGATTGACACAATAGGGCCTATGGTTACTGGTACTTGTAAAGCGTCTGGCATTTGGTACGACCTTGCACATTGCGTCTCTGGCACCTTCTGGACCACGAATCTTCCCACTACTCTCTGTTTGGAACTAGTTTGGGGTGTTTCCTCACTCTTGTTGGAATCCCACTCCGTTACTGGGATCGATTTATATTCCCCCCACCTAGCTCCATCCTCTTGCTGTAATATGGGACTTGCGGATTCACCGCTATACGGAGGTGGTCTATCCATTAATAGCCTATCTATCAGATCCTCCTCCGTCTCGCTTTCCTCATCTTCCTCTTCTAGAGGTTTCTTTTCTCCCGTGGCTTCTATCATGGTGAACAGTTTGTCTGCTTCTATCTTTTGTACTCTCCACTTCTTAGCTTCCTCATCCCATTTAGCGTCCTGTACTGCCTTTACTGATCGTCTCACTCTTTCCTGGCGCCTCTTTACGCTCTTTTCATGTGCTGTTCTAAACCATGCACCAAGGGCTTCGAATTGTGTTGGCCTCGGTAGAGGTCTCGTTGAGAGCATTACCGCTTTCAGTTGGTTCAACACGTCTAGTTTAAACGTTCCGAATCTCGCAAAACGTCAGTTCCTTTTCCCCTCCAGTTAGCCTATTCCACTCGGTGATCCATAGTATCGAGTGCAAGCCTACATTTACTGCCATATGATAAGCTGGTGTGCCTTCTGGTGGAGCTTCTTCTCCGGCATATAAATTTCTTCTATTTCTCCTAAAGATTTTCCTTAAACCCTTAAAACACTTCATTTTCGATAATCTACGATGTTCCTTATTAATTCTCTTCCTTGTTTACGTCCTGATGACAACCACCAATCCCTGTGCGGTTCTCGCTAATCAGCCTATCCCAGTGCGGTTCTACGTCAACCGACCAATCTAAGCGCGGCTCTACGCTGACGTCACTCGTCCCTTCTTCAGCAGCTTCCCTCCTTTCTCAACTCGTCTCGCGATCTTGCATGCGTTTCATTCATACACTGAAAAATGACTACTTCCGTCCAAGCGATCACTTTTCTCTGACTGTACGGCCACAGTCTAACTGTAATTGCTACCTCAACTGGCGAAACGTCTTTCCTCTTACGGTCGGACACTTGCCTCAACTGATAGGTTACTTACACACAGTAAACGTACGACCAGCGTCCGTTACTCATACACTCACTCATACGCTCCCCCTATCATCGGTCTGTCGGGCAATCAATGGTACCTCATGACTCCCTTTCAATGGTAGACAAATTACTCTGGGTGTTCGATACACCCGAACCACTTAAGTCCTTCTCTGGAGCTTAAGATTTCATCCGGTTGCGCGCGCTCACAACCTTCCCTCAATCACACTACAGGCATTCAACTCCGCTTGACATTACAACACAGGAACAACATAAAACACAGCAATCTTACAACGCATGACCCTTATACTCACTCTCGACCGACTCTGCTGCTTTTCTCTCGACGCGCCGTCAGCACCGTCTTCGGCTGGGATTCTTCTTCTGGCCGTCAATGACTAGGGACCTTGGGGTAAACTAACCTGGCCTAGGTCGTCTTCCTCAAGAAGATAACCATCATTACTCTGCTACCAACTGCGGGGAATGAGATTTTGATATCTTTTATGATTAATCTGATTAACTTATCTCATTCGACAATTTTTGGATCGTTGATATCTGTCATTGAGTAAAAGACAACCCTCATATAGGTAAAATAAACCCCATATACGGACACCAC
This sequence comes from Lissotriton vulgaris, assembly GCF_964263255.1. Classification (NCBI taxonomy): domain Eukaryota; kingdom Metazoa; phylum Chordata; class Amphibia; order Caudata; family Salamandridae; genus Lissotriton; species Lissotriton vulgaris. Next base: position 220,653,816 of record NC_141685.1, read on the forward strand.
TCTAAAGAATCACTTACAACTGTTAAAGTTTAAAAGGTTTAATATAAAATTAAGAAAAGTTGCAAATACAATCCTCTCAGGATCAAATTCATCAAATATATCGGAACCAAAAGGAACATGTATTCCCTAAAGAACCTCAGTCGACAAACAAATACAATTAAAGTCAGTTCCAAAATCAGCAAATTAAAAAGAATCGATATGAAGTGGTTCTTCTGCGTCATCTGCAGTAAGAGAAAAAATAATCAAGTTAAATCTGTCCCTACTCTATACTAGGTGACATTCCTACTTCGCAAGTTCCTTTCCCTAAAAAGGTGTCAGCAGTTTGACTTCCAAAGAAGTTCAAACTCTCTTAACCTCTAAAGGAATCCTAAGTTTCAGAAGCAGTATCCTCTCTGCCTACCCATCCGCTCTCTAAGGGTCCTCGGCCTACTGCTCCCTTGCGCTCTGATCTTCCTCAGCGCATCTGCTCAAGGCATCTACCTTATTGCCCTTCTCTCTGAGCTGTTAGCCTTCGCCTTTGCTTCGCCTTCGCTATCTTATCCCCGGGGTGCTGTCCCTAAAATACACAATCACAGTGCGGGTGAAACGCCCCTTGACGCCCACCACGGACTTTCCCCGATGATGTCAGTTTCTGGCTTCTTCCATTGCTTCATCTCTTTGCGTCGTCCGTTAAGTTGACCCTTCTCCTTAGATGTCATCTTCGTCTTCTTGTCGGACATTTTCAGATCAAAAGTCAAATGACCTTAAACAAGACTTTAACTTTACAATTGTGATTCTGACCCTTCTAGGTCCTGTGAATGGTCTTTCCAAAACAAGACTCAAATTCCAAGCGTCTCTTCTCACGTTTAGGTAATAAGCTCCGTCCGGCATTGTCACCTTAAATCTAACAAGTGCTAGACTTCTTGGCTCTCATGTCCACATCAAGCTATTCACGACTCCTGTGAGTCCACTAAATTACATACATTGGACTACGCTCCTGCGAACTCTTGGTCAGTCAGGTTATAATCACAAATGACCTAAACTCTTCTAGCATTCCTACAAACTTCTTCTACACAGTATAACCTTTAACACACATTTATATATTCGCTTTTAGTAAATCCTTTTCTTCTATATGAATACAATTTTACATAGAATATATATATAATACATAGAGTACGAGGTTATATGCTTGTTCGTTACATCGTCATATGTTATACATTTCTCCACGTTATTTCCTCCACGTTATTCCATTAAAAGTTACACACGTACATGAATTCTACTTTGCACGTTCTACATTTCGTGAGCATTTCTACACATTTCTACATTAACCCATTATGTATACGGGCCTTCTAAATCTAATGCATGTTTAACAGTAAATACATTTACATTTCCTATACCATGTTGTCACTTCTGTTGACTTTTATGCTATAGGCGTCAACTTCACGTTACGATATACATTTCATTCCTACGTTTATAATATATGCGTCTAAATATGGCTAGGATATATGTTTTATTCAAATTGCGCTCTCTCACATGCCTTGCATTAGGTCTCAGAGCTTTTTAAAGGTTAGGCACAGTATTACACTCATAAAATGCCGGGTCTCTGCTACCCATTACTCAATAAGCAACCTCAAGCATACAAAATAATCATGATTTTCACACAAAATAATCCTATATTCAATATAGGCCTGGGTGAAGATTCACATGAATACTGGACCCTAGCTATGCCCCTTGTCTACACAAGTCATGTCCAATATCCGATCCATTAGTTTTCCTTGCAGTTTGTAAAGTAACATGGGGAACGTTTGCATGAACGCCAAGTGCTGCTGTTAAAATTATGGAAAAAATTCTAAGCAGGAGTTTAAGAAAAAGGCAAAGTAAATGGCACTCATTAATCAGGAATTCTGCTACCAGAGTGCAGTTGCTTGATAAAAAATATCAACAAAACCTAGTAGTAATGTGACTTCTGTATCTTTATGACCACAGGTTGGAGGATTACGTCTACAATTTGAATACATTTATGGATGCTAAGGTGGCCCCAAATATTCCTGTTAACATAGTAGACCCTTTTACCTGGGTTTTTGTGGACTTCCCCCCAAGTGCATATAGACATCACCACTTTGAGTTATGCTTCGAATATGCTGCTATGCATTTTGCATCATGATTGATCTGATTTGATGTCCTTCCTATTTTATGGTCTTGCTTTATTTGTACTTTATATGCTTCGTATGTAGTTTTATGGTTTTTATTGACCGAGTAAAGAAATAATCGACTTCTGGCAAAAACTTCAGGAGTTTCCCAATCTGCCCTATAGCAGAAGCCTTCTCATCTGCCTCCTTCTCTTTTCCGGCCTCGATTAGCGCAGTGACAGGAAGCAGATGAATGGGGTGGCGGACTCTTCATGGGGTCTTCCGGCAGGTACAGGTAACCATGCTTCGGCTGACTGCTCTATCGCCATTTACAGTGGTAGCACCATGCCTGTGGAAGACAAGCATGTAAACGATGGCAATCTTGTATGCGAAGCTAAGCAAGTGTCCCCGGCGTGCCAGTAGAAAACCCATGACATGTCCATGCCAATTCTAAGAGGTGCCTCTTGAAGTTACTTGTTGAAATATATAGATTTTTTGTAGCTAGGTGGTGTATTTTCATGCTTCTGCAGAATGTTGGAGATTTATAATGAATGGTTGCCTTCACAGACTTACAACTTGTACCAAAATTGTTTGTCTTCCTGGCCTCTTCTCCCAATGACTGTTCCAGCACCTCGTCCTCCGACTTGTGCTGACACTGTCTGTGCTGACCTATAACTTGGAGAGTGGAAACACCACACCCGATTATTTTGAAGTGTCTTATGACAATATTACTTTGTTGTTGAGGACTGAGTTTGGCTGCTGAGGAGCTTTACCAGAATTTCTCAACCAACATGAGAAGCGAGCTCTAACCGCAGCTTTCCTGTTCTTTTCATTAGTTGGGGCGTTGCCTTCAGACCTTTTTTTAATTTGCAGGTCACAGCGACCTCCGAAGATTCCATTGATAGGCTGCCCACAGTAACTAGCAGATAGCTGAACCAGTGGTGTCACATCTTTCTATCACATCACACTTAGTCGACAATTTGAGAATCTCTCTCACTGATAAAAACACATGCACTAAACACTGCGGTATACTAAACCCAACGAGATTAGGAACTTTGCTGTTTCTCACATTTCCACCCTTTGGGAAATATTTAGAGGGACGGGGGCTAGAGCACATAAATGAGAGTGGGTTTGTTCGACTCTCTAGCTCGTCGCAGCCTTCCAGCATTCAGAACAAGCAGCCTTATGGGGAGCCTGACCTGGTAAGGCAAACCCCCTACCCCCAGGCCCCCCCCCCCCCCAGCTCCAATACAAAATCGCATTTGCCAGTGCAGGACTTTCAGCCCCTAATGCCAGTTTCACCATATTTTTTACGAATGTCCCCAAGCTCGTGCATCTCATGTATAAAGAATGGAAAGGGGCGACCATTCGGTCCCCCCGAACGTATGGCGGAGTACCACGATCCCCCCGGGAAGCCATCTTGGGCGGGAGGCGGGTCCCGGCTGGTATGCCCGAAGCGGCGTAGCCGGGGCGCGCCTTTTCCCGCCCTGGAGTGGGCTGGCCTAGACACTAACGCGGCCGGCCACGCCCTTCGGGGCAGGCAGGGGCGGGTTTACTCCCGCCCTGAAGACGGATAAAAGGAGCATCAAGCCAAGTGAACATCCTCTTGTTCCTGTGCTCTGGAGCTGCACCTCCTCGCTGCACGTGAGCTCGAGACGGAACGAAGAGCCAATTTTGAGCGTGGTAATCTTTCTTTTTGTCTTACAGATACTCTGTCGGAGAATGCCTAAGAAAGTCGGAAAGCGAATGACTACCGACCAGATGCTGCGTGTACTCATGAAAGAAGTGACCGATCTGAAGAAGCGGATGGCGGATAGAGATGGGGAAGGGGGACCGAAACGACCTTTGGCAGGAGCAGCTCCGGGAGGAAAAGGCAAGAGGCCCAGAAGGGGAGCAGCTGGGGGGGACATCCCGGTTCCCTGTGCCCCACTCGAAGAGCCAACTCCGGTGCCGACAGAGGGGAATCCGATTCCCGTGGTGGTCACCCCCGTGTCCGGGGAGGATATGCCGCCCGAGCTGGCAGCTCAATTAGCAGCGTGGTTGGGGAAAGATAGCGAGGGCACCACGGCTGACGACGCACGGGTGTTGATGAAGCAACTGCGTGAAACGAGGGAGGTGGCGAAGGCATCATCGCCAGTTATCACGCCGGCTGCGGCAGTAGAAAAACCACCAGGAACAGGTTCAGCCGCAGATACAGCTTCCGGTTCAGGTAAGCGGCCATTGCCGATTGCGAGGGATGAGTCTGCACCTTCACAAAGGGAAAAGTTGGGTCAACATGTCCCTCTGGCCATTAAGGAGAAGATATGGGCAAATGAGTATATAAACATCTTTTCGTTGCTTACCGATCATTATGAGATGGAGCATGTTAAGAGCCAAAAGGAGCTCATGCATCCGAGTGTTTGGCGCGCAAAGATGGCCGCCTTTAAAGTTGATGAAAACATTGGCACTTGGGGCAAGGCGTGGGGAATTTTTACATCCATCATGGGCGAACGTAGACCCGAGTTGCTGTCCGAATTGCCGATATACCAGACACGGATCATGGAATATTCCGTAGCATATGGGGGCAATCAGTGGTTCTGTTACGATAATATTTTTAGGAAAGCAAAAGAACACGATAAAAACTTAACTTGGGATTGTTACGATTCTGTTTCATGGTCAAAAATGGAGAGTACTGGTATGTTAAAAGTGCCATTAGTAGGGAGCAGCGGGGGTGAATCATGCCTTTTTAGTAAGTCGTAATTGTTATTGTCTTTAGTGATTTAGCCTTTTAATAATTTAGTTAGAATTGTCGTATTTATTTTGGTCGGGCGGTAAGGTCATGATCGGTCAGCAGTAATTGGAAGATCCCTAGGGGTGGGCGCCACCCATTACGGATGGGAGCGCTCGAGGGAGGTGGCCATTGGCCCCTCAACGGGGAGGCGGTCCCTTCTAAGGATGGGCCGCCGAAAGGTAAGGAAAGGCGGTCAAGGCCCCTTCCTGGGTAGGAGGGGCTACAGCCCCCTCCTGGGGAATTTCCTGGGGCCAGGACATCTGCGACGGCAGATGTGGTAAGTTGTGTGGGGTTTGGGAGGGGGTCTACGCTACCTTTTAGATACCTCACACGAGTCCTCGGACGACCTTTAAATGGCGTCGAGTTTATTGGGGCCCCCGTCAAGTCAAGGGAAATTGGTAAATGCACTTGAGGTACGCCTCTGTGCGGTCGCCCCTCACAAGTGAGGGTGATATGTCGGGTTTAGGGATCTTGACACCGGTTATGACCTTGCCGTTGGCCCTTAAACGTTAGGATGTACAATTTCAATTTAAAGTTTTGTAGGATGTTAGATCGGCTAGGAGAACCTTTGTATTAGAGAATATGTTAAGGTTAGCCAAACATCGCAAATGTGGAAATGAAATTGTACATTATTATGAAACTGTTATTTTAACGTTTTAATTTTGTTTCATATTTTAATAAATACGGCCGGGAGGGTCACTCCCTCCCGTCTTCCAAAAGTCCAGAACGTTTCCAGGTTTCCCATCATTGGGGATTGTGTAGAGAGGGGGTGGCGGGTATCTCAGCCATATGTGTGGATACATTAATTAATAAAATCATTCACTGGATCCGCAAAGTGAGGTGTTGTCTCTCAGGTATACAGGAGGATATTTTGGGGGCTAAAAGGCAGTCACACAGTGGTACTATGTACACTAGCATTGATCTAACGCTTGGGAAGAGGGACTTAGTTGGCAATCTAGTGGCTTTTGAAGTTCGAACCTCTCACTTATGTGACACCAAAATTCATTTTAAATATAGGCGCCCTGAACACAGACATCAAGTTGATTTATGTGCCCCGTCTCATGTATGAGATGGATATCCTATAGAGGATATAAACTGACAACCACCGGTTTTTCCTCTCGACGGGCCCTCTTATTCCCCTGTTTGTGTGAAGCATGGTGACTCTCCTTCTTAAAATGTTTTGAGCGTCTCACATGACAACCCGTTTTTAGGTGACTTTCTGGGTCTATCTGACATTGCAGACTGTTGGGCTTCTTTAAGCCTCTCTTCTTCCTTCAGCAGCATTTGGACTAAACCCATAATGTCTATAATTTCTCAGAATGTGGCTGGTCTTGGATCAAAGGTCGCACTCCCGTACTGGATCAGTTTCATTGATGTGTATGATATTTGTTTGTTTCAGGAAACTCGGTACCTGATATCACTTTTTAAACATGGCTATTTAAACTTTTTAACTCCTACATCACGCAGCCTTGCTGGTCGACCTTCAGGAGGGATTTTTCAATGTGGATTAGGCCCGGCACAGTTTGTAAATTCTATGATTTTCACATCAACAGTCCCAACATCATGGCCATTTATCTAGAGTTTGAGAATTTGATATTTGATATTTTGAGGGGGTATTTCTAAAGCGCAGTGTTCACTCCGGAGGGAGCATCATGGCGCTGAGAATCCTGAAAGCCCGGTCCAGGAGGCGCGAAGGAAGGCTAGATGACGGCTCTGGTCCAGTCGTCTGGAAGGTTAAAAATCCAAGTTTTAAGAAGTTTTCTGAAAGGCTTCTCTAGGATCTGTTGTCTCAAGTGTTTGGGCATGCTGTTCCAGGCTTTGATGGCCAGGGCGCTTAAAGTTTTTCCCCCTTTTAACTTCAGGTTGTACCTGGCGGAGGACATGAGGTTGTCTTGGGCAGAGCGAAGGGAGCGACTCGGGTTGTAGTGTGGGAAGCGTCTGGTTAAGTATTTAGGACCAGTGTTGTAAAACGCCCGAAAGGCAACAGTAAGTATTTTGAAGAGTATTCTTTTATGGAGGGGCAGCCAATGCAAGGTTTTTAGGGCTGCAGAGATTGAGGATTTGCGGGGTAATTTTAGGACCAGGCGGGCAGGCGTGTGAAGGACGCTTGGAGTTTGGTCAGAGTGGATTTTTTAGTCCCGGCCAGGAGGCCGTTACAGTAGTCAACGCGCGAGATTATGAGGGCTACTGTTACAGTTTTCCTGGCCTCGAGAGGGAGAAAGTCAAAGAACTTTCTAAGAGATTTAATTATCCCGAAGCATCTGCCGGCAACATTCCTAGCGTGATGGTCGAATGATAGGTCTGAGTCAAATAATACGCCGAGGTTTCTAGCTGTTGTGACGGTCTGGGGAGGGGCAACAGAGTTATCCGGCCACCAAAGGGCTGGGCAGAAGGAGGTGTTCTTTCCGATGGGGAGGATCTCTGTTTTGCTAGAGTTGCATCGGAGGTGGTTAGTGTCCATCCATTGGAAGACCGCAGTTAAGGAGTTTTTAAGATTGAGCTCAGTTTTGTTTGAGTTGTCCTCTAGAGGTACGATCAACTGAGTATCATCGGCATACGAGGTGACAGGTATGCCGAATGATTCAATCAAGGAAAGGAGTGGGATGAGGTAAATATTAAAAAGAAGGGGACTCAGGATGGACCCTTGAGGAACTCCAGAGGAGACCTTTTTCTCCTTATATTGAAAAGGGCCAAGGGCGACAGTTTGGGACCTGTCGCTGAGGAATGATCTTATCCATGAAAAGGCTGAGTCTGAAATCCCTATGTCCATCAGTCTGTTGATCAGGATAGGGTGGGATATGGTATCGAACGCTGCTGTGAGGTCGAGAAGTATAAGAATGGCTTTCTTCCTCTGGTCTTGCAGCGTTTTGATTGTGTCAGTCAGTTCGATCAGAGCTGTTTCAGTTGAGTGTTTGGGACGGAAGCCGGATTGTTGAGGGTGAAGTATATTGTGGGTTTCCAGGTAGATTTTGAGTTCTTTATAAACTAACTGTTCGGTTATTTTTCCCAAAGCAGGGAGAAGGGTGATTGGGCGGAGATTGGTCAGGTCCACTGGGGATTTGTTAGCCTTCTTCATGAGTGGTTTGACGACACCCTTTTTCCATATGCGAGGGACAGATCCGGAACTGAGTGACGAGTTGACTATGTCATTGATGGTAGGGTTCACTACGTCAATGATTTGGTGGAGGATCTTGGGAGGACAGGGGTCGGAAGGGGAACCGGATTTGCAGGATAGAATAGCTTCTCTGGTTTGGGCCAGAGTGACAGGGGTGAAATTTTTAAGACTACCAACTGGAGATTCAAGTTGGTCAGGACTAAGAGGCCCTTGAGGGGTTTGAGGCGGGGGAAAATTCCTTTGGATGGAGGCGATTTTTTCGTCGAAGTAATCTGAGATCTTGTCGCAAAGATCTTGGGATGGGGGGATTTCGGGTATTACTATTATTGATATTTATAATGTCTATGCTAGAGGGGTCGGGTTTTTAGCGATTAAAACCCTCAATTGCATTGAAGACCATCTGGAAAAATCGATTTTCATTCCTATCTGATAACAGCAGGGACTTTATTACAACCTTTTAGCCCCTAGACACAGAGGATATCAAAGAGAGGAGGACAAGATGTGAGGTATTCCAAGTCTAGAACTACCACCTATAAACAAATGGACAGAGGCTGCCTTACAGCGTAAGGCTCTCTCATTGGAGCTGGGGCTTAGAAAACCCAATGGTAGGTCCATATCTGACAGGACAGGGGACAAATCCTGTAACAATGTGGTTCACTGTAGTCACATAGACTATAATCTATTAGATCTGAGGCTTTGGACACTTCTTAGGGACATATGTAGCAAGGAGAAACTGGAGAGTTACCACAGTCCTCTCTGCCTCACTGCCAAATATTTCCAAATACATTTGACGTGTCCACCATAAAAGACAATGATGGAAAGACAGTGATTTAGTTAATAATGTGAAATCTGCTGTAAACTATAGCACCAGCATCTGTGCCTAGGTAAGCGGTGCAAATGGAAGCCACTGCTGGGAGAATGAAAGAGTGGCGAATGCTATTACAGGTCGGGACACTTACAGCAAATGGCCCTTCAACTCAAGCATTATAAAAATAATTGTGAACAATGCCCTGTTGTCACTTACTTATTATAGAACAGGGGGTGACCAATTTAGTCAAAGGACCTGGGTATCAAGTATTATAATGAACAAATGGTCCTTGACGAAAATTCACCATGTAACACAATTACAGCCTTAGTTCAATAATTTTTTAGTCAGCTCTAGATTACATCTGTATAGTTAGGTAAATAGATACATTAGCCCAAATTGTCAAGTTCATACATAAAAGGTACCAAAACATTTGAGAATTCAATTGAATCCAGCCGGATTCTCTGATTTAATATATAGTTTGAAAATTTTTTTGCAAATCAAATACAAATATTTACATTTATAATCAACAAAATCTTTTCTAGTATAAAAAGATGAACGTGCACAGAGAAAGGTAAAAGTTTGCGCTCAAGTGATTGATCAAAGAGATCAGAGAAACAAAGTGTAGAATTGTTTATATACAAGAATGAGCCTGCCCTAACCAACGCTTGTAAAAAAATTATTCTTTTTTACTAACTTGTAGTTTTCAAACACAGCCTCCGTTATCCTTGATTTGCACTATTGGCAAGGGGATTAGGAGGGAGGGGGGGGGGGAAGGGGGGCACAAACTAATAGATGCAGGCTCCAAAAGGAAAGTGTCGACGTTTCGACCCACACGTAAACCGGGTGGTTTAATTCCTCAGATCAGGGTCTTCATCAGGACGGGATGAGGGAGGGACAAGGAATATTTCAATGTGCACGCAGGTTAAAAACCAATGTCAATGGGCACCTGTAACAACAAACGGAGATAGGGCTAAGTATCTTTGAACCATAACAATAATTGGATTCATAGCCTGGGGGGCATGGAATTGCACTCACCCTTATGTGGTGAATCACCATACGTGCGACGTTATGTCCGCACCAAAGGTTATTTGAATAGGCGCTGAAAATAAAAGAAGAAAGGGGGTAGCCATTAGTGCTACGAATATTTTCCCAATTTGATTAGGTTATACATACGGAGATAATTCTCCTATAAGTGAGTCATTCATTAGCTGGGACAGTTTCCTGCAACCATCCCCTCACACATTCAATTAATCCTGTGCACGAGGCAATTGGTAACCAAGTATGAGGTGGAATTTATACGCCTCGTGCACAGGATTAATTGAATGTGTGAGGGGATGGTTGCAGGAAACTGTTTATTTTCAGCGCCTATTCAAATAACCTTTGGTGCGGACATAACGTCGCACGTATGGTGATTGCACATTGAAATATTCCTTGTCCCTCCCTCATCACCGCCATGGGCGCAGCCACATCCCAGGTGGTACTCGGCTCTGCTGGCAGTAGGGGCTAATCGTGGAGACTGCAGCACTGGGGTGCATTCAGCGTTTCACTCAGGAAGCGATCTACACGCTGCCCGCAGGTTTCCTGACTTTCGGCTGGTCGACCTACACGGATTAATTACGTGCCTGCATTCCCTCAGGTCCTTGGCCGCCAGATTTTCCTAATTGCAGCGATCGTTCTACGACGCCCCACCCGCCCATCTGATATTCAGTTCCCAGGTGTTTAGACGTTCTCCGCCGGATCCTTTGGATCGGGACTGAGACTTGAACCGCCCACAGCACTCCAGTTGAGACAACCCCGTCCTGAGGATGGTCCACATTGATTAAGGACCGAAACGCCATAGACCACACAGCGTAAAAAATAGGCTCACCCTGTTCCTGACTCCATTGAAATTGCGAATTGTGCAATATAAAGTCACTGATTTTGTGTCACATGTTGAGCTAATCACTGTATATATTTCACCTTGCTCACCTTGCGCCGTTCATCGCTGTTCACTTTTTCACTTCCACACACCACTTGTACATATTGAGCACCAAGTCTTATCGGTTGTCATTTGAATTTTTTTAACTGTGTGCTGTATATAACTAGTTCTATACGAATTTTTCCCTTTTATGATTTGAATCCTACAATACTAAAATTAATTTTGAATTTAAATCTTTTTAATAAGTGTCTCCTTTCTCTGACCTATGTAATGCCTTTTGCATGTTATATAAATTGCCTTTTCATTAATACCTTTTGGGAATATTGTTTTACCTTTATAACCTTGAACCCTAATCCCGATTGGTTTATGGGTCACACTCCTGTTTTTTCTAACCAGTTGCCCACAAGGCAGGGCTGGGGACCCGCAGACGGGTTCAACTGTGATAGGGGCCTGGCTGACCTTGATGTTTGGATTGCAGCCACGGCAGGCAGCATCCGCATCGGGCTCCGCCCTAGGCAGCTCGGCAAGCAGGCCTTACATTGCCATGATCTTCCCTGGCCAAATCGTCAGCCGTGCGCAGGCTATTATCAAAATTAGGCACAGCGCCAGCCTCCGCCTCTGCAGATTAAGAGGGCCATGGATCCGTCGTCACCTCAGAGAATTGGAACCGATAAAGCCTTACATTTTCCCGGATAGAGATGATCTGTGGCGGAGCACTATCTCAAGGCGGCCATCTTAAGGCCAGGCAAGCTTCGTCCCCCGTTTAGTGTCATTTTTTTGTTGCAAGCAATAGAATCTCTGAGGTTTTGGGTGAAGCAGACTTAAGTCATGAACACTGATAACAGAACTGTAAAAGTATGCATTAAGAGGGAGGACCTCTATTTTGTCTTTGTTTAGACATTAGCCTGATACTTGAGCTTAATCATTGATAGTGGACATTACCTGGGGCAGAGCTAAATCAGCTTGGTTGGTGAAGGAGGATGGCCTCTGCATAGGTGGCCACTTTCTGAGGTCCTGCAGAGGAGGAGATACGAGGGGAAAAGGGGGTTCTCCAATTTGTATAAGAAGAGGCTCTAATTTTAATAACAAATATTTGGGAGGAGAGGTTATCCTTGTCTGGTACCTTGCTGGAGGTTAAAGGTATTGGATAAGGTACCATTGGTGTTTATTCTGGCTCTTGGTTTGTTGTATAAGGCAATAAGCATTCTAGTTAAGAAGGGGCCTAGGCTTTGGGTGGTGAGAATGGCATTGAGAAAAGATCGCAAGACCTTATCGAAGGCCTTCTCTGCATCATTGGCAGGGATGATCGAAGTGTTGGGTTTCTCAATAGTACGGCTGAATAATCTGTTATCTGCACTGAATCTGGCTTTAAAAAATCCGGATAGTGATGAATCTATATTTTGTTATGATAGGTTCTGTAGCGGGAATTCCGTTCTCCCACAGAACTGTGCTTAGAGATTTGGAACCTCAGTGAATTAGGATGGCCCAAAACTCACCTCAGTACCCAAAATCCCCTTACCGAGCTAGCTACAGTGTCTAATTGGTCAGATACGCTTAGATACCTCGGGGTGATATAGCGCTTTATAAATGAATAATAACATAACATAACATAACATAACAAACTCCCAATGTTTAGACAAACCAGAACATGAACTTAGAATACCTCAGGTATCGTGGAACACATGAACACTCTTTCGCTATATAATCATTTCAAACCAGAACGTGGAGTAAATGAGGACACATGCATATTTGAAATATTTGTTTACTAATGCAGGGTTCTCAAACGCAGTATCTTATATAATACAAGCAAACATATTATAAGAAACAAAGTTATCAGCATAGTTACTAGTCCATAAAAAGCGAACGGTGACTGCATACTAAGATGCTGAAATGAATAGGAATTAACAACACCTATTTCTCACCCTCCCTAATTAGCATTGTATATTATATCTATGAAGGTCTCTTTTGGGTTTTAGCAGGGCGGGCCCATACCTCAAATCTCAGTGGCAGAGGATCACATCATCTTCCACCAGCTCTCTGCATGCGAAGCACCATCAAGTGTGTTACGTGTGTTTTTAGCAAAGCAATATAAAACCCACGTAGAGACAGATTTTGGCAGCAGCTGCCTTCGTGGTATGTCTAGGAAGGTGCGAAGATCAGACCTCACAACAACACTGTGTCGAGTTAACCTTGTAGGCTTCAGCTCTCACTGTGCAGACAGTGTACCAAGCAAGGCTGATATCAGAGCCATAACATATTATTTCTCAAGTAAATCACAACGCTCTTCTAGGTTGAAAGCTAAAATAACAATTATGTGTCGTGTGCAAAATGAAGCAAAAGGAAAAATGGCATTTAAACATTTAATAAGCTCATGCTAACTTAACACAGTATATAGAAAAGAAGTAGCTATATGACAGTTCGAATCGGAGAGCAAGAATTTTTGCATAGATGATATTTATTGGGGAAATGGGGTGGTAGGTTTTGGGGTTGGATGGATCTTTCCCTTCTTTGGTCAAACCTATTTAGTTTCTTCAGCTGCTGCTCCCTTGATGGTGCCTAGAAAGGAGAAATGGGAGAAGGAATCTTCTAGGCAGGTGATTTAGTACGCTACCCACGTTAGGTAAAAGGATACTGAGAAGCTATCTATGCTTGGTGCCTTCCTAGCATTGAGTTTTTCAATTGGATTTGAAATTTCATTTTGAGAAATAAGATTTTCTAATGAGAGTTTTGTTGAATCATCTATCTTGGTGATGTTAATCTTGTTGATGTATTCTAAACACGTTGTATTTGCAGCATTATTGCTTTTCGAATGAAATGTACAATATAAGATTTCAAAGCTGGATAGAATGTTTTTCTCGTTCATGGAGGGATTGCTGTGTTTATTAATGATGTTATGGTATGTTATGTTATATTATGTTATGTTATGTTATTACAACTTTTAAAGAGCACTTTTTCCCAGGGTGTCCTGGTGCTGAGCACTGTCTAACCGGTTTCCCTGGGTACGGAGACTTATTTAGAGAACAGCCACGTTTTCAACCCCTTCCTGAAGGAAAGGAGCTCAGTAGAATTCCTTAGATGCACTGGTAGGTTGTTCAAAGCTTTTTCGGCACAGATGATGAAACTGCTGCCGCCCCAATTCACTTTTTTTACTCGGGAAACGATCACTTGTTTTCCTACCGAGGAGCGCAACATTCTTCCAGGGACATACAATAGAAAACGTGTTCTCAGATATTCTGGGCCAATGTCCATCAAGGACTTGAAAACCGTGCAAAGCAATTTAAATTGTGCACGCTGTTTTACTGGAAGCCAGTGCAGGTGTCGAAGTCCGTTTCTAACTGAGACGAACCTTGGCGTGCATGTTAGCAGCCTGGCTGCTGCATTTTGCAACAGCTGGAGTCTGTTCAGGTGTTTCTTTGAAATGTTCAAATACAGACTGTTTCAATATTCCAGTCGTGACAAAATAATGGCTGACACTGCAGACCTAAAACTGTCCTCTGTTTGAAGAATGTTATTTTCCTTAAGATTCTGTGGAGGAAAAATCACGTCAAGACCACCCCACTGACATGATCGCCAAAGGTAAGCTTATTGTCTATAATCACCCCCAGATTCACCGAGGGTGCTGGAGGCTTACCCATTTTAACGGGCCACATGTCTGGCGCCCAGAGGTTGGGATTATTCCCAAATATAATAACCTTGGTTTTGCCTGCATTAAGTTTCCAACCACTTATTGTTTTCATACAGTCGTGGCATCTTGAGGCAGTTTCAGCTTCTTTGCCTCGCTGTAGGGACAGAACAATTTGTGTGTCGTCCGCGTAGGATGTTAATTGAAGCCCAAATGATCTTATCAGGGCTGCTATTGGGCTGACGTACATGTTAAAAAGCGTGGGCCTAAGGGAGGACCATTGTGGCACCCCGCAAGGAAGAGAAAAAGGCTTAGACCTCTCCCTCCCCAAGTCAACTGTTTGCGTTCTATCGGCCAAGAAAGATTTCAAGAGGTTCCAGGCCTTGCCCTGCACCCCCCGCCATCGACAAATGGTCCATTAGAACTTCATGATGAACCCTGTAGAAGGCAGCTGGCAAATCCAAAATGATCAGGTTCGCTACGCCTCCCTGGTCCACAGCCTCTCGTACCTCCTCTGTGGCTTTGATCAGAGTTAGCTCCATGCTGTGTCCTGCACGGAAGCCATACTGTGTAGGATCAAGCACATTGTTGCTCTGAATGAACGTGCTGAGTTGCACCATCATTTTTGCCGTCTAAGGGAGTCGTGAGATGGTTCTCTAGTTATTGGGATCACCAGGATCCAGGTTTGATTTTTATATCAGCGGAAGTATAGAGGCTGATTTCCAGGTTCTTAGGCCCCATGACTCCATAATGATGTTAAAACTCCTGGGCTTAGCTTTACATTGGTTCTGTGGCGTTTGTGAAATAGTAAAAATAATGGCAGGTTATTCTGCTTTTCTGGTTGTTTTGTTTTAGATAAGAAGCTCGTACTCCTCTGACTTTGTTTCGTCCGCAAACTTTGATGCCTTTGATATCTTTGGAGTATTAGGTGAGCTTTGTTTCTTACTATCTTATTGTATTCATATTTTATGGTGGTTAAGGGGTCTAGCTGTGTCTTATATCTGGATTGCTTGAGGTTTTTTCTTTCATTTTAATTTGATGTTCCAGTTGGCCGAGAGCATTATTGTGCTGTTTATTTTAACTTGACATTAGTTTAATCATGTGTCCTCGAGGGGAGCTTTTAAGGGCATCCCACATGATTTGAGGGTTAGGACCTGAGGACCGGTTGAATTCAATGTATAGATCAAATTTTTTCCTAATTATTTCTTTAAATATAGGGTCTTCAGTGAGGATGTCATTCATTCTCCATACTTTGGGTTTAGCTGTAGTGCATTATATGCTGTTAAGTAGGAAAATGCAATCATGATCAGAGATTAAAATCAGTTCAATGGTAGGAAAGGAGGGGGCTGGGATGTGTAATTCGTCCACTAGGCAGTTGTGGGGGTGAGAGAAGAATGTATAGTCTTTGCCCGTGGATATGATCAGTCTCCAAACATCTTTTAGTTTGTGGGAATTGCATATATTTAGCATCTGAAATACTTTACTTTAACCAGAATCGCTCCTTAGGCGGAAGCCGGGAGCTAGGCTCTTGAATTTCTTTAAAATAATTGCCAATTTGCACATTGCTTTTTGCACCACGCTCTTATCTTCAACAAACCGATTTTAAAAACGATCTTATTTTAAAAGTGTCACTTTCATTCTAAACTCGCACTGTGTATTTTATTGTACCTGCTCATTGTTGGGGGTGCAAGACAGCTCGTGTCGAGTACACCGAGGGCCGAGCCAAGGCTCCACTCGGACTGACACAGCCTACCTGGAGGGCGACGAGTGTGGCCGCCATCTTTGGGGTAGGGTACAATTGGCGCTCTAGCGGTCGGGCGAATTAAGGCCCGATCGCTATAAAATGAAGCCCTTCTTCCGTCCGCGCAGCGGGCGCGCCGATGACGCGCCAGAGGCGCGCCAGAGGCAAGCCCGTCTGGGCCCGTCCGGGCCCGACCAGGCCCGACCAGGCCCAGGGCCCGTTATTATGCCCGTGGATCCCCCGGTACCCTCGGCTTACTCCAGTGAGGAACTCTTTGCGCTACGATACACCTTGAATCAGTGCGATCATCTGCCGGGGGGGACCGAACTTTTATTCACTCGCTGTCACCTCTGCCCTGATCCTCCACCCAAAGCCACCAATGGCAATAAGGCTGGTAAAATCTTGAGGATGGCACTGCTAAATTGCAGATCCTTGCCTACACATGCGCTTGAGATCAATCTGCTGATTGAAGAAAGTTGCCTGGATTTGCTCTTCCTCACAGAGACATGGTTATCCCCCCATTCAGAGTTTGACATCATCTCTGCCCTTCCCACAGGCTTTCTTGCTCAAAACCTGAACAGAAGCGAAGGAATAGGAGGAGGTCTCGCCATAATCTATAGAGATTCATTGACATGCAGACTTGAGAATGGCGGCATCTCAGACGCAGAGAGCGCCTGCTTTAGTATTCAACTAACCCCCGCACAATCCCTCTCTGGAATTCTGATTTACCGCCCCCCGGGCAGCATTAAGCACTTTGTTGACTCCTTACTAGAAGTCACCCTGGCTGCGGCTGCCCGGGCTTCTAACTTTCTGGTACTCGGAGACCTTAACCTTCATTTCGATGACCCTAACGACAAAGTAGCTGCAGCGTTTACGTCAAATCTCAAATCATTTGAACTTAATCTTCTTAATGCGGAAGCTACCCATAGCAAAGGACATTTGTTAGACCCCGTTTTCTCTAACAACACCCAGCTCCTAGCTACTTCACCTTTGCCCATACCTTGGTCTGATCACTTTGTAGTGCCCTTTTCTTGGGAACTGCGACTGGAAGTGACCGGTGCCCCTCCCCTACGTACTCTCCAAAGAGCCTGGCCGAAACTTTCAGTGGAAAAATTGAAATCGGCCCTTGAGCAATCTGCTCCTGAACCAGAATCTGAAGTTCTGCTTGCAGATCTGAATTTTCAGAATTGGCTCAATAATTCCCTGAACATGGTTCTGCCCCAAACAATGGTGACCCAAAAGAGTAGTACTTTTAAATCCCCTTGGTATACCACAGCACTGAGAGATCTTAAAAAGGCCTGCAAAAAGGCAGAACGTATCTGGAGGAGGGACTGGGCCCATAGTAGCAAACCTCCTACCAGGCTGCCCTGAGACTCTACAAAGACGCACTACAAACGACCAAGGCCTCCTTCTTTGAAGAGAAAATTAAACTGGCAGCCAACTCCTCAAGGGAAACCTTCAAAATACTCGCTCAGCTGACCAAAATTCCATCGCCGATCACTTCACAAAATGATTCCACATCTAGATGTGACCTGTTAGCAAAGTTGTTTGCCCAAAAAATACAGAAAATACTAGACAGTCTTCCTCAAACGGGCACACCCTTGGCTTCCGACCCCCCCCCCCCTCCTTCTACTTCAGGCCCTTTACTCAAGACGTTCTCGTGCATCACCAGGGAAGACTTCTGCACGACACTTTCCAACATCAAAAGCGGCTCGCCATCTGATCCAGCTCCCATGCACGTTCTTAAGCAAATTATGAGTACCATCGCCCCTCTCGCTACGGATCTCTTGAATACCTCTTTCACTACCGGCATTGTCCTCCCGAGCTGGAAACAGGCAAAAATCAAAGCCCTCCTTAAAAAACCAGGACTGGATCCTGCCGACCTGGCAAATTTCCGCCCTATTTCATTGTTACCTGGATTGGGCAAAATCGCCGAAAAGTGGGTGAATCGGCAGCTCTCCGGATTCCTGGAGAGTAATGACTTGCTGGGTAATTCCCAAATGGGATTTCGCCCTGGGCAGGGCACAGACACTGCCCTTATAGTGGTGGCAGCAGAGGCTAGGTGCATCTCAGATTCAGGGGGATCAGCAGCTCTGATCCTCCTGGATCTGAGCGCTGCGTTCGATACCGTAGACCGCACTACCCTTGTCCACCGTCTCTCCAAACTAGGCATTGTAGGGTCTGCCCTCTAGTGGCTGAAATCATTTCTCGACAATCGGTCCTTTAGGATCTGGGAGAACGGTACCACATCGAAGCCCTTTCCTCTTCAATGTGGGGTTCCGCAGGGATCTTCCCTGAGCCCTACATTGTTCAATGTTTACATGGCTCCGCTGGAGGATTTAGTTGCCCCATTTGGGATTAAATCTATCAGCTATGCTGACGACACACAACTTGTCGTCTCTCTGACTCAACAAGGGGGATGCTCAGACAATCTCTCGAGCTGCCTCTCGGCAATATTCTCCTGGATGACAGACTCCAAGCTGAAACTTAATGGAGCCAAAACGGAGATTATGCTCCTAGGCCACCATTTTACATCTCTGCCTTCAGAGCTCTGGCCCCCCTGCATGGGTGATTTACCACCAGCAAAGGAGAAAATCAAAAGCCTCGGGGTCTGGTTTGAACCCCAACTAACATTCAAGACCCACGCCCAGAAAGTCGCAGGCAGCTGTTTCGGTTTGTTGCGGTCAGTGCGGAAAGTGCTCCCCCTTCTGCCTTTCCAATCTAGGAAGCTCCTAATCCAAGGTCTTATACTATCAAGACTGGATTATGGCAATGCTCTCCTCCTAGCCGCACCGAAAAAGACAATTAACTCCTTGCAGCGGGTACAGAACGCTGCAGCAAGAATGCTCATGGGGGCACCTAGAAGGGCCTCGGCCAAACCACTTCTGAGATCCCTGCACTGGCTCCCCATCCAGGAACGAATTGTATTTAAGACTCTGTGCATTACTCACAGGACATTGCAAGGCAAAGGCCCTCCTGCCCTAAGAAAGCTTATTAGTCCTTATAAATCCTCAAGGACCCTCCGCTCTGACGGGGAGAACCTGGTCTCCGTCCCTAGAGTGAGAAAAGCCCGGACTGGAGGACGCCGGTTCTCCCTGAATGCAGCGAAACATTGGAACGCCCTCCCTAGGGAAATCCGGATGGAATCCTCCTATCCCAAATTCAGAAAATCCCTCAAAACCTTTCTTTTTCCTAAAGCAGAATAATCCAAGTTCCCTCCTTCCTTCCTTAGGGCCTTTCTGTTTTTCAGTTAAGTCAGCGCTGGGACGCTCACGGGCATCCAAGCGCTTTATAAATCTAATTTCATTTCATTTCATCTGTTTGTGACAAATATTGGATTACAAGGGGCATGCGGAGATTCTATCAAGGATGCTGTCGTAAGGGCGGTAGAATGATTCTGTAGTGAGGAGGCAGGAGGACAGTTTTTTTGCTGAGTTGCATCCAAAAAGTCGGGCTTTCCCTATTCGGGGCATAAATGTTCACAACTATTATTTCAGTACAATCTTTCTGGAGTTCGGTGAAGAGCCACTTGCTTCAGTGTCTGCTCCTTTGAATGTGATTTTGAGAGCAGAGGAGTTGGAAATAAGGGTAATTAGGATTTATTTTAATGATGGCTGGGGCATAGGATAGGTCACCAAAGCACTCTTTCTGTGGGAGGATAACCTCTTTCATAGAAACGTTTGTCTCTTGTAGAAGCATGAGGTCTAAACTGGTGCTTCACTTTATAATTTATCCCTTCATATTAATGGAAAGTATCTTCATGCTGTGCACAGAAGTAAGACATGGGTCATATCAGAAATGTACTGGATAAGGTGCCAGAGGGTGTTAGGTGGAAATGTAGGGGGGAGTGAAAAACGGAAGAAGGGGTATGGAGAGCATGGGCCATGTATATTAATTGGAACCAGTTGTAGTAACAGCTCTTTTGGGTAGAGGTTTCTATTCTGGCTAGAGGATGTTACACAGATTAAAGATTCATCAGAGGAGCTACGCGTTGAGCAAGATGGCCGCTTAGGACCTCTGCTCCGCATAACTAGCCCCCAGCTCCGTGATTTTGCATTCTATCTTGGCGTCGGAGCCGACTGCCCGTCTGAAGAAGTGCCGCTGAGGCTCCGACTGTCACTCCAGCCCCGCTGCGATACCGGGGGCTGGAGATATGATGTCCGAAAATTGCGCCCTAGGAGGCAGCTGGGACCGGGGACTTGCGTGGGCCTAGTGGCCGTGGCGAAGTGGGTAAACAGCGGGGCCGGAAACTGGAAGTTGCCGGTCTGGCCAGCTGGAGGAGCGCGACGGAGTGGTGCTACGGTGAGAGGGGAAGTGCAGCCACAGCAAGGTGGAGGGGACTCTCCTGCAGCATCGGCGGTAACAGTTGTGGCCCCCTCCCCGGTACAAGCTGGGGATTCTCTGTGACAGGGAACTGGTGTAGCAGGCGGCGGGGGCATCAGGGCCTCGGGGCCTCGATAGGACACAGACTGGCTTTATCCTTCTCCCCACCCCTCGCTTAAATATTGGCTGTTCATAGCTGACATAAGGTGGTGCGGTGGAGTGCATCGGACCGGCCGCATCATTGACTGCCCTGTGTTGATGCTTGGGGAGCAGCAAGGGGTTCCCTGGGCGCTGCTACGCCGTCAACCATCGCACCATCCTGCTGTGGGTACCGGAGGTCCTCGTTCCGCCTGTGGTGAGTCTACGGGGTGGTTCTCCCACTGTGCGGCCTGTTTGTTTATTTAAATACCATCACCGCCCTGTGGTTCTCCCCCCCTCACTTGGAAATTGACTGGATATAGCTGGCATAAGGGGGTGTGGTGGAGTGCATGGGATCGGCCGCACCTTCAACTGCCCTGCATTGGTGCCTGCAGAGCAACAAGAGATTCTGTGGGCGCTACTACGCCATCACCCGGCGCACTATCCTGTTGTGGGCCCCAGACGCCCTGAGGCCTCCCTGCGATTGTGACCCGTCCGTGAGAGTGGTGGCCACCGAAGCCCATGACTCTTGGCAAAGCCGGGGTGTGTTGTGTGGGCCCCGGCCTGTGATAGACGTCCTTTGACCGGCTTGGTTCTGACCTGTACTCTTGAAGATCCTGCTCTGGAACCGCGGGTAGTCGCACTTCCCAGCGGTGTCTTACTGCTCTGGCCTGTCCCGTACGGCGACATTAGACAGAAGAAGAGAAGACAGGTTGATGGGTGTGGTTGAATCGGCCTAGGGCCCGCACGTGCATACGGAAACCCGGGATGGAGGTGGCTGTTGTGGAGCATTCCAAATGGCGGCCAGGCCGGATACCAATAAGAATCTGCCCAGGTCTTCCAGAGGGTCTAAACAGGTTCAGTCTAACAAACTGGACCGTTACACCATGCCCAAAGGATCGGAGTGGAGACGAAGCGGGCCTAGTCAGCGAGCGGTGACTCATCGGGAACGCCGGCGGAGCTGACGCTTCTGGATGTAATGGAGGCTATTGAAGGAGTCCAGGCGTCATTGGGGCACAAAATGGAATCTCTGGACAACAAACTGGACACGGTTATGATAGAGGTCAACCTCATCCGGGAGGATCTCACGAAAACAAGGGAGAAGGTAAAATCATTGGATATAAAGGCAGACAGCCTGATAGATGATATGGCGTTGCTCCAGCAGGAGGTACATGATCTTAAGGCCTCCCTGGCCCTGACGGACAAGAAGCTTCATGATTTCGAAGCGAGGGCCCGACGAAATAACATTCTCAGCTGCTCAGAAAGCTGAGAACCCTGCCCCAGACTTGTTTGTCCAGGATATCACCCTTACCAACCTCAAGCCCAAGGGACTGAGTAATTTTTTCACGATTGAACGGGCACACAGGGTGCCCGAGGGAAGACCAAGGCCTGGAGTGCCACCTCACCCAATGATTGCGAGGGTCCAGAATTTCAGGGACAGGGATGTTATATTGCAGGCGGCTCGCTTGGGGGGCCCCTCCGATATGAGACTGCCACCCTCTCCTTCTTTCCGGACTTCACATAACTTGTGCAGAAACAGCATCAACGCTTTTTGCCTGTGAAGAAGATATTGAGAGACAAGGGCCTGAGGTATGCAATGATGTTTCCGGCGAGATTGACAGTGGAGTCCGAAGGGCGGACTTGGTACTTCGACAACCCGGAGATTGCGGCAGACTGAATTAATAGCCGTCCCCCGGCCGAATCAGAGGGACACAATCGTGAGAGATAAGGCGAACAACAGGAGCAGGAGTGAGGGAGGCGGACGAGGCTGTGGAACTATTGTTATTTGCATGGTGGTGGGTCTAGACCCTTTGGTGTGTGTTTTTATTGGCGCAGTGTTACTGAGTGAGCGTGGGCGATTCCGAAAAACACAAACCAATGTTTGATGTGGAGCTGGGGATGAGAGTGCGGGACATCGATTCTCCTCCTTGTTACTACCTTTAGTTAGTTTGTAGAGTTACATTGAGGGGAGACAGGCACACTGCCAGTTGGGGATGGGCGTAAGCCATCAATCAATCAATCAATCAAAGCATTTATATAGCGCACTACTCACCCAGAGGGTCTCAAGGCGCTAGTGGAGGGGGGTCCGCTACTGCTCGAACAGCCAGGTCTTGAGTTGCTTCCTGAAGGCGAGGTGGTCCTGGGTCAGGTGGAGGTGGGTCGGGAGGGAGTTCCATGTCTTGGCGGCGAGGTAGGAGACGGACCGTCCCCCTGTGGTGGCTCTTCGGATGCGGGGGACAGCGGCGAGAGCGTGGCCGGTCGATCGAAGCTGGCGTTTGGGAGCGTAGAAGTTGAGGCGGCTGTTGAGGTATCCTGGGCCTTGGTTGTGTAGGGATTTGTGTGCATGGGTGAGGAGTCGGAAGGTGACTCTCTTGTTGACCGGGAGCCGGTGCAGGTCTCTCAGGTGTCCGGAGATGTGGCTGCGATGGGGGATGTCCAGGATGAGTCGTGCTGAGGCGTTCTGGGTCCGCTGGAGTCTCTACTGGAGTTTGGCGGTGGTTCTGGCGTAGAGGGAGTTGCCGTAGTCCAGACGGCTGGTGACGAGGGCCTGGGTGACCGTTTTCCTGGTCTCGGTGGGGATCCACCGGAAGATCTTGCGTAGCATGCGCAGGATGTTGAAGCACGACGAGGAGACGGCGTTGACTTGTCTGGTCATGGAGAGGGAGGAGTCCAGGATGAAGCCCAGGTTGCGTGTGTGGTCTGTTGGTTTGGGAGCGCTGCCTAGGGCGGGGGGCCACCAGGAGTCGTCCCAGGCGGAGGGTGAGGATCCCAGGATGAGGACTTCCGTCTTGTCCGAGTTCAGTTTCAGGCGGCTGTTCTTCATCCATTCGGCTACCTCTTTCATCCCTTCGTGAAGGTTGGGTCTGGCGGTGGCGGGGTCGTTGGTGAGGGAGAGGATCAGCTGGGTGTCGTTGGCGTAGGAGATGATGTTGAGGTTGTGCTGGCGTGCGATGTCTGCGAGGGGGCTCATGTAGACATTGAAGAGGGTTGGACTGAGCGAGGAGCCTTGAGGAACGCCGCAGATGACTTCGGTGGCTTCAGATCTGAACGGGGGGAGGCGGACTCTCTGTGTCCTTCCGGCGGGGAAGGAGATGATCCACTCCAGTGCCTTCTCCTGGACTCCGACGTTGCTGAGGCGCTGTACTAGGGTACGGTGGCAGACAGTGTCGAAGGCCGCGGAGAGGTCTAGGAGGATGAGGGCCGCTGTTTCTCCGTTGTCGAGCAGAGCTCGGATGTCATCGGTGGCTGCGATCAGGGCGGTCTCGGTGCTGTGGTTGGCCCGGAAGCCAGACTGCGAGGGGTCGAGGGATCTGTTCATCTTGAGGAAGGCGATCAGCTGCTTGTTGACGGTCTTCTCGATGACTTTCACAGGAAACGAGAGCAGCGAGATGGGGCGGTAGTTCTTGAGGTCGGTGGGGTCGGCTGATGGCTTCTTGAGTAGGGCGCTGAGTTCGGCGTGCTTCCAGCTCTCCGGGAAGGTAGCGGTGTCGAAGGAGGTGTTGATGATGTCCCGCAGGTGGGGTGCGATGACAGCGTCGGACTCGTTGAAGACGTGGTGAGGGCAGGCGTCGGCCGGATATCCGGAGTGGATGGAGTTCATCGTGCGGACGGTGTCTTCGGTGCTGATCGGGGTCCAGGCGCGGAGGGTGGTGGGGGGGGCGGTGGTTCAGTCGTGGCGTGCGTCGGTTGAGTGCTGAAGCTGTTGTGTATGTCCGCGATCTTGTTGTGGAAGTAGGAGGCGAGGGAGTTGCAGAGGTCTTGCAAAGGGGTGATGTCGTTGTTTCCGGCGTTGGGGTTGGAGAGCTCTTTGACGATGTTGAAGAGTTCCTTGCTGTTGTGTGCGTTGTTGTCCAGTCGTTCCTTGAATGCGGTTTTCTTGGTGGCGTGGATGAGTTGGTGGTGCTTTCGGGTGGCGAGCTTGAGGGCAGTCATGTTGTCCGGAGTTGGGTCTCTGCGCCAGGTTCTCTCGAGGGCTCGGCAGTTCTTCTTGGAGCTCTTGAGTTCGTCGGTGAACCATGGGGCTTTCTTGCTACCGGATCTGCTAGGCGGGGTCTTCAGGGGGGCGAGGTCGTCTGCGCTGTCGCTGATCCACTTCGTGAGGTTGGTGGCCGCCTGGCTTGGGTTCGTTGCGCTGGTGGGCGGGTTCATGCTCAGGGAGGTCGCGAGCTGGTCGGCTGTGATCTTGTTCCAGCTTCTGCGTGCAACCTGTTGCTGGTGGTGGTGGACCGTGGTCCTTCTGAAGCTGAAGTGGACGCAGCTGTGGTCCGTCCAGTGGAGTCCGGTGGCGTGGCTGAAGGCGATGTCCTTGCCGGATGAGAAGACGGGGTCGAGTGTGTGTCCGGCGTAGTGGGTGGGGGTGGTCACCAGCTGCTTGAGACCGAGGTTGGCAAGGTTGTCCAGCAGGGTGGTGGTGTTGCGGTTGTTGTTGTTCTCCAGGTGGAAGTTGAGGTCCCCGAGGAGGATGTAGTCAGCGGAGCAGAGGGCGTGCGGGCTGATGAAGTCGGCGATGTCTTCGCTGAATTGTGTGCGTGGTCCCGGGGGTCTGAGGGTGATCTTGGGGTTGATGTGGACCTGGAAGTGCAGGTGCTCGGCGGGTGTGAGGGTGTCGTCGGTATTGGTCGTGATCCGGATGGTGTTCCTGTGGATGATGGTGATGCCTCCTCCGGTGTGGTTGATGCGGTCCCTTCGGATGATCTTGTAGCCGTCTGGGATGGCAATGGCGATGTCGGGCGCTGAAGAGGCATTCATCCAGGTTTCCGTGTGGAAGGCGACGTCTGGTGAAGTTGTGTCGAGCAGGTTCCAGAGCTCGACGGCTTGTCTGTGGATGGAGCGGGTGTTGAGCAGGATGCATTTCAGGTGGCTGCTGCTGTTGCTCGTCTTGGTCTTGGTCTTGGTCGGTGCTGGAGTAGTGCAGGTCCGGATGCAGGTGAACATGCAGGAGTTGCAGCAGAAGGGTCTGTGGGTGCGTCTCGGGGTGGCTCGGTAGCAGCCCGGGAAACGGCCGGCGTTGAGTGCGTCGAGGGTGGCGGCGTTGTACGTCCGGCGGGTGGGCTGGGGTCTGCGGGGGCCAGGGGTCCTGGCACTGAGCGCGGTGCAGGCGCGGACGGGCGCAGACGGGCTTACCTTTGGCGCACCTTCGGCGCTCAGTCGGCGCTCCCGTTGCGCGCGTCCGCTGCGCGGTCGCTCTGGGGGCGTCATAAATCAGGAGCCGGGAGGGCGGGTCAGCTGGGAGGTGGGAGCGGGGCGGCCAATGGGCTGGTGGTGGGTGGGGCCACAGGAAGGCAGCGGCGGGAAATCGGCACAGACGGGCGGCTCAGCGGCGGCTGGGTCGCTCGGAGCAGCGGCAGCAGGAAGGCGTCGGCAGCAGGAAGGCGTCGGCAGCAGGAGGGGTGACCTGGCCTAGTTAAAGGTACAGTGGTCACACCTGAAACTCGCACTGCGGTCCCCTTAAATCAGGAGCCGGGAGGGCGGGTCAGCTGAGAGGCGGGAGCGGGGCGGCCAATGGGCCCCGCCCACCGGGAGGCAGCGGCGGGAAATTGGCACAGACGGGCGGCTCAGCGGCGGCTGGGTCGCTCGGAGCAGCGGCAGCAGGAAGGTGTCGGCAGCAGGAAGGCGTCGGCAGCAGGAGGGGTGACCCGGCCTAGTTAAAGGCACAGTGGTCAGGGAGTGGGGAGGGATCTGGTGTTAGCGAGGCCCCGTGCGCCCGGGGTCATGCAGTTTGTGAATTTGTTTGTTTGTTTTTGTTTTTTTTTGTGCTTTTTTTTCTCTTTGCATCAGGTGACAATGCTATGATTGTATTGTATCCATACTGGTTAATGCTAAGCTGGAATGTGAACAGCCTGGGAGACCGAATCAAGAGAGGGATGGTCGGCCAGTTTATTAGAAGACACTCCGCGGACATAGTATTATTACAGGAAACCCATCTTATTGGTAATCATTGCATGGCCCTTCATAAGGGGGGTTATACGTTGGTTGCACATTCTGGGTTCACCACAGGGTCTAGGGGGGTTGGAGCCCTGGTTAAGAACTATTTTCCCATAAGCATTCAAGCTAAATGGTCTGACCGGAGAGGCTGCTATATTGGTGTATCAGGGGAGTGGGAAGGGAAGACAGTCACTTTCGTGTCCATATATGTCCCACCCGGCCTTCAATTTGACACTTTCTGGGACCTGGGCAATATCTTCCTAACTTTGCCTTTGGGCCTCCTGGTGATAGGGGGTGACTTCAATGCAGTGGTGGACGGGGAGATAGACAGACACCTGGCCAGAGCGCTGAGACCGGCACAGAAGTGGCTTCCCGACTTCCTAGACATGACGAGGCTGGTGGATGGTTGGAGGGTACGTAAACCAAAAGGGCTACAATATTCGCATATGTCCGCTGCACACCACAGCCTGTCTAGAATTGACTATATTCTGGTACCGGCGGCCCAGGCTGCAGCGGTTCGGGAGGCGCGACACCTAGGGAGGGGGATCTCCGACCACTCTCCCATATGGCTTCAGCTTGAGATTGGCCAATTTGCAGTGGGTAGGGTGGCTCCTAATAATGCATGGCACCCTAAAGACCCAGACACCAAGAAAGAGATCGTTAAGATAATGGAGAGATATTTCCAAGAAAATAGGGGCTCAGTGGACTCACCGCAAACCCTGTGGGAAGCTTATAAGACAGTTGTTCGGGGGGAGGTACTGTCTTTGGTAGCGGGGAAGAAAAAGAAGCACCAGGCGGAAATGGAAAGGGTGGAAGTGATAAAGTTGGCCGAGGAGGTAGCTAGGGCAGCAACTCCGAGTGCGACAAGACGATTATAGAGGCCTTGCAAGAGACAAGGCCATAGCTCAGAAAGCCTATACTAGGGCAGGATATACTTGAAAGCGTGGCTTGAGAAGGGAGAGTGGGCGTTGAGTCTGGTGCCAGAACTACAGGGAACGGATTACACGATAGTCACCAACCCACAGGCAGTTGCGGATGAGTTCTCTGAATATTATGGCGGGGCCTATACCTCGGTTGGCGGGTACACAAAGGAAGACAATAGTGCAATGATTAGAGATATCCAGATGCCTGCGCTTTCGGATGAAAACCGAGAATATTATGATTCCTCCCTCACGGATGACGAAGTGGCACAGGCCATCAGAGGGGTGCACTCTGGGAAGGCTACTGGCCCGAACGGAATTCCCATTGAATTGTATAAACTAAGTGCTAATAAATTTGCCCCGTTTATCCAGTCTATGTTCCTGGAGGGTAGAGAGAGGAGCCAGCTCCCATATGACCAGTGGGCGGCTAACATAGTGGTCATCCACAAGACAGGTAAACCCAAGACGCTCTGTTCCTCGTATAGACCAAACACGCTGTTAAGCGCCGAGCCCAAAATCCTGGTGAAGTTGCTTGCAATAAGATTGGTCAAGGTAATCACCACCTTAATATACCCGGATCAATCCGGGTTCATGCCCCGTCGTAACACAGCTCTCAACTTGTGCAGGCTACACGGGATACTGGGCAGGTCCCCAATGATCTAGGAACCGGCAGTCTTGGTGTCCTTAGACGCCACCATGTACTTTGATAGAGTTGAGTGGCTCTACGTATTTGCTGTGCTGGGGAAGATGGGCTTTGGTCTGGAGTTTATTAGCTGAGTACGTCTACTGTATGCGCATCCCCTAGCTAGAGTTGTCGTAAATAATCGCAGGTCTGCTGATTTTTGACTCGGTTGAGGTACGAGGCAGGGATGTCCCTTGTCCCCGCTACTGTTTACTCTCGCCATTGAGCCCATGGCGGAGTGGGTCCGGTGGGACCGCTCGATACGAGGTCTGCAGTGGACATTGGACTGGGAGGACAACATTTCGTTATATGCTGACCACATCCTGCTTTACCTTACCAACCCTTGGGGATTCCTGAGTTGCTTTCTGGATGAGCTGGCTGTATTCGGGAGGTATTCCGGTTTCGCAATAAATTGGGCGAAATCGGTGCTTTTCGTCCTTAGGGGTGATCCACCGGTAATACCGCAGGCCCGCCCAATACAAATTGAGCCCTTGGGGTTTAAATATCTTGGTATATATGTCACGCTTGACGCAAAGTTAAGGTATGCTAATAATTTAGGTCCCCCTTTGACCAGTCTTCGGAGAGATGTAGAGCGCTGGAAGGCTCTACCGCTCTCCCTCCTGGGGAGAGCGGTGCTTTTTAAGATGATGGCCCTTTCTCGATTCTTATATGTACTCCAGAACACAATGGACCGGCATCCTATTTCAAGGAAATAGGGACCCTTCAGAGATGGCTTCTATGGGACGGTAGATCCCGAATAGCATTCACTAAACTCACTCTTCCCTGGTATGATGGGGGATAGGATTGCTGGACCTACGGCAATGCTATTGGGCAACCCCCAGTTGGCGGCAGTGAACCATGTCATGTACAGGCCCCATGGGGATCCGGGTTATGCTATGGATCGCTGACAGGTGCCAGGGAATGACTTTACCAGGGCTCTGTATGCCAGATCTCGCCGATTTCCCCTGGCAGGACCAACGGCGCACGCCGTTCACTTGTGGCACGTGGCCAACAGACATCTTGGGTGGGAGGGGAAACTCACACTTGCCACCCCCCTATGAAGTTTGTGGAAGTCCAAGGGATTTGACAAATGGGATCTTATTGGGATTACCCAGATCAAAGACGTATGGGGGAAGGACACGGTGCACACATTTGATTCTCTCAAGCAGCAGTACAGCCTTCATGATAATGAACACTACCGTTACCTCCAGGTAAGGCATGCTCTAATTACACATGTCCCTAGAGACACAACGCTTCCTGGCGCTTCCCCTCTCTAAGACCAGGTGTTGGACGGGCACCTCCCAGAGAAGACTATTTCTCTAATATATAAAAAGCTCGAAAATAATATGAAGGACCCGTTGATATCTATCAGGGCACATGGAGTGAAGATGGGTTGGAGCTAGGCGACGAGGATTGGAGGGAGGCGGTCTCCTTCCCGAGAGTGGTAGCGATACAGATGAAGCTCAGACTAGTGCAATTGAAGCTCTTGCATAGGTCATATGTCACAGGGCCGCGTCTGGTTAGCATGGGGAGTTCCGGAGGGGTTGCGGGGAACGTGGCACCTTTATGCATATTGTAGTAATCACACTTAAATTTGAGTAAAATTGAAGGGTTTATTTGTTAAGTCACAGCTATCAGTGACCCCCAGCTTCAACTGCTTGTAAGAGAAGAGAATCTTTCATGATGTCACACATACATCAGAAAGTTCTCTCTTAAAGAAGACATCACCATACATCTCCCCCTCATAACAAAAATTTAAATAAATAACACAACTTCCTAAAATATTAATGTCACTATGAAATTATATATATATTATGCAATTTAAAAACAAACTTCTGCAATTGTTCAAGTTACAACTTCAGGAAAATGAGGCTTTATTTTACATATGTTTCCCAAACTCCAAATTTTTCCATTATCTAATTTTGTAACTGATCCCATGACCTTAATCACTTTTCGAGGTTGAGAATATTTGCTTTCTCCTTATTTAACAAATCCAGACTTCCTTACAACAACCCAATCACCATTCTCTACCCCCACAATTTTCACACTCTTTCTTTTATCATAACTTTCTTTGTTCTTAGCATGAGAATTTTCCATCCTCTCTGCCATGCACTCACGATCCTTGATCTTTCTTTTTTAACCAAATAGGTGATTCCTTAGTGGCTGGTTCTCTTCCTTTCAATGCTATGAAAGGAGAAATTCCTGTAACAGAATGAGAAGTTACTCGATGAGCCCACATCATTTTGTTTAATTCTTCTCTCCAGGCTAAGCCATTTGCCAACGACAATTGGATATTGTCCATTATAATCCTATTGACCCTTTCAACAAGGCCTGTGGTCTGAACAATGGCACTTGAGTATGTTCCATCCCAAAATCTTCAAGGAATCTTTTCATCATGCCAGACACTAATTGCACTCCATTGTCAGTAACCAGTGTCCTAGGAATCCCTTCTTCCATGAATACTTCCTTTAAAAACTCAATTACCTTTGTCTCTGTGATATTCTCAACGGCTTTATGGTGAACCACTTACTATGATAATCTACTAAGACAATCAAGAATCTGCTCCTAGTACCCAACCTTTCCACAGGACCCAAAAAATCTAAGGCTAACTTTTCCCATGGACGGTCGGGAACCTTCACACATCCCAAGGGTGGTTCACGTATAACTCTGCATTTGTCACTGTTACCACAAGCGTAACAGTCTTTAATTACCATTTCTACCTCTTTGTCCATTTCTGGCCACCAAAAGTTTTGCCTTAATCTTCTCTTACACATACTTTTGCCAAGATGCCCCTCATGTACCAGTTTAATCAATCTCGATCGCAACATTTTTGGTGGTACAACCCTATTGCATCTTTAAACCTTTCTAGAGTGGATACTTAGCGGATCCTTCACCTTAACATATTGTTTCAGATCCTCATCTAAATCTGACATATTTCTCCATCCTTTCATTATAGCACTTTTTAAATTTTCATACAACTCATCACCTTTCAAGGCCATACTCCAATCTTCACTTCTTAAGGCCAACCCATCTTCAGAAAGATGTGACGTAACATCTACTTCAATGAAAGATGAAATCTTTTCCTCTTCCACAATTGGCAGGCGAGACAAACAGTCTGCTACAAAATGTATTTCCCTCTCACAAAATAAATTGTAAAATTCATGTCCATCACCGACAAAAGCCATCTAGATATTCGAGGCGTTACGTTTCCTTCTAGACCCTTACCACCTTTAAAGATATACAATAGTGGCTTATGATCTGTTCTGAGCATAAAAGGCAAGCCCCAAAGATAAAACTTGAAATCATGCATTGCCCAACAACATCCTAATGCCTCCTTCTCTATTGCTGAATAGGATTTCTCAGCACCTTGTAGACGACGCAATGCATATCCAATTATTTTTTCGTCACCATCAACATACTGTGTCAAAATGGCACCCAAACCTACATTGCTTGCATCCGTCGTCAATACAGTTTTTTATGAATATCAAAATGGCTCAACACAGGAGCACAAATCAAGGAATCTTTGACCTTCTTAAACGCCTCTTCACAAACTTGATTCCACTCAAATTCAATACCTTTTTTCAACAATGCCCTCATTGGCTCAACAAGATCAGAAAAATGTGACACAAATCTCAAGCGATACTCTGCTAAACCTAGAAATGACCTTAACAAATCTTTGTCTACAGGCCTCTGATCTTCAACAATGGCTTTTACAATACTATCCTTTGGTTTGATGCCCTTACCTGATATCTTGTGTCCTAAATAGTCCACTTGTTCCTTCGTTAATTGACACTTTTCTTTCTTTATGGTCATGCCATGCTCATCAATCCTTCTTAACACTTCATTTAGAAGCTCGTCATGTTTTTCAAAAGACTCACCCACTACCAAAATATCATCTTGAAAACACAAGATCTTATCCATCCCTATAAAAATATTGTGCATAACCCTTTGGAAAACTGCAGAAGAAGAAGCAAATCCGAAAGGCATGTGGCAATACCTGAACTCACCCAGCGGAGTAACAAAGGATGTTAAGGCTCTCGACTCTGGATGTAAGTTTACCTGGTGGTAGGCAGCTGACATATCCAGCACTGAAAAAAACCTTACCCCCACTCATTCCACACAACATTTCCCCAATATTAGGAAGAGGCTGTCGATCTACCCAGATATTTTTGTTTAGATCTCTGAGATCGATGCACAAACTCATTTTGTTACCCTCCTTGGGGGCGACTACGATGGGGGCGAGCCACACTGAGGCTTCTATTGGCTCAATTATCTTACTTTCTAACAATTTATTCAATTCTAGTTGAAGGGGTTCTCTCATAAGTAAAGGAATAGGCCTAACCTTGTGTACCACTGGCACTGCATTCTTCTTCAAGATTATGCGATGTGTGAAGCCCTTCAACAAACCCAATTTATCTGTAAAAACATTTGGAAATCTAGACATAAATTTCTCACTCCATTCTGTCTCAATCTCACACATTCGTTCCACAACCATAACAGGTTCTTGACTATTGGGATTGAGAACTATATTTAGGTCCTTTTGATGCCGCCAACCTAACAAGTTAGAACCATCTTCAGAAATGGATACTCTTCCATGAACTGCATTACCTTTAAAAGCAATATCCCTCCACAACATACCAATCATATTGATAGTTTTTCCTCTAAATCCAACTGCCTTTATATCAGATCGTAATAGCTCATTTATTCGTCCTTTTAGTTGTTCCATGAAAACTGTTTTACTGATAATTGTGAATAAACTTCCAGAATCTACTAGGACTTTTACCACAGATTTTCCGATCATAACATCACAATGTGGCTTTTTGAGTTTGTCAGTACTTTCTCTTTTTACCACAACACCACTGGTGTCAACAACATCATGACACTCAACTACATTGTTATTACTTGTTTCATTAAAAATATCACATTCATCAATTGCAGCAATCACATCTTCATGTATTTCACCAAGATTTTCTACTACTTTAACATTAGATTGTTGCACAGGCCGCAATTTCGTTCTACACATTTTAGCTAAATGGCCTCTCCTTCCACAAGTTCTACAACTTAAATTCCTTGCTCCACAGGTTAGACTTGTGGCAATATGCCCTGGCCCACCACACCTACAACAAATAATTGTTCTTCTCTCAGGCAATTTATTTGTACCAGTCTTATTTTCAAATGTCTTAATCTCTTTCTTGACTTTTACTTCTTCTACATCGATCGCAACAACATCTTTTTCTGATATTTATTGCTTGGCTTTCCAACATCAATTTACTTTAACCAAACACAAGTATTCTTCATACTTCTTGCAATCTGAATCGCTTCATCAAGAGTTGGATCCAAAGATAAAAGTCTCTCTCTGATCTTTTTGTTTTTTGCACATCTAACAATTTGATCGCGAATTAAAGATTCCATTAAACCTTGAAAATCACAAGTTACTGCTAACCCTCGTAAAGCAGCTACATAGTTTATAATATCCTCATCTTGTGATTGAGAGCGACAGAAAAACCTATGTTGTTCAAAAACTACATTTAGTTTAGGAGTAAAATGTTTCTCTAACATCATAAGAGACATGTCATATACATTAA
Source organism: Lissotriton vulgaris (assembly GCF_964263255.1). Classification (NCBI taxonomy): domain Eukaryota; kingdom Metazoa; phylum Chordata; class Amphibia; order Caudata; family Salamandridae; genus Lissotriton; species Lissotriton vulgaris. The sequence goes on from NC_141685.1 coordinate 220,687,471, forward strand.
TTGGATGTCCATTTCCAACTCCCAAGGAGATTTCAGGTAGATCATCATATATTCTTCTGCCCTAAGTTCCCAAATGATGTAACAAAATTGCCTGTCGTCTTAAGGGACCATACTTATCCCCACCAATTGCTAATAGATAAGTAAAAAATATATTTGTCCACCTTTTCCAGGGAATAGTTGGCTTACCAGGAACTGGTAAAAAATTGGGTGGTGCTGACATTCCCTGATCTGACATACCTGCAATAAATCAAAAATAACTAACTACCACAAATAATTAAAACAACAAGCTATTATCATAAATTTAAAAAAATGAACTAAAACAACAATTTAAAATAACTATCTAAAACAATAATTATTGTGGTCCAAAGTATTAAAATTTCTTTTGTAAATTTCTTCCTTTACTGCAGGAACAAAATATCTTTTTTCTATGTCCAATAACTCTTGTGAGTTTAGTTCTCCATTTATTTCTGCTTCCTTAGAAAACAAACATCAAGTTTTAGTCCTCCTTTCCTTTCTAGCTTCTTAGAACAGGAACAGGAGATGACTTTCCACACAACAATCAGGATAAAAGAATGCAGCTTCTGGTAATTGTATTAAACGTTTTTCTTTAAAAATGAATCAATAATATCAGCACACATACTCTCAAACGTTGGTGTGTGCCTTTAAAAACATGTAAAAATGCTGATAAATAGCGCTAGTTAACAGCTCTGCTTTTACTCTTTAAATGTGCTAATTCGCGTTAAATATGCCTGTGTTAAAGTCTCCGCTGCAGTTAAATAATCGACACACGATACCAGAACAAACCCTGTTCGTATTTAACTATACGCGATGTTAATAACGGTGCGCGCTCCCAACACGAGCTTCTCTTCACGCTCGGTTACACGCAATGTTTATTTTTGTAAGTAGTGGCTCAGCTGGTATTCTTAGCACGAGCTTCCCTTCACGCTCGGCAAAATGCAATGTTTATATTTAATTATCAGCTCCGTAAGTGCTCGCGCTGGCGTTTCTTCAATGGTGTTTACATTTGACAAAAGACATGCAGTGCTTATTACGCTCGAGCGCATAAACTGTAAATCCTTGTGCAAACACGTCGCCATGAAAAGTGTAGTAATCATATTTACATTTGAGTAAAATTGAAGAGTTTATTTGTTAAGTTACAGCTATTAGTGACCCCCAGCTTCAACTGCTTGCAAGAGAAGAGAATCTTTCATGATGTCACACATACATCAGAGAGTTCTCTCTTAAAGAAGACATCACCACACATATCTTGTGGCACTGTACGGAGGTGCAGGACTACTGGGTGAAGATCCATGAGGCTCTGCGAGATGTCCTTGGGGTGGAGATACTACCGGAGGCCTGCAGGTGTATGCTAAACGTTTGGGAACCCACAGGTCTGAATGTATACCGGAAACAATGGGTGGCGTTGGCATGTATGATTGCGAAACGAAACATAGCACAGTTGTGGGGAGCCAATCAGCCACCCCTGGTGCGAAATGGGTGAAAGACTTAGATTGGTGCATGTTCAGGGAGAGGTCAGTCTATGTCGCCAGAGGTTGTCCTGAGAAGTGGGGAAAGGTATGGGAGGCCTGGAACCGACACCATGGAGATATTTGTATGCCCCGATACGTCCTGCAGAAGTGGAGGCCCTAGAATCCATGTGACACATTATCTCTATTTTGTATTTAATATTCTGTACGTATGGAAAGTTACATTGACTAGTGTAAAACTGCTGGAGTCACCTGATGTTTTTCTTTGATTATTGTGTTAATAAAAAGATATATAAAAAAAAAACAGATTAAAGTTTAGGGAGATCCATTTAGACCGACCGCTTATTAGTGTTGTTAGTGGTTGTTAGTGGAGTAGCTAAGTTACAGAACACTCCGACAGCGCATTTGGGGCTCCTTTCCAGATCTTGAATGTCCACAGTGTAGGAGTCCAAGTCCATGGGATCTTCGAAAAAGGAGATCTGTCCGGGTTGGGTTGTTTTCAATCATGCAAGACCAATGAAGGAAAATTGTATTGGTAACGATTGACGTTGAGACAAGAACACTTTCCTTTTTATGACAGTGTCTTTAGAGTAGTCTCGGGACATTCCTACAGAGGAGCCTTGCCATTTAATCCTTTGTATCTTCTTAAACTGAGTGAGGATAGGCTTGATATGGGATTATTGAAGGGGTCTGAAAATTAAAAATCTTGGAGTGTTTTTCGCGATGGATGTGGGCTATCTGTGGGTTCATGGTATTCCAAAGTCTTTTGTGAGGCTTAACCCTAGCACGTGAGGAAACCATTTTTCAATAAATGCAGACCAGGATGGAAGCTGACATTCCGTCCCTTCTGGGAGCCTAACATTTCAAAGGTTACCCCCTCTATTTCTGTTTTCTAACTCTGTGATGTTCCTCTACAACCATGCCAGTCTTGCGGTAGTGGTTGTTAGAGACTTTGCAGAGCTAAGCTTATGGTCTTCTAGAAGGTTTAAAATCAATTCCACTTCATTGACTCTTCCCCTACAAATAACATTTGTTATTTTAAGTATGAGTGATCAAACAGAATGCATTCTATGGTGGCCTTTGTAGATTGTGCGAGAATGTGCAACGTGCCCAGCTTCTGCATGATCTGGTCTAGTGCTGCGGAGTTGTCGGGTTTTGATTTGATAGGGGAGTCTCAAATGGAGGGTCCGGTTTGCAGCTCTTTTGCTCTGGTTTCTGATCCTTTAATTCCCCCTTGCTTGCCTAGGTTCATTGGGTCTGGGCTCAGCCATGCCGAAAGGGTATGACACCCCTTATGAGATGTCCCTCAATACACGCTCCTTTTGAGAGATTCAAACCAGTTTAGGGCAGTTGACAACAGAGGTCAGCAGGTGGGGTACATATTGCCAGAAGCTACCAGAAGCTACATTATTTGTGTTGAAATTGTGCCGCAGTTGGCTGGGTCAGTGCAACCAGAGGATGGAATCGTGCTTATGGTGTCCGCAAGTTTGCCATTTTGTATACAGGTGGAGTGAGATAACTGAGGAGAACAGTTCAGAAAGAGGTGTTACGTTAAGGCTAGTAATGCGATTAACTGAGTCTCAGCGGCACCCCATGTTAGCTGATCCAGGACTTGTCTCGGCAGGTCATTAGATCTACTCTGGTTGTGAGAAGAGCTGATTTTCTGTTCAGGCACTGCTAGGCTCACAGGCTAGATGGCCCTCTTCCTCAGGCGGTATCCACGTCCCTTGGCAGTCAGTACGTCTTTCTTGTTGTTAAAGTTTATGAATAACAGGAGGAGGGGGTGAGATCTTGCTGGGAGAGTGATTTTAAGATATAGGCTATCCCAGGGTTTCTTAGCTACTTGGACTTCCCTCCCCCTCACCCCCTCTGCACACCCTCCCAACACCAGCACTGAGTCTTTTTTTGGCTATTTTCAGCAGTGTGCGCCTAGGACCCTTTAACTTTTTTTTTCTACATAAGGTATAAACAGTATCCAAGCCAAATATGCAAACTTTTTTTTAAAACATCCTTGGGATCATAAAGGTACTTATGGTTTGAATTTGTGGGGGCTTTAGGGAAAAAAAGCAAAAAGCTCCTCTAGATAAAAGTGTGTTTTTCATTTAAAAAAATGTCTGTGATGAATTGTTTCCTGTGATAAAGTCACCACCTTCCCAAGTTTCAGGAACATGCAGAGCATAGCAGTTTCATAACCTTGATATCAGACACATATAGATGAATTTGTTAGAACTGGGGGTCTATAGTATGCAATGGTATACGCCTTTGTCCAAATAAGGACCCGTGTGTCTAAGTCAGGGAAAGGGGATTACACTACTGGATAACCCCTGCTCACCCCCTTGGTAGCTAGGCACGAGCAGGCAGGCTTATCTCAGAGACAGTGTGTTAAGCATTTGTGAACATATACAGTAATACAGTGAAAACACTACAGATGGACACCACACCAGGATGTATAAAAATAAGTATTCTTTATATATAGACTTATCACAAGACCACAAACAACAAAAATTCACAATACTTTTCTCACAATTAATACTTCACGATGGTAGAAGCAATTCAAAAATAGGTTCTTCACTTAAAGCAGTCTTTAGCAACAGATAACCCCAACTGGAGTTATCACGACGTCGAGGTCAAAGTGATCCCAAAGTACGGCACAGACCGCGAGGTGTGCAGCATCGGGCCCAGAGTCAAAATAGACCCCCACAGAACAGTACCTTGGAAAGCGAAAACAAACCCAGCTCATGGTGCCGGGGAGATGCTTTGTCGTTGGTGCATTGCAGCATTAGTTCCTTGCTTCAGGGGAGATGATGCGTCTGTGTCCTGGATGCTTGCGCAGGCAGGGGAGGAGTCGGCTCCTGACCAGAGAGGAGGTGACGTTATGATGGCGCCGACACCATGGTTCCTTGCTATGTCACGATGTTGATGAGTTCTTGGCCACCTTCGTCGAGGATCGGCTCCGCGATGTCAGCTTTGGAGTCGATACGGCACAGCAGCAGGCATCTGTCTACGGGTACAAGTCAGAGCAGCGCCCACGACTTCGATGCAGATTGTGGCGATGCTCGCTGGTGTTAGTGTTGCAGATTCCTTCCTTAGCGATTGAAACAGCAAGTTCCAGAAGCAAGCAAACAGAAGGGGTGAAGTATTTTGTATCCCTGAGATTTCAGACAGGAGGCAACTTCAATTTAAGCCCTGAGAGAAATATTCTGCAAGATGATGAAAGTTCTGTAAAAGTTCCTTTTCCTTTCCTCGGCAATGAAGTCACCACTGCGAGCCAACCCTCAACAGCACACTGGCAGAGGGACAGTACAACTCCTGCAGCTTCCTGCGGTTCTTCTCCTCAGCAAAGGTTTGTCTTGTGTTACCACAAGTGATCTGACTTCTTGGGGTCTGGGTCCCCATATTTATACTCAAAAATACTTTGTCTTCTGAAGAGAGAGGGTCCTGTACCCAGCCCAAACTAGTTTGGGGTGCATTCTGTCATTGAACAAATTCTTTCTTTGTCAGAGTAGGCCAGAGTCTTCAGACGCACCACAGGAGGTGGAGCCAGCATTGAGGAAATCAGGCACAGCCCTATTCAGGTGCAGGTGCTACTCCTCCCACCACTCCTCAGGTAGATTGGCCTTTTAAGTCTAGTGCTGACTCACCCTGTCTCCTGTAGCCCCCCAGGGCCCGGTTACTCACAAAACTAGACATACAATACACACGCTAGCAGAGGCAGGCTGAATGATTTAGGTAAGAAAATACAGACTTTCTAAAAGTGGTATTTTCAAACACAGAATGTTAAAACCAACTTCACTAAAAGATGCATTTAATCATTCTGAAATCATGCGTACTAAACTTGAGTCTCTATCTCCTCCCTCGGGTCAGTTAGAAATATAAAATGTTATAATCAAACCACTCGTTCTGACCTACGGGGACAGGTAGCCTTGTAACAGTGAAAAAAACATTAGGTTGTAATTCACTATACGGTCATGCCACACACATCAGGGAATCTCCTACCTTTTACATACAACACACCCTGCCCGCAGGCCTACTGTTGAGGGGATTGATATGTAGAAAAGGGAAGGTTTAAGGACTGGAGAGTGGGCGCACTCGACAAGTCGACACATCAGTCACAGACTGCGTACAAGTTCTGCAATGGCAGGACCGACTTACACTTTACGGGCTGCTTCAGTGGGTGGCACAATTGGTGCTGCAAGCCCACCACTAGCATTTGATTTACAAGCCCCAGGCATACATGGTGCCCGATACTATGGTCTGACCGTAAATCAAATAAGTCAATCATAGAGTCACTAATCAAAACATCCATTTAACACAGGGAGCACTTGCACTGTCGCACTGAATAGAAAACAGAGGAGGCAATCAGTAAGAAAATGGACGGGATATTCTTGCCAATGGTACCAGGTCTAACAAATCTCATCAGTATCTTGTATATGTAGATGGTAATAACTACAGGACCAAGTCTGCTGAAGAAGTTTAGTCCTTCTAATAGCACACAAACCAACAACTCAATTAGAGCCAATAGAAACATCAGAGTGCAGATTTGATTGTTCAATAAATTATCTATTGCAAACTTCTCTAGTCATCTGGAGATTTATAATTGGAAAATGCACATTTATTTAGGGGCAGAATATCATTAAACAGAGTCAACTGATTCAAATTGTTAATAAGGGTTATCAAAAAGTTAAAGCAATCCATTAATAATTTTAGCAAATGCAATAAGTTTTACAATACAAATGGTTTCACAAAATATATCAATCAGTCCTAGGAAGAGCCTCAAATCGATAAGTAAAAAGGAAAAGGTACGTACCTCTCAGCTGAGAGATCCTTGGGTGCACATAGGGTATGCGTCAATTCAGAGAGCCAGTTAGAATCTCATGAGAGATTTAAGAGTTATGCAAAGCTCCAAACAAGTCAGTTCAGTTCAAAGGGTAGTTCATTAATAATAATAATAATAATAATAGGGGCATTTGTAGAGCGCTGAGTTACGCACACCGGCGTGTCCCCGCGCTGACAGTGAGAAAAGCGTAAGACAGGGAGAGCAGTGCTGGCAGGTCAAGATTATCTAGTAAAGAGGTAAGTTTTTAACTTAGCTCGAAACTTCATTTCTGCTGGTTCCAGGCAAAGGTCCACTGGGAGTTTGTTCCAGTGGTTGAGGGCCAGGTGCCTGAAGGACCTACCTCCCATACGAGCTTTCTTTATCCTGGGGGTCCTCAGCAGTCCTCCGCCCGCAGATCTGAGCGCTCTAGAAGGTTCATAGGCTTCGATCAGTTTCTGCAGAGGTCGGGGCGCCCTACCATGCAAAATCCGATGACATGTGCAGAGGGCTTTGTACTCAACTCTGCTCTTTACTGGAAGCCAGTGTAATTTTTGGAGTGCCAGCTTCGAGGGCGCCCTTTTGGGCAGCCTAAGAATCAGGCGTGCCGCCGCATTCTGCAGCACCTGAAGGCGTGCCACGATTTTATTCGGTGCCCCGAGGTACAGCAGGTTCGCATAGTCAAGCCTTGCGGTCACCAGGGCATGCATCAAGGTTTGGCGGGCTTCCAATGGCAGAAGGTCTAGAACTTTTCTTAGTCTCTTCAGGACCCCAAAGCAAACACCTGCCACCCGATTGATCTGAGGCCCAAAGGTCAAAGCCGCATCGAACCAAACGCCCAGGTTTTTGGCCTCCTGACAAGGGGCAGGAGTTGGTCCAAGACAGGATGGCCACCAGGCGGACGACCAGGCTGACTGGGCTCTCCCTACCACCAGCACCTCTGTCTTGCTGCCGTTTAGCTTCAAACAATTCATGGCCATCCAATCGGCAAGATCTTTCATGCACGATTGGAAGCCATCTGCAGCAAGACAGGGCGCGTGCGACAGGGAGATGACCAGCTGCGTGTCGTCAGCGTAAGTTACCAATTGGAGGCCATGGCTCTCCACAATCGATGCAACAGGTGCCCCATACAAGTTAAAAAGGGTCGGGCTCAAGGACGAGCCCTGAGGCACGCCCTGGCCCAAAGGTACCCCTTTGGAGTAATGGTCACCCTGCCTCACTTGAAAGCTCCTTCCTGTAAGGAAGGACTGGATCCACCTCAGCGCGGTGCCGGCGATGCCACCTTTGCTCAGACACTGCAGCAAGGTGGAATGTGCTACAGTGTCGAACGCCGCGCTGAGGTCAAGCAGGATCAAGGCCATGGTTTGCCCCTCGTCTACGCCCTGTCTCAGATGTTCGGTTGCCATGAGAAGGGCGGACTCTGTGGAATGACGCGGTCTGAAACCGAACTGCGTATCGTGGAGCAAACCCACCTCCTCTACATGCTTCATGATTTGGGTGTTCACTACCTTCTCAGCCACTTTGGACAGAAAAGGTAGGAGTGAGATGGGCCTCAGATTTTCCAACACCTCAAAACCAATGTGAGACTTCTTTCGGAGGGGGAGTACCACCGCCTGTTTCCACCCCTCAGGAAGCGTGCCCGATTTGAAGGAGATATCCAAGACGTGCCTTATGTAAGGCTCCAGGACACTCAGACTGTCCCCCAACCGCTTAGGAGACACCGGGTCCATAGGGGAGCCAGATTTTACCGAAAGGCACGTCCTGACCAGCTCCTCAGGAGGTGGCGTGATGAAATTTGTGAGGGATCCCAGGATCTCCATCCCCACTGCCGTAGCTTCAAACTCAGCCCCCATGGGAGGAGGATTGGGGAAGGTCGAGTAGATTTTCTCGACTTTGGTGGAGAAATAGTTGGCGATGCGGTCACATGTTTCAATCGAACAGCTCTTCGGGTCAGCGGACGAGTCGATTGTGGTAAGTGACTTGTAGATACAGAAGAGCTCCTTAGCAGAGTTTTTTGCCCCTAGAATTTTCCCTGCGTAAAAGGCAGCCTTCGACTTTTTGATCAGTCTGTGATGCAGCCGCCTCTTCGCTAAGAACAATTCCCTGGCTTGAGCATCATAAGATACCCTCCAGGCTCGTTCAGCACGCTTGCACTCTGCCTTTGTCCGCCGCAGCTCTCCATTAAACCAAGGAGCAGATCTTTCCTTGCGGCCGCCCTCAGATGTACGGCAGAGTGGCGCTGTCTGATCTAACGCCTCGGTGATGCGCCTATTCAGGTTGAAAACAGCAGATTCAATGTCCGCACCTCCAGGCTGACCTTCCCTTGTTAGTGCTAGATTAAAATCCTCCAAAGAGAATTTTGCCCACTTCCTACGAGAATAGTTCAGGGGTGCCTGACTACACTTTATCGGTTTTATGTTATTTATAGAGAATGCCACCAGAGAGTGGTCTGTCCAGGGAATCGGCTCAATTGTAGAGACTTGCACCCCTCCCCAGTTAGCAAACACCGGATCCAGCAAATGGCCTTGACGATGCGTGGGACTAGAGAGCTTGAGTTCAAGCTGAAGTGCTTGGATGTCCCTACAAAACTCCTCTGCTCCTTTGTCCTCTGGGCTATTAAGATGTAAATTCAAATCTCCCAGTAAAAGAAATTTGTCCCTACGTATCGTTGCCTCGGTAAGACTCTCTACCAGGCTCTCTCTAAACTTGGTGCAAGGCCCAGGAGGTCGGTAGACAAGAAAGCCTTTAATCACCGTCCCCCCATGTATTTGTATGGTAAAAGTACCAGCCTCACTCTCTGCAACCGGGGTGGAGTCCAGTGCACATTCAAGATTTTTCTTAAAAAGGATCGCTATTCCTCCTCCCTTCCCCACAGGCCTGTCCTGCCTGACCATGGAGTAATTCTCAGGCATGGCCTCGATGATATCAGAGTCGGAAAACTGGTCTAACCATGTTTCCGTGAGGAACAGAAGATCAAACTTTCTCTCCGTGAGCAGCTCGAAGATATCGAGTCTGTGCTTACGCAGCGACCTCACATTGAGAAGTCCGCATAATAGCGCGGCACGCTCCTCGATGGTATCCGGCACGGTGGTGAAACGATACCGGCATTGGCCACACTCCTTATCCTCACCTGACATGCCATGCAAGCAGGAACATGGAGTCACCGGCCGTAGGCTAAGGAGCTGCTCCCTGTCCCAGCAGATGTTACCAACCGGACCAGGGGTTCCAGCCCCAGCCCGCTGTCGGCCGCGGACGGGCGCAGACGGGCTCGACTTTGGCGACACTTCGGCGCGCCTTTGTCGCGCCCGCTGCGCTCGTCCGCTGCGCTTCCGGAAGGACATCCTCCTTTTGAAGCCCTCAGCCCGTCTGCCTCCCAGCCACTAGACCGCTAACCGGTCACTCACAGGCGGAAACGGAAGTGACTGTCTCTCACCTCCACGCCCTCCGCTCAACGGTGCTAGCCACCCTGTCGGACCGAGGCGTGGAGGAGGGAAGACAAGACAGTCACCCCAAATGCGTCCGGTGAGTCTCTCAGGCACTTCAGTTCAGCAAAGTAGGGTGCAAAGCTCCCCATTAGAAGCAAGCATTTGCAATGCAATAGGTCTGGCATTTGTGCAAGTTTAAGCTATTAGCATTGTAACTGACAATGCCTTTTATTTATGTTTTAAAACCAAAAACATAAATTAAAGGCTTTGTCATTTACAATGCTAATAGCCCAAACTCGCGTAAATGCCAGACCTATTGCATTGCAAATGCTTCTCTCTTGTTCTCTGTAAATGTATGATGAGCTAAAAATATGTTTGCCCCCAGAAATGTGTGTGGCACGTTTCTCAAGACTTTAGGGGAGCACAGTGCAGCTTTTACTGTGAGTGAATGAGTGATTGCTTGAGTACCCTTGGGAAGCACTCTTCTCAGCTGTCTGCACAATCATTTTGTTTGATTGAGGGAATTACGAAAAAAACAACGTGGTGGTACACTACTTTTAGAATTGAGGCCATGATACTGGATTGGACGAAGGAATTTACAAAAAATCAAGCATGGGCCAAACCAATAGGTCTGTCTTGATTTAAAGTGACTGCAAACACTGACAAGCAGGAATGTATTTTTATGTGATAGAACATTTAATCCAGACCTATTGACATTGTAGTGGTGGTTGTGGTTACACCAGTAGTGTTGGTAGTGGTGGGAGCATCATTAGTGGTGGGAGCATCATTGTGGTGTGAAAATGGGAGATTGGGCTGGTGGTTGTTTTTATGTGTTGATACTTATTGTGATGGTATTCACATAACATGTGTTGGTAAAGTAAACGTTACCCCAAGTCTTGGGTCACTTGGCACTGAAATAACAGGTGTTATTGTTATCCAACTCAATTTTACTCATTTTAATGATGTCCGAAGGACGAAAGGCTGAGTGGTTTTGCTAGGATTCGAACCTGTGACATTGAGGTCAAACACATAACCCTGAACTGGATGCCTTAGTCCACTGATTCACCAACCTGGTATTAGTGGTAGCACAGCTGTCAGAGTTAGTGGTATTTGTGGTGGTGGCATATTTCATGGCAGGTGGTGGTGTGATATTGGTGGTGTTGTTGATGGTTGTGGCAGTGTTGTGATATTACTGGTGCTGGCGTGGTATTGGTGGTGGCAGTATCATTATTGGTCTTGATGGAGCTGGTAACATAATTGGTCTTGGTGGAGCTGCCAATATATTGGTAGGGATGCTGGTGGTAGGGTGTAAATATTGTTGATGGTTGTATTGGTAATGGTGGTATAGGTGATGTTGTGGTATAGGGTTCTCCAGGCCTACATACTCCACAGAATACCCGCTATACCATAAGAACTGTTGGCACGGAAACTAGAAAATGAAAAAGACAATTTTATTAAGACCCCATGGGGTGGTGGTACATTCCTACAGCACCCTTCGGTAATGCAAGAAGTATCACCCCGAACATCGGTGCGAGTCCTTCTTTTATACAATTACAACATAATAAAAAGGTAGGCGGTACATGGTTACAGAGTTTTCGGTACATATATGGTCATCTTCGGAACACAGCCAACTCATGGGAGGAGTTACAACACCACTGGTCAGTTTGGCGAAACATTCCTAAGGGGTGACTGGTCAGTCGGAACTGCGCATGTGCGGGCTTGACCGTTACTAAAAATTGCCTGTTGCTGGGCAAACTCAGGTTGTCAGTGGCACGGACAAAGGACTAAAGGGCATGCTGACCTCGAGGCAGCTCATTCTCTAAAATGGCCGCCATAACATACAAAATGGCGTTTTTCAAGTAAGGCCAAGATAAGGGGAATAACGTGTAGCAAAGCTTAACGCTAACCCAGTCATTGTCAAATTACGACAGACGACCCTTTCAGCGTTTAGCTGAAGCTACCTCATAATGGACATAATCAGGATACTCATCTTCTATATCGATGGACATAATCTGGGCCACTTCTTTATGAAGCATTAATTCATTTTGAGCAAAAGCTCGCCTGGAGGGAATACAAGCTGATAAACACATAGAACATAATGCAGGGCCACATTGTATACATAGGCATAAGAAGAATAATATCCCAACTATGATACATAAGATTGTCAGTAGCTTCCAGCCCCATGTACTAAGCATTGACCAGAACCACCCCGAAAAGGTCCATGTACCATTGTCCGGATGTATCTCAGCAGCAATTTTATGCAATTTGGATATGGCATCATATACAGATGGTGAATTGTCTGGCACGTAAACACAGCAACTACTTCCGATAATTCGGCATGCCCCCCCTCGATCAGCTAGAACTACATCTAGAACCATCCGGTTCTGAAGCGTTACAATTCTGGATATTTGAAGTTCTTCAGTTATATTCCCCAATGCAAAAGCAGTATCATTGGAAACAGCTTCAACAACACGAGTTAATCGTCGTATCTTCCGACTGTTCAGAGCAGCACCCACAAAGGAAAACAAACCCAAGTTAAAATCTACATATTGTTGCAGTGCAGTATCGGTTTGATCGATATCTTCAAGAACTACTGCTCTTTTGACTCTGTTTAGCACAAAGTCATGATACAAAATATAATCATTATGATACATTGGTGGGGCAATGAATACAGGGTGCAATACAAAAGAAATGTAGCATGTTCCTAACCATCCTAACGGAAGACGATGATAACCTTTATTGCCACATATGAAGTATGTATTTCGGGAGGCTACAAACTAAATGCCATTCGGGCTATCAAAAGTAAGTGTGGTGTTACATTCACTTCTGCCAACCGGGATTGTGCCTTTATTACGTATGCAGAGATCGGCTTTTGTATCAATGACATTATTTACATGGGAATTAGACATGTTAATGTTCCGTTGGTTACTGTAAATTCGTGGTGCAGATACATTGTCGGGGCGGTACTCCTCCCATTTGAACCGAGTACCCTCAGCTTGTGGATAGCCGTCATGATCATGGTAGCATATCTTATTTAAGCGGAAGAGCAACCCCCCTTTTGTTGGCCAGCGCAAAGTAAACAGGAGAGTGTACCAGGCATTGCAAGACCCATTGTGAGAAAAAGGGAGTGGGATAAGCGGAGGGCCTCCTTTTTTCTGATGTCCAGGCAACATCCCACATACCCAACAGTTAGAAGTGTTCGTCATGTTGTGAGTATGATGCAAGATTTGAATGAAGCTATTGTTCAAGTAAGTCTGTCGGTGCCGTTCTTCATGATACGGTAAGGTGAAATGAAAATGTTCAGATGGAGCCGGGGTAGTCGGCAGCAAATGTTCTCGTACAGGTACCACAAGTTCTACTACCGGGCTATCACAGCTATCACCACAATTGTCAACACAAACAATACAGCACCAAGGATTCTTTTGTCTCGTGCTGCAGAAGATGCCATAGTTCAAAAAGTTCACAATGTCTCAAATATAAACCTAAAAAAAAAATAATAATATGAGTGCTGAGCTCCGAGGTAGCCGTTGTTTTCTTCTCCGGGGTCAAGACGGGTGTCGCTACTCTTGGCAGAACTGACATCCCCCCTTGAGATTCCCGGCTTCCGTTTCACAAACCTGGAGCGGTAACTCAACCAGTCTCGCACCAAAAAAATCTTCCTCTTATCGTGGTCGCAGATTGTATCGTTGTCGTCCAGAAACAGTGTGGTCCGGGAAGGCTCCCTCCGATTCGGCCGACGTCACAGCTGGGCTCTTTTCCTCGTCCAAGATGTCTCTGTAGTCAGATAGCACAGTAGGATTCACCAGGTCCGGAGAGACACGGCGGCAGTGGGTTGAATGCACCCACCGCTTCCTGTTGGTCACTCGCACAGCCGTTCGAGTTGCAAGCAGGACCTGCTCGGGGCCACGCCACCTCGGTTCCAAGCTGTTTGCTCTCTCGAAGGATTTAACCATCACGTAATCCCCAGGACGAAGATTGTGAGCCTCTCCAATAGAGTTGTCAGGGAGCGCTTCTCGAACCTGTTGGTGAATAGAAAGTAAATCATTTGTCAATCGTGCCAAATAATCGTTCATCATTATACAAGGCACATCATGTAACAATCGAGGCTTAGGAACTCCCCATATATTCATCGGCCTTCCAAACACCACTTCATAAGGTGTGAGGCCAGTTCGAGAGTGGGGCACTAATCTAATAGAGAGTAACGCTAACGGCAAAGCATCCGGCCACTTCAAAGACGTGGATGCCACAATCTTAGCCAACTTTAGTTTCAAAGTGGCATTGTACCGTTCGACAAGACCTGCTGACTGAGGATGAAACACAGCATGGAACTTTTGCTGAATCCCCAACCCCTTCAGCACATACTCCACAATTTTCCCAACAAAATGAGGACCATTATCGCTCCACAAAAATTTGCAAACGCCATATCAAGGGAAGTACTCTTTGAGCAAAACCTTAGCTGTTGTCAAAGCTGTATTATCGTTTGTAGGGAAGGCCTCAACCCATTTGCTAAAGGCACACACCACCACTAAGACATACTTAAGGTTATTGCAACGCTCAAGCTGGATGTAATCCATTTGTAGTACCTCGAATGGTGCAGAACGTGGAACGAACCCTCCTTTTGGAGTATGCGTCCCTTTTGCAGGATTGTGCTGTAAACATATCAAACAGGTCTGCACTACTCTCTTGGCCGTGTTAGCAATCTCAGGATGCTCCCAAACTCGTGTGAGCAATCGAGTAATTGCAAGAGCTCCAACATGTGCCAACCCGTGTGTCATCTGGACCTTCACTTGCAAGTAAGCTGCAGGCAATTTCCATTGTTCCATATCTTTGCTCCTCCAACAACCCTCATCATCCAGCACCCCCTCTGCTGCCCAGGTTGCAAGTTCTGCTTCAGTCGCTGATTTCTGAATGTCTAATATCTCCTCTCTAGCATCATGCCATCGCTCGGCCTGCGACTTCACTACATACATGGGGGAGTCATTTCGTGACATAGCCGTTTGTCGTGCTATACTGTCTGCAAAAGCATTACCTTGTCCCACTTTGTCAGTGACCTTTTTATGTGCACTGCATTTGATTATCGCCACTTTCTTTGGACAAAGTAACGCGTTTAGGAGATCATGCACTAGCTCTCCGTGCATAATGTGTACTCCATGCGAAGTCAAAAACCCACGCTCTCTTCAGAGTAGGCCAAAGTCATGCGCTACTCCGAAGGCGTACCGGCTGTCTGTGTAGATGGTCACATATAAGTCAGCACTCAATTCGCAGGCTCTTGTCAAAGCTATCAGCTCCGCTGCTTGGGCCGATTTCTGTGGTATTCGTGCTGTTTCTACCACCGTCTTAAGTGTCGTGATCGCATATGCTGCAGAAGTTGTGCCATCTGGCAGCCTCAAACACGATCCATCAACCCACAGTTCCCCATCCACATCTGGAAGTGGCGTATCCTGTAAGTCGACACGACCCTTTGTTTGTTCTTCGGTCAGGAAAACACAATCATGGTGTTCTTCCTCTTGGCCCTCAGCAACCGGATATGGCAATAAAGTGGCAGGGTTCAGGGTAGCGCATCTTTTCAGTGTGATATGTGGCGCGGTAGACAGTCAAAATATCGAGTTGGAAATATCGACTTACCATAATATCGAGTCTGTAATATCGAAGGAGCATAATATCGAAGGCAAGAATATCGTAGGACAGAATATCGACCCAAGGTAAGTAATATCGAAATACTTAATATCGATGTAAGTAATATCGAAGTTAGTAATATCGATAGCATATATATCGATGTTAATAATTTCGATGACACTAATATCGATATTTGTATTATTTTATAGTTTTTTATTACGTATGTGTTATATGTTTAATTTAAGTATTTAAAATAATTACTATTATGTGTGTATACATTTTCTATAATAATATAGAGATTTATAAGGAAATTTTATGTTTTAGTACCGGAGCGGGTTGTGGGTTTATAGGGGAATAGGGTGGGAAGTAATTTAATTATGGTAAGTTGATTAATAATTAGTAGGATTAATTAATTAATTATAATTATTTGCTAATTAATATTGAATAATTGGGAAATAATTAATTGATTAATTGATATATATTTTCTGTAGCGGGATGTGGGTTTATAGGGGAATAGGGTGGGGAGTAATTTAATAATAATTAATTAATTAATATATGTTTTTAAATATTTATAACTAATTAATTGGCAAATAATTAATATTAATTAGTTAATTAATTAATATAATTTGGTACATATTTTAAATTAGTAATTAATTGGTAATTAAATAATATTAGTTAGTTAATTACATTATTAGAACAATTTATTTATATATATAATTTTTAGTTACTGTTAATTAATTAATTGGGGAAAATGATATTAATTATTAAATTATATTAATTACAGCTTATGTGCTAATATATTTACTTTATTGTTATTGTTAATTAATTATTAATTGCTAATTAAATAATATTATTTAACTTTGGGTTAAGGAGTATTTTTCGGGTTCAGGGTCATTTTTGGGTTTTTGGGTAAAGGGGTATTTTGAGTGTTTAGGGGCAGTTTTCAGTTTTTGGGTAAAGGGGTATTTTTAGGGTTCAGGGTCAGTTTTCAGTTTTTGGGTAAAGGGGTATATTTAGGGTTCAGGGTCAGTTTTCAGTTCATGGGTAAAGGGGTATTTTTAGTGTTCAGGGTCAGTTTTCAGTTCATGGGTAAAGGGGTATTTTTAGGGTTCAGGGTCAGTTTTCTGTTTTTGGGTAAAGGGGTATTTTTAGGGTTCAGGGTCAGTTTTCAGTTCATGGGTAAAGGGGTATTTTTAGGGTTCAGGGTCAGTTTTCAGTTTTTGGGTAAAGGGGTATTTTTAGGGTTCAGGGTCAGTTTTCAGTTCATGGGTAAAGGGGTATTTTTAGGGTTCAGGGTCAGTTTTCAGTTCATGGGTAAAGGGGTATTTTTAGGGTTCAGGGTCAGTTTTCAGTTCATGGGTAAAGGGGTATTTTTAGGGTTCAGGGTCAGTTTTCAGTTCATGGGTAAAGGGGTATTTTTAGGGTTCAGGGTCAGTTTTCAGTTTTTGGGTAAAGGGGTATTTTTAGGGTTCAGGGTCAGTTTTCAGTTCTTGGGTAAAGGGGTATTTTTAGGGTTCAGGGTCAGTTTTCAGTTCTTGGGTAAAGGGGTATTTTTAGGGTTCAGGGTCAGTTTTCAGTTCATGGGTAAAGGGGTATTTTTAGTAAATTAATTATTAATACTTATTGTTTAGTACATATATATTATATCTTTACTGTATATATTTTTATTTATTAATTTTAAACATTATTAGATACTTTTAAATATGTATATTTTATTTATTAGTGTTATATACTTACTTTTACATTTATATATATTAAAAAAAAAATCGATATTTTTAACATCGATATTTTTTACAACGATATTATTTTTTCGATATTTTTGTACTTACCATGTTGTAGATAGGATGTCGATATTTTTGCCCTCGATATTGTTGACTCGATATTCTTGTAGGTCGATATTTTTGTAGTCGATATTCTGTCATAGATCCATGTGGCGCCAGAAGTGTGAGCTCATATCCTGTTAAACGTGCGCTCGTAAGATACTGTGTTTTCGTTTGATTTAACAGGGCATCTACTGCATGGGGAACTAGCACCAACAGTTTGTGCGACAAAACTATTCCCTCACTCTCCCGTATAGCTACAGCTGTTGCTGCAACCGCTCGGAAACACCCAGGTAACCCTCGCGCTACAGGATCAAGAATGGCTGAGAAATATGCACATGGCCTCTGCTTATCCCTGTGTGTCTGCACTAACACTGATAACGCGCACCCATCTTTCTCGTGCACGTACAACGTGAAAATCTTTGTGTAATCTGGTGTACCTAACACGGGTGCAGAGCAAAGAGCCTGTCTCAATTGTTCAAAAGCATTTTGACATTCATCTGTCCATTCAAGAGGCATTGGTGTGGATCTGGACAGTAACGCTAGCAAAGGTTTTATGATGTGCGAAAACCCCATTATCCACTGTCTACAAAAAGACGTTAACCCTATAAAGGCACGTACATCTCTCTGAGTGCGGGGGACTGGTGTATCTAAAATTGCTTGAATTCGATCAGATGTTAATGCACGCCCCTCCTTAGACAAAAGATGACCGAGGTAGGTCACCTTTGGTCTACAATATTGCAATTTCTTCCTAGAAACCTTGTGGTTGTTCTGAGCAAGAAAAGAGAGCAAAGCAAGAGTACTCTCCTCACATTGTGCATAGGTGTCTGCCGCCAATAAGAGATCATCTACGTACTGGATAAGGGCTACTCCAGATTGCAATTCAAATGAATCGAGCTGTCTTTTTAGAGCCTGGCTATCAATGCTAGGGCTCTCTGTGTAACCCTGAGGAACACGACAAAATCTACACGATTTATTATTTAACGTGAAGCCAAATAGGTATCTGCTGTCAGGATGGATGGGAATGGAAAAGAACGCATTTTTAAGGTCAATAACAGAAAAGGTTGTTGCAGTGGGGGGGACCAAGGTAAGTAATGTTGTGATGTCAGACACCACCGTGTACTGGGAATGACAATTTTGTTAATTTCTCTCAAATCAATAATAAATCGATAGACTTTGTCGTCAGTATCTTTCTTAAGGATCGGAAGAATAGGGCTGTTACAGACATTGTAAGGAACTTCCTCCACCACTCCTGCAATAATCAAATCCTGAACGATGTGCGTCAGGGCAATTTCACCTTCCCTGGATATCTTATACTGCGGTACACGTGGCAAAGATACTCCCTCCTTAACAGTAATTCGAATAGGCGGAATGAGCATCTGTCCCACATCCGTCTCTGAGGTCGGCCATAACGTGTGTGGGAGAGAGGCTAATGCTTCAATTTCCTTCATTGTACAAAATCTGCCTGAATCTGGGTAATTATACAAAAAGGGGAGGTTTTGTCCAATGAGCGCTTGGTAGGACAACGTAATCACATGTATCAAAAAAGAGGAACCCAGTCGCTATTTCTTTCTGCTGCTTTATTTTATTTGGAGCAGATTACACCCAACTTTTTTTAATTTACGTGGGTGTTGTGAATTATTTATTCATGAATACATTTACAAGTTGCTTCACTTGGATAAACCAATGTATTAGTACGAGGGTTTTTTTTGGTCAAACACCAGAGGCTGATGTTTTATATACAAATTCTACAAAAAACATTCAAACAAACAATTTAAACAACAACACTATACATTACTATACATGTTTACATATATTTACATATGATGTGCAACAAGCTTTTGTTGAACCTTACTAACAATTTTTGCTACCAGACCGTGACTGTATAACTTCAATCTAATTAAGGACTGGTTGTGCCAGGGCATGCCACTTTTTATGCACCTTTCTGTGTAAATTCACAATGTTTGGCTAAGGGCCCTTGGCGCATTAAATGTTCGAGAACGAATCAAGAAATAAACAAGCCGACGCGTTTCCAAGCCTGTGTGTTGCTCGTCAGACTTTTCTTCAGGGCTTTTGTTAGTTGGGTACCTAAAAAATTGAGGGGAGATCTTATTTAAAATGGGACCTTGCATTTGCATCAGTTTTGTACTAACAACCGTTTGCGATAGTATTACCTTTATAGGCGTTGGATTGAATCTATCGTGGTGGGAACTGCAGGGCATTCAATGATTCTGTAAGGGTAAGAGGAGCTAGTTATATCCCAAATCTACATTTATACCACCAGTTGTCACGCTGATTAAGAATGACAAGGGACTTACGTTATTGAAACCTCGTTGTTTGTGTTCAAGACGGGGGTCTGTTTTTCCTTTGTGCTTTGTTTTTGGGTCTCGTTATTCTGGGCTGCTGCGGCAGAGTCTGTTTCTAATGAGACGTGTGGACAATCCTTAGTAAACAGTTTATATATTTTCTAATCTTAAGACAATAACCTATTGTTAGACTTGCTTACTTGTGGGTTTAGTCCGCCGGGCGCCACCGCTTTTTTTAAAATGCACAGTGCCGCCTATGTATTTGTTTTCATGGAGCTCGCGTGTAGCTAAGAAAACAAAGATAGAGGGCGGAAAGAGTTATTTGCAATTTGTACCTTATTGGTACATCGTGCAGGTGAAGGGCACCGCCATGGGGTGTCCTTATGCCCCGGAGATGGCGGTGTTGTTCATGTCCCTGTACGAGGAAAGGTTTGTCTACCAAAACAATCCATACAATAAACATATCCTAAAATGGTATCGCTACATAGACGATGTCTGGTGCCATTGGAGTGGGACCCAAGAACATCTGGCCCAGTTCCATAATTGGCTGAACAACAGGCATCCATACATCAAATTCAGTATGACACAGAGCAATACCTGCTTAACCTTTTTGGATGTTGAGGTCTTCGTTAACAATAACGAATTAGCTACCACACTACATCGTAAAAAAACAGATAAAAATACCATTCTACACTACCAAAGCTTCCATCCACAGAGTTTAAAAGAAAATCTACCATACAGCCAACTGCTAAGATTCAGGCGCAATTGCTCAAGAAAAGAGGACTATTTTACGCATGCTGAAATACTCTGTGAACAACTAAGAGCGAGAGGCTACCCGAGAAAGATGCTGAAATACTATCGCAAACGGTTGTTAGTACAAAACTGATGCAAATGCAAGGTCCCATTTTAAATAAGATCTCCCCTCAATTTTTTAGGTACCCAGCTAACAAAAGCCCTGAAGAAAAGTCTGGCGAGCAACACACAGGCTTGGAAAAGCGTCGGCTTGTTTATTTCTTGATTCGTTCTCGAACATTTAATGCGCCAAGGGCCCTTAGCCAAACATTGTGAATTTACACAGAAAGGTGCATAAAAAGTGGCATGCCCTGGCACAACCAGTCCTTAATTAGATTGAAGTTATACAGTCACGGTCTGGTAGCAAAAATTGTTAGTAGGGTTCAACAAAAGCTTGTTGCACATCATATGTAAATATATGTAAACATGTATAGTAATGTATAGTGTTGTTGTTTAAATTGTTTGTTTGAATGTTTTTTGTAGAATTTGTATATAAAACATCAGCCTCTGGTGTTTGACCAAATAAAAGCCTCGGACTAATACATTGGTTTATCCAAGTGAAGCAACTTGTAAATGTAGTCATGAATAAATAATTCACAACACCCACGTAAATTAAAAAAAGTTGGGTGTAATCTGCTCCAAATAAAATAAAGCAGCAGAAAGAAATAGCGACTGGGTTCCTCTTTTTTGAATCTGGGTAATTGTCATTCAAAATAACCCGCACTCCTTCAGGAGCGCAGCGTATCGTTGCTCAAAAGTATTTGAGCAAGTCAATACCCATAATATTGCCTGGAGTATGGGGTGACAACAAAAATGGACAAAAACTAAAAAATTTATCAATACAAAATGCAAGAGGTTGTGATAATGGGCTTGGAGAGGGTGTGCCATCGAACCCTATACACATTATCGTTTCACCAGACAGGGGAGCCCTTGGAACCAAGTTTTTAGACAAAGCACTACGAGTAGCTCCTGTGTCAACTAAAAACTGATCAGTAGAACCCAAAATGCCCGCTGATACATATGGACCTCTTTGATCTACTGGCACTTCAACCGATTCCACACCCCATCCTACGCAATCCTATGCATGCACATAATCCTGACTCTCCACGGTCTCACCCTCCGATATCTGATACTGATTTCGCCGATCAAAAGTGTTTCGTTCGTCCTGACCACGACCCCTCACTTCAAACCTACCACGATCACCTCCGCCACCCCTCGTTCCCGAATAACTATTCCGTGACCTTCCACCTCCTCGACCGCGCTGACTACATTGCTCACCAAGCACCGGACAATCCTCAGCCCAATGCCCAAACTCTTTACAATATGCGCATTGGTCCTCAGCAATATCAATACGACCATACGACGCATTACCCCCTCCTCGCCTGCCTCTATCATTCCCTCTAGATTGCGCACCACGAACCTGTGCCAACATCACCTTCGTTTTCAATTCCTTCGCTTTCTTATCAACACTTTCTTTAGCCTCTATTTCATGCCGCTCATAATACTGAGCCATAGTTAACAAAGACGCAGGGGTCGCTGTGGTCCAGGAACTTTCACTCGTTTTCAACCGTTTTGCAATCTCCGGGAGGAGATTAGACACATACTTGTCGACAAACAGATGCCTACCCGTATCATCTGTTAACGATTGCCCACTGTAATCATGAAAAGCTTCTTCAAAACGTGTGAAGAAGTCAGATACTGACTCGTCTTGCTTCTGTTTGCACGAGGCTAGCATAGTCCAATCAATCTTTTTAGGGGGAACAAGCGTTTTTAATTTATTCAAGATAGCTGTTGGAAGATCTAAAAATAACTGACATGGTTTGCATGCAGGCTCCCTGTCTAAATCAGCCTGGCTTATATCTTTCCAGGTTGCCCCAAACATTGCTTGATCATCGAATTTACAAATCTCTCTCCACATATCAGGGGGGAGAATTAATCCAAAGAAAAGATCTATATCAACAAGCGTCATAACACAAGAAGAAATAGCCCCCTCTACTCCTTCATAGAAAGCTGCCGGATTTTTACGGGGATCAGGTAAAGCATTTTTCAACGCCATAACATCCGCTCTATTCCAAGGCGTATACACCCAATTATATATAAAATACCCCTTTGCATCTACTGACGTTTTATCATCATCTATACCTTGCCCTTTAGGGGGAACATACAAGGGTGCAGCTTCACGCATAGGCATAACATGCACTTTAGAACTCTTGTCTGATCCAAAGATAGAACACTCTTTGGATTGCTCCGTCGACCCTAGCAAGGACTTCTTCACAGCCTTTTGTGCTTCCCGCAATCTGGACGCCTCATCCCGTAGCTGGACCAATCGTAGGAAAAAGTTATCCGCATCTGAAATAGCAAATAAACCTTTACGCATTTGCTCATGATGGACTGATACATCCTTAGGTTCTAAGTCCTCTGAATTCTTACGAAATCACTCAATAACTTCATCCGCAAAAGTATTTAAAAAACACATCTGTTCTCGTTCCGACCACTTATTCCTTTAAGCATTAAGTTCTGACATAGTAGTTCTATTCAAATTCAATTTTCTAGCAAAACCTCGTAATTCTGAAGCTCTCTCAGCTGTTAACCTCGTACTCGTCTTATCCTGACCTTCATCACCGGAATCCTCGTCGGGCCGTAGGCTGAACATACGGAGGCGGAGACCGATCTAATAATGAAAAATCATCAATTTCATTAGTAAGGACAGGATAAAGCGGACGTCGAATAGGAAATTGACCGGTCGTTTGCAAATTACGTTCCTGTGCCTCCCTCTCTTTCTTCTCCTGTAACTCCTTTTCCTCCAGCTGTAAAGCTTTATCTCGAGCAGCCTTGCGCTGCTCCTTTTCCGCCAAGGCAATCTCACGCTTCATTCGTTCACGCACTGCTTTCTCCCACATTCGCACACAATCAAACATGTCCTGTCTAGACCTGCGCTGAAACAAACATTGCTCCACAAACTGAACCTTTCGTAAATCAAACGACCCATGTAGTGGCCATTGCAACTCGGGATCAGACTTGGTGTATTTGTTCCATAATTTACTGTACAGTATAGGGGGAAGGCCAAATTTCACATACATTTCGCGGTTAGGGGTCCCCTCTGGGGGAGCCGGCTGAGATTCATTTAACCTATATGTGGTACCATTTCCAAGACAGCACATCCCTCGGAGTGTGCTTAAAACAGGCATGTTCAAAAAGTACCACGAAAACGTGATACCATAAAAATGGCACTTACAATACTTCACACAAATGTGCCGTTCAAAGTACAAACAAAGTTAGAGAAACATCTCTACATGCCTGCCTATGTGAAGTGCACTACACATATGTGTTCAAATTCACAAAGTCAAAATGTTAGCTAACTCAAATCATAGTCACAGTCATAGAACTACAGTAAGCGTCCGCAGACTACCTTACCAATCACAATTCTTACCCAAATCTCAAATATCCAGCTTCCAACTGCCAAGGTCTTTAATTGAATCAGCCAAACAGGCACTGTACAGCAACGCAGACGAGCAGGATCTCAGTCGGGGACCGGCGCCACCTGGAAGGTCAGATCAGAAGGAAGGGAAGAAAACACCGTGGGTGCCAAGACTCCGGTCACTCAGTGGCAGCGTACGCGTCCATGGCGAGTTTCCAATCCTTCGTCACGACCTCTCCTTCGGGCATCCGAGTCGCCGATGAGTCCCTTCGTGGTCGCCAATTTGTGGTATAGGGTTCTCCAGGCCTACATACTCCGCAGAATACCCGGTACACCATAAGAACTGTTGGCACGGAAGCTAGAAAATGAAAAAGACAAGTTTATTAAGACCCCATGGGGTGGTGGTACATTCCTACAGCACCCTTCGGTAATGCAAGAAGTATCACCCCGAACATCGGTGCGAGTCCTTCTGTTATACAATTTACAACATAATAAAAAGGTAGGCGGTACATGGTTACAGAGTTTTCGGTACATATATGGTCATTTTTGGAACACAGCCAACTCATG
Organism: Lissotriton vulgaris; assembly: GCF_964263255.1. Classification (NCBI taxonomy): domain Eukaryota; kingdom Metazoa; phylum Chordata; class Amphibia; order Caudata; family Salamandridae; genus Lissotriton; species Lissotriton vulgaris. The sequence goes on from NC_141685.1 coordinate 220,711,715, forward strand.
GGAGGAGTTACAACACCACTGGTCAGTTTGGCGAAACATTCCTAAGGGGTGACTGGTCAGTCAGAACTGCGCATGTGCAGGCTTGACCGTTACTAAAAATAGCCTGTTGCTGGGCAAACTCAGGTGGTCAGTGGCACGGACAAAGGACTAAAGGGCATGCTGACCACGAGGCAGCTCATTCTCTAAAATGGCCGCCGTAACATACAAAATGGCGTTTTTCAAGTAAGGCCAAGATAAGGGGAATAACGTGTAGCAAAGCTTAACGCTAACCCAGTCATTGTCAAATTACTACAATGTGTGGTAACAGTGATGGTGTATTTCTTCGTGGCGCTGGAAATAATGCTAGAGGCATTATTGATCATATTGGTGTATTGATATTGGTTGTAGCATTGGCTGTGGTATTGATTGTTTTTGTACTGATGGAGGCGGTATTGACAGTGGGAGTGCTATTTAATGTATAAGATAAAAAAAATGAATGTGACAAAAAGTCTTTTGGTTGACGATACTATTCAGATCTAAAATAGTCCCTTTTGCTTTGAAATGCATGCATTTCATTTGGTGGTGGAATGGTATACCAAATAACCAATAGCAAGAAGCAAATCCTCTCAGAAGAGCCAACAGCCACACTATGTATATCTTAAATAATTGACTGTAAAAGGTCTGCCACAAACTAAAGCTATTTGTAGCCAGTTTAACAAGCATTAGCATAGCCAAAAGGTCTCGCCTTTGGGACCTTGTAAGTGTTTAGCCATACAACAATTAATGTTGTTGCAGGAAGGATATTGTGCTGCATAACTTAATACTTATAAGGTCCCAAAGGCGAGACCTATTGGCTATGCCATTGCTTGTTTAAATGATTTTACGGGGTAACAAACAGCCGTATATTGAATGGGCACAGACAACATGATGGGATCCTTACTCCAGAAAAATGTGCCTGAAGGGCCAGCAGCTGGTTCTGAACTAGCTATTCTGACGCCATGAAATTCAACACACCAAACATGCCAGCTGGAGTAAGTGCAACAAAACGTCAAGGATTATTTCCTGTTGGGAACAGGTGTCTAAGGAATAATACCCATTAAAAGATCTACACTGAGTAACACAGTACTGGGATGAAGATGAACTGAGGCAGATGGGTAGAATCGAGGTAGGAATTCTAAGTGGTAGGTTCTAAGAGGGTGGTCTGGCGCTGAAGATAGGGGAAGGAGGGAAATCCTCAGATCTTTGGTGGGAGGCATCGTAGATTTCCTCATCTACCTTAAGACGTAGGGGGAGAGGAGAGTGACAGCTGGTACAGCGAGGTCAGGAGGGAGTGGAATCAATTGCAGCCCCAGTCACGGCTTGTGAAGTCAGACCAGCTTAGGGGGTAGAGGGGGTATCCTAAGCATTGCCATCAAGATTCAGGAAAGGGGACCCAGTGGCTTCAAACAGGTCAGGTTTATCTTGTAGTCAGTAACCAATGCGCTTGTACGGTGCCACTTTATACAGCTCAATTAACCACTCATCATGTGTGGGTATATGTTGTGAGCACTAGTGGCGTAATATACAGAGTTTTGATATCGTCTGTGTCATCATCATGAGCAGTCACGTGTGAAGGGTGAGGTTAGGTAAATCCAGTGTCATGTGAGAATCAGTGCATATAAAAATGGCTTCACAATAAGTAGGTCCACTAATGATTGAGGAATTGAAATCAAGATGTGTTAATTATTGTCCATAATGAAGGAAGAATTAAAAAGAACCATATCAAGCTAAATGTATGTAAATATGGGCCACAGTGAAGTAGGAAAAGACAAATGAGCATCAAGAATGTGCCATTATGTAGAGAATAGGCTCACTGTAAGTAGCGCAACAAAATTCAATTAAGTAATGCTTGCAATCAGTCAACGTTACCACGTGGAATGAGAAAAGCGGAAGTATCAGCCAGCCCGGTGTGGCGAGCAAAGGGGCGTTGACTAGCCCTGGGCTTTAAGTTTCGTTCCCCTCGCGAAAATTGCGATAATTTGACATTGTTGCGTTCCGCGGAAAGCACGAAAATGTCAAAGCTTTCGCAATCTGCAGCGAAATGGAAGTTTTTTCTTGCTCGCGCTTTGAAAATGCGCTTGCGCGGTAGCGTCCCTGCGTTCGCCGACGAGTTTTCCTATGTTAGATTGCTGGTAGCCGGTCGCGCTATCCTGCGTGAGTTTGCGATCCCAAACACGTAATTCGAGACCCCGAACAGGAAATAAGCATCGCGAGCGGGCGAGTCAAGTGAAAACAAGATGGCGACCGCATGGGCAAGTTGGCAAGACATTTTTCAACGCGATCACGCAGAAAATATCGAGAACAGGCAGGGGAAAAAATGTCTGCATCTTCGCGATATTTACGCGTGTTTGCGAAGAATTTGGACATTTTCGCGATAATTAGCAAAAGTGAATTTCGCAAATTCCACCCACCCCTAGAGTTGACCGCTGGAAAAGATAAGGGCATCTAGTAATTGCATGGGCATATTGTAAAGAAAAGCACTGTCCCGAGCAGGATTCAGTGGCGCCATGCGGTAGAAAAGCTAAGCGGCGGCCAGAACTAACCCTGGGCATAGTACTACGCTACGGTAACAGAGCATAGTAGTTTGTACGTAGCACAGTACAAAAACTGTGCTTAATCAGGTAACGTAGCAGCTAAATCAACAACATTCTCAGATGCTTTGAAAAAGCAATTTTACATGCTAAAAAGCATATAACCTATTCACAAAAGTGACCTTTTTGAATGAAAACATTAGGCAATGAGAGAGGTGATGATTTTGGGTTCCCCCCTAACTCATGGGGAGGACCAAGCAGATGCCTTGAACACAAAGAGCATAAACAAAAAGCACATCTTGTTGAACTTCGGTGGTGGTCCCATCCTCATTGGAACACCCCAAGCACAGTTATTGGCAAAAAGACAAATCCAACCAAACGCCCTGCAAAGCATTATGGGACGAGATTAGCAGTTGGGCAGTGAATATTATGGTATCCAATATCAAAATAATTCTACAAAGAGCTGCAGTTCAACTAGTTGTTACTAGATGTCCCTCATGAGTCAAATGCAAAGTCATTGAAATTATTCTTACATCAAACTGCAGTTCAACTAGTCGTTACTTGATGTCCCTCACGAGTCAAATACAAAAGCATTGAAATAGCAAGTTTGAAACCCAGCAAAAGGCTGTGAACAGCAGAAATAACGAAAAGAGACAGAGCAAAGAAACATACCCCCCAAAAGATTGCTATCTATGCTCAACCTAAAAAAATAACTATGCTTCGTAGCTCTAGAAGGATTGGTCGCTATTTAGTTTAAAAGCAGTTGATAGAAGTGAATGCGGCAGAGCCATGAAAGTGGTAGAAAAGCAGAAGGGACTGAATGTACTTCTTTCCACAAGGAGCACAATGTGGTTTGTTTAAAAGTATGTTAATGATTCAACCCACAGTATGAAAACTTCCCAAAACTGCTAAACAATTGTCCCCCATTACACAACTAGTAATCATGTAGCATTAAGGCAAAAGGGACCTTAAAATACGTGTTTTCTTACATTAAAATAGTAAATATAAAGTAATCAGGTACCAATATATCCCAATTAGAAAGCTGTGCTACTGTAATGGTTCCGGCAAACACACATGAAGCTGTTGTTTTAAAATATGTTAATCCTTCTCCCGGCCATGAAACCACCTTCCAAAACAGCTGCATTGCTAAAATATAAATCCCAGCTTCCATGAGCTCTGCACTTAGTTTGTGAGATTCCTTTCCACAGAAACAAAAAACAAAGAATTGAAATCACAAGGAAAAAAACAAACAGCAAAATAATTGAAATCACACGGGTAAAAAAATCAAGCAGGCACTATGTACAACAAGCATTGGCCTCACCTATGCAAGAGCTATTGGCTTTACCAATATATTTTTGCCATGTTGTGCACAAGCTTGGCAGCATGATAATGTTTTCTGGCCATTTTAAACTGGAAGGCGTTATCCCAACAGGTAACGTCCCCCGGTTGCACTGCCGATGGCCGCTAATCCTCCATCGGGTGGATAGCTGGGCCACAGGGGGACGTTACCTGCTGGGATAACGCCTTCTAGTTAATTTTCTCTATGCTGAGTATCAGTCAGCAATACCCTGGCAGCACTCAGAACTTTTACTCAACTTTTACTCAACTTTTACTCAACTATTCGAGAAAAAAATATTGATGTCAATAAACATAGTTCATTTTATTTACAATGTTTAAAATTAATACGTAATATATATAATTGATTAAAACATTAATTTAAAAAAGACATATAATATATATACTTACCTAATAATCAGTTTTGATAATTATTTTAATAACTTATAAATTATGAAAAAATATTACAAATTACAAATACATCTATACACATAAAACAATAACATACACAACATTTTTATAATTATGTATAACGAATAAAACATTTTTTTTAAATATTTTTAAAATTTATTATATACTACATTAACTAAAATAATACAAAAAATATTAAATAGCAGGGGGAATAAAACTACTATTCAAACTAAAACAAAAAACATTAAGGAAAATGTTGGATAGCATAGGGCTTAAAATTACTATTCCCACTACAGAGAGTGCACAGTAGGGAAAGCATTGTCTAGTGTAGGGGTAAAAATTACTATTCCAACTCCAGAGAGTGCAACAGTAGGGAAATCATTGGACAGCGGACGGGTAAAAATTACTATTCAAACTCCAGAGAGTGCAGCTGTAGGGAAAGCGTTGGATAGCGTAAGGGCAAAAATTACTATTGCCACTCCAGAGAGTGCAACAGTAGGGAAAGTGTTGGATAGCGTAGGGGTAAAAATTACTATTCCAACTCCCTAGAGTGCAACAGTAGGGAAAGCGTTGGATAGTGGGAGAGTAAAAATTACTATTCCCACTCCAGTGAGTGCAACAGTAGGGAAAGTGTTGGATAGCATAGGGGTAAAAACTACTATTCCCACTCCAGTGAGTGCAACAGTAGGGAAAGTGTTGGATAGTGTATGGGGTAAAAATTGCTATTCCAACTCCAGAGAGTGCAACAGTAGGGAAAGTGTTGGATAGCGTAGAATTTTAAAAAATCATACTTATAAATAAAATAAAATTTGAAAATAATCAATGAATTAAATATTAAATAACTCTAAACTAATAATAAATACCAATAAATAATAATTAATAAATATCAATTAACAATTTTTGAACAATCAAATGATTTTGTATACCAAAAATAATAATTATTAAACCGTATTACCAATTAATAATTACTTATTAATATATTAATTACATGTGTCAATAAATAATATTTAATAATAGTTAATTACCAATTACTGATAAAACAACAATGCATGAATGTTCATAACCCAAAAATCATATTTTAAAATAATTACCAATTAATAGTTAGTCTCCAATAAATTCATCATCAATAACCATCAATAGATGTAATAATTACTTAATTAGATTTCAATGACTTACTCAAAAACATTATTCCCCTATAAACGCACAACACACTCCAATATTAAAATAATACACTTGACACAATTATCAATGAATCAATTAATACAAATGAATTACCAATTAATAAAAATTACTTTCCAAGTATTAATTAATTAACAATAATGTGGTTATCAATACCAATTATTGAAAATAAATCTTTACTTAATTACAAATAAATTACTTCCCACCCTATTCCCCTATAAACCCACAACCCGCTACAGAACTTAAACGCTAAAACTAATTACAATTAATTTATAATTCCTAAAAAATAATAATTAATTTAGTATAAATAAATTACCTCCCACCGTATTCCCCTATAAACCCACAACCTGCTACGGTACTGAAAAACAAAAATAACTTAAAAAAAATATATTAACATATAAAAATTGTGTACATATACTTTAAAACATGTAGAACACTTAACAAAACACATATAACACATACACATTAAATACATAATAAAATACATTACAATAATATCAATTTTGATATTAGTAACATTGATATTAGTAACATCGATATATATGATACCGATATTACTAACTTCGATATTACTTACATCGATATAAAAAAAATTGATATTACTTACCTTAGGATCAATATCCTGTACATCAATATTCTTAACATCGATATTATGACCCTTCGATATTGTCTTCTTGAAATTATTGTAGGTCATTATTTTATTTTCGATATTTTGACTGCCCAATTGGAGTTACATTAGTAAAATAACCCCTACTCACCCCCATGGTAGCTTGGCATGAGCATCCAGGCTTATCTTAGAGGCAGTGTGTAAAGCATTTGCACATAACAAAGAGTAATCCAGTGCAAGCACTACAAAACGACACCACACCAGTTTAGAAAAATATCCAATATTTTTATGTACTTAAGACAAGACCAAATATGATACAAATCCAGAATACAGTACTTATACTTAAAAATCTTCAGTGACCAAGATATGCTTCAAAAATAGTTCCTTGATATCAATAGCTATGCCCGGGGCTGTTATGGCATTGTGAGCAAACAAATCCAAACAGTTTTGGATGACTGCAGCATCATGGGCCAGCTACGGTGTCGGGAAGACCTGCAAACATTACCTTGTAGAAATGCAGGGCATCAGCGACCTGTCGTTGAGCTTCTGAAAGCACACCGTCTGCAGGCGTCAGTTCCGAAGGTCGGTGCAGGAGTCGTTGGTCCCCTCGAAGTCACAGGCATTGCAGATCGAACTCCCTCAGTGATAGTCAGGAGCGCTGGCATCGGCAGTCATTGGGTGCTGTGCTGCGAAGTGCAGCAGTGCAGCATGCGGTGCCCTCAGGTCGCGGTGCGAGCAGCGGCTCGTGGCGGCACCAGATGGCGGCATCAGTGAGACCAGGGTCGCAGTGTGAAGTGAATGGGGTGCTCATTGTGGTGCAGGCAGGTCGTGGTGCAAGCAGTGGTGTAGTCGTTGCTGAAGTGCTGTCGCCTGGTGATGAACTGGAATTGATGGTGCCGGCGCTGGTAGGCCAAGGCTGCAGGATGAGGGTGGTGCATTGTGTAACTTTACGAGTGGTGCCCTTGAACAATAGTGCAATCGGCGGCGTACATTTTAGCGTGGAGCGGTGGTGTCGGGGATACCAAGGCATTGTTGTGAAGCGAGGCAGTGGAAGTGCGGTGCTCACAGGTCGCGGTGCGAGCAGCGGCTCGGTGGTGGCATCAGCAGGCGTCGTCGGTGAGACCAGGGTCGCGGTGCGGCGGTGCCATCTGCAATGCCGCCAGGACACGGAGTCAGCAGCGACGTTGTCGACATCGTCGGGTTGCTTTTTCTTCAGTTGCAGACTAAACACACATTTCCCAGTCCTGAGGGCAGAAGAGCTTGAAGTATTTTCTGTTCCTGAGACTTATTGAACAGGGTGCAAGTAAGAAGTGGGCAAAAGAAGTGTAGCATCATGCTTAGAGTTGGACTGACAAGGCCTCATGATATTAGTGGTAGACAGTTCAATCTCTAAGTAACATCACTTGAGTAATGGTAACCTGCATTAGTAGTGAACTTCAGTAGTGACATGGGAGACAAGTGAGAAGGGGCAATAGGAGTGTAGTATCTTGGTTAGAATAGGAATGACAAGGCCTCATGGTAGTAGTAGTCACTTCAATGTCACTTTAGCAATACTTAACAAACGATCAATATAACATATCTGTTGGCAACAACCATTTGGTTTGGACCTTACATTTACATTTTAACACATATCATGGGTCTTGGATAGATATTGCAATGTAAATGCAATTGCAGACTGCATTGCAACATGTGGCATGTCCTAGGGTTGGATACGTGAGCTCTTATATGCAACAATACACATCCCAGAGTCCACTCCCCCCTCTGTTCCTGACAAGCCAACAGTATGCAGGATGGCGAAGACCTTCTCCTCCTAGGGTAATATTTGAATGAAGAACATACAAATGATAGAGATAAAAAGGTGCAAAATTAAAACATTTCCAGGTGGTGGAGAGTGCTAAATGTGAAGTAGAAAAAAATGGGTGCCTTATTTAATAAGTGCAGTAAGTGGCTGTTTGGCTGTGCTGCAGTTGTGGAGCAAAGGATGCTGGTCAGGAATGGGGTGTGTTTTATAGTGTGATTTGCAGGCGTATCCACTTGCCAAAGGACATCAGGTGTGTAGTTTTTAATTCTATTCAATGCTAAATGTTTTTTATTGGGGGTCGTGTACCATGGTGGTCAACCGCTGTTGGGTAACAGTCATTTGTTGAGACACCACCCTGTAGTCATAATGAGCTCAGCGGGAGGACCTCAGACATGGCCGCATTGGTGCATGTACCTCTGACATTTTAGACTTCCGTGGTCAGCGTTTCAGACAGTAGAACTCGTAATATGGCACTGGTAGATTGCCGGTGCAGAGGTGACGCAAACAAAGCAGATAGAGTTCTCGAGCAAAGGACCTCCAAACTCGTAATATGGCCTTAAATTGAAAGGGCCTTGCCGTTAATAAAAACCATCACACATATTGGGGCCTAAAAATGAATGCTTGTTGTTAAGTAACTCTGCGGGTGTCCTTCCATTATTGCTGAAGGATAATAATAAAGCAGGCCATAAAAGATATTTGGAGTTTTTTCATGCTGAGGAACCAGGGGGAAGTTTTTAATATTAATTGTTATCCCTTGATGAAATATGAAGAGACATTTCTCTGTCTTCTTCTTGAAATATTTCTGCAACAGCACGACCTCAGACTTTAACTACCAAGCTAAAATGAACAGATAGAGCACCATTGGCACTGCTGATCAAAATATGCAAAATTACTCCTATCTGTTCAGCTGTGCCTACTAATAAAAATAATTATAAAATGTTAAATGCACATGCATTTATTGATCGACTGCTTTATAATGGAAAGTAGTTTGTTTGGATATGTGTCCACATGCAGATGCAGTGGATTTTCCAATATTGACACTTAGGGGCCCATTAGGATCACATATACAAGATAGCCCAGCACACTTTTCTACATGGAATAAAACAATGATATGATAATCAAAGAGCACAATGTTTTAAAGATGAGTCGACGTTGTATTCAGATGAAATCTTTATTCATTCCATGTTAAAAGACTTTTGAAACCGCCAACGCGTTTTGTCCCATCCAGGGACTTCTTCAGGGCTGATAATGTGTAGGAAGACAAGTTCTAGATTATGTTGTTCGTCAAATGTATAGATAGGTAAGAAGAGTTAGAATTTCCCACAAAATTGTTTTATCTCCATTGGTTAAGGATTTCCATATTATTGTCAAAGATGCTTCTCATGGACAGGCAAAGAATCCCAGTTCAGAAGTTCGCTTCCGTGCGTGCACCACCACGATGCACGCACGGAACCGAACTTCTGAACTGGGATACCCTGGGATGCCCTTAATTGGGTGTACCAGGAAGCTAGGGATTAAAATGGAGATGTCCTAGGCCCTGAGTCAGTTCTGAAAAAATACTCACAAATGAACGCATTAGAGGCCTCTATAAGCCCCTATTGCCACCACACTTTTCAGGACCTTGTGGTGGCAATAGGGGCTTCACCTTGTTTACAAGGCAGCGTTAATCCACTTAATGTGGCTTAACGCTGCCTTGTAAATAAGGTGCCCTTTCACGCTATACTTAGTGTGAAATGGGAGGGCAATGGGTGTTGTTGTGGGCGTTCCAGCTCAACACCCACTGATTTTTACGCTGCCTCATATTTGCAAGGGTGGCGTAAATATGGGGCAACGCCAAAATTAAAACCAGGGATACCTGGTCTTAAGATGGTGAAACAAGGAGAAAGTTTAAATTTCTCTTCACTTTTTCTGTTTACATGTGTGCAGTGTTGTGCAGCACACATAGAAACATCAAAAGGCCAATGATTGTTTATGTGCAGTTAGGTGTCCCTTCCTGCACATAAACAATCATTTAAAAAAATGATGTTTTGCAACTTGTATGTGTGCAGCACACATAGAAGTTACGAACCTCCATTTAAAGATTGTTTATGTGCAGGAAGGAACACCTTCCTGCACATAAACAATCTTCCCTTGCAACGCAGAGACCATTGCACTATGGTGCAAGGGTGCGTTCGTTGGAACTAGGCAGCTACATTTAGTGCCACCTAGGGGGAAATGCTGAGCCATATTCTTGTAAATATGGTGCCGCCCTGCATTTCTAAGGTGATGCAGTGTGTCATTAGCTCGCACACACGCTTTGCCACTTTACTAGTAATATGCCCCTGCATGTTTACTTGTTTTACCTCCCTCATATTTTGTATAACTGGAGATTGCTTTAGTAGATCCAAAAATATCACTTTATATGTATTTGTCTTGTTCCATTTCTTTCACCCCTATCGAATGTATGACGTTACAGCTCATACATTTACAATGCATGCCTTTACAACACAGCTTTTATATCGCATACCACTACAACAAATGTTCTAAAACTACATTTACAACACATTCCATTACATCACATTATACCTTTACAATGTATATCATTACATTGCATTTAAGGTAAGAGTTGGATAGTGTAGGGGTAAAAATTATAATTTTTACTCCAGAGGGTGCAGCAGTAGGGTAAGTGTTGGATAGTGTAGGGTTAAAAATGACTATTCTAACTCCATGGGGTGCAACAGTAGGGTACGTTTCTGATAGTGTACGGGTAAAAATTACTATTCTTACTCCAGGGGGTGCAACAGTAGGATAAGTGTTGGATAGTATAGGGGTACTATGTGTTGTAATGGTATGGATTGTAATCGGTGGTGTAACGAAACTTGAGAGGGTCCCCCTGCAAAGCACAGTGAGGGCCCCCCACCCCCAAGTGGCCTGGCCCACTCCCCACCATTTTACACCACTGACAAAAATAAGCAGTCACCTAAAACTGTATTTTCAGCACTTATCTGTATATACTTCGAACAGCAAATATGAATCAAATGCACTTTAATTGTGTTCTAGGGCAGCCTGAATGATGAGATCCATGACTGATAATTAAAGGGAACAAAGACAGAAAAGTCACATTACAAATGAATACATACTGTTTCATTTATAAGCCTATTTATTGCCAAGACAAGATCTTTCCAGGCTCTCTAAACACATGGCGGGCATTTTTCTTTCGGCAACCCTACTTTATATTCCTTTTCATGAAATGCATTTTTTACACTACAGTAGTAAATGTAAATTTCAAATGCAAGGAATAGGTAGAGTGGGGGTCCAGGGGGTACTGGAACCAGAAAAAAAACTAGGCCTCGGTAACCAGTTTACAAAGGTATGTTAACTGTGCACCTCAGATAGATCGTACATCTGACTGTTGTGGGGCACTGTAGCACCCAACAACACTTTACAATAATGTACATCACACGCCGACATGTAATAGCGCTCACTGAGTAGAGCTTATATAGCATATAGCTCAGAAATACCATATAGCTGGATGGCACGCAGCTCCCAAGAAGCATTGGAAGCAGTTTAAAACACACGCTAGCATCAAACAGAATGCGCTGGACAGATCTTGCATACACCCCACCTAGCGCAGATATACTGTACAGCTGGCTGCAATGTGGCCCGAAGAGCACTTTTCAATAGCATGGAAAACACACAAACTTCAAACACAACACATTAAATAGAACATTTTGCTTACATCTAACTAAGCAGAGACATGGCATTTGGACAGTGGGCCATATTTTCCATAGAATACATTATATAAACATAAATAACGTAACATACTATGTAATTGCTGCCCCTAAAGTTGCGTAGCTCTATCCATACCTTGCTCATCATAATGTGCTACGACAAAGACGATGATGCTGGGCTGGGAAACAGGAGAGAAGACCAACCCATCTTCACTATTGAGAGGTTCAGAAGCGCATCATTTAATTTCTGAGGCAGCCTGCCTGGCCGCAGTACTGATATGAGGCAAATGGTGCACCCATGCTACAGCTGCGAGCTACAACTACTGCGCTGATGGCCCAAACTCTACGCCACTCTACTCTACGCCACTGCACTTTTGGGTAGAGGTGCATGAGTGAGTGAGGTGCCCCAGTACTGGGATAGAAGTGCGAGCCCAGATCAGAAATGATTGGGCACATATGCAACTCTGAGTGGATCTCTGTACAGGATTTGCAGAAGGGGGCAGTCCTTCAGGCCAGACACATGCTGGGAGAGTAGCCAACTAGAGGCTGAGCACAGGGGACATCACCAGAGTGCAAGTGCCACGACCCACTCTAAACATATACCAGAGTGCTCTGCAAAGCTGAGACTCCCCCACCATACCCTGGGTGCTTGCCCTCTGCTGGCCCCATGTTTGCATCAGGGGTCAGACACACTAGGGCTCCTCCACAACACTAGACCCAAGGAATTGCTGGAAATTAGCCCAAACTAACAAAGACGTCCGTGGAAGTCTTCCTGCTCAGTCAATGGCTGTGCTCATACGGTAGCTTCGGGCTCTCCGCTCGACCCACTTCCTCCCAAATTCTGGAAGGCCTTCCATGCAGAACTTTTCCAGCCCCTGCATTCCATCTGCCTCCAGTCTTTGGAGCTGGCATCAGTCCCTGAGTGCTGGAAGCTAGCAGTAGTGTCACCTCTGCTCAAGAAGCCCACGCTGGACCCGGCTTGCCTTTCTAACTACAGGCCAATCTCTCTGCTCCCATTTCCAATCAAGATCATGGAAAAATGGGTGACCCGCTCGCTCTCAGGCTTCCTGGAGTACATCGGCTGGTTTGATGAGGCCCAGTTTGGCTTCCGCCCCGGGCACGGGACGGAGTCTGCCCTGGTAACTATATTGGACAATCTTCGGTCGCGTGTCGACAGTGGTCGGGCAGCTTTTCTAGTGCTGCTCGACATGTCGGCCGCGTTCGATACGGTTTGCCATCAGACCCTCATCAGGAGACTAGAGGAGTGTGGGGTCACAGAGAGCGCTAGAGATTGGCTGATATCTTATTTGGGTAGCCGGCAACAGCTGGTCTCGCTTCCTCCATTCAGCTCGGAGCCTAGGAAAGTTGGACAAGGGGTCCCACAGGGCTCAGCCATCAGCCCGATACTTTTCAATCTGTATCTTCGCCCCTTAGTCCAGCTCATAAAATCTTTTGGTGTCTCGGCTTTCAATTATGCCGACGACACCCAGCTGGTCTTTTCTCTGGAGGGAAATAACGCGGTCCCGCTGGAGACATTTCATCGCTGTATGGCAGCCACAGCGGACTGGTTACGGGCCAACTCCCTCCAATTTAACAGCTCTAAGACGGAGGTGCTATATTGTTCCACAGACCGGATTCCGTGGGTTCCTCCAGAGAACTTCTGGCCCGCTACCTTTCCCGAGCCAGTAGCGGCAGTGGGGTCAGCTCGCAATATGGGGGTGATCTTCGGCCCAAATTTACAGCTGGACTTGCACGTTAATAAAACCATCTCGACTTGCATGATGCTGCTACGCATGTTGCGTAAAGTTCTGCCCCTTCTCCCCGCCCAGGCCAGGCCAGAAGTAGTTCGCAGTACCATTCTTAGTCGCTTAGACTACTGCAATGCACTACTTCTGGAGGCCCCAAAAAATCTGCTGGGGAAGTTACAACGCGTGCAGAACATGGCCGCCAAGTTGGCTCTTTCTCGTCCCAGGTCCAGCTCTTCCACTCTCGCACTAAGAGACTTGCACTGGTTTCCGGTACATCTGCGAGTGCTGTATAAAGCCGCGTGCCTGGTGTTCAAGGCAGTACACCAACTGGGCCCAGTACCATTGCGGAATATGTTTGCCTGGTACTCTGCAGCGCGGCCCCTTCCTTCCTCTTCGGCACAACTGCTGGTGGTCCCGAGGTTTCGGAGAGCTAGGATGGGTGGCCGCTCATTCAGTGAGGCAGCGGCCAAACTTTGGAACTCCCTGCCTATCTCTCTGAGAAGTCACAAGGACTACCTGCCATTCAGGAAAGCGTTGAAAACGCATCTGTTCCTGGGAACTGTCTGAGCAGAAAGTAGTGTATCGTCCAGTAGTTCAAAGCGCCAGGATGCCCTCTGGGTGACAGGTCTGCGCTCTACAAGTACACAAAATAAATAAATAAATAAATTTCGCAGCATCCATTTACAGGCCTCAAAGCAGGCTGAGCAAACAACTGGCAGGCTCCATTTACAGCCTCGGAGGAGGCTGTGCACACATCTGACTACATCCTTTAACAAGCCCCAAAGTAAGCTGCATAAACACCTGGCAGGATCCATTTACTCCCTTAGAGGAGGCTGCGCATACATCTGGCAGCATTCATGTAAAGGCCTTAAAGGAAGCTGTGTATGCAGCTGGGAGGGCCTATTAGGAACTCAGAGGAGGCTGTGCACACAGCCGTCAGCATCCATTTACTGGTCTCAGAAGAGGCTGACTACAGCTATCAGGCTCAATTTACATGCTTCAGACAAGACTGTGCACAGCTAGCTGGCAGGACCCACTATGACCTCTGAACAGCCGGTGTACACAGCTGGCAGGATCCATTTACAGCCCTCAGAGGACACTATGTACAGCTGGCAAGGCCTATTGAGAATTTAGAGGAGGCTGTGAACACATCTAGCAGGGACCACTCCAGGCCTCAGAGGAGGCTGTGAGCAGAGCATTGCAAAATCCAAGTTTATGCCTCAGTGGAGGCTGTGCACAGCTGGTTGGACTTCTTTACAGGCTACAGAGGATGTGCCGTTTTGGCACCTGTATAAGTGACCATAAAACAACACACTGTCTGCTGTAGGTATTTAGCATTGGGTGTGGTTAGGATTTTGAAACAGATCAAAAAGGGTCCATTCACAAACTGCATTTTGTAGTACATAAAGTAGTACTAGGTTGTACTTCTCATGTACTATAAAATGCTATTCACAAACCTACAAGCAGAGCCCTCCATCCCTCCTATCTTTTCTATGTCGAGCTTTCTGTAAATGTGTCAGAGGTCTCCACGCACATAGACCTACTATTTACGAGTAAATGTCAGTGGGAGTATTGAAAGTTGCTGGGAAATGAGCAATAGTTACTACTAAACAGGAAGGGTTCAAGGAGCAGCAGAGAGAATTTGGGGGTGGGGTCTGCTAACACAAACACACCCATTGCTATTCACAAAATTCACTTTTAAAGTTACTTTAACTCAAAAGGTCGCAAATCACTAGTAAATGCACTCCAGCCCAGTCTTGTAGTGAGTATAGCACCACACATGGCCACTCACTGGTACAGACTCCCGCTCCCAAGGAAAGTAATGGGTGAGGGACTTAACACCTCATAGGGAATCATATTACATAAATTAAATTATTTTGACTTTTAAATTAAATATACATAAACATAGTTTGGTGTAAAAGTATTATTAAATTAAACATAAAATATTTTATAATTTTTAAAATGAATAATTAACCAACTTAAATAGTAATTCAATTAAACTTGTAAGCTTTTAATACACAACGTATAATGATTTTAAATGAATACAAAAAAACAACTTTTGATCAAATTGAGTAATTAATCATTAAATATTAAAATGCTAGCTCTAGCTGTGTTATGGCAGAGGCTGCAAATAGGCTGAGGCTAACTTTAAAACTGTCCCAAAAAACTATTGCAGGGTTTCATCACAGAAGCGTGTGCTGTATGTGCCATGCCTAGAGGTGGATCCAAGAATTAGTGGATGGGAGGTGGACGGGACCTCAAGACAGTGTAGCGATTGGTGGAGCATTAGCTTCTGTACGAACTTCATAATAAGGTAGAGATTTGTTTTGAGGTTGGATTTTGTAGATAGATATGTTAATCTCCTGGGTTGACTTTTGAAACTGACAGTAACAATTGAATTCAGAAAAGATTCATCTGTTAAACACTGCATGGATGGTCGGGCTAGGACCGTCATGTGTCCCAGCCCATGCTGATGGCAGTGGAGGAAATGGGTTCCATAGAAGACATGGAGGTTGAAAATTATGCTGTGTGAGACAATCAACTTTTCAAACTTGAGAATGTGTAGGCGACAGACGGTTCACCTGAGGCCTGGCCTGCAGCTTTAGTGGCAGGCACGAGCGGGCAGCAGAAGACCGGGAAAGGTTAGTATTGGCAATAATTAAATTAAGGCCGCACCAGTCCGTCCTGGGCCGCACAGTCTTTCTCAGGCGCCTCGCCATATGTGCACAGTGGCATACGCATGAGAATGACTAGCCCAACCATTGTATGCTCCACCCTGAGGGTGAAGGCCGAGCACCATTTAATTTATTATGAGGCGGCCGTGCATGCAACTACGGCAAGCAGAAACATAAGTTACGTAACTCCCAGCATCTGAGAAGGTTTGAATGTGTGGTGTGCTAAGTGGTTGCTGGTTGTGCCACGGCTGCAGAGGGGGCCCCTGGGATGCGGGACTGCAGGGGCCTGTGTTACGCCCCTGGGGGCAGTGGAAAAAGAGAGCAGTGCATATTGTTAGGGATACTCAAAGCACAATATGTTGTAAAGTAAAAACATTTTTAAGAACTTCAAAACAGGGAGGAGAGAGGGAGTATCTTTTTGCCTGTGTGCCTTAGTAAAAAATCCCAGGTGAAATTCGACAGACACCTCTCCATACACAACAGAGAGTACCTGTACCCAAAAATATAATGTAAAATACATTTATTGGGGGGTAACATCCCCCACCCAAAGCTGCACCCTGGTGGGTTATGCGTGCGCCTGTAGAAAACACTGGGTTTTAACGTTTAAGAGGCATGTTTTATTCAAACTCTTGCAGGACCAACTCGGCTCTTTAACCTTCTAAGTGGATGTGAAGAGTAACAATGTCACCTAATATTAACACGGTTTGCGTGATACGCTGCATAATTCAAAATTTCCATTAATAGTGACAATGGACAGTCCTTATTCGATGTCGAAAGCCACAACGCCATGAGCTCCACAAACTCCCTTCTCTCAGTTGACGACCGACCGCGAAAGCAGCTCCGGCAGCGCCAAGAGGTATCTTCCCTCAGCGGGCCGCTTCTTGGTTGTGCGCTTTCTGCTAAAAAGGTTGCAAATACCGAGGCTTTAAGCGGAGGTAGGGTGAGGGTCAGGCAGGCAGCAACAGTCATGACATGCTGATGGGACAGGCCGGCCTGGGGAGAACAGGTGAGGCGGGACTCCTGGTGCATAGGTACGCCAGGGGCGCCCGGAGCGGGAGAAGGAAGTGGCAGTCACGGGCTAGCGGCAGAACGTCACCAGACTTCCATCCGAATGAGCCCAACCGTAGTATGCTCCAACCTAAGGGTGAAGGCCCCGCACCATTTCATTTATGATGAGGCGGCTGCGCTTGCAACTATGGCAAGGGTAACGTAAGGTACACAACTCCCAGCATCTGAGAAGGTTTGGATATGTTCGCTTTCATACAAAGCCCTTTGGCTGCCTGTCTTTCTGCTTTCACAACTGGAAACCCATAAAGTTTCCCACTACCATCTTACTTCAAGTATTGGCTTCCAATTCGAATTTGTCATGGGACGCAGTCACTGCTTGCCAAATTTCATGCGTGGAAGAAGTAGATGTGTAATAAAGTGAAATGACATCCCATACTTGAGACATGCCCCGTGAGTTAAGTGAAGCTAGGCTCCACACCCCTGCTCGCTGTTACCCTGCTCGCGAGCGGTTGGAGATGCTGGTATCCAGGGGTACCCCGATAAAAGCAGCTTACAAGCCCTTTGGTGACTCCTGGAAGGGCAGCTTCAGCATTGTGCAGATTCCTGCAGGGTGGGCCACGATCTCAGCACACAGTGGCACATTTAGGGCAGTTCCTGAAGCGGTGCGGTAAGGGGCAAGAGGCCGGAGCCCCCTTGGGCTCAGGAGGCCCGGTCTGTCAGAAGACATGCGTGCAGTCTGAGGAACGGAGTCCCCTGCAGCACGCTCTGCCCCTCTGCCCCGACACATAGCTGCTAAGGTTTCAGATTGCTTATGTGTGACATTTGTATAATTTCAGTGTATTTATGAGTGACATTCCATGACTGAGTGACACTTTCTCATGAGCAAAAACAAGCAATAAAGAGCCAAAAATGGCCTCTGCACTTGCCCCTCTCAACCATGCACACTTCTGTCTCACACCTTGCAAGGCTCTAATTTTTACCTGCGTCAGACTTGCAATGTGCATATTCTAGTGGTTTGAGTCGCAGATTCACATTGGGGCAGTAGAATACACGTCACTATCCACCACTGCGCCAAAAAATACAAAATTTAGAGATTGTATTAATCAATCAAAAATGTAATGAGATTAATGTCTAAGAATGCTTTTCTAATTCATTTTGCTTGAGCTGTGTGTTCTTTGGCCAGGCTGGGAAGGAGGATCATAGGCTGCAGAAGCAGGCAGGAATTGAAAGATGTGTCTGAGCCAAGGTCGGAATGGCCTACAGGGGCAGTTAGGCAGCGCTGAAGGCCTGGTCTACCAGGCCAGTCTGTATGCTGGTTTTTTGTCTGTGTGTGGCCTGTTTTGTGGTCTGCTGTCCCGGTTTTCACTGTTGATTTGCCTTTTATTAAAACAAACATAGTAATGCTCCAATTCATTACGTTTTCTATTGCTTGCAAAACACTTGTATGACCTGTATGAGTGAAACCTGGCACAATTTAAGCATGGGTCTGGTCACTTAGTGGGGCACTTTTACTTTGGTGCCTCAGCCTAATGTCTGTCCCAGTCTGACTCTGGTCGAAATGGACAGAGAATCACTGGCAGTGTGATCTCTCGTCACTGGGAAGTGTGAATTAGTGTTATTTTTGTTTATTTTGTTAATGCGTTTTTATATAGCGCGGGCTTTACCCGAAGGTGTCAGAGCGCTTCACATTAGGAACAGTAATGATACATGAGAACAAATTACACAAACGCAAACGTTAAATTACATGAGGCAAAAGTGACATTTGTGAGCAAACAAAATACAAGAGGAAGCAAACGGTACATTACAGAAGGAAAAAGTGGCATTTGTGCAAGTTACAAAAGCGTACAAAGTACAAGTAGAGGTATAATACTGCAATAAATGGAGGACACTCAAGCACAAGAACAAACGTTACTTAATTAATGGTGGCACTTGTGCAAGTGTCTAAAGCAACACATGTAAGAGGTAGCAACCAGTATCTTTCAGGAGAAAAGTGACGTGTGCATGTTACAAAAGAGTACCAAACACAGGTAGAAGGATAATACTGCAATAAATGGCAGACACTCAAACCGCAAGAACACACTGGTTTCTGCAGGCCTAGACAGACAGTAATAAAATAGTGACACTCGCAGGCCCATGTGTGCCCCCTCCCAAAAACACCCATTCACATCAGCACAAACTTTGAATAGCGGAATAAAAGGCACTGGTAAATCCATCCCCTAATAGGAGAAGCTCCACAGTAGCACGTGCCGTGAAATGCAGGAGGCCCGAGGCTGCAATGGAAGGGGGTTATTGTTAAACAAATAGGAATTTTCATTCAAAAAAATAATCATATCATCCAACTAAAAAGGGTGTAATGAGGTCAGCATACATGCTGCCGGATGCTCTGTGAGTGGAGATGGGGAGGGGGCAGACTCACCCAGCTCGTCCTGCTCTTTGCTTCTCTGAGGGTGTTGTCTTGACTTTACTCCATTTTTTTAAGGGCCCATTAGTACTTCAGAGACATGTACAGCTGCGAAGAGAAGCAGCCTCACTCTGCCTGTACCACCCGCACTCGTCACAGGCTCCAGCACTCTCCCTCGAATCGGCCGTGCTCTGAAATAATTATTTACTGGTAGGGGGCAGCCATATATAATTTAGCCCCACAGCAACAGGCGATCTGTACTGCTGCCAGCCAGCCGAGCACCATGATTCTGGTGCCACTGCCGCCCGCAAACTAGTGCACTCTGCTGTCAGCCTCACATCCCAGTTCCCTCTCAAAATTTAGCTTTGTGCTCCCTGGCAGCAGGCTGTGCCCTTAGGTCCCCACTCCCCCCTTCCGGTGCCATGGCCAAGTTTTAACACCCGTCTCCTCCCCGTGCCGTGCCTCCCCTCCCCCTCCCCAGTTCCGAACTTCATGGCACTTTGTCTCTCTGCCCTGCCTGTGTCCCTAGGTTTTGTTTAACGATTAACCCCCTTTTGCACTGTCAGCCTTGCTACCTGCTCCACGGCCGTGGAGGGGGCCCCTGTAGCACGCCCCCACGCCCCTGGAGCATGGGGCTGCGGGGGTCTGTGTTACACCCCTGATTGTAATGACATGCGATGTAATGCCTGCATTGTAGTGACATGCGTTGTAGTGTGATGCGTTGTAGTGACATGCGTTGTAAAGGATGTTGCGATGTAATGACTGCATTGTAAAGGTTGTTTCCCAATGGGAAAACAACTCAAAGGGACCTTTTCATAAAACAGCACCTGATCTTCAGTCATGATCAAACTTTGTTTCCCAATTTCTAACTATATGGTAGTAAAATAACTTCTATTGACATTTTATAGAGTTTCCTTATAGGTGTCTTGAGGTCTTATTTGTACATAATCACATATCTATTCATCCATCAATGTACTATGTCACCCCCATATTCATTCATATCATTTTACCATTTCACTCTTTGGAACCAGTTTATATTTTCTTTATAGATTCTGCAATATGTCTCTGTATCAACAGCCCATAACAGCTTTGCAGGTGAAGAATTGAGCTATCACAGCCACTATCTAACATTCACTCCAAAAAGTCTAGATATATTTGATTTGCCAACGCTTGTTTAACTTCTAGTTGCTAGACTTTACTTATCTATATCTATTGTTACCCAGACCGCTGGTTGGCATCTCTCATCCTGCTGTGGTCTAGGCTGCTTCAGTACAGTGTAACCTTCATCTTTGACTCTTTGCCAATAAATTACCTTACGTCCTGCAGGCTTTACCTTAACCAGACATAATTTTCTGCAACTAGGACCTCATTGCCAGACCCAGACCTGCCTGCAGGAGTGCACTCTAGGGTAGGAGTGAACTTATTGGACTCAATGAGAAACAGCTGCAAGTCCACAGGCTCTCTCCGAATCTGTGTTCTGAACCCAAGAATCACTTTGTAATTTTAAG
This sequence comes from Lissotriton vulgaris, assembly GCF_964263255.1. Lineage (NCBI taxonomy): Eukaryota > Metazoa > Chordata > Amphibia > Caudata > Salamandridae > Lissotriton > Lissotriton vulgaris. The sequence continues at coordinate 220,732,647 of NC_141685.1, forward strand.
GATTCTTAAATCCAAGATGTGTGTGCAATGTGTTTCTTTCTTGACCCTCCAATACTAAGTGTAACTTCCTCCTCTTGCAATTCATAAATAGACTTCCTAAAATCATTTTGCAAGTCATTAAAGACTTTCCTGTTTTCTTCTTGGTAGTTTTTCATTCCTTGCAGACACTTCTATCTTTGCTCTTTGAGGAAAATGCTTGCTGGGGCAAACAAACAATAAAATAATAATTTTAGCAACTTTCATAGTTTATTTATGTTTGCCTTTGCTAATCTTTCTTCTCCAGGGAACAATCTCATCTACATCCTGACCCCACACACACACATCCAGCACCAGAGCCACAGAACCCCTAAAAACACTTACTGCCCTCTATATCCCTATTGGTAACCCCCTACCTTTCTGGGCCAGTCATAGGCAATAATACCAGTGCCTAAAAAATGCTAAACTTTATGGGCCAGATGTATCAAAGGGTTTTGCCCATTCTGTGTCTATGGGGAAATGTGTTGATACATATGGCCCTAGATCTTATTTTTCTTGCTGCTGTTTCTTAGCTATTTCCTTTTTTTCTTCTATTATTGCATACATTTGTGTACTTCCTCTGCTCTTTCCCCAATACTCATCCTCTTTGGGCATCCTGGCCCTGCTTTTCATTCCACAGATTTCTCCAATGACCGTTCTTACAGCTCCTTCTATGTTCTTGCTTGTTTGTCCATTGTTTCTTCTCAAGTGTTTTCAGTTCCTTATATTCCATTTCACTTGTCCGTAAACTGCCCTTAAGCACTTTCGCTTCTTTTCCAAAGAGCTCTCTTTAGAAAACATTTCTTACCCATCAGGGTCATCTTCCTTTCTCCTCACTGTCTCTAGTCTCCTCTACAAACATTTCCAGCAAGTGCTGTAACTCCTATGTTTTCTCTAGTATTTTCTATTACAAAGACCCTCATAAACCCCAACAGACCATGCTCACAACCGTGGCATTATTCTGGAAATAAATCTCTCTGTGAAAACACAGATCAATGCATTCTCCTCTGCCTACTTCCTCTCCCTTTGAATACTCCATAGGAGCTTCAAAGGTTTCCCTGTCAGAACCAGATGGAAGAGGTGTGGTGCAGCGGCCAGGGTGCCTGACTCCGGAGCACAGGGTTCACCGTTCGATCCCCGGCTCTGGCAGCAGGTTAGCCGAGCACCATGTCACTCTGGGCAATAGCTTGCTTAATCTCCCCGACGGCCCGAGTGCCAGGACACCTCCGTTGGAGGTAGCTGTCCGCTTTACAAATGCAGGCATTTACATATTACCTCAGACTTGCTTCAGTCTCTGTAAAGTTGGGCCCTAGGCCCACATGGTGGAAGGAATGATGACACACGGACACCAGTTAGGGGATAGCAGATCTGGCCTCGAGCACGTGCGCTCAGGGTCTTTTATTAACAGCGTCACCTGACCCAGTGACGTCTGTGGTGGGTGGGTGTTTAGTGTAAGGTTACACTGCAACAACTAGACTGTGTCCTGGCAGGACACTACATTCCTCCCCAACTTTAATGAAAGGAAAAACAAATGTCCAACCTGCAAGAAAACAGAACAATAACATTTGATAGCCCCAACAGATCTTCTTCAGGCGATCAGCTGGGAGAATGTTGAAAGTTCCAAAACTATAAAATCAGTCAGATGAGCTTCACCTCGGCGGTGTACTTCAGATCATCCTTGTTTTGCTGTGTTGACGCTTATATACTGTGTTCATCCTTTGGAGCATTGGGAGCAGGATGGCTGTGACCCTAGAGGGGTCTCGCAGGTGTTCCTAGTCCAGTGGATGACAACGCTTGTTGGTTGTAGGAGACGACTATGTCACGAGGGGTCTTTCTTTGGATTTGCTGATCTTGATGCCTTCACATCTCCGTCCGGCCAAGTAACTTCCGACTTGCCTTCCTTGCCAGACTCCTCTCTCACTGGAGCCTCGAAGACTGGCCTCTCCTGCTTGGACTCTTCTCTCACTAGAGACGCTGGGAGGACCCTCTTGCCGGACACGATGGGACCGGGTGGACCGTGCGGGCTTCGCATGAGCCGCGCAAAGGCGTCGCTGCCGAACTGCCAACGGACTCACCGCCAAGTCTCTCATGATGTCCTCGGGGGTGTTGATGTCATCCGCCAGGATGGTCTTGCCGTTAGGACATGGGTTCAGTGTCTTCACCAGACCGTTTCTCGGTGCCAGGTGTTTACCTGGGGCCTTCATGCTTCCTGTTGCCTGTCGTGGAGCTGCCGCTGCTGCACCTCTCCCATCCGGATTCCTCTCTCACAGGATATGCGGCCGAGGCCCTTGTCCCCTGGACCGCCACTTGATCGCGTGGGCTGTACGGGTCGCTGCCGAACTTCGGACATGGCCACAGTCGAGTCTTGTGTAGTCCACAAGGGTGGATTGTCTAGTGCTCGGTTATGCTCTGCTTCGGCAAGCTTCAGGTTCACGGGGCACCCATGCAGTTCTTCAGTGGTTGGTCTCCTCGAATGCAGGTTGTAGGGATTACTGGGATCCACACGGATGTTGCGATGCTCCTTGGACAGCACCGATGTTCCTGTGTGCTGTGGTTCTCTCTCCTCTGTGGAGTGATGTTGTGTTACTCCATTCTTCCTCTCCGTTCACTTTCTCGACGCGGTCCAGTCTTCTTTCTTGCTTTCTCATGCTAACCAGGATTCTCCATGTAGCGGGCCCTCTACATGTCGTCCCCGTGGTCTTGTCCATGTGGTAGGACACTGTCTTCACTTGGCTTGGAGACTAGACCTGTCGTCGTATCTTCTCTGTTACTGCTTTTCTTTCCTTGGTGACCATACTGGGTGGTCGGTTTTCATCTTGGGCATGAGTTGTCATGCTGTGCTGTTTTCTTTGTGGTCGCTATTCACTGTCACTGTGTTTTGGCGTTGGCGCGCTTTGTCTGCGCGGAGGAGGGTTGCGTCACCGCTCCTGGTGCAACTCTGGTGCATGCTGCCATGCGTGCTGACGATGGCGCTCCGGTTGCTGCGAGACATCGCTGTCTCTGTTGAGGACTTTTTATGTGCTGTCCCATGGCGTTGGCGTGTCGCTGTGCAGCGTCACTTTGGCGCTCTTGATTCCTGGCACGTTCCGGCGCAGTGCTGCGCAGTCCTGTCGTGCGGGTGTGGAATTCTTGGACGCCTGTCGCATTCTTGTGCTTTGTGTTACGGTTCTGTTGAGGACTTTTTGTGTGCTGTCCCATGGCGTTGGCGTGTCGCTGTGCAGCGTCACTTTGGCGCTCTTGATTCCTGGCACGTTCCGGCGCAGTGCTGCGCAGTCCTGTCGTGCGGGTGTGGAATTCTTGGACGCCTGTCGCATTCTTTTTTTTGTGTTACGGTTCTGTGCTGTCTCCCTTTTGTACTCAGGAGGTTGCGTATCGACGTGGAGTCATTTGGGCGTGGCAGTGTTGCTGCACACGGTTTGCTCAGTTTCTCATTGCGGGCTTGCGCTGGTGCTATCTGGTGCGTGGAGTTCTTCTGTGCTGTTGCGTACTTACTTGCTGCGGGAGTTTAGATGCTTTCCCTGGGGGCGCTATTCTGTCTGTTGCCCCTTGCTGATGTTGACCCATCGTGGGTTTGTGCAATGCTTGTTTTCTTGCTTGCTTGAATGGCAGGTGCAGGTTTTCCCTCCGGCCACTAGATGGCGGTAGATTCCAAATTAGCAGCAGACTGCCTTGTGGCTCTTGTCTTGCCTGTGTTGTGCACTCTACTGTCTGTCTGCTGTGAACCGGCCCCAGGGGCTGGACGCCAGGGGCTGGAGCTGCTGCTGGTCACCTGGCCTCATGCCACCTTCTAGGTGAGTCCCTTCCCAGTTTTACTTTGCTGGTGAGGAGCTCGTATTGTGGTCGCGGGTGGGCTCCGCTTTACCGTACACATGTGAAGGGCCTTTGATAGACTTTCCCTTTTCCTCTTCCCGTCCGCGGCAGCTTCTCTGCATACGGGGGACAGGGGACGCTTCAGGCAGTCCGCGGGTGGGCTCCGCGAGTCGTGCAGTAGTGTGGATTTACTATCGGCCACAGCGGGTGGGCTCCGCTTTCATTGTTCTCCCGCCGCCGCAGCTTCACACTACACACGCTGCGCGGCGGGGGCTGAGGACGCTCTTAGCAGACCGCGGGTGGGCTCCGCTGGTCTTGCTTTGTCCACTGATTATGGGGGGTCGCTTCAGGCTCACGCGGCCCCCCTGGCAGTCTATATCGCCCACGCTCACCTCCGGCCTACGGGCCTTGTTCAGCCCCGCGGGTGGGCTCCGCAGGGGTCTCTGCAGGCGCTTCTCCGGAGACTATTCACCCCGCCGCTTCCATTCACGCACGCGGCGGGGACAGGGGACGCTCCGGGCAGGCCGCGGGTAGGCTCCGCGAGTCTTGCATAAATTATGTTCATCCACCCTCGCGGCGGAGGGCAGGAGGCATCACAGGCAGGCCGCGGGTGGGCTCCGCTGGTTCTGCATTAGTGTCAGTTTATTTACGGCAGCATTGTGCCCGTCTAGGCGCTCTTCGGCACAGTCTTACACCCCTCCGCTGCACTTCACACACGCGGCGGGGAGGGGGGCGCTGCAGGCAGGCCGCGGGTGGGCTCCGCTGGCCTTGCCGTAATGTGAGTTTATCTTCGGCCGCGTTCCACGCAGGCCACGCGGGTGGGCTCCGCTTTGGTGCACAGTCTTCCGGGGGGAGTCACCTCCCGCTCCCGGCTCACCTTCGGCCGACGGGCCAGGTCCTGGGCTGCGGTCGTGGCGGGTGGGCTCTGTCCGGCCGGTGCACCTCTCCGGTGGGGGTCTCCACCTCGCGGCCGTCGCAGGTGGGCACTGGGCGGTCCGCTCTTTTCCAGGTGGCGCTGGATGGTGGCGGCCGATGCGGGTGGGCTCCGGTCGGCTCGTCCTTGAAGGCTGGTGCGGTGGGCCTTATGGTCGCTGCAGGCTGCGGGGCTCCGACGTGCCCACCGGCTTCTCGGCGCTGCTGCGCCCTGCTACAGGGGGTGCCCTGCAGGCGGGCAGCTCTCTCCCCCTTTTCTCAGGATGTTTTGGCAGTGGCACGCGTGGCTTCACTACCGGCCTCGTCGCCAATGTAAAGTTGCGCCCTAGGCCCACATGGTGGAAGGAATGATGACACACGGACACCAGTTAGGGGATAGCAGATCTGGCCTCGAGCACGTGCGCTCAGGGTCTTTTATTAACAGCGTCACCTGACCCAGTGACGTCTGTGGTGGGTGGGTGTTTAGTGTAAGGTTACACTGCAACAACTAGACTGTGTCCTGGCAGGACACTACAGTCTCCTCTCTACCCTCATGATTTCCCTCTGGTCTTTCGTCAACGTCTCCAGTTTCTCCAGTTAATACCCTATTAACCCCTCCTTTCTTTGCAGTCTCTAATTTCCTTCTCTGGTTTTAGCTCTTCCTGCTCTTCTTCCAGTAGTCTCCCATTCCTCCACTGCACTCCACTGATCCCTCTCACTGCTCGACTGTCCATAGCCTCAAATCTTCCTATTTTGTTTTCAGGACTCTCTTCTCATTTCACATTCATTCCTTGATGTCCCCTCTGTTGTGGCCTCCAATCTCACACCCTTATTGCTAAGCTGTGTCCACTCTCCCCTGTTCCTCCTCAGCTCTCTCTAGTACCTTTCTCTTAAGATGTCCATGAGCTTTCCTCCACTGGTTTGCCTTTCAGTAATATTCATTGTCAGCCACTTCCACTGTTTCCTCTCCCACCTCCTGATATTAACCGTCAGTATTTCTTCTCTCCTCTCCAGGCTCCTCATGGTTCATCCCGGCCATTGCAGGTACGTTGATCCATCTAACCTTCCAAGGCAGCCGTAACTCATAATAGGGGTTTGCTAGGACAATCCAATTGTAAATATAATTCACACAAAGTTCTTACCTACACAGGAATAACTGATAACTGTCAGCAGGAGCAGGCATCTATAGCGAACAAAGGGCAATTTGGAGGATATAATGCTAAATTCACTTCCCTTTCACACTTCTTTTATACATATTCTACAATGAGTCTAGTGGAGGATAGGCCTTGTGAAGTTATGTGCTTAGCTCCGCTAATGGGCGTGATGTGAGAAGACATTGAACACTTAATAATGTAGAAGATAGTAGAAAGCTGACTTCACTAAACTAGTAATTTTGGCTTGTCTAGTGAACTTCAAAACAAGTCTACCCTTACCTGACTGCAGTGTACAACATTGATATACAAGAGGGCATTACATTTAAGATGTGTGTTAATGTACAATAATGCAAAAGCATTGGTAGTGAATGAAGCAGGTATGAAAACAATTTCCCATCAGCCTTGTCTCCTATGGGATTGTGGACATTTTATGCTGTGTATGTAGAGTTAGGAATACAAATGCAATTGTGAATTAAAAAACAATCCTCTTAAATATGTTTTTTTCTACTGTGTTCTTTTTTCTTCCACTTATTTCTTATGAGTTAAGATATGTTGTTCAGCATTTATATCTGGACCTTACAGATATAGCTTAAGCATGCTCTGAAGTAGGGCAAATGCTTGAAGAATGTTTGGAAATATCCACTGTGTAACACTTCAGTGGACACTCACTATGTGTCCACAGGATTTCCCGGACAATTCATCTCACAATCTCTGGGAAAAACTACGATAAAACCTAGGAGAGTGTCATGCACACATGACGAGTTTATGTATTTGTATTTCTCCGACATAAGGCAGCCTTAAACAACACATTACTCAGCTTCATTCAGGAATGATCAAACTATTCCTTGTCATGTTTGTTGGTACCGACGGAGAGGGCGGTGCCTCCCTTGAGCTGAGTCTGAGCCAGGTGAGGTGAGGTTCAGACCTCACACAGGACAGGTATGAATAGCCATCCTTCCTGTACAGAGGTATTGTGAAATATCACAAGCTATGGTACTGTGATAACTATATATGTTTTTCTTGTTCTTGTTTATTGTGCATATTTGTTTCACTGTTTTCAAATCGCACCCTTACGCAGTAGCTTTCTTTTGAAGTTCCTGATGAAAGCCGGGGTTCTGCGACCGTTAACGGCTGAAACTAGTAGACCAACTACATCCGGCAGATTTGTTACATGCCGACACTCTTTTTATTAAGATCGACAGCAGTCATTAATAAAGTTGTTTGGATTGCTGCTGAATCTTTTTTAACTTCACCTTACATAGATATTTTCTTTTGCTCTGCATTTGATTGCTTTGGTCAGTATACCTTTTTGGATAATTAGGCTGTCAATCTTTCTTTTCCTTTCTTCATTGGTCTCTGACAACACCTACTTCACTGGTCTCTGGCTTGCTGCCAGTAGAACTGAGGTGACAGGGGTTCCTTTGGAGTTCCAAATGATGACACTGGCCACCAAGGGCAGTTGATGGAAATCCTCATTTCCTTTTCCCCTCCTTAGGGTTTCTACTGTCATGGAGTCGTACATACTGTAGTAATGCCAGTGGTCACCATATGTAATTTCGATGGGTGATCACAATTGCAACCTATTTCTCTAGCCTTTTGTATTAGTTTTTATTTTTGTCAGACTACCAGATTATTTGTGTATTGTTAATGTTTGTTTGCACCCCATGGGTTTCTACAACCTTTCCTTGCATGCACTGTCTTTCTCTCTCATGCTCTCTATGCCTCTACAGCTCCCTACTTGCTAGACACATGCTGAAAGATAGCTGCCCTGAGTACTTTATTGTGTTGTTCTCATTATAACCATTTCCACTCCCTTGTTCCCTTGTTTAGCTTCTCTGTCAGCCCTAGTGCTACCTACAGCTGCATAAATAGCAACACAAAGAACTCACATAACACACCTGTAGTTTCGGGTGATTTCAGGACAGGGGATATCTGTCTGGGTAACTATAGGTTAGTGTGCATTGGTGCCCAGGTGTCTGTTAGTCTCCCTGATAGAATATTTGGGGGTGCCTGGCGGTTAACGACTGGGTAGACTATTTTGCTATTTGTCCCATGAGTTGTGGGGAACCACATCCAGAAAAAGCTTGAGAAGCCTATTGGCCATGGTGACTGGGCAGGAAGGTTCATGGCTGGTAGCAACGGAAGGGGCAAAAGGCAGAATGGGGTTTGCATGGGGCGCAGAGAGACCCAGCGACCATGCAGCGGCCCGACTGTCTTTAAAGCACTCCAGCACTGAAACTGCCCCATCATTAAGGTGGCGGATGCCATCGAAGGGCAGGTTCAGAAAGAATGCCTGGACATCCCTCGAAAAACCAGTAAATCTCATCCAGGCATGGCATCCTTGTCCAACTGACCATGCAGATATGCTGTCTAGTTAATCCATTATATCCAGTTTTCAGTGAATGGTGACATTTGCTGCACCCCTGCCATTGGCATAAGCCTGAATCAGAATGGCTTGGGCCTCCTCCCAGACCATTTGGTCTTCCACAAACAGCTAAAGACGTGGCTGTTCCCCTAGAAGCTCTCTTCCACCTCTTTGAACTGCCTCAGGGCTGGGATGCTTTAGGGTAGCTATGCACTTTAGAAGTGGTATTTCATTTATTAATTCATTCAATGTCCTTTGATTACTCTTATTGACTGAATGGTCTAATAAACTATTTCCTATGGAACAATAAAACAAAGGAGAATCTTGCTGATGAAACTAGGGGGGCATATTTACAAGCGCCACCTGAGCATCACAATTTTTGACGTACTGGTGGAGTTGCACCCTTCCCCATATTCCCCGTATTGCAAATTTCCGCTGCAGTCCTGGGTGTTGCTGTGAGCATTTTACTGCAACATCCCTTGATTTTTGATGATGCCCCAGATTTACAAGGCTGGGCAGCTCCAAAAACTAAGGCCAGATAATACCTGTTCTATGAGTGCTGCAGAATGTAGCACACATAGAAAGAGCAAATTTTCAAACCCCACTGACCTTCGCTAATTTGCAACATTCCTACCATATTCACAATTCGATATTGTACAGTTTCCCTAAGCTAATATTGGCTTTAGCGATATCTAAAGCTACTTTCTCCCTCTCTACTGTCCTGGATTTATATATTATTGTAATGGACTCTTTTTTTTTTTAAAGTATACTCCTTTCTTCTACAAAAATCATCCAAACTAATATTATATACTCAAAATAAATAGGAATCTTAATCAAATGTGTCCACACCCTTACTTAATTGGTACAAAATCACTCCCAGCCTGGGTCAAACTAAATTTTATCTTTTGCATAGTACACATTGCATAAATAAAATGAAACCAAAAGACAGCACATTCTGCTGAAACGGTAAAGATGCAGTTGGTGACTTACCTCATCTGTGGTTTTACGCACGAGGGGGCGTGGCCGGGAGCCGACTATGGCGGACGTGTAGCTGAGGAGCTCCGTCCTGAGCCCTGTACACTAGCGGACTATCCTGTCATCCTGCACCGTTACCCACCCCGTCTCCACGTCCGAGGCTTCAGGGAGTGAGCGGCATACCTTCGCAGCGCACCACCCCTCTGGGACGCCGCCGACACTCTGCTGACTTGTGGCGATCCCGGAGGCCTGTCCCCTCGTGGTAAGCCGCGGACTCAATTTGCCTGGGAGCCGGGCAGCGGCGCGGCCCCGACGGACTACTGGCGAGCCCCGGAGGGGGGCGGGACTACGGAGCTCGAGAGCGCTGCCCGGGCCGGCGGCGGACACGGCCCCTGCTGCTGCCACACTGACTGCCTGCACACCGACGAGCCTGGGTGACCGTCCCTGTCCGGACTGCCCAGATCGCGGCACTGCGCCACCGGGGCCACCCCGGAGTCTGCCCGGACCCTAAGGAGACGCCCGCACTTGCCTGGACGCCTCTGACACTGGTGAGGAGTGGGGGCCCGGGGTTGGCACCTGAAGGACATTTCTGCCTAGTGCACCATTGCCTTGGTGTGCACGGGGACCACTCGCGACGGCCCCCCGCTGCTGCAGGACCATAGCCGCCATTTTACCTCCACCCTGCACCCCGGGCCCTCCCAGCATCTAGCGCGGAGCCCTGCGCTGTCCGAGGCGCATCACAGCGGCAAGTTCACGGTGGCCCTGATACCTCCTCACACCACCAGCGCGGCCCCCCGTAGAGCAGGGAGTGGGTACCTGTACACTGCCACAGGTCCCGGCTACTCGAGGCTTCCACGGGGGCTCCTGGCTACACACCACCTTTGGCCGGACTGCACCACCGAGCTCCCCTTCCTGCTGATCTCCACCGGACCCCCCAATAGTGGCCCAGCACCCCTACACATCGCCCTGTAGTGGCCAGACCCGCGGCTGAGAGGAAGGCCACCCGCGGAGCGCTGCTACACTGACGTGGATCCTGTGCTGTGAGCCTGACATCGCACTAGGGTGTAACCCTTTACTCATATCTTCGTGGTGCCGTCGGAGGCGGACACCTCTGCTCGCCGCTCGGCGTGCCATCAGGCAGTGCAGACCGGAAACGGAGAGTGCGCATACTACTACGCCACCCTGCATACCAGGTCGATGGGGAAACACAGGGGCAGGACCCAGGACCACGGCGCATCGGCGGACATGCAGTCCACCGGCTCGGAGGACCCTCTAGCTTCGTCTACAGCGGACATCATCCCACCGACTGGAAAGGGTTCGCAGGACGCCAAGCTGGATCTCATTTTGAATGAAATACGAGCCACACGGGAAGCGCTTGAATCACGCATTGACAGCATGGCGACAGGCCTCTCGCTACTCCGAGCAGACCATAACAAACTTGCGGAGAAAGTGTCGGAGCAGAAGCTTGCGCTGAACGATCTAATCCCTCAGCAAACAGAACACTCGGCGAAGCTGGAGGGTATGGAGAAACGGCTCAAGCAGCTATGGGATAAGGTGGATGATGCGGAAGGGAGGGCCCGACGCAACAACGTCCGCATCCTAGGCATTCCGGAGCGCAGCGAGGGGAGGAACCCCACCCAATTCGTGGAGGACTGGATCAGGAAGATGGTGGGCCCGGAAGATCTCACGACGCTATACAGTGTGGAGCGAGCGCATAGAATGCCGTCACGACCTCCGCAGCCGGGGGCACCCCCACGCCCCTTGATCGCGCGACTCCTTCACTACAGGGACCGCGATACTGTGCTGAGAGTGGCCCGGGAGAAAGCGCCGATCCGCTATGAAGACAAGAACATCTCCATATATCCTGACTTCACGCCCACAGTTGAGCGAGCTAGGTCCACCTTCGTGGGGGTGAAGCGCACACTGCGGGAAAGAGACTTGAAATATGCCCTCCTGTTCCCCGCTCGCCTCAAGATTCTTTATGGAAACAAATCCCACTTCTTTGACTCACCGGAGGAGGCGGAGGAGTGGATGGAGGTTACGCTGACGCCGCCGACCTCGCAAGACCCACTATCGGCTTCTGGGAATACGAGGCACCGGAATCCGTCGGGCCAGAGTCACCAGGCTTCCAATAAAGGACGAGCCCCTTCACAAAAATCTTCTTCAAAGGGGAGGCCCACAGCGGACCGCTCGACAGGCAGATCATCAGTGGTGCAGCTGACGGAGGAGGCCCTCGCCGCTCACGATGCAGACACTAACAGAGGTCAGGCCAGCGTCTCCGGCACACACACTGAAGTGTCGGGGTCGGCGGACAGCCTACAATTATTTCCCAAGATCACGGCGCAGACAGCGGAGGAATTCTGACGCCGGCAACTTGCACCCTGAACGAAGTCCGGGTGGTAACGTATGAATAGTGTATCTTCCTACATGCTGGGGGTAACTAGCAGGTTTGGTTTCACGGAGGGCTGCCACACCACCGCAGGCCAGTACACGTTAGGCACGGGAGGTCCACTCTCCCCCACCGTATGCACTTGAAACTGTTTACTTCTTGCCCATGTTGGGCACACTGGTTTGGATCGCGGGCCCGTTGGCCCGGGGACCTTAATGTTGAGGGGCAACCTGTTTACACGACACTCTTCTCATACGTCATGAGGTACTTGGTATGGTCACCCACGGTCCCACCATGGCCGCATTGCAGGTTTTGTCATGGGGCCGCTTAATGTTTATGACTTGTGCACCTGGAATGTGCGGGGCATGGGCTCGATCCACAAGAGGCACAGGATACTGGCCCAGCTCAATCGCCGGGGAATCATGATAGCCTGCCTGCAAGAGACACACTTGAACTGCGCTGAAGGCCTGAAACTCAAGAAGAAGTGGAGGGGTCAACTCTTTGCCACATCCTACTCAGCGTTCTCTAGGGGGGCTGCTATTTGGCTCCGCAACTCTGTTCCCTTTAAACCGATTGAACAGCGAATTGACAATGAAGGCAGATATGTGTTTGTGAAAGGCCTGTTGGATGGGGATATGATTGTATTGGGCTGTGTGTATTCGCCAAACTCTGGCCAATCGGATTTTCTGGTAAATGTCAATAGAATCCTTGCGAAGTGGGCAGATCACCAGTGGGTGATTGGAGGAGACTTTAATGCAGTCTTAGATGTCACACTAGATAGATCTCACCCCCCCCTACACGCCACAGAAAGCAGGAGACAGGCGGATGCGCTGGCACAATGGGCGGCGGGATGGGAACTGGCAGATGCGTGGCGCAGTGCGCACCCCCTGGACAGGGAATACACCTTCTTCTCCCCCCCTCACCAGCTACATACCAGGATAGACCGTATATTCTGCTCCCGCTCCCTGCTGGGATCAGTCGTCCGAGCCCAACATATGGGGAAGACCCTCTCGGATCATAACCCCGTAGAGCTCACCTGGCAATGGGGCAAGATGCTGGCCCCGATCCCGACCTGGAGGTTACCCACAGAACTACTTGAAGACTCCGTCTTCAGGTCGTCCATGGCGGACGCTATTGAGACCTACTTTGCTACCAACACAAACACTGCCAGCTCCAGACAAATAGAGTGGGACACTTTCAAGGTCTTCATCAGGGGAGAGGCGATGGCCTCCCGAGTGGGCAGGAGGAGGGAGGTGATAGGTGCCCTAAAAGAAGTGGAAGGTACACTGGCAATGCTGGAGAGCGAAGCTGCGGGCACTAACACACACTTTACTCCTCTGCAAGAGGCACACATTAAACACGCCGAGCTACTGGAATACCTGAGGCTCCTAGATTATAAAGAATACACTATCAGACAACATACACAGGCGGATAGATCGGGCCCACTACTGGCCCGTATTATAAGAGACTCTCTGGTGAATCACCCGATCTTGGAGATACTGGACCAGGACGGTCTACTGGCCTCGTCCCAAGTGGGCATTAATGCCGCTTTCCGAAACTACTATGCCAAACTATATGGTCATCACCAGTGCCTCTCCGAGGCTGCATTGGAGGACTTCATGAGGGACCTTGAATTGCCTCAACTCACAGCCAGGCAGGCTACAGACCTGAAGCGCGCTATTACAGTCGCCGAAATTAGACAGGCAATACGTGCTCTCCCGAGGAGCAAAACCCCTGGAACGGATGGCCTACCGGCTGAGTTCTACACTACATACATAGACCTCCTGGCCCCGCGTCTCCACACTGTTTATCTGGAAGCGTTGCGCACTGCCTCACTGCCCCAGTCCTCCCTCCAAGCTTTAATAACCTCCCTCTTAAAACCGGGCAAAGATGGCATGCACCTAGCTAATTACAGACCCTTATCCCTCCTCAACACCGACTGCAAGATATTGAGCAAGATATTGGCGATGCGCTTGGCGCAATACATTCCTCATCTGATACACCCCGACCAGTGCGGGTTTGTGCCGGGAAGGAGCACGGCCATGAACCTTAGAAGGCTTGCTCAGTTAATGCTGCGGGACCCGGCGGAATTGGGTTCGGAAGGCTGCATCTCGTTGGACCTGAAACAGGCCTTTGATTCCCTTAGATGGGATTTCATGTTCGCTGCGCTCGCGAAATTTGGGATTCCACCCGAGTATATTGCTTGGGTCAAACTGCTCTACACCCGCCCCACGGCCCGAGTGCCTACGTCCAGATACATCTCTGGTCCTGTGGACATAGCACGGGGTACCAGACAGGGCTGCCCGCTCTCCCCACTCCTGTTCATCCTGTCCCTTGAACCACTGCTCTGTAAACTCAGAACGGCAGCTCCCCACTATGGGATCCGGAGGGGCACGACCACCCATGTGGTCTCCGCATACGCAGATGACATTATCCTATACCTCCGCGATCTCAGGGGAGACCTTGCTTCTATATCTCAGATATTCGAGGACTTCAGATTGTTATCTGGCCTCTCCATAAGCGAGTCCAAGTCCTACGGGTTCATGTTTGCTGCCCCAGGCCAGCCCGCACCCTTACCCTTCGCGCCACACACATTTCAAATGGCGGACTCTACATTCCGCTATCTCGGGGTACAAATCTACAAGGATGCGGCCATGATGATCGATGGCAACCTCGGCCGGGCTATGAGAGCGCTCAAATCCCAAATTCAATTTTGGTTGTCATTACCCTTATCGGTGGCCGGACGGGTGGCCATCTCTAAGATGGTGATGCTTCCCCGCCTCATCTACTATTTTACCAACTTGCCATTTCTGATTCCCGCCTCAACATTTAAAACACTGGATACTCTCCTCACGGAACTCATATGGGGCCCAGGGCGGAGACGCATAGGCCTGGCCAAACTGCAGCTTCCTACTGGAGCCGGGGGTATGGGAGTACCAGACTTCCGGGCCTACAACTTTGCATGCCAGCTGCAATGGCTAGCCTACTGGCTAGCGGGTCGGAACCTGCACGAGGTGGACATAACAGAGGAGGACCGCTCTAGGGGGAAGATCCATGTCTTGTTACTGCCCCGCTCAGACCTACCAAGAAATGCCTCGCCACTGCTCCGGCTTGCTATCCAATACTGGCGGAAGGCCCTAAAATACACCACCCCGGCGACATCTTATGCCCCCACGATCCCACTGCTGGGTATCCCGCTGGAGGCGGGCCCACTTACTGCACATACACTCATGCCTTGGCATGACACTGGAGTGGCGACTGTGGGGGACCTCTTTGCCGAGGGGCGAATTCTGTCCTTCGAAGACTTCAAGACTGCACACGGTGTACCCGGGGGATCGTTCCTCATGTATGCCGGCCTCCGCCATTACGTGACCAATAGGTGGGCGCACGAGGGAATGGAACCTCCCACAAACCCATTACCAACGATGCTTTATCTTATGGGGATGGGGAGCCACCTGACTAAATGGTTAACCGCTAGCATCAGGACAGGGAGGGCAGCCCCACTGTCGCCCCTCAGGGCGAAATGGGAGGGTGATGTGGGAAGACCGCTGCGAGACAAGGAGTGGGAGCGTATCCTCCAGTTCCCCAAAAAGATAGCCAGAAACCCCAAATTTAAATTCATTCAGCTCATGCTTCTACATAGGGCTTACCTAACACCACACCGCATACACGCCATGTTTCCTACTGCGGTTGACACATGCCCCCGATGCTCTGCGGATGACGCATCATTGGTACACATGCTGTGGGACTGCCCCAAGCTGGGCTACTACTGGTCCACGGTTGCCGGGTCACTCACCAGTGCAGGCGCCCTATCACGCACACTCACATTGGAATACGCACTACTGGGGTTGGGTCCCACAGCGCGCACTAGAAGTGTTGCTACACGCTTTGCTGACCTGGCTATACTCTTGGCGAAGCGGGCGATTACGATGAGGTGGAAGTCGCCCAAACCACCGGATCCTGAGTTATGGAGGGCGGAAGTGACAAGGTGGGGCAAGGCGGAAGGTGAAGCGCTGCAACGCGAGGAACACAGGGGCCTCAGAAAAACGCAGATCTCACTGGATTGGTTTGCCATATTGGGGATGTTTGAGGCGGAGGGAGATGGGGACTCTGTTGATTCGATGCCTTAGCACTGTACTGTGTCCTACGAACAGAAAACCTATGTGACGCATCTGACTGTGGTGCACTAGATGAAGACGCGGGTTACCCCGTGCTGTTTATGCTGCTACTCATGACTATCTGTATTAATCTGTACTATTAGGTGGAATGGACCCACGGGTGCAACCAGGTACGATCTGACTTACATATGCATGTGCAATGAGTGTCGGGAGGGGGGGGGGGTTACTGGGGGTGGGGGGGGGGGGGTTTGTTCCGGTTGTTCAAAGGAATGTTACCTTATTGAGTATGCCACAAAATACAAAATATACGTTGTAATTGCTGATATTATGCTTGTGAGAGCACGCCTCCTCCTAGTGCCAATGCTTACTGTTCACTCTGTAATTTTGCTCGAAACACTATGCTAATAAACAGATTTCCCAAAAAAAATCTGTGGTTTTACGCACAAACACTGAATAAAGCAGCAAAAAGGCATTCACTAATGGAAGATAAAACTATATTCAGTAAGCGCTCTCACACATGGATGGTACTGCATTCATATTTGATTTTACAAGCTGCGGCATACCCATACTCCATACACCTAAAAAGGAAACTGCTAGCTATACTTCTTGGGTCACTACCAACTAATGCTGATCAACCAACCTGGAAAAATAATGGCCCGCCATCTTGCACAGTATGCGCTGCACCAAAGCAGAACTTTGTTAATTTGATCTGCATAAGTCGCGCTTTAAAATCAAATCGTCTTTTATTGTTAAAAATCCTTTTAATGTTAGGGGAATTCATACTTGCAGATCCGCCATAGTAAAGTGTCTTGACCCAAACAACACGCAACTTAGCTGTAGTCTGCTAACATTTTTACTCTTATACGAGAAATTCATGTGAACTAGTATCCTAATTAGTACAATAGCACTTTAGAAAAAAAAGAAAAGATTTTTTTAGAAACTTGTCTACATATTATTATATGAAATTATTATTATTATATGAAATTTGTAATGCGCTCAGCTTACCCGGGGGCATCCCGGCGCAACAGACCAAAGAAGGAGGAACTCGAAACTCACTACTGTGGAAACAAGTAGGTTTTAAGAAGTTTCCTAAATACTAGGATCTTGTGCTCTGAGCGAATCTTAAGGGGCAGAGAATTCCACAGAGATGCCACCTGTACCGAGAAGCGCCTGCCCCCAGTCCGAGCTCTCCTGACTCTCGCAGATTGCAAAAGATGTTGCTGGTCTGAGCGCAAAAGGCGGGGAGGTTTATAAGGACGGGCCATATTAACAAGGATGGGGGGGCCTTTGCCATGGAGAATTTTATGGGCCGTACACAACGCCTTAAATTTCACCCGCTCCTTAACAGGGAGCCAGTGAAGTGCTTTCAGGGCCGGGGCAGCAGACTGCCTTCTAGGGATCTCCATCAAAACTCTGGCAGCTGCATTTTGCACCTGTTGGAGGGTTTTAAAGGTAGCTTCAGGGGCACCAAGAAACAGGGCATTACCAAAGTCAAGCCTAGAAAGGATTAGGCCACGCATCAAAAGCTTCTTAGCTGGATCCGGAAGCAGTGGGAGAACCTTTCGGGCTGACTTCAGTAGACCGAAGCAAACCCCAGCGGTCTTTCTGGCGTGGGTCCTAAAGGACAGATCTTCCTCCAACCATACTCCCAAGGACTTGATCTCCTTCTTGGGAGATGGAGGGTCGCCAAGAGACCGGGGCCAACAGCTGGTAATGATGGAGGGACTGGTGTTGTCTCGTCTACCAGTACACTTATTTTTGCTGATCATTAGTTCTTAACATACATATAAAATTGGTGATAAAATTGTCCTGACATGACTTTCTCTTAAATATGCTACCGCCAACCAATGATTTTAACGTGTATATTATACTTTTTACAACTTGTTTGGTTTTATTGGAATATTGTTATGGTTTTAATTAACTTCAACAATAAAGATTTCAGATTTCACTGACGGTAGCATCCCGCTTCGAGTCACAATGATATACATGGTGACAGCCCTCTTCGTTACCACAGCCCTTAAGATTTACCGTGGCCCCAACCTGGCATTCGGGGCGGGGGTCGTAAACTGGGCTAAGGCAGCATCCTGTTATGGGTCACAACTCTGCACAGGACGGCAGCCCTCTTTACCAGAACGCTGCACCAGGGCGACGGTCCTTCACCTTTACCACAGGCCCCCTTTGGCATGCAGGGGTTGTGAACACTGCACACTGGCAGCAGGCCCCTTCAGTGTAGCGCTCCCCACCGGGACTCAAATCTCACACTTTGCTACTGGAATCAACTTGTAAGGCTCCCCACTGGACCTTGCTCCCTCCAGGAAATCTCCCGCTCCTCAAAGAGTCCCCTGGTGTGGGGTCAGGCAAAAGCTAGTGCAACAGGGTCCAGGATGTGTGGTATTGATTCTCCTGGGTTATGCCCCCTCACCCTGCAGGCACACTGGCGGGCCTCTTTGGTTGCTCCTTCCAGACTTAGCTGTCATGTAAATCCCACTAATCCATAGGGCCTGCACATTTATTGGACAACATAAACTTTCGGTGAGGTGCCCAGATTGATTCCAAGCACCCCTGCAGGATATGTTGGCCTACAGACCACATAGATCACACCATAAGCCCCCCTAACTTTACCCGGGAACATATGGTTTTTGGCAACCACTGAACATGACAACTCTGACCACTCAGTGTTTGTGGAAACAGATCAGAACCTTTCGCTCAGTCGCCCTTGCTTACTTGTGCTCGGAGAAATAGACAGAATACACAGTGGGACTTTTTCAATATATTTATTAAACCAACTTTTTTCTGTTTTTTATACAATACATGTGCTGTGATAAGCAGTAGACAGAAGCAGAGGCAAGTGATACAAGCACCAAAAGTGTAAATAGTAGAAAGAGTTTCTACCATGGTGCTAAAACAGTGTAGCTGTGCAGCCATATAAACAAGGCAGTAGTCAGGCGTACTCCTACATGTAAATGCTACTCTGCGTGTACCTAGAGTGTGTGTAGGTGTGAAGCCAAAAATCACCCCAAGGGACAATCCAATTCAATTACCTAGCTGGCGAGAATGTAGGATCCCATCTTGGTCACAAACTGGGACGCTCTCAAGAGCTGTCAGACTGCTGCTTGCTGAAGTCTCAGTCCATGTCAGCTGAAGTGCCTCCTCTGCTAATCTTTTGGGATGCTCATTTTTTACAATAGAAAGCATCCTTGTGATGTGCACATTGATTAGCAGTGTGTAGTAATGCCCAAAGGTAATAGATAGAGAAGGCAGGTAAGAGTTGATTGTAGGTCTTTATTTTAGCATCTGTACAAGAGACCTCATCCTTCAGTTAGCAGATGCAACTGCTTTCCAATTCAACACCAAACATTCTACTCTAACTATATTCTATTGCAGAACCTTATGAGGTAAGTATGTAAGCAACATAACGAAAAGACTGGGAGTTTACAAGAACACTACATCATCTCCCTCTTATTACAATAAACAAATAAATGCAAAACATAAGAATAACATGAATGTGGTACAATAAAACACCCTATACACAATCTTGGAGACGAAGTGGAAGTCTTTTCTGCCTATATGGCCTTCCCTCCACAGATTGTGATGGACTAGGAGAGACATTAGAAGAATTCTCCTCGGAGCATGTGGTTGAACATTTGGCTATCCTGTTAAGATTCCACACTTTATGGTCACTTTCTCTAGTGGAGAAGTGTGGCTCAATGGTTAGAGCAGGCAGACCCTGATGCAGAGGTCTGGCCTGGGACCAGGGTTCAATACCCGCCTTGGCGGATCTTGGGCTCAATTTCCTCAGACCTGACAATTCTTGCCTCAGTGCCTATTCTAATTGTGGGCCCCACTCTGGAACTCTGGGCAATAGCTTGCTTAATCGCCCCAACAGCGCTGGGATGCCTGGGTTCACCTTGGGGGTGCCCAGGAGTGGAAATTTCATAGGGAAAAGCCAGGAAGGGTTCCTCAGCGGTATACGTACAGCGCCGGGACACTTCCGTTGGAGGTAGCTGTGTGCTTTACAAATGCTGGCATTTACATTTCATATGTTTTCCGACAGCATTACCTAACAATTTGATTACTTTGATAGGCTGACTGAATTTTGAGATCCCAAACCTTCTCTCTGGAAGTTTTATTCTGACCCAGTCACCAACATTAACTACAGTCTTCTTCACTGCTTTTCTAGTATCAAAGACCATCTTCCTCTTATTCATTCTCTCAAACTGATGATTTTTCCAGTTAACAGCACTATCATCCACACCACCCACTTCTTTTCTTCTTGAAGTAACCCATTTTGGTTTCAAATGTGTGTTACCTAACCTTCCTTTGAATAACGTAAAAGGAGAAACTCCAGTGGATGAATGAGGCGCGAATCTGTATTCACAAATTTTCTTTTTAACTGCTTCTTCCCAATTACTACTGGACACTAAAGCTAATTGCATAGATTACTTGAGAACTCTGACAAATCTCGCAACAACCCTATTGCATTCTGGGTGATAGAGTGCAGCACGCTTATGTATAACTCCTCTGTCACACAAGAATTGCTCCACCACACGAGAGGTAAATTGAACCCAGTTATCTGTCAAAATAGAGTTGGGTAAACCCTCATTTGCAAAAAGATCATCAAGGAAAGTAGTAACAGCAGAAGAGTCTACACCATTAACAATTTTTATGATGGGCCACCTAGAGAACATGTCAATACACACCAACACGTACCGATATTGTATCTTGACCTTAACAGGTCCCAAGGTGTCTAGAGCAATATCCACCCAAGGGCCAGTGGCTTGTTTTCTCAAAACCATGGGCTGTGTTCTACATTTAAGAATCTTGTCGCTCAAACAACATTGTGAACAACACCGCTCAGACCTCTCAATTTGAGTGTCCATAGTGGGCCACCAATACGTTTCCCTTATCCTTTTTTTTGTTTTGGCTATGCCCATATAACTCGTGTGTACATTGTCAATACGTTTTTTACGCAGACTCAAGGGCGGAATTAGTCTACTTCCTCTGAACAGGAGGTCATTGTGTAAAGACAACTTTTCCTTAACGCTCCAAAACCCCTTGATATCTTCCTCACATTCGCGTTTCTCAAACCAACCTTCACGCATAAGAGACATTACACGCTGCAAAACTGCATCACCTCCTAGACTAGTAGTCCATTCTTCTTCTGTGACTACCCCCTCAGTCACAACACAAAATTTAAGATCCTCAGAAGAGTCTTCCCCCATAAATGAATCATCTTCATGGCAATCAGAAACTGCATCGCTACCAAGTCTTGATAAACAATCTGCAAGAATATTATTAGTCCCAAGCAAATATGAAACCTGAAATTCAAAATCTTGCAATGCTACAACCCATTTCCTTATTCCGTGGGAGGCACAATCAATACCCTTCTTCTCAAATACCTCTTTAAGAGGGTTATGATCCGTCACAACTGTAAAATGCTTACCCCACAAAAACCATTTTAGTTTGTGAGCAGCCCAATAGACAGCCAACGCTTCTTTTTCTATAACTGAGTAGTTACACTCAGCCCCTCTTAGAGGTCTTGAAATAAATAAAATTGTATTGTCCACTTTATCCCCACTCTGTAAAAGGACAGCGCCTAAACCTTTACAACTTGCGTCTTTCATAACGTAAGACTCTCTAGTGGGGTCAAAACTTGAAAGGTTTTGTGCATTATTCAAACAATCTTTGATCAAATCAAATTCAGCACTGCATGATTTATCCCAAATGAACTCACATCCTTTTCTCAGCAACGCTCTTAAATTAGAACTTAAATAGTTCTTTATTTTCAGGATACTTGAGGTGAGTGATAGTTTCAACCAAAGAGGGTTTTTGGTTTAATGCCCAATCCTGAATTAAATGCCCAAGATATTCAATTTCTTTTACATCAAGCTTACACTTGTCTAACCTGAGAGTGAGCCCAAACTCCTCCAATTTAGATAAGACTTGATTCACTCTCTCGTCATGTTCTTCTTGGGTAAAACCATGAACAAGAACATCGTCTTGGTAGACCTTGACGCCATTTATGACAATCAGTATGTTTTCCATTACTCCTTGAAACACTGAGGCTACAGAAATTAAGCCAAACGGCATTCTAAGAAATTTGTAGGTGTCAAAAGGTGTTATAAAGGTTGTCAGGTCTTGACAGGAGGGATGTAATCTGGCCTGATGACAGGCGGATGACAAATCTAGTGTTGAAAAGTGAGTGGAACCATTCAAAGAGGACAACATTTCTGTTCTGTTGGGCAGAGGGTAGTGGTCTACTACACCCTCTTTGTTGAGTTCTCTCATATCAATACATAATCTGGCCTCTCCGTTGGCCTTTCGGACCATAACAACCGGAGATACCCATTCTGTAGCCTCAACTTCCTGTACGACCGCACTATCCAAGAGTTTGTTCAGCTCATTTTTCATGTTGTCTCTAACTAAGAGTGGGACATTCCTGACTTTGGCAACTTTGGGTAGAGAATCTCTCTTTAATTTGATGAGGTGTAATTGTTTTTTTAGGCATCCAAGTTTTTTATCAAAGACCCTGGGAAATTTCTTTAACCAGTCATTGTGCTCTGAGACTGAAGCAACATTGGGATTGTCTCTTAGACACACTTGTGGAACTTCATTTGGATCTAAATATACACCTAGATCTCGTTGATGAGACCAACTGATTAGTGAGTCTCCTTTCATGGACACATACATTTTACCTGCAGTAATTCTACCTTTGAAATCTATGCTGCCCAAAAAATAGCCCAGTAAGTGTATATTTTTCTCGCCAAACCCTCTAGGGATGATGTCAGGTTTAAGTAGTTTGACTTTTTGTAGTAAGTTCTTTTCAGAAAAATGTTTGGGAACAAGTGTAATTTTCGCTCCAGAATCAAATATCATGTCTACACTACTATTGTTGATCAAAACCTTTCCTATGGGGCCCTCTAAAGGACCCTCAGCTGTCAAATTACCAACCTGCTGTACAACAAATTCTCGATCATCTTGTTGGAAGATGTCAACCTCTCTTACTTTCTTTTGATTTCTATAAGACCTGCAACACCTTGAAAAGTGACCCTTCCTCTTACAAATTGAACAAGTAGCTTTCCATCCTGGACAGTGTTTAAAATTGGCTACATGACCAGTGTTTCCACAACGAAAGCACTTAACAATAGAGTATTTCACATTTATACTAGAGGATGTCCCAGGTTTTGAAGAAATTGTAGTGCTAGATTGAAGTTTAGTCGTCGTATCTGAATTCTGTAGAAGAAATCTTTCCATTGTCGCTGTTCTTGGGGATAGTTTCAGCGCACGCATTAGAATGCTCATGCATTTTTAGAGCGGTGATAACTTCTTGAAGTGAGGGATTATCCTTCTGCCACAAACTATCTTTAGCTTTTTCTGCAGAAGAACCAAACATTAGTTGATTCCTAAGTCTCTCATCTAAACTTCCTTCAAAAGTGCAAGTTGAAGCAAGTTTAAGTAAAACTGTAACATACTGTTTAACGGTTTCACCTTCTCTTTGTGTCCTCTACCCAAAATGAAAATGTTCTAAAATCCTACTCATTTTTGGAAGATAGTGTAAATCCATCTTTTTAATACAAATTTCATACTCGTTGAGTGAGTCACCTTCCCCATCTACAATTCAGGAAGATGCTCAAAGACTTCCTGCCCTTCCGAGCCCAAGCAATGCATAAATAGTGTCCTCTTCCTTTCTGCGCTTAAGGTGGTACCACACACTCTTGCATAATGAGCAAACACCTTCTTCCTTTTTAACCAGGGTATGCGTGGATCCCCAGGTTCCGAAAGGAAGAAAGGAGGGGCCATTACTTTTTGCATGATGAAGGAAAAGACGCCAAATGGTGACCGTTACAATGTTAGAAGAGAGACCAAGTTTCTCAAATCTCTAGGTAAGAAAAATATTAAACAGCATGTAATTTAAAACGAAGGTAGAGAATACTTGAAATGTATAAGCAAGTTTTTATGACAGATGACCTGAAGAAGACCGGGTCTCATATAAAAACAAGATGTTAAAAGCTTCGTTTATATAGAAACTGCTGTGAGAAAGGTACCTTGCAGTTGCTGTTGGGTGAGAATTAGGCAAATCTTGTCATAAATACAGTATATGATACAAAACATATGAAACGATGTGTAGATTAGCTTGTTGAAATTTCAATAAAGTGAGTGTAAACAACAAAGTCAGACCTGCCAAATGCTGTGCAGGTCAGCGTAGAATGAAAGGAATACCTCGGAATTCTCGATCGGAGATGCTGTGCAGATCAGCGCAATGACCTGTCAAATGCTGTGCAGGTCAGGATTGAATGGGAGAAATACTTTGGTATTCTTGATCGGAGACGCTGTGCAGATCAGTACGATGCACAGCCTGCACTTCAGACGAGTTCTGAAGAAGCTGAGAAAAGCACCAAGATGGCAGCTGTGATGTTATTAATTTTACAGCGTGGCGTGGAGTAAGAAATAATGGAAGTGACGTCCTTGGCAACAAAGTCGAGTCACGTTCTTAACAACAAAGCCGGAGTCCTTGGCAACTGGGATACGTAAGGGTTGCTAAGGTTGCTTGGAACGTTACCGGTGACGTTGCGGGACACGCAATATGTGACGTGTCCAATAGACGGGAGAAACCAGATTTAGGGTTGCTAGGCAACAAACGCCAATAAGAGGAAGGCAGCAAAGCGTCTTTTTTATCCCATCCTTGTCACCAAAATGTAGTAATGCCCAAAGGTAATAGATAGGGAAGGCATGTAAGAGTTGATTGAAGCTTTTTTATTGTAGCATCTATACAAGAGACCTCATCCTTCAGTTAGCAGATGCAACTGCTTTCCATTTCAACACCAAACATTCTACTCTAACTGTATTCTATTGCAGAAACTTATGAGGTAAGTATGTAAGGTACATAAAGAAAGTGCTGGGAGGTTACAAGACCATTACACAGTGTAATGGAGATATGTAGATGAACCTTTCGCCCCGTCAATGGAGATAGAAGGACATTTGTCCATAGTGCGTGCACTGTACACAGTGTTTGTGGCATCGTAAAATGTAATGCGAAGCTAAATGTGAAAATAAAGTTGTTTCAGAAAAACTAAGCCAACATAGTCAAGCAAATATGTGCAAAAGATCAAAGCAGAAATGTTATTATGTAAAATTAGGACAATGTAAGAAAAACATGTAGCTCAGTTACTTGTGCCTAACCCGGGCGCATAACACCGACTTCTTATCTAAAAGCCAGAGGCCAAAATAAAAACTAAAAAGTTCGAAGACCACTTTCAAATTTATATAAATACAAGCTTCCCTTCAAAATATTTGAAAAGTCATTATACTATTTGAAATCCCATGACATTGTTCTGCGTTCTGTCCATCAACTGTGGTTTTTGCATTTGTCACCCCGAGTGGGATGAGTATGCTCAGACGTGAGTCCCATGCTCTCCACACCACTGGATTCAAGCAAGCCGGGCTGAAGACGGCTGCATGCCAGAAACCGGTCCTCGGAAGCTTGTTTCCGGTCCAGGGAAGGCATTGCTTGGCAGTTCGGGCCGGACTGTTCCCATGAGGCACAGGGTCAGACTGATTTGCATATGGCCATGTCTGAACTGGGGTGGCGTGGAGTGCAAAAAAACGATGGATTTAGGCCCAGATCACTGTACTGGGGTGAATGTATGACATTGTTCTGCATTCTGTCTATCAACTGTGGTTTTTGTATTTGTCACCCCGAGTGGGATGGGTATGCTCAGACGTGAGTCCCATGCTCTCCACACCACTGGATTCAAGCAAGCCGGGCTGAAGAAGTCTGGAATGCCAGAAACCGGTCCTCCGAAGCTTGTTTCCGGTCCAGGGAAGGCATGGCTTGGCAGTTTGGGCTGGACTGTTCCCATGAGGCACAGGGTCAGACTGATTTGCGTATGGTAATGTCTGAACTGGGGTGTGTGGAGTGCAAAAAAACGATGGATTTATGCCCAGATCTCTGTACTGGGGTGAATGTATGACATTGTTCTGCATTCTGTTCATCAACTGTGGTTTTTGCATTTAGAGATTATAAGGCCATTTAAAAGAGGGTGGGAGGGAGGTGGGCAGCGCGTAGTGGGGCTACGTGTAGTGTGCAGGTATGCGTAGTTCCCCTCCCCCACTTCGTGATGCTCCGCGTAGCCCCACTACGCCCACTACGCCAAGGGTTAATTTACAGGCCGTGGGCAAACATGGTGCACTGTACTAGGGTCAAACAAGTAAATCAAATAAGCCGATCAAAGAGTCACTAATCCATTACAACAATTAACAATAGGGACCACTTGCACTGTGGCACTAAATAGCAGTGTAAAAGTGCCCAAAGCATCTAGCCCAGGAAAAACATAGCAAAAACATAGAAAGCAACCATTAGGAAATGGAAGGGTGACTCTTACCATTTGGAATGCTCGCTTCTGTCTGTAACAGCCCCTAAGGTCAGTATTGGGGTTACAACAATTATGCATTTTCCTTGAGCTAGTGCTCGCTCTTTCACTACAGCAGTCTGTACCGCTGTGAGAATTTTCTCAGTAGTTGCAAATGCATTTCAGTGTTTGTGTACAAATGTGATTTGTATGCAATCAGTACTCTATAAGTCTCATTGAAAATGATGTAGGTGTACCAAGTTTGTCCAGTGACTACACAAAATACCCAGCTAATTGCGTTTATGTGTTGGTGAAAGTTTTGGAAGCTATTATATATATCTGCTTCTATGAAACATACATTTTTGGATGTTCCTGTGTCCAATTTCTGATTGAAAATTCAGGTTTGATTAAATTGTAAACAGTTTTACTCATTTTGCATAATCCAAAATATATATTTTTTTCAAAATTAAAAAATTCTAAAATGGATTGTAGTTGTTTCAAAGTTATTGGAGGTTGGAGAAATGCACATTTTTCTACAAAAAACTGCTGCCAAGCTTTTGCCTTCACTTGACAACTCACACCCCTCAGGACATTGAGATAGGGATTTTTTGATTTTTTTAAATTAAGTTTATAGCCAAAGTGAGCAAACTCCAGAATTATGCAGTCTACTCTGGCTAGGTGTTCCATTAATTCATCATTCAACAGTTAGATATCATCCACATAGGACAATGCCTCCTCATCAACATTTTGAAGTAACTCTGTAACTTTGGCTGAAAATAGCTCAGGGCTATTCGTATACCCAGAGGTAAACATGAAATTGCAGTTGTGAACCTATCACTGAAAATGCTGTCTAATACCTGCTTTCAGGTGCTATATTTTGGCAGAAAATCAATTTGAGCTATTTAGTGTTGTGTTGCATTATTTTTGCAGCACTATGCTAATTTGCAAGGTGCTGTGTTTAAATATCTTTAGTATAAGACTAGAAGGTATGAATCATCCGGTTTAATTACAGTAAACAAGGGATTATTCATTGATGAGGTGCAATTTTATATTCCACTTTGGTATTCAACTTGTTCTAGGATCTTCCTAAATAGTTATTTAGCTTCATTCTTTTTTTGAGTACTATATCTGGGGTTGAGGAACTGATGTTATTGTGATCTCTTGATGAGGTGATTCATCATCCCACACAACATGATTGCAGTATAGTGCGGGAGATAGCGCTAATGCCCACTTGGCTTTTGAATGATAGATTGAGTCTGGAATAAGGTCAGAGAAAGAAGGTAAAATTACTGTGTCCCCTATTTGGGTACTCCATTAGATACTCAGGTGGCCAACCCTTTTCAGCCAAAAGAATATCGTAACCATATGTCAGGTTCTCCCAGAAGGGAGCCTTAATGTTCCTGGGTATGTCCCCTCCACTTAGAGGTAATTTCTATAAACAATGGGGACACTCACCTTGTATCAGGTGATTCCACCATGAAATGCTCATTCAGCGCTACTATTGACAGATAATGTCAGGAACCTTAGCATCGCCACTATAGGTGTTCCCAAGCTATTGAAGAGTACCCGTGCAACATTTAAAACCAATCGGGTAAAAGTTTGGCTTCCCTGTCACATGTAAAATAGACTTTAGCAATCTTGTAAATAGCGCCCCTTTGTTTTCTGTAAATCATCCCCCTCCTAAAATGGCCGCCACGGTGGCTCTCTGTTTCTCAGTAGGGTAGTGCAGGCTAGCGTATATGGGAAGAGCGCGAGTAAGTATCTGTGCACTTCAACGAAGGAAATCAGAGAAGCAGCAGTTGGGTTTTGCAGCTCCGCGTTTATAATTCAGACAGGAGTTGCAGGGTCCGAATTCAAAGTATTTGCCCTGTCTTGTCACGAAGGCTTCCTCGCCTTCAAGTTTGAGCAGTTGAAACTGCTTTCCAGTTATTCCGTCTGGTACGAGGTCCGTGCTCCAGAGCCTCGAGGAAGAAACAGCTTTGGTGACGGTTGGGCAAAGGAGCAGTAAGTGAACTCTTTACGCTAGGAGCTCATACAAGACTCCTTGCAGCATTTCAGAAAGGTGTCTCTTCTTTCTACCACTTCCCCTTTTCCCTTTGGCTGGTGTTCTTTGCTCCTAGAAGCGGAGACACTGGTTGGAGGGCGATTGGGACTAGCATTGATACTGCCTCTGCTAAGTGCTTGGAGCTACTTGATAGATTGAAGTGCCCACGTATTTTATTTCGCCCAGGCAGTATGGCTGAGGGAATGAATGTGAACGCCTTGGGGGACATCCTGGAGGGAATCCAAAGAGAGATAGGTGCAGTTTGTGAGGAGAATCAAAGTTTAAAACAAGAATTGGTGGCGTCTCGTCTTGAGACTAGGACATTAGCTCAGAAGGTTGATGGATTGGCTATGGGGAATCCAGTTCAGAGTACGTCAGTTCCTAGTACCAGTAATCCTAGCCCTGATCCTGAGGTAGTTGCACAGGTTATACATTCGGTTTCCCCTTTGATTCCGTTGGCAGCTCCAGAAAGATTTACTGGAGATCCCCAAAAGGCACAACTTTTCTTACCTCAATGCTCCTTACATTTTATGTGCCATCCCACGCTCTTTCCCAATGCTCAGTCTAGGGTGGCCTTTATTCTATCGTATCTGGGTGGCGATGCAGCTAATTGGGCAATGCCATTGATTAGTGCAGATGATCCCCTTCTTTGTGATTTTGCTCTATTTAAGAGTGAATTTCTTAGAATTTTTGACAGGAGAAGGATTTCCCAGGCTACCTATAATGAGTTGCTAGAGTTACGTCAAGGCTCTAAGGATCTCATCACTTATCTCACTCAATTCAATAAACTCATTCTGGAAACCAACTGACCTGAAGAAAAGAGAGCAGCACTGTTTTACCGAGGCTTGAGAGACGAAATTAAAGACACTCTAGCCCAAGTCCCGAATTGTCCAACAGAACTATCTGCGTTGGTGGATTTGGTGTTAGAATTGGATTTCCGTAGTTCTGAACGCAAAGGAGAGAAGAGAAAGGATTGGGGAGTCAATTTTCCTCGTTTTGATTGGACACGATCTGAGAAAGGAACTGGTGGAAATAATGACAGCGAACCAATGCAGATTGGAGCAGTTAGAGGTCCCTTGATTAAAGAGGAAAAGGAACAGAGACGTTTGAAATAGTTGTGTTTTTATTGTGGTGGCTCCGGTCATTTTGTGAAGGAATGCACTAAGCGACCCAAGACACCGTTGAAGGGAAACGAGACAAGCCATCAGTAGGCGGAGTCGCTCTGGTGGTGAAGGAGGATAAGACGGCTCCAGAATCTTATCAGATTCTAAACACTCTTCAGACAATGTCTCCTCATGTGATTTTTCATATGACGTTAAAGTTACGGGAACATCAGATTTTTGGAGTTGCCATAATGTTGGACTCTGGGGCCACAGGCAATTTTTGTGACATCAAATACGCTCGTCGTATGGGAATTCGTGCTATCAGAAAAGAAAAACAGGAACCAGTACGTGCAGCGATGGAAAGAATTTGACCTCCGGCCCCATCACCAGTCATACAGAGGAATTAATGTTGACTCAATCCGATGGTCATTGGGAGATTTTACAATTCAATCTAATTGATGCACCACAATTTCAATTGATTTTAGGGTTACCGTGGCTAACCACTCACAATGCGATCATCGATTGGGAGAACCGAACAAGCACGGTTCCAAGCTGGTATGATGGCAATCGGAGGATGGATGGCAGATAACTGCCTAAAGCTAAACTCCGATAAAACGGAGGTGGTCATCTTTGGCAAGCTCTCACCATCTTGGCCCACAGCCTGGTGGCCATCAACTTTTGGCCCCCCACCTTGTCCCGTCTCTAAGGCCAGAAATCTGGGAGTCATGTTTGATGATCAACTCAACTTTATGACTCATGCTAACAAGGTAGCTTCCACGGCCCACTACAAACTCAGGATGATTAGAAAAATCTTACCTTTTCTACCTGACACGGCCGCCAAGACCCTGGTTACATCACTGGTTCTTACCTCCCTTGATTATTGCAATGGCCTTTTTCTAAACGCACAAAAAAGAGTTACTAAAAAACTACAGACGGTACAAAACGCGGCTGCTCGCCTGCTATCCAACAAACCCAAATTCACCCCTATCTCAGATACTCTGAGAACCTATCACTGGCTGTCCATCCAAAACAGGATAAAGTTTAAAGCTATGTGTATAGTGTACAAAGTGATGCAGGACCAGGGGCCTCGCTTCCTTAAAGACCAATTAAAACTCTACAATCCAGTCAGAACACTCCGCTCCTCCACACTCAATCAACTGATCACTCCACGCAGCAGAACAGCTACTTGGGGCGACCGTCGTTTTCCAGCCGCAGCCTCTAAAATCTGGAATTCCCTACCTCATCACGTCAAATCCAGCTCATCACTCCTACAGTTTAGGAAACAATTAAAAACTTGGTTATTTGACCAGTAACCTACACCCTCAGCTCACCGTATTTCTCCTTAGGACAGACATTCTGCAGTCTAGCGCCGAGACACCCACGGGTATTTGGTTGCGCTTTAAAAATGCTAGTAAATAAATAAATAAATAAATAAATAAACAGTCAGTATGCAATCTAAATTTTGCTTGGAACATTGTTATGGTCCCAAAGAAGTTTTGGAAGAGCCTTCTCGAGCCTCCTTGCTTTCTTTTGGAGGCCAGTCAATTGGAGTTATTACTTCTGGAGAAATCCCTACAGAGTACCGAGATCTAGAGGCTGTCTTCAGTGAACAGGAAGCTGAGGTGTTACCACCCCATCGTTCATACGATTGCACTATTGATTTGGTGCCTGGGGCTGTTCTTCCGTGTAGTCGGATTTATGCTCTTACGGAAGCAGAGAATGAGCACCTTAAAGAGTATTTGGATCGTTTCCTTGCTAACGGTTTCATTCGACCATCTCATTCGCCGGTATCCTCTCCCTTATTTTTTATTCCTAGGAAGCAAGAGGGAAGTTTAAGAACTTGTGTTGACTACCGTGCTTTGAATCAGGTAACTATTAAGAACAGATACCCTTCACCGTTAATTTCGGTTTTGTTGGATCAAGTTAAGGAGGCCCATATATTCACCAAGCTTGATTTGCGGGGTGCTTACCACCTGATTCGCATGAAAGAAGGGCACGAGTGGAATACAGCTTTCCGTACCAAGTTCGGCCTCTTTGAATACTGTGTGATGCCCTTCGGTTTGTGCAATGCACCTGCGGTGTTTCAACACTTCATAAATGACATCACGGGCGACTTGATTGATAACATTGCCATAATTTATTTGGATGGCATTTTGATTTTCTCCAGGAACGCACAGGACCTTCTCAAACATGTAAGATTGGTGTTGGAGAGACTAAGATCCCATCATTTGTTTGTCAAGTTGGAAAAATGTGTTTTCCATGTGAGCAGAGTGGAATTCTTGGGATCTGTCATTTCTTCTCAAGGTTCACTATGAATCCTGGAAAGGTGTTATCTGTGGACAATTAGCCAGCTCCTCATAATATCAAGGAGATTCAAAGATTTTTGGGTTTCGCCAATTTTTACAGACGTTTTATCCAGGGATTCTCTCAGTTAATTGCTCCCGTTACTCGACTGTTGAAGAAAGGAGTCAAGTTCGAGTGGAACCTAGAGACGGAGAGGGCCTTTCTTGATTTGAAGAAGAAATGTGTGTCTGCTCCCATTCTGTTACTTGCTGAACTTGCTGAACCCTTTTTCGTGGAAGCAGACGCGTCAGATCAAGCAATTGATGGTGTCCTTTCTCAGCGTCATCAGCAAACTGGGCAACTTCATCCGGTAGCCTACCGTTCCTAGGAAACTGAATCCGGATGAATTGAATTACACTTTTACGGAAAAAGAATTATTGGCTGTGAAAGACGCTTTTGAAGATTGGAGACATTACTTGTTGGGGGCCAAACACACTGTGACGATATTCACGGATCATAAAAATCTGCAGTTTCTAAAGACGGCCAAGACTTTAACACCGCGGCAATTACGCTGGTCCTTGTACTTTGCAGATTTTGATTTTGTGATCACCTATCGTCCGGGCACTAAGAATGGGAAATCTGATGCGTTGTCCCATTTGAATACAGAAGAATGTGAACATGCAGTGGATCCACAACCAATCATTCCAGAGACCAAGATTATTTGTACTCTTTCCATAGACAATTTTCAAGAAGAAGTCCGGAAAAATTTGACTCTTGAAGAGATTCAGAAGTGGGTCTTGCTTGGAGGAGAAAGACGTTGTCATCAGCAACTACCTTATTTCAAGGAGGCTTTCTATCTTCCCACGTCCACTCTCCAGCAGAAGGCATTACAAAGCTGTCATGATCATCCTTTGGCTGGACATAAAGGACTTTCCAAGACTCTTGATGTGGTGCAGCGTTATTTCTAGTGGCCTGGGCTATCCTCTCAAGTCAAACAATATGTGCAGTCTTGTGAGTTATGCGCACAAAGTAAACCTAGTAGGCAGGCTCCACAGGGATATTTACAACCCCTTCCCACTCCTACCCATCCGTGGCACACCATTTCCATGGATCTCATTGTAGATTTGCCTGTCAGTAAGGGGTTTAATACCAATTTGGTGATAGTGGATACTTTCACTAAGATGAGTCACTCTATTCCACTGTCTGGAACCCCTACCGCTTCTGAGTTAGCCCGAGTCTTCAGTGAAAGCATTGTCAAAATGCATGGAGTCCCAAAGATTGTGGTGTCAGATCGAGACCCTCAGTTTATCTCACATTTTTTGGAAGGCTTTTCTTAAGGGTTTGGGAATTGAGAGTAGATTATCTACCAGTTATCATCCTGAACCTGACGGTCAGACGGAGAGAATCAATCAGGAGTTAGAGCAATATCTCCGTTTGTTTCTCATTGATCAGGGTGGTGAATGGTCAGATCGGTTGTGGATGGCCGAGTTTGCTTGTAACAACGCTAAGAGTGTTTCTACAGGTTATTCTCCAATTTACTTGAATTTTGGCCACCACCCTAATCTCTTTGTAACTCAAGAAGATTTGGTGGTACCTGCAGTTAAGAATTTGATTTCTGAAATCACTTCCCTTCATAAATCTGCAGAACAAAATTTTATGAAGGCTAAGCTCTCATATAAGAAATGTGCAGACCGGCATAGACAGTCCGCTCCACAGTATCAGAAGGGAGATCGGGTTTGGCTTTCTACTAAGAATCTTCACTTAAAAGGGAATAGGAAGTTTCAACCTAGGTTTGAGGGTCCTTATTCTGTTGAGAAGGTTTTGGGTCCGGTGAATGTAAGATTAAAATTGCCAGCTAAGATAGGTATTCACCCAGTTTTTCATGTGTCCTTATTGAAAAAGGTTAAGCCACAAATGCGGTTGAGTAAACCTCCGGAACCTCTAGACATTCAGGGCCAGTCTGAGTATGAAGTCAAAGACATTCTAGATTCCAAATATAAGAAAGGGAAACTACATTATTTGGTGGACTGGAAAGGGTATGGCCCAGAAGAGTGATCTTGGGAACCAGTTGCTCACATTCATGCACCACAATTGATTAAGAGATTTCACACACAGACACCACTCAAACCAGAACCGATGAATCGGTCCTTGAGAGGGGGTACTGTCAGGAACCTTAGCATTGCCACTATAGGTGTTCCCAAGCTATTAAAGAGGACACGTGCAACATTTAAAACCAATCGGATAAACGTTTGGTTTCCCTGCCACATGTAAAATAGACTTTAGCAATCTTGTAAATAGCGCCCCTTTGTTTTCTGTAAATCATCCCCCTCCTAAGATGGCCGCCGCGGTGGCTCTCTGTTTCTCAGTGGGGTAGTGCAGGCTAGTGTATATGGGAAGAGTGCGAGTAAGTATCTGCGCACTTCAACGAAGGAAATCAGAGAAGCAGCAGTTGGATTTTGCAGCTCCGCGTTTATAATTCAGACGGGAGTTGCAGGGTCCGAATTCAAAGTATTTGCCCTGTCTTGTCACGAAGGCTTCCTCGCCTTCAAGTTTGAGCAGTTGAAACTGCTTTCCAGTTATTCCATCTGGTACGAGGTCCGTGCTCCGGAGCCTCGAGGAAGAAACAGCTGTGGTGACGGTTGGGCAAAGGAGCAGTAAGTGAACTCTTTACGCTAGGAGCTCATAGAAGACTCCGTGCAGCATTTCAGAAAGCAGAACTTGAGCTCCTGAGAAGCAGCAGCAGGAATAGCGCTACAGCCAGTAAGTGAACTCATTAACCTGAGCAGCGACTGAAGATATAGCGCTTCATGTTTAGAAGCTGAACTAATGCAAAAGGCAGCACAGAGAGAAAACTCTAATTAAACAGCAGCGTAGCCCATTCCAGCAGCGTACTTGGCCAATAGAACTTAACCTTCTTGCGCTTTACCTATTTTTTACCTATTCCCCCCTGTTCCTTACCCTGTACCTTTTTGCGCGCCTTGAAGGATACCAAGGACCAAGAGACTGCATATAGCTACAATGTGAACTATTGGATAATTGTGAAGAACACTTTCAAGTCAAGAGTAGGAGGTCTTTCAGGTACATAATAAAAAGAATAGCAGATACAAGGAGTCCATAGAAAATTAGATTTACAAGTAATGTAGCTCTCCTTACCTAGCTCCCTGCTAAACATTCATACATTATACATGAAGAGTTGCAATTGCCTTGAACACCACTGGTAGGATAAGCTTTATTATTTCACATAGAGTGATGTAAGAAAAGGTGGGTTGTTGTTTACTTTCTTCCCCTTCTGTGTATTAGGCATTCCTACTGGGCAGAGGACCGAAGCCAATAAGCGTCCAGCAGGCAGTGTGGGTAGCAGCCGTATTCAAGGTGTCTCTTCTTTCTTCCACTTCCCCTTTTCCCTTTGGCTGGTGTTCTTTGCTCCTAGAAGCGGTGACACTGGTTGGAGGGCGATTGGGACTAGCATCGATACTGCCTCTGCGAAGTGCTTGGAGCTACTTGACAGATAATACATCAGGTTCCGGCGAGCTATTGGGACATCTGCTGCGCTGTGTGAATAATCTAGGGCAACTTCAAAGAATGACGGTCTCAAAACATATCAAAAAATTAAGCAATAGTGACACCGATATTATGAAAATACTTTATTTAAACTTCATACATGGTTAGATAAATATAACATCTATAAATAAGATCATACTCAGACTAGCACAGGTACAATATTCTGACTACACTCATTCATCATACATTCATACTACAGTCCATACCATTAGTCATATTGATGTATATGATCAATATAAGGTTTACAGTTTAAATCACTATTGATGTAGCAAAAACAAAGTAAACAATTGATATTTGAGGTGGTTTTCAGGTTTGGCTCTACGCACGTTTTGACAGACCACTGTCTTCATCAGGAGTTCCACCACCGAATATTGTACTCTGTAATGATAGTAATGTATTTTATACATGAACAATAATATATACATTGGTGTCACTATTGTGAACTGCAACCATAATTCATAAATTATAATTTATACACAAAACTCTAACAGTTAAAGTTTTACATCCTTATAATAATAAAAAAGAGCCTACATATTTCATACAGATAAAGATACAAAAACACATTACATATATACAAGCATGTCTCACATACAAATGTGTGTGGACATATATAGATTCATCATAAACAGTTTTTTCAGCTTGTCACATATAACTAAACAAAAATAAAGTATAGAACCCCTTACCAGAGTATTTGTGATTTTGGCCATACGAGGAGAGAAAGGAGGCTTCCCTAGCATGAAGTTCTGAAAAGATTATGTACAACAGAATAGGTGTTAGACCTGACATCATTGGCGTGAGTCTCCCTTCCATTTTTGACGGATTGTCTCCTCTGTTTTTTATATGTTTTTGATGGATTTATGCTTTAGGCACTGTGCCACTGCTAATCAGTGCCACAGTGCAAGTGCTCCCTATGTTAAATTGATGTACTAATTGATTTTTCCATGATTGGGTTATTTGATTTACTGTCAGCCCCTAGTACAGTGCACCATGTGTGCCCAGGGCTTGTAAATCAAATGCTGCAGGTGGGCTTGCAGCACTGGTTGTGCCAACCACAGAAGCAGCTTGTAAAGTGTGTCTCAGGCCTGCTATTGCATGGCTGGTGTGCAGTCTAGCAATGCCATGTTGGCATGGCCAAGTGCACCCACTTGCCAGTCCCTAAACCTTCCCTTGGCTTCATATTAGACGCCCCTATGGTAGGCCCAAGGGCAGGGTGCATTGTAAGTATAAGGTAGGACATGCACTGATGTGTGTAGCATGTCCTAATAGTGAATTACAGCCATTTTTGTTTTTCACTATTGATGGCTACCTGTTCTCATAGGTTAGAATGGACAGTTAGATTATTACATTCTTCTAACCCTAACTGACTCGGGGAACATGGTAGAAATTCGAATTTAGTATGTCTGAACTCAGAATAATAAAATACATATTTTAGTAAAGTTTATTTTAATATTCTGTGTTTGCAAATACCACTTTTAGAAAGCAGGTATTTGCTTGCCTAACCATTTGAGCCTGCCTCTGCTGAGTTGTGTATTCCTTGTCTGGGTGTGTGAGTGACAAGGCTGGGAAATTCCGGGAGACAGGCTGGGGCAGCCCAGTGGTGAATAGAGAGATCTGCATCTAGTTGGGAGGGAGGAGTGCACCTGGGACCTGAACAGGGCTGGGCCTTCCTTCTACAATGCTGGCTCCACCTCCTATGGCTTCTCTGATGTATCTGCCCTGCACTGTGAAACGAAAGGAGGATTCATGTCAACAGAGTGCTCCAGAGCTGTATCTTCCCTCCCATGTGCTGGCTCCACCTCCTGTGGGGCGGCTGATGTCTCTTCCCTGCACAGTGAAAGGAAGATGAGAGTCATGTAAACACAGTACTCAGGAACTGGTTTGGACTAGTCAGAGGCCTCTCTGCCTTCAGAGAACAAAGGATTTTGGGGTATAAATATTGGGACCCTGCTCCCAAGAAATTGGATCACTTCTGGACAAGAAACCTTTCTGCCAAGGAGAAGAACCAAGGAAGCTGCAGGAGTTTGGACTGCCCCTCTGCCAGTGTGTTGTGTGCTGAGTTGGCCTGCAATGGTTGCTTCATTGACAAGGGAAAGGAGAAGGAACTTTGTAAGGACTTTCATCTACAGAATATTCTCCAAGGGCTTGAACTGTGCTTGCCTCCTGCTGAAGTCTCACGGACGAAAGACTTCACCTCCAGCTCCACACTGAATTTCCTTGCTGGGAATTCTGACTCCAGTCACTTGCGTGCTGCTGGGAGCTGGAAGCGCGATGCATCGAGAAGAAACGTGTCGCCGCTGCAGCTGAAATCATTGCATCGCCGGAGAAGCAAACGTTTGCCGCATCTCCCTGGAAGCGTTTGTTCTTCAAAGCTGCCTGCTGTCACATCACCAGAGAAGCGTAACGCCATTGTGAGAGTCGCCATTGCATCACTGGAGAAGCGTGTCACAGGGCCTGTCGTGGCTCCAAAGTACAGAGTCGTCACAAGGCTGCCAGGGCATCATCGCATAGTCATTGCATCGCCGCATCAAGAGCGCCATTTTCTCGCATCGCAGCCGGATCATCGCATTGCATCAAGGCGCCATCTTGTGCACTGCAACGGGCACGCATGACCTCCGCACCGGTAAGAAGCATGACGCATCCCCTACTCTGCGCAAGCATTGAGGCACGACGCATCATCTCCCCCAGATCACGGAACCGACGCATCTCCCCTTTTGCGCGCCTTTTGTTTTCTTTGGGTTACGTATCCAGGTACTTCGTTGAGAACTTTGTCGCATCTACCAGCAACTTGAACTAAGCAACTTTAATAATCTTTTAAGTAATTTAAGTGTAGTATTGTGGATTTTTGTCGCTTGTGGTCTTGTGTTTAAGTCTATATAAAGAATACTTATTTTTTATAAAACCTCGGTTGTGTCCATCTGTAGTGTTTTCACTGTATTACTGTGCATATTCACAAATGCTTAACACACTGCCTCTGAGATAAGACTGTCTGCTCGGGCCAAGCTACCAATGGGGCGAGCAGGGGTCATTAAGGAGTGTAATCCCCTTATCCTGACTTAGAAGTAAGGGTCCCTATTTGGATAAAGGTGAATACCATTGCCAACCAGAGACCCCCAGATCGATTTTTGCCATACCAGAAAGGAGGCTTCCCTAGTATGAAGTTCTGAAAAAATTATGTACAACAGAGTAGGTACATGGGCAATGCGGCAAAGCTATGGCAAAAATTACTTACGATCGTTGTTTCCAATTCATAGTAGATTGAAAAGGGGGGGTTTACCATGTAAACAGCACAAATCTGTGCATGAAGAGCACGA
The DNA here is from genome assembly GCF_964263255.1 of Lissotriton vulgaris. Taxonomy (NCBI): domain Eukaryota; kingdom Metazoa; phylum Chordata; class Amphibia; order Caudata; family Salamandridae; genus Lissotriton; species Lissotriton vulgaris. The sequence goes on from NC_141685.1 coordinate 220,771,036, forward strand.
TAAGAGTTAAAGCCAGACTGTATTTTGGAGCGTCATTTGAAAAAATTGGGAGTCTTCTTAGCACACCTGAAACAATATCAATTTTGCCAAAAAAATTATGAACAACCTCCTATAACTTATTTTCACTGAATTTAGATGTTGCAGTTTAAAGAGATACTAGAAACACTGAATACCTGTGTATTTTATACCGCATACCGCCTTGCTGAGGTTATTCTATCTTGTTATGTTCTGACCTCGTAACTAAAAAGAGTCTTGCTCTGCAGTTGAAAAAGAAGCCAGAACATATCGGATATTTAGATCCAAGCTAGTGGACCGAAGGTTCCAGACCATACAAACACACCTATTTTGGTGTTGAAACAAAAAAGAAAAAGACAGGCGAAGTACCTGTTTGAGATTAATGTCTGTTGAATGGACGAGCAGCCTGTCCTCTATGTTCTATGGAAAGCATCCAGAAGCTGAAAAATGGATAACAACGAGTGTTTGAATGTCAAACTCACGCTCATCGGTAGGACTAATGTGAATGCATTTCACAATACACTATCTGTAAAATGCGCAAAAGTTATATTCAAAAAATGAATTAGTCAAGTCAAAGTCAAATGGTCTTTATTCGGATATAAAATATCCATAAAAGTACAAATCATCACTGCCAATATACATATACATGCATTACATATAACATACATTCATCAACATAAAAATACAAGAAGAATAAATAGCATAAAACCAATGTGCAAGGCGTAGCAATAAAGTGCAGATAAACGCAAATTTAAACCTTCAATAAGTACAGAGAATCTAGCAGCATATTGTGCAAAGATCGCAAATTTGTAAACTTTGGACTAAGTGCAAATAAGCAATTGTAAACATCAGACGAAGTGCAAAATAAGCTATCACATATGTGCTAGATCCATATCGAGGAGTAATTACAAATGTATAACATGGTTTAAGGTGCATTCATGGAAGCTCGTGAACGTACCACTGCTCGCAGAAATGAACTCACTTGAAAAATCATGTCATCACAACCCAGCTGCAATATTTCCTGGTATGCAAAGGTATATTGTTTTGTATATCTTACATAAAATGTACAGGAAAAAAGAAAATGTAACATTGTTTGTTTACAACCAGTGCCACATGGGCAGAATGGCTCCTCCAGGTTACTATTAAAACCAATCGGGAAACAGATTCAGTATTTTATGCTGTTATCCCTGAGGCGATAAAGCAAACTCCTATTCCATCTTCCAATATTTTTCTTAAGATAGTCCTGTGGCATATAATAATTGTTACTTAATGACCTCTGGATGGAAATATATCTAATAATTGAAGATTTACAAAACTCATTGTTTCCTCTTTCTACTCGATATAAATCATATAGTGCCCCTCTCACTACCTTTAAGTTTATACCGTCTGCAGTTAAAGGAATATGAAAGGTATATTCTAGCTGAACGCTGGCTAAACTATTCTGCACTGCTCTAAGCCAGGGTATTCCTTTGCCTCCATCACATTTAGGGCAGTCTGTGATAATTTCTTGTGTTAAAATCGCAGCTGGATTTCGCCATATCTTTAGCCAAAATAGAGCAGGTCGTGATTTAATAAAATCCTCCACATAATGTAAATTTAGTTCTTTATGGCATATGTAGGTAGGTGATGAAATTTGAGCCCCTAAAATCTTTCTACAGAATCTATTTTCCTCCATTTGTATTCCATTACAATTTACATGCCCCCATACTTCGGCGCCATAAGTCGGCGTGGGCAGGCATTGGGTTTTATAGATCTGTAATATTGGCATCACCACTTCAGCCCTCTTGGGCTGTCGCAGGCTGATGATGGAATTAATTGCCTTGCCAAGTTTATTTCTACCTTGAGCTATATGCGAACGCCATGATCCTGATTCAGAAAAAACTAAACCCAAATAAGGAAAAGTGCTGGTGCTTTTTAAAAGATCGCTTCCGGACATTATGTGCTTAATATGGTACTTTTTTGGCCCACAAGACATTATGTAAGATTTTTTTAAATTAGTGCAAAGTCCCAAATCCGCCATGAAGGATACAAAACATGAGATTAAAGTGCGTAGTGCTTTTGTTGTGCGGCCCATTAGGACCGCATCATTCGCATATAAAAGTACGGGGTAAAATTGACCATTAATTTTTGGCACATCCCATGCTAATTCAGACAGGGTGTTATTTAATTTATTAATATAAGGAATAAAAAGCAAGGGAGCTAAAACGCACCCTTGTCTCACCCCTCTGCCAATTAGGATGTCCCTAGAAACCTCTCCTTCATTGTTGATCTCTGTGCAAATACGCCAAAAAGTGTACAAGTGCAATGTCCAACCCATAATTTAAAAGAATCTCCCATAGACGTGAATGATTGACAAAATCAAGCGCTGAAGTTAAGACCATAAAACCCAAATATAAAGGTACTTTTTTAGCAACAGTATATTTTCCTAATATAAGACTCAAATTTAGGCACAGTGCAACAGTTCCAACACTACTCCTAAAACCCAACTGACAACAATTTAAAATGTGCTTGTCCTCTGCCCAATTCCTGATCCTATTAAAAACAACCCTGCCCAAGGTCTTTAGAGTATTATCAATCAAGTATATTGGGCAATACCAACTAGGGTTGGATCTGTCCCCTTTCTTAAAAATGAGCACAATTATACTCGTTGATCAGATTTTTGGAGTTGGTGTGTTGGTCAAGTTATTAAAAACGTTACATAAAAGAGGGGACCAAAAATTAGTTTCAGATTTAATGAGATCAATTGACAAACCATCTGAGCCTGGGGCTTTCTACCCTGCGCTTTCATGTATAGCATCCTCTACCTCAGCTAATGATATTGTAACATTAGTAACTGGGGGTAGCTATCAGTGCTTGTTATATGGGCTGTATATATTCTTGAAAAGTGTTCCTCCCATGCCTTACTAGGTATGTTACAGTTTAGGGGAGTAATGTTCTGTCCCATAGCCCGCTTTGATTTAACCTCTTTCCAAAACCCAGTTACGTCTTTGAGAGCGGCTGTGCAGGCAAGGGAGTCCCACCATTCCTTTAATACCTCCTCTGCATGTAATTTGGTTGCTTTCTTATAACGTTCCCTCAATAATCTGACTAATGTCATGTCCCTTGGTTCGCAGTCTAATGCGTCGCGAAGAGCCCTATTGGCCCGGGAACAAGTACCATCAAACCATCAAGGGTTCTTGCCCTGACTCATAGCAGGTTTAGAGATCTCATATTTGATACCAGCACATAACTCAGAAAAAGCCTGGACTATCTCTACTCCTGAGCATGTATTAGACAAACACGTTTCCGCTAACGACGGATAGGATTTTATGGTGCGGGCAAGTAAGGCTTTGTTGTCTATGCCCTTCCAGATCACTTTCAGTTTGTCTGTAGATGCCTCCAGGTTCTTCGCCCCTATTTCCTCTCGTTTTTTTAATTTATTGAGAAATCTAATAGTTGTTAAAATTGGATTATGGTTGCTGTAACTTGTGCCTAATACTTCAGCCTTGACTAAGAAATTCCCAAGGCAGGAAGAAATAAAAACATAATCTATGATAGTTGAACAGCCGCGACCTCTATAGGTAGGCAAAACACATTTATCTGATTCGCATCCTACTTTTTCTATTACATTAACCAGGTCACTGGTAGATAAATAACTAGACAGTTCCTCCCCTCTTCTACACGGGATTATCCGGGCAGATATAACAGCAGATTTATCTGTTCTCTTATTCAAGCGGGCATTAAAATCCCCCCCCCCAGACAAATTCCGTCTAATTTGCCATACCTTTCCTCATCTATCAGATTATCAATAAAATCAAATAAATTGTTAAAATTCTTATTAGGCAGTGATGTAAAATTGTTATTATGAAAATGTATTAAACACAGTGTAATTCCCCGCGTATAAATCAGAGCCTGGAAATTCCCATCATTCGTCTTTATGGGTTTTATATTGCTGTCTGCAGTAATCTTTATCCATATAGATAATCCCCCACTTGGTCGGCCAGATTCAGGACTAGATACAATGTTGTTATAACAGACAAACCAATCAAGCAGCAGGTCTCTAGTGCACCATCCGCCATATTCATGAAAATCGGCATTTGCGATTCTGAAATAGCGAAAAAAAGCGAATCGCTATTCAGAAATCGCAAATCCGAATTCATGAAGAATTGCGATAAAAAATAGCGATTCGCACGCAATCGCAAATTCCGTTAGCGATGACCGATAATCGCAGAATAATCGCTATTTCCGGCTACCCGCGCCTGGACTGCGAGCTCGCAAATAGCGATATCGCTATTTGCGATATCGCTATTTGCGAGATCGCAAACTCGCGAGATCGGGAAAACGGGAAGTCGCATTTCGAGCCCAGTGATGACATCACAACCAGGAAGCTGCCGGTTCCCACCACCATTTTCCACATTGAGGCAGAGAGAGAGGGAGCATTTTGGAGAGCTGCAGCTAACTGGAAAATTACACTGATCCACAACCCTGGTACCATGGCTGAGGAACCTGCACCTGGCACCAGCAGCTCGTCTGGGCGCAAGAGAAAATTGAAATTCTCTGAGCAGGAGCTGGAACACCTCATTGAGGGGGTTGTGGCCAACCATGACAGACTGTTTGGCGCAAATTCTCGGAGGGTCCCTGAACAGGAGAAGCGGCGCATATGGCAGGGGATAGCCTCGGCTGTGAACTCCGTGGGAGTGGCAGCCAGGTCCCTGGAGGAATTAAAAAAGCTGTGGTACGACCTCCGAGGCCGTGCCAAGGAGAAGGTGGCGGTGCGCTTGGGGAGTCCTCGGGCACTGGAGGAGGAGGACCAACTGTACCACCCAACACTCCCATGGAGGAGCAGGTCGAGAACACCCTGGAGAAGGAGGCCTGTGTCGGTTTTACAACACTGGACTCATCCCGCACCACCCAAGACACCCAAGGTAAGTGGCATGCGACTGCGACCCTGCCCCCTATGGATGTCCATGACCAAATAGGCTCCCGCAATGTCCCATAGGCATGCCATAGTTGCACATCAAGGAATGTCCTGAAGCATTGTGAGAGATGTAGTCTGGCCACAATGTTGTAGTACCACAATGCAGCCAGACAGGTCCCAAAGCACACAAAGCCACTGCCATTCAGGGAATGTCACCCAGCATGCATGTAGCAACTGCACGTCTGCCAGATACATGCAACTAATGATCCACCACTTACCCCCACAGGTGGCGATACCAGCGACAGCGATAGGCTGGAGATGGATGAGGGCGTCCCGGAGGTGGAGGTGCCAACACCAACCCAGGCACCAGCCCCTGCTGCTGCATCTACACCAGCAGCAAGTACCACCTGCAGCGTCCCCCCTGCAACTGGTGCAGCACCCACATCCGCTGGCAGGCCAGCCCCCATTGTGCCTCCTGCCACCGCTGCTCCTCCCAGAGCCGCAGCCAGGGCAGTCACTCCTGTGCCCCCTGCAACTACTACAACAGCCACACCAGCAGTCACACCCCCTGCGTCTGGGGCACCTGCAACACCGGCGGTCATACCCCCAGCAGTTGTTGCCTCTACATCCGGGGCTGCGCCAGTGTCCACACAGCGGCCAGCCTCACACTCAGGCCAGCAGGGCAGGCGTGGCAGGTCACGCCGGCACTCCACAGCACCTAGCAGGCGGGCCAATGCTCATGGACTGGCGCGGCTCAGCGTCGAGAGACGCATGCTCCGCATTCACCAGCGCCACGCTCAGCAGCAGGGAGCTTTACAGCTGCAACTGCACATGATAGGGCGCAATGTGGCCTCTGTTGCAGGCCACATGGAAGGCATGAGGGCAGACATGGCAGGTGTGGGAGAAGGACTGGCCCGCATGGCTGCAGCCTTGGAGGCCAACACCGCGGCTATGTCGAGAGAGCGCAGTGTAACACGCCGGCGCCACCGCCAACTAATGACCCGGCTTGACACTAACAGCAGGGCAAGTTACGTGTCAGCGAATGCTACATCTCTGTTGGCGCGGCGCTCCCTGACCCAGCAGCACCAAATCATACAGTGCAGCGAGGACATGACAAGGGTGCTGGAGACCCTCACCACGGCCGTCATTGCTCTTCACCCTCCAGCTATTCCATCTGTTGTGGGGGGTGATGATGCGAGTGAGGGGGCGTCCAGCGTCAGCTCTCAATCTGCCTCACAGGCCCCACCACACACCAGCAGCACCATGCCCCCCCATTGCCTGAAGCCCCGGAGGAGGATGCCCCTCAGAGGCGCTATGGCGGAGCGCGCACTAGGCGCTCCTAGAGAACTGCAGTTAATCAATGGCACAGGCTGAGGTTAAGCCTGCCATGTAGTGAAGCACAGCAGTATGGCGTAATACTGTTTGTTGGACTTATTTGGACAGGAACCTTATTTTTATTTTTGTGAATTTAACAAATACATTTATTTTGCTACACACATTAGCGTTGTGTTATCATTACATTTTGCATGCATTGTTGATTTGTGGGGTGATGGAAGTGGTTGTACTAGAAACTGTTCACTGTGATGTGGTTGCGACGTCTGTGCCCTTCTGCTGGGTTCTCCCCATGTGCATGGCGCGCATGTGCAGGTGGCCGGTTGTCCCCCTCAGATTCACTGCCAGAGATGTCAACAGGTATCCGGCGCTTGGTTGCAATGTTATGTAGTATTGCGCAGACAGCCACAATGCGGCAGCACTTTTCAGGACTGTAATACATGGCCCCACCTGTCTTGTGCAGTATGCGGAACCTGCTCTTGAGCAGGCCAAATGTCCTTTCTATGCAATTTCTTGTCCGTATGTGTGCAATATTGTAGCGCCGTTGCTGGGGTGTAGCAGGGTTGAGGTATGGGGTCAAGAGGTATTCACGGAGGGCGTAGCCACTGTCACCTGAATGAGAGGAGCAGATGGTGATTGCCTGTGCTGCGCTGTTACATCTTTGCAATGTGACATTTCAATCAAAGTGTACTTACCAAGTAGGTGTCCTTCCCCAAACTCTCATGAGTCATGGGTACTCCCTGGGTACTGTGCAACAATGTCAGTGATGTATGTCTTAGCATTGCAGACCATCTGGATGTTGAGGGAGTGGTAGGACTTTCTATTGCGGAACATATACTCCATGCCAGCTGGTGGGCAGATGGCGACGTGGGTACAGTCTATACATCCGAGCACATTTGGAAAATGGGCTACATTGTAGAATTGTAGCTTGGTCATGTCCAATTCCTGTTGGCTGGCGGGGAATTTGATGTGACGGTGTAGCTGGGTGAGCATGGCGTCAACAAAAGTGTGGAGGCAGCGTGACATGGTGGGCTGGGATATCCCCCCAGCAGCCGCTACTATCCCCTGGAAACTCCCGGAGGCCAGGAGGTGCAGGCTACACAATACCTGCACATGTGTAGGCACAGCATTGGTACGGCTTGTTGGGTGCTGCATCAGGGGGTCAAGGTCCTGTATTAGCTGCATTATCATTTCCCCATTCAGCCTGTATTTCGCATATATCTGCTCTCTGGTTTGGCCCAGCAAGGTGACCCGCTGGCGGAATATCCTGTCCTGGATCCTGCGTCTCCTCCGTGCTAATCGCTGTAGCCTGCGACGCCTCACCACCATGTACATTCCTGGCATTGTGGGTCTCCTAATGCTGCTGCTGATGATGGTCCTTATGTGTGATTGGTCAGGCCAGTACCTGTTGGTGATAGGACAACGGTTTTTTGAAAAAAAAAATCCATGGCTTTCATGGTTACCACCTGCTTTGAGTTGTCCTTATTTTGCGCGGTGCAAATAGCGATTTTTGGGTTTTTCGCTAATAGCGATTTTTCTTGAATACCGATTGCGATTAAATTGCGATTTCGCAATTATTTTCGCTGAATCCGTGGTGTGTCGCTATTTCCGAATCGCTAATGCTCACCTGCCGGGATTCTGCGAATATTTTAGCGGATTCGCAAATATGTGTTTGCGAATTCGCTATTTTGTTGTTGAATGCTGATTACGGAAATTGCGCCCGCATTTGCATTTTCGCAGCGATTGCGGGCACAATTTTACTTCATGAATCAGGCTGCATGTTTCTTGGAACATTAGGATATCAAATTGACTTACCAAATCAATCCACTCCATTATATTCAATTTAGCTTTTAAGCCTGCGATGTTCCAGCTAATTATATTTAGATTTTGATCTAAAGGCCGTGGATCAAAAATAACGGGACAAGTTGCTAATGATTTTACCAAGCAAATTTCATTGGGAGTATCTATCAACCTAGGTTCGGCGATAGCCGAACAATTCAACAATAATCCCACTTGCCCTGCTACAATATTCAAAGGTCTGTTTGGTGGTCAATCCTGCCTCTCAAGGTCAGATAAAACTGTAAATCTATTATATGTTGAGTATAGTGGAGTGGCTGGGTTATGTCCTCTCTGTTGAGGTCTGTAGAAAAAGCCCAACGATACTAGGGTGATATTTGTGGGACCATTAAACTGATCAGACGCAACTTTCAGTAACCCTTTCACCAGTGAAGGGTACCTCAGATTCACGACTATAGAGTCTCCCATGATGTTTTTAGTGTAGGATCCTACCCATCCTTCCCTACGCGCCATCAAAATATCGTTGGCAATCTCCCGCCCCGCCCCCTTATACTTGCACAACCAATCAATGCATTTATTTTTAAGCTGGTCCCAAGACTCATTTTGATCATCTGTAAGGGGGGGTACACCAGTTAGAATTATTGCATAAGGGCATGCCTCTAGGGGTAGATGAAGGACATCCTTCGCATGTTTTTTGACCTGCGAGACAGTAATAAGCCTGTTGCTTAAATCTAAAACGGGTTTTGCCCGGGCCGGCGCAGGAACTGTACCCGGGGATACTATCGGGGGTGAATGGTCACTAGGGGGCCTATTTACTTCAGGCGCTTTTTGCAATGGCAGCATACTGGCCCCAGTACTAGACACAGTATTGACTGGTAAACTATTAGTTTTGCCATTACATTTTTCGCAAACATTATTGTTATCAAGCAATGTACGAGTACCACTCCCCCCTGTGATTCCTTTGTTAATAGCTTCCAAGTCCTTTAGGAGCCTATCACCCCTAGCTTGATCAATGATAGTAGTCCCTTTTCTCTTGGCATCCTCCTTCTTCACTAGGCTTTCCAATCTATTGAGACGTTTAAAAACAACATTAAATTGTTTGTCCATTAGACTTTTTAAGCGATTAAAAGTGGAATCCACTATGGTTTCAATTAGGTTTCCGTTACCCCTTCCTTGTATGCCTTTTTCCGGTGTTGACTCATTAATGTTTAAAGAAGAGTGCGTGTTAACATGATTATAAACCCTAATATAATGAAAACGGGTACCTAACATATTTAAAACAGAAAGGGCAACAAGATAAAAACAACCTGATCTCCGTGCATGATGTTTCACACATTTAAATAATGCGAACGAAACTCGCAAAGCGTCAATGGAGACTGTATCCCCGCTATATAATACCCGACAGCTGCAGATAAAGCTTACCATTCTGCCTATATGGATATTACAAGCAGCTCTTTCAGTGATGTAGGTCCCGGCGTACCTATGCAGAAGTAGGTAGACAGCCGGGGAAAACTGTTGCGCTTACCTGACATCTTTAAATTTGAGTCCAGTGCGGTCATGTGACCAAGATGATAGAAATAGAAAACAGATTCTCAGCTCTGAAACGAAATACCTCGTTAGCCATATTGGATCGGGTGAAAAGCAATAAGAGGAAACCATGCAGATGTATTTTTATTTTCTTTATAGGCAGATTCCCCAAAGGACGATAATAAAAAGGAGATCGCCAAAAACGAAAAAGAAATAAAGGCGTACATGGTTTATGGCGGTGTATGCATATATGAACTCTATGTATGAGGGCATATGGTGAATCTCGCTGAGAGATACTTGTATCAGCTATAGTGGCCATATTTATAAAGATTATTCTAATATAGATAGATGTATATAAACAAACCCTGTGCGTAGTTTGCGTAGCAGCACTACACGTAGCTACACGTAGTATACTTTGAACTTCACGTAGTACGCGTAGCGTAGCTGATGACACTGTGTACTTGTTTGAACTGTGAAAAAATTGCAAAATAATTGCAAATTGCGTCCTGCACAGTGCTCGTTATGATAAAATAAGTATTTTCTATCTTTATATGCTAAAGAGCATATAGTACTTTCACAAAAGTGAAACTTAAAAATTAGCAAGCAGTGAGAAAGGTGATGATTTTGGGATCCTCCATAACCTAGGGGAGTACCAAACAGATGCCTTGAAAACAAAACAGCACATCTTATTGAACGATTTGGTGGTTGTCCCATCCTCTTAGGACAACCCCAAGCTCAATTATTGGCAAAAAAACATTCCCAACCAAAGGCCCTGCAAAGCATCATGGGATGAGATTAGCAGTGGGCAGTGAATATTATATAGTATCCAATACTAAAATAATTCTACTAAGAGCTGCAGTTCATCTGGTGGTTACTAGATGTCCCTCACGAGTCAAATGCAAATGCTTGATGAAAGGGTTTTAATGGTTTTGCATTTGACTCGTGAGGGACATCTAGTAACGACTAGTGGAACTGTAGCTTGATGTAAGAATAATTTCAATGCTTTCCATTTGACTGGTGAGGGACATCAAGTAACGACTAGGTGAACTGCAGCTCTTTGTAGAATTATTTTGATATTGGATACTATAATATTCACTGCCCACTGCTAATCCTGTCCCATAATGCTTTGCAGGGATTTTGGTTGGGATTGTTTTTTTGCCAATAACTGTGCTTGGGGTGGTCCTGAGAGGATGTGACCACCACTGAAGTTCAACAAAATGTGCTTTTTGTTTATGCTCTTTGTGTTCAAGGCATCTGCTTGGTCCTCCCCCTAGGTTAGGGGGGACCCCAAAATCATCAGCTCTCTCATTGTCTAATGTTTTCTTTGAAAAAGTTTACTTTTGTGAATTGGTTATATGCTTTTAGGCATGTAAAATTGCTTTTTCAAAGCATCTGAGGATATTGTTCATTTAGCTGCTATGCTACGCGATTAAGCACAAACTTTGCATGCTCTGTCAGCGTAGTGTAGTATTATGCCCAGGGTTAATATTAACTATATATTAGAAGTGGACTATAGAGTGGTAGAAAAAATGAACCGAAGGTCACATATCAAATGTTATAACGGCTGGTCTGATCCTATAGGATCTCAGAATTGAGCCCAATCATGTGCATGACTAAAGAAAATATCCAAAACACCTCCCTTTGTTTTCGAATTGATTCAGCTTCTCGGGTGTTTTTAATTTCAATTTTCTCCAGAATTAGCCATCTAATTTCGGTTTCGCGATGGTTCATTTCCTGATAGTGTTTAACTAGGGGTGCCAGCTGTTTGTTAGTCTTGATTCCTGAACTATGTTCTGTCAAGTGAACAGAGAACTGCCGCGAGGTCTCACCGACATATCCTTTATTGCATGGACATAGCAATAAATATATGACGTTGTCCGTTTTGCAATTAGTGAAAGTTCTGAGTTTAATTTCCTTGTGGTTGTAAGTGTATTTATCTGTAATAATGCCACCCTCACACACTTTACATTGGGCACTTTTATGGTTGCCTGTGATGGAATGACTAACGCATATAGTTTTCTGTATGAAGGGCAGTTTGGATGGCAATCTAGAATGTCCCATGAGATCTTTCAAATTTTTATTACGTTTGTAGGCCCACCCCGTGATTGTGCGTCTTTTTGTTTACTTCTTTGTTGATTATTTCTTTGCTTCTTGGAATAATCGGGTGCTTGCTTAGAGTTAACCATTTCAGAATGACTCTTAACCTGTGGTTAATCCAGCTCTGGATCCCACATTTCTAGCTTAGCATAGGTTTCTTCGATAATTTTAGTCAATTTCCGCTCCTGCTGAGCAGGAGTAAACTCCCTCAGGTTTGAGCATATTGCTAAACCTTCTGCCTCCCCTTTTATGATACTCAACACAATAGTGGATACTGAAGCAAGATTGTCCATCAGTTTCATCACTTAGTCCAGTGCAGGCGCTGCCTCGTACTCATTCATAAGCTGTTTGAATACATCAGGTAAGACAGTCAGTGAAGGGGGTTCCATGAGTTCCAGTATATATGCTAGCAAAGACTGTGCCCCATGACAATCTTCCACCGGGGGAGCCATCCCCAATGGCAAGCAAATTGTTAAAATTCTGAGTTTTTCCTGCAGGCGATTATGAAGGAAAAACTGCCTTAAGCTGACTTGTTTTCTGTGCTATCAAGAACAGAATTTGCTCCTGACTAGTGGAACTTGATCCTTTATGGCATTCAGTGTTTGCGGGCTGATACTCGTGTTAGCCAATTGTGGTTGTGTAGCCTGAGCAGTTCATGCAGGGTCAATTGTGAGTGTTCCTATAATGATCTGTGATAGATTTCTGTAAGTTATTACTAGATCTCTGTACGGTGTTGCTATTTCTGCTGCATCTCAATTAGCAATATTAGGATGGAGTGTATAAGCTGCTCGGACCAGTCAAGTTGCGACTTCTTTACAGAGCAGACCGAGTCTCACATTTTCTACAGAATGGGGGAGGGCATCTTTAAGCTAATTTATGTGTTCTTGGTAAGTTAACAGAATTTCTATGTCAAGATATGGAAATTATTCCTCTAGTGTTGTATCTTAGATCTAAGACTGAAACAAGTTGGTGCGAGCCTCCGCAGCCCGAAATGTAACCCAAGAATAGAATACCTATGTTCTGAATGCTTCGTGTTCCGCAACCACAACCAGATCATATTGTAGTAGCTTCAAAGTAACTGCATCTATGCAATTTTCTTTAATATCTGGAGTGTATACTTGTTTTTCAATGCCACCCTCACTTCTCCATTTACGGGCATTGTGTGAAGGGAAAAGAACGTTTATTGCATTCATTTATTGAGATAGAGTTTTGCACAATGTAGGAAAACGTTATCCTACATGCTAGAATAACCAACAGCCAACTGCATTGGGTATATCTACTCAGCTGAGGCGGAATTCCCAGAATTCAGCAACGTCTCTTTGAAAAAGAACAACGTTGGGTGTATAGACTCTCTACGAACAAAACTGGGCTTAATGACAATATCCCGTGGAACACTGTTCTTCAGAAGTAACACCTTGTGCATTTAAAGTTAACCAACAATGCTCCCTTTACCCTATTACTGCACTATGCAATAAAACTATCTTTTCATACCCAGACTTTGTTTCCCTACAGCTCTTTACCACGGAGCTTTTCGTTGTTTAAGTGTTTTGGGACATAATCCTTTCTGGCACTACCACCATTCCCCAGCAACATCTATAGCTGCTTGCTTGCCTGCCTCCACACTCTCCTATTTTTTGCTTTCCCTTTACCATACAGGTTCCTTTAACCTGTAAGCAGTGCCTTTAACATGAACGTGCACTTTGCTAATCGGCATGTATTGATAGTATCCCCACGTTGCCTTAGTAACCGCGTCATCATACGTCACGCCTTTCAGCGTGACGCCCAACACGTGCCACTTCGAGCCACGCCCACACCCGGAAGCCAGCTGTTCTTTAACTACACGCCTATCCGGCTCGGCTTCATCCTCGAGGAGTCGGCGGGCAGCTTCTAGGCACAACTGCCATTTCCCTTCCAGGTCGCAGTGAGTACAGTTTGCGAGGCTACAACAACCCCTGTTGGGGTGTTTTTTTGCTCGCTAGTCGAAATCTACCACCATGCTGATTGATTTCCACTTGTGCTTTATTCAGACAGATTCTTGATTGCAGCCTGTCCCCGATTTTCTATGAAGCATTACTCACTCGATCTTGAGTAAGCGCTTCTCCTTTCATATGCTCCTAAGCGTTGCTTTCACTCTTAGCTTTGATCAGTTTTTAATACGAGCTCACAACCACTTTTTTTGAGCGTCCTCCACTGCATGAGGAATTACGAATGGCGTTATCATATTACAATAGTATTTACACGAGTGCATTGATAGTGTTTGCGTGTGCCTACAATACACAGTGTATTTTGCATTCTGAATCACTATTGTGTCTAATACTAGATTTATGCCACATCTCAGTACCAGCTAATTAGCGTACCAATATTTGCACTAGAACCATGGGGAAAGCATGAAGCACCTCAAACAGTGAAACCACGTAACAGGCATGTAATAAATTGTTTGTTTCTTTTGTTGTTTCCTTCCACAGGTTTTTACTGACTCCAAATTTTTGAGAGTCAGACCATTTTTGACTGATTTTACATTCAAATAATATTTTTCACTTAGCCTAGGGTTGGGTGCGCCTTAGCGTGCGCAGACCGCCCAGGTTTATATGGTCCTGACGAAAACCTGACAATCCCGCTCAGAGGTTGAAACATGTAGACCCTTCTTTTTACTCCACATAGATATAGTCGACCATTGTAACCTTCTTTAATATCTTACACTTTGTTTTTATTATTGTCCAGTACCTTCAGAATAAAGTTTTATTGAAGGTATACTCTGTCAATTTTTAAAACACTTTTTTCTGTTTCTATAAATCCCCCCACACACAAAAAAAATTACCAGCTCCACTGTAATTCAGGTGTCGCAGCACACCCGGATGGCACTCGGCAATCCGGGTGGGCCCCAATGTTGAAGCATGTCACCAACCAGGTTGGTGAGTGAGGGGTTTATTAAAACAAGGAACAATTCTCCTTTAGTCTTCATAAATTTCCCCATCTCCATTAGGGCCACCTCCCAGTCCTGTGGTGATACTCCTCCTTTTTGTTTATATAGGATTTCCCTTTTCACCACTGACGTCTCTGGTTTGAAGGTGAGTATGGGTCTCTGAGAATAGCATAACTGAATTACTCAGATAGACTATTAAATAAGAACCAAACCAACGTTGGTGGTGCCATGTCGTGTAGTTCCCACTAATTTATAGGACCGGAGTGCTTGTTGGACAACATAAACTTTGGATGAGGTGCCCAGACTGATTTCAACCACCCCGCAGGGCATGATGGCGTAGACACCAGCTAGCTAACATTGCCACCATAAGCCCCCCTAACTCTACAGGGAGCGAATGGATTCTGACAACCACTGAACATGACAACCCTGACCCCTCAGGGAACATGGTGTTGTGTTTATATCTAGGACTCTAATTCAATATTCCCGATTTATACCCTTGTGAGGTTATAATCAATAATATCCCCAATAAAGGCATAAGACTCAGATCCATATTCAGTAATAGCCCATGCAGTCCAAAGCACAACACGGCTACTCCCATCGACTCCTAGAAAGCACAAAGCATTCTTTAAACAAACCAAGCCTCCAGCAGCCCGGGAAAATCCCCCCTGCTTTTGTTTTGATTTGAACAAGAACTCCTGAAGTCCAGAAAGAACTGTTAGTTCTTATTGACGTCTTATGTCCAACCTTACGTCAAACCGGGCACCTTCCAGGTATAAAATACCAACAGTTGCCTTAAGCAAACACACGGTGGTTTGTAGCAGAGCGGCCATCTACTTGCCCGAGAGCCCAGCTGATACAAGAGCCCACGGAAGCCGCCCCTCCTGCTTGACACACTGAGAGAGACGCTATCTTTTTCTCCAGCAGAGAAAATCCAGCTCCGGTGTTTCCAGCCTACTCTTGCAGGTGGCTGGGATATCGAGTCCTGAGGAAAGAGATACCAGACCTCCCACACTCTATTACCAAGGTACGGAGCTGACTAAACCCTTGAGAGAATTCTTGATGCAGATTCTTGGCAAAACAATCTTAACCAACTCAACTTAAACTGCTACTTATTCATCCCTTCCCATGTATTAGGCTTAGGTCAGGTACACCGGGGTAGGCTTAGTTAGAAGCACCAGTTGAGTACGTTAGTCAATATATTTGTGTATGTATATATTTTATCCATTTTAAAGTATCGTATGGCTAAGAAACCATATCAATGCTTTTACAGTATTATTTCATAATACTACTTTTACTGTACGCACTTTACTTTACTTTAAGTATTGCAATTGTGGCAATTCATTTCTCTTGCATGAGGAAGAATACTGCTCAATAAATAACACCTTTTATTGAAAACGCCCGTCTCTCTATTTCTCTGCATTCTGGTGATTCTAAGTATGCACTGCTGACTGAGTGAAATAGCTGCCTATTGTTTTCACACGACTCTAGAGATACACTCTTATTCTGAGGGAGCAAAGTTGTCATGTTTATGCGGTTGTCGGAAACTGAATCCCTTCTTGTCTGAGCCAGGGAAGTTCATCCCTCCCTTTTCGTTCAAGGAAGTTTCCAGTGACCTCTGAGCTAGCTGGCGCAAACCTAAATTAAGTTTAACATAGTCAGTAGAGACCTAGATGACCTCAGTCGTATATCTACACTGCTGTTTATGTTATTCCAATGCGCAGAGCCTATTGGGAAAATAGGTACTACACTACAATGGAAATGTATCAGAACCTTTGGCTCAGTCACCTGTGCTTACTTGTGATATGCAGATTACACAGTGGGAAGTTTTCAAAATATTTATTTAACACATTTTATTCTTGTATAAAATTCATGTGCTGCAATAATCAGTTGACAGAAGCAGATGAAATTGATTACAAGCACCAAAAGAGTAAATAGTAGATACAGTTCTACATTTAGTGCTAAAACAGTATATATATGCAGGCATATAAACAAGGCTGTAATCAGGCATACTCCTACTATGCAAGCCCTCCTTTGCGTGTATGTAGAGTGTCTATAGATGTGAAACCAAGAATCCCCCAAGGGACGATCCAACCCTATTACCTGGAAGGAGAGAATGTAGGTGCCGCTCGTAGTCATGAACTGGACACCCCTCACAAGACGTCAGACCACTGAGTGGTGGAGTCTCAGCATGAATGGACCCTCTGTGTCAGCTGAAGTGCCACCTCTTCTACTTTTTTGGGATGCTCTTCATTTATAATAGAAAGCAGCCTTCAATATATGTATAGATTACCAATATTATGAATATGTAGATAGCCCTGTCGCCCTGTGAATGAAGATAGAACGTCATTTGTACATAGTGCTTAAAAGGCCTTGTACATGGTATGCGAAGCATCGTGATAATGTAATGCGAAGCTAGATATGTAAACAAAGTAGTTTCAGAGAAACTGATACAACATTGTCGCACTTGCAAATATGTGCGAAAGGTCAGAGTAGAAATATTTTTGTGCGAAATTCGGACAATGTAAGAAAAATGTGTGGCTCTGTTACTTGGGCCTAACCAGGGCAACAAAGCAAGGTGCAATCCATGAGGCAGGCCTATGCCATGTCGCACATGCATGATCCTTGTTCGGCCATGATCAAAAACCGTTATGAGAATTCAGCTGAGGTTATTAGGTTATTGGTGCATGTCCACTACCATGAGAGGGACTTTTCAGTCCCAACAGAGGGACTAACCAAATGTTTGACGCAACTTGTAGGAGAAAGAATCAAAAATGCAAAGCTAATTATACAAGGCGCGTGAAATGAGGAAGCACCTCCTAAGTATCAGGAATTACTACACAGTGTGGGACTGCTGGTGGTGAGACATATTGAGAACAGATTGTGGGATGCCAAATCACCCCCATGCTGCACCAGTGGAAAGAAAACAAGGGTTATTGTCTGGAACTGAGAAAGTTGTATATGAGGCCAAGGGGTGCCCCCAGAAGAAAAGATATGGGGACCTTGAAAACTCTGCAAGAGCTATTAGCTAAATCAAATGCACAAGGAGGAGGTGGACGGGGAGAGGATGTAGCCTTATGGCTAGAGCGGTCAACCTCAAAGCTGGGGACCCGAGTTTGAGTCTCGGCAACAACGCTCAACGTGCTGTGATTCTGGGCAAATCACTTAATGTCCCCGTGTCTGACAAAAATAAATGTGTCCCTCTGTTACAAAACTGGTGCTCATGTAAAGCGCTCTGAGACCTGATATCCTTTGGTCTAGTTTGTGCTTTACAAAAAAAGGGGTAAACTAGAGCAGAAAGTACTGAACCTCCATAAGTAATGGGCAAGAGAACTCTGAGGAAAGATACCATATCTTTATTTGCAATAATGTATGGGGCTATATAATTGGTATTCTACTGCCTTCTATTGCACACTCATTTGAATAAAAATAATAGAAATACTTTTGAAAAAAGTCATGCCGTCTTCATGTCTCTACCTGTCTTGTCTTCTTCTTGCATGTTGATTTTCATTTCACACCTTCCCGAACCCTGCTCCTTGGTAAAGGTATAACGTCCAGGTCGATGATGGGGAGGCGGTACTGCAGTAAATGTTACCCTTCCAAAGCTACCTGAATGAACACTGTTCTTCCATCAATCTCCAATAGTCTTGATTCCGTTTTCCAATCAAGAGAAAAGTACACACTGCAGTTTCATGACAAGAGTTCTGGAGAGCTTCATTACCAAGATGTATTTATTAATGTACTATTCTACTGTCCACCACTACCTTTGGGCTTTTACACTATGCCTTCTGAGAAACCTGTAAAGGTCTCTGTGCTTTACACTTGCAGCTCGATGTTTATCATTTTAAGTCATCTAGGTCTGTCTTTCTAATTTCCAGAAGAATCTCTCTGCGTCGAAGATCTAACACAGATGACAGTCCAGGAATAGCTGAAGGCATCCAGCTGAGAGGTAAAGCAACACCAACCCGGTACCCAATCCCACTGATGCTTTTATGCAAAGCTGTCTCCCCCCCCAGACTCTGTTCCTGTCAACAAAACTGTCACCTTCCCCGGATACAAACATACCAAACCTGCGCTGGCACACAGGAAGTTTTGAATAATGCCGTCCTCACTGAAGAGGAAGGCACAAGTTCTATTAGTAACATATTGTTATAATCGGAGTTTCTAGAATGAGGAGCAGTGTCCCACACTAAAAGTGGGATTCTGGCACCTCTGCTTTAAGTAAAGAAAACAAACACTTGAAAAGACAGGAGGGTTGTTTTAATGTGCAAATACAAGCTTGCAAGAATTCAAAAACATATTTTTGTCAGCAGCTCTTAGCACAGCCTGCCTTTTCTCAAGCCTTCTAAGTGTGAGCTATATGTTTTATTTCATGAGGTTGCAGTGCTTCATGTCACCGAGACTACAAGCTTAGGGAGTTAAACCAGCTCTGCCACAGCTTGGGAAATAAACAGAACACACAGAAACAGAAATCACAGAAAGACACAGATTGCACAGCCACTGAGATCAAATAGTGTGTGTGCACGTTGCATGCCTGTGTTTTCATGTGTTACCCATTAAAGCTGAAGCGACTTGCTTTATCTTTGCGTGTTCTCAATGTGTTTGATGGTTGCAGGTTATACACGTTCTGTTTCAGTTCTAGAAAGTACTAAGTGTAATAAGATTAACTTTTTGAATGAAATTAAGAAGTGGTCTGACCAATGCAAATTTTGATAGCTAGAAATTAGTATGCAGTTTCTTTATGAAAACCAGATTCACAGCAGATCCTTTTATGTGCATAGGGAAGGTGCAAAGTTATTGTTGGTTGTTGACAACTGCAAGGATTTGAGGAGGACTGTGTGAACCATCAACAGGACTCCTTTTTGTTGCCAACAGTGCTTGGTTGGAGCTGGTGGTTGAGGTGGGGCCCACAAACACTCATTTTTCAGAACCGTCAGCAAGCAAGGATGAAAAGAATCTGTGAGATAAGGAAGCAGGGAGTATTTGATGGTGGATGAAAGTGGCATGAGGTGGAATCAAGACTACACAACCTAGGTATTAAGGACTATGACTTTCCATTGTGCCAGATGTGGGCTTCTGAGCAAAATTTTGGGCCCTGGACCTATTCTGTTACAAATTAGGCTCCTGTTGCAGGTGGGTGATATAACATGCTGAACCTGAAACTTTGGGTGTTCTGTTTGTAAGAAGGACAAATTAAGCTAATCAGGTTGCAAATATGGAACTCTTTGTGGATAGAGGAAATGTACTCTCTAGTTTTAATGGCTCTATTGAAGAGGAGATGACGTGTCTTAGTGGCAAAAATAAATAGTATGAATGATTAGCGGGACCAGGTTTCCATCTTGGATGGCAGCAGTTGTAGAATTTGAATTAGAGACTGTACTCCCACAGTCCTGGAGGGCAGTTTTGATATACTGTGCAGGAAAAGGGTAATGGAACTGATAAGAGGTGATTTATTAACATTTTCCTAAGAAGGTTGTTCTATAACTGTGTTCAAGAACTCTAACTCTGGTGGTGGTGTGTACAGGTTGTGTAATGGGATCAGGGATGAGACCAGAACTCTGGTTGTGGTGGGTATAGGATGTGTAATGGGATCATAGTATCAGAACACCATTGTGGTTATGGTGGGTATAGGATAGATAATAGGATCAGAGATCAGAGTACCAGAGTGTAACATTGCTGGTGGTGGCTATAGGATTTTTAATGGGATCAGAGTTTCAGAACACCACTCTGGTGCTGCTGTTATAGCGTATGTAATGGGGTCAGAGCATCGGAGTATCAGAACACAATTATGGTGATAGTGGTTATAGGATGTGTAATGGGATCAGAGTATCAGAGCCCCACTCTGATACTGGTGGTAATATGATGGGTAATGGGATCAGGGCACAACCTGTAGCGGGAATTCCGTTCTCCTACAGAACTGTGCATAGAGACCTGGAACCTCGGTGAATTAGGATGGCCCAAAACTCACCTCAGTACCCAAAATCCCCTTACCGACCTAGCTATGGTGTCTCATTGGTCATAACAAACTCCCAATGCTTAGACAAACCAGAACATGAACTTAGATTACCTCAGGAATCGTGCAACACATGAACACTCTTTTGCTATATGATCATTTTAAACCAGAACGTGGAGTAAATGAGGACACGTACATATTTGAAATATTTACTAATGAAGGGTTCTCAAATGCAGTATCTTATACAATACTAGCAAACATATTATAAGCAACAAAGTTATCAGCATAGTTACTAGTCCATAAAAGGCGAATGGTGACAGCATACTAAGATGCTGAAATGAATAGGAATTAAAAACACCTAATTCTCACCCTCCCTATTTAGCATAGTATTTTATTTCTATGAAGGTCTCATTTGGGTTTTAGCAGGGCAGGCCCATACCTCAAAATCTCAGTGGCAGAGGATCACATCATCTTCCACCAGCTCTCTGCATGCGAAGCACCATCAAGTGTATTACGCATGTGTTCAGCACAACAATATAAAACCCGCCTAGAGCCAGACCTTGGCAGCAGCATGTGTGTTATGTCTATGGAGGTGCGAAGATCAGACCTCACAACAACACTGTGTCGAGTTATCCCTGGAGCCCCCAGCACACACTCTGCAGACAGTGTACCGAGCAAAACTGATATCAGAGCAACAACATATTACTTCTCAAGTAATTCACGAAGCTCTTCTAGGTTGAAAGCCAAAACAACAATTATTTGTTGTGTGCAAAATGAAGCAAAAAGGAAAAATGGCGTCTAAACATCTAATAAGCTCATGCTAACTTAACACAGTATATAGAAAAGAATTAGCTATATGACACCCCCCCCCCCCCCCCAATGATCCGAGCACGGTCAAAAATCAAGGTAAGGTAGACCAGAACAGGGGCATAACATGAAAGCAGAGTTCAATAATAATGAGCTAAGCTAATTTTCAAAAGCATATATGATGGCCTACAGTGGCCAAATGAAATGGTCTAAACTTTTCAATACAAGGCCCCTTTAGTTTAAGTCAATAGGCCTGGGGCGTATAAAAAGAATTGTTTGTAAGAAAAAGGCACCTTCCAAAAATACAAACAGGTACGTGCCTAAATAAAAAAGTCTCCAAGGCATATCAGGATAGGACTGAATATGCAAAATATGCAGCAACATCCTCCAACATGAAATCACTGTAATCATTCGAAAACTGTTCAGCCATCCAATTAAGTAGTGGCAAAGAACATACGTGCTCCTCCAGCACTGGATCCTCTAGCATCATCAGAGGACAACTCGGTGGGATCTCAAGAAAGCTCTGCGCCATAACTCATGCGCCGCTGCGAGTATGTCCCAATGACCCATTAGTCCATGCATCGCTGCCAAGGCCATAATCCTTTCGCCAGTATAAACCAACTCGTGAGCAACGACGGGGCTCATCAGATGATTAAAATCGACGTCAGGAGACACCGTCAAGCAGAGACACAAATCAAGGGCCCAGTCGGAATCGCAGCTCAGGAAATGAAACACAGGCTGGAAACATGTGAAAAAGGAAAATCGAAACGATAATCCAAATGCCATGCTTAAAGTCACCAGCTGCAGGCTGCCATAGTAATCAAACATCCGGTTGCGGAACAGTGGCAGGAGGGGCTCTGGGGCTTCTAACGCAGGACAGGCATCCATGTTTAATAAAACAAAATATCTCCAAAACGCCTGCAGCTAATGCTAGCAAAACAGGGAAGCCACCAAACAGACTTTTAAAATATAGAAAGAAAGAAGGCAGGGATGACTCCAAATATTTTCTCGAATGAAGTCACGAGACCACTGCTAACTATTTTAAAAAAGTGAGCAAGACCAGAAGTGGAGGAGGCATTAAAGATTTGATGATCCAGCTCGCTGAAATGTAACGGCAAATCAGTATTTAAAAGCGCCTGCACCTCTGTGCGCGCGTTAGCTATTTGAAGGACGCATGTTTCTCGGGCCGAACTCAGGGCCACCTCTTTTTGAGACAAAAGGTCTCTTATTCTACTCATACTTTGAACTCTGATTTCAAGGTTGGGATGCGCGGCCAGATGGAAACATCTGAATTCCCATGTGTAGGGGGATACAGAACGTTTTTGCAACAGACAACACGCTCTGATACAGTTACCACATAAGCGATACCTTTAATTAACCCACAACACTCTTCGTTATTCAACAGTAAATAACTTCCGTTCGCCAGTAATGTGAAAGTGGGAACGATAGCGGGAACCGGAGTGCCTTTAAAAACACAGGCTAAATTAGGCTGGTCCTGATTACAGGAACCATGTAACGGGATGTGCCTGCTTATCAATGAATGGTCAGGAGACTCCGTGCATTCTTCCCCATTAAGATACACCTCTTTCTCGTCTTTCAGGCACCTATATGTGAATGGAAGAGACCATGCCTCGTGGAGGAATGAGCTTCCTAATGGTTCATATCTCCCTATCACAATATATCGCATACAATTAGTAAACTTGTATAAGGCAAATGGTAATGTGATTGCAGCAGTGGCCTCAGCTACAGAGAACAGCAAAGATTCCAACCTCTCAAAGTGTAACATGGAAAAGGATGTGTCACGCATTGAAAGCAGGTGCTGTTTGTCAGTCAAATTAAATGGAGCAAAGAGGGAGAACACGTTCATGTAATTCCAGGGCACTCTACCTGCCTTAAGCGTCTGCAGGGTCCACGCAAATTGCATTATTGAACGCAATTGATTTTGACCATGGTACAACACAAACACTTCATCATTTACTATATCAACAACAGACGATACAATATTATTCAACGTGTAGAAGCGGGAAGAAAGCATGTTAATACTGTTATCGACAACTGCAAGCACTTTTTCCAAATTAGCTTGATCAATAGCTCTTAGGCGCTTAGCATCCTCAATTTGTGAAAGTTTCCAGATTTCATTGTAAACTGCATAAATCCACCGTTTAGATCTACCACTAGCCGGGCCCTTTATGAAATCATTTAAATCCACATTATCAGTTAACTGGGATAGATGTAGTTTAACTGCAGCTAATGTCGAATTTTGTAGCCAATTCTGACATAATTTGCCCACTGAGTGACAGTATGATCAGTATCAAAATGGGGATCAGGCCTGACTTGTGTAAAACCTTCAGTTAAACCCAAAAAGCGACGTTGGCAAGAATCTGAACTTCTGTGCCACATCAGCCAACCCTTCGGATCCAAACCGGATACATTAAAGGATGAATTGTGCAATAATGTTTGCAATTCTCAAATGGAAAACTGTGTGAAATTATTTCAAATCAGGAATAGTAGGGGAATTCAATTTTTTTTAAGTAGCCAATCGAAAGCATGTTGTCTGGAAAATAGTAGAATTTAAAAACAACATATGATTTGGGATGAGACATGCATGGTGCAAAGCCTCAGTGCCTTGTACCTGCCAACTTTTAGTTTTAACCGATTTAAGGTCAACGGTTTCCTTCCGTAGCTCGTAGCCCTCTACAGCTAATTTGTTTAGAAAGGACTTCGAATACAACAATTTAGTATCGGTAAGTCTAACTTTGGACATGGACTTCTGTGTCATCTTAAATAAAATGACTCAGGACTTGATTGATTAAAGTCGGTAAAATAAGTGTACTTCTTCAAAAATGTACTGGAGCTGCCTTGTAATGGTGCTGGGCAATGTTCCCACTGTGTGTAATTTACAGTACCCCTTCTGGAACTCGTTTTATGCAGGAAATGGTTACCAAAATGTTGAAAGCAAAATAAATCACCATAATTAGCAGATTCTAAATATAAATATTCAGCATCAAAGGCAGCATAATATTTCAAATCAGAGAATAATGATTCTACGGCCTGAACATCCCAATCATCAGAATGTATGTTTTGTTTCACCACATCCCCCATATTCACTCTGAGTACATTAGGGACATTAACCACTTCTGTAGGGCCATGGATTTGAAATTTAACTGCATCCCACACAATCCCACACAATCCCATCAAGAACCGGCCAAGCAGTAATGTTAACAAAATGTAAGTCTCTTTTCAGTCTGTGTGCTGAATGTGATGAGGAAAAGGGGGCCAAAGTTCCATTAAGATGTCGAATGCATGTTCTCTCCTCGACATAGTGTCCATCGATGAGACGGAAAAAATTAAACACAAAACCAATTGACATAAAAAGGTAAATTGAAAAAAGTACCAGCCAAATATATGTCCATGGGGGAATCAAAAAATGTTTTTTAAATAAAGAGGCGTAAATTGCACAACGTTAGGGTTTTTTCGAAGTCACTGAAACAGAGTCAAAGGAGAACCTGGATTCTGTGGCCAAAAGTGTTTGTAAATCAGGCATAGATAAATCAGCTGGATAGGCGTAATCTAGGTCATCAATGTTATTAATGGGGAAAGTATTTAGTAGGATTGGAAACAGCAGGCATCTCGTGGGCCACTTCTGGCTCAGCATTAGAAGTAGTGGCCAAAACAGAATTTCTCACAATCGAAGGACAGGAGACTGCCGGTGTCATGCTATGAAGAATCGGCCACCCTGTGCATCTTGACATTGTCCTTACAACCTGGAAGTGGTTCTTGTGCCCTTTACTCCAAGAACGGAAACCGGTGCTCGAAAGGAAGGACCAAATTCTTTCTTGTTATCGATCTTCTCTCGTGCCAGTTCTCCAACTTTGGGTAGCCAGCCAACTACCGGGATCTGCAACGCATCATCCAATGTGGAGGGCAAATGTTCCTTTGCAAGACTGCCTCTGGTCTTTTGTAGATCCTGTAAAACATAGCAATGTTCATCTACATCAGAGGCCGTCGAGGTCAGGGACATACATCTTGATACCAAAAAGCATTCCGTACAGGGTCCGCCCACCCAGAGACCTGCTAGGGAGATTATTCAGAGCACCCTGCACGCCATTGAGATGGGCCAACCAGTTTCTGCCAATGCCTATAACTCGTGCTGTCAAAGATTGCTGTAAGTCACGGTTCATTCGCTCCACTACACTATTACCCTCAGGTCTGTACGGAGACGAAAACATGACTTGGACCCCCAACGAAATCATAGCATTCTTATACGCCTTAGAGGCGAAAGCCGGACCCTGATCCGAATGGAAGGTACCACAGGCAAAAATCCCTACAAAGACACGCAAATCTCTTATGACAGTCCGTGAATCAGCGCTGCGATGGGGCCATACCCACACAGAGCATGTGCATGAATCAATTGCTACTAAGATGTACTAATAAGCAGTATCAGAAGAAAAAGGACCGTAGTGATCTAAAGAAACACAACCCAGTGGTTTATTCGATATGTACAACTGAATCTGAGGCGGATGCGCAGCAGTCGAAGGCTTAATCTGCTGGCAAATGTCACATTGAAGGACATAATTGCACATCTGTTTGTACAGTCCCCGCCACCAGAACCTTTGTTGTGGCTGAGTTACAGTGGCCGAGACGCCCGCATGCGCAGACGCCACACCTTCATGCGCCGCTGTAATCAAAGTAGCCCTGCGATCCGAGTTGGGAATCAACCGTTCCCAACATCATGAATTTTCACATAAGGAACCTTATCTGGACTTAAGTGTTATGCGTACTTCGAAGGGAACCCGGCAGGATATTTACCTCCCTTCTCAGTGGCAGCTACAGCCGCCAAGATGTCATCATCTATTTTACTTTTGGACCATGTAACTGCTGCAACTAAATATTTTGATACTGCAGATTTCGCCGCTTCATCAGCAAGCGAGTTACCGACAGCGTGAACTCCAACACGCTGATGGCCGAGTGTATGAATCACAAACACAAGTGGCAACAGCTCTTTAAACTCAGCCATTCGGACCCAGATCATTTTATGTTTTATTGTGCTACCCTTGGAATCACGAAAGTCATTCTGAATCCAAAAGAACAAGTTCTCATTGTAAGACTGGACACAGTAGTAAGAATCACTTACGATAAGTGTTGTCACAATAGGATCAGCGTACTCCAATGCAAGCATCAGCGCACGAAGCTCTGCTAATTGTGCAGTGCAGTCCCCTAGTGTCTGCGTGTGCACGACACTGGACTTGAACTCATCGTTCACCATGGCACCGACCACAATGGCGCATGCGGAAACGTAGGCATGTTTAGAGCCATGCGCAACCTGCGCTGAACCATCAGTGTAAATGATGCAATGGAAATCCTCCAAGGGTCGCATTGCTAAAGGAGCCGGATGAACGAATTCATACTGTAAGTACTCCTGCGACCGTAATGAGGCGTCAAAAATAAACGTGATATCTTGGGATGTCAAGGAAGCAGCCAATTGAATCCACCATGGGTGCAAAGCTTTCGAATTCGGTACACTGGCTTTCGTGACTGCCTCCAAGGCAGGACACCGGGTAACAACCAACAAGCGCTTTCCCTGTGACAGGGCATGTTCTTTAAGAATTACCATCTGCACAGCCGTCAAAACTTTCTCCACAGTGGAAAAGCGCAACTCAGCCGAAGTGTACAAGTGTGACTTGTAAGCAATAGGTACTGTGTCTCCTTCATTAAAAGTCATGTACGTGAAACCCACCCTCCCAGGGATAATTCTTATCACCAGGTTGGTCTGGTTATCATGAGTCAGTAAGAATTTAGAAGCGAGCAGATCAGCTTGCAAAGACTGCAGAATAACTGAATGCTCAGGCAGCCAGCATGATTTGGAAAAAGATGGTTGTATCAAAGCATACAAAGGCTTGATATGCTGGGCATATTCCGGAATGTATGTCCTCCCGAAATTTAAGAAGCCCATTAAAGATTGTAATTTTTTCAGTGTCGTCGGAGCGCGCAATTGTGCGCATTTCTCCAGGAAGTGAGGAGCCAAACCTTTTCCTTCATTGTAGAGCTCGTAGCCCAGAAACAACACTGTGTACTCTTCAATGTGCGATTTTGCAAAGCTAAATTTGTAACCCAAGTTTGCAAAGGTACAAATTATTCCGTTGACTTGACACAGATGCTCCCAAAGTTCGTCGTCTGTGAGATATATGTAATCCACATACAAACAAGCATCTGGGTCGATTCTCTCCAAAAAAGAGACAATGCGGGCAGTAAAAATCCCAGGACTATTCTTATAGCCCATAGGCAAACGTCGAAATTGTGTTTTGACACCGTCGCAAGTAAAGGAGTTCAAAGGGGAACTTAGACCATCCAATCTATGGGCATAAAAACCATTGGAAATGTCAAGCGTGGTTTTAAACCGCTTACGCACAAGACTATACACTAGGGCAGAGCCGTGAGTGTTCTGTACTGCACAGTTACGGCAATTCCGAGTTTAAATGCCGGTAATCCAATACCAAACGATACGAACCGTCCGGCTTGTTTACAGTAAAAAGAGGGTTATTCATCGGTGACACACATGTTTTAATGACACCTTGATATTCCAATTGTTCAAGGATAGCCGCGACGGAAGCCTTTGCTTCACGCCGTATGGGATATTGAGGTTGAGGTTGTGGCTGAGACCGTAAAGTAATCTCGTGGCATGGGTACAATTTATCCCAACCACATTGATTGCAGTACACAGCCGGCGCTAGAGCCAGAGCCCACTCTTCTGCAAAATGCAGCGCATGCTCTTTCGAGACTGTGTTCGCGAAACTGGGGAGGATTACCTCCTCCCCTCGCGGAGCTGCGAGAACAAAATGTGGGGGCCAGTCAGCCTCCGAAAGCCAAATGTCATAGGTTGACTAAAGATTTTCCCAAAATACCCCTTTTATGGTTCGTTGTATGTCACCCTCTATTAACAAGACAATTTCAAAAAGTCTATCAGGGGGAGCAACTCTTGTATCAGCTGTTTCAGTCACAACACAAGTATCAGTCGCTGTCACCTTCAGTAGTGGACGCAGGGCCTCTCTCACTATGGTAATCTCCGCCGCGCTGTCCAGCAAGGTCAGAGCCCACGTCAGATTCCGAAGCTGCGTTCTCACTTTCTGTGGCATATCGATGCGCTGTTAAGGCTGCGACTTTCTTCTTTGCAAACTGCGGTCTCTTAGGCGTCGAGCCTTCCTGCCTTTCTGCACTGTTTTTCAGGCGGGGCTGGTCACGTCCTTGCTGGCCACCCCGACCCCTCAACCACCGGTTGTCGGGCTGATGAGTCCTGAAAGGAACGAGGATAGCGTTGGTCAGAAGCCTGAAATCGATCAGGAGATTTAATCATCGCGCGATCGTGCAAGTCATAAACACGTTCCGACTGCGCAAGCAACAGAGACGCAGGACGAGAAACCTGTGTTTGTAGTTGTTGTTGTTGCTTACCCTGTTTCTGTTTTTGAGGCCAATTTTGTTTTTTGGACTTGGGCTGAACTTCTGTTTCCGAAGCCTGTCCCTGGGGCTGCTTTTTCTCCTTAACAGAAAAAGGCTTAAGACCCTTACTATTGCGACCCACAGTTTTATAAGCCGCCACAATCATTTTCGCTAACAGTCGGGGTTTCTCGGCATCGGGAAGCGCCGCCATCACATTAGCAACCTGAAAGTTCACTGCATCCCCCTTGACATTAGCAAGGATGAGATCGCAAACCACATCAAAGGTGCCACACAGGCGCATGCCCAACTCAACCGCAGACTCCGGTCCGTGATCATCTTGAACACGTTTGAGGACCGTAGACAGCACTGACATAGACGGGGTGCCGTAGCACCTTGCATATACTGCTGCAAAAGTTTTACCCCAGGTCTCACAGTCAACTAGCTCAGGGGCCAAATCTTTCAGCAAACTAAGCGAAAGAATCCAGTATTTTTCACCAGGAGTCGTATTAGGAAATACAGCTTCCAGCTGGTCAAATTTCTCGGCAAGCCAGAAAGGAAAACCATCCTTATCCTGGGGCTTCTTGCCCATTGCGTCAATGACCATGACGGGACAGAATTTCAAACCACCCTGTCAGGCCGGAAGCGCCGCACCCCCCGGGGCTCCACCTGGAAGATTACGGCCCATTTAATGCACTAAGGCTCTAATCACAGCAATTGCGACTACATGTAGTCGTCGAAGTTCAGCCACATTACAATTGCCATGTAGAGGATGAGGAGTAAATCCAGCCAAAACAGGCCAACTAGTGCCTGGAATGGACAAAGGACCTAACCTCGGAGCGTTCAAAGTATGGGGTAGGGTGCCACCAAACCAAACTCGATGCTGCCCAACGTCAATAGGAACTTCCTGTGCCCTGTACGGAGTATACTCATTAGGTACAGGCATGGGAGTGTATGTGTGGAACACAATAGAATTAGCGTCCACCTCCGGAAATGTCACCCACAAATAAAACAGTTTGTAAGGGTAAGCAGCATCCGCACTCACCACCATTATCACAGCCAAGCCATCCAAAGGGACATTGTAATTCCGCAAATGATCTCGCACCGCAATGCGACTATGCTGCGGTATGTCCACGGCTTGGGCCATGACAGCACAGGAATGTTGAAAAACAAAGGAAACTTTGTAGCACAACTGGGTAGTATTTCAAGGAAACTGTTTCAGTAAGAATCAAGCTTGAATAGACCTATTTCAAAAATAGGTAGGTTTTTCCGACACCACCGTTTTTCGGAAACGGCCGTGAAGGGGTTAAGGATTGAATGATATACTACTCGAGTGTCATGATATAAGGCCAACAACTTATGGGCGCCATGTAGCGGGAATTCCGTTCTCCTACAGAACTGTGCATAGAGACCTGGAACCTCGGTGAATTAGGATGGCCCAAAACTCACCTCAGTACCCAAAATCCCCTTACCGACCTAGCTACAGTGTCTCATTGGTCATAACAAACTCCCAATGCTTAGACAAACCAGAACATGAACTTAGGTTACCTCAGGAATCGTGCAACACATGAACACTCTTTTGCTATATGATCATTTTAAACCAGAACGTGGAGTAAATGAGGACACATACATATTTGAAATATTTATTTACTAATGCAGGGTTCTCAAATGCAGTATCTTATACAATACTAGCAAACATATTATAAGCAACAAAGTTATCAGCATAGTTACTAGTCCATTAAAGGCGAATGGTGACAGCATACTAAGATGCTGAAATGAATAGGAATTAACAACACCTAATTCTCACCCTCCCTATTTAGCATAGTATTTTATATCTATGAAGGTCTCATTTGGGTTTTAGCAGGGCGGGCCCATACCTCAAAATCTCAGTGGCAGAGGATCACATTATCTTCCACCAGCTCTCTGCATGCGAAGCACCATCAAGTGTATTACGTGTGTGTTCAGCACAACAATATAAAACCCGCCTAGAGCCAGACCTTGGCAGCAGCATGTGTGTTATGTCTATGGAGGTGCGAAGATCAGACCTCACAACAACACTGTGTCGAGTTATCTCTGGAGCCCCCAGCACTCACTGTGTAGACAGTGTACCGAGCAAAACTGATATCAGAGCAACAACATATTACTTCTCAAGTAAATCACAAAGCTCTTCCGGGTTGAAAGCCAAAACAACAATTATGTGTCGTGTGCAAAATGAAGCAAAAAGGAAAAATGGCGTCTAAACATCTAATAAGCTCATGCTAACTTAACACAGTATATAGAAAAGAATTAGCTATATGACAAACCCTGGTAGTGGTGGTTATAGGATGGGTAATGGGATCAGAGCAAAACTCTGGTGGTGATGGTTATAGGTTGTGTAATGGGAACATTTCTCTGAGTTTTCAGTGTGTGGCAAGATGGAAAGCTTTTATGTATTGGTGTTTGCTGGGCACTGCAGTAGTTTATCGAGAGAGATATCACATTGTATCATCTCATGTAGGCGATCCAGCTCAGTTCACTCTCCACCTGGGCACACTAGATGGTGTTAACTAAAACAATATGGTGTCAGCGATCAGAGTAGTGTTAAAGCAAATTGTACTGGTTCTCACACTCAAGCTTGGATTCAGACTCTTCCAAATCCCAGGTCTGTCTGGCTGCCTTTGCATTGATATCTGAATTTGAAATGATGAACTCGGCACTCGGAGGTGTATTCTCAGACTCTTCCAGAGCTGAAGCGATGCGACCCCTGCCATCCCACCAGCCTCAGCTGTCGCTCATGAAATCTGAATCCCATTTTCAGGTCTGGTCCAGACAGCATTAGTTTCTGTTTGCCAAATCACATGTACCTATACTACTATACAAATGTAATAATATCACATAGAGGTGTGAGTCCCCTTCTGGTAATGCTTTGTTTGAGTCTCCTTCACATTTTGGATCAGCCCACACTTGACATGGAAGGAATGGGGCAATTACCCAGCCCTCATCAGCCACTGGCTGCATTTAAGGGACATTTCAGATTTTGGTGCCATTCACATTTGGATTAACCCACAGGATGTCCATGTGGTGCTTAGAATGTCAAGCATAGATATTGAAGGCTTTGTGCTATCTGACCTGGGTGCGCCTTGGGAACGGGGAACCGTCAACATTACAAGAGTCCTTTTCAGGAGACATCTTGTTTGCTCCAGCAGTGGCCAACTCTTAGCAAGCAGTTTTCCTGCTTCTGATTCTTTGTTGCTTGGAGTGTTTGCTTTCTGCCTATTGATGACGGTTCATCTCACAAGACTTCTTTTCAGCCCTGCATGAGCGTAACAGAAGCATTCAGATGCGAAATGGCACCCGGGCTTTTCATCAGGGTGCCCAAAGACCACAGGGCTCCTTCCAATCCCATGATTATAGTTTTATATTGCAAACAATGCAGCCAGGTGGAGGGCCTCAGGACCCATGGCACCCTTGCTGCACCACTGCTCTACACTGTCACAAGAGCTCTCAGCCCCCCCATCACTGCTTTTGAACTTGCTGTCTTCTGGTGCTGAATCGGATTCCTGTGGCTGAGCTGTTTGTATGTTGACAGTCTAGCACAGAGGGATTTAAGAGCACAAGCTCAGCTGCTGCAGATGGACATAGAGCTTAGGTACACATTGATTGAGGTGGGGCCCCTCAAAGCTTACAGGCTGTTTAATTTAAGCAACAGGACCAGACTGGACACGTTCAACATAGGTGAAATCCTGTCACAAAGGGCTGCTCCAGCCCTGATCACCCTGCCCATGAGAGTTTATGAAATACAAGTTATTATAAAGCAGCAATGAGAGGATAGGGGATAGTTGTGTAATGAATAATCTTCATGCTCTGAAAGTTACGATTCCTTTATTTAACCCCAGCATCTATTAAACAGCAGCAGAAGTTACCGAAACTGGCACTGTCTTTTCTCCTGATCTCTTTCTAACTGTTAGTTCCTTAAATAGAGACCCTCATCATAACATTCCATTAAAGCACATTCTATTGTTACCACATTACTAAACATGATCCCCTCTTTTTCAACACAAACAAAACATGATTACAATAAATACTATGAAAACGCATAAAAACTCTACAGTGTTTACTTCAGACACTTCCAAAAACCATAAAGATATATTACCACTATGAACAAACAAAATCTTCATACTTCTTTGGTTTACAAATTCTACACCTTCCATCCTGATTCTTTGTTTCAGTATTATCTCATTGAAAATTATCATTGACCGCAACAGTCTCCTGGTAATCTGCTCTCATTTTATTAGCACAATTACCCCTGTCCACCACATGCTTACCTTCTATGACATCATCTATCCAATCAGACTTATGTCTGTGGTCCAGTTTCATCATTTGCATTCTTCAATTAGCCAATCTGCTTAAATGCCAGACCTTGCCATCACTAAGTAAAGCAGAATTACCTAGCACATTTTCAACTCTTAAGTGTTCTGAAAATCTACTCTTCCCTTTCTGAAACTTGTTAGACGGAGACCCGGAGGGTCGGCCGAGTACAGGAGGAGAGGCCTCCGGTGAGGACCGTCTCCTAGCGATCGTACAGACAGGTAGCTCCCCCCCCACAAATGGACACCACACAAGGATGCGATCTGCACACTTTATATAGGATTCTTGAGGCAAGGTTATCAACGATACAGTGGGGGCAGGATACGAGGATCCTCCCAATTCTAGTCTCTGTAGGATAAGGGGTAGCGGGACAGTCTTGGTACTGGTGCAGTACAGGGGCGGCCAGAAGGAGCTCACAATCCTCGAGCTCAGGTGTCGGCAAGGTCGGGCCGCGGCGGCGCCAGCAGGCTTGGATGATAGTTCTCAGCACGGAGGGCCGCGGCAGCGCCAGCAGGCTAGGATGATAGTTCTCGGCAAGGAGGGCCGCGGCAGCGCCAGCAGGCTAGGATATTAGTTCTCGGCAAGGAGGGCCGCGGCAGCGCCAGCAGGCTAGGATGCCTTCACGTTGCAGAAGGCCGCGGCAGCGCCAGCAGGCAGAGCGATGGTTCTCAAGGATGGGCCCCGGCAGCGCCAGCAGGTCCCGATGAAGATGCACGTTGCAGAGGGCCGCGGCAGCGCCAGCAGGCTTCAGAGGTGGTTCACAAGGCAGGGCTGCGGCAGCGCCAGCAGTCCGTCAAGGATGAGTTATTCAAGGTGTCTCTCGACTCCAGGATACAACTGCCTTCCTGCTCTGGAGCTGCCCCAGTTATAGGACTGGCCTCCTTTGATGTCCGGACCCTCGCGCTGGGCGGTCGGGAGGTCCGGGATGAGGGAGTCCAGACACCCAGCAGGGGGGTGGAGCCAGTGCCCGGGGAGGCCGGGGGCGATCGGCACCTGGCGGGGGAGAGCCATCGACACTCCTTTCTCCCATTGACCTGCCAAGTGGTCTCTTCACCTCCTGGGTGGATGGTGGTGCCTCGATGTCGGGGCCTGGCCAGGCCCAGGGTTGGGGTCGAGCTGAGGCCACGCGGCCTCGTGGTGCAGTGTCCAAGATGGCGGCTGGGCCGGGGCGATGGTGCTGAAGGAGGCCCGGGACAGCCGATGCTGGGATGTTCGGGAGCAGGCGTCCCGTTGGGGACGGGTTGCGGGTTGCTTCGGCGGGTTGCCGGGGTGGTTCTTTCAGGGGGTACAGTGAGAGCCGGTGTCCTGGCCCTATCATGCGGGGAGGGAGCGGGCCTTTCACAAGGCCTGTCCAACAAAACTTATTTTTCTTCTTTACTTTAATTTAGTCACCAGTTCCTACCAGAACCAATTTCCTACATTGTTGCTTCGCATGATATTCCTTTCTAAGCCTATTTAGCTAACTATAGATTTCTTATCACAATCTCAGGTGACCATTCAGCCAATTTTTCTGTTGACATCCAAGCAGTGTCCTTACATATCAGTTCCTGTCCTCCCATCAGAACCAAAGGACTTTTGCTTGTACTTACACTGGGAGTAATTCAGTAGAGTGACAGCATTTGAAAAACCATCTGTCTCCCAATGTAGATTATTACTAACTGCAATATGTATTGAGTCGTTAAATAATCCATTAAAGCTCTACACAAGACTGTTACCAGCTGACTGATGGACCAATGTGGTTTTGTGTGAAATGCCATTCCTTTCCAAAAAATGTAAACATGTACGACACAAATCGTAGACCATTATCTGATATTAAGCATTTAGGTAAACCTTCCTTCAAGAAGATTTTATTTACCAATGTGATACTCCATTCTGTATCCACATTTCTGACTATATCTTTGTTGGGCTATTCAGAAAAAATGATCCATTACAACAATGGTCTACTTCGTTCAGCCCTATTATCATCTACTGAACTAATAATGTCAATTCCAATTTCCTCCCAGAGCATACTGGGGTAAGAATGGTGGGCTTTTAACACTTTATCTAAACTATTGCATATAACACATTCCCTGACTAATCTTTTGATGTCAATATCAGAACAAGGCCACCAATAACTATATTTAACTCTTTATTTCATTTTTGAGATGCCTCAGTGACCATCATGACTTATTTACAATACTTTTTTTATGCAACCCAACTGGTGGTACAAACCTCCCACACCGGAGCAGTGCACCATTCTCTTTACTCAATTAAATCTGTACTGCCCAAAACTAACCCTGGGGGCACTGCTCCGCTCCGTCCGCGGAGTGTGCGTAGTGTTGCCTACTTCGCGATCCGCAAAGTAGGCGTAGTAGGCAGGCTACACACACACCGTGGAGGAGCGAAGTTGCCCCCCACCCGCCTCCCGCCCGCCCTCTTTTAAAGGGCCTGATAAACTCTTAAACCATAATAAAAGTAAATAAAAAGTCTTACCAGAGATGCGGCGTCCCGGGGCTCCCTCTTCCTGCTTTATCGCAACTTCTTTCTGAAAATGCGCATGCGCCTGCGCCCGTGCATGCACCTTTGTCAGGAAGTAGTCGCAATAAAGCAGGAAAATAAAGCTGCATCTCTGGTAAGTCTTTTTATTTACTTTTATTATGGTTTAAGAGATTATCAGGCCATTTAAAAGAGGGCTGGAGGGAGGCAGGCGGTGCGTAGTGGGGCTACGCGTAGTGTGCGGGAGTGCGTAGATTCCCCTCCACCTTCGTGATGATCAGCGTAGCCCCACTACGCCCAGGCCTTCCCAAAACACATGCACTTTGAATAGTGTGACTGGACAGCCACTGATGTTTTTGGGAGTCTGTCCAGTACCTAATATGACTCTAAATATCCCCATGGTTCACATCAGTTATAGCTGATTACAAATGCAGGTTGCCTAGTACATGGCTGTTCTAATAATGTCTTTTAAATTTCTGTTCCTACGTCTGGTAGCACCATATTTCCAATTTTCAGGCTACATAACCTTGCCCACAAGCATTAGTGCTTAGTAATATGGTAGTATGTATTCTAGGACCTTCTGCTGACAGGCACATCATTTTGACATTGCATTCTAAATGTTGTTTTTCCCTACATGTGTCTCCTTTATATTGGGTTTTGTAGCATGCAATATGCTCAGGAACACAATCACAGCCTAATATATTTGATCAGCAGATGAGGTATTTTGTCATCGATTGACATACTATAGCCACATTTGGAACAATAATATTGTCATTATTCTTTTCTAAACCCATCACAAATGCATGTATGTTTCCCAATTGTCAATGATCACCCTACGCCCCATTATTACCTGTACACAAGTATTGCTTTTTCAAATTCAAAGCCATTTTATGTTGCTTTGAACAAGCTGAAGGAAGAACTTTTCTGGGAAAGACCAACAGAGGTTTTTGACGAGTTTTGGTTTGATGAGAGCATTTATCACCAGAAAACGTAGGCTGGGATCAATGAGCCACAGGATTTTCTTCTGGATTCAGTGAAACAGGCGTGAGTGATAATCATGGCTGTTCCTTCATAGGTAAAGTGTTATTCACCAGAACACCAAGATTGGGTACTACTAAATAGGACGTAGGAATTTCTAGTTTGGCCAGAAATTTGGCCTCAGATGCTGTAGAACGTGTTTAATGTGAAGTGCATGTTCTGTTGGATCTTTAGAAATAGAAGAATGTCATCCAGAAAGGCGACAATGTTCTAGATATAACATCAGAAAAGACTGCATTTATAAAGCACTGGAAGACATCACGGGCCTTACGAAGGTGAAATGGCATTACACGGTATTTGTAATGCCCACCTTGTACTCTAAATGCTGTCTTCAACTTGTCACGTGATTGGATCCAGATCAAGTCATACGATCCTCACAGATCCAGTTGGCTCCTAGACAATACTATAAAAACTGCCACTTATTCCCTATCCAACAGCAAGTTGGGCTATGAGAACACCCTCTATGCTGGGATCACCAAGCAACTCACTAGAAGACTGCTAACCATCCAGAGAGTAGTGTACACAGGCTCCCGCAGCCCCCGCAGTATGGGGGGTCCCAAGCTACAGGGAGCCCCCTCAGCGCAGGACTCTGGCAAGAAAGCCCCTGATTAAGTCCAAAGGGGGCCCCTCCACGTACCTTGAAGTGACCCACTCAATTTTTGTTATGCAAGTGCATCCAGTAATTGACAGCAGAGCTCATTCTTAACCTTCCACACAGAACTTGCATCACACCACACTTCAGGGAGCTCCAAAGGCTTCCAATATACAAATGTGCACAGTTCACAAACACATTCAAAGCACAAAGCAACTCAGGTCCCACCTACCTAAACAGGTGCATTTCCATCCACCAACCACCAAGACACCTTTGCAGGACTCGTACTCACACACATCCAGGCAATACACAGAACCAGAGCAGGACAGGCATTCTATTACATCACTCCTAAAGTGTGGAACAGCCTCCCACTCCACATCAGAGTCTCTTCCTCTGTTATTGAATTCTGCAAGAAGCTGAAGAACCTGAAGACCTGCTTTTTCAAATAAGCAACCTACTCTAAGCTGGAATATTCACACACACCCACACTTGTTCAGGTTTAATGATTTTATGTATGAATTTTAATAAATAAAGAAATATTATGTCATTGTAAGTATTTAAACACATATTTAAACCACAATTTTCATTAGAAATGAATAAGATATATACATTATATTTAGTCAAATTGTGTAGTTGAAAAAAATTCAAATAAAAGATCTAAAATGTAATGAAAGTATTTTAAAATCTGTTTGGAATTGAAAGTTATGTCATTGTAAAAATATTTTATTTTATTTTAAAAATTGATTTATTAAAAATGTTATTTTAAGTTTGTTAATTTTATGAATTTATTTTGTATTTTATGGTTCAAAGTTTAGGAATGGTAGTAAAAATTTAAAAAACAATGAATTATTAATAGTGTTAAAAATATCATGTTAGAACGTAATGTGTAAATATGAGTATGTGGGTGTATTTTTTGTCAGCTGCTTTTAGTACATTTTTGTTTAATTTATAGATGAATAAATATATATGAGTATGTAGTAATGATTGTGCATATAAACTCTGTAGTCTGTAGCACCTTCCATAAAATGTAGCTTGTACAGGAAATAGATTCACCCCTTTTGTGTCTAACACCATCCACAAATTTGCTTAGATTAATTGGGATTAGTTGATGTCACCCATTTAGTGTCTAACAGTGTATTTCCCCAAATTGTTACAGAATAAAGTTGGGATAGCAATGTCACCCCTTTAGTGTCTAACACCTTCAACAAATTGGTATAGATTGGAGTGCGAATAGTAACTGTCATCCCTTTAGTGTCCAACAATTTCTTTAAATGGTTTAAGTTGGTATGTGATTATTTATTTTTAATGTGAAATACTTTGTTTGAATTGTATTTGTCTGTAGTAGAAATAGTTTGTGCTATTTAACTAATATTGTATGTGCTAAGAAATATAAAAAAGTTAGTTATACGTTTGTAATTAATACCATGTTTTCAATAGAATAAGGACACATTTTTAGATTGAGCTTTGACCTGGCCTATAAGCGTTGCTCTGGGGATGATCTGTGGTAGTTCTGACCGGGAGAGAAGCCCCGCCCATATTTGTCATTGGCTGTGTCTTTGTTCTTTGTAAATGCTGGAGTCTGATTCCTTAATAGGCTTGTTAGTCCCTCCTTAGTAGGGCCATGTCGTCATTTGTAACCTCCCATCTGTATACAGCCCCACCACCCATCATTTTAACTCTTTCCTTTTATGGCAATGGCGTTCAGAGGAGACCTAGCAACTAACCAACAATACAATGTCGAGCCGCTGTTGAGAGCCGACGAAGTTGCCCTATGGTGTTTTTTAAGGTTATGGTAGTTGATCAGTTGCTTCTGTCTCCATAGAATTAGATGTGTCATTAGATGCACAACTTGCCCATCATGATAGATTATCCCATAATGATCTTTTGGTCTGTAAGCAGTACTCATTAATGATTTTCTCTTACTGCAGGCACGACATGCGCTGCTTCAGCTGATTTTTGTCCGCTTTCATATTATTAACATTGGTGCCGGTATTTAATCAACCATAATGTTCACACTCCTATTTCATGCAGCTCTTTAATAACTATTACAATAATATATATATATTTTTTATTAGTAGCAACGCCACCACTGACGGGGAAACTAAGCGAATAATGGCGGACACATGGCTTGCTCAATTTACTTCAATATCTCTGCTTTATTTTCAAAACACGGGTGCTTTCTTTAGGTTGCACCACTGCGCACGCTTTTGTACTTACACTCTGCTCCTCATGTTGTCCTGCACCCAGGCTCCACGATAAACTATGAGCATTAACAACAACACGGGCGCCATGCTCAATATTATAGCAGACACCCCTTTTTAGGGAAACATTTTGTTATTTGCTGGTAATACAGTACTGACGGCGCATGTAATCACACCTGACCGAAAACCTAAACAAACAATGGCGGCCACACAGCTGATCCAACTTTATGTCAACAAATTACCAACTTTGCTTTGGTAGGGAGACAAGGAGCGACAAGCAGCCTTCCAGCTTGCTGTACTTTTCATCTATAGGTGCAGGGAGATTCCCCTAGTTTCTCTGTAGTGAGAGGAGGAAAACAACTACATGATTTGGTTCTCATGTTAACCTTTCTCACAGCTATTTTTGATCTCAAATTCAGGGACAATGTTGTAAAGGATATTTTAAAAAATAGAGTAAGCTTTGAATTTGATTCACTTCAGGACAGGGAGCCAGTGTAGGTGAAGATGATTGTCACTTGAATGTTGTTTTGGACCCTTTGTAAGCTTCTGATAGTTTTGTTCATAGATCAAGATATGCTGAGTTGCCATATTTGATTCCGGATTACAAAAAAGCGTGGCAGACTGATTTTGTGGGTATAATGTAGCATTAGGCACTCTGCTTGACATACTTAGTGAATGCTACGATGCAGCACTTTTTAGATGACAAAATCATCATTTTTAATGACCCTCCGCTGTATAAGGGGGGGTCTTGCTTAGTTACTGATTGAAACAATGCAGTTATCTAGCTATGACATCAAAATTAATGATAATGTCAATGCAGGTCTCTGTGGTCAAATTCATAGTATCTGTAAAAATGCAGAATCGCTCTGTCTATGAAATCGGAACAAGTGAATATAACATTGCAGCACTCTGTCTATAATATAATGAGTAATCGTAAGACTGCAACAGTCTGGACGTGACATCACAATTAACTAATACAACAATGCATTACTCTCTAATGACATAAACAGTGACAGTTCCGATCCTGCACTCAGTCTGCGTTATCTAAATGAGTGAATATCCCGATGCACCCCTCAGTCTATGATCTAATCAGTGAATGAATCAACGCATCACTCTGCATCCTACTTTTTGAATCTAACAATGCTGCCCTCAGTCTATGATATAATCAGTCAATGAAACAATGCATCACTCCGCATCCTACTTATTGAATCTAACAATGCAGCCCTCAGTCTATGATATAATCAGTCAATGAAACAATGCATCACTCCGCATCCTACTTATTGAATCTTACAATGCAGCCCTCAGTCTATGATATAATCAGTCAATGGAACAATGCATCACTCCGCATCCTACTTATTGAATCTAACAATGCAGCCCTCAGTCTATGATATAATCAGTCAATGAAACAATGCATCACTCTGCATCCTACTTATTGAATCTAATGATCTAGCCCTCAGTCTATGATATAATCAGTCAATGAAACAATGCATCACTCCGCATCCTACTTATTGAATCTTACAATGCAGCCCTCAGTCTATGATATAATCAGTCAATGAAACAATGCATCACTCCGCATCCTACTTATTGAATCTAACAATGCAGCCCTCAGTCTATGATATAATCAGTCAATGAAACAATGCATCACTCTGCATCCTACTTATTGAATCTAATAATGCAGCCCTCAGTCTATGATATAATTAGTCAATGAAACAATGCATCACTCCGCATCCTACTTATTGAATCTAACATTGCTGCCCTCAGTCTATGATATAATCAGTCAATGAAACAATGCATCACTCCGCATCCTACTTATTGAATCTAATAATGCAGCCCTCAGTCTATGATATAATCAGTCAATGAAACAATGCATCACTCCGCATCCTACCTATTGAATCTAACAATGCAGCCCTCAGTCTATGATATAATCAGTCAATGAAACAATGCATCACTCTGCATCCTACTTATTGAATCTAACAATGCAGCCCTCAGTCTATGATATAATCAGTCAATGAAACAATGCATTACTCCGCATCCTACTTATTGAATCTAACAATGCAGCCCTCAGTCTATGATATAATCAGTAAATGAAACAATGCATCACTCCACATCCTACTTATTGAATCTAACAATGCAGCCCTCAGTCTATGATATAATCAGTAAATGAAACAATGCATCACTCCACATCCTACTTATTGAATCTAACAATGCAGCCCTCAGTCTATGATATAATCAGTCAATGAAACAATGCATTACTCCGCATCCTACTTATTGAATCTAACAATGCAGCCCTCAGTCTATGATATAATCAGTAAATGAAACAATGCATCACTCCTCATCCTACTTATTGAATCTAACAATGCAGCCCTCAGTCTATGATATAATCAGTCAACGAAACAATGCATTACTCCGCATCCTACTTATTGAATCTAACAATGCAGCCCTCAGTCTATGATATAATCAGTCAATGAAACAATGCATCACTCCGCATCCTACCTATTGAATCTAACAATGCAGCCCTCAGTCTATGATATAATCAGTCAATGAAACAATGCATCACTCCGCATCCTACTTATTGAATCTAAAAATGCAGCCCTCAGTCTATGATATAATCAGTCAATGAAACAATGCATTACTCCGCATCCTACTTATTGAATCTAACAATGTAGCCCTCAGTCTATGATATAATCAGTAAATGAAACAATGCATCACTCCACATCCTACTTATTGAATCTAACAATGCAGCCCTCAGTCTATGATATAATCAGTCAACGAAACAATGCATTACTCCGCATCCTACTTATTGAATCTAACAATGCAGCCCTCAGTCTATGATACAATCAGTCAACGAAACAATGCATTACTCTGCATCCTACTTATTGAATCTAACAATGCAGCCCTCAGTCTATGATATAATCAGTCAATGAAACAATGCATTACTCTGCATCCTACTTATTGAATCTAATAATGCAGCCCTCAGTCTATGATATAATCAGTCAATGAAACAATGCATCACTCCGCATCCCACGTATTGAATCTAACAATGCTGCCCTCAGTCTATGATATAATCAGTCAATGAAACAATGCATCACTCCGCATCCTACTTATTGAATCTAATAATGCAGCCCTCAGTCTATGATATAATCAGTCAATGAAACAATGCATCACTCCGCATCCTACCTATTGAATCTAACAATGCAGCCCTCAGTCTATGATATAATCAGTCAATAAAACAATGCATCACTCCGCATCCTACCTATTGAATCTAACAATGCAGCCCTCAGTCTATGATATAATCAGTCAATAAAACAATGCATCACTCTGCATCCTACTTATTGAATCTAATGATCTAGCCCTCAGTCTATGATATAATCAGTCAATGAAACAATGCATCACTCCGCATCCTACTTATTGAATCTTACAATGCAGCCCTCAGTCTATGATATAATCAGTCAATGAAACAATGCATCACTCCGCATCCTACTTATTGAATCTAACAATGCAGCCCTCAGTCTATGATATAATCAGTCAATGAAACAATGCATCACTCTGCATCCTACTTATTGAATCTAACAATGCAGCCCTCAGTCTATGATATAATCAGTCAATGAAACAATGCATCACTCTGCATCCTACTTATTGAATCTAATAATGCAGCCCTCAGTCTATGATATAATTAGTCAATGAAACAATGCATCACTCCGCATCCTACTTATTGAATCTAACAATGCTGCCCTCAGTCTATGATATAATCAGTCAATGAAACAATGCATCACTCCGCATCCTACTTATTGAATCTAATAATGCAGCCCTCAGTCTATGATATAATCAGTCAATGAAACAATGCATCACTCCGCATCCTACCTATTGAATCTAACAATGCAGCCCTCAGTCTATGTTATAATCAGTCAATGAAACAATGCATCACTCCGCATCCTACTTATTGAATCTAACAATGCAGCCCTCAGTCTATGATATAATCAGTCAATGAAACAATGCATCACTCCGCATCCTACTTATTGAATCTAACAATGCAGCCCTCAGTCTATGATATAATCAGTCAATGAAACAATGCATCACTCCGCATCCTACTTATTGAATCTAACAATGCAGCCCTCAGTCTATGATATAATCAGTCAATGAAACAATGCATCACTCTGCATCCTACTTATTGAATCTAATAATGCAGCCCTCAGTCTATGATATAATTAGTCAATGAAACAATGCATCACTCCGCATCCTACTTATTGAATCTAACAATGCTGCCCTCAGTCTATGATATAATCAGTCAATGAAACAATGCATCACTCCGCATCCTACTTATTGAATCTAATAATGCAGCCCTCAGTCTATGATATAATCAGTCAATGAAACAATGCATCACTCCGCATCCTACCTATTGAATCTAACAATGCAGCCCTCAGTCTATGTTATAATCAGTCAATGAAACAATGCATCACTCCGCATCCTACTTATTGAATCTAACAATGCAGCCCTCAGTCTATGATATAATCAGTAAATGAAACAATGCATCACTTCGCATCCTACTTATTGAATCTAACAATGCAGCCCTCAGTCTATGATATAATCAGTCAACGAAACAATGCATTACTCCGCATCCTACTTATTGAATCTAACAATGCAGCCCTCAGTCTATGATATCATCAGTCAATGAAACAATGCATTACTCCGCATCCTACTTATTGAATCTAACAATGCAGCCCTCAGTCTATGATATAATCAGTAAATGAAACAATGCATCACTCCTCATCCTACTTATTGAATCTAACAATGCAGCCCTCAGTCTATGATATAATCAGTCAACGAAACAATGCATTACTCCGCATCCTACTTATTGAATCTAACAATGCAGCCCTCAGTCTATGATATAATCAGTCAATGAAACAATGCATCACTCCGCATCCTACCTATTGAATCTAACAATGCAGCCCTCAGTCTATGATATAATCAGTCAATGAAACAATGCATCACTCCGCATCCTACTTATTG
The DNA here is from genome assembly GCF_964263255.1 of Lissotriton vulgaris. Classification (NCBI taxonomy): domain Eukaryota; kingdom Metazoa; phylum Chordata; class Amphibia; order Caudata; family Salamandridae; genus Lissotriton; species Lissotriton vulgaris. The sequence goes on from NC_141685.1 coordinate 220,815,472, forward strand.
AATCTAACAATGCAGCCCTCAGACTATGATATAATCAGTCAATGAAACAATGCATTACTCCGCATCCTACTTATTGAATCTAACAGTGTAGCCCTCACTCTATGATATAATCAGTAAATGAAACAATGCATCACTCCACATCCTACTTATTGAATCTAACAATGCAGCCCTCAGTCTATGATATAATCAGTCAACGAAACAATGCATTACTCCGCATCCTACTTATTGAATCTAACAATGCAGCCCTCAGTCTATGATACAATCAGTCAACGAAACAATGCATTACTCCGCATCCTACTTATTGAATCTAACAATGCAGCCCTCAGTCTATGATACAATCAGTCAACAAAACAATGCATTACTCTGCATCCTACTTATTGAATCTAACAATGCAGCCCTCAGTCTATGATATAATCAGTCAATGAAACAATGCATCACTCTGCATCCTACTTATTGAATCTAATAATGCAGCCCTCAGTCTATGATATAATCAGTCAATGAAACACTGCATCACTCCGCATCCTACTTATTGAATCTAACAATGCTGCCCTCAGTCTATGATATAATCAGTCAATGAAACATTGCATCACTCCGCATCCTACTTATTGAATCTTAATAATGCAGCCCTCAGTCTATGATATAATCAGTCAATGAAACAATGCATCACTCTGCATCCTACTTATTGAATCTAATAATGCAGCCCTCAGTCTATGATATAATCAGTCAATGAAACACTGCATCACTCCGCATCCTACTTATTGAATCTAACAATGCTGCCCTCAGTCTATGATATAATCAGTCAATGAAACATTGCATCACTCCGCATCCTACTTATTGAATCTTAATAATGCAGCCCTCAGTCTATGATATAATCAGTCAATGAAACAATGCATCACTCCGCATCCTACCTATTGAATCTAACAATGCAGCCCTCAGTCTATGATATAATCAGTCAATGAAACAATGCATCACTCCGCATCCTACTTATTGAATCTAACAATGCAGCCCTCAGTCTATGACATAATCAGTCAATGAAACAATGCATCACTCCGCATCCTACTTATTGAATCTAAGAATGCAGCCCTCAGTCTATGATATAATCAGTCAATGAAACAATGCATCACTCCCCATCCTACTTATTGAATCTTACAATGCAGCCCTCAGTCTATGATATAATCAGTCAATGAAACAATGCATCACTCCGCATCCTACTTATTGAATCTAACAATGCAGCCCTCAGTCTATGATATAATCAGTCAATGAAACAATGCATCACTCTGCATCCTACTTATTGAATCTAATAATGCAGCACTCAGTCTATGATATAATCAGTCAATGAAACAATGCATCACTCCGCATCCTACTTATTGAATCTAACAATGCTGCCCTCAGTCTATGATATAATCAATCAATGAAACAATGCATCACTCCGCATCCTACTTATTAAATCTAATAATGCAGCCCTCAGTCTATGATATAATCAGTCAATGAAAATATGTATCACTCAGCATCCTACCTATTGAATCTAACAATGCAGCCCTCAGTCTATGATATAATCAGTCAAGGAAACAATGCATCACTCCGCATCCTACTTATTGAATCTAACAATGCAGCCCTCAGTCTATGATATAATCAGTCAATGAAACAATGCATTACTCCGCATCCTACTTATTGAATCTAACAATGTAGCCCTCAGTCTATGATATAATCAGTAAATGAAACAATGCATCACTCCACATCCTACTTATTGAATCTAACAATGCAGCCCTCAGTCTATGATATAATCAGTCAATGAAACAATGCATCACTCCGCATCCTACTTATTGAATCTAACAATGCAGCCCTCAGTCTATGATATAATCAGTCAATGAAACAATGCATCACTCCGCATCCTACTTATTGAATCTTACAATGCAGCCCTCAGTCTATGATATAATCAGTCAATGAAACAATGCATCACTCCGCATCTTACTTATTGAATCTTACAATGCAGCCCTCAGTCTATGATATAATCAGTCAATGAAACAATGCATCACTCCGCATCCTACTTATTGAATCTAACAATGCAGCCCTCAGTCTATGATATAATCAGTCAATGAAACAATGCATCACTCTGCGTCCTACTTATTGAATCTAATAATGCAGCCCTCAGTCTATGATATAATCAGTCAATGAAACAATGCATCACTCCGCATCCTACTTATTGAATCTAACAATGCTGCCCTCAGTCTATGATATAATCAGTCAATGAAACAATGCATCACTCCGCATCCTACTTATTGAATCTAATAATGCAGCCCTCAGTCTATGATATAATCAGTCAATGAAACAATGCATCACTCCGCATCCTACCTATTGAATCTAACAATGCAGCCCTCAGTCTATGATATAATCAGTCAATGAAACAATGCATCACTCCGCATCCTACTTATTGAATCTAACAATGCAGCCCTCAGTCTATGATATAATCAGTCAATGAAACAATGCATTACTCCGCATCCTACTTATTGAATCTAACAATGCAGCCCTCAGTCTATGATATAGTCAGTCAACGAAACAATGCATTACTCCGCATCCTACTTATTGAATCTAACAATGCAGCCCTCAGTCTATGATACAATCAGTCAACGAAACAATGCATTACTCCGCATCCTACTTATTGAATCTAACAATGCAGCCCTCAGTCTATGATACAATCAGTCAACGAAACAATGCATTACTCTGCATCCTACTTATTGAATCTAATAATGCAGCCCTCAGTCTATGATATAATCAGTCAATGAAACAATGCATCACTCCGCATCCTACGTATTGAATCTAACAATGCTGCCCTCAGTCTATGATATAATCAGTCAATGAAACAATGCATCACTCCGCATCCTACTTATTGAATCTAACAATGCAGCCCTCAGTCTATGATATAATCAGTCAATGAAACAATGCATCACTCCGCATCCTACTTATTGAATCTTACAATGCAGCCCTCAGTCTATGATATAATCAGTCAATGAAACAATGCATCACTCCGCATCCTACTTATTGAATCTAACAATGCAGCCCTCAGTCTATGATATAATCAGTCAATGAAACAATGCATCACTCTGCATCCTACTTATTGAATCTAATAATGCAGCCCTCAGTCTATGATATAATCAGTCAATGAAACAATGCATCACTCCGCATCCTACTTATTGAATCTAACAATGCTGCCCTCAGTCTATGATATAATCAGTCAATGAAACAATGCATCACTCCGCATCCTACTTATTGAATCTAATAATGCAGCCCTCAGTCTATGATATAATCAGTCAATGAAACAATGCATCACTCCGCATCCTACCTATTGAATCTAACAATGCAGCCCTCAGTCTATGATATAATCAGTCAATGAAACAATGCATCACTCCGCATCCTACTTATTGAATCTAACAATGCAGCCCTCAGTCTATGATATAATCAGTCAATGAAACAATGCATTACTCCGCATCCTACTTATTGAATCTAACAATGCAGCCCTCAGTCTATGATATAATCAGTCAATGAAACAATGCATCACTCCGCATCCTACTTATTGAATCTAACAATGCAGCCCTCAGTCTATGATATAATCAGTCAATGAAACAATGCATTACTCCGCATCCTACTTATTGAATCTAACAGTGTAGCCCTCACTCTATGATATAATCAGTCAATGAAACAATGCATCACTCCGCATCCTACTTATTGAATCTAACAATGCAGCCCTCAGTCTATGATATAATCAGTCAACGAAACAATGCATTACTCCGCATCCTACTTATTGAATCTAACAATGCAGCCCTCAGTCTATGATACAATCAGTCAACGAAACAATGCATTACTCCGCATCCTACTTATTGAATCTAACAATGCAGCCCTCAGTCTATGATACAATCAGTCAACAAAACAATGCATTACTCTGCATCCTACTTATTGAATCTAATAATGCAGCCCTCAGTCTATGATATAATCAGTCAATGAAACAATGCATCACTCCGCATCCTACGTATTGAATCTAACAATGCAGCCCTCAGTCTATGATATAATCAGTCAATGAAACAATGCATCACTCCGCATCCTACTTATTGAATCTAACAATGCAGCCCTCAGTCTATGATATAATCAGTCAATGAAACAATGCATCACTCCGCATCCTACTTATTGAATCTAACAATGCAGCCCTCAGTCTATGATATAATCAGTCAATGAAACAATGCATCACTCTGCATCCTACTTATTGAATCTAATAATGCAGCCCTCAGTCTATGATATAATCAGTCAATGAAACACTGCATCACTCCGCATCCTACTTATTGAATCTAACAATGCTGCCCTCAGTCTATGATATAATCAGTCAATGAAACATTGCATCACTCCGCATCCTACTTATTGAATCTTAATAATGCAGCCCTCAGTCTATGATATAATCAGTCAATGAAACAATGCATCACTCTGCATCCTACCTATTGAATCTAACAATGCAGCCCTCAGTCTATGATATAATCAGTCAATGAAACAATGCATCACTCCGCATCCTACTTATTGAATCTAACAATGCAGCCCTCAGTCTATGACATAATCAGTCAATGAAACAATGCATCACTCCGCATCCTACTTATTGAATCTAACAATGCAGCCCTCAGTCTATGATATAATCAGTCAATGAAACAATGCATCACTCCCCATCCTACTTATTGAATCTTACAATGCAGCCCTCAGTCTATGATATAATCAGTCAATGAAACAATGCATCACTCCGCATCCTACCTATTGAATCTAACAATGCAGCCCTCAGTCTATGATATAATCAGTCAATGAAACAATGCATCACTCTGCATCCTACTTATTGAATCTAATAATGCAGCACTCAGTCTATGATATAATCAGTCAATGAAACAATGCATCACTCCGCATCCTACTTATTGAATCTAACAATGCTGCCCTCAGTCAATGATATAATCAATCAATGAAACAATGCATCACTCCGCATCCTACTTATTAAATCTAATAATGCAGCCCTCAGTCTATGATATAATCAGTCAATGAAAATATGCATCACTCCGCATCCTACCTATTGAATCTAACAATGCAGCCCTCAGTCTATGATATAATCAGTCAAAGAAACAATGCATCACTCCGCATCCTACTTATTGAATCTAACAATGCAGCCCTCAGTCTATGATATAATCAGTCAATGAAACAATGCATTACTCCGCATCCTACTTATTGAATCTAACAATGTAGCCCTCAGTCTATGATATAATCAGTAAATGAAACAATGCATCACTCCACATCCTACTTATTGAATCTAACAATGCAGCCCTCAGTCTATGATATAATCAGTCAATGAAACAATGCATCACTCCGCATCCTACTTATTGAATCTAACAATGCAGCCCTCAGTCTATGATATAATCAGTCAATGAAACAATGCATCACTCCGCATCCTACTTATTGAATCTTACAATGCAGCCCTCAGCCTATGATATAATCAGTCAATGAAACAATGCATCACTCCGCATCTTACTTGTTGAATCTTACAATGCAGCCCTCAGTCTATGATATAATCAGTCAATGAAACAATGCATCACTCCGCGTCCTACTTATTGAATCTAACAATGCAGCCCTCAGTCTATGATATAATCAGTCAATGAAACAATGCATCACTCTGCGTCCTACTTATTGAATCTAATAATGCAGCCCTCAGTCTATGATATAATCAGTCAATGAAACAATGCATCACTCCGCATCCTACTTATTGAATCTAACAATGCTGCCCTCAGTCTATGATATAATCAGTCAATGAAACAATGCATCACTCCGCATCCTACTTATTGAATCTAATAATGCAGCCCTCAGTCTATGATATAATCAGTCAATGAAACAATGCATCACTCCGCATCCTACCTATTGAATCTAACAATGCAGCCCTCAGTCTATGATATAATCAGTCAATGAAACAATGCATCCCTCCGCATCCTACTTATTGAATCTAACAATGCAGCCCTCAGTCTATGATATAATCAGTCAATGAAACAATGCATTACTCCGCATCCTACTTATTGAATCTAACAATGCAGCCCTCAGTCTATGATATAGTCAGTCAACGAAACAATGCATTACTCCGCATCCTACTTATTGAATCTAACAATGCAGCCCTCAGTCTATGATACAATCAGTCAACGAAACAATGCATTACTCCGCATCCTACTTATTGAATCTAACAATGCAGCCCTCAGTCTATGATATAATCAGTCAATGAAACAATGCATTACTCTGCATCCTACTTATTGAATCTAATAATGCAGCCCTCAGTCTATGATATAATCAGTCAATGAAACAATGCATCACTCCGCATCCTACGTATTGAATCTAACAATGCTGCCCTCAGTCTATGATATAATCAGTCAATGAAACAATGCATCACTCCGCATCCTACTTATTGAATCTAACAATGCAGCCCTCAGTCTATGATATAATCAGTCAATGAAACAATGCATCACTCCGCATCCTACTTATTGAATCTTACAATGCAGCCCTCAGTCTATGATATAATCAGTCAATGAAACAATGCATCACTCCGCATCCTACTTATTGAATCTAACAATGCAGCCCTCAGTCTATGATATAATCAGTCAATGAAACAATGCATTACTCCGCATCCTACTTATTGAATCTAACAGTGTAGCCCTCACTCTATGATATAATCAGTCAATGAAACAATGCATCACTCCGCATCCTACTTATTGAATCTAACAATGCTGCCCTCAGTCTATGATATAATCAGTCAACGAAACAATGCATCACTCCGCATCCTACTTATTGAATCTAACAATGCAGCCCTCAGTCTATGATACAATCAGTCAACGAAACAATGCATTACTCCGCATCCTACTTATTGAATCTAACAATGCAGCCCTCAGTCTAGGATACAATCAGTCAACGAAACAATGCATTACTCTGCATCCTACTTATTGAATCTAATAATGCAGCCCTCAGTCTATGATATAATCAGTCAATGAAACAATGCATCACTCCGCATCCTACGTATTGAATCTAACAATGCAGCCCTCAGTCTATGATATAATCAGTCAATGAAACAATGCATCACTCCGCATCCTACTTATTGAATCTAACAATGCAGCCCTCAGTCTATGATATAATCAGTCAATGAAACAATGCATCACTCCCTATCCTACTTATTGAATCTTACAATGCAGCCCTCAGTCTATGATATAATCAGTCAATGAAACAATGCATCACTCCGTATCCTACTTATTGAATCTAACAATGCAGCCCTCAGTCTATGATATAATCAGTCAATGAAACAATGCATCACTCTGCATCCTACTTATTGAATCTAATAATGCAGCACTCAGTCTATGATATAATCAGTCAATGAAACAATGCATCACTCCGCATCCTACTTATTGAATCTAACAATGCTGCCCTCAGTCTATGATATAATCAATCAATGAAACAATGCATCACTCCGCATCCTACTTATTAAATCTAATAATGCAGCCCTCAGTCTATGATATAATCAGTCAATGAAAATATGCATCACTCCGCATCCTACCTATTGAATCTAACAATGCAGCCCTCAGTCTATGATATAATCAGTCAAAGAAACAATGCATCACTCCGCATCCTACTTATTGAATCTAACAATGCAGCCCTCAGTCTATGATATAATCAGTCAATGAAACAATGCATTACTCCGCATCCTACTTATTGAATCTAACAATGTAGCCCTCAGTCTATGATATAATCAGTAAATGAAACAATGCATCACTCCACATCCTACTTATTGAATCTAACAATGCAGCCCTCAGTCTATGATATAATCAGTCAATGAAACAATGCATCACTCCGCATCCTACTTATTGAATCTAACAATGCAGCCCTCAGTCTATGATATAATCAGTCAATGAAACAATGCATCACTCCGCATCCTACTTATTGAATCTTACAATGCAGCCCTCAGTCTATGATATAATCAGTCAATGAAACAATGCATCACTCCGCATCTTACTTGTTGAATCTTACAATGCAGCCCTCAGTCTATGATATAATCAGTCAATGAAACAATGCATCACTCCGCATCCTACTTATTGAATCTAACAATGCAGCCCTCAGTCTATGATATAATCAGTCAATGAAACAATGCATCACTCTGCGTCCTACTTATTGAATCTAATAATGCAGCCCTCAGTCTATGATATATTCAGTCAATGAAACAATGCATCACTCCGCATCCTACTTATTGAATCTAACAATGCTGCCCTCAGTCTATGATATAATCAGTCAATGAAACAATGCATCACTCCGCATCCTACTTATTGAATCTAATAATGCAGCCCTCAGTCTATGATATAATCAGTCAATGAAACAATGCATCACTCCGCATCCTACCTATTGAATCTAACAATGCAGCCCTCAGTCTATGATATAATCAGTCAATGAAACAATGCATCACTCCGCATCCTACTTATTGAATCTAACAATGCAGCCCTCAGTCTATGATATAATCAGTCAATGAAACAATGCATTACTCCGCATCCTACTTATTGAATCTAACAATGCAGCCCTCAGTCTATGATATAGTCAGTCAACGAAACAATGCATTACTCCGCATCCTACTTATTGAATCTAACAATGCAGCCCTCAGTCTATGATACAATCAGTCAACGAAACAATGCATTACTCCGCATCCTACTTATTGAATCTAACAATGCAGCCCTCAGTCTATGATATAATCAGTCAATGAAACAATGCATTACTCTGCATCCTACTTATTGAATCTAATAATGCAGCCCTCAGTCTATGATATAATCAGTCAATGAAACAATGCATCACTCCGCATCCTACGTATTGAATCTAACAATGCTGCCCTCAGTCTATGATATAATCAGTCAATAAAACAATGCATCACTCCGCATCCTACTTATTGAATCTAACAATGCAGCCCTCAGTCTATGATATAATCAGTCAATGAAACAATGCGTCACTCCGCATCCTACTTATTGAATCTTACAATGCAGCCCTCAGTCTATGATATAATCAGTCAATGAAACAATGCATCACTCCGCATCCTACTTATTGAATCTAACAATGCAGCCCTCAGTCTATGATATAATCAGTCAATGAAACAATGCATCACTCTGCATCCTACTTATTGAATCTAATAATGCAGCCCTCAGTCTATGATATAATCAGTCAATGAAACAATGCATCACTCCGCATCCTACTTATTGAATCTAACAATGCTGCCCTCAGTCTATGATATAATCAGTCAATGAAACAATGCATCACTCCGCATCCTACTTATTGAATCTAATAATGCAGCCCTCAGTCTATGATATAATCAGTCAATGAAACAATGCATCACTCCGCATCCTACCTATTGAATCTAACAATGCAGCCCTCAGTCTATGATATAATCAGTCAATGAAACAATGCATCACTCCGCATCCTACTTATTGAATCTAACAATGCAGCCCTCAGTCTATGATATAATCAGTCAATGAAACAATGCATTACTCCGCATCCTACTTATTGAATCTAACAATGCAGCCCTCAGTCTATGATATAATCAGTCAATGAAACAATGCATCACTCCGCATCCTACTTATTGAATCTAACAATGCAGCCCTCAGTCTATGATATAATCAGTCAATGAAACAATGCATCACTCCCCATCCTACTTATTGAATCTTACAATGCAGCCCTCAGTCTATGATATAATCAGTCAATGAAACAATGCATCACTCCGTATCCTACTTATTGAATCTAACAATGCAGCCCTCAGTCTATGATATAATCAGTCAATGAAACAATGCATCACTCTGCATCCTACTTATTGAATCTAATAATGCAGCCCTCAGTCTATGATATAATCAGTCAATGAAACAATGCATCACTCCGCATCCTACTTATTGAATCTAACAATGCTGCCCTCAGTCTATGATATAATCAATCAATGAAACAATGCATCACTCCGCATCCTACTTATTGAATCTAATAATGCAGCCCTCAGTCTATGATATAATCAGTCAATGAAAATATGCATCACTCCGCATCCTACCTATTGAATCTAACAATGCAGCCCTCAGTCTATGATATAATCAGTCAATGAAACAATGCATCACTCCGCATCCTACTTATTGAATCTAACAATGCAGCCCTCAGTCTATGATATAATCAGTCAATGAAACAATGCATTACTCCGCATCCTACTTATTGAATCTAACAATGCAGCCCTCAGTCTATGATATGATCAGTCAATGAAACAATGCATCACTCCGCATCCTACTTATTGAATCTAACAATGCAGCCCTCAGTCTATGATATAATCAATCAATGAAACAATGCATCACTCCGCATCCTACTTATTGAATCTTACAATGCAGCCCTCAGTCTATGATATAATCAGTCAATGAAACAATGCATCACTCCGCGTCCTACTTATTGAATCTAACAATGCAGCCCTCAGTCTATGATATAATCAGTCAATGAAACAATGCATCACTCTGCGTCCTACTTATTGAATCTAATAATGCAGCCCTCAGTCTATGATATAATCAGTCAATGAAACAATGCATCACTCTGCATCCTACTTATTGAATCTAACAATGCTGCCCTCAGTCTATGATATAATCAGTCAATGAAACAATGCATCACTCCGCATCCTACTTATTGAATCTAATAATGCAGCCCTCAGTCTATGATATAATCAGTCAATGAAACAATGCATCACTCCGCATCCTACCTATTGAATCTAACAATGCAGCCCTCAGTCTATGATATAATCAGTCAATGAAACAATGCATCACTCCGCATCCTACCTATTGAATCTAACAATGCAGCCCTCAGTCTATGATATAATCAGTCAATGAAACAATGCATTACTCCGCATCCTACTTATTGAATCTAACAATGCAGCCCTCAGTCTATGATATAATCAGTCAATGAAACAATGCATTACTCCGCATCCTACTTATTGAATCTAACAATGCAGCCCTCAGTCTATGATATAATCAGTCAATGAAACAATGCATCACTCCGCATCCTACTTATTGAATCTAACAATGCAGCCCTCAGTCTATGATACAATCAGTCAATGAAAATATGCATCACTCCGCATCCTACCTATTGAATCTAACAATGCAGCCCTCAGTCTATGATACAATCAGTCAATGAAACAATGCATCACTCCGCATCCTACTTATTGAATCTAACAATGCAGCCCTCAGTCTATGATATAATCAGTCAATGAAACAATGCATCATTCCACATCCTACTTATTGAATCTAACAATGCAGCCCTCAGTCTATGATATAATCAGTCAACGAAACAATGCATTACTCCGCATCCTACCTATTGAATCTAACAATGCAGCCCTCAGTCTATGATATAATCAGTCAATGACACAATGCATTACTCCGCATCCTACTTAATGAATCTAACAATGCAGCCCTCAGTCTATGATATAATCAGTCAATGAAACAATGCATTACTCCGCATCCTACTTATTGAATCTAACAATGCAGCCCTCAGTCTATGATATAATCAGTCAATGAAACAATGCATTACTCCGCATCCTACTTATTGAATCTAACAATGCAGCCCTCAGTCTATGATATAATCAGTCAATGAAACAATGCATTACTCTGCATCCTACTTATTGAATCTAACAATGCAGCCCTCAGTCTATGATATAATCAGTCAATGAAACAATGCATTACTCCGCATCCTACTTATTGAATCTAACATTGCAGCCCTCAGTCTATGATATAATCAGTCAATGAAACAGTGCATCACTCCGCATCCTACTTATTGAATCTAACAATGCTGCCCTCAGTCTATGATATAATCAGTCAATGAAACAATGCATCACTCTGCATCCTACTTATTGAATCTAATAATGCAGCCCTCAGTCTATGATATAATCAGTCAATGAAACAATGCATCACTCCGCATCCTACCTATTGAATCTAACAATGCAGCCCTCAGTCTATGATATAATCAGTCAATGAAACAATGCATCCTACTTATTGAACCTAACAATGCAGCCCTCAGTCTGATATAATCAGTAAATGAAACAATGCATCACTCCACATCCTACTTATTGAATCCAACAATGCAGCCCTCAGTCTATGATATAATCAGTCAACGAAACAATGCATTACTCCGCATCCTACTTATTGAATCTAACAATGCAGCCCTCAGTCTATGATATAATCAGTCAACGAAACAATGCATTACTCCGCATCCTACTTATTGAATCTAACAATGCAGCCCTCAGTCTATGATATAATCAGTAAATGAAACAATGCATCACTCCGCATCCTACTTATTGAATCTAATAATGCAGCCCTCAGTCTATGATATAATCAGTCAATGAAACAATGCATCACTCCGCATCCTACCTATTGAATCTAACAATGCAGCCCTCAGTCTATGATATAATCAGTCAATGAAACAATGCATCACTCCGCATCCTACCTATTGAATCTAACAATGCAGCCCTCAGTCTATGATATAATCAGTAAATGAAACAATGCATCACTCCACATCCTACTTATTGAATCCAACAATGCAGCCCTCAGTCTATGATATAATCAGTCAACGAAACAATGCATTACTCCGCATCCTACTTATTGAATCTAACAATGCAGCCCTCAGTCTATGATATAATCAGTCAATGAAACAATGCATTACTCCGCATCCTACTTATTGAATCTAACAATGCAGCCCTCAGTCTATGATATAATCAGTAAATGAAACAATGCATCACTCCGCATCCTACTTATTGAATCTAATAATGCAGCCCTCAGTCTATGATATAATCAGTCAATGAAACAATGCATCACTCCGCATCCTACCTATTGAATCTAACAATGCAGCCCTCAGTCTATGATATAATCAGTCAATGAAACAATGCATCACTCCGCATCCTACCTATTGAATCTAACAATGCAGCCCTCAGTCTATGATATAATCAGTCAATGAAACAATGCATTACTCCGCATCCTACTTATTGAATCTAACAATGCAGCCCTCAGTCTATGATATAATCAGTCAATGAAACAATGCATCACTCCGCATCCTACCTATTGAATCTAACAATGCAGCCCTCAGTCTATGATATAATCAGTTAATGAAACAATGCATTACTCCGCATCCTACTTATTGAATCTAACAATGCAGCCCTCAGTCTATGATATAATCAGTCAATGAAACAATGCATTACTCCGCATCCTACTTATTGAATCTAACAATGCAGCCCTCAGTCTATGATATAATCAGTCAATGAAACAATGCATCACTCCGCATCCTACTTATTGAATCTAACAATGCAGCCCTCAGTCTATGATATAATCAGTCAATGAAACAATGCATCACTCTGCATCCTACTTGTTGAATCTAACAATGCAGCCCTCAGTCTATGATATAATCAGTCAATGAAACAATGCATCACTCTGCATCCTACTTATTGAATCTAATAATGCAGCCCTCAGTCTATGATATAATCAGTCAATGAAACAATGCATCACTCCGCATCCTACTTATTGAATCTAACAATGCTGCCCTCAGTCTATGATATAATCAGTCAATGAAACAATGCATCACTCCGCATCCTACTTATTGAATCTAATAATGCAGCCCTCAGTCTATGATATAATCAGTCAATGAAAATATGCATCACTCCGCATCCTACCTATTGAATCTAACAATGCAGCCCTCAGTCTATGATACAATCAGTCAATGAAACAATGCATCACTCCGCATCCTACTTATTGAATCTAACAATGCAGCCCTCAGTCTATGATATAATCAGTCAATGAAACAATGCATTACTCCGCATCCTACTTATTGAATCTAACAATGCAGCCCTCAGTCTATGATATAATCAGTAAATGAAACAATGCATCATTCCACATCCTACTTATTGAATCTAACAATGCAGCCCTCAGTCTATGATATAATCAGTCAACGAAACAATGCATTACTCCGCATCCTACCTATTGAATCTAACAATGCAGCCCTCAGTCTATGATATAATCAGTCAATGAAACAATGCATTACTCCGCATCCTACTTATTGAATCTAACAATGCAGCCCTCAGTCTATGATATAATCAGTCAATGAAACAATGCATTACTCCGCATCCTACTTATTGAATCTAACAATGCAGCCCTCAGTCTATGATATAATCAGTCAATGAAACAATGCATTACTCCGCATCCTACTTATTGAATCTAACATTGCAGCCCTCAGTCTAAGATATAATCAGTCAATGAAACAGTGCATCACTCCGCATCCTACTTATTGAATCTAACAATGCTGCCCTCAGTCTATGATATAATCAGTCAATGAAACAATGCATCACTCTGCATCCTACTTATTGAATCCAATACTGCAGCCCTCAGTCTATGATATAATCAGTCAATGAAACAATGCATCACTCCGCATCCTACCTATTGAATCTAACAATGCAGCCCTCAGTCTATGATATAATCAGTCAATGAAACAATGCATCCTACTTATTGAACCTAACAATGCAGCCCTCAGTCTATGATATAATCAGTCAATGAAACAATGCATTACTCCGCATCCTACTTATTGAATCTAACAATGCAGCCCTCAGTCTATGATATAATCAGTAAATGAAACAATGCATCATTCCACATCCTACTTATTGAATCCAACAATGCAGCCCTCAGTCTATGATATAATCAGTCAACAAAACAATGCATTACTCCGCATCCTACTTATTGAATCTAACAATGCAGCCCTCAGTCTATGATATAATCAGTCAATGAAACAATGCATTACTCCGCATCCTACTTATTGAATCTAACAATGCAGCCCTCAGTCTATGATATAATCAGTAAATGAAGCAATGCATCACTCCGCATCCTACTTATTGAATCTAACAATGCAGCCCTCAGTCTATGATATAATCATTCAATGAAACAATGCATCACTCCTCATCACAGTTGCTGAATCTAACAATCCAGAACTCAGTATATTGTACATTATCAGTATATGAAACAATGCATAGCTCTGCATGTTAGTTACTGAATATAACAATGACTCGGCGTAACTAGTAAATGTAACAATGCCCCACTCTGAAATGTTAACTCATGATTATTACAATACAGCCTTCTGTGTAGCGCATATTATGTGATTTGCGCAGTCGCAATTTATGTCATTAGATGTAGTCAAGAATGTAAAGAAAGATCTGTTTTCATTAATCAACTATGTAGCACTCGAGCTTAGAAGGATGAAGGTTTAAATAAGCAATGTTTGTCTAGCTGAAACACCTTACTTATCGGTAACATCTAGATTTTTCCACCAAACTCTCCATCCACTTTGCTATCTATTTGCTATGATCTCTTTGCACAGCAATTTCAGCACTAATTTCCTGTTCTCGGAGCAGATACAGGGTAAACAGTAATGCACATTTGCTACCTGGACATCAGTGGATAGACAGTGGCCAAACGTGAACGTTTGCATAGGCCTGTCCCGCGAACAATACACAGTGCACAAGTGCATGTTTATCTCCAAGCTTTGTTTTTTAGTTAAGGAAAGACCTAGGGTGCACCCTTAAGCATTTGCCAGTGAACGAAAACAAGTCTCCTTCTCTTTGGCAGCCAGTTTTGTTTCAGCCAGGTGCACTGTGCTTTTATTTCACCTCGTTTGGATGCATTTTTTTTTAAACATATGCCCTGTTGGGCATTGACTTGGTTTCAGCAGACTTTATAGAAATATTTTTAAGCCCACCATTACGAATCACTGTGTGCAAATTCTACAAAATGCATTAGGTAGATAGTAGATATGAGATATTTGCATTATTTGCTTTTGAGTGGAAACGCACTCTATGCCGACATCAACAAGTACCTACTCCGCAAACTCCAGACAAATTCTACAAAAATTATGTACATTTTTCTATATTTTATTAATGAATGCGTCCTTGCTTCCATTTTGGTTGGGAGACTGCATTTTGTGCTAAAAAAAGAGCAGCACTTGAACAGTAACAAATTGAAACCACAACACAGGAACAATCCCATATCAATTTAGAAAAATAGAGTACCATTTAATAATTGATTTGAGATGAAAACTACGAAACTCCAATCAGTGGAACTGAAGATATGCAATTTTAAAGATTTAGATAAAAGCTCACATTCGCGAGAGGTCAAACTATTAGCATTGTGAATGACAATGCCTTTTATTTGTTTTAAAAATCAAAACATAAAATAAAAGTAATTGTCATTTAACAATACCAATAGCCCAAACTCATGTAAATGCGAGTCCTATCAATTAATCAATCAATCAATCAATCAGGGGTATTGTAAGCACGCTACTCACCCATGAGTGTCTCAAGGTGCTGGGGGGGTCAGCAGAAACTGTTCAGCCGAAGAGCCAGGTCTTGTGTGTCTCCTTGAAGGTGTTCAGGGAGGGGGCGTGTCTGATGTCTGCCTGTAGCTCGTTCCAGGTCTTGGCTGCAATGTGAGAGAAGGATCTTCCACTTGCTCTGGCTCTGTGGATACGTGGGGTTTCAGCAAGTGCGAAGTTGGTCGATCTGAGGTTTCATTTGGACACGTGGAAGTTGATTCTGTTTTTGAGGTATTTGGGTCCATTGTTGTGTAGGCATTTGTAGGCGTGAGTGAGGATTTTGAAGGTGACTCTTTCTTGAACAGTGAGCCTGTGGAGTTCAGGTAGGTGCTGGCTGATGTGTTTGTGGCGGGGGATTCGGAGGACGAGTCTGGTGGCAGTTTTTTGTATTGTCTGGAGTTTGCAGAGTAGGGACTTGTTGATGTCGGCATAGAGTGTGTTTCCAAAGCCCAGTCTGCTGGTGATGAGTGTGGTGGATGACTGTCTTTGCGGGTCTTGCGAAGGATGTGGAGGGTGTTTAAGCAGCTTGAGGTAACGCTGTTGACAAGTCGGTTCATGTTGATTGATGAGTCGAGTACGATGCTGAGGTTTTTGGCGTGGTCTGAGGGGGTAGGTGGGCTTTCCAGGGCGGTCGGCCTCCAGGTGCTGTCCCATGCTGAGGGGGTGGTTCCGAGGGTGAGGACTTCTGTCTTCTCGGCGTTGAGCTTCAGGCTGATGTTGGTCATCCAGACTGAGACATTGTGCATTCCTTTCTGGAAGTTGGGTTTGATGGTGGTGGGGTCTTTGCTGAGAGAGAGGATCAGCTGGGTGTCGTCGGTGTAGGCTACGATGTTGAGGCCGTGTTGTTGGACTATGGCTGTGAGGGGGGCCATGTAGATGTTGAAGAGTGTCGGGCTCAGTGATGACCCCTGTGGGACTCCGCAGGTGATTTTAAATGGATCGGAGAGGAAGGGTGGTAGTCTGATCCTTTGGTATCTTCCGGTGAGGAATGATTGGATCCACTCCAGGTCTGTTCCTTGTATGCCGGTGTCATGTAGTCTGGTGACTAGAGTGCAGTGGGAGATGGTGTTGAAGGCAGCTGATAGGTTGAAGAGAATGAGGGCTGCGGAGAAGCCTTGGTCCAGGAGGGTGCAGATGTTGTCTGTGGAGGCAAGTAGGGCGGTCTTGGTGCTGTGTTTGCTTCGGAAACCGGATAGGGATGGGTCGAGGACAGCGTTCTCTTCGATTAATCAAGCCAGTTCCCTGTTGACTGCTTTCTCTGCTGCTTTGGCTGCAAAGGGGAGGAGTGAGTTGGGCCGGTAGTTCTTGAGGTCAGCTGTGGGCTTCTTGAGCAGGGGGATGACTTCAGCATGCTTAAAGGGATTTAAAAGGTGCCTGTTCCGAAGGTGATTTTGATGGTGCGTTATAGTTCCGGTGCGATGATGGCCGTGGTTCTGTGGTAGATGTGAGGCGGGCAGGGGTCCATGGGGGCTCTTAAGTGGATGCCTTTTATGGTCGAGGTGGTGTATTCGGTCGTGATCGGTGTCCAGTTGGAAATGGTGAGCTGGCTGGTGTTTCTGAAGGGTGGGGGTCAGCTGTGGTGTCTGGTGGATGGTCGATGAAGTTGTTGTAGGGGTTTTTGATCCTGAGGTGGAAGTAGCTTCCGAGCTTGTCACAGAGGTCCTGGGACTGGGTGATGTCTGTGGCTTTGTTGAGTGGGTTGGTGAATTCCTGAATGACGCTGAAGAGTTCCTTGGAGTTGATGGAGTTTGCGAGGATTTTGTTGACAATAAAGTTCCTCTTGGTGGTTCTGGTTTGGTTGTGGTAACTTGTCATGGTGTCCTTGTAGGTGGGGCAGTTTTTGGTTGTCTTAGTATTTCTTCAGTTGTTCTCCAGGTGTCTGCAGGTGCACCTGGCTTATTGGAGGTTGATGCTGCACAGGTGGCTTTCCTGGGGTGTTGTTTGTCGGGGTTACATAGTAGGGCGAGCTCGTCTGTGCAGTTAGAGATCCAGACGTGGAGTCCTCTGCTTGTGCTGTTTGTGTTGGATGCCATTGAATGCCCAGGTGTGGCATTGCAAATGCTTGTTCTAATTGTATTTGTTTTCCAAGTTGATTTAATGTACATTTCTATATATTCTTAAACATGTATATTTCAACTTAGAAATACACATTCATATATTGATAAATACATTGACCATTTTAATCTGTTTCTATTATTGCATAAGTAATGTAAATCATGGGTAAATAGTTTTTTATGATGTACATTTTTACGCGTTTCCCATTGTTCAACATATGTTAAATTGTTAAATGCATATTTTCAACATTATTTTAATATAATTATTTTTCAGTATATATCAAATAATTGTATACATGTTATAGTATCCGGGCTCACCACTGGAAGCGGCTTCCTTTATGATTATGCTGTCCAATAGCTACAATTTCTCGGGCCTGCTACTGTACCGCCCACTAGGCCCCTGAACCGGGTTCATCGAATCATGGTGTAAAACACTGGAACCATTTGTCCCTACTTCTCATAATGCCTTTCAATGAGATTTTAACTACCACCTCGAAAAGGGACAGGAAAATGACGCAGTGCACTTCCTAGAACTCATGTCATCCTTGCGATTTGAGCAACTTGTTCAATTCCCCACCCTCCCTGTGGGCCATACCTTAGAAGGCATTTTCACCAATCATGACAATTTAGTGATTGAAAATGTTCAGCCTCTTAGATGGGTGGACCATTGGTTGATTATGTTCAAGGTATGTCCTACATTCCCCATCATTGCAAAGGAAAGCACCACCCCCAGGTATTTCAGCTGTAGGGTACTGAACAAGCTTTCAGACTAAAAATGGGAGGCTGCTTTGACCTCAGCTGCTGTCGGGAGGTACAGACCATTTTCCACTACAGTGGAGGGTTTCTGCAACTGGATCACTGAGGCCCTCGATACTGTTGCCCCCCTTAAAAACTGCATTTTCAAAAGAGTTAAACTAGCATCGCCATGATTCTTTGAAGAACTTAGATCCCACAGAAGGGAGTGCCGCAGACAAGAATGCAGATGGCATTTGGACCCTTGTGCTATGGAAAAAGATATAAAGAACGCTCTGCTACAGAAGTATAAACTCACCCTCTTTCAAGTAAATTTCACTTCCTCACCAATACGATCCTCGCAGCAGACAACTCTTCTAGCATGCTTCTCAAGGTGATCAAGCAGATCTCTGAACCTCTACGGGCCCAGTTGTTTCCCCCCTCACAAGACCTCTGTGACAGTATAGCTGCCTATTTTCATGACAAGGTCCTTAAAATCTTTCAGGACCTTGACCATATGGAAACAGAAGAACCTGAGGTCAAGGGGGTCACTCAGAACCAAGGAAAATATACTCTTCTCTCGCTTTTCGTTTTTGCACAGATCACGGCCCAACCCACCCAGGCTCTCCTCATGGTCCTCAAATCTGGTTCTTCCCCAGACTCCTGTATGCCTCTCACTCTTAAATTGCTCCCTAATCCGATTACAGACTTCCTGTGTAAGGTGTTTAACACTATTCTTATATTCAGCAGCTATCCTGACACTTGGAAGGAGGCCATTATTACACCACTTCTCGAGAAACCCAATGCTGATCCATCTGAATTGAAGAACGTTTTGCCCCATTTCACTCCTCCCTGCCCCAGCAAAAATCCAAGAGAAATTCATCAACACTGAGTTGATGAATTATTTTAAATTTCCATGAGATCTTAGATCAGTCTCAAAATGGTTTCTGCCCCGATCACAGCCCTGAGTCTGCCCTCAATGCTGCCACTGATCATATCTGCATGCAGGTAGACGGGGTGGCTCGGCAGTGCTGATCTTGCTTGATCTGTTGGTTGCTTTCAACACCCTTACCTCTACATGGATGGTCCAACGACTGCGGGAGGTGGGAGTCTCGGGAAAGGATTACAGACTCTCCGCTGTTTTCTGACAGGGAGAACGAACATCGTTAGCTGCGGGGTTGCAGATATAAGGCAAACCCTGTGGGATTTCCTAGGGCTCTTCTCTGAGACCCTCCCTCTTTACTCTGTAAGTGACCCCTTTGGCTAAAATGATAAGATCTTTCGGGTTCCAGGTGATCTCCTATGTGGATGACATGCAGATAATTTTTTTCATCTTCAATGATCTGAAACTGGTTTCAGAAAAATGTAACCACTGCATGGCTAGCACTATAGACTGGATGCAGAAAAACTCCCTTAAGATCAGCTGAGACAACTGAGGTCTAGTTTTTAGTCCACAGAACTCAATCTGGCCGAACGCATGGTGGCCGGCAGACTGTGGTCCTCTCCCTGTTCCGGCTAGGACAGTTGTTTTTTGATGAGGGTCTGCCATTTGAATCTCAGGTTCGTCTCATCGTGAGCACCTGCTACTATATTCTGAAAACCCTCTAAAAGGTGCTACTGTATATTGCAGGAGAACTGCACCAGCCCACCATCATCGCACTAGTCACCTCCCAGCTTGACTATTGCAATGCCATGTACCTTAATATCAGCTTGGCCTCCCTGAACATGTTTCAGGTCGTCCAGGACTCGGCAGTTAAGCTGATCCCTAATATCCCTACGCATCAGTCAGCGAGGTAAGGGCTCCATACTCTGCATTGGCTCCCTATCAGGAAGTGCATCTCTTTTAAAGACCTGAGCACGGTCTATAAGGCCTTGCACAGCAAAGGCTTGCAGCGGCTGAAAACCATGTTTCAATGATACATTCCTGGGGGGACCTTCAGTTCTAGCTTGGCTGATGAGGGCTAATACCCCGAAACCGGCCCTGGATGCTTGTTTTTGGTCAAGGGATGGCCTGGCCTGGCAGTTTGGGCTTGACTGTTCCCATTTGGAGAAGGGTAAAAACCGATTTGCATATGGCTGTATCCAAACGGTAATAGTGTGGCAAGCAGAAACACAATTAATTTAATCCAGATCAGTGACTGGGGTGAATGTTTGATTTATTCAGCTCTCTGTACATCAGTTTCCTGAGGTGAGGGGCGATGTGGGTCCATCTTGCAAGGTCGAGGAAGAGTCTGGCTGCTGTGTTCTGGATAGTCTGAAAGTTCGTCATAAGCTGGACGGTGATTCCTACTTAGAGGGACTTGTCTTAGTCTAGTCTGCTGGTGTAGACAGCTTGCTTGACTGTACACCTGTTGTAGGGTGGGATCCATCTAAAGGCCTTCATGAGTCTTCTGAGGGGGAGAAAATAAGAGGAGGGGATGGCGCTGACCTGCGTCTTCATGAATATCTGCCTGTCTAGGATGATGCCAAGGTCGCAGGCGTGTTCAGTGGGTTTGGGCACAGCTCGGTTGGCCACCATTTGTTGTTCTGGAGGTTATCCTTGCATTTCCTGAAGATGAGTACTTCTGTCTTGTCAGTGTTGTGCTTGAGACAGTTGTTGTTCATCCAGGCGACCACTTCTTTCAAGCATCTTTTGAACTTGTCTTTGGTGGTTGTTGGGTCAGGGCGAGGATGAGTTGGGTGTTATCAGCGTAGGAAATTATGTTGAGTCCATGGCTCCAGACAGTATTGGCCAGGGGTGTCATCTAAATGTTGAAGAGTGTTGGGATTAGAGATGAGTCTTGAGGTACACAATTTTAAAAATTAGTATTTATTATGATTTAGAATTCCGAAGAATTCAACATAAAGTACATAAATAAAACATCATTCATTACATACAAAAATGCCAAGTAGGAATACAAGTACAATTTCATACTAAAATACCAGCAATTAAAAGAAAGGACCTTTTCCTAGAGTAAAGTAAACTATACACGGGGATACGTCATATCAATGCAAAATATCTTTTTTCAGTTAAAACACAATATGGGCTGTCCGGAGAACCTATTTTAAAAAGAGGTACACAGAAGAGTTAATCTCAATCATAATAGGGTCTTGGGGAAAGGGAAAAGCACTATCTCATCATACAAAAGTACTAGTGCTCTGAACAATTTCCAGAGGGGTGCCTACCAAAAGCTCCCCTGCAAAAAGTGCAAGTGCATTGTGCAATCCTTTTAGGGCAAATGCCTCCCTCCCTCCCCTAGCAACAATATATTTGATTTAACATCGAGATGTTATAAGTACTGGAGTCACTTAAATGAACATCTTTCCATTAAAACACCCCATGGGCCGTCAGGAGTACCTGAATTTAAAAAAAAAAACGGTACACCGAAGAAACAATACCAGATGTAATCCGAATTTAGGGAAAGGGGAAAAGCACTACATTAACATAGAAAAGTGCAAATGCTCCGTGCAAAATTTGTAGGAGTTATTACTGACACTCCCCTAGCAGCTATACAAACATTTTAACCCCTAAGTATTAAAAATGACTATTTACATGTCATATAAAAAATGCAAGTGCTCAGTGCAATTTCATTTAACAGATATAGCAGCAATATAGATGAATTACCATTGAGATATTTCAAACCTTCAACTCACTTAAAAATATTTTAATCCTAATAAACATTTAAAAATTCTTTAAAGAACCGAAAAATGTTAAAACACATCAGTTCAGACGGAGGGGACAGAAGACAATTACGGGCCTGTTCAGCTGTTGAGATATTATACTTTAAAAAGGCAATCCTTAAATATCTTCGTCCTATTGAGTGGAGTGCGGGACACACAATCAAAACATGATTCAGATCTTGTATTCTGCAATTACACAGATAACAATAGCTTTCATTTTTGGGAATACCCTCCCAGGCACCTGTTACAATTCTATGGGGTAATAAATTCAATCTTAGTAACAGAATAACCCTACGTACACCGTGTTCCAGGTTCCACAGAACATATGGCTGGGGTTTTTTGACAATAGAGCTCCCCGCAATGCAGTCCATCCTCCCATTCAATGAACATAGTATCAGATCTCTTTCGCGAGAGACCACATAAATTGACTTCTTAATTATCTGTTTTAACGAGGTTTTACATAAAGCTGCTGCTCCTTCCTTATCTAGACCAAACATACTTAAAACCTTTATATAATTTCTAAAAATAGCGCTTCTACCCTTCATATTTACGAATATTTCCCTGTGCAATGCTGCCCTCAATAAGTTATCGGGCCGTTAATCAAAGCATTGCACCATCTTAAACAGGCAGCCATTGATAACACATATGTTGAAGGAAGACCAAATTCGAGCCTAAGTGCTGCAATTGGTGCAGCATAATTCAGATTATATATTTGCCGCCAAATCTTTCCTTCCACTTTCTCAAATTTGGCCCAATCACACTCATCTACTGTTTCACTAGCATAATTCAATGTTGGCGGTATTTTTATTTTGTACTCCGAAATGATGTGGGAAAAATGTATTTTCCCACATTGCATATATAGGCGATTAATTGCCGATGCTTGTGAAATTGCTTTCCCTTTACAATGGTCCATATGTCTGCTAGCAGAGCACCTGTTTGAGAATATTTTTCCTAAAAGGTACACCATAGGTGATGTTCTTACGGAGCGCGGAGAAAAGAGGAATAATGACCTTCTGCATTCTTCCTGTGATGTAGGATGCAATCCACTTGAAGGCTGCTCCTTGGATTCTGATGTGGTGGAGTATGTTGATCAGTGTGTTGTGGCATACAGTGTCAAAAGCTGCCTAGAGGTTGAGCAGTTTGAGGCCTGCTGTTTTTCCGTGGTCTGGCAGCATTCTGATGTCGCCCGTGGCTGCAACTAGGGCTGTCTCAGTACTGTGGCTTGCTCATAGGGATTAGGAGTCGGTTGAGGATGGTTGTGGCCCTCCAGATGTGTAGTAAACTGGATGTTGATGGCTGTCTCAATGATCTTGGCTGGGAAAGGAAGCAGGGAAATGGGTCAATAGTTCTTAGGTTCTCCTGGGCTTCTTCTTTAATAGCGGCTTCACATCGACATGTTTCCGTTTCTTGAGGAAGTGGTCCATGGTGATTGAGGAGTTGAGGACCATGGTGAGTTCTTTGCTGATTGGTTGATTGCCGAGGTTGAATGTAGGGTGTGGGCTGGTGTCTGCAGGGGCTCTGGAGTGGACGGATCTCATGATTGACACCGTTTCCTTCTCGCTGAGGGTGTTCCACTAGGTGAGCTGGTGTGGGTGTGCGTCAGTCGGCGTGATTCGGTTGAAGCTGTCCTCATTTTGGGGTTGGCGTGTGAAGTCTTGGTATATGGTGTTGATTATGTTCTGAAAATAGCCCACAAGTGTGTCACAGGAAGCTTGCATAGGTGTGATGTTGTTTTCGGTTACTGAGGGCTTGGTGAACTCGTTGACTATGTTGAAAAGTTCTTTGCTGTTGGAGCTGTCCTCGATGTGGGTGGCTAGGGCAATCATCTTGGTGTTTAGGAGGTGATGGTATTGGTTGAGGGCATCTTTGAAGTGTTATTGGTCCTCAAAAATTTTACTGGTGCGCCATCTTCTTTCCTTCTGTCTGCAGTCATGTTTCTTGGTTTACAGTTCTGCTGTGAACAAGTTGGGGTGTTTATTTTTTTTCCTGGTGTTGGTGAATTTCTTCAGAGTGACTTTGTCAGCACTTGCCATGATTCAGTTCACAAAGGTGTTATATATATCTGCCTCACTCTCAGTCTGTCTTTATATATATATTTTTTTATTTTACAGAGTTTTATATAGCGCGAACTTGACCCGAATTGGGTATCAGAGCGCTTTACATAGCACCAGTTGCGCTTACATTAATTTTTTTTGTTTTCTGTTAAGCACGGGTAGATTAACTGATTTGCCCATAATCACAGAATGTTAATCGGCATTGCCGACACCCAAACCCGGTTCCCCAGATTCAAGGTCGACCACCGTAGCCGTGAGGGCCACTCCATTCTATTGGTCTCTATCTGTCTGTGCCTCACTGTGTATCTCAATTATCTGCTTATCTCCCTAACTCACTTTTCTGTATGTCTGTCTCTTTATTTAATCAGTCTATGAATTGAAAATATTTTCTTCAGTACCTAAACTTTGAAAATCAGCTTTTTATTTGAATGTGTATTTTATGAGATATTAGCAACAATATTTTCAGACAAGAAATTACCATTTGTAAAATAGAAATATGGACTTGCTTTGTCATTTTAACATTAACAAAAATTAGCAAACATTCTACAAACAAATTTAGATTTTACTGCTTTCACCATTAATGCAGCTACCAGCAGAAGCAGAACACTGGTTCAAGACAATCAAGTCTGGTGGACCTACGCCTATCTATTCCTAACTCTACATAAAAGTGCAATGGCGTTTACCTCCTCTTCTGTAAAAAAAAAAGAAAAAAAAATCAGAAAGTCTGCTGCACCTCAATGAGAGCAAGCCTGCATCAATTCTTACATTCACCCCTTCCTGTATGGGTCTGCAATAGTCAGCCTTTAATCCCTATATCTTGCTGACATACGCTGCTCCTCAAAGCCACTTCTTTGGCTTTGATGATGTCTTACCATCGTCCTTCATCAAAGCTCTCCATGGAGATGCTCTTAAACCCCCTACTGGCCATTGTCAATTCTACCCTCCCTCGAAGCATCCTCCCAGAATCTCTAGGATAGGCCAGATCATCTCACTGTTAAAGAAACCTACACCAGACACCGATGACCTCACCAAGTACTACCCATTTTTCACCTAACATTCATTAGCAAGGTCATTGAAAAAGCCGTCTATGTTCAACTGGAAGACCACATCGACTATTACCATCTCCTGCACAACTACCAGTCTGGCTTCAGATCATGCTGCCTAGGATTCACCAGTAATGCCCTTCACTGCTTCTGCCTACCTTTCCAACCAACACCAGTTTATTCATATGCTCATGTCCTGTACAGGTCACAAAAGATCCCCATAAGCACAGACTCCATAAAGTTCCCTGTCATCCTCAGTCTATTCGGGGAGCCACTTGGAGACGTACACACAAATAACAGCATCAAGAGCCACCAGTATGCGGATGATACACAAACCAACTTGAGAATCTCCTCTGCTTTAGGCACCCAAAGCTGAAAACACTGCTTGCACTGCACATCATCTAGACCTAGATGTTTAGTGACTCGTTGAAGCTCAGCTCAACCAAGACAGAATTCCTCGAATTTGCCAACAACAATAAACAAGTCACAGTACAACCTCAGCTGAATGACATGAACCTTTGATGTGTTCTCTACCACCAGCCTCACCACCCAGAGCCACGGGGGATGATTTCTGACCCTTTGATGCAAGGAGTTATTCAATTTAGAAATAAAACACTATTGGACCACAACCCATAAAAGACCCAGTGAGCAAAACTGTGCACAACAATGGCAATCTTTTAAGATTCATGGCTTTTGCTTTTCATACAGGTGCCTTTTTAAAGGTTATAGGCCTCATTCACAAAGGTGAACTTACACTTTTGTGTAAGTTTAGTCTTTTTTGGTATTCACAAATTACGATGTAATATTAACTAGAGATACAGTCAGGCGGAGAACTCCGCACAATAAAGGCAAACAGCGACTACAATGCTCCCAGGACAACAATGCTAAGTTTTGAAGTTTCAATGCTTTTACTTGTCTTTAAAAATATTTCTTTTTATACTCCATGTGCTCATTGATTTTAGAGGGTCTTTTATCCAAAGCACTTACACTTTGGTCCTCTGCTGACATAAGCTGTCCACATACAAATGTAATTGCCTAACTGCACTTTTTGGGAACTGCACCACCTAGACATAGGTCTGGGGGGTTGATTGTTCTTAGTTGATCTGCTCTCCGGCCTATTCCTCTAAATGTGTGTAGAGTTCGGGAGACCCGGTTACCACTTTTCCCACTGGGAGTTGACTAGAGGTGCCATTTTTGGAATTGTCCGCTAGTTTAGAAAAAAATATATGTTCATTGAATGTTTTCAAAATATTTAGAAAATGAAATCTGAGTCATATGAACAGCCTTGTACCCCTCTCTCCAACACACTCAATTCCCTCTCCATACATTAAGTGATCTTTGCCCTTGCCCATTCCACAGCTGCTTCCCTCTGACCCTGGCAGACCAGGGGCCGTTTGCCTCTCCCACCTTCCATAACAATCAGGCATTGTGCTTTCAGTGCCCTCAGTCAATTCTCTGGGAGCCTCGGTTATCCTATCAATCATCAGCACCCTCCACAGTTTAGCAGGTATTTTGCTGCTTTTTCATTCCAACGGATGTCTTCTATGTGTTGCTATTCCACAAATGCCTATTCTAGCAAGTAAGACACCCACAAATTGGGTTCCGGAGCTCTGGTCACGGCCTAGTGTATCGCTAGTCATCATCATGACAATCCCAGTCCCAAAGCCACCATTCTGGTCTGCATTTTTGAGAGATTCCGGTGCAGTATTACTTCTAGTAGGTACAGCCTGACCAAGCTGACCATCTGCAGTCCTGTTAAGTAGTTGATCCGATTCATTACCGTCGCCCTGAAACCTAACAACCAGGGGCATGTCCAGGTCATGTGTAAGAAGTTACAGCCGTCAGTTTACTCCGTGCACAGGTAGTCTGACTGTTTGGGTAGATGTTACCTATTGTGTATGGCATCAAATTGATTCTGTGCAACTAATGGAACTGTATGAGCCTGAACCTCACATTCGATTATACCAGTTTTACTTGTTCCCAAGCTCTCATCCATTCCAACTCAGTCAGTTCATCTTGGTATTCCGCACTCCATTTGTATTGGCCTCTTTCTGTTGAGCCACCTTTGTCCATCACTAGGTCTGCAAACGATTAGGTTATTAGGTACTGGGATCCAGCCAGCCCCAGCGTCTGAGTTATTGCCATGTGTTCCTGTGGCTCGTCCGAGAAAGACATCCAGAATCCGCGGGCAGTGTAGGCTAGCCTTGCATATTGCAGAAACTGCCCAGGTCCCAGATAAAATTGCTACTGTGTCTGTGTGATTGAAATGAACCTTCTATTCATGTATAGGTCCCCCACCTTCAGGGAGCCCCCCCTCTAGTCACTTCTGGTAGCTTTGCCTTTGTGCAATCTATGAAAGTGTGGTAGCAACCACAGGGGCAGTTCCTCATCAAATGGGGCCCTACACAAGACTCTATATCACTATGCGCCACACGTCCACCAGAAATCAAACTAGATATGGGGATTCTCTAGGGATGCCCATTTTAATCCGAAAAAGCTCCTGCCTGGTGTAGTCACAGTTGGAGCCTGTAAGTAAGCATCGTTCCCAGTTGGGTTCATCATCAACCCAGTGCACTGCATGTTGGAGTTGGGCAGCAGCATAATATAAAACAAAATCTGACAAGATGAGCCTGCATGCAAGCCAGGAAAGTTTCATTGTATTAATCTGCACTCAATGCCGTTTTCCTGCCTACACCAATGTCCCCAATCCAATTGGACACATTTAACATTTGGGACTGGGCCCATTCTGAAGCACATATAGGCAGAGTGGCAAGAGCACCTTATTAGCTAAGACCCATCATCGAGAGTGGCAGGGCCATCCACAGTGATACCTCTGGTCCAGGCCTGTCAACACAACCAGGGGTAGGGCCTTATTGTGTCGCCTCCGTCTCCCCTTAGGAAACAACCTAGACCTGGCCTGGTTGGTATGTAAGCGAGGCTTCCGAGTGAAGGTGTCCAGCTCGTCGTGCATTAGAAGGACAGAGAAGGATAGTTCCTGGAGGTATACCAGGGTGTTGTCTGTTTACATTGAGACAACTTGTGATGCTTCTGCCAGTCTGACATCCCAGGGATCCAGCAGCTGCCTCAGCCTAGAGCCAACTGCTGATGTGCCATCCCAGTCTGGCGCTGCCTCCCAGCCTCCACGCTTCTGAAACCATCCTACTTGTACGCACTCTTGCTATTGGTCTATATAGAAGAATTGCACCCACTGCATAAATCGCTGTCAAAAAAACATTGTTTGGAGGACTTCCAACATATAATGACAGCCTATAGTGTCAAATGCATGCTCCAAGTCTAAGATTGCAAGTGCATAGGCCTAATTTGAAGGCTCTAGCTCATGTAACAAAAAGTTCAAGCACATAATGTTGTTCATCGTACTTCTGCCAGGGAAAAGTTGATCTTGGATTGTTCTAGAGTTCCAATCATTCAGAGGAGCATGTTTGCAAGGTCCTTACATTGTAACTTCAAATCTGTGTTCAGCATCAACAGCAGTCCAGAGGCTCTGCACTCCTTCGGGATGAGGACCATAACCACTATCCTCATAGAGGGCGGTTACATATCTGTCACTCTATCTTCCAGAAATACCTGCATTAACTTTTCCAGGATAGAGTCAGGCAGTAGTTGGTAGAACTCCAATTGGAGCCCATCGGCTCCAGGAGTCTAATCATGTGGCATGTCAGCAACAGCTTATTTAAGTTCCTCCAATACCAACAGCTTCTCCTATGCCTGCCGCTGCTCCACTGTGAGGTGAGGTAGTA
Source organism: Lissotriton vulgaris (assembly GCF_964263255.1). NCBI lineage: Eukaryota > Metazoa > Chordata > Amphibia > Caudata > Salamandridae > Lissotriton > Lissotriton vulgaris. The sequence continues at coordinate 220,845,195 of NC_141685.1, forward strand.
CAACGTCTGCAATGTAGTGCTCCAATTACTCATGTGCCGGACCCTGTTCTGCAGCAAACTCCTCCTAAACGTAAGTTGCGCAGCCAGCATTTATGCCCTCTCGGTCAATTATGATCCTGCCACCCCTGCAAGTTTTATCTGCAATAAATGATGGACGGAATGCTGAATGATTCAAACTTTCTCCCCCAGTCAAGAGATCTGGATTAAATCCATTGTTCTTTTGCCCACTAGGCCACCCCAGTTTAGACCTAGCCATATGCAAATCAGTCTTGACCATATGCCTCATGGGAACAGTCCAGACCGAACTGCCAAGTGAGGTCATTTCTGGACCAGAAACAAGCATCCTGGGACTGGTTTCAGGGTATGTCATCCCTTCATCAGCCAGGCTAGCTTGAATACAGTGGAACAGAGAGCATAGGACCCATGTCTGGGCATACCTGTCCCACTTAGGGTGGAAAGGGTAACTGCAACAAATGATGGATGGAATGCTGAATGATTCAAACATTCTCCCCCTCTTCAAGAGATCTTTTGCCCACTTTGCCACCCCAGTTTGGACCCAGCCATATGCAAACCAATCTTGACCCTGTGCCTCATGGGACCGGTACAGCCCGAACTGCCAGGACATGTCTTCCCTGGCCAGAAACAAGTATCCTTAGACTGGTTTCGGGTTTTCACCCCTTATCAGCCAGTCTAACATGAATCCGGTGGCATAGGGGGCACGGGACCCACATCTAGGTTTACCCTTTACACTTAAAGGGACAAATGCAAAAAGAACAGATGATGAACGGAATGCCGAACAAATCTTTCGTTGATGCCCCAGGGACTTGAACGGCCTGGGGATGGTTCTTAATAAAGTGATGGATTTACCCCAGCTCTCTTGTTAGGGGGAGAATGTTTAAATCCTTCAGCATTCCGTCCATCCTTTGTTGTAGTTACACTCCTCCAAGTTGAGCGGCCGTATATGGGTATGCGGTCAACCTCTCGGCAGAAGCCATGCTAATAGCTTTCCGGATTTGTCATCCTCCTGAAACAGTTGTTGTCTATACTAAGTGCAGATTAATTTTTTCAATGTCGCCCAGGTGCCCTCAATTGTCTTTTTATGGCAGCCGACTCCTGCTGACCTGTGGGGGCCTGACTGCTTGTTTTATCCTGGTGTATGAGCTAGCTCTCTATGTTAGTGAGATCCCTCCCAATTTGTCTGCACATCCCATATACTTGAGCCACTCATTCCTCCTGAAGGGCTACCTAGTATGCGTCCCACACCAGTGCCCTGCTGCTCGCAGAGCCTTAGTTCTCTCTAAAGAATGAGGTTGTAAAATCTCAGACTTGTTTTAAGAATACCATATCTGTTAATATCTCTATTTGTAGCCACCACAGTGTTATTTGAGGCTTATGTCTTCCCAGCAGAGAATGATCCGCCAGGTACCTGTCCAACTATGCAGTCTGTTTATAAATGTAAAACTCTTCCCTGCTCCCCATCACAAGGTCCAGTCTGCTATGGGTCTTATGGACAGGGGAGTAAAGAAAATATGTAATCTCTTGGGTGTTGGTGGCGCCATTTCTTAAAGAGGTTAAGGGCCAGTAGGACCGCTAAAAGTGCCATCTCCATATTGGGTTTCTCACCGACCTTGGGGGCTGTTTATACAGCTGCCAATTTAACACACAACTGACATCACCAACTCAAGTGAGATGCATGTTCATATAGGGAGCTATCGATGTGAGCATTTTAAACAGGAGGAAACTGAACAAGCCCCAAAAATTCCACATCACTAATGATCTACCCATAACACCTGGCAATATGCTACAAGATTCATGTCCACAGCCAACCTGATTGGCTGTCACACTCTCTCCCTAACACAGAGGGCTCCATAGTGTGTGTGTGCAAGTCCTTGAAGTCATCAGCTGCCATTCATGGATTAAGGCCAATATCTGCAATGCCTGAAACTCAACTTCTGCCTCCCTGCTCCTCCCAAGCACTGGCCTAATCCTCTCCACTGTCGGCCTTCCCAAGTATAGCACTACCTCACCCTCCTTCCTGAAAGACTGTGCACTCATTGCCCACCCTACCAAACAAGTAGTACTTTTAGTACCTATCAGATCTAGTAAGGAACTCAAAAAGTGCTAGCACCCTCAAAGCAATGATCTTATGGGCAGCTGTCAATCAGCTCAGGCCAACCCAGTAAGGTAGCTGCTTAGTCTCGTTCTGACACCCCCATCACAGACCTCCCAGCAGGAGCGAATCCGGACTTTGTCGTTTTTGCTCTGGTGGGGAGGCAAAGAAAGTATAAGGGTTGGGGGTGTGGGCCCACTTGTCCAACAGACCCCAGTATTTCAGTTTGATGTCACCTAGCGCAATCAAAAAGCCATCTTGCCACTCCTGTCAGATTGAAGCCAGTCATGCCAAGCGATGCCCCCGGTGGACCATACTGTTCAGGCATCCGGAACTCCATACATGTCCATTTCCTGTAGGCCACTTCAAGGGGCCTGCTTCTCAGCCTCACTTTCTGTACAGTCTGTAGCTCTGTCCAACACCTCAGAGGAGGTGTATGTCTCCCTGGTCAATGTAGTATCCTCTAGGACCAGGATGTAGGCAGCTCTCCTTGGGTGGCTCCACTGGCCACCCTGTTCAGGGAGCCATCATGAGCAAACCTCAGTCCAGTTCTGGCTTTGCTGTCTGGAAGGAATTGACTCTAGCCCTCTAGCCCAGGTCCACCTTGCCTCATGTCTCCATCCAAGCGCACACCTCCTCAGGCTAGTCAAAAAAGTAATTTTTCCTTGGGCAATCACTTTTGGTTGCACTGGAAATAACAACATTTAACAAAAATGCAGTGCCCGTAATTTCTGTTTCACCTCCATGTATGATTTACACCTCAGTTGGACCTTCCTGGTGTAGTCAGGGTATTGCTATATTATGAATTTCAAAGGAGTACAGCGGCGTTGCTCAGGTCATCACAAGGATACAGTCCCTGCCCCTATAATGTAGACTTTGGGCTGTCAGGGCCCTCAGACATGCTCCTGCAGGGGAGGAGTGAAAATGGCTCTTTAAGCTCGCTTCACTATGAATAGTGAGGTAATCCCTGTAGTCGCAACTCTGTCTGTATCCAATTCTCCAGAGAAGACCGTGCATCTGAGCGCTCAACTCGCACCGGGAACCCTAGTAATTGCATGTTGTTGCAGCTGGAGCAGTTCTCGGCATCCTCTACTCTGTCCTACAACATTCACACCTCTGTGTTGAGATTTGCCATTTGCTTTTTAAAAATCTGACTTCTGTTTGGAGACTGGAGACAGCACTCTCCCTGCCTGGACTCAACCTCCTACCTTGTATAGGTCCATTCATAACAAGTTGACCTCAATAGAGGCAGCTTTCATTTTCCCTTCAAGGGCAGTGCATAACTCATGAACCGCTGCCCACATGTCTGCCCTGAATAGCTCCTCATGATTGGGTGATGGTGTTACTCTCTGCCAGTTTGGGCGCTTTGTACTTGCTCTCGGACCAATCAATCACTCTTCAAGGCCCCAACACCGCGCTGAGTAAGGAGAGGCCCACAAAGCCAAGGGGAAATCCTGTTCCTGCACCAAGGAGTAGTGGGTAGTTGGAGGAGCAGATGTCTTCATATAAAGGGCTCACCTGTGTGTTGCACATTTTCCCTAGCTTTATTGGACCCCCCAAACTCCCTGTACCATTCAGGGAGGTAGAAACTGTCCGATCCCCTTAAATTGGAAGGCTGCACATGTGGGCCAGGCCAAGGGTCCTCCTATATTACGTACTTACACAAATCCTTTAGTCCACAGCTTAAGGGACACCAGCCACAGTACAGTTAGAGGCCACCCACGACATCCTGCTGCTCCCACCTCCTGGGGTCCAGCGCTACATCCAGCACTTTCCTGGTGAGTGCCTTCAGGCAGTAGCAAATAGTCAAGACTGATGGCCTCCCACTCTGCCGCAAGCAACAACTTGTAAAGCCCTGTGACAGCAGCCCTCTCTCTGCGCAGGTCATGTGCGGCAGGCAGCACAGTCCTGCAATTGTCACCACAGCAGCCGTCTGCTGCCTCCCTTCCCAGGCTGTATGACAGACCGTGACAGGTTCAAACAGCACCTGTTGCTTCTGCTGGAGTCCTTGCTCCTTGACCCAGAGAGGCAGTCACAGCAGGAGTCCAACGATTGCCATCACCACAGCCTCATCCAGGGCCCTCTTCCCAATGTTACAGGGGACAACTGCTCTGTTAAGATGGCCGCTGGCTCCTCGCTGCTGCCAAGGACCTTGTCTTGATATCGGTTTGGTGGCTCCCCTGATCGATGTCAGACCAACATTGTGGGTAGGTGCATCTTGGGGTTAGGCTTCACAAGAATCAGAGCTGCAGGGGATTTTCTGTGTCCAGGGTCAGGTAGGAATATGAGCACCCACACACTCATCAGCTGCAGATGTAACTATAGCAACTCAATCTATTCCAGCGTCACCCAGAAAGTCCTCAGGAAACTGCAGCACATACAACATACAGCAGCCAGACCAGTTCCCGACATCCCCGTCACAGCCATATCACCGAACACCTTCAAGAACTCCACTCTCTCTCAGTCCACAAAAAATCACCTTCAAGCTCCTCACGCACGTCTTCAAAGCCCTTCACGACACAGGACCAGAATACCTGAACCACTGCCTCTCATTTCACGCACCCACCAGACACCTGTGCTCTACCTAGATGGTCCTTGCCCCATCCCTTAAATCCACAAGACTAGAACCAGAGGCAGATCCATCTCCTACCTCGCTACCAAGACCTGGAACACCCTGCCTCTCCACCTCAGACAATCCACATTGCTGACCCAATTCAGGAAGAATCTGAAGACCTGGCTCTTCAACTTAAAACCAGGGCTGATTACGGAGATGGATCAGCAGCCCTCCACCCCCCAAGCGCCTTAAAAGTCGACCCTCACGGGTGAGTAGCCACAGTTTAAAAACCCTGATTGGTTGACTGATTGATTAGTTCAGGGCCGTCTGACCTCTGAGGAATCACCTGTGATCGGCCATCTTGCCAATCCACTTTGTTGGTGGCTGGGTTCTTGATGACCAAGGTGCTCGATGACCACTTCTTTCAAAAGGAGAGCTGTGCTGCGGAAACCCCCACCCTTCCATATGTGTTACACGGCCAGTGCCAGCCTCGCTGCCCTTTGTAATTCAGAAAAGCTCACAAGATATCACTACTCCTCTGCTAAGTTGTTTAAATTTCACCCCAAGACAAATGCACTAATCTGCTGTTCTTGGAGGGTGCTGTTGTCCTGAAAGCAGTGTATCTCTTTGCCTATTATTTCCTCACTTAATGACAAGACCGTACTAGAAAGGTAGAAAAGGAGAGATTTTTTTTATCTTCATCTAATTGTTCTGATTATGAAATTAAAGTGGCCTAAATTGGTGTCTGCTCTTTGCAGAATCATGCCTTTCACATCACCTAGAATAGTTCGCGATTCCAGGTAACTACCCCTGGCTCCACATCCACAGAGTGGATACAAATGGAGGTGGAGTTGCAATTGTTTTTAAACACAATTTCACCTTCGTAATTTTTTCTCTGGAAGAACTAAGGAGAGCAAAAGCTTTGAACTTTTGTATTTCAGTTTTTCCACATCATTCAGTGGCAGGGGTTCTAACCTACTGCCCCGGACTGCGTGGATGAGTTTATCCATCGCCCTGAAGAGGCCACTGCTCACTTGACTTTGCAATATGCCAACTTCACTTTGTTTGGGGACTTTAATTTGCTCATGGAGAATTCCAAGGATACCCCCACTGCCTCAAGAGCAGATAAGCTTGCCATGCAGAATTTGCCCCAAATTCAACTGGGCATAATATTGATCGAATGTTTACTTACTCCACTATTTCTATGGGGGAACCGCTGCGGAAAACACGGTGAGACCACTCCATTGTTTTCTAAAAGTGGACAATACCAGGCCAGCACAGCCACACAATCCTGTATAAGCCCCCTTCTCTCATATCTGGAGCAAAATCAAACCTCTGAATTTGATTAATCAGTTCTGGAATGTATCCCCACTCTTTCAGGACATATCACAGAAGACATGGAAGACATTAATAGGTGGCTATAATTAGCTGTGGAGAAGTTGGCTTCTTTAGAACAGAACTATGATTGAAGTACTTCTTGTGCACGATACTGTATGGATTAAAGTACATCTCAATCTTTTGACAAATTCATAATGAATAGGCGCTCAATTTTTGTTTGCTTTGCAGAAAAGTATGCAATGAACTTTCGTATTTTGGGGCATGTTATCAAGAACGGCGTTAGCGGCAGGAAACTGCCGCTAAAGTGGCAATAATGGGCTTGATAATATGGCGTAGAGAATTCCAATAGAAGCCCAGGTTAACACCAGAACCTGGGCTTCTATGGAAATTCACAAGGGCATATTATCAAGCCCATTATCGCCGCTTTAGCGGCAGTTTCCTGCTGCTAAAGTGGTGATCATTTTTACAACGTTTCGTGATAATATGCCCCTTAGTAAAGAAACGATACACATGCGCTACATTACCACCCAGAGAACGTTAACTGATGGCCCCAACTAATTTCCATCAGGTACCTTTTGCCCACTAAGTGCCTGGCCGTGTAGTCGAACAGGAGAGCATTTAAATTTACTTACAATAGTTTTATACTTATTTACACTCACTTTTTTGCATAATTTATTTTGCAGAATATCCTGAATATCCATTAATAAGACGCTCTGATGAGAGACATAAGGGCAAATTACCAAGGGTGGCGATAGGCAATTATTGCCGGTTTAGCGGCCGTTTTCGGCCGCTAAGCGGCAATAATTCTATTGCTTTATTAGCAAGCTGTCGCTAACTGATGTTAGCGACAGCTTTTAGGCGATAGCGAGCGGTTTGGGGCCCGCTTTGCATGTCGCTAACGTCGCTATCGCCTATTAGCAAGGCAGACGTAGCAATGGAAATATTCCCGCTATCGCCAAAAACTAACGCCTGCTCAGACCAGTTCTTAACCATGTTATCCAATGGGAGGTGGATAACATGGCTAAGAGCATTTTGTCCCTTCTCAGCTATATTCACGTGTTTAGCCGCTATCGCTGGATATTTTAGCACAATGGAGAAAAACGTTGCTAATAGCATGTTTTCTCCGCTAACATATCCAGCGATAGGCAGCGATAAAATAATCGTCGCTAAGCCTATTTAGCGATAATTATCGCTACTTGTTGGTAATATGCCCCACAGCTCTTTAAGCCTGTGCTTTGAAACGAGTTGGCATTTTCAATTACTATTTTTTACTGTTGAGGGAAAACGACTGAAAATTATCCCCTGTCAATATAAATAAAGTAGTTCCCTCTGTTAGGCATCTCCTTGAGTATGATCTAATTAGCAGTTTCAAGTCTTGCCTAGTTGTTAAATGAAATGGTGTAAAAAACAACGATTTTACATTTTTTTGTATATAAATGATGCCACATTTCACTGTTTATTTATGAATGTATTTCGCAAATTGTCTAATGTATTGTTTGCATATGTCATCTGAAATTTAAGTGTTTCTTCTTTTCATGCTTTTGAATTTCAGACAAAACATTTGAATATAATCCTAAGTGGAATGGTTAAATAAATAACCTAATCAAACAGAAAAGGCAGTTGTTTGATCAATGCTATAAAACGATAAAGCGCAAGTAGTGAAAGAGTCAGGTATCCCCCTTTGTATTAGATTTATTATAGCCCTACCTGACCCTTGTTCTTTAGGCCTAACCCCTAGAGTGGTTGTACTTTTAGAAAGTTGGCATTTTCCTATCTTTAGCCCTCTTGTGTCTGCAGCCTGTCTTGAGTCACATTGCTGGGAGTAGCTGAGAATTCTCTCTAGAAAGTCACACAATAGAGGGGGTAAAAGAGTCTGAATGGCCTATTAATTGGTTTGATTGGGGGGGCAGAGCCTCATTTGCAACTGAATTGGCTGTGACCAGTGTACTCACAATAGGCTTCATGGCCCTGTATTGTCAGTACAGTCAGCTTGGAGCCAGGATGGGGGAGGCAGGAACCTCCTAGAATTTCAAAGGACCCTTCCAGAAGCTTCTCTCACCTTCTAGGAGCAGGTCGCCAGGGTATACAAATAAGCCTCTCAGGCCCACCAAGTCAATACACTTCTGGAACTGTGGATACTCTGCCAGGAAGAAGGACTGATGTGCTGTTGAAGGGCTTCCTTTCAGCTGCACTACCCTACCTGTTGCCTGCTGCTCTCTCGGGCTGGGTGAGAATGACATGACTTTTACCACTTGAACCCAGAATGACTCAAAGGGCTTGACTGCCTGCCTCCTGTTCTGCAGTCTCAGGGTCATCAAAGACTGCCTGCAACTCTCCATCCAGCACATGGACTCTGCCTGTTGTGAAATCCACCCTGCCAAGTGGTGTCGCACCAGTCCTGGGCTGTTGGAAGTGGGCCTAATGTGCACTGCCTGCAGTGGACCTCATTGGAACCAACGCAAAGCAACTCTGCGCTGACAGCGCTCCAGGATTTAAGACACTGTGTGAGCGGGCCCCACTGTGTTCTTGTAGCTGGTCCACACTTCATTGTGGTTTCCCCGAGCTTGTGACTTTGTGCCAGTAAGGCGTGACCAGATAACCTCCTGCAGCAGTAGACTTCTTTTCTTGGCATTGGAGTAGATGAGATAGGTCACCTCATCTGTTTATAAATGGTTATTTTCTTGGATGAGACTAAGTTGCAGCGGTATTTGGATGTCCGTTTATGCATGGAAACTTTTATGATACCTGTGGAATCACGGAACTGGTTCATTCAATTATAGTAGCTGTAACACCCAGTGATTCCCAGCATTTTTTCAATTGAAGTAGGATCGCAGTGACGATCCCTTTGTAGGGTGGACGCCAAAGTCCAGACCAGCCTGGTCGCGGCGGTCGGATTCTGGCGATTAACATTGTGGCGGTAGCTGCTACAAGCTGCACCGCTGCGATTTGAAAAGGAGCATGTCCTGCATCTCCCTGCACTTCGTGGCATGCACTGAACAGTGCCTGCCACCTGGCACAGTGAAATGTAGGGGGGTACCATAGGTACCAACCCAGTGCACCCACACCCCCCACATGGGCCCGGGGAACATGTCTCCAGAAATTATTGAAGAATACAAGTTTGATGGATTATATCCTGAATTGTGGATATCAAGAGGGAATGAATTAAAATTCCACATGTGATTCCAAAACTTGAAGCATTTGATTTATACTTTTTTGTTCTACAAAGCATAACTCACAGTTTGCAAGCAGAGATGTTTTGCTCAGGTGGCCGTCGCTGAAACCAGCATCGCTGCTTACACAAATCTACCATTACACCCTAGTCAGGAGCACACTACAACTTTTCAAAATTGTTCTGCTTAAAAACGGAGTGCGTGTCCAACCTTTTTTGATTTTTGATTTTGTTTTTACACTTACAAAATGACATAGGCGGCCACATCATAGACTTTTGTATTATTATTATTCTTTAGCCACTATTAACATAATGGCAAACACTTTTGGCAAAACCAATAGGTCCATGAGACCAGACCTATTGGCTGTGCCAATGCTTGTTTGGGTCTGTTGTGTACCCAGCTCGTCTATCACATGCCTCGTTTTTTGCTTGCCTCAGCGAATGTTTGTGCTAGATTAATCTGCTCATAATGATTCATCAGTTAAAAGGAAATGTGTTCCCTGGACAGGTTAAGGAGACTTGTGCCGCCTGGCACACTGTGAGCGTGAGCTGTTCAGGGGCCCACACTTGGGGCCAGTGTTGTGTACTTGGTAACAGAGTGATGAGCTGTAGCACTGAAGGTATGCTTCACAGAGCAGTTTTATTATCACAGCTGCCTTTAGAGATCGTAATATGGTTTTTGAATTTGAATAATTGCATAGAAGCTGATTTAAACCAGCAGGCGGTGACCTTACAACTGCAGGCCAATGTAAGGACTTTACAAAGAAGCTGAAGAGGTTCATCTGATGCTGGTCAGAATCGGACCCACTGAATCAGACTTGCTGCTGCAGAAAATCATGCAGGGGATGCCAGGCCAACCAGCAATGCAACCACAGACAGGCAGGCAGAAATGTATCAAAAGGTTTCTAGGTTTAGCTTTTAGGGTTAACCAGGAGGGGTACACTCTGACCCCCAAGTGCCAAGAGTTCCAGGGCATTAGAAACAGCACTTGGGGGTCAGGACGCACTTCATACCAAAGCCACCAATGCGATTCTGAGCAGTTCCCGATGAAAATGGTCACCTGCGCTCTACCAGGTAAGTGGGTTTTTAGCAGCTTGTTTGTATGAATGGCTCAATAGGTCAGCCATCTGATCGTTGGAATCCACTTTTGTCCTGGATACAAGTGGGAGCTGGTCCAGCCTTTTAGGTGCCTTCACAGGTCTCAGTAAACAGGTGCAGTCAGTCCTTTTTCTATCTTCCATTAGTTTAGTAGTGTACTGAAGAAGGTAACTATGGGCATCAATTTATGCTGCCACCAACTTGGTGGTGGGGGTGACTCCTGCCCCCAATAGGAAAAAACTTTCCTGATGTTCACCCTACCTATGTAGCAGTAGTTCCTGTGTACCCTACTGCAAACAATCCCAGAGTGCCTTGCTTTACCTAAATGCAACACAGCAGAACCTTTCCTCCTCTGCGTAGCGCATTCTGTGGCTACCGTAAAGGGAGCAACCCATCCTGTGTGGTCACCAGTTTGAGGGGCAGCCTCTTCCCTATCTTGATGGGAGCCTGGCTGACTAGGAACACAAAAGGGAGGCAGGCCAGGTGTGAGCTACACCTGCCAGTGACAGAGAAGGCATAGTCCCCAGACCATTGTTTCTAGGGAAGATCAACTACTCTCCACACCCATGGCCTTTGCCTCAACTGTGGCAGCCAATTCACACCTCATCAAGGAGGTATTCAGCTCCTGTGTGATATTTGGAGGCTCGGGCTTCTAGAGGCTTTAGACAGGTTATAGGTGGCTTTATAAAAGTATGTTTTGTAAATGTTTAGCACAAATCAAACTTTACCAGTGAATTTGATTTGAAATAAATATTTTTAAAAGTCCAAGAATTAACTTTTTATCTAGTTCCTAGGCTGAGATAACTATATTAACTTTGAAAACATATCCTAATGCTTTCCTACGAGCAGCTTACCATGCTTCTGTGAAAATAGTCTCTACGACATTGTCATTGTAAGGACATGTTTAACATAACTTTTTTACATGTTCTCCCTTTAAATATCATGCGCACTGTTTTATAGGTGTAGTGTTGCCATGGCTGACCTGGCAGGTGACGTCAGGGCTAGGCATGGTAGGAAGAGGAAGTGAAATGAAAGAAGAGCAGGAGTTTGGATACAGACAAGTTTAAGGAGAATAAAGACGTGTTTAATGCTGCCTGCTACGTCTCCTTATTTATATGTGAAGCACGAAACCTGGCGACGAGGGTGAGATAGGTGGATGACCCCTCACCCTGTACCTGCCGATGACGCACCGCAGTGCCTGCAACCGGACCCGACCAGTACCCTCGCTATTGCCACCGGGCCAGGCATGCCCCGTTGCTGCTCTGAAGGTGGGCCCGCATATGCCAGCATGGCTGTCTGCACCCTGCAACTTCCATACCAGTGTCAAGTGGTACGAGCACTGCTACAGTGCCCACATGCCTACCTGCGCTCCGCATCCTCTGCATGCCTCTGCAGCATTGGTGCTCCCAGCACGGTCCAGGTAGAACCCTCATATGCCCGCGAGGTGTGCCCACGTATCCAGATGTCCCACTGAGCCGGAGTGCCAGAGCACACTACCTGAATCACGGCGCATGTGCGATCCCGGCTGCTGCTGACAAGCCTGCTACTGCCATACATCACAGGTTGGAAAGACTCAACTGCCACGCTTAGCTGGGTTAAGCCATGCTGCTACGTGCCTGAAGCCAGCACACGTCTGCTCCAATCGGTGGCCATTTTAAAGTCAGGCATCCATCATTGTGGAGCTCGGTTGTCTTTCCGATGGCCATTTTGAAGTCAGTCAGAAAGAAAAAAAAGGAAAACCCCACTGATCATGACAAAGAGCAAACGGTAATGCACCGTACACACTACTACTGCTCATTGGGCTTCAATAGTACCAGACGGCAATCGCCTGCTGAGTCAGAAAAAGTGAGTGAGGTCAGTTGTACGTGGTCATGTATATGCGACCAGACAACTCGCAGAGTGCCCAACCGTACCCAACACAGAGCACTCAGCCCAGGCCAGAGATGATAGAAGCATTGTTTCTGTGCCCTCCTAAAGCCCTGATATTGACATCTGGAAACAGCATGGGCCCTAAGTGGCAAAGCTGGCTTGAGGGCTTTATGAAAGGATCACAGGTCAGTGACCCCGGGCAACAATTTATCGCTTTGCTCAATCTAGTGGGCAAGGATGTCGGACAAATCATCAAAGAATTGCCACTGATCATCTCTGCGCCTTATGCCGATGTAAGAGAAGCGCTAAACAAGAAATTCCTCTACAAGCGGAATCTTGACTATGAACGTTACACCTTCAAGTTAGCATCTCAAGAACAGGATGTATCGGTGGGTGACTTCATTTCACGCCTCAAGCGTTTAGCCCGATACTGTGAATTCAGCACTTTCAACATTGAAGACACGCTTCACCTATAAATCATAGAAGGGTGCCAGTCAGAGTCATTGCGTCCTCATTTGCTGAAGAAGCACCATTCTCTAGATGACATCGAGGAACTCATGCGAATAAATGACAAGGCCAAAGGACATGCAAAAAAGATGGAAGCTGGCAAGGCGGAGAAACACGAACAAGCTTTCCGATTACATTCACAAACAGACTCAGGACGCCAATCAGACCATCAGAACCTTACTAAATCCACAAACCAAACTTGCTTCAGAAGCCAGTGCAGTAGCACTAAGAAGCAACCGTTACAGTGCTATTGCTGCGGTCAAGACTACCCCCATACAGGTCCATGTCCCGCCATGGAGCAAAAGTTTCAACAATGTGGGAAAGACAATCATTTCAAAACAGTTTGACAAACCTACCGCAAAAGTCCTTGCCGATTAAACGAACCACGGGTCCCCATCACCATGCTAGAGCAGGGCAAGAGAGAAAGGGTCGATCCACGAGCTCATCAAGATCCTGTGCTCGGTCGCACGGTTCATACTGATATTGACGTTCGTCATCAAGAGAATCATCAGCCTTCACTCCCATATTGCAATACAGGGACGAATATGTTTGCATGCTAGCAGACAAGGATGGACTGATGAAATACCCCAGGCTGCACATTCAAATGGGAAATCACCCAGCAAAGTTTGTTCTATACACTGGAGTGTCATTCAATTACATATGCACGACTGAATACAGGAGGATGAACCCGAAGCCAAAGTTAGAGCCAGCTGTTGTGCGTGTCTACACGTGAATGTCCAAAGAACCGCTGCCATGTCTAGGACAATTTTGCACATCCTTGAAATACAAAGACAGCGCAGTTCACACACGAATACACGTCATAGAAAGCCCCGAAGTGGCTGACTGTCTTCTCAGCCTACCCACAGCGGAACGACTGAAGCTAGTATAAATTCTGTACGAAGTTGACGATTCACCTCATACCATCAGCAAATTCCGAACCTATTCTACGGCCTCGGAAAGTTAGCTCATTTTAAAGTCTGATTACACATCAAAGAACAAGTGACACCTGTGGCCCAGCACCACCGAAAAGTACCTTTCCATCTCCAGCCAGCGGTGGATGAAGAGCTGCAGGATTTGCTGAAAGCAGACATCATAGAGAGGTCAACAGCACCTACTTATCTACTCAGGGGTATCACCAGTGGTGGTTGTACCCAAACGAGGACAGGACAACAAAGTGCGTCTGTGTGGACATGCAAGCCCCAAATACAGCCATCGAACAGAAGCGGCATCCTGGACCCCATATCAGCAACATGATTACTCGCATAAATGGAGCAACAGTCTTCTCCAAATTAGACCTGAACAAGTGGTACCATCTGCTGGAGCTTCACGAAAAATCTAGATACATCACCACTTTCACTATGAACCAAGGACTCTTTAGGTACAAGCATTGCAATTTTGGAATTTCCTCGGCGGCGGAAATATTTCAAGAGGCAGTGCGGCGTGTTAATCAACATGTTCCAAACTAATTCTATTACAGCGATGACATCCTCGTCTTCGGCAAAACACACAAAGAACATGACAAAGCACTTGACCGGATGTGTCTTGCTCTTCTCACTCCAACCTCACCCTCAACAGTGACAAATGTGAGATTCACAAGTCGACCCGAAAATTCTATGGCCACATCTTTTCCAAAGATGGAATGAGACCGGATCCTGAAAAGGTCTCTGCACTATCGGACACACCATGCCCCAGGGATGTCAGTAACATACGACCCTTCCTAGGGTTGGCTAACTACTGTGCTCTAAATATCAAAGACTATGTTACCATCAGTTACCCACTGCAGTAACTTACCAAACAAGGTCAAAGTTTCCACTGGTCAGCCAAGTGCGAGCACGCCTTCAGTCAAATCAAAACAGCCGTGAGTTTGGCTATCAGCATGGCATATGTCACCCCTCTGAAAAATACAGAAACAACAGTCGATGCAAGCCCTGTAGGACTTGGAACCATTCTCGCCCATATGACGAGGAAGGAGAACCTCGTCACATCATGGCATATGCGAGTCGCAGTCTTGCTGACACTGAGAAGGCTTACTCTCAGCCAGAAAAAGAGGACCTGGCAGTTGTGTATGAGTGCAAGCATTTCCACATGTTGGTCTATGGGAAGCACTTCACACTAATCCCCGACCATCAGGCCCTACTACCCAGTGCAAAGATACCACCATGGATTGTACAGTGGGGGATTCACCTCTAAGACTATACGTACACCATTATTCACAAACCCGGGAAAGCAGAGAACCTGGCAAACTACATATCGCGTCATCCCCAAGTATCAACGCAGTCAAGATGCTCGCTGGCAGAAGAATACCTTCATTTCATCATCGATCAAGCATGGCACCCGCTGTCCCACTAGAAGCCATCACAGAAGCCACTGCCAAGGATGCCACGCTCCAGAACATCATGCATCGCATCCGCATGGGCTCGTGGAGACACTTGGAGAATGTACAAAATGACAAAACTGTCAGCATGCAAGAACTTGTGTCATTCCAACATGTCAAAGACGATCTCACAATTAGTGCTAATGGACTGCTACTGAGAGACTGGACAATCGTCATTCCACAACAAATGAGACAAGGAGTTGTTAACCTAGCGCATGAAGGACACTGAGGAGAAGTGGCAACAAAGAAAGCATTACGGGAGCGAGTCTGGTTCCCGTCCCTCGACCTCCTGGTAGAAGCTACACTTCAAGACTGCCCTCAATGCCAACTAGCAGGGCGTGAAGAACCTCACTCCCTGCTTCAAATGTCTGACCTCCCAGACAGTGTGTGGCAACATGTCACCATTGACTTCTTCGGCCCACTGACGTCTGAAAAATACATCATCGTCATCATGGATGAGAACTCCAGAATCCCTATTGTGCAACAGGTTTCCTCCACAAGGGCAGCCGCTGCCATACCGGTCATGGATGAAGTGTTTGCTGAGTGGGGAATTCCGACAGTAGTGAACAGACAATGGGCCACCGTTTAATGGGCATGAGTTTGCAGAGTTCATGAGCTACCTAAACTTTAGACA
This sequence comes from Lissotriton vulgaris, assembly GCF_964263255.1. NCBI lineage: Eukaryota > Metazoa > Chordata > Amphibia > Caudata > Salamandridae > Lissotriton > Lissotriton vulgaris. The sequence goes on from NC_141685.1 coordinate 220,860,848, forward strand.
CAGGAAGATCACCCCCATATGGCCTAAAGCCAATGGGATGGTCGAAAGATTCATGGCCACGCTGAAGAAAACGATACAACAAGCTGAGCTGCCCCAACGTGACACCCAAACAGTGCTCAATGAAGTTTTACTAGCGTACCGGACCACGCCACATAGCACCCCCAACAAGTGTCCGGCAACTCTGATGCTAGGAAGAACTCCACGCACCAGAATCCCAGCTGTTGATGTCATCACACAGTCCAACCCCTCGAGTGTGGATCACGAGACGCTAGTGAATCTTGACAGGACCAAGAAGGCAAAAATGAAAGAATATGCTGACTTTCATCGACACACCAAGGTATCTGACATCCAAGAAGGAGACTGGGTGTAGGATAGACAAGAACAAAAGACCAAGCGGAGAGACGTTACTATACTCAACCACTACAAGTGATGAGGAAATATGGAACTATGATCACAGCTGCCTCTGAGACCAAAAGAACCTCACAAAACGTGTCACACTTCAAGAAATGCAACCCTGAAACGCACACGCGAACAGCAGAACCAGAATGGTACATGGACAGGACGAGCCGAGAAGCTGAAGATCAAGAAGAACCCCGACCTGCAGTGAATCAGCAGGAACCAAGAGAGGGACGACCTTCTCGCTGACTGCAGAGGACCATCAGGAGACCTGTCCGGCTCATCAAAGAACTCTGAGCAAGTACTCGTGGAACACTTAAAATAAAAAGAGGGGAGATGTAGTGTCTCCATGCCTGACCTGGCAGGTGACGTCAGGGCCAGGCATGGTAGGAAGGGGAAGTGAAGGGAGGAAGAGGCGGAGTTTAGTTAGAGAAAGGTTTAAGGAGAATATAGACGTGTTTAATGCGGCCTGCTGTTGTATCCTTATTTACATGTGAAACACGAAACCAGGCATTTAAGTCTTACTTAGGGGGGCTTATTAATATTTAAAAGGAGGTTTTAGGCCTCTCAAAGTGGTTATCTTGACAGGTCGTATTCAAAGTTTAAACCGGAAAGCCAGGTTACTGGTGACAGGTCTACAGATCTGTTTTGCTTTTTCACATTAGTGGTGGCACAATATATGCTGAAGTCCAGTAGCCGGTCCCCGGAAGCTTGTTTCCTTCCCAGTGAAAGAATTGGCTTTGTAGTTTGGTCTGCCCTGTTCCCATGTTGCACTGGGCCAGGGACAGACTAATTTGCATATAGCCAGGTTCTGAGCTGGGATGGTGCAGTGAGCTAAAAAACGGTGTTGGATCAAGCCCTGATCTCTTGACTGGGTGAGAGTATTCTGCTTAATTCAGAAACTCTGTCCATCCCCACCCCCTTTTGTTTAATTGAAGTCCAGTAGTGGCATTTGGCTTACGGACCTTGGGTACACTTGGTACCATATACAGGAGTCTCATAGGTTGAATATGCCAATTTGGCACATTCCAATTCAACATGAGTTTAAGGGTCGGAGCGCATATACTGGGAACTGGAGAGCAGTGCCCCAATGTGCAGAGTCCAAAAAACAGCAGAAAGATTTAGCAAAACGTGGGGGTAACCATGCAAAAGAGGTGCATTTGGCTACAGCAAGATTGTGTCGAAACATGTGATATTTCAACAAACAGCTTTTTGTAATGACAATGTAAGAACAAAGTACAACCGGGGTCCAAAACGTGTATAATCATTTTTTATCAGGTATGTTGTAGAAGACCAAATGGTCTTAATAATCCAGAGACTCCAATGTAGAAATAGGAGTAAGTTTATTTCACTGGTTACAACCACAGGAGGAGCGCCTCATCAGCCCAGAGTCCGACAAGCAACTGACAAAGCCCATTGAACCCCAGACTGCAGAAGGCTCCTAACAATCAAAGAAATACATTCTTTACATGACGTGTATATACATTCCAAACAAGCACAATTACAAGCCCACTACATTACCTTTCCCCTTTTGCAAAAAACACACAAAGAGAAGAGAAAAATAAATAAATAAATAAATCAATAAAACTCAATATGAAATAAATTCATTGTATCTTGAGGGAACTTTCCTGATTTGACCACTACGACGGCAAGAAGGGGTGGGAACCTTCTCAGCACTGCACGAGGAAGAAGAAGATGAAGAATCTCCACTGAACAAAGCGTGAGAATCAAACTTAACATCCTGCTGCAACCAGTGCATCCAATCACACTCTTCTTGTGATAACAAATTTCTCTTCTTACAGATTAAAGCAGCTTGATCTTCAGACAATTTTACCCCCTGTCTTACATTCCACCAGTCCTTCTCCCCCCCCCAAAAACTGCGTTTTTACTAATTTTAACAACCTGAACAGGACTTGTAAAAATTGAATTTCCTTTAGAAACTCTGAAGGGTTTTTTAATCATAACCCAGTCCCCAATAGCAATTTGTACATCCTTCACATTTTTGACTCTATCAAAATTTTTCTTCATCACTTCTTGTTTCTGTTTAACTGCAAAATGTAGTTCCTCTTGACCACCCTTACTCAGATTAGGATTCTTTTTATAAAGCCAAGAAGGGAATATAAAGAAGAATGAACCTTCCTGCCCCTTAACAATTCAAAGGGAGAAACCTGAGTTGTACAATGTGGTGAGGTATTATAATTCCAAATTATTTTTTTTCCAGAAATTTACCCACATCCAAACCTGAAGCTATCGCAGTTTGAATACCTTCTTTCAAGATTTTATTCCCACGTTCTACCAAACCATTGGAAGAAGGGGAATAAAGCGCCACATTAAGTTGTTTAATATCATGCAATTCCAAAAACGTGCGCATTTTGTCAGAAACAAAATGTGTACCATTATCCGTCATCAAAACCTGAGGGGCCCCTTCCAGTAAAAACACCCTTTCCAAAAATGAAATAGTATTATCTGAATTAGGTGCCTCCAGGAACTTGTAATACATCCACTTAGAAAAGTAGTCTACGGCCAAGGTAAGATATCTTTTTCCCTCTGGCAGAACATTATACGGACCTGAAAAATCCAGGCCTACTTTCTCCCACGCTACCTCAGGAAACTGAGTAGGCTGCAAAGGAGAGTCATGTGTTTTCCAATGTTTATCCGACAATAAACACTCCTCACAATTATTCACTAAAGCTCTCACCTGTGCATCAATGCCAGGCCACCAGTAATGAGATTTAATTCTCATACACGTCTTTGTTACCCCCAAGTGACCTTTGTGAGCTAGCTTTACGATCACGTTCCTCAAGCCGCTTGGCGGAACACGTTTATCTCCTCTTAACAAAATGCCATCCTTCACAGAAAGTTCCTCAGCTATCTGAAAAAAATTCTTCAAATCACCAGATAAATTCCAGATAAATTCCTCGTATCAGGCCATACCTTAGAAGAAAATTCCAAAGGTTGAGACAAAATGAGATCCTTCAACCAAGCTTCTTTCAAATCCTCTTCCGAAATTGCAGAGTTCCATTCCTTAAAGGCATCAACCACAGTTACACACTCCACATCCTCCTCCACTAAATCATCCTTGTCATCTTTATCCATCAACATTCTAGATAAACAATCTGCCCTGAAGTTTTTTCCCCCGGCAATATATCTTAATTCAAAATTAAACTCCTGAAGTTTAGAAACTAGTCTGGTCAACCTAGGAGACAGGCTATTGGTCCCAGTCACCTTGCTAAAAATAAAAGAAAGAGGTTTATGGTCTGATAACATTACAAATCTACGACCCCAGATGTACATTTTACATTTTTGAGCTGCCCACTCACAGGCCAACGCCCCTCTCTCAATTGTGCTATATTGCTTCTTAAATTTTTTCAAAGATCTTGAAGCAAAAGCCACGGTTTGCTCCTTACCATCCACCTGCTGACTTAACACAGCTCCCAAATTTTTCATACTCGCATCCACCGAAATAATACAAGTACAGTCATCCCTAAAAGCATGAAGAGCCTGAGCCGAAACAATCAACTCCTTAACCTTAATAAAGGACTCGTCCAAATCTTTGGTCCAAATAAATTTCTGACCTTTTTTAAGCAGCAAGTGAAGAGGTTCCACCTCTTGAGCATAATTAACCACAAACCTAGCATAGTACTCTGCTAGACCTAAAAATGAGCGTAGGGAATCTTTATCCTCTGGAGGGTTGGCTTCTTTAAGAGCTCTTACCACAGAGAATTTTGGTTTGATACCAGACTCTGAAATCGTATGGCCCAAATACTCCAATTCTGACACCCCCAGTTTACACTTGTCTTCCCTAACAGTCATTCCTCTCCCTCCTAGAATCGACAGAACCTTCCTCAATAAAATATTTAGCAAAAATGAAAATATCGTCCAAGTATGCTTGGACCCCCGCCAGATCTTTAAACAAAGAGTCCATCAGTCTTTGAAAGACGCTGGCTGCCGACGCTAACCCAAACGGGAGTTTCAAAAATGTTTAAGTGCCGAATGGGGTAACAAAGGTAGTCAGCTCCTGAGATTCTTTTGACAAGGGGACCTGATGGTAAGCTGACTTTAAATCCAAAAGTGAAAACCATTTGGCCCCACCTAGATTTGCCAACAATTCATGGATCTTGGGAAACGGATGACAGTCCACCTTTACATTTTTATTAAGGCCCCTGAGATCCGCACATAATCTGATCTCATTATTCTTTTTTCAGGCCACGGCAATGTGGACGAATCCTCAAGCATTTTTTTTAGTTCCGCTCTGACACTCAAAGGAACTGGACGTACCTTATGAAATACTGGAGTTGCCCCTGGAATTAGTCTAATCTTGTGTTCAGCACCTTTCACTAAACCAATCTTATTGCTGAAAACATTCTTAAATTCATTTAACAGATCCAAGCGATCTATTCTCACACCTTCAACAAAACAAACAGGAAACTTTTCGCTTACATTAATAGGGTTCTCATCACCTGGAACAAGGTACAAGCCCATCTTTGCTAGGTCCTTCCACCCCACAATATCTTTCCCTTTTATTGCCACATAGATCTTTGTAACAATTGACCTTTTAAGAACTTGTAAATTTCCCATGAAAAAGCCCAACATATCGATATCTTTCTCCCCGAATGCTTTTGGGTTTACATCCGTTTGTGTCAATTTTACATTACTTCCCCACTTCTCATAAAAAGTAGTATCCCGAAGGATCGTGATAGGCGACCCCGAATCCGCCATTACATGCACATCAATGTCATCAATAGAAGCATCGCATAAAGGACCCTTGATAAAAACTGCACCTTCCTCTGCTTCCCCCATTAATAAAAGATTGTCGAAATTCTCACAACAATCTTCCATGTCCACATAGTTAACCTTAACTGGTTTCTTTTGAAACCTACAAACCTTCTGAAAATGGCCAACCTTCTTACAAATGGTGCAGCGTTTATTAATGGCTGGACAACCTTTAAAATTCCCATGTGGAATTTAGATCCACACCTGAAACAGTAGTTCTGTTTGACTTGACTTTGGTTTGGCTTGCTCAATCATTTTTCCTTCCCACTGACAGCGTATAGACCCTCCTCCCCTATTTCTTCAGAGACTAAATTCACCTTAGAAGAGGGAGGATCCGCCATCATTGCTTTTGTAGAAATTATAGATCTTTCAATACTAAGACTTAGATCTACAACTTCAGATAAAGAAGGATTTTTACAACTGAGAATCCTCTCTTTAACCTTAGGGGAAGCACAATTAAAAATAAATTGATCCCGTATATAGTTGTCAAGCAAGGGACCAAAATCACAAGTAATCGCTAAAACTCTCAAAGCAGAAATATATTCATCAATCTTCTCGTCTTCTTTCTGTTTCCTTTTATAAAATGTATGCCTCTCTAATATAATGTTAGGTGATTCCTCAAATTGTTTTTTTAGTCTTGCAATGGCCTCCACATAGACATTCCATTGCCTATCCCCTGATTGACCTGAAGGTGGAGGGATAGTTACTAAACTGTTAAAAATGCATTGAGCAGCCAAACCCAAACTGCCAAACAATAAAGCAAATTTACGAGGGGGAGAATAGTCAGCAGCATCAATAGTTACAATATGGTTTTCAAATAAACCAAACCACTCAGACCATAATAAAACTGGTTTTCCAGGTTTTTCTAAAAAAGGAGGAGGCTGTGTGACCTCTCTCACTGCGGACATTTTGAAACAAAATAAAATAATACTCAGCACAAACTTTAAGTAAGCCCACTCCTCCAGAAATTAGAATGTAAAATAAAATTGACTTAACTAAATGTGCATAACAATTAACTTCGAATTCAATACTGTTGCACTCCGATTACCGAGATGTGCAAATCACAGTCTCACCATTCACACAATTAAAACTTTAAATGCTCCCCTAAAAAGGAATAAAAGATTACAACAAAAGGCGTGCGACTCACCGGTAATAAATCGCACCAAAGGTTCTTTTAGTCATAGAAGTGTTCCGCTGTTTCACCAAGTGACTGCTGAAGTACGTGACAGCATTTAATGAAATACGCTGCAAGTTCCGACAAAAGGTTCCTTGACTTCAAGGTACTTCAAAGTTTTACCCAAATGGCCGCCGAAAACGTGCTAGCGTCAAATGTCACACGCAGCTCACTCCCACAATGCCATGTGGATCGTCACAGCAGATAATGCCAAAGAGAACTTTGAGCGATGCCGTGAGGAGGGTTCCAGAGTCGAATCTCCCTGGGAATGCTTACTTACAAAATGCAGGTGCTGGCTGCTGTTAAGGTCAACGATATTACAGCTCACAGGAATTTCCACGGATTAAACAGAGTTAAATTCTTTTCTGTTGAGTGGGTCGGTGGTTGAAACAAATCCCGATCGTCGCCAATATGTAGAAGACCAAATGGTCTTAATAATCCAGAGACTCCAATGTAGAAATAGAAGTAGGTTTATTTCATAGGTTACAACCACAGTAGGAGTGCCTCATCAGCCCAGAGTCCGACAGCCCATCGAACCCCAGACTGCAGAAGGCTCCTAACAATTAAAGAAATACATTCTTTACATGACGTGTATATACATTCCAAACAAGCACAATTACAAGACCACTACATATGTTTATTGGCTGCACAGGCGGCCTTCCTCATTAACCATCCCCCATTCAACCATATGAGCATATGAGTGAAAAAGGGGAGGGGGCTGCCCTGGGAGCTTGTTTTCTGTCTCGTGACTCCCTTAAAGTCCTCAGTCTCAGCTAAACAGACAAAGGTTTTGTTTGAACATGACTTGCAGAAAATCAAACAGTTCGGTCATGCAGGGAAAACAATATTGTACCATTGGCCTGCAGGTTTCACGAATCTCTTTCCCCTCTGTATCATATTGTATCAACTTGATCTATAAGAGGACTTTGTTCAATTTACAGGAATGTTTTTTTTCTCTATTTTCTCTCTTATGTCCTCACCGTAGCTGCTTGTTATATGTGTGTTCGCAAATACATCCTATGACCAAAAGTTCAGCTCTTGTAAAAAAGTTTATTTTTTTACATCTAGACCACTGGGTGCTGTCTGCTTGTGGTAATATTCCATGAGCATTAGAAACCAATTCAGTTCTCCTATCACACACGGTCTATTCATTGCAATTTTGATTTTAAATACTTCTAATTGTGGCAAAGTAGAAGCAAAGAAATCCATTCAAAAATAGACTGCCAAAGAGCACCCAATTTGGCCGTATTGGACGAAGGCTGTGAGTAAAAACATCTCTCCTGGTTCTATTGTTTCAATATTGCTACTACGTGCAATTGCACGAAATATTAAGGGAAACAACACAACTTCACACACCTAGACTATTAGCAAGGCAGAGTGAGTGCTCTCCATCAGAGAATGTAACCAAACACCAAGGTGATGCATGGAATGCTTGGGTTTATCTGAGCCTCTGGTAGTCGCACGGGCCACATTTACGTCCATGGTGCTTCACCCACTGTGACCCTCTAGACTGAGACCAGCCATAGGCAAAGCAGACCAATAGGCACTGTGCAGTCTGAGCTGCCTGGCCAGATCCCTCCAGATGAGAACACAGGCAAGCTAAGACCAGTCCATCCTACTGAGGCCCTGTCACTGAGGTACAGCTGTGGTCCAGCGGCGCCGCGCACCGGAGCCACCCCTGAAAAAAAGTCTTCAAAAACAGCATTGTTTATATTACACAGATGTATTGATTTTACTTTTGTATGGATAGAATAAACTTCTTAATGACCGATTAAAATATTTTTGAGTCATACAACGTTGTTAGAAAATATTCAAACATGATATGGATGCATTAGCTAATTGCCTAAGAGTAGCATTTGTCGTTCATAGCAATGTATGCGTCTTATGTGACTGACGCATGATTGCAGAGCAGACTGATTGTATCATAAAACTCTTGTTTCTTTTTTTTCAGACTCATCAACTGGGGATTCTGGTCCCTACCTAGGTTTGGCACTTGGCTTAACATTCGGGGTACTGCCAACCCTCTGCATTTATTTCTGTTGCTGCTGCTGTAAAGGTAATCTAAGGGCACCGGTGTTTTGTGTGGGTGTCAAAGAGGAGAAGTTAACATAGAAAGATGCCCTCTAATCTCTCCTCCACCACTGACATAAAGTAGATTCACAAGATTCGACTCCTCAGGCACCACTCCCTTACCACACATGTGCACTCACTGTATACGGCACTGAGGCAGGCACATCTATCCTGGCACCCTAACCCAGACCCTGGCACACTAACCCAAACACTGATTCTAACCAAAGACTCTGGGCCTTATTTATGAGGTTTTGCCATAGGGCAGCGCCGCAAGGAATCTTGCTGCACTGCCCTATGGCAAAAGAAAGGGGCAGGAATGTGCGGTTTCTATGAGATACAACACATTCCTGTCCTATACCCCTGCTCTGGTGCACATCAGGCTGCCATGCCCCAATGCAGGCACCCTTGCACCATGGTGCAAGGGTGCCTGGGTTGTGGGGCTGATTTATTTTGTGCAGGAAGGGACACCTTCCTGAACAAACTCAATCACAAGAGGTGATTTTCTCTTTCTATGCATAGAACAATCATTGGCATAGACCAACTTGTAGCTCCCAAGGCTAATCCATGCGGCCCCGTGGAAATCAGCAGGCATTGATCAATCGGCACTATTTTTTCCTGTTGTAATTCCTCGGGCGCCGCATTAACAGGGAAAAGCATGAACCCAAAAGACCCCGACACAGCTACCCTTCTGACCGAGATGGCAGCATTAGGTCTGATCAAAATAAATGACGCACCTACACACATTACAGGCCACATGTTAGATCTGGTTCTCTCCAACTCACCAGAGACAATCTATAAATCAACCAACCCTCTGATATGGTCAAACCACTCGACAATCGAATTTGACCTAAGCGGTCCCCATGATTGCGTAGTTAAGAAAAATCCTGCTAGACGGACCTACAGACAGTGACACAAACTACCACCCGCCCTCTTCCGTGAAGCATTAATCCCCCCATGTCAGTTAACCTCGGACACAATGGACAAATGTCTGACGGTCCTCCAGGACACAATTAAATCCACCATTGACACACTAATCCCCCTGAAAAAATCCTTTATGGCCCCCAAACGCATCCAGACTCCCTGGTATTCATCAGAGCTTCGAGAAGAAAAAAGTCAATGGAAAAAGCTTGAGCGTCAATGGCGCCACAACAAGGACCCCTTTGACAAAGAAAAATACAAGGTAGTCTTGGACGCCTATCACAAGAACATAAAAACTGCTCGGAAAAATCACATAGCTAACCAACAGGAGCAGATAGATAACACATCTAAAACCCTCTTCCAGGTACTTAGCAGCCTCATTAACCCCAAAGCCTGCAGCCCTGAAGAAGAGCCAACCCAATCTTTGTGCGATGACATAGCCAACCACTTTTCTCAAAAAATTGATGACATTTACAATAAGATCTCTGTCTCCAATGTAAATAATTGTCACAATACGCTGAACCCGCCCAAGCCATACCAATTCTTATCACCCTTAAAGAATTCCCTCTTCTCACCATCCACAACACTGAATCTGTGCTAAATTCAGCCAAATCGGGTTCTCCTAAAGACCTAATACCAGCCAAAACCGCCAAAAAACTAACCCTGGGCGTAGTTGGCGTAGTGGGGCTACGCGAAGCACCACGAAGTGGGGGAAATCTACGCCCACCCACACACTTCGTGTAGCCCACTACGCGCCGCCCGCCTCCCACCCGCCCTCTTGTAAAAGCCCTTCAAATAATTTAAAACATTGTAAAATTAATTAAAATGACTTACCTGAGATGCGGCGTCCCAGGGCTCCCTCTTCCTAGTTTCTCGCCGACGTGTTCCTGACAAATGCGCATGCGCGGGTGCCAGCGCATGCAAATTTCTTGCAGTGTTACAATATTTTAAATGATGTTGGGCATTTAGAAGAGGGTGTGAGGGAGGCGGGTGTCAGGCAACTTCGCTCCGCCATGGCGTGTGCGTAGTGTTGCCTACTACACCTACTTTGCGAATCGCGAAGTAGGCAACACACAAAGAGTGGACGTAGCGGAGCACTACGCCCACCCGTACAAAAAACTCGCAACTGACTGGCAGCGCCTCTGTGTGCTATTCTGAATAGCTCAATCAAAGAAGGTAGGTTTCCCGAAGAATGGAAAGACACCCAGATAATGCTCATCAGGAAAAACAATAAATTGTCTCCCGCTGTAATAGCAAACTATCGACCACTTTCACTCCTCGCCTTGTACAGCAAATTGTTGGAAAAACATATCAATGCTCATCCATACACTTTCATTGAATCCTCCAACTGTCTTGATCACTCACAGTCAGGATTCCGCCCTAGATACAGCACCGAATTGGCCCTGGTCAATGTTATTGATGACATTCGTAAGCAGGCGGCCGAGCAGTAATTCTCATACTGCTCGACCTGTCTGCCACATTCAACACCATCTCGCACCAGATTCTGTTGGAAAGGCTAGGATCTATAGGCATCCAGGACACTGCACTAGATTGGATGAGGGAATTTCTCAAAGGAAGAACCCAAGTAGTGAACCTCGGACCGTTCAGCTCAAAAACCACCCCAGTGACCAAAGGAGTACCACAGGGCTCCTGTCTTAGCCCTTCGCTATTTAATATATATGTAGCGCCGCTTGCAGCACTCCTCAGGGAAATCGGGTTTACCCCTATTGCCTATTTGCAGAAGGCATGAGAACCATAACATCATGGATGAGCAGCAATTTCCTGCAGTTAAACGCAGGGAAAACTGAAATAATGCTTTTCAAAGATGCAGTCACTGGGGTGGCCAGAAGAACTGGGCTTGGCACCTTCCCCTAAGCCAGTGGTCAAAAACCTGGGGGTCCTAATAGACAGCAAACTCAACCTTGATGAGCCCATAGCTACAACCAAACGAGGTTGCTTCCACGCACTCAGCCTGCTTTGCAAAGTCTTTCAATTCCTTCCCACGTCGACCCATAAAACTCTGGTTCATGCCTTAGTACTCAGTCACCTGGATTTCATTAATGCCTTGCTAATCTCTGCCAAAGAATCTGCCCTACACAGCTTACAGGTGGTGCATAACACAGCAACCCGCCTGGTAACCAGGGCACCATATCGAACCCCGTCATTGCCCTTGCTACACAACCTTCACTGGTTACCCATCTGCAAAAGAACCCAATTTAAAATCTGATGTTTGATGTTCAAAGGCCTTAACCATTTTGGTCCTATATATCTGGCTAACAAACTGATCAGACACACATCATCGGGCACCCTTTGCTCCAATGGGAAAGGTCTTCTTGTCATCCCACGCATCAAGCAAACCAGATTGGGAGGCAAATCATCCCTCAACTCTGAAACCAGCTTCAACTGGACATACGCCTCTGCACCAACTATCTGAGCTTTAGGAAAAAACTCAAAACCTCACTCTTTTAAAAGTCCCACTGCCTTACCTGTATGCGTTCTCAGCGCGTAGATACCCCATGTGGGGTGATTCAGGCACCTTACAAAGGACATAAATAAATAAATAAATAACTAAATAAATAAATGGGCATGCAATGACAACCAGTGTCTCGCATGCTCACCCTTAGCTCCCGCTCTCACCCACCTCTCTGTCATCACTTGCTCCCCCTGCCATTGAGTGTATTGGCTGTTCTGCCTATGTGTGCTGCTCACAAACAGTGTGGCCTCTTTAATCTATCAATTTGTGCCACTAAAACAGAGCTGTCTGTGTAGTGTGTAGTTAAATTCATGTTTTTAAGGGCCCTGGTTAGGGATTTAGCCGAGCCCGGACTTTCCTTCCTCATGGTCTCTGCTAAGGCACGTGTTCTGAACAGAATAAATAAAATTGGGTTCCAGCAATGTCCTCACGTGGGTCCCTGGGCTGCGCCTAGCCTTTAGGTTTATGGCATGACTTCACTTTAGATACATGAGATGCCACAGTCTCTTGATTCACAACAGTGGTGCTACAGAAAGTTTACAGGTGGAATTGGGGGAGGTACAGTTTATACACAATGCAATATGCCTAGGAAGCAACCAAGCAGGTTAACTTATTAAATTGTGCAATTCTGAGTGAAACATTTATGTGCTTGTGTTGCGGAAAATATTTCTAACATTTATTACAGGCAATTCAGCTTGCTTTGTACATTACTTAAGGACGTGTATTAATTTATAGTCATCCAACACTACCTGCCTGAGTCGTGGCACAGATGTAGCATCAGTCTTTTATGATTCAGAATTGAACAGCAAATAGTGTTTGGTTTTGGCACACATTAGGTAGAGTCAGAGCTGAGGGGACAGGGGCACAGTGTGTACATAGAGATGAATGGGCAGAGGTAGAATTAAATGGTAAAGGGAAGAGGAAGAGAAAGGAACTGTCCGACTCCGTATGAGTAAAGCATAAAAACAGAATTGAAGCACAGTGAGGAGGCTAACAGTAGAGAGCAAGGGAGTAGGAGCCACGTGAAATATGAGCGCAGAGTAAGGGTATTGCAGGTTATGACGAGTGTGAAGGGGGCAGGAGCAGAGTAAGGACAGGAAGAGTGGGCTGCTTTACAAGTAAGACTATATTGAGTGATATATATGGAAAGTGAGTGCTAAGTCAGGGACACGGGTAAGGAAATAGTGAGGGGTAGGACAATAATGGAAGCAACAATTATGAGATAGCAGCAGAGTGAAGGGAAGCAGTGAAGTGAAGGTGTAAAGCAGTACTGCAGGAAGGATGAAAAGGACTGGCTTATCAGTAAAGTAAACCTTCAGTAGAGCGAAGGTGAACAGGCACAATGAGTGGGTAGGTGCTGAGTAACAAGAGAAGAGGTGTGGAATGGTGCATCAAGGTGCAATGAGAGGTTAGGTGTTGGATGAGGTGTTAGGGTACAGTGAGAGGGTAGACAGTTTGATAGGTTATGAGGAGAGTGAGAGAAATAATGCTGAATAAAGTAGATAATTGTGGCACCTAAAAGGTGAGGTAGAGTGTGATGGAGGGAGAGCAGGAGCAGCATAACAAAGTCAATGTGTTGAGAGAGGGAATGCAGTTTAAGACATTGGGGCCAGAGTAGGTCAGACAGAAGGTAGCACAGAGGTACTGAGAGCTGATAGAGATTATAGTAGATCTTTTGACTGGGTGTGAGTGTTTGATTGATTCAGATGCTCCGTCCATCACCACCCCCTTTTGTATCACTTTTGGCCACCATAAGTGTGGCAGGGTATGCTCAGACGTGAGTCCCTTGCTCACTTTGCCACTGGATTCAAGCAAGCCGGGCTGAAGACGGCTGGAATGCCAGAAACCGGTCCTCGGAAGCTTGTTTCCGGTCCAGGGAAGACATGGCTTGGCAGTTCCGGCTGGACTGTTCCCATGAGGCACAGGGTCAGACTGATTTGCATATGGCCATGTCTGAACTGGGGTGGCAGAGTGGGCTAAAGAACGCTGATAGATTAAACCCATATCTTTTGACTGGGTGTGAGTGTTTGATTGTTTCAGATGCTCGGTCCATCACCACCCCCTTTTGTACGGCTGCAGGATGGGTCAGGAAAAAAGTGAGTTATTAAGGCCAAAGTGGTGGGTAAAGGTAGGATGAGGAGGTAAAGTAGAGGAATATGGTAATCATGAAACAGTCATAAGGTAGGGTTCGAGTTAGATCAAAGGGTCAGAGTGAATGCATAGGATCACAGTGGACCCCAGGGGCAGAGTCATTGAGTGTAGGGGTTAGGAGCGGACTCTAGGAGCAGGGTCATTGAGAGTAGGGCTCAGGGAAGATTAGTAGTAGTGCTGCCTGATACATGCATTATTATGAAATGACATGCACCTGCCTGAGATGATAGTCATTTTGGAGATGATACTACAGTACCTCTGCTGCAGTATTGGGCAAGGTAATTTACTAGGAGAAGGTGGTGTGAGAAGGTACCAGGTCTCTTGCCCATCATGCCGGTCATTGTGCCATTGTAAATGTGCAATACAGCCTGAGTACATGAATGCATGTATTGTGTGGGCCCCTACAAGCACAGTACAGCATGGGACCATTTATACATGTACTGTCCAGGTCCCTCAAGAATATGTCAGCCTGCCGTCACTGATGCTTGTATTGCCTGGGGTTACATGCATGTGGTAAGTTTTATGAGCTTAGGTGTACACAGCGGGTGGACAGAAGACAGGAAACCTACCTCTGTCAATGCACTTTGCATATACGCTTCTGAGGTTTGATAGAAGCTCTTGGGGCTTGGTACTGTAAACTCTCAACAGGACCATTTAGGATTGTTTGGAGCAACTTCAAGAGGCATTGGGGTATGAGTTGTGTCTTCTGAGAGACAAACAAAGGGTGTGTCCAAGTGTCTGCGCAATTAAAGGCCTAAGAGCAGGGAACTGGATGCTTTTCAAAATAATGGAAAGATGGACAACGGTGCTCAGAAACACACAAATCCCAGTAAAAATAAAAATATTGACAGTATTTATTTGGGGTACATACATACATACATATGTCACATTTCAGAATACAATAGCCCAGCCCCCACTGACCCCTGCCCTCCCACCTCCCTGCCCCAATCACGCAGGCCCATCTGTGCGGCCCTCAGCCTTAAGCCAGACTGCAATTTTGGCCCCGAGAAAGAGTTTGTGAGTACCCAAGGCATATTCAATAGGTCTCGCCTTTGTGACATTAGACGTGGGGGCAAGTATATGTTACATCTCCAAAGTGAGCTGTGCTGTTTTAGAGAACCAATGTAACAATAAAGGGTATAGCTCACAATCAGTAAGGCTGAGCACTTTTAAACCAATCAACAAAACAGATGCCAATACTGATCATTAATTTGAATCTTTTTGAAAAAAGGCGCAAACACTATTCATGCAACCATCAGCTCATTCGTAGCTTTTATTTCAATAGCATAATTTTCTTTTGGAATTTTAATATCTCAAAGGGAACACTTTAATACATGTGATAAACCTAAATAAATTATGAGTAATAAAAAAGTTATACAGAGAAATCACTCCATCTACAATCAAGCACTTTCATACAAACCCATTCACTCTCCACAAACACCATACATCCTAATCATACTTGGGGCTCAGGGTCCTACGCATCCACCATCTATAATACACCCCTAATGCCAAACATAGCTCAAGTTGACCTCCGAGTTCAATATGCACCCTGTACAATATTCATATATTTTTTTACACTTAATGAAATACTTTCATTTAAAAGGGCATAATACAACCAAAACTAATGTGAAATACAAATGTTTGGCAACACAATAACACCAGGGTCTACGCGTTTTGAACCCCCTTGTTCACAGGGTTCTCATCAGGACCAAACACCCCTTTAAACAAGCATTTACAATGCAATGGTTTCGCCTTTGGAAAAGTTAGGGCTATTGGCATTGTAAATGACAACATTTGTATTTATGTGTTGGTTTTGAAAACAGATAAATAAATGGCATTGTCATTTACATTGTCATTAGCTTAATATCTGCAGTCACTCTGCAGTCCCTAGCACTCCATAGCACTCCCTAGTCACTCTGCACTCCCTAGCTCTCTGCACTCCCTAGCCCTCCCTAGTCACTCTGCACTCCCTAGCACTCTGCACTCCCTAGCACTCTGCACTCCCTAGCACTCCCTAGCACTCCCTCGCACTCCCTAGCACTCTGCACTCCCTTGTACTCTGCACTCCCTTGCACTCTGCACTCCCTTGCACTCTGCACTCCCTTGCACTCCCTAGCAGTCCCTAGTCACTCTGCACTCCCTAGCACTCCCTAGTCACTCTGCACTCCCTAGTACTCCCTAGTCACTCTGCACTCCCTAGCACTCCCTAGCATTCTGCAGTCACTCTGGACTCCCTAGCACTCCCTAGCAGTCACTCTGCAGTCACTCTGCAGTTCCTAGCACTCTGCAGTCACTATGCACTCCCTAGACACTATGCACTCCCTCGACACTATGCACTCCCTAGTGACTATGCACTCCCTAGTCACTATGCACTCCCTAGCACTCCCTTGTACTCCCTAGTCACTCTGCACTCCCTAGCACTCCCTAGCCACTCTGCACTCCCTAGTCACTCTGCCCTCCCTAGCACTCTGCACTCCCTAGCACTCCCTAGCACTCTGCACTCCCTAGCACTCTGCAGTCACTCTGCACTCCCTAGCACTCTGCACTCCCTAGCACTCTGCAGTCACTCTGCAGTCACTCTGCACTATTTCTCACGACAGAGTATTCCCGAGACCGCTTTGGTAAATTCAACCAAGAACATAACCTAACACTAGTTGACTTAGGTTATCAATTCTGTATGCGTTTCTACACAAACACTAAATTACTGAATCCAATAGTATTTTCTTCGCATGAAAAGTGCAATTCCATAGTAGTAATTTGTCCCCAAATCTCACAATGTTTGGGAGCAGCTTGATAACATAAGGAAATCTAAAATAATTCCCAAAACATTGTCCAATACTGTGCACATCACGCTACAGTGACACTTGGTAAGAACTTACACAAGAGCAGTGCAACATGATTTATGCTGTGCAAACCAAGTTTACAATAAGTAAGAAAGGTTTGCTAGTCATGTATGGATTAATTACAATACAAATTGATATTACCAACCACTGCTTACGAGTATTTTTGTGGGACTTCTTTTTTTTTTTTACTTGCCTCTACATACCCTACGTCATTCTGCTATATGTGATAACACGGTTTTAAACCCTTTTCCTCCCCTGTCAATTCCACTCAACCTTTACATTTTAGACTATAGCCACTGACTATCACATTCTAGCTCCCTGTTCTAACTTTGTGATATAACCCTGACCCAAATGTGTACATTTATACAACTAACGCATAACAACGTACATCATATTTAACACCCATTTTAATTACTGAGAATAAATGTCACCTTCTACAATCTCTTAAGTTTTCTTCTATTCTTTAGTATGAGGTCCACTTTATAGGAAAACCGAAATAAACGAGATTTTTATTAGTGGACAGATAACGCAGTACCCAATGTCTGTAGGGCACAGTGTGTGTAAAACAGAGATGTAGCATCTAGAGAAAACTATGGTAATCAATATTCATACTGTTGGCTAACTACACAGAGATGCACTGGGGCGCAAATAGCGTGTAGTAGAAGAAAACAATACACAGTGGATAAACAATGTGAGCGAGCCATGCCACAATAATGGATATTAACCAGTCCGTGCCGTTTTAAAAGAGGGCATTTGACCTTTACATTTAAACCACACTTAAAATCACCCAATTACACCATATGTTTAACAATGACTCTGATAAGAAACGCTTTAATGCAGGACACTGGTTTCTTAAATCACAGATAACGCTCACTTTGCAAGCTCAAAAAGCGATGGGTATGCTGCTTTATTAATCTAAAATACTTGTGATTTTTCTCTGAAATGTGTATGCATCTTTCAATGCTTAATGTTATTTACAATTGTTTAGGTTATTGGTGAGCAGATGAATTGCGTTGGTTCGGCCTTTACGTTGTCTTTGCTGGAGCCGGATACAAGCTTCACACACAAACATTCCCTGTGTTTCACACAACACAAACGTTATGTTACAATCCTAAACCAGTACTCATTTCCAGTTAAAAGAAATTGAAAAGTAAAAAGACTATCAATGGGCGAAAATATGACACCAGTGTTTCTAAAACTAAAACTAAAACGCCCCCTCCCTTTTCCGAAGTTTTCCTCCCCTGCCTCCACACATATTTCGAATGGCTTTTCAGGCCTTACAAATTTAGCGACGCTTTTGTTTTCCAGAAAATGCCTCTTACCCCAGGTGGTGACAGCTAGACAAACGACTCGAGTGAAGTGCTGTGTCGGACGTCTACTGCTGCTTGCGCGCACATGGCGACGACTAGAGCCTCTACACACTAGAAACTTTAAGTACAAGTGCAGTAGAAAACGAACTACTGAAAAACGTCACGGTGCACGTCCCGAATGGTCAATCACTGCATGGCTTCAATTGCTGAAGCCACACAGTGATTGGCCATGATATGCAGTGCTGAGGCAGTGTGCCACCACCCACGAGCGGCATCCAATAATGGATTGCCTGCCCTTCTGCGGGTGGACCAGCCAATCCTGGCGCTGCATGCAGCGCCAGGATTGGCTAGGGGGGCACACTGACTGCTCGCCCTGGCACCTTTGAAACCCCGGGCCTGGCTTAAGCAACACCCCCCCCCCACGGCCCCTTCGGTCCCTCTCTAATGTGAACGTCACTGTCAGCCACTAACGCGCATGCTCGGGCTAGATACAGCCCATAAATCCTCATGCGCAGACAGTACTGTACTGCTGTGGGCATGCTGCAGACAGCCAGCCCCACCTCCTGCGCACTCAGCATTCCATCGGGTGTGTCCCGGAATTGAAGCGCTGCGGCGCTTTATTATTTGTGAATTATAATTGCAGGCAGCAATTATGCTCTTGTCACGGTGCGTCCAGGTTTAGAGGGGCTACGCCCCTACGCCCCAATGGACGCACCGAATCAGTCACACCATTTCCATCGCACCTAATAGATGGCAGACAAAGTGCATTCTCCCCCCTCCACACTGCATGCTTTACATGGACCCAATTCAACATCAAACTCTGGAGTCGTGCTTGATTTTCTGCAGTGTGCTTGTTTATTAAAATTAAGTTCACAGGTCAATTACCTCATTGACCCACCATTCTCTTTATTTATTCGTAAAATATTCCATCACAGTATTTAAGAGTAAACTTGCACTTATATACAATATACACACATTTACCGCCCATGGGCCTTTCATTTGACTTCAGGGTTGCGCCAGCAGGCCACCATCCAGATCACCTGCTCCCTTAACGTTAACCCCCTTCCGGTCAACAGAGCCGCAGGTGAGGAAAGCGCCCACTTGGGCAACCAGCGGCCTCCGGGGTAGGGCTGAAGAGCCAAGGCCACCAGCAGGTCAGCCCCAACTCTCCCGCCAGCCCAGAGTCCATAATGATTTATCAAACCTGTTCAGAGTTAACTGTCACTAGACAAGAAGTTCCCGTGGTATTCTTGTCCGGAACCCCGCTACTGCCCTAACTGACTCCTTATTAATAGGGATGGGTGGGTGGGTGTCTTCTCTAGGAGACGTCCGACTCCTGGGCGGTCAGCGGACAAAGAGGGGGCCTCTAAGCTGGTCGCGGGCTTTTATGCCTCGCGCCCTACCACTACTTCCGGGGCGCTCCGCCGACCCTTGCTCCTATTGGTCCTGGCGCCGCGTCCACTTCCGGGTCACCTAACCCGGAAGTGATCCTACTCCGGGTCGGCCCTTTGACTGCCACTAACGACGCCATTCCCCGAGGGGGTTGGCGCCTTGCACTTTCAAGAGTTCTTTGTTTAGAACCATGGGATCATCCACGTAGCCGTCAACAAGAAAAGAACACAACAATCATAACGAAGAACAAAATAAATTTATTTGCAGCCTACGTTTTAAAAAAGCTAATTCTTCCTAACAGTAGTTTGAGGCCTTCTCAGTAAAGCGTGCCATTTTCTCTAGGAGAAATAAACAAATTCAGTTATTTGTTCATATAAAAAGCTCCATTTCATTATTCATTTTGGTCTTTTATTCTAATATAAACGCAAACATTCTCAACGATTATTCTATGAAATTAATATCACTCGTATAAAACACTTTTGTTAACACGTTTCATTCATGTTGCAATTAAACTCAAACCTCAGCATTATTTCTCTGCTGTCTTTTGTGCAGAAATCATTTGCGGCCTACAAGAATCATTTGACATTTTCTCCTGCATGTTTCTCGATTCTCTTTCCAAATACTCCATGTTAATATTTTCTCTGTTAATTTCACGACTCTTGTCAATAATTTCCACACTGTAGGAGGTTTAATAGGAGCAGGTTTAATTTGTGAAAATTCTGCTCCATAACCTTATGAATGACCTTAAAATGGCTGGCGGCGGTTTTCCCTGCCTCAAACAAATGGGCTAACATTGCTAACATTGCTCTTAACTTGTGATGGTAATATGCACGGTTAAAAGAGGTAGGTGTTGCTAGTGTAGAAGTATCTGCCTTGTACATGTGCCTAGTTTGTAAGCTGTTGTTTGGGCATCCGTACGTGCCCTGTTAGAAGACCCAACAGTAATGCATTTAGGTGACCAACTTAGCGCCATTTTAGCCTGCCTCTGATGTGGCAGACCTGCCAACTTACAAGCTCCTCCCTTTATTTTGACACCTGGTGTTGAGCCAATATCACACAGTGGAACGCAAAGTAAGCTGAGAATCCCTGCACAGTATGGGTTCCCAGTTTATGTTTTGAGCCTCTGCACAGCCAGTGACCATTATAGGTGCAAAACTGCCCCAGCTCATCAGAGGCAGCCACAGAAGCTCTGTTTGGTAGGGGACTAGGCTAGAAGTGCCTCTTATGCAGTGCTTGGCACAAAGCTTCGCCCCCTCCTCTCACACAGTGAAATATTTTGAGAAGTTTTCAAGCCTGGTGGTGGCGCTTCCATACTGTTTAGCCCGCAGGTTAAATGCATGAAACACAAGCTGCGGGTAGGCGCTGTGGAGCGCTCGCCGCTCAAGCGGCTAAGACACTCTGGATATTTGGAGCTCATGACAGAACTGTGGTGTCACTTTGAGTACTAGGGCCACTGGCAGCCAGAGCCACTGATGGCACCCCACCTACACTCACAGTTCCCTCAGTGTAAAATCCCAGCGCTGCCCACCAGTGCTAGATTCTCGCTCTGCTTATGGGTGCCAGTCCCTCACTCTGAACCACAAGTGCCAGGTCCTCCTGTCCACCAGCATTCGATTCGCCCATTGTGTACAAGTGACGCGTTATTGTGTGAGCTGAACTAATGTCCTCTGGAATATAGACGTAACCCCCATATCTCACCCCCACTTAGAGCTCCATTTATGGCAAAGAAATCAGAATAAGTAAATGAACCTTGAGCTAGGGTGACCAGACGTCACACAAAAACCGGGACAGACCAGTAAATTTGGCCGTCCTCCCTTGAGCCCCCCTCCCTCAGACTGGAGGTATGGAATACTGAAGGGATCTTACCTGGAACTCGAAGAAGGCCATAGGTTTGAATTCCGGCTCATCCTTACATTCTCCATTGATCGATGAAACAAGTCACTTTGACCTCGTCGAAGTGAGTGTGCGCCAAGAGACAGCCAAGATTTTACATCCGTAATTGGCCAATCTTTTTATCGATGGATCAGATTCGATCAGCAGCTTAACATTTAAGAACACAGGGCAAACGTCAAGGCTGTCAGCTCACGTGTACAAAACAGGAAGGCAGGGGGTTGTTTTTATAATGATGCTCTGCGGACAGCAAACGGGTCTCCTGTTAGGGCCATACAAAATCCATATATAAGACGAGGAGTTCGCCTTATCAATATTTTACACTGTTCACCTGTGCCAAGACCTGTCGTCAAGGCCCTGTGTATTGGTATTCCATGTGTTTGCTCGCTGGGTGGGTGGTGAGTGGAAGGTTCCGGGGGCCAGGAGCCAGGCCTTGCTAATGATCAGGGCGCACCTGCTCTCAGCGGCCATTACAAAGCCTTCACGGCGGACGACACAGACACTGGCACGCGGTGACGGATAGCTGGCTGCACCGGCCCCAATCTACAGTAACTGCCCCCCAGGGATGGATACTGGTGGGCGGAATGATTGGGGGAGCCAGGAGGTCAGCCCCGGGTTGAGGCGTCTTCTTCTCGGCTGACCCGCCACTTCTGCTCGTGGGCCTGACAGACGGGGCGCACTCGGCGGGTGATATAGTGGAAGCCGTCAGATGGTTGACATGAGCCTCGCCTGGATGGGACGGGATCTAATGATAAGCAGAATCCTATGAATAAATTCACCTTTTTAAAGGTGTCACCTTGAGCGGCAATGCGTGCACCGCGCCTTTACCACGTCCTCGTGCCGTGCTCAAGTGTGCAGCTCAGCGAGTTTTAAAGCTGTGCAGTAATTGTGCGCCTGCCAATGTGTGCACGCACGCCATTGTGGCCTCGGCACATGCCTGTTTGTACGCATGTGAGGAGAACAATAAGCACTGGCAAAGCCAATAGAATTCGTCTCTAAGGGAGAGATGCCAAGTAGCATGCGTGATGCTTGCGTACACGTGTGTCGTTAACCGCATGCGTGCGCAGGTGTTATAACAAACACTGACTATTTCATTTACTAATCTAATTTACCGATAGCCATGTAAGAACATTAAATCAATAATAAAAAACAAAAATAAAAGTGCGCGTCAGCATTGCACATAGAAAAGGAGTGACCAGCCAGCAGCATTTTGCAGCAGCCGTGCCCTCTTTAAAATACAAATATATAAAATAAATGATGGAGAGAGCGGGACGAGGAACCCCAGGGAACGGGAGACGGGGGAAAGGGAAATTGAAGGAGTGCTCGGAAAAAACGAATTAAAACTAGGCTCTTAGATAAAATTTGCGATTACTCAACTTAATGGTGCTCACTTTATTGGCATAAATATATGAACCATGCTGGAGTTCAAATCTGTCATTTAGACGCACTTTCAACGAATGTTATTTAGGCTCTTATTTAGGTGTTTGACTCGATTCTATCAACAATGTTTATAGTAGCGGTGAACGAGCAGCTGGAAGCTCGAGCCTGATTGTTTTTGTCCCGGGCTGGCAGCCAATCACAGCGCGGCCCGGGACAAGGGGCGGGACTTAAAAAAAAAGAGTCAGAAACGCCCCCGATTCACGTTCTGACCGGGAAAAAGTGACTGACAACGATGTCTTCCAATGGCTAGCCTCCATTTATGGAGCTAGCCAATGGAAGAAGGGGCAGATTCAAGTCCCCCAAACTGTAAACAAAAGTTTTCGCCTGGGCAGGTCGAAACCTAAAAACAAAAAGGAGAAAAGAATTTGACTGTTGCCTAATCAAGTACTTGTGCGTTCACACCACATTACCCACTTCAGCTACCTATTACCTATTCTGAAGTCACCAAAAAACTGGCATGTAAGAAGTGACTCTAATAGAAAAGAAAGAAAGAGAGAAGCCCACACAAAGGTTTGTCATATCGTTCAATACTGCGTGTACTTAATCGTGGACGGCATAAAAGCACCCCTTCAACTTACTTGATGAATTTCAAGTCAAACAATGCTTAATCTGCTCCAACATATGCTGATGACCTGGAAGCCAGTGGTGTCCTATTAGATCATGAGTTTTCAACTGCCCCTCTGTTTGTCTTTAAAAAAGAAAGCAGCTTATCCAACTATATAGTGAAAGCGTCAGTCAAAAAAGATCCCAAACCAACTCTAAGGGAACTAATGGGTCTGACGCCAGTAACAGGACACCATAAATGTGGCACATGTGTCTGTTGCAACCAAACAGTGGAAGGTTCCCTTTTTTCACATAAAGGCATACACTGGAAACATGAGGTGTTTACTAAATGCAAGACAAAATACGTGATTTATGGAATAACAAGCCCATGTGAGATGTTATACATTGGGAAAACGAATCAGGAGATACGTCAGAGGATTTCCCAACATAAATCCTGAATTAGGAGAAATGTTGAAACGGCGCCTCTTGTGAATTATTGGAACTAAAAATCACACACGGACAGAGATCTGCGGTGGACGATAATCTCTAAAATTGAACGAGACACTCGAGGGGGTAATATGGAACTTAAATTGTCCCAAAGAGGACAACGCATTAAACCCTTTTAAGTTAATGCCACACTTCATATTCAAGCCCCAGGACTGGCTTTAGGGTGTTGCCAAGCTTGGGAGGCGCTTATTTTGAAATGTTTGATAAAAGTTAAACGCACATACTCCAGAGTTCCTTGTGCGCGCAACAATTTTCCAGTAATAATACAATTTAAAAAATCTCTATAACTTTGGTGAACGATGTACATGCTGTGAGTTTTGTCTAGTTGCACTTTTGATTGACCATAAAGTAGTGAAGAGGATAAAGTGCCTGCCGCAAAGCACAGTTATGCAGAGCACAGAATTGTTTTGCAGACAGCTCAGTTGTTTAATTCTTTTGTCACAGAACGTCTTTTGTTTCTTGCAACTTGTAACCCCCAATCCTAATGTAGAACAGTGAGCTATTAATTAGCATTAAAAAACTGCAAGCAAACTGCATGACATATGTTACAAAATTATGTTTGTTCCCCTGTTTTTCATTATCCTATGGAGTCTAAAGAGGGTTCTTTTGGGCTGAAATACCTTCTTACTAGTAAACCAACCTGAACCACTGTGTTAGATTTTAAGTCGGTTTTGCTTCTCCAGACTAAACACTTAAAATCTGATGCCTAACACTATGGATGAAGTGACTCTTACTCATTGTCTTAAGTATATTTTCCTATACACTGATTTACATGTGTATGATTGCCTCTGCATATGTGTGTGATGTAAAACGCTCTGACTCCCTACATTGGTACGAGTAGCACATTAGAACACATTAGAACAGGAATAGGAAAGTGGGACATTTGGGGGAAAAAAACACACATCCAAGGGAATGTCTTTTCCCCAACGACATCTATTGAAGCAGAGCTCATGTCAGGCGGGAGACAGACATAATAAAGCCTGGAGTCTCCCGCCTGAATCCAGTCCATTGGCATGTATGGGGTAGCACTATAACAAAAATTAAACATGTGTGACAAGGGCACCATTAGTGGGTGATAGTCAGGAAAACCGTGAAAGTCAGTGGTGGCGGTATGAGAAAGATTGTCGTACCGGGAGCCACCAGCGTTAAAGCCGGCCCTGTCAAGCTATGTTTAATGTAATATTAGTTCATGTTGTTAACATACATATTTGCATCTGACACTAACACATTTTATGTTTACCTTCCTTCATAAATTACTAACCGACCGGTATTGTGAGTTTTAGTTTCGAAATGTAGATAAGTTGTTCCCTGAGGTGCGTTTGTTTTGATTTCTAAGCACTGTGCATGTCTTACATTAAAAAGTGCAAGGTAAGCAGTGTGGCAAGTCAGTGAATCGGACGGACGGATGCGCACCCTATCCCCTGAGCTGGTAAACTCATCAATTGGTTGGGAGCTGCCAAATTCCCTAGTACGTTTGATTTAACGTCGGGGTACTGGCAGATTGCTCCAACCGAGGGGGCAAAGGAAAGATCCGCATTCTCAACCCCGTAAGGACATTACCAGTTCCGTGTGATGCCCTTTAGGGTTGAAGAATGCCCCGGCCACCTTTCAGAGGTGGGTAAACTAGGTGGTGGCCAAGCTGGAGGAATTCAGCGCGCCTACCTGGACGACATTGTGGTGTTTAGTTCCAGTTTGCACGAACACCTGCAGCACCTCTGGGAAGTGTTGAAGGCGCTGCAGAAGGCAGGCCTCACAAATCAGGACAGTAAGTGCCAGATCAGGCAGGGTTCGGTGGTGTACTTGGGACACCAGGTAGGGAGCGGCCAGGTGGCACCCCTGCAGCCCAAGATTGACACCATCCTGGCTTGGGAGCCCCCAAGACCCAAACAGAGGTGAGGGCCTTCTAAGGAATCACTGGGTACTACAGGTGGTTTGTTAAGGGATACAGCACCATTGTTGCCCCCTTAACTGAGCTGACTTCCAAGAAGCAGCCAAAAAAGGTGAACTGGACAGAGTCCTGCCAGACGGCATTTGATGCCCTGAAGGCCGTATTGTGCACGGCCCACGTGCTCAATGCTCCCGACGGGTCAGAGCATGGAGTGGGAGCAGTGCTCTCACAATCGAACAAAGAGGACCTAGCCCAGCCTGTAGTCTTCTTTAGCCGGAGCCTACTCCCCAGGGAACAGAGGTGCAGTGCCGTGGAAAGCTAAGCTTTTGCAGTGGTCTGGGCGCTGAAGAAGCTGAGACCATAACTGTTTGGGACTCACTTCCGGGTTCAGACCGACCACAGGCCCCTCAGATGGTTAATGCAGATGAGGGGGGAGAATCCAAAACTGCTGAGGTAGTCTATCTCCCTACAGGGAATAGACTTTACAGTGGAACACCGTCCTGGCACAGAGCACCCCAACGCAGATGGCCTGTCCAGGTTCTTCTGCCTTAGTGAAGAGAACTCCCAGGCGAGTGGGTAGTTCTCCCTACTTTCAGATGGAGGGGACATGTGTTAGACTTGGCATCTTTTGGCTTTTTTCCCCTGCGTTTTTGCTTTCTGACCTCCCGGTTTTGACTCTGTTTTTGCTGGTGTGCCTGTGAATCAAATGCTATTCGTGGGCCTGCAGCACTGATTGTGCCACCCACGTAGCACTGAAAAGGTACCTCAGACATGCCATTGCAGAGTCTGCGCGCAGTTTGTAACTGCCATGTCGACTTGGCCCATGCACACACTTGCCAGTCCCTAACCTTTCCTTTTCTTACATATCAGGCACCCCTAAGGTAGGTATCAACAAATGGGAGCCTTAGGGGGTACAAATTGGAACAGGTATCCCCCCACTCTATTACTGCAATACAACACCAGACCTGTTCCTACTATATGTGTGGGATTGAAGCGACCATATACCTCTCGACAACGACACCTTTCTTAGAGTGTCACCGCAGTGGATTTCATTCTCACACCTGCGTCATTGTGTCCTTGATCACTGCATTAAATAAAAGAGTGTGGTGCAGTAACTGCTGGTCCCCTCCCATCAATGTACACAGGGCATCAGAGAAGGAGGAAGGAAGGAAGGAAATAAGGTGAGGAAAAGTAGGCAGAGCCTCACAGGAGTAACACTAAGGGAGGTTTACAAGCTGGTACTCGCCTGCATCCTCAGGTTCTCATCAAGAGCATCTGCCTACTATCAGAAAAAAAGCATGGTTAGTGCAGGAATACGAAAACCAAAAGGTTTTTTGTGTATTTCTATAAGTGACCCTCAGGGATACCACCATCTAGTTTAGAAATACGGTGTTCCCTATTCTAAAAATGAACTCAGCAGCACTGGCTATTCTAATTTATTCCTTGCTGTGCACTGCTCAGTTCAAAACCAACATGTTTCATTGCCTTACACACTTTGGAGGCAATTTCATCAGGGTATTAGGGTCAGCATCCTCACTGCAGCTCGTTTCTCCGTTTATTATACCTGCAGAAACATAACATACCACTGCATCACCATGTATATCAGACATACATCAGGTTACACAAGGTTAAAAAAATAAATTAATAGATGTGAGAGAAGCCAAGACCTCTGAGAGAACACAGTGAACCCATCTGGGCTATTTACCAGGTAGTGGCCATTCATTGGCATACCAGCACTCCCATAGAAGTAACTGATATGTCCCCTGTGGATTTTTCACAGCACTCGTTATAGTCGCTGCATGCAGTCAGTCTGTAAAGAGGAAGTAAAGCACACTCATTGCCATTCTAGTGCCCCACATTGAGTATAAAGGTTTCACATCTCCCTCTTAAACATACTCTTCCTGGTTATTTGCTGTGCTTATATTAAATAATGTGCACACATACATACATAACTGCCATGCCTGGTCTGCTGTATTGCACTCTGTGGCAGCCCCTTTGCCGCTTTTGTTCCGAAGTGTGCCAGGGCGCGCAATACCTTACAATACTGTCACACTATCTCCTAACTTATTTGCATTTTTAAAAAGGTTCATAAAAAGTTTGTAAAAGCGTTTGTAGAGTGCCTCGCAATCCCCTCCTTACCGGCTTGTTGCGGATGTCCAGCACATGCTCAGACCCTCGCTGCAACCATGAAAAATGGTTCTTTATTAAAGATACAGCAGCAGCCCTGTCATATCCGGCGTGTTACTGACGCTCGATTCCAACCCCTTGCATTTCCTAGAAAGCGTAGGGGAACAACATTGGCGGCTATCGTAGAGCGGGTTTCTCAACATTAATCCCACACTCATATAGCTCCAAACATATGCTAACATGTGAGCGCTGTTACTGTGTTATTCAAATTTCTTCATAGAGATATACATTAGTACACCCTCACGTTTTTAACAAACAGTTATCTCGCTATGCCCCTTGTAGTAGCGCGCTCTAGTGTATGCACGTCACGTGGGCCACGTGGCGTGCCGCGCCCGGGCAAGGCTACGCAGGCTGCGTAAATGCTTGGCGCGCAGAACCGTTAATTGGAGTTGAGGCGCGGCGCTCTTCAAGGGTAGACGTCTTTAAATAAAGACGGTTAAACACTACCAGATTGCAGCGTCATCATTGCTGGGTGTTTGATAATATCACAATGGCGACGAGGGTGGGATGACTACCCCTAAGGTGCAGTGAATCGACGACAACCGAGCAATCACCCTGAAGAGCGCGGCAGGGCCGGACAACCAAAGCTCCCCCAGAGGTCGGAACGGCGAGAAGTCGAGGAAGGCACGCGGAGCAGTGAGCCACAAGGTAGCGTCCACTAGTCAACGAACGAGCTGGATACCCTGATAAAGAGGGAAGGGGCTGACACAGGTGGTCCCCAGAACCACGCATACAAGGCAGAAAGAGATAGTGCGCCAGGAAGCCCTAAGGACCAAACGAGCCACCAGCCCACGATCAAGAGCGAAAGGATGAGCATTCAAACAGGATATGCGACAGCGCCGGTGCAATTCCTGCCCAGGCCAGGAGAGCCGCTGATGAAGTGGGAGTATTGGAGAGAGTACATTGACAACTTCATTGGCGTGCTGGAGGACGAGAGCGAAGAAACGTTCAAACCATCAAGGAAAAAACGCATCCTGCTGTTGAATCTAGGCCCGGAAGGGTTGAGAGTGTATAAAAGCCTGGTGCCGAAGCAAAGGAACAGCACGGACGATGATGTGTACGCTCACGCAATCGAGGACCTGAACGAACACTTTAGACCGGCGGTGTGTGTGTCCGTGGACAGGTTCAACTTTCAACAAAGGAAGCAGTGGCCAGGAGAGACGGTAGAGGAGTACGTGGCGGCACTAAAACGGCTGGCGGCCTCGTGCAAGTACGACAACTGGGAAGAGGAGTTCATAAAGGACCAAGTAATAATGCACACCACGTGCACCTCCGTGCAAGACAAGTTGTGGGCTAGTGGAGAAACCACCCTGAAGGATGTGATGGTCATAGTCAAAAGAGCAGAACTGGCGAGGAGGTGTGCGGACGCAACAAAGAAAGAGACGGCGTCCAACGCCATGGTGAACAAGATAGATGAGGATGAGACCCGTAAGGACCACTCGACGAAAAAGACGACAGAAAAGAGTGGCGCCACGTGGAGCAGTAATGGCAGACCTCCAGGAAGGCACGCGGGCACCAACCGGAAACCATGCTACAGGTGCGGAAACTGGACGCACGAGGCGCATGACAAGAAATGTCCGGCGCATGACAAGAAATGTCCGGCGCATGACAAGAAATGTCCGGCGTTTCGCGCCAAATGTATGTACTGTGGAATAATCGGACACTTCGAGAAGGTGTGCAGAAAGAAAGCCTCCAAGAACACGGTGAGACTCATCAGCCAAGACAGCGACACACAGGAGGACACACCGGAGGCGGAAGTAGCCACGGTGCTGGGCATATACGACCAGGTACTGGGAGCCGATGGACAAGTCATGAATGTGGATGGGAAAAGATCTATGAAGCCGGTGTTGGAAATGACCATAGGAGGGATCATGATCAGTGTAATAGCCGACACTGGTTCGCCGTATACCATCGTCCAGAGGGCCGTATGGGAGGAGAAGTTCGTACCACGACTAGGCCCGGAACTGGAGAGGTTAGATATCCGCCCAGTCACATACAACGGGGACCGTATACCAATGGCGGGATTCCGACCACTGGAGTTTGAGTTCCGGGGCCGATCGGCCTGCTGCAAGCTCTACATAGCGGAAAAGGGACCATCCGTGCTGGGCTGGCTGGACCAGGGTGACCTGGGCATCAAGTTGGATCCCGGGGGCGTCGAGCAGATCTTACTAACTGAACTCGAGTCATGGCCTGACCAAGACAGATGGAGGAAGACATTCCCCAAGGTATTCGGAGGCACGGTGGGGAAACTCGAGAAATTTGCACATAGGATCATCCTGAAAGACAAGGCAATACCCGTGGCCCACCGAGCCAGAAACATCCCCATCGCAGTGCGAGAGGCGGTGCAAGAGGAGCTCCAAGAACTGGAGAAGAAAGGGATCATTCAGCCCATCACATGTGCCGAATGGCTGGCGCCACTGGTGGTAGTTAAGAAGCCCAACGGGAAGGTCCGGCTGTGCGTGGACCTCAGGGAGCTAAACAAGAACATTGTAGTAGAAAGATTTCCTCTGCCAAGGATAGAGGAGATGCTGGCCAGCACCCGAGGCATCAAATGGTACTCCACCATTGACGTGACGTCCGCCTACCACCAAATTGCCCTGCACCCGAAGAGCCGCCACCTCACGTCGTTTATCACCCCGTTTGGGTGTTACCAGTTCCTCCGCATGCCATTCGGGCTGGCGTCGGTGGCGGCAGTTTTCCAAAATTTGATGCACCAGCTTTTCAAAAACAGCACGGGCGTCTAGTACTTTCAGGATGACATCCTGATAATGGGCCGAGACAAACTGGATCACAACGCAAAGCTGGGGAAGGTGCTACGGATTCTGGAAGGGAAAGGTCTCACCGCGGAATGGTCCAAGTGCCGAATTGGAATGTCATCAGTGACATACCTGGGACATGAAATAGGCGTGGAAGGAGTGACCCCCAAGGCTGAAAACGTCAAGGCCATCCGCGAGGCACCCCCTCCAGTCAGCAAAGAAGAAGTAAGATCATTTCTTGGCATGGCCGAGTACTATGGGAAATTCGTGCAACATTTCGCCTCCAGGACCCACCATATGAGGCAACTCACGAAGGAAAACACCGAGTTCCGATGGTCGGCAGAACCACAGGGTGAGTTCGATGATGTCAAGAAAGCGATCACAGAAGCCATTCCCCTCCAGGGATATGACCCCCAAGGCAGAACGGCCTTGACCACAGATGCCAGCGACAAGGGCCTAGGAGCAGTCCTGATGCAGGATAGAGGGCAAGGACAGATGGAAACAATAAGTTTTGCCTCGCGCACGCTGTTGGATACAGAGAAAAGGTACAGTGTAATCGAGAAGGCGATGCTGGCAGTGATGTGGGCCACTGCGAGGTTCAGACAATTTCTGTGGGGCACACGGTTCCTATTGAGAACGGACCACAAACCCCTGCTAAAGGTGCTGACGTCAATTGGGCACGCCGAAGCCACACCAAGAATATCTAAGATGTCGTTGAAGCTACTAGAGTTCCGGTATGACGTGGAGCATGTACCAGGGAACAGGAATTGTGTGGCGGACTACCTAAGCAGAGCTGCTGCGATGGAATCCAGTGGTGAGAACATGGCAGGAACAGAGGAGTGGGTGGCACTCACAGAGGACCAGGAGGTCTCCATCAGCCTCACAGAATGGGAACAGGCATATCACGAGGATGCAGTGTTAAAGGAGGTGAAGAAGTTCGTGACGCAAGGGTGGCCCGAGAAGAAAGCACTGGTAAGGGAACTCAGACCCTACTACGAAGTCAGAGAAGAACTATCGATAGGCGACAGGGGAGTGTTTGTACACAGGGGTGAGAGAGTAATACCACCCGTCAACCTCATTGATCGCCTACTAGACACACTCCATGAGGGGCACCTTGGGATCTGCAAATTGAGGCTGAGAGCCAGGCAAGACTACTGGTGGCCGGGAATGGACTTGAAGGCAGAAAGACATGTCAGGAACTGCACCAGGTGTCAAGGAGCGGATAAGACCCTGAAACTCCTCCGACCTGACTTGGGCAAGTTCGATCTACCAAAGAACCCTTGGGAAGAACTGAGTGTAGATATCCTGGGCCCTGTTCTGGACATACAAGGAGTGCAAAAGTATGTGTGTGTCATGGTCGACAGGTACTCAAAATGGCCGGAGATAATGATAAGAGAGACTATGGACACAGACGCAATTATCAAGTTCCTAGTAGACACGTTCGTGAGGGAAGGCATCCCCAAGACTGTGCTTAGCGACAACGGGCCCCAGTTTAAATCGGAGAAGTGGAACAGATTCAGGAAAAGGAATGGCATAGGAGCCAAGCACACAGCCATATATCACCCAGCCGGAAACGGCTTAGTGGAACGGTTCAACAAGGTGGTAATGGGGTCAATCCAAG
Organism: Lissotriton vulgaris; assembly: GCF_964263255.1. NCBI lineage: Eukaryota > Metazoa > Chordata > Amphibia > Caudata > Salamandridae > Lissotriton > Lissotriton vulgaris. The sequence goes on from NC_141685.1 coordinate 220,893,180, forward strand.
CTGCCATAGCCGATGACAAGGACTGGGAAGCAGAAATTTGGCATATGATCTGGGCTTACAGAATAACGCCCACCAGCACAGGGTACAGCCCGTTCCAAATACTCAGAGGCAGAGAAACATTCACGCAGGACAATCGAGTGTGGAAGGAGAAAACAGTCACCAGTGAATGGTCGCCCGCTGTAGTACGAGCCAACCTTGAGAAAGCCCAAGTTACCTACACCAGGCATTATGACCACAGAAGGAATGTAAGGGACACTGGACTGAGGAGAGTGGGTGCGAGTGAAGTTGGCAAATGCGCAGAGGAAGGGAGAGAGCAAATACAGCAAGCCCATGCAGGTGAAAGAGGTACGGGGCAGGGCGGCCCTATTGAGCGACGGCAACGTCTGGTCGCAAGACCGCATGGCGAGGTGTAACAAAATCTTGAACTGGAATCAGAGAACCACGGATCTGGATGAGGAAGAAAAGGAGTCGGGAGAGCAGGAGGCTCCGGAAGGAGCGCTCGATGAGCATGAAGGAGATGCACAAGAACTAGAGATAAGGGAACACGAGCAGGAATGGATGGCCCGAGGAAGTCGGAGAGATGGAGGAGAAGGCGCGGCTGCGCAGGAGTTAGAAGGAAGTAACGTATGTGAGAACCTCAACACCCCGGTTAGACAGACACGTAGTGGTAGGGTGGTGGTTAAACCTGCTAAATACAGAGACTATGAACTGAACTGTGGACAATGAGGAACTGTCTCCATGTTGGGAAAAAAGGGGAGATATGTAGTAGCGCGCTCTAGTGTATGCACGTCACGTGGGCCACGTGACGTGCCGCGCCCGCGCAAGGCTACGCAGGCTGCGTAAATGCTTGGCGTGCAGAACCGTTAATTGGAGTTGAGGCGCGGCGCTCTTCAAGGGTAGACGTGTTTAAATAAAGACGATTAAACACTACCAGATTGGAGCGTCATCATTACTGGGTGTTTGATAATATTACACCCCTGTCCTTATAAATGCACATGTAAGCAATACCACAGACCTCTGTCTGCTAGCGAATGTCCAGGTCCTATCCCCGTTAGTGTACCAGACTCAGGGCACAGTGCCTCCACTTATTGGTCTTACTGTTCTCTCTACATACCATCACCCTTCATATAGGTTCGAATCTCAGAAGAGTGTATGATATAACCAGCCTCCTTATCTTCACAGTGTAGGTATAAACGCAACTGTATTAATCTTACAAGCTGCCATACTACAGCCCGATTTTGCATTATCGTTTCATCCTGCAATGTTTGTAAAAAAGTCCATTCACATGCTGCTGCTGTGTTTGTAATTTATTGAGGACCACCTAGAATGATTACACCTTGTTCCATTCTATGTGGCCGTTCAATCCAATCTGATCCGCCCCCTCCTGGTACATCCAGCGAGCTTCCTTTGTTAGTAATAATAATAATCCACATTTGTATAGCGCACAATCACCCGTAAGGGTCTCTAGGCGCTGGGGGCCGTCGGGAAGCTTTAGCAAGCTATTGCCCAGAGTCACAAGGTGCTGGGCTAATCTGCTGCCGGCCCCGGGGATCGAACCGTGATCCCCAGATTCCGGAGTCAGTCGCCCTAGCCGCGGCACCACACCTCTTCCCTATATTAATAGTAATCTATTTTCCATGTTGAACTGGTCACCCTGGACCCTTCAAGACTACCCATCATATGTCCCTAGGATGGTGTTTCTGTGTGGAGAAGTGTTAGACCAGTTTAGTCGTAAGTTTGCCTAACTTCAAGGTGCTGATATGCTCCTGCTCTCTGGTCTTGATCTTCCTAGTTGTGAGACCAATGTTGTGCAGGTCACAGGGGCATATAATTCTGTCAATGACATTATTCGAATTACAATTACTATACCTGTTGATGTGCCACGTCTTCCCCTGTGCTAGTGTTACCGATTTAGTGGCTGTGGTAAGTGCACACACTGTGGACCCCCCACAGGGATAATGTCCCTGTTCCTGCACCAAACGGGTATGCACCAAGCAGTCATGAAGGTTGGTGGACGGTTTAAAAGCAAACCTTGGTTGCGGCATTTTCATGGATGTGATATTGAGCAGATGCCAGTGTTTTCTTATTATCTGCCTGATCTTAGTGGAGCATTGGCCAAAAGTAGTACCTACTGGGATACATTCATTCTGGACTTTTCTTTTTCTTTTCCAGAAGCACACTCCTGTGCAGTGTATCTATTCATGACCCACGTGAATTTCAGACATTCGTCCAGGGTGTTCAACCAAGCAAGGAAATCATGCAGTTCCCCTTCAGAACCTCTGCAGATGCACAGGACATCATCAATATATCTCTTCCAGAGGACAATGTTCCTCTGGAAGAGATTGATGACATGATTGATGTAGTTGGACTCGAACTGGCCTACATAAATGCAGGTCAGACTTGGCGCAAAAGTAGCCCCTGTTGAAGTCCCGGAGATCTGGAGGTATAGCTGATCCTTGTATGCAAAGAAATTGTGGGTTAGTGCTAACTCAATACATTGCAATACGAAGATCTGAGAGGTGTCATAGAACCACTCGCACGTCCCTAGGGCATGAGCTGCTGCCACCAGCGTCGCCACCTGGGGGATGCTGATGTACAATGATTCAATGTCAATAGTCATCAAATATTGGTGATTAGGGTCATATCCCACGGTATCCAGATTCTTAAGATATCCGTGGTATCTTGCATGTAAGATGGTTGTGATACAATACATTCTCTTAAGAAGAAATCTGAGAACTGGGAAAGCGGTTAACGTAGAGATTTGATCCCCGATACTATCGGGCGCACGGGTGGTGGACGCTGGGCTTTGTGAACTTTAGGCACAATGTAGAATGCTGGTACCCTAGGTTTAGGGTTAATAAGGAAATCGGCTTCTTTGTATGTCAGCCAATTCTTCACTTTTGCTTCAGAGACCATTAAAGCTATAATGCTTTGTAATTCTTTGGTAGGGTCCCTTGCTAGAGGTTTATAATGTTGTTGTACTCCTAGGAGTCTTGAGACTTAAGCCTCATAATCTTGAGTGTTCAGCACCACCACCGCCCGCCCTTGTCGGCCGGTTTGATGGTGATGGAAGCATTGCTTTGTAGCGATTTAACCGCCAGCCTGTCTGTTCTACTAATGTTACTGTAAGAGTTATTATTCAAGTTTGTTGTAGGTCCATAACATCCTTAAGGACCATTTGTTCAAATACGTGAGCCTCAGGGCCTAATTGGCTGTTCGGAGGGCAAAACTGAGATGGACAACACAGATTAGAATTAAAAACCGAAGATGATTCAAGTTCCTTACCCTCAAAAATCTTTTTGAGTTTGATCTTTCTCATGAGTCCGTTGAACTCTCCTCTACATTGAAAGCTATTGTGTTTCGGAGTTGGAACATAGCCTAGGCCTTTGTTCAACACAAAAAAGCCCAAACAGTGCACCTAAGTTCTGATCCGTGCTTTCTTGTGGGTTAAATCTGACACTTGTGTTAGAAGTGGGCTGTTGAACTGGGTGTTCGTCGTCCTCACTGCTTGTATTTTCGAGCGCCCAGTTGTATGGTGTTCTTTTACCCTGATGTCGACCCCCCCCTAGAGTGCTGAGGTCACTTGCTCAGGCGGTTGCTTGTAATACTGATCTTCGGTGTAAGGAAAATCCCATTAGTGGCTAAATGTCTCTAAGTTCCTTTTTAAACCTTTAATTTTTTGGTTGACCATATACATTTAATATTCTCCCAAATCGCTCTGAAGCTTAGCTAGCTGTTTTTTCGCATCTATAATCATGTCGTCTGTCTTGATGATGTTTTCAAGATCTAGAATCTCCTTCAGGAGTTCCTACAGGGAAGGACTTTGCAGTGGAACACCGCCCTGGCACTGAGCACGCCAACGCATATTTTGGCTTGTTTCCTCTGCGTTATTGCTGTCTGAACTCCTGGTTTTGACTCTGTTTTTGCTGGTGTAACGTTTCTGCGCACTTTTCGCACTGATGATCAGTAGTAAAGTGCAGGCGCTCTCTTTATAAATTGTGTTATGGACTGGTGTTTCCATGACTGGACATTTGATTTAATTGTTGGTCCCTAGTAAAATGCACTGAGTGTGCCATGGCCTGTAAATCAAATGCTACTCGTGCATACACTTGCCAGTCACTAACCTTTCCTTTTCTTAAATATCAGGCACCCCTAAAGTAGGCCCAAGGTACCGCTCCAGGCAGGGTGCAGTATATGTGAAAGGTGGTGTGGCATGTCCCGATAGTGAATTATAGCCAATTTTGTTTTACACTATTGCAAGGCTACTGGTTCCCCATAGGAGAGAATAGGAGGTTTGTTTATAACATCTTATAAACATAACTGACCCAGTGGATTAGGTAGTAAAATGAAGTAAGGTATGCCTGTACTCAGAATCTAAAGATGACTCTTTTAGTGAAGGTGATTTTTACATTCTGCGTTTGAAAATATCACTTTTAGAAAGTGGGTATTTTTTGCTCTGTCATCCTGTGTGCCTCTGCTGGAATGTGGGATGCTTCTCTAGGTTTTGGAAGACAGAAGGCTGGGGGGCCGGAGGGGCTCCAGATAGTCTAGGTAAGTCAGGAAAGGCGGAATAGACCTGGGCTGCAATGGGGGAAGGGGAGGAGATTTCTTTGCCTCTCAAAGAGCCTGGTCTGTCTCTGACAAATTCCACCTCTACCTCCTGCCAGGAATTCACACCAGAGAAGGCCCAACTGGTTGTGGCCGGGCACAAATACCCTCTGCCTGAAATATCAAAGTCGTTTTGGACATAAATACTGGGTCCCACACCCCTGAAATTTAGAACTCATCTGGATCAAGAAGACTGCCAAGAAGACGAGCCGGAAAAGCTGCGGAAAGGACTGACTGCTTTGTTGGGTGCTTGGCTGGGCTGACCTTCAGTGGCTGCTTCTGTCTTGGGCAGTGAAAGGCACTGGACTTTCTGCAACCTAATTTTTGAGTCTCTCCAAGGGTTTGAGGTAGAGCTTGCCCCCTGTTCACAAAGTCTTAGGAACAGCAAAGACTTCAACTTCTTCGATCCGCAGCACTGGGGACTGTGTGTTTTGTGCTGCTACCTGAAGAACACCAACTCAACAACGTCTACAACACCACTGCCTACTCCATGTCCTGAAGGCCCCACCGCAGAATCGCACCGCAACCCTGGTCTCACCGACTATGCCTGTTGATGCTGCCATCGAGCTGCTGCTTGCACCGTGACCTGTGGGCATTGCACTCTGCACCGCCTCGCTTCACACCAAAGCTTTGGCACCACAGAGGGCACCACTGCAACGCCCCACTGCAACTTCTTCTAAAAGATGAGGGCACATGCATGGGACATGATTTATGTCTTCCCTATGCTGGCCACAGAGCCAACACGTTTTCTCAACCCCCTCTCTTTTCCATTTTGGGAGATGGCAGGTCAAAGAAAACACCCTGATTTTCAGCCTCAGGAACTGAAACTTAATACGTGACTTGAAAGTGGTCGTTAAATAGCTCTGAGGTTTCAGCTGTAAGTAGGTTCGTAGGGTCATCTATCCATGGCTCAGAGCCGAGAAGCTGACCCTGTCTTCTGCTTAAGAGAGTTGTTTCGTGCTGAGTTTTTCGTTTTGGCTTACATTTAGGACCCAGACATTACTCAGACCAAGAGAGCTGAGGCCTCAGGACAGGTAATGGTGCCCTGCAGGCCATCGACTTGGGTTCAGCTGGGACCAAAGATAGTGGCCAGGCTGCCTTCCTTAGCCGCCCTGAGCTTATGGCAGCTTATAAAGAAAGTCGCCATCCGGCCTAATGACTGTCTGCGTTTGCCAAATTCCTACCTGATTTGTGCGAGTGAAGTGTAGGAGGGTAGCTGGAAGATTGTTTTATAGATTTTTGCAACTGATTTATCCAGTTGTCCGCTATCACGCCCTTCAGAACCTCACACCCATAAGTGAGAGTAGGGATGACCTTTGCCTGGGCTGCCTGGAAGGTTGGGGTGAATGTTGACCCATTAAATTTTTTGTGCATGGTGGTAAGTGCGAAAGAACACTCAATTCCTTTCTTTTTCAGTTCTCCCAGCTGGTTCGCATATCTACCGTTGTTATTAAAGAAGACACCCAGATACTTATGGTATCTGGTTGCATTGATTCTTTCCTGATTTAGAAACCATGCCGGATTTTTGGGTCCAGATGAACGGAACGCAAGGATTTTGGTTTTCTTATTGTTTATCTGTAGCCCGTTCCTGGTAGAATAAATGGCAGTCGCATCCAGAAGGTGTTGTAAGCCTATGTTAGTATGACTAAGAAGGACTAATTCTGAGCACACCATCAGTATATGTTGGCCTTAGTCCTGCTACCTCACGGTGCATCATCTATACCCCAAAACTAACAAATGGATTGTGAAACCTCAGAACATGACAACATGACAGCTCTTACTCCCCAAGGAAATGGTGGTAACAGATCTAGAACCTTTTTTTTGGTTACTAATGCGTACGCAAAGAGATACGCAGGAAATACACAGCATTGAGTTCCAAATTTTCTAGAATCATTGTGGTTCTCGAGTAAAATATGTGTGCTCGAATAATCAATAGAATGAAACAGAATAGTGTAATCAGCTTGATGAGAATATTGCAGAAGATAAACAAGTCCTTGGAAATCTGGGAATGCGGCAAAAACATGGGAGCTGCATGGAAACTCCCAGGCCAATGCCAAAGGAATGCCTCCCTTATGCAGTGTAAGCAGCACAGTGATTTGCACTGTGTTGCCTCACTCCAGATTTTTTAGGGTATTCAAAGCCACGCAAAGTGGCTTTGTGCAGCATTAAAAATCTGACTTCAAGGTTTGGGTCAACCGTGTACCACATTGTGTGGTGCAAGCATGACGCAAATCTCTTTAAATATGCCCTGAAGAATGGCCGAATCCGTAGACAAAAACAGGCTGCAACATTTGCACTATTACATCACGAAACCATAAATAGTCACGGTCAGGACAATAGACAACTTCCCAAATGATCTCTTCATTAAGTTTTTGTCTCATGAGTATTATTAGAAAACCCAAAAGGTTTGTCTTTTTTTATGTCTCTGATTTATTTTGTTGGGCTTTTACCTTTACCAAGATCAGTCATTTAATTCTAATTCTTTATGTCTTTCTCTATACAATTATACACTCCAATAGACCCGATTCAGGTGGGAGGCTCCTGAGTTTTGTAGCCAAATATGTTTTCCGGGGCTGTCTCTCACCTGAAATTGCCTCTACGTCTGTAGAAGTTAATGTGGAAATACATTCTCTCAATTAAGTTTTTTAAATCCCCCTTGTTGTTCTTGTAAAATGTTGGCATGCATGATACAATGCTGCACTACCAGAGCTTGTAACTGTTTTGTAAGGACAGCTGATTTGTGTTCCCTGAACCTCCTACTGAAGTGCCTACCAGTCTCACCTACATACCCAAGGCCACATGGGCATAAGATCAATTACTCAATATTATCACTCCTATAGTTAGTCACCTCTTTCAGCATGAACTTGTATCCATTGTGCTTCCACTTCTCCATAGTGAATGCAGCATCACATATATGGCATGTGCCACACCAATGGTTACCTCTCATGGGTATACATCCTTCTATGGATGTTTGAGTCCATCTAGGATTTTGGTTCATGCGGGTGTGCACTAGTCTACCTCTCTAGTTTCTCCTACATAGGTCTTTCAATTATTGGCTCTTCCTTAGTGTTGTTACGGATCTTCCAGTTAGAGTCAATAGTCCTCCTGATTTGCTCATTTATGTTACAATTATTTTTCTCACATAACAGTCCTTCCACCTTCTTCTTCTCCTCATTTGGAAAAGGGCTTCTTATTATAATGCTTGGCTCTTTTGCCAATTTGGATGGAAACCGGAAGAATGTAGTGGGGTGTTTCTTGCCATAGGTTCTTGATTACCTATAATCCGAATGTCTAGAAATTCAACTTTTTCTGTACCCCTATTTGTTGTAAATCTTTTATTTTGATTGCTAGAAATGAACAATAACAAAGAATATTATTTTCAGTGAAACTGACCCAATTCCTCACATTGTCACAAAAAGGTGCAATGTCATTAAATATATGCTTCTCGTCATGTACACCCATGTATATATTCACTACAGATGCGGTGAAAGATGCCCCCATACTGGGTCCTATCACTTGTTTATATGAATCTCTGTTATAATCAAAGACGTTTTTGAAGAGGATAGTTTCCAATTATCTGTGGGTCTTTCCCTGGGGTCCTCTCCAATACTTAACAGATCACTTCTATTTCTTCTCTCCAAAGTATATTCATGGTGCACTTTAACATCTAGTTTCACCAGCATCTCAGGCTCCCTACAGTAAGGTAAATTCTCAATCTTCTCAATCATGTTCCCAGTGTCTTTGATGAATGACTTAATGGTTTTAACTAAAGGACATACAAATGTATGAGAGAGGTTCTGTGACAGAAATTAGAGGAGAGGGGGATCTTTCTCATTTTATATGTGTCTTGGGGACACCATAAAATGCTGGGTCGACTGGATTCATTTTATGCAGCTATTCAAAGTCAGGTTTTCATATCCAGCCCTTCTCCACAGCATTATAGGTTACATCATCAATCAACCTCTTTAATGCTGTGAGGGTATCCCTCTTTCCTTTTTGTAATGTTCAGGGATGACTAAAGTATGATTCACTTTTTCTACATACCAGTCAGATTCCAAAAGCAGATCGCCTCCACCCTAGTCACAAAGTTTTATGGTGATATTGTGATTTTCCTGTAGCTTTTTAAGAGAAGCCCATTCCCTGCTATTTGTTTTGGTGGAACATTAGATATATATTTCATCACCTCTTTCAATGAGCACTGTCTTTAGCCCCAACATGTCCGGCATGAACTTCGGCCCAACACCTTGAGATATTTTTCTCTCCCCTCCCTTTCTTTACTCTCGCCTTACTAAGACAGGTGTGTACATTCGTATTAAGCTGGAAACTGTTGTTTTTTGGCTAGCTACAAACGAAAGGCCTTTGGATAGTAGTTGGTTATCATCCTCATTGGTCCTTATTTATGAGAATGAAAAATCGGGATGGTGCCTGGGTGCGGCTTACATCTAACTTCTCTATCTAAGTTCTCCAATACTGCTGTCTGCATGTCTTTAGGTACTGGTGCTGTGGATCCTGTTGGTAGAAGCTCCCTCTTTTTTGATTCTGGCGCCTTTTCCATCCCCCCCTCTGTGGAAATCCCCAAAACGATATGATTACTGATATAGGTCTGTTCAATCTTGAGTTTTGGTCAGGATTTCTGACTGCTGATTGTTGAGCTTGTTCCCTTGAAATCTGATGAGTCACTATGGGGCATATTAGCAACAAATAGCGATAATTATCAATAAATGTGCTTAGCACATTATTTTTATCGTCGGCTATCGACGGATATTATCGCAGAGATAACGTGCTATTAGCACAGTTTATCTCCAAAGCGATAAAATATCCGGCGATAGCGGCTCAATGCGTGAATATCCCTGGAAATACAGCGATATTCAGGCATTAGCGCTAATGGGAACTTAACCTGAATATCCACCTCCCATTGGATATACGAGTTAAGAAGTGGTCTGAGCAGGCGTTAGGATTTGGCGAGTTTTTTTTTCATTTCGCCTGCCTTGCTAATAGGCGATAGCTGTGTTAGCGACTGCTTTCAGTCGCTAACAGGTTGGGTACGCCCACTTTGTATGTCATTAGCGATAAATATCGCTGACATGCAAAGCGAGCCCCAAACCTATAGCTATCGCCTACAAGCCGTCGCTAACTGCTGTTAGCGACAGCTTGCTAATAGGGCGAAAAAAAATTGCTGCTGTCGCTTGAAAAAGTCCCACTAAAGCGGCGATATCGCCCTTGCTAATATGCCCCTATGTTTCTCAGTCTCCATTGGTTGGTACCATTTCCAGAACAATCCTGATTGATACTTTGATAGTAATTCTTTGAGAAATACGGATATATTTTCTCTTGGGAATAGAATTTTATATCCATTTTTTACTTGTCAGTCTTTTCCTCATCAGATATTCTGCGAAGCTGTTAAGCTCTGAATTAACCTCTTCTAGCTTTTTCTTTCCTTCGCCCACCTCATTTAAACTTCTACGTTTTTCTTTATTTAAATTACCCACTACTTCCTTGGCTGTTCCCACAATTAAAATCATGAAGTCTCTTGAACAGTGACTGGAGATCTGAGCCAAATTTTCCAAAAAGTATTGTATTTCTACAAATAAGTTTGGTACGTTCCTCTAAAATATCCCTGCATAGTGTAGTATTCTGTTCTTTCAACATTTTTTTCAGCATTCTATAAATTCAGCCACTCCTTATTACCCACATTTGTTATTACTATGTTTTTTCTGAGGTAGAAGACTAACCTGGCAACTAACTAAATTCTTCACATGTTAATCCAAATGTCTTTAACGCCTTCACCTCTGGGTGTAGTATGGATATATGAAAGCAATAAACACTTGCCAAACCTTCCTAGTAGATCTTTGATGTGAACAAATACAACAAGGCAGGAGGGATGGAAAGAAATTAGAAAAATAGCATGATGATGTTAGTACAAATTTGTACGGCATATTACCACCCATCTAGTGGCTCTTGCAGCTCAGAAGAAGCACTACTTTAAGAAACACTATATCCTGATGAAGTAACAGTCCACCTACACTGTTAGCTACCCTCCCAATCACCGGCTGTCTCCACCAGAGAATATCAGAGCCTACTAAATATAGTCCTTCTATGTTAACTATTCCATGGAGCTCCCATGTCTGATGGGTGCCTTGGAAGAGACTACTAATGGAGAGTCTTCCCAACACGGCAGACCCTCTGTCCTCAACTGTTGCAGTATAACTCCTCTATAAAGTCTACCCACATGGTGGATATGCTGCGAATGGTATTTCCTACAGCTGCCGGCCGCTGCGGCACATTCTCTTCATAAGTAGGAAACCCTTGGACACCAGAGGGGTAAAATTTACGATTCCCACTCCAGTCTATGCAACAGTAGAAAAAATAATCCAGTTTAAACACATACCATATTTCAGTATCTCTATTAATTGACCAAAATATAAAACTATAATATAAACATTTTATATATAAATAAAAAATAAAAAAATGAATGAATTATTAAATATAATAATTATTTTTAAATGTTGTATTTAATTATTAATTTAATTAATATCCCACATTATACTCCCATTAAGGTAGCAACACATAATATATAATAAACTAAGAATTAACATATTAAATAATACATACAAGCAATATTAATAATAAAGAATTAGACGTGTTAAATAATTATAATTAAATAACCTACCATCAGAGTCCCCTACAAACACAACCACCCAAACTATAATTATTAAATAATGTACATAATTATTCATTATTACTTGAATAACTTTCCACCCAATGCCGCCGCAAGCAAATACATATTTCATATTACATTAATAACTACTGCTCAATTACCTTCACTCCCTATAACCTCAACAAATGCAAAAACACACACGAAAGTATCACCAAGAATATATAATTACACAATTTACATAGTCAATTATAATAAACAATTAATTAACATTTAATGAATCATTAGTTAATTACATTCCCACCCTATAACCCTTCAAACAAAAACCACCCACACCTAAAATATCACTTAAAAAATTAATAATTGTTGAATAAATAAATAATAGTTATTAAAAATTCATTAATAAATAATTATACTTAATTACCTGCCTACCCTGTATCCCTGTAGACCTCACAACCCACTATGACACTATAAATTACTTTTAACAATTATACAAACAATATATAACAAATGCAGTTAAACTATGAACTAAAACACATAAAAATAATTAAAAATAAATTTACAGCAATAATATTGCAAACGGTATTAAAACATCAACATTCTTAACAATATTACTTACCTAAAAATCGATATTTAAGCTATGATATTTCTGCACCACTATATTATTGTGGCACAATATTTCTGTACGTCGATATTAATGATTCAATATTACGTCCACTTACAATTTTTTATGGGTATATTCTTTACAGTGAAAGATATGGTCCAGTTTAGGAGTTTTCTGTGCGTAACTCTCGAGCTATGAAAGACCTAATTTAGTGGATGTCACGTAATATTTATTTCAAAGCTTAACAATACGTCATGAGTATGTAGATATCGTTTCTGTGGTACTAGTCTATTGTGTTGGCAATGACATACTATATACATATGAAATGTTTATAAAAGCAGTAACTTATGTACTGGAATATGATGATTGGTCGTCTTTATAAAAAAGAGAAAGAAAATATTTTGATCATGCTGTTAATATTGTATAACATTAGAAAAGCATGCTTTACTTGGTACAAACATTCTGTGTGTAGAAGGAAGAAAATGTTCAAGCTGGTCTCTGGTCAAAATGTAGCTAACAAAGTGCACTAACTGGAATTAGAATGATCAGAATGTATTTACCTTAAATGAATATGAAGTGGATTTTAAAAGCCATTGAAATTCATCAGTTTTGGTTTGCAAAAAATGATAAATTTCTCTGTGTTAGAATTGACATCCATAGCATGGCATTCCTAGGAGTGGGAAAAACTCAGTTTTACTCCTTGGAATTTCACGGAGTTACATAATAAACTCACTAGATTCTGCAGAGTTCCGTCCACCCCTAAGTGGAACGCATTTGGAAGAGAACTGTGAGCTGGGACTGTGCTCTGTGCTCAGCTAACCTTTTCTCTAAATGAACTGCATGAGCCCCACAGAAGGTGCTGCCAGGCAGGCCATTCCCACGGGAGAATTCTGAATTCAGCCCTCCACTTTATCAAAGCATAAAAGTGTTTTCACTTGGACCTGGTCCAGTATATAAAAACATTAGTTTCGAGCTCAGCTGGAGGTATCAAAGTGTCAGCGAGGAGGGGCAAATGCAAGAGAGGCAAGAGCATTTTGGCATAGGTGCAGGGCTTTAAGTGGGAAAAAAATTGGGGGTGCTCTAAAAGGGGCGTGGCAAATTTCTTAAAGAGGTGTGGCCTATCCAAGTAGGGGCGTGGTCTAAATCAAGATAACTAGCATTGTGTGCTTAAGTAAATCATGAAGTCGCATCCAGTCACAGAATCACCCAAAGTAGCGTTTTCCCATATATCACAACCGTAAAACTCCTTCTTTATACACTACAATGGATTAGTTGGAGCAACTAATGTGTAACTAGAGATGGGGTCAGCAGAACGTACTTGGGTCTCATCAGAGAGGTATAACTTGGTTCCTATGACAATTGAGCGTGGTACCCACAACTGGGCGTAGCAGCTGCATTTAGGGAGTCTGCCGCAACAACCAACAAGGTGATGGTAATAATTCTAACAGGAATTGGCGTCAAGTTTCGGACTCATGAATCCACTGAAAGCCTGTGCCATCCCTCAATCTCTGCACTAATGCACATGAAGAAAAGTGCTAACAGGTGTACAGGATGGATAGTGCCAACAGGCGCAACAATCAGGTGAGAAAGAGAATCCCTCTGTCTTTAGAGAACCAGGGAATGGGAGCAGTAGAGCAATGGCGAACTGGAGCCCACCTCCTTAGCACAGCTCTGTTTCTAGAGAGCATCCCCTGTCTTGGTGTTACAAGTGGAGGAAACCTGACTGGCTGTAGGACTGAGGGGATGTGCTTTACAGATAATACTGGGCATATAAAAAGGAATAGATTCCTTATGACACAAGCCGTACTGGTTTCAGCAGTGAGTGGTACAAGAGTGACCCGGGGGTGTGCCAGGAATCTGACTGAAGGACCCGGCGCAGTGCTGCAAACACACTTGTAAGACCCACCAAACAAGAAGCAGCACTACAAAGGGGCATGGCTGGAGAGGTGCTAACGGTGACCCAAGAAATAGAGAGGGCAACAATGAGCAACTGGGAGGGCTGCCAACCAGATGTGAACTGAATTATAAACTGGAAAGCGAGGGCAGCTATTGGGCTAAAGTCCAGAAGAAGTCTTGAATTTGGATCTCCCCCAGTGGTGTAACAAAGCCCTCCTCAGCCCCCACGATGTGGGGCTCCCCAAGCTCGGTTTGCTAGGGGACGCCTTGCGCCTCTCCAGACACAATGTAGCTCCGCCTGACAAACCGCTGCGTTGCTGGGAGAAATCCTCGTTGCTGTGACCAATCCGAGCGCGGCTCAGAAATGACAGTCCCGGGCCGGTGGTGGTGAATACTGGCAGGGTGTTTTCAAAGCTCCTTCTCAAGCGGCGAACCAGGCCTTGGGCTCACACCACAGCTCAAGGGGGGGCGGTGGAGTCAATGTGCACACAGCGCTCGGGGGCAATGCAGGTGCTGCAAAGTTCCTCAGCAGAGTGTTAATCCGCACACATAGAACGCAAGGGACTCGATCCTGGGCAGATCACGTATGAGGCAGAGCATGCCTCATGATCTTACACCCCAGCTGTGTGCCGATGAGCACACCAAGACAGATTTCACAGGGGGGCAGCTTCAAGAAGGCACAGCGCAGAGACCCACACAGCAGCTGGAAGGGTGGGTGCTGGAGAACTTTTGTATCCCTGAATTCCAAGCTCTTCTTAGGCCCTTGGAGACAGGCAGGCTTCAGAGGGGCAAAGCACACAGCACAGCTCCTCTTCCAGTTACGGGGACACAGCAGACAGTCCCTTCCTCAGCAATTACAGTAACTGTAGGCCAGCTCCCAGACACTCAGCACAGATTACTTCTTGATCACAAAGTTCCCTAATCTATTTCTACTGGGGCTCCAGTCCTACTTTTATACCCCAAAAATCTTTGTTCTTCTTGTGTGAGGGGTCCTGGACCCAATCTAAACCAGTTCTGGGTGAACTCTGCTGGTGCACTTCTTCCTTTGTGAGTGTGGGCCAGGGCCATCAGATGCACCGCAGGAGGTGGAGCCAGCATTGTGGCAGGCAGGCACAGCCCTATTGTAACCCAGGTGCTACTCCTCCCACTACTCTACATGCAGATGGGTCTATTCAGCCTTGTGCTGAGTCAGCCAGCCTCCTGGAGCCGCCCGAGCCCCTGTCACTCGCAAACCAGACACAATACACAATACACAACCAGGCATAGGCACACAGAAAAGTTGAACAGAAAAATAACCACTTTCTAAAAGTGCTATTTCCAAACTTAGAATTTAAAAACCATCTTCACTAAACGATGTGTTATTAAATTCTGAGTTCAGGGATACCAGATTCCATATGTCTATCTTGACGTTATGGGAAGATATGCAGGTAAACATATCACACAGCATTTCCCATGTTATCCTAAGGTCAAGATAGCCTTTCAATAGTAAAAAACGAAATTGGCAGTATTTCACTATCAAGACATGTTACCCACACTAGTAACACCAAACAAAAACCGGGACGTCTGCTCACCTTACCTTTGACCTTTGAGGCCCAAAAATAGAGCCCCCTAGAGCCCCCTTTCGAGGCCCCCCAAAAAACCGGGGGGGCTCAGGCCCCCACAGCTCCCCCACTTAAAACCCTGCATAGGTGAGATTGGAGCAAAGCAATCGGAGCCGAAAGGGAGGATGAATTGGAGACTCTATAGGAATTGTGCAAGGGTAAAAGAGACAGCATAGGGTGCATCACATCAAGGGTGGAGGTATAGCATGGTTTTTATAATAAAGTGCATGGGGAGATCATTGGTAGAGACACATGCAGGTGCACAGAAGGGAAGAAATCACAATCTTGCTGACTTTACAGCCACATAAGCGGGTGCATCTGTACCTCACTGCCGGGTGTACCACACAGCCTCCCTATTGGGCGTGCTTCCTCCCCATTCCTTGAACACTCACTCACAATTGTAGCTCATGAGCGTGGCCCTCTTCTGACTGGAGGGTGAACAGTGCTGGCATAGCAGTACTACCTGCATCTGATGCAAAACTCTGAGTATGGGAGGAGGCAGCACCCATGTGGCACACAACTCTAGACTAAATGCTAAAATATGAGGTAGTGAGTGTATTGGTGTATGTTCATGTACAGTGCACACTGGAGAGACCATTCAGGCTGGTGATTTTAATCCAATTTCATGTATGTATTTTTGGTGTGGGACAAGAGGCTAAAGTTACCTTGTTTGGGTCTCTTCTGGCAGAGTACGTGAGAAATTGGGTTGAAGAGCCAGCCTCCGACCAGTAATCTTTTTGATTGAAAAAATGTTAAGTATTAGCTCTGTGTCCTTAAGCCCTTCACATGTGATGCCATATCCTCATGTTTATTTATTTGAATCCTTGATATAGTGCAATGTGGACGTCCTAGAAGTGAAGAAGCCCCTGGCATAGGTAAGCTTTTAAACTTAATGCATTTGTAAACAGCTACTAAAATCCTCGATGACTTTTTCTGAAACACATCTTCAATTCAGTGATGGGAATTTCTGTTGACAGCTGTTTTCCAACCTTTCGCGCAATGATTTATGTACAGTTTGTTCAGAAATATGACAGGAAGAAAACATGTGTGCATGCAGCTGACATGATGAGTTATACAATATGAAATTGCCAAAGGCACTTTATCGGCTTCTAGATCTGCATGTCATAATTAATGATTTAACACTATGGATTATGGAGTATTATTTGCTGAAATAAAAAGGACTTGGAGAGTGGTACACACAAAAAACTCTTGGAGTGCCAGAAGTAGAGAATGTCCCCTTTCTGATTCTTTTGTAAAAAAACAATAGAAGCATAGAAACTATTGGCGACACAGAAAAGGAAAATCGCCCTGAAGAAGTCCTAATGTAAAAGGATGAAACTTTTTGGCTGTTTCTTTGGCGGTATCCTTGGCTGTGCTTGTGCTACTATTTCTATGTACAAGAAAAGAAGGAATAGAATACTTTTTTAAAATAAAATAATATAAACTCCGTGATGTCCATTTTTGCTATTGTGTTGTAATCTCCTAGTGTTACCCTTTTTTTGTGAAAGTACTAAATATTATACATAAAATAACAAGTCTATCCGTTTGCGCTCATCTTTTCTGTGTTTGTAATACGTTATATTGGGGCCTTGTGAATGATTGGCTCTAGGAGTGAGCACTTTCTTATTTAAGGGAACAAAATTGAGTGTTGTATAACTTTGTCACAATACTTCAACTATTGATTACCAATTTGTAGTTGTCTAGTAAGGCACTTGGATCTATTTGTAGACACTTTTGTACCAGGGAGGCTTTAAAAAGCTTGTATCTTGTATATATGCAGGTGGTATTAGAGAGGGCTCTAATGGCTTGTTCATGGCTGGGCCTTGGCTGGTTAATAACTTAATATTCCGTTACTTCAAAGAAGTGACACCTTTTGCTTCAGGGTTATGCCCGGGGAGGCACCATCCTTTATGATCAAAATGTCAGGTCTATGTTTGCGGGAATAAAAAAGGAGGATAAAGGACATTTCAAATGTGCCATTCTAGATTGTGGTGTAAACAAAATCAGTCCAGGTCATCTGCTAATGCTGAGTATTTCTGAACTGGTGCACACAGAATCATATTTGGAGAAATGAGGGCATTATTGCATCCCTTCATGTGGTGACTGCTACATGCACTGGTAAACTCCACTACATGGCGGTAGGTGGATTTTTTGCTGTGCTCCAAGTGTAGTGCCGAGTGGCAAAACTCTGAGAAATCCACCGGTGGAGCGGAGTTTACTGCCCACCACTAGGTATCCCTCCCTAATTGTTCCATAACTTGTTTTTGTTGGCATTAGGACTCTATGAACTTTACTTTACCTCTGCTAAACTGTGCTAAAGAAGGAACTGCTTGCCTTTAACCCAGGCTATCCAGAGTGACTCAAAGAAAGTAAGTGACGGGGACACAGCGAGCTTCCAGAGGACTCCCTGCAACTGCCCAGTTAATCTGCACCAACTGGACCTGCCGGAGTCCTACTGCTGTCTCTGCTGAAGTGAGTCCTGATCCGCAAGCGGTGCCTCCAGGTCATGGAAGCTTGCCTACTCTCAGTACAAACTCTTCCTGCAGACAAGGTGAAGATGCAGATGTTTTGTGCTTTTTGCGACAGAGAAATTACCTCTACATGCAGAAAATCGGCCGCCCGCAATGACTGCCTATGCAAAGCTCGAGTGGGAGCTGCTCTTTGCATCAACAGCAACCGTCTGTGCCGACTGCCAAATTTCTGATCCCGGTACTTTGTACTGACGGCAACAGCCTTGGACGAACTCCAATGTGATGCTCCAGCAAGGACTGACTCTTGACTTTACAGCAACGACTGTCCAAAATGATTGATGGTGCAAGGTGGAGAAACAAAATGTTGTGTACCCCTTGTGAAGTCACATTTCCATAACAATAATCTAAACTAATGGATTGTTGTGTGGAACCAATCAATTGAGAGTAAAATTGCACCTACACAAGTACACGTGGGAACTAACTTTGCTTATGTGTTTGCAATCATAATTAACTAATCGTGTGATTTTGTCGTGTCCTAAACTAATAAGCAGCTTTGAAATAATAAAAATGCAGCATAAATGTGCTTTTGTTTACGTATTTGTGGCAGAAACCGAGGGATAAGTAAGTATATTACGCCTAAGTGTTGCTTAACTACTAGGTAACTACTAATAGGGAAAACCTTAGCAAGGGGGAGGTAAACATAACAGCTAAAATTCTCAAATTAACGTTTATTTTGTGTTTGTTTCTATCATAGTTCCCATTCTGGCCCGTGAGGCCTACTAGAAAATGGCTGCCTTAGTAAACTGCGAAAGAAAGATGAACTGAGCATGTACAGCCCCAGCCCGAGTCTGAATGCGAGCTGCCTGTGCCGGAATGAAGTTAGTTCAAGGACAGGTTGCCCTGGAAGTCCAGATGACTGCCAAGTATGATGAATGCTTAAGCTACTGAACGTGGGAAAGGACTCTGAAGTTGCGAACTGAGAACAAGACTAGGCCGGACATTTCCGTAAAAGAATAAGCCCTTTGGATTTTAGCTGATGGAAGCGGAATAGATGTTGTAATGATGAGATGATGCTCATCCACCCCAAAATTGCCCAATCAGAACTCGAATTTATGTTGAAAGTTACACTTTTAGACAGATAGAGCAAGTGGAAAAGGTATAAAAAGTTCTGATTTTAGTGAGGAAATTTCTCCTTTTCGATTTCCTCTTGAGATGCTGTCCGTATGCTGATTTTTCCTGAGATGTAAGACTTTGAATAATTTTCTTATTTCTCTAGAATGAGATTTGAACTTTAGGTGAGGTTATTAGTTAGGGAAGTTAGGAGAAAGAATGAATTTTGGTAACTATCTGTCTTTTGCTAAAATACTTGCATTTCTGCGATCTAAATAAATGTATATTTCTGAATTTTCTGAAATAAATTAAATTAACCATTTTGAAATAAAATACTTATTTTCCTTTTAAATGTTGCTTTGAATATAGAAATAAATAAAGTGAATAACATTTTATACATTATAACATTTGCTTTTAATAAAAATTAGATAAATGACGAATGAAGCTGGTCTTGAGTTTTCCTACGCCTAATTTTTTACTAGCAGGTGCGTCGACCAGAGTGGCATCATGTCTAAATAAATGTTTTGTTATTGAAAACCATGGTAAACTCATTTAAACTGCAAGTAAAAATAGTATAAATATTCAGTTACAGATTTAGACATCCCGCTATGATACAGCAGCTCTCCTTTGAATTTCACCGATCCATGGAGTAAGGTGTAAGTGTTTGTGAGTAACTCGCCGTGTTATATGCCCCACTGTCGAGTATATGTATGATTTTGTACTTCAGGGAAAGGTGTTATGGTTTTAGAAATTATTTCTGGAGAACTGCTGCATCAGTAATTATTTTGGTATCAGAGGATGGTTGCTATAGAATTAGCTAGGATTATGTATAAAGCATTATATAAGGGTTTTGATATACAGAATTATGACTAACATCTGTTGAGTTCGTATTACGTTATATGTAGTCCTGAAAAGGCTTCCGAGTATTGCTTGAAGCTGGTCAATCTGTCTGCAGGCCGAGGAAGTGTGGCAATGAAGTCGCTCATCGCATAGTCTGTTTCAAAAAAGTAGTTCTGTTGTATACTGCAGTGGTATCATCGTATATCACTGTTTAGGGACACTACGTGTGAAAGGATAAATGTATAGCGAGGGCAGTCTATAAAATCTTGGCTTTCAAGTACAGGGGTCATTGTAAATCCTGATTTAAAACTTACTGCTGGGAAAGTGATAGAGCCTAACCCGAGCTTGAGAGAAGGGTAAAGTAGAGGAAGTGGTGCTACTTTATCGGCGAGTGTAAAAATTCTGTGGAAGAGAAGAGGTAAGCGCTGTCTACTGGAAATACAGAATACTTGTGCGATTGAGAAAATGCTATCACTTTGTTTAGCGAAACAGACGAATGGAGTTGTTTTGTGTAAGTTACTAACCGTTTTTGTAAAATATCTTGTAAATACGGCTTCTTGAAAAATCTTGTACAGGAGGGGTCTGTCGGCGCTGCAGAAGCCAGAGCGCTGGTGACGTCAAAAGTGTCGCGCTGGGATTGGTCCGCATGACCAAGACAGGGCAAAAAGTTGATTGGTGCATCACGAAAAGCAGCGAAACTATTGGTTAAGCACTAAGGAGACGTATCTTGTTCTAATTGGTACGCTAGTGTAAACTGCGCAGTGATAGGTTGGTGTAACGGAACAGCAACAGGGAAGTGCGCGATCTTTTGAAAGACAGGGAATTTACAGAAAAATGGATTACTATTACGGAGAGGAAAAGAAGAAACCTTCATGGTTTAAGAAATTGAAAAATGTGTTTGTAAAGGACAAGGCGATAGTCACAAGAGAGGGAAATTTGCTTCCTAAGCCGAAAATGCCTGCTTCCTATATGTTGTAAAAAATAGGGTTACCATACGTGTGTTTGGTTAGAGAATTGTGTGAGATATACCAGAAATGATGGTGTGTTAGCTTTTCCGGAAGGAGGATCTTTTAATGTGGCAGTTTTGGGAAATTTGAGAGAAAAGATGATGAATCTTGACCCAAGATCCAGACCAACTCAGTTCGAAGCTTTAGTTGAATGGGAGGATGAGATACATGAATTAGAAAGCGAAAGATTGAAAGGATATGTCAGACCAAGAGGTAGATTTCGAAATTTATGGGGAGAGACACATGAGAATAGAATGCGTAGATGGAGAAATGCTGCTTTGTGTGATGGCATGTTTCCAGTTAAACTAGTGGATGATTATGAAGGGCGGAAATGCACAGAAAAGAGGAAAAATATAGAAACAGGGAGAGAAAGTTATGGTGACAGTGAATCAGCGGATGCTGTGCTAGAAGAAATATTAAATAGGAGACCGCCCCCATATCAACCAGGTTCTTTATGGACTACACCTAATGCTTCACCCGTAGATGAAAGGAATAATGAGACCCCAAGGCAATTTTCAAATTTTAGAGATGTACCCAAAAAACTAGAAGTGAGATATAATCCGAGCACTTCAATTACCGAACCAAGACTTACTGGTACTCCAAAGCAAAATAGTGAGTGAGAGAGCGTAAATAGAGTAGAAAAACGAGTTGAAGGACAAACAAGTACTGATGAATATATACGGATTACAAATGCGCTGTCAGAGAAAATACAAGAACTAACGAAAAACATAGAAGCAGTAACAGTCCCAGTAACGATAGGACCTGTAATTCCAGTGTTTGAAAACCAAAGATTAAAAGAACTAAGTTTGACAATTCCTTTGCAACAGAGTTTGCAAAAAGTGAGAGGAAATATTTATCCAGATTTGTCAGAAATTAGACAAACAAATAATGTAAATCCGCCTTGTCAGACTCAGATTTTCTGGTCCACTTGTGGTAACTTGGCTCAAGCATTTTAAAGCAGGATAGCAGTGTAATTTAACTCAATTAACTTTCCCCCTCCCTCATTTATAAGAGAGATAAGCTCTAGGCAGTGCTGCTGTATTCTGTTACCACGACTAGGCTTCCAACATTAGCATCCATAAATTTACCCACACATATGAAGATCAAATTGAGTCACCAGGCAAATCGGCAATTAATTGTTCTAGAAAGAGTACATCCTGGAACAGTAAAGTGAGGCAGACAGTTATTTCCAAATAGTCGGCAAAGCCTGGGTTGATTCGGCAGTTCTCAGTCAACTCGCACTTCCTGCAATTTGTCTTCCCTCTCCTGTGGAACTGTGTGGGGAAATACTACTGTCTCAAGTGCCCCCACTAAAGCTTTGGAGGCAGCAGTGAGGCTCTCTCAGCACCTCGTGGCCCACACAACACCTCAACATTCTTACCGGGTTTCTGCCAGATTTGTCCCCGTCAGGTCGTTCATCCGCTACCTGCCCGGATCGTGTTTCAGCAGCTCTAATGCGATTTCTGCTCCAACGCTACAGGCCCCCAACAGCTGACCGGGCCAGGACTTCGCAGCGACTCCCTCGGCGTTCCTGTCGGCTCTGTGTCCGGCCCTCTTCTCGCTCGTCAGAGAGGGTGGGTACTGTACACGGGGGGGCCTCCTCTGATTCCCGCCCCCTTCTTCCGGCGCTCACTTGACAGCGCTCACTGTCTTCCGCGATGCCGCCTCCGGGGAACTGACGATCCGCTGAATAAACTGGGCCCCCTCCCTCACCTCTGGATCTCCTCAGCGGGGGCACGTGGACATCACCAGCACTGGGCAAGAGGCAGCAGACCAGCGGCAGGGACTTCAGCGTGCCAGCCGCTCTAAGGTGGGGTTCTTCCAATGATTAGATGGCCAAAAGGTCTGGGGGGTGTGGCGGTGATTTACCCGACCCCACGTTCTGTGGAAGTGGTTCAATTAGGATTGTGGGGGGAACCACCTGACAGGCTCCCGGCACTCTAACTCCAGGCAACAGTAAAATTAAGGTGAGCCCGGGCGGGGATTATGAGCCTTTATCCAATGGCAACCCGGCTTCTTCCCCCCCCTCCTTTTCTCCCGGGTCAGATGTCCTTCACTTGCTAAACCGAAAACAGGGTTACTCACAAGAGTCAAAGGGGAAAGGTGACCCCAAGAAGTCTGAAAGGTTCAGGGCTCAATCGACCAGTAGGGGATAGCGTCAGTTGAGAGGGCTAGAGAGTCCAGTAATAGACAACCCCCCTCCTCAGTGCACCGTCCTCCCCACAGGCAGCCTCAACTCCTGACCTCTCTCTCACTCCTTCGCAAGAACCACAGACCTAAAATGGCCGCCCCACTCCACCTTTTATAGTCCAGGCCAGGTGAGTCCAGAAGGGTCCAGAAGGTTCTAGAACTCCTCATACAAACCAATGGCCCCAGATTCTGAGGTGATTTGTGTAGGCCACCATTTTATGTTTCCCTACTCTCCCTCCATTTTATAGGAGCACCTGCGCTGCATCATTATTAAGTAATGAGGAGGCGCCCAGAGTCAAGGGTCAACACCAGTTTAAAAAAACAAAAGATTATAGTGGACACCTAAGAAAACAAATCAGAGGCCAAAAAGAAAAAGGATAAAATAAATAATAGTGAGGAGGGACCACCCAAAGGGCTGCAAGGTCTAACACGCCTGACTTAACTTTTTTTTTTGTAAACGTTGTTTTTATTGACAGTTTGATAAGAACCATAAAAGAAAAAGCGACATTCCCGCTCAACTTCCCTCACAGGGGGGTACGGTATCAAGCACATAGATGGCAGTGAACACGGCGAATATGTGCATTTGGACGAAAAGCGCCCTCAAGCTATACAACAATTTTGGGAATGTAGTCCAGGCTATAAACAGGAAGGCAAGGCATCCGGGGGACTACAGGCTGGAGCGAGCGTACCTCCCAAGACGTCGATAACCCAGCAAGGACGTCTATATTTCGCCTCCTCCACCGCCCGCTAAACTACGCTGCGGGAGTCGCCAAAACTCAACCCACAACACGCCTACCCACCCCGCTCCCACCCCTTATTCCAGTGGGGGTAACCTACACGCACAAATACAGTCAGTCAGGCGGGGCCAATCAGGTCTGGAATAGATGAAGGGCCCGTAATGAGGGCGGATAAACCGCAGAGGGCAAGCCGCTAGAGCGGAAGCAGACCAAAGGACCCCATCGGAAGGAAAAGTTCTTAAAATCGCCCCGAAAGATATCCGCCATCTGTTCCATACTCAACAGCTTCCATAACCTCGCATGCCACAGAGAGAGCACTGGGGACTCCTTTTTTTCCATGCTGCTGCCAATGTCAGCTTGGCCGCACACGTACATAGCCAAAGAATCTTTTTGTCAGCCCGCGTCTGATGTTCAAGGTCGGGGTCTCAAAGGCCTAGAAGAACATGGTCCAATGAGTCCTTGATAGGGTATCCCAGAATCTCCCTGATGTGGGACAGAATTTTAGCCCAGTAGGGACGGATGATCGGGCAGTCCCACCAGATATGGCGGAAATCACACAGCAGCCCGCAGCCTCTCCAGCATCTATCCGAAAAATCCGGGAAAATTCTCCGTAATTTGGCCGGGTACAGATACCAGTCCATCATGGTCTTAAGATGGGCCTCCCTAAGGTCTAAGGAATGGTTGTGTTTCACTATATCATGCCACAGATGGGACCATTCCTCGTCCGATATGGTGTGTCCAAGGATTTCCTCCCAGAGGCCCATGTAACGTGGTCTAAGAGAGATAGAAATTGAGAGAAGGAGGCCATACAGAAAGGAGATGGTTCCTCGCATGGTGGAAGTTTTAGCAAGGAAAGTCTCAAAAGGAGTGGGTGGCCTGGTGGCCGCCTCTCTAACCGCCGGCGACAGCGCCCAGTGGAGTGGTTGGGTATGGTGGAATTGCTCCAGGTGCGAGACCGAGTAGTCCCGCATACAATTGGCAAATGTGAGTGGGGCAAATCCATGGAACAAATGTGTAAGGGCGAGGCAGCCCCCAGATCTCCAGGTGTCAAAGGGACCCTCTTGCTCAGCAGGGTGAAAAGCCGGGTTAAAGTGAATCGGCATGAATGGGGACGGGAACGACGTCCAGCGTTCATCGTGGGAGACCGAGTCCCAAGCCCTCAGGGTGGTGCTCGTGGGAGTACTGATGTACGCATTTTTGGGTCTATCACCTTTGGGCTTCCACATCAAGTCCCAAATCGTCCTCCCCGCCACCGACCGATCCATATGCAACCAGTGCTTCTCGGAGAGGGGCTGGGACCACTCTACTAGGATCCGCAGCTGCGCCGCCTTATAATATAGGTGCAAATCCGGGAGGCCAACCACCCCCTCTTTCTGTGGGCGCCGGAGGGTGACGAAGGAGAATCGAGCCCGACCTCCCTGCCAGATGAAGCAGAGCATCATGGACTTAAGACGACGGAAGAAATCGCCCACAAGGACAATGGGCAAGGCCTGGAAAAGATACAACAATTTAGGTAATAGGGACATTTTGATTGCGTGAACCCGTCCCAGCCAAGTGATAAACATAGGCTTCCAACGGGCCAGATCACTCTGAATCCTCGTCAGGAGTCGGGGAAAGTTGGCGGCAAACAATTTCCCAATAGTGGGGGTCAAGTGGACCCCTAAATACACTATGGAGGTGAGGGACCACGGCAGGGGCGACAGCGGGTGTAGACGGTCCACCTCAGCCGAGGGGAGCGTGAGGTTAGGGATATAAGATTTATTGTAGTTAACCTTAAAGCCCACCACTTTTTCAAAGCGCAATAGGGCATCCTGGACATAGGAAAGGTAGTGAGCAGGATCCGCTAGGGACAGCAGAACATCGTCCGCAAAAAGAGATCTTATGTTGTTCCCCCGTGAAGGGCAGGCCCCGAATGTCTGGGTTCTCCCGCACTGCTAACGCGAGAGGTTCAATGCTCAGGGCGAAGAGCAGGTGCGATAGAGGACAGCTCTGCCGAGTGCCACGGGAATGTGG
Organism: Lissotriton vulgaris; assembly: GCF_964263255.1. Lineage (NCBI taxonomy): Eukaryota > Metazoa > Chordata > Amphibia > Caudata > Salamandridae > Lissotriton > Lissotriton vulgaris. The sequence continues at coordinate 220,918,912 of NC_141685.1, forward strand.
GAAGAAAGCAGAGCAGTGTCCGTTCACCGTGACTCTAGAGCGGGGGCTACTGTAGTTCGCTTCTAACATCGCGAGGAACCTAGCCGAAAAGCCAAACGCCGACAGGGTCCGGAACATGAAGTTCCAGTCCACTCGATCAAAGGCCTTCTCGGCATCGAGGCCCACCCGGACCGCCGGGATCTTAAAGCGGTTAGCTTTCTCAATGAGGTGGATCACCCTCCTGGTATTGTCGTGTGTTTGACGGCCCTTAATGAAGCCGGACTGGTCCGGGTGTATTAGGGCCGGCATTAAGTCCTGGAGTCTGTGCGCTAGAATGGTGGAGTACAGTTTGGCGTTCAGATTAAGCAGCGCTATGGGTCTATATGAGGAGCATACGGTAGGGTCCTTCCCAGATTTAGGGATAACCGATATGACGGCTTCCACCATGGAGCCTGAAGTCAAGCCCATCTCCCCCATGGTATTGACCAACCGCACCAAAAATCCACAAATGTCCGAGGCGAAGGTTTGTTAGAACAGCGTGGTGAATCCATCCGGCCCTGGCGCTTTATGAAGCTTCAGCGCTTTAATAGCCGCCCGTATCTCTTCCTCTGTAAAGGGGGCCACGAGAAGGTCGTTCCACTCTGCGGAGACCTGGGGTAGCGGGTGCGCCCGCAGGTACTCCTCCTGATCTTCGGAGGACAGGGCCTCCGCCGAGTAGAGAACGGCATAGAAGTCCCCAAAAAGGTCCGCCTTAGCCCCGTCTTGGTGTGTCACAGTGCACGACGGGTCCTGAATACCACCTATGTAATCCTTTCCCGACTTTGTTCCCCTGGTAGAAGGAAAGGAGCCTCAGTTTCAATAAAGTAAACTCCGCTCGATTATTGTAGTGGGCTCTAAGTTTGCTCCTGACAGCCGTCAGGGGCCACAGCGTTATCCTAGAGGGGTTCTATTTATGTGCCCGTTCAAGAGTGAAGAGTTCGCATTCTAATTCGTCCCTTTCTGCTCGTCGTAACTTGTTAAGAGCGGAGTTGAGGGCGATGCATTTGCCACGTATGGTGGCCTTGAAGGCGTCCCATAAGGTGAAGATAGAGGTGTCTCCCTCGCGATTGAGGTAAAAAAATTCACGAATAGCCTTTCGCAGTTCCTTACAGGATGCGTCGTCCCGGGTTAATGATGGTGGGAAATACCATCTGCGGTGGACAGTCGGTCCCGGGGACCATGTCAGACAGAGCACCAGCAGACTGTGGTCCGACACCGACAGGGGAAATATGCTGCCCTCCCGAAGATCACCACGCAGGGATTGACTTAAAAACATATGGTCCAACCTAGAATAAGACTGATGTACATGGGAAAAGAAGGTGTAATCCCTGGCCTGAGGATGAAGGGCACGCCACCCTTCCAGAAGGCCTAAGTCCATAAACATGTCCTGAGTATCCGCTGCAAAGAGGCCGGCGTCGGATCTCTGATGGTGGGAGCAGTCCAAGTCTCTGTCCCAGATCAAGTTGAAGTCCCCTAGGACAACGAGTTCTCCCTCCACAAAGTCCCCCACCTCCCGCAGTAGGTCCCGCAAGAACCCGTTTTGACCAATATTGGGGGCGTAGAGGACCAAGAATGTGCAAGATCTGCCAAGGAGCACCCCCTTGACCATGAGCCAGCGTCCCTCCCTGTCACTCCGGACCCCCAGGGGCTGAAAGTGGAGAGTGGAGCGAAACAATAGGGCCACCCCTCTATGCTTCGAGGCAGCGGAAGATCGGTAAATAAGGGGAAATTGTTTATGCTTGAGACGGGTTTCATCTTTACGAGCGAGATGCGTCTCCTGGAGGGCCACCACGTCTAAGTGATGGTCAACTATTTACTTCCAGACTTTTTGACGTTTCTGTGGGGAGTTCAAGCCTTTCACATTTGTATTGACCGGATTTTCTGACCAGATAGAATCAGCTCATCAGAGCACCACCAACCCAGTCAAAACGTAATCACCTCCCTCCTTAGGACCTATTTACAACAGGTATCTCTATGTTTCCTACCCAAGGATGGGGAATTAGCAATATACAAGCTTAGATCTTCTACAACACCACACTCATACCTTATAGTCTCGCGGCACCTCGGGCCCAGACTATTCTACCCTGGGGCAGTTCTGATTATGTACCATTACACACTGGACACGACCAGTGCTCGCTCAAGCCACAATCCGGTGGGTATAAATACCAGTATCCCCCCTGGTACTCTCATTTATCTCCGTACAAGCTACATTCTTGTGGGTATACACATCCGTATCCCTCCTGATGCTCTCATGTATCTTCGTACAAGCCACAATCTTGTGGGTATACACATCAGTATCCCCCCTGATGCTCTCACTAACGTCGCCTCCCAACGATGATCACTCTCCTATTTAATACCATTAGCTCATGTCGGGAAATTGCTCGCTATTCACTAGAGGTATAATACTACAATATTATGGATCACACAATGATGGACAAATTATATGATGTACGACTTGCTCCTCACTTGTAGGGCTCCTCTCTCCCTCATTATTCAATTACTATCTGCTCGATCAGGGGCAACATCTGTTCATGCAACAGCACTTGACTAGGAGAAAAGGTTACCTTTATTATGCAAGAACAAGAGGTGCATACTGGTTCACTAAGAACTGGGGTACTTTATTTATCATAACAATAATATAACAATATAACACTATACTATAACATATAGCCAGCAAAGAAAAGTAAAAGGTTAGAATATGTGCACGCTAATAATTATTGTGAAGTCTGGACTTAGCAGTCATCTGGGTTCCTGTCTCGTCTGTGCCTTGGCTCGTCTTAGGGTCACACCTCTGCAGTCACGGATACACGTCTGCACCGCTATGCTCTGTCTCCTCTGCTTCCCTCCAAGTCACTGGAACCTTTCTCTCAGCAGCTGCTTTCCCTCTATATGCTTGGATCTTTCTAAGAGAATATCAGCTTCTCTGTATTTCTCTGACTTCAAAATGGCAACTGTCTGCCCTAGAATAATTAATAGCATTGATGTTAGCGACTAGCTGCCGCCTACAGACTGACTCACTCACTGCCTCATACTTTCACTAATATAGAAGCTTGTCCCTTCATGGAAAGTTACGGCCAGTAACCTGCCACCCACCAAATTCTTGTACCTCCCTGTACCAAGGACACGTTCACAGCCGGCCGGCCTGATGTTATGTCTTCGGAATGGAGAAAAATACAGTCTTTCGATAAGGGCCAGCCTGAGCCGGTTCTCTCCAAGCGAACAACACTTCATAACTAAAACGTTACACTTGACCTAGAAGCATCTCAAGCTGCCGGAGCAAAAAGAAAGATGGAGTCTCTCCCGTTTGGGGCCTACAAGGCCCGAAATAAGCATAACTCCATCAAAAGTATATTAAAACTCTAGAAATAGGACAGATTGTAACTAATACTAATGAATCTATCCCCTAACATACGTTTATAAGCCCTGATCTCAAGGGAAAAGGATACAAACTTGTCAACACGCCTTGTAAATAGGCTCTATTTATGGTTCTACTCCCTCCAATAGAATGATAGTAGACTGAAGTCACTTCCAATCATCTTCCTTCAAGGAAAGTCCGAAAAAGTCGGTCAGAACATTTCACCCTTGACTTTAGGCTACTAATCATTCGCTAAATGGAACTAACATCTGTAGAGGAGTAATATGAAACAAAACTAACTGATCTATTTCTCGTACCAAATCTACAAAATTGGCATAGGGAAGGAATACACTGAATAAAGCAGCAAACAGCTACTAAAATGCTAACAGTAATCGTAATACCCCCTAATATTTGTCGTAGAGAATGTAAGTCAGGTAACCAATTAAAGAGCCAGTCAAACCAGCCCTGGTCAATGTGTTTTCTAATAACATCAATAAGAGAGTAAGGGTCAAAAGAAAACACTCTCATACCCCTATAGATTCATGTCTCAAACAACAAGAGAGTGTTAGTACAAACAGACCATGCTAGCAAAATTAGTACTGGATACCGCTAGTTTATTAGACAAGGCTGTTATTGTCAGCTAGAAAGGATAGAGTGCACGTGTTAAAGGTACTAGCTAAAAGGACCCTCAGGCCCCAGTGAAACACTGGTAGCCAGTTGTCTTCATTGGGTCCCTTTTATCGCTAGAGAAGTGAAAGTGAATCTAAAAAGAGTACACACTACTCCTCAAAGTTATTTAATAAGAGGGTAGCTCCAACTCTGTTAAAAACAGTGATCGAAAAACATTATTCTTCTGGACTACACCGGGTTGTGCAAGTTTGAACCACAAAGTCCCTTTGTAAAAAAAGTGTAAAGAAAATTAGTATAAAGAGACGGTCAACATGTTTCTGCCAAATAAGCTAGATTCGCTCGGCATTCGTCAGGACCAATATAAGAAAACAGCTCACTGTTCTGGGCACCCTAGAGTGTACAGATACAGGGAGCGGTGTCATCTACTGATACGACCTGTGACTTGTCGAAGCATTTGGTAGGAAAGTCTTCCCCAAGTTGCTAGTGGCCCCCTCATTGGAGGAGGTACCATTCGATATAATGTTTACTGAAAAACTGCCCCATGGGCCAAAGCGGCAGGAGGAATCTTCACGTTTGGGCCATTTACACCAAACGGCTCCCCGCTCGTTCACCTACAAACAGCCACATCCGCCGCCCGTACACAATGTGTTTTCTAACCTCTTCAGTCAAATCATGGAGTTTGTCAATATGAGCCTGAATGGATCTGGTATGATCCGACAGATTGAAACAGCAAAGGCCCTCAAAGTCAGAACAGTCATGTCCATGTTTGAGCAAAAGATAGTCAATAGCAGCCCGGTTCTCCAGGATAGCTCTTCGTTCACCCTGGGCGTCTGATAACATGTCAGATAGGATTGTAGAAGTATTATTAATTGATTTGACCATCCAGCAAGCCATTTTCTCGATAGATTTAGCATTGTAAACTGCTAGAGCTGGAACACCTATAATCGAAAAAGCTAAACTAAGGTATTCAGATTTAGAATATAAATGCAATGAAGAATCACAGTCTCCTTGTAACATCATAGCATCACGAACAACACGGGAATCTGCATTAGGATGTGAAGAGAACATTAATAGACTTAGTCTGGTAATGGCACAAGGTCCTCCAGAAATGTTTGCGGGAATGTAAGGCCAGGAAGTATTACCACAAGAGAAAAGCCATCCGGAAGGTAATAACATGGTACGATAATGACTAGGGGTAACTATCAAACTTTTACAGGTCATATTATTTTTAACAGAAGTACATGATTTTGGGGGTCTTTGGGAGCACAAAGTCCGTTCATGAGTTGAAAAGGAAGTTGCTGCTTTCAGTTTTAGACGGATACATTCGGTAATTGCAGCAGGATCACAGGTGAGGAAAAAACACAGTTCACCCTCCGTAATATTATATGTAGTAATTTGGGAGTAGATGGGTGGTATTGGGTCTAAAAGCACCGTGCATAGTGGACAGTATTATTGAGTAGCAAAATCTCCAAGGATTACATTGGGCCGTGCACCTGATATATTAAAAATATGGGTTAGGGTTTCCAATGAAGCAGGGACAGCAACCAAGCAGGTCGCTAAAATGTCAGTCACTGAACGCATCGGTGTCAAACAAAAGTGTGGAGAGTTAGTAATTCGTTTAGCTAAAGTGGTCCAAAAGTTAGATGATGAATCCCACGCAGCAAAGGAACGCAGTACTCGGGTTATCGAATCAACCAAAGTCTGTGGGTTCCCGTTTCTCCCGACGTAGAAGACCAAAAGGAGTCCAACGCTGACACATCCTGCAGCAGCAATCCAGGAAAAGACCTAAAGAAAATCAAATACAGGCATTATTCATTCTCGTAAGTAACATTTGTCAGCCGGGGCAGCTTCCCAGCTATCTTTCCCTGGTCTCATGACAAGAATCGTATTATCATGACCTGTTGCAATAATTTCAGCTTGTTCAGGGGGACTTTTAGGCGACTGTACCCATATTCTCGCTCCAGGATTATCAGTGGAGCCAAAACCTTTTTGTCCTCGTACAGTTAGTAGGGTAGGGGCAGTGCCTTTTTGAATCTCACCACTGAAAACAGGCATTATTAGCAACTGAGAAATTCGGTCAGTTTTATGAATCGGTAAATCAACCTCACTGCTATTCAGCAGGAGCACCTTAATCTCTCCCTGATAATCGCTATCAATAACTCCTCCGAGTACTTGAATGCCTTTTAAAGCCAGGCCCGATCTAGGGGCAATCAGTCCAAAATTTCCGGTTGGTATACAGACACCAACACCGGTTTCGATGATGGCACGCTCCCTGCTTTTAATGGTAGTATCATTCATAGCATGCAGGTCCAAGCCTGCGGATCCTGGGGTTCCTCTGCCGGGAGCTAGTGCTCCGGGAGACATTTCCCAATACATTACAGTATGGCTAACAGTATTAGGTTTTGCATCAATAGCTGCAGGAAATAAACGCATTAGTGGAGATTCAGCATTCAAAAAGGGACGGTTATTTAAAATCAACAGTGCTTGAAGCAAATAATCTCTCCAATTCTGATATTTGTTGTCAGTTAATTTTCGTAATTGATCTTTTAGCAAACCATTCATTCTTTCAATAAGGCCTGATGCCTGCGGATAATATGGCATATGAAACACCCATTCAATATTGTTTTCCACACAAAATTCCTGCACCAATCTTCCTCGAAAATGGGATGCATTGTCAGATTGAATTTGAAATAGAACACCATAATAGAGCATGATCAATTCCAATGTTTTAATGGTATTCCCTTGGGTAGCTTGTTTACAAGGAAAGGCCACTAAAAGGCCACTGTATGTATCAACAATAGTGCAAACATATTGGCAATTTTTACTCATAGGAAGTGGACCAATATAATCAATCTGCCAAATTTGAGCGGGCAATTTTCCTCGATATAAATGGCCTTTAACAATTTGAGGTACTGTTCGATGTCTAGAATGTTGGCAAATGGGGCAATGCAATATTGTATCTTTAATCTAATTTAAGGGAATATAGATTCCTCGATCGGCGGCCCACCTGCTAGTGGCTCTCTCTCCATAATGTCCTACTTTCTGGTGGGCCCATTTCGCCAATCCCGCCAAATCAGAATCTTGCATGTCCACCACTGCCTCAGCAATTTTAGATTTCTCATCTGCAATGTTATGAAAGAATTTGTCAAGGGAATCTATCGGAGTATGAGCATCCACATGAAAGATTGTAACAGTACTTTGTGGGAGCATCTCCCAAATTTCTTGCCATAATTCTTTTCCCCACAGTTCTTTAGAGTGCAAATCCCAATTATGAGAATGTCAAGTAACCAAACCGCCAGTCCATTGGCAGTGGACCAGGAATCAGTAAAAATATGACATGTACCAGGTAACTCTTGTTTCAAAACTTGATAAACAGCATATAATTCTGCGAATTGACTGCTCTTTCCCTCACCAGTCGTACTCAACAATTTTTGTGTGATGGGATTATAGGACACTGCTTTCCAATGTCGTTTGTCTCCTATATACCTCGCTGAACCATCCGTAAACCACACATGGTTTCTGTCCTCCGCGGACAGATCATCAAATGGTTTACCCCACTTAACAGGGGATTCCTGTACTACAGGTATGGAGCAATCACTTCCAGTCTCAGTCGATGGCGCCTGCGCCACCTGCTCATGTAGAGATGCTATACCTTTTGTCCCACACGTGCCCTGTCTTGTATGTACCATTTCCACTTAATCACACTCGCCTCTAGAGCATGTCCAATTCGATGAGTTTTCGGCGAACTCAAAACCCTTTGCATAATAGGAACTTCAGGTCTCAAAATCACATCATGTCCCAAAGTCAATTGCTCGGTATCCACCAGAGCCCAATAACATGCAAGCAACTGTTTCTCAAAAGGTGTATAACGCTCACCAGCATCAGGTAACTTTTTAGTCCAAAAACCTAAGGGTACTTTAGCTTTGCCTTGTTTTTGCCACAAACTCCAGTTTGCATAAGCATCTTGCACGGACACATTCAAATCCATGTCACCATCGCACATAGGCCACAAATCCAAAGCATACTGAATCGCCTCTTTTGCCAAATTAAACGCATCCTGTTGTAATTTACCCCATTCAAACACATTCTTTTTGCGAGTGACTCGGTATAATGGGGCCAATATCTGACTCAAATGTGGAATATGCTGGCGCCAAAAGCCAAACAGGCCAATGAAGCTTTGGGCTTCTTTCCTATTTCTTGGAACTGCAAAATCAAGAATTTTCTGTTTCACTTGTGGAATCACCTCTCTATGGCCCTCATGCCAATTAATGCCTAAAAATTTTACACTTTGAGATGGACCTTGCAGCTTGTCGGGATTGATTTCCCAACCTTTTCACGCAAACGCTCAATGATTTGGTCCAACTGGGTTTGAACTTGGTCTTGCGTCTCACCTTGAATTAAAATGTCATCAATATAGTGACATATTTGAATTTGCGGGTGTACAGGTACTTCGGACAAGTGTTCCGCCACCAGCCGGTGACAGATCGTAGGACTATGTACATAACCGTGGGGAAGACTTCTAAACGTCATTTGACGTCCATTCAATGTAAAACTGAATTGTTCCTGACACTCGGGGGCAATCGGAATTGAAAAGAAAGCATTGGCAATATCAATAGGTGCATACCATGTACCTGAGTGTTTTTGAATTCTCTCAATTAAGGTAATGATATCTGATACTGCAACGGTCAAAGGGGGTGTATGTTTATTCAATTTGCGGTAATCAACCGTCATGCGCCAAGAATTATCACTTTTACGCACGGGCCAAACGGGATTATTCCAAGCAGAAGAAACCGGAGTTATGGCTCCTGCATCCACCAAATCCTGAACCGTATCATTAATTTCTTCATGGCCACCTGGGATACGATACTGCTTTTGACAGACAACCTTCGTATCCTGAGGAATTTTTATCGGGGGGCATTCTTAAACGACCAACTCGTACGGGTCTGGACGATATGTAATTCTTACTTCCAAATTGATAACAGCCATCATCCAAATGCAATGTAATTCCTTTTAAAATATCAATTCCAATTATGTATTCCAAAAGTGGCACAACCAACACAGAATATTCTTTTCGGGGAATTCTACCTATTTTCATTTCAAGTGTAGTTTCTACTGCATGGGTTTCCTTTCCGCCTAAACCAGTAATTGTAAAAAATTGACCTTTGAATTTCTTTGATTTTCCATGAATAAGAGTGGCCTCCGCTCCTGTATCTACCAATGCTCGGGCCCTTTGGATATTACGATGTTTCCCAAAAATTCCAATATCTACATAGGGTCTATTATCTTTATGAGCCCACCTGCGTACTGGAGCTTGACCTATTTCCTAGTCATTATTATTGCGTTCTGCGAACCAGGACAAATTAGGGTAAAGGCTCTCATACTTTTTGGGTGTCAAAACATCATGTTCATATCCATCTCCATGACGAAATGGATTTTTGTCATCTGCCTGGTACTGCGAATTTCGATCAGAAAGTCTGTATCGATTCTCCCTTCTCCTCAACTCAGGGGACTGATCTCGTTCCTCTCTATATCCGCTATTAACACCATCATCTCTCCCCCTTTCTTTTTCCCCCTCACGCCCCCTCTCCTTCGCACGGCGAGGGGACACATCACGTTCACACCGTCGCTCACCACGACGAATAGAATCATCATAACGCCTTTCATCACCACTGTCATCAGAATAGCCACGATCACAATCATTCTTCCGCACACGTCGAGCACCCTCCTTCCAATCTAGACCACGCTTACGAAACATATCCCACAAGCGGTTATTCGGCTCACCATCAATGTCCTCCTGTTTCACACCATCAGCCAACAGCACAAGGAACATATCACGCCTAGACAATTTATAATCACCAGCAGTACGACTCTCCGGTCTAGACTGCCTCTCGGTTTAAACCAATCACCTAATTCTCCAAGCTGACGGATAGATTCAAGCACCATAGACAAAGGATTGCCAGTTTGATTAATCAACAAAGTCATCATAACCTGCTTGTAAGCAACAGGAGAAGAACGGATAATGCGATTACGCACAGAAGATGTTAACAAACCATCCAACAATTTGTCAGACGTGCTCAGAAAAATTGCAGTTTTCATCACCTCTTCTTTCAGCCGTTGCGCAGCATCGCGCAAGGTGTACCACGGCTTGTCATTCACAGGCCAATCAGATTCAGTAGGGTATTTATGATTACAGCCGTCAGTAGACAACTGTAGCAAACTATTCTGACCGGCACCATTAAAATTTCGAAAATGATCTTGTACAGTAGAATCGGAACTCAAAGAACAAAATTTTAAGGCATCTCCTGCATCTAACATGATACCTGCAGTGCCTAACTCATAAAGGCGCACCATCCTAGTAAGCAAGGCCTCACCAGGCCGTTGTCGAAATCGTTGCAAAATATCACTAACTTCCTGTTGTGTGAAATCTTCCAAACTATCCAAAGGAATACCATTTGGATAACCAGGAGCTTGTTGTAATTTTCGTCGGAAAACCGGATGCACAGAAACCTCTGGGGGGGCATCCGAAGAAGCCCGATCTGTAGATTTAGAGGAATAATCAGAATGAGAAATATCAGTAGAACGAGAAGAGCGACCATGGTCGCAAGAATCATCACGTTTGTCACAAAAAGAAGATTTACAGTCACGTCCGGAGCGAGAAGACTCGCGCTTGTCAGACTCCTTAGCCGAGGAGCCAGAATCATTTGAGTCCCAGATATTACCATCCCATTCATCAGGATTCCAGTCCAGTCCGGCTTTCGCCACGACCAGACGAACCTTACGTTTAGAAACACGACCACGACGATTCTTATATTTGTATTTCGCAATGCGAACAGCAGCCCTCTCGGCTATCGTCTGATAAGTCTTGAGTTTGTCGGCAAGCAACTTATTTTGACATCGCAAAAGAGTATGAGCATTCTGCACTTCAACAAACTTTTCTTCCATATCGGCATATTGTGTCTGCAATTTCAAAAGTTTCTCATGTACAATCTTGTACGCAGTTAAAACAATCCAACCTCTGTGTCCTAAAATAGGAAGTTCATCACCCTTCACTACAGGCGCTTTCTGCAAACAAGAAATCACATTAGCCGGCTCCGCCAGCTCCAAGTAAGAATTCCAGTTCTCACACAAATCAGTATAATCGGACCACTCACGGGCCAAAGCCTCGTAAGGCGTGGATTCCCAGCCGGGAATATCAGCAGGCAATTTGAAAGTAGATTTCCACCTTCGCAAAAACATTTTAACAAATCAAAAAAGTATGTACAACTATAAACAAAAATTGCAAAAAATAAACCACGTACGAGCCGAGCGCAAACCAACAAGATAACAACAATACAGCGCCCACAGGCTTCGTAAAAAGTTTGTGACGCCAAATGTATTGACCGGATTTTCTGACCAGATAGAATCAGCTCATCAGAGCACCACCAACCCAGTCAAAACGTAATCACCTCCCTCCTTAGGACCTATTTACAACAGGTATCTCTGTGTTTCCTACCCAAGGATGGGGAATTAGCAATATACAAGCTTAGATCTTCTATAACACCACACTCATACCTTATAGTCTCGCGGCATCTTTGGCCCAGACTATTCTACCCTGGGGCAGTTCTGATTATGTACCATTACACACTGGCCACGACCAGTGCTCGCTCAAGCCACAATTCGGTGGGTATAAATACCAGTATCCCCCTGGTACTCTCATTTATCTTCGTACAAGCCACAATCTTGTGGGTATACACATCAGTATCCCCCCTGATGCTCTCACTAACGTCGCCTCCCAACGGCGATCACTCTCCTATTTAATACCATCATGTCGGGAAATTGCTCGCTATGCACTAGAGGTATAATACTACAATATTATAGATCACACAATGATGGCCAAATTATATGATGTACGACTTGCTCCTCACTTGTAGGGCTCCTCTCTCCCTCATTATTCAATTACTATCTGCTCGATCAGGGGCAACATCTGTTCATGCAACAGCACTTGACTAGGAGAAAAGGTTACCTTTATTATGCAAGAACAAGAGGCACATACTGGTTCACTAAGAACTGGGGTACTTTATTTATCATAACAATAATATAACAATATAACACTATACTATAATATATAGCCAGCAAAGAAAAGTAAAAGGTTAGAATATGTGCACGCTAATAAGAAAGGGTCGACGTCACCTTATTATTGTGAAGTCTGGACTTAGCAGTCATCTGGGTTCCTGTCTCGTCTGTGCCTTGGCTCGTCTTAGGGTCACACCTCTGCAGTCACGGATACACGTCTGCACCGCTATGCTCTGTCTCCTCTGCTTCCCTCCAAGTCCCTTGAACCTTTCTCTCATCAGCTGCTTTCCCTCTATATGCTCGGATCTTACAAAGAGAATATCAGCTTCTCTGTATTTCTCGGACTTCAAAATGGCAACTGTCTGCCCTAGAATAATTAATGATTCAGAAAAGGGGGTGGTGATGAACAGAGTGTCTGAATTAAGCAGACCACTCTTACCCAGTCCAAAGATCAGGGCTTGATCCATCACCGTTTTTTAGCTCACTGCACCATCCCAGCTCAGAACTTGGCTATATGCAAATTAGTCTGACCCTGGCCCAGTGCATCATGGGAACAGGGCAGACCAAACTACCAAGCCAATTCCTATACTGGGAAGGAAACAAGCTACCGGGGACCGGTTTCTGGCATTTCAGCCGTCTTCGGCCCGGCTTGCTTGAATCCTGATGGTGCAATGAGCTAAGGACTCACATCTGAGTATACCCTTCCACGCTTATGGTGGACAAAAATGATTCAGAAAAGGGGGTGGTGATGAACAGAGTGTCTGAATTAAGCAGACCACTCTTACCCAGTCCAAAGATCAGGGCTTGATCCATCACCGTTTTTTAGCTCACTGCACCATCCCAGCTCAGAACTTGGCTATATGCAAATTAGTCTGACCCTGGCCCAGTGCATCATGGGAACAGGGCAGACCAAACTACCAAGCCAATTCTTATACTGGGAAGGAAACAAGCTACCGGGGACCGGTTTCTGGCATTTCAGCCGTCTTCGGCCTGGCTTGCTTGAATCCTGATGGTGCAATGAGCTAGGGACTCACATCTGAGTATACCCTTCCACGCTTATGGTGGACAAAAATGATTCAGAAAAGGGAGGTGGTGATGAAATGCCAGAAACCAGTCCCCGGTAGCTTGCCTCCTTTCTGGTGAAGAAATTGGCTTGGTAGTTTAGTCTGCCCTGTTCCCATGATGCACTGGGCCAGGGACAGACTGATTTGCATATAGCCAAGTTCTGAGCTGGGATGGTGCAGTGAGCTAAAAAAAACGGTGATGGTGCAGTGAGATAAATAACGGTGATGGATCAAGCCCTGATCTTTGGACTGGGTAAGAGTGGTCTGCTTAATTCAGACACTCTGTTCATCACCACCCCCTTTTCTGAATCGTTTTTGGCTACTATAGGTGTGGCAGGGTATACTCAGACATGAGTCTCTTTCTCACTGCACCATCAGGATTCAAGCAAGCCGGGCCGACGACGGCTGAAATGCCAGAAACCGGTCCCCGGTAGCTTGCCTCCTTTCTGGTGAAGAATTGGCTTGGTAGTTTAGTCTGCCCTGTTCCCATGATGCACTGGGCCAGGGACAGACTGATTTGCATATAGCCAGGTTCTGAACTGGGATGGTGCAGTGAGATAAATAACGGTGATGGATCAAGCCCTGATCTTTGGACTGGGTAAGAGTGGTCTGCTTAATTCAGACACTCAGTTCATCACCACCCCCTTTTCTGAACCTAGAATAATTAATAGCATTGATGTTAGCGACTAGCTGCCGCCTACAGACTGACTCACTCACTGCCTCATACTTTCGCTAATATAGAAGCTTTTCCCTTCATGGAAAGTTACGGCCAGTAACCTGCCACCCACCAAATTCTTGTACCTCCCCGTACCAAGGACACGTTCACAGCCGGCTGGCCTGATTTTATGTCTTCAGAATGGAGAAAAATACAGTCTTTCGATAAGGGCCAGCCTGAGCCGGTTCTCTCCAAGCGAACAACACTTCATAACTAAAACATTACACTTGACCTAGAAGCATCTCAAGCTGCCGGAGCAAAAAGAAAGATGGAGTCTCTCCCGTTTGGGGCCTACAAGGCCCGAAATAAGCATAACTTCATCAAAAGTATATTAACACTCTAGAAATAGGACAGATTGTCACTAATACTAATGAATCTATCCCCTAACATACGTTTATAAGCCCTGATCTCAAGGGAAAAGGATACAAACTTGTCAACACGCCTTGTAAATAGGCTCTATTTATGGTTCTACTCCCTCCAATAGAATGATAGTAGACTGAAGTCACTTCCAATCATCTTCCTTCAAGGAAAGTCCGAAAAAGTCGGTCAGAACAACGTTCCATGTGCCTATGACTAGAGGCATTACATATCAGGAAGCCCCCTTCGCTCTCTCAGACGGCCCACAGCAACCCGCTCAGGGCCCGTCAGCTCAAGGCAGGCACACAGCAAGTCCACACATACTGAACCATGACCGTCACCCCTCAACACCCTCCAAGTGACAGCGTAGGGCAGCCAGCGTGGAAAGTCCCGTCCCCATCCCCCATCACCCCGCAGCCAGCCTCGAGCAAACGCGGACGCCACTTGACACCCCTCATCCCCCCACTACCACGCCACCAAGACACCACCACCAGCAGGGCAAACCCCACACCGCTGAGGCCACCCGGCATATCAGAAAATCCACCCTGAAGGGCAGGCCACACACATACCATAGAAAGCAAGTCGGAATTCACGCAGACATACATACCTTGGTTACCACCACTCCCTCCCAGCCCCCCAATGGGCCCCCCTGCCCCCCAACCCCAAAGAACAAAAACACACAAATCAAAAGGAGAGAAGGAAACGAAAGACCCAAGAGGCGTGCCACTATAGGTACCTTCAAACGATGCGGGTCAAGTCCACAGTCAATGGTCCTCCAGTTCTCCGGACCGTGGTGTCCTCCCACAGAGTACATATTACCCCTCGGTACCTGAAGGGGGGGTCCCCCGACACCAAACAGTTGCCCCTCTCGGGTTCAGGCCGCCGATAAGCTGTGTTGCGAAGGTGGCACCGTCACCGACGCCACCGCGGCAACCGCTGCCCCGGCACCGCCGATCGCCCCACTCTTTGCCAGGACGGGAAGCGCCGCCACGACGGGGAGCTCCCATCCCTCGGGGAGGAAGTGGTGTCATCCAAGCCAAGGAGGTCCTTGGCAGCTTGTAAGGACCTGATTTGGACCAGCCTATTTTGCCACTTGAAAGTAAGCCGGAATGGATGGCCCCAAGAGTAGGCCACATTTTGATCACGAAGGAAGGACGTCACTGGTCGGAAGTCATGCCGCTTCTGGAGTGTTGAGGCAGCCAGATCCTGGAACAGCTGGGGACGATGGTCCCGAAATTGCAAGGTGGGATTCCTCGAGCTTTCGTAAGTATCCGCTCATTCAGTTGGAAGTCGTGGATGCATACTAGGATGTCTGGAGGCGGCGCCCCCGCTCCCCTCGGCAAACCCACTCTATGGACCCTGTCCATACAGATTTCTCGGAGATCGTCTTCACCCAGGATCTGAAGAAATAGGGCCTCCACATAGCCCCGCAGGTCTCCAGCCTCGCCCTCCCTTGGTACCGCCTTGATGCTGATGTTATTCCGACGGGACCGGTTCTCTAAGTCCTCAGCGTGAGCCTGGAGGTCTAGATTCTGCTCTGTGAGTCTGAGCACATCTTGCTGGAGTTGATGCACATCACCAGCTAGACCCAGATCGTGTTCCTCGAGTGTTGCCACCCGCTCACCTATGCCATCCACGTCCCTCCTCACCTCGCGGAGATCAGAAGCAAACTGGGAACGGAGTTCCGAGATGTCTTCTTTTATGGCAGAAAAGAGCTCCAACATGAAGGTCTTGGTAGCCGGTGCGTCACCGTCCCTCTGTTTAGGCGAGGAGCTGGGTCCCGGCGGGGTCGACAACAGGGTCCCCTTAGGCTGGCCGTCCTTGCCAGGCTTGTCCTTCTCTTTTCGAAGCCTGGTGGTCATCTTGTAGCCCCCGGTTGACCACTCCGGTCAGGATCCAAGGTAGAGCGCACCACACACCTCACTAGTGCTGCCCACAGGACAGGGCACGTGGGGCCCCCTCTAGTCAGGCAAAGATCTTCAGTACCTCTAACGCGCCGGGCAGTCCAGATGCCAGTATGGCAGCTGCAGTAGTACTGGTCAATGGGGAGGGGGCACCGACATCCACAGCCGCGGGGCGCCACTCCAATGATGAACTAAGGGGCGGCCAGATCTCCGCAGAGCCACGCAAAGTCCGTCTGCAAGTGATGCGCAGGAGCGACAACCGCAGTTTCCCCACAGAGGGGCCAGTCGGGGGCAGGCGGGGGGTGGACCCTCCGTGGCAGCTGGAGCGGTCCAGGTGGAGGAGGCCGCAATCACCCCCAACAAGAAAGGCAGGGACCGCCACGCACCGCTGGCTGCAGGTCCGGGTCCGCGCTGCAGTAGGCCACAAAGGTGGCGGCTCGGGCTCAGCACCCCCTCTCGACCACCCCAGGGGCAGGCAGGCAGCAGAAGTGGTAAGAGTCCCCTCAGGGGCAGGTGGGCACCAGCAGTGACTCCGGAGCACCCAGTTCTATTCCACTCCAGTGGACAGTATTGCAGATCTAATAGGGGGAGGGCTCAGCAGGCCAGGAATCCCCGGGCTAAAGTTCGCCCCAGCAAGAACTGGTGACAGTCTCGTGTGGCAGGTGCCCCGCCAAAGCTCCAATCCTCCTCGCAGGCCACGCCGCACCCAAGGCAGCAGGCGGGCTACGCTACACACGGAGGCCCATGCCAGGCGGGTCACAGGCGGGTCACAGCTCTCAAGGGGCAAATTAAGGCAGCAGTGCTCCAGGGGGGCTCAGGCACACGCCCCACTCATCAAGCCACTGCAAAGTACGAGCGGCCGATCCCGGTGGGGGGGCCCAGCAACACCGGACTCGGCAACCTCCACGCCGCACAGGCCTCACATCACCGGTCTCAGGTGGCTCCTTCAGCCGGTCCCCTCGCTCCCACCCGCAGGCCCGTGCCGTGAGCAGGGCAACGCAGTCACGGAGGTCACGGCACCCGTTCAGCACTCCAGTCATCGATGCACGGGGCAGCGACCTCACTGCCGGGCCATGGGCTGGAGATCGCAGGCGGCAAGGGCAGTACTGCGGCTCCTCCACCGCACTCCACGCTTCGGGGCAGCCACACCGGATGACCAGCAAGCAGGCCGCAGATGCTATCCCGTCGCTCCGGGCACTGGGAGACAACAGAAAGGCACCAATCGAATCCACGCAGCAGCGCGGAGCTCCCCCCAGCCGTCCCACAGGTGAGTAAGAGCCCCGAGAGGGTGCCAGGCAATGGTTTGAGAATCGTGGCGCCGGAGGGACCTGGAGGAATGTCCTACTCTGTTGCCATCTTGGACACGCCCCCTCCTGACTTAACTTTTAATCAGAGTTTACCTTACAAATATGCAACTGGAGCAGAGTCTGATTCGGCTACACCTGAAAAGAGCGTAGAAAAAATAGATTTTACGCAAACTCCTATAGGACCATCAGAGCAAGAATTAAGTGATTGGATTAAAACTCTGAAATTAAAAGAGCATGAATCTAAAGTACTGGATGTAGCGAGATTAAAAGTTGACATGGAAGAATTAATTATTGGAACAATTGGAACAGACAAATTAAAAACGTATCAAGAAGATGAACTTATGTTCATGTGTAAAAGCATAACATGGAAAGAGAAGTCTGTACATGATCAGTTAGAGGGATTGGCAAATGAATTTGAAATAGAATTTGCAAAGAATAAAACGTTCCAGAAATCCTATAGAGTGGATTTTTCAGAAAAATACATTGAAAACATGAATACTGCTGGAAGGCTAACCCAAATAAAAGAGTTGATTGTGCTGTTACGCAGATAGGGAGATGTGAATAAATGGAGAGTGAAATGGGCAAAGAAGAAAGAGGAGGCTAGTGATAAATCTACATTAGCGTTTCCAGTCAGAGAAAAAAAGACAGTCGCTAATGAGTTCCCTATGAGAGAAATACCTGGAGGAGGAAATGTACATGTTCCTTGGAGTAGACAGGATATATTATCATTTACAAATGATTTCCCCAGATTGAGAGAAAAGCCAGTAGAATGGTATCGACAGGTAGATCGATTTGTGAAAGTTTCAAAAGTGTTATGGGTTGATCTGGATGGATTATTTGATATAGTTGTGCCAGCAGACTTATGGACTGAATGCAAAATATTGGTAGATTGGCCAAGGGAGGAATATCCTCGAGACAAAGTGACAGGTGCCCCCATCTCCGGATGTAATGCGCAAATAAATTAAAATTCCACCAAAAGAGACAGATTGGGTTAAAATAGACAGGACTACACAGGAACCAAAAGAATCTGTACATGCATTTTATGAAAGATTGTTGTTGGTGTTTAAACAATACAGTGGATATGAAGAGTTGAGCGAAAAGGACATGAGTCACTTTGTATTTCGATTTGTGTATGGGCTAAGACCAGAAATTGGAGACATGATGCGATACACCTTGATAGGATGGCAGTCGAGCACTGTGGATGAGGTTTTGAGAAAAGCTAAATATTGCAGTGAAGAAATTGATGCAAAACAAAAGAAATTAAAAGAGAAAGCTATGTGGGCACAAGTGAAGGTAGCAGAACAAGTAGCACAAATGGACTATAAAAATAATGACCCAAATCAGGGAAAACTGAAAGGAAGTTTTGGTAAACAAAATTAGTAGGGAATATAGAAGAGCTGAAGAAAAAATATCCCTGTCATAATTGCGGCAGGATAGGGCATTGGAGAAAAGAGTGTAAGTATCCACCAAGAGTTAATACAGAAAATACATCATTGAATCCACAGGTGCAGAATGAGGTAATTTAACAGCAACCGCAACAGCAGCAGATAGTTACTCAGCAAAGTCAGGTGCCGCAACTGCCACTTCCACACTGTGTAAACCATCAGAGATACAGTGCAGAGACAGGATTCAGCGGAGGTGAACAGGTAAATAGATCACCTAGAGTGAATGTAAGTCCCCAGTATTGGTTACAAGAGGAACGTGGGAGTGAGTCGGATGAAAGTTTCTGACGGTGCCTGAGAGGGGAAGAAGAGTGTGTGCTTGGAACCACTCTTGAGGTAGATCAGTCTGGTCCATTTGTAAACGGAAAAGTGAATGATGTAGAAATAACTTTCCCATTGGACACTGGTGCTACCCATTCTACTGTTAGATCAGTGGAAGTTCAAAACCTTCCTCTCTCGGGAGATCACATCCAGGTTGTAGGTGTAGCTAATAGGCAAATTAAAACCTCTTTGACACAACCAGTTGAAGTAGATATTGGAAATTTCAAAGATATGCACCGATTTGTGGCGTGTAAATTTGTTAGGACGAGATATTTTGTGCCAGATGAACTATGCCATATACTGTTCACCAGATGGCATAGAACTGCAAACAAAGGGGAAGGATCACTTGTCCTGCATGAACCAGGGTATGCAAGTAATAGACAAAGTGTCTCCAATAAAAAACCCTCATGCACGTGTTGGGTAGTGGGGGTAGCGGTATATCTTGATTCTCCGCTCTTCATACACGTGTGTGCATAATCATAGGGTTGATTTTCGGTATGCAGCCTCCACCAGGAGGATCTTACCCATAGTTAAAAACAGTAGTGACCCAGTGATGTGGACAGAGTTCAGTTAAAATACCCGCACAGCCAGATACTTGACTTTATTGGGTCTGGATTCGGGTAGCCCCTTATGGGGAATGCAGAAAAAGTGCGTTCTTTGAAAAATTAAGAATTTAGAACGCGCTAGCAATTAGTGGAAATAAAAATGGCCGACATGTTTCAGCCCCATCTGCTGGTATTCGGACTTATGGGCTTTCTTCACGACCAATCGTGATAAGTGAGAGTGGTGCAAGTCTACAAAATTATTGTAAACAGATATAAGAAAAGGGAAATTATCAACCTGTTTCTTCTCTTTTAGGTCTCAGTGTACCTGCAACAAATAATACAGACATTTACAGTAAGACATACATGGGTTAGGGTAAGGGGAGACATATGAAGTAGTACTAGACTACTATTCAAAAAACAATTTTGTGGCAACTTAAAATGGCAATACTTTGCAGGACCCCCAGTAAATGGCAGTGTCAACTCTCTCTTTCTCCACAAACGTGTTGCATGCAAAAAGGATGCCAAACCATGATTATTGAGGTATTGGCAAGCCAATTTGTGTTCATGCAAGTTCATCTTGTTGTGATCCTTCCCCTTTGATTAGTTGGATTCAATATAGGAAACTGAAGGATCAGTATTTCCTCCTCCCTCGTTTGATTGGTAGATAGAACTGCAAACCCCAGATAAAAATACCCTGTATAAAATGACTATGCTTATGATTGAGCCAGAACAAAATAAATTGTTTCCTGTGTTTGATCGAGAAAAGATTCCTGATGAATTGAAAAAGGTAGTGAAAGAGAAAGTGTGGGATTTCACTGGAGAAGATATTGGATTGATGAGAGATGTAGACCCTGTAAAAAACACTGTAAAAGAAGGTGCAAATTACCCGAACATACCTCAGTACAAAACCCCAGTGATAAACAAAATGATTGAACAAGGCATATTGAGAGAAATAGAAAGTAGTCCTTGTAATTCACCGATTATGGGATTGAAAAAGCCAAATGGAACATTTAGAATTGTACAGGATTTGAGAAAGGTGAATAAAATTGTTGTCCCATGTTGTCCAATTGTACCAAATCCAGCAGTGATTTGATATCAAATTCCCCAAGATGCAGAAAGGTACACTTTGATTGATTTGTGTAATGCGTTCTTCACAGTTCCACTGCACCCAGAAAGCCAGCCAATTTTTGCGTTCAGATTTGGAGATCGTATCTTGGCATGGAGTCGAATTCCTCAAGGGTATACAGAAAGTTCATCGATCTTTAATCAGTTACTAAAGAAATCATTAGAAAGTTTGAGCATGCCTGGAGAGTCTGTATTGGTTCAATATATTGATGATCTCCTATGAATAGAATAGCGTTTTTATACCGCGCAAAACTTAGCCCCAAGGGGCATCAAGGCGCTAGTAGCATCAAAGACAAAAGATGCATGTATAACTGATACCATTGCATTGCTGAATCATTTGGCCAAAGAGGGACATAAAGTGTCTCCATCTAAATTACAATTTTGTCAAAAAGAAGTGCAATACTTAGGCCATAAGATTGCCAAAGAAATCAGACATGTCACAGCAGAGAGAATTAAAATTATACAAGGAATGCAGCCACCAAAAACTAAAAGACAAGTGAGAATGTCCCTAGGAATGGTGGGTTATTGTAGACAGTGGATTAGTGGATTCTCACTGATTGCAAAGCCATTACAGAGATTAACCTGAACAGATATAAGAGACCCTATAGTTTTGACCAAAACTGAGATGGAAGCATTTGAACAGTTAAAAACGAGCTTATGTGAAGCTCCAGCTTTAGGGATGCCTGGCTACGAAAAAGAGTTTGAACTGTACTGCAGTGAACGGAATGGATGTGCATTGTCAGTACTAATTCAGAGACATGGAAAACTGAGAAAGCCAATTGCGTATTTCTCAGCTGTTTTGGATCCTGTTGCAAAAGCATGGCCAGGTTGTCTGAAAGCAGTAGCAGCCAAAAGCGTCAGTCTAGAACAAAGTGAAGGAATAGTGAACGGGTTTCCTGTAAGAGTGTATGTACCTCACTCTATGGAGATTCTCCTCACTAGAACAAAAAGACAGTACTTGACCAACAATAGGATAACAAAATATGAAAAAGTAATGCTAGGAGCAGAAAATGTGACAATCTCTTGGGGCCCGATTTACAGAATGAACTTAAGACTCAATCCTAAACTTACTCCTATTTTGGCATTCACAAAATGCACTTACTACTTTTGGTATTCACAGAAGTTAGGATTTTGTCTTAAATCTGTCTTAAGTTTGTCTTAAGTCTGACTTAAGTCTGTCTTAAGACAAACTTAAGACAAAATCCTAACTTCTGTGAATACCAAAAGTAGTAAGTGCATTCTGTGAATACCAAAATAGTAGTAAGTTTAGGATTGAGTCTTAAGTTCATTCTGTGAATCGGGCCCTAGATGTGTAAATGTAAACCGTTCTATATTGTTGCCTGATACCATGAAAACCGAAGTAAGAAATGAGGTTGATCACAAATTCTTAGATGTTCTTGAGTACTGTACAAAACCAAGACCAGATATCAGAGATGAGCCATTACCTCAATCTGATTATGTGATGTTCATGGATGGTTCGTGTCTGAGAACACATGAGGGTGCTTTGAGTGCAGCCTATGCTGTCTGTACAGTGGCAGATGTATTGGAAGCTTCTTGTCTGAAAGGAATTCATTCTGCTCAAATAGCAGAGTTGATTGCCTTGATTCGAGCATGTGAGTTGGGAAAGGAAATCAAGGTAACCATAGTGACTGATAGTCAGTATGGTTTTGGGGTTGTTCATGACTACGGACAACTGTGGTCCCAAAGAGGTTATTTGACTTCTGCAGGTTCCCCCATAGGTAATGCAGAGTTTGTGAGAATGTTGATAGATGCGATTCAGCTACCTGACAAAATAGCTGTCGTTAAGTGCGCAGCACACAAAAAGGGGGATGACTACATCATCCGAGGTAACAGGTATGTAGACTCAATTGCAAAGTACTGTGCCAAAAATTTGGCCTCAATTAACAGGGACAGAGAAAAGGAGCATGTTTCAAGTCCTTTAATGCTAACAACTGTAGTAGAGACTTGGCAGGAAGTTAAGCAAATGCAGGAAGAAGCTGATGAGGAAGAGAAAAATGGTTGGGTAAAAGCAGGATGTAGACAAAGAGAGGAGGATGAAATCTGGGTTTACAAAGATGAAAGACCAGTAATGTCCGATAGCATGATCTCAAATATGCCCCGAATGTACCATGTCAAGCTCATATAGGAAGAGATGCTGCTTCGCCTATTTAGACAAACATGGTATAATCCTAAATTCAGGATGATTGCTGAGAGCTTGTGCCAGAGATGCCTTGTGTGCCAAAAGTTTAATCCAAACAGGAGAACAATTGTAAGTTTGGGAACCATAGGACGGGAGGGAGGTCAATTTACATGAATGCAATTGGATTTCATTGAGCTTCCGCCATGTAACAGACTAAGATATGTTTTGGTGATCATCTGTTTGTTCTCCTGATGGGTAGAGGCCTGCCCCACGAGGAGGAATGATGGGCTAACTGTTGCAAAGTTACTCCTACAGGAAATCATCACTAGGTTCGGCTTCCCAGTGACGATCAAGACTGATCGTGGCCCCCATTTTCAGAATGAACTCATGCAAATGGTATGTGAAGCACTGGACGTTTGTCAGAAACTGCATTGTGCTTACAGACCTGAGGCTTCAGTTGTTGAGCAGGTAAGTGGAACTATTAAGAACAGGATTTCAAAAATGTGTTTGGCAATGGGACTGAAGTGGCCAGTTGCCTTGGCACTCGTTTTGATGACCTTAAGAAGCATACCTGACAAAAAAACTGGATTGAGTCCACATGAAATTCCGATGGGTAGAGTGATGACACAGGCATTTGTACCAGCTGATAAATTGTTGACAATAAATGATGACATCATACTGGATTATTGCAAAAACCTGTCTGACGTGGTGACTTCTGTGTTCCATCAGGTGGGAACTGAATCAAACACCAAAGAGAAAAATCCAGGTCATGACCTAGTTCTTGGAGACAGGGTGCGTATAAAGTTGCACTGCAGAAGAAACTGTTTGGTGCCTCGTTGGCAGAGACCACGACAGGTCATTTTGGTCATTACCACTGCAGTTAAGCGTGCTGGAGTGAAAAGATGGGTGCACGCAAGTCATACTATTTGTGTGCCTGAACCTGAAAATCCAAACAAAGAAGGTGAAAGCACAACTGATTCTGACTCTAAAAGTGAACAAGAGAAAGGTCCAGATACTGAAGATCGACAGGAACGTTGATATCTGGAAGTATCAGATACTAGCTCTGCGTCTGCAGGAGAAGGAGAAGGAGAAAGTCCTGAAGTACTGAATTCTGAAGATCAATCTGGAGATCGAGAATTGGTAAAGTTTGATACTAGTGAAGACACTGAGCAAAGTGAAGATAAATCTGACAAGGGAGAGAACTCTGAAGAACAGTCTGAAAGCTCTGGAAGCAGAAACGAAGTTCCTGAAACCGAAAAAGAAGGAAAAACTCACAATAAGGATGAGATTCCAAGTGCCAGCTATGGAGATGTTCCTAACAGAGTGAAAGAACTGTCAAAACAGAAAACTGACTCTGAAAAAGAAAAAGACATTGTAAAGTTCATTGTAAATAAAACTGTTGAGGACACTGAAAGTGGAACTGATGACAGTGAAGATGAAATTCCACTAAGAAAACGTTCAAGAAAAAGGGCTTGGAGAGTGGAACTTAACACCACGGAGCCTAAGACAAAAAGAGTTTGTAAAGGAGACAATTGGCCTAAAGGAAATGATGGACTGAGATTATTTAAACTGGTTAACAAAGAACGAAAGCCAGAGGAGCAGGTTAACGAAATAACCAGTCAAAGAGAGACATTGAGAAAGAGAATAGAGGTTGTCCAAAGGCCAAAAAGAGTAAGAAGACCAAATCAGAAGTACAAATCACCTGAATGGACCTACATCGTACTACCTCCAATTGAAGAAGTAAACAGCAGTCAGGAGAATCTGAACTGTATAAAGACAAATGGGAAAAGTGAGTACAAGGAATTAAAGCACTGAGAAAAGTGGTAATCAAATTAAAGATAAGGTAGAGATAAAACCTGAAAACCTGTTAAAAGAGAAGGCATTGTAAGTGAAAAATTAAATCTTGTAGGTGGCAGAAGGTCGAAGAAAACTTGTTAGAAAATTAAAGCTTGTAGGTGACGCAAGGTCGAAGAAAACTTGCTAGAAAATTAAAGCTTGTAGGTGACACAAGGTCGAAGAAAACCTGTTAGCAAACCTTGCTGTGTAAAAAAAAAATGTCTACTAATAATCATAAGACGAAATTTTCTATTTTTAGAAAATGGTGCAGGACGTATTTAATTTGTACTTGATTACTGATATTGATATGGATAATTTCAGCTTTTGTCATTCCTTTCCAATATAATTTAGTGAAGCTAAAACATAATGTAAGTTCAAGTGAACAAGATGTTGAATCAAAGTCTAATAAGCAGCATGTATATAGGCCAGAATTACATCAAGATAGCTCCATAAGTGATTTCACCAAGAACACGTTGTTACTGAGTATGTTAGAACAATGGATGCCAGTGATTGCTATGTTTGTGTAAAGTTACCTGCATCTGTTTCTGAGGGGGTGACCTATCATCACCTTCCACTTACCTATGGAGTCACATGTAGTGTGATTGCAAGCCTGTTTTATCAAACAGGTAAACTGGAATATCATTATTCCAATTCGGATGAAGTCTTTGCGAAGCTGAAAATTGATAAGGCATTGAATAAGAAAAAGCCTGCTACAGTTATGGGAGAATACTTTTTAGAAATAGATGAATTAAGTCTTGACTATGCATTTAAAAATAATTTGACATGTAAAATGAGAGTAGAAGCCTTTTTAGATATGGTTGAAGAAAGGAGAATTGCCTATAAACGTAAATAAGAAGGAAAGCATGAGAAATTCAAATATTGAACATTTAATGATGAAAATATTGATGAAAGAAATGTGAATGTAGCAATAAATATAGACACTCCATTGTTAGGAAAGTTCTGTATTAGGAGAGACAACACTATGTATGACAATTATTTTGTGGGATCAAGTCAATATAAAGATACTTACAGAATCCAAGCAGGTTGGGGATTTAAAGGGGGAAATGATCCAGTTTTTCCTGGTGTTTACTTCATTTGTGGAAATAAGGCTTATTATAGATTACCTGACAACTGGTATGGGACATGTTACGTGTGTTTGGTGTTTCCTAAAATCTTTCATGAAGATGGAGGTACTAATGGAATCCATGAAATAGGTAAACCTTTAAGTCATAGAAAGAGAGAGAGTGTCATAGAAATAATAGGTGATGTTTTAGGAGCACTGCTACCATCAGTGGGAATATCTTTCAATGCAAATCGAATTTGAAGACTGTCAACGATAGTAGATCATTTGTCAACAGATACAGCAGGTGGATTCCTAATGGTAAACACCGAAATGATTGCTATGAGAACTATGGTAATGCAAAATCGTCTTGCTCTTGACATAATATTAGCAAAAGAAGGAGGAGTTTGTGGAGTTTTGAAGGTACAGCACTGCTGCACCTACATTCCAGATAAAAGTCAAAACATTGAAAAGTACATCACAAATATTACAGAGTTGCATAGAGAAATTGAACCACTGGAGGTTGATGGTATTCTTGAACGACTTGGTAGAAGTTTTACAGCAGTTAAACATTGGTTTCAAGAAATAGGTAGTTCAATTATAGGCAAAATACTAATTCTAGTAACAGTCATACTATTTATTTTAGTGATGAGATTATGTTGTATATACAGAAAAAGAAGAAATGTTAGAAAGTCATTAAAGAAGCTAATTCAGGAAAAACGAGAAAGAGAGAGAGAAAAAGGTGATATAGAAATGGAAGAGTTCTGAGAAAAGATTTTTAAAGAACCTAGAGAAAAAAGATACTAAAGTATAGAATATACTAATCTGAAGTACTTGACCATTGTTCTGATAAAAATGTTGCTAAATTTTGGGAAAGTATTTGGTGATAAATCACCAAAGGATGGAGTTGATGGAGCAAGGTGGAGAAACAACATTTTGTGTACCCCTTGTGAAGTCACATTACCATAACAATAATCTGAACTAATGGATTGGTGTGTGGAACTAATCAATTTAGAGTTAAATTGCACCTACACAAGTACACGTGGGAACTAACTTTGCTTACGTGTTTGCAATCATAATTAACTAATCGTGTGATTTTGTCGTGTCCTAAACTAATAAGCAGCTTTGAAATAATAAAAATGCAGCATAAATGTGCTTTTGTTTACGTATTTATGGCAGAAACCGAGGGATAAGTAAGTATATTACGCCTAAGTAATGCTTATCTACTAGGTAACTACTAATAGGGAAAACCTTAGCAAGGGGGGAGGTAAACATAAGGGCTAACATTTTCAAATTAACGTTTATTTTGTGTTTGTTTCTATGATAGTTCCCATTCTGGCCCGTGAGGCCTACAAGAAAATGGCTGCCTTAGTAAACTGCGAAAGAAAGGTGAACTGAGCATGTGCAGCCCCAGCCCGAGTCTGAATGCGAGCTGCCTGTGCCGGAATGAAGTTAGTTCAAGGACAGGTTTCCCTGGAAGTCCAGATGACTGTCAAGTATGATGAATGCTTATGCTACTGAGCATGGGAAAGGACTCTGTAGTTATGAACTGAGAACAAGACTAGGCTGGACATTTCCGTTATACAATAAACCCTTTGGATTTTTGCTGACGGAAGCGGAATAGATGTTGTAATGATGAGATGATGCTTATCCACCTCAAAATTGTCCAATCAGAACTCGAATTTATGTTGAAAATTACACTTTTAGACAGATAAAGCTAGTGAAAAAGGTTTAAAAAGTGCTGATTTTAGTGAGAAAAAAACAAATTTTCTTTTTTCTTTAGAATGAGATTTGAACTTTAGGTGAGGTTATTAGTTAGGGAAGTTAGGAGAAAGAATGAATTTTGGGAACTATCTGTCTTTTGCTAAAATACTTGCATTTTTGCAATCTAAATAAATGTCTATTTCTGAATTTTCTGAAATAAATTAAATTAACCGTTTTGAAATAAAGCTCTTATTTTCCTTTTAAATGTTGTTTTGAATAAAGAAATAAATAAAGTGAATACAATTTTAGACATGATAAAATATGCTTTTAATAAAAATTAGATAAATGGAGAATTAAGCTGGTCTTGAGTTTTCCTACGCCAAATTTTTTACTAGCAGATCCGTCGACCACAGTGGCGGCGTGTCTAAATAAATGTTTTGTGAATGAAAACCATGGTAAACTCATTTAAACTGCAGGTGTAAATAGTATAAATATTAAGTTACAGATATAGACTTCCCGCTATGATACAGCAGCTCTCCTTTGAATTTCACCAATCCATGGAGTAAGTTGTAAGTTTTTGTGAGTAATTCGCAGTGTTATGGGCCCCACTGTCGAGTATATGTATGATTTTGTACTTCAGGGAAAGGTGTTATGGTTTTAGAAATTATTTTCGGACAACCGCTACATCATGCTCAACCTGCTTCTTGCATCAACAACCTCCCCCTCTTTGTGAGCATCACCAACATAAATGCCACTGTTAGTGTAGACTAGGGAAGTATGTATATATATATGCAGGAGGAAGCAACAGAAGTCCTCAAAGACGAAGAAAAGTGCAGGAAGAAGCAAGATGTGCAAAAAGAACCAACAAAGGAGCAGAAACAGGCCGTGTTACAAAATCATCCTGTGCCCACAACTTTATCAGATGGGTACTGGTGTTAACTGACTCTGACTAACCAGACCTAAAGCCAGTGGTATGCTAAAAGACACTTAGAAAACAGTGAAAACACCGACATACACTAGGGAACACTATGCTTTGTGGTACCCCTGTGATTAGCATGACCTCCTCTGTAAGCCCCTAGTACATCATAGGGCAAGTGGATTAAATCTACCTCTTAAAACGTGCCACGGGGTGCGTTTGCACACTGGTGAAGGGAAGGGGGGCCTGAGTTGACACGCCCTGTGGGTGTTTTAAGTAGGGGGATAAAGTCCCCTTGAATCCTGAGGGTCCCTGGGGGCCATCTAACCCTCCAGGTATGTCCAGTAAGTGCCATAGAGTTGCATTGCAGAAAAGGTGTAAAATGGGGCATGGCCTCGGACCACCTCTCTGCAACGCAGCTCTGTGGTACTCACTGGAGGAACATGGTGGGCTAGTTGGACCAAGGGACTCTCAGGATTGAAGGGGAATTATTTGCCCAACTTGAAACGTGCCACAGGGCATGCTGAACACGTCACCTCAGGCCCCGTACCTTCCCTTCACCACTGTATAAACACGCCCTGTGGCCTTTTTAAGTTGGGAGATTAAGTCCCCTTGAATCCTGAGGGTCCCTAGTGTCCAACTAGCCCACTAGTTACCTCCAGTAAGTGCTACAGAGCTGCGTGGCAGAGAGGTGTAAAAAAGGGCTTCTTCTATTTCTGCCCATACAATCTTTTTCTCTCCCACCTCCCATTCCTTTTCCTTTAGTTTCTCGTAGATGCCCGTGGGCAGCAGTACCTTTAACATTTTCATGATATCTTCGTATGTGTAATCCCCCATCAGTAACATGTCTTTAAGTTCTCTGTGAAAACCTGCAGGGTCTTTGTCGTGGCACGGTATTAATTTCTTCATTTCTAATAGTTCTAACTTAGTCAGAGGCGTGTGTACATACACACGTTTCAAGGTATGATCGTCACCCATAACTGGATGTACTTCTCGTAAGGGGTTCTGACTTTCAATGCCATGCAGACGCTCCATATGATACATTTTTCTTTCTGGTGGCGGAGCGGGAACATATTCGGAGCTTACGAAAGTGTTATATCTATGTCGTTGTTCTACAATTATTTGTATTAACTTGGTACTTAGACCTCTCCATCTATCCATCAGTAGTGCTTCTAATGTATCGTGTAAGGGACCTGGATCAGAATGTTGGTTCCTGTATAACGTGAGGAGGTGCTGAATCATGTATACACCTGCTAATTTCTGCTCGTCTGGGGAAAGGTTCAGGAATGTCTGTGCTACGGTGTCATCATTGTATATATCCGGATTGTCAGTCCATAATATGGCTGACCGGGCTAGTTCTTGTTCATCCATAGAATTGAGTACATGGTACCCCATTCGTTCTCGAAGCCTTTTATCAGTCTCCTGGAACTGATGTTCAGGAGAATTCGGGTTGGTTAAGGCAGAGAGAAAAACTCTCTTGCTTTCTGGACGAATGCCTTTCCTAAGGTAAGTTCCCTTACCTACATACGCTATAGTATCTGTAGTCTTTTCTGGTTCTTCAAGTTCTTCTTCCCCCTCGGAGGAAGCCTTTTCTTTCTCTTTTTTGTGTATGTCTATCACTGCTTTTCTTATTTTCTTGTACATACTGGCTATACAAGTCCCCTTATCATGTTTTCCTTCAGATATATTTTGGCCCCACTTATTGAGTGCATCTAATTCATCCTGATCTGTTTCAGGCCTGTCTCGTTCTCTTATTAGGCAATTTATGAAAAAACGTAGTATATATGCTTGAGTGTCAACTTTCTGGTGGTCCATAGCATCCTTAATACTTTCAGGGTCTTTCCCAGTCTGAACAAACTGATATATTCTATCTAGGCGCTCCTTCATTCCTGCAAATAACAGCAGGAAATCAGTAGCAGATCGTAACCGTAGTGATGCCATCATCATTCTATCGTCTTTGCCGGGTACTGGATCATATCTGCAAACTGTAAGTTGTTCTTTGAGTATGTCGAGACGGGGTGATTTGAACGTGAAAGGACTCTGTATATCTTTAAGGTTTAATCTGTGTGTTAATGGCGGGGTCTGAAAACCCCCCATCGCACCTCCTGAAGCGGAAGCTTGGACATTATCTCTCTGTGGAGTCTGTATCTGTACTTGAATTTGTCTTTTAGTAGGGTCAGGTAGAAGCGGTTTCGGTGGATCAACTTTAGGTGCAGGAAGTGGTGGAGGTGGAGGAACGGCCGATCGAACGGGGAAACCTGGTTGCAGTTGTGGCAGAATTTGGTCTGGAGGCGGGTTGACACCCCCGTCCCCGTCAGTAGGCGGGGCGCGAACAGGCAGATTGGTGTAAGCGGGTGCTACATCCTCTAGATAGGAATTCAGGAATATGTCTTTAGTGGTCCTGTGAGTTACTTTAGTTGGAACCAATGGTGGCGGCAGATTTTTCGGTATTTCTGAAATGGCCTCAGGCGAACCCTCAGCCGCGAGATACATACCGTTTACGAGATTGTTTCGTGCGCGGTCTACTTGCTCTGATTTTACTCCGATCCCTTCAGTAACTAATTCGTTTTCTTGGGCTTTATCTGATTCTTTAAGTCTGTCTTCTCTACGTAGTTCTTTTTCAGCACGCTTATGTGATTCCTTACGCCAAAACTCTATGGCGTCTTTCTGAGATTGTCTGGCTTTCTTTTTCCATAGTGCTTCCTCTACCTTCATGATGCACTCGGCATCCCATGTTCCGGTAACTGGCCATCTGTGTCTCTCGTCTAGATGCTTAGTATACTCGGCCCATAAATCTAGATATAATATGGCATCTATGCCATGCTTATGGTACATAAAATTTCCAGGAGTATCCCTAGGGGGGATAGGAATTTCTTCCTCTAGTATCCCTTTCCTAGTTCCTATCTGCTTTAACTTGTTGAAAAACGGCATCTTGTTTACTTAGTACGGAACGCTCAATCCTTGCTACTTAATACTGAATACAGCTAG
This sequence comes from Lissotriton vulgaris, assembly GCF_964263255.1. Taxonomy (NCBI): domain Eukaryota; kingdom Metazoa; phylum Chordata; class Amphibia; order Caudata; family Salamandridae; genus Lissotriton; species Lissotriton vulgaris. The sequence continues at coordinate 220,950,391 of NC_141685.1, forward strand.
TTATACAAGAACACAATAATGCACATAAAAAAACGGTCACACTCATACCACGACATTAATCACATGAAAAGACATTTGAGACATATATGACTACCCCCTATACCGGATGTACTGCTAAACAGCACAGATACACTGTCAGAGACAATGCAAAAACTTGAATAACTGATGTACTGCTAAACAGTACAGATACACTGTCTAAAACAGTGCAGACCGGACTTGTGTACCCAAACCCGTCTAGATACGTCCCAGCATTGGTACTCACCGGGAAGCACGGAAAACAGAAGGCCTCGGAAAACTCGACTGGACTGGACCGGACTCGACTCGACTCGACACGTGGATACTTCGGAAAACTGGTGGGCCTCTTGACACCTTGGACCTTGCTTCTTTCGGCTAGGCTCTGGTCGGGATCCTCCGCACTCCTCACCGCCTCGTCTGGGTGCTGATCGCAGTCTTCGTCACCTCCGTGGGCCAGAGGGAGATACAGGAAATCCTGCCGGTACGCGTAGGTTCCGTCTAACTGATGGCAGGGGACAGAGCTTGCAACGCACCAACCGGCGCGTGGGGTGGGGGAGGGGTCCCTGTTCGGGCGCCAAAATATCGTAAATATTTAATTTACCGTCTTAATTTCTATGCAGGTAAGTACTTAATCAATAATAACTCAATCGGAAAGAAAGAAACAGAGTCCGTGGTGTTAGAGTTCTTAGGGGTTTTATTCCTTAAAAAGGAATCGTTCCGGAACTGGATATCAGGTTCCTGCAACCACAAAGGGTTCAGGAAGGGATAGAGCAATATTTTATTGACAATACATAGCTTATATACTTAATTTACATCATAGAAACCAATATAGGAGGCGTAACAGCTGAGAGAAGACAAGATAACAGCATCCACGTGTTAGTACTACGTAATCAGAAGGCGTGGACTAGGCGTGAACTAGAGGTGTGCGCTAGAAACGTCACAGATAGGTGTCATATGTGGGTGGCACCAAACAGAAATGTTGCAATGTCAGCAGAAATCGGAGGCTTGGATGCGCGCGCAGCTGCATGACGTGTGATTGACGTGAAACTGGAGGGTGCAGGGGGCTTGACATTTACACTGACGGAAAGAGACAGAAGTCTGGCATGTCAGATCAACTTGTACTTCTATCATATCTGATATCTGATGTTTGGGAACCATATTATCAGAACGGAAAAGGTCTCTGGGGCAGAAGCATTTCTATACTGACTGTGAGTGCGTGTATAAGCGCCTAAGTGTCTGCATGAGAAGCGTGGGGGCATGGGCCTTCCATGGGAGCATGGTAACAGAGGCTATGAATTACTTGCACGGAGACGGGCCGGCCCTTCGGCTCTGCAGCTGGGGGATGTTTACTTAAACTAGTAGGCAGGAATGTATTTTCGAGGAGCGGAACAGATAATTCGAAGGTTGTAGTCAGTCTTGGCAGGCAGCAGGCTGAGCTAAGCGCGGTGGGCCGCGCTGGAAGTAAGTCAGAGTTCACGGGTACAGAGACAGCCTGGGCTGAGGCTTTCAGAGTCAGAAGCCAGAAAAAAGGCTCGATGGCAGAAATTCAGGGCCTACTTCGTCAGAGCAGAAAAACGTGTAAAGTACACTACAAAAAGACGTTGGCATAGCATACTTAGGAACAGACTATTGAACCCATTCAGGGTGGGTCTGAAAGAGGACATGTTACCGTTGGACGCAAATGTATTTGCGTCTTCATAGCTGGCACAGGAGGGAAGTTACATGCACTTCAAGCTGGTACATGGAGACGGTGGGGTACACGCTAGGGAACACAACTTGACCATAAAATGTATATTTCCTCATTCCCTCCTTGTTCTCTACGGACCCTTCATGATATATCGATCCTCATGAATCGATCAGTTTGTTCTTGTAACATCATTTGTTCTTCTTTCTTTCTTTGACGTTGTGAGAGAAAACTGGAATGTTCAATGCATGATGTGGCACACAGTCCACAAATCGCTGGCCCACACTGTAGGCAGAGGCAGCAACTGAATACTAGGACTAGGCCAATGCCTAGGAAGGATAGGATCTTCCATCCCCAAGCGGTTAACGTTGTCCAGAACCAACCGGACCAAGTCCAGGTGCCTGGATTCTGATGTATCAGATTGGCAATTTTATGAAGACGTGTAATAGCTTTGTATACAGATGGCGCGTTTTCTGGAATGAAAACACAGCAACTTGACCCGATGACCTTACAGGCTCCACCTCTATCTGCCAAGATGACGTCAATAACAAGACGATTCTGAAGGACAACAACCCGCATGGCGGACTGCTCTTCGGTTAAGTTACCTAGGGCGGAGGCAGTTTCATTCACTACTGCTTCAAGTGTTCTAGTTAATCTGCGTATTAGTTTACTATTTTGAACAGGGCCTAAAAAGAAAAAGAATCCTTTATTAAAATCGGTGTATTGTTCCCATGCCGTTTCTGTGTAGTCGACAAGCGGGAGATCTCTTCGGAGTCTATTCTTTACTAGTTTTGTGTTTCTGTGATAATCAGGAGGAGCTAGAAAAACAGGTGGCAGAAGGAATGCAATATAACAGGTACCATCCCAATCTGGAGGTAAACGTATGTATGCGGTATGACCACAAACAAAATAGGAATGACGGATAGCTTTAAAGGACGATTTACCATGATCACTGAATTCGACCACAGTAGTACATTTACTATGACCTAAGTGTATTGAACCTTTCTTCCTGACACATAATTCACCAGTAACTGGTAAAACTGACATAGCGGGCAGAACTGGTGCCGCTTCGGATTCAACAGTGAGAATCATAAGGTTAATCGTGTAATTACTTAATCCACATACTTCATTTTCTAGATCAGTTCCTATTCTAGTGGGGAGTCCCTCCTTATCAGGGTAACAGACATCGAGCAGAACTAAGTTCAAGTTTCCCCAAACCCAGCTCCCTTGGAAAACAGCAATATCAGGATCTAAGGAATTAATTATTTTAAACCATGCACCACAGGAGCCATTGTGAGTGAACGGGTACGGAAAAAGGGGCAGAGCTCCCTTGTAATTCTGGTAGGGAGGGAGTCGGCCACATATCCAGCAGTTTGTAGCATTATTAGTCTGATGGGAATGATGTAGCATACTAATGAATGTGTTGTTGCGCAGCGCAAGTCTGTAAGAAAGTTCATGTGGAGGTAACTCACTAAAAGAATGTTCAGCAGAAACATTGTAAACAGATTCTTCACGCTTGAAAATAGGGTAATAGATAGGAAGTAGTATACTTGCAACAATAATCAGAAGACTTAGAAAAAACATGATTAATAATGTCACTATACAGTGACTACGCAGTGATTTGCAATATGTACGTTTCTTGAATTGTCTCTCTCTCTCTCTATCTCGATCTAGGGGATACATGTCAGAAACTATTTAACCGATTCACCTAGGGGAGGACTTAAACAATTAAACTGTCTGACTTGCTAGATCGGAGCTTTAATCGATACTCCTCTTGGGGAGTTTTCTCTCGTTCGGAAACTTTAAAGTCACTAGGCTCGATACAGTCTTTGGAAGGGGTGGACGAGTCTGGGTCTGGTTTCAGTTCATTGCATTGTTTAATATGGCTCGTGTGGATCCACCCCTTTCTGCCCTCCACTTTCACTGCTGTCCTCGTAGTAAGAAGGACGGTCTTCGGCGCTTTCCAGCGGGGCTCCAGCGGACTTTTCCTGTCGAAGTTCCTAATTAAGACCAGGTCGCCAGGATGGACATCATGCGGCTTTACATCAGTGTTGTCAGGGAAGGCTGCGGCAACCTGTGAACGACATGATTGGAGTGCAGACATCAAGGAGGCAAGGTAATCTGTCAACATATTGCAATCAACATCAGTAATTTTCTTAGGAATGGGCGTCCCCCACATATTCGGTGGTCTACCAAAGACCACTTCGTACGGGGATAGTCCTGATCTCGAGTGGGCAACCATTCTCATATAGAACAGTGCAACTGGCAGGGCGACTATCCAGTCGACCCCTTTCTCTTGACATATTTTACCAAGGCGGGTCTTTAATGTCTGGGTATGCCTCTCTACAAGGCCTGCGGCTTCGGGATGTCGGACACAATGGAATTTCCACTGATATCCTAGCAGCAAGGAAACCTGTTTCATCAATTCGGATGAGAATGGCTGTCCGTTATCTGAGTACATGACACGAGGCAAGCCGTACCGTGGGAAGAATTCTCGAACCAGCTGCTTGGCAGTGGTCGGAGCAGTATAATCTGGGACTGGATATGCTTCGGTCCAACGGGAAAGTGCACAAACAATTACGAGGACATATTTGAATCCTCGACAACGGTCCATCTGGATATAATCCATCTGGAGGACTTCAAAAGGGTGATCGGGAGGATGAAATCCACCTTGCTCTACAGGGACACTTTTACCTGGATTGAACTGACAACAGATCATGCAAGTACGCACTTTCTGTTTTGCTGCTGCTCGTAAGTGTTTATTGCTCCAAAGATTTTGTAAATTGTCTAACATCGCTTTCTCTCCTAGATGTGCTGGACTATGTGCTGTATTGATCATGACTTGAACCATAGAGTCAGGGAGAAACCATGTAGATTTTCCCTTCGTCATCCAACCTTGATCTGTCTGGATCCCTCCTAGTTCAGTCCATTTCTTTATTTCATCAGGGGTAGCATGTGTCTGAATATCGATTACATCTAGTGTGGGATCCCTGACTGTCATACAATTTGTCGGTCCTATTAGCTTTGTCATGTCAGTTGTCTGAGTGTGAGTCAATGCTGTATGTTTTGCTGTCTGGTCTGCCAGGTCGTTACCCTGGGAAACAGAATCTGTAACTTTAGTATGTGCTTTACACTTCATGACGGATATGCCTGAAGGCAGATGTATTGCTTCTAACAGTGCTTGAATGAGGGGACCGTGTTGGATCTTGGCACCATGAGAGGTCAAAAAACCTCGTTCTTGCCATAACATTCCGAAGTCGTGTACAACTCCGAACGCATAACGGGAATCAGTGTATATGTTAACATTTCTGTTCTTGGCTAGTATACAGGCTCGGGTCAGAGCAATAAGCTCTGCCGCTTGAGCGGACAGTGTGTCAATACGATGTGTTTCTTTAACTTCGGTTTCAGTGGTCACTGCATACGCGACCACTAATTCTCCTGTACTTGTTCTCATACATGAACCATCCACATAAAGTGTCAGGTCTGGGTTTGTCAATGGAACATCTGTTAAGTCTCGTCGGGGCTTCGTTACTGCATTAATGATCTCTATACAATCATGCGGAGCTGGATCTGTCATAATTGAAGGTAACAATGTTGCGGGGTTCAGAATGCTGCAGCGTCTGATTTCTATGTGTGGCTGGAATAGTGTTAATTCGTAACCTGTCAGTCGTGCTATAGTCAAGTGCTGAGTCTGGGTTCTGTTTACATGCTGAGATTGCGTCCCAGTCTTCCTTTCTAGTTGTCAGTAATCTTGGCAGAACCTGTACTATCAAACCTGGTAATGCTTTAGTTTTCTCCCCAAGGCCTACCCCTGGGACACGTTTGTTCTCTTCGTCTTCTATTTCTGCCCATACAATCTTTTTCTCTCCCACCTCCCATTCCTTTTCCTTTAGTTTCTCGTAGATGCCCGTGGGCAGCAGTACCTTTAACATTTTCATGATATCTTCGTATGTGTAATCCCCCATCAGTAACATGTCTTTAAGTTCTCTGTGAAAACCTGCAGGGTCTTTGTCGTGGCACGGTACTAATTTCTTCATTTCTAATAGTTCTAACTTAGTCAGAGGCGTGTGTACATACACACGTTTCAAGGTATGATCGTCACCCATAACTGGATGTACTTCTCGTAAGGGGTTCTGACTTTCAATGCCATGCAGACGCTCCATATGATACATTTTTCTTTCTGGTGGCGGAGCGGGAACATATTCGGAGCTTACGAAAGTGTTATATCTATGTCGTTGTTCTAGAATTATTTGTATTAACTTGGTACTTAGACCTCTCCATCTATCCATCAGTAGTGCTTCTAATGTATCGTGTAAGGGACCTGGATCAGAATGTTGGTTCCTGTATAACGTGAGGAGGTGCTGAATCATGTATACACCTGCTAATTTCTGCTCGTCTGGGGAAAGGTTCAGGAATGTCTGTGCTACGGTGTCATCATTGTATATATCCGGATTGTCAGTCCATAATATGGCTGACCGGGCTAGTTCTTGTTCATCCATAGAATTGAGTACATGGTACCCCATTCGTTCTCGAAGCCTTTTATCAGTCTCCTGGAACTGATGTTCAGGAGAATTCGGGTTGGTTAAGGCAGAGAGAAAAACTCTCTTGCTTTCTGGACGAATGCCTTTCCTAAGGTAAGTTCCCTTACCTACATACGCTATAGTATCTGTAGTCTTTTCTGGTTCTTCAAGTTCTTCTTCCCCCTCGGAGGAAGCCTTTTCTTTCTCTTTTTTGTGTATGTCTATCACTGCTTTTCTTATTTTCTTGTACATACTGGCTATACAAGTCCCCTTATCATGTTTTCCTTCAGATATATTTTGGCCCCACTTATTGAGTGCATCTAATTCATCCTGATCTGTTTCAGGCCTGTCTCGTTCTCTTATTAGGCAATTTATGAAAAAACGTAGTATATATGCTTGAGTGTCAACTTTCTGGTGGTCCATAGCATCCTTAATACTTTCAGGGTCTTTCCCAGTCTGAACAAACTGATATATTCTATCTAGGCGCTCCTTCATTCCTGCAAATAACAGCAGGAAATCAGTAGTAGATCGTAACCGTAGTGATGCCATCATCATTCTATCGTCTTTGCCTGGTACTGGATCATATCTGCAAACTGTAAGTTGTTCTTTGAGTATGTCGAGACGGGGTGATTTGAACGTGAAAGGACTCTGTATATCTTTAAGGTTTAATCTGTGTGTTAATGGCGGGGTCCGAAAACCCCCCATCGCACCTCCTGAAGCGGAAGCTTGGACATTATCTCTCTGTGGAGTCTGTATCTGTACTTGAATTTGTCTTTTAGTAGGGTCAGGTAGAAGCGGTTTTGGTGGATCAACTTTAGGTGCAGGAAGTGGTGGAGGTGGAGGAACGGCCGATCGAACGGGGAAACCTGGTTGCAGTTGTGGCAGAATTTGGTCTGGAGGCGGGTTGACACCCCGTCCCCGTCAGTAGGCGGGGCGCGAACAGGCAGATTGGTGTAAGCGGGTGCTACATCCTCTAGATAGGAATTCAGGAATATGTCTTTAGTGGTCCTGTGAGTTACTTTAGTTGGAACCAATGGTGGCGGCAGATTTTTCGGTATTTCTGAAATGGCCTCAGGCGAACCCTCGGCCGCGAGATACATACCGTTTACGAGATTGTTTCGTGCGCGGTCTACTTGCTCTGATTTTACCTGATTCTTTAAGTCTGTCTTCTCTACGTAGTTCTTTTTCAGCACGCTTATGTGATTCCTTACGCCAAAACTCTATGGCGTCTTTCTGAGATTGTCTGGCTTTCTTTTTCCATAGTGCTTCCTCTACCTTCATGATGCACTCGGCATCCCATGTTCCGGTAACTGGCCATCTGTGTCTCTCCTCTAGATGCTTAGTATACTCGGCCCATAAATCTAGATATAATATGGCATCTATGCCATGCTTATGGTACATAAAATTTCCAGGAGTATCCCTAGGGGGGATAGGAATTTCTTCCTCTAGTATCCCTTTCCTAGTTCCTATCTGCTTTAACTTGTTGAAAAACGGCATCTTGTTTACTTAGTACGGAACGCTCAATCCTTGCTACTTAATACTGAATACAGCTAGTTATACAAGAACACAATAATGCACATAAAAAAACGGTCACACTCATACCACGACATTAATCACATGAAAATACATTTGAGACATATATGACTACCCCCTATACCGGATGTACTGCTAAACAGCACAGATACACTGTCAGAGACAATGCAAAAACTTGAATAACTGATGTACTGCTAAACAGTACAGATACACTGTCTAAAACAGTGCAGACCGGACTTGTGTACCCAAACCCGTCTAGATACGTCCCAGCAATGGTACTCACCGGGAAGCACGGAAAACAGAAGGCCTCGGAAAACTCGACTGGACTGGACCTGACTCGACTCGACTCGACACGTGGATACTTCGGAAAACTGGTGGGCCTCTTGACACCTCGGACCTTGCTTCTTTCGGCTAGGCTCTGGTCGGGATCCTCCGCACTCCTCACCGCCTCGTCTGGGTGCTGATCGCAGTCTTCATCACCTCCGTGGGCCAGAGGGAGATACAGGAAATCCTGCCGGTACGCGTAGGTTCCGTCTAACTGATGGCAGGGGACAGAGCTTGCAACGCACCAACCGGCGCGTGGGGTGGGGGAGGGGTCCCTGTTCGGGCGCCAAAATGTCGTAAATATTTAATTTACCGTCTTAATTTCTATGCAGGTAAGTACTTAATCAATAATAACTCAATCGGAAAGAAAGAAACAGAGTCCGTGGTGTTAGAGTTCTTAGGGGTTTTATTCCTTAAAAAGGAATCGTTCCGGAACTCGATATCAGGTTCCTGCAACCACAAAGGGTTCAGGAAGGGATAGAGCAATATTTTATTGACAATACATAGCTTATATACTTAATTTACATCATAGAAACCAATATAGGAGGCGTAACAGCTGAGAGAAGACAAGATAACAGCATCCACGTGTTAGTACTACGTAATCAGAAGGCGTGGACTAGGCGTGAACTAGAGGTGTGCGCTAGAAACGTCACAGATAGGTGTCATATGTGGGTGGCACCAAACAGAAATGTTGCAATGTCAGCAGAAATCGGAGGCTTGGATGCGCGCGCAGCTGCATGACGTGTGATTGACGTGAAACTGGAGGGTGCAGGGGGCTTGACATTTACACTGACGGAAAGAGACAGAAGTCTGGCATGTCAGATCAACTTGTACTTCTATCATATCTGATATCTGATGTTTGGGAACCATATTATCTGAACGGAAAAGGTCTCTGGGGCAGAAGCATTTCTATACTGACTGTGAGTGCGTGTATAAGCGCCTAAGTGTCTGCATGAGAAGCGTGGGGGCATGGGCCTTCCATGGGAGCATGGTAACAGAGGCTATGAATTACTTGCACGGAGACGGGCCGGCCCTTCGGCTCTGCAGCTGGGGGATGTTTACTTAAACTAGTAGGCAGGAATGTATTTTCGAGGAGCGGAACAGATAATTCGAAGGTTGTAGTCAGTCTTGGCAGGCAGCAGGCTGAGCTAAGCGCGGTGGGCCGCGCTGGAAGTAAGTCAGAGTTCACGGGTACAGAGACAGCCTGGGCTGAGGCTTTCAGAGTCAGAAGCCAGAAAAAAGGCTCGATGGCAGAAATTCAGGGCCTACTTCGCCAGAGCAGAAAAACGTGTAAAGTACACTACAAAAAGACGTTGGCATAGCATACTTAGGAACGGACTATTCAACCCATTCAGGGTGGGTCTGAAAGAGGACATGTTAACGTTGGACGCAAATGTATTTGCGTCTTCATAGCTGGCACAGGAGGGAAGTTACATGCACTTCAAGCTGGTACATGGAGACGGTGGGGTACACGCTAGGGAACACAACTTGACCATAAAATTTATATTTCCTCAAGAATGATATTTGAACTTTAGGTGAGGTTATTAGTTAGGGAAGTTAGGAGAAAGAATGAATTTTGGGAACTATCTGTCTTTTGCTAAAATACTTGCATTTTTGCAATCTAAATAAATGTCTATTTCTGAATTTTCTGAAATAAATTAAATTAACCGTTTTGAAATAAAGCTCTTATTTTCCTTTTAAATGTTGTTTTGAATAAAGAAATAAATAAAGTGAATACAATTTTAGACATGATAAAATATGCTTTTAATAAAAATTAGATAAATGGAGAATTAAGCTGGTCTTGAGTTTTCCTACGCCAAATTTTTTACTAGCAGATCCGTCGACCACAGTGGCGGCGTGTCTAAATAAATGTTTTGTGAATGAAAACCATGGTAAACTCATTTAAACTGCAGGTGTAAATAGTATAAATATTAAGTTACAGATATAGACTTCCCGCTATGATACAGCAGCTCTCCTTTGAATTTCACCAATCCATGGAGTAAGTTGTAAGTTTTTGTGAGTAATTCGCAGTGTTATGGGCCCCACTGTCGAGTATATGTATGATTTTGTACTTCAGGGAAAGGTGTTATGGTTTTAGAAATTATTTTCGGACAACCGCTACATCATGCTCAACCTGCTTCTTGCATCAACAACCTCCCCCTCTTTGTGAGCATCACCAACATAAATGCCACTGTTAGTGTAGACTAGGGAAGTATGTATATATATATGCAGGAGGAAGCAACAGAAGTCCTCAAAGACGAAGAAAAGTGCAGGAAGAAGCAAGATGTGCAAAAAGAACTAACAAAGGAGCAGAAACAGGCTGTGTTACAAAATCATCCTGTGCCCACAACTTTATCAGATGGGTACTGGTGTTAACTGACTCTGACTAACCAGACCTAAAGCCAGTGGTATGCTAAAAGACACTTAGAAAACAGTGAAAACACCGACATACACTAGGGAACACTATGCTTTGTGGTACCCCTGTGATTAGCATGACCTCCTCTGTAAGCCCCTAGTACATAATAGGGCAAGTGGATTAAATCTACCTCTTAAAACGTGCCACGGGGTGCGTTTGCACACTGGTGAAGGGAAGGGGGGCCTGAGTTGACACGCCCTGTGGGTGTTTTAAGTAGGGGGATAAAGTCCCCTTGAATCCTGAGGGTCCCTGGGGGCCATCTAACCCTCCAGGTATGTCCAGTAAGTGCCATAGAGTTGCATTGCAGAGAGGTGTAAAATGGGGCATGGCCTCGGACCACCTCTCTGCAACGCAGCTCTGTGGTACTTACTGGAGGAACATGGTGGGCTAGTTGGACCAAGGGACTCCCAGGATTGAAGGGGAATTATTTGCCCAACTTGAAACGTGCCACAGGGCATGCCTAACACGTCACCTCAGGCCCGTACCTTCCCTTCACCACTGTATAAACACGCCCTGTGGCCTTTTTAAGTTGGGAGATTAAGTCCCCTTGAATCCTGAGGGTCCCTAGTGTCCAACTAGCCCACTAGTTACCTCCAGTAAGTGCTACAGAGCTGCGTGGCAGAGAGGTGTAAAAAAGGGCAAGGCCTGGAACACCTCTCTGCAAATCAGCTCATTAGCGCTTACTGGAAGCACCTGGTTGGCTAGTTGGCCCCCAGGGGCCCTTAGGGTTGAAGGGGAATTATTTGCCCAATTTAAAATGCGCCTCAGGATGTGTTTGCACACATCACCGTAGGCCCTGTCCCCTCCCTAGGGCTAGGGTATTTTTACCCTGCCCCCTTCTCTTGTATTGTGCCTTAGTTTTTCTGTTTTCTTGTGCCTTGGTTCTACTGAGGCACAAGATGGCTGCCAAAACTACCTGGTTTGGAGTGTTGGCAGCCAATTAGCATGAAGCTCGTGATCGGGAGGTTGCGTGGATTCTCCGTGCCTCTATATATCAATAGCTTTTTGATTTTGATTTCTCAGCAACTACTAAATGGATTTACACCATTTAACAAAAAGGGCTCTTTCTGTACCAATGGCTTTTTGCCAAATTTGGTGTTCAGCAGTTTGGGCTGTAGCCGTGTCTAAAGTTTCCTATGGGAAATTGCATGGAGAAAACACGTTTTGGGACCCCCCTTTTTTATCCAGCCCTGCTTGCAGAATGAACCCGAAACTTTCATGATAGGAGCGGACCGTAGCGCCCCACGAGTTTTAAAAATTTCACGAAGATTCGTCAACCGGTGCCAAAGTTATTGGGAATAGAATGTTGTGATTTTCCTATGGTAACTAGGTCCAAACTATAACTACCTACTGGCGACCGCCAATAGGTAATATATAAATAAATATAGTTATGTATATCTGTTGTCTTGATGACATTTTTTTTATTAAATGTGATTCTATTTTTCTAAATTGGTTTGGAATTTTAATTTTTGTGCATTCACATTAGTACTGTTTGAGTGGTGCATAAAAACTTTAGACATTGCCTTTAATTTAAGGTTGACTGTTTTAAGCTACCAGTGGGTTAAGCACAGGTAATTTAGAAACTGTTGTTGTTCACCCTAACAAGGATTGTGTTTATTAATAGCGTTGGGCTTCCAACTCTCTTACATTTGGTGCACACCGCTTACTGTCTCACATGTAACATCTCTCAGGACCTTTTTTTTTTAAATGGCATCACTCATGACATCTCTTTAGTGCTGGTTAGCAGAAGTGCAGAGAGCCATAAAAGCCAACAAAATAGGTTCAGAAAACAGGAAGGTTGAATGCAAAAAGCTTTGGGATGACCCTGCAGAAAGGTCCAAGTTCAACACATGCAAGTTTTATGGCTTATGGATGCAATTGAGCTCACATGTGGTCAATGGGAAGCCGGTGGCTGCTTGTATCTGTGCATGAAGGGGACTGTGCTGCCTGTCTTGTACATTCTGTCTTCCGATACAGTAATCTATGGTTTCACATGCATCTTTCTAAACTACACCAACTTTAACTGGTATTACGTCCCCTGGTTTCCTTACTTTTTTGATTTTCTGCCACATTGGTGGGATTTTGTACACATGCATTTCTGTCATGCTCAATGCACGTCTGACGTACTACATGCCCTTCTCTTGGTATCATTTTTTATAAATAAGAATTGGTCCAGGGTAACAACATTAACAAAGTTTTTTGCTATCATGTATTTAACTCTATGTAAAACTGCTTAAAATATGCATGCAAACATCCTCTATCTATATTAATCATAATCTTGATATGCTTTCTCCTTCCTTTTTGATGTTCTTCTGGGAATTAATTAAAAGGTGGTTAACTATCATTTGCTTGTTATTGTAAGGATATTTGCTAATGTTATCAAGCTCCAGTTCTATAACTAACTTATTTTTAGATCTGCCTTAGCACTTCATTAATGTTAATTCAACAAAGCACCTGAGGCTGAAGAAGCAACATTCAACCTTTGACCTCCAGTGACCTTACAGGATTTACCCACCTTGTCCCACCCTGAACACACTAACAGCGCCTTATTTATTGTAACACTTATAAGAAATAGTTAGGGAGTAGAAACAATAGACTATTACTCACACTCATGCAGATTTGTCTACATTCCTGTTCCTGCCATTGTCATCTTGGCCTCTGATGCCAAACCTATAAAGACCAATGGCAGGGATACCAAAGGTCATCCAGAGGTACTGGCTGCTGTCTCTGACAGCATCTCATTCCTATGGTATTCCCTTGGTCCACCCAGCACATTATATTATATGCTACTGTGGTATAAAAAGAGGGATCCACTGGCAGAATGACATGTAGTGAAATGGTGCACTGAAAATATAGATACACCCCAGGACACGAAGAAGTGTACATTTATTGCAATCCTTAAACAACAATTGCAATGTTAAAATAAGCTAACTGAACTAAAGAACTGTCTAATAATTAAATAGGATTGCTTGATTGGATTACTGAATCCCACCTGATTGCTTTTACTTAACTCAAAATTGTTTGCCCAGAAAGTCGTATTTTTAAGGCATTTTTGAAAGATATGGTATAATACAACAGAAGCCTTCAGAAAAATGAAGATCATGTGGAAACTTTAACAGTATTATTGTTTATTCTCAGCTGTGTAAGAACTAGAATCATACATTAGTGTGAAATATCAAATATGTGGCGATTTTGATTGTAAATACAGGATCACTTTATTGATTTTGCAATGATGAACATGAGGCACTGTTTTTGTAATTAATAATCATTGTAGATGTCTGTTATAAAACAGGTCCAGAGTAAGCTGTCAAATGTCACTATTTATCTGTTTTATGATATAGCACATTGGTGATGAAAATATTTCCCATTATACTCAAGCTTGCAATACATTTGAATTCATCAAAACATTGAAAATACAAGTGATATTTTTAATGTCTGCAAAATGGGCAAGAGGAAGTTGTTCTAGAAACGGCTGATTCATTAAATTCCTTTGTATCTATTTTAGACACAAACACGACTTTGACCACTGCCAAAGCAGAAGAGAATGTGGTGAGTGTAAAAGACAATGTTATGCCTAATCATTTGAAGGCATTTAATCTTAAATAGTCTTAGAATCTGCTGTTATATTTTCAGAAGAATAAGGGTCTTTACAAACTATTTATCTAGTCCATATTTATTTTTGCCTTGGTGAGCAAACTGTATCTATTAGAAATACTATGTGTACACAGAGACTTTGTAATTTCAACCCAAAAGCCCCTTGCGCATTTAAAATCACTAACTTGGATGAATAATAGTTGATTAATGAAGACCCAGAATACAATTACACTATAGATGCTTCAATGTTTTGGGGATAGAGTCCTACTTGATTAAAGGTTCAACTTTTGGTCTTGAAAGCTCAATGCCCTTGGGGGCTTGGCAGTTCGGGCTGGACTGTTCCCATGGGCACAGGGTCAAGACTGATTTCCATATGGCTGGGTCCAAACTGGAATGGCATGGTGAGCAAAAAAGCGATGGATTTAGGCCCAGTTCTTTGTACTGGGGTGAATGTATGACATTGTTCTGCATTCTGTCCATCAATTGTTCTTCTTGCATTTGTCACCCCGAGTGGGACGGGTATGCTCAGACGTGGGTCCTGTGCTCTCCATGCCACTGGAATCAAGCTATCCTGGCTGATGAGGGCCGAAAGTCTGAAACCGGTCCTAGGGAGCTTGTTTCCAGTCCAGGGAGGACCTGGCCTGACAGTTCGGGCTGGACTGTTCCCATGGGCACAGGGTCAAGACTGATTTCCATATGGCTGGGTCCAAACTGGAATGGCATGGTGTGCAAAAAAACAATGGATTTAGGCCCAGTTCTTTGTACTGGGGTGAATGTATGACATTGTTCTGCATTCTGTCCATCAATTGTTCTTTTTGCATTTGTAACCCGAGTGGGACGGGTATGCTCAGACCTGGGTCCTGTGCTCTCCATGCCACTGGAATCAAGCTATCCTGGCTGATGAGGGCCGAAAGCCCGAAACCGGTCCTAGGGAGCTTGTTTCCAGTCCAGGGAAGGCCTGGCCTGGCAGTTCGAGCTGGACTGTTCCCATTGGGCGCAGGGTCAAGACTGATTTGCATATGGCTGGGTCCAAACTGGAATGGCATGGTGAGCACAAAAACAATGGATTTAGGCCCAGATCTCTGTACTGGGCTGAATGTATGAAATTGTTCTGAATTCTGTCAATCGATTGTTCTTTTTTCATAATATTTTGTTGACAGGTATCTAATATTTGTTAAGAGAATTGAAAGAGGATGTCTTTCCAAGAATCAAACTTTAGTAAAATGTGAGTTGGGAAATGTATCAGACAGACTTATCTGCAATGTATATTTGGAGATCAACATATGTTTTATCTCCAATTTGTTGTGTAAGTCAAAGTTGTCTAATGCAGACTCAAGAGACCCACACAACCATGTCAGATGTTGAGCATATAACTTTTAGATAAAGGTTTCATGCATGTCATCTGATGTGAACTCACTTACATATCTAGTTAGAGTCCTGATAATCATGGATTTGCCACACATAGATGTTGCAAACCAATGGTCTGGGCCATTTTCTAGTATACTCCTGCCCATCGTAATAAAATTTGGAGACTTACCCTCATCAAAGAGGGAATTCTGAGCCTATTGTTAGGTACCACGTGATTCTACACGGGTAGGAGAACATTTCTGCCCTCACCACGTCTTCAACAAAGCCGACGCTGTCATCGCACCCCAGCTGCGGGACATTATCAACACCTCATTCGACACCGCCACCTTCCCCGAGAGCTGGAAGCACGCCGAACTCAGCGCTCTACTCAAGAAACCTACAGCAGACCCCACCGAACTCAAGAACTACCGCCCCATCTCTCTACTCCCGTTTCCAGCCAAAGTCATCGAGAAGACCGTCAACAAACAGCTGGCCGCCTTCCTCGAGACGAATGGATCCCTCGACCCATCACAGTCCGGATTCCGTGCCAACCACAGCACCGAGACCGCCCTCATCGCCGCCACCGACGACATCCGAGCCCTGATGGACAACGGAGAAACAGCGGCCCTCATCCTCCTAGACCTCTCCGCGGCTTTCGACACGGTCTGCCACCGCACCCTAGTGCAACGCCTCAGCAACATCGGAATCCAGGAGAAGGCACTGGAATGGATCGTCTCCTTCCTCGACGGAAGAACACAGAGAGTCCGCCTACCACCGTACAAGTCAGAGGCCACCGAAGTCATCTGCGGCGTCCCTCAAGGTTCCTCGCTGAGCCCTACTCTCTTCAACGTCTACATGAGCCCCCTCGCGGCCATCGCACGTCAACACAACCTCAACATAATCTCCTACGCCGACGACACCCAGCTGATCCTCTCCCTGATCAACGACCCCGCCACCACCAGAGCCAACCTGCACGAAGGGATGAAAGAGGTAGCCGAGTGGATGACGACGAGCCGCCTGAAACTGAACTCAGACAAGACGGAGGTCCTCATCCTGGGCTCCTCGCCCTCCGCCTGGGACGACTCCTGGTGGCCCCCCGCCCTGGGCACCGCACCCAAACCGACGAACCACGCACGCAACCTGGGCTTCATCCTGGACTCCTCCCTCTCCATGACCAGGCAAGTCAACGCCGTCTCCTCGTCGTGCTTCAACATCCTGCGCATGCTTCGGAAGATCTTCTGGTGGATCCCCACGGAGACCAGGAAGACCGTCACCCAGGCCCTCGTCACCAGCCGTCTGGACTACGGCAACGCACTCTACGCCGGAACCACCGCCAAGATCCAGATGAGACTCCAGCGCATCCAGAACGCCTCAGCCAGACTCATCCTCGACATCCCACGACACAGCCACATCTCCGGACACCTGAGAGACCTGCACTGGCTCCCGGTCAACAAGAGAATCACCTTCCGTCTCCTTACCCATGCACACAAAGCTCTCCACGATCAAGGCCCGAGCTACCTCAACAACCGCATCAACTTCTACGCTCCCAAACGCCACCTCCGATCTGCCAGCCACGCCCTCGCCGCCGTCCCACGCATCCGTAGAGCCACTACAGGAGGAAGGTCCTTCTCCTACCTGGCCGCCAAGACCTGGAACTCCCTCCCGGCCGACCTGCGCCTGACCCAAGACCACCTCTCCTTCAGGAAGAAGCTCAAGACCTGGCTGTTCGAGCAGTAGTGGCACCCCCCCCTCCCCCCCCCCCCCAGCGCCTTGAGACCCTACGGGTAGGTAGTGCGCTCTATAAATGTATTTGATTGATTGATTGAAGGGAGCAGTCAGTTTGCATTCCAAAGCCTTCCTCTAAACTCTAAAGTGGTAATCTTTTCTCTCTGTTTATGCTCTGCCAGACTGGGAGAATACCAGGCTTCAGGAAGGCTTTGTCAATGCCCCAGCCTATATTGAGGTATCCTCATTTAAAGGTGGATGCGGCGCATTTCTTGCTGTTTGTTTCTGATTGATTTATGAAAGTAGGGTATCTGTGTTTGTCTTTACTGTTACTTTTATTGGGGCACAGTTATTTATAGACGCTTGCAAGTTATCATAGTTTCAATTTTTAGGGGACCATATTTCTGCTGCTAAATTGGGTGGTCAATGTCTTATTCCCAAGACTTCCTTCAAAGTGGTAGCCTTTTCTCTTTTTCTACCCTTGGTGATACTGGGAGTATACTGAGCTACAGGTAAGATTGGCCAGCACTTTAGGCCATGTTCATGGGTCCTCATTTAAATATGGACTCAGCTGTGGTATGCCAAAGGCAATCCTATCAGTTCCCGTCCTGCCCTGGTCCATGCCAGGCATGCTGCAAGTTTGAGTAACAGGTGAGCTGCGACTCCCTTTTGACTTTGTGCAAAGCTCTACATAGCACTGTGAAATCTGCAGAGATCTTGAAAAAATAGTATGATTACCCTACGTTCGAACTTCCTGCTGGTGCAACTGTTTTGCCAACAGTCAGGAACCAGGCCACAACAAAGGCTTTTGTTCCTTGTGTTATCATTAATCTTATCATTATCACTTTACTAGAAGTAGCAACTGTAAAGTAATTAGCAGCATCTGTATTTTTGCAAGAGCATTTAATTATGCACAATATTAGTCTACTACCAATATATATGGCAACCACAATTAAACCAATGCCAATAATGGAGTCAAATATTTTCCTATCTCAATGGCCAAAAACCTCTCCCAGCCACATCCATATGCCATAGAGACTTAGGTGATTGCTGCATTAAATTGCATTTCACTTTTTTTTTTACACTATTCTTAATGTTATCTTTCTGTTTGTGTATGCTAATAGATGTTTTCGAAGAGGAGTGCAAAAAGCAGGCGCTAGAATTGCACAGATACCCTCTGTTGCTGGTAAGCGTTCATGTAAATCCATTATCATCAGGATCAGTTTGCTGACCAGTTCGATATTTCCTCCCAAATTTCTGGATTTCTTCTCATCTCCTCTAAAGAAACAGTCATTTCATAGATGAAATTAGAACCTAGAGGTAGTTCAAACAGCACGTCTATCCCTTTTTCATGATCATCAAATTGTCTAATAGTCGGAACAATGTACCTTGGATACCAAGTTCTTCTCCAATCTAAGGACAACCAAAGGTAGACTTGTGACTCAGAAATGAAATATGCATGACCTCTTTGCGGGCGGCCCTAGAGAAACAACAGTCATTGGGGAAGGTGATATCAATGGGAGGTACCTTAAAAGGAAGGTTTGACATTGTTAAATCATATTTGCTATGACAAAAACCCTAGAGACATTTTCAAGGCCGAGGGCGGTAAGGGGGAGATGCTGTCAAACTCTGGCAGTCTGTGCCCAAAGTGGGAAAGATGAAGGATTGCATCAGTAAAAACTGATGAATATTCCAATCAAAGGAATGCTAACTCCCACAACAGGCATGTATGTGCATATCCATCAGAAGGCGGAGCAACACATATGTGCTACCCTTGCAAGCCAAGCAACAGCTCTGTGGAAGAGAAGGTTCAGTACAGTTCAGTATGGGATAATTCCTCCTTGTACAACTTGTAAGGGCCCCACTAATAGCCAGATGCTCAAAGCAACGATACAAATAGGCCAGGCCCACATGGGAATCCGGTATCCAGAAGGTAGAGGCACCTTACCTTGGGTGGAGGTAATAACGATGGAAGGCTGTCAGGCCTGCCCCATGCAAATGTGGTTAAGCAGGCAAAAGGGCCCACCAACAGATAACAGGGCAGCGGCAGGAACATTTCCAGCAGAAGGTATGGGGTTAGGCACAAGTTTCAGCACATAAAAATATTAGTCTGCCCTATGTTTTTATGTGTGGAAACTCCCCAGTCATAGATACTATGGGAAATACCCTTGTGAATAACAATCAATTGTAAACTATCACAAGAGGTAAGTTAACCTTTGTGAATCAGGCCCCTGGTCTCTGGTCACAGGAAAACCAGCAGTTCCATTTTGTAAAGGATAGTGTCCATCATGGGCAACCAAACTACACACTGACTACTCTCCCAGGTCCAACAGAATATGGTGCCATTTTTAAGAGGAGGGACTTGGTTTCCAAGGGTGCATATTGGCAGTCAGTGGCAGTCAAGAGCTTGTGGCTACTGACTTGCCACAGTGGATGTCTTCAGCTTTTGTGGACATGGAGCTGTAATGGAAATTCACCAAACTGACTCTTGGAGTTCACCTCTTCTGTGTGGGGCTCAGGAGTAAGTTTTACACAAAGCAGGCACCGCAGACACAGTCCTCTCTTTGCTAGTCCAAGGATGAGCAGGTGTACTGCTAACTCTACTGCAGCCTTTCTTGCCAGGTACATTGAACAGCAGGGCAGTCCTTCTTTGGTCTTCTCTCTAGTCCAGATGTGATCTTAGGTGTTGGTGATAAGTGATGCCATAAGTATGCCCAAAAAATACCTTTGGGTATTGCGACGGTTAGTAGCCACTGGGATACTAGTTCCCCTTCCCCTGATGGCAACTTCCTGCAATGTGTGGCAACTAGCTATTCCACAATTCTGCCCACCTCCAAGATGGCTGAACCCCATCTCTCAGTGTTTAGAGCTTGGTTGCGCACCATAGAGGTGTGACTACCTTAGAGTAACACACCCACTAGAAAATTGTTTGGCAACTGTATTCCCCTCTCTCTCTCCCCATTGTAACTCCATCTACCTTAAAAGAAAGAGTAGCCCATCTGATGAGTGGTCCACATTTGCCCTTCAATGATGGCTTCCCCTTGAAGCTCGTCTTTTGGCCTAACACAATGTGTGGCTTCCTGCCGGGGAGAGGTGGTATCTCTTCCATTGGCAGGACTATTGCGTTCACGCTCATGGGATTCGTTCACAATTCTTCCTAGGAGGGCAGAAGACTGTCTTGTGACCAGCATCTGCAAATGGCCACTGGACAGAGTGGAAACTTTCTAAAAGTTGCATATACTCAAAAGTTACATTAATTTTCACTTGACAATCAAGTTGGATTTAATGAACAATTAATTTGATCCCTCAAAATAGTAAATGTAGTATTCCCATTCAGAAGTTAGCACAGACAAGATGTCAGCATGCAATCCTGTATTGATCAATAGGACTGCTTGCTTTTCCACTCTAAAAACGACAATTTGGGGGTTTTACTATTAAGACATATAAATATAAATGTTGTGCATTTTTGTGTACATGCGAAAAAGATTAGTCAGCCTGCGCACTCCCTGATATGTACTCTATTACTTAGTTACTATGCGTGTTTAGTACATTGTTTGTGTGCTGTTTGGTTGGAAGGCAGCCAGCCCTGATAAATGTTCAACCCCTGGTGGATACTCCACTAGTATACCAAACGCACAACTAGAATAGGTTATAAGAATTAAACAGTTAGTACATTTTTGACTTGCCCCAGTAATCACTCATGCAAAAAATATTTTCAAAAAATGTTATTCTTGTATTTTTTTGAACCGTACATTGTAAATGCTGTCACAACCAGTTACAAAATTTATGTACAATTATGTAAACAATGTTTGAATACATCAACTTTATTCCATGTTGATGATAAAGACAAGTGGATTCATGCAGTCACTTGCTAAAACTCAAAACTGTCAAATCACATGTATAACATAGACAAACAATTTAAAGAAAGTTTAGACAAAAGTTTAGAAAAAAAGGCCCAATGCATTTCGGGGGGTTCCCTTCTTCAGGGGCCCTGCAAAAAACAAAACATTATATCAATTCATGATAACCAAATATATCAACGCTGTATATTGAAAAACTTGCAAAACTCGCTTGTGACCAATGAAAACCTGCAGTTCTATATACACAACATAATGAGCACAGACCAATGAAAACAATTGTACCTAATATGAGCTTAATGTACAGGTCAAAAAATATAGGCTTGAAAAATGAAAGAAAAAGTGAGTGATGTACCACGCCACCAAGAGAGCACCGAAAATATGTGAATTTTGCCAACCAGTGTCACCAATTTAAACTAGGCATCCTGTCCAAAGTGAACAATCACGTGATTATTAAAGTTCTTAATACAACCATTTTACCAGGAAACTCCAATTCAAGTCCTTATTTGTGAAACTCACTTGAAATAAGAGACCGGAGAAACAACGGATGAGTTGATAACAAGAAATGAAGCTGTGTTAACCCTGTTGGACACAAAAGACAAACCAGTCTGCTGTTACGTACAAGCCTGCTCCTAAGCAATTAAACGTGCTCGGAAAACAGGCGCCGCTAGTTCGCTTACTTAAACAAAATGCAGCTGTGCAGTAAAGAATAATCTCACTGTTGAATTCTTTTCAATCGAGTCACTGTTTGTGTACAGATACAGACATAATCTTATTCTGGGATCTGAAACGTTTAAGACAGTGATATATGGCACACTCTGAAAAGAATAAAGAACATCAAATATAAGTAGGTGTATGGTTCACTCGAGAATGCTCACGGTTTAAACCTGCCCATTCAAAACTCGTATACCGCCTCAGAATGAAAAAACCTACAACCTAGCTACGTAACGCTGATAACTTCCTAATCTTTGACATGATGTTAAAGTGTTACTTATAGACTTGAGCTATATAAGACTGAGTCTAGTAATAATTAAATATCAGTAAAGCTAAAACGGCGCACCGAGTTGAAGCGCTCTAAGTTAAACTAAATAGGCGTCTCACCTTCCGTTGAAGGCACTGCTACACACGAGGTAGTATTCAGGATTGTTTGAACTCCGCTACGGCGACGGAGATGCCTGTAATCAACACTGATTCCCGGCTGAGCCTGAACAATAAAAAAATAACTATTATGAGCTACGAGAACCTCTGTAAGATTATTGGCCTCTGCTGCCGCTGCAAGACAAGTAATCGAACTTACCGCTTAATATCCAATCTGCACCGACTTGTGTATCCGAATCTAGTTCCTGACACGCAACCCGCTTCTCCTCGAGAATCTCTATTTCTAGTTTCTATGCGCACAGAAAGAGGACTACGACTCACCTCCGCTGTGGAGCCACCATATTAAAAGCATACTGTGTAAATATTAAAGATAAACAATTCGTGTGTCTACACGAGATGCCGCTAGAATATTCAAGAAATGCAACGTGATTTTCAAAAAGGTTGACAGAAGCAACCTATCACTTAATGTGGTAGCCAACAAATTAGAATTGGAAGTGTCTGTCTTCCGGTTTCTAAGAAATTTAAGGCTAAAACATTTCTTTACTAACGTGGTACCTTCCTCTGATGCACCATTAACTACTCAAGAAGAAGTGGACTTGGAATTGAGACCATTCAAGCCGAAAAGCATCCTCATGTCTCCTGTGTCACATAAAATACTTGATACCTTTGAGTCATTGGTACGTCACGATCTCACCAAATTGAATTTGCACCCACGTATGCGGTCAAATTTGAGAAAAGACGAAATGGATATCCTATGTAGATTGAGATCAGATGAACAAATAACCTTTCAAATGGCAGACAAGGGAGGTGCTCTGGTAGTAATGGATACGAGTTTCTATGTTCAGAAGGTCAATGAACATCTCAATGATGCAACTACACAAGTTGAAGCTTGTGAGTGGGCGCTTCTGAAATTACCTGAATTACCGGTCAATAAAATCTTCATCCTTGAATTGCTGATATTTTGTTTACAACACAGCTATTTGGAATGGCAAGACAAATTTTATCTACAAGTGAGTGGAACCTCCATGGGTTTTTCCGGAGCGCCGGCGTACGCCAATACATTCATGGCGCAATTTGAGGATACTCACATTTTCAGCCAAGAAATCTGGTCTACCAACTTAGCGTTTTATGTGAGATTCATTGATGACATTTTCTTGGTATGGAAAAATTCCCAAATTTTGCTGGAACAATTGATTGGAGAATTAAACAACAAACATGAGAGAATCAAATTCACTCATGAGATTGACCAACGCACCATTCACTATCTGGATGTCAAGATTACTCAAAGAGATAACAAGCTTGAGACACAAGTATACACTAAACCAACAGACAGAAATAACCTGCTCTTGTATACAAGTTTTCATCCACCATCTTTAATAAATAATCTCCCGTATTCACAGCTGTTGAGGGTGAAACGAATTACATCTAATACATCCAATCTCCAATCTGCACTACAACATCAGCAAGAGAAATTCAGTGAAAGAGGTTATCCAGAAAAAATTCTATCAGTGGCACTGAGCAAGACCGAATCACAACAATGACAAATGTAGCTGGTCACTAAGCTTAAGAAGAAAACAAACAGGCACGTATTTGTGTCCAAATACTCATCCAGGTCGCAAGCTATCAAACATATAATCAAATCAAGATGGGAGTTATTGAGGCAAGAACCGGATTTCAAGGGACTATATGATGAGGAACCTCTTTTTGCATATACACGCAGCAAAAATATCAAGGAGATCATATCTGCTAAAGCAGTTGTAACTCAACAACACTATCACGGAATGCGCAAATGTCAAAATTGCGTCCATTGTAATAATGTAATGACTGGGAATGTTATCCATCATCCACATTCAGGAAAAGAGATTTTACTTAAATACAATGGTGACTGTAATAGCTCTAATGTAATATACACAATCAAGTGTCCATGTGGAGCATTATACGTGGGCAAAACTTCCAGAAAGATTAAAGTTCGCATAACAGAGCACAAGAGCACATTCAGAACTAAATCCACAAAATTTTACTTTGCAACACATTGGCTAGAGCAGCAACACACTAAAGCTCAACTCAAGTTTACCATTCTTGAAATGATCACAGCCAAACCAGATCAAAATCATATCACATTACTGGCACAGAGAGAAGCTTGGTGGATTAAATATCTGCACACATTGGCACCTAATGGGCTCAATTACAGAATCGAATTGCAATGTTTTCTGTGATTGTATTGTCATTAATTATGTGTTAACAACTACCATTCGAGTTTCTGAAACAGTTATTAACACAGTTAACTACGTTTGTGAATGAGCTTATATTCAGGCCAAATCATACTTTTGGGCCTGAAGTCAGTTTCTTTTTCTGTCTTTATCTTACCACTATTCAGCGCACCATCAGTGCATACATTTTCCCATGGGTCTCTCTCTATAACAGGTCACATATTAGATGTATTGTGTCTTTGACAGTACACATTCTTTGAATACTGTTCACACAAAAGTCAGCTTCGAGTCCACTCAGGAAACTGAGATTATTATGGTGTTTCAATAAGTATATGTCAGTCATTGACATCAGCAGCAGTATTTTTTTCGTCACAAGACTTTATCCCGCAAACGGTATATGTCAGTTTTTGACATTACCAGAATTATCCATTCTGTTTTCACTTTTACAGCTTTGTAGCACATAGTTTCTGTTTATCACTTTCTTTTCATCATTTACACGTTGATCTAGAAATAGATCAACATATAGATAATTATTGTGCTACCAGCAGGGATATTGGCGTGTCAGCCAATTACAACGTTTTTTTCCCATGAGAGTTTATCAGCATCAGCATATGCCAGTCTGGGAGACCAGCAGTAATATCGACATGTCGGCCAATTATAACGTTTTTTCCACGTGAGAGTTTATCTGCATTAGTACTGTGTTATAATGGCGGTTTTACAGAGAGCTCCGTATTCGGCGTTTGTTTGGTGAGGGCTCAGCATTTGATATAAACATTAGCTACCACATTAAGTGATAGGCTGCTTCTGTCAACCTTTTTGAAAATCACGTTGCATTTCTTGAATATTCTAGCGGCATCTCGTGTAGACACACAAATTGTTTATCTTTAATATTTACACAGTATGCTTTTAATATGGTGGCTCCACAGCGGAGGTGAGTCGTAGTCCTCTTTCTGTGCGCATAGAAACTAGAAATAGAGATTCTCGAGGAGAAGCGGGTTGCGTGTCAGGAACTAGATTCGGATACACAAGTCGGTGCAGATTGGATATTAAGCGGTAAGTTCGAATACTTGTCTTGCAGCGGCAGCAGACGCCAATAATCTTACAGAGGTTCTCATAGCTCATAATAGTTATTATTTTATTGTTCAGGCTCAGCCGGGAAGCGGTGTTGATTACAGGCATCTCCGTCGCCGTAGCGGAGTTCAAACAATCCTGAATACTACTAGGAGCAGGCTTGTAGGTAACAGCAGACTGGTTTGTCTTTTGTGTCCAACAGGGTTAACACAGCTTCATTTCTTGTTATCAACTCATCCGTTGTTTCTCCGGTCTCTTATTTCAAGTGAGTTTCACAAATAAGGACTTGAATTGGAGTTTCCTGGTAAAATGGTTGTATTAAGAACTTTAATAATCACGTGATTGTTCACTTTGGACAGGATGCCTAGTTTAAATTGGTGACACTGGTTGGCAAAATTCACATATTTTCGGTGCTCTCTTGGTGGCGTGGTACATCACTCACTTTTTCTTTCATTTTTCAAGCCTATATTTTTTGACCTGTACATTAAGCTGATATTAGGTACAATTGTTTTCATTGGTCTGTGCTCATTATGTTGTGTATATAGAACTGCAGGTTTTGATTGGTCACAAGCGAGTATTGCAAGTTTTTCAATATACAGCGTTGATATATTTGGTTATCATGAATTGATATAATGTTTTGTTTTTTGCAGGGCCCCTGAAGAAGGGAACCCCCCGAAATGCATTGGGCCTTTTTTTCTAAACTTTTGTCTAAACTTTCTTTAAATTGTTTGTCTATGGTATACATGTGATTTGACAGTTTTGAGTTTTAACAAGTGACTGCATGAATCCACTTGTCTTAATCATCAACATGGAATAACGTTGATGTTTTCAAACATTGTTTACATAATTGTACATAAATTTTGTAACTGGTTGTGACAGTATTTACAATGTACGGTTCGAAAAAATAGAAAAATAACATTTTTTGAAAATATTTTTTGCATGAGTGATTACTGGGGCAAGTCAAAAATGTACTAACTGTTTAATTGTTATAACCTATTCTAGTTGTGCGTTTGGTATACTAGTGGAGTATCCACCAGGGGTTGAGCATTTTAATGTACAGCACCATGCACTAGAACTCAATAGGCCATAGCTTCTTTTGAAGCCTTGTTCTCTTTTGTAGTCAACTTGGGGCAGAGTTTGGGTTGATCTAGAGTAACCAATGCCAACATGGAATTGTCTACATATTAAATTGGAGTTGACTTACAAAAGAAAACCAGTCTTAGGCTTCTGTATGAAAAGGAAGGGCCTAAACATTTTTATACATAATCAATACATTGAATGAGCTAAAACATTTGCATTTTTAAGTGCTGTACATTTTTTAGTTAATTTTTTCTTTTTTCAACTTTTTCTTTATAATTTTTTTTTACTTGACTCCTAAATAAAACCATTCAAACTTTGGAAATGTTTAAACCATCCCATTTTCTTGCCAATTAATCCGAGATTACCCAGTGTATACAATGTTACTATCCCTTATCTGAATGGGACTCAATCTTGTCCATTCCTCCCTTCTTTTTAGAGTGATTGCAGCTAGTATATTTCTATATTCCTATTATCATTCAATGTGCAAATTATTAAGTACATGCAAGAGGACCACTTCTAGTTATCTCAAGCTTCACTTCCTACGTTTTCAATTCTTGTCCGGATCAATTTCTTTCTTCATTCGCACTGTCAAAAACATATCTATATTCCAGTTCAAATGTTCTTTTTAAAATTTTTGTTTTCACATTCACACAACGAGCTTCCTTACTCATGGGTTTTTTCCATTTCTCCAATTTCTTTAATTTAAACATCTGTAATGACATTCTTTCTTCTTTCAACTTCTGCAAGCATGAGTATCCCCCATTTCTCCAATGTCTTTCTTTCTCCATTCCCATCCCCTTATGTCACTTCACAGGCCATCTTTGCAACGTCTCTAAACCCATCATTAAACAGCTTAATGATATTTCTGAGTCTTTGTCCATTTCATTTTCTATACTTGGACCCCAGAGTTATTCTATACATCCTTGTAACCACCCCTGACTCTCACTTTCTCTTTTGTGCCATCATACTCCATACTGTGTGCTCCCCATGGAAATGGCATATAGCCATCAACATAGCTACCAAGGTTTCAGATTGCTTATGTGTGTCACTTTCAGAATTTAAGTGTAGTAATGAGTGACATTTAACACCTATGGGGCGAATACGATATCATTCGGAAGGGCTCCCAATCGGATTCAGGCTTGCTAAATCTGATTCGGAAGCCTTGTTACCGACCGAATCGGTCACAGTTCCGAACGACCTTTTACAATGCCCAGAAACTGCAAGAGCTGTCCGAATCAGTTCCGAAAGGCATTCGGACAGGTTGAGCCTTTCCAGACCGATTCCTACAGCTCTATGGACCCGGTTTCTGAGCGAGAGAGTACAATGACCGATTCGGACAGCTGTTCCGAATCCGTTTCTCTGGAACAAAATGGCTGTCAGAACATGTGTTTTGGGGCCCATAGCAGGGGCCCACCGAATCATGACTGTGGGTGTACCCCTGGGTCCCCTCTTCCTAACCATGCACAGTGTGGCAGGCACCATGGGGTGCCCACCACAGGTTGCACAATTTTCCCCAGCCACCCCTTTTTTCGATGGGGGCCTGTGTTTTCGTTCGGAACACATGCTCCTTTTGAAGTCAACAGGAGTCCGACCGAATCGTAACCAGAAGCATCAGTATGCATCCAAATCGCTTGGTCGGACTCTCCCGATCTGGGTCATTCGGAAAGCATTTTGGTACCGATTCAGTAGGAATGCTTTGCGAACGAGATTGTAATTGGCCCCAATGAGTGACTTCTTTCTTCCAAGCAAAATCAAGCAATGAAGATGAGGTAAACAATTATAAATATCAGAAATTACATCCCTTTGAGAAACGAAAAACTCTAAGAAGATTTTAAAACTGCTGCAAAACTAGCCCACTGTACTTATATAAGCGTGATACCTGGAAGCAGTGTGTCACTGCAGCCAAGCTCCAAGTTCAGGGGTTTTATAGTGGAAGGGGGAGGTGAGAGAAGGTTACATACATGGGGATTCTTCCTGGAGGCTGTGTGTCGCTGCAGCCAAGCCTCAGATTCGGGGGTTTTGAGGTAATCAGAGGGGTGTGAGAAAGCTCCATACACACAGAGTAGCACTGAGCATGGATTGAGCGGCAGGCAATGCTGCCTATGTTCTAATCTCATCCTCCAGCAATTATAGACAAAGCATTAGCATGTGATATCAGAAAGAGATACCCAGCTAGAGTAGAAATTGTTCAGTCTGAAACTGTAAAAGCTGGGACAAATCCCAGCTTCTCTGCGTCACCAAATTGTGTAATCCTAGACAAACTGTTTATTTCACAGAGCCTTCTTTATGTTCATCATTACATATGGGAGTGCCTTAAATATGTGTGTCCTACAAAAACATGTTAGTATAAATTGTGATGGTTCCAACTAATTGTGCAAAAAAGTTCCTTCATATCTTTGAGTTTAACTGTACTCTGTAAATGTGTTTGTATAGCACCTTCTATCCTGAGTTCTTTTAGTGCTGTATTCATACCGCTGTGGAACCCTTCTTGGGATTCCTGTGAAATGTCCACTCCTGGGCACTCCCAAGGTGAAGCCAGGCATCCAAGCA
Source organism: Lissotriton vulgaris (assembly GCF_964263255.1). NCBI lineage: Eukaryota > Metazoa > Chordata > Amphibia > Caudata > Salamandridae > Lissotriton > Lissotriton vulgaris. The sequence continues at coordinate 220,979,415 of NC_141685.1, forward strand.
CTGCTGGGGCCGTTGTGGAGATTAAGCAAGCTATTGCCCAGAGTCACAGAGTGGGACTCCATGATTGGAATAGGCACCGAGGCGAGAATGATCAGGTCCGGGGAAATTGTGTCCAAGAGCCGCCGAGGCGGGAATTGAACCCTGGTCCCGGGCCAGCCCTCTGTATCAGGGTCTGCCGCGCTAACCATTGAGCCACACTTCTCCACTCCACTACTCTGCACATGTTTAAAACGTTGCAGACATTGCACAACTGAATCAGAGGAGGAACAGGCATTCTGGGGTTACTAAATATTTTCTAAATAACACCATGGCTAAAATGCTGCAAGTAAATGTCCTCTGCACAATATAGATGACATTGATTGGTTTGTGAGGTGCAAATTGGAATCCTGTTCATTGCTTCTTGTCGCAGTTTTGTGTAGCGCTCTATGGAGCACTTTACATGAGCACCAGTCATAACATATATGGTCAGATTTGTTCTTAGGGAAGATTAAGTCATTTACCCATATTCACAAGTTGTTGAGGTAATGCCCAGACTTGAACCTGGTTCCAAAGTTCCAACGTCTGCAGCTCTGGCAGTAACCCCACATGCTCTGCCATGTTTCGTGTTTGATTTAATGGGATATAATGTTACTCGAGCTGTAAAAGGAATCTAGTTTGCTTACAGGCTACACATAAGAACTGACGTGCCTCTCAGAAAACACCCAGTAGAAAACACATCATGCAGATTAAAAACAATGCTCCCATGAAGTGAATGCTTCTTTCCTGGTGTTCCTTATTTTTATAACTACTCCCTTTTGCGTCTTCTGCTCCTGGTTCTTTCGCCATAAGCTGGGTTTGTGCTCCCCGCTGTCGCCCCTGGGCACCACCCCCACTGCCTAGTGCCTTCCTTACAGCTGTCGGGAGGGGAGAGCCATGTGATAGCTCTCCTCTTGGTGCGTCATAAAATTATCCGACTCCATGCTGCCTTCTCGACCACCTCCACGCAGTACACTATTAGGGGTCGCTCCTACTCGCCTCGGGCACTGCGGGAGAAGGCGTTTAGCAAGGTACAGGAGACTGCATTTATTAAGGATTACTTCAGGCCAGGTTTGTTGTTTTATCTGGACATCGCCAGTAAAAACCGGAGCACCACATGAAACAGGCCTTCAAACAGCCCAGCTAAAATATATCAGGCAGTACACTGACCTGTACAGCTACCCCTCGGTACTCAACTATACTGGACGGGCGGTTGGCCAGCAATGAAAAAGGAACCTGCAGCTCGTCATAGCATATGCTCTAATTATGTTTTTCAAGGTATGGGCGATGTTAACTTTGCATTCAAGCTTGCTGCTGCCAGCTTTGCATAGCGCAGTGAGTAAAACACAGTGCGCAATGTTCCAGTGTGCCCTCAAATAGCAACCACTTTTATGAAATATCTTAAAAATCACAAGACACGCGAAGGCTTGCAGGCAGCCACAATAAAATAAATCTGCCCACACTGACCTGCGCACCTACCGGCCCTTTGGGACTTCAAATATACAGCACAGGTAGCGGTGCAGCAATGAAAAAGGAAGCTGTTGAAAAGATGATGCAAAACAGGTGCTGAAGTCTTCTTTATTTCAATCTTCCACCACCACAGGTTCCAGTCAGCTGGAGTCAGCTGTGGAATGTTGGCTCACAAAGGCATGGCACATGCCATGCGGGGCGAAAGGGAGGGCGAACGGAATGTACTAAGGTACTAGAGATCATAATATATCCTTTGCAAAGGGTGACAAAGAGGAAAGAAAAAGGAAGTAGACCCGAACGGGGAGAGAATAGGGGAAGAGAAAAAAGAGAAAAATTGCACAAAGACAGAACCGTGATAAAGGAAAATATAAGCATGAGATATAACCAGACCACATATTCAGTTGAAGTACTTAACCCCCACAGGAAAATACTAGGTTCTAAGTGAATACATATGAATGAGATATAACCACATAAAAGCAAAATTCATGTTAAGCTGTAGTCCTTAAAGCCACACAGGAAAAGACTAGGGACCAGATGTAGGTAATCCCATTTTACCGACTCTAAAATACCGAATCATACCGATTCGGTATTTTAGATTCAGAAAATGGGTTGTAGGTCATTTTTCGGTAAAAAATACAGAATCAGTAAAATTCGGATTTTCCAATTCGGTATTTACCGAATCGGTAAATAGTGATTCGGTAATACCCATTCAACCCTATGGGCCTCCACGTCCATAGGAATGAATGGGAACTACTGAATCGGTAAATAACGAATCAGAAATAAAAAATACACCAAATTGAGCCTGGCAACCAATCAGGATCACCCACAACAAAGCAACAGTGGAATCAGCCAATCAAATGCATGAACCCCACCCCACTACTAGGAAGTGGCCACACCCATGCAGATGCAGAATACCTGAACAAGCAGGAGAGCTGTGAGAGACTGAGGAACAGGCTGCCCTGAGCTGAGCTGAGCTGCACAATGGAGTCCCAGGAGTCACAGAGGGATGGAGCTGAGCGCAAAAGGAAACTGAAATTCAGCACAGCTGAACTGCAGGTGCTGGTGGAGGAAGTTGTGAGGCACCACACCCAGCTCTTTGGAAAACAGTCTCTGCATGTTGCAGAGTCTGTTAAAAGAAACACCTGGCTGGGGATCCAGTCCAAGGTGAATGCCATTGGGGTTACAACAAGAGAAATTGATGACTTAAAAAAACAATGGTATGATCTTAGGATCATAACCAAGAAAAAGCCGGCAGCACAGAGAAAAGAAGCCAGTGCCACAGGGGGAGGAAGGAACCGGGCACCTTCATTAACAGACCTGGAGCAGCTGGTGGAGTCCACCCTGGAGCCAGAGAGTGTCCATGGGATAGGGGATGCTGACAGCTCAGCCAGAGCTGCAAGAAAACAAGGTAAGCTGCATGGACATCAATCCTCACCCCCTTCCCAGCCCCCCTTCCCCAATGTGGTTGTGTGTATCACACTCCAGTAAAGGTTTTAGGATTTTCCTGCAATGCATCATGGGAGACGTAGTCAGAGAAACATACATCAATACATTCATCACAGAAAACAGCAAGGCATGCCACACACTACATCCAGAAGCAGTTGAGGACTATGCAATTTTGTGACAGGAATGTGATTTAATAATGACACACAGGTCTACATCACCACTGAGCCAATGTTAATATCTCTCAGGAGAGTCATCAGGCAGGACCGAGCAGGAAAGGGAGGAGAGGGTACCGCCAACGGAGAGGAGTGAGGACGCAGGCACAAGTGCAGGGCAAAACACTGATCGACCACCTGCACCCACAGCACAGGCATCAACAACACCAGAGCAACCCACCACAGCACAGCCTTTGTCACCTCTGCTATACGACGTACCACAGCAGGACCCACCACCACACTCCCCCACACCAACTTCAGTCTCATCAGAACTGGTAAGGCCCAGGAGGCATGATGTGCCCCTCTCAGGATCTTGGAGAAGTTTGATGAGGATGATGGAGAGGGTGACACACAACCAGATCCACTGAAGGCAGACAACGCTGGGCAGCAGTCCGCATCTGTAGGTGTGCGTACCGGTGCCAGACACCGAAGGGTACGGGAGGGAAGCGATGGTCAGGATGGAGAGGGGGTCTTCTGTGGCCTGCAGGCCACTATGGTCAAAGTGCAGCGCCTGCAAGCAAAGGGAATATTACCTGTGCAGAGACAGGTGTGCCACTTAAATACCAAGATGGGCAACATTGACCGGGGGATTGGCTCCATGGCAGAGAGCATGAAAGACATGGCAGACGGAATGAGGGACATGTCGCAGTGCATAATGGCTCTCCGTGACAAACTTGATTCTGACCACACAGAGAGGCGGTGGGATAGGCAGTGTATGTGCCAACAAACCAAGGACATGAACCGGCTTGCTACAGCCTCCTCCCTGCTATGTCGGCGGTGTGTTGCCATGCAAGATGGCATTGTGCACTGCTGCACTGATTTGTCTAGGGGGATGGGGAGAGTAACCTCGGCCATGGAACTACTTCTGACAAACCAGTCAGCCAATGCCGGGGACACAGGTATGGGGGACACTGAAGACTCCACCAGCAGGAGCAGCTGTAGCACTCCCATACTCGACATTCGGAGAAGCAGCAGGCGCCAATCTGCTGACCCTGGATCCACTGCCACCATTTTCACCCAGCCTCGGGCATCCCGCACTGTTGTGCATGGGCGCAAACAGTAATGCACCTCACAACCCACAGGACATGTCAGGGTGAAGTAACCTGTGACCACCCAGTGAGGTATTCAGACATTGAGGTAGCATGATGTGCTATCATTAAATTGCCGTAGTGCCCATTAAACTACGTCATTCAACAACAAAGACTGGCTGTGTCTCCTTACTTACTTAGAAATTGCTGCGTGTGATCTCTGCCCGTCTCAGTCTCCCATCTGTGGCTGGTGCTGCTCCTGCTGCATATGGCTCTGACTGTTCAGTTCCATCATCAATGTCCTCATGATATGTCATTTCCACTTCTGTGCCTTTCTTGGTGGCAAGGTTGTGCAGCATGGCAAAGGTCGCAATGATCTTACTGCAGATGATAGGAGTGTACTGCCGTGCAACTCCGCTCTTGTGGAGGCAGCGGAACCTGCTTTTTAGAAGTCCAAATGTGCGTTCTACAACGGATCTATGACAAAATATCGACAGACAAAATATCGACCACAGAAACATCGAGGCTGAAATATCGAAGGCTAGTATATCGGCATCCTATCTACAACATGGTAAGTACAAAAATATCGAGAAAAAAAATATCGATGTTAAAAATATCGTAAATAAAAATATCGTTTTATATCTGTTAAAATATAATGTGTAAAAAAAAGTAAATACTACTTATAAATAAAATAAACATTGTTAAAAATATTTAGTAATGTTTAAAATTAATAAATAATAGATATATAATAATATACCATTAATTAAACACATATGTAAAATATATATTATATATTTACTTAATAATACATTTTAATAATTACTATAATTACTTATAAATTATTTAAAAATATTATAAATTACAAATAGATCTCCACAAATAAAATAATTACATAAAAAATAAATAATTATTTTTAATAAATTAAAAAAATTAAATATACTTCCAATATTTTTAAAATTAATAACATAATACATTATCTAAATTGATTCAAAATAATAAATACAACTTTTATTTAAAGTCTAACAAAAACAACAGTATTAAAAACATTGGATAGCGTAAAATGTAACATTACTATTCCCACTCAGAAAATGAAAAAATTAGGGAAAACATTGTATAGCATAGAGATAAAAATTACTATTACCACTACAGAGAGTGAAACAGTAAAGAAAACATTGGATAGCGTAAGAGTAAAAATTACTATTCCAACTCCAATGAGTGAAACAGTAGGGAAAGCGCTGGATAGCGTAGGGATAAAAATTACTTTTCAAACTCCAGAGAGTGAAACAGTAGGGAAAGCGCTGGATCGCGTAGGAGTAAAAATTACTATTTCCACTCCAGAGAGTGCAACAGTAGGGAAAGCGTTGGATAGCGTAGGGGTAAAAATTACTATTCCAACTCCAAAGAGTGAAAAAGTAGGGAAAACGTTGGATAGCGTAGGGGTAAAAATTACTAATCAAACTCCAGAGAGTGAAACAGTAGGGAAAGTGCTGGATAGTGTAGGGTTAAAAATTACTATTCCAACTCCAGAGAGTGCAACAGTAAGGAAAGCATTGGATAGCGGGTGGGTAAAAATTACTATTCCCACTCCAGAGAGTGCAACAGTAAGGAAAGCATTGGATAGCGTAGGGGTAAAAATTACAATTCCAACTACAGAGAGTGCAACAGTAGGGAAAGCGTTGGATAGCGTAGGGGTAAAAATTACTATTCCCACTCCAGAGACTGCAACAGTAGGGAAAGTGCTGGATAGCGTAGGGGTAAAAATTACTATTCCAACTACAGACAGTGAAACAGTAGTGAAAGCGCTGGATAGCGTAGGTGTAAAAATTACTTTTCCCACTCCAGAGAGTGCAACAGTAGGGAAAGCGTTGGCTATCAAAGGGGTAAAAATTTCTATTCCCACTCCAGAGAGTGCAACAGTAGGGAAAGCGTTGGATAGCGTAGGGTTAAAAACTACTAATCCATCTCCAGAGAGTGCAACAGTAGGGAAAGCGTTGGGTAGTGTAAGGGTAAAAATTACTATTCCAACTCCAGAGAGTGAAACAGTAGGGAAAGCGTTGGATAGCGTAGGGGTAAAAATTTATATTCCCACTCCAGAGAGTGCAACAGTAGGGAAAGCGTTGGATAGCATGGGGTAAAAATTACTATTCCAACTCCAGAGAGTGAAACAGTAGGGAAAGCGTAGGATAGCGTAGGTGTAAAAATTACTATTCCAACTCCAGAGAGTGCAACAGTAGGGAAAGCGTTGGATAGCATAGGGGTAAAAATTACTATTCCCACTCCAGAGAGTGAAACAGTAGGGAAAGCGCTGGATAGCATAAGGGTAACAATTACAATTACCACACCAGAGAGTGCAACAGTAGGGAAAGCGTTGGATACCGTAGGAGTAAAAATTACTATTCCAACTCCAGAGAGTGAAATAGTAGGGAAAGCGTTTGATAGCATAGGGGTAAAAATTACAATTCCCACACCAGAGAGTGAAACAGTAGGGAAAGCGTTGGATAGCGTAGGGGTAAAAATTACTATTCCAACTCCAGAGAGTGCAACAGTAGGGAAAGCGTTGGATAGCATAGGGGTAAAAATTACTATTCCAACTCCAGAGAGTGAAACAGTAGGGAAAGCGTTGGATAGCATAGGGGTAAAAATTACTATTCCAACTCCAGAGAGTGCAACAGTAGGGAAAGCGTTGGATAGCATAGGGGTAAAAATTACTATTCCCACTCCAGAGAGTGAAACAGTAGGGAAAGCGTTGGATAGCGTATGGGTAAAAATTACTATTCCAACTCCAGAGAGTGAAACAGTAGGGAAAGCGTTGGATAGCGTAGAGGTAAACATTACTATTCCCACTCCAGAGAGTGCAACAGTAGGGAAAGCGTTGGATAGCGTAGAGGTAAAAATTACTATTCCAACTCCAGAGAGTGAAACAGTAGGGAAAGCATTGGATAGCGTAGGTGTAAAAATTACTATTCTAACTCCAGAGAGTGCAACAGTAGGGAAAGTGTTGGATACCATACAAATTAAATAAAACATACTTTTTAATAACTAAACAAAATTTTAAAAAAGTTAATATTAAAGAAAAAAGAAGATTTGAATAAATAATTAACAATAAATTAACAATAAATATCAATTAATAAATAATAGTTACCAAATAATAAATATTAAGCAATAACATAATGTAAACACAAAACAAATATTATTATTAATTAATTACCAATTAAAAACCATTAAACAATAATATTATTTGTATACCAAAAAATACTTTTTATATCACATTAATTGCAAATTATTTACAAATAATTTCCAATAAAAAATAAATTAATTACCAATTAAATAAATTAATTACCAATTACAAACATTACCTACCAATTACAAACATTAACTACCAATTACAAACATTAATTACCAATTAAATAAATTAATTACCAATTACTAGAATTAATTACACATCAAAGACATTAATTACCAATTACAAACATTAACTACCAATTACAAACATTAACTACCAATTACAAACATTAATTGCCAATTAAATAAATGAATTAACAATTACTAATATTAATTATCAATTAAAACAATTATTTACCAATTAAAATTATTAATTGCCAATTAATAATTAATTAAAAAAACATAAAAGTTCAATACCAATACATACAAATAATTCATTACTTAATTACAATTAAAATACTTCCCACCCAATTCCCCTATAAACCCACTACCCGCTACAGAATTTAAACGCAAACATTAACTAAAATTATTTTATCATTCCTAAAAATTAATAATTAATTTAATATAATTAAATTACTTCCCACCCTATTCCCCTATAAACCCACAACCGGCTCCGGTACTAAAACATAAAATTGACTTAAAAATAACATTATTAATTTATGAAAATAGTTCACATATAACTTAAAACAAATAAAATACTTAACAAAAAACATATAACGCATACATATTAAATACATACTAAAATACATAACAATAGTGCAAATATCAATATTAGTAACATCGAAATTACTAACATCGATATATTTGATATCGATATTACTGACTTCAATATTACTTACATCAATATAAAAAAGTACGATATTACTTACCTCAGGGTCGATATTCTATCCCACGATATTCTTGACATCGATATTCTTCACCTTCGATATTTCTAACTCGATATTTCTGTAGGTCGATATTTACAACTCGATATTTCGACTGTGTACCTTCTACAACGCTGCGTGTTGCTCTGTGTGCCACATTGTAACTCCTCTCACTCCTGGTAGATGGATTCAGGTAGGGGGTGAGCACAAAGGGCGGCATAGCATAAGCGCTATCGCCTAGGTGGAAAAGAGAGAGCCATTACTTACATACTCATAATACATTCATCTGCAATAACTATCATGGTGTGTCACAGTTATTTACCTAGCAGGTATCCTTCCCCAAAATCTCCAGCAGCAAGGCGTGTGTAGATCCCACTGTTCTGGAATATGTAGGAGTCGTGTGTGTTCCCAGGAAAATTTGCTAAAATGTCTGTTATGATGTTGCCAGCGTTGCATATCACCTGCACATTAATTGAGTGTGTTGACTTCCGGTTCTTGTATATGTATTCTGTGGCTGCAGGTGGGCAGATTAGGATGTGGGTGCCATCTATACAGCCTGTAACATGAGGGAAGTGTGCCAGTTGATAGAAATCCATTTTGGTCTTCACCAGTTCCGCATGTATCTCAGGGAAGCTAATGTTATGATGCATTATCTGCATCATAGCCTCCAGGAACTTCCTGAAGAAACGGGACAGGCAGTTCTGGGACACCCCACCTACCACAGCAATCACACTCTGGTAACTCTCAGATGCAAGCAGGTGTAGGCTACACAGCACCTGCACATGGGGTGGGATGGCGTGCACCCTGGGTGTTGGGTGCTCCAGGAGTGGGTGCAGGTCCCTGATCAAGTCCAGGATGGTTTGGGGGTGAAGCCTGTACCTTTGCAATATCTCAGGCTCTGTGAGTTGGAAAAGCGTAATCCTCTGCCTGTAGACTTGCTCCTCCCTTCTCCAGACCCTCTCACCTGCTGCCTGTAGCCGTATCTGCCTTGCAATGACGTAGAATGCCACCATTCTGGTCAAACTATTGCATTTTGGGGCCTTTTATATAGCCTGCACCTGGTTACCACCTGCTTTCACTCCATGGTAAATGCAGACTCTTAAATACCGAATTTCACGAAATTCGGTATTTTTGAGGTTTCCTACATCTCAATGGTCATTTTTTACCAGTTCTTATTTACCCATTCGGTAAATAAGAATTCGGTAAATAAGAATTCGGTAAATTCCGATAAGGTATTTACTGACTAATTTTTACTGATTCGGTAAAATTTTGCCTCCTACATCTCAAAAAGCCAATTCCGGTCGGTAACGGCCGAAATTCAGTATTTTCGGCCATTACCGACCGGTATTTGGCTACCTACATCTGGCCCTAGGTTCTTTGGAATATCCTGGGAACGTAAGGTTCATTGTTCCCCTTTACTCTTTCTAGTACCGGACCCACCACAGACCCTTTCAACCATCTGTGAGGAATAATGTTGTTCATGCTCCAGATTTGACTGTTTTCAAGATGGACCACATATCCTGATGGGTTCAGAAAATCTGAAGGCTTCCCTCCTGCGTGGTTTAGGATGGTCAACCCTGACCCAATCTCCTTCCTGAAACACACAGGATTTGACATGCTTGGTCTGCTCATATCTGTTCTTATACTTGACCTGGTGGTCACTCACTCTCCTAGAAGTTTTGTCATGGTCCGCTGAACACTGATCCTTTTTTCATACCTGGAGGGGATACTCTGGTTTTAGGAGCTGTGCCCTTTAAGGACATGAATGGGGAAACAACAGTAATAACGTAGGGGGTGGAACAATATGCCCAGATGGTTTCCTGTAAAGATGTCAAAGAAAGAGGTGCCAAGTATCTCTGCTCTTTGTAGACACTCCTTGAACATGTGGTTCATCCGCTCTACCAGCCCATTGGTGTAGGGGCAATACAGTGCTGTTTTATGATTGGTAATGTCAAACCCACACAAGAACTCTTTCATATTTTCTGACGTGAATTTGTCAATAACAAAGATACACGGCATACCTTCCTCCAAGAATCCCCCTTTCAAGAACTGTATAATGGCCTCTGAATTGATCTGGTGTACACACATGAATACCACCCAAAGAGTGTGCTAATCCACCAACACCAAGTTAAAGAGCTTTTAAACATTTTGAGATTAAGTGGACCAATAATGTCAAATGCTAATTTGGACCACGGCTATCGGGAACCTCTACAGGAGGAAGCAGGGGTTTACAGATCTGGTGAATTTTGTCCCTCTTCTACACTCCAAACAAACTCCCACTTTGTTTTCCGTCATGACATCTACGCCTGGCCAGCAAAAATCCAGGCATATGCAATAATTTTCTCCCTTAGGAGGAGGGACGATTTTCTCTCGCCTATAAGCAGTTCCCTCCTGTATGTATAACTTAAACCTTACCTCCCGGTAATTACACAGCAACATGGGAAAATCGCTTTTAGCAGAAGGCCAGCCCTATTCTTTCAGGGAAGTCATTTCCTCATCCGCTTCAACACAAGCCTCCCATTCCTCCCTATTCATGCTTGTTAACTTCAATATGTCCTCCCCACACTCTCCATCATCAGATCCTTCTTCCACAATGGTCGAAAGTGGGATAAAAAAATCTGCTAACACATTTTGTGTTCCTGGTACGTATTTGACCTTAAAGTTGTACCCTTTGAGTCCCAAAATCCATCTCGCATTTCTGGGAGTGTTCTTGATCAACCCTTTTGTGGTGAAAACAAACATTAGAGGCTTATGGTTGGTTTTTAAAGTAAAAGGTATGCCAGAAAAGAAAAATCTGAAATGTCTAATTGACCAAAGCAAGCCAGTGCCTCTTTCTCCACCACCGAGTAATTTCTTTCCACCTCTTTCAAAGCTCGGAGGCAAATGCAGAAACTTGTTCTTTACCCTACACAAATTGAGTAAGACTAGCCCCCAAGCCCTTATTGCTGGCATCGGTGCACAGGAAAGTAGGTTTGGTAGGTCAAACCTACCCAGGGATGGTGCAGCCGCAAGTCCCTTATTTACTGCCACAAAGGCATCATGACATTCATTACTCCATACATAAGGGACCCTGGACTTAAGAAAACTCTGCAACAGTTTTACAATGCTGGCATAGTTACGAAGAAATTTGGAGTCATATGTTGATAGAGCCAGGAAATATTTGAGGACCTCTACACATGACGGGGCAGCAGTATTTTGGATTGCTTTAACCAGATCTAATTTGGGCTTGATGCCGTCTCATGAGATAGTGTGACTAAGGTACTCTATCAACCCTACTCCAATGTGACACTTCTCAAGGTGAGTTTTGGCTTCTTTACATTGGACAACACCCTTCTCAGCATGATATTGTGCTCCTCCACATCCTTTCCGTAGATGAGGATGTCATCTTGGAAGCACAATGTCCCTGGAAGGTCCCTCAGCACATGCTGCATGATTCTCTGGAAGGCAGCGGCAACCGTAGCCAATCCATGATGCACAAGCAGGAACTGAACCACACCAAGGGGGATCACAAAAGATGTAAGGTAGCGAGCATCCGGATGAATCTCTACCTGGCAGTATGCAGACAAGAGATCCAGAATACTGAAACAACTTGCTCCCTTAATTAAAGTAAGAACCTCATGAATGAATGGCAGTGGGTGTTTGCCAACCAAATATTTTCATTGACATCCCTAAGATCCACACATAGTCTGATGCCTTTACTAGAAGCTTTAGTAGTGAGAACTATGGGAGCCAACCACTGGGAACTCTTAATTGGTTCAATAACCCTTAAGTTAAGTGATCGGTCCAGCTCAAGTTGGAGAGGAGCTTGCTTAAGGTGAGAAATAGGCCTAACCTTATGTGCAATAGGTTTAGCATTAGATTTGAGTTTGATGGAGTGCTGGTAATTTGTAATTAATCCAAGCTCCTCAGAGAATACCCTTGGAAAATCATTACATACCCAGTTCCTTTTGTTCCTTCCAACCCAATAGATTGGACCCTTTCTACATGACATATATTTTACCCACAGTACTCCTACCCTTGAATCCAATTTCTATGGTAGTCATCTCCACCAGTGGTATGGTTTCCCATTTTAACCCCCCAGGTAGGATGTCAGGTTACTGCAAGACTTCCTACCAAGAAGGGAATAGTTCCGAAAACTGTTTGACATCTACCAAAGTGTAAGGGGAACATGGGTCGACAAATACTGACACTGTTTTTTATCTTAATTGAGGTTACATCAAGGAAATCTTGTTGCATCATTGCCATTTTGTAGTTGGAACACCAATTTCGTATAGGGTGGCAAATCTGGCTCAATAGCCAAAAGTGGTTTAGTATGCTGTTCCAAGCAGACACTTGCCAATTGACCCCTTTTTCTACATTTGTGACATACCACTGTTCTCGCTTGGCAAATCACATTGTTTGCTAAATGACCTGGACTGCCACACCTGTAGCATTTAGGTTTAACTCCTAAAGGTAGTGTGTTAAAAATGTTATTCTTGATATCCTTTCCAACATCATGTTTATTGATAACATTTACATCTGCCTGCTTGTCACCCCCATCCTTCATAGCCACAATACAATCTGCGGTATGTTCAATCCCTACTGCTATATCAATAGCTTCCTTAAGATCAGGATTAGCTACCAGGAGTCTTTCTTGGATTTTTAGGCTGTTGGTGCACCTGACCAATTGGCCTCTGATAAGGGAATCTTGGAGAGACTCGAATTCACATGCATTAGATAGGCTTTTACTGCAGCGTTAAATGGTTTTACTGTCTCGTTTTTAGCTTGTACTCTTAAAAAAAAATGTGTGCCTTTCCAACACAACATTTATTTTTCTCCCAAAATGCTTTTTTAACCTGTTCACAGCAACCTGATAAACATTTTCATCTTCATCGCTTTCACCTTCATCAAGAATGGAAATATTATCTTACGTTTTGCGATCTTCAATACTTAGATTGTGAAGTAACGTGTAATTTCCGTAATGGTGAAAGTTTTTACTCACCAATAGCAATAAGATTAGACTCCAATAAACCAAATCACTGTTTCCAAGGTAATAAAGGTGTTCCCACCTAGTTGAGAAAAGGAGGTGGTTGTGACATGTTCGCAGTGTCCATGGTCACCGACGATGCATGCCTAAGATTGCAAAGAGTCACTACACTACGCCACTAAAGGGTAAATCAAAACCAGAGTAAAATAGCAGGAACAACACTAATCCTGTGAATGAAAATAAGATTACAATACCAAAGGTGAACATGAAAGTATGAACACTTTTTCTAATAATCAAGTAGTGCAAGAAAATGACTGATCAGCAGGAACAGGAAGTTGGCATGTTCCCAAAAAGTAAAACCGTGCCGATCACCATGGAGAACTGGCAGGCAGCGGGCGAGTACAACAGTTCATGAACCACAGGCTGTGCCCATCAGTGCGAAAACCAACTGACAGGCGGCTAATTTCTTATTAAGACTTCTAAATGAGGAAGAGCTGTGTACATCAGCGAGACCAATGACAGGCAGAATATGAGCAGCGAGCACGAAGAGGAGATTTATTATGCCTATAAGCCTGAAGAACTGACAGGCAAAAAATAAATTCCTCCTTAAATAGGTACAGCAGTTAATGGACAGCAGGCAGTGTGAAAAACAACTGGGAGGCTGGGACAACAAACACTGGCAGAGAACGTCCACAGTTGATGAGGCAAACACAGAAGGAACCGCCCTTGACTGGCGACAGCACCGCTGAGGCACACTCCTCAGGCACAACCATGCCCAGGAAAGCAACCAATGTCTGGATCGGGGCAGTTCACAAGGCAATCTGAGACAGCCAGCAGTGCAAGTCTCAGAAGCAGAGCTTCGGTGGAGGCGGCCCCAAGAGGAGAGAAATACAGCAGGGAGACATAGACCCGACTGCATAAACTTCACAGAGGAAGAAAAAGGGTGCCCGCAGAGGAAAACACTAACCCTGCTACCAGTGGAAGAAGGAAGCAGTGGAATTGGACCCCAGAGGAGCAAGAGAGCAACACCCAAATGTTGAGAAAATGGTTGCACAACAGAGTCAGACTCCAACACTGCCGCCCACAAAGGGAAACAACCTGATGTAGTTGGCCCCAGGGGAGCAGCCAAGTTGGAAAGTATGGCAGGGGAACAGCAGGCCCCACCATACCAAACACCTCAAGGAAAGAAGAAGACGCCAAGAGAGACAAACACTTTCGCTGACGTGTCTCCCTATATTCACAAAGGGATCACCTCTGCTATCAGCTAACTACAGGCCGATCAGTTTGATCGATGTCCCGCAAAAAATATTTGGAAGACTAATACTGGACCGTCTCCAGGACTGAATGGAGGAAAATTCCATATTAAGCCCATATCAGGCAGGGTTTAGAAACAAACTATCTACTATGGACCAGATACTCCGGTTGCATATGTTATTTTGGAAGTCGGTTAAGTCTGAGGGAGGTAGTCTCTATACCGTGTTCGTAGATCTACGAGCAGCTTTTGACTTGGTCCCAAGACACAAGCTTTGGGTTGTTCTTGCTGAATTGGGTGTTCCAAATTATTTGTTGCACATCCTAATACGCCTATATCAGGACAACTACGCACTGGTTAGGTGTGGAAGAAACGGCCACCTTTCAGCAAAATTCTCCGTTGGCAGGGGGGTGAGACAGGGCTATGTGCTAGCACCTACCCTGTTCTGCCTCTATGTCAACAGGGTAATTTCCCACCTAAATGGGATAAACTAAACCGACGCGCCTAAGCTGTCCGGCAGCAGGGTGCGGGCGATAATGTTCGCCGATGACACCCTGCTGCTTTCAAAATCCCCAATGGGAATACAGAGGGTTTTGGATGGCTTTGTGGAATTTTGTGAGGATAGGGGCTTGGAAATCAATGCAACGAAAACCAAATTCATGATTTTCAATCCCCCTACACGGACTAGACCTAACCCGTGTATTGGAACAATAAGGCTGGAAAGAGTGCACACTTTCGAATACCTAGGGATAACCCTCAATGAAAATATGACGTGGGCCCCTCAACAAATAAAGTCCCATCTCAGGCAATCTCAGCTTATAGGGGGTATCCTAAAACTCTCTAATACCTCCACAATAAAACCTATCCGACCTGTAGTGGAGATTTACACAACAAGAGTGAGAGGGGCTCTCACCTATGGGGTGAGCTCTGGGGGCACGCCTGTTGTTCGACGATTGTTGTCACAGTAAATAAATTCCTAAGGCAACTGTTGATGCTCCCTAGTAGTTCCCCCCTGTTACCCATTAGATTGGACATGGGTCTCAGACCGTTTGATGAAGTTGTGGGCTTGAAGCCTCTAATGTTTTGGAGGAGGTTATGGAGTACACCGGAGCTTTCTGCTTACAGACAGGAACTGTTAGAGATTTTAAATATAACTAATATAGGGAAAATTCCCTGGTTAACTTATATTAAAGATGAATTCGTCAAGTTGGGCCTCTCTGACATGTGGTATAAACCTGATTAACACTCTTGATATCCAGCACCCACAATGGCACTTTAATAGATTATTTTCTAAAGGTGAAGGATTTCTATCATTTTGAAACTGTCCTAGATGTTATCTTCCCGGCCCTCACAAGAAAGTTGTATCTGCAGTGGAGGTATGGCACACTGCCAATTGGAACTTTCACATGCAACTGGCACCCAACTAATTTGAAAAATTGCCCCAATTGCAGTTGTGACACCGAGAGGGAAGTACATATTAAGCATGGGCGAATTTTGCGAATCTCGCGTTCGCGAATTTTGCGGATTTGCGAACTCGCAATCCGCAAAATCCGCGAATTCCCGCGAATTTTCGGATTTTTTTTTTTGTGTTCGCCCGTGTTTCTGCCAGTTCGCGAGGGTTTTTACAATTTCGCAATTTGCAAACTTACCTGTCGGGTCGCAAGTTTTGCGAACTTGTTGTTTCTACGTGTCCAGCCTGTTTGGGACACTCTTCTTCATCACTGCCACTCTCTGTCACCACTGCCACTCTCTGACTACTCATGCCACCCTCTGGCCCACCCATGCCACCCTCTGTTTCATCACCACACCCTCTGGTTGTCCAGTGTACATTATTTTCGGCAAAGCAAAGCACACCTTCCCTGCCTCAAGTGACCTGAATTAATTTGGGGCTGATTAATGTGTCACAGAATATTTTTTTAGCTGGCACCTGCTTCCTTAGTGCGCCCTGATTAGTGATCTTTTGCACTTGCTAAGTGCTTTCATTGTTGCAAAATTAGTTACAACACCTGCCCTGCCCCAACTGACAATAATGAATTAGGGGCTGATTAATGGATTTTAACTTCCAGCCTGGCTCCTGCTTGTCTCCCTTAGCTGTAATTCAGGACCTTTGTGGCATATGTGTAACTATTCTGAGGTTCAGAGCAGGGTCACATAATAGTTGCAACTGGCAACTGAACTCTGGAGGGGCCCCTCAGGAAGCACTACAGGAAATGGCTACTAATGATGAGCCTGAACTTTTGAACCTGGTAAGTAGTTTCAGTTTTGCTAAGATCGTATTTCTGCAATTTAGCACTTATTCGCGGGGCGCAAAGTTGTACTGGGAAGCCGGAACTCACGCGAACAGTGCGAGCAAAATCCTCTGCTCGCGGATTTGCGGATTTTGCGGGAGATTCGCGAATCTCGCGGATTGCAAATTTCCCGAAAATCCGCAAAATCCGCGAGCGAAACGGATTTTCCGCCCATGCTTAGTACATATCATGTTTTTCTGCCCGGCACATAGGAGAGCGAGAAGGTATTGGTTGGTCCCCTTATGCAAAAACATGCGAATCACACATTGTATGCGACTAAAGCTAGTCTTCTCACCCCTGAGGCGGAAGCCGGGGGTTCTGTATTATGTTTTAAAATTGTGTGCCTTATTTTTAGTTGACATACTTTGCAACTTGTACCCTTTTTAACCAACAGACCCCATTGATATAAATTACCGCTTCATCACGATCTAGCGTCACGCGCAGCAGAATACGTGCTGACGTGGGCGCCATACTGGAGGTAGGAAGGGTGGTGGTCTAGTAGCTGGACGCCTCCTGCCCTCCCTGACTACATAAGCAACGCGAGAACGCTCGCTCGCTGACTAAAGCTAGTCTTCTCACCCCTGAGGCGGAAGCCGGGGGTTCTGTATTATGTTTTAAAATTGTGTGCCTTATTTTTAGTTGACTGACTTTGCAACTTGTACCCTTTTTAACCAACAGACCCCATTGATATAAATTACCGCTTGATCACGATCTAGCGTCACGCGCAGCAGAATACGTGCTGACGTGGGCGCCATACTGGAGGTAGGAAGGGTGGCGGTCTAGTAGCTGGACGCCTCCCGCCCTCCCTGACTACATAAGCAACGCGAGAACGCTCGCTCGCTGACTAAAGCTAGTCTTCTCACCCCTGAGGCGGAAGCCGGGGGTTCTGTATTATGTTTTAAAATTGTGTGCCTTATTTTTAGTTGACATACTTTGCAACTTGTACCCTTTTTAACCAATAGACCCCATTGATATAAATTACCGCTTCATCACGATCTAGCGTCACGCGCAGCAGAATACGTGCTGACGTGGGCGCCATACTGGAGGTAGGAAGGGTGGCGGTCTAGTAGCTGGACGCCTCCCGCCCTCCCTGACTACATAAGCAACGCGAGAACGCTCGCTCGCTGACTAAAGCTAGTCTTCTCACCCCTGAGGCGGAAGCCGGGGGTTCTGTATTATGTTTTAAAATTGTGTGCCTTATTTTTAGTTGACATACTTTGCAACTTGTACCCTTTTTAACCAACAGACCCCATTGATTTAAATTACCGCTTCATCACGATCTAGCGTCACGCGCAGCAGAATACGTGCTGGCGTGGGCGCCATACTGGAGGTAGGAAGGGTGGCGGTCTAGTAGCTGGATGCCTCCCGCCCTCCCTGACTACATAAGCAACGCGAGAACGCTCGCTCGCTGACTAAAGCTAGTCTTCTCACCCCTGAGGCGGAAGCCGGGGGTTCTGTATTATGTTTTAAAATTGTGTGCCTTATTTTTAGTTGACATACTTTGCAACTTGTACCCTTTTTAACCAACAGACCCCATTGATATAAATTACCGCTTCATCACGATCTAGCGTCACGCGCAGCAGAATACGTGCTGACGTGGGCGCCATACTGGAGGTAGGAAGGGTGGCGGTCTAGTAGCTGGACGCCTCCCGCCCTCCCTGACTACATAAGCAACGTGAGAACGCTCGCTCGCTGACTAAAGCTAGTCTTCTCACCCCTGAGGCGGAAGCCGGGGGTTCTGTATTATGTTTTAAAATTGTGTGCCTTATTTTTAGTTGACATACTTTGCAACTTGTACCCTTTTTAACCAACAGACCCCATTGATATAAATTACCGCTTCATCACGATCTAGCGTCACGCGCAGCAGAATACGTGTTGACGTGGGCGCCATACTGGAGGTAGGAAGGGTGGCGGTCTAGTAGCTGGACGCCTCCCACCCTCCTCAAAAATGGATAAAAACAGACGACCACACCGTCCGCGTAGCGGGCGGGCGCGCCAGAGGCGCGCCAGAGGCAAGCCCGTCTGCGCCCGTCCGCGCCAGACACGCGCCTAGCGCCATACCCCCTGCCCCTTTTAGCACTGAAAGGATTACCTATACCTCTGCTGAAATATGTAAGTGGAATCCAGGACACCTGACGACCTGCACCAAACATAACCCCGAGGATCTTTATGATCACATTGAAATTGGCTGTAGGGATTGTAAATCCCCTGTACCGCTAATTAATAATAAAGTCAACCACCCGACTGAGGGCTCTACTAAACTTACTAATATATCTATTTCCCTTATTAATGCTCGCTCCCTAGCTCGGCATAGGCAGGATATAGCCGATTTGATTGTGGACTATGCTATAGATATTCTTTTCGTAACTGAGACATGGATGGATAATTCATCCGAGCCCGACTTACAGGTAGCAGTACCAGACTGCTACAAGGTGTTTAGACGGGACAGACAGGGGGGAAAAAGAGGAGGAGGATTGGCAATTATTAGCCGTGATATTTTCTCGGTCAGAATCTCCCCTGTGCCATCGCCAGCATGCGAGGCGTTACACTTTACCATCAACCTAAACCCTTCACATAACCTGAAAGGAGTGCTCATATATAGACCACCAGGTCCTCGCGCAGAGTTTCTTTCCTCTTTCATTTCTTGGATGGAACCCCTAGCCATCGAGGACTCCTTTATGGCATTGGGAGACCTAAACTTTCATTTAGACAAGACGGACGAGGTTGACACTCAAGCTCTTTTAGCTGAATGCCTCACATTGGGTTTAAACCAGCACATAAAGGCACCAACTCATGAAGCTGGACATACCCTGGATGCCATCTTCTCTAACATCAATGAGTTGGAGGTATCCAATATATTACCGCTGACATGGACAGATCATCATGCCATACTATGTCATCTACCGATTAAACGGACTAACCCTTTTAAACAGATCTCTTCTCAGAACAAATTTAGAGTGTGGAAGGATATCGATTACGATACCTTCAGGATATCCTTGTCTAATACCCGCCCGGAGATTCAGCCTAATCCTACTGAAGCAGTAGGTCAGTTTCTCAACTGGGTAGGCAACGCGGTGGAAAAGCATGCTCCACTAAAAACCATTTCGAAAAATGGATAGTGCCTTCAGCACCATGGTACTCAGAAACACTCAGAAAGCAAAAACAGATCTGCAGGAACCAGGAAAGAATTTGGCGAAAAACGTATGATAGCATAAACAAGGCCAAGTACAAAAACGAACTAACCACTTACAAAAAAATGATTCAGGAGGAAAAAATGAATTATTTTGAGCAACAAATTGAAAAATCAAAAAATTCAAGTCGACAACTGTTTGAAGTAGTCAAGACTTTGTCAGGGAAAGTGGTAGACCTGAGCCCGCCCCAATCACAGGAATTCTGCAATAACCTAGCAGGTTTCTTCTTCTCAAAAGTCAATGACATTTACTCCGAATTTTCGGTTAGTTCATCTAATACCAACGTACAACCTAAACAATCAAAAAATATCCCGGACTGCTCATTTACTAAATTCAGGGACTTGACGAATGAAGAGATAAAAGATCTTATAAAACAGGTAAAAACTGGCTCATCTCTAGATCCTTGCCCCCCTAAAATTCTTATTCCAGTAATTGACTTGGTCAGTGAAGTCATCACTCCAATTTGTAACGCCATGTTCCAATCCGGGATTTTCCCGGACAAGTTAAAAAATACACTACTGAAACCCCTCCTCAAAAAGAGTGGTCTAGATAAAACAATCCTCAAAAATTATAGACCTATCGCCAGCTTGCCTTTCCTAGCCAAAATAGTGGAGAAAGTTATGAATAGCCAACTAGCCGAGTATATCGAACACAACAACCTCCTGGACGAGTCCCAGTTCGGATTTCGCAAACTACATGGAACCGAGACCGCTCTTATAAAGGCCGCCGATGACATCAGAACCATCAGGGACCAAGGAGGAACAGCGATACTGGTCCTGCTGGATCTTTCGGCGGCCTTCGACACGGTCAATCATGCTATTTTGATTGACCGTGTCGAAGAAATGGGCATTCGCTCCATGGCCAAAGAGCTCCTGACTTCTTTTCTGTCGAACAGAACGCAAGCAGTGACCTTGGGCGAATTTCAATCTACCGAGCTCGCCCTTCCATGTGGCGTCCCGCAAGACTCATCCCTAAGTCCGACACTTTTTAACATCTATGTGTCGGACTTAGCTAGGGTAATCAAGAACTACCGGATGAGCCTTACCTCATACGCCGACGACACCCAATTGGTGATCGCAATTAAGAACGATGGTGAGGAAGTAGCTACTAGCTTCCAGGAAGGCATGGTGGCCATCAAGGAATGGATGGCTGAGAACTGCTTGCGTCTCAATTCAGATAAAATGGTTGTAATGATCTTCGGAAAATTATCACCACAATGGTCCAACACATGGTGGCCGACTCCGCTTGGAGTTCCCCCAGAACCTGTGCATAAGGTCAGGAATCTGGGAATCATTTTTGACGACAATCTCAATTTTGCCAGTCATGCCAATCAGGTAGCGTCATCCGCCTTTTACAAGCTCAAGATCATTAGAAAAATCCTGCCCTATCTGCCTGAGAGTACAAGGAAAACTGTGGTGAGTTCCTTAGTACTCTCATCACTTGATTACTGCAATGGATTATTTGTAAATGCTCAGGCACAGGTGGTGGCCAAACTGCAGCTTATTCAAAACGCTGCCGCAAGGCTACTATCTGGCATTCCCAGATTTCAGTCCATCAAGCAAGCAATAAGAAACTACCACTGGTTAACGGTGAGGAACCGCATTAGATTCAAGACCTTGTGTCTCACCTTTAAAGCTCTCAAGGGTCATGGCCCTGCGTTTCTCAAACAGAAACTTTGCCACTACCTTCCGAAAAGATCTCTTCGATCTGAACAAAGACTTCTACTGGTAGTGCCACGAACCAGGACGGTTAAATGGGGCAACAGATACTTCATCAATTCCGCAGCCAAACTTTGGAACATGCTTCCAATGGAAATAAAATCGGCACCCTTGTTACTCCAATTCAGGAAACTGGTAAAAACTTGGTTATTTGACCAATAAACCGTTCAGCTCAACATTACCCAAAGTAGACACCTGCTTAATCAGAGATCGTTAGCTAAGTCATAGCACCAAGACACCCACGGGTATATGCTGCGCTTTATAAATTTTTTAAATAAATAAATAAATAAATAAAGCCTTACGCATACTAAAAACAGATTTGTCATCTGTAGTTGTTTTTGCCGTTGCTAAATATTTGATGGCGGTCTGGTTAAAACGCAGGGGAGCGCTGAATGCTAATCAGAACTGTTAATGCATATGCACTTTATGAAGATCTAATTAATTGATGTTTGTAAACGCAATGGACTGCTTGATAATCCCT
This sequence comes from Lissotriton vulgaris, assembly GCF_964263255.1. Classification (NCBI taxonomy): domain Eukaryota; kingdom Metazoa; phylum Chordata; class Amphibia; order Caudata; family Salamandridae; genus Lissotriton; species Lissotriton vulgaris. Next base: position 221,001,567 of record NC_141685.1, read on the forward strand.
GTCTTCTAGATCCCCGATAGCTGAAAAAGATACTGTTTTTTTAATGTTTTAAACTATTTACATATGTTGTTTTTATGACTGTATGTCTGTCTTTTATGGCATGTATTGCCGAAATAAAGAAATTTGATGATGATGATGACTTCCAGACTTACCAGACAGCAGAATTAGAAATCCTGATTCACTGCTGCTGCTCCGGTGATCTGTAGCAGTCGATATGCTTGCCCAAATCGCTGCCTCTTATCGCTGCTCCTTAACAAATCCCCTTGGTTTTTCATGCACCGCCTTGCAGCTGCAGCTCGCTGCTGCTCGACCCTCAAAGAAAGCCCTGTCAAACACACCCAATTGCGGCAACCATCATGTTCTATTCCAGGTGTTGAGGTGCAGCCGCCATCCCATTGTCTCCTTGACCGGAAATGAGCTAGCCATGGAGCACGACGGGAGCTTCTACGTGGCCTCCCAGTTCCTTGCTCTCTCCACCAACCCTTAATGCAGATTGTGCTAATACATGACTTTGGTTTGCATAATATCAATGAGGAAGAGTGGTTGAGACAATAGACATTAGACCAAAATTTACAAAATTGTTAGAGTTTGTGACATGTGGTTGGCCCAGGGAATCAGAGATTCCTAAAACGTTGAGATCCTTTTGAGAAATACATCATGAACTTTCAGTGAACAAGTGTTCTATTCTTAGGGGTAACAGAATGGTGCCTCCTAATTCTTTGACATTTGACATTGTGAAGTTATGTTATGGTTAACCATGTGGGACTGTTAAGAACAAACAAAGGGCTAAACAATGGTTATGGTGGCCCGGAATGGGTGTGTACATTGACAGAATTGTGAATGACCTCTCATGACCACAAATGGAGACACCGCCAAAGCTTCATGAGTTGTAGTTCCATACATCCATAACATTCTGAAAATCTAAACCTCCTTATTACCACCATTCTTGACATAAATTTGTATGGAATTCTTAAGTACTCTATTGAATCTCTCTATCATACCGTTTCCGCTGGGATTGTACAAGGATGTTGTTCTGTGCTTAATTCCCAAGCTTTTAAAATATTCTTTAGCAGCATTAGATATGAATTGAACTCCATTATCAGATATAATTTGTACTGGTAATCCCAATTCAATTAACAATCTATCAAGGAATATCAAAACTAGGGGTGAGCGGGAAATCTGTTGCGCCTCCGGATTTTGCGGATTTTGGGGAAATCCGCAATCCGCGAATTTTGCGGATTTCCCGCAATATCCGAAAAAAAAAATCCGCGGACGTAACGGGTTCAAAAGTTGAACCCCCACTCATGTAACTATTTTACAATGGTGCCAGCAAGCTGCCAGCGCCGTTGTAAAATAGTTACAAAGTTAGCTTGCACAGGAACCACTAGATAAAACGAAGCAGGTGCTGCTTTATTTTATCTAAGTGCTTCCTGTGCAAGCTAACTTTGTAACTATTTTACAACGGCGCTGGCAGCTTGCTGGCGCCATTGTAAAATAGTTACATCATACATGCCAACATTTCAGAAGGGCAAAGTGGTGGAAGATTTAAAAAAATCGGGAGAGGGGCGTTGTCAACTAGAGTTCTTTATTGACAAACAAACACTATAAATCAGAACAATCAAGGATAGTTGTTGTATCCACATTCTCCAATTTAAGCCACCAATATAAAAGGATCATAAACAAACATTGGGCGCACACACAGCCGGCATGTCTGTTACATGAGTAGGCTGGGCACATTGTGTTCGCACGGGTTTCTGCAAGTTCGCAAGGGATTTGTACAATTTCGCAATTTGCGAAATTGTAGAAAACCCTCGCGAACTTGCAGAAACCCGTGCAAACACAAAAAAAAATCAAAAAAATCTGCGGGAATTTGCGGATTTTGCGGATTTTCGCAATCCGCAAATTCGCAAATCCGCAAATTCGCGGATTGCCAATCCGCAAAATCCGCCCATGCCTAATCAAAACCACGTCAGAGGTTATCTTGTTCACAATTTCCAAAGCAGGCCACCTTGAAAATACACCAATGAGAGCAACAACATATTTAGCTTCTTCCCCAATGGGTCCCATAATATCCACAGCCACAGTGTGCCAAAGCTTGGTGGGAATAATGGGTTCACACATGTTATGCCTTACGGTGACTAATGATTTGTCCGAATTCACACACCATACGCAAACCCTCACAATTCTGTCAATGTACACACCCATTCCGGGCCACCATAACCATTGTTTAGCCCTTTGTTTGGTCTTAACAGTCCCACATGGTTAATCATAACATAACTTCACAATGTCAAATGTCAAAGAATTAGGAGGCACCATTCTGTTACCCCTAAGAATAGAACACTTGTTCACTGAAAGTTCATGATGTATTTCTCAAAAGGATCTCAACGTTTTAGGAATCTCTGATTCCCTGGGCCAACCACATGTCACAAACTCTAACAATTTTGTAAATTTTGGTCTAATGTCTATTGTCTCAACCACTCTTCCTCATTGATATTATGCAAACCAAAGTCATCTATTAGCACAATCTGCATTAAGGGTTGGTGGAGAGAGCTAGGAACTGGGAGGCCACGTAGAAGCTCCCGTCGTGCTCCATGGCTAGCTCATTTCCGGTCAAGGAGACAATGGGATGGCGGCTGCACCTCAACACCTGGAATAGAACATGATGGTTGCCGCAATTGGGTGTGTTTGACAGGGCTTTCTTTGAGGGTCGAGCAGCGGCGAGCTGCAGCTGCAAGGCGGTGCATGAAAAACCAAGGGGATTTGTTAAGGAGCAGCGATAAGAGGCAGCGATTTGGGCAAGCATATCGACTGCTACAGATCACCGGAGCAGCAGCAGTGAATCAGGATTTCTAATTCTGCTGTCTGGTAAGTCTGGAAGTCATCATCATCATCAAATTTCTTTATTTCGGCAATACATGCCATAAAAGACAGACATACAGTCATAAAAACAACATATGTAAATAGTTTAAAACATTAAAAAAACAGTATCCATTTCAGCTATCGGGGATCTAGAAGACAGGGATTATCAAGCAGTCCATTGCGTTTACAAACATCAATTAATTAGATCTTCATAAAGTGCATATGCATTAACAGTTCTGATTAGCATTCAGCGCTCCCCTGCGTTTTAACCAGACCGCCATCAAATATTTAGCAACGGCAAAAACAACTACAGATGACAAATCTGTTTTTAGTATGCGTAAGGCTTGCATACAATGTGTGATTCGCATGTTTTTGCATAAGGGGACCAACCAATACCTTCTCGCTCTCCTATGTGCCGGGCAGAAAAACATGATATGTACTTCCCTCTCGGTGTCACAACTGCAATTGGGGCAATTTTTCAAATTAGTTGGGTGCCAGTTGCATGTGAAAGTTCCAATTGGCAGTGTGCCATACCTCCACTGCAGATACAACTTTCTTGTGAGGGCCGGGAAGATAACATCTAGGACAGTTTCAAAATGATAGAAATCCTTCACCTTTAGAAAATAATCTATTAAAGTGCCATTGTGGGTGCTGGATATCAAGAGTGTTAATCAGGTTTATACCACATGTCAGAGAGGCCCAACTTGACGAATTCATCTTTAATATAAGTTAACCAGGGAATTTTCCCTATATTAGTTATATTTAAAATCTCTAACAGTTCCTGTCTGTAAGCAGAAAGCTCCGGTGTACTCCATAACCTCCTCCAAAACATTAGAGGCTTCAAGCCCACAACTTCATCAAACGGTCTGAGACCCATGTCCAATCTAATGGGTAACAGGGGGGAACTACTAGGGAGCATCAACAGTTGCCTTAGGAATGTATTTACTGTGACAACAATCGTCGAACAACAGGCGTGCCCCCAGAGCTCACCCCATAGGTGACAGCCCCTCTCACTCTTGTTGTGTAAATCTCCACTACAGGTCGGATAGGTTTTATTGCGGAGGTATTAGAGAGTTTTAGGATACCCCCTATAAGCTGAGATTGCCTGAGATGGGACTTTATTTGTTGAGGGGCCCACGTCATATTTTCATTGAGGGTTATCCCTAGGTATTCGAAAGTGTGCACTCTTTCCAGCCTTATTGTTCCAATACACGGGTTAGGTCTAGTCCGTGTAGGGGGATTGAAAATCATGAATTTGGTTTTCGTTGCATTGATTTCCAAGCCCCTATCCTCACAAAATTCCACAAAGCCATCCAAAACCCTCTGTATTCCCATTGGGGATTTTGAAAGCAGCAGGGTGTCATCGGCGAACATTATCGCCCGCACCCTGCTGCCGGACAGCTTAGGCGCGTCGGTGTAGTTTATCCCATTTAGGTGGGAAATTACCCTGTTGACATAGAGGCAGAACAGGGTAGGTGCTAGCACATAGCCCTGTCTCACCCCCCTGCCAACGGAGAATTTTGCTGAAAGGTGGCCGTTTCTTCCACACCTAACCAGTGCGTAGTTGTCCTGATATAGGCGTATTAGGATGTGCAACAAATAATTTGGAACACCCAATTCAGCAAGAATAACCCAAAGCTTGTGTCTTGGGACCAAGTCAAAAGCTGCTCGTAGATCTACGAACACGGTATAGAGACTACCTCCCTCAGACTTAACCGACTTCCAAAATAACATATGCAACCGGAGTATCTGGTCCATAGTAGATAGTTTGTTTCTAAACCCTGCCTGATATGGGCTTAATATGGAATTTTCCTCCATTCAGTCCTGGAGACGGTCCAGTATTAGTCTTCCAAATATTTTTTGCGGGACATCGATCAAACTGATCGGCCTGTAGTTAGCTGATAGCAGAGGTGATCCCTTTGTGAATATAGGGACAATCTCTGTGCCCAGCCAAGCACCAGGAACTGGGGTCCCTCTCAGGACTGCGTTAAATATGACAAGGAGAAATGGGGCCCAAATTGTGGGTTGGTGTTCAAAAAGATCACCCGGGAGCTCATCCAGCCCCCGGGCCTTCCCAGTTGCCAATTTGGCTATCGCTTTTTCAACCTACTTTATCGTGAAGTCAAAGGTATTCGATTGACATATCTGGTCTAGTGGCATCTCCCCTAAGGCTCCCTGCTAAATAACTGGTCCCGCTGCGTAGAGGGTGCGAAAGTGTTCTTCCCAGACACCTTTGGCTATATTAGCCTCCACAGCTGCATCTGGCTCTGCTGAGCCATTGTTTAAGATGGACCAGAATCTTCGTAGGTCTCTAGTTGCAAAGGCGTTAGATAAGTCAGTCCACTTATCATGATCCCATTCCTCTCTTGCATGCTTTAATACACGCTTATAATTGGCTCTCAAGGTCTGGACTATGGACTTGCTAGCCTTATTTTTAATAGAGGTGACAAGTGCTGACTTGGCTCTTCTACAAGTGGAGTTATACCAATTGGAGCTAATGCCCTTTTGCGGCCGCTTAGCCGTAGTAGGGTAAAATACATCTGACAGGGTATATATTAACTGTTCATGCAGTTTTCCTGCCTTGCATGAACTATCATAAATGGATCCATCATTTAGTGCCACACTAATTTCCTCTAGAATGGACAAAGTAAGAGCATAAACCTCGTAAGCTCCTGAGGCGGAAGCCGGGAGACTAGCAAGCATCTTTTTAAAATATTGTATATCTGTGTCACGCCTAATTCTTTGTGCTTTTAAAACTATCACTTACCCGTCCAGAAGCGCCGAAACAGCGACCCCTTCGCTGCAACTGTAACCCAACAAACAAACTTTGCTGCCGCCATTCACGGCGAGGGCGAGAGGCCACGCCCACTTGAGGCCACGCCCACCCGCCGCCCGCGGTATTTAAACGCTGCCTTCAGCGCCACTCACTTGAACCTCGTAAGCTCCTGAGGCGGAAGCCGGGAGAATAGCAAGCATCTTTTTAAAATATTGTATATCTGTGTCACGCCTAATTCTTTGTGCTTTTAAAACTATCACTTACCCGTCCAGAAGCGCCGAAACAGCGACCCCTTCGCTGCAACTGTAACCCAACAAACAAACTTTGCTGCCGCCATTCACGGCGAGGGCGAGAGGCCACGCCCACTTGAGGCCACGCCCACCCGCCGCCCGCGGTATTTAAACGCTGCCTTCAGCGCCACTCACTTGAACCTCGTAAGCTCCTGAGGCGGAAGCCGGGAGACTAGCAAGCATCTTTTTAAAATATTGTATATCTGTGTCACGCCTAATTCTTTGTGCTTTTAAAACTATCACTTACCCGTCCAGAAGCGCCGAAACAGCGACCCCTTCGCTGCAACTGTAACCCAACAAACAAACTTTGCTGCCGCCATTCACGGCGAGGGCGAGAGGCCACGCCCACTTGAGGCCACGCCCACCCGCCGCCCGCGGTATTTAAACGCTGCCTTCAGCGCCACTCACTTGAACCTCGTAAGCTCCTGAGGCGGAAGCCGGGAGACTAGCAAGCATCTTTTTAAAATATTGTATATCTGTGTCACGCCTAATTCTTTGTGCTTTTAAAACTATCACTTACCCGTCCAGAAGCGCCGAAACAGCGACCCCTTCGCTGCAACTGTAACCCAACAAACAAACTTTGCTGCCGCCATTCACGGCGAGGGCGAGAGGCCATGCCCACTTGAGGCCACGCCCACCCGCCCCTTTCCTACACATTAAAGATGTGTAATTACCGGACGCGCAGCGGACGGGCGCAGCGGGCGCGCCGTCAGCGCGCCGAAGGCGCGCCAAAGGCAAGCCCGTCTGGGCCCGTCCGGGCCTAGACGGCCCTAGGACCGGACACTATGCCCGATTCTCAGCCCCTCCTATCCTACCCCCCGGATACCCTCCGTCTCTGGAATACTAAGAAAAGTCCCCAGTGCGAATACATCCTGGAGGACGACGCCCCGTTCACAGGATGTCCCCTCTGCAACACCCCTGAAACCACGAAATTTAACCGCACGCTACGACTGGGCCTATTGAACTGCAGGTCGCTAGTTAAGCACTCGCACGAGATAAACCTCCTCACCCTAACCCTTTCGCTAGACGCCCTATTTCTGACCGAAACATGGCTGACCCCCAACAACGGCTCAGACTTGGTCAATGCAACCCGCCCCAGCTACCAAATCTGCTGCCTTAACAGACCAGTTGGAAGAGGTGGCGGCTCGCCATTCTCTATAAAGACCATCTTAGCTGCAGGATCAACGACGGTACGGTCAAGGACTGTGAAAATTGTAATTTCACCCTTCAGGTCTCCCCTACCACCTCACTATCGGGTCTTCTGGTATACCGACCACCAGGCCCAATAGGTGACTTCTCAAACACTCTGATGGATCACATCCTCTTAAAAACAATAGCAACGCCCAACTTTCTTCTCCTAGGGGATTTGAACCTACACTTCCTAGATCCGGCAGACCACACTGCCGCGAATCTTCTAGCAGACCTCGCGTCAGCTGACCTCCAGCTCCTGAACTCGAAACCCACTCACGAGAAAGGTCATCTCCTAGACCCAGTTTTCACCAATATCAGGAACTTACAAACCCGAGACCCCTCCCCCCTTCCATGGACTGACCACTTTCTGGTCCCGATGCACTGGCCCTATCAGCCCGCCTCGGTCCCCAAACAGAAAACCAGGATTTTAACTCGACGCTGGCACAAGTTAAATCCAGAAAAATGGGAAGCGAGGCTCAGGGATTCCGACGGCCCCCTCTCAGCTGACCCTAACACCGCTGATAGAGAATTTAACACCTGGCTCACCAACCCCCTAGACAGCCTCATTCCATTAACATGCTCTCTTAAACATGTAAAGAGAATCAATCATGCCCCCTGGTACACCCCGGCCTTGAACATTCTTAGGAAAGAGTGCAAAAAGACGGAACGAACATGGAGAAAAAATAAAACAGCAACGGACAAAAACACCTATCAAACTGCCATGAAGGCATACAAACAAGCCCTCCACAGCGCTAAAAGCTCTTTCTTCGAGGTAAGAATACAAAATTCCTCGTGCTCTGCTAAAGAGACTTTTTCCATACTTAAAGAGCTTCTCCATGTCCCAGCCCCCCCGCAGACACCCTTGGACTCCAAAGCAGCTGAGGAGAAATGCGTTAACCTGGCCAACTTCTTCGACAATAAAATCAAGAAAATCCTTTCTTCCCTACCTGCTACTAATCAGGCCACCTCTGGAGTTGCAAAGGATTGTACCCTCACGTCAGGGAATCCTACGGACAAACCCGATTCCTCTTGTTTAACAGCATTCGGACCAGTCACAGAAGAAGAAGTGGCAACCACTCTAGCAGCCACGAAAAGTGGAGCCCCCAGCGACTCAGTCCCCGTACGGTTCACGAAGAACATAGCCCGAACCATCACAGCTAGACTCACGGCCCTCATTAACACCTCTTTTGCCCAAGGAGAAGTCCCACAAAGCTGGAAGGAGGCCGTTGTTAAAGGTCTGCTGAAGAAGCCGTCACTAGACCCCACGGACTTATCCAATTATCGACCCATCTCGCTCCTCCCCTGGATAGGCAAGGTCGCGGAGAAGCTCGCAAACAAAAAACTGTCCCACTTCCTGGAAGCAAACCACCGCCTAAAAAACTCCCCAACAGGCTTTAGACCAGGTCAGGGCACTGACACCGCCCTCCTGGCGGCAGTAGAAAAAGCGAGGGAAATTATGGATACAGGAGGATCAGTGGCAGTGGTCCTCCTGGACCTTAGCGCAGCATTCGACACTGTCAGCCACCAGGTCCTAGCCCAGCGCCTAGAGAACACTGGTGTACAAGACAGTGCGCTGAGATGGCTCACATCCTTCCTCTCCCTACGCTCCTTCCAAGTCTGGGAAGGAGAAAGCCGCTCCCCCTCAATCCCCCTCCAGTGTGGAGTGCCCCAGGGCTCCTCATTGAGCCCCACACTTTTCAACGTGTACATGGCCCCACTGGAGTAGCTGGTCGCCCCTTTCGGAGTCACTATCGTCAGCTACGCTGACGACACTCAGCTGGTAGTGACCCTGTCCCACAAGAGTCTGGGAGTGTGGATAGAGACAGATCTTACTTTCCGCACACAGGCCAGGAAAACAGCCGGCATCTGCTACGGGCTCCTGAGATCATGTAGGAAAGTACTCCCCCTACTGCCATTCCAGTCCCGCCTTCTGCTAATTCAAGGCTTAGTGTTAGCAAGGCTGGATTATAGTAATGCTATTTACCTCGGGCCGCCGGAAGCCACCTTGCAAACACTACAAAAAACCCAAAATGCCGCAGCCCGCTTGCTCACAAACACCCCAGCAAGAACATCGGCCAAACCTGCCTTGAGAAAACTTCACTGGCTCCCCGTGAGGGAAAGAGTCGCCTTCAAGGCCCTCTGTCTGGCACACAAGGTCCTGAACAATGCGGGTCCCCCCATTCTGAGCACCTGGATCACTCCATACAGACCGTCGAGATCGCTTCGATCCGAACAGGGAAACCTTATCGTTGTCCCTAGGGTGAAGAAAACCCGTATCGGCGGCCGCAGATTCTCGGTTAACACGGCCAGAAAATGGAACGCTCTCCCCTCGAACCTCAGAGCTGAACCAAACCTCCTTCGATTTAGAAAGTCCCTCAAAACCCTCCTTTTTCCCTGATTTTTCTCCGAAATCTCCCTGTGCCCCCCGTTAGGAGTTCGAGGTTCTAGCGCTGGGATACTCAAGGGTGACTACGCGCTCTATAAAAACCAAAAATAAAAATAATAAAAATAAAATAAAGCTCCGAGACTTGCTCTGGTCTTTCTACTATTTTTGCCCACTTTATTCTTCTCCAGTCGTTGGTTAGGATCATTCTTGAGACTAGGTCGGGATTTGCATCCAGATTCCCCCTTGCAATACCAGGGATAGTTATTTTTAAGGTTAAGGCGTAATGATCACTGTCTTCCCGTGGTGTAACAGAGAAGTCCCTTATTGTACCCCACGAGCTAGTTTCTACAAATATGTAGTCCAACCTGGCCTCTTTGCCCTGCTTGTTAAAGGTGCACTTGGGGGGTCTATCTAAGTTAACTCTGCCATTGCACGCCCTAATTGAGTGCTTAAGTGTTAGGGACGTGATTTGTACCGCCAATGGTGTCCAAGGTCTGGGGGGCGACTAGTCCAAAGTGGGTATATCCCAACAAACATCCTCCTCGAGGAGACCTCCATCCATAAGCCCTGCCAGCGGCTTGAAGTTGCAATTTAGGTCGCCCCCAATCACAAGTTGGGCGCCTCTGGGTATGGAACTTATAAGAGAGGAGAGTTTCTCTACTGTATTGGACTCCATGGTAGCGCTCACCGGTCTAGAGTAAACATTCACCAGTGCAAGCTTAGTGCCATTTGGCCATTCCAGGACCACACATTGCACGTCATCTGAAGATGTATTCAGGGACTTGGCCGTGCAGCCTAAGTGTGAACCCACCCAGATTAAAAGCCCCCCCGAGGGGCGACCCCTCCCACCCCATCTCGCTAGTACAGAATCAGCATCATAACCAGTGCGTGTCTTATCCTCTCTGGCCCATGTTTCTTGGAAAAGGCACACATCATTCCCATCTATAAACGTTCCCCATTCTGGACAATCGATCTTGTTACCAAGGCCAGCCAAATTCCATGACAAGATAGTTAAAATGCCATGGCTGTCAGGGTTAACAGAACTCCTCCCTCCCCTATTATGATCTCTCGTGATGGGCTCCCGAATCTCCTGTGCCCCTTCGCAAGGAACTAAGCTTCCAATCGCTGTACAGTTTGGGGCATCTTTGTTAGAACTAGCATCAAACCCAGTGGGTTCCTTGGATGGGCAGAAATCCTCATCAAAGTTCGTTATAGAAGGCCCAGTATGTATTCTCGGCCTAGAGCATGCCAGTGACTCGGCGCCCTCCCGGAGTAAATGCGGGGGGAGTCAGTCTACCATGTCCAGGGGGCTGAAACGATTACAGGTCAAGCAAGGGCCCGGGGGATTGATGTGGACCTTCCCTAACCCAGTCTCAGTTCTCCATCCCCTGGAACCCACCCTCGTCCAACCGTCCTCTAGCTCCTCATTGGCAGTCTGGGGTACAGGCCGGTAGAAAAAAGACAGAGGGAAGGACTGGATAGTAGTATCAAGGTCTAGGTAAGGCCAAGAACATATGTGCCTAACTGTTCTTGGGTCTCGGAAGTTAACCAAAACACAATCCCCATTGATACTTTTGGTTGAGGTACCTATCCAGTGTATCCTTCGTACCATCAAAATCTCACTAAAGCATTGGGAAGGCAGTGGCCTATTCCTATTCAGCCAACTAGTAACTTTGTTTTTTAGTGATTGATAGGATTCCCACCCCGGGTCCTCCAACACAGGTACCCCTGTTAATACAACAACAAAGGGGCTTGATTCTGAGGGTAGATTTATTACCAACGTATTGTGCTGAGGCCAGACGGACTTGTCTTACTCTGAACCACTGAAGTAGAGCTAGTGTCTTTTTCTGTCCCGGTAGCCCCTGCTTCTGAACATCTCAGTGCAGTGGTACTGGTTTTCCTGGGTAACATTTGTACTATGTGTCCCACACTTCCTAGGGCATTGGTAGTATCAGCATGAGTCCCCCTCTGAGCTTTCTTAGCACCCTGGTCTCCCTCCCTCAACATCAGTTTGACCCTATCCATGTCATCTCCAACCCGGGTAGTAGCCTTCTCAATACTAGACAGCCTTAGCTCTATCTGGGCTAGTCTGGCTACAAGGGGGTCTATCAAGGCTTTACATTTCATGCTTAATTTAGTGCACATTGGATCTTCCTCTTGGGTAAAATAATTATCACTTTTCAAATCAACCATATTGGGTGTAGGGGTTCTATCTCTAGGGAGATCTAAACTACCCGCATTTTTAGCAATCTAGGCCTTTCGGCTGCCTAGTTTGTGACCAATACGCTTCCTTTTAGGTATGGCCCCCTCTCGCTGCCCCCTTGGATTAGTATCATTCAAAGTCTCCTGGATTATCCCTGCAGGGACAGTGCTAACAGTAGGTGCAGGGTTGTGTTCCAAGATACTTTGATCGTTGCTATTGCTACACTGCAAAGGAGTCTCCCCCAATGCTCCTGCCCCCTCATTTACCACATTAGCCAACATTTCAATACAGCTACTGATTGTGACCCCACCCTTAACTGGCAATTTAGCGTTCATAATATGTCCCAGTGAAGATCTTTTGGTATTTGACACTTCTTGGGATAAACGCTTTTCCAGAATGGAGATTTCATTAGATATAAGGGAAGTTGTTCTGGTGATATAATTATCCAAAGTTCCTGCTGTATTGCTGGTCGCAGATATAGTTTTGCTCCTAAGCTTAAGTCCGGCCATCTTAAAGAGCAGGAACCCTCGGTCAAGAAGAAAGTTTTAACTTACAGTTATTGAAGCGACCCCTTCTGACAGGTGAATGTGAGAGCCAAGAGGTGTGGCCCGGTCCGGTCTCTGCCGGTCTCTAACGGGCTCAAACGGGCCCGCCCTTGGCCCGGGCTTCACCCGGGCTCGTCCCGCGTACGTGGATGTAGGCGTAGCTAAAGTAGATAGCGGGAGGGTGCGGGCAGAGGCCCCAGCTGCGGCCAATGATGTCACGCGAGGCCCGCTGGTCCACGCAGTCCTGGACCGGCTGTTGTTCCTGCAATGCTCTGCCCCTCAGTCGGTAAGAGTTCCTTAGTATGCCCTTTATTTGTCCGTGGTCAGAAGGAAAGAAAATTCACCCAATGTCCACGCCTTCGAGCGGCACCCTGGAAGTATCTCAAGTCTCCAGCTGTGCCATAGATCGTACCCGACCCCTTTCAGCTTAAAAAACAGTAACAGGACATATCAGTTTGGCTTCTACACTTTAGCCTTTGTATATTCCCTTTGGACTTGCTTTAGCACTGTGTCTTGCACTAACTATCGCTTATCGTTGGTGCTGATTCATCATGGGGCCCCAGCATACCACTCCCCCCTTTTATTTTGGGACCGCAGTAACTTTTGTGATCACTCTCTCATTGTGCTCTATTATTACTTGCTTCATCAAAGGAAGGACAAGAAGAGAGTTTGCTAAATGGTCCCTTCTCCTTACGACAACAATCTTAAACGTACATGCAAAGACAGCCAAAGGCAATTAATGACAATTAAAGCAATTTAAGACAGATAAAGCAAAAGCAGAGAAGGGCAAGCGAAGGCAAGCTAGGGAGGGGAAATAAAAGGGAAAAGGGGGTCCAGAGATGGACGGAAACTTACTACAAAGAGAGAGAAGATCTGAGCTGGAAGATTTGAAAAGGAGAAGAGGGGGAGATAATTAGAATCTTTTTTGCAACCTGTGGTGCAACACTAGGTTTAGCCCCAGGAGGAGGGTAAAAGGGTTTGCTGTGGAAGTGGTCTGTGTAGCACAGATGCGGCTTGCGGCCATCTTGAAAACCTTCCAGCAATTATCTCGGCATTGTTTTCTGATTACAGAGACTAAGGGGAGACTAAGAAGAGGCAAGACGGGGGTGGCAAGAGGGATGAAAGAGGGATGAAAAGTATATGCAGAAAAAGGGGTTGCGCTTGGCTTTGTAGATATTAGAGATATTTGAGAAGTTGCTTATTACATTGTTACCTCACCACCTGCTAATTATTACTGCAATATGCAATCTTGATGAAACACATCTCAGAAAACTCCTCTATGAAAACGCGCTCAAAACCTCAAAGGGGACAAAGGGGACAAAACGGATAGTTTTAAGACACTACAACAAACGTGTAAGAAACAGTTTCACCTTCCGGATAAAATGGGTGGGTGGCGAACTCCACTCTTCCAGCGGAGTTTGCAGAGTTTTACAAACTCTGTGCTGCGCTGGGAATGCGAACTGCAGCAAAAAATGTGGCGTAGTGGAGATTGCCCTGCCACCCACCCCGAGGCCACCACAGGCTTACGTGGTCACAGTGCTTCTCCACCCTGCCGTGCCCTGCCCGGGCTGTCCTCCTCCTCCAGGCTGTCTCCTCCTGTCTCCAGGCTTGTCCATGGAAAAACAAAACCCCTACACTCTATGTCACTCTTGGGAGGAATGCACATGCACACACGAGTATGCGCAGGCCTCCCAAGACATAGAGCACTTGCTTAATGGCAGGACAGGATTTGCGAGATGCTGAATGTGATGCACTACCCTAGTGGAATCGTCTCAAAATCCCTTTTCTAATGGATTCTTGGTTCTTAATCAATTCTTTCTTGGGTTTTATCATGCTGTTTGCTTTGATTTTACTGACAACCTCTTCCGACACCTCTCTAGCTTCTTGCTTGAGCATTTTAGCACTACAGTTGGACATTTCTACCTTCTTAACGATGGCTAAATTGACTTTCAAACCAGTGTCACCATTGATCCATAACCTCTCCTGAACTGCAAGGTCTTTCACATGCATCACCACCTGGTCTCTGATTAATTGATCTTGCAGATGATCAAACTTACAATCAGCAGAGAACTTCCTACAAGCAGATACATACCTATCTACAGTCTCATTCACCTCGTGTTTCCTATGAAAGAATGTGTACCTTACTATATCTATGCTATACCCTAGCATCAAATACATTAACATTAAGCCTGGGTGGTGAACTCTGCTCCACTCGCGGAGTTTGCAGACTGGCCTGCACTCAGCGTTACGTGGAGTTACGAAAAACTCGCAGAGCGGAGTTTTTTCTCTCTCTTGTGTTCATCAAAGTCAAGTTGGCGACCGTGAGCGAGGAAAATTACCATGCTGGTGAGATTTTTCCTCGTTCGCGATCTTCAACATCAAGTTGGCAAGCACGAGCGTGGAAAATAAACATCCCTGCGAGATTTCCGACCGAAGGGTGGTCAGGTTTCTCATTGGAAGTGGTCGCTTATGCTCGCGACTGCTCGCAATGGGAAACTGCTTGTTTGCGTTGAGAAAGCTGCCGCTCGAGTAAAAATCTACTTGAGCGGCAGAAAAGGAAAAGAAGGGACTGCTTGCGCTGTGCAAAGCTCCATTCGCAATGATTGCACGGTAGGGACAAGCATCCGCAGTGTGCAATTACTGCAAACTGCATTTTTCTAGCTCCGCACTGTGCAACTCCTTGAACTTCGCCCAGGGTTAATTAACATCCCCACAAACCAAAGGCTTTTGTCATTTCCTCATATGCTTTAAGTCACCCCAGACCAACAGGATGTAATAAAATCCTTTTTTTCCTTTCCGGTGTCATCTTCCCATCTTCTTCAATAGTATGTATAAAATTCAAGAAATACGCTTTCCACTCTATCCATTTCATGCAAGGATTTCCACTAGCGGGCCAAAAGGTTTGCGGTGGTTGTAAGGAAAAGTTTTGACTAGCCATGTCTGGGAAGTGTCTTATAATCCAAAAAACTAAACAGAAATCACACAATGTCCTTTGTTCACCCAACAGAGGGACTAGTTCACTGTATGAATTAACAAATGTGCAGAGCAAAATATTTACACCTTAGTTAACGTTGGCAAATAGCTGTAGTATAAACTTCCTTGTGAGAACTAAACTACCAACTTCAGTGGTCTCAATGTCGAAAAAGTTGCCAACCGTGTGCTAATACCTTACCAAATCTAAAGTAAAGGTGTGCGCGTCACAGTGCGTTGATGAGATTCACCCGATGTAACACTTCAATTGCTGCGGTGTGCGCATCACAGCGCACTGCCCAAACAACGGAAATCAGCTGAGCATCACTGTGCATTGCTGTTGTTCCACAACCAGTGGAACCGCTGGTGTGAGAACACAATTTGTAGTTATCTATGAATTTACCCACATTCAATAGGTAAGCCCTGCAGTAGTGGAATCATCCTCTAACATTGTTGATTTATAGTCAGCCAATCACAAGGCAATTCTTGCTTATAAGTTACCTCTTTGATTTCCTGCCCCATCGGCCTTTATGGGGATTTTGGCCAACACATTCTCCCTTGTGCTTTTGCTGTCCTCTTTCTCTCATGGATCTGTGATCTAGAGATATAGATACGGAAGAGGCGGAGCAGTTGAAGCACAAGCCTAACTCTGTTCGTAAGGTGTCTAAGGCTAATTTGATATTCCATTTTCTCCTGAGTATCTTTTTCACTCAACACTTGGGATTCATGTGTGCCTGCTCATTACATTCTATTATATAATCTATATTTGATTGTTAGGGGATTTTCTGCTTTTTCTGTAGACTAGCTAATCTGTCTATAGAAAACGTACAATGTTCCAAAAATGACCTTCTCATCCTCATTAGTGAGCAGCACCTAGTATCATAAATATTTACACATGTATTTACAGTTTGTTTGGTACATAATATGGGTTGGAGCCAATTTTGTTGAGGGCTAACTACAATTAAAATGTCCAGTCACAATCAACGTTCCTTATAGTTCACTAATGCTCAGTAACAGATAAAGGGGCATATTAGCAAGAACCTCATTAAAATGATCGCCGTTTTAGCGGGGAGGAACAGCGATAATGGGCTTGCTAATATGCGTTATAGAATTCCAAAAGAAGCCCAGGTTAGATGTCCTGCGCATCTAACCTGGGCTTCTATTGGAATTCTATAACGCATATTAGCAAGCCCATTATCGCCATTTTAGCGGCATTTTCCTGCCGCTAAAACGGCGATAATTTTAACGAGGTTCTTGCTAATATGCCCTAAAGAGTTTGCAGGCCTTGTCTCTCTCTGCAGCTTATCCCATCGAGAGAGGAGGGAAACGAAAAATGGAATAACATGTCCTTCAGCATTTTTCTTTCTAGTTGATCTTGAGGAGGAAAGTAGGGATGGTATCATGTACTTACACCTAAAGATCTCTTTGCACTCAACAAATCTTCAGTCAACACTCGGAGGGCTCATGAAGGGATCTGGGTGGCTACAATTTTTTCTCAAATATTCTAGGGTATGTGGTCTGTGTACTGGCACTCCAGCCTGTCTCCTCACTCCGATACTACTTCTAGAGTCTGCTTAGTCTATATCTTGGGTGTGCACTCATACTCATTTTCCTTTTTTCTGGACCTCTGCCAGTCCCACCTAACCAACCTGTTGGTCTTTATACTCTCCCATTGTCTCTTACTCAGATGACATTTGTGTGCACACTCTTTGACAATAGAGTATCCACAAACAATATAAGCCATGCAAGCAATCAACAAACAAATGGTAAGCACTGTTAGACTTTATCTACAATATTGGTCTGATTCATATTCATACTTTTAACTAATTAGCCAGGTCAAGCACTGGTCCGTTCTCCACCACAGTTCGCTTTTCTTTACCCGGGTGGTCGTGTGGCGCTCGGTCCAACCCTCCCATGCTTTCTTTCTGTTGAGGTAATTTTTGGCCAATTCATTATTCATCAAAAGTAAAACATAACACATCCAGAAAGGTAAAGTCAACACAAAATAGCAAGTCGCAAAGCAAAAAGTCAAATGCCATTTAAAGTTAGTTAGTAGCTTTTGATAGATAACAATTCAGGGGCAGTTCAGGCTGTGCATTGTACATAACTGCACTGCTCGTTTTTGGGCTTTAAAAACACAAAGAAATCTTACCAGTAGAGTCAGGATAGCAGGGCGGGCCTGCCATGGTGGGCACCAGGCATTATCATGGTGGGCCGGAAGAGTGGGACCATTTTTCAAGCAGTGGATGTCGGTTTGGTTACTGGGGGCCAGTTTTCCAGCAGTGCTGCAATATCGGCCCCCTGTAACTTAACTGCTGCAGCAGTGCTATAGCTTCTCACTAGAATCCCCTCCCCCAAACCCACTGCCAATTCTGCAGGACAGACGTGAGTTTCCACACAGAAGTGGATATGCCTTTGAGCTCATGCGCGTGGCATTCCAACAACGTGCCCATTGCATCAAATTTGAGAGAGACCATCCTGCGTTGATCATCTCTACAGGTAGCAAACACCCTAGTTTCACAGTGTACAAGGTAAAAGAGGCCTGGCCTGAGCGATGATGCGCAAAGCTTGAAACTGTCCCTTTCAGATTATTCAGAGCAACAAGAGATGTAGGGCATGAACAGGATTCAGCGAGGCCCGTTAAACTGTTAAGATCTTTGTTTAATCTGCAGGCATGAATTTTAAACATTGTCGGGCAGGCTCAGTCTTTCACCCTTCTAGTTACTATCCAGCTTGATCAAACTATAGATAATAAAACTCATTTTGGTTGTGGCACTGCTAGTCATGTTCATGAGCGTACACTATCTTAACACAGAGCCTTTGACTCCTTATGTCCCCATGCCTGTCCCAATGTCTGTCCTAGGAGTAAGAAGTGTGAGCAGCCAATATAAACCCATCTGCAGCTTTACTGCAGTGGGCCGTTACCTCTCTGCAATTCTATTGACTTCAAATTCAAGTTTATTGTTTGATTACTTAAAATCATAACAAAAATATTAAGACCATATAACTCACCTATACATATGTTAATTTAAAAAGGAGCAAAGAGGAACTTTGATTAGTACAACCGTAGTGCAATAGATTGACAATAAAATTGGATGATATTTAAAAATTGGCTGGATGTGCATTTATCTTTTACAGATCAAGCTCATTAAGTAACATGGCAGTCTGTTAAATTCAATAAAAAAAAGATGAAGGGTCCTTGTTGTAATGTACATGTAGTATATTTATTCTTGATATTAGATAGAAGGTACAGCATTCAGGTAGGAATGTAATAGGGTAAGAAACCCCACCGGGAGCAGATAACTTCCTGCTCAGCCTCCAGGTAACTGATAAATCCCTTGAACAGCAACAGGTAGAATCCTGGATGACATCACAGAGACATCACATAGACAAGCAGGCACTAACACTAAGGAGGGACAAAGATAGAGGAAGAGCACAAATGGAGAGGTAGAGCAGGATATAACACACCTCCCTCCTTTAATTGAAAACATGGATAAGATGAAACAGAAGATGGCAGAAGCAGAAAGGCAGAAGAAAGAAAGAACATATATGCATCAGAAAAAAACACCCTCTTCAACAAGATGGAAAGAAGAGGTAATATCAAAGGGGTACAAGTACAAATGCTGTACAAGCACCGTAAGCTTACAAAAGAATGTAAGCTTAAACGAAATGAAAACTGAACATCTCAAAACAAATGAGCAAAGGTACAGTATGGCTCAGTACCGTAGATAGAAAATGAAATATCAACTCCTCAAATTCGAATATTTTCGATTCCTCTAAAATAAAGCACATTAAAAATGAGCCCAACTCCTCAAAGTAAACACATGAACTCCTCTAAACATAGAGCACAGTAAAAGTGGTTCATGACAAAACGGCTCTTCACAGAAAATGCACAACTTCTCTATCAATAGAATAAAACTGCTCTAAAATAAAGCACAATAAAAATGAGCCCAACTCCTCAAAGTAAACACATGAACTCCTCTAAACATAGAGCACAGTAAAAGTGGTTCATGACAAAACGGCTCTTCACAGAAAATGCACAACTTCTCTATCAGTAGAATCAAACTGAGCCCATGCAGGTCCTCATAACAGAAAATCACCAATAAAACTGAGCCCTGCGGCTCCTGACAGTAAATAGATGAACTCCTCTAACCATAGAGCACTATAAGTGGTTCATCTGAAATGACAATAAAATTGAGCCCCTATGGCTTCTAATAGCAAGCACATGAACACCTCTAACAATAGAGCACTATAAAGTGGTTCATAACAGAAATAAACATCACAATTGAGCATCACTCTAGCTCATCATCACTAAGAATGAAAACAAATTGGAGCACCTCAACATAGTTGAGCACATAAATGACCCCAATAAGCATAACACCAAAAAATCATCACCAAAATGAAAGCAAATGAGCACCTCAACAAAGGTTGAGCACAAACGTGGCTCCAGTAAAGCAGGCAATAATAGAATAAATTATTTCAAAATGTATCACTTGCAAATCCACACAGAAAAGAACATGTAACAGCATACATACATAACCTAGAAACAGAGTTCTAAGCATTGAGCATATAAATCGATATTTAGCACACCACAGTACTTAGAAGAAATGCACCCAAGGGTAAATTACAGCGCAAACTACACATTGCATAAATTAGGAAATATGCAAAATTGTTCACAACATCTTAATCATAACAAATCAAAATAATAAAAGTAGTCACCGTTGTCATTTGAATGAAGGGAGACACAAACAGCTGTGTAGAAATGTCCTTGAGAAAATGTAAAGAAAATCAAACAGTACCTTGTTGGAGAATACAATTTTTTCCAAGGGAAATAAATAAATAAATAAATAAATAAATTAATCATGAAACAGCAAACACCGGTGAGCGATCTCTCACCCGGGTTACAGATCCAAATGTAGTGTAATGTCAGAAGTTAATGGTGTGCAGATGAAGTTCCAATTCTCGAAGTCAGGAATGTAGACAGACTCCCAAATGGTGTAGAGCCAAGCGGTGGCATGTGAATTCCAGCACAGTTTGCAGAGTATGCTCAGGACGTGGTTGGCAGAAATAGGCAACAGGTCTCAGCGTAGGCCACACCGCAAGCCAAATAACAAAGTAGAATAGCCGTCTCTTCACTCAAACTGCTAGTGCACAACCTCCAAGGTACCGAAACATGGAGTTCACACAGATTGATGCAGGCAGAATTAATTTTAATTGCAGGTTGTAACGGTCCCAGTTAGTAGCGCTTTTGTAAACAGGAGACCTTTAAACAGCAGGTTGGCACAAGTTGCGCAGGCAATAAACTGAAGTCACAAAGTGAGCTGACAATCTTTTAAACAGCAGATTCCAGAAATAGCACAAGCACACTTTCATTTAAACAGGAGGTTGCAGAAGTAGCACAGGCACACCTAGGACAGATAGCAGCAGCAACGGTACTCACGTAAAACGCTGATTCACTAGATGAAAACAGGGAGTCCTTTAAGTTTGCTCTAGTGCCAGATGATTTAGTAGTAGTATTACTTCAGCAAAGGTTATTCCAATGCTCTGGGTTGAGACTGTCCGTTGGAACCAGACACTGGTGGGGCACCCAGACGCAGGAAAGTAATTTTAAGCGTTTCTCTTCTTGTCTTTGGTTGCAATGATGTCCTTTTTAAATTCAATGTAGTCCTTTTCCTTTTAAATGGATCCTTTTTTACCTCGTCGCCAGTGTTAAATTCAATAAAATAAAGATGAAGGGTCCTTGTTGTAATGTACATGTAGTATATTTATTCTTGATATTAGATAGAAGGTACAGCATTCAGGTAGGAATGTAATATGGTAAGAAACCCCACTGGGAGCAGATAACTTCCTGCTCAGCCTCCAGGTAACTGATAAATCCCTTGAACAGCAACAGGTAGAATCCTGGATGACATCACAGAGACATCACATAGACAAGCAGGCACTAACACTAAGGAGGGACAAAGATAGAGGAAGAGCACAAATGGAGAGGTAGAGCAGGATATAACACAGTCACAGTATAGTTTTGAAAAGGTTTAAAAGAGGAGAACAAGTAAATGTGACAGCTGGTTTTAAAATGCTGAACTCGGTGTCCATTGACTTCAATTGAGCACTTAACATAACAATGCTTTAGATGATTATAATATATTGGTACGTTCTGGGTTTTACCTGAGATCATTAACGCTATACTTCAGAGGAATATGCAAACCTGAAACAGGCAGGATTTAAGGTTTGACGCTCAGGCTCCCAATTCATTCAAGGCTAAAGCTCATTGGAATATAGTTTTAAGCTGCATATTATTTAACATACAGCCTTAGGCAAACATGCTGTGGAGATTTGGAATTTAATAACTGGCTCTAGGGTAGAATTATCTTTGCTACCTAATCATAGTTGTGGGAATGTTTGGCCCCTTACTTAGTGTCGGCATTTCTCTGAGGTTATTCTGTTAAACATATTGACTGACCTCATCAGTTGTAATGCTGATTGTCTGCATTTCTCCATATCATACTAGTGTTAATAAGATTGCTGAATTGATCTTCTGGGGGTACAGTGGCCGGGCCAACCGTTATTCAACATGCTGCTTCCTGAAGGCAGCCACGATGGTGGCCAGCATGGTGAGGGAGAAACCTCAGCCCAAACAGGGGAAACTGGACATATTCACTGGGCCTTTGGTGCTGCCGTTGCATGGAGATAGTGCCACAGGGCCTATGGAGGAGGCTCCAGAGATGGTCTGAGGCAACCTCATCTGGAGACAGAAGCTATCCTACCAATCAATAAATCAATCAATCTATCAGGGAATTGTAAGCACGCTACTCACCCGTGAGGGTCTCAAGGTGCTGGGGGGTACTCGGATCAGTTCAGCCGAAGAGCCAGGTCTTGAGCATCTTCTTAAAGGTGTTCAGGGAGGGATCGCATCTGATATCTGCCGGTAGATGATTCCAGGTTTTGGTTGCAATATGGGAGAACGATCTTTCACCTGCCCTGGCTCTGTGGATGCGCAGGGTTTCAGCCAGTGCGAGGTTGGAGGATCTGCGGTTTCTTTTAGGTACGTGGAAGTTTACTCTGTCGTTAAGGTATTTGGGTCCCTTGTTGTGTAGGCATTTGTAGGCATGTGTGAGGATTTTGAAGGTGACTCTCTTCTCTACGGGGAGCCAGTGGAGTTTTCGTAGGGAGACAATTGAGTCATTGTGCCACACTCTAGAGACCCAGATTTCGGTGGTGGGCACAACCATGACCCTACTTCGGCAAGACTAGAAGAAGACCACAGGATGGTGTGAGAACGCTGAAACACGGATCGCTATGCTAGAAGGTACAGTGAGGGAGCTCACCCAGACTTTTCTGAAACTCCAGGGCCACTCTGGAGGAACTGGCAGCCCAAGTGGAGAACGGTTAGGGGCACTCCATAGTTTAGAGTCCTGAGGATCCTGGAGGCGGTGGAGTGTTTGCAACTTGAGCAATTCCTGAAAGAGTGGTTGCGGCCCTTCCTCCTGATAGACCAGTCATCCCATTGCTTTCTCAACAAAGGGGTGCAGCGGGACCTTGCTCGGATGCTGCTACACAAGGCCACTCTGCGCCCATTGATAGCATGATTCCTGAACTCAAGGGACAAAGACCTGGTACTTTCGTGAGGTCAAGTATGAATCTACACGGATTTTGATCTTCTCGGATTTTACAAACTGGTTCAGCAGCAGTGGGAATATTTTTGAGTCCGCGAAACATAAACTCAGTGCCTTGAACATTAAGCACATGATGCTTTACCCAGAAAGGCTTGAAGTGATTTTCTAGGGTAAGGCCCATTTCTTTTCTCCGAAGCAGACTATGTGTCCAAGTTAGTCCCATGTAGCTACAGCACACTTTCTGCACAATAACATTTTACTATAACCTTTTGCACATATTTGCATGTATGACAATGTTGGATAAGTTTCTCTGAAACTGCTTTGCTTACATACCTGGCTTTATGCAGCATTATCATGATGCCCCAAACACTGAGTACAAAGCCTTTACATAAACTGTACAAATATCGTTCTATTTTTATCCATGGGGTGACAGGGCAATACGCATATCCATACCAATACTAATCTTTAAGCACATTGCAAGGATGCTGTTTATTATAAATAAATAAGCATTTGCGGGGATTAGCAGAGGATACACTACGGTTGACATTGAAGGACCCTGAATCCTGAGGTTATGGCCAAGTAGCTACCTGACATCTTCGTGACCAGGGCGGGGTCCTAAATTCTTTCCCGCTAAGTAATGGGGTTGGATCATCACGTGGATGGATTCTTGGCTATACACTAGACACACATAGAGTAGGGGTTATATTGTAGGAGTACATCTGATTAACACCCTGTATCATATGCCTGCCTATATACACTGTTCTAGTACCATGGTAGAACTATACCTGTTATTTACACTTTTGGTGCTCGTAATCACTTTAATCTACTGATTATCGCAGCACATGTATTCTATACAAGGATAACATTGGTTCATTAAACATATTGAAAATGTCCCATTGTGTATTCTCTTTTTATTTGTCTGAAAACAAGAGAGCACGAGTGACTGAGCAAAATGGTTCTAGATTCGTCACCATGATCCCTGAGGAGACGTGACTGTCATTTTCATTGGTTTCCAGAATTCATTTGCTCCCTGTTTAGATTAGAAGTGCTTATGGTGAAATTGTGAGCTTGCTGGACTCTAGGCCAAAATATAATGCAGAGGTGCCCGGAATCAGTCTAGCTCCTCACCCAAAGTTTATGTTATTCAACAAATGTGCAGATCCTACACATTAGTAGGAACTACAAGACATGGCTCTGTTAACATTGGTTAGGTTCTTATTTTACGGATCGCCTAAGTAGTTCAATAAGATTTGGTTGCCCATATCCTGAACCACCTCACCCTGTATAATACACTGAGGCTGGTATCCCTAATAAATGGTGGCATTCAGCAGAGTGTCACACAAATATTACCACCTATAATTATTTGGATATGGCACCCCACACCAACTTCTATTTGCTCTCTGCGGCTTGTGAAGAAGACGGTCTTTGGACAGAGGTCACATTGGGTGATCTACCCACTGGTGTCTGAGACCTAGCCTACTGCTAGACCATTCAGCACTAAGGTCTCCGCGGCTCAAGTCCTTTGGTCTCCTGGATTCTGTCCCTTCCTCTAAGAGACACCTGGCAAAGCTTGGGTGCACCCATCCGAGATTTTGCTACAGCCCTCTGAAGCTAGCGGTGCCGGGCTGAGGTACCAACAATGCTGGCACCTCACCTGAAGAATCCCCCTCTCAAAATTATTTCTTCCCAGGAGAACCTCAGATTAGGCAGACACTCCGGACAAATCGGGCAGATACAGGCACTGCACTCATCAAGTCTAGTCCCAGCCATAAATAGAGATGACATCATACCTTACAGTATAAACTGTTCCTCCTATTAATGGACTAGGATCATTATATGGTAACCCCAAAGACCCTGAAGAAGCACCATAAAAGCACAATCAATGTATGATCTGGCCACTGTGCACACCTCCTTGCAAGTTTTCTGGAGTTTTAGAAAAATGGTGCCACATGCATCAAAAATGTAAATTGCGAATACCTAATTGTGAATTCCTGAGAATCGCAATTAGGCAATCACAATTTACAATACATGAAACTCAAAGATTTTAATATAGCGATTTTATAAAAAGTAAAATGAAGTTTTCTTTAAAACTTTTTAGAACAGGCAGTGGTCATTGGGACCACTGCCTGCTCTTAAAAATGAATGGCTTTACAACCATTCATGAAAGCGGAAGGGGTGTCTTTGGCACCCCTTCCCATTTGCAAATGGGTTGCTGCCTTCTTGAAGAAGGTGGTAATATGCAAATATTTTGGACCGCATTCATAGTCACAAAACATTCATGCATACAGTTAGGATTCAGTATTTGGAAAGGACACCCTAATCACGTCCCTTCCAAATACCGAATCGCAAACCCATTTTGCGATTCGGTAACAGGATACAGAATCGTAAATTTAGGTTTGCTGCATCTGCAAAGCATTTATTGCGTTCCAAACAGGCCGTGAAGGCAAAAATGTTTGATGCATGTGCCCCATGGTCTCCAACTTCAAACTAGCTCCACTCGTCTTAATGGCTATAGGAGGGACTTAAAAAGTTTAGTAACTTCAATGGGCCAGCACAGTTGTCTGTTTTCTTGACATTACTCACCCTCTTTATGTAAGGGCTGTGATAAGCAAGAGGAATGAATTGTGATAGAGATGCTACTCTTACGGAGACCGAACATTTGTCGTGCAATTCACTATTGTTATAAGGAACGATGACCATGGCGGGTGATACCTATATGACCCGTACTGAAAAATTAACCTCTCCCTCTCTACTTTCAAGGGGACAGTGCCAATTTTCAGGGAGTTACATGCTATCTCCTTTCTTTGGAATAACTCTTCTGTTCAGCTCTAAATGTGACTGCATTGTCTTCGATATCTTCTGTAGTATTAGTAATAGATATTACTTAATCTGTAATGTTGTTTCTTTCAGTATGTGGACATCGCAGTTATTTCCAGTGGGAGATGGTAAGGTGAGTATAATACAAGAAAGGATTACAACAACCCAAATCACAGACGGTGATGCACTGGACTCTACCAAGGAAGGAGTCTTAATGGTACAGTGGGCTCTAGACCCATGGCCACCATATATATATGCTTATCCTAAAGTGCCTCGTGCTGGTAGGAGCTGCACACCTAGAACATGTGCCACAGAGTATCTAAATATATGACCAGGGGGATAAATAGTTACTATCACTGTATCCTGGATATGCATTTGTCCCATAGTATTGTGTAATAGGACTGTGCTCATGTTTAAGTATAGGAGGTAAAACAATGACCCTACATTACAATAAAAACAACTGTAATGCAATGCAATAAAATACCAACAAGAAGCACCATTACACCAATGAACAACATACCAGCAATAAAACACACACCAGGACTGTGCTACTGTATTTGTAAGTTGAGTTTTTTGTACCATCTTTATTGAATCTTAAAAATATGCATAACAAACAGTATTAGAGACTTTATCAATATATCAGCAAATCATATACAACGTGCCTAATTATAGCCTTGGGCATTTTAGTCAGAATTCACAACAGTGTGGTAGTACATAATTTGCAAAACACACAACCATACGTAAACCATGAAACCCACATGGGATACACTCTTAGTTGGGAGCCGCATACAGGTGTGGGTAGGATTGTGGGGGGTGAGGCATGTCGCGTTGGGGGGAAGTGCCACTATAAACCTGCATATGACATTTAGGTACATGTAGTATCTAATAAGACAGTCCCTTCATCATCATCTGGGGGTTCTGAAGGTCGTTAAGCAATGCATCAGAATTTACTGCTATGGCACATCTATGAAGCCCCATATTTCTAGACTTCACAATGCAGACACTTCCTACATGCCCCACTGGATGGTCACATTCGGCCAGTATGTTACACTAAGCAATGATGAGGCCTTCCAGTGCATAGCGATCGGCCACTTCATGATCAACAGTGCCATGTCTGTGTAGTGATTAGAGGTTGCACACAGTTTATGGTGCTTGTAAAGGCCCAGAAAACAGTTTGTCATGCACTCCAAGTCCCTCCGGCCTGTGATACCTGCAAGCATGATGCAATCTTCCCCCCACAGCACCCTAACCGATGGGCAGCTCCAGAACAAATGCACCGTATCTGTCACAGGGGCCCTTCTACAAGGGGATTTCGGAGTCGTGGTGGGATATATCATATCATATGGACCTTGGCCGGTGTTAAGTAAGCTCATTGTAACACATGAAACTGTATAAACTAGACTAGACTTGAACCTTGGTATTGCACGAGACCTTCCTTGAGTACATCAAACTCTTTCCCACTTCTTTTGGGTTGACAGACATCTTCCTCCGAGGTGTGCCGAAGAATTCCCAGTGGGTCTTGAACGGAAGAATTGATGGCCCTAGTTAGCCATGTCATCAATCCCCTCTTCGTAAAAAGTGTTTATTGCCAATTCTTAGAAAGGCGGGTTTCTTACAAGTCAGGCCCGCTCTTACTTTTCTCCAGATGCTAAGCAGTACCCGAGTTATTTTTTCTGTTGCTAGCTTTCTGGTGGCTGCTGCACAGATTAATACCAAAAGATCGATTGTATAGAATAACCCTGCCTGACTTTTATCTGATTTTTATCTGATCTTAAGTTGTCTTTTGAATAATGTTTGTAACTATTGATTGATTGTATATATTAATATGAATGGTTTTATATTGTCTTTTATGATTTTAAGTAATCGAATAAAGTGTTTTGACTGGCTGACTGACTGACACCTCTCGGTCCCCATGGTGTAAAGGTCCTGTGTCAGGGGGTGCATTTCAGGGTGTATAACCAAGCATGCTGCATGTAGCCACTGTATGGGTGCCTCCATTTGCAATCTGAGAAGCCTACGGATATTGAGAGTCGTGGATCTGCCTGGTATGAATCTATTTTGGTCAGGTTGGACGAGTACCAACATATGCCCCATCTACAGAGTCGCAAGACACTTACTAAGTGTCTTGTAATCACTGCCCATCAGAGACAATGGTCTGTACGAAGATAGGGAGCCCCGACCCGGCTTCAGGAGTGAAACCAGCAGCGCTTCACGCATAGATGGGGGCAAATACTCCGTATCAAGGGCATCAGTATAAACCTCCTGGGCTGATAGGGCTTGATACATTTTATAAAATGTAAATGGCAAACGATCAGGACCCAGAGTTTCACAAGTGTGTGAGTCCCGAATTGCACAGCAGATATTTTGCGCCGTAATCTGACTATTCATCACCACTCTACCTTCCCAAGGGATCACTAACAACGTGACAGCAGCTAACAAGTAAAAAATACTAGATTTGCACTCCACTGGCACTAGTTGTACACAGCAGAAAGCATCATGTATTGCTCCCTGAGTGGTGGAGATCAATGTCAGGGAAAGACGTGTGGTGGTTATCAGCTCCATGTCCGTAGTGTACCACAAAAGCCATGCCTAAAGTTAACCCGGTTTGCCCCCTTCCTCGTAAATGTAAATGTCAAATGTCATGGTACTTATAGAGCGCACTGTCACCAGACGGTCACCTTGCGGTGTCGCCTATTCGGCTTCCTGGCGCTGATACTCAAACCGCTGTGGAACCCCTCCTGGCTTTCCCTGTGAAGTGTCCACTCCTGGGCACCTCCAGGGTGAAGCCAGGCAACCTTAGCACTGTTGGGGCCTGTGTGGAGGCTAAGCAAGCTATTGCCCAGAGTTGCAGCATGGGGCCCGTGATTAGAATAGGCACCGAGGCGAGAATTAACAGGTCCAAGGAAATTGAGCCCGGGACCCTGCCGAGGCGGGAATCGAACCCTGGTCCCTGGCCAGAACTCTGCACCAGGATCTGCCGCTCTAACCATTGAGCCACACTCCTCCTTCCTCGTGTCGCATCACCTGATATGCTCTGTAATATATGCAATGCAACGATTTAAGGAGGCGGGCATGACAGTCCCTTGCTTCAGTCAGTTGTTCCAGAGCAAATCCTCCCTCCAGAGCATCCCTTTCAATTCCTCCCATGGAGGATTCTACCTGGGTGAGTCCACGGATGATCCGGCCCTTTGCCCCAATAATACCCCTTTGCCTGATGTATGCAGTGGCTCAGCACCACAGTCTTGAGAGTTTTCCACTCTATCTGCAGCATGGTAGGAGTCCCACAATTTTCAGCTGTGTAGTTAATTAGGGTTTTACGTATCTTTTACCAAAAGACAGTGTCCTCCAGAGCTGCAGGTTATAAGCACAAGCTGGCCCCGGCAGTGTAGGCTCCCCCACCCAGTGTACAGCAGAAGCGGGCAATGATCAGAGAGGAAATCCCAAAAGTACTCCGCTTCTGTGACCTTGAGCTGAATGGTAGCATCACTATGGACAACACAAGGGTCAGAAATTGGGCCGGCACAGTTTTTGGGAAGTGCACATGCCCCAGAAGAATAGTTGAGTTCTCCTGCAGGCCATGCACAAATACATAATGGCCTTCAGTGCTGCCTTTGCCACTGTTCACTGACACAACATCTATCTCTATAATATCAATGTAAAAATTATCGATGTAAAAATATTAAATACAAAATTATTGACTCCCTATACTTAAACAGGTAAGTACAAAAATATTTGAAAAAAAATCGATAGTTGTACAAAATATTGATTTTGATATATATATATATATATATATATATGTATATATATATATATATACATATATATATATCAAAATATATATATATATATATGTATATATATATATATATATATATATATATATGTATATATATATATATATACAAAATTAAATAATACACATTAAAAATATTAAATAATATTAATTTTAACAAAATGAATTAGATTTAATATACATTTTAACAAATATAATAAGTAAAAATTATAAAAAGTTAATTAATATATTTATATATATTTACTTTAAAACAATTAAAAAGCTATTAATTGTAATGTATTTTATAATTTTAAAATTATATAAAAAGTACAAATAAATATGTACATATATATATATATATATATGTTGATATATATATATATATATATATATATATATATGTATATATATATATATATATATATATATATATATATATATATATATATATATATATATATATATATATATATATATATATATATATATTGTTGTACTCCACCCAAACTTTTCTCATGCAGTTAGAAAAAGGATGAACACGCGGACCCAAAGTTCTTTGTGTCGTTTATTTCAAACACCCTGCATCAATGCCACCATGACGCGTTTCGGTCCCACCTGGACCTTGATCACATGACGCGTTACGTGCGGTGAAAAGACCTTTTAAAGTGCTAGTGCAACTCAAATTACATTCAGCTGTGCTGTGCCATGATTGTAATGAAAAACAGACTATACATGTGTAATATCGGCTTGAATGCTCAATAATATCACATTTGAATTCATGTATAAATAGTTATCAAAGAACCAATAAATAATTGCTTAAAATGCATAATATCTGGCGTAAACGTGGTACATAAATAAAAAAAGGTATATATGTGTATAAAATTATAAATATATTTATTAAAATATTTATAAAATTTTACAGTTAAATAAACATGCATAACCACTATTCAAATGTACATCGGTAAAACTAGGTGATGTCCAAATTTGAAAATTCTCAAATGTATATACATATTAACATGAGACATATCAAAGGCTGGATGCCTCAGAATAGAAACACCAAGCGACATTTCGCCAAGTATTCACATTAACCACGTTTTAAGTTAGCCATGCATTCATTTGCATTACAGTCTATCAAAAATTGGAAATAACCATATTTTATCAAGAACTCTCAATAGTGCCCAAGTGGGCAAGCACAGTATACTAAGTTTAGCTTTTCAAAAGCACTGGCCGAACTTGCAAAGAAAACCCTTAGCCAATGGCAAAAGGGGAACTTGCTAAAAATTAAGTTAAATTAAGTTAAAGTGACACCCAAGTGAAAAAGGAAAAACAATATCTCAAATTAAAATCACACGTGTTCATAGTACACAGTTATTAGCGGTCAAATTTCATTAGAGCTAAAATTATAAAAGATCATTGATTAAAAACCAACTCATAAACATGTATATAAATCCTCAGTTGCATTCAATCCAAAAGGGGACTTAGTATTTAGCTCTAATATGTACTTGGTCTCAAGAACACAGAGTGCACTTTCCCGATTACCCCCCCTGCGGAATAACGGTATGCAGTCTATAGCAAAATAACTTAAATGGGCTGTGTCACTGCCATGAACTGCCTCAAAGTGTCTTGCAACAGGATATGTTTGCTCTTAATTAGCAATTGTCCATATATGTTGAAGGACTCTTCTGTGCACGGGCAGTTTTGTGCTACCCACATAACGTAGTGCACATGGGCATTCTAAAACATATACTACGTATTCGGTTTTGCAGGTGATTCTTCTTTTCATTTTCACTAACCTAGGTAAAAATGGAGTATTTACATTTTTCGCATGTTTACACGCTTTGCAGATAAGGCATTTGTAGAATCCCTTTTGTTTAGATAGCCAGTTGGCTGGCAACTTAATCTCGGGGTGACTTTTAACAAGACAATTGCCCATAGACCTAGCTTTTCTGAAGGTCAACTGGGGCAAACGGTTATGCTTTGTTAGGTCCTCACCGATTACTGGATCCCTAAGGAGCAAATTCCAATGTCGTTTAAGAATCTTCCTGATAGCCCCATGCTGTTTATTAAAGGTCAGGATGACTCTAACTTTAGATGACTCTATATCTGTATTGCCTGTATTTGCTTCCTTCGGTATAGTGTCTGTTCTCTGGTGGGAGATCTAGTCTTGTTAATTGCCTTATCAATAACTGATGCTTTGTAACCTTTCAAAAGGAATCTCTTCTTGCAAGCTTCCTGAGATAGTTTGCATTCTTTATCACTACTGCAAATGTGTTTTACCCTGAGCATCTCCCCGTAGGGGATGCCCTGGATCAAGTGCTGTGTTTGGTGACTAAACGCATGCAGCAGTGACTTACCAGCAGTGGGCTTACGATAAAGTCTTGTAGAAAGGGTACCATTAGATATAAAGACCTCCGTATCTAAAAAGACAACTGATTCCTTATTCATTTGAGCGGTGAATTCCAAATTCAAATGGTTAATATTCAACTGCTCGATAACTTGTTTGGCTAGTTCTTCCGACCCCCTCCAAATAATGAAAAGGTTGTCTATATATCTTAGCCATAGGGGTACATGCCTGTTTAAGATATCCTCATGTTGCCGTTTGAGGACCTGCTCTTCCCACAGTCCCATATGCAAACAAGCATAACTGGGGGAAAAGCAGGCCCCCATCGCAACTCCCCTTATCTGTTGATAGATAGTATTGTCAAAGCAAAAATAATTGTGTTCTAGACACAATTTAACCATGTCAATAAGCATCTTATTGTGCAGTGAAAAACATGCAGGTCTACGGTTTAAATAGTGTTCAACTGCTTTAACCCCATCAAGATGCCCAATAGAAGTGTATAGGGAGGTAACATCCATGGTAATGAGAATTAAATCACTCCCCCACGGTATGTCCTGAATTTTACGCAAAAAATCTGTGGTATCCCTTAGATAGGAGGGCACAGATGTGACCCATTCCTGCAAAAAGTAATCCACATACTTTGATGTATTTTCCATAATACTACCTATTGCAGAAATGATCGGCCGTCCAGGTGGTCTGATTGTTTTTATGAACTTTTGGCATAAAGTATAAAGATGGAATTATCGGATGGTCATTCCTTAAAAAAAAATATTCATCATTGCTGATTAAACCACCACTTTTCCATGCAACCAATCTACCATAATAATTGTAAAAGATTTTACAATTTGTAGATTGCTTTGTTTATAACACGAAACATTATTCAATTGTAAAAAGACCTCTTCCATGTAAAATGACCTTGGCCACAAGACTATGTTCCCCCCCTTATCTGATTGTTTTATAATGAGGTTTTCATTGTCCTGCAGTTTTTTCATCAGCTCGATGTAACAGCGCTGATGATGACTCAGCTGCGCAATGGTGTGCGCAGATTTAATGTGTCTAGTGGAGAAGTACCACTTTTAGAAGTTGGCATGTCTGTGCAGTAATCGTGAATTGACTGTCTGGCTTGTGATTGGCTGGAGCTGGCTGGTGTGCCTGGCTCCAGGAGTCAGGATGGGTCAGCCCGGTGGTGAATAGAAAGAGCTGCAAGTTGATGGTAGGGAGGAGTTGCACCTGGGACCTGAATAGGGCTGTGCCTTTCCTCCACAATGCTGGCTCCACCCCCTGTGGTGTGTCTGATGTCCCTGGCCTGTCCTGTGAATAGGGTGAGGGGCTGAGCAAAACAAAGTGCTCAGGAACCAGTTGCATCTGGTTTGCCCCTTGCCTGCACCTTTGGAGACAAAGGATTTGGTGTTTAAAAGAGGGGCTGTGTCCCCATGAAGATGTTCTTGTTTCTGCTACTTGAATCTTCCAGGGGTGTGCTGCTGCTGGGGCCCAGGGGAAGGCTTGCCTCCCTGGGCCCTGCCCAGCCCCTAGAAGCCTGATGGACTTTCTTTTGGACTTGTTGCTCTTTATTTTGTTGCTTTTGCCAAGGCTTGTGGTGGCCTGGGCGCCTTGGGAGCACTGTATTTTTGAATGCCCCAGGAGGAATGCGGTGGCTTTGCAGGGTGGCACTGACTGTCGAGAGGGGGAATTTCCCAGTGAGGGATTCCCCAGAGATTGCCGTCGTGGGCTGCAGGTGCCCACCCTGCATTGTGGAACTTGTGTTCTTGCGTGGTGCGTGGGTGCCCACCCCGCGACTTTGGCCATATTTTTATGTTTGGCCCTTTGGATGCACAGACACCCACCCCACGACTTTGCTGCAGTGACCCGAGCCGCGAGAGAGCTTTCCCCCGGGCCGCTGCCTAACGTGGCCCAGAAGGAGAGGAGGTGGGCGGGCCGATGATGCCGGCCGGAGCCTCGCGGGCTCCACTTCCGCTTCTCCCCCCGGCCGGGGAGAAGCCGCGCAGAGCCCCGCCGGTTGTTTTCCCAGTACCGGTCCCGAGAAGGGAGACCGGGTGAAGATGCGCCCGTGTGTGCAGAGCGGGGCTCCCAGGAGTGAGGGGAACCCTGGAGGCAGAGTACTGCCGCTGTCCCCCGAGGGGAGACGGCACCGGCAGGGAGAAGAGCCCAGGTGAGTGGGTCTCACAGTGGATAGTCAGAGCAGCCCCATGTGTGCAGCCGGCCTCTTCAACATGGAGATGATGGCCTAGAGCGCCCTCCGGGGGTACCAATGTCCGTGGCCATATGGGGGCACATTGTCAGCGCCTGGGCGGCCCCGCTTGCGAGAGGGCCACCCCAAAGACAGGGGGCATGTTTGTTTAAGGAGCCTAGGTGGCTCGCCTGCCCCCATTAGTTTTCAGGGCCAGAGGGGCCCGTGGTTGCCCTAGTTATGGGCACATTCCTTTTAAGAGCCAGATTGCGCCAGCGTTTGGGCATGTGTTGCGTGGCTCCAACAACGGAGCATTTATGTCCTGATGGGGGCAATGATTGTTCCAGGGAGGCCCCACAGTTATTTCTAGAGCCAGATGGCTCTAACGTTTTTGCTTATTATTTGAGGAGCCAGTGTGCTCCAGGGGACACATGTTTGTTTTTGAAGCCTAGAGGGCGCCCCCGTTGCGCACATTTGTTCCTACGGGCTAGCGAGAACCCATGCTCAGTTTACAGTGTACAGCTGCCAAGCAAGTAGTGGGCAGCTGCACCATTTAGTCATTTCTTTCAGGGGACCGGTTCTTTGTGAATCTAGGAGTGAGACGCACTCCTCCGCCCTACCTTGGCCTTCCACAGCTGCGCAGCACGTAGTGCCAGCTGCAGCATTTAGGCCCTGTTATTGCTCAGCAGCCCAGCAAGTAGTGGGCAGCTGCAACGTTTAGGTTTGCGCAGATGGCACACCCCTGACTGGAGCTGCATTGGCAGCGCGCCCTGACATTCTATACACTGGGCATTGTAGCCCCTTCTTGGATGGCCAGTTGGCCAGGGGGGTGGGTAGATGGATAGGGCGCAAGGCTCTTATGTGATTGATGTGCTCATGCAATGTGGTGCTAGGAAATGTAATGCATTTAGTATGTTTTGCGCACCCTGTGTGTTATACCTCTAAAACTGTGGTTTATGATTATGAGGTTGTGTAGCATATTATGGTTTATGCTAGTGAGTTTATTCTTCACTCTGTGATTTACGCCCCTGATGTGAGTTATACTTAAGAGGTAGTGTCTAATGTGTTTAGACTAGGGAGGAGATTGCAAAATGTGTTTATGCTGGTGAGGTTGGCGCAGAATGTAATTTACGCCTGATGTGACTGTGGATAATGTAGCTTATGTTACAGGTTTAGATGGAGTGCAGTGATTACCTGTAGTTAATGGTTGTATGTTCATGATCTATGTTACTTTTACCAAGTTCACTTTGTGATGGTTCTGACAGTGGCCCATGTGGCCCTGTCATGTGTAAATAATCCCTTGTGAATATTGCCCATGCCAGTAGGCAGCGTGTTTATTATGCGTTTACTTTTCAAATGTGTTATGAGAATACAAAGGCTATTTTTGATATAACCTTGTGTGGAGTTCCTTTTGTAGTGTGCCTGGGATGTTGTTGTTGTGTGCGTGCACAAATGCTTTACACATTGCCTCCGGGATAAGCTTGACTGCTCGTGCCAAGCTACCAAGGGGTGAGCAGGAGTTATCTTTGGCGTGTAACTCCCTTGCCCTGACTAGAGTGGAGGTTTCTGCGTGGCTTTGGCACACGCCTTAGCCAACTAGAAATCCCATTTCTAACAGTTGAGCACTACTAATTCATATGCCCTTATTCTGTCCAAGTGGGCAACTTGCTTTTTTTAGATTCATCCCCCCCGTTGATCCATCGTACCGATTCAACATACTGCTCTTTATAAACTCCTTAAATACCATCACTCAGATGTCTTTTTCATCAGATATTTCTGATAATTTTGCCTTCCACTTGCATTTTGAAAACATACTCAAAATCTGTGAAGACACAAAAAATAAAATCAGATGTGTGAATACATAAAAACTATTAACAAAATAATACCTGCAACCCACTTATCAAATACCAAAGGATAATGCAAATTAAAAAACATTTGGTTAAATCCCAAAGTTTAGCAGCAGAGCAATTTTTTATTTTCATCATCTTGTTGGTGACATTAATTAACATAAGTGCACTGATAATGCCTCATGACTGTTGTTTTCTTCGGGGTACAGAGTATATTATTGTAAGATCATTTTGAATTCCAACCGCCTTAATACTTGTACTCTGTCTCCCCCTTTCTCTTGTCAAGCACACAAAAAGACAAAAGGACGCAATTTTGATTATGTGATTTTGATTATGTGAGGGTATGTGTATATATATAAATATTTTTTCACAAAAAAACATAGGTTTTAGGGGTGTTATAGTTAGCTGGACATTTCACTCGTACAAAACCATTAAAATTCCTCCGTTATAGTTAGTTGTACTAACTATAACTCGCGTGCCCGCAAAAATACAGATATTCATGCAGTTTAATCACTATCCCATATATTTAGTGAGACACTTTAAATAAGTCACTTAGACAGTCAATCACAGTACTACTACATCCTCCATCCAGACACTTATACATACACTCAGTCTTTAATGCAGATTGCTATATATATATATATATATATATATATATATATATATATATATATATATATATATATATATATATATATATATATATATATATATATATATATATATATATATATATATATATATATATTACCTACTGGCGGTAGCCAGCTAACATTTCCGAACAGGCCGAGGAAGTTAGTGCAGTGGATGGGTCACGGAGAGCCATGACTGACCACCGCCACTGTGTGAGGACAGCAGCAACCTGAAACCGAAGTCTAAAGCAGATTTCCACGGGGGTGGCTCACCCCTGACATGATTTGCACCTACCCCTTTGTTGCAGTGCGAGTCCCCGACCGGGGTGCTTCTGAAGCGCCTGCCTAGCAACTCCTCCCTGACCCGGAGTCACGAACATTTTGCCGCCCCCCTTTCATCCCCTTTGAAAATGAAGGTCAGGTTCCAGGTCTACTAATTGATTTACAGCAGTGCTGCTGCGCTCAAAGAGTCTTCTGGGCTTTCTACAGCATGCCAAACGCCGTTAAACCACCTACACAGGGTCACAGCCTGGAGTTCACACTTGTAAGTGTGTATATCAGTACTTCCTCAATTGGTGTTCGTTTCTGTGGCAAAATATACACGTAATGATAGCTATTTTCATGTACGGGATGAATTGGGCTCCATGTCAGTATATCATAGTAGCAGTGGGCTGCATCAATATCTGGTGTGTTTTAATTTGAGGCAGAGACTACGGTTTGCACATTTCAGGCGGGAGATTAATTTTTGGTTTTAATAATCAGGAGTTTCCCACCGGAATCGGGTCTGTATGAATCATCTTAATTTATTTTTATCATGGCTTTTCTGTGTTTCTTTACTTTATCAGTTAATGATCATTAATGCACCTTGAACATATTTTTTAAAGCTTTCTTCTTATACTTTCAGTTAAAGAGTGTGCAAATAAGAGAGATACATTATTATACTGGTGTATAGAGATAACTTTACTTTTTGATGGCTGTTTAATTAGATGGCATGAATTATGCATACCATTACTGGAGAGTACTATACTCAATGACTCATAAAACTGTTCTTACAGTTATGTATCTATAGCATAAAAGAATATTTATGATGTTGCTTACTACCCATTCACCATTATGTTTACTTACATGTTCTGTCGTATGAGCCCTTCTTCCTATGTAAAGACATTCTGCACACTCACATTAATTTCCTCATTGAGATTTTTTTCTGTGCCATTGTCATTGTCCTTGTGATATCCCGTCCACCTCACCACTTTTCCCCACACAAGATGGACATGGCCTTATATTTGGTATGATGCACGTCCGTTTGGCTTAACTACATACATGTGTTTCAACACATGATTCTAAAGACCATCTCATTGCTCAATGGGTGTAATTTCTGATAATTAAATGTTTCCCCGTGTCTTCATTGCTTGATTTTGCTCGAAAGAAATTGTCACTCATAGTCATTGAAATGTCACTCATAATTACACTGAAATTATGAAAATGTCACACTTTGCAATCTGAAACCTTGGCAGCTATGAATATATTCACAAATCCACGTACCCACCACAAGAACAGGCTTTTCTTTAGTTCTCCATTTGATGTCACTTTTAACACCTTGGGCGACACAAAAAAACCCTACATATGTATATGTATATGTATATATATATTCACTGAAAAAAACATAGGTTTTAGGCCTTATATAGTTAGGAATTAGCATTTAAAAAACCTTTGAAATTCACTGAAAAAACCATAGGTTTTAGGCCTTATATAGTTAGGAATTAGCATTTAAAAAACATTGAAAATTCACTGAAAAAACCATAGGTTTCAGGCCTTATATAGTTAGGAATTAACATATAAAAAACCATTGAAATTCCTCCTATATAGTTAGCTGGACATTTCATTGATATAAAACCAATGAAATTCCACATATAGTTAGTTGCACTAACTATATATTTCGCGCATCCGCAATCCAATGCTGATGATGTCACATATTACATCATTCATGACATGGTCAGTGACATCACTGATGACATCACTGATGACATCTCAAATGACATGACTGATGACATCACTGATGACATCATCCAGTGTCTGTGTGTTTTTGTAAAGTTTAACTATGTTTTACATGTTGAAGAATGAGTGGATGTATAAGAGTATGAATGAAGGATTTGATTGTATAAGTGAGTAAGTATGTGTTAGTATATCTGTGAAAATGTAAGCTGTTCTGTGTTTAACTGTATAGATGAAGAAATCAAAGTGTGATTGATTCTTTACAGGACTGACTAGGTGTGTGAGTAACTCCATGGATGAGTGGCAGTGTGGGAGTGTCTGCATAGGTGTATGAGTGCATATGATAGTGTTGTAATGATGAGTGACTGTATGTACGAGTGATCTTATGGGTGAATGAATGAATGTGTGTGTAGACGTAGGAATCAGTGAGTGCCTATGTAGTAAATGGTATTCGTGTGTCAATAGTTTCAAAAATGATACTCTGTATTTTACACTAGGTGTAACAGAGGTTATATTAGAGTGTAAGGAGGTGCATTGTATTATCACATGAAGTATATCATCAGTGGTGTGATCATTGATGTTAAATGAGATGTCATCAGTGATGTCATCAGTGATGTCATTTGAGATGTCATCAGTGATGTCATCAGTGATGTCACTGGCCATGTCATGAATGATGTAATATGTGACATCATCATCAGCATTGGATTGCGGATGCGCGAAATATATAGTTAGTGCAACTAACTATATGTGGAATTTCATTGGTTTTATATCAATGAAATGTCCAGCTAACTATATAGGAGGAATTTCAATGGTTTTTTATATGTTAATTCCTAACTATATAAGGCCTGAAACCTATGGTTTTTTCAGTGAATTTTCAATGTTTTTTAAATGCTAATTCCTAACTATATAAGGCCTAAAACCTATGGTTTTTTCAGTGAATATATATATATATATATATAATACTTATTTAAATATCGAAGCAAACCACATTCACTGGATGATGTCATCAGTGATGTCATTTGAGATGTCTTCAGTGATGTCATCAGTGATGTCACTGACCATGTCATGAATTATGTAATATGTGACATCATCAGCAGTGGATTGCGGGCGCGCGAGTTATGGTTAGTACAACTAACTATAATGGAGGAATTTCAATGGTTTTGAACAAATTAAATGTCCAGCTAATAATAACACCCCTAAAACCTATGGTTTTTTCAGTGAATTTCTAAGGTTTTTTAAATGCTAATTCCTAACTATAACATGTCTGAAACCTATGTTTTTTTCAGTGAATTTCAAAGGTTTTTTAAATGCTAATTCCTAATTATAATATATCTGAAACCTATGGTTTTTTCAGTGAATTTCAAAGATTTTATTATTAATTGTTATATTTATTTGCTTGATACTGATTTACTACATTTTGTAAACTATTTATTTTTAGATATTTTATTTTTTAAATTACATTATAATTACATTATACATTACATTACAAAATATACTTTCTCAGAATGAATTACTTTAGTTTAAATACCTTGCAAATAGGCTATAGACGTTTAAGTAGAGTAGTTGCAGTTGTTGCAATGGGCAACTCAATTTCAAACACAATGCAACATTGAGCTCAATGTGAATTTCTAGGTAAATGCAATTAGTTACTTTATGGATTACTTTTCTAACCACAGGACTGGATCCTAGATTCAGTCCTTGGATATCTCCTGTAAACAGTTGAGTAAAAGCATTTTGGTTACAGTAGTGATTTGCAAGGAATATTATTGTATTTTAAAAGTTGACACTTAGAATTTTTTTCACATAGAATCACCAATGTTATCGTATGGGAGGAAATTCACTTAGCAGGTAAGTAGTGTTATCGCTACTTTTTCTTACTCAGTGGTGGATCCTGGATCCAGCACTGGCGCATCTCCTGTAAACAGTTGAAAAATTGTGTTTAAGTAATACAGGCCATTTTTAAGGAATATTTATATTTTTTGAAAAAAGACACTTAGAAACTTTTCTGGTGAAAAGCAGACAATGGATTCCTATGGAAGGAAATATAAGTTACTGGTAGGTACGGTTAGAATTAATTTTCAGGGTCAGTGCTGGGCTAAAAGATGCAGCACTGGGTTCTCTCCTGATAACAGGTGCGTAAATTGGAATTTATTGATCGGCTGATTTTAGGTGAATATTTAAAAGTTCCAAAACTCCACACCAGTCAATGTTAGCCTATGGAAGGATATTCAAGTTACTGGTAAGTATGGTTAGAATTACTTTTCAGGATCCGTACTGGGCTCAAAGATGCATCACTGAGGTCTCTCCTGATAACAGGTGAGTATATTGGAATTCGTAGTACATCCAGTAAGCGCCACAGATCTCGTAGCAGAGAGATGGAAAAAGGGACACGGCCTGCACCACCTCTCTGCAAGGCAGTGCAGTGGCGCATCCTGGAAGCACCTGGTGTGCTAATTGGCCCCCATGGTCCCTCCGGTTTGAAGTGGAATTTTTTCCCCAACTTAAAACGTGCCACAGGGCGTGTTTGCACACATCACGTCAGGCCCTGTCCCCTCCCTTCACCACTGTGTAAACGCGCCCTGTCACTATTCTAAGTTGAGAGATTAAGTCCCTTTCAATCCTAAGGGTCCCTAGGGTCAAACTGGCCCACAAGGTACCTCCAGTAAGCGCCACAGAGCTGCATTGCAGAGAGGTGTAAAAATGGGAGTGGCCTCTGAACACATGTCTGCAACGCAGCTCCCTGGCGCATACTGGAGATACCTGTTTGGCTATTTGGCCCGCAGGGACCCTCAGTATTGAAAGATAATTAATTCCCCAACTTAAAACACGCCACAGGGCACGTTTGCACAGTGGCGAAGGAAGGGTGCATGGCCTAAGGTGATATGTCTGCAAACACACCCTGTGGTGCGTTTTAAGTTAGATAATTAATTCCTCTTCAATCCTGTGGGTCCCTGAAGGCCAACTAGCCCACCAGGTACCTCCAGTATGCGCCAGGAGGCTGCTTTGCAGAGAGGTGTTCAGAGGCCATGCCCCTTTTTACTACACTCTGCAACGCAGCTCTGTGGCGCTTACTGGAGGTATCTGGTGGGCTAGTTGGCCCCCAGGGACCCTCAGTATTGACAAGGAATTAATTCCCCAACCTAAACCGTGCCAGAGGGAGTGTTTGCACACATGTGAACTCAGGCCCCGCCCCCTCCCTTCACCACTGTGCAAACGCACCCCGTGGCGCGTTTTAAGTTGGGGGATTAACTCCCCTTTAAAACTGAGGGTCCCTGGGGTGGAACTAGCCCACCAGATACCTCCAGTAAGCGCCACAGAGCTGCATTGCAGAGAGGTGTAAAAAGGGGCGTGGCCTCAGAACAACTCTGTGAAACGCAGCTCCCTGGCGCATACTGGAGGAACCTGGTGGGCTAGTTGGCCCCCAGGGACCCCAGTATTCAAGGGGAATTTGTACCCCAGCTGCAAATGCACCAGAGGGCGCGTTTGCAGAGTGGTGCAATAAGGAGGCTTGGCTTCCGGCCCGATCCCGTTTTTTTAAATGTATTTTATTTTTTGAAGGGGGCTGTGTAGCCCCCCTTCTTTTTCAAATTTTTTGGCCTTGGGGACCCCATCCCCCAAGGCCTGCCCCCAATTTTTTTTTTACTATAAAAAAATTGGGAAGGGGGCCACCTGACCCCCCTCCTGAGGTCATAATCTGCCCCGGGGACCCCATCCCCAGGGGCATGGGCCTTTTTTAGTATTATTTTTTATTTGGAGGGAGGCTGCCTTTTCCCCCTCCTGTGGCCACTTTTGGCCCCGGGGACCCCATCCCCCGGGGCTGGCCCATGCCGTTGGAGACTGTGGGGAGGTCCCCAATTCCCCCATGGTCCCAGGTTTCCTGCTCTCTCTTCCAAATAGCAAACGACAGTGCTCCGGGGGTGGGCACCCCTGGCACTGCAGGAGCCGGCCCTGGGGGTGACGATCCCCAGGGCCTGTACAAGGCTCCAGGAGGGGGGCTGTGTGGCCCCCTCCCACATTTGTAGGAGGCCCTGGGGGTGGTGGTCAGGTGGTCCCAGAAGGATAATAACATATATAAACGTTATCCGCTAATAGAATTAGCATTTACAAAACCTTTGAAATTTATTGAGAAAAATATAGGTTTCACGCCTGATATATAGTTAGGAATTAGCATTTAAAAAACCTTGCAAATTCACTGAAAAAAAACATAGGTTTCAAGCCTTATATAGTTAGGAATTAGCATTTAAAACACCTTGCAATTTCACTTAAAAAACCATAGGTTTCAGGCCTCATATAGTTAGGAATTAGCATTTAAAAAATCTTGCAAATCCACTTAAAAAACCATAGGTTTCAGGCCTTATATAGTTAGGAATGAGCATTTAAAAAAACATTGAAATTGCTCCTATATAGTCAGTTGTACTAACTATATTTCGCGCACCAGCAATCCACTGCTGATGATGTCACATATTACATCATTCATGACATGGTCAGTGACATCACTGATGACATCACTGATGACATCTCAAATGACATCACTAACGACATCACTGTTGACATCTCATTTGACATCACTGATGACATCACTGATGACATCATCCAGTGACTGTGTGTTTCTGTAAAGTTTAAATATGATTTACATATTGAAGAATGAGTGGATGTATAAGTGGGGTCCCAAAACGTGTTTTCCACATGAAATTTTTCATTGAACCTTTAGCTACGGCTACAGCCCGAACGGCAAAACGGAATTGCACCAAATTTGGCAGAGAGGTAATCCTCGATTCCGACTTGTGCCTTTTGGTTATCTGGTGTCAATCTGTTCAGTAGTATTTGAGAAAATTGCGGCTAAAG
Organism: Lissotriton vulgaris; assembly: GCF_964263255.1. Taxonomy (NCBI): domain Eukaryota; kingdom Metazoa; phylum Chordata; class Amphibia; order Caudata; family Salamandridae; genus Lissotriton; species Lissotriton vulgaris. Next base: position 221,044,834 of record NC_141685.1, read on the forward strand.
TCATTTATATATCTATGGGCGCGTTGATCTGCATATTGTGCGAGGATTGGCATCGTAGGATAAGCACACCGTCCCGATCACGCGCTCATTGCTAATTGTCTATCAAGCAGTTGTAAACATTCGAAACCAGGAACTGTTGGCAGCCATTTTGTGCCTCGGTAGAAGCGAGGCTGAATAAGTCTGTGAAATATGTGTGCAAACCGCAAAAAGGGGGCAGGGTAGAAACACTTTGACCCCCTAGGCCTGCTCAGGGGGTCGCACAAGGACCCCTAGGGCAAAAATATATATATATATTTTTGTTTTAAATTGCGATTAAAAAAAACAAAGTGCGTGGTTTAAAGGTTATTTTTTCCCGGGGCGGCCAAATCCTGGGGGCATTAAAAAAAATAGTGTGGGGGCTCACAATCCCCGACACACTGCCCTGGGGAGCACCACCCACCGCAGCTCTAAGTTAATGTGTGCAGGGGGCTCACTGGCCCCCCCCTTCGTAGCCCTGGGGACCGCCATCCCCCAGGGCCAGCTCCTGAAGTGATCGGAGCTTATTTTTTATTTTCTGTAAAATTAGGAGTGTGTCAAATCAGAGTGGCTCCTGGTGTGGATGCATTGGATGCACGGTGTGTGACCTGTTGGGTACGCAACTCCATCGCGTGTGGTGCACGTATTGGCTGCATGACTTCTACGGCGTAGTGTGCGCGACTCAAAGCCAAAAACAAATAATATTTTTCAGATATACATCAAGCTTATGTGTTTAGTTGTTAGGTGGCTCTAAACAGAGCCCTTGTATTTATTGTGACATTTTAGAACCTATAAGTAAGTACCGATGCAGAGTCTAAAGTTCAAGAGGAAGACTCTGTTCCCTTCATCTGTAAAATGTACACCATCTCTCCTATAGATGCCTTGCATAATGAAACGCAGATTGTTGTGGTATATGGACTCCATTCTATAGTCTCAGAGAAAAGCTAAAATAGATTTATTCACATGTTTCCTAGCTTTCTCAATCTATGGACAAAATTGATTGGACCAGCTCCATTTCTGCCTTTGGCATATGTTAGAATAGACAAAGGCAGTTTGGGGGAAAAGTGACATAAATTCTCCAAAGGTGTCCTTCATAAACATTTCCAGACCTAGCCCAGTCAAAGTGCCTAGGTCATTGCCACCACAGTGCACAATTATGAATTCAGGGTGTTGGAGAGGCAAAAAGGATTTAAGCAATGGCATCAATTGGTGCCACTTTTACCCTCTCTGTCCAATCCATTTAATGTCTACATTTGGTAAACCTAGGTCTTTGTGATTTCCTTTGTGTTCTGCATACCTTTGGCTCCAGACAATATACCTGTGTCCCACAATCCACACTCTAAGCATCTTGAAAGGAGGTCTGGATGCAGATGGTCTCTATAAATGAAATGTCAGTTTGAAAACTAAGATTTTTCTAAAATGGTGGATAAGATGCAGTGTTAAAAAAAGAAAATAAATGTTTGGTTGTTTGAGAACATTCTACACAGAAAACTAAGGTGCATGTTTTGTTTTTTAAAAGCCTGATTCTTATTGGTTAACAAAAACTGATAGAAAAGAACGTTACATAAGATAAGTTGGTATATTGAAAAGTCAAGCACACTTGCTGTTTTGATTAGCAACATTGTGTGATGAACTTTTGACCTGTGTGCTCAGTTACGTGTTCCATGAAGTGTTTCTATGGTAACAGGCAGAAGGCAGAATGGGGGTAGGTTTCAAATGTATGTCACTTGGAAAGGATTGAAATGTCTAACCAATAAAAATATGTGTTTGGTTTTGAATTAATGTGGGAAGCAATGTGATTTGATGTGAAGGTGTATATGTGTTCAAAATGAGAGGGAAACTCTGCCATTCTATGGTTCTGATGAGAGGTATTGCAAACAGAGATTCTGGATAGGAAAATCTGCTGTATGACTGACATACTTCTTATTCTACAAAACAATTGGAAAGGTGAGTTATTAATTTATGAGGGAATGTATGTGGTGCATTTTGATTTTAATCAGAGTAATGTGTTTGTCCTGCTAAAGTGCAGGGATTTTTTTCTCTAGAGTTTTATTGAGAGTGTGTGTGCATTTAGAAAGCATTGCGAGATAAGCAATTGTTTATTGTATGTGTTTGCACACAGATAACTATGCTGTTCTAATGTTTTGGTAGAATTAGAAACCAGTTATGTTTTATGTATTTGGAAAATGAGTGAAGTTTCTACATTAAAATGCAGTACTTTTTCTATACTATGAAATGTGTTTTCGTAAAATAGAAGGGATAGAGTTGCTTGTGTAGAATCACACAATGAGTGTGTGCATTTAGGAATCACTCTGAGAGAAGCTTTTTGGTAGTTCATGTGTTTTCCGACATGTAATTGGTTAAAAACATATTGAGGCATATTAGAAAGAACCTCGTTAAAATTATCGCCGTTTTAGCGGCAGGAAACCGCCGCTAAAATGGCAATAATGGGTTTGCTAATATGCGTAATAGAATTACTATAGAAGTCCAGGTTAGATGTCCTGCACATCTAACCGGGGCTTCTATAGAAATTCTATTACGCATATTAGCAAACCCATTATCGCTGTTTTAGCAGCAGTTTCCTCCTGCTAAAATGGCGATAATTTTAACGAGGTTCTTGCTAATATGCCCCATTGTTATTTGTCTAGAATCACACCGTGAGTCTGTGCATTTAAGAATCACTCTGAGAGAAGCTTTTTGGTAGTTCATGTGTTTTCCGACATGTAATTGATTAAAAACATATTGGGGCATATTAGCAAGAACGTCGTTAAAATTATTGTTGTTTTAGCGGCAAGAAACTGGCGCTAAAACGGTGATAATGGGTTTGCTAATATGCATAATAGAATTCCTATGGAAGCCCAGGTTAGATGTCCTGCATATCTAAACTCTAAAACACTACCCTAGCACGACCCCCTACACTAATGAAATACTGTTACACTACCCTAAACCTTAAATCTACGTCACCACGACATCCTACACTACTGAAATACCACAACACTATCCTATAACAGTACCTCATTACGACTCCCTGCACTAGAGTAACAACACTGCACTACTGTAAATTCTAAATCTGTACTGTTGCAAAACCATAGTGACTGTTTATGTACCATGTAGAGATCTATTTAATAAAGTAAAAGTGAACCAATTATGAATTCACACAGTGTCTTTCCTTATAGTATTGTAATCATTTAGTAAATATGCATGTACTAATACAGTGCTTCAGGTTCTAGTGTTATGGAGTGCGTCAAACTACTATGCCTTATGTATGTAGTGCTTTTATCACCTTCACAGTTGTGTTTCAGGCCTACAGTTTTTTAGTCAGAATTTGTATGAAATGTGTTTGTAAAGTAATAAAAATCTATAATCATTTTAAGTTATTAATAAATATTTATGTTTATTTTTTACAGGTACTGTTTTTCATCATTAAAATAAAGTTATCATGCTGCAAAAAGAAAGGAGAAGAAAAAGTCAGAAAAAGGATACTTACTTGAAAAAACTCAACCTCAAGTATTGGAAGATAAACATAATGTGGCTAAAAAAATAAATCTTTCTGGTAAGACCACAAAGGACTTCATAAAAAATATTACTAGATTGAGAAAAAAAATACAGATGTGCACAGTAGTGAAAATGTTCCAAGCACAAACAAAATGCAAAGAATAGGAAAGGGAAAAAAGGCAATGTAAAAACAAAGGCTACAACTTATAGTAAAAGAAGAGAAAATCAATATAAAGAATTAAAACAGAGTTGTCCATAATTTACTAAAGGGCACAAAGAAATATAGAAACAGAACACAATTTTATAAAAAGAAGAAGCATATCGAATCCATTGTTGAAAAGACTTTTGAAGTAAAGAGGAAACTCTTCGTTTTGGTATTGAAGACAATTTGATCACTAAATATACCAATCCATTTAATGAAGGCCAAAAGTAAGAGGAAAAGTGTAATTAACAGAAGTAATTTTTATGATATTTTCTTAGGGCAATGAAAACACAGTTCAAGTTCTGATCCTTTTTTTAATGAAGAGAGTTATTTACAGAGCAATGATTTAATGAATGCAGTTGACACCGGTGGTAGAAGGCTAGAGATGGTTGTCCAATTGAGAAAGAGTTAAAGGTTCCTAGAAATGCAGAAGAAGTGATAGCTGATGAAGTTCTAGGCAGACGTCCTAAAGCCCCAGTGTACACTTGGGATTGTAGTAGTATTTGTAGTATACGACAAGAATCCATTGATAAATTACGTGATTTCTTACAAGCATATTGTAAAAAAAGTGTTAAACAAAAGATTAAGGTGTTGCAAGGACTAGACCCTTGCAGAGTGAAAAAACATACTGGTTTGCAAGGTCATTCTCTGACTTGTCTTTCTTAGAAAGTATGTCAAAGTGTTTTTCACCATTTCAGGATGTTGGCAGTACCTCATACTCTAATGCGGAAGTTAGTGGGAAGATTGTATTATGCAAAAAGTCCAGCAGTAAAGTTAAATGAGTTGAACAGTGCTGTTTTGCGAGGGTCAGTGTCAGATGTAAAAAAGGTTTGTGATGATATTATGGGGCCTATTACGATAGAGGATTTTCCGCATCCTCAGGGCCGGCGGAAGCCACCGCCGGCCCGGAGGATGCGGAAAATCCTCTGCGGACCCACCAAAGACCCACCGCCACATTAGGATGGATGGTGGGTCCTGGTTTCCGTCCACCGCTTTTCCGCCGCGGTTGGCTTACAACAGCGGCGGAAAAGCTCTAATATGGTGCCGGTGTCTCTCAGACACCGTCAGCCATATTAGGATGGGCTGTGTAAAATGCTTTTCCGCGACGGATTTTCCGCCGTGGAAAAGCATGTGTAACTTCACTGCGGGGGCTCGTTGCAGGCCCCCTGGGTGAAGGGGGTTGGGGGTGCACATGGGGGGTACCTATGGTACCTCCCTGCACTTTTATGCAGAAATCGTCAGGCACCGCACGGTGCCTGACGCTTTCTGCATACAAATGCAATGTATGCATTGTTACCATTGCGGTGGATGCAGCTTGAAGCCGCACCTGCCGCAATGGTAAAAATAGAGGATGTGACTGCCAGGGTGGCGGTCACATCCTAATTGCACAGGAGGGAACTCCGCAGTTCCCTCCTACTCTATGGTGGCGGACGGACTCAGGTCCAGAAGAAGAGAGTGAAGAAACTCAGACATTAATAGAAGAAAATGTTGTAGAGAATGTTGAGCATAGTTGTACAAAAAAAATTGAAAATGAAATTACAAAGTTTCAGGTGATTTCAGGTGAAAGGCCAAATTTTTCTTGTATTTGTTGTCGCCGAACTCACTATAAAAATCAGACTAGGAGTGTTGATCGGTATTTAAAAAGTGAAAAAGAAAATAATGATACATGGAAGGAATTTGCAACTTATTTGTTGGCAGAGAATTGTTTTGATTTGGGTTCTGATCAGCGTAAATATTGTTATAGAAAATTAGATGAGAATAAAATGCCCGCAAGAGCTGTTCATAATAATCTAGAGTTAGTTGCTATTCCTCCAGAATTGACAGATTTTAACACCTATGAGTCTATTATCATTCAATGTGTGCACCCGTTTCAGGCTATTGTTCGTATGGAGCCTAAAACAGATAAATTGCCTCCTTCAGATTTACAAAGTGGATTAAAAGGAAGAGTTGTGTATTTACCGTTAGATTTAAAGAAAAATATTGAAACTATTGGTGTAGACAGTGTAGAAAGTGAACCATTAGTTATTCTTGTTAATGGTGTGCTGACTAAGAATAAAACAATCAGGCAGGAGTTAGTGGATGTTAAGTAACTGTAAAAGGCAACATTGTATTTGATAAAAAACAATACACACTATAAGAATGTTTATATGGGAGAAGAATAGTTTTAGCAGAAGATACTGAAACGTCAAGTGGACAAATTGAAAAAGTGGATATGTTAAGATGTGAAGAAATCTATGAACATTTCAGAGTGCATCCACTTCATTCAAAAGTAGTGATGGGAAACACTATTGAATTGTTTCAAATGAAAAAAGCAAAAGGAACTCCCATGAGTGTATGCGAAGAGAGCTTGGAAGCTCGTTGTTTTCCACAGTTATTCACAACGGGAAACGGAGGACGATATGATGAACGCCCTGTGCAGATTCCTGCATCTGAATATCGGACAACTAGATTATATGCAGAAGATCCAAGATTTCGACAATGTATCCCTTATATATTTCATCTTTTGTTTGAAAGTGACTTGTCTGGACTTTCATATGCAGTCCATCATTGTCTAAAAAGTGGAATACATCTGCAAAATGTATCTGCGAAAGATTTTATGGATAAAGTGCACCAGAGAGATGATCATCTAGAATCTTAGCTTATTAATGTGATGGCATGTCAGCGTGGCACTAATGAATATTGGTACCGTTGTCATGGAGAACTGAAATGTATGCTACGGTATTCAGGAACTCCAACATGGTTCCTTACCCTGAGATGTGCTGAGTACGCTTGGGATGATTTACTAGAATTTTTTCCAGAGGCAAATTCTAATATAAAAAATATTGAATACAAGACACCTGGAGAATTGTGCTCTTTGGATCCTGTTAATGTATGCAGGTATTTCAATCATAGATTCGAGGCTATGATGTCTTTTATCTGCAATAAAAAAAATGCTCCTCTTGGAGAAGTTGTGGATTTCCTTTGGAGAAAGGAGTATCAAGCAAGAGGTGCTCCTCATATTCATATGCTTTTATGGATTAAGGATGCTCCCAAATTTGTAACAGATGCGGATGATACTGTTTTAGAGTTTTATTGAACAATATGCAACATGTGATGTACCCAAAAGCACCGAAGAAAACAACTTAAGAGCACAAGTGTTACGATTCCAAAGCCATTGATGTGGAAAATACTGTTGACGAAAGTACAAATCTAAGGACAAGTTCTACACCAAATGTCGTTTTGGATTTCCACGTCCTGTAATATTATAAGGAAGAGTAAACAGTTTATGTCATCTTTGCGACATACTATTACAAGAAAGTCTCCAAAAATACCTACAACTTAAGAGGAAATGAATAGTCAAAATATATAAATGATTACAACCCAGTTATTTTGTCCATGTGGAATGCCAAAATGGATATTCAATATGTTGCGCACAATTCCATTGCTGTTGCTCGATATGTAACATCTTACATTAAAAAATCAGAAAAGACGGAATTGAAGGAAATGTGGGAAGGCATTTCTCACGAGAAGACTCTAAGTAAGAAATTATACAGTTTCAGTTTGAAGATGTTATCCCATCCAGGAATTGGAGCATATGAATGCTCAGATCAGTTATCATCTGCAAGTCTATACTCCAAATCTACAAGAATACTTTATGTGAGTCTAGGTCTTGCAGCAATTCGAAATCGAGTAATGAAATCTGTACAAGAAATTAAATATTTAACAGCAAAAGATCCAGAAAGTACAGATATTTTGAAAACGAATATGTTGGACACATATTACCCAAACAGAAGTCATCATATTGAGAACATGTGTCTCTATGAAGTGCTGTTCAAACTGAAAACCAACAATCTCTTCAACAGTGCTTGCATTCACATTATCTTATTTTTTTCCCTTCTATACACTTTCAGTACAGATATTGTCATGCCTTCTTTTTCGAGCAACCACACACTTTTCAAATACAGGATATTGAGCTAAATTAGTTAATGGAGCAATGGGCAAAGTTGTAGATTTTGTTAATTATCAAAATAAAGATGGTATTGAATTCTTAAAGATTACATTTGATCAGATTGAAGAAGTGAAACAAATTGGTTGTTGTTTAGTTCGTTTTTTGCTTGTTAAAGATTTATATGTTCGTAGATAACAGTTTTCATTTTCTCTAGCATATGCAGTGACTATTCATAAATCTCAAGGTTTAAGTGTTGACAGTGCTTTGGTGAACATTGGAAATACTGTGTTTAAAGAGGGTATGGCACATGTTGCTTTGTCTCGAGTCAGAACATTATCTGGTTTGTTTTTGATTGATTTTGATGATACTAAGATTACTGCAGATGCCAACTGTGTCAAAGAGTACAATAGGTTAAGAAGAACACATACTCCTAAATTAGCTCAATATCCTGTATTTGAAAAGCCTGTGGTTGCTCGAAAAAGAAGGCATGACAATATCTGTACTGAAGGTGTATAGAAGGGAAAAAAAAAGATAATGCTGAGATTGCAAGCAAAAAGAAAAAGGACACTGTTGAAGAGATTGTTGGTTTTCAATTTGAAAATAGTACTGGTGTCAACTGCTATGCTAATGTAGTGGTCAATGTTGTTTTTTTTCTTGAAGGTTTGCAACAGCAAATGATGGAGAATCGTGAAAAAAGATTTTGTTGCTCGTTACATTCTGTTCATAAAAAATTGAGAACAGATCAAAGTAAAATACAAAGTGTTTCTGATGTTTGCAATCTTTTGGATGTATGTTCTGGTTTTACACAATTTACACAAAATATCCAACAAGATGCTCAGGAGTTTCTAATGTATATGCTTACAGTATTGGAAAATGAAGGTGTAGACATAGAGAATATTTTTGGCCTTTTTTATATTTGAAATTACCGGACTGTAATTTTGGGGCCGATTATGATCGCGGACGGACTTGTGTCCGTCCGCGATCATTGAGGAGGAGGGGACGTCCGCATGGGCTGCGGAGTCCCCTCCTGTGCGATTAGGATGTGACCGCCACCCCGGCGGTCACATCCTCTATTTTTAACATTGCCGCGGGTGCAGCTTCAATCTGCACCCGCGGCAATGTTAAAAATGCATGCATTGCATTTGCATGCAGAAAGAGGCAGGCACCGCGCGGTGCCTGCCGCTTTCTGCATGCAAATGCAGGAGGGGTACCTATGCTACCCCCCATGTGCACCCCCCACCCCCCCTTCAACTAGGGGGCCCGCTACGGGCCCCCTAGGTGAAGATCCGTATGCTTTTCCACGGCGGAAAACCCGCCACGGAAAAGCACTTTTAAAATCCCATCCTGATATGGCGGACGGTGTCTGAGAGACACCGTCACCATATCAGAGCTTTTCCGCCGCGGTTGTAAGCCAGCCGCGGCGGAAAAGCTGTGGACGGAAACCAGGACCCACCAGCCATCCTAATGTGGTGGTGGGTCCTTGGTCAGTCCGCTGCGGTTTTTCCGCATCCTCGGGGCCGGCGGTGGCTTCCGCCGGCCCCGGGGATGCGGAAAAACCGCAATCCTAATGACCCCCTTAGTGTCTTTCAGTAAATTAGTTAAAGCTGCAAACCAAAACATGGAGTGTAGCCAATGCAAATGTTATCAACATTATTTATCCAAAGATATGGAAAATATATAATTTTAATGATGCAACGTTGTACAGCTGACGGAAGAAAATTGGATACTTTAATAAAACATTTTGTAGCTACACAACTATCAATATCAGGAAGGACTTTTGTAGCAGTAGCAATAATTTTCCACGATGGTCCTTCAATAACATCTGGACATTACACTGCCTATTTGAAAAGTGGGAAAGGCTGGAGTCTTTGTAATGATGCTGAGTTGGTTTTCAAACAACGTTTGCCTTTCGAATTACCAAATTCCTACCGAATATTTTTAAAGCCAAAGTTTTAGAAAGATTATTCAGCCCCTGAGGAATTTATTGTTATCATTTCATAGGATTACCATTGGACAATTTACATATAAATGACTGCAAAAATACAATTAGGCCTCAAGGAAATGTATTTCTTTGAATTATGGACTTTTTGTTGCACATTGTCTCAGTGTATAATTCTAACCAGCATTATTTATGGTGTTTATAAATTTAAGTTATAACATTTTCTTAGCAGTAATCATTTTATATACGTGTGATTTGTATTATCTAGTATTTTAGTATAGATAGAATATATATATTTTTTTAAACAATCAAATTGGGGTTTTTTTTTCCGGTTGTTATGTGATGAGTACTATTAAAATCACTATTTCTAGTGAAATTCAGTTTATACTGAGAACAGCAAAAAAGGCAAAGAAATTACTTTGTAAAATGTTAAAATTATGTTTGTGCTATTAAAAATGAATTATTACATGTTATAACTATTTTTTCTTTTCTTTTTCAGGTCTTAATTTTAAGTTATCAAATTTAGCACCATTTAGATTATAAAAAACAAGTGAATAAAATGTATACCGTTTTCTACGTGTATTACTGTTGAAGTAAGTTTTAGTAAGTCTTAAAAAGCATAATGGACCGTTGTTTCAGTTGAAGTTAAGGAACATGGATGGCGTAGATTTGTGCCAGAAAATTGCAATGCAGACAGGTATAAAATAAGGGACAGCATCAGAACACCTGTCTCCAAGATACATGTTATAGTACAGAATAGACTGATATGTTTTTTTTGCACATCTTGATAATTTCATAATTAAAAGAAATGAAACTCTTCAACTTCAACCACATCAGTCAGTGTTTTCGCACATATCATATTAGGTCGCATCCCTTCTCTTCAGTAGTATATAAAAATGTCCTATCAGTTCCCTAAAACGTTGGTAGTTGTAAATGTATCTTGTTCTCTGTTATCAGTACATAAATGTACTCCTATAATAGCAATTGGCCTGGCCATTAACTCTCTTTCTTATTTATAAGGTGAGGAAAATGCATTCTGTATACCTTTTCTTTTCCATGTTAATATAATCTCATCATACACAGTACTTTGTGTTCAGAAGGTGTTCTATAGGTTTTGCTGTGCGTGTTGGCACAGAACACTCATAGAACAAGACACATCACAAGATTTATCATAAATCATAAATCTGGGAATGTTTGTGAATGCTACGCCATCCTCTTATTGGTGTAGCAAGGCACAACGAGGAAAATTGTTTTCAATTCTCCTCATTTCTTCACTTTCAATATATGCTGTAATGCACACCATATATTGAAGGAGAAAAATGCCTTTACTGATTGTTTTTGTGGAGGAAGGTGTCCCTTCCTGCACTAAAACAATCTCTGCATGACAGACATCTTTGCACCATGGTGCAAGGGTGCCTATGTCACCACATGGCTGCAGTTTGTTCAGCTGTGCAGAGGGAAGCACAGAGTTGCAACATATTTATGTACATATGTTACATCCCTGTGCTTCGGAAGTACTACAGCATGCTGCAGTTGAACAGTTTACAGTGTCATGCTGCTGCACTTCCTTATAATTCTGCACTTATGCATTCAACGCACATCACAAATGTATTCTTACAGTCAATTATGAACTACACATACATTCATCTAAACTTTCACATACTAGTTTAGTTCTTTCTTTAACCAGAGTAGTTAGTTCTGAAAAGAACTTTTTTTTCTTTTTGTTGTTTTGTATTTTTTTTTCTGTTTTTTTAAACGATTTTGTATTTTTTTTTAAAACAGGGGTAAAAATGAGAACTGCGAAAAGAGGACTAAAAACTGGGAGGAGAGGAGAAAAGAAATCTAAAAATGGTGGTGGTCAACAGCTCGACACACCAGATCCACCAACTGTTTTCCATATGCTATCAGCCGTCCACATTTTATACATGTCATACTAAGTTTCCCGAGTTGGGGACGAATCTCAGGCTGTGCGGTAGAGGTTGACGGTGTTGCTCCACTGGTACTTGGTCCTTCTGATGAAGCAGGAGGAGCCTTTCTTAATCTCCTTAACTCCTCCCTTGCAAAGTTGAACGGATGCTTGATCTGCAAGTGCTTCCGCATACTTGCAGTTCCGCAGGAGGACTTTTTGTTGGGGTCTCCTATTGAAAGCACAGCGCTGCATATGCTGCAAGTAACTTTTGTTGCATTCACCTTTTTTAAGCTAGGTGGAAAGGTGAAACATTTCCAGACAATGCTGGTATATTTCTCCTTTGGTGCAGGTTCAGGAACAAATTCCTGCTCTGTTGAGCTGTCAGAATCAGAGGATGGTGGTGCATTAGTAGCCATGGTATCTTTCAGTATATCTCTTCTCCAACAACAAAAGAATAAAAGATTGGAGCTCTTTCCCTTGAGAAAGTTCTAAGAAGAGTCCTTCAATAGTTCGAATAGGAAGTGTAATGAACCAATCAATTCTCTTTCTTTCTGGTCACATGGGGTATGCGTAGGGTGCGCGCAGTCAGCATTCACTATGATCGCACCCTGTCCGCAACGTGCTCGCACCCAGTGTGACTTTGCGCATTAAAAAGTGATATACTTTTTAAGAAAGTGAAAGAATATTATTTTTATTATAACCTTAGATAATCTCTTGTCTTAATATTTATAGTTTTTAATATAGTTTTTTAACGAAAAAAAATTGCGGAAGTCGCGCAGTAACTGCGACCAATATGCATATGACGTCAGACGCTACAGCGCGTCCGTCACGTCACGTAGTACGTACATCTTGCGTATGCGCCCGGAGTCGCGCACAAGTCTCATAGCAACCGCATTGGAATAGTCGTACCCAACACACACCCAGCGCGGATCCTAGACAACCGTAAAATGGCAGACCCATTTCACGCAGTGAACGAGCCGGATGCTCTTAGGGTGCGCGACTCCCCAAAAAAAGGAAAAAAATAATAGAAAGTAATTTAAGTATATTATGAACAATTTAAAATAATGATAACAATATATATATTTATGTAAAAAAATTATAAAAAAATATGAGAAATGTAATTTAAAAAATAAAATATCAAAAAATAAAAAGATTAAAAAAAATTGTTACAAAATATTTTTAAAAAACAATAAATACATTTTAAAATTATCATTTAACAAACCTCCGAAATTCACTAACAAATCTATAGGTTTCAGGCATGTTATAGTTAGAAAATAGCATTTAAAAAGCCTTTGAAATTCACTGAAAAAAATATAGGCTTCAGACAAGTTATTGTTAGGAATTAGCATTCAAATAACCTTGGAAATTCACTGAAAAAACATAGGTTTCATCCCTGTGACAAACTGATACACCTCATCATAGAGTAGCATAAACTTTCAACACTCATTATAAAATATAAAGTAATATATTTGAAGCCATTGACACATCAATACAAGTTTCTAAAAACCCACTCAATGATTCCTACATCTACACACAGATCTAAACACTTACCTATAGATTCACTCATACATGCTAACAAAGATTAATAGAACACTATAAAATATACTTATACACCTACATCAACATTACACGCCAGCACACATCCTATTCACTTATTAGGACATCCTACTCATTTATGCAAGCAATTGATCATACTTATATTTATTAAGCTACAACCTTACACAAAGACCACTTTATTTATTAATATAGATAGTAACACATATTTAGAGTGTTATAAAATCACTATTACAAGTATACAGTTATCCATATGTCACTCATATATCACTGAGTCTTATGTATACTTATTTATATTCAACAACTGTCACATACACTACTTTTTATATTTCTAGATTGTTGAACATGTATCATTGAGAAATATATTTACTCATCACCACACCAATAAAGAGATTCACTCACCCAAACAACTGTTTCCACATAGTCTTAACATCATATACCTACTAAACTAACTATTTACTTATCTTTCAACAGTCACACACATCCCTCCCACACACATTTATTCACTATCCTAGACAAATACTCACTTAACTAATTAATAACTAATGTAGACTTTCACATAGCTAGTAACCAACGTATGTAGTAGTTTACACAACAAGAGATAGAGTAATATAGGTATTCACACAGTTTAATCACTATCCCATGTATTTAGTGAGACACTTTAAATTTGACAGGTACACAGTCAATTACAGTGCTACTAAATCCTCCATCCAGACACTTATACATCCACTCAGCCTTCAATACAGATACCTATATATAAAATATTTATTTAAATATTGAAGCAAACCACATTCACTGGATGTCTTCAATGATGTCATTAGTGATGTCATTTGAGATGTCATCAGTGATGTCACTGACCATGTCATGAATGATGTAATATGTGACATCATCAATCAATCAATCAATCACAAAAATTTGTATAGCGTGCTCTCTCACCTGTAAGGGTCTCAAGGCGCTGGGGGGGGGGGGGATCCTTGGTCAGCCGTAGGTGAGTGGGGAGGGAGTTCCATGTCTTGGCTGCCAGGTGGGAGAAGGATCTTCCTCCGACGGTGGATTTCCCAATTCTTGGGACGGAGGCGAGGGCGAGGCTGGTGGATCAGAGCTGGCGGGTAGGTGTGTAGAAGGTGAGGCGGCTGTTGAGGTACTTCGGGCCTATGTCGTGGAGAGCCTTGTGTGCGTGGGTGAGGAGTCTGAACAAAATCCTCTTGTTGACGGGGAGCCAGTGCAGGTCTTTCAGGTGGGCAGAGATGTGGCTGCGGCGTGGGATGTCCAGGATGAGTCGTGCTGATGCGTTCTGGATGCACTGGAGTCTCTTCTGGAGTTTGGCTGTGGTTCCAGCGTAGAGGGTGTTCCCGTAGTCCAGACGGCTGGTGACGAGGGCCTGGGTGACCTACTTCCTGGTTTCGGTGGGGATCCATCGGAAGATCTTTCAGAGCATGCTTGGTCATCGTGAGGGAGGAGTCCAGGATGACGCCCAGGTTGCGTGTGTGGTCCGTTGGTTTGGGTGCGCTGCCCAGGGCAGGGGGCCACCAGGAGTCGTCCCAGGCAGAGGGGGATGCTCCGAGGATGAGGACTTCCGTCTTGTCTGAGTTCAGTTTCAGACGGCTAATCTTCATCCATTCCGCGACGTCTTTCATTCCTTCCTGGAAGTTGGCTTTGGCAGTGGCGGGGTCGTTGGTGAGGGAGAGGATCAGCTGGGTGTCGTTGGCGTAGGAGATGATGTTGAGGTTGTGTTGGCGGGCGATGGCCGCGAGGGGGCTCATGTAGATGTTGAAAAGGGTGGGGCTGAATGAGGATCCTTGCGGGATGCCGCAGATGACTTCGGTGGCTGCGGAGCGGAACGGTGGGAGGCGGACTCTCTGGGTTCTTCAGGCGAGGAACGAGATGATAAACTCCTGGGCCGCTCCTTGGATTCCGGTGTTGCTGAGGCGCTGTATCAGGGTGCGGAGGCAGACAGTGTCGAAGGCTGCTGAGATGTCCAGGAGGATGAGGGAAGCCGTTTTCCTGTTGTCGAGCAGGGATCTGATTTCGTCGGTGGCTGCGATGAGGGCGTTATCAGTGCTGTGGTTTGCTCGGAAGTCGAACTGTGTGGGGTCGAGGGATCCGTTGGTCTCGAGGAAGGCGGAGAGTTGTCTGTTGACAGTCTTCTCAATGACTTTGGCTGGAAAGGGGAGGAGCGAGATGGGGCGTAAAATCTTCAGGTCCGTGGGGTCCGCGGTGGGTTTCTTGAGGAAAACGCTCAGCTCAGCATGTTTCCAGCTCTCCGGGAAGGTGGCGGATGCGAAGGAGCTGTTGATGATGTTCCGGAGTTGGGGTGCGATGATGGAGTCAGCTTGGTTGAAGATGTGGTGTGGGCAGGGGTTGATGGGGGAGCCGGAGTGGATGGTGTTCATCATGCGGGCGGTGTCTTCGGTGCTGACAGGGGTCCAGGTGCAGAGGGTGGTGGTTGGCGGCGCTGGTTTGGTGGCTGGGTGCGTGGTTTGTGCGCTGAACCTGTTGTGAATGTCGGCGATCTTGCAGTGGAGGACGAGGCGAGGGAGTCGCAGAGGTCTTGCGAGGGAGTGATGTCGGTGTTGCAGGCGCAGGGATTTGAGAGCTCTTTGACGATGTTGAAGAGCTCCTTGCTGTTGTGGGTGTTGTTGTCCAGTCTTTCTTTGAATGCTGTCTTCTTGGTGCTTCCGATCAGCTAGTGGTGTTTGCGGGTGGCGTTCTTGAGGGCGGTCATGTTCGCTGCTGTCTGGTCGTGGCGCCAGGCTTTCTCGAGGGTGCAGCAGGTTTTCTTGGATTTTTTGAGCTTGAGGGTAAACCACGAGGCTTTCCTGATGCTGGGTCTGCTGGGAGGATTCTTCAGTGGTGCGAGTTTGTCAGCGCAGTTGGTGAGCCACTGTGTGAGGTTGCAGGCTGCTTCGTTGGGATCCGTCGTGTCGGTGGGCCGGTTCTGTCTGAGGGCGGTGGTGAGCTGGTCGGCAGTGATCTTGCTCCAGCTTCTGCGGGGAACCTGTTGCGGGTGGTGGTGGGTGGTGGTTCTCCTAAAGTTGAAGTGGACGCAGCTGTGGTCTGTCCAGTGTAGTCTGGTGGAGTGCCTGAAGGAGATGTGCTTGCTGGAGGAGAAGACGGGGTCAAGCGTATGTCTGGCGTAGTGGGTGGGGGTGTTCACCAGTTGGTTGAGTCCGAGGTTGGCAAGGTTGTCCAGCAGGGCGGTGGAGTTGCAGTCCTTGTTGTTCTCCAGGTGGAAGTTGAGGTCCCCTAGGAGGATGTAGTCTGTGGAGGTGAGGGCGTGTGGGCTGGTGAAGTCTGCGATGGCTCCGCTGAATTGTGTGCGTGGTCCCGGAGGTCTGTAGATGAGGGTGTCTCTGAGGGTGGTCTTGGGGTCGGTGTGTATCTGGAAGTGGTGGAGGTGCTCGGCGGCGGTGAGGGTGTCGTCGGAGTTAGTCGTGATGCGGTTGGTGTTCCTGTGGACAATGGCGATGAATCCTCCTGTTTGGTTGACGCGGTCCCTCCGGATGATCTTGTAGCCCTCCGGGATGGCTATGGCGATGTCGGGGGCTGAGGATGCGTTCATCCAGGTTTCTGTGAGGAAGGCGACGTCTGGTGATGTGGAGTCGAGGAGGTTCCAGAGTTCAACAGCGTGCATGTGGACAGAGCAGGTGTTGAGCAGGATGCTCTTGAGGTGGTTGTTGCAGGCGCTCGGCTTGGCGGGTGCAGTGCAGATTTGGAGGCAGGTGAAATGGCAGGTGAAGGGTCCGTGGGTGCGTTTCGGGGTGGCTCGGTAGCAGGTGGGGTTCCGGCCGACATTGAGTGCGCGGAGGGTGGTGGCGTCGTATGTTCGTCGGGTGTGCTGGCATCGGTGAGGACCAGGGGTTTTGGCGCTGGGCGCGGTCCAGGCGCGGACGGGCGCAGACGGGCTTGCCTTTGGCGCGCCTTCGGCACACAATCGGCGCGCCCACTGCGCGTGTCCGCTGCGCGTACGCGTGGGTTCCGCCATAAGTGGCAAAGGGGGAGGGAGGAGCAGCTGGGAGGCGGGAGCAGGGTGGCGAATGGGAAGGGGAGTGGTGTACAGAAGAAAAAGGGGGCGGGCCATGGGGGAGCAGCGGCAGGGAGCGGGGAGCGGGGTGGAACAGCGGGAAAAAGGCGGCAGACGAGCACAAAAATTAAAAAGAAATCAGGGGCACAACAGTGAACGAGCAATACAAAATACTGGCACAACAGTGAAAGCAATACAATTACTGGCGCAGAGAAATGGGAAAACAGTAAAAATACAGGACTTTCAACCACCGGGGCAGCGGCGGCAGCAAAGGGAGACCGGGCGCACTCAGGGGGGGCCACGCGGCCGGTGGAGCGACCGGCCCTGAAGAGGTCAGGTCAGGTCACATCATCATCAGTGGATTGCAGGCGCGCGAGTTATAGTTAGTACAACTAACTATAACAGGGGAATTTCAATGGTTTTATACAGTTACCACTCAAGGGGGCTTCCAGGCAACAAAAAGAGAAACGGTCAACTTGAATATGCTGATTCTGCTTGCTGTGATGGCGTTTATTTTTTCATTTCAAAGTGCAACTCAGGCATGACGCGTTTCAGCCAATGCAGTGGCCTTGATCATATATAGATATATATACCAATAACATAAAATATATTCTATTATAAATTAAAACATTAAACTATTTAAAATATTTAAACTTGAATTTCCCACTAAAGTCAGTGCAACAGTAGGGAAAGAGTTGGATAGCGCAGAGGTAAAAATTAATATTCCAACTCCAGTGAGTGAAACAGTAGGGAAAGTGTTGGATAGCGGAGGGATTACATTTTCTATTCCCACTACAGTGAGTGAAACAGTAGGGAAAGTGTTGGATGGCAGAGGGGTAACATTTAGTATTCCAACTCCAGTGAGTGTAACAGTAGGGAAAGTGTTGGATCGCGGAGGGGTAAAAATTACTATTCCCACTCCAATGAGTGTAACAGTAGGTAAAGTGTTGGATAGCGGAGGGGTAAAAATGACTATTCCCACTCCAGTGAATGTACCAGTAGGGAAAGTGTTGAATAGCGGAGGGGTAAACATTATTATTCCCTCTCCAATGAGTGCAACAGTAGGGAAAGTGTTGGATAGCGGAGAGGTAAAAAATACTATTCACACTCTAGTGGGTGGAACAGTAGAGAAAGTGTTGGATAGCGGAGGAATTAAATATACTATTCCAACCACAGTCAGTGCAACAGTAGGGAAAGTGTTAGATAGCGGAGGAGTAAAAATTACTATTTTGATTCCAATTAGTGCAACACTAGGGAAAGTGTTGGACAGCGGTCATGTATTAATTACTATTCACACTCCAATCAGTGCAAAAGTAAGGAAAGTGTTGGATATCGGATGGGTAAATATTAGTATCCCTACTCCAGTGAGTGTAACAGTAAGGAAAGAGTTGAATAGCAGAGGGTTAGAAATTAATATTCCCACTTCAATTATTGCAACAGTAGGGAAAGTGTTGGATAGCGAAGGGGTAAAATTCACTATTCCAACCTCAGTCAGTGCAACATTAGGGAAAGTGTTGGATAGCATAAGGGTTAAAATTAGTATTGCCACTTCAATGAGTGCAACAGTAGGGAAAGTGTTGGATAGCCGACATGTATTATTTGCTATTCCCACTCCAATGAGTGTAACAGTAAGGAAAGTGCTGGATAGTGGAGGTGCAAAAATTACTATTCCCACTCCAATGAGTGCAACAGTAAGGAAAGTCTAGGATAGCGGAGGAGTTAAAATTCCTATTCCCACTCCAGTCAGTGCAACAGTAGGGAAAGTGTTGAGTAGTGGAGGGATAACATGTACTATTCTCACTCCAGTCAGCTCAAAATTGAAAACAAACAAAATATTTTAAAACAGTAAAAAAACATTTAAAAATAAAAAAGTATATAAATATGTTAAATGTAAATACAAATATATTTAATATTAAAAATAAAAAAACAAATACATATTTTTAATTAGAAAATGTTTAAAAACAAAAGGTTAATTATTACATACATATGATTTTTTTATTTATTACCATATAACAGCACAGAAATCACAACCCACATTTAAATGTAAACACAAATGTTCTCCCATAATTAACATAATTTTTAATTAAGCAAACAAAATGTATTAACTTCCCATACTTTAACCCTATAATCCCCAGAACCCACAGCTAAAATTAAACTATAAAAAAAACTATTACTATTAAACTACTAATTATAATGTAAGTAAAGGGCCAAATGTACGACCACTGGCTTTTGCGACTCACAAATTGCAACAAATTACGAGTCGAAATTTGCGAGTTGCAAAAGCCAATGTACAACAGTGTCTCAGACACTGTTTGCGATTCCCAATGTGGTCACAAATTGGTTGCCTAATGCATATTAATGAGGTTGTCGAAATTGCAACCCCATTGGGAATGGCTGGCCCTCCCAGGGATGGTGGCCTGCTGGGTTCCCTGGGATCACTGCCTGCCCATAAAAATTATTTTCACTCATTCACTAAGGGGAAGGGTCCCCTGGAACCCCTTCCCGTTTGCAAATGGTTTACCACCTACTTGAAATAGGTGGTAAATTGCGAGTGTGGTCACAAAACATTTGTACATTGGTTTAGAAGTCGCTTTTAGGAAGGGACACCCTTGAAATGCTTCTTCCTAATATCGAGTCACTAAACCTACTTTGCGAGTTGCTAATTGATTAGCAACTCGCAAAATAGGTTTAGTACATTGGGCATACCTATTTTGTGGTCGCAAAGGCGCCGAAATCCACTTTGCGCTCTTTTCTTTTTTGAGCACTTTTCCTTGTGCTCACATAGTTCACCTCGGTAATGCTCTTTGTGCTCACACAGTTCAATTCACTTTAGTACCACAAACTTTGGGAGCAGATGCCACAAATCAAACCCAGGCTGAACAGACACAAGGGAGCTGTGATGCTACAAAACTCAGGTTTCCAGCATGGGGGAAAAGTCCCTTCCCAACAAGGTACTCGATTAAGCAGTAATTGCTGGTATGGTTCCTTCCCTTTCAAACTGGTGTTTCCTTCTCACCACTGCCCCCGCTGTAGCATACGCGTGTGCCGCTCTTCAGTAGCGCGCCCCTCTGAGCAATTTCCCCCGGGGCCGACCGGCTATGCTAATGCGGCAGATTACCTGATTTCGCAGGGCTGGACACCTCGCGCTGATCTCCGTCACTCTTCTTTAGTGCATAAGCGTGAGGCCGCCCCGGTTGCTAGGGGACGCCTCGCGCTCCAACGACGTGACACGGCTCTTCCTGGATGAGCCCCTCAGTTGCTAGTAGACGCTTGGAGTGTGACTCAATCCCAACGCGTCTCGATTGTGACGATTCCCTTGCCTCCGGGCCTATAATCCCCAGAACCCACAGCTAAAATTAAACTATAAAAAAAACTATTACTATTAAACTACTAATTATAATGTAAGTAAAGGGCCAAATGTACGACCACTGGCTTTTGCGACTCACAAATTGCAACAAATTACGAGTCGAAATTTGCGAGTTGCAAAAGCCAATGTACAACAGTGTCTCAGACACTGTTTGCGATTCCCAATGTGGTCACAAATTGGTTGCCTAATGCATATTAATGAGGTTGTCGAAATTGCAACCCCATTGGGAATGGCTGGCCCTCCCAGGGATGGTGGCCTGCTGGGTTCCCTGGGATCACTGCCTGCCCATAAAAATTATTTTCACTCATTCACTAAGGGGAAGGGTCCCCTGGAACCCCTTCCCGTTTGCAAATGGTTTACCACCTACTTGAAATAGGTGGTAAATTGCGAGTGTGGTCACAAAACATTTGTACATTGGTTTAGAAGTCGCTTTTAGGAAGGGACACCCTTGAAATGCTTCTTCCTAATATCGAGTCACTAAACCTACTTTGCGAGTTGCTAATTGATTAGCAACTCGCAAAATAGGTTTAGTACATTGGGCATACCTATTTTGTGGTCGCAAAGGCGCCGAAATCCACTTTGCGCTCTTTTCTTTTTTGAGCACTTTTCCTTGTGCTCACATAGTTCACCTCGGTAATGCTCTTTGTGCTCACACAGTTCAATTCACTTTAGTACCACAAACTTTGGGAGCAGATGCCACAAATCAAACCCAGGCTGAACAGACACACGGGAGCTGTGATGCTACAAAACTCAGGTTTCCAGCATGGGGGAAAAGTCCCTTCCCAACAAGGTACTCGATTAAGCAGTAATTGCTGGTATGGTTCCTTCCCTTTCAAACTGGTGTTTCCTTCTCACCACTGCCCCCGCTGTAGCATACGCGTGTGCCGCTCTTCAGTAGCGCGCCCCTCTGAGCAATTTCCCCCGGGGCCGACCGGCTATGCTAATGCGGCAGATTACCTGATTTCGCAGGGCTGGACACCTCGAGCTGATCTCCGTCACTCTTCTTTAGTGCATAAGCGTGAGGCCGCCCCGGTTGCTAGGGGACGCTCCAACGACGTGGCACGGCTCTTCCTGGATGAGCCCCTCAGTTGCTAGTAGACGCTTGGAGTGTGACTCAATCCCAACGCGTCTCGATTGTGACGATTCCCTTGCCTGCGGGCCAGCAGCAGTGATTGGAAAACGCCTGCTACTTACAGGAATCGGCAAGGCGGGTGAAGAAGGCATCCTGGACATCCCCCGCCGCAACCACATCTACGGACACCTGAGAGACCTGCACTGGCTCCCGGTCAACAAGAGAATCACCTTCCGTCTCCTCACCCACGCACACAAAGCCCTACACAACCAAGGCCCAGGATACCCCAACAGCCGCCTCAACTTTTACACTCCCAAATGCCAGCTTCGATTGACCGGCCATGCCCTCGCCGCCGTCCCCCGCATCCGAAGAGCCACCACAGGGGGAAGGTCCTTCTCCTACCTCGCCGCCAAGACTTGGAACTCTCTCCCGACCCACCTCTGCCTGACCCAGGACCACCTCGCCTTCAGGAAGCAGCTCAAGACCTGGCTGTTTGAGCAGTAGCGGACCCCCCCTCCCCTAGCGCCTTGAGACCCTCCGGGTGAGTAGTGCGCTATATAAATGCTTTGATTGATTGATTGATTGAAAACAGACGAAACGAGCCATTGGCGGTGATCACAAGATGTCCACACTTCGGGACATCAGCAGTACAGGCAACACAGGGGCTCGTGGAGCAAAGGAACCTGCCTTCCATTTCGTACGCAGGGCACCACAATTACCGTGCACGTCAGGCAGGCAGCACGAAGTACCTCAGCAGTGTTTTGAGGTCACACAGCTCAGCCCCGAGTCAGCAGGGACAGCGGAGCACAATGTAGGGCGAGCTTGAGGGAAATCCTTTGGTTAACTTTTATGTTCCTGAGTTAAAACAGGAGGCCAGCTCATCCCAGGCCCTTGGAGACGTGGTAGGACACAGCACACAGCAAAGTCCTTTCTGAAAGTCGGACGGGAGCACAGCACACAGCAAAGTTCCTCAGATCTCTTCCTCAGTAGTCACAGCAAACAGCAAGTCAGCCCCAGATCACACAGCAAGGGCAGTCCTTTTCCTCAATCTCTTCAGCTGATCTTCTTTGGCAGGGAGTCCTCTTGATTGCAGAAGTAGTCTACTTTTTCTGGGGTTTCAGCTCTTACTCTTATACCAAAAAAGTATTTGTTCTTACATGTGTGAGGGGTCCGGTATCCAGTTCAAACCAGTTCTAGGTGCCCTCTGCCAGGGCATGTCTTCTTCCCTTGTGAGTGTGGGCCAGGGCTCTCAGACACACCGCAGTAGGTGGAACCAGCATTGTGGGAGGCAGGCACAGCCCTATTCAGACCCAGGTGCTACTCCTCCCCACCACTCTACATGTAGATGGGTCCATTCAGCCTAGTGCTGACTCACCCAGTCTCCTGGAGCCACCCCCGCCCCTCTTACTCACAAACCAGATAGTCAATACACAAACAGGCAGAAGCACACAGAAAGGTTCAACAGGAAAATAGCCACTTACTAAAAGTGCTATTTTCAAATACGGAATTTAAAAACCATCTTTCATAAAATATGTGTTATAAAATTCTGAGTTCAGAGATACCAGACTTCAGCTTCCCATCTTGCTCCTATGGGGTGATATGCTGGTACACATGGGACAGAGCATCCCCCATTCTATCCTATGGGCAAGATGGCCTTTCAATAGTGAAAAAATGAAATTGGCAGTATTGCACTATCAGGACATGTTACCCACACTAGAACATGTCCTACCTTTCACATACACTTCACCCTGCCCAGGGGGGTACCTTGGGCCTACCATAGGGGTGTCCAATGTGTAGGAAAAGGGAAGGGTCAGGCATGGTCAGTGTGTACACTGGCCAGGACAACATGGCAGTTCACAGACTGCGCACAGGCAATGCGGTGGCAGGCCTGAGACACCATTTTAAGGCTACGCAGGTGGATGGCACAATCAGTGTTGCAGGCCCACTGGTAGCATTTGAATTACCAGCCCTGTAACATTCAGTGCACTTTACTAGGGACCTACTGGTAAAACAAATGTGCCAATCATAGATAGCCAATCACAATAACAATTTACAGGGAGAGCATGTGTTCTTTAGCACTGATCAGCAGTGGTAAAGTGCCCAGAGTCCTATTGTCAGCAACCACAGGTCAGGAAAAGCAAGGGAGAAAGAAGCAAAGCAAAAAGTTTGGGGATAACCCTGCAAAAAGGGCCATTTCCAACACAGGCAAAGTGGGTTTGGTCGCTATCAATTCTTGCACTCATAACCTAGTCATCAACAATATGCCAGAGCCTCAAGTCTATCAGGATGAAATCAATACGACTCATGCCATTTATTCTATTAAAAGTGTTAGCTCCCAATGTATCCAATTTAGATCTACCATTTACAGCCTTCAACCCAAACTCCAGAGTCAGGGCCTTCAATTTAAGTGCAACGTGAGACCTTTTTTAACAGGAGTTGGATCCAAAAAGGGAACTGATCATAATTCATCTTCCTTCACTACTTCACACACATCGTCCCTGTCTAAAGGTGACATTAAAGTCACCAGCTTAAATCTGAAAAAAAGTTAGGATCTCTTTCTTCCAAAAACTCCTCCAGTTTTTGCAAGGTATCTGATGTCTTTCCCTACCCCTCCCCCCGGTTCCTCTTGCATAGACATCAAGAGGAACCTTAGTACCCCTTAGTACCCCTTAAGTAGAATTCCCAAGATGCCTAGGATCTCAGTATTCAGTTGAGAGACTGAACACCTCAGAGCAATATTAAGCCAGATTACCAAGCCCCCATCGGGATGCCCTGGGTTATTAGTAATGACAGGGAGATGATAGTTTAAATACCCAGACCTATGAACTAGCTCGACACTCCAGGTTTCCTGCGGGATGCAGATGTCGAGGGTTTCTATAAAAATCATTCCTTAGTGCAGCAGGGCCAGTTTGGACTTCACCACAGCCACATTCCATGAAATTACTGAAATCATGGGCGGATCCTCAAAAGTAAATGGAAGGAAGGATCTGTGGCTGAATGGATCTGCACTACCTAGGCACCATCATCAATCAATAGATCCATCAGGTCCACAACAAAGACAGTACCACAAGGCCCCAATAAGTCCGGGTGACCAATCCACCACAAGGGCTTCTCCCCATTGCAGAGTTTCTAGTGGAGCTACCTAAAGTAATTAGATCCTCCAAGGAGGCATTGGAAATGTGGGTAATTTGGATCTAAGATAAAACAATTACCAATATTTGCAACATTCTGACTCTGAAGTCAGTCATTCTTGCCTGTAACAGAGACATCACCTTAATGGAGAGTTCATGGGTGAGGAGCGAGTAATGATGCGATTACTACGGGTTGATATGTAAATTAGATATTGGACCCTGCGGGGGCTAGTCTTGGCATCCAAAGCCAACAGGCTGTGTAACCAGGCTCCCATCCACCAGAAGTAGTTCAATGCAATCAGTGGCACTCTTAGCGGACATACATCTTCTGGCCCTTATGATGTCTTCCCTTATTACAGAGCTGCAGCCTCTCACATAGCAAATCCAATTGATCGCTTTGTTCTTAAGCGAGTCCTCCCCTTCATACCCAGAGTGTGAAATGATATTTGGCACATTGACCATATAGATTTTGTGATGAACAGAGAAATTCAAAGTACCCCTGTACCATGAACTGACTAATAGTCAATGGTACTGCAGAATCACCAGTGCCTCTAAATATTGAGTAGCCCATACCAGCTTGACCTAATCCATTGGGATTCCCAAATACCACAAACTAGGGACGTCAACAATAGGTCTTTCATCTGCACTGTTGTGCAATTTTCTAGGGGGGGCAAAGGGGATTCTTCCAGTCACAGTAATTGCATTTCGATCGGAGGCTTTAGTGGTAGAGTTTATGGACTGGGGGGCTGTTGGACTTGGCCCTTTTAACAGGTTTATCCCCAAACTTTTTGCTTATTCCGCCTTTTTTTCCCCGACCTGTGGTTGTTGGTTTTAGGACTATGGGCACTTTACCACTGCTAATCAGTGATAAAGTGCATATGCTCTCTGTGTAAATTGTTATTATGATTGGTTCTCCCTGATTGGCATATTTTGATTACTGGTCAGTCCCTAGTAGAGTGCAATGGGTGTGCCGGTGCTGGTAATTCAAATACTACTAGTGGGCCTGCAGCACTGATTGTGCCACCAACATGAGTAGCCCTGAAAAGATGTCTCAGGCCTACCACTGCCTTGCCTGTGCACAGTTTGCTAACTGCCATGTTGACTTGGCAAGTACACCCACTTGCCAGGCCCTAACCGTCCCTTTTATTACATATAGGACACCCCTGTGGTAGGCTCAAGGTACCCCCTTGGGCAGGGTGCAGTGTATGTAAAAGGTAGGACATGTATTGATGTGTGTAACATGTCCTGACAGTGCAATACTGCTAATTTCATGTTTCACTTTTGAAAGGCTATCTTGCCCCATAAGACAGAATGGCGAATGCTTTGCAACATTTTACAAGCATATCTTCCCATAGAGATAAGATGGAAAAATAAAGACTCTCTGAACTCAGAATTTAATAACACATCTTTTACCAAAGATGGTTTTTAAATTGTGTGCTTGAAAATGCCACTTTTAATAAGTAGGCATTTTCTTGGTTAACCTTTCGTTGTGCCTCCGCCTGTTTGTGTATTGACTGTCTGGTTTTGGTGTGGCAGGGGCTGGAGGGGTGCATTCTCTAAGACAGCCACCGGGCGTTAATGTGTGTCCTGCCTTTCCTGTATTTGTCAGGGCTGGGCTGAATAGACCCGGGATGTATTCAGAGAAGGGGGAGTTCTCCCTAGCACCTAAATAGGCCCGGTCTGCATTTAGAGTGGTGGGAAGAGATTTTCCTTGCACCTGAATAGGGCCTGTCTGCCTTACACAATGCTGTCTCCACCTACTGTCGGGCAGCTGCACCAGAGAGGTCAGAACTGGTTTGGACTGAGCTCAGAGACCTTGCACAACCTAAAACCCCTGAACTTTAGCCTACTTCTGGAATAAGTATGGGCGGAAAATCCGTTACGCTCGCGGATTTTGCGGATTTTCGGTAAATTCGCAATCCGCGAGGTTCGCAAATTTCCTGCGAAATCCGCAAATCCGCGAGCAGCGGATTTTATGGCTTGCTCGCACTGTTCGCGTGAGTTCGCGGCTTCCCAGTTCAACTTCGCGCCCCGCGAATAAGCGCTAAATTGCAGAAATACGATCTTAGCAAAACTGAAACTACTTATCAGGATCAAAAGTTCAAGCTCATCATTAGTAGCCATTTCCTGTAGTGCTTCCTGAGGGGCCCCTCCAGAGTTCAGTTGCCTACTTGCAACTATTATGTGACCCTGCTCTGACCCTCAGAATAGTTACACATATGCCACAAAGGTCCTGAATTACAGCTAAGGGAGACAAGCAGGAGCCAGGTGTCAGAAGCAGTACCTGAAATATCCAGATCTCCGTGGGAGCGAGCGGCTATCTTCGACGATGCTAATTTCCGAATTCCCAAACACCCCTGCACCCGGATTGCTCCAAGCCCAGGAATGGAAGGGAAAGGGGAAGTGGATAACAAACAACAAAGAGAGTCTTCCACACTGGTGTCTTCGTAACTACCTCTGGAAGGAGTGGCTGGGGAACACCTGCAACAGGGAGCAGAACATTACTAACGTTCTAATAAATCATGGGCGACACACTCTCTCACTCTCGACTCTCCTCAATCATACCTGGTTATCGTGTGGAGTTAGCTTCTCTCTTACTGAGTCCCAATAAGTCATGTGAGGGTTGGAACTCTGTTGCTTGTGTAGAGCGGTAGAAAGAATGATGCGAAGTGTAGAGGTGGTAGACAACAGTATTACCATATGCATATAATATATACTCTCATTTACTTGTCGAAATTCGGGAACAGAGTGAAACACTCAAAGTCTTGTCACAAACTGGATCGAGATAGTTCTGAACAGTTCGGAATTCTATTCACTGGAACGTTCTAAGCAGGTGACTGGACCAACAGGCACTGGGCAACGATAGTACCAGCAAGTCTGGAGAATGAAAAGTTCTTACCGCAATTCTGAGTAATGCGGGAGGTACTTGCCCACTGGAACGAAACCCAGACGAGGAGCGCTTGACAGAAAGAGTCCGCACAGCCAGACACAGGCCGCGGCGAGGACGGGGCACACAGCCCGGAATGCAGGAATCCACGGGAACGGAACGTAAACACGCTCCAAGGGTTCCAGAACTGAGTCTCTGTGAAAGCTGACTGGAAATTGAGGGAAACTATGAAAGAACGCGGTGAATTGACAGGAGCCAAACTCAGGGCGTCTAACTGCTGGAAAGGGACAGTTGAAGTGCGCCACATAGAACGTGCGGAATTAGGAAATGGCGGACTGCTGAAAAAGGCTAGAACGCTAACCGCATCGAAATGGCGGCACAAGCCGGAGGCGGCTACACCTCCGACCGACAGTGGTCATGAGCTAATTTCTGCAGGGAACTCCAAAGAGGAAACAGCCTCCAAACAGGAAATCTTCCCCTTGCTGCTGGGACTGACAGAGGTCTCTTAATGGGGGTCGGCATAGTCCTGACAGTACCCCCCACCAAAGCCCCCTCCCTGGGTTTTTGGGGGTGAACCTTGTGGAATTCGCTGACCAATCTTGGGGCATGAACATTGCTGCTGGGCTCCCACGACCTTTCCTCGGGACCATAACCCTTCCAGTCCACGAGGTAAAAGATCTTCCCTTTCTTGAGTTTGGAGTCTAGAATTCTCTTAACCTCGAATTCTTCTGAACTCTGAACTTGAACTGGAGCTGGTGGTTGGACACGCCTGAAGTTTGGTGGGTTTCTTTTAATCAATGACACGTGAAACGTTGGATGGATCTTCAATGACTTGGGAAGAGCCACCCTCACACTCACTGGATTAATCATTCGCACCACAGGGTAGGGACCTACAAATCTAGGTTGGAACTTTCGATTTCCTCTCAACCACATGTGTCTAGTGGAAATCCACACCTTTTCTCCAGATTCATACATGGGACTCTCTTTTCTCTTCTTGTCTGCCTGTACCTTGTAAGCATCCTTGGCCTTCTGGAGATTGGAAGAGGCTGCCTGATAGGATTTCTGTAACTCTTGTATCACCTCTCCCGCTGCTGGGACCTCCACGTCTACCCGACCCACTAGCATATTGGGATGCCGACCTGAGTTCAGGTAAAAGGGGGAAAATCCAGTAGACGAATGGACTGCATTGTTGTACGCGAACTCTGCCGTACTCAACAATGAGGGCCATTCTCCCTCCTGATCCATCAAATACAAGCGGAGATATTGTTCCAAGTCCTGATTCACTCGCTCGGTCTGTCCATCCGTTTCTGGGTGGAAACTGGTGGACAAACGAGAGTCCACTCCTAGACCCTTGAGGAAGGCCTTCCAAAATCGAGAGACAAACTGAGGACCTCGATCGGAAATAACCACCTTAGGAACCCCATGCAATTTTACAATGTGCTCCACAAACAGAGTAGCTAACTGAGAGGCTGTGGGTAGGGACCTCAAGGGGACAAAGTGGCTCATCTTGGTAAACATATCCACCACCACCCAAATGACTGAATACCCTTGGCTAGAAGGCAGGTCTACTATGAAGTCCATGGAGACTGAATGCCAGGGAGACGGGGCAATAGGCAACGGCATTAAAAGGCCCTGTGGGGACTGCCTCATACTCTTGCCTTTAACACAAGGCTCACAAGTGGCAATGTACTGCCTCACCTGAGCGTCCATGCCCGGCCAACTGAAGGTTCTCTTGATTAAGTCCAAGGTCTTCTTAGCTCCTCGGTGGCCTGCTAGCGGGTGGTTGTGAAAATGCTGAATGACTTCATTTTGCAATTTCTCACCGGGAACAAACATCTTTTCTTGCCAAATGGGTTTTTGATTCCTCACACTGCGATCTGGACCGCCTGATTCCCAATCAGAATATTCGGCCTTGGCAAACTCTTCCTTAATTCGGGTCTCCAAATCGTCTTCAACAGCTATGGCCACTATCTTTTCCTCAGGAATGATAAATCCTTCCGTTTTGGTTTTGATTTCCTCACCCATACTCAGAGGTGAAAGGGCATCCGCCTTTCCATTGGAGGATCCGGGCTTGTATGTGAGGACAAAATCGTAATCTGCAAAGAAGAGCGACCAGCGCAATTGCCTGGGGGTGAGCGTGCGCGCTGACTTGAGGAACTGTAAATTTCGATGATCGGTGAAGACAGTGACTACATGTTTCGCTCCCAACAAATAGTGCCTCCAAACCTTGAATGCTTCTTTGACGGCCAAAAGCTCCTTATCAGCGATGGAGTAGTTTATCTAATCCGGAGTAAGCTTGCGAGAATGGTATGCCACTGGATGAAGCTGACCAGTGTTCTTCTGACGCTGTGACAGGATTCCTCCAATGGCCAAATTGGATGCGTCGGCCTCAATGAAAAAAGGCTCACTCAAATTAGGGTGTTGCAGTACTGGGGCTGTCACGAAAGCTTCTTTTAATTGCTGAAACGCCTCCTCTGATTCTCGTTCCCAGACGAATCGTACATTTTTCTTTAACAGCCTAGTAATTGGGCTCACCTTCTCTGAGAAGTTCAAGATGAAGCGTCTATAAAAATTGGCGAATCCCAGGAAACTTTGGATCTCCTTTACAGATCTGGGCGCCGGCCATGACTTGATCGCCTGCAACTTAGAGTCATCCATGGATACTCCTTCCGGAGACAAAACAAAGCCCAAAAACTCCACTCGGGAAGAGTGAAAGACACATTTCTCCAGTTTGACAAACAGATGGTTCTCCAGCAGGCGTTTCAAAATGGCTCGCACATGATGAACGTGTTCCTCTAAACTGTTGGAATAAATAAGGATGTCATCGATGTAGACCACTGCGAAATGGTCCAGACACTCACGAAGCACATCGTTTACAAAATGCTGGAACGCAGCGGGGGCGTTACAGAGCCCAAAAGGCATCACTTGGTATTCATACAAACCAAACCTGGTTCGAAAGGCAGTTTTCCACTCCTCTCCTTCGGCCATGCGCACCAAATGATAGGCCCCCCGTAAATATAATTTTGTGTACACACTGGCATCCTTGACTTGATCCAGGAGTTCCGAAATGAGGGGCAGAGGATAACGGTTCTTCTTGGTGGCCAAGTTCAATGCCCGATAATCAATGCAAGTCCTCAAAGTCCCATCCTTCTTCGGAATGAAGAAGAGGGGCGAGGAAACTGGAGACTGAGAGGGGCGGATGAACCCATTGGCTAGATTTTGTTCGATATAGTCCTTCAAATGGAGATTCTCCGGTTCCGACAGTGCTTAGATTCTACTGCATGGTAAAGACACCCCAGGTTCCAATTCGATCCGACAGTCATATTCTCGGTGAGGTGGCAACTTCTTAGCTTCCTTCTCATTGAACACCTCTTTCAGGTCCTGATATTCCTCGGGAATCTCTGGGGCCTCCAAAGCACACACCATTTGAACCTGATTGGCCAGGTTTTGTGACAACGTGGAACTTGGGCTCTCCGGAGTCAACTGGAAACAATGCTCAGAACAAAATTCGGAATTCATCTTTACAGAACGCCGTGACCAATCGATCTGCGGGTTATGCTCGGTGAGCCAGGGCAACCCCAGTATGAGTTGGAACTGAGGGGCATCTATGAGATTAAATCGAATGAAGCTTCGGTGCTCACCGGGTCCCACCACTGTCATCAATTCAGTATCATAAGCAATGGGTCCCGACGACAACTGGGTGCCATCCACTGCTCGCACCGGTTCCGGTCTGAGCTTCTTTTCGAACTGTATTCCCAGAGTCTTGGCAAACTGGATGTCGCAGAAGTTCCCGGTAGCCCCCGAATCAACCATCACCGAAACTTCCTCCTTCTGAGCTTTTCCAAACTCTATCCTACACAGTAAATTCAGATGCGGGGCTGCGAATTGCAGGGTATTAGCTAAAAGTTGTGGCTTGGGAGTTGGCTCGTCACTCGCTCCCACCAGTGCAACTCCGTCTACTGGTGGAGCCGATCTTTTACCCACGAGCTTGCCTTTGATCTCTTCGGACATTCCTTGACAAAATGGCCCGATTGCCCACAATACATACACAATCGATCTTGTCGTCTCTTTTCTCGTTCCTCCTGCGTAAGAGGGCCTCGAATAGTTCCCACCTGCATCGGCTCTTCCTGATTTTGGCCTTCAGGGTTTTTTACGACCTCCGGTCGAGACCGATCAAATCGAGGCGGGAGAGTGCGGACATCCTTTCGACGTTCACTTCGCCTTTCTGCAAGCCTCTGATCAATCTGCAATACTAGATCTATGAGTTCTGACACATCTGTGGGTCGTTTGGGAATCTGCGCCAAAGCGTCCTTCAACTCATCCTTGAGGCCTCGGTAGAAAATGGCCGCCCGCTTAGCCTCGGGCCAACTCGTCTCGACGATCAATTTATTGAATTGTGCCAAATAAGCCACCAAATCTCGATTCCCTTGCTTCAATTCTAATAGTTCATTGTCGGTGGTCTGTGAGACATTTCTTCGGTCGAAAATGCGCAAAAACTCAGCTTTGAATTCTTCGAATTTATACAACACTGGATCGTTGCTTGCCACCAAAGGCAAAGACCACGCTGCAGCATCTCCGCTCAGGTAGGACAGCACAAAAGCCACTTTAGACTGATCCTCTTTAAACAGAATGGGCTTACACAGGAAATGCAATGAACACTGGGTCAGGAAGATTTGGGCCTTGTGGGGATCTCCCTGAAATCTCTCGGGCGGGGCCAACGGAATGGTAGGGGACATTGCGTGCACCACCTGTGTGGTAAACTCCGTGGAAGAGGATGAGGAGGGAGCGGAACCAAAGGCAGATGATTTTATACTACCGAAGTTGGGGCGCGGGCTCTCTGCTAGTTCATCTAATCTCTGACGTAAATAACTAGCCTCCTGGTTAGATTTCCTAACTTCCTCCCTCGTCTCACTCAACTGTTTCTGTAGTCCCTCTAACACAGAAGCCAAAGCTTTGACATCCAATCCTTCAGCCATCTCGCTCAGACGGAAGATAATTGAGGCACTTCAATCTGTCAGAAGCAGTACCTGAAATATCCAGATCTCCGTGGGAGTGAGCGGCTATCTTCGACGATGCTAATTTCCAAATTCCCAAACACCCCTGCACCCGGATTGCTCCAAGCCCAGGAATGGAAGGGAAAGGGGAAGTGGATAACAAACAACAAAGAGAGTCTTCCACACTGGTGTCTTCGTAACTACCTCTGGAAGGAGTGGCTGGGGAACACCTGCAACAGGGAGCAGAACATTACTAACGTTCTAATAAATCATGGGCGACACACTCTCTCACTCTCGACTCTCCTCAATCATACCTGGTTATCGTGTGGAGTTAGCTTCTCTCTTACTGAGTCCCAATAAGTCATGTGAGGGTTGGAACTCTGTTGCTTGTGTAGAGCGGTAGAAAGAATGATGCGAAGTGTAGAGGTGGTAGACAACAGTATTACCATATGCATATAATATATACTCTCATTTACTTGTCGAAATTCGGGAACAGAGTGAAACACTCAAAGTCTTGTCACAAACTGGATCGAGATAGTTCTGAACAGTTCGGAATTCTATTCACTGGAACGTTCTAAGCAGGTGACTGGACCAACAGGCACTGGGCAACGATAGTACCAGCAAGTCTGGAGAATGAAAAGTTCTTACCGCAATTCTGAGTAATGCGGGAGGTACTTGCCCACTGGAACGAAACCCAGACGAGGAGCGCTTGACAGAAAGAGTCCACACAGCCAGACACAGGCCGCGGCGAGGACGGGGCACACAGCCCGGAATGCAGGAATCCACGGGAACGGAACGTAAACACGCTCCAAGGGTTCCGGAACTGAGTCTCTGTAAAAGCTGACTGGAAATTGAGGGAAACTATGAAAGAACGCGGTGAATTGACAGGAGCCAAACTCAGGGCGTCTAACTGCTGGAAAGGGACAGTTGAAGTGCGCCACATAGAACGTGCGGAATTAGGAAATGGCGGACTGCTGAAAAAGGCTAGAACGCTAACCGCATCGAAATGGCGGCACAAGCCGGAGGCGGCTACACCTCCGACCGACAGTGGTCATGAGCTAATTTCTGCAGGGAACTCCAAAGAGGAAACAGCCTCCAAACAGGAAATCTTCCCCTTGCTGCTGGGACTGACAGAGGTCTCTTAATGGGGGTCGGCATAGTCCTGACACCAGGCTGGAAGTTCAAATCCAACAGTGACACATTAATCAGCCCCTAATTCATTATTGTCAGTTGGGGCAGGGCAGGTGTTGTAACTAATTTTGCAACAATGAAAGCACTTAGCAAGTGCAAAAGATCACTAATCAGGAAGCACTAAGGAAGCAGGTGCCAGCTAAAAAAATATTCTGTGACACATTAATCAGCCCTAAATTAATTCAGGTCACTTGAGGCAGGGAAGGTGTGCTTTGCTTTGCCACAATAATGTACACTGGACAACCAGAGCTTGCTGTGATGAAACAGAGGGTGGCATGAGTGGGCCAGAGGGTGGCATGAGTAGTCAGAGAGTGGCAGTGGTGACAGAGGGTGGCAGTGATGAAGAAGAGTGTCCCAAACAGGCTGGACACGTAGAAACAACAAGTTCGCAAAACTTGCGACCCGACAGGTAAGTTCGCGTTTGTGAAATTGTACAAAACCCTCGCGAACTGGCAGAAACCCGCGCGAACACAAAAAAACGCAAATTCGCGAGAATTCGCGGATTTTTGCGGATTGCGAGTTCGCAAATCCACAAAATTTGCGAACGCGAGATTCGCAAAATTCGCCCATGCTTATTCTGGAATCAAGAGGAACCTATGCCAAGAAGAGTTGGAGAAACTGAGGAGAAGTACTGCCCATGCTGTGCATCTGGGGTTGGTCTGCAGTTGCTGTTTCTGCCAAGAAAAGAATAAGGACTTTGCTGTGTGCTGTGTCTCCTGCTTGAAAATCTCAAAGGGCTTGAGTAGAGCTTGCCTCCTGTTTTGGAGTTTCAGAAACACAAAGACTTCACCCTCAGCTCCCTTGAACTTCCTTGCTGGGAGTTCTGACCTGCCAGGAGTGCCTGTGACTGCCTGGGGCCTCTGGGGGTTGTTTCTGCTGCTGGGTACTGGAAAGCAAAGCAACAAACAAGGAAGTTGACGCATTGCTCTTCTGGTGACGGTTTTCCAACGCAATGCCGTGGTGCGGGAAGAATCCCTGGACTGCTGCACCACTGCTGAAACCGACACAGCACCTGTCGCCGCTGCATAAATCGACTCATCAAGGGATCGCGGGTGAAAAGGTCGACACAGCGCCGCTCACTGCTGCAGCATCATTCGCCGATGCATTCCGTATTTCCACGCATCGTCCCTGTGCCGCAAGTTTTCCCTGACGCATCACCCGTGAATCGGAGTTGTCTCAGAACCGACGTATCGCTTCCCTCTACAGACCAGACCCAATGCATCGCTCCCCTGTGTACAGTGGAACTGTCGCATCCACGAAGGTCTCAGGAACAACGCTTCTCATCGCTGCAGCTGTTTGGCTTGGTGAAGTTTGTTGCAACAACAGGAACTTTGCAAGAAATCAAACATCTATAGTTTTCTAATTGCTAAAACCTTTGCAAATTCATTTTTCTTAATACTTGTATGTTATATTTTTGTTGTTTTGGTCTTGTTAACTTTAAATAAAGATACTTTATTTTCTAAACCCGTGTAGGGTCTATTTGTGGTGTTATCACTGTGTTACTTTCAGTGTTGGTACAAATACTTTACCCATCGCCTTCGGGATAAGCCTGTCTGCTCATGCCAAGCTACCAAGGGGGTGACCACTGGTTATCTAAAGTGTGTATCCCCCTTACACTGACTAGAAGCAAGGGTCCCCAATTAGACAAAGGTACCCGCCTCTTCCAACTGGAGACCCCGATTTCTAACAGGGGCACTACACTAACTTGCATGCAAGACCCCTCTCTAATGCCCAGTTACCCGTGCTGAGGAATCCCTCTCACCCGCCTACCCCTCAGTATTTGGAGAATCATCAGCTATGATTTCAGAGGTAAAAACTGCAAGTGATGGCCACCAGGCCCAGAATCTTTAGGACTAACTGATGGGTGAGTAACTGATAGCAGAGCCTGAGTGAGAGATTTCTTGAACATCTTTGGAATGCATTTTTGCTTAGTGAGGCCTGCATTTATTATGGAGCACCTAAGGCTAATGGATGGGTAAGCAATTGGCGGGGCTAAAATCTTCTCACATTCAACCAAACTGCTATCTATTTGATTGAGGGCACAGCCCCCTCCCTCCTCATCACCTGCTTCAAGGCCCTTTCAACTTTTTTAGCTTTATTTACAGCCACCAGAGTTCCTCTCTCAACATCCTTTCTCTTGCTCATCACTATTCTCAGATGTAGCAATGACTCTGTGCGAGTTGGCACAGGCCGCAAGGTTAAATAACAAAGCACAGAGAGCAGTAAATACATGTAATAAACAGCCCGACTAGATGGCATAGAATGCCCAATCGACTGCCCCTTTTCCGGCATGTATGATAGCTATAGTAAGGATCACACACAGTACCTTCAAGTGACCATCAAAAATAATCCTTAGCAGAGTGGCCTAGTCGAGCCTTCTCCAGGCACCTCCGGGCATGGGACAGGACCGCCCTTTGCCTGGGCTTAGCCCGGGCATTGTCCGCTCGTGCCCTGCGCCACGAGGGGAGATGCATCGCTAAATGAGCGATGACCACGCCTCTCCATGTCAGCGGAGACAATTTAAAGTCTGTTGCACTCTGAGACTAGCAGTCCCACCAGGACAATGCAGGGCCAAGAAGAACAACAATTACAGACCCCCAAGCAAAGTGGCTCAAAAAGCAAGGGTATAGGTATGCTATATGTGCGATGACCATGTCTCCCCATAACAGCTGTGGTAAGTTAAGGTCTATTGCACCTTGGGACTAGGAGGCCCACCAGGGCGATGTGAGGTCAAGAAGGGTGAGGCAGGGCCAAGAAGAACAAATATGACATCCCCCACTAGCAGAGAGTCCTGCACCGCGAGGGGAGCAGCAGCACTAAATTAGCGATGACTATGCCTTCCCCGTGACAGCTGCGCGAGTTAAGGTCTGTTGCACCCTGGGACTAGGAGTTCCACCAGGGCAATGCAGGGCCAAGAAGAACAGCAATGACAGCCCCCACCTGCAGAGCTGGTCTGTGTTCTATCTGGAAGAGTCTCACTTTTTTAATCTGCGTCGAGCAAGATTTCGGCCTGCACATTCCACTGAGACAGTCATCCTGAAGAGGTAGATGAGGCTCTGCAGGAATGTGATGGAGGCTGTAACTCTGTGTTTGTTCTTTTGAATCTGTCAACGGCCTTTGACATGGTCAACCACAATATATTGGCAGACCTGGTCAAGGCCGCTGGGCGTCGCAGCTCAGCTCTGAACTAGCTAAAATCTTTCCAAAAGAACCACACCCAGTTAATCTGGCTTACCCATTTAGGGTGCCAGGAGTACAATGGGATTGTGGAGTACCATAAGACTCCCCCTTTTCCACACATCTGTTTAAAATCTATAGCCATCCTTTCATCCAAGCATTAAGCCATATGGACCTACAACTAAGCAGACAACTTACAGCTACTCTTCAGGTTGGATGGGTCTTTGGCTTCCCAGAAGAATTTTCAAAACCTAATGCGTTTAACCGTGATGGGATGAGTAGAAACTATCTCAAACTCAATGCGGATAAAATGGAAATTGTCATCTTGAATAATACGTTAGACATATGGAGTGATTATTTTTGGCCCACTGAAATTCAGAACTCTACATCCCCTAAGAAAGTAAGCAATAGTCTGTGAGTCATTATAGACAATGAGCTTTCTTTAAGAACTCAGTTAAAGGCTGTAATTTAATCCTGCTTTTTTAAATATTTGAAAGCCAAATAATTAGCTAAATTCCTCACCCTTAAAGCTCTAATCCAAGTTGGTATGGCAATTGTCATCTCCTGATTTGATTATGCCGACTTGCTTTATATCGGACTATCCAATTATTTACTCACCTCCTGCACACGGTTCAGAATCAAGCCTCACGCCTCATTTACTAACAGCCTAGAAATGTCCAGATTACTCCTTATTTCAGGGACCTTCAATGGCTCCCAGTGGAGAAAAGGATCATCTTTAATATAGGCTGAATCTCCTATCGGGCCCTATTTTTATGAAGATCATATAAAATCTAGACTCAAGAAATATATCCCAAACTGAAGATTTTGATCTTCTTCCCTAACCTCTTGTCTATTCCTAAATATATCATGAAAAGACCGGGCAGCATTCAAGTTTCTGTGATGGCACCTACGTCTTGGTACTCTTTCCCTTTCACTATTTGGCAGTTACCAGGTGGGAGAGAATGAAGGACCCTGTCTTGGTCTCGAGTAACACACTTTCGAGAGGGATGCTGGGATGCTAGGGATGTCAGAATGCTGCATGTTGATTATTCAGCTTGAAGTGTCAGCTTGAAGTGTCTCCTCTGTATGCCCAGCGATGGTATTGTACGTTTGTACCAAAAAGGTGCCCACTGGGGTTCTAACTTGATCAATATGTTATAGTTGCAATTATACATATTGACCTGAATCAATAATTGCACTGTGCACAGCAGGCCGGTCGTCCAAGGATGATATTGGCAGTGACTTTTGTACAGAGTTATTATACAGAGTGTGCAGGGTATATGATACTAAGAATCCTCATGCAAAACAAATGAGGGAAGTTTTCAGAGAAAACCCCACCACATTTATTCAACTCATAACTAGGCAAACGGTCAGTGCCAAAACCGTTATAGAGAAAGGTAGGACAAATGTAGGTAAAAGGTTGCCTTACTATTTAGGCTTGTCTTATAAAGTATAACACAGCATTAGGTGGGTGCTGCTTGTGCACATGCTTCACTGTTCAGCATTTGCTGCTGGCTCATCACTAGTGACTGGCCGCGGCTACGGACTTTTGGCCTTTGGTTGCTGGTTCCTGAGCATTTTACAAGTGATCAAGCCTGGTACGCCAAGGTTCTCCAAGGTCCTTCCTACTGTGTGTACCAGCATAACAAAAACACAGTAATGGCACCTAAATAATTTCGAAAATATGCAAATCAGCTAACGAACTACATATTTTTGGAAGACCATCTGGAGGAATATCAATCTAAATAGAGCACTTACTAGAACTAGCTATTAAAGAAAGTAAAGTGGAATTGGATCTGTTGCGGGCAGCTACAATGGAAGGACATCAGTGTAAAGGAGGCAATGTAACATTACTTCTAATACATGCATTCCTCAACGAATATGGTCCAAAAACACAGTAAATAACAAAAATGGTGATAGCTCACCTTGAAAAGTTACTGTGCAAATATTCAACTCTAGACACAGTAATCACAGGGAACTTCTATTTACATAACCTCAGTGCAGCTAGGTGGAGCCTGCTGAAAAGAGATGTAACAATTGTTTACAATCTTACAATTTGGCTTCAGCAGAAACACTCATATTAAAAGACCAGCCTAGCACATCCCATGTTCACTCTTACAATAACTGTACAACCCTAGACAGTAGGAAGCTGGCTCTTTATATTGTAGTCCTGGTATTCCCTTATGAGTGGACAGGGGCTTTCTCTAGGAAGTCTAAAGTGCTCTCTTTTAGTGGCTAACAAGGTCGAGCAGCCTCAGGCTTATCATAGAGGAGTGCAAGACAGCTAAAATACACACACAGTCAATAAATGAGACAGACAACTCAATAAGGAGAGCCACACCAATTTATAAAAATAACGAGCATCTTTATATCTATTTTGGCATCAAGATCATCAAACATAGGTAAGTATGTTTTACAATAGAAATACTTTAATGGTTTAAAAATTTGACACTGCAATTTTCAGAAGACAAAATGTTATCCCAAGGAAGGAAAAGGATGACCTGGATCCCAGTATCATCCAGTGACTTACGAGACCAATCTCCTGGCCTTACAGTAAGTATGGGGTAAGGTTCAAGGAAGCAGCAAGAGTTCACACCGGGAGTCACTGGGGCAGCTGGGGGCCAAAGTGCAATACAGCATGGTAAGCCCAATGTTAGTCAAAGGGGATTGGTCCAGTGGAAGAGAGGCTGCATGCTTGGACTGGGGAACCAATCAGGCTGAACTAACAAAGGTGCTCAGGGGTCACGAAGCAGCTCCCCTTCTTCATGGGAATTCCTGGTTCTCTGTTGAAGCCAGGCTAGCCTCCCAGGCTATAGAGGCACAACAGCTGTAGAATGACATGACTTTTGGTGCACTTTGTCTTGAACAGCAGACAGGCTGGCGGGGCTGGAGCTGACTCAGAGGGTTCTTCCACAGACTATGCGTTTGCAACTATTCAGTGTCCTTTTTCTTCATAGGCCAATAAGTACCTACCCTAGGGTCATTACGACCCTACTTGACAACTTCCTGTGGGGAGTGGGCATAACCCTGTCCCAGAGTTCCTAATTCTGCCATCACCAAGATGAGAGCCTTTTAAAACTTGTGTCTACATCAAGTAGCCCACCTTAGGGGTGGCACTAGCCTGAGATGGGGACATGCCCATCTCTGACT
This sequence comes from Lissotriton vulgaris, assembly GCF_964263255.1. Classification (NCBI taxonomy): domain Eukaryota; kingdom Metazoa; phylum Chordata; class Amphibia; order Caudata; family Salamandridae; genus Lissotriton; species Lissotriton vulgaris. The sequence goes on from NC_141685.1 coordinate 221,084,869, forward strand.
ACTAATTATCCTACCTGTTCAGGAGCCAAATGGGCCCTGGTCGGGGGTGTGGGCATTCTCTGCTGCGCTGGAAGCCAGATTTGCATTCCAAAGGCAGTAGGCTCCGTGAAGCTCCTTGCCTGAGAATGACAATTTGCCAGTCATCCTGTGGGAGGGGTTATACCCACTATATGCCCAAGCAGGCTTTGTTTCTGACTTCATAGAGCAAAGGCCCTCAACCCTGGGGGTCAGAAACTTGTCTGTGGTGGCCGACTAACTGACTCACTGAGCACATCATTTGTTGGTAGGTTTTCTGGGGCTCTAGAAGCTTATATTGATAAATCTATCATTGTGATCAGTGTGGGTTTATCAATACAAGATGTTTGATATCAAACACCCCTATGTTCAGGGAAGCCATCATGTAGCTGGGAAACTCGTGTTTGACCAGTGTCCAGTTCATGTACATAAAATAGCTTCCCTGTTGACTTGTACCAACTTGACCAATTGCAGCGGGAGGAAAATACATTTTTTCGATCTATTTTAAAAATACCAGAGAGTTCCCCAGCTGTAATTGTCCATAGCGAATTAGGGAGGCCTTACATTGAGGATTTGGCTAAACTTAGACCTATCTTAGCCTGGATAAAAAAAAATAAACCCTGAAGCAGCCCTGAGTAGACAAATCTTAAAAGATTGCCTGGATAGGGACAAAAGTATGAATATCCCGTGGCTAAGATATGTGAAGAATAGCCTGGAAAGTCTAGGTTGCAAGGAGCTTTTCACAAACCCCGCAGTAATTGTATCTCAAGACAAGGCCAAAATAAAGAGATCTTTTTTGGACCAGAGAATCACACTTAGAGCAGCTGTTGAAGGGACTAAACACTCAGTAAGCGCCCATTGCCTTGTTAAAACCACCGAAAGGATGGAACCGTATCTCTTTCTCATGTATAATGCATAGTACAGGTTTTTAAGGTCTCGTTTTAGGCTCAATCTTTTATCACATCTACTAGCTGATCCGCCAGGTTTTACATTGACAATTGAGCAGAAGGGTGCCTACGGCTGCGACAATAAGTCTCCGCAGGACACCCTTCATTTTGTACTTTTTTTGTTCTATTTATACAATACCCAGGCATAGATTTCTGGTCGAAATTTTAAAACAAGCTAAATTGAATCATGCTAAAGATGCTCTACTTTTTTTTGCAAAGGGCAAATGAGCTTAGGACACTCTGTTGCGTTATGAATTTTATTAAAGTCTTGATGAGATTAAGGGAAACTACGGGGCAGGCTTGATACTGATTGTCGTAATGAATTTTTTATCTTTTTTAACCCATGTGTAAAAACCAGTCAGGCTCCAGATAATGATTTAATTGTATTTTAACTTGTATATAATTGTGATTTTATGGTGGTTTTAATCACCAAATAAAGAATTGCTGACTGACTGACTTGTACTGGTAGTAATTGAACTGATCAGCACAGGTGCATCTCTGCTCATGCAGAGATGTCGATATATATAGTATAGTGTACCTTGTCTTGGGGCTGTAAGGCCTGCTGTAGGGGTGACTTACATATACTGTATGCAGTATATGAAGACATGGCACACAGGGCTGTGTGCCATGTCGTGTTTTACCTTTTGCCCGCACCAAGGCTATGCAGTCTGCAGTGGAGGTCTGCATGAGCTTGGTGAGGGGTCCTTTAGGATGGCACAATACATTCTGCATCCCTGGGGCACTCTGTTTAGTCACTCAGACCTAGGTACCAGGTGTTCCATTTGCTAGGACTTACAGAGAATGGTAAAGGAACAATGGTACCATTTTGGGAAAGAGACCTGATACTGGGGACCAGATTAGCAGGACACCAGTGCACTTTCTGTCAAAGTAGCATCAAATACCATGCAAGAAAGTGGGGGTGAGCATGTCAAAAAGGGCACTATCCTATACACACACCCACCCACAAATGAAAGTCCTCATCTTCTAAGTGGAAAAATCTAGCAGGACCATCTGCATTGGCAAGGTCTGTCCCAAGTATGAGATCCAATATAATGTCCATACCCTGTTGGGAGATAGATCACCTCAACAGTTTGAGGTTTTCACCTTTCATTTGCATTAGCCATCTGAGAGCTTCAGGTCAGTTTGAACAAGGAAGTGAGAACCAAACAGTTATGGTCTTCGCTTCTTCAGGGACCAAACCATAGCACAGGCTTCCATTTCAATGGCACTTCAATGCTGCTCTCAGGGGAGTAATCTCCTGCTTGTGAAAGCAAAAGTTTGGTCATGTCCATTATCATTGGTTTGAGTTATGACTGTTCCCATCCAATGTTCAGAGGCATATGTTTGCACTATCAACTGCTTGGAGTAATCTGGATTTTTTAGAATGGGTGCTGAACACATTGCTTCTTTCAGGACATCAAAAGCCTTTTGACAGCTCACTGCCAAGTTTACCTTCTATGTCTTCTTCTTGAGGGCAATTCTGTGAGGGGTGCCACAACATTACTATGCCCCTTCACAAAGTTCCTGTAATACCCAGTCAAGCCAGGGAATCCCATGACTTGAGCCTGGGTGGATAAAGCTACCCAGTCCATAATTGTCTGGATCTTGTGTTACAGGAGTTGGACTAGGCCTCCACCTACAAGCTGGCCCAAGTCTACAACAGAGCCACAGAGCCCTGCCCTTGCTGCCATTTGCTTGGCTTGATAGGGAGGCCTGTACTTTTCATAACCTCAAGGACCTGTCTTAGGTTTATCAGGTGATCCTGTCATGTGGAGCTATATTGGAGTGAATTGGTAATGTTCATCTGGGGTTGAGGATGCAGATGTTTCGTTTGCTCCAAGGTATAGACCTATCTGCCTGTACCCTGATGTCAAATCAAAAGTACTGAGAAACTTGGCTGCCCCCAGCCTGTCAATTAATTAATCTGCCCTTCAAATAGAGTGTGCAGTTGTCTTAGTGGCAGCATTGAGACCTCTATAGTCCACACAAAACCTCAGCTTTGTTTCCCACCCTTGGTGTGAGGTTTGGGGACTAAGACCACTGGGCAGGCCCAGGTACTGTCAAAGGGCTCAAACACCCTTATCTCTAGACTCTAGTTGACCTCAGCTCTGATGCTTTCCTTCACATGGTCAGAATGTGTATATATTTTGCTTTTGACAGACATTTTGACTCAAGTGTCCACATCATGGGTACACCAGTGAGTCTGACTAGGGTGAGGGAAAAGAGCTCAGCATTCTGCCCCAGGGCATGCTTGCAATCAGCTTGCTGTTGGGTTTAGAGGGTGTCTGGAAAGACCACTCCATCAATTGACCCATCTTTAGGAATGTTGGATAGTAGGTCAGGGTGAGGCGCACTCTTTTCTTCCTGATCCTTATTAGTAACCATCATCATGGGCACATCAGCCCTATCATAGAAAGATTTAAGGTGGTTCACATATAGGATCACCCTGTGAAGGGTCCCCCCAGTGTCTCGGTCCACCAAGAAGGCAACCTCACCTTTCTTTTCCAAAATAAGTGAAGGGGCACTCCATTTGCCCTGAAGTGCCCTGGGAGCCATAGGCTCCAGTACACACACATTCTGCCCTGGTTGGAACTCCAGAAGAGCAGCCATTTGGTCATACCAGAGCTTCTGGAGCTCTTGGTTGGCCTCAAGGTTTTTGGATGGTTGAACATAGGCCAAGCACATGGTCCACTATATCCTGCTTAAGCTCTTTAAGAAGTCTCTCCGAGCCTTGCTTTACTATACTCAATGTTCCCTTAACAGGATGACCAAACAGAGGTTCAAATGGGGAACCTCCACTCCCTTTGATGGCACTTTCCTGTTGGTGGAAAGCAAGCATGACAGAAGGAAATCCTGTCTCTTTCTTATCTTATCAGGAGGTCCACCAATCATTCCTTTCATGATTTTGTTGAATCTCTCAACTAAACCATTTGTTTGTGGGTGATATGGGGTGGTAAACTTGTAAGACACCCCACATCCAACCCACATGACTTTCAGGTAGCCAGGCACGCCATTACTGCCTCTGTCTGACATAATCTCCCGATGGAATCCCACCATAATAATTAGGCCCTAGAACTACAGGAGCAGTGACTGTCCTAAGGGGAATAACTTGAGGGTACCTAATGGCATGATCCACCAGCACCAGTACAAATCTGTCCCCTGATCATGTTGAAGGGTCCAGGGGGCCAACAACGTAAACCCCTTCCCTTTCATAGAATACCCCAACCCCTGGAGGTGGAAATAAATGGGTCTTTGGTGGTTGCCCGTCATGCCACTGGCTTGCCAGGGAACACAGGAGTTACAAAACCCCTTCACCCTCTGGGACATAACTGTCCAGTGGAAGTGGGTAACTAACCTACTACATGTTTTGGCCTGGCAAGATGCCAAGCTAAAGGGGATATCATATGCTAAAGTACTTCTGAGGCACTAGCACTTTCCTAGAGGCACCAGGTTTGGGGCCTCTGGCCTCAGAGTACAGGAGTCCCTCCTTCCATTGGTTCTGTGGGAGGTACTGACATCTACCATTTCCTTATCAGAAGCTTGCTGTCTCAGACTTTCAAGTATGGGACAGGTCATTTTTCCTGGGGTTCAGCTCTCTCTGGGGCTGACAGGTTTCTTCCTGAGGAGAGGGGACCTACGCTGGTATCCGATTAGAAGTTGTTTTCCCAAACTTATTGCCTTTTCTCTTGTTGGGTTGGGCCCTTATTTCCGGCTCCAACTCCTTTTTGTCACCTAGAATTTACATTGTACACTGTTTGTAACACACACCCATTCAGGTATATCCAGCATAGCTGCATGGGTCCTTCGCTCAACTTCAGCCCATGATGAGGACTCCAGGACACTTTCCTAGCAGACAGGCTACATGAATTGTAGAACATACCACTACCATCATAAATGCTTTATTTTGAATTTAAGTCATTAAAGTTCAATTACAGCACAATGATGTTATTAAATTAGTACAATAAAGTGCAAATCTTGAACTTGAACACTACCTTCTTTTGGTGAGTAATCCCACCCCACTCTAAGGATACTATTGCCATGGGATGTGCCTTAGCTTGATTGTCATAAGACACACAATTGATGGACGGTATGCAGAACAAATCAAAACATTCACCCCCCAGTCAAGAGATCTTGGTTAAATCAATCATTCTTTTGCTCACCATGCCACTCCAGTTTAGACCTGGCCATATGCAAATCAGCCTTGACCCTGTGCCTCATGGGAACAGTCGAGCCCAAACTGCCAAGCTAGGTCCTCCCTGGACAGCAAACAAGCACCGTAGGACAGGTTTCAGGGATTCATCCCTCATCAGCCAGTGAGCCGGGGACCCACGTCTGGGCATTCGCAGCACACTTAGGACGAGGAAGCAAAAGACACACAATTGATGGAGGGAATGCAGAACAAATCAAAACATTCACTCCCAGTCAAGAGATCTGGGTTAAATCTATCATGCTTGTGCTCACCATGCCACCTCAGTGTAGACCTGGCCATATGCAAATCAGCCTTGACCCTGTGCCTCATAGAAACAGTCCAGCCAGAATTGCCAAGCCAGGTCCTCCCTGGACCAGAAATAAGCATTCTATGACAGGTTTCTGGGTTTCACCCTTCATCAACCAGGATAGCTTGAATCCAGTGGCACAGTGAGCCCCAGACCTACGTCTGGGCATACCGGGAGCACTTAGGGCAAGGAAGCAAAGGACACACAATTGATGGACGGAATGCAGAACAAATCACAACAATCAACCCAGTCAATACATCTGGGTTAAATCCATCATTCTTTTGCTCACCATGCCACCACAGTTTACACCTGGCCATATGCAAACAGCCTTGACCCTGTGCCTCAAGGGAAAAGGCCAGCCCGAACTGCTGAGTCAGGTCCTCCCTGGACCAGAAACAAGCATCCTAGGACCGGTTTCAAGGTTTCACCTCTCATCAACCAGAATAGCTTGAATCCAGTGGCACATCTGTGAGGAAGTGAGGAAGCAAAAGACACACAATTGATGGACGGAATGCAGAACAAAACAAAACATTCATTCCCAGTCAAGAGATCTGGGTTAAATCCATCATGCTTTTGCTCACCATGCTACCCTAGTTTAGACCTGAACATATGCAAATCAGCCTTGACCCTGTGGCTCATGGGAACAGTCCAGCCCGAACTTCCACACCAGGTCCTCCCTGGACCGGAAACAAGCATCCTAGGATCTGGGTTAAATCCATCATGCTTTTGCTTGGAAGTTTGCGGGTCCACACAGATTCCAGAACTTTCCATCAGAGAAATGTGAGGAAAATGTGGTTTTATTTTTATTAAGTTTGAGACTTGCAAGGGATTCTGGGTAATAGAACCTGGTGAGAGTCACACAATTCACCCTGGTCTGAATTTCCCTAGGTGTGTAGTTCTCAAAAATGCATGTTTGCTAGGTTTCCTAGGTGCCAGCTGAGCTAGGGTTCAAAATCCAAAGCTAGGCACATTGCAAAAAAGGGCCAGTTTTCAATGGAAAAATGTTATGTGTCCACGTTGCGTTTTGTGCCGTTTTCTGTCACGAGTACTAGGCTTACTATAAGAGTGAAGTTTCATTTTTATCAGGAGACTTTGGTGAATGCAGGGTGGGTGGAAGTTTGTGGATCCACGCAGATTCCAGAACTTCTCATCACAGAACTGTGAGGAACATGTGTTTGCTTTTTACAAAGTTTGAGGTTTGCAAGGGATTCTGGGTAACAGAGCCTGGTGAGAGCCACATGCGTCCTCCCATCCTGGATTTTCCTGAGTGTCTAGTTTTCAAAAATGTGTAAGTTTCCTAGGTTTACCTGGGTGCTGGCTGAGCTAAGGTTCAAAATCCACAGTTAGACACATTGCAAAAAAGGGTCAGTTTTCACTGGAATAATGTAATGTGTCCATGTTGCTTTTTGGGTTGTTTCCTGTCGAGGGCACTAGTCCTACCAACACAAGTGAGGTTCCATTTTTATTGGGAGACTTTGGGGAATGTGGGGTTTATGGAAGTTTGTGAATCCACGCAGATTCCAGAACTTTCCATCACAGAACTGTGAAAAACATGTGTTTGCTTTTTACAAAGTTTGAGGTTTGCAAGGTATTCTGGGTAACAGAGCCCGGTGAGAGCCACATAAGTCCTCCCATTCTGGATTTTCTTGAGTGTCTAGTTTGCAAAAATACATAGGATTGCTAGGTTTCCCTGGATGCCGGCTGAGCTACGGTTCACAATCCACAGCTAGGCACATTACAAAAAAAACTTCAGTTTTCAATTGAAAAATGTGATGTGTCCACATTGTGTTTTGAGACGTTTCCTGTCGCGGGCACTAGGCCTACCCACACAAGTGAGGTACCATTTTTATCTGAAGATGTAGTAGAACAAAGAATTGTAGAATAACTGTCATTACCTATTGACTTTCTATGCAATGAAGCATTACTAATGTAAGACAATGTGTAAAAAAGAAGTCCCTTTGAAAAATGTCTTATAATTCACATGCTAGTATGGTTACCCACAAATTCGGAGATGTGCAAAAATATACTACTTCTAAACTCTAGATTTTGTTTCTATTTTGTAAATATATAGGTATCCTTGATACCTATTTTTCACTCTTTATATTTTACCAAATGACTTGTTGTATTCCAGGTAAAATATGAAAATCCTGGGTACCTCGGATTCTTGGTGAACTTAAAAGTACTATTTATCACCACAACCAGAAGGGTCCAGAGGATGTAATGGTATATTGCTTTACAAAATCTGCCATAGTTAGAAGAAGTTACAGATGAAAATTTTGTCACAAATTACTCAATCAATCAATCATAGACATTTATAGAGCGCTCTCCTTACCCGGAGGGTCTCAAGGCGATAAGGGGGGGTGCTGCTACTGCCCGCACAGCCAGGTCTTGAGCTTCTTCCTGAAGGCGAGGTGGTCTTGGGTCAGGCGCAGGTCGGTCGGGAGGGAGTTCCAGGTCTTGGCGGCCAGGTAGGAGAAGGACCTTCCTCCTGTTGTCGTTCTTTGGATGCGGGGGACGGCGGCGAGGGCGTGACTGGCTGATCGGAGGTGTCGTTTGGGAGCGTAGAAGTTGATGCGGTTGTTGAGGTAGCTCGGGCCTTGATCGTGAAGGGCTCTGTGTGCGTGGGTGAGGAGACGGAAGGTGATTCTCTTGTTGACCGGGAGCCAGTGCAGGTCTTTTAGGTGTCCGGAGATGTGGCTGTGTCGTGGGACGTCGAGGATGAGTCTGGCTGAGGCGTTCTGGATCCGTTGGAGTCTCTTCTGGAGCTTGGCGGTGGTTCCGGAGTAGAGGGCGTTGCCGTAGTCCAGTCGGCTGGTGACGAGTGCCTGGGTGACAGTCTTCCTGGTCTCGGTGGGGATCCACCGGAAGATCTTCCGTAGCATGCGCAGGATGTTGAAGCACGACGAGGAGACGGCGTTGACTTGCTTGGTCATGGAGAGGGAGGAGTCCAGGATGAAGCCCAGGTTGCGTGCGTGGTCTGTCGGTTTGGGTGCGGTTCCCAGGGCGGGGGGCCACCAGGAGTCATCCCAGGCGGAGGGCGAGGATCCCAGGATGAGGACTTCCGTCTTGTCCGAGTTCAGCTTCAGGCGGCTGGTCGACATCCACTCGGCTACCTCTTTCATTCCTTCGTGAAGGTTGGCTCTGGCGGCGGCTGGGTCGTTGGTCAGGGAGAGGATCAGCTGGGTATCGTCGGCGTAGGAGATGATGTTCAGGTTGTGTTGGCGTGCGATGGCCGCGAGGGGGCTCATGTAGACGTTGAAGAGGGTTGGGCTCAGCGAGGATCCTTGGGGTACGCCGCAGATGACTTCGGTGGCCTTTGATTTGTACGGTGGTAGGCGGACTCTCTGGGTCCTTCTGTCGAGGAAGGAGATGATCCATTCCAGTGCCTTCTCCTGGATTCCGACGTTGTAGAGGTGCTGCACTAGGGTGCGGTGGCAGACGGTGTCAAAGGCCGCGGAGAGGTCTAGGAGGATGAGGGCAGCTGTTTCTCCGTTGTCCATCAGGGTTCGGATGTCATCGGTGGCAGCGATGAGGTCGGTCTCGGTGCTGTGGTTGGCTCGGAAGCCAGACTGTGAGGGGTCGAGGGATCCGTTTGTCTCGAGGAAGGAGGCCAGTTTCTTTTCAACTCAATTTCAATATTGCTTTATTTCAACTGTTAGTTTCTATAGGAAAACCTTGAATGATCTACACAAATGACCCCTTGCTAAATTCAAACTCCTGTAAAATTTTCCAAAATATATAGTTTTCTGGGATCCATTATTGCTTTTACACTCTTTGCTACCACTAAATGGAAGGAGGTTGAACGCACAAAACATTGTAAAAATATGCTATGTCCCAGTAAAATGCTAAGCTGTGTAAAAATGTTAGTTTTCTGACAACATTTTTCCTGTCCCAGAACTCTGGGAAGATGGTGATTTCAGCACCACAAACCATTTGTTGATTCCATTTGCAGGGAAAAATACACACGTTTTCTTCTGCAGCACTTTTCCCCCATTTTTCCCCAAAAAACAAAATGTTGCTTTATTTTGGCAAATTAGTTCTTTCCAAAAATGTTGTGAATTGGCAATTTAGAGAACATGAGATTCTATGAGCTGTGATTCCCCCACAAGTTTCTCTTATAACTGATTTCCTCAGTACTCTGTATAAATGTTTCTGCTCTTCTTTTCTCCCTGTGATACATTTCATGTTATCTTTATAGGTTCCAGTCACATCAAGAAAGCTTTACACACTACCTGGCGACATGAGAGCTACACAGAGAACCTAAGAAATAAATGATGAATGAATAAATAGATGATCTGCAACAAACTTACCAGGGAGATGAAGAGAACCCGGTTGCTGGCCCAGTGTCCTGTACTGTATCTTCCTGGGTGCATGTTTATAACTTGTATGCTAAGATTCTGTTTTAGCTCATGATGCTATGTCTATGATTTTCCAAATGCTGCCTCATTTCCCTGCAAAACGAATAAACAATGCTTGTCTGATAACAGACCTCATTTTTCAACAACTGAGTACTCTTTTTTCAGAAGATGGGGGAGTTTATCTCACTGGACAGTACCTGTCTGTTTCTGGTGTCAGGAATCCACCTGGATATTTTAAAGGTCCATCCAGGGAAGCACAAGTTCTCTTTACCCAGTCCTGCATCACCAATTCAAGAATGTTCCTTTGTTTGATGAGGTCTACCGTTGAGACATAATATGACATTATTCACATTGTGGTCTATTTAAAAATGGACTTTGAACTTTTCAGCTGTCGCATCCCTTGAGACTTCCTTTGTCAGTGACCGCTTAAAGACACTTGAGGAACATGTTCATAGTGATGAGAATGACAGTGTGCATAAATTGAGAGAGCCATGGATCCATTCACCTTCATTCCCAAAGGGATGTGCTGCTTTCACCTGCTGCCTTTCCTGATTACTTCTTCACTATGTACAAGTAGGAAAACACAGCAAAACAAAACAATATGTAGACGGACAATAACTATAATAATATCCATACATTGGTGCTCTACACCATTTTAGGGAATAGTCAGAATGTTATCTTTCGTTGAACATATTGTTAAAGTTGAACAAGTTACTTACCTTAGGTAACTCCTTTTCTGGTAGAGACTCTTTCTAATAGAGGCCATCGCTCTGATAGAGTGAGCATGCAGTCTGTCTGGTGGCTGCTTCCTGTTCAGCTCGGTGAAGATTCTAATGCGTAGCACAATCTGGATTGAGATTGTTATCTGTGGCAATGCTTATCCTTTCTTAGCCCCAAAGGAACCAATGAACAGTTGGTGCTCTCATTGATAGTGTCTAGTGCAGTTCACAGAGAAGCTACGTGCCCATTTAGGGTAAAGGCTTTAAAGCCATTCCTTGTCCTTGGAGGAATGAGGCTTTGCTTAGAAAGCCAGTTAGATGCGTAATAGTCCTAAATGAAAGAGCATGACTAACTTTGGCTGGGATGCCGCTTCTGTCCTGAGATTTAATTTGTCTGGTTACAAAGATGTTTGCACACTCACCTGGTGGATATGATGGCGATGAGGAATGCCACGGTTTCAAAGGAAGGGCACATTACTTGAGTACCAAGGTAAGGTCCAGCGATGGCATGATATATGATGTGGGCATGAACAAATGGACCGGCCCCAAAAAAACACATCACAACTGGCAATTTGTAGATGGTTGGCTGGTCAGGAAAACACAAATAGGCCTAATTTCTACTTACATAAATAAATTATGATAAAGGATGCCCGGCTGCTAAGAAGAAACCAACCGTTTCGGGAGAAAGTTCACAAGCTATCAACTGTTTCTGCTCAAACTCCACTTATGGAGGCGTAGATTGTAGAGGTTAGGTGCAAGATTCAGCCCTGCTGCTGAGACCAGAGGCCCTCCTGAAAGGGCTGTCATATTGGAGGACATATGACCATGGACTGAGTTTACAATCCCACAAGTCTATGTTGTCCACAAAAACGCACAGTAGGTACCAATGAGGTACTGTGCTTACTACATGGTGCCCAGCGTGATAGGCCGAGCACTTATTTATTGGATCGCCTGAATAGCATTCCCGAATATACCCAGAGAACCCTACACACCTTTAACCGGAGATGTCTGTGGTGGTAAGAAATATCCTCAGCTAAGTAGGGGGCCCTTATGTTTTGGCTGTACGTTGATCCAAGCATAAGCATTTCAAAGAAAAAAATGCCATTTTGCCATACACTTCTCTGGGGGGAAAACAATGATGATATAAACGTCACTGAGAACTGAAGACAAGTACAACAACATAGTCTCACACTTATTGGTTGATATTTTTGCTTTGTGGTTGAGGCACACGGGCTTACAGGACAGAGGTGTTCTATTCTTGTGTTACATTCCGAGCAGCAAATACTACAACATGCCTGTTTCACAACTATAAATTACACAGCCCCCCCGCAGCCCTGGGGACCGCCACCTCCCCAGGGCTATTCTTAATTATAATCCATGGGGGAGCATCAGCCGCCCATGGAGCCATGGGGACCGCCATCTCCGTGGGGCTATATGTACAAAAACGCATGGGAGGCTCCAGCCCCTCCACACAGCCTCAAGGACCACCTCCTCCCTGGGACTAGATTTTTCAAATGTATGGGGCCATGTGGCCCCCCCGCAGCCCTGGGGACCACCACCTCCCCATAGCTATATTTAATTAGAGTGCATGGGATGTTACGGGTAAACTGAGCTCCTCCGCAATTCTGCATAATTGAAATCACTGTTCTGTAGTAATGTAACTAAGCTGAGTATAGTGGTTAAACTACGGCTTATGCTATTCTTGTAATAGTTGAAAATCATACGCTCTGTTGTTACCAAGACTTGTTTTTAACAGCATTATGCATCTTTACATTTTGTGGTTACCAAGGATTGTATGTCCGAATTATGCATCCTTAAATATTGAAATATTTTGTCCTTTATTTTGCCAATGTTTCTTATCTAAATCCTGAGGAATTGGTGTTTCGGACTTTACAATTAGAACACGTGCACACGTGTAAACTAAATCAACGTGCACTTGGGAATTTTCATGAGCACTCGGGTTATTTAAACCGCGCTCGCTTTAGACTAAAAGCTTCGCTTTCAAGTTGGCTTCACTTTCCTGACTCCTGTCTGCATAGCAGAGTCACCCCCTACATAGTCGCCCCACCCGACTCCCAATAAATTCAGACCACTCCAAAATTGTGTTTCATGGAAGAATTGAGGCTGCAGTTTATTAGGCATTTTTCAACTTAAGAGCGATCCTTTACACACCATTAACTTATCAGGCGAGCCTGTGTCCGTAACCCTTAAGCTCTGCACTGTGCCTTACATTCAGTGCAGATCCCTTTGCCCTGGTGACCTTTCACCTGGGAGACGCAACCCTTCCCTTTCACTCAGGGCAAGCTTCTGCTTCCAGCCTGACTGGGTAACCTTTTACCTCTGGTTGCCACACACTCCCTTGGGTAAGCGTCTGCTTCCAACCCTACCGGATGACCCTTTCATTTCCGCTGTCCACACACTCCCGGGTAACCATTCTGTTACAACCCAGCCGGGTGACCTTTCACTTCTGGTGTTCACCCATTTCCTTCCAGGTAAGCGTTCGCTCCCACCCGACCAGGTGACTATTCACTTCTGGTGTGTCTAAACTTTTGGTTACCTGGGCAAGCCTACGTGCTTTTCGCCAGACCCTGGTTGACTATTCCCCCACCCATCTCTGTGAAAGGTTCGCAACCTGTTTTATTCCTGTCGGATCTGTTGCTGTCCTCCACCTCTGATACCCAAGGACCTCCTGCAAGTCTGATATGCCTCTGCGACAAATGTTCCCTACTGCCCCTCCACTACTTGTTCCTAAGCAGGTGGGTGGGTCTTCACTTGATGAAATTACCAAGTGAAAGAGGGTCCTGTGCCAGACCCCTACCCTTAAATAACCCCCACCTCCCTGCCAAATTCCTTAACCTACATTTACGGCTAAGTTGGCCCAGCACTATTATCTGCTGGTCCAGCTACTTCCCTATCTCCCTTCCCTTATCTCCACCCAATCCTGTACTTTGGCACTTAGGCTCTGCTCCGTGGGGGTGACCTCCACTAAGACCCCCGATCCAGCCACTATCCCCTCCCCAGGGGAGCCAAACCAAGGGGCATTCCAAAGGCACCCCCCCACATAGTCGCCCCACCCGAATCCCAATAAATTCAGACCACACCAGAATTGTGTTTTATGGAAGAATTGAGGCCGCAGTTTATTAGGCATTTTTCAACTTACAAGTGATCCTTTACTCGCCAATAACTTACCAGGTAAGCCTATGTCCTTAACTTAAATGCTCTGCACTGTGCCTTACATTTAGTGCAGCTCCCTTTGCCCTGGTGACCTATCACCTGGGGGATGCAACCCTTCCCTTTCACTCCGGGCAAGCTTCTGCTTCCAGCCCGAGCCGGTAACCTTTTACTTCGGGTTGCCACACACTCCCTTGGGTAAGCGTCTGCTTCCAACCCAACCGGGTGACTCTTTCACTTCCGGTGTCAAAACACTCCCGGGTAACCATTCCGTTCCAACCCGGCCGGGTGACCTTTCACTTCTAGTGTCTACCCATTTTCTTCCAGGTAAGCGTTCACTCCCACCCAACCAGGTGACTATTCACTTCCGGTGTGTCTAAACTTTTTGTTACCTGGGCAAGCCTACGTGCTTGGTTGACTGTTAACCCACCCATCTCTGCGAAAGGTGACCCGGTAACTGGTACCCAACTTCTTCCATGCCACAGACTCTGCCCTTAGTTGTGTAATTAATTTTTTGCTTCCGGATCACGTGAACCAAGACCCCTGGGGAGCTTGCCGGTACCCCCTGGATACTGACTGTCCCGTTAGCGGTCTGTGCCCCGCTTCGCAATCTGTTTTATTCCTGTTGGATCGCTTTGTAAATACTGCTATGCCTCGCTTGGAGCTATCGCTGCCAGTGAGCCCCCCCCCGCCATACCTGCGGCCCCAATTCTTTAGAACTACCAGCAACGCCTTGCATTCAATGCTGCTAGCATATTCCGTAGCAGGACATCGGTTCCAGTATCCAATAGGTACACCCCATCTGCACTGTAATATAGTGGCTGCCGCAAGTTAATCAGGGTGTGCCTAATGCCGCCTAAACCTGCCCCCCATAGAAATTTGGCCATGAGGCTATTTAGCCTCCTTTTTGACAACTCAATGTCCCTTTGGGACCACGCACCAGCCCATACCCTTCTGGGAATGATCTCGGACCATACAACTTCCGTGTTATCCATGCTCCTGGCTAAATTGGTGAGATCCTTTTTTAACATGTGAAGTAGCTTACCACACCCTATCACTGGAAAGCATTTCCCCTAGATGAATTACTAAAACGTCCGGGTCCTTTGAGTAGGTGTGGAACTCTCCAATGACGCTCCCCAATTCTCTCCAGTGCAACCCTGGCTTTCCAAACCATCGCACCCTTGTACGTTGAAACAGGAACGCCGCATTCCACCCAGTGTTGCGGGCTCTTTTAGCAGACATGGACATGTAAGAGTGCCTAATGACCCACAGGGTTTTACACTCTGTGGAGTAGAACAGAAGCACAGAAATGTTGAGTATGAGTCTTCATTAAGACTTTTATTATACGTGTAACTTGGTGTAATAAGGACCCCTACAACTACATCCCTGCCAAACCTGCCTCTTAATCATTTATCTGTTGAGTGTTTCGGCGAATGTAAACACGAAACCTGTCTGATTCCCATCTTCCTATTAGTTTTATTGCGTTTACCGACATCCCCTCCTGAAAGGCTGTGGTGGCTGCCCCAATGTGAAAGGAATGTGTAGTATAGTGATGCCCTTGGAGCCCTGTCATTTGCACATATTTGTAGGTGAGAAGGTAGTTGTCGCCATTGACCCCTTCCCATTCCAGCAGCTTAACTGGGCAATATAGGCTGTTCCCCTCCATCTTATTCAGTGTAGTGCACTGTCCCCTTCCCACTTGATCTGACTTAGAGTGTCTCACCCGTAATGATACATTGTGTGTACCTAGGCATATGTCCTTAACCAACACGGCCCTTCTGCTTTTATCCCCTTTTGCTCTGGCTACCAGTTTGCTAATGCGAAAGGCCCTAAAGAAGGCTACGGAAAAGGTTACCTGAAACAGCGTACTTTCAAATTCAGAGTGGCAAACCAAAGGGAGGTGGTCAATTAGAATTTTTAGTGTGTTAAAATCAATTTTGGAACTGTGATCCTGTTTTTTGCTTTCCCCTTTGGCCCAACCTTTCAAGGCTTCCCTAAGAACAAAACCTTTAGTGGGATCCTCAAAACCCTTTAGCTTTGAATGATATGCTTTTGCTGATATGTGCTCTACCACCCATGACCTAGATTTACTGGCTACCCTGGCCCACACCACAAACTGTTTGACCCGCATCACCAGCTGCTGAAAATTGTCTGGGAGCTTTGAAACATCAGCTGTAAAGTTCCGAAAAGTGGCCACACAACGCCGGTACTGTTGCCTTGTTCCCACAGCTAAAGCCTCTTCAGTCATACTTTGTAGTTGACCTTTTAATGCATTAGTTTCCAATATTCCCTTTTGAAGGGCATCATTTCCTGCTGTGCCTCTGGCTATTCCACACAGAATCTTTCCCACTGCAAGCGAGAAAGAGCACCAGCTGCCTTGTTCTTACACATGCTTCGCTGTTATCTGGATATTATACTGGAGACACATGCTCACCATATGCCTTAATAAGCCTAATACTATGGGACATGACGCCGCCTGATTATTAATTGATTGGACAGCTGTCATATTGTCTGATCGAATGACCAAATTCTTGTTAGCCAAGGTATCAGACCAGAATGACAATGCCACTAGAATGTTTCCTGCCGATAAAAGCGGCGATAATGTATCGCCTGTCCTTGATAATATGCCCTTAAATGCCTCAAAATAAGCACATGAAACTGCACATCCCATGGGCATGCATCTGTCATAGTACAGCTTTCCTCTGAACTGGAACCTCAGCAAATGAAAGCTGTCGGGATGCACTGGCAGCAGACTGAAAGCTGATTCAATATCTGCTTTCGCCATGAGGGCTCCTGTCCTCGCCTGCCTGACTAACTCGATGGCTTCATCGAATGTAGCATAGGAGACTGTACAAATATCCTGGCTTAGCCAGTCATCTACTGAGTTGCCTTTGGGATAAGAGAGGTGGTGGATCATTCAGTATTTGCCTGCTTCCTTTTTAGGAACAATACCTAGTGGAGAGATAATAAAATTGCTCAAGGGGTGGGGGTGTCAAATGGGCCTGCTACTCTTCCTAGCTGCAGCTCTTTTTGTATCTTTTCTGCAACTGTTTCTGGAAGTTCCTCCACTGAGCGAAGGTTCCTAGATAACCTCCCTGCTAAAGGGCCACTGTAAGGTATTTTAATCCCTTCTTTGAAACCCCAAAACAGTAGTTGCCTCTCCTCTTCCTTTGGGTAATGATTCAAAAGTGTTGCTAGCAATTCAAAGTTTATTGGGGATGGGCCTTCTGTTACCAGGCCCCGACTATGGCTGACCCACGAAAGTGGTACCCGGTATAATTCTAGCGCGGGCTTTGCATGAAAAGACTGGATGGTCTCCACTGCACCGCGAGCACCCATGCCAAAATTTGCATTGTACCCCCAGGTGCATTTGCCTGTATTGAACAGGCCACAGGTATTATCCCTCGGTTTAAGCTGCAGCAGCTGCTTGAATCCGTCTGCCACTTTTGGTGCTCAAAATGCCTGCAGCGGCTTCTGGAGCGGCTGATGGTGACTCCCCAAGATCTGTCCTTGGCCTGGAACTGATCCTGGGGTAGTTTGGGTTGTCACCATGCCACCCTGACCTTGCTCCCCTTGGTGCCCTGATGTAATCTGCACCAAGCCAGCTGGGAACCCCACTGCCATCAAAGGCTGATGACCCCTCCCCCCGCTGAATTGTGAACTTGATAGCCCATTGCTGCCCTGTGGTAGCTGCCTACAGCCTGCATGGTGGAAATTGGAAAAACAGTGCTTGACTGCTGGCTAGGCCCCACCTGTGTGAACTGTGGTCCTGCCGTTCCCAATTGCTGTTGCAGTGTCTGCCCTGCACTTGCCAGTTGCTGCATGGGAGCTAACAAAGTATGGTGCTGCCCCCGCCCTCCAAAGTGTACTGCTGCCCCAGCTAACCCTAAACCGTAACCTGCTTTGGACCCCATCTATTCCATCCATTCATTCGCCTCTCTTTAATCTCAAGACATCGAGGGTGACTCCTCCATGCGTTGGCGAAAGTATCAATCATATTGCAGCCACCCCATACCTCCATAGCACCTGAACCTGTCCAGAATAGCTTGATTGTACCTACTTAATGATGGATCTTGCTCCGTAAATTTCTCTAAAATTATGGCTGCCAGTAATGCAAATGCATCCAACCAGTTGGTAATATTCTCCTCGGCCCTGATCCTCTTCCTATCCTTGCTCTCTTTACAGGGCCCAGGATCCCCGTAATGTGTCCGCCCCCCTGCGCACATGTTCCAGTAGAGTGAAAATATCAATGAATTCCCTCTTCCAAACTCTCTCTTTAACTTCCAGTGGGACATGCCATGCCTGTGAGTATGTCCCGGTTGACCCCGCCCCTACCTTACGGGATGGTGTGGTGTTTATATCACTAGCTTGAGCTGCATTTTTCAAGTGAGCCTTTTCCGGTTCAATGGTGTCACCTTTAAACAACTGATCCGATACTCTCTTTCTTGCCCCCTTGTGTTCCCCACGCTCCCTAATACCCCCCTCCCAGACTTCTATTTTGGACCCATCTTGGGCTCCGCCTGACTTGATCCCTTTACCTCCTGCTACTGCCTCCCCATCGCTTTTGTCAATTTGCCTATGCCAATAGTTGACACGTCTTTTAATGACTTCTAACAACTCACCCAAGGGACTAATGTTCGTTGTTAGTGCCCCCTCCTTATTCGACTGTTCTTTGTCCTCTCCCATTTGCCTACTTGGCACAGATGCCTGCAAAACTGCTGCCACTGCCTCTGAGTCCTCCCCCGTTATTGTCTTTTTTATGTCCTCTGGTGGCATCCTTGCATTTTTCATTCCTGCAAAAGAACTGCCCCTCCCCCTCGACTTCTTTTCCATACACCGCTTTTGCCCCTGTGTCGATGCATAAGTATGGCCATCAGTTGTAAATACTTCCCCCTGCCACTCTTCCATGTCCTTGCATTGTCCACCACCTTCGGGGGCGGGTGCTTGCATTTCAGCCATTGCTAGCTCCCACCCTTCCCAATTCTTTGCCTTTGCAGTTGCTGCAAAGCGGGCCAGACCCCTACCCTTAAATACCCCCCACCTCCCTGCCAAATTCCTAAACCTAGATTTACGGCTGAGTTGGCCCAGCACTATTATCTGCTGATCCACCTCCTTCCTTGTCTCCCTTCCCTTATCTCCACCCAATCATGCACTTTGGCATTCGGGCTCTGCTCCTTGGGGGTGGCCTCCACTAAGACCCCCGGTCCAGCCACTATCCTTCTCCCCTAGGGAGTGGGGGGCCAAACCAAGGGGCATCGGCGTGGCTCTTCCCTTCTCGGCATTCTGATGTTCTCCAATCCTGTCAGACTCCAGTCCCTTCAAACGCCTTCCGGTCCCTCCAGAATACAGTCCTCCGGCTCCCTTCCTGTAACGACAAGATGTCGGGAATCAGACTCCCGTGCACAGTAAAATGAATATCGTGAATGCGGGTTTTTGAGCATTTCGGTAAGACAAAGATATTTTAAAACTGGGCAATTAAAATTATTTGATAACCAGCCATTACAATAGACTTTGGTGTTCAGAACCTTTGTGATTACATTTGAAAGCATGAAGTGGTCAATAAAAGAGGCACAGTTCTTAAGAAGCAAGAAACTGTTGAACTTCTTTTCCGCAGTCATATTTTAGATACAGATGTATCTGCTGTTCTGCCATGAGGATAAACCGTGTTCTAAGAACCTTATTTCAAGAACAATAACGATTACGGAGGGATCTAGAAACTCCAATCTGGCATCAAATTGAAAGCAGTTTATAGACATACATAAAGGCAGCGATATATTTATGTTATTTCTGCTGCCCTTTTTTTCTTTGTTTATTTTTATGTTAATTATAGGAACCCCTTTTTCGAATTGGGCAAGACAGGAAAAGGTATGTTAACAGAGTTAACAGTTCTTTATGAGAGAAAACTATGATTCTAATGTAAAGCAAGAAAGCTGATGCTGTGTTTTGTGTTTTAGATTTGCATAAGAAGTTATATATAAACAATTGAGTGTCACCTGAATGAATACAACTCAGAACCTGTCTACAATTCTTAATGGGTAGGCAATCATGTATAGTGTAACTGATGTTTACAAGTTCATGTAATGACATGCATTATAAAAGTAGCAAGTGACTAATGTAACTTGTATTTCTTCCCTTAGTGATATTTTCGCAATTAGACCAGATATCCTGCAAATCCGTACATTCCTTCGCCCCTTCCTTAGAAGAGATCTAGAGAGAGAGTAAAATACGCAGGACAGTCGCCACTAAGTCCAGTTTGTCTTCTCTTGTCGCTCAATTCCATTTTCCGCCCTCCCCCGGGGAACTATTGGAGCAGTAAGGGTGCAATCCCTGCCATTCTAGTGGTTTATAGTGGGATTCTGGAACACTCAGCATCACGGAAGGAACAAACCGGAGTGCAGGTGAGTGGCGAGCTTAACATGGGGGCTCCAGACCCCCACGTAGCCCCAAGGACCACCACCTCCCCAGGCCTACAAAGTAGATGGGAGGGGGCCCCCTTCCAGGAGGTCTCCATAGCCCTGGGAACTGCCAACACCCAGGGCCGGCTGGAGCAATGTCCTGGGGTGCCCACCCCAAGGACATTGCAATTTTCTATGTCTTGGTCGGAGCACTGCTCTGCTTAGCTTTATGGAAGCATTGAGGCTCCCCCCGCAGTCCCCAATGACATGGCCATGCCCTGGGGGGGTGGGGTCCCCAGGGCAATATCAGCCCAGCTAGGGGGCCCGCAGACCCCCATACCCATTTTTGTTTTGTGATAGTAAGTCACCTTGACTATGGAAACGCCCTAATGGTCGGTATAAATGAAGGCCTTTTTGCTAGGTTACAGGTGGTTTTGGTCCATACCCGACCAAAACCTGTGGAGAATACCAACAGACTCCAACCACTACCAAGCGGTCATTACCCATGCAATAACTGTAGTGTCTGCCACCTGACCACAGTGACCAAGTCAGTCACGTTTAACAATAATACCATATGGCAACTTAAACAGTTCTCCAACTGCAATACCAGCGGGGTGGTATATTTGATCACCTGTACCTGCAATCTACATTATGTAGGCATGACCTCAAGGAAAGTCAGCACCCGAATAGTAGAACACAGAAGCAATATTCGGTGTAAAAAAGCCACTACACGCATGACCAACCACTTCATCGAAAAAAACCACACACCAAACGACATGAGATGGGTGGTTTTGGAATGTGTTAAAAACAAAGACAACCTTGAAAAAACCCTTCATGAGCGTGAACAACGTTGGGTTTTTAGATTGCAGACAGACAAAAATGGGCTGAACGACGATATACCCTGGGGTGCTTTCAATCACTGAGATAACCAACACTGAGCACCTGAATATGATATATAGGGGTAGAGCAAGGCACCTTTTAGGTCAATCTTATAAACTCTCCTCATAACGTGTTAGATAACCAGTTTTTGACAAAATCTTATGTTCTCCTTAACAACTAAAAAAACATTTTTTATTATGTTCTAGATAACCAAACTACTTGAATTTATCTATTTTATCCTTAAAAATTTGGTCCCAACATCTGCCCTCAAATACCAGAGTGACTCGCCCCTTTTGTACTTGTACAAAATCGAGGTCCACATTACACCACTCTGAGTATTGACATCTTTCATGACTCGAGATATTTTGATTTGGATCAACGAGTCAGGCATATTGCTATTTTTCAGAATTTTTGTCCCAACATCTGTCCACCAATACCAGAGTGACTCACCTTGTGTATGTATAAAAACGAGGTTTATAATATACCTCTTTGTTTACTAACTTTATTCCGTGTCTCTGGCTCGGAGAAAACAGACTTTAACGAAAGGGTAAAAAGACAAATCCCCTTTACATCCTTCCAAGATGGCCGCACGTACGTACGGTCTAGTTCACCAACCCGGAAACGGGAATAAACAAATACCGACCCCACGGATCGCATTCTAAGATGCAGTCCGAGGGATAGCAGCTAGGTAGTATTGTGCGGCGTTGCTGACTAGGAGGTTAGTTAAACGCTGATTGCCCGGTATTTGAGAAGAGACGAACGAGTCTTTGTGGTCACTATGGCCAAAAAACCTTCCTTTTTTCTGATAATTAACTACTTTTTGTAAATCCCGTAATTTACAGCATTGTTTCCACCGAGGTGACACCGCCCCCCTCAGTGACCATGATGTGCTATTAAGCACCTACAAATGTAAATATCTGGCATTTTTCTCTGGTTTTGTGTTAACTGTGTGTTCACTGTCTGTTTTTTGTTAACGTCACTTTTGGATGTGTGTTGAAGATACTTCACGTTATAATCACATTACGTGTTATTCATCTAGCAGACACCGGATTTGAAAGTGTGCACGCACCGATATGGTCAAATCAACACCACAATATGTGCATACATTTGTGTGTGTTTTGAGACGTGCATATGAACGACATGAATGACCCCGATCTCGGTTGAGAAAGGGGCAAGGTGTTTTTTAATTTTGCTTTATCCATTTCTATTGCAGGTTCTCCATTGAGCAATACATTCGCCACAAAGGTCAAGCGTATGTATTTTTGAACCACGCAAGTATCTGAATGGTACAGCGTTAATCACTGTAAATAATTAATTGCACTACTAATTCCTTAAACCGAATTTAGGTTCTTTAGGAGTGGCACAATACAGGGCTGGTCCCTGTATGGTCCTGAAGAAACGCTGGGGGTAGCGTGACTCATGTCGACCATATACTGAACCTACCCACATTATTGGCAGGTGTACAGTATAAACCCCATTTTTAACATACCATTCTAGGAGCAGAATAAAACATTGAGGCCCACTAGCACGGTATTTTTAACCCACACTCGCACCCACTCCACTTTTTCTTTTTTGCACCACACATAGTCCTTCACAAGTATAGTGCTCCTACGTAGTTCCGCAAGTCGCAGCACGCCCCTTTTCGTAGAGAACTGGGATGGCCCCGATGATGAAGCATGTCACCGTGAGGAAACTCCGGTGAGTGAGGGGACTAAAAGAAAGACATTTTTTCTTTATTTTTCTGGCTACACTCAGACTTTATTAATTATGTAGTTAGCCACTGCACGAGACAGGTCTCCGAACCCAGAACTGGGTTCTTTTTTCTACATATGTCTATTCATTAGGACGACCTGCTCTTAAGTACCTCCTTCTCCCTCTGTTTATACAAGTCGCCACAAAGTCCAGTTTGTCTTCTTTTGTCGCTCAATTCCATTTTCCGTCCTCCCCCGGGGAACTATTGGAGCGGTAAGGGTGCAATCCCTGCCATTCTAGTGGTTTCTAGTGGGATTCTGGAACACTCAGCATCACGGAAGGAACAAACAGGAATGCAGGTGAGTGGCGAGCTTAACATGGGGGCTCCAGACCCCCACGTAGCCCCGGAGACCACCACCTCCCCAGGGCTACAAAGTAGATGGGAGGGGGCCCCCTTCCAGGAGGTCTCCATGGCCCTGGGAACTGCCAACCCCCAGGGCCGGCTGCAGCAATGTCCTGGGGTGCCCACCCCAAGGACATTGCAATTTTCTATGTCTTGGCCGGAGCACTGCTCTGCTTAGCTTTATGGAAGCATTGAGGCTCCCCCCGCAGTCCCCAATGACATGGCCATGCCCTGGGGGGGTGGGGTCCCCAGGGCAATATCAGCCCAGTTAGGGGGCCCGCAGGCCCCCATACCCATTTTTGTTTTGTGATAGTAAGTCACCTTGACTATGGAAACGCCCTAATGGTCGGTATAAATGAAGGCCTTTTTGCTAGGTTACAGGTGGTGCAGAATACAGCAGCATGCCTTATCTGCAATCCTCCTCCGTGTTCCTCATCGGTATCCCTTCTGCACTGCCTCTATTGGTTACCTATAAAAACATGCACTCTTCAAACTTCTCTGTCTAGTCTGCAATCTTTGTACGAAAAGGGACCTGGTTATCTGAAAAACAAACTACAGCAGAATATTCCAGTTTGTCAGCTCAGATCAAGTGATCTATTACTGCTTTGCCCCAAACGCATCCATATGAGCAGATTTGAAGTCGCTCCTTCTCTTTCTGAGCTCTGCATCACTGGAATCGGCTGCCTATGTCCATCCACACTTTTCCCCATTTTCATCTTTTAAAAAAACTTCTGAATACCTGACTGTTTAATCTCTAGCCTTATTATTGCACTGCAAACTGTCGGCTATGGCGCTGAGAGATCCCTTAGTAGATTATTTGTGTGTCTAACAAATAAACAAAATACATTTAAAAAAAGGATATGGCCTGGCCCCGGGAGATGGGGTCCCTGTGGCCGAAATTGGCCTAAGGAGGGTGTCGCACGCGCCTCTTGTAAAATTACAAAACACATTAAAAACAGGGCAGGCCCCAGGGATTGGGGTGCCTGGGGCCAAAACTGGCCCGGGGAAGGGCTTTATTTAAATTGTTTTTAAAAAAAGGCCTTGCCCAGGGAGGTTGAGGTGTCCGGGACCAAGATAGGCCTATGGAGGGGGGACACGTGGTCACCCTCCTCTTTTTAATTTCATTTAAAAAAATGGGTGAGGCCTCAGGGCATGGGGTCCCCGGGCCCAAAAGGGTCAAGGGGAGGCACACAGCCCCAATCCTAAAATAAAAATTGAAGCCGGCAATTCGCCGGAGGCCCAACCCTTTCTCCATTACTCAGCAAATGCCCTGGCATGCTCTTGTTTGGGGGATAAAGTCCTCTTCACTCTTGAGGGTCCTTAGGGGCCAACTAGGCCACCCGTTACCTCCAGTAAGCCCCACATAGTGGGCTTGCTGAGAGGTGGTCAGGGACCACGCCCCTTCACTCACCACTCTACAAACACACCTCTTGGCGCACTGCTGGTGGTGTGATGTCTTGTAGAACTCACATTTATCTGTATTTAAAGTGAAACCTGAATCCACAAGGTAACTATATACCCCTGGCAAGGGGCCAGTAAATGAATCAATTATATCATGCTTAAGTAGTGCTTCAAGTTCTTTTTCAACAGAATCTTGTAAATGAAAAGCAATTCTTCTATGCCTTTAAGCAACTGGATGGACATCCTCATTATTACGTAACTTTACTATTATAATTTTAAACTTTTGTAATTCATGAAATAATTAAGGAAACGGGCTTACTATTTCGTTGTGAGCATTCATGTTGTAATTTATAGAAATCAATCACATATCAACAGGCACTTGACTCTGTATCTTGAAACACATGGATGGCTGCTTGCACCTTTGTTTTCTTGTGTTTCCTTGTCACTATAAATGAACCTTGACTTTTTAAAAGTATCCATGCAGTCCATGTATTCACTTTGGTTTTGATGGCATAGGTTTCAATAATAGAGACACTTCTTTATATTTCTCGTCAGAGGTAATGTTTATTGAAGCTTCACTGTCAATGATGAAAGGTATCACATAACCATTTACTTTCAGAGTATTCTTCGGACAATGTTTGAATAACTGTGATGCTTTGGCTTGTCGACTTTTCTTTGACTCACATTTTTCTTCACATGCGGCCAGTCCAAAATGCACGCGTTTTTCTCAGGTAAACATCAACATGCCCAATCATCTTCTTCCCTTTCACTTGATACTGGTCTAGAAATATTGTTTGACATGGTTTGGATGACAATCAACTTCATTCTGTGTCACTTTGTCTTAACTGATGTCGCCGCTTGGCCTTGTGGGTGTGTGTCACACGGTACTTCTGGAATGTTCCAGATGCCATTTTGACTTCTTGCTGTGACTCTCTTGCATTGCCTTGTGCTTTGCAAACTGTCACAAAATGGTTCTCCTTCCTACAGCCTTAGCATATCTGTCCAATTGCAGGAGATTTGCTTTAGAGTGGAAATTGGAGCCAATTATAAATTTGATTTATGAAATATGTGAAAGACTAAGGATTACAACATTCAACGTTACAAATAAAACTTTATTTTGAAAGAAAACTACAAGTTCAAAGGAATTTTTTCTACACAGTGTGCGTCGGGGGCCGCCATTCCCGACTGGAATGGCGCTATCATAAGCTTCACCACCTCCAAGACTCAGAAGGAGGTACCCAGGCAGCACCTAATCACTTGCTCGTATCTCTTCACCTTCAATTTAACAAATCTTTGTGTGCGAGAAGGTTCAGTTCTCATTTCATTGTCTTTAGAGTGGAAACAAATATCCACATCTAGAACAAAGCTTTTTTTTAATGTTTAGACATCATTTTGTCTCCTTCAGTCTTTTGCTTTTGTCTACTTTTCACACTCATGATGAATTCATTCTGGGCACCGTTGGCCTCGATGTCAGTAGCTTGTCTACTGGCATGCTCTTCAGCTCTGGCAGCCATTAACACTGGCTCCTGAGATAGAGTTTCTCTCAGCATAAATTGTTTGAATGAATCTGACAAGCATTCATCAATAACTGTAATACATAGAGCTTCTACATATATAAATTAATAAAACATACCGTTTTTAGGTTTCGCTGGGGGGCGGAGCCGTTAGGCTCCTCCTCCAGAGAAATCTGTAGTTTCTAGTATGGGTGACTTGAACACGCCTCTCTGCTTCATTGGCTAGCTCCATAAATGGAGGCTAGCCATTGGAACAGAGAGGCGTCCGTCAATGCCGGACCAGACACGGGGGCGTTCCCGAGAATCTTTGGCTTTTGGCTACGTCATGATACGTCAGCCAAAAGCCGGGAACGCCCCCGAGAAGAGCTGGCCCGATCGCTGTGCTCATCGGCACAGATTCAGGGGTGAGGGGAGACCCGTGGTGTTTCCCTGTGCCTTATAATCCCCCGTGTCGATCTGCTGGCGAGGAAGCAGGCTGACCGCGATCTGCGGCCCGAAAATCTCTGGCCGCTAAATCACCGTCGCGGCCCGGGGCCAGAAACACCCTCTGCAAGCTGTGTTCGTGACCGGGAGCTGCGGTAGCTGAGATCGAAGCCGCCGCGCTCCCATTGGCCACAGGAGTCGAGCCCCCTCACTGACGCCGCGACGGGATTGGCCCGTGCGCCGTCGCGTCACTACTGAAGCTGTGCAGGGATTGGCCGCTCAAGGTTCGTCATCGTGGGTTGCCCCGGGAGCCGCACTGCCGTTGGCTGACTCCCGGGTGGTTGTGAGGGCTCGCCTGCAAAGCAGCGACCTGATTGGGCCATCGGCGGAGGAGCTGCACCTGAAGCACGACGAAGAGCCTCCCGGAGGAGACCCATCCCCGCCGAGGAGACCGTGAGTGCCCCTGTGCCCCCGGCCTGCCGTCCCAACTGCCGAGTGCCTGCATAACTCCCCCGCCGCTCGTAGGATTGTCGAGAGCGGGCGGGAGAGCAACCGGGACCGGCCGGGGCAAGGAGCGAGTGTGCTCTGTTAGGCGCGGGGCGCCTAAAGTCCTCTTCATTTTGCTCACTATAAAGGATAAATCTGCAATTAGGCATTTTCATATATTCATAATTCTAACAATTGCAAAATAGGGGAGATCACAAGTTCCCCTTTGCTGGTGTCTACTAAATGAGCTAAATGTGGATACTGACGCTCTGGAAAAGCAGACAGGTGGCCCATGTGATAGTCTAGAATGGGACATTTAAGAAGGTTTGGGGCGCATTCCTCATTCACATGAAGTGTTCTGAGTCGGCAGGATTTTTCCTTCAGCTCTTGTCATGGATTTTATTAAGGACGTCATGCTTTTAAAAGGCTTCTTCATGAATTTGAGGAAGGGCGGAGGATGTTTCCTGTTCTGCAGCCGACCAGAGAGTCCACCATTTTTAAAGGATTGTGGAAACATCAAGTTTGGCGGGTTGGGACTTGGAGAACTGCTCCTGTCGTGTTCTGTTGCCCCAAGGAAAGACAGGACGCGATGGTAAGTGACAAGCCTTCTTTTATTGCATTGGCGCTCAGCTCACATGTCTCCTGACCTCTTGCCTCGAGGTCCAGCCCTGTAGTGTCTCCTGTCCCTTCCTGTGCCCTCCCCTCATCGGAAGCGGTGTCCGATGTCCTCTGGCCTCTGCCCTTTGCCCCAGGGTCCTAGTTTCCCTGGCCCAGTCATGACATCTCCTTTACAATGGTCTGTGACTGCTCGGATCACCTTGATTCTGTTCTTAATTAACACGGGAGAACACAATACTAGAAATTACTGGAGAAGAAAAAGACGTGTGTACCACAAGGCTGGAGAGTTTGTGAGGAGAACCATCATTAGGCATCAAGTTCCTTCAGGACGTAGTGGCAAATATATGTAATATATTGTTATGACTCCGTGAAGCTTCGGGAGCCCCGGACGCCGCCTCGCCCTTTATGAAAGAGCCGCTGTGCACCCGCCTTCATAAAAAATGGGGTATACATAGCTGGCGAATGCTTTTCCCTCGCAGCTGAGGTAAGGGGAAAAATGCTTTTAGATATATGTAGGTTGTGTGCGTGCTGGCAGTTTTAAGTGTGTTTATGTAAGAGTGTAAATGAGTAGGCAGAGTGTGTGTTTGTATATGTATAAATATGTATGTGTAAGTGAAGGTCAAGTGGAATGTAATTGCACTTCCGCTACCCCAGGCTCGCATCGGATAGGCTGAGCCTGCCTCCGTGTCTGCAGCATCCTGGCCGGCCGCCTTCTTCTCCGCTCCCGAGGCTGGCCCCTTCAGCCCCCGGACTACACAAGGACCCTCACCCCTCTCTTCATGCCACCTCCTGCGGCCCCCGCCTCCATTCTCCCCAGCCGCGCTTTGTCCTGCGCCCCGCTTCAGCCACCGGACTGCACGAGGACCCCCACCCCTCTCTTAACGCCACCTCCTGTGGCCCCCGCCTCCGTCCTCCCCAGCCACGCTGTGTCCTGCGGGCACCAAGGCCGGGGGTCTCAGCAGCACCTCTGCTGCGCTTCTTTCACTCAAAGCACCTGGACCCTCCTCTTCCTCGGCAGGCCCCGGCTGCACAACCTTGTGCCTCACGCGAGCTCAGGCTAGCGCCTTGACCTCCTCCTCTACCTGACCAGGTGCTGTGTGCGAGTCAGGGGAGGCGCGCTGGACCGTCCTTCCCTAAGGGCTGCGGATCTCCCAGAAGTGTGGCCCAGTCCATGCATGAGGGGTGTCATCTTACTGTACAGAGGACCCCCCGTCTGAGTTATGTGCGTCTCCGTGCACAGAAGACCCTGGTCACCCCTCCTCTCCTCCTGTTGTGATGACCTGTGGTCATTACATCGTCTGCTCCCTGGTTTGTGGTTTCAGCGGACCTCCGAGGACTCTGTGCTCCGTGACATTTAACTCATGCTTTGAGAACGGGGTTTTCCTGGCTCCGAAGACTGTGGGTTCCTCTCTACAGAGGACAGCAGGCCCCCCTTCTATCGGGACTATGGATTTTCCTGCACTGAGGTCCGTGGACATGCTGCTCTGAGGGAGGTGGACCAGTTGTTGTGTTGTCATCGGACCACCTGCGGTGAGGACTGTGGACTCTCAGCTATAGGGTCTGCGAATCCCCTACTTTAAGGTCTGTAGGGTCCCGTTTTAAGGACAGTGCATCGGCACGCTTTGAGGACTGTGGGCCCGTCCCCTCCGGTCTGTGGACTCCTGCTTTCATAGGGTAACCAGCCCGTGCTATGAGGACAGTGGATCACTCTACCCTATGGACTCTGGTGTGCCCCACGCGGTGGGTGGTGCACCCTTGCTCTGAGGTCTGTGGCTGTCTCCTATGAGGGTTGTGGACTCCTGGCTCGGGGGGCTGAAGACTCGCTCCGTCTGCCCTGGCTTTGGGGTCTGTACATCGCGGTGCTTCAAGATTGTTTTGCTTCCTGGGGGGGAGGTGGAGGGGGGGATGCTGTTTAATATATTGACAGTCTCACTTTAGGTCTCTCCATACCCTGCAGCGGGAGTCCACATTAGCTGCCATGCACCAGCTCTCCATCTCTCCTTGAAGGCAGCAAGCTGTGCTCCTGGCTATGAACCCAGCATCCCTCCTTATGTGGACAGCGAGCTATGTTCCAAACTCCTCTTTGGCCCTGCGTTGTCCTCTGCCTCTCCTCTCTGCCTCAGCGTTGTCACCTGCCTCTCCTCTCTGCCCTTGCGTTGTCACCTGCCTCTCCTCTCTGCCCCTGCGTTGTGTCCTACCTCTCCTCTCTGCCCCTGCGTAGTCACCTGCCTCTCCTCTCTGCCCCAGTGTTGTCACCTGCCTCTCCTCTCTGCCCTTGCATTGTCGCCTGCCTCTCCTCTCTGCCCCTGCGTTGTGTCCTGCCTCTCCTCTCTGTCCCTGCGTTGTGTCCTGCCTCTCCTCTCTGCCCCTGCGTTGTTTCCTGCCTCTCCTCTCCGCCCCTGCCTCTCCTCTCCTGCGTTGTATCCTGCCTCTCCTCTCCTCTCTGCAGTGTGTCCTGCCTCTCCTCTCTGCCCCTGCGTTTTCCTGCCTCTCCTCTCTTCTCTGCAATTGCGTTGTGTCCTGCCTCTCCTCTCCTCTCTTCCCGTGCGTTGTGTCCTGCCTCTCCTCTCTGCGTTGTGTCCTGCCTCTCCTCTCTGCCCCTGCGTTGTGTCCTGCCGCTCCTCTCTGCCCCTGCCTTGTCACCTGCCGCTCCTCTCTGCCCCATGTCCTGCCGCTCCTCTCTGCCCCTGCGTTGTGTCCTGCCGCTCCTCTCTGCCCCTGCGTTGTCACCTGCCTCTCCTCTTTGCCCCTGCGTTGTGTCCTGCCTCTCCTCTCTGCCCCTGCGTTGTCCTGCCTCTCCTCTCTGCCCCTGCGTTGTAGAAGACCTGGCACATGTTACTTGAGGCACACTGGAGTGGTGGTGTTAAAGACAGGGGCACTGCTTTCAGAGTCTTTGGCTCCTAAGGGGGACCCCAATCACCTACCAGCTCTTTCACAGGAGCACAACATTTCCATGCTCCCCCCATCTGACCAAAGCTTCCATTCCAGACGACAGACCCCGGTATCTCACAGAGGATCACACAACACCACATACATAAGACCACACACACACCACACAAACACCCCACACACACTCACCAGGCACACAACCACACACACACACACACACACACACACCCAGCCGTCAGTGCACACTTTCAACAGGCACACACAACACCAGTCGTCACTGCACGCTTTCGCCAGGAACACCAACACACACCCACACACACACCACCAGCTGTCAGTGCACGCTTTCACTAAGCACATACAATACCAGCCGTCATTGCACGCTTTCACCAGGCACACACACCACCAGACGTTTGTGCACGCTTTCACCAGGCACACACACCACCAGTTGTCAGTGCACGCTTCCACCAGGCACACACACCTCCAGCCGGCAGTGCACGCTTCCACCAGGCGCACACACCACCAGCCATCAGTGCACAATTTCTACAGGCACACACACCACCAGCGATCAGTACACACATCAATTGTTAATGCATCCACAATTAACTATTGGAGCATCGCAGTATGGCACACTTTACTTTTAAACATTTTCATCTAAAGCGCAGCATGCCACCATTGCTACAATTCCAATCATACCCACATAATTCTACTACACACCACATGCATACACTCCATAACACATGGCGAAAAGACATTGCCATTTACAATGCCACTCTTCTGTTATCTCTCTCTTCTGCCTTCTTAGTCTCGACTGCCCTCCCTTTTCCACCTCTTTCTTTCACCTTCCTGTCCTCCATCTCCCTCTCTCTCCTCCTCTAGCCCTCCTTCTCCTTTCCGCCCTCCCTCTCTTACCTGCCGCCCTCTCCTTTCTGCCTTTCTCACACTTTCCTACCTTCCCTCATGCCCTCACACTCCTTTATGCCCTCCCTCTCTCCTGCGTCTATTCCTTCCCTCCTGCCCTCCCTCTCTATCCTGCACTCGCTTCCTTTTGAGCTTTCTTACTCCTGGCCTCTTTCATCCCTTCCCTCTCTCTGCAAATAATTGCATTATAAATGCACTCCAGATTTCTGTGTAAAGTAAAACACATCAACGTTTTACACATAATTCAATGAAGATACAAAACACCATTTATCAAAAGCTCAAACTTTAACAAAGGGAGTGCAGAGTAGGGAGTGCATAGAGCAGGGGGAGTGCAGAGTGCATAGAGTGCAGAGTGCGTGCAGAGTGCGTGCAGAGTGCATAGAGGGTGCAAAGTGCATAGGCAGTGCAGAGTACATAGGGAATGCAGAGTCCAGAGAGAGTGCATAAAGAGTGCATACAAAGTGCATAGGGAATGTATACAAAGTGCAGAGTGCATAGGGAATGCAGAGTGCATAGGGAGTGAATAAGGAGTGCAGAGTGCATAAGGAGTGCAGAGAGAGAGTGCATAAAAAGTGCAGAATGTATAGAGAGTGCAGAGTGCATAAGGAGTGCAAAGTGCATAGAGAGTGCATAGGTAATGCAGAGTGCATAGGGAGTGCATAGACAGTGCAAAGTGCAGAGAGAGTACATAGGGAGTGCAGAGTGTATAGAGAGTGCAAAGTGCATAGGAAGTGCAGAGTGCATAAGGAATGCAGAGAGTGCATAGGGAGTGCAGAGTGCATAAGAAGTGCAGAGTGCACAGTGCATAGACAGTGCATAGGTAATGCAGAATGCATACAGAGTGCATAGGGAGTGCGTAGGGAGTGCAGAGTGCATAGGGAGTGCAGAGTGCGTAGGGAGTGCAGAGTGCGTAGGGAGTGCAGAGTGCATAGACAGTGCAGAGTGCATAGACAGTGCAGAGTGCATAGGGAGTGCACTCTGCACTCTTTAGGCACTCTGCACTCTCTATGCACTCTGCACTCTCTATGCACTCTGCACTCTCTATGCAAAGTGCTGCATAGGGAGTGCATGATAAGTGCAGAGTGCATAGGAAGTGTGGAGTGCATACAAAGTGCACAGTGCATACAGAGTGCTGCATAAAAAGTGCAGAGTGCATAGGAAGTGGAGCGTGCAGGGTGCATATAGAGTACAGAGTGCATACAGAGTGCTGCATAGGGAGTGCAGAGTGCACAGGGAGTGCATATGAAATGCAGAGTGCATAAGAAATGCAGAGTGCATAAAGAGTACTAGGGAGTGCTAGAGAGTGCCAAGTGACTGCAAAAAAAAGGTAATGGCAATGTAAATGACAATGCCATTTACTTATCTGTTTTCGAAACAAAAACATAAATACAAATTTTGGCATATACAATGCCAATAACTCTAACTTTTCCAAAGGCGAAACCATTGCATTGTAAATGCTTGTTTATGAGTTGAGTCTTACCAAAAATGAGTCGAAGGTTTCACCAACCTTCTGTCATGCTTGGCTGAAAATGTATCTTTCGTAATCTACATTGGGCCTTGGATTGAATTTGAGATTCAAAGCTCCTTTAATGTGACAGTATTTGATTTTTTCGTCAGTTTGTGGCATATTCTTTATGACTTCTTTCCCACCATCACCAGCAAGAGTTTTGAGGTATATGAATATCTGTTTGTTATCAGTCTCTTCAAGTGTATTTATGAAAACTTTAAATAGCTCTACCCACACAATCCATTTATCACCATTATTTTGCTTGTGGTGGTATGAAAAGGTGGTGGTGGTTTCAGGAACGCTGCAAGTATGTAGACCAGTGTGGAACTGAATGACACTTTGTTCAATGCAACTCGGTTTATGCAACGCATCTGTACGTCTTGGTGAACTGCTGGCCTCTGGATCATCCCTTGATAAGGTCAGGAAATTGGACCCCTTTATTGCAGCCACACGGCTATGGAATGGTCTTCCTACTGAACTGAGACAGGTGCAGGGCTTGCGGCTGTTTTGCAAGAAAATAAAAACTTGGCTCTTTCCCAGAGTATAAGCATTTCAACACAGCTCAACTCCTCTGCATCACATATGGTGGTAGTGTACGTGTATCTGAGTGCCAGGATGCCCATAGGGTTACAGTGCGCTTTAAAAGTATGAATAACAACAACAACAATACCTTGGAATCATACCTCCACACAAGTAACTGGTGTGTGAGGTATGATTCCACCCTCCTACAGGGAAATCCGTGGGTCACCAATCTACCCGGTACTAGCTTTCTCAACCTGGGCAGCACAAAATGGACGCTGCCAGCCACAGACATGCTGCAGCCCTCCTGCTGCTGAGCCAAGCTTGCGCAGAGGAAGGCATGACAATAGGTATTCTATCACAGGTAAGTATGACCACCTCCCAGACAAGGTTTAGTGTATTGGGGTTGGATGGGTGAACTCTGAGTGTGCCAGAAAGTCTGCATTGGGGGCACATTTTGTCCCTGTGCATAGTCAAGCTCAAACCAGTTCTGGGAGCCATTGGCTCCTGCTCTGGCGCAAAACTGGACAAAGGACATGGGTGTAGCCAACCCTCTTTCCTGCCCCTCCCCTAGGATGGGCCATAGAACCTTTCCAACCCCTTCCCATGGGTATAAAGTGGGCTACATGACTTTAGATATTACCTGGACAAGATTCTGCTAAGAACAAACCAAATACTTTGACTTCTTTCACGATTCTGGATGACTGAAGAATCTCCATTGGAGTAAAGGAGTTACTCCCCTGCAAAAGCTGGCACCTAAATGCATCTGACCGGTTTGCTTCTCCCAAGCTCCAGAGGTCTCCGAAGATTTCAGCAACATAGAAGGTGGGTTCTTGAAGGTCCTTCAAGTCGAGCTACCCTCTCAGCAACCCGGAGACCAGTATCTCTCTTGGGGACTGTGCAACCCAAACCCCTGTGTACCGCATACATTTGCAGTTGCATATGCTTAGCGACAATTGCTAAGCTCCTGCATTGGACTCTGTGTAGCCCTGACCTGAGCAGTATTTGCACCGAAGAGTTCGGGACTCCAATACTCGAGTGTTGTGTGGGTTGTACTTTGCAAACTTGCTTGAGGTCTCTGCGTGATCCCTAGTCCGTTGGCCTGACGAGGGTCACCTTGTTTATTCTTGGGCTTTCCTGGTTGCTCCAGATGTGCCCTGACTCCCAATTGCTTGGAGAGTCCCCTGGACCTTGCTGGTCCACACCGTAAGCTGTTTTCTCTGACTGCATGGGTTGCATTTTCCAAGGCTTGTTGGTGCCCCAGCTGGACACTGACCCCTTGGCACTTGACATCCTTCATGGGAGAGCTCACCTCCAGAGTTTGGTCATCCTTGATGTTTCCTGGTACCCGTGGCTGCAGAGTCAAGCAACCCTTCTTCACTCCTGAAGCACTCAACATTGGTGGGCATTCAACTACCGAGCCCCTGGTCACCTGAAGTGACTGGGACTCTGTCCCCTATGCTTTCAGGTTCCTCCAACCTCAAATCCAGGCTTGGATTCCACAGGACACTCTTCACCCTCCTGGCAGCAGGACTTCTTTGCACTCCTCCATTGAAAACGACGAAGGCTTCCAACACCACTTGACCCCTATGCACCCGGCTCCTCCGGGACAGGTAACATGGGTACTTAGGCACTCACTGGTGGGCTGGCCTCAGAACCTCCTATGTTCCAAAGGGTTTGTTCGAAGTCCTCTTGGAAGTGTTCTTAACTTGTATATTTGCAACCTCGACTTTCCCTTAGAGTTGTACGGAGCAAGCGTCTGTGTTCCCACACTGCACCCGTCCTCCGTGGGCTCCCTGTGTCACTCCTCTGGGTGGTTCTTTGGGGTCCCAGCGGTTCTATGTGCTCTAGACACTATGTCTAGTGAAGTCATTGTTGTTATACCATTTTTTAAATTTCGGTGTCCCTCTGGAGCCTGCTGTGTATTTCGCTATTTATGAGTGTTCTATTGATTCAGTATTGTGTGCTTTGTGCCCTAGTCTTGTATAGAGAGTAGTAGAAAGTGTTTTAACCCTTTCGATGCTCATGACGAGCTCAGCTCATCATGATGCACGGTTGAGCTGTGCTGATGACGAGCTGAGCTCGTCATAAACAATGGGAAAGCAAAGGATCCAGCACCGGGGGCGAAAACACCTAGCAGCCAAGGTGTTAATAAATACATATTGTTATATAAACACTGTGTGGTTTTCCTTGAATGTAGTCATTTAAGAGGTACATTTCTGGTAAAACAAACTGCTTTACATTCCTTCAAGATTGAGCCTGAAGGCTGCTCTCCACAGATACCACTAGGATAGCTTTCTAAAGGTTATCTTTGGCCTCATATATCATAAGGGCTGTGTGGCCTGGTACAAGGTGTCCACTTTAACTAGTGGACAGCATATACCAACCCACCTTCTCACATTGGTGTGCAGCGGTTGGGATTCAAGCTTGCTATTTTACCAGATAAATCTTATTGAATGATTAACTGAAAACCGCTACGTATTAGGCACATATAATAAAATTAAGATTATAATAAAATACATTCTACTGAACTTAGAGTTGGCCAAGCCAAGGGTCTAGCACACCCTTTCTCCAACTCAAGAGAGTTTAGTCTCCACTAGGTTAGGTAGGTGCCCACACCACATAACACTAGTATGTCTTCTAGAGGAGAGGCCAGTGGCTCTCTGCCAACAAGATACAATGGCATCTCATTTCCAGGGTGGAGAGCCATGTGTGCATCTAGGAAGTTGAGGACAGGGAGGCCAGCAAACACCCAATGTCTCATTGAGATTTTGGTCTTAGATGACCTTAGAAAGACTTCAGGATCTGATGAGGTAGACAGAGTTGGTGGGGCAGAGAATGAGGAAAGGGCAGTAAGTGAAACCTTCTTTGACATGGACTCAACCTCTGACCAAGAGAATCAAAATGATTCTAACCTGGACAACCAAGATCTTCCATCAGGTGGGGTAGAAGGCCCAATTGGCGCTCTCTTTACTCCACCAGGAAGAGTAGAGTTTACCTAGGAGATCCAGGACTCCATCTGTGGAGTCTAATCACTCAGGAACTTCTGTAGGGACTTCCATATCAAATAAGAGGGAATCCTCTTATGATAGACAGTTTCTGGAGCTTGAGAGAGTCCAGCTCAGGCTCAAGAAAGAGCAATTGTCCCTAGACAGGGAATCCCTAGAGCTCCAAAGAGCAACAAGAAGATTGGTACTAGAGTCGAGTCCCATGGTGGCAGCAACAGTGTCCCTAGAGCTAGAGAATATTCTCATGATCATAGAAACCTGAACAAAATGCCTCTCCCTATCAGAATTGGCATGACATTCACAAATAGATAACTGCACTAGAAATGGCCTGTAAGGTACAGAGGGTCCCTCAAGAGCAGTGGTCAGCTATCTTGTTGCTTTCCTTTGCTGACAAAGGTAGAGATAAGCTCTTCACTGTTAGAGAGGAGGATGCTGACAATTATCCAGTCCTGAAGAATGCTC
Source organism: Lissotriton vulgaris (assembly GCF_964263255.1). Taxonomy (NCBI): domain Eukaryota; kingdom Metazoa; phylum Chordata; class Amphibia; order Caudata; family Salamandridae; genus Lissotriton; species Lissotriton vulgaris. Next base: position 221,121,689 of record NC_141685.1, read on the forward strand.
TCATTGATGGGTTTGGCTTAACCACTGAATAGTCCAGGATTACGTTCAGAGACACCCAGAAGGCACAGACCCAGGACTGGGTTGACTTTGTAGATTGTGATACTAAGGCTCTGGAAGGCTGGTTACTTGGCAGTAAGGTGTGTGATTTTAAAGGATTGTACAGTTTAATTATGAGGGAGCAGGTCGTTAATAATTGCAAAAATCTGTTGTTGCATCAGTACTTTGTTGATTCTAATCTGACCTCGCCCCATGAATTGGGAAAGAAGGCAGACAAATGGGTCAGAACCAGGGTGAAGCAAAAAACTCAGAATCAAGGTGCTGACCAAAAGAAGCAAGATGCTAAAACCTCAAATAAGGGTGGGGAGAAGGGTAAAGACCAGAAGTCTACACAATGTCAAGTCACAGTCTAACAAAGGAAAAGGCAAAACAAAACCTTGGTATCATATCTGTAGAGAGGACACATTGGACAAAAGATGCCAGTTGTCGAAGGGCCAAGGAATCTACTCCAGCCACCACTGCCCATATGTTAACTGTTCTCCCTAGCTCAGTTCCAAGTGGTGGTGTGTAGACAAAGGGTATAGTAGGGTTAACCATGGGATCTGAGATGGATTCTGGCCTAGTCAGAATTCCAACCCAGGCTGTTTTGGTCTGTGATGGAGGCATGGATATTGCCTCCTTATTTGTCAGTCCCAGTAAGTAGGGCAAGTACAGACAGCACCCTGTGATCAATGGTAAGGAGGCCATGGCATACAGGGACACAGGTGCAAGTGTCACAATGGTGAAACATCTTGAGGCCCAAGAACAGATTATACTTGGTGAGATGTACCAAGTGACCAATGCAAGCAATGTCAGGAAATAGAACATTCCTTGACAGTTGCCCTAAGAAAGTTGTTGATAGCTCAGACCTCCCTGTAGAATGCTTATTTGGCAATGATTTGTAAACTTCAGCTTGGGCTGAAGTAGAACTCAGGAAACATTCAGAAAGGCTGGGCATCTCTGCAGATGTTTTTGCCATGACTAGGTTACAGGTAAAAAGGTTTTCCACTGAACAGGCCTTGGATCCTGAAAAGATGGATCAGGTGCCTTCCAAGAGAAGGAGCAGAAGGGGTAATGCAGTGTCTTCCTCCCGCCTCAGAGCGAAGATCAGTCTCTTGAGGGAGATAATCTCAGTCCCTTTGAAGGAACTGCCTCAGGAGAACTTGAACCTGACCAGGTTGAGTTATTGGGGACAGGGGGCCCTTCCAGGGAAGATCTGAGCCAGTAGCAGCTGAGCTGCCCCTCTCTTGAACCCCTCAGACAGCAAGCTGCTGCTGAGGCTGCTGGTAGTGCCATTGGGTCCCACAGGATCTACGGGGAGGATGGACTTCTGTATTCAAATGGTAAAAACCCCAAGCCTGGTGTGACCAGGAGGTTGGTTGTACCTTTGAAGTTTAAAGGCTTCCTATTAACACTGGCACATACCATTAGCAGGACACTTAGGCCAAAGTAAGACCTGGGATAGGCTTGTCCCCCACTTTCACTGGACTCACATGTCAGAAGACACAAAGGAGTTTTGTCTATCCTGTATCACTTGCCAAGCCAGTGATAAGGCAGGTGGTACTACAAAGGGCCCCATGATACCACTACCTGTGGTAAGGATTTCCTTTGAAAGGTTTGGGATTGAAATTGTTGGCCCCATGGATCCTCCAACTGCATCTGGGCACAGATTCATGTTAGTAGTGGTGGCCATGACACTAGGTATCTAGATGCAATTGCCGTTAGGACTACCAACAGCTCCTGCTGTGGCCAGAGCCCTCCTGGGAGTCTTTTCCAGAGTGGGTTTCCCTAAGGAGGTAGTATCAGACAGAGGAACAAACTTTATGTCTGGTTATCTGATTGCTATGTGGAAGGGGTGTGGAGTGAATTACAAATTCACCACACCCTATCACCCACAATGCAATGGGTTAGCTGAGAGATTTAACAAAACCCTCAAGGGTATGATGAGGTCTCCCAGCAAAGCTTAGGCACAGATGGGATATCCTTTTGCCCTGCCTTCTCTTTGCCTACGGAGAGGTTCCTCAGAAAGGGGTTGATTACAGCCCTTTTGAACTTCTGTTTGGACATCTAGTTCGGTGTCCCTTATGTTTAGTTAACAAAGGATGGGAGTTACCTCTCAAACCACCTAAACAGGACATAATGGACTAAGTACTTGGACTCCACTCCGGGATGGCTGAATGCATGAAGAAGGCATCCAAAAACCTTGAGGATAAACAGGAATTGCAAAAGGTCTGGCAGCACCGAAAGTTTGTTTTGACTGCATATCAACCAGGACAGAAGGTATGGGTGTTGAAGCCTGTGGCCCCAGCAGCTCTCCAAGACAAGTGGCGTGGGTCCCATATCATTATTGAGCAAAAGGGAGAGGTTAGCCTGGTGGACCTTGGAACTCCCAGGAGCCCCCATAAGGTTTTCCATGTGAACAGGCTTAAGCCATATGTGGGCAGAGCAGACATGGGCTTGCTCATGGCTACCGATGAGAGACAGGAGGAAGAGAGTGATCCACTCCCTTATCTCCCCTCACAGACCCTGATGATAGTTCAGTTGATGAAGTAGCCTTGGTAGGCAGCCTCACTGAACAGCAACAGGCAGATTACAGGAAGGTCCTCAATCAGCACAGACATATGTTTTCACTGACTCCTAGTCACACTACCTGATGTACACATGGGGTGGACACAGGTGACAGTCTGCCTGTTAAAAATAAGATGTAAAGGCAACCTGATCATATCAGTGACTGTATCAGGACTGAAGTCCAGAAGATCTTGGAACTGGGAGTGATTCAGCCCTCAGATAGCCCTTGAGCGAGTCCTTTAATCTTGGTACCAAAAACTCACACCCAGGGTGGTAAGAGAGAGATGAGGTTCTGTGTTGACCACAGGGGACTCATTGCAGTCACTAGGACTGATGCTCATCCAATTCCAAGGGCAGATGAACTAATTGATACTTTGGCTTCAGCCAAGTTCTTAAGTACATTTGACCTGACAGCTGGTTACTGGCAAATCAGATTAGCTGAGGATGCAAAACCCAAAACAGCATTTTCAACCCCTGGTGGGCACTACCAATTTCTGGTGATGCCTTTTGGCTTGAAGAATGCACCTGCTACATTTTAAAGGCTAGTGAATAAAGTTCTCACAGGTCTGGAAGCCTATCTAGATGCCTATCGAGCTTATCTAGATGAAATTGATGTCTTTCGCTCCTCCTGGGGGGACCACTTGGTCCACCTGAGAAATATTCTAGAGGCCCTGCAAAAGGCAGGCCTCACTATCAAGGCTACCAAGTGCCAGATAGGGCAGAGTAAGGTTGTATACCTAGGCCCCCTTGTGGGCGGAGGACAGGTTCAACCATTGCAGAGCAAAATCCAAACTATCATGGATTGGGTTGCTCCAACCACCCAGTCTCAGGTCAGAGCTTTCTTTGGCCTTATTGGGTACTACAGGAGGTTTGCCAAATGTTATAGCTCCATAGTGACCCCTTTGAATGATCTAATGTCCTAAAGAATGACTAAGAAAGTTCAGTGGACAGTTAGCTGTCAAAAGGCATTTGATGACCTAAAGCAGGCCATGTGCACTGCTCCCATTCTGCAAAGTCCTGACTATTCCAAACAGTTCATTGTTCAAACTGATGCATCTGGGTTTGGGGTAGGGGCTGTGATATCATAGCTGAATGAAGAGGGTCAGGATCAGCCAGTAACTTTTATAAACAGAAGGCTGCCCCCCAGAGACAAACATTGGTCAGCTATTGAGACGGAAGCCTTTGCTGTGGTTTGGGCTCTGAAGAAGCTGAGGCCATACTTATTTGGAAATAAATACTAACAGGAGGGGGGAGAGAGAGAGTCAGTGGATTCAGTCTCCCGAGTCATATACATAAACAAAGTGGAATCCACTCAGGTGATAGTGATCCCTAAGGTGATGGGGAACACACAGTGTTGTTTAAATGCCCCTCACACACCAACAGGCCCCTTGGTGTCATGCTTCATCATCGGGGCCTTCGCACCCCTCTACGGGATGCGGCGTGCTACGACTCGCGAATACGCAGGAGCACTTGACGTGAACTATGTGTGGGGGTGTGTGTTTTTTACAAGGATGTGAGTGAGGTGAGGTGAAAAAAGTGAGTGGTTAAAAAATACCTGGCACGTGGGAAGAAAAAAACTTTATTAAATCCCCGGCTGGTATTATTAAAATTTAAAGTGCAGGGCGTGGTTATAGAAAGATACGTATTAGGGTATCAAACCACTGTATTGAAAGTCAACATGTTTCGGAGGTCAAAGCCCCCTTCTTCAGGACAAGGGTGTATGCACTTACCCTCCCCTTACTCACATGTAAAATGTAAAAGTGAAAAATAAAATTACCACAATGTGTAATGTTCCTCACAATGTTATATGTAAGTGAGTGTAGTTGCGCCCAGTTGGCGTAAGAACCTGTGGAAACAAAATCATATATAAACAGACAGTTTATCACAGGTTTAGAGGAGAAGGATAATGCTTCTCTGAAAAAACATCAGGTGAAACCAAAAAATAATTGGAACCTGGAAGAAGAAAGAAAAAAGACACTACACACATATACACACGCATACCAACACAAATTGCTGCTCAGATGGAATATGAGCAGAACAAAGAGAACAAAAGATCTTACTTAAAGTTCACAACTAGAGGACTTCATGAGCCTTTAACGTATATTGGGGAATCCTTTCCTAATCAGAAACCTAGGAAATCAAAGGTTCAGCAAATCAGTGGAAGAACTCAATCATCTGAGCGCCACAAGAACAATGTACAACTGCTTCTCAAGATGGTCTCATAACTCACGGTTACAGCAACAACAAATCGCCTGCCATCCCTCAACGCGGCTCCGATGAAGTGAGCAGCAGAGGGATTCGGGCCTTTAAATACGCTTGTCTGGGGGTAATTAGTGAGGGTTAATTGATTAATGCAAAACGGTACAAGCCCAAATACGGAGAGATATCACCAAATACCCGGTAATGCGCTAACGTCCTACACTGATCCTTCGCGCATGCGCACAACAGAGTACAGCCGGCGCATGCGCGATAGACTGATCTAATGCGCATGCGCACATGCAAACGCTTTGTAAAAGACGCGAAGCTAGCGGTATTATATTGGAATGCTTGGAAGTGGATGGCAAGATCTAATGCGCATGCGCACCTGCAAATGCTTCGTGAAAGACGCGAGGCTAGCGGTATATATTGGAATGCTTGGAAATGAATGGCAAATGGCCTATTTAAACCCAAAAACAAAAATAAGGCAGGGATATGGTGTTATGGCCAGTAGACAAAAAGAGGATTACCCTATTTCAGGGATGTGCCTACCATTTCCGTAGTTGCTCTCACGGGTGTATTTCACATATAATAATTCTTAAGGGGAAATTTTTAAGAAAGACTGTGGTGAGAGAGGTTAAGGTCAGCTCCAGAAAGGGTTCAACATCCATCAAAAATCGATGGTACCACGTTGAGCTGATGTGTATAACCCTATTGGTCCACAAAAAATTATTAAGTAACCATATGAGTGTATTGACCAAAGCTCATTGACAGACCTGCAAAAGGAGGTACTGAATAGAGGCCTGGGTTACGTCCCTACCAACAGACCAGACATTTTCCAACTACATAAGGAAATGCAGGAGTTTATAAGAACTATAAAGTTGCGGGCATTCTTCAAAGATAAGGACCTACCAACGGAGTCTTCTGACACTGGTCTGAGACCCAAGTCAACATTCACTCCACTTGATAACCAGCTTCCTGTGGAATTCCTGGCTTTTGAAAAGGCCATGATGCAGGAATTGAAGGGCCTAGAAACCAGACAGAAGGTCTTTCAGAATATGAGTAGAACAGAAAATGAGGCCATAAAAGAACTGGCGATGAACAAAAACCTGATTATAAAACCAGCAGACAAGGGGGGTGCAGTGGTCATTCAAACGACCATAGCCTATGATAAAGAATGCAGACGGCTTCTTTCCGACAACAGGAACTACCAGATCCTTACTGAGGATCCGACAGAATCTCTAAGAGTTCAGATTGGTGGTATGGTGGAAGAGGCACTCACACATGACTGGATTACGAAAAAGGAGTCAGAATTTCTGACCCAGAAGAACCCTCGTATTCCTTACTTTTACACCATCCCGAAGGTGCATAAAGACCTGGCGAACCCACCTGGTCGCCCCATTGTTTCGGGAATTTCATCTATCCTGGAACCTTTATCCAAGTTTGCTGATGCCTTCTTGAGACCTCTGGTACAGGCCACTGACACCTATTTACGTGACACGAAAGCAGTATTACAACTGCTGAACAATCAGCCATTTGACCCAACCTCGCAAATGTTGCTAAGCCTGGATGTGGAGAGCCTCTATACGAGTCTCCCCCACGATGAGACCATTCAAATCATTGAGGAGGTACTACATTCTACAGTTTGGGAATATCACACCCCACGGAATGTAGTGATGGAGTGCATTTCTCTGGCACTTACGAAGAATTTTTTCGAATATGAGGGCACTCTTTTCTGGCAGAAGCATGGGACCAGTATGGGCAGCACTTTTGCCCCGAGCCTAGCTGGACTTTATGTCCACCATTTGGAATCGACCAAAATCCTGCACCAAGACAATCCACACAGGGCGAGGATTCGTTCCTGGCGAAGGTATATAGATGATGTCCTGGTTATCTGGGATGGGGATGCAACCATGATAACGGATTTCATCGACTGGCTCAACAATCAGAATGCCTTTTTGAAATTCACTTACCAGGCATCCAATACCAACATGGTTTTCTTAGATTTGAATATCTACCACGAAGCAGGCATGTTAAAAACTGAAACACATTTTAAACCAACGGCTAAGAACTGTCTCCTCAGATTTGACAGTTTTCACCCTCGTCATCTGAGAGAGAACCTTCCTTATGGGCAGTTCCTCCGCCTACGGCGGAACTGTACCGATGTAGCCAGATACAAAACTCAAGCCAAAGATCTGAGTGCAAAGTTAAGACAGAGAAAATACCCGGAAAGGGTGATCCAAAAAGCCTGTACCAGAGCACGTAACAACAACCGGGATGCCCTTTTGGAGGACAATCCACCAAGGGAGGAAGCCGCCAATAGGACGGTTTGTGTTACCACGTACAGCCCGGTCAGCAACCAAGTGACTAAATTGGTCCACAAACATTGGCGCACTTTAACGAGTGGTGGCTTGACTTTGGAGAAACCCCTCTTTGCACACAGAAGAGGTAGGAACTTGAGGGACATACTTGTCCACACTCGACCGCCCCCCCCTGTCAAGGATCAGACGAGGTTGCAAGGCATACATGGGCACTACCCATGTGGAAACTGTAATAACTGCCACCTCACAAAAAAGACGCAGAACCTAACCTTTTCCAATGGCACCACATGGGAACAGCGTGCATTTACTAACTGCAACAGCAAAAATGTAGTTTACTTAATTACCTGCCCATGTGGAAAGGAATATGTGGGCATGACCACCAGACCTGTTAGGGTCAGGTTAAATGAACACAAGAGCAACATCAGGTGCAAGAAACAAACTACCAAAATGTCAACCCATTATATTGAAAATCAACACTGTGTGAATGAGCTGCAGTGGACAGTTATTGAACAATTGCCCTCATAGACAGGTCTGCTGGAAAAAGAACAACGGTGGGTGTTTCGGTTGGGGACCGACACCACTGGATTGAATGATTCCATTCCATGGAACCTTCTTAGATAAACACTCGATCTGCCCACCCTTTACAATGAGCTTTGGTCAATACACTCATATGGTTACTTAATAATTTTTTGTGGACCAATAGGGTTATACACATCAGCTCAACGTGGTACCATCGATTTTTGATGGATGTTGAACCCTTTCTGGAGCTGACCTTAACCTCTCTCACCACAGTCTTTCTTAAAAATTTCCCCTTAAGAATTATTATATGTGAAATACACCCGTGAGAGCAACTACGGAAATGGTAGGCACATCCCTGAAATAGGGTAATCCTCTTTTTGTCTACTGGCCATAACACCATATCCCTGCCTTATTTTTGTTTTTGGGTTTAAATAGGCCATTTGCCATTCATTTCCAAGCATTCCAATATATACCGCTAGCCTCGCGTCTTTCACGAAGCATTTGCAGGTGCGCATGCGCATTAGATCTTGCCATCCACTTCCAAGCATTCCAATATAATACCGCTAGCTTCGCGTCTTTTACAAAGCGTTTGCATGTGCGCATGCGCATTAGATCAGTCTATCGCGCATGCGCCGGCTGTACTCTGTTGTGCGCATGCGCGAAGGATCAGTGTAGGACGTTAGCGCATTACCGGGTATTTGGTGATATCTCTCCGTATTTGGGCTTGTACCGTTTTGCATTAATCAATTAACCCTCACTAATTACCCCCAGACAAGCGTATTTAAAGGCCCGAATCCCTCTGCTGCTCACTTCATCGGAGCCGCGTTGAGGGATGGCAGGCGATTTGTTGTTGCTGTAACCGTGAGTTATGAGACCATCTTGAGAAGCAGTTGTACATTGTTCTTGTGGCGCTCAGATGATTGAGTTCTTCCACTGATTTGCTGAACCTTTGATTTCCTAGGTTTCTGATTAGGAAAGGATTCCCCAATATACGTTAAAGGCTCATGAAGTCCTCTAGTTGTGAACTTTAAGTAAGATCTTTTGTTCTCTTTGTTCTGCTCATATTCCATCTGAGCAGCAATTTGTGTTGGTATGCGTGTGTATATGTGTGTAGTGTCTTTTTTCTTTCTTCTTCCAGGTTCCAATTATTTTTTGGTTTCACCTGATGTTTTTTCAGAGAAGCATTATCCTTCTCCTCTAAACCTGTGATAAACTGTCTGTTTATATATGATTTTGTTTCCACAGGTTCTTACGCCAACTGGGCGCAACTACACTCACTTACATATAACATTGTGAGGAACATTACACATTGTGGTAATTTTATTTTTCACTTTTACATTTTACATGTGAGTAAGGGGAGGGTAAGTGCATACACCCTTGTCCTGAAGAAGGGGGCTTTGACCTCCGAAACATGTTGACTTTCAATACAGTGGTTTGATACCCTAATACGTATCTTTCTATAACCACGCCCTGCACTTTAAATTTTAATAATACCAGCCGGGGATTTAATAAAGTTTTTTTCTTCCCACGTGCCAGGTATTTTTTAACCACTCACTTTTTTCACCTCACCTCACTCACATCCTTGTAAAAAACACACACCCCCACACATAGTTCACGTCAAGTGCTCCTGCGTATTCGCGAGTCGTAGCACGCCGCATCCCGTAGAGGGGTGCGAAGGCCCCGATGATGAAGCATGACACCAAGGGGCCTGTTGGTGTGTGAGGGGCATTTAAACAACACTGTGTGTTCCCCATCACCTTAGGGATCACTATCACCTGAGTGGATTCCACTTTGTTTATGCATACTTATTTGGCACACATTTCATTGTTCAGACTGACCATAAGCCCCTCTTATTTCTATAACAGATGTAGGGTGAAAACCCCAAACATTGGAGGTGGTCATTTCCCTACAGGGGATGGACTATACAGTGGAACATAGACCTGGGAGTAACCATGCCAAAGCAAATTGACACCCCAGATATTTCCACTTAGAACATGAAGACTCAACTGGTCAAGGTTAGTTTTATGTCCATGTATTTGGGGGGGTGTAGGAAAGTAGTATCTGCTTCTTATGGTCACCCCCCCACGTTTTTCTGTTGTCAAACTGTTTTTTGCCTAGTCTGACTGGGATCCTGTTATCCAGGATCCCAGTCTATCTGCTTTCTCTTTAGGGTTGATATGCCTGTACTTTAGGTACACTCCAGATTGGATTCTGGGGTACCCTTATCAGTTCCTAGTATGTGGTACACCATGTACCGGGGGCATAGGTACCCCAGAACCCTGCCATGGGCTGAAACATGTATTATGCCACCCCTGAAAGGCCATTCAGATTGACACGACAAGTCTACTACAGCAAACTGTGTAAGCTGGTGCTTGCACCACTTACTTAAGATATAGGTTCACTATATTAATCCAAATCACTGCACCTACATACCTATCAGTCATCCCTATGGCAGGCCTTAACAATCCTGAAGGCAGGGTGCTGGGTTTTACGTGAGAGGGTGCCCCTGCCTGAGCCGAGCCCCTCTGCAGCCTTCGGAGACCATTCTCCTAGATTGTCTGTGATGCAGCCAGACATATATGTTTAAGTGCATTATAACCGTGCGGTAAATGATAACTTTAAAACGGCTGCTTAAAACATGTTGTTTTTGGTGTTAAACACCTTGGAATCATAATTTCACACCAGTAACTGGTGTGGAGGTATGATTCCACCCGCCCAGAGGGACATCCGTGGTTCACCGGTCTACCAGACCCGAGCTTTCTCGACCTGGGCAGCACATATTGGATGCTGGAAGCCACAGAAACGCTTCTGTCCTCCTGCTGCTGAGCCAAGCGCACGCATAGGAAGGCATGACATTAGGTATCCTGTCAGAGGGAGGTGTGCCCACCTCCAGGACAGGGTTTAGTGTTTTGGGGCTGGGTGGGTGCACCCTGAGAGTACCAGAAAGTCTGCATTGGGGGCACATTTGGTGTCCCTGTGCATAGTCCAATTCAAACCAGTTCTGGGAGCCATTGACTCCTGCTCTGGCGTGAAACTGGACAAAGAGCATGGGTGTCCCCAACCCTCTGTCCTGCCCCTCCCCTAGTAGGGTCCACAGAATCTTTCCAACCCCTTCCCATGGGTATAAAGTGGGCTACCTGGCTACAGGACTTTAGATTTTACTTCAACAAGATTCTGCTAAGAAGTAATCAAGTACTTCGACTGCAATGCACAACGCTGGACGAATGAAGAATATCCCTTGGAATAAGGGAGCTACTCCCCTGCAAAAGCAGGCATCTAAATGCATCTGACTGGTTTGCTTCTCCCGAGCTCCTGAGGACTCAGAAGATCGCAACACAGGAGGTGTGTTCCTGAAGGTTTTTGAGGTTGATCCGCCATCTCAGAAACCCTGAGACCAGTATTCCTTGTGGGGACCATGCAACTCGAACCCCTGTGAACTGTGTACATTTGCAGTTGCATATGCTTAGTGGCAATTCCCGAGCTTGTGCATTGGACTCCGTGTAGTCCTGATTCTGAGCAGTATTTGCTCTGAAGATTTCCAGCATCCACTCCTCGAGTGTCCTGTGGGCTGGTACTTTGCAAACTTGCTTGAGGTCTCCTCGCGATCCCTGGTCTATTGGCCTCTGGGTCCTGGCGAGGGTCATCTTGTTTGTGCTTGGGTTTTACAGGTTGCTCCAGATTTGCCTTGACTCCCCATTGCTTGGAGAGTCCCCTAGACCTTGCTGATCCCCACTGTAACCTGTTTCCTCTGACTACGCGGGTTGCATTTGCCAAGGCTTGCTGGTACCCAGCCAAAGACCAACCCCGTGGCACTCGACATCCTTTGTGGGACATCTCACCTCAAGACTTTGGTCATCCTCGACATCTCCTGGTCCCCGTGGCTGCAGAGTCAAGCAACATTTCTGCACTCCTGAAGCACTCGACATCGGTGGGCATTCAACTACCGAGCCCCTGGTCACTTGAAGTGACCCAGACTCTGTCCCCTATGCTTTCAGGTTCCTCTCACCTCGAATCCAATCTTGGATTCCACCGAACACTCTTCGCCCTCCTGGCAGCAGGACTTCTTTGCAGTCCTCCATTGAAAACGAAGATTTCCGCTACCACTTGACCCCTATGCACCGGCTCCTCTGGGATAGGTAACATGGGTACTTCAGTGCTTACTGGTGGGTTGGCCTTAGAACCTCCTATGTTCTAAAGTGTTTGCTCGAAGACCTCTTAGAAGTGCCCTTAACTTGTAAATTTGCAACAGCAACTTTCCCATAGAGTTGTACGGAGCACGCAACTGTGTTTCCTCACTGCACCCGTCCTCCGTGGGCTCCCTGTGTCACTCCTCTTGGTGGTTCCTTGGGGTCCCAGCAATTGTACATGCTCTAGGCACTGTCTCTAGTGAAGACGTTGTTGTAGTATATGGTTCTGTCTCCCCCTGGAGCCTGCTGTGTATTTCGCTATTTACGAATGTTCTATTGATTCAGTATTGTGTGCTTTGTGCCTTAATCTCGTACAGAGACTAGTAGAGAGTGTATTAATAAATACATATTTTTATATAAACACTGTGTGGTTCTCCTTTCATTTAGTCAGTTAGGAGGTGATATTCTGGTAAAACAAGCTGCTTTACAATCCTTCAAGATTAAGCCTGAAGGCTGCTCTCCACAGCTATTCCTGGGATAGCTTTCTAAAGGCCAGTCTTGATAAGAGAGTATGTGTTCAAACGCTGCAGACAGATCCAGGAGGATGAGGGTTGCGCTCCAACCCTGACCGAGAAGCACTTTGATGGTTTCAGCAAACCCCCCTTCAGAAAAAAGAATCTGACTTTTTTTAATGTAATCTAGTACTCATGTAAAACACCCTTATGCCCTTGGGAAAAGTTTGCGCTATATAAACATAAAGAACTATTAACTCAAAAGCTAGATAGTACAATTCTATTAAACTATCACACATGGGAGCATAGGGTGGTAGGAATTTTGGTGATTCCTGCAAATTATTTTTTCCCCTCAAATAAATATTAGGAAAATGCTTAATTCTCTATGGTTTCACAGGCCATACATCAAATTTACTTTTGCTTGCCATGGGGTATGTTGTAGGTGCCAGAAGCAGAAGCCTAGAAATAATGTAGGGGCTATAGGGGTGTCCCTACCACATTTTCTTAACATATAACTGGTATCCAGATGGCTTGCTGGGGCATATTGGCAGTACATTATGTAATCTAAGAGGTGGGAAGTTGTCAGGAATCGAACCAGGAGGCTGCAGGAGACTAGGATAGTGGGTGCCATCTCTACTTCTGGCAGAGAAAGACATTATCTTTCTTGGACTGAGTTTATTCATTTGCGTTCCACTAAGATGGCTGAAAGCGCTGAGGTCAGCGCTTCAGTTTTCCTGCTTTGAGCACGAGACCCTCAGCACACTCTAGGCCAGCCGCGGTGCGTCCATTGGGGCGTATGGGCGTAGCCCCACTAAGCCCTGGACGCACAGTGGCACTGTCTGCAGCTGAGCTAAGTAAACATAATTACGTGACTAAGACTTCTTCACAAGCAGCGCGGGAGTGACACGTCATCAATGGTTGTGGGGTCAGAGTGCGCAGGGGGTGGGGGGGGGGCTGCTAGTCTGCTGCAGCTGCTTGAGTGACAGTCTGCAGCAGGCCAGCAATGTGCGCATGAGACTCCCGGGCTGAGACTTGCCCGCGCATGCGCCGATGCCAGCAAGCATAGAGAAGGGCCGGGGGTGCGGCTTCAGCTGGGCCAGGTTTTCAAAGGCTGCCCAGGGCGAGCACACATTGTGCACCCCTAGCCAATCCTGGTGCTGCATGCAGCGCCAGGATTGGCTGGTCCACCGCGGAACATCCATTATTGGATGCCGTGTGTGGGTGGGCGGGGGCAGAGTGGCGCGAAGCACACTCCGGCGAGAGCCCCCGGCCCCCAGGCCCGGTGTGTGACCCCTCTCCCCCCCACAGCCTCCCGGTGCCAGTCGTCCCTGGAGGGGCTGCGAGAGGAGCAGAAGTTGTAACTTGTGGAAAGTTTCCGCCGAAGACGGTGAGTGCCCAAAGCTAAAGTGTTACGGTGTTCCTGTATGGATGGGCGGTGGTTTTGGGGTTCTGATTTCAAGAGACGTGGTAGAGGTCAGGTGTCTCTGTAGCAGGGGGGAAATGTGGAGAGCAGTGTGAGATGTGGAACGGGTCAGTCTTGACACCCTCGTGTCTGTCTCAGAAAGCCAGAAGCAATGGCTGCAGTGCAAAATGCTTTTGTTGGAAATGCATTTAAAATGGGTGCAAACAAAAGGTTAGTGTGGGCCGTACTCCGCCTCTAGGCGCTCGGGGTGTAGGTTAGAGCGTTGTGAACGAACACATGTGCCATTGAGTTGTTCTCAACTTTCCGTGTGAAAGTGGCGGGGCTAGTCCTGTTAGCAATCGTCACGTATTTGATTTTAAAACCGCAGCAGGCGAGTTACCAATGCCTGTGTTTACTGAAATCTCATTTTTTGTCTTATCTTTGAACGGCTGGGTGGGTTGGTGGAGTGGGTGGGAGGCCGGGTGGTGCCTCGTGGGGAGGGTGGGTGCTGTGTCAGGTGGCGAGCTCATTGTGAGGGCGCTTGCCGCAGAGGCTGGAATATTCCCATGTTTTTTTTCTCTCGAATAGCAGAATTATATTTTCTTCTCTCTATGTAATGAAGTGGGTCCTTTGCTACTGAACAAAGATTTCATTGGCAATGCCTGTCACGAGCTGTCGGCGTGACACCTGTTCTGGTTTTCTAGTCACAATCATATTTCTTTATTTATGGCAGCAATTAAGGCAGAATTAACATGCTCTTCTTTTGCTATTAAAATTGTTGTTAGCAATAATAAAAACATAACAATAATACATATTGTTGCTGCTGCTAGGTGTATTAATATTAGCAATATTACCATATGTGTGTAATTAATAACGAACACATAATTGTACCACTAGCCATTTTAATATCAGCAATGGAAATTCTAATAGTGCTACGGATAATAATCAAATAATTAAAGATAATAATGCAATACTAGTGTGGTGTAGATATCATGTATTCGGAGTCCTTTATTAATATGAAACACCTTCTTGATTTGAGATTGCATGTCCAGATTTTCAGTGCTGCAAACGCCATGACACAGATATTTAAAGGGCCCCATTTTGTGGTTGCGACCAGAGAGCATGTTTGACGATAAAACAAATGTTGCATGCTTCCCCCTGCTTTGTCTCTTTAAACCCGCCGCGCCTCCTGCCTTCTGAGGTGGGCATGGTGCCTGGCCCTCGTCTTGTGCTCCGAAATGTGCGTATCTTGAAGGTGCTTGTGCTGGGAGTGGTGTCGATTCCGAGACGGCGTGCAGCCCACACCGGTGCTCTCTGCCCATGTCCCGGTGCTGGTGTGGCATCCTGCCGCCCTGGAGTGTCCATGGGGCTTGGTCATGTGTCTTTAAGGGACATGTCCCCAGATAATTGCCTTCGCCATATGGCACACCCGTGCTATGGGAGGTATGAGAAAGGCTGGGTCCTCCGAGCAGGAATGCCCCCTCCCCACTGTGCAGAGTCACTGTGGGTGCCATCCTGGCACATGCCACCCCTGGCAGCCGCCTAGCTCAAGAACGCGCGACCAGTCCATGTGTTGCTGCTGCAATGTACTCCCAGCCACACCACACCCCTCTCCCTTTTAGATCCCCGACATTTAATTCTGCAATCTGCTAGCTTTGCTTTCTTTGTCTGATGGGGCATTTGATGGGCCTGTCCTGCACTGTGGCAGGTCAGAAAACGTGTTCCTTCACCTAAAATGTCGGCTGGCGTGAACGCAGCTATCATACAATCACCCACAGTTTCCCCATCTTCTAAAGGCTAAAAATTATTCATTTTCGCAGAAAAATTGAAATTCATTTGTATGTACTTCTGTTCTCTTACACACCCAGGAGATGTTCTGAGGGCAGGACTTCTTTTTAACCTCTTCTAATCATGGTTTCTATTGCCACCAACACATCATTTTTCAGTGCACAACTGGTCATTTTTCACCCATATTCGCATTGTGCACATTGATTTTCTTGACAGCTGTGCCCAGGATTCCCGGTGATTATTCAACAGTATGGAAATCGGCAAGTCCTATAAACACCGGAAGTGTTGGTAATAGAACTTTTGTTCTCTTCCATCCTGTGGTTGCAGGTGGTGGTCACCGGCGCTCAATTTTTGGGGACCTGTTTGGAAAATCTGCTCTGCATGAACAGCTGTTAGCACAACCTGGATCTCCAGTCCTGCAGCAAGTGTTGCTGACTATCATTTTATTTATGGCAGAGCTATGAACATTTGCATTATTTATTTTTTAAAGTATTTTTTGGATTGGTTCTCTTTAGTCTGTATCGTTGCACTGAGTGGTCTGCTTTTACTAAGGTGAGTGAGCCACAACACGTCTTCTCTGACAATTGTATTAATGACTCGAGGCAAGTCAGTTGTCTTGTTTCTCATATGTAAGCCTTTGTTTTGTTTATTTTTTATTTATTTATTTGTGCAATTTTATATAGCGCGAACTTTACCCGAAGGTGTCAGAGCGCTTTACATAAGAACCAGTTAAAAACATAAGGGCTTCGCGTTACATGCGTAAAAAAAAAATAGCACATTTTTGCTTTACATAAGAACCAGTTGAAAACATAAGGACTTGGGATTACATGCGTTACATAAAGGATACAAACAGAAAAAATTGTAAATGTACAAGAGGTAAAGTCACATAGAGAATAGATATAAATGGATATACTCTAGGCATATACTGGTGATAACTCTATCTACATAGGGAGGGGATACACACGGATATACTCTAAGAGTCATAGGAATGGTAGAGAGCACAGCGGACTACTGCATATACTAGTGATTAGAGTTATATCTATATACATAGGGAAGGGATAAGACTGGATATACTCTAAGAGTCACATAGGAATGGTAGAGAGCATAGCGGACTACTGCATATTCTAGTGATTAGAGTTATCTCTATATACATAGGGAGGGGATATGACTGGATATACTCTAAGAGTCACATAGGAATGGTAGATATTACAAAGGTCTACTACATATACTAGTGATTAGAGCTATCTCTATATACAAAGGGAAGGGATACACATGATATACTCTAAAAGTCACGTAGGAGACTGGTCGTTATAGTTATCTCTATATACAAAGGGAAGGGATACACATGGATATACTCTAAGGGTCACACAGGAATGGTAGAGAGAACAAAGGTCTACTGCATATACTAGTGATTAGAGTTATCTCTATATACATAGGGAAGGGATATGACTGGATATACTCTAAGAGTCACAAAGGAATGGTAGCTGGTAGAAAGGTCTACTGCAAGTACTAGTGATTAGAGTTATCTCTATATACATAGGGAGGGGATATAACTGCATACACTCTAAGAGTCACATAGGAATGGTAGATGGTACAAAGGTCTACTGCAAAAACTAGTGATTAGAGTTATCTCTATATACATAGGGAGGGGATATAACTGCATACACTCTAAGAGTCACATAGGAATGGTAGATGGTACAAGGTCTTCTGCAAATACCAGTGATTAGAGTTATTTCAATATGCAGACAAGCAGAGTTCCATAAATGTGGATGCAGTCACAGCACAAAGGGAGGGTGGGAGGGATGCAAGGGTAGGGAGAGAAGGTAAATCAGAAAAGGGAAGAAACATTTGAGGATCATCGATGAGGAAAAGGGTTAAAGGACGAGGGAATGGAAGGAGGGTCAGAGTCCAGAGAAAACTGTCCGAAATCAGCAGCAAAGTGTTAGCCAGGACAGAACAAAAAGTAAAGAAGTCCAGGAGAGAAGGTGGGAGATGAAGCTGGAGGCCAGCCGCAGGCGCGTCATCATCTTGGAGAGCTTGCGGTCAGCCGGCTCGGTGGGGGTGAGAGTGCGCAAGGGGGTGAAGGCCATGTCACGCGTTGGCCGTGAGGCGCTGCACGGCAGCCAGTGCGTTGTGTGTGGATTCAGCCGCAAGCAGTGTGGACTCCGGGAGCAGCGGCACATTCAGAACACTGTTTGTTGTTATATATAGAGCAATACTATGGCCTACCATATACAACAGAGATGTTTGATTGTTTGTACAGTGTGCATCCTGAATTGAATCATTTTAAGATTCTCTCAAAATTGATTATCATGGATAACAAGCCACAGTGTAGAAAAGTAATTGCCCAGAGTGTCACAGTTTGGTCATGCTAGAAAGCTAGAAGTGAAACCAGAGTCTCTAGTTCATGGCTCTGCCCCTTAGTTTTTGCCCCAGTTCATCAAAATGTTCGGACTCGCCTGGGCATGTGCACTAGTGCCTTTATTTAATTGCCTCAAGCTGTGCATGGTGCGAGCGTGAGCCACACTGTTAAAACATGGTATTTCAAGCTGGTATTTATTTAAAGTCTTGTAGTTTGAATTCAGCACCTGAGCATAATAGGACGGAATGTATGAAGCTCTGTGGTTATACTGAATAAACAGCTACCTATGTTATGCCATCTATTAATGTAATAACTGCACTTTCACAATTGCTTTATTAACCTTCCTGCTTTCTCAAATTTGCTTGAAAATGCACGATTTTTCTTCTTTTTTTCCAAAATTTTCTTGGGGGGGGGGTTATCCCCCCAAGCCCCCCTTTTGGGGTTCGGGCTCGCTCGCTGAGCTCGCTCGCTACGGTGCTGTATGCAAATCACTTTGCGCCCCACCACTTTCAAATGTCACTCACCGCCACGCGCTCCCCCGCAGCTGCTTGCACTTCACCAAAGCCATTGGAGAAGTAGCAGCTTTTGCAGCATCTGTGTTTAGAGTTAGAGTAGAAGAGATATTTCGTAATGTTTATGGCAGTAGTTTTAGGAAACTCTATGCCTCAGGCAGAATTCAATATTTCCAGAATCCAGAGACTATTGTCCATGATTCCGTTTCACCGTCCAGTTATTCTCAGAGCATTCTTTCATTGTGAGTAAGAATTTCCAGACACGGAAGTACTGTTTAAAATAAATGTTAAAAGCAAGACTCACAGAATAATTTACTCACCATAAAGTCTTGTGTCAGCCCAAGCTCTCCGTAGATCTTGGCACCTGTAAAAAGAAGAAATATTGTTTCACATTCAGATATACTTAACAAGAATTCTTGTGCTAACCAAGCATACTACATTTCCTGAGTTCCTGTAAAAGAAAAAGAAAGAAGGTTTAGTTTACTCAAAAAGTTTAGCTCTTGCTGGTGGAAGCGAGGAGCAGGTCGCTAAAGAATGGGGTGTAGCAATCTCCCCTAAAAAGAAGGCCCTAAAGTCTGGTGGGAAGTTGAGATGTCGTGGTCCAAAAGGGGTGCATGTGCCAGCCAAACCTACACTGTCATTAAGATCATATTTTAAAATCATGGAGCAGTTTGAAAGTGCCCAGGGAAGGGGGAACAAGTCTCAGAATCCCCTGCTTGCTTTAGATAACCAATGTACCCCGTTAGTTGGACTTACACAGGGTGAAGAGATACAAACCAAAAGCGCGAGTCCAGAGATAACCCATATGCTTAGTTTGAATGTGTGCTCTAGCCTTACTCTAAACTTTACCATAGTGGTATCCCAAGAAAGTATGATCTTGAGAGGGGTGGAGAATGAGAATCAAAGCGGAAATAGTGTATGCGGCAATGGGGGTCAAATTTCCATGGAGAAGATGTTCCTAAGTTTGCAACAAGATATTTTTACAAAATTTGAGATATCTGTAACTAATCAAAAGAGAATTCAAGATAAATGCCAGATTCTTGAAGAGAAGTTGGACGCTGCATACAGAAGTCTTAGAAGAGGAGGTTAAAGCACTGTCAGGAGTAGTAACTGATAATTCTGAGGATATTGAGATACTTAGAAAACAGAACAGATTACAGCAAGATGATCTAGAAAGATTGAATACTCAAACACAACGCAATAATTTGAGATTTCTTAAAAATTCTGCGGGGGCTGAGAAAGGAGATGTGAAGACCTTTATATTTGGCCTGATGAGGGGAGGAAGTTTTGAAAGACAGGACTGAAATTGATTGGGAGAAGGAGATTCAGAGGGCTCACAGGGACCCCTCCAAGTTGAACCCGGATTGGAAGACCCCAAGAAAAAATTCTGATTAACTTTTTGACTTTCGCTGTGAAAGAGCTTGTGTTGGAATGAGCATTAAAGGGGGATCCTTGAGCCATGATGGGTTTTCCTATCAAATTAGGTCTGACCTGGGTAAGAGGACAGCCCAGAGACAGTGGGAACTGGGTTCCAGAATGCATGAGTTGAGAAGTATGTTTATGTTTTGGCGATTTTTATAGCGTGCAAATACCCAAGGGTGTCTCTGCGCTTTAGGTGATCAGATGATGACAGTTACAGAATTTTTAATGTGGAAACAGCCAAGTTTTCAATTGCTTCCTGAAACTAAGGAGGGTGGGGGAAGTTTTAATGATAAGGGGAAGGGAATTCCATAATCTATCTGTGGAAATCACAAAGCATCTGTCGCCCCAGTTGGCTTTCCTGGTGCGTTGGGCGTTGAGCAAATAAGCTGAAGATGAACGAAGGGTCCTGGAGTTTACAAGTGGACGGAAAGCATATTTAAGGAACTGAGGACCAGAGTTGTTGATCGCTTTGTAAGCAATACAAAGTGCTTTAAATTTCGTACGGCTCCTTACAGGAAGCCAATAAAGCTGTTGAATGGAAGATGTGATAGAGGAGTACTTGGTTATGCCCAGTAGGATTCTAGCTGAGGCGTTGTGCACCAATTGAAGCTTGTTTAGGAATTTTTCCTGCACATTGAGGAGGAGGGCATTGCAATAATCAGTCCTTGAAAAAATAAGGGTGCCGATAAGAGTTTTACCTGCTATTGTGGGGAGGTAAGGGAGAAGCTTCTTGATTTTCTTTAGCATAAAGAAGGAAGTGGAGACTACGGAGTTAACATGATGGTGGAAAAGTAGTCTGTCGTCAAACATGACTCCAAGATTACGAACCTTAGTGACGGGTTCAGGTGGAGCGCCCATCTCATTAGGCCACCAGAGGGGGGACCAAACGGGTTTGAGTTTCCCAAAAATCATTACCTCCGTCTTCTCGGAATTTAACTTGAAACAATTGGCGGACATCCAGGAGCTGATGGCAAGCATTCCCTCCTGGAAGTTTGCTGCCACTGAAAGTCCATCCTGGTGTACTGATAGAACCAACTGGGTGTCGTCAGCATAAGTCGTGAGACTAATGCCATAAGATTTGATCACCCTCGCTAAGTCCGAAACATAGATATTAAACGAAGTCGGACTTAGCGAGGAACCCTGCGGGACTCCACAAGGAAGGGAAAAAGTGGGAGAAAAGAAAGAGCCTATTTTTACCGCTTGGGAGCGGTTGGCAAGAAACGAAGCGAGAAGCTCTTTGGCCTTATGCTGGATACCAATTGCTGAGACACGGTCGATCAGAGTGGCATGATCGACCGTGTCGAAGGCCGCGGACAAGTCAAGCAGTATTAAAACTGCCGCACCACCTCTATCCAGAGTCAATCTGATTTCATCAGCCCAGGTCCAGGTAAAATTTCCAGCCATGTTAAAACTAATGTGGGGAAGCAAAATGTATAAGTAATCCAGAGGAAGTAGATACTTTTATATCACAGATGGAATGACGATTTTGTGTAAAAAGGGTTTGAGTCCCTAAATTACCCATACTCCAATTAAGTCATGGGTATAGAGTGGCTGTTTAATTTCTGTTAAATATCTTTATCTTTCATTTTAGGTTTCTCCTCTCTGGGTGAGATGGGGGAGATCCCAAAGGGCGGAATGTATCACCTAAGCATGGGCGAAATTTGAGAATAAGCGTTTAGCGAATTCGTGCAAAATCAAATTTGCAATTCACAAAATCTGCGAATTCCTGCGAATTTTTGTTTATTTGCGTGTTCGCTGGGCTTTTTGTGTGTTTACGGGTCGCTTGCACGGCGAAGTTAGCCATGCGATCGTGCGGTGCGGCCATCTTGTTTACGTGACGTGTTTCTGTTTCAGGGCGCTAGATGCATGCTCGTGTCGTATGCAGAGCGCGATTACGTGTTCGCAGGTGTTTTCGCGTGCTCGCAAGGGAAATATTGCGCGAACTTACCCAATCGGTCCTCAATGGGCGCGGCCATCTTGTTTTTCATTCATTGCTATGGTTCTGTGCATGCTTTCTAATCCTCCTTTCATCTGTGCAATCCTTTGTTTCTTTAGACTTTTTTTTATCTTTTCTACTCTATATCTATCTATCGTTTTTTCTAGATCTATATTTTGAGTTTTTTTCAACTTTTCGTTACTTTTAAAGCTACTTTTTAAAACTTTTTTTTTTCTTTACTATTTCCCTATTCTATCCTTTTTTTTCTTTCTGCTGTACAGGACCATGGCAAATGGAGGAAGGAGAAGGGGAAGGGTCCCGCACCCCGTACCTGGCTCCCTTGTGGGCGGTTAGGAGGGGAGGAAGTGATGGCCAGGGAGATATTCAGCGCGGTGGAGGTGGCCGCACTGACCTTTTATGTGCAGCGCCACCTCCCCATGACCGTGGCATCAGGGGCCAGGCTCGTGCCAGGGTATGGCCTCCGGGAGCGGCGCCAGCTGTGGGAAAAGGTGTGCCGGGCCATGTGGAGGGAGTCAGGGGTCCGGCGCACCTACCAGCAAGGGACGCACCGGTGGTCGGACCTCCTTGACTGCAAGCAGGACCTGCTCCACCTGCTCGGTGTGGAGATCCCTGGCCTTGGTGAGTAGCTATTTAATAACTACTTTGTTTTCTTCTGCTCTGTGTTATATTGCTAATATATGTTTTTCCTGAAGAGCAAGAATGCTGCCAATTCGATTACATTGCAGGTAAAATAACGTTTAAATAGCTTCTCTGATTGCAGGTGCTTGCCTGCTCAGTGGCGTTGCTACTATGCTTACTTGTTTGCAACTTTGTGCTCATTTGGCCTGAATATGTATGAGAGTAGTACTTTACAGAACTGCGTAATGCTAGAGAGACTAGAGACTCAAATCTAGTTCTTCCTTCGTACTCCTGCTGCCACTAAGAAGAAGAGATAGTGATGGATTGATAGGTTCAGGTTGAGTATATTATGACTTGTTATTAGTAGTAGTAGTAGAAAATGTTTTAGTGCTCTGCAATCATGATGACGGACTGTGTCTGTCACGTTGAGTGCTGCTGAGTGCTGGCAGTTGTAGTAGAACCTTTTTGTTGTTGGTTTAGTTAGTGATTTACATATCTTTCCGAGTAGACGGTCTACGAATCCAGCTATACTGTACTAGTATCCTCCGAGTTGACCAGATCAGATAGGTTAATACATGTAGTGCAATTGTTGCTAATTTGTTTCCCTGAGATAATTTAGGATTGTGGTCAAAGAAATCAAATATTTCCAAAAAACAATCATCCATGTTTGTGTTTATTTCATGATCATCAGCACCTCCCAGGGGCAAGAGGACAGCACCACCCCAGACTTTGGCGGAACAGAGTGGGCAGGAGGAACGGTCCACTGCAGGCTCTTCTGCTGGCCCGAGTAAGTAGTTCTATTTTTAAGATAATTACACTTCCCTAACTCTATTTTTTACAAAATAGTCTTTGATCTTCTTGTAGACTGTTTCTACATTCTTATCCTGCCTCTCTACCATCACTCTCTGTGCTACTATTATTTACTATTATTTATGAGTCGGTCTGTGTAGGTATCTAAGCTTGCCTAGTCGGCAAACGGTGCTAAACAAAACTCTGATCCAGCAATAGCTCTAGAGGCACTCAGTGCAGTCCTCTGGGTTGCCCTTGCTGTCTATTCCAGTCTTCTTAATGTTAGTGCTTTGACAATATCCAACAACAAAATGTCAATGTCCACCTGGTGGTGATTGGGAGTAGTTGGTTCTGTCCGTAATTATAAATATGTTGCACGTTAAAGAGCAAGCATTCATCAGTTGTGCCAAAAAGAGTTGCATGTTATGGCTAAGCATATAAGTTAACACCCTCCCCAAAACCGGGACTTCTTTTCAGTCCCAATAATCTAAAAATATGACATGTTTTTTCTAGGCGTCACAACATCTGATGCAGCACTTGCCACCACCAGTGCCGGGGCCAGCAGCGTGGAGGGGTCCACTCAAGAGGCGGCGCCACCAGGAGTAGCTGAGGGGGATGGCTCAGCAGCGACAGACGGTGGTAAGTTATTATTATACTCCTTACTTATTGACATTTTAGAGTAGGCTCGCAAAGGAGTGTATGATGTTCTGTACAGTAGAAAGTACACTACTACAAGTACACTGTACTGTTAAGAACAGTTACTGATTTAGAACTACATTTTGTTTTAGCCAATCACGAAGAAGAGAGTCACTGTTGTACATTGATTCTTCATGTAACATGGTTGTCTTTTGTCTTAGTCCTTTCTTTGTGTTTTCTTGTTCTCTGCCTACCACAATGCCTATGTATGTTCTGACTTCTACCTGGAGAGTTCCACTAGTGTCAGTTGGTGGTCTGGTCAGCTGGCGAGGTTTGTGCTCGGCTGTGTCCTACAATAAATCTACATGCAATCAACTAGAAATATCTTGTTATCTATTACGATCTTATTTACAACATTTTGGCGACGTTTTCTGCTGACCAGACCAGAGAAGAAACCATCTAACACAGCCTGAGCTACACCTCGCGAAAAGAACCCACTGCTCTACACCTTTGTGCTGCCAGTCTTGTGATCAGAGTAAACAAGAAAGAAGAAACCGCATCAATAAGAGATAAGTCAAACGAATTTTGCGCAACTAAGAAAAGCTTATCTTTTACAAGCGTGAGTTTATTACTGTTCCCTGGCAGCGCTGCGCTACAAGAACTTAGGACTCTGTGGCAATAAGTAAGGTGTAGAGAAAACTGAAGAAGCTATCCTCAAGTATTTGTAGCGCCTCGTGATTTTTAGGAACATGTTTAAAGTAGCGACAAAAGTCAAACTAAACTACTTTGCAACCAGCTGCAGCTTAAAGCAAGGAAAAAGGAACTGCCTTTAATGTGAAACCCATTACAAGTTTGAAAAGAAACCAGTATCTTTTAAATATAACTGAAGAAAATTTCTCCTCTGTTTCCTATATGGTTTCTAATGAAATCTTGGACTCTTGAAACTGCCTAGAGCGGAGAGTTGTATTTTTAAAGGTTAACCCACAGCTGCAGGGAAGGAAAAGCGACTATTCTCGTGAAAATCGGAAACATGCTGTCACAAACGAGTGATTTATACACATTACGGAGTATGTAAAGCAGAAACGATATTTAACTTCTTCTACCGTAGGTCTTTGGTACTTGTTATTACCGTTATTCCCTCTCCGTGTTTATCTGCACTTGTCCAAGACTGATTTGAAAATGATGACGCATCTAGTTTTCCATTTCAGTCAGCGGAGGAGCAGCATGCTCGATTGTGACGTGGGGCTTCATTTCACCGTGGAAGGTAATCATTCAATGCTGACAGGCTGGCTGCATCATTGCGCATTGTCACGCAGCGTGTAAAGTCACTGCGTGAGGTCAAGCACCCATTTTGTTTTCACCATGTACTTTAGTTTCCATGGCAACTGAGCTTCCGGAGCAAACACAATGAAATAGTCTTGTGTTAAAATAATTTAGACCAAGGGTTATTTTTCTTGAAACAGCGTTCGTTCCTGGATGCAAGTGTTGAACTTCCAAAGGCAAGAATGTGATGCGCTCCAAGGTTTATGCTGAGAGTTTAAGTAAGTGAGCTTCATGAAAATCTTTTTGTTCCCGTGTGCGTGTTCAACTGCTGCATTTAAGTTCCACACTCTGAAGGGATTTCTCGTGCTTCTCATATCCTTTGCTAGTGTTTGGTTCATTCAGTGTCAATATTCTTTCACTCGACAACTTTCAACACGGCAGTATTGTCCACTTGCATTTTCAAGGACAGTTTTTGGTGTGAATCCTTTCACAACAGTGTCATCTTGTGGACTTATTAGGTACTGTTATTTGATTTGTTTTTCTAAACACCAGGATCAGATTATTACCGGTGTACATAACTGGGGCGAAGAAGTCCAGTCTGACAGAAGTAAATAAAAAAAAATAAAAAAAGTACAGCGTGTCCAGGAACAACAAAGTGATGCACGAATCAGTTAAGGAGCAGAGGCTGTTCAGTGGATCTAGAACAGAAATAAAGTTCCACACAATTGGAAGTTGGTCAAAGAACCTGGGAAAAACAAAGCATGGACAGTGGTCTTGCAAGTAGAGTCAAGTTTGCAAGATGAACAAAATGTTCACAACCGGGACAAAGGTCCCAGGTGAGAGTCTCGACGGAAGGTCTACATCGGGAACAGAGGTCCCAAGTGAGACTCTGGATAGTAAGTTCTAACAGGACAGGAAGTAGGTGCGGATTGTCCCTGTACCTTGGTGAAGGTATGGATGAAAAATCTAAAAGAGGGACGAAGGTCCCAGGCGGGACTCTGGACGGTAGGTCCACAGCGGAGACAAAAGTCTCTGGTGAGACTCTGGTCTGTAAGTCGAAGGAGAGTCTCTGGATGGTTGGACTTCAACAGAGGATAATGGTCCGAGGTCAGTCTCTGGACAGAAAGTTCCTGGTGAGTCTTTGGACAGTAAGTCCACAACCGGGGGCTAAAGTCTCTGGAGAGGCTCAGGATTGTAGGTCCCAGGTGATCCTCTGGACAGTAAGTCCTCAATGGTGGTCAAAAGGCAAAAGTGTGTCTCTGGACTGTAAGTCCAAGGTGAGTCTCTGGACAGTAAGTCCGCAACGGGGAAAAGTTCCTGGGGAGACTCGGGATGGTAAGTCCCAAGTGAGTCTCTGGTTGGTAAGTCCAAAACAGGGGACAAAGGTCCCAAATGAGACACTCTGGTCAGCAAGTTGTAAGTGAGTCTCTGGACTGTAGGTCCACAACGTTGATGAAGAATCCAAGTTAGTTACAGGGAAAGGTCGATGCATGTCTCGGGATCGAAAAGAGGCATGGATTTCATTGTCTAGCTGGGAGAGGACAAAGTTTACCGTCAAGTGGCCGGGACTGAAATTGTACTGATGGTGACTTCAAAACTTAGCAAAATCTGAATTGGGACTGTGAGTCCTGAAGCATGTCACTAGAGCAAGGTGAGGATTCTGTGTCGGAACGAATCCAAGAAGTAAATTTGAGACTGAAGGGTTTCAAGATCTTCCTGGGGCCAGTCGGTACCCATGGTATACTCTATGTAGGGCGTGTTGGAGTATAAATTCCAAGGTGTGAACCTTGTGCAACGTTTGTTGTAGCTTGTATTTTGGGTGTCAATGTGGAAAATGTGTGGCTGTACTTTCCCATGGCGGTGTCTTTTACCCAATGGTGTATCCTTCTTTGAGGAGGGGGTGGGGCCAGTCGGTACCCATGGTATACTCTATGTAGGGCGTGTTAGAGTATAAATTCCAAGGTGTGAACCTTGTGCAACGTTTGTTGTCACCCTGTTTTGTTGTGTTGTTGGTGGTTAGGCCACCGAGTTTGTTAGTAAATGTTGCATGATTGTGAGAGTTCAACACCAGGTATGTGATGACGGTTTCATGGGTCTCTTTGGGAGCGTTTTGGGGGTCAGTGTGGAAAGTGTTTTGAGAGCTGTTGTGGCTCTACTTTCCTATGGATGTGTCTTTTACCCAATGGTGTACCCTTCTTTGGGGAGGGTGTGGGGCCAGTTGGTACCCATGGTATACCCTATGTAGGGCATATTGGTGTATAAGTTCCAGGGTGAACCCTGTGCAACCTGTTTTGTGTTATTGGGGTTAGTGAGGAAAGTGTATTGAGAGTTGTTGTTGTAGTACTTTCCTATGGTGGTGTTTTTACCCGTTGGTGTACCCTTCTTTGGGGAGGGTGTGGGGCCTGTTGGTACCCTTAGTTGTTGTTGTTGTACTTTCCTATGGTGGTGTTTTTACCCGTTGGTGTACCCTTCTTTGGAGAAATTGTGTTGGAAGTTAGTCAATCATCAGGTTAACCATCCTGTGCTGTCGTGTGGTGTAGCCTAATTTGGAGGGTGTGGAGTTGGTGAGTAATCAATACCTACATTAGTTCTCAGGTTGACTGGTTTAGTTTTTCTGTAATAGGTAGTAGTGTTAGTGCTGCTCTTATTGGTCATTGCCCATGTCAGTTCCCAGGTTGTCTATCCTGAGGTGTACCCTGTTTAAGGAAAGTTGTGTTATTTACCAGGCTTAGTTCCTTATGTTGTTCCTTATTTTGAGGGGTCATGTTTACACTGTCTGTGTGTCCGTAAAAAGGGTATTTTGGGTTTCTTTAACTTTCTTGGGGTATGTTGTGTTTCTCCCAAGGGTCTATGTTTATGCCTACCTTTGGTTAATATGGTTCCTACCCTATGGTGTACTCGTGCTTGGGGAGGTTGTGGGCGCGAGCACCTTTCCTTGTTGGATTGATTTTCTTTCCTCTAAACCTTGTTCTGGTTTCTCTAAGGGAGGGGGATGGAGTGTAATGATATTTCGGATTTATCTTGTTTTTGTACAACATGGGGTAGGTGTTGTTTGGTTGTTTGAGTGTTTTGTTTCACCTCACTCTTCTCTTTTCATCCTGTGTCTCTGATTACTCTTTTGTCTTTGTGATTTTCGTTGCAGTCTTTTGTATTGTAATCTTTGTTTTCCTTTATTTCTTTTCTTTTCTATAAAGGAGGGAGATGTGTTGTACATTGATTCTTCATGTAACATGGTTGTCTTTTGTCTTAGTCCTTTCTTTGTGTTTTCTTGTTCTCTGCCTACCACAATGCCTATGTATGTTCTGACTTCTACCTGGAGAGTTCCACTAGTGTCAGTTGGTGGTCTGGTCAGCTGGCGAGGTTTGTGCTCGGCTGTGTCCTACAATAAATCTACATGCAATCAACTAGAAATATCTTGTTATCTATTTCGATCTTATTTACAACAGTCACCCTTGACTTACCAATAGCATTAGCGTCGGTAGTTCTCGAGTAAGCAATGGCCCCCTCTATTTGACTTCATATCAGCTGGGAAACTTTTATCGTGAAGCCAAGTCATACCAGATGAACTTGAGGGATGTGATGAACGAAAAGGGATAGATCTTAGGGTCAATGGAAGGACGAGCGAGTAGTAACATCTATGACTAAAGAATGATACGTATTTTTGAATGCAGGCAGAGGTGGCTGATAGGAAGGAATCAGATGCCTGGCTGCTTGAAGCAAGGATGGTTGGAAGAGAAAGAAAAAATGACTGCCTGTGTTGGTCAATCAGAAAATTCATGTGTGGTGTGCATTGCCATACATCATTTGGGTGAAACGCAAGTCAAGACGGTGGTTTACCAAATGAAAAGGGTGTTATTTGGTTGTTGAGAAAAAGTAAATTTGTTACAGTTGAGACATCAAGAATAATAATAGACGTTTACTTTGGAAGCCTGGATGGTATCTTCTTTCTCATACATAGCAGAGGTGTATATAGAGCAGACGCTCAGTGCATGAAGAGTGTTACTTTGTTCGAACAGCATGTCCGTGCCAGAGTACCAAAGCAGAGGAAATCCAAATACTACAAGTTGTGATTGTTCTGAAACTCTCCCTTGCCTAAAGTAACAGTACAGTAGTTCACTTTGCAAGCACAGCATATATTGTGTATGTTTTGTATAGTTGACAATTATATCAAGTCAAGTCCCTTCCTCCGGCAATTATGGTTACCACACTCACTCCCTATGTTCATAATTTTCTTTCTGCTGTGTTAATCATGGGTGAACTATCGCTGTTGTTCACTCAATCTATCAGAATAAAGCACCTGAAGTCATGCATCACATAAGCAAAGAGATCATGTGATCGGCTGGAGACATGATCAGAAATGAATAATCTTCATTTTCCTTTTGTAATACTGAAGGCCCAGGGGAGGGCAGTGCGAAATATAAATTACATTGAGCAGTAGCCCTTGATTTAACCGAGTATGGCCAGTGCCACCCCTATAAAAAAGTTCTCTATCCCCACCTGCATATACTGCTTAAAGTAATGCATGCAAGTCTGCGTCATCATGGCTTGTGTCTCTTTTTCTTGGGTGCAAGCGAACTGAGCTGGCATTATGCCGGCTACCACAAGTTTACGTATAAGTAATTTGTTTCGCAAAAGTAGAGAAAAAAAGACGAATACTCTCTGACTCTCTGACTATGTATTGAGTCCATAGTTCTGCCTGGTAGTAGAATTCCTGAAACTCCCACTGTTACAGGCCTACAAAGACGGCGGAAAGATACATGCCAAAATGTTATACTGTGCTTGCAAATTGCTAGTGTTACTGTGAGACAACTTTCTGTTGAATTATTTTGTGTTATTGTTAAAGAGTATTGGTTACATTATTTTTCTTTCTTTCTTCATATAGATGCTCCCAAAAAGCTCACCAGAGGGGAGATGGCTGTCCGGACCAGGGCCCGGAAGATGAAGGCCATTCGTGTTGAATATTGCCAGCTGTGAGCTTGGGAAAACGAGGAGGGAACATCAACAACCTCCTCCAGCACTGCCCCCGTGTCCACCAGTCAGCAGCCTCCATCCCAGCGCCGTGCTCGGACAGCCCCCGTCGCAGCTCAGCTGCAAAATAACCATCAGCAGCTGGCCCCCTCAGAGCCTGGAAGGCACGCGTGCGCCGCCTAACGTTACGAGTAGACTCCCTGGAGCGCAAGGTGGACGACCTAGAAAAAAGCTCTGGGACCTCCGCAAGGACCGCCTGCCCAAACACCTCCGGAAGTGACTGTGTCCCTTGCCCCTTTTTTAAAGACTGTTAGGGGGGTGGGAATCGGGAGTTGGGGATTATTTATTTTTGGACTAATTGAAATGGACAATTGTTTGTGTTAGGGAGGGGTGGGACTAGTTTATTTTTGTTAGGGGAAATACATCATTATTTATTTTACATACTTCAACATAGTGTATGCTTTGATCTTATTTTGTGGGGTGGTAGGCGGGAGTTACGGCACGTTTGGTTTTCCTCAAACTTACCAGCATGAATTATCTAAAACGTCCAAAAATTTTCAAAAGTGCCACTAACAGAGTTAGTTATTCAATTGGCCTACTAGTACTTTACTTGTACTGCTATCAGTCTCTCCTCCGCATCCTAGCCCATCTTTCTACCTCCCCAAAATGGTTATCTTACCTGTGATTCGTGTTTAAGAATAGAGCTAGGCACAGCGCTGGCTGCATGGCAAATGGCGATTACACCATCCCGGACCGAAATTCCGTTTTTGTGGTGTTAGTAGGAGTGGTACCACACTAGCAGTAGCAGCATATGAAAACCAAAGTAAAAAAATGAGACATTGAGTGGCCTGAGAGGAGTATTAGAAAGAACAGTAGCCTAAGCAATGCTGAAGATAAGTATGGGAAAAAAAGAATTGCATGGATGATTATGGCTACAACAAGAATAGTGACACAGCAGCGTAACACAACAAGTCTTCTTGACATGTAGGAGGATGATGTTGACGATGGATCCAATCAATGGAGGGCATGAAATTCAGAATTTATTTTAAAAAATACTCATTGTTTTTTTTTTACCAGAATTACTATATCCTAGGATTCATCTAGCTGCCTTAAAATTGAGTTGAGGAGGTTGCTTGCACCTTATCCTTCCCAGCAAGTGTGTGGAATTATTGTTGTAATTTACTCACACCTCAATGAAAACCACACAGCCCGGGGGAAGAGGGTTAGGGTTTGAAACTTGGATGGGAAGGGGGTTTGTGGGGAAAGTTTTGCGGAGAGAGGAAAAAAAATAACACAGCATGGACAAACAACAAATGAAGATAAACAAATCTTTGGACACTAAGCTATTCTTAAATCTTTTAAGGGACATAAATGAAGTGCATGCAGTACTACATGCATGAAGTTGTTTGCTAAATGGATAGGTTTCTGAAAAGTAAGTAGTACTTTCTACAATCATACAATGTAATAACTATGAAGAAACAATGTGACAGTACAGGGCTGCAGTAATTATGCATTTTCACTTGCCTATCTGCCCTCAAAGAGAAGAACCACTTAGTACATTAAATTAGTTTAAAAAATAGCAAAGAAAATACAATGGCTGGAGGGATGAATTGAAGCAGAGAGGAGTCACACTCATAGAAGTTCATACCAATAACATTACTTAAAAGATAAATAATAGTGACTTTATTGTATAGTTAGTAAAAACCATTACAAAAGTAAAAATACATCAATTTAAAATTGGTCAATACGGTTGTACTGGGTGGCGCTGTTGAGCCATTACAGTTGCTGTTGCTGTTGAGCAGTTGAGCGGAGCAGAGCAGTCAAGTGAGAGCGGGAGTTGTAGTGGGAGCCGGGAGCCGAGAACTGGGAGCCGGAACCGGTCAGGTCCGAGCGCACAGGTGGCATCGTAGCACCCCGAAGCTCCGAGACATACCGCACTGCACCGCACCGTAGAAGTAGAAGCGGGAGCTGGGCACGGGCCGAGAGCGTTCGTGGAACTGATTCGCCCTGAGGCACTGAGGCACACCGCACCGCACTGTCCCGCTCCGTACCGCACCGCAGAAGTAGAAGCAGAAGCAGGAGCGCCTGAAGCAGAAGCGCTTGAAAACGCATGAAACACTGGTGGCATTGAAGTGCTGTGCCGTAGCACCCCGTAGTGCCCATAGTGCCCTGAAGCACTGAGGTGCCGGCAGTCCCGTGTCGGACACAAACTCGATAGGAGGAGAGGCGGCGCCGCGGAGGCTCCTGAGGCACCTGACGTGGTTGGAATGCCTGGAGCGCCCAAAGCATTTTTGTTGAGGCGTTTAAAGTGCTAGTCGAACTGGAGCTCGAATTGCAGCAGAGAAGAGAGGCTGGGATCAAGGATAGCCAGTGCCGGGCAGAGCCATGCTCCGGCAACAATACTGACAGCAGCACTAACAGCAACTAAAGCCTGCGAAGGAGCAGTAGCATTCTGTGAGTGAGCAGCAGACCCGGTGAGGAGTAGTGGAGGGGGCTGAGTGGCAAAGGCGTCAGAGGTGTCAGTGGTGGTGTGCAGTAGTAAAGGCAGCCACTGTCTGAAGAGGAGTTTTGGAGTGGTGTGCGGAGGGGGTGTTTGGGATAGGTCAGCCCATTTTGTTAACTATCACCATGCGTAATCACTGAATACCACGCAAGTTAACGCCTCTTGAGGTCCCAGTGTACAGGTCCCAAAAGGCAGTGAGAAGCCTTGGAAAAGCCTTGGTATCAAGCCGGCCAGAACAATGAGGTCGGGGAGCACAAGAAGGAACCCCCCGCAGACCACAAAATGGAAATCCAAAACGAAAGCACCCACTAGCCCCTCCAAAGACATTGCAGCCAATTCCCACACTACCTTACTAATACCACCAATCTACTCAATTTTTGGCTCAATGAAGCCCAATCGAAAATTCACATTTTTGAAAGATCCTGTAAAAGCAATATACTCAACGCCAGTAACCTCAAATGGTCTACAAAAACCTATGACCCCGAGCAAGGCATTTACGGTGTCAGCTGTTCCACAGTCACCCCAGCCCTGTGTAAACGTCACTTCAGCAAAGGGCATTGGAATAGTTGAATTAGGCAAGTACACACAAGTAGCTCAGGGAAATAATAAGCACAAGATACAAATACAAGCTCAAGTACACACGGAACACACGGAAAACAAAAGTTACGACTTGGCCCAGGAAAAAATGAACCCCACAAAGTCGTCAGGTATCATTGAGTGGATAATGGACAGCCCTAGCGAAAAACCTTTGGAAGAGAGTATATCAAACATACGGCTTCAAAGGACCACAACGATATCCATTCCGTCAGCCCTATTAACAAATGACTTAATTCGAGATCCACCAAGGGCCAGTAGCCCACCGGTCATTGGTGATGATGAAGGAAGTAAAAACGCCAGCAAGACAGACACTGCGTATAAGGAACAACCAAATAACCACTCGACCCCAAGACTGGACTCATGTCTAAATCAAATAAAGCGAAAATCCAGAAAAGAGAGTGAGGGGTGTAATCCCTGGTTGGACTCCCAAATCTTTTCGGACAAGAATACAAGCAAAATGTCTTGTAAGACAAAACAAGATAAGCAAACAAGTGTAACTGGTTCCAAGCAAACGAAATTACACAATAAGTTTGTAGGTCCTACAACAGAGGTACAAGGAGAAATCTCACGCGAACAGCATCGAAGCAATCTACCAACACAGGAGCGAGTAAACAACAATTTAATTGAGATATCTAGTGAGCCAAATCAGGACGTAGAAACCCAAGAACGTTCAGCTTTGCTCATCTGCCAGAATTTGTGCGCCGTCAGGAACCATCAATAATAGAAATTTCTAGTTTGTCAGCATTGAGTGAACCATCATCTGCAAAAAGATCATTACACAAAGGCTTTCCGCATAAACAAAATGAGGATTACCGAACTCTATCGGCTCTTGATGAACACTCATACAGCAAACTTACGTCAAACTTTACTAAAGCAAACGCATGCCAGCAAGCGGGAATTCACGGTCTCAACCAAAACCTGGAATCCATAAATATTTTACACAGTGCACTGGGTAACATTTTGGAAACCTCGATTAAAACTTTAAACATGCAGTCAGACAAACTGGATATTCAAATTCACTTAATGAGTACAATAGCTGAACATAAATCCAGTATAAACAAAAAACTGGATACCATAGGACATTTGTTTTACATTTCTCAGGAATGGTCTCGTCCCTGGACTCAGCTCCCAAACTGCACCTGTAGCCCAATACTGGATAAGCTAAAGGACTTGCCATCTATACTCAAATACATCCTACAGGAATGCAAGTACGCAAACCAGGGCGCCAATAGTACATTAAATGAAAGAGATCTCATCGTTCAACCAAAAGCCGCACCCAAAGAAGAAATAGGAAATCGAGTAAAGAGAAAGGTAGATCTGACAACAGTAGTAGTACAACAAACAACAGATAAAGAGCTGAAACAAAACATGTCAATAAAAATAAGAACTGATGAACTACAGGAAGAGCAAGGTTTTACAGGGATAAACCCAGGAGCCCCGAACAGCATCAGCCATGAACCATCATAAAAAGAACAGCTCGAACAGCACAGTGAAAAATATTTGAACATCAAACAACCCCTAACTAAAAGGCAGAAAAAAGTGTGAGGGAAAACAGAAACCAACTATTAAATCATATGCCTGCAACCAAGCAGGCTCAGGTCAACTTCCTGATCTTTAACTGCCCAAAACCACTAGCTAAAACTAAAGTTGGCAATGAAGAGGGGTCACATCTGTTATCAATAACACCAAAACCTCGGGGCAGCCTCCGGAAGCATAGCTCTAAAGTAAAAGGGCAGCAGCTCACCGTCAAAGAGGAACGTTGTAACAACCAAGCCCAAAAAAAAGATCAAGAACATCAACAACATTAGAGGAGATCGCCTATGTAGCAAGTTCAGATACAGATGACCCAAATAAGGACGAAAATGCAATCCTAGCCACAACATCAAGTAGTGTGGATTGGAGTCTCGAAAGTATTGATTATGATTGCTCGCAATTGAATAGAACATTAGGGAGTCCTAAGGACGAGCTAAATAACAATGGGAATAAAGTACGACAAAAAACCTGGGCTATGCAGCAAGGAACTAACCATCAAAAAATGAAACAAGAGCACAGTAGACATGAGTCTAACAAGTATGGATGCCAAAGGAAATCCATGGTGGAAAAGGGGAGTTATGGCCTAGCTGCAGAGCGCATTTGGACTGGGGGGGTTTGGGGGCATTGCTGGGAAGGTCTAATATCGGGCGCAATTGGTTTGGACAAAATCCAAACTTGACGACGGATGGCCTGCTGATTCAGTTGTACTTGTGCTGCCTCCTTGAAATTTCTGCTGCTCTTTTTCGAACTGAGTGGCTGACACAGCGAGCCAATGTTTGTACTTTGAAACATCTGCTTCGTCAAAAGGAATGAATGCTTTGCTGGCCACTGCCTTTTTGTACCGTAGATCCAGAATAGTGGCACAAATGTAATGTTGTTCTGTATGTATGTTTTTAAGCTTTTCATTGTGAAGTAGGCGCCTTAATAACTTCTCCGCCAAATCATATGCTTCTCGCTTTTTAGCATCATCTCTGAACGTTGAAGACACGTCCTTCAGTTGGTGCTCTCGCATGACCAACAATGGGATAGCTTTGCCCAAAGAACAGTCCTCCCTGCTGAATTCACGCGTGAAGATCTCATAAGGACGAAGCATGTCTGTCAGGCTTGCAATTAGCTTCCATTCCTCCAACTCTAGCCTCATGTCTTTCTGAGTAGAACCCAGTTTATAGACATACTCATTTATTATCCCCCACTGCTCAGACAGACGCTCAAGCATGTAAAAGGTTGAGTTTCAACGTGTTGCCACTAACCCTGGGCAGAGTGGGCGGAGTGGGGCTTCGCGGAGCTACGCGAAGTGGGCGAGAAACTACGCCCACCTCCGCACTCCGCGCAGCCCCACTACGCAAACACCACTGGCCGCCAGCCCCGCCACCCGCCTCCCGCCCGCCCTCCCTAAATACTTTAAATTAAAGGAGTCAAATAATTTAAAACGCACTTACCTTGCCCGCCGCGTCCCCGGGGCTCGCTATCTTCCGTCTTCCGTCTTCTTTACTAATGCGCATGCGCGGCCGCCCGCGCATGCGCATTCCTCACGAGAAAATGCGCATGCGCGGCCGCCCGCGCATGCGCATTAGTAAAGAAGACGGAAGACGGAAGATAGCGAGCCCCGGGGACGGGGCGGGCAGCGGCGGGCAAGGTAAGTGCATTTTAAATTATTTGATTCCTTTAATTGAAAGTATTTAGGGAGGGCGGGAGGGAGGCGGGTGGCGGCCAGCTGCGCTCCGTCTGCGGAGCGTGCGTAGTGCCGCCTGGCTACGCCCGCTCCGCAAAATGCGGAGTAGGCGGCACTACGCACACTCCGTGCACGGAGCGTAGCTGGCCGCCCACCCCTAGTTGCCACCTCCTGGATTAGTCCTTTGACTGGCAGTTTACGTTCATGTTGAATGCTCCTCAGCTGCTTCCGGGCCTTAAAAGAATGGCTGAAATGTGTGCAGATTCTTCGGCAGATTGTCAGTAATTTAATGACGGTGTCTTCTTTTTTCAAGAATTCTTGCACCACGATGTTAATACTGTGCGCCAAACACGGCACTCTGAAATATTCACCATCAGTCATGGCCCTAACTATATTACTGCCATTATCCATGGAAACATAACCAACTATGCGATTTCTTGGATGCAGCCATTCATTGACCTTCCTGTTAAACTCCTCCAAAAGGTTAGCTGCAGTGTGAGATTTCTCCATGGCAAACATGCCTACTCTTGCATGTTTGCGAGTAGCTTGAAAAACTGTGTCCGTGTCAACACCTGCTTGTTTTAACTGTTGTTTGACCCCTGCAAAAGAGACCCAGTGTGCAGTGATACACAAGTAATCAAGGGCTTGGCAACTGGTCCACATGTCTGTTGTCATGTGGATAGTGTGAACAGCAATCTTCAGAATAGCTGCGCCAATCACCTCCAGCACATCTTGATGTAGTGCTGGAACAGCAATCCTGGCAAAATAGGACCGGCTAGGAACCTTCCATTTAGGGCAGACTGTTGCCACAAGTTCAAGAAAACACACCTCTTCCACAAAAGAGAAAGGGAGAAGGTCCAGCGCTAGCATTTTAGCCAGCTTTGCGTTATACAGACGTACCGTTGGGTGGTTGCGTTCAAATGGCGCCTCCGACCAGAACATTTTGCTAATAGTTAGCTGGACCATTTTACGTGATGATGATGATGACTTCTTCAAACCAGTTAGGCCCAGTGATGTAGTTTTTCGCATTGGTGTCTCTCCCTGGCTCTTACTGTGCCTCATACATGTTGCAGGGGTAGAGAGCGTGGGCAATAATACTGCAGTGCTGCTGCCAGGGGTACTGGGTGCACCAGAAAAAATGTTGGTTGGTTCTTGACTTCCCCCCTGCACAATCAGCCCCTCGTCAGCATCAGATGCAATGTGAATGGATACATTTGGATCAGTTCTACTTAGGACTTCCTGGATCTTACTTAGGTGCGCATACCACTGGAAAGGGTGGTGTTTTTTTAGATGACCTCTCTGGCCTCCGGTACCATAGTTGGTACCAAGCTTACCCCGACCAACTGATACTTTACAAATCGAGCAAACGACCATGTTTTCCGCCTTTTGGCTAACAGTAAAGAAGTCCAAAACTGGGGACTGGAGATGTCTGCTGGTGGTGGAGGTGCTACTTTTACTTTCAATGCCAGATGAAGTGGAGGATGGGCGTGGCTGAATTTGTTTCTGTTGCTCACTTACAGCAACACTACTTGAGGTAATGGAGGTCGAGCTGGATTGAGGTACCTGCCGTCCCTTCTGACGAGAAAATATGGAAGCTGTAGGTCGTGTTGGTGTTGTAGTTAACTGCGTTGGTGGTGGTACCAGAGGAACATCGCCCACATCCCGCTCAGCAGCCATTCGGGATAGGGTTAAAATGTCTGTCTGATGCCTGCCCGCTGGGGCTGGAGTGACGACTGTGATGATTGGGTCGTCGTCAGACTGTTCATCAGCAGCAGAAGACACTACTTATTGTTCGTCGTCATCACCCATAAGTCGAAGCCTTGCGGGAACCTTCCTTTTAGGCTTAGCTACCTTTGTCGGCTCATGGCGTGACTCACTCTCAGACTGCATTGCTGGGTTCCAATCACGATCAAGGTAATCAGAATGAAGGGGGCTTGAAGAAGAACTTCTAATAGTAGTTGTAGCCCTCCTTGACCTTTTTCTTGCTGGGGATCTGGAAGACAATGGATTATCATCAGGAGGAGTGGCTTCCTCGGATGATACCTCCTCTTGAATATCAATTTCCTGATGTGCCCCTACTTCTGGAGGAACAAGTGTTGTAGGCAGTTGTGCCGCTCCATGAACCTTTAGTTGCACCTCTCCATGCACCTGTCCATGCGCCTCTCCTTGCGCCTCTCCTTGCGGCTCTACTTGCGCCTCTCCTTGCCCATGTACTTGCGCTTGTACTAGTTGCACCTGTGGTTGTCGTTGCACCTGTGGTTGTTGAACACTCGTCTGCTGAGTTACACCCGGCGTTGATTAGATAGTACTTTCTTGTGATCAGCCAACATCACTGGTTGATGGTGATTGAACAACCACAATGGCTGCCGCAGCAGCACTCATGGTCTTGGACCTAACTTAGCGTGGTGGCACTGAGCCCAATTAAGCGGAGGTGCTGCTTCCAGCTTGGTCCCCGGTGGACACCTCTGATGCTGCAGGCGTAGTTTTTGTTCTCCAAAAAAAGGTGTTGGTGGGCACACCAGTCTCCTTGGTAGGTGGTGCCACTTGCTTCTTCTGCTCCTTCTTACTGGCAGTGGCATTGGAACTTTTTTCGCTGAGGCGCTACGGCCACCTTTCTTTGGGCCCATCTTCTTCAGATGTCAGAACAGCAGGCCGCAGTTGCACATGTTGCAGAGTTGTCTTGTCTGTAGCCACACGTGACGTCACGTGACGTTGTGCTGCACACACCACTGCAGGACTTCTTCCTGGCGCTGGTGGTTCTCTTGTGCACCTAAACGCAATGGAAGCCAGAGGAACATCAGTTAAACACCCTAAAAAGTCGAAAAGCACACAAAAATCACCACAATCCAATGCCACCCATGCCCTCAATGATGTTTAAATTCAAGACACCCCACAGAAAGACTAGGTCCATGCACCACTCAGTACCCCTGGGCATAATGGTTGAAAGCAAGGCAAACTGGGTGCAGGCCTGAGCACACTGCCTGGCTTCAGTCAGAAAAGTCGAAAAGCACACAAAAAATCACCACAATCTAATGCCATCTATGCCCTCAATGATTTTTAAAAATAACATATTTTATTAATATTTTATCACCATACAGACTGAAATGTATATCACATCACCTATATCTATCAAATATGTTTCCACGTTTACTCTTAACTAACCCCTTGGATCCCCCCTTCCCTCTTCTGTTGGTGTGGGCACATTTCAAGTACACATATCACATCACAATAGCAGCTATACAGATAGCTGTTCACAATACAATTCACTTATCGACAATCACATGCACAATCATTACATATTAATCCCCATCTTCCTTTTGTGAATCCAGCAGGGCCTGGACCAGTGCTTCCCAAGCTCTTGCCAACTCCAAAATCTTTTCATTCTCTGCTCGTTTGGCTTGTTGGAATCTAATGACGCTCTCACTGCTAGCCCACTTACATAGCTCTGTTCGCCATCGCTTGCTTGATGGTCCCTCCCTTGACTTCCAGTGCCAAGTTATTTCTCGCTTAGCCAACAATAACCCTAGGTCGATAAATTTGCTAGTTATTTTCGTTTTAACTCTATGCGGGAACCATTGTATCAAGCAAGTTGCCATGTCATAATCTAAATGTCTATCTGTTACAGCATTCAGGAGTTCCCCCACCTCTGCCACATATCGTCCCATGACCGGGCAGTTCCAGAGCATGTGCTCCAGTTCCACGCCCTGTTCCAAACATCTAGGGCACGCTGCATCTTGGACCTGGAAATATTTCCGGATCTTCCCTGAGGTCAGATAAGCTCGGTGTAGTATAAAAAATTGCACCTGCTGGAACCTTGCATTTCTGCTCCCCTTCCATGCTCTCTTAAGAATGTGGCCCCATGCTGCTTCTGGTATTGGTCAGCCTATACTCGTCTCCCATTTGAATTTCAGATCTTCTAGTGGTCGCAGTCCTTCATGTAACATCTGAGACTGAAGGCATATGACGGCTTTAATAGTCCCTGTGGCCATTACGACGTATTGGCAAGCCATTGTGGTCACTGGTTCCATCTGCCTACCTTTCCAATGCTTCAGAATTGCCGCTATTACCGCTGCATACATCAGGAAGCTACTCTCAGGGAGACCATACCTTTCTTGCATCACCTGGAAGGGTAGCAACCCCCCATCAGTGTACAAGTCCCCTACCATTTGGAGTCCTAGCTGTTCCCATTCCAGGAGGGGAGTCCAGTCCCATCCATGTGGCAGCGCTGTTAGCATGCCCAATGGAATTTCCGGTGCGTACGGGTCCTCCACTCCCACCCTACACTTGCTCCTATTCCAACATAGCCTCAGTGTTCTCTCTTCCATTGTGAGGTCTCTCAGGTAACGTTTTTCCTGTAGGACTATATATGAGAGGACATGTCTTTGTATCCCCTTTCCTCGCATATTTTCAGGGCCCCGAAATTCCGCTGCAATGCCTTGCGTAAGGACCTGTAGCTGCACTGCTAAGTAATAAAGCTCAAAGTCAGGAACTGCCATTCCGCCTTCTGTTTTAGGTCTCATCAATGCAGTCAGCGCTACTCGCCTCCGCCCAGTCCCCCACAGGAAGCCTTTGGTCAAAGACCTTAGTTCTTTAAACATATGCGGAGGTATCCAAACTGGAAGGTACGGAAATAATAAAGCAATCTAGGTAAAGCTAGAATGTTGAGTAGGGCCACCCTCCCCACTACCGAGAGGGGGTGTGTTGACCAGAACGCCATACACCCCTTCATCGCACTTATACAGCACCCCACATTCCTCTCTAGCATATCCTTACTGTTGTGATAGATTCTACCCCCCAGGTATGTGAGGCATGTCGGTTCCCACTTTATCTCTCTAGCTAATTTCGGTGGGTTCGTACATGGCCGGACCGGGAAGAGGCACGTCTTACGCCAATTTACCCTAAGGCCTGAAAGTTCTCCATATCGCGAGAACAGAGATACTGCCCCTCGCAATGTCTCATCTGTGTTCTCCAAGAAGAGGAGCAAGTCATCCGCATATAACGATATATACTGTGGTATTCCATTGAACCTCAGTCCCTGAAAGATTTGACCTGATCTTGCTCGGACCGCGAGGGGCTCTATTGCTAGAGCAAATAACAGTGGAGATAACAAGCACCCCTGTCTCGTCCCCCTCAGCACTGGGTACTGGGTGGATATTACTGCCCCCAATCGTACTCTGGCCTTCGCCGAGGAATATAATACCCTTGTCCAAGTCCCAAACTGTTCTCCCAGCCTGAACCGCTCCAGAACCTTGTGAAGGAAAGCCCACTCCAAACTGTCAAACGCCTTTTCTATGTCTTCTGATAGGACCGCTGGCAATTTTAAATCTTGGTGGTTGTCTCCCATAACCCGTACCAACCTTCGTATGTTCAAAGAAGTATTCCTAGTTGGGATGAACCCCGCTTGGTCTGCGTGCACCAACGCGGTCATATGTGGCAGCAGTCGGGTTGCCAGTATCCGACTCAGTATCTTATAGTCCGCCGTCAGCATAGACAACGGCCTATAAGAGGTCACATCTGAATACTCTCGTCCTGGTTTTAGGAGGGGGATAACCAGTGCCTCTCGCATCAACATAGGCAATTGGCCAAGCTCCCCGTCTTCTGTAAAGACCTCCAACAAGCGGGGCGCCAAAATGTCTATATATTGGGCATAAAATTATATGGGTAGACCATCCGCTCCCGGTGTCTTGTTCCGGGCCATGTGTTTGATTGCACTCCGGATCTCTGTCAGTGTTATGTCCTGCCCTAATAGCTTTGCCTGTTCCTCGTCTAATTGCAGGAGCGGGACCTCCGCTAAGTACTCATCTATGTCCATTTCCTCTACCTCCAGATTGCGCTTATACAGTGACTCATAATAGGTTAAGAACCATGAAAGCACCTCGGCCTGCGAGTGATCCATGTCTCCTGCGGCCGTCTTTATCCTCATAACTGGGCCTCCTCTCGGAACTGGGTTTGCCAGCCGCGCCAGCAGCGTTCCTACTTTGTCCCCTTCTGCATGAACCCTTGTCGTGTAGTTCTTGCAATCGAAGCGTCGCAATCGCTCAACTTCAACTGCCACCATTTCCTTTGCCTCTATTAATTTCGCTTGTAGTGTTGGCTGTTCTGGCCTTTGTTTTTCTATGTCCCTCAGTTTATCCTCTGCCTTTGCCACGTCGTTGAGCGCTACTTTCCTTGCTCCTGAGTATTTACTGATACATAGCCCTCTTATTATCACTTTAAAGGAATCCCATTATACCACTCTAGTAGAGGCTGTTCACTGATTTTCCTCAAAATACCGTTCAATGCCCTCTTTCATTTCTGTGCGGAAAACTTGATCTTCCAAAGTTTCCGGGCGGAGCCGCCACGTAGGAAATGAAGATCTCGGTCGCAGCCAATTAATTGACATTAACTGTGGGTTGTGGTCAGATATAGTCCTAGCTAAGTACTCTGAGTGTACTGCCGTGTGGGCTATCGATTGAGAGCATAAGATTGTGTGTATCCTAACATGGAGCTCATGTAAGGCTGAAAAAAAGGAATAATCCCTATCTCTAGTGTGGTGCCTGCGCCATGCGTCAACTAACCCCATCTGTTGTGCCAATCTGATCTACTTCTGGCTAACCTACTAACTGGTGAATCAACTAGTGGAGGGTGTGACCTGTCAAGTGCTATGTCCGTTATCGAGTTAAAATCCCCCCCACTATGGCAGGGCTGGCCAGGTTATACGCTAGTACCCCCAAATTTCAGTCCAGAAAGCGTGCCTGATCAACATTTGCAGCATAAATACTACAGAGTACTATATCCCTGCCGTATAGCTTTCCTTCCACCGCTCCATACCTGCCCTCGGGGTCTAAGATATGTTTTGTAGCCTGGAAAGGGACACCCGCTCTCACCCAGACCATCACTCCCCTAGCGAATGCCGAGTACGATGTGCTGAAGACTTGCCCCCTCCACCTACGCTGCAGCGCCTGGCCCTCCGCTCTGGTAAGATGGGTTTCTTGAAGTAGGGCTATTTGGATTCCCCTCCTCACTAGATAAGTGTGTACCTTGTGGTGCCTCGTCATTGTATTCAGACCTCGTACGTTCCACGTGATACATCGCAATTCAGGTAATGTTCCCATTGTGTCTATACCTCAGCTTCTTGCTTCTCATGTTATGCTTGCCCACACCACAGTTCCACAATTGCTCCCCCATGCATCAACACCCCATTCAACACCCCTCTCTCTCCCCCCGAACAGGACCTAATATCAAGCTATCAGCCCCCATACAAACCTTATAACAACTCACACGACTATATCCTGCAGTAGCCACTACAGATTTGCCTTAAGGGCAGTTGAGCGGTGTCACTCGGCTCCAACAGGCAGCAACGCTCGCCCCAGACCCCACTGCCTGTGATCTCATATTGAACTTGATAAAACTGCTCCCCTCCACACCACCCCTAGGTGCAATGATATGTCCACTCTATCAATGTTAACGTGCCAACTGCTAGCGTCCACTCAGGCAGTTTATTCTTCTAGCATGCCTTACGCTGTCCTAGGCTTAACCACCGGACCCCTATTATTGTCCGTTTCCGAGACTTCAGTGTCTGAGCGCGTCTAGTCTTCTCCCGAGTCCGTCCCTACCGCCGACTCACTCCTCTGTGAACCAGTTATCGCTGCCATCACTGCCAATGCCCCTTGTATATCTGCAGCCGCTTGTGACATCAGTTGTTTCCGCAGGCTCTTGTTTCTTTTCCTTAGTCTTTGGGACTTGCGCCTCTTGAGATGCTTCAGGCAGTTCAGATTGTCGATACCCTTTACGATCTATGCCCGCTCTATAAATTTCTAGGCATGCCCACGCTTCTTCAGGTGTTAAAAAGAACTGCGTTGTACCATCTACAA
Organism: Lissotriton vulgaris; assembly: GCF_964263255.1. Taxonomy (NCBI): domain Eukaryota; kingdom Metazoa; phylum Chordata; class Amphibia; order Caudata; family Salamandridae; genus Lissotriton; species Lissotriton vulgaris. The sequence continues at coordinate 221,165,843 of NC_141685.1, forward strand.
TAACTCTCAGCTTTGCAGGGAAAATCAATGAGTACTGGATCCCTTCCTCCCTAAGCTCTTTCTTAATTGCCAGATAAGAGGCCCTGCATGTTTGAATCTCCTGTGTGTAATCCGGAAATATTGTGACTTTACCATTTCCTACTGTGAAGGGACCAGCCGTGCGTGCTCTTTGGATCAACAGGTCTCTGTCTTTGTAATGGAGTAGTCTGGCCACTACCGGTCTGGGAGGGCGGCCAGGTAACGGCTGCCAAGCTGGGACCCTATGTGACCTCTCAAGTGTGAAGTAGGAGGACAGTTCTTCTGGGGCAACCACTGTCTTGAGCCAGTTCTCCAGGTAGGCAATCATGTTGGACCCTCCGTTTTCTCCGGTAGGCCCACTATGCGTATGTTGTTGCGTCGGTTTCTACTTTCTGAGTCTTCTGCTCTCTTTCCCAATGCCACTATATGTTCCAGAGCATCCCCCAGTTTGACCTCCATAGCTGCGTGGGCCGGCATCAAGTCCCGGATGGTCAACTCATTCGTTTTCACTATATCTTCCAGTTTCGAATGGTCTGCACACAGGAGCCCCAGCCCAGTCGCCACCTGCGCAATGTCTTGTTGGAGGGCGTCTTTAGTCGCAGCAATGGCTTCTTAGAACTTGTTGAGCTGTTGCAGCAGCCCTGATTCCGACATTGCTTCCTCTGCCCCCGCTCTGCCCCACGTATGTCGTCCGTCTCCGTGGCCTCGTCTTTCTTGATTTTAGGTTTCATTTCCACCAAAGGACTGCCCCCCTGCTCAGTATAGGTAGGCTGCGTTTCTCAGGTCTTCTCTAATTCTTGCACCTTCCCCCAACGTCCCAAATATGGTCAGCTTCACTTATTGCATGTGCAATAGCTCTTAAGCGCCCAGCAGTGCCTTCCGCTTTCGTCCTCGCGCTCTCACCCTGCTCATGCAGAGCTGCGCACCTGGCTCCCGCTCCCACCTCCGCAGTACAGGGTCCAGACACACCACACCGCACTTACCCGGGCACTGCCGTCGGACTCTTCATATGTCGTTCTTCCCTCTTTAATGCGCAGTCTTTCCCGTGTCGTCCCACTTCGCTGCATCACTGAGCGTCTGCTGGGCCTCACGTCTGTCCTCTGCCTTTCCGGCGAGCTCCGTGTTGTGTGATCCGGTCCCCAGCCGCACCACTGCTAGACTGCACCCAGGATTTCAGTTGATCTACACAGGTGCTATTCTGCTGTCTCTGCTCTCCGGCGGTGTCCTCGGGCATTGCACTTCACAGCCCGCGTCCCAGTGATCCTTCACCTCAAAGGCCGAACAGCCGCCCAGCCGCCATTTTGATGTTCCTCTTCGGTCCCACTGAGCGCTAGGTACACCGTTATCACTCTCCCCTCCACATTGCCGTCACAGCAGTTCCTAAATCCTTTCACCCTCTTCCCCTATCCCCGCAGCAGTCTCTCGGGGGGTTTCTTGCTGTTAAGGCTCGTTAGCCACTAGGCTCCGCCGCCATTTTGCCAGTCATTCTGGAGCTGCTCTGCTGTTTTAACTTGCCACTTGAGCCGTGCAGGCTCCGACTGCTCCGTGATCGCTTCTCTGCCTGTCCCCAACTTCTCAGGTAACCGGAGCACTAGTTCTTTCAGTAGGGCATATGAGGCAATCAGGATTTTTGCAGGGATCGGGCACGGAGCCACAAGCTCACGCGCCTCTCCCATCGGCGCCCAAGCCACGCCACATCCATGCCCTCAATGATGTTTAAATTCAAGACACCCCACAGAAAGACTAGGTCCATGCACCACTGAGTACCCCTGGGCATAATGGTTGAAAGCAAGGCAAACTGGGTGCAGGCCTGAGCACACTGCCTGGCTTCAAAATGGACCCTTGACCCCCACCACATGGCCAGGCCCTGCCTGGACCAGACCTCAAAATGGCCCCCACCTACATGGCCAGGCCCCAACAACACCCCAAAAAGTCGAAAGGCACACAAAAATCACCACAATCCAATGCCATCCATGCCCTCAGTGATGTTTAAATTCAAGACACCACACAGAAAGACTAGGTCCATGCACCACTGAGTACCCCTGGGCATAATGGTTGAAAGCAAGACAAACTGGGTGCAGGCCTGAGCACACTGCCTGGCTTTAAAATGGCCAATGACCCCCACCACATGGCCAGGCCCTGCCTGTGCCTGGCCTCAAAATGGCCCCCACACACATGGCCAGGCCCCAACAACACCCCAAAAAGTCAAAAAGCACACACAAATCACCACAATCCAATGCCATCCATGCCCTCAATGATATTTAAATTCAAGACACCCCACAGAAAGACTAGGTCCATGCACCACTGAGTACCCCTGGGAATAATGGTTGAAAGCAAGGCAAACGGGGTGCAGGCCTGAGCACACTGCGCCTGGCTTCAACATGGCCCCTTGACCCCCACCACATGGCCAGGCCCTGCCTGGACCAGGCCTCAAAATGGCCCCCACCCACATGGCCAGGCCCCAACAACACCCCAAAAAGTCGAAAAGCACACACAAATCACCACAATCCAATGCCATCCATGCCCTCAATGATGTTTAAATTCAAGACACCCCGCAGAAAGACTAGGTCCATGCACCACTGAGTAACCCGGGCCATAATGGTTGAAAGCAAGGCAAACTGGGTGCAGGCCTGAGCACACTGCCTGGCTTCAAAATGGCCCCTTGACCCCCACCACATGGCCAGGCGCTGCCTGTACCAGGCCTCAAAATGGCCCCCTCCCACATGGCCAGGCCCCAACAACACCCCAAAAAGTCAAAAAGCAAACAAAAATCACCACAATCCAATGCCATCCATGCCCTCAATGATGTTTAAATTCAAGACACCCCACAGAAAGACTAGGTCCATGCACCACTGAGTACCCCTGGGCATAATGGTTGAAAGCAAGGCAAACTGGGTGCAGGCCTGAGCACACTGCTTGGCTTCAAAATGGACCCTTGACCCCCACCACATGGCCAGGCCCTGCCTGGACCAGCCCTCAAAATGGCCCCCACCTACATGGCCAGGCCCCAACAACACCCCAAAAAGTCGAAAGGCACACAAAAATCACCACAATCCAATTCCATCAATGCCCTCAGTGATGTTTAAATTCAAGACACCCCACAGAAAGACTAGGTCCATGCACCACTGAGTACCCCTGGGCATAATGGTTGAAAGCAAGACAAACTGGGTGCAGGCCTGAGCACACTGCCTGGCTTCAAAATGGCCAATGACCCCCACCACATGGCCAGGCCCTGCCTGTGGCAGGCCTCAAAATGGCCCCCACACACATGGCCAGGCCCCAACAACACCCCAAAAAGTTGAAAAGCACACACAATTCACCACAATCCAATGCCATCCATGCCCTCAATGATATTTAAATTCAAGACACCCCACAGAAAGACTAGGTCCATGCACCACTGAGTACCCCTGGGCATAATGGTTGAAAGCAAGGCAAACGGGGTGCAGGCCTGAGCACACTGCCTGGCTTCAACATGGCCCCTTGACCCCCACCACATGGCCAGGCCCTGCCTGGACCAGGCCTTAAAATGGCCCCCACCCACATGGCCAGGCCCCAACAACACCCCACAAAGTCGAAAAGCACACACAAATCACCGCAATCCAATGCCATCCATGCCCTCAATGATGTTTAAATTCAAGACACCCCGCAGAAAGACTAGGTCCATGCACCACTGAGTAACCCTGGGCATAATGGTTGAAAGCAAGGCAAACTGGGTGCAGGCCTGAGCACACTGCCTGGCTTCAAAATGGCCCCTTGACCCCACCACATGGCCAGGCGCTGCCTGTACCAGGCCTCAAAATGGCCCCCTCCCACATGGCCAGGCCCCAACAACACCCCAAAAGGTCAACAAGCATTGGAAATGCAATAGGTCTCGCATTAGAAAAGTTGGAGCTATTGGTCTTGTAAATGACAAATGTTTTATTTATTTGTTGCTTTTTAAAATAGCTAAATTGATAGCTTTGTCATTTACAATGCCAATAGTTATAACCTTTGCGGATGTGACACCTATAGCATTTGGAATGCAACATGTTTTGTATTTACGTGACTTAGATGGCAGCTCTGGTCGTTAGGCCACATCTCTAGAGAGCAGGAGAGTGCAGCAGGGGAGAGAAGCACAGCAATGCAATAGGTCTCGCATTAGGAAAGTTTGAGCTATTGGTATTGTAAAGGACACTTTTTTATTTATGTGCTTGTTTTGAAAATAGCTAAATTAATAGCTTTAATATTTACAATGCCAATAGTTTTATCTTTCGCAAATGTGACACCTATTGTAACACAATATGTGTTGTAGCACTGAGTGGTGTGAGGGTGAGTGGTGTGAGGGTGAGGGGTGTGAGGGTGAGGGGTGTGAGGGTGAGGGGTGTGAGGTTGAGGGGTGTGAGGGTGAGGGGTGTGAGGGTGAGGGATGTGAGGGTGAGGGGGGTGAGGGGGGTGAGGGTGAGGGGGGTGAGGGTGAGGGTGAGGGTGAGGGGGGTGAGGGTGAGGGTGAGGGGGGTGAGGGTGAGGGGTGTGAGGTTGAGGGGTGTGAGGGTGAGGGGTGTGAGGTTGAGGGGTGTGAGGGTGAGGGGTGTGAGGTTGAGGGGTGTGAGGGTGAGGGGTGTGAGGGTGAGGGATGTGAGGGTGAGGGGAGTGAGGGGGGTGAGGGTGAGGGGGGGGAGGGTGAGGGTGAGGGTGAGGGGGGTGAGGGTGAGGGGGGTGAGGGTGAGTGGTGTGAGGGTGAGGGGTGTGAGGGTGAGGGGTGTGAGGGTGAGGGGGGTGAGGGGGGTGAGGGTGAGGGGGGTGAGGGTGAGGGGGTGAGGGTGAGGGTGAGGGGGGTGAGGGTGAGGGTGAGGGGGGTGAGGGTGAGGGTGAGGGGAGGGAGGGTGAGGGAGGGTGAGGGGGTGAGGGAGGGTGAGGGAGGGTGAGCGGGTGTGAGAGGGTGAGTGAGAGGGTGAGTGAGGGGGTGTGTGAGAGGGTGAGTGAGGGGGTGTTTGAGGGGGTGTGTGAGAGGGTGAGTGAGGGGGTGTGTGAGGGGGTGTGTGAGAGGGGGTGTGAGAGGGTGAGGGTGAATGAGGGTGAATGAGGGGGGATGAGGGGGGGTGAGGGGGGTGAGGGTGGGGGGGTGAGGGGGTGAGGGTGAGGGGGTGAGGGGGTGAGGGTGAGGGGCTGAGGGGGTGAGGGTGAGGGGGTGAGGGTTAGGGGGTGAGGGTTAGGGGGTGAGGGTTAGGGGGTGAGGGTTAGGGGGTGTGAGGGTTAGGGGGTGTGAGGGTGAGGGGATGAGGGTAAGGGTGTGTGAGGGTGAAGGGGGGTGATGGTGTGAGGGTGAGTGAGGGTGTGTGAGGGTGAGGATGAGTGAGGGTGTTAGGGTGAGGGTGGGTGAGGGTGTGAGGGAGTGAGGGTGGGTGAGGGTGGGTGAGGTTGGGGAGGGTGGGTGAGGGCGTGAGGGTGGGTGAGGGCGTGAGGGTGGGTGAGGGCGGGTGAGGGTGGGTGAGGGCGGGTGAGGGTGTGAGGGTGGGTGAGGGTGTGAGGGTGGGTGAGGGTGTGAGGGTGGGTGAGGGTGTGAGGGTGGGTGAGGGTTTGTGAGGGTGAGAGGATGTGAGGGTGTGTGATGGTGAGGAAGTGTGAGGGTGACTGAGGGTGTGTGAGGGTGAGGGGGTGAGGCTAAGAGTGGGTGAGTGGGTGTGTGAGGGGGTGTGAAGGTGTGTGAGGGTGAGTGAGGGGGTGTGAGGAGGGTGAGGGGGGTGAGGGTGTGAGGGTGACGGGGTGTGTCAGGGTGAGGGGGTGAGGGTAAGGGTGTGGGTGTGTGAGGGTGAGGGGTCTGAGGGTGAAGGGTCTGAGGGTGAGGGGTGTGAGGGTGAGTGAGGGTGAGAGGGTTGTGAGGGGGGTTGAGGGTGTGAGTGTGAAATTCCACAGACTGGTAGAGACACAGAAACGAACACTTCGTCATAGGGGCACGCACATCCACGAACTCACATACAGGTATCAATTGCACACAGATGTAAACACAAACACACTAAAGTCAGAGACCTGCACACAAAAGAAGGTACATGGCCCGCTCGTCGGACTAGACAAACATATGTAAACTCACATATTAGTAAACGAGCACACACAAACACACTCCGTGCACCAATAGTCACACACATGAATGAAACACTGTAAATATGTCTCCTATACCGGAATTAACCTATTTCTTGCACCTCTTAATTGATCTTTACCTTTTTATTGATTAGCCTGATTGTATTTGTTACTTGTTAGTGTGTAATTCTCCTAATGCATCGTACTTGGTTCTATTGTAATGCGCTCCTTTGCTTTGGGTAAAGTCCGCGCTATATAAAACTGCATTAAAAAAAAGAAATTAAAGAAAAAAACACAGGGAGTTAAAACGCACACAAATGCACGCGACCATGCTAACGGCCACTTTCAATCAAATACAGACACCAGAGACCAATAGAAAGTCGTGGGAGCACAGTCACACACATCTCAGTAAGAGAAGACCCTCACAAGAGACACGACCAGGCGCGGACAAAAACTCGGGCACAAACACATGCACTCACTCAATATTTTTCTGCACACGCACACAGGAGCAGATACACCGCACACAGATAAAGTAATGCAAACACTTCTGCTGTTTACTGTGTGTATGTAACGCGTTCTGATACTTACGGGTCAAGATAGCGCTATATAAAAAGACACCCCACAGAAAGACTAGGTCCATGCACCACTCACTACACCTGGGCCTACTGGCTAGTGAGGCTTTACAGGCATCCCCAAAATTAAAAAAAAAATCAACATATAACAGTGAGCAAAAATTTCATGACATAAATGAGAATTACGTTTTAAAATAAATCACAGAAACAGTTGTATCATGCACCCATCACTAACCCTGGGCCTACTGGATACTGTGGCTACCCACAATATATGTTTTTTTTTAAGTTGTGAAAAAGTTTTAAAACTGTAGTTGCTTCAACTGCAATGCCTCAAACAAACAACACCAACTTACTTGCAAAATCTCAAGTCCAAAAGTGATCCAAACTCCAAAGTCCAAAAAGTCCTCAAATACAAATATCCAGCAGCAGCCACAAAAAGTAATCCTTCCAGCTCCAGTTCCAAATCAATAGTCACCAGGACATGGACAAAGCACTGGGAGGAGCCTGCTGGACAGGAACAGGAAGTTGGAGACTCTGGGGCACTTCCTTCCTCCCACCCCGCCCCCAAAAATGGACTCCTTGCACCAAAAAGTGCAGCTAAATGTCAATCTGAAGAGTTATTCTGATCAAAATCATCATTTTCGCAAGGTTTATGTTTCCTACGGTGGATTTCTTGTGCAGAAATGCAATTTTTGCAATTTCAGGAACGCAAGCTGTTCAAATATCCCGCCGGAAGTCAGGTGCGCGCCGCATCTACGTGTTCGGCATTGTTTACTCCCGCAATGCGTGATCGCGGGCCTTTATGAGGTACTCGTGTTGTCAAACTCTTGCTGTGCAAGATGGCGAGCCGAGATGATGTAATTGCGTTCGAAAAACTCTTGCGCGGTCACGCAGCAAGACCAAACATGGTGCAGCACACGCAAACCGGGAGAAAAACAACTCGGCGGACTCAGAATCACGGTAAGTCAACGCCGCACGCGCAATATTGTATTTTTCAAGCGCGACCAAGCAAAATATTTCGCAGCTTGGGCAAATTCACGCGATTCGCGGATCGCAAAATTGCCAAAAATCCACAAATTCGCCGGCGAAACGGATTTTACACCCGTGCCTATTATCACCCAAGGTCTGGAGTGGGGGTTTCCCAGGGGTAGGGGGGAATCGGGGACACTGGATCTGGGGAGCAAGGGGATAAAAACAATAAAATAGTCCTCATCAGCTTATCTCTTGAAGGGGTGAAGATATGATTAGAAATGGTCATGAGCAGGAATCAAGATGTACTATACAATATATGGTATTATAGCCTTCTAGCATGGATACGTCAAAAGTAGTGAATTTTTTAACATGGAACGTTAACGGGATGATGTACAGGAGGAAAGTGTCTCAGGTTCTGGACACTCTTTAAAAAAGCACTGCTTCAATTATCTTTTTGCAGGAAACACATCTAGAAAGAATTGAACGTAGGCAATGCTTTGACAAATGCAGATGGGTCCAAGAGGTAGTAAGCTCTGATCAGAGGGGGAGCACTAGAGGAGTTGCCGTTATAATCAAGAGTAATAATGGAATTAGATTAGTTAAGTCCGAAACGGATTGTTCAGGCAGATGGTTAGTGGCGACCCTTGCAATTCAAAACAGGCCTCTAATCTGTGCAGTATATTATGGGCCGAATAATGATAATCGGAGGCTCTAATCAAGTTGGAAACCTGACGATTAGAAACAACGGCACCCATTGTAATGGGTGGAGACTCGAATCTAGTTATGGATAAAGGGCTAGATAGGACCTGAAAAGCTAAGTATATGAATCCACCAATATCATTATCTAGATTGAAAAATATGATGAAGGAGTTTAATTTAATTGATATTTAGCGTATCAGGATGAGGGAGGCCAGAGACTTTACCTTTTATAGTAAAAGGTTTAGACACCACTCCGGCATTGACTACTATCTAGGTGGCCTTATGTGGAGATATGATACATTTTCCTGGGATAGTATCAGACCATTACGCAGTGCCCCTAGCTTAAAAGATGATTTAATAGCAGGGGCAAAGAAGATGGACATTAGATAGGACCATATTGTTGGATGTGGAGGTGGTTCGAGATTTAAGAGAGATATCGGAATTATATTTTGTTGTAAATAATGGTTCGTGACGAACCAAATAGTTTGAGATGCTTATAAGGCATATTTAAGGGGGATCTTGCAATCTATAATGGCAGGAAAAAGAACGGGGGAGAAACAAGAGGATGAGTATAAAATGAGAGGGCCCGATTCACAGAATGAACTTAAGACTCAATCCTAAACTTACAACTATTTTGGTATTCACAGAATGAACTTACTACTTTTGGATTTCACAGAAGTTAGGATTTTGTCTTAAGTCTGTCTTAAGTCTGTCTTAAGACAAACTTAAGACAAAATCCTAACTTCTGTGAATACCAAAAGTAGTAAGTTCATTCTGTGAATACCAAAATAGTTGTAAGTTTAGGATTGAGTCTTAAGTTCATTCTGTGAATCGGGCCCGAAGAGATTAAGGCAAAAGAAAGGGAGCTGCCGTTGTAAGTTGATAGCGGCAGATGATATACACTTATTCATTTTGTGTGCAACAATGTCATCATATTGGAACTCTGTTTGTGATTTTTTAGGGGAACCGATCGTGTCACAGATCTCTGTAAGTCCGTGCTTAATCTTTTTTTGGTTTAAACTTAGAAGAAGAAGTGCAGCTTTCAGTGAGCCATGCAAAGTTTTTGTTCCATGTGATTCTTTTGGCAAAGACGTGAGATCTGTAGACTATGGTAACCAGAAAATCCGCCAAGTTTTGCTGAGTGCTTTAGAAATGTCATATACACTAGTGAGTCTGACATTGCATGCGATCCCAAAAGCGTAAAGAAAATCTGGGCCTCTTTGGTAAGGTGGAGAGAAAAGACAACGTGAGTCCCATGATTAAGCCAAGTTTGCTGTTGGCCATGGTTTTCCTTTTTTGGTGGTATCAGTGTCGCAAGGAGAAGGAAGTAGACACAGCAGTATCCTTGTGGGTCATTATATCTGTGGTAAGACCTAAGTGGGATCACAGTACACCCTAGTAAGAACATTGGCAGAATGAGGACAATAAAAATAAAGGCTATCCTGTATGATTTTGATTAATTTAAAAAAAGATTTTTTGCGGATCTTTGATCAGAGAAGAGTTTCTCAAGCAAAGGATAATGAGTTGCTGGAGTTAATGCAAGGTAATAAGGAACTAGTTGCCTACCTGGCCCAATTTAATAAGCTTATTGTAAACAGACTGGCCAGAGAATAAAAGAGCTGCATTGTTTTATAGAGCTTGAAAGACAAACTCAAAGATGCCTTGTACCAAATACCCAATAGGCCCACAGAACTTTCCGCCCTTATCGATTTGGTCCTAGAATTCTATTAAACACAGACAGAAAGAAGAGGAGAGAAAAGAAGGGAGTTTTCCCTGAGTGTACCCAGTTTTGACAGAAGGGGGTCTGAAGGAACTAGGTCGGCAGAGAACCATCAGGTGGTAGAGCCTATGCAGATTGGGGTGGTGAGAATCCCTCTTTTCAAAGAAGAGAAGGAGAAGAGGAGATTGAATAATCTCTGCGTGTACTGCGGGGGTCAGTGGCCATTTTGTTAAGGTCTGTCCAAAGAAACCAAAGACTTCACCAAAGGAAATCTTGCGGCACCACCAGTAGGAGTGGTTGGACTGGTGGATGCTAAAGAAATCACAACTCCAGAATCTCATCTGTTGGCGAACACGTTGAAATCGTCTGCTCCACATCTAAACCTACCAGTTACCTTGAAATTTAGAACATCTATCCAGTCTGATGTTCTGGTGATGATAGACTCAGGAGCCACCGGAAATTTCTGTGACATTAAATTTGCCTCTATGTTAGGATTGCAAGCCATACGAAAGACCAAGAGTAAATCAGTGAGAGCGGTTGATGGCATGAATCTTTCTTCTGGTCCAATCGTTAGTCACACTGAGGAAGTGGAACTTGCTCTACAAGATGGTCATCGAGAGAGCTTACAGTTTAACTTAATTGATGCGCCACAGTTCCAACTATTCCTAGGCCTCCCATGGTTAACGGAGCATATCTCTCAAATAGATTGGGAGAAAAGATCCATCAAGATTAACTCCGATTACTGTAAAGAGTCTTGTTATCATGGTGAGGACTGAGTAAAGGAATCAAACTTAGCTGCTTGTTTAGGTGAGAACTGAGGGTCGGTGTATGTGATACGTACAGAAGAAGTTCCAGAAATGTATCAGGACTACAACGATGTCTTCAGTGAGGTTGATGCTGAGAAATGTCCCCCTCATAGGCCTTACGATTGTAGGATCTAGTTGGAACCAGGGGCAAATCTTCTGTGCAGCAGAATCTACGCTCTGACGAAAAAGGGGATAAATATTTGCAAGAATATATTCAGACCTATTTGAAGAATTGGTTCATCAGGCATTCACAGTCTCCCGTCTCTTCGCCACTATTTTTTGTGCCAAAGAAGGAAGAGGGCGATCTAAGGACAGGGGATAGAAGGAAGAGGGCGATTTAAGGACCTGTATAGACTATCGCCCCTTCAACAGAATCACTATCAAGAACCAATACCCCTTACCTTTGATTGCTATGATCCTGGACCAGGTTAAGAGGGCTAAGATCTATGTCAAACTCAACCTCGAAGGCCATACCACATGATCCGGATCAGAGAGGGTGTTGAATGGAAGACAGCATTCAGGATCAAGTTCGGCCTATACGAGTACAAAGTAATGCCTTACGGTTTCTGCAATGCCCCGGCGGCTTTTCAGTATTTTATAAACAATGTTTTGAATCAATATATTGACAAGTGTGCCATCGTCTACATTTTGATATATTCAGTAATAGAGAAGAACATCAAGGGCATGTAAGAGGAATATTAGAAAAACTGCAAGAAAACTGCTTAGATGTCAAGCTTGAAAAATGTGCATTCAATGTCTGCTCAGTGGATTTGTCCTAGCTCCAGAGGGAATTACCATGGATACGCAAAAGATCAAGGCAGTTTTGGACTGCACATCCCCAAAGACTGAAAAGGAGATACAGCGAGTTATTGGATTTGCAAACTTTTACAGGAGATTTATTCAGGATTTTTCCCAAAAGGTGATTTCGATTACTCGTCTGTTAAGAAAAGGCGTTCCATTTTTCTGGCCTGTGGAGGCGGAAGTGGCCTTTTAGTCTCTGAAAGAGAGTTTTACTTTGGCGCCCATACTACTCCACCCCGATCCTACAGAACACTTTTATGTGAAGATGGATGCATTTGACCAGGCTTTTGGAGGAGTCCTATCTCAAAGGCATAAAAAGACCGGTCAACTGCACCCAGTGGCTTACCATTCTGGGAAACGTCTCCCGGCCAAAATCAACCACACAATCACAGAGAAGGAGCTGCTAGCAATAAAAGACACCTTTAAGCAATGGAGGCACTACCTAATGGGAGCCAGACATACGGTAACTGGGCCCGATTCACAGAACTAACTTAAGACAAAATCCTAAACTTACTACTTATGGTATTCACAGAAGTTAGGATTTTGTCTTAAGTTTGTCTTAAGACAAACTTAAGGCAGACTCAAGACAGACTTACCACAAACTTAAGATAGACTTGTCTTAAGTCTGTCTTAAGTTTGTCTTAAGACAAACTTAAGACAAAATCCTAACTTCTGTGAATACCATAAGTAGTACGTTTAGGATTTTGTCTTAAGTTAGTTCTGTGAATCGGGCCCGGAGTGTATACAGATCACAAGAATTTGAAATTCCTGAAATCAGCAAGAACACTAACTCCACGCCAACTTAGATGGTCTTTGTATTTTGCGGATTACAATTTTGTAATTACCTATCGCCCAGGAAGCAAAAACGGCAAGGCGGATGCCGTATCCAGACTGGATAATGAATAGGGCTCCCGGTTTTCCATTTAAATTGATTTATACACATAAATACAGACAGAAAACTATTTTTCCTTTGTCTGTATTTATAAATAGCCACTGAAAAATATTGACAAACTGGCGATGTGTCTATCCGTGTCTGAGGTTCACAGGTGCTGTAGAAAGATTCTCCTGCACACTATTCTTCCATCAAAATCACCCTAAACACTCCACTGCTGAGTGATTTGTTTCCAGGGAGCCTCTACCGCCCTGACAGCAGCAGTCCAGGAGCGCTTATCAGCTTTTTAATTGAACACTCTTGGCTGTTTAGGCTGTAATTAGCTGTCTCTTTCTTTGGACTCGGTACCTGTATAGATCGCTAAAAAGGAAAAGGAGGGAGCACAATGGGTAAGTAGGGCCCCAAGACACACTAAAATCTCAGCATGGGCATTGGACATCACAGGGTCGGGCATAGTGATGTCATGGCCAAGTAAAGTACACTATGGAAACTTTCAACCTGGGCAATTCACAAAGTCGAGTACAGGGGGCATGGAGCAATACCAGGAGGGCAAAGGTCATTATTATATCACCTAGAGTGACTGTGCCAACATTGATAATGCAGGGTGCTGCCCTGACCCACAAAAAAATTGTTTAAGCAGTGGGGCTTATCTTTTTAGTTTTATATAGTGTGAACTCGGCCGAACGGTATTTTAGTGCTTTACGTGAACACCAGTTACATTAAGCAAGACTACCAAAATGTTTTATATTTCGGCAAAGGGAGATTTTTAGATTTGAGGGTCTCTGGTTGGCACAGGTAAGAACTTGTGACAAGCAGGGACCCTCTCCTCTAGTCAGGATAAGGGGATCACCCATTAAGATAACCCCTACTCACCCTTTAGGTAATGTGGCGCAAGCAGACAAGGCTAATCTCTGGGCGTCATAGGTTAAGCATTTGTAACATACGTCCAGTAATCAGAAAGACCTACCACAAATGGACATCAGGCTGTGCTTTATAAAAATATGTATGCTTTATATAGATATAGGCAACTCTATGCAGACATATGACAATACCATAAATAACGTTTTAAATACATATAATACTGTTGTGGGAAAAGAGTTCCTTTTGTTAATAAGCTTTCACTTTGCACAGTTCTGACTCACGGGGTTGACCCTCTACTTGTAAATAGGCAGGAGAATTGTTAGCAACAAAACGGACCCTCTGGTCCACTGTGGGCACCCGTGGTGATGACGCACAAATGTACCTGATGGCTTGTGGGGGAGTGCGGGCAAAAGAAGATGTTCCTCTGCAGTTTTCCAGAACGAGAGCCGGCTGTGGAGAAGCGCCGTGGTGTGGGGCATTCCAGCGGGACTTCGGGGGGGCGCTGTAGAGGGTCGAGGGCATAGGCGGTCCTTCGTGTCAATCCAAGGTCCACAGAGGCGGCAATGCGGCACTTAGCGTGCGGCGCGGCCTCTGGGGGTGGAACGGTACGGTGCAGTACACCTTCACATGTACGCACCAGGCTGGGCAAATCAAAAGGCTGACTTGGATGATGGCGGCCTACGAGCCTTATCTTCTTATTGCAGGCAGGATCCCCGGGGCGGCAGTGCGGCATGGAGTGGCCCAGTACGACTCGTACCGGGCGGCTTCCCTTGTGCGGCACGGCCGAGGGAGGCAGGGACACAGTGCCCTGGAGTACACTTCAGGCGTATGTGGCGTACAGGCAGGAACAGTGCGATTTAGTACACTTCAGGCGTACGTGGCGTACAGGCAGGCACAGTCCAATTTAGTACGCTTCTGGCGTACGTGGCGTACCTTTGTGCCCTGAAGCGGCGGACAGCACGTTGGTAGCAAGCACGAGCCGTACTTGGAATACTCACATGCAGTGCAGCTTTGGGGGCTGGAGAGTGCGGGCCGTACTTTACAGGGTACAAGCTGGCCGGTTCGTGGCGGCTTGGATGCGGTGGCAATGCGGCTCGAACAGGGGTGAGGGTGAGCACGGTGCGGTGCGGCCAAGTCAGGCTACGGTGTGGACTCTGGCTCGAGAGGAGCGGTGCCCGGAGAATCAGGCGGCACAGCACGGGCTTCAGGAGGGCAGGGTTTCGAGGCACATTCAGCGACAGCTCCAGCGGCTAGGACACAGGCAGTCCAGCAACTCTCACTCAAAAGGCGGGGAGAAGAGCCCAATGGTCCTGGGGCTCAGTTCAGGGGACCGGCTCACTTCCAGGTCCTTGGAGATTGGTTTTTGAAGCACAAATTTTGTAGGAGTAAATAAAAGCAAGTCTTTTAAAAGGGTTTCTTCCTCTCCTTTTGCAGCAAGGCACCCCCTGCAGGCCAGTCCCCCAGGATAGGGTCAGTCTTCCTCCTTCAGCTTCCTTGGCTCATTCTCCTCAGGCAGAGGGGTCTTCTTGGTTCAAAAAGCAGTATCTAAATTGTTAGGAGCAGGGCTCCTACCTTTATACTCAGTTTATTTTGTTCTCTAAGGCCAGGGGGGCTTTCGCATAGTCCATTCAGCTCTGGAGCTCTTTGTTTTTCAGACCCTGGCTTCTCCTTTCAGTGTGCAGGGCAGGGACATAAGACGCTCTGCAGGAGGTGGAGCTAGCATCGTGGGGACAAGTACAGTCCAGGAGCACTCTGTCTTCCCTCTTCCTGGACCAGGTGCAGGGCAGAGTCATCAGTTGCTCCCCAGAGGGCGGAGCCAGCATTGTGGTGGCAGAGCATAGCCCTATTCAGAGTCAAGGGGCACTCCCCCGACCTACCCTGGTGTAATCTCTCTATTCACCACCTGTCAACCCCATCCTGTCCCTTGGAATTCCCCAGCCCTGTCACACACAGAAACCAGACAGCAGATGCACATCAGAGCAGAGGCGGGCTGAAATGGTCAGGCAAGCAAATACTAACTTTCTAAAAGTAGTATTTGCAAACACAGGATATTAAAATAAACTTTACTAAAAGAAGTATTCTATTATTCTGAGTTCAGGCATACTAAACATGACTTTCTACCATGCTCTCTAAATCAGTTGGGATCATAGAGTGTAATAATTCCAGCAGCCCCTTCTGGCTTAGGGACAGTAGGTAGCCTTACAATATTGAAAAACGAAAATGGCTGTAATTCACTATTAGGACATGCCACACACATCAGGGCATGTCCTACCTTATGCTTACAATGCACCCTGCCCTTGGGCCTACCATGGGGGTGACTAACATGAAGATAATGGAAGGTTTAGGGACTAGCAAATAGGTGTACTTGCGCAGTCAGCATGACAGTACCAGACTGCACGCAGGTTCTGCAATGGTAGACCCTAGACACGTTTTACTAGGCCGCTTCTGTGGGTGGCACAACCAGCGCTGCAGGCCCACCAGCAGCATTTGTATTTACAAGCCCTGGCATTCCTGGTGCACTTTATTGGGGACCGACAGTAAACCAAATAAGCCAATCATGGAAACCAATCAATGTATACACATTTCAGTAGGGAGAGCATAAGCACTTTAGCAATGGTCAGCAGTGGTAAAGTGCCCAGAGTCATTAAACCAACAAAAACAGGTCAGAGAGAATATTGGAGGAAGGCAAAAAGTTCAGGGATGACCCTGCAGAGAGGGCCAAGTCCAACAGAGATTAAGTGATTTGCCCAGAATCACAGTATGTTGAGCCAGCGCCGAGATTCAAAACTAAATCCCCCTGCCCTAAAACCAGCAGCTCTGGCCGTTACACCTCATGCTCTTCCTCGTTCGACCTGGATGGCCTGTTTTCTTTTAAGAGTCGAGTAAACTGATTCCGTTCGGCAAAAACCTGACTACTGTGACCACTTCCGAGGTACCTGCAGACAGCGCCTAACACCACCTCACCTACAGCCACAGGTGTAAGAATGAACACACCACACAACAAAGCGCCAAGAGGTGAAGGGATGGCTTGTTACACTTGGCATTTATACTTGCCTGTAGTGCTTGTAATACACAAACATGTCGACGCTTACTATTAGCCACAAACATACATGACTTCGACTGCCTCATCACCCTGACCCACAGCTCCAACTGAAAGCTCAGCCAGTTAAGCGCTCGCTGTTGACTTTTGGCGAGATCAGCACAACACAACTTCACAACCCAGCCTTTCATCCTTCCGAGGTCGGTAAATGGTGTGTTGTAAATTTGGGTTTATACGACACGTGCAGACCTCACAAACTGATGTAGGAGGCACTATAGAAAAGGTCATTGTTTTATAAAGTGCTGAGGACAGTAGAGAGCCCTGAAGTGCTTCCAGTGTGACACGTGGCGCTTTACATAGCGTTATGCATTCCGCTTAAGGCCTTCTGGAACGAAAATTCAAGAGTCCAAAGAAATGGGCCTGGACTGGGTTTCATACAAGTATCAACCATTCCATAAAATACCAACATAAGGCATCCAATCAAAATTCAGCAGTGACAAATACAAGGACGGGGAGCAAAGCCCGGGCTCAGGGGCACCTCTTAACCCAGCCTGAAACCGAACAGACCCACCCAGAGACAGAAAACTTTAGAGCTCCCATCTTCAGAAAGGCCTTGGAAAAGCAGGGGTGTACTGTAGACAAAACTTTGCACTGGTTCAGAAATTGACTGGATGGATTTGTACCTCGCTAGCTGCTTGTGCAAGGGGGACGCCTCCTTGTACAAACGGCTGCAGCACAATAAAAATATAATTAAAATTGATTTGTTCTACAATAGCTGTGTTTACATGATACGGAGTGGGAAAATATGCTTTCCGCTTCCAAACCTGAAATACCACCATGTGTTCGGCCAGCCCTTCATTTAGCACTCAGTGCCCCCGAGTGAAAATCATTCGGTTTTATTTGTTTTAAAGGATTATTCGAAGACTAGGATGGTCATTTAAATGTATCTGTCACTCTTTTAAAATAAAATGTAATGTAATGTTTACACATATTTTCCAGGTTGTTAAAACCATTTTGTTCTTTTTATAAAAATATTTATATAATATGGAGCAGAGAAAAATATATTTGCCCCCATTCCTTGCCTGGCAAAATCGTAGGCAAGTAGGGCTCTATCACTTGGCTAAGCCTCTTAGACTGGGCCTTCACGGGCAGCACTTTTAATTATCTTGAAGTGAGTAACCAGGCCCAAATCTCGGCGTCTGCTCACCATCCTGTGATCCTGGGCAAATAACTCGATTTACCGGTGCACATAGAAATTAGAGTGATCTTGTGTAATCAGACTGGCGCTCATGTCAAGCACTTCAATGCCTTTGGTGCACGCTATACAAAACAGGCAAAACTGCACAACAATGTAAAACAAAAACATTATTTTCTTTGAGAAAAAAACCCTCCCCAAGCAAAAGGCATCCATTCAAGATGAACATGATAAACATGAAGAAATGGGAGGAATTAGAGTACAATTTAAGTCTTGTTTACTTACCCATCCCGTGATTCTGGGCAAATCACCTAAAGTGAAATGCCGGCTCATGTAACGGGTACAAGCGCCAAGAGGCCACTTGCACGCTGTTCCCTGGACTACATTTGCTATGAAGTGAAGGTGTTAACAGTTGATAAAGTTGTAGATCAGAAGTCCTAACCGGGGTTAAACTGTTCAGACCATATGGATAACTAGGATTTAGGGACTCCCTCAGTCTGTACTCTGAATAATTTGTACTAATGTGCAGAGGCCAAACAGCATAAAGGCAAAAAACAACCAGAAAGAGCCCCAATGTCCTCAAAGTCTCTTGAAATACCCATGTTCTTGTCCTATAATAGCAAAGTTTCAAGTTTAAGTATTAAGTTTATTTAATTTGACATATATATATATATAGAAACTGCAACAGGTGAATGCGATTATCAAGGGGGAGGAGAGGACCTGTTGGAACTATTGTTACAGGATACTCACGGTGATTCTTGGGTCCGGTGCAGGGCGCTGAAGAAGGAAATGTCCGAAATGCATTCGCCACCACTAGAGCAGTTTCCTCATCATTAAAGTCTCTTCTACCTGTCCCCCTGGGTTCCTGCTTCTTCCTTTCCAGGCATAATTTACCTTCATATATAGATAGATAGATAGATAGATAGATAGATAGATAGATAGATAGATAGATAGATAGATAGATAGATAGATAGATAGATAGATAGATAGATAGATAGATAGATAGATAGATAGATAGATAGATAGATAGATAGATAGATAGATGGATAGATGGATAGATAGATAGATAGATGGATGGATGGATGGATGGATGGATGGATGGATGGATGGATGGATGGATGGATGGATGGATGGATGGATGGATGGATGGATGGATGGATGGATGGATGGATGGATGGATGGATGGATGGATGGATGGATGGATAGATAGATAGATAGATAGATAGATAGATAGATCTAAACCTATAACAACCGAGTTCAAGTGTCCATTGTCTACTTAAATAATTGTGGAAAAATACTAGCTGCAGCTTCTTCTTTTGCTTGCAACACAAATAAATGTAGATAAATACAGAAAAAATGACCCAGAAATAAATATGGATAAATACAGACGGAAATGTAAAAAAAATACCATAAAACCGGGAGCCCTAATAATGAAGAACAAAGGATGGTTATAGATGATCAAAAGATCATCCCAGAATTGAATATTGTGGGGCCATTACCATTGAAACCTTTGAAAAGAAAGTAAGGAAGTCTCTTACTCCAGAAGAACTTCAGCAATGGGTTTTGGCGGAACCATCTCGAGAAGTCCGAAATGGGTTTCCCTATCATAGTGGAGTCTTGTTTGTACCAACCCTGGATTTGCGAGAACAAATTTTGTATGATTGCCAAGATCCCCCCAGGGCCGGTCATAAGGGAATTAACAAGACTAAAGAACTGATTAGGAGACACTTCTTGTGGATTAAAATGACAAAAGACATCAAGCAATATGTGTTAGGTTGTGGAATCTGTGCTCAGTGAAAACCGACATGGCAATCACCTCATGGGCTACTGCTACCAAAGCCGACACCCCCCTTTTCCCTGGCACATGTTGACCATGGGTCTAATTGTAGACCTACCTTCTTGTCGGGCTACAGTGCGATCCTGGTTTCTGTGGATGCCTTTACCAAAATGGCTCACTTTGTTCCGTTGCAAGACTTCCCCAGTGCTAAGGAATTGGTCACACAATTTGGTTTACATGTGGTGAGGTTACACGGAATACCTACGGTTCTCATTTCAGAGCGTGGAACTCAGTTCCTGTCCCATTTCTGGAAGGGCTTTACACAAGTGTTAAATATAGAAAGTAGGTTCTCCGCTAGCTATCACCTAGAGACTGATGGACAAATTGAGAGGGCAAACCAAGAGCTGGAGTAGTACCTGAGATTGTTCTTGTTAGATCAGGAAGGGGACTGGCCGAATCTTCTCTGGGCAGCAGAATTTACACACAACTCCCAAAAGAGCTCTACTGGTCATTCTCCATTCTATTTAAATTATAGACGACATCCAAATTTAACGATTAGTACTAGTGAAATTTCAGTTCCAGAAGTTAAGGATTTCGCCCAGCATTTAAGTGAAACCCATGAGGCAGCTAGAGGAAAGTTAAAGAAATCAAAAGAGATGTACAAATTACATGCTGATAAAATGAGAAGATTAGAGGATGATTATCCAATTGAGTGTAAGGTTTGGCTTAGCACAAAGAGTTTGAAATTAAAAGGGAATCGGAAATTCCAGCCCCATATTGTAGGCCTGTAGGAACCAGTTGTCACAGTTTTAGTAGGGAGTCAAGAGGTTTAGTCCATAAATAGATCCCATCCACAGACCTCTTGCAAGGACAAACGCCAGGCTTAAACGTTCTAGTAACTGTTCAGAATATAACAAGCTCTTACATATCATAACATTCTTAGGCACCTGGCAACAGGAATGGAATCCTAAGATGTAAGATGCCACAAGACCCTTGTGAGGTTGAGAACATTTTGTATTCCGTGACCTACAGGCTAAAGTTACCCTCGCAGTTGAAAGTTCATCCCGTTTTTCATCATACCACCGACCCAGAGCACTTCCTAAACCAACCCAAACTGTAGATGGAGAGGAATTTGAGTGAAGAGGATCCTAGACTCTAAGTGGAAGAAAAGAAAAGAAAACAGTATTATTTAGTCGATTGGAAAGGTTATGGTCCGGAGGAAGGGTCTTGGGAACCATCCTCAAACGTTCATGGCCCGAGATTAGTAGTAGCCTTTCATGACCAATTTCTCGTAAAGGCTAGACCTGGGGAAATCCCCTTACAGAGTGCTATTTAAGCAGTCAAGTTAGCTTTCTGTTGATAAACATTACGCATTGAACTAGACAACGTCAAAGTGGCTGAGTCCAGTTAAAGGGGTATGAACGAAAATTACAGAGAAAAATACATAGCTAATTATTTAGAATTTTCAAATAACGAGTGAATGTTATTCGTATTTTAAAGGTGTTAAATAAAAGAAAACTCCTCCTTAACACTATTGAAGAGAGGTATAGCCCAGTATAAAAAAGGGTGCGTAAGTCTAGGAACAGGAAGTTCATGGATTGAATGTTTAAAAGATTTTTTGGACCTGAGTAATTTGTTAATTTATGTTGCAGTGTCCATATACTGAAACTCAGGAAGAAAATTAGAGGTAATGGTTCAGAGAAGGCACCAAAGATAAAAAGATGAGGCTGTCTCTTCTTTAACCCATCACCCTTTCCCCCTTGGGGGGGAGTTTCTTCATTCTTCCTAGAAAAGACTCTTTGGGAGCATGGAGGGAAACTCAGGGAGGCATTGGGAAAAGTCATCATTCTGCTCCTGTGAAATACCGGGGAAACTTCAAGGAAGACTCTTGACAGAAGTGTGAACTAATAAAGGCTGGCTCATACCTCATTGATTATTCTAAAACATTTTTGGGGAAAGGTGGTTGTCTGACATGCCCACCCCTGTGAAAAACAGTATTATGGTAAACCCCACAATCTATCCAACAAGGGGAAATGAAAGACTGCTGTAGGTTGTTATGGAGTGGGCAGGAGGCACAGTCCAGTGCATAATCAGACCTTCTCTCAACATCTATTTGTTTTTTATAATTCATGGTGTGCAGTCGTTTTTCTGCACCTGGGGCAGATTGGAGGGATTTACCAACAAGACTGTTGGGCTGCTTTGTATGGGAGCATGGCTTAATGCCTAAATGGACCACATTAACTCCTAAAAAAGGAGGTGTGAAAGCAAATATTTTGGGGTGACCTTGCAGAGAGGGCCAAGAACAACACTAAACAACTTATCAAATTCACTTATCAAGGGATTAGTGACAAGTGCTTCCTGCACAATGAAACATCTATATTTTGTATAGAACCTAGAATGAGGAGCAGGCTGTCACGTGGCCACGGTGCCTGTATTTTCTGACTCTAAGAACACCCTTTAGAAATACCTGTAACAAAATAATTGACTCTTAAGAAAGTCTGGTTTTTTTAGGTGACATTATTGTCATTTTTAAATCTACTTATCCTTGGGTCTAGTAGGCTTTGTTACCTCCCCCGTGGGAGTGACTCAGGGTAAATCCCACAATCGCCCTCCAGGGGGCAAGAAAGTCAATTCATTTTAAATTGTTGAAGCAATGGCCCAATCATGGGGGGGCTTCTCCCACCAGTGTTTAGTGGGTGGATCACTGCTTTGAAATCACCTCCTAAGGAGATCGCAATGCAAGGATATACTCGGAGAGGTACTGATGGAATTAAGACATTGTCCCCTTTCCAGTGACACCTTTCCCACACTGATTGTTGCTCTGGGGACATCATTATACTCTACAAGCACTGTTGAAACTGAAAGCATACTGCTTTCAGTTTCTCACTGCTACTTCAATGCACAGTAATATGACAAAATTTCAAAGATCAAAATATTGCCCAGAAAATATCAAGGATAACAATATTGACTTTAAGTATTTTCTATAGAAACTTCAAAGGTATTTACATAAAAATATAGAAAACAACAATATCATCTTAAATAGGTAAGTTTATTACATTTTAAATACTTTTGGGCTGATTACGATGCAGTATTAAAAGGCTCAAACCCTCAGTTGAAGCCGTTCCTATGGCATAGAAATTTCCTCTTTGGATTCATTTCGGACCGACCCATTTGGATGGAGTCTGTCAAAAAATTAATCCAAACAGGATTTCCGAATGGCTTATGATGGGCTAGGGAAGCCCGTATGCCATTCTGTAAGCCTCCTGTAATGCCAAGGGCAGCTCTTTTCGCCCAAGGGATTACGATGTTGGATTCTGACAGCCTTTCTGTGCTATCCTTTTAGACACAAAAATACTGTGGGAAGTGGAAATAGGGGGCCCCCAGCAGGGCACCCATGGGGGCAAGGCCTCTGGATGGCAGCCAAGTGGGCACCTATGGTGTCCAAACTGTTGATTCCTGCACCCCGTGGCAGGCACCTTGAGGTGCCTGCCACGGGGTGCAGGGATGAACTGCACCTCTTCACTTTACACTGAGAGCATGCATTTGGGTTGGAATGCATGCTCACATTGTAAAGAATAGTGACCAAACAGAGTTCGTCGTATCCTAATTGCTGGGTTAGGACTGACGACCGGAGGTCGATCAGTCCCAGTACCCAAACGATGTCGGACACACTCGGGTCCGTCGCCATCGTTTGGGCCCTTGATTTTTTATTCGGCATAGGCTAGCGTAAAATATATTACATACTCAATTTACATATATCACAAATGCATACAAATTATAACGCACACATAAAATAACATAATAAGCTGTAGAATAAATACCAAGAAATAAGAAATATTAAAATAAATAAAATTATTAAACCGCCACAAATAATGACATGAAATACTAATACTTATTTGTAATTACACATACTGAATAGTACCAATTATAAATAAATATAATGAAATATTAACATTTAAATAATTTATGAAAAATATTATTCAATAACATTTACAAATGAAAGTACGTTTGTAAATGAAATTACAAAAAAATGTTAAAAAATGATTGGAGAAGTCAAATACACTACTCCAACCTGACCAATCAGTAGCTACAGTATGGGACTTTAGAAGGCCAAACGTACTATTTCACCTCTAGGGTAAGCCATGATAGGAAAAGTGTTGGACTTTGGGGGGTCAGATTTACTATTCACACTATAACACAAAAAGCAGCAGGGAAAGTGTTGGACTTTGGAGGAGTCAAATTTACTATCCCAAATCCAACCTAAGCAACAGCATATAAAGTGTTGTATTTAGGAGAGATCATATATAGTATTAAAATCTGAACTTGAGCAAAAGTAGGGGTGTGTGGCCAAGATGGTAGTAAAATGGTCACACAGTAACTGTGCTCTGTACAGCCGGCCATGCCAGACAAATGTTCAGAACATCAATTCGACTCGGATGGTCCCCCCGATTCCTCCCCTTGTCTAGGGACTTTGGCTGTGGGCTGCTTCTTACTTATACCTGTCATCTACATGGACAAATTGGTCGCCATCCAAGCAGGAACAGCTTGGTGCTCAGGAGCAGCTAGGAGGCTCGAGCAGTAAAGGCAAGTGAGGCAACATCTGCTGCAGACCCACAGAGCTGTATGCACTGATAATACTGCTCAAGTCAGAGAATCACAGGAGTGATTAGTGAAATAACTGTGGGACCCCAGCACAAGGATGTTGAGGAGGAAATGGGCACGGCCTGAGTTCTTTGGCGTGAGACAAGGCCATGCAACAAAAAGGGAGTGTTAGATTTGGGGGTCTCTAGTTGGCACAGATAGGTACTTGTGAAAAATAGGGACCCTTGCCTCTAGTCAGGGTAAGGGTTACACTCCTAAAATAACCCCTGCTCACCTCCTTGGTAGCTTAGCTTGAGCAGACAGGCTTATCTCAGAGGCAGTGTGTAAAGCATTTGTGAACAAATACAGTAATCAAGTGACAACAGTACAAATGGACACCACACAGGTTGTATGTTTATAAAAATAAGTATCTTTTATGTAGAGTTACCACAAGACCATAAACGACAAAAACAATCCACAAAACTATTAGTAATGAAGAGTTCTTGTTAAAGATGGTTAGATCAAAGTTCTGTGCAAGTAGGTAGTCCTGTACGGCTACAGCGTTGCTGAAATAACACAGAGTCTAACAAATCCGGCCGACCACATCGGTCCGGGCCCACTCAAGTGTCGACAAACTCGGTCACAGTACCTTTACTTGATGCTGCAAGCACGGGTGTGCGAGACGGTTCCGCCGTTCGTCGCGTTGCAGTAAAGAAAGCGTTGCAGGATGCGTTGTCCCTTGATGCTCTGCAGGCAACAGCCCATTGACGGAGTCGGTGGGTCCGAAGCATACGTTGCAGGGTGAGACGGTGCTTCGTTGTGGTGCTTCGTTGCGGTGCTTGCAGCTTGGGGTCCAGCGACAGATCCGGAGTTCGGGAGCTTTTTTCGATCGGTCCGGGCAGCGGTACGAGTCAGGCGTGTTTCGCGAAGCATGCGTGCTGTGCCCAACTCCGATGCGTTCACAGGACTCGAAGTCAGCAGCAGTGACTGCGTCGGTCAGGCCAGTATGAGTTGGTGTAGCGAGGCATTGCACGTCGCGGTTTGCACAAGTCGCATGCAGGCAATGGCTCGGTGACGACCTCAGGACGGAGTGGGTGAGCTCAGAGCTTGATTTGTTCGATGCGGACGTTGTTCGATGCGGTGCCTACAGGACACCGGGCGGTTGTGAGAGTCGGTCACAGCTCCCTGCCTCTGTAGCCACTGAAACAGCATTTCCAGCAGCAATCCACAAAAGCTGGTGAAGTCTACTGGTCCTGAGACTTCGGTCAGGGGGCATGCTCTTTTCCGAGCCCTTGGAGATCCTTCAGAAGTTAAAATAAAGCACACAAAGTTCCTTTCTCCTTCCTATGGCAGTCAGGTAACCACTGCAGACCAATCCCCCAAGGAGCACTACAGCTTAGGGTTAGTCTCTCCTCAGTTTCTTCAGGTTCCTCTCCTCAGCAAAGGATTCTTCTTGTAGTACAAAAGTGATTACATTTCTTGGGATCAGGGTCCCAATATTTATACCCCAAAATCATTTGTTCTCTGAGGGCAGAGGGGCCTTTGTCCAGTTCAAACCAGTTCTGGAGCACTCTGTTGACAAGACTCCTTCTTTCCTTTCACAGTAAAGGGCAGAAACATCAGACGCCCCACAGGAGGGGGAGCCAGCATTGTGGAGGGAAAGCACAGCCCTAGAGCACTTTGTTGACATGATTCCTTCTCTTCTTTCACAGTGCAGGGCAGATACATCAGACGCACCACAGGGGGTTTAGCCGGCATTGTGGAGGGAAGGCACCACCCTATTCAGGTCCCAGATGCAAATCCTCCCTCCCATCTAGAAGCAGATCCCTCTATTGACCACTGGGCTGACTCATCCTGTCTCTTGAAATCCCCCAGCCCTGTCACTCAAACTACAGGCAAGGAATACACAACCTAGCAGAGGCAGGGCTGGATACTTAGACAAGAAAATACCTACTTTCTAAAGGTGGCATTTCAAACACAGATTGTTAAAACCAACTTCACTAAAAGATGTATTTTATCATTCTGAGTTCAGGCATACTAAACTTGAATTTCTACTGTGTTCCCTGAGTCCGTTAGGATTATAAAATATAATAATCTAACTGCCCAGTCTGGTCTATGGAGAACAAGTAGCCTTGCAATAGTGAAAAACGAAAATGGCTGTAATTCACTATTAGGACATGCCGCACACACCAGGGCATGTCCTACCTTATAACTACAATTCACCCTGACCTTGGGCCTACCTGGGGTGTCTGATATGAAGAAAAGGGGAGGATTAGGGACTGGCAAGTGGGTGCACTTGTCCAGTCAGCATGACAGTACCAGACTGCACTGAGGCTCTGCAATGGCAGGCCTTAGACATATTTTACAAGGCTGCTTCTGTGGGTGGCACAACCAGTGCTGCAAGCCCACCAGTAGCATTTGGTTTATAGGACCTGGACACTCCTGGTGCACTGTACTTGGGTCTGCCAAGTAAACCAAATCAGCCAATCATGGAATCATGAATTAATACATTAATTTACAATAGGGAGAACTTGCACTGTGGCACTGGACACCAGTCGCACAGTGCCCAAAGCATCTAACACCAACAAAAACACATGACGGAACAGCACAAAATGGAAGGGAGACCCATGGCAGTGTGCCAGGTCTAACAGGGAGGAGATGTAGGAAGCCAATAATCTGGTAAAGATCTGTCTCCGGGACACAGGACAGCCCTGTGGCATGGCACAGTGTCCCCCTGACTACAACCACAGGTGGGTCAAGATCTTCCCTCCTTGCTCCCAAAGAGGCGCACACCATGACCTAGGCAGATGATGGATGTTACCTACAGGTCTTCACCTTGAGGCCCAGCTCTGGTGGTGACATGGAAGGCCAGCGGTTTTTCCACAAGCCCACTGTATTAACCAGTGACTACATAGGAGTGAGGGAGCATGGGGCAGCACCAGCTAGACTTACCCAGCTCTCTACAGTACCACAAAAGGTCGCAACCATCCACCACAAAAGACATGGTTCACTGTAACTATCAATGCACAAAGTGACAGTGCTGGACTATGAGCCTGCCTCGCCTCTGCAGTGGACTCAACAGCGATAAGAACATTCTAGAAGACAAGCTGCCAGTCAGAATGTCACACCCCAGCAGGTGGACACTCTTTTTGATCTGCGTTCTGCAAAGACGTTAAAAATTGAAAAAACGCAAAAGGATTTTCTCCATTAATTCACAACAATAGTTCAGATACGGAGACCTATTTTTTTTTTATTCACCCAGGTTGTTGGTTTGTGTGAATGAGCTTTGTATGACTGAATGGCCAAGAATGTTTGAAGTGTGTAAATGCTATTCTTTATTTATTTCTATAATTGTTGTATATATTGTGTACATAAAAATTGTTTGTATTTCCATGCACTAAAAAACAGTGTTAAAAAAGGTGAAGAAACCAAAAAGAAATATTAAAATTTGCACGTTGCTATTTGGTAAGCAAGTTGTTGTTGCTTTATTCAAAACAACTACTTATTTGAACTGTTCAGTGGCCAAGTGAAGCTCTCGGCACTGGTGTTTGTGTAGTTATATTGTTCTAATTTGACTCAGCCGTGCTGAGTAAGGAGTCAAGGCCCTTGTGTGTTTTTCTGACTTTAGAGCGGGCAATTGCTCGCGAGGTCCTGTTGGGCAGGTAAGTGGCTGCCACAGGGTATTGGTTAATTGTATGAAGACGTTACTAGCCCATTGTTGGGGCAATTGTGTATGGTCACAACTTTTGGTGTGATTTCTTCTTTTCCTTTTTCACGTTCCATTTGTTTATTTTTTATTATTTTTTTGCTTGTCTGGTGTGCTCATTTATGTGATGGCTGAAAAAGACACACTTGCCTATAGTGAGGAACACATACAGAATCTGATAAGAGACCCCCCCGTGTTTGCTTCGGCAGCTCTTAGCCTTACAGTTAACACTCAGAACGAGTCGGACAAACTAATCCGTTTACGCAAAAAACAAATTCGGACGGACCTCCATGGTCATTTTTTACTCCAGCACTTACGGTCAGGAACTATCCCAGCGGGACTCCAAATTCGTAACATCCCAGTCGTTTTCACTGACGACCCGGACTACAAAAAAGGCTTTAGTGGGATCGAAACGAAATGTAGTAGAGACCTGATGGTCCTTACCAATGAGACCGCACATAGAATATCTCTTAAAGAACTGGAAGAGATAGCAATTTTACAGAGGGAAATTGAGAACAGCCAATTGATCACGGACTCTAAAGCACTTTTGGAGAAAATTGATAAAGAAATCTTGGAATTTAAGGATTTTACTGTAACTCAAAAAAAAACCAAATTCGATCTAGACTAAAAGAACTTTTCACTGGAGTCCACCTACCCTCATTTGAATAAGGATTTCTATACACGCTCTGACTCACGTCGATTTTTACAAGACAATCAAGGACGGTCCCGCTGGAAATTCGTGACATTTTCAGACACAACTTCATCATCAGGTAGCGATTCAGACAACACCAGTAGGTCTCTCCAGAATAGAAAAGGCAATCAACCGGAACAACATCAGCAACAACAACAAAACCAAACGCCTTTTTTAGGGCGAGGCCAACAAAGAGGCAGGGGCCGAATCCGCTTCTCCCAGCCATGGGAGATGAGAACACGTCGACAGTTCTACAAGAGCTAAACAAATCACCGATTTTCAATCTGTCTGACAGGATCCTTACACCAGCAGAAACAGCCATTTTGACTAAAGGGCTTAATATCGTCCCATCCAGACCGACTGATTTTGTCAAGATGAAATTAGAGACATTAGAATTCTGTTGCAAGATTCGGTTAAAAACATTCTTCCAAGAATCAGATGAAGACCAACACGAGGAGG
Source organism: Lissotriton vulgaris (assembly GCF_964263255.1). Lineage (NCBI taxonomy): Eukaryota > Metazoa > Chordata > Amphibia > Caudata > Salamandridae > Lissotriton > Lissotriton vulgaris. The sequence goes on from NC_141685.1 coordinate 221,194,687, forward strand.
TCACAGGCCTTAAGAGAAAGTCTTCCTTCTGCCCTAAAGGGCCCAAAATCCCCAAAGAGGTAATAACGTTCGAACGTACCGTACTATCCGGAATTTCTTCAATTGAAAAAAAGAAAAACTTTGTCAAATACAACTTACCAAAAGCTGAAAAAGAGGCTTTATTGACTATAAAAAACGACAATACAGTGGTCGTCAAGCAGGCCGACAAAGGCGGAGCTATTTTGATCTGGGACATTGCTAAATACAAACAGGAAGTCCACCGACAACTAAATGACAATAATTGCTATAGACGCATTGGAAAGGACCCCACCATAGAAATAAAAAACCAAATGCTTGAAGTGATTCAAAAAGGCTTCGATCGAGGTTTCGTCGGGCCAAAAGAACTAGTCTATTTACAAAACAAAAACCCTAGAACCCCAGTGTTCTATGTGCTACCTAAAATGCACAAAGACGAATTAAACCCACCTGGCCGCCCTATAATTTCTGGCTGTGAGTCACTCATCGAACCGGTGGCTAAATATATTGATTTCTTTTTTAAACCATTTATTGATGCTATTCCAGCTCATCTGAGAGACACCACTGCTTTTCTGAACAGAATAGCGACCATCCACTTTGACAGTAATAGACAGCTTTTAGTCACACTGGACGTGGTGTCGCTTTATACTCAAATTCCGCAAGAACAGGCGCTTGAAACATTGACAGTCTTTCTGGAGAACAGGGAAAGACCAGTGAGGGGCCCTACGGATTTCATTCTAGAGCTGGCCCGCTTTGCATTACAGAAAAACTTCTTTACTTTTGACGCAGAGTTCTTCTACCAAATAAAGGGGGTAGCGATGGGATGTCCCTTCGCCCCAGAATTAGCAGTGATGTTTATAGGACTATTTGAAGAGAAATTTATATATAACAATAATCCTTACAGTAACTGCATTTCCGACTACATGCGTTACATAGACGACGTGTTCCTTATCTGAACAGGAGGACACGAAGAACTAAATCAATTCGTCGGCTGGCTTGACTCAAGAACCAACGACATCAAGTTCACAGTCAGGGCATCCAATGAATCCATCCCATTCCTGGACGTTAAAGTAGAAGCCGATGAAGGGAGCTAAAGTACCACCCTGTTCCGAAAGCCATCAGACAGGAACAAAGCGTTACATTTTACCAGCAACCATCCTCGCAGCCTAAGACAGAACCTACCATTCGGACAATTTCTTAGGATTTGACGAAATTGCTCAGGGAAAGAAAAGTACTTCGAGCACGCTGGGCATTTAAAGGACCGTCTCATCCAAAGAGGATACCCAAAAAAAATGCTAAAAAACTCCCTCAAAAGAGCATGGTGGACCCCACGAGAGACCTTACTTCAAAAGAAAATCAAACCTGATTTGAAAAGATTGGTTTTATGTTACCACTTTCTGCCCAGCAGCAAACCAACACAAAAAACTCATAATGTCAAAGTGGCATTTATTGAAAGATCTCCACGAAGACTTCACCGCACCTCCACTATTTGCGTACAAAAAAGAGAAAAGCGTGGCTAACCCTATTGTGAGAGCTGCCCTTCCGATTGTAAAAGCTCCAACACTGCGAAGCCTGTTTGGACTACCCCCAACAGGGCACCCCAAAGGACACCATAAGTGCGGGACTTGTACCTGCTGTGATGAGACTATAGAGTACTCTGTTTTTACTTTTGATAACATCTATTGGAAGCATGATACTTTCACGAACTGCAAAACCAAAAATGTGGTTTATGCCATAGTCTGTCCATGTCCTTTGGTCTACATTGGAAAAACTACACAAGAAGTCAGAAATCGAATTACACAACATAAATCCCGGATCCGCAGAGGGGTTGAAAATGCCCCACTGGTGAACCACTGGACTAATTTAAAACACGAGCAAACTGACCTGAGATGGACAGTCCTTTCCAAAATCGAAAGGGACCCACGGGGTGGTGTTAGACGGACCGGGAGGGTCGGCCGAGATTACGGGGAGAGGTCTCCAGGGAGAGCCGTCTCCAACGACTGTACAGATAAGTAACTTCCCCCCCACAGACGGACACCACACAAGATTGAAGGTTAACGAGACTTTATATGCACTTCTTAGGTTACGTTGATATAATACAAGGAGGTCTGGACTCAGGGGTCCCCTCGGTTCTGATCTCTAGTTGAGGAAAAGGGTAGCGGGACAGTCTTAGTTACCAATGAGTTCAATAGCTCTCAATCCTCGAGCTCGGCGTGGTTGCTGATCGGGCCGTGGAGGAGCCAAGCAGGTCCCGAGATGGATGAAGGGTGGTCGGCGGGCCGTGGAGAAGCCAAGCAGGTCCCGATATGGATGAAGGATGGTCGACGGGCCGTGGAGAAGCCAAGCAGGTCCCGATGCAGATGACAGTTACAACGGCCCGCGGCCTCGCCAGCAGATCCGGACGACGGTGAAGGATGAAGGTTACGACGGCTGTGGCAGCGCCAACAGGCAGGATGATGGTGCACAGGACAGAGCTACGGCAGCGCCAGTAGTTCGTCCAGGATGAGTTCTTCTTTCGTCTCTCGACTCCAAGATACAACTGCCTTCCTGTTCTGGAGCTGCCCCAGTTATAGGGCTGGCGTGCTTTGATGTCCGGACCCTCGCACTTGGAGGTCGGGAGGTCCGGGATGAGGGAGTCCAGACACCCAGCAGGGGGGTGGAGCCAGCGCCCAGGGAGGCGATGGGCGAGCGGCACTGGCCGGGGGAGAACCATCGACACCTCTTTCTCCCATTGACTGGCCAAGTAGCTCGCTCGCCTCCTGGGTGGAGGGTGGTGCCGGAATGTCTGAGGCCGGACTAGGCCCAGGGTTGAGGTCGATCGGGGGCCAGGCGGCCTCGTGGCGAAGTGTCCAAGATGGCGGCCCGGGCTGGGCGCGTGGGTCGGCCGTGGATCGGACCCACGAGGTTATCATGCTCGAGGGCAGGTGTCCCTGAGGGGACGTAGGACGTGCAATGGTGGTGTGTGGTGCTTGTATGACTGGCTCGGGCTTGGTCGAGCCGGGGGAGAGCGGCCCGTCATGTGGCCTGTCCAACATGCGTCCCCCCCAGCTGAAGGCGGGGAGAGTTACCCATCCTCTTGGGGACTCTCTTCGTCGAGGCGGAAAAACCGGGACAGGCCATCCGCGTTGGCGTGGTCAGACCCAGGCCGGTGTTCAACGGTAAAGTCCATACCTTGCAAGGAGATGGACCAGCGTAGCAGTTTTGGGTTTTCCCCCCGCATATGCATCAACCACTGCAGGGGTCGGTGGTCAGTCTGCACCCGGAAGTGGGTGCCAAAAAGGTAGGGTCGGAGCTTCTTGAGGGCCCATACCACAGCGAAGGCTTCCCTCTCTATGGTGCTCCAGCGTTGCTCCCGTGGTAGGAGTCTCCGGCTGATGAAGGCCACCGGTTGATCAAGGCCTTCGGTGTTCACCTGGGACAGGACCGCCCCAATGCCCTGGTCGGAGGCATCCGTCTGGACGACGAACTCCCGGCTGTAGTCTGGGGCCTGGAGTACAGGAGCGGAACACATGGCGGCCTTTAGCTGTTCGAAGGCCGCTTGACACTCTGGGGTCCAGTTCACCTTCTTGGGCTGATTTTTCGACGTGAGTTCGGTGAGAGGCCCCACGATGGTACCATAGTCTTTCACGAACCTTCGGTAGTAGCCCGTGAGGCCCAGGAAGGCTCGCACCTCAGTTTGAGTGTTAGGGGGTTGCCAGTTCTGGATGGCGGCAATTTTCAGTTGAAGAGGGGCCACTAGACCGCTTCCCACTTGGTGTCCGAGGTAGGTCACTGACCCTTGTCCAATTTGACATTTGCTGGCCTTGATCGTGAGGCCAGCTCGCTGAAGGGCTTGCAACACTGCTTGGAGGTGGTGGAGGTGCTCGGTCCAGTGGTGGCTGTACACAGCGATGTCGTCCAGGTAGGCGGCGCTGAACTCTTCGAGCCCCGCCAGGACCTGATTGACGAGCCGTTGGAACGTCGCTGGGGCATTTTTCATGCCGAAGGGCATGACCGTGAAGTGATAGTGGCCATCGGGGGTGGAGAAGGCAGAACGTTCTTGTGCTCGGGGTGTGAGGCCGATCTGCCAATATCCTGCCGTTAGATCGAAGATGCTGAGGTAGCGGGCAGCGCCCATTCGGTCGACCAGTTCATCTGCCCGGGGGATGGGGTGTGCGTCCGTTCTGGTGACTTCATTCAGGCCCCGGTAGTCGACACAGAACCGGAGTTCGGGTGTGGTTCCGGGGGCGGCTGCTTTGGGGACCAGTACGACCGGGCTGGCCCATGGACTGTCGGAGGGCTCGATGACCCCGAGCGTGAGCATCTTAGTTACTTCCGCCTGGATGCAGGCCCGTACCCGATCAGGTACGCGGTAGGCCCGGTGGCGGATAGGAGGGCTGTCTCCGGTGTCCACATCGTGCACACACCAGGAAGTGACACCTGGGGTGAGGGAGAACAGGCTGGCAAACCGTGATAGGAGGGTTTGGCACTCTTGGCGTTGTTCCTGGGAGAGGGTCTCCGAGAGTCGGACCCCCTCCACGGAGCCGTCTTGCTCCTGGGTCCGCAAGAGGTCAGGGAGAGGCTCGGAGTCGTCCTCAACCCCGTTGTCTGTGGCCATCAAGAGGCTGAGTTCTGTTCGTGCAAAGTGGGGTTTCAGTCTGTTGGTGTGGAGGACTCGGAGCGGATTCCGGGCGGACTCCATATCGATCAGATAGGTGGCGGGTCCCTTGCGCTCGATTACTTTGAAGGGTCCCGTCCATTTGTCTTGGAGAGCGCACGGTTCTGTGGGGGACATTACCCAGACCTGTTGCCCCGGCTCGAATTCAATAGATGAGGCGTTCTGGTCATACCATCTCTTCATGTCCTCTTGACTGGCCTCTAGGTTGGCTTCCGCTAGGTCTCTGAACCGCTGGGACTGGTTGCGGAGGGTGAGGAGGTACCGGAAGACATCTGGAGGACTCTTGGCCGGAGGCAACTCCCAGCCTTCTTTGATCAGGCTGAGTGGCCCCCGTACTGGGTGCCCATAGAGCAGCTCGAATGGGCTGAAGCCTAGGGACTTCTGTGGGACCTCCCGGTAGGCGAAGAGGAGGCACGGCAGCAGCACGTCCCACTGGCGACGGAGGGGTTCTTCCAATCCCCCGATCATCCCTTTTAGAGTGCGATTGAACCGCTCAACAAGTCCGTTTCCTTGGGGGTGATAGGGGGTCGTGAAGCGGTAGGTGACCCCACACTGTTGCCAGAGGGACTTCATGTATTTGGAAATAAAGTTCGTGCCTCTGTCACTGACGACTTCTCGGGGGAACCCCACACGGGAGAAGATCCCCATCAGGGCCCTGCCGACCACTGGGGCTGTGACGGTCCGGAGAGGAATAGCCTCAGGGTAGCGGGTGGCGTGGTCCACTAGTACTAGGATGAAGCGATGGCCTTGTCTTGTACGTGGGTCTAGGGGTCCCACAATGTCTATTCCGACCCTCTCAAATGGGGTCGTGACTACGGGAAAGGGTTGCAGGGGGGCCTTTAATTTGCGGCCGCTCTTCCCACTGGCTTGGCACGTGGGGCAAGATCGGCAATGCTGGTGCACATCGTTTCTCATTTTTGGCCAGAAGAAGTGGGTCACTAGGCGGCTGTAGGTTTTATCTTGTCCCAGGTGCCCTGCCAGGGGGACATCGTGGGCCAGATTTAGCAGGAAGTCTCTAAAGCGGAGTGGCACCACTAGTACTCGGTTGGCCCCCAGCTCGGCGATTCGTTGCTCGCTGTACAGTAGGTCATTGTCCCAGTAGACCCAATGAGTTCCGGAGGTATCCCCTGCGCTTTGGGCGAGCGCTTGTTGTCGGAGTCCCTCAAGGGAGGGACAGGTCTTCTGCTCCTGACGAAATTGTTCTTGTGTGGGCCCCCCTTCTTGAGCCCACTGGTCGAGATTAGCAAGGTCGGAAGGTTGAGCAGGTTCGAGGGGGATGCCCTGGTCGGGGGTCTCGGCGGGGGCGACCGGAGGCGGAGGCGCCGGCCATTCTGGTTCTTCCGGGTGATGGTTGGCACGGGCGGCCATAGACCGGGTGGTGACGCACGCCCAGTCTGGGACGCCCAACATCCCCAAGTGTTCTTTTCGCTCCACGGCTGCCCACGGGGAGCTTTCCAGGTCATTTCCGAGGAGGCAGTCCACGGGGGCGTCGTCTCGGACCGTTACTTTCAACATGCCGGAGACCCCTCCCCACTCAAAGGGGACGCAGGCCATCCGACACAGACTCTCCGAGTTGTCGGCTGATCGTACAGGGCAGAGAATGTTCGGTAGATATTGTTCTGGGGTCACCAGATGACAGCGGACGGCTGTCACACTGGCCCCGGTGTCTCGAAGGGCTTCGGCCCGTTGTCCATTGATGCTCACCCATTGGCTGTACTTCTGGGTGTTAGCGGGTAGGGGGACCCGCGGGACCATGTCTCTTCCCCCTAAGCACGCGAGAGTCATGGCGGCTGGCTCCCACCCTTGATACTCTTGCTCGTCTGTTTCTGGTTCCTCGGAGATCTGTTCTTCCCCTAGTGCCGCGGCGGCCACCTGGCGGGGTCTTGGGCTCGGATACTGCGGGCAGCTTGGGTCATTTGCATAGTGGCCTACTCGTTGGCATCGGTGACATGTAACATTGGCTCTGTATCCCGGTCGCGCCGGGGTGCTGCCCCGGTTGGCCGGGGGGGTGGTGCTGGTAGTGGGGGCGGCCGGAGTGTTGTCTCTTCCTCGTCCTTGGCCCCCTCCTCCTCCTCTGGATCGGTGGTGACCATTGTTGTTCCTGTTCTGCTCGTAGGACCCATTCCGGCCCACTCGGGTGATCTCCCACCGGTCAGCTTCGGCTGCGAGCTGCCGGGGATCGGTTAACTTGCTGTCGAGGAGGTGTTGGCGTAGTTCAATGAAGCAGTTGTTGGACAGATGCTCCCATACCATCAGATTGAACAACTGCTCGTAGGTCGTGACGTTGTTCCCTCTGATCCAGCCTTCGAAGGCTCGGCTGAAGTACGTTACATAGTCCACCCAAGTTGTACCTGGAATGCGTGTGCAGTCTCGGAACCTCTGACGGTACATCTCGGGCGTGAGGCCATAGCGAGTGAGGAGGGCCGCTTTCATATGGTCGTAGGAGGTCATCTGGTGGTCTGGGAGCTGTAACAGAGTATCGCGGCCCTCATTGAGGAATTTGCCCCATAGGCCGGCTCCCCAGTCGGCTCTATCGATCCGGTGCGCAGTCATCGCGATTTCATATGCCTTAAACCATTGCTGGATGTCGTCTTCTCGAAAATATTCTCGGACCACATCCTTGGGGATGTGCACTTTTTTGTCCGTGGTCCCGGGGGTGGACGGTCTGTCGGGCACCCCTAATTCTTTATTCTGTTTGCGCAGGTTGATCTCGGCTAGGTTCCGCTCGTGCTCGTACGTTAGTCTTTTTTCCTCGAGCTCCCTTTGCCTCTGTTTCTCCTCTCTTTCTTCTCGGAGGCGAAGGTGCTCTAAGTTTATTTTTTGCTCGGCCAATTTGAGTTCTATGTCCATCTTGAGTCGGGCCATTTCAAGTTCGTGTAGTCGGGCTTTTTCTCTTTCTTGGATCTCGTCTTGCGAGAGACCCGTTCTTTGCTCTTCAGGGGCCGTGTTGGTCTTTTTCGCGGTGCTTTGCTCCGGGGCTTCGACATCCCCGGTCTCTGCCCAAGATTCTAGGGCATGCTTAAAATCGTCCTTGGTACTTAGTCCGGTGGTAGCGATACCTAGTTCGATGCAGAACTGTTTTAGTTCACGATGGCTGTATTCCTCTAGCTTTTCCATTTGGAACTTCTCAGTTGATCCGCTCTCTTTAGTCGACATTGTTGTTCGTTGTGGGGTGAGCTACTCTCTGTACGTTATGCGGTGATTCGGATCGCGCCGCTGGCCACCAATGTTAGACGGACCGGGAGGGTCGGCCGAGATTACGGGGAGAGGTCTCCAGGGAGAGCCGTCTCCAACGACTGTACAGATAAGTAACTTCCCCCCCACAGACGGACACCACACAAGATTGAAGGTTAACGAGACTTTATATGCACTTCTTAGGTTACGTTGATATAATACAAGGAGGTCTGGACTCAGGGGTCCCCTCGGTTCTGATCTCTAGTTGAGGAAAAGGGTAGCGGGACAGTCTTAGTTACCAATGAGTTCAATAGCTCTCAATCCTCGAGCTCGGCGTGGTTGCTGATCGGGCCGTGGAGGAGCCAAGCAGGTCCCGAGATGGATGAAGGGTGGTCGGCGGGCCGTGGAGAAGCCAAGCAGGTCCCGATATGGATGAAGGATGGTCGACGGGCCGTGGAGAAGCCAAGCAGGTCCCGATGCAGATGACAGTTACAACGGCCCGCGGCCTCGCCAGCAGATCCGGACGACGGTGAAGGATGAAGGTTACGACGGCTGTGGCAGCGCCAACAGGCAGGATGATGGTGCACAGGACAGAGCTACGGCAGCGCCAGTAGTTCGTCCAGGATGAGTTCTTCTTTCGTCTCTCGACTCCAAGATACAACTGCCTTCCTGTTCTGGAGCTGCCCCAGTTATAGGGCTGGCGTGCTTTGATGTCCGGACCCTCGCACTTGGAGGTCGGGAGGTCCGGGATGAGGGAGTCCAGACACCCAGCAGGGGGGTGGAGCCAGCGCCCAGGGAGGCGATGGGCGAGCGGCACTGGCCGGGGGAGAACCATCGACACCTCTTTCTCCCATTGACTGGCCAAGTAGCTCGCTCGCCTCCTGGGTGGAGGGTGGTGCCGGAATGTCTGAGGCCGGACTAGGCCCAGGGTTGAGGTCGATCGGGGGCCAGGCGGCCTCGTGGCGAAGTGTCCAAGATGGCGGCCCGGGCTGGGCGCGTGGGTCGGCCGTGGATCGGACCCACGAGGTTATCATGCTCGAGGGCAGGTGTCCCTGAGGGGACGTAGGACGTGCAATGGTGGTGTGTGGTGCTTGTATGACTGGCTCGGGCTTGGTCGAGCCGGGGGAGAGCGGCCCGTCATGTGGCCTGTCCAACAGGTGGTGACCTGGACGCCAAGCTATGCCAGCGTGAAGCGCTGTTGATAATGAAATTCAATACAGCACTGAGGGGCCTTAACGAAATTTCGGAAATGTATAAACCTAACAGCTAAATTCCCTTCATCCCTTTAAGTTGGCACTGTGGCCACAGTGCCCGATTTTTTATGCCACTGACCCTTAGAGCCATCTATGTAAGGGACTACATTACACTGAAGTTATTATGAATTGCACCAAGCTTTGCGATCCACGTCCCTGCTTTGTTTCACCCAATACTCCACTCCGCCGATACTTAGACCAAACTACATATCCCAGAACCACAAGGGACTGTATCTAACCAGGAAGTAACAGCCGTGGCAGCATAGCGAGTGTAGGCGAACCATCCCGCACGCTCGTGAGAAGTGCCGAAGTTCATTCCTACCGGTACGTGACTGTAGAATGTTTAGCTGCGAGTGTTTGATAGCGGACTCATACGTTACGGTTAGACTTACACACCGTCTCCGTTTTGTTCACAGTGGTGGATCGGTGCAAGCCCTCTCCCCTAGCAACGAGGAAAGACAGAGAATCTATGGCGAGTTAGACGCCATTGTCCTAGCGGGTGAGTGTCCTCCTCTGAATTGGCTGAGTTAGACGGACCGCTTGAGAGTGATTGGTGTGGCTAAATGCAGCGCATGTTTTTGTGTTTTGTTCCCTCCACAGTCCCCGCGCGCACTTCCCTTGGAAATACTACCTCGTCACTTTTGGACTACTGGTCAAGCTATTAAGGTATGATAAGGCTGCTGTTGAAGTCTGATATAGGGGGCAAGTCTCTTTTTTAAGATAACAATCCTAAAGTAGTGTTTTTCTATTGTTACAGCAATCATTTTGGTCCTGAGGAGAACCCCGCCACTAATAGGGGATTGAAACGCGTCAACCAGCTTGGTCCCATATCTGGTTTAAACTTATTGTTTCACAACGGTTTCAAAACTATTAGTTAGAGATGTGGACACTCTTTTTGATCTGCGTTCTGCAAAGACGTTAAAAATTGAAAAAGCGCAAAAGGATTTTCTCCATTAATTCACAACAATAGTCCAGATACGGAGACCTATTTTTTTTTTTTTATTCACCCAGGTTGTTGGTTTGTGTGAATGAGCTTTGTATGACTGAATGGCCAAGAATGTTTGAAGTGGGTAAATGCTATTCTTTATTTATTTCTATAATTGTTGTATATATTGTGTACATAAACATTGTTTGTATTTCCATGCACTAAAAAACAGTGTTAAAAAAGGTGAAGAAACCAAAAAGAAATATTAAAATTTGAACGTTGCTATTTCGTAAGCAAGTTGTTGTTGCTTTATTCAAAACAACTACTTATTTGAACTGTTCAGTGGCCAAGTGAAGCTCTCGGCACTGGTGTTTGTGTAGTTATATTGTTCTAATTTGACTCAGCCGTGCTGAGTAAGGAGTCAAGGCCCTTGTGTGTTTTTCTGACACCCCAGCTGGAGGCATTGATGACTCCCACATTCATATTTTTCCCAAACTAGCGGTGACCAAAGGTTACATGGCTGCTACAACTAACCCCCCACTACAGTGGACCCTCTTGCACAGTTGGGTTCTAAGTTGGAAGAACCAACAAAATACATTTGTTTTGATATTACAGGCTATCTGCAAATCTAAGAAAAAGTTGTTGACTAAGAGAGATGTGGAAGCCTTTGATGTTGGCCTTCTGCGGGCTGACCATAGAAAGATGATAGACCGAGTCAATGATACTGAATCCACCGCCACAGCAATGCGTCCGACTGTCCAGTAGCTCCACACACATTTGAAGCACTCAAAGATGGGGGTCCATATCCTTAAGACGACAGCCAAAGATACAGATGGGCACTCCCGCTGGGACATACGTATCATTGGGATACCTGAAAACACAGAGGGGCCCAGTATATAACCTTTCTAGAGAACAGGCTTCTAGACACAGTCCTGGCAGTAGTTACTCAGCTCCTTAACTACTGGGACCACAACCTCATCCTCCAACTCAAGTGAACATGCGATCCCTGGTATGTCAAGAGCACCTCCCAGGATATGTAACTTAAAAGTACATACCCAGCTTTTTAATCACAATTCACACTGCCCATTGGGCTGTGTAGGGCATACCTTAGGGGTGACTTATATGTAGTAAATGTGTCTTTGGATTGGCAAGGCGGTCATTTTGGCAAGATGACTTGGCAGTTTAAAACTGCTGGCAGGCTGCAATGGCAGGCCTGAGACATGTTTTACAGGACTACTTAATTGGGTGGCAAGAATAGTGCTGCAGGTGCACTGGTAGCCTTTATTTTAAAGGCCCTGGGTATATGGTATGCCCTTTTACCATGGTGTTTATTAGTAAATCAAATATTCCAATCAGGTGTATGCATATTGTACTGTGTTTTAAGGACTGAGCATAAGCACTTTATCACTATTTAGCAGTGGTAAAGTGCACATAGTCCTAAGGCCAACAACAACAAAGTCAGAATAAGATGAGGGGTGAAGGCAAAAGATTTGGGGTGACCCTGCAGAGAGGGCCAAATACAACAGTAAGCAACATACATAATTCACTTATCAAGGGATTAGTGATAAAATGTTTTCTGCACGATGAAACATACGTATTTCTGTTAGAATGAGGATCAGGCTGTCACATGGCCACTGTGCCTGGGTTTTCCGACTCTAGGAACACTCTGAAGAAATACCTATAGTAAAATAATTGACTCTTAAGGAAGTCTTTTTTTGTTGGTGTCATTGAGGTTATTTAGGGGTTTCTAGGGGTGGCATCTGCAACACCTGCCTTGCTCCTTGTGACCCCCGGCACTGCCATTGCGACCCCTGGCCTCAGAGGAGGCAAATTCAGAGCCAGGATAACAAGGGCAGATGATCCTTATGGGTGTCAGTTGGGGCTCCACATTCCTTGTTTTCTATAAACTTTTTATCAACTTTTATTACAGTAATAGTGAAAAATATATTATTCACTAATAATGTAATAAACAATGAATTACAATTAGCTGGAATATGATCCTCCTTTCCATCTAAAGTAACTAAAAACATGCTTCAATGTATGTTGTGTGCCTGCTTGCGGGTGACAGTGTGTTTAAGTGAAAGTGGGTGTGTGTATGTTTGAATGTGTATGTATGTGTATGCATACATGTGTGAGTGAAAGGAAAAGTTAGTTACCTGTAATCCTGGTTCTCTTCCAGGGGAATACTCATCAAAGTTATAAGGAATGAATTGTCCTACCTATGTGCGGGACCCCAGAGATCATATCAAATACACTATATATGTATGTTTAAACCCCCGGAAAGTATGAAGTACTCTAAAAAAAATATATATATCTATATGTATGTGTATGATTTTTTTAAATAAACAATTCAATACAGATTTATCATGTATTAGGCTAATTGTTGGTGGTAGGCTGCATATATATGTATATATATGCAGCCTACCACCAACAATTAGCCTAATACATGACAAAATTGTACTGAATTTTTCATTTAAAAAAATCATACACATTTTCTTTTCTACACATAGAATGTAAACACATGAGGATGCATTGAAAAGCATAACAGAGCAAACTGGTGCCATGCCATTTAGACCCCAATGCATTACCAATCTCATCATGCCTCACATGTGAAAGTTAGGTCAGGTCTTTTTCACTGAACACAATATGTGAGGATTATAACAACATCACAGCTGCTACATTACATATTCGTACAGGAAGAAGGGTGGGTTGGTTATGTCTTTGATGAGTATTCTCCTAGAACAGAACCAGGAATACAGGTAAGCAAACTATCTATATCTTCGAGGGGATACTCATCAATAGTCATAAGCACTGAATAGAATACCAAACTCATCCATTACACCTGCGGACAAATACAAAATTAGCTATAAGTACCTAAGGGCGCATTTCCCAAACAGATTCCTTAATGAGGCCTGCCCCACCTGTGCATCTGACTGAGTATCTGAATCCAAACAATAATGGCGAGCGGATGTGTGAACAGATCATCCTGTGGCTGCCTTGCAGATCTCAGCATTGGGTATATTTCGAAGGTCAGCGGTGGCATCCTTACCCCTACTAGAATACTCCCTAGGCCTATCAGGAAGGTATTTGTTGAACAACCATTAAGAAAGGGATATGCAAGAAACTACCTACCTTGAGATAGTTTGTTTGGAAGAAGGTAAACCAGTGTGCATTGCACCATTTGAGAAAAATGGTCAAACAGTCTTATTTGTTTGGTTTTGTCAAGATAAAACTTGAGCACCCTTTTGGGATCTAGGGAGTGTAAGGCCTTTCTGGTGGTGTTGGGGGGTTTGGAAAAAAACATAGGTAGAGTAATAGACTGATTGATATGGAATCAGAGATGACTTTTGACAAAAACTTAAATGTGTTTTCATAACGACCTTGTTTGAACAAAAAAATCAGATAAGGTTCCTTTACACAAAGAGCCTGAATTGCACTAACTCTGCGTGCAGAGTTGATCGCTACTAAAACGCGCTCTTCCAAGTAAGATGTTGTAGAGACGCCTTTTGTATGCGCTCAAATGGAGGGCCCATCAATTTGGAGTTAATCATATTAAGCTCCTAAGAGGGATACGGTGACCTTATAGGAGGCAAGACCTTCTTTAAACCTTTGATAAAGTCCTTGACTACAGGCATTTGGAAAAAAGAAATCTGTGTGGGTGACTTTCGGCATGCTGTAATGGCTACCAGATGCAATAACAGTATCAATATGAGGAGAGTAACCCTTATGCGTCAAGGGAACTGGGTAAAGCAAAGCTCAAAAGTAAAAAGAGGTTCCCTTGAGTTGCAGCTTACTAAATTAAAACTGGTCAGTCTATTAGCTAATAGGTGACCATCACACATTCAATCGCTCCACATATTCTTGGAATCAACAAAACGAGCACTTACAATCTAAAGGAACTATATACCACGTAGCCAGTAAGTTTGTGTATTGTGTATCAAAACATTTATTGTTTAAAAACAAATTATAAAAACATTCCAGTTAAAAACATGCATATAAGTATTCCTTATACCAGTTGTTGTTTACATCGGTGCACTGTTGTTTTAAAGCACTCAATCAGTCTCTTAAGTACATTGTACCATGGCAGGAATCATAATAAACAATACATTCAAAAATATATTTAAAAAGAATTTATGAACAAATCAAGTCGACGCGTTTCGGTGGATCTCTGCTGTGCGCACCACCTTCTTCAGGACAATATTTAAACAGTTCTGTAGAAACAATTTAATAAAATACATTATCAAACTTTATCCTTGGCTTACGTTTACATGACAAAAAAGTTTTCTAGTAACAGTCTAATCTTCCATTTTCTTAGTGAATTAACCCACTGTTCAGTCATTATGGATCCTCATTTTGCTCCTACTACATACAGATCAAGATTGTTTCCTCTGTATACTGTATTCATTTAACATTCACTACTCAGTTCCATCTATTGCTGTGTGCTATACATGACCTATCCCTGTGCTTATTTTGTGATCCCTGTGTTCACTTACAACCCCACATTCATACATGTTGATAATTTTACTAGCTCCATCAATGATTTGAGCTAAACACTATTGCTGTTGGGTATAGGTGTACAATCATTAAGTACCCACCTTTTGAGTTGTCTTAGTACAACTCAAATCAAACACCTCTTCATAAATGAAGGCGCTGACACCCGATGGATTAACAATGCCTGTATTGGTAATAGACAGAAGTATTATATTCTCGAGTTATTCAATGCCCATTCGCTATTAGTCATTTACTGAAATGGACTTACTCCTGGGGAAGATGATCAATGTAGGTTCTTCCAATACAATTCTTTACGTCCTCATGTAGGTTTGGATAAATACTTAGGCCTACAGGAAGGCACCTATTGATGAAAGCATTTGTGGTTGTTTAAAGTGCTATTAAGGTAAAAGGAACTAGTATTACCAAATTGTTTTGTAGATAGAGAAGTCCCTCTTACCAATGTTAAAATTTGTTGGTTCCTTTTAATGAGGTAGTTGCTTTCCTCATTTATAGGGTTACGCTGGGGATTCCTTCAGTCTTCTCCCTCAAAGCGTATTCTATAAGGTAAAGTATTATAATTAGGTGAATATCCCTTTCTTCTTAGGTGGACTAGAATAGTTTCCCTTGAGCTGCAACTCAAGGGAACCTCTTTTTACTTTTGAGCATGGCTACCAGATGCACCTTTATAGATGTCCATCGGAGACCAAACTTGGTTAAGTATAACAAATAAGGCAAGATCACCTGTTCTTGACCTAGAAAAGGGTTATGACCATTGCTGATGCCCAATAAGTAGAAATGCCTCCACTAGAAAGCCTAATATTTCCTGGGAAAAGGCCTCCTAGATCCTCTTAAAATGTCCATATGGTCTTGGGACAGACCCAGGTGTACATATTGCAAGAATTCAGGAGCCATGCCCTCAAGCTCAGAGAGGGAAGGTTGTGATGGAAGACCTTCCCGTCTAGCTTGGGGAGAAGATCAGGTGTGCATGGCAACCTCCTGTGTGGGGTTTGAGACATGTGAAGAAGGTCCAGATACCACCACTGGCAAGGCTATTTCGGGGAGATCAGAATCATTCTGGTCTTAGCTAAATGGGTGGGCTTGTTCTTCATGCAGGAGGGGAAAGTGCATGACTGGTTTGGGCGGTCAGAGAGGGCCGACCAATCAGTCATTGCGCACTTAGGAGTGGGCAAACCACTCCTCCCTTGCCCAACTCCGAGAGCAGTCCGCCCACCTGCAAAGCAGCAGGAAGCATAAAATGATAATAACACAAAGTTATTATCATTTTATATTTCTACTATGTACGCAACGCAGTGCTTAATAGCACGTCGCCCCACTGCTTTTAAGCAGTGGGGCGACGCTCCTCTGCCATAGTGCCATAGCCATAGCTCCTCCACCATAGCAGTTTTTAGACTCGGAAAATTGTGGAGGAACTCCAAAACCCTGACAGACCTTGACAAATTCGGAACAGCTACCGTGGCCCACCAAAGGTTCAACAGACTCTCCAGGAAGAAAGCACTTCAGGATATAATCTCCTCCAATCCACACAACAGCATCATCAAAGAGTTCACCCAACTCAACAGCAAGTCCACAGATATCACTTTACCACAGGACCTCTGCGTCAGATTCAGCGCTTTCTTCTATCACAAAATTAAGACCATCTATGACAACTTCAATGACAACAACCCCCACAAGGAACCCTTTCCACCGCTCCCAGCAGCATGCAGCCAACACTTGACAGATGGACCGCCCTAAACATCAAAGACACTCTGAGGATAATGGAGACTACCCACTCTGGGGCCCCCACAGACCCTTGGCACCACCACATCTACTGCAAAGCCGCAGACATCAACGTCCCGAGTCTCAACATATCATCAACTGCTCCTTCGAGACCGCCTCCTTCCCCGACGACTGGAAACACACCGAGATTTACCCTCTCCTTAAAAAAACCTTCAGCGGAACCTTCACCTCAAGAATTTCAGATCGATCTCCCCACTCCCTTTTACGACAAAAGTCAAGAAAAAAGCCGTCAACAGTCAACTCACCGCCCTCATCGAAGAAAACAATATCCTCGACTCCTCCCAATCATGCTTGATGAATAACCATAGCACCAAAACCACACTTCTTGCAGCAACAGACGAAATCCATGCCCTCTGTGACAGAGGAGAGATAGGGACCTTCATCCTCCTTGACCTCTCCGCAGCTTTGACACTGTCTCTCACCGCACCCTATTCCGCAGACTCCATGACACCGTAATCCGGAATAAGGCCCTCAACTCAATCCTCTCTTTCCTCTCCGGCAGAACGCAATTGATCAGACTCCCCCCATTTCTCTCAGAACCGACCCCAACCACCTGCGGAGACCCACAAGGATCCTCCATCAGCCCGACCCTGTTCAACATCTAAAGGGCCCTGCTCGCATCCATTGTCAGAGCGCACAAACCCAACATCACATAGTAGGCAGACGACTTCTAACTCATCCTCTCCCTATCCAACAAACCCAACATCACCAAACGTAACTTTCAAGACGGAATGGAAGCCATCACCAGATGGATGAAGAACAGCTGTATTCAACTCAACACAGACAAAACCGAGATACTCATCATGAGCCCATACCCCGACGCCTGGAACAACACCTGGTGACCACAGGCCCTGGGAGACCCCTCCGACCCCCACGGACCATGCAGGCAACCTTGGAATCATCCTGGACTCAGAACTCAAAATGGACCACCAGGCCAACTTCATCAACTCCTCCTGCTATCACACCCTCCGCCTACTCCGGAAGACCTTCAAGTGGATCCCCCCGAACACCAAAAAACTGTCAAACACACTGTCATCAGTAGCAGACTGGACTACAGCACGCACTCTACGCCGGGATCAACAAGAACCTTACCCGCAAACTTCAGAATGTCCAGAACACGGTTGCTAGACTAGTCCTCAACCTACCGCTCCACTGCCACATCAGCTAACACCTATGGACCCTATACTGGCTCCCCGTCGAGAAGAGAATCACCTTGAAGCTCCTCACCCACGCACACAAGGCCCTCCACAAAACCGGACCCACCAACCAGAACCACCGCCTCCCGTTCCACGCTCCCCAGCGTTCGCTCCGCTTGGCCCTGCCCTCCCTTGTAACGACACCTCAGATCAAAAAAAGCAGAACAGGAGGGAGCTCCTTCTCCCTCCTCGCGGCCAAGGCATGGCACTCCCTGCCACTGCACCTCCACCTCTGACAGACTGCATCGCTCCCTAGGTTCATAAAGGACCTCAAGACCTGGCTCTTCGATGGAACTCAGTGAACCTCCAGGATCTGCGGACCACCCCTGCCCCCTTTCCCTCAGCGCCTTGAGACCCAATCCGGGTGAGTAGCTTATACTTCATTAACCTATTGATTGATTGATTGATTGATTGATTGATTGATTGATAGCGGAGGAGCCGACACTGCAAGCACGCACCACATAAGGCAGAAAGGAATGAAGTTGTGCAACTCGAGTTGAACAACTGATAGACTGCCCCGGGCCCACGCAGGGGGTCCTCCTAAGAGGGCGGCCACCTATAGTGCCACAAGATGGCACATTCACCAGCATTGCAGTGTTTGGGGTACCCGAGTGGGTCCCCCTGTGACCTCACTTCCGGGAGGATGGGGGGGGGGGAGAGGTACATATACCTCTCCCGCCCTCCGAGCGCCCTCTTTTCCAGTTTCTCATTGGTGGTGCCCCTACTGCCTGGATGCTGTTTTCCCTCCCCACTGCATACCCGTCGCACGGGCCGGGGGGAGGGGGTGTTTCAACTAAACCTTTTTAGGTCCCGGCTAAACGCGCGGAAGCGCGTCTCCGCCGAGATCTTTTGTTAGCGAGTGTGCTTCCCAGGAGACAGTTTCGGCCACGCGCATCCCTGGAGCCGATTTCAAACAGGAACGCGCGCTGTGGCCAGGCGCTGTCTCCTGGGAAGCTCAAGCACCACACATGCATGTACATACACACACACAAGCGCCCATGCACGCACGCACATACATACATACAGAGACACCCCCCCTGACACATACACACACACGCGCGCACACACACACACAAGTGCACCGAGGCCCCCCCTCCCTCCCCCGCCACCGTCGCACACATACATACACACACGAGCATACACGCACACACACACACACAAGTGCACCAAGCCCCCCCAGCCGTTCGGAACTTACCTGGCCAATGTCGGGGACTCTGCTCTCAGCACGCAGCGTCCAACCTCCTGCTAGCGCGGCCCCGGGGCTCCACACCGCTCACAGGAGCCCCGGGCGCGAGACGCATTTGACTCCGCCTGCCTCCTCTTCCGGTCTGGACGTGGCCCTGCCCCCGTCACAGGCGACCGTGCCTGACTTCCGGCCGCAGCACAACCATGGCAGTAAACAGGATGCCCCGCCATACCTCCAGCCTAGACCGCGGACCCAATCTCTGAAGTCGGAGGGTCCCTACCCCGCTCTGCAGCACCCCCACTGGCTACACCGCTGCCCTGACCTCCGCCATCCAATACCGTCGTGAGTACAAGACCCGCTCTCGCAGAGGCACCTCCCAGCATCTTTGGCACCCCCAATCCACCAACTTCAGCATAGACACCTGTGGAATTGTTGAGGCGGAGCGCCCGATCCGGGGCCGGCATGAATGAGTGCTGGGGTCTCCACCGCTCCCCTGCTCAGCACGTCTCCCACGATGGCGGCTAGAGCCTCTGGTCAGCCCTTTAGTAAGCCTCTCAGTCTTGGGCTCCAGGCAGGGGTGACTCCAGCTATATCCCAGCGGGTCTCCGACAGCATTAAGCGCCGCCGACCACCGCACTGCTGTCTGCCTCTTCCTCTACAGCCACGGCGTCACCAGGCGTTCCCGGGGGCAAAGCGGCTTCCTCAATACTCGCCGCCCTGCGATCGCCTCCTTAGCTGTTCTGTTCGGTCCGCTCTGGGATCCGCACCGCTGCTCTCTGAAGGACCACAGCACTTCAATTCCGCCGTACCGGCCCGCTCTCCGTGTCGTCACCGACACATCGCAGGTTCCACCGACGCCATCTTGGCTCTGCTCGGGCAGGGTTCAACCATCCGCTCGGTGCCCAGCCCTCGTCGACCGAGGTTGTTTGACATACAGCTCTCCATGTTACCAATGCAAACATTTCTGACTTCCCACAGCTGATAAACAAAGGTGCCGGTGTAGGTATTGTCCTGTTCCTAATGAGGCACCTATCGATCTTTCTTCTTCAAATACCATTTAGCAATGATAATCACCTAGTTCATGGCTAATGTCCTGCTTCTCTAATTCTCTTCAGGTGCTACAAACATTGACAGTGTCCTTGAATCAATAGTACCCAACATTTCTGTCATCATTGTTGGAGACTATTAACTGTACATTAGCAATCAGCTTCATCTGTACTTGCAGTTGTCCTCTAACCACTCACTGCTTAATACTTGCACAACATCCACATGTAATCAGGACAACCCATTAAACCTCACACTGATTTCAAACCTACTGTCATACTCTCTATTCATGGCTGATCATTCTCTGTCTGTCAGTAGTGAATGCAGAGTAGTGAGTAGTGAGTGCTGAGTGCAGAGTAGTGAGTGCAGAGTAGTGAGTGCAGAGTAGTGAATGCAGAGTAGTGAGTAGTGAGTGCTGAGTGCAGAGTAGTGAGTGCAGAGTGCAGAGTAGTGAGTGAAGAGTAGTGAGTGCAGAGTAGTGAGTGCAGAGTAGTGAGTAATGAGTGCTGAGTGCAGAGTAGTGAGTGCAGATTACTGAGTGCAGAGTAGTGAGTGCAGAGTACTGAGTGCAGAGTACTGAGTGCAGAGTAGTGAGTGCAGAGTAGTGAGTGCAGAGTAGTGAGTAGTGAGTGCAGAGTAGTGAGTGCAGAGTAGTGAGTGCAGAGTAGTGAGTGCTGAGTGGTGAGTGCAGAGGAGTGAGTGCCGAGGAGTGAGTGCAGAGTGAGTGTGCAGAGTAGTGAGCGCAGAGTAGTGAGTGCAGAGTGAGTGTGCAGAGTAGTGAGTGCAGAGTGAGTGTGCAGAGCAGTGAGTGTGCAGAGCAGTGAGTGCAGAGTGAGTGTGCAGAGCAGTGAGTGTGCAGAGCATTGTGTGCTGTTGAGTGCAGAGTGCTGTGTATTGGCAATGTTAATGACAATGCCATTTATTTGTGATTTAAAGAAAAAAAAAATGTCATGAGCAATGCCAATAGCTCTACCATTAATGATGCCGAGACCATTGCATTGCAAATGCTTGTTACTTTGTGTTGCAGGCGGAGTTACAGGGCGATCCAAAGGCTGTAAGGTACAGAAGGGTACCATCTACAGGAGTACAGTAAGGGTGCTAAAGCCAATTATCCCCAGGGAGGTCCTCGCGTGGGATCCTGGAGGAGCGACGGCGCCCCGTTAGTCCTACGGGCGGTTGTGGACCTGAGCAACAGGGGGTTGCCAGCAACTCCCCGCCCCCCCCCCCCCCCCCGTAGCGGGGAGGGGAGTGAGTAAGGGGTAGACTGGCGGTCCGTCGGAGGGAGGGGCTATCTCCTCCCCCAAAAGGACAATACCGGTTGGTTAGGGCCACCGAGTTTTATGGCTCATCAGGTGGGTAGGCGGCGAGGGGCGGCCTCCCCTGGGATCGCCCATAAGTTAACCCACCATGATGGGAAATTATTATGCAAATAAACCTGCAGCAATTTTCTCCACCAAAATTGTGTTGTGTCTATTTATTATATTTATTGCTGTGGGAGGGCTGGGGAGTGTACCGATATTGGCACTAAGGAAGCGCACACAACGATTACGGGAATGCACAATAAGAGAGGGCGATGAGTTCAAAAAACTGAGAGACACAGAGAAGTGACAGAAATAAAGTATAAGAGAGGAGTCACATAGCGTGGAGGATTGACTGTTAATGGACAAAAGAAATAAAAGAAGGACGATAACATGCAAGCACAAACTGACAACAGACACAAGACACACTCAAGACACAACTAGACAACACACGCACCCAGGAGCAGCTGAGCATGGCCTCGACGCAGCGGATTTTCGGTTCTAAGAACATCCTGAAGGAATAGCAGAAACAAAAACAACTGACTCTCGAGGAAGTATGTTTTTAGGGGCGCACTGGAGGAGAATGGGAGGTTATACTCCAACCCCAACGCCGGAAACAACGACATCACCCCATCGCAAGACCTCTGCAACTCCCTCGCCTCCTACTTCCACAACAAGATCGCGGACATACACAACAGCTTCAGCACTCAACCGACGCACGCCACGACCACAGCAACGCCGCCCACCACCACCCTCCGCGCCTGGACCCCGGTCAACACCGAAGACACCGTCCGCATGATGAACTCCGTCCACTCCGGATCTCCGACCGACCCCTGCCCTCACCACGTCTTCAACAAAGCCGACGCTGTCATCGCACCCCACCTGCGGGACATTATCAACACCTCATTCGACACCGCCACCTTCCCCGAGAGCTGGAAGCACGCCGAACTCAGCGCTCTACTCAAGAAACCTACAGCAGACCCCACCGAACCCAAGAATTACCGCCCCATCTCTCTACTCCCGTTTCCAGCCAAAGTCATCGAGAAGACCGTCAACAAACAGCTGGCCGCCTTCCTCGAGACGAATGGATCCCTCGACCCATCGTAGTCCGGATTCCGTGCCAACCACAGCACCGAGACCGCCCTCATCGCCGCCACCGACGACATCCGAGCCCTGATGGACAACGGAGAAACAGCGGCCCTCATCCTCCTAGACCTCTCCGCGGCTTTCGACACGGTCTGCCACCGCACCCTAGTGCAGCGCCTCAGCAACGTCGGAATCCAGGAGAAGGCACTGGAATGGATCGTCTCCTTCCTCGACGGAAGAACACAGAGAGTCCGCCTACCACCGTACAAGTCAGAGGCCACCGAAGTCATCTGCGGCGTCCCTCAAGGATCCTCGCTGAGCCCTACTCTCTTCAACGTCTACATGAGCCCCCTCGCGGCCATCGCACGCCAACACAACCTCAACATAATCTCCTACGCCGACGACACCCAGCTGATCCTCTCCCTGACCAACGACCCCGCCGCCGCCAGAGCCAACCTGCACGAAGGGATGAAAGAGGTAGCCGAGTGGATGACGACGAGCCGCCTGAAACTGAACTCAGATAAGACGGAGGTCCTCATCCTGGGCTCCTCGCCCTCCGCCTGGGACGACTCCTGGTGGCCCCCCGCCCTGGACACCGCGCCCAAACCGACGAACCACGCACGCAACCTGGGCTTCATCCTGGACTCCTCCCTCTCCATGACCAGGCAAGTCAACGCCGTCTCCTCCTCGTGCTTCAACATTCTGCGCATGCTTCGGAAGATCTTCTGGTGGATCCCTACGGAGACCAGGAAGACCGTCACCCAGGCCCTCGTCACCAGCCGACTGGACTACGGCAACGCACTCTACGCCGGAACCACAGCCAAGATCCAGAAAAGACTCCAGCGCATCCAGAACGCCTCAGCCAGACTCATCCTCGACATCCCACGACACAGCCACATCTCCGGACACCTAAGAGACCTGCACTGGCTCCCGGTCAACAAGAGAATCACCTTCCGTCTCCTTACCCACGCACACAAAGCTCTCCACGATCAAGGCCCGAGCTACCTCAACCACCGCATCAACTTCTACTCTCCCAAACGCCACCTCCGATCTGCCAGCCACGCCCTCGCCGCCGTCCCACGCATCCGTAGAGCCACTACAGGAGGAAGGTCCTTCTCCTACCTGGCCGCCAAGACCTGGAACTCCCTCCCGGCCGACCTGCGCCTGACCCAAGACCACCTCTCCTTCAGGAAGAAGCTCAAGACCTGGCTGTTCGAGCAGTGGCGGCACCCCCCCCCCTCTCCCCCCCCCTAAGCGCCTTGAGACCCTACGGGTAGGTAGTGCGCTCTATAAATGTCTTTGATTGATTGATTGATTGATTGGTTATTTCAGTCATTTTTGAGCGGAATGTCACTCGGCAGGAACCGCCCTCGCTTTACCGGAATGTGCACGGATAGCACCTTTGTCACCGAGCCCTTCAGCTCCTTGATGCTGACAGGAAACGTTTCAGTGCTAAGATACGACAAGAACGTAAACACCAGACACAGGAGAAAGGAATGAAGGTGTGCAACTCGCGCTAAACAGGAGGGTTAGCAAACCAATTACCGGAATGTACAATCAGAGAGGCTGATGGGAACTAAACATTGAGAGACAGAGAAGTGACAGAACAAAGTGTAAGAAAGCAGGATTGACTGTCAATGAAACACGAGGATTGAAAGAAGGACGATAACACTCAAAAACACAGACTGACGAGAGACACAAGACACAGCTCGGATACAAGGTAGAGAACACGCGCACACACGGGCACAGGGAGAGGAAGACGTGATAGGTACCCAGACGCACGCACTCACGCACACGTCTGTGAACGCACAGGCCGGTGACCTCACACACTGAGGAAGGAGGAAGCGCGCGCCAAGGGATGAAAGAAGCGCACAGACACCAGGACAACGCGCTATGGACGTGATCAGGCCGCCACCTCCAGGAAGGGCCCTCTGGATCCTGGTGCTGGCCGGACTGTGGTGAGTGTGACTTCCGAGTGATCTTTCTTTGCTGCTTCAGCGCCTGGGAGGGAGTTTACATCAGGGGGAGGTGAGGGTGCATGTCCTGTCTCCCTCTTGTAACCCAGAGGAGGACAAAGAACTGAATGCACGAGGAGAGCCGAGCCGGAGCCGAGCCACGGGTGTTCCTGACCCTCAGTGACACGAGCCGAGCCACAGACCTATCAAATAAAACGCTCATAGACGACATTTGAAAATATTCAAATACCTCTTAAGATTTGGGAAAAAAATATCTATTTATGTGCAGAAGTAACTCATTTAGTCATAGGAGTTCCCTAAAGTTAAGTTTATCGCAATGTGTTACACTGACTCGAAGTTGTTGGCCTAGAAAGTAAACCCACCATTCGGGATATGAACCCAGGGTTCCCCCTCTCCGCCTGCAGCGCACTCTGAGCCTCTGTGTTTACTCTGAAGGACACTGCTCGGTGTAGTCATCGCTCGACCGTGTTCATTAAAGCTGATTTGCAGTCATGCTTTAATTGGGATGTAAAAGGGGCGTGGCTAAACACGCTTAACTGGGAATCAGGATTGGACTTGGACGGAAAATTCACCCAGAAGCCAAATTAAAAGTGGCCTCATTTGTGAATGAGATGGCTAAAAAAGCAGCCCACACTCCCAGACAGGGGCAATATTTGAACTTGTAGAGGGGTTTCACTTGGTATTGGAATCCGCGTGTCTTTGTTCCTGCTACAGGCAATCTTTCTGGTAATATTAGGCAAACTAACAGTAAAAACTGGCTCACCAGACAATAAACCGGGCCCACTAACAGACAAAGAAAGTGCTCCAGACATTCACCTCTTGGGATCTATGTCAAAGTCAGCCCCAGCCCCCTTAAAGTGCTGCTTGCTAAATCTAATAATCGGTAATTTCAGAAACCCTGAACTTCAGTATCCCAGACTAGCCAGACATGAGGTCACATAATGTGGCACAGCGCTTGCTCTCAGAATACTGGGTGGTAATGCCAAGTGCAACTGGCTGAGATCTCATTGACAGACTTTCACTCTCTTCTTCTACATTTATCCCAACTTGCAAGATCTGTGTAAGCAGAAAACAGAAATTTCAAATTGTATTCATGTGTGCTCTGTGCTACAAAATAATGACTACCAATGTAATGCATTTTCTGGCAGTCTGTAAGTTTTTTTTATTTTATTTGAAAGTTGTTTTTATTAATGTTTTCTGTGAGCAGGAAAGCACAGCTAGAGCACATATAAAGAGAACAGTTCTTGGAGGGGTTTCATTGATACGCATGAATACAGCAGTATATTGAATGGGGAGGGAGTCTCATATACCAGCAGTGGCTGGGCACAGCAATTTCAATTCAATTCAATATGTTTAAAAAGAATTTGGATCTCTAATGAGGTCCACTTAAGACATGCATAGATAGACCTATTAAAAATACGTGCAATAATTAAAAAAAACACTTCATTAAAAAACATTATATTTACGTCGCTAGACCATTTTGTACAGATTTAAATGATTAAAAGATATCAAAGGTTTCCAAAATCAACTCTGGGGGATCCTTTAGGCAGCAAGAGGAGCCCTCCTGTAGAGAAATACAAATGGTGACACAATATATATATCTATAAAGCATATGCGATTTGAAAGAATAACATAAGGAAGCAATTTCATCTACCTGCAGATTATTAAAAAAGTGCATCATATCGCAGCAACAACATAGCAGCAATCGTAAAGTTACAACCTATACTGATACAGAAAAACACCAAATCATATTACATTTAAGTACAATTTGGAAAAATACCATACCATAGGAGCACCATTTATATAAAGTGCATCATAAAGCAGCAAAATCTTTTCCCTTAGAACTTATTTTAAATAGATAAAAAGCCAATAATGTGGAAACAGCAAAGAAATAACAGCCATCATAAGTATACATTTTTCAAGGGTGAGAAATAGATTCAGATGGTCGAGGAGAACATAAGAACTCGGGGCCTTGAGGACTATATTAAAAGAAAACTAGTTAAATGCATAGCCAACCAAACCCGAAAAATAATTATGAAATTGTAAAATATGTTCATAAAGTCCCTAAAAAAGTTAAAAAGTTTTATGCACATGGTTTACTTTTTGGAAAAAAAAAAAAATTCTCGAGCATTTTTAATGCCATTCAGAATGAACATTGGTCGAAGCCGCCTAAATCGAGATGAAAACAGAGCTGGACATACAAACAAGATATGATCAAGGTTCTGGATATCCTGTTGCAGAAGTTACAGTTTTGTCCACCTTTCCTGTTGAGTGACCAATTTGCGGTTAAGTCATTTAATGATAAGAGGTTCATGCGACAAAGGGTGAGCCACCGGCGAATACCGTGGCTTAGATTCCAGGAATGGTACTTCTGAGGAACTCTCGGGGAGGAATCCTTGACTATTGTTTTCAGTCTGGCCCCTGCTCTACATAAATTGACATCTCTCTGATAACTATCTATGCCACTTGAAATCTTTAAAAAAGATTTCAATTCTGGGAAAGAAAAAGACAGCACTAAATCCTCATAAGAAGAAGAAATCACTAGAAAAAGAGTATTTATACATTTGTCCTCCAAAAATTTCCTGATGCATAAAACTCCTCAATGAAAAAGGCTCACTGTTCTTTACTGGTAACTCCAACGTATTACCCTAGCTTACCCCTGTATAAATGAACTTTTCTAGCCAACTTCTAGCCTAATAGCGGCTATTGAGACAGGAGTATTAAAATTACATACTTTGCGGAAAATTTGACCTTGATCTTATCCAAGAAACTCCATTCACTTACTGGAATGGATTCAATAGCATATAACAAGGTGGGAGGAATTTTCGCTTTAAAAACTAAAAGCGTATGTGAAAAATTTCTTTCTACCCATAGTGCTATAAAATATGCGTAGGCCATTTGAATGCGATATCGCTTTACAAGAGCTATGTTCAGTATGGGGAGTAATCCTTGTACTACTTGAAATAACTTTCCCCAGATAGAGGTAGGAATCTACAATGTCAAGTTTTTCAAAACCAATTCTCCAATTAAAATTACAGATTTTTCTATTGTTACCTCTTTTCATAATCAGAACTTTATTTTTAAAGAAACATTAATCTTCTGAAATTGAGCAGCTGTATCATCCTGCAGTTGTAGGAGTTTTTTGTTCAAACCAATAGGGGTCAGGTCCATAATTACAATGTCGTACAAACGGCAGGGCACAGCTCTTAAGTGTGAGGCTAAAGAAATAGGATCTTTTGTGCTTATGAGGCTGACAATGTGATAAAGTTTAGTGGCAGAAGTGGCAGAAGTGTGTGGAATACCCTGGCTGGTAGAATAAGGTGTGTAGAGAAAGTGAGAAAAAGAGAAGAAAGCGAAGAGAATAGAATAGAATAGAATAGAAAGACGATTTATATAGCGCAGTAGTTACCCTAAGGCGTCCTAGCACTGAAAGACCCTATGAGCAGGCAGAGTGGGCTAGGCCTAGATGGGGGTTGAGAAGAGTAATGTCTTTAGTGTTTTCCGAAAGGCCAGCAGATTAGGTTCTGCACGTAGATGGAAGGGAAGGGAGTTCCACAACCTGGAAGCATTGTATGAAAACGCACGGCCTCCGCATCTGGCTTTCTTGATCCTGGGGATCGTCAATAAAGATGAAGTAGATGATCTAAGGTTCCTGGCAGGAAGGTATGAGGATGCCATGGACCGGTTAACGGGAGGGCCAGTTTTCCAGATTGCCCGGTGCACAGTGCACAGAGATTTGAATTCAATTCTTTGTCGGACTGGCAGCCAGTGTAGGCTCCTCAGTCCATCTCTGACTGATGTTTCACAGAGAATTTCGAGCAGGGTCTGAGCTGCACAGTTCTGCACGATCTGCAGTGTATTTAAGGTAGACGGGGGGAGCCCAGATACAATGCATTGCCAAAATCCAGCCTGGATAGAGAAGAGAAGAAACAGGATACGAGACAGGAAAGTGAAACCAGAGGAGGTGGTTGGTAGGAGTAGGGGGTAAGTGTGGGGGTGAGGGTGATAAGGGAGTGGCAACTACTGTGGAAACATGTTTGAAATAAATGTGTCTAATTTTATATTTTTTCCTTGAGGGTGTCCTCAAGTATGTGTTTAGGAGGTGTCCACCTCCATGTTGAATTGAACCCCTTCCCACCAGGTGTGGGATGAGGGTTTAGAGAGGTCTTTCCATTAAGCGAGAATGGCTTGATCTCCTGATAGAAATTGTACCTCACTTGTTTTTTGTTACCGAGAATCTGTTGCAAACCTCAAACTTTGTAAAAAAAGAAAACACATTTTCCTCACATTTCTGTGATGGAAAGTTCTGGAATCTGTGGAGAGCCAGAAACTTCTACCATCCCAGAATTCCCCCAAGTCTCCCACTAACAATGGTACTTCAATTAATCAATCAATATTTGCTTTATTCAATTCAAGTATTAAATCATAAAAGCACAAGAAATATCATTCAACATTTAAAAATAAGCATTCATTATTAAAAAGATTATCAAGCCAAAAACGGATTAAAATCCATTACAATTACCATAAATATGAAATAACAGACAGATTTCAAAGTGTTAGCCGCATGCTCAGGTACTTCACTTTTGTGGGTGGGCCAAGTACCCACGACAGGTAAGGGCCAAAATATATTGTGAAGACATCAAAATTATCTATCACAAAACAACCTAGTTTTGCAAGGGGTTCACCTGCGTTTTTGGTCCAAGGCTAGGCGGCTATCTAGGGAAACCTACCTAACCCAGACATTTATGAAAACTAGTTTCCCAGGGGAGTCCAGGGAGCAATGGCTTGCATGAATCCCCCAACATCTTTCTGTCCAAAATCCCCTACGAACCTCGGATTTAGTTGAAACAAATCTAATTTTTCTCACATTTCTGTGTGGAAAATTATGGGATCGCCGGGCTGACACAAATTTCCTACCACCCAGTGTTCCCCAAAGTCTCCCGATAGAAATGGTACATCACTTGTGTGGGTGAGCCAAGTACCGGCGGAAGGAAGAGGCCCAAAATGTATTGTGGAGTCATCAAAATTACCTATCACAAAACGACCTGGTCTTGCAAGAGGGGCACCTGCCTTTTTGGTCCCGGGCTTGGCACGCACCTAGAGAAACCTACCGAACCCATACATTTCTGAATACTAGACACCCATGGAAGTCCAGGAAGGTCTGGTTTGCAAGGGTCCCCCAACGTTTTCGTGCCTAGAATCCCCTCAAATTTAGCTGAAAAATCACATTTTCTCACATTTCTGTGTGGTAAAGTTGTGGTATCACCAAGTTGACAGTACTATTTTTATTGGGAGACCGGGGGGCACACTGGGTGGAAGGATATTTGTGTCAGCCCTGTGATCCCACAACTTTTCCACACCAAAATGAGAGATTCTTTCAGGTACATTTGAGGGTTGTAGAGGTTTCTGGGTAGAAACCCCTGCAACCAAGCCATACAAGCCATACCTGGACTTCCCCGTGTGTCTACTTGTCAGAAATGTCTGGGATTGGTAGTTTTCTCTAGATGTCGCCGAGCCCGGGAACAAAAACCAGCTTGTTGCAAAACCAGGTTGTTTTGTGACAGATACTTTTGATGTCTCCACAATACAGTTTCCACCATTTGTAGCAGGCAATTGGCCCACCCAAGGTTGGGAGGTAGCATTGTTTTTTTTAATTTTTCAAAACCTTTATTGAGGTAATTCCAGTAAGACGCATCACACTGTGCTACATAGCAACTCACATTAACGCATTGTAGACCAAGTCAAGCTTTTGGAAACAAGTCGACTGCACCTTGCAAGAAACATGAACACGTTAAGGCAGAAATCACAGGCATCATTGCACGGGGCTCCAACGACTCATGAGGGGCACACACTCAACTACAGCATCAGTGGTGAGTACCTCGGGACGGGGGGGCCTATACGGAGGGGGCAGGTTTAACAAGCACTTTTTCAATAGTGAGGCATAATGGGAAGAAGGTGGTGGAGGGGTAGAGCTAATGGCTACACTCTCTTGCTAGGAAAGCATGTTTGTATCTACTATAGTATGGTAGGTGTGGGCCACTAAGTCTTTTAGGTGACCTTAATTTTAGGTTTCATGGAGCTCCATAAGAACTCGGTGAGTGAGGCCTCTATTTTAGTGGAAAATGTGTCAGAGAGGTGTAGGGGAGATATGATGATTAAGTATTTAACAAGAGGAGTGATCATCATCATGTGATGAACAGAGAGAACCATTCATCTAAGATGTCTTTAATTTTGTTTAGTGTAATTTAAAAAAAATTGTTTTTACTAAATTTTGAATCAAAAACATAAACAAAAATACAAAAAAGAAAAGAAACAGGTCATATAGTCTATCTATACTACTATTATAAAGAGAGAACGGTGTCCTTTGAGCCAGGTAAACTCGAAAAGTACACCACCAATCCAAACACCCAAGACATCTTTGAAAACCTCAGGGCAAGCAGAAGGACATAGGCTATATAAAAATAAAAAATATACGTTCTTTAAAAAATTTAGGAATAAAAAAAAATAGTCCCTTGCAAGTAGCGCCGGCCGCGACGTGCGTGATGACATCGGGAGCGCGGGGAGGAGCGGCGTTTAGGAGCAAGAGGAAGAGCGGCAGACATGAGCGCGGGGAGGAGCTGCGGACAGGCGGGGAGGAGCGGCGAGCGGCGGACAAGCGGTGAGGAGCGGCGAGAAGCGGAGGAACAGTGGAGCGGTAAACTCAGCAGCGTGGGGAGGAGCGGCGGCTGAGGTAAGTGGTGCGCACCGAGGGACGGGCGGAGGGACGGGCGGGGGCCATGAGTGCTCACAAGCCTTCTGCTGCTCACGGCCACTCTGCTGCACCTCTCCTGCTGCGATGCTGCCCCCAGCCCCCTTCTGCCCCGGGCAACGCTGGGGCGGGCTGCTAGTACAATATATAAAGAGAGAACTGTGTCCTTTGAGCCAGGTAAACTCGAAAAGTACACCACCAATCGAAACACCCAATACAGCGTTGGAAAGGGGAGGTCCAGTAGATGGGCATAGGCTATATAAAAAAATATATACGTTATTTAAAAAATTTACAATTAAAAAAAGTAGTCCCTTCGAAGTAGCGCCGGCCGTGTGCTCTAACCACGTACGTGCTGACATCATCATCGAAGGACGGGAGCGTGAGGAGGAGCGGCAGACAGGACCGTGGGGAGGAGCGGCGGACAACAGCCCGGGGAGCAGCGGAGAACTTAGCCACACTGGAGCGGCCTGAGGTACGTGAACCGCGGGGAGGAGCGGTGAAGTAAGGAGGACTGGACTGCAGCGGCGGCGGACAACAGTGCGGGGAGGAGCTGAGAACTTAGCCACACTGGAGCGGCCTGAGGTACGTGAACCGCGAGGAGGAGCTGTGAAGTAAGGAGGACTGGAACGGGATTACAGGTAAAGTTTAGCGCTGCAGTGGGGCGTGTATACTGGCTTTGTTCGTTTGCAGCGTCGGATGCGTGGCCAAAGTGTTAGGGAGCAGGGCATGTGCGGATGATTGGGGGCACTGAAGGTGGCGGTGAACTTGGGCTGAGGAGGTGGTTGGGCGCCTGGGTTTCGGCGACTGGGAGCAAGCCTGATTGCCCGCGGACAACGTGGGAATGGAAGTGAGCCTGGGGTTAAGCAGAGTTAAGAATAAGTACCAGCGCCCAAAACTCAGCTTAAAAGTACGGGACCAGTGCAATTACATGTCGGCGGGTGGAATAACAGCAAGCCTGATTGCCCCCGGACAACGTCGGGTGGGCTGCTAGTCCAAGATAATTTTTTTAACCAAAATTGCAGACACAGGGTATAGTGGCTGGTGGGGGGAAGGAGTAGAATCATAAGATGGTACTACTGTGGGGTAGGTCAATTACACGCAGGACAATATACAACAAGCATTTACAATGCAATAGGTCTCGCAATTACATTTTGAGCTATTGACATTGTAAATGGCAATGCCTTTAAGAAAAACTTAAAAGGCATCGTAATTTACAATACCAAAAGCAGCACCTATTGCATTGCATGGCGCGGGGTCTGCATCTATGTCCCCCAAAACAAAGCCTGCCCTAAGAACGTGGCCGCCTCACGAGTTTGCACTATAGCATACCACACAGTGCCTGTCATACCGTGACGATAATGAATTAGCCCTGTTAGATCAGATTTTGTTGATTTTCTCTCCAAAGAAGGTTGATAGTGTACCATCTGTAGGGTGATCGTGGGATAGCTGGTTAGATTCTCACCTGTAACTTATCCCACTGTCTATTCTGGCTACTGGGTTCTTTTTCCAGATATGTTTATATCATATCTAAGACTTCTCAGAGCCTGTTTACTGTTAATACATGCCAACCCTAGATGAAAGACTGAGGAAAGTACTTGTCTCATAAGGCAGTTATTATTGCAGTACTGGAAATAAAAATAGCGGATTTGAACACCTACTGTTGTGTACATTTTTTGTTACCATAAGTGTGATCGACTCTCAGCCGCACAGTTCTTTTTCAGTCTATGTTGGTTGCACCAACTCATACTTTTTACTCATTCAGACTGCAACATTGCAGATTCTCCTCACCACTTGGGATAATTTTACCTGGTCCTTCACTACCATAACTTGCCAATACTTTAGGAAAGTACTGGCCATGATACAAATATAAATATACTGATATATTACTGAATTCATTACCATATATAGTCCCAGCTCTCTGTAGTGTCATAATGGTGGCCATTATTATTGGAAAGCGTCCAGATTGGCACGGCATGCATGCCCAAATCTCCATCCAGTCTACCAATCCTAATTCTGGGACACCCTATAGCAGCCACAAAGCCTCAGTTTGAATTGTTAGCGCTTTCATTTCCTGATGTTTCAAAGCTGACCGTATCATCTTTACTTTTCCATGATTCATTATCAAGAGAAAATATTGTAGACCACCTATACATCATGCATGTACTCACCCACCTTTTAATACACTCATCAGTTTAGTCAGCCTGGTTTCTAGCCATCTAGGAACTACCTTAATCAAACATTCAGCCTTGTATTCACTCGGCCATGTGTTAAGAGTATGTTTTTTCATGACAAAACAGGTATTATACTCTTCGGTGCTCAGGACAGCCCCTGGCTGTCCGACGTCAAGGTGGGCGTGTGCTAATGACAGCCGGGGGCCGTCCAAAACCTGCCCACTTATTAATTCTCCTGCACAGCACTGAAGGGGTTATACAAATATTATTAATGAAAACAATAATAAAACTAGGAGTTTGGGATAAAGTGTCTAATTCAAATGCATTGGTGTATATTGGAGAAGATGGAAAAGTCCCTGGTTGATTATCTCAGTTGCACAATGCCAGCAATGGAGGTGTAAAGCACTCAAGACCTAAGTAAAGGTCACTTCTTGCACAGTTCTTGCAGTATGGATTAACTATTTCCTTACTTCAAACCGCAGCTGTGTTTACTTCATAAATGTCATACGTGAGCACAACGATGGCGCAGTCTAAAAATAAATGCACATCTCACACTCCTGCCCTGCGCTATGAACTTTAACGTTACATAGTGGTAGAGGGTCATTAAATACCCCTATTACGTATGTGTTGGCATAGAATGAGACATTAAGCTGCATACTGCAATTACTTGTACTGGATCTACTCTCAGGTGGGGTATCCCTGCTGCAGGGTGACAAACATGTTATTTCTAGGTGTCTGCTGCCATGTGTGCCCAGCTTCACTGGTGGAGTGGGGGTGATGGGCGGGGGGAGGGAGGGAGGCCCATGCACCCGCTCTGTACCAGGCAAAGAATGCAGTAAAGTTCCAGGGACCGTCAGAGAGCACGCAGTGAACACGAGACATTGAAAATAACTAAATAGGAGCTAAGGCCGCGTGCCTGCCAGCCAGCACTCTCGACTGCCCCTCCCCCAGCAACGACTAGATGAGCCCAAAGATGGTCTGCAGCCAGGACTCTGACCGGCCAATAGCAGCAGACCATGCTTGGCAGCAGCACCACGTTGGACAACAAAGGGGCAGGGGCAACAGAACAGGGATGAATCCCAAAACCAGAAACTGCTGAGGTATGATAGCACTATGAGCACAGCAGTGACAGTCCATCGGTGACGCAAGAAGCATGTGACAACAGCTGCAGGTCAGCTAATGTAGTGTACCAAATACATTTAGCTGTGGATTGCTCAGGCCGATCCATGCACGACACTGGCAGCCCATGTTTTAGCATTCGTGACAGTAAGTAGTAACATGCATAACAAAATCTGCGAGTAGGCGCAGTACAAATGGAACGCATAGAAGAGGATGTGGTGTAACGGCCAGAGCTGCCAACATGCAGGACAGCTATGGCAGACTCAATCTTCATATTTAAACAAAACTAGAACCGTGAATATTTAACAGTGTGCAGCTGTGGAGTAGTCTGGGCCAAGCATGCATGCTTTAGACACTTTCTTCTCCAGCCATTGCAGAAACTTCAATCTGTTTTCACTCAGCTGCTGTTTATATTTGCATCGCGCTCTCACTTTAAGTGAAAGCGCCATGCAAAAATAAACATGGGACTGAGCGAAAGCAAATGGCCCCCATAAAGATAAGAAATTGCTTTGCGACAGCCGCAAAGCAGACAAGACAGTCGCATGGGCCGGACGAAAAGGCAGAAACAAAAAAATACCTAATTTTCAATGGCAGGCCACCATTTAGCATAAACAGTGATGCCAGCCAATGGAAATGAGGGGCGGGGCTTTAAGTCCTCTTCTGAAATCTGCTCTTACAATAGCTCTCACCCAGCGAGTAGCGCTTTGCGCTGCAACGCCAGACGAGACCCAATGATGAATGTTTCCTCATGTAATGCAACTGGTGCTATGTAAAGCGCTCCGATACCCAATTCGGGTCAAGTTTGCGCTATATAAAACTCTGTAAAATAAATGTTAAAAATTCTACTGGCACAGGGGGTGGGCAAGGGCGCTCTTTAGAAAGTCTGTTCCATTATATTTCCTGTACCACGCAACATCCGCTAAACTTATTTTTCTTTACTTGTGCAAAACCATACTGTGACACAGAGCGGTCAAGCTAATCAAACATGAGGATTAGGGCTGGGGGGCGCATGGATGAGTAGGGAAAGCAACAGACATGCTGGTGGATTTGGGGCGAGGAGAGCACATGCACGTTTGGAGGGGAGGGGGGGGGCGGGACAGCTGTGAAAAAAAAAAGTAATTCAACAAAAAGGACAAGAGGAGGCTTGGGTGGGGTTCAAATATGCAAGCAAACGAGTGACCAAGTCAACCAATTATAAGCAGCAAGGGACCATCCACCAAGTACCTGAGAGGCCTATCGCAACTATAAATCTAGGAAAGACCTAAAGACTCACTTATTGCATCTCACCGTACCATCGATACGAAAAAAGTAAAGGTCGCAAATATCAAAAAAGTAACACCAAATATGCTGCTAGGATGACAAAAAATAAAAAGCTCATTGCTAAAAAACTAGTGTCCATCCGCAGGGTCTAGACACATCGAATAAAATGTTGTTGATTACGTTCAGTAGAGAGGCTAAACTTCAATAAACTAAAAAAAACTGAAAAAAGAACCACCTTCTACATATCTATTTCCCATGTATTTACGGTCTTTTGTCAGTGCTTTTTTCACGTCTTCTGCCGTCTCGAACTCAACAAAAGCCTCTCCAGTAGGACGTCCCTCTTTGGAAATTGTGAAATTAATTCCATTGAGACCACCAGTTATGCTGCATTCTGTTAACATACAAAAATAAATATCTTAAACCCGATTCCAATAAAAACGCAGATTCCAATATCAACACTTCTAGCAAATGTTTATAGGCCCAACTACAATTGTTTGCCATTAAACTACACCCATACCACCCCGATGTAAGCCAGTCATTAGTATGTGATATGCACCGACCTATTGCCCCCCAAATTAAGAACTTGCACCAAGTAGCTGTTCTAGATCAAATGTCGCATGCAATTCAATACACCCAATTTGAGTGGTTTCAATGGTCAGAATGTCATGCATTAAGCAGTTTCCTATCACATAAACCGACGGATCAATTAAAAGCATCTAAGACTCAAAATGCTGGCTCCCACCCCAATTTAAGAATTAAAAAGAATTGTTAGCGTTAATAATGTCAATTGTAAAAGCTAATTAAGGCAACTTTGAATGAGCGTGAATTTCTACCAAATTAAATATAATTGATGTAATAATAACCTCGTTTCCATGGGTCTCCTGAAACATACGCACCTGAAAAAAAATCCAGCACTTCCTCCTGCGTGCAGGACCATGGCAATCCTCGAATTTTTACTATATGTTCATCTGCCATTGTAAAACCTGTCATCCACAACGATAACGAACTTATAGTGAATATAAAGTAGGTTAATAGTGAAACTTAGCGCTCAACATATCCTAAATTAAGAAGCTAACTAGTTCACGAAATAATTGCTTACCCCAGCAGATAACCCCAAACACAAAAGACATGTCGGGTACGGACTGCAGAATCTACTAGACAACAATTAAGACTTCCACATACATAAATCATGTAAATGATTTAAACCACATTACCCTAATGAAAAATATCAATTAGAACCACAGAAATTTGGTCATATACCCCCACCCCAAGTTTCCATTTATTACAGAGTAAAAAAAAAAACGGGGACAATTTCAACTAATTAAAACTCGTCTGTTTCAATTACAGTCAATACGGCCAATACATTCCATATCATATAAACGAGTTTTTGAAAGCCAAATGTGCATGGAAATTAAATCAACTTCCGGCGGTGGAGGAACCTCCAAATTTACACGTCATAAGGGTCAGGCGGCCCTATGTTGAGACCAATCCAGTAATGCGACATGCCACGAGTTACATTTTGTTTCCATATTTATCAAACATAACGAGTAAAAGCTACGCTGTGTAACACACACACGCATATTACAGCGCCGTATACAATTGGAATTAATTCGCACCGATGCCACCCACTTCTTAATTAGGGTTCACCAACCCTCCAAAACGCCATTTAAATAAGACGGTGCATTGAGGGTCAATTGCATCTCATCAGTAAGAAAATCATTAAACATTGGATACATTCCGTAATAAGCAGGTGCCGGGCGCTAACATTAACATTTGCATGAAACACTACGTTGCACCACAGATTACATTTATTCGGTGGAATTAGAGGCCATATATAAATCCCGAAAAACAAATTAAAAAAATATATGGGAGGAGGCTTCCCAATTGCCTGAAATTCTCCTCAAGACACATGTGCAAGGGTACTGATAGGTGCCCTTGCTCTCAAAACAGCTACGCATAACTGGATCTCCCCATTCTAGTCAGGACTAGTTTGACAATTTTTTTTTTAAAACGTACACAGTAAATTACATACGCCAAAAACTAGCACGTGTGCGGTTCTTGCGTTTGAAGGACCACGTCAATTACAGCATTTGCACAACGCGAGGGTTGTTCTAGATATGAAGGAAACGCCAACACTACTACTAACACGCGGAGCCTCGCCTCTGCATTAGCCCCAAAGACACTTTATTTATTTAATGCATTTTGTTGGACAGGCCACATGAAGGGCCACTCTCCCCCGGCCCGACCAGGCCCGAGCCCGGTCACGCAGGTACCACACACCACCATTACACGTCCTCCGTCCCCTCCGGGACCCCTACCCTCGAACATGTCGACCTCGTGGGCCTGATCCACTGCCGGCCTGCGCGCCCATCCTGAGCGCCATCTTGGACACTCCACCACGAGGCCGCCTGGCCCCAGATCGACCTCAACCCTGGGCCTGGCCAGGTCTCAGACATCCCGGCACCACCATCCACCCAGGAGGTGAGCGGGCTACTTGGCAAGTCACTGGGGGAAAGAGGTGTCGATGGCTCTCCCCCGCCAGGTGCCGCTCGCCCATCGCCTCCCCGGGCGCTGGCTCCACCCCCCTGCTGGGTGTCTGGACTCCCTCATCCCGGACCTCCCGACCTCCAAGTGCGAGGGTCCGGACATCAAAGGGCACCAGCCCTATAACTGGGGCAGCTCCAGAGCAGGAAGGCAGTTGTATCTTGGAGTCGAGAGACGCAGAGAAGAACTCATCCTTGACGGACTACTGGCGCTGCCATAGCTCTGTCTCGTGCACCATCGTCTTGCCTGTTGGCGCTGCCGCAACCTTCGTAACCTTCATATCCTTCATCGTCGTCGGGACCTGCTGGCGTGGCCGCGGACCGTTTGCATTCACCATCTTCATCGGGACCTGCTGGCTCCGCCGCGGACCGTCGTTTCCTTCGTCCATCTCGGGACCTGCTGGCTCCGCCGCGGCCCGATCATCTAGAACGCCGAGCTCGAGGATTGAGAGCTAGTTTCATCTTTTGGTAACAAGACTGTCCCGCTACCCTTTTCCCAAGCCAGAGACCAGAACCGAGGGGACCCCTGAGTCCAGACCTCCTTGTACCATTCCATCGTAACCTTAAAGAATTGCCTATAAAGTCTCGTTGAACTTTACCCTTGTGTGGTGTCCGTCTGTGGGGGGGAAGTTACTTGTCTGTACGATCGCTGGAGACGGCTCTCCCCGGAGACCTCTCCCCTTATCCTCGGCCGACCCTCCCGGTCCGTCTAACATTGGTGGCCAGCGGCGCGATCCAAATCACCGCATAACCGTACAGAGAGTAGCTCACCCCACGGCGAATCACGATGTCAACTAAAGAAAGCGGATCAACGGAGAAATTCCAGATGGAGAAATTGGACGAGTACAGCCATCGTGAACTAAAACAGTTCTGCATCGAACTAGGTATCGCTACCACCGGACTAAGTACCAAAGACGATTTTAAGCAGGCCCTAGAATCTTGGGCAGAAACCGGGGCTGCCGGAACCTCGGATCAAAGCATCGCAGCAAAAACCACCACGGCCCCCGAGGAGCAAAGAAAGGGTCTCTCGCAAGACGAGATCCAGGAACGAGAGAAAACCCGACTACACGAGCTGGAAATGGCCCGGCTCAAAATGGACATTGAACTTAAATTGGCCGAACAAAAAATCAACTTAGAGCACCTGCGTCTCCGAGAAGAAAGAGAGGAGAAACAGAGACAAAGGGAGCTCGAGGAAAAGAAACTGGCATATGAGCATGAGCGGAAACTAGCGGAGATCGACCTACGCAAGCAGAATAAAGAAGTAGGGGTGTCCGAGCAACCCCACACCCCAGGGGCAACAGAGAAAAAGGTACACATCCCCAAGGATGTCGTCCGAGAGTACTTCAGAGAGGACGACATCCAGCAATGGTTTAAGGCCTATGAAATCGCTATGACTGCACACCGGATCGATAGAAGCGATTGGGGAGCCGGTCTATGGGGGAGATTCCTCAATGAGGGCCGCGACGCCCTGCTGCAACTCCCGGACCACCAGATGACCTCCTATGACCATATGAAAGCTGCACTCCTCACCCGCTATGGCCTCACACCCGAGGTGTACCGTCAGAGGTTCCGAGACTGCACCCGCATCCCGGGTACAACTTGGGTGGACTATGTAAACTACTTTAGCCGAGCCTTCGAAGGCTGGATCAAAGGAAGCAAGGTCACAACCTACGAACAACTGTTCAATCTTATGGTCTGGGAGCATCTGTCGAACAATTGCTTCATTGAACTCCGCCAGCACCTCCTCGACAGCAAGTTAACGGATCCCCGGCAGCTCGCAGCCGAAGCTGACCGGTGGGAAATCACCAGAGTGGGTCGAAATGGGTCCTACGAACAAAACCGGAACAACAGTGGTCAACACCGTCCCCGAGGAGGAGGAGGAGGCCAAGGACGCGGAAGAGACAACGTTCCGGTCGCCCCCGCTACCAGCACCACCCCCCCGGCCAACCGGGGCAGCACCCCGGCGCGACCGGGATATCGAGCCAATGTTACGTGCCATCGATGCCAACGAATCGGACACTATGCAAACAACCCAAACTGCCCCCAGTACCAGAGCCCAAGACCCCGCCAAGTAGCCGCTGCTGCTCTGGGGGAGGAACAGATCTCAGAGGAACAGGAGGAATATGAACAGGAACACCAAGAATGGGAGCCAGCCGCCATGGCTCTAGCCTGCTTAGGGGGGAGAGACATGGTTCCGCGGGTCCCCCTACCCGCTAACACCCAGAAGTACAGCCAATGGGTGAGCATCAATGGACGCCGGGCCGAAGCCCTTCGTGACACTGGGGCCAGTGTAACAGCCGTCCGCTGTCACCTGGTGACCCCAGAACAATATCTACCGAACATTCTCTGCCCTGTACGTTCAGCCGATAACTCGGAAAGTCTGTGTCGGATGGCCTGCGTCCCCTTCGAATGGGGAGGGGTCTCCGGCATGTTAAAGGTAACGGTCCGAGACGATGCCCCCGTAGACTGCCTCCTGGGGAATGACCTTGAAAGCTCTCCGTGGGCAGCCGTAGAACGAAGAGAACACCTGGGGATGTTAGGCGTCCCGGACTGGGCGTGCGTCACCACCCGGTCCATGGCCGCCCGTGCCAACCCCCGCCCAGAGGAACCCGAATGGCCGGCGCCACCGCCTCCGGTCGCCCCAGCCGAAACCACCGACCGTGACGTCCCCCCAGAACCAGCTCAACCTCCAGACCTCGCTAACATCGACCAGTGGCCTCAAGAGGGGGTGCCCACGCAAGAACAATTTCGCCAAGAACAGAAGACCTGTCCCTCCCTCGAGGGACTCCGCCAACAAGCGCTCGCCCAAAGTGCAGGGGATACCTCCGGAACGCACTGGGTCTACTGGGACAATGAACTGCTGTACAGTGAGCAAAGAATCGCGGAGCTGGGGGCTAGCCGAGTACTGGTGGTGCCCCTCCGTTTTAGAGACTTTCTGCTAAACCTAGCCCACGATGTCCCCCTGGCGGGACACCTGGGTCAAGATAAAACCTATAGTCGTCTGGTGACCCACTTCTTCTGGCCCAAAATGAGGAACGATGTACACCAGCATTGCCGATCTTGCCCCACGTGCCAAGCCAGTGGAAAGAGCGGCCGCAAACTAAAAGCCCCCCTGCAACCTTTTCCCGTGGTCACCACCCCGTTCGAGAGGGTCGGGATAGACATCGTGGGACCCCTGGACCCGCGCACCAAACAAGGCCATCGATTCATCCTGGTGCTAGTGGACCACGCCACCCGCTACCCCGAGGCTGTTCCCCTGCGAACTGTGACAGCCCCGGTAGTCGGCCGGGCTCTGTTGGGGATCTTCTCCCGTGTGGGCTTCCCCCGAGAAGTCGTCAGCGACAGAGGCACAAACTTTATTTCTAAATATATGAAGTCCCTCTGGCAACAGTGCGGGGTTACCTACCGATTCACGACCCCCTATCACCCTCAAGGAAACGGACTCGTTGAGCGGTTCAACCGCACACTCAAAGGGATGATCGGGGGGTTGGAAGAGCCCCTCCGTCGCCAGTGGGACGTGCTGCTGCCGTGCCTCCTCTTCGCCTATCGAGAGGTTCCCCAGAAGTCCCTGGGCTTCAGCCCGTTTGAACTACTATATGGACACCCAGTGCGGGGGCCGCTCAGCCTAGTCAAGGAAGGCTGGGAGATGCCCCCTCTAAAGAACCCACCAGATGTTTTCCGATACCTCCTAACCCTCCGCAACCAGACCCGGCGGTTCAGAGAGCTGGCAAAAGCCAACCTAGAGGCCAGTCAAGAGGACATGAAAAAGTGGTATGACCGGAATGCCTCCTCCATCGAATTTGAACCTGGGCAACAGGTATGGGTGATGTCCCCCACCGAACCCTGCGCCCTGCAAGACAAGTGGACAGGGCCCTTCAAAGTAGTCGAGCGCAAGGGTCCTGCCACCTATCTCATCGACATGGAATCTCCCCGGAACCCCCTCCGGGTCCTCCACGCTAACAGACTGAAACCCCACTTTGTGCGTTCAGAACTCAGCCTCCTGATGGCCACAGACAATGGGGCTGAAGAGGACTCCGAGCCCCTCCCTGACCTCCTACGGACTCAGGAGAAAGACGGCTCCGTGGATGGGGTCCGACTCTCGGAGGCCCTCACCCGAGAGCAACACCAGGAGTGTCGAGTCCTCCTGTCACAGTTCGCCAGCCTGTTCTCCCTCGCCCCAGGTGTCACTTCCTGGTGTGTGCACGATGTGGACACAGGGGACAGCCCCCCTATCCGCCACCGGGCCTACCGCGTGCCAGATCGGGTACGGGCCTGCATCCAGGAAGAGGTAGCAAGAATGCTCACGCTCGGGGTCATCGAGCCCTCAGATAGCCCCTGGGCC
The DNA here is from genome assembly GCF_964263255.1 of Lissotriton vulgaris. Lineage (NCBI taxonomy): Eukaryota > Metazoa > Chordata > Amphibia > Caudata > Salamandridae > Lissotriton > Lissotriton vulgaris. The sequence continues at coordinate 221,236,968 of NC_141685.1, forward strand.
AGTCCTGTAGTACTGGTCCCCAAAGCAGCCGCCCCTGGCACCACGCCGGAACTCCGGTTCTGCGTCGACTACCGGGGCTTAAATGCGGTCACCAGAACAGACGCACATCCCATCCCCCGGGCAGATGAACTAATCGACCGCATGGGAGCTGCCCGCTACCTCAGTATTTTCGACCTGACGGCGGGCTACTGGCAAATCGGCCTCACACCCCGGGCCCAAGAACGTTCTGCCTTTTCCACCCCCGATGGCCATTACCATTTCAAGGTCATGCCCTTTGGCATGAAGAATGCCCCAGCAACCTTTCAGCGGCTCGTCAATCAAGTCCTGGCGGGGCTCGAAGGGTTCAGCGCCGCCTACCTAGATGACATCGCTGTATACAGCCACCATTGGACCGAGCACCTCCGCCACCTCCGAGCCGTGCTACAAGCCCTTCAGCGAGCTGGCCTCACGATCAAGGCCAGCAAATGTCAAATTGGTCAAGGGTCTGTAACCTACCTCGGACACCAGGTGGGAAGCGGCCTGGTGGCCCCTCTGCAGCTCAAAATTGCCGCCATCCAGTCCTGGCAGCCCCCCATCACCCAGACCGAGGTACGAGCCTTCCTGGGCCTCACGGGCTACTACCGAAGGTTCGTGAAAGACTATGGTACTATAGTGGGTCCCCTCACGGAACTCACGTCAAAAAATCAACCCAAGGCAGTCAACTGGACCCCAGAGTGTCAAACAGCATTCGAACAATTGAAAGCCGCCATGTGTTCCGCCCCTGTGCTCCAGGCCCCCGACTACAGCCGGGAGTTCGTCGTCCAGACGGATGCCTCCGACCATGGCATCGGGGCAGTCCTGTCTCAAGTGAACACCGAAGGCCTTGATCAGCCAGTGGCCTTCATCAGCAGGCGACTCCTACCACGAGAACAACGCTGGAGCACCATTGAGAGGGAGGCCTTCGCCGTGGTATGGGCCCTCAAGAAACTCCGGCCCTACCTCTTTGGCACACACTTTCGGGTGCAGACCGACCACCGACCCCTGCAGTGGCTGATGCAGATGCGGGGAGAAAACCCGAAGTTACTACGTTGGTCCATCTCCCTCCAAGGGATGGACTTCACAGTTGAACATCGGCCTGGGCCAGATCACGCCAACGCGGATGGCCTGTCCCGGTTCTTCCGCCTCGACGAGGAGAGTCCCCAAGAGGATGGGTAACTCTCCCCGCCTTCAGCTGGGGGGGACGCATGTTGGACAGGCCACATGAAGGGCCACTCTCCCCCGGCCCGACCAGGCCCGAGCCCGGTCACGCAGGTACCACACACCACCATTACACGTCCTCCGTCCCCTCCGGGACCCCTACCCTCGAACATGTCGACCTCGTGGGCCTGATCCACTGCCGGCCTGCGCGCCCATCCTGGGCGCCATCTTGGACACTCCACCACGAGGCCGCCTGGCCCCAGATCGACCTCAACCCTGGGCCTGGCCAGGTCTCAGACATCCCGGCACCACCATCCACCCAGGAGGTGAGCGGGCTACTTGGCAAGTCACTGGGGGAAAGAGGTGTCGATGGCTCTCCCCCGCCAGGTGCCGCTCGCCCATCGCCTCCCCGGGCGCTGGCTCCACCCCCCTGCTGGGTGTCTGGACTCCCTCATCCCGGACCTCCCGACCTCCAAGTGCGAGGGTCCGGACATCAAAGGGCACCAGCCCTATAACTGGGGCAGCTCCAGAGCAGGAAGGCAGTTGTATCTTGGAGTCGAGAGACGCAGAGAAGAACTCATCCTTGACGGACTACTGGCGCTGCCATAGCTCTGTCTCGTGCACCATCGTCTTGCCTGTTGGCGCTGCCGCAACCTTCGTAACCTTCATATCCTTCATCGTCGTCGGGACCTGCTGGCGTGGCCGCGGACCGTTTGCATTCACCATCTTCATCGGGACCTGCTGGCTCCGCCGCGGACCGTCGTTTCCTTCGTCCATCTCGGGACCTGCTGGCTCCGCCGCGGCCCGATCATCTAGAACGCCGAGCTCGAGGATTGAGAGCTAGTTTCATCTTTTGGTAACAAGACTGTCCCGCTACCCTTTTCCCAAGCCAGAGACCAGAACCGAGGGGACCCCTGAGTCCAGACCTCCTTGTACCATTCCATCGTAACCTTAAAGAATTGCCTATAAAGTCTCGTTGAACTTTACCCTTGTGTGGTGTCCGTCTGTGGGGGGGAAGTTACTTGTCTGTACGATCGCTGGAGACGGCTCTCCCCGGAGACCTCTCCCCTTATCCTCGGCCGACCCTCCCGGTCCGTCTAACACATTTTTATAAAGCGCAGACTTTAGTCGAAGGTGTCAGAGCACTGTACAATAGAACCAGTTTCGTTACAAGAGAGAACTGTTACAGGAATAAAACAAACATCACCATATACTGACGAAAGAGTTAAAAACCACTGCAGTACGAAAATAATCTGCGTGCAAGCAGGGTCTGTCTGAAAGGAAGGAGAAAACAATCTCTTTACTCGCGCAGACAAAACTTGCCACCACTATACAACAATAGATATGTTCCATATCTTTAGTAAACACCTCTGGCCACACAGGCTGTAAAAGCCTTGTTTTCATTTATATGATTCAAGTTATAGATAGAAGAGGGTGACCCACACCTCATCTCACCTCCTCTCCCACAGGAGCACAATTTGCCAGCTCAGCTCTCAGCCTGATGCGGTCAAGTGCCAGGCGCGCACTTTGCATCATCGCACCTGCTGCACCGGAACTTCTACACACACACCTTAGGGGAGTGAAGACACAGAAGCGACCCCCTTACAGGATCACTCAAGATGCAACAAGCAGGAGACATTACTCTGCTAACCCAACACAGCCAACAGCCTCGAGAGGCCGTGTACATGCCACACTCGAATGACGTCACTTTATAAACAGACGCGCACTGTCACTAGGGCCCCTCTGGGGCGGGCGGCAGGGAGCGGCCGTATCTTAACAGGGACACGGAGCGGGCTGGGGGGGGGGCGCGAGCGAGGAGAAGCGCACAGTGTGCGTGACCACAGAGGTGGGGAGCGGACTGCGGGGGGCGCGCGAGCGAGGAGGAGCACACAGTGCGGGTGACCACAAAGGTGCATGATAGGTATGGTCTGCCAGCCCAGCCTAATTTGCCCTTTCCCACTGCAACACCTTATGTTCTCGCTAGTCTCCAGCGTTGGGGCTGTGCTGTTTAATACAAGACCTGAAGTCACTTTCTCGTTTCAGAGAGGCATGGCAGCAAAAGAGACAAGCCGTGAGTGTGCACATCCCGAACTTCCGGTTTCGGGATGTGCACGCTCACGGCTGTTGTGGCGCGGGACTTCCGTCTACTGCGAGAGGAGCGGTGGCAGCAGAAGTCAGGAGTGGCGGCTGATGCGGTAAGTGGGGCGGCGGGGAGGGGAAGTGTGTGTGTGTGTGTGTGTGCGTGTGTGTGTGTGTGTGTGCGTGTGTGCGTGTGTGTGTGTGTGTGTTTGTTTGTGTACGCGCGCGATTGAAAGGCTGACTGGCTGTGCACAGTTGGAGCAAGAGATGTGCACGGCTGGGGGGGTGCGCGTCCACGATGTGCAATCGGCGCTCGTGCACCAATCGACTTCCCTTCAGAGCTAACTCAGTGACAATAGGTCGAGAGAGCTCGACCTAAAAAGGGAGACCACGCCAAGCCAGGGAACTATAGACTAATCTCGTTGATTGACGTGGAAGCAAAATTATATGCCTCATGTCTATTGAACTATCTGCAAGGCTGGTGACCCCCTGGTGACCCTCACGCCCGACCGCAGGTCTGCCCAGTAGAACGGCGCTCACTTCATCCCTTTGTGAGGCAGAAGGTTGAGCTGGTTATGTTAGGGTTTGAAGCGTGTCCTGCAAGTTCGACAGGGCCTGTGCTGTTGGCGCCTAACCCATTGAGCTGCTTTACCTCTACCAACCACCGTGAACGCATTTGAACCAGGTGTGCACATATTTTATAATAAAGATTCCACTCTTCACCGCTTCCCACGGGGCGTTGTAAATGTCAGAGCCTGGAGCAGAATTGTTTATTGTTGTATTCGAGTAGAAGCGGTGCCGTGTGGGCCTGCTTCGGCCGCTCCTCTGCAGCAGACCTGACATTGTGCCGTGACGTGTTAGCACTCCACTGTCCGCAGCATGTAAGGGAGTGACCCGAGTGTGGTTATGAAGCCTGGAAATTCGGTCCAAGAGCTGCACAGGGAAATTCGAAGCGCTACGAGGAATGTGGGGATCCTTAGATATGCAAGTTGGAAGTAGTGCGCAATATCTGCATGTGGCTCTTGTGTAACTGCTCACCGTTTTACCAAGTACTGGGGTGAGTTTGATGTATATTGCAGAGTGCGAGTGCAGAGTGAGTGTGCAGAGTGCAGAGGAGTGAGTGCAGAGGAGTGAGTGCAGAGGAGTGAGTGCAGAGGAGTGAGTGCAGAGGAGTGAGTGTGCAGAGGAGTGAGTGTGCAGAGGAGTGAGTGTGCAGAGGAGTGAGTGTGCAGAGTAGCGAGTGTGCAGAGTAGCGAGTGCAGAGTAGTGAGTGCAGAGTGCAGAGTAGTGAGTGCAGAGTAGTGAGTGCAGAGTAGTGAGTGCAGAGTAGTGAGTGCAGAGTAGCGAGTGTGCAGAGTAGCGAGTGCAGAGTAGTGAGTGCAGAGTGCAGAGTAGTGAGTGCAGAGTATTGAGTGCAGAGTAGTGAGTGCAGAGTAGTGAGTGCAGAGTATTGAGTGCAGAGTATTGAGTGCAGAGTATTGAGTGCAGAGTATTGAGTAGTGAGTGCAGAGTGCAGAGTAGTGAGTGCAGAGTAGTGAGTGCAGAGTAGTGAGTGCAGAGTAGTGACTGCAGAGTAGTGAGTGCAGAGTGCAGAGTAGTGAGTGCAGACTGCAGAGTAGTGAGTGCAGAGTGCAGAGTAGTGAGTGCAGAGTACAGAGTAGTGAGTGCAGAGTAGTGAGTGCAGAGTACAGAGTAGTGAGTGCAGAGTAGTGACTGCAGAGTAGTGAGTGCAGAGTGCAGAGTAGTGAGTGGAGAGTAGTGACTGCAGAGTAGTGAGTGCAGAGTGCAGAGTAGTGAGTGCAGAGTACAGAGTAGTGAGTGCAGAGTACAGAGTACAGAGTAGTGAGTGCAGAGTACAGAGTAGTGACTGCAGAGTAGTGAGTGCAGAGTGCAGAGTAGTGAGTGCAGAGTACAGAGTAGTGAGTGCAGAGTGCAGAGTACAGAGTAGTGAGTGCAGAGTACAGAGTAGTGAGTGCAGAGTGCAGAGTACAGAGTAGTGAGTGCAGAGTGCAGAGTGCAGAGTAGTGAGTGCAGAGTACAGAGTAGTGAGTGCAGAGTACAGAGTAGTGAGTGCAGAGTACAGAGTAGTGAGTGCAGAGTAAAGAGTAGGGAGTGCAGAGTAGGGAGTGCAGAGTACAGAGTAGGGAGTGCAGAGTACAGAGTACAGAGTAGTGAGTGCAGAGTGCAGAGTACAGAGTAGTGAGTGCAGAGTGCAGAGTAGTGAGTGCAGAGTACAGAGTAGTGAGTGCAGAGTACAGAGTAGTGAGTGCAGAGTACAGAGTAGGGAGTGCAGAGTACAGAGTACAGAGTAGGGAGTGCAGAGTAGGGAGTGCAGAGTACAGAGTAGGGAGTGCAGAGTAGGGAGTGCAGAGTGCAGAGTAGGGAGTGCAGAGTGCAGAGTAGGGAGTGCAGAGTGCAGAGTAGTGAGTGCAGAGTGCAGAGTAGTGAGTGCAGAGTAGTGAGTGCAGAGTAGTGAGTGCAGAGTAGTGACTGCAGAGTACAGAGTAGTGAGTGCAGAGTACAGAGTACAGAGTACAGAGTAGTGACTGCAGAGTAGTGAGTGCAGAGTGCAGAGTAGTGAGTGCAGAGTACAGAGTACAGAGTAGTGAGTGCAGAGTACAGAGTAGTGAGTGCAGAGTACAGAGTAGTGAGTGCAGAGTAGTGAGTGCAGAGTACAGAGTAGTGAGTGCAGAGTGCAGAGTACAGAGTAGTGAGTGCAGAGTGCAGAGTAGTGAGTGCAGAGTGCAGAGTAGTGAGTGCAGAGTAGTGAGTGCAGAGTACAGAGTAGGGAGTGCAGAGTACAGAGTGCAGAGTACAGAGTAGGGAGTGCAGAGTACAGAGTACAGAGTACTGAGTGCAGAGTGCAGAGCAGGGAGTGCAGAGTAGTGAGTGCAGAGCAGGGAGTGCAGAGTAGGGGTGCAGAGTAGGGAGTGCAGAGTAGGGAGTGCAGAGTAGGGAGTGCAGAGTAGGGAGTGCAGAGTGCAGAGTAGTGAGTGCAGAGTAGTGAGTGCAGAGTAGTGAGTGCAGAGTAGTGAGTGCAGAGTAGTGAGTGCAGAGTATTGAGTGAAGAGTATTGAGTGCAGAGTAGTGAGTGCAGAGTAGTGAGTAGTGAGTGCAGAGTGCAGAGTAGTGAGTGCAGAGTGCAGAGTAGTGAGTGCAGAGTAGTGACTGCAGAGTAGTGACTGCAGAGTAGTGAGTACAGAGTACAGAGTGCAGAGTAGGGAGTGCAGAGTAGGGAGTGCAGAGTGGTGAGTGCAGAGTAGTGAGTGCACAGTGCAGGGTGCAGAGTAGAGAGTGCAGAGTAGTGAGTGCAGAGTAGTGAGTGCAGAGTAGTGAGTGCAGAGTAGGGAGGGCAGAGTAGGGAGGGCAGAGTAGGGAGGGCAGAGTAGGGAGGGCAGAGTAGGGAGGGCAGAGTAGTGAGGGCAGAGTAGAGAGTGCAGAGTAGTGAGTGCAGAGTAGTGAGTGCAGAGTGCAGAGTAGTGAGTGCAGAATACAGAGTAGTGAGTGCAGAGTGCAGAGTACTGAGTGCAGAGTGCAGAGTAAGGAGTGCAGAGTAGTGAGTGCAGAGTAGTGAGTGCACAGTGCAGGGTGCAGAGTAGTGAGTGCAGAGTAGTGAGTGCAGAGTAGTGAGTGCAGAGTAGGGAGGGCAGAGTAGGGAGGGCAGAGTAGGGAGGGCAGAGTAGGGAGGGCAGAGTAGGGAGGGCAGAGTAGAGAGTGCAGAGTAGTGAGTGCAGAGTAGTGAGTGCAGAGTGCAGAGTAGTGAGTGCAGAGTAGTGAGTGCAGAGTACAGAGTAGTGAGTGCAGAGTAGTGAGTGCAGAGTGCAGAGTACAGAGTAGTGAGTGCAGAGTGCAGAGTACAGAGTAGTGAGTGCAGAGTGCAGAGTAGTGAGTGCAGAGTGCAGAGTAGGGAGTAATGTAATGTAATGTAATGTATAGGCATTTATATAGCGCACTACTTACCCGGAGGGTCCCAAGGCGCTTCGACCGCTGCGAAACCCTTCCTGGCTTCCCTGAGAGATGGTCCCTTAATGGGTATCTCTAGGGTGAGACCAGGCATCCCCGGCGGTCTGGTGGGGCCGTTAGTGAAGATGAGGCAAGCTAATGCCCAGAGTTGCCGAGTGTGATCGCTGATCAGAGTGGGCACCGAGGCGAGAGAATTATCGAGTCCGCTGACCCTGGTCCAGAAACCTGGTCCCGGGCCGTCCTCTGCTCTCAGGTCTGCCGCCTCTAACCAGTGAGCCACACTACTTCACTTGTGCAGAGTAGTGGGTGCAGAGTAGTGAGTGCAGAGTAGTGAGTGCAGAGTAGTGAGTGCAGAGTAGGGAGTGCAGAGTAGGGAGTGCAGAGTGCAGAGTAGTGAGTGCAGAGTAGTGAGTGCAGAGTGCAGAGTCGTGAGTGAAGAGTAGTGAGTGCAGAGTAGTGAGTGCAGAGTAGTGAGTGCAGAGTAGTGAGTGCAGAGTAGTGAGTGCAGAGTAGTGAGTGCAAAGTGCAGAGTAGTGAGTGCAGAGTAGTGAGTGCAAAGTGCAGAGTAGTGAGTGCAGAGTAGTGAGTGCAGAGTAGTGAGTGCAGAGTGCATCTAGAAGTTACCGAATTGGTAAAAATACTGAATCTGTATTTTACCGAATCAGTAAATTTACCGATTAGGTAAATTTACAGATTTGGCAAAATTGGCCCCCCAACATCCCAAAAACCCATTTACCGGCCGGTAAATGGCCACCTACATCTGGCCCTAAATAACAAACTAAACAATTAAACTACAAGTCAGTAAATATCAAAGTAAATATAATGTATTAAAGAAAAAAGTAAACAGGTCACAGAACTTACCGCAGTATGACTCTTCAAGTAGGGAGTGGCTCCAACGTATGTCGCAGAATCCCCTTTTTTATACTAAAATACAGTAAATATAAAAGTAACCCTCACAAACAGAGTAAAAGAAACCAGAAACAACACCCGAAGACCGTGGCGGACCCCTCACGTACTCAATCCAGACACCCGTAATGTGCCTGGGGCCTGGCAGCTAGCACTGCACACCAAAACCCCCTCCCGTAGGGGACCTATATTTATTAAGGCGTCTTATTAAATAGCGTAGACTGTGTCCTGTTTATTCATGGCGTCCAATGAAAAGGAACAGAATACATTTAAATATGAAGTGCGTCCTAAAATGCAGAACATTTTTACCATTTAAAGTAATGGAAACGACAGTGCAAACGTAGCTGAACAGGGGGTACAAAGCTAGATGGAGAAACAGCTGCAGAAAGGCTGAACCTAATGAAATCTGCACCCCCCTGACGTAGGGGGTCCAGAACTGGATGGGGGGACAGCGCTCCTTAGAATACCGGCACACAGCTGTCACAGAGAGGACAGGCTGCCTCAGGTCACGGCACTTAAACACTACAGCGTAATTATCTAGCGTAAATATCAAAGTAAATATTATACAGTAAATAAACTAAACAGTTATACTACAATACAGTAAGCATCACAATACAGTAAATATAGAAGTAACCCTCACAGAGTAAAAGAAACCAGAAACAACACACGAAGACAGTGGCAGATCCCTCACTTACTCAATACAGACACCCGTAATGTGCCTGGGGCCGGGCAGCTAGCACTGCACACCAAAACCCCATCCCGTAGGGGACCTATATTTATTAAGGCGTCTTATTAAATAGCATAGACTGTATCCTGTATCTGAATGGCGTCCAATTAAAAGGAACAGAGTACATTTCAATATGAAGTGCGTATTAAAATGCAGTACATTTCAACCATTTAAAGTAATGGAAAGGAAAGTGCAAACGTAGATGAATAGGGGGTACAAAGCTCGATGACTAAACAGCTGCAAATAGGCCGAACCTATGGAAATCTGCACCCCCGTGACGTAGGGGGTACAGAGTTCGATGGGGGGGCGGGGACAGCGCTCCTTAGAATACCGGCACACAGCTGTCACAGAGAGGACAGGCTGCCTTAGGTCACAGTGCTCAAACACGACAGCGTAATGATCTTGCGTAAATATCAAAGTAAATATAAGACAGTAAATATCAAACTAAACAGTTCTACTACAATACAGTAAATAGCTAAGTAAATATAATATAGTAAAAAACAAAGTAAACAGGTCACAGAACTTACCGCAGAATGACTCTTCAAGTAGGGAGTGGCTCCAACGTATGTCGCAGAATCCCCTTTTTTATACTAAAATACAGTAAATATAAAAGTAACCCTCACAAACAGAGTAAAAGAAACCAGAAACAACACCCGAAGACCGTGGCGGACCCCTCACGTACTCAATCCAGACACCCGTAATGTGCCTGGGGCCTGGCAGCTAGCACTGCACACCAAAACCCCCTCCCGTAGGGGACCGATATTTATAAAGGCGTCTTATTAAATAGCGTAGACTGTGTCCTGTTTATTCATGTCGTCCAATTAAAAGGAACAGAATACATTTAAATATGAAGTGCGTCCTAAAATGCAGAACATTTCAACCATTTAAAGTAATGGAAACGACAGTGCAAACGTAGCTCAACAGGGGGTACGAAGCTCGATGGAGAAACAGCTGCAGATAGGGCGAACATAGCGAAATCGACATCCCCCCATGACGTAGGGGATACAGAGCTCGATGGGGGGACAGCGCTCCCTAGTATACTAGCACAGAGCTGTCACAGAGAGGACAGGAAGCCTCAGGTCATGGCGCTCAAACACTACAGCGTAATTATCTAGCGTAAATATCAAAGTAAATATTATACAGTAAATAACAAACTAAACAGTTATACTACAATACAGAAAATAGCGCAATACAGTAAATATAAAATTAACCCTCACAAACAGAGTAAAAGAAACCAGAAACAACACACGAAGACAGTGGCGGATCCCTCACGTACTCACTCCAGACACCCGTAATGTGCCTGGGGCCTGGCAGCTAGCACTGCACACCAAAATCCCCTCCCGTAGGGGACCTATATTTATTAATGCCTCTTATTAAATAGCGTAGACAGTGTCCTGTTTATTCATGGCGTCCAATTAAAAGGAACAGAATACATTTCAATATGAAGTCCGTCTAAAAATGCAGAACATTTCAACCATTTAAAGGAATGGAAACAACAGTGTAAACGTAGCTGAACAGGGGGTACAAAACTAGATGGCGAAACAGCAGCAGATAGGCGGAACCTATCGAAATCTGCACCCCCGTGACGTAGGGGGTACAGAGCTCGATGGGGGGGACAGCGCTGTTTAGAATACCAACACACAGCTGTCACAGAGAGGACAGGCAGCCTCAGGTCACAGTGCTCAAACACGACAGCGTAATTAAGTAGCGTAAATATCAAAGTAAATATAAGACAGTAAATATAAAACTAAACAGTTATACTCCAATTCAGTAAAATCACAATACAGTAAATATAAAAGTAACCCTCACAAACAGAGTAAAAGAAACCAGAAACAACACACGAAGACAGTGGATCCCTCACTTACTCAATCCAGACACCCGTAATGTCCCTGGTGCCTGGCAGCTAGCACTGCACACCAAAACCCCCTCCCATAGGGGACCTATATTTATTAAGGCGTCTTATAAAATAGCGTAGACTATATCCTGTATCTTCATGGCGTCCAATTAAAAGGAACACAATACATTTCAATATAAAGTGCGTCAAAAAATGCAGTACAATTCAACCATTTAAAGTAATGGAAACGACAGTGCAAACGTAGCTGAACAGGGGAGGGGGTACAAAACTAGATGGCGAAACAGCAGCAGATAGGCGGAACCTACACCCCCGTGACGTAGGGGGTACAGAGCTCGATGGGGGGACAGCGCTCCTTAGAATACCAACACACAGCTGTCACACAGAGGACAGGCTGCCTTAGGTCACAGTGCTCAAACACTACAGCGTAAATATCAAATTAAATAGTATACAGTAAATAACAAACTAAACAGTTATAAAACAATACAGTAAATATCAAAGTAAATATAATATAGTAAATAAAAAAGAAAACAGTTAACAGAACTTACCGCAGTATGCCTCTTCACGTGAAGAGTGGCTCCAATGTATGTCACAGAATCCCAGTGTTAACAAATGTTAGCAGCACGTTTATATAGAGCATTAGTAATATTTAAAATACTGAGTAAACAACACTAAGTGCAAAAAAAGTCCTAAAACATGCCTCTCTAATTATCACCAGCTGTGCAACTTTAATTCCTAATGAACGTGTGGCGCCAGTAAGACGCCTGCTCACCATCACAACAAAGGAAAATTAAATAGAATAGCAATTATCACAGCATGCCGCCAGGCCCCGAAGCACTCTCCCCGAGAGGTTGCTCAACAGAGTTCAGGACAGGAGCACTCAGCCATAATTAACGCCCAGCAGGACTTCCGGCGAGGACCAATCAACTGCAATTGAACGCGGGGGAGGCGCGTTCCCATCTAAGAATCGGCTCGTGGAAGCGCGTCTACAGAGCCGATTCTGCTCGTGCACTTATCTGTCTCCTCCCCCCTTCACGCTGGTCCTACTTTTATTTCACACCTGGGTTGTCTTTCGGTAAATTAATATTAACATATACAGATAAGGGGAACTTGAACTTAAAACGTTATTGTGAGGTTTAGAGAATTTAATATTTATTGAATAATAGCTGGCATCCACATTTACTAAAATAATGACGGGGAGAGCGCCGGAAGCCGACGATCTTATCACGCGAGAACTGCGCAGGACGGCAAAGGTTGCATGGAAGTTTGGCGCCACCATCTCTGTGGCACTGCAGTGCCTAAGGGTCGGGAGAAAATCTGTGTCCGTGCTGCGTGCTTTCAGTGCACAACCAGAGGTGAGCAAAGCGCCGGGTCCAGCGTTTCAAGTTATGTTGGCAAACATCGTCCAATTAATGGAGACCTCTTTTGACCGGCTTTTTATTTAGTTTGTGACGCATCCCCCCCACTCCCTTTGGCGCCCTTTCTGTCTCCCACCCCTTTTACACTTTCTTGCGTCCTGCCACCCCCAGCCCAAACCCAGTCCTAGGCCTAGTTCTGCAAGATCTCTTCGCAATTCATTTCCCTTTGCATGGACCCCACCAACTTTTGTCCCCTCCCGAGACCTCCCTCCGAAACAGAGCCCCCAACCCTCGCACGCCCCCGTAGACCGATGCGCACCTCTCCTGCAAACCTGCCCCCCTACGTGTCCAGCATGCCCAACTTAGCAACTTAACTTCACCACCTGGCTCACGTCCCCCCCACCCCCTGTTGCCAGCCGTCCTTTGCTTGTTAGTTAAGGGGGGGGGGGCAATGGGGTGATACCATTCTTGCATCCAGCATAGTTAAGGGGGGGGGGGGGCAATGGGGTGATACCATTCTTGCATCCAGCATCTTACACCCGGTGTCATGTTGTAAATAGGTTAGGTAGGCCAAGTAAGAATATACATGTCACAAGCCTCCCCACCCCGACCTTGATGGTTCCTATTTCATCAGGAGTAACATAATATGCATATGTCTTGGCTTGTCTCTGGAGTGGTGCAGGTGTTTGTGTGTATGCCTGCATGTGTATGCTTCCATGAGTGTGGCTGTGTGCGCGCGTGAATGGGAGAGGCTGATGCTGTGAATGTGCAACAAGAGATGTGCTGAGGTAAGGGGGAGGAGGTGTGTGCGCCAGCTTGTGTGTGTGTGTGTGTGCTTCCGTGAGCGTGGCTGTGTGCGCGCGTGATTGTGAGAAGCTGCCGCTGTGAATGTGGAATGTGGAGCAAAAGATGTGCACGGCTGGGGGGCTGGGCCAGGGGGCGCGTCCACGAGGTGTAATCGGCGCTCGTGGCCAGATGTAGGTCGCTTGACAAGGAACTCGGTAACAATAGGTCTAGCGAGACCTAAAAATGAGCATTACAAACATATGTGCAAAAATCACATGACAGCAATAAATTAACTGCAAGAGTACAATGGGACATTTAACATAAAATGGCGATGACTATAAGTACTTTAACAGTCCTGACCCTCTTCAGAATTTTGGTGTGCCAGTTGGTATTGTGCAGACAGACCCCAAAAACTTTTCGGGCGGTTACAAGGCAGAAGCATTTCATTATAAACATCTGATTGGGTATTACAGTAAATCATATACTTTTCCCATTCTGCATAGTAGGTACAGGGCCCGCATCCACTTCATTGCAAGTCTGCACTTGGCTAACAGTAGACCCAGTGCTATGAGCTTGCGTACATTTTTACGGAGCGCCAGTAAGGGGTCCGGAGTGAGGAGGAGTACAACTATGTCATTTAACATCTGAACATTTTTACCCCAAAAGGCTGCCTCCTGGGGGCATTCCCAGGCAAAGAGAAAGAACCCAGCCCCAGGCATATCACAGTGCTCACAGTTATTGGAAACTCCTAAACCATACTTAAATAGTAGTGGAGAATAATAAACTCTATTTAAGAATTTAAAATGTGCCAATCTATGATGACCATTTATGGAGATCTTTTGGGTAACTTCGCAGCAATAATACCATACTTCATCCGTAATTGTAACCCCTATCTCTGTCTGTCATGCCAGTCTAACCGTCATAAGTGTGGAAGTCTTAGTGGCTAGAGCTGAGGCATAAGTCAAGAGATCAGCTTACCAGGTGTTTGGGAGCTCAGAAGTATAGACGATGGGATATCCATTGGCTCTAAGAGCTCGTCATCAAGAACAGCTCGCTTAGCATGTCGAGTTCTAAAGAAATGGAATTTCGTCAGAGCCCATTGTGAACTCGCGTCACCAGCAACCTCTTCCCATTTGCCCACCTGCCCGTGTTTGAACAGGTCTCCCGTTGTATTTATTTGTAAACTGCGTAGGGAGTTGAGAGTCCCCTTCTCCGAGCTAAGTACAAACCATTGGCATCACTCCACCTGCAGTCGAGGCGAATACAATCGAGCGCCATTGTGAAATTTGAGATATGCATTCCACACATGAACAGTGGAATTAACTGAGTCAAGTATCCCACACCGTTTCAAACATGCCTGAGTTAGGAATCGAGGTAATGAATGTGGGGCAGCAGCAACCTTTTCTATCTGGAGGTGAGGTAGATCATGTGGCCATGCACCCAACTGTGGGCGTGAGAGGCCTGCCCGATCGTGTAATAAAGTTTAAGATTCGGAGCACCCAAACCCCCCACAGCATACTGCAACATGAGAGTGTCCAAGGTGACCCTAGAGGACTTACCTGTCCACTCAACTTAGTCAACAGAGAGCGAAGTTCATGAAACAGGTGCTGGGGCACTACTATAGGGATGTTGACAAAAAGAAAGAGCAGGCGAGGGAGCACTACCATCTTCATTAAAAAAAACCTCCCAGCTAAGGAAAGTGGGAGTTGAATCCATCTGTCTATATTGTCACCAAGCTTATCAATCGCCGTACCATAGTTAGCCTTAATTATCAAGTCTGCATCTGAATGCACTTGGATGCCAGATAGCGCATTGGGTCGGTCATCCAGTGTAGTGGGAAGTTAAGTGGGATCTGCACTGTAGCAGGAGTCAAAGGGAATATTAGGGACTTATTCCAGTTAATTTTGAGGCCAGAAAGCCCCCCAAAGCGCAGTACTTCACAAATAACTGGAGCCAGATGGACCTCGGGATAGCGTATATATAAAAGCATATCATCAGCATGGGATGAAGCGATTAGATTGTAATGAAGGAAACGAAGTCCCCCATGGCTGTGATATTCACGCAAGGCCCTCAGCAAGGGCTCAGCAGCAACCGCATATAATAGCGGAGATAGAGGGCACCCTTGATGAGTGCCTCTAGAAATTTGAAACGGGACAAAGACAGTGTCACCCGTACGCACCTGGGCCATTGGCGAGTTATTCAGCACCGAGATCAGCTGCAGAAAGACTTCGCCTACTCCCATACAACGCAACACAGCAAGCATGAACATCCATTCAAGTGAATCAAAGGCCTTTTTGGTGTCTAAAAAGACCGCCGCCACCTTAACCTCTTGTCAGACATGTTGAAGGGCACTAAACACCATACGGAGATTATACGAGAGCATACGGCCTGGAATAATTCCGGCCTGCTCAGGACAAATCAGTTGAGGAGGAAGTGGAGAAAAAAGATTAGCCAGAATTTTCGCGTATATTTTGGTGTCTACATTGAGTAGTGAGAATGAGTGATAAGAAGGGCACCTGTGAGGGTCCTTGTCCATTTCAACAGGGTGATGATCAGCTCCTCACGCATGGAGGGAGGCATTATCCCATCCGCTCCTTTTTCGTGAAATAGAATGATCAAATGTGGAATCAGAAGATCACTGAAACCCTTATAGAAGGAAACCGTGAGACCATCCAACCTGGGAGCACTGCCCTCCTGCATGGAGTATAGGGCGAGCCGAACCTCCAAGACCTCAATGGGATGCATCAAGAATTCACATTGCCAGTTCTGTAGCCAAGGGAGTTGAATATACTCAAGGTATTGCGCTACATCATCATCACTAGGGAAAGGCTTGGAGCAGTAAAGCTCCTGATAATAGCTGCAAAACTGTTCATTAATTTTTGCTTGCTCCATCAGGACCGTGCCCCTCTCATCAATTAGTTAAACACTGCACCTAGACTCCAATCTACGGCGAGCCGGTGCTGCTTACACCAACGCCGGTCGGTCGGCCTCCCCGTAAAATCTGGCTGAAGCATAATTGCCCATATGCTTAACTACATTATCAACTTCTTCGTGGTAGTCATCCAATGTGGCCTTGAGCTGCGCCCGTAGTTCAGAATCATTTCTGAGAGACAGCTCTCCAGTAGAGTATGACGATTTCTAATGGACCGGAGGACACCCGCGTGTTTGCTAATGGTCACACCCACTATATAAACGCCTCCCAGACTGTGGCGAAGCAGTCAACCGATCCACATTATTATCAAAGAACTCAGAGATTGCATCATGCAACTCGGATTTAAAGACTGAGTGTAGTAACGAATAAGGGGGAAATCTCCACAAAAATGGAGGAGGAGTACGCAGGGCACAGTAATAGTTAGCAAAATAGGCGAATGATCTGAGAATGAATGGGCCAGAATTGAACAGTTCTGAACTTTAGGAAACAAAGTCCATGAGATGAACCAATAATCTATGCACGTATGTGTGTCATGGTGTGCCGAATAGTGTGTGTATCCGCCTCTTTTGCAATAGCTGGATCTCCATACATCAGCCAGTTGCAGAGGTAAAGTGAAATCTATTAAGGCCTTCGAAGATGCGGACAAGGGATGAGCTGGACCCTTCAAACTGTCAAGAGTTGTGTCCAGTATACAATTAAGATCTCCCCCCAGATCACTGGCAAGGATTGACATTCCTTAAGTAATGAAAAAATGGACTGGTAGAACCTCGGATCATCATAGTTTGGGCCACAGGAGTTGACAATCAAAAAATCCAACTCAGGACACCTGGACACAACATTCCTGCCAGCCAGGTCTGTTTCATTTGAGACCCACTTTGGGTCTGATCCATGTCCGCAGCCCCCTAGAATGGCAAGTGAAACAAGCAGCGCGGAAGGCACTTGCTAACCTACTACCTGTGAGTAGTGCGCAGCCAGGATGCAGGTGCGTCTCCTGAAGTAAGGCCACATCAACGCCCTTAAGCTTCAGGTAAGCAATAATTTTCCAAACCTTACGGTGGTCATTTAAGCCTTGAACATTCCACATCATGAGGTTCAGCCACTTAACCTGGCCCCTGCCAGTAGTTGAATCTGTCATGTAATACGAAAATGCAAGTGACTTAGTCTCCCTCCGAAACCCCACAGCCTGCCCCGACAAACATAGATAGAAAATGGTACATGATCTGTAAAAGAAAAAATTACAAACATGAACAACATTTCCACCCCCTCCAACGCCTTGCTTGCCACAACTGTGCAAAGGTGAGTAGCAGCCCTCCCAAATGCTACAAAAACACTCAACAATGACGCACACACATCGTAACTACTACAATGAACGCCTAGAAAACAAAGAAACACATCTGGTAATGCAATGGGGTGGATGTTACCCAACAATGTCAAACTAATTCAGCCCACCGCCACACCTCCAAAGGCCAGTCCTAAAGCTTCCTATGGAGTGTCACATACCAGTGAGGAGAAACTTAGCAGCAGCGGCAGATCTGCTATACCAGAGTGCTGGAAGGGTTCGTCCCCCACGTGTGCCCAATATGCCAAACACCTCCCCCAGAACAAAAGGAGGGGGGGATAGATGTAATTACTTGAAACTGCAGTCAGCCCAACCAACCGCCTGGCCCAACAATCATCATAACATTGTGTATGTACCACCATATCATTATAAAACACCTACAATGAGTACATCAAAACAGCAGCACACTTTTGATAGTTGCACTCCCCCTCAGTCATTGTCATCAAGTCCACCATTACCACCATCTGCAACAGGGGTCTTGTTCTGCCCATTCCCACGCTTGCCAGCTCTTTCCCAAACTTTAAGTGCTTTCTGCAGGGACTGGGGGTCCGAGTAAATCTTAGGTTTGTCATGAAACAACACCTTGAGACAAGCCGGATATAACAGAGCATTTACTATCTGCTGTTCAAGTAGCTTGCGTTTCAGGGGAATAAATTGCCACCTAGCCTCTTGTACTTTAAAAGTGAAGTCCTAGAACACAGAGAGGGAAGCCCCCTCATACTTTAATGTGCCCAGTTCTCTTGCCGTCTGCAGTGCAGAATCCCTGTCCTGATAGTTTCAAAGTTTGGTAATTATGGGCCGTGGTGGGGCTCCAGGCTGAGGCCTTGGGCCAAGCGAACAATGCACCCCCTCCATGACATCATATGAGAGAAAGTGTCAGCAGCCAATAGTGGGCCATATGTAGGTGGCCAAACACCATCCTTGACCTAATACGGGACCTACAACCCTATCTGGAGCATCAGACACCGAGGGCGCACGCAATCCCCACCCATGTCCAGGTACTCTGTTGCCTGCACCTCCTTGCATCAGGAAGTTTCCAGGGTGTGAACGCCGCAGTGGGTGGTGTGTCACAGAGCTGTCTATCACGTTTCTTTAACACCTTCCTGGATGCATGATGGGCAGAATGGAACATTACATCGCCTTCCCCAGTACACAGGCAGAGCTGCAGAGGACCAAGTTGGAGTACTACCAACTTGCGCAGTTCCCACACGTGATTGGCTGCGTCGATGGGACCCACATACCCATCTGCCCACCTGCAGCAAGTGAATATATCTACAGAAACCGCAAATCCACCCACTCCATCATTATGTAGGTGATATGTAATGCCAAGTACATTATAACTGACATCGTGGCCAAATTCCCCGGGAGTAGCCACGACTCGTACATCTTCCGTAACAGTGGCATCCATACACGTCTGCTTGCTGGTGAATTTGGAGACGGATACCTACAAGGTAGGTCAATGTGACACACCCTGATGTACACCCTGGCCCAAGCTGTTGGTCACACAAATTAATGGCCCTTTCTTCTGTACATAGGTGACAGCGCATATGCCCTCCGGCCTTATCTACTCACACTATATCTCAACCCATCCACCCCAAGGGAGAGGAGATACAATGTGGCACATAGGAGCACACGCAACGTGGTGGAGCGCACTTTTGGATTGCTTAAAAGCAGATTCCGTTGCCTCCACAAAACAGGAGGTGCACGTCTGTACAGCCCCATCAAATGTTGCAAGTTAATCGCTACATGTGCAATGCTAAACAATCTGGCCACAAAAAAAGGAACAGCAGTGGAACTAACTGACTCAGAAAACAGGGACGAGGACAACCCTCAGCCAGAGCCCTGCGCAGCAGGTGTTGTAAATGAACATGATGGGAGACAGAGACGGGCAAAGATTACGTCAAACTATTTTGTGAGTGAGTAACGATACAGAGCCAGTAACAGTTACATGTCAAGGTGTTTATTAGGCACACCTCCAGTATTGTGATCAATGTCCAATCGGACATGAGTTACATCACCCATCTCATGTATGGCAACAGGCATAGGTCTCTACTTCCTGCGTCCACGCGCTGCACGTGTACGTTCACTAGCAACACTGTCTGGTGTGTTGGACTGTTCCTGTGCAGCCCCGTGGCGTTCACTGCGCCTCCTGCACTCGGTTGGTGAGGGCGTAATGCTACCACGGCTGGTAGCCTCCTCACTGCCCCCCCCCCCTCCATTGTGGCCGCCTTAGCATTCTGTAGGATCTCTAAAGCTGAGTTTATGGACACCATCCCCCTGGCCACATCCCTGCTGCAATGCGCCATCTCCTCCTGCATGGCCATGGACCTGCGACACATCAGTGATGTTGCAGTGGCCAGCCGGTTCATGGACTTGTAATAGGCCTGGAGCATCTGCCTCTCCCTGCGCCTGCCAAGACGGTCCTGCTCCAGCTGGCTGCAGAGGTTGTCCACAGAGGTTGCTACTCTCTCCATCCCCGCGCACAAGTTCCCTTCCATAGCACTGATGCCCTTTTCCATCCTGTGCATGGGCTTGTTGATGTGTGGCACCTCCCTGTGCATTGATTTCATCTCCCTCCATTGCAGGCGCTGGACCTTCAGCATGTTGCCTTCCAGTCCAGCAAACACACTTTCTCCCTGCTCCGATGCTTCAGGACTGTCCGGCCTTGCCCTGCGGCGTCGGGATGAACTGTGGGCGCCCTCGGATGGAGCACCAGCCCTATCCCTGTTGGATCCCTGATGTATTGGACTATGTCCGCCCACTGTGCCCTCCTCTCACGACTCCTCCATCTGCTGGAGTGTGGGCACGGCATGCTTCCTGCCTGACTGTGGTGGTGGTGGTGTTGGTGATCGTCGCAGTGGGGACTGGGGGAGAGGGGATTTCGGCCCTCCCTAGCGCTGTGGTGATGGCTGTGGTGGAGGATTGGGTGGCTGTGATGGCACTAAGCTTGTGGTCCCTGCAGGCATGCTGTCATCCTCATGTTGCCTCCCCTCTGGCCTGGCTGACTTGCCTCTATTACCCTCTGCTGCACTGGGAGATGACTCGCCTGTAATGAAACAAATGTAGAAGTACTCACTGCTCTGTCTGCAATGGAATTACATTAAACATCATGCCTACAGAGCACAGTGATTGTCCTGGCGTAGCCAATTACTTTACCATGCTATTGTGTTTGCTAGCCTGACTGTCCTATACATCAGTTCCCTCTGACTACATCACCCATAATGCATTGCAGGTAATCAGTAAGACATGGAGTGGAGTGGGAGCCACTATTTCACTATGGGGAATGGGGTTGGGGAGGGGGTAGCACAGCATGCTTGGCATGCTTCTTACCTTGTTTTCTTGCTGCTCTGGCATAGCTGTCTGCGTCTCCCATGCCATTCACACTCTCCGGCTGGATGGTGGACTCCACCATCAGTTCCAGTGGTGCTGGTGCTGGGGCTCTGTTCTTTCCTCCACCTGTTTTTGCACCCTGCCTCTGTCTCTCTGCCATCCTTAGTTTTGCTGTCCTCCTGAGGTCATACCACCTCTTCCTGATGTCCTCTATGGTGCGCTGGGTCACACCTATTGCATTGATTTTGTCACGAAGGCCACTCCAGATTTGCCTCTTTTGTGACTCGTGCACTTGGTGGGACTGTGCTCCAAACAGCTTGTGATGTTCTGGGCTGATATCCTGGATCAGTATCTCCAGCTCCTTGTCACTGAACTAAAGTTTTCTTTTCCTGTCACTTCCCTCCTTCTCCCTGTCCTGGCTTGCCATTTCAATGCTTGTTGTTGTTTTTTTTTTTCTTGCTGGTAGCAGTGAGGCTCTGTTGCTGCTGGCTCCTCAGCTCACCTGCCTGCCTGCCTGCCTCACAGTGAGCTCCAGGTCCTGTGCAGCAGCCTGGGTGTGGCCACTTCCTGTTTGGGAGGTAATTGGGTGATACAGGATTGGCTGATTCAACGAATTACTGTTTTTTGAATTACCGATTCGGTATTTACTGATTCAGTAATGTATTCTGTAACTCTGAATCGGTATTTGTATTTCGGTATTTTAATTTATTACCGATTCGTCCGCATTCGGTATTTTTGGTATTAAGCAATAGGTATTCTTGATTTACCGACATATGTCCCAGTGTTGTGAGCAATTTTTCTACAAAGGACTCCATATTGCTTGTTGTCGTAGACTCAGCCAGGCCTGTAATATGGAGGTTACTGCGCTGTGAACGGGCCTCCAAGTCGCAGCCCTGTCCAGTAAGGTAGTCTATGCCTGCTGCACATGTTTCTGGGCACTGCTGAAGTCGGACTGGGCCTCTTCAACCTCTGTGATGCGACACTCTAGACGCTCGGAGTACTTATCAGCTCTCTCTGATATCCTATCCATTCTGTAGGCAAGCGCATCTATGTTCGTATCAATGGCAGTCAGACCCTGTTGCATGGATGCAATAATCTGTTTGATGTCGCTGACTGGGTCATCAGAAGGATTATCCTGTTCAGACATCACATTGTCGTCTGCCTCCTCGTATCGCTGGGATTTGCGCTGCTCAAAATTGAGCTTAGGCTGAGATTTGTCGGGCTCCACATCTCATCGACCACTGAACAACAGGCCACACAGGAACACGATCTCTAGGCCCAGTCGGGGCAAGAGGCAAGAGGAACCAGTGTGTATGGACTGTCGACCGCAAAAACGGCCAAACCCAGCAGAAGGCAGATCGCAGCTCCCTCGTCCAGGCTATGATTGTCCCTCCTGCTGTCTAACCATCCAAGGGAGGAGATACCCAGCGGGGCAGACAGTGCAAGGAAGAGAGCGATGGTGGAATTGTGCCAGGCAGCGCCAGCAGGTAAATCACACCAGTCGGGGGGAACGGGTCGAGCAGCAAAGACACAGACCTACGAGGTCGGTAGTAGGCTACAAGCGGTGCGACGCGGCCCACAGCCCTACACCACACCAGTCTTGGCCTCGTCACATACGTCCCTCAGTGCCTCAGGAAGCGGGGATCACAATGTAGCACGCAGCGCCGAGGCACCCCCACGACAAATAGGCAGCGTCAAGATCCCACAGCCGGGTTTAACTCCGATAGGGGCCCGCTGACTTTGGCAATTCAATCGCGGCCTCCCTCTATCACGGTGTGGCCGCATCTCTCTCGTCATTCGGCTCTGCTGGCAGTAGGGCTCACCTTGTTATCTGCAGTGCTGAAGTGCCCCACACAGCTAAGAGGCAGCGCCGGGATCAGCTCCGATAGGGGCTCTGCTGACTTTGCTGATCCATTAGCAGCCGCGGGCTCTCACCGCCATGGGCGCAGCCATATCCCACGTGGTACTCGGCTCTGCTGGCAGTAGGGGCTAACCGTGGAGACTGCAGCACTGGGGTGCCCCAGTTGCCCACAAGGCAGGGCCGGGGACCTGCAGACGGGATCAACTGTGATAGGGGGCCGGCTGACCTTGATGTTCCGATTGCAGCCACGGCAGGCAGCATCCGCATCAGACTCCGCCCTAGGCAGCTCGAGCAGGCCTTACCTTGCCATGATCTTCCCTGGCCAAATCGTCAGCCGTGCGCATGCTATTATCAAAATTAGGCACAGCGCCAGCCTCCACCTCCGCAGATTAAGAGGGCCATGGATCCGTCGTCACCTCAGAGAATCGGAACCGATGAAGCCTTACATTTTACCTGATAGAGATGGTGTGTGGCGGAACTCTATCTCAAGGCGGCCATCTTCAGGCCAGGCAAGCTCCGTCCCCCGTTTAGTGTAATTGTTTTGTTGCAATCAATGGAATCTCTGAGGTTTTGGGTGACCCAGACTTAAGTCATGAACCCTGATAATAGAACTGTTAAAGTATGCATTAAGAGGGAGGACCTCTATTTTGTCTTTGTTTAGACATTAGCCTAATACTTAATCATTGATGGTGGACATGACCTGGGGCAGAGCTAAATCAGCTTGGTTGGTGAAGAGGAGGATGGCCTCTGCATAGGTGGCCACTTTCTGAGGTCCTGCAGAGGAGGAGATACCAGGGAAAAAGGGGGTTCTCCAATTTGTATAAGAAGAAGCTCTAATTTTATTAAAAAATAGTTGGGAGGAAAGGGCATCCTTGTCTGGTACCTTGCTGGAGGTTAAAGGTATTGGATAAGGTACAATTGGTGTTTATTCTGGCTCTTGGTTTGTTATATAAGGCAATAAGCATTCTAGTTAAGAAGGGGCCTAGGCTTCGGGTGGTGAGAATGGCATTGAGAAAAGACTGCAAGACCTTATCTCCACATCATTGGCTAACGCACTGGCGGTATGATCGAAGTGATGGGTTTTTCACACTTACGACTGAATAATATGTTATCTGCACTGAATCTGGCTTTAAAAAATCCAGATTGTGATGGATCTATATTTTTTTTAATGATAGGTTCGAGTCGGAGAGCAAGAATTTTTGCATAGATGATATTTATTGGGGAAATGGGGTGGTAGGTTTTGGGGTTGGATGGGTCTTTCCCTTCTTTGGGCAAAACTATTTAGTTTCGTCAGCTGCTGCTCCTTTGATGGTGCCTGGAAAGGAGAAATAGAAGAAGAAATCTTCTAGGGAGGTGATTAAGTACGCTTCCCACGTTAGGTAAAAGGATACTGAGAAGCCTATGCTCGGTGCCTTCCTAGCAGCAAGTTTTTCAATTAGATTTGAAATTTCATTTTGAGAAATAGGATTTTCTAATGAGAGTTTGGTTGAATCATCTTTTTTGGTGATGTTAATCTTGTTGATGTATTCTAGACAGGTTGTATTTACAGCATTATTGCTTTTTGAATGAAATGTACAATAGAAGATTTCAAAGCTGGATAGAATGTTTTTCTTGTTCATGGAGGGATTACTGTGTTTAACCCTTTCGATGCTGATGACGAGCTCAGCTCGTCATCACCCACGGGTGTCGTGTGCTGATGACGAGCTGAGCTCGTCATGGGAACAGCAAAATGGCAAAATCCAGCACAGGAGGGGGAAAACGCCTAGCAGCCAAGGTGTTAATAATGATGTTATGTTATGTTATGTTATGTTATGTTATGTTATGTTATTAAAGCTTTTAAAGAGCACTTTTACCCAGGGTTTCCTGGCGCTGAGCACTGTCTAACCGGTTTCCCTAGGTACAGAGGCTTATTTAGAGAACAGCCAGGTTTTCAACCCCTTCCTGAGGGAAAGGAGCTCAGTAGAATTCCTGAGATGCACTGGTAGGTTGTTCAAAGCTTTTTCGGCACAGATGATGAAACTGCTGCCGCACCAATTCGCTTTTTTTACTCGGGAAACAATCACTTGTTTTCCTACCGAGGAGCGCAACATTCTTCCAGGGACATACCATAGAAAACGTGTTCTCAGATATTCTGGGCCAATGCCCATCAAGGACTTGAAAATCGTGCAAAGCAATTTAAATTGTGCACGCTGTTTTACTGGAAGCCAGTGCAGGTGTCGGAGTCCGTTTCTAACTGAGACGAACCTTGGCGTGCCTGTTAGCAGCCTAGCTGCTGCATTTTGCACCAGCTGGAGTCTGTTCAGGTGTTTCTTTTGAATGTTCAAATACAGACTGTTTCAATAATCCAGTCGTGACAAAATAATGTCTGAGATTGCGGTCCTGAAACTGTCCTCTGTTTGAAGAATGTTATTTTCCTTAAGATCCTGTGGAGGAAAAATCACGTCAAGACCACCCCACTGACCTGATCGCCAAAGGTAAGTTTATTGTCTATAATCACCCCTAGATTCACCGAGGGTGCTGGAGGCTTACCCATTTTAACGGGCCACATGTCTGGCGTCCAGAGGTTGGGATTATTCCCAAATATAATAACCTCGGTTTTGCCTGCATTAAGTTTCAGGCAATTTGCAGACATCCAACCACTTATTGTTTTCATACAGTCGAGGCATCTTGAGGCAGTTTCAGCTTCTTTGCCTCGCTGTAGGGACAGAACAATTTGTGTGTCATCCACGTAGGATGTTAATTGAAGCCCAAATGATCTTATCAGGGCTGCCATTGGGCTGACGTACCTGTTAAAAAGCATGGGGCTAAAGGAGGACCATTGTGGCACCCCGCAAGGAAGAGAAAAAGGCTTAGACCTCTTCTTCCCCAAGTCAACTGTTTGCGTTCTATCGGCCAAGAAAGATTTCAAGAGGTTCCAGGCCTTGCCATGCACCCCCTGCCATCGACAAATGGTCCATTAGAACTTCATGATGAACCATGTAGAAGGCAGCTGCCAAATCCAACATGATCAGGGTCGCTATGCCTCCCTGGTCCACAGCCTCTCCTACCTCCTCTGTGGCTTTGATCAGAGTTAGCTCTGTGCTGTGTCCTGCACGGAAGCCATACTGTGTAGCATCAAGCACATTGTTGCTCTGAATGAACATGCTGAGTTGCACATTGATAGCCTTCTCCATAATTTTTGCCGTCTAAGGGAGTCGTGAGGTGGTTCTCTAGTTATTGGGATCACTAGGATCCAGGTTTGATTTTTATATCAGCAGAAGTATAGGGGCTGATTTCCAGGTTCTTAGGCTCCATGACTCCATAATGATGTTAAACAGTGAAGTAAGGATGGAGGCAATAACATCTGGGTTGCTTTTAATCAAGGGTCCAGTGGGAACCCAGATCAAGTTGCCATCAGAAGGTTGATTACATCCTGAGTCACAAGTGGTGTGAAACCCTCTAAAATAGGTGACGTGTAAATGGCCTCGGATTTTGGCCTGGCTGCCACCTCCTCCCTTCCTCCTTGCTGGTTTGTGTAGGTGGAAAAGATAACTTCCACCTTATTCCGAAAGACGGAGGCTAACGATTCACATAGTACTGGACTGCTGTGTACTATGTGTTTGAAGGTATTCATAAGGTTAGCTATAGTTCTAAACAGTTCTCTTGAAGAGGAATTAGCATCATTAATTTGCTCCTCAAAATAGGCTTTTTGGCTTCTAGCAGTAGTTTTTTGTAATTAGTGAGGCTTATTTTATAAGCTTCCTTATTTCTGATGTTATACCCTTTGCTCCACACCCACTCCAGCCTCTTACAGATCGTTTTGTGCTTTTGCAGGTTGTCGGAGAACCAGGGGGCTGAGGGGAGGGTGCGCCTAGGGGTATTCAATTTGGCTGGGTCAAATTTGTTGCATGCGGACTTGATCCATCTCCGGTAAGACACTGTGGCTTCTTCCACGCTATCTGAGAGACTCGGACAGTGTCTTTCAAAAAGTTCCCTAAGTCAGTACTATTTATGTTTTTCCTGGCCCGTATGGCAATTTTTTCCTTGGCCTTAGTTTTACATTGGTTCTGTGGAGTTTGTGAAATAGTAAAAATAATGGCAGGTTATTCTGGTTTTCTGGTTGTTTTGTTTTAGATAAGAAGCTCGTACTCCTCTGACCTTGTTTCTTTCGCAAAACGTGGATGCCTTTGATATCTTTGGAGTATTAGTTGGGCTTTGTTTCTTAATATCTTATTGTATTCATATTTTATGGTGGTTAAGGGGTTTAGCTGTGTCTTATATCTGAATTGCTTGAGGTTTTTATCTTTCATTTTAATTTGATGTTCCAGTTGGTCGAGAGCATTATTGTGCTGTTTATTTTAACTTGACATTAGTTTAATCATGTGCCCTCGAGGGGAGCTCTTAAGGGCATCCACATGATTTGAGGGTTAGGACCTGAGGACCAGTTTAATTCAATGCATAGATCAAATTTTGTCCTAATTATTTCTTTAAATATAGGGTCTTCAGTGAGGATGTCATTCATTCTCCATACTTTGGGTTTAGCTGTGGTGCATTATATGCTGTTTAGTAGGGAAATGCAGTCATGATCAGAGATTAAAATCAGTTCAATGGTAGGAAAGGAGGAGGCTGGGATGTGTAATTCGTCCACTAGGATATAGTCTATTCAAGAAAAGCAGTTGTGGGGGTGAGAGAAGAATGTATAGTCTTTGCTCGTGGATGATCAGTCTCCAAACATCTTTTAGTTTGTGGCAATTGCATATATTTAGCATCTGTTTGTGACAAATATTGGATTAGAAGGGGCATGGGGAAATTCTATCAAGGATGCTGTTGTAAGGGCGGTAGAATGATTCTGTAGTGAGGAGGCAGGAGGAAAGTTTTTTTGCTGAGTTGCATCCAAAAAGTCAGGCTTTCCCTATTCGGGGCATACATGTTCACAACTATTATTTCAGTACTATCTTTCTGGACTTTGGTGATGAGCCACCTGCTTCAGTGTCTGCTCCTCTGAATGTGATTTTGAGAGCAGAGGAGTTAGAAATAAGGGCAATTAGGATTTTTTTTAATGATGGCTGGGGCACAGGATAGGTCACCAAAGCACTCTTTCTGTAACTTTCATAGTAACTTTTGTTTCTTGTAGAAGCATGAGGTCTAAAGTGGTGCTTCGCTGGATAATTTATCCCTTCGTATTAATGGAAAGTATCTTCATGCTGTGCACAAAAGTAAGACATGGGTCACATCAGAAATGTACTAGATAAGGTGCCAGAGGGTGTTAGGTGGAAATGTAGGGGGGAGTGAAAAACGGAAGATGGGGGTATGGAGAGCATGGGCCACGTATATTAATTGGAACCAATTGTAGTAACAGCTCTTTTGGGTAGAGGTTTCTCTTCTGGCTAGAGGATGTTAAACAGATGAAAGATTAATCGGGAGAGCTACACGTTGAGCAAGATGGCCGCTTAGGACCTCTGCTCTGCATAACTAGCCCCCCAGCTCTGTGATCCTGCATTCTATCCTGGCATCGGAGCCCACTGCCCGACTGAAGAAGTGCCGCTGAGGCTCCGACTGTCACTCCGGCCCCGCTGCGATACCGGGGGCCGGAGATACGCTGTCCAAAAATTGCGCACTAGGAGGTGGCTGGGACCGGGGACTTGCATGGGCCCAGTGGCCGTGGCAAAGTGGGTAAACAGCGGGGCCGGAAACTGGAAGTTGCCGGTCTGACCCGCTGGAGGAGCGCGACGGAGTGGTGCTACGGTGAGAGGAGAAGCGCAGCCACAGCAAGGCGGAGGGGACTTGCCTGCAGCATTGGCGGTACCTGTTGTGGCCCCCCCGGTACGAGCTGGGGATTCTCTGTGACAGGGAACTGGTGGAGCAGGCTTCGGGGGCATCGGGGCCTCGATAGGACACAGACTGGCTTTGTCCTTCTTCCCCCCCACCTCTCGCTTAAATATTGGCTGTTCATAGATGGCATAAGGTGGTCCGGTGGAGTGCATCGGACCGACCGCATCATCGACTGCCCTGTGTTGATGCTTGGGGAGCAGCAAGGGGTTCCCTGGGAGCTGCTACGTCGTCAACCGGCGCACCATCCTGCTGCGGGTCCTGGAGGTCCTCGTTCCGCCTGTGGTGAGTCTACGGGGTGGTTCTCCCATGGTGCGGCCCTCGGACTGTTCGTTTATTTAAATACCATCACCGCCCTGTGGTTTTTCCCCCCTCACTTGGATATTGACTGGATGTAGCTAGCATAAGGGGGTGTGGTGGAGTGCATGGGATCGGCCGCACCTTCAACTGCCCTGCGTTGATGCCTGGAGAGCAACAAGAGATTCCATGGGCGCTACCACGCCATCACCTGGCACACTATTCTGTTGTGGGCCCCTGAGGCCCTGAGGCCTCCTTGCGATTGTGACCCATGAGAGTGGTGGCAACCAAAGCCCATGACTCCCAAAGCCGGGGTGTGTTGTGTGGGCCCCCGCCTGTGAGGGACGTCCTTTGACCGGCTTGGTTATGACCTGTCCTCTTGAAGATCCTGCTCTGGGACCGCGGGCAGTCGCACCTCCCAGGGGTGTCTTACTGCTCTGGCCTGTCCCGTATGGCGACATTAGACCGAAGGAGAGAAGACAGGTTGACGGGTGTGGTTGAATCGGCCTGGGGCCCCGCACGTGTATAAGGAACCCTGGGGTGGAGGGGGCTATTGTGGAGCATTCCAAATGACGGCCAGGCCGGATACCGATAAGAATCTGCCCAGGTCTTCCAGAGGGTGTAAACAGGTTCAGTCCAACAAACTGGACCGTTACACCATGCCCAAATGATCGCCTGTGTCGCCGAGGCGGGCCCAGTCGGCAAGCGGTGACTCATCGGGAAAGCCGGCAGAGCTGACGCTTCTGAATGTGATGGCAGCTATTGAAGGAGTCTAGGTGTCATTGGGGCACAAAATGGAATGTCTGGACAACAAACTGGACACGGTTACGATAGAGGCGAACCTCATCCGGGCTGATCTCACGAAAGCAAGGGAGAACGTAAAATCGTTGGATCTAAAGACCGCCAGCCTGACAGATGATATGGTGTTGCTCCAGCAGGAGTTACGTGATCTTAAGGCCTCCCTGGCCCTGACGGACAAGAAGCTCGATGATTTTGAAGGGAGGGGATGACGAAATAACATTCTCATCCTTGGGGTCCCGGAGAAAGCTGAGCACCCTGCCCCTGACTTGTTTGTCGAGGATGTTGTCCTTACCAACCAAAAAAGAGACAAAGCCTCTGTAGGACCTATATTTCTTTTAACATTGAATATATCCAAAAACTTTTTTGAGAGAGATGCCAAAAAGAGAAACTTTAAAGTATTATTCAAACATGAGAAATTTATTTGACTATTTTTTCATTTTTTAAAATTTTTCAAAAGGCACTTGTGCAAAAGTACATTTCATTGTCACTGTGAAAATCAACATTTTTACATACAGATTTTAGTAGTAGTAATCCTATCATTCAAAAAATGCCCTCTAATAGCAGTTAATCCTACTGATCATGCAGCACAGACTCATACATCAGTCATACATTTTCATAAAGGTAAAAGAAACATACCTAACAACATAAACACATAGGCAAATTATACAAAACATTAGACTAACACAGATGGTAGCTCTAAGGTGTACTTAATGGGGTACGTATGGGAACCTAGATGGTATGGTTCTACTGGTTATGATGTAATTAACCAGATCGTATCCAGGACAGTAGATGTTGGGCCAACCTCAAGCCCAAGGGACTGAGTCATTTTTTCATGTTTGAACGGCACACAGGGTGCCCGAGGGACGACCAAGGCCTGGAGTGTCACCTCGCCCGATGATCGCGAGGGTCCCAAATTTCAGGGACAGGGATGTTATATTGCAGGCGGCTACCTTGGTGGGCCCCTCCGATATGAGAATGCCACCCTCTCCTTCTTTCCGGACTACACACAACTTGTACAGAAACAGAGTCAACACTTTTTACCTGTGAAGAAGAAAATGAGAGACAAGGGCCTGAGGTATGCAATGATGTTTCCGGCGAGATTGAGAGTGGAGGCCGAAGGGCGGACTTGGTTCTTCGACAACCCGGAGATTGCGGCAGACTGGATTGATAGCCATCCCCCAGCCAAATCAGATGGAAACAATCGTGAGAGAGAAGACGAAGAACAGGAGCAGAAGTGAGGGAGGCGGACGAGGCTGTGGAACTATTGTTATTTGCTCAGTGGTGGGTCTAGACCCTTTGGTGTGTGGTGTTGTTGGCGCAATCAAGAGAGGGATGGTCGGCCAGTTGATTAGAAGACACTCCCCGGACGTAGTATTATTACAGAAAACCCATCTTATTGGTAATCGTTGCATGGCCCTACATAAGGGGGGTTATAAGTTGGTTGCACATGCTGGGTTCACCACAGGGTCTAGGGGGGTTGGGATCCTGGTTAAGAAATGTTTTCACCTAAGCAATCAAGCTACATGGTCTGACTGGAGAGGCCGCTATATTGGTGTATCAGGGGAGTGGGAAGGGAAGACAGTCACTTTCGTGTCCATATATGTCCCGCCCGGCCTTCAATTTGACACTTTCCAGGACCTGGGTGCTATCTTCCTAACTTTGTCTTTTGGCCTCCTGGTGATAGGGGGTGGACGGGGAGATAGATAGACACCTGGCCAGAGCGCTGAGACTGGCGCAGAAGTGAACATCCTAGACATAACGGGGCTGGTGGATGGTTGGAGGGTACGTAAACCAACAGGGCTATAATATTTGCACGTGTCCGCCTCACACAACATCCTGTCTAGAATTGACTATATTCTGGCCCAGGCTGCCGCGGTTCGGGAGGCGCGATACCTAGGGAGGGGGATCTCCGACCACTCTCCCCTATGGCTTCAGCTTGAGATTGGCCAATTTGCAGTGGGTAGGGTGGCTCCTATTAATGCATGATTCAGAAAAGGGGGTGGTGATGAACAGAGTGTCTGAATTAAGCAGACCACTCTTACCCAGTCCAAAGATCAGGGCTTTATCCATCACCGTTTTTTAGCTCACTGCACCATCCCAGCTCAGAACTTGGCTATATGCAAATTAGTCTGACCCTGGCCCAGTGCATCATGGGAACAGCGCAGACCAAACTACCAAGCCAATTCTTATACTGGGAAGGAAACAAGCTACCGGGGACCGGTTTCTGGCATTTCAGCCGTCTTCGGCCCGGCTTGCTTGAATCCTGATGGTGCAATGAGCTAGGGACTCACATCTGAGTATACCCTTCCACGCTTATGGTGGACAAAAATGATTCAGAAAAGGGGGTGGTGATGAACAGAGTGTCTGAATTAAGCAGACCACTCTTACCCAGTCCAAAGATCAGGGCTTTATCCATCACAGTTTTTTTAGCTCACTGCACCATCCCAGCTCAGAACTTGGCTATATGCAAATTAGTCTGACCCTGGCCCAGTGCATCATGGGAACAGCGCAGGCCAAACTACCAAGCCAATTCTTATACTGGGAAGGAAACACGCTACCGTTAAGATAACGGAGAGATATTTTGAAGAAAATAGGGGCTCAGTGGACTCACCGCAAAACCCTGTGGGAAGCTTATAAGACAGTTGTTCTGGGGAGGTACTGTCTTCGGTAGCGGGGAAGAAAAAGAAGTGCCAGGTGAAAATGGAAAGGGCGGAAGTGATAAAGTCGGACGAGGAGGTAGCTAGGGCAGCAACTCCGGAAGGTATGCACCTCTTAAAATTGCGACAAGACAATTATAGAGGCCTCGCAAGAGACAAGGCGATAGCTCAGAACGCCCATACTCAGAGCAGGATATACGAGCATGGGGACAAGGCCGGTAAATTGAAAGCGTGGGTTGAGAAGGGAGAGTGGGCGTTTAGGCTGGTGCCAGAACTACAGGGAACAGATTCCACGATATTCACCGACCCACAGGCAGTTGCGGATGAGTTCTCTGAATATTATGGCGGGGTGTATACCTCGGTTGGCGGGTACACAAAGGAAGACAATAGTGCAATGATTAGAGAAATATAGATGCCTGCGCTCTCAGATGAAAACCGAGAATATTTTGATTCCTCCCACACGGATGACGAAGTGGCGCAGGTCATCAGAGGGGTGCACTCCTTGAAGGCTACTGGCCCGAACGGAATTCCCATTGAATTGTATAAACTAAGTGCTAATAAACTCGCCCCGTTTATCCAGTCTATGTTCCTGGAGAGTAGCGAGAGGAACCAGCTCCCATATGACCAGCGGGTGGCTAGCATAGTGGTCATCCACAAGACGGGTAAACCCAATACGCTCTGTTCCTCGTATAGACCAATCACGCTGTTAAACGCTGAGCCCAAAATCCTGGCGAAGTTGCTTGCAACACGATTGGTCAAGGTAATCACCACCTTAATATACCCGGATCAATCCGGGTTCATGCCCCACCGTAACACAGCTCTCAACTTGAGCAGGCTACATGGGATACATTGCTAGAGCCGACGGCAAACCGAGTGTAGGTATTCAGCGGGGAGCCGCGAGTGTTGAATTTGGACACGGCGTGAACATTACCTGCGCCGTCCGAGCTCAGGAAGAGGGTACTCGTCCTCTAATAAGCATTGGGCTCCTGTGAAGCTCAGTGAGCCGCCACGGGTAATAGCCGTGTGTAACACGATTGAACAAAAAACGTTTTAACATTAAGATCCTCACGGGAGGGTGCACCTTAGCGAGTGCATACCACCGGAGGACCAACTTTTTTGTAAATATAGGTCCTGACGAATGCTGAGCGAATTGGCAACCCTAACAGCAGAAACATGTTGACCATTTATATCTAAAGGACATGGGTTTCATAACATAGAGCCTTGGATTGTCCGCTTTGCACTGTTTTTAACCCAATATGGGTTGGCCTTTATTAAAAATCTTTTTATCGGTTACAACCATGTATTTTTTAATACTCACAGTTTAACTCACATTTTAGTTGTAGCACTGTCACACACACCACCAACCCGCTCAGCTTTAACCCAGGCGTTGAAGCACGCTGGGGAGGCACTCGGCCACCCGAGCGGGAACCCAATGATGAAGCATGTCATCAACTAGTGGTGATTGAGGGTCCTTTTAAAAAGAGAAAGATCTCCTTCTCTTTTAGTGTTTTCTTAAGGGCAAGGTTTGCCCCCCATTTTGTTTGAGAGCTTCCACTCATTCTTTGCTGCCTTTTTAGGGGGATAGGAGAAGGCTAAAAATATAAAATACAACAACATTTTTTCTCACTTTTGCACTAAGTCACTCTGTAGTTGTTTAAAAATGCATGAAAGGGGTACAGGAGTGACTGTCCATACCCTTACTCTCTAGTTGATATTTTTTGTTTTCTTTTGTACACGGGATACTGGGTAGGTCCCCAACAATCTAGGAACCAGCAGTATTGGTGTCCTTAGACGCCACCATTGCCTTTGTTAGAGTTGAGTGGCCCTACCTGTTTGCTGTGCTGGGGAAGATGGCTTTTGTCCGGAGTTTATTAGCTGGGTACGTCTACTGTATGCGCATCCCCTAGCTAGAGTTGTCGAAAATAATCCCATGTCTGCTGATTTCCCCTCGGTAGAGGCACGAGGCAGGGTTGTCCCTTGTCCCCGCTACTGTTTGCTCTCGCCCTTGGCGAAGAGGGTCCGGTGGGACCGCTCGATACGAGGCCTGCTGTGGAAATTGGACTGGGAGGACAACATTTCGCTATATGCTGACCATATCCTGCTTTACCTTACTAACCCTAGGGGATTCCTAAGTTGCTTTCTGGATGTGCTACCTGTATTCGGGAGGTATTCTCGTTTCGCAATAAATTGGGCGAAATCGATGCTTTTCGTCCTTAGGGGTGATCCACCAGTAATACCGCAGGCCTGCCCAAAACAAATTGAGCTGTTGGGGTTTAAATACCTTGGTATCTATGTTACGCTTGACGCGAAGTTAAGGTATGCTAATAATTTAGGTCCCCCTTTGACCAGTCTTCGGAGAGATGTAGAGCGCTGGAAGGCTCTACCGCTCTCCCTCCTGGGCAGAGCGGTGCTTTTAAAGATGATGGCCCTTCCTCGATTCTTATATGTACTCCAGAACACAATGGACCCTGTACCGGCATCCTATTTCAAGGAAATATAGACCCTTCAGAGATGGCTTCTATGGGACGGTATTTCCCGAATAGCATTCACTAAACTCACTCTTCCCTGGTATGATGGGGGATAGGATTGCCGGACCTACGGCAATACTATTGGGCCTCCCAGCTGGCGGCAGTGAACCATGTCATGTACGGGCACCCTGGGAATCCGGGTTATGCTATGGATCGCTGGCAGGTGCCAGGGAATGACTTTACCAGGGATCTGAATGCCAGATCTCGACGATTTCCCCTGGCAGGACCAACAGCGCACGGCGTGCACATGTGGCACGAGGCCAACAGACATCTTGGGTGGGAGGGGAAACACACACTTGCCACCCCCCTATGGAGTTCAGAGAAGCTGAGAAGTTCGTGGAAGTCCAAGGGATTTGACAAATTGGATCTTATTGGGATGACGCAGATCAAAGACGTATGGGGGAAGGACACGGTGCACCCATTTGATTCTCTCAAGCAGCAGTACAGCCTTCATGATAATGAACACTACCGTTACCTCCAGGTAAGGCATGCTGTAATTACACATGTCCCTAGAGACACAACGCTTCCCGACGCTTCCCCTCTCGAAGACCGGGTGTTGGATGGGCACCTCCCAGAGAAGACTGTTTCTCTAATATATAAAAAGCTCGAAAATAATATGGAGGACCCGTTGATATCTATCAGGGCACATTGGAGTGAAGAGGGGTTGGGGCTAGGCGACGAGGATTGGAGGGAGGCGGTCTCCTCCCCGAGAGTGGTAGCGATACAGATGAAGCTCAGACTAGTGCAATTGAAGATCTTGCATAGGTTATATGTAATGGGGCCGCGTCTGGTTAGCATGGGGAGTGCCAAAGGGGTTGCGGGGAACTTGGCACATTTATGCATATCTTGTGGCACTGTACGGAGGTGCAGGACTACTGGGTGAAGATCCATGAGGTTCTGCGAGATGTTCTTGGGGTGGAGATACTACCGGAGGCCTGCAGGTGTATGCTAAACGTTTGGGAACCCACAGGTCTGAATGCATACCGAAAACAATGGGTGGCGTTGGCATGTATGATTGGAAAACGAAACATAGCACATTTGTGGGGAGCCAATCAACCACCCCTGGTGTGAAATGGGTGGAAGACTTAGATTGGTGCATGTTCAGGGAGAGGTCAGTCTATGTCGCCAGAGGTTGTCCTCAGAAGTGGGGAAAGGTATGGGAGGCCTGGAACCGTCACCGTGGAGATATTTGTACGCCCCAATACCTCCTGCAGAAGTGGAGGCGCTAGAATCCCTGTGACACATTATCTCTACTTTGTATTTAATATTCTGTACGTATGGAAAGTTACATTGACAAGTGTAAAACTGCTGGAGTCACCTGATGCATTGAAAGAGCAAGTTTGAAACCTAGCAAAAGGCTGTGAACCACAGAAATAACGAAAAGAGACAGAGCAAAGAAACATACCCCCAAAAAATTGCTATCTAGGCTCAACCTAAAAAAATAACTATGCTTGGCGGCTCTAGAAGGACTGGTCGCTATTTAGTTTAAAAGCAGTTGATAGAAGTGAATGCGGCAGAGCGATGAAAGCGGTAGAAAAGCAGAAGGGACCGAATGTATTTCTTTCCACAAGGAGCACAATGTTGTTTGTTTAAAAGTATGTTAATGATTCAACCAACATTATGAATACTTCCCAAAACTGCTAAACAATTGTCCCTCATTACACAACTAGTAATCATGTAGCATTAAGGCAAAAGGGACCTTAAAATACGTGTTTTCTTACGTTAAAATAGCAAATATAAAGTAATCAGGTACCAATGTTTCCCAATTAGAAAGCTGTGCTACTGTAATGGTTCAGACAAACATACATGAAGCTGTTGTTTTAAAATATGTTAATTCTTTTCCCGGCCATGAAACCACCTTCCAAAACAGCTGCAATGCTAAAATATAAATCCCAGCTTCCGTGAGCCGTGCACTTAGTTTGTGAGATTCCTTTCCACAGAAACAAAAAACAAAGAATTGAAATCACAAGGAAAAAAACAAACAGCAAAAGAATTGAAATCACACGAGTAAAAAAATCAAGCAGGCACTATGTACAACAAGCATTGGCAAAGTCAGTAGACCTCACCTATGCAAGAGCTATTTGGCTTTACCAATATATTTTAGCCATGTTGTGTACAAGCTTGGCAGCATGATAATGTTTTCTGGCCATTTTAAACTAGAAGGCGTTATCCCAACAGGTAACGTCCCCCGGTTGCACCGCCAATGGCGGTTAATCCTCCATCGGGCGGATAGCTGGGCCACAGGGGGACGTTACCTGTTGGGATAACGCCTTCAAGTTCATTTTCTCTATGCTGGGTATCAGTCAGCAATACCCTGGCAGCACCCAGAACTTTTACAAAACTTTTACTTAACTTTTACTCAACTATTCGAGAAAAAAATATTGATGTCAATAAACATAGTACTTTTTTTATAATGTTTAAAATTAATAAGTTATGTATATGTTTTAATAAAACATTAATTAAAAAATACATATATTATATATACTTACCTAAAATCGGTTTTCATAATGATTTAATAACTTAAAAAAATATTACAAATTACAAATACATCTATACACATAAAACAATAGCATACATAACATTTTTATAATTATGTATAACAAATAAAAAAATTAATTTTAATATTTTTAAAATTAATTATATACTACATTTTTTTTTTTATTTTTTTTTATTGAAGAGTCTTTCTCACCTTTTTTTCCCCCCTTTAAAACATGAGCAGGGCACGATAAAGTTCAAGGTAGTACAACACACATTCATATACACAATAGGAATATAAAAATATACAATACCAAATCATACAAAGTTGTTCCAAGATAAACCATATAAACAATAGGTACACGGAATTCTATACACCACATTCTCAATTCCCCCCCCCCAGTAATCAATAATCAATGATCAGAACCTTGTTTCCACCGGATAAGGGGCTCCCATATTTGCGAACCAAGTTTCTTACCTTTTTCCCCTACCTAGCATATATAGCGGATTCTAATTTTTGTATTGATAACACCTTGCCCAACCATTGATGATATGTGGGAGGATTAGGATCAAGCCATGCCGAGGCCACTAGCAGTCTAAAAATAGCCATCACAACAAATACAAAGTTTTCATTATTCACATGGCCCTCAGGGTTAACTCCTAGCAACATTACAGCTGGGTTTAATTCTATTGTAGTTGATAATACATTCTGCAAAAAGTTCCCAATGTCCTGTTTTATACTATCTAATTGTGGGCAAAGTGAAAAAATATGCATTAGATCCGCCTCTGCGCTACCACACCTAAAGCAGGTGGTTCCCGATAGACCCCCCCATTGAGCAATTTTCGCAGGTGTGTAATACAGATGATATAAAATCTTGTAATGTTGAGCCTGTAGAGATGATGAGCACAACAGTTTGCTTCCCATCTCTAGTGACTCTGAAAAGATATCGCTGGTTATATCCAAATCTTCAGACCACTTATTAATCCATTTTTCCATATCATCATTCTTTAATGCTGTCATCTCAAAGTTGAATCTCTTTATGGTACAGTCGGAGCCTGCTTCTATAATGTCCATCAATACATTTCTTTCGAAACCCAAAGGCCCTCCTTTTCTATTTGTTATACAACTTCTTATTTGGAGATATTTAAAAAAATGCTTTGTATCTAAAGTATATCTATTCTGTAATTCTACAAATTGTAATATACCATGAGGTCCCTGGATATCTCCAATCTTTCTTATCCCCCGCCTCTCCCAGTCTTGGAAAACAGCTCCTGTAAAGACCATACTAGGCAGGGAAGGGTTATTTTTAAACCTGGTGTAAGCATTGTATTTCCCAATTCCTATCTTTTTCGATATTCCCTTCCATATGTTATAAGCAGCCATTATGGTCTTAAACCGTGTTCTTTTGTAATAACTTTCCTCAGTGAATCGCAAAAAAATATTTTCCACATTTTTACCCAAAACCAAACCATAAATAGCAAGTGAACCAGTATTGTCCCATCCGTCCACCTCAGCCCCCCCAACCAATCCCAACATATTTTGGAATGCAGCAGCCCAATAGTACAATTTTAGGTCTGGTAGAGACCAACCCCCACGCTCCCGCGGGAGTGACATGTATCTCAATGCCCTGCGTGTCTTTCCTCTGGCCCATATAAACCGATTAATCATTTGCTCACATATTTTGAACCATTTGTTATCAAATAAAAGTGGCACTGCCCTACAAATATACAAAAATTTTGGCAACACCATCATTTTGATGATGTTGACTCGGCCTACCAACGATAGGTGTAAATTTTCGTACCGATCCAGGTCTTTCTTTATTTTATTTATTATTGGAACAATATTATTTTCCACCAAATTATTTATATCAGCTGAGATATTTATTCCTAAATAAGTCCCTGCCTGGACCACTCGATTATCGTCACATATGGCCGCTGAGTTTTTAATAATCTGGGTCTTTGAAGCATTTAGGGCGTACCCCGAAATCTGTCCAAATCTACGGGCCTCTTCTTCTATAAATACAGTTGCCTCCGTGGGGTTTGGTGTTATCACTGCCACATCATCAGCGTAGGCCAGTATCTTACATCGTCCCAACAGTGTTGGTAACGGAGTTATCTCTGGGCATAGGTCTAACTTACGGATCAGTGGGTCCATATACATGGCAAACAATAAGAGGGAGCATGGGCACCCCTGCCGTGTTCCTCTTTTAATCAAAAATTGACCCGTAACGCCCCCATTAACTCTAAGGGCCGCGGCCGGTTCTTTGTACAAGGTCTGTAGAGCTTTTATAAAACCACCCCTCAATCCAGCTCTCACTAAAGTGTGCCAAAGATAGTCCCAGGAGACCCGATCAAATGCTTTCTCAGCATCCAGCAACATTACTGCCATCGGATCTCCTGTAACCTCAGCGGCATCGAACAATGTTATAACTTTCCTGGTGTGGTGGGTTGTTCCTCTACCGGGAATGAAACCGTGCTGACTATAGCTGACTAGGGCGCTTATTACCCCAGCAAATCTCATTGCCAGGGCTTTTGAATATATTTTGGTGTCATTATTCATTAATGTAATGGGACGATATGACCCAGGCTCAGTCAGCGCCTTTCCTTTTTTTTTTTTTCATTTCAACAAGATTTTATTGAGAGAAATAATGATCCAAATAATAGCAATCAAAATACAAAGAGGTGATACATTCCAATATGAGTAGAACATGAAAACATGGATAACAATTGATCAGTAACCAAACTCAATGGAAGTAAAATTGGGAAAAAAGGCAATCAATATGAAGTTAGTTATATGAGCTAATAAAGGATTAAATGTTCAGAACGCAGAACGTATCATTCTCTAAGATGAGGATAGGGGCAGGGGAAGATAAGAAGAACAAAAGGAAGAAAGAAGGAAAGAAAGGAAAAGAGCAGCAGAAAGAAAGAACAGGAGGAGAGGACAGGAAAGAGGGAGAAAGGAAGAAGGAATCCCACAGGAATAACCCAATGTAACGCAACTACAGACAACAAATTAAGTAGACAGAACAACAGGAAATTGAGGAACTACACCTTTCGAGGAGAGTTCCATGTAGTCATCCAGGGTTGCCCAAACCCCATTAGAGATGGAAGGCGACAGGTGTGCTAGATCTACTGAGGTGTGAGCACTGCGTAAGAAGGAAACCCATGCCCACCACGTATGGTAGGAGACAGACGAGAAAGATTTCCATTCCATAAGGATAACTTTGACCGCTACAGATAAAAGAAGGTCTAATAGTTGTAATTGCAACGGATCAAGGGGAAGAGGCGTAGGAGCAGCCCAGGGACCTAATATAACTAAAGGAAAGGAGAGCTGGAGCTCAATATCAAAGATAAGAGACAAATGTTGCTGAATAAGGTCCCAGAAGGGTTTAAGCAAGGAACAGTTATAGAACATATGCGGAAAATCACCCGCCTCCAAGCCACAACTCCAGCAGAGGTCATCCTCTTTAAGGTTGAGGGCATGAAGACGTACAGGTGTCCAGTGGAGTAGATTGATCGAGAAAAACTTGGACTGTATTAAGGAAGGAGCTATTTTATTACGGAGCGCCAATTTGCCAATGGATTGCCAAGCTTCGGATGATATATGATCCGTAATATTGTGATCAAAATGACGCGACCATTTTTGCTGTGCAACCGTCTGATCAGGAAGCGAAGTAGAGGATAGAAACCTATATATGTGGGAAGCAACATGACCCGCTTTGAGCCAAATACAGAACAGCGAGATGGTGGAGGAGGAGGGGTGAAGACGAGTTTTTGAGACCGCAACCTTGATTTTAAGAAAGGTATAGAAGTCTAGATTTGTTAGAGAGTGTTTGAGCGCTAAGGTAGAGAAAGGTAAGGGCTCGCCAGAATCACTATACAAATGTTGGACAAGAGAGACACCCTTCGTAGCCCAGTAAGACATGAGGGTGGGAGTGATATTAAGTTTAATTTTGGAATTACACCAAATGGAAGACCATCTAGTTTTGTGCAGAGGAAATGCCATCTTCCTGTCCACTTTCTTAATTGTGACAATTGTATCAATAATTATAGAGCGGGAAAACAGAATATGCAGAGTGGAAGTAGTACAAAAAGAGGCAATTGGTAAAGGTGCAGCTAAATCCTGTTCTATGAGTAGCCATAAAGGAATATGCCGGGTTGGGGGAGAAAACCATAAGGCACCTTGAGAGGCCAAAAAAGCAGTCTGGTATTTTTCCCAATCCGGGAAATTACAACCCCCCATATCACAAGGTCTACGTAAATGTTTATATGCTATCCGAGCACGTTTGCCGCTCCATTAAAATTTGGAAGTGATACCATCGATTTCCCGAAAAAAGGAGTCAGATAGTTTAATCGGAATCATGGATGAGACAAAATTGATAATCGGCGTGATCATCATTTTAAGAGTTTGTAAGCGACCCCACCATGAGATATGTTTTGGAGACCATGTATCCAGAAGACGACGAACTTTAGTAAGAGTTTGAGATTCATTATAGGCAACCGTGGTATGTAGCGTGGAACAGAAATAGATGCCTAGATATTTGAGATGGGTAGATTGCCACTTAAAGCCAGCCGAACCCATATGAGCAGGAAAACAGTAGGCATTTAAAGGGAACATTTATGTCTTATCTTTGTTTAGAGTATATCCCGATACCTTAGAAAACAAAGAAATGGTGTCAGAGATAGCAGGAATGGCCAACGCGATATCATCTGAGAAAATGAGAACATCGTCAGCGTAGGCTGCAGTTTTAAGACAGTGAGGGCCAAAAGAAAACCCTTTGATATCAGGGTATAAATCAATCAGCCGAAGGAGAGGATCAATAGATAACAAAAACAAGAGAGGGGATAAGGGACATCCTTGTCTCGTGCCCTGGCACAGATTAAAAAAAGAAGATGTAGTACCATTAACTCTAATATTAGCTTTAGGTTGGGAATATAAAGACATTACCATGTTAATAAAAGACTCCCCAAGGTTATGTGCACATAAGACAGCTCGAAGGAAAGGCCAAGAGACCTTATCGAAGGCCTTCTCCGCATCGAGGGCCAAGGCCGCAGCAGGTAGTTGGGATCGCTTAGCCGCCCCAATAATATGACAAAAAGTGCGAATATTGTCTCTCGCCAGCCTACCCTTAACAAAACCAGTTTGGGAGGGATGAACTAGATTGGGGATAAGAGATTCTAGACGTTTAGCCAGGATTTTAGCAAAAATCTTCGCTTCCATATTGAGAAGCGAAATAGGGCGGAAATTCTTAGGATCCGAATGGTCCTTCCCCTCTTTCGGGATCACTACTATGGTGGCTTCAGCAGCCGTACCAGAAACAGAACCATTACGAACAAAAGCGTCAAAGACAGCTTGTAACTTAGGAACAAGCAACGGGAGAAAGGTTTTATAAAATAATATCGGATATCCATCTGGGCCAGGTGCTTTCCCCGAACGGGTGGCCTTGATAGCAGAAACTATTTCCTCAGGTGAGATAGGTTCATTTAGAGTGGAGCGATCTTCTTCTGATACTGATTGACTCGGAATCGATTTTAAAAAATCTTGGCACTTGTCAAAAGAAGCTTGGTTAGAGGGGGTATACAATTTGTTATAGAAATCGCGAAAAACTTCAAGAATTTCCTCAGTTTGGAATTTTTTAGAGCCCGTATG
Organism: Lissotriton vulgaris; assembly: GCF_964263255.1. Taxonomy (NCBI): domain Eukaryota; kingdom Metazoa; phylum Chordata; class Amphibia; order Caudata; family Salamandridae; genus Lissotriton; species Lissotriton vulgaris. The sequence goes on from NC_141685.1 coordinate 221,279,493, forward strand.
ATCTTTAATAGAAGAGATCTGTGAGGACTTATAGGAAGAATCTTGGAATTTTAAGGTAGCCGCTAAAAGTTTCCCAGCCCGCTTCTTTAAAAGTAACTTTTTGGACTTTTGTGCTTGGAAACCAATATGAGCTCTTTTAGTGACAATTGTATTATATTTGTATTTTAGGAGCTTAATTTGTTGCAGGGTAGTCGGATCTTTGGTATGTCTAAAGGAAGCCTCCAGAGTCTTGATTTCAGAAGATAAATCAGTAAGTTCTTTTTTAATCGCTAAATTACGTTTGGACATGCATGCAATAACTTGGCCTCGGAAAGTACACTTAAAAGAGTCCCATAAAGTTATTGGAGAAGATACAGAATCCTCATTTTCACGGAAAAAAGTGTTTATATCCGTTGAAAATTCTTCCACCTGGGAAGAGTCATGTAACACTTCCGTATTGAGTCGCCAGGAGCGACCACGTGGTTTCGGAGCAAAGGACGATAGCGAAAAAGTGACCGCAGCATGATCAGAGATGACAATGGGATGTATAAGCGGAGAAGAAGAGGCTGAGACAAGAGAAGAGTGAACTAGGAGATAATCAATACGAGAGAATGAGGAATGAGGGGAGGAAAAGAAAGAAAAGTCACTGCCAGTGGGATTATGGAGACGCCAAATATCATGCAAGTTAACAATGGAACACATGTTAAGCATCTGTTTGTGTGCTTTAGGCGGACGAAACTGAAATGCAGAATTCCTGTCCAATAAAGGGTCCATTGGTAGGTTAAAATCACCACCAACAATGAGATTGCCAGCATGTGGGGTGTCGTGCAATTTTTTAGCAATGGATTTCCAAAAAGCTGGGCTATCAGCATTCGGAGCATAGATATTCATAACAAACAAATCATGTTGTCCATCCGACAATTTAGATAAGAGCCAGCGACCCTCAGAATCATGCTCAGAAGAGAGAATTGATAAACCTGAATTCCTCGAAACTAACGTAACCACACCATTGCGTTTACCAGAAGCATCCGAACAAGACACATCCGACACCCATTCTTTCTTTAAGAATAACGCTTCTCTACTAGTGATCTTAGATTCTTGAAATAGGACTAAATCTGCCGAGAGAGACTTACAATAATCTAAGATTTTAGATCGTTTCACCGGATGATTCAAACCCTTAACATTAAGGGATAATACATTTAAACCTGGCATCTAACAAAAGTGGATACAAACGAAGACAACATTGATAACAGAGAAAGGGCGAAATTCAAAAATATAGTGGACCAACCATTAATCAAAATAGATGTTACGGGAGCATCCATGTGGGAGAACCAGGAAAAAAGAAAAGACAGAAGAGGAGAAGAAAGACCAGAAAAGAGAAAGAGAAGAGGCAGAGGGGGAGGTCTAAAAGAGACCCATATCATGCAAGGGAGACCGTGGAAAAGGCGAGTAGGAAACCCGTACTAGGAGCAAAAGTTGGTAAAGAAGAATAGCCCATTATTAAAAAAACAACTGTCAATGAGATAAAAAGACAATAAAAAAAGACCATACTAATAGAAATACATTTGATAATGAAGTATTCAATTGCTATAAGAAGAATAATACAACTCAGAGTAGACTAGTAATATCACAGCGAGAACAAGATCATATATTAAATAACAATAATATAAAATGCAATAAAAGCTTAGTTATGTACGAAACAGCCTAAATAACATATATCATTTTGTGAATACAGTAACAAATATGCACTGACACCGCATATTAATAAAAGAAAAACACCTGCATATAATTATACTATAAAGTGGAATTGTATAAGGAAAAAAGAGAGGTGCATGAGAACAGCATATAGAGACAAGGAAGAAACAGAAAGGGAAGATGAAAAGGAGCGGAAAGAATAAGGAGAATTCTGCACAGCCATAATATAGTGATATCTAGTATAAGGCAAATGTAAGAAAAAAAAGCTAGTGAAAGAAGTAATAATACATTAATTACAGACAATAAATCTGTAAACACTCGTTATAAAAAGGCAGGTAAAATGTAAGTTTAAACAGCATCAATATAAATGAAACACACCGTAACAAAAATAGATAAGAGAAAGAAAAAAGGAAAAGATAAAGAGGTACGAAAACTAAAGAGGCCAGATACATCAGGTAAAAAAAAAGAAAGAAGAAAAAATTGAAAGGATCTGAAAAAAGTCTTCTCGAAGGATAAACAAGAGAAAAAGACGAGGAGGACGGGTACGAGAAAAAAGGAGAGATTCAAGAGTAGTATGGAGAAGAGAAAAGAGATAAGACGTACAATAGTAGAGGAGTAGATCAACGTGTAAACATAGCTGGAAAAAAAGAGGAGGCATCTATCCAGAAAAAGACACAACCAAAAGTAGAGAGAAAAACAAATCAGGTTCCTGAGGCCCCAGGAGCCTGCGAAGATGCTCTTTGAATTTCCATTTCTATTTCCTCCTGGTTGTCTAAGAACGTTGCCAAGTCCGCCGGTTCATCGAAGATTCTGGAACGCCCTTTATATGTAATGCGAAACTTGGATGGACCAGAAAAGGAGAAAGGAATGCTCAAGTCGGTGAGACGTTTTCGAAGGTTCAAGAAACCTTTCCGTCTTATGACTGTGTCTCTGTCAAAGTCTTGGGAAATGGATATGCGATGACCCTCCCAGTTGAGTTGTTTAATCTTGCGCATATGAGACAGAATCAGCTCAGTGTGTTGATGTCGTAAGGGCTTAAAAATGATTGCTCTTGGCTGGGTGGCTGCCTTAGAACGGAACGTTGGAACACGGTGTGCTCTTTCAATCTCAAAATCTCTGTGGAAAGATAATTGAAGTGTATCCGGAATCCAATGAGATAAGAACTCAATCATAGAGGAGGATGATTTCTCTGAGTCCTCCGGTAGGCCAAAAATACGCAGATTAGATCTCCTATTGCGATCCTCCTGCTCCGTGAGGTCTCTGCGCATCGCCGCCATAGAGCGTTCCAGTTGAGAAAGGGACCTGGATTGCTTTTGCATACCATCCTCTGCGGAACTTATTCGTGTTTCTGTCGCTGATACACGAAGAGAAAGGGCTTTAAAGTCATTCCTGATAGCAGACACTTCCACTTGTAGTAAGTCAGTGTTAGTTTTTGTTGACTGCGCGATATCATGAACTTCATTAAGGCGCGCCAAAATGGTGTCCAATGTGGAAGTATTGTCTGCCTGAGGAGATTCAGGCGTTGGAGAGACTGACTTAAGTCTTTTCAAAGATGTGCCCGGGTCCTTAGAGTCTTTGTTGTTCGAGGACCGATTCATATTGACAGTGTTGTAGTAGGAGCCTAACAGAATACCACTGGAATAGGCTATAACACCAAAGTTGCACAAAATAGTCAGATATAGTAAAAATAAAAATGGCAGTTCACGCTCAAAACACACTAAGCTAATCTAGCAGTTCGAGTATGAGCATAGTTGAGCAAGAAATCACCTCAGTGAAGCGGTATGAACACCTCCATGAACACTTTGAGGTAAAAATAGACTGCGAGCAGCTTAAAAACCGGCCAAGAAGCAAGAGAGTAACATAAAAAAAAACATAAATGTTACCAGTTTAGACGTCGTGTGTAGAAACCTTTAGTCGGACACTTTGACACTGCAAGATTGTATCCGCGGCGGCGCCTCTGAAGTCCGATGACAGGAACGTCATGCGCGGCAAAATGGCGGCCGTTCTTCAGGAATGCGAGCGCCTGTGAGGTTTGAAGCAGAAAGCATATCTCCGATGGCTAAAACAGCGGAAAAACAGCGTCGTAGAGGTCACCACATGTTCCGCTGCCGGTATATGATTTTCCCGGTCAGAAGGGCAAGAGGAAACGGAGAGAAAACGCTCGACGGGACCAACTCGCCACGGAGCTCAAGCGCAACACGCCATACTGCAGCGGCGCGCAAGCCACGCCCCCCAGCGCCTTTCCTTTTTTTTAAATTAACACAATATCTGCACACCCCCAAGACTTTGGGATAGACTCGCCCAGCTGAGCGGCTTGGATCGTTTTAGTTAACTCTTGAGCCAGCATTCCCCAGAAAGTTTTATAAAATTCTAAGGGTATCTGGTCCGGACCAGCAGCCTTTCCTGAAGGGAGATTACACTTGGCTTCTTTAATCTCATCAGCATCTAACTGGCTTTCTAATCTATCTGCGTCTTCGTCCGAAACCCTCTCCGTTGGGATATTCTCAAGATACTCCCTAATCTCTTCATTCTCACACGGATGTTGATGATCGTATAAGTTCTGAAAGTCCTGAATACTTCCCTAATTTCTTCCGAATCTGTTTGCAGATTACCATTTTCATCCCTAATTTCCCTAACAGTTCCTTCTGCCGCTATCTGTCTGGTGCGCATGGCGAGTACATGCCCAACTTTTTCATTATATTCATAACACCTCTCCCTTCTGATTGTGTAGTATACTGCTGCTTTTTTCGCCAATTCATCTTCAGCTTCGCTTTTTACTTTTATAAGATCTAAAATATATTGTTCAGGTGGTTCCCCTCTAATAACACAGTTGTTAAGTTGTTCTTCTACCTCTGACACAGCTCTCTCTAACTCCCTTTGCCGGAGCCCTTTACGTTTATGAATACTATAGCTACATGTTTCGCCACGAACACCCGCCTTAAAAGCATCCCATATAACTCCACCCGAGGCACTTCCTCTATTGTTTTAAAAAAAACTCAGTGATCCATTTTGACATATGTGATATGTAGTCATCCTCTAAACGGAGCCTTCTTTCGAATGTCCATACCCGATTAGTTCTTATTCCTCCTTCTAATTTCATTGTCAGAACTACTGGGTTATGATCGCTGAGGATTCTTGGGAGCCTATCTATCTTAACCCTTGACATTAAATTATTAGAAATCATAAAATAATCCGATATAACACAAACTTGATGTGGCGCAGAATAATATGTATATCCTTTTAGTTCTGATCTGATTGTACCCCAGACATCATTCAGGTTATTATTAACCAGAAGATCCACAAGAGCCTTGTGGACTCTTTTCTTTCGTCCTTTATAACACCTAGTCTGTCCTGTTCCCAATCCTTCTGCCCCATTAATATTCAAGTCTCCTCCTATGATGACCTGGGGGGGCCACGCGGCCAACTCAGAATCTAGAAACTGTAATACCTCCGGGTCATCCTGCGTAGATCCATAAACTGCCACCAGCGTTGTCCATACACCTTCTATCACAATCTCTGCCATCGCCCACCGTCCCCATTTATCCTCTAATTATCTCCCTATTGTCAAATTTTTACTCCTTGACAGGATAGCGACCCCTCTATTTTTTGCACCTTGTTTAGATCTTGCTATTAGATGGAAACCCAACTGATTGAGGCAATACTCTTGCGTGTTCATTATGTGTGTCTCTTGCAGAAATATGAAGTCTACATTCATCTGGCGTAATCGGATACCTATCTTTTGTCTCTTTTGGACATCATTTAAGCCGCACATATTCCATGTTACAAATCTAAATGTCATATTTAAGTTTTTCCGGGACCGCTAACTGCCTGTTCACTTGTATTTCTTACTTTAACGGATTTGGTCTCTGTTACATCTGCTACATAAAAAGCGTACTTTTTAGTTTCCATACTCCCTTCCTTGCAGCCATACTGCTCATGCACCTGTTTCAGAATGTGCCCTTCGTGATACCAGTGTATTTCATTACCATTGTGCCCTGCCCTTGTGCTCTCCCTCCCCCCCACCAGAAGACCCTCCCTCAGGAACCCTCCCCCCCTACGGGCAAATAGGTCCATAAGACCTATGTCTGACCGACGCATGCCACCGGGATGTCTCACCCCCTCCCCCCTGATTTTCCTTAATCATATACATCATTTGAAGTGCTCACCAACAAAGAAAAGAAGTTCATTTTAAGCTCTATCTACCAAATCTTATCTGGTACTGCCTGTTTAGGCAGCAATATAGCAGCATATCAACAAATTTGAGCAATTTGAGCGTACCCAGGATCTTCAAAATACATATAAAGAGAGAAAATAACATGCACATATGAATATACAGTCTTCACTTAGATTTCCTGGAAATTCTAGCTCTTACTGATAAACTAATAAACTACTTTTCCATAATGTTTTTACCCTGTCCTCTACTTTTTACTTTTTACTTTTTACGAGGTATATTTCTGACAGTCCCAGTTTGTGATTCTTGGACCTCTGGGACCTTATGATAAGACTTTTGATGACCTTTATTCTCTCTCAAAAAGGTGAGATATTCTTGCGCCATAATTTCAGAGTGGAAGACTCTGTATTTGCCATCTAAATCAACTTTTAGACGTGCGGGAAACATTAGATAAGCCTCGCACCCTATATTTTGGAACGGGGTAATAAGTTGCCTCATCCGCCACCTTCTTTCCACGGTGGTGTGGCAGAAATCAGGGCGGGCAAAAAATTCAGTTTCCTTATAGGAGCGTTTAGACTGTGGCTTTGCCTTATTGATTATCTCTTCGTGCAAGAGGAAATTCCCAATATATAACAATATTGCGCGGGGTTTGCCCTGTGAATCTTTTCGTATCATCGGAAATCGGTGCGCTCTTTGTACCTCATGCTCCCAGTCCCATGAAGTAAGCTCGGGGAATGCACCTTTCAGCAAATCAATGACAAAACCACGTACATCCCCTCCCTCTTTTCCCTCTTGGATTCCAATTAATCTGACATTGTTCCGCCTTTGTCTATTTTCAAAGTCCTCTAGCTTCCAGAGCATATCCGCTGTTGTCTTGTCTTGGTCCTTACTAGCATCTTTCATTTTAACAAAATCGTCTTCCAGTTTTTCTGTTCTAACCTCGATCTCAGACACTCTCCCAACCATTTCTTCATACATTTTGTTCACCTTATGGAGGGAGGGTTGTATTTTTTTATTTGCATGTCTGGCCCTTCTGCTTGCTCTCTGACTCTCAACACGAGCCTCGCTTTAAATTTGCTTTAAGGTGGAGAATAGAACTTCGAAATTTGAGGCACCACTTTCAGTGCTCCTCTCGGCTCCCTGTGAGCAAACCTCCTGAGTACCTGTTTCTGTAGTCACAAGTTCCCCAAACTGAGTTACTCCACTCTCTACTGTATTGTCCCAGACAAGCTTCTTTACGACTGTTTTCACATGCCTTCTACGTGGCACTCTGGATTGGTTCTTGCGTCTTAAATTGTCGGTTTTAACCTTACCCTTATACATAGGGTTATTATTTGTCACAGTCTTCGTCACCTCTTTAGAAGCTTTTTTTGCTTTTGTTTTTATCACCTTTTGTGCTGACTCTTGCTCAATAGATTCTGTATCACTATCAGAGGTGACTGAGATATTGTCAGATTTGGATAGGTTAGTTTCTGAGCCTGAACCTGCTACAGAATCTGGGGTGTCCAGTTCTGAATCTGTGTCTGAGAAAGCAGAGCTACTATATTCACTTCCATCAACCTCGTCTTCTTCGTCATCCTCCTCATCGTTTCCAGTGAAGAAAATCTCCTCACCAGGTGATGGCAATCTAGATTCAGGAACTCCTTGCATAGACTTTATGTTCATTTCGCTTCTATTTTCCAAAGCGTTGCTGATTGCCTCCTGCACCCGTTGTACTGAAGTGATTGCAATCTCCTTATCCGGTATCTCTATAATTGAGTGCTCATCTACATTCTCATTAGTCTTCTCATTGTTTCCAAAATGAACATTTACCACATTAATCTCAACATCAGAATCAGACCCCCTGACTGTTTCTGAAGATACATCTTTCTTCTTATTTTTATCTTCAATTGAGCCTTCATACAGCTCCTGGCCCTTTAAACTTTTGGTCCCGCCCCCTGCTGCAACTGTTGAAGAGGCGGCTGTTCCCGCGGGATCTGTAACGTCATTCTGACTGGGAAGCTCCAACATGCTACCTGTGCTCCCATCGGCTAACGTGGCTCCAGCGGTACCAGCGGCATCAGCAGCCCCAGCGCTCTCCATATGCGTGTGGTTCAACTTCTCTCCACATAGCGCTGCCAATGTCAGAACGGTGAAGGTCCGTTGCGTCCCCGGCTGGGCGGCCGTTGCAACTCCCGCCACAGGTAAAAAAGACTCCACTATAGTAGTTTGACGATAGACTGATTCTCTTCTCATCATTTCGCCGGCAGCAGCCTGTAACTCAGTGTTCTTTTTGACCGATCGGGTCGATCGAGCACTTTTCACTTTTTCTGTATCTTTTTCCCGTAGCTTCCGTGCCTTAACCTCTTTTGCCGCTTCTCGCCTCAGCTGCGCTTTTGTCCTTGATTTGGCTCTGAGATTGCAGGCTAGAGCTCCAGTGCCATCTACGGATACTTCTTCCTCCTCGGAGGCAGTCGGATCATGATGCTTCTTAGTCGATCGGTAGAGCTTAGGCGCCATTATTCTTGAACAGTATATGCGTCCTGCTTGAAAGGACCTCACGATTAAAGCGGCAAAAAATTGCAGCAGAGTTCTTCCCTTACTTTGATTCTCAACTTGAGGAAAGTCAATAAGCGGTGAGGGCCAGCCTGAAACTGCTCCAAGCATTTCATCCACAAGCGTCCTGTTTAAAGTTTCACCAGGGTGGTAGTGCCGTGGAATAATTATTAATTGTTAGACTCAAATGTTGGGGGCCAGGGCGTGCACTTCATTTGCCATCAATCTGTCATCAGGAGCAGAGTAAGGATGCGACCATCCCCTACGGCGTCTCGGCGGCCATCTTGCCCTCCAATTATATACTACATTAACTAAAATAATAAAAAAATATTAAATAGCAGGGGGAATAAAACTACTATTCAAAGTAAAAAAATAAAACATTAAGGAAAATGTTGGATAGAATAGGGCTTAAAATTACTATTCCCACTGTTGGATAGCGGACGGGTAAAAATTACTATTCAAACTCCAGAGAGTGGAATAGTAGGGAAAGAGGTGGATGCGTAGGGGTAAAAATTAGTATTCCCACTCCAGAGAGTGCAACAGTAGGGAAAGCGTTGGATAGCGTAAGGGCAAAAATTACTATTCCCACTCCAGAGAGTGGAATAGTAGGGAAAGAGGTGGATAGCGTAGGGGTAAACACTACTATTCCCACTCCAGAGAGTGCAACAGTAGGGAAAGTGTTGGATAGCGTAGGGGTAAAAATTACTATTCCAACTCCAGAGAGTGCAACAGTAGGGAAAGCGTTGGATAGTGGGAGAGTAAAAATTACTATTCCCACTCCAGTAAGTGCAACAGTTGGGAAAGTGTTGGATAGCGAAGGGCTTAAAATTACTATTCCCACTCCAGTGAGTGCAACAGTAGGGAATGTGTTGGATAGCGTATGGGGTAAAAATTGCTATTCCAACTCCAGAGAGTGCAACAGTAGGGAAAGTGTTGGATAGTGTAGAATTTAAAAAAAACATACTTATAAATAAAATAAAATTTGAAAATAATCAATGAATTAAATATTAAATAACTTTAAACTAATAATAAATACCAATAAATAATAATTAATAAATATTAATTACCAATTAACACATTTTGAAAATGTAAATGATTTTGTATACCAAAAATAATATTTATTAAACCGTATTACCAATTAATAATTACAAATTAATATATTAATTACATGTATCAATAAATAATATTTAATAATAGTTAATTACCAATTACTGATAAAACAACAATGCATGAATGTTCATAACAAAAAATCATATTTTAAAATAATTACCAATTAATAATTAGTCTCCAATAAATTCATTATCAATAACCATCAATAGATGTAATAATTACTTAATTAGATTTCAATGACTTACTCAAAAACATTATTCCCCTATAAATGCACAACACACTCCAATATTAAAATAATACACTTGACACAATTATCAATTAATCAATAAAAACAAATGAATTACCAATTAATACAAATTGCTTTCCAAAAAATGTATATGATTATCAATACCAATTATTTAAAATAAATCTTTACTTAATTACAAATGAATTACTTCCCACCCTATTCCCCTATAAACCCACAACCCGCTACAGAACTTAAACACTAAAACGAATTACAATTAATTTATCATTCCTAAAAAATAATAATTAATTCAGTATATATAAATTACCTGCCATCCTATTCCCCTATAAACCCACAACCCGCTAGGGTACTGAAAAAAAAATAACTTTAAAAAACGTATTAACATATAAAAATTGTATACATATACTTTAAAACATGTAGAACACTTAACACAACACATATAACACATACACATTAAATACATAATAAATTGCATTACAATAATATAAATTTCGATATTAGTAACATCGATATTAGTAACATCGATATTAGTAACATCGATATATTTGATACCGATATTACTAACTTCGATATTGCTAAGCCTGGGCGGGCAGCTAAGCTCCGTGCACAGAGTGTGCGTAGTGCCGGCTTCTACGCATTCATAGCAGGCGTAGAATTCAGCACTAGGCACGCTCCGCAGACGGTGCGTAGCTGGCCGCCACCCGCCTCCCTCCCACCCTCCCTAAATACTTTAATTTAAATGTTAGAAAGAATTAAAAGGCACTTACCTTGCCCGCTGCTGCCCGCCGCTGCCCGCCGCGTCCCCGGGGCTACCTCTCTTCATCGCTGCCGTCTTGGGTACTAATGCGCATGCGCGGGCAGCCGCGCATGCGCATTTCTCACGAGAAATGCGCATGCGTACCCAAGACGGCGGCGATGAAGAGAGGGAGCCCCGGAGACGCGGCGGGCAGCGGCGGGCAAGGTAAGTGCCTTTTAATTCTTTCTAACATTTAAATTAAAGTATTTAGGGAGGGAGGGAGGGCAGGAGGGAGGGAGGCCTGTGGTGCGTAGTGGGGCTACGCGGAGTGCGGAGGTGGGCGTAATTTCTCGCCCACATCACGTAGCTCCGCGAAGCCCCACTACGCCCACTACGCCCAAGCCTAGATATTACTTACATCGATGTAAAAAAAATTGATATTACTTACCTTAGGATCAATATTCTGTCCATCAATATTCTTAACATTGATATTATGACCCTTTGATATTGTCATCTTGATATTATTGTAGATCGATATTTTATTTTCAATATTTTGACTGCCCAATTAGTAAAATAACCCCTACTCACCCCCTTGGTAGCTTGGCATGAGCATTCAGGCTAATCTTAGAGGCAGTGTGTAAAGCATTTGCACATAACAAACACTAATCTAGTGCAAGCCCTACAAAACGACACCACACCAGTTTAGAAAAATATTTAATATTTTTATATACTTAAGACAAGACCAAATATGATACAAATCCAGAATACAGTACTTAAATATCTTCAGTTATCAAAATATGCTTGAAAAACAGTTCCTTGATATCAATAGCTATGCCCGGGGCATCGTGAGCAAACAAATCCAAACAGTTTTGGATGACTGCAGCATCACGGGCCAGCTACGGTGTCGGGAAGACCTGCAACCATTACCTTGTAGAAATGCAGGGCATCAGCGACCTGTCGTTGAGCTTCTGAAAGTACAGCATCTGCAGGCGTCAGTTCCGAAGGTCGGTGCAGGAGTCGTCGGTCCCCTCAAAGTCACAGGCGTTGCAGATTGAACTCCCTCAGTGGAAGTCAGGAGTGCTGGCGTCGGTAGTCATTGGGTGCTGCGCTGCGATGTGCAGCAGTGCAGCATGCGGTGCCCTCAGGTCGCGGTGCGAGCAGCGGCTCGGTGGCGGCATCAGATGGCGGCGTCAGTGAGACCAGGGTCGCAGTGTGAAGTGAATGGGGTGCTCATTGTGGTGCAGGCAGGTCGTGGTGCAACCAGTGGCGTAGTCGTTGCTGAAGTGCTGTCACCTGGTGAGGAACTGGAATTGATGGTGCCGGCGCTGGTAGGCCAAGGCTGCGGGATGAGGGTGGTGCATTGTGTAACTTTACGAGTGGTGCCCTCGAACCATAGTGCAAGCAGCGGCGTAGATTTCGGCGTGGAGCTGTGGTGTCGGGGATACCAAGGCGTTGTCGTGAAGCGAGGCGGTGGAAGTGCGGTGCCCACAGGTCGCGGTGCGAGCAGCGGCTCGATGGTGGCATCAGCAGGCGTTGTCAGTGAGACCAGAGTCGCGGTGCCATCTGCAATGCCGCCAGGACACGGATTCAGCAGCGACGTTGTCGACATCGTCGGGTTGCTTTTTCTTCAGTTGCAGAGAAAACACACATTTCCCAGTCATGAGGGCAGAAGAGCTTGAAGTCTTTTCTGGTCCTGCGACTTCTTGAACAGAGTGCAAGTAAGAAGTGGGCAAAAGAAGTGTAGCATCATGGTTAGAGTTGGACTGACAAGGCCTCATGATGTTAGTGGTAGACAGTTCAATCTCTAAGTAACATCACTTGAGTAATGGTAACCTGCATTAGTAGTGAACTTCAGTAGTGGCCAGATCAAGGTCCCCCCACGGGAGGGCGGCTCGGCTCGCAAGTGGATGGCTGTCGATCCCTCCAAACTATTGGCTCATTTGTCCCAAACTTATCCCCTGTTACCCAATGACACTGGCACCGACGAGCTCCATGGGCTTGTGGCAGACTGGCTTACCACAGCCAGTGACATCTTTGCCCCCCTCACTAAGTTCCCCCAATCCCGGCACAGCAATTCCCACAAATGGTTTACCCCCCACCTAAAAGCTCTCCACTTGGAACTCCGCCAGCTTGAGCGCAAGTGGAGGAGGGACTACTGCCCTTCAAGCAGAGACGCCTATGTGGCTGCCCGCAATAGGTATAAACTTGCCATCTTGGCTGCCAAAAAAACGTATGCCTCAGGTAAAATCCTATCTGCCCCCTGCCAGTCTAAGGAAATTTTCAAGGTTCTTAATGAATTTACCTCCGACCCCAGGACGCTCCCTACCCAGGCCCCCACACAGGAAGCATGTAATACCCTTAGCACTTTTTTCATCGAAAAAATCGTATTGATTAAGGACACCATCCCTGTTACATCTCCTGGCGCTGGATCTGTCTCCCCCCCTCACAATACTTCCTCTTTCACACAATTTCCTCTTCTAGACTCTACTTCTCTGGCCACTCTTGCTACCCGCATCAAGTCGGGATCTCCAGATGACTGTTGCCCCCCCTCCATACTCCGGGACATCTGCCACTCTCTACCCGACTGCATTCTCCCCCTGCTAAACTCTTCTCTCTCCTCTGGTACGGTGCCGGGCTCCTTCAAGGAGGCTGTGCTGGTGCCCCTCCTGAAGAAGCCAGGGGCTGACCCCGCCGTCCCGGCTAACTACCGTCCTATCTCCCTCTTACCTTTCTTCTCAAAAATCCTGGAAGCTCACGTCACCACCTGTCTCTCACAGTTTATCGAGAGCTCCAACTTTCTCGAGGCCAACCTGGCGGGCTTCAGACCCGGCCACTCTACGGAGACAGTGATCTTGGCCGTGCTGGATGCCCTGAGAGACGGTGTGACAAGGGTGCCCCCCAGGCCCTGGTATTACTAGACCTGTCAGCCGCTTTCGACACGGTGGATCATAACATCCTTCTCCGCCGTGTCGAGCAGGCTGGCATCCAGGGCCTGGCGTTGGCCTGGGTCAGATCCTTCCTGACTGGCAGGTCTCAGACCCTTCGTCTGGGCGCCTTCAGGGCTCCTAGAGAGCACTCGCTCTGCGGGGTCCCCCAGGGTTCTTCCTTGTCCCCTCTTCTTTTCAACCTTTATCTTCGCCCCCTTCTCTTTTCTTTGAGGCAGTGGGACGTTACCGTATTTAATTACGCGGACGACCTGCAACTCATCTTTTCTCTCAACTCCCCCTCTGCTATCCCCAACTTCCAGGCAGTCATGTCCCACATTCTCCAGTGGATGGGCCACAACCAGTTAAAGTTGAACCCCGGTAAGACGGAGCTCCTCCTCCCCGGCAGGAGCGCCACCTTCTGGGGGCCTCAATTCTGGCCGGCGGAACTGGGCCCCTCTCCCACCCCCGTAGCTTCGGTGAAGAGTCTGGGGGTCACTATCGATTCCGCCTTATCCCTAGGGCCGCAGGTGGGGACCGTGGTCTCGTCCTGTATCTACCAACTGCGCAGGATCAGGAAAGTGGCATACCTCCTTACACCTGATGCCCTCCTGCAGGTTATCATGGCCCTCGTCCTCTCCCGCCTAGATTTTTCTAATGCGATCTACCATGGTCTGCCTAAAACATCGATGGCTAGACTGCAAGTGGTCCAAAATCAGGCGGCGAGACTGGCCTTAGGGATTCCGAAGTGGCAATCTGCCAGGCCCCTCCTGGTCAAACTCCACTGGCTCCCTGTCATCTCTAGGGCAGCCTTCAAGATCGGCTGCCTTATCTTTAAGTCATTAGCTGGCCTCTGCCCTGCCTTTGTGAAATCCCTCATCAGACCCTACTGCCCATCCCGCAACTTGAGATCCTCTCACCTCCACTTCTTGACCGTCCCTTCTTACAAGCTCTGCAGATCTGGAGGCCGGAGATTTGCTTACCTGGCCCCCAAGCTCTGGAACTCTTTCCCCCTTTTTCTTAAAACTTCTAACTCTTTGACTCTTTTTCGTAAATCTCTAAAAACTTGGCTTTGCCCCCAATCTGGTTAGTCTCTCTGTCCCCTTCTACTTCCAACCAGTGCCAGGAAACCCATGGTGTCAGTGCGCTTTACAAGCACCCCTTACGATACGATACGATACGGTACGACATGGGAGACAAGTTAGAAGGGGCAAAAAGAGTGTAGTATCTTGGTTAGAATAGGAATGTCAAGGCCTCATGGTAGTAGTAGTCACTTCAATGTCACTTCAGCAACACTTGACAAATGATCAGTACACCATATCTGTTGGCAACAACCATTTGGGTTGGACCTTACATTTACATTTTAACACATACCATGGGTCTTGGATAGATATTGCATTGTTAATGCAATTGCAGACAGCATTGCAACATGTGGCATGTCCTAGGGTTGGATATGTGTGCTCTTATATGCAACAATACACATCCCAGAGTCCACTCCCCCCTCTATTCCTGACAAGCCAACAGTATGCAGGATGGCGAAGACCTTCTCCTCCTAGGGTATTATTTTAATGAAGAACATACAAATGATAGAGGTAAAAAGGTGCAAAATTAAAACATTTCCAGATGGTGGAGAGTGCTAAATGTGAAGTAGAAAAAATGGGTGCCTTATCTAATAAGTGCAGTAAGTGGCTGTTTGGCTGTGCTGCAGTTGTGGAGCAAAGGATGCTGGTGAGGAATGGGGTGTGTTTTATAGTGTGAATTGCAGGCGTATCCACTTGCCAAAGGACATCAGGTGTGTAGTTTTTAATTCTATTCAATGGTCAATGTTTTTTATTGGGAGTCGTGTACCATGGTGGTCAACCACTGTTGGGTAACAGCCATTTGTTGAGACACCACTCTGTAGTCATAATGAGCTCAGCGGGGGGACCTCAGACGTGGCGGCATTGGTGCATGCACCTCTGACATTTTAGACTTCCGTGGTCAGCGTTTCAGACAGTAGAACTCGTAATATGGCAGGTGGTAGAGTGCCGGTGCAGAGGTGACGCATACAAAGCAGATGCAGTTCTCGAGCAAAGGACCGCCAAACTCGTAATATGGCCCTAAATTGAAAGGGCCTTGCCGTTAATAAAAACCATCATGCATATTGGGGACTAAAAATGAATGCTTGTTGTTTAGTACCTCCTCAGGTGTCCTTCCATTATTTCTGAAGAATAATAATAAAGCAGGCCATAAAAGATATTTGGAGTTTTTTCATGCTGAGGAACCAGGGGGAAGTTTTTAATAATAATTGTTATCCCTTGATGAGTAAGGGTTCTATTCTATTTGAAATATGAAGAAACATTTCTCTGTCTTCTTCTTGAAATATTTCTGCAACAACACGACCTCAGACTTTAACTACCAAGCTAACATGATCAGATAGAGCACTATTGGCACTGCTGATAAAAATATGCAACATTACTCTTATCTGTTCAGCTGTGCCTACTATTAAAAATAATTATAAAATGTTAAATGCACATGCATTTATTGATTGACTGCTTTATAATGGAAAGTAGTTTGTTTTGAGGAACTGCACATTTTGCTAGTTAAGGATATGTGTGTACATGCAGATGCAGTGGATTTTCCAATATTGACACTTAGGGGCCCATTAGGATCACGGGCGGATCGCCACCGCCATGCGACCCCGCCCACCACCCACTTCCCCCCCGCCATATTACTCTGGCGGGGGAAATGGGTGGCGGGCCAGCCATATTAAAATGGGTACGGAAAGATGATGCCGCCAGGAAAGGCATGCGGGAATTGACTGCGGGGCCCGTTGTGGGACACCAGGTACTCTGGGGGGTGGGGGGTGCACCCCCCAGCAGTTCCATGCACAATATGGCAGGCACGGTGCGGTGCCTGCCATGTTGTGCATGGAAGTGCACAACATGCCTTCCTGGCATTGTGGCAGGCGCCACTGAGTGCACTGCCCACCACAATGCCAGGAATGCAGGATGCACCACGGGGCTCCCGCCCTTGTGGCTGGCGGTCCCTTTCACCATGAGGATGGCGGGCGGACATCCTAATGATGCCCTTAATTGGGTGTACCAGGAAGCTACGGATTAAAATGGAGATGTCCTAGGCCCTGAGTCTAAAAATATAAATGGATTGGAATCATCAGTTCTGAAAAAATACTCACAAATGAACGCATTAGAGGCCTCTATAAGCCCCTATTGCCACCACACTTTTCAGGACCTTGTGGTGGCAATAGGGGCTTCACCCTATTTACAAGGCAGCGTTAATCCACTTAAAGTGGCTTAACGCTGGCTTCTAAATAAGGTGCCCTTTCACGCTATACTTAGTGTGAAAGGGGAGGGCATTGGGTGTTGTTGTGGGCGTTCCAGCCCAACACCCACTGATTTTGACACTGCCTCATATTTGCAAGGGTGGCGTAAATATGGGGCAACGCCTAAATTAAAACTAGGGAATACCTGGTCTTAACATGGTGAAACAAGGAGAGAGTTTTAATTTCTCTTCGCTTTTTCTGTTTACATGTGTGCAGTGTTGTGCAGCACACATAGAAACAGCAAAAGGCCAATGATTGTTTATGTGCAGTTAGGTGTCCCTTCCTGCACATAAACAATCATTTAAAAAAATGATGTTTTGCAACTTGTATGTTTGCTGCCTTGAGCAGCACACATAGAACTTACGAACCTCCATTTAAAGATTGTTTATGTGCAGGAAGGAACACCTTCCTGCACATAAACAATCTTCCCTTGCAACGCAGACACCATTGCACTATGGTGCAAGTGTGCGTTTGTTGGCGCTAGGCAGCTACATTTAGTGCCAGGTAGGGGAAAATGCTGAGCCATATTCTTGTAAATATGGTGCCGCCCTGCATTTCTAAGGTGATGCAGTGTGTCATTAGCCTTCTTGGCTCGCAGACACGCCTTGCCACTTTACTAGTAATATGCCCCTACATGTTTACTTGTTTTACCTCCCTCATAATTTGTATGACTGGAGATTGCTTTAGTAGATCCAAAAATATCACTTTATATGCATTTGTCTTCTTCCATTTCTTTCACCCCTATCGAATGTATGACGTTACAACTCATACATTTACAATGCATGCCTTTACAACACAGCTTTTATATTGCAACATCCTTTACAACACATACATTTACATTGCATGCCACTACAACAAATTTTCTAAAACTACATTTACAACACATTCCATTACATCACATTATACCTTTACACTGTATACCATTACATTGCATTTAAGGTAAGAGTTGGATAGTGTAGGGGTAAAATTTATAATTTTTACTCCAGAGGGTGCAACAGTAGGGTAAGTGTTGGATAATGTAGGGGTAAAAATTACTATTCTATCTCCATGGGGTGAAAAAGAAGGGTATGTTTTTGATAGTGTACGGGTAAAAATTACTATTCTAACTCCAGGGGGTGCAACAGTAGGATAAGTGTTGGATAGTGTAGGGGTACTATGCGTTGTAATGGTATGCATTGTAATCATCAGTGCCGTAACGAAACTTAGGGGGCCCCCTTGCAAAGCACAGTGAGGGCCCCCCACCCCAAGTGGCCTGGCCCACCGCCCCCCATTTTGCACCACCGACAAAAATAAGCAGTCACCTAAAACTGTATTTTCAGCACTTATCTGTGTATACTTCGAACAGCACGTATAAATCAAATGCACTTTAATTGTGTTCTAGGTCTGCCTGAATGATGAGATCCATGACTGATAATTAAAGGGAAGAAAGACAGAAAAGTGAAATGAATACATACTTTTTTATTTATAACCCTATTTATTACCAAGACAAGGTCTTTCCAGGCTCTTTAAACACATTGCTGGCATTTTTCTTTCGGCAACCCTACTTTATATTCCTTTTCATGAAATGCATTTTTCACACTACAGGAGTAAATGTAAATGTAAATTTCAAATGCAAGGAATAGGTAGAGTGGGGGTCCAGGGAGTACTGGAACCAGAAAAAAACTAGGCCTCAGTAACCAGTTTACAAAGGTATGTTGACTGTGCATCTCAGATAGATCGAACAATTGCCCAATCTTTTATCCTTTAGAAAGGCACTGAAGACCTGGCTCTTTACCCAATAAATCACCTACCCACACACACCAGTTTTAATCCATTAGTGCCAGGACACCTCCGGGTAACAGAGCGCTCTAGAAACGTAAAAAATAAATAAATAAATAAATAAATCTGGCTGTTGTGAGGCACTGTAGCACCCAACAACACTTTTCAATAATGTACATCACACGCCGACATGTAATAGTGCTCACTAAGTAGAGCTTATATAGCATGTAGCTCAGAAATACCATATAGCTGGATGGCACGCAGCTCCCAAGAAGCATTGGAAGCAGTTTAAAACACACGCAAGCATCAAACAGAGCGCACTGGACAGATCTTGCATACACCCCACATAGCGCAGAAATACTGTACAGCTGGCTGCATTGTGGCCCTGAAGAGCACTTTTCAATAGCATGGAACACACACAAACTTCAAACACAACACATTAAATAGAACATTTTGCTTACATCTAACTAAGCAGAGACATGGCATTTGGGCAGTGGGCCATATTTTACATGGAATGCATTATATAAACCTAAATAACGTAACATAACATGTAATTGCTGCCCCTATAGTTGTGTAGCTCTATCTATGACTTGGTCATCAATTCAGAGACCTCTTACCTCTGTCTCTTCCAGACACGGAGAATATTGTTATTAAGTTAGATACTGATAGTGGGGCGCTAATACCGGTCTTATTATACCATTCTCCGCAGTATATGGCCACTTTTCCTTCTCTTTTAGCAGAACAATTAGCCTTATGTGTTGTCAACTACTCCAAAATTCTTTTAATTGGGGACTTGAATTACTGGTTTGACAATGTAACATTAGACCCCCAAGCAGCAGAACTTAAGGACCTATTATTGGATATAAATTTAAAACAGCATATACCTCCGCCCTCTATACATCCTTGCAGTTGGTCAGACCATTTTTTTATACATTTTTCATTCACTATTAATGGGACTGTCAAATCTAGGCCACAAGCGGGCAGAGAAGTTCGGAAGTGGAAGTCTCTGGACTTTCCCACATTCCTAAATACTCTGGCTACTACCTTTCCCCCTCAATATGAGGATATAGAATCCAGTGAAAAGGCACTTTCACAATGGCTGTGCCAAGCTGTAAATCTCTATGCTCCCCTGGTAAGCTTTCCCAGATCGCGAGGGAAGGATAACTATAAATGGTTCACTCCAGAATTGAAGAAATTAAAACTTAAGATCAGACAAAAAGAAAGGAAATGGAGAGCAAACTATTTATCACAGGATAAAGAGATTTATTGCTCTGCTAGGAAAACATATCAAAAAATTCTTTTGCAATACAAGACTGACTACTTTTCCGCAAAGATCATGAACTCCTTGAATAAATCAAAGGAGATATTTGAAATTGTAAATGATCTTTGCAATGATGACAGGACAGCCCCCCTATAATCCCTACCCAAAAATTATGTGACTCTCTGAATTACTTTTTTAGGGAAACAATCATCACCATCAAACAGAACATAATCAGTTCCCCTACTTCAACTCCACTAAATGATATATTTTGTAACTCTTGCACACTGGATAGCTTCTCTCCCATTGTGCCCAACACTTTTTCTTAACTCCTTGTACGTGTTAAATCCGGATCGCCTGACGATATTTCCCCCCTCCCACATTTTTAAAGAAATAGGACTTGCTCTCCCTCAAAGTATTCTCCCTTTATTAAATAAATCACTTGCGCAGGGTAAGGTACCTAGCAGATTTTAGCATGCCCTGCTGATTCCTTTAACAAAAAAATCTGGCACTGACCCATATGACCTTACGATTACAGGCCGATCTCCCTCTTACCCTACCTATCAAAAATTCTGGAAGCCCATGTTTCTAACTGTCTCTCGAATTTTATTGAATTAACTGAATATTTAGAACCGAATCAGGCAGGCTTTCGCCCATGCCACTCTACTGAGACAGTGATACTTGCGGTCCAGAATACCCTGAGATCTAACGCAGATAGAGACGCTCATCAGGCATTGGTGCTCCTTGATTTGTCGGCTGCGTTCAACACGGTTCACTATTCTATTCTTGTCAACCGTGTCAAGCAGGCCAGCCTCAGGGGCCCTGCTTTGAGTAGGCTGAAGTTCTTCATCTCTGAACGTACTCAGTCTGTTAGATTGGGGACATTTACAGCTCCAAAAACTGCCTCTACCTGTGGTGTCCCCCAGGGATCTTCCCTGTCTCCATTGCTTTTTAATTTATACTTACGCCCTTTATTGTATTCTCTGAAAAACCATAAAGTTAAAATTTTTAACTATGCAGACGACTTACAACTTGTTTTCTCACTGGACTCCCCTGATGCTGGGGTGGAATTTCAGGAAACTATGTCCCATATCCAGAGATGGATGAATCTGAATCACCTCAAACTTAACCCGGGCAAGACAGACTTATCCTGCCCGGGAAAGTGAAATCAGTTGGGGTCCCCACTTCTGGCCATCAGACATGGGAATTCCACCCACTAAATCCCACACAGTTAAGAGCCTAGGGGTGACCCTCAGTGGGGATCTTTCGCTAAAAATCCATATAGGGATGGTAGTCTCATCCAGTTTCTTTCAACTGAGAAAGATAAAGAAAATGTCCCATCTCTTGACTTATTCTGCTCTGATTCAGGTAACTATTGCGCTAGTACTATCTCGGCTTGATTTTTCAAATAGCCTGAATCTTGGTCTTCCAGTAGGTCAGTTGAAGAGATTACAATATGTCCAGAACCAGGCAGCCAGGCTCATTTGTAAGCAACCTAAATGGCAATCCATCAGACCAGGACTAGAAAAACTTCACTGGCTGCCAGTAGCTCAGAGAGTTGCATTTAAAGCCGGCTGTATCATTTTTAAAGCTCTGTAGGGTAAGGGTCCCAAATTCATAGGGAATTTGGTCGGCAAATATATCCCTTCGCGGAATCTTCGCTCGGCCCATCAAGAATTGTTAATGGTTCCTCTATACAAGAGAAAACGTCAGGGCGGCAGTAGCTTTCACTTTCTTGCCGCCTCCCTATGGAACTCCTTACCAATGTCACTAAGACAGAGCAACGATCTTCTTTCCTTCAGACAGGCCTTCAAAACCTGGCTTTTTAGACAGGCTTATTTTTAATATAAATTGATGTGAAATATACCTTTGTCCAATGTACCCAAGTGTTATGCTGTGTTCTCAAAATAAGCGCCATGAAGCCTACGGGCGTACGTGCGCTGTACAAATAAAAATTTAACATAACATAACATAACATCAGAATGTGCTACAACAAAGACAATGATTGGGGAAGGGGTTTCCTTTGGCCTTTTTTGTAGGATGGTTTAGAAAAGCAGATGACGGATAGTGGATCATCCGGACCGGCTTCGTCTTCCTGTTGAGTCCCCACTGGTAATCGCCGCCCGACCCTTGGGTTGTGGGCTAAATGGCTGTGTAATGGACCATCCTGCTGAGGGACGATGGGATGTATCCTACTAATTTTGATTGAACTTATAATGCTGGTCCGCTTTGTAAAAATTTACTGATTCCTGCAATAAAAATATATTAAAAAAAAAAAAAAACAAAGACAATGATGCTGGGCTGGTAAACAGGAGAGAGGGCCAACCCATCGTCACTATTGAGAGGCTCAGAAGTGCATCATTTAATTTCTGAGGCAGCCTGCCTGGCTGCAGTACTGATATGAGGCAAATGGTGCACCCATGCTGCAGCTGCGACGTACAACTACTGCGCTGATTGCCCAAACTCTACGCCACTCTACTCTATGCCACTGCACTTTTGGGTAGAGGTGCATCATTGAGTGAGGTGCCCCAGTACTGGGCTAGAAGTGCCAGCTGCAGATCAGAAATGATTGGGCCCACATGCAACTCTGAGTGGATCTCTGTACAGGATTTGCAGAAGGGGAGGTTCCTACATGCCAGACACATGCGGGAAGTGGCCAACTAGAGGCTGAACACAGGGGACATCCCCAGAGTGCAAGTGCCACGACCCACCCTAAACATATACCAGAGTGCACTGAAAAGCTGAGACTCCCCCACCATACCCTGGGTGATTGCCCTCTGCTGGCCCCATGTTTGGGTCAGGGATCAGTCACACTAGGGCTCTTTCACAACAAAAGACCCAAGGAATTGCTGGAAATTAGCCCAAACTAACAAAGACGTCCTTGGAAGTCTTCCTGCTCAGTCAGAGGCTGTGCACATATTTCACAGCATCCATTTACAGGCCTCAAAGCAGGCTGAGCAAACAACTGGCAGGCTACATTTACCGCCTTGGAGGAGGCTGTGCACACATCTGACTACATCCTTTTACAAGCCTCAAAGTAGGCTGCATAAACACCTGGCAGGATCCATTTACTCCCTTAGAGGAGGCTGCGCACACATCTGGCAGCATTCATGTGAAGGCCTTAAAGGAAGCTGCCTATGCAGCGGGTAGGGCCTATTAGGAACTCAGAGGAGGCTGTGCACACAGCCGTCAGCATCCATTTACTGGTCTCAGATGAGGCTGACTACAGCTAGCAGGATCAATTTACATGCTTCAGACGAGACTGTGCACAGCTAGCTGGCAGGACCCACTATGACCTCTGAACAGCCGGTATACACAGCTGGCAGGATCAATTTACATGCTTCAGACGAGACTGTGCACAGCTAGCTGGCAGGACCCACTATGACCTCCGAACAGCCGGTATACACAGCTGGCAGGATCAATTTACATGCTTCAGACGAGACTGCACAGCTAGCTGGCAGGACCCACTATGACCTCTGAACAGCCGGTGTACACAGCTGGCAGTATCCATTTACATGCCTCAGAGTAGACTGTGCACAGCTAGCTGGCAGGACCCACTATGACCTCTGAACAGCCGGTGTACACAGCTGGCAGGATCCATTTGCAGCCCTCAGAGGACACTATGTACAGCTGGCAAGGCCTAATAAGAACTTAGAGGAGGCTGTGAACACATCTAGCAGGGACCACTCCAGGCCTCAGAGGAGGCTGTGAGCAGAGCATTGCAGAATCCAAGTTTATGCCTCAGTGGAGGCTCTGCACAGCTGGTTGGACTTCTTTACAGGCTACAGGGGATGTGCCTTTTTGGCACCTGTATAAGTGACCATAAACAACACATTGTCTGCTGTAGGTATTTAGCATTAGGTGTGGTTAAGATTTTGAAACAGATCAAAAAGTGTAGTGTAGTTCCTATTTTCCTAGGCCCTGCGCATTGGAATAACATAAACAGCAGTTTTGACGTAGAAGTGCGGTCTTCCAGGTCTCTACTGACTATGCTAAACTTAATTGGGTTTGTTACCAGTTAGCTCAGATGTCACTGGAAACTTTCTTGACTGAATAGGAAGTGATCAGCTTCCCTGGTACAGACAAGGGATTCAGTTTTCCAACAACCGCATAAACATGACAACTTTGCTCCTTAGAATAAGAGTCAATCTCTAGAGTCGTGTGAAACAATAGACAGTTATTTTACTCAGTCAGTTGTGCAGATTACTGTCACCAAGATGCAGAGAATAGAGAGACGGGCGTTTTCAATAAAAAGGTATTATTTATTGAACAGTCTTTCTTCTCGTGCAAGAGAAATGAATTGCCACAATTGCAAGACTAGTTATTATAAAACGTGCGTACAGTAAAATGAGGATTGCGAAATAATACTGTAAAAGCATTGATATGGTTTCTTAGCCATACAATGGTTAAAATGAATAAAATATATGCATTCATATATACATTTAACTCAACTGGTGCTTCTAACTACACCTACCCCAGTGTACCTGACCTAAGCCTAATACTTGGGAGGGAGTAAGTAAGTAGCAGTTTTAGTTAAGTTGGTTTTGCCAAGGTTTTCTTCAAGAATTCTCTCTAAGGGTTTAGTCAACACCATACCTCTGGAATAGAATGTTGGAGGTCTTGTATCTCCTTCCAGGACTCGATATCCCAGTCACTCGCAAGAGTAGGCTGGAAACGCCGGAGCAAGATTTTCTCGGCAAGAGAAAAGACAGCGTCTCTCTCAGCGCGTCAAGGAGGAGGAGGGGCAGCGTCCGTGGGCAGCTTGCATATGCTGGGCTCTGCAAGGGACAGCTGTTCTGCTCCTGTATTCACCACACTATCGCTATCATCGATATCGTTGAGGCAGCGTTTGCTTAAGGCAACGTTGGTAATATTTATACCTGAAAGGTGCCTAGTTTGACGTAAGTTTTTGGACATAAGACGTCAATAAAGATGTCACTAGGAAGTGATCGTCTCTCAGTGCTCATTAGAGTTCTATTACTAATCAAAGCATAGCAAGCGGGGTTTTCCCAGGTTGCTGAGTTTTATCTTGTTGAAGAACTCGGAGTGTAATCTAGGAATCTTAGATAGTGGCTTCTGCTGTGTTATTTGCTCTAATGAGCTGCAGAGGAAGAGATTCTGAAATGTGGCTCTGATCGTGTTAGGCCAGAGACGAGTTTCTGAAATATCACTCTTGATCGTTCATGCCATTATAGGGATATAAATGGATTATAGCCGTATAGGGGCATAAGGTCACAGTATTGATCGGGGTCCTAAATTAGAACGCGACAAAAGGGTCCATTCACAAACTGCATTTTGTAGTACATAAAGTAGTACTAGGTTGTACTTCTCATGTACTATAAAATGCTATTCACAAACCTACAAGCAGGGCCCTCCATACCTCCTATCTTTTCTATGTCGAGCTTTCTGTAAATGTGTCAGAGGTCTCCACGCACATAGACCTTCTATTTATCAGGAAATGTCAGAGGGAGTATTGAAAGCTGCTGGGAAATGAGCAATAGTTACTACTAAATAGGAAGTGTTCAAGGAGCAGTAGAGAGAAGTTGGGGGTGGGGTCTTCTAACACAAACACACCCATTGCTATTCACAAACGACACTTTTAAAGTTACTTCAACTCAAAAGGTCACAAATCACTAGTAAATGCACTCCAGCACAGTCTTGTAGTGAGTATAGCACCACACATGGTCACTCACTGGTACAGACTCCCACTCCCAAGGAAAGTAATGGATGAGGGACTTAACACCTCATAGGGAACCATATTACATAAATTACATTATTTTGACTTTTAAATTAAATATACATAAACCTAGTTTGGTGTAAAAGTTATATTAAATTAAACATAAAATATTTTATAATTTTTAAAATGAATAATTAACCAACTTTAAAAAGTAATTCTATTAAACTTGTAAGCTTTTAATACAAAATGTCTAATGATTTTAAATGAATACAAAAAAGCATAACTTTTGATCAAATTGAGTAATTAATCATTAAATAATAAAATGCTAGCTGTAGCTGTGTTATGTTAGAGGCTGCAAATAGGCTGAGGCTAACTTTGAAACTGTCCCAAAAAACTATTGCAAGGTGTTATCACAGAAGTGTGTGCCGTATGTGCCATGCCTAGAGGTGGATCCGAGAATTAGTGGAGGGGAGGTGGACGGGACCTCAAAATGGTGTAGCGATTGGTGGAGCATTAGCTTCGGTACGAACTTCATAATAAGGTAGAGATTTGTTATGAGGTTGGATGTTGTAGATAGAAATGTCAATCTCCTGGGTTGACTTTTAAAACTGACAGTAACAATTGAATTCAGAAAAGATTCATCTGTTAAACACTGCATGGATGGTCGGGCTAGGACGGTCTTGTGTCCCAGCCCATGCTGATGGCAGGGGAGGAAATGGGTTCCTCAGAAGACATGGAGGTTGAAAATTATGCTGTGAGAGACAATCAACTTTTTAAACTTGAGAATGTGTAGGCGACAGACTGTCTCACCTGACGCCTGGCCTGCAGCTTTAGTGGCAGGCACGAGCGGGCAGCAGAAGACCGGGAAAGGTTAGCATTGGCAATAATTAAATTAAGGCCGCACCAGTCCGTCCTGGGCCGCACGGTTCTTCTCAGGCGCCTCGCCTCACGCGCACTTTAAATTGCGCAAAGTGGCATCGCATGAGAATGACCAGCCCACCCATAGTATGCTCCACCCTGAGGGTGAAGGCCGTGCACCATTTAATTTATTATGAGGCGGCGCGCTTGCAACTACGGCAAGCGGTATTATAAGTTACATGACTCCCATCATCTGAGAAGGTTTGGATGTGTGGAGTGCTAAGTGGTTGCTGGCTGTGCCGCGGCTGCGGAGGGGGCCCCTGGAGCACGGGGCTGCAGGGGCCTGTTTTACGCCCCTGGGGGCAGTGGAAAAATAGAGCAGTGCAGATTGTTAGGGATACTCAAAGCACAATATGATGTAAAGTAAACGCATTTTTAATAACTGCAAAACAAAGAGGATAGAGGGAGTATGCGTGTATGTTTTTGTCTGTATGCCATAGTAAAAAATCCCAGGTGAAATTCGACAGACACCTCTCCAAACCCAACTGAAAGTACCTGTACCCAAAAATGTAATATAGAATACATGTATTGGGGGATTAACACCCCCCCACCCCAAAACTGCACCCTGGTGGGTTATGCGTGCGTCTGTAGAAAACACTGGGTTGTAACATTTAAGAGGCTTGTTTTATTCAAACTCTTACAGGACCAACTCGGCTCTTTAACCTTCTAAGTGGATGTGAAGGGTAACAATGTCACCTAATATTGAAGCAACAGGACACGGTTTGCGTGATATGCTGCATAATCATTCAATATTTCCATTAATAGTGACAATGGACAGTCCTTACTTGATGTCAAAAGCCACAATGCCCTGAGCTCCACAAACTCCCTTCTCTCAGTTTACGATCGACCGCGAACGCAGCTCCGGCAGCGCCAAGAGGTATCTTCCTTCTGCGGGCTGCTTCTTGGTTGCGCGCTTTCTGCTACAAAGTTTGCAAATACCGGGGCTTTAAGCGGAGGGAGGGTGAGGGTCAGGCGGGCAGCGCCAGTCATGACATGCTGATGGGACAGGCCGGCCTGGGGAGAAAGAGGTGAGGCGTGACTCCTGGAGCGTAGGTACGCCAGGGGTGCCTGGAGCGGGAGAGGGAAGTGGCAGTCACGGGTTAGCAGCAGAACATCACCAGACTTCGATCCGGAAGAGCCCAACCGTAGTATGCTCCAACCTAAGGGTGAAAGCCGTGCACCATTTCATTCATGATGAGGCGGCTGCGCTTGCAACTATGGCGAGGGTAACTTAAGTTACGTAACTCCCAGCATCCGAGAAGGTTCGGATATGTTCGCTTTCGTACGAAGCCCTTTGTCTGCCTGTCTTTCTGCTTTCAGAACTGGAAACCCATAAGGTTTCTGTAACGACCGGATTTTTGGACCAGATAGAATCAGCTCACAAAAACCACCAATCCAGCCGAAACGTAACCATCTCCCTCCTCAGGACCCATTTATCCAGGCACCTGGGTACCTACCTGAGGATGGGGAATTAGCAATATACAAGCTCATATCATCAAAAACACCACTAAATCAATAGGATTACTAGGAATACTCACTGATTACTAAGGACTTCCATGCTCTACACCACACTTATACCTTATAGTCTCGCGGCAACTCAGACCCAGACTATGCTACCCTCCTACTCATAGTGAAGGGGGCAGTTCTGATAACTTACCATTACACACTGACCACAATCAGTGCTCGCGCAAGCCACAGTCCTGTGGGTATACGCACTGTGTCCTCCCAGTGCTCTCATTATTTCATACATACACAAGCCACAATCCGGTGGGTATACACATTGACCACAATCAATGCTCTCATTAACGCCACTTTCCCTAGCGGCGATCTCATTACACACTGACCACACTCAGTGCTCACTCAAGCCACAATCCTGTGGGTATACACATTGACCACAATCAATGCTCTCATTAACGCCGCTACACAACGATGATCACTATCCTATGAATACCTTCAGCTCTCTCTCTCTCTCTGTTGGGAAGTATCTCTATATATATCTAATATCTACTGGGGATGTCTCATAATCAATTGTTATATTTTATGTGGTACACAAGAATGGCCAAATCACAATATGCAAAGGTTATTATCAAATACAAGTGCTCCTCTATTCCCTTGCTCAGTTACCATTTACCTGGACGGGAGATGCATCCGTTCACATAACAGCATCTGACTAGAAGAAAGGTTAACCTTATTATAAATAATAACAGTTACACAATGGTTCACTAAGAACTGGGGTTCCTTTAATATTACAACATCACAATAACTAGCAATCTAGGCATAGCCTGAAAAGTAAAGGGGAATAGACACATACACAGATCTGCGGGGTCTCTTTATTATAATGGAAAGCTTTATTACTAACACATAAAAAGGGAAATGGATTATAACAGACTGCACACCACTGAAAGAAAAAGGATTAATCAGTGTAGGGAATCTAGCCTAGGAGATAAAAGACAAGATTAATGTATATGGGCACTAATATAACAGGACAGATATCACCTGATTGGTATGAAGTCTTGTTCTAGCTGTCATCTGGGTTCCTCTCTCGTCTGTGCCTTGGCTCATCTCAGCTGCACTCTTGGACACACATCTGCGCTGATCACTCTGCACTGGATTCTTCTCCCCCACAAACTGTTTCACCTTCCAACTTCAGTCTAATGATACAGTTTCTGCTTCTCTGATAACCGTTCGCTCCACTAGCTTCTTCACTCTGTCTGATTGCTCCAGCTCCAATGTCCAACTCACTCCAGCTGCTCCCACAGACCAATCCACGATATAACTTCACTCTCTTCCAAAAGGCATCACTCCAGACTCCAGCTGTTAACTGCCTGCTCCAGCTGATCACAACTCCTTCTGATAAGTAACTGCTTCTGACTGCTTTATTCAGCTCCAAACACCATCTGCCTTCTCTCTCCAGCTCCAAACACCATCTGCACTCTACCATTCCAAAACACCAACTGAACTGAACTATTCCAAAGACCAACTGACACTCCGCCTCTTCTGCACTTCGCTAATATGGAATGCTCTCCCCTCATGGAAATTTCCAACAGAAACTACCTTCCACCGAATTCCTGTGCCAGCTCCAAGGCTCGCCGCGCAAACGCAGTGGCCATCTGCATGTTACGTCTGGGCCCAAGAGACAAACACATTCTTTCGATAAGATCCAGTCTCCGCTGGTTTTCCCCTAGCACACAACAGGATTAACTATAAACATCACCTTTACCCTGCAAGCTTCTCAATCAGCAGAGGCAGAGAGCAAAATGGAGTCTCTCTGGTTCTGGGCCTTGTAGGCCCGAAAAGGATGAAATAGACACTTAACTCTATCAGAGTACATACACAAACCATATCAATAGGTAATACAAAGTCAGAACTACAGGATCCACCCTCTACTATAGGTAGAATGATGAAAGGACACATAATTATATCAAAGCCAATAGGCAATAGATGGATTAGAGTCAGGAATAATGGATCTATCATCATATAAAGCAGCTATCCTCTAGTTTATGCTTCTAGGTCTGAAAAGAGGGCTAAAAGGACCAAAACAAGCTAAGAATAGGGATCTAGGATGGTAGCAAGCTCAAAGTCACCATCACTCAGAAATAGAGCCAAAAACCAGGTCAGCACAGTTTCCCACTACCATCTTACTTCAAGTATTGGCTTCCAATTTGAATTTGTCATGGGACGTAGTCACTGCTTGCCAAATTTCGTGCATGGAAGAAGTATATGTGCAATAAAGTTAAATGACATCCCATGCTTTTCTATTCCTTGCAAAACACTTGTATGGCCTGTATGAGTGAAACCTGGCACAATTTAAGCATGGGTCTGGTCACTTAGTGTGGCACTTTTACTTTGGTGCCTCAGCCTAATGTCTGTCCCAGTCTGACTCTGGTCGAAATGGACAGAGAATCACTGGCAGTGTGATCTCTCGTCACTGGGAAGAGTGAATTAGTGTTATTTTTTATGTTTATTTATTTTATGCGTTTTTATATAGCGCCGACTTTACCCGAAGGTGTCAAAGCGCTTCACATTAGGAACAGTAATAATACATGAGAACAAATTACACAAAAGCAAACGTTAAGTTATATGAGGCAAAAGTGACAATTGTGAGCAAACAAAATACAAGAGGTAGCAAACGGTGCACAGGAGGAAAAAGTGGCATGTGTGCAAGTTACAAAAGCGTACAAAGTACAAGTAGAGGTATAATACTGCAATAAATGGCAGACACTCAAGCACAAGAACAAACATTACTTAAGCAATGGTGGCACTTGTGCAAGTGTCAAAAGCAAACAAAATATAAGAGGCAGCAACCAGTATGTTACAGGAGAAAAGTGACCTGTGCATGTTACAAAAGAGTAGCAAACACAGGTAGAAGGATAATACTGCAATAAATGGCAGACACTCAAACCGCAGGAACACACTGGTTTCTGCAACAACAACACGGTTGAGACACTCAGTTTTGCATCAAGGGCGCTGTCGCAAACTGAGCAGAAGTTTAGCGTAATTGAGAAAGAGATGCTGGCTGTTGTGTGGGCAATGGGAAAGTTCCGGCAGTTCCTGTGGGACACGAGGTTTCGCCTACAAACTGACAACAAGCCCTTAGTCAAGGTACTGACCTCAAGTGGGCATGCCACGGCCACCCCGCGGATTGCCAAGATGACTCTCAAATTATTGGAGTACACGTACGATGTGGAGTACATCCCGGGGACACGCAACAAGGTGGCGGACTATCTCAGCAGAGCCTCAGCCATGGAAGATGCACCCACACCTGCTGAGGAGAGTGAAGAAATGGTTGCAGTAATGGAAGACATGGAGAAAGCGATCAGCATGCAGGAATGGGCACATGCATACAGGCGAGATTAGACCTTGGAGGAGATCAAGAGGTACCTAGTCGATGGGTGGCCAGAAAAGAAGAGGCTGAAGGAGGCAACCAGGAAAATGTATGAAGTGAGAGAGGAGTTATCCATGAGTGACTCGGGAACATTTCTGTATCGTGGAGATAAGGTTGTACCCCCAGAAGAGCTCGTCCCTACATTACTGAACCTGCTGCACGAAGGTCACCTGGGCATTGTAAAGACCAAGTCGAGGGTGAAGCAGATGTACTGGTGGCCAGAAATGGATAAAATGATTGAAAGACACGTTAGAGACTGCAACCAATGCCAGGAGTCAGACAAGGTACTCAAAAAAAAAAAAATTCAAAAAAAAGTGCTTTATTCGAGTATTACTCATAAAAGCAAGACAAACATACATACAATTAAAAAAGCAATTAAATTTACATAATCAATCAAACAAGCACATACATATTTTGACAATTTTAAAACAATGACACATCATATGTACAGGTGCAGAAATCATTACCGTCGACAAATAGAGACCAGAGGGGAATGATCATAATAACAATGTAAATATCCCCAGGAAGTCATACATTAAAAAAGAATTCATTGCATTAAAAAATCAATATTAAGCCAATGACAGATTACATAAACTGAGAATAGACGAGTGTCTAGCAGTCTCTGGTCAGTTAAAAAATTTACAGAGAATAAACATTAGTTTAGCAGTCTCTGGCTATTTACCAAGCAGTTACAGAGAATAGACAAATGTCTAGCAATCTCTGGGCGACTTGATGGCAGTATTTAACTTGCCAGCAGTCTCATCCTTAAAACCCACGCCCATCCCAGGTACTTTGCAATTGCAATATTGATCCATTCTTCAGTAGTAGATTTTACTATACGCAGTGCCACCATACTACTTTTTGTACCTAAATTCCTACACATAGGAGCCAACCAGGCTTGCCTTGGGGCAGAATATACTGGGCAACAAAACAGAAAATGACCTAGGGTTTCTTTTCCTACCCCACAGGCTGGACATAGTACTGCCCCCCTGATTTCCATTTAGCTGTTAAGTTACAGAGGGGGAGCGAACCTACCCTCATTTGAAATAACAATTTCCTGTCCAGGGGGTTCAATATGTAGTCCCAATACTTTTCATAAATGGGGAACATTTTAGTTTCTAAGTAGCCAGTGGTCATAGTCCCACTGTTGGTGTTAAGTAAGCTACTATTAGCTACGTGTTCCCAAAATATGTCTTTTAACGCAGTCTTAGAGGGAAATAAAGCCCCAGCAGGATCTGTCCATAAGGCATGAAGTCCTAAATTGAACAGTACAGTCTTTAATGTTTTAAACCACCTGATTTTATTGTAATGATC
This sequence comes from Lissotriton vulgaris, assembly GCF_964263255.1. Taxonomy (NCBI): domain Eukaryota; kingdom Metazoa; phylum Chordata; class Amphibia; order Caudata; family Salamandridae; genus Lissotriton; species Lissotriton vulgaris. Next base: position 221,312,019 of record NC_141685.1, read on the forward strand.
AGCTTTAATGACATCAGAGAACCCCTCCGCATAATGAGAGAGTTCTGGTGTGGTCCAAAGTCTGCGCCAGAATAATATCGGGCGCAGTTTGGCCTTTTCCGTAAGCTCTCTTCTACCTAACTCGTAACGCAGGGGCAATAGTGGGCTGCTCTGTGGAGTACCCGTCAATGACCTCAAAAATTTATTTTCGGATAGTTGGAGTTCATGGAGGTTTTCATACCCCCATAGCTCCGCACCATACAAGGCAGACCCAATTGCTTTTGCCTCGTATATTATCAGTGGTGGTTTAATTGGTTTAGTCATTGACTTCCTATGCTCCTTAATTATAGCCCCAGATAGCTGCTTGTGCCTTAATGTAGCGATGTTAAGGTGTTGCTGCCACTTATTGTCATTGGAGATCAAGATCCCCAGATAGGTGAAGGATTTTACAACTTCGAGAATGCGGCCACTCATGGTAATATTTGATTTAAAATTTCTATGTGGGTTAAAAGCCATGAGTTTTGTCTTGGTCGCATTCACCTCAAGTCCGTGGTCAGTACAGAACCCGTCAAATATTGCCAATGCTTTTTGTAAGCTACTGGGGGTTTTTGATAAAATTAAAGTGTCATCGGCGAACATTAAAATGGGCACTTTCTCCCCAGCGAGAGAAGGGGCATCCACAGCCCGAGATTGCATGCGGGAAACAACACCATTAATAAAGAGGGTAAACAAAGTAGGGGCCATTGAACATCCCTGCCGAACCCCGCGCTCAACAGGAAATTCGGCAGTGTTGTTCCGGTATCCTCCCCATCTTATTTTGGCATAGTTGCCCTCATGCAGTCGCATGATTAAAATCAACAGATCCCCAGGGACCCCTAATGTCTCAAGCACTTCCCACAGTTTCGCCCTCGGTACCAGGTCGAAGGCAGCCCGCAAATCAACAAATGCTGCATACAGGCTGCCTCCCCCTAGCACCACGGTCTTCCACTGTATTAGTTGAAAACGGAAGACTTGATCCACAGTGCTGGTTGCCCTGCGAAATCCGGCCTGAAAGGGGGATAAAATGTTGTGTTCATCAACCCAATCCAGCAACCTATTGACAACTACTCGGCCCACTATTTTCTGGATGGTATCTATTAAACTAATGGGGCGATAGTTACCGGGCTGTGCCCGATCTCCTTTTTTGTATATAGGGATGATTACAGCACCCCTCCAGGTCACTGGGATATCTGCCCCCCTGGTAATCAAATTTTTGTTAGTCTAGTTTGTCACTATATGTTGACCACGAACTCTGAACAGGTTCTAAAATAACCGAGTATATCACTTAGCTGGCACCAAGAAGAATTCACAGCGGTACATTATATGAGCACTCCAATTTAGTGCACTCCAGTCTGTGATGCCAGCATGCACATATTCTATAGCACGCACTAAGGTTTAGAAACAGACCTTTTCCAATAGATTTTTTCCTAAGTTAAGAGCACGTTTGCACAGCACCTGTAGACACGCTCTACACCGATGAAGGCACTGTGTCAACCACCACTGTGGAATATCTGAATAATTGCATGTATCCTGCACTTCATCACTGCACTACGTAACAGGATAGTAATTATTTTATTCATTTTTCCTTTCCACAGGTTTTGCAGCACCCTAAATTTTAGGTGCGCGTTCCAGAAGTTAAAACTTTTTTCTTCTGATGCCCAAGGATTTAGGACTGGGTGTGTCTTTTAGGGGGCACATACCACCCACTTCCTTGTTTTGGTCCTGATGAATACCGGGGAATTTTCCCCTCATGGTAGAAACATGTCGACCATCACATAACACAGAGATAAGTAGGCCGTAACTTCCCTACTACTATCTCAGCTTTGGTTTTTAACCTTTGTCCAGTTACTTTTTTATTAAATCATAAATAGAAGACTACCAGGACAATTTTTAACACTTACACATTTTTGTTTGCACCCCACATCTCACAACCAGCTCCACTGCAGTTGCAGGTGTTGTAGCACACCCAAGTGACGCTAGGTCACTTAGGTGGGCCCCGATGATGGGCCCCGATGATGAAGCAAGTCACCACCAGGTGGTGAGTGAGGGGTTTCCTAACAAAGGAATAATATTTCCTTCTGTCTAAACAAAAAGCCTTCATTTACCCTCATCGGGTAGTACTCCTTCATTTTGTTTTTCCAATCAAATTTATCAACAAAAGAATGTATCTGCACCCTCTATCAGTGTCATTCACGAAAACATCTGCCGGCACCCCGTCAATACCAGGAGCCCGCCCACTACGAACAGTTTTTAAGGCAGCGAGTATTTCATTCTTAGTGAAGATGTCATCCCCAGTAGGTAAACCGTGCGTACACCTTCTATCCACTTCCTGATCTCTAGAAGCATACTGCTCGCTAAAGAACTTAACCCAAGCATCCTGGGGGACATTATTAGTGCTTGCTTCTTCTATCCTATCATGTCCCCATTTAACTATGTGCCAGAATAACCTGGAGTCCTTACGGTCACTAGCATTTTTTAAGTTATTCCAGTGTGCCTCATCCCAATCTTTTTTCGCTCTTACTATACATTTTTTGTAATGCTTCCTGGCAGATCTAATTGCCTCTAAATTCTTGTTCTTAATAGCATCACCCAAGGAGGTTCTTGCCAGCCTACATTCGTGATTGTACCAACGTGCTGGTCTGTGGGCATGCATCTTTTTATTTGACGGTTTCAGGAAATGGCCTCTAATTTCATCAAAGAGAGCTTCATGGACCTTAGTGGCATTATTTATACTAGGAAGAAACCCAGTTTCACCCTCAAGGGCCATGATAGCCTTGTCAGTTGCCATGTTTATTTTTTCCATAACCAGCTGATCAGTTTTAACACTAGTCCACCTCAGCCTACGTAAATCGTTTGTAGGTACAATCAACGGGGGTAGGGGATCGATAGAAGCACTGGGGGCAATCACATCAGACAGCCACCATTTGTGGAGGACGCAAAGAGGATTATGGTCACTCTCAAGCCTTTCCTTAACCTCCATATCAATAATGGATGACCATAGGGCCATACAGCATATAACATAGTCAATACGACTCTTGGATCTTCCATTATCAAAGGTCATGGCTGGTACTCTGTCTGACTTAGTACGACCATTCAGAGCCCTTAACCCATATTCAAGGCACATAGCATTCAGGCTTAGGATATCCTCGGTCCAGCGAGTTATTGGGGTTAAATCAAGTGCAGGGATTTCCCACAAATTGTCTTCCTCCGCACCTAAAAAAGCCTCACCAGTATCAAGGGGTTCAAAAGTACGGTTTAGGTCTCCTGCCAGTATGATGTTATTCCCAGAAGAGTGAGTGTCTAGGTAACTGTACAGAGACGATAAGACCGCAGATTTACCAGCATTTCCCCCTCTAACATATAAGTTATAGATGTCAATGGGAGTAGAGGAGTCCCTCTCTAGTCTAATGAGCTGGATGTCTTTATGATTTAGCTCTAGATTTTTTACTAGGATCTTCAGGGACTGACGGACCCATATAGTGAGACCTCCCATTGGTCTCCCCTTGGGACCTTTGATGGCCGGTACATAATAATTCATATACCCCAATGCATAAACAGGATCACAGGCCCAAGTTTCTTGGAAAATACAGACGTCGTACTTGCTAACGAATTCAAACCACTCTCCACAGTCCATTTTGGAACATAGCCCAGCTATATTCCAGGATAGTAGGTTCCCAAAGGCATGCTCCCCACATAAATCAGAACTGAGAACAGGCCTGTTCGTATTTACATCCACATTGACATTACCTTCTACTATTAGATTTGTTAATCCTACTGAAACATCTGGAGTACATAACTCGTTTGGAGAGCCCATGGCTCGATTGTGCCCCCCTATTGCACACAAGGATGAGGGTATTTGCAGCTGAGGCATACAATTAGTTATTTGTCAATCACAAGCATCTAGATTGGAAAGAGCAGAAAATCTGTTTTCTAAACCTAGTCCCCACTCAACGGAACCAAAATTCTTACTACCCCTTTTGGTTACAACATTCCATTTTGTTCTTAAGGTGCTTGGATTGGGGCCTCTGCCTTTTCGAGGATAAAAGAAGTCAAGGGTCAGTGGTACGATAGAAGTGGAGCGTCTCTGTGGCGGAAAAATATTAGGCAGTATGTTTGGTAATGCATCAGGGTGTGAGAGATTAAGCACAACGCAATCGCCCTTGAACTTTTTTTCTCTGTTCCCAATCCACTCCACTCTTCTTGCATTTACCAGTTCCTCGGCCAGTTGCTGTTTCCCCCACGGAGATATGGCCATGTTGTTGGTTAGCCAAGATAAAGATTTATTTACAAGCGATGCTGTTGATTCAGCTTCACCGGAAGCCAGAGGGGGTACATTTGCTAATACAAGAACTAATGGCGAGGCTTCCACCACCAGCTCAAATGACCCTTTCGAGGTATTAGGTTCAACAATAGAATGGGCGGGGGGTGCAACACCAGAGCTAATTTCCGGTAGGTTCATCAGAGGAGCCACTGGGGGGTTTGGAATAACAGTGGGTGGCAATTTATTTGCTAAAATGTCATTAACCAGAGGTTGTACATTGGACGTAATGACTTCAGGGAGTTTCCCTACTTCACCCAGCGTTTTACCAAGGAGACCTTCTAATTTAGTCACTTCAGCGGATAGCTTATCAATTTTGCTTATCAGAGGTTTGACTATACCTTTGATTTTTATGTCCATCAGACTGCAAAATTTCTGAAGTAGAATATTAGAGAAGGTTACATATGTTTCCCCCGAGGGATCGTCCTCCTCCTCACAAGAGGTTTTCCTTGGTGGTGTTGCAATTTTGTTTTTAGCTGACCTTAACCCCGGTCGTTTTTGTATAGCTTTTCTTTTAACCCCTGTAACCCTTGGTGCTGGAATTGGAACAATGGGAGGGGTAATAAGCTCACAGATCATAGGACTCAGAGGCACTACATCAATGTCGTTGATATCTTCGGTGCTGGCCACTATGCCACTTGGTTGAATGGTGACAGTATCCTGTGAGGGAGCTTGTGCCACTCCAGAGAGGCTAGTATTTATCAGGTTAAAAGGATCCTCAGTTTCTATGTCTACTAGTGGGGATTGTGTGGATGAGTCCAAACCCAATGAGGACCTTCTATCACTGTTTATTTTCGCCACTACCTGGACTAAATAGTTCTCCATAGTGTTAGTTACAGGCGTTGACTTTTTACCAGGCAAACCAGGCATGTGTGCAGATGGCTAGGTAACAGGACGTAATGTTTGAATGTTAAGAAGCGGATTACCTGACAGACGATGAATTTGCAGCTCAATGAACGTCTGTAGGCCTGTAGATGTTTGGGCAGAGTTCCTGGCCCAACCCAACCTTGTCCGACCTCGGACGGCCTCAGACGGCCCGCCCTTTGCCCGGGCTTCGCCCGGCGTCGCCCGCGCGCGTCCCGCGATGCGCGTTCCTACTGCTCAATTATCGCCAGGTGAGGGGGGCGTGTCAGGGCGGTGCTCCAGGGCTAGTTGATTTGTGGGTCCTGAAGTCCTGTTGTGAGTCACAGTCCGCCGACCAGCAAGGAAATGCGAGTGTTTCCCGCGAAGCGGGAAACGCGAGCAGTAATGATGGGGTCAGAGACACTGCACAGCTCAGCTCCGTAGCGCCTTCAAGAACCAAGCGCTAACGATATCCTTTTTCAGCAACAAGGGCTCTGCCTCCTCGCACAGCAGAACGGAGGTCAGAGTGACAGCAGTATTCAGCGGCAGTCACCTCGCTCCAGCGCGCCTACTGCTCAATTATCGCCAGGTGAGGGGGGCGTGTCAGGGCGGTGCTCCAGGGCTAGTTGATTTGTGGGTCCTGAAGTCCTGTTGTGAGTCACAGTCCGCCGACCAGCAAGGAAATGCGAGTGTTTCCCGCGAAGCGGGAAACGCGAGCAGTAATGATGGGGTCAGAGACACTGCACAGCTCAGCTCCGTAGCGCCTTCAAGAACCAAGCGCTAACGATATCCTTTTTCAGCAACAAGGGCTCTGCCTCCTCGCACAGCAGAACGGAGGTCAGAGTGACAGCAGTATTCAGCGGCAGTCACAAGGTACTCAAACCGTTGAGACCGGCGTTAGGCAGCTTCGAACAGCCTTGTGATCCCTGGGAAGACCTAGCTGTCGACATCCTCGGGCCGATACTAGATGGACAAGGCACGGCCAAGTACTTGTGTGTACTGGTGGACAAGTATTCCAAATGGCCAGAAGTACATGAGCAAGAGGAAATGGACTCGGATATTGTCATAAAATTCCTCACATCGGTGTTCCTTAGGGAAGGCATCTCGAGGACCATAGTGACAGACAATGGCTCTCAATTCACATCCGATAAGTGGCACAGATACACCGAAAGAAATGGAATCAAGTCAAAACACACCTCGGTGTACCATCCTGCCAGAAATGGACAAGTGGAAAGGTTTAACCGAGTTCTGATGGGGTCGATCCAAGCGGCCATTATGCAAGGAAAAGACTGGGAGGCTGAAATTCAAAGAATGCTGTGGGCGTATAGAATCACTCCCACTGCGACAGGGTACAGCCCGTTTCAGATTCTCAGAGGCAGGCACCCGTTCATGAAGGACAATGTAGTTTGGCGAGAAAAAACAGTGACCAGTAAATGGTCACCTGCTGTGGTCCAGCACATCTTGGAGAAAGCCCAGCGAGTTTACACTGACCACTACAATCAAAGAAAAAGAGTGAAGGAATCAACGTTGGAAAAAGGGGATTGGGTGAGAGTACAACAAGCACTACTGAAGAAGAAAGGCGAAAGCAAGTACAGCCCACCCCTACAAGTGGAAGAGGTGTACAGTAGAGCAGCCCTCCTCAGTGACGGAAAGGTTGGTCTCAAGATCGCATGGCCAAGATAAACAAGATTGTGAAATAGCCGGAGGAGAAAGACAACGGCACATCTGGGCAAAGACAAGAAGGAAGTAGTGAGGAAAGAGAGTCAGAAGATGGTAGTCTGGGAGGTGGAGATGAGAGCATAGAAAGTGAAGACCGGATGGAGACAAGCGTGAAGGTAACCCCAGCAAAAGAAGAATCGATATCCAGGAGATCGGGATACAGCCAAGAGAGAGAAAAGGTGGAAAGCTCCACTCCTGAGGTCCTCCAGGGAGTCACTACTCCGGTAAGGCACACACGCGTGGGGAGAATGGTGATCAGACCATCACACCTCAAAGACTATGAGTGAGACATCCACGAACACTGTACTGTTAAAATTCTGTGTGTAAAAAGGGGAGATATGTGGTGTTAGCGTTATAGATGCCAACGGCCTGCGTGTGACGTAACACGCAGCAGTGGACAACATGGCTATGCGCATCCGCGAACGGCTGTTCACGCCAGTCAGAGCCCGGCTTGGAGCCAGCTACACCTGTTACCCGGCGCTCTTCCCTGATACCTTTATGTAATTAAATAAACGTAACTTCCCCACATTCCTGCCTCAGTGTAATCATTAGGAGGAAACTTACACCTCTACAAATGGGAGGGGGTTATTGTTAAATAAATAGGAATTTTCATTCAAAAAAATAATCATATCATCCAACTAAAGGGGGTATAATGAGGTCAGAACACATGCTGCCGGATGCCCTGTCAGAGGGTGTTGTCTCGACTTTACTCAATTTTTTTAGGGGCCCATTAGTACTGCAGAGACATGTACAGCTGCGAAGACAAGCAGCCTCACTCTGCCTTTACCTTCCGCTCTCGTCAGAGGCTCCAACACTCTCTGTCAAATCGGCCGGGTATCTGAAATAATTATTTACTGGTAGGGGCAGCCATAGATAATTTAGCCCCACAGCAACAGGCATCCGAGCACCATGATTCCAGTGCCACTGCCGCCCGCAAACCAGTGCGCTCTGCAGCCAGCCTCACATCCCATTTCCCTCTCAAAATTTAGCTCTCTGCGCCCTGGCAGCAAGATGTGCCCTTAGGTCCCCACTCCCCCCTTCCGGCGCAATGGCCAAGTTTTAATGCGCAGCTCCTCCCCTTGCCGTGCCGCCCCTCCCGCTCCCCAGTTCCGAACTTCATGGCACTTTGTCTCTCTGCCCTGCCAGTGTCCCTAGGTATTGTTTAACCATTAACCCCCTTTTGCACTGTCAGCCTTGCTACTTGCTTCATGGCTGTGGAGGGGGCCTCTGGAGCACGCCCCCAACCCCTTGGAGCACGGGGCCCCCTGCACCGCGGGGCTGTGGGGCCTGTGTTACGCCCCTGATCAATCAATCAATCAATCAATCAATCAATCAGTTAATTTGTAAAGTGCGCTACTCACCCGTTAGGGTCTCAAGGCGCTCGGGGGGCGCTGCAGCTAGTGGTCGAAGAGCCAGGTCTTGAGTAGTCTCCTGAAGGCCGGGAGGTCTGTAGTCTGTCGTAGGTGTAGGGGGAGAGCGTTTCAGGTGAAAGCGGCGCTGTGGGAGAAGGATCTGCCCCCGGAGGTGGCTCTGTGGATGCGCAGGACGGCGGCCAGGGATAGGTCGGCGTAGTGGAGCTTCCTGTTGGGTAAGTATATGGAGAGTCTGCTGATGAGGTAGGCTGGGCTGGTCTTGTGGAGTGCTTTGTGTGCGTGGACCATGAGTTTGAAAGTGATTCTTTTGTTGACGTGGAGCCAGTGCAGGTCTCTCAGGTGCGGGGTGATGTGGTCTCTGCGTGGGACGTCTAGGACCAGGCGTGCAGAGGCGTTCTGGATTCATTGGAGTCTGCTGATGAGTTTGGACGGGGCTCAGGCGTAGAGGGGGTTTCCGTAGTCGAGTCGGCTGCTAATGAGGGCGTGGGTGACTGTTTTTTGCGTGTTAGTTGGGATCCATCTGTAGATCTTGTGGAGCATATGGAGGGTGTGGAAGCATGATGAGGAGACTGCGTTGACTTGATTGGTCATGCTGAGCTTGGAGTCGAGGATGACCCCCAGGTTGTGTGCATGGTTGGTTGGTGCCGGGGGGGGGGTCACAGGGATTGAGGCCACCAGGAGTCGTCCCACGACGAGGGGTTAGGCCCGAGGTTGAGGATCTCCGTCTTATCCGTTTTGAGCTTGAGCCGGCTTGCCTCCATCCAGTCGGCAACGGCCTTCATACCCAGGTGCAGGTTGTATTTGGCGGTGAAGGGGTCCATGGTGAGGGAGAGGATTAGCTGGGTGTCGTCGGCGTAGGAGATTATGTTGAGGTCGTGTAGTTTGGCGATGCGCGCAAGGGGAGCCATGTAGACGTTGAACAGCGTCGGGCAGAGGGAGGATCCCTGCGGGACGCTGCAGATGGTTTTGGTGGTTCTGGATTGGAAAGGGGGGAGGCGGACTCTCTGGGTTCTGTCAGTGAGGAAGGAGGTGGTCCAGTCCAGGGCCTTTTTTCAGATCCCTGCGTCGTAGAGGCGTGTGCGAAGTGTGTGGTGGCAGACAGTGTCGAAGGCGGTGGAGAGGTCCAAGAGGATGAGGGCTGCTGTCTCGCCGTTGTCGAGTAGGATGCTGATGTCGTCTGTGGCGGCTATGAGGGCGGTGTTGGTGCTGGGGTTGCTGAGGAAACCAGAATTGGCGGGGTCCAGGATGCCGTTGTCTTCTAGGTAGCGGGTGAGATGGGTGTTGACGGTCTTTTCGATGACTTTTGCTGGGAACTGAAGTAGGTGAGATGGGCCGGAAGTTCTTGAGGTTGCTCGGGTCTGCCTTGGGCTTTTTTAGTAGGGCGTTTATCTCGGCGTGCTTCCCGATCTCGGGAAAGGTGTTGGTTTCGAAGGAGAGGTTGATGATGTTGTGCAGGTGGGGTGCGATGCGGCTGTTGGCTTTGTTGGTAATGTGGTGGGGGAGAGGGTCCGATGGGGAGCCTAAGTGGATGGTACTCATGGTCTTGATTATGTCTTCGGTGCTCACGTTGGTCCATGTGGTCAGAAGGTCGTGGTCGGTGGGGTTGGGTGAGTTCGTCGTAGTGGGGTCCGTTGGGTTTATCCGGGAGTTGAAGCTGTTGTGGATGTTGGTGATTTTGTGGTGGAAGAAGGAAGCGAGGGCGTTGCACAGGGCTTGCGACGGCAGGATTTCGTTGGTGCAGGAGCTGGGACTGGAGAGTTCCTTTACGATGTTGAAGAGCTCTTTGCTGTTGTGTGCATTGTTGTCGAGGCAGTCTGTGAACGAGGCTCTTTTGGTGGTCCTGATGAGGTGGTGATGGTTGCGGATGGCGTCTTTGTGAGCCCCTGATTGTAATGACATGCGATATAATGCCTGCGTTGTGGTGACATTGGTTGTAGTGTCATGTGTTGTAGTGACATTCGTTGTAAGGGATGTTGCGTTGTAAAGGTTGTTTCCTGATGGGAAAACCACTCAAAGGGACCTTTTCATAAAACAGCACCTGATCTTCAGTTATGATCAAACTTTGATTCCCAATTTCTAACTATATGGTAGGAAAATAACTTCTATTGACATTTTATAGAGTTTCCTTAGGGGTATCTTGAGGTCTTATTTGTACACAATCACATATCTATTCATCCATCAATGTACTATGTCACCCCCATATTCATTCATATCATTTTACCATTTCACTCTTTGGGGCCAGTTGATATTTTCTTTATAGATTCTGCAATATGTTCCTGTATCAACAGCCCATAACAGCTTTGCAGGTAAAGATTTGAGCTATCACAGACACTATCTAACATTCACCCAAAAAAGTTCAGATATATTGGATTTGCCAACTCTTGTTTAACTTCTAGTTGCTAGACTTTACATATCTATATCTATGGTTACCCAGACCCCTGGTTGGCATCTCTCATCCTGCTGTGGCCTAGGCTGCTTCAGGTCTATGTAACCTTCATCTTTGACATTTTGCCAATAAATTACCTTAAGTCCTGCAGTCTTTACCTTACTCAGCCATCATTTTCTGTAACTAGGACCTCACCTGCCAGACCCAGACCTGTCTGCAGGAGTGCACTCCAGGGTAGGAGTGAACTTATTGAACTCAATGAGAAACAGCTGCAAGTCTACAGGCTCTCTCCGAATCTGTGCTCTGAACCCAAGAATCACTTTGTAATTATAAGGATTCTTAAATCCAAGATGTGTGTTCAATGTTTTTCTTTCTTGATCCTCCAATACTGAGTGTAACTTCCTCCTCTTTCTATTCATAAATAGACTTCTTAAAATCATTTTGTAAGTCTTTAAAGACTTTCCTGTTTCCATCTTGATAGTGTTTCATTCCTTGCAGACACTTCTGTATGTATGTATGTCTGTATGTATTTATATTTGTAAAGCGCTCTGTAACCCTACGGGCATCCTGGTGCTTCTATCTTTGCTCTTTGAGGAAAACGCTTGCTGGAGCAAACAAATGATAAAATAATCATTTTATCAGCTTACATAGTGTATTTATGTTTGCCTTCGGTAATCTTTCTTTTCCAGGGAACAATCTCATCTACATCCTGACCCCACACACACACACATCCAGCACCAGAGCCACAGAACCCCTAGAAACACTTACTGCCCTCTATATCCCTATTGGTAACCCCCTACCTTTCTGGGCCAGCCTTCTTCCGAAAGAAAAAGACATATGACCGAGCGTTCTCTGGAGCTGCCCCCAGAGTTTGGAACTCACTCCCTCCAAGCATAAGGAAGATCCAAAATTTTGTATCATTTAAACGGGAACTGAAGAGCCACATGATGGGTAAATACCCCGCATAGGGAAGCCCACTGATCGTTGGTATGAACATTTTTGTTAGAAGAACGGTGGTCCTTGTTACGAAGATTTTGAAGATCATTAACTGACAAATGACTGTCTCCATGTACAAGCCTTGCCTGTACCTTAATAGCTACCTCATGTATAGATGATCCTTATAAATGTATCTCACAACCTGAACTATATAACCCTACCTCATGGCTATGTGATCTGATAACGGCATCGCACAGCAAATATTATATAACCACTACTTCACACTTGTTTGTCTATACTGTCCTTGACATATACTAAGCCTTACTCACCTCTTAATGCTAATTGCACATGCTTATGAATATATCAATGTAATCAACCCCTCTCAGCCACATATCTACCTCATATATGTTTGCTCTGTATAATTCTATGATATTTGCAACCTGTAACCTACCCCCTATGTTAAGCGCTCTGATACCCACGGGTCTTGTTCGCGCTATACAAAACACTACAAATAAATAAATAAATAAATAAATAAATGCCAGTGCCTAAAAAATGCTACACTTTATATCTTATTTTTATTGCTGCTGTTTCTTAGCTATTTCCTTTTTTTCTTCTACTATTTCATAGGTTTTTGTATTTCCTCTGCTGCTTCCCCAATACTCAACCTCTTTGGGCATCCTGGCCCTGCTTTTCATTCCACAGATTTCTCCAATGACCATTCTTACAGCTCCATCTATTTTCTTGCTTGTTTGTCCTTTGTTTCTTTTCAAGTGTTTTCAGTTCCTTATATTCCATGTCACTTGTCCGTAAACTGCCCTTAAGCACTTTCTCTTATTTTCCAAAGAGCTCTCTTTAGAAAACATCTCTTACCCATCAGGGTCATCTTCCTTTCTCCTCACTGTCTCTAGTCTCCTCTACAAACATTTCCAGCAAGTGCTGTAACTCCTATGTTTTCTCTAGTATTTTTCTATTACAAAGACCCTCATGAACCCCAACAGACCATGCTCACAACCGTGGCATCATTCTGGAAAGAAAGCTCTCCATGAAAACATAGATCAATGCATTCTACTCTGCCTACTTCCTCTCCCTTTGCATACTCCATAGGAGCTTCAAAGGGTTCCCTGTCAGCACCAGATGGAAGAGGTGTGGCGCAGTGGGCAGGGTGCCTCACTCCGGACCACAGGGTTCGTGGTTCGATCCCCGGCTCTGGCAGCAGATTGGCCCAGCACCAGTGTGCGTAATCTTCCCGACAGCCCCCAGTGCCGGGACACCTCCGTTGGAGGTAGCTGTCTGCTTTACAAATGCAGGCATTTACATATTAACTTAGACTTACTTCAATCTCCTCTCTACCCTCATGATTTCCCTCAGGTCTTTGGCCAACTTCTCCAGTTAATACCCTATTAACCCCTCATTTCTTTGCAGTCCCTAATTTCCTTCTCTGGTTTTAGCTCTTCCTGCTCTTCTTCCCAGTAGTCTCCCATTCCTCCGCTGCACTCTACTGATCCCTCTCACTCCTCATCTGTCCATAGCCTTATATCTTCCTATTTGTTTGCAGGACTCTCTTCTCATTTCACATTCATTCCTTGATGTCCCCTCTGTTGTGGCCTCCGATCTCACACCCTTATTGCTAAGCTGTGTCCACTCTCCCCTGTTCCTCCTTAGCTCTCTCTAGTACCTCTCTCTTGAGCTGTCCATGGGTTTTCCTCTACTGGTTTGTCTTTCAGTAATATTCTTGGTCAGCCACTTCCACTGTTTCCTCTTCCACCTCCTGATGATAACCGTCATTATTTCTTCTCTCCTCTCCAGGCTCCTCATGGTGCAGACGGGAAATTGCAGGTACGTTGATCCATCTAATCTTCCAAGGCAGCCATAACTCAAAATAGGGGTTTGCTGGGACAATCTAATTGTAAATATAATTCACACAAAGTTCCTACCCACACAGGAATAACTTATAACTCTGAGCAGGAGCAGGCATACATATGAACAAAGGGCAATTTGGAGGATATAATGCTAAATTCACTTCCCTTTCACACTTCTTTTATACATATTCTACAATGAGTCTAGTGGAGGATAGGCCTCGTGAAGGTATGTGAACCTCAAGATTGCAGCTGACGAGCAGGTGCTTGGCTCTTCTCATGGGCTTAATGTGAGAAGACATTGAACACTTAGTAATGTAGAAGATAGTAGAAAGCTGACTTCACTAAACTAGTAATTTTGGCTTGTCTAGTGAACTTCAAAACAAGTCTACCCTTACCTGACTGCAGTGTACAACATTGATATACAAGAGGGCATTACATTTAAGATGTGTGTTAATGTACAATAATGCAAAAGCACTGGTAGTAAATGAAGCAGGTACAACAACAATTTCCCATAAGCCTTGTCTCCTATGCGATTGTGGACATTTTATGTTGTCTATGTAGAGCTAAGAACACAAATACAATTGCGAATTAAAAAACAATCCTCTTAAATATGTTTTTTCTTCTGTGTTCTTTTTTCTTCCACTAATTTCTTATAAATGAAGATATGATGTTCATCATTTACATCTGGACCTTACAGGTATAGCTTAAGCATGCTTTGAAGTAGGGCAAATGCTTGAAGAATGTTTGGAAAAATCCACTATGTAACACTTGCGTGGACACTCACTATGTGTCCACAGGATTTCCCGGACAATTGATCTCACAATCCCTGGGGAAAGCTATGATAAAACCTAGGAGGGTATCATGCACACATAACGAGTTTATGTATTTGTATTTCTCTGACATAAGGCAGATTTAAACAACACATTACTCCTTGTGTTCAGCTTCATTCATACATGATCAAACCATTCCTTGTCATGTTTGTTTTCACCCCATGGGTTTCTACAACCGTTCCTTGCATGCACTGTCTTTCCCTCTCCTGCTCTCTATGCCTCTATGGCTCCCTACTTGCTAGACTCATGCAGAAAGATAGGTGCCCTGAGTACTTTATTGTGTTGTTCTCATTAGGACCATTTCCACTCCCTTGTTCCCTTCTTTAGCTTCTCTGTCAACCCTCGTGCTTTGAGGCAAACTTACAGCCGCATAAATAGCAATACGAAGAACTCGCATAACAAGCCTGTGGTTTCAGGTGATTTCAGGACAGGGGATATCTGCCTGGGTAACTCTAGGTCAGTGTGCATTGGTGCCCAGGTGTCTGTTAGTCTCTCTGATTGAATGTTTGGGGGTGCCTGGGGGTTAACGACTGGGTAGACTATTTTGCTATTTGTCCCATGAGCTGTGGGGAACCACATCCACAAAAAGCTTGAGAAGCCTATTGGCCTTGGTGACTGGGCAGGAAGGGACATGGCTGGTAGCAGTAGATGGGGTAAAAGGCAGAATGGGGTTTGCATGGGGCGCAGAGAGACCCAGCGACCATGCAGTGGCCCAACTGTCATTAAAGCACTCCAGCACTGAAACTTGTCCATCATTAAGGTGGCAGATGCCATCAAAGGGCATGTTCAGAAAGAATGCCTGCACATCCCTCGATAAACCAGTAGCTCTCAGCCAGGCATGGCATCTTTGTCCAACTGACCATGTGGATATGCTGTTAAGTTAATCCATTATATGCAGTTTGCAATGAATGGTGAAATTTGCTGCATCCCTACCATTGGCATAAGCCAGTATCAGAATGGCTCGGGCCTCCTCCCAGAGCCTTGACTGCACTTGCACAACCGAATGCCAAACTGTGTGGGTAAGAGGCATGTAGAGCAAGGCTGGTGGGCACGAACATCCTCTTGCCAAAGGTAATCAGCCTCTTGCATTCCCTATCCTGTGGAGTGGTATGGAACACACCAGGTTTGATTTTGGAGGCAGACAACAACCAGACTCTCTGAGGTGGGGTGCTGGGAAAGCTGGATTCCCATGAGCAATGCAGTGGCGGCAAGCAACTTTCCTATGAACATGAATCCCTCTGCAGAGCTTGGTCCATGCCTAGAGCATGCAAAAGACACACAATTGATGGACGGAATGCAGAATAAATCAAAACATTCAACCAGTGTAAAGAGATCTGGGTTAAATCTACCATGCCACCCCAGTTTAGACCTGCCATATGCAAATCGGTATTGGATCTGTGCCTCATGGGAACAGCCTAGCCCGAACTGCTAAGCCAGGTCCTCCCTGGACCAGAAACAAGCATCCTAGGACTGGGTTCAGGGTTTCAGTGCATGACATCTGTGAGGGTTTCTCAAAGGGAGAACAGTTATACAGTGTTGACTCAAGGCATAAGCCCCTCTGTTCTTCTTGACAGTCACTGAGGGCAGCATAAGGTTTAGGACATAAGCCTCCCTCTCACCACAATGACAAAGGAAGCCCCTTCCTCTGTAGTGACACTTGGAGGAAAACTCTGTCCAGGGCTTTGATGGTTCCTCATACTCATTGTCCATGGGCTCTTCTAAGGGGTTCTCCTATCCCTACAGATCGTCTCCAATCATGGAATCATCCTCTCAAAGATCTGTGCTATGTTTGGATCATGGCAGAAGGTGATCTGAAAACTATGATTAACTATGAAATTATAAAGTATGTTGCTGTGGAAAAATATCTGATGGCCTTCTGAACACGGACCCTCAAGAACCCCAACAGACCATGCTCGCAGCTGTGGCATAATTCTGGAAAGAACACTCTCCTTGAAAACACAGATCAATGTATTCTCTTCTGCCTTCCTCACTCTTTGCTTGCTCCATAGGAGCTTCAAAGGGTTCCCTGTCAGCACCAGATGAACAGTCATGCAAGTCCTAGTCACTAGCACGCTGGACTTCGGCCAGGCACTGTATGTAGGAATCACCTCGTACCTCCTGAAGAGACTAAAGACCATGCAGAATTCAGTAGACAGACACATCCTCAATCTCCTTAAGTGGACCCATATCACCCCCACCAAAAGAACCTCCACTGGCTGCCCATTTGGAAGAGATATCAATTCAAGATAGTGACCCACACATACAAGGCTCTACAAATCAAGGACCAACCAGCAAACATCAACCACTGCCTGAACTTACACCAACCGTCCAAACACCTCTGATCCACCTACCTGTCCCTTGCTCACAGCCCCTACATCTGCTGAAGCAACAAAGTCTAGAATCACCTCCCCCTTCACCTCTGGACCTCATTTTCTCTGCTTAAATTCTGGAAAGGACTCAAGACCTTGCTATTCAAGGGAACCTTCCCTAAGCAGCAGGTTTCTTGGTGCATGGATATCCTCACAGATTATTAGCTGTGCTCAATAAATCCTGTTTGATTGATTGATTGCATCCTGATATGTGATGCATGCCGCATTCTGACTGCTCAGAGGTCTCCTTTCATATGGCTACTCTTGAAACTGTTCATTGGTGTGGCTTACCTTTTCTGTAATTAACTCCATTCTGGATGTATTGGTGTACTTATAGGCTATAGCCTAAAGGTTAAGCTCTGTTTAAAAGTATAATTTAGATGGATTCAATTGTCCTCCCCACAGTTATTGATGCAAAACGGCAGTCATTGGCTTCTCCCTTCACAGAAGCATGTGGACAGTCATAAAAAATCTGAAGACTGCTAAAGGCTCCGGACCTATGTGGCTTCATTTTATAAATTCTTCTGCCAGAGTTAGAATCCCCCCTAATTTAATTATATCACACATTCTCACCTTCAGGAGTGATAGCAAGTGCACCAGCAGAAGATGTCATCATTGTGATTCCAAAAGATAGGAAGGACGTATCTTTTATGAAAATTACAAACCAATCTCGTTAATGAATTTTGATTGTAAAATGTATGCAAAAGCTCTTACCTCCCGCCTAAATACAATTATACCTATGCCGATTCACCACTCACAAATGGGTTTTGCTAAAAACAGGCTATCTAGTGACAACACTAGATTATTTTCTCATGTCATTGATGAAGCCTCCCTCACACCTTCTCCTACAGTGCAATAGCTTTGGATGCTGAGAAGGCCTTTGACAATGTTGCCTGGCCATTACTAAAAGAAGTCACAAATTCAGTCTTGACAACAATTTTATCAGGATTGTGCTGACATTATATACGCAGCCTACAGCAAGAGTCCCAACTAAAGTCTACCTTATCGGTCTATTTTGTTCTAAAAGAAGGTACAAGACAGGGATGTCCTCTGCCACCACCTCTTTTTCCATGTGCTAGTGACCTCCTATAGCAAACTATAAGAGATAATAAGGGAATGGTGGGTATTGCTTTTGGTAACCTTACAGTTAAAGTTGCACCTTATGCAGACGACATCTTAGTCTTAACTAAACATGCAGAGTCATCCACACATGTACTGTCAAAAACTATTGAAGCTTACTCCTGAGTCTCTGGCTACTCCCTAAATCGAAATACATTTGAAGTAATGGAATCTAATAAACTGGGAGAAAGAGACGTTTTCAGTGATTCAGGGTTATATTTGATGACAAGGGGCCCGATTTAGGTAAATCTGATTTACCGACTCTAGAATACCGAATTTTACCAATTCGGTATTCTAGATTCTGTAAATCAGATGTAGGTAAAAAAATCGGTAATTTTTACCGAATCTGTATGATTCAGTAATTACCGAATCGGTATTTACCGATTCGGTAATTGCCATTGATTCCTATGGGCCTTGAGGCCCATAGGAACCAATGGCAATTACCGAATGGTAAATACTGATTCGGTAAAATTGCAGAATTGACAAGGGGACAGGGTGTCACTTTGATACCCTGTTGCACCCCTGATTCAGGCTTCACATACATGCCCTTAGGGCATGTATGTGTGCCACATGGCACAGGTGTACATGCACAGATGTGCATGTACACAGGAATTCGTTATTTACCATCAAATAGTATATGATGGTAAATAACGAACTCTTAGGGGCCTGTGGCACTGTTTTCAGTGCCACCTACATCCCACATTACAGATTCTGTAAATTTACTGATTCGGTAATTTACAGAATCAGTAAATTTACCGATTCGGTAAATTTACAGAATTGGTCATTTTTAGGCCCCCTACATCAGAAACTACAAATACCGGTCGGTAGCGGCCGAAATCGGCAGTTACAGACCGGTATTTGGTGACCTACATCTGGCCCTAGATTTCTAAAATATCTAGGTATCTATTTCAATGATAACCTCCAGAAATCCCTCAGGCATAATGAATATATTACTTTGCAAAACGTAGTGAATATATGAGACAGTTTGTCTCCAAAATACCTAACATGGTAGGGGAGATTTGAGACATTTAAAATGATGATAACTTCCCTGAAGAGATACTCAATACGTCCTGGGAACGCTGGGCGGCTGTGGTTTTGCACAGCTGGGCTGAAGTCCCACGCACATTGCGGGTAATACCATTGACAAGGTCTTCTCTAATGATCCTAGGCTAAAGGTGTAGCAGCCAATCTTTTAACAAAAGATCAATCTTTTCTTTTGTTTTGTTGTTTCTCCATTTTTTCTCCCTTTCCTTTCGAGACCATTTCTGCGATTTGGTCAAATGGTGATGCTCTTTATTTTGGTTATACAGGGCCAGCCAATCTCCTTGCCTGGTCTTACAACTTTGCTGTCCTGTTTGACCTATAATTTCAGGCGTTAGTATCACCTACCGCTTGCGACAGGAAACTGGAGGAAAAAAGGAATGTTAACCTTATAAATAAGGAAGCACTCGCATTTCCTTAATAAGCTGAACCCTCTAAGCAGCTTGATGCTAATTCTGCTGCTGTGGATCTATCCCAAATCTTAACAGTAGCAATGGACTCCCTTGCGCCGGTCAAGAAGCATTATTCCGCAAGATTAAGGCCTTTGGCTCCCTGGTTCACAGAGAGCCTCAGAAAACTCAGACAGGAATGTCGTAAACAGGAGAGGCTGTGGCTTGCTCAGTTAGAACCCCCTGAGAGGGAACGACATAAGCAATGTCTGAAAGACTAGAAAGTGGCCATTATGGAAGAAAAGAGATTATACTTTTCCAGGGTTAGCTCTTCCCTGAAATCTTCTAGGGATCCCTTTAAGATCATTAATTCTCTCATTTCCCCGCAGGTATCTGATCCCTCAGAGGCTTTGCAGGAACTCTGTGAGAAAATTTCGGATTTTTTTCAAGCCAAAATTTCCGATATTTATGCTCTTTTGTAAACAGCGAACTCCAGTACTAGGTCCGGAATGCTAACCTCTATTCCTTCCGGTGAGATCCTGCCTTTGGGGAAGACACCCGGGCTCCTCACCTTTCCCCCCATGTCATTGGAGGTGACAGATAAACTCCTGGACTGTGTCAACTCAGGCTCCCCTCTAGATCCCTGTCCTCTTAAGGTGTTGAAAACCTGCCGGGAGATTGTGATCCCCGTTTAAGGCAGTTATCAAGGCTGCCATTTCGGAGGGAGTTTATCCCTTGCTGTGGAAGATAGTGGTGGTGAAACCACTATTGAAGAAACCCTCTTTAGATCCTGGTGAACTGAACATTTTTTGACCAATCTCTTTGCTTCCCATTCCTGCTAAGATTTTGGAGGCTTATCTAAATCTCCATCTTAGCACTTACCTAAAAGACCACCATCTCCTGGATGGTTCTAAACATGGTTTCAGGAGATTCCATAGTACGGAGACAGCCCTGACGACAGTCTTTAACAACATCCGGACTCAGGTTGATGCTGGCCACACCACTCTTCTGGCACTTTTGGATCTCATCGCAGCCTTTGACACTTTGTCTCCTCATAGGCTGGTGGCTCGCCTTGGAGAGATAGGTGTTGTGGTTACTGCTCTGAGTCTCCTTGCCTCATCCTTAGCGAACAAGAGCAGAGGGTGAAGCTGGGCCAGTTTTTTTGAGCCCCTAAATGTTTACAGTGTGGTGTCCCCCAGGGCTCTTCTTTGAGCTCTACACTCTTTAATATCAATGTGGCCTGCTAGCAAAAGTGGTGAGATCTTTTGGGCTGGAGTTGTGTGGTCCTATGAGGACGACACCCAAATAATGTTCTCCATAATGCATACTGTAAAATATTCTGCCTTCAATTTTAGGAGCTGTATGGAGGCAGTTTCCCTTTGGAGGGTGGAAAACTTTCTGAAGCTGAATGGAGAGAAGATTGAGCTCTTGATTTTTGGGAGCAACCGGGAAATGTGGTCTAGTGACTGTCGGGCAGCTTTGCTGGGAGTCTTCCCCTGTCCAGTTTCTCATGGGATGAACCTAGAGGTGATTGTAGACAATGCCCTCTCCCTGGATCTTCAGGTAAACAGGACCGCCTCCACCTGTTTCGGCCTCATCAGGATTCTCATAAAGATTCCCCATTACCTTTCTTTTGAAGCACGCAAATAGTCCGTCATGGCCTTAGTAACGTCCAGCTTGGACTATTGTAATGCCCTTTATCTGGGCATTAATAAAGGTCTTATTCACCGGTTACAGATGGTGCAGAATGCCGCGGCCAGACTGGTATTGAATCTTCCTAGACATCATTCAGTTACTGCCTCTTTCAAGCTTCTGCACTGGCTCCCGATGGACCGTAGGATCATGGTCCAGATCTTATGTCTGACTCATGAATACTTTTATAACTCTGGCTCTGAGGGCATCAAGTCGATTGTCCAGCATTATGCTCCCATCAGATCCCTTCGGTCTTCAGACAAAAATGTGCTCACTGTTCCCAGATATAAGAAGGTTAAATGGGGTGGCAAAGCTTTCTCCACTGCTGCGCCCAAACTGTGGAATCCCCTTCTAGTATAAATTTCTAGTCTGGTCTCTCTTCCACTATTTCGCAAGGCCTTAAAGACTGACTTTTTCGTGATTCTTCAGTTTGAGCATGTTCTTCCTCTCTCCGTCTCCTGATGCTTGCAAACAATTTCCTCTGGAACAATAAAAAACTGAGAATCTCACTGAAGAAACGAGGGGGGCATATTTACAAGCCCCTAGCGCCACCTGAGCATCATCATTTTTGACATACTGGTGGAGTTGCGCCATTCCGCATATTTACATATTCCCCATATTTTAAATATGCCCCTTTCCACTGCAGTCCTCTGCAGCAGAGGGGCGAGTGAGCATTTTACTGCAACATCCCTTGATTTTTGATGATGCCCCAGATTTACAAGGCTGGGGCAGCTCCAAAAACTAAGGCCAGGTAATACCTGTTCTATGTGTGTTGCAGAATGTAGCACACATAGAAAGAGCAAATTGTCAAACCCCACTGACCTTTACTAATTTACAACATTTCTACCATCTTTATAATTCGGAATTTTACTATTTCCCTAAGCTAATATTGATTTTAGCGATATCTAAAGCTACTTTCTCACTCTCTACTATCCTGGATTTATATTTAACTAGCAGCCTGCCCCGATGTTGTCCGGGGCAGAAGGGGGCTGGGGGCAGCACCGCTGCAGGAGACGCGCAGCAGAGCGGCCAGCAGCGGGAGCAGCAGGGCGTACTTACCAGCATCACGTGCGCAGGGTGTTGTTTCCTTGCCCCCGTTTCCTTGCTCCTGGCCGCTTCTTCCCACGCTCCTGTCCGGACTCCGGAGGCTGTCGGTTTGGCGCTCCTGTCCGCTTCTGCCCACACTCCTGTCCACTCTTGGCATGTCCGACTCCGGAGTCCATCGGTTCGGCGCTCCTGTCCTGCCCGCTTCTGGCCACGCTTCTGCCCAAGCTCCAAAGGTAATCAGCCTCTTGCATTCCCTATCCTGTGGAGTGGTATGGAACACACCAGGTTTGATTTTGGAGGCAGACAACAACCAGACTCTCTGAGGTGGGGTGCTGGGAAAGCTGGATTCCCATGAGCAAGGCAGTGGCGGCAAGCAACTTTCCTATGAACATGAATCCCTCTGCAGAGCTTGGTCCATGCCTAGAGCATGCAAAAGACACACAATTGATGGACGGAATGCAGAATAAATCAAAACATTCAACCAGTGTAAAGAGATCTGGGTTAAATCTACCATGCCACCCCAGTTTAGACCTGCCATATGCAAATCGGTATTGGACCTGTGCCTCATGGGAACAGCCTAGCCCGAACTGCCAAGCCAGGTCCTCCCTGGACCAGAAACAAGCATCCTAGGACTGGGTTCAGGGTTTCAGTGCATGACATCTGTGAGGGTTTCTCAAAGGGAGAACAGTTATACAGTGTTGACTCAAGGCAGAAGCCCCTCTGTTCTTCTTGACTGTCACTGAGGGCAGCATAAGGTTTAGGACATAAGCCTCCCTCTCACCACAATGACAAAGGAAGCCCCTTCCTCGGTAGTGACACTTGGAGGAAAACTCTGTCCAGGGCTCTGATGGTTCCTCATACTCATTGTCCATGGGCTCTTCTAAGGGGTTCTCATATCCCTACAGATCGTCTCCAATCATGGAATCATCCTCTCAAAGATCTGTGCTATGTTTGGATCATGGCAGAAGGTGATCTGAAAACTATGATTAACTATGAAATTATAAAGTATGTTGCTGTGGAAAGATATCTGATGGCCTTCTGAACAAGGACCCTCAAGAACCCCAACAGACCATGCTCGCAGCTGTGACATCATTCTGGAAAGAACGCTCTCCTTGAAAACACAGATCAATGTATTCTCTTCTGCCTTCCTCACTCTTTGCTTGCTCCATAGGAGCTTCAAAGGGTTCCCTGTCAGCACCAGATGAACAGTCATGCAAGTTCTAGTCACTAGCAAGCTGGACTACGGCCACGCACTGTATGTAGGAATCACCTCGTACCTCCTGAAGAGACTAAAAACCATACAGAATTCAGTAGACAGACACATCCTCAACCTCCTTAAGTGGACCCACATCACCCCCACCAAAAGAACCTCCACTGGCTGCCCATTTGGAAGAGATATCAATTCAAGATAGTGACCCACACATACAAGGCTCTACAAATCAAGGACCAACCAGCAAACATCAACCACTGCCTGAACTTACACCAACCGTCCAAACACCTCTGATCCACCTCCCTGTCCCTTGCTCACAGCCCCTACATCTGCTGAAGCAACAAAGTCTAGAATCACCTCCCCCTTCACCTCTGGACCTCATTCTCTCTGCTGAAATTCTGGAAAGGACTCAAGACCTTGCTATTCAATGGAACCTTCCCTAAGCAGCAGGTTTCTTGGTGCATGGACATCCTCACAGATTATTAGCCGTGCTCTATAAATCCTGTTTGATTGATTGATTGCATCCTGATATGTGATGCATGCCGCATTCCGACTGCGCAGAGGTCTCCTTTCATATGGCTACTCTTGAAACTGTTCATTGGTGGGGCTTACCTTTTCTGTAATTAACTCTGTTAGAAACAGGATCCCTGGCTGGCCAGGGCTCACGCCAAAGTCAGTCAGAGACCACCACTCCTAAGACAGGGCAAGGGAGTTACACGCCAAGATAACCCCTGCTGACCCTCTAGGTAACGTGGCGCGAGCAGCAAGGCTAAACTTGGAGGCGGTATGAGTTAAGTATTTGCGCACGCACCCCAGTAACAACACCCAAGGCCCACCACAAAGAAAACTCCACACAAGGTTATATAAAAATAGCCTTTGTATTATAGTAAAAACACATTAGATAGCACACAAACTTTACAATGTGCCAGATGCACGGGCAGAATTTACAAGGGATTATGTACAGGACAGGGCCATGTGGACCACTGTCAGGGGTAGGCACTTGTTAGAAATAATACTTGTAGGTATACACTTAGCACATAAACATATAATGACTAGCACCAAAATAGTACATGTAGCACACAACCAGTAATCACTGGTAAAGAGTAAATATCTCCTACGCAACCCTAAACACTGTAGGAAAATCACGCAGGGAACTAGGACTTCATCATCAGGACAAAAGGAAGGAATACCATCACCTAAGCAGGTCACTTTTAGCAAAGGGAAGGAAACCTAAACAATCACCTAAGCAGGTCACATTTAGCAAAGGAGATAAACATAAAATAACTAAGCAGGTCACTTTTAGCAAAGGTAATGGGACATCTGATGGAGCAAGGATTCGCACGTAACGCGACTTGCTCTCTTCATGAACCTCGACTTAAATCATAACTGTACTAACTCCGATTGTTTGTCATTTATTTGTATTTCCCCAACACACGGGTGTCCCTAGGAGGCTTGCCTATGTGTTTTTTCATCGTAATCAAGCTTGCACATTAATAAAATGGCCGCTTTGCAGAAATCCAGTCTGCGCATGCGTCGGTCATACCCATGTGATGTGACGCACTCGCAATCTGGAGGGAAAAGTTCGCACATGCGCAGTGATGTTAAAATGGCCGCTTGTCACTAATCATGCTTCATGCTATCTTAAGCTGCTTTTGTCTATGCATCTTTTCTGCACTAACTCTTAATGCTATAAGTATTATAAAATAAGGGATTAAGAGTAGTTGGTCATGGTATACAGTGTATTCATTTTATTCTGTGTTATTAATTTGTTTTCGCTTACTTTTCATGTACCGCATAAATGAGGGCCTTGAATTGGGAATGGAATCCATTTTGCAGCTGACGTATCCCTCATCATGTGACCAAAAATCTGGGACGTGCAGCAATGGAACCTGACCAGATTGGCCATTGAAAAGGGGACTGTCCTTTCCAGGCGCACCTTTGCCCTTGAAGATGTGCTATTTCTATTCTGAAATGCGCAACAACGTTGCAAACCTTTTCTTCACTATTGTACTTTCCCACACGTATGCCTGGGAACCCAGATGTTAGGGGGAGGGTAATGTCACGTGAACTTACGTAATAGAAATATAGGTGGTGACAATTGTCTTAAACCACCTCCCTTGACCAATCAGAAGATGGGACTTTGTCATTTTGCAACATTTATGGTTGGTCTTGGGAATCTAAACCTGTATAAATAGCCTAGCTTAGCTTAGAGAAATTGTCCGACTTGTCCGAGTAGCAGACCTGTCACTGACCCTACGAACTCTATAGGTGCCTGATACAGAGTGCTGCGGAGCATTCTGCCTGAAACTTTCCACAAACTCCAAGGGGTGGAAATTAGTCCTAAGTGCTAAGCGAAGCACTTTGCTGGGAGATTCGAAGACCCAACCGGGGTTATTGGCGGATTCCGTGCAGAAGAGGGGGTAACGCTGGCGTTGCATCCGATGCTGTGAGGGGTTGGTCGAGCCTTGGTGAACCCAGTCCAGACCCAGACCTGAGGGGTATCCTGTCCTGACTGTCCATGAGCTGTACCTGCTCACCTTCTGGTATTCCCTGAATCCTTGAGGGTCCATGTCCCGTTCTTTCCCAACTGACCCGTGGCCAGGGTTAGTCCTCATTCTCACCTAGGTAACTATTGACATAGGTGTCTGTCTATACTATTACCCGCAACTTTTCCTTCTCTGATTAAAGCAATCTTGCCTGTGATATTCTCCATATCTCTTTTGAATGTAATTTCATGCAATTGATTAGTAGTAAATGTTCCACTTTTACCCTTCCTATAGGACATTGTTAAACCCGACTGTTTATCTAGCTTGTTCCACTTATTCCCTTTCCCTTAGTATGGTTGCCGTGAAGTTAGTAAGATAGCATAAGGTTTAGGAAATAGTATAAAATTATTAGGTCACACATTAGGTTTTTCCTCACGTCCTTGCCCTAGATTGAACTGTATTAAATAAGTGTTCCTTATGATTCATGCCCTATAGTGTTCCCTTTTACTCTATGATACTCACTCTCCTCCAAAGTTCTATTCTGGTTCTAATACTTATCATTGATGTATTACTGTGCATTTGCCTGCTTGTAATGGCATTTTCGTCCTAAAACCCATACTATATAAAAACCCTTAAAACCAACAAGGTGTCTGTGGTCATTATACATTAAAGTAATATTAAAGGTATCAAATGTGTAAAGTAGAATCTTCTCTCTTTTAGGAAAACCCTTATCACCTATCCACTGCTAGCTCCTGATCTGTCAGGAGTAATGTGCCTGTGGTAAGTCAGGTACATGAATAGTATGTGGTGTAAGAGTCACCCAACCGATTACTCATAGGAGCGTGCGTGAAATCGCCTGGTTCACCCCAGTAAAACGTGAACATTGGAAACAATCACGCCAGGGCCCAGTGCGTGGAAAAGTTTGGTGAGCCGGGTGACCCGCGCGCTCTATCAGTAATTTCTGGTAGCAGAGGATGGTTAGGACTAGTAAGATAGGTAGATAAGATAGTTAGAAAATAAACCGTGAAAAATAAATGTGCTGCTAAAATTGTTTTTTATATTGATTGTGTTACTTAAAATGCAAAAGAAATCGATTTCAAAATTGTTTTAAATGACTTTATATATGTATTGCTGCTAAATATTATATGTTTTGTTAACCAATTGTGTGTGATTGTTGAGTGTTGTCTGGAATCCCCGGGGAATTGTATAACGGATGGTGAGTAGAATCCATCGCGTTCTGAGGTCATTTGTAGGGAGGAAAGGTTAGTGCATGGTTCAAGTGGAACTGGAAGCGCTAACTAGGTCTTTTTCGGAAAACTGTATGAATAACAGTGACGGGACTGCTGATAGAAACCTTGGTCTGATATCACCTAGTAAGGGTCACACTAAGGGAGTAATAGAGTCATCGAAGCTTGTATGATAGCAAAGGGAAACGCTGACGAACCCCAGGCTTAGTATATATCCCGGAAAGAAGTGGATGAGACTGGGTAATAGCAGGTTTTCTAATGCTTGCGTGAGGGTAGGCAAGAGAAGTCTATCCGAAGTGTATGAAAAGTAGACAGAAGTGGTTTACTTGCAGTAAAAGAAGAACTTTCTATCTCTTTAGAACACTCCTACACAATGGCGAATGTTACACGTTGTTGACTAAAATTTACGTTAGCACCTTAGAGAAAATACAAAGTTTCCGTTACCTTGTAAAGGAGGGAGACAGTCGAAGGGCTGCTCTGACGTCACTCCGTGCCGCGCTGGGATTGGTTAAACCAGCGGGTGTGTAGTGAAGCCGAAATTGTAAGGGAGGGGTGAGTGCCTGAGCGTGAGAACGCGTCTCGCGAAAAGGCCGCACACCCATTGGTCGAGAACCTTTGCAACCTCTGCACTGATTGGTTGTTGAAAAATTGGAGTCGCGCTAGCATTGGAAGCACAAAACGAAGTAAACATTTTCCGCACCGAGCTTATAGGTTGTCACGAGCGGTGTATGTGGTACCCTGATTTTCTGCCTGATCCACGAAATCTAGGGTGTCATAAAGAGTTGATGAGCAGAGGCAGACCTCACAACATGTACGGAGGAAAGAGAAAAATGTCATTTGCCAGCAAAATAAAGAATTTCTTCAAAACTGACAAACCCGTACGAACTAGGGAGGGCGTGATCATTCCTCCGCCAGATACTCCAGCCTCTTTCATGATGTTGGAGAAAGGGTATCATACCTGTGTATGGTTAGAGAACTGGGTAAAGTACACTGCGGAGGATGGAGTTTTAGCCTTTCCCATTGATGGTACTTTTAACGGGAGAATCCTATTTAACCTGAGGACCCGAATGAATGAATTACATCCCAGACCTAGATTAACTCAGTACGAAGCTTTAGAGGAATGGGAAATTGAGGCTCTAGAGCGAGACAGACCCCGAATGGACAAGGGAGTGACCCGATGGTATCCAAAAATGGTAAAAGAAACCAAGGAGCAGAAATTGAAACAGTGGAGACAAAATATGATGGTAGAAGGGTTATTCCCCATGTTCGGAGCTAATGAAATGGCGGGAGGGAAGAAATGTACTGAGAAAACCCGGCACATGATGCCCCTGGGTGAATCGGAAGATGAATTTTTAGAGGACTTATTTATGAAAGGTCCCCCGCCTTATAATGAAGAAGCCAGATCCCAGAGCTCAACTACTCCATTGAGACCTTCAGGAAGAAGAAGTGCTAGTGAAGCCGATTCCACAGGGATAGAACAGAGAAGAGCGGGAGGAGAGGGATTTAGTAGACCCGACCCCGTGGTCCCGAATTACAACCCTTTTGGTGAAGGACTAGTTTTGTCCACTCCATCAGCTCCGAATCTATATCCTTCTCTAGTACCCCAAATGATACAGGATCCCCCCATGAATCGGGTATTACACGAGCAGGAAAGGGACGCCCTGAGAGGACAGCGGAATGATCTCATACATGCCATAGCTCAGATTAATCCAAATCCTGAAGCCCTGACAATTCCAGTAACTATTGGTCCAGTTTTTCCTCTATATGGGGACAGAATGAACACTCCTAAAACTCCAGTCATAACCCCGATGATGCCCCCGCCCAGAAGGGAACCACTCATTATTGATGACCAAGCGAGTGAATGTGAGTCCATGGCTTCCTTGATGGATCTGCCTAACAGGGAGCAGGGACCTAGTATGTCTCAAATGAGAACTCAGACTAGGAACAAAGACGTACTAATAGAGTCCTCATCAGGAACTCAATGTGCGACAGTGGTAACTCCCGAGGAAATAGAAAGATGGACCCGAGAATTAGAAAAGGGAACCCCTCATCCGAAACCACTAGATATTTATAAACTAAGAATAGAGCTAGAGGAACTGAGCGCAGGGAATGTGGGTTTAGAACGATTGAATGTCCGGGAGGAAGATGAGTTGTTGTTCATGTGCAAACACCTTACCCGGAACGCAAAAACATACAATGAAAAATTAGTGGACACGGCAGTTTGTATGGGAATAGATATCAGCAGATCCAAGGTACTACAGAAATCCTACAGGGTAGAATTTTCAGACAAAGATCTAGAAAACCTGAATACCGCAGGGAAGAAGACGCAGATTAAAGAACTGATAAACTTAGCACAGAAATGGGGAGATCTAGACAAGTGGAAAGCCAGGTGGGCAAAGAAAAAGGAGGATATCAAGGAGAGACCACGGACTGCTGAGTACGTCCTACAAGAAGCTGACAAACCAGAAAAATTATGTCCCATGAGAGAAGTCCCAGGGGGAAAATATGTCCATGTCCCTTGGTCCAGACAAGATATAGTGTCATTTACAAATGACTTTCCAAAATTACGGGAGAAACCAGTCGATTGGTACCGACAGGTCGAATGTTTCATAAAAGTTCAGAAATGTCTTCTGAAAGACCTGGATGGTTTTTTCGACATTGTGGTCCCTGTAGATTTGTGGACCGACTGCAAAATTGAAATTGATTGGCCTAGCGAAGAATATGCGAGAGACGAGATAACAGGAGCTCCCGCACCTGAAGTGATGAGGAAGTATGAGCAAGTCATACAGTACCTCAAGAAGAAGGTGCCCGCAAAGGAAACTGATTGGACCCGCATAGATAGAACTACCCAAGAGCGTGATGAATCAGTCCACTCCTATTATGAAAGGTTACTGCAGGTCTTCAAAACTTACAGTGGAATCGATAATGTGGACCTGAAGGATATGACACATTTCTGTTATCGATTCGTGTTAGGATTGAGACCTGAAATATCCCAGTGGATTAGGGATAACAAAATCAGTTGGCAAGGGAAACCCATTGATGATGTTCTCAAATATGCCAAATACTGCGAAGATGAGATCGAGAACAAAAAGAAAGCCCTAAAGGAGAAAGTTATGTGGGCTCAGGTGAAATTAGCTGAACAACAAGAAAAACAGTTAAGTAAAATGACTAACAGTAATAATGCTCCAAATCCGAATGCTGGGGGTGGAGGCAGGCCCCGGGTAAAAATGAGTAGGGAAGAGGCTATGGAAAAATTCCCCTGTCACGGATGTGGTAACATGGGACATTGGAGAGATAAATGTCCGCACTTGCAGGCTGGTAATGTCCCCGTAAATGGTTTAAATCCACAGGTGCAGAAAGAGGGGATCCGAAAGACCCAACAGCAGGTAAATCAACCCCCGGTGCCACGCGCACCTAGACAGAATTATAGGAATCAGGGTCAACAGAATGAAAGGGTCGAAGTGTGGGAAGGAGAGAATGAAAGAAATGCACCCATTCCACAGTACCTGTTAAATGATACTTTTTTCTGTGATGATCAATACTGACGGGGCCTGAGAGGGGAGGACAAGGAGTGCGTGCTTGGCGCCTCCTTACCGGTAGACCAGACTGGTACATACATTGAAGGAAAGGTTGAAGGGACAGATGTCACCTTTCTGTTGGACACTGGTGCTACCCGTTCCACTGTAAGAACAGCGGATGTTCCTAACCTACCCCTCTCGGGAGAAGCTATCCAAGTAGTGGGAGTTTCAAATCAGATAATCAGTACTCCGGTAACAGAACCTATGGAGATTTCCATAGGAAATTTCAAGGAAATGCACAGATTTGTGGTCTGTGATTCCAGTCCTGTAAACCTATTAGGACGAGATTTGTTGTGCAAAATGCGTTGCACCATCTTTTGCTCACCAAATGGTGTTGAAATCCAGACCCCAGATGAAGATGGCCTATACAAATTGATGTTACTAAGGCCCGACACAGACATTAAGCCCATGTCCATTGAAAGTCTACCTGAAGAACTGCAATCAAGCGTAATACCTGAAGTTTGGGATTTTACTGGGAAAGATGTAGGCTTAATGGCAAATGTAGACCCAGTTAAAATAACTATAAAAGCAAATGCTGTATACCCAAATACCAAACAGTATAAGATGAGTGCAGAAGTGAAAGAAGGAGTCGCAAAGGAAGTAAACAGATTGCTCAAAGCCAACATCATTCAGGAAGTGATGAGCAGTCCCTGTAATTCACCCATACTTGGAATTAAGAAGCCTAGCGGAAAATATAGGGTAGTGCAGGACCTGCGCAAGGTAAACCAAATTGTAGTACCTTGCTGTCCCATAGTGCCTAACCCTGCAGTAATACTGTATCAAATTCCTTGGGATGCGGAATGGTTCACTGTCATAGACCTATGCCATGCATTCTTTTCCATCCCATTACATCCAGAAAGCAAATTCCTTTTCAGTTTTGAATTCAACAGCCAGGTCTATGTCTGGAATCGTGTCCCCCAGGGGTACACCGAAAGTCCATCGATTTTCAACCAGATTCTAAAGAAATGCCTTGAATCCTTAGTACTGCCTAAAGAGTCTGTCCTGGTACAGTACATAGATGACCTACTGGTGGCATCTAGAAGTCAAGACGACTGTGTCACTGATACCATTGCCTTGCTGAATCACCTAGGAAAAGGAGGACATAAGGTCTCACCAGACAAATTACAGTTCTGCAAAACATCAGTAAAATATCTGGGGCACCAGATAGAGAAAGGGATCAGGAAAGTCACTACAGAAAGAATTAAAATAATTCGAGAAATGTCACTACCAGTAACCCAGAAAGAAGTAAGAATGTTCCTAGGAGTTGTTGGGTACTGCAGACAATGGATCGTGGGTTTCGCGGCTATAGCTAAACCCTTGATTAACATGACAAAGAAAGGAGCGGAAGACCCAGTCTGTTGGAATGATGAATGCATGACTGCTTGGGTAACATTGCGAAATTGTCTGTGCACAGCTCCAGCCTTAGGAATGCCTGACTATTCTAAGAACTTTGAACTGTTCTGTGACACGAGAGACAATTGTGCGCTCTCGGTCCTAACCCAGGAACATGGTCTGATTAGACGTCCCGTGGCCTACTTTTCAGCCGCCCTAGATCCAGTGGCTGCTGGATTACCTGGGTGCCTGAAAGCAGTAGCCGCTACCTGTACAAGCCTAGAGCAGAGTGAGAACATTGTGATGGGACATCCTGTAACTGTATTTGTCCCACATTCAGTTGTGATCTTACTTACCCGAACCAAGACACAGTATCTCACCCCTAGTCGGCTGACTAAGTATGAGAGGATTCTCATTGGTGCAGAAAATGTAATAATTTCCCGTTGTAATATTCTAAACCCTGCCACTCTATTGCCCCTTCCCATTGATGTAGAGGCAGGAGGTGAAATTGACCATAACTGCATAGACTTGACTGAATTTAGCACAAAACCCCGTCCGGATATTAGAGAAGTGGCCTTGGTGGATGAAGACCTCAAAATGTTTGTGGATGGTTCATGCTTGAGACATGAGAATGGAGGTTTGAGTGCTGCCTATGCTGTAGTCACTTTGGAAAGAACGCTGGAAGCTTCCTATCTTTGGGAAGTTAAATCTGCTCAAGTAGCGGAGCTCATTGCCCTGACAAGAGCTTGTAAAATTGGGAAAAACAAACGGGTAACCGTTTATAATGACAGTCAGTACTGTTATGGGGTCGTTCATGACTTCGGCCAGCTTTGGTTGCAAAGAGAATTCATGACTTCCTCAGGTTCTCCTATCCGCAATGGAAAACCAGTACAAAACTTACTAGAAGCCATCCAATTGCCCAAAGAATTGGCTGTGGTCAAGTGTGCGGCTCACCGATCTGGAAATGATGAGGTGACAGCCGGAAACCGATATGCTGACCAAATTGCCCAGTACTGCGCCCGACACAAAATGTCCCTCCTAATTAAATTATGGGGAGGTGAAAGCAGCTGCCAACTGATGTTGTTTGAAAGATTGGGAACATGGGATGAATTAAGAGAACTACAACAGACAACAGACAGGGAAGAAAGGAACAGGTGGAGGCAGGAGGAATGTCGACCAAGGGAAGGAGATGGTGTTGTGGTCCACAAGACTGGTATGCCTGTACTACCTGAACGACTGGTTACCGCAATGGCACGGATAATACATGAACCAACACATATTGGGAGGGATGCCATGTGCCGTATGTTTGAAAAGGTGTTCTACAGTTCAAAATTCAGGAGCACAGCAGACAAACTTTGTCAGAGGTGTTTAGTGTGTCAGCAGTTCAATGCAGGAAAGAAGACAGTAGTGGAACAAAGTACCATTGGGAGAGCAGAAGGTCCCTTCATTAGGATGCAGGCAGACTTCATAAAACTACCCCTGTGCAAAGGATATCAATATGTCCTGGTCATAGTTTGTTTGTTTTCCCGGTGGGTGGAGGCTTATCCTACAAAGAAGAATGATGCCCTGACTGTAGCTAAATTATTACTTAGGGAACTGATACCACGCTTTGGAATTCCTGAGACAATTGAAACAGACCAAGGTGGACATTTTTCAAACGAAGTCCTAAAAGAACTCTGCAAAGCATTCAAAATGGAGCAAAGGCTGCACTGTGCCTATCATCCAGAGGCTTCTGGAATAGTCGAGCAGATAAACGGCACTCTCAAGTCCAGGCTGGCAAAACTGTGTGACTCCACAAAAATTAACTGGATAGAAGCTTTGCCCATGGTGCTGATGAGCTTGAGAAGTATTCCTAACAGAAAGACAGGCTTGAGCCCCCATGAAGTGCTGATGGGAAGAATGATGCGACAAGCATGGGTACCTGGACACAAACTGCTAAGTATTTCTGATGATATGGTGCTAGAATACTGCAGGCAGTTGGGTGACCAAGTGCGTTCTATCTCTCACCAGATTGGAGAGACTGCTGTCGAATGGCCTACCACCCCAGCACACAAGCTGAAACCAGGTGATTGGGTGGTGTTGAAGAAACATACCCGGAAGAGTTGCCTTGGACCGAAGTGGGGCAGGCCTCGACAAGTGATCCTTGTCACCACAACTGCTGTGAAGTGTGCTGGTGTACCAAAGTGGATCCATGCAAGTCACACGAAGAAGGTGACTGGAGAAAACGCGACTGAAGCCGAAGGTGGTCCAGCTGAGGAGACTCCAGAAGAGGGTCCGGATCCCGCTGACATCGAACTACCAGGCACAAGTCAAGAAGTTGAATGGTTTCCTGCTGATGACCAGGTTCTTGATCCAATAAGAACCAGAAAATACTCTTACCTAGGTAGTGAGTGGGACAGTGCAGGTGAGTCAGAACAAGAAGGAGAAGGTCAGATCATCAAAGCCATCATAACATCTGATCAGGGAATAGGCCAAGTAGGGACAGAACAAGTCATCGACACTCCTCCTCCTGAGCCAGAGGAGACTGGAAAGGGACAGATAGTAGTCAAAGCAGAAGTTCATGCGGAAGAAAATCAAGAGATCGAAGAGCATGAACCAGGCCAGTTAGTAATAGATGAACGTGTTCAGGAAGAAGAGTCCAGTGAATCACTGACAAACGAAGATCAAAAACAGTCTACCCCTGAACTAGGTCAGATTAAGGACCAGGCAGAAGAAATAGACAAAAGACCTGGAACTAGTCAGACAGGTAGGGAAAAGGACACTGCTGAAGCAATTGTGCGACAAAGAAGAAAAAGCAAAAGGGTTCTCGAGGAAGAGCAAGTTTCCTCGACTACAAACAGGATCGAAAAGAAGGATGAACCCCGATATGTAAAAAGACTAAGAATAAGAATAAAAACAGTCGAAGAAAAACTAAAGGACCAACAACGGGCTGAAAGTGAAAGAAAAGAAGCCCGAGGAAAGTCCATCCGAAAGGGCGGCAGAGTAAAGAAACAGAATAAACTGTATCGGAGCCCTGAGTGGACCTATCTGGTGTTGGAAGAAATTGATGAGCCCGAAGCTTGTGGCAAAAGCGACGAAGGGTCCATTGCTGGTCGGAGTTCTGACGAAGACCCTCCTTGAGGTGAAGCGAAGTAAAACCTCTGCTGAAAAGAAACGAAGAGGGGTTGGAAAACGCCACCTGTAAGATAAAATGTCTGATTCAAATGTCACTGGAAGGTCCAGATTTAGCTGTTGCAAGACATGCTGTAAAGTATGCATCTGTAGTGTAGTGGTACTAGTAATGATATGGATAGGATTAACAGTGTTTATACCTTTTATGATAAGCAAAGACCCTAACATGTATCCTACAGACTTGACGACACAAGACGCAGAAGTTGTACATACTGAAGAAACACCACGAAGTGTAGAAAGACATGACAATGCAATGAGTCTGAGACATGCACGACCCGACTTAGAAGCATCAGATGAGGGAGAACTACATTATCCCCAAATGAAGAACAGGACACACTTAAATGTTTTCGCAAACCTTTTAGTGCACTATGTAGAAGCTATGGAAATAGAAGATTGCTATGTCTGCATGATGCTACCTACTTCAGTAGCTGAAGGCGTGACATACCACCATTTACCCCTGACCTATGGAATTTCCTGTAGTATTTTAGCTAGTTTGTTTTATAGAAGCACTTTACAGTATTATTACTCAAACACTGACGTTATCTTTTCAGAACTTCCTATTAGAGGGAATCTGAACCTTGTACATACCCTTGGTGGAGTGACTCGCTACATGGGGGAATATTTCCTGACTATAGGTGACATAGATCTGAATGAAGCTCGTAGAGACAACTTGACGTGTTCCTTGCATGCACAAGAGAAAATGTTCTTGAAAATGGCAGAGAAGAGAAGGGAAAAGTTTCAGAAAAAGGCAAATGACGAACAGAACAGAACCCCTAGATGGGCAGAAAACATGGATAACACCTCACAAAGCGAAGTTACTCCTGCTCTGTTGCTGGATTTTGAACAGAAAGGGAAACTCTGTCTTCATAGAGAAAAGACTAGTTATTATAACAATGTATTCATTGGTTCCAGCGAGTGTGAACATAATTACAAGGTAATTGGAGGTTGGGGTTTCAAAAAAATGGGTCAGAACCTGTGTTTCCAGGAATTTATTATATATGTGGAAACAAGGCTTATTTCAAATTGCCAGATCACTGGTATGGAAGCTGCTACTTTGGCATTGTCTTTCCAAAAATATACCATGTGAACAATGCAGCTGGAAGCAATGAGATTACTAATGGCTTAGTGCGTAGCAAACGTGAAAGTGTAGGAGAAATTATAGGTGATATTTTTAGCGCACTGATACCTGGAATGGGGGTAGCTCTGAATACTCATAGAATCTGCAAATTATCTACAGTAGTGGATCGGTTATCCACTGACACTGCTGCTGGATTTCTGATGATCAATACCGAAATGGTTGCGATCAGATCAATGGTTTTACAGAATCGCCTTGCTCTTGATACCTTATTGGCAAAAGAGGGCGGAGTCTGCAGGATGCTGAGGGCACAACATTGTTGCACTTACATTCCTGATAAAAGTGTCGAAATTAAGAAGTATATAAGAAACATTACTAATTTGGAAAAAGAGCTCAAACCATTAGAGGTTGACAGTGCCTGGAAGAGACTGACTGATGGTCTCTCCTCTGTAGGTAGTTGGTTCTCTAACTTAGGTAAAAGTCTTTTATGGAAAATATTGATGCCAATAGCTGGAATAGGTTTGATTGTTCTGATCATATTCATCTGTTGCAAGTGCCAGAAATGCAGAAAATATGTAGTGAATAAAAGAGGAAAGCGAAAGGCTGAAGACTTAGAATTAGAAGAATTAAGAAACCAGATATATAAGAAAATAAAGAACAATCATACACACAGAGAGGCGGAGAGAAAGCTCAACAATAAGTTCATTGAGGTTGAGATGGACGAATTGGATGAATGAAGTTGGCATCTGTTTTCAGGTGTAGTGATGATAGTAAATATCATCAAAGAGGGGATTGATGGAGCAAGGATTCGCACGTAACACGACTTGCTCTCTTCATGAACCTCGACTTAAATCATAACTGTACTAACTCCGATTGTTTGTCATTTATTTGTATTTCCCCAACACACGGGTGTCCCTAGGAGGCTTGCCTATGTGTTTTTTCATCGTAATCAAGCTTGCACATTAATAAAATGGCCGCTTTGCAGAAATCCAGTCTGCGCATGCGTCGGTCATACCCATGTGATGTGACGCACTCGCAATCTGGAGGGAAAAGTTCGCACATGCGCAGTGATGTTAAAATGGCCGCTTGTCACTAATCATGCTTCATGCTATCTTAAGCTGCTTTTGTCTATGCATCTTTTCTGCACTAACTCTTAATGCTATAAGTATTATAAAATAAGGGATTAAGAGTAGTTGGTCATGGTATACAGTGTATTCATTTTATTCTGTGTTATTAATTTGTTTTCGCTTACTTTTCATGTACCGCATAAATGAGGGCCTTGAATTGGGAATGGAATCCATTTTGCAGCTGACGTATCCCTCATCATGTGACCAAAAATCTGGGACGTGCAGCAATGGAACCTGACCAGATTGGCCATTGAAAAGGGGACTGTCCTTTCCAGGCGCACCTTTGCCCTTGAAGATGTGCTATTTCTATTCTGAAATGCGCAACAATGTTGCAAACCTTTTCTTCACTATTGTACTTTCCCACACGTATGCCTGGGAACCCAGATGTTAGGGGGAGGGTAATGTCACGTGAACTTACGTAATAGAAATATAGGTGGTGACAATTGTCTTAAACCACCTCCCTTGACCAATCAGAAGATGGGACTTTGTCATTTTGCAACATTTATGGGTGGTCTTGGGAATCTAAACCTGTATAAATAGCCTAGCTTAGCTTAGAGAAATTGTCCGACTTGTCCGAGTAGCAGACCTGTCACTGACCCTACGAACTCTATAGGTGCCTGATACAGAGTGCTGCGGAGCATTCTGCCTGAAACTTTCCACAAACTCCAAGGGGTGGAAATTAGTCCTAAGTGCTAAGCGAAGCACTTTGCTGGGAGATTCGAAGACCCAACCGGGGTTATTGGCGGATTCCGTGCAGAAGAGGGGGTAACGCTGGCGTTGCATCCGATGCTGTGAGGGGTTGGTCGAGCCTTGGTGAACCCAGTCCAGACCCAGACCTGAGGGGTATCCTGTCCTGACTGTCCATGAGCTGTACCTGCTCACCTTCTGGTATTCCCTGAATCCTTGAGGGTCCATGTCCCGTTCTTTCCCAACTGACCCGTGGCCAGGGTTAGTCCTCATTCTCACCTAGGTAACTATTGACATAGGTGTCTGTCTATACTATTACCCGCTACTTTTCCTTCTCTGATTAAAGCAATCTTGCCTGTGATATTCTCCATATCTCTTTTGAATGTAATTTCATGCAATTGATTAGTAGTAAATGTTCCACTTTTACCCTTCCTATAGGACATTGTTAAACCCGACTGTTTATCTAGCTTGTTCCACTTATTCCCTTTCCCTTAGTATGGTTGCCGTGAAGTTAGTAAGATAGCATGAGGTTTAGGAAATAGTATAAAATTATTAGGTCACACATTAGGTTTTTCCTCACGTCCTTGCCCTAGATTGAACTGTATTAAATAAGTGTTCCTTATGATTCATGCCCTATAGTGTTCCCTTTTACTCTATGATACTCACTCTCCTCCAAAGTTCTATTCTGGTTCTAATACTTATCATTGATGTATTACTGTGCATTTGCCTGCTTGTAATGGCATTTTCGTCCTAAAACCCATACTATATAAAAACCCTTAAAACCAACAAGGTGTCTGTGGTCATTATACATTAAAGTAATATTAAAGGTATCAAATGTGTAAAGTAGAATCTTCTCTCTTTTAGGAAAACCCTTATCACTTATCCACTGCTAGCTCCTGATCTGTCAGGAGTAATGTGCCTGTGGTAAGTCAGGTACATGAATAGTATGTGGTGTAAGAGTCACCCAACCGATTACTCATAGGAGCGTGCGTGAAATCGCCTGGTTCACCCCAGTAAAACGTGAACATTGGAAACAATCACGCCAGGGCCCAGTGCGTGGAAAAGTTTGGTGAGCCGGGTGACCCGCGCGCTCTATCACATCAACAATCCTCTAAGCAGGTCACATTTAGCAAAGGGGATAAACATAAAATACCTAAGCAGGTCACTTTTAGCAAAGGTAATGGGACATAAACAATTGCACATGAGGCATTAAACACATTCAGAGGTGCAGTTTAGAACATTTGCGCAAGAATCACTTAGCAAAGAAATCACAATGCGCAGGGTGCATGTAGCACAACACTAGAACTTGTCCCTCAGGCCAACTGGCCTCGCAAGGGGCTGAATGCCCTGAGTCTCAATGTCAGGGGGTCTGCGCAGGCAGCACAAACCACAAACCTAAACGTAGCAACTGTCCACTAAGTGCTGGACAGTTGTGAATCAGAGCTGGGCAAACGTTGGAGCCACGTGGGCTCAAGAACAATGGTGGACAAGGAGCCTCTCAGGGGCTCGCAAAGCAAATAGGTAATTTAGAGCTTCAGTGCTCTAAACAAATGAAATGCCCCCAGAGCCTCTCTCAGGGCTCTAAATCGATGTGGCCGGGAGCCTCGTGGGCTCAGAACAGCTGCGGGCGGGTGGAGCCTCTCTCAGGCTCAAAAACAAATGTGCCCCTCCTCGAGCCTCGGGGCTCGTAACTGCAATCAGAGCGGTCTTTGGAGTCCCTTGCGAGGGACTCAGGATCCAATAATGTCCCCGGAGCCTCTTGCTCCCACAAAGAAATGCTGCAGCGTGGGAGCGGCCCTCTGCCAACTGGGGCCGCTCGAAGAATCACAAAGGACCCGCCCCCGCACTCGCCGGGTCCTCGCTGGCGCTGCGAGGGCAGGGGCACTGCTGGCTCACCTTCGCTGGGCAGCGCGGGGCTCTTCTTCACTCGGGGAGCCTTGCGGACACGGCAGCCGGCTTCCTGCTTCTTGGCTCCTCCCCCGATGACGCAACGGGAGGCTCGGCCGGCTGGGCCAATCCCAGCGCGGCCTGGCAATGACGCTGGCGGCTCTTTGTCTCGGCCCGGTGCTGCGGCGGTGATCACGGGGCAATGCCGGGTGGGCTCCGGTTTTAAATAATAAAATCACAACGGGGCAATGCCGGGTGGGCACCGGCCTTTAAATAAAATTATAAAGCGAGGTGGGCACTCGCTATCGAAAAACGGCAAATCCAAACGGGCAGATGCCGGGTGGGCACCGGCTGCACAACGAGCGCTCCCCAGCGCTCAGGGACAAAGCACAGCGCTCTCAAGCGCCAAGAGAAGCGCGCTCAGCGCTAAAAGGAAAATAAAGCGCTCTCAAGCGCCAAGAGCAAAGGTAAAGTGCTCCCCAGCGCTAGAGGACAGAATCCAACTCCCACAGCGCTAGGGGTCCAAAGCAAAGATCCAGCAGGGTCTGGAGGCAGGCAGGGGGGCAAGGCAGGGCCAGAGCCAGCTAACTGGGTCTCCAGGCAAGGAGACAAGCCAAGTGGCGGTCCTCCTGGCCCCAGCAGCAGCAGCAGCCCCCTCTGGCAAGGATCCACAAGCAGAACCAAGGACCCAAATGTATGGGGACACAGCCCCTTCTTATACAGTAAATTCCCTTTGTCTGTAGGTGCAGGGTGGGGGAAAACCAGTCGCAGCTGGTTTTGAAGCACCCTTGATGGCTCAACCACCCATTTCATTCACTGGCAGGGCTAGGGACATCAGTCACACTACAGGGGGTGGAGCCAGCATTGTGTGGGGGAAGTCCGGGCCCATCAAGGACCAGGTGCACTCCTCCCAAGCCATCAACATGCTAATCTCACACTCACCACCGGGCAGACCCATCCAGCCTTCCTAGAGCCAGGCTCACCAGCCAGCTCCAGCCAATCACACGGCAGGCATATTTTACATTAATATGCCAAGTCCTAGAAGTGGCATTTCTACACATGACACACACATGCCACATACACCATTGCGAAGCATTCATTCTCACGAGCTCGCACATACCAAATTCGAGAATGCACTCCCCATGCATCAGGAACTACCAGGGACACAGACATTCCCCATGCATTCCTATGGGAGAGCAGGCCAGCCTAACTACATGCACGCACTTTACTCTGGGACACAGGGAAAAAGTGCGCACAGACCAGAAAATCATCCACACAGATCACAGATCTAAAGCAAAAAGATTAGGGGTGAACCTGCCTTAAGGGCCAAGTCCAACAAACTCCATTCTGGATGTATTGGTGTACTTATAGGTTATAGCCTAAAGGTTAAGCTCTGTTTAAAAGTATCATTTAGATGGATTCAATTGTCCTCCCCACAGTTATTGATGCAAAACGACAGTCATTGGCTTCTCCCTTCACAGAAGCATGTGGACAGTCATAATAAATCTGAAGACTGCTAAAGGCTCCTGACCTATGTGGCTTCATTTTGTAAATTCTTCTGCCAGAGTTAGAATCCCCCCTAATTTAATTATATCACACATTCTCACCTTCAGGAGTGATAGCAAGTGCACCAGCAGAAGATGTCATCACTGTGATTCTAAAAGATAGGAAGGACGTATCTTTTATGAAAATTACAAACCAATCTCGTTAATGAATTTTGATTGTAAAATGTATGCAAAAGCTCTTACCTCCCGCCTAAATACAATTATACCTATGCCGATTCACCACTCACAAATGGGTTTTGCTAAAAACAGGCTATCTAGTGACAACACTAGATTATTTTCTCATGTCATTGATGAAGCCTCCCTCACACCTTCTCAAACAGTTGCAATAGCTTTGGATGCTGAGAAGGCCTTTGACAATGTTGCCTGGCCATTCCTAAAAGAAGTCACAAATTCAGTCTTGACAACAATTTTATCAGGATTGTGCTGACATTATATACGCAGCCTACAGCAAGAGTCCCAACTAAAGTCTACCTTATCGGTCTATTTTGTTCTAAAAGAAGGTACAAGACAGGGATGTCCTCTGCCACCACCTCTTTTTCCATGTGCTAGTGACCTCCTATAGCAAACTATAAGAGATAATAAGGGAATGGTGGGTATTGCTTTTGGTAACCTTACAGTTAAAGTTGCACCTTATGCAGACGACATCTTAGTCTTAACTAAACATGCAGAGTCATCCACACATGTACTGTCAAAAACTATTGAAGCTTACTCCTGAGTCTCTGGCTACTCCCTAAATCGAAATACATTTGAAGTAATGGAATCTAATAAACTGGGAGAAAGAGAAGTTTTCAGTGATTCAGGGTTATATTTGCAGACAAGGGGCCTGATTTAGGTAAATCTGATTTACCGACTCTAGAATACCGAATTTTACCAATTCGGTATTCTAGATTCTGTAAATCAGATGTAGGTAAAAAAATCGGTAATTTTTACCGAATCTGTATGATTCAGTAATTACTGAATCGGTATTTACCGATTCGGTAATTGCCATTGATTCCTATGGGCCTTGAGGCCCATAGAAACCAATGGCAATTACCGAATGGTAAATACTGATTCGGTAAAATCACAGAATTGACAAGGGGACAGGGTGTCACTTTGATACCCTGTTGCACCCCTGATTCAGGCTTCACATACATGCCCTTAGGGCATGTATGTGTGCCACATGGCACAGGTGTACATGCACAGATGTGCATGTACACAGGAATTCGTTATTTACCATCAAATAGTATATGATGGTAAATAACGAACTCTTAGGGGCCTGTGGCACTGTTTTCAGTGCCACCTACATCCCACATTACAGATTCTGTAAATTTACTGATTCGGTAATTTACAGAATCGGTAAATTTACCGATTCGGTAAATTTACAGAATTGGTCATTTTTAGGCCCCCTACATCAGAAACTACAAATACCGGTCGGTAACGGCCGAAATCGGCAGTTACAGACCGGTATTTGGTGACCTACATCTGGCCCTAGATTTCTAAAATATCTAGGTATCTATTTCAATGATAACCTCCAGAAATCCCTCAGGCATAATGAATATATTACTTTGCAAAACGTAGTGAATATATGAGACAGTTGGTCTCCAAAATACCTAACATGGTAGGGGAGATTTGAGACATTCAAAATGATGATAACTTCCCTGAAGAGATACTCAATGCGTCCTGGGAACGCTGGGCGGCTGTGGTTTTGCACAGCTGGGCTGAAGTCCCACGCACATTGCGGGTAATACCATTGACAAGGTCTTCTCTAATGATCCTAGGCTAAAGGTGTAGCAGCCAATCTTTTAACAAAAGATCAATCTTTTCTTTTGTTTTGTTGTTTCTCCATTTTTTCTCCCTTTCCTTTCGAGACCATTTCTGCGATTTGGTCAAATGGTGATGCTCTTTATTTTGGTTATACAGGGCCAGCCAATCTCCTTGCCTGGTCTTACAACTTTGCTGTCCTGTTTGACCTATAATTTCAGGCGTTAGTATCACCTACCGCTTGCGACAGGAAACTGGAGGAAAAAAGGAATGTTAACCTTATAAATAAGGAAGCACTCGCATTTCCTTAATAAGCTGAACCCTCTAAGCAGCTTGATGCTAATTCTGCTGCTGTGGATCTATCCCAAATCTTAACAGTAGCAATGGACTCCCTTGCGCCGGTCAAGAAGCATTATTCCGCAAGATTAAGGCCTTTGGCTCCCTGGTTCACAGAGAGCCTCAGAAAACTCAGACAGGAATGTCGTAAACAGGAGAGGCTGTGGCTTGCTCAGTTAGAACCCCCTGAGAGGGAACGACATAAGCAATGTCTGAAAGACTAGAAAGTGGCCATTATGGAAGAAAAGAGATTATACTTTTCCAGGGTTAGCTCTTCCCTGAAATCTTCTAGGGATCCCTTTAAGATCATTAATTCTCTCATTTCCCCGCAGGTATCTGATCCCTCAGAGGCTTTGCAGGAACTCTGAGAAAATTTCGGCTTTTTTTCAAGCCAAAATTTCCGATATTTATGCTCTTTTGTAAACAGCGAACTCCAGTACTAGGTCCGGAATGCTAACCTCTATTCCTTCCGGTGAGATCTTGCCTTTGGGGAAGACACCCAGGCTCCTTACCTCCCCCCCCCATGTCATTGGAGGTGACAGATAAACTCCTGGACTGTGTCAACTCAGGCTCCCCTCTAGACCCCTGTCCTCTTAAGGTGTTGAAAACCTGCCGGGAGATTGTGATCCCCGTTGATGGCAGTTATCAAGGCTGCCATTTCGGAGGGAGTTTATCCCTTGCTGTGGAAGATAGCGGTGGTGAAACCACTATTGAAGAAACCCTCTTTAGATCCTGGTGAACTGAACATTTTTTGACCAATCTCTTTGCTTCCCATTCCTGCCAAGATTTTGGAGGCTTATCTAAATCTCCATCTTAGCACTTACCTAAAAGACCACCATCTCCTGGATGGTTCTAAACATGGTTTCAGGAGATTCCATAGCACGGAGACAGCCCTGACAACAGTCTTTAACAATATCCAGACTCAGGTTTATGCTGGCCACACCACTCTTCTGGCACTTTTGGATCTCACCGCAGCCTTTGACACTTTGTCTCCTCATAGGCTGGTGGCTCGCCTTGGAGAGATAGGTGTCGTGGTTACTGCTCTGAGTCTCCTTGCC
Organism: Lissotriton vulgaris; assembly: GCF_964263255.1. Lineage (NCBI taxonomy): Eukaryota > Metazoa > Chordata > Amphibia > Caudata > Salamandridae > Lissotriton > Lissotriton vulgaris. The sequence continues at coordinate 221,356,457 of NC_141685.1, forward strand.
TCATCCTTAGCGAACAAGAGCAGAGGGTGAAGCTGGGCCAGTTTTTTTCAGCCCCTAAATGTTTGCAGTGTGGTGTCCCCCAGGGCTCTTCTTTGAGCTCTACACTCTTTAATATCAATGTGGCCCGCTAGCAAAAGTGGTGAGATCTTTTGGGCTGAAGTTGTGTGGTCCTATGCGGACGACACCCAAATAATGTTCTCCATAATGCATACTGTAAAATATTCTGCCCTCAATTTTAGGAGCTGTATGGAGGCAGTTTCCCTTTGGAGGGTGGAAAACTTTCTGAAGCTGAATGGAGAAAAGACTGAGCTCTTGATTTTTAGGAGCAACCGGGAAATGTGGTCTAGTGACTGTCGGGCAGCTTTACTGGGAGTCTTCCCCTGTCCAGTTTCTCATGGGAAGAACCTAGAGGTGATTGTAGACAATGCCCTCTCCCTGGATCTTCAGGTAAACAGGACCGCCTCCACCTGTTTCTGTATCATCAGGATTCTCAGAAAGATTCCCCATTACCTTTCTTTTGAAGCACGCAAATAGTCCGTCATGGCCTTAGTAACGTCCAGCTTGGACTATTGTAATGCCCTTTATCTGGGCATTAATAAAGGTCTTGTTCACCGGTTACAGATGGTGCAGAATGCCGCGACCAGACTGGTATTGAATCTTCCTAGACATCATTCAGTTACTGCCTCTTTCAAGCTTCTGCACTGGCTCCCGATGGACCGTAGGATCATGGTCAAGATCTTATGTCTGACTCATGAATACTCTTATAACTCTGGCTCTGAGGGCATCAAGTCGATTGTCCAGCATTATGCTCCCATCAGATCCCTTCGGTCTTCAGACAAAAATGTGCTCACTGTTCCCAGATATAAGAAGGTTAAATGGGGTGGCAAAGCTTTCTCCACTGCTGCGCCCAAACTGTGGAATCCCCTTCTAGTATAAATTTCTAGTCTGGTCTCTCTTCCACTATTTCGCGGCAGAGGGGCGAGTGAGCATTTTACTGCAACATCCCTTGATTTTTGATGATGACCCAGATTTACAAGGCTAGGGCAGCTCCAAAAACTAAGGCCAGGTAATACCTGTTCTATGTGTGCTGTAGAATGTTTACAACATTTCTACCATCTTCATAATTCAGAATTTTACTATTTCCCTAAGCTAATATAGGTTTTAGCGATATCTAAAGCTACTTTCTCACTCTCTACTATCCTGGATTTAAATATAACTAGCAGCCCGCCCGACGTTGTCCGGGGCAGAAGGGGGCTGGGGGCAGCACCGCTGCAGGAGACGCGCAGCAGAGCGGCCAGCAGCGGGAGCAGCAGAGCGTACTTACCAGCATCACGTGCGCAGGGTGTTGTTTCCTTGCCCCCATTTCCTTGCTCCTGGCCGCTTCTTCCCACGCTCCTGTCCGGACTCCGGAGGCTGTCGGTTTGGCGCTCCTGTCCGCTTCTGCCCACGCTCCTGTCCGATCTTGGCATGTCCGACTCCGGAGTCCATCGGTTCGGCGCTCCTGTCCTGTCCGCTTCTGGCCTCGCTTCTGCCCACGCTCCTGTCCGGACTCCGAAGGCTGTCGGTTTGGCGCTCCTGCCCGCTTCTGCCCACGCTCCTGTCCGCTTTTGGCATGTCGGACTCCGGAGTCTGTCGGTTCGGCGCTCCTGTCCTGCCCGCTTCTGGCCACGCTCCTGTCCACTCTCCGAGCACTTTACTACTTTACTAAAATGGCGGACCCGTGATTGTGATCTCAGCACGCATAAAACGCACATGCCCACCTCAGACATGGCGCTACTTCCAAGGGACTACTTTCTGAAAGAACGTACTTTGCCCTTCTAAGGTATTTTTTTATAGTATATAGCCTATGTCCATCTGCTTACCCTGACGTTTCCTATGATGTACTGGGTGTTTTCATTGGCGCTGTGGTTCCCGAGTTTACCTGGCTCAAAGGATTGTGTTCTCTCTTTATAATAGTAGTATAGATTGTAGTGGACTCTTTTTTAAAGTATACTCCTTTCTTCTACAAAAATCATCTAAACTAATATTACATACTCAAACAAAATGTATTTATTTTGTGTTTTATAGAGCGCAAACTTGACCTGTAAAGGTATCTGAGCGATATACACGGTATACGGTGTTGAACAAACAAAAGGTTTAAAGTGCAGAAATATTTAAGATCAACATGTAAGGTTACAATCACCGTCAGAGTCAGTAACAACAAAAGTCCCATATGTTCTCGGCATGAGGAGTTGGTGATCTGGGAACGCGGTAGTCTTAGATTAGTCAGGCACAATGTGCTAGAGAAGTGATTCTTCTGATGGCAGGTAGGAGAAAGGAGGCGGGTTGGAGTAGGAGGTTTCTAGCAGACCGGTAGTTCTTGCTTCCTCCGGATAGCACTAATGTCTGTGCCAGATAAGCAGGGGAGTTTGTGTATAGAGCCTTGTGTATAATGCATGCCAGTTTCAGTTTCTGCTGAATTCTGGCCTCAAGAGGGAGCCAGTTCACAGCTTTCATGTGGTCGAACTTCCTGGTGCCTGAAAGTAGTCTGGCGGCCTTGTTGAGGCAGGCTTTTAAAGGCGCTAAGGAGATCTTGGGTAAACCTGTGAGGGCGGAACAGCCATATTCCAGTCTAGAGATGAATAGTGCTTAAACTGCCATTTTTAAGTCAGGAGCATTGATTAAAGGTTTTGGCTTCCAAAGGTAGCTCAAGTGGAATCTGGCTGCTTTAGCCTGCAAGTTAATGTGGTCTTGCATGTTCAGGTTACAGTCGAGGATGATGCCCAAGGATCCGGCAGAGTCCACAATGGTCAGTGGGCAGTTCAGGGCTGTGATGGCCTTGATCCACATCTGAATCTCCGGGTTGGCTTTTGAAGGGGAGATTAGGAGAAATTCAGTTTTCTTTGCATTAAGTTTCAGCTGGTTATTGGCTAGCCATTGGACAGTCAGTTTCAGGGTCTCATTCAGGGAGAGGATCTCCTTGAGCGAAGAGATATTGATGTATATTTGAGTATTGTCCGCATACATATGGTAGGAGATGTTGGCGGTACAGAGAACTTCGGTGAGTGGCTCTAGGTAAAGATTGAAGAGGGTGAGGGACAGGGTTGAACCTTGGGGGACTCCGACCGTGACCGGGGTGGGAACTGATAGATTGCCGTTGATGAAGAATCTCTGAGAGCAGTTTTGGAGGAAGGACCTGAACCATTCTAGTACTAAGCCATCTAGACCCATCCTGAATTTGAGGCGTTCAAGTAGTTTTTCATGGTTGACCGTATCGAAGGCGGAGAATAGATCAAGGAGGATTAGCAGGCAGGTTTTGCTTTGGTCTAGGGCTTGGAGTGCATCGTCCACGATATGGAGCATAGCAGCTTCAGTGATGTGCCCTGGTCTGAATCCAGATTGGAAGCCTTCAAGTAGGTGGAAGTTGTTGATGTGCTGACTTAGTTGCTGTTGTACACACTTTTCCAATACTTTGGCTAATATCTGCATATTGGAAATAGGTCTGAAATTGTCAGGGGAGGCTGGCTCCAGTGAAGGTTTTTTTTAAATCGGGAGGACCTAGCCAGCTTTCAAAGGGTCCGGGATCAAGCCCTGAATCTTAATCAAATGTGTCCACTCCCTTATTTAATTGGTACAGAATCCCTCCCAACCTTGGTCAAACTAAACGTTATCTTTTGCATAATACACACTGGACCCCAATGAATAAAATGAAACCAAAAGACAGCTTGTTCTGCTAAAACTGTGAAGATGCAGTTGGTGACTTACCGCATGTGTTGTTTTATGCACAAACACTGAATAAAGCAGCAAAAAGGCATTCGCTAATGGAAGATAAAACTATATATTTAGTAAGCGCTCCCACGCGTGGGCGGTACTGACTCATATTGCAATTATAGGCAAGACACAGTGCAAAGAAACACCACACCCTGAACCTGTGTCAGGCACAACACCAACCTTCGTCCATACTAGAAATAGGTGTCAAACAATTCTTCAACCGCAGTACAAATCGAAAGGGAGACACAATACACTGAACAGGGAGAACTTACTATGGCTCCTTCAACACATACCCTCACTGTCTCACATAAAAAAGTGAGGATATAGTTTGTGTTCAGCTGGAATCAAAAGACGAAGACATCGGTAAAGAAGATACCATAGTGACCTAGTTTAATCAACATACGTCTGAAGCTGTGCTTAGAGAAAAAGATATCTTAAAAAATTGGGGTATTGGTGTATGTGCACCAGAACAAGAAAAGTACCCATCAATTCTACTGGAGCCGGTAAACATAGCAAACCGTACAACGATTGTGAAAGAGCACTCACAGGGGATACTGCTAGGTAGATCAAAAATACATTAACACAAAAACTATAAGAAATTGACCATATCAGTTAGGAGACAGGCGGATATGACCATAAGTAGGATTGTAAAAGACGATGGGCTACTTAAAACGTGAACGAATGATCAATTTAGTTGGATAAGCCGAGAGTTACAAAGTGGCACTCTTTATTCTTGATGTCCAAGTGGTCACATTAAATACTCCATGGAATCAAGAGCCGACCACCAAAAAACTGATAACATCAGAAGCGTCCAGTACACCCTACATTAATCATAAATCACTTTCCAACCTCAAAGTTATCTCTTGGAATGTGGCAGGAATACGTAAAGCACTTAGACATGAAACAGCCATAAAAATACTGCAGGAAGGAGACATTGTATGCCTACAAGAGACCTGGGCCACAGATTATGTACACCTTGAAGGCTATGCTGGTTTTCATAAACTAGCAACCAAACACTATCAGTTTGGTAGACCTTCAGGGGGTATCTCGATTTACGTAAAACATCTAAAACAAATAACAGTAAAAATGGTAAAAATCGAGTCAGATGTCTTACAGGGAGAGAAAGGGACAGATATGATAGTGCCCCAATCCTAGTTATAAACCTATACCTAAACGCATACGGTCAGGAAAAATTGGAGGCTACTAAAAATATTATAACTTTAATAAAGGAAATTTTACATACTAATGTGCTATCGGCTAAAGTGATTGTAGGAGACTTTATTCTGGGAACATATCAGAACGACAGGTTGTGTCTAACCAGCTCCAAAAAAGTTTTCGATTCCTTTTTGCAAAATTATGACTTAAAGTCCGCCAGTGAAACCTGGAAAAGTCTGGATTCCAAGCACTCTGGTACTGACACATTTAAGAACTGTTCCACAATTGATTACATCTTTCTATGCAGCCGGCTCATTCTGAAAATGATCAACTTTGAAGTTAAGACACATGAAACTAGTGATCACAAATTGTTGCAGGCGGAACTTAATTCTGGCATTACACAGAGGGAACAAGCAGCTGTAGTATCCCATTCACAGGGATTGAAGAACACACTCTAGTTAGAAGGCTAAAATGGGATGAGTATCAGGCAAGGCTGTTTATGTATGGAAAGAAAAGCAAGAGTGCAAAGATAAGCATCCTGGAAATCAACCTACATTGGATAATTGGACGAGGTGGATTGGAGCTCTAAAAGCTATACTTGTCAACAACCATAAAGTCAGCCTACATGGAACCACAATATACACCTCACAACTTAGACATAACAACATAAAACTAACCACAATAATATGTAAGCTAAAGAGGGCAAAAATAGCACAAAAATTGCAGGAACCCAAGAAACAAGGGAGAGGTGTAAAGACTTATCTAAAAAGCGCAAACATCTGCTATGGTCACTTAAACGAGATAAAATAGAGAAAGATTGGGTAACAATAAACAAGCACTCAAAACCACATAAACAACGCCAGCTTTGGCAATTCATAGCAAACCTGGAGAAGGGTAAAGTAGATAGGCGTAACTGTACACGCAGATGCCTGGCTGAGACACGTCGCTACAATCCACATAGAAAAAGCGGTCTCCATAGACCCTGAAAGTTCTGAGGTTTGTCCCTCGTACAGTGCAGATACAGACGAGGAGGCCCTAATGGAATTCTTGGGTAAAGATCAAGATTGTACCGCAGTCAAACAAGTAATAAAAAGGATAAGAAAAGACGGGGCACCCCGGCCCAATGGTCTTCCAGGAGCTATCTTTAGAGAAGATCTAGTATACTGGGGAAATTTTTTATTGAAACTGTTAATCAAACGTAGACTAAAAGCAAAAGTGCCTGACTCATGGCGAGGGTCATTTTTACATCCAATTTTCAAGAGAGGAGATAACACAGACTCCAAAAATTATAGATTAATCACCCTCTTGGACATTGAAGGAAAAGCCTACGCCAGCACCTTACTGAATGAATTAAGTAGATGGATTAAAGAGAACAAAATCCTCCCCCACTATCAGACCGGATTTCGTAAATGCTGCTCCACAACCGATAACTTTGGGGCCATGTCGTTTTTAAGCCAGTAAGCAAACTGCAAAAATAACAAACCAGTCTTTGCATGCTTTGTTGACTATTCAGCTGCCTTTGATGGGGTGCCCCGACACAAGCATTGGGATAAATTGCTTAATTGGCGCATCCCAGTAGGTCTCCTCAATGCCATTATTTCATTATACAGCAACACATGGATCAAAGTGAAGTTAGCAGATAACACCACAACGAAGAAGTGCTTGACAAATCGTGGACTAAAACAGGGATGCGTACCTTTGACCAAGTTGAGGCCCTTGCTTCTAGTCAGGGAAATGGGTATTAACTCCTGAATAACCCCTGCTCACCCCCTTGGTAGCTTGGCAGGAGCAGACAGGCTTATCTCAGAGGCAGTGTGTAAAGCATTTGTGAACACATACAGTAATACAGTGAGAACACTACAAATGGACACCACACAAGTTTAGAAAAATAGGTCATCTTTTAGTAGACTTAACACAAGATCTAACAACAAAAATCCTCAATACTGTAATCAAAAATAAGACTTAAAAATGGTAGAAATAACTTAGTTCAATGTAGATGGTAACTGCGACACTTTACTCTCAAAGTACCTTGGATGCGTCACGCAATGCAAACAAAAGGGTCGCAGGGAAGGTGATGCGTTGGTTCCTTGCTTCAGGGGAGGTGATGCATTGGTTCCTTACTGCAGCGTAGGGGAGGTGATGCGCTGGTTCCTTACCGGAGAGGATGTGATGCATCAGTTTCTTACTGCTTTCTGGGTACGATGCAACACGATGGTGCCTCGATGCGATGCGACGATCTGGTGCGATGCGACAAAATGGCGTCTTGGATGCAATGCGACAACGTGGATGCGATGAGTGCACGCCCGAGAGACATGCGGCAAACTCGGTAGACTCTTGAGCCATGACAGGCCCTGTGACACACTTCAGCGGTGATGCAATAGCAACCTATGCGGCAGCAACATGCTTCTGCACTGATGAGACATGCTTCGTCTGTGAGGGGAAGGCGAATAGCTGCAGCAGCGACACACTTCTTCGGCGATGCGGCGGCAACTGCTGCTGAGGCGACACGCTTCTTCCTTGTTCTGTTCCGCTTCCAGCTCCCAGAGACACGCAGTCTCCAGAGGGCCTAAACCAACAGCAGGCACCTCACTGCAGGTAGAATACCCAGCAACGAAATTCAAGAGGAGCTGGTGGGGAAGTCTTTGCATCCCTGAGACTTCAGAACAGGAGGCAAGCTCAACTTCAAGCCCTTGAAGATCTTCCTGAAGATACTAAAAGTTCACACAACGTTCCTTTTCTCCTTTCCTTGGCAATAAAGTAACCACTGCAGGCCAACCCCAAACAACAATAGCACTGGGGCAGTAATCTTCCTTCAGCTTCTCTGGTTCTTCTCCTTGGCAACGGGTTTGTCTTGATTGTCATAAGTGATCTAATATTCTGTGCCCCAATATTTATACTGCAAAATCCTTTGTACTCTGAAGGCAGAGAGTGTCTGTGCCCACCAAAACCAGTTCTGTCCTCTCTGGTGTAGCTTCCTGGCAGGAGGTGGAGACAGCATTGTTGAAAGCAGACGTGGCCCAGGTAGCTGAAAGAAAAACTCCTCCCCCTACTCTCTATTCAATGAAGGCTCAGGTCATTGAAAGGAAATCTCCTCCCCCTACTCTCTTTTTAATTCAGGTCCTATTCAGCCCAGACCTGACCTATCAGACTGCTGGAGCCAAGGCCCTCTACTGCCCCAGCCCCCTGTCACTCACAAACCAGACATGGAATACACAAACCTAGGAAAGGCATGCTCGATGGTTAGGCAAGAAAATACCTACTTTCTAAAAGTCGTATTTTCAAACACCGAATGTAAAAATCAACCACACTAAAAGATGTATTTTAACATTCTGAGTTCAGGCATACAAAAACTTTTTCTCCTATCTTGCGCCTAGGGTCAGTTATGATTATAGAGTGCTATAATCAAACTGCCTATGCTGGCCTATGGGAACAGATAGCCTTGCATTAGTGAAAAACAAAATTGGCTGTAATTCACTATCAGGACATGCCACACACATCAGGGCATGTCCTACCTTTTACAAACAATGCCACCTGCCCTGGGGCCTACCTTAGCAGTGACTAATATGTAGAAAAGGGAAGGTTTAAGGACTGGTAAGTGTGTGCACTTGCCAAGTCGACATGGCAGTCCCTGACAGCATACAGGCTCTGCAATGACAGGCCTGAGACACAATTTACAAGCTGATTCTGTGGGTGGCACAATCAGTGCTGCAAGCCCATCAGCAGCATTTGATTTACAGGCCCTGGGCACACATTGTGCACTGTACCAGGTGCTGACAAGTAAATCAAATAAGCCACTCATAGAGTCACTAATCGATTACAACAATTTACAATAGGGAGCACTTGCAGTGTGGCACTGAATAGCAGTGTCAGAGTGGCAAAAGCATAGCAAAAACATAGAAGGCAACCATGAAACAATGGAAGGGAGACCCACACCAATGGTGCGAGGTCTAACACTTATCATTCAGAGTGCTCGCTTCTGTCTGTAACATAACAACCCCTAAGGTGTTAGCGATTTTGCCAGTTTCCACGGGAACGAATAAGAATCCCACTACTTCCAGTACAAAGAAGCAAGAATGTGAGAGGAAACACACTCCTGTCTACTGTCCCCTAAAAGTATGAGGGAAAAACCCAAGGAGTGTCCACCACTCTCCTCATACGAGGGGGTCAGGAAGAAGTACGTCAAGTGGAGGTCCAGGCTAGGAAAAAGAACAGGAGGCACTACATATATCATATACTCTAGGCATACAAGTAATACTCAAAACATTGACATGCGTGATTGTTACCAGGAATTCTTACCCCAAATGAAGGTCGTAAATGCTGCAAAGATGAGTTCTGTAGCTCAAGGGGAAATCCTGTGGGCCCAATAATCAGGCCAGGAAGGGCAGAACTCACAAAAGACTCACACACTCAAACATACTAAAGAAACAGGAAGGAATGAGGGGTACCAACCGGCTGTGCAGGGGCAAGAACAGCGGAGCAGTCACACACTCAGAAGGTGAGACACCCGGCCCGAAGCAGAACTAGGGCGGAGTGCTCACTCTCAGAAGGAGTACACAAAAGGAAAGAAAAAGGGTAACTTCCGTTTGTCACTGAGATCGGGGATAAAGGCACGGGCTAGCAAGACGCCCGCAAAATGCGTGGGATAAGGTAGGGAGAACGGCCAGCGTCTGCCCGGGAGCTTTGAAGGAGAAATGCCATCACCCGGCAAGAACCTCGCCAAAAGGAACAAGGTGAGAACTGGGCAAGCGAGGCTACCGGCAACAGAATGCAGGCAGTAAAGAACACGGAACACCAAGAGGGAGCTGCGAGACGCTGCGGCCAGCGCGTTCTGGAATCAGGAAGCAGGACGGGGTGTGGTACTGGAACAGTAAGCCAAGCAACGGCTATGTTCCGACGCGCCTCTTTACGCGTGCTAGGGAGCGTCTGAAAACTACTATCAATACTAGTGGTTAGGGATAGGGACAAAATAATGGGACGGGGTTTCCGGCACAAAACACACATGTCAAGATCTCTTGTCAGCCTCACCTATTCCTAACAGTACCCCTCCCCAAAGGCCTATTCCAAGGACCAGGAGAATGTTCTCTGCAGGCTCCCAAGATCTGTCTTCCGGGGGGTATCCTACCCAATCAATGAGGTATTGGAGTCTGCCTCTAGATCTCCGGGAATCTAGGATTTTTTGCACTTCATATTCTGCTTCTCCATTGATTTGTACGGTGGGGGCGGAATTTCGGGGACGACAGGGGGCAGGTACTTTTTAATCAATGAACTGTGGAATACAGGATGTATTTTCATGCATGGGGCTAACTGCAATTTCAGAGTGACAGGGGTAATGATTTTATCAATAGGAAAGGGTCCTATGAATCTGGGTTGGAATTTTCTGGATCCTTCCATTCTAAGGTTTCTAGTGGATAGCCAGACCTTCTCTCCTACACTGTACATGGGCTCTGTTTTTCTGTGTTTATCATCTTGTTTCTTCATGGCTACTTTGGCTTTGCCTAGCTCCGTCTTAGCAGCTTCCCATACTTTGTGAATGTGTACATGATGTTCTTCATATTCTGCTTCTCCATTGATACTTTGTGAATGTGTGCATGATGTTCTTCTAGTGCCGGCACAGTTGTTTCGTTCGGCTCCAACACAATAGGAATCATTCTAGGGTGTTGTGCATGTAAAAAGAAGAAACGGGAAACGTCTGTAGCTGAGTGACTAGAATTGTTGTAAGCAAATTCTGCTAATGGAAGAGCTTGAACCCATGTAGAGGGAATGGATGTCAATAAACAACGCAGGAACTGCTCTAAGGTCTGATTGATCGATATCCAAAATGGAACACAGTCCTCGCCAGAATTTGGAGACAAACTGGGGACCTCTATCTGATATGATGACTGATGGTAACCCATGCAGTTTTACTATATTGTCCAAAAAGACAGATGCTAGGTCTTTAGAGGAAGGTAGCTTTTTTAGAGGAATGAAATGGGCCATTTTTGACAACAAATCCACTACTACGTAAATAGTGTTGTATCCTTGGCAGGAGGGAAGGTCAGTCATGAAGTCCATTCTTATGGTGTGCCAGGGTGATGGTGGAATAGCTAGGTTTCTTAGTAGCCCTGTAGACGCACAATGGGAAGCCTTTTGTCGTGCACACGTGGAGCAGGATTGCACGTAGGCTAATACATCTTTGGACATAGATTCCCACCAGAACCACCTATGGCATAGTACATTCGTTTTATGGCTGCCGGGATGTCCCGCTAAGGTGCTGCTATGACACCACTCTATGATCTTTTGTTGAAGAGCGGGAGTAGGCACATAAAGTTTATCTTCATGGTAGTACACCCCTTCCCTAATGGTGTTCAAGGGGTTTTGTAGCCAGTCTACAGATGGTATGGACTGGAGATGTTCCTTTATGTCCTACAGAAGTTTGTAATCTTTGTCTCCCACCCCAAGTATTCTGTTATCAGGAATGATAGGAAGGGGTTGTTCCTTGTCGGTATCTTCTCATATCCTAAGCGTGATAAAGCATCCGCCTTTCCCTGCTGTGGCCCTGGTCTATAGGTGAGAAGGAAATCATATTCACTGAAGAATGACAGCCACCTCATTTGTCTAGGTGTGAGTGCTCTAGCTGACTTAAAAAACTGGAGGTTTTTGTGGTCTGAATAAATGGTGATTACATGGGGGGACCCTAACAAATGATGTGTCCACTCCTGAAAGGATAGTTTGATGGCCAACAATTCTCTTTCACCTATCGTATAGTTCCTCTCAGCTGGCAATAAGGTTTTTGAGAAATAGGCTATAGGATGCATGTGGCCTGTTTCCTTGTCTCTTTGTGAAAGGATTCCCCCTACAGCATACTGGGAAGCATCTGCTTCCACAAAAAATGGTTGTGTGTTGTCAGCATGGTGCAGGATTGGAGCTGTGGTGAACTTGTTTTTAATGCACGGAAAGCCTTTTCTGCTTCATCAGACCAAATGAAAGGTACCCCTTTTTTCAATAGCTTTGTAATCGGGGAGACAGATTCAGAAAAATGATCAATAAATCGCCGATAAAAATTGTCGAAGCCTAGAAAAGATTGTATTTCTTTGATTGAGGTAGGGCTAGCCCACTGAACCAAGGTTTCAACTTTCTTGGGATCCATTTGGATACCGCCGGGCTTGATTATGAAACCCAAGAAGTCAACTTCCATAGTGTGGAAAATACTTTTATCCAACTTGGCAAATAAGTGGTTTTCTTGCAGTTTGTTCAAGATTTTTCGGACATGTTCCACATGATCGTTTTTGTTCTGGGAGAATATGAGGATGTCGTCGATATAGACGATGACGAATATATCGATATATTCTCTTAAAATGACATTGATAAAATACTGAAACGCCGCAGGCGCATTACACAAACCAAAAGGCATGACACAATATTCATAGAGGCCGAACTTGGTGCGAAAAGCTGTTTTCCATTTGTCGCCTTGTTTGATGCGTATCAAATGGCAAGCACCCCTTAGATCGATTTTGGTGAAGATTTTTGCCACTTTTATTTGATCAAGGAGAACAGGAATGAGAGGAAATGGGTATTTATTTTTTATGGTGATTTTATTCAATGACCTGAAGTTTAAGCATGCTCTGAGCCCTCCTTCCTTCTTATCTATAAAAAACAGAGGGGATGACACAGGCGAAGTAGAGGGCCGAATAAAACCCTTGTTAAGCATGTCTTCCAAGTAATCCTTTAGATAATCAGTTTCTGAGGAGGTAAAGGTGTAAATGCGACTGCAGGGCAGGTCCGCCCCGGGTATCAAGTCGATGAGACAGTCATAGCTCCTGTGTGGAGGCAACTTGGTAGCTTCTTGTTCGCTAAAAACTCCCTGGAATTCAAGGTATTGATCAGGTACTCTCAGGTACGCCCTGGTTTGAACAGCACAATATAAAGGGAGTTCTGGTTCTCGGGCTTCCTGGTAACAGTGGGACCGGCAATACGGGGAACTCAAAGTGACGGTCCTCTTAACCCAATCTATTAATGGGTTGTGTATTTGCAACCACGGAACCCCTAAGATGGCACCGAAATTGGGAGCATCTATTAGGTCAAAAGAGATGTTTTCGGAATGCCCATTGCTAAAGGCTATGATCATAGGCGGGGTTTGATAGGTTATCAATCCAGAGGATAACTCGGAACCGTCCACCGCCCATATAGTTGTATCTTAGTGATAAAAGATACTCCAAGTTTTTTAGCGAGCTGCAGGTCAAAGAAGTTTCCAGTAGCCCCAGAACCTAAGAGAATAGACATGTTGTACTGCTGCTGATCCATGTACGTTAGGGTGATGGGTACAGTGAAGTGTTTTACCACCTTCTGTGGTAGTAATTTGTTTGTAGAGATCTGCTGAGGTTTATAGCTTGAAGAATTGATCTCTCCGTTCTCCAAGCTTCCTAGTTTTCCGAACTGGACATGCTATTTGCTGTTAGTCTAGGATTTTTGGGACGCACTGGACAGTCCTTAGCGTAATGTCCTCCTTTTCCACAATATAAGCATAAGTTGAGCTTTTTTCTCTCATCCTTTTCTTCCGTGGATAAAGGGCCTTATTCCTCCTATTTGCATGGGTTCTGAGGTGTCCTTTATTACGGGTTTCTTAGGCCGAGTCAAGACGTATCTAGGTACACTACTGCGATTCTTCTATCCTTTTCTCTCATGCAGCCTATGATCCAGCTTTACGGCTAGATCAATAAAGGAGGTACAGTCTTCGGGGGGGTTTACTATTTGTGAGAGCAAGTCTTTTAATTTGTCGCATAACCCACGGTAAAACAAGGATGTTCTTTTGTCTTCCGGCCAATGTGTTTCTGAAACCAGGCGATTAAAACTGGTGATATAAGTAAGGAGGTCTTTGGATCCCTGTCTAAGGTTTAGTAAAGCGGTATCACTAGCTTGCATGTAGGTGTGTTTGGCAAACAAACCTCTCATTTTCTCTTAAAACAGAGAGAGATCGTACAATAAAGGGTTGTTGTTTTGCACCAGTGGTACAGCCCATTCAGCTGCATTCCCTGCAAGGTAGGAAATTATGAAAGCCACTTTTGCGGAGTCATCAGGGAATGCCACTGCCATACATAGGAATTGTAGCTGGCATTGATTCATGAATACATTGTACTTGGTATTATCCCTTGTAAATCTTTCTGACATTGCTAGGGGGACCGGACTAGGAGTATGAACTGTAACCTGTACAAAAGGTATAGTAGAATCACTACTAGCCCCTTTGTCAACGTCTACGGCACCCATAGTGAATCTGGCTGGCTGTATGTAATTCTTGCGGGATTTAGGGATAGTCCCAGTTTCTCTTTGTGTCATGTTTTCGGCTGTCCTTAATTGATGGACCTCTGCTTGCAACCTCTGATTTTCAGCGCCTAATCTCCCCACCTCTGACTGAAGGGTGACTAAAGCGGCTGCTAAGTCCTCCAAAGTATGGGCCTCGAGGTTAAGATCAGGAGCACCCAGAGTCGGGTCAGGATTCATCTTTGTTCAGGGGGAATAGAATTTGTGGGCTTGGATTTCTGTTAGCGATTTTGCCAGTTTCCACGGGAACAAAGCAGAATCCCACTACCTCCAGGACACAGAAGCAAGAATGTGAGAGGAAACACACTCCTGTCCACTGTCCCCTAAAAGTATGAGGGAAAAACCCAAGGAGTGTCCACCACTCTCCTCATACGAGGTCAGGAAGTCGAGCAAACCACAAGATCTATGTAGCTCCTACAGACCCATCTCCCTCCTCAACTTTGAAACCAAAGTCCTGGGCAAAGTTCTGGCCACTAGACTGGGGTCGGTGATTCAGTCCTTGATCCACCCTGATCAGTGGGGCTTTATGCCCCATAGAAACACCAAACTCAATCTACGGCACTTCTTCGGGGTGCTCCAGGCGGTGTCCACACAACCTACGGTGCCAGTGGCTCTGCTGTCATTGGATGCTCATATGGCCTTCGACAGCATGGAATGGCACTATATATATGCGGTCCTGGCCAGATTGGGCTTTGGGGATTCCTTCAAGGCGTAGGTAAAGCTATTATACACTGCGCCGCTTGCACGGGTCTGCGTAAACGGTGCCCTCTCCAGGGAATTTAGGCTGGGGCGGGGGACAAGGCAGGGCTGTCCGCTTTCCCCGACGCTATTTGCCCTGGCCCATGAGCCATTGGCAGCTTGGGTAAGGACTGATCCCATAGTCCGAGGCATTGACTTAGGAGGAGGTTGGGAGCAGCGTATCTCGCTATATGCTGATGACGTGTTACTCTATGTACAGGACCCGCCGGTTTCGATTCCATGACTTATGCTGCTTCTGCGGTCGTTCGGGGAGCACTCTGGATATCGTATCAACTGGGATAAATCCCTGGGACATCGGCTGTCAGGGCCTCCCCTGGATTTGGTTGAGGACTGTAGAGGGCTGGTGTGGAGAGAGACCTTCCGATACCTGGGTATCTGGATTATGGCGTCAGAGGAGGAGTTCATGCGTTTAAATGTCCAGGCCCAATTGGAGCTACTACGTGGAGACGTGGCGCATTTGAGGACTCTCCCACTCTCTTTGATGGGATGCGCCGTCCTATTCAAAATGATGGCCCTTCCTCGCCTCCTCCATGTCTTGAAAAGCACCCCCTTCCTGGTCCCAGAGAGGATTTTCCGGATAATTGATTTGGAGCTTCGCGCATTGCTTTGGGGAGGGGAATGTCCAAGAATCACACTGAGGAAGCTTCAATGAGGGGTATATGAGGGGGGCCCTATTATTGGGTGGCACAGTTGGTGAACATTAACGGGTGGGTATTCGCCCCGATGGAAGAACCGGCCTATAGAGTGGACCGTATGGTCTTGGGAAGTGGTACCTACTTGAATGCGCTCTATCGCAGGGGAAGATGTCGATCACCTCTGCTGCCCCAGACGGCAACTGTTGTGGGAGCTTGGAGGAAGGAGACAAAATTGTTGGGCAGGAGGCGAAACCTACAGCTCAAACCCCACTGTGGGCCGGAGACTACTTTCCCGAGGTGACAAAACTGAAAGGCCTTAACAAGTGGAGTCTGATTGGCATTGACGTACTGGGGGACTTATGGAAAAGAGGGGATGTGCTAGAGTTCTCTACGTTGCAAAAGGAATTCCAGATGGGGGTGGGGAGTTTTTCCACTACCAACAAGTCCGACATGCCGTACTCCGACATCTCCGGAAGGGGGATCAGCTACCGGATTATGCCCCGTTAGAAGATAGGTTGCTGATAGACCCGATGATAGACAAGGCCATCTCCCTCATGTATAAAAAATGTATCAACAACCTCCCCGATCCCCTGGAGCCTCTCCGAGAAAAATGGGAGTCTTATGTTGGGTTGCTGAAGGAAGATGACTGGCGAGAGGTACTGCAGAGCCCCCGTGAAGTGGCAATCCGCGCAAGGTTTAGGTTGGTTCAGTTTCGCATCCTGCACCGCTCCTACACCCACGCACAACACAATATCGTATTGGTAATGTTGACTCAAGGTTCTGTCTGCGAGGCTGTGGTGGGGAAGGCTCCTTCTCTCACATTTTGTGGGACTGTGCCAGGATCCGAGCGTACTGGTCCAGCCTGGCAGTCATTATGTCCGAAGTGATCGGGCGGAGGTTCAGATGGAGGCCCGATGGCATATCCTAGGAGTGACAAATGACACCACTTGGCCTAAATGGGATAAGATCTGGTTGGCGTTAGCAAGTATGGTCGCTAAGCGAAACATAGCCCGAATGTGGGGTAGTAACATCCTGCCGACTGTGGAAGAATGGGAACATGACCTGGACTGGTGCCAAAGGGCTGAAAGAGTGATATACAAGAGTAGGGGATGTCCTAGGAAATGGGAAAAGATATGGGGGGAGTGGAGAAGCTACAGAGGGTAGGTGATGGATACTCAAACTGTTTTGATGCCGACATGATGTTATGTAAGGATTGTGGTTTGATTATGCAGAATCATGGTGTTCACATTGACTTGTACATATTTATTTGTCGCCAATATGTTCACCTACCATCAATTGTCAAGTACTGTGTCATTGTCAAGAGAGCCTATGATCTGAATAAAAAGATTCCCCCGCCCCAAAAAAATGTGTTTATGTGTGTATGAATGTTTTAGAAGCTATTATATGGGCTTCTACGAAACGTAAAGTGTTTGGATGTTCCTGTGTCCAATTTGTGATTAAAAATTCAGGATTGATTAAATTGTAGACACTTTTACTCATTTTGCGTAATCCAAACTATAAGTTCTGTCAAAATTTAGAAATCCTTAAATGGATTGTAGTTTATTCAGAGTTATTGGGAGTTGGAGCAATGCACATTGTTCTACAAAAAAGTGCTGCCAAGCTTTTGCCTTCACTTGACAACTCAGATCCCAGAAACAGGACATTGAGATAGGCAATTTTAGATTTTTTTTTAATTAAGTTGGTAGCCAAAGTGGGCAAACCCCAGAATTATGCAGTCTGCTCTGGGTTAATTCATCATTCAACAGTTAGATATCATCTACGTAGACTCAGAGAAACCTGATATTCTCCTACTTTCTGAAACTTGGCTCACTGACGAATCGGCCCGACATTTTAGCCGCAATACCCTCCGGCTACTATATCCTTCAGGCCAATCGCCCCTCTGGGAAGACCAGGGGAGGGGTTGCTGCTATCATCCATCAAAGACTCCAATTCTCTTCCCTGGGGATTATAAGCATACCCCTAGTTGACAGCCTTATACTCAAATTTGAATCACCTCAGTCCTTGTTTATCTGTGTCCTACTCTATCCCCCCCCACGCCACATGCCCTCTTTTCCCCAACTCTTTGGTGAAATGATCTCCCCACTGATTATCAACCATGCCAGAATGGTCATACTTGGAGACTTCAATTACTGGCCCAATGATTTACAAGAAAGTGCTAGCTCCTTGGACCTCCTCCTAGGGATGAACTGTACCCAGCATGTGACGGCCGCCACCCACATAAAAGGTCACAACTTAGATCAAGTTTGGACTCCAACCTAGAAATCTCCACGCTACAAATCTCTCCATGTACATGGTCTGACCATTATCTCATCACATTCACCTTGGCCTGTGCCTACCCAAACAAAGCCAGCCAGTTAGGAAACCACCGAGCCAGAAATTGGAACCGGGTCTACATTGATGATTTCTGCTCACAATTAAAAGCCACATTGCCCACCTCTCACGAATCACTCTCCACACAGGTTAATAGCATTAAATCCTGTCTCGAATCAGCCAGTGACAGCTTTGCTCCACTTAAGAATATTAAGATCAAACGACCTCACGATGCCCAACGCTGGTTTTCCGATGACCTCAAGGCCAAGAAATTGGCTCTGAGGCTAGCTGAACGCCGCTGGAGACACAACTACTCCTCGGATAAAAAGGCCACTTACACAAGTCAGCTTAGAGACCACAAATACGCCATTCTTCAGACTAAAGTTTCTTATTTCTCCTCCAAAATCATGAACTCAGCCAAGAAATCAAAGGACATTTTCTCCATCATTGACAAACTTGCACAACCAGATAGAGTTATGGTGAAATCTGCCTCCTCACAATCTTTATGCGACTCCCTTAACTCTTACTTCATTGAAAAGATTGCCGTCATTAAGGCCAGCATCCCTATCCCCGGCTGCTCTTATGACCCCCCCAGTCATTATAACCCCTTCATTATTGATCAAATCCCTTTTATTTCTAGGGATGAGTTCTTTAAGCTCCTAAAAAAGTTAGCTCTGGCTCCCCTTTAGACTGCTGCCCCCCTCACGTCTTGCAGGCAGCCTTCTTCGCCTGCCCAGACCCGGTTCTCTCTCTTCTCAATAACTCTCTCAAACTATGCACTGTTCCTGACATCTTAAAAAATGCAGAAATTGTCCCTATACTGAAGAAACCTAATGCCGACCCTCTGATCCTTGGCAACTATCGTCCCATCTCCCTCCTCCCCTATCTGGGCAAAATCCTGGAGGCCCATGTCACTAACTACCTCAGCTCTTTTATTGAACAGTCCCACTTCCTTGACCCCCACCAGGCAAGTTTTAGACTAGCACACTCCACGGAGTCAATTATTCTGTCGGTTATGGATGAGCTTAGGAGGGGGACTGACAAAGGCCTTACCCAGGCTCCTGGATCTGTCTGCTGCTTTCGACATGGTTGATCATGATCTCCTGCTCAACCGTGTCGGCTGCGCTGGGATTCAGGGCCTGGCCTTGCGATGGATCTCCTCCTTCCTCAACAACCGATACCAGGCAGTACGCATTGCCAATTTTTCTGCCCCGAATATGAAGCTGAACTGTGGAGTCCCCCAGGGTTTCCACCTCTCGCCCCTTCTTTTTAATTTATATCTACTTCCTTTAATTTGGTCCCTACGCACTAGAATGGTTGAAACCTTCAATTATTAAGCATCGATTCCTCCTCCTCCTCAATGATCAACCTCCAATCCACCATGAGCTTCATTTGCGAATGAATATATATTAACCAGCTGAAGTTGAACCCTGAAAAAACCGAGCTGATTCTCACGGGAGGAACTGCCAACCCTTGAAACTCCAACTTCTGGCCCCCCGCCCTGGGCAGTCCTCCCCGTCCAGCTGACTCTGTCAAGAGCTTAGGTATTATCATCAGTAGCGACCTGTCCATGAAAGCTCAAATCAGCTCGGTCGTTTCTGCCTATTTTTACCATCTTCGCAGAATCCGAAAGATCAGTCGATTTTTGACCACTGAGGCCCTGACTCTGGTCACTCTGGCCCTTGTAATCTCTCGTATTGACTATGCCAACTCTTTGTATGTTGGCATTCCAGCTTACCAACTACGTCGTCTGCAGCTGGTTCAAAACCAAGCGGCAAGGCTGGTCTATTGCCAACCCAAACACCATCATGTTAGCCCCCTAATGAGGAGCCTTCATTGGCTCCCAGTGGCCAAGCGCTGTAACTTCAAGATGGGCTGCATCATTTTTAAAGCCCTCGCTGATGTTGACCCAGCCTTTGTCTCATCGAAGATCCAGCGCTACATTCCCTCCCGGGAGCTGCGCTCCTCTCACATGAGCCTATTGTCCACTCCTGCTTTTAAGCGCAAGTGGCATGTGGTCCTAAATTCTCAGTCTTGGCCCCTCAGTTCTGGAACTCTCTCCCCTTGGAACTGAGGTCCATGTCCTCTTATACCAAGTTTAGAAAACTCCTTAAGACCCTGCTGTTTTCTCAGGCTTACGCATAAGCCACTGTTTTTCTCTGTTGATGCTGTCTTCCCTGTCTCCTCAGCGCCATCAAACCGCTTAGTGTACGTGCGCTTAACAAATTCCTTTAACATAACATAACATAACATACGATGCCTCCTCATTAAAAAATGTAAGTAACTCTGGCAGAAAATTGCTGAGGGCTATTCTTATACCCCAGAGGAAAACATAAAATTGCAGTTGTGAACCTATCACTGAAAATGCTGTAAAATACCTGCTTGCAGGTGCTATATTTGGAAGAAAATCAATTTGAGCTATTTAGTATTGTGTTGCATTATTTTTGCAGGACTGTGCTAATTTTGCAAGTAGCTGTGTTTAAACATCTGTAGTCTAAGACTAGAAGGTATGAATCATCTGGTTTAATTACAGCAAAGAAGGGATTATTCATTGATAAGGTTCAATTTTCTATTCCACCTTGGTATTTAACATGTGCTAGGATCTTACTAACTTGTTTTTAGCTACATTCTTATTTTGGGTACTATATCTGGAGTTGAGGAACTGATTTTAATGTGATCTCTTGATGAGGTGACTCATCATCCCACACAACATGATTGCGATATAGTGCAGGAGACAGGGCTAATGCCTACTTGGCTTTTGAATGATAGATTGAGTCTGGAACAATGTCAGAGAAAGCAGGTAAATTACTGTGTCCCACATTTGGGCACTCATTTACGTACTCAGGTGGCAAATCCTTTTCAGCCAACAGAATATCGTAACTATATGTCAGGTTCTCCCAGAAGGAAGCCTTGATGTGCCTGGGTATGTCCCCTCCACTTAGAGTTAATTTCTATAATCAATGGGGACACTTACCTTGTATCAGGTGATTCCACCATGAAATGCTCATTCAGCGCTACTACCGCCAGATAATCCATCAGGTTTCGGCGAGCTATTGTGACATCTGCTGTGCTGTCCAGCATCGTCACTGCCCATTTCACGTTCAGAAGCAGAGTAGATTGGGTATCTCTTATTTTAATCCCAGGTACCTTCTTCTTTTCGAATTGAGGTTTAGGAGTCTTTTGTTTCTCTTATTTTTAAGGATGTGCCATATGTTTCCCTTTTTGGTTTGCACGCTCTTCCGATCTGTGCTCTGACCACCCACCCCTCTCCAAATGTGCATCGGATGAACCGTGAAACGAGTAAGAGGAGCATCTATCAATATACTGATACCTGTCAAGCTTTCTAGTATTTTCACAGTTTCTTAAATTATATCTCTTGTCAGTAGTTTCCTGCTGAGTAGACCCACCCTGTGATTGTGCCTTCTTTTGTTTACTTTTCTGTTTATTATCCCATTTCTTCTTGGAAGAATCGTGTGCTTGCTGAGAGTTAACCTTTTCAGAATTACTCATACTGTGGTTAATCCAGGTCTGGCTCCCACATTTCTAGGGTAGTATCGGTTTCTTCATTAGTTTTAGGCAATTTCCACTCCTGCTGGGCAGGAGTAAACTCCCTAAGGTTTGAGCGTATTGCTTAACCTTCTGCCGCCTCCCCTTTTCTGATACTCAACATATTGGTAGATATTTATGCAAAATTGTCCATCTGTTTCATCACCTAGTCCAGGGTAGGTGCTGCCCCGTACTCATTCATAAGCTGTTTGAAGACATCAGGTAAGACAGGCAATGAAGAGGTTCCATGAGTTCCGGTAAATATGCTAGCAAAGACTGTGCCCCATGTTGCATAATCTCCCCCGGGGAGCCATCCCCATTGGCAAGCAAGTTGTTAAAATTCTGTGTTTTTCCTGTGGGCCAGTATGAGGAAAAAACTACCTCAAGCTGACTTGTTTTCTGTGCTATCAAGAACAGAATTTGCTTCTGACTAGTGGAAATCGATTCTTTATGGCATTCAGTGTTTGCGGGGTGATACATGTGGTAGCCAATTATGCTTGTGTAGACTGAGCAGTTCAGGCAGGGTCAATTGGGAGTGTTCCTGTAATGAACTGTGTTAGATTTCCATAGTCTTTATTAGATCTTCGTAAGGTGTTGCTACTTTTGCTGCATCTCAATTAGCAATATTAGGAAGGAGTGTATAAGCTGCTCGGACCAGTCAAGTCGCTCCTTCTTTACAGAGCAGACTGAGTCTCACATTTTCTACAGTATAGGGGAGGGCGCCTTTAGCTTATTTATGTGTTCTTGATGAGTTAACAGAATTTCTGTGTCCAAATATAGAAATAATTCCTCCGGTGTTTTAACCTCAACCTAAGACTGAAACAATTTGGTGCGAGCATCCGCAGCCGGAAATGTAACCCAACAATAGAATACCTCTGTTTTGAATGCTTTGTGTTCCTCAACCACAACCAGATCATATTGTAGTGGCTTCTTTTTTTCATTTCAAAGAATTTTATGAAGAAATCCTTAACACATATAATTGTTTGCTTTGCCATCGCGGGGTAGCAACACAAGCTGGTTAATCTTGCCTATAGTACAGGTATTCAGTCTACATGTTTGGCTGCTACCCTTCCCCCTGTCCTACTATACGAATGAAAGTGATTAAGAGGAGATAGGAAGACAGAAAGAAAAAAGAGAAACAGGAAGAGGAGGAGAAGGGTGTTGCACCAGAAGAAGTGCGTGTTTGCCTCTCTAGTCTGGCCTGCGGGAGATTGCTTGGTGGGCGTTCGCCTTTGTACATTTGTTTTCACTGGGGTTCTTAGGGGTCTAAGTATTCATCAAGCGATGCCCACATTCCCCTGGTTGCTGGTTTCCAGGGAGAGTTCCGTAGTGCGATACGGTCTGCGCCCCACTATTGTAATAGCTTCAAAGTAACTGCATGTATGCAATCTTCTTTAATATTTAGAGTATATACTTGTTTTTCAATGCCCCCCTCACTTCTCCATTTACGGTCTTTGTGTGAAGAAACAAAAAATAACGATTATTACATTTATTTATTGAGACGGGTTGAAACAATGTAGGAACATGTTATCCTACAAGCTAGAATAACCTACAGCCAATGCATTGGGTATACTTACTCAGCTGAGGTGGATTTCCCTTTTCACCTCTGACATCTCCGGTTTGAAAGTGAGTAGGGGTCTCCAAGAATAGCATAACTGAATTTCTCAGGTAGACTGTTAAATAAGAACCCAACCAATGTCGTGTAATTCCCACTAAGCTGTAGTACATGAATGCTTGTTGGACAACACAACATTTGGGTAAGGTGCCCAGACTGATTCCAACCACCCCTGCAGGACATGTTGGTGTAGAGACCAGCTAGCTCGCATTGCCACCATAAGCTCCCCTAACTCTACCAGGGAGCAAATAGATTCTGGCAACCACTGAACATGACCACCCTGACCCCTCAGGGAACATGGAATCAGATCAGAACCTTTGGCTCAGTCACCTGTGCCTACTTGTGCTCAGAGTGATATGCAGAATACACAGTGGGAAGTTTACAAACTATTTATTGAACAATTGTTATTCTTGTATAAAATTCATGTGCTGCTATAATCAGTAGACAGAGGCAGATGAAATTGATTACAAGCACCAAAACAGTAAATAGTAGATACAGTTCTACCATGGTGCTAAAACAGTACATATATGCAGGCATATAAACAAGGCTGTAATCAGGCATACTCCTACTATTCAAACCCTCCTTTGTGTGTACGTGGAGTGTGTATAGATGTAAAGCCAAGAATCCCCCCAAGGGACAATCCAACCCCATTACTTGGCAGGAGAGAATATTGGAGCCACTCTTAGTCATGAACTGGACACCCCTCACAAGACGTCAGACCACTGAGTGGTAAAGTCTCAGCATGCATAGACCCTCTGTATCAGCTGAAATCCTTCTCTTCTAATTTTTTGGGATGCTCATTATTTATAATAGAAAGCAGCCTTGCAATATACGTATAGATTAGCAATGTTATGGATATGTAGATAGCCCTGTCGCTCTGTGAATGAAGATAGAGGGTCATTTGTACATAGTGCTTAAGGGGCCTTTTACATGGTATGTGAAGCATTGTGATATTGTAATGCCAAGCTTGATATGTAAACAAAGTAGTTTCAGAGAAACTGATACAACATTGTTGCACATGCAAATACGCGCGAAAGGTCAAAGCAGAAATGTTGTTGTGCAAAATGAGGACAATGTAAGAAAAATGTGTAGCTCTGTTACTTGGGCATAACCAGGGCACGTAACATAGCAAGGCTGCAATCCATGAGGCAGGCCTAAGTCATGTCGCACATGCATGATCCTTGTTCAGCCATGATCAAAAATTGTTACGAGAATTCGGCTGAGGCTATCAGGGTATCGGTACATGTCCACTAACATGAGAGGGACTTTTTGGTCCCAACAGAGGGAGTAACCAAATGTTTGACGCAACTTGTAGGAAAAGGAATAACAAATGCAAAGCTAATTATACAAGGAGCATAGAATGAGGAAGCAGTCCTAAATATCAGGAATTACTAAACAATGAGGGACTGCTGGTGGTGAGACATAATGTGAACATATTGTGGGATGCCAAATCACCCCCATGCCTCGCCAGTGGAAAGAAGACAAGGGTTATTGTCTGGAACTGAGAAAGTTGTATATGAGGCTAAGTGGTTCCCCCAGAAAAAAAGATATGGGAACCTTGAAAACTCTGGAATACCTATTAGCTAAATCAAATGCACATGGAGGAGGTGGACGTGGCGAAGATGTAGCCTTACGGCCTGAGCGGTCGACCTTGAAGCTGGGGAACCGGGTTCGAGTCTCTGCAATAACGCTCAACATGCTGTGATTCTGGGCAAATAACTTAATGTCCCCGTGTCTGACAAAACAAATTGTGTCCATCTGTAACAAAACTGGTGCTCATGTAAAGCGCTCTGAGACCTGATATCCTCTGATCTAGTTTGTGCTTTATAAAACTCTTTACGAAAAAAGGGGTGAACTAGAGCAGAAAGTACTGAACCGCCATAGGTAATGGGCGAGCGGCCTTTGAGGACATATAAAATATCTTTATTTGCAATACTGTATGGGGCTATAAAATTGATATATAAAATAATATATATAAAATAATAAAAACAACAAAAATACATTTACAAAAAAGTAATGCCGTCTTCATGTCTCTACCTGTCCTGTCTTCCACTAGTATGTTCTTTTTCTTTTTACACCTACCCAAACCCTGCTGCTTGGTAAATATATAATGGTCAAGTCGATAATAGGGAGGCGGTACTGCAGCAAATATTACCCTTCAAAGCTACCTGAATGAACACTGTTCTTCCATCAATCACCAATATTCTTGATTCTGTTTTCCAATCAAGAGAAAAGTACACATTTCCTAACACTGCAGTATCATGACAAGAGTTCTGGAGATCTTCATTACCAAGATGTATTTATTAATGTACTATTCTACTGTCCACCACTACCTTTGGGCTTTTACACTATGCTTGCTGGGAAAACCTGCAAAGGTCTCTGTGCCTCAGACCCGCAGCTTGATGTTTATAATGCTAAGTCATTTAAGTCTGTCTTTCTAATTTCCAGGAGGATCTCTCTTCGTCGAAGATCTAACACAGATGAGAGTCAAGGAGAAGCTAGAAGCATCCCCCGGAGAGGTAAAGCAATACCAACCTGGTACCTGAACCCACTGACGCATTTATGCAAAGCTGTCTTCCTGCGGACTCTCTTACTGTCAACAGAACTGTCATCCTCCCCGGCAAACATATCAATCTTGGGCTGACACATAGGACGTTTATCTAATACAAATCTGAATAATGTCGACATCTGGTGGGAGTTTAGAAGGGAAGGAGGTGTTAGAGGTATGCAGTTACAAGACCGAGGAGGGCTCTGTATGTGTGCATGAGGAGCTTGAAAGTAATTATTTTGTTAATGGATAGCCAGTCAAGGTCACTCAGCTGGCCAGTGATGTGACTGCAGTGTGGGATTTTCAGGATGAGCCTAGCGGAGGTGTTCAAGATGTTCTGCAGTTTATTTTGGAGTTTCTGGGTGGTGCAGGCGTAGAGTGCATTGCTGTGCCGAGTCTGCTGCTGACAAGTGCATGGGTGACCATTTTCCTCGACACTTTGAGGATCCACTTGAAGATCTTACAAAGCAGGTGGAGCGTGTGGAAGCAGGAGGATGAAACAGTGTTGATTTGGAAGTTTAATTAAGAGCAAGGAGTCCAGGATGATCAGAGAATACATGTGTAGTCTGTGTGTTTGTGGGGGGGTTCTTAACACTTCGGGCCACCAGGAGTTGTCCCAGGTGGAGGGGGTGGAGGAGCATAGGATGAGGACTTTGGTTTAGTCTGAGTTAAGCTTGAGGCAGCTGTCCTTCATCCATCTGGCGACTGACTTCATCCCATTGTGGAAGTTGCTCTTGGCTGTTGTGGGCTCGTCTGTGAGGGAGAGAATCTGCTGGGTGTCATCAGTGTCGGAGAAAATGTTGAGTCAGTGGCTTATGACGAAGGCCGCAAGTGGGGCATGTAGATGTTGAAGCACTTATCATGCTAGACCTCAGCGCCGCATTTGACACTGTGGCACATTCCACCCTGCTACGGTGTCTGAGCAGCGCTGGGGTTACCAAGGCAGCATGGGGATGGCTCAAGGACTTTCTCTCTGACCGTAGTTTCCAGGTTCAGAGAGGTATGTTCCTCTCCAACAGCGTTGCCTTAGAACAGGGGGTGCCTCAGGGCTCTGCCCTGAGTCCCACCCTGTTCAACCTGTATATGGCTCCATTGGCAGCTGTAGTTCAGTCATACGGCATAGATTTAGTATCTTATGCCGATGACACGCAGCTGCTCATCTCCCTGTCACAGTCACCCAAGTTAGCAGCAGCCAATTTTAAAACCTGCATGCAGGAGCTTGCTGGCTGGATGAATCAACACTGCCTGAAGCTCAATGGGGCTAAAACTGAGGTGCTAGTGATAGGGGGAGATGGGGCGAGCTGGACTCAGGAATGGTGGCCGCCTTGCCTTGGCTCTCTGCCCATCCCGTGCAGTGAGGCCAAGAACTTGGGGGTCTGGGTTGATCCTAAACTCTCTTTTGAGAGTCATGTTGACAAATTGGTGGGGAAATGCTTTGGGGTTATGAAGACCCTAAACCGCACTCTGGACCTATTGCCACTTGAGGCCAGACGCATTATGATCCAAGCTCTGGTCACTTCTCGTGTTGACTACGCGAATGTGCTGTTATTAGGAACTACGGAGAAGAACCTGAGAAGACTGCAAGTGCTGCAAAATACGGCGGCCCGTTTAGTCCTCAGACTCCCCAAAAGAACAGCATCCAAGCCTACTTTGGCTGCCCTTCACTGGCTTCCTATAAAGAAAAGAATCCTCTTTAAAGCCCTCCTCTTTTGTTATAGGATAACTTCTGCAAAAGCGCCAGGGTATTTGAAGGACTTGGCTATCCCCTATCTACCCCAAAGAGCACTTCGCTCTCTGGGCATGGGTCTCCTTACAGTTCCTCGTGTAAGAAGGGCCAGGATGGGAGGCCGCTCCTTTCGGGTGCTGGCAGCCACCCAGTGGAACAGCCTTCCAGCTGTGATCAGACTAGCCAAAACTGAAACTATGTTCCGGAAACTTTTAAAAACACATCTGTTTGCCCTCTAGGGATGGATGCTTCTGCCTTCTTGACTCTCGCTCCACAGCGCGGGGATACGCCGTGATGGCGTCACCAGGCGCTTTAGAAACCCCTTTATTATTAAGTGTGTGGGCTCGATGAGGATCCCTGAGCCACCCCGCAGCTGATCTCTGTGGGTTTGAGTTGAACTGTGGAAGTTTGACTGTTTGTGTTTGGCTGGTGAGGAAGGAGCGGATCCATTCTAGGGCTTTGTTGTGGATGCTGGAGTCGTTGATTCTTGTGCAGAGGGTGTGGAGGGTGACAGTTCACAGGTAGCCAAGAGGTCTAGGCGAATGGGGGCAGCAGTTTTGCCTATGTCAAAGAGGGTGCAGATGTTGGCTGTAGCAGCGAGAATAGCAGTCTTGGTACACTGGTTGCTTCTGATTACCAACTGAAAGAGGTCCAGGATGTGGTTCGCCTCTAAGGCATGCTACTCAAAAAATCTACCATTCTGTTATTCACACCAGGTAAATAAAGTCCAGTAACTTGACAGACATGATGCTCTTTGTAAGCCAGTAGTAGTTAGAACTTATGTCAGATGTTTGTTATCAGTTTATAGCCACATATTGTTACCCCAACATACTGACAAAAATGAATAAAACCCCACACACAAGCTAGAGCCTCCCTTTCAGTGATAGCATATCATTCATCAGCCATAGAAAGAGCACGTAATGCAAACACTACAATCCACTCATTTCCATGTTCATCAATTTGAGAAAATATGGCCCCAAACCATTCCTCCACCAGTCATCATTTAAATTCTCTGCTTGGGATCAAATCGTCTCAGATATGGTGCCTTCACAAATATCCTTCTTTAAATTGGCTAATTACCTTTGACATTATAGAGGCCAATTAAATATATGCCCTTCTTTAGGGCATATGTTTTTCCAGCAAAATTACATACACATTTTGAATAATATTCCACCAAGCTTTAGAATGCGCAGTCATCATCTTTGCATGATTTCGATGGTGCATTACATTTTGCACCAACAAACACTTACTTGGGTTTTATTCCCTTACCACTTATGTCATAGCCCAAATAAGCCACTTCTTTTTTGGCAAATTAGCATTTTCCAAATTCCACTGTAAGAATTTTTTTCTCTAAACTTCTTAGAACTTGTCTTAATTTATTGTCATGCACCTGTTTAGACTCACCCATATTAAGAATGTCATCCTGAAAGAACATGATTTTTTCTATACCATCCAACAAATTGCTCAAGATGCTGGAATATAGCAGCAGCACATGCCAATCCAAACAGTACCCTTAAAAATTGAGAGTGACCAATAGGTGTTATGAAAGTGATAAGATCCCTGCATTATGGATGTAACTGCACTTCGTGAAACACGGATTGCAAAACCAGTGTTGATAACCATTGTGCCCTTTTTGCATTTGCTAACATTTTTTTGACTCTAGGTAAGGAATGTTAATCAACCAGAATACATTTATTCAATTCTCTCAGATCAATGCATTATCTTACTTCCCCATTGGACCGTCTAACAGTGACCAGAGTCGAAACCAATTCAGCAGGTTCTACCTGCTCAATGATTCCTTCCTCAACCAAAATCCTTTAATTTTTGTATTCCATCTTCCCTGATAGAGAAAGGAATATGTCTCACCTTTTGTAATCAATGTGTGGCGGTCGATTTAAGTTCAATTTTGTGACTAAAATCCTTCAACAGCCCCACAACTCCTGAAAATACAATGGGAAATTTGCTAAACATAACTTCTCCATGCGCCTTTGCATTACTAGCCCTTGCACACACAGTGCACATCCCTAGGGACTTTACTAGTAAGTCAAACATACCAATCATGGCCAACCAATCACCTTTACACTTTACATAGGGAACATTGTACTTTGAGAATGACATCTGTACTGTAGGAACTGGTTCCATGCTGTTGGAATTTAAAATGATGCCCAATTCTCCTTGATCATACCACCCTAGCACTGATGAACATTTTTCAGAAACATGTAGAAACATATATTTGCATGTAACTTTTCTTCTCTTAAATGAAAAATCCGAGCTTATGAAATAAATTAAATTAATATTAACTCAAGAAAGTGCTCCGATTTAACATCAGGTTTCTCTAATGTACAATTGGAAACACGTCCATACAACTCACCCCACACATCTCTGTTGACTATAGTAAATGGTGAACCAGAATATGCCACCACCTCAAGTGTAATTCCATCTACTAATAACACACACAGGCTTTTTCCTAAAAGTATGTCGAACACCAAGTACATCATACACAATGCAAAACACAACATTAGAATCAGACTCCTCTCCCTGCTGATAACACTCGGTATTATCCTCTTCCTGAATACATTTCACCTTACCATTCTTTTTTCTTTTGCACACTCCAGTGAAATGTCCCAATATGCCACATTTGGAACATTATTGATTGCTTGCAGGACATTTTTTATAATAAGCCAAATGTACACTCCCAAATCTAGAACACTTCCTAATATTATCATCCACTTTTTTAGTGCCACTTTTACTGCTAGATGGTGTATTCTGACTAGTACTTTTAGTCTAATTACATATACCAGTTAAAATAATCCAAACCCAGGGCTCCTTCACTGCTCTAGAACGTGGTCGGCCGGATCCCGACCCACCTATGTCGAGCTCCACGCGCAGAGGGGGCCGCCCAATAAGCGAACTCTTCCAGAAATCTTCCTCCAAATCGGGGAAAACTCACTCGCCTACGATGCCGGCGACTCAAACTGCCACTCCGACCAAGGAACCTGCGGAGGCCCCCATCACGAAATCATTCCTGGAGTCCCTGTTCAACACGCTGCGCGAGGACTTCCAGACTCTGAAGCAGGACATGATGAGCGAACAACGGGAACTGTGCCGAGATCTGGAGGGCCTCGGGGACAGGGTCATGGCGGTGGAAGAATCGAACCAAACCCGGGGGACGATCTGGTGCTCCTCCAGCAGGAAGTCATTCGCCTTCAGGAACAACAGGTGGGCCTCCAGGCCCACGCGGAGGACCTCGAAAACCGCTCTTGGAGGATCAACATAAGTGTCCGGGGCGTGCCTTTGAAAGCGGAGGGGAACAGCGTTACAGAATATCTCCAAGATCTCTTTCGGGAAGTTCTCGGTGAGGCGGCCGACTTACCCATCCGTATTGACCGTGCTCATCAGGTAGGGTTGCCCCGCCGGGCCCCTGCCCCCCCCCGGACATATTGGCGTTCCTCCCGGACTTCCCCCTGAAAGAGAGGACCCTGCGGGAAGCACGCAGGGCACGACCCATCCGTTTCCGGGACCACCCCGTCGAACTGTACCAGGACCTCTCGGCGATTACCCTCCAGAAACGCAAGGATTTCCGAGTGGTCACCACGTTCCTAAGGGACAAGGGGGTGCCCTACTCCTGGGGTCACCCGTTCCGGTTGATTTTCAAGTGGGAGGGTTCCCTGCACCAACTCCGCTCACTTCAGGACACTTGCACCTTACTAGGTATCGACCTCCCAGACGACGACCCGGAGCAAACCTCCTCCCAGGGGCAGTCGCAAACACCGGGCCCTCGCACGTCCGAGGGTGCCTGGCAACAGGTGAGGAGACGCCGAGGCTCCAGGCGCTCCCATCGCCCAGACCCGGGAACAATTGAGAGAGACATGGCTGCAGCCATCGAGGAGGTGGTCAAGGACACCACTGTTGTACCCTGATTTATGCATTGGTGGGGGGCCATCTTTACACTGCTACTCCGTAATGGGGGGGACGAAGGGCGGCTGGGGCTGCCACTGCCACACTCCTCTTCATCCACTTTACCTACAGGCCTGAGTTGACCCTGGATAGGCCTGGGACTGAGACTGGGGGTCGGGAGTTCCTTGTTGGGGTTAGGGTGGGTTGAGGGGGGACCGGGTGTTGGGCTAGGGGGTTCAGGGGCACTGGGGAGGGAAGGGACTCGGGAGAGCGGGAGGTCAAGGTCTGGGTGGGATGGGGTGGGAGTTTCTGGTCCCCTCCCGGCGTGGTTCGTCTGGCTCGACGCACACTGACAATGAGGCCGGGCGCACATAAGGCACACTGCATACAAAGCCAAGTCCTCATTTCCCCTAGGTATGGCTAACCCTCCACTGAAAATCCTCACTCTAAATGTGAAGGGGCTTAATAACCCCATAAAGCGAAGAGCCGTCCTGTCCTTTCTGGAGCACTCGGGGGCCGATGATTGTCTGCTGCAGGAAACGCACTTACTCTCTAAAGATTGGCACAGGATGGGCTCCAGGGCATTCCCGACACAAAAAAACAACTATTAGGGGAGGGTCAAGGGGAGTATGTTTATAGACCATCCAAGTTCAAACCCCTATTGAGACTATAAAGAACAAAAAGAACTTGAAGGTCTGAAAAAGAAGCTAAGTCCTCGAGGTCTTCAGTGAAAAAAACTACAAACTGATATTGCACTGAACCAGTCCCAAGTGGTCGAAAGACACTAAATGTAGAGTAGAAATCCTATCAGCCCACCCTCATGGCGGAGCCTCGTCATTTAGGACATCTAGAACCAAATTGGTGCATCCATGCCCAGATGAATTGGCTGGATATCACACTGTTATGGTTCACAGGGTGAAAGTGTCCATGCCACTGGCGGTGCTGGTACAGTGCAGTGCAGTGAAAGTTGAGTGAGTGATGTTAAAATGACGGTCAAGGCAAAAGTAAAATCCTTTTATTGTTATTCACTTGGACGTCACATTAAAAAGGATGCAAAACAGTGTGACAAAATCACTGTCTACTTTGCTGTGCAGTTAATAAGGCCAACATGTTTCTGCCATAAGGTGAAAATACACCGGCATTCTTCAGGGCCACTAGTATAAAGATGCTACTGCAAAGGTACACTCTATTGATAGTGCAAAGAAAAAGTGAAGTGTCAGACCCAAATGAGTCTGTCAACAGTAATTGTGGTCAATTGGACCATCCTACCATATCCTCTTGAACCATGTGATGATAGAGGATGCAGTCCCTGCAAACAAAAACAGAGAAAATAAAACAACTATTTGTTGTCCTCTATACATGATAGATTACCAAGGGCAATCAACCATGGACAAAACTATTTTATCATGCAGTGAAGACCCAATAAGACTCAGCTGGGCCAGTCATATCTATGACGGCCAAATAATTGATAAAGGTTGCACGTAGGGTAAACCACAGAGAATTCTGAAAAAAGGTTAAACAAAATAAATAGACTTACCCAACTATTAGTGGGAATCAAGCCTCTCCTCACCCGGCAACGGCTCAGAGAATTAGGCCCCGCTCTATGCACAGAAAAAATAAATATACAGATAGACTGTCAGTGATCTGATCAGTGTCCTCAACCATTAGTGTATGTTAAAAATTGTGCATGAAAAACTTGGTTGTAAGTTGCCCACAGTGATCACACTGCCATGGAGAAAGAAGGTAGGTATAGCATCAAATATTGGATGTGAAGGCAGGTTTTAACTGACAAGGAGGATGGATTGTTCATAGCATTGCAACCCTCATGATGTCATCAAACATTGTCAACCCGAAAGCTATCTCAATATTCAATTTGGGGTATAGTTCTAAGTTGACAGAAACTGAGGGAGAGAAATGGCTCAGCTGGCTTTATGCTTCAGCCTATGCTTAAAGGATGGCCTTTACTGATAGTATTTAATATAAAAGTAACCCCTCAAAAGAAGCGTGTAAAAGCCAAAGCGCCAGACCGGCCAAGCAAGCAGCTCCTTTAAGTGCCCACAGTCAAAGTAAAGCGGAATAGAACAAGCATGTGGCAGGCAGCAACGCAGAAACTCACCTCTCCGTCGGTACCTCTCGGCAGAATCCTGAGCCGAAGGGGAGGCAACGAGGAGAGGCGAGAGGCACGTTTAAATACCCCCCGTAATTGGTGGAGAAAAAGTACATTCGGCTCACCTGGTGGGCCGATGTACGTCATGCCGGTCTCCTAATACGAGAATCTTAGCCCAGGCGCATGCGCGCCAGTGAACCACTCGTTAGTCGCCGTGATCTCGAAACCGGAGCATGCGCTAAGGTGACATGTAGGCGTTCTCAGCATGAGCGGAAGTCTACAAGCCTCGGGGATAATAGCGCATGCGCATTACCTATTGTTTATTTGTCTCTGAAGGCCCCTGGCCCGGACGGCTTCTCAGCCCTCTTTTATAAAACCTTCTGTCCCCAAGTCGCCCCACTGTTAACCAGGTTATTCAACTCATTCCAGGGTAGAGGTTCCATCCCCCAGGACATGCTGGATGCGGACATTGTGGTTATCCCTAAACCGGGGAAGGACCCGTCCCAGTGCAAGGCATACAGACCTATCTCCCTTCTCAATATTGACCTCAAACTGTTCACGAGCGTGCTGGCGGCTCGCTTGGGCCCGTGTCTACCGGGGATCATTGAACCGGACCAGTCGGGATTTGTACCCACCCGACAATGCACGGATAACACTAAGAGACTGCTCCACGTCATTGATAAAGCTCACTACAATAGCTCCGACGCGGTCCTCCTATCCGTGGATGCCGAGAAGACATTTGACAGGGTGGACTGGGGCTACCTGGACGCCGTCCTGCAACGCTATGGGTTTGGCGACCGGTTCCGCACGTGGGTGGCCAGCTGCTACGCTACCCCGCAGGCCAGGATCTCGGTTAACGGGATACGCTCGGACCCCCTAGACATCAGAAGGGGCACTAGACAGGGGTGCCCCTCTCACCCCTTCTCTTTGCTCTGTACATCGAGCCCATGGCCCAGCGAATCCGAGACAACAGGTCCATCTCAGGCGTTCATTTTGGCGGGGAACAACAAACTATAAGCTTATATGCGGATGATATCTTGGTGGCCTTAGAGGACCCCTCGACATCGGTACCAGCTTTCCTTTTGGAGGTGAAGCGCTTCGGGGAGGTGTCGGGGTTCAAGATGAACCTGGAGAAATCCTTAGTCCTCCCCTTGGGGCGGAACGCGAAAGCAGCGCGACGCGAACAATGCCTAGGCATCTCTCTAACCCCGAGCACGGCTCAGACGGTCGAGGAGAACTACGCGTCGCTGGTCCTAGCTCTCAAGGGCGACCTTGCGAGATGGCGTCGGCAACCGCTCTCCTGGCTGGGGCGAGTGGCGGCGGTGAAAATGACCTTGCTCCCCAAAATGTTATATCTCTTTCAGACTATCCCGGTCACGCCTCCGATCGGTGTGCTTAAGCAACTGCAGGGCGCCATCACGCAATTTGTGTGGGCCGGTAAACGTCCCTGACTCCGTAGGGATCTCAACACACGAACCACAGCGGAGGGCGGCCTTGGGGTGCCGGACCTCCTGCGCTATTTCCAGGCGACACAGCTCCGCTACCTCCTGGAGTGGAACAGACCCGAATCTGAAAAACGATGGCTGTTCCAAGATCGCGCCATGGGCCAAATGTCCTTATGGAAGGTCCCGTTCCTGCGCCGCCGGGACAGGCCCTCATATCTCCGGAAGTCCCCATCACGAGAACTGTGATGCAGGTCTGGGACAAGGTGGCAGTGCCGAAGGGTCTCACCACATTCCCGTCCCCGATGTCCCCCCTTTTTGGGAACCCAGAGTTCCCCCCGGGTATGGCCCCTCGGTCATTCCCGCAGTGGCGCGACTCAGAATGCAAGGCGGCGGGTGACCTCTTCAACCCTGAGGGCTTTATGACTATCAGCACTCTGCAGGACTATTACACACTCCCGCACATACAACGCTTTCAGTACTTCCAGATTAGACACTGGCTTTTGGAGAAAGATGTGCATCCTCAGGTGAGCAGACCCCTCACAGCCTATGAACGCTGGCTTCACACGAAAAAGAACGACAGACATGCAATCACAGAATTGTACGTGATGCTCGGCCCCCTTCCCCCCGCGACCCGATCAGCGGGACAGAACAGGTGGGAACTAGAGCTAGAGCGCATCTTCACTGACAAGGAATGGCAGGACATATACTTCAGAGCTCACCACACCGCCCGCAATGTCGCCAGTAAAGAGGCAACGGTGAAAATTGCGTATTATTGGCATCTCACGCCGGCCCGTTTTCATCAAGGCAACCCACGCAGGGACCCCGGGTGCTGGAGGGGGTGCGGGCACAGAGGGACACTAACTCACATTTTATGGGACTGCCCTGAGGTTCGGGCGTACTGGGAGGAGGTGCTCCACAGCTTTGATAAGCACTTCGACACAGAAATCCCCCGATTCCCGGCCTACACACTCCTTGGCCTTCCCAATGCCATCACGTTCCCCCTGAAATCGGTCAGGAGCAGGCAGATGGGGCTGGCGATGGGAGAAGCCACTCACCATATCCTGTCACTATGGAGCACCCCCAGGAAACCCACACACACGGGATGGCTCCACCGCCTATGGTACGTTATGGGAATGGAGAAAATACAAGCCTCCCTCACTCAAACAAGGGACACCTTTCTAGACATCTGGCAGCCCTTTGTCTCCCTCCTGTCGGGGGAATTCCATGAAATTACTTGCCCGAAGTATCTCAGGGTACTTAGGCTTCTGAGAGATTTCCAGGGGGAACCCTGCTCACCTACCTAGGCGCCTTAACCACGCCTCCTATACCACACGGCCAACATCGAATTCACCACGCCGGGGAGGGGGAATGGGGGGTGGGTTAGGGGGAAGCGGGGAGGGTGGGGTGGGAGTTGGATGTTTGGAAGACAGGATCGTCGATCACTTCTACGCGCAAGCCAATCGGGGCGACTGGACATGCACCCTGCAAACACTTGAGACCCTGCCGAGGTGAGGGGTGGGGTATTGATTCCAGATAAGTCGACCGCATGCTCGCCCGAGATGTTGATGTAACCTGAGTCTTCTGTGTTGTATTTTCAATAAAAGATTTAAACCAAAAAAATAATCCAAACCAACAACAGAGTTACAATGTGTACACAATTTTCAAAAAATAACTCCAAAGACTATCGGACTACTGAAAGTCAAACCCTGAAGTAGGAGAGCCTTTAAAATAATACAGGGACTCGAAACCCGTTGGCATTTAACCCCTACTGGGAGTACAGTTTACACTATACTCTTTACTCGTATTTTCTCTAACTGTGCTGCTTTTTGCCTGATTGTATTTTACATTTTCCCTGTTTACTTTGTACATCCTCCTGGATTTGGCCCCACCACTGTTGCCCTTTCCCCTTCTTCCTGCCGTTTTTCTACCCATTCCCACTGGTGCGTCCACCTGTGACCCCTCCCCCTAACTACACCGCTCCCGCCTCCCAGCCACTCATCCCACTCCCTCCCCTACATAATTGTGGCACCTGCGTGGTCGCGCCGCTGGTGCACTGAAGGTGCGCCTAAGGCAAGCCTGTCTGCTCCAGTCCGTGAACCAACCACGACCAGAGCCAGGACCCCTGGCTCTCCGAGGCCTCACCGCTACAAATCTAACATGCCGACTGTGCAAGATCCTTGCTGAAACACCACCCACGGGCAGTTCTCGTGCAGATCCTCCTGCAAATCCTTCACCATCGACATAGACCCAGCGACCACTAAAGGAAAGCCGGATACACACACCACCGGAACCCTGACCTGTATCCTGCTCAACATGCGCTCCCTGCACTGCCACACCATTGAGATCTGGGACCTGCTTGACACCCTCTCGCCCGACGTCGCCTTCTTCACGGAAACCTGGACCAATGCCACCTTCAGTCCCGACCTCACCACCACCATCCCTGACTGCTACAAGATCCAGAGAAAGGACTGTCCTCACCACCCAGGAGGAGGACTCACCATAACACACAAGACCCCCCTTCGCCTCTCCACATCCAGCATGAGTGACTCACACTCCAACACAGAACACCTCCACTTACAGATCCAGACAAGCCCAAGGACTACGCTACGCGGCACCCTCATCTACAGACCGCCAGGACCTCTCCCCCACCACGCAACTACCATCGCTTATTAAACAATTCATTATCTTAAAAAAAACGCATACATTACATTACAGGTTTTTTTAAGATAATGAATTGTTTTATGAAATATAATGTGCATTATTGATACTGTGTGTTTTCAGAAGAATTGATTTTCCCTGAAATTTTAATATTTTATCTTTATTTTAATAAAAGATTGTAAACGTCATACTTTGGTTTTTGGTCTGTCCCCTAATATTAGGCTTGTGTGGGTAGGTGCACTACATGGCATTTGTTCGTCACATATTGCAATTCTGAGTATTATTCCAGGGATCTTTCCTAGACTTACTTGGTTAGACAGTACCCTGTTCCCTGGAACACGAGGGGTCTTCTCTCTTACCTTGACTCTGGATTGACCACCACTCTTCAGCCACACCACCCAGCCACTCTGGATTGACCACCACTGTGTCTACTTCACCTTCAACATCACCACTGCACCCAAACCCACCCCATGTCGGCCAATACAGAACTGGAGCAAGGTCACAGAGGAGCACCTCAACACCACCCTCCGTCAACAACCCCCCATCCCCGCGACTGATACCAATGGACCAGCCATGGAATTTTAAAGCTGGGTCTCCCACTGCGCCGACAAGCTCACACCCCTCTGCCCCCGCCAAACGCTGCCTGGATCACCACAGAGCTTCAAGAAGCCAGACGTTCCTGCAGGCGCCTAGAAAAAACCTGGCGAAACCTGAAAACCATGGAAGCACGGAACAACCACAAGAGCGCCCTGAAAGAATACCACCAGCACATAAGGGACTCCAACCGGACCTTCATAAGAGACAAAGTCCGGACCAACGCTACCAATGCCAAGGAACTGTTCAACATCATTCAGCAGTTTGCAAAACCCACCTGTGAAGCCGCGGACATCCCACCATCCCAGGAACTCTGCGACAAGCTCAGCTCCTACTTCCATCCGACGATTAAGCCCCTCTACGACAATGTTAGCGAACCAACGATGAGTACCACCAACCTACCCACTGCCACCGAAAAGCCGACCATCACGTCCTGAGACCCCGCTACCGTCGAACTCATCACAGCTACCATGAAGAAGACCCACTCAGGAGCCCCAACTGACCCCTGCCCACCACACATCTTCCACAGGACCTCCATTGCATCCAAACTATAACGCACCATCAACGCCACCCTCAGATCTGGCATTTGACCTAGTGTCTGGAATCAGGCGGACCTAAAATCCCTCCTCAAGAAACAATCTCGGCCGACCCAATGGACCTGAAGAACTACTGGCCCATCGCTCTCCTCCCCTTCACGACCAAAGACACCGAGAGACTAGTAAACATGCAAATGATTGCTATCATGGAAGAGAACTCCATCGTGGATGACTCCCAGTCTGGATTCCGCAGCAACCACAGCACAGAGACCGCCCTCCTCGCTCCCACTGACGACATCTGCATCCTGCTTGACCATGGGCACACCGCGGCCCTCATCCTTCTAGACCTCTCCGCAGCCTTCGACACTGTCTCACATCGCACTCTTGCAGCCAGACTACACAATGCCGGAATACAAGGAGCCGCCCTTGGCTGTATCCAATACTTCCTCTCCGGCTGAACCCAGAGGATCTGACTCCCTCCCTTCCTCTCTGAACCCAAGGAAATCAACTGCGGACTGCCCCAGGGATCTTCACTCAGCCCCACGCTCTCCAACATCTACATGGCCCCCCTCGCCACCATCGTCAGACAGCATGGGCTCAGCATTGTATCCTATGCCGACGACACCCAGTTCATCCTCTCCCTCACGAAGAACCCTGAAGACACTAAACGTTGTTTCCAGGAAAGTATGAAGATGAAGGAGAGCTGCCTGAAGCTAAACTCAGAGGTCCTCATCCTCGGTCCCTGCACTTCTGCCTGGGACAACAGCTGGTGGCCCTCCACACTCGAGAACCCACCCACCCCTACAGACCACGCTTTCAACCTCGGCATCAACCTTGACTCCTCCCTCTCCATGAACCACCAGATCAACGCTATCACCTCCGCTAGTTTCAACTGCCTACGCATCCTCTGTAAGACCTTCAAGTGAATCCCCCGTCTGCAGAAGGACCGTCACCCACGCACTCATCACCAGCAGACTGGACTATGGCAACACCCTCTATGCAGGAAGCAACAAAACCCTTCTGCACAGTCTCCAGACCATCCAGAAAGCTGCAGCCAGACTCATCCTCGGGACACCACGCCATGAGCACATGACCCAAAACCTAAGAGGCCTCCACTGGCTCCCCATCAAGAAGAGGGTCGCTTTCAAACCCCTCACTCACGCCTACAAATCCCTCCACAGCATCTGACCTAAATACCTCAATTAGAGAGTATCCTTCCACATACCCAAAAGGAACCTCTGCTCCGCTGACCTCGCCCTGGCAGAAGTCCCCTGCATCCGCAGAAACAGAACAGGCGGGAGAGCTTTCTCCCAGATCGCAGCCAAAACCTGGAACAAGCACCCTGTGAACATCAGATGCTCCCCGACCCTGCACACATTCAGGAAGGACCTTAAGACGTGGCTCTTCGACTGATCAGGAACTGCCCCCCCATCCCCCGGGAACTTCAGACCCTCACAGGCTAGTAGATGCTATATAAACCCCTGATTGATTGATTGATTGATTGATACCGAATGATACTTTTCTATGCTGAGCATGATCATTGTACATATTGAGTGCCTGCCAGACCCCCAAATTTATTCCCAGTAGTCCGACATGCTTTGGAGTTTGTTTTGCAAAATTATGTATACATTGTAACCCAAAAGACTGTTGTTGGTTTGAATTATTTAGACTGGCATATTTGTAATTAGTAATGTATTCGATTAAACGCTTGATTTTATTTGTATATGATATATATTTTAACATTTTGCATTCATCATAATTTGCACTAATGTATTGTATTTTGCATGTTTTTGAAAAAGCCATGTCCTTATAATGTCCTACTTCATGAAATGGTATTTGTTTAAAAATAAAGTAATTAAATTACGTATGACCATTCGAACGAGACAAAGGTCTCAGTCTGTTTAATAGTTAAACAGTATTAATAAATAGCAGGCCAGGGTTTCTTTCAATTATAAAACTTATAGGTCCTCCCTGATCTTAGTTGGACCAAACCCCTTTTGTTCTAACCCATATTTATGAGATAGCACAAAGCCAGTTTTTTTTAGCTTAATGCTGCCTCGTAAATATCATTCCCTTCAACACAGTTTTCTGCGTTAAAGAGTCATGCAATGGGTGTTGTTGGGGGCATTCCCAGAAACATCCATGGCTTTTTGATACTGCCCTAGATTTACAAAAAATTGTAAATCTGAGGCAGCTCCAAAACCTACCCCTCCCCTGGGGAGGCGTGAGGGATGCACATTGTTTTTTGTTTTTTTTAATTTCTCCTACTTCTTCCTTTTTCTGTGTGCTGCATTATGTAGCACACAAAGAAGGAGAAAAAAGCCTCTTGGAATAGTTTTTGTGCAGGGAGGCTTCCATTCCTGCTCAAAAATAATCAGGTACACTTGCACCATAGTGCAAAGGTGCCAGTGTTGTTGCGCATGGCAGCCCATTTTGCGCCGGCACAGGGGAAAACGACAAGAATGTGCTGTATCTGATAGATTCCTGCCCTTTTATTTTGCTGTAGGGCAGCACAACAGGAAGCCCTGCAGGGCTGCCCTACGGCAACACACCTCAAATGAGGCCTCATGTTTCTAAGATGTGCAGACGTGTGACAAGACTACAACTTCAAGAATGCATTTAGTTGTGAATCTAAACCCTATAGCTGTGTCTCTGTTTATCCGATTTTAAGAGTGAGCATCGCAGTAATTGGGCACTTTTCAATGCTTTTTCTCCTCCACTACAGGTGCCTCATACTGCAATGGTTATTGGTGCAACTATGGCTACTGTTCATCCGGCAGATGTTTTTGTTACTCAGGCTACACAGGATTACGCTGCGATGAAAAAGGTAAGGAAAAATATGTTATTCATTCAACATACATGCCCATTATTGTATTAGTATTTATATAGCACTAACGTGGCAAGGACATTACTTGGGAATGTGAGACGATTATAATCAACAAGCAAGAAGTTACACATATACACACATTGCATTGTACATTTTTAGGCACCTGGAGATTAAGTGATTTGCCAAGAATTCCACTATGTTGAGCAAGTGCTGAGGCAAGGATTTGCAGTGCCCAAGTTCCAAAGTCAGCAGCTCTAGACACAACTCCCTTGACACAAAGCAGTATACCAACCTTGCGTCACAGTATTTGTTTGGCAGCCATTTTTTAAACAACCACCTAGATTAAATTACAACACGTCTTAAAATAGAACATACATAATTACAAATACTATACGTGTTATGCCAGTATCTATGTATAAACGTCTTAGTACTAACTCAGCTAATGTGTAATGCAACCCTTGACTGCCTATCATTTCATTTTTATATTTTGGTGCTATTCATATAGTTTGGATCAATTTACACTACATGATAAACTAAAGTAACTACCATTTAATGTGCTATTTGCAAACAACATTTAACCTTGCTTAACTGCATTCTTTTGCAAAAGAGAGAACCAATCATTTATCTTTTTTTTTGTCCTCATATAACCTCCATACTATTGTATAAGTAACCTCTCGATGACCGCAACCCAAATGCTTATAACTTAGAGAATCTGATCTCAGCTGATGTGCCATGGGGGCAAGCCCATTATGCACATCGTGAACTGACAGAGAGGTGTAATCATTGGACTGTTTGTTGGTCTTATTCAGCCCACCCGCCTCCCTCCTAATCTAGTAATCTTCAAAAGGATATGTGCTCGCTTCTATATCTAACACAGTTAACCTTATGATCTAATTCTTTAAAATATCTAACTAAGTTCCATCATTCCCTCCAAGATAGTGGGTCTGCCTGACGCCACCTTTTACAAATTTCTCTTCTTGCCAGGAGAATA
Source organism: Lissotriton vulgaris (assembly GCF_964263255.1). Lineage (NCBI taxonomy): Eukaryota > Metazoa > Chordata > Amphibia > Caudata > Salamandridae > Lissotriton > Lissotriton vulgaris. Next base: position 221,398,871 of record NC_141685.1, read on the forward strand.
ATGTAAAACACCAGGTTACTTTGTTCAGCAGTCATTTCGCCCTACCCCGCCCTCCCTGAAGACTGTACTATCCCAAAAAATATTAGTACAAAACTTACCTCTATTTCTTTGTAGGAGAGTAGGGTCTGCTATCATATGGTCGCCCCAAATTTTTGCTTTTTGCTTCACTGGTTTCTGACTTAATGTGGCTGTGGGCCTGCTAATCAGACCCACAGCCTGCTGTTCTCTCTCTAAATTACTGCAATGCACTCTAGGTGCATTACGAATTGGAACTGGTTCACCTTATGAGCCCCTGTATTAGTGCACCCTAGGTGCCCAGGGCATAGGTGTATCCAAGGCCTACCAGGGGCTGCAGCATGTATTATGCCACCCCTGGCCTGGCCTCAATATTTGACACAACTGGCTGATCACTCAGCTGGGGTAAGTCGGTGTAACCACCTCTTACTTAGGTACAGTATGTCTGTGCCTAACCCTAAACTGGACACATATATTCCTATCAGCCACTCCTATGGAAGGCCCCATCAATCCTGGAGGCAGAGTGCTTGGAAATATGTGAGATGGTGCTCTAGCATGAGCTGAGCCTGTCTGCAGCTGTCGGGAACCACTCCCTAAGCTGTTCCGGGATATTGCCATACCATATACTCTTAAGTGCATTATAATCCTCGCGGTTATTTGCTATCTTTGGTTTGGCTTTATCAAAACATGTCGAGTAAGGTGTCATACGAATTGGAATACTATCCCCTCGCCAATTCTGGCGACGGGGATAGCATTCCACCCTTCTAGAGGGACACGACATGTGTGTAGCCTTAACCCCGGTTAAAGTTAAACAGAGCCTCAGCATCACAAAATGGATGCTGCCACCACAGACACGAGTCTGGCCTCCTGCTGCTGACCGAAACTCGGCAGATGGTGGCCTGGACAAAGGGTTTCCTGCCTTGGGAGGTGCGAGCACCACCCCAGACAGGGTTTTGTGTATTGGGTAGGACAGGGCTGAATAGAATCAGACATGCCCGGGGCACACAAGGTGTCCCCGTGCATAGGCCAGTCCAAACCGGTCCTGGGACTTTCCAGACCCAGGCTTGGCGCGGAACTGGACAAAGGAAAGGGGGTGTAACCGCCCCCCTTCCTGGTTCCTCCCAGAGGAGGGACCTAGTAGGTGATCCACCCCTCAGATTGGGAATAAGAGTGGGAGCAGTGCCATTGCACAGCAGATCATCCTGAATCAACTTTACACAAAGAAGAAGACTGGACTTCGACATTCTGCTGCACAGAAGACTGAAGAGAATCTCCCTTGTGGCCTAGGAGTGGCCACCCTGTGAACACAGGTACCAACCAGCAACTCGACGTCTGCTTTGCCGCCGCCTCCCGCCTCCCGCCGGAGCCCAGAGCCCGACAAGAACCAGACTCCCAGACCTCTCAGAGCCCGATCCACAGTCCCTGCAAAGAAGGGACCCGTGGAGGCACCGAGTGACGTGGGACCGGACCTCTTGGAAGACACTCGAAAAGCTGACTGCGCAGCTTCTGAGGCATCCTCGACGTTGTGCTTTGGGGACTGAGAACCCCCACCACCGAGCAGCCCTTGCACCGAAGATCAGCCCTCCAGCATCTCAACAATCTGCGTGGGGCCCTTTTGCATTGTGCCACTCGACGCGCCATCCCGGCCACTAGCCACGTGGTCAGCGGCCATCTTGGCGACGAAACTGACGATTTACACAGCAGGTATGGTTGATCCAGACCTACCCAAGCTCCTGTGAAAAGGAGCACCCGCTCTGACCTTGCTGGTTCGAGTGTTAAGCATCTTTCCACTTCTGCGTGGCTTGTATTTGCCAAGGCCTGTTTGCTCCGATCAGGTTGCCGACACCGCCAACAGCGAGAAGCCTACGTGGGACAGCTTGTGACCGACTCCTGGACGTCCTCGACCCCGGGTATCCACGTGGCTGCAGAAAGAAGCTACCCGACAACGCCTGTTTGCACCCGACATCGCCTGGTTCCAATCTGGTTCCACGGTAGTCACTAGCTAGTGACTTTGAACACTGTCCCCTCTGCTTTCAGGTCTTCACATCTTCAGATCCACCCTTGGATCCACCGGAACTCTTCACATCGAGCCGCCTGCAGCATCTTCAGCTCCAAGCACCATCGACCAGCGTGACGAAACCCGACACTACTTCGACCCTGTGCACCCGCTTCCTGTGGGTGAGGTAACTCAGCTCCGCCGGTGCTCCTGCACTGGTACACATCTCAAGGGCCTGTGTCTTAAGTTTTAACTCCGTAGGTCACTCGGAAGGTTCCTAACTTTCTAACTTTGTACTTTTTACGCACCATAGACTTTGCATTGGAAAGTGTGTGCACTTTGAACACTGCACCCGAGTCCCGTGGGCCTCTCCCGACTTAGTCACTGCTAGTCTCGAATAGCTCCAGCGATTCCCAAGGCCCTAGGCCTCTTCACTTTCCTATTGGTATCTCTTATACCACTTTCTTAGTATATGGTTTCGGTGGCCCCTAGGGCTCATCCATATTGTGCAACTTTTGTGTATTTTAAACTGTCTTGTGATTTAACGCTTGTGCTTCTGTGCTCATAAACAGTCCAGGGGATTTTATAGTTAATAAATCAATATATATTTTCAATATATATCTGTGTGGTGTCCCTTTCATTTGGTATTCAAGGGGGTTGTGTATGGTATAACAGCTGGCTTCACATGCCTTTCAGAGTTTAGCCTAAGACTGCTTTGTCCACGTTACCACTAGGATAACTGGTCTACAAGGTTGAATTACAACCAATCATCATAAGGGTTGCTTGGCATGGTACAAAGTGATCACTAGAATTAGTGAGCATTATATACCAGGCCAACTTCTCACATTGGTGAGCAGCGGATTGGGATCTGAGCTTGCTGTTGTTTTACCATTACAATCTTTGAGATTATCATTTGAAAGATCATACAGGTACCTGCTAGGTACATATAAAACAAGACTAGTATACTTAAGTTCTACTGAACTTAGTTGTTGTAGAGCAAAGGGAGTAGCACACCCTAGCTACAACTACTAGATAGGTTTAGTAGGTAAACACCAGTGTAGGTAGATTGCAACACATCCACCCACACTAGAGCAATGTCTGGAGCAGAGGGGTCCAGTGGACTTACTCCTGTTGAGAGTGACCCTCCAAGGGCACCATCCAAATTTGCTATTTTTTCCTTTAAGGAATTAAGACAGCTTTGTGTCTTAAGGGGTCTGAAGACAGGGCCTTCCCCTACTACAGACCACCTAAGAGAGCTCTTAGACCAGTCTGAGACTCTAAAGCCCTCTAAGGCAAACCCCACAGGGGATGCTGAAGGAGGCCATCCTTCAGAGGATGACACTGTAGACACCCCTGGTCCTATCATCCTGGTAGATGAGGAAGCCTCCACCACTGGAGCTCCTCAGGTAGATGAAGAGGAAGAGGAAGAGGAGGAGGTGGAAAGCAGTGAGTTAGATGATGACAGAAATAGTCAGGTGCTGGTCAGTAGACTGAACCAGGCTAACTTAAGCCAACTTGGGAATGAATCTGGTAACAACCCATTCAGACCCCCAGGTGGACTTAACAAGGGGCATAGGAGGAGGAGGAATCACTCATGTGAATCCAATACCTCCCATGTCTCTAGAGGCTCTCATGGTCACTCCAGAAGGGAGATGACTAGCCCTCAGAGAAGGGAACATGAGGCCAAATTGAGAGAATCTCAAATTAGAGAGGCTGAATTGAGAGTCCAGAGACAAGAGTTAGAGATTGCCCTGGCCCAAGAGAAACTTGCTAGAGCAAGACAGCCTAGAGAGAGTGGGGTAATAGAACCCACTGGTGGCAGCAATATCCACAGGGATAAAGACAGGTCTTTTGATAACAGAAACCTGAGTAAGATTGTGCCCCCCTACAAAGCTGGGGATGATATCCATAAATGGATTACTGCAATGGAGAGAGCCTGCAGAGTACAGCAGATCCCTCAGGAGCAGTGGGCAGCAATCTTGTGGCTCTCCTTTGAAGGTAGAGGCCGAGACAGACTCCTCACAGTTAGTGATGGGGATTCTAGAAACTACCTGGTCCTGAAGAGTGCTCTGATTGATGGGTTAGGCTTAACCACTGAACAGTACAGGTTAATGTTCAGAGATACCCAGAAGACACAGACTCAGGACTGGTCTGAATTTGTTGAGTGTGCCACTAAGGCTCTGGAGGGATGGTTGCTGGGAAGCAAGGTTACAGACTATGAAGGATTGTATAATTTGCTGATGAGAGAACAAATTTTAAATAATTGTCAGAACCAGCAGTTGCATCAACATTTGGTTGACTCAGATTTGACCTCTCCCCAAGAATTGGGAAAGAGGGCAGATAAATGGGTAAGAACCAGAGTTAAGCAAAAGAACCAGAACCAGAACCAGGGTGGTGACCAGAAGAAAACAGACCAGAAGGGTGGGGAGCAGAAAGCTAAAGACCAGAAGTCTTCAACAGGGCCCCAAACTGAGACAGAGGGTGGGTCCCAAACTTCCAAGAAGAAGAAGAAAGAAGGTCAGAAGAAACCCTGGTGTAAAACTTGTAAGAACACCTCTCACTGGACAAGTGAGTGTAAAAAGGGTGGAGCCCCCAGCACTGCAGCCCCTAAGGCACCTGCACCCACTAGTACAGTTAGCAGTGCTGGTCCTCAAGCCAAGGGATTAGTGGGTATCACTTTGGGAACTGAAGGAGATTCTGACCTAGTCAGAACCCTTACACAGGCTGTTCTGGTTTGTGAAGGGGACATAGATTTGACCCCTGACATAAGTCCCAGTAACCTGGGCAAATACAGACAGACACCTTTGATCAACAATAAAGTGGCTCAAGCTTACAGGGACACATGTGCCAGTGTCACTATGGTGACACCTAACTTTGTGGACCCTGGACAATACATGCCAGGCGATGATTACCTGGTGACCAATGCCAGCAATGTCACTACTACACATAGTGTGGCACTTGTTAACTTTTCCTGGGGAGGGGTAACTGGCCTAAAGAAAGTTGTGGTTAGTGCTGATCTCCCAGTAGAATGTTTGTTGGGCAATGACCTGGAGAACTCTCTATGGTCAGAAGTTGAGTACAGGACTCATGCAGAGATGTTAGGGATATCATCACATGTCCTTGCTGTGACCAGGTCACAGGCCAAAAAGTGCCTCTCTGAACCTCAGGTCTTGGATCCTGGAACAATGGACCAAGTACCTTCCAAGAGGAAGAACAGGAGGGTTAAGGCTGCGCCTTCCCAACTGCCTGCAAGTGAGGATCAGGCTTCACAGGAAACTGATCTTGAGACCCCTGAAGGAACTGTCTCTGAAGAACTTGAACCTGATCAGGTTGAGTTTCTGAGGACAGGGGGACCTTCTAGGGCAGACTTGGGGCAGGCTCAGTTAGCCTGTCCTTCTCTTGAATCCCTCAGACAGCAGGCTGCTGCTGAGGCTGCTGGGAATGCTCAAGGTGCCCATAAAGTATATTGGGACGATGGACTCCTTTATTCAGAGGCTAGAGACCCCAAGCCTGGTGCTACCAGGAGGTTGGTTATACCTCTGCAATTTAGGGGCTTCCTACTCACCTTGGCCCATGATATTCCTTTAGCAGGACACCTAGGCCAGAATAAGACCTGGGACAGGCTTGTCCCTCACTTTCACTGGCCTCACATGTCTGAAGACACCAAGGAGTTTTGTCGCTCCTGTGAAACCTGCCAAGCCAGTGGTAAAGCAGGTGGAACAACAAAGGCCCCCCTGATACCACTACCTGTGGTGGGGGTTCCCTTTGAAAGAGTGGGGATTGATATTGTTGGTCCAATGGATCCCCCTACAGCATCTGGGCACAGATTCATACTGGTGGTAGTGGATCATGCCACCAGGTACCCAGAGGCAATTCCACAGCTGTAGGACCACAACAGCTCCTGTTGTGGCCAGGGCCTTACTTGGAGTTTTCTCCAGAGGGGGGTTTCCTAAGGAGGTAATATCTGATAGAGGTGCCAACTTCATGTCAGGTTATTTGACAGCTATGTGGAAGGAATGTGGTGTCAACTACAAGTTCACCACTCCTTATCACCCACAATGCAATGGGCTTGTTGAGAGATTTAACAAGACCCTAAAGGGCATGATTAAAGGATTACCTGAAAAGCTCAGGCGAAGATGGGACATCCTACTGCCCTGCCTTTTGTTTGCTTACAGAGAGGTCCCTCAAAAGGGGGTTGGCTTCAGCCCCTTTGAATTGTTGTTTGGGCACCCTGTAAGAGGACCCCTGTGTCTAGTGAAGGAAGGATGGGAGTTACCTCTCAAAAAGCCTAAACAAGACATAGTGGACTATGTACTTGGTCTCCGCTCCAGGATGGCAGAGTACATGGAAAAGGCATCCAAAAACCTTGAGGCTAGCCAAGAATTACAAAAAGCTTGGCATGACCAAAAGGCTGTCCTTGTTGAATTTCAGCCTGGACAGAAGGTATGGGTGTTGGAGCCAGTGGCCCCAGCAGCACTCCAAGACAAATGGTCTGGACCCCATACAATTCTGGAGAAGAAGGGAGAGGTTACCTACTTGGTGGACCTAGGAACTCCCAGGAGCCCCCACAGGGTGCTCCATGTGAACAGATTGAAGGCATATGTCCGCAGGGCAGACATGGGCTTGCTCATGGCTACAGATGAGGGACAGGAGGAAGAGAGTGACCCTCTCCCAGACCTGCTCACTCAGAACCCTGAGGATGGCTCAGTTGATGGTGTGGCCTTAGGTGGCAGCCTGACTGAACATCAGCAACATGACTGCAGACAAGTTCTACAGGCATACAGGCATATGTTCTCGTTGACACCCAGTCAGACTAACTGGTGTACCCATGTGGTGGACACTGGTGACAGTCTTCCTGTAAAGAGCAAGATTTACAGGCAACCTGACCACGTCAGGGACTGTATAAAGACTGAGGTGCAAAAGATGCTGGAATTAGGTGTAATTGAGCCTTCAGAGAGCCCCTGGGCTAGCCCAGTGGTTCTGGTCCCCAAACCTCACACCAAAGATGGCAAGAGAGAGATGAGGTTCTGTGTGGATTACAGAGGACTCAATGCTGTCACCAGGACAGATGCACACCCTATTCCAAGGGCAGATGAGCTCATTGACAAGTTGGCTTCTGCCAAATATTTGAGCACATTTGACTTGACAGCTGGCTACTGGCAAATCAGGTTAGCTGAGGAGTCTAAAGCCAAAACAGCATTTTCTACCCCTAGTGGGCATTATCAGTTTGTGGTGATGCCCTTTGGTTTGAAGAATGCACCTGCCACCTTCCAAAGGTTGGTGAATCAAGTCCTTACTGGGCTGGATGACTTTTGTGCAGCTTATCTGGACGATATTGCTGTCTTTAGCTCCACCTGGGAGGATCACCTGGTCCACCTGAAGGAAGTGCTTGAGGCTCTGCAGAAGGCAGGCCTCACTATCAAGGCAACAAAGTGCCAGATAGGGCAGAGTAAGGTTGTATACCTGGGCCACCTTGTAGGTGGAGGCCAAGTTCAACCACTGGAGAGTAAGATCCAGACCATCAAGGACTGGTCCCCTCCAACCACCCAGACTCAGGTCAGAGCTTTCTTGGGCCTGACTGGGTACTACAGGAAGTTTGTTAAGAACTATGGGTCCATTGTGACCCCTCTTAATGATCTGACATCTAAGAAGATGCCCAAAAAGGTTCAGTGGACAGAAATCTGTCAAAAGGCATTTGATGACCTGAAGAAGGCCATGTGCTCTGCACCTATCCTGAAGAGTCCTGACTACTCAAGAGAGTTCATTGTCCAAACAGATGCTTCTGAGTTGGGAGTGGGAGCAGTGCTTTCACAGCTTAATGTAGATGGCCAGGACCAGCCCATTGCTTTCATTAGCAGAAGGCTGACCCCCAGAGAGAAACGTTGGTCAGCTATAGAGAGGGAGGCCTTTGCTGTGGTGTGGGCCCTGAAGAAGTTGAGGCCATACTTGTTTGGTACTCACTTCAAGATTCAGACCGACCATAAGCCCCTCTTATGGCTTAATCAGATGAAGGGTGAAAACCCCAAACTATTCAGGTGGTCCATTTCCCTACAGGGGATGGACTTTACAGTGGAGCACCGCCCAGGGACTGACCATGGCAACGCAGATGGTCTCTCCAGGTACTTCCACTTAGAACATGAAGACACAACTGGTCAAGGTTAGTCTAATGTCCCTGCGTTTGGGGGGGGGGGTTATGTAGGAGAGTAGGGTCTGCTATCCTATGGTCACCCCAAATTTTTGCTTTTTGCTTCACTGGTTTCTGACTTAATGTGGCTGTGGGCCTGCTAATCAGACCCACAGCCTGCTGTTCTCTCTCTAAATTACTGCAATGCACTCTAGGTGCATTACGAATTGGAACTGGTTCACCTTATGAGCCCCTGTATTAGTGCACCCTAGGTGCCCAGGGCATAGGTGTATCCAAGGCCTACCAGGGGCTGCAGCATGTATTATGCCACCCCTGGCCTGGCCTCAATATTTGACACAACTGGCTGATCACTCAGCTGGGGTAAGTCGGTGTAACCACCTCTTACTTAGGTACAGTATATCTGTGCCTAACCCTAAACTGGACACATATATTCCTATCAGCCACTCCTATGGAAGGCCCCATCAATCCTGGAGGCAGAGTGCTTGGAAATATGTGAGATGGTGCTCTAGCATGAGCTGAGCCTGTCTGCAGCTGTCGGGAACCACTCCCTAAGCTGGTGTCCCCGTGCATAGGCCAGTCCAAACCGGTCCTGGGACTTTCCAGACCCAGGCTTGGCGCGGAACTGGACAAAGGAAAGGGGGTGTAACCGCCCCCCTTCCTGGTTCCTCCCAGAGGAGGGACCTAGTAGGTGATCCACCCCTCAGATTGGGAATAAGAGTGGGAGCAGTGCCATTGCACAGCAGATCATCCTGAATCAACTTTACACGAAGAAGAATACTGGACTTCGACATTCTGCTGCACAGAAGACTGAAGAGAATCTCCCTTGTGGCCTAGGAGTGGCCACCCTGTGAACACAGGTACCAACCAGCAACTCGACGTCTGCTTTGCCGCCGCCTCCCGCCTCCCGCCGGAGCCCAGAGCCCGACAAGAACCAGACTCCCAGACCTCTCAGAGCCCGATCCACAGTCCCTGCAAAGAAGGGACCCGTGGAGGCACCGAGTGACGTGGGACCGGACCTCTTGGAAGACACTCGAAAAGCTGACTGCGCAGCTTCTGAGGCATCCTCGACGTTGTGCTTTGGGGACTGAGAACCCCCACCACCGAGCAGCCCTTGCACCGAAGATCAGCCCTCCGCATCTCCACAATCTGCAGGGGCCCTTTTGCATTGTGCCACTCGACGCGCCATCCCGGCCACTAGCCACGTGGTCAGCGGCCATCTTGGCGACGAAACCGACGATTTACACAGCAGGTCTGGTTGCTCCAGACCTACCCAAGCTCCTGTGAAAAGGAGCACCCGCTCTGACCTTGCTGGTCTGAGTGTTAAGCATCTTTCCACTTCTGCTTGCATTTGCCAAGGCCTGTTTGCTCCGATCAGGTCGCTGACACCGCCAACAGCCAGAAGCCTACGTGGGACAGCTCATGACCGACTCCTGGACGTCCTCGACCCTGGGTATCCACGTGGCTGCAGAAAGAAGCTACCCGACAATGCCTGTTTGCACCCGACATCGCCTGGTTCCAATCTGGTTCCACGGTAGTCACTGGCTAGTGACTTTGAACACTGTCCCCTCTGCTTTCAGGTCTTCACATCTTCAGATCCACCCTTGGATCCACCGGAACTCTTCACATCGAGCCGCCTGCAGCATCTTCAGCTCCAAGCACCATCGACCAGCGTGACGAAACCCGACACTACTTCGACCCTGTGCACCCGCTTCCTGTGGGTGAGGTAACTCAGCTCCGCCGGTGCTCCTGCACTGGTACACATCTCAAGGGCCTGTGTCTTAAGTTTTAACTCCGTAGGTCACTCGGAAGGTTCCTAACTTTCTAACTTTGTACTTTTTACGCACCATAGACTTTGCATTGGAAAGTGCGTGCACTTTGAACACTGCACCTGAGTCCCGTGGGTCTCTCCCGACTTAGTCACTGCTAGTCTCGAATAGCTCCAGCGATTCCCAAGGCCCTAGGCCTCTTCACTTTCCTATTGGTATCTCTTATACCACTTTCTTAGTATATGGTTTAGGTGGCCCCTAGGGCTCATCCATATTGTGCAACTTTTGTGTATTTTAAACTGTCTTGTGATTTAACGCTTGTGCTTCTGTGCTCATAAAGAGTCCAGGGGATTTTATAGTTAATAAATCAATATATATTTTCAATATATATCTGTGTGGTGTCCCTTTCATTTGGTATTCAAGGGGGTTGTGTATGGTATAACAGCTGGCTTCACATGCCTTTCAGAGTTTAGCCTAAGACTGCTTTGTCCACGTTACCACTAGGATAACTGGTCTACAAGGTTGAATTACAACCAATCATCATAAGGGTTGCTTGGCATGGTACAAAGTGATCACTAGAATTAGTGAGCATTATATACCAGGCCAACTTCTCACATCTTTACCAAATATCTCAGTCAGGGTCTTACTCAATTTCTTACAATAATCCTCCAACACTGAGCAGGTTAAGAACGTAAGGATGTCGTCCACCTCTTGAGCCTGGCATCTTATACATCCTGATTCACCTCCTCCCCTTATTTTAGAAATCTTGAGCGGAGACCAATAAATCCTATTGATAGTGAAAAAGTGATTCTTTCTTAGTGCAGCGGATTTAATGAAAAAATATAATTTTTCCAAAGATACTTGCCATAATGTTTGGAGCTCTTCATCTGGCAAGCACTCATACCAGAGATTTGGGTGGTCCAATTTCCTATCCGCTGTCTTGAGTAGGTAATTGTACCAAAGAGCGATTTCCTTCTTCCTGGGGTTGACATCCCGGAGATCTTCTTCCATTGTACAGTCCCCAGGAAATTGCCAATTTTGACTTGTACACCAGGTGGATATTTGATAATATTTGAATCAGGATAAACAGTTTTTTGTTAAATGGCTCCAAGCATCCCAAGGGAGGCAGCTGTTTCCTTTAACAATCTCGACCCTCCTCTTCACCCCTGCCTCTTTCAGACGTTGAGATAATACATATTTCAAGCATTCCGGTGTGCTTGGGGAGTCCCACACTGGTGCCCACTCGCTGTAAAAGTGAATGCCTAGGATACTACGACAGTAAAACCATAGTTTAGCGTCAGCGAGTAATATCTTCAGGCAAACTTTTTAAAAAAATTTAGGGGCGCCAAATTTATACATGAAACCCTTGGCTGATATCTCGTGCAACATTGCCTTGAACATGCAGCCCATCAAATGTTCATCTGGCCTGTTTAGGAACATTCTGTTGTTTTGCAATTGGTATGCCCAACAGTATATCTGAAGGTCTGGTAGGCTCAAAACTCCATTTGACAATTTTCGACTTAGCTTTTTCCAGGATAGTCTGATCCCTTTCCCGGCCCAGACAAAAGAAGAGATCTTACCCTGAATTTTGTTTAGTTTTGTCAAAAGTTAGGGGGATGTTGTTAAAAAGGTAAGCGAACTTTAGCAGAACACACATCTTGTTCAATTTTACTCAGCCAAAGTGCATGAGCAGAAGATTCTGCCATCTTTTTAGCAATGTTTCGGCTTCTTTAAGTACTTGGTCTATATTTGTTTTGGGGAGATCAGACTGCTCTTGAGTTATAGTAATTCCCAAGTGCCATATCTCCTTTGACACCCTGTAGCCCTGCACTTCAGAATTCCATGCCATGATCTCCGACTTACTATTATTTATCTCGTATCCTGACAGCTTGCCGAAAACCTGTACCTCCCTTAATAGGCTTGGTATACCTTGGTTAGCATTAGATGTAAAAAGAATTATATCATCCGCATATAGGGCAAGTTTCCTTAAAAAACCATTCATTAAGAAAGGCTGTATTTCATTATTTAGTCTTAGACTTTGTGCGAATGGTTCAATATATAGGTTGAAGAGTGTAGGAGACAGCAGGCAGCCCTGTCTTGTACCCCGCCCTATTGATATTGGGGTAGAAATGCTTCCATTTACTAATATTTGGGTGTGTGGTTGGCTATATATTTTCCCCAACAGATCTCTAAAGGTGGAATCAAACCCAAAAGCCTCTAATACACTTAGCAGATAACACCAGTTAACACGATCAAAGGCTTTTGCAGCGTCCAAAGTTATTATATTTAATGGGGCATTAGCCGCTGTTGCCAGATCTATTGCACTGATCAGAGAGATAACAGAATGCTTCATCTGCCGCCCAGGGAGGAAGCCCTTCTGATCTATATGTATTAGTGCTCCAGCTAACTTACTCAAAGGAGCATTAATAATTCAGGTAAACATTTTGTAATCACAATTACGTAAAGATATCAAGGCGGTAAAATTGGCATTGGGTAGGATCTTTACCCGGCTTTAAGATCAGGGTGATGATTGCCTCGTTCCAGGAGTCCAGTAGTGGAGAATGACCCCGTTAAACTGTTTTAACCATATTGGGATGATTTCCTCCATCAGCAGCAGATGGATCTCATTTGGGATTGAATCTGGGCCGGCTGCCTTTCCTTTTTTGATTTTCTTAATGGCATCCATGATTTTACTGTTATATCTTGGTTTAGTAGTGTTATTCCTTCAGAAGCCAATCTAGGTAGCGGTTTCTGACCCAGCCAAAGATCTCCAGCTGTTTTATCTGGGACTAAATCCTCCCTCTACAATTCTTGAAAAAATTAACATTTACAAAATTCTCTCTCAAGCTCGCTCTTATTATCGGTGAACTGAGCAGAAGATTCGTCCCCGTCTTCTATTCTGATCCTAGTTATGTTGTTTTGAGACCTGTCCATTCTGTTCTTTATAGCTAGTATTTTACCACAATCCTCACCCTGACCAAACTCACTCATTCTGCTTGCTTCCCACTTCTCTAACATGATTCTTTCCAGAGTTAACCTATATTCACGTTATTGATCTTCCAACATACCCATCAGTTTATCTTTTTCTTCCCCCTGAACTTGTCCAGATTTTAATATTTCTTCATTTTCCTCACCTTCTCCTCCACTGAAGCTGTCTTCTCTTTCTCAGATTTAACACACCCTGCGGCCGCCCTCTTCAGCATACCTCTTAGCCATGCTTTAAAGGCGTCCCAGACCACATGAATAGAAGCAGATTCTTGATTTTGATTAAAAAAGGCTTCCACGTCTAATTTGATCTTTTCCATTATTTCAGTTTGTGACAGCAATCTTCTGTTTAGTGTCCACCTTCTACACAATGGGATAGAGGGGAGCACCATGGTCAATTCTATTGCACCTTGATCTGAAAGGTGTATGGCAAATATTACACTTTCTTAACTCTTTCTACCTCCAGGCGGTCCATAAAAATGTAATCTATCCTGAAGTAGTGACCATTCTTTTTACTAAAGAAAGAATAGTCTCTCACATTTCCAATACATCGCACAGATTAAAATTATCCATCATGGCTAAGAGGCATGTTCTTATGCGGAGTGAATATATTTGGGTACGAGCGGAAGATCTGTCCAGCTCAATTTTTCAATAATAGATTAAAGTCTCCACCTATTATCAGTGGGGCCTCAAAATCTATCAGGACAGTGCTAAGATTGCTCAAGAAGCTCACCTCATCCTCATTTGGCCCATAATAACTGGCTAAAGTATAGATGACGCCCTGCATCTTTATCTCTGCCACCACCCATCGTCCTTTAGTGTCTGCTTGTGTTCTGCCTAGTTCTATTCCTGAGTTGTTTTTAACCCCTTAAGCGCTGCCGTTGGCCAATGGCCGACGGCAACGCTACCTCACCAGTGCTGCCGTCGGCCATTGGCCGATGGCATTCCACCCGCGCTTGGAAACGCCTGCACCGCGGCGGAATTACCGCCGCGGTTAACGGGTTAATGATTATTAACACACCTTTAGAACTACATTGCTGGTCAGTGGCTATAACACTTTTTACCCATTTCTTCTTATTGAATAGTGCCATGCACTCTGACCTCATTAGGTGGGTTTCTTGAAGCATTAAAACATTCATGGGGGAGTTTTTCAAATTTTCAAATATTCGATAACCAGTTTCTGTCTCCTTTTCACTCTAGGACTATTTATGTTCCAACATAATATGCCCAGTCGCTCACTTCCTTTATTCTTATTCAAATTCCTATCCCCCTTCCCTTAATTCCCTGATTCTCCTTATCTCAGTAACACTGACTAGGTAAATTGAGGACACTTTTTCCATTTTGTTTTCTATTTAACCCTATGCTCGCCACCACACCCCCCTCTACCATCACTGTGCTCCCCGTCCCATCCTCCCTCCTTCCCTGGGAGCCCTCCCTGTCTGCTTATTGGCTGTTGCCAATTTGAGCTGCAACCCCTCACCCGTCTTTCATGTTAACATTTATTATGCCAGTTTCCCTGCACCTAAAAAAAAAAAAAGAAAAAAAAAGCTAACCACTTGCCTTACAGTTTATGATAAATTCATCTACCTCCTCCGGGGAATACAAATTATGCATTTTGTTGGCTCTCTTCACTTTAAGGTAGGCTGGGAACCTCAGCTGAACTTGAGCACCCCGTTGCCTGAGAGAGTCGATCTTTTACCTAGTTCACATCTTCTGTCCTCTGTGATTCTTGAAATATCAGACCTTAGTTTGAACGGACACTCCTGGTCCTGAGTGGCTGGAATCTTGAAGGCCGCCCCCAATAGCTTTTCTTTAAGAGAATACGAGAGGATATTAACCAGGATTTTTCTAGGCTTTTTTCAACCAGTATTGAGCCTGAAAGGATCTTGATGGGCTCGCTGGATTTCTGTATCCCAGATAGAGGCTGAGGCAATTTGAGGAAAAGTTTTAGTCAGAATGTTTATCGCAAAAGCTTTTATGTGCCCTTTTTTTCTGCACCCTCCTTAATATCAGGAGTACGGATATCATTTCTCCTGGAATTATTTCCCATCCTCTCTAATCTGTCTGATATTTCTCTTTCTTTAGATCTGAGTCCGTCCAGTTCTTGGCTATGATCTTGGACCTTTTTCCCAAGCTCTTGCGTTTTGTTTTCCAAATCCTCTGTGGGTTTAGTTAGTATTGCTAAATTCTCCTCCAAGCTACTACATGTGTCTTGAATTTTTTTCTGGTTGCTTTCTGAAGTGACAAAACGATCTTTAATCTCTGCTGAGAGCTGGTTTAGTAAGTCATTTACTGCATTTAAACCTGTTGTGTCCGAATCTTTAACTCCCTCTTTAGGTTGAATTTCTTCAGCCTGATCGATCACCTCTGAATTTGGTATATTTTTAGATACCACACTGATGAGAGTTAGTCTCTCTCAGGAGAGAGTACTTGTTTGAGATCGGAATAGGGTGCACTGATGTCATAGGAGGTAGGGAAGCGGTTTCTATGTTTTGTTGGGCGAGCTCTGTCTGTGCCCCTGCCTGTGCCTCCTTGGGGATGGTCCATACTGCTCTGTGGATTAACCTGTGAGTTTAACTTAAAGTAGGACCTCAGGGAATGTGTTATTCTAGATGCTGACTGAGCAGCGTTCTTCTTTTTTTCTTTTGCTACTATGCTCCAACCTGCTTTAACAGCTGAGTTTTTTCCTCTAGTTTTGCCTTGCAAAGGGCTAAAGGGGTGATCCACTTGTGGCTCCACCTTGGGGTCCTCGACCTTTCCCAGAAAGAGGTTGGATCTTAGTTTGTATCTTCTCCCCCCAGCCATTTCCTCACCTGTATTTTCCTATTTTCCCTCTACAAGGCCTTTTATTAGAATAAGGTTTTTGAACTCGCTCTCCAGCTCCACCCCTTCCCCCTTTCTCATATGAGTTGGGCCTTTAGCAGTCATGCCATACCCCAAAATTGTTTTTTTATTCTGCTTTACAAGATTGCCCTGTTGTGATAGCAGCTGGTACCTGGTGTCTCCGCTAATTATGTAGCGCATTTCCTGAGCCCATCCCTGTGACCTACCGACATAAACTCCGCCAGTACCTGCAGATATTAGTGAGCTTAAAATGAAATTACGGTAGCGGAGTTCCACACGGTACTCCCCGAGTGCACCCGCCGCCCTGAGAACTGTCGGACCAATCCACACTCACCCCCCTCCCCTGAAACATTCAGATACTGACTGACCCACCGTAAGGCTCCACATGGCTTCGTAGGACAGCAGAGGGAAATACTGTGTGCTGCTGGCTCCTGACTCCAGGACTAAGACAATATGGCGGTGAGGTCCAGGGCTAACCGGGAAGTTAGATGCAGTAAGGAAGTGAGATGAAGCGGAAAAACAAAGGGGCGGTGAGTCAGATGCACTGTGTTGCCGTCGCCATAGTCACTTTCCCAAACAACCGCGGCGGACCGCAGTACTTTGCAACCAAGCTGGTTCCACAGCCGCAATTTTTGGCCCCACTCCCCCTGACAACTAAACAAAACCGAAGAAAGATGTCAGCTCTGTTCGGTAGAAAGATGAGGGAAAGATGTGGGAAAAAATCAATTCATTTTCGTGGTGGGTGAAAGAGCAGCTCCCCACTAGCACACTAGCTAGCCGCCATGTTCCCTCCAATTAGTTCTCTTTTGTATGAAATTGCACCATCTGTACTTGAATTATAACTTGCAATGGGTAGCTCATTTTGTTTCTCATTTAAAAAACAACTAGGGGTTTGTATAGAGTTTGGTGGATGTGCGATGGCTCCTAAAAATAGGTAGATGTCTCCTCCACCCTAGCTTAAGTGTCCAAGTCATGTATACACTATGATTAGGGTTTATGGACATCCACTGGTGTTTTTGGTGGCTGTCCAGCACCTAATTTGACTCCAAATATCCCCATGGTTCTCATCAGTTATAGCTGATTACAAATGCATGGTTGCCTAGTACATGGCTGTTCTAATAATGTCTTTTACATTTTTTGTTCCCATGCCTGGTAGCACCATATGTCCAATTTCGGGGCTACATTACCTCGTCCACTAGTATTAGTGCTTGGTAATATGATAGTATGTATTCAAGGACCTTCTGCTGGTAGGCACATAGGGCCATATGTATCAAGGCTTTTGCGACTCGCAAAGGCCGAAATTCGCAGAATTTCGGCCTATGCGACTCGCAAACGGCCTTTTAGCATGATTTGGTATTAAAAAATTGCAATTTAAGGAATCGCAAAAAATTGCGACTCCTTATTTTGCCATAGCATTTAAGGAATCGCAATTTTTGCGATTCCTTAAATGATATGTATGTAACATTTTGAAATTACGAATTTGTGTTAAGAAATCGCAAATTACCACCAACTTGTAGTTGGTGGTAATTTGCGATTTCTTTAAAAAATGCCCTGTTTGGCATTTGTGATGGTGGCATGTGACACACATACTTGCCCATAGGGCATGTATGTGTGCCACATGCACACACATGTACATTTCAGGGGTGCAGCAGGATGTCTTTGAGACACCCCTGCACCCTTGAAATAATTCTCAAATTGCGATTAGCAAATTGCGAATTTGCAATTTGAGAATTATTGGCCCTTAGGAATGCATTGGAAATTATTCTTTATTTGCGAAATCGCAAAATACGAATTTGCAAATAAAGAATATTAAGGAATCGCTAAAAAATAGCGATTTTGTACATACATTCCATTTTGCGAATTCTAAATAGCGATTCACAAAAAATCCCTATTTAGAATTCGCAAAACGGAATCTTGATACATCTGCCCCATAGTTTTTACTCTTGCATCTTAAATGTTGTTTTCCCTACACGTGTCTCCTTTATATTGGGTTTTGTAGTATGCAATATGCTCAGGAACACAATCACAGTCTAATATATTTGATCAGCATATGAGGTACCTTTTCATAAGTTGACATATTATAGTCGCATTTGGAACAACAATATTGTCATTATTCTTTTCTAAAGCCATCACAAATGCATGTATGTTTCCCAATTGTCAATGATCTCCCTACACCCACTTATTACCTCTCCACAAGTATTGCTATTTCAAATTCAAAGCCTGTGGATTTTATTTAATTTTATGTTGTTGTGAACGAGCTGAAGAAGAACTTTTCTGGGGAAGCCCAACAGAGTATTTTGACGAATTTTGATTGGATGAAAGCATTGATCACCAGAATATGTAGGTTGGGATCAATGAGCCACAGGATTTTCTTCTGGATTTAGTGAAACAGGAGTGAGGGATATTCATTGCAGTTTCTCTACAGGTAAAGTGTGATCTACGAGAACACCAAGATTGGGCACTACAATATAGGACACAGGAAATTCTAGTTTTGCCAGCAATTTTGCATAAATTTTGCTGTAGAACGTGATTCATGTGAAGTGCATGTTCTTTAGAAAATGGAAGAATGTCATCCAGAAAGACGACTATCAGCCTGATTCATGAAGTAAAATTGCGCCCGCAATCGCTGCGAAAATGCAATTGCGGGCGCAATTTCCGTAATCGGCATTCAACATCAAAATAGCGAATTCGCAAACACAGAATAGCGAATTCGCTATTATATTCGCAGAATCCCGGCAGGTGAGCATTAGCAAATCTGAAAATGCGAGAAACCACGGATTCTGCGAAATAAATAGCGAATTCGCTATAGATTCGCAATCGGTATTCAAGAAAAATCGCTATTAGCGAAAAACCCAAAAATCGCATTTTGCGCCGCGCAAAATAAGGACAACTCAAAGCAGGTGGTAACCATAAAAGCCATGCAAAAATTACTTTTAAAAAACCGTTGTCCAATCACCAACAGGTTCTGGCCTGACCAATCACACATGAGGACAATCATCAGCAGCAGCATTAGGAGTCCCACAATGCCAGGAATGTACCTGGTGGTGAGGCGTCGAAGGCTACAGCGATTAGCACGGAGGAGACGCAGGATCCAGGACAGGATATTCCGCCAGCGGGTCACCTTGCTGGGCCAAACCAGAGAGCAGATATATGCTAAATACAGGCTGAATGGGGAAATGATAATGCAGCTAATACAGGACCTTGACCCCCTGATGCAGCACCCAACAAGCCGTACCAATGCGGTGCCTACACATGTGCAGGTATTGTGTAGCCTGCACCTCCTGGCCTCCGGGAGTTTCCAGGGGATAGTAGCGGCTGCTGGGGGGGATATCCCAGCCCACCATGTCACGCTGCCTCCACACTTTTGTTGACGCCATGCTCACCCAGCTACACGTCACATCAAATTCCCCGCCAGCCAACAGGAATTGGACATGACCAAGCTACAATTCTACAACGTAGCCCATTTTCCACATGTGCTCGGATGCATAGACTGTACCCACGTCATATGTTCCGCAATAGAAAGTCCTACCACTCCCTCAACATCCAGATGGTCTGCAATGCTAAGACATACATCACTGACATTGTCGCACAGTACCCAGGGAGTACCCATGACTCCTTCATATTCCGGCACAGCGGCCTCCACACACGACTGGTCAGGGGAGAGTTTGGGGAAGGACACCTACTTGGTAAGTACACTTTGTCGAAAATGTCACATTGCTAAGATGTAACAGCGCAGCACAGGCAATCACCATCTGCTCCTCTCATTCAGGTGACAGTGGCTACGCCCTCCGTGAATACCTCCTGACCCCATACCTCAACCCTGCTACACCCCAGCAAGGGCGCTACAATATTGCACACATACGGACAAGGAATTGCATAGAAAGGACATTTGGCCTGCTCAAGAGCAGGTTCCGCATACTGCACAAGACAGGTGGGGCCATGTATTACAGTCCTGCAGTGTGCTGCCGCATTGTGGCTGTCTGCGCAATACTACATAACATTGCAACCAAGCGCCGGATACCTGTTGACATCTCTGGCAGTGAATCTGAAGGGGGCAACCGGCCACCTGCACATGCGCGCCATGCACATGGGGAGAACCCAGCAGAAGGGCACAGACGTCGCAACCACATCACAGTGAACAGTTTCTAGTACAACCTCTTCCATCACCCCACAAATCAACAATGCATGCAAAATGTAATGATGACACAACGCTAATGTGTGTAGCAAAATAAATGTATTTGTTCAAATCACAAAAAAATAAGGTTTCAGTACAAATATCTCCCACTAACAGTATTACAGCATACTGCTGTGTCATAGGACATGGCAGGCTTAACGTCAGCCTGTGCCAATGAAAGTCAAATGTTCTCAAGTGCGCCTACTGCGCGTTGCGCCCAAGCCCCTCTGAGGGGCATCCTCCTCCGGGGCTTCAGGACCTGGCGTGGGCCTGGTGCTGCGGCTGTGTGGTGGGATTTGTGAGGCTGAGTGGCTGCTGACGCTGGACGCCCCCTCACTAGCATCATCACCCCCACAGTGGATGGTATTGCTGGAGGGTGTAGTGTCGTAACGGCCGTGGTGAGGTGCTCCAGGACCCTGGTCATGTCCTCACTGCACTGGACTAGTTGGTGCTGCTGTGTTAGGGACCGCCGCGCCAACAGAGAAGTTGCATTTGCAGCAACATAATTAGACCTGCTGTATGAGGCCAGCCGGCTCATGAGTTGACGGTGGCGGCGGCGTGCTGCACTGCGCTGTGTGGACATCGCAGCGGTGTTGGCCTCCATGGCTGCAGCCATGCGGGCCATTCCCTCACCCACACCTGCCATGGCTGCAGTCATGTTGTCTATTCGCTCCCCCACACCTGCCATGGCCCCCGTCATGCCGTCCATGCGGTCTGCGACTGTGGCCACATTGCGCCCTATCTTATGGAGCTGCAGCTGAATGGCTCCTTGCTGTCGTGCCTGGCGCTGGTGTATCCGCAACATGCGTCTTTCAACGCTCAGACGCGCCAGTCCCTGTCCATTGCCCCTCCTGCTTGCTGGAGTGGTGTGCTGGCGAGACCTGCCACGCCTGCCCTGCTGGCCTGAGTCTGTGGCTGGCCGCTGTGTCGCAACTGGCGCGGGCCCAGATGTTGTGGCGACAGCTGCTGGGGGTGTGACAGCTGGCGTTGCTGGTGCGCCAGATGCAGGGGGTGTGACAGCTGGCGTTGCTGGTGCGCCAGATGCAGGGGGTGTGACAGCTGGCGTTGCTGGTGTGCCAGATGCAGGGGGCACAATGGTAGCTGGCCTGGCTGCGGCTCTAAGTGGTGCAGCAGTAGCAGGGGGCACAATGGTAGCTGGCCTGGCAGCGGCTGTAGGTGCTGCACCAGTCACAGGGGGAACACTGCAGGTGGATCTGGCTGCTGGTGTTGTAGCAGCGGCAGGGGCTGGTGCCTGGGTTGGTGGTGGCACCTCCTCCTCCTGGACCTCCTCATCATTTTGCAGCCTTTCACTATCGCTGCTTTCGCCACCTGTGGGGGTAAGTGGAGGATCATTAGTTGCATGTATCTGGCAGACGTGCAGTTGCTACATGCATGCTGGGTGACATTCCCTGAATGGCTGTGGCTTTGTGTGCTTTGGGACCTGTCTGGCTGCATTGTGGTACTACTACATTGTGGCCACACTACATCTCCCACAATGCATCAGGACATTTCTTGATGTGCAACTATGGCATGCCTATGGGACATTAGGGGAGCCTATTTGGTCATGGACATTCATAGGGGGCAGGGTCGCAGTCGCATGCCACTTACCTTGGGTGTCTTGGGTGGTGCGGGATGAGTCGAGACGTGTGAAGCCTATACATGCCTCCCTCTCTAGGGTGTCCTCCACCTGGTCCTCCATGGCTGTGTTGGGAGGGACTGTTGGTCCACCACCTCCAGTGCCCGACGACTCTCCAAGGCGCGCCGCCACCTTCTCCTTGGCACGGCCTCGGAGGTCATACCACCGTTTCTTCAACTCCTCTAGGGACCTGTCGGCCACTCCCACGGAGTTAACAGTGGAGGCAATCCCCTGCCATATCCTACGTTTCTCTTGCTCAGGGACTATCCTGGAATCTTTTCCAAAGAGTTTCTCGTGGTTGGCCACCACCCCCTCAATCAAGTGTTCGAGCTCCTACTCAGAAAATTTGAGCTTCCTTTTGCGCCCAGAGGAGTTGCTGGGGCCTGGAACAGGTTCCTCTGACATTGTAGCAAAGTAGTGGATGTGTAGTAATCTCCTGTATTGCAGCAGCTCTCCCACTTGCTCCCTCTCAGTCAGCCTCACTGTGGAGAATGTGGAGAATGGGGGTGGGACACCCCCGCGCCGCACGGCCACCAGCTGCTGCGTGTGCCCCTTGCCTGCCCTCTGCCTCGCTGCTGCCTCGTTTTGCCGATTGCCGGCTAGCGCAGCTGCGGTTGTTTTTGCCCTTGTTTTGTGTCACATTTGTGCCTGTTTTATATAACTTTGGTTTTTTCCTTGTTTTCCTGGTTTTGTTGAGAATTTGTGCCCGTTCTGTTTAATTTTTATTTCCCCCGTGTTGTGGTTTCCTTCCTTGTTGTTCGCCTACCTCGCCGCCCTCCGCCCTCCCTTCCCGCCACCGCCGCTTTTCCCCGCCCCTTTTTTCTATTCTGTACCCTCCCCGCTCCCGCCTCCCAGCTGCTCCGCCCACCCGCGCACTTGGCCTTAAATGGCGACCGTGCGACGCAGGTGAGTGTGACCCACTTGTGGGACACCCCCGCGCCGCACGGCCACCAGCTGCTGCGTGTGCCCCTTGCCTGCCCTCTGCCTCGCTGCTGCCTCGTTTTGCCGATTGCCGGCTAGCGCCGCTGCGGTTGTTTTTGCCCTTGTTTTGTGTCACATTTGTGCCTGTTTTATATAACTTTGGTTTTTTCCTTGTTTTCCTTGTTTTGTTGAGAATTTGTGCCCGTTCTGTTTAATTTTTATTTCCCCCGTGTTGTGGTTTCCTTCCTTGTTGTCCGCCTACCTCGCCGCCCTCCGCCCTCCCTTCCCGCCACCGCCGCTTTTCCCCGCCCCTTTTTCTATTCTGTACCCTCCCCGCTCCCGCCTCCCAGCTGCTCCGCCCACCCGCGCACTTCGCCTTAAATGGCGACCGTGCGAACGTGCAGCGGTCACGCGCAGCGGGCGCGCCGATTGTGCGCCGAAGGCGCGCCAAAGGTAAGCCCGTCTGCGCCCGTCCGCGCCTGGACCGCGCCCAGTGCCAGGACCCCTGGCCCACGAAGACCCCGACCGACCCGCCTGACGTACTCCGCCGCCACCCTCACCGCTCTCAACACCGGCCGACTCCCAGAATGCCATCAAGCCTCTCCACGACGTACCCACGGACCCTTCAGCTGCCACGCCTGCAAGTTCACCTGCATCCGGACCTGCCTCGCACCAGCACCCACCAAGCCGAACACCAGCAGCACCCACCTCAAGTGCATCCTGCTCAACACCCGCTCCGTCCACAGACATGCCATCGAACTCTGGAACCTCCTCGACACCACAGCTCCAGACGTTGCCTTCCTCACGGAGACCTGGATGAACGCCTCTTCAGCTCCCGACATCGCCATCGCCATCCCAGAGGGCTACAAAATCGTCCGGAGGGACCGTAACGCCAACCAGATGGGAGGAGGCATCGCCATCATCCACAGGAGCACCATCCGTCTCACGACCAGCACCGACAACTCTCTGACCACCGCCGAACACCTGCATTTCCAGATCCACACCAACCCGAACACCACCCTCAGAGGCACCCTGATCTACCGACCCCCTGGACCACGCACACAATTCAGCGAGGACATCGCCGACTTCGTCAGCCCGCATGCCCTCCCCTCCGCTGACTACATCCTCCTGGGAGACCTCAACTTCCATCTGGAGAACAACAACGACCGCAACACCAGCACCCTGCTCGACAACCTCGCCAACCTGGGACTCAAGCAACTGGTGTCCACCCCCACCCACCTCGCCGGACACACACTCGACGCTGTCTTCTCATCCAGCAAGGACATCGACTTCAGCCACGCCACAGAGCTTCAATGGACGGACCACAGCTGCGTCCACTTCACCTTCAAGAAAACAACGACCCACCACCACCAGCAACAGGCCGCCCGCAGAAGCTGGAACAAGATCACAGCAGACCAGCTCGCCACCTCCCTGAGCCAGCACCCTCCTGCCAGCTCAGCGAACCCCAGCCAGGCCGCCGACAACCTCACGAAGTGGATCAGCAACTGCGCGGACGAACTCGCCCCACTGAGGACCCCGCCCAGCAGACCCGGCAGCAAGAAAGCCCCATGGTTCACCGACGAACTCAAGAGCTCCAAGAAGAACTGCCGAGCCCTCGAGAAAGTCTGGAGAAGGGAACCGACACCGGACAACAGGACCTCCTTCAAACTTGCCACCCGGAAACACCACCAGCTGATCCGCGCCGCCAAGAAAACAGCATTCAAGGACCGGTTGGACAACAACGCACACAACTGCAAGGAACTCTTCAACATCGTCAAAGAGCTTTCCAACCCCAGCGCAGGAAACAACGACATCACCCCATCGCAAGACCTCTGCAACTCCCTGGCTTCATACTTCCACAACAAGATCGCGGACATACACAACAGCTTCAACAACCAACCAACGCACACCATGACCGAACAACCACCCCCCACCACCACCCTCCACGCCTGGACCCCGATCAGCACCGAAGACACCATCCGCACGATGAACTCCATCCACTCCGGATCACCGACCGACCCCTGCCCTCACCACGTCTTCAACAAGGCCGACGCTGTCATCGCACCCCACCTGCGAGACATCATCAACACATCCTTCGACACCACCATCTTCCCCGAGAGCTGGAAACACGCCGAACTCAGCGCTCTACTCAAGAAACCAACAGCGGACCCCACCGACCTCAAGAATTACCGCCCCATCTCGCTCCTCCCGTTTCCAGCCAAAGTCATCGAGAAGACCGTCAACAAGCAGATGGCCGCTTTCCTCGAGACGAACGGATCCCTCGACCCCTCACAGTCCGGCTTCCGAGCCAACCACAGCACCGAGACCGCCCTCATCGCCGCCACCGATGACATCCGAGCCCTGATGGACAACGGAGAAACAGCGGCCCTCATCCTCCTAGACCTCTCCGCGGCATTCGACACGGTCTGCCACCGCACCCTAGTACGGCGCCTCAGCAACGTCGGAATCCAGGACAAGGCGCTGGAATGGATCATCTCCTTCCTCGACGGGAGAACACAGAGAGTCCGCCTACCACCGTACAAGTCAGAGGCCACCGAAGTCATCTGCGGCGTCCCCCAAGGATCATCTCTGAGCCCCACCCTCTTCAACGTCTACATGAGCCCCCTCGCGGCCATCGTACGCAAACACAACCTCAGCATAATCTCCTACGCCGACGACACCCAGCTGATCCTCTCCCTGACCAACGACCCCGCCGCCGCCAGAGCCAACCTGCACGAAGGGATGAAAGAGGTAGCCGAGTGGATGACGACCAGCCGCCTGAAACTGAACTCGGACAAGACGGAGGTCCTCATCCTGGGCTCCTCTCCCTCCGCCTTGGACGACTCCTGGTGGCCTCCCGCCCTGGGCACCGCACCCAAACCGACAGACCATGCACGCAACCTGGGCTTCATCCTGGACTCCTCCCTCTCCATGACCAGGCAAGTCAACAACGTCTCCTCGGCATGCTTCAACATCCTACGCATGCTACGGAAGATCTTCTGGTGGATCCCCACCGAGACCAGGAAGACCGTCACCCAGGCCCTCGTCACCAGCCGACTGGACTACGGCAACGCCCTCTACGCGGGTACCACCGCCAAGCTCCAGAAGAGACTCCAGCGGATCCAGAACGCCTCAGCCAGACTCATCCTCGACATCCCACGAACCAGCCACATCTCCGGACATCTGAGAGACCTTCACTGGCTCCCCGTCAACAAAAGAATCACCTTCCGCCTCGTCACCCACGCACACAAAGCCCTACACGACCAAGGCCCGAGCTACCTCAACAGCCGAGTCAACTTCTACGCTCCCAAACGCCACCTCCGATCAGCCAACCACGCCCTCGCCGCCGTCCCCCGCATCCGAAGAGCGACTACAGGAGGAAGGTCCTTCTCCTACCTGGCCGCCAAGACCTGGAACTCCCTCCCGACCGACCTGCGCCTGACCCAAGACCACCTCTCCTTCAGGAAGAAGCTGAAGACCTGGCTGTTCGAGCAGTAGCGGCTCCCCCCCCCCCCCAGCGCCTTGAGACCCTACGGGTATGTAGCGCGCTTTATAAGTGTCACTGATTGATTGATTGATTGGCAGCTTCCTGGTTGTGATGTCATCACTGGGCTCGAAATGCGACTTCCCGTTTTCCCGATCTCGCGAGTTTGCGATCTCGCAAATAGCGATATCGCAAATAGCGATATCGCTATTTGCGAGTTCGCAATCCCGGCGCGGGTAGCCGAAAATAGCGATTTTTCTGCGATTATCGGTAATCGCTAACGGAATTTGCGATCGCGTGCGAATCGCTTTTTTTAATCGCAAATCTTAATGAATTCGGATTTGCGATTTCTGAATAGCGATTCGCTTTTTTTCGCTATTACAGAATCGCAAATGCCGTTTTTCATGAATCTGGCGGTTAGTTCTAAGTATTACATTAGAAAAAACTGTATTAATAAAACACTGTTCAATTCCCCGTCTCGGTGGGTCTTGGGCTCAAAAATTCCACGGACCTGATCTTTCTCGCCTCGGTGCCTATTCCAATCATGGAGTCCCACTCTGCAACTCTGGGCATAGCTTGCTTAAGCTCCACAACGGCCCCCACAACGCTAAGGATGCCTGGCCTCCACCTTGGGGGTGCCCAGGAGTGGACGCCACACAGGGAAAGCCAGGATGGGTTCCACAGCGGTATTCGTACAAGCTCCTTGAGACCCTTGCGGGTGAGTAGTGCGCTATACAAGTATCAATTTACATTTTTTACTGCTCAAATTGTACTCTAAATGCTGTCTTCCACTTGTCACCTGATTGGGTCCAGCTCAAGTCATGGTCTCCTCTCAGACCTGGTTTTGTAAATATTTTAGTGCCTTGCACAGGCTACAGAATATCGAAGATGAGAGGTAAAAGATAATGAACCTAATTAAGAAAGAGTCTCGAACCACTATAATCAATACAGGGGTGGAATTTCAATGAGCCTTATTAAAGAACAAAACAAATATTTAGTTGGAAGAATCAGACCATTCTCTTAATTTGCCTGTAGATATTACAGTCCTAATCCAGGTTTAATAAAAATAAATCTCACATATGTTGTCCTGGAGATGTTTACTACATGGCAAACACTAAAATAAGAGTTATTCAGAAACACTGCAACTCCAATTTGAACTTTGAACCACACACAGGACTCGCTCCAGGAACCTTGGAATATTCAACTGCAAACTAGACATGACCATGCAATAAGCACCAACACTGCATCCTGGTACCACCACCTGAAGATGCTGATCTTCAAATGGCTCCCAGACAGCACTACAAAAACTGCCACGCATTCCCTATTCAACAGCAAGTTGGGCTATGGGAACACCCTCTTTGCCAGGATCCCCATACAACTCACTAGAAGACTGCAAACCATCCAGACAGTGCATAACACAGGCCCCCGCAGCCCCCGCAGTACAGGGGCCCCATACTACAGGGGGACCCATCAGTACAGGGCTTTGGCCAGAGAGCACCTGATTAAGTCCAGAGGGGGCCCCTCCACGTACCTTAAAGCAGACCCCCAAATTTCGTAAAGCCAGTGCATCCAGTGATTGGCAGCAGGACTCATCCTCAACCTTCCACACAGAACTTGCATCACACCATACCTCAGGGAGCCCCACAGGCTCCCAATACAGGGGGGGTAACACAAGCCCCGGCAACCCCTGTCACGTGATCTGCCGCACAGTAGGCAGGCTGTGTCAAAAATGGTGGTGCGCAGCGCGGGCCCCGGCCGGGGCCCGAGCTACCTTGAAATGGTGTGGCGAGGGCCCCGGCCGGGGCCCCTGGTGCGGGCGGAGGCCCCCCTGGGGCCCCCTGGGAGTCTGAGACTGCACAGTCAGAGCGCACTAGTTGTTGTCAGTGTGTGAATTAATTATAAATGGTGCCACCGTGCGGCGTGCCTCAGGGGGCCTGAGCAGTTTATTTTTTTCAGTTAAAAAATGATGATCGATGAAATGGCGGCAGGACAGTGGATGTGCGCGGTCGTGGCGCGCACACACACTTGTTTACTCCCTCCACAGTCCACAGCTGACTTTCACTTTCAATTCCGCCACGTTACCGCTTATGCGCGTGGGGTGCAGGGGCATGGCTGGCTGGTGAGTGGTGACCAATGCCGTCATTGCATTTGTCACCACTGCACATGAGCAATCGCCGGCAGCGCAAACAAGGTGTGGCATCTGATCAGGGGCGCGCACCCCCACGCTCAGAGTCAGACTGCAGGAGACTCATTGTCCTAAGTAAGTCCGTGTCCGTCATCCTCCCGTCGGGGCCTTCTAATTTAAATTGCCCGCCCCGGCGACCGGCCAGACCCCTGTCCACAGTCCACTCCAGGCCTTGCGCTCTCTGGTCTGGGTGGGGTGCGCCGCAACTCGCAAGGCCGCCGCATCACCGGAGGATAATGAGGATCATGGCCCGTGGTGGCCCGTGGCGTGTAGAGCTTGGAGTATGAATGGGCAGTTCAGGGCATAGGGCGTACCAAACGGGTCAGGGCCCAGGGGGGAATGTGGGAGCACATAATGTCATTCACAAGTAGGGTTAGGTAATATGGGTGCCATCAGCGTGTGTGAGGTGGTAGCTGCCTGCGGCCCATAAGAGCAGAACGTTTGTCGACTCCTGCGTAGCCTTGCGCTCTCTATACCACCACGGGGGCCGCAGGACTGGGGGGCGGGTCCCAGGAAAACCTTTCGCCCCCTGCACTTAATATTTTTTAGAAATATATTTTCTAAATTAAATACTGTTGCAGCATTACCTAAAGGAGACATTTGGCACAATTAGATTTTTGTACTGTGCATTTCAAGTACTGTTCCTTCCAGTGCCTCGTGAAACTCTTCCAGCCACTCATGCGGTTACAGGAAACAGTGAAGTAGTGTGGCTCACTGGTTAGAGGCGGCAGACCCAAGAGCAGAGGACGGCCCGGGACCAGGGTTCGATTCCCGGCGCGGCAGGTTTCTGGACCAGGGTCAGCGGACTCGATAATTCTCTCGCCTCGGTGCCCACTCTGATCAGCGATCACACTCGGCAACTCTGGCCATTAGCTTGCCTCATCTTCACTAATGCCCCCACCAGACCGCCGGGGATGCCTGGTCTCACCCTGGAGATACCCATTAAGGGACCATCTCTCAGGGAAGCCAGGAAGGGTTTCGCAGCGGTCGAAGCGCCTTGGGACCCTACGGGTAAGTAGTGCGCTATATAAATGCCAATACATTTACATTTACAAACACCTGTTGAGAGTTGTCAAGTAATGCAGGCAAGGCAATGGAGTCACTAGTCGAAGCAGACAATAAGGTACAGCGAGACCTGCAATCTGCATGAATCAGTGCTGTAAAATGCATCATTTCTGGAGCGATTACGAAAACGAAGCAAAGTGCTGGCGCAGCGCCACGAATTAAAACAGAACATCCTGTTAAATTGTAATAACTGTATCCAGATGGAGATGCAACATCCTTGCAACCTAAAGAGTGCGTCCTGTGTAAAGTGGATGTGTTAGCTTAACTTTGGCCCGGTTTGGCGGTTTCACTTTGCTTCGAAGGTTATGGAGCTGTTTACTCTGCGCCAAAAATATCTCTCTGTTTGTGGCTGTGCATGTGAAGTCCATGAGTCCTGGGTGACGTGACGTGTAATCCCTCGGCTCGGATCATAGAAGCGTCTGCAGACCTGTGTTCGCTCTTGTACCAGGCACACAAAGTCTTGGCAACACTCCGAAGGCACAAGGGGTGTTTTGTCTCAGATGCGTTACCGTGTGTATTTTACAGGCACACGGTGCTGTGCTCTTGACCGAAGTCCTGCTTAGTTGCAATGATGTCCTGTGTGATTTGCCCAATAAAATATTTTAGTAAGGTATTCCCAGAGATATTTTATTTTGTTTCCAGAGACAGCCGTCCTACAACAATATTACTTTACGCAAACGCCAGGCGACTCTGTAAGGTGGGTCTGTGGCCTAGTTTAGGAAAAGTCAAATGTTGCTAAGCCTGGCATGTGACTGACTCTGCCCACATCCCCACCAGCCCTTCAGAGCCATCATACCTGTCAGGGAACATCACAGGCAGGTGAAACAATGTTTGCAGTGGATGACTTATACCATCTGAGCAGTCTATCTGAGCGTTCCCTAGGCTGAGAGTATCCCATGAGGGGAACTTTTGACTTTTTATCCTTAATAACTACCCATATGGCCCACTATGGACAGTATATCTAAATACTATCTGCTATGCTTAATTTGTCAAATAATATATGCCGGGCCCAAACGTTTGCACAGAAGCTGCCCCCAGCGCTGCATAAGGTCGGGATGCCAAGCCCCAAGGCTCTGGTCTGGGTCAGGGTGTGCCCTGGGGGTGCACCGCAAGGCCGCTGCATCACAGGATGTTATGCAGCATCAGATGCAGTGTGGCGCGTAGAGGAGCTTTGAATGGGCATGTGTAAGGTAACCGCATGCTGGGATTTTTGGGATGGGGGCATACCTAGGATGAGCAAACCAAAACTACAAGTCCTAGTATCCACGTGTTCTTCTGACTGGACTGCTGGAAGGAGTGGAAGGAGGGTGTGTTAAGCTGCCGCTATTGAATCCGTGCCTGTACTTTTAAGCAGTGTCAGAGTATTACGCTCCTTTTTAAAATCGAATTTGCTGTGTTGTTGAAATTTTGGAATTAGCACTAGTTTAACCTTTTATTTCTGTGCTCTTTGCTCCCTTTATATCCGCATTGCCTACACATTAAAATTACTGACCCTCACTACTCACCACTCTGGTGAGACTCGCGCCGCCTCATTCCCGACCGCCATCTTGAGTGGGGGCACTGGGGCTTAGAGACGCTCCCAAGACGCCTTCTTGGCTAGCGCTCTAGTGTCTTCGAGGGCTCCTTGGCAAACGCTATTTAGGGGACCAGTTTGCAGCGCGCGTACAAAGAATTGGTGTGTCACGCTGCCGCCATTGAATCCGTGCCTGTATTTTTAAACAGTGTTGGAGTATTACGCTCCCTTTTAAAATCGAATTTGTTGTATTGTTAAAATTTTGGAATTAGCGCTAGTTTAACCTTTTATTTCTGTGCTCTTTGCTCCCTTTATATCCGCATTGCCTGCACATTAAAATTACTGACCCTCACTACTCACCACTTGGGTGAGCCTCGCGCCGCCTCATTCCCGACCGCCATCTTGAGTGGGGGCTCAGGGGCTTAGAGACACTCCCATGACGCCTTATTGGGTAGCGCTCTAGTGTCTTCGAGGGCTCCTTGCCATACACTATTTAACACCTTCCGTGCGGCCCCGATTTCCTCAGTGTGCTGGACATTCCTTAACTGGGTGCGGTCGTGACGGAACCATTCCGTCATCAGCACAGCTCAACCGTGACTGATGACGGAATGGTTCCGCCACCAGCATCGAAGGGGTTAAAGAACCAGAATGCAAGCGGGCGCGCTGATGGTGCGCCGGAGGCGCGCCAGAGGCAAGCCCGTTTGCACCGTCCGTGCCAGGACGGGCCAAGGGGCCAGTACCCCTCGACGGTCCCAAATTTATTCCATGGAAAGTCTCCGGGCTCAAAGAACGGGTAATGAAGGGCTAGATATGACAACATTAGCCAAGCTCCGGAAAGAAGCCTTGTTGCAGGGAAAGGCGAATCTAGACGATCTAAGACCGTGCCACATCCCCATAAGACCCAGGGGCTAAAAATAGCAATTTTGAACATACGCTCCTTGCAAAAGCACCATTTGGAAGTATTCTCACTCCTGATGGATGGCGACATTGACATCCTTGCCCTCACGGCGAACTGGTTAGGGGCTTCATCTACCCCCGATATTCTGGCGGCATTGCCACCTAAATATGATGCCTTGTGGTATAATCGCCCCAAGGAGCGTAGGGGTAGGGGGGTCACCATTCTTTTTTTTTTAAATCTCAGGGTGACACAGGTCGTCGCTGAAAATTGTGATGGCGCGGAGGTTCTCGGTATAAAAATCTCACTAAAATCTTCCTGCATCATGTTGGTCGTAGTGTATCCCCGTAGCTCCCCAGACTTCAATGAAGCCTTTTTGGAGTTCTTAACAGACTTGGGCTCCAGATACAAATCCCTTATGGTGGTAGGGGACTTCAACTATCACTGGGATAAGTTACCCAGAGACCATATAGAGGCGGAGTTTGACAGCAATCTCTCCTCGCTGAACTTAAGGCAATTAGTAATGGGGCCTCCGCATGTGAAGGGCCATACGTTGGATCTAATTTGGTCCTCTATATCTCAGATAGAAATAACCGAGGTTAGTCCTTGCATATGGTCAGACCACTCGTGGATTAAGTGCTGGGTCCCAGTGGACCTATCACCAGTAACCTCCATTCCGCGGGGTAGAAAGGTCCGACCATGAAAGAGGGTGGAAGCAGACTCTCTAATCTCTATGCTACTTTCCACATCACCATCTGAGAGGAATTAGAATAACCTAGACTCCGATACTACAGCCTTTATGGTCTGGATCCGTGCTGCCCTGGATAAGCTGGCTCCTGAGCGGTGGGAGAAGACCAGAGCCAAGGGAAAGGGAGCACCGTGGTTTGACGCCTCGCTCAGGGAAAAGAAACAAGCTCTTCGCAAGGCGGAGAGAAGGTGGAGACTCAGTTACAATTTAGCGGAGTCGGAAGCCTATAAAGCACTTCTGTCAAAATACAAGGTGGACATCCTGGCGAGGAAGGCAGCCTTCTATGAGGACAGAATTAGAGGTGCTGTGAACAAGCAAAGGGAGACATTTGCGATCCTCAGGGAGCTTACGCAGCTGGAGGGGAAAAATCTAGCATCTGACCCACAGGACTGCGAAACCTTCCAGAGGTTCTTTCTCCAGAAAGTGCAGGACATTATTAGGGACATCAGGGAGACCCCAGCTGATCCTCTCCTGCCATCCCGCTCGGCCCGCCAGGAACTGACAGGGTTGCTGAGCAATATCCCATGCTTAGACGAGGAGAGCTTGGCGGAGATCACCGGCCAAATAAAGTCAGGATCCAGTTTGGATCCATGCCCTCCGAGAATCTTTCAAATGGCCTTGCCCGGCATTCAAAGTCAGCGATGAGCCTATTAAATGAATCATTAGAGGCGGGCTATCTTCCCTCGAATCTGAAGGAAGCTAGGGTCACTCCACTCCTGAAGAAAGCAGGAGCAGACACCAAGCCGTTAAAGAACTGTAGGCCTATCTCCCAATTGCCATTTCTGGGGAAGATCCTGGAAAAGCATGTTTTGAACACACTGGCCGGTTACCTGAAGGACACGGTCTACTCCACGCAAGGCAGGCGGGCTTTCGGCCACAACATAGTACAGAGCTGGTGATGGCCACAGTTGCTGACGAGCTGAGAGTCAGGGCAGAGAAAAAACAACCTTGTGCCATGATTCTATTGGACTTGTCAGCGGCGTTTGATATGATCAGCCATACCATCTTGCTGGACCGTATCGTGGGAATAACAGGGCAAACACTCAAATGTCTTGAATCTTTTCTTACGGGCCGGATCCAGAAAGTGCAGTTGGGAGAGCAGCTATCGGAGGCAAGTGCGGGGGCCTGGGGTGTACCCCAGGGGTCTGCGCTCTCTCCCCTGCTATTTAACATTTATCTCCAACCTCTTGTGGGGGAGTTAATGCATAGGAACTGCCAAATCGTTAACTATGCTGATGATACCCAGCTTTTGGTTCAGCTGGAGGACACTAGGGAAGCACAGGAACCGGTAAGGAATCTGCTCAGATTCACTGTAAACTGGATGACCAACAACCTCCTGAAAGTGAACGCCGAAAAAAACTGAGGTGCTGGTCGTCACCAATCAAGTAAACCCCTGGTGTGAGTTGTTTTGGCCCCCAGAATTAGGGACTACACCTATTCCTGGAAGGGTGGTCAAAAGCCTGGGGTTGAAGATTGATGCAGACATTACTATGGCTCCCCAAGTCTCGCCAGTGGTGGGGTCTTGCACGGGGGTGCTTAGGCAACTCCGGAAGTTAGTACCCATTCTATTGACCCCCACACTGCAATCCATAGTGTCCGCCACGGTCATTTCGAGATTGGACTACGGCAATGCTTTGTATCTTGGTCTCCCGCAGAAGCTTTTAAGGAAACTGCAGGTGTACAGAACGACGCAGCCAGGCTGATTTACTCTCTTCCGAGGAATTCACATGCCACCCCCGTACTCCAAAAGCTGCATTGGCTGCCCGTCAAACTTAGAGTGCAGTTTAAATGTCTTTGTATGGACCATAAAGCCATTTTTGGCAGAGCCCCGGAATACATCAAAGAGCGCTTGAGGAAGTACATCCCAGGTAGAGCCTTGCACTCGGGCAAAGCCTTCAACTTGACTCTACCCAGATTTAAGCTAAAATCCAAAGGGGGTAGGGCTTTGTCCGTACTTCTCCCGCAAATCTAGAACAAGTTACCAGCTAGCCTGAAGGATGACTCGCAACTACTGTCTTTTAGGAAGAACTTGAAGACCTACCTGTTTAAAAAGATAACATCCACGCCCTAATTGGGGTTGGAGGGTGCAGAGGTTCGGGATGAGGTAGGTTATGTACCTGTTCTGTTGCGATTGTGGTGATTTGCGCTATACAAAAACATGTCAACATACCATAACATAACAGTGAATGAATGAATGAATGAAACTGTTCTTATATTGCGCAAACTTAGCCCGATGGGCGTCAAGGCGCCTAAATCAAATGCAGAAGCTAGGACCCCCCCTCTGCCCAATTCTCTTATAGGTAGGCCCTCTTAAAGAAGCAGGTTTTGAGGGCCTTTTTAAATGACTCAATTGAAGGGAGAGTTTTTATTTCAATGGGGATGGAATTCCAAAGCTGCGGGGCAACCACAGAGAAAGCTCTGGCTCCCCATCTAGCAAGTTTGAAGCGGGGCACAACAAGTTGATAGAGTCCCGCAGAGCGAAGGCTTCTTGTGGGGACATAACGCATTAAAATAGAGCCAATAGCACTTGAGGGACCTTCTTTCAATGCTCTGTAGGCCAGACACAGAATTTTAAAAGAAATTCTGTGCTGCACGGGAAGCCAATGAAGGTTTTTCTTGGCCAAAGTGGCAGAAGTTTTCGGAAGGTCCAGGACAAAGCGCGCTGCAGCATTCTGCACAATCTGCATTCGGTGTACCAGGCTTTTATTGGCTTCCATATATAGAGAGTTACAATAATCTAGCCTCGAGCCCACCAGGGCGACTGCAACTTGTTTACGCGCCTGGGGGGAGAGATACCCGCGGATTTTATTCAGTATCCTGATCACACCCCAGCAGGTGGCCACGGTCCTGTTGACTTGTAGGGACATAGAAAGCGAGGTGTCAAATCTCAATGTCAAGTCATGTGAGGCTGAGCCTGTGGCAGGAGTGTGCTTCCATACAGGGGCGACACAGACAAACTCCTCCTGAATCTGGGGGCGCTCTGCGGCTCTGCTATTGCAAAGAAATGACAATCAATTGAAACCCCATTTAAAGTACACATGTGTTACTCTCCCCTCCCTATTGTGCAATGCGTGACGCAAATTACCTTCCACCCCGTAGATTTGGGCTCCTCCGCCTCCTCGTTAACACTCGGCATCTGGTAACGGATTACTACAGCTCTCAAGAGTGTGCCTCCGACCGCAGGGTACCAATGACTAGATGCCATCTGGACTCTTGTTTCTTGCCACGTTTTTTAAAATTAACACATTTTTATGGAATTGCAGATTTGGGTTTCTCTTTCAAAGTTTCAAGGTATTGTCAATTCTATATCTGACCCTTCATTGTTCTTTGTTCTTCAGCCCTAGGCAGTTCATGAGACAATAGGATCACTCCTTGGCATTCTTCTGATTGCTGCCTCAGTTAAATAATCCGATTTTGACAGGATTGTTGCAAATGGCATGGCATAGCGTGTATGTTGAGAGTGTTTCCCATTTTCTCACTGGAACTTGCAGAAAGACAATATAGAGGCATTTCATTTAAATGTTGAAGGTTTCAAAGCAAAATATGCTAGATTTCTGGGTGGTAGGGCAAAGTGGTACATACATGGTGGGACGCGCCGCGGGGGGTTGGGGGGCATGGTAGGCGGGCCGCGCCCTGGGGGGGCCCCCTCCATGTGCTTTGCAGGGGGGCCCCCTCAAGTTTCATTACGCTACTGTACCAATATACAAATGTGCACAATTCAAGCTCTTCACACACACATTCAAAGCACAACGCAACTCAGGCCCACCCACCTAAACATGCACATTTTGTTCCACCAAACACCCGGACACCTTCGCAGGACTCATACTCACACACATTCCAGGCATTCACAGAACCAGATCAGGAGGACCGGCGTTCTATTACATCACTCCTAATGTGAGGAACAGCCTCCCACTCCACATCAGAGTCTCTTCCTCTGTTATGGAATTCTGCAAGAGCTGAAGTACCTGAAGACCTGCTTTTTCAAATAAGCCTTCTAATCTAGGATGGAATATTCACACACACCCACACCTGCTCAGGTTTAATGATTATATGTATGAATTATAATAAATAACGAAATATTATGTTATTGTAAGTATTTGAATACATATGTAAACCATAATTTGCTTTAGAAATTAAAAATATATACAAATGTATAATTAGTAAAGTAGTGTGATTGAAAAAAATCAAATAAAAGGTATTGACAGTATTTTTAAATCTTTTTTGGGTTGCAAATTATAATGTCATTGTAAAAACATTTTATTTTATTTTATTTCATTTTAACAATTGATT
The DNA here is from genome assembly GCF_964263255.1 of Lissotriton vulgaris. Classification (NCBI taxonomy): domain Eukaryota; kingdom Metazoa; phylum Chordata; class Amphibia; order Caudata; family Salamandridae; genus Lissotriton; species Lissotriton vulgaris. The sequence continues at coordinate 221,435,533 of NC_141685.1, forward strand.
TTATATGCAATAACATTTTATGTTTGTTAATTGTGGAATATGATTTTATTTTTTATTTTATGATTCAAAGTTTAGGAATGCTAGTAAATATTTAAAAAACAATTAATTATTAATAGTGTTAAAAATATCATGTTAGAACGTAAAGTTTAAATATGAGTATGTGGGTGTATTTGTTTGGTCAGTTTTTTTAGTACATTTTTGTTTATTTTATAGATGAATAATTATATATGAGTATGTAGGTATGATTGTGTATGTAAACTTTTTAGTCTGTAGCGCGTTCCATAAAATTTAGTAGAAATAGTTTATGCTATTTAACTATTATTGTAGGTGTCTAGAAATATAAAAAAGTTAATCATATGTTTGTAATTAATCACATGTTTTCAATAGAATAAGGACACATTTTTAGGTCAATCCCTGAGCCAGCGCGTAAGCGCTGCTCTGGGGATGATCTGTGGTAGTTCAGTACGGGAGAGAAGCCCTGCTCATATTTTTCATTGGCTTGTGATTTGTCCTTTGTAAATGCTGGCGTCTGATTCCTTAATAGGCTTGTTAATTCCTCCTTAGTAGGGCCATGTCGTCGTTTGTAACCTCCCATCTGCCTACAGCACCATCACCCATCATTCTAACTCTTTTCTTTTATGGCAACAGCATTTACAGGAGACCTAGCAACTAACCAACAATGCAGAGCAGCTGTTAAAAGCCTAAAAAGCTGCACTAAAGCGGTTGATCACTTACTTTCGTCTCCATAGAATTAGATGTTTTGTTAGATGCACAGATTGCCAGTCAGATTATCCCACAATGATCTTTTGGTCTGTAAGCACTACTCATTAATTAGTTTCCTTTGCTGCAGGCACAACGTGCGCAGCATCAGCTGGTTTTTGCTTGCTTTCATATTCTGACGTACCTCATCTATCTCACATTGCACACACCAGCCCTCTTGCATGTCTTTCTTCTATGTCCATTCTTTATACCAGCCGACTGGAAGTGGGTGCCGCGTGACGTCACGCACCGGCTGTCCGGCAGAGCCAAGATGGCGGCTATGGCTGCGAAGGTAAAGCAGAACATGCCACCCTCCCGGGGGGTACGGCTCTATCGACTACAAGAGGCACCTGCCTCAGAGGGGGCTCTCCAGTATGTTAAGGAGACATCCAGGATTTGAATAGAGGGGAAGTGGCGGCTAAGGGGACCACCTCTCCTCAGAGTAGGGATATTGGCCTATAGTTGGACAGGTCCGATGGATCTAGCTGGGGTTTTTTTAAGAGTGCTTTAACCACAGCACTCTTCCAGCTGTCGGGGACGGTTCCATGGGAAAAGGAACAGTTGATAAGGTCCGTAATGGTCGGGACGATTACTGAGGCTATGGTCTTGAGGAACCTGATAGGGGCTGGGTCTAAAGGGGAACCACTTTTCATTTTAACTAAGGTTCGCTCAATAGAGCGCCGCATGCTGCGCATGCACTAATTACAGGCATGACACCTTGCAGCTATACACCTGCAGCTGCACAATGCAAGCAGGAATGTTGCCCATCTGTCCGACAGGATGGACCGGATGACCACAGCTATGGAGGCAAACACTGCAGACATGGTTAGCCAGCGAAACCTCACCCGCTGCCGCCACCGCCACCGCCAGCTCCTCACACGCCTCTTGGCGTACACGATCTCAAATTATGTAATTAGCAATGCCACTTCCCAGTTGTCCCGTAGGTCTTTGGCAATGCAACTCCAGATGGTCCAATGCTGTCAGGACGTGGCACGGGCACTGGAGCAGGCAACCACTGCTGTTCAGGCTCTGCAGCCAACTGGCCATGCAGGAGGGGATGACACAAGTGAGGAGACATCTAGTCACAGCAGCCTGTCTTCGTCACAGGTTAGTGTTCCACGCCGCAGCAGCAGGCCCACTGCGGCATCACGTGCTCAGCCGGGGGAAGAGGTCCGGAGGCGACCGGGAGCTTCACGCAGGAGGCGCCAATGACATTAATGTTCATAGGACAGTGACATGCTGCTGACATATAATGAACTACAAAAAATATCAGAGGGTCTAAAAAGGAAGAGGTGAACGTCAAATATAAACTAACAACGAACTAAAAACCCCACTCCTAGTGTTTATTCTAAGGTCACCCCTACACCCAACCCTCAAAGTGGTCAGGTAAGGATGCCCATCAGTCACCACACGAAACCGCCCTTCATCATTTGGGTTTCCTTAAAGACCACCATTGAAGGTGCCACTCGTCCTTCACGGGGAGTGCCTAGATTGGAAAATGGCTCTCACCCGGTCAGACAGAACTACAGTGGTCTTGCTTCTCACTTAAGAGGATGTTACAGTGTTCAAGGGGGGGACTGATGTTGCAGTGCAAGAAATGAATAAAGTGTGAAAAAATAGGAAAAAGTGTGTGTTTAAAATTGGATGAGGGGGTACTGGAAATGAATTTTATTCTGGTGCTACCCACTCTACCAATGTTAAAAAGTAGTCAGTGACAACCACAACATTTTTGGATTGTCTAGATGTACTGTGAGGTCACCATGTTTCAGCAATTAGAGACACATTATGCCATTGCTTTCATCAGGACCATTTAAACTGATAGCTATTGCAAACCAAGTGATAAAGTAACAAGAACTGTGCCCAAAACCATATTTAGTAAAACTGATACACAGATCACCTGAATCCACTAGGTGTCCGCATCATTTTCTCCACCCTTCCAAGTCAGGAGAAGTTTCTAGGAATGGTGAAAACATGGGAATTAAAATAGATATTCTGTCAGTGAATAAAGCGTTCACACACTTATGATGGTATGCTAGGTCCAAATTCAATGATCCTAGTCATGGGTGTTTGTACACAGATACACCTACTGCAAACTATTATTGTGTATTGGTATCTCATCAATGGATAAATTACAAATGCCAAAGGAGAGAAAGAGCATCTTCCCCAGCTTGGAAGATGTACAGACCTCACCCCACCTGGCAACGGCTCAGGGTCAAAAGGGGGAAGCACCGCTCTACAAAGTAGGGAGGCAAAAACATAGCTAGCTGAAAATGCGACCCCTTTGTAATTGTTTAAACGTAAATTACTCTGTGCCACTCGTTAAAAACTGCTTCATTTGACCTTACACATATGTAGACTGACTAAAATGCTTGAATTTATGTTAGTTCAAGGCAGAGTGTCAGCCTCGCAAGAAACACAGAGCCCAACACAAATATATCCACACACTTGTAACTGACCATTACTATACTCAGGCTTGTGTTTATTTAGTTGGGGCAGAATGTCCTCCACGCCGAAGGCGCAAAACCCAGCCCAGTTCGTTTGAGGCAGAGTGTCCGCAGCGTAAACGGTGCAAAGCCCAGAATGGTTATACCCACAGCGCAGGACAAGCGCGGTATCTATCTTACCGCCTAGCGATTAATTTTATCAAAATGATTGCGCGCTTTTTCGGTAAGCACCCTACCTCTCTGTCGGTACTTCTTTAATCGGCGTCCGAGCCGATCGGGGAGGTACAGAGGCCTGATTGGCTGTGGTATATGATGATATTTGCCGGTCACGTGATCCCTGAGTTATTGAACCCAGGTATCCGATTGGTCGAGCAAGCAACCAATGAGAGCGTCGGAATTACGATGTCACCAGCTGAAGGACTATTCAAACATACAGAGCACAAAGTATGCTCGATTATGAAGAATTTCAAAACGGGGGTTTTGTCAGAAAGAAACTTAAATATTTGATGGTAATGAATAATTCTACACGACCACCGCTTGTCATTACAATTGGTACGTACATGGTGCAAACCACAGGTGTACATTTAGCAAGGGAGGAAGGATCCTCTCTGGCAGCCAACCAATTCATGCCAACGTGGTTCATTCCTCTTTTATACTTTGCAGGTAGAATTTGGGGACCACCATATAATTTAAACTCACATGCCTGGGTAGTGTGAATGTCACACCAGGAGACAATAACCTTAACTTAGACACACTTTCCAAATCTCAATACTCACTGTTATGTCCCGGGCTAGATATTACACTGCTCCATCAGGATTCAAGCAAGCCGGGCCGAAGAAGGCTGAAATGCCAGAAACCGCTCCCCGGTAGCTTGTCTCCTTTCTGGTGAAGAATTGGCTTGGTAGTTTAGTCTGCCCTGTTCCCATGATGCACTGGGCCAGGGACAGACTGATTTGCATATAGCCAGGTTCTGAGCTGGGATGGGGCAGTGAGATAAATAACGGTGATGGATCAAGCCCTGATCTTTGGACTGGGTAAGAGTGGTCTGTTTAACTCAGACACTCTGTTCATCACCACCCCCTTTTTGTAAATCGTTTTTGGCCACTATAGGTGTGGCAGGGTATACTCAGACATGAGTCCCTTTCTCACTGCTCCATCAGGATTCAAGCAAGCCGGGCCGAAGAAGGCTGAAATGCCAGAAACCGGTCCCCGGTAGCTTGTCTCCTTTCTGGTGAAGAATTGGCTTGGTAGTTTAGTCTGCCCTGTTCCCATGATGCACTGGGCCAGGGACAGACTGATTTGCATATAGCCAGGTTCTGAGCTGGGATGGGGCAGTGAGATAAATAACGGTGATGGATCAAGCCCTGATCTTTGGACTGGGTAAGAGTGGTCTGTTTAACTCAGACACTCTGTTCATCACCACCCCCTTTTTGTAAATCGTTTTTGGCCACTATAGGTGTGGCAGGGTATACTCAGACATGAGTCCCTTTCTCACTGCTCCATCAGGATTCAAGCAAGCCGGGCCGAAGAAGGCTGAAATGCCAGAAACCGGTCCCCGGTAGCTTGTCTCCTTTCTGGTGAAGAATTGGCTTGGTAGTTTAGTCTGCCCTGTTCCCATGATGCACTGGGCCAGGGACAGACTGATTTGCATATAGCCAGGTTCTGAGCTGGGATGGGGCAGTGAGATAAATAACGGTGATGGATCAAGCCCTGATCTTTGGACTGGGTAAGAGTGGTCTGTTTAACTCAGACACTCTGTTCATCACCACCCCCTTTTTGTAAATCGTTTTTGGCCACTATAGGTGTGGCAGGGTATACTCAGACATGAGTCCCTTTCTCACTGCTCCATCAGGATTCAAGCAAGCCGGGCCGAAGAAGGCTGAAATGCCAGAAACCGGTCCCCGGTAGCTTGTCTCCTTTCTGGTGAAGAATTGGCTTGGTAGTTTAGTCTGCCCTGTTCCCATGATGCACTGGGCCAGGGACAGACTGATTTGCATATAGCCAGGTTCTGAGCTGGGATGGGGCAGTGAGATAAATAACGGTGATGGATCAAGCCCTGATCTTTGGACTGGGTAAGAGTGGTCTGTTTAACTCAGACACTCTGTTCATCACCACCCCCTTTTTGTAAATCGTTTTTGGCCACTATAGGTGTGGCAGGGTATACTCAGACATGAGTCCCTTTCTCACTGCTCCATCAGGATTCAAGCAAGCCGGGCCGAAGAAGGCTGAAATGCCAGAAACCGGTCCCCGGTAGCTTGTCTCCTTTCTGGTGAAGAATTGGCTTGGTAGTTTAGTCTGCCCTGTTCCCATGATGCACTGGGCCAGGGACAGACTGATTTGCATATAGCCAGGTTCTGAGCTGGGATGGGGCAGTGAGATAAATAACGGTGATGGATCAAGCCCTGATCTTTGGACTGGGTAAGAGTGGTCTGTTTAACTCAGACACTCTGTTCATCACCACCCCCTTTTTGTAAATCGTTTTTGGCCACTATAGGTGTGGCAGGGTATACTCAGACATGAGTCCCTTTCTCACTGCTCCATCAGGATTCAAGCAAGCCGGGCCGAAGAAGGCTGAAATGCCAGAAACCGGTCCCCGGTAGCTTGTCTCCTTTCTGGTGAAGAATTGGCTTGGTAGTTTAGTCTGCCCTGTTCCCATGATGCACTGGGCCAGGGACAGACTGATTTGCATATAGCCAGGTTCTGAGCTGGGATGGGGCAGTGAGATAAATAACGGTGATGGATCAAGCCCTGATCTTTGGACTGGGTAAGAGTGGTCTGTTTAACTCAGACACTCTGTTCATCACCACCCCCTTTTTGTAAATCGTTTTTGGCCACTATAGGTGTGGCAGGGTATACTCAGACATGAGTCCCTTTCTCACTGCTCCATCAGGATTCAAGCAAGCCGGGCCGAAGAAGGCTGAAATGCCAGAAACCGGTCCCCGGTAGCTTGTCTCCTTTCTGGTGAAGAATTGGCTTGGTAGTTTAGTCTGCCCTGTTCCCATGATGCACTGGGCCAGGGACAGACTGATTTGCATATAGCCAGGTTCTGAGCTGGGATGGGGCAGTGAGATAAATTACGGTGATGGATCAAGCCCTGATCTTTGGACTGCTCTTCAGAAGGCCAAATGTCCTCTCAATGCAATTTCTTGTACGTATGTGTGCTGCATTATATCGCCATTGCTGTGGTGTTGCAGGGTTGAGGCATGGGGTGAGGAGGTACTCACGGAGAGCGTAGCCACTGTCACCTGAATTTGAGGAGCAGAGGGTGAGTGCCTGTGCTGCGCAGCTACATCATCACAGTGTAACATTGTGGGGCAAGTGTACTTACCGAGTAGGTGTCCTTCACCAAAGTCTCCCCTGGCCAGTCATGTGTGGAGGCCGCTGTGCTGGAATATGAAGGAGTCATGTGTGCTCCCCGGATACTGTGCCACTATGTCCATGATGTATGTCTTAGCATTGCACACCATCTGGATGTTGAGGGAGTGGTAGGACTTGCGGTTGCGGTAAATGTATGTAAATGTATGTATAGGCATTTATATAGCGCACTACTTACCCGTAGGGTCCCAAGGCGCTTCGACTGCTGCGAAACCCTTCCTGGCTTTCCTGAGAGATGGTCCCTTAATGGGTATCTCCAGGGTGAGACCAGGCATCCCCGGCGGTCTTGTGGGGCCGTTAGTGAAGATGAGGCAAGCTAATGCCCAGAGTTGCCGAGTGTGATCGCTGATCAGAGTGGGCACCGAGGCGAGAGAATTATCAAGTCCGCTGACCCTGGTCCAGAAACCTGCCGCGCCGGGAATCGAACCCTGGTCCCGGGCCGTCCTCTGCTCTCGGGTCTGCCGCCTCTAACCAGTGAGCCACACTACTTCACTGTACACGGTACATGTATTCCGTTTGTGCTGGTGGGCAGATGTGGATGTGGGTACAGTCAATGCATCCTATCACATGTGGAAATTGTGCAACGTTGTAAAATTGATGCTTCGTCACATCCAAGTCCTGTTGGCTGGTGGGGAATGAGATGTGGTGGTGTAGCCGGGTCAGCATTGCATCCAGGAAACTCCTTAGGCAGCGGGACATGGTGGGCTGGGATATCCCCCCAGCAACTGCAACTATCCCCTGGAAGCTTCCAGAGGCCAGAAGGTGCAGACTGCACAATACCTGGACATGTGTGGGCACGGCATTGGTCCTCCTTGTTGGGTGCTGCATCAGGGGGTCTAGGTCCTGGATTAGCTTGATGATCATTGGCCCATTCAGGCGGTACTTAGCGTATATTTGCTCCCTGGTTTGGCCCAGAAGGGTGACCTGCTGGCGGAATATCCGCTCCTGGATCCTACGTCTGTTCCGTGCTGCTCGCTGTAGCCTTCGCCGCCTGACCACCATGTAGAGTCCTGGCATTGTGAGAGTCCTGATGCTGCAGCTGCATCTCCTTAAGTGTGTTTGGTCAGGCCTGCACCTGTTGCTAATTAGGAAACGTTTTATTCAAATATATATTTTTTTCCTTACTGGTTACCACCTGGTTTGGGTTCTCCTTAACCCCTTCGCTGCTCATGACGAGCTCAGCTCGTCATGCAGTACACTGGTCGGGTGCTTATGACGAGCTGAGCTCGTCATGAAACAATGGAATACAAAGAGTTCCAGCACCGGAGGGGAATTCCATCAGCAGCGATGTAGTTAAATTGCGCGTCGCAAAATGCGATTTTCGGGTTTTTCGCAATTTACGATTTATCATGAATTGCGATTGCGATTTATTGGCGATTTCGCAGTTTTAATCGCAGAATAAATGGTTTCTCGCAATTTCAGATTCGCTAATGGGCTTCTTCCAGGATTCTGCTAATTAAATTGCCATATCGCAAAAATGTATTTGCGAATTCTCAATTTTTGGATTTCCACTGTCTTGAATTCCTTTTCATCAAATTGCGATCGCAATTGCTTTTTCGCAGCTTTGTGATCGCAATTTGGCTTCATGAATCTAGCTGATAGTTTTTACTCTTGCATCCTAACTGTTGTTTTCCCTACACGTGTCTCCTTTATATTGGGCTTTGTAGTATGCAATATGCCCAGGAACACTATCACAGTCTAATAAATTTGATCAGCAGATGAGGTAACTTTTCATAGGTTTTTTTTTTCTGAAGACCTTTATTGGAGTCATATGAGTAGTGCACAGCTTTTTCGCCTATAACCTGAGGAAGCAGGCCGGCAGCAATAACAAGTAGTGTCATCATACCCAGTAACTATAGAAGATGGAACATTGAATTAACACAGCATGTCGCCTACAACCCATCTGGGCCGGCCGCGATGTAAAGTGACTGAAGCCGTTAAAGGATGTGTTATTTTGCAGGTAAATAACAAGTTAATGACAAACATTGAACAATTGAGGTCTCATTTTCTTCTTTTTGTTGAACTCTAAACCTTTCATAGCGGACTATGAAAACCAAGGTGGTCAGTCCCCGCCCACAGTGTGTCCACCATACGTAGTATGTGGCTCAGAGGACCTTTTAGCGCAGAGCAAGGATGCAATGATTCCCACACCAGGGATCCATTTGTGCTAGAAGTGGGTGTACTCTGCAGCTTAGTGACCAACATGAATGTTGTGGGGGGGGGGGATATGTGTAGTCTGTGATCCTATCTGTGCTCTGGAGAGATTGCTATGTGCTTGAATGCCATGGTTTGTGCGATTCGCAAAAAGTGGGGTGAGTATAATGCATGGGCCGGGAGGGTTATTGGTCCGTCTCCCGGTCATTCAGGGCAGGTGGAATGTGCTTGTATATATCTGTTTTATTGTGCCTGGGACCATGAACGAGATCTATATTGGCATCGAAATCCCCTGTCCTGTAGTGTACCTAGAGGGTGGGGGAGGGAAGTCCAACAGCGTCAGTCAGTAGTGGATCAGTCATGCCTTTGGGCACGGAGGGTTGTGCATCTTGGCCCATGTCCTCTCGATTGTCTGGTATGGACTCGTCGTCAGTTTGGGCCCGAAGTAGATAGGCGGAGAGTGGGCCCCAGAGGTCTTTGGGGCGTGACTTATGGGGTAATAAGTCGGCATAATTGTGTAGTTGGTCCTGCCAAGTGGACATAGTAGTCAGCCATATTTTGAATTTGGGGGCATGTCCACGGCCCCATCTACAGGCTATGTCGTTTTGCGAGTAGAAAACCGAAGGCGAAAAATTTCCGGTGTTTTTTAATCGCAGGGGTGGAGCGGCTTGGTAGGGCAATTTTGGGACAGGGTTCGACTTCCACCCCTATCAATGTAGACATGGCTTCGAAAACCAGTATGAGGCAACAGCTTGGCATGACCATGCCAAGTGAATGAAGTCCGCTCCTGCCCGTTTGCATCTGAGGCAGCGGTTGTTGTCCCACAGTCCGAAGCGGCACAGCTTGGCTGGGGTATAATAGAGGCAATGCAAAAACTTAAAGTGGACAAGTCTAAGGCGGGCATTACCAGTCATTGAATTCGTGTGTGAGCAGCTTTCCTCCCATTGGTCGTCCGAGAGTGGGGAATCTAGGCCTTCGTCCCAGTCGCGTCTCGCTCTGAGATCTGGGGGCGTGGAGGCTGCGTACGCATGTTTATATAGCATGGAGACTACATGTTTCGGGGTGTCATTATGAAGCAGAGCGTGCAGGGGCGCCATGACTTCCGGCTCATCAGGGAAGCTGGGTGTAACGGTTTTAATATTCTGTCCTAATCATGTGTAAAGGAACGTGTCCATGACAGAGGGTGCATGTTCCCCAAAAAATTGAGCCGCAGTGCGAAACTGTCCCTGTATGTATAAATCCCCCCATGTATGAAGAGCTAGTTTGGTGAGCATTTTGCGGCCAATTTCTTCACGGTTGATGCTTAATCTAGAGTCGTGTGCCAGGGTCATGCGCAGAGAGTATAAAAAGGCGACATCCATAAGCTCTGCAATTCTACGCCTGCGCGCACCGTGCAATCAAATGTGGAGGGGTCTCGGTCAGTAATACGGGCTTCCGAGTAGAGATAACCCGACGGCTTTTCAGGCCTCATGTACCCATCTTCCAGGGCCAGGTGCGCCATGAAGGGAGGTGGGTGGAGCCAGTAAGTGGCAAAGTGGCCTTGTGCGCAGTCATATTACAGCCGAAGGTTTGGTACGTCAAATCCACCCTGGTGATAGGGCAACATGAGCGTCCCTAGTCTCATCCTGGCCTGCTTTCCCCCCCATATAAGTCTCGACAACTGGAATCAAGGGCGCTGAAGAAGTACGAACCTGGACTGTATGGAATATTAGTGAAAAGGTATAGCATCTTAGGAAGGATTACCATCTTAATCAGGAATATATGTCCAGCCATGGACAGCGGGAGGTGGATCCATTTAGTAACGCTGTCCGTCAATTTGTCAAGGACAGTACCATAGTTCGCCCTAATCAGGGCTTCATGGTTCCCGGTTATGTTAATTCCCAAGTACTTTATCTCATCATTTTCCCATAACAGTGGGTAGTCGAGAGGAAACTGAAGAGTTTTGTCTGTTAGGGGGAACAGAGCAGATTTAGACTAGTTTATCTGTATCCCCGCTATGGCTCCAAATTTGGTAATTTCGCGCAGTAGGGGATTCAGATTTTCTTGCGGTTTGTGAATATATAAAGTCATGTCGTCTGCATATAATGAAAGGAGCAGCTGCCGTTCCGGGTAGATCAGTGATCGATGATTATGATGTTGCCGGAGTTTGGCCGCGAGGGGCTCAATAGCTATTGCAAAAAGTACTGGGGATAGTGGGCATCCCTGACGAGTACCTCTATGTATTTCGAAGGGGGCTGAACGGGATCCATTCAGTAGGACTGAAGCATGTGGTTTATTATATAATAGTCTGATCCAATCTAGAAAGCTAAAGGGAGTTCCCATCCGTTCCATTAATGACAGTAGGTAGTCCCATTCCAGGGAATCGAATGCTTTAGTGGCATCTAGGAAAACCGCAGCTGCCTCACATCTAGGGTCAATATCCTGTATTACAGCCATCTGACCCCGGAGCTTTGCCAGATTTCATGGACATAATAGCGTCTTTTATTTCATCCAGCTCTAGTTCGAGGTGTAAGAACTTCTGTTGTGTCGGGCCCAGCCATGCAATTGCAGTGTCCTCAAGGTATGTGCGCTGGTCAAGTGGCGACTGTCTTTGGGAGGTGTACAGTGTCGTGTAATGGTCAGTAAGTACACGAAGCTGTCCGGGGAGGTCTCTCTGTGGCATCTTTTGATCATCGAGCAGGGTGGTGACATAATTGCGATGTCTGGGGGGCCTAACAGCCGAAGCCAGCGCTTTACCCGGCCTGTCTCCCTCTCCATATGTGCGCGCTGTGAAGGGTTCCCCAGAAATTTACATTCCTTATCAGCAGCCTCAGTGTACTCATTAATTTTTTCTCTTAGCTGAGCCTGCACTTCATGTCCCTGCGTCCCGTGAGAGATATTCCGCTCAAGAGTGCGTATTTCAGTTTCTAACTTACGCAGTTCACCACGAAGGGATTTGAGGTCCCCCCCCCCTTTGGAAATGCACCATCCCCTCACGGTGACCTTAAAGGCTTCCCATACAGTAGTGAGGCTTGAGACAGAGTCAATGTTACGGTCAAAGAAATCTTTCATGTCTTGCTCAAGGTCCGCCTTAAAGGCCGAGTCTGTGAGGTGCGCAGGGTTGAGGCGCCAGTTTAAGTAAGGAGAGACGTCAAGGGGAATGCGTAATGAAAGAAGGACTGGTGAGTGATCCGAGAATGTACGAGCTAGGTGTAGAGTTTTAACCACCCAGGGAGTGAGGCCTGCGGATAGAAAAATTTAGTCAATGCGTGCCCAGGTGGAGTGGACTGCTGAGAAATGTGTGCCTTGCCGTAGGGAGGGGTGTGAATGTCTCCATGCATCTGTCAAATTATGGTCTTCCATGATGCCCAATAAGGTGCGTTGGGTATGCGTATAATGCAGCGACTGTGGGTGTGATCTGTCCATTGCAGGTTTCACGGCAGTATTGAAGTCTCCTCCCAGTATTACATGAGATATGCCTAAAGTTTGAATTTTGCCCCACATAGTAAGAAGTGCCGACGGATCATCTGTGTTGGGGCCGTAGTAACATGCAAAGAGTACCGTGTGAGAGTGTAGTTTCCCCCAGACCATGCAGTATCTACCACCCGAATCCATTTCAGTGCCTGCTGGGGTAAATCCCATACCTTTCTTTATCAGGATTGTTAAGCCTCTAGCGTAGTTTGAGTAAGATGAGAAAACCTTGCACAATGCCCATCTAGATGCGAATAAAGGGGACCCATTTGGCACTAAGTGTGTTTCTTGTAGCATAGCTATAGATACTCCATGTCTGTCCAGGTACCCCAGTATTTCTCTTACTTTACTCACATCATCATTTATTGTCTCCGTTTCTGTGGAAACTAAGATTTTTGGTTGCCTTTCAATTGGAAACATTTTTTTTTTAAATTGTATCACAGATTCAGTAGTTATAGTCTTTACAAATTCATAATTCACCCATTTAGAATAATAGTCAGACAATACTATTAATATTTTGCAATTACTTTGTAAAACATTAAATGGACCTGCAAAGTCTATTGCTATTTTTGACCATGGTCCGTTTGGTATTTTGACCATTTGTACCTCTTCTTTACTCACCCTCCGATGTTTGTCAGCTTTCAGGCATTGTTCACATTCATCCGCATATGCATTTACCTCACTACTTATACCTGGCCACCAATAGTATTCCTTTAATATTTTTTTGTGGCGGTGCTTCCCGGGTGACCTTTGTGTGCAAGCTGTATTATTTTCTTTCTCAACATTGTAGGTGCCTTTTAAGAAATCTGTTTTCTATAGTTAATTCATCATTGACTTGTTGATAACTTCTTAGTTCTCCTTGTAGGTTTCTGACTGGAGGCCACTTTGTGGTTACATACTCAAATACCTTTTCTAGTACCTTGTCTTTCTCTTGGTTCTCTAACCATTGTTCCTCTGTGATAGATCCATTACACATGATTGTGGCATCTACATGAGCTACCACACATTCTGTGTCATCTAGACCATTATCCTTGTCATCATTTATCGGTAGCCTTGACAAGCAATCTGCCCTGCTATTTTGACCTCCTTTTATGTTCCCTACTTTGAAGTTATACTCCTGTAGTTTCGATAGAAGTCTTATTAGTCTCGAACTAGCCTTCCCATTACCGCGTCCTGATCCATCCATCATATATATCAATGGTTTATGGTCTCTGACTATTTCAAATTCTTTTCCCCACAAGAATGTTTTCAACTTTTCCACAGCCAATACACAAGCCAGAGTCTCACGTTCTATGGTGCTGTAACTTACCTCTGAGTCACTTAATTTTCTTGAAATAAATGCAATCGTGTTTTCAGTTTGTCGTGCTTTTGACAAAACACTGCACCAATTCCTTTTGCGCTTGCATCTACTGTGATTATATTTTTTAGAGCTGGGTCAAATGGTTTTAAGGCAGGCGCCTCAGCTATATCTTTCTTGATGGTTTCGAATGCAAGGCTTTGTTCATCATTCCATTGGTATCTCACATTTTTCCGTAACAGTTTTCTTAAGGGCTCTACCTTGTCTGTATAAGCTGGTACGAACCTTGAATAATACTCACTAAGCCCCATGAAAGACTTTAGACTCTCTTTATCGTGTGGTTGAGGGGCCTCTCTAATTGCCCTCACAAGGTCAATATTAGGTTTGATTCCATTTGATGTTAGAACATGCCCTAAATACTCAATTTTATTCTCCATGAAGATACATTTGTCTTTTGCAACAGTCATTCCTTTTTCCTTTAATATATTAAACACTTTTCTCAATATTTTATAGTGTTCTTTGTCATCCTTGGAATGTATGAAGATTTCGTCTTGGAATGCTTCAACGCCTTTGATGTCGCCGAAGAGAATGTCCATTAATTTCTGCAAAACGCTTGATGCGGACGCTAGTCCAAATGGCATTCTGATGTACCTCAATGCTCTGAATGGTGTTATAAATGTAGTTAACTTTTTGGATTCCTCAGTAAAACACACCTAGTGATACGCTGCCTTTAAATCAATTAATTAAAAGTATTTGGAACCTGCAATAGATGTCAGTATTTTCTGGATCTTAGGTAGTGAGTGGCAATTTACCAAAATGTTCTTATTAAGTGATCTGGGATCAATGCATAATCTGATTTCACCAGATTTGTTTTCATTAGATACTACAATTGCCGATACCCACTCTGCAGCATCTATTGCCTCAATTTCCCCTTCATTACACAATTTGTCTATAAAAAAATTTGTTCATGCTTTACAGATAATGTACTGACCTCACCTTATGTTTCACAGGTACCACCCCTTCTTTTAGTACTAGTTCAAGTTCGAAACCTTTGACACAACCTATTACATTTTTTAAAACATCTTTGAAATTCTCTAATAATTGTTTCAGATTACCACCATTTTCTTTCCCAATAATTGAACCTACATATTTCTCATCTAGACTTATGGGTTCCTCAGCCCCTGGTTTCAATATTACTCCCAGTTTAGCCAGATCCTTCCATCCCACCAAATTGTGTCCACGTTTTGTCACATATATTTTAGTGTCTATTACACTTCCTTTAAATGTGAGAGTGTCATTGAAATAACCAACCATATCAATATCAAATTCCCCAAATGCCTTTGGGTTTCCATCAGTGTCATACAATTTGATATTATGCCATTTCTCTTCAAATAGAGTGTCAGATATTACTGTTATTGTGATCCTGAGTCTGCCTTGAATTGCAACTCAACTTCGCCAATCATCCCTTTCCCATCGACTAAATCAATTGACAGGACTATATTTGCACACATTTCCTCTTCAAAGTCACTTAAAGCATTGACTTTCACATCATTCATTAACTTTTCTGTTTAGCATAAGGTTGTGCAATGCCCACATTTTTTACATTTAATACATTTTTTGCCTATAGCAGGACTTGTTTTACAATTTGCTAAGTGTTCCTGAGAACCACATCTAAAACAGCATAAATGTTTACCTTCAACTTTCTTGCTACCCTTATTTCTTTCGTAGTTTCCATTTTCATATTACTTTTTTCCCTGTAAATAAAACACATTAGGGTTAGAATTGGTGCAAGATAGTTCTTTTGTAGATATAAGCGACCTCTCAATACCCTTCGCAATATTCATTACTTCTTGTAATGTAGGATTCTTACATGCTTGTAATCGCTCCTGAACTTTCTGTGAGTAACAATAAAATACTAGCTGGTCCCTTATATAAATGTCTGTCATATCCTCAAATTCACAATCTTTAGCCAAATCACGCAAGCTTGCAATATATTCATCAATGGTCTCTCCTTCCTTTTGTTTCCTCAATGCAAACTTGTGCCTTCCCACCATGACATTATTTTCTTCTGAAAATTGTCTCTCAAGTCTCTTAATCGCTTCCTGGTACTCATTCAATGGTATGAAGACCCCTGGTGTGCTTTCATATTCAGGCAGACTATCGAATATTTCTTGCCCTGCTTTCCCCGGAAGTCCAAAAAGTAGTGCTTTTTTCCGCTCAGCATCATAACCTTTGCCATCAATTGAAATTATATAATTTTCAAATGCTCTTAGCCAACTCTTCCATTTCATTTGTGGTTTCCCTGGCTCATCCAAGAAGAGTGGTGGCACACATACATTGTTGCTTTGTGCCATATTACTTTTTTTTCTACTATGTATATTTGCTTACTCACTTACTCACTTCCTTTATTCAATTAGACTTTTCCTCTTTTCCACAGTTATACTCCAATTTAAATTTATTCATAAAAGTATTCACTTTCTGTGTGTATCAAATTCTTCACTAAGTGTTCCTTATATGTATATTAACTTACTTTGTAGCTTAGCGATGATGTTCTTAAACGCGCTTTAAAATAGTTGTCAAATGCACTTTAGTATTCGCTTTGCGTTTATGTACTGTAATGCACTAAGCTTTTCCTGTCAGATTGCACTTTTCACACATCAAAATGGGTGTGCGCGTGTACGTCGGTCTGACGTGTCCAAATCTAACCCAATTGCAGCGCTGGGATTAGTTCCTACGTCATACAGGACATGCACTTCACATTCCTGACAGAAATCGATCGACGACGCTCTGCCGGTAAACTACCTCACAAGCCTTTTATTTGTAAAGAGCACTTACTTCGAAATTCTTCTTTCACCGTGGCTTGCGTTCTCACTGATAACCGTAGAACTCCCGTACTACTTCTTAGTATCCATTAATATAGTAAATCTCCTTTCCGAATATTAATTCTTCTCCTCTGTGGGCCTTCTTCCGGAAACCCTTGTCGCCAAGGTATTGTGGAAAGAGGATAGACTCATGTACAATTAAATACAAGTAGATTTATTGGAAGAATAAGAATATAAAGGCCCACGGGGAAAAAGGGGAAAAGGACAGGTCAGGTCAAGGGGCAAGGGCAAAATGCCGGGCAGAAGGGGTGACGCCACATAAATAACTTCCGAACATTCAGAAGAGAATGCAGTGACGTATACCAAAAGTGGAAATGGAAAACATACTAAATCTACATATGCCCATAACCATAGGCATCACATGGGAAAACTTATGAATACATATACAACAGTTGCCATATTCGATTCCGAATTACACAAAAGAGTTGCAGACTGTAGCAATAGGCACTCTGCTTGACATACTTAGTGAATGCTGGAATGCAGCACTTTGTAGATGAAAAAATCATCATTTTTAATGACCCTCTGCTGTATAAGGGGGTCTGTCTTCGACTTCATAGTTACTGATTGTAGCAATGCAGTTTTCCAGCTATGACATCGAAATTAATGATAATCGCAATGCAGTTCTCTGTGGTCAAATTCATAGTAACTGTAAAAATGCAGCATCACTCTGTCTATGAAATCTGAACTAGTAAATATAACATTTCAGCACTCTGTCTATCATATAATGAGTAATCGTAAGACTGCAACAGTCTGGACGTGACATCACAATTAACTAATACTACAATGCAGTAATCTCTAATGACATAAACAGTGACGGTTCCAATGCTGCACCCAGTCTATGACATCTAAATGAGTGATTATCCTAATGCACCACTCTGTCTATGATCTAATCAGTAAATGAATCAATGCATCACTCTGCATCTTACTTGTTAAACCTAACAATGCAGCCCTCAGTCTATGATATAATCAGTCAATGAAACAATGCACCACTCCACATGACAGGTGCTGAATCTAACAATCCAGCAGTTAGTCTAGAATATGAGTGAATGAGTGCATCACTCTGTTGAACAATCTGCTTCTTACTTACTGAGTATAACAATGCAGCACTCAGTCTAAGATGTAATCAGTGGATGAAACAAGGCATCACTCTGCATCTTAGTTACTGAATATAACAGTGCAGCACTCACTCTAGTGTACATTATCAGTATAAAACATATGTGTTATAGATTGGCTGTGAGCTGCACTGGGAGCTTGTAACAGAAATTACACTTTGCTTAGAATTGTAATTGTGAATATACCAGTGTTCTTACTTGCCACTAGACCTATTCACTCTCCTGATTTGTAGCCTTGCGCTGTCCATCCGCTAGAGTGGACCCGCCATCTTGAGGTTAGCGGTATAGTCTTTTTTGCCCAAAGCTACAAAGGGACACGCTGGAGTAGACACGCAGCGTGAAAAAAGCATATGTGGTATAGATTGGCTGTGTGCTGCATGGGGAGCTTGTAACGGAAATTACACTTTGCATTTTTGCACATGGTTCAGTAGTTATTTTAACTGCCAGGAATTTTTTTGAATTGTAGTTGTGATTTTAACAGTGTTTTTACTTGCCACTAGACGTAGTCATACTCCTGATTTCTAGCCTCGCGGTGTCCTTCCGGTAGAGCGGACCCACCATCTTGGGGTTAACAGTGTAGTGTTTTTTGCCCCAAGCTACAAGGGCACACGCTGGCATGGACATGCAGCAGGCGCGCCGAAGGCGTGCCAAAGGCAAGCCCGTCTGCGCCCGTCCGTGCACCGAATGCACACAGTGCAGCCATTATGCTAATTTGGGGCTTTCTCAGGTAAATAACAAAAATTGCCGCCCTCTAAGCTATACAAGCATCGTACTCCGCAATATAGGTGAGACTGGAAATGGGAGGGGAGAGTTTCAAATTGCGGAGACTACGAGCCCCAAATCAGATTTTGTGAAACTAGATTCGCTCACATGTGGGCTATTAAATGTAAGATCGTTGGCCAAACATTGTGTGGAGATTCAGTTGACACTGGAATCACATGATTCGGATGTTTTATTTATGACAGACAACATGTATGGAAGGGGTAGCACACCATGTTTAAACAGCTTAAATTTCTATCCTCGTAATCCGTCGCGTGCACACTGACGACGTGCAAAGCCCATTCTGCTCGTAATTATTTAAACAACAACTTGATTGAACAACCTTCAGTTCTGACCCGTGGCACAGCATAGTTTGATTGCATCTGCATCCATTAGTTAACTTTTGCACTATTACTTAATTTTACTTTTGCTTATATTCCTTTGTCTTTTCCACATTATTCACTCTTTCCATCCTCAAACCGGGAAACGCAATTTTCCAATGTTTCCTTATGTTAATGTTGGGCCATCCGAACCTCTTGACAAAAACACGTACTGAAGCCAAAATCCATTTCAAAGCAGTTTTTATTCATAACCCAATGCATTTCAGGCCTCTGGGGCCTTTCCTCAGGGGTAACTGAAAGTACAAAAAATGCTTTTTAAGAATCCATCTGCCAGTAATAAACCATACGATTATATGCATCATTATTTTTGTCAAAATTCACTTTATCAAAATAACTCTCAAGAAAGCTGCAAGCAAACAATTGCACCTCGAACTTCTCATCTATAATGACATGAATTAACACATTACTACTTTCATGAATTACCCGCCCTATGTTTACAAAACCAACTTTTGTTATCTATTTCCTCCACACTCCCACCCTGAATCTACATTTTCCTCTTATTCCCGATCCAAAACAATCTTAAAACATTTAACAGCTCACCTGCTGCCAACAAAATAACGAAATAAGCGGGAGGTTTTTAGCACAGGTTTAAATACTCCAGCACCTAAAATGCTCCAGTGTTTTTTGATCACTTTTTGAATTCTGTTGGAGTTGGGAGTGAATGCAATTACACATGTTAGTACTTCTGTTTGGGGTTTCTCCTTCACTTTCAACAATGCCTCACTGTGGTTATTCCTCACTCATTTTTGTGCTTGACGTATTGTCCTCTTGGGGTAGTTGCGTGCCAACAAGTTGTTTGCCAAAATAGTAAATTGTTTTTCAAATTCGCAGATGGTATTACAATTGCATCGTAGGCCCAAAAAATGTCCTTCAGGGAAGTTATCTCTAAGTGCTTTGGGATGATGGCTCTCATACATCAAAAGACTATTGCGGTCTGTGGGTTTCTTGAAATTAGTAGTTAGCAAGGTCCCTTCATGTAGGGTAATCCAGAGATCCAAAAAGGCAAGATTCGCTTTTGATATTGTCCTTGTGAATTTCAAAAAGGGGTCTAGGGTGTTCAGCCATTCAATGAATGTTGTGCATTGGTCTTCATCTCCTTTCCAGAAGAGTAAAATATCATTGATATAGCGACGCTCCGTGTAGGGGTTGGTCCAGAATGAATTTGTCTTCAAAATTTTCCATGTAAATACAGGCGCAAACGTGCTTCCCATGCTGGTCCCTTGGATTTGGTGGAACAATGGTGTTTGGAAGGCAAAAACATTTTTGGGGAGGGCCAAAGATCCACACTCACAGATAAAGGAGACAGGTGTTTCATATGGCCATGAGTGAATCCTCTGGAGCATTGATTCCATAACCTCCAGGGTGGCACCCTAAGGGATGAGTGTATAACTCCTCGACATCTAAGGTGAGAAGAAGAGTGATTGCTTCTGGTTCTGAGAAATTCTCGATGAGATTGAGGACTTCTGTAGTGTCCCTTAGGTAAGTAGGGGTTTTCATGACTATGGGGCGTAGAAAAAAGTTACAGAATTTGCTCAGTGGCTCGAGCAATGAGTCGATGCCTGACACTATCGGGCGTCCTGGGGGGTTTGTCCCCTTGTGTATTTTAGGTAATATGTAGTAGTAAGGCATGCAGGGATGTTCATTGATCAAGAAGGCTGCTTCTTGGGATGTGATCCAATCTTAATTTTCTGCCTCTGTAACCAGTCTTCTGATCCTTGTAGGTCTTCCTTAATAGTGAGATAATATTTGATATCTGTGAGCTGACTGTGAAATTTCGCATCATATGTGCCTATGTCCTGAATCATAATGGCACTGCCTTTATCAGCTGGTTTGAGAATGTTTTTTTTTGTTTCTTTTTATTGAAAATTATAAACAAACAAGGCAATAAAATACAAAGTACAGAGTAGCGGTTCATACGAGGGAGGAAAAGGCAATACAGAATCATATTATATCGACAATGGGAAAGGGAAGGAGGGGAGTAAAGAGACAATGCCATGTTAAGATAATACAGTGGTAGGAACGTGTGGGTAGGGGGAAAGCAGAGCATCAGTATTGGTCACATTAGGAGGAGTGCAAATGTCATCACGATAACTGTTCCAGGGACCCCGTATCTTGCTCCACTTCCGGGGTCGCCCCGAGCAACGTATACGGTTTTCCCCCTAAACATCGCCCAGTCCATACTTTGCCTCCATGCTTCCACTGTCGGTGACCTCTGGGACCCCCACAACTGTGCTATATCCCTTTTAGCGATCATATTCCCAAGGGTTGCCCACTAAGTCTGTGACGTGTTGTAATCTGTCGGCTCCCAAACATTTAACAAACAGCGCCTGGCCTCGGGCAAAAGAGCAACACCTGTGGCTTCCTCCATCGTTTTATGCACCCCATTCCAGAAGACTGCCACCTCGTGGCATTCCCAGATAATGCGGAGAAACATCCCAACCAGCCAGCATCCCCTCCTGCACAACCCCTCCTCAGAGAATCCCATTCTAACCAGACAGGGGCCAGTTACATAGATCCTGTGGAGTATCTTGATCTGCACTAACCGGAGACGAGCCGGAATCGCGACCTCCCTAGGGGATGAGATCGCCGACTGCCAGTCCTCGTCGTCTAACTCTAGGCCGTCCCGGGTCCTTAAGTCCCAGAGCTGTATCAGTAGGTCCGCCCTATCGTTAATTAGTTTCTTGTAGATCAAGGAGATGGTACTATCAGGCACATGATCATCCAGCACCCTGTCCTAAAGCGGAAACGACTCCGGGATCTTCTCACCCTCTGAGTAAACAGACTTCAAGGCATGACGGACCTGAACATATCGAAAGTATTCCCTGTCACTTAATTGAAATTTTGTCTCCAGCTCCTCAAATGATTTGATGTTTCCCCTGACCCAGAGGTCCCCCACCTTGCTGATACCAATCAGGTCCCACTTCTCAAACCCCTTGGTCTTCCACATGTTACCCAGCATCTCAGATGCGAAAAGCGGGGTCGCCAGAGTCATGCGATCTTTCCATCCCATCGCATTATTCGCGTTGTACCACATACGCACCGCGGTACTCGTAGGTCCCGACAGATCCCTACCCGCCGATCTCGAATACAGTGCTCTATAATAATCACCCCCTGGCAACAACCACCTATCCATAGCAAACGCGGGGTTTAATTTGGGTCCATACATGACATGATTAATGGCGCTCAATTGAGACGCCCAATAATACTGCTTGATGTCAGGGAGAGCGATACCCCCATCGTACCACGGGAGTGTTAGCTTAGCGGGCGCGATACGGGATCTACCATCCCAGATTAACTTCCTCTGGAGACCCTCCACTGTACGAAAATAACTTGCCGGAATTATGTCTGGAGTGTTTTGGAGAGCATAGAGAAAACGCGGCAGAGACATCATCTTGAAAAGAGCTGCACGGCCGAGCGGCGAAAACGGGAGCTTACGCCAACCCGCCACGTCCAATTTCAACCTGTTCAATGGAGAGATCAGATTCTGCTCATAACGAGCCACAGGGTCCAGTGAGATATAAATACTGAGGTACCTAAATCCCGACTGCGTCACCTGGATGGGACAATCATGCGGAAGAAGGGGGACCTCACTACAAAGTACATATAGATAAGACTTTGTCCAATTTATGACTAGGCCCGAGTTCCTACCAAAGGAGGTTAATACATCGAACAACACTATCAGTGATTTCCGGGGCGACGGCAAGTACAGTAGGATATCATCTGCATAGAGCGAGATACGATCTTCAAAATCAGAAGACCACTGAATACCTCCCATCGAGGGCTCCCACGTAATCCATGCTGCGAGGGGCTCGGGGGCCAGGACGAACAGAAGCGGCGACAAGGGACAACCCTGTCGCGTACCTCTCCCCAGACCAAACAGCTTGGAAACCCGCCTATTAACAACAATCTGCGCCAGGCCGATAAAACCTGGACCGAATCCAAACTTAGTCAAGGCGGCCCACAAATACGGCCATTCCACGGTATCAAACGCCATCGTGGCATCCAAGGAAGACAAAATGGCCGGCTCACGCAAAGTCGCAGCCCTCGCGAGAACACCATGCAACCGCCTAAGATTCAGAGCTGTGTTTCTGCGGGGATAAAACCAGATTGATCTGCATGAATCAACTCGCTAATCACAGTTATTAATCGATTAGCCAACAATTTCGCGAGAATCTTAGGCTCAGCGTTTAAAAGAGATATCGGCCTATAAGAAGCACACCGATCCCCTGGCTGCCCTTCCTTGTGAATCACCACTATGTTAGCTAAACGCTGATCACCGGGAAGGGAGCCTCTCTCGCGGGATTCCACAAACATATCACGTAAGTAAGGAGCCATCTTGTCAGGGCGCAGTTTATAAAGTTCAATGGGGAGACCATTAGGTCCCATAGCCTTCCCGATCGCAAAGAGCGAATAGCAAGAGCCACCTCATCCGCAGTTATCGCCAACTCCATAAGTTCCCTATCTGCGTCAAACAGGCGCGGCAACGCGATATCACGTAATAGCAAATGCGAGTCCTCCTCCGGCCGCTCCGACACAGGGGAATAGACTGCCTGAAAGTGCTCTGCAAAACATTGAGCGATCTCCTAGGGGTCCGTAACCCGCTCGCAATTCATTTTCTCGATCACCGGCACCACACGACTCGCCCTATCTTTTTTATCCAGCCATGCTATCAGTTTACCGGCCTTATCTCCAACATCATACAAACGACCCTGCTGCTCCCGACTCATAACCTTAGCCGCATCTGTGACCAAAGCCTTGTAATCCAGTTGCTTGAGACGCAAAACATGCAGCTTCGCACGGGTAACCCCCAGCTCCAGGTCCTGCTCCAGATCCACAATCTCAGTTTCAATCTTTACGACTTCTTCATTTCTGCATTTTTTTGTACCAGCGATCAAAGACAACGCCTGGCCTCTAATAACAGTTTTGAAAGCCTCCCAAAGCGACACAGCGGATGATACAGAACCCTAATTTTCCATGAAATACTGGTCAAAAGACTTAACCAGGGCAGCATGGGTTTTAGGGTTCCGAAGATACTAGGGGTTGATCGGGGCCACCCGCCCCACAGCCCCAGCATGTAAATCCATATGAAGCCACACAGTAGAGCGGTCGGATATACCCCGCGCCAGATGCCTGACCTCGGTGACAGAGAGGGCCTGTGCGGTGGGCACCAATACATAATCAATCCTAGAAAGGCTACCATGAGCACCCGAATGGAAAGTATATTGGTGCTGGGCGGGATGTAACAGCCGCCAGCAGTCTACCAAGCCCAGCGTATCCATGAAACCGCGGAGCCAGGTCTGGGCACTCGTGAGGTTCCGAGGAGGATGTTGATCCTCTCTACCCGACACCACTGAATTGAAGTCGCCACCCATTAACAGTGTCCCTTCAGGAAAAGAAAGGATGACTCGCCCAAGGTCCACAAAGGTAGTTGACTGCAAGCCCCGGGGAACATACACCGAAACCAGGGACAGGGTGCGACCCTCCCACCTCCCAGTAAGAGCAACATAGCGCCCTCTATCATCCAGAACCATTGCATCAATCTCTAGCGGGAGGGAATTCTTTATAAGGATACCTACCCCCCTAGATCTAGAGGTAAACCCAGTATGGGCGACCAAACGATATCCCCCCTATTCATAGCATGACAAGTGTTGCCTATCAAGTGTGTTTCTTGGAGGAGTATCACATCAGGGGAAAAACGTTTCAACAATTGGAACACCACCCCACATTTTATCCTATCCCCCAGCCCGTTCACATTCCAACTAATCAATTTCAATCCCCTACCCCCCATCCCGGAAATGTAAACAGATCCATCCCTCTCCAGAACTCATCACTTCAATCAGATGATGAAACAATACGTTGCTTTGCAAAGAACCCAAACACCCAAACAAGAACCACCCCAACCCCAAACCACAACCCATTACAGACCCCCCCACCCTGCACCCCTGCGTGAGACTAAAAAGCCACCCCAACTTGCAGTGTGGCTGTCGCCCTAGCATCAAACTAAACTACAAATAAGTAAAACAGAGGAGGAGACGACCCACCAATAGCCCCGCCACCCCCCTAATTGTCACTTTAGATCACAAAACTAGATTAGCGAACCACTGGCTGAAGCACAACGTGAGGATCCAGAAATCGAAGGCCAAGCGCCTACTCCTGCTCATCCGATCCGCCTTCCGCTCCGCCAGATTGTCCCTCTTGGCCACATTGATTGGGCAAAGTCTCTAGCCAGTCCGCCACCACCTCGGGTCGGTCAAAAAAGTATGTCCACTCCTCAAATTCAATTCTCAATTTGGCCGGAAAGAGCATCGCATACTTTAGGCCCATGTCTCTTAGTCTCCTTTTTGACACCCATGAAACCTAGTCTCTGTTTCTGGACCGCTTGCGTGAAGTCCGGGTAGAAGCTCACAGTAGTATTTTCAAACTTCATAGTCCCACCCATCCGCGAAGCCTGCAGAATAGTGTCCCGATCTCTGAAGTTGAATATTCTAGCAATAATAGGCCGCGGTGGGGCCCCCGACTTAGGTTTGCCACCCGGAATTCTGTCAGCCCGCTCAACTGTGAAAAACGTACTCAGTCCTTTAGGTACGAGGTGGGTGACTATGAGATTTTCCACAAAAAGATCAGCTGCGGGATCCTCCGCCTTCTCCGGGACCCCAATAATGAGGACTTTATTCCGTCTAGCTCTCCCCTCGAATTCCTTCAGCCGACGAGCAAAGAGATCGTTGGAGGTCCGCAGGTTGCGGACCTCTATCTGCAAGTCGGTGGCATCCCCCGTCAAGCTAGCAGTCTTGATGTCCAAAGACTTAACTTTCTCGTTTGTTTTGGACAAATCAGTTCGGATCAGGTTGACGTCTATAGCCACAGTGTCCAATTTGACAGCGAGGGTCTCCATCCGTTGTCCAAGGGAGGATTTAGTTCCGTCAATGGCGGCCATAACGTCCTGCAGAGTTAACTCCGTTGACGAGGAGGGAGTGCCTCTCGTGTCCTCCAGTGACCTACCTGGTCCGCTGGGAGATCCCTTAGTCTGAGCGTACCGATCCATAGTAGTGGACTGGGTGTAGCCACCTCGCTGCGTGGTCTTAGACTTCAGCTTTTCTCCCTCAAACTTGCTTGCCATTGCAAGTCACTTGAGGCGGATGTGCAGAGACAAAAGGTGGCGACCCCGGATCCTTAAGATAAAGGAGCAGTGGCGGTCAGAGGGAACAGGCCAGGCTTATTACCGATACTGCAGTCAAGAAAGCACTCTGGTGTGCCACGTAAAGTAATAGCCTCCAGCCCGGGGGACAGCTACCCGACAAGATCACCTGAAACGAAAGTGAAAGTTGATCGGACTGCCAGTCCGTCTCCCCAAAGAGCCGATGTTGATCAACTACCGCACGGGCACCATGCCAACTCGAGCCCCGGGTGTCATCTCAGAGCAGGCCTCGCCTTTCAGAGCGCTGAAGCTTCGGTTCCCAGTGTCCGATTCAAAATCCGATCACAGGTTTCGCCTCACCCGTGGTTAATCTACAAGAAGTCATCAATTAAGGACAGGATATATTACAGGATAAATGCGGGTGGCAGCGAGGGTCTCAGGAGCCCTGTGCTCACGCAGCCATCTTGGTTGCGGGCGAAGCTCCTCCATGGTTTGAGAATAATTGATGCGTCTTCCGTTATACCTTTCAGAAGTGTTCCTTCTTCCTTTGATAACTTGTCAAAAGTGCGTTGGTGTGGGAGGTTGATAACATCCTTCAAGACGGCCTGCTCAAAAGTGTGCACTTCACTTGAAGTCATCGCTGCTGTGGGTGTGAATTTTGATTTTGTCTTCAACTCGGTGCCTCTAGAGGTGGTCTCTGGTTTGTCTTGAAAGAAGACCATCAATCTACCTTCCAAAAAAACTGATGGAGTTCCTGATATAATCTGAAGGTGTCTTCACAGCATGTTGGGACGAAACCCAATCCCTTCTTCATGAGGTCGGATTCATCTTTAGACAGTGACCTGGAGGACAAGTTGACCACTAATGTTTCAGTCCTGACGTCTTGCTCCTCAAGGTCATTTGCTCCGGTTCCTGCCAATTAACGTTCTTTGATCCGCTTCACCGCCTGCCTCTTCCTCTGCCCCTTCCTCAGTTGTGAAAAGGGGGGTTTGGAAACTGCTGGTATTGCGATATCTGGAGGGAGTGTCCTGGTGGTGCATTCCACATAGGTTGGTGACCCATCCATTGTCCTAAGTATGGTTGTTGTTGGAAGGAGTGGGATGGGAAGTTTTTGAACAGTGGTGGATGTGGTAGTCTCTAGGACCCTCTAGCTGATGGTGTGTAATTTCTCCCTTTGTGGCTTGAGTCGCTACTCATCGACCCTGATCTCCTAGAGTTGTTGCTACTCATCTCATCTGATGATGTACATGGCTTTGGAAGACAAAATCTTCTTTTGTGTAAGGGTACACCTTCTCTTGATCAAATTGTTTGACATCCTTTTGAAGTTTTGTTATCTTTTATTGGGTCAGGAAGTCCCTGTGTTCTGTCATCTCTTCATTGATCTCCACCAGACGTTCCTTAAATGCTGTGATTGAGATTCCCGCTTTTCAGCCAGATTCTGCCAAAATAATTTGAATCAGGAGTTCATCCGATAGACGTTTGGCCGTGTTGATTATTTATCAGTACAAAAATTTGTTGAGGGGTTGTACTGTGCACACGTTTCTCAAAGCTAATATCTAAACCTTGACTGAATTTATTTAAACTGTAGTTTGAACGGGGCGTGCTGGGTGGGAAGGAGGAAGCTAATCTCATTTTGAAAAGACAATTTGTATTTCAAGTGTCAAGCCTGATCACTTGACCCTCCCTGCACAGCGAATGCAAACCGGTGGTTTGCTCACTCTTTGTAAATGTATAGGCATTTACAAAGTTGTCAACACTTTCTAGAATTTAAAGCATTTTATGTACTGTATTCAAATCACTAATGTGTAAACCATTTATGTCTTATTCCATGTCTCATTATTCATTTACACTTAGCTTGTTAGCTCATTCCTGTAATATATACATATACAATCAACTTTCACAAATTAAACAAAATTATATGGATCTCTTAACACAATAGCATGTTTCATGTGGCTTGTGGAGAATCCCAATGCATTTCGGGATCAGAAGATCCCTTCTCCAGGGGAACTGAAAAAATATAAAACAATATGTTTGTTAATTTTACAAAAGATGAAAAGATAGGAACGGGTCATTCGTGTTAATTACAAGAAGCATCTTGCTGAAACTCCACGGAAAAAAAGAATCAACTTGATCTTTTTAAGAAGGTAAAACACCTACATTGGTTGCCGCTATATGGCGTGTTTTATTTAGCAATAGAGATATTCAGCGTAAATCACCGGATTTTCTTGACAGGAACGGCTTATATACGATTGTGCCCACCACTAGAAGCTTTTCGCTCTAAACTGCGCAGGTGATCCTCACTGCAGGTAATTTTTCCACGTAAGCTTGTGCGAATACAAATTTCTCATCTCAAATGATCATTTTTCGTTTTCTAACATACGCGGTAAATGTTAGT
This sequence comes from Lissotriton vulgaris, assembly GCF_964263255.1. NCBI lineage: Eukaryota > Metazoa > Chordata > Amphibia > Caudata > Salamandridae > Lissotriton > Lissotriton vulgaris. Next base: position 221,463,696 of record NC_141685.1, read on the forward strand.
ATGGGAAAATTCAATAGACTATTCAACTGTGACTAAGCATTAGTAAGCAGTATCAAAGGCAACGTAATTCTGGTGCAAAATTTGTAGGCGTTGTTTTCCTCAGATTTGATGAGTTGTTTGCAGTCATAATCTTCTTTGTGAATAGGCTAAACTGCAAGGCTTGATTGTTCGTTTCTTTTTAAAGAGTTTAGCTTTGGTGGTCAATATTCATTATTAAAAGGTGACTGTTGTTGAATTTCTGTACTTGAATTTACAGCGACCTGTTATTTTCAACTAGCGACACTCAGAAAGGCAGAAACACATGACAGTAGGAGATTATTTTTTCTTGGTAAAAACGCCAACTAGTTCACATGGATAGTTTACTTTGACACTTACTGTTGCACTTTTTATGGTGAAGGTCTCTATTTACCCACAATGGATCTCATGATTACAATAGAAATTATTGTTCTTTAAATGATTGAACCACTTTGTTTTTATCTTTTGTAAAATTCCCAAACGTATTGTTTTATATTGTTTCAGTTCCCTTTCAAGGATAGAGTCAGGCAATAGTTGATAGAACTCCACTTGGACCCCATCTGCTCCAGGAGTCTTACCCTGTGGCATGTCAGCTACAGCTAAGTTCCTAAATTCCAATGGCTTCTCCTATGTCTGCCGCTGCTCCACCATGAGGTGAGGTAGTACAATGTCTGCAAGGTAGCATTCCAATTACTCAAGTGCAAGACCCTGTGCTGCAGCAAATTCCTGCTATAAGTAAGTTGCTCAGCTAGCGTTTATGCCCTCTCTGTCAACTATGATCCTACCACCCCTCCAAGTTTAACTGCAATAAATAATGGACGTCAAGAGATCCAGGTTAAATTAATTGTTCTTTTGCCCACTATGCCACCCCAGTTTGGACCAACCATATGCAAATCAGTCCTGACCCTGTGCCTCATGGGAACAGTCCAGACCGAACTGCCAGGCCAGGTCCTCCCTGGACCAGAAAAAAGCATCCTGGGACCGGTTTCAGGGTATGTCACCCTTCATCAGCCAGGGGAACTTGATTACAGTGGCACAGTGAGCAAGGGACCCATGTCTGGGCATACCCATCCCACTTAGGTCGAAAGGTATGACTGCAACAAATGATGGACGGAAGGCTGAATGATTCAAACATTCTCCCCCAGTCAAGAGATCTTTTTCCCACTACACCACCCCAGTTTGGAACCAGCCATATGCAAACCCGTCGTGACCCTGTGCCTCATGGGACCAGTCCAGCCTGAACTGCCAGGACATGTCCTACCTGGACATTTCCAGGTAGGACATGTCCAGGTAGGACAGGTTTCAGGGCTTCACGCATGAGCAGCCAGGCTAGCACAGGACCCCTGTCTAGGTTTAACTTTCCAACTTAGGGCGACAAATGCAAAAAGAACAGATGATGAACAGAATGCCGAACATGTTTTTCGTTGATTGATGCCCCAGGGACCTGAAACACCTGGGGGCGGTTCTTAATAAAGCAATGGATTTAACCCAGATCTTGTGAGTGTAGAGCTGTGGGGGCCTGATCGCTTTTTTTATCCTGGTGTGTGAGCTAGCTCTCTATGTTAGTGAGATTCCTCTCAGTTTGTCTGCAAATCCTGTATACTTGAGCCACGCATTCCTTCTGAAGGGCTACCTTGTATGCTTCCCATACCAGCACCCATTAGCTGCTCGCAGAGCCCTGGTTCTCTCTAAAGAATGAGGTTGTAAAATCTCTGACTTGTTTTAAGAATACCATATCTGTCAATATTTTCGTTTGTCGGCTTCACAGTGTTATTTGAGGCTTACATCTTCCCAGTGTTAGGTTCAAAAGCAGCAGAGAATGAACCACCAGGTACCTGTCCAACTATGTAGTCTGTTTATGTATGCCAGAGTCTTCCCTTCTCCCCATCGCAAGGTCCAGTCTACTATGGAACTTATGGACAGGGGAGTAAAGAAAATATGTCATCTCTTGGGTGTTGGTGGTGCAATTTTTCAAAGAGGTTAAGGACCAGATTAAATAGGAAAAACCTGTACCTCTTAAGGAAACTGAACAAGACCCAAACATTCCAAATCACTAATGATCTACCCATAACACCTGGCAATATGCTATTAGAGTCATGTCCACAGCCATCCTGACTGGAAGGGACAAGCTCTCCCTAAAACCAGAGGGCTCCATAGGGTGTGTAAGTCCCTGAAGTCATCAAGATTTCTCTGCTTCCTCTACTCTGTCCTCCAGCATTCACACCTCTGTGGTGAGATTTACTATTTAGCTTTTGGAGACTGGAGACAGCACTCTCCCTGCCTGGACTCAACCTCCCAACTTGTGAAGGTCCATTCACAACAAGTTGACCTCAATAGAGACAGCTTCAATTTTCCCTTCAAGGGCAGTGCATAACCCATGAATCGCAGCCCACAACTCTGCCCTGAATGGTCCCTCATGATTGGGTGGTGGTGTTACTCTCTGCCAATTGGGGCGCTTTGTACTTGCTCATCGTTCCAATCAATCACTCTTCAAGGCCCCACCACCACTCTGAGCAAGGGGAGGTCCACAAAGCCCAGGGGTGATCCTGCACCTCCACCTGGGAGCAGTGGGTAGTTGGGGTAGCAGCTGTCTGTGTATAAAGGGATTACCTGTGTGTTGCACATGTTCACTAGCTTCATTGGGCCCCCCAAACTCCCAGTACCATTCAGGGAGTTAGAAACTGGATAACCCCCTTAAATTGGAAGGCTGCACACCTGGGCAAGAGCGAGGGTCCTCCTGCAGTACGTACTTACACAAATTTCTCTATCCACAGCTGGAGGGACACCAGCCACAGTACAGTTAGAGGCCACACATCACACCCCGCTGCTCCCATCTCCTGGGGTCCAGCGCTACATCCAGCACTTTCCTGGTGAGTGCCTTCAGGCAGTAGAAAATATTCCAGACTGATGGCCTCCCTCCCTGCTGCAAGCAATGGCTTGTAAAGCCCTGTGACAGCAGCCCTCCCTCTGCACAGGGCGGGTGTGGCAGGCAGCACAGTCCTGCAATCAACACCACAGCAGCTTTCTGCTGCCTCCCTTCACAGGCCGTATGACAGACCGCGCCGGGCCCAAACAGCACCTGTTGCTTCTGCTGGAGTCGTGGCCCAAGAGAGGCAGCCACAGCGGGAGGTGTAGTCCAATGATTGCCATCACCACAGCCTCAGTCAGGGCCCTCTCCCCAATGTTCCAGTGGACAACTACTCTGTTAAGATGGCCGCCGGCTCCTCGCTGCCACCAAGGCCCTTGTCTGGATATCGGTTCGGTGGCTCCCCTGGTGGATGTCAGCCCAACGGTGAGGGTAAGTGCTTCTCGGGTGAAGCTCCACAAGAATCAGTGCTGCAGGTGATTTTGTGTGTCCAGCGTCAGGTAGGATTACAGTCACCCACGCACTCATCAGCCGCAGACTTAACTATAGCAACTCTCTATACCAGCGTCACCCAGAAAGTCCACAGGAAACGACAGCACGTCCAAAATGCAGCAGCCAGACCAGTCCTCGACATTCTCCATCACAGCCATATCACTGAACACCTTCAAGAACTCCACTGTCTCCCAGTCCACAAAAAATCACTTTCAAGCTCCTCACGCACACCAACAAAGCACTTCACAACACAGGACCAGATACCTGAACCACTGCCTCTCATTTCACGCAACCACCAGACACCAGCTGGCCCTTGCCACTGTCCCTCAAATCCACAAGACTGGAACTGAGGGGAGATCCTTTTCCTACCTCGCTGCCAAGACTCGGAGAACCCTGCCTCTCCACCTCAGACAATCCGCGTTGCTCACCCAATTCAGAAAGGATCAGAAGACCTGGCTCTTCAACTTGACCCCAGGGCTCAGATGGATCAGCAGCGCCCACCCACCCCACAGCACTTTGAGACCCTCACAGCGCTTTAAAAACCCTGATTGGTTGATGTATTGATTAGTTCACGGTCGTCTGACCTCTGAGGAATCACCTCTGATCGGTCATCTTACCAAGCCACACTGTTGTTGGCTGGATTATAGTTGACCAAGGAGCTTGATGACCACTTCTTTCAAAAGGAGGGCTGTGCTGCAGAAGCCCCCACCCTTCCACATCTGTTAGGTGGCCAGTGCCAGTCATGCTGCCCTTTGTAATTCAGAAAAGCTCACAAGATATCACTATGCCTCTGCTGAGTAATCTAAAATTCACCCCAAGACAAATGCACTAATCTGCTCTTCTTGGAGGGTGCTGTTGTCCTGAAAGCAGTGTATCTCTTTGCCTATTATTTCCTCACTTAATGACAAGACCGTACTAGAAATGTCGAAAAGGAGAGATTTTTTTTACCTTCCTCTAATTTTTCTGATTATGAAATTAAAGTGGCCTAAATTGGTGTCTGCTCTTTGCAGAAGCATGCCTTTCACATCTCCTGGAGTAGTTAGCGATTCCTAGTAACTAGTCATGGGTCCACTTCTACAGAGTGGATACAAATGGAGGTGGAGTTGCAATTGTTTTTAAACAAGATTTCACCAGCGTACATTTTTCTCTGGAAGAACTGAGGAGAGCAAAAGCTTTGAACTTTTGTATTTCAGTTTTTCCACATCATTCAGTGGCAGGGGTTCTAACCTACTGCCCCGGACTGCGTGGATGAGTTTATCCATCGCCTTAAAGAGGCCACTGCTCACTTGACTTTGCAATATGGCAACTCCACTTTGTTTGGGGACTTTCATTTGCATATGGAGGATTCCAAAGATACCCCCACTGCCTCAAGAGCAGATAAGCTTGCCATGCAGAATTTGCCCCAAATTCAAATGGGTAATAATATTGATCGAATGTTTACTGACTCCACAATTTCTACAGAGGAAACTCTGCGGGATACATGTGGAGACCATGCAATTGTTTTCTTCAAGTGGCCAATACCAGGCCAGCACAGCCACACAATCCTGCATAAGCCCCCTTTTCTCATATCTAGAGCAAAATCAAACCTCTGAATTTGATTAATCAGTTCTGGAATGTATCCCCACTCTTTCAGGACATATCACAGACGACATGGAAGACATTAATAGGTGGCTATAATTAGCTGTGGAGAAGTTGGCTTCCTTAGAACAGAACTCAAATGTAGCCTGTCAGCCCGGTGGTTCTCCCCTTCCCATGCACTTGGGAAACAACACTGCAAGCACCTGGAAAGAGCTCAGCAGATTATTAAGATGCACTGTCTGGACGATAAAGCCACCTAAAAGGAGGTGCTGAAAAATATCATACAGCAGTGAAAATGGCACAGGCAACCTTTTGTGAGCGTAAAATGAATGACGCCTCCAATAAACCATGTGCAATGTTTTAAGTCCCAAAGAATGCAATCAGGATATCGTTGCGTCCCCTAAGCTTTGTAACAACCTATCTTCTATTTTTTTGAGAAAAAATACCCAAAAAATCCAACTTAATTTAAAGGCGGTCCCAGAGATGTTCTCCCCTCCTTCTTTCTCTGTCTCCTCAGGACCTTCCGGCCAGGAAACAACACTTACAACGCAACTTTTACAACGCACTACCTTAACAACAAAACTTTTACAACGCAACATTGAATACAATGCATGACATTACAACGCAACCGTTACAACGCATGTCACTACAACGCATACCACTACAATGCATGTCATTACAACGCAGTCATTACAATGCATACCATTACAACGCATACCTACACTATCCAACACTTACCCTACTGTTGCACCCCCTGGAGTTACAATAGTAATTTTTACCCCTACACTATCCAATACTTACCCAACTGTTGCACCCCCTGGAGTTAGAATAGTAATTTTTACCCCTACACTATCCAATACTTACCCTACTGTTGCACCCCCTGGAGTTAGAATAGTAATTTTTACCCCCACACTATCCAATACTTACCATACATGCAATGTAATGGTATGCGTTGTAATGGTATGCGTTGTAAATGTAGTATGCGCTGTAGTGGAATGCGTTGTAAAGGTAGTTTTAAAGAATTTGTTGTAATGGCATGCGTTGTAATGGAATGCGTTGTAATGGATGTTGCAGTGTAAAAAATGCGTTGTAAAGGTATGCGTTGTAAAAGTATGCGTTGTAACGACATACATCCCTTCCAGCCTATCCGAGTTTCACGCCCAAAAAAGGAGATCTTGGAGTGTAAATCTTATTCGCTCACTAACCCTTGTCCTCCCTCAACTTTGGCTTCAGTAGTCAAGGTCATAAACCCAGTGTTTAACCAGATTTGTAACACCTCCTCCTTGGCCATAGCTGTGTTTGCTCCTAGTTGGAAACGGGTAAAAGTACTTCCCCTTTTAAGAAAGCCCATGGCGGTTCCGACCCAGATATACTTTCCCCCTATTGCCAGCCACCCCCTAAGATGCCGGAGAAGGTGATTAAAAAGATATACTTTTAAGCTCTGGTCTCAGCACATCAGGCCTTCTATGGAACAAGCCCTCATTGTCTCCTGAATATATTTACCCTCCAATGCCCAGTTAGATCCCTTCATTTCTCTGACGCCCTGCTGGTACTCACTCCAAAGATTAAACGTGCCACGAGTGGTGGTGCCTCCTTATTGTTCTTAGACGCTCAAGCTTGCAATTGACTCGCATCCTCTGCAGGACCAATAACGAATTTCAACTTAGGAAACTAATAAAATCTTGGCTTTTTCCCTCAATCTAATGTACTGAATATGCAATCTTGCCTTTGCTTCTTTAAAGCTGGGACAAGTGGCAGCTGCCAGCTATGGAGATTGTTGGGATGGGCAAATGGGTGGTGGGTGCATGCACACGCAAAACTATATTAACTAAATTCATGCCAACATGCATTACATCATAGTTTTAAAGTTCAGATGATTAACTTTAAAATGGTAATGTAATGCATGTCCTAACTCCGGTTCCAGGGGTTCTTCTCTCATCAAGCGCATACCCTGCCAGCCCCATTTACCAATCCTGATGCTGCTTTCATGCTGTTAACCAGCATTAGAGAAGTGCCAGGATTGGATGGAGCGTGATCTCTCAGTGCTCTAAAGGGCAATGGTTGCCTGTGCTTGTTCTCAACCAAGCTTTCCAGGAACGCTGGGTTGAGAGGTTTACAGAGGCTTGTCTGGCTGACTTTAACAAGACAGCCGGTCAAAGAGACATTTGCACTTTAAAGTCAAAGTACCGAGCCCATCACTCCTCTCTGCTGCTGCCATTCAGCAGCACTGCCACCCTGTCCTGTATCTCGGGTCAGGACGCAAGTTTGCAGAACTAATGAAAAATAAAAGGGTAATAAGGTTTGCCATTTTCGTTTACATTTGGGGCAGTTTAATTAGTGTGAATCTCTCCCTAAAACATGGTAACATTGGTGTATCCTCAACTGGCATATTTCATTTACTTATCAGTCCTTAGTAAAGTGCACAATATGTTCCGATGGTCTGTAGCACTGTTTGTGCCTCCCACCTAAGTAGCCCTTAAAACATGTCTTAGGCCTGCCACTGCATATCCTGTATGTGCAGTTTCACTGCCACGTCAACTTGGCATTTAAAACGGTACAGAGCAGGAATATCGTCGTAAAAATATCGACTAACCTAAATATCGCTGCAAAAATATCTACAGGAAGAAATATCGATGACAAAAATATCGTCTGACCAGAATATCGACAGACAGGTAAGTAATATCGTTAACATTAATATAGTTGTAATAAATATCGTTTACAAAAACATAGTTTACAATAATATCGTTTTTTAAATAATTATAAGTAATGTAGTGTTTTTAATGAATATTTATAGTCAAAGTAGTATTTTTAGTAGTATATTATTATTTAATAATGTATTTTCAGTTGAATTTAGTATTAATAGTTCCGTAGCGGGTTGTGGGTTTATAGGGGAGTAGGGTGGGAAGTAATTTAAATATAATGAAATAATACATTAATTAATGTTTTAAATGAATATAAATAGTGTAATAAATATTAGTTAATTAATTTCAATTAGTTAATTGAATAATAATTATGTAATTAATTATGTTAATTTTTTAATTAATTTTAGGTGTGTGTACAGGATTTTTTTAGTGAAAATGTTTTTGGGTAAAGGGGTATTTTTAGGGTTCAGGGTCAGTTTTCAGTTTTTGGGTAAAGGGGTATTTTTAGGGTTCAGGGTCAGTTTTCAGTTTTTGGGTAAAGGGGTATTTTTAGGGTTCAGGGTCAGTTTTCAGTTTTTGGGTAAAGGGGTATTTTTAGGGTTCAGGGTCAGTTTTCAGTTTTTGGGTAAAGGGGTATTTTTAGGGTTCAGGGTCAGTTTTCAGTTCTTGGGTAAAGGGGTATTTTTTTGGGTTCAGGGTCAGTTTTCAGTTTTTGGGTAAAGGGGTATTTTTAGGGTTCAGGGTCAGTTTTGGGTTTTTGGGTAAAAGGGTATTTTAATTATATGTATGTATTATTGTTGTTATATAAAGTAATGTGTAAAATCATTTTATATGTCCACATTTATTAAGTTTATAATTAAAAAGTGTAGTAATTTTTTTGAAATAGTTAACAAATAAAAGTAATGTAATGTATTTTGTTAATAGTACTTATATTTATTTATTATTTAATGTAATTTTAATTATTTTAAAAAGTCGATATTTTTTACATCTATATTAATTACAACAATATTTTGGAGTCGATATTTATGTACTTACCTGTTTAAGTATAGGGTGTCGATATTTTTGTAAACGATATTTTTACAACGATATTTATGTCAGCTATATTTTTGTAATCGATATTTTAACACCCTACCATTTAAAACCCCTTTCAAAGCCTTAAAATCGCCTTTTATTATGTGTAAGTCATCCCTAAGGTAGGCCGTAGGTAGCCCATAGGGCAGGGTGCTGTGTAAGTAACCAACGGCACATATACATTTTAGTTTTACATGTCCTGGTAGTAAAAAACTCCAACATTCGTTTTTCACTGCTGTGAGGCCTACCTCTCTCATAGGTTAACATTGGGGATTACTTAATACACCTATGAAGTATAATTCCTGATTGAGAAGGAGTAGGGTAGTCATGTGTGGTAGCTATGCACTTTAATGATAAACACTCTTTAATGGTAAAGTCAAATTTATCATTACACATTTGAAAATGCCACTTTTAGAGAGTTTTATGAAGAGAGGTGTAGCCGAAAACACTGTAGCTGGGTAGGGCTTGTTTCAGTACACTGTCGGGACCTGGCCACTGATTTGTGGTACTGCTATTTAATCTAAACAGACACACAAACATAACCAATGCCTGAATATCATTGGATCTGGTTATTTATTTAACCTTTTCTTTAATGCAATAAAAAACTGTTTTTAATATTATTCTAAATCTTTGACTGTTAAGGATACAAGTGGTGAATAAATACAACATTGCATTCGCAGTGTTTTGTGCCCTTTTTGTTGAAATTATACAAAACTTAAAGGGCACATTGTAAATATTGATACTTTTCTACTCTCCAGTCCTTTGCTAGCTACGTTGTTAAAGCTTGAAAGGCAATGTTGTATTTATTCGCCAATTGTACAAGGAACTTGGTGCATTGTTGTCTATGTATTTTTTCTTTGGTCACATTGATGTTCTGTGTATTTATATGATTGTGTTCATTTGTTTGAAAGATGTATCCTTAATATTCAGAGGTTCAAAAAAATATAAAAAAACAGTTTTTAATTGCATTAAAGAAAAGGTTAAATAAATACCCAGATCTGATTATATTCATGCATTGGTTTTGTTTGTGTGTCTGTTTAGATTAAAGAGCAGTACCACGAATCAGTAGCTAGGTCCGTCCAGTGTTGTACATTTAGTGAGTTGGCATTTTCCTATCTTTAGCCCTATTGTGTCTGCAGCCTGTCTTGTGTCTCATTACTGGGAGTAGCTGAGAATTCCCTCTAGAAAGTCACACAATAGTGGGTGTACAGGTGTCTGAATAGCCCATTAACTGGTTTGATGGAGGGGGCAGAGCTAAGCAGAGCCCCATTTGCATAGGCTGAGGCTAGTGTCCTCACAATAGGCTTGATGGCCCTGTATTGTCAGTGCAGTCAGCTTGGAGCCAGGACAGAGGAGGCAGGAACCTCCTAGAACTTCAAAGGACCCTTCCAGAAACTTCTCTCACCTTCTAGGAGCAGGCCACCAGGGTATACAAATAGGCCTCTCAGGCCCACTAAGTCAGTACACTTCTGGAACTGTGGATACTCTGCGAGGAAGAAGGACTGCTGTGCTGTTGAAGGACTGCTACTATGTGGGACTGCTGCTCTGGAAGAACTGCTTTTCAGCTGTACTACCCTGCCTGCTGCCTACAGCTCTCTCGACCTGGGTGAGAAGGACAAGACTTTCACCACTTGAACCCAGAATGACTCAAAGGGCCTGACTGCCTGCCTCCTGTTCTGCTGTCTCAGGGTCATCAAAGACTGCCTGCAACTCTCCATCCAGCACATGGACTCTGCCGGCTGTGAGATCTACCCTGCCAAGTGGTGCCGCCCCAGTCCTGGACTGTTGGACTTCAGTGGACCTCATTGGAACCAAGGCAAAGCAACTCTGCGCTGACCGCGCACCAGGATTTAACTAGTGTGTGAGCAGGCCCCACTGTGTGCCTGTAGCTGGCCCACACTTCATTGTGGTCAGTCTGAACTTGTGACTTTGTGCCAGTATGGCATGACCAGATAACCTCCTGCAGCACAAGACTTCTTTTCTTGGCCTTGGGAAGATGAGAGAGGTCAGCTCATCTGTGTATGAAGGTTATTTTCTTGGATGACACTAAGTTGCAGCTGTATTTTGATGTTTGTATCTGCATAGAAACTGTTATACCTGTGGAATCACGGAACTGGTACATTTAATTATGGGAGCAGTGACACCCAGTGAGTTTTAGCATTTTTCCAATTGAAGTAGGATCGTGGTGACGATCTCTTTGTAGGGCGGACGCCATGTCAGACCAGCCTGGCCGGGGTCCTGATCTATTCATGTTTAAGCACTTTCAAGTCAAGTCAAATAATTTATATAGCGCACTACATACCCAGAGGGTTTCAAGGCGCTTGGGGAAGGGTGGAGAAATTACTTGTCGAATATCCAGGTTTTAAGCTGCTTTCTGAAGGCTAGGTGGTTTTTAGTAAGGCGGAGGTGAGTGGGGAGGGAGTTCCATGTTTTAGCTGCTAAGTAGGAGAAGGATCTTCCCCCCATGGTGGTTTTGGTAATGTGTGGAGCAGAAGCGAGGGCTTGGTTGGAGGAGCGTAGCTGGCGGGAGGGGTGTAGAAGGAAAGTCGCGTGTTGAGGCAATCGGGTCCTAGGTCGTAGAGGGCTTTGTGTGCGTGGGTGAGGAGACGGAACGTTATCCTCTTGTTGACGGGGAGCCAGTGGAGGTCTTTCAGGTGACCGGAAATGTGGTCTTTGCGGGGAATGTCTAGTATGAGCCTGGCTGAGGCGTTTTGGATGCGTTGGAGTTTTTTCTGTAGTTTGGCTGTGGTTCCGGCGTACAGGGTGTTACCGTAGTCCAAGCGGCTTGTAACCAGTGCGTGGGTAACTGTTTTTCTAGTTTCGGTGGGGATCCAGCGAAATGTTTTTTTGAGCATGCGAAGAATGTTGAAGCATGATGATGAAACGGCGTTGACTTGTCTGGTCATCGAGAGTGAGGAGTCCAAGATGACGCCCAGGTTCCGTGCGTGGTCCGTTGGGATGGGAGCTTTTCCTAGGGCTGCTGGCCACCAGGAGTCGTCCCAGGCGGAGGGGGAGGTACCTAAGATGAGGACTTCAGTCTTGTCCGAGTTCAGTTTGAGACGGCTGTGCTTCATCCACTCGGCTACTTCTTTCATCCCTTCATGTAGGTTGGTTTTGGTGGTGTTAGGGTCTTTGGTGAGTGAGAGGATCAGTTGAGTGTCATCAGCGTAGGAGATGATGTTTAGGTTGTGTTGGCGTGCGATGGTCGCGAGGGGGCTCATGTAGACGTTGAAGAGGGTAGGGCTGAGTGAAGACCCTTGTGGCACGCCGCAGATGACTTTGGCAGCCTCTGACGTAAACGGTGGGAGGCGGACTCTCTGAGTTCTTCCTGCAAGGAACGAGATGATCCAGTCCAAAGCTTTCCCTTGAATTCCGATGTTGTTGAGGCGATGTATAAGGGTGCTATGACAGACTGTGTCAAAGGCTGCAGAGAGGTCAAGGAGGATGAGGGCGACTGTGTCTCCGTTGTCCAATAGTGTTCGAATGTCGTCTGTAGCTGCGATGAGGGCGGTTTCGGTGCTGTGTTTGGCTCGGAAGCCGGACTGTGAGGAGTCAAGGGATTTGTTGGTTTCGAGGAAGGTGGCGAGCTGGTTGTTGACGGCTTTTTCAATTACTTTGGCCGGGAATGGTAGGAGCGAGATGGGGCGGTACTTTTTGAGTTCGGTGGGGTCTGCTGTGGGTTTTTTCAGCAGGGCGCTAAATTTGGCGTGTTTCCAGCTTTCCGGGAAGGTGGCGGAGTTGAGGGAGCAGTTGATGACATCTCGGAGGTGGGGTGCGATGATGGAATTTGCTTTGTTGAAGATGTGGTGGGGACATGGGTCTGTGGGGAATCCTGAGTGGATGAAGTTCATTAGGCGAATGGTGTCCTCAATGGAGATTAGGTACCAGTCGTAAAGGATGTTCGAAGGGGGTTTATGTTCGGAAGTTGGTTGGGTCGATTGGGATCCGGGTTGATTGTCGAAGCTGTTGTGGATGTTGGCGATTTTGTCGTGGCAGAAAGAGGCTAGGGAGTCGCAAAGTGTTTGAGAGGGAGTGATGTCGTTGGAGTTGGCAGTGGGGTTGGTAAACTCTTTGACAATGTTGAATAGTTCCTTGCTGTTGTGTGCGTTGTTATCTAGTCGTTCTTTAAATGCGGATTTCTTGGCTGACCGGATCAGTTGGTGGTGTTTACGAGTGGCGTTTTTGAAGGCGTCTTTGGTGCTAGTGTTTGGGTCATTTTTCCAGGTCTTCTCAAGGGAACGACAAGGTTTTTTGGATTTCTTAAGGTCATCGTTGAACCAGGGGGCGTTTTTGCTTCCTTGCTTGATTTGATGTTTTTTCAAGGGTGCTAGTATAACTGCAGTATGGGTTAACCAATGTGTGAAGTTGATGGCGGCTTGGTTAGGGTTCGATGAACTGGCAGGGGGGTTTTGGAGAAGCGACATAGAGATCTGGTCGATGGTGATTTTGTTCCAGTTTCTTCGCAGAGATGGTTGAGGGTGGTTGTGGATTGTGGTCTTTTTGTAGATAAAGTGGACGCAGCCGTGGTCCGTCCAATGGAGAGCTGTAGTGTAATTGAATGAGATGTGTTTGCTGGAGGTGAAGATAGGGTCGAGTGTGTGTCCAGCGTTGTGGGTGGGGGTGTTTACTAGTTGTTTGAGTCCGAGGTTGGCGAGATTGTCCAGAAGGGTGGTGGTGTTGTTGTCGTTGTTCTTTTCCAGGTGAAAATTGAGGTCTCCCAGTAGAATGTAGTCCTCGGAGGGGAGGGCGTGAGGGGTGATGAAGTCAGTGATGTCTTCACTGAATTGTGTACGGGGTCCTGGTGGCCTGTAGAGGAGGGTGCCTCTGAGTGTGGTCCTGGGGTCGGTGTGGATCTGGAAGTGAAGGTGTTCGGCGATAGTGAGGTTGTCATCTGAGCTGGTTGTGACGTGAATGGAGTTCTTATGGACGATGGCGATGCCTCCTCCTGTTTGGTTGGTGCAGTCTTTTCGGATGATCTTGTAGCCGTCCGGGATGGCTATGGTGATGTCTGGAGCTGATGAGGTGTTCATCCAAGTTTCTGTAAGGAAGGCGACGTCCGGAGAGATGGAGTCTAGTAGAATCCAAAGGTCGATGGCATGTCTGTGGACCGAGCGGGTGTTGAGCAAGATGCATTTTAGGTGGTTAGTGTCGGATCTCTGTTTAGTGTTTGTGGGTTTGGTGTGGGTCTTGGTGCAGTCTAATTTGCAGGAGAGGCAGGTGAAAGGTCCATGGGTTTGACCTGGGGCGGCTTGGTGGCAGCTTGATGGGTGGCCGGGGTTGAGGGCAGTGAGGGTTGCGGCGTTGTATGTGATGCAGGTGGGTTGGGAATTGCGGGGGCCAGGGGGTCCGGCGTTGGGCGCGGTCCTTTAGACTGGGCACCCTGCCCTTGGTTCTATGCCATAGGTCTTAGTCTTAGGAGACCCTTCCTATCAACTTGGGTCAAAACGCTGGGCGCGGTCCTTTAGACTGGGCACCCTGCCCTTGGTTCTATGCCAAAGGTCTTAGTCTTAGGAGACCCTTCCTATCAACTTGGGTCAAAACGCTGACTTCTTTCCCTGAGTTCATATATCCAATGCTGTTATGATGGATACGCAATGATCGGCTATCTGTTTTCACCTGAAGCTATTTCTTGGACCTAGGTGTACAGTGTCTTGAATTTATGTCTTTTCTATTCACACATTCACCAGAGCACTGTGTAATTTTCCCTTTGTATATATTGATGTATTCACAATTGCAGAGATATTGAATAATAGAGATCATCGAAAGGAAACTCTTGTTAGACTTGTTGTTTTATGTACCTTGAACTGAGAACATTTATCTATCTTCTTTTAGTAATTACATTGATTGATGGATTCACACATTTATAGGATGATTCCCACCCACTAAATGATGCCCTCAGCACTTGTATACAGATAACCACAGTTGGTGCTTTGCACTTTTATGCACTAGTTTCAAATAAACGCTTAAAATTGTCATATCTAAGGATCAACTTATTGGACTGTTGTGATTTTGGTCTTGCTGTATTTAATAAATCAAGCTCTATATTTCTAAAAGGATGTGGATTATTTGTGTGTGGTGTTTTTCACTGTTTTACTGTAATAAGAGTTGCATAAATACTTCACACATTGAGCATGCCTGCTCAATGCCAAGGTACCAGATGGTGAGCACAGGTTAATTTATGAAGTATATCTGACTTACCCTGACTGGAGTGTTCATCCCTACTTGGACAGGGTGCATACCTCTGCCAACTAGAGACCCCATTTCTAACACCTTGTCTAGTGCATAAAATATGTATGATAATCATACAAAATGCAAAGAGGAATGCAGCAATGAGTGTCATGGTTAGTGAAAACAAGCATATTTCTAAGATGGTTAGTGAATTCCTAACATTTTAAAGCAATTTATAAGTGCAATGCTAAATCATAGCAGTAAAAAACAAGCCAGTGGTTTAAATTTCTTACGATCGATCACCCATCCAACTGGTTTTGCTTAGGAAAATAAAACTGCAATTCAGCTATTTTTCACAGCTTTGCCTTGGAATAACAAACAGTGCTGGGCTAAAGGTCACTTCTTGGCACTGTTCCCGCAGTGGACCCGGGCAGTGGCTGGCTGGTGCTGCAAACGGAAGTGACCTCAGGCTTGATAGCCCTACTGCAAAGACCTTCTAACTTATGGTCTGATACCTGGGTTTTTGTAGTACCTGAGCTCCGGTCTTATCTACAGAGTTATAAAACAAATCCACTCTTGCTAACACTAAAGAATCAACAAGACTAAACTATTTGACGATAAATGCATCATCTTGATTCACATATTGATTATATTCTCCATAACTAAAAACAGTAAAAAGATGTCCGCTACTATAGTGTGCATCCGTCATATTATGGCAGTGTTCATAACTAAAAACAATAAGTAAGCAGACATGATGCCAACGTTTCTTGTGTGCCTCACACTTTCTAAAAAGAGATAAAACACTGGGGGATAATAGCAACGACTTGCGATAATTATCGCAAAACAGGCTTAGCGTGTTTTTTTATCGCTGCCTATCGCTGTATATAATCGCACAGATAACACGCTATTAGCAACATTTATCTCTAATACGATAAAATACCCAGCGATAGCGGCTAAATGCGTGAATATCGCTGGAAATACCTCAATATTCACGCATTAATGCCATGGTGGACTTAGCCTGACAATCCACCTCCCATTGAAGAGACAGGTAAGTCATGTTTTTAGCAGGTGTTAAATTCTAGTGATAATTGCACTTATCGCAACTTTTTTCATTGCTGCGCCTGTGTTGCTAATAGGGGGAAGTTGTGTTAGCGACTGTTTACAGTCGCTTTCAGTTGGGAACGCCTACCTTGCATGTCATTAGCGATGATTATCGCTGGCATGCAAGGCGATAGGAAAACTGCCTGCTATCGCCAGAAAGCTGTCGCTAACGCCTGTTAGTGGCAGCTTGCTGATAGGGAGATAAAAAAAATTGTCGCTTTTGCAGCAAAAAAATGCTGCTAAAGCGGCGATAAGGCCCTTGGTAACATGCCCATTTGAGAGCAGACATAAAAGAGAACTGTCATGGTGTTTATTTATTTATTTATTTATGTGCTTCGATAGCGCCTGAATAAACCCCCGAAGGGGTATCTCCGCGCTTTTGCTAGTTGAAGGAGATTTATACCGTGCCGGGTCACTTTCAGAGGTAGCAAGGCATGTACATGGTTAACTAATAGTAAAAAGGTGGGTCTTGAGGGTTTTACGAAAGGATAGGTGGTTGGTAATGAGTTTAAGTTTAGGGGGAAGAGAGTTCCAGAGAGCGGGTCCCGTATGTGCCAGAGCACGACCTCCCTGACGAGATTTTTTTATTTTAGGGACCTGTAGTAAATGGAGATTACTCGATCGTAAGGATCGGCCTGGGACATAGGGTTGGAAGGCCTTAGTGAGATATTTGGGGCCCTTTCCTGTCAGGCATTTGTGAATAGTACACAGAATTTTAAACTTTGTGCGTTGCCGCACTGGCAGCCAGTGGAGTTTAGCTAGTAGAGGACTGGAGGGAGTTCTAGATGGAACATTAAGGACTAACCTCGCCGCCGTATTTTGGACTACTTGCAGTTTGTTTATTTGGCCTTCATTGGTTGACAAAAGAAGGCCATTGCAGTAGTCCAATCTACTGATCACTAGTGCCTGGACTAGGGTTTTCCTGTGACTATCAGGTATATAGGGGAACACCCTTTTCAACAGTCCAATGGCCCTGAAGCAAGTGCCAGCAACTTGATTGACATGATGTTTAAAAGTCAAGGCTTGATCGAATAACACCCTAAGTTTTTGACAGTCTGCTTTGGGACAGGTACTGGTCCTAGTTCTGTGGGCCACCACTCACCAGACCACAATGTCATGATGTTTATGATACGCTGATGGCTTCACACCCCAACTTTCATTTGGATTCATAGAAAAATGTACCAGAGCACTCTAGGAAATCCACTGGACACGGTATATGAACATCTTTGTGGTACTCAAAAATCCAAATAAGTGTTGATTGCATGTGTTCTCCTTCTTTTCTCTCACAGTCCTTGCTCATAAGACGAATAATCAAAAAAAGGCAGCAGCCATCATGAGTGCTGACATTGTAACATAGCCATCACTTGTTATTCGTCTCATTTGGATTCACCCTGGACACCAACCTCACCCTTGAAGAACGCATTCCAAAAAAACGAAGATGGCCAGAATATCAATCCGTCTAAAAACTGCTGTTCAAGCCATTGTACTCCCATCTCAATGGTGGTATCGCCCTGCTCCATTGCCCAGCAGACATGACACTTGCACACCTTAGGGGTATCCTACATGCTGAGCACATATCATCCAGGGTCTTAAAAAAATATGACCACATCACCCCCCCCATCCTGATCGAACTACATTGGCTTCACTGACAGGCTAATATCATCTTCTAAACAAACTGCATCATTTACAAAGCTATTTTGACCAACACCCCCGACTTATCTTGCAAACAAGCTCACCATATCTGGTTAATCTCAGCACAGCCACAACCATGATCTGGAACAACATCCCTGTATACATCAGGACCGCCACAGTGCTGATTCAATTTAGGAAAGAGTTGAAGACTCATTTCCTTGAAGACTGCTGCATCCATGCACAGAGCTCTGCTGTGTTTTGGCTAGGTATGCAATATAAAAATATAATCTGTACACATACATGCATACCTTTACCAAAAAAAAACATAATCTTTACTACACTCACTGCCAAGGTGAGACTTGGTGGCTTTGCCAATGCTTGTTTAACTGTAGGTATGAGACAGACCACTTGCCAGTAACCTGTTAATGGTCAGTGCTCAAACAGTTGGAGAAGTTTGTCTCCTGACATAGCAAAGTAGGTGCCCACCATCACCGATATTGGGATCAACAGACCCACAACCCGATGTTGTCAATTTATGCATAATCAGCAAGAATATTGATGCCTGTCAATCTCATCATTCCACTTTCATACTTGTTCCATACCACTCTCCCCACAGCCCATGTGCTGTGCTCAACCCACTGCCCTCCTACAAATGGCCTCTGTACCCGGCCTCTGGGGTGAACAACCCAGGTGCTGTGAAGTCAAAGCAAGGACCGTGCTTATCCCCACGGGTGAATGCATTCAAGCTGCGAGGTCGCTGAGTTGGTCAACACTGGCTGATCGACTCCTGAATTTTGGCCTCTCCTGCCGGACTGCGCATTCGCTGTCTGTTGTGAGACATATTGTCAACTTACAGTGGGCTTAGAGCCTTCCCTTTGCTTACCATTTGTTGGCTTTATCGGCACTCTCCTTTACTTGTTTCCTATTTGTTAGCTTATGTAGGCTTTACTTCCTCTTTTTGTGTTTATCACCGTCCTGGAACATGGATGCATGACTTATGTCCTTTCAATGCTTGCTTTTCAAGCACTTCTTTTCTTTTTATTTGAGCACGCTTCCAGGGTGCATGTGTTTACCAGCCGTCTCCCTTTGGTAAGTCTTTTCACTCTCCATGTTCCTCTTTCTCACCTGAGTGTGTTTCCCACCTCCTAACGTAATCTGTGTACTTGTGTGTGCTTGTCTACCGATGCCTTCTCCTCTTGTGCTTCTCCCCATGTCAAAGTTGCTCTTTCTTGTACATTGGCTTTCCCCCAACACTCTACATTACTCTTTCTTCTTGTCTTTTGATTTCCCCACAAACACTCTCTATAATGCTTCAAATCACCAACACCTCTGTATTCCCCCCTCTACTTGCGGCCCCCATATTGCTTCTGCCTGCCTATGTTGCTTTCTCCGATGTTGCTTAAACCACACCTAACCCATGCAAGTTGGATCGGGAACAAAATGAAAAAAAAGTCTGTCATTTTGTAGACAAATGTATGAGTGGTGTGCACACTTACAAAATGACATAGGCGGCCACATCATAGGCTTTTGCATTATTATTATTCTTTAGCCTCTCTTAACAGCATGTCAAAAACAGTTGGCAAAAACAATAGGTCGCTGAGGACAGACCTATTGACTTTGCCAATGCTTGTTTGGGTCTGTTGTGTACCCAGCTTGTGTATCACATGCCTCGGTTTTTGCTTGCCTCATAGAACGTTTGTGCTAGATTAATCTGCTCAGAATAGCTCATCAGTTGGGAGTGTTCCCTGGACAGGTTAAGGAGACTAGTGCAGCCTGGCACACTGTGAACGTGAGCAGTAAAGCTGCCTTTAACCATCAGGCAGTGACCTTAAACATGCAGGCCATTGTTAAGACTATATAATGAAGCTGAAAAGGTTCTTCTGATGCTGGTCAGCAATGGGCCCACTGAATCAGATTTGCTTCTGCAGAAAAGAATGTAGGGGAAGCAAGGCCAACCAGCAATGCAACCTCCGATCAGCTACCACATTGGTCCTGGTTCCAGAGGCAGGCAGAAACTTAGAAAAGATTTCTAGGTTCAGAATTAGGGTTAACCAGGAGGGGTACACTCTGGCCCCCCAAGTGCCATGGCTTCCAGGACTTCATAAACAGCACTTGGGGGTGAGGACTCACTTCAAACCAAAGCCACTAGTGAGGTTCTGAGCAGTTTCCGATGAAAATAGTCACCTGCGCTCTACCAGGTAAGTGGGTTTTTAGGAGCTTGTTTGTACGAATGGCTCAATAGGACAGACATCTGACCCTTGGAATCCACTTCTGTCCTAGATACAAGTGGGAGCTGGTCCAGCCTTTTTAGGTCGAGCCTAGGCAGCGAGCATGCGCTGCACTAGGAAAACAACCTCTTGAAATCGCTCTGGACTTCCGGCCTAAGGGTAGCGGTTATGAGCAACATGAACGCGCTCGCACCACTTGTGGGACTCTGCAGCTGCATTCCTTGCTTGTGTTGCTTGTAACCGCAAGGCTTAGGCCGGAAGTCCACGGGACGCTGCAGCACTTTCACTTTCGCAGCCGCACTTTCACTTTGGACTTCTGGCCTGCTGCAATGTTGGTAGCTCTGGTTGTTAGGCGAAGATCTCCTCGCTGTTCTGTCCAGGGTCAGCTGGCAGTGAGTTTACACAAGGTGCTTGTGCGTGGGCCGGTGTGTTTGCTTTGAGGCAAGGCAGCTCAGATGAAAGCCACTGCCAGCCACCCCGCAATACTTACATTGTGCCTCGTCAATCATGTGCGATGGTGAGAGGGATCGCACTGTCATGGCAGGATCAGATGATACTCATCGCGCCCGAGTTGACAAATCTGTGTGAATTCTGATAGTACTGTGGGCATTTTTAATTTTGAGGCCTGTCTGCTGTGCTCACCTCAGCTGGTGCCGTGGTGTAATGTTGGCTAAATGGTGATTTACTGTCAGAGAGGTCATCCAGTTAGCAGTAACTGCGTCTCTCAAGCCAATGCAGGATGCCATAATCCCCTTCAAAACTGCATCATTTAGCAGATTGATAGAGCGCTTAGCCCGCGCCCCAAAGAGCACAGGGGTTCCTCGAAAGATTCTAAGCCCCTTGGGGAACGTAGAAGCAATATCTCTAATTAGGGGACTGCTGAGGCGTCTCAGCATAGAGATGCTGACATCCCATCTCATTCTAAGCAAAATAAATCCTGTAAATTTCCTGCCAAGAAGCTGAGAAAAGAATCGTTCTCTGGTGACCCCTTTTTGAGATGACAGTAGTCTACAAGGAAACGCACCTACGCACACACCACGCACCAGAAAGAGGAGCCCTGTGGTCTAGCAATCTACCTGCTGCGCATCGCTGTCTTGGTTTCAGTTCAGTGTCTCAGCTGCTACCGCCACTGCCAGGCACCGCCCGATTTTATGCCCTCTTGAGGGCACTTAATACAGCCGCTTCCCCACCTCCCTTGTCCTCAGCAGCTCCAGGGGATTTCACAGGACTTTCATAGGTCTCCCTCTCGGTTTGCTGCAGGAATTGGGTGGAAGCCATGCTGAATCGCGTGCTCCCGCGCCTTACCGAGAGTCAGGGACCAGGACTGGAACAAGGGGGAGTGGGGTGTCGGAGCTGCGGACCAGCTGCTTGGGAGGCGTGTTTAGAGGCATTCTTGTGGAACCTGTAGGGCAGGACAAGCCACCGCCCGGCCACTCTGTCATGTTGCTGGAGGTAAGACCTCCCAGAAGTCTGCTGCTATTATACCCTCTCTTTTACATGTATCTGCCAGCCACTCTTTGCCGTCATCCATTTCTGCCTCTACCGCGGCTGCCACCTACTCCTGTCTTGGACATTCTTTAAGCCTTTTGAATCCAGCTGCTAGCGCCCACGACCAGCCTAAAAGACTTTGCCACAGGACATAAGAAGGTCACCTTGTTTCGCTCCTCACTGCTAGGGGTTTTAGTTTCAGTCACTTTTGGCAACAGCCTTGGGAGCTGGCAGCTGACACACCTGCAGTGAGAACAGCAAGGTGGGGTGTGGCAGCAGTGCTATTGTTGGAGCTCGAGGCTGGAGGCCTTGCTCAACAGCTTGGACGTGGTTTCAGCATCCTTGTCCTCTCATTTAGACACATTTGATATGCAAGCAGACATTCTCAGTTCACCAGCAGACCACATTGTGGGAAATCGATGCAAAACATCGCGGCTTGAATAACTTGATTACCAGGGTCCAGTCAGATTCAGCTGCTGTGTACCATACATGTCCCTGCACATCCACCATTGACGTCATTGCTAGGAAACCTGACAAGCGGGACACAATTCTTGATCGTACTTCCTCTGCGCTTTTCTCACAGACAGCTTCATCTGCGCAACAACAAGATTCTACTGACCCAGTGTGGCTCCTGTATGCAGAGTGTATGACTAGAAATATTGCGCATTTTTTGAAACTCTGCATCAGGCATAGAAAAAATTTGGAGTAGAACTGTTGTGGAATAAAGGATGCGACCGTCTGGGTTAAGATCTCTTCCCTATGCTGTTCTGAAAGTTTAGCACCTTCATATCCTATTTCCCAATCACAGTATTGAATTCTATATGTATGTATCTATTAGGTGTCCTCCTTCAGACTGACTTTGTTAATGTATTCTGATAACATTTATGCTGCTATTTTTAATATTTGATGCTAATGATATTTTTAAATGTTCTCCTCTTTTCAAATCAATATGTATTTTTATATATGTACTTTTATGGTTTTTGTAAATTGAAAAAAAAAATGAATAAAGTTAATGAATTGAATTGGCTCCTGTATGTCTCATGGGGCCTTCTGTAAACTCTGCTTCGTTGACTGCAGATGATTTTCTAATCATCTTTAGTCCCAAACATAATCTTGATCATGTCAAGGCATTAAGAGGAGGTCTGCCCTGGAGCAACCACCATCACTTGAAACTGAGTTGCTAGGTGCAACAACTAACAGGTGAGGGCGCCTCTAGTGCCTCTTCCCCCAAGAATAATACACTTGTCAAGGAGGGGGCAGCGGAGAAGCTCTTTCCTTCCTTGGCTTAAGCTTCTTTAGAAATGTTGGCTGTCTTTTGTTGTTCTTTTTACTTTCTCCGTTATTCACCGCGTTTGTCTCCTGTGAACCCTTGTCCTCGGTGTTCTTGTCATCCTTCTGAAGAACCACGTTCTGGTTCTCGAGAAGAAGTGCAAGCCAAGGAAGGAAAGAGCTTCTCCGCTGCCCCCTCCTTGACGAGTGTATTAGACATGTGACCTTCACAAAGAAGAGAAATAGAGAAACCAAAGAGATCGGGTATCACACAGTGGAAAAGGCGCCTTGCAGCATCATTTCCTGATACGTATATAAGACGTCCTATCAAAAAAGTACAGCCCTGAAGAAGACCTTGTTAAAAAACATGAAGTGTCGGGTCCCACATACGCAAGGTCGAAACGCGTCGGCAGTGACAAAATAAAGGCTTGGAGTAAGCTAAAAGAAAGAAATACTGACCCCATTTGGGCAGCAGAGTGGAAACCTCGTTGCTCCCCCATAGCACATTGTTGAATTATATCTCCAACCCTATACAGGAACTAAAAACTAGGATATCCTGAGGACCAAATGCAGGTTAGGTCCTAGGAAATGTTAACTACAAATTTAGGATGAAAAATCAAACTCTATATATGTCAAAAAACTGGTAGTGAACTGTAAATGTTTTGTAAGTATTGTAAAATACTGTGCATTATTGCTGTTGAGTATTTAATCACATGTGGTGTGTTTTCTAATAGAATAATGTTGTATATGTTGTGTATATAAGTGTATTTGCATATAATTGTTTTCATGTATTGAGCAGAAAGAAATATCCGTGGTGTAAATAAGGCCAAACAAAAAAAAGGTTTTTGAAGTTAAAAAAACACAAATTAATTGTTGCCGAAGTCAATAAAAAGAACTGTTTGAGGCAAAAGAAGAGCAGTGTGATCTATAGTATACAGAGGTATTCTGTGTTCATGAATATAATAGTAAAAGATTCCAGCCTCTGAATTCCTAAAATAGAATCCACCCCTTGTTGTTTACTTAAAGAGGGCTTGGCCACCTATTTTTCAACCATGGTTATTGCAAAACTTTTCTATTATGTCGCAGATACCTCATTTTTCCAGTGCCTGGGACTGGAATTTGCAGCAGACTCTCAACTGGGTATCGTGAACTTTTACAATAACATCCAATTAGCAGATAGAGGCAGTATCTTGTTGAAACAGCACTGTGGTCTGGACTACCTTAATTCCAGAGCAGGCAAAGAGTTGGGTATGATCGGGGAGGCGACTTTGATGCCCATCTTAGCCCCCCAGATCTCAAGACGCTTGCGAGATAGGTGACTGTGAAAGGAATCCTTCTCATTTTTCTCATGATGAATTTGGCAGTCATATCAGCCATCAGATGATGACATTTAACCTGTATTTTGTGAATGAATACTGTTAGACCTGACATCATTGGCTTGAGTCTCTCCTCCATTTTGTTCTGTTTTGCCTCCTCTGTTTATGATGTTTTGCTGGTATATCGCTCTGGGCACTGTGCCACTGCTGATCAGTGCCACGGTGCAAGTGCTCCCTATGTTAAATTACTGTATTGATTGAATTCCATGTTTGGCTTATTTGGTTTACTGTCAGTCCCTAGTCTAGTGCACGCGGAGTAAATACAAATGCCGCTAGTGGGCTTGCAGCACGTGTTGTGCCACACACACAAGCGGCCTAGTAAAAGTATTTCTACAGGTCTGTCATTGCGAGACCTACGTGCAGTCTTGTACTGTCACGTAGACTGCGCAAGTAAGCCTACTTGCCAGTCCTCCACACCTTCCCTTCACTTCATATTAGTCACCCCTGTGGTAGGCCCGAGGGCAGGGTGCGTTGGAAGTATAAGGTAGGACAGGCCTGATGAAGTTGGCATGTCCTAATAGTGAACTACCGCCATATTCGTACTTCACTATCGTAAGGTCGCCTGCTCTCGATTAGTTAGAATGGGCTGCCGGGATTATTAATGGTATGAATCTAGCGGGCTCGGGGAGCATGGTGCAATATCGAGTTTGGTATCCCTGAACTCGGAGTTTGATAACGCATCCGTTTGGGTGGATGGTTTTTGGACTCTGGGTTTGAAAGTAGCATTTTTAGAAAGTGACTATTTTCTTGTCTAACTATTTCTGGTTTCTGCTGGTTTGGTGTGTGTGTGACAGGGGCTGGGTAGCTCCAGAGTTCTGAATGAGTCAGTGTGGGGTGAGTGGTACATCTGCATTGAGAGTAGGGGAAGAGTAGCTCTTGATAGCCGGCCCTGCCCGATACAATGCTGGCTACACCTCCTGCCGAGGGACGGATAGCTCTGCTCCTGCCAGTGACAATACTGGCTCCACCTCCTGCTGGGCGTCTGAGGACCCAGCCCTGCACCGTGAATCGGCCAGGTGTCTCTGCCTGGCTACTCCCACAACAGACCCGGAATGAGGGGGAGTTCCCGTGCATGGACAAAGGGATCAAAGCCGAAAAGGGGTATAAGAGAAGGAACCAAGACTTTAGATCAATTCTGACAAGGAACCCTGAAGCAAGGACAAGAAGCCTGCTGATCCAAGGACTTGCCTACCCCTTCTGCCAGAGTGCTGTTTGCTGGGGGGAATCCTGCAGTCACTTCTTTATTTTTGTCAAGGAACCAGGAGAGAGGAACTGAGTGTGTACTCTCGAACTTTGCCAAGGAAATCTCCAAGGCCTGGAAGAATGCCGGCCTCCTGTTGAAGTCACAGGGCTAAAGGACTTCACCGTTTGCTAAAAAATGCTTGTTGCTAGAACCTGAGACTCCAGCACCTCTGAAAGAATCCAGCAATCTCGACGCCGACGGACGCCGACGAATCCAGCTCGACATCGTGAGTTATGGCTCCAGTGTCCCGCTTCCTCGACGCCGGCCCCAATTGACGCTAGCAGCGAAGCCGCTGCTGACGCCTCGACCCCGCGCCCTCTCGACGCCGTGAGCGCAGCTGACTCTTGCAACATCATCATCGAAATCGACGTCGACTGAGGCCTGATCGACACCGAAGTCGCGACGCCGGACAGCTCGACGCTTCTGATCATCGTGTGCTTCACTTTTCCAAGGTACTGTGTTGTTGGGGGTCCGTGTGACTCCGGGCTCGACGTAGCGCTCCTCGCGGTCGACGCCGAACCTTTGGATTAACTTTGCCTCGACGTTGTGTGACTCCCGTTTGGGTTACATTGTTGCCATGAACTGTGATCTAAAGAAAAAGACTTGCCTTTTGTTACTAAAGACTTTGTGCTAAGAAGAAACTACGCTTGAACTATTATTTTTCCTTCCAAGAGTATTTATTAAGATTGTGGTATATTTTTGTCGTTATTGGGTCTTGTGCTAAGCCTTATATAAACATTCGTATTTTTATAATACTACTGTGTCGTGTCCATTTGTAGTGTCTTCACTTTATTACTGTATGTTGTCGTAAATGCTTAACGCACTGCCTCTGAGATAAGCCTATCTGCTTTGCCAAGCTACCAAGGAGGTGAGCAGGGGTTATCTAAGTGTGTGATCCCCTTCCCCTGACTAGAGGAGGTGAGTCCCTATTTGTCAGAAGTGTATACCTCTGCCAACTAGAGACAGCCAAGTCTAACATTGGTGGGTCAGCAGTGAGGATTTGAACTTTGCGTTTACGACCCATGTGCAGTGATTAGTGTACGCTACATAGTGAAAGCAGACCATAGCGCAGCCACAATCTATTTTTTGGATAGGATATTCTATTTTTGTTTCCGCTTTTCTGAAGCTTGTTCGAACACTGCCAGTTTTGACCATGAATGACGCAGGAATCACTACCCCTGTTGTTGTTGTGGAGGAATTTGATAGGAAAAATATCAAGAAATACAAGAAAGATCTGCTGAAATCCTTTTGCGAGCAGTTTAAAGTTCCTATCACAGGCCTCTCAAAAAAGGAGGAATATCTCAAAGCATTGGAAGCCTGGTTAGAGGCCAGAAATCCCTCTGATGCGGTGGTGGTACCGCCAGGGGAAGGGGAGGAGGAGGTGCAAGTGAATGGGCCCGTGTCTCCTCCCGGTAGCAGTGTTTCCTCTAAAGGTCTTTCCCCTGAAGAAAGAGAAGAAAGGGCGAAGGAACGAGCCTACAACATGGAAATGGCAAAATTTAAGATAGATGGGCAGTTGGAGATAGAGAATGCAAGAGGAAGGAGAGAAGCTGACATGGAGATCAAAAGATTGGAGTTCGAAAGAGAAAAGTTAGCTTTTGAACATGAGAAAATGGTGAGGGAGATGGAGCTCCAAGCGAAGAGTTTAGAGTTGAATCCCTCTGGTGGCAGCATCCCATCTGTGCCTGCAGAAAGTAGGTTTTATTTTCCCAAAGATGTGATCAAAGATTATCATAAGAATGAAGATATTGGCCAATGGTTTAAAGCGTATGAGTTAGCACTGTTGGCCCACCGGGTCCCTGAGAAGGATTGGGGAGCGGGGTTGTGGGGTCGCTTTGTGAATGAGGGGAGAGATACCCTGTTAGATATTCCTATGGAGGATAGGATGTCGTATACTCATATGAAGGATGCTTTAATGTTGAGGCATGGCCTAACCCCAGAGAAGTACAGACAAGCATTTAGAGAATGTAAGAAATTGCCTGGTACGACATGGGTTGAGTATGTGTCATATTTTTGCAGAGCCATGGATGGTTGGGTAAAGGGCAGCAAAGTGGAAAGTTACAAAGCTCTTTATGATTTGTTTGCTCGGGAGCACTTGTTGAATACCTGTTTTCCAGAGCTGCGCCAGCACCTTATTAATAGCAAGATATCTAACCCTAGAAAACTTGCTGAGGAGGCGGACCGCTGGGTCAGTACCAGTGTCCACAAGGGTCCAGTGGGAGACTCAGCCAAAGGTGAGCAGGGTCCTCAGCAGAAGAGTGGGGGGGACAAGGGTAAACAGAAGGAGTCCCAGAAAGGGCCCCAAAGTAATTCCCAAGGGAACCAAAGGAAAGGTTCCCAGCCTCCCCCTGTGAAGAAATCCGGAGCCCCGACAGGTAAACCTGTTCATAGGGGCCCAATGACCTGCTATGTTTGTAAGCAGGTGGGACATCGTTATTACGATCCCCAGTGTCCTATGAGGGACTAGAATGCACCACCACGTGCACCCCCCGTCAGTTGGCGAGTGTAGCCCTGGGAGGGGAGGAGATGGTTGCCCATGGTGGGAGGGGTCCCGCAGAGATGTCCCTGGTCTCGCTAGGAGACATGGAAATGGTCCTGCCACCCCCTCTGCCTAGAAACACTAATAAATATAGGCAGTGGATGACCATTAATGGCCATAGAGTGGAAGCTCTCAGAGACACCGGAGCGAGTGTGACAGCTGTCAAGTGTTACTTGGTGTCCAGAGAGCAGGTGGTTCCCCACGCATTCTACCCCGTGATAGCTGCCGACAACTCCCAGAAAGAGTGTGAGGTAGCTCAGGTTTCCTTTGAATGGGGGGGGAGTTTCAGGTACTCTTCAGGTTGCTGTGAGGCCCGCCATGCCTGTTGATTGTCTCCTGGGCAATGATTTGGAAGACTCCCCTTGGGCTAAGGTGGAGCGAGCATCGCATTTGAAAATGTTGGGTGTGCCAGAGTGGGTGTGTGCGACCACTCGATCGATGACAGCGACTAAGGGTGTTGATGGGGTCCTGGAGCCTGAAAGTATGGCCCAGGACCCAGCTGTGAAGAGAAGAGGCAGGAGGCGCGGGAAACCGGCCCCCACCGTTCCCGTGGTCCAGGAGGAGGTAGACCCTGAGGGGGATGCCCTGGAGCCCACAGGGCAACAAGTTGCTGAACTGGGAGACCTGCCCGAGCTGACCCATGGCAGCAGGATGGTGGTCCTTCCAGGGAAGAATTTTGTGCAGAACAGAAAGTGTGCCCTTCTCTTGTGGGTATGAGGCAGCAGGCCTCAGCCCAGACCGCAGGTGGTCAGTCAGGATCGCATTTTGTCTACTGGGAGAACGACCTCCTGTATAGCGAGCCTAAGGCTGCTGAGCCTGGGTCAGCCCGTGTGCTGTTGGTACCCCAGCGCTTCAGAGCCTTCCTACTGGGTTTGGCTCATGACGTTCCGTTAGCTGGACATCTGGGGCAGGACAAGACCTTGTCACCCATTTTTATTGGCCCCAGATGAGAAGGGATGTAGACATCCATTGTAAAACCTGTCACACTTGCCAGGTAAGTGGGAAAAGCGGAAGGAAGCAGAAGGCTCCCCTCCAACCTTTTCCAGTCGTCAGTACCCCCTTTGATGGGGATTGACATTGTTGGGCCCCTGGACCCCAAGACAGCCCTGGGCAACAGGTTCATCCTGGTCTTGGTGGACCATGCCACACGGTACCCGTAAGCCATCCCTCTCCGAATAGTGACGGCCCCCGTGGTGGGTCGGGCACTGATGGTTGTTTTCTCCCGCATGGGGTTCCCCAGAGAGGTGGTGTCAGACCGAGGCACCAACTTCATTTCCAATAATATGAAGTCTCTGTGGAAGGAGTGTGGGGTAACCTACAAGTTCACCTCTCCTTACCACCCTCAAGGTAATGGGCTGGTTGAGAGATTCAACCGGACCCTTAAAGGCATGATCATGGGTCTTGAAGAACCAATGAGGGGTAAATGGGACGTCCTCCTGCCATGCCTGCTGTTTGCTTACCGTGAGGTGCCACAAAGGTCTCTAGGGTTCAGCCCCTTTGAGCTTTTGTATGGACACCCGGTAAGAGGACCTTTGAGTCTGGTCAAAGAAGGCTGGGAGCAATCTCCCAGGAAACCTCCCCAGGATGTATACAGTTACATGCTGGTCTTCAGGAACCAGACTCTGCGCTTCAGAGATCTTGCTCAGGCAAATCTGGAGGCCAGCCAGGAAGAGATGAAGCGGTGGTACAACCGGAATGCCACTCTGGTCGAACTTCAGCCTGGTCAAGAGGGTTGGGTCATGTCCCCTGTGGAACCTTGTGCGCTCAAGGACAGGTGGACTGGACCGTTTAAGGTTGTGGAGAAGAAGAGCGATGTCACCTACTTGGTGGACTTGAAATCTCCCAGGAACCCCTTGAGGGTGCTGCATGTCAACCGTTTAAAGCTCCACTTAGAAAGGTCCGAAGTGGGCATGCTCCTGGCTACAGATGCTGGAATGGAGGAGGAGAGTGAGCCTCTTCCTGACCTCCGGTATGCAAAAGAGCAAGATGGGTCAGTGGATGGTGTTGTCCTCTCTGACACACTGACCCTTGAGCAGCAGCAAGATTGTCGCCAACCGTTGGGACAATTCCCTGATCTGTTCTCCTTGATTCCTGGTGTCACTCACTGGTGTGTCCATGACGTGGACACCGGGGACAGCCCTCCTGTGAAGCACAAGGCTTACAGGGTGACTGACAAGGTCCGAGCATACATTAAGGAGGAGGTCTCCAAAATGTTTGCCTTAGGGGTGGTTGAGTCTAAGGGTGGGCGGGCAACTCCGCTACGCTCACGGAGTGGGCGTAGTGCTGCCTACTCCGCACTTTGCGGAGTATGCGTAGCCGGCAGCACTACGCCCACTCCGTGGGCGTTGCGGAGTTGCCCGCCACCCGCCTCTCTCCCGCCCTCCCTATATACTTTAATCTAAATGGTATAAAGAATTAAAAGGCACTTACCTTGCCCGCCGCTGCCCGCCGCGTCCCCGGGGGTCCCTCTCTTCATCGCCGCCGTCTTGGATAGTAATGCGCATGCGCGGGCGGCCGCGCATGCGCATTTCTCGTGAGAAATGCGCATGCGCGGCCGCCCGCGCATGCGCATTACTATCCAAGACGGCGGCGATGAAGAGAGGGACCCCCGGGGACGCGGTGGGCAGCGGCGGGCAAGGTAAATGCCTTTTAATTCTTTATACCATTTAGATTAAAGTATTTAGGGAGGGCGGGAGGGAGGCAGGCCTGTGGTGCGTAGTGGGGCTACGCGGAGTGCGGAGGTGGGCGTAGTTTCTCGCCCACTTCGCGTAGCTCCGCGAAGCCCCACTCCGCCCACTCCGCCCACTCCGCCCAGGGTTAGTTGAGTCCTCTAGCAGTCCTTGGGCCAGCCCAGTCGTTTTGTTCCTGAAGGCTGCAGCGCCTGGTGCTTCACCCGAACTTCGGTTTTACGTGGATTACCGAGGTCTCAATTCAGTCACCAAGACTGACGTGCACCCCATCCCCAGAGCTGATGAGCTCGTAGATCGGTTGGGGGCTGCCCGGTACCTTAGTACTTTTGATCTGACGTCTGGGTACTGGCAGATCGCCTTGACTGATGGGGCAAACGAGAGGTCCGCATTCTCCACACCAGATGGGCTCTACCAGTTCCGGGTTATGCCCTTTGGGATGAAGAATGCCCCTGCCACCTTCCAGAGGTTGGTCAACCAGGTCTTGGCTGGACTGGAGGATTTCAGTGCCGCCTACCTGGATGACATCGCAGTGTTCAGCGCCAGTTGGGAGGAACACTTGCGCCACCTCCAGGAAGTGTTGTTGGCCCTGCACAGAGCAGGCCTCACAATCAAAGCCAGTAAGTGCCAGACTGGACAGTGTTCCGTGGTGTACTTGGGGCACCAAGTAGGGAGCGGCAAGGTGGCCCCCCTGTAACCCAAGATCGATACCATCCTGGCGTGGCACCGCCCAAAACCCAAACGAAGGTGATAGCCTTCTTAGGACTCACGGGTTACTAAAGGAGGTTCATCAAGGATTATGGTAACATTGTGCACCCCTTGGTGTTGCTGACTTCCAGGAAGCAGCCACGAAATGTGATTTGGACTGACGCCTGTCAAACGGCATTTGACACCCTGAAAACTGCAATGTGTACGGCACCCATACTCCAGGCACCCGACTTTTCTAAAGAATTTGTTGTCCAAACGGACGCTTCAGAGCATGGCGTGGGGGCTGTTCTAGCTCAGGTGAATGAAGAGGGCCGAGACTTACCCGTAGCCTTCATCAGTAGGAGGTTACTTCCCAGGGAACAGAGGTGGAGTGCGATAGAGCGAGAAGCATTTGCTGTGGTCTGGGCGCTGAAGAAGCTAAGACTCTACCTGTTTGGGACTCACTTCCGTGTTCAGACAGACCACAGGCCCCTCAGATGGTTGATGCAGATGAGGGGTGAGAATACAAAACTGTTGAGGTGGTCTATTTCCCTACAAGGGATGGACTTTACGGTGGAACACCGCCCTGGTACAGATCACGCCAATGCTGATGGTCTGTCCAGATTTTTCCGCCTTAGTGATGAGGACTCCCTAGGTCAAGGGTAGTTCTCCCCACATTTCAGCTGGAGGGGACACGTGTTAGACCTGACATCATTGGCTTGAGTCTCTCCTCCATTTTTTCTGTTTTGCCTCCTCTGTTTACGATGTTTTTGCTGGTATATCGTTCTGGGCACTGTGCCACTGCTGATCAGTGCCGCGGTGCAAGTGCTCCCTATGTTAAATTACTGTATTGATTGAATTCCATGTTTGGCTTATTTGGTTTACTGTCAGTCCCTAGTCTAGTGCACGCGGCGTGCCGGGGTTTGTAAATACAAATGCCGCTAGTGGGTTTGCAGCACGTGTTGTGCCACCCACACAAGCGGCCTAGTAAAAGTATGTCTACAGGTCTGTCATTGCGAGACCTACCTGCAGTCTTGTACTGTCACGCGGACTGCGCAAGTACGCCTACTTGCCAGTCCTCCAAACATTCCCTTCACTTCATTTTAGTCACCCCTATGGTAGGCCCGAGGGCAGGGTGCGTTGGAAGTATAAGGTAGGACAAGCCTGACGAAGTTGGCATGTCCTAATAGTGAACTACCGCCATATTCGCACTTTACTATCGTAAGGTCGCCTGCTCTCCATTAGTTAGAATGGGCTGCCCGGATTATTAATGGTATGATCCTAGCGGGCTCGGGGAGCATGGTGCAATATCGAGTTTGGTATCCCTGAACTCGGGGTTTGATAACGCATCCGTTTGGGTGGATGGTTTTTGGACTCTGGGTTTGAAAATAGCGCTTTTAGAAAGTGACTATTTCCTTGTCTAACTATTTCTAGTTTCTGCTGGTTTGGTGTGTGTGTGACAGGGGCTGGGTGGCTCCAGAGTTCTGAATGAGTCAGTGTGGGGTGAGTGGTACATCTGTATTGAGAGTAGGGGGAGAGTAGCTCTTGATAGCCGGCCCTGCCCGATACTATGCTGGCTCCACCTCCTGCCGAGCGACTGATAGCTCTGCTCCTACCAGTGACAATACTGGCTCCACCTCCTGCTGGGCGTCTGAGGACCCAGCCCTGCACTGTGAATCGGCCAGGTGTCTCTGCCTGGCTACACTCACAACAGACCCGGAATGAGGGGGAGTTCCCCTGCATGGACAAAGGGATCAAAGCTGAAAAGGGGTATGAGAGAAGGACCCCTGAACCAAGACTTTAGATCAATTCTGACAAGGAACCCTGAACCAAGGACAAGAAGCCTGCTGATCCAAGGACTTGCCTACTCCTTCTGCCAGAGTGCTGTTTGCTGGGGGGGGAATCCTGCAGTCGCTTCTTTATTTTTGCCAAGGAACCAGGAGAGAGGATCTGAGTGTGTACTCTCGAACTTTGCCAAGGAAATCTCCAAGGGCTGGAAGAGTGCCAGCCTCCTGTTGAAGTCACAGGGGTAAAGGACTACACCGTTTGCTAAAAAGTTCTTGTTGCTGGAACCTCAGACTCCAGCACCTCTGAAAGAATCCAGCAATCTCGACGCCGACGGACGCCGACGAATCCAGCTCGACATCGTGAGTTACGGCTCCAGTGTCCCGCTTCCTCGACGCCGGCCGCTGGGCCCGATCGACGCTAGCAGCGAAGCCTCTGTCAATGCCTCGACCCCGCGCCCTCCCGCTTCTTCGACGCCGGCCCCGATCGACGCTAGCAGCGAAGCCGCTGCTGACGCCTCGACCCCACGCCCTCTCGACGCCGTGAGCGCGGCTCACTCTTGCAACATCATCATCGACATCGACGACGACTGAGGCCTGATCGACACCGGACAGCTCGACGCCGCTGATCATCTTGTGCTTCACTTTTCCAAGGTATTGTGTTGTTGGGGGTCCGTGTGACTCCGGGCTCGACGTAGCGCTCCTCGCGGTCGACGCCGAACCTTTGTATTAACTTTGCCTCGACGTTGTGTGACTCCCGTGTGGGTTACATTGTTGCCAAGAACTGTGATCTAAAGAAGAAGACTTGCCTTTTGTTACTAAAGACTTTGTGCTAAGAAGAAACTACGCTTGAACTATTATTTTTCCTTCCATGAGTATTTATTAAGATTGTGGTATATTTTTGTCGTTATTGGGTCTTGTGCTAAGCCTTATATATAAACATTCATATTTTTATATTACTACTGTGTCGTGTCCATTTGTAGTGTCTTCACTTTATTACTGTATGTGGTCGTAAATGCTTAACGCACTGCCTCTGAGATAAGCCTATCTGCTTTGCCAAGCTACCAAGGGGGTGAGCAGGGGTTATCTAAGTGTGTGATCCCCTTGCCCTGACTAGAGGAGGTGAGTCCCTATTTGTCAGAAGTGTATACCTCTGCCAACTAGAGACAGCCAAGTCTAACAAATACAGTTCTATGAATGTTTTTTTCCCTCCAGTTTTTGTGGGTAAAGGGCCGGGCTCTGGAGCTGATTTTATTCCACTTTCTCTCACCCTAGCGGCTTCAGCAAGTGAACACTTAGTACATAACCTCGCCATGAGCAACCATCTTCCTCCAAACCTTGCTATTAACATCAGCAGATGGTAGGCTAGGATAATTACTGGCATCATTGCTAACAAGAGTACGGGCACCCGTATTAAATGGGAGTTTGTTAATGCCAAAACTCTTACTTCTCTGCTAGTCGAGGGCAATAGCACCCTCGTTGAAATTTGTCTAGATGCAGAGGCTGATGCAGTCAGTATCAAAGGCGCTTTCAACAATCTCTCAGAGGCAAAGTTATAATCATAACATAAAGTGCCTTATGTAGGCCCTGTGAGGGCAAAGTCCTGGTTAGATGGAGCACGTTCAAAGCCTTAAAGAGTTGATGGTCTCACTCCACTCCCAGCCCAGGTCTGCTGTTGAGGTCCTGCACTGTAGGAAGTTAAAACAAGCATTGGAATAGCCAATAGGTCTCGCTTTTGGGACCTTATAAGTATTTAGTTATGCAGCAGAATATCCTTGGTGCAACAACACCAACTGTTGCATGGCTAAACACTTATAAGGTCCCAAATGCGAGACCTATTGGCTATGCCAATGCTTGTTATATCTTCCACAGGTTCAGTAGTGTTCTGAAGAAGGTAACTATGGGCATCACATTTATGCTGCCACCAACTTGATGGTGGGGGTGACTCCTGCCCTCAAAAAAGAAAAATGTTCTGGGCGGTAACCCTACCTACATAGCAGCAGTTCCTTTGTACCCTACTGCAAACAATCCCAGAGTGCCTCGCTTTCCCTAAATACAACATTGCAGAATCTTTCCTCCTCTGCGTAGCGCTTGTGTGGCTACCGAGAAGGGAGCAACCCCTCCTGTGTGCTCACCTGTTGGGGGGTACCAAAGGGGATGATGGACGGAGTGTTTGAGCAAATCAAACGCTCCACCCCAGTCGACTGATCTGGGTTTAATCCATCACCATTCTTTAGCTCACTCCACCAACCCGGTTCAGACATGCCCATATGCAAATCAGTCGGACCCTGTGCCTCATGGGAACAGTCCAGCCTGAACTGCCAAGCCATGTCTTCCCTAGACCGGAAACAAGCATCCTGGGACCAGTTTCGGATTCATAATCCTCATCAGCCAGGCTATCTTGAATCCAGTGGTAGAGTGAGCAAGGGATCGCTTTGTTCGCCCTAAATTGGCAGGGTATGCCCAGACCCGGGTCACTTGCTGACTTTTTTTTTACTTATTGGAATGTTGTTTTCTCTTGTTTATCTCTTATGTCCTTCACGTGGCTGTTTGTGATAAGATTGTTCACAAATAAATACTGTGACCAAAAGTTTGTGTCTTGTAAAAATACCAGTAAAGAAAAGAACAACCTGGACCCTGACACTGGGTGCTGTCTGCTTGTGGTAATATTGCACGATCATAAGAAACCAGTTCAGTTCTCCTATCACACACGCTCTATTCACTGTAATTTTGATTTTAAATACTTCCATTAGTGGTAAAGTAGAAGCAAGAAATCCATTCAAATATAGACAGCCCAAGAGCACACAATTTGAGCACATTGGATGGAAGGATGCAAGTAAAATACGTCTCTCCTGGTTGTATTGTTTCAATATTGTTGCAACGTGTAATTTCACAAAATATCACGGGAAAAATACACAAATTCACACACCTAGACTATGAGCAAGGCAGAGGAAGCGCTCTCCATCAGAGGATGTAAGCAAAGAACAAAGGGAAGCATGCAATGCTTGGGTTTATCTGAGCCTCTGGCAGCCTCATGGACCACATTTAATTCCATGGTTCTTCACTCACTGTGACCCTCTAGGTCTAGAGCAGAGGTCTTCAATCTGTGGGGCGCGACCCCCAGGGGGGTCGTGGAGTCCTTGGATGGGGGTCGCAGATTCTCTGAGTGCAGTTCCTGGCTTGGGCTGATCGGGGGTGCTCATGGTGGAGGCCTAATTCACACCGAGGTGTGAAAAACATCACCGCCTCATTAACAAGTAAAATGTCTTTTAAAGACCTGTCAAGTACTCGGGTGTGGCTGTGTGTCACTGAAGCCATTTCGAGCTGGGGGAGGAGGGGAAGTGGGGGGCGGGGGGGCGGGGGGAGCAGGCTGTAGAGTAGCCCTTTGAGGTCAATGGATATTGCGCACCTGGAGCTGTGGGTCCCGTGACACATCCCCCACCCCCAGCAGGGAGGCACAGAGATGCCCTCCCATGATCGGGAAAGAAGGAAGAAGACGCAGAGAGATACTGCCCCCCCCCCCCCAATGAGAGAGGCACAGAAAAGGTGGGTGGATGGATGGATGTAAGGATGAAGGATGGATGGATGTGTGAAAAGGTGGGTGGATGAATGATGAATGGGTGGATGAAAGGGTGGATGGATGGATGAAAGGGTGGATAAATGAAAGGGTGGATGGATGAAAGGGTAGATGGATGAAGGATGTATGGATGGATGGATGTGTGAAAAGATGGGTGAACGAATGATGGGTGAATGGGTGGATGTATGAAGGATGGATGTATGGATGGAAGGATGAAAGGGTGGATGGGTGAAGGATAGATGGATGAAGGATAGATGTATGGATGGAAGGATGAAAGGGTGGACGGATGAAGGATGAAGGATGAATGGGTGGATGAATGGATGAAAGGGTGGATGAATGGATGAAAGCGTGGATAAATGGATGAAAGGGTGGATACATGGATGAAAGGGTGGATAAATGGATGAAAGGGTGGATGAATGGATGAAAGGGTGGATGGATGGATGGAAGGGTGAAAGGGTGGACTGATGAAGGATGGATGGATGGAAGGGTGGATGGATGTATGGATGGATAAAAGGTTGCATGGATGAATGAAGGATTTGTGAAAAGGTGGGTGGATGAATGATGGGTGGATGGGTAAAGGATTGATGGATGAATGATGGATGTATGGATGTAAGGATGAAAGGGTGGATGAATGAAAGATGGATGTATGGATGTAAGGATGAAAGGGTGGACGGGTGAAAGATAGATGGATGAAGGATGGATGGATGGATGAAAGGGTGGATGGATGGATGGGAGGATGAAAGGGGGAATGGATGTATGGATGGATAAAAGGTTGCATGGATGAATGATGGATGGATGGATGTGTGAAAAGGTGGGTGGATGAATGATGGGTGGATGGATGGAAGGGTGGATGGGTAAATGATGGATGTATGGATGGAAAGATGAAAGGGTGGATGGATAAAGGATGGATGGATGGATGGAAGAATGAAAGGATGGATGGATGTGTGAAAGTGTGGGTGGATGAATGATGGATGGAATTGATGAGGTCTAAGGCGCATTTACGGTTGTCAAAAGATGATGATGAGGAGTACCAGTTTCTAGAAACTTTTGTCAGAAGGGGGTCCTTACCCCTAAAAAGGTTTTACAAGGGGGTCTCGGGATCAAAAAGTTTGAAGAACTCTGGTCTAGAGTGAGACCAGCCAGAGGCAAAGCAGACCAATAGGAACAGTCCAGCTGTGCTGCCAGGCCGGCCCCCTCCAGAGGGGGACCCAGGCATCCTCAGCCCGCACCATCCTTATGAGGCCCTGTCACTGAGGTACAGCTGTGGTCCTGCAGCGCTGTGTTCGCGGGAGCCACGCCCGAAAACAAGCATTTGCAATGCAACAGGTCTCGCATTTGCAAAAGTTAGAGCTATTGGCATTGTAAACGACAAACGTTTTATTTATGTGTTGATTTTGAAAACAGATACATAAATGGCATTGTCATTTTCAATGCCAATAGCTTAATCCCTCGCAAATGCGAGGACTAATTGAAGCAATACCAAAGCACAAAGATACTAGAATGTAGATTTTAGCATTATATGCCAATAACACCTTTAAAGTACTCGTAGCACCTGTATGTGTGCCCGGGAAGCAGACGGAGCCAGACCTGCTATACAGAACGGGTGAGGAATAGAAGGGGACTGAATTCCTTTTAGCTACATGCTTGGTTGGACCTGGCCCATTTAAAGCGTAAAGTGTAGTGCTCAAAATGCGTAAAAATGTACAAGTAAATTACTGTCACATTTTACACTTACGCATTACACAGCAAAAACAGGCATGCTTGCCCAGAGGAAAAACACATGGTAATTAAGTGCCGAGACTCAACTAAACCTCTGTTAAGTTTGGAGGGAAGTAAAACAAAAATGGAGTAGGGAGGGCGGGGTTTATCTCCCAACAATATACATTTGGAGATGCAGGGGCTGTAAAAAATGTAAAGAGACAACAAACACTTGTTAGCAAGTTGCAGGTGTTTGTAAACACCCGTAAAGTACTCAGGCCAGCTGTATGTGTGCCTGAGAAGCTGCCGGAGCCGGAACTGCTATACAGAACGGGTAGGAGGTTGGGGGGGGGGGGGGGGGCAGCCTAAAGTCCTTTTAGCCTAATGGCGCTGCGTGCCGGTCCAGCAGGCAGGTTCTTCTATATACTTCTCCAGCACGTAAACACAATAAAAAAAATAATTACACATACAAGCAAACTTGCCTTTGTAACACAAGTGAAATGTCACCTACAAGCAGCTATAACTATTTTCTTTGTAAATAACATAATTTACTTTTTATAGGCAACGTTGTAGCATAAGTAAAAAATTTGCTGACTTTACAGTTTTCATGAAACAGGTTCAAAATGTAGCGCCAGCTCACAAAAATATGGTCTGGGGCATAGTGTGCAGCAAAACTAGCATGTTTCTACTGCTGCTAGCTTTTGCATATATATAACACAAGTAGAAATACACCGAAAAGCAGACATGCCTATTGGCTTTGTCAATAGTTCTTCTTCCTGAAACAAATACCAAAAAAATAAAGTTTCCGCTCGTATGTGCTAATTTGTAGCATAAGACAAATGTTTGAGGCTTAAGGGGGCAGAATCGAGTCACAGACCTAGCTCACAATTCGGTAATTATGGACATACTTGAGATCACTGTGGCTACCAAAAACAAAATAAATGTTGTTTGTATGTAGTTAACCTAGTATGGTCGAGTTATAATAGCGCATGCTCACAAAAAAATACATAAACGTTGGTTTGCAGAATGTAACCATGGACTGTGTACAACGGCGCAATATATTAGGACTTTCTTTGTGCTATAAGGACATTGCAAATTCTGAAAAGCTACAAAGTTAAAATCTCGTCTTTTCCCTTTTATTAACACTTTACTTTCACGATGCAAGTGTAATCTGTAAATACAATGCAATAAATACAGCTAGCTTTGATGAACACAATGATTTGATTTGATAACAATTTATAATGCGCAAAACAATAACCCGCAGGTATCAAGGCGCCTAACAATAAAATCAGAAAGTAGAACCATTCATCCATTACACATAGGCTTGCCGGAAGAGGCAGGTCTTAAGAGCAATACGAAATGTCTGTAGCGAGGGTAAGGACCTGAGATCCAGAGGGAGATCAATGCAGACAGAAATTCTGCTGCAGTGTGATGTTTCGGTGACAAATTCAGCACTTCTGAACGGAAGGTAGGATACCTTCATTAAAAGCTACGTAGAAGGGCGACTTCGATTGTAATCTATTTGAAGGCTGCATCTGTGGGATGCCAATTAACCACAGCAGGATGCTGGAGGTGTGCGGGCACGTAGGAATGTGAAAAAAACATCGACCACTACCGCATAGTAAAAGACATGTTAGTTTATATTTGTGTAACTAGTGGCGATGTAAAACTGGGCAATACTTTATGTTAGAGTTAGCACTATAAACAGTAGCCCAAAAAACATTAAAAAAACAACCTAAAATGCTGAAAAGGTAAACTTAATTTACCCCATTAAGGTGACAATTAAAAAAAAATGGTCGGCACACGTTGCAAGACCTACTTCGACCCGGCACACTTACACATAGATTCATCAAGCTAAATTGCGATCGCAATAGCTGCGAATTAGCTATTGCGATCGCAATTAACAGATAAGCTATTCATGATGTGAAAAACACTTAAAATGCGAATTCGCAAAATGAAAATTGCGAAATCTCAAAATAAATTGCAGAATCTAGGAGGACCCCCTTTAGCGAATCGGAAATCGCGAGAATACATGGATTGTGCGATTTATTGTGCGATTTCATAAATAATCGCTAACGCAATTCATGAAAACTCGCAATTACCGAAAAACCGAAAAATCGCTATTTGCGAGGCACAATTTAAGGAGAAGCAAAAGCAGGTGGTAACCATGAAGGAAACATTTTTTTTTTAAATCCATGAGCCACAGGTGCAGAACTGAACAAACACACTTAAGGAATCCCAGTAGGAGCATGAGGACTCTCACAATGCCAGGACTCTACATGGTGGTCAGGCGCCGAAGGCTCCAGGCTGCAGCACGGAACAGACGGAGGATCCAGGAGCGAATATTCCGGCAGCGGGTCACCCTTCTTGGCCAGACTGCGGAGCAAATTAAGTACCGCCTGAATGGGGCAATTATCATCAAGCTGATCCGGGACCTAGACCCCCTGATGCAGCACCCAGAAAGGAGGACCAATGCCATGCCCACACATGTCCAGGTATTGTGCAGCCTGCACCAACTGGCCTCCGGAAGCTTCCAGGGGATAGTCGCTGTTGCAGGGGAGATATCCCAGAGCACCATGTCCCGCTGCCTAAGGAGTTTCCTGGAGGCTATGCTGACCAGGCTACACCACTACATCTCATTCCCGACCAGCCAACAGGACTTGAATGAGACCAAGCTTCAATTCTACAACGTTGCACAATTCCCACATGTAATAGGATGCATTGACTGTACCCACATCTGCCCACCAGCAGAAACGGAATACATGTACCTCAACCGCAAGTCCTACCACTCCCTCAATATCCAGATGGTGTGCAACGCTAAGACATTCATCACGGACATAGTGGCACAGTACCCGGGGAGCACACATGACTCCTTCATATTCCGGCACAGCGGCCTCCACACATGACTGGCCAGGGGAGACTTCGTCGAAGGACACCTACTAGGTAAGTACACAAGCCCCCAAATAGTACACTGTGATCATGTTTCTGCGCAGAACAGGCACTCACCCTCTGCTCTTATAATTTAGGTGACAGCACGTACGCTCTCCGTGAGTACCTCCTCACCCCATACCTCAACCCTGCAACACCACAGCAACGGCGTTACAATGCTGCACACGTGCGCACAAGAAATTGCATTGAGAGGACATTTGGCCTTCTGAAGAGCAGATTGCGCATACTTCACAAGACTGGTGGGGCCATCAAATACGAGCCTGAGGTCTGCTGACGCATCATGGCCGTGTGTGCAATCCTCCACAACATTGCTACCAAGCACAGGATACCTGTAGAGATCTCTGGCAGTGAGTCGGAAGGGGACGAACGACCACCTGCACATGTGCGTCATGCACGCGGGGTGAATCCTGCGGAAGGACACAGGCGCCGCAACCATATCACCATTAACTGTTTCTAGTGCACCCTCTCCCCACACCCAACACTTCACTCATGCATGACAATAGAAATAATGACATGAGTCAGATTAAGTTCAACAAAATATTTGTTATTGTTTTTTGCACAATAAAGTGGAAATTCCTCACACAGTAACATGGAAGCCATATTCCGTCATATGTCCCATGTATTTGAGGAGGGCATGCTTGTTGCAGCAGCATGGCCCTTCATGGTATAATACAAATGTTCAATGGCGCCTCCGGGCGGACGCTCCCAATCTTCTCTCCAGCTCTTCCTCCGGATTTGCCCGTGAGGCAGCAGAGGGCCTGGTGCTGCAGCGGGGTGCTATCACTGGTGGCACGGATTGGCTACTGTGGCTGGAATTAGCCTCACTGGTGTCGTCCCCCCCCCCCCACCCGCCTGGCCATGGCCAGTTGCCTGCATACCCTGCACTGCAGTGGTCACCTGCTCCAGTGCTCTTGCGATGTCCTGGCAGCACTGGATTATTTGCACTTGCATGGCCAAGGAGCGTCGTGATAGCTGGGAGGTCGCATTGCCGATGATATAATTTGACCGCGTGTATGCAGACAGGCGGGTCAGCAGCTGCCGGTGTCTGCGCCGATTGATGCCACGCTGGCTATACATGGCCTGGGTGTTGGCCTCCACTGCAGCCATCATCCTCTCCATCCGGTCTGACAGCTGTCCAACATTCCTGGCAGTCTTGTTGAGCTGGAGATGTATTGCTGCCAGATGACGGGCTTGTGTCTGGTGGATGTGGAGCATACGATGCTCAATAGAGAGCCCAGGTGCCCGCGCATTCTGCCCCCTGCCAGCGCGTGATGTGGCATTGCACGGCTCCCTGACCAGTCCGCTGGACTGGCTCCTCACAGCGGCAGAGCGGTGGGTTTGTCTGCGTGCTGCAGCTGTTGTTGTCAGCCCCACTGGTGTTTGAGTCACATGCTGTGTTTGTGCTGCGCCTGTTGGCGCTGAGGTGGCACTGTCCACAGGGGCAGGTGGTGGTACTACCACTGGTGCGGCAGCTTGCCCTGATGGTTTTGGCAGTGGGGATGGATGTACGTCTCCCTCAGTATCCTCAGTAATGTCTTCAATTTGAAGGGCATCGCTATCCGTACTGAGTACTTCAGCGCCACCTGTGATGTAAAGTGGACGTTGATTAATGACATGTTTCTTACACATTGAAGGTTGCTACATGCATGCAGGCTATCATTCCCTGACTCGCTGCAGGATTGACTCTCACTGAACAGGTCTGGCTGTGTGGGGCTAGATGGTAATTGTGGTCATATTACATGTCCCACAATGCAATAGGGCTTTTGTGGTGTGCTTTGGCTGCATGACTGGGGTTTCTAATGGGATGATCTGGGGTCATGGCCAATGTTAGGTGACATGGTCGCAGTCGCATGTCACTTACCTTGTGTATCTTGGGCGGGTCGGGAGGAGTCCAGCTGTGTTACCCCCACGCATGCCAGGGGATTCAGGGTGTCCTCTACTCAGTCCTCAAGTGGGGTGTTGGGTGGGACAGTGGGCTCCCCTCCTCCTGTCGCAACACGCTCCCTCAGCCTCTCTGCGATCCTCTCCTTGGCCAGCCCTCTGAGGTCGTACCAGCGTTTTTTGAGATCATCCACAGAGCGCTGGGTCCACCCCACAGAA
This sequence comes from Lissotriton vulgaris, assembly GCF_964263255.1. Classification (NCBI taxonomy): domain Eukaryota; kingdom Metazoa; phylum Chordata; class Amphibia; order Caudata; family Salamandridae; genus Lissotriton; species Lissotriton vulgaris. The sequence continues at coordinate 221,506,886 of NC_141685.1, forward strand.
TTTACTTTTGCGCGGATGCGCACCCAGATCCTCCTTTTGTCCGTCTCAGGCACCCTTCTCGAGTCCTTCCCGAAGAGGCGGTTGTGGTCCTTGCATACTCCCTCTATGAGATACTCAAGTTCTTGTTCAGAAAATGTAATTTTTCTTTTCCTTCCTGTGGAAGTTTCCCCTGCAGCTTCTGTGACATTTTCAGCAGTGGGGTGTCTCCTGGGTTTCAGTTGTAGGTACTCTGGAGTGGAGCTCTGAGCAATGCTGCTTCCACGTCAGGCTCACAATGCAGAATGAGGGTGGAACCAGCCTACTTCCTGGTTGTGATGTCATCACTGTGCTCAGGATGCGACTTCCCGTTTTTGCGATCTCACAATTAGCGAGATCGCAATTCGCGATTTCGGTAATTGCGAGACCGCAATTTCTACATGGGTATCTGCCGATTCTGCGATTTTTCAGCGATTTTCGGAAACTCGCAATCGGAAAAACGTTTTCAATGACCGATTAAAATGCTTCTTGAGAATGTTTGAATATATTCTAAGAATGCTATAAATGGATGAATAGCGAATTATCCTAGAGTAGATTTTTTAATCATCTGTTCATACCAATGTATGCATGTTAATTGGATCACCCACATTAACTGGTTGTAACATAAAACAAATTTTTTCTTTCAGGCTCCTCAACTGAGAATTCGAATTCGTTCTCAGGTCTGACATTTGGCATAATATTCGGTGGTTTGATACTCTTCGTTGGTATTATGGGTTACGTCTACGTTTGCTGCTTTCACAAAGGTAATGTAATGTTATGTTACATAAATTTATAGCACGCACAACTAATCATGAGTATCCCGGCACAGAGCCTGGCGAGGGGGGGTGAAATACTAGCAGGAGAAAGGATGTTTTTTCAGTTTCCTCTTGAATAAAGCTGGGTCCTGGATAGTGCGTAAAGCAAGAGGAAGAGCGTTCCAGGCAGCCGCCGCCTTCCCCGTGAAAGAGCTGACCCCAATTCTCTGAAACTTAAAGCGAGGGATCAGAGCATAGCAAAGGGACGAGGACTGCAAAGGACGTGCAGGAACATAAAAAGAAAAGCGCCTCTGTAAAGAGAGAGGGCCACGATCACGCAAGGCGCTGTGGGCCAAAGTCAAGGATTTGAATTTAATTAGCTCCAACATGGGGACCCAGTGAAGAAAGCATAGCTGTTGCCGGACACTGTTTCTGGCCGGAATACCCAAAAGAAGTCTGGCTGCTGTATTCTGAACCACCTGCAGTTTTTTCAACAGGTACCCAGGAACACCAGCATAGAGGGCATTGGCATAGTCCAGCCTAGATAGGATCAGCGTGCAACTAATAGTTTTCCTCGCTGCTAGAGGGAGGAGGGGAAAGAATCTTATGAGGGTTTTAAGCAGGCCAAAACAACATCCAGCCAGCTTGTTGATGTGAGTCGAAAAGGAAAGACATTCATCAAACCATACCCATACCCCCAGGTTTTTTGGTGCATACTCTGATGAGGTCGGTGAAGGAAAGTCAGGAGGCCAGAGCTGCTCTCTAAAATTAGAGGGTAATTTGCTAAAGAGCAGAACATCCGATTTTTCTTCATACATTTCAGCTGCGCCTCAGCCAGCCATTTGAAAATGGAGGACAGGCAGTGTTGAACTGGTAATACCGTGTCCACATCTTTGTCCCAGGTAAAAAGCAGCTGGGTATCATCTGCATATGTGTAGAAATTAATCCAGAATTCAAGTAATTTTGATAGAAGTTTATTCTCAGCACAACATTATATGTTCAGTCCTTGCAAATGGCCACTCAAAAGGTTCAGTTACCTAACATCACCTTCAGAACACAGAATGCCATTGGAAGGAAAACATTGTGCATGCTCCAGCTGACCAAGAATAATATGATGTAATAAAAAGGAGCAAAGGGTAATAGACATAAAGAAAGTGTATAGGAGATGCAACATATCCCCCTTATTAATGATAATTAAGACACAACTATAATAATACTCAAATAAAGACATTACATGTATTTGGTCTATTTCTTATGCGATCTGAATGTTTAACTCTTGAAGCAACGGAATCATCACAATTCCTATCAGATGCATTGATATCAAAATGATTGCTTATTCTGGAACTGTTGTTAAAATTATGACACTTGGCTATTCTTTTGACGTTCCATAATATTCCATCCTAAGTAATTACAGAATTACTAAACACTTTTTTTATTTGAATGGGTTTTCCAAATGTGTTCAAACCTTTATTCATCAGACCAGACCCAGTCTCCCACAGAAAACTTGTGAACTCTAACTTTCCATTTATCATTATACCATCTCACAGTCTTCCTTTGTTTAGTTTTGACATACTTAGCAGTGTCGTGCACACATTCTTTAAATCTAGTTTTTTTGGCATATATTTTTAAACCACCATGGACAAACCTTCGACGCAGGATCTCTTCCTTTGAGTAACTTAAACGGACTAAGTTATGTCGTGGTATGAGGCGTGATGCGATAGACCCATAATTTTTCTCTTAGAGAGTTCATCCTATCTTCACCTGCTTTTAAAGCATCAGCTATATAAGATTTCAACACTCTATTAAACCGTTCCACCTGACCATTTTCATGTGGTTCATACAATGATGTACATCTATGTTTTTTTTTTTTTTTTTTTTTTTTATTTTTTATTTTTATTTATTTTATTAGGAAAAAGCACCTACACAGAGTACAAAAATCGTTCGCCTACAACCCATCTCGGGCCGGCAATAGGTCTTCGTGTAACAGCAATGACATATACCATGGTACATGAACAACATGGAGGCCAATAGTAGAACTCGCCGGATGTCCGTGGAGGGAGACCCTCCTCAGTAGGCTTGCACTATCTGCCAAGTAGCGTGCATTTTGAATACATGAACCAAGCAGGAAATTTCTAGTTTTTCTCCCAACCTATTCCTAACCCCGTAAACGCCCCCCCCCCCCGTAACTGGTCCCTCATTTGCGCTCCCCAAGTGAGTCCTCTGGTGTCTCTATCAGATGTAGTGTCAGATGCAGCCTACCACTCTCCCTTCAACCAGGGTGCCACCCCCCCGCCGCGCGGTTTTAGGGCCAGTGTGTTCCCTACGCCTATTCAGCGCTATTCGTGCAGGGGAACCCCCCGGGCAGGCTAATCAAGTGGCTCATGCAAGACATCCCCCTGAGTCTCCCCATTCTCTTCCTCTGAACCCACCGCGTCCGTCCTGGAGGACAAGTAGGTCTGGTGCAGTCCCCAAAAGTTCTTGGGGCGGCTTCTGGGCGGAAGGAGCTCGCTGTAGGTGTCCGCCTGCGTGTTACAATACAGCATATCGCTAGCCCATCGCTTAAGTGTAGGTAGTGGTCCCCTCATCCAACACAATGCGACTACCCGCTTCGCAAGTAGCATTCCCATGCCCACCAGTTTCCTAACCGAGACGGGGACCGGTTTCGTGTAACCCATTAGAGCAAGGGCAGGGTCCATTGCCAGGTCCATCTCCACAATGGCGCTCATTTCAGCAAATACGCCTGCCCAGAATCTCTGGATCCCCGGGCAGTTCCAGGCTAGGTGCAGGAAGTCCGCAACTTGTGCCCGGCACCTCTCGCAGTGTGGGGAGTCGCGGAGACCGTACCTGTGGAGCCGTTCCGGCGTGTGATAGACCCTTTGCAAGAATTTAAAGTGGACCAATCGGTGCCTCCCGTTTAGGGAAACGCGCCTAGTAGCTGCAGAGCAGTATGCCCACATGTCGTCATCAACGTGGGTGTTCAGGTCTGTCTGCCAGGCCAAACGCGCCCTAGTGTAGAGCAGGGCCGTGTGTTCGTGGCCTATCTTGTACAGCCTAGTGATCAGCTTCTTCGGGGATTCGCTGTCTATAATACACACCAGTTCCGGGACCGCAGGGGGTTCCTCCATGTCCGGGCCCAGCAGTTGCAAGAGTGCACTCCGAACTCGATGGAACTGAAAGCGTTGGAGCAGTGTTATGCCCTCTACCCGGTGCGACATCTGCGCCCACGTCTTCGCCTTGCCATTGATAAATAGGTCTCCCAGTGTGTGCGCACCTAGTTCGCGAAGGGCCCTATGGACACCCGGTTCCGCCAGGGTCGGCAGCCAGAGCGCCCAATGTATAGGCATGTTGGGAGCGTACATCAGCTCCTTGTTTTGCCGTTGCACTATGGAGTGCCATGCGTGGTTGGTGGACGACAGAGAGTCCAGAACGCCAACCCTACGGTCCTTGGGGCCGCAAATGGTAGCAGGAAGTGGGGTAGGGTCCGCGAACAGCCGTTCCAGGATCACGTGCGGAATGTCTTGTTTGCCATGAATCCAAGTGTGGAGGTGGGAGGCCTGCGCAATCCTGTAGTAGCGCTCCAGGTCCGGGGCCGCTAGTCCCCCCTGCTCGTACGGTAGTTGTAGTACCTTCCATTGCACCCTAGGTTGTTTCCCCGCCCACGCCAGTCTCACCAGGAGTTTGTTTAGAGTTGCGAAGAAGGCTTTCGAGAGAACGATCGGGAGATTATTGAAGAGGAATAGGAACCTCGGGAGAATGACCATTTTCATTAATGCAATGCGTCCCATCAGTGACAGCGGGAGCTTAGACCAGCGCTCGACGTCATCCTCGAGTTTGCTGTAGGCAACTCCGTAGTTCTCCTTCAGCATGACGTCCGGGTCCGTGTGGAGCATAATGCCCAGATATCTTATCGGCTCAGTGGACCATTGGAGCGGGTAGTCCATCTCGAAGGGGACAGTGATTGGGGTCAGTGGGAAGGCGACTGACTTCGCCCAGTTAACCTTCAACCCGGACAGCGCGCCAAACCTCACAACCTCCCTCAACACTGGGGCTATATTATTGACCGGGTCCCTGATATAAAGGAGGGTGTCGTCCGCATAGGTGGAAATGCCTATCTTGTAGGTGGGGTAGTTAATGGCTTCATACGAGTGGTACTCCCGAATTGCACACGCCAGTGGCTCCGCCACTAGGGCGTAGAGTAGCGGGGAAAGGGGACACCCCTGTCTCGTACCTCTGCTGATGGAGATCGATTCCGAGACTGCGCTCCCCAATCTGACTCTGGCCGTGGGCTGATAATAGAGGGCGCCCAGCAGTTGGAGGAAGACCCCTCCCAGTCCCAGCTTCTGCAGTACTTTGCGCATAAAGGGCCACTCCACAGAGTCGAAGGCCTTCTCCATGTCTAGGAAGACCGCGATGGCTTTGGTATCATGCCTGGTGTGTTGCATGGCTCCCACTACTGTGCGGATATTGTAAGTGAGGTTCCTAGCCGGTATGAACCCAGCCTGCTCTGGGGCCACCAACTCGGGCGCCACCAGGGCCAGCCTGGTCGCCAGCACTTTTGCGTAGAGTTTGGCGTCCACATTGAGTAGGGACAAGGGGCGGTACGAGCCTGGCAGGTCGCCGGGCTTGCCAGGTTTAAGTATAGTGACAATGAGCGCCTCCCGCATGGATGGGGGCATAGCACCGTTTTCGCAAATCTCGTCAAAGAGGGTGGAGAGGTGGGGGAGCAGCTTATCTTTGTACGCCTTATAAAAGGCTACCGTCAGGCCGTCTATCCCAGGGGCACTGTCCGCTCTCATGGTGGCTAACGCATCAGATATCTCATCGCAGTGGATGGGGGACATCAGGAATTCCCTCTGCCAATTCTCCAGGAACGGCATCTTGATGTAGTCAAGGTAATTGTCAATTTGATCCTCCACCCCCGAAATTTTAGTGGTGTAGAGCTCCTCATAGAAGCTCCTGAATTCCGCCAATATGTGTGCCTCCTCCGTGAGTACCTCCCCACCTTTGGTGCGCAGTTCCGCAACTGTCTGCTTGCGCCTAGTGCCTTTCATAATCCTGGCAAGCAGTGCACCCGGGCGGTCACCCTCCCCATATGTGCGCGCCGTCGCATACTTTCCTAAATGTCGTACCTCCCTGTCCGCTTCCTCGTGAAACTCTTTCAAAAGTTCCTGCAGGGTGTCGTCCCCGAGCAACCCCGGGTCAAGGAGCTGTCGGCGTTCATAGTCTGCTATGCGCCCCTCCAATAATTTCAGCCTGTTTCTGATCGCCTTGAGGACCCCCGAGTGTTTCGCTATGACCATCCCCCGCACATACACCTTGAAAGTCTCCCAGATTGTCCCGAAGCTGTCCACTGAGCCCAGATTGGTGGTAAAGAAATTGTCTATATCCTCTCCCAGGTCAGCCCTGAAGGCCTCGTCCAGCAGTGAGTAAGGTGGAAAACGCCACGTGAACGGCGGGATCCTCTGCTGGGGAGTGTGCCACTCTAACAGCACCGGGGAGTGGTCCGACAGAGTGCGGGGGAGGACACTGCAGCCCTTGATCATGGAAAACAGGGAGTGTGATGCCAGCCAGTAGTCAATCCTGGTATGAATGTTGTGGTACGCCGAGTAGTGTGTGTACCCCCCCTTGGCGCTATGTCTCTCTCTCCATACATCCACCAGACCCAGCCTCAGCATTTCTACCTGCATGTGCTGCGCCGCCGCCGCAGGGCGCCTGGCAGGGCCCGCAGACCTATCTAGTTCTGGGCAAAAGGTGAAATTGAAGTCCCCGCCCCAGACCATATTCCCAGCGGACCATTCATTACAATGTGCCGCTACCGCCGCATAAAAGTCAGGGGAGTCATAGTTGGGGCCATAAACATTCATGATCAAGAAGTCGTGTCCCTTGCCTGTGCACTTGCTCAATACAAACCTCCCCTCCGGGTCCGCCTTCACCAAGGCGAGTGTTAGCGTAGACTTCGGGTTAACCCAGGTGAGGACCCCTCTAGCGTGTGTGGTGAATCCTGCATACGTAGAATGGCCCTGGAGCCCCCTGTGAGTTAGCATCTTGCTGGTGTTGGGGAGATGTGTTTCCTGCAGCAGTGCTAGGTCTATGTGGTGCCTCTGTAGGTAGTGTAGCACCTTGCGGAGTTTCCGGTGATCATTCAACCCCCTCACATTCCAGGTGAGAGCCCGGAGGGACTCTGAAGCCCGTAGTGGGTCTGCTCGGGTCGTGTCAGCCATGAGCATCGCAAGGGGACATCGTTTGTAGCGTGATGGCAAGGGCCCCCTCCCTCCAGTAGTGGCAGCCGCTCACCCATCTCGGAGCACTTAACTTGTTAGAGCACATAACGGACCTTCCCCCAAACCTCCCAAACAACCCTGAATCCAAAACCCCCGTGACCCCCCACCGCCCACAGTCAACCAACCCCAACCTGGTGTGACCGAAACCCCTACATCCACCCCCCCCACCCGTCATCAAACTTCCCCGAGCAGTCTCTAGAAGAGCCGCAAATGCTGTAAGCGCGAGGGCAGAGGTAGCACTCTCGATGTCCGATTCGACCTCAGTCCGGTCGCCTCTCCTTCACAGTTTCAATAGGCTGCCCCCACGCTAGCGCCCCCAATTGCAAGCGCGGCTGTGAGTCATGATAGCAGTATCGCACCCGCCTTATCGGGCGTCCCCCCCCCCCCCTTGGCTCGCAGCAGTGTCCCCATGTGTCAGGGCCCCAGCAACACCACCCCAGGACGGACCAAGCAGTGTCAAGGCAATTGCCGCCCTCCACCCGGACCCACGTCGCTTGAGCAGATCTCACCCGCAGCCTCATGTCCAGAAGCACAGCAGTGGTGCGCCCCGAGTGGGCCCACCTCGGTCCAGTCTTCAAGGATTGCCGCAGAGGCTGGTGCAGCCGGGCCCTAAGAGGAAACCGCTACTCCCCCTTTTCACACTAGTCCTGCTCCTCCATGTCGTCGTTGCCAGCGCGCTCCTCCGCAGTCGCCGACCTGTCCTCCCGTTGCTCCTTGACCCATTGCTTCAGGGATTTCTGCAGCTCCTTGGGGTCTGTGAAAAAATGCGAGTGGCCCTGCCTGTTGATGCGCAGCCGCGCCGGGTACAACATGGCGTAGTCCAAGCCCAGGTCCCTGAGTTGCTGCTTGTAGGGGACAAATCGCCGACGCTCCTCCTGTACCTTGGACGTGAAATCAGGGTATAACGAAATGTTCATCCCCTCGTATTGCAACTCTCCCTTTTCCCTGGCTGCGCGGAGGGCGGCATCCCTGTCCCTGTAGTTGAGGAGTTTTGCTATTATCGGCCTAGGGTTCGCACCCGGCGGAGGCCTCGGCCCCAGGGTGCGGTGAGCCCGTTCCACAATGAACATGGGGGAGAAGGTATCGTCCCCCAGCAATGTCTTAAGTAGCTTCTCAACGAACAGTTCCATTTTCCCCGTTTGGGTCGACTCCGCCACACCCGTGACGCGGATGTTGGAGCGCCTGGAGCGGGCCTCCAAGTCTTCGGACTTTTCCTGTATCACCTGGAGCAGCCTTCCAAACTGCTTGCGGTCAGCGTCCCATGTCGTTTGCGCCTCCTCCGCCTCCGTCAGCCTGCGCTCCGCCATGTCCAGCCTCTCTGCGTGTTTATCCACCCTCTCCGTCATTCGATCCATCCGGTATGCCAGGGCGTCTATCTTGGTGCCAATGGCAGCCATGCCCTCCTGCAGGCCCTTCTCCATCGTGTTGAGCATGCCTTTAATTTCCGCACACAGCGCGGAGCTCGGATCAGCAGCTGCTCCCGGGGGCTGGTCCGCCGGGGGGTCCGGCACCTTCTGCCTCCTCTGGTCAAACGATAGTTTAGGTTGGGTCCTGTCGCCCTTGACCATCACCGCAGCTGATGGGGAGGCCTGCGCCCTCAGTCCTTATAGTGCTGGTGGTCCCCCAGTGGGGTAGGCCCGTTTTCTGTAGCGTGTGGGTCTGCCTGGCCAGCACCGCCACAGGGCTAGGTCCGTCGGTTTCACGGCCCCGCTGGGCGCCTCGGTGTCTGTATGCCCCCAACCAGCCTAGGGATGCAAGGTCCGTGCAGGGGGTGCTCTATCTCCAACCTTGCCCGTTTCTCATCAGGGCTCTCTCCGGGTGGTCAGGCCGCAAGTTCAGGCGGTCCGGCAGGCGGCAATGGCGCCCTCGGCAGAGCAGGTCTCCACCGGCGCCACGTGGGTCCACTCGGCAGGATCGCAGCGCCGACGGGGTTCTCTCTAGTACCCCAAGTCCTTCAGGGCGCGAAGTCACTGTGGCAAGTGCCGCCGTGCGGGCCCGGAGCACAGTGGGGGTTGTGGCTGCAGCCGGTCCCAGTACGCGCAGTGCGCGAGGCGTCTTCAGCCAGGGGCCGCACGTCGGGTGACGCAGCCCGGCCTCGCGTCCCAGGAGAGCTCGGGGATCTTGGCCTGGTCCGCCACTCTCCGGACGGTGGCGTCGCCAGGGGAACCCTCGGTCGGAATCCTCCCAAAGTCGCGTCGGAGGTCCGCGGGGGGGTAGGGGCGACAGCACCCACCGGAATTTCACCAATGTAGCCGCTATGTCAGGATAATGAGCAAGTTTTCAGCGGCGCTAGCGCGGAGCTTCGCGCTTATGCGTCCACCATGAACGCCGGCTAGCTCCGCCCCCCATGTACATCTATGTTTAATACCACATTCTTCAAGGATATTCTCCATTTCTAATGAAGTTAGTTGTACTCCATTATCGATAACTAACGAAGAAGGGCATCCCTCACGTGCTAAAATTTCCTTAAATAACAAAATAACTGCACTTGTGGTAGCTTTAGATACAAATTTGATCTCAGGCCACTTTGAGTGGTAGTCAATTATGACTAATGAAAAACGTGAATTGTCTGGTAAGTCCTTGAATAGACCTGATATTTCAAAGGCTACCTTTTGCCATAGTACTTCTGGCCATTTCACTACCTTTAAAGGTGGATTTCACTACCTTTAAAGGTGGAACATAAACCTAAATCATTTTTTCGCTTGACACACAGTGATGACATTCTCTGACAACTCTATGTATAAACATATCCACACCTAGCCACCAAAATAAACTCCTAATTAAGCGTTTCACGGATGATATTCCAGGGTGTGTTTTGTGAGTCAATTTGAGGATAATATCTTGCATGCCTTGTAGAGGAACACATTTTCCTGATTTAAATAAAAAAATTCCTTCAAATTCTAGTTCCTCAGCCACTTTGTAAAACGGTAATTACTCTTCCCTAATCAAATTCTTTTTAGGCCACTTATCCATTACTTTTTTTTTAGTTCATCCCACCTATCATCCAATTGTACACGACTGTTTCACTTCTCTTCTGTAATTTCCTGGAATTGTTCACCAACAAAATTGCCAATAGTGACAGCAAAATCACATTCTTTGACCAGATCAACCTTGTCTTGCTCACATGGTTACGAGAAAGAAAGTCAGTGGTAACGTTTTTTTTTCCTTGCACATACTCTGTACTGAAATTATATTTTTGCAGTCTAAATGCCAACATTCCAATCCTAGATGTGAAGTGCGAGCCACCACCTGTTGACAATATGTTATCTAATGGTTTGTGGTCGGTCCTAAGTGTAAACTAACTAACAATAGTGTTAACTAATGGCTTGTGGTCAGTCCTAAGTGTAAACTTACTACCCCATACATATAATCTAAAATGTTCAACCGCCCACACACACACACAAGAAGTTTTCTTTCTATTGCTGCATATTTTTGCTCACATTCATTTAACGTGCGTGAGGCAAAAGCAACATTCCACTCTTCTTTCCCTTCTTTTTGGCCAAGTACTCCTCCTAAGCCATACAGACTAGCATCAACTGTAATTATGCATTCTTTTTTCATCCGAAAAGGTTTTAATGTGGGTGCATTAACAATATCTCTTTTTATACAATCAAAAGCTTCCTTTTGCTCCTTTGACCACTTGTATTTTACATTTTATCTTAACAAGACTCTCAAAGGCTCCATTTTAGTTGCAACCCCCTCCACAAATTTGCTATAATATTCACACATTCCTGTAAAGGATAAAAGCTGGTCTTTATTTGTTGGCGATCGAGCTTTAACTAAATGACGCGCTTCTTATTGTTTCAACCCTGCCAAATCCTGCAAGGGGTGGAATCCGCCCTGACTGCCCGCCGTGAGGAGAACGGCCAGCGAACTACATCTCCCAGCAGCCCCAGCCCAGGCGCTTGCCACTAGCATCACATCAGGCTGCGGCAGGGCTGCATTTAAGCAAAGCCGGTGCCCCACAGCGCGGGACACGCTTCTTCTTGTTTCAACCCTGCCAAATCCTGCAAGGGGTGGAATTTGCCTTGACTGCCCGCCGTGAGGGGAACAACCAGCAAACTACATCTCCCAGCAGCCCCAGCCTAGGCGCCTGCCACTAGCGTCATCAGGCTGCGCCAGGGCTGGATTTAAGCACAGCCGGTGCCCTGCAGCGCGGGACGAGCTTCTTCTTGTTTCAATCATGCCAAATCCTGCAAGGGGTGGAATCCGCCCTAACTGCCCGCTGTGAGAAGTTGGCCTGGTACATGAAGCTCACTAGTTCTAGTGATCACCTTGTACCATGCCAAGCAACCCTCATGATGATTGGTTGTAAGTCAACCTTATAGACCAGCTATCCTAGAGGTAGCGTGGACAAAGCAGTCTTAGGCTAAACTCTGTAGGGAATGTGAAGCAAGCTGTTTTACCATACACAATCCCCTTGAATATCAAATGAAAGGACACCACACAGATATATATTGAAAATATATGTATTTATTTACTACAAGTATCCCGTATACTCTTTATGAGCACTGAAGCAAATGCGATAAAACAAAACACAGTTTAAATATACAAAAGCTGCACAATATGGATGAGCCCTAGGGGCCACCTAAACCATATACTAAAATAGTGGTATAAGAGTCACTAATTGGAAAGGAAGTAGGCCTAGGGCCTGGGGAATCGCTGGAGCTGTTCGGGACTAACAGTGAAGAAGGCGGGATAGGCCCGCGGGACTCGGGTGCAGCGCTTAAAGCACACGCATGCACCAATGCAATGTCAATGGTGCGTAAAAGTTATAAAGTTACTGTTTAAGGAACCTTCCGACTGACCTAGAAGGACAAAACTTAAGACCTAGACACTAGAGGTGTGTACCAGTGTAGGAACACCGGCGTTGCTGAGTTACCTCACCCACAGGAAGCGGGTGCAAAGGTGCAAAGTGGTGTCGGGTTTCGTCACGCTGGTCGAAGGCGCCTGAAGATGAAGGTGCTGCAGGCGGGTCGTAGTGGAGGGTTCCGGTGGATCCAAGGGTGGATCTGAAGAGGTGATGACCTGAAAGCAGAGGGGACAATGTTCAAAGTCACTAGCCAGTGACTACCGTGGAACCAGGATGGAACCAGGCAATGTCGGGTGCAAACAGGCGAAGAGGGGAAGATTTCCTCTGCAGCCACGTGGACACAAAGAGGTCGAGGACGTCCAGGCGTTGGTCAAGAGCTGTCCCACTAAGGCTCTAGCTGATGGCGGTGTCCGCTTCTTGATCGGAGTCAACAGGCCTTGGCTAATGCAAGCCTCGCAGGAATCGATGCAAGCTCTCACTCGGACCAGCAAGATCAGAGCGGGTGCTCCTTTTCAGGGGAGCAAGGGCCAATCTGGAGCAACCAGACCAGTGGTGTTTATTGTAGATTTTGTCACCAAGATGGCCGCTAGCCACGTGGCAAGTGGCCGGGATGGCGCGTCGAGTGGCAAAGTGCAAAAGGGCCGCACGCAGATCGTGGAGATGCTGGGGGGCTGATCTTCGGTGCAAATGCTGCTCGGTTGTGGGGCTTCTCAAACCCCAAAGCACAGCATCGAGGGTGCCTCGGGTGCTGCGCAGTCAGCTTCTCGGGGTCTTTCGAGATGTCCGGGCCCACGTCTCTGGGTGCCTCCACGGGTCTCTTCTTTGCAGGGACTGTGGATCGGGCTCGGAGATGTCTGAGAGTCTGGGTCTCGTCGGGCTCTGGGCTTGGGCTCCGGAAGGAGGTGGCGGCAAAGCAGACGTTGAGTTGCTGGATGGTGCCTGTATTCACAGGGTGGTCACTCCTTGGCCACAAGGGAGATGCTCTTCAGTCTTCTGTGCAGCAGAATGTCGAAGTCCAGGCGTCTTCTTAGTTTCAAGTTGATTTCAGGATGATCTGAGGTGCTATGGCACTGCTCCCACTCTTATTCCCAATCTGAGGGGTGGATCCCCTGCTAGGTCCCTCCTCTGGGTGGGACTAGGAAGGGGGGCGGTTACACCCCCTTTCCTTTGTCCAGCTCCGCACCAGGACTGGGGCTGGAAAGCCCCAGCACCGGTTTGGACTGGCTTATGCACGGGGACACCTTGTGTGCCCCAGGGATGTCTCATTCTATTCAGCCCTGTCCTACACAATACACAAAATCATGTCTGGGGTGGTGCTTGCGCCTTCCAAGGCAGGAAACCCTTTGTCCAAGCCTCCCTCGCTGGAAGGACTCCCAGTAGGAGAAGGTCAGACTTGTGTCTGTTGTGGCAGCATCCATTTTGTGATGCTGAGGCTCAAGTTTAACTTTAACCGGGGATCAGGTTATGTACAGGTCGTGTCCCACTACAAGGGTGGAATGCTACCCCCGTTGCCAGAACTGGCGAGGGGGTAGTATCCCAATTTGTATGACACCTTACTCGACATGTTTTGATAAAGCCAAACCAAAGTTAGCATATACCTGCGAGGATTATAATGCACTTAAGAGTATATGGTATGGCAATATCCAGGAACAGCTAAGGGAGTTGTTCCCGACAGCTGCAGACAGGCTCAGCTTGTGCCAGAGCACCATCTCACATAAAACCAAGCACTCTGCCTCCAGGCTCGCTGAGGCCTTCCATAGGAGTGGCTTATAGGTTACTCTGTGTCCAGATAGGTTAGATATAGGTATACTATATCTAAGTAAGAGGTGATTACACCAAATTACCCCAGCTGAGTGATCAGCCAGTTGCGTCAAATATGGAGGCCAGGCCAGGGGTGGCACAATATATGCTGCAGCCCCAGGTAGGCCTTGGCTACACCTATGCCCTGGGTACCTATGGTACACTGTTACAGGGGCCTATAAGGTGAACCAGATCCAATTTGTAACGCACCTAGAGTGCATTGGTAATAATTTAGAGAGAGAACAGCAGGCTGTGTGTCTGATTAGCAGGCCCACAGCCACATCAAGTCATAAACCAGTGAAGCAAAAGGCAAAAATGTGGGGTGACCATAGGATAGCAGACCCTACTCTCCTACACAACCCCCCCCCCCAAAACGCAGGGACATTAGACTAACCTTGACCAGTTGTGTCTTCATGTTCTAAGTGGAAGTACCTGGAGAGACCATCTGCATTACCATGGTCAGTCCCTGGGCGGTGCTCCACTGTAAAGTCCATCCCCTGTAGGGAAATGGACCACCTGAGTAGTTTGGGGTTTTCACCCTTCATCTTATTAAGCCATAAGAGGGGCTTATGGTCGGTCTGAATCTTGAAGTGAGTGCCAAATAAGTATGGTCTCAACTTCTTCAGGGCCCACACCACAGCAAAGGCCACCCTCTCAATAGCTGACCAACGTTTCTCCCTGGGGGTCAGCCTTCTGCTAATAAAAGCAATGGGCTGGTCTTGACTATCTACATTAAGTTGTGAAAGCACAGCTCCCACTCCCAACTCAGAAGCATCTGTTTGGACAATGAACTCTCTTGAGTAGTCAGGACTCTTCAGGATAGGTGCAGAGCACATGGCCTTCTTCAGGTCATCAAATGCCTTTTGACAGCTTGCTGTCCAGTGAACCTTTTTGGGCATCTTCTTGGATGTCAGATCATTAAGAGGAGTAACAATGGACCCATAGTTCTTAACAAACTTCTTGTAGTACCCAGTCAGGCCCAAGAAAGCTCTGACCTGAGTCTGGGTAGTTGGAGTGGACCAGTCCTTGACGGTCTGGATCTTACTCTCCAGGGATTGAACTTGGCCTCCACCTACAAGGTGGCCCAAGTATACAACTTTACTCTGCCCTATCTGGCACTTTGTGCCCTTGATAGTGAGGCCTGCCTTTTGCAGTTCCTCAAGCACTTCCTTCAGGTGGACCAGGTGATCCTCCCAGGTGGAGCTGAAGACAGCAATATCATCCAGATATGCTGCGCAAAAGTCATCCAACCCAGTAAGGACTTGATTCACCAACCTTTGCAAGGTGGCAGGTGCATTTTTCAAACCAAAGGGCATCACCACAAATTGGTAATGTCCTCCTGGGGTAGAAAATGCTGTCTTGGTTTTGGAGTCCTCAGATAATCTGATTTGCCAATAGCCAGCTGTCAAATCAAATGTGCTCAAATATTTGGCAGAAGCCAACTTGTCAATGAGCTCATCTGCCCTTGGAATAAGATGTGCATCTGTCCTAGTGACAGCATTGAGTCCTCTGTAATCTTGCCATCTTTGGTGTGAGGTTTGAGGACCAGAACCACTGGGCTAGCTCAGGGGCTCTCTGAAGGCTCAATAACACCTAATTCCCGCATCTTTTGCACCTCAGTCTTTATACAGTCCCTGACATGGTCAGGTTGTCTATAAATCTTGCTTTTTACAGGAAGACTGCCACCAGTGTCCACCACATGGGTACACCAGTTAGTCTGACTGGGTGTCAATGAGAACATATGTCTGTATGACTGCAAAACTTGTCTACAGTCATGTTTCTGATGTTCAGTGAGGCTGCCATCTAAGGCCACACCATCAACTGAGCCATCTTCAGGGTTCTAAGTTACCAGGTCTGGGAGAGGGTCACTCTCTTCATCCTGCCCCTCATCTGTAGCTATGAGCAAGTCCATGTCTGCCCTGTCAACATATGCCTTCAGTCGGTTGACATGGAGCACTCTGTGGGGGCTCCTGGGAGTTCCTAGGTACACCAAGTAGGTAACCTCTCCCTTCTTTTCAACAATATTATGGGGTCCAGACCATTTGTCTTGGAGTGCTGCTGGGGCCATTGGCTCCAACACCCATACTTTCTGTCCAGGCTGGTACTCAGTCAAGACAGCCTTTGGTTCATGCCAAGCTTTCTGTAATTCTTGGCTGGCCTCAAGGTTTTTGGATGCCCTCTCCATATACTCAGCCATCCTGGAGCGGAGACCAAGTACATAGTCCACTATGTCTTGTTTGGGCTTTTTGAGAGGTAACTCCCATCCTTCCCTCACCACACATAGGGGTGCTCTTACAGGGTGCCCAAACAATAATTCAAAGGGGCTGAAGCCAACCCCCTTTTGTAGGACCTCTCTGTAAGCAAACAGAAGGCAGGGTAGAAGGATGTCCCATCTTCGCCTGAGCTTTTTAGGTAATCCTTTGATAATACCCTTTAGGGTCTTGTTAAACCTTTCAACAAGCCCATTACACTGTGGCTAATAAGGAGTGGTGATCTTGTGGTTGACACCACATTCCTTCCACATAGCTGTTAAATATCCTGACATGAAGTTGGCATCTCTATCAGATACTACCTCCTTAGGAAACCCCACTCTGGAGAAAACTCCAAGTAAGGCCCTGGCCACAACAGGAGCTGTTGTGGTCCTAAGGGGAATTGCCTCTGGGTACCTGGTGGCATGGTCCACCACCACCAGTATGAATCTGTGCCCAGATGCTGTAGGGGGATCCATTGGACCTACAATATCAATCCCCACTCTTTCAAAGTGAACCCCCACCACAGGTAGTGGTATCAGGGGGGCCTTTGTTGTGCTACCTGCTTTACCACTGGTTTGGAAGGTTACCCAGGAGAGACAAAACTCCTTGGTGTCTTCAGACATGTGAGGCTAGTAAAAGTGAGGGACAAGCCTGTCCCATGTCTTATTCTGGCCTAGGTGTCCTGCTAAGGGAATATCATGGGCCAGGTAAGATGGAGGCCCCTAAATTGCAGAGGTGCAACCAACCTCCTGGTTGTACCAGGCTTGGGGTCTCTACCCTCTGAATAAAGGAGCCCATCATCCCAATACACTTTATGGGTACCTTGAGCATTCCCAGCAGCCTCAGCAGCAGCCTGCTGTCTGAGGGGTTCAAGGGAAGGACAGGTTAACTGAGCCTGCCCAAAGTCTGCCCTAGAAGGTCCCCCTGTCCCCAGAAACTCAACCTGATCAGGTTCAAGTTCTTCAGGGACAGTTCCTTCAGGGGTCTCAAGATCATCTTCATGGGAAGGCTGATCCTCACTTGTAGACAGGTTGGAAGGCACAGCCTTTACCCTCCTGTTCTTCCTCTTGGAAGGTGCTTGGTCCATTGTTCCAGGATCCAAGACCTGAGGTTCAGAGAGGCACTTTTTGGCCTGTGACCTGGTCACAGCATGGACATGTGATGATATCCCTAACATCTCTGCATGAGTCCTGTACTCAACTTCAGACCATAAAGAGCTCTCCAGGTCATTGCCCAACAAACATTCAACTGGGAGATCAGCACTAACCACAACTCTTTTTAGGCCAGTTACTCCTCCCCAAGAGAAATTAACAATTGCCACACCATGTGTAGTAGTGACATTGCTGGCATTGGTCACCAGGTAATTATCACCTGGAATGTATTGTCCAGGGTTCACAAAGCTAGGTGTCACTATGGTGACACTGGCACATGTGTCCCTGTATGCTTGAGCCACTTTTTAATTAATCAAAGGTGTCTGTCTGTACTTGCCCAGATTACTGGGGCTTATAGTAGGTGTCAAATCTATGTCCCCATCACAAATCAGAACAGCCTGTGTAGGGGTTCTGACTAGGCCAGAATCTCCCTCAGTTCCCAAGGTGATACCCACTACCCCCTTAGTTTGTGGACCAACGCTGCCAACTCTACTAGTGGGTGCAGGTGCCTTAGGGGCTGCAGTGTTGGGGGCTCCAGCCTTTTTACACTCACTTGTCCAGTGAGAGGTGTTTTTACATGTACTACACCTGGGTTTTCTTTGACCTTCTTTCTTCTTCTTCTTGGAAGTTTGGGACCCACCCTCTGTATTAGTTTGGGGCCCTGTTGTAGACTTCTGGTCTTTAGTTTTCTGCTCCCCACCCTTCTTGTCTGTTTTCTTCTGGTCACCACCCTGGTTCTGGTTCTGGTTCTGGTTCTTTTGCTTAACCCTGGTTCTAACCCATTTGTCTGCCTTCTTTCCCAATTTTTGGGGAGAGGTCAGATCTGAGTCAATCAGGTGTTGATGCAACTGCTGGTTCTGACAATTATTTAAGATTTGTTCTCTCATAAGTAAATTATACAATCCTGTATAGTCTGTAACCTTACTTCCCAGCAACCATCCCTCCAGAGCCTTAGTGGCACTTTCAACAAATTCAGACCAGTCCTGAGTCTGTGTCTTCTGGGTCTCTCTGCACATTAACCTGTACTGTTCAGTGGATAAGCCTAACCCATCAATCAGAGCACTCTTCGGGACCAGGTAGTTTCTAGAATCCCCATCACTAACTGTGAGGAGTCTGTCTTGGCCTCTACCTTCAAAGGAGATCCACAGGATTGCTGCCCACTGCTCCTGAGGGATCTGCTGTACTCAGCAGGCTCTCTCAAGTGCAGTCATCCATTTGTGGATATCATCCCCAGCTTTGTAGGGGGGGCACAATCTTACTCAGGTTTCTACTATCATAGGACCTGTCTTTATCCTTAGGGATAATGCTGCCACCAGTGGATACTAACCCACTCTCTCTAGGCTTTCTTGCTCTAGCAAGTTTCTCTTGGGCCAGGGAAACCTCTAGTTCCCTCTTCTGGATCCTAAGCTCAGCCACTCTCATGTTGGCCTCATGTTCCCTTCTCTGAGGGCTAGTCATCCCCCTTCTGGAGTGACCATGAGAGTCTATAGAAGCTTAGGAGGTATTGGATTCACCTGAGTGATTCCTCCTCCTCCTGTGCTCCTGGTTAAGTCCACTTGGGGGTCTGAGTGGGTTTACCCCTGACTCAGTCCCAATAGGCTTACGTTAGCCATGCTAAGCCCTATGGCTGGCACCTGACTAAGTCTACCATCATCAGGATCACTGCTCTCCCCTTCTGTCTCCTCTTCTTCCTCCTCCTCCTCAGGCTGAGTATCCCCAGTGACTTGGTCTTACTCATCTATCTGGACAACAGGGACAGGGGGGTCAGTACTATCATCTTCAGTGGGAGAGCCTCCTTCAACATTCCCTGTTGGGTCTGCTTTAGAGGTCTTTAGAGCTTCAGACTGGTCTAAAAGCTCTCTAAGGTGGTCTGTGGTAGAAGTTGGACCCGTCCTGAGACCTCTTAAGGCACAAAGCTGCCTTAATTCCTTAAAGTTAAGCATAGCAAATTTGGATGGTGCCTTTGGAGGGTCACTCTCAACAGGGGTAGGTCCAGTGGACCCCTCTGCTCTAGACATTGCTCTAGTGTGGGTGGATATGTTGCAATCTACCTACACTGGTGTCTACCTGCTAAATCTATCTAGTAGTTGTAGTCAGGGTGTGCTACTCCCTATCCTCTACAACAACTAAGTTCAGTAGAACTTAAGTATACTAGTCTTGTTTTATATGTACCTAGCAGGTACCTGTATGATCTTTCAAATGATACTCTCAAAGATTGTAATGGTAAAACAACAGCAAGCTCAAATCCCAACCGCTGCTCACCAATGTGAGAAGTTGGCCTGGTACATGATGCTCACTAGTTCTAGTGATCACCTTGTACCATGCCAAGCAACCCTTATGATGATTGGTTGTAAGTCAACCTTATAGACCAGCTGGGAAACATCCCGAACAACGATAATTTTATAACGACTTACCTGAACAACGAAGCTGGAACCACGACTTTTAAAAACCAAGACTTTCATTAAGCACGACTTCCCTGAACCACGAATCTCTCCACTACACTCCTCAGAATTAAGGGAACTTTAGGGGGGGGTGTGAAGGGGTCTCCCCCCCAAAAAAGGAAAAATAAAAAAAAAGCGAATGGTATGCGTTGTAAAAAAAAAAAAAAAGATTTAGATCCGTTTATTTTTTACGAGTGATATTGTAAGAAGTATTGTAATTACAATAGTGCCATCTACTGGCCAAACGCGAGATGTTTTATTTCGTGGATTAGGAAGTCATGTTAAAAAAGGTAGTGGTTGAGAAAATCTCGTGGTTGGGCTTTCGTGGTTAAGGAAGCCGTGGTTTAGGCAGTAGTTGTTTAGACATACAACCAGACCAGCTATCCTAGAGGTAGCGTGGACAAAGCAGTCTTAGGCTAAATTCTGTAAGGAATGTGAAGCAAGCTGTTTTACCATACACAATCCCCTTGAATATCAAATGAAAGGACACCACACAGATATATATTGAAAATATATATTTATTTACTACAAGTATCCCCTATACTCTTTATGAGCACAGAAGCAAATGCGATAAAACAAAACGCTGTTTAAATTTACAAAAGCTGCACAATATGGATGAGCCCTAGGGGCCACCTAAACCATATACTAAAATAGTGGTATAAGAGTCACTAATTGGAAAGGAAGTAGGCCTAGGGCCTGGGGAATCGCTGGAGCTGTTCGGGACTAACAATGAAGAAGTCTGGAAAGGCCCGCGGGACTCGGGTGCAGCGCTTAAAGCACACGCATGCACCAATGCAATGTCAATGGTGCGTAAAAGTTATAAAGTTACTGTTTAAGGGACCTTCTGACTGACCTAAAAGGACAAAACTTAAGACCTAGACACGAGAGGTGTGTACCAGTGTAGGAACACCGGCGTTGCTGAGTTACCTCACCCACAGGAAGCGGGTGCACAGGTGCAAAGTGGTGTCGGGTTTCGTCACGCTGGTCGATGGTGCCTGAAGATGAAGGTGCTGCAGGCGGGTCATCGAGGAGGGTTCTGGTGGATCCAAGGGTGGATCTGAAGAGGTGAAGACCTGAAAGCAGAGGGGACATTGTTCAAAGTCACTAGCCAGTGACTACCGTGGAACCAGGATGCAACCAGGCGATGTCGGGTGCAAACAGGCGAAGAGGTGAAGATTGTCTCTGCAGCTACGTGGACACGAAGAGGTCGAGGACGTCCAGGCGTTGGTCACGGGCTGTTCCACAAAGGCTCTAGCTGATGGCGGTGTCGGCTTCTTGATCAGAGCCAACAGGCCTTGGCTAATGCAAGCCACGCAGGAATCGATGCAAGCTTCTCACTCGGACCAGAAGATCAGAGCGGGTGCTCCTTTTCAGGGGAGCAAGGGCCAGTCTGGAGCAACCAGACCAGTGGTGTTGATTGTAGATTTCGTTGCCAAGATGGTCGCTAGCCACGTGGCAAGTGGCCGGGATGGCGCTTCGTGTGGCAAAGTGCAAAAGGGCCCAACGCAGATCGTGGCGATGCTGGGGCGCTGATCTTCGGTGCAAATACTGCTCGGTTGTGGGGCTTCTCAAACCCCAAAACACAGCGTCGAGGGTGCCTCAGGTGCTGCGCAGTCAGCTTCTCAGGGGTCTTTCGAGATATCCGGTCCCACGTCTTTCGGTGCCTCCACGGGTCTCTTCTTTGCAGGGACTGTGAATCGTGCTCGGAGATGTCTGGGAGTCTGGGTCTCGTCAGGCTCTGGGCTCGGGCTCAGGCAGGAGGCGGCGGCAAAGCAGACGTCGAGTTGCTAGATGGTGCCTGTTTTCACAGGGTGGTCACTCCTTGGCCACAAGGGAGATGCTCTTCAGTCTTCTGTGCAGCAGAATGTCGAAGTCCAGGTGTCTTCTTAGTTTCAAGTTGATTTCAGGATGATCTGAGGTGCTATGGCACTGCTCCCACTCTTAATCCCAATCTGAGGGGTGGATCACCTGCTAGGTCCCTCCTCTGGGTGGGACCAGGAAAGGGGGCGGTTACACCCCTTTCATTTGTCCAGCTCCGCACCAGGACTGGGGCTGGAAAGCCGCAGCACCGGTTTGGACTGGCTTTTGTACGGGGACACCTTGTGTGCCCCAGGCATGTCTCATTCCATTCAGCCCTGTCCTACCCAATACACAAAATCCTGTCTGGGGTGGTGCTCGCACCTCCCAAGGCAGGAAACCCTTTGTCAAAGCCTCCCTCACTGGAAGGACTCCCAGCAGCAGGAGGTCAGACTTGTGTCTGTGGTGGCAGCATCCATTTTGTGATGCTGAGGCTCGAGTTTAACTTTAACCGGGGTTCAGGTTATGTACATGTCGTGTCCCTCTAGAAGGGTGGAATGCTACCCCCGTCGCCAGAACTGGCGAGGGGGTAGTATCCCAATTCCTATGACACCTTACTCGGCATGTTTTGATAAAGCCAAACCAAAGTTAGCAAACAACCGCGAGGATTATAATGCACTAAAGAGTATATGGTATGGCAATATCCTGGAACAGCTAAGGGAGTTGTTCCCGACAGCTGCAGACAGGCTCAGCTCATGCCAGAGCACCATCTCACATAAAACCAAGCACTCTGCCTCCAGGATTGCTGAGGCCTTCCATCGGAGTGGCTTATAGGTTACTATGTGTCCAGATAGGTTAGATGTAGGTATACTATATCTAAGTAAGAGGTGATTACCCCAATTTACCCCAGCTGAGTGATCAGCCAGTTTTGTCAAATATGGAGGCCAGGCCAGGGGTGGCACAATACATGCTGCAGCCCCTGGTAGGCCTTGGCTACACCTATGCCCAGGGTACCTATGGTACACTGTTACACGGGCCTATAAGGTGAACCAGATCCAATTCGTAATGCACCTAGAGTGCATTGGTAATAATTTAGAGAGAGGACAGCAGGCTGTGGGTCTGATTAGCAGGCCCACGGCCACATTAAGTCATAAACCAGTGAAGCAAAAAGCAAAAATTTGGGGTGACCATAGGATAGCAGACCCTACTCTCCTACACCCACTGTGAGGGGAACGGCCAGCAAACTACATCTCCCAGCAGCCCCAGCCCAGGTGCCTGCCACTAACGTCATCAGGCTGCGCCAGGGCTGCATTTAAGCACAGATGGTGCTCCTCAGCGCGGAACGCACTTCTTCTTGTTTCAACCCTGCCAAATCCTGCAAGGGGTGGAATCCGTCCTGACTGCCTGCCGTGAGGGGAACGGCCAGCGAACTACATCTCCCAGCAGCCCCAGCCCAGGCGCCTACCACTAGCGTCATCAGGCTGCTCCAGGGCTGCACAGCCAGTGCCCCGCAGCGCAGGACGCGCTTCTTCTTGTTTCAACCCTGCCAAATCCTGCAAGGGGTGGAATCTGCCCTAACTGCCCGCCATTAGAGGAACGGCCAGTGAACTACATCTCCCAGCAGCCCCAACCCAGGCGTCTGCCACTAGCATCATCAGGCTGCGCCAGGGCTGCATTTAGGCACAGACGGTGCCCCGCAGCGCTGGAAGCACGCGGGCAGCGCCCGGGTGAATCTCAGGACAAGGGCGGGCCTATCCTTGCCGGTCAGTGGCCTGGAAGAGGCTGGGCTGGGCCACCCCCCCCTGTGATCCAGACTTTGTATCCGGCAGGTACAGTGCGCATTGGGGATTCTGGACTAAGTGACTTCTCGGAGGACCTGCGGTCCCCTCTTACAGGCAGTGGGCGAGTACAGTGTGCTGGGAAATTGCTTGGCCTGGAGTTTAATTATGGGGAAAAGAAAGGCTGTGGATGGTGCGGGAGGGGCTTTAGACTCAGGGGTGGGGGCCCGGAAGGGGAAGAAGGTGAGAAAAGTTACCCAGATTCCCCTAAATAACTGTGTCATGGATAGAATTGACAATATTAATACTGAGTGTGAGGGAATTCTTTCACCCGAGGAATCTACCTTGGCAACTATTATTACATCTCCTGCAACCAAGAATAGAGGCCTAATTCATATTCGACCTATACCCCAAATGTCCCGGAGACTTTCTAATTCACAGGCCTCAGGTTCTGTGTCTTCTGCAGACCCTGTTCAGCCGGGTGACAGGGGCATAAGGGTGAGGAGTCCTGTTGATATTTCTCAGGGGGCGGAAGTGGGTCATCTGGAGCCATCAGTGGTTGTGTGTTCAAACCGCTTTGCTGCCCTTGCTGAGCTTACAGATACACCAAGCGGGGCTGCTGAACATCTTCACTCTGGAGGGGGAAACATCACTTACAACGCAACTTTTACAAAGACATACCATTACAACGGAACTTTTACAACGCAAAAACTTTTACAACGCATGTATTTACAACGCATTTTTTTTACAACGCAGGTACCTTTACAACGCATACCATTACAACGTAAGTATTGGTAAGTATATAATTATATTTTAAATGTTATATGTTTGGGGTAAAGGGGTATTTTTAGGGTTCAGGGTCAGTTTTTAGTTTTTGGGTAAAGGGGTATTTTTGGGGTTCAGGGTCCGTTTTTAGTTTTTGGGTAAAGGGGTATTTTTGGGGTTCAGGGTCAGTTTTTAGTTTTTGGGTAAAGGGGTATTTTTAGGGTTCAGGGTCAGTTTTTAGTTTTTGGGTAAAGGGGTATTTTTGGGGTTCAGGGTCAGTTTTTGGGTAAAGGGGTATTTTTGGGGTTCAGGGTCAGTTTTGGGTTTTTGGGTAAAGGGGTATTTTTGGGGTTCAGGGTCAGTTTTTGGGTAAAGGGGTATTTATGGGGTTCAGGGTCAGTTTGGGGTTTTTAGGTAAAGGGGTATTTTTGGGGTTGAGGGTCAGTTTTGGGTTTTTGGGGTACAGGGGTACAGGGTAAAAATAAATTTAAATTAATTTTAAATTAAATTAATTAAATGAAATTAAATTAAATTAAATTACATTGAATTATATATTTTTTCAATTAATTTACGATTATAAAATTAATATATATTTACCAATACTTACGTTGTAATGGTATGCGTTGTAAAGGTACCTGCGTTGTAAAAAAATGTATTGTAAATGCATGCGTTGTAAAAGTTGTTGCGTTGTAAAAGTTCCGTTGTAATGGTAGGTCGTTGTAAATGTATGCGTTGTAACGACACCAATCCCTCTGGAGGCCCATGTACCACCCCAGAGGTCACTGAGATTTCTGTAGAACCATGTGATATTGCTCCTATGACACTTAGAGATGTGGTACAGGTGGTAGGTTCTCTTCATTTAGAAATCGTGGAATTGAAAAGGATGATATTATATTTAGCGATTGTAGTTAAAAAAAAACAGTGCCTAGTACCCCTCCCCCTCCCAATAAACCAGAGGTTCCTTTACCAGCTTTAAATGTAGATGGCCAATTGGTTTCCCGTACTAAAAGTAAACCTGCGCAAGAAGGTAGTCCCTTGTTTCATCAGGGGCTGGTCCAAATACCAGCAAACCCCCCAACTTTTCTGGGCCTTCTCCCAACAGCCAAAAATGTCCAAATAGAGCCACGGATGCATCATCCTTCGAAAAATCGGGCTCAAGGGCTTATTGACCCAGGGCCTGGCTTGACAAACAGCTCTCCTGCATGAAAAACCGTCCCGGCAAGAGTGCCTACAGGCTCTTCCATGAGGAACAAGTCTATCCACAAAGTCCAGGGGCTACTATTAGGGACAAAGCAATAACTTCACCTTCCACCAGAATGCTCACCGTATGTGGTGATCCTTAAAAATGTTCCATCTTTAGATAATCATCAAAAAGAGTCATACTCTGAGCTCAAGAATAAGGTATGCCATTGGCTTTCTAAATCCATACATTTCTCTTCTAGTTATATCGGGGATATTTTGTTTGTGAGAAGAGTTAAGTGGGTTGGTCCCTCTGTGAAACAGGTGGGAGGCGATTGTGTTGTAGTCAACTGTAGATCCTACTTACTTGCAAAATGGCTGATAGAGGAAGGAAGATTCTGGAATAACCAGTGTGGGGCAGGTGGGATTAGTATTCTACCACTTGGTGATTTCTACAAGCACTTAGATATAAACCATGAAGGCATCAATAGAGGTGGGACTTGGAGCCAGAGGCCTGCCACTTGGGGAGTTGAACCATCGTTAGCAGGGGCTGGCAGCGCTTACTTGCTATTAGGCTTGGACGCCCAGGATTGACTCTTATCTGTACCTGGTATAATCTTAGACTATCCCTGGGGCATCAAATGGTGTGGTTGTACAGCATAGTGCCACCTGTTGATTTTTCCTTGTTTTTAACTGACACTATTCCTCCAGATGAATATCAAGAAGATCATGCTAGCGACAGATATGATCCAAAGGTGAGGGATATTATTAAAGAGGTGGCATGTCCTATGCAAACTTTGGAAATTCTCTCAAGGAATGTGGCAGGTATTCAATCCACACTAAAATATTTGGACTGGTGCACCTTCATGGAGCATTTTCATTCCACAGGAAACTTGGGCGGTGGAAAAAGTTCATAGAGTACTTATAGAGTGGAGGCAAAAAAGAGAGCATTAGGTCGAGCTGCTGGTGGCCTTTTGATTTAGGTTAAGAACTTCTTGGTTGGCAGATTTCAGGTTCTTAACCTTATATCAGATGACTTATTAGGCCTGGAAGTTTGTTTCCCTAATGGGAAAACTCCAATGAAGATCTTTAACATTTTTTATCGTTTTAGCAGCCCCCATAGACTTTCAAACACAATAACCACGCTGTTAGATCATTTAGATGCTTCCACAGGGGATTACTATTTGATGGTCACCGGTGATTTTAATATTTCTTTTGAACCGGTAAACTATATACGGGATTTGACAGCATCTGAAGATGAAGCAAGAGGGATAGCTAGATTAAATATTCCCTGTATAAAAAAAAACTCTAAGGCTGTAGAACAGATTTCATCATTTACCATTAATTAAGGGTTGCGTGCATGCAAGGGTAGAACAGAGTCAGATAGAGAAGCATCTCATACCTTTAAGAGAGGGCTATTTAAATCAAGACTAGAATATATCATGGTAGACCTAGATCTCTGGACAAACGTTAAAGATATGAAGGTCCGAGAAAGAAGCGATAGCGACAATAACGCACTAGCTCTTTCTATATGCGACGTGATCGATTGGCTTGGCCCCTCTAAGTGAAAATGCCCCCCCATAATAGTTAGCGAGGATGGAAGAAGAGTTAAGTGGGCAAATATTCTGGCTGAACAGAATGTGCTAGCCCAGATCTATGCAAAGGTGTCAGATGTTATCATTAATTTAGACCCAAAAAAGGGTAATAAAAATGACCCCGTAAGGATCTTTGAGAACTTGAAAAACAATATTAAGGGGTATTTTTGTGAGCCGCTAAGTAATTCCCAATTAAATAGATTTACAGCCCCATGGAATTTTGCAATACCTGCAAAATGGCCAGGGCAACCCTGATCACAGCAGTTAAGGGAAGCTCTTCCTCAATCATAAGAGAGTGTAGGAAAAGCTAACAAAAAATTCAAAAGGAGGCCAAGAAAGATTGGGAAATTAAAAACTGGAGGCTCCTGGTAGAGGCGTCCCACCAAAAGAAAAGTAAAGCTTTTTGGCACATTTTAGCTAGAGATGTATCCAGGGAGGTGGCTCAATCTGAATCCCACCTACAGCCCCAGGTATGGGAAGACTATTATGGGCAGCTTTTAGCAAATTCTGAGGGAACAGTAGGCCCCGTTTTACGTCCAACAACCTCCGATGATCCTGAAAAGTATTTCTTTGAGATCAATGTTGGTGAAACTATCATGGTTCTAAAAACCTTAAAGAAGGGGAAGGCCTTGACAGACTCCCAGGCAACCTTTTTAGATCAGAGCCTGTTTTATGGGGCCCTGTTCTGACTGAAGTCTTCAATGCTATCCTTAAGGGAGGCACGCTGCCGCCCACATCTTTGGGCTCAGAAATTATTCCCATCCATAAGAAGGGGGACAAAGGGTTACCAGAGAATTATAGGCCGATTAGCTTAATAGATGTCCCCCCAAAAAAGTTCAGAAAACTAATCCTAAACCGAATCCAAGATTGGATGGATGACACAAACATTCTGTCGGACCACCAAACAGGATTTAGGGAATCTACAAGCACAACAGACGAGGCCCTCAGGTTCATGATGGTGATCTGGAAAGAGGTCACTATCAACAGGGGCCACTTGTATGTTGTGTTCGTGGACCTGAAGACCGCTTTTGATTCTATAAATCGGGCACAGTTGTTGGCCACCCGGAGGGACATGGGGATGCCGCTTTATTTGGTTAACATCTTGATCCGTATGCACTATGAAACTATGCAAAGGTGAGATGGCGCAGTGAGGCCGCCCTTTCTGGGAACATATCTATTCAGAAAGGAGTATGTCAGGGGTATGTCCTGGCACCCACTCTTTTCACCCTCTTTATAAATAGTATTATAGGGGAGCTTTTTAATTGTGGTGGAGACCCCACAAAACTGTCTGGTCAACAGATCCCTTGTTTATTATTTGCTGACGACACGCTATTTATTGCAAAAACTCCTAGTGCCATCCAACATTTATTAAATAGATTTGAAAAGGCATGCCAGAGTAGAGGATTAATGATAAACTCTGCTAAAACAAGATACATGGTTTTCAACCCTTATAAGAAAAGCAGAGGGTCTTTGTTTCTGGACTCCCTGGCTCTAGAGAAGGTTAAAGCTTTTGATTATTTGGGAATCAGGATAAATGATGATGTATCGAGGTCGAGTCAGATTAGAAAGAGTACTTTGACTTTTCAACATGGTGATAGAGCGCTATTGTGCAAGGTTAGAACTTCCCCCTATAGACCATTAGCTCCTATATTAGAAATTCATAAGGCAAAGGGCTTATGAGCGGCCCTCTATGTGGCAGAGTTATGGCGTCTGGACAATGAAAAAGAGTTGACCAGGGCTGAAAATAAGTTTTCAATGTATGTATGTATGTATAGGCATTTATATAGCGCACTACTTACCCGGAGGGTCCCAAGGCGCTTCGACCGCTGCGAAACCCTTCCTGGCTTCCCTGAGAGATGGTCCCTTAATGGGTATCTCCAGGGTGAGACCAGGCATCCCCGGCGGTCTGGTGGGGCCGTTAGTGAAGATGAGGCAAGCTAATGCCCAGAGTTGCCAAGTGTGATCGCTGATCAGAGTGGGCACTGAGGCGAGAGAATTATCGAGTCCGCTGACCCTGGTGTGGAAACCTGCCGCGCCGGGAATCGAACCCTGGTCCCGGGCCGTCCTCTCCCCTCGGGTCTGCTGCCTCTAACCAGTGAGCCACACTACTAAGGGTGCACACCTTTAATACCCCTCAGATCTGATTCAGGGTTAAGATGTATAGGACATTATGCTATCTTAAGGGCTCTTACCTTTTGGTTAAGAATTTGGGTGAGCAGCACTAAGGTACCACTAAGATGTGCTATGGGTGAACTTCTTGATTTACATTAAAAAACGGGGCACATTAAATGGCTCAAACAACTGAGGGACTGGTTCACTAAGCTTAGTATGAGTTACTTATGGGATGATACAGGGTCTAGAGAGAAAATATGAGAGGTACCCCTTAACAAAAATCAAGGGAAGTAGGGTTAACCAACCAATGCAAAAAGGAGAGATTCCCTTGAACAGAAATGAAATTGATAAAACTTTATGGACGAAAACAATTACAAGATTCACGTATATAAAATAGGACCACTATTTATGGATCATACAGTAATTAAAAAAGTGGACGGTTAAAAGACCACTTGACACAGATTTTTAAAACAATGAAAACAATAAAAAAACAATAAAAAACATGACATTCAATATTGAGCAGCAAAATTGATACATGAAGACAGAAAACAATAAGACATTAAACTCGTACAATACTAAGCGTATATTCAAACTCTATTTCTGACACCAATGTTATGTACACAACAATACAGTGTATCAACAAAGATATCCGAGTCGAGAATTATACTGAAGAGTGCGGCGACGCGTTTCGGTGGTTTCTCACAATTCTATCCACTTTGTCAAGACTACAATTGATATCTGTCATAGTACAGGGGTCAATATATTCTCCCTAAAGAATGGATACACAATGGATTAGAGTGGATACATCATAATTCCAGATTGTTAGAATTGTTTTAATTTCCTACAGTTGAAAGGATAACAATACAAAAATAATTACATAAGTGAAAGCCTTCCTAATACATTACAGTAAGTCGTACATTTGTGCTTGTTGTTACATGTAGCAATCTAAAAACAATCCGATATAGCCTGAATACCAAGTTCCTTTACAAACAATCACAATACATTTTCTAATATGCTGCAACATTCGTTTCAAATGTGTACACTTCTATGTTTCTGGGAACTGACTAGTCAGCTAATTTTCCTTTTACCTATTATTTTCAAAGGCCTCAAATCGCTTGTGAGGAGGAATCTTTTTTTCACTTTTATAAACCTCTAGAAAAAAGGGGACTATTACATTTCACTTTCGCGTGGCGAAAACGTGTGAAGCTTTTATCAATTTAACCCTAGCACATGCAAAATAGTATTGATTGAAATGAACTGTTACTACTGATTTTTTTTACCTTACCCTGTTCTGAGAGTATGTGATACATTTCTTTAATTGTAATTGTTTCTATTTGGAATATGATGTTTTTATCCAATTTTATTTAACTGTTTTTTATTGTATTATGATGTTTTTTATTTCTTTAAATGATCAATTTCTTTTTTGATCGAATAAATTTACTTACTATAGCATCTACATTTGTTTTCTTTGGAACTACTCCATTACCAGATAGGGTATGTCCCAGATATTTGACAGATCGTTTAAATAACTTGCACTTGTGTGCTTTCAATGTGAGACCATGGTACTCCAATCTTTTGCAAACTTCATTTAAAAGGTTCAGATGCTCAGATTCATTATTTGATAAAATCAAAATGTCATCCTGAAAACATTTCACATATTCATCAACATCCCTAAAAATCTAAAACATAACTCTCTGGAACACTGACGCTGCAGATGCCAGGCCAAAAGGGATTCTAGTATACTGATACAACCCACAAAGTGTAATAAAAGCAGTGAGTTTTTTTGATTCTTCCATTAGTTCTATCTGGTGGTATGCCAAACGTAGGTCTAATGTGGAAAAAATGTGAGCACCTTCAATCATCGATACCACTTCATTAATATTAGGTAATGGATGACAGTCAATAATGATGTTAGAATTAAGAGCTCTCAAATCCACATATACCCTCAATTTCTGATCATGTTTGCGGACAAGAACGATGGGTGAAACCCACTCTGACGACTCAATAGTTTCAATAATACCCTCATCAGACAATTCTTTCAGCATTTCTACGAGTTCTTGTCTTATATTAATTGGTACTGCTCTAATTGTTTGTTTGATTGGTATTGCGTTCTCTTTCAAAACAATTTTATGAGAAAAGTTCTTTAATTTTCCCAATTCATCACAAAAAACTTTGCTAAATTTGTTCAGTAAATTTCTTTCTCTTTCCTCTACCTTGTTGTCGGTGTTAACTACTTAAATCCTGTTAAATTAAATGTCATCACACAGTGAAATAGGTTCACTAGCCCTTGGGTTAAGTGTTATGCCAAGTTTATACTGATCACGCCATCCTAAAACATTAACCCCTTTTTTGTGAAATACAGTTTTATAAATGCACTTCTTTTTCTTTCTTTTTTTTTTCTATTTTTTTATTGTTTTTTTTTTGAGAATTTCTGGTACAAAAAGATAT
This sequence comes from Lissotriton vulgaris, assembly GCF_964263255.1. Taxonomy (NCBI): domain Eukaryota; kingdom Metazoa; phylum Chordata; class Amphibia; order Caudata; family Salamandridae; genus Lissotriton; species Lissotriton vulgaris. The sequence continues at coordinate 221,538,068 of NC_141685.1, forward strand.
ACATTTCATTACTCCATAAAACATTATCATTAGAGAATAGCAAAAGCATGAAATATAAAACCCGGATCAAGAGGTAAACAAATACATAGCATAGAATCAATTTTACACGGGGATAAGAAAGAGATAAAACACCTGACAAATATATACAGAATATACAAAAGATTTATGGCACGACCACAGCTATAAAAGTCTACTCAATTCCTAGATTGGTACATGAGCAACAACACAGTTAGCATTTTATAATCTGGAATCCCTCCAGCTTTTAAGGAGTGCCCAGATACTCATATCCATTTCCCTGGTTTTTTTGCCCTTATAATTACACAAACAGGATTCTATATTGTGCATTCCCAACAATCTGGTGAGCCACATTTGAAAGGGCGGAGCTGTAATGTCCTTCCAGCCAGCGGAAATAAGAATCCGGAGCACTGCAACCAAAATGAACACCAGAGCTTGTACTTCTTTTGCCATCCACAGCTCACAATCAGTGCCCAGTATCATCAGGGTAGGGGACAAATTGATCTTAACATCTAGCAGCCCCTCCCATAATCTCATGATTTCCATGCGGATTGGGTTAAGTTTCTCACAATGATAAAACATGTGCAGTAAATCCGCTGGACCATTATTACACCTAGGGCATCTATCATCTTCTCTAACACCCCAAGCAAACAACTTTGCTGGGGTGTAGTATAGATTAAATAATGTTTTATAATGCTGTGCCCGCAGGTTAGAGGAACAAAATAGTTTCCTATTTAAAAGAAGGGATTTAGGGGGGGCGTGGCCAAGATGGCGGTGTGAGCGGACGTGCATTACCGAGCTCTTGCCGCCGGCCGCCGTTTAATAGCCTATTCTCAGCATTCGACCCGGCCTGAGCGCTTCCCTGGCGGGCCTGCAGCCGGCACTGCTGCGACCGAGTGCTGGAGAACAGCATCGCCGATCTCTGGCGCGTGATCCCCGTTGACCCTGCCCGGTGCGGTGGCGGCCATTGAGGCCTGAGGAGAGCAGTGCAGCGACAACGAGGCCGAGGTGGGCGGAGTCAGGACGCCGCCTCGGGTGCACCCAAAGCCGGCGGCCGCAGCAGCAATAGATCCGACCTGCGCTGTGGTGCGCAAGGCCCCCTGCGATCCCAAGGCGGGGGCTTCTGCGGGCTTGACACATCCTCCCGTGACATCGGCAGCGCGGCCCCGATGGCAGCGGCCTTCACCGACGCCTGCTGGAGGATTGCGTGGAGGTGCCCAGCGGACGCCCGGAACTTGGAGGTGAGGAGCGGGGGTGGACGGGCGGCCCCCCAGCGCCCAGTGAGTCTGCCTCGGAGGAGCGGTGACTGCGGAGGGACGGCGGCGGTCACGCGGACCCCTTCTGGAGCTGAGGGGGGGCTGCCCATGCCGCGTACCCTGGCTGCACGGTGGGTCAACACACAGGCGCCATTGTTGAGACGTAGCGCGCCTTACCCGGGCCCGGCCTCGCGCCCACCCCCTCATTGCTGGCTCTCTCCTGTGGCTCTGCCCCCGCCACACAGAGCCCACTGTACACTGGACTGTGGGGCCAGCAGGGGGTGGCGGTGGCCCTACGGCTTGTGCGGGGACTGCTGGCTGGGAGATCACGGAGCGACGCTCCCGCGTGGTGTTGACCTAGGGAGGCCCCCACTCTGGCCGCTTCATCGACGGGCGCCACATCTGGAACACCCAGCCCCGGAGGCTGCAGCGACGGCAGGCCCGACCCGCGCTGCGGTGCGCGAGGCCCCCCTGCGATCCCTGGACGGGGCTTCTGCGGGCCTGCCGCGTCTCCTCGCCACTTTGGCGGCACAGCCCTGAAGGCCACGGGCGCCATCTTGGGACACAGCGCGCCTTCCCGGACCAGGCCTCACGCCCCACCCCCCATTGCTGGCTCTCTCCCGCGGCTCTGCCCCCACCACACTGACTTCACTGAACGCTGCCGCGGCATCTGGACTGGGGGCCCGGCGGGGGGCGCCGGCAGCCCAACGACTTGAGGGACGTCTGAAGGCTGGGGGACGCAGAGGACCGCTGCCACGCGGTGCTAGACTAGCGAGGTCTCCCGCCCTGGCGGTTTCATCAGCGGCTGCCGTGACTGGTGACAGGTGACCGCCTGGGATCCCTGGGAGCGGTCTAACGCTCTGCGACTGGTCCTCATCGACGCTTTGCACCCTGACCCTGTGGAGCGGACCACACTCGAGGCCCTGAACCCCACAAGCAGCTGTCATTGGCGGCAATCGGCCGGCACTTCGGAGGGGCTCCGGAGGGGGCATGTCCGGCGGGCGGCTCCGGAAAGACCGCACCATAAAGGACCTCTTCACCCCTACCGCAATGGGGAAGCGGACAGACCCCACGACGACCGGCCACCGGGGGGACACAGAGAAGAAGGCGGTCGTCACACCGCCCTCTGGACGGACGGACCCCGAGGGCCCAGTCACACGGTCTTTCCTGGAGTCCCTGTTCACCGGCCTGAGGGAAGACATCCACGCCTTAAAGAAGGAGCTGCAGGAAGAAATAAAGGAAGTTCGCCGGGACACCGACGCCATTGGGGAGAGGGTAGCGGACCTGGAGGCCAAAAGCGACGCACGGGATACGGAGATGGAGGCCCTACGGCAGGAACTAGCCCGCATACATGATCAGCAAGTGGACCTCCAGACGCATACCGAAGATCTGGAAAACCGCTCCTGGCGGCACAACATCAGGATCAGGGGAGTGAAGCAGTCACCGGACACGGAAGATCTCTTTAAGTTCACGCAGGGTCTCTTCAACCAGGTTTTGGGCCGGCCAGCGGACACCCCGTTGCGATTGGACAGGGCCCACCGGACGGGCCCGCCTAGAGCCAACGCAGCCCACCCGGTGGACATCCTGGTCTGTGTACAGGACTTCAGGACGAAAGAAGAGATCCTTGCCAAAGCGCGCCAGATGGCTCCAATCACCTATGGTGACCACTCCCCATCTTTGTATCAGGATCTGGCCGCAATCACCCTGGAGAAGCGACGCACCTTTCGACCAGTTACGGCGGAACTGCAAAAGCGCAGTATCTCCTACAGCTGGGGACACCTGTTCCGTCTGGTGTTCCGGCTCGGCAACATTCTCCACCAACCGCGTTCCCTTAGGGCCGCCTGCCGCCTGTTAGGCATTGAGGAGCCAGCGGTCGACGAGGGGCCCACGGGAGAAGGTACCGCTGGCGAGGTGATCCCGGGGCGATGGCAACAACAGCGGCGCAGACGCAGGCCACGACGCCCCACAGCTGCTGAGATAGAGGAGGGGCAACGGGCTGCAGTGGAAACCGTGGCGCAGGGCCTGGTGAAATTGGACAATGGCTGACCACCGAGAGGACGGCGCGCTAGCCCTGACGAGCAATGTAAGGCCGGGCCTGCTTGGGCCGGCGGCGGGGGCGGTGACTGAGTGCTTCCCATTCTTCCCTGACGGAGACATTGACTCTTCGCCGGCGGTGGTGGACAAGGGATGGATTGACTCGCTCGCGCCGTCACCACTGCCTCCAATCTACGGACTCACTTTACCACAGGTCCAGTGGCCTATTAACTGGACTTGGGACTATGTTGGATCGACTTTTTTTCACAGTTGGGGAGAGGGCTGGGAGGGTGGTGTGGGAGGGGGGTGTTGTGCTTCGTGGGGTTGGGAGGGGGTTGGTTGCGGGGGGAGGGGGGAGGGGGGAGGGTGCTCTCCTTGTCCAGGGGGTTTGGGTACTTCAATGGGAGTGCCGAGCTGGATGTGCGTTAGACGAGAGGTTGTCCCACACCATGCTGCCATAACACGAGCGCCGGCCATAGATTTCTACACACTACGCCCACCATGACACGTCCATTGTGAATACTTTCACTTAATGTGCGAGGCCTTAACAACCCGGTCAAACGCAGGGCGGTCTTGTCCTTCCTAGACCACTCAAAGGCCGACATCTGCCTCCTGCAAGAGACACACCTGGTGTCAAACGACCATCATAGGCTGAGGTCGCGCTCGTTCCCGTGGCAGTTTTTCTCCTCCACCCAGAAAAAAGCTGCTGGAGTAGCTATACTGTTAGCCAGGACCTTTGAGGGACAGGTCATGCAGAAAGAAGCTGAGATCAAGGGGCGGCTCCTCATCCACAGCTTTCAGGTGGCGAGTCAGACATTATTAGTGGGATCGGTTTACGCACCGAACGAAGGTCAGGAAAGGTTCCTTCTCACAGCACTGGAGGCTGCCACCGCCACTACACATCCGCACTTACTACTTGGGGGGGACCTAAACCTAGTGTTCGATAACACGGCAGATCGCACAGGGCAAAGGTTTGGACAAGTTGGGGCGCTCTCTGCGACAGGACATGCACACCTTTCCGACCTGGACCTCACTGACCTATGGCGACACTTCCACCCACACATGGCGGCATACACCTACTACTCGGCGGCCCACAAGACCTATGCGAGACTGGACTATTTTCTATGCTCTTCACAGCTGAAGGCGCAAGCGGAGGACGTAGAGATCCTCCCGGCCTCACTGTCCGACCACTCGCCGGTGGTGGCGACCTTCCGGGTGGCACCCGCGCCGGCACCGCGGCGTCACTGGCGACTCCGAGATGGGCTCTTACTGAACCCCGCCGTACAGGACAGGCTCAAGACCACACTCACGCAATTCTTGGCTCACAATGCCAATGATGACACGACCAAAGCTACTCAATGGGCGGCGCTCAAGGCAGTCCTGCGGGGCGAGATCATCTCCATCGCCGCCGCTGATAATAAGGACAGGGCTCTGAAAAGGGCTGAACTCACTCAGCGAGTGGCTGAATTGGAGCAGATGCACCAACGCACCGGGGCAGCGCGGGCGTGGCGCCAGTTGTGCACTGAACGAAAGATGCTCGCAGCCCTGGACCAGGATGTGGCCGAATACGCCGCCATGCGTCTCAAGCACGTGTACTACACCGGAGGTGACCGCTGCGGGAAGCTCTTGGCGAGCAGATTACGGGCGCAGGATCAGAAACGCCACGTACGCTCCCTCAACTCCGTGCTCCGGACACAGGTCACGGAGGATGCAGCCATAGCGGCGGCCTTCGGCAAATTTTACGCCGGCCTCTACGATGCGGATTACCTTGACCCGAAGGCAGGCCTGGATTACCTGCACGGCGCGACGCTTCCCACCCTCACCCAAGCGGATTTCCTAGACCGGCCCATTGGCCTGGAGGAGGTCATATCAGCGATATCTCGCCTAAAAGTTGGGAAATCTCCAGGGCCGGATGGCTACACAGCGGCCTTCTATAAAACTGTTTGCCCACAGGTTGCCCCTATCCTGCGCGACCTGTTTAAAACATTCGATTGTCCCGGTGCCATCCCCGCTGACCTGCTCGAGGCGGCCATATCGGTGATCCCTAAGGCCGGCCGTGATAGATTTGGTGATGGTATTTCCCAGGAGCATAATCTCTGTTTTCTCCCCGTTTAGTTTTAAGCAGGAGGCCGACATCCAGGCGGCGACTGCTTCCAAACATTTGTATAGGCTGTGGTGGGAATTGAGAGGGGGGGTCCAGTGCGACCACCAGCTGTGTGTCGTCCGCGTAGGTGATAATTTTCACTCCAAAGGGGCAGACGACATCAGCCTAAGGGCTAAGGTAAACGTTAAAAAGGGTGGGGCTCAGGGTGGAGCCCTGGGGCACCCCACAGTTCAGGGTTTTGCTGGAGGAGGTGGAATCTCTCTCAAACATCTGAAAAGATCGATCTGTGAGAAAGGATCTCAGCCAGGTGAGTGCCGTTCCCGAGATGCCTATGCTACTGAGACGGTGGAGAAGAATGTTGTGGTTTACAGTGTCGAAGGCGGCACTAAGGTCGAGGAGAACGATGGCCGATGACCCATCGCTGTCTAAGATCCTTCCTGCCTCCTCCGTCACTGCGACCAAGGCTGTTTCGGTTCCGTGAAGGGGCCGAAAGCCCGTCTGTGAGGAATCAAGTATGTCGTTTGATTCCAGGAAGTGTGTCAGGACTGAGTTGACATACTTCTCGAGTAGTTTGCTGAGCCAGGGTAGCAGAGAGATAGGTCTATAGTTGGAGGGATTGTTTTGATCAAGGCTAGGTTTCTTTAATAGAGCCTTGACCATTGCTCTCTTCCATAGAGGCGGGACGATGCCAGCGTGGAGAGAGGAGTTAAGCAGGTCCTGAATGGTGGGTGAGATCTGACTGGTGATCGGGGTGAGAGCTCGTGCAGGGGCCGGGTCAGTAGGTGATCCTGATTTGACCTGCTGCATGATACTAAATGGCTGAGATCTAAGGGCAGGATATATGTGAGGGAGACGGGTGATGCTGCCACAGAATCTGGGTCTAGAGGGCAGCTGGGCGGAGGGATATTTTGAGAGAAAGAGGAATTAATGGTTTTTTATTTTGCGGTAAATGAAGTCCGCTAGCTCATCACAGTGGGCCTGGGTGTTGCTGTGCTCCTTTGGTGTCTCGGGTAGTTGAAGGAGAGATTTTTCTATCCGATAGATCTCCTTGGGCTTAGAGGCTGCCTTGTCAATTTTTTCCTCGAAATATTTTGCCTGCGCTAGTTTAATGCTAGATTTGTAGCTTTTGATAGCTGTCTTGTAAGCTATTTTGTCCCTTGGTGAGTAGTCGAGATGCTGTTTTCTCTCAATTCTTTTACAGTTACGTTTGGCATCTCGGAGGTCAGTGGTGTACCACGGGGCGGTCGCGTTCCCCTGCTTGGGGTGGGTACATTTAAGTGGAAGTACCAGATCTAGTGAATTGGTAATCCGGCTGTTGTAGTTCTCATTGCCCTCAATAGGGTTGGAAGTTTTGGTGGGTATGGTCAGATCAAGGTTCTCCAGCCATTCCGGCTGGGGAAGTTTGGACCAGTTACGTGACTTTTGGATAGTCATGGGTTTAGTTAAGGGGTGGTTGGGGAGGGTCCATGTGAAGGGGATAAGGAATGATCAGTCCAGGGAAGGGGAGAAGGGTTTCCAACTTGTAGGTTCGGGCAATTGCTGAATATAGGGTCCAGAAGATGGCCCTTTAGGTGGGTGGGCCCGGGAACTAGTTGCTGTAGTTCGAAGGCAACTAGACTGGAGGATAGTTCTCTGGCATTTGAGTCATTGGGTTCATCAAGGTGAGTGTTCAGGTCACCCAGGAGCGTGAAGTTAGCGGAGCTAAGTGCGAGGTTTGCAACTGTTGGGGCAAGGTTAAAAAGAAATCCTTGCGTCCCGGGTTGGCGGTATATAAGCATACCTGAAAACGTATTGGTGGGGCTGAATTTTATAGTGAAGGGGAGGCATTCACTGTCTGGGACACGAGCGGGGGTGCTGGTGATTTCATAGCCTATCTTGTAAATCACTGCTAGTCCTCCACCAATTCCTGTTTTGCGGTCATGGCTGAATATTTGGTATCCGTGTGGGAGGGTTTGCACCAAATCAGGTTCCGAGTGTTCATGCAACCAAGTCTCTGTGAGGAAGCGGATGTCCGGGTTAGCATCCTCTATCAGTAAAGAGATTTCCACAGTGTGCTTGGGGAGGGATCTGCAGTTGAGCAAGAGCATGCAGTATTGTGTGGGTTCCATTTTTGCATGGGGTGAAAAATAAAATCCGCACTGGCTGCAAGCGGGATGTTGTAAGGATAGATCCCAGGCGTGGAGACAGGGTGGTGCAGCTTCCTTCCTTAGTTGGAGGAAGGAGTGGGGGCTATGGGTTCTGACCCGGTAGGGCGATTGGACAGGGGGGGTGGCCCCTTGCCCCGGTTGGCCGCGAACGGGCGCAGACGGGCTTGCCATTGGCGCACCTTCGGCGTGCAGGCGGCGCGCCCGCTGCCGCGTCTGCTGCGCATCCGGGGAAGGGACATTGTATGTATGTGAGAGGAGGGGCGTGGCCTCAGGGCCGTGGGAATGGCCTGTGGGCTCAGGAGGAGGAATGACGGCGAAAATCACTGTGCCGTGGCAAAAACAATGTAAATTTTGACAAGTAAATTTTTTTTAAAAATCGAGCTTGCTCCCGGCTTCCGCCTCAGGAGTGTTGTGCCTCTGAATGCGAGCTTTCTAATCAGCGCGACTTATATAGTGGTACGAGGGGGGCGCGGCCTCAGGGCCGTGGGCGTGGCCTGTGGGCTCAGGAGGAGGAATTGCGGCGAAAATCACTGTACCGTGGCAGCGTTAATATCGGCTGCGCGGCGATTTGCCAGTGATTAGGGTGGGAGAATGCGTTAGGTAGAGTGCAAGACAGGTAAAAACAATGTAAATTTTGACAAGTACATTTTTTTAAAAATCGAGCGTGCTCCCGGCTCCGCCTCAGGAGTGTTGTGCCTCTGTGTAAAGTTTTACCTATGATCTCTACATACACTAGTGAAATGCCCAATTCTGCCACAGTTTTTGCAGGACATCCTGGAAAGGAAGCTATGTGGGATCTATTACCACATCTGTAACAAGCACTAAAGTTGCACATTGTATCATTGTTTTGGGTGAAATTGATTGTGTATAATTCTGTTGCTATTGATTTTAACATTATGTGCGAAACGTGTATGTTGTTGTTCACTTTTAGGTTCAACATAACATATTTCGTCCTCTACAGTATTTTTACTTATATTCTGTTTAACTACTTCCATCCACTTCTCCGATTGTTCCAAAGCTTTAGCCTCAGTAATGGCTTCAGCTTAACTTGGATCTCCCATTACCCATAATTTCTCTTGGAACTTTTTGTTCTTAACATGTACAATTATCTGATCTCTTATCATCTCATCTGTCAATAAACCAAAATTGCAATGTATGGCTAATGCTCTCAACCCTGTTAGAAAATCATCAACTGTTTCATCATCTTTTTGTGATCTGGTATAAAATTTAAATCTGTTTAAGGCAATGCTGGTAACTGGTTTAAATCTTTTCTTCATTCTTAATAACGCTTCCGAGTATCCATTAATGTTATCTCCACTACCATCACTTGAAGACTTGATTTGTGGTAATGTTCTAAAGATTACCTGTTCTTCAGAACCCAGACAGTGTAGAAATATTTTTTTCCCTTTCTGCCTCCATACGTTCTCCATCTATGGCTTTCATATATGTAATGAATTCTTCCTTCCACCTTGCCCAAGGCATAGGTGGATCAACTTTTGACTGTAAAAACTTTGCTGGGGGATCAAATTGCAAGTTCTCACCAATTTTTACAACGGATTTAAAGCTGAATTAGAATACTTACCCAAATACAGTGTAATGTTAGAATTGCTTTCAAATGGTGATGTAAATTGTTCTACAAATTTCATATAATGCACTCTTAGTCATATTGCAAAAACAATTTGCGCACTTTTAGTAATATTGTATAAAGAAATTACTCTGAAAATGCGATTATCTTAAAAAGGGTGAAACTAAATATGAAAAAGAGAAAAGAAAACCTGTAAAATGTTTTGTTTCCCCTTTATTTATTTTTTTGAATTAATGGTCCTGTTTTCTGTGAAATCGTAACAATTGTGACTTGGTTACTTCAGCGCTGAAGTTGATATGCCGTTTTTGTCATCTTTAAAGTTTTAGCGCTTGTGAAACCTGTGATTCGGTTACTACGGTAACCAAAATGGCCCTCAGTGACGTTGCACGTATTTGAGCGTATGTGGTTTGACGTTCGTGACGTACACTGCTGCGCGTTGCTGCGCTTTGACCGTGACTAAGGAAGGAGAGAGAACAAGAACGCTTCTCCTTAACTTGGAATGTCATGTGAACAACGCTGCCGATGCACAAAGAGAAAACTGTATGGCAGGCAGTTGTTGTTTATTTTCGAGACATATACAGTTTAATGGTCGGCTTCGTCGTTCTTTACTTTTAAGTTATGTGCGGTTTCAAACAAAAAAAACAACAGAGGTTATGGCGATAATTTTTCTTTTTGCAAGAAGCGATTCACAGTAGTTCAATTTGCACCACGAAACAGAGATACATTCTGTGAAAAGTCCGCAGAGAGTCTGCAGATAAAATTAAAAAAAAGAGCAAACACGTTTCCTTATTTCTTCCTTTTTTTGTAACTCAGATCAGCACAAACTCCCCAAAAGGTTTTCCACTTTCAATGACTTAAAATTCAACATTTCAATCACCAATAAACATGAAACTCCCGCTGGTGCAATCAAAGCACATTAAACTTAAAACTGCCACAGGTGCTATCAATACAAATGGATAAATTAAATACTGGTGATAATTTCTTAACAATTTGAAATCAAGATTATACTGCCGCTGGTGCTATCACTGCACAATAATAATTAACACAGCCGCTGGTGTTATTCAAAACACATGTAAATAAAATGAAGTACATTTAAATATTTCAATTTCCGTGGGTTAAAGAAACACTCTGTACCTGTGCTGATTACATTACTGGAGTGGTTCTTCTCCCTCATCGCCAAAATGTAGAAATTAATCCAGAATTCAGGAAATTTTGATAGAAGTTTTCTCAGCACAGCATTATAGGTTTAGTCCTTGGTAGCTCCAGATGCAACTGGCCACTCACAAGGTTCAGTTACCTAACATCACCTTCAGAACACAGAATGCCATTTAAAGGAAAACATTGTGCATGCTCCGGCTGACCAAGAATAATATGATGTAATAAAAGGAGCAAAAGGTAATAGACATAAAGAAAGTGTATAGGAGATGTCACAATATTCCATCACCTTAGCCCCCAACTCTGCCGCCAGATAGATCAGCGGGGTAACATAGATGTTAAAAAGAAGGGGGCTACGGGAGGAACCCTGAGGGACACCTGTAGTTACTGGTTGAGGGGAGGAAGGGGATGGTGGGATCCAGATCTGCTCGGCACGCTCTTCCAGAAATGACCGAAACCAGTCCCACACGGCGCCTGACCGACCAATCTTAGCCAGACGTGAGAGAAGAAGTGCATGTGGGACCGTGTCGAACGCCGCCGAGAGGTCAAGCAAGATTGTTGCGTCCAAGCACTCCCGGATGGCTTCCGCCACCTCCACCAGCACAGTTACTGTGCTATGAGATGCCCTGAACCCTGATTAAGCAGGGTGCAGGAGCATTTCCCTTTCCACAAAGTCCGTCAACTGCTTATTGACCACCTTCTCACACACCTTCGCCAAGGCAGGAAGGAGGGAGATAGGTCGGTAATTCCCTGGGCAGAGGTGGTCCAGCGACGGCTTTTTTAGAAGAAGGGGGATGTTGGCCTCCTTCCAAGCCTGCGGTACCACCCCTTTCTGAAGAGACAGATTGATAATGGTAGTTACCTCAGTATTAATGACCTTGGCAACTGCTGCCAGTGTCCTTGCTGGACAAGGGTCCAAGGGCGAACCTGACTTCAGACCCTATAGAATTTTAAAACACTCCAATGGGTCCACTGTGCTGAATGCGAACCAGGTGGGGGCTGGACCAGCACAGTGACACTCCAAAGGTATCTCCATAATGCTATTGCAGGGAATAAATGCTGATTGAATAGCCCACATCTTATCCCTAAAACAGCAAGAGAGGGTGTTACACCAAGAAGGTGAAGATAACGACACACTTGCTTGAGCCATCGGGGATGTGAAGCTCTGGACAATCGCAAACATTTCTTTAGAGCTGTTGCTGGCTGATTCAATACAGGCAGAGAAGAATTGCCCTTTAGCGAGGGTAGCAGCTGCATAATATAGTTTCTGCTCAATTCCTAACTTCTGCTTATCAACTGAACAGTAGCCATTCCTCCGCTGTGCCCACTCGAGGACCCTACAGTCACGCTTCATAACTTTAAGAGTAGGGTTTAACCATGGCATCTGCTGCATGTGTATGTTTGTGTGTGTAAACAGGAGAAGTGAAAGTAGATAGATGCCCTTACCTTTCCTCTGCCACTGACATAAGGCATCTGATTCGCTCGTTTCCACTCCCTGTTCCACACAGGTGCACTCACTGTATCCGGCACTGAGGGGCACACCTATCCTGCACACCCACTCTAACCAAAGACACTGTTTTTCTCACCCCCACACACTCGCTCTTAGGTTACACAATCAGTGACACAGCTGCATTCAGTCGAGGCACATAACGCAGGCCCAAGCAGAATCCCATGAGAAAGACCATCAAAATATGCTCCATCGGGAGGAGGAGCTTCACGGGCAAGGAAGATGGCCGCGTAAGCTCGTAGCTCCGCGGACCCTCCGACCCTCCGCAAATATCCTGGAAGCAATGCTGTTCCACAGCTGTGGATTTCAATTGGTGAATGGTCGCAGACGCGGGAACCGCTTTCCGCTTCCAAATCCGACATTTCTAGACAAAGTTATGTCGTGTTGAACTTTGTGCCAGGGATGCGCCATTGTCCCGTGGGAGGCTGGTGATCGAGACGACGCGAAGCATGACTAATACGCGAAGCGAGCATCTCCGGTTTCTGCTGGCGGAGTGTACGTAGCTGCGGAGTCGCCTGCTGCTGACTCGGCCCTCGTGGAAGCTACACCTCGTGCTTACACAAGTGCCTACTGTGTCCTCGCTGTGTCGCCCTTTGTTCTCTCCGAACCCATCATGGCCGGCAGGGGTGACCCCGACAGGACGTCGAACCGGGGCATAAGAAAGACGACCCAACCCCAGACAAATAAGATTGACCGATATGCCCAGCAAAGGACCTCGCCTTCTGTAGTGGCTCAATCTAAGGACTCCTTACGCACGGGCTCGCCGAAGGATCGGAGCCCACATTAAGGGACATCATGGGAGCCATTACAAGCATCAGGACTGAGATGCATAAGCAGCACGAGGTCCTGGCGCACAAGGTGGACACCCTGGCCATCGACCTCAACCTGATCAGGGCCGACTTGGGCAAGACTAATGATCGAGTAAAATCTCTCGACATCAAGACCTCCAGCCTCACGACTGATGTCTTGGACTTGCAAGCGGAGGTCCGCACCCTGAGGTCGGTTAATGACCAGTTCTCCAGACGGCTGGAGGACTTTGAAGGACGTGCCAGGCGGCAGAATGTGCGCATTATTGGAATACAGGAGGGTGCGGAGGAATCGGCTGTTGATCTCTTTGTGGAGGACTTGGTGAAGACCCATCTCGCACCAGCCAGACTCAGCCACTTTTTCTCGGTTGAACGGGCCCACAGGATACCTGGCGGCCCTCCGAAGACGGGTGTCGCACCGAGACCCATCATCGCCCGACTATTCAATTTCAGGGATCGGGACGTGATCCTTCAGGCTTCGAGGCGACATGGGCCACTTAAGTTCCAGAATGCAGATGTGAACTTCTACCCGGACTTCACCAGGGCCGTTCAGAGACAGCGTCAAAGCTTTGCGGGGTTGAAATGGCGCCTCAGGGACTTGGGGCTCAAATACTCTATGCTGTTCCCCGCTAAACTGCGAGTTGAGCGCGATGGCCGAGCCCTGTTCTTCGACGTGCCTGAGTCTGTGAGTGACTGGCTGGACACTTTGCCGCACCGCCGAGAAGACCATGAGGAACACTCCGAAGGCGCCTCTGGTGGCCCTGATCTTCAAGAATAGTGCTTGTCGCGCTGTCTTTAGCGGTTGGTGTTCCCGTCGACTGTGACTGATAATGCCAAAGCTTTTGCACTTTTGCTTATCCTATTTTTACATGGAGGGTGGCAGGGGGGGACTGCGGGGGTTCCTTACTCCTCTAGGGTCTTTTTTGTAGTTAGTTTATGGGGCGACAGGCACACTGCTGGTTGGGGGGGCTTTTTAGTCTGCTGCAGGGGTGCAGGGTGGGGGGTGGTGTTGGGGATGGTTATGTGTGTTCTCTTCGTTTTCTTCTTCTATCTCTCAGGCAATGGGTCGTATGCTCTGCTTTGTTTCACTTGTCATTGAGGCTTTTGGAGATTGGGTGGGACTTGGGACATGATGATGGGGGGTAGGAAATTGCAAGTTCTTTGTTGGAATGTCAATGGCTTGGGTGATCGTATTAAAAGAGGGGTGGTATTGCAGTTGCTTAAAAGACACATGCCTGATATTGTTCTCTTGCAGGAGACGCATTTAGTTGGAAACACGTGTAGAGCGCTCAGTCGTAAGGGTTTTAAAACAGTGGCTCATTCGGGGTTCTCTTCGGGGTCCCGGGGGGCGGGTGTTATGGTGCGTACGTCCCTTCCATTTGAGATTGACTCTACTATGGTTGATGAGAGGGGGCGGTACGCCGCTGTTGCGGGGCGCTGGGAGGGGCATGCCCTGACTTTGGTTTCGGTTTATGTTCCTCCGGGTTTGCAGACGGGCACCTTCCAGGACCTTGGCAGCGCCATTTTGAATCTGCCCGCAGGGTTGTTGATTGTGGGGGGTGATTTTAACTCGGTTTGCTCCGGTTCCTTGGACAGACATCCGCCTAGAGACCTCCGTAACACTCAACTGTGGTTGCCCACCTTTCTTGAGACACTGGGGTTGGTCAATTGTTGGAGACTTCTGCATCCCACCCAGAGCCAATATTCATTTCATTCTGGCGCTCACGGTAGCCTTTCCAGAATCGACTACGTTCTTACCCTGGCGGCTTACGCACCGGCGATCTCCGAGGCCCGTTTTTTGGCGAGGGGCATTTCAGACCATTCCCCGCTGTGGGTTTCATTTGACTTTAATATTGTCATGTCGGAGCGACCTGTGGTGGTCAATCCGTGGTACTTTCGGAACCCCAAGACTCGTGGTCTCCTGGCTAAAGCTATCGACCTTATTTATTTATTTTATTTATTTATTTATTTTCTGACTCTTATATAGCGCATGGCTACTCAGGAGCAACCCAGCTCTTGTACGGAGCCCAGAGAGTACACAGAGACGGGATCAGGAACTATTTACATCACTGTATAAATCTAGCTTTATACTCTGCTTTATTTCACGGAGAACGTGGGGTCGGTTACGTTGGCCGCCACTCTGTGGGAGGCTTTTAAAACTGTTTTGCGGGGCGAGGCCTTTACTCATATAGCGGAGGCCCGTAGAATCAGAGATGCCGATATGGTGCGTGTCGAGGCGGAGATCACGGAGTTGGACTCCAGATTGGAGGCGGGTCCCGAGCCTGCCCTGTTACATAGCCTCTCCCTTAAACAATCGGAGTACCGTGACCTCGCTACTGATGCTGCCCTCGTCCTGGGTAGGGAACAGCAGGGTCGGATTTACGATGTTGGAGACAAGGCCAGGAAGTTGCTAGCCTGGCTTGATAAGAAAGACAGGGCCAGCCGCGTCATTCCTGAGATACTGGGTGAGGATGGAGTGGTAGTCACTGACCCGTGCGCCATTGCTGAGTCCTTTTCAGATTACTTTCGGGGTGTTTATGCCTCTGTTTCAGACCGGCCTGAGGCCGATTCGGTTGCTTTCCTTTCTGACGTCGGTCTCCCGTGCTTGTCGGACGCGGATCGAGACGATCTGGACAGGGACATATCCGTGGATGAGGTTGCCCTTGCAGTCCGCTCATTGAGGTCTGACAAGGCGCCTGGTCCCAACGGCATTCCGGTTGAACTGTACAAGATTAAACCGGATGTGGCGTCCCCACATTTGCGCAATATGTTCCTGGAGGCGTGGGAGAAGGGCCTACTTCCCCCTGACCAGAGGTTGGCCACCATTGTGGTCATCCACAAGGAAGGGAAGCCGAGAGATTTGTGCCGATCGTATCGTCCTATCTCTCTTTTGAACGCGGAGCCTAAGATTCTCGCCAAAATGCTCGCCAACCGTTTGATTGGCGTTATCGGCGACTTAGTGCATCCGGACCAGTCGGGCTTTATTCCACACTTCAACACTGCTCTTAACTTGCGTCGACTTCACTGTGCCCTGGCCAGGGCCCATACGCTTGAGGAGCCGGCTGTCCTGGCGTCCCTGGATGCCACGATGGCTTTCGACTCCCTCGAGTGGAGTTACCTGTGGGCAGTGTTGGCGAAGCTCGGTTTTGGCCCAGAATTCGTGGGGTGGGTCAAACTTTTATATGCCGAACCGCTGGCTAACGTCGCTGTTCATGGCCGAGTCTCAGCGACTTTTGCTCTTCGCAGGGGCACCAGGCAGGGCTGTCCTTTGTCGCCCCTCCTGTTCGCACTCACGCTTGAACCACTTGCAGCCCTGTTGCGGACCCATCCCGACCTGCATGGTATCAGGTGGGCCCCTGGTTTCGAGGACAGAGTCTCTCTGTACGCGGACGATATTCTTCTGTACCTCACCTCCCCCTGTAAATCCCTTATTGTAGCCTGTGACGTGCTGCGGCTTTTTGGTCTGTACTCGGGCCTAGTCATCAACTGGACCAAGTCGCACTTGTACGTCCTGAAAGGGGGAACACCGCGCCTTCCAAGGGGTTGCGGCATACAGGTGGTGAGCCAGGGCTTCAAGTATCTGGGTATTTATATCTCCACTAACTCGAAGGCGTGCTATGGTCACAATTTGCTTCCCCCTCTTCTCCGCCTCCGGCGTGACGTGGAGGGATGGCGCAAACTCCCGCTCTCCCTGCTTGGGCGTGCGGCGTTGTTTAAAATGATGTCCTTGCCCAGGTTCCTCTACGCCCTGCAAAACACTCAGGATCCGGTCCCAGCTCGATACTTCGGGGAGATCGAGAGCCTGCAATGCGCCCTACTCTGGGACGGCCGCCCCCGCATCGCTATCACGAAGCTAACGCTACCGTGGTACGATGGGGGGATAGCGCTACCTGACGTGCGTAGATATTACTGGGCCTCCCAGTTAGCGGCTATCAACCACGGTCTGTACGGGCCGGAGAACAACCCAGGATACGCCATGGATCGGTGGCTACTGGGCAGCGGGAACTTCTACAGGGCGCTCTACTCGAGGTCTCTCGACAGGCGGATGTCTGGTACAACGAAAACCGCGGTCCATATTTGGAGGGCAATCACCAAGGCTCAGGGATGGAAGGATAAACTGACTAAGTTGACCCCATTGTACGACTCGGACATCCTGGGCAAACTGTGGCATACCAAGGGTTTTGACAAGTGGGATTTGATAGGCATTTCCAGGGTGGAGGATATGTTGTTGCATGGCGAGATCAAGACTTTTGCCCAGTTACAAGCAGAACTCCAGCTAGGTGAGGCGGAATTCTTCCGGTATGCCCAGTTAAGGCACGCATTGCTGTCCACTAAACCGGAGGAGGGGGCGATCCCTGACAGCTCCCCTTTGGAAGATAGGGTGCTGGACGGCCATATGCCGGACAGCGCCATTTCACTGTCCTATAAAAAACTTATCAATGTCCGTACCGACCTCCTCCTGGGTGTGAGGGACCAGTGGACACGGGATGGGTTAGAAATTGATGATGAAGACTGGCAGAGTGCGGTATCCTCCCCTAAGGAGGTTGCTATCTCTTCCCGTCTCCGACTGGTGCAGCTCAAAATCTTGCACAGAGTTTTTGTTACTGGTCCCAGACTTGTGCACATGGGCTACTCCGTCGATGGACTCTGTAGGCGTGGCTGCGGCGCCCTTGCCACTTTCATGCACATCCTGTGCGAATGTCCCGCAATAGCCTCCTACTGGCGACGCGTGCACTCGATCATGAGTGAGGTGACTGGGGTAGCAGTGCATGCGGAAGCCAGGAGATGCCTCCTTAACATCTGGGGTCCGACGGACCACAACGTGGCCCAGACCCAATGGGTGACCCTTGGCAACATGGTAGCTAAACGGGACATTGTGCAGAAGTGGGGAGCTATGGCAGCTCTCAAGGTTGTACAGTGGAAAGCCAATATGGATTGGTGTATGTTTCGGGAAAAGACTGTGTATGTTGCCAGGGGTAAACCTAAAAAGTGGCAGAAACTGTGGGGGGCTTGGAATGCATACAGAGGGGACATCTGCGTGCCCCCGGACTCCGCTCCGCTGGAGGAACACCTGTCACCGTAGCTTGAGACACCAACTGTAACACTTTACGATGTTATCCTGTGTTTTCCTCCCTCCCCATTCCTAGTACTTTGTTCCGTTGGTCATACCTGTGCTCATTATGCCCTCCCGACCCCCTCACAACGCCTCACTGTTTTTCGCATTCCATTGCCTATGTCTTTGTGCCAGGTTTGGCGCTTCTTTTCTCTTCCTTTACCTTTCTATGTTTCTCGTATAAAAACTTAAAATCAACCTCAATCGTTCTGCTGTACCAATTCTTGCACTTTTGTCTTCCTGATTCGTAATGCTGCCTCGCCTCCGGGATGTCAGGCTGAATAGCTGTGTGCACTGTTTTTGAATAAAGGTTTTAAAAAATTAAAAAAAAAAAAATATGCTCCATCAAAATGAAGTTACAAAAATGAACACCCACAAGAAGGCGGCCTCCGTCTTGTCCCACCATCAAATACTTGAGGGGAGTGACGAGGGTACATTAACTAAATCGCGCACAGGTGAGTTTACATTCATTTTTATAGTAAGATATTGTGTTTATCTTTGCCATCTACATTTTTTAGCATTTTTGTAATCTATGGGGTTAATTTACAAGCCCCTTGCGACACATTTGCACTGCCTGAGTGTCACTTTTGTGATGCTCCAAAGGCGCAAATTCCACATCATGTTTATGAGGTCACGCAAAGCTACTTTGCGTGGCTTTGAATAGCCTCATAAATATGGAGTAAGGCAAAGCAGCACAAGTAAGAGGCAATAAAGCCCTGAGATGGGTCTTGGGATGTGATCAGACTTTTTATCAAAGGTACATTTACTCCTTAGATGTACTTGGTGGTAGCTGCAGTATTGGCTAAGCACATTTTCAGAGTGGGTTCCACAGACTCAGTCTTTATTGGCACAGCTTTGAGCAGTAACTATCCGGTCCCAAACATCTCCTTATCTAGCATATACTCCAGACTGAGAGCACATAGCTCTTGGCTTTAGGGAGTAATAGCAGGTTCCTTATTCCTCTGCAACCACACTTCCCAAACAGGCATACAGACTCCAAGAACTTAAAGAAGCAGAAACAACGCAGCAGACTAAATATCCTGTTGGCCCTATAAACCATTCAGGGAGATACGTGAGCCTTCACTAATACAATGGCTACAGTCCTTACGTACACAGAATGAGTGAGAACAACCTGTTTACTTAGCAGGGTATCATCTTTATTCAAATCTTTCACAAGGATTTGTCAGCCACCTTGGCAGTGAGTAAGGGCAAGATTTGGTTTCATTTGTGGGATTTTCTAGCCCAAAAAGTGCCATACCCAAGCTTTCCCTAAAGTCATCTGCCTGCACTTCACAAGAGTGTGACATTATCAAGACCTGTGAGATTCAAACTACACATTGCCTTCAAACTCCAATATGCAGAGGCATCTTCTTGTGACAAATAATGTTCTCCTCATTTTCATCCTGTTCCGCTTCAAAAGAATCTGTTGCCCAAGAGCAGAACAGGAGGCTGGGGCTTTACTGAGGCCTTAGGGCAATAGAACTTGTAGGATCCCCAGGGTACAAAAGATCCCACCAGGGGAGAGTATCAGAACAGGCATTCGTCATTTTAGTTAAAGTTATGGTATTATAATTCGCTTATAGGGACAGCTAGCTATCTATTATTAACTATCTATATTATATACTTCGATATTTTAACTATCTATATTTTTAACAGTCGATATTACTTCACTTACCTTAAAAACGATATTTTTGTTATCTATAATCTGTCCTGTCGATATTTTGTCCAATCTATATTAAAAACTCGATATTATGTCCAATCGATATTTTGGACTCGATATTATGTCTGTGCACCCAAGAAGACCTACGGGTCGCAATGTGTAGTTATAGTTCAGTCAGTTTCCACAGGAAGAGCATTTATTGATTTGCTAATAATATCTTTTGCACCGTGTCAGAAATGGGGTCTCTGTTTAGCAGTGGTTCACACCCTGTCCAAGTAGGGACCCCCATCCTAGTCAGGGTAAGGGGATTATACAGCTAGGATAACCCTTGCTTACCCCTTCGTAGTTTGGCACTAGAATTCAGGTTTACCTCAGAGGCAATGTGTAAAGTATTTGTACATGCACACATGGTAACACAGTAAAAACTGTGCAAAAGAACACCAAACCAGTTTAGAACGATAGCCAATATTCATGTAACAAGACCAAAACAACAGAGAAACACAAAAGTCAAAATATCACTTTTAAAATGGTAATCGCGTTTAGACCATAGAAATCAATTGATGCGGTTGTTTAGCACAAACTACCTTGGATGCGTCAAAGTTTAAAGACAAAATCAAGCACACGGGAGGTGAGGCACTGGAAAAGCAAATCAATGCCTCGGTTCCCTACACCCAGGGAAGATGATGCATCAGTTCCTTACTGCCAGGGTAGGTGATGAGTCGGTTCCTTATTGCTACACAGGGGAGGTGATGTATTGGCTCCTTACTGTCAGGGGAGGTGATGTGTCATTTCCTTATTGGAAGTGGAGGTGATATGTTGATCTCCATACACATGGCCTCGGTTCCTTACTGCCAGCCAATGTTGATGAAGAGACAGTGTCGAGGGACAATGCATCAAAAATCCAGACGCATCGTTGTTGCGACGATGGCAATGCAGGTGCTGGATCGATTTAACAGCTGCAAGGCAGGTGATGCATCAATACTTCAGTGGGAAAACAGGAGCCGAGACGCAGTCAGAGCAGGTGCCACAGATGTCAGTGACACAGTGCTCAGGACTCAGGCTGTGGTCATTTTTCAGCAGTAAAGCAGGTGCAGCTTTGATTCTTCAAGAAAAGAGAAGCTGAGAGTCGATGCATGAATTCTCTCACCAGGTTACACTTCCATGGGCCCAGAACCATATTTGACACGTCTTGGTAAGTTAGGCCTCTCAGCAGAGGAGCCCAAACACTTGTAGGTGAAGTTTTTGATGGCCATGAGACATCTTAACAGGTAGCAAGCATGTACAAGCCCTTGGAGAACCTTAGAAGCAGGGTCCAAAAAGCAAAGTCCAGTCCTTTCACTCCCAGGATAGAAGCAGCAAGCAGTAGGCCAGCACAACGAAGCAACAGGCAGAGAGGCAGTCCGTCCTACAGCATCCAGCTCTTCTTCCAGGCAGAATATCTTCAGTGCAGAAGTGTTCTGATTTGATGGTGTCAAAGGTCCAATTCTTATAGCCCTTTCTGCCTTTGAAGTAGGCAAACATCAAAGGAAAGTCTTTGTAGTGCACCGACCCTGCCTTCCTATGACCTGGACCCAGACACACTACAGGGGTGGGGGGGTGGAGACAACATTGTGTGAGGACAGGCACAGCCCTATCAAGGTGTCAGTGACAACTACTCCCACCACTTCAGCTCAGGTGATGGCCCATCAGGATATGCAAGACACACCTCAGGTGCTTTTAGGTGACTGTCTAGGGTGAATGCACAAGAGCCCAACTGTCATCCTAATCCAGACATAGATTACACTGACAGGCAAATGCATAGAAAGGTTAAGCAGGAAAACCCTGACTTTCTAAAAGTGACATATTCAAACATGCAATTCAAAAATCAACTTCACCAAAATATGTATTTTTAAATTGGGAGTTCAGAGACACCAAACTCCAAATCTCTATTGGATCCCAATCGGAGTGATAGTCCTTGCAATAGTGAAACACTTAACAGTATTTCACTATTAGGACAGGTACAACACACACCAGTACATATCATACCTGTTAGATACACTGCACCCTACCCATGGGGCTGCCTTGGGCCTACCTTAGGATTACCTTGCATGTAGAAAAATGGAAGGGTTGCACTTGGGAAGTGGGTGCACTTGCCAGGTCGACATTGTAGTTTAAAACTGCACACCCAGACACTGCAATGGCAAGCCTGAGACAGGTTTGCAGAGCTACTCATGTAAGTGGTTGCAGGCCCACTAGTAGTATGCATTTAATTGAGGCCCGTGGCACACCGGTGCACATGTGCACATTACTAAGAACTTTACTAGTAAATCAAACATGCCAATCATGGATTAACCAATCACCAAACAATTCACACAGGGGGCACTTTAGCACTGGTCAGCAGTGATAAAGTTCCCAGAAACCTTATGCCATCAAAAACAAAATGCAGCACACAGTAAAAAATGGAGGTCAGAACCAAAAAAAAAGGTGAAATGACACCAAAGATCCCAGCTCTAACACACCTTTTGACGAATTTTCACAATATGTTTCGAAAATGTTCATTCAACTCACCTCCTTCTTGGCAAGGCTTAGTGTGATCTGACAAGTAGAAACAGAGAAAAAGGGAGAGAGGGTCCCAAACACACAATATTTATCTCCAGTGTCCCATAGAAATTTCAGGAAATGATACAGAAAATGGCTGAACAGAATTACACAAAAGGTGGTGCACATCTAGATCTTTGTTCAGAAAGCATGATTTAATGTAGAGAAATGATGTATCAAATTATAAAATCTGCATGGGAGACATGTGGCAACACTGTGTGCTAGGAAATTTGTAAAACACTGCAGATTTCAGAACATTACCTAACGAAAAAGTAGGAAAATAAGTGACTTTAGCCAAAGTTTAAGGTTCCCAGGGAATTCTGGGTTATTTGAAATCTCATGAGATCCACACAAGTCTCACCATCCTGGACGCTTAGGAGCTTCTAATTTTCTGAAAAATGTGGGTTTGGTAGGTTGCCCTGGGTGCTGGCTGAGCTAGGGGCCAAATCCTTCAGTCACCAGCATTGCACAAATGGTTGATGTTTAGTGTAATATTTTGATCTGTCCATATTGAGTTTTTGGCCCTTTCTTATTGCAGGCGTTAGACCCTCTTAGACCATGGGTTACCATGTTTAAAGGGATACGTGGAGGAATGCTGAGTGATATGAAATTTGTGTTTCTCTATGGAGTCTGGAACATTCCCTCCCTAGTTTTCTTGCTACAGTATGAGTTTTTTCAACATCTAATGGGTAAAATAAGCCTTGTGAGAGCCACACAAGTCACACCTGGACTCTCTCAAGAGATTACTTTTCAGAAATGTCTGGGTTTGGTTTCCCTGGATGTCAGCTGATCTAGCGACCACATTCTGCAGTCACTAACATTGCAAAAAAGGGTTTGATTTCAGTTTAACAATTTTATCTGGGCATGTTTAGTTTTGGACTCTCTCTTGTCAAAGATCCTATTCCCACCCACACAAGTGGGACTGATCCCCACAGATTCTGGAATGATTCCTCACAGTAATGTAAGAAAAATGTGTGTTTTAGCCAAAGTTTGAGGTTTCCCAGGGCTTCTGTGTAAAAAAAACCTTGTGAGATTCATGAGAGTCACACCACCATGGACTCCCCCATGAGTCTTGCTTTAAAGAATGCCTGGGGTTGGGAGGATTTCCTTGGTGCCGGACGACCCTGGACTCCTTTGGGTTTCAGAGATTTCTGGGTTTGGTAGGTTCACCTGGGTACCAGCTGAGCTAAGGTTTGAATTCTCCAGTAACACACATTGCCATAAAGTGCTGCTTTTGTGTGCAAAAATGCATCAGTCCATGTTTTTGGGCCCTTTCCTGTATGGGCTGCTAGACCTATCTGCGCAAGTCTGGTACCGTTTTTATCCAGAAGTGGGGGAACGCCTGGTGGTTTTTTAATCCTTCTGGAGCACTTCTTCATAGAAATGTGACCACGCTAAGTAAAACAAATACACACTCCTGACTGGATAAACCCAAAAGTTAAAGTGACAATATAGATATTTATATCATCAATGTCATTTAACATGTAAGAGTGATGTAATATGTGAGGCCATAAGTAGTAATAGTTAGCTCGGTAAACTCAGTAAACTATAACTGGTGATTTCAGTGCTTATGTTTTTTTTCAACAAGAGTTTTTATAATATTACAAGGCCTAACTATTACATCACGCTAAACTTTTTTTCCCCTATGAATATGTATATGTATATCCACTAAGGTTCCTGGATATTTAGAAGCCGCGTTGCCCTTGCACATCCGATCAGGCGCCCAGATGGGCCAAAACATTTACAATACATATAGGAGGTCACCACTAGGTAGTTATAGTAAAGTCGGCTTTTCCATAAACTGAACATTTTCTGGTTTGCCAAAATCCATCTAGCTCAGTTCCTTCCTGGAAACTTTTGGGGCCATCCGTCAAGCAGAGGTTGAGAAAAAAGGGATGTCTCAAAACATAAAATCCCCATGCATTTTTCATACACTTCTTTAAGATAGGTTATAACAAAAATGTCTGAATGTAATAACACCAGATTCAGCATGATCTGGTGTAAATACATTTAGTAGTTTTTGAGATATTTAGGGTAAAAAATAATTGTATATTTTTACAGTTGGCCTCGCAAAAGTCCTGCAGGCGTCCTGCAAGAGCGCAAAATGGGAGAAGGCTTACTGGAGATGGTGTTTATCAGAGTCTAATATTTATTCCAGTCGCCTTGGTAAGAATTGTGAGTAGGGTTAAGGCTCTTCCCACACCCTACTATGCACACCCATCAACAAAGAGTGCTGTGTTAGTGGGGAGGACAGTGCCTGGATGCAGCATACTATGCACGCCTATCATCTAAGAGAGAGGACTCAGTGGAGAGACCAGTCTCTCTTCCCAGACCCTACTACACATACCTGTCACCTGAGAAGATGGTCTGGAAGGAAACAACAGTCCCTACACACATACACACTGCTATGAACACTTGTTATCTGAAACAGAGATCTGCAAGTAGAGTTTAGTCTATCCATACAGCCTACCATGGTCACCCATCATCTGAGAAAGAGGTCTGGAAGCTGACAAGAGAGGGCATTCCTTACCCACACATTACTACACACATCCATCATCCGAGATGTCTCAAAGGAGAGGCTAGTCCATGCACACAGCTTACTACGCTAACCAGTCATTTGAGAGAGGGGACTTACAGGAGAGGCTAGACCATGTTCACAGCCTCACATGCAGCCCCTTCATCTGAGAGAGAGTGGTCTGAAAGGAGAGGGCAGTCCATGTACATATTCTACTACACACACCAGTCATCTAAGAGAGTGGTCTGACCGGAGAGGGCAGACCATGTTCACACCTTAATATCCACACCCGTCTTCTGAGAGAGAGGTCTAGCAGAAAATGGCAGTTCTCCTCTATTCACTAGTATGCACACCTGCCATCTGAGAGAGAGGTCATAGTGGAGAGGCCAGTCTCCCTCGACACACCCTACTATGCTCACCCCTCATCTGAGGACGAGGTCTGGAATGAGAGGGCTGCACTCCCCACACCTAGTACAGTAATCCATCATCTGAGAGAGAGGTCTGACAGGAAAGGGAATTCAATCTACACACCCTACTACTCACACCTGTTATCTGAGAAAGAGGTCCAGAAGAGGAGCGCATCCCCTTCACACACAGTGAAATGCACACTCTTTATCTGAGACTGAGATCTGAAAGTAGAGGCTACTATGCACACCCATCATCTGAGAGAGGGGGTCGGATAGGAACGGGCAGTACCTCCACACACACCACTGTGCATAATTGTAATTCAAGAGAGAACTTTGAAAAGAGAGGGTATTCCCTCTTCACTCCCTACAATGCACAACTATTATCCAAGAGAGGGTTCTCAGTAGAGAGGATAGTCCCTCACACATAGTACTATTGTTCCATAATTGTGTTGCGATCCCACGAAAGACCCCCAAGAGTAGCGTGCAAGCTTCAAGGATTGAAACTTACTGCCTTGGGTTTGTTCAATCTGTCTAGCAAGAGACTCGCATGGAAGATGACTGGGTCTGCCATGAGGTGCTTTATGATTCTACAAGAGTCTTCAGAAATCGTATGCAGAGAAGTGAAAAAGAGCCAAGCCTAAACCAATAGGTGACATTCTTATTACATAACCTGAACACAAAAGAGAGTTTGCCCATTTTCATAGCTGTACCTCTGGGTGGGCAAAAGGAGCACTGCACAGGGGAAGAGAGGTTCTGCCATCTTGGTTTGCAGGTTTTGGTTTTAGGTAGAGAGTAAAACACACAGGAAGCCTTTCAAATATGGGTAAGGTCACCCCTGGGAACTTTTACCCCACTGATTAGGAAGTGGCCAGGAGTTTCCCTAACCCACAGGCTGGC
Organism: Lissotriton vulgaris; assembly: GCF_964263255.1. NCBI lineage: Eukaryota > Metazoa > Chordata > Amphibia > Caudata > Salamandridae > Lissotriton > Lissotriton vulgaris. Next base: position 221,563,846 of record NC_141685.1, read on the forward strand.
AATGGGGATACATGTGGCACACCAGTACACTCTTCAGAGCACTGCTGAACGTGCAGAAGCCAAAAGGACTAAACCTGCTGTTGCGATCTGTTAGTAGAACTCAAAAGGCTGGACTGACTCCAACTTGTACCAGGTACCACGAAGCAGACTCCAAGGGTTAGTTTGTTGACCTTTTAAGCTATAGGGATGCAAAAGCTGCAGGAGGCACACTTTCCTGGAGAGCCCAGATGATCAGCTCCAATTAGACTTGCCTTGGACCCTGCTGGTGGCTTCTTTTGAAGTTTTGACCACTAAGTGTTTTCCCTTAGGTCCAGAGGCCCTCAGAAAAGTCTTTCAAAACGTTATGCCACCTTTGTCTCTGAAGAATTGGTGGTAGACCGTAACTGATGTCAAACCACCAGTCGAAATCAATTTACTGGTCTGCTCCACTGAACTAAATTTGACTTCCAGAAACATTCCAAATGTAGACAGCTTCATCAAGAGCAACGCCATGCCAAAGCTGATGACCGTAGAGACCGTCCGGGGCAGAGGGGCGAGAATTTCAGAGCTTTCCTGCTTTCGTCAACAACTGCACCATTTTCCCGCTTTTCAGCAACCAGCATTCGTTGTACTACGACTCAGATCAAGATTTTAGCTTTCTTTACTGATAACACAACGATAACCAACTTTTCTCCATATTTTTTTTAGGTTCAAGTGTAATCTGTGACAGGACCTAACTAGAACTCATATCCAACCTGCATTTTATTGCGGTTGACCTGAACTTTCGACTATGCCCCGGTCAAGTAAAACCACTGACAGCGGTTGGTTCTTTATGCTTTTTGTCACTAAAATGTATCTCAAGTTTTTAAAATTAGTATCTCCGGTTCCTCTTTTTCTATTTTTTTTCATTTTGTTGATTAAAATATACTCCATTTTTTTATATTGGAATGGGATTTTTATTTTGTTGTGTTTTTTACTTTTTACTTGTTGTGAGGCTTCTATAAGATGCTCTGTGCCACTGCTACTAGGGGTTGGGCTCAGTTTTAAATTACTGAAACATTAAAGGCCTTAACAAGATTACTGTCAATATTATTTGTTGAGGACTACCATTCATCCTGAGAAATAATCAACTTTCTTAAGTAGTTGATGTTGGTTTATCGAGTCATCTGACTTTGTTCATTTACAAAGTCACAGATTTATATGGAAGCATCTCAAATGGAAGGATAAGATGCCCTAAACAAAATTTTATTACATGCTATTATTGAATCAGAGTCCTTTTTTTTAACTGAACTTCAATACTTTGATATTTTACTACAGATATTCTGTCACCCACGTGTCCATTCTCTTGCACATGCATTCTTTCTCTCACACTTACAAGCACCCATAGCAATACAAGGGACATATATTCACACCTACTTCACTTCCTTTTCTGCTGCAGGTCTGAAGGCTAAAGGTCCCTTTTTCTGCCACAATGAATAGAAGCTCTAGAATCGAATATACCAGGAATCCTAGACAGCAGCTTAGAAATGCAGAGACTGATTGAGCGTCGTAGGCTCCCACCCCTGGTGTTTTGTGTGCCTTCCAATTGGACAGTAGGATGCTCTGATTAGCACACCAACAGCCCCATTTCAGCAGATATCCTGTTTTGACTGGGACCTATCACTGCATCTACTGAATAATATATACTGTATGGGTCACAGTCAAACCAGTTTTCTAATTTATATTGGTGCATTGAACGGAGTCCTTGTACCAAGGAGTTAGAAATTCAACTCCCATGGCACGTGTGGTGTGGTGGAGGGTTGGGCTCCCTGTGACAGCCTGCTTTTCAGTGTGAGTAGGGACACAACCAGAGGGCTCAGTGGTGGAAGTCACTGCACCACAGTCCCTTGGGATGATCTGCCAGCTTCTGTGAACGAGAAATCTTGGATTTTTTTTTGCTGAAAGTCTAACAAAAAATGTTCCTTGAAATGTAATTTTGTCAAACAATTAAAATAAGGGTTCATCCTATTTGTTTTTATATGATGTGTGTTTCATTCTTATTTCTCTGTAGTGGGTCAATGAAACAGCCACTAGTGTACTAATGCATCACAAGTCAATTATTGAATGAATATTATTAAGGGCCCCATTACGATGGAAGTTGGGAAGCCTCCAACCACTGGTCGGAGGCTTTCCGAATTACATCGTTGTTTCCAAATCTGGCAGCCTTATTATGATGAATGTTAGGTACAAGGTGCCTACAAGGCATTTTGTTTGGAAAAATAGATTCTTCTTCAAATTAAAATTAATAAGATTCAATATCTGTAAATTTTGAACCAATATAAATAAATTCAACAATTTAGGTAATCAATGCATAAAGAATCGAATCAGTAACAGCAAACACAGAAATATCTTTTGATTAATATATTTCTTATTTATACTTTAAAATTCATAGTGTACAGTCAACATTGAAGTTGATTTCAATGCATACAAATGAAAAAGGTACACCACAAATTAACCTATAGTTCGAAAGTAAAGAGATCCATTCCTAATAAAGTCAGAGGAGTGACATATATCTCCATAAATAAAACAGCCACTTAACCCTTTTCCCACAGGGCTAATTCCCCTGTGGTGCGGGGGTGAGGGGTGCCGCTCGCAGCGCCGCGATGCATGTGACGAGCTCAGCTCGTCACGCTGCACAGTGGAGCTGTGCTCATGACGAGCTGAGCTCGTCACAACTCCGCCCACTGAATGGAACGCCCAGCACAGCCGGGGAATTATCCCCGCGTGGGTGCGCCACGCAGTTATGATGAGCTCAGCTCGTCATGAGCACAGCTCCACTGTGCCTCAGCTGAGGTCGTCATGAGCGTCAAAGGGGTTAAAGTACATCAATACGTGAGGAAATGGACAATACAGTCGACGTTTCGGTCTTCTATCGTGTGAATCCCTAAGACCATCTTCAGGACAACAAAATCTGCATTTAGCAATGACCCTTTCAAAACAAACGGTCAATCTATTGGACCGTGGCAGTATTGCGTGGACTTCAAAGACACTCACTGGTGTTCCTGGCTGTATTCTGATATCTTTATTGCCAGAACACTGATATCGTAATCTTCTGGAATATCTATTCTCAATGCGTCCTCCTTGATCCTTTGATATTTGTATATACTGCAGTTAATGTTTTTAGTCTGACCGAAAAACGGCGGGTGGTAGTTTACTTCCATTGAGCCTGCCCGCCCGCCATTTTTCTGCCAGACTAAAAATATTGACTGCAGTATATACAAATATCAAAGGATCAAGGAGGACGCATTGAGAATAGATATTTCACGAAGATTGCGATGTCAGTGTTCTGGCAATAAAGATATCATAATACGGCTAGGAACACCAGTGAGTGTCTTTGAAGTCCACGCAATACTGCCAAGGTCCAATAGAGTGACCGTTTCTTTTGAAAGGATCATTGCTAAATGTAGATTCTGTTGTCCTGAAGATCGTCTGAGGGATTCACACGATAGAAGACCGAAACTTTGACTGTGTTGTCCATTTCCTCATGTATTGATGTACTTTAAGTGACTGTTTTATTTATGTAGATACATGTCACTCCTCTGACTTTATTAGGAATGGATCTCTTTACTTATGAAATATAGGTTAAGTTGTGGTGTACATTTTTAATTTGTATGCATTGAAATCAACTTCAGTGTTGACTGTACCCTATGAATTTTGTAGTATAAATAAGAAATATATTCATCAAAAGATATTTCCGTGTTTGTTGTTACTGATTCGATTCTTTATGCATTGATTGCCTGAATTGTTGAATTTATTTACATTGGTTCAAAATTTACAGATATTGAATCTTATTAATTGTAATTTGAAGAAGAATCACTTTTTCCGAACAAAATCCCTTGTAGGCACATTGTACCTAATATTAATAATATTGCCCAAGCCTCCAAGGGTGTATTGGGTTTCTCCACTTTTGCATTGCATTATTATGATGAAGGCTGTCGGATTTGAGACCAGCCGGTCGGATTAACTGGCTTCCGACGGGCTCAAGGAGACCACCAGCTAGTCTCAGGCCACTTATAATCCCCTATGGACGAGGTTTACACCATGGGGATTATGATGTTGGTTTACGACGGCTTTTCGTGCCGGGCTTTCTGACATGAAAAGCCTGTTCTAAAGCAAATTTGGGGTACTCTAGCAGGGCCCCATTGCCACAGTGGCCTCTGAGGGGGAGTTCAGGGAGAACATATGGTGCCCCACTGTCAACCCCTTCACCGAGTGGCAGGCACCATGAGGTGCCTGCCACGTGGTACAATGATTAACAAAACACTTGCAACTCTCTATGGTAGCTTGTGCTATGGCCTGTTTATGGCATCAGCTCAAACTCCCATAGAGAAGTGGGAGTCTGCGACCACACAATGTGAGGTTGCAAAGTAATGGTGGTGTCGGATCCACCGACCGTAAGTCGGTCGGTCCCGGGACCACAACGGTGACATTGTAATCAGGCTGCACCTGTCACTGTGACACGTTCATAGGACAGCATGTCACATTAGCATTACTCATTGAGTTGACGGGTACAAATAAAAGCCAATGTCTGCTAATAAGTTTTCATTTTGTACTTTTCAGGATGCTGGGATTGTTTAACAAGTTACAATATTTACAAGAAAGGTAAGAACATGGCTTTTTCTCAATCATTTAATCTGGTTTCAGAGGACCGTGCTTTCTCCATCATCCTGTACTATGCACTCAAGCTTTAGTCCATGATAACTTTTAAATGTTTAGTTCCTATTGCATAGAAATGCAAAAAAAACATAAAATTACAATTACAGGCATACCAAGGCAGACCAAGTAACTTTGCTAATGCTTCCTGTTTTTGTTTATTTACTTTTTCATGCATAAGAACATCTCATATTCCTAAACTTAGCACATTATACATTTGCCATATGTGGTATACATTTATGTATTCATTGATTTACATTTAGTTTATAAGGCATGCTTAATAGAGGACACTCCGAGGTACAATTACAAATATGCATATGTAAGTAGCAGGCAGTTGGTTATGAGCGCACTGCTGTGTCCAGAACAGTATAACAGTATTGCTTTAACTTATACAGGGGGCGCCCTTGTGTCTGGAAAAGCTGTACCTCTCTGATGAGTTCTAACTAGAGCAAAACATGTGTCAGAGGTTGCTTTATTCATTTTTAGTTGGCTTGGATGGTTTTTACCAATTCAAAGCTTTAATGCTGTGCCTTGAGTGATAACATAATCTTGTCATTATTCAGTTCAATTTAGATGGCACTGTGCTAATCCTATGCCAAAAGACTTGGGGCCTTTTTCAGTGTCGGGTGGATGACACCGTTGCGGAAAGGAACCGCCCTACCTCAGGTCGGTGGTTCCGACGACAGTATTTTGATGTGACCCCCCCATAGCACTATCACAAACCTCAATTTCTCAATGGAAGCTTGTGTCGCGGTGGAAAAAACAAAAAGTTCCATTGAGAAATGGAGGCTTTGAATCTTCCCTGCACCGTGTGCCAGGCACTGCATGGTGCCTGCCACTTGGCACAGAGATATTTAGGGCGACACAATAGGTGCCCCCCAGGCCGTTTTGCTGAGGGCCAGGGGAGAAGGGGGCCCTGCTAGGTGTCCGCAAAGACATTTTCCGACAGCCTTTTCATGTCGGAAAGAACAAAATGAAATGGATGTTGGAAAGAGCCATAATAATCCAGATGGCAGAGCCTTGCTCCGCCATCATTAGGGGTTTATGTGGGGTTCTAAGGCTCAAGAGTGCTCCCAGAGCAGGTCAAAACTGTGTCAGAATCCTCCCACCGTTTTCATTTTGACCAGCGTCATACTAATTTGGCTGTCAGAATGAAAACTACGATGTTGGGCAGAAACCCTCTGACCCCTATTCAGAGGCGTTCTGCCTCACATCGTAATCGGGCCCTTGGTTGGAAAAATGGCAAACGGCTTTGCTCCTTTCTAGTTCAGAGTGCATGGCACTGTACTAATCCTATGCTTAAAACCTCTGCTAGAATAACAGGTATTTGAGGTGAGCGGATTCACAGTGTAGCTGGTGTTGTAGGATGCTCCATATAAACGAGCTGCTCCTTGCTTAAACTTGGGAACTACCCAGAGTTCCTTGCTATTTTTGTTCTTTGGTGATTGAATCTCTTTGATTCACTTCTTTTTTGGATATTTATTTCTTTGTGACTCATTGTATCCTTTGGAATCTGGATTTTTGCTCTGACTGGCTATTGTTTTCTTGTGATCTTTCATCTGCTGGTATAGTTATCTCTTGTAACTATAACTTATGCTCTTAGGTAACTATCACTCTCGGCCCCACGGTGCAGTCTTGTCATTGATTATGACTTTTCAAATGTTTCAGTGCTATTGATCAATGATCAATGATCAATGATGTCATAGAAGATATCATGTCTGATGTAATATGTGTACCAATTAGCTGTGATTGGCGAGGACCGGAGTTATAGTTACCTTAGGGCACGAGTTATAAGTACTAGAGATAACTGTAACTGGTGAATTTCAGTGGTATTTAGTGTTCACAACATTAAGTTGTCATTGAAATATTCACCTAACTATAATTTCGATTTGAACTTTGTTTTTTTATAGGAATTTCTAGGATTTTTTTTTGTAATGTAATATGTAAGATTTTGTTACCATACATAAAGCCAACCTCCAACTGAGTATGCCATTTGGCCATACACAGCAGGGTGTTTCCAGTGATGCCTCAACCAACACCCAGGCCACCAACATCCTCACCGTGGAAAGCATTTTGCCATGTAGAGTAGAGGGTTGGCCTTAGGGCCTGGCCACATGTCAGTATGCAGCAAAACCCCTGCTAGCAGCCAACCCTAAGTATCACGCTGCCTTCTGCCACATAAAAATATTAAAAGTAAGCCTATTAACTTTATAAAGGAGTGAGCATATTGATATATATATGGGAAAACTCTCATCTTTCTTCAAAAATGACCAATATCAAATGTCTCTTTCAATAATTCACACAATGCAATGTTTAATAATATTGATTATTATAAAAATGTTTAATATGTTTTTTTAACAAAAACCTTGAATGTGACTTTCTTTTTACAGGTTCTATTATTACATTTTGTGAGTTGGAAATGTAAAAAAAAATAGGCAGGAACATATTTTATTTTTGCAAAATAAATTAAATTATCATGTCCCTGAGTTTTTCTTTTAACATTTTGTGGCCCAGAAATTGCAATCATAAAAAAGGGCCTTAAACATCAGCTAAAGTACATAGTGCTCCAACTAGGATTTTTTGAAAAAATATGGTAAGTTCTCCTTTGGTCACAGATTTAATGGTCATGTATATAATGAACCCGGAGACTTCCTATTTTTAATGGTGCTTGGGGTGCTGCTGGACTTCCTGCAGACCCCAACACCATTATTCTAGGGGCACCACCAAGCTAATAAAAATACAACAATAAATAAAGCCCTTGCATTTCATTTTGCGGCACTCCTACAAAGCAGCAGTGAATAAACCATTTTATAACATATTTACTGTGGGTGTCACAGTGCTCACCAAGGACACTAAAATATCATTTTTCATAAGAGGAGGTTTGCATGAAGCCCCCCTCATTGAGCCTCTCCACACCCTGGAGACCCCATCCACAGGCGATATTTTTTTCAATAAGTGGAGGGGTGTTTCTTCCCGCCTTCTTCAGTCACAAGTGGCCACATGGACTACATCTCCCAGGGCTTTGTTTTCAATATAATGGGAGGGTGGTGAGTTTTCCCCTCCCCAAGTCTCGAAGAACCCAAGGCCTATTTCATTGAATTAAGGGAAGGACACATAGCATCCCCTCCTCGAGCCTTAAGGGCTATGTTGGGGCCCCCTCGGCCCTAGCACAGGGTGCTGGTGGGAGCCGGCACTTTGTCTTTGCTCCCGCTAAGTCAGAACAGTTGGTTTCAACAGCTCCTGTCAGACAGGAGAAAAGTGGAGTTCCTTGCCTGGGAGAGTGTGGGTAGGTTACGTCAGCACTCTTCCATGCAGGGAACCACAGGATCCAGTGGTAGGCTCCCTGAGACACTGTATATTATTGTGTGCCCTAGGGTTGGAATCCCTGGTGCCGACATCAGCATGGGAAATGTGGCATGCATCTTTCCTCCCCTCCTGTAGCATTTTTACCCCTTCCCCTTTTTTATCAATTTGGCCCTGGGGAATGGGGTTTCTGGTGCCCATTTGTAGCTGAGAGATGGAGCACACATGCTTCCCTCCCCTTATATGTCCATTAGGCACCCGGGGATGGAAACCCCGGGGCCCTCACTTGCTCGGGAAGGGGTGACCACACTAAATCTGCCACCCCAAATATATATTTATAAAGATGCTGAGTGCTTGGACTACCCCAGAGGTCAAATATTACTTTAATAAAAACCCCGAGAGGTGTTTTACCTTTTTTTTTTGGTTGTTAAAATACTGCAACTCGTGGGACACTCGCTGGATCATGACTTTGTTAAAAAATGTATATGTGTTTGCCCCTGGTCCTGGGTATACCTACCCCACCCCTTGAGTATTATTTTTCTTTTTAAATTAAACCTCTGGCAGGAGACTAAGGCCCTGATTAGGCTAGAGGATGGACTTTCGTCTATCCACCCCCTAGAGGAAATAGGACCGCCTGACAGGATGTCGGTGGTCCCACCGTAGGCATTTTAATGCGACCACCACCATGGCAGTTGCAATGCATATCTTTTGTATTGCTGCAGGTGCTGCTGGCTGCAGCAGCACATGCAGCAATGCAAAAGGGGGTCCCTTTACATATTCCTGCAGGTTCAGTGACTAAATATTGAGGGAAAAAATATAGAATGCCCAAAGTATCGACTCCAAAGTACAGAATATAGAATCCCTATCTACAAACAGGTAAGTACTAAAATACTGAATCCAAAAATATAGATTGTCAAAATATAGTTAACTGAAATATCGAATTTTTTAAATGTATTAAAAATAATATAAAAGTAATTAAATATTAAAAACAATAAAATAAAACATACTTAAAAAGCTGAAAATGTAAAAATATTACATGGTAATGTAAAAAAAAAAGTAGAATTTTGTTAGATAGTGAGAGGATAAAAATTACTATTCCCAATCCAGTGAGTGCAACATTAGGGAAAGCGTTGGATAGCATAGGGGTAAGAATTACTATTCCCACGCCAGTTAGTGCAACAATAGGGATAACATTGGATAGCGTAAGGGTAAAAATGACTATTCCCACTCCAAAGAGTGCAACAGTAGGGAAAGCGTCAGATAGCGGAAGGGTAAAAACTACTATTCCCACTCCAGAGAGTGCAACAGTAGGGAAAGCGTTGGGTAGCTGGAGAGTAAAAATTACTTTTCCCACTCCAGTGAGTGCAACAGTAGGGAAAACGTTGGATAGCGTAGGGGTAAAAATTACTATTCCCACTCCAAAGAGTGCAAGAGTATGGAAAGCGTTGGATAGTGGGAGGATAAAAATGACTATTCCCACTCCAAAGAGTGCAACAGTAGGGAAAGTGTTGGATAGCGGGAGGATAAAAACTACTATTCCCACTCCAGAGAGTGCAACAGTAGGGAAAGCGTTGGATAGCTGGAGAGTACAAATTACTATTCCCACTCCAGTGAGTGCAACAGTAGGGAAAGCGTTGGATAACGGAAGGGTAAAAATTACTATTCCCACTCCAGTGAGTGCAACAGTAGGGGAAGCATTAGATAGTATGAGGGTAAACATTACTATTCCCACTCCAGTGAGTGCAACAGTAGGGAAAGCGCTGGATAGCATAGGGGTAAAAATTACTATTGCCACTCCAGTGAGTGCAACAGTAGGGAAAGTGTTGTATAGCAGCAGGGTAAAAATTACTATTCTCACTCCACAGAGTGCAACAGTAGGGAAAGCGGTGGATAGCATGGGGTAAAAATTACTATTCCCACTCCAATAGGGAAAGTAATGATGTAATATTAAAATATGATTCAATTAATTATCAATACCAATAAAAAACTAATTAAAAATAATTACCAATCAATGAAAATTAATTACTAATTAATACAAATGTATTACCAATTCATAAACATTAATTACCAATTAATAATTAATTATCATCGTGGAATGTGCGTGGGTTGGGCACTTGTACCAAACGTTATAGGGTCCTGTCCTTCCTCCGGAGGCATGCCATCTCGATTGCGTGTTTACAAGAGACACATCTGAATGAGGAGGGGGCGCAAAAGCTGGCTAAAAAATGGCGGGGTCAGGTCTTTCACTCTTCCTTTTCGACATATGCGCGTGGGGTCTTGATTTGGGTGGCACCCGGGGTCCCCCTTGCAGTACAGTATGCAGAGGCGGACATCGAGGGCAGATACCTGCTGCTGAGAGTGAAGTTGAATGGCAGGGAACTTACACTCCTTAATACTTACGCACCCAACGTAGACGATGCGACCTTCTACCCACAAATGCAAGACGTCTTAGTGTCGGACGTGGACAGCCCTCTCCTGTGGTTCGGGGACTTTAATTGTGTCTTGGACCCGGTCCTAGACAGACATCCTCCCCGTGCGGGGACGAAACCTCGCATGACGGCAAGACTGCGCGAGGTCATGGCGAACTTGGGAGCGGTAGATGTGTGGCGTCAGAGTCACCCGTTGCAGAAACTGTACACCTGCTACACTCCTACACACGACACCCATAGCAGACTAGATAGGGTCCTCGCCGTGAATATAGACGCGTCGTATTCTCTAAAGGTCACCCATCTGGCCCGCTTCCTGTCTGATCACTCCCCGGTGTTGTGCGCTACGCAGGACATCGACCAGCCCAGCCGCCCCCGTACATGGCGGATGCCTGCGGACTTACTCCAGGACCCATTGGGTAGAGATCATGTGCAGATTACACTCACTAACTACGTAGACCTCAACTGGGAGGGGGACGACGTACCTCTGTCAACGAGGTGGGACGCACTGAAGGCGGTGGTGCGAGGGGAATGCATGGCTCTTACTTATGGGGTCCGCCGACAGCTGACCCGCGAACTGAGGGAGGCTGAAGACACCCTGCGGACTCGCCAGGCCTCACCAGATCCTGGGGAACCGGAACTGGCCCTGGAGCGGGAAGCCCAGGAGCAAGGCCATGATATCCTTACGCGCCTCGACAGATACACGCTGGGTCAATTCAGACAGCGACTCCACAGGGAAGGGGACAAATCCGGCCGATTGTTGGCCTGGATATTGAGGAAAGAATCGGCACCGGTTCGGATACTGGCCCTGAGGGGCCCTGACGGGAACATGGTGCATTCGGAGTCCGGTATATTGCGGATTCTCAAATCCCACCTGCAGCAGGTGTATACGGCAGATCCGCTGGTCACGGAAGCATCCTATCAATCTTACCTCCGTGGAGTGGCCCTTCCGGCCCTCCCGAGCGAAGCAGCGGAAGAATTAGATGGGGCTTTGACCCTCCACGAAGTGCGGGTGGCTATGGCCAGCCTACCGACGGCGAAATCCCCAGGAGGAGATGGGTTTCCTTCCGAGTTCTACCACGCATTCGGAGACGTCCTCGGCCCCCTCCTCCTCCAGGTCTTTCTTACAGCGCTGGAGAATGGAGCTCTCCCGCCCACGATGTACCAAGGCGAGATCTGCATGATCCTAAAGCCGGGCGGTGATGGTTGTGACCCCGCGGCGTACCGCCCTATCACAATGATTAATACGGATGTCAAGGTCCTAACCAAACTCTTAGCCGCTCGGTTGGCACCGCACATGGCCCAGTTGGTCCACCAGGACCAGTGTGGGTTTATCCCCGGGCGCAACACCGCGATGAATCTGCGACGATTAACCCATATTATGCATGAGGTACGCGGCAGAGAAGATCCCCAGGTCCTGGTTTCGATAGACTTGGCCAAAGCATTTGACACGGTTAGCTGGGGATACCTATCAGAGGTCCTTCAGCAGGTGGGATTGGGGCCAGTGTTTCGCAAATGGATCCAGATACTGTATCGGGCGCCTCGGGCCAGAGTCAGACTTGGGGCCGCACGCTCGGAGGACTGGGCATTGGAGAGGGGCACCCGTCAGGGATGCCCCCTCTCGCCGCTCCTGTTCGCCCTGGCGATTGAGCCATTGGCGGTGGAGGTCCGCACCACAATGGACCAATGGGGAATCAAAGTGGGGAGTAACATCCACACGGTGTCCTTGTATGCGGACGACGCTCTGTTTTATTTAACGTCTCCGCAGGACGTGTCACCAGCTTTGCTACAGCTGCTGGACCGTTTTGGCGCAGCTTCGGGCCTGCGTATCAATGCAGGGAAGTCCCTGATCTTCCCCCTAGCGGGTTGCAATGTGGACGCGCGCGGGGACTTGCCACACCTGGGTCTGCGGTGGGAACTGGAGGCCTTCCGCTATCTGGGGATACAGGTGGCGTCATCGGATGAACAATTGCTGGCCCGCAATGCGGACAGGGTAGTGCACTCCCTACAACAATCAGTGGCATTCTGGAACACGTTGCCTCTCTCCCTGATGGGACGTCTGGCAGTGGCGAAAATGGTGATGCTGCCGCGGGTACTGTATGTGTTACAGAATTCGCTGTGCCCACTTCCCCCGCGGATGTTCCGCACTCTTAATACTCTCCTTACGTCTTTACTCTGGGCGGGCAGGCGTAGTAGAGTTGCCTTGCACACGGTGGTCCGCAGCTGGGAGGAGGGGGGGTTGGAGGCACCGAGATTCGACCTCTACTACTATGCAGCTCAGCTGTTGCCAGCTGCCAGGTGGTTCGCGGATGCGGACACCTGGGAACTTCGGCTCCTTGCGGGTAGTGCAGATGAAAGAGCGGTACAGATGGCCCTGATGCGCGGCAGGGGCGCGGATGCGACGCTGCCATATATAGTGCGCCACACCGCAGCCATTTGACAGCGTGTTGTGGAAAAAATCCTACGGAGGGCCCCCTTTCACAGAGAGCTGCCGATATGGATCATGGCCCCGGTGGCGGACATGGAGGTACACATGCCTTTCCATGACTGGAGAGCGGGTGGGTGCGAGCTGATGGCAGATCTCTACCCAGACGATACGTTCCTATCTTTCGAACGGGCGACAGAGACGTTCGGACTCGGGGAGGGACAGTTCCTACACTACAGGGGCCTCCATGCAATGGCACGAGACACTTGGCCGCAATTCCCTGATGCGCCCCCTGTGTCCCATACCCTCAATATTATCCTATCCTGTGGTAGGGGCAGGAGGCTGGTAACACTATTGTACTCAGCCATGCGGCAGGACTCCACGCCACCGGTTCCTCCGACATGGGCGGCCTGGGAGGCTGACCTGGGGGTTGCCTTAGACCCAATACAGCGCAAACGCATTGGTACACTCACCCGGAAGGTGTCGTGCAACGCACGGTTCAAATTGACACACTTTAACTTCTTACACCGAACGTATGTGACTCCGGTTGCTTTGAAGCGTATAGATGTGGCGCGCCGGGGGCCTCCTTTCTTCATCTAGCATGGGACTGCCCACTGGTTTACGCCTTCTGGCAGTCGGTGGTGGCGCACATTTGCAGAGTTACTGCACTCCGGATGGAACTGACCCCCCTTCACTGCTTGTTAGCCTTAGTCCCCAAGCCCAGGAAGTGTACTCTGCCCTACAAGATGTTACAGCTACTTCTAGTACTGGCGAGGAGGAGGGTGGCCATCACGTGGATGGGACAGAGGGCCCCGGAGATGTCACATTGGCTTAGGGATGTGGGGGAATGGTCCCTGGCGGAGGAAACCTTTATGCAGACTGTGCGTAGAGATGTAAAACTGCAGGACGACCTGCTTGCGTGGAGAATGATGCGAGTGCTGGGTGAGGCAGCCAAAGATTCGGATGGTACGAGTGCGGAGTTGTTCACCCCTGGGGATACAGAGTCTGAGGATGAGGACGGTGAGGGCGGTGGAGAGGGTGGGGGAGACCGGTGAGTTGGGGGAGTGTCTGACTGCACACGCACATGTAGGTTACAACTGGGAAGTCTTATGTTTTGTATCTCAAGGAGTCATTCCTAATGTACGCACCGACCACTGCTGTGCCTGCCAATAGGAGTGCCATAATGAGGTGAACGACCTGTGTACACATGTTTTAGCCATGAATGCCGAGGTTTTGGGGGGAGGGGTGCCTTTGGGGAGTTGGGGGGTAACCTGTATTAAAGAAACTCGAAAGAAAAGCAGATCAGAATATCCTGCCGTGCAGTCACAGGGCTAGGTTCAGGACCTGGCTTCTATGCTACCAGCTACCGCCGCTCGGCCCTCGGGTTGTGGGCTGATGGGCCGTGTATACAGAAAAATGTACTATGACATAATGTTGTTGATCTCCTGTGGCTGTTGACGCAACTGTTATATGCTATCATTGTCTGCACCAAAAATAAAGTTTAAAAAAAAAAAAATAATAATTATCATGCAACTAGTTATCAATACATATGAATAAAAATAAACATTTACTTCATTACAATTAAATTACTTCCCACCCTATTCCCCTATGAAACCACAACCCGCTCCAAATAACAAATAATACAATTAACATATTTATCAATGAATCAATTAATAAAAATTAATTACCAATTAATAAAAAAGTATTACCAATTAATAAAAATTAATTACCAATAATAATTAATTATCAATCAATTAATTATCAATACAGATAAATAAAAATAATATTTAATTTATTATAATTAAATTACTTCCCACCCTATTCCCCTATAAACCCACAACCTGCTACGGAATTAAATTACTCAAAAATTAAATTACATAACAATAATTATTTAAAAAAATAAAATAAACATACATTACAAAAATAATGCATAACTTTAACACATATACTATCATACATAACACTAAAAAAAATCGATATTATGGAAATCGATATTTTAAATTCGATATTATGGAAATCGATATTTTCCTACCCCATTTTCGATATTCTGACTGACTATATTTTGATGATTCAATATTCTATCCTATCTACATTTTGGAGTCGATATTGTGGCCTGTCTATATTTTGGATTCTATATTGTGGTTGTTCACAATCCCTGCACTACGTGGTAGGCACCATGCTGTGCCCCTCAAAACCCACAACTGAAGGCCAGGGCGCAAGGAGGGCCCACTACTGGCCCCCAATGTCCCTTTCCTTGAGCCTTTTCTTGACGGGTGAACTGCTATGAAACGCCCAGCTGGGAGGGACATCATAATCCCTACGGCATTTGTCAACATTGTAGGGATTCAGGTGCCCTCCGACGGGCTCACGGAGCCCATCCATGGATGCCGGTCTCCATCTGCCACCTCTCTGTTTGCCATCCTACTGTGGCAGGTGAAATACATGGTTCTGATGGTGTTAAGACCGCCACCAACAGCCTATTGGTGACGATCTCACCATCATTATAATATCCCGAAGGCCCCAAGTCCTGTAATGGCTGCCTGCAACATTTTCTTCATGTGACAGGCAGTCAATCAAAGTGCTTGCTCCTTCTTGAGCATGTCTCACATGGGATCCAATTGGCCCAAGGAGCAGGTCTTGTGCCACCTCCCACTTGCAGCATCTACATGTATCTTGCTGCCTCTGTGAGGTGTCTTGTGTAACGCTCTTATCAGAACCTCTCCTCCCCTGCTCACTGCTATCCTCCACCCCACATTGCTCAGTATTCCTACTGTTGTTTAGTATTGTGCATTGTATTTTGTAACTACTGCTTTTCTCATACTGTGCTGGTCAGTCTCTTTTCCTGTTCCTCCCCCACTAACCGCCACACTCCACTCTGCATTACTCTCATTCGACAATGCCCAGTGCCAGGAATGCTGGCCCTCTGACCACCCATGGACGGATACTCCACCACTGAGCTCCGGGCCAAGCCCCAGATGCCACAATAACAATAACTGCAGCATCAGCTCTCCCAAAGTAACGGAAGGACTCTTTACCTGCCACACTGCTGCTTGACTTGCAACACAGGACCGCTCACCCACACAAGAATTCTCACCTAATCCACCCAGAAGACAGTGAAGACCCTGGAACTGAGCTAGTGCATTCTGCTCAACATCCAGTTCCTCTGCAAACACGCCACAGAAATCTAGGACAAGGTCATCCCCCTTCTCTTGGTGTGAGCTTCATCATCAAAACCTGGCTTAACTCCTCCTCAGCCCCTAGGATTTCCACTGCAACACCTAACAGATACAAAATGATAAACTGAGACCACACCATCAAACACAGAGAGCCATTGTTATCTACCACAAGAAAGCTATCTGATGCACCACGACGAAGATGGAACCACATCAGTCACGAAACACCTCAACTTCCAACTCGTACCCGACCATCATAGGTACCCTCACTTACAGACCCCAGGACTGCGACCTGTATTGTGCGATGCCATCTCTGAATTCAACAACCCTCAGGCTATCGATTCCAAGAACTACATCCTAATCGACGACCTCAACTTCCACTTCGACTGCACCAGCAATGACAACTCTGCCGATTTCCTGGAAAGCATGAGCAACATTGGCCTCACCCAACTGGTCACCGACTCCACACACAGTGCAGGACACACGCTAGACCTGATCTTCACATACAGCGACAGAGTCAAGTACAGCCATCCAGAACTTCTCCAACTAAATCACCAAAAACACTGACATAGTCGCCCCATGAAGTCAGCCCGAACCAGCAGTTCCTCAACACAAGCCAGCTGGTATACACCAGAACTCCGAACCATCAAGCACAGCTGCAAATGGCTAGAAAGAAAATGGTGCACCACAAAAGACCCCACCAACTGAACCACCTTCAAATCAGCACTCAACAAGGACAATCAACGCATCAAGGACAGAAAAAGGAAAACCCTCTCCGACCGCATCAAAACAAACGCCAATCATAGGAAGAAACTCTTCAACATTGTAAGAGAGATCTCCTGCCCATCAGCCACGAGAACACACTTCCCTAGAACTCTGCAACACCCTGCCAAAACACTTCCAAAGGAAGATAGCCACCATCTTCAACAACTGCGACCTCCAATCCACCGATGGTGAATTCAACAATTTCCCCCACCCACTGACACCACCTACTCGATTACCACAAGGAATCCACTAACCACGTAGATCACCATAGCCATTATAGCCTTCGTTCACTCCAGAGCCCCCCACAGACTCCTGTCCCCACGCTTTCTTCAACCTTGGAACCATTGGCGCAGAAATCATGAACATCCCCAATGCTTCCATCATCACACTGTTAAAGCCCATAAGACAGCTCTCCCTCTCCTCCCAGCACCAAGAGACCGTTGGTATTCGTACGCTTAATAAATTCCCTAAACATAAAAATACACATCCTAATTTAATTGGGTTAGATCTGAAGATTGCCGAAGAATCTCGAGGAGGAAGAGAGTGTCAGAGAAGGTTGCGGTGCAATCATCGGTATTCTATAGAGGTCAACTATCCTGTCCTAATTCCTGTATTGAAGTTTTTTTCTCCCAACCTATCCCAGGGAACCCTTACCAGCCCTTTGGCCAGTGGGTTGGTCTTCCACACCATCCTTGGGAACAATTTTTACATTGTTCTATGTTCTTTTCTCGCTGTCCTCTTTTTCTCTCACTGTGTATTGATTGTTGCATGAGTCCGAGGCATATGCATCGGTTTTATGAATTACATTTTCTCTCCTATGAATGAAGGTGACTGTACTGTATTGAGTTCAAATGCATTTAATTTAGATAAAGATTTAAACTTTCTTGAGTCTGTGGTTATTTACTTCAGAATATATGAAAGTTTGAGTGATGTTAATTATCACCCTCAACTACTTCAACTAATGGTCCATCAACCAGAGGAAAGAATTTGTTGATCTGTGAAGGGTTAGTTAGACATCAATAGAGGTATTGAATAAATGAAACCAAACAGCTTGTGAAATTTAAACAACCCTCAACCGACAGCAGTTTTAACCCCTGTGATTTTCTGGGCCCAGGTGAGTATATGGTAGTGGAATATCTGTAGTTGTTGAACCGCTAGATCACCCTTATCAACAAACTCAACTGCATGGGCGTACAGGGGAACAACCTTAAATGGATTGCATCCTTTCTCACACAATTACGTGCCAATTATGCATTAGATTAATTTGTGCAGGAGGTTTCACAGTGGTTATTGCCCCAGACCCAGCTCTCGCTTGCTCCTCTATTGCTCTCCCCTGCTTCAGTCCTATTTTACTGCTTACTTCTTCCTTTCCCTCATTTCTCAGAGTGCTCTCTCCTGCTTGTGCCTCATTTTACTGCTTTCGCCTTCTTTCCTCCTGTTTTTTTTAGTGCTTACTTTTGCTTCGTGCCTCATTTTTACTGCTTTCTCCTTCTTTTCGCACGTATTTCTGAGTGCGTTCTCTCTCTTTTGCCTCATTTTCACAATTTTTCCTTGTTAGGAACATGATACCACTGAAACCTAGAATTGTGTAATCATTTCTATTGGACTTCCTATACTATTCTGTGGTCAAGGACTGCTGTTGTGCCATTTATATGGTAGTGGCACAGTTTCACCTTCATTAAAGGTGACCTCTGTGTAGACTGTAGAACCCACAATTATTTGGACAACTACATTAGAATTGTTAACATGAGTATAAAAATGTGTAGATGCAAGCATGTCTAAGAATGTTTATATTCTCTGTGTCCAATGCTTGTCTAAAAAATCAGGACTAATTAAATCAGACAACTTAACCCAGAGTGCAAAGATCTAGGGCCCGATTCACAGAATGAACTTAAGACTCAATCCTAAACTTACTACTATTTTGGTATTCACAGAATGCACTTACTACTTTCTACCAACATTTAGAAAGCCTAAATTTGATTGTAATTTTTTTAATGTATTTGTGGTTGCAGGAGAGCACACTTCTCTAAGAAGGATGATGCAAGGCTTCTGCCTTCATTTGATAATTCATATCCTAAGAACAGGACACTGAGAAAAGGAGTTTTCGATTTGGGAATATGTAATTCATAGCCGTGGTCTACAAATCCTAGGGCTCTGTGATTCACTCCGGTCAGATGTGTATTTTAATAATCATCTGTGAGGTAAATGTTGTCTATGTGAAACCATGCTTCTGAGTTGATTCCTTCTGATGCTATACAGCCAGCAAATAGACTAGACTGTTCTTAAAACCTTGTGGCAATCTACAAAAAAAAATTTTGGGGTGCCTAGTGCGGTAAACACCTTCTCTGCTTTCAAGCACTATATTTTGACAGGAAAAACCATTAGACATGTTCCATGTGCTTTTTGCAAATTATATTGTTTATTAAAGCTGTACTGTGGGAATTTTATATGGCAAAAGTCCATGTATGACTATTCAAGTGTCCATAGTCTAAGACTATACAGGATGAATGATCTGGTTTAACTACCAAAAATAAAGGATTGTTCATAGGAGAGACACAAGGCTCAATCATGCCTTAAAATTCTAATTCTGTTAGAATTGCCCATACAGGGCATTTAGCTTCATGCTTAATAGGATATTGTTGTTTCACTTGTGGGCCGGGCCTTATAAGTATAATCTGTTAAGGCGAATCCTTATCCAAGCCTGCTTGATTGCAATATAATGCTGGTGCTTCTGCAAGAGCCCACTCTGTGGCATACACTTCCTAAACTTCTTTGGGGACAAGAACTGAGAAAGATGGCAATATTGCAACTTCCCCCATGAGAATTTTGTGACAAACTCAGGAGATCAATCTACCTCAGCCAAGAGAAATTCATAACAATTTGTCAAATTCTTCCTGAATATTACTCTAATAGTTCCCAGTATATTGCCCCCAATTTGGAGGTCCAAATCAAACAATCTGTCTGGAGGGCTTAGCCGCTGATCTGGATTTTCAGCTTGTATAAAGTAATTAGTGGGCCTCGCTGAAAGAAACTCTTGAAGATTTTAGAAAACTATCATAACCTCTGCTGCTCTGTCAAGTCTAGTTTGCGCTATATAAAACTCTTAAAAAAAATGAGAGGCGGTGGTTCAGGGAGGCAGGTCGGTGTTGTGGAGGGTTTTGTGGGCATGGGTCAGAAGCTTGAAGGTAATTCTCTTCTCGATGGGGAGCCAATGTACTGTCCCTAGATGTTGGGTGATGTGGCAGTTGCGCAGTAGGTTGAGGACTAGTCTGGCAGAGGCTTTTTGGAGTTTGCGGGTGAGGTTCTTGTTGATTCCGGCTTAGAGAGCGTTGCCATAGTCCAGTCTGCTGATGATGAGGGCCTGGGTGATGGTTTTCCTTGTTCAAGGGAGATCCAATTGAAGGTCTTTCATTGGAGTCAAATGGTGTAGAAGCAGGAGGAAGAGAGAGCATTGATTTGGCGCTCCATTTTGAGTTTGGAATCCAGGATAATTCTGAGGTTGCATGCGTGGTCCAGGGGGGAGGGTGGGTTCCCGATGGCAGGGGTCCACGAGGGTTCGTTCCAGGTATCGGGGACTGGACTCATGATGAGTACTTTGGTTAAGTCTGTGTTCACTTGTAGGCAGCTGTTCTTTATTCACCTGGCGACCGCATCCATTCCTTCTTGAAAGTTGTGTTTTGAGACATTGTGTTCATTGGCTAGGGAGAGGATGAATTGGGTGTCGTCTGCATAGGATACAATGTTGAGTTTGTGGGATCTGACGATGGGTGCAAGCGGAGCCATGTAGATATTGAACAGGGTGGGACTGATGGAGGAACTCCACAGTGGGTCAATGTGGGATCCCATAGGAAGCGTTCTGCCAGAGGAGATTGATCAGATGCTGCCTCCCCTTTAATATTACTTAAAATCATTGAGGAATCCGTGGCAAAATTGCCATATAATTTTATCCCTAAATCAAAAACAGGCGCAACCATGTTCCTTTTGTGTTTGTTTTAGCACTTCAGGAAAAACTCCAATTGATAGGGTGCCTAGTGTTATGGTATATACAGCAGCAAACTCCGTCCCCCATGTAGCATAATCTTGACACGTAGGGCCTGATTACGATGTGACTCGGGAAGCCTCCGACCATAGGTTCACTATGATCCCGCCACACTCCACTGAAAATCTGCTCACCTATCAGCTGCACATTTACAACAAGAGATCAAGAAATCCCGTAACCGTGAGGAGCTTTGCGCGCATCCAAGATGGCCGTGTGAGCTTAGGGCTCCCGAGACCCCCGTAGCCCCCCGAATATATCCTGTTCTTTATCCTGACTACTGTGGATTGTATTTTGCATAGGAACAGAAGGAGACTCGAAAGCTGAAAACCGCGTCTCGAACGTTCCCCGGAAACTGGAGTTACAGGATCGCAAAGTTTGAGGGCTGTTCCCCTCGGATGATCGTGATTTCATTGGCACTGTGCCCGAGTGGTAATGCAACAACATCGGCCTCTGGCACCGGAAGTGACTGGCCTGGCTCCACTTCACATCTGAGTTTCACTTTCGATTTCGCCTGAGACGCTTCTGAGTCCGCTCCAAATTGTCCTAGACCCTTACCGGCGACAACTGTGCAGCGCCCTGACATAGCAAGGATGTGTTGATGTTCTGGAGACTGGGAGTTTTGGTCACTATTCCCCTTGAGCTAGACGGTGAGCATTGAATTGACTTCCAATGGCGACCAAGCCGGAGGGAGAAAAGTGACAATCGAAAACCGTCAGAGGCAGAAGGTATACCCAATCTAATAATATGGACCGGTATGCTCAATCGAAGGGGTCGCCGAGTGGACAAGGCAAATCTCAGGAAGGATTTAAGGACACCTCTGTCCTGGAACCAGAGCTGACGTTGCAAGATGTTATGGCCGCAATTGATGGAGTCAAGTCCACTCTCGGATTAAAGATGGAGACTCTTGCGCATAAATTGGACACTGTTTCCATTGAAATGAATTTGATTCGGACTGACCTCACGAAAACTAGTGAAAGGGTGAAGTCTTTGTACATAAAAACTGCCAATCTTACGACGGATGTCACGGACTTGCAAACAGAAGTCCTTAATCTGACGGCTTCGAATGGCCTGGCTCTCCGTAGACTGGAGGAGTTTGAAGGGCGGGCTCGGAGGAACAATGTGCGTATTATTGGTATACCGGAAAAAGCGGAAGGGCAGTCCGCAGACCTTTTTGTTGAAGAATTGGTACTAAAGCATCTCCTGCCTAAGGGTCTTGGGAACTTTTTTACCGTTGAAAGAGCGCATAGGATTCCCGGCGGTAGGCCTCGTGTTGGTGTACCGCCTCGACCCTTGATAGCGAGAATCTTCAATTTTAGGGACAGAGATGCGATCCTCCAGGCCTCTAGATCGAAAGGCCCTTTGCAATATGAGAACTCATCCATTCGTTTTTTTCCGGACTTCACACAAGCAGTCCAAAAGCAGAGAATGAGTTTCATAGGGGTCAAACGAAAGCTACGCGACAAGGGACTCAAATACGCGATGATGTACCCTTCCAAGTTGAGAATCGAGCATGGCAAGAAGGTCTATTTTTTTTATAAGCCCGAAGTTGCGGCAGACTGGTTGGACACGCTAGTTTCTCAAGAGGATCCTCGCAGAGTGGAGATGAAGAAGGGGGTGTACAGGACCAAGAATAAGTACTGTTACTGTTAGAACTCCGAAACTTGGGGAACGGACTATGGTTCTACTTTTTACAATATTATGTTATGCCACAGTAATTTGGGAGGTTAACCGGGCTGTCCGTGGGTCATTTTCCTCCTCATATTTAGCTTTTGTGTAGTGTAGTTTAGATGTTGGGGCGAAAGGCACACTGCAAGTTGGGGTGGCTGGAAAGTCATGAGCAGGGGTGCAGGGTGGTGGTGTAATAACTGTTAGTTTGTTAGGGGGATGGGGGGCAATGTTGTTTTTTGGTTTTGTTTTTGTGTTTTTTGTGTTTTTCCAAGGCATTTTATACCAGAATCGTTACATGATGGTGCTGGAACTGGAGAATGGTTGGGTCTCTTTCATGCTTTATGAAGGGGGGTAGAAGGCTGAGAGTATTGAGTTGGAACGTGAATGGACTGGGGATAAAATTAAGCGCAGGGTGGTTCTACAATTCCTTAAGAGACACTCTCCGGATGTAGTTCTACTTCAGGAAACTCATTTGGTGGGGAATGCTTGCAATGCTATGAATAGAAAAGGCTACCGCTTCGTGGCACATGCCTGATTTACTTCGGGGTCTAGGGGAGTTGGGATCCTCCTTAGGAAATCACTTCCGTTTGTGGTTGACTCCGTTACAACAGATGGTCGGGGTTGATATGTAGCAGTATCAGGACGTTGGAAAGGATACACACTCTCCCTCGTTTCGATTTATGTCCCCCCGGGTTTACAAACTACTACCTATGTTGAACTGGGGAAACTTGTTTTAGATCTCCCAAGAGGCTTACTGATTTTGGGTGGAGATTTCAATGCTGTAGTCTCTGGCATCATGGATAGATCCCCGCCCCGTGACACGGGACGGACACATAGATGGCTCCCTGATTTTCTAGAGGCTTTGGGCTTGATAGATAGCTGGAGATTGTTCCATCCTAATCAGCGACAGTTTACTTTTCACTCCGGCGCTCATGTTAGTCTTTCGCGTATTGACTATAGTTTAATACCGGCTGCTCAGGCATCGTATGTTGCTGAGGTGAAACATCTTGCTAGAGGAATTTCAGATCACTCGCCGCTTTGGATCGGGTTTGAAATTACTCTGGGCACTAGTGGTAGGATCGCCCCAATAAATCCCTGGTATTTACGTAATCCGAAGGTTCACAAGGAACTCTTGAAGGTGATGGAACACTACTTCCAAGAAAATGAGGGTTCGGTCTCTTCGTCGGTCTCGTTGTGGGAGGCCTTTAAAACAGTGATCCGAGGGCAAGCCTTGTCCCTGATTTCAGGAGTTAAAAAGCAGAAGGAGGAGAAGGTAGTGGGGATTGAATCGGACATAGCTAATATTGAATTGGAACTGGAACAGGAGATTACTCGTGCTACACTACATGCTCTGCAACTTAAACTGCTAGAGTACAGAGTGTTGGTCACTGATAGTGCGAAGACCCTAAGTCGAGAACAACAGGGACGTCTATATGATGTAGGTGATAAAGCGGGTAAGCTGATTGCTTGGCTAGACAGGAGAGACGGCGCAGATCGGGTGGTTCCGGAGATTGAGAATGCAGGGGGTGATCGTATAGTTGATCCACAAGGGATAGTAGATGGCTTCGCGGAATATTTCCGTAATGTGTATACCTCTGTCTCGGATAGATCGGAGGCGGATTTGTGCCAGTTGCTTAGGGATATTCAACTTCCCTGTTTGGCTGAAGAGGACCGCGATTTCATGGATAGTAAGCTTACAGTGGATGAGATAGCTTTAGCGGTGCGCTCTCTGAATTCTGGGAAAGCAATGGGTCCCAATGGTCTTCCGATCGAGTTATATAAGCTTCGACCAGACAGGATTGCCCTGTTTCTGAGATATATGTTTTTGGAAGCTCGAGAACGTGGGATCCTGCCCCTAGATCAGAAAGTGGCCTCGATAGTGGTTATACCCAAGGATGGGAAGCCTAGATCTTGTTGTGCGTCATACAGGCCGATTTCATTACTTAATTCGGAGCCTAAGCTATTGGCTAAAGTGTTGTCCAATAGGTTGGTCAAGGTTATTAGTGAACTGGTACATCCCGATCAGTCTGGCTTTATTCCTCATAGGAATACGGCATTAAATCTGCGCAGATTGCACGGAGTTCTTGCTAGGGCGCACACCTTACGAGAACCAGCTGTACTAGCGTCACTTGACGCTACGATGGCTTTGACGCGGTGGAGTGGCCATATTTATGGGCTGTTTTGGTTAAGTTCGGCTTTGGTCCTGAGTTTGTTAGCTGGGTGAAGCTCCTGTATACTGAACCTCTGGCCCAGGTTGTTGTAAACAATCGGGTCTTGCGCCATTTTGTCTTGGGCGGGGGACTAGACAGGGATGTCCGCTATATCCCCTTCTGTTCTCGTTGGCACTGGAACCCCTGGCGGCTTGGATCCGCTGGGAGCCCTCGAGAAAGGGTATCCGTTGGTCCCCGCAATTTGAGGATCGAATTTATTTATATGCCGACGACATACTGCTTTACTTGACTTCCCCCAGGAAATCCCTTAACGTTGTCTGTGATGTTTTAGCCTCCTATGGTAGAAACTCGGGATTGATAATAAATTGGACGAAATCCTATCTCTACGTGTTATACAGCGAGGTCCTCGACCTGCCACATAACTGTCTTATACAGAGAGCTAGAGACGGATTTAAATATCTTGGGATTTATATTTCTCTCGATCCCAAAATTCGACATGCTAAGAGCCTTCTTCCTCCGCTGGCTCGTTTGAAAAGTGATGTTGCGGGCTGGAAGAAACTCCCACTTTTGCTGTTAGGACGCGCAGCTCTATTTAAAATGATGTCTTTGCCACGGTTCCTCTATGCCCTTCAAAACACTCTGGATGTGGTACCGGTTAGTTACTTTCAGGAAGTGGAGGGATTGCGGTGTAGTTTGCTTTGGGACGGTCAATCACGTATAGCGCTAGCTAAGTTGACGCTCCCATGGTACGATGGGGGAATTGCCCTCCCTGACATTAAAAGATACTAGTGGGCGTCTCAATTGGGAGCTAATAATAATGGCACTTACGGGTCTAATACGGATCCAGGCTACCCAATGGATAGATGGCTACTCCCTGGTGGTAATTACAACAGAGCGCTTTATACTAGATCTGTGGAGAAAAGTTTAACAGGCCCGACCAGAGTAGCAGTACGTATATGGCATGATGTTACCTGTTCATTGGGATGGAGGAATCGTTTGACGCTGGCTACTCCGTTATTTGGTTCGGAAAGGCTAGGTCGGTTGTGGAACACAAAAGGGTTTGACAAATGGAACTTGATAGGGATCTCTACTGTGGGTGATGTGTGGGCGAAGGGTAAAATGAAGTCATTTATGGAACTACAAACCGAATACGATTTGAATGGTACGGAATATTTTCGCTATGCGCAGGTGGGGCATGCACTCAAATCAATGTCCCCTGAGGGGGAGGTTATACCAGAGTCATCCCCATTAGAAGATCGAATACTAGATGGGTATTTACCAGACAGGACCATCTCACTCATTTATAAAAAAATTGATAAACCATAGAGTTGACCTCTTGACGGAATTAAGGAATAAATGGACGCAGGAGGATATTGAACTAGACGATGAAGACTGGCAGTCTGCGGTATCTTCCCCTAAGGAAGTCGCGATCCCGGCCAGATTGAGACTCGTCCAATTAAAAATTTTGCATAGGATCTATGTCACTGGTCCCCGTATGATTGCAATGGGGTTCTCGGAAGATGGCTTGTATAAGCGTGGATGTGGCAGGGTGGGAACGTTTTTCCATATACTGTAGGAATGTCGAGATATGGTGGAGTATTGGAACGGGGTACATGATGTAATGCATGAGGTAACAAGTGTGCGGCTCCTACCAGAAGCTAGGAGATGTTTATTGAATATTTGGGAGCCCACAGACCTAAACGTTGCGCAAACCCGATGGGTTACTCATGGGATTAGGATTGCAAAGCGGAATATTGCTCAGCTGTGGGGGTCTGCGAGGCCACCTACTATGGACAGGTGGAAAGAAAGTATGGACTGGTGTATGTTCCGTGAAAAAACTGTCTATCTGGCTCGAGGCCGCCCTCGAAAATGGAACAGAATTTGGGGACCTTGGAACCAATATAGAGGAAACATTTGTACACCACCTGTAATTGTTGAGCCGGACACTACTCTTTCCCCCTGATCCTTGCGTGTAAAACTGCCTATTATTTGTACCTCATGCTCCTTTCCCCCACCCCTCCCCCCACCGCGGATATGTTTGTACTAAGTATTGTACTTGTGAATGGCCCTCCTCTATCATATGCACTGCTGTATTTGGATGATGCCTTGTATTATTAAAAAGAAATTAAAAAAAAGAAATTCCGTAACCATTGTGCCCCCAAACGTAATAGAAAATCAGTTAACAAACCCCGATCAGAAAAATGGTATACAGTAGATCTAAAGTTAAGGAAAAGAAAGTGCCTATCCTTGGAGCATAAATGGAGCCTCTTCAAAGTCAGCGTAGACAGACAAAACTATTTAGTCAAACTGAAAAACTACCAATATGCCATAAAACATGCCAAAAC
This sequence comes from Lissotriton vulgaris, assembly GCF_964263255.1. NCBI lineage: Eukaryota > Metazoa > Chordata > Amphibia > Caudata > Salamandridae > Lissotriton > Lissotriton vulgaris. The sequence continues at coordinate 221,590,832 of NC_141685.1, forward strand.
AATCTACTATACAAAAAGAATTGAAGATATTAGCAGTTCTTCCAAAGAACTTTACAAAGTTATATGAGACCTTTGCTAACAAACCAGTTTGGAACAAACTTTGGCTCCCATAATGGAGAATTTTGAGCTGATTAACAATTTTTTCACCGATAAAGAGTCGAAAATCCACACGTCCTTTGACAATACCCCAGAAGACGTAAATATTGACAGGGAAATTTTTGCTCCCAATCCCTTAGCACAAGTCCACCTCGACACTTTAACTCCCTTCACAGAGGAACAAGTAGCTAAAGCTGTGATGGAGGTCAATGGTACAAAAGGGGGTGGTGATGGACGGAGCATCTGAATCAATCAAACACTCACACCCAGTCAAAAGGTCTGGGTTTAATCCATCACCGTTCTTTAGCCCACTCTGCCACCCCAGTTCAGACATGGCTATATGCAAATCAGTCTGACCCTGTGCCTCATGGGAACAGTCCAGCCCGAACTGCCAAGCCATGTCTTCCCTGGACCGAAAACAAGCTTCCGGGGACCGGTTTCTGGCATTCCAGCCGTCTTCAGCCCGGCTTGCTTGAATCCAGTGGCAAAGTGAGCAAGGGACTCATGTCTGAGCATACCCTGCCACACTTATGGCGGCCAAAAGTAGTACAAAAGGGGGTGGTGATGGACGGAGCATCTGAATCAATCAAACACTCACACCCAGTCAAAAGATCTGGGTTTAATCCATCACCGTTCTTTAGCCCACTCTGCCACCCCAGTTCAGACATGGCTATATGCAAATCAGTCTGACCCTGTGCCTCATGGGAACAGTCCAGCCCGAACTGCCAAGCCATGTCTTCCCTGGACCGAAAACAAGCTTCCGTCGACCGGTTTCTGGCATTCCAGCCGTCTTCAGCCCGGCTTGCTTGAATCCAGTGGCAAAGTGAGCAAGGGACTCACGTCTGAGCATACCCTGCCACACTTATGGAGGCCAAAAGTGGTACAAAAGGGGGTGGTGATGGACGGAGCATCTGAATCAATCAAACACTCACACCCAGTCAAAAGATCTGGGTTTAATCCATCACCGTTCTTTAGCCCACCCTGCCACCCCAGTTCGGACATGGCTATATGCAAATCAGTCTGACCCTGTGCCTCATGGGAACAGTCCAGCCCGAACTGCCAAGCCATGTCTTCCCTGGACCGAAAACAAGCTTCCGGGGACCGGTTTCTGGCATTCCAGCCGTCTTCCGCCCGGCTTGCTTGAATCCAGTGGCAAAGTGAGCAAGGGACTCATGTCTGAGCATACCCTGCCACACTTATGGCGGCCAAAAGTGGTACAAAAGGGGGCGGTGATGGACGGAGCATCTGAATCAATCAAACACTCACACCCAGTCAAAAGATCTGGGTTTAATCCATCACCGTTCTTTAGCCCACTCTGCCCCCCCAGTTCAGATATGGCTATATGCAAATCAGTCTGACCCTGTGCCTCATGGGAACAGTCCAGCCCGAACTGCCAAGCCATGTCTTCCCTGGACCGAAAACAAGCTTCCGGGGACCGGTTTCTGGCATTCCAGCCGTCTTCAGCCCGGCTTGCTTGAATCCAGTGGCAAAGTAAGCACTTTGGACTCACGTCTGAGCATATGCAAATCAGTCTGACCCTGTGTCTGAACTGGGGTGGCTGTGTGGGCTAAAGAACGTGATGGATTAAACCCAGATCTTTTGACTGGGTGTGAGTGTTTGATTGATTCAGATGCTCCGTCCATCACCACCCCCTTTTGTACCGTGATGGAGGTCAAGGCAGGATTGCCACTTGATCCCTGCCCACATTTTATCTTTTCTCAATTAGGGACAGTTTTATGCCCCAATATCACTAAAATTTTGAACCAATCTTTAGAGTCAGCCTCTTTTGCTGAACTATGAGAAAAAACAGTGGTCTTTCCACTACTAAAGAAAGCTGACCTTTAAGTCCACAATCCAGCAACCTACTGCCCAATATCCCAACTACCATACTTATCTAAAGTCCTCGAATGGGGGCGTGGCTAAGATGGCGAGCTAGGCGGACGTGGTTTGCCTCGGCTCCCCGGCCCGAATCCCAAGATCGCCCTTTTCTCAAAAGCAGTGGCCCCCCACTCGGGCGATTACTGCCCGGCGGCGAAGAGAGGTGAGCGCGGCCGGCGTGAGCGACCCCCGGCTGGCGGGGAAAGACAGACGAAGGAGAAGCGGCTCCGGCTCGGAGCGGGTGACTGCCGCCATTGCCGGAGGCCCCAGAAGCAACTTGTGCTGATAGCGGCGGAAGGCAGCCCCGAGATCCGTGGTAGGAGCGGAGAGTGTGTGGAGCCGCTGGCCCGGTGGGGACCGGGGGAGAGGAGAGGCACTCGGTGCGGCGTAACACGGCAGCCGGCTGGCTCCCGGCAGGGCGGGCCGCTTCTTGCAGGTCCCCGGCTCCGGGCCTAGTCGGCCCTGCAGCAGCCTGGTTGGCGGGGTGCCAGAGTAGCGGAGAGAGGTGCGGCCGGCCGGCCCCTCGTGGAGGTGGCCGGGGAGAAGCGGACAATTGAAGGGACCCAGTGGCTGCACAGAGCACGGGCGGCGGCCAAGAGAGGCGATCGGCCGGCCAGTCACCCTGGCCGGCAAGACCACTAATTGAGGCCCCGACTTCGGGCCTAGTCGACCAGGTGGGGCGGAGAAGCCGAGGAGACCCAGCGAGACGCCGCGGCGGCAAGGCAGATCCTGGGAGAGGAGAGGGTGACTCCCCACGGCACACGGGGCGCTTACACGAGGCCTGACCATCGCCAGCACAGGAGGTGAGACTGCGCGCTCCTGGAGGGGGACATAGAGAGCAGTCGGTGGCGGCAAGCCTGATAGCTGGCCCAGGGGCAGGACAGGAACCTTGAGGCTGGCGTGGGGACTGCCCGTTGCTCAAGGGGCCCAAACGACCACGACAGGATACAGCACGGAGCCACAGGGGCACCAACTGGGGCCTGCGCGTCTGGCTTAGTGAGAGCAAGGCAAAGTGGTGTGCTGGGACTGGACCTAGGGGAGCCGGCGTGGCGGATTGACCCACCGAGGGTGCTGCAGAAGGGGGGCCCCCGGCCGCTCTCACTGCGACCCAGGGAGTGCTGGAATATTGGTAGGCCCTAACCGGAGCGGGGGCTGGGTTCTTCACCTCGGGGGACAGGGAGCTCGAGTCCCCGGCGGGAGGAGCGGTGACCACTTGTTGGGGCTAACCTGGACGTAGCACACTCACTCGCGGACGGAGGGAGTGCATCAAGCGGACGAGGCTCAGTGTTGAGGTGCAGGCCGGGTGAGGCAGTAGGCGGCTGCGTCGGGTGTGGGCAGTCCGAGCGGCCACCTGGAGACCGGAGTGGACTTCCCCTGAGCCTGTGTGTGACGTGGACTGGGCCCTGGTGGCGGCATGGCCAACGCGAGTCGCAGGACCAATCGTGCAATCCCAGATATGCTCCACAAGCCGACCACTAAAGGGGGGAAGACTCAGACGCCCCCCTCCACTCCGGCTAATAAGGGGTCGCAACCTCTGGAGGAGCATGACGCCCCCATCACCCGCGCTTTTCTGGAGTCTCTCTTCAACACTCTCCCGGAGGACTTCCAGGCTCTTAAGCAGGACATCGCAGGCGAGCAGCGAGAACTGGGGCGGGATTTGGATGGACTGGGGGAAAGAGTGGCAGCGGTGGAGGAGACTAGCCACGCACGCAGCGAGGAGCTCGCACACCTGCAGCAGGAGGTCCTCCGCCTTTAAGAACAGCAAGTCGGCTTACAGGCACACGCGGAGGATTTAGAAAACCGCTCCCGGAGTAATAATATAAGGGTCAGAAATGTCCCACAGAATGCTGAAGGGAATAGCGTCACCGGATATCTGCAGGACCTCTTCCTGGAAGTTCTTGGAGAAGCGGTGGACTTCCCTATTCGCATTGACCGGGCCCACAGGGTGGGCCTGCCAAGACGGGCCCCGGCCCCTCCGCCTGACATCCTGGCTTACCTCCCGGACTTCCTGTTGAAGGAGCGGATCCTCCAGGAGGCCCGACGAAAGCAACCTCTACAATTCCGAGGGGTACAGGTGGCGCTATACCAGGACCTATCGGCTATCACGTTGCAGAAGAGGCGCAAATTTAAAGCGGTGACGGCCCTTCTACGCGAAAAGGAGGTGCAGTACTCCTGGGGGCACCCGTTTAGGATCATCTTTAAATGGCAGGGGAAGCTGCACCAACTTCTCTCCTTAAGGGACACCTCCGCCCTCTTGGGCATCGACCTGCCAGACCCCTCGGGCACGGAGGAGGGGTCGCCCCATGGCTCCCAAAATGGGGCGGCGCATCGAGATCGGGATGACTGGCAGAGAGTGCGCCGAAGGCGCAATCGTGGGACACGTTTGAGGCCAGACCCCACGACTATTGCCCAGGAACGAGCAGCTGCGGTCCAGGAAGTGGTGAGGGACACCGCCATTCCGCCTTGAGCAGTAAGCTGGGGGTTGTGCATCACACATTGCCTTGATGGGAGGAGGGTCGGGGGGCCAGGGTGGCACCGCCACTGCCACGTCCCTGGGGAGACATTCTACGGACTGGTATGATCACCGGGACCGGGACAATGGTTGCTTTTCATTGGTTTCATGTTTGGATTCTGTTGGGGGAGGTGGGGGGAAGGATGGGTGGTTCCAGGCGGGTTGGGCTGAGTGGGCATTACGGTTGGGGTTAGGGCGGGTTTGAATTTTGGATGGTTGGGAGGGGGGGGTGCCTTCTTGTCCGTCGAATCTGAAGGCTTCCTAGCGCCTTTACCTCACGAGCCTCAGATGCGCACTGCACAAGCAATAGCACGCTCTCCACACCTGGTAGTATGCCTCCACTGACTATTCTTTCCCTGAATGTCAGGGGTCTTAATAGCCCCAACAAGTGAAGGGCAATCCTCTCTCTGTTAGAGCACTCAAAGGCTGAGACACACTTGCTATCCAGGGACCATCACAGGCTTAGGTCCCGCGCCTTCCCGGTACAACACTTCTGCTCCGCGTCCAAGAAAGTGGCTGGGGTGGCCATACTGGTTGCACGATCCTTCAAGGGGCGAGTGCTGCAGAGGGAGGCAGAGGTTAAAGCCAGACTGCTACTCCTTAGCTTTCAGGTGGCGGGTCAGACACTACTCATAGGGTCCATATATGCCCCTAATGAAGGGCAAGAAAGATTTCTATGCTCTGCACTTGAAACCGCCACAGCCAACACACACCAACACCTGCTTCTGGGGGGAGACCTGAATCTGGTATTTCACAATATCACCGATTGCTCCAACCAGAGGGTGGGGCAGGTAGGGGCGTTATCAGCAGAGGGCCATGCGCAACTGGTGGATCTGGGTCTTACAGATCTGTGGAGACACTTGCACCCACATGACACGGCATATACACACTACTCGGCGGCCCATAAGTCCTACGCGCGGCTAGACTACCTGCTTTGCTCTGCTCAGCTGGCGTCCCGCGTGCGCGAGGTAGAGAAACATCCAGCCTCACTATCCGACCACTCGCCGATATCAGCGTCCTTCTTTGTCCCCGACACACCCACCCCGCAGCGCCACTGGCGCCTACGCGACGGTCTGCTGCGGAGCCCTACCACAGTAGAGAAGATCAAAGCAGCGATTAGTCAATTCCTCGCACATAACGCCAATGGTGATACCTCCAAAGCTACACAGTGGGCTACACTAAAAGCAGTCCTTTGGGGCGAGTTTATTTCTCTGGCGGTGGCCAACAATAGGGAGCGCGCGCAGAAAAGGGCTGAGCTCACACAGCGCGTAAGGGAACTCGAGCAGCTACACCAACGCACCGGAGCGGCTAGGGCGTGGCGCCAGCTATGCGTAGAACGGAAGATGCTTGCGCCGCTCGACCAAGATGTCGCGGATTTCGCGGCTATACGGCTGAAGCATGCCTACTATACCGGAGGGGACCGATGCGGGAGGCTGTTGGCATGTAAGCTGCGAGAACAACGGCAGCAGAGGCATGTCCACGCCATCCGGAACGCCCGGGGTGAGTTGCTGACCAAGGACGCTGCCATCGCAGCTTCGTTTGGGTCATTCTACACTGAACTGTACCACGCAGACGGGCTAGGTGCGGAAGATAGCGGTGAGTACTTAGACGGGGCACTTCTCCCGTCATTGACTGAAGCACAGTCCCAGTTCCTCGACAGGCCCATTGGTCTGGAGGAGGTCATCTCCGCAATTTCCCGTCTCAAACTGGGGAAATCCCCGGGCCCGATGGCTTCATGGCGGCTTTTTATAAGACCTTCTGCCAACGGGTGGCCCCCCTGCTGAGGGACCTTTTCAACACCTTTGATCAGGCCGGGACTATCCACCCAGATCTTCTAGAGGCGGCGATATCGGTGATTCACAAGGCCGGTAAAGACCCCACTCAGTGCGGATCCTATAGACCGATTTCGCTACTGAATGTAGACCTAAAGCTCTACACAGGTATTCTCGCGAGCCGGCTGGCGCCGTACATGCAACAACTTGTCGAACCCGACCAGGCAGGCTTTATCCCTCAGCGGCAGATGAGTGACAACACCAGACGCGTCCTCCACCTTATTGAGGCGGGCTCCCGCACGAGGCCGGGATGCATGCTCCTGGCGATAGATGCTGAAAAAGCATTCGACAGGGTGCACTGGCCCTACCTTGAACAGGCGCTCCGGAGTTTCGGCCTCGGAGAGATTACCCGGAATAGGATATTTAATTGCTATCGTCAGCCCACCGCGACGGTAGGGGTTAATGGCTACACCTCCCCGCGCTTCCCGATAGGTAGAGGGACCAGGCAGGGATGCCCGCTCTCCCCTCTGCTGTTTGCGCTCTATATGGAGCCGCTGGCGCAGAGAGTTAGACATAACCAGCGCATCAAGGGCATCCCTTTCGGGGGAGATACGCACAAGATCAGCCTGTATGTGGATGATGTTCTGCTCTCCCTGATGGACCCTATGCAGTCGCTGCGAGCGCTTTTTGTGGAATTGCACTCCTTCGCGCAGGCCTCGGGCTTTAAAATCAACGTTGGGAAATCGGTGGCCCTGAACGTGTCCCTGCCCCCTGACGTATTCACAGACGCCGAGGCTGAGTTCGCTCTGCAGTGGTCCGCCTCCACAGTCCCCTACTTAGGGGGTTCTACTGGCGCCGACGGTGCGGGGAACAGCGGAGGCCAATTACACCAGGTTGAGCGCACAAATAACTGAGATGTTGAGGAAGTGGAACCGCCTTACGCTCTCCTGGCTTAGACGCATTTCAGCGGTCAAGATGACCCTTCTGCCACAAATTTTATACATCTTCCAGACCTTGCCCCTACGCCCCACGAAGGGCTGGCTCCAGAAGACGCAAGCAGGCCTGACACGCTTTATCTGGAATGGACGTCGCCCCCGCTTCAAGCAGCGGATAGCGACTCTCCCACCTGCACATGGTGGCGTGGGTATGCCGGATCTCACACTGTACTTTCAGGCGGCAAAGGTGCGCACCCTGGTCGAATGGTACCAGCTGGAATCTAGCAAACACTGGCTCTTCCAGGACCAGGCGGTGGCTGGTCGACCGCTCCAGGGTGTACTCTTCCTGCCGCGATGCCATAGGCCCCCCAACCTCTACGCTTCCTACATCACAAGCACGGTGATGAAGGTCTGGGACCAAGTGGCGGTCCGGAGTGAACTCACTTCGTTTCCATCTCCGCAGACGCCCATATTCGGAAATCCCGACTTGACCCCGGGCCTTGACGCACAGCGCTATAAAGCATGGAGGTCTACTCCCAGTAGAGAGGTGGGACATATGTTCAATTTGGAAGGCATCCTCTCTTTTCAAAAAGTGAAAGAGGACTATGGGATCCAAGGGGTGGACAGGCTCCAGTATTTACAGGTGCGGCACTGGGTTCTTCAGCCTTCAGTTCGGCCAGGGGCGGCGCGATTCCTTACCCCCTATGAGAAATGGCTCCTCACGCGCAAGTCAGAGAAAAAGCTGCTTTCCGACCTGTACCAACACTTGCTCCTCCCTCATATATACACCTACCATCCGGGGAAAGCCAGGTGGGAGGAGGACCTAGGGAGGCAACTTCAGCGGAAGGAGTGGGAGGGGATTTACCACAGGGCTAGGCACTCGGCCTATCACACTGGCCTCCCCGAAACCCTGACTAAAGTGGCCATGTACTGGTACCATACACCGGCGCGTCTCCATCACTGGGACCCCAAGACCAGCGATCGGTGTTGGAGGGGATGTGGGGAGCGGGGTACACTCGTACACCTACTCTGGGACTGCGCGAAGCTGAAGCAGTACTGGGACACCATTTTAGATCTGGTTGATGCACATCTGGACACCCAGCTCCCTAGGTTCCCGGCCTATATCCTCCTTGGTCTGCCGAACGCACTAATGTACCCCTTGAAATCCATGCGGGGGAGGTTGATTGCCATAGCGCTGGGTGCCGCAGTACAGAACATTGTAACACGATGGAGAGATCCCCAACCCCCTATCCATCTGGGTTGGCTGCACAGACTTTGGACAGTTTTGGGGATGGAGAAGCTGTCCCTGACAGCGGCTGGACGGGGCGAGGAGTTTGCAGATATCTGGAGGCCATTCTTGTCGTTACTCAACAGGGAATTTAGGGAGCTGAGTTGTCCCCGATACCTGAGACTATTACACCTAGCGGACACCACGCTACCAGAGTGTAAGAAGGGACCTGGCCGGCGCAGAGCTCAGAATGAAGAAATTTAAGAACTGTCCTTTGCGGATGACTGGGCTGGCTGGGGTTTGGGTGGATCACTAGACGGACAGGAAGGGGGTGGGGGAGGGGATGAGGGGGGGGCAGTTAGGATGGGTTGAGGGGGCTGTTTGGGGGGGTTGTTTGGGGATTGAATTGGAGGCTCAGCTACTTTCAGCTTCCGACACGTTGCACTACTTTTTGACGCGGCCGGCCCTTCTGGGTGGTAGGCGGCTTGCTGTGTTTAATAATCCTGATTGTCTGCTGTGCCCATTATGTTTTTCATCTAAGCATTGTAATGGAGTCGCTGGTGCGCCTTTGAGCACAGGTTGGTAAATATTTTGCTCTGAATAAACAGATTTAATACTAAAGTCCTTGAATGCGAAGTCAATAAACAACTTACCACTTTCCTCAAATCTAATAATTTACTCGACCACTCTCAGACTGGCTTCAGGACCAACAACAGTACCGAGGCCACTCTATTACCCACATCCGGCAACATCTGACTACTTGTCGATGAAGGAAGAGCCGTAGCACTAATCCTTCTGGACCTTACAGCGGCTTTCAACACTGGTTCCCCCACTAACCTACTATGAATCCTGCATGAAAAAGGGATTTGTGGTAAAGCTCTGGCATGGAATGCAACTTTTTTGAAAGATCGAACCCAAACAATCCGAAGGAGATCTTGTTCCTCAACTGCTAAAAACAATAAATATGGGGTTCCACAGAGAGCCAGTCTGAGCCCCACACTTTTTAATGTATATGTCTCATCCTTGGCGGACATCAGCCGGAAATGGGGCTTTGACATCTGCTTATATGCAAATGACACGCAATTAGTGATTCCCCTTGCAAATTGGCTGACCAACGCTGACACTAGGAACAACTTACTAAACTGCATCTCAGAACTTGCAGGGTGGATGTCCAGGCATTGCCTAAAATTAAATGCTGGAAAGTCTGAGGTCCTGCTTTCCTGGGGCGTCAATAGAATCTGGGCCAACAGCTAGTGGCCCCAGACATTGCGCACCACCCCAGAACTAAAACGGGCTGCAAGAAACTATGGCATCATCTTTGATGATACCCTATCTATGCAGGATCAAGTACATACTTTCTGTGGAAAAGGCTTTGCCACACTAAAACTCTTTATAAAGATTTCTCCCTTGGATCCCTCTGGATTGCAGAAAAATGATGACACAGGCCTTGCTTATGAGCAGGCTGGACTACGGCAATTCTCTTTATGTTGGCATGGCCGACTATCTCTTCTATTGTCTCCAGGTGGTTCATAACGCCCCGTCAAACAAATCTGCAACAAAAATAAATATACTTCAGCCTCCCACTGTCTGAAAGAGCTATACTGGCTACCAGTGTGCCAAAGAACCAGTTTCAAGCTCCTCTGCTTTGCACACAGAACCCTGCACAAAAAAGGACCATACATCTTACGCGACAAAATAGAATTCCATGTCCCATCACGTAACTCGAGATCGCGCCATCTGGCCTTTGCCTCCGTCAAACGTACAACCAAGGTCAAGATGGGCGATCCCTCTTTCTTTTAAGCAGCCGTGGTCTTTTGGAACAACCTCCCACTTGACCTATGTCTAACAGATGACTATTTACAGTTCAGAAAAAAGCTGAAAACCACTCTTTTCCCTAGATACAATGCTGATGGTTAATCCTAGAGTAAACTGCACTACATTACACGCAGCCCTAGTGCTGTGATGTTCCTTGGGATGATTGATGCGCTTTACAAACACCCAAATACAAAATACAAATAAGTCGGAGGCCTTCTGAGTCACATCGTAAGTTTCAATTCTGACCGCCGCATTTCAATGCAGACAATCGAAAGTGAAACCGGCCCGTCTTTCCGGTTGGATTACGAAAGGGCTTGAGGAGGCTTCTCAGTAATCCCAAAGGACAGGGTTTCCCCCATTGGGATTACAATGCTGGTTTCAAACAGGCTTTCCATGGCGGCCTTTCCAATATGAAAAGCTTGTTGGACGCAACTTTGTGGGCCCTTGGCAGGGCCCCTTCTCTCTGGGGCCTATGGTTGGGGGGCTGTTGATCCCTGCACTGTGTGGCAAGCACCATGAGGTTCCTGCCACTCAGTGCAGGGATTAACAGATACTCCCATTTCCCTATGGAAGCTTGTGCTACGGACGGTTTATGGCCGCAGCACAAGCTTCCATAGCAAAATGGGAGTATGCTACCGCACATGTGTGTTCCCATTGTAATAGCAGGGTCAAGACCGCTGACCGGAGGTTGGTCAGTCCTGAGACCACAACGGTGCCCAACATCGTATTCAGGACCATAGTGACAAGTCTAAATTCTTTGCAGGGTCCCATATGGGGAAACACTGCTTCAAGTTGGTTCATTTTTTGTGCGATCCAGAACTTCCTCCTGGTTGGTGGGTATTTCACCGATAATGGTATTGATAGTAACTGGACTAATAGCAGGCACAGCTAGCTGTGGCTGCCCAGCTTGAACAGCCCTTGCTGGGGCGGTCGGTATTGAACGCATAACATACTGCATAAGACATGTATACAATATAACTAGATCTGTATATAAACCACACACTTTGACAATATTTATATTTCCTGTATTAGGATATGGTGTGTCGCCGTCTAAGACTGGCCAGGTTGCCCCATTATTACGGAAGGGGCCCAGCTTTACATGTAGTCTTTTGACAGAGGAGTTTTGAAACTGCTGACAAATGTCACAATGCCTAGCATGGACCATAGTATGTCAATACCCCCAGTACTGTTGATGTAGCATTGCTATGTTTGCATCAATTCCTGTATTTGCAGAGGCCAACCCCTTCAGGGACATATTATTAGGTATTATTCTGTGTCCCACTCCTGGTATTCTAACTACAGGAATGTAATCTGGATTAAGAGTGTAGGCATATTTGGGAGGAAAACCTGCAGGAGGTTTCCCTGATAGCTTGGCTGAACTTATGGCTGCTAAAAATATCTGTGTCGATCTTCGATTGAGATCTGAATAGAACTGCTACTTGAACAGTCTGAATTGCATTTTTTGCCGCTAGGTCAGCTGCACAGTTCCCTTTTCCATGAGTACAATTGCGCTGATGGCCCAAAGTGTACCTCACATGGGCCAATGGAAGCTTGTCTTGTAAGATGGCTACCTTTCCCCAAAGCTGTTTATGACTTATATGCTTTCCCTTTGAATCTTTGAATCCATCCAACAGCCAATGCTGCACATCAACATTGTAACCTTGCATACAAAAGGACATATTGGACACAATAACAGTGGGAACTGACGGGTCAGCCTTTTGTAATGCAAGTAGCAGGGCATGTATTTCTGCAGTTTTTGCAGTACTATCACCTACGACTTTAGTGTGGGTGTGCTTTGAGATGAATTTACCATCCTTCATTACAACTTGCACTGCTGTGCAGGGTGCAGGCTATTTGTATATAGTTCCTTCCTACTGCAGGTTGGGTCATGGAGCGTCAGATCCATGCCAGAATTTCAGCACATCCACATTTAGATAACTGTGTCTTAAAAAACGGGCATGGATTGAGCCCTCTAGGACCAACATTGGAAAACCCTGGTATAAAAGATGCTCTGGTTAAACTCAGTTGGTAATGTAGCTGGAGGTGGAGCAACATCTTGTTGGTAATGGAGAATAGCTTTTGTAAGAAGGGTGGGATAATACTGAAACGTTACATCCACTGCACTGAAAGAAGAGGCCCACTGTACCCATCTCAAGTGTAGGGCACTGGCAATAGTTATGCGTGCCTTTGTGTCTGCCTCTGGTGTTGGTATGGGAGAACGAATGACAATGTGTTTTGCCTGCTCTATAACTGTTTGCACAGCTGCAAAAGGCTACTTCCACCAGCGAACATAAGTGAGACTTGAAAGCAATGGGGGCTATCTGTCTATCATTGTAGGTCACGTAGGTGTAAAGATAGTGACAGCGTATGACTACGATAACTAGGTTGGTTTTATTGTCCCTAGTTAACAGATATTTATTTTCAAGCATGTCTGCTTGTAGAGACACAAAATATCAGTAGGCACATTCAGCCACTTTTTGTATGAAAACATGGGAGAAATTTCAACATAAGGAACATCTCACCACACTGTCTAAGCAACAGATACAACCCACGCGCCACAAGATATATGAGGTGGGGGGCAAACTGGGGAAGTTATTAGCCTGGTTAGACAGAAGAGAAAAAAGTGACAGATGGATAACACAGCTCCGTACTGAAGATGGAGACGTATGCCCAAACTGACGCCGGAAGCGGCTACCGAATTAGAGAGCGACCTGACGTTAAGTGAATTGACAGGGGCAATGGGGGCACTGCAGTCGAGTAAGGCTGTGGGACCGAACGGGATCCCGGTAGAATTATATAAAAGTGCAGCTGATCGCCTGGCGCCTCACATGCTAAATATGTTCCTTGACAGTCTGGAAAGTGAATTGCCCCCAGACCAGCGCACGGCCACAATCGTAGCAATTTTAAAACACGGTAAGCCAGCAGAGAAATGTACCTCATACCGACCCAGCTCCCTTATGAATGCAGAAGCCAAAATCCTGGCGAAGCTGTTGGCTAAACGAATCACACCACACCTCACAACACTCATACACCCAGACCAGTCCGGCTTTATGCCAGATTTATGCCGGGTAGGAACACGGCATTGAATCTAAGGAGATTACATGGGGTGGTGGCCCGAGCGGAGTAAGTGGAGGAACCGGCAGTAGTACTCTCTTTGGATGCCTATATGGTTTTCGACATGGTTAAGTGGTCATTCTTATTCGCGGTGTTAAAGCACTTGGGGTTTGGTCCCAACTTTATTTCATGGGTACGACTCCTCTATACCAAGCCATTGGCACATGTTACTGCTAATGGTCACATATCGCATGACTTTCCCCTGGCACGGGGCACGCGCCAAACCTGCCCGCTATCACCGTTACTTTTCGCATTGGTCCTTGAGCCTCTGGCGGCATGGCTGCGGTGGGAGCCAACGATCAAGGGCCTTAAATGGACGGACGACTGGGAGGACCGAGTGTCCCTCTACGCCGATGACCTGCTGCTTTATTTGACCAACCCGAGACGGTCTATACTGACCCTCCTAGATGAATGTGCGACCTATGGTGAGGCTTCGGGATACACCATTAACTGGTCAAAATCCATACTCTTCGTACTTCATGGCCCTCCGCCACTCCTCCCTGACGACTGTCCGCTTACGATAGCCGGCAGCTCATTCAAATATTTGGGGGTTCATGTCACCGCAGATGCTAGGGAATGTTACTCTAAAAACCTGCAGCCCCCACTAGAACGGCTTAAAAGGGATGTGCGCCACTGGGAGAAGCTGCCACTCACTTTGTTGGGAAAGGCGGCACTTTTCAAGATGATGGCATTGCCTCGCTTCCTCTATGTCCTGGAAAACACACCGTATCAGGTACAACCTCCCCACTTCAAAGCTATCAAAGCACAGGTCTCTAGTCTCATATGGGGTAACAAGCCGCCGCGCATAGCTTAGGTCAAGCTGGTGAAGGGATGGTATGGCGGTGGAATAGCGCTCCCTGATGTGCAGATCTACTACTGGGCAGCGCAGCTTAAGGTAATCAATCACTGGCTACATGTCCCGCACTCAGACCCAGCGTATTAGGCAGATAGGGCACAACTCGGCACCAGCACCATACTCTCTCCCCTCTATGATAGAAACTTGGCGCTAACAATGTTAGGCCCCCTAAGGCATACGCTGATATAATGGCATGCTGCACAGACAAAATTGGGGTGGAGGGGGGTAGTGATGCAACTCACTCCGTTATGGGACAACAAAAAACTGGGAAAGCTTTAAAACAGCCCATTGGGATGACATAGGAATATCTACAGTGGGTGACCTGTGGCAGGGCGTGGAAGTGGTGTAGTTTGAACGTCTCCAGCAATTGTACGATATGGCGCCCTCTGAACACTACAGGTATATACAAATTAGACATGCGCTGATGTTGGTGATTCCTCCCGGCTCGGGTATTCCAGAGGCATCACCTATGGAGGATAGACTATTGACAGATTTTATGCATAAGAAGGCTACATCATTCACATATCGGAAATTGATAAACAACTCACCCGACCCCACGAGCCCGCTTAAAGCTAAGTGGGAACAGGACGTAGGGGAGATGGATGAATCCGAGTGGCAGGAAGCATTGGCATCTCCGAGGGAGGCGGGAATACCCTCACGCCTTAGATTAATACAATAAACAATTCTGTACCGTTCATATTACACCAGAATAGTCTTACGCAAGATGCATCGAATAGACCACTCCTTTTGTCTCAGAGGGTGTGGGGAGGAAGGAACGTTCTACCAGACGATCTGGGAATGTCCCAGAATAATAACATACTGGGCCCAGGTGCTGCGTACTATGTCTCAGGTGCAGGAGGTCTCGCTGGTACCTGACCCACGCAGATGTTTGTTAATTATATGGGAACCCAATGATCCTACACGCCATGGGCAAACTTGGGTCACACTTGGAATAATGATAGCGAAGAGGAACATAGCACAGAAGTGGGCGAGGTGGAGGTGCCTTCCCTCTCAGCATGGAGCATAAACATGGATGAGGCTATGATAACTGAACGAGCAGTGTTTATTAATAGAGGATGCCCCAGAAAGTGGCCTAAAATTTGGGGAGCTTAAAATGGCCTAAATTTGGGGAGCCTAAAATGATTACAGGGGCGGTATTGGTGATCCACCTGCGGACAAAGAAAGCGATGGCTCGGATGAGGATGAGGAATGATGGGTGGGGGGAGATGGGGATTACTGGAGTGGTACTGACAGATAATCGGAGGGATAGAATTTGTATATTATTTGCAGAAATATACATTGATGTATTGAGAAATGTTCCAAAAATACCGTATATACGATTGATACAACTTGCTGATGTGATGAAAACAATAAAAATGTTTCAGAAAAAACATGGGAGAAATCAGGTCATACAAAGGGCTTCACTCTCTCAGAGTAGTGAGGTAAATAAGTATGTCCAAAGTTGAGAAATCCCTGCAAGGATTGCAAGTTTTTCAGTGTGTCAGAGGGCTGCACTTGGGCACACTTCTGGAGGAAGTCTATATTTAGGCCCCTGCCCTTGATTGATAATTCGTATCCCAGGAAGTTCACTGTCAGTTAGACAATCTTCAACTTTCTAAAATGTATTTTGTAACTGTGTGATGTTACCCTGGTTGAGTGAAGAGTCAAATCGTTAGCTGTAAGATAGATATCATAAATATATGACATACCTTGGAATCCGGTTGTTAGATCTCCATAATTCACCCTGCGAATAAACAAGGACTATTCTTGTAGCACATGGGCAAGCGTCTGAATGCATTTGTACTCAAAACTGAAGGGGTTATATACTCATTTTCAGGTGTTATGTTTTGAATGAAGAACCCAATGGAATTAACTAGGTTTTTAAAAAAAAAATGTCCACACCAGTTTAGCCATTAAACGTGTGCAATGCAAGTTTTTGACTGTATATGTTCATGAGTGCACATTCAAATTCCTGTAGTCTAAGACAAATCTAAAGGAGCTGTCTGGTTTAGAGATGGGGAAAAGGGGGCATGCTGATTGATGAAAGACAAGGCACTATTGTGCCCTAGTACTGCAATTGGTCTAATATGGATTTATTACCACGTTTTGCTTCTAGTTTTAAAGGATATTGAACTTGTGGCTGTGGTTCACTGCGTAAGAGAGTGACGTGGGCTAGAGTGTACGTCCCATCCAGTTCGATTGCTATTTAAGGCCGGAACTTGTCTCATAGCCTATTCACAAACATACATCTCCCTGATATCGTCAGATACTATTGGAGAGAAGGCTAGCGCTATGACTTCCTCTGCCCAGGGTGCTTCCATTATAAAGCCTGGAGGCGAGTCTTCTTCAGCTAAGATGATATCCTAATCATCAGATATTTTTGTCCAGAAGACAGGTTTGATAATATGTGTTATGTCCCCTTCAATTAGTATGTTCATATTGTGACTTCTGTGGTGCTGTCTAGAAGAGTTCTTGCCCAAGTCCTGTTTTGCAGAAGGACTCACAGCTGGATTGGCATGTTTCTTAGAAATTCCTGCTAACTTCTTCTTCTTTACTGTAGTCTTAGAGTTCAATATTTTTTTTTTCCTCCTTACACTGACATCAGTCCAACGTCCTGCTTCACTTTTCCTACTGTACTCTATTCTTCGTTATCTGGATCGGCTCTCCCTCTCTGTCCTTTTTCCTTCAGTGTCCTGAAAAGCATGTGAAAAGCATCTATCAGAATACTGATCTCATTTTTAAGTCTCGCCTGTCAATGCGCATGCACATTGAGCTTGCGAGACTATGGGGGCTTAAACAGACTTTAACCAACTTGATTCCTTGCAGTGCCCGTGAAATTCAAGCTCAATGCGCATGCGCTTTGACATTAAAAGCGCGTGCACATGCCCCCAGCCGCCTGCCTTGCACGTCTTTTCCCTCAGCCGCACTCCTCCCACACCCCCGCTCCGCCCCCTCCCCTGCCGCATTTCTTCAGGGCACCTCCCCTCATCACTTCCCCAGCAGCATCTGTTCCCCAGCCTGCCGAGAGCAGCTCTTCCTGCTCCGCCCTCTCCCCACTCTCTCTCCCCTCACGACGCTCCTCCCGCTCTGCCCCCTCCCCACTCTCTCTCCCAGCACACCTCCCCCTCCAGCATACAGCACGGAGTTCAGGCTCCGCCAGCAGCTCTTCCCCTCCCCACTCTCTCACCCAGCACACCTCCCCCTCGATCCGCCCCTTGTTTAAACCTTGAAAAGACATCCCGCCTCTCCTCCCCCTTCCTTCCCTCCCCTCGGCTTCTTCCCACCCTCCTCCCTTTGCCCGAGGACATCACGAGAGCGGAGGAGACGCACAACTGCGGACCTTTCCTGCTGGCACACGAACAGCATCATCTGTTCCCCAGCCTGCCGAGAGCAACTCTTCCTGCTCCGCCCTCTCCCCACTCTCTCTCCCCTCACGATGCTCCTCCCGCTCCGCCCCCTCCCCACTCTCTCTCCCAGCACACCTCCCCCTCCAGCATACAGCACGGAATTCAGCAGGAAGAATTGAGTCCACGTTCCGTGGACTATTCTGCTCATTGCCTTTTTCAGGAAGATTTCATTATGACTGCTGCCAAGAGGTCCTTCACTATTAAAGCAGCTGGTTAATCCTCATCCCAAACTTTGATTCTTTCATTACGGCAACTAGCGTTCTTGTCTTCCCTCCCTCTGTCTAGGTCTATATACTGAATGTTCTGTTATTAGCGTATTTCCTCCACTGCAAATTAATTGCCCATCAAATTACTAACAATAATATTTTTGACATATAGCGCTTGGAACTCCGCCAGCAGCTCTTCCCCTCCCCACTCTCTCTCCCAGCACACCTCCCCCTCGCTCCGCCCCTTGTTTAAAGCTTGTTATTCTGAATGTCTGTCTAATTTTACCCCGTGTACAGATGTGTTTATTCTACGGGTAAGCAACCTTGGAGACTGCAGCCCATGTCTGCTTGCCTTCAACTGTGTTTTTACTGTAATATATGGACTTCGTGGGCTTTATTTGATTGGTGTTCGGCTCTGTCTAGTCTGTTGTTCAAATGGGGGTTGTTTACAGTTCCGCAGGTAGCTGAACCTTTTCCTCCTACTTGCATCACCAAACACGCCCTCATTGCCCAGTTGGAGGTGGGGAGCGGCGGGTGTTGATGAAAATGATCTGATAGCTTCTGATGGGCTCGTCACAATTCGGCTTCGTAGCGTATTTCCTCCACTGCAAATTAATTGCCCATCAAATTACTAACAATAATATTTTTGACATATAGCGCTTGGAACTCCGCCAGCAGCTCTTCCCCTCCCCACTCTCTCTCCCAGCACACCTCCCCCTCACTCCGCCCCTTGTTTAAAGCTTGTTATTCTGAATGTCTGTCTAATTTTACCCCGTGTACAGCTGTGTTTATTCTCCGGGTAAGCAACCTTGGAGACTGCAGCCCATGTCTGCTTGCCTTCAACTGTGTTTTTAATGTAATATATGGACTTCGTGGGCTTTATTTGATTGGTGTTCGGCTCTGTCTAGTCTGTTGTTCAAATGGGGGTTGTTTACAGTTCCGCAGGTAGCTGAACCTTTTCCTCCTGCTTGCATCACCAAACACGCCCTCATTGCCCAGTTGGAGGTGGGGAGCGGCGGGTGTTGATGAAAATGATCTGATAGCTTCTGATGGGCTCGTCACAATTCGGCTTCGTAGCGTATTTCCTCCACTGCAAATTAATTGCCCATCAAATTACTAACAATAATATTTTTGACATATAGCGCTTGGAACTCCGCCAGCAGCTCTTCCCCTCCCCACTCTCTCTCCCAGCACACCTCCCCCTCACTCCGCCCCTTGTTTAAAGCTTGTTATTCTGAATGTCTGTCTAATTTTACCCCGTGTACAGCTGTGTTTATTCTCCGGGTAAGCAACCTTGGAGACTGCAGCCCATGTCTGCTTGCCTTCAACTGTGTTTTTAATGTAATATATGGACTTCGTGGGCTTTATTTGATTGGTGTTCGGCTCTGTCTAGTCTGTTGTTCAAATGGGGGTTGTTTACAGTTCCGCAGGTAGCTGAACCTTTTCCTCCTACTTGCATCACCAAACACGCCCTCATTGCCCAGTTGGAGGTGGGGAGCGGCGGGTGTTGATGAAAATGATCTGATAGCTTCTGATGGGCTCGTCACAATTCGGCTTCAATAGTTTTCAGTGACAAAGCCATGGCTTAGTCTTCAACTATAAACGTATCCATGCATCCATTCACCCACCCATTCACATTTGCATCCATCCATGTGTGCATCCATCCACCATCACCTCCAAATCCACCTCCACCACCACATCCACCACCACATCCACCACCACATCCACCACCACATCCACCATCACATCCACCATCACATCCACCGCCACATCCACCGCCACATCCACCACACCCACCACCACCACATCCACCACACCCACCACCACTACATCCACCACCCCATCCACCACCACCACCACTGCATCCACCACCACCACTGCATCCACCACCACCGCATCCACCACCACCACATCCACCGCATCCACCACCACATCCACCACCACATCCACCACCACATCCACCACCACATCCACCACCACATCCACCATCACATCCACCATCACATCCACCATCACATCCACATCCACCGCCACATCCACAGCCACATCCACCACCACATCCACCACACCCACCACCACACCCACCACCACTACATCCACCACCCCATCCACCACCACCCCATCCACCACCACCACCGCATCCACCATCACCACATCCACCACCACCACATCCACCATCAACTCCAAATCCACCTCCACATGCACCACCACATCCACCACCACATCCACCATCACATTCACTGCCACATCCACTGCCACATCCACAGCCACATCCAGCGCCACATCCACCACACCCACCACCACCACATCCACCACTCCCACCACCACTACATCCACCACCCCATCCACCATCACCCCATCCACCACCACCACCGCATCCACCACCACCACCGCATCCACCACCACCACCGCATCCACCATTACCACATCCACCACCACATCCACCACAACCACATCCACCATCAACTCCAAATCCACCTCCACATGCACCACCACATCCACTGCCACATCCACTGCCACAGCCACATCCACCGCCACCAGATCCACCGCCACCAGATCCACCACACCCACCACCACTACATCCACCACCACCGCATCCACCACCACCACATCCACCACCACATCCACCATCACCACCATATCCACCAACACATCCACCACCACATCCACCACCACATCCACCACCACATCCACCACCACATCCACCACCACATCCACCACCACATCCACCACCACATCCACCGCCACATCCACCACCACATCCACCACCACATCCACATCCACCGCATGCACCACCACCACATCCACCACATCCACATCCACCGCATCCACCACCACCACATCCACATCCACCACCACATCCACCACCACATCCACCACCACATCCACCACCACACCCACCACATCCACCACCACCTCCACCACCACCTCCACCACCGCATCCACCACCCCATTCACCACCACCACCGCATCCACCAACACCACATCCACCACCACCACCACCACCACATCCACCACCGCATCCAACACCACCACATACACCACCACATCATCCACCACATCCACCACCACTTTCACCACACCCACCACCACCACATCCACCACACCCACCACCACCTCATCCACCACCACATCCACCACACATCCACCAACACATCCACCAACACTTCCACCACCACCGCATCCACCACCACCACATCCACCACCGCATCCACCACCACCACATCCACCACTGCATCCACCACCACTGCATCCACCAACACCACATCCATGACCACCACCACATCCACCACCGCATCCACCACCACATCCACCAACACATCCACCACCACCATATCCCCCAGATCCACCACCACCACATCTATATGTTTGTGTGTGTGTGGCTCTGTGTGTGTGTAGGTGCAAATGCAATGTGCTTGGATTTTCGTCACAATAAAATACACTGAACATAATCTTCACAAAAGTTATTTACAAACGTTTAAGGTATTGCCATTATAAATTACAATAACTTTTACTTAAGTATTAATTATTTACAAAATTAAAAGCCATTGTTATTTGTAATATCAATACATCTAAGTCACGTAAATACAACACACATTGCATTACAAATGCTATAGGTGTCACATTTGCGAAAGTTAAAACTATTGACATTGCAACTGACAAAGCTATTAATTTTGCTATTTTCAAAACCAACACATAAATAAAAAAGTGTCATTTACAATAACAATCGCTCAAACTTTCCTAATGCGAGACCTATTGCATTTCCAATGCTTGTTAATTTTCATGCCATCTCTTAAGTTAAAACCACCCTTGCTGGATTCCCGAGAAGCGGGTGATCCAGTCCGTCTTTTATCTTTATCCTTCTGTTTATCTTTCCTTCTGCTGAATATTTCTCTTTAACAGAATCCTCAGTGTAATTTTTAGGTTTTAAACAGTGGCGGCTGGTGACATTTGAAAGTGGTGAGGCGTAAACATTGGGCATGACTTTTATATAGCGAGCGACGTGAACAAGTTTAATGGACAAACCTGGAGTTCAGGGTGGGTCCCTCTCCAGTGAAACAAATGAAAAAAGATTACCAAATGGTACAATGCAGAGCAAATGAATATAGTGATAGAGCAAGGCTTATGAAGCAGTGGGAAAGTATAGTCTTGAAATATTAAAACATTAAAAACTTCCCCACATCTTACTGTATTAATATGTTTAAGTAACGATGTGGGTTTGTCCTCGGGGTCAGTCCGATGCTCAATGGGTCCAACCCTTGATAGCCTCAATTCTGCATGCCATAATAGACCAGTATTTTACCGTGATCAAGTGAGGGAAGGAAAGGAAGGGAACTGCAGGGAAGGAGACCTGAAATATAAACAACACACTATCAATATGAAAATAAGTTACTTAGCTGTAACTTTAGTTCTCGAGTATTGGAAGCATTCATAGATTCACATGCTTGAATCATCCCCCATGGTCGAGATGGGAGTCCCCGGTACATCAAAATAGCAATGCAAATGTATTACAATCTAGAAACTAGGCTTAGGCCCATTTCAGTTTAGTAACATATCCACCTCTTTTTGTAAAAGAGACCAAAAAAACCACACATCCCATCAGATCAGCCTCACCCTCTAGAACCCTCCTGAGAGAACCTCAGACCTTCAGATTTTTGTAGCAGAAGTGCCATAGGATAACCATAAAAGTAAAAAAAGGTTGAGCTTACCCAGGGGAGGAGAGTGGGTCTCATGTGAATCCATGAAAGCTTCCAATACTGGAAAACTAAAGTTACAGGTAAGTAACTTATTTTCTTACGCCCATATTGGAACTTTCATAGATTCACATGCTTGAATCAGAGTAGCTAGCAGTTATGGGCATATTTCTTGTCCTGATGTTCTTTAGAAATAGTATATAAGCACAGAAAGAAGTAGCAAAATGGAAATTGTTTTCTCCATTTAGACTATGTAATGTATCAACAACAAGCATTTAATCTTAAGCGTAATCATACAGTAATTTCAAAGAATTCGCAGCAGAGGAATAGGCATCCTCAGAATGTGCAAAGCCTATATGCAGACATATAGTATGACAAAATAAATTTATCAAAGAATGTGCGAGAATTCAGAAAAGAAAAGGAAGGAGGGATGAAACAGAAAGCTCACTGCTATTGTAAGAAGTTCCTCAGGACTGCGTGGCCCACGTCAATATCACGGTGCATTGAGCAATCCAAGCAGTAATGTCTGGTAAAGGTATGGATACTCTTCCATTTGGCTGCTCTGCAGATGCCCCAGATAGGTACCCTAGGAAAGGGGGTCATAGAGGGAGAGACTGCCCTCATGGAGTGAGTACGAACCTTTCCCTGGAGGGGTTTCTCAGCCAATTGATGACAGGACTGGATAGAGCTGGTAATCCTACGTGCAATGCATTGTTTTGATAGGGAAAACCCTTACAAGGAGCACTATGAGCCACAAAGGGCTGAGTCGACTTTCTAAAGTGTTAAGTTCTCTGAAGACAGAATTTCAAACAACGTTGGATATCTAGCGAATGAAGCACTCTCTCAACTGGAGTTGTAGGCTGATGGAAAAAAGTCTTAAGAACCAGAGGTTCATTCAGGTGACACTTAGGGATGAACTTGGGGTTAGTACGAAGTACTACTATGTCATTTTTTAACTGAAGAAAAGGCTCTTGGATAGTGAGTGCCTGCAATTCACTAACCCTTCTCGCAGATGTTTGCGCCACAAAAAGAGCCACCTTCCATAATGGTGGAGGAGGTTTGATCGGAGGGAAAACTCTAAAAAGCCCTTTCATAAACTGTTTAATTATTCTCGCTGACCAAAGAGAAGGGCCTGAAGATGTTCTTCTGAAACTAGAGAAGGCTGCAAGGTTAACTTTAATGGATGCGTGAGCTAAGCCAGTCTTGGCTAATGAAAGGATGTAGGGAAGAATCTCATGAGCCGAGGAAGAGAAAGGATGAACTCCTGATTCTTGGCACCAGAGATGGAAACTTTCCCTCTTCATTTGATATGTCTTGTTTGCACTTTGAGCTCGAGCCTGAGAAAGAATGTCTCTACACTCATTGGACATATTCAGGTTGAGAAACTCCCTGTGCTTAGGAGCCATGCTGACAATTGAAAAGATCTGGGATCCGGATGCATCACTTGGCCTTGGGACATCATGAGCAATGATGGGATAGGCTCCAAGAGAATTGGTCATACCACAGACAGAAGAAGAAGCTCCGTGTACCAATACTGGAGAGGCCAGGACGTGGCTATGAGGATCATCTTGCAGGGTTCGCCTTCATCTTCATGAGAAGCCTTGGAAGAAGAGGAATGGGGGGAAAAGCATACACAAAGGCGTCTGACCATGCCATCGAAAATGCATTCTCCCAGGATCCCGGGTGGTGATGTCAGCTTGCAAAGCACTGGCATTTCTTGTTCTCCGGTGTCGCAAATAGGTCTATGGATGGCTTGCCCCACAGCTGGAAGACGGTGTCTAGTGTCTGCTGATCCAGCTCCCACTCATGGCAAACAGACTTTAGCCTGCTGAGAGTATCTGCTGTCTCGTTGAGGTTACCGGAAGATGTTCGGCTTTCAGAGAAACCCCTTGTTCGATCAGCCATTCCCAGATAGTTTGAGCCTCTGCGGACAACAGACGGGATCTTGTGATGCCCTGTTTGTTAACGTAATACATAGCAGTCGTATTGTGTGTCCTGATAACGACCGATGAGTTTTTGATCCTCAGGAGAAATGCCTGTAGGGCTAGGCAAATCGCTCTTAGCTCCAGCAAATTGATGTGCAGAAGACGATGATGCTGTTGCCATAGGCCGCTTATTTGAAGGTCTTGCAAGACCGCACCCCAGCCCTCTAGAGTTGCATCTGTTGAAATTATCCGAGGAGCTGGGGTGGCCAGAAAAGCGAGACCTTGCTAAATGTTCATCTGATGAGTCCACCATGAAGTGGCTTGCCTCATTGGTGAAGTTACTGTATTGATGTCCTCAAAAGATCCTTCTACTTGACCCACTGTAAGTCCAGTTGCTCCTGAAGAGGTTGCATTCATAGCCTGCAGTGGGGTATCAGAGGAATGCAGGACGACATGGAACCCAGAAGTGATTTTTAGGGAGAACTGAAAGTGACTTTCTTATTAGAAGTAGTCGAGCCATTGACACCGGCTTGGCTTGTCTTTCTTAGAATGGAAATGCTCTGTTCAGGGACGGGTCCAATATGGCTCCCCGAAAAACGGCGCTCTTGGAAGGACGTAAGTTTGACTTATCCCTGTTGAGGGTAAGACCTAGGTCCTTGAACAGCTTTGTGCAGGCTGCCGCAGAATTCCTGGCTGTTGACTTGGAAGGATCTTTTATCCAGTCGTCTAGATAGGGAAATACCTGGTGTTGCTGACCTCTGAAGAAAGCTGCTACCGGAGCCAAAACTTTTGTAAAGATCCTCAGTACAGATCTGAGGCCGAAAGGGAGAACTTTGAATTGAAAGTGGCTCTTGGCTAGCGTAAAGAGAAGGAACTTCCTGTGCAATGGATGAATAGGAACATGGAAATAGGCGTCTTCTAGGTCTAAATTGGCCATGAAATCTCCCAAATTTAGAAGTAGAAGTATGCCCTGTAAGGAGATCATTCGTAATGACTGCTTGATGAGATAGGCATTGAGCTCCCTCAGATCCAGAATAGGACTCCACTTCTTGACAGTCTTTCGAACCAGAAAGAATCTGGAGTAGAACCCTTTTCCTCTCTGGGTTAACGGAAGTTGTTCTATTGTCCCTTTCTGTAACATTACTTGGAATTCTAGGCACAGGAGATGTAGATGTCTTGTCAGGTGCCTGCGAGTAGGGGTGGGTGAAGGAGGTTGAACAAATTCCAATGTATGGACAAATTGAATTACATTGAGCACCCATTGATATTGAATTATATTTGTTCGTCTGTATGGCTTGGAACGGCCACCCTTAGGTGCACACTTGCATTCTAATTACTGTGTACCCAGGGTCCCTGGGGATTTCACTACTCCACACACCGCTTACCCCACAATCGGCCAGATTCATCAAGCCGAAAACGGCTAGCAAAGGGCGAGATTCTGAGAATCTGGCCCTTTGCGAGCGCCATTTTTGCATTTGGGATTCATCATCCCAAATGCAAAAATCGCATTTTTAGAAATCGCATATTTGCGAATATTTGCATTTAAGGAATCTCAATTAGAGATTCCTTAAATGCAATTCAAGAAGCATTTAAAAATTGTGAAGTCGCTATTTTGGGCCGCTATTTTCCGCGAGGTCAAACCTCGTGGTAAATAGCGAAAACTTAAAATGCATTTTTTTAAGTTGCATGTTACACACACACACATGTCCTTTGGACATGTGTGTGCGCAACACCAATTTGGATTACATTTCAAGGGTGCTACAGGGTGTCCTTTGGACACCCCTGGCACCCTTGAAACTGCATCCTTATTTGCGATTAGCAAATTGCTAATCGCAAATAAGGAATAACTCCCCATTCATTCCTATGGGCCTGAATGGGGAGTTATTCCTTATTTGCGATTAGCAATTTGCTAATCGCAAATAAGGAATGTGTAGGAATCGCAATTTATTTAGCGATTCCTACATGAATCCCGTTTTGCAAGTCCTTAATAGCGATTCCTTAATAATCGCTATTAAGGACTCGCAAAACGGCACTATGATGAATCTAGCTGTATGTGTCACATAAATACTGTCTTGGGCATAATTAGCTGCCATCACAAAAAAATGCATTCAAATCTCATGTCTGTGTGACAGTCTCAACAACTAACGAGACGATTTCTGTAATGTAAGAGGTTTCAGATAAACATTTAAATGCATCAAGTCACCATTCACTCTGGGATATTCTTTCAATTTGCTGATATAAGCTGTGAGAAATCGAGTTGAGGGGGATAGGAGTTCTTATCAATCAACAGCCACAATCCTTCAAGGTCAACCACAAAAGTCACTAAATCAACATGTGCTTAACCCTGTGGTAGCTTGGTACAAAAGCAGTCAGGCTGAACTTGTAGGCAATAGCTATCAATCAATCAATCAGAGAATTTGTAAAGCGTGGTACTTACCCGTGAGGGTCTCAAGGCACTGAGGGGTGTTGAGGGGGTGGGGGGGTGTTGAGGGGGTGGGGGGGTGGGGGGGAGTGGTGCTGCTACTGTTAAAGGAGCCAGGTCTTGAGGAGCCTTCTGAAGGTGAGCAGGTCTTGGGTCTGTCGTAGGTGGGAGGGGAGGGTGTTCCAGGTCTTGGCGGCGAGGAAGGAGAAGGATCTGCCGCCGAAGGTCATTTGTTGGATGCGCAGGACGGCGGCAAGGGCGAGGCTGGTGGAGCGGAGCTGGCAGTCGGGGGTGTAGAAGTTGAGTCTGTTGTTCAGGTAGGCTGGTCAGGTGTTGTGGAGTGCTTTGTAATTTCTAATTTCTAATTTAAAACATTTATAAAGCGCAGCGTGCACCGTACGGTTTCTTGGCGCTGGTAGGGGGTTCGGCAACTGAGGGCGAAGACAAGGAGCCTGTGAAGGAGAGAAGGGGAGAGTTAGACGGGGAAGGCCTGATTGAAAAGGAACGTTTTTAGGTCCTTGCGGAAGGAAAGATAATGGGTGGCAGAACGGAGATGGTCAGGGAGGGAGTTCCAGAACGTGGGAGCCAGGGTAGAGAAGTTAGTCCCACCCCACTTTTTGCGTTTGAAACGTGGGATCTGAAGGAAAGACTTGGAAGAGGACCTAAGCTCTCTGGTGGGAACGTATTCTTTTATTAATGAAGAAATGAAGGCGGGGGCAGTGCCTTGGCGGGCCTGGAAGACCATACAGCCGGTCTTTAAAAGGGAACGTTCCTTTACGGGAAGCCAGTGAAGCTCCCTGAGAAGGGGTGTAGAGTGGTGATAGCGTGGGAGACCATAGACCAACCGGGCCGCCTGGTTCTGGATCATCTGGAGTCTCCGCAGGCTGTATGCTGGGATGCCATGGTAGAGGGCGTTGGCATAGTCCAGCCGCGATATCACCAGGGCGGCCATGATCAGCTTAAGTGCCTGTGGGGAGAAAAAACGGGAAACAGTGCGGATGGTTCGAAGAGTGAGGAAACAAGAGGAGACCACGGAACTGATTTGTGAATGGAGAGTGAGCTGGTTGTTCATTTTGACACCCAGTGTTTTGACCGTGGTTGAGGGGGAGAGTGCGGGACCAAGAGAGGAGGGCCAGAAGAGGGAGTTCCAGGGGCTGGAAGAACCACCGGTGAGAACCAACTCGGTTTTGTCCGGGTTCAGCTTAAGATGGTTGTGGTTCATCCAGTCCCTGATGAATGTCATAGTTGACTGGAAATTAGAGACGGAAAGGGAGGAGGAGGATAGATCAAAGATGAGCTGGAGATCATCCGCATAATTGTACACGGTGACCTCCAGCTGCTGGAGTGCGAAAATAAGAGGAAAGATATAAAGGTTGAAAAGTAAGGTAGAGAGAGAGGATCCTTGGGGAACACCACAAGTGACAGGAAGTGGAGTGGTAGTAAAGTCTCCTAGCCGGACCGCCTGGGTGCGGTCCCTCAGAAAGGAGGAGAGCCAGACCAGAGCTGATCCCCCGATTCCAGCCGCCTTGACACGGGAAAGTAGGATGGTATGGTCCACTGTGTCAAAGGCGGCGGAGAGATCGAGGAGGACCAGTGCCTGGTGTTTGTTATCATCCATACCCTTTCTGAGGTTGTCTAGGACTGAGACCACAACTGATTCAGTCGAATGCCTAGGACGGAAGCTGGCCTGGCGGGATGCCAGTCCTCCATTAGCCTCAACATGGGCGCTGAGTACCGCGGTGACATGGCGTTCCATCACCTTGCCCAGAAAGGGCAGCAGGGAAATGGGGCGGTAGTTGGCTGAGATGGACGGGTCCGCGCCATGTTTCTTTAAGTGGCTGCCTTTAGCGCAGGGGTCACTACACCCTGTGCTAGGGAGCTATTGAGGAAGGTGATGGGGGGTTCAGGACAGCAGGAGTAGATTTGTTGCAGGATTCGTGCCGGACAGACGTCAGCCGGGGAACCCGACTTCACTTTGGGCAGTATCTCCAGAAATGTTTCCTGAGTGAGGGGGGGAATGGAGGTAAGATGGCATTGAACGGTGGGAGGGGAGGGATCAACAAAGGCAGGCGAGGGCGGGGGGATGTTGGCCTTGATGGTTACGATCTTATCCAAGAAATAGGTGTTAAGTTGATCGCATAGAAGCTGGGAAGGAGGGATTTGGGGTGAAGTTCTATCTGAGAAGGCCAGGTCATTCACTATACCGAAGATTTGCCTGGGTTTATTTTCGGCAGAGATTATTTTTGTTGAAAAGTAGGTGGTTTTTGCGTCAAGAATTGCAGTTTTGTATTTGGCCAGTGATGTGAGAAAAAGGGTTTTTAGTAAGGGACAGTAATTTTTCCTCCATTGCCTCTCCGCCCGTCGGACGCTCAGTTTAAGCTCTTTCAGGTGGTCGTTAAACCATCTGTTGGAATCCTTAGGTCGACGGATGGAAATGCGACGTAGGGGAGCCACTGAGTCACAGCCTCCAGCCAGCCAGGTGTTAATGGCGTTGGCTTGAGAGACAGATGAAAAGCCAGAAAGGGTCGGAGTGGAGTTTCGAAGCAGGGAGGTCAAGGAGGGAAGATCCAGTCTGTTCCAATTCCGCGCCCAGGTATTTTTGGCATGCGGAGCTTTGGATACCGGAATAAGAGAGATGGAGAAGGAGATAAGAGCATGGTCGGACCAGGGACAGGGAGAAACAGTCGCCGAAGACACTGGGAGGTTGAGGGACCAGACCTGGTCAAGTATGTGCCCGTGAGAATGAGTGGGGACGGTTATATGCGGTACAAAGTTGAGGGAAAGAAGGGATTCTGTGAATTCTTTCGAGGCAGTACACTCAAGTGGGTCTGAGGGCCAGTAATTGAAATCCCCTAGCACCAAGACCGAAGCGTAGTTGACCACCAAGTTGGCCAGCAGGTCTTGAAAAGCCGGTAGGAATAAAGACGAAGACTGGGGTGGGCGATACATTAGGAGGCAAGTAATCGGGGGGAGAAGAAAAGGGAACGGACTACTAGGAAATCTGAGGGGGGCATGGGGGGAAAGGGAAGTGATTGAAAGTTTATTTCAGACCGAGCGATTAAGGTCACACCTCCACCAACCCTGCCCGCCGGGCGGTCGGCGCGTAGGGCCACGTAGGAGGGGGGTAGGGTAGCCAAGAGAACAGGGAGGGAAGAATCACAAAACCAGGTTTCGGTCAAGAGCAGTAAGTCAGGCTTCTCTGAGTCGAGTAGGACAAACAGCTCATGGTGGTGCTTGACCGCTGACCTGGTGTTGAGTAGGAGAACAGATAGTGACGGAGTGGTAGGGGGGGGGGTCAGGTGGGGAGGAACAAGGTAGCGGAGAAGCTCGCTACGGAGGATGTGTTATTGGAGGGGAAGGAGGGACAAGGCATAGTGATGTGATGAGCCTACGGACGGTATCCGAAAGTGGCCAATGGCCTTGAAGGGTGGTAAGTTCCTTGGAGGAGTAAGATATGAATTTGGCATGGTGTTGTGCCCCTAGCCCCGTCCGGCCGCGGACGGGCGCAGATGGGCTTGCCTTAGGCGCGCCTTTGGTGCGCAAACGGCGCGCCCGCTGCGCACGTCCGCTGCGCGTTCTGAAATTGCACATTGATATAGGCGGCCTCAAGGGCGGGAAGGGGGCGTGGCCTGCAGGTGGGCGTGGCCAGCGGCGGTGATAGCCGGTAGGAGGGGGTCACGTGAGCGATAGATCCGCTACACGGCGCCCTCAGCGTGTAAAGTGCAAATATCAGCAAGTAAAAGTATTAAAAACACAATAATAACAATGTCAAGAGCTTCTCCCGGCTTTTCGCCTCAGGAGACTCGAACCAACAGAGCGCTCGTGAGCCAGCGCTTAAGAATGGCGGGAAGGGGGCGTGGCCTGCAGGTGGGCGTGGCCAGCGGCGGTGATAGCCGGTAGGAAGGGGTCACGTGAGCGATAGATCCGCTACACGGCGCCCTCAGCGGGTAAAGTGCAAATATCAGCAAGTAAAAGTATTAAAAACACAATAATAACAATGTCAAGAGCTTCTCCCGGCTTTTCGCCTCAGGAGACTCGTACCAACAGAGCGCTCGTGAGCCAGCGCTTAAGAAGGGCGGGAAGGGGGCGTGGCCTGCAGGTGGGCGTGGCCAGCAGCGGTGATAGCCGGTAGGAGGGGGTCACGTGAGCGATAGATCCGCTACACGGCGCCCTCAGCGTGTAAAGTGCAAATATCAGCAAGTAAAAGTATTAAAAACACAATAATAACAATGTCAAGAGCTTCTCCTGGCTTTTCGCCTCAGGAGACTCGAACCAACAGAGCGCTCGTGAGCCAGCGTTTAAGAAGGGCGGGAAGGGGGCGTGGCCTGCAGGTGGGCGTGGCCAGCGGCGGTGATAGCCGGTAGGAGGGGGTCACGTGAGCGATAGATCCGCTACACGGCGCCCTCAGCGTGTAAAGTGCAAATATCAGCAAGTAAAAGTATTAAAAACACAATAATAACAATGTCAAGAGCTTCTCCCGGCTTTTCGCCTCAGGAGACTCGAACCAACAGAGCGCTCGTGAGCCAGCGCTTAAGAAGGGCGGGAAGGGGGCGTGGCCTGCAGTTGGGCGTGGCCAGCGGCGGTGATAGCCGGTAGGAGGGGGTCACATGAGCGATAGATCCGCTACACGGCGCCCTCAGCGGGTAAAGTGCAAATATCAGCAAGTAAAAGTATTAAAAACACAATAATAACAATGTCAAGAGCTTCTCCTGGCTTTTCGCCTCAGGAGACTCGAACCAACAGAGCGCTCGTGAGCCAGCGTTTAAGAAGGGCGGGAAGGGGGCGTGGCCTGCAGGTGGGCGTGGCCAGCGGCGGTGATAGCCGGTAGGAGGGGGTCACGTGAGCGATAGATCCGCTACACGGCGCCCTCAGCGTGTAAAGTGCAAATATCAGCAAGTAAAAGTATTAAAAACACAATAATAACAATGTCAAGAGCTTCTCCCGGCTTTTCGCCTCAGGAGACTCGAACCAACAGAGCGCTCGTGAGCCAGCGCTTAAGAAGGGCGGGAAGGGGGCGTGGCCTGCAGGTGGGCGTGGCCAGCGGCGGTGATAGCCAGTAGGAGGGGGTCACGTGAGCGATAGATCCGCTACACGGCGCCCTCAGCGTGTAAAGTGCAAATATCAGCAAGTAAAAGTATTAAAAACACAATAATAACAATGTCAAGAGCTTCTCCCGGCTTTTCGCCTCAGGAGACTCGAACCAACAGAGCGCTCGTGAGCCAGCGCTTAAGAAGGGCTTGTGTGTGTGGGTGAGGAGTTTGAAGGTGATCCTCTTGTTGACGGGGGCCAGTGCAGGTCTCTTAGGTGGGAGGAGAAGTGGCTGCAGCTGGTGACGTTGAGGATCAGTCGGGCTGAGGCGTTCTGGATGCGTTGTAGTCGACGCAGGTGTTTGGCCAGGATTCCTGCATAGAGTGCGTTGCCGTAGTCCAGCCTGCTGCTGACGAGGGCGTGGGTCACTGTTTTTCTTATTTCGGTCGGGATCCATTTGTAGATCCTGCGGAGCATGCAGAGGGTGTTGTAGCCGGTGGAGGAGATGGCGTTGACCTACTTTGACATAGAGAGGGAGTGCGGTCGGCCACCAGGAGTCATCCCAAGCAGAGGGGGCGGGACCTAGGATGAGGACTTCTGTCTTGTACGAGTTCAGTTTCCCACGGCTGCTCCTCATCCACTCGGCGACGGCCTTCATTCCCTCGTGGAGGTTGGTTTTGGCGGTGTGCGGGTCTTTAGTGAGGGAGAGAATGAGCTGGGTGTTGTCGGCGTAGGAGATGATGTTCAGGTTGTGCTGGCTGGCCACTTGTGTTAGGGGGGCCATGTAGATGTTGAACAGGGTCGGACTGAGGGAAGAGCCCTGGGGTATGCCGCAGATGGTGTCGGTGGCTTCTAAACGGAAGGGTGGGAGTAGGACTCTCTGGGTTCTGCCAGAGAGGAAGGACGTGGTCCAGTCCAGGGCCTTCTTCTGTATTCTGGCTTCTTGGAGGCGTTTTCTCAGAGTGCGGTGGCAGACCGTGTCGAACGCGGCTGACAGGTCCAGGAGGATGAGGGCTGAGGTTTTGCCGTTGTCTAGCTGGCGTCTGATGTCGTCTGTGGTGGCGATAAGGGCAGTCTTGGTGCTGCAGTTGCATCTGAATCCGGACTAGGATGGGTCTAGGATGTTGTTGTCCTCGAGGTGGTGGGTCAGCTGCATGTTGGAGATTTTCTCGAAGACCTTCGCCGGGAAGGGGAGCAGGGAGATGGGCTGGAAGTTCATGAGGTCTTTGGGGTCTGCCTTGGGTTTCTTGAGGAGGGCATTGATTTCGGCATGCTTCCAGCTTTCCGGGAGTGTCGAAGGAGATCTTGATGATCTTTCGCAGCTGGGATGCGATGGTTGCGTCAGATTTGTCGAAGACGTGGAGTGGATGGAGTTCATGACTTTGCGTGTCTCTTCATTGTTGACCTGGGTCCAGGAGGTCAGCTTGTTGGTGCAGGTGGCGTTCGGGGAGTGGTCTGTTGCGGTCGGGGTGGGTGGTGAGTTGAGGCTCTCGTTGATGTTGGCAAATCTTGCGATGGAAGAAGGTTGCCAGAGAGTCACACAGGTCCTGTGAGGGCGGGATGTCATTTGTGTTGGCGCTGGGGTTTGAGAGTTCCTTCACTATGTTGAAAAGTTCTTTACTGTTGTGTGCATTGTTCTCCAGTCTAGCTTTGAAGGACTATCTCTTGGCCGTTCTGATGAGGTGGTGATGTCTGCAGGTGGCGTCCTTGTGGGCTGCGTGGCAGTCTGGTGTGCGGTCGTGGAGCCATTTCTTCCCCAGCTTCTGGCAAGTCTGTTTGGAGATCTGGAGTTCTTCGTTGAACCAGGCGTCTTTCTTGTTGGGGTGGTTGGTGGAGGGTTTCTTGATCGGGCGAGGGTGTTGGCGCAGTCGTCAATCCACTGTCTGAAGTTTCGGGCAGCGTCGTCTGTGTCGGTGGGGTCGGTGGGTGGGTTTTGGGTGAGGGTGGAGGTCAGTTGGTCTTCTGTATCTTTGCTCGAGCGGCGTCGAGGCAGTTGTTTGGTGTGGTGGTGTGTGGTAGGTTTCTTGAAGGTGAAGTGGATGCATCAGTGGTCAGTCCAGTGTAGTTCGGTGGTGTGGTTGAAGGTGACATGGGTGCTTGTGGAGAAGGCGGGGTCTAGCATGTGGTCGACGGTGTGGGTGGGTTCGGTGACGAGATGTCGGTGGCCGAGGTTGGCAAGGTTGTAAATCACAGTGGTGCAGTTGGTCTCATTGTTGTTCTTGAGGTGGAAGTTCAGGTCTCCGAGGAGGATGTAGTCCGTGGAGGTGAGTGCGTGGGTGCTGGCGAGGTCGGCGATGGAGTTGCTGAAGAGGGCCCAGGATCCAGGGGGTCTGTGGATGAGTGTTCCTTTGAGGGTGGTGTTGGGGTTGGTGTGGATCCGGATGTGAAGGTGTTCTGTGGAGTTTAGGGAGTCGTCTGCGAGGGTATTGTCCTGGAGGGTAGACTTGTGGACAATGGCTATTCCTCCTCTCAGCCCGTTGGTGCAGTCTCTGTGGGAGATCTTGTAGCTGTCCGGGATGGCTATGGCGACGTTGGGTGCCGAGGAGTCATTCCACCATGTCTTGTTCAGGAAGGCCACGTCTAGGGTGGTGGTGTTGTGCAGGTCCCAGAGCTCGACGGCGTGTCTGCGTGCGGAGCGGGTGTTGAGGAGTATGCAGCAGAGGTGGTTGGGTCCATTCCTAGGGGTTTTGGTGGATCTGTCGCATGTGAAGTTGCAGGTGTGGCAGGAGAAGGGTCCGTGGGTACGTTTCAGGGCGGCCTGGAAGCAGCGGTGGTCTCGGCCAGAGTTGAGAGCGTGCAGGGTGTTGGTGTCGTATCGGAGTCTGGCGTTGTGGCTTGTGCGAAGTCCAGGGGTTTTGGTGCTGGGTGCGGTCCAGGCATGGACGGGCGCAGACGGGCTTGCCTTTGGCGCGTCAGCTGAGCGCGTCCACTGCGTGTCCAAGCAGCCATCGCCATATAAGGAGGGGGGGGAGGAGCAGCTGGGAGCCGGGAGCAGGTCGGCGAGGGGGCGTGGCCTCAGGGGTAGCAGCGAGAGAAGAGCGGGAATTACAGCGAGTAAAGTGGGGTGGGGAGGGGTTACCAGAGCGAAAAAGGGCCCAGGAACCAGGCACAGCAAAGAACAGAAACATAAACAGAAATGATGCAGATCAGAGCGCAGGTCTGACCCAGGTCACGGCGGTGATCCGAGGCAGGCAGCGGCAGCGGGCGCGAACTCGCGCTGAAGGAACAGGAACAGCACTTAGCTGGTGGAGCTGTCTGGCAGCAGGGGGGTGACCCGATCTGCATGCAGGGTCAGAGGTCATAGCTAAAGTATTTATGCAGCACACAAAAAGTAATAAAGTAAAAATATCACACAAGAAAAATCCCACACCAAAGGGATAGGAGTTCTTTTCAATCAACAGCCACAATCCTTCTCAAGGTCAACCACAAAAGTCACTAAATCAACATGTGCTTAACCCTGTGGTAGCTTAGTGCAAAAGCAGTCAGGCTGAACTTAGAGGCAATAGCTAAAGTATTTATGCAGCACACAGAAAATAATAAAGTAAAAATATCACACAAGAAAAATCCCACACCAAATTAGAAAAATAGAGGAAAAGTTAATAAATAAAATTAAACCAATCAGTAGAACCGGAGTTATGATTTTTTATTAAGGTATAAAGTGAAAAATAGCGCCAATAAGAACAAAGCTCCAACCGCAGGCATCTGGTCATGCAAGACCAGGGCAACATAGAAAGTTAAGGCCGAATGCACTGGAGCGCAGTTTAGCTACATTGAATTGGGCTCAAACTTGGCTTACCTTAGGACTTTAAAAATGTTTTGATTAGAAATACTGGTGAAGGCAAATTTCAGAGGTTCAAGTCAGTCTGAGGTGTTCGATGAGGAGGCATTCTTAGGGAGCTGCTGGACGAGGTCACGGTGAGGAGTTCTTCCATGACTCGGTGTCTTTTTTGGAAGTCAAAGTTGTCGAGTAGGACGAGTTTGCAGGGTGTAGCCAACATGAGTTCCATGAGACTGGATACACCTTCTGTGAGGAGCCTCTGAACATGATTTGCTGCTACAGAGAAGAACATAGCTGGAGCAACTGTGAAGTCAGGCTGATCAGCTATGCACCTTGGGTGGATCAGCGGGCACAGTGGTCTTGGTCTCCTGTTGGTTCTCACAAGACCCTTGGGCTGAAAATGTGCAAAGTCTCAATGTTTGCTTTTGGGCTATTTGGGCACATTCAGCACCACTTCCTTAGTTCCAGGACTGAGTGGGGACCCCTTGGAAGGTCAGGACGTACCCAGGCTAGGTCCAGGTGCAGGTACAATATAGATGCAGCCTTTTATGCACCTGTTGCTCCGAACAGAAGGCCAGCCAACTAGCCCTTGTAGTCATTTGGGTGATCTTTGGTTCAAGCTGAAAAGCAGGTATCAAGCAGTATGGTAGTCCTCTGAGGGCAGAAGGGAAGCTTCAGTCAGCAGACAAGTCCTCAAGGATGGGAAGGGCAGTCATTTTAAGAACACAGCAAGACTAGGCAGCAGGGGAGTCTCTGGGAGTTCTCCGCAGGTCCAGAAGATAACTGAAGAGTCAGCCTTAAGTCATACCTGGTGCCAGCTTTGAAGTCGACGACACTTCAGGAGTTTAACCCTCACTGATGATTCTGGAATTTCCTGCCTTTTTGCCCATGCTTCTGAATGACTTGGGTCACAAAATGCAAGTGTAAAATCTTTTGTGAAGTCACTGAAGCAGCCTCCGTCACCCCCCTCTGGGCTAAATGGCCTATTGTGCCAACATCTAGTCCCCCTCTGTGATACTGTATGTGAGGAATAGACAAAGGCCAACCCTCAACTACACCTATTCATGTGGTGGCAGATAACCGGCTGCATGCACCAAATGAATAGGACAAAAAAATTGCAACTTCATAAAAGTGCCATTTTCTGAATTGTGACTTAAAGAAGATTTTTAAATATAATTTTTTAGACACTAAACATGACCTTTCTGCCTGCTTCCAAACAAATGTTATAACACATTAACACCTTGGGTGCTTGAGAGATTTTCCTCCTGTGCTGACTCTCATTTATTCCCATTGTTCATGACGAGCTCAGCTCGTAACGAGCACAGGAGCACTGTACTGCATGACGAGCTGTGCTCGTCATGAGCATGGAAGGGGTTAAGGCCCTAATTAGGATGTCGGTCCGAAAACCTCCGACTGCAGGACGGAGAGTTTCCGACAGACATCCCTGGTTTTATTTCTGACCACAGTATTAGGAATTCAGCAGTCGGAATTCAAACGGGCCGGCCGGTCAATCTGGCTGGATTCCGAGGAACTCAAGGAGCCCGTCGGCCAGTCGGAACCGGCATGTAATCCGTTAAGGACGTCATTTCTGCCAGCGGTGGTTGGTATTTAATGGCGATATGGTGGGCAATTCACAGGGGGGGTGGGTCAGAGGTAAAATAAAATTTCACTTACCTGTCTGCCTCTGCTGACACCTTCACTTAGTCGTCTTTCCCCGCTTCCAGGGCAGGAAGAAAGACGCACCCGGCTCCAGCCTCCTGATAGCCTATCACAATGCTGCAATGTGGTTGGTCTGAACACGGTGGATCGTCACTCAGTCTAATAAATGGGAGGCTGGTTCTCCATTCAGGCTGTAATGCAGCCCACATGGAGAACATGTAAAGTGTGCATGACAGTTTAACCGGCACGAGTAGTTAATAAGCTATTATCATTTTGTTTTTAATTTTTTTTGGCTTTCTCAGTGAGGAGACGCTCCTCCACTGGATTCCGCCATCAGGATTACGATGTCAGTTTCTGACAGGGTTTTCATGTCGGGTTTCTGACATTAAAAGCCTGTCCGAAAGCGACTTTGGGGGTCCTGCCTCGGCAGGCTCAGATGGGTTTAGGTGGGCACCCCCTACCCCCTGTAAATCCCTGCACTGTGTGCCTGCCACATGGTGCAGGGATGTACACAATCTCTGATTTCTCAATGGGAGCTTCTGCTGCTGGTGGTTTCTGCCCGCAGCACAAGCTCCGATGGGGAAATGGGAGATTGCAACCGCACATGGTGGGGTTACATTGTAATAAGGTGTGCCGAACCGTCAGCCTATGGTCCGTTGGTTCTTACACCGAGATGGTGTGAGGTGGACACAAGTCTCCCCGACTTCGTAATTAGGTCCTAAATGTAATAGGATAACCCAATGTTATCCTATGGGAGAGGTAGGCCTTGTAATAGGGAAAAACGTATTTAACGTATTTAAGAGCCTTTCATTACCAGGACAGGTAAAACTTAAAATCACATGTCCAACCTTTTAAATACACTACACCCTGCACGGAGGCCAGTTTAGGGCCTGCCTTAAATGTGATGCATATGCATTAAAAAGGAATGTATACACCTGGTAAAAGGATTAGTTTGAGGAATGTCTGACATAATATCGACAGACAGAATATCGAAATACAAAAATATCGGCACAAAAATATCGACATCAAAAATATCGGAGTCATATCTTCATAAAGGTAAGTACAAAAATATCGAAAAAATAATATCGTAGTACAAAAATATCGAAATTAAAAATATCGTTTTTTAAAATGTATTAATAATAATGTAAAAATAATTTTAAAATACATATAATTTTACAAATATTAAATAAAAATATTAAAACAAAATTAAAACTAATACATATACATTTAAAATAAATAAAACAATTAATAATTTAATGTAATTTTCTTTTTTTTATTTCATTTAATTGATTTAATGTACATTTTTTTTATTTTTACCCTGTACGCCTGTACCCCAAAAACCCAAAACTGACCCTGAACCCTAAAAATATCCCTGTACCCTAAAAACCCAAAACTGACCCTGAACCCTAAAAATATCCCTGTACCCCAAAAACCCAAAACTGACCCTGAACCCTAAAAATATCCCTGTACCCCAAAAACCCAAAACTGACCCTGAACCCTAAAAATACCCCTTTACCCAAAAACTGAAAACTGACCCTGAACCCTAAAAATACCACTTTACCCTAAAACTGAAAACTGACCCTGAACCCTAAAAATACCCCTTTACCCAAAAACTGAAAACTGACCCTGAACCCTAAAAATACCCCTTTACCCAAGAACTGAAAACTCACCCTGAACCCTAAAAATACCCCTTTACCCAAAAACTGAAAACTGACCCTGAACCCCAAAAATACCCCTTTACCCAGAAAACTGAAAACTGACCCTGAACCCTAAAAATACCCCTTTACCCAAGAACTGAAAACTGACCCTGAACCCTAAAAATACCCCTTTACCCAAAAACTGAAAACTGACCCTGAACCCTAAAAATACTCCTTTACCCAAAATTAATTAATATTATTTAATTACCAATTAATTATTAATTAACAATAACAATAAAGTAAATATATTAGCACATTAGCTGTAATCAATTTAATTTAATAATTAATATTATTTTTCCCAATTAATTAATTAAGAATAACAAAAAATTATATATAAAAAAATTCTCTAATTAATGTAATTAACTAATTAATATTAATTAATTACCAACTAATTATTAATTAAAAATATGCACAAAATTATATTAATTAATTAACTAATTAATATACATTAATTACCAATTGATTATTAATTACAATATGTACAAACATATATTTATTAATTAATTATTATTAAATTACTTCCCACCCTATTCCCCTATAAACCCATAACCCGCTACAGAACATATTTATCAATTAATCAATTAATTAAAATTAATTAAAAATTATTTCTCAATTAATTATTTAATAATTCCTACTAATTAATAATTAATTTAACATAATTAAATTACTTCCCACCCTATTCCCCTATAAACCCACAACCCGCTACAGTAGTAAAAGACAATATTTAATTAAATTACATTAAAAATAAATAATAAAACATAATAAATACAATATAATATACACTAAATGTATTTAAAAATTGATATTAGTAACATCAAAGTTATTATTTCGATATTATTGACATCGATATTTAAAACTTCGATATTACGGATATCATACTAATATCGATATTAAGACTGTCGATATTACTTACCTTCGATATTTTGTCCCACCGATATTTAAACTTCGATATAATTGTATATCGATATTTAAAACTCGATATTTTGTCTGTGTACCAGTTTGAGAAGTTGAATTGGCAGTTTAAATCTGCTCACAGGCTGTAAGGGCACGCCTAAGACATGTTTTAAAGAGATACTTAAACATGTGGCACAATAAGTGCTGCAGTGCCACTGTTAACATTTAATTTACAGGTCCTAGGTACAATTAGTACCACCATATTATGGATGTATAAGTAAATTAACTGTGCCAAATGGGTGTAAGCCAATTTTACCATGTTTAGTGGTGAGACCGCAAGCACTTTAGGTCTGGCTAGCAGTGGTAAAGTGCATAGAGTCATAAAGGCCAACAACAACTGTTTCAGAAAACAAGAGTATTGGAGGCAAAATGTTTGGGCCTAGTCAGGAGAGGGAATCCAGTCAAGTACATGCAGAGCAGGATTTATGACATTACGTGTAAAGAATGGACGCAATTTAAATCACATGTGGCCAGCTGAGATTGGGCGCAATTCCCTCCCCGGCGGAATCCGTCAGAAATCTTGGAATCATGCTTGATGCTGAGCTTTCTTTTAAACAACAGGTCAGCAAAGTCACGGGAAGATGTTTTGGTATACTCAAAACTCTTCGCAAAGTTCTTAAACTTCTCCCCATCAGCACCAGGAAGACACTTATCCACGCTCTGGACTACGGCAATGCCCTGCTCTTAGGCTTAAGCAAAAAAGGCATACACAAACTGCAGTACGTTCAAAATGCTGCTGCACGCCTGGTGCTCAACCTTCCGCGTAGAGCATCGGGAAAGAAGGCATTATTTAAACTACACTGGCTCCCTATTGAGGAACGTATTAAGTTTAAAGCGCTATGCTTTGCACACCGCATTGCCTAGGGAAAGGGCCCAAGTTACTTGCGAAAACTTCTTACCATCCATCGCCCTACCCGGAACTTAAGATCTGCCGGAGCGATGTTGTTCAAACTTCCTCGCATTCTCAAGGCCAGGATGGGAGGTCGCTCCTTCAGGTTTTTAGCAAGTAAACACTGGAATAAACTTCTGCTTGACCTACGCATGGAACCCTCTGAAACTAGATTCAGACTGAGACTTAAAACCCATCTCTTCCCACGCAAATAAAGCTTTCTTGTTCCTATGATTTAGGCCACTCGCTTCTGGACTTTTGTCTCTCTGGGAGCAGCAGCAATTTTAGCGCGGGGACACACTGTCTTGAGTGTAACCAGGCGCTCTAAAAAATGGCTTTATTAATATTATTTGAGAGTGCTGGTATCTGTGCATGGAGGGGACTGTGCTGCCTTCCCAGTCATCTATGGTGTCATATGCACCATTCTAAACTACACTCACTCTACCTGGTACTATGTCCCTTGGTGACCTTGCTCCTCCGATTTGTACCACTTTGGTGGTGGTTTGCACACATACATCTATCTCTGTCATGCTCCATGCACAAATCTGACGTGCTGCATGCCTTTTGCTTGGTTGATGTTTTCTTTATAAGAACTGGTCAAAGGTCACAACTTTCACAAAGTTTCAAGTATTCTGTTTGTTATTTGACTCTGTGTAAAACTATTTAAGATATATGTATACACCCCTATCTGTATCAGGCAAAAGTTTGATTTTGTAACAAGTAATTACCTAAGTACGTTGGGCCCGATTCACAGAACTAACTTAA
Source organism: Lissotriton vulgaris (assembly GCF_964263255.1). NCBI lineage: Eukaryota > Metazoa > Chordata > Amphibia > Caudata > Salamandridae > Lissotriton > Lissotriton vulgaris. The sequence goes on from NC_141685.1 coordinate 221,632,462, forward strand.
GACAAAATCCTAAACTTACTACCATTTTGATATTCGCAGAAGGCACTTACTCATTTTGGTATTCACAGAAGGCACTTACTCATTTCGGTATTCACAGAAGTTAGGAGTCCTAACTTTAGGACTCCTAAATGCCTTCTGTGAATACTGCAAGTCTTAAAAATCAGGAATTTTCTCAATTTAGTAGTAGTAAAGTTAGGACTCCTAACTTTAGGACTCCTAAAAGCCTTCTGTGAATACCCAAAGTCTTAAAATCTGGTATGTTCTCAATTTAGTAGGAGTAAAGTTAGGACTCCTAACTTTAGGACTCCTAAACTGAGAAAAAGCCTAATTTTAAGACTTTCGGTATTCACAGAAGGCATTTAGGAGTCCTAAAGTTATGACTACTAACTTTACTACTACTAAATTGAGAAAAATCCTAATTTTAAGACTTTCGGTATTCACAGAAGGCATTTAGGAGTCCTAAAGTTAGGAGTCCTAACTTCTGTGAATACCAAAATGAGTAAGTGCCTTCTGTGAATACGAAAATGGTAGTAAGTTTAGGATTTTGTCTTACGTCAGTTCTGTGAATTGGGCCCGTTGTCCTTTACTTGTTACTGTCTGGATATTTGATAATTTCTCCAGGCTCCTGTTCTATAATTTATTTTTGGATCTGCCTTTGAACTTCCTCAATGTTAATTCAACAACACGCCTGTGGTAGCAGAAGTAACATACAACTTTTGTCCTCCAGTGCAAGTACAAGACTTTACCTGCTTGCCTCACCCTTAGCATACTAACAACAGCCAGGGAGTAGAAACGACAGACTGTGAACGGCACTCATATAGGGTTGTCTACACTCTGTTCCTGTCATTGACTTCTTAACCTCTGATACCAAACTTAAAGAGCGCCGTAGCAGTGATACCAAAGGTCATGCAGAGGTACCAGCTACTGCATCTGATAGTCTCTAATTGTCTACTGTACGCCTTTGCTCCACCCAGCTCTTTATAGTATAGTATAGTATTGGAATTGGGTCACCAACAGAGTTAGTACAGACCCATTTCTTGGCAGGTTAGCGAAAGAGTTCCTTGAACATAAGTAGCTTCCATCCCGGGAACTTTATTTAGACCTGGTCTGGAAACCTTATGACAGGGCTTTATACTTTCAGTTCAGGGTTGGGTCTCTCCCAGTTCGCGCCCTAACTGCCCACTGGAAGCCACCCTCCCAAACTGTTCCTTTCTGCCCCTTTTGCCAAACAAGTGAAGAGTCTGTTCCCCAAATACTGTTTGTTTGCCCAACCTATGTCCGACCAAGGCAAGTATGGCTTAAACCCATATGTCGGACTATAGGAATTAGGCATTCTAGAGCGGCACTCCGTATTTTAATATCGGACACCCGGCCATTGTATGCCTGTGGTGTCTCGAAATTCTTATCCTGGACATGGTCCATTAGAGCCAAAAGGCTAGCATCCAATGTTTAATTCTTTTTTAACCAAGGGTATCCTTAAATGTAAACTTTTTTATTCCTTTTGTACTCTTTTCTGATAATCATGTATTTTAAGATTCAACCCTGTAAAGACCCTGTATTAATCTTAAATTTAACAGTCAATTTTATATTTGCACTAAATGTTATTTGTTTGTACTACTGTGATGCTTTTGTGATTTGACTTATCGAAATAAAGCCTTTTGACTGACTGACAGGAACGACAGACTGTGAACGGCACTCATAAAGGGTTGTCTACACTCCGTTCCTGTCATTGACTTCCTAATCTCTGATACCAAACTTATAAAGTGCAGTGGCAGTGATACAAAAGGTCATGCAGAAGTGCCGGCTACTGCATCTGATAGTCTCTAAGGGCCAGATGTAGGTAAGTAACATTTACCGAATCTTAATTACCGAATTTTACCGATTCGGTAATTAAGATTCGGTAAATGTGAGGGGTTGGTATGTAGGGAATCCAGATGTTCCCTTTTACCGAATCGGTAAAATTCGGTATTTACCGATTCGGTAAATACCGATTCGGTAAAGCCTATTGATTCCTATGGGCTCAAAGCCCATAGGAATCAATAGGCTTTACCGATTCGGTATTTACCGAATCGGTAAATACCGAATTTCACAAGGGTGCAGGGGGTGTCACTTTGACACCCCCTGGCAATCCCTAAACAGGCGTGGGTGCCATGTGGCAGGCATACATGCCCTAAGGGCAGGTCTGCCTGTCACATGGCATAGGTGTGCATGCACACATGTGCATGCACACCGGAATCAGTATTTTACCATGAGGTTTTATTTCATGGTAAAATACCGATTCTGTAAGGCCTCTGGGACTCAGAAGAGTCCCACCTACATATGTAAAATACCGAATCGGTATGAATACCGATTCGGTATTTTACAGATTCGGTAACTTTACCGATTCGGTAAATATACCGAATCGGTAAACAAGGTCCCCCTACATCTCATTGACCCATTTCCTGGTCGGTAACGGCCGAAATCGGCCGTTACCGACCGGTAAAGGCCACCTACATCGGGCCCTTAGTGTCTACTGTACGCCTTTGCTCCACCCAGCTCTTTATAGTATAGACACTGTGCTAGAATAATAATAATATCACTTATAAAGCACCTGGTGAACAAGGAGATCCACTGGCGGAGTGATATGTAGTGAAATGGTACACTGAAAGTGCGGGTACGCCATAGGACACATATCTGCTTAAAGATCAGAGACAGAAAAAGTGTAAATTTAATTAAATCCTTAACCAGCAATTGCTACGTTAAAATAAGCGGACTGAACTAAAGAACTGTCTAATATGTAAATATGATTACTGGATCTCACTTATTGCTTTTAATTTATCCAAAATACTTTGCTCATATTTTCAAGGCACTTTTTTTTGAAGATTTGGTATTGAAACACAACAGGAGGTTTTCAGATTAATGAAGATCATTTAGAAATGTTAATGGTGTTACTGTTTATTCTTAGCTGTATAAGAAGTGAAATCATGCATTAGTGAAAAATATCAAACATGGCGATTTCAATTGTAAATACAGTATCAATTTATTGAATTTGCAATGGTGAACATGAGGCATTGTTTTGTAATTAATAATCATTTTGGATTCCTTTTTATAAAACAAGGCCAAAGTAAGTTGTTAAATGTCACTTTTTATCCTTTTTAAAACATAGCACGTTGGTGAATATTGGATTTTTTATTACAAATATTTATGGCTATGCTAAATATCGAAGTACATTTTAATTAATCCAAGAAATGAAAATAAAAGTGATGTTTTTAATGACTGGACAATGGCAGAGAGGAGCTTCTTCTAGAAATGGCTGATCCATAAAATTAGTGTTTTATCTATTTTAGACACAAGGCCGATTATGACAACTGCCAGAACCGAAGAGAATGTGGTAAGTGTCATACCCCAGGCCCAGCTCTCCCATGCTGCTGCACCACTCTGCTTCCTCCCCATTTTTTTAGAGTGCTTTCACCTTCTTTTCCCTCATTATTTATTGCTTTGTCCTTTTTTCTAAGTGCTTTCTCCTGCATTTCCATCACTTTTTACTGCTTCATCGTCCCTCCCCTTGCTTTCTGTGTGATTTTTCCAGCTTTTACCTTACTTTTCCCTGTTTTTCTTCCTCAATTGCAGCTTCCTCCTGCTGCCTGTTTTCCGACCTCCACCCCCCCCCCCCTGCTTCCAAGTTACCCTCTCACCTTCCAGGATCTACTAAATGGAGGCTGCAGCACAACCCCATTGAGCAGGCCCAGTTCTCCCGTTTAGCTGCACCCCTCTGCTTCCTCCCTCTTTTTCTCAGTGCTTTCTCCTGCTTTTCCCTCATTTTTACTGCTTTCTCCTTCCTTTCCCCCCAATATTCTGAGTTCTTTCTTCTGCTTTTGCCTAGTCTTTTACTGCACTCTCCATCTTTTCCCTCGGCTTTTCTGATAGCTTTATCCTGCTTTTCTCTTGTTTTGTACTGCTTCTCCTTGCTTTCCCCCATTCTTAAGAGTGCTTTTTCCTGCTTTTCCCTCAATTTCCACTGCTTTTCCTTGTTTTATTCCTCATTTGCCGCTTCCATCTGCCACCCATTTTTCCACTTACTCGCTTAGCCCCGCGCCATGCCTCTTTCTAAGCCTCATTTTACTGTTTTCTCCTGTTTTTCTGAATGTTTTCTCCCGGTTTTGGCTCGTTTTTTACTGCTTTCTCTTTCCTCTCTCCTGTTTGTCTGGGTACTTTCTCCTGCTTTTCCCTCGTTTTTCAATCAATGAACAAAGATTTGTAGAGCATGGCTGCTTCACCCATGAGGGTTTCAAGGCGCTGTGAGAATCATGCTGCCTGTTCTCCTATTGGTTGAACATTCTGGTACTGAGTACCTTCCTGAACTGCTGAAGCAACTGTGAGGCTCTGGGGTGCAGGGGAGCTTGCTCCAGACCTTAACCATCACTGCTTCTGCTTGTTTTTTTCCCTCAATTTGCCGCTGCCACCGCCGGTCCATTTACCCACCTAGTCTTGCCTAGCGCATCCCAGTGCCCCCATTCCTCCCCAGACCTACCTAATGGAGGCCGCAGGTTGGCCCCATTAATCAGGCCCCAGGCCCAGCTCCCCTGTGCTGCTGCACTACTCTACTTCCTCCCCTTTTTTTGCTGCGTTCTCCTGCCTTTCCCTCTCTTTTTTTTACTTCTTCCTTTCCCTCATTTTTTTCATGCTTTCTCCTGCCTTGCCCTGTCTTCTACTGCTTTCTCTTTCCTATCCCCCGTTTTAATTGAGTGTTTTCTGCTGCTTTTCCCTGATTTTTGACTGCTTAACCTTTCTTCCCCACCTGTTTTCTAAGTCCTTTCTTTGTTGTTCCCTCATTTATCACTGGTTTCCTTGTTTTTCCCCTCATTTGCCACTCTCACCTGTCACCTGTTTTCCTGCCTACTGCCAAGACCCACCCACTGCCTCCCAGAGCCGCTCTGCTTCCTCCCCGTTTTGCTGAGTTCTTTGCTGCTGTCTCCTTCCTTTCACCCATTTTTCTGAGTGCTTTCTCCTTGTTTTTTTACTGCTTTCTCCTTAATTTCCCACCATTTTCTGAGTGATTTCTCTGCTTTTGTCTCATTTCTCAATGCCTTTTCCTTCCTTTGCAGCTGTTTTTCTTAGTGCTTTCTCCTGCTTTTTCCTCAGTTTTTACTGCTTTCTCTCCCTTTTTTACTGACAGCTTTCCCATCCTTTTGCCTTTTTATACTGCTTTCTCTATCCTTTTCTACCACGCTTAGGGGTGTTTTCTCCTTTCTCTCACCTGTTTTTCTTAGTACTTTCTGCTGCTTTTGCCTCATTCTTGACTGCTTTCTCCGTGAAGCAGCTAGCATCTCCAGCACCTTGAGAACCTCATACAGTATTTGCTGCTCTTTATCAATCCCGATCGATTGATTGATACACAATTTTAAACATTTAAGATCCTTGAAATAGTCTTACCTCCCCTATATGTTGAGGCGAAGAAAATGGTGAATCAAGCACTAATAACTTCCAGTCTTGACTATGGCAATGCATTTTACCAGGGTCCGCAGATTACCTTCTCCATTAGGGCATTAGAAGTTTTTTTTGGGGTGCTATCGTTTCAGCACTGCTGCCTCTTTTGTAACAGGGGCTGATATTGCAGCACTGCTGCAAAACCGGCTTCCAGTAACAAAATTATTATTATTATTATTATATTGAATTTGTAGGGCGCACAGCTACCCTAAGGGGTTTTCCTGCGCTGTCCCGGTAGGAATGAAAAGGTAATGAACTAAAGAAAAGGGATTGGAGATTGAACAACCAAGTCTTAAAAATGTTGCGGTATACACCATACACGTTTTTTCACGTAGTAGAATAGGTAGAGAGTTCCACGGGGTTGGTCCTAAATAAGAAAAGGACTGACCAAGCATGCAAGAGAGGTTGATAGTGTTGATAACAAAACCATCCCCCACCACTCGAAAACCAGCCACCACCATTTCCGTTCCACCGGGAAAATGCCCAGTGCCTGCTATGGTCAGTCTGGCCCTGATCCTTTTCTTACCTTGAATCGGTGGCCTGAAATAAGCTTCCCTTTGAAGTTCATGCCACACCAGAGATGACCATCTTTAAGCGGAAATTAAAAACAGGGCTCTTCCAACAAGCATGAATTGACGCTGAGAACTATCGCAAGCATCCTACATTTAGTGCCGGGACACTCCTTGGAGTATGGGTGTGCCATTTATAAATCTCAATCATCATCATGACTAATCATTTGAAGAAAATGAATTCTACAGTCTCAAACTTTGATGTTATAGTTTCAGGAAAATAAGGTTCTTTACACAATATGTATCTATTCTGTGTTTATTTTAACCCTTGTGACCTAACAGTACCTACTAGAAAAACTATGGGGCATATTAGCAAGAACCTTGTTAAAATATTTCTGATAATGGGCTTGCTAATATGCTTTATAGAATTCCAATAGAAGCCCAGGTTAGATGTGCAGGACATCTAACCTGGGCTCTTCGATTGGAATTCTATAACACATATTAGCAAGCCCATTATTGCCGTTTTAACAGCGATAATTTTGACGAGGTTCTTGCTAATATGCCCCTTTGTGTCCACAAACACTTTTCAGAATTCAACTCACAAGCCCCTTGCTCCTGCAAATCAATACCTCGGGCCAATGTTTGAATGCAGAAGACATATAAGCCCATTACGCTATTGATACTTGCCTGTTTTGGGGGCAGAGTCTGCTCAAACAAACGATAAAGGATTCTTTGTTCCAAGTATCACACTTTAGTACCGTGTGATTTCAGAAATGTATCTTTCCATCACAGACCTAGCTGCAACTTATATTTGGACATTTATAGTTCTGTATCTCAAATTTGTGGTGTAAGACAAAGCTTTCTAATCAGATTCAAGTGGTCAGATTTTGAGTATACAACTTTAACCGCATCGCTGCGGCGGCTTTTCCCGCTGTGCGCGGCAGATTCGAAATTACCGCGTTACGTGACGAGCTGGCCTTGTCATCCGCGCAGGACAGGTAAGCGCGATGACGAGCCCAGCTCGTCAATAGCCTCAAGGGGTTAAAATAAATGTTACATGCCTTCAAACTAATGCAAACTTACTTACATATCCAGCTCGTATCTAGATAATCAGGCATGGATCTGCTACACCGGTACATTGAATACCACTGGTCTGGGCTATTTCCTAGTTGACTTCTGTGCAGTGCCATGGGCACACCTAAGGCAAGCCTGTCTGTACCAGTCTGCACCCGTCCGCGCCGAATGGACCAGGGGCCAGGGATGCTGCCCCTGATAACCAAGTTAGCCCACTTATTTTGCTATATAATTACGCACTCTGTAGTTGTTTTTAAAATACAATATCGGGGCAATATCGATAAAGTAGCAATTCCAGACTGTGAAGCATTGATTTTTTTCCTTATCAATAACCAATAAGTTCACTTTGTCAGGAGCCCTTGTGTACCGACCTCCTGGCAATGCAACCAACTGGAGTTCGAGAATCGCCGATGCCCTTGCACCATATAGTCTGGAATTTGCCAATTTTATTATTCTGGGCGAATTTAACATTCATTTTCATGATGGGGCATGCAAAACAAAAACAACAGTTGATGGACAGAATGCAGAACAATGTCATACATTCACCCCAGTACAGAGATCAGGGCCTGCAAAACAGTCAAATCCATGATAGAGGATCTCAAGGCTCTTGACATGCAGTTGGGAGGAACTGGGTGAAACTGGATATCTGGCAGCTTAATTCACTTCTTGGGGCTGCAGTGCCCCACACTAAGCAATGTAGTTGATGCTGATAGTATCAATATGTGGATTTAATCCACAGTAGATGTCTTGTTTCCCACTACATGTAAGAAACAACACAGAATTCTTACCCCACTTCATGGTGTAAGGTTCAATTGAAAAAATGATGTAAAGGCCTGGAAAGAACATGGCGCAAAACATACAATCAGGAGTATGAACATACTTACATGTTGGCGTTAACCGCTTCTGTGTCAATGACGGAACCATTCAGTCATCAGCACATGAGCAGGAAATTGGATTTCCTTTTCCTTTTGGTAAAAACTGTTTATATTAGGTACTTGCAGTTTATTTTAGTTTCAATTTTCTCTCTTTTTACCCTCTGCCATATTGGGAGTATACCAGGCTGCAGCAAACTTGGTCAATGCTCCAGCCTTTATTCAGGGATCCTCCTTTAAATGAGATGCTGCACATTTCTTGCCGTTTGGTTCTAAAAGGTTTACGCAAGTGGGATGTCTGCATTTGATGTTACCCTTAGTTTTATTGGGGCTCTGTTTATATTAGGTACTTGCAGTTCATGGATGCTCATTTAAATGGGGACACACCTGTGGTGTGCCATGGGAAAACCTATTAGTGCCTGTCCAGCTCTGGTATAAGCTAAACACGCTGCTAGTTGGGTAATCGAGTGAGCCATGACTCCCTTTTGCCTTTGTGCCATGCTCCTCTGAACACTGTGAAATCTTCAGAGATCTTGAAGATATATTGTGATGGCTCTAAGCTCATGCCTCCTGCTGCTGCACCTGCTTTGCAGAAGCCAGGAATCAGTCCAGAACCTTGCATTCCACTGAACCTTACAGCTCTGTTTCATTCACCACTCACAATCAGGAAGTCCAACAAAATGAAGGTGACAACACTGTTTCCAGTACTCTTTGGGGCTGATTCACAGAACTAATTTAGGACAAAATCCTAAACTTACTACTTTTGGTATTCACAGAAGTTAGGATTTTGTCTTAAGACAGACTTAAGTTAGGATTCTGTCTTAAGTCTGTCTTATGTCTGTCTTAAGACAAAATCCTAACTTCTGTGAATACCAAAAGTAGTAAGTTTAGGATTTTGTCTTAAGTTAGTTCTGTGAATCGAGCCCTATCACTACCGGATTCTTGTGAAAGAACTGAATAAGAAGACTGTAAAAGATGTTTTGGTTGAGGATTAGGTACTCACCCGAACTAATCCCATATCCTCATGTTTTGGAGAAAGTAAACAGTTTAAATAAATTTAATAAAGTCAGTTGGCTAGGCAGTATGAAGATTCTCTTATTTGATATTGGAATATGGGATTCTTGGGAAGAAAATGATCCCTCTCTGCTCCCCTGAAAAAAACAAATTAAAGTACATTATTGGGATTGGGTAGTACAAGGCGATTTATGTAGTGGGTCGGGGGGAAGCTTACCTTAGAATTCATGGCCCATAAACTGGATAGGTCCTTGGAGGGTTGTTTAGATTTTATATCATTACCAAAGGACAGGAAACTATACATTCAAGTAAGGTTTGTCACTTTGCCACATAATGATTTTACAGGTGGATGGAATAGTAATCTATTGACATCCCGGTGCTGGCCCGACTGCAAAATGACTTTGAAACCCATAGCACATGTCATGTTTGCCTGCTCTAAATATATGTAATAACAAGAAATAATTGATTAAGTCCCATTTACAAACAGTTGGGTACTAGCAGTTACATGGAAGCTTTGTGAATATTAAAATCAGATTTTAGACCCCTGTTTGCTTGTGCAGTGGTGACATTTCTTCGCCATATGTGGGGCATTAGGAAAAGAGCAAAGAGGGTGAGTGAAAGTTGATTTTTATCTAATGTTTTAGTTGCACTTCTGTGCCTTTTGGGTTGTTAAACAAGGCTGATTTATATGAACTTAATTTTAACATATCAAATGTTTTATTTATAGCAACTACATTTGTACACATCTTATATTTTCAGATAGCCAAACCCGTTTTGAATCTTTGCTCACACGTTTTCTTTGTTTTAATCTTCAGCCTAAATTTTATTGTGATGTATAAGTATGAAAAATGTTGTGTATTATAGTAAATGAAGGGTATAACAATGTATGGTTATTTTGATGCGAAACGTTTATGATATGCATGTCAAAATAAAGAATTAAACGAAAATTAAACGACTGTAAAAGCAAATAGCAAATTACATGAATTTCAAGATAAAGGCCCTAATTACGATAAATCCGCCCAACACCATTTTGGTTTGTGAACCGACTGACCATAGGTCGGCAGCTCCGTACACCCTTTTACAATGCGTGATACATGGTCTCACATGGTGCAACCGCGAACTCCCATTTCCTGACTATGGGGGCCTGTGAAGCCGTGGGAAACCGGCCGCAGCACAAGCTCCCATAGAGAAATGGGAGTTCCTGTAAATGCCTGCACCACGCAGCAGGCATCTCACAGTGCCTATCACAAGTTACAGGGTTTTACAGGGAGGCAGCATAGGTGTGCCCCCAGCCCTCAACTGGATGCCACTGAGGGATGGGGCTCGTCTAGGGACTCCCTAAATCGCTTACCAGATCGGAAAGCCCGACATGGAAAGCCTGTCCGAAACTGACATCATATGACCTACTGCGGAAATGCCATATGTAAGGGATTATGTGGTGGTTTCCGATTAAGAGACGGTCTCTTTGAGCCCATCAGAAGCCAGCTGGAATGACCGGCCAGTTTAAACTCCAACCGCCTACATTGTAATTAGGTAGGCGGAATTTAAACTAAGGATTTTGGTCACAAAGCCTCCGACCGACATGCTAATGAGCCCCATAGCGCTGTACCCCACAATACCTTATTTGTGGTGGGAGCAGTTGCTGGTCTTTCACTTTTGGGCTGGTAACATGTTAAGACTTCTAATTTTCCCATGTGTTAATGCACAGGAGGTAGCATCTGAGGCCACCGGGCCCTTTTAATGGGTATTTAGTTCAATATATGATTAATTTTATGTTCTTTTGTTCATATTTGAAACATTTTGAACTATTTAATAAACTGATCCTGAAATTCTAAGGTTTTAGGAACTGCAGGGATACCTTGTTTTTCCTCCTTCTCTTATACTTGGATAAAGTATGTTACGGGATCTGTGCCTTTTAAATAGCTGCTGTAAGCTCCGGAGAACAATGAAGGGTGGTTCTTAGGGCTAAGTGTGGGTTTGTTTATTATCTGTTTGCTATGCTTGCTTACTTTATGGACCTTTTATGGTTAAACATGTTTGCTTATTTTAAGTTCCTTTTATGGCTATTCATGTGCAGAAAAAAGCAAGTATTGATTGATTGATTAACTGGTTATCAATTGTAGCATATGTGTTTGATTACCCATGCAATTCCCAAGTTTTTTATCAGGCTATTATGTTGGTTGCATGGTATTTTAGTGTATTTTGCATGTCTTTGACCTTTTATGGCTACGTGCTGTGCCAAATAAAGTATAACTGAATTGAATTGTGTTTAGGCAATCACAGGAAATCTCTATTTGGAAGGGGCATGTTTAGGGCGCCCCTATCAAGTAGAGATTACTTAAGGTATGTATTTATGTTTTGCAACTGAGATGCGGTTCAAAACGTTAATATTTTACCAACACCTCAGAGGAAGTGGTAACAAATTAACAACACTCTCAAAGTTTTAACAATATTTTAAAATATTTTATTTGTATGTTTCTAATTTGTTTATTTATTGGTAATGAATACTATATCAAAATACACTGGACTATGTATACAAAATACTGCAAATAATATCATACCATTAACTTACTCACAATGCATCCATAGTTACCAAGTTGCATAAAAATTCGGTCAAGCAGTTTTTAATTGCAGCTAATTTCAAACAATAAACTGTGCTAAATTCTACTAATTGCAGTCAGCATTCCATAAATGTGTCACTTATTATTTCATTGCAGAAAATTGTAATAATTTAATGAAATAGGATACACAGATTCTGAACCCTATCATAAAATCTGCATAATCCATAGTTATAAATACAGTGCCTATTTATGTGTATCTGTGAGTGATTTGCTAATACTCATTATGCAATCTTTATACATGGGAACTTTTCTTAGTGCAATCCTAGCTAGAGAGCGAGATATAGGCATGAGACTTTAGAAGAGTACACAGGGAAGCCAGACCTTTGATGAATACCCCTGGCAGCCAGACCTTAGGCAGGTGTTCCTGGCTGCCAGACCTTAGGCATGTGTCCCTGGCCACCAGACCTTAGGCGGTGTCCCCGAGCGACTGGCCGCCAACCATTTGCCCTTTACAAACTATCTGTCTACAGCTATGTCTGACCTTATCAGCAGATTTATTGCAAAGCTGCCCCGACAAGGGGGAAGTCTCCTCCAAGCACTGCGTTAAAGACTAAACGAGTCTTCTTCACTTGAGTGATTTTAATAACGTTTTTTGAACACAAAAAGAGTACTCAAAGTTTTTTAGTTCATAGTCTCTGTATCAACACATTGTTTTCATGGTTGCAAGAATATCAAAACATATTATCCAATGCATGTTTCATCAAATTCGCATATCCGAATGCACCCACAGCCGGTTGGTATCAGTGAGTTACCGGCATATAATCTTTGGGCCACATTCTTTTAGCATCAACATTACGAGCGCTCATATTTTTCCACCATACCCGCAGTATATTTTTATCTTTAAATCACTCTTCCGTATTAATTTCACCCACGCACACTCGTATCTTTTCCACCACAACCCTAGTTTATTTCTAGCATTAATTTCACCTACGTAGCATGCATAAAATACCTACAATCATAACAGTTATTCCACACTTCGGTGCTTTTAATCACCAACATGCATGATGCCACCCAAGCATGTACAGCACCATTATCATTTCAGCTTTAGGCTGACAGGTATTTCTTTCTTTTTCTACTTGTAGAGTAATGCCCTGATGAAGGGCTAAGGGATGGACAGCCCGAAATGCATTGGGATATGCGAATTTGATGAAACATGCATTGGATAATATGTTTTGATATTCTTGCAACCATGAAAACAATGTGTTGATACAGAGACTATGAACTAAAAAACTTTGAGTACTCTTTTTGTGTTAAAAAAACTTTATTAAAATCACTCAAGTGAAGAAGACTCATTTAGTCTTTAACGCAGTGCTTGGAGGAGACTTCCCCCTTGTCGGGGCAGCTTTGCAATAGACTTTGTTACCACATACGCTGTAGGGACCAGACAGCGACATCTCTACAGATCATAGCACAGATCACCATAGATGAACTGAGCAGTGCAAGCCCCATACATTTTCTTTGTTAGTCCACTCATCAACAGATTCTCAGAAGTTATCTTTCTTCAGAAGTCAACCGGATGTTTGCTCCTTTGTAGCTTCCTTGCCACACAATATTTAATCGGCTGCATATCAGGTTTTTCGCAACATTTCCCATGCGATATCTTAAGGCAGCCAGTATTTGCAGATGCAAGTGCACACTTATTTATTTTCCTCCTCTTTTATCTCACTTTGGAGCATATGTACATGAAACTGGTGGAGTGCTGTGTTATGCCAAAATTGGTCATGCCACACTTCGTCAGTTTCAAAACGCAGGGATGTGCCGTATTTACAAAAATACAGCACAACCCTGTGTTTCCCCTAGCGCTAATACTAATGAAGCTGCCTAGCACCAGCGCTGGCACACCAGCGCCATTTTGCTAGGGTGCGATTGATGATGTGTAGGGACACTTCCTGCAAATAAACAATCTTAACAGGCAATTTGTTCTATCCATGTGTGTTGCAGAATGCAGTACACGTTTGTTAGAAATGTGGGACTGTAGTTGGCAATGGCTAGCTCCAATATCCAAACAGGGACCCTTTTTCCTAAGTCAGGGCAAGTGGGCTACCCCTTTTGACAACCCCTGCTCAAGTCTGTGGTAACGTAGCACGAGCAGTTAGGCCTATCTCAGAGGCAGTGTGTGAAGCGTTTATGATACCGTGCAACAAGGCAGTAACGCCCCCAGAAAAGAACACCACTCAGGTAGGTATAGAAAAATAATATCTTTATCTAACAGTTTAACTCAAAACTCTCAAAGCCTTTCAACAACTACAATTCACTTCAACCCGCAGGGACTCAAAGAGGTAATAACGTATTCATCAACGCGTAACACTGACTGAGTTGAGGGCTGGGGCCTACATGACCCGTTGCGCACCAGATACCTGTCGCTGAAAGGGGAGACAGCACGCAGCTTCGCAAAGAAGCGGAGACAGTGACAGGCGGACTCCCAGCGACCCCAAGTCTTGCAAGCTGAGGTCCGCAGCGTGCACTCACAGTGATTTGGGCACTCGGGCACAGGCAGGCGTTCAGTGGCAGCAGCGCGCGGCTTTGGCGGCCCGGGCTGGTGGTGGCAATGACTCGAGTCGTGCAGCTCCTTGGTGGGCTCACAGCGGCACTAGCTCTCTATTTAGCTGTAGTGACCCACAGGACAAATCCAAAGGATACAAAGTGGTCGATTGTGCGGGCTCTCAGCGGCCACAGCTCTCTCTTAGCTGCTGCGGCCCGCGGGACAAATTATGATGATGCAAAGTAGCAAAGGGTGGTGGGCACTCAGCGGCTACAACTCTCTCTTGGCTGCGGCGGCCCACGGGACAAATCACAAGGGTGCACAGTAGCAAAGGATGTGGGCACTCTCCGGCTACAGCTCTCTCTTGGCTGCGGCGGCCCATGGGACAAATCACGAGGGTGCACAGTAGCCAAGGCTGTGGGCACTCAGCGGCTACAACTCTCTCTTGGCTACGGCGGCCCACAGGACAAATCACGCGGGTGCACAGTAGCAAAGGATGTGGGCACTCAGCGTCTACAGCTCTCTCTTGGCTGCGGCGGCCCACAGGACAAATCACGATGGTGCACAGTAGCAAAGGGTGTGGGCACTCAGCGGCTACAGCTCTCTCTTGGCTGCGGCCGCCCACGGGACAAATCACAATGGTGCACGGTAGCAAAGGGTGTGGGTACTCAGTGGCTACAGCTCTCTCTTGGCTGTGGCAGCTGAGTGGATTCAACAGGAGGTCCTAAGGTGCAGATTCCAGCGGCCCTCAGTGGCGGCAGCTCTCCCTCAGCTGCAGCGGCCCACACGGATCCTGCGGAAGGTTGGAGGGTACAGATTTAAGTGGGTTCTCGGCAGCGGCAGCTCTCGTCTTAGCTGCAGCGGCCTACCCGGCTTTAGCAAGGAAAGTTTCAACGGTGCAGAGTTAGGCGGGCGCCTAGCGGCGGCAGCTCTCTCTTAGCTGCAGCGGCCCGCACAGCTCCAGCAAAGGTTTAGAAGGTTTCAGTTCAGGTTCGAGCGGGCTCTCAGCATTGGCAGCGGCCCGCACAGGTTTAGCAAAAGTTTAGAAAGTTTCAGTTCAGGTTCAAGCGGGCTCTCAGCGGCGGCAGCTCTCAGCTGCAGCGGCCTGCACAGGTTTAGCAAAGGTTCAGAAGATGCCCAGTCAGCGGTCCTCACAGAAGAACTAGAGGCTTCAGATTACTCAACGGAGGCCTCACCTGCAAGCTGAACTCCTCGCACAGGAATTCCGACGGCTGACGGGGTGAAGTCTAATGTCCCTGAGACTTCGGCTGGAGGCTCTCTCGATCTAGGCCCTCGAGTAGTTTCTTCGGCAAGCTTGGTAAAAGTTGCAAAGTCCTTTCCTCTGTTTACTCGGACAGAGTTTCGTCTTGACATCCAGAAGGAAAACACTTGGCCAAAGTTCCAGCGCAGCACTTTATACCTACAAAGTCTTTGTTCTCTAAGTTTGCAAATCACTGTCTCCAGTCAGAACCAGTTCTGCGGGGTCGAGGAGCACTTGGTTTACGAGGCGACATCCTGCCCTTTCAGAATGAGGGGGCCTGCTATCAAACACCCAGTGGGAGGTGGAGCCATCATTCACCTTGCCAGGCACGGGCCTGCTCGGATCATAGAGCCACCCCACCCCACTCTCGGGATACCGATCTCTCTCTCTAGCCAGGTCTCTCCTAGCTGGCCCTGCTGCTCCAAAACCAGACGGCCAATACGCATACTCGCAAAAGCCTTCAGTATAGCTTTAGGCAAGAAACTATCACGTTTTCAGGAAAGGCATTCCACAAGATATGATACCTGAATGGTCTTTACTAAAAGGTGGCCCTACTTGGCCTGAGCATAAACATATCAAAGTCGGAGTTCCTATCGGGTTCCTAGGGCTGGATAGAGTGATAGAAAGTATTCCTTAACAAACAGGCTACACAGATGTAAGCATTAGAGTAATCCTTATTTACACAGTCATTTATGTACAGGCAGCATTCGCGCTGTGGTACTGATTAGCAGTGGTACAGCGCCCAGAACATCTACATCTAGCCAACATACAAGACAGGAAGAGTACAAGGGGAAGGGAGACTCACGCCATTGATGCCAGGTCTAACACGGTTGAAAGAGCAAAATACGAGGAGAAATAAAACACTTCTCCCGGTATCACATATTTAATACCAGATATTTCCTGCCCCATACCTTGAATATACAGGGCAGCGTCAAAAAGCAATGGGTGTTGTGGCGGAACGCCCACTGCAACATACATTGCCCGCCTTTTCTCACTAAGTGCTGCTTGAATAGGGGGATTATTTACAAGGTGGCATTAAGCCACAAGTGGCTTAACACTGCCTTGTAAATAAGGCGAAGGACGCCACCAGAACGTCGCAATAAGGGACATTCTACTGGCTTTAGCTCCTTGTAAATATGCCCCTTTGTGTTCCATCTCCAAAGCTCCCTCAATCTTTTTTTTATAACAAACTTTATTGTAATTGGTCATAATAACTCAGTTTTGCAATAATGATAACATAACCCTATCTAAATGAACCCCCATGCAAATTAACTGGTCTACCCACACCCACCCTTTGAGTATGACACTTCAGTCTCAGACTCAATCGAGGACTACATCGAAAGAACATCAACTCCCTATACCTACTATTCCCTGCTTGGCCCAGGCACACTGATGTGTTCCCTCGATGTTCAACTTATTTTCATGTATTTTTGTGAACACCCCTTACCTTGGTAAATTGATTTCCTATTATCTATCTTTCCTTTATCCATACCTCTCTCTTGCATAGACAACTCCAACCCAAGTTTAAGAATATAATAATTTTCAACTGAAACCCCTTCAATTTGTGTATAAATCTGCAACCGAAAATTGAACATTGGAAATCTTGCAAACCCTCCCCTCACTGAAAACCTCAGGTAATCAGTGAATCACTGTGTTTCATCACATAATGCATGTCTCTAATATAATGTGTTTAGTGCAGAGAGTTGAACAGTGTCCCTTCCCGCACAGCTTCACCTAGGTTGCTGCTGTCCCTGACACTTGCTGGTTGGATTTCGAGGCCCTCCTCCACCGATAGGCTCCCGCTTGCACTTCATCTCTAGTGGTCCAATGGGGAGCTTTTCTGCTCTGCTCCCTGTCTCTCTGTCTTCTGCCCTTTTGATCTCTTGTTCTTTTTTGTTTCACTTTTTGAAACTTTTTCAGCCCTCTTGTCTCTTTCCACATTTTGCACATTTTTTCTCCACGTGCCTGCCCCTGCTCACCCCCAGCTGGGCACCCCTCAAGTGCTGATTCACGCTTCCCACCTCCCAGCTGTCCAGCCCTCCCCCTCACAAAAAGGCACACCCATTCACGCCTGGACTGTGCCCAGCACCACGGACCTTGGTTCTCGGACCATCCACCGCTAGGATGCCAGAATCATCCATGCCCTCAACACCGGACACCACACTGCATGCTGTTAGGCATCACCCATTAACACCCAAGGCCCCTTTTCCTGCCAGAACTGCAGCTGCCTCTTTATCTGCCACAGCACACCTGCTCTTCCCACCGCAAGACCACCAGATAATGGACCCGACTGCCTCAACTGCATCCTGCTCAACACACTCACGCTGTGGAGATCAACCCTAACATCACCTTCCTCACAGAAACCGGCGTAATTCCAACTCTACCCCGAACATCGCCACCGCCATCCCAGATGGCTACAAGATCATTCACAAAGACCACGTCAACAAACCGGGGAGATGCATCATTATCGTACACAAAAGCAGCCTCGCCACACATGTGGATGACCACTCGACCAACATGAAGCACCTCCACTTCCAGGTCCAGGCCAATCCGAACACCCCCTCCATGGCACCCTCATCTAGAGACCCCCAGGACTCTGTCCACCCTTCAACAATTCCATCATCGACTTCATTGCACCCCACGCTCTTGCCTCCACAAACTACATCCTCCTCAGCGACCTCAGCTTTCTCCTGGGCAACTCTAACAACAAAAACACCTTGTCTCTGCTAGAGAACCTCGCCACCATCAGACTCACACAAAGGATCACCTCTCCAACTCACTGAGCTGGACACATGCCCTGTCCATCTTCTCCGCCAGGGTCAACATCACCTTCAACCACACCACTGATTTCCTGTGGAACGACCACCCCTGCATTCATTTCTCAGTTACCACATCCACCGTACATCACCACGCCCTCTGCTGCCTTGGCAGAGGTTGGAACTAGGTCGCAGAAGAACAACTCACCACCTGCCTCAGAAAAGAAAAACAACTGATATCCATGGAAGTCAATACCTCAGCACGCAGCCTTCACTGATGGCTCTCCAACTGCGCTGATACCCTGGCTACCCTGAAGAAAGTTCAAGCTAGCGACACCTCAATAAAACCAGCTGGTTCTCTTCCTGCCCTTCATCAGTACAGACGCACCTGTAGAGGGTACAAGAAGCAATGCAGGAGCTGCAAGACATCAGAAGACAACTCAGCCTTCAAAACCGCTGTCACCGCACACCATCACCTCATTAGAAAAACAAAGAAAGCAGGAAAATATCAACTCCAACCCACTCAACAGTAAAGAACTCTTTGATGTGGTCAAATAATTTGCAAGATCCAGCACAAAGACAGCAGATATCCCAAGACCACTGCAACAACCTCGGAACCTTCTTCAACCACAAGATTAAGGAGGTATAGGACAACTTCAACAGCCTCAACAGCCTTGATACTGAGGACCTTGCCACCCCACTTGCAGCCACCGCACCTGACACCAGACCCCAGAAGGCCTTCCTCAGCTAGACTCCCCCCACTGCTTATGACACCCACACGATCATGAAGAGCTCCCACTCCGGAGAACCCTCAGATACCTGCTCGCATCACATCTTCAACAGACCTGGCACCACCATTGCCTCCAAATTCTGCTGCACCATCAACAGCTCCATCAACTCTGTCACCTTCCCAGAAGACTGGAAACACGCAAAGATCAACCCCTTACTTAAAGAAACGATCTGCCGACCCAACAGAGCTCAAGAACATCAGACCCATCTCTCTTCTCCCCTTCCCAGCCAAGGTCATCGAGAAGGTCATCAACGCCCAACTTTCCAAGTTCATCGAAGCGAACCACATCCTGGACCTTACCCAATCTGGCTTAGGAAGCAGCCACAGCACTGAGACCACCCTCCTCGCTCTCATAGATGACGTCTGCACTCTCCTCGACCAAGGCAAAACTGCAGCCCTCATTCTCCTGGATCTCTCAACCGCCTTCGATACTGTCTCTCACCACATCCTTTGCACAAGACTCCATGATGCTAGCATCCAAGACAAAGCCCTAGAATGGATCTGCTTCTTCCTCACTGGCTGAACACAGAGAGTAAGTCTACCACTTTCCACTCCAAACCCACAGAGATCAGCTGTAGTGTGCCTCATGGCTCCTCCCTGAGCCCCACTCTCTTTAACATCTACATGGCCCTGCTCACAGCCATCATCAGGAACCTCGGATTCAACATCATCTCCTACGCTAACGACGCCCAACTGATTCTCTCCCTCACCAACAAACGCTCAGTCGCCAAGACTAACTTCCACGATGGGATGAAGGATGTCACTACTAGGCCTGGGTGGTGAACTTTGCTCCGTTCCCGGAGTTTGCAGAGTTTTCTGCACTCTGCATTCTGCGGAGCGCGGACTACCTCCTTTCCACTGGAGCAATTGAACCTCTACCTTACCAATTCCAAGTGCTTTAGCTCTCACTGTACTCTTGAGAAAACAGCCACATTTTAAGCCATTTTGTGAGCAGAATATGAAATGTGACAGTGTAGATAGAAAGTAGCATTGTAATTCTCAGTCTGGGTGTTAATATGGAAAATAACTCTCCCCAATTGTTTTGACAGTACAACTTCTGGGTAGTAGGCAGGACCATTGAATCCAGTTTTAGAGAATGAGTCAGCCTCTATAGGGTAAGCTGTTTTACAGTAAGATGTAAACTGTGGCAGATATGTGTGCATGGGAAAGGAACAGACCAATAGCACCTGGTGCAAAATTCTTTCCTTTGTGGCCTAGCTTGCTTGAACATGCTGAGGGAACAGCCAACATGAACTTCAGTCCGCCCACTATTAAAAGGTCTATCTTTTCTGAATTCCTCATCATAATCTTTATTTCAGCTGAGAGTCATAAAAGAACAAATAAACGCACATACAAAGTAAAATGCATACATTTTAAATCAAGCGATTGGCATCGAAGCAGCCAGTTACCAACAGTAAAAGTAGAATATAGTTCAAATGCAAACAATGCAATCATAAAACAATGAATAACCATCAATAAAGGTTTAGATAAAAATCATTGCAACTAGTGCTATCTCAAGCACTTTGATATGCATATATTGGTTTTCTTGCCCAGGGTAGTAAAGTGCCCATGCTACTACAAGGTTCAATGAGGGATACAACCATAAAACTGGTAGTTACCATAAATGGAAATTTAGATAGAAATTGGTACATCCAGTACTTTCATGGATCACATTTAAGAGTCAAAAAGATATACATATATTAGCTTTGTGTCCCAAGGCAGTAAAGTGCACTTGCTACCATGAGGGTAGGATCAATCGGGGAACCCAGCCTCTTGAGAGACAGAGGCAATATTTAACAGGCACATCTTTTACCTGATCCTCATCATTGATTGTAAATATTGTGAAAAGGCAAGGACAATATTTTGCCTCATGTCATATTTCAGTACAGCGAGTGCCTCAGTATATTGTCTAGCTGCCAAATTCCGCCACAGCAGGACTGTCCACCTTCTTCTCCCCTCTGAGTAGGCTAGGCAGAAAAACAGGGGGTGCTCCTTTGTTTCCTTGGTATCACCACAAGAGGGGCAAGTCGGCCTGGATGGATCACCTCTCCGAGCCCACCTGTGGTTAAAAGAAAAAAGGGGTAATGTGCCATAGCGGATTTGGAGGTTGACCTTTCGGGCAACCGCATGTTCAATCTCATCCAGAAACTTCTCCGCCCAGAAGGCATCCTTCACCAAAAGGAAGGCATTAGTCAGGACCCAAAGTAGGGTTGTGCCTGCATAAGGCTTTGTCTATGCTGGCGATAGTTTCCCTTGATAGTTAACTTGTTAATAGGCAGGGCTGATGGCGGGTCATTCCACAGTATCCCATTGCCTGACTTTTTGAGGGTTTCTCCGACAATCCTCGATCCACGGTATATTGCTAGAGCCAGGAAGGCACAGGATTGCTTCCAACCCCTGACGTTAGGAGAGAAGGTCAGGAGTGGCCCAAATGTTTCTCCTATAAAGGATTGGTCTCATGCCTATCCCTTCGGAAATTGACCTCGGCCCCATATTGATTCTAAGTGGGAGTGCTTACATGGAGGTTCAGCAATTGGTGCAGGAAGCGATTTTCTGCTACTATTAGAGCTGCAGAGTCCTTGTTACCCCAGAGTTCTATACCTTGTGACCGTGGGACTATGGCGGGCCGGAAAATCAGGCAAGGAAGTCGTATGTAGTGGGCAATGGTGGGTCTTTATTCGTGTCAAGAACAGAGTCAGTACAATGCGGGGGAGTGGTAGCACAGAAGTGAAGCTCAGGGCGAGGATGTCTCGTCTTCTCCTTCAGGCGATGGGAACGGATTCTCCGGGGAGGTCGAGAGCTGGGGTGGTCCTCGGAGGAAAGGGAGACAACAAAAGGAGCGGTTAGTCCAGCCGGACTTGTTATGGTACAATTCCGTAACCAACACCGGGAGTGTACAGGAGGTGAGAAGCGAAAGTGAGGGAAGGGCGGCGGGACGGAATCGGAAGGGAAGGAGAGAGAGAGAGAGAGTGTCTGGTGAGGGATCGTGAGGGGGAACCTATGAACTAAGTGCTGTATAAGTGATGACGTGCTATACAGAGTCTTTACAGTGAAGGCCAGGCCTCGTGCTGCTAATTAAAGAGAAACGGACAATATATACAAAGCACCTAGTGTGCTACAGAGGCAAATTCGGTAGTACTCACACGCTCCGCCGCAACTCCCAGTTGAGTTGCCGCCGCTCTTCAGCCTCCTCCTCTGGACTCCACCAGTCCTCGCTCCACTCATCTTCTCCTTTGTTTGCCTGGTCTGCTTCACCGTCGGTCCGAGCCTCCTGCCACGAGATCGCTGCTCCGACGATGTCTCTGTCCTTGCTTCCGCTTTTTCTTTGTTCCGGCGGCGATTCCGAGGAGGGACTTCCGGGGTCATGGGGTCGTGGTTCCGGGAGATGGCTGCTCCTGATTGGTTCCTAAAAGACAAAGAGGGGAGGGGTGCTGGTTGTCAAGGCTGTGTCCAGGGATGCCCCATTGCAGGTTGCCGCGAAGGGTGAATGTCCGAGAATGGGAGGTCCGGGCGGGGTCGGCGTTAGAACCATATCACACTTGTAGAGCAACAGCCTGAGCCTGTTCTTAAGTATATTGTATAAATGGAATCTGTGAGGCGGAATGAGCTTAGCCAGATGCTCTACACAGAGACTGAACAGACTGGGTGAGGGCTAGGAGCCCATGAGGCATCAGCCTTTAAAAAAAAAAGGAGTAGAGAGTAGAGCAGGCAAACCCACTGGACTCAACCAGTCAAGGAGTATACTTACCAAACAGGCAGTCCAAAATACTTGAGGCGACTCTAGTATTTGGGGTGCCTTCCTTCCCTGTATGAGTGAGTTTGAGTCTGAAATTATGAGAATGGATGATGATCTAATGGAATCTTGGTGTGTGTGCTGAGGGAAAGCTTGTGGAGAGTTGCAATTGGAGGGATGATGAAGCACTAGTTAGAGTTATAGAGCTGATACTGTACCAAGGCACTAAACTTGCCAGACACTTTGATTTTAGGTCACAGTGCATTACCCACAGAGCCATCTGACGAAAAAAAGTCTATTCCACCTGCAAGTTAAATACAGTACTCAAGAGTGCTTCATGACAGAGATAAGACCAGAACCTGTTCCTGTAAAACTCTCAGAAACAACCACCATGACTGACTGAAATCAGTGCAGGCCTTGGACTAGACATATATTTCTCTGGAAAGTCATAATAATGTTATCTGTTTCAGCAGCTGTAGATCATAAAATATCTTGTGACCCAGATATCATCAGGAAAGCTGTAGGTTATACCTACTAAAACAACCACAATCATGCCCCTACCCAGTCTCCTTAATGCTGACACATCATGCATCCATTGCAGAAAGAGATCTGCCACTGCCACCACGACTGGTGCTGCACATCATAAACCATGATGACATTACAATGGATGCCATCTTAGCTGTCCTTGACATGGGTCTTCCCTCGAGGCCCCAAACTGGCACTTCTACCAACTTCATGCCTGGACAATCCCAAGCATTTTGATTCTTGTAGTTCAGCAAAAGCTTGGATCAGTGTAGATCTCTAGTGCAGATCTCCCAGGCAGATCCCTTGTTTCTTTCTGTCTTGGCCCCTCCAAGGTTATATAGAGTGGCTGCCTCTAACTGCACGTAGTAAGATATTTGGAACTAGCACACAGATGAAACTCATGGAGACCTGCAGATATAACTCACAGTGTTTCTACAAGGTTTGCTTTGCCACCCACGGGTGACACAAGTCTACTTAGTTCAATGCACCAGCGCTGAATGTGAAAGGCAGGTTATTGTAGCCTCACAGAGCCCTATCCAAAACATTGTTGAAGTGCAGTTATTGCTGTTGGGCCTCTTCCAATCCCTATGAGAGATTCAGAGACACCATGGTACGAAAAACAAACCTATTTCGCTGCTCACAATATCACACACACTGCACTACGAAGAATAGACACTTTTACATAAAAGCATTTATTAGGAAGGAATACCCAGTTTCTCAGTATGTCTAAAACAACTACACAGGATATAATTAAAAACAGCAAGAAGGCACGTTGTAAGCAACAAGAACAAAATTAAAATGTTTAGCATGTATAGAATGCCATCTAAAACCTAACACCCTAAAACCAACTTCTATGCTCTACACATAGAGAGACCATGGAATGCAGAGATACTTTCAGTCTAAAGTTACTTAAGGAGAAGGGATGCACCACAGACTGTGTTGACAGTGGGGGTTGTTGATATCAGTGGAAGCATGAAGTGAGTGTTCCCTGCAAAGGGCAGACATGCTGCAGTAGTAGCCTTCCTCCGTACTCTGTTTTATCAGCACTGAGCAAAGATTTGCATCTTCAAAGTCTGCCGGTAGTAGGTGAGACCGTCTTCTGGTAGAATCTCAGGCGATAATCTGGGTGAAGGACCTCTTCCCTAAGTTGTCACATGGCAGTCCTTGTATACTAAATCATATCAGAGATTGAAATTTCTGACATAAGAGGATGTCAGTTTAGACTACACTATTTTGACTACGTCAGCACTTGTTCTTATTTGACCTTGACATGGTGATAAGTAGACCCTTGACCCAGACTAATGTCGTATCACTTATTATATTCATGTCATCAGTCAAACAACCTGACACTTTCATAGTTCCTAGAAAGATATATTCATATGACATCGGCGTCAAGTGGCAGACATGACTATGATTCTGCATAAATTGAGAAAGATGCTGACCTCCATGGTCTAAAATGGCAACGTCCATTGTCTAAAATGGCGACGGGGTCCATTTAAAATGGAGTCAGATGCGTCAAACCTTTTTAGCTTTATGTCAACCGCAGCTGAATTAATGTAACATACGAACACTGGATTTCTCACTCTTTTGCAGACTAAACACTTTAAACCTGTCATGCCATAATACTCTAGTTATTCTTGTACAACGCCAAAACCCCATAGGCCACCCTGCAGAACCATCTTTCCAACTAAACCCTTTTTAATTGTACAGCATACTAAGCATCCAACAAATATGCAAGAGGTATGAAGCGCTGTGCAAATGTAATCACAATTTATGTATTTATTTATTTATAGAATGAAAATCAGTTTCCATAGCTTTTTTCCAGCACTGCATGTAGATTCTGTATTTTCCATCTGATCTACTGTTCCTCGTATCTTATACCAGGCTTATTTTGGTGTTTATATCTATGAGAAATTAGGTTGTTGTTCTAGTGCATGGGTACTCACAAAATGTCTGTCGGGGGCCAAAATTACAGTGTGGTTTATGGCTGAGGGCCACACCAGTAGGGGTGGGGCCGGGTCAGTGGGGGGCGGGGCTAGAGTACAAAAAAACCAAACCTGTTTCAAAACATTAGACAATGTGACAATGCTATATTTCAAAATCAGATATAACTACAAAGAGCACATTTTGACAATATATTCTTATATATTGACAATAGCAATCTTAGGAGGCATTGCATAGCTTCATACACACTTTTACCCCAATTCCATCAGTGTCTCTCTATGTCAGTGTGTCTCTCTCTGTCAGTCTCTTGCTCAGTCAGTGTCTCTCCAGTCAGTGTCTCTCTCTGTCAGTCAGTGTCTCTCTCTGTCAGTCAGTCTCTCTCTCTGTCAGTCAGTCAGTCTCTCCCTGTCAGTCAGTCTCTCTCTGTCAGTCAGTCTC
This sequence comes from Lissotriton vulgaris, assembly GCF_964263255.1. Classification (NCBI taxonomy): domain Eukaryota; kingdom Metazoa; phylum Chordata; class Amphibia; order Caudata; family Salamandridae; genus Lissotriton; species Lissotriton vulgaris. The sequence goes on from NC_141685.1 coordinate 221,657,947, forward strand.
TCTCTCGGCTAGTCAGTCTCTCTCTGTCAGTCAGTCTCTCTCTGTCAGTCAGTCTCTCTCTCTGTCAGTCAGTCTCTCTCTCTGTCAGTCAGTCTCTCTCTGTCAGTCAGTCTCTCTCTCTGTTAGTCAGTCTCTCGCTCTGTCAGTCAGTCAGTTCCTTTCTCTCTCAGTCAGTCTCTTTCTCTCTCAGCCAGTCTCTCTCTCTCTGTCAGTAAGTCTCTCTGTCTGTCAGTCAGTCTCTCTCTCTGTCAGTCAGTCTCTCTCTCTCTGTCAGTCAGTCTCTTTCTCTGTCAGTCAGTCTCTTTCTCTCTCATTCAGTCTCTCTCTCTGTCAGTCAGTCTCTCTCTTTGTCAGTCTCTCTCTCTATCAGTCAGTCTCTCTCTCTGTCAGTCAGCCTCTCTCTCTGTCAGTCAGTCTCTCTCTCTGTCAGTCAGTCTCTCTCTCTGTCAGTCAGCCTCTCTCTCTGTCAGTCAGTCTCTCTCTCTGTCAGTCAGTCTCTTTCTCTGTCAGTCAGTCTCTTTCTCTGTCAGTCAGTCTCTTTCCCTCAGTCAGTCTCTCTCCCTCAGTCAGACTCCCTTCCTCAGTCAGACTCCCTCTCAGTCAGACTCCCTCTCAGTCAGACTCTCTCATAGTCAGTCTCTCTCTCTCTCTCTCTCTCTCTCTTTAAATAGCAGTATTTCTTTGCTATTAACAGACATGCAAAAGAACCTAAAAATAGATTTTAAGATCGAACTACAGTGATATATACACATAACTGACATGGATTGCCTGGTTACAGGGCTTTAGTGGGATGAAAAACCTGGGGGTTCTCTCGAAAGAGTATTGTTAACCTAAGTATAGTCGAAAAGTTGGACTCCAATGTATAAATATGTATATACTACTCCCTCCCTCTCCACCATTAGTTACCCACTACGTTTGTATTTGCAGGCACAATTTGACCTTAAAGAAACTAAAGGACTAATCCGCTCCTTTAATCACCAACCACATGGTCCTGAAGAAAGCCCACTGACCTTGAGAGGCGAACAGGGGCTGAATCATGCGACCTTTTAAACCACGAAAATGGGAAGCGTGAGAATCCTAATAAGTCTCGCCACGCTCTTCCTGCAATATTTTCACCACTAACTCGAATCCAGATAAATAAACATAGCGAACTGACTGTCCGAGTTACTTTTAAGTCACCTCTATTACTTTTTCACTGGACACTACTGCTTTTACCTTGGGTTTGTTCCTCCGGGTGGAGGCTGCATACCTACTAACCCTGTGATTATGCAGATACGAGAGTAATAACAGCGGAGAACTAAGATATACCGCTACCCGACAACACCAACTCATGTGTATGAGGGTTTTTACCAAGGGACATCCCACTTACCTGTAAATCCAGGTTAGCAGGACAAGTGATCCTTCCTCCCCCCAATTGATTTGAGAATATATATTTCAAGGAAACTGGATGGATTACATATCTTTTCCTTCTCCCTCTTTTTGATAAGGAGGTTCTCTCAAAGAGCCATGACCGATAAAATTAAGGGGTTGGTTTAAAAACATGAAAAGACAAATCTTTGTTTATCATACATATTCTGCCATCCTATTGGTATGTTGCTGTTTGTCATTGGATTAAGATATATGAGATACAACCAGTAAGATAATACCCGCAACAAGTCAGGACTATTGGCTTTGCCAATAGTGTTAGTTGCATAAGATAAATAAGCAACAACTATGGCTTTGTTGTAAATAATATAGAAGATTGAAAATGCTTCCGTTCTGAAATGATGAAACTGTGAAAGAACTTAAATGAGCCTATTTGGAATTACATCAAAGGCTTTGAGCTGCTGTTGAGTTGAGATTTATTTAAGGGCGAAAATGGAGACGCAAGAGGTTGTTAGTTGAGTAAGATAAATAAGCAAAAACGATGGCTTTGTTGAATATAATATTGAAAATGCTTCAGGTCTGAAATGAGACTGAAAGAATTAAAGAAAATATGTCCATTTGAACTGACAAAGGCTTTCTGAGCAGTAGTGCTGCTACCCAGTGAATATATATATATATATTTTTCCACCCTGAAGGCAAAAATGGAACCCTCATAGCTACCAGTCTCAGCACCTGCTTTGAAGCACTTGGCCCACTAAAAGCCCTGCCTGTTAACTCCGGGAGAACAAACTCGCATAAAAAGTCAATTTAAGCTGATTATCTCACAATTAGTCACAACAGTGCCATCTACTGTTGCATTCACTTAAATGAATAGACATGCAAAACCACTCGCAATAAATAAGGGTAGATTAAGAAGGCAGCAATTTGCGTGTCTTCTTTTAAAATCCTTACCTGCCGTGACCCAAGCCTATGACCTCACAGTGGCAGATGAGGGCGGGGGCCACATGTGAGCATGCAAGACACTAATTGTCTGTGCATGCCCCTTTGACCTCTTCTCGGCAAATGCGGCCCCAGAGGAATTACAACAGCAGTATTGGCGCTGAGTACCTGACTGCTGTTGTTTTTCATGGGGACCGCAAGGGAAGGTCTGGGGGGCCGCAATTGGCCCGCGGCCCGTACTATGAGTACCGCCGTTCTAGTGGGATGTGAACCCTGGTCAAGAAACAGCCACAATACTTTGCTAAGTGAACCACAAAAAGTTTCAAAATTAACCTGTGTTCAACGCTAGGCAGCTTAGCACCAAAAGCAATCGGACTTAACTGAGAAATAATGTGTAGAGTATTTATGCAGCACAAACAAAGTATAAAATGAAAACCCAGTACAAGGAAAATCCCATACTAATGTAATGTTATGAAATACAGGGTAAATTTTAATAACTCACTTGACACCAAAATGACAGAAATTCAATCAACTAAACCAAAGCCATCAATGTTATGGTATTTAGTAAAAACGAGCGACTAAAAGATCAAAGTACCAGGCGGGGACATCTAATATGCAAGACCAGGTCAAAGTAAATACATATGGCTGACTGCGATAGAGCACGGATCAGATTCATAAAGTAGATTGGACCCTGCCAGTGCTTACCTTTGGACGTAGAAGAAATTTGGACACAAATGTTTTCAGAAGTTAAAGTTCCATGGGGCTAGGCTGCAGAAGGTGTCAGTGGAGGGAGCAACATCATCAGGGAGCCTTGGATCTAAGCCGTGGTGAAGATTTCCATTTTAAGACTTGGTCATTTTAATTGAAGTCAAAAATCTCCAGCTGGGCAAGCCAGGCATCTGTAGCCAAAGACAGTCCACAAGACTGGATACCCCTTTGGTGAAGAACTGCTGGATTTTCTTGCTGCATTGAAGAATATAGTGGGAGCAGCTGTGAAGTCATGCCTTGGACAGGCAGAATTGCAGGTTGGTCCTGGTCTCCTCCTGGTACCCAGAACATTTGGTTTTGGCTATCTCAGCACCTTTAGCACCACAACCATGGGTCCAGGATGGGTAGGACACCACTGGTGGTTCAGGACTCAGGCTGGGTCCAGCTGCAGGTTCAAGAGGGTGGAAGCATTTTTAGGTCGAGCTCTCGACCTATTGAGACAGAGTTGCTCCTCAAGGGACGTAGATTGGTGCACGAGCGCCGATTGCACATCGTGGACGCGCATCATGCCCCGCCCCCCCCCCCCAGCCGTGCACATCTTTTGCTCCACATTCACAGCGGCAGCCTCTCACAATCACGCACACAGCCACACTCACGGAAGCGCGCGCACACACACACACACGCACACACCATACGCACACACCATACACACCTCACACACAGGTGCCAAGCCCCACTTACCGCCTCAGCCGTCTCTCCTGACTTCTGCTGCCATCCACTCTGAGGGCACGGGCTTCTCGCAAAGTCGGAAGTCCCACCCCACGACTGCCGTGAGCGTGCACATCCCGAGACCGGAAGTTCGGGAGAGTGCACGCTCACGGCTTTTTTTTAATGTGCAGATGATCCTTTCACGGCCGTGCAGCTTTACTGCTGCGCGGCCAATGCTTGGTCTGAGAAGCTGGCATCCTTGCACGGGCCGCGGGAAGGGGGACGCACGGCCATCTCTGGACCAGAAGGGAGATGGAACTTACAGTAGGTTCTCATTTTTGGGGTCGGGATTTGAGTCGATCTCAGATGCGATCGAGGAGAGAGGGAATTATTCCAGCTGTTGCATTTATTGTAAGAAATATATATATATATTGGACGCCTTTGTTTATTCTGTTGCGCCCCCCCCCCTTTGAACCTAGACCTAATGCATAGTTGTGCCAGGTCACATCAGTCATGACCCGAAGCTCTCTTGGTGTTCCACATCTCGGAACCAGACGCTGCTCTGCAGGCCCCCCTTGCGCTTCCAATCCGGAAAGGGGATCGACCCCATGCTTGTTAATGGTGTTGCACGTTAAGAATGAACTTGTCTTCTAGGCAGTGGCGCGCGCATGAAGATGTCTTCTGTTGCCGAGAATAATTAAAAAGCACAACGCCTCTGGGGCCTGTCAGCGTCTCAACGTTTAGGGAACAAAGGAGAATTAAATTGTGTGTTTAGTGCGGGCGGGAGGTATCGGCGTGAAGCAGGCAGAGCCTTCAGTGTATTCACGTGTCAGCTGCGATGCACTGCAGGCAGCTCCCCCCCCCGCACCGGGATGCTCAGGTAGCGCGCGCCGGGTCCTTAGGAGTACAGGCCAATACTACCGCCTGGCTGGGCTGAAGAATGTCCAGGGGGGGAGAGGTGGGCTCGACCCAATCCCAAGGCACGCGTTGCATTGTAAATGCTTTTTTTTCTGTCCTTTGCTCTTTTGGTCTCCGGCAGGCCCCCTCGCCCCCACCCTTGCTCTCCTTCCCAAAAGCCTCCATATAGGAGATCTCTGCAGCATTCTCAGCAGTCCTGGGGGCCTGGCCTTCTCGCACTCGGCCCGTAGCGCAGACATACCGTCAGCTCGAAGGGCACCTGGAGAGCCCGGTTATGTTTTTGCGGCTTCATTTAAACTTGTGTTGTTTTTTGGGTGGTATTAAGTGCTGGGAGGGGTCTGGCGGAGGCCAGCGACGGCAAGTGACGGGATGGAAAGGGTTGGGGTACTACTGTCGGCCCTGGTGCTTCAAGGTAAATAGCCCCTTTAACTGCTGCTGGGGTAGAAAATGCAGACATTTTTAGGGTTTGGTGAGGCCCTCAGTGCTCGGTGCCCCGGTGCTGCTGCACCGATGGTAGCTAGGTCCATGTGATGGGCAATGATGCGCAGTCGGGGGCAGCAGCGACACTGCAAGGGCTAGAACAAGTTGGCAGGTGGGGAAAAACAGCAACGAAGGCTGACAGGAAGCCACGACAGAGGTGCCTGGGCGGAAAGAGTCGTCAAGGGTTCATGCGGCGATCCCCTCGCTTATGAGCAGACAAAGTCAGTCAGGCGACTTTCCACGAGCTGCGTGCGCTGCCCACAAGTCTTACGGATGGAGACACCTTGGCAGCGCTGGTAAAAGACGAGGAGACGGGTTTGACGTCTCTGAAAGGGGAAGGGAGGCTGGCGATGGGAAGCAGAAAGAGCTCTCTGGCGGCGGCAGAGAGTCAGAACGAGACAGCGAAGAGAGATGGAATAATAGCCTTTGAGGGATTAGGAAAGTGAAGGGTGGCACTGCTTCAGAGTTGACATTTTTGTTCCATCCTGAGGACGAGGGCAAAAACGGACATCTGGTGTGGTGACGCGTCTCCTTTATTCTCGGTACATGTTGCTGATTTGCTCTTTCCTTTCGGGACAGCAACCTACCAGGCGCGTCACCTTTCATGCTCACACACGCGTGGTGCCATCCTGCCTAGGATCTGAGCCATGACCGAACTAGGGTGTACATGGCTTTGGGAGTCTCCTGAAGCTTGGGAGGGGTTTGGAGCATACATACGACCTCCAAAATGTAAGGTTCCTTCAGCCTAGCAGTAGTTGGAATCTGAGCATTTTAAAAATGTTGTCGTTTTTGCTCAGATGTGAGCCTTGATTGCTTTTCCACTTCCTTCCTCGCACATAGGGTGTATTTTTTTAGGAGTAAGCGGTGCCCTTCCCTGCTTTAAAAGAAATAAATAAATAACAGCTTATGTCTACTGATCGTGTCACCAATTCCCATCCTTGCCCTTCTTGGCATAATTTTACTTGTTCAGCACCGTCTGTGCCTGGTACATGTTACCATATAGAACAGATTTTCTGATTAACACGCTTTTTTGATGCATACTCATAGCATCCTTCTGCTCCTATGGTTAGGCTGGTGCAGTCTAACTGCTTATATATTTTACTTCTTACAGCTTGTGTACCTGTCTCTTACATACCCTCACCCATCAAACTGCCCATCGCAATTTCCCCATAACGTGATAACTGCACATCGGTTGTCATCATGCATGACATGGAAGTACTTGTTGTTCTTACCTATCCTTCTTTTGCCTCACCATTTCTTTTTTATCTATCTCCCTCACTTACTTTTATGTATTTGTTCACCCCCTCTGTGTTTTCCCGTTCTCTTGTAATTTAAAAAAAATTGTAATGTATGTTTCCTTCCCTGTACATGCCAGCGCACCTCCCAGGCCTCTCTGTCATGGCATCCCCTAACAGTGTTATTTATAAGCTTTTTATATGCAGAGCTGCAGACAAAAACGCCCATGAACAACTAGCCAATGTTTTATTGGTACCTAAATCTCCTGCCACATGGGCAGAGGGCCAGTCCTCGACACTTTAGCTGCTTAAGTGGGGGGGTCGCTGCTCTTCAGGCACATACACATATTCGTTCTAATGCATCAAGTTAGTTCTGTGGGGCCTTTGCTGTAATTAGGAGTATTTTGCTGCTCTTTCAGGATAAACAAGCATTTGCAATGCAATAGGTCTCGCATTTGCAAGAGTTTAGTTTAACCTATTGGCATTTGGCATTGTAATTGACAATGCCGTTTATTTATGTTTTAAAAACCAACACATAAATAAAAGGCAGTGCCATTTACAATGGCAATGGCTCAAACTCTAACAACTGCGAGACCTATTGCATTGCAAATGCTTGTATATCCCTGTGGCTCTCAACAGGAGACCAGAAAACTAGCCCTTGGATTAACTCTCATAGTCCTGGGTGCAAATATAGACGCAGGGCTCAGCAGAGCTGACCTCTGAGGGTTCAAGACCGGCTCCAAGCAATAAAGCGGTCCTTCCACATACATCAAGGCAGACTTGCAGAGAGTACAGCAAGTTACAGTAGCAGGCAGTCCTGGGAGAGTCCTTTCCACAGGTCCAGAAGTGAACTAAAAGCTAACTAAGAAGTGAATCACGAACTAAAGAGTGGATATGAGGGTCCTTGTTTATACATCGTGCTCTTCTAAAATGCTTCTTTGAAATGCATCTAATTTTCTTCTGACTCAATTGCCCTCGCTCTAAGCTGACTGAAGTGACAATGTGCAGGGAATAGGTCCTTTGTGTGAAAACAGAGCACAGCCTATTCAGTTGCAAGTAGGGTTACTCTCAGCTCCACCCTATCCCACCAGCAGATAGCCCATTCAAGGACACCTAATCCCTCTATTGTGTGACTATCTTGGAGGAATTGACAACATCTGTCAGTTACGCCCAGTCATGTGACCCAAGACAGGTGGTATGCACAAAAGGGCTAAGGGCAGGACACTGCCAACTTCCTAAATGTGGTATTTTCACAGATGGAATTGAAAACCAAACTTTTTCATTAAAGAGAATTTTTCACATTCATAGATTCCAAACATGAACTGGCTACCTGGTCCCAATCAAACGTTAGCAATTATTAGTTGTAATAAGGCAACACAATATTATCCTATGGGACAGGTAGGCTTCACAGTAGTGAAAAAAAAACTTAGGAGTTTTTTGAGTACCAAGACATGTCAAGCTTAAAAGTACTCGTCAAACCGTTTAATGACATTGCACTTTGCGTGATGGGCTACCATGGGCCTAACTTAGGGTAGGCCTACATGCACTAAAAGGGGAATTTAAGACTTGCCAAGGTGGATATATTGCCAAAACAAATTAGTAGTTTAAACCTCATCCAGGCTGCAATGGCAAGCCTGGGACATGTTTTAAGGTGCTATTTGAGTGGGTGGCACACAGTAAGTGCTGCAGACCCATTGGTAGCATTGAATTTACAAGTCTGGGTGTATGATATACAATTTACAAGGAACTTACAAGTAAATTAAATATTCCAATCAGGTACAAGCCATTGAAGCCAATGTTTAGGGGAGTGAGCACAAGCACTTTAGTGGTGTGGCTCACTGGTTAGTGGAGTGGTGTGGCTCACTGGTTAGAGGCGGCAGACCCATAAGCAGAGAACGGCTCGGGACTAGGGTTCAAATCCCGACGCGGCAGGGTGTGGACCAGGGTCAAAACGGACTCGATAATTCTCGCGTCGTGCCTACTCTAACCAGGGAACACACTCAGCAACACTGGGAATTAAGCTTGCCTCATCTCTACAATGGCCCCCCACAGACGCCGGGGATGCCTGGTTTCACCTTGGAGATACCCAGAAAGGGACCATCTCACAAGGAAAACCAGGACGGGTTCCCAAGCGGTCTTCAGCGCCAGGATACTCCATGGAGTCACAGTGCGCTTTACAAGTACACCCACATTTACATTTACATCATTTTTACTTTAGCACTGGTTAGCACTGGTAAAGTTTATAGAGTCCTACAGCCAACAAAAACAAATTCAGCAAAGAGAGTGGAGGGCAAAGTCAAAATGTTGGGGGGTGATCCAACAGAGAGCCCCAGGATTAACACTATCTTAGATACAGTACGATGTACATGTTCATCCCACAGTTAGAGCACATATGGACTGTGTCATGGTTCTTGCCACAGGTTATATTCTCTCATTTTTACTTATGTTTGCTGGGTGCTGATATATATTCAGATTTCCTGAAAGGGCAAATCCTGATTGTTCACTTTAGTGGGGGAAAGAACATTTGCCATTCTTCCCTGTCTCCAACTTTGCAAGCAGTTCCAACATTTCAGTTTCTGTTACTCTAACTGATACTCTAGAACAAACTAACTTGCAGTTCTCCCCACTTTGTTCTGTGATCCTTACTGGGACACCCAGTGATAATCACTTACTTGATGTTTGTAGGTTTCCTGTACTATATTGATCACATTTTCTTCCCCTATTATATATTCAGAAGAGGTTTATTCCTGAAAATGATTTATTTGTGCATGTATATATACATACCTTCTATATTTGCACCATCTCCATATCTGTTTAAATTTGGGATGCTGAAACTTTGTTACCTGAACTGTGTTGACAAATACATATAATTCTCTCACCATATATTTTTTTGCACTCAACTACAATTCTACCATGAGAGGAACTGTGTGAGTCATGTGTCCCAGTTATCCCTAGTAGGAAACATTGCCCTTTTTACTTTTACATGGTTCCTTGCTAAAGTTGCCACTTTCCACAATGACTTTTGGCAGACATTTGCATTCATGATACTTTGGGTTTGTTTCTTGGAAGCACAGACCTTGCTTACATGAACCAACTTTGCAAGAACACTATCATATTACCTTGCCATTATGTACAAGGGCAGCACATCCCCTGTGCAACTGTGTTTGGTATTTAAGTCCGTATGGCGACACGGCTGTCTGTAGAATGCAAAAGGCCCTTTTTGCCAGGTCATTCCGGAACATTTTGCCTTCCTTCGTTATTTTGTCTGACCTGTTTTTGTTGGTTTTATGACTCTGGGCACTTTACCACTGCTGATCAGTGCTAAAGTGCATATGCTCTCCGTATTGTAAATTAATGTACGAATTCGTGATTCCATGATTAGCTGGTTTGGTTTACCTGTCAGACCCTAGTACAGTGCACCAGGAGTGCCCAGGGCTTGTAAACCAAATGCTGCTGGTGGGCTTGCAAAAACAACAATTGATGGACAGAATGCAGAACAATGTCATACATTCACCCCAGTACTGAGATCTGGGCTTAAATCCATCGTTTTTTTGCACTCCACCCCACCCCAGTTCAGACATGGCCATATGCAAATCAGTCTTGTCCCTGTGCCTCATGGGAACAGTCCAGCCTGAACTGCCAAGCCATGTCTTTCCTGAACCGGAATCAAGCATCCTAGGACCGGTTTCTGGCTATCAGCCGTCTTCAGCCAGGATAGCTTGACTCCAGTGGTGTGGAGAGCATGGGACTCACGTCTGAGCATACCCATCCCACTTGGGGTGACAAATGCAAAAACAACAATTGATGGACAGAATGCAGAACAATGTCATACATTCACCCCAGTACAGAGATCTGGGCCTAAATCCATAGTTTTTTTCACACTCCACACCACCCCAGTTCAAACATGGCCATATGCAAATCAGTCTTGACCCTGTGTGGATAAGGAATAACAAACTCCAACTGAATGCAGGCAAGACTGAAATTATCTTGTTCGGGAAGGCAGAGAGGTGCTGGCCGCAGGAGTGGTGGCCCGCGGAACTGGGAGTATGTCCGGCCCCCAAACTGGCGGTCCGCAACTTAGGAATCATTATAGACAGCACTCTGTCTATGAAAAATCATGTTGCCAAGGTGACTGGCACCTGTTTTGGTATAATGCGCAGCTTAAGGATGATTTTCAGATGGCTTCCTACTGAAGCCAGTAAACCTCTGGTCCAGGGCCTCATCATTAGCCATCTTGATTATGGCAATGCCATGTACTACGGCATGAATGAGGACCTACTGATAAAGCTGCAAACCTTACAGAACACTGTGGCAAGACTAGTCCTGGATTTACCTCCTAGAACTGCCTCATCGTCGAGTCTGAAAAAATTGCAATGGCTCCCCATCCATCAAAGAAGTTACTTTAAGATCTTGTGTCTTACTCACAATTCCTTGCACAACAAAGGGCCTCGATATTTGCAAAAAAAACGTAATTGGTATGCCCCCACGAGGTCCCTAAGGTCCAGCAATAAGTCTTTACTGACACAACCCCACGCACGCACCTCTAGGTATGGGCAGCGCTCTTTCTCCTACCTTGCCCCATCACTCTGGAACAAACTGCCCTCCCACCTCGTTTCCATTGTTGAGCACAAGCAATTCTGTAAAACCTTCAAAACCTGGCTCTTCCCTAAGTAATTGTCCCCCTTTGGCTAGCCGTCTTCAGTTGCTGTTCGACTTTGCCATTTTTTCCATCTGATGTTCCTATGCTGCAAGCGCCTTGAGACCTTGATAAGTTGCGCTATATAAAAATCTCTGACATTGCCTCATGGGAACAGTCCAGCCCGAACTGCCAAGCCATGTCTTTCCTGGACCGGAATCAAGCATCCTAGAACCGGTTTCTGGCTATCAGCCGCCTTCAGCCAGGATAGCTTGACTCCAGTGGTGTGGAGAGCATGGGACTCACGTCTGAGCATACCCATCCCACTCGGGGTGACAAATGCAAAAACAACAATTGCCTTGACCCTGTGCCTCATCTTCCCATGAGGCACAGGGGCAAGGCTGATTTGCATATGGCCATGTCTGAACTGGGGTGGTGTGGAGTGCAAAAAACAATGTATTTAGGCCCAGATCTCTGTACTGGGGTGAATGTATGACATTGTTCTGCATTCTGTCCATCAATTGTTGTTTTTGCATTTGACACCCCGAGTGGGACGGGTATGCTCAGACGTGAGTCCCGTGCTCTCCACACCACTGGAGTCAAGCTATACTGGCTGAAGACGGCTGATAGCCAGAAACCGGTCCTAGGATGCTTGATTCCGGTACAGGGAAGACATGGCTTGGCAGTTCGGGCTGCACTGTTCCGATGAGGCACAGGGTCAAGGCTGATTTGCATATGTCTGAACTGGGGTGGTGTGGAGTGCAAAAAAACAATGGATTTAGGCCCAGATCTCTGTACTGGGGTGAATGTATGACATAGTTCTGCATTCTGTCCATCAATTGTTGTTTTTGCATTTGACACCCCGAGTGGGACGGGTATGCTCAGACGTGAGTCCCGTGCTCTCCACACCACTGGAGTCAAGCTATACTGGCTGAAGACGGCTGATAGCAAGAAACCGGTCCTAGGATGCTTGATTCCGGTCCAGGGAAGACATGGCTTGGCAGTTCGGGCTGGACTGTTCCCATGAGGCACAGGGACAAGGCTTATTTGCATATGGCCATGTCTGAACTGGGGTGGTGTGGAGTGCAAAAAAACGATATATTTAGGCCCAGATCTCTGTGCTGGGGTGAATTTATGACATTGTTCTGCATTCTGTCCATCAATTGTTGTTTTTTATGGTGGACTTGCAGCACTGGTTGCTCAGACGTGAGTCCCGTGCTCTCCACACTACTGGAGTCAAGCTATACTGGCTGAAGACGGCTGATAGCAAGAAACCGGTCCTAGGATGCTTGATTCCGGTCCAGGGAAGACATGGCTTGGCAGTTCGGGCTGGACTGTTCCCATGAGGCACAGGGACAAGGCTTATTTGCATATGGCCATGTCTGAACTGGGGTGGTGTGGAGTGCAAAAAAACGATATATTTAGGCCCAGATCTCTGTGCTGGGGTGAATTTATGACATTGTTCTGCATTCTGTCCATCAATTGTTGTTTTTTATGGTGGACTTGCAGCACTGGTTGTGCCACCCACACAAGCAGCCGGTAAAAGTGTGTCTAAGGCTTGCGATTGCAAAGCCTGTGTGCAGTCTGGTACTGACATGCTGACTGGGCAAGTGCACCCACTTGCCAGTCCCTAAACCTTCCCTTTTCTTCATATCAGACACCCCTATGGTAGGCCCAAGGGCAGGGTACATTGTAAGTATAAGGTAGGACAAGCCCTGGTGTGTTAGGCATGTCCTAATAGTGATTTGCAGCCATTTTTGTTTTTCACTATTGCAAGGCTATCTGTTCTCCATAGGCCAGAATGGGCAGTTAGATTATTACATTTTATAATCCTAACTGACTCAGAGACCACGGTAGAAATTCGAGTTTAGTATGCCTGAACTCAGAATGATAAAATACATATTTTAGTGAAGTTGATTTTAACATTCTGTGTTTGAAAATACCACTTTTAGAAAGTCTGTATTTTCTTGTCTAACTATCCAAGCCTGCTTCTGCTAGGTTGTGTATTGTTTGTCTGGAGTTTGAGTGACAGGGTGGGGGGATTCCAGGAGACAGGATAAGTCAGCCCAGTGGTGAATAGAGAGGTCTGCATCTGGATTGGAATGAGGAGTTGCACTTGGAACCTGAATAAGGCTGTGCCTTCCCTCCACAATGCTGGCTCCACCTCCTGGGGTGCGTCTGATGTCTCTGGGAAATGAGAGAAGGAATCATATCAACAGAGTGCTCCAGAACTGGTTTAGACTAGGCAAAGGCCCCTCTGCCCTTATGGGACAAAGGATTTTGGGGTATAAGTATTGGGAACCTGATCCATAGAATTTAGATCACTTTTGGACAAGAAGAAGAAACCTTTGCTGAGGAGAGGAACCAGACGAAACTGAGGCAAGACTATCCCTAAGCTGAAGTGCTGTTTGGGGGATTGGCCTGCAGTGGTTGCTTGACTGCCAAAGAAAGGAGAAAGGACTTTGTGTGCACTTTATTTCAACTTGTGAAGGATCTCCAAGGGCTTGAGAAAAGAGCTTGCCTCCTGCTAAAGTCTCAGGGACAACAGACTTCAACCCCCAGCTCCCCAGAGTTCTTTGGAAGTGCCTGCTGCTGTTTTGGGCCTTCTGAGGGACTGCGTGTCACAAGGAGCTGCAAGTGCGACTCAAGAGGGAGAAGCGTGTCGCTTTCGGAGCCACTGCGTCGTAACTCTGAAAAGGGTATCGCCGCTGTAGCTGACGCATTGTACCACAACGCAAGAAATGTCTCGCAACATTGAAGAAGCGTGTCGCCGTCGCAGCCGCTGCTGTCGCATTTCTGAACAAGGATGTCACCACTGTAGCTGACGCATGGCACCGCATCTCAAGAAGCACCTTGCATCCACCGAGAAGCGTGCCGCCTTCGGAGCCGCTGTCGTCGCTTCTCTGAACAAGGGTGTCGCCGCTGCAGCTAGCGCATCGAGGGAGAAGAGTGTCGCCGCCAAAGCTGCTGTTGTCGCATTTCTGAACAAGGTTGTCGCCGCTGAAGCTGATGCATGGAGTCGAGACATCTCTCAACATTGGAGAAGTGCGCCACATCAAGAAGACAAAGTATTTATTTTTTTGCACCAAAATTTCTAAGCATCACCATCTTTGCCACACTTTTCGTTGCCATGTGTGTCGCATCTAAAGGTACATTGACTCAAAGTGTTGCATTTTAACATCTGAAGAGAACTAAGCTAAACCTACCATTTTAAGTGCAGTATTGTGGATTTTTGTCGTTTGTTGTCTTGTGTTAAATCTATATAAAGTATACTTATTTTTTATATAAAACCTGTGTGGTGTACATCTGTAGTGTTGTCACTTGATTACTGTATGTGATCACAAATGCTTTACACACTGCCTCTGAGATAAGCCAGTCTGCTTGTGCCAAGCTACCAAGGGGGTGTGCAGGAGTTATTTTAGGAGTGTACCCCCTTACCTTGACTTGAGGCAAGGGTCCCTATTTGTCACAAGTACCTACCTGTGCCATCTAGAGACCCCAAATCTAACACAAACACTGGAAGCCTGATCACAATCTCAGCCCAAGCCAAGGATGTCTTTTTTTGATAAATAAACATCTGTTTCCAAATGCAATCGAAGGAGGCACTTCTGCTGACTTCGAGAGGACAGTGCTAATGAAGGTTTTGTCCAGCGGCTGACTGACATCTCCATGAGGGATGTCAAGTTCATGACCAAGACGGCATCCTACATTCTTACCCACCAGGTAGTGGGGTTGGATCATCCACTAGAGGGTTTCTTGGCAGAACATACACATACACCTTAAACACGTAGGTTAGGGTCTGCACATTCTGTTTGTTCTAGATTGTTATAATATTTTATATGCTTGTATATATACACTGAATAGAACCGGGCAAAAATTGCAGTTTTACTCAGCAGAGAATTGCAGAGTTATGCAAATACTCAGTGAGATTCTGGGCCATTGCACTGCTCGCCCTGAGTTTAGTGGCATCAGCTTTTTCTGCATTGTAAAATCAGCGCAAACACCACCGTGCAGCATGCCAGAGGGCGATAATTCATTCTGCCACTCTAATAGATTTTCTACTCGAGCAGCAGCTTTTGCAACTTGAGTGGCAACTTTCTCAATGTGAACAGTAGCGACCTGCTGTGACCGCCCTTGCTGAGAAATCAGGATGAGAGACAGTCTAGTTCTCATTTTTTCATCCTTTCCAACTTAACATAGGCAAGCTATACATGGGAAAGCGGAACATAAAGTGGGCAAAACTTTGCAAACTTCACCAGTGGAGCGGAGTCTACCGCCCGCCACTAACACCGAATCATGGTTTCTAGTCAGAAAACTTCAATGCCTACAGAACAGTGCCGCAAGACTGTTGATAGGAACCACCAATAGGCTATCAGCCAAACCGGCCCTCCGCTCCCTCCACTGGCTCCCGGCTCAGGAACGCATTAGGTTCAAGGCCTTGTGCTTAGTACATAATGCAAGGCAGGGACACAGCCCACCTATGATCTCCACCTTGATTTGTCCATTCAAAGCCAATCGGTCAGATGATCAGTACTTGGCAGAGATCCCTAGGATCAAGAGGTCTAGGAGTGGTGGTAGGCTTTTCTCCTATAATGCCCCCAAACTCTGGAATTCCTTGCCTCTCCACCTTCACTCAATCCCTGACCACCTGGCTTTCCAGAAGCAATTAAGAGACTATGCTCTTTCCTTAGCCCTTCTGGTCCCCTGTGCCAGTTACTAGCGCTGGGATGCTTCCGGGTAGCCATGCGCTCTATAAATGTCCTTCCATTCCATTCCATTCCACTGGTATACCTAACAAGTAGTGATGCATACCAGAGTGTCACACACATAGTGCCACCAATAAATCTTCAGAGTTTGTGCCCTCCTCCAACTCTTTTTGTGCATCATGACTCACCTTCATGATGCAAAGACTGTGACAGGGAAAATGAATGAATTGGTAATGGAGATGCTAATCTTATGCGGATCCACCATGTATTTTGAAATTCTCTATTGCTACAAGGAACGATGATCATGCTGAGTGATTTCTCAGATGACCTGTATTGAAAAATTAAGCCTTCGCTTTTCATAGGATGGTGTAAATTTTAAGGGAGTTACACACTGTCTATCTCTTTTTTTTGGCAGCACAGTCCTGTTCAGCTGCAAATGTAACTTCATTGTCTGTGGTATCTAGAGTTGTATTAGTATGTTTAATGTATTCTTAATAAGATATTGGTCTAAATAAATAATGTTGTCTCTTTCAGTATGAGGACATCGCAGTTATCTCGAGTGGGAGTGTTTAATGGTGAGTAGAATACAAGAACGGATTACAATTACCCACACCACAGGAGGTGATGTTCCTACTGGACTCCAGAGAAGAGTCTTAATGGTACTGGGGTTACTCTGGCCCCATGGCCAGCAGATCTGCAAACTTTTCCTAAGCAGGCTCTTGCTGCTAGGAGCTGCACACCTAGTCCATGGGCCACAGTGCCTCCAGCTGACAGATAAAAGGATGTGAAAGGATGTTAAAGCTATGAGCGAGCTCTCTGTCACAGTGATTTGTTGTGTCTTTTGGAATGACATTATGGCAGTTTATAACATTGGAGGGAGGGCCCCAAAAATATTTTTGATGCTTCAATTATATGACCTAGGTGATAAATATCAACAAGGCACACCCACACACCAGTCACAACGTAACAGCAACACAGTAGTAAAACACACCGCCATTGTGCTACTGTATTTTGAGTGGAGTTATGCATTTTGTTTTGTTTTCTATGTTGTGTTTTATTGGGTTGAGCTAGTGCTGTCTTGTGATTGCATTACTCTTTTGTGTTTGCTTGTTTGTTTGCTTTGCTGCTGCATTGTTTTGTTTCATTATTGTTGTTCTATGTTATTTTTGTGATAGATAGCTTTATTTATGGACTAATAGAAATAATGCTAAGGTTGTTGCCAAAGTCAGTGCAGCAAAGTAGTTACCACTGTCAAAAACTCACAAATAGTGTGAACCCTGTAGCAATTTATTTTCCCTAACGTATTGACAAATACATTTAATGTATTTATGGAGTTAGGTCTATATCTTTAACATACAATATGACACACATGACACAAATGCATGGCATAGGCCATTCATGGAATCAGCAGTTCCTATGTTCCTTTATGTGATTTGGCCACTGATGTCTTTTGACAAAACGCTTGCTAGAAGTTAATCCCTAGCTCAAGGGTAAAGACTTCATACTTTTAAATACATTTATAAGGAAACGTTAGTGCAATTAAAATGCATTATTCTGCTTGTAGGCTTAGTAGGGATCAATCAATAATTGTTGCACTAGCAAGTCTGACGCTTTTTAACATTAAGGGATGGAAGGCTGTGAGGGAGGGGGGGAGTTTGGGTGGAGGGATATTGATTATGTGCTTTTATACTGTAAAGATTCTAAATAATTGTGCGGTTAGTGCATTTAATTTCTAGCTCCTGCAGAAGTGACATAGAGGACTCTCGAGCACACTGCATACATTGCAAAAGTGCTGTCGAAGTTCTATCTCAACAAAGATATATTTCTCTCTGCATTCTTTTCATGTCTCCATCTTGTCTCGACTGAGGTGACAGTATATGATTTGGCCATGTGATATTTATAAAGTCCCAGGGATCTTTGTTCACCAGACCAGGCACATATGACCTTTGGAGACAACAAGGCTGTAGTGTGTTAGGACCCTCGCAGTTCTGGGCGTATTCAAGAGAGGAATTTAGAATAATGTTTATGTCATAATCAGAGAGCAGTGTATGCTGAGAAATAAAGAAGCACATTCCAGAGCTCCGTGGGTGGCATATTTATTTGCATGCTCCCGGGATAGGGAGGATGCTATAACTGGAGTGCGGGATCTGTTCCATGAAGAAACAAGACTGCTCTCCTTGGGAGTTTGCAATGTCACAGCAGACTGGTCATGTGTGCCACGTGGGCCCAAGTGAAATAAGAAGCAGTTTAACGTTGGAGTGAGGGGAATCTAATGTAAAGATGAAGGCACAGCAAATAGTGAGTAAGAGGTTTATTGACACCCAACAGGGAGGCAAGTTCAAACGAAGACCAAGTAATAACTGAACTTCACTCCCCACCTCACATTCCACAGCAAATGACATAGGTACATTCTAGGCAAGGAATGTACATTATTAAAGGAGAAACTACAACGCATCTCCCTTATTATAATAACAAAAACAAAAGAAATGAAAACAAAGAAAACAAAAAGAACAAAGCAAGAACAATAGTACAACAGAACAATTCACCTAGAACAGTAATCTTGAAGATACAAAGGAGATCTTCTAACTCTAGTGCTTGTACTGCGAAGGGAAACATTCTGAGGTAAGTGATTGGAGTAAACATTCTGAGGTGAGTGACTATAACTTTTGGAACTAACAGATCCGCCAGAACCAGATTTCACAATACCATACCCCTTCGCACACCTTGATAAACAAGACATACTCCAAACATCTCCACCAGCAAGCATAACAACATTTTTCATGTCCTTAACAATGCGTCTAGGCCCAAAATACTTTGACTCACCCTTGGGTGACCAAACCGCTTTTTTGATGTAAACAAAATCACCCACCTTCCAAGAAACACTCTTTGCACCTTTTAAAGAATCAAATCTTTGTTTGTATTTCTCCTGGTAGTTCTCCACCCTTTCATCCTTGAGCACACAACCTCTATCCCATCCTCGTCGCCAGTAATGTAAAGATGAAGGCACAGCAAATAGTGAGTAAGAGGTTTATTGACACCCAACAGGGAGGCAAGTTCAAACGAAGACCAAGTAATAACTGAACTTCACTCCCCATCTCACATTCCACAGCAAATGACATAAGTACATTCTAGGCAAAGAATGTACATTATTAAAGGAGAAACTACAACAGAATCAAAGCCCCGCTCGAGCCCATACAAGGCCATTGAAGAAGTTTGCGGCTCTGCGGAGGAGTGCATTCTAAAAGTCTGCAAGAAACACACTGGGATGGCCAAAAGAAGTGATACTGTGCCACAACATAACACAGACCCATCATTGATAAAAAAAGCGAAAAGCCAAAGGCAGCCACAACCAGGTACGATGCAAAAAGCAAAAGGCAGTGGTAAACAGGTATGAGAGGCAAAATCACCACTTTCCGTCATGAAAGAAGGTGATGCCTTACAACCTCAGATCAAATGTGACAATACAAGTACAAGTACAAGGTCAGTGCTTGCAGAAGATGCCGGCCTAGAAGAACAGCTGCTGTCTTTTTCTGAAGAGCATATGCTCTCAACAGCAATAGAAAAAAGCACAAAGTACGGTGCCGGTGTGTGAAAGCACCACCGCCATTCAATATTGCCAAGTAACAGAATATTGGCAACAGGTGGACTGCATGGATCAAGACGTTCAATGATTTCATAAAAGCCTTAGAATAAGTAGAGGATATGAAAATCATTATGTATTTGAAGATCCTTGCCAGGGATGGAGTAAAAGAAGTGCTGAAGAAAAAATAACACAAGTGGATGCAGTACTATACCGCCAAATCAAGGAAGCTTTGGAAAACAAGTTCAATCCGATGACAAATGTTGACTATGAAACATTCCTTTTCAATTAAGCACAACAGCAAGCTGGTGATACGATGGATGAGTTTGTTGAAAGACTTAATGTGCTTATCAAACACTGCAAGTTTAGTAAATTCAATGATGAAGAGGCCATACTTTTCCAAGTCATCGATGTCTGTCTCTTAGATTCCTTCAGAAGACGCATGTTGAGAGAGATGCTCAGCTTAGAAAAAGTATTAATGGCTGCAAGGGCCTAAGAAAGAGCAGATCCCAAGTAGCGATATAGAAGCTGAAACTGTGAAAAATGAATCAGCGTTGATCATAAAAAGCAAGCATGCGGTAGATTCATGCAAGTCGATGTCTCCAAAGAAGACAAAGTTGTGTTTCTGATGTGGATTTTCATTCCCACAATAGGGCAAATGTCCACCCATAGGACATAAGTACCACGTTTGCAGTAAAGATAACCACTTCATAATGGTTTACAAATTAAAAGAGAAACTAACTACATCACAGAGAGAAGAGAAAATGGATGCCCGGAGGTTCCGGAAGCATTCTGACCATGCCCACAAAGCCAAAAGGCAACATCGATTACAACAAGTAGAAGCCAGACAAACTTGATCATTTTCAGGTTCATCCTACAAAGGTTCGTCATTATCGAGTGCCAGTGACGAAGATGGTTGCGTGCTGATGGCATCAACCAGGGAACTACAGGCACATGTACATTTGACAGCGTACATGGAAGAACAAGCAACAAAAGTGAACCACCAAACAAAACAATGGAATTCATTTGGGCATTTCCCCATGATTACAATAAAGGGCAACAGTTGCCCTATAGCCTTTCTTAAAAACAGTGGCGCATCAAATAATATTGTGCCTGTCGAAAAGTTCAACATCGTATCTCCTGTGCCACGCCTCAACCTGTCAAACACAAAAGTATACTTCAAAACCATTGAAGTGTCAAGGATCATTCATAGTGACAATTAGACATATAACAGAATCAGTGGAAGGACCAATTCCTGTTCTTCAAGGAGCTTTGGCCAATGCCTGCTTGCTCAATGTTTCCATTGCTGCTGACATAGGACTGATATCTCTCAATTACAACCTCCACACTCATGACTTCATTGAAGCACGACATAATGGAATGCGCCAGTCATCCTGTGCCATGGGTTTTAATCCAATAGTGGTGGGGCTAAAAAGGACAGAGAGGGTCCGGTGCACATCTGTGTTGATATGTACCAAGCCAACATAGCAATCCAGAAAGAAAGACATCCTGGTCACATATAGCAGACATGCTCATTTAATTGAATGGTGCCAAAGTCTTCTGCCGTCTTGACTTGAGCAAGGGATACCATCAACTTTGAACACATTTACCTTCAATAGGATGTCACTATGCTGCGATCCTTCTTAGGCATGAGCAGTTATTGCTCATGGTAGATACATGATTTTGCTACTGTGAGTGCTCCATTGAGAGAATTGATTTAAAAAAGTACATTTCCAATGGCCTGCTGAATGTGATCAAAGCTTCAAAATAATAAAACTTGCAATTGAGAAGGCAACCGAGATGGCCTATTTTGATCCCCAAGTTACAGACTAAGATCATCGAAGATGCAAGCTCGGTGGGGCTGTAGTCAAGTTTTGCTCAACATAAAGGTCAACCAAATGCTCAGAGATACATTGCGGCCTATGCCTGTCTGCCACAGAACGTGCCTATGAGCAGCCGGAGTAGGAGAGTCTGGATGTAGTTTGGGCCAGCGGACATTTTCTTGTGTTTCTCTATGGAAAATCGTTTACTATCATAACACCACCACTCTCTGATCACCATTTTTAGAAATCTGAAAGCCAAGATGCATTGAGAATTGGGGTTTACAACTGCAAGAGTACAACTAGGTCAATTGTACACAAGCCGCGTAAATGAAGAACCCTGCCTATTATTTTTCACAAGTACTGCCATAATATTACAGTGCGAAATCCAAAACTGCAGAGGAGTACTTATTCTCCATCATGAAGTCCTATACACCAGCAGCCCCATGTAATGAACAGATTATCGCTGCTGCTAATGCTGACAAAACATGCTCATTCTCAAAGACATCATTTGAAATCAATCCTGGATGAACAGTGGTCGACCTTTTGCTGACAATGTTGAATTTAAAAAATGTACTGGATGAATTGTCCATGACCAAGGAAGGTTTTGTATTGAGAGACTCAAGAATGGTCATACCTGAGAGCCTAAGAGAACAGGTCACTACACTAACTCCTGAAGGACATTGTATCTACCAAAAGAACCCTAGGGGACCAAGGGTGGTTCCCACCCTTAGAATAGTGAGTCGACAGGGATCCATTGACAATGTCTGACCTTTCGACACATCCTTGGAGAAGAATTGCCATTGATTTATTTGCGCCCCTAGGAAACCGATATCATCTCATTGTAGTTAGTGAAGAGTTTTCAAGCTTTCCTTTAGAAGAGGAGTTGTCATCAACAACTCATGACAAGGCCATTGAGCAGCTAGATAATATCTCTGCAGTGTGGGTTATCTCACAATGGTATGCTGTTCAATACTAAAGAATCAAAGGAGTTTCTATTGAGACTATGGGGGTCATTAGGATGGTAATCCAGAATGCCCGCTATAAGGGCAGGGGTCCCGTGGGGAGTATTAGGATGTGCCCGCCACAGTAGCGGGCACATCCTGTATTTTTAGCATTGTGGCGGGCGGTGCTCTCTGCACCACCCGCCACAATGCTAAAAAAGCATTTCAGCATTTGCATAATCAAAGCAGCAGGCACCGCGCGGTGCCTGCCACTTTGATTATGCTAAGACAGGGGGTACCACAGGTACCCCCTGTTTGCACCCCGTACTCTCCTTCACTCTGGGGGCCCGCCCGGGGACCCCAGAGCTAAGTCTGCCTGCCTTTCCGTGGCAGGCATTGCCGCCACGGAAAAGCAACTGCAGACGCCCATCCAAATATGGCTGGCGGTGTCTGATAGACACCGCCACCATATGAACACTTTTCCGCGCCGGCCGCAAGACGACCGGGGCGGAAAAGTGGCGGGCGGTCTTTGCCTCCGCTGCGATTTGCCCCGCCATTGTAATGTGGCGGGGGGAAGGGTGGCGGACGGGCATTTATGTCAGGTGGATCGCCACCGCCACCATGGCGGTGGCGATCCGCCCGACATCGTAATGGACCCCTATATGTTAAACATCAAAAGAGAACACCTCTGTGGTCCCAATCAAATGGTGTTGTGGAACGATTCATGGGTACCCTCAAAAGGGTGGAGGGGATTGAGTTAAACCCAGCCCTGTGACAAGCCCTCCTTGTTTACTATTCAACTCCTTACTCCACAACGGGTGAAAGTCTTGCCACATTGATATTCGGGAAAGCCATCAGAACCAAGTTGCAACAGTGGACCCATCCTTTAATGCTGTTACAGTTTGTGTCATAGGCACTCCTTGAACGTGCACAATGAAGACAAACACCAATCAACGTCAACGAGTCAAGGAGACAGTGTTCGATAAAGGTAATTTGTTCCTGATCAAGCAGAAACAAAAGCGTATAACAAACACTCTGTTTGCTGTCAATCCTCAGAGGGTTTGAGGTGCAGAGGGCACATGATGCTGACCCATCGTCCTGGACAGTTCTTCACACGGGACTCGTCACTCTTTAATCACCTACCTCTATGATCGTCAGCTCCTGAGCTTACAAATAAGGTGACCCATCTGACTGTTCTGATCAAGCTCAAAATAACAAAAGGGGGGAGTATAGAGGTAACGGATAGAACCTACCTCCAGTAAGACTATAGATAAACAACAGTATTCTATCCTTTTTCTTTTTAGGTTTTTATATTTACTTGAGATGTGTGACTTTAGCTTATACCCATCAAAAGTACGGGGAAAGCACTAAGTGTTTTTAAAAATACCCCTCACACACTATGAATACCATAGTGTCATGCTTCATCATAGGGGTCTTCCCGTCCCTCTACGGGGCGGGGCGTGCTTCAACCTACGACTACGCGGGAGCACTTGATATTGTGTGGATAGACTATAAGTGTAATAGGTGAGGGTGATTTGAGTGGTAGGGAGAAGGTGCAAAATGACATAAAATGTTAAAAATTCCCTGGCTAATAGAAAAAAATATACTTTATTCATATCTCTGGCTGGGAACGTTAAAAAGGGGAACAAGAGAGTAAGTGTCAGTAAGTTATACTCTCTACTCGGTCGACAAGTAAGCAGTCCCCTACTGCTTTACTCATCAGGACCTATTGTGATCCCTACTGCACTCTGAGATAATAGTTTATATGCATTATATGCCTATCATTTCACGGTATTCAGACAAAATATTGAAATTTAAATATCGATATACAATAATATAGATGTTTAAATATCGAAGGGACATAATATTGAAGGTAAGTAATGTCGATAGATTTTAATATCGATCTTAGTAATATCGATGTATTAGATATCAATGTTAGTAATATCGATGTTAATAATTTCGATGTTACTAATATCAATTTTTATAGTATTTTAATGTATATTACTATGTATTTAATTTATTTTTATGTAATTTAATAAAATGTTGTATTTTAGTACTGTAGCGGGTTGTGGGTTTATAGGGGAATAGGGTGGGAAGTAATTTAATTGTATTAAATTTATTAATAATTTGTAGGAATTATAAATTCATTTTAATTCATTGGTAATTAATTTTATTTAATTGATTAATTGATAATTATATTCTGTATCGGGTTGTGGGTTTATAGAGGAATAGGGTGGGAAGTAATTTAATTATACTAAATAAATTATTAATTAGTAGGAATTATAAATAAATTTTCATTAATTGGTAATTAATTTATATTAATTGATTAGTTGATAATTAGGTTCTGTAGCGGGTTGTGGGTTTATAGGAGAGTAGGGTGGGAAGTAATTTAAATGTAATTAAGTAATATTGTTTTTTAATTAATTGTTTTATTAATTATATAATTGTTAATTATTTATTAATTGATAATTAAATATTATTACATTTCATTTTTTGTTAATTATTTATTGCTATTCATGTTTTTATTAATTATGTATTGGTATTTGTAAATGGTTTATATTTATTTAATAGTAAAAAAGTTTATTACTTCCATTTTTTTTATTATAAGTATGTAATTTTGGAGTTGGAATAGTAATTGTTACCCCTACGCTATCCAACACTTTCCCTACTGTTGCACTCTTTGGAGTTGGAATAGTAATTGCTACCCCTCCGCTATCCAACACTTTCCCTACTGTTGCACTCTCTGGAGTTGGAATAGTAATTGTTACCCCTACGCTATCAAACACTTTCCCTACTGTTGCACTCTCTGGAGTGGGAATAGTAATTGTTACCCCTACGCTATCCAACACTTTCCCTACTGTTGCACTCTCTGGAGTTGGAATAGTAATTGTTACCCCTACGCTATCCAACACTTTCCCTACTGTTGCACTCTCTGGAGTTGGAATAGTAATTGTTACCCCTACGCTATCCAACACTTTCCCTACTGTTGCACTCTCTGGAGTTGGAATAGTAATTGTTACCCCTACGCTATCCAACACTTTCCCTACTGTTGCACTCTCTGGAGTTGGAATAGTAATTGTTACCCCTACGCTATCCAACACTTTCCCTACTGTTGCACTCTCTGGAGTTGGAATAGTACTTTTTACCCATACGCTATCCAACATTTACTTACTTTTTTTAATGTGTTTTACATTTTTATTAATTGTTATTTATATTATTATTTTATGTATATACATTTATTTGTAATTTATTGTGTTTGTAATTATAAGTTATTAAAACACTTTTTTAGAGTAATTAATAATGAAGTATATACTATGTGTTATATCTTTATTATTGTTTGTTTTTATTACATAATTTATTAATTTTAAATATTATTATATATTTTTAACTATGTTTATTACATCTATAAGTATTACTTTGTTAATATTACATTTTTGTCAATTAAAAAAAAAATTTTTTTTTTAAAAACTATATTTTTGACATTCAATATTTTTTTCTGTTATTTTTGTACTTACCTTGTTAGGGATATTGTTGTCATCGATACTTTTGTTGCGGTATTTTTGTATGTAGATATTTATGTAGACGATATTTTGTCATAGATTCTATTTCACAACTTGCTGACCGCAAAAATAGGCTGGTCAATTGAAAAAAAAATTGTGGAGGCTGAATGACCTCCTGAAAAAGGTTTACCAAACTGGTACCTGTGGAGAGAAAGCATAGAAAGCAACAAAACTGGATGAACAACCTCTTGGTTGTTAATATGACACATCATCATAGCATGGATATATTTTTTAAAACAATGCTAGTATCATATTGATCTTGTTCATTTCGCCCTGTGATGAAAAAGTACATTCTTTTTGATATATTTTTCATGATATATTTTTCAGTTTTACAATCATATCAGGCTAACATTATGGCATTTTTATAATGAAACCAAAAGCTGTAATATTCAGGTCAATAAGGAATACATACACTTGCTTTTGTTCGCCGTGCCACATGAGCAAGTGCCGGGGTGGGGGAAGGTTCTTTAGTAATTTCAGTCACTGAAAAAAATGCAGATCTAGTTGGCTGTGCTTAAAAATTAATAAAGGGTTTATGAGTCCAGGCCTCCTCTTAAACTGTCTTAGCCGGGTGATTTAACGACTTAGCTAGAGTAGGACTTACGTATACATAGATGCTTTCTCATCCGTCTAGGACCTCCGTGCTTGTCGGTGGTCTGAAGCATCTGTGGTTAGCACTAGGTATTGATATGTTGCCTGATTGGATAATTGTCTGCCTATTCTTATTAATCGGTTCACCTGGTTGTTCTGTTGTGCACGCTGTCGAATGACGCTCAAAAACATAGAAATTGAAAAAAGACCATTCCGTACCAACACAAATTATTATATCATGTCATCATATTTGGTTGAAGGATTGCTTGTGACCAATATTTTGTTCGTAATTCGTGGAGCTATCACAAAAAAAAAATGTATTCTTAAGAAGCTAATCTCAATCGCATACATGCTTCGATATAACTGCTGGATAGAGACTAGAGAGACAACAAATATGGCCGCTTCTCATGGTCCATTTGGTTCATGGTTGAGAATATCACCTCCTCTGTATTCATCGTAATTGGTTGCTGCGCTTGATTCTGGTTGTCAAGCAATACCTTAAGTTATCATGTTGTTCGCTGGGGGGGACTTACTTGGCAGTACCTCATACTGCATTGTTATTACAAATTGGCTCTTGTTATCTATCATCACACTTATTGAAAGGTTGCGCTTCGCCCAAGTCGATTCCTTTCATGTAGGTAGATGTACACAACACTAGTGCCCTGGCATTTTGCAGTTATTTGTATGTCAAAATTATCTCCATCTACATAGGATTCAAAGGTTGCACTTCATGCGGGTGGTATTCATAATGAAGGCTAATTGTACTTTATTATTGTTTTGTAGGTTTTTACATATGCAGGTAGTGTTTTATCGTGAAAGGGAATATTTATAACTCTAGTGTCCGGGCATTTCGCAGTTTATTATATAAGAGTCAGGAGTCCTCTATTGAGTGGAAAAACTTAGCGTATTCTTTACCAATGATCATGCTGTGTTCAGTCCTACGATAGACAATACTCTTTATCTCTTCTTCATAGGGTTCAAAGGTTGTGCTTCATGCGTATGGTTGGTGTCATGAGGGCATGTATTGTGCACAATTGTCATTCTGATGTTTAGTTTGCTGAAAGCAGTAGTGTTGGTTAGACATCACTAGAGGTTTTTGAACCATTTTGTACGTTGACAGAATTCAGTGTCAATGGAAATAATGGTTCATAGTTGGCTCCAGTGAATCTCATCATTAAGGCCTCTTTCATTGGTCTTTAGGCGGTGCACCCATCGTTGCTCCTTTTCAAATAGATATTTATCATTCGGTACCTGCTCGATCACAGTCCAGTAGATATCATTTGCGGTATTGTTCTTTTCCAAGAAATGCGATGCCATCTTTGTTGTACTTCTTTTGCAATTGATGTTGCTCTTATGCTCGCCTATTCTTGTCTTTACTGCCCTTGTGGTCATGCCTACATATTCCATTTGGCAAGGGCATCTGATCAAGTACACCACACTTGTGGTATTACATGAGGTAAACATCCTGTGCTCCCATTTGGTTCCATTTTGGAACAAGATTTCTTTACTTTTGGATGTAAGATGACAGACCTTACATTTTCCACAGGGGTGATGTCCATGGATGTTGCTCATTGCTGAGGATTGACTTGATGTTATCTGTCTCTTAGGTCTTGTGTGGACAATCATGTCTTGAATACTCTGTCCTTTCCTGTGCGAAAAAATAGGTTTTGGGAGATTCAGTCCACCACTGTTGAGAATTCTCCAATGTTTATTTATGAATTTGGTGACCTCATTTGATTTAGTATTGTACGTTTATTGCAAAAGGGGCTCCTTTCCTCTTGTTTGTGAAAGGCAGGTTCCAAGAGGCTTTTTCTGCAGTTATTTTGTGCTCTTTTGTATGCTTTGTTGATTACCCTACTGGGGTATTGTCGTATCTGAAGTTTCTCTTTCAGTTGGTTAGATTGTGTCTTGAAGTCCGCTACATCAGTACAGTGTCTTCTCAGACGTAAAAATTGTCCGTATGGAAGATTGTCTCTGAGATGTCTGAGGTGGAAACTTTGGTACATGAGGAGACAGTTCTTGGATGTCTCTTTAAAATGAGTGGTTGTTTTTAGTCTGCCGTCCTTGGGTGAAATATTCAGATCCAGAAATACTGGATGTTCCTTAGAGATCGTGCTAGTGATGAAGCGTTGTGCTGATCTTTCATCCTTATCCCAGATGATAAAAATGTCGGCGATGTACCTCTTCCAGGTGTGATTCTGGTTATAGAATGGGTTGTTTTGATGTAGGATTCTTGTCATCTCTAGGTGATGTTCATTGAGACCAGCTATACTGGGGGCAAAGGTGCTCCTCATACTGGTCCCATGCTTCTGGAGGTATAATGTGTTTCATACTCGAAAATGTTTTCTTTCAGAGCCAGGCTACAACACTCCATGATGACATTTCTGGGTGTCTGGTAGTCCCAGTCGATGCTAAAAAGGACTTCTTCTATGATGTTTAAAGTTTCCTCATGTGGAAGGCTGGTGTACAAGCTCTTGACGTCACAGCTTATCAATAGTTGATTTTCAGGGTTAAATGGAAGGTCTTCTAAAAGGACCAGAATGTCTTTTGTGTCTTTCAAATAGGTTGAAGTTTTTTGCACTATGGATCTCAAATATGCATCCGCAAATTTGGATACCGGTTCTAGTATGGATCCTATTCCGTACACAATAGTAAAGCCCTGGTGGGTTGTTCAGACTTTTGTGGATTTTGGGAATTGTGTACATGTAGGGTGTAATAGGCGATTCCTGTATCAGGAATTCGCCTTCCTTCTTCGTAATCCATCCATGTGACATTGCTTCCTCAACCATACTCATTATCTGTATTCGTATTTTCTCTGTGGAATCTTGTGTCAAAATGCAATAGTTTCTCTTATCCTGAAGGAATCGTCTGCATTCTCGGTCATACTGGTCTGCTGATTGTATGACAATGGTGCCTCCTTTGTCCGCAGGTTTTATGACCAGTTGTTGATTATTGCTCAACTCTCTTAGCGCCTTACATTCTTCGTTAGAGATGTTTTGAAATATCTGTTTGTTGTCTTTGTCCAGATCATCAAGGTCTTTCATGACCGCCTTCACAAATGCTAATAGTTTTACAGGTAGGGTGTGGTCTGGAGGCGTAAACTTGGACTTGGGTTTTTAAGCCAGTGTCACCTTCATTGCTCTCCTTCTCTTCTTTGTCCTGAAAGAAGACCTGTAGCTTTAGTCTTCTAAGAAATTCTTGTACTTCTTTACATAGTAGGAACTTGTCTAAGTTGTTAGTGGGGACATATCCCAATCCTTTTTCTAACACTGAGGTTTGAGCAGTGGTTAGGCTTTCATTAGTTGGATTTACCACCAGGTCTACTTTCTGCTTGTCGACGCTCTGGTCATACTCCTGGTGGAGACCCATGCTGGATCTTCTTCCCTTGGTGTCCAATGGACGTTGGATCCTCACCGATTCCGGGCTTTGTTCCTCCCTTGGCTCAGATTGTTGGGGTTGGTACATCTGTGGGCCTTGGTAATTGCCCCATCTTCTAGGTCCTTGATGGTAGGGTTGTCTGTAGTTGTTCCGTGCACCTTGGTAGGTCGAGTTTCTTCCTCTGCTGGATCCTGAGCTGTTAGATTCTGTATCTGATGAGTCATCATCAGTCGTATCTTCACGGTTTGGTTTGTAATCCGCTTTTATATAGGGATACACTTAGTGCTTTCCCCGTACTTTTGATGGGTATAAACTAAAGTCACACATCACAAGTAAATATAAAAACCTAAAAAGAAAAAAGATAGAATCCCATTGTTTATTTATGTTCTGATCAAGCATCTAAACATGCCCCATCGGTGCAAAAACAATGTGCATCTCAAACACTTCATGCCACTTGGTCCGGCAACTAGTGCAAGCACCTTTGTTGACTTATTGAAGAGATATCATGTAACTGTTGATTCTACTTTTCACTTTACAAGGGCGGTGATGTATTGTCATGAGACTTTGTGGGCTAGGACCCTTGTGCTTCTGGGTGGACTCAAAAGAGGAATTACGTAACTTGCTGGGAGGTGTTAAAGTGTGGTTATTAACAGTTATGATATAATAAGAGAACAATGTGTGATTGTATGCGGAGAAATAAACACAAACAATCTAGAGCTTCTTGTCTGGCGTACTCATTTGCATGTTCCCGGGCTGGGCAGCACATACGCTGGGAGACTCTTTGATTTATCCCTTTCAGCACTCCTGCCCCTGTAGCACATTATGCTGGGAGACTCCATAAATGATGACTCACGGCACTCCTGCACCACATAAAGCTGAGAGACTCCATGACTGATCACTATCAGCACTCCTGCCCCTGTAGCACATAATGCTGGGAGACTCCATAAATGAGGACTTACAGCACTCCTGCAGC
Source organism: Lissotriton vulgaris (assembly GCF_964263255.1). Taxonomy (NCBI): domain Eukaryota; kingdom Metazoa; phylum Chordata; class Amphibia; order Caudata; family Salamandridae; genus Lissotriton; species Lissotriton vulgaris. The sequence goes on from NC_141685.1 coordinate 221,688,488, forward strand.
ACATTGTGCTGGGAGACTCCATGATCGTTCACTAACAGCACTCCTGCATCTGTATCCCATAAGCTTGGATATTTCATGAATTATCACTCACAGCACTCCTGCACCCGCTCCAGCAGGGTTGTATGATGTTACAACGAATTCCATTGCAACGCAAGCCTTTACCACGCATGCGTTACAGCAGAATTCCTTTCCCACGTATCTCCTTTACCACGAAAATGCCTTTAACATGCACATTTTTACAACGTTTTTCGTTGTGAAACTATGAATATTATTGCCATTGTTATGTTAAAGGATATCTCCTATCACTGTAAATTAACCCTTATATTTTTCCCCTTTGAAACCACCCCCTCATTCCTTCTTACCTCTCCACGTCCTCTTCTTTCCAATCCCTTCCGATGTGACGTTTCACGTCATTTAGAGGAAACGGAAATGTATTTCTAACGATGCCGATTGCCTCCAAATTTCTTCATCTTTCTTAATCAGATGAGTTTCTTTTGGGGGGGAGATCCCCCCAACCCCCCTTTATTTAACCCACGTTTTTTGGGTGGTGGGGGGAGACCCCCCAAGCTCCCCCCTTTTTTTTGTTTCCTTTTGCACACATGCCTTTACTACGTATCTCGCAGTAAAGATATGCGTGGTAAAGGCTTTTCGTGTAACCACGCATGCGTTGTAAAGCATGCGTGGTTATGGTTACTCGTGGAAACGGCCGCGTTGTAGTGGCCGTTTCCCCCCCCTAAAAACACATTAGAACACTTTCACATATACTACTGTGCCATAGGCACTTGTCATGACTTCATAGGGATTACATGAATCACTTGGCCAATCGGGTAACTACTTGTAGGATTACCCTTAGCGTAAAGCATGCTGTATAAAGATCATCAGCAGTGCACTATAACAGACACTTGTGCAGTGCACATATCATGAACACATCATGTCTATGTTAGGCATATGCAGATCACCATTACGGTATATAGGGTGCATACCCTGGTAATGTAACAATACATACATATAAGCTTCAGGGCATAAACAATAGGACCTGGAGTAATACTCGTTATCCTATCAAATGCAAGGCATAACGACATGCATTCAAACATCAGGGTTTCAGCTGCAACAACATACACTGTAAACCCTGCATGGGTCATAAGGGTGGTGCCGACAGCTATCTATGACTACCTCGTGGCCTCAGAGAACTTAGTCCATAACCTGTATGGTAGCTCACCCTAAACCATAGATGACAGCACTCCTGTCGCAGTTTCTCAAGCAGGACCGTGGCCTCCGTCAAGGGTTTCCCAATCTACTGAGGCTCCAGGCCAGGCTCCAGTGAGCCTATTATTCCTATTGGGACCTCAAGTATCTCCATCGCAGACCATAGTAAGCAGAGCCACCCGTGAGACAGTCGGGCGGCTGTTACTCTCCCACCTAGACCCAACTCACCTCAGTTTACCTTTGCAGGTGTGGAGTACTTGCATGCCTCGTACAACTCCTCTACTTCTGATTCTGAGCCTGTTTTACGGCAGCTGCCTGCAACCCCGCTGTGGGGTGCCTTGTTCCTCAAGACAAGAAGCAGTCAGTAGGTCACAGAGTGATGCCTCTGTCGGCTCCGCTGTCTTCAGCCCCGCCTCTCTGCAAGCGAACTCAGGTCCTGCACACCACGGGCTGGAGTCCTTCAATTACCTCCTCTAATGTAGGACCTCCCTCACTGGGGAGGCGGAGCTGGTTCCTCCTGTGGCTCCCCGTTAAAAAGCAAAACTCTTCTGAGCAGAGAATAAGAAGTGATCCAAACAGCAGTGTGAGTCCACACATGGGGCTCAGGCAACCAAACCGCAGCATGCCCCAAGCCTAGGTTCAGGGCCAGGAGCCCAATAAACAAAGCGCTGGAGTCTGCCCAGACCAGGGGCACAGCAGCACTCCTGAGAAAGGCCAAGGGCATGCTAGCAGTGCCCAGCCAGGCAGGCCAGCACAAGGGTCTCAGAACCAAGTGGCAGTCCTTCTCTTAGCCCAATAGGCAGTAGATCAGCCCCCTCAGAATAGTCCAGTCCCAAGGTGGTTCCTCCTGGCAGTCCAGCAGCCTGCCGGTCACACGTCCACACAGTGCCTTCTCTTCTCACATGGGGTCTTTGTTCTGGGGGCCACTTCAACCACTATTGAAGTACACAATACCTCCATTCACATTATCAGCCCAGGCCCCTGGCGCACCAAAGGGGGGTGAAGCCAGCATTGTGTAAGGCAGGCACAGACCTATTTAGGTGCATGTGCTACTCCTCCCACTACTCCAAATGCAGACCAGGCCTATTCAGGTGCCAGGGAAACGCCGCCTGCTAATCTAAATTCAGCCAAGATCTATTCAGCCTAGCGCACAGTCACCCAGAAAGGGTGTGACACACCTCAAACCCCCCACTGAGGGAGTAGCTGGAGTAAATGCACCTCCCCTATTCCCCAGTCGGTCAATACACAACAGGCAGGCACAAAAATACACAGAACACTGAAATGCCCACTTCTAAAAGTCGCATTTCTAAAATAGTATTAATAAATCTGCTTTTCCCAATAAGCAGGACTTATCACTACTATTACAAACGTACCATACATAGTCACGCTACCCCTCTCGTATCAGAAATTACCACTGAAGCACATATCAAGGAATCTCCTATGTAAACCTATGACAAAGCAGTGAGAACAAAATAGCCCGTTGGTCACTAGCAGGACCTGCCACATAGTTAAGGCACATGTACTACCTTTTACCTACACCACACCCTACCCATAGGGCTAGCTAGGGCCTACCCTAGGGGTGAAAGATATGTAGTAAAAGGGGAGTTGCAGACGAGGCAACCACTTTTTATGCCATGTCACAGCAGCAGTAAACTGCAACAGTGGCAGAGGCCTGAGACAGGTTTGAAAGGCTACTTAGGTGGGTGATGCAAGCAGCACTTCAAGCCCACAAGTAACATTTAATTTACGGGCCCTGGGTATATGGGATACCACTGTACAAGAGACTGATATGTAAATTAAATATGCCAAATGGGTGTAGACCAATCTTACCAACTTTACAAGAGAGAGCACATGCACTTAAGCACTGATCAGCAGTGGTAAAGTGCCCAGAGTCATAAAACCACCAACATCAGGTCAAATACATACAGGAGGATGGCACAAAGTTCTGGGATGACCCTGCAAAAAGGGCCAAGTCCAACAATCACTCACTGTATTCCTGCACCTGCTCCTGTACCACGTCATGTCCTTCTTATAGGGTTTGCCCTACATTCTTAGGTGGATGGACCAGACCTGAAAGATTTCTGAGAACGTATAGGATGAAGTTTCAAGTATTTTATAATTCTGGCATTGAGATCCAATGCACAATTTAAAATTCCTGTAGATAGTCCAACCAGTTTCCATCAGCATTTTTAATGGGGATATTAATAACAAATGTATGCAGGATGTTAGGGATATTTATTATTATACCTATTCACCACTTGGCCGACCCTAGAAGTGTTAGGGATAACTCACACCTCTCGGTCAGCATGCTTCAGCTGTTTCCCTAGCCTCTATGCGGTCTACCGCTTTCATCAGGACCTGGATCCCAGGGTTCAATTTAGCACACTCAGGCCCAACTAATGAATTGGTGGACGGATTAAGTACTGCCACGATGGCACAGTACTTTGTGGCAGTTCCTGTAAATGCACTGACATTTGATAGACAGCTCCTTCAACAAGTATTTTATTAAACCAAATCCCAAGCAGGATTTTGTTTTTGAAAATAAAAAACATCAAGGACTCCCCGCTGTGGGAGTTTCTCCCATGGTGTTGGAGTCCTTTTACAAAACTGGCCATTTGTTTGCCCACTCTAAGTAGTCTCTGCCATCTGCATACTGAATTTCTCTCCGACTCTGAGGTGGGTGGAACTCTGGTTTAGCAGACACCGTATTCTGGCACGATGGAGTCCATTTCTCTGCCAAAGTCTAAATCAGGCCCACTGTGTTTTAAATCCCTGCGATTGGTGCTACTGCAAAGAAAGACATGCACCCAGACACTCATGCATACAAGCAATACTCACGCCAGAGGTCGAGTAATCTCTGCTTCGGGACTTGTAGGGAGCTGTGGCAGCAACCTGAAACTCACACATAAAGAGACTTATATCAAGTACATGGAGGATGGCAGCAAAGTTGTGTATGTGCCAATGGGCCAAAGATTCTGTGCTCCATAGAAAAATGAACAAGGGCACTGTGAAAACATGCATAAATCACACAGCAAACAAGCATGCCTTAGTGGCAGATGTGTGAGAGAACACCCATATACTGTCATCCTTTTGAGGCAAATGTGATCAAACTCTAAAAACATCTGAGAAGAGGACATTCTACGAGTTTGATCCCCCCATATTTATCTCTCAGTTCAGCCCTCAGTACTCTGAATGTCTCTGCTGACCTTTTCTCCCTGTTCTGACTTTCATTTTATCATTAAAGGTTGCAGTCTCATCAAGAAAGCATGAACCACCCCGGCCAGCGACACGCAGTGCCTAAGAAGTCTTACCTGGGAGATGAAGAGACCTGGATGCGGCCCAGTGCTTCATAATCTGTATTTTTGAGTGCATGTTTGTAACTTCTATTCAAAGATTCTGTGATCATTTGAGCTCATTATGTAATGAAATAAAATTTCTGAACCATCACCAAATAAACAATATTCGACAGATAACAAACTTGGCATTCTTCCACACCCGTGTTCTGTACTCCACAAAATGGTGGGGTTAGTCCAACTGGACCGTGCCTTTTTCTGCTGTCTGGGATGCCTGATAGGGTGTTGAGACATATTACGACACATATTATGACACCATTCACTGGGGGGAGGGGGGGCCGGGACGGGGGGGGGGGACATTCAAAAGTAAACTTTGAACTCTTTAGCTGTGGCATTTCATGTGGCTCCATTTGTCAACGCCCCCTTAAATGCACTCGAGGAACAAGTTCGAAGCGGTGTGGATCTGTCTGTGCATAAATTAACACAGACATGGACCCAGTCACCTTCATTAACAAGAGACCAGCTGCCTCCAACAGCTGTCTTTCTTACTGGTTGTATGTCAATACAACGCTGTATTTTACTCTGCGTGCCATTACAATGCGGGCTTTACAACGCAAGTCGTTACCACGACTTGCGCTGTAGGGTGCTGGACTTAGGTATAGTAAGATTTACTATTCCAAGACCCGCCTACGTACAGTAGGGAAGGTGTTGGAATAGTAAATCTACTATTCCTTAGCCTAGAGTGCCCTCCAGCGCAAGTCGTGATAACGACTTGCGTTGTAAAGCCCGCGCTGTAATGGTAGTGAGGTGTAAAAACCGCGTGGTAATGGATGTTCCCCTTTCTTACTTATACCCCTGGCATGTAAAAACAGGAGAAATTATGCAAATCAAAGGATATTTAAAGAGAGCCAAGCTTTCCAACAGATAATACTATCCTTTCTGTATGCATGTTGTCTACACCACCTAAGTATCTTTAGTTGTAGATATTGTTAAAGACATCAAATGGCCAAATGAGTTGAAGAATCTCCTCAAAGCCACTGTTGTCATTTCTGGAAAGAACCGTATTGAACAACACCCTGCTGTGAACTCTGGAATGAGGATGTAAGACGCCGCCTTCCACGAAGTTCAAAGACCTTGAGTTGTGTCACTTTATAAGGCTGCTGTCCATGACGTGGCATCTTAACATGGAACGGTAACTCCATACTCATCGCCAAAATGTATCCCATCCTCGTCGCCAAAATGTATGTGATTATCAAATGACAAAAAAGAGGTAAGGTAAAAGACAAGGTTATATTTATTGTTTTAAAACAAGAAGTCACTGCGGACCTCTCCGGCGCAGTCCACCAACTGCCACCCACCAGCGGCTCCCCCAAATCCCCTTACATTATACAAGATATCACAGAACCTGTTGTAAACATTCCATCCGTGATGTTCTACAATGAAATTCTACAATATTATGGGGTTAAATGAGTGTTTACTTTCTCAGACACAGGTCTTCGCTTTATGCTCCTTCTTCTTCTCTTGAGTGATGCTGGAAAAACATCCAATTGGATAAAGACATTACAAACACCCAGTGGTCCTACGGTGCCTCAAGAATCTTTTATTCAGGAGTACCCTCAAATAAAATCGTAAATATAGTTGTATAATAAAAACATACAATAACACTATCGATCACTTAAGGAAGTACATGGCTCTTGATTAAACATGGCCTACAGTACTTTAGAATGAATAAACATATGATGGACCACACTACAATCTAAACGTGCAGAACATTGCTCAGAATTGAACATCCAACACTGCCCTGGAGTGATCTTTCATTCTAATGTGACTCAGGCCAATCTAATAAGAGTTATCCAGGAAAGGGTGTCCCAAGTATTTTAGCTTTTCAGAATTACATGCAGCTCCGTGTGAAACAAGCATTGGCAAAGCCAATATGTCTCACTTTGATACCTTAACGAATGAACAGGCATGCACAAATTATGTTTGTCATGGGTAGCACATTTCCCTAGACCTAACCTCCTAGCTTTGTCAGAGTTTGCTCATTAATATTTAGGAGGTGGGTTAAAAGGAACAGGCTACATCGGACATAGGTCTCGCACTGAATGTGAAGCTGAACTCAAGTTGCACCTCACTCATGATGATGCCCGACAAGGCTGGAATCGGCCTTGAGTTGCTTGGGTTCCTATTCAGGATGGACATGGTCTGGCATCTCTGGCTGGATTGTTCATACTGGAGAAGGACAAAGAGCAACTTTCATAAGGTTGATCCTTGACTGGAGTAGCACAATGAAAAACAAATTACTGACTAAAATGTGACTGCAGCTATACCAGTGGCTGGGATTAATTCAACCATTCCATACATCACTCTCTTGTTTTTGTCACTGGAAAATCCAAAGCAGCATGGCTGTTATCAAATGTGCTTCTTCATTTTAATAAGGCAGATATGGGATTGGTCTATAACCTCGTCAAAGAAAGAAATGCAAAGCTATGTCAGTCTTAAAGCTATGCTTTTTCCATAGAAAAGTCACTTCATGAATGATAAGTACTAGTTATGTTATGTTATGTTATGTTATGTTATGTTATGTTATGTTATGTTAATTGGGGTGCTTCTATAGCGCACGGCTACTCCGGGGAGTGTCCCGGCGCTGTCAGAGCCTCACAGGTCTAAAGGGGAAAAACAAAACAGGCGGTGCAAGCAGCATGAGGAGAGGACACGGTGAAAGCACTTATTGCTGAAACAGCCAGGTTTTTAAATCCTTAATGAATGCCAAAAGATTGGAACAGGATCTGAGCGCGAGAGGAAGATCGTTCCACAGCAGGGGCGCAAGATGTTTAAAGTAACGTCCGCCGCGTCGAGCCCGATGTATCCTAGGGGTGACTGCCCTAGCTTGTGACGAAGAACGAAGGGATCTCGAAGGAAGGTAGAAAGTGATCCACTTCTGAAGATAGCGGGCGCCTATACCATGCAGGGCTTTAAAGGCAATGGTCAGGGCCTTAAAAGCGATCCGCTTCTTTATGGGCAGCCAATGAAGAGTTCTGAGGAGCTCCGTGGCCCTGGCTCTTCCGGTAAGGCCAAAGATGGCCCGGGCTGCCGAGTTCTGTACTATTTGGAGGAGCGATATATAGTACTAGTCGGAGACGGAAATCAGGAGCATTCATTTAATGGACAACCAACAATAGCCACATCTGAAATCTTTTTCATAAACGTTCCCGAACTGAACTAGGACCAACCAACATGCACATAATATAGTGGGAAATACCAAACATGTATTAACAGTATTATGCACATAAATGCATGAAAATGTAGGACATTAACAGGAAATATAAATTGTCAATTATAGAATTGAAAATATGTCTGAAAATAAAACACAGTTTTAACAGTAGATCAGCCTGAAATCTGCAAAGCGACCTTTTATAAAGAGAGAAACAAGTTCACACTATATCACACATCATGATAGCTTCACTATAAATACCTGCATGTCAAAACACATAATCATGTAATGACCTTGCATACCAGAAAGTAGTAAAGTAAGACTTGTGTTCTCAGTTAAAGTTAGACTTTTGGTTAAAGTTTACCTCTGTGAATAGAGAAAAGTAGTAAAATTACAGTTCTAGTCAAAACTTACCTTTGTGAATACAGAAAAGTAGTAAAGTTAAACAAAAGTGTAAGTTTACCTTTGTGATTCGGGCCGGATATGTTTATTTCTATACCTGACTTGGTATGCATATACTAAGGTGTGGCATATCAAAACAGTACTTCGTAACATCCACAGGTAAACATAGACCAAAAGTCAAACTTTACTTTTCAGTATTCAGAAAGGTAAACTTAGGCCAAAAGTATAACTTTACTAGTAGTAACTTACCTTTGTGAATAATTAAAAGTATTACATTTAGACTTTTAGTCTAAGTTAGACTTTCGGCTCACTTTACCTTTGTGAATACAAAAACTAGCAAACGTACACAAAAGGGAATTTTACCTTTGTGAACCTGGCCCCTTATTTATGCTGTCGGGAACCAAGACAATCTTCCTCTTGTTTCAAACGCCACCCTCACCAAATTACAATGCAAAAGTTTCCTACTCTGAAATTCTAGACCACCCCTTCCTCACCGATCTCACTCTCTCACCAGGTCTCCAACCTTGATAACATGATTGTCTCTGCCAAACCCTGTGCAACATATTGCTGTTTTCTTAGCTCCCACTCACTTTCTTGCCACTAAAGTCATAAGTCTTTCCCAGCATCCACAATTGAACCAAAGTAGATTTAGGTTTCCTTCCCCTTATTTTCTCTAACGGATAGTTATCACCATCCTGCCTAGTAGTCACTCTCTAAGCCCATATCAAATCTAGAACTTTCTCTCTTCACTGGTCTCCTTCGTATAGTGTCAATTGAATGTATTACTTTAAAACTCTTTTTTATTTTTATACTTTATCATTGTTTTGAGAGTTATTAACTGAGTGTGAATATGGTCAATGTATACACTTTTCAGGAAAACAAGCATTTCATCTGACACCTATAAACTCTGCTAAATGTAACCAACACCTTCAGTGAGGAACATCTGTAAGAACGTTTTTCCCTGACTTGAAGGGGGCATGATACACAAACTGCTCATCTGGCCACTGTGAGAAGTGATCGCACCTATATAACTTTTGAACTTCCCAATTGTTAAGGATCTGATATGTTTAACCCTATTTTTCCAATTCTTTCATGGGTACATTCACTTTCAAACAGGAAAAAAATCATATTTCTTTGTGATTCATAGTTCCAGGCCCTCACTACACACTCTCATGCTTTGCCTTTTGCATCCCTGTCAGCATCAGAGGATCAAATGCATGTTCTCTACTCATCTTTTTTTTTTTAATTTTATTTTGCATTTATTTCAACAGTCAGCTGTACAGTGAGCAGAAATGAATATCAAAACCAAAGCAAATGAATAAAGTTATCGGATGAAAAAATGATACTTCTAAAATGCAAGCAATTATTATGAGGTACTTAAATCACATTAAACCCAATTAATTACAGGTTCCCATATTTTTAAACCCAATGTCCTTTTTTTTATCCCTTTAAGTTTATACATTGCAATTTATAACCGATAAATAGAGAGCAATTTAGAACGTCAATGGTGAAAGATTGGAGGTTCAACATCAATCCATCTAGAAGTAATGCAGTAACGAAAAATTGACATACAGATAAAGAAAAAAGCTTCTTCGGATGTCGATCTAGTACCGATGTGATCCGTTTGTATACCTAAAATTACTAATTCAGGGGTTAGCTTTACATCAAGTTTTAAGCAATTATTAATAAAAATGTCTATATCAGCAATAAATCGTGAAAGTTTCCTGCATTTAAAAAACATGTGGATAGAATCAGCCCCGGTCTCGTCACATCGGTTACAACTATCATCAGCATCTGTTTTCCATCTCGCTATTTTGATAGGAGAATAATATAAATCAAAGATAGACATGTAATGTTGACTTTGTAATGAGCCGTTAAAAAGAATCTTAATTGATAATTCAATAGATCTTCCAATATCAACGCTCTCAAGTTCAAATTTCCTTTTCCATTTGCTCTCTATTGATAAAAGATCATCTTCAAATTGAATAATTGCAGTAGCGTAAACTAAACCTATTTTTTTAACTTTCTTACTTATTTCTAAAATAGATTTTTTATTCATACAGCTATGATCAAGAAGGCCTTTAGATTCTAAAAAACTCCGGATCTGGAGGTATTTAAAAAAATCTTTTTTAGACAAACTATATTTAACTCGGAGATCTGCAAAAGAAATAAGTTTAGAATCTTGATATAAATCTCCTAATACGTAAACACCGTATTGATACCATCTTGTGATAATCTGATCATGAAAAACTGCTGGCAAGCTATGATTGCTTAAAATAGGAGAATAGTAGTGAAATTCTTTTAAGCCTACCATTTTCTTCCTTATTTGTCGCCAAACAGTAAGTTCCACTCATCTTATGTTAAATTTATTTCTAAAGCAAATGAATATCCGTAGTTGTCCAGGCACTAACACTACTGAAACAGATTGCAAATGTCACTGCTAGCCAAGTAGCCATGTTTTCAAAGCATTCCTAAATGAGAGCAGGTAATTCATGGTTTTAATATGTCATGGAAGGGTATTCCAAATTTTGGATCTACCAATTACATCGCCTCTCCCGCCCCAAGAAGAGCGTTTGAATTTGGTAACTATTGCATTTTTGCTCAGAGAGGACTGAAGCATCTTTCCTGGTAGATACCATTTGAAAACGTTCTTCAAATAGTCTGGCCCTATATCATGCAAAGCTTTGTAGGTGATGCAGAGGGCCTTATGGGCCACTTAACCATGGTGACCCTATTGGGCTAACAACAATATTCTGTTTCTCAAACTCAGAGAACCCACTAATTGATTATCCCTGTACAACACATTCTGATGACTGGAAAGTGCAGCACTGATTCCGTCATATCTTGTGACCTCACCACTCAACATCTTTCTCCTTATCCAACCACCATTGATCTATTTTAGAACTTTTTGGAATGTTCCATCCTTTGTGTCTGCACACATCCATGTATCCTCAGACACAGCACCCATGTCTCTTCAGACAAACTTACAATCCACACCTCATGCTTCTCAATGAAAGATGATTTTACAGTATCAGGGATTAGCACATGTGATAAACAATCACATTCATGCAGCCAGGAACATATTGAAGATGAAAACTATATTTCTAGATATGCAATTGCCACTTAACAATCCTTGATTTAGCCATTGCTCCCTTTATATACATAATAAATTGACTAAATGTTGATGATCAGTGAGTACTGAGAAATAAGTGACCTAAACATATTGGAGAAAATATTGTATTTCCCAACAACACGCTCCAGCTTCTATTTCAGTTGTAGAATAATTACTTTCTGCACCTCTCAACAACCTAGGTGCATGTGCCACAGTCTTTAATCTACCATTGCGGTCTTGAGAAGCTCGGCCCCAATACATACACTACTAGCATGAACCATAATCACTGACTTCAAATGTGCATCAAAAAGTTTTAAAACAGGAGATTGGTCAATCTCTAGATTGAGAACACAGAACTCTCCTTCACACTTTTCACCCCCTAAACAACTTTATGTTTTTTTTTTTAATAAGTCTCTTGTTTGGATTGTCTAGTTAGCAAATTTCAAAATATACTTGATTATTGTTTGGATAATGCAGTTGGTCCTTATTAATAAGGCAGGGAGCATTCCTTATCACGTTCACCAAACTGGTTGTGAATGCAGTATCCTTTTCACTGATAATGTGTCCCAAGTATTCCACACTTCTTACAGCAAATGTGCATTTCTCTATAGTTGTAGTCAATCCACTGTTTTCTAACATAGACAAATCGTCCTCATGGTTACATCATGATTGTTAGAAATGGGGTCTCTAGTTGGCAGTGGTTTGTACCCCGTCCAAGTAGGGACCCTCACTCCAGTCAGGGTAAGGGCATTACACAGCTAAGGTAACCAATGCTCACTCCCTTAATAGCTTGCAGAAGCAGCCTGGAATATCTCTGAGCTAATGTGTAAAGCAATTGTACATAAACACAAAGAAATAGCGAAAACACCACACCATTTTAGAAAAATAGCCGATATTTATCTAAATAAAATAAGACCAAAACAACAGAAATCCAACATACACAAGTCAAAAAACATCTTTTAAAATGTTAAGTAAACTTCAGAGGAAAATCTTCGTAGTGCACCAGACCCTGACTTGACTTCAGACAAACTACAGCGGGGTGGAAACAGCTTTGTTTGAGGAAAGGCACAGCCCTATCCAGGTGTCAGTGACAACTCGTCCCACCACTCCCGCTCAAGAAGACCCACCAACCTGGTGATGGGCCATCAGGAAATGCAGTGCACACCTCAGCTCCCTTTGGGTGAATGTCCAGAGTGAATGCACAAGAGCACAACTGTCAACCAACCCAGACTTGAATTCTACAAACAGGCATAGGCACAGGATGGTTAAGCAAGATAATGCCCACTTTCAGGAGGAGCAGGGTCAAGACTGATTTGCATATGGCTGAGTCCAAACTGGGGTGGCGCGGTGAGCAAAAGAACAATGGAATAACCCCAGATACTTGTCACTGGGAGTGAATGATTGCATTGTGTAGCTTTCCATCTATAAATTGTTCCTTTTTCTTGTGTCACCATAAGTGGGAGGGGTATGGTGAGATGTGGGTCCTGTGCTCACTGCACCACTGTATTCAAGCTAGCCTGGCTGATGAGGGGCGATGCCCGAAACTGGGCCCAGGATGCGTGTTTCCAGTCCAGGGAGGGCATGGCTTGGCAGTTCGGGCTGGACTATTCCCATGAGGAGCAGGGTCAAGACAGATTTGCATATGGTTGGATCCAAATTGGGTTGACAGGGTCAGCAAAAGAATGATGGATTAAACCCAGATATGTGTGACTGGGGGTGAATGTTTGCAGTGTTCAGCATTCCGTCCATCAATTGTTCCTTTTACTTGTGTCGTAGTAAAGTGGGCTAGGTATGCCCAGTCATGAGTCCCATGCTCACTGTGATACAAACTAGCCAGGGAGGACCTGCCTTGGCACTTTGGGCTTGACTGTTCCCATGAGGAGCAGGGTCAAGACCGATGTGCATATGGCTGGGTCTAAACTGGGGTGGCGTAGTGAGCAAAAGAACAATGGATTAAACCCAGATCTTTGTAGCTTGTGGCTGGGGGTGAATGTTTGCATTGTCCAGCATTCCGTCCATCAATTTTTTCTTTTGCAAGTGTCGCAAGGGGAAGTGGGAAGGGTATGCCCAGAAGTGGGTCCCATGCTCACTGCACCACTGCATACAATCTAGCCTGGCTGATGAGGGATGATGCCCGAAACTGGTCCCAGGATGCTTGTTTTCTGGCTTGGCTGGCTGGACTGTTCCCATGAGGAGCAGGGTCAAGACTGATTTGCATGTGGCCAGGTCCAACCTGGGGGGGGGGGGGCGAAGTGAGCAAAAGAACGATGGATTAAACCCAGATCCTTGTGACTGGGGGTGAATGTTTGTATTGTTCAGCATTTCGTCCATCGATTATTACTTTTGCCACTATCTAAAGTGGCATTTTCAAATACACAAAAGATGTATTTTTAAATTCCAAATCCCTATCTATTACCATAGGAAGATATACTTTTCGATTTTACAAGGCAGCTGTAATGATGATCTATGGGAGAGATGGACCTTGCTGTAGTGAAAAATTAAATTAGCATTTTTTCACTAGCAGGACATGTAAAAGACAACAGCGTCAGACCTTTCAAATACATTGCACCCTGCCCATGCACCGTCCTTGGTCCTACCTTACATGTAATAAAAGTGAAGGTTTGGGACTTGAAAGCGGGTGCACTTGCTAAGTCGACATGGCACTTTAAAATTGCACTAATAGACAATGCAATGGCAGATCTGAGACATGTTTGAAGGGCTATTCAAGAGGGTGACACAATCTTTGCTGAAGGCCCACTAGTAGCATTTACAGGTCATGGGCACACATGGTGCACTGTGCTAGGGACTTACCAGTAAATCAAATATGCCAATCGGGGATACACCAATCAATAAAACAATTTAGACAAGAGTGTATATGCACTTTAGCACCAATTAGCAACAGTAAAGTGCCCCGAGTCCTAAAGGCAACAAAAACATGTCAGAAGAAATAGGAGGAAGAAGGCAAAACGTGTGGTATAACCCTGCGAATAGGGCCAGGTCTAACAATAATCATCATGACAACTACCAAATACCAGTATGTGATCCTTGAAATAGTTGACATTCTTTACTCCACCGAGCAACTTGTGCATTACTCTTTTAAAAATACAACAAATGCAGACATCAAACTAAATTACATATTCTATATCCACTCCTTCTGGCTTAATAAAGTATGTCAGCGGTTTAGACTCTATCTGCAGAGCCACCTGACAGTAAGCATGTGCTAATTCAATGGTGCTAGACACCATGTTGCCAATATTTGGCAAGGGGTGGTGGTTCACCCACACACAGTAGTTAAGATCACATCAATCGATGCACAAAAGAATTCTTACCATTGCAATATTTATTATTGAACAACCATTCTGAGTACTAAATGTAATCAATTATTCCATTGCTATATAATTTTTCAAAGCTTGCCGCATAGAAATAGGATTTTTTCTCACTTTCATCACTTTTGGGACAAACACCATCCTTCAAAACAATCTTGATTACAAATCCTTTCAAAACAACCTTTTTGCTGAAAACCTTCGGAAATGTCTCCTCCCCAATTTCTCCTACATCTCCATCCTACACCATTTTGATATGATAGATAATCCTAACACTTTCTCAGGGCTAAGGCACCATAGGTTCTTTAGGACTCAATAGCAAACACAAACCCCTCCTCAGAAAAATAAATGTTAAAATAGTGTTCCTCCTTTTTAATTCTAAATGTGTGCTGATTAACCTAACTACCTCAATGGGTTTACTACCATATCCCTTCAATCTGCTGTCTGGCAGACATACCACACAATTCTTCATCCTCCTACTACCATATTTTCCAATATGAACTCTTCTAGAAACTCTATATACATTTACATAATATTTGTTGGAATAATATTTTCCTCCTCATTTTTATAACCTTTACAAACTCTCACAAAATGACCCTTATTTTGCATTTCCTACTCACCTTTCTTCTAGCAGGACAGACTTTATCAGAGGTTATATGGCCTTCTTACCACACATAATCTCCTTTAATTTTTGTTAATTCGTACTTGTTTTTTCCTTCAGTTCGGCTTGGTCACTTGAATTCTTCAGGGTTCAATTCTACCTAGTAAGCGTATCAAGGCTTTCTCATGTGCTGCCTGCCATGAGCTAGAATGACATGACCCTTTCATGTGTATTCTCATGGAAAGGGTAATAAACAAGGGAAAAGCAAACATTAATTTTACAGGATTATGAGTCCCATGATCCTTTTCCCTGGTTGAACATTTCCTGTGTACATGGTCTTCTTTAACACCTCCAACTCATGTAGTCTGACCCTTTGGTTTTCCTCAAACTCCTCTGGTGAAAACCTCCCCCCTGAATGGCTACTACCAGCCCCTGCATCTGGTCCCTTCACTGGCAAATCCTGTGGACCAAATCCATTCCCTTGGTCATCCTCATCCACCTCAACCTCACCCGTCTCCTGAGCCTCTTTGGCTTCCCACCAGTCACTCAAGGCCACTTGCAGCTGCTCCTTCTTGGCGCTACGCTTCATGGGACATCCCAAAGCACTGCAGAATTTCCTCAACTGATCAACCTTGTAGGTAAACAATGCCTCAATGTTAAACTCTAATTCTGAAGCCGGAGCCTCACCGGCTATTTGGCTCCCCTCCTGAGACATGATGTGTGGTTTAAAGGTTACTCAACAATAGAACCAACAATTCAAAAACAATATGTTGTTGCGTCGTGGTCTTCTAGCAATTTATGATGTACACCAATTACTGTGAGTGGTTTTTTACACACGTGTTTCAATTATGTTAGGATCGTATTCCACAGCTGCCACCAAATGATGGAAGCCGGAGTTCCAGTCCCGCACCACTGTCACCAAATGCGAGACACGGGACTCCTCACTCAAAATTAGGCAAAGTAAGGATACAGTTTGAGATATCCCTGTTCACCCCCTTAGTAGCTTGGCACGAGCAGCCAGGCCTATCTCCAAGACACGAGTGTACAGGATGTGCAACCACACTCACAGCAACCCACTGGTGACACCACAAATGGACTCCACATGATTTTGATAAAAACGAATATAAACTTTATATAAAAAGATATACAATCAGACCACACGATACAAAAGCCAACATATAATAAAGGGTAATATTCGTTCTGGCAGGCTGGTAGGTTCAAATCCCAATTACCGCTTTCAAAATGCTATGCTCGTCACAATGCTAGATTCTCACACATTGCAATGGACAAACAATAGTGCGCTGCATAGCGATACAATCCTGTGCTAGGCAAAGGAGAAATATTACAATGCGTAACTATACACCCTGGTACCTTGGAATGGAAGAAATAAGGCAATGTGTACTGCTAAAATCATGCAATGCGCAATGAAGGAAAAATGCAATGCGTCACACCCCAATCACGTACTTTGCAATGATGAAATAATGCAATGTGCACCGCTACAATCATGTACTTTGCAATTAAGGAATAAGGCAATGCGTAGCTACAATCATGTACTTTGCAATGAAGAAATACATCAATGCGGGCCGCTACAATCCTGTACTTTGCAATGGAGAAAAAATCCAATGCGTATCGCTACAATCGTGTACTTCGTTATATCGAAATAATGTCAGGCGTCATAAGACAGTCCGGCAGTTTGTTAGCAGCAATATTGGCAATGTGGATTACGACAGTCAGTCTCTTTGATAACATTTGCCCCCTACATGTCTCAACAATGACATAAAGTACAGCTTCTCACTCTGGGCCCAGTACTGCCACTCCTTTGGTCAGTACAGTCCCCAATCTGAGCCAAAGTAAAAGCTGACATCGCCAGAAGGACTAGGAGGCAGAGAGAGTGTCCCTTCGAGCCCGCACCATGCCCATGCACTGATCCAAGTTACATGGGGTTGTGATCCCACTCTCCTCTCCTCCTTCAGTGAACTGAGCCATCCGTGCAGAACTTTCTCAATGGGCCTCAGTGGCTCGGCCTGGCAGCTCAGCTCCTTCGGCCCTGCCGGTCCAGGCCACGACTGTTAGGAAGTTCTCAGGCGGCTGCAGGGGTCACTTACCCCACGCTTATGAGATTATGTTACACCGGGTGCATGGTCACCACAGCACCCTCAGTGTCTCCTCTGGCACGAAGCCACACACACAACACTGATAATAATAATAACAATAATAATAAACCTGTATTTGTAAAGCGCACAGCTACCCGTAGGTTTCCCGGCGCTGGGGGCCATCGGGAAGATTAAGCAAGCTATTGCCCAGAGTCACCTGGTGCTAGGCAGACCCCTGCCGCCGGTGCCGGGGATCGAACCATGATCCCCAGTGCGTTACCCAGACTGCTGCGCCACACCTCTTCCACATGATGGGACTTCAAGTCGACTTTGAGTGCATGTTCACCAGGCAACTCCTTCCTACGGTCTCAGTAGGCACGAAGACACGCACACAGTGCTGCAGAGGCTCACTTTCTTCCGGTGCACACTGTGATCAACCGATCACCTCCCTAGTCCCCGGTTGCACCAAAGCACGTACAGTGCTTCACTGAGACTTACTCCAAGTCCGGTGCCCTGATATCCAGGCGCTCTTTAAAAATGCCTTTGGCCGCACCCCAACACTCTTACCATGTTCGAGCCTCACTTCTCCTCCAGTGCACTCAATGACCAGGCACTCTTCACCAGCGCCTCCAGTGCACCCTGACATGCACCCTGCACGTCCGAGACTCTCTTCACCTCCAATGTACATGCTGACCAGGTGCTCTTCATCAGCGCTTGCGGTGCACCACGACATGTACCTTGAGCATCTGAGTCTCACTTCACCTGCAATGCAAACGCTGACCAGACGCTCTTAACCAACGCCTTCGGTGCACCATGACACGCACCTAAGACAGAGCACAAAGCACAGTCTTCTTCAAGCAGGGGGACCCAGCAAACAAATAACAGTCACCAACAGCCTCTTCCTTGGTTAAAATAGCAAACTGCAGACCAGCCCCAGATCACGAAGCAAGGGTCGGTCCACAAAATGGGTCCAAGCCTTTTCAGTCTCAATCCATTTCTACTCCAACGTTCAGGGGTCTCAGCTCTCATAGTTATACCCCTAAATGTATTTGAAGTTCATTGTGCTCAGGGGTCTCTGACCATGCCTAATTCAGTTCTCGGTGTCTCCCTCCCAGTGTCAACTTTCTCCATTTGATACTGGGGGTCTGGATCCTTAATCACTTAGCAGGAGATGGGTCAATTGTCTTATAGCCTCAACCGGGGGCTTCTCCTCCGCCTACTCTGCGGATGCAGGTCAGCCTGGTGGCATCTCAACCCCTCCCTGGGTCAAGACCTCCTCCAGCTCCTCTCACCTCTAAGATCTAGACAGTCAATCCACATTCAGCAGAGACACACAGAAATTCTTAAAGCACAAAACTCAGCCACTTTCTAAAAGAGTGGTTTCTGAACACACAGGGACAAAACCACTTTCATAGAAAGATGTGTTATGACACTGTGAGTTCATACATACTAAACTTCACCTCTCCCTTTTGAACTTATGGGAAAGTAGGCTAACAAACACAATACCCCGCCTCCCCCATTTTGTCCTATGGGCAGGAGGGCCTTTCACCAGTGAAAAACGAAATGGAGTGTTTTTCACTGTCAGGGCATAGCACAGACCTCAGAATATGTCCTGCTTTTTACTTACAGTGCACCCTGCCCAGGGTTTACCCAGGGCCTACCACAGGGGTGCCCACTGTAAAGTAAGGCCTGACAAGTGGTTGCACTTGTCAGGATAACATGCTAACTTAGCAAACTGGGCGCAGGCCCTCCACTGCAGGCCTGAGTTCCCTTCTCCGAGCGCCTTTGCAATACTAGTCCTAGCACACACAGTGCACATCACTAGGGGCTTTACTAGTAAGGCAAACACACCAATCATGGCCAACCAATCACCATTACATCTTACACAGGGAGCACTTGTACTTTGACACTGACCAACAGTGGCAGAGTACCCAAAGCATCTAAATTAGCAACTCTATGTCAGGAAAACGGTCTAGGGGGAAAGCAAAACATTTAGGGAACTTTAGCCAAAAAGGCCAAGTCCTACACATAGGGAGCCACAGACCCAGCGAGCAATGCTTGCTATTTGAAAACCCTTCAATGGATGGAGAGGAGGGGTATTGTCTCCCCAAGGTGTTCAATTGTCATATCCATAGAACCTTGGAAGGAGAGTTTGTTAGCGCTCAATCACTCAGAAACAATTATACATATATATTCGGTAAGCAGGGTTGTGGAAGCATGTTCGTTTATTGGAAAATCAAAGGTTCAGCTTAGGAATATCTGTTAGTTTCCTGTTTAAGTACATCAGGGTTGTTTTTGTCTGTCTTGGCAGTGAACACTGTATAACCACAGTTCAGTTTCAAAGTTACTTTTTCTCTCAAGATGTACCTCTTCAAAGACAAAATAAGATGAATCTGTTTACCAAGATGCTTGAAGAATGTGGATTTGCCATGTTCATCAGTGAACCCTGTTAATGCTTTTAGTTTCAGATGTTGCTAAGACTTCACACCAGCAATTAACTCTTTCCAGAAAAATAAGCCTTCCTTGTTCAAAAGCTCCAGGAAAGTGAAAGGATTGTATATTTAACTAAAGTGATCTTTTTGAGAAATTCCATGAACTCAGATCAAAGTATCATTGACATTACTTAACACGCGCTGAGGAAAGCACAATCCAGGTGAACCATATCATTATTAATGGAGAACAGTTGTTTAGAGTTTAAAAGACAATGAATTCATGCCCTGATGTAAGTGCATTTGTGGAAAGAATTTAAGACATAACCATTTATAAGCTGAGGAAAGCCTACTTAATTGTGAGAAGGTATCACAGGACATATTCATAGTGAGAAGGTTCAAGCTGTGCATTTGCTCTTTTTGAGAGGAACATTGTGAAAAAATAGCAATTGTATCAAGGCTTTCCTCTCTCTATGTTTCCTGAAGATATATATAAGGATCTTTTGCCGGAAGGCAAATTTCTCCTTGGAAGAAAAGATTTCGAGACATTTATTGACGGTACCAGTGGTATTACAAGTGCATAAATTTTAAAAGATTATTGAATTTGAGATATGCACATACTATGCTAATCTTTCCTATGCTTGTCATTTCAGACCTCCTTCCCAGCTGGACCCTTTCCCTCTGCCTCCCCCTCACCTGGCATCTCAGGGGTCCTGTGTTAGTTTCATTTCGGGACCCTGTGTTGATTGGGGGTGGGTTCATTCTTAGCATTGTGCCATTCCTGAGAGGCACCAGATTCTTCCTGGGCAGGCCTGACACTGCCATTCTCTTTAAGTTCTTGTTTTCTTTCATCTCTAGCCTCAAACTGTTTAGCAATTTTGAATGCCTTGTCAAGTGTTAGATTTTGAAGGTTTTCATGTAGTTCTGGATTGTTGGTCTTCTGAACTAACATGAAACATTCTATAGTTGCATGCACTCAACACTCCACCCTCCTGGCAAGTGATAAACAGAAGGCCTCCTTTGGCCATTATTTCTCAGAGTTTGCTGCCAGATTCCTTCCTGCAGGCCTCACACATCTAATACAAACAATTAGCCTTTTTGTGACTGACTAGATATAGAAAAACAACATACTGGCAGGGTTAAACACATTTCAGCTAGGGTCTGACGTCAGGCTAAATTAAATCAATAGACAACATAAACTTTGGTTGCATGATTGTGCATACACATGAGTATATTGAGGACAAATGTGACATGTGAAAATAAAAGTAAACAAGATTACATTGAACAAGTAATCAAATACTCTACATGGGTTCTGGATGACTACAATGGCTACATTTCAATAATTGGAATAAATGCATCACACGTTAATAAAGGTATGTCACACACTAAATACAAATGTTGTATATGAATATGTGTTCAGTTCAAATCTTTTATTCGATTAACGTTTAGATAATCATAAAAAGTACATCATACAATTGAATACATTTACATAAAATCACATTATTACATTACAAGCGGAAATATAAAAAGACTTTGCTTTAAATCTATATACAAAATTGATTCAAAATTAATTCAGGTGATCATGAATTCAGTTAGGCATTATCCCCATGGTATTACGGGTCGTTAAACATGATTTTAGAAAAAGCACTACATTCTTTGCCACATATTGTGAGTCTAAATGCTGAGGTGCCAAAAATGCCGGACGACAGGTCCTCAACCCCATTTGGCGCAATAGTGGAATAATCCAACGTTTACGTGCTTGATCGTAATAACGACAAAACAAAACAGCATGCATAGTCGTTTGGGGAGAGACTTGGTCACACGGACATTTGGCTAGGTCGTGAGACCAATTTGACACAGTGGGAAAGGTGACAAGACGGAAAAACAGATTAAAACGAAACCTAGTTAGTAAATACTTTTCGTAGTTCGACAAATAAAAAGTGAGGTAGGGCTGAATCCCAGGAGAGACTTGGACCATCAATACTTGTACATTTGTTTGTTTATCTACTTCACAAGAGAGGCGCAGTTCTCTTAGGTGGTTGAGGCATTGATTTTTCAATGCATTTCTGCTTATCGCAACTAAAGAAGATGGCTCAGTGAAGTATTGTGTGAGGTTCAGGTCCTTCAGGAAGTTAAAAACGTACATTAACCATGGAATTTTCTTTCAGCACATCATTTTTAAACAATCAGAGATCAGGGCACGTGTTAGGTGACATTGTGGTTTATTCCAAATACGGTGCCATAAGAGGATTGGTTGACATTTGATGTTATCAGAGAGGTAGTCAATACCAAGCTCAATATGGCTACCGTATATTGGAGCGCTCTGTGGGAGTGCCAGTAGATATTTTATGAAACCATTTTGGATTTTTTGTAGATCTTCTGTGTTTACGTAGCCCCAGACGCCTGCGCCATATGTTGCAATGCTGTGGCATTTGGCTTGATAAATTTTGAGCAACTCGGATAGAGCAGGCTTGCCCAATTTTCTAGAGAAGGAGACAAGAGCTGAGGTCGCTCTCTGATAGAGCAGTTTCCTGCTTGCCATCGCCCTTTTCCAGGTTAATTGGTCATCAATTAAAATACCTATGTAGGGATATTCCCTAGTTCGTTCTAATTTGGTTTGCTCAATATAAAGGTGTTTAGGATTTTTTACCTTCGGACCCGTATACATGACGAAAGTCTTGCTTTTGGTCACTTTTAGCCCCAAAGAAAGCATATATTTACAGTATTTATCCAGTTGTTTTTGCAGCTGTACTAGGGTCTGGCTAGTATGACGGACAGCATAGAGTAATGCTGGGATAGGGCGATGGTTGATGGTAGGTAGGTCCTGGTTCCCTTCTAACATGGCTGTTTCCAGCCCGTTAGTATATAGATTAAACAAAAAGGGAGCCAGGACGCAGCCCTGTCTGACTCCTCGTGTTATAGAGAATGAAGGTGATAGTTCTCCACCTATCCCGTATCTTACGCAGGCCGAGGCATCAGAATAAAGCTCACGCAGAAACTTGATAAGTGGAGGATCGACACACAATTCTCCCACATACTTGCCTATTAGAAGGGTTAGATTTAAGGCCTGTTCAACAGTACCAAGTCCCTCCTGGAAACCATACTGGAGGTCGGTGATGATGTTCTTCTCTGTCGCCCAATCCTGGAGACGTTCCAGGATTAGGCGTCCCGCGACCTTCCCCATTGAATCCAGGAGGGAGATGGGCCTGTAACAGGCTGGGTTATTTCTGTCGCCCTTTTTGAAGATTGGAAGAAGTATGGAAGAGGACCAAGAGTCCAAAAGGCCAATTTTTGATACCACCGCCATCACCTGGGTGACGATTGGGGACCATAAATCGATATTGGTGACAAAGGTATCAAGAGGGACTCCGTCAGGGCCAGGAGCCTTTCCGATTTTGGAGGTAGATAAAGCGTGTATGATCTCACCAAGAGTGAAGTGGAGATCTATTGGGTATACCTCCGTTTTAGAGGAATCAGCTGTCGATTCAATCTGTGCAGTGCAGACCGAGGGGGAGTCACTAAAGATCTTTGAAAAGTGAGTCACCCACTCGTCTGCAGTCACAGCCACATCCAAATGCTGATGTGAGTTTGCATCAGCCAGGAAAGGGGATTTAACTACCTGCCAGAACTGGGAGCTGTCCTTGCTAAGGCAGCTCGCGTGTAGTTGGGCCCACAGTTTATTCTTGTGGTCTTTTTTACAATTAATTTGGGCCTGTTTGTACTCAGATCTAAGTTTAGCTACTTCGTTTTTATCTCTGACTGGGTTATGTAATGCCTTTTTTAAGGCAGATAATGCTTTACGACAAGCCGAGTTAAACCATCTTGGAGCTGACTGATTACCTGCTTTATGATGACGGAATAATTCAGCCTGAATGACTTTTAGGATCTCCCGGAAGCTAGATATAATTAGCTCGGGGGTGGAATCTTCCGCCAGACAGGTGTTTATCCATGGAAATGCCTTGGATATAACCTTGTTGGTGATTATTATGGGATCGATCTTTGACCATTTCACAGAAAAACCGTTGGTTCTGTCCATGGTCAAGGATTTCTGGGTCAGTAAGCTCTTCCTGTTAGAATAGGAGTCGCTCGAGGTTATCTTAAGAGTAATGCTATTAGGGAAATGGTCACCTGAAATTTCTGAGCCTGTGGTAAACTGAGAAAGTTTGCCCTTTAAAAAATAAGAACATAAAATAAAATCTATGGTGCTTGAACAACCCCTACCGTGGAAAGTGGGTCTGAAGTCTACAGGGGGGTCTACAAGTTCATTTGCATACATCAGTTCCAACGAAGTAAGACTGTCGTTAAGAGAGTCACCTAAGTAGGAATGAGTAAAGTGAGTCAATGGACAGTCTTCTTCATCTAGAAGCCCACAAGTGCCTTTTTTATAGTTAGCGCACAATGGGACATTAAAGTCCCCTCCCCATATTACATTACATGCAGATGATAGTTGTTTAGAGCGTTGTTCATTTATAAGAAGTGACATTGCAGAAACAGTTTTCACACAGTCTACAGGGGATAGATTATTGTAAAAATTAATAAAACAGTATGACGTACCATTGTTAAAAATAACCAGTAAAATTTGGTAATTCGAAGTGGTATGGAGAATGGAGATATTCCTTACTGCCAAGTTATTTGAAATATATACTGCTAGGCCTCCCATAGGTCTGCCGTGAGTGGTAGTGCACGCTGGGGAATGGAATGTTTTATAACCTTGTAAATGTATTGGGTCGATTGCCCACGTCTCCTGCAGACAAATTATCTGATGGGTAGATACGAATTCCAGCCATGATTTAAGTATGATCTTCGTTCAAAGACCTGCTACATTCCAGAATAGTACGGATATTAGCAAGGTCGACGTAATTATGGTGTTAAGTGCTGGACTTCCTGGTTGAGGCGAAGTATGAAAGGAAATGTGATTGTCAACATTAACAGAGTGGGGCGAGGTTTCAGCACATCGTTGTGGGTATAATTCTGCTAATACCGTTGTTTGAGCAGTGTGAAGTGGTAACACAAGACTGGAGGGTGGGATCGAGGGTAATAGGGGTCTAGGTGAAATGGATGGTAATAGACCTAAAGGAGGGGGATTCCTGCTATCCTGGTTGTTGGCCGATGGTGGTCAATCCACCATCTCCAAACAATCAAATCTATTGTACGTGGGAACACCCCTCCAGTCAAAGGATGGCACGGTGTCTCTGCCTCCTTGGCCCGTCCAGTCTACCCAATCTGGTCTTCTATTCCAGCTTCCTACCTGGGTCCAGTTCCAATCAGGACCTGGAGCATAGCGGTTAGCTGGAGGATAGAAGAAGGACAGTCTTTTTGTGCCTATTCCTTCTGAGGATATTTGGGAGCCCCAGGAACAGATATGTTCGACTGTTTGGGGATCTTCGAAATTAATTATTACACAATCTCCAGGAATTGTTTTTAACTCTTTTCCTACCCTAGGGACCCTACGAACCGATATAACTCTGTTATTGGTGTAGGGAGGGAGGGGCCTGTTGGTTGATAGCCAATGTAACACTTTATTTTTTAAGGACCATCCTGGTTCCTCTGAGTTTGAATTCAACTCAGGAACCCCGGTCATGATAACGACAAATGTGGTTGCTTCCGGGGGGAGATGGATTCTTTTTTTCGGTATGGCTCCCTCCCTCTGACCCCTAGTGTTTGGGGAATGAGAATCCTCCTCGGTTGGATTTGTAAAGAGAATCGGGGTTCTCTCGATTGATAGGGGTGATTGGGGCGTGGGAAGGTGTGAAAGTTGCGTGGCTGAGAGATCAATAGACACCGACAGGTCCACGGTGCCTGGGACCATGTGGGACTCCAGTGGTGCGCCAGAGTCTAAGTTGCGCAGTGGGGTTTTAGCTGCGGCCAATAGACCCAAGGAGGAACGCTTGGCTGTAGCTAGGTCTTGAGAAACCCTCCTTTCTAGCAGGAGGACACCTTGATTTATGGCGTCATTTGCCCTTGCAATGAACTGGTCAATTGGGCCTATTGTCTGAGCAGCATGGGATGGCTTGCTGCTTCTTGTAGTTCTAGGTGACATGCTTACAGTGGAAGTAAACAAGAAACAAAAAGGCTAAGTTAGGAACACCGGGACACAGCAGGGCGAGGATAAATGATATATCACATGGAAGGAGAATAAGGAAAATGTCAATAGGGTGGCCCAGTCCAGTCTTACCCGGTCTTGAACGGGCTTAAACGGGCCCGCCCTTGGCCCGGGCTTCGCCCGGCGTCCCGCGAGACGGGGGTGACGCTGAATTTAAGCGCCTCCTGGCGCGCAAATGTCGCGGAGTGTGCCGCTGAGGATGCTGGGTATTGTAGTCTTTTAGCCCCACACCACGCTCCACTCGGCGGCTGGACCCCAAGATGGAACAGGAGTCAGGCGGCGGGAGGCGGGTGGGCGAAGACACGAGTTTTGGCAATCCAAATAGGGCACAAGTTCAACAAAGAGTCCTGAACACAGCAGTTCGTGTGGCAGAAGGTTCCCTCCCTCGACCGGGGTGACGCTGAATTTAAGCGCCTCCTGGCGCGCAAATGTCGCGGAGTGTGCCGCTGAGGATGCTGGGTATTGTAGTCTTTTAGCCCCACACCACGCTCCACTCGGCGGCCGGACCCCAAGATGGAACAGGAGTCAGGCGGCGGGAGGCGGGTGGGCGAAGACACGAGTTTTGGCAATCCAAATAGGGCACAAGTTCAACAAAGAGTCCTGAACACAGCAGTTCGTGTGGCAGAAGGTTCCCCCCCCTCGACCGGGGTGACGCTGAATTTAAGTGCCTCCTGGCGCGCAAATGTCGCGGAGTGTGCCGCTGAGGATGCTGGGTATTGTAGTCTTTTAGCCCCACACCACGCTCCACTCGGCGGCCAGACCCCAAGATGGAACAGGAGTCAGGCGGCGGGAGGCGGGTGGGCGAAGACACGAGTTTTGGCAATCCAAATAGGGCACAAGTTCAACAAAGAGTCCTGAACACAGCAGTTCGTGTGGCAGAAGGTTCCCTGTGTATAATTGGAACATAGAGTGAAGCCTAAATGATGCTGCTTCATAATTAAAACAGGCCCAAACAAAAATCTGAGTGTTGAATACTGAACCAGTGACGAAAATAATGAAATGTCTCTTTCTTTTCCTTTTCTTCTTTATATTTATATTTCGAAGCCTGATAGGGAATGAACATCAGTAATCGTTATCCCCAAATAATCAAGTTCATGAAAATGATGGAAAGAGATCAAGCACATATTGCAGAAGTGAGTGCAACGTTTGAGAAGATCCACAAGAGGGCAGTGTCCAAACACAAATGTTTGGAATCATAAAAAGCCAAGTGTAACAGGCTCCCAGAATCAATCCAGGCATGCATCTGACGGAGTAATAAAAATAATAATAATAATAAATAATAATAGTTCATTTATAGAGCGCATGGATACCCCTCAAGGTGTGTCTCCGCGCTAGAAGCACCTCAGCAGCCGTGGGAAAGAAAGACTCCGGGCGAGAGTTGATATAGGCAGTATTGATCGAAAAGCCAAAGCACTCACCCCTCAGGGAGGGATGAAAGATCCCTCACCTGCTCCTGAAGGATGGCGCCCTGAAGCCTGTTTTGCTGTAAAACTAGTTATGTATACTCGAAGCACCTGTACACTGAAATCGGAGGAGCACATGTCAGATTGGGGCTGCTGCTATCAGTGTTGTAATACTGCAGCCAGAGGGGTTGTGAAAAATGCAAGTGTTACACAAAGAACAAGAGGCAGGTTTCCGAGACTGTGAGGCAGTGCAGCGTTGTAAACCAGCTTGCGGCGCTGCACTGCGGCACTGGGGAGGGGCAGGAATGCCCTGAATTTAAGGCAGTACAAGATGCAGGCAGGGTGGATGCATGGAGAAAGGGGCCCCTTCCTGCACAAAATCAATCCTGAGAGGAAAATTCCTCTTTTATGTGTGCTGATGCAGCACACATAGAAAGAGGGTGTAAGAAGGAAAAATAAAGATATTTCTCCTTTGTGGTGCACTACCAGGATTACCAGTTTTGGTAAATCTGAAAATACAACAGAAACCATGAGAGTTGTGTCTGAACACCCAGGCAGCGCCCATGAACGCCTCAACAACACAGAGTAAGGCAACGCAGCGATTTGCACTGCGTTGATTAACTCCAGATTCATGGAGCCACTCAGGGCCACTCAATAGGACCATGCCTGGCTTCAGAATTCCCATTTAAGATTTGCGTTGGGCATGCACAACGTCTCGTGGTGCATCACATAAAAATGCCCCCAAGCTGGTGGTGCACTTGGGAATGATATTTTGGCTAACGTGCTCTTACCATACACACCCACCCATCAACTCTGGTCTCTGGGTCAACATCTGGCAGCGTGCCAGTGGGCATTCCTTCCGTACATTAGCAGCCAAACTTTGGAATTCTCTCCCACTGCGCATTCGCAGTCTGAATAATTACTCCGCTTTCCGTAAGGCACTAAAAACTCATCTGCTCCCCCCGCCCCAGACCCTGCTGTTCTTTTCTTAGTGTCTCCCTATTTGCTGCTGCTAGCTCTGGGACGCCCCTTTGCTGGGGCAGCTGTGCGCTCTATAAAACCTGTTAACCTAACCTAACGCACTGTCACAAATATATTGCTAAAGAATGGCTTGGTAACCACTGTCATTTAGAGACAAGACATTTTCCATTGAAATGGACACTTAGGTGGTTATTTATGAGAGCCCTGTGTAACTTTTGTACCGCGTAAAGTTGTAAATGCATGACGCAGGGCTCTCCTAAAGACTTATTAAGCCACAAAAAGCCAACCTGCATAGCTCTGAGTGGCCTCATGAACCATGAGAGGTGCAAATCGCTACGTCACCTCACTCTTTGCCTGGAGGCAATCCATGGGCATTGCGGTGGGTTTTCCCATGCAACACCCATGTACTTTGGCACTGCCCTAAATTTAAGTGATGTAAACCTGGGGATGCGTCAAATCTTTACTCCTCCCAAGCGGAGGCATAATGAGGATAAATATGTTAATTTCCCCTCTTTTTCTTACTCTTTACATGTGTGCTGCTGAATTCTGCAGCACACATAGGAAGAGGGAAATATATAAGCCTCAAGGTGGGGTGCCTACGTTGGCACTAGGTGGCCAAAATGGTGCCAGCGCATGCAGAAAGGACAGGAATGCAGCGTATTGCTTACATATCATACATTCCTGCTGTTTACCTTGGCGTAGGGCAGTGCAGTAAGGTGCCTTGCTGTGCTTCCCTACACCAAAATGCCATACATTAGGCCCTTAAGTTGATGAGACGTGCAGTTGTGATAATAGAGGTAGAGGTCTGGTGCAGCAGCCAGAGCAGCGGCCTCTGGAGTGCGGGGCTCATGGTACGATCACCGGCACCGGCGACAGCAGCTCAGCACCACGTGACGCTAGGCTATAGCTCACTTAATCTCCCCAATGGCCCCCCAGCGCCTTGAGACCCTTAGGAGGGGATTTATTTGAGCTTAATAAATACTGGATTTATTTTAGTTATTTATAATACTGATAATACAATATAGCGCACAAAAGATCATGTCTGGAAATTGGCTTCAGTGAATATTAATAATTTGCACATCACCAAGTAAAGTGTTTTGATTTGTTTTAATCCTACTAAAACCTTTGATTCCATCACACTTCAGAATTACAAAAACATACTTTTCATTTGTAGCTTCCTAACAGCTATTTATTTTTTATCAGTGACATAATATATAATACCAAAATATAGACTTAACAAAATATCAACGGAAAAATATAGAATGCAAAAATATCGAATTCCTATCTACAAACAGGTAAGTACAAAAATGAATCAAAAATATTGTTGTAAAAAATATAGTTAGTCAAAATATAGATTTTTTTTAATGTCTTAAAAGTAATTGAAAATTAATGAAATAATAAATATAATTAACTTAAAATACTTAAATAACCTTAAAAATAATAAATTATTACTGTAAGTTAAAAGAAACATACAATTTTATTTTTTAATACATATATATATATTAACGTAATATTAATCAAAAAATATACAATATTTTTACCGTAGGATAGCGGGAGGGTAAAAATTACTATTCCCACTCCAGAGAGTGCAACAGTAGGAAAACCATTGGAAAGCGTAGGGGTAAAAATACTATTCGCACTCCAGAGAGTGCAACAGTAGGGAAAGTGTTGGATAGCAGGAGGGTAAAAATTACTATTCCCACTCCAGTGAGTGCAACTGTAGGGAAAGGATTGGATAGGAGGGTAAAAATTATTATTCCCACTCCAGAGAGTGCAACAGTAGGGAAAGCGTTGGATAGCGTAGGGGTAAAAATTACTATTCCCACTCCAGAGAGTGCAACAGTAGGGAAAGCGTTGGATAGCGTAGGGGTAAAAATGACTATTCCCACTCCAGTGAGTGCAACAGTAGGGAAAACGTTGGATAGCGTAGGGGTAAAAATTACTATTTCCACTCCAGTGAGTGCAACAGTAGGGAAAGTGTTGGATAGCGCAGGGGTAAAAATTACTATTCCCACTCCGGTGAGTACAACAGTAGGGAAAGCGTTGGATAGCGGGAGGGCAAAAATTACTATTCCCACTCCAGAGAGTGCAACAGTAGGGAAAGCGTTGGATATCGTAGGAGTAAAAATTACTATTCCCACTCCAGAGAGTGCAACAGCAGGGAAAGCGTTGGATACCGTATGAGTAAAAATGACTATTCCCACTCCAGTGAGTTTAACAATAGGCAAAGTAATGATTTGATATTTTAATAAACATAAATCAAATATCAATACCAATAAAACATTAATAAAAATTATTTACCAATTTAATATTATGTAATAATTAATTAATTAGAAATACAAATACATATTAGTTATTAAAAATCAATTACCTATTCATAATTAATTAACAACGAATTATTTTTCAATAACAAAAACTAATTATTAATCAAAATTAATACCATTTAATAATGAATTAAAAGTAAATTAATTATCAATACACAAAAAGTATTTTTAATATATAATTAATTACAATTACATTACTTCCCACCCTATTCCCCTATAAACCCACAACCCGATACGAAAAATAAATTAATAAAATTAACATAATTATCAATTAATCAACAAATAAAAATTAATTACCAATTAATAAAAACTAATTACCAATTAAAAATTCATTAGCAATAAATTCAAACTGAATACCAATAAATAAATAAAAATATTTAATTAATTACAAGTAAATTATTTCCCACCCTATTCCCCTATAAACCCACAACCCGCTACAGAACTAAAAAGCAAAATTAAATAAAAAATTATAATTGCTAAAAATAAATATTTAATTTAATATCATTAAATTACTTCCCACCCGATTCCCCCAGAAACCCACAACCTGCAACAGAATTAAATTACGCAAAAATTAAATAACATAAAATTCATTACTCAAAAAAAATTAAACATACATTATAAAATAGTATACACTTTTCACACATATACTAACATACAAAACACTTTAAAAAATTCGATATTAAAAATTCAATATATTTTAATGCCTATAATATATACTTCGATATTTTTACAATCGATATTTTGATAATCGATATAACTTACCTTCAATTCTATATTTGCAACCACTATATTGTGTCCATTCGATATTTTGTCCATTCTATATTTTTACTTCGATATTATGTCCATTCTATATTTTTGGTTCGATATTATGTCTTGTTACCATTTTTTTTATAGATTTGGGCAGTTAATTTTCAGATATTTAAATGCTTTTTTGTGTGTTAAAAAAAGTTTTATAGCCTATCATTTTACACTCCCTGTGCCCTAACAAGAGTTTCACTTACTGCAGTTTACAAAAGCCTCTCAGTCTGCAGTCAGAGGAATAAAAGTAAATTCCACTTTCCATGGTCTAAGAATAATGGCAATACGTCAGAAGACATAACCTGACATTTGACCTCTGTCTTAGAATGTAGAGAAGAGGTAAAAACACATCATTATTGAGACTTCACATTCTGAACCTCAGCATGTTTATTTTGGGGGTGCTGCAGTATTGTACTTCCAGTGACCAATAACGAAACACCTCACCTTTCGGTTCGGCACAAACTCCTTACAGTTATGGATGTAATGAGCCACCCAGTCGCATCCCAACAATGTATTGATCAGCAACTCTCTGGGCCGGGCACGGACCAGTGGGTTTAAATAAAGGTGACGTCGGTGCAGAGGCTGTCGATACTCAGAGAGTACATGGTGTGTGTCATGATTGTGTGTCTTGTGACGACTAGGCCCCACATAAATCCCCCCGACAGGCGCCCCCACCACCTTTGTGACGAGGCAGAGCAGATCCACAGCGTGTGCAGGGGTACAAACCTATCAGTGGCAGGGACTGTGGTGAGTGGAGCAGTGGTCCGGAAGTACCAAAAACTAAGGTCAGACGGTGAGACGCTGCGAAGCGGGGCTGCATGTTGCTGAGCCCGCGATGTCCAGAGAGTGATTATCTGTGAAAGAGCGTGTGCAGCTGCACGCGAGTGTGGGGCGTGGCACACAGGGGCTGGAGTGCAGAGTAGGCCCGACTGGTGAACAGGCTTGGCCCTGCACGGCAGAATTGAAGCAGCCAGGAGGCCTACCTGATGGCCATGTTCTCAACAAGCGAAGTAGAAGCTGATTACCTCTACGTCCCTCGTCCCCGACCCAGTCATGACACATGAGGTATTCCATACGACAAGAAACAAAACAGGAAACGCTTTTAGACTCCACCCACCCTCCTGTCAGGTGCTATAACACACCTCACCACCAGAAGCAAATCCTGATGTACCAAGCACCAAAGGCCTGGAAAGGGAGGGCGGGCGGGAGTCAGAGATGGAAGTCAGTCAGCTTCATTTAATTTTGAGGAAGTGTGTCATTCACTTCGGAAAGGCCATTGTCAACTGCCACACCTGGAATATGACTCACAAAGCTTCTAGAATGGAACTAGGACCAATAAACAAACACATGACGTGGAGAGAAATGCTCCCCCCGGAAAAGACTGTTTTCGTTTTTTTAATCAGAATTGTGTCTGTAAAATTTAGAGTCAACCTTGTGTAGCCGACTGGAATATACACCGCCCTTCTTTGGGTGAATAAAACACACTGTTGGAACATATAGTCGTGACTGGTTTGAAAGGGAGTGGAATATGCAACCCTTTCCCAACTCGTCACAGGGAGCTGCCCTGTGACGAGTTGGGAAAGGGTGTGGGAAAGGGTGTGGTAGGCTGCTGTCAGGCGGGAAGCAGACATTGAGTCTGCGCAGTATGTCAGGACTTCTGAAGACCACTCTCGTTGTCTGCTTCCTGCGGCTGCGGCACTGTTGTTGGTGGCAGGACCGTGAGTTGGAGCCATTATTAGAGCTCCGGGTGGTCCCTGTGTTTCAAAGTGGCCGGTAAGAGCTGAGTAGCAGTGACAGCCCCGATGGTCCCCTAGTGCAGCTCCCAATCCGGTAAATTGCTAAGGGCACGGCGGAAAGGAGAAAACAAAATAGCGTAGTAACTTAAGTTTACAGA
The DNA here is from genome assembly GCF_964263255.1 of Lissotriton vulgaris. NCBI lineage: Eukaryota > Metazoa > Chordata > Amphibia > Caudata > Salamandridae > Lissotriton > Lissotriton vulgaris. Next base: position 221,721,661 of record NC_141685.1, read on the forward strand.
TACTGGCGTGCTGAATTGAGCGGTAGTTACTCACTTAGTGTAAATATTCACAGCTGAGTCCTAGAAAACGCGAATGAATGAAGCTTGTGTTGTAAAGTTTACTCCACACTGTGCTTGTACTGGCTGACCTTGGGTAACCCCAGGTCCACTGTTACAGGTCCCTCGAGCGAGTTCCAATGTTCCTTTCCGACTAATCTTGATAACTCTTTGGAGCTGTTCAATCGCTTTTCAAGATGCCTCTAGAGTTTTCCTCTGCACTTCTGTTCTTTGTTCCCTCAAGTAAGCAATACACAATGAATTCACGGGAACTCTTTTAAAACCGGAGTCCAAGTAATCCGCAGTGAGAGATAATTGCTACTGATTCATTAGATGCTCTAAGGAAATGAGGCCTCTTGAAGTCAATCCTTCACTGCACTAACATTTAAAATCCACCACTAGACAGCCGTTCTACCAGTCACATGTCAAGCTGTCGCAAGACTGGTTCAATCCCAGCCCTTCTGGCCTCTATAGATCGCCCAGGCTGTGCGTGCAAATAGCATTTTAAACCTCTCCCCCCCCCCCCCCCCCACCTACTTATCCATCACTAGCTGCCCTCAAGATAATTTGGGCCGCAAATCACAATCTCCTGCAGTTTAAAAACTGTAATTTTGAACACCCCATTCATGCAGTCATGGATGTCAACGTCACGCCTGTCTTCCCACTAAAGCACCAGCAAATTACTGCAGCATTTTCAAAAGGCTGAAGAGCAGAGATCATGTCTATTTTTTTTTAGTACTCCCATGGGTCAAGGATGAGTGCCCCATGCTCCTGTCCCGCTGGCAATCATTTACTAAAAGTTCTGGAAAGTGTGGTATCAATAGAAAAATAAAGAAACGTTCAAAGACATCCCACGCAGCCAATTTAAGAAGAAAATCACAGCATTTCACACAAGTTAGGGCACAATGAAAGGAGCACTCGTGTTACAAGTTGTTCTATCTGTCCGCCATGCAGACCCCAGAGGGAAGACTCCAAACATAAAGACATATGATGACTATTTGTTTATAAGTTCCTGCGTCATAATATGGTTGTATGTACAGAGCACCCTTGCTGGAAATCCCAGCTGATGGCTGATGCAGACTAGAGCTGATTTGTAATGTCAATAATTGTCAAATTAGTTGATGTCTAAATGTGCCTATTGGTTTCAGCTTTTTATTATTAACAAGTAGAACTTGCATAATGTTATTTTTCCACAGTGGGCACATGCAGTGAAACGTTATTAAACCCATATGCCACAGGTAGGTCAGGAGAACCCATTTGTAACTTGTAAACTGGAATTTCCACAAGGGCTTTAACAAGGACTTTTTTGAAAATCATTAACACATGATAGTTTTTTTCCATATTTAGAAAAGGGACTGGGTTGTAACAGACCCTCTACAGTGGCATAGAATGTGCAAATATTCTGTTCCTGGGGCTAAAACTGCATTGATTGTCTCTCAGACTTTTTAATAGAAATCCTCTGACAAATGAAGTCATGTTTATTTATGTTTTTTCATTGCTGGCTGCCAAATAGAAGTTCGCTCAAGACTGGTTTGCCTTGTCCATCGGAGGAGGAAAGAGTTTTATGATCAGGACATTTAGGCCTAATTACAGCCATGATTCATGGGCTGGCCGAACAAATGACATTAAAATGGTGGCGCAGACACACCATCTGCACGGGCGAAGCAGCTCTGCTTAATAAAAGTATCAGTGAATGAATCTGAATTTTTCGTTAGGCCACATTTTCGATTGCTGGTCCCTTCTTGCCGTTATACCGAATCCTGTCAACAAAGAGACAGCCCAGCGGCAGCAATGTGTAGTGTGTTTAGGAAATTAAAAGCGCCCAAAAGCCATCACTAAATTGCACATGTACAACACACATAAAACACATTTCGTGCTGTTTTACAAGAAATTAAAAGTGTTTTGTTGTTATTCATCCACATTAAATTCGTAGAACCTCAAATTCACACCCCCTAAGAAAAGAGCAAATGTTTAAAATGTTTTCCCCCTGCTTAAGTTTTAAACATGTATGAAAATGGAAACCCATAACCAGGGCTGGCGCTAGGCATGGGCAGCGTGGGCGGCTGCAAAGGGCCTCGCACTCAGCCCACCAGCATGGGGCCACGCACTGGTGATGTGTCCTGTTGTTTCCCTGGCGATCTATTACAAAGAAAGGTGTCGCCTGCAATTAAGGTCCATTGGAGGGGGCCCCCTCCCTGGGCCTCTCATGGATGGTGTCAGGAGGCATAGGGGAGGGAGACAGAGACGGAGACGCTCCCTCAATTGCAAGGAGACCATTCACAGACACTGTGGGGGGCCCATTGTCCAGCATTTTGGCGCCCCCATTGTTTTAACTTTTAGACCACAATCAATTCTCACACCTATGAAGGTGTGAGAAATGCTTGTGGAGTAAACGTTAAAACTGTGGGGGCGCCAAAATGCTGGACAATGGGGCCCCCACAGTGTCTGTGAATGGTCTCCTTGCAAGGGGCCACTTATCTAAATTAGAGTGGGCCTCGCACGTTCCCTTTTAGCCCAGGGCCTCGCAAATCCTAGAACCGGCCCTGCCCATAACAGCATAAAGGTTGGTGCCTTTGCTGTGAATACATTTGTTTTAAAAATCCAGGCACAGATCAAAAATAACCTGCCTCTGAGAGCTCCCTGCCTTCATTGCTTGTCCCAGAATGCTCTAGTGCAGGTGTGTTTGCCAGGGGCTGTTACTGCCAGTGCAATGAGTGAGATGTTTCATTACTTATTACCCCATACACAATTTCTCCTACAATTACAGTGGTCAGGCCCTTTGGCAGGTCATTAAAGCCCTATTAAGTGGGAAACGCCAGCTCTCTCTCCCTGGTACCATTTAGTTGCCTTTATAACTGCTCAGAGCTATGGAACAGCGCAGTATTGCTAAGTAAATAGTTAGAAATGACTCTTGGAGGAAACTTTTAACTTATTCATAATTCAGGCGTTCTCCTGGAGTGAAACTACAGCTGGTGGTTTGTGCGCCTGTCACATCAAGGGTGCTGCATCACATTATCAGCTTGAGTGAATCCTCCGTGTTGTTCATTACGTGCCCACAACGAGGCTCTGAAAGTTTATTTCCCTGACATTTGATGTGAAGGTGAATCAAGTAGTGAAACCGGTTTGCTTTCGGCAGTCAGTGCACACTGCACACGCTGGCACTAATCTCCTTCAAGTAGGAAATTTCCGTAATCTCACATATCTTTTCTTATTGAGACCTAGAAGAGCAAAAAGTACTAATTAGTTTGGAACACTCATAGGTGTCGCTGTCTAAAATGGTTCTAAGGAGGCCGCCACCCACTTTTAACCCCAGGTGTGGCTCCCATTCGAATGGATCAATCAAACATGATAGCCTCATGAACCTAATAACCTGTTAGTCCACAAAGGCATGTGGCCATACATCAAGACATGAAATAAATCAGAAGAAAATCTGCTACCTGCAAGGCTGTCTCTGTAGAACAAGCACCCGATGCAATTTCAAACCATACATCGAGTTATGTCAATGAGATTGTGATAAAGATTTCTGATGCTACTTTTCTGATTGATCCCTTTAATGGGCTATTGCCCAAGGAGCTAGGGGGTTTGATGCAAAATGCTGCTGTCTCAGCTGGTGATTTCTGTTTGAACAGCCTGTCGTCTGCTTTCTCTGCGAACTGATGCAGGAAAAAACTATGAAGGAAACTTGAACATGAATTGTATTAACCTGTGTACGATTTCCTTCCAGTGTGCATATGAAAGGACTAGGAGGTAACAACTGGCAAGGTTTTTTTGGACATAGTGCAGGGTTTTCCCACCTTAATTGGCTATATTCAAGGGCACTGGAATTATGCGACAGGGGAGGGCTAAATAATGCGGCTGGGTTAACTAAACTATGTGCCAAGAAAAGGCAAATTATGTGGCTTAATGTGGCACATTGTCTAATAGTATTACTTCACACTGTAATTTTTTGCAAATGTTAACACTGGGTGGAGGTTTGAGCACATTAGTACCAGATTACACACAAATAGAGCTGTAATCACCTGAAGGGTGACCAGTGAACCTTTGTGTGAATGGCTTTCAAGTGTGACAAGCTGTTTCAGTATGTTTTTAGTAGTGTGGAAGCGTTCCAAGTATATACTTTTGTGCACTAAATAATAAAGAATAATAGTATTTTGATGTTACTATTGATTCTGAGTTTTGCTTTGCATTACCTTGACATGCTGATTTACTTGTGAGTTTTGTTGTACAGCACTTACTATGATTGTGATAAAAACAGAATGGACCCTGAAACAGTGCAACCTGATACTGTGACGAGCTGCTCTTTGGTGGTGTGATGTGTCTTATGATGTTACAAGTTGCCTTGAGCTCTGATGTTGTGATGGGTTGCCGTGAGCCATGATGCAATTTAGTGGTGTCCCTTGAGTTGTAATATTTTATTGAGCTGTGATGTGTTCATATGCTTTTCTGGTTGCTACATGGTGTCTAGTGATTTTTTTTTTATAGATTCGAGAATTGGCAAACATTTTTTCTTGCAACCTCGAAATTTCTCGCCAAAAACTATAACTAGTGTGAAGCTTAAGAATCTGTAAAGCTGAGCTTTTGCATGTAAATCAGGACTTTGTGACTATTTTGTGTATGTGTATGTCTGATATGTAAACTCACTGATCACAGATGTCACTGCCTTATTGATGGCTTTGCATTGGCCTCCAGCCAGACAAATTATCCAGTTTAAGACCTGCTGTATCCGCATTAAGGTCCTGAATGGCATGGATACTTGCTTTGTGAATAGGAGAGTCAAGAAATACATCCCTAATCAGATTGGTAAAGAAAAGTAAAGGAGGCTGTAGCTTCTCTGTACAAGTTCCTGTCCTGTGGAACTCTCTCCCAGATCACTTACGCCACATAGGTAATTTTATTCGCTTTAGGAAACACTTAAAAACAGTGCTCTTTAAATAAGCATTTCACTGTTTACTATCTACTTTGGCTCCAAAATGCTATATTTGGATCCCCCTTTTTTCAACAATTAGCAGTAAATATGTGTTGTAAAAACCACCATTTGAATGCATTGTTTTCAAACTTTTCTTGGGGAGGGAGAACCCCCGCACCCTCCTTTTGCAGTTCGGGCTCGCTCGCTTATTACCTTAGTGTACAATATTTTGCGCCTCACCACTTTCAAATTCCACCAGCCGCCACTGGGATAGGGGTGAAACATACAGCTCCTTCCAGGACAAAAAGTGTGTTACAACAATGTAGGCACTACTGGTGTGCAAGAAAGGAATTGGGGCCTGTATCCACTTCTCAGGTAAGAGAAGCATCTGACCTTGAAACGACCTGAAGTAGAAGGAACCAGAAGATTAGACCATTCAAAGCCACCTGTGAGGCATGCCAGAGGGGCAGTGATGTGCAGCCACCCATGGAGTGGAAAAGAGAGTTCCTGAGGCATGCAGCCAGCTCCAGGGCAGGAGGCGTCAGACCCATGAGTGGAAGAAAAAGGGAAGTTACAACATGCAGACGACTCTAGGATGGTAGAACGGGGGGCAGGGGTTGGATATTCCAGTATCACTGCGAGGAACAGAGAAAGGACCCACACATGCATAATCAAATGTGATGTACAAGGGTGGGACTGAAAATGCAGCCACCTCTGGGTTGTAAGAAGGTAGAAATGATAAATGAATCTACCAGTGCACTGAAAATAAGTGGGGCATGCAGCACCTATGGGGTATGGGAAAGAGGGGGCATGGAATCTACAGTCTGTGATTGGAGCCCCTGTAGAGGAACAACTTGTGGGGTTTTAATATCAAGACGTGCAGATGGCTTTAGAGTGGAGTGAAAGAAAGGCATCACATTACAGACACTTGTGGGGTGGAGAAAGGATCATGCACACAGGTGCCAGAGCGAGGGACAGGGAGGGTTATGGTTTCTAGGATAAAAGGAGGAGTAACCACGACATCTGAAGGTGGAAAGTGCATCTCTGTGATGCAAAAGAGAGAGTGGGGAATGCAGTTCAGGGAGGGGTGACAGGATGAGAATGAAAAACATACTTTGCCCTACGGTTTGAATGATTGGGGAGCAGCTGCCTGTAGTGTTTTAAGAATCTAGCTTGGCTTGTCACAGCACCACCTGTAGGATGAAACTCCACCAGCCCTGCCCTCCTCCCAGCATCAGATCAGGATACACTATGTTTACAGCTCACTTATTAGAAACCTTACTTGTTTTTTTTTAAATGCAGTGTGTTAAAGTAACAGTTTGAATTTTCAGTGAATCATACCTAGTGGATTGGAATCTATTGTGAAGCTTTTGCTTGAACTAAGTTCTCAGTTATCTCACTAACAGGGCACTGCAAGGAAGGAGAGGTGCTTGCGTGTGACTGGGGACACAGCATGTCCTTGCACATTAAAAGGGTGTAATGCTTAAAAGCTCTCTGAATAATTCTCAGATAATTTAGATCGAGCTTTAACTGAATCCACCCTGCAATGTTGACACACTCAAAATGGGAAAACCTTGTCAAGGATGGACCTAGCTCATACAGTCCAACTCAGCATCCTCACAAGCAATAGCCAGATTTACTAATATCCTCACAGTACTGCAATGTGTAGTTCTACCTGGGGTCTGGTTGCGCTCTAGCTCATTCCTTTTTTGGCACATAGATGTGGTGTATTTTCGAAACAAAACATTGTGATGCAACAAGGACGCAGCAGCAACGCAGCACAATGCAAAGTTGTAGTTTGGGTGCACTACAGCCTTACTATGGCCTCACGCAACTTTCTATACATCAATCAATCAGGACTTTCTATAGCTTGGCTATGTGTATGTGGAGAAGTGTGGCTCACTAGTTAGCGGCAGACCCTGAAGCAGAGATCGGGCCCAGGACCAGGGTTCAATTCCCGATGCAGCAAGGTCTTGGGCTCAATGTCCGCGGACTCGATAATTTTCTCGCCTCGGCGCCTATTCTAATCATGGGTCCACGCAACTCTGGGCAATAGCTTGCTTCATCTCCACAACGGCCCCAACAACAACCTGACTTCACCTTGGTGGTGCCCAGGAGGGGCATCTCACAGGGCGACCTAGGAAGGGTTCCACAGCGTTATACAGTGCCGGGACGCCCTGTTGTTGGGGCAGCTGTGTGCTTTACAAGTATACTACATTTACATTTCATCAGGGTTGCAACGTGCTGAGGGGGTGGGGGCTGCTGATCTGTCTGGGTGTGGCGGTTAAGTCTAAGAACCAGGTCTTGAGGTCCTTCCTGAACTTAGGCAGTGACAGTGATTTCCAGAGGTTTCAGGTCTTGGCAGCGAGGTAGGAGAAGGACCGTCCTCCAGTTCTGGTCTTGTGAATCGTGGGAAGGTGACCATGGCACAATCTGCTGGTCGCTAGGGATTTCAACATTTGGTGTGACAACCCCCCCAACAAATTCCCAGAACAAAGAGTTATTTGGCATCATGTCTTCTTTGTCTTTCACACATCAGGTCCAATGACCTGCACATGCTTACGGGTATATTTGGGATTCCGGGATGGTCACAAGAAGGTGTCAGCAATAAACATTCTTGGACTATTCTTTATCAATCGGTTTAATCAGAGGGAAATGAAGCACTTGTCCTGTGTGTTACCAGGGTCAGGGTTTTGTATCGCATTAAAGAACCCTCATTCAAGAAATAACCGTGCGTGCGGTATATCTAGGTTCTCCGCAAAAAAGCTTAACTGAGCGTTAAAGGGTCGCCCGAGATAGGCAGTTTTTAGGTCTGGCTTAAGGACAGCTTTAGCTGTCACACCAGCTTCATGTTTTTAAGAATATTTATAATATACGTGAATATATATATATAAGGTCATGTGATCAAGGTGCTTCGGGCACCGAAACGCGTCGTGGTGGAGTGGTGGTGAGCTAAATAAATCACTAAACACTATACCTCGGTTTGCCTCGTCTCCTTCTGCTGCCGGACCTCTGCAGGACGTCTCTATGCTGAATATATATATATATATATATATATATATATATATATATATATATATATATATATATATATATATATATATATATATATATATATATATATATATATATTTTTTTTAGTTTTTTTATAGAGCGCAAACTTGACCCGTGAGGGTATCAGAGCGCTTTACAGGAAATATCACAGTGTACAAACAAAGTCAATGTGCAGAAGTATACAGAAACTGTACAAAGGGATGTAGAGGGACAGGGGTGATGGGAACATAGGGGTATTGGGGATACCAAGGTAATATTGCAATCAAAATTAGATTCAGTAAAGAAATTAAAGGTCCCGTAAATTCTCTGCGGGGAGGGTTGGTGATCTGAGAAGAACGATAGTCTTAGAAACATCAGATTCGTGGTCAGGCATGGCGGGCATTAGGCAAGGAATTTACCCATGAGGAAGGTTTTGGCCTCCTTCTTGAAGCGTGCTAGAGAAGGGATTCTTCGGATGGCCGGTGGGAAAGAGTTCCAGATTCTGGGTGCTGTCCCGGTGAATGCCCCATTGTAGGTTCTTTTTTTCTGTAAAAAGGCGGGTTGTATATGTATATAAAGCGGCTTTCAGTCATCAATTGGTCTGCTGAAGTGTCAATAACATTTTGCTTTTGCCCACTACAGCATGGGTCAGTGGGTCAGCCCACTTGATAGGGTATCTAGCTTTCTGAGTGACAGCTTTTTGCCTGATCACCAATGCTTTAAATTGGCAGGTACTGTCCGGTGCTCAGTACTTGAACTTCTTCAATTGGAAAGAGAGAGTAGCAGCACTTCTTGGCGCTGGTACAATATTATTAATATGAGAGTACCGGCACTTCTCAGAACCAAGCAGGTACTCGGGAGAGTGAATACCTGCACTTTTGCATTTACATTTAAAGCACTGCTGACTATGTGTACAGCTACCTGAAAATGAGTGCAATTCAGTGCCAGCACAGGCATACCTGGGATGCTGGGGCACTCGTTTTTATTATATTTATTAGCCAAATATTTAAATACATTTCGAGTGTTTGGGAAAAACAAGCATTGGAAATGCAATAGGTCTCATATTTTTTCAAGTTAGGGCTGTTGATATTGTAAATGGCAATGTCTTTTACCTACCAAGGAAGGAGAGAGGTAGCAACAGAGGGATTGTCCAAAGTAAACCAAACAAGAGAGTCTTTAAAAGCAAGTGGTTCAAATGCCTGAGACAGGAGGTGGGTGCAGCCGGGGAAGGGAAGCTACTTCAAGGAAAAAGGATCGGGGTATACTGCTGTGAATCCTAAAACAGGACATGGGCCTGCCCAGCTCCATTCACAAGTCACATTCCTGTTTGTGGAAGAGAGGAGTGGGGGCTGGTGAACACACGCAGGGCCTGGAGAGACTACTCCAAGAACATGCATACTGCAAAACAGCCACTGCCCGACCAAGACATGGACACGTCAAAATAAAAAGCTTGTTATTTTAACTGACTTTGGTGTGTTATGTTATCCTAGCCTGAATGTATGATGGTCCTGCATATGCCTTGCTTCTCTTACAAGTTTCTTTCTTGTAATCTTGCGGTCTTTCAGTGGGAGCAGTCATGGAGTAGGACAGCCTTGCCAAGAACAGAGGTGTGGAATGTACTTTTTGGTCTCGAAGTGCAGTTTTGTGGGCAGTGATGCACACATGTGCTCGGTGTTGGACAATGAGAGATGAAGTATGTGAATCTATAAGCAGCTGTGCACAATTGTGCATTGTGTTGGACATTGATGAGAATTATGGAGTTCTTACTATTGGCCTTGACATGGCCTCATGTCATCCTTTCTTCTGACTCTGCTTGGCGTCAGCTTTTTCTGCATGCACAGCAGTGCTTGCAAGTTGTTTGAGTTAATCACATTCAAAAGTCTTTTTGTTTTTGAGAGAGATTGTTTGGAATGTACCCGGAAGGCTTTGTGAGCTTCGTCAAGATAAAGGCTGTAATATCCGAGATTTGGGGAAGGGGACGTGAGAACTCCTTCTAGCCATGGAATGCTTGCTTGGAACCTGGCCAGTTCTGGTAAGATTCCTCTGGCAGGGGGGGGGGGCTTTCTCAAACCTTTTAGTGTGTTTTGCGATAAAGCTGAGGGGTTGTGGACTTAGAAGCCGGGAGTTTGGAAGCAGAATGGGAACGGACACGTCTACCTCGGAGCGTGGTCCATGGTTGCTGAGGCTCTCAATCACGGCTGTTTAACTTCCCCAGACTGAAATGCAGTGTTTGCACCAGGTGAAGTATTGAGTTTTGGTTATTTCCATAGTGATGCTTGGCCAGTGGCTTTGATCATTTAATGTGTTTTCTTTGTGATGTGTGAGTGAGTCAAGGTGTACCTCCGAAGTAATCATGTGATGTGTGTGTGAATATATATATATCTTTCTGATCCAGTACATAATTTCATATTATTTGCTGCTTGTTTATTCATCAGTATTATTCATGCATTATATTTGCCAAGTGTGTTAATATTGCTTGCATATAAACATAAATATCTCTTTGTGTATTTGAATCTTGTGCATTTGGCATCTGGGAAAGCCTGTCTGTTAGAGAGCATTGTGTAAAATAAAACCCCAAGCCTTATTCGAAAAGAGAGAGTTCCTGCATTTTGTAAAATAAAACCCTTTTCTAAAGGTGTTCTTTGTTTTGTGTTAAAGTCTTTAGCTTCACCCAGTGTTGAGCCACCGTGTGGGAGCTGTATTATCTGATAGGCTAAAGCAAGACAATCGTGCTTTTAATTTTTTTTAATAATATTTTTATATTGCTTCCTTCACACAAATAATAACAAATGTTTGCTACAGCAGAATAGCTTATTGTTTAAAAATGTAACCAGTAAAATGGCAGCGATATTTTAATTAAAACATTTTAATGTAGGCCATGGCAGTTACAATTATGTGGTCACGTTTTCATTTGTCCCTTTTTTTCTACCTTTATGCTTGTTATAACAAATAAAAATATATTCCTTGCATAGCCTGCCAAGGTCAGACCTACTGGCTTTGCCAATGCTTCTTTATGGTTGTGAATAGTTTGCAAGTCATCATTCTTTTTATCACACCACTATACATCAGATAAAATGCTGTGTGAGCTGTAGTTTGGTAGGGTCTTCTAGCTTGTGTCTACGGTGGTCGAAGGCTGCAGCTAGTAAAAGGTTTGTGGAGGATACGAGAACATGAGTGAAATTTTGAAGCAGGAAAGATGTCAGATGTGAGAATTGTGATTGGTCATTAGATGAAGGTGAGAAAACCTGGTATTGTGGACGCTTTATCAGAAAATGTATTTCCCGGCTGCGAAAGTCTTAAGGCAGACTGCAATGTGACATTAGTTGTGAAGGTAGGAATTCTTTAAAAGGGGCTGGATGGTGATATAAAGTCTTACTGTTGAGGGCATAACAAACACCGTTCTTCTTAATACCACCTTAACTGGCCTTCAAAGTACAAAAAATAAGGGAGGACATTAGGGACATTAAACTCAATATGATATGAAATGTGTGAACTGCATATGATGACTCGGACAACATCCATCAGTGGCTGCTAAATACCTTTGTGGAACTTGTGATCACTTTTTCGACTGTCTCGCACCCCTCACACAGAAATGGAAGGGCTGGGTGGGTTCCCTTGATGACATTGACAGGGGCAAGATATCTGTTTGGCCCCCTGGGAACTTGCCATAGCCTCAGGCCAATCTTCTCAGAGAACCATCAAACCTAAATAAAAAGTCAACGCTTTATGTGGTGATCTTGAATGGGGAGTTGTTAAAGACATTTCAGGTTCAGAAAGTTGTTAAAAAAAATCTTTCACATAGCACAATCCCCTTCACAATCAACAGTAGTGGTGATGTGGTGCACTCAAGGCTAAATGAGGCAAACAGCCTTCATCCCAGAATCTCCACTCATCTGGTTAATAAACTGCATATAGCTCAAAACACAAGTGTTAGTATGGCTTTGTGTCCATGGTGCATCAGAGGGGAGTAGATCATACAATCTGACCTCCCACTGATTCAGAGTGATGGATCATATTTGCTTCTTGGTTTTCTGCCTATTTCTCAAAGCGAATTAAGGGAAAGAGTCTGGTCACCTGGCTGCTAAAACATGCTTAGTTACACATACCAAACCAGAAGACACTTCTCACCATCTACAGATATTACAGACAGACTATAGGATTTGGTTTTTCCATTTGTAGGTCCATGATAGTGCATGTACAGAAGAAATCAGGCTTAAAGACTATAAACCAAGGTTTAGTTCCATCCTAAAAACACTCCACCCAAATAAATGATGTGCAAGTTTGCTTTCATTGCTACTGAGTTGTCGTAAACCTAAGCCACTGTTCTCATCAAGTTAACATGGTGCCAAGAGACATTATTTTAGAGAGAGTGAGTGTGAGTGTGTGTGTAGGTGTGTGTGTGTGTGCGTGTGTGCGTGTGTGCGTGTGTGTGTGCGTGTGTGTGTGTGTGTGTGCGTGTGTGTGTGTGTGTGTGTGTGTGTGTTATACAGTCAGTTAATCAACCAAGATTAAAGTGAAGGGAAGAGTGTCTTTTTTTACATGCCAAAGCGTGTGCTATGGCAAATGGTTGGTAGGTTGGTTACTGGTGATGTTAAGAGTGATTTTTTGGGGGGTGATGAACTGTCAACATGTTGAATAATTGGAGCCCAATGTAGAAAATTAGTTTGTCATGGTTAAACTGCAGAGCTAAATCACTTAGGAGAGACAGTTCCCAATGTGGATTAATTGGTGAGACTTAGTGAAGAAGGGGTATCTTAGAGGGACCAGGGTGTACCCAATGCACAATTGAGTTTCTAAGTGTCATGGTTGTCTGTACATCTTAAAGATTATGGGCCTGACTTAGATCTCGGTGGGTAGGTTAGTGGCGGATATCCCGTCCTCTGTAATATAAATCTTATAGGATGTAATGGGATTGATATTTGGGCGGACGGGATAACCAGCACCGTTCAATAAACCATTCGCCAAGATCGAAATCACACCCTAGGTTCTGAAAAGAGGTGCTATGTTTGGTTGTCTTTATATGTGTGTTTCTTTTTTAAAGGGAAAATAGTGGGTAATGGTGCTGTGTTTCCCTGTTTTCTGTGACCTGTTGTCAAAAGTGGAACTCCATGGTTGAAGGAGGCTCTAGGATAGAAGTTGGCAGGGGCAGTCCTGCTAGAAAAACTAAACTCTATTCACATCATCTACCTTATTCATACTTGCTTAGGTGAAGTTCCAGTATACCTTGATGGGACAAGAGGTGCTTGGTTTCAGAGCCCTTCTCATATCCTCTTAAAATAACATCAAATACCCTGTCTGATTTTTCTAATTAGGGACCTTGGTTTTATGGTATTTATTTTTTGGACAATTCCATCTGTATTTATCTACATTTATTTTTTGCTCATTTTATCTGTATTTATCCATATTTATTTTGTGCTTAGTGAACAAAATGAAGCTTCAATGGGTACGTTTCCATGTTTATTTAGCCGACAAACGGTTACTCATGTTTGAATGTAAATGAGTTTAAGCCATTACAGTACAATAGTCATATGAAATCATTTGCATTGCAAAACAGCTTAACCAGCTATACTATTTCAGTTATTTTAGCTACATTACTTTTTTTTTAACTCCCCTACCTGACTATCTACACAGCTATTGACCTAGCACGCATGATTGACAGTAATGAAAATTGTCCTTTGCCACTCAGTGCTGTTACCACGCAGGTCTTTACCATGTACGCCACTGAATGAATACATTAAAAGCTATTTGTAGAGTGTAACTGCTGCTTCAAAAGAAGAGTCCTGGTGCTTGTGATGTCAGGTAGGATCAAAATTACAGTTTACCAAACAAAACAGTCTTCAGCTGAGCTGTAAACAGGCTTAGAATGAAGGGAGGTTGGAAGGGCGTTCCAGAAACTGGGAGCCGGAAAGAACTAAGACCTGTCCCCAGATCTGGCTTTGTGAAATCATTACAATGAAATGGTTAATATACATCAGGTAAGTGTATAAGCAGTCCTCGAAAAATCATAAAAATGTTACTAAACCTGTAGGTCGAGTAACTTAAATCATCTACTCAACTTAAGTGTAATGTATTTGACCCGTAAACTGGTCTCAAATTGTGGGATCATTGGCAAATATTTTATTTTAAAGAGTCTCCCTTTTCTTTACTCTCGCATATGAGTGCATCTTCAAATGTGTGAGTACAGCATTTCTGCTGTACAAAACAAAACTCTTGTTTGGTATATAGATTAAACATTTGCTCTGTGTGTAATAAAAATCCAGCCCACATATAGGGTACATAATAATTCTGACTTGCCTCTCAGTTTTCTAACGGAATTGCCATTAAGACAGTGGCAGGAGTGTTTCTCAGTTCATGTTTAAACACTAACTTTTAATAAATATATTACTAAAGAATGATGTGGTAGCGCACTATCATTTACACGCAATACATTTCCAAAAATGGCTAATATCCTTCCCAGTACTTTGCAGCTTTACTGATAAAACTATATAGTGTATTAACAATATTATGTAAAAATGGATTCAGAAAGCATTTATAATTTGCATATCACTAAGTAAAGTGCTCTGATTTGTTTTTCATCATATTACAAAATGGGCTTTCACAACTACTGAAATATAGATATTTTGAAATGTTGGTACAGTTGACTTATTAGCTATATAAATGTGTTGTGAAAACCCTGATACCATACAGCCTTTCATTTCTTACTTTGTACAGCAGGTCAGACAGTTCACTTTACAAACTCCAGGAACTTTGCAGACAGAGAAGGAAAAGTAGTTTCAAACTCACTGAACACAGAGCAAATGTGACAAGATAGAAACGAGATTTAAAGGTGTTGTTATTGCTCCTTCACTTTCTGACTGAACAGAACACCTGTCCTTTGTCAACTCACCAGAACAGGCGGGTAGGTCCTACATATAGCTGTGACTCGCCATAGGGAGTACGTTTTTAGCGGCGTTTATACGTATACATATATAGGTAAATATATACAAATACATATATATTAGGTATTTGGCTTTAGGTGTTTTTAGTGTATTGGTTGGAAGTATGGTTTAAGGGTTTAGAGGAGGGTAAGGGCATTGGGTGGCAAGAGGGTTTAGGGATTTGGGATGGGTAAGGGAATAGGGTGGTAAGGGTGTTTTTAGGATTTAGCGGTATGTAGGGTATTCGGTAATAAGGGTGTTTTTAGAGTTATGGGGTGTGTAAGGGTATTAAGGGATGTGGGCGTTTTTAGGGTTTGGTATAAGTAAGTGTATAGGGTGACTAGGGTGTTTTTAGGGTTTGGGGTGGGAAAGGGTATAATGTGGAAAGGGATTTTTTTAGGGTTTAGGAATGGCTAAGGGTATTGGTTGGTAAGGGAGTTTTTAGGGTTCAGGGGTGGGTGTGGGTAATGGTATTGGGTATTAAGAGTTTTTAGGGGTGGGTAAGGTTTTTTAGGGTTTATTGTTGGGTTGGTTTAGGGGTTGATATGGATTTCACTTACCCGATATATACTTACCATTTTGAGGTAGACGATATAGTTGTATGTCATACAACTATATATATATGTAGGTCATATTCGTTGATTATTTTCTGATATAAATGTAGGCGAATAAGCATGGAATAATTGTAAATCTATGAAAAAATAACTGTATTTACATCTGGTGTACAAAGGATCACATTAAAACTTGACTATTTTAAAACTACTCAGTTTACAAGTTTGTTTGCACCGTAAATTCTCAAGACCAGTTCAAGGACAGTGTTTTACATTTTTAAATTTGATCATAAGACAATTATCAAAGCCTGCTGACCATTGGACCTTTTAGGTGGCTTCTGAGAAAATGTTGAATTTCCCTCCAGGAATGCTCCTGTGCTTTGCCGTGGGCTGTCAACTCCCCTCCCCACAAAACCGGTAGTGGGAAAATGGGAGCAATTGCAATGCGACAAAGAGGCGAGCCCGGAGGCTCTATTAGATGGCCAGCACCTGGGTAGAAGAGGAGGCGACCGTTTGTCTTCCCGTTCCTCTTGAGCCGCACAAGCACCTCATCTGCATACAGTTTGCTGTTGTAGTTCCGATCATCACCACCCACGATAAACAGTAGGGAACCGGAGGCTCTTTCCACAGGGAGTATACAGTCCTGATGTTCCGGTGCATGGGGATCCACCAACACATCATATATTTCCATTGCTCCATAACTGGTGGTGCGGACACGCTCTGGAACATATGGCGACCCATCGATACAGAGGTCCCGGTAGCGTAGTGTCATGCCATTGATGCTGTTGGTACCGTTAATGCAGACAGTAGCAGACACCTGTTTTAGGAAGGTCGCCATGGCCAAGGCAATCTCTGCTCCTTTGCAAACAGACACCACACCAACAGTGGGACCCAAGACCTATAAAACAAACATACTTGTGATCAAGAAATTGACTGCAACATAGTGTAATGCTAATTTTTATGATTTTGTTTCTCAGAAACTAGAGAATGGATTACAAAATCTTTTACAGACTATGGCATTACATCTTCTACGAAAAAGCTGACCAGTCAAGACAGAGTGATCTGACATTTTACCTTTAGGAATGGGGGGGGGCTCACTTCTGTACCACACACTGTAGACACTGTATGATTCGTCTCCAGACAGTTCACAGCTATTTATCGGATGCCAGCCTGGTACCTTCCACAGCGCTGCCAACTTCTTGCACAATTCCTATTGTTTTGTTCCAATTTTATTCAGTGTGAACTTGATCCAAAGGTATTGGAGCGTTTTAAATGAGCACCAGTTTCATTACACAAGGACATACTCATATTTTAGTAGGCATGGCAAGATTAAGGGCCAGATGTAGGTGGTTCATTACCGGTCAGTAAGCCCGAAATTCGGTAAATTTCAGGCTTACCAACCGGTATTGAGCTATTTCCAATGTAGGTGATGATTCGTTAAATACAGAATCGGTATTTACCGATTCTGTATTTACCAAATCATTATTTACCGAATCGGGTATGTAGGAAGCACATTTAAGAGCGCTTATGTGCTTTAAGGATTTGTTATTTACCGCCAACTACAAGTTGGTGGTAAATATCGAAAACCTTTAAAAAAGCAATTTTGTGCTTTTTGAACTGTGCCATGTGGCAGACAGGTATGTGTGCCGCACGTGCACACATGCACGTTTCAGGGGTGCAACAGGATGTCAATGTGACACCCTGCCACCCTTGAATGTGTTCCCCATATTACCGAATCAGTATTTACAGATTCGGTAATTTCCATTCATTCCTATGGGCCTCCAGGCCTAATAGGAATGAATAGGAATGACTGAATCGGTAAATACTGATTCTAAAATACCGAATATTACAGATTCGGTAATATTTACAGAATTGTTTGCTACATACCATTTACCGATTCTGAAATACCGAATCGGTAAAATTCGGTATTTTAGAATCGGTAAATGGCAATTATCTACATATGGCCCTATGTGATTTACCCAGGATCAGTGGATTTTGAGATGAAGCAGAGGATCGAACCGGATTCCCCAGTTCCAAAGTCGGCAGCTCTGGTTATTACGCCACATCCTCTTCCCACTGAAAATCAAGTTCTGAATGGTTAAGAAGATCTAATTTAGAGTTTGATATAGATTGTTAAATGTCAGAGCCACTGTAAAACATTCACTACAAATTTAAAAAGTTTTCAGTAATGAAGACTGCCTTTATTGTTTACTACAGAGACATTGTTTTATCACTAACTTTCATTTTGTTGACTTTGCAAAGCTTGACTTGGATTCGTTTTATATATGCACTGAGCTTGAGCTTTATGGACGAAGATGTTCTAACGTAACAAGAAGGGAGGCACTCATTTGATGAATCAGAGTTTTTTTAGAAGGGATTGGAAATAGGAGTATTGGTGGATGTAGGGCGTGTTTGTGTTTCTTACAAGGTCGCTCTGCACCAAACGGTTCTAGGAAATTAATTTAGCTGCCAACCTGGGAGGTAAAGCACTTAGCACTCTAGACTACTCGAGTCATATTGAGAATGTGCAGACTTCCAAAGGCAAGCCCTGTCCATGGCCATGGCCAGAGACCCTTGCCGTATATGGGCATTTTCTGCATGAATGGCTCTTACCATTTCAGAAAAACCAATCCATAGAAAGTTTTTTTGAGATAGACTTCTGCATACTTATTTTTTAAGGTCTAAATTAGTATTTCAGATTATATCTTTTACATTGTCAAGCAATTACTTAGGATGCTTTTAATTCGCTTATTTCTTACCACTCCTAAACATCATCCATCTCTGCCCTCTAAAAATGCCTGCACACATAAATAACCCCCATCTCCGAACCCTGAACTCTTAAAGTCCTTTCTACACCGGCACTCTATCTCTTAACCTACAGCGCCCTCAGTGTCGCTAAACTCCACCCATTCCTGAACCCTAAAAATCCTGCCCCACTTCTTAACTCAACTCATCCATGAAACCTAAAATCCCACCCATAAAAAGTGTTGTATCCTGTGTATTTTACAATACTTTCTTCCTGAGTGCTCTGCTCGTTGCTGCTCAGCCAGTGTGTGAGGTAATTAAGAATGTTGAGTGTGTTTATGCGTGGATGAGTAAACAGTTGGGAGTGAATGCGTGGGTCCACCAGCAGAGATGCTGCTCCCTGTGGGGCTTACTCAACAGCTTACTTACCATCTTACCAGCTACATGGAACTGACTTTAACTAAGTATTAATAAACCTCTTCTTATAGTTCCATATAGGTTCCCAATATAGGCTCAGGTAATCACCTAACCTTTCACCTATATTCTCCCCTACCCTTAAACAGCAGACCGGTTCTTAGTGCTGACCTTTTATCTAGTTATGGTAATGTCCAAAGTTGACATGGGGTTTTCTCCGAAAAGCTTACGCCTCATTCATTTTGAATGAGGATTCTTGGACTCACAATAGGACAGCAGGCCTCCCATCTCCTGCATAATAACTATGTACAAGGGTCATTCTTTCCGTAATCCTAGCCCGACATGACAAAGCAAGGTATATCCCCAGAGGGTACCACTTTGGGAGATATATACATATCTCTAGCTGTGATAGTGAGAGGAGAAAAGGACTTCCATGTATTTATTTATTTTTAACATTTATAAAGCGCACTGTAACCCTACGGGCATCCTGACGCTAAAATACCAGAAGAGGCTAGCACGTAAACTGTAGAACTAAACTAGGCGACACACTGACGCGAGAAACTGAGGCTCCTGAACGCAGACACTCCAGCTCGAAGTGGTCTGACATCCCTTGCCGGGTGTCCATCTTGGGACCAAGATGGGGTCCCACAGTCGCTTACTTCAGGTAATGGGGTCGACTTTATCCTAGAGGGATTCTTGGCTTTACACCCACATACATGCTAGGTACACTTGGGTATATATTTAGGGTCGCATCATAGGTGTACGCCAGCTAAGAGAGAGAATACTTTATTGTTTGATTAATAAAAATCATTACAATGGTGGAAATGCATCAATAGAAATGTATATCGAACAATTGTTAAAATATTTACACATAGGGCAGTAAACAAGCGTTAACTAGACTCCAGTGTCTTTGCTTACATTATTTCCTTGTGCTCTTTTAGAAGCAGCCTAAATGCGGCCATCTAATACATTGATACCGTCGCGAACAAATAGTAAATAATAAGAGGATGTGAATTTCAACAATAAATAATTATTTGAAACCTAATATTCTCTATTTGTTCATGCTATTAAAATGTTGACTCCATCTATATGAGGAATCCTTTTTCTTAAGACACAGTTAAGAGCCGGAGTGATCCATTCTAGTTTTAACATCAACTAAAAAGATGGGGCAAGACATTAGTCATTGTTAAAAAGCTGCTAATTAAACCATTAATGGTGCAATTATATTTGTAAATATGTAAAAACCCTACATAACGTAATTAAAAACTTCAAGGTCACACAAAGCACAGGACAATAAATAAACAATGTGCAAAATACCATATTCTGCCGCTGTCAAATAGAACAGTAGAGTAAAAAGATTGGCAAAACCACATCGTGCTTGGTTCTCCCCATTACGAATTAACAGCTGTTAGCCTGCTGGCTCGTGCAGTTTAAAAGTCTTTTTACTGATCTTGTAACAAAGTTAGTGAACCGGATGTTGAGCACTGGAATGTCCGGATTGATAGATGCAAGAATGGCTTGGCAACAAGAGCGAACTACAAGTTTGTTCCATTCGCCCTTTAGCAAGGTCTTTCGATTGTTAAGAAGTGCAGGACAAAGAGATAACACGTGCTCAGTTTTTCCCTTGCTGCTCTCACAACCCCTGGACGTTATATTGGTTATTGTGTGGCGCCAACCTGGCAAGTGATACAGGAATGGCCATTCACCCATTCTGAGGGCCCCATATTTTTTTTCCACTGCACTGAGTAGGTGCACGACATGTGAGGCGGACAATATGTGAGGCGCCACAACCCCTGGCCTAAACCCCAATATGACCGACCAGGAATGCTTACGTTGTACCAGTTGGGCTCTGTCCGAGTGGAAGGACCAGGAGCGGACATTGTTTTTAACGTAGGTTTTGAGTGCCTGCTGGAATGGGTTGGAGATCCAAATTTCTTCTGCATCCAGGAGTTTAAAATAATCTTGTAGAGAACGCCAGTACGGTCTCCCAAGCTGACAGGCTAAAATTTCCTGCCACAAAAGGCCTCCAAGCTTCCTGATGAATGCTCCAGCCCCTACCGCTCCATGTTCTTGGAGATTAAACTCAAGTCATATTTGGGCGATGGATTAGGTTTTTAGAAGGCTCAGCACTTGTTTAAAAATTCTTGTTATTTTGTTCACAAGGCTGGTGTCTTTCCCCTGCATGATCTCCTGACCGTAAGTGAGGTAATTGATGTTTTTTTGCCGGTAATCAAAAGAGAGAGAAAGGACTAGGTAGCTAGTCCGTATCCCCAGGGATTATATGTATTATCAACAAGGACTAGCCTGATTGTGAAGAGACTCAGATTTGTATGTTTAGGGGTAAAACATTTGGTTTGATCAGGAAGCCCTCACCCACCAACCTAGTTGGTGGCATGCTTCATCATCAGGCCCACCCAGTGACACCGAATGTGCCCCGGGTGTGCTTCGACGCCTGAATACAGCGGAGCAGGTATTTTACTGAGTGTGCAGTGTAGTGTAGTGGCGTGAAGATGAAGATTAAAAGCTATACAGTGGTCCCAGTACCCGAGGGTAATAAGTATTTTATTAACTGGGCCTTAGCATTAAAGAAGGCTGATGGATGTATAGGAGTATAGATTATGACATCCTGCATCCAGGTGTGGTCTACATTTTTCAGCCAGGCCTTTATTTTTGAAACTGGCTTTCCTCAGTACCATTAAATAGGTGATAGTGCAGTCTTAATTTTAAGTGAAAGTGCAGTCTTAATTTTAAGTGAAAGTGTAATTGGTAAAAATGTGTGGCACTCGCTAATGTTCTATATATGTGTGAGGGGGTTTCCCTCTTTGAGCATTAATTGGCTAGTTGCCGCCAATGCGGAATACCGCGGCAGGACAACAGGTTCGCTACAGGTCCCGACCGAAAGTCTCGGTCAAAACCTCTGCCAGGTGATTCCATGAAACATTTGCGATCTACCATCCTTCTACTCTGTTAGTGCTTATAATCATTTATTTCTGTTACTGTCAAGTAGATGTTTCAGCCCATCTATTTTATACTAGAATGATGCTGGTTCAATAAATGCTTATTCAAAAACATGCCCATCGTTTATTCTGGGTATTTCTCCTAAATGAAGTGAGCACAAGTGACTGAGCAAAAAGTAGTAGACTGTTTCCACGATCCTGAGGGATCAGGGTTGCCATGTTCGATAGTTGCCAAGAACTATTCTCTCCTTGGTAAGAGGAGTTTCTAGTGGCACTGTGAGCTAGCTGGTATACAGGCTGACATATTCAGTAGGGATGTCTATAATCAGTCTGACTCCAATCCTACAGTATATGTTGTCTAAACGCACAGATCCTATATAGTGTTTATAGGAACTGCATGACACCTGGACTACTGGATTCACCTCTTTTACAACACTGGTGACGATGAAGGAAAGACACCATGCTTGAGGAACAAGGTGTAGAGTTATTGAGGTCTACAGTAAAACTACAGAAGAAACTAAGAGATACATTTAGAGTGAAGAAAACAAACCCTGAAAGAAACAGAACGTCCTGATGCCCGACCACTGTCCCCTTTGTCGGACAGCCCATAGCCTGGGCGTGTATCTGTTATTTTTTCTAAGTTTAAATCTTTATTGCACATTATTCAATCAGTCGCAGCCATTTGCCTACAACCCAGGGGCCAGCAGCATGTTGTTATGGTTAATTATACACATCTATTAAGCCAACAACCCCTAGGGCAGGCAGCAAAATTGTGTACCAATAATTAAAAGATACTTTATGCATAAAGAAAACTGATAATGCAACCCATAAAATTAAACCAAACATACTCAGCCTGCATCATTGGAATGCTGACAGATATACTCGAAGTTATGAAAGGTCGTTTGGAAGTCAATGTACGGTGGGATGTATAATCTATCCAGCGTGTGGGATGTATAATCTATCCAGCGTGTCGCATGATAAACTCCCGGTAGACCCGCGCTCCCTGCAAACAAAACTCTACATTTTAGACAGCTGCAGTGTGATCATTGCTATGTATGTCCGGGGGGGACTCTGGATTGGCATCCGCTTCTTTAGCAAGCATATATGACGTATAAAGTCCCAAGAAATTCTTGGGTCTACTCCTGGGAGAAAATAATTCGCAAAAATTCTCAGTCTGTGTGCAATAGTAAAGCATGTAGTGTGACCATTGTGTCATCGTGGGCAAGAGGCCCCTAGACCAGCACATCGCAACTCGCAGCTTAGCTATGAGAAGTCCCATATCACCTAATCTACGTACTGACTTAGTGTTTTAGAGTACCCTAAAAGTGCCCGAATCAGGTCTGGGCTTAGCTCTGTATGTACCATGTCCCCAATTCCCGAAAAATGGACTCCCAGAATGTATCCCCCCCCCCCCGGGCACTGCCACGCTAGGTGGAAGAAATCCGCTAGGTGCGCTCTACATCTCTCACAAGCCAAGGTATCCCTTAAACCATATCTATGTAATATCTCTGGGGTGTAGTAGACTCTATTCACATACTTGAAATTAATCAATCTGTGTCTTCCGTGCAGGGAAATGCTTTGTGTACTGCTGCAGCAATACGTCCACATGTCGTCATCAATGTTTTGTTGTAAATCTCGTTGTCAGGCCAGCCTGGCTTTAGTGAAGTGGTATGCTCTGTGGGACATTGCTAATTTATATATATTAGTGACCATTTTGCGGGGTGACTTTGCTCTAATTATGTAGGAACGCTCCAGCACTTCAGGCGGTTCCAGCAGTTTGTCTCCTAAAATTACACACAATGCCCTCCTCACTCTATGAAACTGAAACCGTTGCAACATATTGCTAGAAACAACCGGATCCCTTACCTCTTAACAAGACTTAACTACTCCGTCTTGGAATAAGTCCCCAGCCGTCCGTATATTCAATGATTGTAACACACGTACAACCCCTTTATCCCTACACCGGGCCAACCATATAGTCCATTCAATGGGCATGTCCGGGGAATATAGCAGCGCACCCGCCTGCAATTGCAACATGCTATGCCATGCATGTTGAGTCGAATTGACAGAGTCCAAGATCCGCCTCCGATCAAAAGTCGTGGCCGGAAGAGGGTTTGCAAAAGTTTTTCCATGCGGAGAAACGGTATATCAGGAGAGCCATGCATCCAGTAATAATCCAGAGCGCCTTGCGCCATTCTATAATATAAATTAAAATCTGGCACACCCAACCCCTCCAAATAATACGGTAGTGTGAGTATCCGCCAGCTCACCCTTGCCTGCTTGCCGGCCCATGCCAATTTTACCAATTGTTTGTTGACTCTCTGAAAGAAAGAACAGGGTAGCACCATAGGTATGTTTGTGAAGAGGAACAAAAAACGAGGCAGGACCACCATCTTCATAATTGAGATTCTACTTAATAAAGAAAGAGGTAACCCAATCCAAGTGTCAACATCACCCTCCAATCTGCTTACTGCGGTGGCGTAATTTTCTTTAAACACGATCTCCGAGTCTGTATGAAGGCGGACACCAAGATATCGTATCGCTTCAGTGGACCATTGCTGTGGATAGTCCGGCTCAAATGGTATTGTGGCCAGTGTGAGAGGGAAAATTATGGATTTTGACCAGTTAACACGTAGGCCCTATAGCGCCCGAAGTGCACCAGCTCCCTAAGGACCAAAGAAAGATTGTTTTCCGGTACGCAGACATATAATAATGTGTGATCCGCATAGGTAGACACATTGATCTTCTAGGTTGGGAAGCAAATGCTTTGATGGCTATGGTACTCCCTTAATGCACACGCGAGAGATTCAGCTACCAAGGCGTATAAGATTGGGGACAATGGGCAGCCCTGCCTCGTTCTCTAGTTATCGGGATAGTATTGGTTACTAGGTAGCCTATTTTGATACGAGCCGTGGGGGAATTATAAAGCACTCCAATCAGTTGGAGGAAGACTGGGCCCAGTCCCATCCTAGTTAGAACTTGCCGCATGAAAGGCCATTCGACAGAATCGAACGCCTTCTCCATGTCGAGGAAAACCGTAACTGCTGCAGTGTCCGGGTTGGTATGTTGTATGGTACCAAACACCGAACGGAGATTTTATGTAAGGTTCCTGTGCTGAATAAAAGCCGCCTGTTCAGGGGCAACTAAAACTGGCACCAGTGGCACGAGCCGATTAGTGAGTATCTTAGCGAATAACTTGGTATCCACATTAAGCAGGGAGAGCAGACAATATGTTCCACATTTGTCCAAGGGTTTACCCGGTTTGGGGATAGTAACGATTAACGCTTCCCTCATTGGCGGCAGCATTGTGCCGACACAGACATGTCGTCAAAAAGCATTAAGATGTATCAGAGTAATATATCAAGAAAGGTTCTATAAAAACCAACTGTGAGGCCATTCGCTCCCGGGGGGCTCGCGCCAGGGGCAATACAATCTCATCCTTTTCTATAGGTCGCATGAGAAACTCCCGGTGAATGTTAGTGAGAAACGGTAATTGAATATGCGTGAGATAGGAAAGAATTTTTTCCTCCGAACCAGACGACCAAGACGAATACAATTCTGCGTAAAAATGCCTAAACCTATATACTATCGCCACCTCCTCCATCAAAATCTCACCATCCTCCGACTTGAGTTCAGTGATCTGCGTTCTACCTCGTTTGGCTTTCACTATTTGTGCTAATACAGAACCCGGCCTGTCCCCTTCACCATATACTCAGCCGTGGCATATTTGCCCAGATGCAGCATCCTGATATTCGCCCAGTAGGTCTTTGATATCCTGCGTTATCGCCTCCTCATTACACACCTGCTGGCGCTGTTCCAAGACACCTACTTTTCGCTGGAGGCCAGCCAGCCTCTGTCTAACAGATCGCAGTACACCCGAGTGTTTTGCCATGGCTACTCCCCGGATGTAGACTTTAAAGGTTTCCCAGATAACTTGAAAACTATCCACGGATCCCACATTTGTAATGAAAAAGTTTTCGATAGCTTCAGCCATGTCGTCTTTAAAGACAGGGTCCAGCAATGAATAAGGTGGAAACTGCTAAGAGAATGGTGGAACCGTCTTCGTGGGCACGTTAAGTACCAGCAACAGTGGAGAATGATCCGATAGTGTACGAGGGAGTATCAAGCATTCACGGATGCGACCCATAAGAGGTGAGGATATCAACCAATAATCTATACGAGTGTGTAAATTATGATAAGCTGAAAAATGTGTGAAGCCACCTCTAGCCGGACTTCTCGTTCTCCAGACATCGCACAGAGCCATGCCTAACATCACACTTTTCCAGTGCCCTGGCTGCCGTAGATGGTCACTTTGCCAGTCCCCACGATCTATCCAGATTCGGATTCCTGATTAAAGTCCCCCCAAAGAGAGCATGCATCCGGATACCTATATACAATGCTAGCAAGGGTATTAAAAAAACTCTGTGCAGTCGTAATTTGGTCCATAAACATTTACTACAATGAGATCAACACCTTTCCCTTGACACTTGGAGATCACAAAACGGCCACTGCTGTCTGAGTGTAATTGTACCATTGAAATAGCCGACCAGAGGTTAACCCATGTTAGCACCCCCCTTGCATGCGTAGTGAACCCTGATGTGTTAATGTTGCCTAAAAGTCCTCTACTTCGCAGCAACGCACTGGTTAACAGCAGATGTGTTTCCTGTATCAGGGCAATAGCAATATTGTGCCTGTTAAGATAATTCAACACTTTGAGCAGTTTCCGATGATCATTGAGCCCACGTACATTCCATGTAAGTGCGCGCAGGGAGCCTAAAGTCTCTAACGCATGGGCATTACTGTGTCCCACCGTCATGTGTAGTGGAGCATACCTTATATCCTGACCCATACAACAGGTATATGAAACACTCATCTGATACCAGATTCGTGCCAGGCTTCGTACAGCTTAAACATCAACAGGTTCCCCATCTGCAGACCTCCCCCTCACCCACAACAGACCTCCCCCATCTTGGTCGTGATTCATTCCTTTGAACTCTCACCACCCTCCCCTCATCCACCCAAAAATCCAAATGTCCACACCCTTGTGTAATACACTCGTAGGCAGATGTTGCTCGCTCTACTATGAATAACCGTATAAACATTAAACAGTTCACTCCTGTGCATCGACAGTTCAAAGATGTGCAGCCTCTCAGACCAATTATATTTAGGCCATAACTGACATACAGGGTGAGCCGGACGAAGGTTCCTCCCTGCCCAGTCCTCAGGAGAACGTGATGCAATGTTAACCTGTATAAATTCCAACAGGCTCGTTACCTGAACCACACTCCCCCGCCCCTCCCGTCGACCGCTCCCAATATTCACCTACTTCCTGTCCAATGATCCCACAGACACGTCCCACGAGGCGGTTTTAATTGCACCAGTGTATCATATGGAAAGGAGCTGCTCCCCCAACTGTATTTTCAAAATCAAACACGTCATCACCCTCCCCTCTTTTCACCTCTCACCAAAAAAAACATACTTATCATATAGGAGTGCACTGCTCTGTCAGTCTTGGTCCTCAAGGGAACCCCAAGTAGCCTCAGCCTGTAGGTGTCGCTCCGGGCTATGACGTCGCTCCTTAGCCCAGTCTTTTAGGGCCTCTTGTAAGGATTTTGGGTCTGTGAAGATGTGGGATCGTCCTTGCCTGTTGACCCGAAGCTTCGCAGGATACAGCAAAGCGTAGTCTACGGTCATGTCGGGTAGTTGTTTTTTCATGGGGACAAATTGGTGGCGGGCCTTCTGCACTCGGATAGTAAATTCTGGGAACAATGATATTTCATAGCCCTCATAGTTCAGAGTTCGCTTTTTCCTCGCCAGTCTCAGAGCAACATCCCCATCTCTATAGTGGAGTAATTTTGCGATTATCGAATGAGGTGGCGCTCCCGGGGCAGGCATGGCCCAAGGGAGTGATACCCTCTCTCCACTACAAACATGGCCGAAAAAAAAACCCTCACCCAGCAGATTGACCAACAGGTTCTCAATAAACAGTTCCACGTTACGAGTCGCTGTAGATTCCGGCAGGCCAGTGATTCTGAAGTTGCATTGACGGGAACGTGCTTCCAAGCCCTCTGTTTTGTCGTGGAGAATTTGTAGGACTTTTCCCAGTTGTTTATGCTCTGTGTCCAATGTTGTATGCGCTTCCTCCACCTCTGTAAGTCTCCGCTCGGACATGTCCAAGCATTCAGCATGTTAGTCCAAGGGCTCAAACATTCTATCCATACAATAGGATAGGGCATCCATCTTCGTACCCAACGAGGTGATTCCGTTTTGCAGGCTTTTTTCCATAGCCACCAGCATCTCACGTATATCTGGGCTAGGGTCCTCCGGCATAGGGCTTGCCTGTCTCCTTTCTGCTCCTTCTGTAGAAGCGTCATGCGATTTTGATTGCTTTTGCTCGAATGAGAGCTTGGGCTGAGCTCTATCTACTTTACCCGTTTTGGCGCTCAACTGGACTATCCAAGCAGGGCTCTCCAGCACACCAGACCCAAGGTCTCTCACTCCAGTTGTCAGCTTATAACTCGTGGGCTCCACCAAGTTAACAAAACCCTGCCGCTGGCAACCCTATGCCAAAGCGCTGTCGTCCGCCGAGTGATACCAGCAGCTAGCGTCCCTCTACTTTCATCAGCTGGTGGGGCTTTGTTTTAGGGCACCAGGCAGCTCCTAGATGCGGAACAGCTATAGGCTTACAATCAGGTAGCGTCTCAGCTTCCGAACTCCGATCAGCCGCAGCTATCCAGGTCAGTACTGTTCTAAAGTCAAACTGCCCAGCAATTTTTCAGCGCCTCCTGACTCCGGTCTTCATTAGGCCGAACCTGACTTCCATACCCCACTCCAAGGGGCTGGAGTGAAGAATGGCGACAACCCCTGTCCTCACTGAGGTAATCTTCTGCCCCTCCGTCCAGGCACCCCAGAGCAGGACTAATACACCGGCGCAGCAAACCCCGGGTGGTCAGGCCATCTCAGTGCGTTTTGTGACAAATCCCCTTCCTCCTAACACCGCAGGACTCTCCTTGACAGGGGTTCCCTCAGTCACTCACCCTCTGAGCCAGAAGGAGCAAAGCTCATATGGTGGAATACTTCTCTGCAACTGTGCATGCAAACCACACACACAGTTGGTGGGTCCAGCGGAGGGAGGGGGTGGCCGAGGCGCCTATTTGCCCGAGCCCGCTCCCGAGATCCACTCTGAGCTCCCACCGCAGGCCTGACTCCCCGTTGGTTTTGAGGGTTGAACTAAGAACCATGGTCAGAGATGTGAGAGCTCGTCAATATGCAACGCCTGTGCCGTCCTGCTGGAGATCGGACAGCCGATCCCTGTGTTCCACTACTCCCCCACACCTCACTCCTTACTTACTCTGGGGTAGCGGTGTGTCTCTCAGGAGTCCGGTGCTCGGATTGGGAGGAGCAAAGCTGATTCCTTGCAGGCGATAGATGTCGAACAGCGCGGGATCCTGCAGCGTCTTGTCGTCAACCCGCCCCCGCGTCACACCACAGCACGGGAATTCTGGCCTAGCGAGGCGAGCAAAGTCCGGGTCGCCTAACCTCGCTTTCCCCGGTCGTTTTTTGACAGGAGGAAGATCCTCGGATTCCTGGTCCGCTCAGACGTTCAGTTCTCAGTCTGCACAACATAGGGCGTTGAGAGATCTTCGGATAAATGCTGAATGGTGCTGCGATGCGACAGAGCTGAGGGCTCAAGCGGCCATCATGGTCGCGAGCAAGCTCCGCCCCTGTGTATCTGTTATTTATGTGTTCTGTTCCCATTCATGTGAATTGGTAGATTTCAATTAAAATAAACCTGCAGCATTAAAGTGGAGTCAGCTTGCAGTGTACTGTGGGGATAACCTGCAGTGTTTATGTTAAAGGATCCAGCAAAAGAATTTGAAAAAAATAATATGGACTATTTTATATAAAATCCTTTTTAACATGTCTGTGCATTTGCTGAATGTTAAAACATGAAAGGGAAAAGGTGACAACCCTACTCGCCTATCCCAGTCTACCTTGATCCGACTCACATTCCAGCCCTGTCGAGTGGAGTTCCTGTGTGGAGATTACACCTGTCAGTGGCGAAGTGTGTAAGGGTTGAAAGATACCCTGTGCATCAATGCCCTGTGTGTGTGGTGTTGTGAACGGATCCCCTGTTCTAAGATGCCCTGTGAGTCTGGCTATGTTTAAGGGGTGTGAGACACCCAGTGTGAGGATGCCATTTGAGTGTGGTGTGTGACATCATAAGGCTTTCCCATTTGCTCTTTACTGACTCCAGTCCTTCTTTTCCCTTGTGATACTGCGATTAATAACTAGGTATTGTGTGTTCACCAACTATGTTACCGCCGTCATTCCATACTACGTGTATTAAGAGTGTATTACATGGAGTAGAATGCCGAGGGTGGAATGGTGGGAGAGCGGCCAGGGTGGACGCAGCTGTTGGTGTCTCCTGTCGTGTGTGCTGATGCCAACGTCTTGAGCAGGAATAAACTTATGGAAAGGAAATATATATGTGTCAGTGGTTATTGACACAAGAGATACCTACATTGTGATGAGACTAGATGCAATGTAAGGATAGCAGGCGAGCCTCATTTGCTGCTGAAACATGGTTTATCTTTGCTACATTCAGTGTTTCCAGAAAGTTGCATTCAGGGTATTGTGAGGAGTTCCTCATTGCTTTCCTCTCTTTACTAATTGCACAGCTGGCATCTTCAACAGATATCTTAAACACTAAGGTCCTTTCATCCCTGCCCAATTCTCATGCCTCGCTGTCCATCAAGAAACAAACCTCAAGCATGCAACCATTCTCTCTATTTTTAAAAACACCAGAGCTGGTTGCTCACTGCTACCAAAATAAAAAAAATTCTCATCGCTCTGATATTTCACGAAAACAATGAAAACCTTATTGCATGACAGAAAAGATTGTATCATATTGAACACCAGTATATTTAGATTATTGATACATTGTTTTATGGGATTACATGGATTGCCAGTTAAGCCCACTGCAGACCAAGTGTCCTTGCCACTGTGAATGTATTTTAATTTTAAAAAACTAATGCTTGATTTAAGCTCTTCCATGCTCGTGTCGGAACCGTTCCGTCACGAGCCACGGGTGGGCTGTGCTGGTGACGGTACGGTTCCGTCACTGCCCTGCCGCCACGCCTGCGCGGCGAGAATTCCGCGCCTGCGCTAACGTTCTAAAGAACGGGCGGGCCGTGACGAAACCGTTCCGTCACAAGCACAGCTCACCCGCGAGCCTTGACGGAGTGGTTCCGTCACAAGCACGGAACCGCCGCACGGCCGCCCCACCCCCTTAGCGCTGCGGCGGAATAGCCGCCGCAGGGAAGGGGTTAAAATTGTTTGAGTAAGCATGACTAGGCTTCAGCTGACATGACCTGGCCTAGTAACCTACAGTGACATTCATTTTACAGTCATTAAAGAGGACAAGGGGGAACCCATTTAATCACTCGGGACCGTGGGTAGCAAGTATTTATCAAAACAACAAAGGTCCTGAGCAAGGGAGAATAAAGAAAACTTGATATATATAGATCACAGTGGAACTCTATATAGTCTTAAAATTCCATGACCAGCCGGCCAAGGAATATTTATTGATTCAATTATTTTATGATGTCAAAGTTACAGCAATTAACCCAAACAGTATGGGTTAAATTGGGGCACAGTCCTGTGCCATCCAAGAAGGGGAGAGCAAGAGGGTAAAGGTAAGTGGGGAAAGTTATCAGGCAAACAAAGTGAGCTGACAGGTCACTGGCATTTAGTATACATTTAACAGTGTATCCTGAAGTCATTCATACACACAATAGTATTATGTAGGTACATGTATGAATTACTTTAAGGTCGACGTTTCGATCCCTAGCTCAGATATAACGGGATCATCATCAGGACAAGAAATTGATATTGCCTGAACATAATTAATAATAACACCGAGTTGGGGACCCGGGAGGGTGTAGGCTTCAGTTCAGAGGGACCTCTTGGCGGGGTTGCGCGAGCCAACAAGATTCTTAGTGGGTTCACTGTACTTCAATCAAGGGTTGTGTTGAAGTTCTGTCGAAACGCTGATCAATGTTTACAGACAAGCCCCAATCTTCAGGGTTTGTTAATGAGGTTCCAAGTCTTGGGAATCCTCAATTTAAGAACTTCTATGCCTCTTCAGTTGGATGCATGGTTTCGAGTGCCAAAACTTAGATGTGGAGTGAGTTCTAGGGGTGAATAAAGTTGCTGATTATGCCTCTCAATCGAGCCTGACAATATGGCCAATCGGATGTTTATAACGCGGGTGCGCTGTCCTCGCGTTTCCTCAATCAAGAACAGGCGACGTAGTGCGGCCAGGCGGTTAACTGGTCCGCTGTGGGAGACAAACGTTTTCCTGGAGTGCCGATCAATGGGGCTGCTCGCGAAGGGTTCCTTCGCGAGCAGCCCCATTGATCGGCACTCCAGGAGAACGTTTGTCTCCCACAGCGGACCAGTTAACCGCCTGGCCGCACTACGTCGCCTGTTCTTGATTGAGGAAACGCGAGGACAGCGCACCCGCGTTATAAACATCCGATTGGCCATATTGTCAGGCTCGATTGAGAGGCATAATCAGCAACTTTATTCACCCCTAGAACTCACTCCACATCTAAGTTTTGGCACTCGAAACCATGCATCCAACTGAAGAGGCATAGAAGTTCTTAAATTGAGGATTCCCAAGACTTGGAACCTCATTAACAAACCCTGAAGATTGGGGCTTGTCTGTAAACATTGATCAGCGTTTCGACAGAACTTCAACACAACCCTTGATTGAAGTACAGTGAACCCACTAAGAATCTTGTTGGCTCGCGCAACCCCGCCAAGAGGTCCCTCTGAACTGAAGCCTACACCCTCCCGGGTCCCCAACTCGGTGTTATTATTAATTATGTTCAGGCAATATCAATTTCTTGTCCTGATGATGATCCCGTTATATCTGAGCTAGGGATCGAAACGTCGACCTTAAAGTAATTCATACATGTACCTACATAATACTATTGTGTGTATGAATGACTTCAGGATACACTGTTAAATGTATACTAAATGCCAGTGACCTGTCAGCTCACTTTGTTTGCCTGATAACTTTCCCCACTTACCTTTACCCTCTTGCTCTCCCCTTCTTGGATGGCACAGGACTGTGCCCCAATTTAACCCATACTGTTTGGGTTAATTGCTGTAACTTTGACATCATAAAATAATTGAATCAATAAATATTCCTTGGCCGGCTGGTCATGGAATTTTAAGACTATATAGAGTTCCACTGTGATCTATATATATCAAGTTTTCTTTATTCTCCCTTGCTCAGGACCTTTGTTGTTTTGATATATTCATTTTACAGTGACAGAAAGAATTCAGTCTTTAATAGTACATGAAGTGTACTTTTCTCTTCTCTGTCTTTACTTTTCCCGGTGCCTTAATTTGGCGAGCTAAACGTATTTGTTTGTGTTCCTCCAGAAGAATGTTTCTGTATGTGTAACAAATTCAAAATTCTTACCTTTACATTCTAAGAATTGGTTCATCAGTAAGACTTTCTATTGTTTTGATTTGTTGCACACACATTTCATGTTCTTTCTTTCATTTCCTATATAAGCCTAGTCATAATTAAGCATTAAAGTAGGAGTCCCTGATTGTTCTTATTTGGCGTATCATAATTTCTCAAAAAGCTATTGGTTTATAAGTATGCCCCTGTGTATGTGCAGCCCTAGTATGTTAGATCTCACTGTGGGGAGAGTGTGGTTTTCACTGCCTGAAACCTATGAAATGAACCATTTTTGGGCGCACCCCAGACTTTTTGCGCATTTCAGACTCCATGTCAGTCTGTCTATACTGGGATTTTAAAGCAAGAAAGTGTGAGTAGTCTCTATGCCATTCGGCTTGCTTCTTTAGAGCCCACTCGTAAGCTGATTCTACATTAGTCGGTCAAATGATGTATACTTACACTGTCCTTGACCTGTACTGCAGATTTTATGCTAGTTCTTTTGCTGAACTTTACTTTGGTTTTAGTTATTTAATGGCTCTGGAGGCAACCTTATGTTGATCCTCTCACATTTGCAATTATCTGATGTAATTTTAATGCAGATTTGAATTTGACCAACTAATTTTTACCTTTTGTAAGCTTCTTACATTTGAATAAACCTTTGTAGTTTTGATTTTTAATTTTGCCCTGTAAAAGTTTATTTGCGAAAGGGTCATCCTTTTATGTGAATCACATACATAAACAATAATAATAATACTCAAATTTGTATAGCGCAGCTAATCAACCACGAGATGCTCAAGGCTTGCACATACAAACTCTTATGAGTTAGTACATGCATGTTTGCCATACAATTAGATGTGTGTCATTGAAAAAGCGATAAAGACATGAATTATGCTGTTCCTATCATGAACTTGGAAAATATGGAGAAAATGGATTAATATAAAGATTATGGACAAAATAGTGGATTCTTGCGCGTTGATTTTTGCAGTTCTTGCATGGCTGTGCAGCTTGATCGAGGGGCGTGACAACTCATCACATACATTGGAAGCATACGTTTGTGCTACCGGGGCAGAGCGCACTTCAAGGTAGCACGCAAACATTTGCCACTGAGCGTCCTCAAAATTATGTTTACATTGAGAAAAATAGGCGTTAATTGTATCTATTTCTTTGATCAAAAAAGCAACGCCACCTACATCACCCCAGACATGTGTAACTATTGGCGAATTGCCTTTCTTTTTGCACTATTTATACTTAGACAAGCCATGTGTGTTAAAATATTACGTCATTCCATTATTTTATTTGTGCAATCTTGACTATAAGTATACATTGTGATTGATAATACAATGAAAAGGCTCTGAGAGCAAAAGAAAATCTTAGAGGGTGTTATATTAATACAGGGTGCTTCAAACTATTTCATTTAAGGTGGTATCCTTCAGTAAGTAAGGAGAGCACCAGGTGTAAAGCTTACTACACCGCCAGAAAGATAACTAGTTCAGATGTTACAGGCAGCCCCATTTCTTTCTGGTTCAACTTACCCACAATTACCTTAGTTTATCTCTTGGCTTCATGTATTTCATCATCAGAATTACAAACAATGCAATAGAACCCACAATTATTATCAGTGTCAATCTTGTGGAATTTATTTAAAATATATACCCTACTGTAGGCCAACATTACCTTAATGTTTCTTTGAATAACCCTAACATAGAAACAGAAATTCCAGTCCTTGATTCTAGTATTAACTTTTGTTTTGATAACAATGTAGTATGCATATCAATTTATTAGGATTTGTATACTGGAGGTTTTTTTTGCATTTTTCTTGTTTATGCAGCTGTAATGGATATTCATATAACATTCAATGTATTCATTACTGGCACGGAATATATGAAACTTAGGTAATGCGAAACATTTTCTTTGACTGTCACAACATACAAACCATTTTTCATCATTTCTAGAATTTCTGGGTTTTTTCATTTAGAGTTATTTCAACGTGCAGTTGTTTTGCATTCATTATTTAAAACTAGTATGAGTGAAGTTTCTGAAAGAATTTTACTTTCAAAGTAACAGATTAATATGTTGGGTTATTAGTTCTAAACAGCGCAACAAATACCCCGAAGGAGTGTGCTGGTGCTCAAACAAAATATTATCAACAAAAACATGGCTACAGGCAGAGACTGGAGCAACTAAAAGATGTTGTCATAAGAAAGATACTTCATCTCAAAAAAAGTCATAATGCTAGCTACTGAATGCCAACGAGACAATTTTTAGAGCTTTCTTGAATTGAAATAAGGGAAATAAGGGATTTCCCTCAGATAAACATGAAGCTCATTCCACAGTTTTGATCACACCTGGAGAAAGCATTGTGTCTTGTATGGCATCAAGTGACCCGTGGTAGATGATGTGTGTCCAAGGAGCGCTACACGCAAGAGGGGGTGTCCCTCTTATATTAGATGGATAGACCAGGCCTATTCAATGAACTGCTTCGTAATCGAGGTGGTTTAAACTTCACTCGCTTTTCCACTGGAAGCTTCTGAAGAGGATGACTGTTACATTCCCTACAGTCAGTGGCGTCACTAGGGTTGGTGTCACCCGGTGCGGGTAACTCATGGTGTCACCCCCTCACGACTTACCGCATGGACCGAGTCCGCTCCGAGTCCGCCAGTGGACACAGATGGCAAATAACGGGACCATACAATGAACATTTCTCTAAGTTGTGTTTTTATAAGATCAAGTGACACCACTTCCTGGGTATATTGAGGGGCAAAGATCACATATTTCACTTACTGTGAGGTCATTAATTTCAAGGGTGCTTGATATCACTTCAGCTGCCCCGGAGACTTTGGTGAATGGTGTGTCACATCACAATTAAAACTTTAGTACCCCTTTGAAGTTGTTTGGAGAATAAACTCCAGCATCCAGACAATGTCAAGTCGTAAGGAAAAGAGATTCTTAGTTAAATTGTGAGAAAAAGGCACACCCATTTTCAGCACCAACTAGAACTCGATAATTCTAATATTGCCTGTTTGCTTGGATAAACGACACCACCTCCTTCCAGATCATTACGGATATTGCTTCCAGTTCTTGATTTTGTGTGATAGTTTTACATCTATTTAGCTAATTAGACTATCAACCCTGAAATCAGTGATTTATTGGTGGAAGTTTGAGACTGGGGACAGTGCCTGTAATGACTAACGCAAATTTACAGGAAGGGAGACTTTTGCTAGTGAGATAAAAACTTTGCACACTTATGAAAGACATGTTGGTCTCTTGAGGAGAAACAAACATATTAGGGTATTACAGGTTCTAGTGCAGCACTGTGTCATTGTATGTACTTGTCTTACAAAAATATCTGGGGTAAAATGCCACAGGTTAAACATGATACATAGTCACTGTCAAGTAGAACAGGTCATTTTAACGAGTCCCTGACATGTAACCTGATAGTTGTGTTCGCCAAGCATGTATCCTCTACCACTAGGGGGCTCCATCTCTGAGCGGCGCTCACGTATGTCTCTGGGGAGCTGAGGACCTGGGGGAGGCAATGATGTCATTTGCACCAACATTTATAACACATAAATTACACTGGTGCAGTTTAACAGATCCTGCCAATTTGAAAAACGAAATTTGCACTAAAAAAGTGCAAAAACAACACTGTCAAGACCCCGTCACCTCTGCAGTTTTGTTACCCAGATACATAGGTGCCAAAATTGCACTAGTGCATTCTGATATAGAAATATAGCTATACAACTGCATGGGCATCTGTGCAATCTAAAAAAAAATCCATAAATATAGGTGTAGGCAGTGCAACAGTGCGATTCATAAACACAAGGTTGGATTGGGATCCAAAATATGCCCTGGCACCCTCAATACGAGCGCACCACATTTCGGATTGCACCGGTTCTCAAACACTGTTTCAGTGTTTAAATGTTATATTTTTTTTTAAAAAGGAGCGGGTTTTCGATAAAAGAGGCATATTTTCTAAACTTCAATGGGATAAAAAACAATGCAAATGTTGCCAGGACTCTGTGCAAAGATTAGTTCACCATGGTAAACCACGCCTGAATATATGTGCTGCCACTTCTGCCCAGGCCCCCTGCCTCTGCTCAATCTGCATCCATTAATGGACAGGCCCAGAGAGAGTCTGGGTAGGACACCTCTACCCGTTGGTAAAACTAAGGGTGGTAGTTGCCGTCCATCTGCCCCCAGAGGCCGCTCAGGTCCACACAAAGCCCGAATCGGCCCCCATGCTGCCCAAAAAAGTGTCCCGCAGCTGCAACTCGGATACCGGCCCATCGTCCATTTTACCAATCAGGCGCTGCTTAACTGCGGGTGTAAATTTGCATGAGGCCACTTAATCTGGAAGTGTGTAGGTACAGAACCGCTCTAGTCCGGTCTGTGCAATCCATGTAATCTGGAAATGTTAGTGCAAATGACACCAATGGATGCTTTCCAACCGACCCATCACACCTTGTCCACTACTGCATTCTTCCTGGTGGACTGGGGGGAACCAAATATTTCCCAAAACAAGCTATGTGCCAGCTGAGCAGCAGCACGTTTTGTGAAACTGGGGAAAGCCTGCATTTAACAGGTATGACAGAGGCCCCACGTCCTGCAGGCCCCTGGGAGCCCCTCCTCCCTCACTTACCCACGTGCACACACAGGGCTGCAGCGACCAGGAGGGCCTTCATCTTCGTGTGGTGTTGGAAGCTTCCAGAAAGCACTGGAGGGGCGTCCGAGGGTGTATATATGTAGCATCGTTTCATAGGTAAGTAGAGGTCACGACACCATCGGTCAGAATTCCTTCTGAGAATCGTGATGTCGGTATTAATTCTCCAGTGACCAGCATCATCACATCATCTGGTGCGTGCGTGCGTGCGTGGCGTCGTGCTGCTGCAGTGCACACACTCACTGCACTGACTGCAGTAGTAGCAGTATTTATTTTTTTTGTAAGCACCGTGGTGGCGTGCGTTTGCACACACTAAAGCAGCACTGGCAGCAGAGGTGAGGGCGAGGCTGAGCCGAGGCTCAGGCTGCACTGCAGAGCGAGCCAGCCAGCGTAACTAACCAGATTGGTGTCACCCCAGATGGGGTGACACCCGGTGCGGTCCGCACCCCCCGCACCCCCCTAGTGACGCCACTGCCTACAGTTTATAAAGTACTTGTATTTAATGCATTGGTGTTGATACTGTAAATCACATTGTACGTATTCATAACCCTCACCCTGCTCATTTGGTAATGGTATATTCCACCCCCCTTCTCCCGAGTTACATTTGGTACGCTCCAGTTACCGTGGGTCTACCTTAGAATGTTGTGTAGAGATCTGATCTTACTGTGGTGGAGAGAGGAGCAGTATTGGAATAAAGAAGGCTTTTCCTTTACCTGAATGGTGTCTTCACTTTGTATCAATGACCAATGAGGAAGGCCCCTTGGCTCCCACATTATGAATGCCTTGCAGTCCCTTCTCTTCCCCCAGATAGTGGGAATTGCAGTAATCCAGGCGATTATTTATACTTAATATTGAGAAGCCATGTTTGTTAAAATATTACGCCATCATATTCTTTTGAATGTGCAGTCTTGACTAGGAGTATATATTTTGATTGGTAATACAATGAAAAGTCTGAAAGCAAAAGCAAAGCTTAGTGGGTTTTGGATAAGTGCACAGAGCTTTAGACAATTTTCCTTCATGGTGTTATGCTTCAGTAAATAAGGAAAGCACCACATTTAAAACGTACAACACCTACAGGAAGATAAATGGAAGATCACCACCTCGTGGAC
The DNA here is from genome assembly GCF_964263255.1 of Lissotriton vulgaris. Lineage (NCBI taxonomy): Eukaryota > Metazoa > Chordata > Amphibia > Caudata > Salamandridae > Lissotriton > Lissotriton vulgaris. Next base: position 221,760,471 of record NC_141685.1, read on the forward strand.
CTGCTTGTGGGACACCCCCGCGCCGCACGGCCACCAGCTGCTGCGTGTGCCCCTTGCCTGCCCTCTGCCTCGCTGCTGATTCGTTTGCCGGTTGCCGGCTGCCGCCGCTGCGGTTGTTTTTGCCCTTTGTTTTGACGTTAATTTGTGCCTGCTTTGTTTTACTCTCATTTTGCCCTTGTTTTTTCGATTATTTGTGCCTGTTTTGTTTTAATTCCATTTTCCCCGTGTTTTGCTTTTCCTTCCTTGTTGTCCGCCTACCTCGCCGCCCTCCGCCCTCCCTTCCTGCCACCGCCGCTTTTCCCCGCCCCTTTTTCTATTCTGTACCCTCCCCGCTCCCGCCTCCCAGCTGCTCCGCCCACCCGCGCACTTGGCCTTAAATGGCGACCGTGCGACGCAGGTGAGTGTGACCCACTTGTGGGACACCCCCGCGCCGCACGGCCACCAGCTGCTGCGTGTGCCCCTTGCCTGCCCTCTGCCTCGCTGCTGACTCGTTTGCCGGCTGCCGCCGCTGCGGTTGTTTTTGCCCTTTGTTTTGACGTTAATTTGTGCCTGCTTTGTTTTACTCTCATTTTGCCCTTGTTTTTTCGATTATTTGTGCCTGTTTTGTTTTAATTCCATTTTCCCCGTGTTTTGCTTTTCCATCCTTGTTGTCCGCCTACCTCGCCGCCCTCCGCCCTCCCTTCCCGCCACCGCCGCTTTTCCCCGCCCCTTTTTCTATTCTGTACCCTCCCCGCTCCCGCCTCCCAGCTGCTCCGCCCACCCGCGCACTTGGCCTTAAATGGCGACCGTGCGAACGCGCAGTGGTCACGCGCAGCGGGCGCGCCGATTGTGCGCCGAAGGCGCGCCAAAGGTAAGCCCGTCTGCGCCCGTCTGCGCCCGTCCGCGACCGGACCGCGCCCAGTGCCAGGACCCCTGGCCCACGAAGATCCCGACCGACCCGCCTGACGTACTCCGCCGCCACCCTCATCGCTCTCAACACCGGCCGACTCCCAGAATGCCATCAAGCCACTCCAAGACGTACCCACGGACCTTTCAGCTGCCACGCCTGCAAGTTCTCCTGCATCCGGACCAGCCCCGCACCAGCACCCGCCAAGTCGAACACCAGCAGCACCCACCTCAAGTGCATCCTGCTCAACACCCGCTCCGTCCACAGACACGCCATCGAACTCTGGAACCTCCTAGACGCCACAGCCCCTGACGTTGCCTTCCTCACGGAGACCTGGATGGCCGCCTCTTCAGCTCCCGACATCGCCATCCCTATCCCAGAGGGCTACAAGATCGTCCGGAGGGACCGAAAAGCCAACCAGATGGGAGGAGGCATCGCCATCATCCACAGGAGCACCATCCGTCTCACGACCAGCACCGACAACACCCTGACCAGCGCCGAACACCTGCATTTCCAGATCCACACCAACCCGAACACCACCCTCAGAGGCACCCTGATCTACCGACCCCCTGGACCACGCACGCAATTCAGCGAGGACATCGCCGACTCCGTCAGCCCGCATGCCCTCTCCTCCGCTGACTACATCCTCCTGGGAGACCTCAACTTCCATCTGGAGAACAACAACGACCGCAACACCAGCACCCTGCTCGCCAACCTCGCCAACCTGGGACTTAAGCAACTGGTGTCCACCCCCACCCACCTCGCCGGACACACACTCGTCGCCGTCTTCTCATCCAGCACAGACATCGACTTCAGCCACGCCACAGAGCTTCAATGGACGGACCACAGCTGCGTCCACTTCACCTTCAAGAGAACGACGACCCACCATCACCAGCAACAGGCCGCCCGCAGAAGCTGGAACAAGATCACAGCAGACCAGCTCGCCACCTCCCTGAGCCAGCACCCTCCTGCCAGCTCAGCGAACCCCAGCCAGGCCGCCGACAACCTCACGAAGTGGATCAGCAACTGCGCGGACGAACTCGCCCCGCTGAGGACCCCGCCTAGCAGACCCGGCAGCAAGAAGGCCCCATGGTTCACCGACGAACTCAAGAGCTCCAAGAAGAACTGCCGAGCCCTCGAGAAAGTCTGGAAAAGGGAACCGACACCGGACAACAGGACCTCCTACAAACTTGCCACCCGGAAACACCACCAGCTGATCCGCGCCGCCAAGAAAACAGCATTCAAGGACCGGTTGGACAACAACGCACACAACTGCAAGGAACTCTTCAACATCGTGAAAGAGCTTTCCAACCCCAGCGCAGGAAACAACGACATCACCCCATCGCAAGACCTCTGCAACTCCCTCGCTTCATACTTCCACAACAAGATCACGGACATACACAGCAGCTTCAACAACCAACCAACGCACACCATGACCGAACAACCACCCCCCACCACCACCCTCCACGCCTGGACCCCGATCAGCACCGAAGACACCATCCGCACGATGAACTCCATCCACTCCGGATCACCGACCGACCCCTGCCCTCACCACGTCTTCAACAAGGCCGACGCTGTCATCGCACCCCACCTGCGAGACATCATCAACACATCCTTCGACACCACCATCTTCCCTGAGAGCTGGAAACACGCCGAGCTCAGCGCTCTACTCAAGAAACCAACAGCGGACCCCACCGACCTCAAGAATTACCGCCCTATCTCGCTTCTCCCGTTTCCAGCCAAAGTCATCGAGAAGACCGTCAACAAGCAGATGGCCGCCTTCCTCGAGACGAACGGATCCCTCGACCCCTCACAGTCCGGCTTCCGAGCCAACCACAGCACCGAGACCGCCCTCATTGCCGCCACCGATGACATCCGAGCCCTGATGGACAATGGAGAAACAGCGGCCCTCATCCTCCTAGACCTCTCCGCGGCATTCGACACGGTCTGCCACCGCACCCTAGTACGGCGCCTCAGCAACATCGGAATCCAGGACAAGGCGCTGGAATGGATCATCTCCTTCCTCGACGGAAGAACACAGAGAGTCCGCCTACCACCGTACAAGTCAGAGGCCTCCGAAGTCATCTGCGGCGTCCCCCAAGGATCATCTCTGAGCCCCACCCTCTTCAACGTCTACATGAGCCCCCTCGCGGCCATCGTACGCAAACACAACCTCAGCATAATCTCCTACGCCGACGACACCCAGCTGATCCTCTCCCTGACCAACGACCCCGCCGCCGCCAGAGCCAACCTGCACGAAGGGATGAAAGAGGTAGCCGAGTGGATGACGACCAGCCGCCTAAAACTGAACTCGGACAAGACGGAGGTCCTCATCCTGGGCTCCTCACCCTCCGCCTGGGACGACTCCTGGTGGCCTCCCGCCCTGGGCACTGCACCCAAACCGACAGACCATGCACGAAACCTGGGCTTCATCCTGGACTCCTCCCTCTCCATGACCAGGCAAGTCAACAACGTCTCCTCGGCGTGCTTCAACATCCTACGCATGCTACGGAAAATCTTCTGGTGGATCCCCACAGAGACCAGGAAGACCGTCACCCAGGCCCTCGTCACCAGCCAACTGGACTACGGCAACGCCCTCTACGCCGGTACCACCGCCAAGCTCCAGAAGAGACTCCAGCGGATCCAAAACGCCTCAGCCAGACTCATCCTCGACATCCCACGAACCAGCCACATCTCCGGACATCTGAGAGACCTTCACTGGCTCCCCGTCAACAAGAGAATCACCTTCCGCCTCCTCACCCACGCACACAAAGCCCTACACGACCAAGGCCCGAGCTACCTCAACAGCCGAGTCAACTTCTACGCTCCCAAACGCCACCTCCGATCAGCCAACCACGCCCTTGCCGCCGTCCCCCGCATCCGAAGAGCGACTACAGGAGGAAGGTCCTTCTCCTACCTGGCCGCCAAGACCTGGAACTCCCTCCCGACCGACCTGCGCCTGACCCAAGACCACCTCTCCTTCAGGAAGAAGCTGAAGACCTGGCTGTTCGAGCAGTAGCGGCACCCCCCCCCCCCCCAGCGCCTTGAGACCCTACGGGTATGTAGCGCGCTTTATAAGTGTCACTGATTGATTGATTGATTGCTTAGGAAGGAAGAGAAGAATCTTTTTCAACACTTTGAGTACAAAATTACAAGTTGAAAGCACGACTGCCCTGAGCCTTCGGTGTGAGGTTGGGTTTAAGGCTTACACCTAGATTGTTGACAGCCTTCAGATGAGCAGGGCGTACTGTCCAGGAAGGAGGGGGGGGGGGAGAAATCGAAAAATAGCATATTTGGGGTCTGGCACTGTTTTTTCAGAGTTCAATTTTAAGGCATTTTGATGCAACCAACTAGAGGCCGCTGTCATACATCTTGTGAAAAGAACCAACAGGATCATTGCTGGCCCTATCTGCATTGATAATAAGCTGAATGTCTCCAGCATATTCATGCATTTATGCTGCATATAACGAACAGTCTTTTCTGGAATCTGCATCTGTTCTTTTGCATTCCTACTATCTGCACACCCTTTGCTGTCACCAGCCCCCTTACATATGCTTTTAATGCATCCCACACCACACTTGGTGGGGCGGAGAGCGTTTATACTCCATTTCTGTGAGGCAAAGTTCTGGAATTTGCTGCGTCCGTAAACTTCCCACTTCATAGTGTTTTCACACGTCTCCCGATAATAGTGGTACCCCACTGGTATTGTTCGGTCTAGCGCCTGTGACAGGAGCAGATAAAAGCAGGAACCATGCAAAGTCAATAGGGTTCCTTCACCTAAACCCTAACTATCATTCATGTCTACATTATATCTATAATATACTCACCCTTATTGTTTTTGTGTAGGGTGAATGATTTGTATTTCCCTAACTATATAAAGTCATGTCTCATCCCTGCATACTTTAGAAATCTTCTAGTTGTAAACATGCTTTCTTCGACACTTGCTCAGCAATGGCCTGGTAACGTTACTCACTACATGCATCTTTCTAGATAGTAGAGTGGAAATTTCCTCTGAACTCCATTCACTTACTCTTTGTTAGTGCCACAAATGCCAACCTGCTTCTAAAATAATGTGGCAAGCTTGCACACTCTGTTACTTATTATCACCATTCCAAGTATTCATTTTCTAGGCCCTACTCCTTGCGCATACACTCTCTAATGAGTAACTGGAATAATATTTACAACACAGTTAGGGCTTAATTGTATGCAACTTTGCGTGTGTCCTCAGAAAAGCCTTGCACATACATCAGAGAGAAGCTGCACCTGAATGGATTTTACAGTGTCCTCCTCTCCTCCACTCTCAAGACTCACTGTTCATAGAATCCACATGACGTGGCAAGTGGGGCTAGAAGGCAAGGTCTGTGCAAGCTCCTAGACCTGTGCTCCTCAAACTGTGGCAGGTCAGGAGCGGATTTTGGGTGGGTTATGCACGTTCAAGCAATAGAAGAAGATGCCTTTAAACTCTGTTTTTAACTTGTTACATTTGCTGCTGCTTCAAAGACAGAGGTCTAATGTCAGGATATGTCTCCTGTCCAAGAAACTCTGCCGCTCCCTTGAAAAGGCCTGGAAAAAAGACCCAACTACTAGCACCAAGGACGCCTTCAAAAACGCCACCCGCACTCACCACCAACTAATCCGAAAGGCCAAGAAAACAGCATTCAAGGATCGACTTGACAACAACGCCCACAACAGCAAGGAACTTTTCAACATCGTCAAGGAATTTTCCAATCCCTCGGCCAACTCCAACGACATCACCCCCTCTCAAGCCTTCTGCGACTCCCTAGCCTCATTCTTCCACAACAAGATTGCAGACATCCACAACAGCTTTGACAACCAACCCGGAAACCAACCCACCCTACCATTTGCTGAACATTCTCCCCCCATGAACACCCTTAACGACTGGAACCCAATCTCCACTGAGGACACAATCCGCCTGATGAATTCCATCCACTCAGGATCCCCCACAGACCCATGTCCTCACCACATCTTCAATAAAGCAGACTCCGTCATAGCACCGCACCTCCGAGACGTCATCAACTGCTCCTTCAACCGTCACCTTCCCGGAAGACTGGAAACACACTGAACTCACCGCCCTTCTGAGAAAACCCACAGCGGACCCCACCGAACTCAAAAATTACCGCCCCATCTCGCTCCTTCCATTCCCGGCCAAAGTCATCGAGAAAGCTGTCAACAACCAGCTCGCCGCCTTCCTCGAAGCCAACAAATCCCTCGACTCCTCACAATCTGGCTTCCGAGCAAAACACAGCACTGAGACCGCCCTCATCGCAGCAACAGACGACATTCGAACTCTACTGGATAATGGAGACACAGTCGCCCTCATCCTCCTCGACCTCTCTGCAGCATTCGACACAGTCTGCCACAGCACCCTGCTACAACGCCTCAATAACATCGGAATACAAGGAAAAGCACTTGAATGGATCACCTCGTTCCTCACCGGAAGAACCCAGAGAGTCCGCCTCCCACCATTCAAGTCCGAGGCCACCGAAGTCATCTGTGGCGTACCACAAGGATCCTCACTCAGCCCCACCCTCTTCAACGTATACATGAGCCCCCTCGCGACCATCGCACGCCAACACAACCTCAACATCATCTCTTACGCGGATGACACTCAACTAATCCTTTCTCTCACCAATGACCCCAGCACCGCCAAAACTAACCTACACGAAGGAATGAAAGAAGTTGCCGAATGGATGAAACAAAGCCGTCTGAAACTGAACTCAGACAAAACAGAAGTCCTCATCTTAGGTACATCCCCCTCTGCATGGGACGACTCCTGGTGGCCGGAAGCCCTCGGAAAAGCACCCATCCCGACAGACCACGCACGGAACCTAGGCGTCATCCTGGATTCCTCACTTTCAATGAACAGACAGGCCAACGCCGTCTCTTCATCTTGCTTCAACATTCTCCGCATGCTCAGAAAAACATTTCGCTGGATCCCCACCGAAACAAGGAAAACAGTCACCCACGCTCTGGTCACGAGCCGACTGGACTACGGAAACACCCTCTACGCGGGCACTACCGCTAAACTCCAGAAGAAACTCCAACGAATTCAAAACGCCTCAGCCAGGATCATATTAGACATCCCACGCAACGAACACATCTCCGGTCACCTTAAAGACCTCCACTGGCTACCCGTCAATAAGAGGATCACTTTCCGACTGCTAACCCACGCACACAAATCACTCTACGACATCGGACCAGAATGCCTCAACTCACGACTGTCCTTCTACACCCCCTCCCGCCAACTACGTTCTTCCAGCCAAGCCCTCGCCACTGTACCTCGCATCAACAAGACCACCATGGGAGGCAGATCCTTCTCATACCTGGCTGCCAAAACATGGAACTCACTCCCCGCTTACCTTCGCCTTACCCAGAACCACCTAGCATTCAGAAAGCAACTTAAAACGTGGATATTTGACAAGTAATCCTCCTCCCCTTTCTAAGCGCCTTGAAACCCACTGGGTATGTAGTGCGCTATATAAATTCTCTGACTTGACTTGACTTGACTTGATAAATTGCTGCTTATTTGTTTTTTTAACACGGGGATTAGTGTTTCCAAACTCATCACACTTTGCAGTTAAAGAAAGAAAAGTAAAATGAATTATGTGATAATCATGCTTGATGTAATTTCTTGTAACCCACAGGAAAATGCAAATACCTCTAATGAACTGTACATATTCAGCAGTTAGGGAAGCAAAAATGAAGCACATTGTTTGTAATTTTAAAGTGTGATGGAAGCAAAGATTTTAAAATGATTCAAACGCATCAAGACACAATATTCAACTGTAACTAGAATTAACATTCTCATTTGGGTGCAATATAGTTTTACTTGTAAGCCTGTAGGACTGTGCAAATCTGGTGGCCATTGAAATGGAAAATGCGCTGCATGTAAATGACAGTGCACTACCACACCATGCTGTAGTTAAATTTAAAAATCTCCTGCTTCATGGCCACTAAAGATTGTAGTTCTAAAAAGTGATTTGTGGTACTAAAGAGTTTGGGAACACTGTTCTAGACATCTGTCCACTGGAAAGGCCTGCTACCATCACTGGGCATACTTTCAAATGCGGTGTGGAGTAAAATCTATGGGACCTTGGGCAATGTGGTTCTTATTCATTTTACTGCAGAATGGGGTTGCATTGTGTTTATGTCTTTCCACCCACTGGAGTCAGTGGGCTGCCTTACAGTCTTTTGTGAACCTTGGGGAGGTTTGTAGTTAATTGAATATTTAGCGGTTCTGCTTCCCAAGAGAGTCTTGTTGGCTCAGCCTCAATGTGCCGCTTTGTGCTGCAAGGAGCGCTCACTGAGCCACTGAAAGATGCTTCTCTCAAATTCTTGTCTTTCAAAACATTAGCACGTCACCTAGACGTCAAGGAAAAGAAGGTTCCTTAAATATTTTGAAGACCAGCCCTACATTCATTCCTACGGTGGCTCAAAGCTTTCACAGAGAATCTGAGGTGGTTCATCCTGTGTTCCCCTCAATCCTGTCTCTCTGGAACTTTATTTTACTTGATTTTCTTGATTCATTTGGATTGCACAAGCACTTTGCATTGATGTGTCGGTCGTTTATGATTTTTGTAGCAGCTCGTAAGAATCTTTGTCTAGGATCCTAAGTTGTTGGTCAAGTCTTCCATCTTCTGGAGGTAGGATATTTTGGTATGGATCAGCCAGAGTTCCTTTAGGCGCAATCCACTAAGGTATGGCTGCTTTCTGTGCAGAAGGTCAGGGTGTCCCTATAGCTTATATTTGGGCAACTAGGGTTACTCTTTGGGCTGACCTTGGTGGACCATTATTGTCTGAACATGGCTTTCCAGGATCAGTAGCTTTTTGGAACAGGTGTATTCTCATCTGCCTCAAGATCTGGGTTGGATGTTAGGTACTGTTTACTAAAGTGCAATATGTGTTAAATTGTGTTTTGGAGTTTGCACTTTATTTTTGGATTACATCTTCAAATCTGCTTGAAAAACGTGGCCATATCCTCATAAGCAAAAGACAGGGTTGGGGAAGAAATATAAAGATTACTCCAATCCTTATTTCGTCGTTATACAGGCTTTTATTCCCACCGTCCCTCACATGAAGAGGCAGTGGATACAATAAAAATTCTGGAGCTTGAACATTTAGTAAAAAATACTGATGTTTATAGTTGTGGTGCTTCATCTATTTTGCTTTTCTTTACTATGCAGAATTGGGTCGAACAGCAAAAGGAGTAGAATTAGTACAGCATTTTTAGGCCTCAATTCATCCGCTCCAAACTCCCAAGGCCAACCTTAATGTCCACATTCCTCTCTTTCCCCAGGTAAAACATTTCACAAAGGAGTTGTTGAGCCTGCCGCTACTTTCTTAATTACTGTATCAGCAAACTCACTGGGCGGTCACATTCTAATAAGTCTCACCTTGGTGAAAAGACATCTCCAGCTTCTACCTATTAGTTTACCCACTGAATTACTCTACTCTGTGTAGGCGAAAGCATTTAATAGGCAGGGATTTGTGATTTACTAAATCATGACTCTAAAATAGAAAGCTGTACTTGTGCTGTCTTCCATGGTTCCTGTAAAACTGTAAATTCAGATCCTCGAGCAGACCTTCTTGCACTACCACGCGCTGCATAATTGTGAAGATCTTGCATCTTCTGCTTCACAATGAGTTTCCCGGAGTTCTGCAATCTCTTGTTTCCGAAGACACCTTTTGATTATCGCGGACGTATTCACAGACCCACTTCTGGACGTTGACCTTATTTCACTATTGAGCTAGAGTTAAGTTGAAAGGGGGACTCCTGCTAGATTGCCGCCACCACCAATGTAACTTATTTATTACTATTATGTTTGAGCTTGTAAAGCGCACTGGTACCCGGAGGTTTCCTGGCGCTGTGTAACGCTGGGGAACCCGTCCTGGCTTTCCCTGTGGGATGGTCCCTGCTGGGAGTCCCCAAGGTGGAGCCAAGCATCCCCGGCGTTGGAGGGGCCGTTGTGGAGATTAGGCAAGCTAATGCCCAGAGTTGCCGAGTGGGACCCCTGATTAGAGTAGGCACCGAAGCGAGAATTATCGAGTCCGCTGACCGAAGTCCACGACCCTGCCGCGTCGGGAATTGAACCCTGGTCCCGGCCGACTTCTGCTCCCGGGTCTGCCGCCTCTAACCAGTGAGCAACACCACTCCACTACTCCATAAGATTGGGTGCTTCACGTTCTCAGACTATTTTGATATTAACATGTATCCAAGTAGGTGAAGTGGAGCGGTCATATTGTTAAGAAAGGAGGTGTTTATCGCTGCTCTATAAAGGCCAGAACCGTGGCAGTTCTTCAAAATACCCACTGCGGATATTTGCAGACGTCATACCGTCTCACATCGATGGTGCCTCCGGACTCCGCATGTACGTTCCTGGATAGTGGGAACCATGTTTTATACGTGTCCAGTTGCTTGTGTCATGTTTAGAAACACAGACGACTAATCAACTTGCCAAAAATTGCATATGTTTCGTGTTATTCCATGCAATAGTAACTATTTTGCCATTGTTTGCCATATCATGAATATGTTCCCAGTATTTCAAAAAAACTATCGTGGTTCTCTTTTTGGCTGGGGTTCCCACCACAGTACCTCTTTCATCTCACTCTACTAAATGTGTCCCAATCCTGCCTACTCTTTAAACATTTTAAAATAACCATCCTATTTGAGGGGAGTGGAGTTCACTTCCCCACATTCCACAGAAGTCCCTACGTTTTACTCTCTGCTTTTCTTCGTAACTTCTGTGACCCTACTTGTCTCACCAGCAAGGCACTACAGAAAGCCCCTATGCCCTAAATCTGGGTTTGGTACTTAAGCAGGCTAATGGAATTAGGACTGAATATGAACCTAGCAGTGGGACTACATTTCTGAGTCCCACCTGTTTTAGTTTGCAAAGAGCCATCTTGAAATTCCTACAGTCGCTGTGCTTTTTCTTTCAGAATACTATTCCCTGTTGTTTTCTTTGTAATATTCGTTTTTTGGAATACTTTTTCAGACATATTTCTAACACAATGTTTTCTACATAACGGATTGTACCTGGTGCTAGAAACTGTTATGTACGTTACATGCAAAAAAGCAACATCACGACCATTTTGAAGCATTGTTACAAGAAGAGTAAATCACATGAAGCTGAATCCTGCAAAAGGACTGGAGTGCAGAGGGAGAGAGCCTTTGTACAGGGGATGTTAAGTCAGTGTTACACTACATTTGACAGGAAGAAGTTAGAGGGGACATACCTTGGGGTGCTTCAAGAGAAGGTCAGCAGCTTCTTCAAAGTACTCCAGATCCACTTCACTCAGAAAATTTGGCAGGTCATCGTAGGCAAAATAGGCCAAAGCGAGTGTGGCAAATCCCCGGCTGGCAAGAAGACCGCTGCGGAACTCCGTGAGACCCCCGACTCCTCCAAACATGTCAATGACTCCAGGGAATGGCCCATCTCCTGTGGCAGAAAGACAGCAAAGCAGTGACAAAGCAGTCAATATTCGGAATACAGTAGATAAAAAATGAACACAGAATTCAGAAAGTTGAGATACTGGATGGGAGATAGCATATATGGTGTACATGCAGATGTCCACCAACCTTTTCAAATAGGCACTTGTGCCTGATCAACACAGATATTTAACCAGAACCAGGATACATAGGCGGAGGTCATAGATTTAGAGTATGAGCTCCAGGACATAATATTGACTGGCACACGATGTGCCTTCGCTGCATGGGCCAGTAACACTTAATGAAGATTTTCTGGCTCAGCTACTCTTTTAGAGATGAAATTACAATGCAAGCCCTGTGCACATTCATCCAAGTGACAAAAGTTAGCAGATGATCGATTTCTTTAATAAGGCATCAGTTTTTTACCATGTAAGGATAATTGCTATATACAAAAACAAACAGATGTTGCCATTTGAAGGTATCATCTTGGCCTGTGCCTCTCACTGATTCTTGCACATGCCTGTTCCAGCTGTAGGTTCATTGTTGGGACGGCACAGAGAAAAGTGGATGTGAACCTGGTGGCGAACCCGGTGCTACATAAAAGTATAGAGGTTCAAAAAACCTTATTTCTTTTTTATTAGTTTTAGATCATTTTTATTAGTTTAATTAAATTATGACATGCATCCACAAGCATTCATACATATTTAGACTACTCTAAATGTCATAGAAGCCTAGGCCCACTAAAACTACTACAGTAAAACTACAACATCAATCCCTGTGTCCCTAATCGAGTAAAGAAGTCATAAGTAAAGTGCATAAATATTCCACATGAACAAGTATCTCATAGTAGTACCCATTAATACCCAATATATCTGAATTAAACTAGATTTACCTTTTTTCACCCGCAAAGGCTCAGGGAGCTATTCGACGAGAAGCCATACTCAAATACTGTTGATGGGTATGATCACTCCTGTTCTTACACAACACAATGTTTTATGTTACTTGTACTGGTTTGTTTCTGTACCGCAAGCTAGACTTCTGAATAAAGTGGAAACTGTTTAACATGATACACAGAAGTGGAAGCATTGCATGGAAGTAGGGAAGGGGGAAGCAAACTAGGTAACACAGTGAAAAGAAACACTGGAAAGAGTGAAGATAAAACAACATATTAAAATAGAAGAAATAAAGTGAAAACTGAAAGGAATTGACCACAGAAAGACCAAGGAAAATGTAATTATATAGAAAAAGTGTTGTGTTGTGGTAGAACAGCAGAATAAAGAATGAACGTTTTGAGAACAGATGGAAGAGCAGTTTGGAAACAGAGAATCACAATGTGGCAATATAGAAAAGAAACAGAGTGACAGGGAATTAGAGAAAAATAGGATGGCTTGGCCGTAGAAATGAATTGAATAAAATGTATTAAAAAATAGTGTGGGCTCAAGAAAAGAAAAGAAAAAGTGTTTAGTGTACATGCTTTTTGCCTCCCACGGAGTCATGCTTTTTGCCGCTAATCTGAGTATTCAGCAACTTGATTTCAGATAAAAATATGTAATGGCTCATATTCTGTTTTAGGGATAAGTGTTATTTCATCCTCTGTAGTGAAAGAGGGAAGGACATTGTAAAGGCTGCTCTTTTAATGATGTATTAGGTTATTATAATTGTGGTTATGTCGAAACAATGCTTAAATTTGTATAAGGTTCATAGCCTGTGGCTCTTAACTGTCAATGTAAACCTTGGATTCTGTGGTGACCAGCACTGGAAGAGGAGACTGTCCCCCGAAGACGAGGGGAGGAAAGGAGAAAGGACACACTGACTGATGCTCGTGGGAAAATCTTCAGAAGCGAGTCGGTCTAAATTCAGGCGGATTTTGTGGCCCCAGCTGGCAAAAACTGAACTGAAGCCGTCTGCTTTGAGGGTCAACAAGGTGTACCACAGTTTCTGTCTAGAAAGTCTACTCTGGGAAGACATTCCAGGACAGAAACTGTGGTGCCCTTGCAGCTCCTTGGACCACACTGTACCGTTCCCCAATTCTGTATCAAAAAAGCATTTATAAAGTGCTCACTGACACACCAAGGGGTATCTGGGAGCTGCGTCTTTGTTGAAGAGCCAGGTCTTGAGTCTCTTCCTCGAGTCTGCCAGCGAGGAGGCTTTACAGAGCTGGAGGGGAAGGTCGTTCTAGGTCTTGGCAGCAATGTAGGATAAGAAGCGGCAAACCGTTGGCTCTGTGACGGATGCAGGGGTGTGCGAGGGTGAATGAAGAAGAGCACAGGTGTCTAGAGGGTTGGCAGAAGTTCGGTTGATGTACACGAACAGGCGGGTCTAATAATATGTGCTCTTGTTATGTTTGTCATAACGTTTTTAATAATATATTTACCTTGTCTTTTGTTCTGTCAAACATAAACTGCGGCTATTTTAAATATAGCATGTGCATTCTTTTAAATGTGCTTTTGTTTATGTCGTGTCTTTCATGTGACAGAGTTTTGTTTGTCTTTTGTGTATTATGCTAGGTAACATAGACTAATGGGTTAATATTAGTGAAGGGGGTGGGTAAAAGAATAATTATCAATTCTCGAATTAATTGATGTCTTGTGTTTCCTTGCATACTAGAGTCATGCTAAAAGAGGCCTGTGGCCAATTTCTAAAATGGATGTCCGAAGTCCTGTCGAGTTGGGCCTTGCACAGCTGTGAATGAAAAGAAAATATTTTCTTCATAATTCTTTGAAAAACACACACGCGGAAACAAGGCTATGCAGAGCATTGAGATAATTATTGTATAAACTTTCATTGCCAAGGACAGGGTGTGTAGCGGCGGAAAAGCTTGGACGGAGGAAGCAACGAAAAAATTTTATTAAATGTTGCAAGCTTCAGAAGAGCCTGTGACACATGTAGTCAAAGGAAAATGCCGCTCTTAAAGAACGTGATTCTTACAATGTGAAAGGCAAATGACTTCATCGAGTGACATTTCTAGACATGCTTCGTGTTGGGCGGATATTTGTATTCTTTTAGTTAGTTTTAGATAGAGAAAAGGTATAAAATTGCCCCCTTGGAAAGAGTACTGTTGGCTTGTTCCTGTGCTCCAGAGATGCTGTCGGACTTTTAACTCACGTAAGATACTCTGAACTTTACTTTTTCTCTTTAGGTTTTCTTTAGCTAAGTTAGGGAAATAGGGTTTAGGGAAATGTTTAAGCATTTCACATGCTGATTTTGATTCAAACTGACAGTCTAATGTGCCTTTCTAATAAAATAATGCTGCTTCTTAAAATGCAAATAAAAGAATTAAATTCTTAAAATGCTTTTCACCTGATAATAAAGTTAATAAAATAGATTTTGAAATGACAAGCTGGTCTTGTTTGTTTCGTTTAAGTTACCATTAGTTAATCCATTGCCTATGACTTTGACTTAAATAAATGTTTATAAAGTGTTTTGAATATTTAGGTCATATGATTCAGTTGGTCAATTCATGTCTCAGTCATTTATGGGCCTAGTGTTAGATTAATGAATTATGGTGAGTATCCTGGTGTAGAGTTGTTTATTTGAGACTGAATTTCATTTGGCTCACCGGATCAGCAGCTTCTAGGTCGTGGAGAATTGTGTAGACTTGAGTGAGAATCTTGAATTGGCATCTCTTCTGGATGGGGAGACAGTGGAGGGGTCGCAGGTGGGCTGGTTTGGGGACGTCCAGAATGAGTCTGGCTGCAGCGTTCTGTAAGGTCTGGAGTCTTCTGAAGAGCTGGGTGAAGATGCTGGAATAGGGGGTGTTGCCATAGTCGAGGCGGCTGGTGGCGAGGGCCTGAGTGACGTAATTTCTGGTGTTGATTGGGATCCATCTGAAGATTATGCAGAGCATGCAAAGTGTGTGGAAGCAGGAGAAGGCTCTGTGAATACCACTGCCATTCAAAATGTTTTATACACAACTTCACAAGATACAGATCAAAGGTCTTGTGTTGAGAGACCTGCTAAGGGTGCTCGTTCATTTCAAATACCAGTAGCCCTGTGACCCGTTTATGCCTTTGCAGGAAACTTTATCATTCCTTTTCCAGACAAAGGTTCTGCCCTTTTACTGCTACTGGTTGAGTCTTTGCCATGAACCTGGAACCATACAAGGCATCTTTCTAGTCATTACAGTTCTCAGAAAACACAGTATGAAGAAGTTTTTGAAGCAATATCATAAATTCCTTTTCCTCAGTTCCTACTGAGAAATAGAGGGATGCCCAAGGTTCTGTGAATACCTCTGTTATTTAAATTGTTTCATACAGAACTTCAGAAGTTACAGATTGAAGGTCTCGCGTCTCAGAGAGACCTGCTCTGGGTTCTTGTACATTTTGAAAACCAGTATCCCCGTGACCCGTTTATCTCTTTGTAGACCATTTGGAGCAGTAACTCATTTACTGCTGAACTGTGCCCAGTGGCCGCCTTGCCAGCGACTATCTGAGCCCAGAAGATCAGTTAATTGGACAATGGACTTTGACACAGTTCTTAGATTGCCAATTGGCATGAATTGTACCGTCAAGCAGGTGTTTTAACATCAATGCTGATAAAAACGTTTGAGAAAATAAGCAGAAGA
Organism: Lissotriton vulgaris; assembly: GCF_964263255.1. Classification (NCBI taxonomy): domain Eukaryota; kingdom Metazoa; phylum Chordata; class Amphibia; order Caudata; family Salamandridae; genus Lissotriton; species Lissotriton vulgaris. The sequence continues at coordinate 221,776,371 of NC_141685.1, forward strand.
TAAAAAATAATTCTTATTAGAAATATATACTTAAAAGATTAAGTACCACTAGAAATCACTTCAAAAGAATTTTAGAACTATCTAATTAGTACTAAATAAGCAAAAACTGAACTGCCATGTTTAAAAAAAAAAGGACTCCGAGAATCTTACTCTTACATATTCAAATACGGAAGTTACAGAAACTTGAAAAAATGAAAAATATTTGTCTCTGACAATGATAGAAAACTTATGTTGTGCTTGTCCCTATCTGCAGGGTCACCCCCAAAACATTGCGCCTTCACCCCTCCTAATATCAGAATTTTGTTTTTCCTGGCATTAGGAATCTGTCACCTTTACCACTGCTAACCAGTTCTAAAGTGTGTGTTCTCTTCTATAAAAATACTAAAAATGGTTTACATCCAACGGATATATTTAATTCACTTTTTCATTCCTAGTAAAGTGGTACTGCGTGTACCTAAGCCCTGTAAAGTAAATGCTAAGAGGGCCTACAGCACATATTGTGCAACCCACTTCAGAAGCCCTTTAAAACATGTCTCAGATCTCCCATTGCAGCATGTGTGCAGTTTTAAACTGACAAATCGACCTGGCAAAATAAGCCTTTTTGTCAGATATTTACCTCTCTTTTGAGTACATCTAAGTCCCCCCTAAGGTAAGCCTTAAACAAACCATAGTGCGGGGTGCACTGAAAATAAAAGGTAGGCCATCCGTTTTTACGTTTTATATTTCCTGGCAGGGAAAAACTCTCTCCAATTAGTTTTTCCCTACAGTGAGCCCTATGTTTCCCATAGGGTAACATTGAGTTACCTTATTATATTTAGTAAGAGCTAAAATTTGATTAGGAATAGGTAGTTCACAAGAATTGCAATGGAAAAGTTGGATTTAAAGTCACAGTACTGAAAATGGCCACTATTAGGAAGTTGGCTTTTTCTTGTCCTAACCATTTGCTGCGTGCAGCCTGTGTCCTTGGCCACGTAACTGTGAATAGTTAGTTGGCAGTTGGACCCTGTCTGAAGGGAGTCCTGCCTTCCAAGTGGTTCCCTACTAGTCCTGGAACCTTGTACTGAGAACCAACAAGAGTAACTTCTTTACGATTCGCCCAAGGTGCATTGCTGGTCATCCTGACTCCATGGTAGAACCTGCTAGTTCTTCTACGCAGCAGCAAATCCTGTTCAGCAGCTTTGCACAGAAAGTGTTCCCAGCCTTGTGAAGCTTTCATCAACTTCAGCCTGCAGCTTCGTCCTGTTGGAGATTTTCGAATTCCAAAAGAGTGACAAAGTCAGAACTGAGAAATCGTCACCGCAACTTTGTCCAACATCTCCCGGACAATGATGCCTCCTTCTTCTCAGACACCCACGGCTGCCTGGCCTCGCTGACTTTCAGCTACTCAGGAACTTTCTTTGAAATTTCTTTTATGTCCAGAATGGACCTTGTTTATCCGAACCGCGCTCCATCGTGGTCAGTCATATCGTTTGACTTTGCCCCTATCTCAGGCGACTAGACGCCTGCAGTTGGCGCTTTGATCTCTTAGGCACTATTTATGGCCAAAAACGTTGAAAAAAAACATAATCTGTTTCTAATGATTGGATATATTTCATTTTGGTATCAAAATATGTATTACAATTTTCTCAACTTTTCTAAATTGGTGAGGGATATTTCTTTTGTTGTATTTTCATTACTATTTGAGTGCTGCGTAAATACTTAACAGGGTGCCTCTACGTTAAGCCTGACTGTTTTTCTGCCACATTACCAGAGAATTATGCACAGGTTAATTTATTGATTCAGCCTGCCAAGAGTTGTGGTTGTAGCGCACATAGGGGTTTTACCCTTCTCAATCAATAACCCAATTTCCTACACCTTATTTGAACAATCCTTTGGGAAACAAAAGTCTGTGTGTTCAAAATGTTTGTGAAGTATTTAGCCGATTCCTGTCAGTTTTTTTAATTGGAACTGAAAGAATAGGAGAACTGAGACCCGACTATTACCGAAGATCATCAAGATGATCTCTGTTTTTCCCAGAAATGATCCATAGGAGGATTTCTCTGAAGTGTAAAAGGGTCCCTTTTAACCCAGTCCTATCTGCCAGGCTATCTGTGGGGTACCGTCAGCCTCTTTGTGTGAGGACAGGACACAGCCTATTCAGATGTAAGTGTGAGTCGCTCTCCCCCTTGCTTCCGAGGAAGGCTATCAGAATGCAGATGAGTCCCTTGTCACACCGAGCCCTTACTGTGTTTGGGCTGTCCAGAGGGAAAGTGTAGCTGTCACTCAGTCCTTACATGTATTGGAGACAGGCTGCAGAAACAGACAGCAAAGCTAAGAGCAGAGAAATGTCCACTTTCTAAAGTTTCTTGGCATTTCTAAAATGGTAATGGCAAATCCATCTTTACCACTAAAGAAAATGTACCACCACCATTCCAAAAATATTAAACATTAAGCAGTTACTACTTTCCAATCAGGAATTAAAGCTTAAGACTGTTTTATGGAATATCCAATGCTAGCCTATGGAAGGAGTAGGACTCACAGCTGTGATAAAATAATGTAGCTGTTTGTCACTGCCAGGACATGTAAAATGTTTTTTTAATTAACACATTTTATTGATATTTTTATTGGTACGTTCTGGCCCTGAGGCCAATTACGTACCCATTACAACAGTATAGCCAGTATTAGAGAAGATTAACTGTAACAACTTACGTTGGCACAGGTAATACACCCCAGGGACATGTAAAACTTAAAAGTACATGTCCTGCCTTAGAAACAGCACCCTGCCGTTAGGGTCACTTACAGTCTGCCTTAGGGGTGGCTTATGTGCAATAAAAGAGGAGTTTAACGCTTCGCAAGTGGTTTTAAATGCCAAGTCGAAGATGCAGTAAACCTCTCACCCAGGCCCTGCAATGGCAGGGCTGAGACGAGTGTGAAAGGCTACTTGTGTGGGTGGCGCAACCAGTGCTTCAAGCCCACGAGTAGTATTTAGATTACAGGCCCTGGGTATATGGTATACTACTCTACAAGGGACTTCTAAGTAAACTAAATATGGCAATCGTATAGCAATGTCAACATGTTTTAGGGGACACGCACATGCACTTTAGCACTGGTTAGCAGTGGTAAAGTGCTCAGAGTCCTAAAGCAAACACAAAGATAAAGCAAAATATTGGAGGGAGGCAGGCAAAAAAGTGAGGGAAAACCACCCTGAGGATGGCAGGTCCAACACTTCTGTTTTTAGGATGGTCAGAAAACATGTGATCAAGAAAACACATAGAGTTTACGATCTTTGTGAAACACAGGCTCCTAGAAGTGTCACCTACATCACTGCCATAAAATGATTGTCCTGGAGGAAACCACAGCAGCGTTCTTGGCTTGCTCTAGGAGCTGGTCTCTGAAACCAATATGTTCTACAAACACTCTGGGTGGAACGGAAGAAAGGTGTCAAGGCTAGACCAGGCCGCACGCACAAAGATAGTGAAACCTCCCAGAGTATTTAGGCGTAAAAGAAAACAGATGTGGGCAAACCACTCCCATTTCCTTTGTGAAGCTTCACCAGGGATGCATTATTAATAATGCATCAACTCTAGCCCAACCAGAATGCATGACTTGTCTCCCACCAGCATACCAAGGAGCCTCAAAGGATTGGACTTGTAGCCAGGGATTCAAGGGCTTGGACAGTAGTTGGGACCCGGAAGGGGCATCAAGGTGCATTCAGGCTGACTGAGCGCCCCTACTGATCTGAATCCCAGATACCAAAGGGACTTTTAGAAACAATCTGCTCTGGAATCCATCCTTACGTTCATACAGTAACAACATCCATCCATCCATACAAGTGCTGGAATAAGCAAGATCTTGGGGATCCAGCATCAAAAACTGACCTCACAGAGGACTGATGGAGACCAGTAGCCATGCAGATGCAATGAATGAAACAGGCTTCTTACTTAAAGAGTGTTTGTCACAAGGTTACTGAATTGTTGAACTTTTATCAACGCCACACAAGTAGCCAGGGGAGACTATACCTGAACTTGGTGGAAGGCAAACCAGGTGGACCAGCGCCGGACACCTTTTTAGATTAGAATACATTTTTCACATGAAAGACATTCACCAAGCTGACCACCCTAGCAATCTGAGCAATTTAAGTTTTGGAGGAAATGTGGTTTAGTGGAGCTTTTTTCATATTTCATTACAATCCTCTGTTCTTTATGCCGATTTGATGTGCAATATCCATTCCATCTCTCTCCCATTTTTTGCTTGGAGAATCTCTGTTATTCTTCTTTTCAGGTTTTTTTTTCAGGCTGTTCCTCTGCTGAACTTCACTGGTTTTCTCCTTGTGAGCCTTCTTTTCTTTTCCCTCTCTATTTGCGTTCACAATCTTGACTTTCATTTGCTGTTTTGAAGCGGCGGCGCAAGTTGCATTCATGTAAGTCTCCTTCAACTATTCCTTTATCCCTCCTACATCTTTCTCTTTTTTTCACACCAGTATTGCCCCCATTTTCCTCTTCCACAGTCTTGCTTTGCCACGGGTCCCCACTGAAGCTTTCTTCCTTAAACAAATTACATAAAGAATGCACCCAGACTCCGGATTAGATTCAACTCTGGGGCCAGAATTTGCCGGTCTGGTTTCTCTACATTAGCAAAATTGTGTTTTGGATGTGTGTGTTTACATTCAGATGGGACATGGCCTCACAGGCGAGGGTCATTCTTTCACTTTTGTAAGAGGTAAAGTCTAATTTGAAAATACCTGGCCCATGTCTGGAACAGAAGAACCACAAAAAAAGGGAAGCAGCTGGGATTCATTATAAGTGATTGAAATTGTTCCATCAACCTGAGTGGGAATTACTGTGCACATTGCTTGTGACCAGTTTCCACTTGAGTGATGTTTGCTCAATTGAATTCTATGTTCCACAGTAAATTTCCACTGGGCGCAATCCTTAAATAATGCACAGCCTTGTGTACTCAATGCCAGACCTTTGCTCTGAACCATGCATCTCTGATAAAACCTGTTTGGACCCTTAGAATATTTCTGGACTTTCTTTAGCCATGAGTAGACCTTCATGGGCTTCCATAAAAACATACAATTACAAACATTCACTCTGACTGCCATTGACACACATGGACTAGCATTGTATCCACTTTCCAAGCAAAACCTTTCTTCGTGGCGAATGCTCCTATGTAGTGTTTCTGCGAGTTCTCCCATTTGGACCCCTATCTCACAGATGACCAGCACTTGGAATGTACAGGACCTGTGTTCTCTCATTCTTGAGTCCTAAGCTTCGCATGCACTGATACAGGTGAGTTAGGGATACTTCAGGGATGCCGGAGACGTGCCTCTGTGTGTTGATGGACTAGGAAGATCGGGAGGTCAGCTAAAGCCCCCCCAAGCCACTTCAGCACTGCCTGCCCATTTCAAACTCCTGTGAGTTGTTTCCACTGTTTCAAAGATTCAGAGAGGGTTAAGTGGAGGTGCTGCATATTTTTATTTGCTTTGAGCCAAGGTTGAAATAAACCAAGATGAACTAAAGCTTATAGGCCCCTTGTCTTTCGGGGATACACTGTAGATCATCCTGGTCTCCTGCTTAGACCCTCATTCATTGTCCTAGGACTAGAGAATCGGGACTTGTGCAGATCTCTCTGCTGCCAGAACTTGTAGCAGAGGACTTTGCGGTATGGCTGCAAGCGGGGTCCACAGCCTTAAAGTGGAACTGGTTCAGAATGAAAGCAAGAGTTCACATTCCCCCCCCCCGCGCCTCAAAGGTTAAAGCATCATGGCCATGATCCAAAGCTCTCAATATCACCCTGTGGTTCTTGATTTTTAAAAATTTCTGTAGGTCTCAAGGAAATAACATTGAATTTTTAGGCACTGTAGAATTCTGCTATTTCAAGACAATTAGCTAATCTTGCAGCATTCAAAAACTGAGAATGGGACAACTGGTATAAAGTTCTAAAGAAGACCTACTAGAATATTCTTCCATTAAATTACTTTTCTGTCAAATATTCTGCATAAAGTAAAATGCTGTCCTATTATTATCTCATTGCCAAGTGATCACCGTTGTCCATTCTTCGTTTACAAGTATATATGGACTGTCTTTCATAGTGAATGCTACCCTTTTTAATATGGACTGTTTTTTCTATTATTCAGATAGGTGTTCCGCTTGTAGTGTAGGAAATGCACGCTCAACCCTTTTAAGATGGCTGCATATTAGAAAATAAATAGTGTGTGGAAGCTCTCTTGTAATCAAAGTTTGTGCCATAATGCAAATGTTTTCTGTGTGATCTGGTAGTTGTTGAATGACAGCTCCAAGAAAGTGTCTGCAATCACTTCCCAGTGATGGGGAATGCAAACTTTCCTAGCTTTCGCGTCAGAAAGTTTTCATTCTGTTCAGAACAAGGAGGCAAGTATTAAGCTGGTAAGTTTTTTTATTTCTGAACAGCAGCCCAATAGAACAAAACATGTGACTACAAATGCCAGAGTCTTTTAAACTTCAAACATGAATCCATAAATAGCAGGTATTTCAACCAATCAGAGGTCACTTTAACTATATAACACCCAGGAGGATGGTGCTGTGCTCCAGGAGGTCAGATAGGCTGCCCCGGCCAAGTCCAGGACCAACTGGAGCCACACAGCACCAATGCCCAGGGTAACAGACCGCTTGCAGCAACCAAAGCCTGGTTAATTCCAATCCGAACTCCAACACTAAACAGCCTTCAGGGGATGTCAGCACCACAGAGACCCACTCCCAGGGTGGCCCAGCTGTCCTGATGTTTGCAACCTCAACTGGCGAGGCTAAAAAACACGAGTGCCTGTGACAGACAAGTCGAGAAGACCGAACCACTCTGCACCCGAGCGCCCCAGCTTGGGTTCCAGAGAACTGCCTGTCATTTCTCGCTCACAGGGCCCTCAGAAACCGAGCCCCCATTGGGAACTCCAGGACTTGTCCCCAAATCCCCCTCTGCAGCCTATTTCTAGATGGCCGCACCTCTCTCCATTGGTGTACCGAGCAAAGCTACCATCCCGACCAGCACTTCTGCACACGGATTCTCCAGGGTAGGTAACGACTAACTGCTGGTGGTTCTTGGCCCCCTACGACCTTACGTCCAGAAGGGGACCCCCAGAATCCGAACTGAACTAACTGTATGCAATGTATGCGTTTTCTTTCATAGGAAAGCAATGCTGCGTAAAGACACATTTAAGTGAAAATTTTACTTAACTGTGAAAGTCAATATTTTACAAATTACTTACCGGTTTACGAAGTTCTTGATATCAAAATGTATATAAAAATAATTGTTATTTTTCTAAAATAGTCTTGGATTTATTCTTTGAGTGTGTGTGTCTCATTTACTGCCTCTGTGCGTGCAACAAATGCTTAGCACTACCCTCTGAAAAGCCTAAACTGCCTGCCCACACTAGCACAAAAGAATGCACTTGGGATTCTTATTTGTGCCCCAAGGGTCCCCTGGACTTTCCAGAGTGTACCTCGTTTTGTTGTACTATGTAGACAGCCAGCTTCCTACAATGCAGATAAATCATGTAGCTATGACGAGACTTTTTACTTATATTACCTTGGTGCCAAGAGCATTGTAGCTATGGCCTTTGTAAAGGCATTCCAAACTGGCAAAGCCTATTTTAGATTACTGCTAGCAACCCTGCCTGATGCAGGTGACCATTGCTGCTACCTTGCATAACATGGCCACATCTTTGATGTGGTCACTATTACAACATTAATAATACTAGTAGCTAGGAATAATTTTCGTTTAATATAAGTAGCTCTTGTTACAGAAAAGTTTGGAGACCCCTGGTCAACACCACAAACAGCAGACAACGGTCTGCATCCCAGACACCCAGAAACACCAAGCGACAATTGAAATCGCTAACCCGGCGTTATACCAAAAAGAAATAAACATTTACCCAATCGAAATTATGACAGAAAAGGGATGCAACTGTTTAGAGCCGTTATGTGAAACATCTCAGAAGGCAGCAGATTCTGGAGAAACACAGAGGGCCAATGAACAGCATCTACTAAAAGAATGAAAACTCTGACAGAAGAACACACTCACCTGGAGGTAGAAAAAGGGCTCCCCGCACCCTGCCTTCCCGGATCGATATCCGTCGCACTCCAGGCGCCACGTACCACCGCTCAAACGTCTGGCTGGCCAAAGGCTTGACTGTAGGTGATGGCTCAAGCTGAACTGAATCAAAAACTTCCACGGTGATCCGGTATGGGCTTCCAATCACATCTCGCTTCATGAGCCGGTGGAAAGGCTTCTCGGAGCTCAAGGCCCAGAGGAGGCCCATGGGCAGCACACCTCGGAAATCCCCTCCGATGGCCACTGCCCGTTCCAGGTCCACCTCTCCAGAAGCATCCCCCCTGTAGAATACCCGTGAGGTGAATAAGAATCCTTTTTCATCCAAAAGTGAGGCCCTGAGAGTCACCAGCTGATTGGGCTCCAGACCAGAGACGAAGATTCTGACGGGCTCATCCGCCAGCGAGACCTTTGGGAGCACAGAGATATCAACCATTGTGGAGGCGATCTCTGAACTCGCTCACAGTGGAAGCCGTTACCTAGCAAATAAAGCACAAAAGAAGAGAAGGAATCAGTACCATACCCCTCTTAGAATGCAGGTCAGACTCTTTAGATGCTTACTTTAACAACAGTACACCAGAACAAGGCATGGCCTAGAGGTATGGGAATAGAGCAAGGGCTAACAATAGAGAGATAAACATCTCAGGACACGTTTTTAGAGGTCCATTAATAGGTTGCCAGGTCAAGAATACCAGCTCACATGTATTATTTCCAAAGCCGAAGATTTGGATAATATGCACTTTACTGTTACTAAGGGGTTTTCATTCAGAGAGACATTCCTTCTTTGTTGAAGTCATTCTAAGCTTTGCTCAACTCAACTCAGCCTAGCAACCAAACTATTTAGAGTAAAAATACAAGGAATTGTGATGCAGATAGTTCTACTTGATATGGGCTTATGTGTGTAAATGTTTGACGTTTCAGGACCATCTTCAGGACTATATTTGTTTGGAAAGACATCCTGGGGAATAGGGAGTTCCATGTGGACAATACCAACGTGCCAGTCCATGAACATTAATACTAACTGCAAAGCACTAACCTGTGGTATCAAGCCCACTGGAAGCAAAGCACGGAGCAAGTCCTACCATGCCCCACAATGTTCTTTGGGGTAAACTGTACCTCGTTCACTTCCAAGAATTACTGTAGGGAATGGGGGAAGGGTTGCAATGCCATCCTGTACCGTGAGCACCTCTCAACTTTTAGCTGACTGGTAATGGTGGTAACTGACTGACTGACCCTGGGCTCTGCCTAACCAGGCCCAGGGCCAGAGCTATGTTGAGAACATGTAGACTAAAGTGAAAACACCTTCATACACTAGGGTACAGTAAGGGTTGGAGTACCCCTGTGATTGACATGACCTACCCTATCAGACATAGTAGGGCAGGGCGATTGAAACTACCGATCAGTCTCTAGTATATAATAGGGCATGGCAGTTTAGAGGCCAGCGGACGTTTCTGCACTTGCATGTGTGCACCGCTGAGGCCTGAGGTCATTTTTATAGTGGCTCTGGGTGGCAGGACTGATTTTAAAAAGTAATTTGTGCCCTACCTCGACTTTTGTTTTTGAGGCACCTAAAATGGTTAACCTATAATGTTTGAGCATATTAGGTACGCCGAGGGTCTCCCCTATGTGTTCTAGGTGTGGGGGTCAGGTATCTATAAGGTGGACACTTATAAAATGAGTTTACTAGGCTATGGGTAAAGTCAAATTGTACATTTCACTCTACACATTGTGATAAAGTGCTGCCCAAAATTGACTTTGGTATTAGGAGCACTGTAGAGGGAGGATCTACAATATTATTACATATTCAGAACCCCAAAAGTCTCACCTAGGTGTTACTGGGGTGGGGATTATAAGACTTTTTTCGTCTGTAAGCCAAAATTCAACCCTGTACTGTTCTACCCTGATTGATCAGATATAAGTGGGTGGGCCTGGTTGCTTTGAAGAGGTGATAGATGACCCCTGAGGTTAGCAAGCCTCTCGGGGAGGAGAGGTTGCTGGACATAGGAATGCCAGCCTGGAGTACTACCAGTGGGTTTGTAAAGGTTTTGTTCAAGTAGATGGTGGGAATTGAAGTCTCACCCTTTCAAGGACCCTCTTGGAGATTCCAGAACCTTGGATTGTGTGTTGGATACTTTGGGACACGCAAGAAGAACTTCAGGAAAGAGTTCTAACTGGACCCCGCCTACTGGAGAGGGCTGAACCAGAGTGGTATGAAATCCTCCAGAACAATTGCTAAAATTGAATGTGTCTCCTGTCAGAGCTAACAAAATGACTAAAAGGGGCAATGTTGGTTTCTAAGCTCTAGAAAGTGACTAATCTTTTTTAAAAAAAATCGTTTTGGTGTCATTTAAAGGATACAAATATTTCCTATTTTTATAAATTGGAGTTGTTTTTTTATTTTGTGTTGTGTCTTTATTATTTACTTAATTGGTGTTTTTAAATGCTTTACATACCTGTCTTTGAAGTTAAGCATGCCTGCTCGCAGCCATGTTACCAAGTGTTGAGCATAGGAATAATGTTCTAAGACCCATTCTGAGCCCTATACTGTGTAACTGGCCTGATTACCAGTGGCAGACCTACATTTTGCCCCTACCAATAATCCACTTTCCAACAGGAAGGGACAAAACAAGAAAAAAGGCCAACCTCTGATCATGTGATGTCACGCTTGTGCCTCTTTCACCAACAATTATGCACAAGTATTACATGTGTGTAATCACTAACAATCTTAGTACTGTTGTACACTGTACATTCATACCACGCTCATTCAAGCATTGTTACCTGGCTGCCCCAATAAGAACTTGGATTAGTGAAAGAACAACTTAGTGCAGACATGGTGTACTGGCAAATGTTCTGAACTCTCAGTCTTAAGCTCAAGGCTCAGTGCGAAACAACTGAGAAGCGAGAAACGCACTTCAATTTACTAAACACTTGTTTTTGAATATCTCTCAAGCCTTCTATTGTCCAAGCAAGAGTTCTACTTGAATTACGCCGCATGCATAAGCCTGATCGTTAGTCCTACTTCATTCGTTAGTTGGTTAGCACTAACGGTGCGCTTGTGCGCGAACATGCGCCCCTAGTTCTGTACTCAATGAGTTTTTTAGATCTCGCTGAGTCAGCGCGCATTCGCTGCTCGGAAAGACATTTAGTAGGGGCTTTGGGAAATGCTCCCAAAGTGGCGACCAGCTCGCTAGAACGCGCGCTTGCACGCACATCCCTTGCGTGTTTTAGCGTCATCGCGATCACTTTTGCTTTCACAGCGATTGCGACGACTTTCGTGGCCAATGCAGTGTGTTAAAAAATGTCAGGGTTTTAGCATGGCGAGCGAGGTTCGCGGGAGCAGAAGCATCATGAAATATAACCTATCAAATGTGGAAACTTTTTCTTCACGAGGGCAGCTTTCTTTATTTGCACGTCATTGCTACCATCACTGAAGTATGTGGCCCTGCTTGCTCTTCATTGTACGTTGTATTGACATGCTCCTGCGGTGCGTGTGAAAGCACGCACTTTATAAACCGCATGTCCTCCCTGTGAGTGCAACTGATTGCTAATTCTGCTTCTCTGAGTATAGGATATCCAGTCTTTTACTGTTATACAGCGCTCCGAAGCTAGAGAACACAATCTGACATGATCCGATAAACTTCGACAAAGCTTTGCGTATCATCTGAAACATTTCGAACATAAACCATTAGAAAAGCTGTGGATAATTTACCCGCATTATGGAAGTTACTGTCTGGTTTCTTTACGTTGTTCCGCGTCACCCTTCACCAAACTGTACCCCCTTCTGCCCTGTCGTTTGTTATTAGCAGAATTGACCGCTTAAATTGAAACTCCAGTTTCGCTTTCTCTGCCATGAAAGCAAACTTTCCTTCATCGTCACATTACTTTATTTCAGTGGCAATTTAGCAGAAGAGAATGCTTCTAGCAATTCTGGCAGTGTCCCTCTCCAACGGCTATTAAGTTATGTATTTGGTTACACTTATGAAAAGAAGTCTGCATTACACCAACACTTTAACTCCAAACCGCAAAAACCGAACATCGGCATCTGTGTGCGTTCGAAGAATCCTGCTCTTCTTATGTGGGTGTGCTTTCAATTTATGAGCCAAGCAGGTACATTCATGCAGTATTGGGTACTGCAGTTTGTAGAGAGGATGGAAGCTGTTCCTCTAACTGCATCCTGAAGGACGTGACATTATTGTAGACCGGACTACACTTATTTTTAAGATTTGTCAAAAGGATATTCATTTACATGGCAGTCTAAGTAACGTTGTATGTCTTGAATTGTTTTGCTAAACCAAAAGAGAAGTTTAGAGATACAAGCGGGTTTAAATCTGAAACCAGACACACAGGAACAAATGCTGTATCACATGTGTTTTTTTTCTCTTGATAGGAGATCACCTGGATCAGAGAGAAAAAAAACCACCTGAATCAGAGAGAATCAGCATTGGATTGGAAACTGCAATCTACACCGGCTTGCTATATAATATGTGTTTTAATTCAGCTTAACGTCCGAGCACACCGGCTAACCCCTCATACTCTTATTTGTAAAATAGCTCCTCCCTATCACAATCTTGTATGTGGATGAGGCAACTCTTGAAAATGTGTGTGGTGAGAAGGGGTACTGTTCTGCCTATTTCCAAGCCCTGGGGCAATCTATAGTTGCTGTGTGGCCCTGGGGTACTATTGGGTCTTTTTTTAGATCCCTGAGCAATCCATCCTTGCTGAACAACCGCTTGGTAAGCAACAGCTTTTTTTGCCATCTATGTCACAGGGCCTTGTACCTGATTTCTTAACATTGTAGATGTAAGTCCAGTTTATTACCCTTACACGAGACCTGCAAGTATTCCATGCTGTCCTTTGGCAATCATTTTTACTTATCAATGCTTTTCAAATACCGTTTCAAATCGTTACTATAATCAATATTGTATTGTTTATTAAGGCATCCATAGAGAGACTGAGGACTGATTTTAAAACGTTTAACCGACAACAAGCTGAAAAGTGGTACAGGTTACTCTAATACATTTCTATTCTCCCTCTGCACTGTTCAACAGAGCCAGAGGCTTTCAGTTGGACACATAACATAACTATAGAGATCTATATAACTTGACCTTTATTTTCCTATACTGGTCTCAGCACAGTCCTGAAAACGGACCCATTTTTATCAGGTGGGCTGTGTAGTTTTGATGTAGGAGGATTAGTGCTGGATAACCAAACACTTATAAGGTCCCAAAGGCGAAACCTATTGGCTATGCCAATGCTTGTTTTCCTTTTCTTCGCCCTTTTCTTGAAGATGCCGCAAGAGATTTTTAGCACCAGCTACCACCAAGAATTGCCAGAACACGCCGCTCCCGCCCAGTACCAAGCGAGGATTCTGGATTTGTTTCACGTGACATTAGCCCCCTTAAGCTCAACCACTTGATATACCCATTGCCTAGCAAATCAGTGTGGTGTGAGGGGATTGGTTTATATAAACTCTCAGACAAGATGGCCCCTGAGAGCTTGAAGTTGCACAAGACTTCCTTAGAATATTCTAGAGTGTGTGTGTGTGCCTTTCCAAATCTCCCTAGCATGTAGCCAGTGTTCCTCATGTGCACATACAACTGTTGATCCTAATCTATGTGCGCTTCGCATACATGTTTCGGCAACCTTAAGACCCCTTATGTAATGGACAAGTCATACCATGCTCATTTCTCTTTCACGCTGTGGTGTGTGAGGCGAAATATGAACCTACTGTGTTCAATGGCATGTGTCTGATGCCATGTAAGCAGGTGTGCACCACACCTTGCGTCTCGTTGCGCTCGTCCTCCAGAACCAGTTCTGTGGGTTGGGGCTAACTAAGGAGCCTTCACGACTACTGGTGACATTCTGGAAATATGATGATCTTGTACTCTGGGCGATTATGATGCTACCAGCCAATGCAACGCATTTTAAATCTTTAAATCTAATCTCATAGTGTTGAATTTGTATAGATACTTCAATCAACATACAAACTAAGCATGTGGGCAGTCCCCAGCTTGGCGAATGATTAATGGCAACAAATATACCTGACAGCAGAGCTGCAAAGTCCATAATGAGATTAGATTAGATTAGCAGTTTATAAAGCACCTGGTCCCCTCGCTAAAAATTCTTCCTCCTCGTCAGTAAACTAACCCCTGTCTTCTGCAACTGCAGCGGGCGGAACACATAACGCCATGGAATACTCGCCCCCTTTAAATATAAGGAGATTCCGTCACATGTACCCGAGAGATGTTTTTACAAGCGAAAAACCACCATCTCTAAATGTTAACAGTGATTTCAGTCTCAGTGATGGGGGGGATGGGATATTTCTGAATGTATTCTCAATTTACATTCACAAATAGATTAGTAAGTTAAAAGTATTCAATGCCCATGGACTGTACCAATACCTCAAGCACATTTCTTGGTCAGCATGGACATCATTTAGGCAGTCACACCGGTTACCTCTGATCTTCAGCTTGAGACCCCAAACCCTGTATTTATGCCGATAACCAGGGGGGTAGGTACCATTGGAGCAGCAGCACTGGGGAGCAAAGCTGTGAGGGGTCCATTCATCCCACATAATTTCTGTATTTTACTGCCCCAACATTAGTCAAATAGGTCATTTTCCTTGCTTGTACCAGGGCCCATGGCGTCCTTGCTACACTACTATTAGCAAAACATGCTGGCGTATTGTCTTGTAGTACTGCGACGGCCATTTAAAATAAAAAAAATTAAAAAGTAGAGTTTTATATAGCATGAACTAGACCTGGAGTTATCAGAGCGCTTTACATGAGCACCAGTTAAGTTACAGACGGACACATTCATTTTTTATGTCTCGCCTATGCAGCACCAGCTCCGAGGTCGATAGCCCTAGCCGTAAGGGTCTGGCTTGGCTCGAAGACAGTGGTGCCTGCCTCAGAATGGGGGTATTGGGGCAGGGGGGCGAGGATGGATAATTCAAAATAAATTAAAATAAACTTACCTTTGCCACCATGCCTCTCCTCTGCCCTCGTAAATGAAGACCAGCACGTGGTAGCACCGGAAGCACTCCGGCTCCCGTACTCTCAGCCAATCACAACGCTGCATGAGCAGCATCGTGATTGGTCTGAGCAGTCTGTTTGACCACTCAGGCAGTACCCAGGAGCCTGGGACTGTTCTCCATGGGGCTGTGCAACACAGCCCCTTGGAGAAACACCAGTGGTGTGACTCCTTGACAACTGGTTCAAGGCCAGCACTCTCCCCAGCCGCTCCACCTGTTGCCTGGCTCCAGCCTCCAGCTCTGTGCCCTCCGCCAGGGTTCGAGCCAGCAGCCCGTCCCGGCGCCGCTGCTCCACCCCTGCAGTTCACCAGTTTCATCTGCTAGAGCTCCCCCTCTGTCCCTTATTGTTGCTGTTGCCCTGGTGTGCTTGTATTCTGTGCCCGTACTTTGTTTGTTTTCTCCCGTTCACTTTCGTGTAAGTTTGATTTTCGTTTTTTAGCCTCCCTGTTTGCTTACGCTGTTTTCCTGCCGCTGCTGCCCCACCCCCGATCCGGCCTGCTCCCGCCTCCTACCTCTGATCCCGCCCCCCTCCCCTTCATATGGCGAACGCTGCTGGGCAGCGCATGTCTGCCAGATGGCATAATCGCCTCGGCAAGCATCCAAAAACTCACGCTGCCAGCTGGCATAATCGCCGCGGCAGGCACCCAAAACTCGACAATATCAGAAGGCACTAGATAGACAAAGACGACACTCTGAGGAAACTTGCTGACAATTCTGCAAACTATATTGACCGCTACCCGCGGCCCATCACTGAGCTGACCATGTGATAAACCCCAACTGTGACAAAGAGTCACACTTCGATAAGACAACCGAAACAGCGACTAAAAAATTCTAAATGAATGTGGAGTAATGAGGTGACTACCTCGGTATCCAAAAACTCATCACTGTCAGAAGGGATCTGACAGGAGAAGACAAGACACAGAGCAGCGCATGTGACTCCTTGACCGTTGGTTCAAGGCCAGCACTCTCCCCAGCCACTCTGCCAGTTACCGGTCTCCAGCCTCCAGCTCTGTGCCCTCAGTCAGGGCTCAAGCCAGCAGCCTGTCACAGCGCTAATGCTCCACCCCTGCAGTTCACACGTTTCGTCTGCTAGAGCCCCCCCTGTCCCTCATTGTTGCTGTTGCCCTTGTGTGCCTGTATTCTGTTCACGTACTTCGTTTATTTTTTTCTCCTGTTCACCTTAGTGTAAGTTTGATTTTTGTTTTTTAGCCTCCCTGTGTGCTTGCGCTGTTTTCCCGCCGCTGCTGCCCCTGTGGCCTCGCCCCTGATCCAGCCCGCTCCTGCCCCCTACCTCTCATCCCGCCCCCACTTCATATGGCAGCCGCTGCGCGCAATGAGGCAAGTCTGTCTGCGCCCGTCCGCGCCCGGACCGTGCCCAGCGCCAGACCCCATAGCCCCCACGAGTGCCACAACTCCCAACACCGCTAACACCCTCCATGCTCTCAACGCCAGCCGATCCTCCACCTGCTTCCAGGGCACCTCGAAGCTCACCTTGGGACCCTTCACCTGCCGAAACTGCAGCTAGACCAATCAGCGCAAACCTGCTCGTCCTGCCCATCCCACCAAAGCAAACCACAACCATCTTAGATACATACTACTCAACACCCGCTCAGTCCACAGGCACGCCTTTGAACTCTCGGACCTACTCGATTCATCCTCCCCGGACTTCGCCTTCCTGACGGAGACCTGAATAAATGCATCCTCGGCGCCGGCCAAAGCCATAGCCATCCCAGATGGCTACAAGATCACCCGCAGGGACCGATACAACAAACCAGGAGGAATCGCCATCGTCCACAGGAACACCATCAGAATTTCGACCAACACTGAAGACTCCCTCAGCATGGACGAACACCTACACTTCCAAATCCACGTCGATCACAACACCACCCTCAGAGGAACCCTTGTCTACAGACCCCCGAGACCCTGACCACAGTTCAGCGACTCCATCACCGACCTCATCAGCACACATGCCCTCGCCTCCACAGACTACATCCTCCTCGGAGACCTGAACATCCGAGTTCGCATATACTGGCAACTCCACAACCTTGATCGATAACTTCGCCAACCTTGGTCTCAAACAGCTCGTCACGATACCCACCCACTCTGCCGGACACACCCTCGACACCATCTTCTCCACTAGCAATCACGTCACCTTCAGCCACACAAACGAACTCCATTGGACCAACCACCACTGCATTAACTTCTCCTTCGAGAAACACACCATGCACAACCAAGTGTAACGAATCCCACACCGCAGCTGGAACAAAGTCAACGAAGACCAGCTTATCACCACCCTTGCCCCAGGCCCTCCACCAGTGCCCTCAGACACAAACACAGCGGCCCACAACTTCAGACAATGATTCGGCGACTGCGCCAACACTCTTGCCCCGATCAGGAAAGCCTCAAACAGGCGCATCGATACGAGAGCCATCTGGTTCAACGCCGACTTCCCGACTTCCAAGCAAACCTGCTGAAGACTCAAGAAGCAGTAGTGCCACAACCAGACAACCATGCAGCACTCAAGAATGCCAGACACATGCACCACCAACTCCTCCGATCAGGCAAAAGGACCTCCTTCAAGGAACGCATCGACAACAATGCACACAGCAGCAAAGAGCTCAACATCTTGAAAGAACTCGCCACCCCCAGCTCGAATGACAACCCACTGTCACAAGAAATCTGCGACTCCCTGGCCACCTTCTTCCACTGCAAGATCGCAGACATCCACAACAGCTTCGACGCCCAGACACAGACGCCAGACGCTGACAAACTCCCCTCCCCCCGACTCAACAGCCACCAAACACACTGACCTCCTGCTCTCCTGGAACAACATCAACAATGAAGACTTCATCAAAATCATGAACACCATCCATTCCGGCCAACCTTCCGACCCCTGCCCCCACGACATCTTCAACAAAGCAAACTCCATCATCGCACTTCACCTCCAGAAGATCATCAACAGATCCTTCGAGACGGCTACCTTCCCGGAGAGCTGGAAACACGCTGAGATCAACGCCCGACTCAAGGAACTCAAGGCGGACCCAAAGGACCTCAAGAACTTTCAACCCATCTCCCTGCTCCCATTCTCGGCAAAAGCTATTGAGAAGACCACCAACAGACAACTGACCCACTTCCTTCCGGCTTACGAAGCAATCACAGCACCGAACCCACCCTCATAGTCGCCACCGACGACATCAGGACCATGCTGGACAATGGCGAAACCGTGGCCTTCATCCTCTTGGACCTCTCAGCGGCCTTCAACACCGTCTGCCACCACACCCTGCACACACGCCTCCACGATGCAGGGATACGAGACAAACCTCCTTCCTCACCGGCAGAACCCAGAGAGTTCGCCTTCCCCCATTCCAATCCGATACCACCACGATCACCTGCGGCGTACCCCAAGGATCCTTCCTCAATCCGACCTTTTTCAAAATCTACATGGCACCTCTAGCCAACATCATCTGAGCGCACCACCTCAACATCATCTCGCACACCGACGACACCCAGCTGATCCTCTCCCTCACCAAGGACCTGGACACTGCCAAATCCAACCTCCACGAGGGAATGAAGGCTGTCGCAGAGTGGATGAAGACCAGCCACCTGAAACTGAACTCTGACAAGACGGAGGTCCTCATCCTCGGCTCCACCCCCTCCACATGGGACGACTCCTGGTGGCCGGCCTCGCTGGGAACTGCCCCTACACCCACCAACCACGCACGCAACCTGGGGTTCATCCTGGACTCAATGCTCTCCATGACCCAGTCAACGCTGTCTCCTCCTCCTGCTTCAACACCCTCTGCATGCTCCATAAGATCTTCAGATGGATCCCCACTGAAACCAGAAGGACAGTCACCCAAGCCCTCATCAGCTGGCTGGACTGCGGCAACGCCCTCTACGCAGGAACCAAAGCCAAACTTCAGAAGACTTGAACGCATACAAAATGCCTCTGCACGCCCGACAGTGGCGTAAGGAAACTTGAGGGGGCCTCCCTGTAAAGCACATGGAAGGGGCCCCCCCAGCGCCCCCGGCCCACCACCTACCACCTTGCCCCACCGACAAATAAGCAGTCACCTAAAGCTGTACTTATCTGTGCATACTCCGAACAGCAAATATAAATAGAAAGCACTTAAATTGTTTTCTAGGGCTGCCTGAATGATGAGATCCAGGACTGATAATTAAAGGGAACAAAGACAGAAAAGTTATATTGCAAATTATTACATACTTTTTTATTTATAACCGTATATAGTGCCAAGACGAGGACTTTCCAGGCTCTTTAAACACATGGCTGGCATTTTACTTTTGGCAGCCCTACTTTATATTCCTTTTCTTGAAATGCATTCTCACACTACAGCAGTAAATGTAAATTTCAAATGCAAGGAATAGGCAGAGTGGGGGCCAAGGGGGTACTGGAACCAGACAAAAACTTAGCCTTGGTAACCAGTTTACAAAGGTATGTTGACTGTGCACCTCAGATAGAGCACAGCTGACTATTATGGTGCACTGTAGCACCCAACAACACTTTTCAATAATGTATATCACACGCAGACATGTAATAGCACACACTGGGTAGAGCTTATACAGCACATAGCTCAGAAATACCTGGCTGCAATGTGGCCCCGAAGAGCACTTTTCAATAGCATGGAACAAACACAAACTTCCAACACAACACATTAAATAGAACATTTTGCGTAAATCTAACTAAGCACAGACATGGCATTTGGGCCGTGGACCATATTTTCCGTAGAATGCAGTATATAAACATAAATAACGTAACATAACATGTAATTGCTGACCAAATAGTAGTGTAGCTCTATCTATAACTTGGTCATCAGAATGTTCTACGACAAAGATGATGATGCTGGGCTGGCAAACAGGCGAGAGGGCCAACTCATCTTTACTATTGAGAGGTTCAGAAGTGCACCATTTAATTTATGAGGCAGGCCACCTAGCCGAAGGACAGATATGAGGCAACTGGTGCACCCATGCTGCAGCTGCGCGCTACAACTACTGCGCTGATGGTCCAAGCTCTACACCACTCTACTCTATGCCACTGCACTCTACTCCACTGCAGTCTACTCTGCACCCCTCTAATCTGCTTCACGCTACTCTACATCACTGCACCAATGCACTCTGCATCAATGCAGTCTATACCACTTTACTCAAAACCAATCCACACTATGCCAATCTACTCTGCACCACTGTACTTAATGCCACTTCAGTCTAGGCCACTTTACTCCACTCTACAACACTCTTTGACGCTCTTCTCCACTCTGTCACTCTATGACACTACGTGCACCATTCCACTCTATGCCATTGCACTCTACTCACTGCAGTCTACTCTGCACCACTCCACTCCACTCTGTTTTGCACCACTCTACACTGCACCACTCTACACCACTGCACTGTATGCCAATTACTCAAAATCAATGCACTCTAAGCCACTGCACTCTATTCCAGTCTACTCTCCACCACTGTACTTTATGTCACTTAATTCTAGGCCACTCTAATCCACTCTACAACACTCCACTCTATGGTGCTCTAATCCACTCTATGCCACTCTGCAACACTACTCAACTCTGACCCTCTATGCTAATCCCTTTATGCCACTACATGCCATTTTACTCCACTATATTCTACACCACACTCGTCTTCTCCGCTACTCTACGCCACTACACTCTATGTCACTCTACTCTGACACTCTATGCCACTCCACTCTACGACACTACTCCACTCTATGCCATGTCATTCTACTACACTACTCCTCTCTATGCGACACTACTATACAACAATCTACTCTGCTCTACACCACTCTATAACACTGTACTCCACCCTACGCAACACACTCTATGCCTCTCCACTCTGCTCTACACCACTCATGGCTTGGCGGTTCGGGCTGGACTGTTCCCATGAGGCACAGGGTCAGACTGATTTGCATATGGCCATGTCTGAACTGGGGTGGCAGAGTGGGCTAAAGAACGGTGATGGATTACACCCAGATCTGTTGACTGGGTGTGAGTGTTTGATTGGTTCAGATGATCCATCCATCACCACCCCCTTTTGTACCGCTACATCACTCCACAGCACTCAATGCCAATCCAATCTATGACACTCTGCTTCACTATACAATTCTCAACTATATGACACACTAATACACTCTACACCCTTATAATCTAGGACACTCTACTACCTCCATGACAATCCACAACACTATGCCAGTCCACCCTATGCAACTCCATAACACTCCACTCAACTCTACTCTACACCACTCCATGACTCTACGCCACTCCATAACAGCCCACTCTACTCCACGACACTCTGCTTTACGACACTCTGGCAGAAAAGCAACTTGTGCCTCGTCTATCTAAATGCCCCTCCCATGCTGTGTAGCAAATGGGGAAGGGTCAAATGTGTACATTAATCCTACCCAGATAATCGAATTAATTGAATCACTGGCTTAGTCATTTCTCATCAGCCAGAGCGGTCACCAATACCATTGGTGTACTCAAAGGGTATGCTATGTGTTTCTAAATTATCCCTACTGAATAAATAGAAGCAACTGATAATGAGCCCTTAAATGCCCATTCTAATGTGAAAAACGAAATATCAAATCCAATGCTTAATTTGAGCCTGTGGTTTCCGGTGCTCAGCACCAGAATTAAATTGTCATCACCTCCACGCATGACCGCCTGCCCCATGGCAGAGCAGGTGGCTGAAATAGGGATGACCACAATATCAGCCGGCGATTAATTCAATATATGTTTACAATGATTATTAACTGCTTTGCAAACCATTCTTAGAGCTTTGGGGGCTGGGAATAGTATGAATTGTAATATCTGAAAAAGTGTGAGGGTTAGTAGTTGCCTTGGTACTTTCGTTGGCAGCAACATTGGTTAGTTTAACCCCTTCCATGCTGATGACGAACCCCAGCCGTCATGCACTACGGTGCTCGTGTGCTGATGACGGCTGGGGTTCGTCATGGCCCGCCCCTGTTCTTTTGTTTACCGCACAGCGGCGGAAACGGGCCAGCAGGGAAGGGGTTAAGTTGCAGAAGCCTTCTGGCAAGGGCCCTGGCACCTAATTGTTTACAAATCAAGCACTGCATGTGAACCTTAACTATACAGAAGCCAGATGAGACCAAGCAGTACAGGAAGGCATATGCCTGAAAACACACACTGGGCTGTACCCACATTTTGTGAAAAAAGGCCACCTCCACATTATAACTTCTTCATGATACGAAATAGTACCTGTAAACAAGTTTGTTTTGCTTTATTCGTAGAATGAATTTCTGCTCTTTGTGTCCTCTAATTACTAATCAGGGATAATTGATGCAGAAGCCCTGCAGAAAGGCTTTCCATTCGTATTTGCTATTTGAAGTATGTGCCAATAATGCGGTTTTACTCCTCTAAGCGTTTAACTCTTTGTCGGGGGTGTAGTCGCATGGGCTCCCTCCAAGTAACCTATCAGCCATGGAAAAACGCCTCGCCAGCCACGGGAAAACGCCTTGCAATGCGTTTCCTTTTAACTTCCTTATTTCTTCACCAAAACCCTCTCTCGCAATGAAAAACATTTAAAACCTGGTGAAGATAATTCCTTCACCAAAATATGAGCGCAGCCATGAGTTTCTATGCTATGACCGGGCTTCCATCGGTTTTAATCCAAGAACAGGAGACAATCTCAAGGCCCGCTGGTGGCAGCCAACAGGTAATGATCATGCCCAAACACAAACAATAAAAACAAGATAACATTGCATTATAGACAAAAGGGAAAACCTTTTAAACCAATGAAATTATGGGTTGGGCAATTACCCATGACCAGCAATGTTAGCACTTGCAATAATTAAATTAAGGCTGCAACAGTCCGTCCAGGGCAGCACGGTCCGTCCTGGGCCGCTCGGTCTGTCTCAGCCGCCTCATACCTCATGCGCATTTTATATTGCGCAAAGTGGCATGCGCATGAGAATGCTCAGCTGCAAGGCTATCCCTGCAATGTCAGTGTGCAGCGGTCCTGAGTCTGTAGCTCTGGTGCACTACTTCATGAGCTCTTTACTTTGATATTAAAACAGTTAAATCTTACTGCCAGTTTTACATTCATCACTACGGGCCCTCCTCCGAAGTTAGTGCCCTCCCATTTTTTGTGCTTTGCAGAAGTTTTAAGATCATCTTAGAGATTCTCGTTGCTTCAATGGGTGTAAATTCTGATCTTTCTGTTTCACTCCTCTTCAGTGCTTGATTTTTTTCACAAGAAAGCGTCACTCATAGTCGTTGAATGTCACTCATAATTACACTGAAATTATGAAAATGTCACACATAAGCAATCTGAAACCATGGCAGCTATGTAAGCCAATAATTAATCCTAACTATTTGAACAAACTCACTATCAATATAAATCCCTAGGTATATGACATCTTTAAGAATGTAGTCTTTAGCATTCATAATAACCTTGCTGGGACTAGATTCACACGCATTAGAAGTATGGTTGTACAAATCCCAGTAACGCTTGGTGTGGTCGGCTTAAACAGTTAAAACTGGCCTAAACTCACCATCATGATATGGAACAAGTCGGCAGCTATATTGGTAATGTTTGACTAAAGTCAGATGGTTAGTAGTCTAGAACATACACGACCCTTCCAAAAACAAAATAACAAGTTTTCCGACATAGTACCAAATAGAATAATGCTACTCCTAAATGGCCGCCCTTTTCAGCCACGAGAACAAAAACGGACTGCATTCTGCTTCTGTAATGTTTTATTTCTAACTTTGATTTTTTTTTAAACATCCCTGCCCTTCAGGTTTTCTACAATAGCTTCTATCCCAAGTACGGGAGAAATATTATTACCGTATACAAAATGCCAGAATAAAAGCAAGTCTACATTCCGTTTGTGTGCTGTGAGGCTGCGTATACACAGTCCAAGCATGAATATTGATCAAATATTTTATTTCTTAGTGCACTCTTTTAGGCTTTTTCTGCCATAAAGTGAAAGTAATTAGTAGAATAGTTTCCGAACTGAGCTTAAGTGAAATGTAAATCCATAACTGCGTGTGGAGTGCTAAGTGGTTGCTGGCTGTGCGGCTGCGAAGGGGGCCCCTGGAGTGGGGGGGGGGGGGCGGGCCCCCCCGCACCACGGGGTCTGCGGGGGCCTGTGTTACGCCCCTGACGCCTCATCCTCCAAATCCCCCGCCACAGCCACATCACCGCCCACCTGAGAGACCTACACTTGCTTCCAGTCAACAAGAGGATCACCTTCAAGCTCCTCACCCTCACCCACGAGCACAAAGCACTCCACGACACCGGGCCAGCATACCTCAATGAATGACTCACCTTCTACACCCTGAACAGCCAGCTTCGCTCGGCTGACCTCGCCCTCGCCACCGTCCCACGCATCCGCCGAACGACCACCAGCAGCAGATCTTTCTCCCACCTCACCGCCAAGACATGGAACACCCTCTCCACCCACCTGCGACAGGCCCAGGAACTGCTGACCTTCAGGAGGATGCTCAAGACCTGGCTGTTCGATTATTAGCTGCTTCCTCTTCCCCCTCCCTCTAGCGCCTTGAGCCCTCACGGGTGAGTAGCGCGCTCTACAAATGTTTGATTGATTGATCCTAAGAACGTGTGATAATTTGGCCGGCCCAGGAGGGACGGCCAAACTGCCATGCGCACTTAGAGGAGTGCAAACCACTCCTCACTCTGCTCTGGCGTCACAGAGTACAGCCCCGCCCCAACCTGGCCTCAAGTCCCGCATGGAAAAATAAAATGATAATAACATCTGAAATAGTAGAGGGCGACGGCCACTGCTCTAAGAGCCTGCGCACAAGTCGAGCCATATAAGCATTTAATGTGTAAATCTTGCAACAAAAACCGTAAAAATATTAAGTGTAAAAATGATAAAGGCTCAAAAAAGTGTAGATCTTTAATGTGAGGAAGCGTTTCGCGTAACTAGATGAGATTATATCAATGTTAAAGTGATAGGTTTTAAACATGCACTTATAAACCTTTGTGTATCTTCCCTCGTGCCCTGATGACAATGCCATTAGTGAAATAAGAGGCAAGCCACATGGAGCAATATGTGCTAGAAGTAGGTGTGGGGGATGCTGGAGCACCCCCAAAATAACAATGCTGGAGCTCAGAAGGTGAATGAGCAATGAAGATGCCTTTACATTTTGAGTTTATCTTGACAAAGGTTCAATGCTAGGCTATGTCGCCTAACGAATGGCTGCTTATTCTTTTAACATCGAGATTGGTCCTTACCTTTCTTTTTCTAACTGCAAAGTTAGAGGGTTTTGTAAGGCTTGCTTGGGTACAGGGAATGGGAAAGGAAAGTCTGTAGGATGTCACTAACATCATTTAAATACCCATAAATGACCTGTCCAAATATTTAAAGATGTATCAGTAGTTAGTAAAGATGAAATAAAGCATACTTTTTTATTCTGACTTTTGAATAAAAAGGTTTTAATAGGATCAATACAAATCAAGACACTGTACTCAGTGATGTGCAAACGATAAATATTTGCTGAAACTTGATTTTCACAGATTGTTGTTTGTGCGCTGTGTTTTTATCAGTGAACTTGCTTGTCAAGGCACAGCTTTTGTGGCCATTTCAAAGGAAAACGGACTGTGTCTAAAAGTAACAGCTTTGTGACAGTTTGCACCAACATGGCCCACTGGCTGCATGCCACATTCTTACCCCTTTCCTGCTGAATCTGCGAGGCTCATTTGCCACACTTGTTTTTTGTGTGGCACCTGGATTTCTTTCTTCAGCACCCTGGCTCTGAAATCTGTTCCAGCACTGTATGGAGCAACAATGTGTTCTTGTAACTCAAACAAAAGAAAGGTTTTTGTATAGCGCATACCCTGAACTCACGTACTTCAAGGCGCTCTCATGTGTGATAATTAAGTAAAAGGGACATCAGATATTTGCACAGGCTCACACACTGGGATGTACTAGTGTCACATTGTGTACTTCACCTGTTAGAGGGTTCAAGAGGACCTTGAGGCGAGCCAGAGCCAGGCATCTGGGTTGAACCTCCAGTGTCACACCGCCGCCATTCTGCACTGGATGGAGGGTGCATTTTGATTCAAACTGAAGATGGTGAATGCGATGGGCACATGCAAGAGACTCGTTTGGAGTATATTTTTGAGTGAATTGTATGACGACGGTTCAGGACATACGTACAGCAGGCACCAGGGCTCTATCGCATTAGCAGCAGGCGCCAGGGCTCTTTCCCATTAGCAGTAGGCGTCAGGGCTCTTTGGCATTAGCAGCAGGCACCAGGGCTCTTTGGCATTAGCAGCAGCCGCCAGGGCTCTTTGGCATTAGCAGCAGCCGCCAGGGCTCTTTCGCATTAGCAGCAGCCGCCAGGGCTCTTTCGCATTAGCAGCAGCCGCCAGGGCTCTTTCGCATTAGCAGCAGCCGCCAGGGCTCTTTCGCATTAGCAGCAGCCGCCAGGGCTCTTTCCCATTAGCAGTAGGCGCCAGGGCTCTTTCCCATTAGCAGTAGGCGCCAGGGCTCTTTCGCATTAGCAGCAGCTGCCAGGGCTCTTTGGCATTAGCAGCAGACGCCAGGACTCTTTGGCATTAGTAGCAGTCGCCAGGGCTCTTTCGCATTAGCAGTAGGCGCCAGGGCTCTTTGGCATTAGCAGCAGGCGCCAGGGCTCTTTGGCATTAGCAGCAGGCGCCAGGGATCTTTGGCATTAGCAGCAGGCGCCAGGGCTCTTTCCCATTAGCAGCAGGCGCCAGGGCTCTTTCCCATTAGCAGCAGGCGCCAGGGCTCTTTTGGCATTAGCAGCAGGCGCCAGGGCTCTTTTGGCATTAGCAGCAGGCGCCAGGGCTCTTTCCCATTAGCAGCAGGCGTCAGGGCTCTTTTGGCATTAGCAGCAGGCGCCAGGGCTCTTTCCATTAGCAGCAGGAGCCAGGGCTCTTTCGCATTAGCTGCAGGCTCTAGGGCGCTTCTGCATTAGCAGCAGGCACCAGGGCTCTTGAGGGATGTGATGAAGCTTAAGTGCTTTCTCCCTGATGCAGCACTGTGGTGTAGAGACGCCCATCTCACCAAGTAGTGTTCTGACCCGAAGAGAGACGCCACCTTGACTGCACAGAGCACGACCCCTGTATGACAAGTTGGGGCCACAAAGGGCCATTGCATGTGAATAATTTGTAAAATATTAAGTGCCAGGGCTCTGGCCAGGAGGCCACTGCAGGTGGCACCACCTATCGCCCTTGTCATCGCTGCCAAAACAACTACTAACCATCTCTCTCGCATGTAAATGTGACAGTTGGGATTATTTCAGGTCCCAAAAGCTAAAGGAATTCCTGTGCCGGCAGTTATTAGCAATTTTAATGTATATTGTTGCCCTAAACTCCCGTTGTTATGCGTGTTCTCCCATGTGGTGGACTGTTCTAAGGATGGCGTTGACAATTAGGTGCTGGTGCCCAGCACCGGAAACCAATTACGTGCCAGTGCTGAGCACCGGAAAGCACCTGCTCAAATTAAGCACTGCCCCTTTGCCCGTGATACTTTGTCATTGGACCTCGAATAGCACCCCGGGTCTGCCATTGGAGACAGAAGATAATTACAATGAAAACAGAGGAGCGCCATGGAGGTTCAGTCTCCGTGGTAAGCCTATTGATCATCGCTGCCACCATCCGCTGTCAACATCTATTCAGAATTACTGAATGCTCCCGGGCCTGAACATCAAGTCACAAAGCCATTGAGAGGGGAATCCTCTTCGACTCAAGCACCGATGGGGAGGGGCCACTTGGGCTTTGAATAGCCACAGAGAGACTTCCAAGTCTCGTACTCCCTAGTGGAGCCTAGCCTGGATGTTGCCTCGTGTAAATTGGACATCACCCCGTCCATAGCTTGCAGAGTAGGAGATTGTTGTCTGCGCGGGCAGTGCTTGGATACCGACCTTATAAAGAGTCTTATTATCTAGTGTGTATTGTATATACCTCTGTGGGTGTTTTTTAAATGCACTTTTTTCCAATAAAAGTAAGTCCTTGGCTGGACATGTACTCCGATTGCTGAATGGAAGTTGAGTTGTGAGCCTGTGTACTCCTTGCCTCTTCCAAAGGGGCTAGGCGTTGTAAAATATATATATGAATATCCATACAAATTGATGTGCATGCACTTTAAAAGATATCATGATTAGATATTTCACATTAACATGAGGCATGGAGCTCAAAAGGGCTTCCTATCTGACCTTGACTGGACAAGCTTCAACATGCTATTCTGTACCCTCTTACAGGTCACCTTGCTTGTCTTGAATACATGATATGCAAGTGCTACACAGTGCAAAGCCTGCCTTTCTGGTCTGCCCATATCTGGCTGTTTTGCATGGTGCAGACATTGCACATCCATGTCAGCCATATTTAGCGTGGTGCCTTATTCTAGTTCCGTTGACATGGCATTTCAACTGTATATAGCACCTACAAATCTGTCAATCTGGGAAGAAGCGGTCTGAGAGCCCCTAAGATGGCAGATCTGACTTCTTCATTGCTAATTAGCAATGATGCATGCTTTTGGTACCATTAAATACATTTCTCTGTTTCTGAGCAAACCTGCTATGTCCGGTGAGTTTCATTCATTTGCTCCTGGAAGGGTGCCAGTATTTCCCCATCACTAGGAATAGGTCCAGCGATGAGTGAGACAGGTCCCTGAACATGTTCTGTTGTTGATTCCTCTTTGTTTCAAGGGGTAAACAGTGATATGCAAAGATACACGAGATCTTAAATATGAGCCTATAAAGCTTTCATTGATGTCAACTTAGAGACAGTAATGTAACATGGGCGCTGCTACTATCAAACTATATGACTACTGGGCCTATTGATGTTCTGGTCTGGGAAGACAGTTTTTGTATTGTCAACTTGAGGGAAAATATGTGTTTTATTTAGTTCCTCATTCTCGTATTGTGAGGAAAGATATTAACAAATATTGGGACCGATGACCAAACTTTATACCTAGCTTGCTAAATGATTGAGAATGAAGGTAAAAGACCACAATAGAAAAGCATGCTATCGATGTACCTCCAACACTGATATTAAAGAAGTATATGTTATTTTATTTTGACAGTTTTGTATAGCACGAACAAGACCCTTGCGGGTATCAGACCGCTTTACAGGGCATATACAGGTGATTGATAGATACATAAAAATACGATGAATTATGCGAATACATTCCTGGTAAATGTTAGCAACTAGCACATCTCAACAAGAGTATATAAGAAAGTTCAGGTGAATCTAGATAGGAAAATTGCTTTCACTTCTTTTTTTAAGAAAGCAGCGGATGGATTCAGTCTTGTTTCTGGGGGCAAGACGTACCAAATCTTGGGAGCCATTCCTGAGAAGGTACGATTGTATGTTTTTTTCTTGGAGAAACGTTGTGGTTAAAACAAGTTCTGTATCCAAGGTCCACATGGGAATGTTCGTTAAATTGCAGGCACACGGCTGGTGCTCATGTGTGCTCCCTAACATGTGATGGATGGATGGATGGATGCCAGCATTTGAGGTGCGCAGTGCTTACCTGCACCTGAAATTCACCACAGATTTCATGACAGATGTTTGAGTCCGTCCTTGATCAAGGCCATGAGACGTCGCAAGTCATCGGTACTGGTTATTCAAGGGCTTTTAAATAGAAATGATGAATTTGGGGCTAAGATTCTCAGAGACCCTATTTGTTCGCCCTACCTGTGGGTGCGCTGTACCCTAGGCAGAGGTCCAAGTGGATTTAAAAAAGTATGGGAACTGTGATGCTCCACGCATTCGGCCTATCACCCTCATGTAACTACATAAAAAAATAACAAAACATAAAAGAAAAATAAATTGAGTTAATCAGTAGGAAATGCGGTAGTGTACATTATGCAGAATATAGCATGTTACAACCCATGCTATTACATTGTGTGCTTTTACAACGCAGTGTTACAACAACCGCCTAATTAGTACGAGATACTTTTACATCGCAGGTCATTAGAACAACTTGCTGTCTTGGGAGCACTGGACTTAGGAATAGTGGGCCCGATGTAGGTAATTCCTATTTACCTACTCTTAAATACCGAATCATACCGATTCGGTATTTAAGAGTATCTAAATAGGAAGGGGGCAGATGTAGTTAATTCTTATTTTAGAATTACCGAATCTGTAAGATTCAGTATTTACCGATTCGGTAAATACCGAATCGGTATATCCTATGGGCCTTGAAGCCCATAGGAATCAATGGGAAATACCGATTCGGTATTTACCGAATCGGTAAATACCGAATCCTGCAAGGGTGAACGGGGTGTCACTTTGACACCCTGTAGCACCCCAATTCCAGGCTTGTGTGCCATGTGGCACACAGACATACCCTTAGGGCATGTCTGTGTGCCACATGGCACAGGTGTACATGCACAGATGTGCATGTACACCACAATTCGGTATTTTACCACCCAATTAATGATAAAATACCGAATTCGGAAGGCCTGTAGCACTGTAAACAGTGCTACCTACATCTGGGATTTACCGAATCGGTAAATTTACCGATTCGGTAAATTTACCGATTCTGTAAAATAATGACCCTACATCTCAATCACCAAATACCGGTCGGTAACGGCCGAATTCGGCCATTACCGACCGGTATTTGGTGACCTACATCGAGCCGAGTATTATTTACTATTCCTTCTCCAGTTTGCGCGACAGCAGGGAAGCTGTTGGATTTCATATCCAATACCTTAGCGCCCCCTACAGCAAGTCGTTCTAATGACTTGCGATGTACAT
The DNA here is from genome assembly GCF_964263255.1 of Lissotriton vulgaris. Lineage (NCBI taxonomy): Eukaryota > Metazoa > Chordata > Amphibia > Caudata > Salamandridae > Lissotriton > Lissotriton vulgaris. Next base: position 221,807,212 of record NC_141685.1, read on the forward strand.
GTATTGCATACTAACAACGTGGTCGTTGTAACGACCGCGTTGTAAAAGCACTGCTATGTGATGACAGCGTTGTAAACACAGTTTCCCATTATGAAACCTCCATTAGTTAGTTCACTACGTAGGTCTGTGTTTGTAAACAGAGAGCCACAGAATGTATTTCTGGTTGGTGCAGGGGTGAATACTAACTTGTGTATTGTAAGTGCTATGCGGTCCCAGTCTGTGACAGAAAACACTGTGAATAAGTAAGTCATTTGTCTAAAATTGCATTGCAAAAAGTATGACTAGGCTTCTAAAAAATATGCAGAAAGTTTTAAGGTAAAAAAAAGTAATACAAAAATTATATATTTTAGTAATACCCAGAATGTACATGGTGCATTTTATTAGAGATGTATTTTAAAAGCAGACTTCACAGCTCAGCTAATAGATCCCTTGCAATATAACTCAAAAACAATACATCTGTGTCATCAGGAAGCATAAAGTAATTCTAATAATTAAATCCAATACCAGCATCCTTTGCGTTTGCAGAGTGACCAGTTGGGCACATTTGCATTTCTTTCAGGCAGGCCGGCACCCTGGACAGAAAGCTTGTTTAGCTGTCTGCCCCTCCGTCGGTTTCACAGCACAGGAGACTCCCTGCCTTACACTTCAGCTGAAGCATTTCATCTGTTGGCATTACCCATCCAGGAATAGCTGTCTTTCCACAAAGAATGAGCTCATTATTCACCACAGCAGCCCTCAACTGGCACACAGGGGTCACGGACCGCGTACACTGCACTGCCACCAATGTGCTTGAGCTACTTAAATCGGAAGTGACGGCAGCAGCCGTCATCTGTAGAACTTGGGGCACCACTCCCTGTTTTAGCCATACCAGGCATAACCCAAGAGACAGGACTATTTCAAGATGCAGACGCATGATCAGTGTTTGCTCACGACCAAAACCCTGTTACCACGGATCCCGCCATCACAGCAGCCGGGACACCCGGGCAGGGGTGCACATCCATGTGATAAAACCTGTGTGATAAAAGTCGGCGTGTGTTGTCAACCAACGTGTTCAAGCAATGGATAACTAATCATGTTTCGGACGCTGTACACAGGGCTCTCCAGTTTCCCGGAGCCATTAGTGAGCAGCTACAGGTCAGGTGTTTTTCCCTGTGCATTCTGGTAGTTGTAGTCCTGAAGTCATAACAAACGGAGCTGCATGGGCTAGAAAGCCCCAGAACTAGAGATGCCATCGTCGATCGACCTCTCTGAGACACACACCTCAGTTCTGCGTGTGGCCTTTTCTCTGGCGCTGCCTTCTCTTGGAACAATACCAACTCTGCTCAACACATGTCAATAGCGTGTTACATACATGCAGCCTCACCCGGGGCTCTCAACGTTACATGCGGACACCCCGATCCCGGTCCTACAGCGTTCCATCCAAAACCCCTCCCCATCCGCAGCCCCCACCCTGGCGGCACTAGGGACCCCCTTACCTGCCGAAGAGAACACGGCCCCAGGCGATCACTGTATTCACAAGTTCTGCAGAGTGCAATGAAGACGGAAGGAAAGATCGGACCAATCACGTGCTCGCTTCCGTACCACACCCTCCTACGACCCAAAGCTGATAGGATGATCGGCCTGTCAATCATTGACCAACCACAGTCCAAGGACAGACCGATGCATCTTATGCAAACACGGAGCAGGTAGACACGATCCGGCTGGAAGGGAGCTTCATCCTTCCCGGGAGTGGATCGCATGTCAGGACAGGAGGCGGAGTGTAATTACTATTGGGCAGTCGTTTCCAAGGACATTCCTTCAACTCCTATGCGCCACCTTTCCCATCCCACCCTTTTGTGCACCGAGAAGCTGTAAAAAGAACTTGAAACTGAAGCAAAACCCTGAAATGGAAGGACACTTACCTCCAGCCCCTTTCTAAGAAAACTACTCTTAGACGTTTGTGCAGCATGATAGTAAACAATAAACAATAGATTAGTGAAATAAATGAGATCTTTACTAAAGTTCTATGGACATATGCAAATAGAAATGCAGGTAAATACAAGCATTTGTAATGCGGTAGGTCTCATATTTATGCGAGTTTGATCTATTGGCATTGTAAATAACAAGGCCTTTTATTTATGTTATTGTTTTTACAATATAAATAAAAGGCATTGTCATGTACAATGCCAATAGCTTAAACTCGTGCAAATGCGAGACCTATTGCATTCCAAATGCTTGTTTGTAAAAGCGCCCTATGCCGCGCTTGCACTTTAATAGTGGCCATCCCACTTTCTTTAGCTGACCCGTGTCTAAAGAAAGGTGTGCGGCTGCAGCCCACCATTAAATTGATAGAGCTTACGGGGCGCTTTTATAAAAAAATAGCATTTGTTTATTTTTGTAAAAGCGCCCCATGCTGTGCCTTTACTTTAATGGCAGCCTCACCCCTTTCTAGACGCGAATCCTGTAAACACAGGTGCGCAGCCGCCAATTATCTTGACAAATATTGTTTTTTGTAAAAGCGCCCCATATCGCGCTTTCACTTTAATGTAGCCCGCACCCCTTTCTTAAGGACGCGGCTCGTCTAAGGAAAGGGACGGCCGCCATTAAAGTTTAGTAACAATTGGGTAACCCAGTATCCTTATGAGTTCAAAAAGTGCATCTAATTGGAAATTGGTTGCATCCCAAGGGGCACTCTGAAAATAGGCAATCTTATGTTCAAATCATAGAAAAAGTTCCATAAACACGATTGATGTGGTTAAATTCAATTTATTCCATCTTATTTTGGTTTATAACTCATTTTTCATTTTTCATATTTGCTTATGTTATTGTCACACATTATTAATATTGGCTCCAATGCATTTCGGGCCACCGCCCTTCATCTGGGAGAATATCTACAATCAAAACAACATAGCTATATTTAGTCTGTTAGCTCATCATCAAATACCTCTGCTTAGTGAAAACACTGTGATATGACTGTGCATTGGTCGTATGTGGTAAAAGAAACAAGCATGCTTAAGGTGCATAGAACGTGCAGTGAAAAATGCGCCGTGACCGGGTAAAAGAGACTTACTGAAATGATGAGTTCGTACTCTCTGGGTGTTGAAATATCTATGAAATGAAAGATACGTAATGAATACCAAAAATGCGGAACAGGTAAGGTCTATAAAGATTATGAGGAGCGTTTCGCGTTTCGCGTTTAGAGCTTGGTGAAATACTCACGAAAAGGATGTAATGAATCTGGCGTGAATTCTGTATGGTTCCGTAGCTCGGTGATACCGGAGCTTCCTAGTGTCAAGTTTTAGTATGAGTCTATTAGTTGGCACTCTGTCATGTGAGGATCACGTGACCGGCCCTGAAAATTATGAAGGTAGAAAACGGCCTGTATGCGTCAACGGAGGGTGACGTGTGCTAAACATGATGGACCTAAAAAACAGACTATGATCATGGTTGTGTGACCGATACGAACAGCGAAAAATATTAATGGTTGTTCATCAAGTGTAATAAAATTATGACGATAATAAAATGAAGTAAATGAAGTAAAATGAACTAAGGCAAATAACTGGGACGTATTAATGGACTCTTTAACGATGAGCTAGCACGATGTGTAAAGTAAAGTAAAATAAAGATAATCACAATCAGGACAATATTCAGAGAACATACATGCCCGAGTCGGGCTCAAGGATGTTTATAAATAACAAGAACATTTTATTCGGTCATTTAAACCATGCGGCTTGATTGCATTCAGTCTATAAATCCAATCATTTTCACGACGAAGTAGGTGTTTGTTGTTATCTCTACCTTCAACTCTCTGTATGGTTTCTAGCACCATGAATTTAAGTTCGGAAATGTTATGATTCTTCTCTAGAAAATGTGCTGCTACTGATGATTTCAAATTCCGTGTCCTTATGTTCAACTTGTGTTCATTGAGGCGGACTTTCAGTTTTCGTTCTGTCTCTCCTATATACACCTTGCCGCACGGGCATTTCAGTAAATAAATTACATTTGTGGTATCACAGGTTGCTATAACGTTTAGCTGAATTTCTTGGACTTTCATTGGGTGCATAACCTTGTTGCCTGGAATTATGTTGTTGCAGTTGTAGCAATTTGCACATGGTCTGGTTCCTCTGGATGTAATTTCTGCTTGATCCGTTCGTTTGAGAATTTCTCCTAGATTTTTGCCTCTGGTATAGGCGAATATGGGTTGATGGGCAAAGATGCCATTAAAATCCGGTTCCAGGCTTAACATAGGCCAATATTTTAATATAACCTTTTTAAAGTCTGCACTTACATTGGAAAATGTAGACACAATGGCAGTTCTTTCGCTTTGACGTTTGGGAGTAGGTTGTATTAGAGAAATCCGATTTAGTGCCTTTGTATGTGTTTTAGCTGCCTCCAAATGTGTTCAGGATATCCTTTTTCTGGAAATCTATTGCCCATTTCGTTGATGCGGGCAATTGAGGTTATGTCTTTCACTCTCACCATTTGAGATTTTGGAAGATGCCGTTTTAGAGATCCCTGATGGAAACTGGAATAATGTAGTACATTATTCCGGTCAGTAGATTTGCGGTGAATGTCCTTAGAGATGTGGTTATCATGCAGTTCGATTGAAACATCCAGGAAAGTTATTGATTTAGAATCAATTTCCCACATGAATTGGATACATTGATCCACAGTGTTTAGAGTAGTTAGTACTTGTTCAAGACTTTCTTTAGAATTGTTCCACAAGATGAAGAGATCATCTATGTATCTGGCGTACATTTTTATGTTGGTGCGCCAATCGGAGTTCTTCAAGATGTTTTTCTGTTCGTATTCTCCCATGAACAGATTTGCATAGACTGGGGTTGCGCAATTGCCCATTGATGTCCCTACGAGCTGGAGGTACCACTCATTTTCATGCTTGAAGTAGCTTTGATATAAAGTGAAGAATCCTAGTTCCATCAAAAATAGTTGCATTGGTTCTTCTAGATTCAATTTTTAAATCGCATAGGACCACAAGAATCGTCGTCCAGCACCTCATTACAAACCGAAAATACGCAAGGAAAAACTACAGGAACGGGTTGTTTAGAACAGGCTACCCACTAAGACGACCCAGGAGGGGCAAAGGCAAAAGATCAACCGCAAACAAGAAGTGTAACGCTCCCCAAGAAAGACAACAAGAAGAAAACAGGTTTAAAAGACAAATAATGATTAATATTTCGGATTACACCTTTACAAAACATGAAGTTGACTTACTACAAACAGGTACCTCGTTTGTACCAACAAACAAATCCGATCATTTGGAACTGGAAGTTAGTACATTCAAATTAACAAGAAAACTCAGATTAAGGAATTTTTTTGAAAATGTGTTACCACCCCAAGGAGAAAAACAACCTGACCCATTGATGGGATTGAAGACCACGAGTACTTACCAGGCTCCAGTGAGTCACAAAACACTAGATCTCTTCAAACAACTCGTACAACAAGATATATCGCAAATCAACTATAAAAAGACGACACACAAAAATATCGCAAGGAAGGACAGAGACACACTCAGCGCAATAGCTAACAACAAAACCATCAAATGCATAAAAGCAGATAAGGGAGGAGCGTTAGTGGTTATGAATACCACGATGTACAATCAAAAAACTCAGACAACACATCTCAGATGATACTACATACATCAAATTACCAGGAAATCCTACACAGCAATTCACAACTATTCTCAGAGACATTGTGGAGAAAGCACTTTTAGAAGGAACAATCAATCAGAAAACCAAATCCTTTTTGTTGAAACAAAACCTAAGGAGTCCATCTATATACGTAGTCCCAAAAACTCACAAACATACTGTTCCGCCTATAAGACCCATAGAATCCACACAAGGTAGTATCCATGAGCCTGTCAGACAATTCTTAGACAGACATCTGCAACCTATTGCTCAATCCATGAAAAGTTACATCAGAGATACGACAGAGTTTCTACGTGAACTACATGACATAAACATTGGTCCCAATGTAAACGTATGGTTATGCACAGCAGATGTAAAATCCCTCTATACATCTATCCCTCATAAGGAGGGCATTGAAGCCATGGAAAGTGCTGTACAAAGGGTTGCGTACTGTGATTTGCACAGGCAGTGTGCACCTTCACGCAATGTGAGTGCAATAATTAATAACTCTGAAATGTCTGCCCCATGATGCATCCATAAAGCCTGTCTGCACAGTACAAACAACAGGGGCCTCCCACTTCTCTTGCCCCTGCGGGGTTGTGATTGCCAATCATCACCACTCGATCCTCTCCTGGAGGAAGTAGCACTGGAGTCTGAGAGGTAGCCGGTCCCAGGGGGGACGTAGTCATCTTTTAAATACGGATAGACCTTTTCTTGGAAAATCGCTGGATGTCTTTCTGTAACTTAGTTACCTTTTGTTTCATCAGAAATTCTTTATGTTCTGTGATTTCTTTATTCAATTCAGCCAGCTTGGTTTTAAAGCCTGTATTCTGCCCAGCACTCTTGAGGGCACTCTCTACGATCTGGATTTTGCTGAGTAGTTCGTCAGCTAGTCGTTATGCTGTGTTGACCAGCAAGATCAGGAGGTCGTGGGTACATTTCCATGAGATTAATGACCATTCAATCTTGAATTGGCCATCCTCCCAGAATATCCTGGGGAAGTTCTGAACAATGAGGCCGTTCGGTGCTATTTTAGCCTTAAAATACTCAGCCATGAGTGCTCCATGTAGGGTAATTCTCACCCACTCTCTCTTCACATCAGAGAGTGATTTCCAATCCGCTGAGTTACTCCCAGGGCTGCTTCAGTGTCAATACCAAGGATGGTGGTATCCTATGAATGGCTGCTGCGTCATCGTCACCGAAACTCAACCCTTGTCCATCCATCTTGTGGTGGTGAGGGAGTGCGAGCCGAGCAGTTGTCAAACAGGTAGTACAACTTATGTGCTGTATATAAACTGACACTAATTTAGGTCATGTTTTTGTAGATAGTAGTCTTTTCATTAGGTCCTGAAGAATAGCAGTCAATGAACTTGAAGCGAGAAACATGTTGATCACACCATTTGCACCTTAGTACTGTATCGGCCTTGGAAACCTAAGTTCCAGCGATTACAGGCTATTCTTGATTTTACTTGTGGCAGAGGACCACCAGAATAAACTTGTTTTCCGGTACCTTGTGCCTCATTTTATCCTCACCCACACCATCTACTCTGTCCTGGCCCCTCACCCACACTTCACCCATAGGCAGTTGGATAAAAGATCTCCGATAAAGAGCCCCTCTTTGAGGTGTGCCCGTTGGGCATTGCACCGCCTGCCCAACGAGGAGCATTGCCTATGATGAAGCATGACACTCGCAAGGGTGTGTGAGGCCATTATATCCAACACATTGGATACCCAGGGGTAGTTCTCCACAGAGCACTAGCCCTTGCACCTTAGTGACCGTTCCCTCTTTCCTCTCTATAGGAACAGCCCAGTCCCCTTTTTGTTGTCCACATTTTCCGGGGCTGCGACTGTGGATGGACCTTCCATTCTTTTTCCTTGAATGGTAATCTAAGCCCCACTGGATCACAATTGATCCATCTCTTCCCCTCCCTTTTGTTACACTGTTTTGCTCAAATGCCAGGGACAAAAAAGCACAGCTCCCTCTTGACAAGCGAGATTGCGCCTGGTTGGTTTAACAAGAGAATTGTTTAAGATTATTATTAATATTATTATTAATGAGTTTTATATCGCACCTGGTTACCCTTAGGCATCCCCGCGCTCTTCCAGAAAGACGCACCATAGCAAGAGACAGAAGCGTTAGGCAGGGAACAAGTGGGTCTTTAAAATTTTGCGAAATCGTAAGGTGCTCGTTTCAGAGCGCAGGCATAACGGAAGGGAATTCCACAATGTTGCCACATTTATGGAGAATCTTCTGCCGCCGGTCCTGGCCTTCCTTACTCTCGCAACTTGCAGCAGATATTGATGATCTGAGCGCAGGGCGCGGGAGGCCTTATAGGGTTGAACCATGTCCCGTAGGATAGGTGGCCCTTTTCCCTGCAAGATTTTGTGGGCCATACAGAGTGCTTTGAAATTCACCCTCTCTCTTACAGGGAGCCAATGAAGCGCCTTAAGCGCAGGGAGGGCTGATTGGCGCCTGGGAAGGTCCGTCAGGAGCCTGGCGGCAGCGTTTTGGACTTGCTGCAGTTTATTTAGGGTTGATTCTGGGGCCCCCAGAAACAGCGCATTGCTGAAATCCAGCCGTGAGATGATGAGTCCCTGGATTAGTAACCTCCTGGAAGCCATCGGGAGGAGAGGTAAGATCTTCCGGGCAGACCGGAGCAGACCAAAACACACGCCTGCGGTCTTCTTCGCGTGTGTCTTAAAAGAAAGGTCCTGCTCCAGCCACACCCCCAAGCTCTTGATTTCCTGTTTGGGGGTGTAGTGCCGCTCCCAGACAGCTGGGCCAACTGCTAGGGGACAGGGAGGGAGGGGAGTTCCCCAGCACCATCAGTTCAGTTTTTGAACCGTTAAGTTTAAGTGCTGAGCTGCACATCCAGGTAAAAATTTTAGCTAAACATGTGTGCAGCCGGTCGGGTTGGTTTGCCGACTGGGGGAGCCCTACCACCAACTGGGTATCATCGGCATAGCTGATGATCTTGATACCCAGTGGCAGCACCACACTCTCCAGTGGGGCCATATAAATGTTAAACAGTGTAGGGCTCAACGATGAGCCCTGTGGCACACCGCACTGGAGAGGGACAGATGTTGACTTCTCATGGCCTTCCCAAACCTCAAACGTCCGGTCTTCCAAAAAGGACGCGAACCATTTCAGGGCCATCCCGGAGACCCCCACCCCGACAGCCGTTGGAGTAACACCTGGTGGTCTACGGTGTCAAATGCCGCACTGAGGTCCAGGAGGATCACTGCCACCGATCCCCCTGAATCCAAAATGCTCCTGGCATTCTCCACGACTGCCAGCAGGGCCGTGTCCGTCCCCTGGCCGGGGCGAAAACCCATTTGGGAATCCCCCAGAAGGGAATTGGATTCCAAGAAATCCGATAGGCGCCTATTCACAAATTTCTCCGCCACCTTGCTAAGGCCAGGGAGCAGGGAAATGGGCCTAAAATTAGCAAGGTCGGCGGGGTCCAGACTAGGCTCCTTCAGGAGGGCCTTGACAACCGCTCCCTTCCAACTGGGGGGCACCACTCCTTGGGAAAAAGAAAGATTTATAAGGTCCGTCACTGGGCCGCCGATGGTAGAGGCGACCTGCTTCAGATATTTCATCGGTACAGGGTCTCTCGGAGACCCACTCTTCACGGTCGCCAAGACCCCGAGAACTTCCTCCACAGTGCCTTGACCGAAGGAGTCCAACTCCACTGACCGCACCCCGGCCTGAGACCCTGGGTTATCACCAGAAGGTGTCTCCTGGGCTAGCCGAGGAAGAGATGCCAAGATGTTTTCTATTTTGGTTTTGAAGAAAGAGGCCAGTTCTGAACATTTCTCACGTGGGTTGTCGTGAATAACCGGAGGTTCAGGAGTTTTCAAGAGTTCTATGATGATCCTGAAAGATTCTTTCGAGGAGTTGGAAGAGAAACCTATTCTCTCCTCGAAGAACTCAGATTTCGCTACCCGGATGGCAGATTTATAAGTGCCAAGAGCCGCCCGATATTCTGTCCGGCTCTTTTCGCTCCAGTCCTTCCTCCAGATCCGCTCCAGCCTCTTGCAGCCCTTCCTAAGTGTTCTCAGCTCTGGCGTATACCAAAGAGCTGATCCCACTCTCCTACCCCTGGAAAGTAATCTTTTCTTCGGGAGAATGGCATCAAGCGAGTTGGTCAGCCAGGTATTTAGGTTCTCATCAGCTACTAACGGGTCAGGCCCGGAGAAGGGCCGGGACGTCTCCAAGTGTCTTGCCCAGGTGTCCACTGGGAGCCTAGACCAAGCTCTTTCCACCGTATATACCCTAGGGGTTGATGCCACTAAGACGTCAAACTGCCATCGGGCCGGCACCATAAAATGGTCTGTCCAAGGCAAAGCCAGCGCGGGCAATACTTTGAGGCGATCCGAGTTTGAGAATATAGGATCGAGCAGGTGTCCCTTCTCATGCGTTGCACCCGAATTAACCAGATTAATCTCAAACGCTTTAAGATCGCACTGCAGATCTACTCCCAAAGAGTAAGAGGGGTCGTCGAAATGGATGTTAAAATCACCCAATGCCACAAAGTTAGCAGTGGAGGAGGCAAGAAGCGCGACCGTTTCTAAGAAAGAGTTGAGAAAATTACCCATGGTCCCAGGAGGGCGGTAAATAAGAAGGCCAGCAAGGGACGCAGTAGGCGACAGGCGTAGAGAGAACTGACAACTCTCGCAGTCGCTCATCCCTCCATCCTGAACCTTACAGATTAACGTATCCCTATAAAGGATGGCAATTCCTCCTCTCCACCCCACAGGTCTATCTAGATGGGATATGAGAAAACCTGGTGGAAGTGCTCTGACCAGGTCTCTTTTAAAAACAACACATCCAGCTTATAGTCAAGAATGAGAGACTTAATTTCTGTCGCGTGACTGTGTAAGGACCGGCAGTTCAACAAGGCAAAAGATAACACCGAATTATCTGCGGCCATGTCCTGACCCGGATTGCAGGCCCCGCAAGGAAGGAACGGTTGTCCATTCTCGTGAGCAAACCTACATGAAGAAAATTTCGGAGACCGCCAAGACATGAGTTCATCCCTCCTATACCTGATACGAGTAGGAGATAGCTCCTGTGAGTCGGACAGGGGGACCAGCCCTAAGCCCGTCTGGGCCCGAACGGGCACAGACGGGCTGAACTCTGGCGTAACTCCGGCGTCAGTCCGGCGTCCCCGCTGCGCATAGCCGCTGCGCGTCAGCATGGCTACCTATGTACTCTCCTAACGAGGTAGAAAGAGGACTTGATCACACGCTAAGACCCACTCACCCAAGATGGCCGCCACGAGTCAGGGGCGAAGGACCCGCAAAAAGCGGTGAATTGCCATAATTATGGTGCGAGTGTGATGGCAGAGGTGGGGGTATGCGAGGCCAGGCTGCTAAGAACAAGGGGTAAGTGTCCAAAACAAGATTAAAAATAAAGACAAAAACGGGTATTTTAAAAGTAAGGAGCTGCCACAAACAAGCGCTGCAAGTATAGCGCTCACGCTGGAATAGGGCGCGCTGCCGGAATTGCCTACCTATGTACTCTCCTAACGAGGTAGAAAGAGGACTTGATCACGCGCTAAGACCCACTCACTCAAGATGGCCGCCACGAGTCAGGTGCGAAGGACCCGCAAAAAGCGGTGAATTGCCAAAATTATGGTGCGAGTGTGATGGCAGAGGTGGGGGTATGCGAGGCCAGGCTGCTAAGAACAAGGGGTAAGTGTCCAAAACAAGATTAAAAATAAAGACAAAAATGGGTATTTTAAAAGTAAGGAGCTGCCACAAACAAGCGCTGCAAGTATAGCGCTCACGCTGGAATAGGGCGCGCTGCCGGAATTGCCTACCTATGTACTCTCCTAACGAGGTAGAAAGAGGACTTGATCACGCACTAAGACCCACTCACCCAAGATGGCCGCACCGAGTCAGGGGCGAAGGACCCGCAAAAAGCGGTGAATTGCCAAAATTATGGTGCAAGTGTGATGGCAGAGGTGGGGGTATGCGAGGCCAGGCTGCTAAGAACAAGGGGTAAGTGTCCAAAACAAGATTAAAAATAAAGACAAAAACAGGTATTTTAAAAGTAAGGAGCTGCCACAAACAAGCGCTGCTAGTATAGCGCTCTCGCTGGAATAGGGCGCGCTGCCGGAATTGCCTACCTATGTACTCTCCTAACGAGGTAGAAAGAGGACTTGATCACACGCTAAGACCCACTCACCCAAGATGGCCGCCACAAGTCAGGGGCGAAGGACCCGCAAAAAGCGGTGAATTGCCAAAATTATGGTGCAAGTGTGATGGCAGAGGTGGGGGTATGCGAGGCCAGGCTGCTAAGAACAAGGGGTAAGTGTCCAAAACAAGATGATTAAAAATAAAGACAAAAACGGGTATTTTAAAAGTAAGGAGCTGCCACAAACAAGCGCTGCAAGTATAGCGCTCACTCTGGAATAGGAACAAGAATAGGAATAAGATGCTCTCGCAATGGCCGCTGTGTGTTGGTGAGGTGGTCTGTACTGGTAACAGGTAGTTCATTGCGAAAACAGATTGAAGGTGACTATAACCCCATAAATAAGTAAAAAACAGTGCAACAAACACCTATATAAATGTTATGTGTGTGTGTGTGCAAATGAAAAAAGTGAGGCAGTTTGCATGCTTAAAGTAAACAATTGAGGGTGGGGAGGCCAGAGCTAAGGGGAAATTCGCTAAATGGAACACGTGGATTGTTTAAGTACAAAAAAATAAGAGTTTCAATTTAGTCTTACCACACTGACCAAATTATGAGATCTGGGCAAATCAGTGTGTACCTTGTGGTCCTTTCCTTAGCGGACAATCTCAGGAATCTCATGAGCAGGTTTAACATCTATTTTGCGTGCTAAATAAAAGAATGAAACCTGAACACACTGATTATCTGACCAAAGCGTTTTTGTCCTCTAGAAAGAAGGAGAGTTGTGCAGGGCACCACCAGAGCAAAACTTGAGCACCTATTATATACAACTAGGCTTTCCTGTTTTCAGTTTCTATTTTTGGTAAATTCTGGTGGGCTTTTTTTCAGTGTTTTCAAGTGATTCCAATACCTTAAAAACAGTTGTTATCAGTGGTTTCACATTTGTGCACCACTAAAAACTACAGAAAAAATGTTTTTCCAGTGTTTATGGAAAATTTTGCTTTTATTATTGCTTGCTTTCTGCACTCATAGAACATGGTATATAGACAGTGTAGGTTTAGTGTATATGAGGTCTAAATAGATTTTTGCAATTTAAACTTATTGTAGTACACCATACAATACTTCTTCAGTGAGTCTTTGGTCATGTGTGCTTGTTCTTTCCTTCCCATGTAAACTTCTGTGAAAAGGCCCTCTCAACATTGCCACTTGAGACGGGCAATGCCAAAACAGCCAGTACACAATTTGTTAACTCTGGCCACTGACATAGCTCTCCATGCCAATACTGGTGCACTTGAAGACTGCGATTCTCAGGGCAGGTTCTACAACATTCGCATTGAGCTGGAAGCTTATTCCCTCAGTGGTATTGAACACCGATTATGCAGAAATAAATGCATAAAAATCTTTCTCTTTTTGATTTTTTTTATAAATGTGTGTAAATCCATGGCAAATTGTTATGTGGTGAGTATCAGTTTGATATGGTACAGACTGAATATTGTACATTAGTCATATTACAACTCGGACCAACACTTTTTTGTACTGCTCAGAGGTATTGAAGCGGCACTTTTGAAACTACAAAGGAAATTCCCCTTTAGTGAAGGAATCTAGAACTTGTACACACAATGAGGTTTCATGGACTTCAAATGCCATTGGTGGTAAAGGGACATTTCTATGCATCATTGCAGGCATTTCTCATACATTGGAAAATAAATGTTCCTGAATTGCTCTTCAACATTGCTTTGCTTACCAAGTAGCAAGCACTCTAACATGGAACATGTTGCAGTGCCAAAGTCACTAAAGGTGTCGCCCAGCCTACTCTCAAGGAGATGTTTCACATGTACACCAATCATGCGGAGCACTTGGCAGACAAGAGATTTTCCAGACTCTAGTTTTTTTTATTATGTCCACTACAGCAGTTATGTTTTCTGTTTAAACCCAATAATGCAGTAGAGTGTACTTTTTCCACATCACTATCAATATTCGACCAAGGTTCCTCACATTTCTTGCTTTTGGCATCATCACTCAGCAAAAATTCTGTAAAGATTGTGACATGGATAATATAGCATTCACAGCCCCTTGGACTGAGAACCATCAGCGAAGGGACACAGATGGGATGACTCTTTCTTTGATGCCACACAAAGCACAAATGATAAATATTTGTGTTTTAGTTCCTGTGTATAAGAAAAAAGCGCACCAGAATGGACTATCTAGTCAATAGCATCCCTCATTAACTCTGAAGATTGTAAAGATGCTTTCAGCATACCATTTAACAAGTGGCAAGGATCTCCTACAGGGAATCACTTCAGCTCAGGTATCGATTTTGACAGGTCATCACACAACTTTTTCATATACACAACTGAATCACTGCAAATACAAACAGTATCACTCCAATCTTTGTTGAACTTGGAAAGAACCTTTTTTGCAGAGCATTACAAGTGAGACTGCGTTCCATGTTGTCCAAAGGTCTGGTCTAATTTTTTCACTACTATCCCAGATGCTTGGCGATAGCACTCTTTATACATATACTTGTCACTATACCTTGCATTAAATGTTTAAAGCCTGAGGTGTTGGCAATTTACCTACTATCAATACTGACCAAATAGAAACTGCGGGCGATCTATTGAGGGTTTTTACCCGTTCTCTGTGGGTAAATGTGATGACACATATTAAGAATGATTCTTAAGAAACCAGCCATTTTACCTATCAGTGAAAGAAACAAACGCAGCCAAAATATCAAATATGATTTTGATATTTCCTGATTCTCTACAGTTTATAAAATAATTAAACAAAACCTAACACATGCTTCTAAACCCTGCATCTTTAGACCTAAGACCACAAAACTGAAAAAAGCAAAAGGAAGAAGAAACAATATTTTAGTGACATCCCTAAACAACAAAACTCAAGCAGAATAATGTCAGCCCAGTCTTTCTTACTGCTAACTTGTATAACAAAGTTACATTGTTTTGGTCCCTTCAGGAAGAAAAAAAGTCCTCTTTCACTCTCTTTTTCCTTCCTTTGAATGGCATTTAGTTTGTGGTTGTGCAGGTGTTTTTTCCAGTGTTTAAATGTTTTCACTGGTGAGGGCTATTTTTCTTTCAGTGGGGTTTTATCAGTTATTATAGATTTAAACCTAAAACCCAGCAGCCTATATATAACAAAAGTGATAACCAACGGTTGCCACAGCCACGTTGAAGCTAAACCCAACTACTGCTATAATAAAGATCAAAGAAACTGGGTCCAGGATTGGTCCTCTGTTTACTCCATTCTCCCTTTTGTGGCTCCTGAGACTGACTGACTGACTGAAGGTATTTGTAAAGCGCACTACTGCCGAGGCATCGTGGCGCTGGGGTCAGGTGACTGAGACATAACAACTAACGTATTAGGGTTGGGAAAAAAGCCATGTTTTGATTTCTTTCCAAAAAATCGATTTATTAGGTAACCATCTCAAATGTACAGGTAGTGTGTTCCAAAGTTTGGATGCTAGGAAAGAGAACCGTGAGAGGCTGGAAACCACAACCACATATAAGTGGCTTCACAGATAGAGCCCTGGAGTTGGTCTTAAGCAGCTAACGCTCATAATGCGGATAATTCAGTCCCAAGAAAGCAGCTCCGCAGAGCATACCCTGCTTTCTGCTCAGAATGGTTGTAATGGCTGACTGCCACTTCCAGAAGTTCACACCTGACTCCTCAAAGAAGGAGCCACTACACAGACTCTAACTCAAGACGCCAAGACTGCCAAGCTTACTCAATATTCCAGAGTGCATTAAAGTTCAACGGGACACTGATTTAAGGCAGGACAGCAGCCACATCCTCAGCTTAGAAAGCAGGACAAACCACAAAAGAATACAAATACCTCAAGGATTAACGAACTAATGTGCAACAATTTCCAGCACAAGGGAGGGTCAGAATGCTGTGATCTGTGTTATAAGAGCATTACTAGGCTTAATGTTGAGCATTCCACAGGTTTCCACCAAGGTCTTTGAAATTACCCCATATATTACCACTTTCATGCCAAGCACGCAATCCGAGGGTCATCAAGAAGCAAAGTGGAGAAATAATTAATCAAGTAATTCCAGTTCATTCGGCCAGGAATATACGTGTATTGTTATTATACCGAAGCAGCAATTCTTTATGAAATTTAGCAGCACAGAGGCCATCGCCATAAGAAGTACATTTGTTTAGTTACAGAAAGCAGCTAGGTTTATCTATATCATAATGAAACAAAGGCAGGGACACAAACATACCTAGTCTGGGAGCGATGGATTGAGAAGAGGGACATTCAATCAATCAGTCAATCAATCAGTATTTGTTAAGTGTGACTACTCATCCGTGAGGGTCTCAAGGTGCTGGGGGCTGCAGGGATCTGCAGGTTCGACTGGTCACTGAGGTTCAGTCGAAGATCTAGATCCTGAGACATTAACTGCGAAAACCCGGTCTAAACTTCAGCCATTACTTGATTCAAGAGCCGGCCGGAGAGCACTCATAGGGCCAAGGGAGCATGCACAGGACCAGCTGGGTACAGTGTGCAACATTCACGGAGCAAGAAGCAGGCACAAACATGGTCGGAATTGAAAGAGCAGAGGGGATAGACATAAGAGGAAGCGTGTCGATGCAAAGGGGAAAGCATGCAGAAGCAAGCAGGGGCAGGCGTGTTCCAGGGAATTAGGACACCAAACATGGCACATGGATGGGGAGCATGCAAAGGGCCTCTGTGGGAAGCACAGGAGATGAGGAGCAACCACGTGGCACTGACACAGGTGCATGCATGGGACATGGACTGGGATCAGGGAGCCCACATAGGCTTGGGACATTGACCATGCGGAGGGATCACACCCACGCCTGGGGGAAGGATGCGCACATCTTTGGTGGTGGAGATCATGCCGAGGACCGGGCAGAGGTATGTGAGGGCAACATACGGCAGATGGAGCATGCATGGGGCATATATATGAATGGGTAGCAGTTCGGGAATCAACAGAAGCCATCTGCGATGTTTTGAGGTGAGTTATGAAGATCCTGATATATAGAGCAATACGAGAGGGGTCCCCGGTCAGGTTCTTATGGTAAACAGTGGCGTAACAAAACTTGAGGGGGCCCCCTGCAAAGTACATGGTGGGGGGCCGCCATTCTCCGTGCCAGTCAAGAACTCTCAGGCCAGCGACCCGCCATACTGCAGGGGCTCACCCCAGCCTTAAAAAAAGGATTCTCATTCCTCCATTGGTCACATCCGCCCTTTCATCGGGCGATTTACATATCTCAATAAATACTGCTGCTGCGCCCTCCAGCAAAGTTACATAACACTGCCTCCATCCGGCCCACCAAACACATCCTCCTCCTTGATGACCCACCTTCATGCAAAGCCCGCTCAGTTAACCACCTCCAAACATAGACCACTGCCTTCGTGCCTGCTACTAATGCATCCATTACACTCTACTTACACCCCTACGAAACTTGCAGTTATGCTTTTCCCCCACCTCTCATAACCACCCCTCGGATGTCACTGCGAACCTGTGACCACCGCCCACTGCTCCTAAGTCCACCACCGACAGAAAGACTGATGGCCAGTCCCCATCTAACCACTGCCTACCAATACAGACAGAACTTTCAGCTGCTGCCCTCCCCAATGCCACTGTGGTAGTTTAAAACATGTTAAACAATCTCTTCAACTGACCAGCCCAAAACAGTTCTTCCTGCTATCCTTTACTATGTCAAAGCCGTTCCTGCTACTTTCCTCCTCTGCCTGATGCACACAATAATATTAAATGGTCCAATTTTTGTTTCCTCACACCAACATCAATTTACACTATGTACCCCACTCAACCATACCTCCTGTCAAAGGCAAACCGGATCCCATATGTAGCACCATTTAGCAAGTTCCCCAAGGACAAACACCAGTGTATGCACTATTCATGTAACAAACCTATAGCGACAACGTAGCATTTCCCCACCCACTGTCAGCCCAGCGAAGTCTGCAACCGCACAGTAGCCATCAATACCGGCAACGTCTAAAGAGCATTTGCAATTCCTTTCATTGGCTGCTCCTTATACATATACCTATGCCTTCTTGGCGGCATCTACTACAGACCACAGCATTCTTTGCCTCCCTAAGACTAACCGAATGCTGTTGGTGAATGCTTCTCTTCCCCCTTTCCTACTAATAACTAATGGAGGATAATGAAGAAAATATATAGTATTTTCTTATGCACATAGCGTATCAAGCACTTGCTGCCCGCAGGCCTCACCAGATCCACACCTATGAATATTCTGCTATCTCACCATCCTGTCAACCCTGTTATTAACTGGAGATGTTTTTTACCCCTTCCGTGAACTGGGAAAAGCAATATCTTGCACAAAAACAAGTCCCTTTTAAACCTTTGCTACGTACACAGGCTTGCAAGGCACTTACTTGTTTTACTAACTGTTGTTGTAAAGCAATCAGGTAACTCATTCTAGAACTGGAATTACTGCTTAGAAGTTTGAAAGTTAATACTGAGACGTAGGATGATTTTTTGCATGTCTGCCAGACACTCGTTCTTCCCTGCATGCGCACACATTGCTATGGCCCTAGAGGCCCATAGGAATTTATGGGAATAGCATGAGCAATTTGCGAGTACCATGTAGGTACTCACAAATTGCGGATGCATTATCAAGGGTACAATGGTGTTAAAAGGACACCCTGATGCTTCCCTGAAATTTAAATTAAAAAAAATGTTGCACACACACACATGCCCCAAGGGCATGTATTTGTACAACATAGAACTTTGAAAAATTCACTTTTGTGCATTTTTCAAAGTAATCGCAAATTACCATCAACTTTGAATTGATTTGCATTTCTTAAATGAGAAATCAATTTTTGTTTGTTGCATCGCATTTAGGGAATCACAATTTGCGATTCCCTAAATGCAATCACAATTTAGGTAATCGCAAATTGAGTGATTACTTAAATAGCGATTTTTGCATTTGGGAATCTGCAAATCTGCTCCTTTGCACCGCAATTTCCAATGATGCATGTGCCCCATAGTCCTTTACAACATTTATAGTCCTAACTATGACACAAATGCGAGACCAATTGCATTGCAAATGCTTGTTTACCTTCCAATGCATCCCAGCAGATCCTGTTTCTGGAGCTGAAAACCTTTTCCTGCCCCAGTCAGCTCTGTGCTGCCTCGGCCCTTCTCAGACGAGCAGTACACTTTGGAGCAGGGATCTCCAAACTTTAGTGAGAGCTACTTCTGATCAGTGAAAATCGTTGTGAGCTACTAAAGGCTTAGCAACTCACACATTTTTCCGAGAAATTTCCCACGCCCAGGTTCACTGACTATAAGCCTAATAAGCTCATACTTTTATGTTTTGTATATATTTGGCATTGTTTTCACTTAGCATTCCCACCTGACCGGGTTGCCACCTGTATTTTAATGTCCAATCAAGGTACAAAAATAAAGTAAGATCACCGAAAGCCGGTATTTTTAGCAAGCCCTTTGTACATACTTCAAACAGGAAATATAAACAGAAAGCACTTTTAAATGTGTTCTAGTTAATTTATTTACATGACTCCATTGGCTGATCTGATTGCTTATTTTGGCTTCCAGAGGTGCCCAGGCATGTGATTTCCTATCAATTGTTGACACTGCAGTGTTCAGGGCCTGTGATTCCTTACTAGTACCTCACACCCTGCTGGGTAACTGTTGGAAATGGCCCTTCTTGCAGGGTCATCCCTAAACTTCTTGCCTGCCTCTTGTATTCTTCTGACCTGTTGTTGTTGGTTTTATGACTCTGGGCACTTTACCACTACTGATCAGTGCTAAAGTGTATATGCTCTCCCTGTGTAAATATGAAAGTGAATTGGTATATCCCTGACTGGCCTATTGGGTTTACCTGTTAGTCCCTAGTAGTGTGGCCTGTGTGTGCCATGGGCTGGTAATCCAAATGCTGCTGGTGGGCCTGCAGCACTGGTTTGCACCACCCACAGAAGCAGCTTGCAAAGTGTACATCAGACCTGACACTGCAGTGTCTGTGTGCAGTCCAGAACTGCCAGCTTGGCTGTGAAGTGCGCACACTTCCCAGCCCCTGAACCTTCCCTTGGCATCATGTCAGTCACCCCTATGGTAGGTGCATTGTGTGTGTAAGGTAGGACATGGCTTGATATGTGTAGCATGTCCTGGTAGTGAATTACCTTCCATTTTGTTTTTCACTACTGCATAGCTACCTTTTCTCCATAGGTTAGAATGGGCAGTCTGGCTATTACATCTTATAGTCCTAACTGACTCATGGAACATGGTAGAAATTCGAGTTTAGTATGCCTGAGCTCAGAATAATAAAATACATCTTTTAGCAAAGTTGGTTTTAATATTCTGTGTTTGAAAATACCAATTTTAGAAAGTAGGTATTTTCTTGCCTAAGCCTTCCAGTGTGCTCCGCTGTTATGTGCATTGACTGTCTGGGTTCAGAGGGGCAAGGCTGGCTGAGTCAGACCTGGGTTGAATAGAGAGATCTGCATTGAGTACTGGGGAGGGATAGCTCCTTGACCTAAATAGGGCTGTGCATGGCAAGGTGAATGCTGGCTCCACCTCCAACTGTGCGTCTGATGGCAGACCCCTCTTTCTGAAAGGAAGGATGCAGCCTGGTAAACAAAGTGCTCCAGGCCTGAGCAGAACTGGTTTTGGCTGGGTTCAGTGACTAGTGACTTTTTAGAACAAAGACTTTTGGGTATAAATATCTGTGCCTAAACTCCTGATTTTGGTATTGCTCCTAGTGTCAAGAAGAACCCCTGTCCATTTCACTTAAGGGCTCTGCAGGGGAGGACTGTCCTTGTGCTTGTGCTATTTCTTGGGCTGGCCTGCAGTAGTTTCCCCTGGACTTGGAAGAAGAGGGAAAAGGACTTTTGAGAGAACTTTTATTTTGCTACAGCAATCACCCAAGGGCTAGAAGAGAGCTAGCTTCCTGCAGGCACATCTGACTCCCCCACCAGCCTCCTGATTCCTACCAGCGAGGATATCTATCTGCAGGTGAGGCCCCTTTGAGTTCCAGGGCCTCTAGTTCTACTACAGAGAAGTGAGTGCTGAAATCGTCGCTAACGCCCGTTTGCGAGGCGCCACAGCTGAAGAGCGTAAGAAAAATCCTCGTGCTGCTGCCACCGAGCGCTCGCAAACCCAAGATCATCTCATCGCACCGCATGCTTGAGGGCCACAAAGTGCTCGCTAACCCCAGAGATTGTCGCATCGCACATTTACGGGCTGTCGAGTGCTCGCTTACCCCGAATCATCGCATGGAGATCAACGCATCACTCAGTGGGGGCGCCGTGCGTCCGCCATTTTCATCGCATCACACCCGGATCGTCGCTCCCTCGCGAGGCACCATTTTCTTTTATTGCAACAAGGTCGCACACGCAACCGGACCAGCGCATCATCCTTCCTTGTGGCAAGGATTCAACGCATCACTGGCCTAGCGTGAAGAAGTCTGTCGCTTTGTGCCGCACGCACCCGCAGATTGGCGCATCATCCACCCATGTGGCAAGGATTCAACGCATCGCCGGCCTCGCATGAGGAAAATCATCGCTACAGCCCGCTTGCAAATTTTTTTTTGTTTTGCTACAAAATCCAGGTACTTTGTAAGTAAAGGGGTCGCAGAGACCACTGCTTTGAAATGAACCCCTATTTGAACACTTTGAACTATTTTTACAGCCTTTCAAGAGTATTCCTATTTTTCAGTATTGTAGCTTTTTACCGTTATTGGTCTTGTGTTAAGTCTATATATAAAGATACTTATTTTTTACAACTACTTTTGAGGTGTCCCTTTGCAGTGTCCTTCACTGTGTTACTGTGTATGATCATAAATGCTTTACACACTGCCTCTGAGATAAGCCTAGCTACTCGTGCTACGTTACCACAGGGTTGAGCAGGGGCTATCAAAGGGTGTAGCCCACTTACTCTGACATAGCAATAAGGATCCCTACTTGGACAGTGGCCAGCCATTGTAAAACTAAAGACCCCCATTTCTAACAGTGACCTGCAAAAATGGAGCACTGTAACAGTTATCAGCTTCTCAGGCACCCAAAGGGCAAAGTTGAGGTGTAATGACATAACTATGTAACTATGTACTGCAAATGCTTCCAAAACCCCATGAACTGATCGTAGCGATGGCCTCGAGGCAGGAAGGCAGGAATCGGGCTCCAGGGCTCGGGGATCACTAACCCGACTCCCCTACCTCTGCTTCTAGCCCAACCCGCCCATTAACTTACTAGTACCGAACAGAGGTCAATCCTGTGAGTGGAGGCGCTCCGTGTTCCTCACTTGCCAGATGCTCCTAGGAAGTCAAGAAGTGGCCTCTTCACAACAGAGCTTCAAGCCGACTTCCCGTCAGCCCACCGTGCTTCACTGGAGACGCGTGGAGGTACGTAAACGGGGCTGCATTGAGGGAAGAGCACATCGCATTCGGTCGGCTCTGGCTGCCGGTTCACTCTCATGCCACTGAGCTGATATGATGGACTGCCCCCAAGATGGCCGCCCGCGAGGGACCACAGCATCCCCTGTAACGTCCTACAGCCCCGGATGCGCACCGGAGCTACTGACGGTGAGTGCAATACACCGCCTACAAACAATTGAGCCGACGAGGCGCATTCTTTGGCGTCAAGACAACCAATTAGGTGAGCACGTCCCAATCATCTTTGCCTGCCCCTAAGATGGCCGCTGATTAGCAACTGCAGCCTTCCTCCCACTGTCTGCAGCCCCTGATGATCTCCAATGCACTCATCGAGGGGAGTGAATTGCCCCCGCTTGCTATTTGAGCAGAGGAGACTCAATTCTGTAAAAAAAGGGTGCGACCTCCCAATTGGGCAGTATGGCAGCTCATAATCGACACTGCCTGTATCAAAGATGGCCGCCCTCGAGGGACCTCAACCTCTCCCGCATTGCCTGCAGCCCCCGATGTTCCCGGGAACACCCCCTCTTCTGTAGGGCTAAAGAAGCCCTTTTCTTAAAAAAAAAAAACGCCACTCAATCCTGAAACAAGGCGTGACCTCTACAGATGGTATTGCAGCTCACAATTGATACTGCCTATCCCAAAGATGGCCGCCCTCGAGTAAATTCAACCACTCCTTCCTACCTGCAGCCCACGAGACTCAATGGAACACTAGCTCTACCCCAGGGTAATTGAGCAAAGGAGGCTCTAATACACAAAAATGGTCTGACAGAAAGATCTGTTCTCATCCATTACTGCTTGCCCCTAAGCTGGCTGACACCGGAATACTGCCCACAGGCAGTTGCATTGACTTTCACTGCATACCTCTGTGCTGCGGCACTTAGCGCAACCCTGCTACAATTCACGATGACCCCAGGCCCACAATTAGTGCAAAGCCTGCCCACTCAGACCACGGGTCACTCCAGCATCCCTTTACTTAAAGGTACAAACCTGAGGGACCCAGGTTGGTCGACGCCAGAATCAAATTGTCTTAAGGAGATATCGTAGTCCACGTATGGCACGGACTTGCCCGCTACAAACCACCACAGGGGAGAAACCCACTAACACCTATCCCCTCCTTGACTTGATGCGCCGTGACTCTGCCTTAATCTAACCTCACTGACCCTATCCCAGCAAGGCCCTACACGCGCTGCTCAGAGTGCCCAACTTCCGCAAGAGTGCCTAGCCTCCCCCAGGTGACTCTCCCTGAGCAAGGCAACTCACGCACCTTAACAGTAATACGGCCCTAAGAATAGCAATAATGTCTCAGAGGATGCACATTTACATCAAACCCTCTATTTCAACCCATATGAAACCGCAAGGTACTAACTCCTTCACAATTATCTTCCCCAAACCTCTACCCTAAAGCGAAAAGAAACTTTAAGCGCAGACTAATCAGACAACACCCAGATACTCTATTTGTCGACACTTACCACTGCCCCTCCAAAGGGCAGATAAAGATGGATCTAATCTTTCACACAGATAACCCTGATAACTGGAACATCACACTAAGAACACAACTCCGCATCTCCAAAATGACCACCACCTCACACAGTTGCAAACTGTCAACCTCTCTCACCAACCACTCAACTAGGAAGGGGAACACTTCAGTGACCATTTACTCTAATGGCACAATCTTGATCCAGGCAAACAATGAGAACTTGAAGGCCTTTGACTCCCTCTTCCCTACACTCCGAACCGCTCATCTCCACAAACTCCAACCTTCCTCAGTCCAACCCCCTTCCCCGGACAACCTGTCCCTCCAGATAGAGCAAACCTTCATTCCCAGTACCCTTGCACTCCCCTCCCGAACCTCTACTCACTCCTACGCCCCTGCAAAGGGCATCCCCCTACCCTGCGATGATCATCAAAACCAACCGCTCCCCCAGTTACACCAGCAAGAACGCGCTAGCCACACACCGTGGGCTCCGGCCCGAGACCTTTTTCACACCCCTTTAGAACCCAAGCCCACCACCCAATATGCCACCCCTTCATAAACCACGAGGCTGAATTCCCGTTATGACCCTTGGAACCCCTCAGCAAAGGCAGATAAAAGAGGCAGCAAAACTACACAAACAGCAGGAGACACTAACAGTAAAAACAACTTTACCCAGTCCAGCCCCCTACTCCTCAGGAAGGTCCTAACCCAGCTGCCATCCCCCAGGCCCGGAAAACATAGCACAGCGGCTGACCCTCTTAGAAAGCCAGCTAGAAGTAATAGTACTGGGCCTAAACGAAATCCTAGCCAATCTTGATAAATCCCCAAAACCCCAGCAACTCCAACCTGGGTCTCCTACTCGGACAGACCCCTTCCTTCAAAAGCACCGGATAGGGGCTTCAACCACCCACGAGACCCAGCTACAGCGTCCCATTAGGTCCTACATAGAGACACAGACACTGAGACACACAAAAACCACAGACCCGGCTTCCCAGAAACAAAGTGTCCCAAGAAAAGAGGTCGAGACCCAGTCACGCAAACTTACTCGCATCACAGCTGTACCGTCTGCAAAGGCCCAGACACGTAGACACAACAGACCCATAGCTGCAATGTCTGAAGAAGATGCAGCAGCTCTAGCCTCCAGTTACACACCTCCTCCCACATCTTCCCATAACTCTAAAATACAAGTAATCACGGGTTTCAGAAGAGACTACCCCCTCACAAAAACCCCCAGACCCCTGCCCCATCTCATCTACTTACCTAGGGCCCCTCCGCGAAACACTCCCAGCAAATCAGGGCTCTCCACCAACTGCTTGCTCATCAACTGCAGATCAGCCAAATGAGTCCTCCCCACCTTGCTTAGATATGCTCGTGCCGCCTGGTTTCACTAATAATAATAATAATAATAATAAAAGGGGTCTTATCATGCGCAAACTTAGCCCGATGGGCGTCAAGGCATAAACAAAGATAGGAAAGATCAACGTGGTGAAGGTATAGCTATCATTTACAAGGACCACATCGACATCACGGAAATGGACGTTCTTATACACAACTCCTTTGAATGCCTCACTGTTAACATCAAATCCAAGGCCAATGATCCAATAATCTGTCACCTTATCTACCACCCTCCAGGTAACACTACCTCATTCGGGGAACAATTCTCAGACCTGATTTCACACTGTGCACTCGGAGACGCCAACAACCTAATCTTGGGTGATCTAAACCTACGATGGAACGAATCGAGCAACTTGCTAATTCAAACCCTAAATAATCTTCTAGGTGACAATAATCGATATCAGCATTGCACAGAGGAGACTCACAACAAAGGAGCTACCTTGGATGCCATCATCGCGCAGCGAGATGCAATCACGATTGACTACATTCTTCTGGTGGACTGGTCAGATCATCACATGATCCTATTCCATATCAACCAAAAAGTGCAATCCCGGCTCCCCACACAAGACCCACCCAAATGGTCTAGAAATTTCACCAAGATTCCCCTAGATGCCATGGAAGAGAGGCTAAGTACGCTACTCCCCAGAGGCAACGAGCTTCTCTCTACAACAGATCCCACCTCGCTCTACAATTCGAGCATGGGGGGCCTGCTGGATCAACTAGCTCCCATGAAAGAAAAAAAAGCAGAGCCATCCCTTCCAGATCATGGTTTGGCTCAGACATTAATGGTGAAAGGAGACAATTAAGAGCAGTTGAAAGACGCTGGAGGAATAATCCTACCATTATCCACAGCGATCAACTCAGATCAGTCAGGAAAAAGTACAACAACCACATCAAAGAAAAAAAATCCGCTCTGGACAATGCAAAGAACAGACCCAAGGAGCTCTTCAATATCATCAGACAACAAACATCCAAACGAGCCCCGAGAACCATTCAGGCATCCAAAGATCTTTGTGATAACTTTGCCCACTTCTTCAATGATAAGATTTCCAAGATAGAACTCTCTCATACATAACAGCCCCCCCCCTTCTCAACAGCGGCACAACAAGATCCCTCAACACTGCTCCTACACCCCCCTCCAAACCCTGGTTCCTCTTCCACCCCATCCCTGAAGCGGAGATAATCCACTTGATCTCCAACGCCAAGCCCTCCGAGCACGTTTTAGACCATTTTCCTACACAAATGACCAAAAAACTGAATTGCGCCCTAGCCCCACTTTGGTGCAAGATTATAAACAGTTCCCTAAATAACAGAATCATTCCAGACTGCCTCAAAGTGGGTCAAGTCACCCCTCTGCTGAAAAAACCTAACCTTGATACATCAGATCTGAACAACTTTAGACCCGTCTCCAACTTCCCTCTTCTAGGCAAAATCCTAAAAAGATGTGTACTACAACAACTAACACAACACATGGTGAGTATCAACTTTCTTGACTCTCATCAATCGGGCTTCAGGAAAGGCTGCAGCACAGAAACCGCGATCCTCAACATCATCAACGACATCCACAAATCTCTGGACTCTGATCAATGCTGCCTCCTCATTCTCCTCGACCTATCGGCTGCATTTGATACAGTAGATCACAAACTCCTCATCAAAGCTCTGCAAGAGAGGGCGGGGCTCGATGAGATAGTCCTCAAATGGTTCTCCTCCTTCCTGCACAACCGCTCCCAAAGAATCAAAATCAACAACTTTGAATCAGATCTACACCCAATCAACACGAGAAGTCCCTCAAGGATCAGTGCTCTCCCCTCAACTATTCAACATCTACATGCAACCCCTCACTACCCTACTCAAAGAAGCCAACATACCCTTCCATCTGTATGCCGATGATATGCAGATCTACTTAGAAATCTCATCTGCGAAGGACATTCAACGACTCAATGGCACACTGAAGGAAGCTCAACTTTGGTTGACTAGCAATCATCTAAAACTGAACCCTGACAAAACTGAACTACTCCTCATATCAAACAAGCAGAGAACCCGCAAATGGTAGATTGGCTAAAGACTATAGATGCTCTCAATGGAAACCTCACCCTGGCGAACTCTGTTAAATCACTAGGTATCATGCTAGACCCGAAACTGGACATGACCAATCATATAAAGAACTCAGCTAAGAGTGCCTTCCTCAACCTAAAGTTATTGAGCAAAATTAAACCTTTCATCCCTCCCAAAGATCTCAAACTAGCCACTCAATCTCTGGTGCTGTCAAGACTAGACTACGGTAATGCAGCCCTCACAGGAATTCCAAAAGCACATCTTGCTCCCCTTAAAACCACCCTGAACGCAGCAGCCAGAATGGTCACTGGACTCAAGAAATACAAGCACATCTCACCGGCACTCAGAGAACTCAAATGGCTCCCAGTCGAAATGAGGGCTAATTTCAGAACTGCTTGCCTTACGCACAAAGCCCTACACACAGGCAAACCCGAATACCTGGCTGCCAAACTCAAAAAAGCAGGTCAGAACTGGAACCTCAGAAGCTCAAACACCCTTCTACTCATTCCACTGAAAGCTTGTAAACAAAAAACAACGTCCAGATCATTTGCAGGTAATGCGCCCAAAATATGGAACTCTATTCCTCCCCACATCAGAACTAACCCCTCCTTTACAAGTTTCAAAAGCCAGCTCAAAATCCTGTTCCTTGATCGATCCTTAGTGAACAGATAGGAGCTGCTGGAGCGCTAAACTATTGACTACTTTCTCGGCTGGCACTGCACCAGCTAGCCCTTCTCTGGCACTGTGTCCTCTCAGTTTTTGTACTCCAAGATTGTCACCATCTTTGTATTTGTGTTTTTACATGTCCTATAACTGTTGTAAAGCGCTCCGATACCCACCGGTCAAGTAGCGCTATATAAAACTCTGAAAATAAAAATAAATAAAATGACTGACACATGAATGTAGGTGTCCTGCAATTCCAAAGACTCCTTTCAATCCCCAGATACTTGGCTGAGAGGAACTGGGTTAAAGTCAGCATTTTCAATCTTTTCTTAAACAAGAAGGCGTTAAGAGGATGAAGCGCTTCACCCTTTTGGGATCCAACAAATAGTAACACCCCTTGCATTTTTTCAACTCTGTAACCCCCTCTATGGCCCTGTTTGCCAAAAAGGATTTATGCTCCTGTAGAAGGAAGGTGGCATGGCGTACATATAGTATGAAAGCAAGTGGGGTATTTTGAAGGTTGGAGGGCACTTGTAACAGAATGTGAAGAATAGAGAGTAACCTTTGAAAAATATCTGCAACACCCAGTGAGCCGACGTAATAACCTTTCAGACAGGTAGGGAAAAAATGGAGCCAACTCCCCACAGTGCATGATCATGGAGGAAGAAGCCAAAAGGGCTTATATGCACTTGAGGTAGATAAGAAGCACGATTGTTGCCCTTGGCAATGTGTGAGACCTCCACCACCATTGCGCCTCCTTGAGCTGCAAAAGTGCTAACTGGGTGGCTTCAGGCTGGGGTGTGAACCCTAAACATCCCTTCCCAAAGCCTGCCACATTACATGCCTACTTTATTATAATTAAACAAAACATAAAAGCAGAATCAACCTGAACTTTGTGAGCAACAAATAGACATTGAGTCTCTGAGACATTCCCCGGGAGGGACTATGCACTTTATGTGAAAAAAAATCATAGTGTTCGTAAAAAGGGTATTGATGGTTGATCTCTCGGACCACAGCTGCTAGCTGCACTACTTCGATTATTCCATTATATAGTGCTGGAACTGTTGAGGTGGTGTTGGATTCTGACAGAGTTTGTACCACGAGAGACCCCGATTGTGTCCAGGTGGTTCTGGGTCTTGCAGTCCCTGTCTTCTTGTCCATGGCGCAGAGTCCAGCAGGGCCAGGTCTATCTGGGGAGGTAGTGAATATGGCAACCTCTTCTGAGGAGTGGGTGATGGATCAGTCATATATTGGTCATCCAATCACTCTTGAATGTGTCATTCTGAAGACTCTGGTGGTTCTCTGTGGTTTCCCCTGACTAGCTTAAAGTGTGCTGTATTTCACGTTACTGTCTCTCATGCCCCAGGAGGCTGTTACCATTGTCCTGCAGATCTTGGATATTTTCCAAGTTCTTAACTCAGCCAGAACTTGTTTCAGGGGTTCAGTTCCTTTATGAGCACCCAATCTTCTACAGAGAGCTTTGGGCGGTCTCCCTCCTGCGTCAAGGTGCCTTGCAGTTCTGTTCTTCTCGGTGGTCTTGAGTGTGACTGTGTGGCACAGTGGCTTTTTCCCAGGCGGAGTGGTGCAGGATGAAATCTGTGACCTTTCGCCTAAAACAGAAGGTGCATGGCATCACTCGGGCAGATGAGTATGGAGTCAGTCGGTAGTCCTTTAAATACATGTATTTGGCACTCTACGCACTGCTGCTCAGTCTGTGCAATGCGGATGATCTTCGTGATGGTCCTCTTGAAGCGTTCAACTTCTCCGTTGGCTTGAGGCCAATGAGGGTGATCCAGCAGTGTTTGGTTCTTTGGGACACCATGCGTCTTGTTCTTCTTGAGGGGTGGTGGGTGCCAGAAGAGGTTGTGAGTTCCGGGCAGGAATTGCACAGAGAAATGATACTCCTGTAATTGGAGTATCTACTTTTCAATCCATGGTGGAGGCTCGATGCAGAACCTTTAAAAAGTGGTATACGGGGCCTGTGATTGGTACTGATGCCAAACAGGTGTCCATATAGTTAGATATGAAAATGTTGGCTGCCCCAGTGAATTGCAATTGCCTCTTTCTCAATATGAGAGTATCACTGCTCGATGGAGGTCAGAGCCTGGCTGGCATGGGTATTGGGGGCCTACTCTCCACAATACTGTTTTTGTGACAGGATGGCTCCCAGACCTGTGGGGCTGGTATCCACTGAGAGCTCAATGTCCTTGCCAGGGTTGAAATATGCAAGTGTGGTGTTGACAGACAGGGCCTGTTTCATTTTCTTGTTATGAACCCACTGTGAGGGGGTGGTGAGATCACTCAGTGGCTCTGTGAGTTGGGTTAAGTTCTGCATAAAATGGCTTCAGTAGGTGACCATATCTAAGAAACTTCTCACTCCGGTGATGGTGGAAGGCGCAAGTGGATTCTGGATGTTATGGACTTTGACAGAGTGGAATCCAAAGAAACATATTTCCTCTTTCAGGAATCCACACTTTTCCTTGTCCAGAGTGAGGCCGCACATTTGCAGTCAATGGAACACTGACATTAGTCTGTGGCGATGTTCTTCCATGGTGGGGCGTGGACCAGGATGTCATCACTGACGTTCAGGACACCAGCACTCCTCTGATAATGCCATGAAACACCTCTGCTGCACTGGAGATGCCAAAGTTGAGGCGTTTATATCATGACAAGCCAAGGTGATTGGAGAATGTGGTCACATGCCAGGATTGAGGCGCTAAGAGGATTCGGTGGTATCCGGATAGTAGATACATTTTTGAGAACCATGGAAACCTGGCCACTCCCCTGCGATGTCATCCACGTTAGATGTTATGTGGTGCCCTGTCTTTATGGAGGTGTTTGAGATCATCCTGTCAACACATATGCACCCCCCCACAGCTGTTTTAGCCTGATAAAAATAACAATGGGCAACACCCAGGACATTGGCCCTTTCACTTGGTTGGAGTTGTCTACATCTTTCAACTTCCGCAGCTCGGCCTCCACGTTAGGTCGTAAGTGGAAGGCCACTTGACTATGTCACAACTGAACAGGTTTTGCCAACTGGTCAATGTGGAGGTTACATATTTAACATGGCACTCTTTGAAAGAATGGTGTTTTTTTCATTTTAATTCCTGCAATGCCTGTTTTATTTGGAAGACTAGATAGAACACGGTAAATTGCTTGGCCCCATGTTCAGAAATGTAGATGGGTGAGATTTACTAATTTTTATGAATTATGAGCATATTACCAAATATTGAAGCCGTTTTAAAAATATAGATCACAAACTGTTGTATTATATTCTGTTACTGACATACTAGCTGCATTAGATAATGGACCATAAGTAAACGGGCTCCCTCAAGGCACTTTTTCAAAGGTGCACATTACTTGCAGGAGCATGTTGATGGAGTCTCTGTTACATGTGGAGAACAGTTTTGCAGGATGCTTTACTGAAGAACCATGCTAGAAAAAGCAGAGGGCGGTCTACGAAGCTTTGCTCAGCCTTATCAGCCTAATCTTAAGGCTCTCCACTAGAACTAGCAGATGGAGAAACTGCAGAAAATATGATTGAATGTTTCGGAATGCCAGATACATAGAATAAGAAATGAGCTGCTATTACCCTTAACCGCTGGTCCCTCCTCCCCAGCAGTGCTGAGCCCCTTTTTGGATATTTGGGGAACTTTACGCTTAAGGCTCCAAGGCCTAGATGTATCAAGCCATTTGTGATTCGCAAAGGCCGGAATTCGCAGAATTCCGGCGTTTGCGAATCGCTAACGGTCTTTTTGACTGTTTTGGCATGCATCAATAAATCGCAAAATAAGGAATCGCAAAAATTTGCTATTCCTTATTTTGCTATAGCATTTAAGGAATCACAATTTTGCGATTCCTTAAATGCTATATATGTAGCATTTACTAATTGCGAATTTTGGTTAAGAAATCGCAAATTACCACCAACTTGTAGTTGATGGTAAGTTGCGAATTCTTTTAAAAATGCACAATTCGGCATTATTGAAGGTGGCATGTGACGCACATACAGGCCCATAGGGCCTGTATGTGCGCCATATGCACACACGTTAATTTCAGGGGTGCAGCAGGGTGTCCTTGAGACACCCCTGCAGTCTTGAAATTATTGTCATTTTGCGATTAGCAAATTGCGAATCGCAAATTGAGATGTATTTCACAATCATTCCTATGTGCCTCCGGGCCCATAGGAATGAATGGGAAATTATTCCTTATTTGCGAAGTCGCAAATTGCGAATTCGCAAATGAGGAAGATTAAGAAATCGCAAAAAAATAGCGATTTTTTACATACATCCCATTTTGCGATTTCTAAAAAGCGATTCCTTAAAAATCGCTATTTAGAAATCGCGAAGGGGAATGTTGATGCACCTAACCTCCAAAACTTTATTTTCATATAAGGTATCCACATCAATTTTTTTTCCTTTTTTTCAACATCCTAATTATTCTAAAAGCACCCAGTGTTTGTTGATTTTCCTGGCGGGTACGGAGAAAATAGGTAAAAAATAGCTATAATTTAAGTTTTGGGGGAAAAGTAGGACAAAAAGTGCTTTAGAAACAAGTGTTTGATTTTTTTTCCTAAACGTGGCATCAACTAACAGTTTTGCTGTGCTAAAGTCACCATCTTCTCAGCGTTCAGGAACATGCTAAGCTAAAAAAGCAACCTATTCTTTTTTTCCACAGTTTTGGCATTTTTAAAAGAGGTAGAAAATGTTTCCTATTTTTTTGTGCTCTCAAACTACTTCCAGTTGGTAGTAGAAACCAAAATTTGGCAACGTCCGAACAACAAGCCTGCAATATGCTGATGACATTGTGTTGCTCTCTCAAACACCTAGAGGACTACAGTGCTTGGTAAATCAACTAGCACTATACACAGCTTCAGTCCAACTAGTCATACATTTTCGAAAAACAGAGGTTATGTGTTTTTCAAACTCACATAAAACACAACCAAAATGTACCTGGATGATAAACATTGACCCTCTGGACCGGGTGGAAACGTGTAAATATCTGTGTGTACTGCTAGATCAACACCTCAATTTCAAGCAACATCTAAAACTAGGGAAATTTCTTGCCATCAATCACGTATGTATCTGGACTTCTAAATACAAAGGACGCAACAGCCTTAAACACCGTGCAAACCAGCCTCTTTAAGAATCTATTATTACTTCTGCGCTATATTCCACAAGCCTTGATCAGACTGGAATTCGGGTTAAAAAACCAGACAAGGGGCCCTTGCCAAATATTTTTGGAGAATGAGGGCAGTGGATGAAGACTCTTTAGCACACTACTGCCTGCTGGAGGTTTAAAAGCAATCCAGATCGACTAACTGAGTCTGCTTTTCCTTAAAACAATCCATCGCAGCTCTAAAACTAGAAAGATGCTTGGAATACAATATCACCTTACCCTGAATTAAAACAAATAGTTAACTAAACCATCAAGCTACAATCTCAGGTAATAGACAAAGTCTCCTTGACTTCAAAAACCAACGCCTGGATGGTAATGCCAACATATCAAATGTTAAAACCCCAACCATACCTAACAGAGGGAAACATCCTTTACAACAAAACTTTTACGACGCAAAGCTATTACAACGCAGGTTTTACTACGCATACCTTTACAACGCATTACACTGGGGGGCGCTCTAGGATAGGGAATACGTTTAATTTACTATCCAACACCTTCCCTAGTGTCCACGGGGACTGGAGTTGGAATAGTAAATTAAACTATTCACTATCCAGCACCCCAAAGTGTAATGCGTTGTAAAGGTATGCGTAGTAAAACCTGGGTTGTAAAAGCATGCGTTGTAAAAGCATGCGTTATAATGTCTTACATCCAACAGAGTGAAAAATCCTTTACAACAAAACTTTTACGACGCAAAGCTATTACAACGCAGGTTTTACTACGCATACACATGTGCCCCCCAGGCCACACAGCGGAGGTCCATAGGGGATGGGGACCCTGCTAGAGGCCCCAAAGCCCCTTTCTGTCTGCCTTTACATGGCTGTGGGACCGCCATGTAAACACTGAAGGAAAGGGACACCGTAATCCCTACGCTGTGCAGGCACTGCTCCCATTGTAGAGAATACTGCCCGACAGGCTCCTAAAGCCTGTCAGAGGCGGCGGTCTTTCCCCTGCCCGATGCACTCCAACTGCTGGTATCTCAATCTGTTGGTTGGGCCATTCCTCAGGATGTTGGGCAGACCGCCACCCACAGCCTGTCGGTGGTGGTCAGCCTGACATCCTAATGAGACCCTAACTGTTGAAATAAAGTAGTTCCTAAAATGAGAAGGAAAACTTGATATTTGTGATGTTATCTTGAGTAACCTTTTGTCACAATGGTTGACTTACAAAAGCAATATACCATAATGTACGCTAGGTCCTTTAAGTTGTGGGAATTTTTAGGATTTGTAGCTTTTCCAACAACAAGAGGTACCCAAAGCCAACAACTGAGTTGCACAGTACTATGGTTTTTCATTGTGTACAGAGTATAGACCAATTCATATGCTGAAATATGTAGAGTACAAAAATGGTATAGGTTTTTCCATTGTAAACATCTTCTGTCTTTTCAATGTATACTGTAATTCAATTCATTCATTGATCATTTTATTTGTAATCATTAGATGCGGTTCATATCATTTTCCTTTTTCATTTAAATGATTGTTGGCATTTTCATCATCATGTCAAACATTGTCATCTCAGTCTATCCAATGCATTTCGGGCATGCAAATATGCCCTTCATCAGGGACAACGACACTGTCAGAAATAATAACTATGGTCAGAAATAAGCTCAATGTTGTGATATGCATAAACAGTCACATTGTGGTGAAAACGCAATTTAAAAAGGTTTAGGTGAGGTAAGTGAATACATGGTAAAACGTGATAGCCTAAACTGCATGCAATGTGTCTCAACGAAAAATATGGGTGATAAGGGTTTTAAGGGTTTGTACAGACTCACATGTCTGGGATTTCCAATGGTGAGGAAACCTGTAAAAAGATCAAATGAAAGAACAAGGTTCTAGCATCTGTGCACCATGTCCGTATCTAATCTAAAATTCGCGCTACCAGAGACAAACGTCTCTGTAACTAACCTTCTGTTGAGTGGGAATGCCGGTTCCACGCGGGTCCTCTCGTAGGTACGAGCTGGTACATGGATCAGCCGTGTTTGTGTTGTTTTAAAGAAAGTTCCGGTCATGTGACAAATGACGCGTCACACTCATAGAAGAAAGACTATGAAAACGAAGATTCGCCGGTGATCGCGTGCAAACTGAATGTGCACGTTAATATGGTGTTCTGGCCAGAACAAAATATATCACTAACTTAACTATAATATTTGTGGAAAATAACGCGGACTTTCTAAAAAATATATATAGATTTACCTGAAAAAATATCAGGAAGAAAGTCGGGATTCGAACCAAGGGGGTTCGCATTGGTGTTGTGGGGATTAGTGTTATGAGCCATAGGTGAAGTTAATGGGAATGGAGGTAATGTGTGAGTGTAAGTGTCTGTTGGATATGTGAACAGCACACAGTATACACAAGATACAGTCTAATATGAGCAATTGATATAATTTTATAGGTAACATGCAAATTCAACTCTGTCATTTAACCCCATTGGTTTCTGGGTAGACAATTTTTGTATCCAATGGTTCTCTCTCATCAATAGGTAATTATTGTTGTTTCTCCCTTCGATTTTTTGAACTGTTTCCAGGATTATGAATTTAATTTGTGAGACATTATGACTTTCTTCTGTAAAATGCAGCGATAATGCTGATTTGGTGTTCTTTAATCGTATGTTGGATCTGTGTTCCGTTAACCGCACTTTGATGCGTCTCTCGGTTTTCCCCACGTACATCTTGCCGCAAGGGCATCTGATTCCATAAATCAAATTGCTTGATTCGCAGGTCGCATTCACTCTCAGTTTTATTGGGTAACCTTTGGAGGGATGGCTGATTATGTTGCCTCGAATCACACTATTACAATTCCCGCAGTTTAAACAGGGTTTTGTTCCTGTGAATGATGTGCTGTCCAGAGCTTTCTGTTGTAGAATTTCTCCTAAGTTCTTAGCTCTTGTAAATGCAAAAATTGGAGGTTCTCTGAAGGATTGGTTAAAATCAGGTTCCATATTGAGAATTGTCCAGTGTTTCATTATCGCCTGTTTGTATTTCTTGCTCGCCGTGGAGTATTTGGATACTACAACTGTTCTTGTCTGTTCTGGTTTGGTTTTACTAGTTAATAACTGTTTTCTTCCAATTTGGTCAATCCTCTTTTTGGATTCATCTAGTAGAGATTGTGGGTAACCTCTGGATGTGAATTTATTTGCCATTTCATCAAGTCTGATGTTAAGTGTGTTTTTGTCTGAAGTGATTCGTTTGACTCTAGCCATCTGTGAGAATGGTAGGTTTTTAATTAGGTTAGGTTGATGAAAACTAGAATATAACAACATATTATTTCGGTCTGTTGGTTTGATATATAAGTCGGTCACAAATCCCTCAGTTGTTATGGTTACCTTAACATCTAGAAAATTAACAGACGTATCTGACATGACCCATGTAAGTTGTATTCTTTGGTCGTGTTCGTTGAATTTAGTTAATTCCATCTGTAGTTTCTCTTGTGTGTTTGTCCATACGATGAAGTAGTCGTCAATGTATCTAATCAGTAGTTTCAAGTTTTTCGTCCATTCATTGTTGGAGAATATGTGTCGGTTTTCATACCACTGCATGAAAATGTTCGCATACACAGGGGCTGCTGCATTGCCCATAGCCATGCCTGACAATTGTTGATACCATGATTCTTCAACTTTAAAATAGCTATGGTATAAAGTAAAATACATCAGTTCCATCAAAAAGGTTTGAAAATCATGATCTAATTCTGAATTCAGAAGAGCCGCTTCCATCGCTTCAATGCCCATGTCATGGGGGATACTAGTATATAAGCTGCAAACGTCAGCTGTACATAGTATTACTTTTTGTGTTAGATCCCATTGAACTTGTTCAAGAATTTGTAAGAATTGAGATGTGTCTTTGACATACGTACGCATGGACTGTACTATAGGTTGAAAATACCGGTCAATGAGTTGACCAACTGGTTCATGCAAGCTCCCTCTCGTAGATACAATTGGTCGCATTAGTGGGTCATTGATGTTTTTGTGTATTTTAGGTTGCATTCTCAGTGTAGGACTTTTTGGATCAGAAGTAAGTAAAAAGTTTTTTGTTCTTTCTTGAATGATGCCCTGTTGTAATGAACTTTCAATGATGTTTTTTAGTGTTTTTGCGTATTCCAATGTAGGATTTCTATCCAATTTACAATATGTCTTATCGTCTGAAATATGTTCTTTGACCTTTCGATTGTACATTTCTGTGTTCATGATGACGATGGCGCCACCTTTATCCGCTTTAGTGTATGTTACTTTGTCATTTCTGGCCAATTTATGTAAGGTATCAAGATCCTTTTGTGTGATATTTCTGTTTTTCGGTTTTACATGTTTGATTTTCTTTATATCTTGTTTTACTAGATTTTTTAATAGATCCAGCGTCTTGTGACTGGTTGGAGCTTGGAAGGTACTATGGGGTCTTAACCCTACTAGTTGATCTTTTTCTTGTGGTGGTCTCTCCGGTAATGTATTGTCAAAGAAATGTCGCAACTTGAGTTTTCGCATTAGTTTAAAAAAACTAACTTCAAGTTCCAAATTGTCAGATGTAGTGGTCGGTATGAACGATGTTCCTTTTTGTAGTAAGCCCAATTCGTACGGGTTAAAGTGATGGTCACTAATGTTGATGACTAAGTGTTTTGTGGTTGGTTCTTTTTGGTTTTCTTCTCCTTCTCCTTCTCTTTGGAGGTCATGGTTGTACTTCTTGTGTTCGGTGGATCCCTTTCTTTGTCCTTTGCCGGACCCTCTCCTGGGTCTCCTTTTTGTGCTTGGCCTTGGTCTAAAAAAGGACTAGTTTCAGTAACTTTGCTGGTAGTCGGTTCTTCTGCAGTCGGTTTATCATGGGTGGCAGGTGTGGGTTGTGTCTTGCGTGCTCTTTGGCTCGTGTCACTGTCTGATGAGGACGTTTCAGTATTGGAATTGTATGGACGACTTCTGCATTTTTGCGCATATACTTCTGCCCACGTGTATACTTCTCCTAAACGATAATCTAGAGTATCTCTTCTAAATTTGCGAATTTTTCGCTCATTTATTTCTTTATGATGTCGGTCTATTTGGCTCTTGATATCATTTAGGGTAGTTGTTAGTTCGTCCTCTGACATCATTTTGGATAGTTCAGTTTTTGTTTCCTCAATTTCTGCAGTCAGTTCCTCTAAGATAGTGGATAATTCTTGAATTATTAAGAGAATTAGGTCCAAGGAACATTTGTTAAGGATTTCGTACCAGCGATCCTGAAACTTTTTGGAGTGTTTACATAGGGACGGTGTAAGTGCAATTCTGAGTCCACGTGGTATGCGTAAGTTCCGATGGTATCTGATGAGGGTGCTGGCATGTAATTGTTGGTTAGTTCTCCTTTTGGATAAGTATAGTAATTGTCTGATATTTTGCTCTTTTGACCGTCCTGTGGTTTCCTGGGTGAGTTCTTCCCTGATTAAAGAATAAATTTGATCTGCATCTTTGGATTCAAATGCAAAGGTTGAGGCTCTGGCTTCAGTACTTTTTGAAATCTCTTCATAGTTGCTCATCATGAAAGTTGAAATTGATTTACTTGATTGCGTGCTATTCATCCACAGGACACTGTAAGCACATAAATTAATTCGGATGGGATGAATGCACTGCTACTGTTTATTTTTTCTTTTCACTCAGTTCCTTTATTTAGTTGGTGCACTAGAAGGTAATGCCGAGGGTCCAACGGCATTCAGTATACTATCAAAGTTGTGGGTCTAAAGGTACTCTAGAACCATCCCTTCATAGGCACTCAGAACATTGTCTCCATATCATAAGAAGACTTCCACACTGTAATTCAATTCATTCATTGATCATTTTATTTGTAATCATTAGATGCGGTTCATATCATTTTCCTTTTTCATTTAAATGATTGTTGGCATTTTCATCATCATGTCAAACATTGTCATCTCAGTCTATCCAATGCATTTCGGGCATGCAAATATGCCCTTCATCAGGGACAACGACACTGTCAGAAATAATAACTATGGTCAGAAATAAGCTCAATGTTGTGATATGCATAAACAGTCACATTGTGGTGAAAACGCAATTTAAAAAGGTTTAGGTGAGGTAAGTGAATACATGGTAAAACGTGATAGCCTAAACTGCATGCAATGTGTCTCAACGAAAAATATGGGTGATAAGGGTTTTAAGGGTTTGTACAGACTCACATGTCTGGGATTTCCAATGGTGAGGAAACCTGTAAAAAGATCAAATGAAAGAACAAGGTTCTAGCATCTGTGCACCATGTCCGCATCTAATCTAAAATTCGCGCTACCAGAGACAAACGTCTCTCTGTAACTGTTAGTTCATTGTCATCTCAGTCTATCCAATGCATTTCGGGCATGCAAATATGCCCTTCATCAGGGACAACGACACTGTCAGAAATAATAACTATGGTCAGAAATAAGCTCAATGTTGTGATATGCATAAACAGTCACATTGTGGTGAAAACGCAATTTAAAAAGGTTTAGGTGAGGTAAGTGAATACATGGTAAAACGTGATAGCCTAAACTGCATGCAATGTGTCTCAACGAAAAATATGGGTGATAAGGGTTTTAAGGGTTTGTACAGACTCACATGTCTGGGATTTCCAATGGTGAGGAAACCTGTAAAAAGATCAAATGAAAGAACAAGGTTCGAGCATCTGTGCACCATGTCCGTATCTAATCTAAAATTCGCGCTACCAGAGACAAACGTCTCTCTAAGAGACGTTTGTCTCTGGTAGCGCGAATTTTAGATTAGATACGGACATGGTGCACAGATGCTCGAACCTTGTTCTTTCATTTGATCTTTTTACAGGTTTCCTCACCATTGGAAATCCCAGACATGTGAGTCTGTACAAACCCTTAAAACCCTTATCACCCATATTTTTCGTTGAGACACATTGCATGCAGTTTAGGCTATCACGTTTTACCATGTATTCACTTACCTCACCTAAACCTTTTTAAATTGCGTTTTCACCACAATGTGACTGTTTATGCATATCACAACATTGAGCTTATTTCTGACCATAGTTATTATTTCTGACAGTGTCGTTGTCCCTGATGAAGGGCATATTTGCATGCCCGAAATGCATTGGATAGACTGAGATGACAATGTTTGACATGATGATGAAAATGCCAACAATCATTTAAATGAAAAAGGAAAATGATATGAACCGCATCTAATGATTACAAATAAAATGATCAATGAATGAATTGAATTACAGTGTGGAAGTCTTCTTATGATATGGAGACAATGTTCTGAGTGCCTATGAAGGGATGGTTCTAGAGTACCTTTAGACCCACAACTTTGATAGTATACTGAATGCCGTTGGACCCTCGGCATTACCTTCTAGTGCACCAACTAAATAAAGGAACTGAGTGAAAAGAAAAAATAAACAGTAGCAGTGCATTCATCCCATCCGAATTAATTTTCAATGTATACGTCATTATCATCATGCTGATGTCCTTCAATATTTGCTTGCAGTGTTGAAACAAAGCTACTCTTAACCTACAGCAGTCGTATTCTAGAGTTCCTTGCTCCCACAAAAGTAGTTACCCATGTGCATGTTTTCTTCTTGAAAGCTTCGCATTACCAATATGCATTCCTTTAAAGCCAGGCCTATTGGCATTACTGTGAGATTGTCTGCCTGTGGTTATCTTGACCAAGTTAGTGTTTGATGCTTTCATTGCTGCTCTGCGTTCAATAACAGAAATGGACTATGCTCTGGGCAGTTTGGCAAGCCATGCATAGATACCGAGAGATAGCCCCGAAGAAACAAAGTCCAGGTTCAGTGAGGTTTAATTTTAACATTCACCTGTCATGCTAGTACTGTTGAGTTCAGTCTGAATCAGTTCTACTAATGTATAGTGGTAGCATTCTGCTTCAGAATTTGTATATCAAAGTCTATTTTTGCACATTTTAAATTACTAAATTGACAAATTGGTTTCTTTTGTTTAAGCACTGCCTTTCATGGATGAATTTAATCAAGGATTTCTTGTAAACAACGAAGGTGACTGAACTCCCAGATTTCACGGCCCCAGTGTCATCAATAAGAGATAAGTCCCGATAAGAGCGGTGAATCCTCTCACCAATAGCTGAGACAGCTTTGCTATCCCTCAGGCTGCACAACTCCAAGTAACACTCATATACCTCAAGAAACACTCCTCAGGGTACGTTCTTCACAGTAGCACCTTAAAATTGCATTGTTATCCCTCAGGTAACACTTCTCCCTGTAGCAGCTTAGATAGCAGTGATATCCCTCAAGCTACACAACTCCCAGTAACACCCTAAATGGCACTCATATGCCTCAAGAAACACTCCTCCAAGGAACATTTTAGGTCTCTAAGCGCTTTTGGAGGAGAGGCCAGGAGTCGTGGATAGATCAAGAAGCCCTACAACGATGAGGTGGTTTAGACGGTGCTAAGTGCTTCCCTAAACAGAAGTGTTTTAAGTTGTTTCCTGAATGAGAGGAGCACTGGTTCTTTGCGTAGATGGTCTGGCAACTGATTCCAGAGTTGTGGGAGTACAACAGAGAAGGTTCTCCCCCTTTCGATGCCAGAGTGCAGGCCTCCGCTGACCGCAGTGTGGGCCCTGGTACGTAGATCTTCAGGCTTTCCTTTATGTAGGCCGGAGCTTTGCCATAAATCACTTTATGGGCAATGCAAAGGCCTTTAAACTTCACTCATTGCCTGATAGGAAGCCAGTGAAGTTTGTGGAGCAGAGGGGAAGCGTGGGCTCGTCTGGGCAGCCTAAAGTTCAACCTGGCTGCATCATTAAGCACTACTTGGAGTTTGTTAATGAGTTTTTGAGGAAGGCGAAGACATAGCGCATTTCCATAGTCCAGTCTAGAGATAATTGTGGCTTGGACAATCATTTGTAGGGGAGTAGTGGAGAGAAGGCGGGCACGTTTCCGTAGTTTGTCATAGGAGCCCTGTACAGGTGCCTACCACTGTAGTGATTTGGTTGGTCATGGAGAGCTCTTGGTCCAGCTTAATGCCTAGGCTTTTTACGGCGGGAGTGGGGGTAATAGCCAACTCCTGGGGCCAGAAGCAATCCTTCCACTGATTTGTTTTTGTGGGGCTCACAAGAACTTCAGTTTTCCCAGGGTTAATTTTCAGAGAATTTTTGGTCATCCAGTTTATTGCGAATCTGAGAATGTTTTGTGCAATTTCCTGGGCGTGGGCCGTGTTGTCAATCCGAAAAATGAGTTGGGTGTCATCTGCATAGTTAAAGACACGGCAGTCCATGTGGGCCAGGGTTGTTACCAGGGATTGTAGGTAGATGTTAAAAAGGAGCGGGGATAGGGAGAGCCCTGTGGGACACCACAGGTGAGGGCACCCCTGTTCGATACCTGTTCCTCCAGCTGAATCTTCTGGGATCTCCCTGTGAGAAAGGATTTCAGCCACCGATGGGCCGATGCCCGTATCGAACGCCGCTAATAGATCTAATAAAATCAGGGCGCTCGGTTGGTTTTCATCAGCCTTAGTTCTTAGGTCATCAAGGACCGAGAGCATCATAAGTTCAGTACTGTGGTATGCTCTGAAGCCCGCTTATAGGAATGCCTTAAATAGCAGAGCTATCCCTCAGGCTACAGACCTTTAATTAACAACCCAAATAGGACTGCTGCCCTCGACCAACTATCCTATTGCATTGCCATCTTTGGAATTAATATCCATAAGGAAGTGCACCTCCCATGAAAGCCTGGGATAGCAGAGATATCCCTTAGACTAGATTTCCTGCAGTAGCAGTTTAGGTAGCAGTGATATCCCTCAGACTATGTACTTCCCTGTTAGAACTGACAGCCTTTGGTGTGGTCTCCGCCTAAACATTTTCCCTTCTCTCCATGTGTTTGCTGAAATTCGTTTTTGTTGACTTTAGGACTCTGTGCACTTTACATCTGCCTGCCAGAGCTAAAGTGTTTGCGCTCACACACATAGTAAAGTTGACCTACACCTGATTGGCAAAATGTTATTTACTTATAAGTCCCTGTCAAAGTGGCACTGCATATACCCAGATGCTACAAGTTTGGCCTGCGGCACTTATCATGCCACCCATTTAAGTAGCCCTTCAAAACATGTTTCCAGCCTGCCTTGCAGCCTATAGGTAAGTTGTTAACTGTCAATTCAACCTGGCAAAATAAATATTTTTCCAAACATAAACCTTTCTTTTTTAGGTCGAGCCCTGAGCCAGTGCTGTTCTGGGGTTGATCTGGGGTAGTTGAGAATGGGAGAGAAGCCACGCCCACTCCCCGCCCATCTTTCTCATTGGCTTGTGTCTTTGTCCTTTACTAAATGCTGCCTTCCGATTGGTTTATAGGCTGTTAGTCCCTCCTTATGATGGCCATGTCATCATTGGTATCCTTCCATGGCTACTGGCCCCTATACATCGAGTACTATTTTCTCCCAGTGCCTTCTCCTTCCCTGCACAGTCCATGCCTTCTCACCCCTCCCAGCATTTCTGTTGTTCGTGCCACAATTCAGGAGAATTTCAAGTCAATCAGTCAGGATTTATAGAGAGCGGCAAATCACCCATGAGGGTCTCATGGTGCTGAGATGGATAGCTGCTTCATGGTGATCTGTTCATTTGAACAACCAGGTCTTAAGTCCTTTCATAAAATACCAGAGCGATGAGGCCTTCCTGAGGTGCAAGGGAAGGACATTCCAAGCTTTGGCCTCCAGGTGTGAGAAGGAGAATCATCCGCTGTTGCCTCTGCAAATCCAGGGGGTATCTGCGAGGAAGACGGAAGCAGTTTGTAAGTGTCTGGTTTGTTGGTGAAAGGTATGGCCTTTTTTTTAATGTATTCCGGCCCTTCGTTCTACCGGTCAATGTGTGCATGGGTCAACATCTTGAACTGGCATCTCCTTTGGATCGGGAGCCAGTCAAGCTGCAGTGTCGATGTGGGTCTGTCTGAGGAGTGAATTTTAAAATGTTCTGCATGACCAGAAGCAGAGATCCAAAGTTATGATGCACTGCTGTGAGAAGTTGGCCTGATATGTAGTGTTTCCAATTCTGGAACCACTGGGTATCAGTCCAAACAAACCCCAAAGATGTCAGGTTGTAAGTCAACCTTGTAGACAAGCTATCCTAGTGGTAGCATGGACTAAGCAGCCTTAAAGGCTTAACTTAAGAGGTTGTGTTAAGCGAGCTGTTTTACCACATACAATCCTGTAATCAAATGAAAGGACACCACACAAGTATATATTATAAAAATATATGTATTTATTTCTAAATTACTCCCCAGTACTCTTTATGAGGAAAGGGGCACAAGCGTT
This sequence comes from Lissotriton vulgaris, assembly GCF_964263255.1. Lineage (NCBI taxonomy): Eukaryota > Metazoa > Chordata > Amphibia > Caudata > Salamandridae > Lissotriton > Lissotriton vulgaris. Next base: position 221,851,378 of record NC_141685.1, read on the forward strand.
AAATCAAAAAGCACTGTTACACATATAAAGTTGCACAATTATGGATGAGGGCGGGTGGCCACTCAAACCATATACTAAAAAAGTGGTATAAGTAACACTTCTCGAGCAATGGTTAGGCCTAGGGCCTAGAGATTCGCTGGGAGCAGTCAGGACTAACAATGATGAAGTCGGGAGTAGCCCACAGGAGACGGGTGCAGCACGGAAAGTGCGGCGCGCACCAATGCACTGTCAATGGTGCGTAAAAGTTAGTTAAAGTGAATTAAAAGATACTTCCGCTGAACCTAGGAACACAAAACTTTAGACACAGACCCTAGAGGTGTGTACCAGTGTATGGACACCGGCGTTGCAATGTTACCTCACCCACAGGCCGTGGGTGCACAGGGTCGAAGTGGCGTTGGGTTCTGACACGCAGGTTCTTGGTGCTTGAAGCTGTTGCAGCTGCAGGCGCTGTGAAGCAGAAGTGTCCGGTGCGATCCAAGGGTGGATCGAAGTAGAAAAGTACCTGAAAGCAGAGGGGACAGAGTCTGGGTCACTCAGCAGTGACCAGGGTGGAACCAGGACGGAACCAGGCAATGTCGGGCGCAATCAGGCGGTTGTCGATAGGCTTCTCTCCGCTGTCACGTGGGCTCTGGGGCATCTGCGACGTCCAGGAGCAGGTCACGATCTGTCCCACGTAGGCTCTCGCCGTCAGCACCGTCGGCTTCAAGATTGCAGCAAACAGCACTTGGCAAAAGCAATCCACGCGGAACCGGGAGATTGCTTATCACTCGAACCAGGAGGGTCAGAGTGGGGGCTCCTTTTCACAGGAGCTGGTGCAGATCTGGAGCAACCAGAAAAGCGAGTCGTATTTCAAGTTTCGTCGGCACAGGGGCCACAAGCCAGCTGGCAAGTGACCGGGCCAACGCGTCAAGCGCACACAAGCAGAAGGGCCCCACGCAGCACTCGTCGAGTGTGGAGGGGTGAGCTTTGGTGCAAGTGGAGCTCGGGGCTGGGGCTTCTCAAACCCCGGTGTATAGCTTCGAGGGTCACTCGTGGGCTGCACGGTCAGCGTCTCGTGGCCTTTTTTCAAGATGGCGTGCCCCACGCTTCCGGTCGCCTCCACGGGTCTCAGCTCTGCAGGGACTGTGGATCGGGCAGGTAGAAGGCAGGCAAGCTTGATCTCGTCGATCTCTGTCGCTCGAGTTCCGGCGGGAACTGCAACAAAGCAAGGGTCGAGGGCTGGATGGTACCTGTTTGCACAGGGTGGTCACTCCTTGACCACAAGGGAGATTCTTCAGTCTTCTCACGTCGTGTAGAAAGTCGAAGGGTCCAGAATTCGTTTCTTATGTTTCTTCAGGATGATCTGAGTTCCATTGGGACTGCTCCCCCTCTTATTCGAATCTCGGGGGTTGGACATCCTGCTAGGTCCCCTCCTATGGGTGGGACCCAGGAAGGGGGTGGGTACACCCCTCTCCTTTGATCCTGGCCGCGCTGGGACAGGGGCTGGGAGGCCCCAGAACCGGTTTGGCCGGATTATGCAAGGGGCAGCCTTGTGCTCCCCATGCAGTGTCTGGTTTCTTTGAAACCTCCCTACTCCAATCCACTATCTCCTGTCTGGGGTGGTTTGACACCGCCCTGTGACAGGAAACTCTTTGTCCAGGCCTCCTCTGCCGGGTTTCGGTCAGCAGCAGGAGGCCAGACCCGTGTCTGTGGCAGGGGCATCCATTTTGTGGATCTGAGGCTCATTTTAAATCAACCGCGTTTCAGTAAAGTAACATGTCTTCTCCCTCTAGAAGGGTGGAATGCTACCCCCGTCGCCAGAACTGGCGAGGGGGTAGTATTCCAATTCGTATGACACCTTACACGACATGTTTTGATAAAGCCAAACCAAAGTTGCTATATAACCGCGAGGATTATAAGGCGCTTAAGAGTATATGGTATGGCATTATCCCGGATCAGCTTAGGGAGTTGTTCCCGACAGCTGCAGACAGGCTCAGCTCATGCCAGAGCACCATCTCACATAAAACCACGCACTCTGCCTCCAGGATTGATGAGGCCTTCCATAGGAGTGGCTTACAGGCTATATATGTGTCCAGATATGTTTAGATATAGGCATACTATATCTAAGCAAGGGGTGATTACACCACCTTGCCCCAGCTGAGTGATCAGCCAGTTGTGTCAATTTTAGATAGCCAGCCAGGGGTGGCAAAAGATATGCTGCAGCCCCTGGTAGGCCTTGGATGCACCTATGCCCTGGGCACCTATAGTGCTCTGTACAGGGGCTGATAAGGTGACCCAAGCCAATCTAGTTATGCACCTAGGGTACATGGAATCCATTTTACAGAGAGAGCAGATAGCCTGGGGCCCTGATTAGCAGGGAACCAGGCCAACTAAGTCGAAAACCAGCTAAACACAAGGCAAATAATCTGGGGTAACCATAGTCAGGTAGCCACCTTCCTACACAACCCCCCCCCAAACGAAAGGAGATAAGGCTATCCTTGGCCAGGTAAGCCTATATTGCCTGAGTGGCCATATAAGGAAGTACCTGCACTAGCATGGGTACCCCCTGTCTCATGGTCCACTAAGCAGTCCCTCACCCTAGGGGTATTAGAGGGTCTCCACCATAGGGAATCACTACCTTGGGTGTGTTTATGCAAAGTTAAAGGCTGGTTTGGATATGGAGTATTGAAGTGAGGCTCCACTATTTTTGGGCTCAACTTCCTCCAATTATCTTCCACCATGTGTGCCTTTCTTTCTTCAACTGAGTTGCACTGAGCTCTCAGGGTCAACCTCTGGCTACCTAAAGCTGGAGGCTGGGTCCCTCTGTTTGGCTTGCTGGAGGGACAGTTCAGGTTTGGGCCCTTTGGGTCCCAGGTTTGGCTGTGCCCAACAGAATCCATCTGTGGGAGGTCCCTAACTGTTTTTAAGGGGGCTCCCTCAGGAGTTTTTAAAGTTTTCACCTTACTAGGCCTACTAGTTTTGGTGCCCCTAATCTGTTGATGGGGGTGCTTTATTTGACAGGGGGCCCTCTGGGTCTCACTGTCCTTCTTGTCCTCTGGAGCCCTGGGCTGACTAAGGCAAGGTAGAGAGGGGCAGGTTACCTGCTCCAGACTGGATCCCACCTGAGAAGGGTCCACTGCCATCAGAGGCTCTGTCAGGCCAGGCCTAACAACCTCTGGGGCAGTTCCTTCATCAGGGGTAAGATCAGTTCCCTGAGGAGGCTGATCCTGTCCTAATATCTGGTGAGGGGAAGATTTATCTTCCTCCTCCATGCTCTCAGTTTGGGTGGAGTGATCCATCATTTCAGGCTTCACAACAACCGTATCTGTTTGAGTTTGGGCTGTGGCCATCACAGCCCCACCAACCTTTTCAGGAGGAGACTCAGTTTGGGTTTCTGCTGTTATCATAACAGCTTTGCTATTCTGGTTTGGAAGAGCTTCTGGTAAAGATGGGGCAGAGAGTTGCTCAGCCCTACCAACCTTTTCAGGAAGGACATCTTGAATTGGGGCTATAGCCAGTACAGCCCCACTAACCTTTCCATTGGAATTTACCATTCTAGAATGGATTTCCTGTTCAACCTCAGCCCAGGCTGAGATTTCCAAATCATTACCCAGTAGACAGTCTACAGGCAAGTTTGGTGACACTGCCACTCTCTTTGGGCCAATGACACCTCCCCAGCTGAGACTTACTACTGCCATGGGATGATTTGTTTGGATGCCATCAATGTTTGTTACCTGGTATGTGGCACCTGGTAAAAGTTGCTTAGAGGGGACTATACAGTCAGCCACCATGGTGATGCTAGCCCCTGTGTCTCTAAAAGCTTCAACTTTCAAACCATTGATGATGGGTTCTTGTCTATATTTGCTCAAGGTATTTGGGCAAACAGAGAAGTTGGCAAACCCCATGCCAGTCTCATAGACAAGATCATTTGGGGATGGGGACCTGGATAGGCCAGGGTCCCCTTGGGCTCCAAAAGTAAACCCACCCAGATTCCTGGGTGTGCTCCCACTTCCTGGGGGGTTACTGCTGACAGTAACAGGAGGTGTTGGAGCTGGCTTTGGAGGTATGTTTTCTTTATTGCCATTCTTGGGACAACAGCTGTCTGTTTTGTAATGCCCAACCTGTTTACAGGCATGACAATAAGGCTTTTTCTCAGTTGATGAAGTGTCTTGGGACCCACCCCCCTTCTTGGAGTTTTGGGGCCCTGGGGAAGTGTTTTCTTTACTTTTATCCCCACCCTTATCTTGAGGCTTGGTAGACTCCTTCTTCTGGTTATTGTCCTGATTCTTAGGCCTAATCCTGGTTCTGACCCACTTATCTGCCCTCTTTCCCAATTCTTGGGGAGAGGTCAAATCTGAGTCCACCAGGTGCTGGTGTAAGAGCTGGTTCTGACAATTACTTAGGATCTGCTCCCTCATAATCAAATTATACAATCCTGCGAAGTCATGTACTTTGCTGCCATTTAGCCAACCCTCCAGAGCCTTAGTTGCACAATCAACAAAATCAGTCCAGTCCTGAGTCTGTGTCTTCTGGGTGTCTCTGAACTTTAACCTGTACTGTTCAGTGGTTAAGCCAAACCCATCTATTAGAACACTCTTCAGGACTTTGTAATTGCTGGCATCCTCATGTCTGACAGTGAGGAGCCTATCTCTCCCTTTCTCTGAAAAGGAGTACCATAAGATTGCTGCCCACTGTTCCTCAGGAACCTGCTGTACCATGCAGGCTCTCTCCAGAGCAGTCATCCATTTGTGGATGTCATCCCCTTCCTGGTAGGGGGGCACAATCTTTGTCAGGTTTCTACTATCATAGGACCTGTCTTTAGGAATTTTGCTGCCACCAGTGGCATCTAAGCCACACAATTTTCTTTCTCTTGCTAAAGCAAGTTTAGCTTGAGCCAAGGCTACCTCTTCCCTTTCTATTTGGAGTTGGACAGCCCTCATCCTGGCCCTATGCTCTTTTCTCTGGGAGGAAGTCATCCCTCTTTGAGATTCTCTTGAGGCACTAGAAAGATGAGAGTCCCCTGATGGAGATCTCACCCTCCTGTTGCCTGGGAGAATTTGGTTATGAGATCTGGAGTGGTGCTGGCCCTCTCCATTCTCATGTAGGTCCAAGTTGGCCTGGTTAAGCCTGGCAACCTGTACCTGGTTTCCCCCCTGATCCTGATCTTCAGGCTCTTCTAAATCAGAGTCTTCCTCTTCCTCCTCCTCCACTACTTCATCTGGAAGATTCTCATTCTCAGGGGAGTTTATCCCTTCACCTGATTCTAAGGGAGCCTGGCTCACCTTATCTAGGTCATCCTTTTCTAGGAGAGCTACTAGGGAAGGAATGGTAGGGCCTCTGCCCTTTTTTAGCCCCCTGGCTGTGCACAAGGCACTCAGGTCTTTGTGGCTAAGGTTGTCATATCTGGATGTTGTCCCTATAGGATCAACTATTACAGGAGCAGAGCCTGAGGCTCTACCTGTATCAGACATGACTGCTAGTGAGGTGCAAGTGATGCACTTACCTACACTAAGTGGTTTCCTACTGTACCTTGCTAGTGAGTTGTAGTCAGGGTGTGCTAATCCCTTTAATCTACAACTACTAAGTTCAGTAGAACTTAATATGCTAAGCTTTTGATTTATATGTACCTAGAGGTACTTGATGTGATCTTTCAATTTGATAAAGATTGCAATGGTAAAACAAACAGCAAGCTCAAATCCGCACCGCTGCACACCAATGTGAGAAGTTGGCCTGATATGTAGTGTTTCCAATTCTGGAACCACTGGGTATCAGTCCAAACAAACCCCAAAGATGTCAGGTTGTAAGTCAACCTTGTAGACAAGCTATCCTAGTGGTAGCATGGACTAAGCAGCCTTAAAGGCTTAACTTAAGAGGTTGTGTTAAGCGAGCTGTTTTACCACATACAATCCTGTAATCAAATGAAAGGACACCACACAAGTATATATTATAAAAATATATGTATTTATTTCTAAATTACTCCCCAGTACTCTTTATGAGGAAAGGGGCACAAGCGTTAAATCAAAAAGCACTGTTACACATATAAAGTTGCACAATTATGGATGAGGGCGGGTGGCCACTCAAACCATATACTAAAAAAGTGGTATAAGTAACACTTCTCGAGCAATGGTTAGGCCTAGGGCCTAGAGATTCGCTGGGAGCAGTCAGGACTAACAATGATGAAGTCGGGAGTAGCCCACAGGAGACGGGTGCAGCACGGAAAGTGCGGCGCGCACCAATGCACTGTCAATGGTGCGTAAAAGTTAGTTAAAGTGAATTAAAAGATACTTCCGCTGAACCTAGGAACACAAAACTTTAGACACAGACCCTAGAGGTGTGTACCAGTGTATGGACACCGGCGTTGCAATGTTACCTCACCCACAGGCCGTGGGTGCACAGGGTCGAAGTGGCGTCGGGTTCTGACACGCAGGTTCTTGGTGCTTGAAGCTGTTGCAGCTGCAGGCGCTGTGAAGCAGAAGTGTCCGGTGCCATCCAAGGGTGGATCGAAGTAGAAAAGTACCTGAAAGCAGAGGGGACAGAGTCTGGGTCACTCAGCAGTGACCAGGGTGGAACCAGGACGGAACCAGGCAATGTCGGGCGCAATCAGGCGGTTGTCGATAGGCTTCTCTCCGCTGTCACGTGGGCTCTGGGGCATCTGCGACGTCCAGGAGCAGGTCACGATCTGTCCCACGTAGGCTCTCGCCGTCAGCACCGTCGGCTTCAAGATTGCAGCAAACAGCACTTGGCAAAAGCAATCCACGCGGAACCGGGAGATTGCTTATCACTCGAACCAGGAGGGTCAGAGTGGGGGCTCCTTTTCACAGGAGCTGGTGCAGATCTGGAGCAACCAGAAAAGCGAGTCGTATTTCAAGTTTCGTCGGCACAGGGGCCACAAGCCAGCTGGCAAGTGACCGGGCCAACGCGTCAAGCGCACACAAGCAGAAGGGCCCCACGCAGCACTCGTCGAGTGTGGAGGGGTGAGCTTTGGTGCAAGTGGAGCTCGGGGCTGGGGCTTCTCAAACCCCGGTGTACAGCTTCGAGGGTCACTCGTGGGCTGCACGGTCAGCGTCTCGTGGCCTTTTCAAGATGGCGTGCCCCACGCTTCCGGTCGCCTCCACAGGTCTCAGCTCTGCAGGGACTGTGGATCGGGCAGGTAGAAGGCAGGCAAGCTTGATCTGGTCGATCTCTGTCGCTCGAGTTCCGGCGGGAACTGCAACAAAGCAAGGGTCGAGGGCTGGATGGTACCTGTTTGCACAGGGTGGTCACTCCTTGACCACAAGGGAGATTCTTCAGTCTTCTCACGTCGTGTAGAAAGTCGAAGGGTCCAGAATTCGTTTCTTATGTTTCTTCAGGATGATCTGAGTTCCATTGGGACTGCTCCCCCTCTTATTCGAATCTCGGGGGTTGGACATCCTGCTAGGTCCCCTCCTATGGGTGGGACCCAGGAAGGGGGTGGGTACACCCCTCTCCTTTGATCCTGGCCGCGCTGGGACAGGGGCTGGGAGGCCCCAGAACCGGTTTGGCCGGATTATGCAAGGGGCAGCCTTGTGCTCCCCATGCAGTGTCTGGTTTCTTTGAAACCTCCCTACTCCAATCCACTATCTCCTGTCTGGGGTGGTTTGACACCGCCCTGTGACAGGAAACTCTTTGTCCAGGCCTCCTCTGCCGGGTTTCGGTCAGCAGCAGGAGGCCAGACCCGTGTCTGTGGCAGGGGCATCCATTTTGTGGATCTGAGGCTCATTTTAAATCAACCGCGTTTCAGTAAAGTAACATGTCTTCTCCCTCTAGAAGGGTGGAATGCTACCCCCGTCGCCAGAACTGGCGAGGGGGTAGTATTCCAATTCGTATGACACCTTACACGACATGTTTTGATAAAGCCAAACCAAAGTTGCTATATAACCGCGAGGATTATAAGGCGCTTAAGAGTATATGGTATGGCATTATCCCGGATCAGCTTAGGGAGTTGTTCCCGACAGCTGCAGACAGGCTCAGCTCATGCCAGAGCACCATCTCACATAAAACCACGCACTCTGCCTCCAGGATTGATGAGGCCTTCCATAGGAGTGGCTTACAGGCTATATATGTGTCCAGATATGTTTAGATATAGGCATACTATATCTAAGCAAGGGGTGATTACACCACCTTGCCCCAGCTGAGTGATCAGCCAGTTGTGTCAATTTTAGATAGCCAGCCAGGGGTGGCAAAAGATATGCTGCAGCCCCTGGTAGGCCTTGGATGCACCTATGCCCTGGGCACCTATAGTGCTCTGTACAGGGGCTGATAAGGTGACCCAAGCCAATCTAGTTATGCACCTAGGGTACATGGAATCCATTTTACAGAGAGAGCAGATAGCCTGGGGCCCTGATTAGCAGGGAACCAGGCCAACTAAGTCGAAAACCAGCTAAACACAAGGCAAAAAATCTGGGGTAACCATAGTCAGGTAGCCACCTTCCTACAACTGCTCTCCAATGTGCTTGTGGATGACACATAACAGGGTAAAGATGTAGATGTACACCAGTGAATGTTAAGATACATCAAACCATATACCTCTGCACCTTCCTCCAGGTTCGCCAGTCGTTACTGCTTACTAGTTCCTCCAGGTGGCAGAGTCTCCGCAAGGAGCCATTCAGGGTTGCGCAGACCCTAAAACATCAGGGCTTCTCCTTTTCTTGAAGACAGTGCCGTCAAACACCACTTAAGGGTACAGGACCTAGGGAGGTATCTCTTGGGGATCAGGGCTTCACTCTATCAGAGGCCAGGAGGCCTCAGGCAGGTTTAGATTGCAGGTCCAGTTCGTGCAGTTCAGCTGGACAGTTTGAAGAAGACCTCTGGAGCTTGCTGCATCTCTGTAGCTCATACTGGTGATCTGCCACCGGACACTTGGAGTCACTCAGGTAGTCTGGGATGAAGGGAGCAGAACCAGTCTTTCTTCTCAGAGAACATGGCAGTCCTCAAAGAGTAGGGCAATCCTCTGGTAGCAGCAGGACAGTCATCCGAGGGGCAATGCAGTCCTTCTTCTGTAATGTCCTCCGGTACTGGAATGTACTTAAGAGGGGTCAAAAAGTCCAATATTTGTATGTGGTGGCAGCCTTTGAAGTGGGGGGATTCCCTGCGCTACCCTCACCTTTGGTTCTCAAATGTTCTTCCCTTCCCCTCAGACCCTACAAACCCCAACAATAGAGCCATTCATAGTTTAGTGACCCAGAAAACTGGCAGAAGGCACATATGCCTCAGACAAAAAAAAGTCACATTTTTAGCATTTTCAGGAGTGTGATTTAAAATCCGGCTTTACCATTAAAGAGTGCATAAAATAAAAATTAATTTGAGTCCAAACAGCATGTTGTGATCAAAGTTTGTACTTACTAAATGTAATAAGGGTAACCCAGTATTACTCAGAGGGAAAGATAGACCTAGCAATAGTGAAAAACAACGTTCAGAGCTTTTCACAACCAGAACATGCACAACTTGAAAACAACATGTCCTACATTTTAAATACAATACACCCAGCCCTATGGGCCATTAGAGCCTAACTTAGGGGTGACTTATACGTATTACAAAGGAAGGTTTAGGCCTGTTTTAAAAAGCTACTGAAGTGGGTGGCACAATAAACGTTGAAGGTCCACCAGTAGCATTTAATTTGCAGGCACTGTGTACAGTGAGTATATAGGGAGGGCCCCTTTACTTGGAAGTTACAAGTAAATTAAATGTACCAATTATATGTAAGCCACTTCTTCCATGTTTAAAGGCGAGAGCACAACCGCTTTAGCACTGGTTAGCAGTAATAAAGCGAGGAGAGTGATAAAGGTGACAAAAAGAAATCAATAAAACAGGAGGGGTGCATTTAAAACGTTTGGGGGAATACTACACCAAGGTTGTCAGGTCTAGCACAGCCATTTACTTTTTGTAGGCCCTTTAACATTTCCTGAACTGAAGAGGCTTGGATGAGCCAATTGTCAAAGTATGGATATACCAAACCCTGGAGAGAAAGAGATGCTACTGTTGTAGACAACATCTTTGTGCAAGAGCAGACTTCATGTCGATTGGAAGCACTTGGAATTGATAGTGATTGTTCCGTGCTAAAAACCTGAAGAAACCTTGATTGTGATTTGCTACTGGTAAGTGGAAATTTTCACCCTACTACTATAATAATGAAATCCCCTAGATGTGTCCAGAGAGTTATCATTTGAAGAGTAGCCATCTTAAAGTCCCCATTGTGACATTTTGATTTGGGGTTCTTAAGTCTCTCACTGTTGCGAAAGACTGAAGGCTCCTCAGCTATTAAGACTATTGAGTAGAACCTTAGAGGACTTTCACCCTGCTCTGGGTCTGAAATGATGACACCTTCCTGTATTAGTGACTAGCAGCCCGTCCCTACGTTGTCCGGGTATGAATTGCTGCCGGCCAGTAGTATATTGTTTTGTAGGATTTCGTTTTGAAAGCATTTCTTATCTGTGACAGGCCTGTGAAACGCTCCGATTCGAAGTGCACTGCTGATGCACTTAAGAGTGTGCGTTCAGTAGTGGGTGAACTCGAGTTTTCCAACTTTATTTTTCCTTGCAATATTATATAGCGCAAACTCAACAACATGGCATGAGCACAAATTACATTACAGAAGAACACATTTATTTGTGGTAGGCACGGGGAGACAAAGCGATTTGCCTGGAATCACAGGATGTTGACCTGATGCCGAGATTCGAACGTAGCTCCCCAGCTCTAAAGTTTGCAATTCTAGAACTTGTGGCGGGAGGTGTGTCTAAAAGTGTATGTCGGTGCTGGCCATCAATGAGAGAGACCTGTGCATTTTTCAAATTGGTGGTGAAAAAATATGAGTATGTTGCAGTAGATGTGGGCCGCCGTGCCACCAATGTACTTACCGGGGGAGGGTAAACACCCATTATTCCGCAACTTTCTTTCCGCAGACCATCACCCTGCATACTTTCATTATGAAAGTACCATGACTCCGCAATGCCATTATAACGCATGGCATTACATTTTATATGCTTTTACCACGCATATATTTACAACGAAATTCGTTGTAAATGCATGAATGGTAAAAGCATGTTTTTTTTAATGTTTGGATAAGGTAAGTATGGGTATAGGGGTTTATGTTTTGGGTACTGAGGTATTTGTTTTGGGATGTTTGGGTATTTTAAGGGTTCAGATATAGTTTTGGGTTATGGGGTACAGGGGTAGTTTTAGCGTTTAGGGATAGGTATGGGTTTTGGGGTACAGGCGTATTTTTAGGGTTCAGGGCTAGGTTTGGGTTTTGGGGTATAGGGGTAATTTTAGGGTTCAGGGGTAGTTTTGGGTTTTGGGGTACAGGGGTATTTTAAGGGTTCAGGGCTAGGTTTGGGTTTTGGGGTACAAGGGTATTTTTAGGGTTCAAGGCTAGGTTTGGGTTTTGGTGTACGGGGTATTTTAGGGTTCGGGTTTTGGGGTATAGGGTTATTTTATGGTTCAGGGCTAGGTTTGGGTTTTGGGGTGCAGGGGTATTTTTAGGGTTCAGGGGTAGGTTTGGGTTTTGGGGTACAGGGGTATTTTAAGGGTTCAAGGCTAGGTTTGGGTTTTGGGGTACAGGGGTATTTTAGGGTTCAGGGGTAGGTTTGGTTTTTGGGGTACAGGGGTATTTTTACGATTTAGGCATAGGTTTGGGTTTTGGGGTACAGGGTATATTTATAGGGTTAAGATGGGTTAGTGTTTAAGGGTGTTGGGGTATTTTAAGGAGTAAGGGTGGGTTTTGATTATGGGGTGCAGGGGTATTTAAAGGGAGCAGGGTGGACACCCGGAGCTGGAATGTACAGAACCTGGGAAGAAAAAAACAATGAAATATTTGACACAACGCGCGCCGCGCACACGCCCACACCCTCAGCACACGATATGAGACATGGCATGAAGGGAGGAATGTAAAAATAACAGTTGATGGACAGAATGCAGAACAATGTCATACATTCACCCCAATGCAGAGATCTGGGCCTAAATCCATCATTGTTTTTGCATTCCACATCACCCCAGTTTAGACATGGCCATATGCAAGTCAGCCTTGACCCTGTGCCTCATGGGAACATTCCAGGCCGAACTGCCAAGCCATGTCTTTCCTGGACCAGACTCAAGCATCCTAGGACCGATTTCGGGCTATCAGCCGTCTTCAGCCAGGATAGCTTGACTCCAGTGGTGTGGAGAGCATGGGACTCACGTCTGAGCATACCCATTCCACTCGGGGTGACAAATGCAAAAACAACAGTTGATGGACAGAATGCAGAACAATGTCATACATTCACCCCAGTACAGAGATCTGGGCCTAAATACATCGTTTTTTTGCACTCCACCCCAGTTCAGACATGGTCATATGCAAATCAGCCTTGACCCTGTGCCTCATGGGAACAGTCCAGCCCGAAGGGTGGAACTTACCACACGCCCCCAGCATTTGTCACGCCCCCAGCACAAGCCCACAGCACAACGCAGACACGCCCACAAAGGACTACTTTTCTGGCATGGTTCTTTTACTTTTTAAATGTATATGGTGGGTGTCTGCATATCCTATGTCCTTCTGCTGCAACTGCCCTTTCCAATGCTCTATTGGGTGTTGTGATGGGTGCTGTGGTTCCTGAGATTACCCCCTCAAAGGTTTGGGCTCTCTCTTTATTATATTAGTATGGATTACATTGCTTCTAATACCACTGCTCTCTAAATTGGAAACAGAGATCATTGGGTCAGTCTAACACCTGAATTCTGTGATGGGATGAAACTCACTGGCCCATTCTTTCTTCAGCACCTTCAGAATACAAGCATCGGATGAACTTTCTTCTCAAGCCTTGATAAATGGTGCATTCACCCTCTTAACTTCCCTATGAAAAACTCTGAGACTCAGTCAAAGCTTCTGTTTTCCAGGATATGCTTGTTTTTGTTTCTGAAGCGATCCGCAGTTAATTGTTTTCTCTCTGGATTTCTTTGATCAAGAGGATGAAAGCTGACTGCTACAGGCTTGACACAATGATTTCTTCCAACTTGACGGTGAAGACTGTTGTTTACTACAGATTGACAATTTGTATTAGTTTAACTAAATAGACCTTAGTGCAAAATGACAGGCATATAATACAAATCATAAATAATGTGCACTACATTTACAGTAATTTTCTGTAAAAAGAACACAGACAATTATGATAGATAGATTAAAATATAGATTAAAAAGGAGAAATATCTAGATAACCATAAAATGATATTAATATATCTCATATGACCTGCATCCACAATTCATTCAAGCATATTCCAACTACTGCTCACTTTGCCACTGGATTCAAGCCAGCCTGGCTGATGAGGGGTGTTGCCCCTAAACTGGTACCAGGATGCTTGTTTCTGGTCCAGGGAAGACCTGGTTTGGCAGTTCGGTCTCGACTGTTACCATGAAGTACAGGGTCAAGACTAATTTCCACTTAGCTGGGTCTGAACTGAGGTGGCGAAGTGAGGTAAAGAACGATGATTGATTCAACCCAGATCTCTGACTGGGGGTGAGTGTCTGAAACGTTTCAGCGCTCTGTCAATCATCTCCTTGTGTTTACTGGATATTTCATACATATCTTCGGTCTACTGATATTAGTACATGGAATTATATCATCAATCCCCCCAACCACAGTTACCCCTAATCAAGAAAATCTGTCATAAATAAAGTGTAAAAGGTGAAGAATGCTTTTCTTTTTTAAAGATCTTCACTCTTTATTTGGTCGCCACTGCAAAAATTGTATATCTTAGGAAGGCTCCTGAGAGCAGTAGTTTTTTTGCCACTGAATTAGTATGCCATACTTTCAGCACCAAAAGTCTTCATGTTGTTATGGATGCTGAAGCTCTAACAACATCATAGCATATGTTATAGATCTGCTGCCACATGCCCTCCAACAGACATGTCTAGCCGCAATCATTCTCTGTGGCATTGCACAATCATATACATTCTGATATATGCAGCCATGCAGTATAAGTAGTATAGACTCCAGCTGTTGTTGTTGCCGAATCAGCTCTTCTGTACTGTTCAGATGAGAATCTATCTTGTTATCTGTGAGATCCTTCAAAATAGAGTCCTCCACCATGGAGGTTCTTTGATGGTCTTGCAACTAGATGTACTATAATAGAATCTACATATATGGCATGAGTATGTTTTTTTCTCCATTTCCTCCAAAGGGTATAACTTCATCATATTACAAGGAATATTGATTTGGTCCGAATTTTTCTATTCTTTGGTGGGTATATCTGTAATATAATCAGATTTGTTTGATGGGACTTTACAATTCCCCCAGAAGTGTCTCTGAAGAAAGCCTCAGCATCTCTAGGAGTGGACAGCCCATAGTCTCACCTATATGAGACACTGTCTCTGGCATTAACTCTTTGCCAATGTATCTTCCTTTTGGTCATTGGGTACAGATTGGATCTATTCATCTCCAGATCTGAAAGAATCTGAAGTGGGTCTCTTCTTTGGTGCAAGATTTTTTTTGAGGAGTCCAGTGTTTAAGGGGTGCAAGATCTTCAGCTCAATCCTCCTTAATCTCTCTCCTTCACTCAGATCAAATCTTGATTCTAGTGAGGGGATGTGAAACTGAAAAAGTAGACTCTATACTGACAGTTTTGGTTTTCCCCCATCCCCAGCAATGGAGCAACAGGATCCTATAAGGAACAAAAGAAACACGCCAGCCAATCAGAAAGCAATTCTTCACAGACCATTACTTAGAAATAGGCATCTTTAATACTATGGCCTGCTTTCTTTCTTCATTGCTGGCCTAGTCAAAGGATGTGCATGCGCAGTTTAACACTTCCCTAAAGCAGTACCTCACATCACAAACAACGATGCAATCTTCAGCCACCCGGCAGTTCAGAAGATCTGGCTGGATCAGGCTTCAATTGATAGATTTCCTGGACCAAATCCATAGCTCCTTTTACCATTCTAAACACAGATTTCTTTTCTGACGGTAAGCTATACAATAGGTCCGGTTTTAGCGCTGGTGGTACCCTGTGTGACAATCTTTTTTGGAAACCCCCATAACCTCTTCCTTGGATTCCCTCAGTACCACCCAGTAAAAGTTCCCCATCTCTCCATAGCCCCTCACACACATTTCATTTGCTTTAAAGCTCTGGTAAAGGCTGCCTTTACTAATCCACTCAGCTATCCACATAAAAAGAGATCTGTTCTTAGCAGCAGGCATATTAACCTTCTGAGCTACTTTACGCTGAGACAAAACTGTAACTAAACTCAGATCTCCCTCTGAGAAATACAGAGCATTACAGGAGATTAGCAGCAGAATTGTTCTGTGTTATCCTATGGAACCAAATCCAGTCAGCATACCTTTTCAAATTGCATGTACTGAAGAATGGTTTACTGTTATTGATTTTTGTCAGGATTATATCATAGTGCCATTGCATGAGGATAGTCAAGAGTACTGCCAAAAAGGAGATCAATATATTGGACACATAATTAAAAAAGGAGCTAGAAAGGTGTCACCAGAGAGAGTGGAAGCAATTCACCAGATGAATCCACTTCAAACTCAGAGTGAAGCCATGATGCTTTTGGGACCCTCTCTTCACAACCGAACTCCCATGGACTGACCACTGATGCGTCCACTTCACCCTTAGAACACCCACCATCCAAAGACATCTGCTCCCAAGAAGAAACTGAACCAGAATCACTGACGACCAGCTAACCTAATCACTCAGCAACTCCACCCCAACCATCGTGGAAAACGATGACACCAACACCGCAGCCCGAACCCTGCACAGATGGATCTCCAACAGCGCCAACACCATAGCCCCCCTCAAGAAAAACAACAACACCCACGCCAAGAAAGCCAGATGGTTTACCCCCGAACTTTGAGAGTCCAGACGCAATTGCCGCCGCCTCAAAAAGGACTTGAGGAACAACAAATCCACAGAAGCCTAAAACAACTTCAGAGCCACCACCAGCGCCCACCACCAACTCATCAGAAAAGCGAGGAAAAAAGCGATTGAAGACCGAATCACCACTCACGCACACAACAGCAAAGAACTCTTAAACATCATCAAGGAGTTCGCCCAACCCATTATCGAGTCCACCGACATCCCTCCCTCACAAGACTTCTGTAACAAACTCAGCACCTTTTCCCACCACAAAATCAAGAGCATCTACGACAACTTCAATGAAGATAACCAACACACTGAACCCTCACCAACCACCCCGACACCCTGAAGCCAGCAATCGACAACTGGACAGTCCTCACCACTGAAGCTACACTGAAGACGATGAAGTCAATCCACTCCCGGGCCCCTACGGACCCCTACCCCACCACATTTTCAACGGAGCCGCCGACACCATCGCACCCATACTCTGCCACACCATCAACCACTCCCTGGAATCCGCCACATTCCCCGATGACTGGAAACATGCTGAGGTCAACCCCGTCCTGAAGAAACCCTCGAAGGACCCCACCGACCTCAAAAACTACAGACCCATCTCCCTGCGCCCGTTCCCAGTGAAAGTCATTGAGAAATCTATCAACAGCCAACTTGCCACATTCATCTAAGAGCACAACATCTTCGACTTCTTCCAATCCGGCTTAAAAAAAAAACACAGTACAGAAACTGCCCTCCTCGCTGCAACAGACGACATCCGCACCCTACTGGGCAAAGGAGAAACAACAGCCCTCTACCTCCTCGACCTCTCAGCGGTGTTTGACACTCACCCCACCCTAATGCACAGACTCCACTACGCAGGGATCCAGGACAAGGCCCTCAACTGGATCTGCTCCTTCCTCTCAGTCAGAAAGCAGTGTGTCAGACTCCCCCCTTTTCCTCTCCGACCCTACACCTACCACCTGCAGAGTCTCCCAGGGGTCCTCTTCAACGTCTACATGGCTCCGCTCGCCCCCATCGTCAGAACCTACAGACTCAACATTGTGTCATACGCAGACGACACCCAACTCATCCTCTCCCTATCCAATGAACCCAATACTGCCAGACACAATTTTTGAGAAGGCATGGAAGCAGTCACCAAATGGATGAAAAACAGCTGCCTACAACTAAACATCAACAAAACAGAAGTACTCATCTTGGGCCGAACCCCCATGCATGGAACGACACCTAGTGGCCCCCCGCCCTTGGCAGCCCGCCCACCCCCACGGACCACGCACGCAACCTGGGAATCATCCTGAACTCCGAGCTCAAAATGGGTCGCCAGATCAACTCCCTCTCGTCCTCCTGCTTCCACAACCTCCACCTCCTACATAAGACCTTCAAATGGATCCCCCTCGAACACAGAAAGATCATCCCTCACGCCATGGTCACCAGCAGACTACGGCAACGCACTCTTTGCCAGAATACACAAAAACCTCACCCGCAAGCTACATAACAACAAGAACTCCGCCGCATGACTGGCCCTTAACCTGCCAAGTCACTGCCACATCTCCCAGCACCTGCGCACATTCCACTGGCTCCCCATCGAAGCTAGAGTCACCTTCAAGATGCTCCCCCAAGCCCACAAGGCCCTTTACAACACCAGCCCAGCATACCTGAACAGCCGACTCAAATTCTATGCACCCCAGAGGACCCTACAATCTGCCCAGCTCTCTTATGATGTGGTCACCGCACTAGAAATACCAGATCGGGAGGCCGTTCATCTCCTTTCTCGCGGCCCAAGCCTGGAACGCCCTTCCGCTCCACCTCAGACAGACAACATTGCTCCCTATCCTCGCAAGAAACCTCAAAACCTGGCACTAGGGATGCAAGTTTATTTAAAAGAATATACACCAATTTGCAGTGAGAAGGAGGGCTGTGCTCTCTCAGTGCCTGTTCAAAAACATGAAGACTTTCAAAAGGCTGTGACATGTTTCGCAATGACCCTTGACCCCATTGTCACAGAAATGCCTAGCTGCCTTAACTAAGTAGCTGCGGTTGATGTCTTTAACAAAAAGAGTGAGAATATAATGATGGACTGTCTAGTAACTGAAATGGTCTCTTGTTTTGTGGATTTACTACTGAAAATTAATTGAGTCTACTGCTAGTGAAGGAAATTGTTTGTCATGAAACTGAACAGGAATGTCTAGGTGTAATGTATCAATGCATGAAGCAGAGATTAGACACTAATGATGAACTCCTGATTGAGCCCTATCATGTCCAATTTGTAGATGGCCCATGTCTAAGAGGTCACAATGGCACATTAGGAGAAGCATATGCCATGTGCACCATGAATTATGTTGCCGAAGCTTCATGGCTTCACAAAGTTGCCTCAGCACAAGATACAAAATTGACGGTCCTTACCATAGCATGCAGTCTACCTGCTCAATTGGGAGTCACTATTGTCATGGGAAAGATAGATGTAATTCAGTTGCCTAAAATTGTGTCCTGCTAGCTTACACATTGAAGGGAAATTTCACATGTAAATCTGAGAAGGACACTCTCTATCCAATGTTGATGTCAATATCGTACACTTGGGAAGAGTTGAAAGGGGTACAAGAAAATATTTAGAAGACAGAACAACAAGGGTGGATCAGAACAGATTTTGAGGAAAACACAAATGACATCCAAATGTCAGCTGATGGGAGACCAGTGTTGCCAGACAGTTTGTCGCTTCCAATTACACAATACATGCATGGACACACACACCTGGAGAGGGATTCAATGAAACGTCTCTTTAGAAAGAATAGATACCACCAAAAGTTTAGAAACCTTGCAGAAAAAAAGTGTCATCGAGATGTGACATGTCAAAAATGAATGCAGTAAGGGAACACACATTACATTGAGTCACATAGGGAGATTAGAAGGTCCTTTCAAAAAAATGCAAAAGAACACCATCAGAATGCCTGATTCCTACACAACAAGAAGAAATTGACAATCACATGGTAGAAAGTGTGTTGTTGCAAAAATCAATCTCCAGGTATAGATTCCCACTTTCACTTAAATCAGATTAAAAGACCTACTCTATAAATGAGGTTCAGAAAATGATGTGTGCAGGACTACAGACTGAACCAGGATTTTACTGTTGTTATCGCATGATCGAGCAACACAAAGACACCATAGAGTCTCGCTTTGCAAAAGTCTGTGTCTCAACATCCATGAAGTTACTTGATACTGTACCTGTAAAAGCACTTGTGTAAATTGCAGATGAGAAGATAAGTCATTCCTGCGAAGAATTGGCTTATGTGGTGTATACAGTTTCTCACCAACTTGCAGTTGCTACACGAGATCTGCATAGTCAACAGTGTGACAACCTCAATCTAAGGTAAGATGTTGTGATCAAGAACGACGTTCTGAAGAATTGGTTGAAACCAAGATGGAAAGGCCTACTCCAAGTGATTCTGGTCACATCGATTGCTGTGAAGTGTGATTGCCTTCCAAACTGGGTGCATGTCTTCCATGCTTGTAGGGTCCTGTGTCGCCATGATGAAACATCTTTCCTGAAGAGATGCCAGCAGTGGTCAAAAGGCCACAGGAGAGGGTCGGTCAAGCTGGAGGGGAACCCACTGAGTCTGAAGCAGCACTAAAGCAAACCGAGATGGGACTAGAAAAGTAAGAAGTAGAAATTAGGTTGAATGAAACTGTTATCGAAGTGGTGAATGAGCCAGGTCCAGCCTCTGATGAGAAAACTAGTGCTGTGGGCCCATGAGTGGAGGTGGAAGAAAGCTGGCATACAAAAAGTCTACAGTTGTCTCCTGAAAAAGCATTCACAGCCGTAGTTGAAAGGTCTGAATCAGAACAAAGTGAAGACGTAGGTGGAAGGCTTGGATTGAGCTATCTAAAAAAATTGATTGCGCTCTATTGGAGTTATTCAGCACCTGAATGGTCATACAACATGGACAAAGCACTAAACTTGATAATCGATGAACTGTGTGATGCAGGATTTGAACTGTATAAGCCACCCTGATTCCAAGCTGGAGACAAAAAGAGCTTAGAAAAGCTGAAAGAATTACTGAGAACCATCAAAAGTTGAGGAAAAAACAATTATTGATCAATGAGAATGGAAAAAAGGGAACTGTTCTGTTAGAATTTCTTTTTTTAGTTAATTATTTTGCAGAAGACTAACCTAGGTCCCAGAAAAAGCTACAAAAAGAGTGAGGAATAACATTTTTAGAATAATAAGGAGTAGGTTTAAGGATTGTCTATTTAGAAATTTGAACTGCTGAAAGCTAACCGTTCTAAGAAGCTACTTACAGAACCTCACTGAACTTCTGAGCTTGGCTATATATGATCTGACTGCAAACAAAGCTTGTGTTGCCTTAGAAATTGATGTAAAATTGTTATGTGCTCAATTTCTGGAATAACAAGTGATGCTGATCGTATTAGTTTAGTAGGGTTTTTTTACATATCAGATAGAAATTAGGTCTGTTAATGACAATATTGCATCTACACACAACACAGACGAGCTGCAAACTTTTAAGTAGAGAACATTATATATTTGATCCACCTAGGGATGAGGGTGCTTTTGGATGATCTCAGATGTGAGATGAACTTGGTGTGATGATTACAAATCCTCAGAGGTGTGATGATTTTAAATCATCAGTGGGAGGATTGAAAGACCCTGAAATATGTGCTTTGAAATTCAGCATCACCCAGGGAATACCTGCCTTCGCTTCAGAAATGAAAACTTGATTTAAAAAGTGACACACTGATATTTTGTGCTACAAAGTGAAAACATGAGCTCTGAAATCCACAGACTTTAGTCAGATGCTTTGAACTTAGCAAGTTATGTAAACCATGTGCAAGTAATTCATAGCTTGATTTAAATGTATTTAGTTTAGCTTTTGTTCTCACTATAAAAATGTGATTTTAATTTGTGAAAGGGTTAAAAGTGTGCATTACTAGAATATAACTTGTATTAGAATTAGCACGACATTTTATAATGTAGAAAAACAGAAACTGTCTTCATTAGCTATTCCTCTCAGAAAGTTTCTGTTGGCCTTCAAGATAAGAAAATAAATTTCTCTCTCACTGTTAAGAGAACAGCTGCACCATTTATAGCTGTGACCTCGGAGCTCTATCTCTGTAGTTGCTAGTAGGTTTATACAAAGCCTCTTTATTTATTTGCTTTAGTGAAAATAGAAAACATACAGTATTTTAAGAGTGCATTAACATGTTACATTTAATGTTTCTTGTTTAGTTAAAAGGTTCTTTTGCAGCTCATGTATGTGTTTAGCTAGAAATAATATGTTTTTATTAGAAGGTTAGTAGATGAAATTATATTAAATAAAATGCAGACTGTGCCATGGGAAGGACTTTCGCCTGTCTGATATGATGGCGTATGCAGCCTGACCAGGAGTGGAGTTGTCCTGGTGAAGAATGCTGGATTCCAGTTGGAGGAACATGAAGTCACGCTGCATGCTTTGTAACCTTATTGTTTGATCAATGCGTTCCTAGATTAAGAGTTTTTAGAACACTTACAAAACACTTGCAGACAGATGTAGAGACAGAGGGCTGCAGAGGAGTTTCAGACTACGATGCAGAAATGAAAGGAGAAGAGCAGATGTGATTGGCAGATGCAGGGATGGAGAGGGCAGACTTGATGGATAGCGTAACGAAGGCAGACGAATGCAGTTCAGATCTATGTTTAATTCCATTCTGACTTTTATTAAGATCCCAAGTTTTAAGCTTTGACTAATTGGCTTTGTCAAGGCTTATTTGTTTTATGCTAGATTTCTCTTCATGGGAGATTCTGCAATTGTTAATGATTGATGTAGTTCCATGCTACACTCACTCTTGCATTGCATTTCTTTAACTCTTCATGAGTTCTGACTGACATCATTTGTGCCGCCCTGTTTTACGCAGGGATTATTTCTTTATGGAACGCATTAGTGGAAATTATTATGCTTGTACTAACTTACATTTTCAATTTTCAATTCTGTAACCTAATTGATATCTGACCAAAGAATACAGAGTCAGAGAATCTTAAATATTGATTGGAAAATAAATCCCTTTAAAACTACACACAATTCTCATTATTGACTAAAACCTTTTTTCCAGTTGATTAATTGCCTATGGTTATAAATGAGCTCCCTGGTCATAGACTGTGGCTAAGATCTATCAACCGTAAGCAGAAACAAGGGTAATGGTAAGCAGAGGTAATGGTGCCACATTTCCTAGATTTTCCAAAGAGAGATTACCATGAGATTTCCGCTCCATCACTGTGATGCATGATGTCAATCAGGGCCTCCCCATGTCACAACTTCCATATCAGAATCTTTCCAAACAACTCAAATGGCACTCCTTAATCTCAGCACTGATACATCCATTATGATAGAGCCAGCTGGCAAAGGTGGTGCCATTGTTATCATGGACACAACTTCCTATAGAGATGAGTGTCATAGGCAGCTATCAGTAAATAGCGCTTATCGCTCCCTCAAGGCTGACCCCACTAAACGACTCATGAAGACTATAATTGCAGCCGTTACAGAGGCAAGAGAGCAAGGTTGGAATACTAATAAAGAAGTAGAATTTTTGGTCAATAGAGATCCGGTTACCCTGTACTTTTATGTTCTTCCCAAAATTCATAAAGGTCAGAGAACCCCGTTAGGGCGTCCAATCATCTCTGTAATAGGCCCGCCATTAGAGCTTCTCTCTCAATTTGTTGATTTCTTCCTACGTCCACTTGTTCAGGCAATGCCAACCTTTTCACAGGACTCTAAAGCTGTCCTCAATATGCTTCAGGATGTCAAGTTTGATAAAGATACAGATTTAAGTGTGTCCTTTGACGTTAAGTCATTGTGCACTTGTATTCCTCAAGATCAAACTCTTACCACAATTGTATCCCAATTAAGATCACAGGATTTGGACTCAATAACATCTATTTCATTCATCATGAGTTGTGCAACACATGCCATGAAAGAAAAAACATTTCAATTTGAAAATGAGTTATTCCTCCAGGTTTCTGGGACTTCCATGGGCAGTACATTTGCTCCTAGTCTTACAAATTTGTTCGTCCATTCTATTGAGACTGAGTTGATTTTGATGTCCTTCAAACTTTTCCATTCTAATGTCCACCTGTGGAGGCAGTAGGCAGATGATGTACTAGCCATCTGGAGGGGCACGGATGAAGGAATGACAGAATTCCAACAATGCCTTAATAATTGTAATGACTACCTCAAATTTACTTGTGACTACAGTCAAGATAAATTAACTTTACTTGAAATACTTATCTGTTCCACACCTGGTGGTCTACAGACATAACTCTATAAAAGCCAATGGCTACAAATTTGCTCTTGGCATTTACTAGTTTCCATCCAAAATCGCTGAGAAATGACATCCATTTGGCCAATTTTTGTGTCTTAGCCGTAATTGTACAGACATTGAGAAGTTCAAAACTCATGCATAGTAATTAGAATGTCAACTTCTGGAGTGGCAATATCCAAGAAATCAATCAAACAAGCCCCAAAAAATAATTTGTGAAGCGCTCTTAGAAGTACGCCCTGATAAAGAATCTTCTGACTGTCTGATATGTGTGAGCACATTTAGCAACAGATCAAGCCTAATACAAAAGTCTATAGACAAAAACAGGAAGATTTTGAATGAAGGAGCACGTCCACTCCCCAGACCTATGTTTGCCTTCAAACGTAGTATGATCCTGAGAGACAAACTGGTGCATACTAGATCACGCACCAAGGTTCCCATTCATCAGAATACCCTCTGGGATTCACGACCTGCTAGAGGCCATTGCCCATGTGTGTCATGTAGTGTTTCTGCCCAGACGACACAACACCTATTGATATAGGCACAGAATGACCATGGTTACTATTACTTCATACAAATTGCAACTCTGATAACTTGATTTATCTTATCACATCTACTTTTGGCCTGAGATACGTGGGAATGACCACTAGAAAGATCACAATGCGTATTGCAGAACCCAGAGCACAGTTCATTGCAACAAATGACATATTTTAATGACATCGGACATGGGCCGAACAAACTTGCATGGACTGTTTTGGACAAACCAAATATTTCAAAACCAATTGCAAACATGACACCATTTTTGTTTAGAAAAGAACAATTCTGGGTCTTCAGACTCAAGAGTGACAGTCAAGGTCTCAATGATGAGATTCCATGATTCACAATGTCCATAGGACTATTACTTGTAAGAACAGTTGGACTATGGCCTTTATAATAACGATCTATAATTATACTATGTCACCTCTCTTCATCTCTTTTTAAAATGAGTATCCATCAAGTTCGAGCCGGGTAGATTGTTACAGGTTACATGATGACACCCTGTTACTGCATTACATTATAGCTAGACAGGCTGTTACACTTTGTTGGCAGTGATCTCCCACTCACATGCCACAAGAACTCCCCCTTTTTTGCTTTTTTAGCTTTTCTATCTTCCCCCTTCTTTCTCATTAAGCCATGACTTTGGGGGAGGTATTTGGAGCTAGTGACAATACCAGATAGCGGTTGCATTAGCCGATCACAGTTGTGATTGGAGAGCTTCATATGTACTACATTTCCCACCTCCTCTCTGACTACGCACAGTTCATCTAAGGATCCACCCTCCATGCAGCATCATCAGTTGGATGGCGTTCCTTATTGGCATAAATCAGTTAAATGGTGTTCTCCCAAGCTGTTCTGAGAAAAGGGGGCGGGGTTACATTTGGACAGTGTCTTCTCCTGGTACGATTTTACGTTTTGGTTTTCTTGGTTATGGCTTCTATATGACACCCCGGTCCAGCTGGGCATTGCTGTTGTGATCTGGTTGTGGAACACTCAACATTACAAAGAGATGGACACTGGCATGTTCCAGTCCACTGCAATGAAGATGCGTAGTTCTCCATTTCGCTAGTTACCATGGCTGCACACTTTGGGTCGTAATTGTGGTCCGAGTGTGCTAGATGGATTTTAAGTCTCCGTAGTCAAAGTGACCTGTTTTCTGCGATATGAGTCACTCTTGCTCTTAAATAGAGCAGAGTGCTTACCCTTACTTACAAGAGAAACATATTTCACTCACTTGCTGTTTCTGCTTTGAATGGCATAGCAGCTTCCTCATCTCTTTCTGCTTTGTTTTACTTCTGTGATTGTCACACGCTAAATCAATTCTACACATTGTATGGATTTTTTGGAATATAATTTATAGTCATATATTATCACCACCTTAATATCTCCTTTTAGGTATTAGATGCCACCTTCAGTGTGTTAAACCGAGGTTACAGGTATCTACGCATTCACTTGATGAATCGGGTAGGTGCCTTACACGACATTACCACTGCAACAAATATTTATATGCACTGTTATCAGAATCATGCATATTAGGGGTTGTATGTTTTTTTGATTTTGAAATGCCCTATAACGGTTAGGCATGCCAGAAACAATTACAAGGTAGTAACCAAAATTAGGAGAAATGAAGTCCTAAAGGTGCGCTGGGACAAGCTGTCCGACGCCGCCAATTTAAATAATGCTAACGTCTTCTGGGCGGCAGTGAGGGAAGTGCGTTCCATGGGGCAGTCACTGACACCTATCAGTTGTAATATAACTAGTGAGGCCTGGTTGGCCCATTTTGCAACTATTTACTGTGCCCCACCTCCATCTGACCCGACCCCTATTTTTGGTAATCCTACACCTATAGACATCAGCATTTCAGAAGTAACTGAAGCAATTAACCAAAGTTTAGGCAATAAAGCCCCCGGCCCGGATGGGCTGCCAATAGACTTAATTAAATGGAATCCGGCATTTTGGGCCCCCTTACTTCTGAATATTTTTAACAATTTGACCCTGGCAAAGATCCCAGAAACTTGGGCGAGAAGTGTAATAGTTCCGATCTTTAAAAAAGGTGATAGATCACTACTGTGTAACTATCGACCCATCTCCCTAATAGACAACACCCTTAACATTTTATAGGTAGAGTTCTTTATAACAAAATCTTAGATTGGGCAGAGGAAACTAACATCTTGGACCCTTGTCAGCTGGGTTTCAGGAGTAAGGTGGGAACAAGGGAGCAATGCCTTAAGTTGAATTTAATTATTAGTAAATATGCTATTGCTAAGAAATCCCCAGTCCATACGGCCTTCATGGACTTGTCCGCAGCTTTTGACCTAGTTAATAGGTCTAAGCTGTGGGCAACCCTTCTATCCAAGGGTCTGGATGAAACTCTGGTCAATTTCCTGGCTTATCTGGACAGAGATCTTAAGGCCCAAGTAAGAATGGGGGTGGGATGAGAGGTCTCAGGGTTTATTGATATTGGCAGGGGGGTCAGACAAGGTTGTGTTCTGGCCCCCCTGCTTTTCATTATATATATCAATGACCTGAACGCCTCCTTGAAATTGGCCACCCAAGACGTCCCATATATTAACAAAGTGCCCAATCCTGCGTTGCTCTAAGCCGATGAAGCAGTTTTAATTGGGCGCACATCAAATTCTTTACGCCTCCTTGTTGAAGATTTTAATATTTTTATGAAAAATCTAGACTTACAAGTTAATTTAAAAAATATATTTTTTAATAAGAAGTGGTCCAGGCAAACAGGCTATACGCCCGATTGCAACAGACGGCCATAAGATGACGGTGGTAAAATCCTTTGTATATTTGGGTTTGGCCTTTACTGCAAAGAGATCCTGGAGTGAGCACTTAGCTTGCGCCAGGAGAACGTTCTCAAAGGCCAATAACTTGATTTTAAGCATCCCTCGCTCTAAGACGATGGGCGCAGTATTAGCTGTCCAAAGGATTTATAAACATCAGGGTAACCCGGTAGCGACCTATAGTGCTGAGATATGGGGGACAGCCAGCTGCTCTGGTATACAGCAGGAGGAGAATACATTCTGCAGAAAAATACTGAATGTCCCTATTTCAACCTCCCATTACATATCTCATAAAGAGCTCAATATTAATTTTATTTCTGATTTTATCAGGGCTCGCCCAGCACTTATGTGGATTGCTGTATGGAAGAACGAAGCAGCCACCCTGACCCAGTCCATCATTAGGGACTGCTTAGGTTGTGCTAGGGGCCTAGATATCATGTGGTTGGGTGGAGTGTTGAGCAGTTTGCGCAGTATAAATATGGAAAGCATCTTTTGGGACCCTTCACTTGCTGCTTTAGTCACAAAAAAGGATATGCAGAATGCTCTGTACTCCTTATATAAGACCGAGCGTGAGGCAGTAGAGGTCAATAAAACTACTGTGCATAACTATATGGCCATTGAACATTATAGGCACCCACTCCACATCTATTTGTTACTACCGATGACTCACTGGGAGATAAGTTTATTGTTCCGTTTAAGGGCTGGTACAATTCGTTTTGTACTCTCCTTCCCACTTGGTTATTGTTCTAATTTAAACTCAATCCCGTGTCCGTGCGATGGGAGGAGTGAGCAATCTGTAAAGCATTTTATATTCTCCTGCAAATTTTATATCAAATATTTTAAACAGTTTTTAAGCTCGTATTTTAACAAGAGAAGACCAATTAGTTTAGAGGCAGCATTTGATTCCATGTTAACTTTAGATGATGAGGACCTTATTTTTCGCACATGCACTTTCCTAAAAACGGCAGTAAGGGCACGCAGATCCATGGTTGAGGACTGAGAGTAATGTAAATAGTTTTGTTCTGTGATGATCCTAAATTTTGCACTAAATACCTTATGTTCTGTATAATTAATGCATTTAGACTATTTGACCAGTTAAAAGTTTAATATGTATGTAATGCATTTTATATTGTGCTTTTATGGGTACTGTGGTACCCTTATAAAGATTGACTGACTGACTGACTTTCTTTGGGAAACTGGCCGGAATTAAACATTTCATTAAAGATGTTAGTAAGATAGTAGTATATTATTCATGAGCTAAGTGAATGATTTGTGTGGGGCAAGGATCCAATGGGGCGCCCTATTTAATAGAATGGGTGTGGCATAATACCTGTTCGACAGTGAGCAGGTGAAGGAACACAAATGATTAGGAGGATGATTATCATTTGAAGTCTCTATGGCTGGATGATTATTGCCAGCAAAAATGTTATAGACATCCTTGACTTTGGACTGAAATAATCCTGTCAGGGTGTTACAAAATGGTTGGTCGCCATTAATGTAATTTTTATCAGGTGGGTTGGCAAGTTCTTAACTGTAGAGAATAATTCCCTGGCAGAGTTTTTAGAGGTTACAATCTTATGACTGAAATAAGCATTTTTCCATTAGGATTAGGGTTTTGTAGTCACTAATGGTTTGTTTGTAAATATCTCTTTCCGAGGGATCAGAGTTGTTTCTTCATTTACGCTTCTGTCTATGACAGAGTTGTTTTTTGGCTTTCAATTTATCAGAGAATCAAGGGTGTGATGGAGTATTTTTTCTGATTAGTATATGTTTTTTAGGAGCAAGCTAACTGATCACGGATCTCAGCCATGCAGAATAATCTGATATGACTGAGTCTAGATCCTTGGGAACATTAGCTGGAGAGCACTTGGTTAAATTAGAAGATCTCCATTTTGTGCCAGGCGCGACTGTTAAGACAGGATTAGAGGTGTTGTTTACAAGTAAGCTAGGCTGGATCGCAAATTTAAACATGACTTCTGTGTGGTCCGACCAAGTCAGGGGTAATGAGGCAGTAAATGTAAGACAGTGTTAATTGGTAAAAATGACATTGAGTGTATGGCCTACCTGGTGTGTCGTGACATCAATTAGTTAATATCAACCCAAACTAGCCACAGTATTAATTAATATTTCGGAATCTCTTTCTATGTGAAGTAAAATGTCAAGTCTCCAAGAATAATGCAGTCCATAGAGTGTATACTTGATTCAAGTATGGGGCTGTTGGCCTGAGTGGGGGTGGATATGGCGCTAGGGGGGCGGTAGAGTAGCAGGCCATTAAAAGTGTGGTCCTTAGTGAGCTTTGAGATTAGGGGATACAGTGGAGAAGGCGGCGGTGAGCTGATCACAGTAGATCATCGGCAGCCCTCCACCCCTTTTGGTAACTCTGTGCATTCTAAAAACAGAGTACCCCAAAGGGACTCCTGCAGCCAAGTTGGGACCCAAAGCGGAACAATCCTAGATTTGATTTATAAATGTAATATCTAATTTGTGGTGATCTAACAAGTCAGCAAATTCATCCTTGTTTTAAACCGGTGATCTAGAGTTTCGTAAGGTACAGGATATGATGCGCTGACTAACTGGGTTGTTAATTTTATGCACGTTATTGGAAAAGTTGGCGCAAAATATCTGATAAGAAGCATAAGGCTACACTCTGTGCACTTCATGGTGCAAAATATACACTGAGGTTTAAAAATATGGCAGCAGGAGTTCTTACCGGACGTGTTAAGTGCTAGAAGTTCGTTCCTGGGGTATCTTAAAAGGGGGAACGAGTGAGACTGGAAAAAGGCAGTGATTTGGGAGCTGTGCGCTGTCCTGGCGTGGACAGGTGCAAACGGGCTTGCTGTGAAGCAGTCATGAACGGGGATGTGTCAGGGGGCTTGGTGGATCAGCTAGGTTCGGAAAATGTGAGTATAACTAAAACTAATCTGGCTTCCAGCAACCCCATTATGCCTGCATCCCTGCAAAAGAATAGCACTGGTAAATTAATATAAATAAAAAAATTGGTGAAATGAAAAAATCAAAAAATGATTTAAGAACAGCCACACAGCCTTTGCATGTGCTCCAGGCACCTACAAAAATGGCATACTACGAGGAGATAGCAGACTAGATGTCTACCTTCAATCAGAACACATGGCCAATTATGTGATACAGTGAGGCTTGGACATGACTGATTGTTTAGGCAGAGTAGTCAAAACTAGCATGATGCTCCAACACCTGATGGAGCAAGGTTTCATATGTAAAGAGATTTGCTCGTATTCAATCTTCTCGAAATAACATATAATTTATTATTCAATATGTTTTTTCTTACTAATAATTGCACCACACGACAATTCTAGTATCAGAGGAAGCTTGTCTATGTGTTTTTACTAACAGTAACCTAAATGCATTAAAATGGCTCCTGAAAACCCGTGAACTTTACTGTGCATCCGTCTGCCACACTCACGTGGTGTGACTATCTGTTGCTTGATGGGAATTTCTTGCAGCTGCGCACTAGTATTAAAGATGGCCGCTTCATGTTTCACATACTAAAGCACCTGCTGCTGCTTTAACTAAACTTTGTTCTTTCTGCTTAACTATTAATGGTATAGTTAAAATAAAGTAATGGGAATAGAGTAGAGATAAGTGGTATACAGTGCATTCATTTATTTCCGTTTTCGAAATTGTTTCTCTTTGACTTTGCTGCTAGCTCGTATTTGGGCCTGATGGGTGTTTCTGAACTCCATCTTGAAAGAGCTGCGTCTGCACAGAGGAACTCTAAAACTCTGAAGCATTGGCATTGAAACGCAGCCAAGTTCTGACTTACTTGTAATATTCCTGGGAAGATGACCACCTGACCCCTCAAGAGGAAGAAAATTATGAACTGATCAAATACATTGTGTACATAATGAAACATTTATTGCTGGGTGGAATAAAATCCATGGGAAAGTAAATAATGGGCGGCAACATTGATCATTACTTTTGAATGAAGATGATCTCCTAACTGGTATGGTGTGATGACCTCTCCTCGTCTTTTAACCAATCAAATCAGGGAAAAACTCAAATTTGCAACACTGGGGGTGGTACATTGCCCTGCAAAATGGTATAACTAAGGTAGGCTTAGCTAGTTAGATTGTCCGACTTGTCCAAGTAGCTGACCTGTCACTGACCCAACGCATGCTATAGGAGATCGAGAGTAGAAGTGCTGGTGGAGCACTCTGTCAGAAGAATCGGGAATTGCTAAGGGAGAAGAATGTCGGGGTCCGACAGTTAGCCATAGAAAGAGGTGTGACGCTGGCGTTGCACTTAGCTGAGGTTTCCTGTCCTGACCTGCAATCTGTCCTGCCCTGGTTTTCACCTGTCCTGATCTACACCTGTTCTGTTTATTCGTTCCTGATACTTGGGGAAGTCCTGTTTCCTTTACCCAGCCCATGGCCAGGGTTGGTCTTTACACCATTCTAGGTAAATATAATCTGTGGGGTATGTCATTGTACTGTTTCCTTTTCTCACCCTTCCCAGGTATCAATGTACTATAGAATTCTCGCAGTATTTCTACAGGTCAGTTCAGTTCAAGAAGTTTTTATTCGATTAGTTCATCATAAAAGACATAAAATACAGTTTATACATATAAAAACAGTTAAAACAAGTATTAAATCATTGACAAGCTAATCAGCTTCTTGTACATTTTTACAAAAATTTACAGAGACGCTCGAGTGCAACCATAGTTCAGCAGAATACAGGCCTGGATGTAAAACAATCACATCTTTTAAGTCCCCGTTAGATTACTTTTAATGAGCCTGTTTCTAAGCAACCAGGCCCACCCCAAAAATTTAGCAACCCCACAACAATAAGAGGGTCCAAGTTGGTCTTTAACATTCTGCTTGCTTCCCCAGCCGATCTGGTACCTAGATTTCTGCATACCGGCCTAAGCCATTTGGCTCTTGGGGCAGAGTATAGTGGACACACATACAAAAAGTGATTCAAGCTTTCCCCAATACCTTGGCACTTGGGACAGAGCCCCGTCCTTTCTGCTCCCCACTTTTTGATAAAATCCCCAAGGGGAAGTGAACCGCATCTGAATTGAAAAAATAATTTGCGGTCCGAGGGTTTTGTTATAATATCCCAATACCTTTCCAACTTGGGCGTATCCTTATATACAATAAACAGACCAGTGAGGCTACTCGAGCTCATTTTGGAATACCTGTTGTGTGTCACTCATTCCCAGTAACATTGTTTGAAATCCTTTTTTGAAGGGAAGTTGGCTGATTCAGGGGAGGACCACAGGTCTCCATACCCCAGAGCTATTAGGGTGGCCTTAAGGTCTCTGAACCAGCCAATGTTTGTGGCACCAAAGCTGTTTCTAACCTCCAAACAGGCTTTTGCATAATAATGGAGTTCCGGCGTTGTCCAAAGACGACGCCAGAATGTTAGAGGGCGAAGTCTTGCTTGGTCCTCCACCGAGTGGCACCCTAAGTCGTAAAGAAGGGGGAGTAGTGGTGTTGACTCTGACAGACCTGTTGCCATTCTTAAAAATTTATTTTGGGCATGTCTTAGCGGATCCAGATTGCTACCACCCCAGAGTTCTGCTCCATATAGGACTGCTGATAGAACCTTACCGCCATAGATCTTAATAAGCGGGGACATTGGCCTTGTAAATGACCCTTTATGTTCCTTAATCAGTGCCCCACCCAACTGCTGATGCTTCATGGTCATGAGCTCGATCTGATGGGTCCAGCTCAAGGTCTCGCTAAAGGTAACTCCCAGATATGTGAAGTACTTTGTCTGCTCCAGGGGGGTATCCCCCATGGAGACCCTGGCATTTATTTGTTTGTGCCCTCTTAAAACCATAAATTTGGTTTTGGACACGTTCACCTCCAGCTCATGTTCGCTGCAGAAACTCTCGAACCTTGACAGTGCTTTCTGCAAACCCTGTCTGGTGCGTGAAATCAAGAGAGTATCGTCAGCGAACATGAGCAGGGGGATTTTCATTCCAGCCAAACTTGGGGCATCCGTGGAAAAATTGTCGTAATACTTGGTAACTCTATTAATATATAGAGAAAACAAGGTGGGTGCCAGGACACAACCTTGCCTGACACCTTTGGCCACTGGAAAATTCTCCGTCACCTCACCCGGTTTACCCCATCGCACAAATGCAAAGGTCTGTGCATGAAGGTTCGCTATGAGTCGTACCAAGATGGGGGGCATGCCCATATCTAATAGGCATTTCCATAGCCCGGCCCTCGGGACAAGGTCAAATGCTGACCTTAAGTCCACGAAGGCCGCGTATAGGTTGCCTTTGCCCAAGGTGACCGTCTTCCAATGCAAAAGCATGAAACGGAATGCCTGGTCCAGGGTACTCACGTGGGGTCTAAACCCAGCTTGAAGAGGAGTAAGGATGTCATGCTCCTCTATCCATGCCTGAATCCTGGAAAGAACAAGACGGGTTATGATCTTCTGTACCGCGTCAATTAGACTGATCGGCCGGTAGTTGGATGGAACCGACCGGTCACCCTTCTTAAAAATAGGCAATATTTCGGCACCAGCCCAGGAATCTGGTACCCTAGCACCCATGGCCAGTGCATTTACCAATCGCACTAGGTATGGTACCCATAGATCATGATCCTGTTGAAATATGTCCGCTGGAATGCAATCAGGACCAGGCGCTTTTCCCCTAGGGATGGCTTTCAGGACTGCTTCGACTTCTTTAGCCGAGAACACAAGTGTATCTAGCGATAGTGGCCAACTAATGGAATCTTGCGTGTTACTGCGGCATCTAAATTGTTCCTCAAAGTGGGACACCCATTTCTGATGTTCAACGGATGTGGGGCTTGGGCGATCATCCTGTGACTGACCCCACCTGAGAAGGTGCCAAAACTGCTGTAGGTTCCTAGAGCCACAGGCCTCAGCTAATGATGTCCAACGCTCGTCATCCCAAGCGGCTTTGGCATGGCGTTTGGCTTCATTAAAAGCCTTCCTACTTGCTTTAATTAGGGCTGGGTTCTTTGATTTTAAAGCTTTAAACAGATCTGCATGGGTCTCTCGGCAAACATCGTTGTACCAATTAGTGGGTTTCTTAACCTTCCCTCTACCCTTATTGGCAACAAACTTAATAAACAGTGATTTTAAGGACAAAAACAAGCTAGCATGAATGTCTGTGATATTTGTGTTCATCATTTCCTGGTTTTCACACTTATCAATTTCTATCAGTGAGTTGGACACCAGGGCTCTGATCTTTTTACGTGCTTCCACATCTACAGAAACCTTTGGCCAGCGCACCCTCCTCATGTCGTTTGTGAGTACGACCGCCTCCTGTACAGGATTAGGCTGTCGTTCAACCGGCCCTGCAAAGCTAAAATCCTTCAGTTCCGCTATCAGAGGTTCGTGGTCACTTTCTGGACGTGGCTTAACTATCATATCCGATACCACAGGCCACATTTTGATATCAACTAGAATGTAGTCAATACGACTGCTATGTCTGCCATTGAAAAATGTGTGATTACCCATCCTGTCCGAGCTTACACGTCCGTTGAGGGCACGTAACTCCCAGTTCAGGCAGAGACCATTAATATATGTGGCTGCTTGGGACCACTTGTTGATCGGGGGTAAATTTCTACAGGTCTTTACTTTGATTATCATATTCTTGCTTTAAAATCTTTAATTGAACTTTTATGGACTCTTGCAAATAAGAATTAACATAGATAAAGTGTTTAAAATGTTCCAGAGTCTGTGGTTATTTTATGAAGGTAAATGTTTTTTTTTTTACCTATTATTCTAACACCTTTCCGATCCCTTAGGACTTTAAATACAGGTGACAAGGATTGGTAAGTCAAAGTGTATAGGTATTAAGTCCTAAAGTGAATAAAATCCTGATTGGCAAAAGGTAAAGGCCAGATTACCTGTTCAAAGTGTGTATGTTTATGGGCCCAGGTGAGTATGGTAATTGAGCAGGTAACTCCGCACGCCATCACAACATGCGTGGATGTAATCTGCGGGAGGAGACCTTCATCCTATCTTAAAAATACAACTTTTGTCTCAATTTTTGCCTGCGGAAGGACAAATTCATAATGCTCACGCTGGCCTAGGTTTTATCTGTCCTGGATCCAGAATACTGGATCGTAGCACTGGACCTGCAGAACGCCTATTTCCATATTCCCATCTTGCAGGCCCCCGGTGCTACTTGCACTTCAAGGTGCACACAAGCATTTTAGCTTGCTGTGCTTCCTTTCATCCTCAGCAGTGCCTCTTTGGTGTTGACAAAGTAAATGGAGTTTATGTTATGTCGATTTGAAGGTGTGGTAATCACACTTCAGCAGAAAGGCCAGAGGTCCGCAAGAATATTCAAATAGCCAGGTATTCCGTTTCTTACGGAACTCAAGAAGGGAGGAGGAGACTCAGACTTTTTGAAAGAGTTTGTTCCAAGTTTTGTGTGCATTGTAGGTGAAAGCGTACCCTCCCCCATTGTTTTTACAAATGCGGGGGTGTGAGCAAGTAAGAATGAGGCTGAGCGTGGCAGTCTGGGTAGCTGATTGAAGTGTATACATCTATTCAGGTGTGCTGGTCCTGTGTTGTGCAAAGTTTTTTATATGTGCGAGTGAGGAGTTTGAATTGGCTTCTTTTGTGAATTGCCAGTTGAGCTCCCTAAAGTGAGGTGAGATGTGGGTACATCGTGGGAGGTTGAGGATGAGTCTTGCAGCAGTGTTTTCGATGGCCTGGTGTCTGTCCATGAGCTGTTTGGAGATTCCGGTGTAGAGTGTTTTGCTGTAGTTAGGTCTGCTGGTGACGAGTGCTTGCGTGATCGTTCGTCTGTTGTGGCAGCTATTTGAAGAGGTGGTTGCAGCATACCTTTGGAGGTTGTGTGTACAAGTTTTCCCTGACCTCAACGACTGGCTGTTGCAGGTGGGCTTGCCACAGTCATTCATGAACCACCTCCAGATGACAGCGAACCGCCTGATATCATTCTGGTTTGCTATGAAAGCTCACTTTCATCTGAGCCACCCTGGAAATGGTGCATTACTGTGCCTTCCCTATTCTCTAATGTAATTTATAAAGAAACTTAAAATCACATACAAATAGATAGAAAAACATACACATAAAAAAGGAAAATGATGTAAGACAAAATCCCTTTCAAATACTACAACTCCCCTGTTTGTTTCACTGGGTGTCCATGTATTGGGGTCAATAACACTAAGTACAGCCAGTGCCCATAGATCGTGCCTTTAAATTCATTGACGCATTTCAGTGAAAATAGTTCATAAAAGCCAACTTTATCTAGACTAATACATAATTTCTCTTTCACAATTTAAACTACACAATTTCACATAACATCTACAAATCACAATTAAAACATAGTTAATGACAACGTCAAAAGTGTAAATAAAAACAATTCATAAACATACATATTGATTGTGATAACATAAAATAGTTTTTTTGGCAACAGCAATACTATTTGCTTTTTATGAATTGATTTCACAAACCACAACTTCATTAAGGAAAAACCATATACATCCATCCAGCATCCCATGCTATTCATGAAAATTACCTAATCAGATAGAGACTTTCATCCGTGAATTTCTTACCCCCAGGCATCAGACTGGATCCAGAAGTTTTTTCGTGAGCAGTGTCCCTGCGTGTCAGTATGTGGCGTTGTTCAGCTCTGCGAGACACTGTCGATGTCGTCTGCGACGGCAGTGACATATAGACAGTGCCTATATAGGTGCCACCCAGCGTACTGATGTCAGTTATTTTCTTTCCGCAATAGTCAGCGCAGATCCAGAGAAGAGCTACCCCCCGTCAATTTTTGACTGATCCTTTTCTCACTTTTTGGCAAGTATTTTTTTAGACTTTGTTTCCTGGTATGGTAGTAATGTCCACGATGAAGGCTGTCTTAAGCCCCGTGGAACCTGTCACCAGTAAATTTTTGTGAAGGATCCACACTTTGTCTGCATGTGGTGCTTCAACCATGGCCACAACACCAAGACCTGCTTCGATTGCCGCACCATGCACCCCAAGAAAGAAGAAAGTATTGCACCCCCTAACCTGTGGACTATTAGCTCTCCTGAGCTAATGGTCCATGGGTTGGGGGGCGCAATATGATCTTTTCAAATTTTGCTCCAGGCGCTGCCCAGGAGCCAAATTTACCTTATCCTTCTCATGTACTGGCAGAAGACAGAGGACAGCGAGCAGTCAAGCTTTGATAAAGTGCAAGGTGAGATCTGCAATCCAGGGTGCAGGGATTCAGTTTAGTGCACACACTGAGTTAGAGGGGTCAAATGGACTGCAGTCTTTGCACAAGTTCACCAAGCTATTCTTTGCGTAAACAGTGTTTGCGGGTTACTTGCCAACTGTCCTGTGAAATGACCTCAGGGACACAGTGTTAATTAACACAAACTTTTTGTTCTACAAATAAAAACACTCAAACATTGAACTAACAAATCAGGAGTTGTAGTTTTAAAGGTTTTAAACTTCTTAATCTTGTGCAAATGAAATGAACAGTAACCACACAGAATGAGATTAAGAGTACAGGTAAAATTGTTACTATTAATGAGAACAAAAAAAATTTCAAGCATGTTTGCCAATTAGAATCCTAGATCCTAATGCTATTTCTAACCACTTCACTAACTTAGTAGACAAAATCGCTAGAGAGCATCCCTGACTGTCGCACAGCATACCTTTAAGCAAGTCTGGCAGTTTGTTATCAGGGTTCTGCCACAGAAGGGCATCTGGCAATAAGCTTTAGAGCAAAGACCTCTCCTATTCAGTGCTTAAAAAATGGCGCTATTTATAGGAATTTAGCCACTTTTTCTAGCTAATGTTTTAAAAAGAAATATTTAGAAACATTGTTGTCTTCTTAGTCTAAACCATCACAAGCTAATACACGTCAGCTTAATGTTGTAATTGTATCCCTTCTAGTTGGTACCTCCCCCCCTCCCATTGTAAAGAGGAACGCTCTCTCTTTGGGTTCTGAAGGCTACCTTAGAATGTTCACGGTGGCTGTTGAGGTACCACAGCTGTGAGAGGAGTGGAGCAGTGCAGACAGTGAATAAACATACCTGAGCCCATCGGGATCTTGTGCTTCTTCCGCCGCAGATCCACTTTGTAACACTTATCTCCACATATTTACATTTAAGGACAGAACCTTGGTAGCCTTGAGCACTCATAGAGAGTTGTGATGACATATGCATGAACATATGAGGAATCAAGTAAGAGGTCAGCCTACAGTGAAGAGTTCCATTGTGAAAATATAAAAATAGAAATATGAAATGTCTGCCCGCACTCGAGGCATGCATATTGATCAGAGGTTTGCATGAAGAAGGAATCTCAAACTTTCTAATGCAGGGACTGAAAGCAAAGCAAACTTAGAAAATAAATGATTCTAGATGATAACCACTGAAGTGTTCACCAGGAGTGGCTCCTCCACTAGGGCATGGGAGCATCGCCCTACTGCTTTATCGCAGTGCGAGAAAGCCAAAACATAAAATGGTAATAACTTTTGGTCATTACCATTTTATGTTTCTTTCCGCAATGCAGGTGAGCGGGTGGGCGGAGCTGACCGGGCAAGGTAGGAGTGGTTTACCCACTCCTGGGTATGCATGACTGGTTTGGTCGGCCTGAGCAAACCAGTCATGCGTACTCTGCACTTCTCCATGCAGTCTGCATTGAAGCCTACATGGGGAACGTCCAATCCACTACAGCCCTAGCTGGGCAGTGTCCCAACCAATCACAACGCTCCACTGGAGCGTTGTGATTGATGGAGGGGAGGGAGGCTGCCTGCTTCTTGTTCCTGCCGGAGTCTGGAAAGCAGGAGCAGACCAAGCAGTGAAGACGCTGGACCCTTTTTCCTCCCTTCCTTTAATATTACGTTAATATCACATACCGTCTTTGAGAATACACTAATTTCCCTGTGCCCAGTTGATGGCTAGCCGCAGCTGCTAGTGAAAAGCTGAGGAGTAGCTGAAGTCCTGTAATATAACCCCTGTCCCTGGAAGTATCCTGAAGCCCCACTGGACAAGAAGGTGGCTGGGAGAATGAAAAATAGAACAAGTGGCATAGCGAATAGGTTTCGCCTATATTACCTATTGGCTCACCAATAGTTTTTGGGATGCTGTACAGCATTACAATGTGATGCTGTGCAGTGTGGCTAAAGTTTAAAGAAAATGAAAGCTTTTGACGTGGCTATATGCATCCTTTTGTACAGCAAAACAAACAAGATGATGGATGGAATGTTGCACAATGGCAAAACATTCACCCCCAGTCACAGATCTGGGTTTAATCCATTGTTATTCTGCTCACCAAGCCACCCCAGTTCAGACATGGCCATATGCAAATCAGTCTTGACCCTGTGCCTCATGGAAACAGTCCAGTCCGTTTGTCTGCACGACCTGCAAACCATTTGGGTATTCTCTGGTTTTTATGACGACTTCATAATAACTGAACTATAGACATCACAAGTTTGATACTCTTGGTCATTTTTTGTGTGTGCCCTGTGGAAGTCTTGGGTGAATGCCAGCATAAGACTAAACACGTGTTGGCTCAGTGGCTTTTGTGTTTTGTAAAAGAAAAGGAAAATAAGAACGTAGGCATTTACTTGAAAAGATTGAACACAAATAAGCAACAAGAAGAACACTATGTGGACTAAAATTATTTTTGTGTTAATATATGAGTTTTGCACAGGACATTGAGTTTGTGTTTTGTATGTCATATGGTTGTGGATTTCTCTACATCCATTTAACAATCCGGGGTGGTCATTGTTCTATGCCTTTGTGAGCAAATCTCATTAATGAATGTAGTGTATGACTAAGCTATTCAAGCTCGTCAAATTGTGCAATTGTACCCCACTGCCTGTTAGTCTGATAAGGTGTTGCTTATAATAAGGTCGCTCCAGTCGCATTTCTAGTTCCCAGTGTTCCCGCCATAACTGGAGCAGAAACTGAGTTCTACCAGTGAGACTCAGCTGTTCAGTCTTTAGGTGGCAGACTTCCTGCTCTTTAGCCAGTATATTCGTATGTAGAGTCTGACTGGACCGATGACGCGTTGTGATGCAATAATCCCTCACCACTGCTTTGTGACCTTCTCATTCAGATATCCTACAGGATGCGGAGCCAGCATTGTGCTTGAAGTACTAAGTCCTTGCAGAAGAGTGAGGGGTAGAGAAGTGAATCAGCCTGTAGTTTCCACATCGGGATATGGGGGCAAGCATATCCCCTTCATTATAACCACTGAAGCGGGAAGTGGTCAGTGCAACAGGTACTCCATACGGAGTATTAGGGTGCCTAGTGATGCAAAGGAGAATCCGCGATCATACGGGTGTTGGAGGCGCCACACATCACACACCCTACAGCTAGCCAGTTAGTCCTAAAAATGCTGTGTGCTTCTGCAGGTGTACCCATGCAACATGTCTAAGGTCAAGCAGACAGAGGTGGCCATGCCCCACTGGTATTGCAGCTCCCAATGCATGCCCCTTCCCAACCGCTCTCTAGTGAGTGTGTGAGTGTTAACAGCACAGTTGGCATCAGGCTATTGTGTACAGGTAACTCCAATTCCCATCCAACAACATAAACATGAAGTCTTACTCCACATTAAGACAGTTCCCAATGCTTCACCACAGTTATGTATAATATACAACCAATCAATTACAGCATGAAATGTATAACTCTAGTCCATTACATTGGTTCGTAGCATGGAAATCAATATGCAATGTGAACCGGTCCTCTGGCTCCTTTATGTGTAGTCCACATCATAGTCCCCACTTGCAAATGACACCAAAGGACGACTGCCTCCCAGAGATAGTCACAGGGTTAACCACCCCAGATGGGAAAAATATCCATCACAGCAGGTCATCTGTCAGCCGTCGTGTCAACTAACCCTGTGTGGACAGCTACGCTACGCTCGCGTAGTTTGCAAAGTTTGCACTCATTCGCATTACGCGAATTGCACGTAGCATAGAGCGAACATGCGTAGCGTTGCAGTAATTATTTCCTTGCTCGCTGTCCTGAGCGTCAAGTTATGTTATAATGTTATGTTATGTTATGCTATAATACGCTTATATAGCGCATGGCTACCCCAGCAACGAGGCGTCCCAGCGCTTGCAGACAAGCCCAATTACATAACACCCAGAGGGATACGGTAAAGTACCTGCTCAAAAGGAGCCCTAGATAGAGGAGAACAGCCAAGTTTTAACGTGTTTTCGAAAATGAAGGTGATTAGTGATGGAGCGCACATCCAGAGGGATAGAGTTCCAGAGTTTTGGGGCCAGGAACTTAAAAGATCGGCCTCCAGCTCTGCACTTCCG
Source organism: Lissotriton vulgaris (assembly GCF_964263255.1). Taxonomy (NCBI): domain Eukaryota; kingdom Metazoa; phylum Chordata; class Amphibia; order Caudata; family Salamandridae; genus Lissotriton; species Lissotriton vulgaris. The sequence goes on from NC_141685.1 coordinate 221,892,112, forward strand.
GATCTTGATGGTACTGGCAAGGGAAAGGTCCGCAGAGCGGAGGGCACGTGGCGGGACATAAAAGGAACAAATTCCTTGCAAGATTTGGGGACCTAGACAATGCAACATTCTGTGAATAACACACAAGGCTTTAAATTGAATGCGCTGTTTAACGGGCAACCAATGGAGTCTACGTAAGACCTGAGAAGTGTGGCAACGTTTCGGCAGACCGAACAAAGTACGGGCTGCAGCGTTCTGGGCTCTTTGTAGTCTATTAACGACTGTCAGATTGAACCCAAGCATAAGAACATTACAATAGTCTAAGTGGGATAAGACCATAGCTTGGACAATTGTCTGACGGATGGAAGGTTCAAAGAAGCCGAGGATAGGTTTCAAAGAGCGCAGGAGACCACCAACAAGTACCAGCGACTCTTTTTGCGTGGGAATCCAGGGTGAGTGCGTCATCTAGAATCACGCCCAGATTTTTAACTTCCCTCTCAGGCGTGGGAGGGGGGCCCGATGTAGGGGGCCACCACCGCTCATCCCACTTTTGAGTATCAGTGCAAATAAGGAGGACTTCAGTCTTAGAAGAATTTAACTGAAGGCAGTTCTCTGTTAGCCAGCTGGAAATGGCCAGAATGTCCTCTTGAAATTTGGCTTGATCTCCCACGGTGTTATTAGAAAAGGTAAAAATCAGTTGCGTATCATACGCATAGGATATTAATTTGATGTTACGTTCCCTGGCCATTATGGCCAAAGGGCGGACATACACATTAAACAGCGTGGGGCTGAGGGCAGAGCCCTGTGGGACATCGCAGCCTAATGGATAACTGCTGGATGAGTATGGGGGAGCATGAACCTGGAAGGAGCGGTCAGATAGAAATGACACGAACCAATCCAGAGCTTCATCTCTGACACCTATCTCCCACAGTCTCCTAAGCAGGATCCCATGGGAAACGGTGTCAAACGCCGCGCTCAAATCCAGCAGCACCACAGCAGAGGTGCTGCCCATGTCCTGTGCCACCCTTAGATGTTCCATAACGGCCAGTAAGGCCGACTCCGTGCTATGTTTGGCACGGAATCCATTCTGAGACTCCTCCAAGATCCCATTAGTCTCCAAGAAACCCGTCAAGATGGAGTTTACATGAGCCTCCGTAACTTTGGCCAAGTACGGAAGCAAGGAGATAGGCCGGAAGCTTTCTGGCTTGGAAGAGTCCAGGGTGGGTTTTTTTAACAAGGGGATCACCTTGGCGTGCTTCCACGATTTCGGGATAGTGGCTGACTGCAGAGATTTGTTAATCAGTTCCCGCCCTTCCGTCATGATGGAGTTCTGACACAATCTAAACATCTCTGGTTTGACAGGATCTTCCAGGGACCCCGATTTAATTCTTAAAGTCAGGAGTTCCATATCTGTCTGAGAGATGTGTGGAAGAGTTACGAGGGAATAGGGAAGATCTGGTGGATCTGTGACAGATCTATAAGTCATAGACGGGCCTCCAGAATTGAATGTATTATAGATCCCTTGAACTTTGTTGATAAAAAAGTGCGCCAGATTTTCACATTGTAAGTCAGACACTATGATGTTATTAGTCCCGACAGGTGGTTTAGTAAGCTCCTTCACTAACGCGAAGATAGTTTTAGCGCGATTAGTGCTGGCATTGATCAGATCAGTGTAATAACTAGCCTTGGTCTTTTTTATAAGCCTATGATAGGCTTTAGTGGCACTTCTAAAATTGGATTTGGCAATAGAGTCATACGATCGCCTCTAGATACGTTCAAGTACCTTGCACTGCTTTTTTTTGATTGAGAGTGCCTCACAGTACCATAAGTGGGACTGTTTGCGTAGGGTCTTGACATTTTCCTAGGTATAAAATAATCCAAGGACTCATTGATCCATTCTCTATAGACTAGATCCGCCTCATCCAAGTTAACAGGCCAATCTGGCCGGGAGTTTATTAGTCTAGCCTCAAACAGAGCCCCATCAAGTTTTTGCCATGCTCGTCTCCAAAGACGTTGCGGTCGCCAACTTGACGATGAGAAACTACCAGTCCACGTTGAGAAAGCTGCCGCTCGAGTAAAAATCTACTCGAGCGGCAGAAAACGACAGTTCGCACTGTTCAAGATGCCGTTTTCAATGATTGCACAGTGCGGAAAAGCATCCGGCACTGTGCAATCATCGCAGTTCTCGTAGTGCTATGCGTAGCTCGCGAAGTGCACTTTGCGTAGCTATGCATGATAAATATTGCAGGGATTTGTTAGCATGAGCTGAAAGCCCTTTTGTATTTTGGCAGCCATTTTAGTTAGCTGTGTGCTCGCCATGTGCTGTTTCCCTCTTCAGAGCCTTGCACATGCTCAGAAGGGCATAGTTAGTAGAATGCACCTGCTTCTCTAGTATAACTGTCAGGCTAGTTTTGCTGCTGTATGGAGAAGTAACTCTCCTCCCACTTTGTTGAGCGAGCAGATCTTGCATGCCTATATTAGGCGTTTTGCATGCTTACATCAGCCAGAACTGCCCCCTGGTCTTATGCTGACTATGTAACCCTAAGCAAAAATAAGGTCCCAGTTTTCTGTACTCCTTAGACTGCCTCATTCAGTTGCTAAGGCTTCTGTGTGACGTAGTCACCCTCATCTGAGGTGAATAAATGCATTCTTTTTATATTTCAGCTTCTGTGCCAATTTCTTTTTTGTTGTTTTAAAAGGGCCAGGTATCAATGAGACCCCTGAGAAGGTTTCCATGTCCTTCACGCATAGGGCTACTTCGCGAACTACGCCCAGGATTAGTGTCAACCCCGGTCCATGGGGACCACTAGTGTCAAAGCCGGTGTCAGAGGCACAATCAGAGCACAGGACTCAAAGAAGTTGCAGGATTGCTGTAAAATGTCCACCACCATCTGTGCGTGTTCCATGACTGTCTGTTTGGATGTGTGCTTGTTACGAGATTTCCTTGAACGGCGGTGATGCGGCCACGTGGTCAGCCACCCCTCTGAGCCCTGAGACAGCGCCAGCCGCTCTATCAGTCCCTTGGCATACAACCAAGTTCAGACATCCTCTGGAGTCAGAAAAAAGTGAGTGGAGTCCCCATCAATCCTATAAAGTTTGGCTGAAAACAGAAGAGTGTACTTTATTACTAAGCTCTGTAGCTATACCTTCTCAGCCATATAGGAATTATGTCACCATGCACTTCTGCTGTGTAGTGCAGGTATGCAGTGATGAAGCTGTCTTTAAACCACCAGGGTCCCTTTGTCCAGAAAAGCTGAATAAGCAAAGTCTCAGTCCCTATAATTGAGTACCCATGCAATCACTGAGCGTATTAGGGCTCCCAGCAGGGAAGCGCATCCAGCATGAGATAAGCAGGTTCTGCTGAAAAGAATTTTAGTACCCTACTAGCCAATACTGTATCCATCAGCCACTTTTTGAGGAGAAGTTCCCTGTTAAGGCCTTCAGAGTGCTCTGGGAAATCCACGAAGCAAACATTATTGCCTTATGATCACCCTTCAGCATCCTCCATTGCAAGGAGCTGATAGCAGCCCTGATTTCCAGTATCTACGATTGTTGGTCGTGTAGCGTGGGACATATAATGGTCAGAGCATACTCAGTGTCATCCACCCTCTCTGCCAGCCATTGATGATCTGTGCTGAGCAATCCACCATCCAGGGGACCTCCTCTATTTTAAATTCCAGGGTTGTTTTGGTAGCCTTCAGGATCCATTCAAACTGGTTTGGGTATTTGCCCAGGGTGGCCCCGAGGTTCCTGTGTGGTTCCTATTTTGGTATTAGGACAGCGTGTTCAAGATGACAGAACAGTAACGGGTAAGGGCCAGATGTACGATAATAGCATTTTGAGACTCACAAATTGCGCCAAATTACAAGTCGCAATTTGCGAGTCATAAAATGCTATGTACAACAGTGTCTGAGGCACTGTTTGTGATTCCCAATAGGGTCGCAAATTGCATGCCTCATGAATATTATTGAGGCTGTCACAATTTGCGACCCCATAGGGATTGGCTGGCCCTCCCAGGGATAATGGCCTGCTGCGCTCAGCAGACCTCAATGTCTGGGACTGCTTTTAAATAAAGCAATTTTTTTTAGATGAAACTCGTTTTCCTTAAAGGAAAATAGGATGCATTTAAAAAAAGAAAATTAAACATTTTTGTTTAATTTCTTAAGGGCAGGCAGTGTTCCCAGGGACCACTGCCTGCCCCATAAAAATATTTTTGCATGCATTCACAAAGGGAAACGGGTCCACTTGGGATCCTTCTTGTTTGGGAGGGCTAAGGGTGGTAAACTGCGAGTGTTTTGCGACCTCATTTGCAGTCCCAAAACATTTTTACATAGGGTTCTGAGTCACTATTAGCAAGGGACACCCTTGGAACGCCCCTTCCTAATAAAGTCGCTAATCCAATTTAGCGAGTCGCAAATCCATTTGCAATTCACTTAATGGGGTTAGTACATGGGCCATAGGTTTTTTGCATGCACAAACGGGTCTAAAACCCATTTGTGCATGCAAAAATCCATCATACATCTGACCCTGAGTATATCCACGCAGATAGTAACTGCCGGCCTAACTCCTGGATAGCTCAAAGTGCCTCACTCAATCCTCCAAACCCGTCTGGGTAAAGGTGATCCCACAGGGGCGCTGTAGAAACAGGTCATACGTCTTTTGCTCAGTTACCCATGCCTGCCAAGGTGAGATACAAAGATGCAAGATAAGTTTTCAATACATCTATTGAAACAATCACAATCTATACTACTATTATAAAGAGAGAACTTGCACCTTTGAGCCAGGTAAACTCGAAAACTACACCACCAATCTGAACACCCAAGACATCTTAGAAAACCTCAGGGCAAGCAGAAGGACATAGGCTACATAAAAATAAAAATAAAACGTTGCTTAAAATATTTACAAATAAAAATAAAGTAGTCCCTTACAAGTAGCACCGGCCGCGACGTATGCGTGAGGGGAGTAGCATGAGCGCCGGGAGGAGCGTCTGCATGAGGGGAGGAGCGGAGTTCTCCAGCAACAGGAAGAGGGGAGAACAATGAGCACCGGGAGGAGCTGCAGAGCGGTGAGAAGCGGAGGAGCAGTGGTGGCGCGGGGAGGAGCAGCGGATGAGGTAAGTCGGGACCTGGGCCGGGGCGGGAGGCTCAAGGCGGTATGCGGGAGGCGGTAGGCGGGAGGCGGTAGGCGCTATGCGCTATGCCCAATGTCGGGGCAGGGGGCGGCGGGCGGCGGGCTCAAGGCGGGAGGCAGTATGGCCAATGTCGGGGCGGGAGGCGGGAGGCGGGAGGCGGGAGGCGGGAGGGATGCGGACTGGGCAATGTCAGGGGGGGTGCATATAGGATTAAAATGCTGCCCCCAGCCCCTTTCTGCCCCAGGCAACGCTGGGGCGGGCTGCTAGTCTAGTATATAAAGAGTAAGTTGCAATAATTAGGCAGATAAAAGAAAGGAAGGTAATCAGCATTACGAACATGGTAAAAAAGATAAACAATCCTACCATGATGTATGTGATTCTAGATGTTTTGGAGGTTCCTACCCAATCGTGTGTCTATTTCTGAGAGCATAGTTGTTGTAACCCTCTGCCTGGCCTGATCTTAGGGATGAGCCCCAGCTACATACCTGGATAAGGTTTCAGGAATCAGCCTGTCTTGTAGATGGCAGTCCTCTCAGGGAGCAGGCAAATCAGCGCCAGCCAAGCTACATGTCACACAGCATGCATCCCTGTGACATGCAGGGATGCATGTCATTGGGATGCATGCATCCCTGTGCATGATTTATAAAATAAACCATACCATATTGGGAATACAATTCTAATGTAGGGCTGGTTCTTGGTGATAGAAGCTGCCTCCTGAATGGGCAACACTAGTAGGCATATTGTTTACCTCGCACAATGTTCTTGTACAAGAAATAATGATTATATTGGTGCGAAGGCTGATTAAATGAGCAGCAAGTTCCTTGCTTTCCTATAATAAAAGCAAACTGATAAAATGTGTAAAAAGCCTTGTCTAAAAAGAGGCATTGCTAACATGAATAATATGTGGATTAAAACATAAACTGCAAAACTAAGCTAAAACAAGGGTCACCAACCAAGGTTCTAAAAGGGTCCTCATGATAGCGCAGTGTGCCATCCCCTCCGGCTTGTTCCCCCTTCTAGTGTGAGTGCTTCCCATTAGTTAGCGAGGAGTTTTTAGCCTGCTGTGGTTTCACCATCTTTCTAGAGCCTAGCAGGGTCCTGGTAACTGCAGGTTTAGGTTACTCTAAGAGGTTCACTGTGTACCCACAAGCACATCCTCCCACTCACATCACCCTTCAAAAGAGAGATGCAACGAGCCTGCCACTTTTAAGAAAAACAAAGTGAAAAACATATATAACTTGCTACACAAGTGTCCCTTGGACAACGTCGAAGTGAGACAGGACATCTCTGATATGAAGGGCCAATTCCCCAGCCCAGAACAGCCTGGACCTTCATTACCCCAGTTATTAGGTACCTTCCCTGTGTTGAGCAAGGAACGCACAGGCCTCCTCCTGAGTAACATTAAATCTGGCTCGCCACTCAATACCGCTCCTTTCCACATCTTCAGGTTGAGGATCCCATCTTTTCCAAAATTGCTGACCTTCTCTTGCTATCCCAAAGCATGGGTAGAGTGCCCAAAGAGTGTAAGCATGCCACGGTGAAGCCCCTGCTCAAGAAGCCTCAACATGATCCTATGGTACAGGGGAATTTCAGCCCCATCTCACTACTACCCATTCTGGCTAAAGTCGCTGAGAAACATGTCAATAGCATCTCTCGAAGTAGAATAACAATCTGCATCTGACATAGATGGGGTTTCGCTCAGAACATAGCACAGAGTCAGCCCTCCAAGTGATTACTGAGAAATTGAAATTGACACTCGACCAGGGGTGAGCCGCTGCGATTCTACTTTTGGATCTTAGTGTGGCTTATGATACAGTGGATCACAAGATCTTAATACATAGACTCAGATAGATAGGAATCCAGGATAAAGCCAATCAATGGCTTGCCGATTTCCTAAGTGACAGATCGTCCCAGTGTATGGAATCGGCCATCCTCTCAGACACTCCCCCTGGCCATTACAGAGGACCTCATGGCTCGGTGCTCAACCCGACCTTGTTCAACATTTATCTGAGTCTTCTAGCACATATTGTACAGGAGTATGCCCTGTCAAATTTTCCTACGCTGATGACACTCATGGTCAGAAGAGATGAATTCGAACCATCTGCAGCTGGTACCATGCAAGGAAAAATAGCAAATTGGATGGCTAACTGTATCCGAAAACTGAATGGCAACAAAACGGAGCTCATGTTCCTGGGCCATGGCTCAGGTCCATGGGCCGGGAGCAGTTGGCCAAGGGGTTGGGGTGTATCCCCCTCTCCTAAGCCATCCATAAAAAACCTGGGGATGTTTCTAGACCAGAATATCTCCATGGAATCACAAGCCAAAAAATTATTGGCAATCTGTTTCGGTATACTATGGATTATCCGGAAGATCATAGACCTAATCCCAGAGCAGGCATGGAAGATGGTGGTCCAGGTCCTAGTGGTCACGTGACTGGACTACAGCAATTCTCTGTATCTGGGGTCTCCTAAGTGTGTGATCAACAGGCTACAGGGTGTCCAAAATGTGCAGCGAGGATGCTCCTGAAGATCTCCAGACAGGAATCAGTGAGATCCTGTCTGAAAAATTGCACTGGCTACCTATTCAAAGTAGGGTTAGGTTTAAAGTGCTCTGCCTAGCCCACAAAGCCATGCAGGGTAGATGTCCTGCCCTGATAAAATCCCTCATCTTATCTCCCCATATATCCCGAATAGGTCCCTCAAGTCCTCATCCGATTTCCTGATGAACAATCCAAAGAAATAGAGATCAAAATGGGGTGGGAGATCCTTCTCACACCAGGTCCCAAAGCTCTGGAACTCAATGATCTCAGTACTGAGACTGGCTAAAAATGAACAGTGTTTCAGGAAAAAATTAAAACTTGGTTGTTCCCATAATTCCCTAACTCTACCTTCTGCCTCCTCTCGGGAGCGCTGGGAAGCCCTCGGGTTGGTGTAAATGTATCTAGGACCCTAATTAAATATTCCTGATTCATGCCCTTATGCGGTTATGATAAATCATGTCCTAATAAAGGCATACGAATCTTACCCATATTCAGCCATAGCCCACGCAGCCCAAATACGGAAAGGCTACTTCCTTAGATTCCTACACACCAAACCTTCAGCAACCTGGGAATTCCCCATGTCTTTGGTTTGATTTGTCATTGAACTCCTGCGAGCACTAAAGGAACAGTCAGTTCTTAGAGACATCTTTTATTGACGTCTTATGTCCAACCTCAAACACGGCACCTTCCAGGTATAAATATACCAACACTTGCCTTAAACACACGGTGGTGTGGAGCAGAGCGGCTATCCACTTATCCGAAGCCCAGCTGATGCGAGAGCCGAAGGAAGCCGACCCTCCCCTTTGACGCGCTGGAGAAGCTGCCTTTTCTCACGCCGAGAAATCCAGCTCCGGTGTTTTCCAGTCACCCTTGCGGGTTACTGGGAGATCAAGTCCTGAGAAACGAGATACAAGACCTCCTTCATTCTATAACCCAGGTACGGAGCTGATTAAAACCTCAAAGAGAATTCTTGATTCAGATTCTTGGGAAAAAACCCAACTTAACTTAAAACTGCAACTTACTTACTCAATCCCCCGTATTAGGCTTAGGTCAGGTACACCGGGGTAGGCGCATCTTAGTTATCCGTTTTAAAGTATCATATGACTAAGAAACCATATCAATGCTTTTACAGTATTATTTTATGATACTCCGTTTACTTTACGCACTTTACTTCATGATAAGTATTGCAATTTTGCAATTCATTTCTCTTGCATGAGAAAGAAGACTGCTCAATAAAATAACACCTTTTATTGAAAACGCTCGTCTCTCTATTTCTCTGCACTCAGGTGGAACTAAGCATGCATGATTGACTGAGTGAAATAGCTGTCTATTGTTTTCCCACGACTCTGGAGATACACTCCCTATTCTGGGGAAGCAAAGTTGTCATGTAATAGGGCTGTCAGAAGCTAATCCCTTCTTGTCTAAATCAGGGAAGTTAACCCCTCCCTATTCATTCGAGAAAGTTTCTAGTGATCTCTGAGCTAGCTGGCAAAAAACTAATTAAGTCTAACATAGTCAGTAAAGACCTAGATGACCTCAGTCCTACGTCTACACTGCTGTTTATGTTTTTCCAATGCGCAGAGCCTATTGGGAATATAGGAACTACACTACATGGTGCCCAAAGTTTGGTAAGGCGATAATCTAACGCAAGATACTAGAGTAACTCAGTCGTGCTTTTCACACAGACCCCTTTCTCCCGTAAAAACTCCAATAGACGTCTGGAGTGGGTCAAAGGTTAATATCCGCCGAAACTTAGTAGGATGAGAATCCTATGTATTAGTTTACGATATAGTCAAGCGTTGAAGGATACAGTATTCCAGAATATTGTGCACCTAATCTTTGTTTCCTTGAAACTTGATCTGCAACAAAAAACCTTTCTGTCAGTAAAAATGTCAGACAGTGAGGATGAAAGGGAAAGAGTTAGACTAGCAGCTCAACTTCTAGCGGAGGACACAGTCATCCAAAATACAGAACCGGATGCAATACTCATCCCGGTCAACATAAGAAAAACCATAACTATAAAATGTATAGAAAATGGGGTATCACCGAGAGGTGGTACAGTTGTATTTGTAGTAGGGGCACATGAGTATCGGCAGACAGAGGTATTCTATTCCTGGATAACTTTTCCAGCAGCACATACTGTGACTCGTGAGTTCCACTACTATAAAGTAGCGGAATCTCCAGAGGAATACTCTACTTTCGAGGACATTGAAATTCCACTAACATACCAAGAGCACCTGCTCTTATTTAATGGCGCCCTAAAACATCAAAATCACATTACCAGGCTCGGTCCACTAGGTAGACCAGGAGCCACGTGGCCGGTTCTAGCCAGCTACACACCACATCCAGACATTGAAGGAATGTCAGACGAAGAACTTTTGGTTCAACTAAAACAATTAATTAAAATTCATAGACAATTGGTCCAATATATCATGCAGACTTCAACAGTCCAACCTGCAATTAAAATTCCTCAAAACACCCCTCATCAGGGGAATACAAATAAAATTACACCACAGAATATTCAATCATGTCTTGGAAAAACACCCGCAAAACGGGAACAAATCCCCTTTTGGTTAGCTCAAAAAATCACTCACATAGAGTCAGTATTTCCTGATACTACCCCTCACGACAAACACAGAATTTTGACTATCTGTCTCCCAATGGGGATCGCACCACATGTGGAGGACTGTGAAACTTGGGGCACGGTCTTTGCTTCTATCTACACAAAAACACATGGTGTTCCGTCAATGGCGGTTATACCAGATGTACTAAGACAGATTCAAAACGAATACGGTCCAGAACCTGCTTTAACTCTGGGTATGAAATTACTGAAAGACTTCAAGCAGGTCTCGGCTATATTATTAGCCAACATAAAAGGAGAAGCAGCATGTGTAGCAATCCGCCAAAAATTGAAGGAAACAGATATAACAAACCAACCTTTTGAGCTTGCTAAAATAATTGAAAAATGCTATGAAGAATTAGGCAGAGATAGTTTGGGTGGTAAACCAGTAAAACCCCAACTAATTGAAAATCCTGAAAAAACCTTTATTAAAAACAATCTCAATACTCAAAAGAAGAAATGGGAGGGTAATAAACAAACTACTCCCAGAGAAAAACTATTTCAGTCCAGAGGAAGATCTCCCCAACGGAGAAATAAGTCTCCAGGCGAAGACGACAAGTCTCCCCAAAGGGAGCCCTCTGAAAAAAGATATATTCTTAGAGTTAGGGATAAATTAAGAAAACCTGACAGATATCAAGATATTGATACACGTCCCTCTCGATCTTTTCAGACTTCCTCACAGAAATCGGAAAGAAGAGGACAGTCAGAACACAACGAAGAGCACGTCAAGTCCAAAGACAAAAAACCTGCCCATCAAAGTAAAAAAATCACAATTTCCCAGAAAGAAGGTAGCAAGTATTAAAATTAAACATGCCGAGAATCATGAGGACACAACTGAAAAACGGAGAGTGGGCCCAGAAAATGCTAGACAGCGCACCACAAAATCCAAATAAAAAATCAACCTAGTGCACAAAGGCAGTACCCAGTTAAACAAGAAGCTAAAAAGCAAGTCAGGGAGATCTTAGATCAACTTGAATATCAGGGAGTGATTGAAACATGCAGCTCACAAATGAACAATCCTTTGTTTCCTGTCTCCAAGCCAGACGATTCATATTGTCTAGTTTTGGACTACAGACATCTAAACATGTGCTGTAAAACTTTTGCAGTCCAAAACTCACACAGTGCAGCACTAATAAATAACATCGTGCGCAAAAAATATAAAACGACATTAGATATCTCTAATGGATTCTTCTGTCAAAACATTGCACCTGAAAGCAGGTATTTGACCGCTTTCTCAATAATGGGGTCGCAAAAACAATTTTGCCGACTCCCACAGGGATTCAAGTATAGCCCAGGATTATTCTCAGCAAGGGTAACAGAATTACTACAAACGTATGATGATGAGGCATTATCCTATGTCGATGACATCTATCTTACAGACGATGACCTGGAGACTCACTTGAAAAGAGTGAACACCATAATACTTGGGTTTGCATCCGACGGATACAAATTCAACTTTAAAAAGTCAAGAATAGCCCATCTAACAGTCCTATTTTTAGGATATGAATTATCAAGTGAAAGCAAAAGCAGAGCAGACAATTTTTTAGAGAAATGTGCAGTACTCCAAGCACCTAAAACGCTGAAGAATTTACAATCAATACTAGGTTTCCAGAATTTTGGAAGAACATACATTCTAAATTATGCAGAGAGGGTTAAACAGCTCTACAAATTAATAAAACCTGATTTCAAACCAAATAATTGGACTCAAGAACACACAGCAATTTTGAGATCATTACAGACAGACATGTTAACTAAAACAAAACTGCAAATACGCGTAAACGACGCAATCTGGTAATCCGAGTCATCCCAGGAAGATGCGGATTCACATACCTGATTTCTAATGAGGGAGAAACGGTACCTATAGCTTACAAATCACATTTGTACACACAGGCTGAAATGAAATTCAGTTCTACAGAAAAAATTCTGACAGCGGTTCAAACTGCTGTAGCAAGAGAAAGAGCCCTAGCCAAATGCAAGAGAATAACAGTTTTTACAGCAGAATCAGCCATTGAGGCATTAAGAAGTCCACTGTGAGGGTGGGTGTGCAGCGGGCCGGAAAAGCAGGCGAGGAGGCCGTATATAGTGGGCTATAGTGGATGTTTATTGCAGATAGTCACAGGTAGAACACAAGAGAACAAAAATGACTTCAGGGTAAGGGGTCCACTCCGGGTCTTCTTCGCAGCTTGCGGTCTTCGTTGGTTCCGACGGCGGCTCCGGTGACGTGGAGGATCCACGGAGGGCAGGGAGCAAAAGAGAAAACAAGGGACCGTTAGTCCAATCCAAGTCTTAGGATCTCTTCAACACTCACCGACACCCGGGACGTGTTGGGGAACGGGACGGAAAAGAGACAGTGAGGGAATGAAGGTATTGGGAGGAAGGAAAAACGGGGCGGTAAGAAGAAAGGGTGTTCGGGCGGGACGTGAGGGAATTGGCGGGGCACACGGTGCAGTGCTACACAACTATAATACAGTGCAGGGGACGTGCTTCTATAGAGAAGGGGAATAATATACAGGGACTTTACAAGGGACTCCTAGCGAGCAGACAATAATACGGTTAAAGGCACTCACGCGGTCCGCCGTAACTCTCCCGTTGAGTTACGGCCGCTCTACAGCCACCTCCTGAGGACTCCACCACTCTTCGGTCCACACGTCCGCTTCACCCGTCTGCTCTCCGTCTCCAGCGTCTTCTCCTTCACGACCACCAGTCCGAGGTTCCTGCCACAAATCTCCGACGGCTTTCACTTCCTGGTTCTCTCTTTTATCCTGTGCTGTCGCTGCCATAGGGGCGGAGCTTCCGGGGTCCGCGAGATTTGAGTCCGTCTGACCCGATGTTCTGGTTGGTCCCTGTGGGGAAAAGAAGGGTGTGACTCTCTGGGGTCTTGTTGGTGTTTCAAGCCGGGTCCTTATGGTGGCGTTATGAGGCCGGGGATACAATCCCGGGGGTAGCGAAGGAGGTGAGTTCGGGGAAGGGCGGTGTTCAGGTCGGGGTTGCCGGGATGTCGTCTCACATCCCCTTTCCCTAGCTGTCCTTCTTGTAGGGGCGGGAGATGAAGGGTATCTCGAAAGGAAATCCGCGTTGCCCTGTTCGGATCCCTTCCTATGTTTGGTTGTGAAGCAGAAGGGCTGTAGGGAGAGGAACCATCGGAGGACTCGGTCGTTCTGACCTTTGTTCCGGGCCATCCACTCCAGAGGGGCGTGATCCGTGTAGAGGACAAAGTCTCTGCCCTCCAGATAATAGCGGAGATGGTCCACCGCCCACTTGATGGCTAGGGCTTCCTTCTCCACCACGGCGTAATGTTTTTCACGAGGAAACAGCTTGCGGCTGACATAAAGAATAGGCCTTTCATTACCCAGGGAATCTTTCTGGGACAGCACCGCCCCTAACCCATGATCGGAGGCATCCGTTTGTAGGATAAAGGGTAGGGAGTAGTCGGGGGGAACCAAGACAGGACTTGAGGTCAAGGCTTCCTTTAAGTCCGTGAAGGCTTGCCAGGCTTCGGGAGAGGGGTTCCGTAGCTTCTCCTCGGATCGGTTTGATTTCTTTAGCAGATCCGTCAGGGCTGCTGCTCTCTGGGAAAAGTTTGGCACAAACCGTCGATAATACCCGAGAAGTCCTAGGAAGGCTCGGAGATCTTTTTTTGTTTGGGGGAAGGGAAGGGATCGAATAGCAACAGTTTTGCTTTCTTGGGGTCTTATCAAGCCATCTCCCAGAAGGTACCCCAGGTATTTAACTGTTTTCGCCGCCAGGGTTGTTTTGGCGGGGTTAATGGCGAACCCAAAGGATCCTAGGGAGGAGACAACATCAAAAAGATGTTTCAAGTGTTGGGGCCAGCTGTCACTGAAGATGATGATATCATCTAAATATGCGCCGGCGTACTGTGCGTGGGGTCTCAAGACGCGGTTCATGGCGCGCTGAAAGGTGGCTGGGGCGCCATGTAGACCAAAGGGCATAACTAAAAATTGGTACAACCCCTCAGGGGTAGAAAAGGCGGTCTTCTTTTTATCTTGTTCCCTGAGGGGTATTTGCCAATATCCTTTGTATAGATCCAGGGTCGATATGTATTTTGCCTTGCCTATCCTTTCAATCATTTCATCCACCCTGGGCAAGGGGTAGCTGTCGAAGGTAGAGACCTTGTTGACCTCCCTAAAGTCTATGCAAAAACGGACTGATCCATCTGGTTTTGGCACAAGGACGATTGGAGAATTCCAGTCGCTCACTGAGGGCTCTATGATTCCCATCTTCTGCATGTCCGCTATCTCCTGTCGTATGACCGCTCGGCGTGCCTCGGGAAGTCTATAGGGCCTTAAGCGGACTACTTATCCTGGCACCGTTTCTATTGCATGCTCGGTGATGTTGGTTCGATCAGGAGAGGAGGAGAAGACCGCTTTCAGGGGTGCCAGAAATTCCCGTAACTCCTGGGTTTGTACGGGAGTCAGTTCCGGATCTAAACAGGAGTCAAAAGAGAGAGGAAGGTGATCGGGGTTTCCGTGTAGAACTGGACGGGGTCCTTCCCACTTTTTTAGCAAGTTTACGTGGTATATCTGGGAGGTTCCACGCGTAGGGTCTATCTCTACCTCATAGGTAACCGGGGTCACCTGTCGGAGGATGGTATAAGGCCCTTGCCACTGTCCAAGAAGTTTTTGGTCGGACGAGGGCATCATGAGGAGCACCAAGTCGTTGACAGCAAAGAAGCGGGACCTGGTGCCCTTGTCATACTGCTTCTTTTGGTTGTCTTGAGCGTTCTCCAGATTCTGTCTCACTATGTCCCGGATCATAGAGAGGTGTGTTTTCAGGTTCTCGAGGTATTCCGGGAGCGGATGGGTACGATCCGGCTCGGCTTCCCAGGCCTCCTGTGCCATGTCTAGTAGGGTACGCGGGGGACGCCCGTACAGTAACTCATATGGTGAGTAGCCTGTGCTGCTCTGGGGTTTGCAGCGGATGGCGAAGAGGGCCAATGGTAGCATGTCCTCCCACCTTTTGGCTTCTAGGCCCAAGAGCTTTTTTAGGGTCTGCTTGAGGGTGGCGTTATAGCGCTCCACCAATCCGTCCGTCTGCGGATGATAGGCAGAAGTTCTGATTTGCTTTATCCCAAGTTCAGCGCATACTAGCTTCATCAAGGCAGAAACAAAAGGCGTGCCCTGATCGGTCAGGATTTCCCGGGGGAACCCTACCCGGGAAAACAGGGAGATCAGGGCTTTGGCTATCGTTTGGGTAGTGGGTTGTCGCAGGGGTATGGCTTCAGGAAAGCGAGTGGCATAGTCCACTATGACCAGGGCATAGCGACACCCGCTACGGGAGGGCAAGAGTGGTCCTATGATGTCCATCCCTATTCGGCTAAAGGGGACGTCTATGAGAGGGAGGGGTTGCAAAGGCACCCTGGGAGGTCTATGTCGTCTGTTTTTCTGGCATACAATGCATTCCCGACAATAGGTTTTGATCCTTTGATACACCCCGGGCCAATAAAACTTCTCCAAGACGGTTTGACTGGTTTTCTCGTCCCCAAAATGACCCCCCAGAAGGTGGCTGTGGGCCAGGAAGAGGACTTTGTCCTGGAAGGGACCTGGGATAAGTAACTGGGCGTTCTGTTGGGGGCCCCCTTTTCTGTACAGCAACCTGTTTCTCTTAAAGAAGTAGGGACCTACTTGCAAGGGGTCTTCGTGATCGAGGGCCCTTTCCCAAGCTTCCTGAAGAAGGGGATCCTTCTGTTGGGCAGCTCGGAATTCCCTGTCCGTCTGCCATGGGTGGTCATCAGTAAATGTGGGGTAAGCGCTGACGTATTCTTTCTTCTCTTTTCTCTTCTGGCTTTTGGTTTTGTGGGGTTTAGGAACCGTCACTGGGTTGTTTTGCCCTTGGTACGGAGCGTCCTTCCACCACTGTGTCAGGGAGTCTGATGTGTTCTGGAGAAGCATAGCCAGTCCCGGATAGTCGCTCCCTAGAATGGCTTGTTCGGGGAGAGCGGGCACAAGACCCATGGTGAGGGAAGTTCCTGGGTCGTGCCGATGCTGGACACGCACCTGGGTAGTGGGGTACTGTTTGGTGTCCCCATGGACACACTGAATGGCAACCATCCCCGTAGGACTGACTGGATGTGCCAGGTCTTGAGGTCTCAGGACGCTCTGACGACAGCCGCTGTCGGCAAGGGCCATTACACGTTGGCCGTCGATAGAGACCGGAAAGTGGAAGGCTGGTGGTGTGGTCCCTGGAGGGTTGCACAGATAGTTCCTTACAAGGCCGACCTCCATTGGTTCTTCCTTCTGCGGGCACACCCGGGCGATGTGCCCGAACCCACCACAGGCATAGCACTGGGGTCAAGGATTAGGGGGACGGAATACGACTGGTGAGGGAAACAGGGGGGTCGGTTCTGGTCTCCATTGTGGAAGGGGCCAGAGAGGCCGTGATGGTCCTGCGTTCGGGGCTCGGTGTGGATGTTCCTCCTTGCCCCGCTGAAGTTCCTGTGCTCGACTAAACGCTGAGGCTATCTCAATGGCGGTTTCCAGGGTGAGTCTGGAATGTTGCCTCACCCAACGCTGGGTGGCCGGATGTAAAGAGTTCAGGAACTGTTCTAAATAAATTTTCTCCAGTATGTCGTCCTTTGTGGAGGTCTCTGGCCGGAGCCATCGGTTTGCAAGATCTCTAATCCGAAATGAGAGGGCCCTTGGGTTCTCTTGTGGCCTCTCTTTAGCCTGTCGTAGTTTTAATAGATAGGTGTCATCGTCGATCCCTAGACGTTCCAATATGCACCTCTTGATATCAGCATACGGTGTGGTGCCCTGTATGTTGGCCTGCTGGTAGGCTGCTTGCAGATCGCCTGTGAGAAGGGGACCCAAGTATTGTCCCCAACGGTCCACTGGCCAATTGGCGGCTTGGGCTAGTCGTTCAAAGTTAGTGAAGAAGTAGTCCGGGTCTTCCCCCGGGACATACTTCTGCAGTACCACAGAAGGGAGGGAGGCTAGTGGTCTCTGCTGACCCAGGGCCGTTGTTAGCTTCTCCATGGTCTGTTCGTGGACGGTCCCTTGACCCTTCAGGACGTCGTGAAGTTGGCCCCTGTCGTCTTCGGTGGTCTTTAGGAACTGTTCCATCAGTTTACCAAACTGTTCCTGGGATTCCGCCATCTTTCTGACTACGGCCTCCATGCTTCCGGCAGATCCCACTTCTGACACCAAATGTGAGGGTGGGTGTGCAGCGGGCCGGAAAAGCAGGCGAGGAGGCCGTATATAGTGGGCTATAGTGGATGTTTATTGCAGATAGTCACAGGTAGAACACAAGAGAACAAAAATGACTTCAGGGTAAGGGGTCCACTCCGGGTCTTCTTCGCAGCTCGCGGTCTTCGTTGGTTCCGACGGCGGCTCCGGTGACGTGGAGGATCCACGGAGGGCAGGGAGCAAAAGAGAAAACAAGGGACCGTTAGTCCAATCCAAGTCTTAGGATCTCTTCAACACTCACCGACACCCGGGACGTGTTGGGGAACGGGACGGAAAAGAGACAGTGAGGGAATGAAGGTATCGGGAGGAAGGAAAAACGGGGCGGTAAGAAGAAAGGGTGTTCGGGCGGGACGTGAGGGAATTGGCGGGGCACACGGTGCAGTGCTACACAACTATAATACAGTGCAGGGGACGTGCTTCTATAGAGAAGGGGAATAATATACAGGGACTTTACAAGGGACTCCTAGCGAGCAGACAATAATACGGTTAAAGGCACTCACGCGGTCCACCGTAACTCTCCCGTTGAGTTACGGCCGCTCTACAGCCACCTCCTGAGGACTCCACCACTCTTCGGTCCACACGTCCGCTTCACCCGTCTGCTCTCCGTCTCCAGCGTCTTCTCCTTCACGACCACCAGTCCGAGGTTCCTGCCACAAATCTCCGACGGCTTTCACTTCCTGGTTCTCTCTTTTATCCTGTGCTGTCGCTGCCATAGGGGCGGAGCTTCCGGGGTCCGCGAGATTTGAGTCCGTCTGACCCGATGTTCTGGTTGGTCCCTGTGGGGAAAAGAAGGGTGTGACTCTCTGGGGTCTTGTTGGTGTTTCAAGCCGGGTCCTTATGGTGGCGTTATGAGGCCCGGGATACAATCCCGGGGGTAGCGAAGGAGGTGAGTTCGGGGAAGGGCGGTGTTCAGGTCGGGGTTGCCGGTATGTCGTCTCACATCCACGCAATCTAAAAACTGTGGCATTAGATCCGAAATGGATACAATGGGAAAATTCTCTTGCTGCAGAAGACGTGAAACACTATTTTGATCCGAAAATGAAAAAACTATTTGCACAACATTTTGTTGTGAAAAAGCAAATTTACAACAACGCGTGCTCGGTTGTTAAAGGTCATTGGCGTTTAGGTAAATTCAGACCACGGGTCACTAAACAGATTCATTCAGAAACTGTACAGCTCAGCGAGCTGAAATAAGATCCCTAAAGATGGCGCTTGAAAATGCCGATCGCGAATTCCCCACACTAATAGTGTGCGATTCACATTACTGCTTCCAATCTTACAATAAGAACCTGCAGACTTGGATTCAAAATGGTTACAAAGATCACAAGGGTGCCACAATAAAGCATAAAAAGCTTTGGGAAGAAGCAGTTCTTTTACAGAAAGAACTACAAAAGACTCACGTGATACATACACTGAGTCATCAACGTGATGGCGTTCACGTTGCAGGGAATTCATTGGCTGATAGAGCCACAGAGGCGGCTGGTCAACCGGCTTCCGTTGCCACTAAAAAGCGTTCAGAAAAACAAATAGATGCAGAAACCATGCTGGCAGTAAAAGCCTCATCAAAAGGCGACTATGCGGCACTACCTCTCGACTATCCACTCAATAATACATACATAATTGATGCGAACTCCGTTCCGTTTGCTCGAATCCCTGGAGTGGGGGATAGAGTAATTCCAAACACGAACCGGAGAATCTTCTTGATACAAGAAGCACACATGGGACTGGGTCTGAGGCACCAAGAGATCCTGAAATCTCTGATAGAATTACAATCACAATACTGGTGGCCGGGAATGAGCGTAGAAATTTACAATATTGCAATAAATTGTGAGGACTGCAACAGAGATCGCAGTTGTGAACCGGACCAGGTACCAGCCCAGACACCACTTTTAGACAGCATCAGGCTATCTATGCGCAGACGTCCGACCGGACAAATGCGGTCCCATAATTATTAAGACTAGATTCACTAAGGATGTGGCCCCAGCACTCGGCTGACGCCAGAACTGTTGTAAAAGATTTGCGAGTCTTTATCGGCACATACGCAATTGGCATGCTACATTCTGATCAGGGTTCTGAATTTAGCTCTCGAGCTTACAAAGAGGCCATGAGCAGCATGGGCATTGCATTGCGGTACTCTTCTCCCTTCCATCCGGAGGGAAATGCGGTTGTGGAAAGAAAAAACTGTGACATAAAGCAATCTATAACGGCGAGGGTATTAGGTTCGGGTGATGGGTGGGTCAAACATCTAACAAGTGTCCAATGTAGTCTTTACAATCTGCCAAGAAATTCTCTAAAGGGTTTCACTCCATACAAACTATTGTTCGGCACTAGAATGAAAATCCAGGATTTAGATTGTCATACTTCAGTGGTAGAAGAAAAAACCTTTGATATCAAAGTTCGTTTGGCTGTTTTACAGGAATTGAATGAAACAAGAAAAAGTCCAAGTAACATAAAGTCCAAGTAACATAAAGCCACTGAAGAACCACCTGTCCCAGCAAGACCTGTCTGGATTCCAAAGATTGGGGATCTGGTCAGAGAAAAGATCGCGGTGAAGAAGGAATTTGGGCCTTCTTATAGAAAAGAAGTACCTGTCTTAGCTCTGAGCGGAACAAGATCAGTAGTACTACCGCCACTTGCTGGTAAAAAGGAAAACAGAGTTGTTTCCATCGACCTGGTGAAACCACTAGTATGTGGCCGATAATAAGTAGGAGGCCCAGTGGACTCCAAAGAAATAGCAGAAGACCAAATCTTGCTACAATACAAGAGGTTCAAACTGAAAGACTAATCACCTTCGATAAACCATCAGTGAATAAAAAAAACTATGCAACAAAGCCATGGAACTTGTGCCTCTTGAAACCCAACTTGCAACAGTTCAAGAAACACCAGTCTACAACGATGTATCCTCGGACTATATGAATGTAACAAAAGAGAATGCAAAGATCAATGGAAATCCGGAAACAATCCCACCAATTGGCAGAACTGCATCTGGCTACTTTATCAACTTTGATGACTTTTCCGATGATCCGATTGAACATGGAGACAAGCCAGCAACAAAAACTTTCAAAATGAAAATTAAAGAACTTTTTCATCAACTCAAAGAAACATATCTGATTTTTCCTTGGATTGAACTATGGATTGTGTTAGGTGTACTTATCCTTCTATTTTGGCTAATCCTAGTTTTAATTTTGGGTACATTTATTGATGCAAAATACAGTACAATGGACACAGCAAGTCAGAACATCAACTTGGTCCTGAAACCACACAGATCCTCTCACATAGAGAAAAGAGAACTATCATCAGTGAACATCAGAGCAAAGCCTATACCTGGTGGGATAGCATGGGACAGAACTGACTATGAAATCTATGGCCCGGTAGAACTCTTGAAGTATCCACACCAATCCAAGATTTCATTAAGTGACTTTGTGACACCAAGTTCTTTCTCTGATGATTGGGACTTTGAAAACATTAATAATATGATGTCAGATTTAGAAATGTCAGCAAAATTTACAGAACATGATTATTTATGAAGAGATGTACTGTTATAACTACTATGGTCACCATTATCTGCATAAATCTGCAAATCCTAGAAATGTTTTTACTTGCAGTCAGTGGGAACATTGTCCAACACCGCCAATAGACAGTTCAAAAATGTTTTAGGAAAAATTCCCATACTTTTCAGGGTTTAATCATACTGATCCAGAAATGATTTATTTCAAGATGTTAAATAAGACAGGAATGAAAAACATGCTGACAAATACTAATTTGATTTATTCTGTAAAATTTTATGACAAAATGTCAACATTTGGTTTTGAGTTTTGGAAAAACAACTTTAAAACAAAAACAATCTGGGGAACAAAAGAATGGCAGGTACAAGGTCTAGAAGCATTATTCCGAGCCTGCATGATCCCAGAACAAATTATGTTCCTGAATGACACAATTCAGCAAACAACCTGTCTTGGCTTAGCTAAGATAAAAGATTTAAACAACCCATCTATACCAAAACCTATGCCTGATAGAAACACCACTACAGATGAGGGGTTAGACGTGTCCTATATTTTAAAACAAAACAGAACAAATCCTGATTGGAACAAATGGTTGATCTGGCCCATAGACACAAATATCTGTCAAAATAGATTAAATAGATTCCTGAACAAAATACAGGGGTTCAAACAGAACAGGCCAGACCCTAGATACTCCCAGAGACAACATCCAGGGATAGTAACAACATATAGTGTAGGAGAACTATGCCTTGACTGGCTACAGAAATCCACACTTCCCGAAATAAAGCAACACTTAACTTTACTTAAAGAAGGTGCTGACTTGCGAAATTTCATAATGGGACCTCGCAAACAGCATCAAAAACGTTTCATATACGCCGGTATATACGCAGCTTACAATGAAGCTTGGAAATTGAAACAAATTGAAACTGCAGACAAAATACGGGAAATTGACCGTATCAATTTGGAGAAATCATTTTCTGTAGTGGACAATGGGTTAACAACTCTGTCCTCCAGAATCTATTCACTGGACAGCATCGTATCATCTGCTATTGATATTATAGAGCCGGACATGCTAATGTTACAACATGGCCAGTCCCAATTACGTTCAATTGTACAGCTAGGTTGGCCGTTACAAAACCTGCGTTCAGGCTATGTGCCATGGTGTTTAATCAACACAAAGTCATTGTTTTCTATCTTTAACCTTACTGATAAACAAATCAGTTTGGCACAAAAAGGAGCAGACTATACGATACTGAGCATTGAAAAACTTGAGAGATTACCATTGACAATGTCAGAAAGACCTGTCATTGAATGGATAATACATGGGACCATTTCAATCCCGATAACAACTTTTCAGTTTCAATACTGCAAAAAATATATACCAGCAGACCTGTATGAAAGGCTGGGTAAAGGATACATCAAATCGACCTGGAATTTACCTTATACACACAAATTTTACAGTGAAGGGAAAAAAGAGGTATTTCTTAGTGGTAATGATTGTAAAAAATGACTAAGCAGTATACTCCTGTGTCAATGTATTAAGTTGCAAAGGGCCTGTGAAGGATCTTCTAACAACCTTTCATGTCATCTTCAGGGCACCCCTACTACACAGATAGAGCCATTTTTCAGACAGCTTTCCAACGTTAGCTACGTTTTAATAAGTGATCACAGCTGCTGTGGAATGGTGCCAGGAAGAGCCTATCTCGTAACTGTGACAATATGGCCTTCTGTGAATATCTCTTCTATTTGAATTGATACTTTAAGCAGAATGAAGTCTATTCTTTTACAGACAACTGTGCCTTTAACCTCGTCCAAAGAGACATATGACCTGCAAGTTGCAAGGACAACGGCAGAGATACATACCCTATTATCGACAAATTGCCCGGTGCATTCCGTAGAAATGTTAAGCCAAATCTTACACATCTCAGATACCAGTGGCATCGCACATGTATTTAAGACAATTATTTTGGGACTGCTAACACCCTTCGAAGCAGTTCTTGTCATCTTCCCGAATTTTGTGCATTCGCTCTTCGGTGGCCTGCCTCTTATTTTGGGACTCGTAGCAGGAATTTTATTTTTTTTCCTTCTGCTCCGATATGGCAAGCCAAGTCACAGACAAAACTCTGGCTACGATGGAAGAAACAATCCTAGCAATACGATATCAAAACCGTATCACTAAGGTCCTCGGACTGGCCCGGCTAAGAGATCTGAATACTACCTGGTTTCTTTCATTCAGACCAATTTGGCAAAATTGCATCTTACCTGTGCTTTGATGTCTGCTATGCAGAGAAGAATGCATGTTGGATGTTTGTCTTACACTACCATCAGCAGTACCAATGGATATCGACGCTTTGCTTTGTCCAGTAACGACTCATGCAATGTGTTGTCCCCAGCGGCTACTATTAAGTGGTGGTGAGGTACGAGATGAAAGGAGCACCACACAGGTACAACCTTCTGTGAACATTGCTGATCCTGACATCGATGATGGCAATGCATCGCACATTTGCACTATTTCCACCTTTTCGGAGTTGGCCCAACTTTGACCTACTGTTGTTGACAAATTTTTTACTGGTCTATCAGAAGTAATGTTCTCCCCTAACAACGAAAATAATATTTGGAAGAAACGAGCACACAGCTTTCCCTGAACTCTGAATTCGGCCTTCAATTTTGATAAACAGAACTCCAAATAGACAGTGACACTATTTTTTTTCGCCCTTCCCGAGAACGAAATTATTTTTCCCTAAATTTCCAAAATATTTACAGTTTTTTGGCACATGGTACTCTGCTTAAAGTAGAACTATTCTTAGAGAACAGAAGTTCTATTTTTAGAGACTCTAGAGACAATATTTTGAATCAGCCTCTAGCATATGTACAATCTTGTATAAATTTGTGATAAAATGGTCTCGACCTTTTTTTCTGTATTCAGAGCCATTTCATAAATGTAATTTTCGCAATTCATTCAGCCAATATTCATATTTACATTTTCCTGAATGATAACTCTGCTTCAAAGCGTACAGTATAATACTCATTTCATGTATCCATACCATTTCAAATGCATTTCATTGTATGTTGGGGTGGGTTGGAAACACATGCATACCTATATGTTTAAATATAGCTTAGTATTTAGTAATGATGGACATTATACGTGGAGTGGGTGTTGTGAATGTATCTAGGACCCTAATTAAATATTCCAGATTCATGCCCTTATGCGGTTATGATAAATCATGTCCTAATGAAGGCATACGAATCTTACCCATATTCAGCCATAGCCCACGCAGCCCAAATACGGCAAGGCTACTTCCTTAGATTCCTAGAGAGCACAACGAGTTCTTTCGACACACCAAACCTGCAGCAACTTGGGAATTCCCCATGTCTTTGTTTTGATTTGTCATTGAACTCCTGCGAGCACTAAAGGAACAGTCAGTGATTAGTGACATCTTTTATTGACGTCTTATGTCCAACCTTACGTCAAACATGGCACCTTCCAGGTATAAATGTATAAATATACCAACACTTGCCTTAAGCAAACACACAGTGGTGTGGAGCAGAGCGGATATCTACTTATCCGAAGCCCAGCTGATGCGAGAGCCGAAGGAAGCCGCCCCTCCCCTTTGACACACTGGAGAAGCTGCCTCAAAAAGATCATCAAAAAGATGTTTCAAGTGTTGGGGCCAGCTGTCACTGAAGATGATGATATCATCTAAATATGCGCCGGCGTACTGTGCGTGGGGTCTCAAGACGCGGTTCATGGCGCGCTGAAAGGTGGCTGGGGCGCCATGTAGACCAAAGGGCATAACTAAAAATTGGTACAACCCCTCAGGGGTAGAAAAGGCGGTCTTCTTTTTATCTTGTTCCCTGAGGGGTATTTGCCAATATCCTTTGTATAGATCCAGGGTCGATATGTATTTTGCCTTGCCTATCCTTTCAATCATTTCATCCACCCTGGGCAAGGGGTAGCTGTCGAAGGTAGAGACCTTGTTGACCTCCCTAAAGTCTATGCAAAAACGGACTGATCCATCTGGTTTTGGCACAAGGACGATTGGAGAATTCCAGTCGCTCACTGAGGGCTCTATGATTCCCATCTTCTGCATGTCCGCTATCTCCTGTCGTATGACCGCTCGGCGTGCCTCGGGAAGTCTATAGGGCCTTAAGCGGACTACTTATCCTGGCACCGTTTCTATTGCATGCTCGGTGATGTTGGTTCGATCAGGAGAGGAGGAGAAGACCGCTTTCAGGGGTGCCAGAAATTCCCGTAACTCCTGGGTTTGTACGGGAGTCAGTTCCGGATCTAAACAGGAGTCAAAAGAGAGAGGAAGGTGATCGGGGTTTCCGTGTAGAACTGGACGGGGTCCTTCCCACTTTTTTAGCAAGTTTACGTGGTATATCTGGGAGGTTCCACGCGTAGGGTCTATCTCTACCTCATAGGTAACCGGGGTCACCTGTCGGAGGATGGTATAAGGCCCTTGCCACTGTCCAAGAAGTTTTTGGTCGGACGAGGGCATCATGAGGAGCACCAAGTCGTTGACAGCAAAGAAGCGGGACCTGGTGCCCTTGTCATACTGCTTCTTTTGGTTGTCTTGAGCGTTCTCCAGATTCTGTCTCACTATGTCCCGGATCATAGAGAGGTGTGTTTTCAGGTTCTCGAGGTATTCCGGGAGCGGATGGGTACGATCCGGCTCGGCTTCCCAGGCCTCCTGTGCCATGTCTAGTAGGGTACGCGGGGGACGCCCGTACAGTAACTCATATGGTGAGTAGCCTGTGCTGCTCTGGGGTTTGCAGCGGATGGCGAAGAGGGCCAATGGTAGCATGTCCTCCCACCTTTTGGCTTCTAGGCCCAAGAGCTTTTTTAGGGTCTGCTTGAGGGTGGCGTTATAGCGCTCCACCAATCCGTCCGTCTGCGGATGATAGGCAGAAGTTCTGATTTGCTTTATCCCAAGTTCAGCGCATACTAGCTTCATCAAGGCAGAAACAAAAGGCGTGCCCTGATCGGTCAGGATTTCCCGGGGGAACCCTACCCGGGAAAACAGGGAGATCAGGGCTTTGGCTATCGTTTGGGTAGTGGGTTGTCGCAGGGGTATGGCTTCAGGAAAGCGAGTGGCATAGTCCACTATGACCAGGGCATAGCGACACCCGCTACGGGAGGGCAAGAGTGGTCCTATGATGTCCATCCCTATTCGGCTAAAGGGGACGTCTATGAGAGGGAGGGGTTGCAAAGGCACCCTGGGAGGTCTATGTCGTCTGTTTTTCTGGCATACAATGCATTCCCGACAATAGGTTTTGATCCTTTGATACACCCCGGGCCAATAAAACTTCTCCAAGACGGTTTGACTGGTTTTCTCGTCCCCAAAATGACCCCCCAGAAGGTGGCTGTGGGCCAGGAAGAGGACTTTGTCCTGGAAGGGACCTGGGATAAGTAACTGGGCGTTCTGTTGGGGGCCCCCTTTTCTGTACAGCAACCTGTTTCTCTTAAAGAAGTAGGGACCTACTTGCAAGGGGTCTTCGTGATCGAGGGCCCTTTCCCAAGCTTCCTGAAGAAGGGGATCCTTCTGTTGGGCAGCTCGGAATTCCCTGTCCGTCTGCCATGGGTGGTCATCAGTAAATGTGGGGTAAGCGCTGACGTATTCTTTCTTCTCTTTTCTCTTCTGGCTTTTGGTTTTGTGGGGTTTAGGAACCGTCACTGGGTTGTTTTGCCCTTGGTACGGAGCGTCCTTCCACCACTGTGTCAGGGAGTCTGATGTGTTCTGGAGAAGCATAGCCAGTCCCGGATAGTCGCTCCCTAGAATGGCTTGTTCGGGGAGAGCGGGCACAAGACCCATGGTGAGGGAAGTTCCTGGGTCGTGCCGATGCTGGACACGCACCTGGGTAGTGGGGTACTGTTTGGTGTCCCCATGGACACACTGAATGGCAACCATCCCCGTAGGACTGACTGGATGTGCCAGGTCTTGAGGTCTCAGGACGCTCTGACGACAGCCGCTGTCGGCAAGGGCCATTACACGTTGGCCGTCGATAGAGACCGGAAAGTGGAAGGCTGGTGGTGTGGTCCCTGGAGGGTTGCACAGATAGTTCCTTACAAGGCCGACCTCCATTGGTTCTTCCTTCTGCGGGCACACCCGGGCGATGTGCCCGAACCCACCACAGGCATAGCACTGGGGTCAAGGATTAGGGGGACGGAATACGACTGGTGAGGGAAACAGGGGGGTCGGTTCTGGTCTCCATTGTGGAAGGGGCCAGAGAGGCCGTGATGGTCCTGCGTTCGGGGCTCGGTGTGGATGTTCCTCCTTGCCCCGCTGAAGTTCCTGTGCTCGACTAAACGCTGAGGCTATCTCAATGGCGGTTTCCAGGGTGAGTCTGGAATGTTGCCTCACCCAACGCTGGGTGGCCGGATGTAAAGAGTTCAGGAACTGTTCTAAATAAATTTTCTCCAGTATGTCGTCCTTTGTGGAGGTCTCTGGCCGGAGCCATCGGTTTGCAAGATCTCTAATCCGAAATGAGAGGGCCCTTGGGTTCTCTTGTGGCCTCTCTTTAGCCTGTCGTAGTTTTAATAGATAGGTGTCATCGTCGATCCCTAGACGTTCCAATATGCACCTCTTGATATCAGCATACGGTGTGGTGCCCTGTATGTTGGCCTGCTGGTAGGCTGCTTGCAGATCGCCTGTGAGAAGGGGACCCAAGTATTGTCCCCAACGGTCCACTGGCCAATTGGCGGCTTGGGCTAGTCGTTCAAAGTTAGTGAAGAAGTAGTCCGGGTCTTCCCCCGGGACATACTTCTGCAGTACCACAGAAGGGAGGGAGGCTAGTGGTCTCTGCTGACCCAGGGCCGTTGTTAGCTTCTCCATGGTCTGTTCGTGGACGGTCCCTTGACCCTTCAGGACGTCGTGAAGTTGGCCCCTGTCGTCTTCGGTGGTCTTTAGGAACTGTTCCATCAGTTTACCAAACTGTTCCTGGGATTCCGCCATCTTTCTGACTACGGCCTCCATGCTTCCGGCAGATCCCACTTCTGACACCAAATGTGAGGGTGGGTGTGCAGCGGGCCGGAAAAGCAGGCGAGGAGGCCGTATATAGTGGGCTATAGTGGATGTTTATTGCAGATAGTCACAGGTAGAACACAAGAGAACAAAAATGACTTCAGGGTAAGGGGTCCACTCCGGGTCTTCTTCGCAGCTCGCGGTCTTCGTTGGTTCCGACGGCGGCTCCGGTGACGTGGAGGATCCACGGAGGGCAGGGAGCAAAAGAGAAAACAAGGGACCGTTAGTCCAATCCAAGTCTTAGGATCTCTTCAACACTCACCGACACCCGGGACGTGTTGGGGAACGGGACGGAAAAGAGACAGTGAGGGAATGAAGGTATCGGGAGGAAGGAAAAACGGGGCGGTAAGAAGAAAGGGTGTTCGGGCGGGACGTGAGGGAATTGGCGGGGCACACGGTGCAGTGCTACACAACTATAATACAGTGCAGGGGACGTGCTTCTATAGAGAAGGGGAATAATATACAGGGACTTTACAAGGGACTCCTAGCGAGCAGACAATAATACGGTTAAAGGCACTCACGCGGTCCACCGTAACTCTCCCGTTGAGTTACGGCCGCTCTACAGCCACCTCCTGAGGACTCCACCACTCTTCGGTCCACACGTCCGCTTCACCCGTCTGCTCTCCGTCTCCAGCGTCTTCTCCTTCACGACCACCAGTCCGAGGTTCCTGCCACAAATCTCCGACGGCTTTCACTTCCTGGTTCTCTCTTTTATCCTGTGCTGTCGCTGCCATAGGGGCGGAGCTTCCGGGGTCCGCGAGATTTGAGTCCGTCTGACCCGATGTTCTGGTTGGTCCCTGTGGGGAAAAGAAGGGTGTGACTCTCTGGGGTCTTGTTGGTGTTTCAAGCCGGGTCCTTATGGTGGCGTTATGAGGCCCGGGATACAATCCCGGGGGTAGCGAAGGAGGTGAGTTCGGGGAAGGGCGGTGTTCAGGTCGGGGTTGCCGGTATTTCGTCTCACATCCACGCAATCTAAAAACTGTGGCATTAGATCCGAAATGGATACAATGGGAAAATTCTCTTGCTGCAGAAGACGTGAAACACTATTTTGATCCGAAAATGAAAAAACTATTTGCACAACATTTTGTTGTGAAAAAGCAAATTTACAACAACGCGTGCTCGGTTGTTAAAGGTCATTGGCGTTTAGGTAAATTCAGACCACGGGTCACTAAACAGATTCATTCAGAAACTGTACAGCTCAGCGAGCTGAAATAAGATCCCTAAAGATGGCGCTTGAAAATGCCGATCGCGAATTCCCCACACTAATAGTGTGCGATTCACATTACTGCGTCCAATCTTACAATAAGAACCTGCAGACTTGGATTCAAAATGGTTACAAAGATCACAAGGGTGCCACAATAAAGCATAAAAAGCTTTGGGAAGAAGCAGTTCTTTTACAGAAAGAACTACAAAAGACTCACGTGATACATACACTGAGTCATCAACGTGATGGCGTTCACGTTGCAGGGAATTCATTGGCTGATAGAGCCACAGAGGCGGCTGGTCAACCGGCTTCCGTTGCCACTAAAAAGCGTTCAGAAAAACAAATAGATGCAGAAACCATGCTGGCAGTAAAAGCCTCATCAAAAGGCGACTATGCGGCACTACCTCTCGACTATCCACTCAATAATACATACATAATTGATGCGAACTCCGTTCCGTTTGCTCGAATCCCTGGAGTGGGGGATAGAGTAATTCCAAACACGAACCGGAGAATCTTCTTGATACAAGAAGCACACATGGGACTGGGTCTGAGGCACCAAGAGATCCTGAAATCTCTGATAGAATTACAATCACAATACTGGTGGCCGGGAATGAGCGTAGAAATTTACAATATTGCAATAAATTGTGAGGACTGCAACAGAGATCGCAGTTGTGAACCGGACCAGGTACCAGCCCAGACACCACTTTTAGACAGCATCAGGCTATCTATGCGCAGACGTCCGACCGGACAAATGCGGTCCCATAATTATTAAGACTAGATTCACTAAGGATGTGGCCCCAGCACTCGGCTGACGCCAGAACTGTTGTAAAAGATTTGCGAGTCTTTATCGGCACATACGCAATTGGCATGCTACATTCTGATCAGGGTTCTGAATTTAGCTCTCGAGCTTACAAAGAGGCCATGAGCAGCATGGGCATTGCATTGCGGTACTCTTCTCCCTTCCATCCGGAGGGAAATGCGGTTGTGGAAAGAAAAAACTGTGACATAAAGCAATCTATAACGGCGAGGGTATTAGGTTCGGGTGATGGGTGGGTCAAACATCTAACAAGTGTCCAATGTAGTCTTTACAATCTGCCAAGAAATTCTCTAAAGGGTTTCACTCCATACAAACTATTGTTCGGCACTAGAATGAAAATCCAGGATTTAGATTGTCATACTTCAGTGGTAGAAGAAAAAACCTTTGATATCAAAGTTCGTTTGGCTGTTTTACAGGAATTGAATGAAACAAGAAAAAGTCCAAGTAACATAAAGTCCAAGTAACATAAAGCCACTGAAGAACCACCTGTCCCAGCAAGACCTGTCTGGATTCCAAAGATTGGGGATCTGGTCAGAGAAAAGATCGCGGTGAAGAAGGAATTTGGGCCTTCTTATAGAAAAGAAGTACCTGTCTTAGCTCTGAGCGGAACAAGATCAGTAGTACTACCGCCACTTGCTGGTAAAAAGGAAAACAGAGTTGTTTCCATCGACCTGGTGAAACCACTAGTATGTGGCCGATAATAAGTAGGAGGCCCAGTGGACTCCAAAGAAATAGCAGAAGACCAAATCTTGCTACAATACAAGAGGTTCAAACTGAAAGACTAATCACCTTCGATAAACCATCAGTGAATAAAAAAAACTATGCAACAAAGCCATGGAACTTGTGCCTCTTGAAACCCAACTTGCAACAGTTCAAGAAACACCAGTCTACAACGATGTATCCTCGGACTATATGAATGTAACAAAAGAGAATGCAAAGATCAATGGAAATCCGGAAACAATCCCACCAATTGGCAGAACTGCATCTGGCTACTTTATCAACTTTGATGACTTTTCCGATGATCCGATTGAACATGGAGACAAGCCAGCAACAAAAACTTTCAAAATGAAAATTAAAGAACTTTTTCATCAACTCAAAGAAACATATCTGATTTTTCCTTGGATTGAACTATGGATTGTGTTAGGTGTACTTATCCTTCTATTTTGGCTAATCCTAGTTTTAATTTTGGGTACATTTATTGATGCAAAATACAGTACAATGGACACAGCAAGTCAGAACATCAACTTGGTCCTGAAACCACACAGATCCTCTCACATAGAGAAAAGAGAACTATCATCAGTGAACATCAGAGCAAAGCCTATACCTGGTGGGATAGCATGGGACAGAACTGACTATGAAATCTATGGCCCGGTAGAACTCTTGAAGTATCCACACCAATCCAAGATTTCATTAAGTGACTTTGTGACACCAAGTTCTTTCTCTGATGATTGGGACTTTGAAAACATTAATAATATGATGTCAGATTTAGAAATGTCAGCAAAATTTACAGAACATGATTATTTATGAAGAGATGTACTGTTATAACTACTATGGTCACCATTATCTGCATAAATCTGCAAATCCTAGAAATGTTTTTACTTGCAGTCAGTGGGAACATTGTCCAACACCGCCAATAGACAGTTCAAAAATGTTTTAGGAAAAATTCCCATACTTTTCAGGGTTTAATCATACTGATCCAGAAATGATTTATTTCAAGATGTTAAATAAGACAGGAATGAAAAACATGCTGACAAATACTAATTTGATTTATTCTGTAAAATTTTATGACAAAATGTCAACATTTGGTTTTGAGTTTTGGAAAAACAACTTTAAAACAAAAACAATCTGGGGAACAAAAGAATGGCAGGTACAAGGTCTAGAAGCATTATTCCGAGCCTGCATGATCCCAGAACAAATTATGTTCCTGAATGACACAATTCAGCAAACAACCTGTCTTGGCTTAGCTAAGATAAAAGATTTAAACAACCCATCTATACCAAAACCTATGCCTGATAGAAACACCACTACAGATGAGGGGTTAGACGTGTCCTATATTTTAAAACAAAACAGAACAAATCCTGATTGGAACAAATGGTTGATCTGGCCCATAGACACAAATATCTGTCAAAATAGATTAAATAGATTCCTGAACAAAATACAGGGGTTCAAACAGAACAGGCCAGACCCTAGATACTCCCAGAGACAACATCCAGGGATAGTAACAACATATAGTGTAGGAGAACTATGCCTTGACTGGCTACAGAAATCCACACTTCCCGAAATAAAGCAACACTTAACTTTACTTAAAGAAGGTGCTGACTTGCGAAATTTCATAATGGGACCTCGCAAACAGCATCAAAAACGTTTCATATACGCCGGTATATACGCAGCTTACAATGAAGCTTGGAAATTGAAACAAATTGAAACTGCAGACAAAATACGGGAAATTGACCGTATCAATTTGGAGAAATCATTTTCTGTAGTGGACAATGGGTTAACAACTCTGTCCTCCAGAATCTATTCACTGGACAGCATCGTATCATCTGCTATTGATATTATAGAGCCGGACATGCTAATGTTACAACATGGCCAGTCCCAATTACGTTCAATTGTACAGCTAGGTTGGCCGTTACAAAACCTGCGTTCAGGCTATGTGCCATGGTGTTTAATCAACACAACGTCATTGTTTTCTATCTTTAACCTTACTGATAAACAAATCAGTTTGGCACAAAAAGGAGCAGACTATACGATACTGAGCATTGAAAAACTTGAGAGATTACCATTGACAATGTCAGAAAGACCTGTCATTGAATGGATAATACATGGGACCATTTCAATCCCGATAACAACTTTTCAGTTTCAATACTGCAAAAAATATATACCAGCAGACCTGTATGAAAGGCTGGGTAAAGGATACATCAAATCGACCTGGAATTTACCTTATACACACAAATTTTACAGTGAAGGGAAAAAAGAGGTATTTCTTAGTGGTAATGATTGTAAAAAATGACTAAGCAGTATACTCCTGTGTCAATGTATTAAGTTGCAAAGGGCCTGTGAAGGATCTTCTAACAACCTTTCATGTCATCTTCAGGGCACCCCTACTACACAGATAGAGCCATTTTTCAGACAGCTTTCCAACGTTAGCTACGTTTTAATAAGTGATCACAGCTGCTGTGGAATGGTGCCAGGAAGAGCCTATCTCGTAACTGTGACAATATGGCCTTCTGTGAATATCTCTTCTATTTGAATTGATACTTTAAGCAGAATGAAGTCTATTCTTTTACAGACAACTGTGCCTTTAACCTCGTCCAAAGAGACATATGACCTGCAAGTTGCAAGGACAACGGCAGAGATACATACCCTATTATCGACAAATTGCCCGGTGCATTCCGTAGAAATGTTAAGCCAAATCTTACACATCTCAGATACCAGTGGCATCGCACATGTATTTAAGACAATTATTTTGGGACTGCTAACACCCTTCGAAGCAGTTCTTGTCATCTTCCCGAATTTTGTGCATTCGCTCTTCGGTGGCCTGCCTCTTATTTTGGGACTCGTAGCAGGAATTTTATTTTTTTTCCTTCTGCTCCGATATGGCAAGCCAAGTCACAGACAAAACTCTGGCTACGATGGAAGAAACAATCCTAGCAATACGATATCAAAACCGTATCACTAAGGTCCTCGGACTGGCCCGGCTAAGAGATCTGAATACTACCTGGTTTCTTTCATTCAGACCAATTTGGCAAAATTGCATCTTACCTGTGCTTTGATGTCTGCTATGCAGAGAAGAATGCATGTTGGATGTTTGTCTTACACTACCATCAGCAGTACCAATGGATATCGACGCTTTGCTTTGTCCAGTAACGACTCATGCAATGTGTTGTCCCCAGCGGCTACTATTAAGTGGTGGTGAGGTACGAGATGAAAGGAGCACCACACAGGTACAACCTTCTGTGAACATTGCTGATCCTGACATCGATGATGGCAATGCATCGCACATTTGCACTATTTCCACCTTTTCGGAGTTGGCCCAACTTTGACCTACTGTTGTTGACAAATTTTTTACTGGTCTATCAGAAGTAATGTTCTCCCCTAACAACGAAAATAATATTTGGAAGAAACGAGCACACAGCTTTCCCTGAACTCTGAATTCGGCCTTCAATTTTGATAAACAGAACTCCAAATAGACAGTGACACTATTTTTTTTCGCCCTTCCCGAGAACGAAATTATTTTTCCCTAAATTTCCAAAATATTTACAGTTTTTTGGCACATGGTACTCTGCTTAAAGTAGAACTATTCTTAGAGAACAGAAGTTCTATTTTTAGAGACTCTAGAGACAATATTTTGAATCAGCCTCTAGCATATGTACAATCTTGTATAAATTTGTGATAAAATGGTCTCGACCTTTTTTTCTGTATTCAGAGCCATTTCATAAATGTAATTTTCGCAATTCATTCAGCCAATATTCATATTTACATTTTCCTGAATGATAACTCTGCTTCAAAGCGTACAGTATAATACTCATTTCATGTATCCATACCATTTCAAATGCATTTCATTGTATGTTGGGGTGGGTTGGAAACACATGCATACCTATATGTTTAAATATAGCTTAGTATTTAGTAATGATGGACATTATACGTGGAGTGGGTGTTGTGAATGTATCTAGGACCCTAATTAAATATTCCAGATTCATGCCCTTATGCGGTTATGATAAATCATGTCCTAATGAAGGCATACGAATCTTACCCATATTCAGCCATAGCCCACGCAGCCCAAATACGGCAAGGCTACTTCCTTAGATTCCTAGAGAGCACAACGAGTTCTTTCGACACACCAAACCTGCAGCAACTTGGGAATTCCCCATGTCTTTGTTTTGATTTGTCATTGAACTCCTGCGAGCACTAAAGGAACAGTCAGTGATTAGTGACATCTTTTATTGACGTCTTATGTCCAACCTTACGTCAAACATGGCACCTTCCAGGTATAAATGTATAAATATACCAACACTTGCCTTAAGCAAACACACAGTGGTGTGGAGCAGAGCGGATATCTACTTATCCGAAGCCCAGCTGATGCGAGAGCCGAAGGAAGCCGCCCCTCCCCTTTGACACACTGGAGAAGCTGCCTTTTCTCACGCCGAGAAATCCAGCTCCGGTGTTTTCCAGTCACCCTTGCGGGTGACTGGGAGATCGAGTCCTGAGAAACGAGATACAAGACCTCCTTTATTCTATAGCCAAGGTACGGAGCTGATTAAAACCTTAGAGAGAACTCTTGATTCAGATTCTTGGCAAAAAACCCAACCTAACTTAAAACTGCAACTTACTTACTCCTTCCCACGTATTAGGCTTAGGTCAGGTACACCGGGGTAGGCGTATCTTAGAAACACCAGTTGAGTTTGTTAGTCAATGTTTTTATGTATGTAAATATTTTATCCGTTTTAAAGTATCATATGGCTAAGAAACCATATCAATGCTTTTACAGTATTATTTTATAATACTCCTTTTACTGTACGCTCTTTACTTCATGATAAGTTTTACAATTGTGGCAATTCATTTCTTTTGCATGAGAAAGAAGACTGCTCAATAAAATAACACCTTTTATTGAAAACGCCCGTTTCTCTATTTCTCTGCACTCTGGTGGAACTAAGCATGCACAATTGACTGAGTGAAATAGCTGTCTATTGTTTTCACACGACTCTGGAGATACACTCCTTATTCTGGGGGAGCAAAGTTGTCATGCTATATGGTTGTCAGAAGCTAATCCCTTGTCTAAATCAGGGAAGTTAACACCTCCCAATTCATTTGAGAAAGTTTCTAGTGACCTCTGAGCTAGCTGGCAAAAAACTAATTAAGTCTAACATAGTCAGTAGAGACCTAGATGACCTCAGTCCTACGTCTACACTGCTGTTTATGTTATTCCAATGCGCAGAGCCTATTGGGAATATTGGAACTACACTACAGGGTAGCAATGTGCTTCATAAATACCATAAACAAAAACAAGCAATACAAAACCCTGAATCGCCAGGCAGACCGGGCCACCCACAATGCCCCAATATGACCACAGTGTGCCAGGCCTCTGCTGATCTCTTCTTGTCACTTTAATCAGACGCTAGTGGCTGTAAAATGTTGTCACACCTCTCCCGGGGCATTAGCATGATCATTTATCACTGGTCTGCCATATCTCAAGTGGCATGGGTCCCAGACATTCAACTAGCCACTACAGATGCCTCTGGTGGGGACAGCCTCACCTGTCACTGCTCCACATCCTAAAGATGCATCCCAAGGCCAGTCACATCACTTCAGTGTCCTCTGGGGACAGGCTCCAGCCCTCCTCACAGAGACTGACCTCCATGGGCCCTCAATACACAGCACAACACCGGATGGCAGTTCATGCGAGGCTTGGCCTACCTTCAAGTGGAGCTTGACAATCCGATTTTCCAGACACTCCCACGATTTACCTTAGCAATTGGGACCATGGGGAGGAAACCACATCCACAGGTCAGCAGGGGCTCTCACTTAGCGGGCCTTGCCTGCCACTCACCTCTCCTGGGCCAGGCCGGACTTTGCCTGCCACTCACCTCTCCCAGGACAGGCGGGCCTTGCCTTCCACTCACCTCTCCCGGGACAGATGGGGCCTTGCCTGCCACTCACCTGTCCCGGGTCAGGCAGGGCCTTGCCTGCCGCTCACCTCTCCCTGGCCAGGTGGGCCTTGCCTGCCGCTCACCTCCCGGGGGCCAGGCGTGGCCTTGCCTGACGCTCACCTCTCCCGAGACAGGCGGTGACTTGCCTGCTGCTCACCTCTCCCAGGACTGGCGAGGCCTTGCCTGTCGCTCACCTCTCCTGGGACAGGTGGGGCTTTGCCTGCCGCTTACCTCTCCCTCCCAGTCGGGGCCATGACTGCGCTGACCTTTCCTTTGCCAGGCGGGCCTTGCCTGCGGCTCACCTCTCCCACGCCAGGCTAGGCCTTGCCTGCCACTCACATCTCCTGTGAATGGTGAGGCCTTGCCTGCCGCTCACCTCTCTCAGCCCAGGCAGGGCCTTGCCTGCCACTCACCTCTCCTGGGACAGGGGGCCTTGCCTGCCGCTCACCTCTCCCTGGCCAGGCTTGGGCCTTGCCTTTCACTCACCTTTTTCAGGCCATGCTTGGCCTTGCCTGCCACTCACCTCTCCTAGGAAAGGCGGGGCCTTGCCTGCCGCTCACCTCTCATGGGCCAGGCGGGGCCTTGCCTGCCGCTCACCTCTCCCGGGACAGGCGGTGACTTGCCTGCTGCTCACCTCTCCCGGGACTAGCGAGGCCTTGCCTGTCGCTCACCTCTCCTGGGACAGGTGGGGCTTTGCCTGCCGCTCACCTCTCCCTGCCAGTCGGGGCCTTGCCTGCGCTGACCTTTCCTTTGCCAGGCAGGCCTTGCCTGCCGCTCACCTCTCCCGGGACAGGCGGTGACTTGCCTGCT
The DNA here is from genome assembly GCF_964263255.1 of Lissotriton vulgaris. Lineage (NCBI taxonomy): Eukaryota > Metazoa > Chordata > Amphibia > Caudata > Salamandridae > Lissotriton > Lissotriton vulgaris. Next base: position 221,929,586 of record NC_141685.1, read on the forward strand.
GCTCACCTCTCCCGGGACTAGCGAGGCCTTGCCTGTCGCTCACCTCTCCTGGGACAGGTGGGGCTTTGCCTGCCGCTCACCTCTCCCTGCCAGTCGGGGCCTTGCCTGCGCTGACCTTTCCTTTGCCAGGCAGGCCTTGCCTGTCGCTCACCTCTCCTGGGACAGGTGGGGCTTTGCCTGCCGCTTACCTCTCCCTGCCAGTCGGGGCCTTGCCTGCGCTGACCTTTCCTTTGCCAGGCGGGCCTTGCCTGCTGCTCACCTCTCCCATGCCAGGCTAGGCCTTGCCTGCCACTCACATCTCCCGGGACAGGTGAGGCCTTGCCTGCCAACTCACATCTCCTGTGAAAGGTGAGGCCTTGCTTGCCGCTCACCTCTCCCAGGCCAGGCCTTGCCTGCCACTCACCTCTCCCGGGACAGGTGAGGCCTTGCCTGCCACTCACATCTCCTGGGAATGGTGGGGCCTTGCCTGCCGCTCACCTCTCTCGGCCCAGGCAGGGCCTTGCTTGCCACTCACGTCTCCTGGGACAGGCGGCCCTTGACTGCGCTCACCTCTCCCTGGCCAGGCGGGGCCTTGCCTGCCGCTCACCTTTCCCAGGCCATGCTTGGCCTTGCCTGCCACTCACCTCTCCCGGGACAGGTGAGGCCTTGCCTGCCACTCACCTCTCCTGGGACAGGCGGGGGCCTTGCCTGCCGCTCACCTCTCCCGGGCCAGGAGGGGCCTTGCCTGCCGCTCACCTCACCGGGTCCGCAGACAGCAGAGGGAAGTAGGCCATCACCGCACTCAGGCCTCAGGGTGGCTGGCGGACCTGAAAGACCTGCACTCTGCTCCCCTGGTCCTCTTTGCTTGCCTCGGCAGCCGGGAGTCACACCACAGAGTCGGCCCAGTTGGTATCATTCCTCACTGTACTGACTGCAGAGGGGAGCAGGCCGCACACAAGAAACAAGGCCCCGCAGGCCCAGGACGCCATCTCTGTTCTCAGGCCCCAGAGCAGTCGTAAGGGCCTGGGAGCCCCGCTCTGCTAAGTTCGCGCAGGGAGGCAATCTGAGCCTGCATGGATGTTGGCCCCCATCCCCACTCCACATCTTATCTTATCTTATCCTATCTTAGGGGATTCTTGTATAGCGCACTGACATCGAAAGGTTTCCTGGCGCTGGCTGAGTGCCAATGAGATGAAGAGACGGGGGTCTAGCCAGTCTGTGTGAAGAGGTGAGTTTTCAGGAGTTTTCTGAAAGCCAGAAGGGAATTGGCAGATTTAAGAGGGAGAGGCAACTGGTTCCAGAAGGCGGGGGCAAGGTAGGCAAATCTGCGACCGCCGTTTTTTTTTAGTTTGGTAGCAGGGACAGCTAGCAAAAGGCGATGGGAGGAACGAAGATTGCGTACCGGACGGTAAGGAATGACCATGTCTTCTTTGGGTGCCTCCCTAGCCGGAGATGCACCGCAGCATCAACCTGGCCGTTCCTCCTTCTTGCTATAGGAAGAGTCCCCGCTCTTACCAGCGGGCAATCAGTGGCCCAGTAATGTCAGAGAATACGAGGGCAGTTGAGGTGTGTAGTGGTGATGTGATTCTAGCAAGAATGTTTTGTACGTAATGTAGAAGATTCATTATGTAACAAAGAACATATTGCTTTAAATGTAAGATCTGGAGTCTTCTTCAGTCTGGAGTTCGATGAGCTGCTTCAGTTGCTTGTATGGCTCCGGACTGAAGAGGCGCTCCTTCTGTGGGTGAAGTACTCTTAATAAAAACTACTTAAATCAAGATACGAAGTCCTTTGGATTATATATTACTAATCTTCTACATATTGGCGACGATCGGGATTTCTGCTTCACCCACTGACCCACGCAGCAGTTTTGAATATTTCGGATTTTCCTGGAAATTTATCTTCGGATTAATTGCTCCGATATGGCGTTTATGTGACTGACTTGCATGGATTTCACTTTTCAACACGACTTTGTCGGCATCCTGTGACTTAAGAAGTTTTATTTTAAAAAATTGCGGCGTCACGGTAGGATTGGCCTGAAACGTGTATGTGGAATGCTTGTATAAGTCAAGATAACTTTAAAATTACACTCGGAAGTGTGATTACGCCATCTAATGACTTTCTATGTCATAGATTTAAACTTCGCAAAGAGTAGTTACTACATGTAAAAGAATTGGGAAACCCCGGTTTACTGGTATGCACAGGTTGTTTTTCTTTTGGATCGTTTGAAAACATTCAAATATCGCGCTTTACTTGAGGGACTTGTGACATCCAGTTTCTCCTTCCACACTTTCTGTATTCTGATCTGATATTTCACGGAATGTTTGGCATTCCTGGAAGACGTTGTGTTCCTTAAGCGTTCTGAAAGTCATCCGACACAGTGGCTGCGAGCGTGACTACGTCAGAACGTTTGACTTTGCTACCGCACGTTGTGATACTTAAGCACGCTGAAAGCCATCCAGCTGAGCATAAGTGAACGTGCCTCCATTTTGGTTCCGACATCGTCCATATTTGACTCTTCGTTTGCCAACCACGTACTGTGCTACAGTTAGAAATGGACTATTTACATAATGAGTGAACGGAGAAAGGATTCGGCTTCAACCTTTATTTATTTATTTCCAGGACATCTTCAAGTTATGTTATGTTATGTTAGGGAGTATTTATATAGCGCCTATCACCGCCGGTCTCTAAGCGCTTACCAGAAAAAACATAACACACTAATGCCCCTAGAACCCTCAGTTGTTCCACCTCCTATAATGTCATGAAAGCCCTTCTGAAAAGATACGTTTTTAATTTCTTTCTGAAGGGTAGAAGCTGCGATTTCTCTTTCAAGGTGGGTGGGAGCTCATTCCACAATTGCGGGAGAAGCACAGACAGGGCCCTGCCTCCTTTGGTCTTTAATTTGAACCTAGGTTGAATCAGGTTGGAGGTTGTTCCTGAGCGCAAAGGTCTCCCGGGAATGTATCTCTTCAAACGTTGCTTAATGTACTCTGGGGCTTTCCCAAAAAGTGCCTTATGGGCCACACAGAGACATTTGAACTGGACTCGGAATTTCACTGGAAGCCAGTGCAGCTTCTGAAGCAGGGGGGTTGCGTGCGAGTTTCTAGGCAGAGAATGGATCAGCCTGGCTGCATCGTTCTGTATTACCTGCAGCTTCCTCAACAGCTCGTGTAGCAAGCCCAGATATAAGGCATTGCCATAATCAAGTCTCGAAATGACTGTGGCGGATACGATCGATTGCAGGGTGGAGGCAGATAAGATGGGAACTAGCTTACGCAATTGCCTCAACACACCTATGCAGGATCCGACGACAGCAGAAACTTGAGGGGCCATTGAGAGGTCTGCATCAATCCTTAACCCCAAGCTTTTTACTACGGTACCAGGAGACGGGGTGGTTCCCAACTCGGGGGGCCAATACAGGTCACTACAGGGATCCTCTTTGTTCCTGATCACCAGCACCTATGTTTTATCAGCATTTACTTTCAACAGATTGTTAGTCATCCAGTTGACTGTGAATGAGAGCAGATTCCTCACTCATTCCTGGGCTTCTATGGTGTTATCCAGCCGGACTAAGAGCTGAGTATCATCTGCGTAGTTAAAAATTTCGCAGTTCATACTCATAAGCTCCTCCACTTATGGTTGTAGATAGATATTGAAAAGCAGGGGGGATAAGGCCGACCCCTGGGGCACCCCCCAGGTCACGTCGCAGGTCTCAGACAGTTGGTCTCCTAGCTGCACTCTCTGGGTTCGACCTGACAGGAAGGATTCTAGCCACTTTAGCACCTGGCCTGTGATCCCCAATTTCGCGACACGGTCCAGCAAGATGGTGTGGCAGACCGTGTCGAAGGCCGCCGATAGGTCTAATAGAATCAGGGCACACGGCTGCTTGTTATCTGCCCTGACTCTCAGCTCATCGGCGACCGAGGCCATGACTAGTTCTGTGCTGTGTTGGGGCCGGAACCCAGCCTGCCTGGTGTGAAGGAGATGGTATTCTTCCAGATGGCCGGCTAGAGTACTGAGGACGTGCTTTTCTAAGATCTTGCTGAGAAAAGGCAACTGCAAAATGGGCCTGTAATTTTTTAAGGCTGTCGTGTCCGTTCCTGCTTTCTTTAAGAGTGGGGAGACCCTGGCTTCTTTCATCTGGGTAGGCAAATACCCTGATTTATGTGAGTTATTCAGTAGATTCAGTACCTGGGGCTGAAAGCCTGGCAGGGCCATTTTAAAATCTTTGGGGGGACATGGATCTTTATTGGAGCCTGATTTAATTTGACGGACCAGTTCCACTAGGCACTTGTCGTCGATGGGAGGGAAGCTGTTCAAAGTCATGGATGGCACCTGAGCAGTCTGGCTGGGCAGCATGGTTATAGCTGGCCGTGCCTTGATGTCAGAGATGATGTCCTGTACCTTCCGTAGGAAGAAGGTTTGAAAGGAATCACAGTCAGGTTGATCTTCCGCCGAGATTTTCCCTTCTCGTTGTGTGAGTTCCCTTAGAATCGTAAAGGTCTCTCGCTGAATGTTAGTTGCCTCCCTTATTCTTCCCTCATAGAAAGCAGCCTTTTTTTCCAGGATGTCTGCCTTGAATTCTAAGAGCAAAGTTTTGAAAGTTTCGGCCTCTGATTGACTATAATGGAGTCTCCACCTTCTCTTACGAAGGGCTTGCTTCTTCTTTTTCAAGGAGGCATCAAACCATGGCGCTCCTTTCCCTTTAGTTCTAGTGCTCTCCATCTGCTCAGGGACAAGTTTGTCCAGAGCGGTGAACATCCAGGTCTCTAACATCCTAACATCATGGTCTAGGTCTATACCATTCATCTTAGGAGGGGTAAAAGAGAGCAGGGTCGTGGTTAGGAGGTTGGCTTCCACCTTACTCCAGGATCAAATTTTTCTCCGTGATTTATTTGGGGCAGCCCTCACAGGGTCGCCTGGAATCCAGCATTTTATCAGAAAGTGATCTGACCAAATGCATGGACTATTGTCCGTTATTTCTGTGTTAGGCAGGGAGGACCAAACAAGGTCCACTGTATGGCCTTTCATGTGAGTTGGACCCACCACTAACTGTTGCAGATTGAGCAACGAAAGATTAGCTTTGAACTCAGTCTCCGTGGAGCCTCTGGGTACCTTGTCCCAATGGTAATTGAGATCGCCTACCACCAGAAGGGACTTATATCTGGTGGCCAGATCCGTTAAAATTTCAAAAAGGACGTCATTGAAATCCGGAGAACTTTGCGGCGGGCGATAGACCACCAGTATTACTATACATGAGGATTTAAGCGAGACTTTTATCCCTAACAGCTCTGCACTGGCACAATTTTGTGCTACAATCTCTTTCACTACGAGGCATTTTTTATACAAAAAGGCTACACCCCCCCTTTACAATCATTTGGACGATTATGTCAAATTGCGTCATAGTCTGGGGGTAGGGCAGCCAAAATGTCAGGCATAGAGGCAGAGCCCAGCCATGTCTCTGAGAGAGCAAGGATATCAATGTCTCCATCGAGCAATAGGGAGAAGACTTCTAGATGGTGCTTTTGTAAAGAGCGCGTATTAAGTGTCGCTAATCTAAGGCCATGTGACTGCCGGCCATTCAAAGTCGGGAGAGTCCTGGGGCCAGTACCTGTGGTCTGCAGCAGGGCCTCAGCTTGCAAGTTGGCCAAAGTACTTTCATCTAGACGGATAGAGTCTGTCTTTAATGCCCATAAAGCATCGGGCGAGTATGTACGAAATTGACCAGAGTTTAAGGCCCCTGGGCCCGTAAGTAAGATATTTTTAAAGTCATTTTGGATTACTTTTTTCCATTTTTCAAGGAGCAACTTATTTCAGGTGTCATAAAGGATATTTATTTCTTCGGTGACACCACACCTTAAGAGAAGCGTGTCTTCTGTGATTTATTTGAAGTACCTTGTGACAATTTATCTGCTTAGTGAATTATATTCAAATTGAGTGTTCTGGTGATATACTCACTTTTGTATTAACATGTCTTCAGTGCGTGAAGTCACACAACCACGTCCATTCTTGGATAAGCCAGGAAAACTAGCAATGTTGTGGGCAGCATGGTTTGGGTTATTTGAATATCATATAGTAGCTATAGAGGCTGCTGAATATTCTCCGCCACGTAAATTTGCATTATTGTTTGGTAGATTAGGTTTAGCTGCTCAACGCATTTTCAACAGTTTAACACCAATTCCTCCTTCTTCTGGACAATCTAGAGATAGACAATGGAATGTTTATTTAGAAGCTTTTGCCAGATTAAAAAAACAATTTGAGGAATCTCCCAATATTATGTTGGAAAGACATCATTTTTATAAACGAAAACAGGAGGATGAAAATGTTTTCGCATTTTCATGCGATTTTGGTCCACTTTTAGATAATTATATCGGAGATAATTCATATTTAATTGTTCTTCACCTAAAATTAAGGAAAGGATGCTTAGTTGTAAAAATCCTTCACTTTCAGAAGGTATAGATTTAGCTCTGAGGATTGAAATATCCGTACTTTTCACCAAGGTTATGATGTCAGATTCAACTCCCAAAGTAAATGTAATTTCTGAAGAATATAATGAAGAAGGTTTATGTGCAGTTGGGGGTATAGACAAATCGATGAAATCTTCTCAAATGAAAACTCAAAACTATTTACGTGTGGTTCTTAATTTCATACAGGGAATTTGAAAGGCTGTCCAGCTTTGAACAAACGTTCTATTTGCAAAAAAACAGGCCATTTTCAGAAAGGTTGTAGATTTCAAAAGAAATCTGTATATAGAGTGGACATGGATGAATGCTCAGAGTCTTTAGACAACCTTTTATTGACTCTTGATTCTGATGATGAACCAATACAGATTAAAGGTCCCTTATGTGATTCTACTATTAATGGAAGTGAGCTACAAGTGATGGCAGACTCTGGTTCGCCTATCACCATTCTTCGTGAAACAACTTTTTATGAAAACTGGGGCAAAGAAAAAAGGGACATATTATCAAGACAGGCGATAACAGTATTGCCGCTTTAGCGGCAGAAAACTGCAGCTAAAACGGCGATAATGGGCTTGATAATATGCTCTGTGGATTTCCAATTGAAGCCCATGTTGGATGTCCTTCACATCTAACATTGGATTTAATTGGAATTCCATAAAGCATATTATCAAGCCCATCATCTCGGTTTTAGTGGCAGTTTTCTGCCGCTACAGTGGCGATAATTTTATCGCCTGTCTTGATAATATGCCCCTTACTTTATTACAAACAGATGTGAACACAAGCATTTGGGGAAAAGGATATTGACATACTAGGGTTCTTCATAGGCAATTTGCAAGTGTTAAAAAGAACAATTTGTACAAAAATGTATGTAGCAATCAAAGGGAAGAACATGGTAGGTTGGAAAGACTTAGCGAAAATGGGTTTGTATTTGGTACCTGGTGATGATAATCCTATAAAAGTAAGAGAATTGCCTATTTGCTATGTGCAAGTTGATCGTTTGGATCTGATAAATGAGTTCAAAAGTGTTTTTAATGATAAAATTGGTGTGGTGAAATGCGTTGAGCACTGGATTAGATTATAACCTGGTGCATTACCTGTGGCACATAAGGTCCGTCCTGTACCTTTAAGTGTGAGAGGAGAGTTAAAAAAATGCTTGATGATTTGTGTTCTCCTGAAATTATTCAACCCACTTAGTCTTCCCAATGGGTCGCCCCCATTGTCATCGCTCGAAAAAAAAACGTCGAGATTAGGTTGTGTGTGGACCTCAGGGGTCTAAATAAAAACATTAAAGTGGACTGTCATCCTCTTCCCAGGAACCACAAACTGTTGTCAAATTTAGGAGGGGCTAAATGGTTTTCTTTAATAGATTTATAGTCTGCCTACCATCAAATTTCTTTGTCCAAGGAATCCCAAGAGCTGACAACCTTTATTACTCCATTTGTTGCTTTTACATTTCTAAGGCTTCCTTTTAGGCTAGCATCGGCGGCCAGCGTCTTTCAAAGACTTATGGATATTTTGTTTAAAGAACTGAATGGAGTCCAAGCTTATTTGGACGGACGACATTTACATTTTTGCCAAAAGTCTGAATGAACATAATATTTTATTGAGAAAGGTTCTGTCTTTATTGGGGAAGCGTGGCATGACAGTAAGAGAGGACAAATGCAAATTTGGTACTTAGGACACACAATTTCGGAATTAGGCATTAAACCAGCATTTTCAGTGGAAAGGGCTCTGAAAGAGGCAAAAGCTCCCTATGAAAAAGACTCTCTACGCTCATTTTTGGGACTAGCTGAGTATTATGCTAGATTTGTGATCAATTATGCCCAAGTGGTGGAACCACTCCGCATGTTGCTAAAATAGGGAAAAAATTTGAATGGTCTGGAGAGCTTGATGAAACGTTTCGCAAAGTGAAGGATTTAATCATCTCAGCTCAGGCACTTCACACTTTTAGAAATGACTGCACAGTCATTTCAGTGGATGCAAGCATGAATGGCTTAGAGGCAGTATCAAGTCAAGAAGTTGATGGCAAGGAGCAGACAGAAGCTTTTACCTAAGAGATCACTTAGACAATTCGAGCGCCACAATAGTACTATCGAACGGGAGGCGTTGGCCTGTGTTTGGGTGGCTCAAACATTTTAAATGTAAACTTGTAATTTTATCAAACCATTAACCTCTTTCTTTTATTTTTAGCAAAATGGCAGGGAATAGCAATCTGTCTCCGAGACTAACTAGACTTGTGTCTAAACTTCAAGAGTATAATTTCGAGTTGAAACACATTGCTGGGGGAATTTTTTTTCGAGCAGACTGCTTATCTAGAATGTTAATGGAAAAAGATGATGAAGATGATTTGATAGAGGAGGATGTTGAATGTGTGACTGTGATCACTGCTATTGATGAATGGAGTCCAATAATTTCAGAAAATGTATGGAGAGAAGCTAGTTCGAAAGATTCCATCTTATCTAAAGCAATGGAATTTTCAACTACAATTTGACCTGCGGTAAGAAATTTATCAGGTGAGTTGAGAAATTTTGCTCAAGAGGCAAGATGGCCGACGCTGGATTGCTGTGAGCAGTCGCACCTTTCCCCTCTCCAGCCTTAAAGACTAAGAAGCATGATTTTGAGATGCTGAAATCCACGGATATCCTGAATTTTTTGAATGGCACCTGAATGGGCAGTATACGGTGATCCCGAGCTACCCGGAGTGTTTTATCCAGGATCTGCCGTGAAACACATTCAAAACTACTACCGAGTTATTGCCTGGCTTAAAAGAGGTGCTAGAAGCCTGATGAGTGTGTTTGGGCTCGGGCTTAAAAAGAAACTATTGGTGCAGCAGGCACAAGCACAAGCGACTAAAATGCTAGCAAGAACGTCAAAACAAGAAAAGCAAGAAAAGCAAAAAAAAGAGAAGGAAAAGAAGATGCCGGGTGGAGTAGCTGTGAATACGGAGGGTATGAGTAAACCCACACGCAATCCCGGCGCCATCCCTAAAACAGGAATTACTATTGGGGGAAAAAAGAAAACAGAGCAGAAAGCTAAGTCAGCCCCTGACGAACAAGCGAGTACAGCAACACAACGACCAGCAATCCCCAGCAAAGCAGGCAGAAACGAAGAGAAGCAGAAGAGCAAAGAGACAATGATGCGGCAACCTACCGTCACGGAGGCCTTTTCACCGAGACTACCCGCTCAGCATGTGGGGGATACAGCGAGCGTCAGAGGCAGACGGAGCAGTGGCAACAGCGGCATCAGCGGCTCCAATGGACCTGGTAAAGGCGGCGGAAAACCGGGTGTTCAGGAGAGCGTCCTCGAGGACGCTGACGACGCTGAAGGAGAGGTTGCTAGGCAACGCCGCAAGCTCGATACAGGCAGCAAACTGGAGCGCGAATCAAACGCGGACACTCACACGCTGGATCTGTCAGTGCACCCAGAGCAAGCAGAGCGAGGAGATCAGGCGCTGCGCCCAGAAGGTAATGCTATCGACTCTGGGGCTGGAAAAAGAACTAAAACTGGTGAGAGTCTAGGGCAGGCCGTATTCGAATTTGGTAACACGGATATTCTGGGGGCTCTGATGTTAGTGGAAAAAGAGATGAATCTAGCAATGGGGGAGTCCTCCAAAACATGGGGAAGCACCCTTAGCCTTGCAAGCAAAGATGGAGTGTGCGAGGGAATAGAAAAAGCTGAAGGCGGCTCTGCTGAGGGTGATTGCTTTTATTCATTAAATGAGGAATCAGAACTAGAACAGACAAGTGCTGGGAGCACAGAGGAGTGTTCAGGCTCTGGCTCTGACTCCAGTACAGATAAAGATACCACCCTGAAAAAGAAGTCTTTGAAGCTATCCAGGCAGCTGACAGGGGGATTTGAGGGGACCCAGAAGAAACTACTATGGGACTACTCAGCGACCTCGCAGTCATACCAGGAAATGGATGATAATAATCCAGAAATCCCCCCTGCAGGCACAACGCAACAGATTTCCGTAGAGCTTCTATTTAATACTCTTAAGCAGATGCAAGCAAAGGCTAGAACGGAAAGTTGAAGGGCAAGGCAGGACGCTAAAAAAATTCAGAACACAATGAGGAAAATGAATAAATTGTATGATGAATTAGCTGAAAGAGTAACGGAAGCAGAAGAACGAACAGGCAAGTTGGAAGACGATATGGGAGATTTCAAGACATTTAAGACAGATCAAGAAAAACTTTCGGAGGATTTCCAATGGAAGCTGGAAGATTTTGAGAATCGCCAGAGAAGAAACAACATTAGACTTTTGGGTGTGGCAGAAGGGATTGAAGGGCAGGACACAAGGCGCTTCGTGGTGAATATGTTGAAAGGGGCTTTTCCAGAGTCAGATTGGCAGTGGGACAAAGAGATTCAACGGGCACATAGATATCCCTTCACATTGAAGCAGGGAGCAAGAAAAGATGGACAGGGCTCCTTTCCCAGAGCAATTTTAGTAAATGTGGGGAATTTCTTGCTGAGGGAGGAAATTATCGCCAAAGCCAGACCCGATAGTAAGAGGACATTTGATGGTACTTCATTCTTTGCTAGGCCTGATTTCTGCCACGTGACGGTAGAGAGAAGGTGGAGGCTTAGACAGCTGATTGCACCATTACAGGCATTAGGGTCAGAAGCATACCTCCTCTTCCCTGCTAAATTGAAAGTGGTAACAAAAGGGAAAATAAGAATCTTTAACTCAGAAATTAAAGCACAGCAGTTTATTGAAGAGTTGAAAAACAGGAAGGGGGGTTAAGTTGTTGGAAATGATATACCAGGCGGGTGTGTACAAATGTATAGTTTTGTATGACGAGAAAGGATGATTCATGGATTTGGCTTGTGATTATATAGGCAGAGGGGGGAAGCGACTGACGCAATTCAAAAGCGGACACACATAGGTCATTTGTGACCTATTTGCCCGTAAAGGGGGGAGGGAGGTGGAGGGAGGGGAGGGAGCTGAGGGGTGGGGTGGTGGGAGGGAGGGAAAAAATGCACAAATTCTTGATTTTCACTATTTGATTCAGCACAATTGCACATTGTATACATTTAAAAATATATGGTACATAAAAATAACAGGTCTTCACATAAGGAAACTGTGGTATTACGATGTCATGTAAGATCGCTTCTATTAATATTTGCGGACTCAATTGTGTTACTGAGAGAATGAGGGTGGCAGCCTTGTTAAAATCCTTGAAATTTGATTTGGTATGTCTACAAGAGACACACATAGAAGGTACAAGAGGGTATCTATTGGAACAACTTGGGTTTAGATTACTAGCAAATACTAAACAGGGGACAAAAACAAGGGGGGTAGCAGTCTTGGGTAGAAATAGGGAGATAGTAGTAAGAAGAAAGAAAGAGGATCAATGGGGGATGTGGGTGATTCTTGAAATTTGTTTTAAAGGGGAGACCTTAACTTTAGTTACAGTCTATGGCTCTACGGAGGATGATCCAGATGTCTTGCAATATCGAGATATTGAACTAGCTCAATGGCCAGAGCCTATTGTATGCTGCGGGGATTTCAACATTCATGTACCAGATAGCTCCTTTTTGCAAGCTGGAGGAAAGTATAGCGGGAGGAAGAAGAAAGTATATAAGGCTTTGGCAGATCTGGTCTTACATAATTCTCTGATAGACCCTTGGGTCAAGTTACACCCACATGCAGATGGAAGCACATTCTTTTCTGCCCCACATAGGACTCTGGTTAGGTTGGATTATTTCTTAATTTCTAGAACACTACTTCAGGGAACACAAATGGAGAAGCAGCCCCGGATAATTTCAGATCATAGTCCATTGATACTAACTTTGAAAATGGGGCAGGTACAAAATATTAGAACACAATGGACTTTTGAAAGAGCTTTATTAATAGATCCCGCATATAGAGAACATATGGAAAAATGGATTAAATTTTATTGGGAAATTAATAGAGAAACCGCATCACCAGGTGTTGTGTGGGATGCTTTTAAGGCTGGGATAAGGGGAGAGACTATAAGTTTCGTCCTAGCAAAGCAGAAGAAAGAAAGGGCAAGACTAGAGGAAGTAAGACTGAGGCTGATAAAAGAGGAAGAAGACTTAGTCCGGGCTATAACACAGAATCTTCCAATAGAAACACACTTATTTAGAATTATAGCTCTAAAATCAGAAGCAATAGAAGGTATTGCTGAGAAAGAAGCAAATAATTACCTGACCAAGAAAGAGAATGCATACGAATTAAGTGAGAGGGTAGGGCATATTTTGGCTGTGCGCACTAGACTAAGATTGGCTACTTCAGATATAAAAGAGATTAAGGATCATCAGGGCAATATAGTATGTGAGACTGAACGGGTCAGAGAAGTATTTAGGAAGTACTACACTACTCTCTACACTCCTGAGAAGGAAGAAAGCATTGCTGATATAGCAAGATATCTTAGGGAAATTGATTCTCTTAAATTGTCTGAAGAGGGAAGAGAAGAGTTAGAAATGGCACTACATATAGATGGGTTTAATACTGCATTGAGTAGGTTACCATCAGGTAAAGCGGCAGGGCCGGACCAGATACCGGTGGAGTTTTATAAAGTATTTAAAGGCTCACTGACAAACGACATGTTTAACATCATGGTTAAGGCACAAAAGGGAGAGTCGGTCCCTCAATTATGGGGGGGAGCGGACATCATTGTAATTTTAAAAAAGGGGAAGGATCCAAACATTACAGGGTCCTACAGACCGATAACAATGATGAACGCTGATGTTAAAGTATACTCTAAAATCTTAGCCACAAGGTTGTCAGGGATCATTGAGAGCTTGGTAAATCCTGCCCAACATGGATTTATCCCCGGTAAAGGGACACCGCAGCATATTAGGACGGTAGTAACTATGTTCGACGCGACAGGTAACCTGGGAGACCCTATGGCAGCGCTTTTCTAAGATGCTGAAAAGGCATTCGATAGGGTCTCCTGGGAGTACCTATGGCAAACTATGAGGTGGACTGGGATAGGAGAAGGATTCATTAGGGCTATACAGGCGTTGTATAAGGAGCCCACGGCTAAAATAAGAGTTAATAGAGGGTACTCGGCAGATGTTAAAATCGGCAGGGGGACGAGACAAGGGTGCCCCTCATCTCCTTTGTTGTTTGCACTTTATTTAGAACCACTGCTCCGTAGGCTCGAAGTTAACCCACTGATCCCGCCTGTGAGGGTGAATGGTTGTGTGGTCAAATCACTGGCCTATGCCGATGATGTGGCAATACTTACTCCAGATCCTCATTTGACAATTAGTGAAGTCGAAGGTGAAGCTGAGTTTTTTGGACAAATTTCTGGATATAGTCTTAACAAATCAAAGACGCAGATTGTAGAAAATGCACACTCTAGCTGCAATGACCCACGGGTGGTAACCTCAGCAATTTATTTAGGGGTGGCTATCTCATCAGACTTAGATAACATTGTTGAAAACAATATTGCCCCCCTATTATCAAAGGTTAAAACTGATTTGGAAAGGCTAAACAATCTGCATTTATCCTTGGTAGGTACTACTAATGTTATTAAAATGCTAATCCTCCCCAAGTTCCTCTACCTGTTTAGAGCTATCCCCCTTTTTTTTTAAACTAAATGGTTCAATTCATTAGAGATTATTTTGAATAGATTTATTTGGGCACAGGGCAAGACCAGAAGGGCTTACAGATTTAAGGCTTTACCGAGAGAGAGAGGGGGTTGGGGAGTACCTGATTTTAGGATGTATTATTTTGCGGCTGCCCTACAATATATGCAGGGGTTAATAGGAGGGGGTGGTAATGAGCAAAAAGTGACAACCATGTCTACAGAAATTTATGCGGCTGTTCTAGGGGAGGAAGAAGAAAATTGCTTCTTAAAATGCACGGATTATGGGTATTACAAAAGGACCAGATTTAAAACACTTAATGCAGCAGTCAGAATTTGGAATGCTTTTTAAAAAAAGACAGGGCTTGGAAGGTTCAATAGATATACTAGGTTATATAAGAATAGGTCATTCCCTGTGGCAGTCTTCGCTGACAGTACAATGGCTAGTTGGGCTGAACGAGGAATAGTACAGATTGGGGATTTGAGGGATACGGAAGAGATAGTACAGTTTACAGACCTTACGGCGAAATACGATATTGATAGGAGGTCGTTTTTCAAATATCTCCAGGTTAGGAGCTTTTTGAGTAATAAACAAGGAGGACCCGCAGGGTACCAAAAAAACGAAATTATGGAGAAAATACAAGTCTCTGCAGACTGTACAATTAGGAGTTTGTATGCATGTTTTAGTGAAAGGGAAAGTAGATGATATGGAAAAGTACTGTAACAAATGGGTAGATAAATTGAGCATACCGAATGAAATATTTCAGGAGTCACTTGAACTTGCTCGTATGATACTGTGTTCTGCTCCCCTTCAATCCCAGCACTACAAAACTTTGTACTTATTATATTTTACCCCAGCAAGAATAGTAAATGGGAAGGCACTACTGGTATCACCTGCCCGAGGTGCAACTTCCTCGAGGCAGATATAGTTCATGTCTTTGCTACCTGTCCACAACTGTATACCCTGATTGGAAATATAGAACACTTCTTAAATGGATCACTGCGTATACAAATAACCCTTACCCCCCCATTGATATTGCTGGGGATAGACCCTGACAGCAGTCTACAGATTGACTATAGCTAGAGCATGGCTCGATAAAAATCCACCTGTCATGCAAAATTGGCTGGCTAATTTATTAGCGGCTTATAATCTGGAAAAATCTATATATGCTCAGAAAGGGGTAAGGGGTAAAATTAGAGGTTTGAGAATCTGGGAACCTATATCTAGATGGAAAGAGAATATGGGTTCGCAGTAAGACTAAGATTTTTTCTTATTGTAATGAAGAGTTAAAAGATGTACTGTATATATAATAGAATGATTTATTTCTTTGTTTTCATTTTACATATGATTAATATGAAATGTTTAATTGTATAATGTGCAATGTGCAAAATGTGGAAATAATAAAATATATTTAAAAAAAAAAAGAGAAATTTTGCTCAAGTATCTGATGAACTTCCAGTAAAAGATCACATCTTATTAAGGGGTGATACATTTGTTCCTCCAAGTGACCTAAGGAACTTCATTTTAAAAATGTTTCATACAGGTCATTTAGGTGTGACAAAAACTTGTATGAGAATTAAGTTACATTATTGGTGGCCAGGTTTAGACGCTCAGGTCAGATCAATTGTGAATAGCTGTGAGGAATGTTTAGTTTCAGACAAACATTGGAAACTTTTGAAGTTTCCTTTGCATCCTACTCAGTTTCCAGGTTCTGCATGGGATTGGATTTCTCTGGTTCCTATAATGTTTTGCCTGAAAGTAATGAGATACCTAGATTTCTAAATGGATGTACTATAAGTTTGCAGATGCTCCAAATTGAGATAATACCATTGCATTCTCAAAAAGGGTATTTTTATTAGAAGGGGCCCCTCAAGTGTTAAGAGTTAATATTTGGTTAGGTTCAAGGTATGCAATAAAAGCTTGAATTGATGAGAAATTCCATTGTACTAAAAATATGAAACAAGCAAATGATCGTGGTTTAATGTAAACACAGATATACACAGGGGTTTCTTGTTATTTCAATGTATGCATTTGCTAATGCTTGTTTATTTGCTGGCGAAAAGAAACCACTGTAAGATTCCAGAAAATGCATTAGTGCTAGCATGTGTAAACTGTCTGGGGCTCTGATTGTGCAGCATGAGCTCATTAGCATGCAAACAAGTATAAAAGTCGGCTCGGTGTTTAAGCCGACGCTTCGCTTCGTCAGAGCTTCATCACGCACGCAACCCCGGAGGAACCGTCTGCTCGCGTCTTTGTTTCCTGAGATCCTGTCCCTTCCCCAACTAGCTTCCTGAACACCATCCCTCTCCGGTCTGCTCCCTGTCTTCAGATTCCTCCCTAAAGACTTACCTGGTCATCGCGAAGACTCCGGACGGTGTTTTCTGCTCTTGCCTTTCCCGACGGCTCGCTGGAAACTCACCTTCCTGCATCGAACATTCCATTTCCGCTTCCTGATTTCTTCCTCTCCTCGATCCAGCGCGTCATCTCCGTCCAGAACCCAAGTAAGGTTTCCTTAACCCCTCAGCTCCTGAGGAATGAAAAGAAACTCAGTTATTTTGAATTGCTCATCGTGAAAAAGGTAATTTCAAGGTGAATAAATAACTAGACATTTTTTGACTTTTGAAAACCGATCGAGGTGTAAAGAGACTGGACTCATTCCTTGAAAACAGAAGTAGATGTATTCAAGTATAAACAATAAGCATTGGAACATTTAAGAAAGAAAGCAAATGTGATTATTGTTTAATCTGAATGTTGCTTATATTGAATCTGAGTTGTGAGTAAAACAACAAGCATTGACCAAGGCAAGGGTCTTAATTCAACCAGACATCTTTAGGGTGCGGTATCTTTCTCTTGTTGTGTTTTTATTTATTTTTCAGATCAGAACCGAAATCCAGAAAATAACAACAGCAATTCAGGTATGCCGAGTTGTTGAAAAAACAGTTGAAAGTTATTACTAATACACTAATTTTGATGGTATTCATAATTATTATTGGAACAGAGTGTCATGAATGTTTGTTTCATTTAAGGCTTTTCAAGAAAGGAAGAGCTTGTAATTGTTGCAGAAATGTAAGCCAGGGCTGAAAACAAAAAGGTATGTTTAATGCGAACAATTCATTATAACTGGTAAAGATTAAGAGACAATCAAGTATACTGATTATTATTGTAAATTGCATCACAGTTATTGAAGGCCCGGCACACTTAGCTGAGAAACAACGCGGAATCAGAAGAGCTCCTGTGTTTTTTCTCTTTGTTTCTCAATCCACTTCCCCTTTTCCCTTGCGGATAAATTCAGGTACTCAAGAGTTCATATTCTTGAGGCTTGGTTTTGTTCGAGGGGGAGTTGGGGGTTTGCAGCAACGAAAGGAAACAACCTCAGCAGGATCGTGGTGAAACCTCATCAGAAAGCGAAGCCACTAAACTGTTTCCTTTGATTGCTGCAAACCAAGAAGGCTTTCAGAAATGGATGTTGAACAGTTGACTCAGTTGGTTCAGAGGTTGAATACTGAAATTCAGGAATTGCGTTCAGAGAACCAGTGTTTACGACTAGATTTAGACAAGACAAAATCAGGTTTTACAACCTGGAGAGATTCTTCAGACGAAGGGCGCCACCCTGTTTTAGCAGCACCTAAATTTGGCGCAACAATGTTTGGTTCTCAGTCATCTCGAACTCAAGCATCCTCTGAGTCTGATCAGCCAGTACAATTAACGGTGGTAACGGTGGTAACGGTGGTAACGGTGGTAACTCCCACTCCTGTTCCCTTGGCAAATCCTGAACGGTTCACCGGAGATTCACATAGATTTGCAACTTTTATGAGTCAATGTCAGCTTCATTTCTTGTGCAAACCACAGGTTTTTATTAATGATACTGCTATGGTTTATTTTATTATTTCATACCTGGGTGGTGTGGCTGCTGATTGGTCCAAGCCGCTCGTAGATAATAATGATCCTCTTTTGCATAATTTGAATAACTTTAAAACTGCTATGACTAATTTATTTGCTAAACATGTTTTCCTACTAGCATCAGATAATGAGTTATTAAGTCTGCGTCAGGGATCAAAGGATTTAGTGACTTATATCACAACATTCAATAGGTTGCTTGCAGAAACTCACTGACCAGCTGACAAAAGAATTTCACTTTTTTACAGGGGTTTGAGAGATGAGATTAAAGACTCACTTGCTCATATTGTTGAATTACCAAATGATTTTAGTGATTTTCAGGAATTTGTAGTTAAGTTAGACCACAGATTAGGAGAGCGTAAAGGTGAAAAATCAAAACACGATATTAAGAATGTTCATTTTAAATCAGAAAGAAAGGAGGTTGATAACAAAACCTCCTCCATAGAGCCAATGCAAATAGGAGGAATTAAAGGTCCACTTTCTAATGATGAAAAGGAAAGACGTAGGAAAGGAAACCTTTGTTTATATTGTGGTAAAGCCAGTCACTTTGCAAAGGACTGTCCTGTAAGACCAGTTAAAAAGAAGGTTTTGGTTGTCAATACTGATTGCGAATCGGAAAACTAATCATCTCAAAGAATGTTGAGACCGATTCTTTGAGGAGATCATTAAATCAGGTCCCACAATATGCACCCTGTGCATTAACTCAAGTTCCTAAACACTCTACTGTAAGACTACTACTTATTTTGACCACTCAACAAAGACAGTATTCCTGTGCTTATTGACTCAGGAACTACAGGAAATTTCTTCAACATAACCTTAGCTAAGTCCTTACAATTAACTCAGATACCCAAAAAAGAACCAGAATCAGTAAGGGCTGTGGATGGATCGGCTTTGTCTTCAGGTCTGATTAGGTTCAACACCACACCATTATTGTTTGTTGCAGAAAACGGTCATTCTGAGTATGTAGTGTTTGATTTGATTGACACCCCATCTTTTGGAGTAATTCTTGGCATTCCTTGGTTGGAGTATCATAATCCTAAGATAGACTGGATAAAACGAACATTTACTTTAGATTCTGCTCATTGTAGGTTACACTGTTACCAAGATATCAAAGATCCTATCATGCCACTATGTTGTGCTGTTTTAAAATCCTCAAAACCTGAATTACCAGTTGAGTATCAAGATTTTAATGACGTATTTGACCCAGTAAAAGCAACCACTCTTCCGCCTCATAGAATATATGATTGTAGGATTGATCTGGTCCCCGGGGCAAAACTACCATGCAGTTGAATATATGCATTAACTGAACCAGGGAATCAGTATTTAAGGACATACTTGGATGAGTTATTGGAACTAGGCTTCATTAGGCATTCTACTTCACCAGTCTCGTCGCTTCTTTTCTTCGTGGCGAAGAAGACTGGTGATTTGCACGCCTGCATAGACTACTGCGCAATTAATATGGCAACCATTAAAAATCGATACCCTTTGCCATTGGTCCTGGTGCTTCTAAACCAAGTAAAAGGTTCAAGTATATACACCAAATTGGACTTACGCAGTGCTTATCACCTTATACGCGTAAAAGAGGGCGACGAGTGGAAAACCCCTTTTCGCACCAAGTTTGGACTTTTTGAGTATACCGTCATGCCCTTCAGTTTATGTAACCCTCCTGCAGCGTTTCAATATTTCATAAACAAAGTCTTGCATGAACTTTTAGACATCTGCGTCATAGTCTATATTGACGACATTTTAATTTACTCAAAAAATCAAGAAGAACATACAGAACATGTACGGTTAGTGTTGATAAAACTCAGAGACAATGCTCTGTTTATTAAACTGGAGAAATGTGTATTCAATTCCTCCAAAGTAGAATTCTTGGGATACTGCTTGTCCCCAGAGGGTATCACTATGGATCCTAAAAAGGTTGAAGCAATTCTAAACTGGCCTTCACCAAAATCTGTAAAAGATATTCAGCGCATTTTAGGATTTGCAAATTTTTACAGACCTTTTATTGCAAAATTGTCGGAAATTGTGGTGCCGATCACTTCTTTGCTGAAAAAAGGGAAAACTTTCTCTTGGATTCTGGAAGCTGAAAAAGCCTTTGTATTTTACTTCAGCTCCCATATTGGCTCATCCAGATCCAGATAAAGCTTTCTTTGTTGAGGCTGATGCTTCCCAAACAGCTATCGGGGGAGTTCTAATGCAGAAAGATAATATGTCAGGCCATTACATCCAATTACCTTTTATTCAAGGAAATTATTGCCAGCTGAGCAAAATTATACTATTGCCGAGAGAGAATTGCTAGCTGTTAAAGCAGTCTTGCAGGAATGGAGACATCATCTTTTAGGAGCAAAACACACTGTGCCAATATATTCAGACCAAAAGAACTTACAATTCTATTCCACAGTGAAAGCGTTTACTCCAAGACAGATGAGATGGTTGCAATTCTTCAGTGAATTTGATTTTATTATCACTTATCGTCCTGGAGAGAAACAATTACTTTCAGATACTCTTTCTAGACTAGTATGTGATAAACAAAAAGACTCAGTAAAAAGCTCGCAGAGCATAATTCCAATGGAAAAAGTCTGTGCAGAAATTTCACCTGATACCTTTCTAGAACTAGTACGATTACTTGATCAGAAAGAATGGTTATCTCAGAAACACAATTCCATAGATAACGATTTATTCTTTCATAAAAAGAAAATGTTTCTTCCAGATAAGGAATTACGTCAAGTAATAATTAAATGGAATCATGATTTAGGAATTGCTGCACATCCAGGAATCAACAAGACTCTGGAACTTTGCCAGAGACATTTCTGGTGGAAGAATATGTCTGCTGACATACAACAATACATTGACACATGTCCAGTTTGTTCTCATCAAAAGTCCTTACACTCTGCCCCTAAAGGATATCTACAACCAATGACCATACCACCTTATCCCTGGCATACCATTAGTTTTGATTTTATCACAGACCTGCCAAATTCTAATGGTTTCACCACAATCTTGGTAGTGGTAGATCTTTTATCTAAAATGGGACATTTTATTCCATTACGTAAAATCCCATCAGCAGAAGAATTTAGTCAGATATTTTTGCAACAAATTGTGAAATTACATGGTTTACCAGATAAACTTATTTCAGACAGAGGACCCCAATTTGTATCTAAGTTTTGGAGAAAACTCAGCAATTATCTAGGAATTGAATTAGGCATTTCGTCAGCTTTCCATCCTCAAACTGACGGACAAACTGAACGAGTCAATCAGCATGTGGAACAGAGCCTGTGAGACTTAATTAATACAGTATCATCAAATTGGGATGAGACTTTACCTTCAGCAGAATTCTCTTATAATAACACCCTGCACACTGCTTTAGGTTGGTCACCTTATTTTCTTCATGACTGGCCAACATCCACGTTCTTTGCCTGAAATAATTCCTAATACAGAACAAGACATGCCAGCAGTAGCTGAAAGATTAGCTAACTTACAAAGAATTCAGGAACAAGTTAAGAAAAATCTGGCTAGAAACAAATGTAAAATGAAAGAGAACGCTGGCAAACATAGATTACCTAGTCCGGCTTATAAGCAGGGGGATCAGGTTTGGCTCTCGACAAAAAATATTCAACTAGATTGACCCAGAAAATTGAAACCATAATTCATTGGCCCGTTCCCGATAGAAGAAGTGTTAAATTCTGTTTCAGTGAAATTGCTACTTCCAGATGAATATGCTATTTATCCAGTGTTTCATGTTTCCCTTTTGAAGCCCTTTAATCCATCCACCCGAATAGATACACATCCTCCACCAATTGTAATTGGGGATCATTTGGAATATGAAGTACACAAGATATTAGATGCTAAAAGAAACAAAGGCAAACTATTTAAGCAGAAACAAGATTTGATGAAAAAATGTTTGATAAAAGAAATAATTTGAAGAATGTAGAAATTTCAATTGGTGACTGGATGATGATTAAAAATCCTTTTAAGGTTTCAAAAGGTAATCCAGTTTTCTCAAATCCAGTTCAAGTTGTCAAAATTAGCAAAGGTGCTGTGTTTCTGGGTGAGAAAGGTTGGTGGAGTTTAAGACAATTGGCAAAAATGTCTGAAGATCAAGCCATATTAGTTAGTAAAGTGAAAAATAAGATAAGTCAAGAAAATTGTGGATGGACACATTGGTTGCAGTCTGAAGACAAGAATAACATTCAACTCCACAACAATGAAAATTCGGAATCTGTTAGCAATCCATCCATTCCTTTTTGCAGTCGTAGCGGTGGTTTTAGGAGAGCTCCGGCGAGGTACAATGAACTCATTACATATTGATTACATTACATATTGAGCGACATTTGACCCTGCTTGCAGGCAGGTCGCCCCCACACTGTCACTGGTCACCGGTTCACCGGCGGATTGCTGATTCCTGTGCCCCTGCTGCCGTCTCCTGGTTCCTGGGCTTCCCTCGCCCTGCGCACCAGTTTTTCCCTCCCACTCCCCTACCGCTCCCGTCCCAGCCTTCCTGCCGCTGCCTCCCTGCGGCCCCACCCCCCAACACGAATGTCTGACAAAATATCGAAATCAAAAATATCGAAATACAAAAATATCGGAACAAAAATATCGAAGTCAAAAATATAGGAATCCTATCCCTAACAAGGTAAGTACAAAAATATCGAAAAATTAATATCGTGTACAAAAATATCGAAATTAAAAATATCGTTTTTTTAATGTATTAATAATAATGTAAAAATAATTATAAAATACATATAATGTTACAAATATTAAATAAAAATATTAAAACATAATTAAAAAATTAAAACTAATACATATACATTTAAAATAAATTAAAAACTTAATAATTTAATGTAATTTTATATTTTTTAATTTCATTTAATTGATTTAATTTAAATTTATTTTATTTTTACCCTGTACAACTGTACCCCAAAAACCCAAAACTGACCCTGAACCCTAAAAATACCCCTTTACCCAAAAACTGAAAACTGACCCTGAACCCTAAAAATACCCCTTTACCCAAAAACTGAAAACTGACCCTGAACCCTAAAAATACCCCTTTACCCACAAACTGAAAACTGACCCTGAACCCAAAAAATACCCCTTGACCCAAAAACTGAAAACTGACCCTGAACCCTAAAAATACCCCTTTACCCAAAAACTGAAAACTGACCCTGAACCCTAAAAATACCCCTTTACCCAAAAACTGAGAACTGACCCTGAACCCTAAAAATACCCCTTTACCCAAGAACTGAAAACTGACCCTGAACCCTAAAAATACCCCTTTACCCAAGAACTGAAAACTGACCCTGAACCCTAAAAATACCCCTTTACCCAAAAACTGAAAACTGACCCTGAACCCTAAAAAAACTCCTTTACCCAAAATTAATTATTATTATTTAATTACCAATTAATTATTAATTAACAATAACAATAAAGTAAATATATTAGCACATTAGCTGTAATTATTTAAATTTAATAATTAATATTATTTTTTCCCAATTAATTAATTAAGAATAACAAAAATTTATATATATCAAAAATTACTCTAATTAATGTAATTAACTAATTATTATTAATTAATTACCAACTAATTAATAATTAAAAATATGTACAAAATTATATTAATTAATTAACTAATTAATATTAATTAATTACCAATTAATTATTAATTAAAAATATTTACAAACATATATTAATTAATTATTATTAAATTACTTCCCACCCTATTCCCCTATAAACCCATAACCCGCTACAGAACATATTTATCAATTAATCAATTAATTAAAATTAATTAAAAATTAATTCTCAATTAATTAATTAATAATTCCTACTAATTAATAATTAATCTAACATAATTAAATTACTTCCCACCCTATTCCCCTATAAACCCACAACCCGCTACAGTACTAAAAGACAATATTTAATTAAATTACATTAAAAATAAATAATAAAACATAATAAATACAATATAATATACACAAAATTTATTTAAAAATTGATATTAGTAACATCGAAATTATTTATTTCGATATTATTGACATCGATATTTAAAACTTCGATATTACTAATATCATACTAATATCGATATTAAGACTGTCGATATTACTTACCTTCTATATTATGTCCCATTGATATTTAAACTTCGATATAATTGTATATCGAAATTTAAAACTCGATATTTTGTCTGTGTACCCCCCAACACACCCATTGGCCTCCCCGCTCCCAGCTCCCAGCTGCTCCTCCTTCCCAGGCCTCCTGAAATACAGGCCGAGTGACGGTAGTGGGAGCGACCTTTGACTCTTTTTGCAGGCAGGTCGACCCCACACCGCCACTTCTCACCTGTTGACCGGCGGATTGCTAATTCCTGTGCCCCTGCTGCCGTATCCTGGTTCCTGGGCTTCACTCGTCCTGCTGACCATGTTGACCATTTCTGGTGGTGCTATCTTATGTGTGTTACAAGCTAAGGAGTCAGAACTATCCTTGCATTGTAGTCTTGTATGTGAGAAAACTTTAATAAACAGAGTTTTTAAAAAAAAGGGTGTGTCGCGTTTAGGGATCAGGAATGGGGGCAGTTTAAGTGTGATGACGAGGGATTTTAGGAGTCATGGATGGATTGTGTTAAGAGGTAGTGAGGGGCCAGCAGCTTACAAGCATTCAGATATATTGTTTGACAAAGTAAAAGACATAAGTCACTGAAATAAATACCACTGATAACCATTGTATTTACACTTTAGAAATTATATAGCATTCAAAAGCAATTTAAAAAAAGATATTCTATGAATTGATTTCTCTGAAATAGTAAAAACCATTCATTCAGAAAGTGTCCATCGAACAGTAAAAGTACATAGGTTTCTCACTAATGGTGTTAGAGGAAAACGTTTTTCTATAAAATCACATTCAACTGGATTAAAGTCATTGGGTCTGACACTACCTTGGCTGCCACAGTGAACACTGACCTTTTTTGGGTGATGGATACCACAATGGGCACCATCCAGTTCCACCAATCAGAGAACCACAACCCCTTGTGCCAAAAAACATTCGGCTACACTAATGTAACTGCAGAGGATCAAGGATTTTGTTAATGAAATAGTTAATTTCTCTTTATAGTTCAACCGAAGAACTGCCTACGTGAAACTAACAATGTTTAATTTTGGGATCTATAATTATATTTTATTTTATTATCTTATGAACACTTTATCCGTGTGATTGGTTATTCAAAACTAATATATTTTTTGAAGAATGGTCTAAAATCATACTATGTCAATAATAATGGCATATTCCATTTACACCTTAACATGAGCATTTTTGGTTAACAAAATATGAAATTTAAAGTTAATAATTTTAGTTTGTACCAGAACTAAGAATTATATTGCTTTTATTCAACATTCTAATGACTGATTTTAGCGTTATCAAATTAACAGCGAGTTGTAGGTTAGAAAGAGGAAGTAGTAGAATAAGCACATTTTATGTATTTTTGAAGAACTGGGTGGTGTTTGTCCCACCAAGGGCCAATTACGATGCAGGCAGGAAGGGCTCTGACCGTCAGTCGGGGCCCTCCTGCCCGCATCGTAATCTGCTGCTCAGATTCCCTTCCAACCGAGCCATCTCAATGGGCTTGGTCGGAAGGGAATCCGATTCGGTTTACCAAATTGCTTCTGACTGGCTCGGAGTGCCCATCCGCCATCCGAAAACCCTGCAGTAATCCCCCGGCCGCAGGGGCACCGGGCAATCCTCTGGTGCGCTGCGAGGGTGGGGGCCGGTTTTGGGCCCCTGGCGGCCGCTTTTGTTACAGGGCCGTTTTTGCAGCATAGCTGCAAAATTGGCCCTGTAACAAAATCGGCCAAAAACCGGTACGGCAAAGATCTCGATCGCACCCTAAACCTTCACCCCCCCACACCCCCTCCCCCGGGGCCGGCCGAGTATTTTGCCAGGGCCAGTTTTGGTTCCCAGTCCGGCCCTGCCCGGCCGGCTCTTTCCAGCCGAGCTATTACGATGGCAGTTTCCCACTACCTTTTTGTGCTGGCCTTTCGGGCTCAGAAAGGCATTGGGAAAGAGTTTGGGGGGCCCCCAAGTGCCCTCATTGGTGCAAGGCCGCCGAATGGCAGTCTAGCGCGCACTTATGGTGCACCCCTGTTGATCCCAGACAGACTGCTACTACCAATCTAATGAATAATTAAGACCTTAGGACAAACGTTCTAAAGGCTATGTGATTTATTTCACTTATACCTTCATAAAGTCAAGATTCTACTATTTAGTCATTTCATGAAATGGCCAACAAAACATTTAAGTGCACATTGAATAACCATTCAAGGCAAACTTAAATACGGTAAAAAACAATCCATTTGTGAAAGAACATAATACAAAAAATTGAAACATAAAGTAAACTTACATAGAAATGAATAACAAATACAAATTGACCAGTCCTTGTTTTAAGAAAAGCACTAGCCAGACACTATCATGTTTTTGCAACAAGACCTTTGCCTCTTGTCCTGCCAGTGACACGAGAAATAGGGCCACAAAATATCAACGGTTGTTGTCTAGACGGAGAACACCTATTTTCATTAATTCCCTCAAGACACGCCCTGTAGTAGGTCAACCCATTCCCTGGAGCCAACACTTTTCGAACCACAACTTGCTGGAGGGTTCTCCTCAGGACTAGGATTTGGTCTTGAAATCTAAGAAAACGGTAACACAAATAACGTGTGAATTGAACTGCCCTATTTAAAGGCTACATATGACAGTTCGAAACCTTTCAATAAAATCGGTACCTGCTTGCTGTGCCAAATAAATCAGGAATGTTGCAGTGCCATAAAATGTATTCCTCAGAATATATTGAAGTGGCTACAGAGATTCAACAAGCATTTGCAATGCAATAGGTCTCGCATTTGCGAAATTTGGAGCAATTGCTTTTGTAAATATAAAAGTGGGCGCCGTGCTCAAACAAAGCACAGTGCCCGTGATTATAAAAGTTATGTGCATGGCTGCCCATCAACTACCTGCCATGGTATTTAAAAAACCATGAAAGCAGGTACCCGCATTGTAAATATGAGAGCTGTTGCCAATACGGAGCATGGAAAGCGCGTGTGCCACGCTGGAATTGCTCGGCGGCACATAAAACAAGCATTGGAAATGCAATAGGTCTCGGATTTATTTGAGTTAGAGCTAATGACATTGTAGATGGCAATGTCTTTTGACCATGTGTTATGGAGTGTATGCATTTGGTGTGTAGTGGAATTATATGGGTTGGATTGGAATTGTAGCAACGGTCGCATGCTGCGCTTTAGATGAATATGTTTAAAAGTAAAGTGCACCATACTGGGATTGTTACAATAGTTAATTGTGGATGCGTTAACAATTGATGTGTGCACTGATTGCTGGTGGTGTGTGTGCCTGTAGAAATTGTGCAATGATGGCTGGTGGTGTGTGTGCTTGGTGGAAGCGTGCACTGCCGGCTGGAGTTGTGTGTGCCTGGTGGAAGAGTGCACTGACGGCTGGTGGTGTGTGTGACTGGTAAAAGAGTGCACTGACGGCTGGTGGTGTGTGCGCCTGGTGAAAGCGTGCACTGACGGCTGGTGGTGTGTGCGCCTGGTGAAAGCATGCACTGACGGCTGGTGTTGTGTGTGCCTGGTGAAAGTGTGCACTGGTGGCTGGTGGTGTGTGTGTTTGGTGAAAGCGTGCACTGACGTCTGAAGTTGTGTGCCTGGTGGAAGCCTGCACTGACGGCTGGTGGTGTTTGTGCCCGGTGAAAGCGTGCACTGACGGCTGGTGGTGTTTGTGCCTGTTGAAAGCATGCACTGATGGCTGGTGGTGTGTGTGTGTGGTTGTATGTGTGATTGTGTGTGTGGTTGCGTGTGTGGTGGTGAGTGTGTGGTGGTGAGAGTGTGGTGGTGAGAGTGGTGTGTGTGTGTGGTGTGTGTGTGTGTGTGTGTGGTGTGTGTGTGTGGTTTTATGTGTGTGGTCTTATGTGTGTGGTCTTATGTGGGTGTGTGTGGTGGACTTAGTTTGAGTGTTCATACCCTGCACACACACACTGCCCCTACACACTCACACACTGCTCACCCTACACCAGTGGTTCCCAAACATTTCCTAACTGCGGCTCCCTTTACCTATTGACTGATGGCCGCGGCTCCCCATTATTTTACCTTTTTTTGGCGAGTGGTGAATGTAAGCCCATTTTCAGTAGTACTTTCATGTTTTTCCCTGAAAATAATTGGGATGAAGGTATTATATAACATAGATGTAATCCTATTCTGGCCACTGCAGAACCCCATGCTGTGTCAACGACTGATTGGACTCATTGGAGGGACATAGTGTTCTCAGAGAAGTGAACTGTAAATGCACGTTAGTGTGCCTGCCTGAAACACATTGGCATGCGCACCACAGCCAAACAAATATACATTGGATAATACTGTTGATAGTGACCACTGCTCTCTGGTTGTTTGTTCCCATTTCCTTTAAAATAAAATGTGTAAAATGACGACAATAGGAAAAAAAAGAATTAAAACAAACATGATCTAGACACAGTCAAGCACAATCAACAGAAACCCATGGATACAGTAAAGCAGGACCAACTACGGAAATTAAAATGGGAAGCAAATAAATCCGTGGAGGATAACCTTTGGGCAAGACTCCACTCTGACATCCAAAGAAACGATGGGGCAAGATTCTGGAAATCGATAAACTCGTTTATAAGACCTACGCACCATGGGGTCTCATCTAACATCACAGGAGTCATGGGCAAACTTTCTCGGAACCCACTTTAACCATGCAATGGAAAAAAACCAAGTGTTAACATCGGACCACGAAAGGGACACTCAGAAAAAATTATTATCTAACAGCGACAATAGCCGCAAAGAATGCCATAATTCGACTCTAAACGATGATTTGCCGGAATTACAAAATACTGTCCAGCGCCAAATTAAGAAAGGAGGAAGAGAGGGAGCTCCGGGACCAAATGATATCCCGCCATTTCTTTATAAACAAGACGTGAAAGGCTGGGCAGCAGCTCTCGAACCCCTTTTTTTGGAGATAAGATGCTACAACATCCTGCCCAGCTCCTGGAAGGGCTCCATCATTTCTCCAATTTATAAGTGATAGAAGGCGGTGACCCCAGGGGTCAAGATGTCTCTCCTAACCACCCGAGACCTCCTCTCCCACAATTACTGCTGAGTCTTATCGAGGGGGAGTCCCCGCCGGGGAGGACTGATCGTACACACTGTCGACACACCACACTTACGAACGGACACCACACCGTGAATCTTTATTAAGTATGAACTATATCAGTATAAAAATAAGGAGCAATACACAGCGATCGAGGGATCGCGAAAGTCTCGTAACAAGGGAACGGGGAAGCGGGACAGTCTTAGAGGGCCAGTTGGCACGCCACGCACCCTGCGCACAGTTCTCAATCCTCGAACTGGGGGGTACGGGGGCTGGCGATGGGACTTGCTGTCCTACTCACTTCTTATTCAAGATGGTCGTGAGGGTAGCGTCGATGGTCCAGCCGGACCAGAGAGTTCTTCAAGCCGCGACGAGGTCAGCAGGGCTTGGTCAGGAGTTCTCCGTCGTACTCGTAGGCAGGTAGAGCCGCGACAGCGTCCGCAGGGCTCTGGATGGTAGCAAGTGTCTCTCGTTCTCCAGAGTGGGCCGCGACGAGGTCAGCAGGGCTCCGATGGTTCAGGTCTTACTCTTCGAGAGGGAGCTGTAGGAAGGTGGATACCTGACTATGGTTACCCCCAACTTTTTGCCTGGTGTTTTGCTGGTTTTTCGACTTAGTTGACCTGGGACCCTGCTATTCAGGGCCCCAGGCCTACTGCTCTCTCTGTAAAATGGATTCCATGTACCTTAGGTACATATCTAATTGGATACTGGGTCACCTTATCAGTCCCTGTACAGTGTACCTTAGGTACCCATGGCATAGGTGTACCCAGGGCCTACCAGGGGCTGCAGCATGTATTATGCCACCCCTGGCTGGCCATCCAAATCTGACACAACTGGCTGCATGACAGCTGGGGCAAGGTGGTGTAAACACCCTTTGCTTTAGATATAGTATTCCTATATCTAACCCTAAAATGGACACATGTATTCCTATCAGTCACTCCTATGGCAGGCCTTAACAATCCTGAAGGCAGAGTGCTTGGAATTATGTGAGATTGTGCTCTGGCCTGAGCTGAGCCCGTTTGCAGCTTGCGGAACCAAGTCCTAATAACTGTTCCATGATAACGCGTGCCATATACTCTTAAGTGCATTATAATCCTCGCGGTTATTTGCCAACTTTGGTATCGCTTTATCAAAACATGTCGAGTAAGGTGTCATACGAATTGGAATACTAACCCCTCGCCAATTCTGGCGACGGGGTTAGCATTCCACCCTTCTAGAGGGACACGACATGTATGTAACTGTGAACCCCGGTTAAAGTTAACTCGAGCCTCAGCATCACAAAATGGATGCTGCCACCACAGACACAAGTCTGACCTCCTGCTGCTGGGAGTCCTTCCAGCGAGGAGAGCTTGGACAAAGGGTTTCCTGTCAGGGGCGGTGCTAGCACCATCCCAGACAGAGTTTTGTGTATCCCAGATAGGCAGGGCTGAGAGGAAGGTGACTGCAAGTGGCACCCCAGTGCTCACTGTGCATATGCCGGCTTGAACCAGTTCCAGGGGCACACCAGCCCCTGAGCTGGGGAAAGTCCGGACGGGGGAGAGGGTTGTAACCACCCCCCTTCCTGGTCCCACCCATGGGCAGGACCTAGTCGTGTGCCAGCCCCTTTCTTTAGTATAAAGGTAGGAGCGGGCCCCCTTCCCAAATTAGATAATTCTGAATCTTGACGACTTTCCACGAAAGAACTCTTGAACCTTTCTGAAGACTCTCCCTTGTGGCTAAGGAGTAGCCACCCTGCATCAGCGGGCACCATCTAAGCGCTTGCGGTTTGCTGTAAGTCCATCCTCCGGATCAAGACTGCCCAGCTCGACGAGACCCGGATTCCCTGGCACCTCTGACCTCTACCTACATCATCAGCCCAGCTGAGATTCGTGGGTGTGACGAGACCTGAAGGGACCGACCATCTTCAGAACCTGCACGACGCTTATCCAGCACGACTGACGAGGGATCCTCGAGTGAGTGCTTTGGGGTTTGAGAAGCCCTAACCCTGAGCAGCTCCAGCACCGAAGTCCAGCCCCCCAGCATCCACGAGATCTGCGTGGGGCCCTTCTGCTCTTTGCTGCTCACCGCTTTGTCCGGCTACTTGCCTGCTGGCTTGTGGCCCTCCTGACAACGAACCACGACACTTCCATCGCTGGTCTGGTTGCTCCAGACTGGCCCTTGCTCCCCTCCAACAGAGGAGCACCCCGGACCCTCCTGGTCCACTCCAGACGCCATCTTGAGTCCACCGCGTGGGCTTGCCTTTGCCAAGGTTTGTTGCCCCAATCATGGGTCCAGCATCGCCGACAGCAGACACCTTCGTGGGACAGCTCGCACCTCCATCCTGGTCGCCGACAACGCCTCCTGGTCCGAGAGACTGCAGAGCCCAGCGTCGCCCACTCACCTGGTCGAGGTGACTTCATCCGGTGCAATCCTGGTGCCCATCTGATCACTGGCTAGTTATTAAGAACTGAATCCCCTCTGCTTTCAGGTCATCTTCAACTCCGATCCAGGCTTGGATCCCATCGAACTTCATCACTGGTGCCTGCCAGCAACTTCTTCTTTCAGGCTCCAAAGACTGTAACGAGGATTCCCGACGTCTTTTGAGCCCTATGCAGCCGCAGCCCCTGGGCTAGGTAACTTGAGCATTTCGGTGCTCCAACGTAGGTTCACTATCTAAGTGTCCAGATCCTTTTTCGTTTTCAGCCTAACTAGTCGGATTCGTCCGATAACACTAACTTTACGAAATCTAGCATCCATAGACTTTGTCCCGCATCCCGCGTGAGAGTGCACACTCTGCACCCGATCTCCCTAGGCCTCCTGCTCCTACCCTGAAGGTTCTGTAGTGTAGTCCTAGCGATCCTAAAGCCTCTGGATCTTGTTACTTACCTGCTAGTATTTTGCATTCCTCTTTTGTAGTACATGGTTTTTCGTGCCCCTCGGGCATTTGTGTAAATTGTGCAACTTGAAGTATTTTCTTAAGAGTTTTGTTGTGTGCTTAGCTCCCTGACTCATAAAGAGATCAGGGTAGACTTGTTATAAATAAATATCCTTTTATTTTCATAACAACTTGTGTGGTGTCCTTTCACTTGGTGTTCAAGGGGTATATGTGATGGTATAACAGCTGGCTTAACACACCCTCTAGAGTTTAGCCTAAAGACTGCTCTTGTCCATGCTACTAGGATAGCTGGTCTATAAGGTTGACTTACAACCAATCATCAATAAGGGTCGTTTCGAATGATACATAGTGATCACTAGAATAGTGAGCACTGCATATCAGGCCAACTTCTCACAGGAGCCGCGACAGCGTCAGCAGGGCTCCGATGGTTCAGGTCTTACTCTTCGAGAGGGAGCCGCGACAGCGTCAGCAGGGCTCCGATGGTTTAGTTCTTACTCTTCGAGAGGGAGCCGCGACAGCGTCAGCAGGGCTCCGATGGTTCAGTTACGTAGCTTTGAGGATGAGCCGCGACGACGTCAGCAGGGCTCGGTGGGTCAGAGTCTGTTCTCCTCAAGGTCAGCTGCGATCAGATCAGCAGGGCTTTCTTGTCCAAGATACAACTGCCGGCTAGATGGAAGGCAGGCTGTCTTATAGTCCAGGAGCTCTTTGATGTCCGGACCCTCAGAGGCAGGAGGCCGGAGGTCCGAGGGCCAGGCGCCAGATTGTCTGGGCGGCTGTGTCTTTGATGCTTTTGGACCATGCGTCCAGGGAATTTGTATTTAATTTGTATTTAATTTATTTATAAAGCGCTAACAATCATCCTAGGTAGGATATCACGGCGCTGAGGTTTGGTGCTGAGGGGTACGGTGACCGCATTGATTACTGATTATTCTGGTTTAGGGAAGAGTAGTGTCTTTAATTGTTTCCTAAATGATAAGAGACATTCTGTCAGTCTGAGATTGGGAGGTAGATCATTCCACTTGGTTGCAGCTAGATGAGAGAAAGCCCGCTCTCCCATCCTGACAGTCTTCACGTGGGTAGTGTTTGCTCTTCCTGAAGTTCTGGATCGAAGGTTCCTCGATGGTCTATGGAATTTGACTTTATTGTGTAGAATGGTAGGGCCTGTATTGTAAAGTACCTTGTGTGTGATACACAGTAATCATCAAGGCACTCATCAAGGCCTGGAGCCATCTTGCTAGGAAGCCAAAAGGTGCGATCAAAACCATCCCCCAGGGAAAGTTCGGAGGTGTGAGGACAACCAGTTCCTCTGGAGGGCGCCGGAGGTGTGATGGAAGCCTTGGTTTCGTGTACTTGGTGAGTCGTTCACCCCCTGGGCGGGTAGGGGCGCGCCGGACGCGCACGCCCAGCTGCAGCCGGGAGCGGCCAAAGGCTGCCGAAAGGGAAGAAGGCGGCCGGCTGGCCGGGGTGGCCAAACATGGAGTCTGATGGTCACGTGCATGGATGCAGGCACGCGGCCTGGAGGTCGTTTCAGACCCGATGTAGGAGTCTCGTGTATAGTTCTGGGTGGACGGAAATCAGTTCTGTCCGTCGTTCTGGGTTTATGGGGGTCAGCGAGGGCCACGCCACGAGGCCGGGTCCAACAATAAGGCAGGAGACAAGGCTTCCCCTCAAAACTATTTTTATGAAGTTTTTACTTTAATGTTTACTTCTACCACCTGCTTATTGTAATTCTTCTCTTTCCTTCCCCTTCCCTTCCTTTTCCCTTTATTTCTCAATAAATCAAACTTAAAAAACTATCGATTGGTGGCTCTAATCGATAATGAGGTAAAATATTTTGCAGGCATCCTCTTAGAAGAATTGTTGTCATGGGCCACAGAGAGATCCTTAATCCCTGTCAACCAGACAGGCTTTGCCAAATTAGTAGGTACAATGACCAATATTCTGACCATGGGCATGCTCATAGACAAGGCAGAATCAAACAAAATACCCATCCATTTCTGCTTTATTGACTATAAGGCTGCCTTTGATCACATAAACGGGAACATTTTATGGTCTAAACTGAACAGTTGGGGGATATCGAGACCTCTGTTGGACCTTCTGATCAACCTTCATACAGAGACCTGGATACAGATAAAGGTAGGGGATGGATTAGTTTTGTCCAGGCGCATACCGACCAACAAGGGCCTGAAACAGGGCTGCGTCCTGGCCCCCACTTTATTCAACCTGTTTTTAGGCGACCTTGTTCTGATTTTAAGCAGCTGCAACTCCCACGGTCCTAAGCTAGGAGCACTCCAATTACCTTGTCTACTATATGCAGACGATATTGTCTTAATAAGCCACATTAAGGTAGGGCTCCAACATCTCCTGAACGCAACATACAGCTATTCAAACGAAAACGCGCTGACAATAAATCTGGAGAAAACCCAGACGATGACCATCAGCAAGAATAAAAGAAAATTAACATCATGGTTCTGGAACAAGACAAAAATTGGAGACACCCCAGTATACAAATATCTAGGAGTGAAGATCGATAACGGTGGGCAGTTCTCTATTCAGAGAACAAGTATACAAGGAAAAGGGCTATCTTTGGCAATTTCACTGAAAACATTAAACAGCAAACTTTCTGACCCCTCTCTTCTTCCTTTGGCGCAAGTAATTCACGATTAACTCCTTCCAACAATCACCTATGGGAGTGAGGCACTCAGAGGAAGGGAAGCCAAGATCCTCGACAACACAATTAAAGCTGCTTACAGAATTATTTTTAGCCTGCCCAAGCGAACCTCACCAGCACAAATCAGGCTAGAATTCGGCATTGATCAACAGCTCTTGGCAAGACAGGGGGCCTATATCTCAGCCTGGGACAAAGTGAGAAAATCTAAACATGGAACATTAAACGAGCATCTGTGGACGGAGGTAATTCAACATCCCTCCTCCCCAGCAGCTAGGTTCCTCACGAGCAGTCTGGTGAACACGGGATTGAAGCAGCTATGGATACCCCAGTAAATCACACAACACTTAAAAAATTGGTGAAGAAATCGATCAAACAACAATCGTAGGTCCAAGACAAGGCAGCCCTTTCAAAAAGAACGCACGGCTGGATGACCCTGAATTCTTACTCAACGATAGCACCACAGAGCTACTTTGGCGTGGGTTACGCAAAATCCGTCAAAATGTGCTTCTTAAAGTACTGGTTAGGCTTGCTACCCTGCATTCAAAACTTCACACGGTGGATAAAAAACAAAGCTGGTTCCCTTTGCAGGTTATGCGGCTCAGCGCAAGAGGACATGCTGCACCTGATTTGCTCCTCCGAGAAACTGCAGGTCGAACGGAAATATCTGCTGAAACATCACTTTAACCAACGGTCGATATGTACACGAAGGAAAGCAGTCCTCGCCTGCTTTTCACCCCATGTGCTCAGCTAAACTGCAGTTTTGTAAAATTTATGAAGGCAGTGGAACGAAAGTTGCCAAAAAACTAATCTCTAAGGGGTGTGATATAGCTGACTAAACATTATATCATCCACTGTCATTGCTGACTTCATAAGAACATGAGGATATCGGGATAGAAAAAAACATTTTATAACAGAAAAAAGAATCAGATTTTTTAAAATATTATTAATCGCACCTGGAAGACATCCTGCGCATAATTGAATCGAGAAAATGTGACTGTGATACACTGATTTTATCAAACATGTAATTTTAACAAATATTTCTTTTAATCTGTTTTGTACTGCAATGGTTTTAAGTAACTATGTTAAGTAAAATTACTTAATTACTTACAGTCAAGCACAATCAAGGTTTGGTGTAAGTCTGCAGCAATGTTTGGCAAACAGGAAAGGCAAATAAACATTAGATTGGGCACAGGCAATGCACGTTGTTTTCATGCAAATTCAATGTTATCTCATTTGATTTGATTGTCACAGCTGCTTCTGTGTGCTGGGCTCCTTCCTGTTAATCGTTCTAGATTCAGGAAAGAGAATAAGAAGGGCACAATAGGGAGCTAAAGGAAAGGCATGATGAAGAATCAGCCTTGGAATTTAGAGGCCTGGATGTTTCGATTAGCTCAAAGAATATGCAATTGTGGACAAATGTCTGTTTCTAAGCACTCTAAATTGAAAATATTTGTAATAAAAAACAGCAGTGTCAAAACTGATATTATATTGTGCTGTAAGATACTGCAGTGTTAATCCTAAAGGTTTCTTCTGGCATTTGCTCTTGTGACCTGCAGGTCTGTTGCACGCATATGACTGCAGCAGACTCTCAACCCTCTGAATTATCTAACTGAGATCGGAGCATATTTTTTGTAACCTGTAAGTCACACAGTTTCATTTCCCTTGCTCCCCACCTCCCACCATTTTCTGAATAAGTGCATAAATGATATATGTGCCTCTTTGCAAAGAGATACTTTATCTTCCTGCCTATCTCTGGCGTTAAGGCCTCAACAACAGCTTTAACATTTTTGAAGACCTTAGTAGAGTCTGGGTTGAACTATGCTGCAATTCATGTTTAGCCTGTCGCCTCCAGCTGAGCTTAATGAAGACAAATGACTCCCACTGTGTGTTAACATGCCTTACTGAGTGTAAAATGACCCACGGGTTGCTTGATGTGTTCTCTGTTGGTGAGACAGCGCGGGCTTCACCTCACAGGACAACGTGAAAGCAAATGCATTGAAATATCCTCGTCTCCCTGCTGTCCTGATACTAGATGCCTTGAAAGTGAGGTTGCACTGCCCTCTTCTGGCCGAGGGCAACACTGCAGGCCTGATCACACGGAGCAGTGTTAAATTTAGATGCACGTAAGAAGAGCAACATACGATGTATTAATGATTGCCAAACTGTGTGCTCATCTGTTCGTGGTGCCCCTGGCTACTTTTCACGGCGCACCAGGGAGCCGCGGGGCACAGTTTGGGAACCACTACCCTACACACTCACACAATGTTCACCCAATTCACCCTGCACACACTCACACTGCTCACCCTGCACACTCACACACTGCTCACCCTACACACTCACACAATGTTCACCCTGCACACACACACTGCTCACCCTGCACGCTCACACACTGTTCACCCTGAACACTCACACACTGCTCACCCTGCATGCTCACACACTGCTCACTCTGCACACTCACACACTGCTCACCCTGCATGCTCACACACTGCTCACTCTGCACACTCACACACTGCTCACCCTACACACTCACACACTGCTCACCCTGCATGCTCACACACTGCTCACTCTGCACACTCACACACTGCTCACCCTACACACTCACACACTGCTCACCCTGCATGCTCACACACTGCTCACTCTGCACACTCACACACTGCTCACCCTACACACTCACACAATGCTCACCATACGTAATGCGAAAAGACCTAGCTCTGCCCTTTGGCCTGTGTTGTAATCGTACAGTAGGTTGTGAGTAGTTGCCCTTGATTGGTTGGGGCGTTCCCTCCTTGCTGCTCCCCTCACAGACGGCCGGCTGCCTCAATGAAGCTCCCAAGACACGTGTTCAGCTGTTCTTTGTTTTAACTCCTGTGTGTCAGTGCACAGTGTAAGCGCACAAGCATACCCTACTCTCTCTGGAACACTCACACTGCTGAGTCACTCTCAATCTGCAGTCACTCTGCAGTCACTCTCACTCTGCAGTCACTCTCACTGCAGTCACTCTCACTCTACAGTCACTCTCACTGCAGTCACTCTCACTCTGCAGTCACTCTCACTGCAGTCACTCTGCAGTCACTCTCCCTCTACAGTCATTGTCACTCTGCACTGTGGAGTCACTCTGCAGTCACTCTCACTCTGCAGTCACTCTCCAGGCACTCTCACTCTGCAGTCACACTCACTCTGCAGTCACACTCACTCTGCAGTCACACTCACTCTGCACTCACAATCACTCTGCACTCACTCTGCACTCACACTCTGCATTCACACTCTGCACTCACACTCTGCACTCGCACTCTGCAGTCACGCTCTCTGCATTCACTCTGCACTCACTCTGCAGTCACTCTCACTCTGCACTCTGCACTCACACTCACTCTGCACTCACACTGCAGCCACACTCACTCTGTGCTCACACTGCAGTCACACTCACTCTGCGCTCACTCTGCGCTCACCCTGCACTCACTTTGCGCTCACTCTACACTCACTCTGCAGTCATACTCACTCTGCACTCACTCTGAACTCACTCTCAGTCACACTCACTCTGCACTCACTCTCACTCGCATTCACTCTGCAATCACGGTGCACTCCCACTCACTCTGCACTCGCACTCACTCTGCACTCACACTCAGTCTGCACTCACACGCACTCTGCACTCACTCACACTCTGCACTCACTCTGCACTCACTCTCACTCTGCACTCATTCTGCACTCACTCTGCACTCACTCTCACTCTGCACTCACACTCTGCACTCAAACTCTGCACTCACACTCTGCACTCACACTCTGCAGTCGCACTCTGCAGTCACTCTCTCTGCATTCACTCTGCACTCTCTCTGCAGCACTCTCACTCTGCACTCTGCACCCACACTCACTCTGCACTCACACTGCAGTCACACTCACTCTGTGCTCGCACTGCAGTCACACTCACTCTGCGCTCACTCTGCGCTCACCCTGCACTCACTTTGCGCTCACTCTGCACTCACTCTGCAGTCATACTCACTCTGCACTCACTCTGCACTCACTCTGCACTCACTCTCACTCACACTCACTCTGCACTCACTCTCACTCGCACTCACTCTGCAATCACTCTGCACTCACACTCACTCTGCACTCACACTCACATTGCACTCACACTCACTCTGCACTCACACTCACTCTGCACTCACTCTGCACTAACTCTCACTCTGCACTCCCTCTGCACTCACTCTGCACTCACTCTGCACTCACTCTGCAGTCACTCTGCACTCACACTCACTCTGCACTCACTCTGCACACACTCTGCACTCTGCACTAACTGTCACTCTCACTCTGCAGTCACTGGCACTCTGCAGTCACTGGGACTCTGCAGTCACTCTGCAGTCACTCTCACTCTGCAGTCGCACTCACTCTGCAGTCACACTCACTCCGCAGTCACACTCACTCTGAACTCACACTCACTCTGCACTCACTCTGCACTCACTCTGCACTCGCACTCACTCTGCACTCACACTCGGCACTCACACTCTGCACTCGCACTCTGCAGTCATTCTCTCTGCATTCACTCTGCAGTCACTCTGCAGTCACTCTCACTCTGCACTCACTCTGCACTCACACTTACTCCGCACTCACTCTGCAATCATACTTACTCTGCACTCGCTCTGCACTCATTTTGCACTCACTCTGCACTCACTCTCACTCACACTCACTCTGCACTCACTCTCACTCGCACTCACTCTGCAATCACTCTGCACTCACACTCACTCTGCACTCGCACTCACTCTGCACTCACACTCACTGCACTCACACTCACTCTGCACTCACTCTGCACACACTCTGCACTCACTCCCACTCTGCACTCACTCTGCACTCACTCTCACTCTGCACTCACTCTGCACTCACTCTGCACTCATTCTGCACTCACTCTCACTCTCCAGTCACTCTGCAGTCACTCTGCAGTCACTCTGCACTCACTCTGCAGTCACTCTGCACTCACTCTGCAGTCACACTCACTCTGCACTCACTGTCACTTGCACTCACTCTGCAGTCACTCTGCAGTCACTCTGCAGTCACTCTGCAGTCGCTCTGCACTCGCTCTGCACTCACTCGGCACTCACACTCACTCTGCACTCACACTCATTCTGCACTCACACTCACTCTGCACTCACTCTCACTTTGCACTCACTCTGCACTCACGCTGCACTCACACTCTGCACTCACACTTTGTGCACTCACTCTGCGCGCTCACTCTGCACGCACTCACATTCTGCACTCACACTCTGCGCACTCACTCTGCACTCACTCTGCACTCACTCTCACTCTGCACTCACACTCTGCACTCACACTTTGTGCACTCACTCTGCACGCACTCACACTCTGCACTCACACTCTGCGCACTCACTCTGCACTCACTCTGCACTCACTCTGCACTCACTCTCACTCTGCACTCACTCTGCACTCACACTCTGCACTCACACTTTGTGCACTCACTCTGCGCACTTTGCACTCACTCTGCACTCACTCTGCACTCACACTCTGCACTCACATTCTGCACACTCACTCTGCACTCACTCTGCACTCACTCTGCACTCACTCTCACTCTGCACTCACTCTGCAGTCACTCTCTCTGCATTCACTCTGCACTCACTCTACAGTCACTCTCACTCTGCACTCACTCTGCACTCACTCTGCACTCTGCACTCACACTCACTCTGCACTCACACTGCAGTCACACTCACTCTGCTCTCACACTGCAGTCACACTCACTCTGCGCTCACTCTGCGCTCACACTGCACTCACTCTGCGCTCGCTCTGCACTCACTCTGCAGTCACACTCACTCTGCACTCACTCTGCACTCACTCCACACTCACTCTCACTCACACTCACTCTGCACTCACACTCACTCTGCACTTGCACTCACTCTGCACTCACACTCACTCTGCACTCACTCTGCACTCACTCTGCATTCACACTCACTCTGCACTCACTCTGCACTCATTCTGCACTCTGCACTCACTCTGCACTCACTCTGCAGTCACTCTGCAGTCACTCTGCACTCACTCTGCACTCGCTCTGCACTCACACTCACTCTCCACTCACTCTGCACTCACACTCACTCTGCACTCACTCTGCACTCACACTCTGCACTCACACTCTGCACTCACTCTCACTCTGCACTCACACTCTGCACTCACTCTGCATTCACTCTGCATTCACTCTCACTCTGCACTCACACTCTGCACTCACTCTCACTCTGCACTCACTCTGCACTCACACTCTGCACACACTCTTCACTCTCTCGCCCTTGTCAAAAAATACCTCCATGGATCCGGGGGTGTGACGTGGAGCGTGAGTGGAGGAGGGAGGTTGCACTTTAAGCAGGGGGAGGGGGGGGGGGGGGTGTCACGCACTACAAGGGTGTTTCACACCTGTGAGGACCCCATACTGGCAGTGGGTCGGTTACATCACAGGAAGGGGGAATTTCTGGGCATTCACTACACATTCTGAAGTGGAGTCCTGTCCTTCCTGGTTACGTCACCAAAGATGACACGCACCAATTCAATGCAAAACATGCAGTGCAATTCTAAGACCTTCCGTTTCTGATCTGACACCCACAATTTCAAGAACAATAAAGTTTACATGGCAAATCAAAGGTATTTTGTTTCTAAAATTGAGAAATAATTAACAATTTCCTTCAAATAGTTCAAAATGTATTTATTCCCAGACATTGGTTATCCTTGGACAGGACAGTCCCATCCGATGGATGGCACCTAAATGTAATTTAAGGCCAGTGAATTTGGACCTTGGATTCCACAAGTGCACGAGCGTTGTGGAATGCAAGGTCCATTTCCAAAACACTGAGAAGAGGACTCTGGGCTACGCCCACACTGCTCATGCAGTGTAGGCTAGGCTTGAGACCTAAAAATAATGGAAAATTGAGGGCGGAGGGGTCGAAGAAATAGTACCTCATAAAAGCGGACGGCCACTAATGAATGAAAATCATTTTGTAGTTGAGTGGTGCTCCTGAACAAGAAAGGGGAAGTGATGTATCGGGTTGGAAACCAATTAGGAGGCTGCAAAGAAGAACAATGCTTAGTAGAGGCCCAACTGCAGTGGGGGAACCTTAGAGATTTTAACACACGAAGTCCCACAAATACACAAACACACGTGTATATCAAACCTATTCAGACATGGAAATGCACAAATGTGCAGCTGCATTATGTGCACAACAGCAAAACAGTTCTCCCTGGCGGAGCCATGCTTGCACATGGCCAATGATTAGGGGCACACCGATCCTCACCTGCTGCCTCGGAGTTCCCTTGCAAGACCCCAAACTTCTAACAGTAACAGAAGCACCACCAGAGATAAACTCTACCGGGAGAACAGCCGTATACATTTATGGAAACGGTGCTGCTCAGCCAAGTGGCCATGAACGGGTTAATTTGTCTGTGCAAATTAATTCAACATGTCTCTGCAGACTGCACTAGAGAGGTCTGTGTTGTATCTCTTCTAACTGTTTTCTAGGCAGCCTTAGTTGCTTAGACAGAAGGAGGAATGTAGAAAGGAGAAATTACTGACTATTTGCATGAAAATGGACAGAAAATTGTAGATTTATGTAATAAAATGGGAGGTGCTGGAATTGCTGGAATTGCTACTCAGCAATGACAGACAACTGCAGAACAACAAAGGAACTGAAGATATGTAAAGATGCAGACATAAATCTTAAAAATAAATTGCAAACACTGTTTCCCGAGCGACGAATGTGTTTTGGAAATCAGTGGCTTCCGATCACAAGATATTTACAAAGATGCACATTAAAAATACAAAATATCGAACATCTGGTCTCCCCTTGGCAACATGGCTTCATTCCGGGCAAGGGTACTACGGA
Source organism: Lissotriton vulgaris (assembly GCF_964263255.1). Lineage (NCBI taxonomy): Eukaryota > Metazoa > Chordata > Amphibia > Caudata > Salamandridae > Lissotriton > Lissotriton vulgaris. The sequence goes on from NC_141685.1 coordinate 221,972,039, forward strand.
TCATACCCGACGCGCTATTGCACTGTTTGATGCCGCAAATGCTACGGCGGGCCAGATGTCGATGGTCCTCCTGGATGCCGAGAAGGCCTTCGACAGGGTTTCATGGGCATTCTTGAGGGCAATACTAGAACAAATTAACGTTGGACCTTGTTTTATGAAATCTATCAAGGCAATGTATTTCTCACCGAAGGCTAGGGTATTGGTAATGGGCCAGGAATCTGGGTTTTTTGACATATCTCGGGGGACTAGGCAGGGATGCCCATGCTCTCCGATCCTTTTTGCCCTTTACATAAATCCTCTCATTTTAAAATTGCTAAAGGCTGAGGCAATTAAACCAGTTACATTGGGCCCCTTCCATACAAAAATATTAGCATACGCCGATGATGTGGCAGTAATAACATCACAACCCACTGAGGCTATAATAGAAATAGAACAGATTACTCAAGCCTTCGGCCAGATATCAGGATACTCTCTAAACAGGGATAAAACGATGGTCATCTGTACCAATAATGTCTACTTTATTGATCCTAGAAGGGTAGAATCCGCTGTATATCTGGGAGTTCGAATTTCTGCCAAAATAGACGAGATTGTGAAAATTAATTATGAACCGCTGCTCCAAAAAGTAAAGAAAGATCTCAAAAGGATTGACAGACTACATCTCTCAATCATCGGAAGAGGTAATTTCCTCAAAATGAATATTCTACCCCGGGTCCTATACCTGTTCCGAGCGATTCCTCTACTAGTGGAAGACAACATTTTAAAGGGCTTGGAATCCCATATGAGTAAATTTGTGTGGGGATACAGGAAGATAAGGAGATCTACCCGGAAGCTCTCTTTACCCATCACCAGAGGCGGACTGGCAATTCCTGATTTGGGATTTTACTCATGGGCTGCTCTTCTACAACAGATGATGTTACTATTTCATGTTAAACCGCTGGAAAATGAGGTGGGGGCTAATCACATACCTTCAATATTTGAGTTGTCCATTGGTGATAGGGCTAATGGTTTGTTATTAAAGCAGGTCGAACCTTCATACTATAAGAAAGTAAAGTTTAAGGTTATATCAAGAGCCTGGGTAACGTGGAGGAAAATTACGAGATATATGAAAATCCCTAAATACAATAGATATATTTCACTATGGCATTCATCAATATTACCACCACAAATGTATGACGCTATTTCTAGACGCTGGGAAACATTAGGAGTATTAAGAATAGGAGATTTTTTACTTCCCACTTATGGCCATAGATTTCAACAACTTCAATCCAAATTTGCCATCCCAAACAATAGTGTATTTAAATTTATACAAATTAATACAATTTTAAATCCAAAAGTTGCTGATATCTCTCTGGATAATATCCCTTTAATCGATTGTATGTCTAGACCCACAACTAGGATAGGTACTATCTACGACATCTTAATTGAAAACCAACAAGATGATTTAGAATCTACTGAAGTGGGTTGGTCGACGAAACGAAATAATCCTAATGTGGATATCGACATGTCTTTGATCTTATCGACACAGTTGTTTATGTCTTCTAACTTGAAAGCTCAATTCTATAAAACTATCTATGATTTATATTTTACTCCCGCCAAACTTTACTCTTGGGGGAAAAGGTCTACTTCAGAGTGTCCAAGGTGTGGTAAAACAGTGGCAAATTTATTACATATGCTCTATGAATGTAACAAACTACTAGTACTGAGAACAATGATTGCTGGGTTCTGGCAGGAAGTGTTCGGGCATCCAGTAGCCGAATCTCCCACCCTTTATATTTTGGGTTACGATAACACTCTGAGTCATACTAAGGCGGAAGAAGTATCCCTCTTCCTGGGTACAGCAGTGTATAGAATAACATTAACAGCCCGCTGGAAGGATGCCGATCCCCCTAACTTTCAGATTTGGCTCTCCCGGCTGTTAGGTATGTACAACAAAAGAGAAGGCGATTTTTGCCTGTAAAGGAACAAAGTCGAGAGCACGTGGTATTGAGATCTGGAAACCAATTGAAAATTGGAAAAATGACAATAGAGATTGTGGATAAATGAGTGTAATCAGGATAAAACTGTCATAGTTTCCTTTTCTTTTTTTTGCACTTGTCGATCTTCCTCATTCTGCTATGTCCTTAGTATTCCTGCTTCATTTAAGCTAATTTACCTGCTTATTTTGACTGTCTATTATATTTACTGATTTCCTTTTTCACATTGTTTTTCTCTTTGTCTGTATCTGCAATTGTAAATTACCAAATAAAAAAAAGATTAAAAAAAAATAATAATAAATACAAAATATATTGGCGCAGTTGTCTTGGTCGGCAAAAGTTGCCCGCTGTGTGGATTCGAAGAACAGCATCTGCTCAGTAACCGCTCATGACTAAAACAAGCCAGAAAATCCACTATGAAAGATTCAGCTCAAACTCGGTCAGGTGCTCGTAGGGTTAAATGGTCCAATCAGACATTAGCTGTGATTTGTAGTTCACGTGTCATTCCTGGCAAGCTAGGCCAACTCAACCTTTCATCATTATTAATATCACTCAGGCGTGGTTTAAAGCGCTGTATATGTAACAAGTTATTATTAATACAAGTAACACTCATTGCAGTTGTGGTGAATATACGGTTTTAGATTTAAATGTAACGTGCACAGCAAGCCATGTCTCTGGAGCTGTCACAGTTCTACATTAGTGGATGCATTAACTTTTGCTCTATACGAATACTCCACATTATTAGTACTACCTCTACATTTGTAGTATGTCCTGATTTTGGTGAAAATATGGTCATCCCAATGCAGCCTCGTTTAACCTGGGGACCTTGACTGCCAAGTTGAAAATATAAATATACAAATGTGTTGGATGACCGGAAATAAACTTGATCAACTTCTGTGATCTAAGGTCGGTCCAAAGTGCTCTCAAACGTGTCTGCCTCTTCACTTTCGTAGAAAAGTATTTGAGAACTCTTTGCAGGGAATTTTGATTTAAGTGACATTTCCTCCAGATGCTAAAGGCAGAAATGTGTGAGGCTGCTGAGTAAGTGTTAAACCCTCCCCCGCTGAAGCACCCGGGTTCAAATTCCAACAGGTCTAGCTGCTATTTTTATACATTTAAAAGTGGTTCTTAATTCGAGAGTCAATCCTCGTTCGTTTATAATGAATTATTAATCAGTCGGTGACGAATTTGGTGGGTGTTTGGTGCCATCTAACCTACAAAGGTGCACCTAGTTGGTTCCTTGCCAAGAGGTGGTGCAAGGAAGAGGAGCCAATCCGAGCGATTTCTCGAGGCACCCAAGCGAGCCTGCTGTGAAGCTGCCCAGCACGAGATCAGGGCTCATCAGTTTGCTATGTAAAGCTGGAATTCCTTTCAGGTCATGTGGTCGTGCATAAGCTCTTGGGTTTCAAACTCTGTACCATCGTTTTGATCTCCCCATCGGAATGATCTCTCCTTAACATCTTGGCATGCAGACTTCACTGCTCTTGCCCATTTGCAACAATACAACATTTTCTAGCTATCGCGACAAGAATTTTAGATTCTATTAAGGACACTGAGGTGAGGATTATGCTTTCTCGTTTCTTTACTGCAAAACACAGCAGCCAATGAAAGTAAAGTACATATGTAAAAAACTACAATATCCATGAGGCTTTGAACCACGCCTCCAATGTAACGTCCAATCACATCATGAACAAGCATACAAAGCAGAGAGACACTAATCCTGCCTCCTCTTTCTTTGCGCGAAGAAGTCCCAAAAGAACAAACAAAGTCTTTGAATTCTCAACAGAGAAATAAACAGTTCCTGTAATAGGTTCTCAACGGAGAACAATCCAACACCAGCAACAGCGTCTGTATTCATCTTGAAGACACATCCCCTCCATCCGGAGAAGGCGTTCAAGTTTTGTTGGAGTCATTTCCTACAATAGAAAGATAAATTTGAGAAAAGGAGCCCACAACTACAATTTCTCTTTGGGCGGGCATACAAAGTTGTTAAACAGTTATGATATCAAAACAACTTTACAGTTGAATAACTGTCCCAACGGGTGGGATAATCCTCGCCTCCGTGTCCTTAATAGAATCTAAAATTCTTGTTGCGATAGCTAGAAAATGTTGTATTCTATGGCAGGACCGGAGGCTTCTGATTATGCTGGTTCAAAGCTCATCAATCACAGCATCAGAAACATGAGGAAGAAGTTTATAATAAAACACTTTAAACATAGAGTCAGATGACCAATCGGCTGCTTTAAGAATGTCCTCCAAACGGGACCCTAGTAAATATGCCTAAGAAGCCATAGCTCCTCTAGCGGAGTGAGCACCATAAACAGAAACATAAATGCCAGATTCAGACATGATCCACCTGACCCATCTAGCCAGAGTAGCAGCAGCGACTGGTTTAAATGGTTTTTGAACAGAAATTAACAATTGACCCAAGGGGTCCGCTCTGTGAGAAAAAGTACGTTCTTCATACACTTTTAAACACTGCAACACACATAACTTGTTATTGTGAGGAAAAGCGGGGTACTCCACCGATCTGGACATGGTCTTAGTCAGAAAGTTGCTTCAAGGAAAGATCAACATTGTTGGGCCAGGATTCCAAAAGAGTAAGAACTTTAGTAACATCCCAAAGCGTGGAGTACCTAGGCCGAGGGGGATTAGTCACCCGAACCCCTTTAAGTAATTTACAGACCAGGGAATGCATGCCCACAGGCTTACCATCAATATGATCGTGCCCAGCAGAGAAAGCGGACCTGAAGTTATTAACTGACCTGTAAGCAAGTCCTGACTCAGCACACTCAGACAAAAAATTCAACACTTCAGTTATAGATGGTCCCACGGGATCCACCTGTTTTGAAAGGCACCAACCCACCCATCGCCTCCATGAAGCAGAATATCGTTTCTGGGTGGAAGGAGCCCACGCCTGTTGCATAAAATTGGCAGCCGCCTGTGAAAGTCCTGCAATGCTCTCGTGTCTCCGGAGAGCGTCCACACCATCAATGTTAATTGGTTCTGCAGGACTAAGGGATGGCAAGACCCCATTGGGTCCTGGAGAAGCGTCTGGAGAGTCGGAAGCCGAAAGGGGAGATCTACAGACAACTCCAACAGAGTGGGAAAACCAAGACTGAGTCGACCAAAGGGGAGTCACTAATACTAGAGAAGCACTCTGGCGTCGGACAAAGGCCGCCACTCTCGGTATCAGTGCAAACGGTGGAAAGGCATAATTCCTCAGCTGCCCCCAAGGTTGTAGGAACGCATCCGTTCCCATCGCCATTGGATCCGGTCTCCAGCTGAAGTACCGGGGAAGCTGGGCATTGAGGCGAGAGGCAAACAGATCTATCTGGCAAGGACCCCGCATACCCATGATCTGCGCAAACAGTGGGGGGAGAAGTCTCCAATCGCTGAAGTCGCGCAGAAACCGGGAGTTCCAATCCGCTACCTGATTCAACTTCCCTGCCTGGTTCGTCTGCGGACCATCTTCCTCCTGTGGTAAATTCTCCACAGCGAGCGCCCCAACCCCACTGACTGGCGTCGGATTCGGTCACCACGTCCGGGGCGGAGCCGATGATTGCTCGCCCATTCCACGCTGTCATGTGCTCCAACCACCAAAGAAGCTCCTCTCAAGCTTCCTAGGATAGGGGAATGAGATGGTCGTAATGATAGTTCTTCCTCAGATAAAAGATTTTCAACCTTTGCAGGGCTCTGTAATGCAAAGGTCCCGGTAAGATAGCTTGGATCGAGGAGGCCAGGAGGCCCACAATTCTCGCCAGCACTCTCAATGAAATCATCTCCTTGATTAAGGTGGATCTAATTTCTCTCTTTATGGACCTGACTTTGCTCATTGGAAGGAGGAGTTAAGAGGAAACAGAGTCTATCATAAAGCCCAGAAATTCCATCAGTTGGCTTGGTAGCATCACAGACTTCTTGGTATTGAAAATGAACCCCAGATTCTGTAGCAGGGACGTCGTCCACTCCAGATGAGTGAGGAGGAGATCCCGATCCTGCGCCAGAATCAGCATGTCGTCGAGATATACAATGAGGCGCACCCCCATCTCTCGAAGGCGAGAGACCACCGGTTTGAGTAGCTTGGTGAAAACCCATGGTGCTGAGGAGTGGCCGAAGGGGAGTGAACAATATCGTCCACCATCGCCCTTCCAAAGGAAACTGCAAGAATTTTTGATGAGAGGGGCAAATGGGGACCGTGAGGTAAGCATCTTTTAGATCCAGGCGGACCATCCAGTCCTTCTCCAACAGGAGATCTCGCAAGAGGTGAATACCCTCCATCTTGAAATGACGATACACTACAAAGGGGTAGAAATCTCTCAAATTTAGAACCAGGCGCTGGCCGCCACCCTTTTTCTGGACCAAAAAGACATTGCTGCAAAAACCTCCTGGAATGAAGGGTCCTACAGCAATGGCCTGTTTGGCCAGCAATTCTTCTAGCTCTGAGTCTATAAAACCTTGCTCTAGATGGGAAAAAAGGAGAGGGTGAGGAGGGAAGGCTTGGCGAGGACACTCTGTCATCTCTATGTAATACCCCTGAACTGTCTGAAGGATCCAAACGTCTGACGTAAGGGTTTCCCAATTCTTTACAAAATGTCTCAATCTGCCCCCCTGAGGCATCACAGGACTCATCGGACTTACCAGAGGACTGGTTATCAAAGTTCTTGTATCCTCGATTGACTCCTCGATTATAGCGACATCTGAAGCCGCGAGATCTGGATGGGTAGAATCCCGCCTGGTCGGGCTCTTGGGTGTATCCCCCTCTGCCACGCCGAGGGGCGTATCCTCTCTAGGGACTGTTATTAGAGAAGCGGCCGGTCGAACGTCCCCTGCCACGCCCGGCCCTTCCAGAGACCTGATGTAGAACTCTCTTCAGAGATGCTTGCGACTTGTCAAGGGATGCAAAAGTGCAAACAAACTTCGCAATGTCTTTAACAAATTTGTCGCTGAACAACTGCCCCTCTGCCAGGTGGGCCTGGTTCTGAAGAAGCCAACTCAACCATCTGTGGATCAATACGCAATAGGACAGACTTCCTTCTCTCAGACGCAAGGGTGCAGTTAGCGTTCCCAAGCATGCAGATAGCTCGCTGCGCCCAGCCAGCCAGAACCTCAGGATGGATGGCGGCGCTAGTTTCTTGAGCCTAGAGGGCCAATTCCAGTATTTTTGCCAAGGGGCCTGAAAGGTCGAGGACCTTGTCCTGGCACGCCCTAAGCGTGCGATCAATCCCCTTCTTGAGGTCTTTCTTATATTTCTTCAGGAAGGTTGTCATAGAGGTGTCAATGTCGGGGGTCATGGCCACTTTGTGGGCAAGGTCTGGACGTGGGCACTCTGATTTCAGGCGAGCCCTCACTTCGTTGTGAGGTAATATGAATTTTATGGTCAGTTATGTCCCCTATCGTAGACCCCAACGGCTCCATGTACGTGCTTCTAGTACATGTAAGTTCCCTCCACTTCCAGCTATGAAGACGCAAATACATTTGCGTCCAACGTTAACATGTCCTCTTTCAGATCCACCATGAATGGGTCAGATATTCCGTTCCTAAGTGTACCTTGCCAACGTCTTTATGTGGTGCACTTTCATGTTTTCTAGCTCTGCCGAGTTAGGCCCTGATTTCTGCCATCGAGCCTCTGTCTGCCCTCTGTCTCTGAAAGCCGCAGCCTGCTGCTTCCTGACCCTTGACTTACTCCCTGCGCGGCGAGCTGTGCCTGGCTCGGCCTGCCTTTCCTGCCAAGACTGAATTCAACCTTCAAGTTATCTGCTCCGCTCCTGAAAATACATTCCTGTCTAGTAGTTTACGAAAACATCCTTCCCAGCTGCAGAGCAAAGGGCCCAGCCTCACTGTCTCCATGCAAGTAATTCATAGCTTCCGTTACCATGGTAGGCCCATGGCCCCTCACATCTCATGTAGACACGTAGTCGCATATGCACGCACTAGTAGTCAGTATAGAATAGCCTCTGCCCGAGAGACCTTTCCTTCTAGATAATACAGTTCCTCAAACACAAGATATTAGATATGATTTGGGATTAGGTTGTTCTGACACCCCAGACTTCTGTCTCCTCATGTAGGGCTAAATGTCAAGTCCCCTTCACCCTCCAGTTCCACGTCAATCACACGTCATGCTGCTGCGCGCGCATCTCTGCCACATATTTTCTGCTGACACTGCAGGATTCACTTATGGATCCACCCACTTGTAATACGTTTCATGTGACGTTGTCTAGCACACACCTCCGTGTACGCCTTCATGCACGCCTTCTGTTACGTGCATACGTCCTTATCTCGTTTCTCTCAGCTGTTACGCCTCCTGCATATGTCTTACTGTAATGCATTGACTATATATATGATAACCTGTCAATAAAATATTGTCTATCCCTTCCTGAACCTTCGTGGTGATGGAACATGATTGCCTGGTTTAAACCAATTCCTTTTTAAGGAATAAAACCCCTTTTAAAACCTCTAATACCACGGATTCTGACTCTTATTTTTGACTGAGTTATTCTTATTGAACTTTACCGCATAAATTCCGTATAGGTAATTAAAATTTACCACATAATTGGCGCCCGAACAGGGACCCCTCCCCCACCCCACGCGCCGGCGGTGCGTTGCAGGCCCGGTCCCCTGCCACAGCGCTGACGGACAATTACGCGTACCCGCAGGATTTCCTGTATCTCCCTCAGGCCAACGGAGGTGACTGAGGCTGCGATCAACACCCAGACGAGGCGGTGAGGAGTGCGGAGGATCCCGACCAGAGCCTAGCTGAGAGAACAAAGTCTGAGGTATTCAGAGGCCCACCAGGTTCCGAAGTTCCGAAGGACCTACGTCACGAGTCCAGTCCAGTCGAGTCCAGTCCGGTCCAGTCCAGTGTCGAGTTTCCGAGGCCTTCTGTTTCGTGCTTCCCGGTGAGTACCGTTGCTGGGGACGCATCTAGACGTGCGCATTAATTTGTGCCGGTCAAGACGGGTTTGGGTAGACAGACCCGGTCTGCACTGTTTTAGCGGTGTATCTGTACTGTTTAGCAGTATATCGAGTATGAAGGTAGCTAGTTTTATTCTAATTATTATTGTTCGTTTTAAAAATGTTTAAAATGTGTTTTAATGTTGTGGTATGAGTGATTGTTCGATCTGCATTATCGTGTTCATTGTATTAATTGTGTTCAAGTCCAAGTAAGCATCCAGTATTAAGTAGTACGGCTGAAACATGCCGCTGTTCTCCAAATTAAGACAGATAAAAACTAGAAAAGGGGTACTAGAGGAAGCTGTTCCCATTCCACCTAGGGACACTCCAGGGTACTTTATGTACCATAAGCATGGCCTAGATGCCGTATTATTTCTCGATTTGTGGGTGGACTACACCAAAGATCTAGCAGAGAATCAGAGATGGCCCGCTGCTGGGACATGGGATGCCGATTGCATCATGAGAGTAGAAGAAGCATTATGGAAAAAGAAAGCCAGACAGTCACAGAAAGATGCCATTGAATTATGGCGTAAAGAATCGCATAGACGCACAGAGAAAGCACTTCGAAAAGAAGAGAAAAGTAGAGAGGATTCTGAAAAAGCCCGAGAAAACGTATTAGTTGAGGAAGGTATACGAGTAAAAGCAGAACAAGTAGACAGGCAACGAAACACTATTATGAATGGTATGTATCCTCTCCTGGCCGAGGGTTTACCTAAGGCCACCCCGGAAGTACCAAAAGACCTGCCACCTCCATTACTCCCGACAAAATTACACCACAAAACCGCAAAGGACATTTTCCTTTCTTCCTATTTAGACGATGTAGCCCCCGAATATGTTAATGCTCCACCGCCACACACACCAGCTGCTGACGGCACTCCACCCCGAGATAATCTACCGCCACCTCCGCAACGACATACTCCTCCTCCCGCTCCACCTCTTCCGCTTCTTCCTCCGCTTCTTCCTGCACCTATTCTCCCTGCCATACACCCAACAAATCCATTTGGACCTGGCACCTCAGGGGGTGCCTCAGGAGGTTTTCAGACCCCGCCACAAGCACATCGATTGACCTATAGGGATTTAGCACAGCAACGTACACCTCAGTCAGCGAATTACGACATACTTAAAGAGCCTCTTACAGACTGTAGATATGATCCAGTACCCGGTAAAGATGACAGAATGATGCTATCATCAGTACGTCTACGACGAGTTGCAAACTATTTAATGATATTACCAGGAATGATTGATCATCTAGACAGAATATATCACTTTGTTCAGACGGGGGAAGGTCCTGAAAGTATTGGCGATGCCATAGCATACCAGAAAGTTGACACTCAGAAAATGATATTACGTTTTTTCATAAACTGCTTGATAAGAAACCAAGACAGGCTTGGTGTAGACCAGGAAGAAATGAAAGCACTTAATAAATGGGGTCAGAATATAGCGGACGGAAAACATGATAGACAGAATAGTATAGAAAATATGTGCCGAAGGATCCGAAAAGCAGTAGAACAAATACATGAAAGACCACGGCCCGAAAGAGAGCTAGAAGCAGATAAGACTGAATCCTCGGAGGAGGAAGAAACACCAGAAACGGCAACAGGATCATTACAGTTACCAGCTAGAGAAATGATAGCCTATGTAGGTAAGGGAAGGCCCTTTAATAATTCAATGCGTCCGGTACGTCCAGAAAGTGAGAGACTTTTTCAAGCTGCCATGTCAAACCCGAAGACGCCTGAACATCTGTTTCAGGCTACCGATAAAATACTTCAAGAACGAATGGGGTACCATGTACTCAATTCTATGGATGAACAAGAATTAGCCAGGTCAGCAGTAGAATGGGCTGACAGTTCTGATAAATATAGTGATGACGCATTAGCACAAACGTTTTTGAATCTCTCTCCAGATGAACAGCGTTTAGCTGGTATCTATATGATACAACATCTCCTTATATTGTATAAAAGCCAACATTCTGATCCAGGTCCCCTACCTGATATATTAATAGAACTACTCATGAATAGATGGAGAGGTCTAGGTACCGACTTGATTAAAATAATTCTAGAACATCGGCACAGATATAGTGCCTTCCTGTGTCCGCAGCTTGATCCAGCTCCACCCGTAGACAGAAAAATGTATTACATAGACAGACAGAATCCCTTCCGAGAAGTACATCCAGTCAAGAATGATGATAATACCTTTAGACGCGTGTTTGTGTACACGCCCATAACGAAGATGGAACTATTAGAAATGAAGAAATTAGTGCCCAGCCATGACAAAGATCCAGCAGGTTTCCACCGTGAAATAAAAGACATGTTACTCATGGGTGATTACACCTATCCCGACATCATGAAAATATTAAAGGTATTATTGCCTGCCGGTATTTACGAGAAACTCAAGGAAAAAGAATGGGAGGTGGGAGAGTCAAAGATTATTTGGGCCGAATTAGAGAACGAAGAAAATACTAGAACCCCAGGCCTAGGGCTCGGGGACAAAACTAAAGCATTACCAGGATTGTTAGTACAAGTATTGCCACGATTATTGTCAACGAAAAAGGAAGACTGGGGTGCAATCTCAGCCTGCAAACAGAAACCCGATGAAGATACTAGTGATTTTTATTCCCGATTTGAGAAATGTTTTGGTATTAATAGTGGCCTACAAGCAAGTAGCGAGTCATATCCACATCTTTTTGTAACGAAATTAGTCGAGAATTCCTTGCCCCAGGTTAAGAATCGTGTTCTGAAAGTCGAGAGCACATGGCAAGCTAATACCCCTGCGCAAATGTTACAAATGTTACAGTACCACCAGAATAGAATCAGGGAAGAACATGATCACGAACAAAGACGTATGAAAGACACGAAAATGAAGATGTTAGTTGCTCAGTCAGTTCCAGCTGACGGTCAGAAAAAGGGCACGACACAGTCTAATAATTCAGCAGCTCCTGTTAAAGGGACATGCAATTATTGTAAAAAGCCAGGTCACTATATAAACGATTGTGCAGTCTTGAAACATAATATACTTACTGGTAAGACTAAAGAGAGACCGCGTCCTCCTAGACAGGACCAGGTCCAACAACAAGTACCACAGAATATCCAGCCTATGCAATCATCACAACAGCCAGTACAGACCGTAGCAGTCCCACAGCCGCAACCCATTGCCGCAACTCAAAACACGACACAACAGATGTACCAGTATGCACAAAATGATTATCCCGATTATCAGCGTTACACATGAAACAGCCTAGAGAGGGAAGTTGGCTTGCCTCTTATTGAGGTTCCTGTAGATCAAGAAGGTCCTTATGTACATAGTCAAGTATTAGGGAAAGACAGAAAGTTTTTAATTGATACAGGGGCAAGCAGGACAACTATAAGTCACGACGAGGTTCCAGGGGCACCCCTCTCAGGCTCACAGAATGTTTCCCTTGGTTTTTCAGGCAAACCTATTATTAATGAAGTATCGCAACCACTCCCCCTTGCAGTTGGTCCATTGACACGTACTACAGATTTATTACTCACGAAGTCATGTCCAGAAAACTTGTTAGGTATCAAGACACTGAAAGCTCTAGGAGCTGTTATTTGCTGTTCTCCGGAAGGAGTAAGACTGTTCCTACGTGACTTTAAAGGTCACTATGTGTTGAGAGATATTGATCCCAGATTACAGAATGTTCCTGCACATTTATGGGCACAAGGCCCCACTGATGTAGGTTGTATGCACATTACACCATATCGAGTCACACTCAGACCAGGAGTGGTCTTGCCACGAATTCGACAATACAAGTTACCTCCAGATGCTGTAGTGGCTTTACTGAAAATCATTGACGAGCTCATTGCACAAGGAGTGGTTGTAGAAACCGACTCCAATGTATGTAATTCCCCCATCATTCCGATTCTTAAACATACTGATCCAAATGCACCTCCAGTTTATCGATTAGTCATCGATTTGCGCGAATTGAATAAATGCATTGTACCACAATACCCCGTGGTTCCAGATATCTCGTCTCTATTGACTGCCATTGATTCTGAAGCAACGTTCTTTACTGTAATTGACCTGAAAAACGCCTTCTTTAGTGTCCCCATTGACCCGGAAAGCCAATACCTTTTCGGATTCTGTTTAAATGGACGAAGCTTCAAATTTGCACGCGCACCTCAAGGATTCACAGAAAGCCCCAGCATCTATAGCCAAGCACTGAAAAGACAACTAGACAGTATACACATGCCTGATAACACTGCCCTGTTACAGTACGTCGATGATCTGTTGATCACCGCCCGCAGCGAACCCGAATGTGAGCAAGCGTCACTGACGGTTTTGCATTTCATGGCTGACAATGGGCACAAAGTATCCCCTTCGAAGCTACAATTCTGTGTTCAGCAAGTTGTGTACCTTGGGCACTTGCTGTCCAAATGGGGGAGACAGCTAACACCTGACCGCATCCAGTTAATTGCAAACATGTTACCACCCAAGACACAAAAGGAGGTACGAGCTTTTATAGGCCTCACTTCTTACTGCAGACAATGGATTCCTCAGTACGCATTTCTAGCAAAGCCACTCATACAGTTGACAACCCAGGAGGCAGCGTCTTCGACTGCCCTCCCTTGGACTCAGGAACATACACAAGCTTTTGATGACTTAAAGAAAGCCTTATGTCAAGCACCAGTTTTAGCAACACCATGTTACAGTAAGCCTTTTACACTTTTCGTCACAGAACGCGAAGGTACTGCATTGTCAGTGCTGACGCAAGAACAAGCAGGATCACACAAACCGTGTGCTTATTTTTCTAGTACATTAGATCCAGTAGCCCAGGCTCTGCCTGCATGTTTGAAATCAGTAGCAGCAACAGCTCTAGCAATCAGACAAAGTGATTCCATAGTGTTAGGACATCAATTGACAGTACAGGTTCCACACTCCGTGGAAGTTCTTTTAAACCGAACACAGACCCAGCACTTGACTATAGCACGACTGACAGGTTATGAATTGACATTGTTTCAGCCACACATAGAAATCAGACGTTGCAACACATTAAACCCTGCTACACTTTTGCCGTTAAATGAGACAGATCCATTGGCACATGATTGTATTGAAGTCATTACCATCACGACGAAACCCAGACAAGACTTGACAGATACCGCATTGCCGGATCCAGACCTGACTCTTTATGTGGATGGTTCATGTATGAGAACAAGTACAGGAGAATTAGTGGCCGCTTACGCAGTCACGACAGAAACTGAAGTCATAGAAACGAAGTGTATTGACACCCTGTCAGCTCAAGCAGCAGAGCTCATCGCTCTGACACAAGCCTGTATTCAAGCCAAGAACAAGAGAGTTAACATATACACAGATTCCCGTTATGCATTCGGAGTCGTACACGACTTCGGTGTCCTTTGGCGAGAGAGAGGTTTTTTGACTTCTCACGGTGCCAAAATTCAGCACGGTCCTCTCATTCAAACTCTGTTAGATGCAATACATCTGCCTACAGCTATATCCATCATGAAGTGCAAGGCACATACAAAGGTTACAGATACCATTTCCCAGGGTAATGACCTGGCAGACCGAACCGCAAAACATACAGCCCAGACTCAGATTCACGCAACTGACCTGACAAAGACAATAGTCGCGACACCGACACATTGCATGACAGTTAAGGATCCCGCCCTAGATGTAATTGACATACAGACACATGCTACACCAGACGAAATCAAGAAATGGAGTGAACTAGGAGGGATCCAGACAGAACAAGGATGGATGACGAAGGGAAAATCTATATGGTTTCTCCCTGACTCTATGGTCCAAGTAATCATTAACACAGTACACAGTCCAGCACATTTAGGAGAAAAAGCCATGTTAGACAGTATTCAAAATATCTGGTTTAATAAACACTTACGAGCAGCAGCCAAACAGAAAGTGCGTACTTGCATGATATGTTGTCAGTTCAATCCAGGTAAAAGCATTCCCGTAGAGCAAGGTGGATTTCATCCTCCCGATCACCCTTTTGAAGTCCTCCAGATGGATTATATCCAGATGGAACGTTGTCGAGGATTTAAATACGTCCTTGTAGTTGTATGTGCACTTTCCCGTTGGACAGAAGCATATCCAGTCCCAGATTACACTGCTCCGACCACTGCCAAGCAGCTGGTTCGTGAATTTTTCCCCAGATACGGTTTGCCCCGCATTGCATACTCCGATAACGGTCAGCCATTCTCGTCCGAGCTTATGAAGCAGGTATCACTCCTGCTAGGCTATCAGTGGAAGTTCCACTGTGTCCGACATCCCGAAGCAGCAGGTCTCGTAGAGAGACACAATCAGACTCTGAAAATCCGCCTTGCTAAGATCTGTAGAGAGAAGGGTGTCGACTGGATAGTAGCTTTGCCAGTCGCTCTCTTCTATATGAGAATGGTCGCGCACTCCAGAACCGGGCTATCCCCGTATGAGGTGGTCTTTGGTAGGCCACCGAATATGTGGGGGACGCCTTTGCCTAGAAAAATAACCGATGTCGATTGTAACATGCTGACAGATTACCTTGCTTCCTTGATGTCTGCACTACAATCATGTCGTTCACAGGTCGCTGCAGCCTTTCCCGACAACACCGAGGTGAAACCGCACGACGTTGTTCCGGGAGATATCGTCCTAGTGAGGAACTTCGACAGGAAAAGTCCGCTGGAGCCCCGTTGGCAGGCGCCGAAGTTGGTACTCCTTACAACCAGGACCGCGGTGAAGGTGGAGGGCCGCAAGGGATGGCTTCATTCAAGTCACGTGAAGAAATTTCATGCATTGCTGCCAGAGACTGACTCACCCTCCCCCTCTAAGGACTGTCCAGATTCCAGTGACTCTAAACTTCCCTTGATAGAGAAAACTCCACAGCAGGAGTATAAAGAAAAATTGAGGTCTAGCAAGTCAGACAGTTTAATTGTTTAAGTCCTCCCCTAGGTGAATCGGTTAGACGTGTTTTCTGACATGTATCCCCTAGACCGCAACAGAGAGAGAGATAGACAGAAACAGCTCAAGAAACGTGAATATTGTAAATCTCTTCGCAGCCACTGTATTGTGACACTTCTGATTATGTTCTTTCTAAGTCTTCTGATTATTGCTGCAAGTGTGCTTTTACATATGTACTACCCTATTTTCAAGCGTGCACATTCTCCCTTCAATGTCACTGCCGAGCACTCTTTCAGTGAACTGCCCCCGCACGAGTTATCTTACCGACTTGCGCTGCGCAATAACACATTCATTAGTATGTTACATCATTCCCATCAGACCAGCAATGCTACAAATTGTTGGATATGTGGCCGACTCCCTCCCTATCAGAAATACAAGGGAGTTTTGCCCCTCTTCCCGTACCCGTTTACACACAATGGTTCCTGTGGGGCATGGTTTAGTTTGATTAATTCCTTAGATTCAGATTCTGTAGTTTACCAGGGCAACTGGGTATGGGGAAATCTGAACACTGTTTTGCATAAAGTATGTTTTCCTGACAAGGAGGGTCTACCAAAAAGGACAGGAACTGATCTAGAAAATGAAGTATATGGATTAGGTAACTTTACACTTAACCTTATGATTCTGAATGTTGAATCCGAATCCGAACCAATCTTGCCTGCTATGTCCGTACTACCAGTCAAAGGTGAATTATGTGTCAGAAAGAATGGTTCAGTACACCTGGGTCATAGTAAATGCCTTACTGTGATTGAATTCAGTGACAAAGGCAAGTCTACATTTAAAGCTTCACGTCATTCCTACTTCGTTTGTGGTCATACTGCATATATACGCTTACCTCTAGATTGGGATGGCACCTGTTACATTGCATTCCTTCTGCCACCTGTTTTCCTAGCCCCTCCTGATTATCATAGGGACACCCATCTAGTACACAATAGACCACAGAGAGATCTCCCGATTGTCGACTACACTGAAACGGCATGGGAGCAATACACAGACTTCAATAAAGGTTTTTTTCCCTACTTAGGTACTGTCTCCAATAGTAAACTGATAAGAAAATTAACCAGAACCCTTGAAGCAATAGTGAATGAAGCTACTTCCGCCCTAAGTAACTTAACAGAGGAGCAGTCTGCTATACGGATTGTTGTTCTTCAAAATCGTCTCGTCCTTGACGTCATCCTAGCCAATAGGGGCGGAGCCTGTAAGGTCATCGGGTCGAGCTGCTGTGTTTTCATTCCAGAAAACGTGCCATCAGTATATAAAGCCATCACTCGTCTTCACAAGATTGCAAGTCTGATACACCAGAATCCAGGCACCTGGACTTGGTCCGGTTGGTTCTGGACCACGTTGACAGCCTGGGGATGGAAAATCCTATCCTTCCTAGGTATTGGCCTTCTCATAGTATTCAGTTGCTGCCTATGTCTACAATGTGGGCCAGCGATTTGCGGCCTGTGCGCCACATCATGTATTCCTCATTCAAGTCCGCATTCAAAACGCCATAAGAAGAAAGAAGAGCAAATGATGTTACATGAACAGATTGATAGGTTAATGAGGATTGATATATCATGAAGGGTCCGTAGGGGACAAGGAGGGAATGAGGTAATATGAATTTTATGGTCAGTTATGTCCCCTATCGTAGACCCCAACGGCTCCATGTACGTGCTTCTAGTACATGTAAGTTCCCTCCACTTCCAGCTATGAAGACGCAAATACATTTGCGTCCAACGTTAACATGTCCTCTTTCAGATCCACCATGAATGGGTCAGATATTCCGTTCCTAAGTGTACCTTGCCAACGTCTTTATGTGGTGCACTTTCATGTTTTCTAGCTCTGCCGAGTTAGGCCCTGATTTCTGCCATCGAGCCTCTGTCTGCCCTCTGTCTCTGAAAGCCGCAGCCTGCTGCTTCCTGACCCTTGACTTACTCCCTGCGCGGCGAGCTGTGCCTGGCTCGGCCTGCCTTTCCTGCCAAGACTGAATTCAACCTTCAAGTTATCTGCTCCGCTCCTGAAAATACATTCCTGTCTAGTAGTTTACGAAAACATCCTTCCCAGCTGCAGAGCAAAGGGCCCGGCCTCACTGTCTCCATGCAAGTAATTCATAGCTTCCGTTACCATGGTAGGCCCATGGCCCCTCACATCTCATGTAGACACGTAGTCGCATATGCATGCACTAGTAGTCAGTATAGAATAGCCTCTGCTCGAGAGACCTTTCCTTCTAGATAATACAGTTCCTCAAACACAAGATATTAGATATGATTTGGGATTAGGTTGTTCTGACACCCCAGACTTCTGTCTCCTCATGTTGGGCTAAATGTCAAGTCCCCTTCACCCTCCAGTTCCACGTCAATCACACGTCATGCTGCTGCGCGCGCATCTCTGCCACATATTTTCTGCTGACACTGCAGGATCCACCCACTTGTAATACGTTTCATGTGACGTTGTCTAGCACACACCTCCGTGTACGCCTTCATGCACGCCTTCTGTTACGTGCATACGTCCTTATCTTGTTTCTCTCAGCTGTTACGCCTCCTGCATATGTCTTACTGTAATGCATTGACTATATATATGATAACCTGTCAATAAAATATTGTCTATCCCTTCCTGAACCTTCGTGGTGATGGAACATGATTGCCTGGTTTAAACCAATTCCTTTTTAAGGAATAAAACCCCTTTTAAAACCTCTAATACCACGGATTCTGACTCTTATTTTTGACTGAGTTATTCTTATTGAACTTTACCGCATAAATTCCGTATAGGTAATTAAAATTTACCACAGTTGTCAAAGGCTTTGCGCAGATGAGATCCTAAATATTCTGCCACAGCCGGGGGTGGAACCCAGTCAGAGGATCTGGGGTGGACAATGTCCGAGGGGTCGAAGGAGAAGGGAGAAGGAGTAACTGATGCAGAGGAATGTTTGCGCTTTTTGGTGCACTTACGTTGCTTGGAAGCCTGTGAGGAGTCAGTATCAGTGTCTGTGTCAGTCGTGGTATCTACGATCATGACGGGAGAGGATTGGGATCGAGATGGGTTGGGCTCTGCATCTGTAAAGGCCTCTTTAGATTTACCCAATTTAAAGTAGGAATGAACATGAGGCCAGGAGGGGTCCATTGGAACCTTCTTTGGAGGGGGGGGACTTATCCTGGTTAGGGTCAGGAAGGGGCTTTGGCTTGTCAGGGACTAACAACTCTAATGTTTTGGCTAGGGGAAGCAGGGCTGACGAAAGGGCCTTGTCCAGTTTAGCGTCAAGCTTTCTGTCGATGAGGTCCTCCATGGACTCGTCATTATAGTATTCCTCATCGCCCTGTTCTGTACACGAAGGTACCTCCTCCTGGTAGCAGTCAAACTCTGCCATGATCAATAATAGAATTGAAAATTCCAATCAAATCTCCTTAGGGAAGCTCAATTCTCAGCCCAGGTGTAGGGCGTCAGTTGGGAGCAGTGCCAGGCGCAGGAGCCAGAAAAAACAATACCAAAATATCCAAATCACTATATATAGTCCCACTTTAGGACTAATGGAGGAAGATTGCCCCTGTCCGGTCTCAGAATGAGGCTCCGAAAAATTAAATAGGCTTTCAAGCCTCTGGGCAGTCAGGGGTTAATGTTTGCTGCACTTGTTGGCAACTGGGGACAAAAACGCTGTCTGAATCGGTGGAAAAACGGCCTCGATGGCTCCTGGCCAGATGCGTGTACAACCCCACTTCAGCCTGGGGCAAGCTTCTGGTGCGGCACTGAGCACGGGGCATGCTTTAGTTGCCAGGTGAGTTTTTATTCTTTTATTTGTTTTAATCTTCAAAATGTTAGCCTTTCTGTTGCTTGCAATCACGTCTGCAAACGATCCGTGAAACAAATATTACTTTCTTATTTTGCTTTAGTTGCCAGGTGAGTTTTTATTCTTTTATTTGTTTTAATGTTCAAAATGTTAGCCTTTCTGTTGCTTGCAATCTTGTCTGCAAACGATCCGTGAAACAAATATTACTTTCTTATTTTGCTTTAGTTGCAAGGTGAGTTTTTATTCTTTTAATCTTCAAAAGGTTAGCCTATCTGTCGCTTGAATTTCTAGATTACACCCTTCACCGACGCTTTTTGTCTGATGTTGCCAGAAATGTGAGCTTATTTATACTTTTCAGTCATGTCGCATTTTAGACAGGTGACTAAGGGCGGTCCCTCTAATTGGACTTTGGCTGCACAATTGATCTTGGCCCGTTGGCCCCCCTTGCGCTACCCCATAACCCCCCTTTTCTGCAGAGGACATATAGTGCCCCATACGGTTGGGCAGAGCTCAAGTGGAGGGGTGGGCATTGTGCTACTACCCTGGTGTGCTGGTTGGCGGCCCAGGTCAACGTCCATGCACTCTAGTTCGAGTGGCGCCTTATGCTCTGGAGTGACAGAGGTCTACAGAGCCTGTGACTGCTACTACGAGGCCTGCCCACACCTTACTGGACTGATGCCTCCGCTGTGTGGACTCTGATTGGGATAGTGCGTGCGTACTGTGTGTGACACCCCTGATGGGTTTCGTGCGGACTGCGCTGCAACAGTGAGGCCTGAGTATTCTTCCTTGTTTGGCCCCTTTGCTGCCCTGTAGTTCTTCACATGTTGGTGCCTACCTTCTACACCACGGTCAAATATCGCTGCTTTAAATGGGCCCGGAGAGTGTGGGCAGAGGGAGGACCCCACTACCACTGGTGCCACTCTGCCTGATGGACACCCAGGCTGGCTGGTGGGCTTTCCCCTGTGAATAGGTTTGAGGAGCTGCTTGGGGCCATTAAGGACTTTAAAGCTACACTGGTCCCGAAACTGGGTGCCCCAACAATCAAAATGTGTTTTCTTAGGGCTGACTAGACCAAGTTGAGAGATGGCATTGAATCTAATGAATCTACGTTGGCTGGTCTGCGTCCTTCAATGATGGACATGCAATTTCAGTTGAAGGCACTCCAGGTGGAGGTGGCTGTTTGCAGCCGGGCGAATTATGTTAAGGGTTGCTGGAGGTGCAACAATATCCGCATAATTGGGCAGGGGCCCCAACATGGTACTTTTTCTTGATGACTGGCTGCCTAATAAATTGCTTGATGAACGGAGGTCCACTTTCCTTTCATTGGAGCGTTCACAGAGTCCCCGGTCGGTCGCCTTCCCCCATGGATATGCCTCAAACAGTGGTGTGTGCCTCTTCAATAATCGTTACCAAATCCTACAGGTTGAGCACATGAAGGGCCCATTGCAGGTGGCTAGCAGTCCCAGCACCTGATAAGCTGGTTCGGGCCAGTCAGCAACTGATCACTTCTCTGCATAGCCCAGGGAGTCTCCTAACCTTTCCTAAACTCCTCTCCAAAGTCCTCTATTCATCCCTGCTGCCAATACAGCCCCGCCCTGACAGGGGTTTCTGACCTGACGACCCAGTGTCTCAAACAGCACCCAACACCAGACTGTTTCAGTTGCTGCCCAGGGCCCTTCTACCTCAATCTACAGGCAATGAGCACGGGTCCCCTAGCAAGCCCCATTGCATAGGTTTTGTGGAGCGATCTAGTCTCTCGCTCCAACTCTGAACCCAGTTTGTCTTCCAGAGTAACTCGAGATATGTCTAAGCTTCCCATCATGGGGTGGTTCATTCAATTATGCGCAGGATGTCTTCCAGGTGCAATTAATAATATTTAAAAAAATCTGATTATTTTTTCTGTTATAAAATGTTTTTTTCTATCCCGGTATCATGTTCTTATGAAGTCAGCAATGACAGTGGATGATGTAATGTTTAGTCAGCTATATCACACCCCTTAGAGATTGGTTTTTTGGCAACTTTCGTTCCACTGCCTTCATACATTTTACAAAACTGCAGTTCAGCTGGGGATCATGGGGTGAAAAGCAGGCGAGGACTGCGTTCCTTCGTGTACGTATCTCCCGTTAGTTAAAGTGATGTTTCAGCAGATATTTCCGTTCGACCTGCAGTTTCTCACAGGAGCAAATCAGGTGCAGCATGTCCTCTTGCGCTGAGCCGCATAACCGGCAAAGGGAGCCAGCTTTGTTTTTTATCCACCGTTGAAAGTTTTGAATGAAGGGTAGCAAGCCTAACCTGTACTTTAAGAAGCACATTTTGACAGATTTTGCGTAACCCACGCCAAAGTAGCTCTGTGGTGCTATCGTTGAGTAAGAATTCAGGGTCATCCAGCCGTGCGTTCTTTTTGAAAGGGCTGCCTTGTCTTGGACCCACGATTGTTGTTTGATTGATTTCTTGACCAATTTTTTAAGTGTTGTGTGATTTACTGGGGTATCCATAGCTGCTTCAATCCTGTGTTCACCAGACTGCTCATGAGGAACCTAGCTGCTGGGGAGGACGGATGTTGCATTAGCTCCGTCCACAGATGCTCGTTTAATGTTCCATGTTTAGATTTCCTCACTTTGTCCCAGGCTGAGATATAGGCTCCCTGTCTTGCCAAGAGCTGTTGATCAATGCCCAATTCTAGCCTGATTTGTGCTGGTGAGGTTCGCTTGGGCAGGCTAAAAATAATTCTGTAAGCAGCTGTAATTGTGTTGTCGAGGATCTTGGCTTCCCTTCCTCTGAGTGCCTCACTCCCATAGGTGATTTTTGGAAGGAGTTAATCGCGAATTACTTGCGCCAAAGGAAGAAGAGAGGGGCCAGAAAGTTTGCTGTGTAATGTTTTCAGTGAAATTGTCAAAGATAGCCCTTTTCCTCGTATACTTGTTCTCTGAATAGAGAACTTCCCACCGTTATCGATCTTCACTCCGAGATATTTGTATACTGGGGTGTCTCCAATTTTTGTCTTGTTCCAGAACCATGATGTTAATTTTCTTTTATTCATGCTGATGGTCATCGTCTGGGTTTTCTCCAGATTTATTGTCAGCTCGTTTTCGTTTGAATAGCTTTATGTTGCGTTCAGGAGATGTTGGAGCCCTACTTTAGTGTGGCTTATTAAGACAATATCATCTGCATATAGTAGACAAGGTAATTGGAGTCCTCCTAGCTTAGGACCATGGGAGTTGCACCTGTTTAAAATCGGAACAAGGTCGCCTAAAAACAGGTTGAATGAAGTGGGGGCCAGGACGCAGCCCTGTTTCAGGCCCTTGTTGGTCGGTATGCGCCTGGACAAAACTGATCCATCCCCTACCTTTATCTGTACCCAGGTCTCTGTATGAAGGTTGATCAGAAGGTCCAACAGAGGTCTCGATATCCCCCAACTGTTCAGTTTAGACCATACAATGTTCCAGTTTATGTGATCAAAGGCAGCCTTATAGTCAATAAAGCAGAAATGGATGGGCATTTTGTTTGATTCTGCCTTGTCTATGAGCATGCCCATGGTCAGAATATTGGTCATTGTACCTACTAATTTGGCAAAGCCTGTCTGGTTGACAGGGATTAAGGATCTCTCTGTGGCCCATGACAACAATTCTTCTAAGAGGATGCCTGCAAAATATTTTGCCTCATTATCGATTAGAGCCACCAATCGATAGTTTTGAGGGGAAGCCTTGTATCCTGACTTATAAATTGGATAAATGATGAAGCCCTTCCAGGAGCTTGGCAGGATGTTGTAGCATCTTATCTCCAAAAAAAGGGGTTCGAGAGCTGCTGCCCAGCCTTTCACGTCTTGTTAATAAAGAATTGGCGGGATATCGTTTGGTCCCGGAGCTCCCTCTCTTCTTCCTTTCTTAATTTGGCGCTGGATAGTATTTTGTCATTCCGGCAAATCATTGTTTAGAGTCGAGTTATGGCATTCTTTGCGGCTATTGTCGCTGTTAGATAATAATTTTTTGTGAGTGTCCCTTTCGTGGTCCGATGATAACACTTTGTTTTTTTCCATTGCATGGTTAAAGTGGGTTCCGAGAAAGTTTGCCTATGACTCCTCTGTGATGTTAGATGAGACCCCATGGTGTGTAGGTCTTGTAAACGAGTTTATCGATTTCCAGAATCTTGCCCCATCGTTTCTTTGGATGTCAGAGTGGAGTCTTGCCCAAAGGTTATCCTCCACGGATTTTTTTGCTTCCCATTTTAATTTTTTCAATGTTGATTTTAATTTCCGTAGTTGGTCCTGCTTCACTGTATCCATGGGTTTCTGTTGATTGTGCTTGACTATGTCTAGATCATGTTCGTTTTAATTCTTTTTTTTCCTATTGTCGTCATATTACACATTTTATTTAAAAGGAAATGGGAACAAACAACCAGAGAACAGTGGTCACTATCAACAGTATTATCCAATGTACATTTGTTTGGCTGTGGTGCGCATGCCAATGTGTTTCAGGCATGCACACTAAGGTGCATTTACAGTTCACTTCTCTGAGAACACTATGTCCCTCCAATGAGTCCAATCTGTCGTTGACACAGCATGGGGTTCTGCAGTGGCCAGAATAGGATTACATCTATGTTATATAATACCTTCATCCCAATTATTTTCAGGGAAACACATGAAAGTACTACCGAAAATGGGCTTACATTCACCACCCGCCAAAAAAAGGTAAAATAATGTGGAGCCGCAGCCATCAGTCAAGAGGTAAAGGGAGGCGCAGTTTGGAAAAGTTTGGGAACCACTGATGTAGAGCATCGGCTACATAGCAACATTTTTGGGAAATCGTTGGTTAAGTTCTTTAGAAAACTCTTCCAAACCTCAAAGGTTTACATTTTCTTTACATATACATATAAATGATGTTAAAGTTGAGAGGAGACAAGTAAGTAACCTCCAAAGAACTGTGGGGAAGAATCTCCGATCTAGCCTATAAAAGGTACCTAGGCACTTTCTGGCAAATATTGTTTACTTCTTTTTCTTACTGTTTAACCCTAAATGAAAGTATTGGTAATTCCCGTGCCCACAGCTCAAACTCTGCAGTAATATTGCTGCAGTGACCCAGCTGGAGAGAGGGGGAGCAGTTGGCCCACCTGGAATCTGGGGAACTGGGATCGAGTCTCGGCAAAAACGCTGAACACCATGTGATGCTGGGCAAATTACTTAATCTCCCCGTGCCTAACCAAAAAAAATGTGTCCTAATGTAACACAACTGGTGCTATGTAAAGCGCTCTGATACCCGATTCGGGTCAAGTTCGCGCTATCTAAAATTCTGTAAAATAACAAATCTATGTTTTGCATCTTTTTTCCTGTTAACCACACTAAGGGTCCGATGTAGGTATCATATACCGGTCGGAAACGGCCGATTGCGGCCGTTTCCGACCGGTATTTGGCCTACTGAGATGTAGGGGACCTTTTTTTGTCCGATTCGGTATTTTACCGATTCGGTAAAATTACCGAATCGCAAAAATACCGAATCGGTAATTTTACCGATTTTTAAATTTGGGATGTAGGTGGGACTACTTTCTGTCCCACATGCCCTTCAGATTCGGTATTTTAACACCCAATCCAATTGGGTGTTAAAATACCGAATCCTGGTGTGCATGCACATGTGTGCATGCACACCTATGCCATGTGACAGACAGACATGCCCTTAGGGCATGTCTGTGTGCCACATGGCTCACATGCCTGTTTTGGGGGTGCTAGAGGGTGTCAAAGTGACACCCCCTGCACCCTTGCACAAATCGGTAATTACCGAATCGGTAATTACCGATTCGGTAATGCCCATTGATTCCAATGGGCTTCAAGGCCCATTGGAAGCAATGGGGGATACCGAATTGGTATTTACAGAATCGGTAAATACCGAATCTTACAGATTCGGTATTTACCGAATCTGAAATACCTACATCTCCCCCCCTCTAATTTACCACTTCATAAATACCGATTCGGTATGATTCGGTATTTATGAAGTGGTAAATGTAGATTTACCTACATCGGGCCCTAACTCACCTATCATAGAATCATGTCTGTAGACAGAGAAGGAGACATGGCTTGATGAAGAGTCCACCCCAGATATTTTAGAGACCCTACCCAATAACTATGGCATACTAAGACTTAACCGAGAAAAACAAAGAGGCGGGGGCATTGCCATCATTCATAAACTCGAACTAATTTGCACTTTAGAAAAGGTCATTATCAAAGATAGTGAAGCCGCTTTTTTCGCAATTAAATATAGACCTAATATCACTTTTAATGGCTATCTAATTTATCGCCCACCAGGAGGGCCCACACATTTTATAGAAAGTCTGACAGAGACAATTACTCAGTCTGCTCTACGCTATAATAAATTACTTATCTTAGGAGATCTAAATCTTCATTTTGAAGACGAAAATAATAATGATGCCCAGGGACTTCTTGCATCCTTAGAAATGCTAAAACTTAAATTACAATCCCTAAAACCTACTCATAAGGTGGGTCATCTACTTGACACGATCTTTGCGAACTGGGAGGGAGTGATGGTTCAACCACCTACCCAGGTAATATGGTCTGATCATTTCTTGATTACATTTTCTATCCCCAGAGAATATAAACAAATTCAACAAACTAAGCAGGTAACATCTAAGCGCAGACAACGAGGGAAACTCAAACAAACTGATCTAGAACTTGCCCTTAAGACTAACTGCCCCCCTCTGAAAGAAAATATAGAGGAAGCGTGGATAGACTATGAGAACTGGCTTACAAAAGCGCTTGATGATACTATACCTTGGACCACTAAACCACCTGTAAGACGTCTTAAATCGGCACAATGGTTTGAAACTGAACTAAAAGTTGCCAAATCTAAATGCAAAAAGCAAGAGAGTATCTGGCGTAATAAATATGAGGAAACAGCCAAACGTGAATATAAAATCAGTATAAAAAACTATAATAAAAAAATCAGAATAGCTAAAAGAAACTTTTTTAGTAGAAGAATTGAATCAGCTGATAATTCTACTAAGGAACTCTTTGTCATTTATAAGGAGCTCACCTCAGCTGATAAGACGACAGCTCCAGACACCCATTCTGTAGCGACTTGCGAAGCAATAGCGGATTTTTTTCTCCTAAAAGTAGAGAATATCTACAAAACGTTTCCGAAGATAACGGATGATATGACTACTAATCATACCATTAATGACAAACCCACCGACATCAGCCACCTAAGCCATTTCTCTGTGCCGGATAATACGGAAATGCTAAGAATCATCCGCAGCATACAATCAGGCTCCCCCAATGACGTAGCTCGCCCCAAGAATTTTAAGAACCAGGCTGAGCTATTGGTAGATCACATAAGCCATATGGGCAAATTATCGTTTCAAACGAGCCATATACCACAAGATTGGAAAATAGCTCAGGTCATTCATATTAAAAAAAAGGCTAATCTCAGCATCACCCAACTGGACAACTATCGTCCCATATCGCTCCTACCATTCTGCGCGAAGGTAGTGGAAAAGATAGTTAATGTCCAACTGATAACACATCTAGAAGAAGACATCATTTCCATCCCTCGCAGTCAGGATTCAGAACATATCACTCTACTGAATCAGCCCTTCTCTTTTCTACGGAGCTATTAAGGAGTAGAGTAGATGAGGGAATGACAGCCACGCTCCTTCTATTAGATCTGAGTGCGGCATTCGGCAACGTCTCTCACCCTACACTACCTTCTCATCTCAGCGAAGCTGGAATTGATGGCCTAGCTTATGAATGGATGCAAACATTCTTAGCCAATAGACAATTTCAAATCAACTGCCCCCGTTTAAATCTGAAGTCCGAACACTCAGACATGGGGTGCCGCAGGGCTCAATCTTGAGCCCTACATTATTCAATCTTTATATGGCCCCCCTGGCTGGGATATTTGAGGCATATGGGGTCGAGATAGTGTCATACGCAGATGACACCCAGCTTGTGGTGACACTGTCTCGACCACCCAAGGAAGCTTCAACTAGCTTCTCGGCATGCCTCAGCGACCTAGCTAGATGGATGAATACCAACTGCTTATGCCTCAATACAAATAAAACAGAGCTTCTTGTGTTGGGAAAAAATCCATCCATCTGGTCGTCTGCATGGAGGCCATCCGAACTTGGCGCCATACCAAAGCCCTCGGAACAGGTGAAAAACGTAGGAGTCAGATTAGACTCTACTCTATCCCTCGAACATCACACCAGGGGGATTGCTGGCAAATGCTACGGAATCCTTAAAACCTTACGTAAAACTCTGGATTCCCTCCCTACAACAAATAGGAAAACCCTGATTCATGCTCTAGTAACTCCCCATTTAGACTATAGCAACTCATTGTTTATGGGTTTGAGTAAAAAAGGTCTTCAGCGTTTACAATGCGGCCAAAATACCGCTGCTCGCCTGGCACTTAATCTATCAAGAAGATCATCAGGGAAAAGTGCCCTAGCCACACTCCACTGGCTCCCTATACGTGAGCGCATTACTTTCAAAACAATGTGTATAACTCATCGTATCGTCCAAGGAAAAGGACCAAAATACCTTCACAATTTGCTGACCAAATATCAACCCAGACGACTTTTAAGATCTCAAGGATGTATGCTTTTCCAAGTACCCAGAATTTTCCGGTCACGTATGGGCGGTAGATCCTTTAAATACATGGCCAGCAAACAATGGTATGCACTTCCCTTGGAACTTAGAAAGGAACCTTCAGAAAAAATCTTTCGTCAAAAATTAAAAACCCACCTGTTCCTGAAGGTATGAGCCTCTTCTCTGATTTCGTCTACAATATTATCACTCCCCCAGCTTCTGGATTACCAGCTCAGTCCTTGTTCAAAAAACGTGGGGACACACTGTTTCCTAGTGTAACCAGGTGCTATATAAAAGGCTTTTATTAATATTATTAGACCTGGCTGGACGTGAGGAAGGTAGTGAAAAAGAACATGGTTCCCTGGATTAATTCAGTGTTTGCAGAGTGTAGTCAGAGGTCAGATATCAGAGTAGATAATCAGAGGTTCAATGTCTGCATAGGATATAATGCTTATCCTTATTATACTTGCTGCAGGCAATCTAGTACAAACACATACTACCTAATTTCTAATTTATGTTAATTGGTGCAGTACCTGCTTAGTAAAATGTAAAATCCCAAGTGTCTTCATGTTTACAGCACACTACCAATTGTCAGGCTATTGGTTGTTGGTATGCGGTTAAATCTTGGACTAATAAATCTATGCTGTTTACCTTTTGTGAGGCTAATAATTACCTCCCCAATACTTTGGCCCCCATTAGGAGGAGGGGCAGGCTTTGTCCTGCATTTTTATCATTGTGGCAGGCGGTGCTCTCAGCATCGCCCGCCACAATGCTAAAAATGCATTAATGCATTTGCATAAACAAAACGGCAGGCACTGCACGGTGCCTGCCGCTTTGTTTATGCAAATGCAGGGTGGTACCACAGCGTGTGCACCCCCACCTCTCCCTGCCGGGCCCCCAGAGTGAAGACCGCATACCTTTCCAAGCATCTAAAGAAGCCCATCCTAATATGGCTGGCAGTGTCACCATATTAAACATTTTCCGCCCCGGTCGCCTTTCGACCGGGGTGGGAAAGCGGCGGACGGTCTTTCCGTCCGCCGCTGTCCCCCCCGCCATCCTAATATGGCGGGGGAATTCAGGTGCGGATTGCCCCCACCAGGCTGTTTACTAAATATACCAAAGGCACAAAACATGCTTTTGGGCTGAGGGTGTTTTAGGGTGGGAGGGGGGGTGAACAGCTGTGAGCAGCTCGTTAGTTATTATTTGAAGTGCAAGGTCTTGAGCTCCTTTTTGAACTGGTGTCGTTTTTTGCTTTGATGTAGTTGGAGTTCATTCCAACTCTTGGGTGCGAGGTAGAAGAAGGATCTTCCCCTTGCTCTTGTCCTGTAGAAACGAGAGACGGTGGTTACTTCGAGGTCAGATGAGCGAATGTTTTTTTTGGGAGGGGTTGATGGAGGTTCGCTGATTCAGCTATTGTGGTCTGTTGTTATGAAAGGCTTTGTAGGCATGAGTGAGCACCTTGAAGTTTATTCTCCTTTCTATGGGGAGCCAGTGGATGTCGTGAGAGGAGTTGGGTAATGTGGTTGTGTCGTGAAATGTCGATGATGAGTCTACCTGTGGCATTTTGAGATTATCAGAGTTTGCGGAGACTGTTGCTGTAGTCCATTCTGCTTGTGATGAGTGCATGGGTGATGTTTTTTCAGGAGTCAGCGTTATCCACTTGAATGTTTTGCAAAGTATGCCAAGGTGTTAGAAGCATGCTGAAGATGCAATGTTGATCTGGCTATTCATTGTTAGTGAGGAGTCAAGTATGATGCCAAAGTTGCATGCCTGGTCTGTTGGGGTGGGTGTTTTTTTAAAGGCGGATGGCCACCAGGTGTTGTCCCATGTGTAGGAGGTGCAGCAGAGTATGATGACTTCTGTTTTCTCTGCATTGACCTTCAGCCAGCTGTTGCTCATCCAGGTTGGAATGGCTTTCATCCATTCTTGGAAATTGCTCCTGGTTATGTTGTCTTACTTGGTGAGTGTGAGGATGTCATTTTTGTATGAGACCATTTTTTTATTTTATTATTCTGACGATGGTCGTGATGGTGTCTTTGTAGATGTTGAAGAGTGTGGGGCTGACAGAGGATCCTTGTGGTACTCTGCATATGATATCTGTCGTTTCTGAGATGAAGGGCAGGAGTCGGATTCTATGTGTTCTGCAGGAAGGAAAGTTCTTATCCAGTCTAATGCTATTTTTCAGATGTCAGCGTCATGGAGCCTGTTGACTAGTGTGTGGTCCGAGATGGGATTTTAAGCCTGCTGAGAGGTCCAGAATGATGAGGGCTTCCGTGTGGCTTTATTCGAGGATCCTGCTTATGTCATTAGTGTCAGTGATGAGGCTGTTTTTGGTGCTGTGGTTGTTGCTGAATCTGGATTTAGAGTTGTCTCTGATGTTTTTTTCTATATAATGTACTAGCTGGGTGTTGACATCATTTTCGATTAATTTTGCAGTGAAAGTGAGCATAAACATGGGCCTCATGTTTTTGTGATTTGTTGGTTCTGCGGCGGGCTTCTTTTAGTATGGTGTTGACTTTGGCATTCTTCCTGTTGTCAGTGAATGTGGCAGTCTTCAGGCAGCAGGTCCTATTTCTACAAAGTTCTGGTTCAAAAGCAGTGTCTGCTCTGTCTAAAATGTGTGTCTGGCAGGGAACAGTAGGTGCTCCGGACTGAATGCTCTTAATTGCCTTTAAGCTGTTTTCTGTGGTGAGAACTCTTCAGGTGAGAATGGTCTGGTGGATAGCATCATTTGTGGTGTGGATTGAGGTGGTGTTGTCGTCTTTTTTCTCAAGGTTGTCTTAGAGCATTGTAGTGTAGTTCCTAGTTCCCCACTAGGCCCTGCGCATTGGAATAACATAAACAGTAGTATCGACGTAGAAGTGCGGATCTTCCAGGCCATTACTGACTATGCTAAACTTAATTGGGTTTGTTACCAACTAGCTCAGAGGTCACTGGAAACTTTCTTGACTGAATAGGAAGTGATCAGCTTCCCTGGCACAGACAAGAAGGGATTCAGTTTTCCAACAACCGTGCAACATGACAACTTTGCTCCTCAGATCAAGAGTCAATCTCCAGGGTCGAGTGAAACAATAGACAATTATTTTACTCAGTCAGGTTAGTGCAGTTTACTTTCACAATATGTAGAGAATAGAGAGACGGGCGTTTGTCAATAAAGGGTTAACATTTATTGAACAGTCTTTCTTCTCGTACAAGAGAAATGTATTGCCACAATTGCAAGACTTGTTATGATAAAAAGTACGTACAGTAAGATAAGTATTGCAAGATAATACTGTAAAAGCATTGATATGGTTTCTTAGCCATACAATGGTTTAAAAGTAATAAAACATATATACAGTCCTATATACATTAGGCTAAAATACTAAACTGGTGCTTCTAACTACGCCTACCCCAGTGTACCTGACCAAAGCCTAATACTTGGGAGGGGAGTAAGTAAGTAGCTTTAAGTTAAGTTGGTTTTGCCAAGGTTTGCTTCAAGAATTCTCACTAAGGGTTTAGTCAACACCATACCTCTGAATAGAATGATGGAGGTCTGGTATCTCCTTCAGGGGGAACTCGGTATCCCAGTCACCCGCGAGGGTAGACCAGAAACGCTGGAGCTGGATTTCTCTGCAGGAGAAAGACAGCGTCTCTCTTCAGCGCGTCGAGGAGGAGGAGGGGGGACAGCGTCCGCGGGCAGCTGGCATCTGCTGGGCTCTTCGCAGAGGGACGGCTGTTCAGCTCCTAGTTTCACCACACCATCGTTCGCGCTTTGGAAGCGATAATGGTATCAGCAGCTTGCATACAGCAGCTTCATCAAGCGACGGGCAACAGGCTGCAGCAACAGGCAATTGCTTAAGGCAACGTTGGTAATATTTATACCTGACAGGTGCCTGGTTTGACGTAAGTTTGCTGGACATAAGACGTCAATTAAAGATGTCACTAGGAAGTTAGAGTTAGAGTTCCATTACTAATCAAAATACAGCAAGCGGGGATTTCCAGGTTTGCTGAGTTTTTATCTTGTTGAAGAACTCGGAGTGTTAATCTAGGAATCTCAGATAGTGACTTCTGCTCTGTCATTGCACTAATGGGTTGCAAAGGAAATGGCAGAGAAAACTATTCTGGAATGTGGCTCTGTTCGTGTGAGGCCAGAGATGACTTTCTGAATATCGCACTTGAACGGTTATGCCAATATAGGGAATAAATGGATTTATAGCCGAATACGGGCATAAGGTCACAGTATCGATCAGGATCCTAGATAAGCACGCAACACCCACTCCACGGGTTCATGTCCATCAAATTACTAAAATTAGAGCAATAAGATGCATGTGTAACATTGCCCACCCCAAAATACATAAATGCATTCGAAATAGGCGTATAATGTAATACGTGAAATTTAGGTACTGTACGTTTTTGAAGCATAGAAATCATTCAAAAATTATTGCATATGAAATCAATGAACGATAATGCAAAAAGAATTACACATGAAATATCTCTGAAACAGAAGAAGGGCGAGATAAGTCATCACATATAAATGCATTGCAATAAATGTGCTAGAGGCTGGTGTAAGGTTGTTATGTCTCTAGATGTGTTTAGAAATAGAAGTTGAAGCTTCTGTTCTCTAAGAATACTTTTTACTCTAAGCAAAGAATTGTTCGTGCCAAAAAAAAGGTCAATATTAAAAAGTGTTAAATTCAAAAGAATTATTGCTTGAACGGGGAAATAGAGTTCCAACGCTTTTAGCAGTTTTTGTTGTTCAAAACTGAAGGCCGAATTCAGAGTTCATGGGAACGCTGTGTGTCGGAAAGCTTCTCCAAAGTTATTATTTCTGTTCGGGTGAGAACATCATATCAGACAGGCTCTCAAAGAATTGGTCTACAAAATCAGGTGACAGTTCAACCAAATTCGATAGTGCTGTAACTTGGCAGGTGTGAGAATGATTGCTGTCATCATAGTCGGGATCAGCAATGCTCACAGAAGGTCGTACCTGGGTGATGTTGCTTTTGTCACTTGCTCCACTGTTACCACCTAGTCGTAGCACAGGAGTCTCAACGAATGCCGTCATCAGGATTGGTAGCCGCTGGGGACAACACAATGCGTGAGCCGTTATCGGACTGAGCAAAGTATCGACGTCCATTGGTACTGCTGATGGAAGTGAAAGACAGATGTCCAACACGCACTCATCTTCGCATAGCATACATCGAAGTACCGGTAAGATACAGTTCTGCCATATAGGTCTGAATGAAAGGAACCAGGTCATGTTTAGATCTCTCAGCCTGGCCAATCCAAGGACGTTAGTTATCCTGTCCCGGTGGCGCATTGCTAGGATTGTCTCTTCCATTCCCATGGGAGCTATGTCTGAGCTTTGGCTTGCCATAACGAAGCAGAAGGGTCAAAAATAAAATCCCTGCTACAAGTCCCAAAAATGAGGGTATGCCGCCAAAAACAGAGTGGACAAAATTAGGAACGATTCCCAAAATTGCTTGAAAAGGTGTTAGCAGTCCCGTAAAAATCGTCTTAAATATGCCTGGGATGCCTGTGGCACTAGACATGTTAAGGAGTTGGCTAAGCATTTCTACGAAATGCACGGGGCAATTTGTTGATAAAAGTTCATGAACTTCAGTAGCTGTCCTTGCAACTAGAAGATCGTACGTCTCTTTTGATGACGTTATGGGCTCTGTTGTCTGTAAAAGCACAGACTTCATTTTGCTTAAAGTATCAATTCGTATAGAATAGAGATTCAGACGTGGCCAGATGGGAGTCACTGTGTCTGCAGGCCCACTCGGGAACAATGCCTGCATACAGCATTTGACCATGGATGTTACTCTTACTAGATAACTTTTCACTGGCACAAGGCCACAACATCTGTGATCCGTTCTAAGAATGTAACTCCCGTTTGCAAGTTGCATAAAGAATGGCTCTATCTGAGTTGCAGGTGTGACAAGCTGGTGGCATGAAAGGTTGTTAGAATTTCCATCACAAGCTCCATGTAAATTAATACCCTGGCACAAAAGTATACCGCTTAGTGAATGTTTACAATTTTCACAACTAAGAAATAAATTTTTGTCGCTGTCACTGTAGCATGAATGTGTGTATGGTAATTTCCATTCTGATTTTACATAACCTTTACCCAATTGTTCATAATGGCCAGTAGGTATGTATTCAAGGCCTTTTTTAAATCGGAAAGTTGTTATCGGAATAGTGATTATTCCGTGTATTATCCATTCAATGACAGGACTCTCTGACATTGTCAATGGTAATCTCTCAAGTTTTTCGATGCTCAGGATTGTATAGTCTGCTCCTTTCTGTGCCAAACTGATTTGTTTATCAGTAAGGTTAAAAATGGAAAATAATGACGTTATGTTGATTAAACGCCAAGGCACATAGCCTGAACGAAGATTTTGCAGCGTCCAGCCTATTTGTATAATAGAACGTAATTGTGACTGGCCATGCTGTAACATTAGCAAGTCTCTGTCTATCACATCAAAGGCAGAGGATACAATATTGTCCAACGCATATATTCTGGAGGACAGAGTCATTAACCCATTGTCCACTACAGAAAGTGATTTCTCCAAATTAATACGATCAATTTCTCGTATTTTCTCAGCTGTTTCAATTTGTGTGACTTTCCAAGCCTCGTTGTATGCAGCATAGATACTGGTCGCTATGAAACGCTTTTGACGCTGTTTGCGTGGTCCAAGAATGAAATCGCGCAAATCAGCACCATCTTTTAGTAAAGACAAGTGTTGCTTAATTTCAGCCAGTGTGGATGATGTTAGCCATTCAAGGCAGAGTTTCCCTACACTGTATGTTGTTACTACCCCTGGATGTTGTCTCTGGGAGTATCTCGGGTCTAGTCTGGTCATTTTTAACCCCTGTGTTTTATTCAGGAATCTATCTTGACAGTTGTTTGTGTCAGTAGGCCAGATTAACCACTTTTTCCAATCAGGATGTGTTCTGTTAAAATGTAAACTTTGTGACACGTCTAACTCAATATCTGTAGTTGTATTTTCAGGTATTGGCTTTGGAATAGACGGTTTTTTAAGGTCTTTGATCTTAGCTAGGCCAAGACAGGATGTTTGGTGTATTGTGTCATTTAAAAACATCATTTGTTCTGGTATCATGCAGGTTCTGAATAGTGCTTCAAGGCCTTGTACCTGCCAATCTTTTGTACCCCAAATGGTTTTCGTTTCAATGTTCCAATAATCAAAACCAAATGTCATCATTTTTTCATAAAATGCTTCTGAATATATCAATTTAGAATTTGTCAGCATTGTTTTCATTCCTGTTTTATCTAACAGTTTGTAATAAAACGTTTCTGCATCACTAGTGTTAAACCCTGAGAAGTATTTGAATTTCTCAAAAAATGCTTTAGAACTGCTTTTAGGTGGTGTAGCACAATGTTCCCATTGATTATACATAAAAACATTTCTAGGTTGTGCAGATTTATGCAAATAATGATCGCCATAATGTGTGTAGTAGAATAATTGCTCATAACTAGATGAACCTTGTAAATAATCATGTTCTGTGAATCTAGCTGACATTACTAAATCAGACATCATGTCATTAATACTGTTAAAGTCCCAATCATCAGAGAATGTACTAGGTTTTACAAAGTCACTTAAGGAAATCTTCAGTTGATGAGGATACTTCAGGATTTCGACCGAACCATAGATCTCATAGTCAGTTTTCTCCCATACTACCCCACCAGGTATTGGAATTGCTGTGACATTTACTGTTGACAGTTGTCTTTTCTTCACGTGGGATGATCTGTGTGGTTTCAGGACTAGGTTGATGTTCTGACTTGCTGTGTCCATTGTACTATATTTTCCCTCAATGAATTTTCCCAAACAAAGTACCATGATGAGCCAAAGCAGGAGGAAAAATACACCAGAACTCTAACCAAGGTGAAATAAGGTAGATTTCCTTCAGTTGATGAAAGAGTTCCTTTGCTTTTTCTTTAAAAGTCTTTTTTGTTTCTGGCATCACTTCGGGGTCGTTTTGATCTTCAGAGAAGTTGTCGAAGTTGATGAAATAACCAGAGGCAGTTCTGTCAATTGTTGGGATTGTTCTTTCAATCTGTCTCTCGGTAGCATTTTCTGATGCCACATTATTGTAGACTGGAGTTTCTTGACGAACCGTTTCAATCTGTGTTTCAAGAGGCACGAGTTCCATGGTATTATTGCATAGTCCTTCTCTGTGCACTGCAGGCTGATTGAATGTGATTAGTCTTTCAGTTTGAACCTCTTGGATTGTTGCAAGTTTGGGTATTCTGTTTTTTCTTGGGAGTCCACTGGGCCTACTGTTGATTATAGGCCACATGCTTGTGGTTTTACCAGGTCGATAGACACGACTCTGTTCTCCTTTTTACCAGCAAGGGGCGGTAGTACTACTGATCTTGTTCCGGTGACTGCCAAGACAGGTACTTCTTTTCTGTAAGAAGGCCCAAATTCCTTCTTCACCGCGATTTTTTCTCTGACTAGATCCCCAATCTTTGGAATCCAGACAGGCCTTGCTGGGGCTGTTGCTTGTGGTGCCTCGTCAGTGGTAGATGGCTGTTGTTTTAACTTTTATGTTGCTTAAGGATTTTCTAGTTTCATTCAGTTCCTGTAAAACAGCCAAACGATCTTTGATGTCAAAGTCTGTTGTTTTTTCTTGTACCACTGATATCTGACTATCGAGGTCCTGAATGTTCATTCTAATTCTGAACAATAGTTTGTATGGGCTGAAACCTTTTAGAAAATTTCTTGTCAAGTTATTAAGACTAATCTGGACACTTATTAGATGTTTGACCCACCCAGCGCCTGAACCTAATACCTTCGCTGTTATAGATCGCTTTATGTCCAGGTTTTTTCTTTCAACCACACTATTCCCTTCGGGGTGCGACGGACAAGAATACCGCAACCCAATTCCCATGCTGGCCATGGCCTCCTTATAAGCTCGAGAGCTAAAAGCAAGACCCTGGTCAGAATGGAACGTGGTAATTGCGTATGTGCCGATAAAGACTCGCAGATCTTTTATAACCGTTCTAGCGTCAGCCGAGCGCTGGGGCCACATCCATATGAACCTCATACAGGAATCCACTGCTACCATGATATATCTATAGTTGCCGTCCCTTTGTAGGGAACCACAGTGGTCCAGGTAAACACACGCAAATGGTTTATCCGAGATGAGAAGGGGTGTCTGCGCTGGTCGTTTTACTGTTGATACATTTATCCTTTGGCATATATCGCATTCTAATACATACTTTTTAGTTTGTATTCTCAAGCGAGGCCACCAATATCTTTGTTTTAATAGTGATATTGTTGCGGAAACGCCAGCGTGTGCAGAGGCAAGCCCTTCGTGTGCCGCTTTGATTAGTCCTAACCTGTGTTCCCTGTTTGGAATTACCCTCTCCCCCACTTCAGGGATTCGAGCAAAAGGAACATTATTCGTATCTGTTGAATATAAGTACTTTTCTGGAAAGCCTTTTTGGGAGTGTTTTCTTATCATTTTTTACTGACGCACTGACAGCTTCTAGAATATCGCTGTCTATTTTTGTTTGTGACCGAGTTATCGCAGCTACGGAAGCCGTTTGCACAGCTACCTTCGCGGCTTCATCAGCCAATGAATTCCCTGCAACGTGAACGCCATCACGTTGATGACTCAGTGTGTGTATCACGCGAGTCTTTTGTAGTTCTTTTTGTAAAAGAACTACCTGTTCCCAAAGCATTTTATGCTTTATTGTGCCACCTTTTGCATCTTTGAAACCATTTTCCACCCAATTCTGCAAGTATTCATTATAAGATTGTACGCAATAAAAAGAATCGCACACTATTAGTGTGGGGAATTCGCGATCAGTATTTTCTAGCGCCATCTTAAATGCTACTAATTCAGCTCGTTGAGCCGAGCAATCTCCTAGAGATTGTGTTTTAGTGACCAGTGGTCTAAATTTTCCTTTGTGCCAGCGACCTTTTACAATCGCGCACGCAGCACTGTAAGCTTGCTTACCTCCAACTGCGGGTTGTGCTGATCCATCAGTATATATAATACTTCCGTATTCTTCGAGAGGCAGGATTTCAATTGGCAGAGGACATTCATATTCATATTGTAAAAATTCCTGTGTTTTTAAGTTAGGATCAAATTCGTAAACTACGTCTGTTGCAGCAAGAGAATTAACCCACTGGATCCATCTCGGATGCAAAGCCTTAGCATTAGGAATGCTCGCTTTAGTTACCGCTTCTAAAGCCGGTATAGGTGTTACGATTATAATTCGTTTACCTTGTGCTAGGGGCCTTTCTTTTGCTACAGCAGTCTGAACCGCAGTTAGAATTTTCTCAGTTGAACTGAATTTTATTTCAGCCTTTGTGTACAAATGTGATTTGTATGCTATGGGTACCTTTTCTCCCTCATTAGAGGTTAGGTACGTGAATCCACATCTTCCTGGGATGACTCGGATTACAAGATCGCGTGTATTGTCACGTGTATCTAATTTTGTTTTTGCTAACATGTCTGTTTGCAGTGATCTCAAAATTTCTGTGTGTTTTTTAGTCCAATTGATTTGTTTAAAATCAGGTTTAATTAGTTGGTAGAGAGGTTTAACCCTCTCTGCGTAATTTAGAATGTAAGTTCTTCCGAAATTCAGAAAACCTAGAATGGATTGTAAATTCTTCAGCGTTTTTGGAGCTTGGAGTACAGCGCACTTCTCTAAGAAGTTGTCCACTAGGCTTTTCCCTTCACTTGATAATTCTACCCTAAGAATAGTACTGTCAGATGGGCAATTCGAGACTTTTTAAAGTTGAATTTGTAACCCTCTGCTGCGAACCCAAGTATAATGGTGTTCACTCTTTTCAAGTGAGTATCCAAGTCATCGTAAGATAATGCTTCATCATCATATATTTGTAGTAACTCTGTTACCCTAGCTGAGAATAGTCCTGGGCTGTTCTTGAACCCCTGTGGGAGTCGACAGAATTTAGTCTGCGACCCAAATGCTGAGAAAGCGGTCAAATATCTGCTTTATGGTGCAATGTTTTGACAAAAGAAGCCATTAGATATGTCTAATGTTGTTTTATATTTTTTCCTAACTATGTTATTCATTAGGGCTGCAC
Source organism: Lissotriton vulgaris (assembly GCF_964263255.1). NCBI lineage: Eukaryota > Metazoa > Chordata > Amphibia > Caudata > Salamandridae > Lissotriton > Lissotriton vulgaris. Next base: position 222,011,306 of record NC_141685.1, read on the forward strand.
TATGCAAGTTTTGTACTGCAAATGTTTTACAACATGTATTAAGGTGTCTGTAGTCCAAAACTAGACGATATGAATTGTCTGGCTTGGAGACAGGAAACAAAGGATTGTTCATTTGAGAGGTGCATGTTTCAATCACCCCCTGGTATTCAAGTTGATCTAAAATCTCCCTGACTTGTTTTTTAGCTTCTTGCTTAATGGGATACTGCCGTTGGGCAGTTGGTTCACTTTTTAACTGGATTTTGTGAGGAGGTGAGTCCTCATCCCATCCTACATGATTTTTTTTTTTTTTTTTTTTTTTTTTTTTGAAAACCTTTATTGTGCATAAGGAAGAATAACACATACGGGCCTACAACCATCCGGCCGGCCACGAATAATCATTTAGCACAACAGCATACGATACGGCGACACAGTACTGCAGCAGAATCCCAAACATTTAAAGGAAGAAAGACTGAAGGATATTGCAGCACCATGTCACAGGATAAATGCAGGTTAAATTTTAAGTTTTTTGTATGCGACTATCGGAGACAGGTCGTAGTGTTCCGTACGATAAATGAAATTTAGAACAAAGTCCATGCAGGTGGGACATGACGGTAGCAACTATATCAAGCAAGTCGACGATTGATAATCAAGTCCCCGCCAGGCAGGATGGTTACGCAATAGGTACGCTACAGAGAAGCATCTATGACCCAGTCACAGCACCACTGCCACCCTACACCCAGCACTTCCAAACATGGATAAGAAAGTTAAAACCATAGAGGAGAACAAAACAGGTCCCATAGAAAGTAACAAAAATGAAATATAACCCCCCACCCTACACACATGCAGAGGCTATGGCCTACCCCCCCCTAGCAGCGTGTCTGTCGCCCTATAAACCCGAAATTTAGGAAGAAGAAAAGTCGGAAGAAAGAAGAAAGCACAGCAGGAAGCGCAGAAGAAAGAAAAAGGGGAGACAAAAGGAAAAGGGAAAAAGGAAAATAAAAATGTCACTCTTGAATACAGGGAGGGAGAAAAGGACAAGCTAATCCGCCACTCCCCAAAGGAAAAAGTGGGGGGAGGAGCCCACTTAACATCAGAACTCCCGGGACCCCAGCCATCCAGTACGCCCTACACTGAAAACCACCTAATCCGAAAGCACCAGTGCTGTATTAAATCGCAACAATAGGAGGGATGGAAGAAACATTTCACAATATGTGCGCACAACACTTACAGGAGCAATTCCAAACCCTGTTCAGCCCATACTGGAAATCATAGCATCTAAGTCGCGAGTGACCAATACACCACGGCACCCGCCCAATCCCCGCCCCAGCCAGAGAAGAAACCAAGATGGCCACCCCAGGTAACGCAGAGACAAAGAGAGTTAAAATGGAATCCTACATGATTTTTATATAATGCCGGTGCCTGGGCTACTGCCCATTTCCTTGCATATGTATATTTTTTATGAATCGGAATGTGATTCGAGAAGGTAGGCATAATCACTTCTTCGCCACGAGGGCACTCCCTGACAAACTCTGGGGGCCAATCTTTTTCAGCTAACAGAATATCATAGCCTTTTGAGAGCTTATCCCGAAATAGACCTCTTATTTTCCTAGTCTTATCACCCTCTATACGCAATGTTATTTCGTATATTTTATGGGGCTCGCTAAGTCTGGTGTCGGCAGTTTCAACCTGAATGTATTCATTCGTGTCCACTGTCTCCAGATGACTCATCAAGATCTTGCGCGCTATACTGATTTCTGCTGCACTGTCCAACATTGTCAATGCCCACTCCCCGTTTTTCAACTGTGTCCTCAGTATTCTCGGCATGGTTGATTACTCTAATACTGGCTACCTTCTTTTTCTGAAATTGAGATTTTTTACTCTGAGCAGGTTCCTTGTCTTTGGACTTGGTGTGCTCTCCTGGGTCTGACCGTCCTCTTCTTTCCGATTTCTGTGAAAAAGAACGAGAGGGACGTGTATCAATACTTTGATATCTATCAGTTTTTTTCAGATTATCCCTATTTCTAAGGTTATATCTTTTCTCAGAGGGCTCCCTCTGGGGAGACTGGTGTTCTCGAGTCGGAGTTCTTTCCCTCCGTCGAGGAGACCTTCCTCTGGACTGGAAAACTTTTTCCTTGGGAGTGGATTGTTTATTTCCATCCCAGCTCTTTTTAGGAGTGTTTGAATTATTTTTAATAAATAATTTTTCAGGATTTTCGAGCAGTTGGGGCTTTACTGGTTTTCCACCCAAGCTGTCTCTACCTAATTCTTCATAGCATTTTTCTATGATTTTGGCAAGCTCAACTGGCTGATCTTTTATATCTGTTTCCTTCAACTTCTGGTGGATCGCCACAGATGCTGCTTCTCCTTTTATATTGGCTAATAATATAGCCGAGACCTGCTTGAAGTCTTTCAGTAATTTCATACCTAGATTTAAAGCGGGCTCTGGACCGTATTCATTTTGAATCTGTTTTAGCACTTCTGGTATTACCGCCATAGACGGAACACCATGTGTTTTTGTGTAAATGGAAGCAAAGACTGTACCCCAAGTGTCACAGTCCTCCACGTGTGGTGCGATTCCCATAGGAAGGCAGATGGTCAAGATTCTGTGTTTCTCAATAGGGGTAGTATCAGGAAATACTGCCTCTATTTGAGTGATTTTCTGTGCTAACCAGAAAGGAATTTGTTCCCGTTTTACGGGTGTTTTACCAAGACACGACTGTATGTTCTGTGGTGTAATTTTATTAGTGTTCCCCTGATGAGGGGTCAGCTGTGGTACTTTGACAGCTGGCTGGACTGTTGCAGTCCGCATTACATATTGGACTAATTGCCTATGTATTTTTATAAGTGTTTTTAGCTGTACTAACAGCTCTTCTCTAGACATTTTTGCAATGTCCGGATGTGGTGTGTAGCTGGCTAGAACCGGCCACGTTGCTCCTGGTCTACCTAGTGGACCGAGCCTGGTAATATGATCATTATGTTTTTAGGGCGCTATTAAACCAGAGCAGGTGCTCTTGGAATTTTAGTGGGATTTCAGTCTCCTCGAAAGGAGCGTACTCTTCCGGAGGTTCCTCTATTTTGTAATAGTGAAACTCTTTTGTTGTAGCATTTGCCGCTGGAAAGTTTATCCATGAATAGAATACCTCTGTCTGCCGATATTCGTGAGCCTCTATCACGAAAATTACTGTACCACCTTGTGGTGTCAGTCCGTTTTCTATAAGTTTTAACGTTATAGATTTTCTTAAGTGGACCGGGATGATAATTGCATCGGGGTCTGTCTGTAGGAGACTCGAGTCTTCCTCTATTAGTAGGGCTGCCAGCCTAGCTGCTTCCCTTTCCTCTTCACTGTCTGACGTTATATAAATGCAGATTTTGCAGAGTAGGTCTCCAAGGAGACAAAGATTAGGTGCACAATATTTTGGAACACTGTATCCTTCAACGTTGAATAAACCAGAGCTTTACATAGGCATCTCTTCCTACTGAGTTCGGGCGGATTTTAACCTTTCACCCACTCCAGACGTCTATTGGAGTATTTACGGGAGAAAGGGGTCTGTGTGAAAAATGCACGACTGAGTTACTCTAACGTCTTGCGTTAGTTTATCGCCTTACCAAACGTTTGGGCGCCATGTAGTGTAGTTCCTAGTTTCCCACTAGGCCCTGCGCATTGGAATAACATAAACAGTAGTATCAACGTAGAAGTGCGGATCTTCCAGGCCTCTACTGACTATGCTAAACTTAATTGGGTTTGTTACCAACTAGCTCAGAGGTCACTGGAAACTTTCTTGACTGAATAGGAAGTGATCAGCTTCCCTGGCACAGACAAGAAGGGATTCAGTTTTCCAACAACCGTGCAACATGACAACTTTGCTCCTCAGATCAAGAGTCAATCTCTAGGGTCGTGTGAAACAATATACAGTTATTTTACTCAGTCAGGTTAGCGCAGTTTACTTTCACAATATGTAGAGAATAGAGAGACGGGCGTTTGTCAATAAAGGGTTAACATTTATTGAACAGTCTTTCTTCTCGTACAAGAGAAATGTATTGCCACAATTGCAAGACTTGTTATGATAAAAAGTACGTACAGTAAGATAAGTATTGCAAGATAATACTGTAAAAGCATTGATATGGTTTCTTAGCCATACAATGGTTTAAAAGTAATAAAACATATATACAGTCATATATACATTAGGCTAAAATACTAAACTGGTGCTTCTAACTACGCCTACCCCAGTGTACCTGACCTAAGCCTAATACTTGGGAGGGGAGTAAGTAGGTAGCTTTAAGTTAAGTTGGTTTTGCCAAGGTTTGCTTCAAGAATTCTCACTAAGGGTTTAGTCAACACCATACCTCTGAATAGAATGATGGAGGTCTGGTATCTCCTTCAGGGGGAACTCGGTATCCCAGTCACCCGCGAGGGTAGACCAGAAACGCTGGAGCTGGATTTCTCTGCAGGAGAAAGACAGCGTCTCTCTTCAGCGCGTCGAGGAGGAGGAGGGGGGACAGCGTCCGCGGGCAGCTGGCATCTGCTGGGCTCTTCGCAAAGGGACGGCTGTTCAGCTCCTAGTTTCACCACACCATCGTTCGCGCTTTGGAAGCGATAATGGTATCAGCAGCTTGCATACAGCAGCTTCATCAAGCGACGGGCAACAGGCTGCAGCAACAGGCAATTGCTTAAGGCAACGTTGGTAATATTTATACCTGACAGGTGCCTGGTTTGACGTAAGTTTGCTGGACATAAGACGTCAATTAAAGATGTCACTAGGAAGTGATAGCAATCAGTTGCTCATTAGAGTTCCATTACTAATCAAAACACAGCAAGAGGGGATTTCCAGGTTTGCTGAGTTTTTATCTTGTTGAAGAACTCGGAGTGTTAATCTAGGAATCTCAGATAGTGACTTCTGCTCTGTCATTGCACTAATTGGTTGCAAAGGAAGTGGCAGAGAAAACTATTCTGGAATGTGGCTCTGTTCGTGTGAGGCCAGAGATGACTTTCTGAATATCACACTTGAACGGTTATGCCAATATAGGGAATAAATGGATTTATAGCCGAATAGGGGCATAAGGTCACAGTATCAATCAGGATCCTAGATAAGCACGCAACAGCATTTTGATCTTCTGGTGAAAGAAGAACCTTACTTTGTTGCAGCGGTCTTGCTATGGAGGGACGTTGGTTCTTTTGCTATTGTTTTTTTTTTATTCCTGTATAATGGCGAAGATTTCCTTGAGTTGTGGGTGTTGGAGAGGATTCTGTCTTGGATGAAGTTTTTCTTTGTCCATTTGATGAGTGCTGACTTGGTGGTGTGCTGTGATACCTGCTTCGTAGGCGGGTGTCATTCTGGGGTTTTTATGTTTCTCCTCTTATTCTCCAGTCTTTGGCATGAGTGCTAGGCATGGGCGGAAAATCCGTTCCGCTCGCGGATTTTGCGGATTTTCGGGAAATCCGCAATCCGCGAGATTCGCGAATCTCCCGCAAAATCCGCAAATCCGCGAGCAGCGGATTTTGCTCGCACTGCTCGCACTGTTCGCGTGAGTTCGCGTGAGTTCGCGCCCCGCGAATAAGTGCAAAATTGCAGAAATACGATCTTAGCAAAACTGAAAGTAACTACTTACCAGGTTCAAAAGTTCAGGCTCATCATTAGTAGCCATTTCCTGTAGTGCTTCCTGAGGGGCCCCTCCAGAGTTCAGTTGCCAGTTGAAACTATTATGTGACCCTGCTCTGAACCTCAGAATAGTTACACATATGCCACAAAGGTCCTGAATTACAGCTAAGGGAGACAAGCAGGAGCCAGGCTGGAAGTTAAAATCCATTAATCAGCCCCTAATTCATTATTGTCAGTTGGGGCAGGGCAGGTGTTGTAACTAATTTTGCAACAATGAAAGCACTTAGCAAGTGCAAAAGATCACTAATCAGGGCGCACTAAGGAAGCAGGTGCCAGCTAAAAAAATATTCTGTGACACATTAATCAGCCCCAAATTAATTCAGGTCACTTGAGGCAGGGAAGGTGTGCTTTGCTTTGCCGAAAATAATGTACACTGGACAACCAGAGGGTGTGGTGATGAAACAGAGGGTGGCATGGGTGGGCCAGAGGGTGGCATGAGTAGTCAGAGAGTGGCAGTGGTGACAGAGAGTGGCAGTGATGAAGAAGAGTGTCCCAAACAGGCTGGACACGTAGAAACAACAAGTTCGCGAAACTTGCGACCCGACAGGTAAGTTCGCAATTTGCGAAAGTGTACAAAACCCTCGCGAACTGGCAGAAACACGGGCGAACACACAAAAAAAAATCCGCAAATTCGCGGGAATTCGCGGATTTTGCGGATTGCGAATCCGCAAATCCGCAAAATTCGCGAACGCGAGATCCGCAAAATTCGCTCATGCTTAATGAGTGCTTGGATTCCCCTAGATCCATTTTGAACTATTTTGCATTCATGTTGTGTCATCTCTTGGTGTTCTAGATGGTGGGCGAGGGTGTTGGCGTATTTGGCGATTCATTGGTAGAGTTTGGTTGCTGCTGTATTGCACTCTGTTGTAGTTGGTGAAGGAGTGCAGACTTTGTTACTGTTTCTGCATGGGGGTGGAACGTGCGGTTTGACATTGAATCGATATGTGCTGGACTGTCCATTTGTGTAGTAAGTAAGAAAGCAATCTCTTACGCCTGATTATATTTTGATAACTCTATAGTGTTTATCATGTTATTTCAATAATAATTCAAAGAGTTAAAAATGTTACAAGGTTTTGCATGGACAAATGCTATTGTGTAGACAAATTTGTTACCCAATTTTTTGTTCCATATTCTGTTGTAATACATTTTTTGGGGAGTGAGCTTTTGTCCATATTTGTTTAAATACAATAAGATTGGGAGTTTCCTGGCCTGTATCCTTTATGGTGGTTTGCTGGACAGTTACTAAGTTTAGATGCCCTGTTCACTTTTTTTCCTTGCTGGATTCATTTTTGTTTTTTTCTATTATTGAAATACTTTAAAAAAAAAAAAATGATACCTGGATTAGGATGTCAGATTTGACGGCCCGGGTTCAGGGCAATTTTATATTACTGGGCTCATATAAGCTGATTCATGGTGTCTTGCTTCAATTAGATCCACACATCTTTCCCCCCCTGATTCACTATTTACTGAACTTTTTCTGTCAATACTAGAAAGGAAGCCAGGGGAGTGGAAACTACGTTTAACTATGAACAGGGATCCGAATCTATGTGGCAAAGCAAGTAATAAATGGCTAGACCAGGAAAACATGGTACTAACGCCCGCCGTATGGAAAAGAATTAATGTGTTGAATTTTTCTGCATTGAGAGGGGCCAATTGGCGCAGAATGCAGTTTTTCAGTAAATGGCTTCTATATTTAACCCCCGGTCAAAATTAATAAGATGTATCCTGAATGCTCTTCGAATTGTTATAGGTGTTTACAGCATGACTCTGCTAATTGGTCGCATGTGGTTGCTAAATGTCCTAAAATCGTTCCTTTCTGGGAAAATATATTCACGTTTCTGCAAAACCAGTGCGAAATCTCAATTTCTGTTAACTATAAAATGATTTTGTATGGATTCGATCCTGAAATAATACTAGAAGGGCAATTAGTTAAATTCATATATATCGCTATGGCTGTGGCAAGATCATTAATTCTTCAAAATTGGCGATCGCAATATTGCCCCAACGTACATGAATGGCTTTATAAAATGCACAAAAGTTAGAAACAGCGAACAAGTGTATGCTCAAAGAGTGGGGTCGATTCGGAAGTTCGAGAAAATATGGGGTTCATTCTGTTTTGATGTTAATTAAGCCTGAGGGCATATATGTTTTTTTATTTTTATTTTTTTTATTTTGTGTTTCCCTATCTCCCTGCAGTATTTATCTTCATTGCTCAAATTTACTGTCATGGTGATATGTGTGCTTTCTAATTTTTGATGTTTTGTGTACATTCGGGTTAATTAACCTTATGCTTTTCTGTGTCCAAGACTTCAATAAAAAATTTTTTTTAAAAAAAATACTTTATTAGTCAATTTAAACCATAAATTTAGGAAAGGACATGCATAACCGAACAAACAAAATAAAAAGAAATTCTAAAAAATGTTTGCCATCAAGCTCCAACCATATCATTTCTTTCCTAGCAAACAAATATAAAATGTTAATACCCCTCCTGTTAGTTTGTTTTTCTTAAAAAGTACCATTATGTAATGTTTTGTCAATACTCCAATAAATCTTTAAAAATCCATTATAACCATAACCCTTGCAATAGACATACATAATACGAATGTCTGACAAAATATTGAAAGACAAAAAATCGACTTACAAAAATATTCGGAGCAATAATATTGATGTAAAAAATATGGACATCCTATAAAAAACATGGTAAGTACAAAAATATCGGAACAAAATCGATGTAAAAAGATAACTTTATAAAAAAAATATTGTTTTTTTAATTAAATAAATATGTAAAATAATTTAAATAATACTTATAAATATAAAAAAACATAGTTACAAATATTTTATAATATTTAAAATTAATAATTCAATAATAAAATTTAATTAAACATATACATATAATATATATACTTAGTAATCAGTTTTCATAATTATTTTAATAACTTATAAATATTTAAACATATTATAAAATACAAATTCATCTATACACATAAAATAATAACATAAATGAAAATTAAATAATAATGTAAAACAAATAAAAAAATAAATAATACTTTTAATATTTTATTAATCATAATTAATAAATATTAATTACCAATTAATAAACATTGAACAATAAAATGTGTTTTATGGGGCGTGGCTTGGCGGGCGAAGATGGCGGTCGCAGCCCTGTAGAGCTCCCGCCGGCCCGGACTTAATCCGCTCATTTATCCTGGCCCCCGAGCCCGCAGTTGGTACCTGGTGAGTGGCATCGGTTCAGTAGAGTGCCCTGCCTTCTCCGGTGTCTTGATCCTGCGATTCCATCTCTTCTGGGACCCAGAGGCGGCGGCGGCGACGTGCGGCTTAGTGACCGGCTGTGAACCGGGGACCTCGAGTTTCGAGACGCCCAGCGGCGGTTGCAGGCGCGCTGCTGGAGGTGGCATCAACTGCGCAGATCTCGACCCGGCTCTGCAGCTCCAGTTGCTCACAGATCGCAGAGGTGCCATATATTCCTGCGCCTTGAGAGGATACTTGCAGGCGACGAGGCGTGGTGGAGGCCTGTCCCGCCCTGGTGAAGCCGGGGCCTCGAGTTTCGCGACTCCGGGACTGTACTGGCCTGCCCCCTTCTTCCTTGGAGGACACCAGCGCCCACATCCCGTTCCAGGGCCGGAGGCCTCCGGCACTCATAGCGGCGGACTTGCTCCCGAGGGGCTACTGAGACTTGTCGTGGGTGGTGCCCGCCCCGTCCAGACTGAGGTCCCGTTGAGCCTGAGATCGGCCATGACCAGAGCTGGTGGAGGAGGCCCGCCTAAGCATGGCCCTATTGATAAATTTACGGGGCCTAGCGGTGGCTCCGGGGCATCTGGCGGCGGTGGCGGGTCTGGGCCGGACAATGCAACGATCCTTGCTGCCATCACCCAATCTCGGGACATGCTTGATGCTAAAATCGGGGCAGTGGGAGCGGACGTTACACTGTTACGCCAAGACCTCCGCAATGCGGTGGAGCGGATCACCGAGACCGAATCTCGAATCACGGTGACCGAAACGGACATAGGTGGACTGAAGAAGAGAATGGCGGAGGTGGAGTGTATCCAGAAGACACTAGCGGCCCGAGTGGAGGATGCCGAAGGGCGCGCACGGAGGAACAACCTCCGCTTCATCGGTTTTCCGGAGCGGTGCGAGAAGGATAGCATGGAGTGGTTCCTGACCCAGTGGCTGGAGAGCTGTCTCCCCGAAGGGACACTGTCCGCGTGCTTTGTGATCGAGAGAGCGCATAGGGCCCTGACTCAGTGGCCGCCGGAGGGTGAGCGTCCTCGGCCTGTTATCGCCCGGCTGTTGAACTACCACGACCGCGATGTCATACTGCGGGAGGCGAGGAACAAGGGCTCGCTCACCTATGAAAACCATACCATCATGATCTTCCCGGATTATACGAAAATGGTGCAGCAGCAGAGACAATCCTTTGTGGCCGCCAAAGCCAAGTTGCGGGGCCTGAAGCTCCAGTATTCCCTCCTGTACCCGGCCCGCCTACGAGTGATGTACCAGTCCCGGACACATTTCTTTGATACGCCAGAGGAGGTATTTCGTTGGACCGATGAAGCAGTGAGACTCAGGCCGCATGCCCAACCGGGGCTGGACCCGGGCAGGTCCCAGGGATCGTCGCCGGAGCGGACGAACCGCCCAAACCGAAAAGGACGACACCGGAGGTCTAGATCGCGGAAACGGTCAGCCTCCGCTAGTGCAACGCAGACCGATGGCGCAAGGGATTCGGAACAATCCGATGCTGGCAGCTGAACTCTGATGGGGACTGGACCTTATTTCTGCCGGGCAATGTGTTGCCCTTCATCGCGATGGATCGGCTGGTGAGACTGTTCTATTGAGACTTTATTCATGCCAGTCAGTATACGTCTGAGACACTCTGAGACTATGAGTGGGTACGCTGTGGGGCTCGGGTGGCGGCTTCTATGGGCCTTAGACCCTCACGAGTTGTGGGTGTTTTTGGGGGGGAGGTGAGTGTGTGATGATCGGGGTGTTGGGATCCATTGGTATGGTGGGGCCTGGGTGGAGGGGACTGTTTTGATGATGGCTGATCATACGACTGTGTCTCCTCATAAGACCCTTCGCGTTGTGACGTGGAATGTGAGGGGGATTCTTGATAAAATCAAACGTGGGGCTGTGTTACGCTGGGGGAAAAGGGAGTCTGTGGATGTGCTGTTGCTTCAGGAGACCCATATGTTGGGTTCCAAGGTCCTTAGCCTCCAGAGATTCGGCTTCCAGCAAGTGTACCATGCAGGCTTCGCAAGGGGCTCGCGAGGGGTAGCTATCTTGGTCCATCGCAGGGTGGCGTACGTACATGAAAAGCAATGGATTGACCCTCAGGGCCGATATGTCTTCATCAAGGGCCTGCTGGGTACTGAGCAGGTGGTTTTTGGTAGCGTGTATGCCCCCCCTCCCATGCAGTGGGCCCTGTCTGAGTGACTGTTTGCGTTATGGGCGAAATTCCGGATGTGCTGACTGTGGTTGGGGGTGATTGGAACGAGGTTATGGATGTGGGCCTGGACCGCCAGAGACGGGTGCCTGTTGCTGTGGTTCCCCCCCCTGCAGCCGCCCACACTAGATTGCGTGCAACGGTGGATAGCTTGGGCTGGGTTGATGTTTGGCGCCACTTTCACCCTGCTGCGCGTGAATTCACATATGCGTCGGCGGTGCATGGTTCCTTCTCGAGACTTGACTATCTGTTTGTGCCTGGTGCCTGTCTGAGCCGTGTCAGGGACGTGGCGATACTCCCCAGAGGTCTGTCTGATCACTCCCCAGTTGTGGCTACTATAGACCTCCCCTCGAAGAGACAGCCGTTTCGATGGCGGATGTCGTCGTGGCATTTACAGCAGCCCGAGTATGTGCATCACCTGCGTGAAGCGATTGATAATTATTGGAGAGATAACCTAGTGGGGGATGTGGATGCAATGGTGGTGTGGGAGGCGCTGAAGCCCACGATACGGGGTGTTGATATTGCTTGGTGTGTGGCTGCACGGCGAAAGCATCTGGAGGCCATTGTGGCCGCCGCCGCCCGCGTGGAGGAGTTGGAACAGCGTGGCCGCGATGGGGACGACGGGGGCGTGATACGGCAGCTCTTGCAGGACCAGCAATCGTACGCCTCGGTCCTATATGACGAAGCCAGACAGGCGTAGTAGGGTTTATCAGTGGGGCGACAAGTCCTGTACAATGCTTCACAGGTTGTGCCAGGCGACCTTCCAGCCTCTCGCGTTGCCGGGTCTTACGGCGGACGACGGTTCGGTTGTGACAGACCCAGGCATGCTCGCAGCTAGCTTTGCCCAATATTATGAGGCGCAGTACGCCTCCCAAGACCACCTAGGGATGGGGGAGATCTCCGCCTATCTTGACGACCTGCTGCCACAGGCCGTCTCGGATGAGACCAGAGCTACACTGGACGCCCCGCTCACGGCTGAGGAACTTGGGGAGGCCCTGGGACAACTGAATACGGGGAAGGCGCCGGGCCCGAGCGGCTACCCATGCGAATTCTATAAAAAGTTCCACCGCCAGCTGGGGCCTCACTATAGGCGCGCTCTGGAGGCAGCGCGGACCCGAGAGGACCTGCCGCCCGACTGGCGCCATGCCGAAATCGTGGTTTTCTTGAAGCCGGGCAGGGCGCCGGACAAACACGACTCATACCGGCCCATTTCTCTTTTAAATATCGAGGCCAAAATTCTGGCTAAGGCCTTGGCGAACCGACTACTGCCCCTTATTACTGACCTGGTCCATCCTGACCAGGCCGGATTCATGCCCAATAGGGCCACTCGCCATAATATTCGGCGGGCGCAAGCGGCGGTTGACGCCATGGGTGCTCGAGATGAGCAGGCGGCACTCCTACTGGCAGATATTGACAGGGCCTTTGACTCTGTGAGCTGGGCATACCTGTTTACCCTGTTGACCCGCCTTAATTTAGGTCCAGTATTCCTGTCGTACCTACGCTTGCTCTACACTAACGTCACAGCCTCGGTCCGAGTGGCCGGGGCCACCTCCGGGCGCTTTCGCATTGGTCGGGGCACTCGGCAGGGTTGCCCTCTATCCCCATACCTGTTCGCCCTTGCTATGGAGCCCTTGGCGTCCCGGGTGCGGGCGGATGCTCAGCTGCGCGGATTTGTCTGGAACGACGACCTGGTGGATAGGATTGCACTGTATGCGGACGATGTCCTCTTCTTTCTCACCGACTTACAACGCTCGGGTCCCCGGGTTCTGGAGGTCATGCGCGTCTTTGGCGAGGTCTCTGGTCTCCGACTCAATCTCCATGAGTCGACCCTGTGGGTGCTGGGCGGTGGAGTTGTGACTGACCCCTGGGCTGAGGGACTGCGGGTGGCGACGGTTGGTCTGAAGTATCTAGGCATCTTCCTATCGGAGTCCAGCGTCGTGGCTTGGGCTCATGGCGTCCTACCAGTGTGGGAGCGAGTCCAGGCTGATGTCAAGACTTGGTCCAGGATGCCGCTTACCATCTTTGGAAGATCGGCCATCTTCAAGATGGTGGCGCTTCCGTGTCTCCTATATCAACTTCAGAACTTCCCGTACCCTATCGGCCCACAGTGGTTTCGTCAAGTTAACTCTGTGCTGGGTCGATTCCTGTGGGCTGGCGGCGCGGCCAGGGTGGCGTTGAAGACATGCTTCTTGTCTACGTATTGTGGTGGCCTGGCCACCTCGGACCTCCTCTCCTACTACCAGGCTTCCCAACTGCTTATTCTCAATGAATGGTGGTACAGTGATAGGGGGGATCCGGCGTATGCCTTGGAACGGTTGCTCATGGGTGATCATACACTCCACACCATTCTGTATTCGGCTCGCCTGCGCCGCGTGTTGCCGTCGGTTACCAGAGTGGTCTTTGCTGTGTGGAGGCAGGCCCTACGCCGCATGGGCTGGTGGGGTGAGTTAACGGCCGAGTCGCGGCTTTGGCACAATGGTTTGCTCCCGGAGCTGGCGGCCCTGACCGGCTTTGAGGGCTGGGAAGCCATAGGTATTACGCTACTGGGCCAGGTCATGTCCGGAGCCACCCTTAAATAATTTGAGGAACTCCGTACAGAGTTTCAAATGCCTCAGTCCCAGTTTTTCCGTTACTTGCAGCTGCGCCATGCCCTCACCCCGAGCATCGCCGGCCTGGACTCCCTACCGGAATTCAGCCCGGTTGAGGCAAAAGTGTTCATGCGGGATCTGGGGGACAGAAAGGTTTCCCGGATATACCAGACGTTGGTCATTCATTGCTCCTCTACCCTACACTCCCTTCGGGCGGCATGGGAAGTGGACATTGGCCCTCTCGATGAGGACGATTGGAGGGAGGCCTAGAGTCCCCACGTGGTACCGCCATTGCTGTCCGGCTCCGACTCATCCAATTTAAATACTTGCATCGAGCCTACTATACTCGTGAACGGCTGTGGAGAGCTGGGTTGATTGCATCCCCGGAATGCTTGCGCTGTGGGGCGGTGCCTGGGTCTCTGATCCATACAGTGTGGTCGTGTGGTCGGTTGTCTGGGTTCTGGAGGGGTGTGTGGAGTTGTCTGTCCGAGGTCCTGGGCTGGGACCTTCCCCGAACACATCGGCTGGGATTATTGCACATCATGGATGGGATTGGGGGGAACATATATAAGCGCCATTTGTTACTCTTGGGGCTGGTTGTTGCCAAGCGGGATCTGGCCCGGGCGTGGAAAGCGGTGAGGGCCCCCCCCCCCTGTCTGCATGGAAAGCTGGGCTGGATTATTTCATGGGCCTGAAAAGGCCGATCTTTGAGGCGAGGGGCTGCCCGCGCAAACACTACAAAATCTGGAAGCGATGGGCCGACTACCGGGGTCTGTCCCTGGACCCCCCCGCGGAGCGAGAGGAGGACATTTGAAGGCAGTGACATTGTTGGCCCGAAGCAGTGACGCTCCAGTTGCGCTACACCTACACATTTTATTCTATTGCTATATGTACACGTGTGGTTGGGGGGGTGGGGGTGGAGTTTTGGGGCCGGGGGGGTCGGGGTTGTGGGGTAGGGTGGGTTAGAGGGGGGTTTTTCATACTGAGCCTATTCTTAAGACCTGCTTAAACATTTGCTGCCTATGTGATTTACTGTATTGATATTGTCGTGGTGATCTTCGGTCTTGGGGATGCCACGTTTTTATTGCTCATTTGCTCAATAAAATTGGTTGTGAAAAAAAAAATGTGTTTTATAACAAACGCATATTAATTATTATCGAATTAATTACCAATTAGCAAATATTGAGCAATTAAATCATTTCTTAAACCAAAAATATTAATTATCAAACATTAATGGCCAATTAATGATTACATAGTAATATATTAATTTAAAATATCAATACATATTATATAGTAATATTTAACTACCAATTCATGACTAAACAACAATAAATTCATTTTCATAACCAAAAAATTATACTTTCAAATAATTACCAATTAATAATTTATATCCCATAAATCAATAATCAATACCGACTACTAATGTAATATTTACTTAATTACATAAGAATTACTTAACACACGATTCCCCTATAAACGCACAACGAACTCAATAATAAAATAATACACTTAACATAATTATCAATTAATCAATTAATTAAAATTAATTACCAATTAATAAAAAATAATTACCAATTAATAATTAATTAACAATTATATCATTAGCAATACCTATTAATGAACATAAAATATTACTTAATTACATTTAAATAACTTTCCACCCTATTCCCCTATAAACCCAGAATCCGCTACAGAACTTGCACACAAAAATTAATTAAAATTAATTTATAATTCATAAAAATTAATAATTAATTTAGTATACTTAAATTACTTCCCACCCTATTTCCCTATAAACCCACAACCTGCTACGGTACTGAAATACGAAATTAACTTAAAAAAACATTTAAAAAAAAGTAACACATACATATTAAATACATAATAATGTACATAAAAATCATTTAAAAATCCATATTAGAAACATCAATATTACTAACATCGATATTACTTACATCGATATTAAAAAAATCAATATTACTTACCTTCAAAATGCTGTCCCTTTGATATTAAAGAAACCGATATTACTTCCTTCTTATATTCTGTCCCTTCGATATTATTACATCGATATTATTGTAGGTCGATATTCAAATTTCAATATTTTGGCTGCTCACCATATAATACGTCATGTACCTATAAATTAAAAAATAAGTGTTAATCCTAGGTAGACAGTTTTATTACTTATTTAGGGAGCACATAAAAATGTACTATATAGTTCATTCAATTTTTTTTAAATAAAATGCGAGTATTCAAGGTTAGGGTGCCAGCCCTGGAAAAGCTATACCATGTGCAAATATTACATCGAGGAAAGTCTATTATGCCAAATCATACCGAGAAGTGAGGTGTATGCAGGATGTTCGGAGATACTGCTACTGACTTTACGAGATTATGTGATTTTGTTAATGCATTTATGCTGATTGCACTAAAAGTGCCAAACCTCCGCAAGCAGTCCTAAATTAGTTTTTATTGATAGATAGCTTAATGTAATAGGGGGCAGGTTAATTTGATTGACCAAGAAAGGCTATATTTCGTATAGCCTCCTTTATGCCTTTTAAAATTGTTTTCAGTCTAAAATCCTTTTGCCACAGTATATAATCTGCAGTTGAGGGCAATTTGTTCTAGAGCATCATAAATGCTGTTGATATAGGGACTGGATATTTTGTTCCTGAGATTTTCAAACATACTTTGTCAGGCGATATTGATCTTGATTAATTTCGAAAGTTGTTTATACAATCTTATCACCATTCATTCAAGTATACCGGTCTCTGCATCTTACATTATTTCTCATCCATATGCACGTGTTGGTAACAATTTGGCCTTAATTTCTTCTATGAGTACTTTACATTCACCATTTTCATTGGTCTAATAACTTTCTCCTTTGCTCTCTTGAAGCATTGTTATATTTTACAGCCATGTGAGATGGCAGTTTGTTCCTTCTAACGTTGCTCGTTCCCGATTTTCAGCTTATCCCACTTATTATTTTCTTCATAATTTATTTCAGTAAGGTGTTAGTAGGCCCTGTGCTTTTTCTTTTGTTTTCATTCCTGTTACTCCACTCCCACATAACAAAAGTCGCCTGGGCAGAAATACGTTTCCATATCCTCCAAACTGAACAGTGTACATATTGCGTGTTGATCAATGTAACCAAAGTAGCATATTCCACTCACCTTTGTATTAGTGAATACAGTCAGGCAATAGGACCCCAGAAAGTCAAGGTTGGATTGGGCAAATTTGACCAGAAAGTGTAGAGAGACTTTGCATTAATTTTAGCAAATAGGTGTTTACAAAATTTAGTTTGGAAGATCTTTGGAGTTCCTGAAGCAAAGATCTTTTTCAAGCTGTGAGTTAAGGACTGTTCACAGTTTTTTTTGTTTAAAATTATGCAATTCACCCACTTTATTGCTAGCTTTGTTGCTTTCATCCATGAAGACTATCCAGGTTGCAACCCTCAGTTGAACGTGTGGTTCCTGATAAAAGTCATCCAGCATCCTCATCCGTTTTTCCTACAGTTTTGAGTACATATTCAACTTTACCGGACTTTATCCTTTATCTGTTGACACCTTAATTTATATTTCGAGTGGTTTGTTCACCGACTCACTAATTTCAACTTTTGTCTATTTGTTATTTTATAGGTGGTTTAGATACTAAGGGCCAAATTAGGATGGCCGCGGATAGCCCCCGCTAGGCTGGCAGTAGCCACCGCCGGCCTGGCGGGGCGATCTGAACGCCATCTGTGCCGGAATGACCCTCTGCCATATTATAATGCCTGGGGGGTCCCCGGCAGACGGAAAGACCGTCCAACGCTTTTCCTCCCGGTCGACATGTCGACCGGGCAGAAAAGGGTTCTAAATGGTGGCGGTGTCTTTCAGACACTGCATATTAGAATGTGCTATTGTGAATGCCGACATGCACAGTCTGTTTTGGGGGTGCCCTATCGGCCCCCATGGACTCCGGGGAGTGGGGGATGCACATGGAGGGTACCTATGGTACCCCCCTGCCTTTCAAAGCACAACGTGGCAGGCACAGCACGTTGCTGCAGGCAGTGCTTTTAGCACCGCCCGCCACAATGTTAAAAATACGGGATGCGGGCGCATCCTAACTGCCCCCACGGGACCCCAGCCCCTCCCCGCCATCCTAATGGGGCCCTAAATTACCATGTTCAAGAGTTTACCAATACTTTTTTCAGTCTACAGCCTGACCTTTTGTTTTTAAAGTTGCTCTCTATTACTTTAACTTTGAAGAATCAGGCTATTGAAATAAAGTATGTTCTTATCATAAGTCAATTTGTTAGTGCGGGCTATTCGGGAATATTCAATGTTTATTATTGGGTTACACCCTTCAATTTACTCATTACAAAGCTCTCTCTTTCTTCTTTCTTATATCACTAGGGTTTTATATTTTTTATATCCTTTAAATTTTTTGCACAGGATTGCAGAGCGTGGATGGCACATGGAAACTACATTTAAGATTAGTATGTTTGGTACTTGAATTTACACAGGTGCTACAATGCTTTGTCGGAGTCTGGCTTCTGGTGGGAGATATAAGTGGCTTGTTCACTTTTGTCATATTCATTTTCAATGACTTTTTTGTTCACCTAACATTTCATTGCTTGCCAGTTATATTTGCATTTTTCAACTACTAGTTCATATAAATTGTCCTGATTCCACCAAGAATCAACCCACACTGCAGGAGTGAAGATATACCCAGTCCCCTATCTCTGCTCTGGCGGCTGTTCCAGAAGTAGATAATTACAGCAATCAGCCACCAGAAACAATGTGAGAGGGTGAGAACAAAGAAGAGAACTCCACATCTAAACCAGCACTGTTTCTTCGGAGGGTTGCTATCGCCAGAATGGGGGTTCAGTTCAGACTAAAATACAAAAGAATGAAGATAGTGAGAACAACCCACCCCTAATAGAAAGCCCCAGTACGTGCATGAAACAGAGCATAAATGCGCAAAAAATAATGATTCCTCTTATCAACAATGGGAACTCCTGAAGAATTAACAAAAACCACTCAAGGCGTGTACTTCAGAAAACCCCTACCAACGTGGTAAATATGCTGGAAAAAGTAGAATCTTGAAGGGGAAAAAACACTATAGTAGAACTATACAAAAAACCGCTCTGAAAATGAAGGCTTGTAGACAAAAAAGAAATACCCTCTCCTAACTAACTAATGCCCTACAAAAAACACCCCAGAGTCAAGAAGGCTTCACACAACAATGAGGTCAGCATACAAAAATGTTCCAGGAAGTGAAGATGTCTCCATATTATCAGGAACACAGCCGCGTAACTGACAGTCCAATTCCAGAATCCACAGAAGACTACACAGCATCCAAGGAGCTGCGGTGGAAGGCGGGGGAAAAGAAAACAAAAAGCTGAAGTCCCCGAAATCAAAAGAACGCCTGCAAGCCTGCAGACGAACAAACGACAATCCACGAAGCAGAATGCAGACGAGGAACTCCCAAGAGCCGATCCTGTAGGAACGCCGAAACCGGAAACCAAGGCATAGTGCTTCCGGGTAACCAGGACCGGGAAGCGAACCCAAGCGTCTTCTCCTGGTAAGTCGGCCAGTTAAATACAGGGAAAAAATGCACAAAATCAAACGCTCACGCATAATGCTCTTATCATGCTTGCCCGGAAGAAGGGGTAAAAGATCACTCAGTTCCCAACATAAGTCATATCTGTTTGATGGTCTTCTTCTCCTTGCCACTAACCCACTTAACTTTTAAAGTTGGCACTTTTTTAGTTCAAAGAAAAATTTATTAAGATAACTGAATAATGGCAACATAATATACAAAGAGAAAACAACAGGAATAGCATGAATATTAACTGAGATCATTATAAAAAGTGTGATGAAATAAAATGAGGGGAGGGATAAAAAAGAAAGGGAGGATAGGGAAGAGAAAAAAGAAAGGGAGATAGCAATGAGGCTAAAACTTTAAAAAGTACAATCATTAAAACTACGTAACATTAGAGGCAATGCACAAATATGCAGATAAATAATCACTTTTAAAATGGGATATCCTTCAACAAATATAAGCTGTGAGTATAGATTTACCATCTTTACAAATTTATTGTAGGTCTATCTATAACGCTTTGTTCCATAGAATATATATTTTTTTATAATGTTTAACAAAAAAGTATACGTAATCCATCTTTCCATCAAGTCATGCTTTTTCCATTATTAACAATCTTTTTAATTTAGTTCAAACTGTTTTCAATTTGCTTAATTAGTATGCCAATCATTCGTTATAGTGTGATTTTTAAACAATTTAACAATTTTTAACAATATAAATCATGTCTTAACATATTAAAAATGTCTATGAATTTAATGCAACATAAACGTATTAAAAATAAGAGATAGATGAGGTTATGTTACATCCACCATTTTATCGGATATTGAAGCTACATCAGTAGCTAAAGTTTATATTGTGTCTAACAATATTTTAAATTCACTATGCTATGTGCATGCAAAACCACAATTATATATTAATTTGTACACTGATCAACACTTTACATGTAAATAACCAAAATATAATTTGAAAATAAACAAACCTCCACAACCCCAGTGTGGCCGGCGTATCCTAAGGCATTTTGGGCAGTCCCATTTCCCAGGGGTATGGCAAGCGGACAAAGTCCACCCCCCATGTTAATGACCCCCTTGGTGTTATTATCTTGAAAAATGTTAAATGGTGAGTATAAATTCCTTATTCATTAAAATGCATTGTACGTATATGTACAATTCTCTAGTGTATATGAACTCTTGTGTACTGATGGTGATAAATATTACAATTAATCTATTTAAAAATTAGTATTTACTATAAGGATGAACTTTCAATTTTGATAAAAGTATCTCTATTGGTTTAGTGACAAAATATAAAAAATAAGTAATTGTATAAGTATTGACTTCCAAAAATGTTCATTTATTAAAAATATTGTGTGCCAAAATTATATGCAGACCCTAAATTGCATGTATCTAAAGAAATACTATTATTATTTTTATTTTTTAAAGAATTTTTCCATTAATAATAAATGATAAAAAATCCTAAATATTAATATACTTCCGAAAAATTTATTTTTAAATGTCATGTTTTATAACAATGATTTAAACTATCTTTTTAAGTCTATTCAAAGTATTATTAAAAATCTTTGTATAATATTTAGTATTCATGTTTAATTTCAATATTTTATGGATTTTTTTATCATCGTTGGGCATTTTCGTGTTTATACGGTTGAAATTCTGGTTTATTTTTAATTAGTAATTCAATATTAATTCATGTTTATCTAGAAATTTAAAAGCAAACTTGATAAAACGTATGTTTATTGTATCATTTCTTATTTTTTATTTTTGTTTTCATGAGCATGTTGGATGTTTGCTGGTTGAAATATGAGGAGTACTTTGAATACAATCACATGCTATTCATACTGTTAAATGATATTATGGGCATTATTACAATGTCAGACGTTAAGCCTCTGAATGCAGAATTGCAGACCATCAGGCAGCTTTACAGGGTGACTTTGGGATTATGATGTTGGCTCTTTCAGTGTAAAATGCCTGATCGTTCCGACTTGCTTTCAACGTGAAAGACCGTACGCCGATTTTCCGCTCTGTCAAGGAGTTGACCGGGCGGAAAAAGGTTTATTATGGTGGCGGTGTCTGTTAGACACCGCCATCCATATTAGGGTGAAGGCGGGAACATGTTTTTCTGTGGTGGGTGGTCCCGTTTTATGTCGGGATGGTGGGCAGACAAAGTCCGCCCGCCGTCCTAATGAGCCCCTATGTGTGCTTGCTATGTTCTCAGGCGATCAGAACTGCCAATCTACGTTTGGCAGGTTCACACACAAGGGGCCCCATTAGGACTAGGGGCCCCCGATGTAAAATGGAACCGCCCGCCATAAGGGCGGCGGTCCCATAGGGGCCATTAGGAAGCACCCGCCTCATTGGCGGGCACATCCAGCATTTTTAACATTGCAACGGCGGTGCTGAAAGCAATGCTGAAAATGCAAATTGTGCACTTCAATGCATAACGTGACAGGCACTGTGCAGTGCCTGCCACGTTGTATAGTGAAGTGCAGGATGGGTACCAAAGGTACCCTCCATGTGCACCTCCCACCCCCCAGAGTCCCTGGGGGCCTGAACAGGCCCCCACAGGACTTTCCAGGACATTCCTACATGCCTTTCCGTGGTGACAACGCCACCACAGAAAAGCATGTTCCCAGCCACACCCTAAAATGGATGGTGGTGTCTAACAGACACCGCCACCATACGAAAAACCCTTTTCCGCCCGGGCAACTCTTTGACGGGCGGAAAAGTGGCAGACTGTCTTTCTGTCCGCCGCGGTCTCCCGCGCCATGGTAATATGGCGGGGGGAAATGGTGGCCGGTGGGGAAGGATGTCGGACGGATCGCCACCGACCGCATGGCGGTGGCTATCCGCTGACATCCAAATGGGGCCCTATACCGGTGTCAGTCAAAGGCAACTCTGACCCACATCAAAGTAGGGCCATATATATTTTACGTATACTTAGTTATTTTATTGTTAAAACTAAATATTTGTGTTTAATTTTTTAGGTGTAGGTTATGTCTGTTGTTATGTTATGTTATCATAACTTGTATAGCGCACAGCTGCCCCAGCTAAGGGGCATCCCAGCGCTTTGACTAGCAGAAAGAACACAGCATACATAACAGAAAGAGGAGAAGTAGCAGAGGAGCAGTCCATTAAAGTCCAGGTAGGTAGGTTTTGATAGCCCTCCTGAACATAAGCAGGCCATCTAGGGCACGGAAGTGAGCTGGTAGGGAGTTCCAGAGCTTGGCCGCGCGAAAGCGGAAGGAGTGGCCTCCCGCTCTGCAGCGTTTGAACCGCGGAACTGTGGCCAAATTTTGACCCAATGACCTCAAGGAGCCAGAGGGGGGGGATTGGATCTTGAAGGAAAGACATAGGGTCTTAAACTCAATCCTTCGAGCCATGGGCAGCCAATGGAGTTTCCGGATGGTTTCCTTCGCTGAACGGAATCTAGGAAGACCCACTAGGGCCCTGGCCGCCGCATTCTGCACGCGCTGCATCTGGGTAACTTCTGCCTGATTGGCCCCCAACAGAAGCAAACACGCATAATCAAGCCGCGAGAGTATGGTGGCCTGGATTATCAACTGCCTGGTAGGGGCATCGAAGAATTTTAAGATTGATCTGAGCCCACACAGGATACCAAAGCATGTAGCAACCACTTTTTTGGTGTGTCCGCAGAAACTGAGGGCAGGGTCTAACCAGACACCTAGATTTTTAACCTCAGATACCGGACTGGGGGTTGGGCCCAGCTTTGGAGGCCACCACTGATCGCCCCAGAGGTTGCTGTGCTTACCAACAACAAGAACCTCAGTTTTCTTAGCATTGAGCAGCAAGCAGTTCGTCGTTATCCAGCCAGCCACTGCTGTCAGGCCCTCCCTAAACCGAGAGGCCTCAGAGTCGGAGTCCCCACTGAGTGCAACCGCCAGCTGCGTATCGTCAGCATACGAAACCATAGTCAGGCCCCACTACTTGGCGACCGCAGCCAGCGGCTGAACGTACAGATTGAACAATGTGGGGCTAAGTGCCAACCCCTGCGGTACTCCCTGCTTGATGAAATAGGGTTTAGACTCAAATGGAGGAGTTGCGACCCGAAAACAGCAGCCTGTTAGAAATGACCGAAGCCATTCAAGTGCAAGACCACAGACCCCCGCCTCTCCCAACTGTCGTAGCAGTATCTCATGTGAGACCGTGTCGAATGCGGCACTGAGGTCAAGTAACACCAGTGCCGCAGTCTGACCAGAGTCAAGCACAGAGCGCAGATGTTCCGTCATAGCAAGGAGAGCAGTCTCGGTGCTATGACCTGCCCGAAAACCATTCTGAGAGGGATCTAGAATATTAGCAGTCTGGAGATGTTTGGTCAAGATTCCATTGGCATGAGCCTCCGCAACCTTCGCGGCCCAAGGGAGAAGAGAGATCGGACGGTAGTTCTCCAATAGGAGAGGGCCCAGCGTGTGTTTCTTCAGGATGGGAGTGACGTAGGCTTGTTTCCACTTCGTTGGAACTGTCCCTGAGGAGAACGAGAGATTAATGAGTTGGCGCACAGGGGGAAGGCATAGTGCAGCCGACTCTCTAAACTGCGCGGGTCTGAGCGGGTTGGTAGGAGATCCGGATTTTACTTTGGTCGTCAGCCTATCAAGCTCTACCTCAGAGATTTTAGGAAATGTGGGAAGAACCACATAAGTAGTGGAGTTGGACCTCAAGTCCTCGCTCTGGGGGATGGTACTAGGGAAGGAGCGATAGATAGTGTGCACCTTTTCCAAAAAAAAGGAAGCAAGCTCTTTGAAGTGGGGCACTGAGCATATCTCGGCTTCTGGAGCTCTTTTAGCAGTCAGGTCTTTAAGAACTTTAAAGATCAGCTTCGTAGGATTAGAACTGCGTTTGAACTCTTGGGAGTAGTAGGCCGCACAAGCCCTACATGTGGCTCTGTGGTAGACTTTAACTTTAGCAAGGTACTGCATTTTTTCCCTGCGTCATAGGTTTTTCGCCAGTCTCTTTCCGCTTGTTTGCACGATTTTTTCAGGAGCAGTAAGGTGTTATCATACCATGGACTAGGTTCTAAGCCACGGCATTTACTCCATTTAGCAGGGATCAGGGAATCAAGTGCCCGAGAAACCCAATCACAGAACAGATCATAGCCAGACTCGACGTCGTTAAAAGAGCCGAGTGGAAGTTCACCGAGCAATCGATGGAAATCCTCAAGCTTTAATTTCTTCCATGGGCGTTTAAGAACGACTCTGTCTATGGTATTAAAGGGGGGTCTCCAATCGCAAGGCGCAGTTCCACCAAGAGATGGTCCGACCAAGCTATCAGAGTAGGTGGTGGGGCCTTTGCCACTGTCAGATTAGTAAATATCGGGTCCAGAATGTGGCCACCCACATGCGTGGGGTGGGTAATCACCTGACTTAACTGCAGCACCTCTAGATCTGCGAGTGTGCTACTAATAGCTGGGGTATGACAAAGGTCAAAATGGAGGTTAAGATCGCCAATGAAACTAAAATTAGCAGACCACATTGCAAGAGAGCTCACGGTTTCAGGGAGAGCCTTTCTAAAAACAATGTCGTTGCCAGGGGGTCTATAAATCAGAAGCCCAGAAAGGGTAAAGTGGTGATTTACTGGAATCCGAAAATGCGCACTCTCGCATCCATCCATAGTTAGTTTCTTCCAGATACAAGGATAGCTCGATTTAACTACCGCTGCAATTACCGCTGCAAAATTGTACGTGTATGGGATCGAATCTACATTTAAAATTAAGATTTAGATCTTCTTTGGTAATATTTTATACCTTGTAAAGACTGTTTAGAAATGTACTATTATGAATTACATTAAGAGTGAGAAAAAAGAAATTCTGTTTACTATGTAATTAATATATATTTTGTTTTATGTAGTAAGTGTGAGTTGTATCATTTGTTATAGGAAAGTGTGGAAATGTAATGGACTACACTAGATTTATTGTTGTAATTAAAAACAATTAAAAAAATGTATATGCAAATCATGGTGATCAGATTTGTTTTACTTTATATTTTGGGTGTGTTTGTTATGTTTTATCAAACGGTCTTTTTGTACATTACATTCACCTATTATAGTAAAAATCCAAATTTGTTACTATTACTAATAATATTCCATTCAGTTACATGTACATATGATTATTTTTTTGTGGGGTCGGAATGTGTAATGTGGTTTGTAGAAATGTAGGGTATAAAGTTATTTAAGTATTAACAATTTTACAAATGCTTATTTAATTGTACTTAAGTTAATTTTTACAATTACATTTTATTTTTTATTTTTATAAATGTTAAAAATATGGTACTTATTGGCAGTTTCTATTTTCAGAATTTGAATTTATATATTTTAAAAAATATCGATATGAATACATTTATATGTTTTTTTCAACTTGTTATTGGTGTTCAGACATTCTATCGAGTATGAAATGTCGAACAACATAAATATTGAGTACTAAGGGTACCATTACGATTGAGGGTGGACTAACTGCTACCGTAACAGTAAGCGGGTCCGTCCGCCAAGTGTGTGGCGGTACCGCACCTGCAATTAGGATGGTGCTGCCACTGTGACGGTGCCATCGCTCATTCCAAGCATTGTGGCGGGCGGTTCTCACAGCGCCGCCTGCCACAATGCTGGGAATGCATGTTGTGTATTGACATGCACAAGGTGACAAGTACCGCCCAGTGCCTGCCACCTTGTCCATGCCAATGTAGGGGCTTACCACTGGTACCCCCCAAATGTACCCCCAACACTCAGTGGGCCTTCTACCAGCCCCCAACATTGAAAACCTCATGCATATCCAGTCCAACGTGTAGGCCCCAAACATCCTAAAGTAGCGGGGGTGAAACATTGCAGGATGGCGTTTGGATCGCGCCCGCTTGGCCGGTGGTGGCGATCCGCCAAGCATACTAATGGTCCCCTAAATATTGGTTTTCATTTTATAAATATAGGGGCCGATTACGATGGCGGTAAATCCGCGACAGCCGGCCGGCGGTGAGGACCACTGGCCCGACGGTCGCGGATTTACCGCCATCACTCTTAAAATTCCCACTGCCACATTAGGATGATGATGGGAAGGGAAAAGGTACCTCGGCGGATGGAAAGACCATTTGCCGTGGTCCCGCAAGCCGGGCCTTTTCCACCCGCCTTGCGGGACTAGGTACAAGGGGTCTATGCAGGTGGTGCAGTGCAGGCACCGCTGTGGTCATTTGGATGCCTGTCTTTAGCGGCGAAGTTCCTGCTGCAAAAAGACAGGCGGAAATGCCTTTGGGGGCCTGTTGCGGGCTCCCAGGGGGTTGGGGTGCTGCACATGGGGGTACCATAGGTACACCGCTACATTTGCATGTACAAGGTGGCAGGCACAGCACGGTGCCTGCCATGTTGTACATGCAAGTGTAAAACATGCATTTTTACATTGTGGCGGGAGTAAACATACAGGATGCGCCAGCCAGTGTGGCGTGCGCATCCTAATTTGTTGTGCGGGACCGCCGCACCTATGGCGGGCGGTCCCATTTCCACCAGCGAGCCATCGTAATCGGCCCCTCTTTTTTTAAAAATATAGAAATCTTCAATATTACTTTTTTATGTATGCTCTTTAAATTTTTTAACTTCTAATTAGTGTTATGTATTTTAGTATATTCTAAATGTAAATCCCTTTTTTGTATAATATTTTTTTTGGTAGATGTTTTATCATTTTATTAATGTATTTTTTAGTATTTTTCTTTCGGTTTGTGTACTTGATTTAAAGGTGGAATAGGGTGTGAAGTAATTTCATTAATATAATTTATGGATTATATTTTAATTTTTAATACTTTTTGACTTAAGACTTCATATTGTGAATATTGGTCATTTTTTTATTATTACTTAGAAATTTATAGTTAGTCAATATTAATTAACTACTTTCTGATTAGAACGGTCATTGTGTAATTTTTTTTTAGATACCCATTGTGTGGTTTATTGGCAGTGAAGTGTGTGAAGTAAGGTTTTTATGATTAATTACCAATTTGTTGTTCATTGCTATTAATTAACTAATTGAAAATGTATTACGGAAATTGTGTATTTAATTTTAGTCACGAGCTTAAGGGTTTTATGGGCGTAAATGGTGGTATGTAATTATTTTCCATTAATGAATATTTATTACTGAATTAATAATTATTGCAACATTAGGGGCCTCATTATGATGGAGGATTTTCCGCCTCCTCCAGGCCGGGGGAAGCCACCTCCGGCCCGGAGGAGGCGGAAAATCCTCTGCGGACTCACCAAAGACCCACCGCCGCATTACAATGGCTGGTGGATCTTGGTTACTGTCCGCTGCTTTTCCGCCACGGTCAGATTATAACCGCGGCGGAAAAGCTCTCATTTGGCGGGCAGTGTCTATCAGACGCCGCCAGCCAAATTAGGAAGCATTTGTAAACATGCTTTTCTGCGGCGGTTTTTCCGCCGTGGAAAAGCATGTGTACTTTTGATTTCGGGGGCCCATTGCGGGCCCCCAGGGTGTTGGCGGGTAGGGGGTGCACATGGGGGGTACCTGTGGTACCCCCCAGCATTTACTTGCACAAAGCAGCAAGCACCACGCGGTGCCTGCCGCTTTGTGCATGTAAATGTTAAACATGCACTTTTAACATTGCGGCGGGTGCTGCTTGAACCAGCACCCGCCGCAATAATAAATATCCAGGATGTGACCGCCAGGGTGGCGGTCCCATCCTAATCGCACATGAGGGAACGCCGCAGCCCATGCGGACATTCCCTCATCCTCTGGGGTCGCGGACGGACGCAAGACCGTCCGCAATCATAATGAGGCCCTAAATACGGAAATTATGAAATGTATTTTTTTGTGTTTGTTGTGGTGTTTATAGGCCTTAAGGTTGGAAAGTGAATCATGTTTAATTTTGTAATAATGGTTGGATGGTTGATATTAAATATTTATGGATATTTAACTAGTGTAATTCTTTATATTTTTGGGGGTGTTTTGCATTGTTATTGTATAAAGGGTGTGTAGTACATTAATTTGACTTTCTTTTAATTCGTTTTTTAATACTGTTTTTCTTAATTGAAAAATAATTTACATTTTATTTATTTTTATTTCAAAACTTTAAATTTAAATGTGGTTTGTGGTTTCGGTAGTCTTAAAGTTGGTTAGGATTAATGATTTTTAAGAGTTTTATTTATTACTATTTTTTGAAATAATAATTATATATTGTAAAAAAGTGATTTTTTTAAATTGTTCATTTACAGCTTTTAAGGTAATTGTGTGGTGTTATACTTCAGGAAATATAAAAAGTAAATTTATGTAATAAATAAGCTTCTATTTGTAAAATCATTTCAAAGTAAATATATGTAGTTTTTAATTTTCTTTTATTTAAAAAAATATCACAAGGTTTGCATTATATGCTTTGCACATTACAATATTTTGTATTTACATTTCAAAGATTAAAAATATTCATATTGTAATTTTTAACATAGTTATATTTTTTTACCTTTTCTTGCTATAAGAATATTTTGGATGTTAATACTTTGCTTATATTTATTTTAGAACTCACGGGATTGAGAATATTAATTGCTACCCCTCAGGAACACAATACTGTTGCACTGATTGGGGTATGCATTCTAACTTTTACACCTCCACTATCCATAACGTTCACTAATGTTGCACTCACCCATGGGGGAATATAATTTTGTAGTCCTCTGTATCAAACAGTTTCACTATTGTGGCGCAAGCTAGAGTGTTAATAGTTAGTTGTATTCCTCCAGTAGCCAACACTTTCAATCCTGTTACACAAATTGGAGTGTCAATATTAAACTTTAACCCTATGATATTCAACACTTTTCCGATTGTTGCACTCACAGGAGTGTGAAGAGTTGATTTTACCCCTCCGCTATCTAACACTATCCATATTGTTGCACTGACTGGAATTTTTATCCCTCCACTATCCAACAGTTTCCCTACTGTTGTACTCCCTGGATTGGGAATAATAACTTTTACCTGACCCCTATCCAACACTTTCCCTACTGTTGCACTCAGTTTAGTGGGAACAGTATGTTTTATCCCTCTGCTATCAAACACTTTCCCTACTGTTGCACTAATTGCAGTTGTAATATTAATTTTTACACATGCAATATCCAACACTTTCCCTATAGTTACACACACTGGAGTGATAATAGTAAATGTTACCCCATAGCTATTCAACATTTTTACTACTGTTGCACACATTGGACGTGGATTAATAATTTGTGCATGTCCGCTATCCAACACTTTCAACATGTTTCCAATCACGGGAGTTTGAATACTAATTTTTAAACCTCCGCTATGCAACACTTTCACCATTCTTGCGCTGACTGTAGTGGGAATACTAATGTTTAGCCCTCTAATATTCAACACTTTCCCTATTGTTTAACTTTTTGTGAGTGTGAATAGTTATTTCGTATCCATGCACTATCCAACAGTTTTCCTACTGTTGCTCTGCCTGTAGTGTGAAATATAATTTGAAAGATTGTTTAAATAGCTTAACGATTTTTGAAAAAAAGTTTTTGTTAAAATTGCTTTTATGTTACTGGAGTATTTATATATACAGTTTTTTTTAAAAATAAGAAAAATTACATGTTATATTTGTTACAATGTATAGTCACTCACTAGTTATTTTAAAATATTATATTTGAATCATTTAATACATTTAATATTTATTATTTAATTATATATATTTCAATTTATAAAACACAGGAAGTCATTACTTTTGCTTTTAACATTTTTGCATCTATATTTTGGGTCAACAGTTTTTTAAAAGCATATTATGTTATTTAACCATTGTAAGCTATGTTCAATGTATTTATATTTTATGACAATATTTGAGTAATTAACAATTATATATATAGTTTTTGTTTTACAATGTATTTCATTATTTTTTATTAATTAGAAGTGTATTACTCATTTAATAACTCTGAATTCAATGGTGGATGAATGTTACATAGTATCATTCTGCATCACGAACATTTATATACTATTGCCTCACTTTTGTGTGAATAGAAAGTCTAAACTCATTTACAGGTCAAAAGTTTATTTTACTCTGGCACTAACTATAGTTAGTATTTTACCCCTCCCAATCCAACACTTACTCTATTGTTGCATTGAAAGGATGTGTGTGAGTTGATTTTACCCCTCTGCAATGGAATACTTCAGATAGGGCATCATTATGATATGGGTTATAGTTGCCTTCCAACGACACCTTCACTGATTACTTGTACTGGATTATGATGCAAACGCAAATGTGGGCTCAATAGTATGCCCTTTTGACTGCCTCCCTCAGCCCATCGGGGCCTGGAATGACTCAATTTTACTATCAGGATAGCAAAAATGATGATGATGGCTTGCGGAGAGAGAGCTGCCAGATACACTGACCTCGATGCATCCAACAGGATCAAGGAGGTCATCAGAGGGATTGCAATCCCCACAACAGTGGCAGTGACTGATCGATCACCACCGGTGCGAATATAATGTCTTTTTCTGCTTGCCCTTTCATGGCAGTTAACACGCCATAAAATGCCAGTCAGATAGGGTGCTTGGTGCCTATCCTCGACCCATTTCCCCTTGTCCCTCAAAGAAGCTGTAGAAGGGGCATATCCCATACACAGAGGTAGCTGTTGACTGGCTTATGTGAGCGGTCTGCTCAATGAAGGGCTGCTTCGACGTTTTCAAAGCTTTGTGCAATTTCCCCAGTGATGTGGAAAACGTTAGCTTGCAATTTTCAATTTTCCGTAACTATCCAGCATGGTAAAGAGTGAGAATATCGAGTAGAAAAAGTCGACTCTCAATAATATCAAGTATAAAATATTGACATTCCTAAATATTGACTGCAAGAAAATGCTGGTCAAGAAAATCAAGTTTCATGTAAGAAATATTCTTTTTCAATATCAAACTTAATATTATTGTTTGTAAAAATCATATTTATACAAAATATAGTTTCTTTCATAAGTGTTATGTATTTTACTTTCACATTTAACTGTATGTGGTCATTTATTTGTGTGTAAATATTGCTTTGGTCTATTACTATTTGTAATCAAATAATGTAACTTATAAAATAAAAAAAAAGAATATTTTGAATTTTAATTGCATTGCGGGTTTAAATAGGTATAAGGGGGAGGTAATTTAAATATAATAAAATTAATAATTCTTTTCAAATACATTTTATTTTTACATTTATAGTGTTATTTTTGGGTATTAAGTTATAATTAATTTATTTATATTTGTTTAATTTGTATTTAATATTTAATGGTTAAATAGGTCTAATTTTAATAGGAGCGGGTTTTGTGTTTGCAGGGGAATATGGTGCTAATTAATTTAATTTTAAATAATTCAATACCAATTTTGAATTAATAATATTTAATTTTTAACAAATTAGGATTGCTAATAGTGGTAATTAGTTTATTAACTTTTTTGTTACTTTTGTTTTTAATTATTATTATTTAATTAGCAATTATTTTATTTGTGTCATTTTTTTAAGAGCGGGTTGGGTGTTGATAGGGGAGTAGCATGGAAAATAATGTATTTATTAAACCAATTATTAATATTTAGGAAATAACATTAATTTATTTTTATTTTACTTTCTTTAATGTATAAATTAATGTATTAATAATTAGTTATATTTGAAATGTAATTGTTATTTAAATATGCAAATTGTTCCATGTTTTACAAAATTGGTGGTAGAATTTATTGTTGGCATATTGTGATAGTTATTAATTAAGAATTATTTAATTATTTAATAATTAGGGGGCTATTAGGATGGCGGGAGTACTTTGTCCGATCATCATCCTATCATGAAATGGGACTGCAAGCCATAAGGGTTGCACCCACTGTGTACCCACTGTGGAGTGGGTACATCTGAATAGATGTACCCACTCCACAGTGGTGGGCGCATCCTGCATTCCTGACATTGTGGTGGGCGGTGCACTCAGCACCGTCTGCCACAATGTCAGGAAGGCATGTTGTGCACTTCCATGCACAACATGGCAGGCACTGTGCGGTGCCTGCCATGTTGTGCATGGAACTGCAGGGGGTACCATAGGTACCCCCCATGTGCACTCTTCACCCCCCCAGAGTTCCTGGGGGCCTGCAACGGCCCCTACAAGCAATACCTGCATGCGTTTCCGTGGTGGCAATGCCGCCAAGGAAAGGCATGTTTCCACCCCATGGTAATATGGCTGGCGGTGTCTAACAGACACTGCCACCATATTAAACTCTTTTCTGCCTGGTCGACTTGCTGACCGGGCGGAAAAGCAGCGGACGGTCTTTTCGTCTGCTGCCGTCGCACCGCCATAGTAATATGGCGGAGGGGGAAATGGGTAGCGGGCGGGGACGGATCTTGGGAGGATCGCCACCGCCATGCGGGTGGTGGCGATCCACCTGAGATCCTAATGGGCCCCTTAATGTTAAAAATAAAGAAAAAATGAAAATGTCAATGCATAAAAATTTGTGATTTGTGAGATTTGTGGCTAACAGTTGTAAATGGTGTGAAGAAAAATTGATTACATTATATAATGATTTGTTGCAAATTTATATTAATTCATTAATGTAAACGTATTTCTTAAAATTGTGAAAATATTTTATTGTGGTAGATGGGGGGGAAAGTAATTCAGTTTTCAAATAATCATTGTTCGCTCATAAATCTTCATTTTGTTGTTGTTTAATATTTTTGTCAATTGTTTAATTATTTTGTTTGTGGATTTATGTCATAAAGCGGAGATTTTTTGTTAGTACAATAACTTTGATCTTTTCAATTTAAAAAAAAAATATTATTATTTGTTTGATTGATAATTAATTATGTGAATTATGGAGGTTCACTTTTTGTAGTTAATTTAAATCTGTGTTGCAAATTGGTTGGTAGATGCCAGGTTAGTGTGATTAACCTGATGCAGTTCCATGTTAAATTTCAGGTCACATTGCTGACCCTAAATCTACCATGTGGTATGATCCACAAGCGGGGTGCAGGAGGCCGAACTGCCTTAGATTCATTATCTCCAAAATCCTGTATTGGGGTTCAAACATCAGTATCGTAGACTTAATATCCTTGAATTGCTGCTATGGATGATAAGCCTTAAACTGCACAGTGTTCAGAACTGATACAATGAAAGTCAGCGTTGAGTGTGAACCAGGTATGACTTCATGCAAGTTTAAAATTTACCCTAGAAAATGCAGGTGGTTCACCGTAGTCTGGGCGGTTGAAGACTGATATGGATGAGAACACATTCAACAACCAATCATCAAGTTGAGGCAATACTGGAATACTTGTCTACACAATTGTGCTGTGATCACCACTATCTCCATAGTGCATTTTGTTAAACAAACTTCCATTTCTCTATGGGAGTTGGTGAGACAGACTTTTTCATGCCTTAGCTTAAGCTCACATACATAATTGGGAGTTTGCAAATGCACCGTGTGTGGTCACATCCTAAATCCGTGTGTGGAATCACAGGCCTATGGAAGGCCGATTTACAAACTCAGACGGTTTTGGCTGTAGGCAATTCAGACCAACAGTGAAATCCAGGCTCTAAGTGTGTTTTGCTCTATTTGTAAGAGAATCTTGTGCGAAGTTATTAATTTGTATACTAAGAAATTATTACAGTTCTTAATGTTTTATTTATTAAGTAATGTTTTTTTTAATTATATGTTTTTGCTTAAAAATTCATCTGACTATAGTGTTGGATTCATTTTTAATTTGGGATGTAAATAAAACAAACATGATTATTAAACATAATAAATACGAAGTATAATTGTTTAAATTACTTCTCAAAGATCTCCACTCAATTTTTAACTGAATAATCTTACATTGTTGCCAATTAAATTGAGTTTTTAACATGTGTCAGTTTCTTTTTATTTACTCTATCAGCAATGTTGCACTGAGTAACGATGAGAATATTATTCATTATAGCCCAGTGATTCAATGTTGTTCCTACTGTATACATCCTATTTTGTGTCGTATCTGTCGTATTCACAGATGTTACTACATTTTTCTAATTATTAGGATATGGTTAATAATCCTTTTTGTATATTTAAAAATGTTGTTGTCTAAATAATATTAGTTTTATTTGGTATTTAGTTCATTTTAGTTGCCTTATTTCTTTTTTTTATTTTGTGTCTGTATTTTTCAATGTTAATGTTATTATGCTTGAAGGTTTATTCGTTCACATAAAGTTCTACTTCATTCATTTTTTATTTTTTATTTGTGTATTTTTCTTATAAACCATGTTAAAGTATCTAAATATGTGTGATCTCAATATTATGTCACTTATCCAAAATATTTTAAACATGGAGATCTTTGACAGTGATCAACGACATTCAAGATAAGTTTAGCAATAATTTAACTCACCTCCATCCGTTACAAGGCTCTAGCCCCATTGTGATCACCATACAACAACCACTCCTTCCCTCACCTACTTTCACCACCCTCCTGTGCAATGCAGCACTACAACCCTGTCTGCTTTAGCCACCACCCCAAATGAATATTGGCAATATTCCAATAAGCCGTATTTACACAGTACAGAATATAAAATCTACTACACAAGCTAACATCTCCTTGACTACTCCGATCCACAATTAGAAATGGAACATATTTACAACTCTGCACAAAAATTAACAACTCAAATCGATTTTCTGACATCATGAAGCAGTTTGCCATGCCAACCAATGATAAACCTCCCACAACTTCTTTTAGTACACTTTGCTTCCACGGCAATCCTTACACCAGTCAGAATTAAATCCAGACCACCCTCATTTCCTTCAAATCCCTAATACTTCTTCTTACCATACCAAAATGAACATGCAATTGACCAGGCATTGAATTGCAAGCCATTACCATATTTCATGATAGGGCCAAATAGATAATATCTCTACTCTCCGCCCAAAAACTCTTGTATGTCTCCTAATCAAACGACAGCACCTACAATTTCTGGTCCAAGGTCTATAGTAGACAAAAAAATTACGGCTGAGGGCTGAATTCATTTAGTAAATACCCATTACATACAAAATAAAATATAAATGAAAAAAAATTACTACTCAAACTAGAACACTGCGAACTTCAATGGCCCTAACGCCAATCGTGCTAGCCTCAAAAGGTCAATACTAACTAATTTTAGTTACCAAGCAAATCAAAAACCTCTGTTTGTACTTAGAGTGAGTAGCTAGTCACTTATTCAACAGGTACATCGTATCCTTTTCAGCTCCTGCAACTAGGTTTCCATCTAAGACACTGAGCAGGATTACGATCACGGTTGAATACCCTCCGACATTCAGTCTGAGGCTTTCAAACCAATATTGACAGTTTCTGCTCCGACAGGCTAATTAAAATACAGCCATTAGGTATTTAAACCTACTAGCCATTAAGGGTTGAATCAGATGTGCTCAAGGAAACCATCGGCCCTTCGGAAGCCAGCCTATAATCCATAAGGATTTTTTTTACACCTTCAGGATTAAGATCCACGGTTTACATAAAGCTTTCCTTGCTGGGCCGTTTGACATGGAAAACCTATCCAAGAGTGTGTTTATGGGCCCCTAACAGGAAGCACTTATGTTGGCAGCCTCTATTTGTGGTACATGGAGCCAAAAATGTTGCCCCTCTGTTGATCCCAGCACCTTGTCATCCGTGGTGAATGGATTAACACAATTATTGTTTTTCTTTATATGAGCTTGTGTTAAGGGTGGTTTATGGCAAAAACTCAAGGTCCCTTAAAAAAATGGGAGCTTGTGACAGCACCATGTGAGGTTCCTTGTTAATAACTGTGTTGAGCCCACCAAACAGAGGTCAGCGGGTGCAGAGACCGTGACAGTGTAGAGCTTATTAAAGACCAGCCAACATCGTATTAAGCACCACTATGTCTATATTAAAAAGGGCAGACAATTATCTCTCTTTCACCTTTCAGTAATCACCCTATTTTAAGTCCCATTACTAAATACAAACTCCAGCAACTTCACATATATTATTCTTCAACAACGGTGAAAAAAAGGCTAAATTGTGAGTCAGGCCAATCGAGGTGCCTGTTCACTTGCACTGGCCATAATAAGTCATAATTATCTTATATACATTATCAGGTGAATTAAAGGCAGCAGTCTCCCTGTTACAAAATTTCAATCAACAAATAGGAAAGATAAATCAATTTTTGTGAGTAGTTTGTTTTTATGCACAGCTGTTCTATACACAGTCTATGCTCCAAACTCTTTAACCACTCTACCCCGTCAACCTGTGTTCATCACATCCCCTAGATACCATGGTGTAATTATTAAGAGAGATTTATAAATGTTCTAAATGCTTTTGAAACTGTTTAACCATCGTTTTTTTAAACATAAGCGGCTCTGATTATGCCTTTGGAGCAGCGGATTATTGCGACTCTAATGTGCCTATGCCATGTAAGAACCACCAACAAGAATTATTATTTGAAAATGTGCAACTAGTAACTCTTAATACAGTCTGTGGTTATTTGCTTTTCCCATTGTGCTTCTTGGAAAACAGACATCGTAAATGGAAATGCATAAAAGTTCCAACACCGCATGGAACTCGATGTCCATGCCAAGCTGATACTTTGGGAAGGTACAGACAGGAGGGTACATATTGTGCCACCCTGAATGTATCTCCATAGTGGTGTGGCAATAGGAACCATTTGTTCTTGACCCACCTGACTTTTCATTGCATATATCCTCCTTAAAGAGGCTGACGATTTAAGAATTTTGATTTTGCTGAGCGCAAATCACCAGTCCCTGATAAGCACATTGCATTGTGGCCCTCCTGCACCACCGAGCGGGAAGTACCATTCTTTGGTGCAGCTAGTGATATAATGTCTGTCCGACTTTGCAAGTCATAATTAAGCATGGGCAAATTTTGCAAATTCGCAATTCGCGAATTTGCGGAATGGCGTTTTTTTTAATTTTTGCGTCTTCGCGGGTGTTCGCGAGTCGCTTTGCGTGTTCGCGGGTGTTCGCGAGGCGCTTTGCAATTTCGCTGTTTTTTTTTTTGCCTGCTTAATCACTGCCACCCTCTCGTTTTTTATGCCCATCTGCCCTCTGTACCACTCGTTTCTGTGCCCTTCTGCCCTCTGCTCTACTCATTTTCTGTCCCCTTCTGCCCTCTGTCCCACTTTTGTGCCCTTCTGCCCTCAGCCCCACTTAGAATGGCGCCGGCAAGATGCCAGTGCCATTATAAAATAGCTAGAAATAGCTTCAACAGCAAGCACTAATAGATAAAGTAAAGCAGGTGCTCCAGTTGAAGGTCAAATTAAGTTACACAATCATTAATCACCCCAAGTTTGGGGTGATTAATGATTGTGTAACTGAATTTGAGCAGCACCTGCTTTACTTTATCTATTAGAGCTTCCTGTTGAAGCTGACTTTTGTAACTATTTTAGAATGGCTCTGGCAGCTTGCCGGCGCCATTCTAAAAGAGTTGCAAAAGTCAGCTTGAACTTTTGACCCAATCCGTTCCGCTCGCGAATTTTGCAGGAAATTTGTGAATGTTGCGGATTGCGAATTTACCGAAAATCCGTGAAATCCGCGAGCGGAACGGATTTTCCGCCCATGCTTAGTCATAATACAGGGGATTTTGGACCTCCTACCTAAGGTTCGGGTCTTGCTAATACCTGCCTCAGAATGCAGACAATATGTATTGTGTCCCTGGTTATTAGAAAACCATGAGTCCTCTGTCAAAGTAGCATCATATACGTGGTGATAAAATGTGACAAAACATGTTAAAAAATTGGACTTTTCTTTAGGCATTTAAAAAAAATTGTTTCATTGTTTATGTGTTTCTCTTTAATAACAGGAACTATTAACTTACTGTTATAGATGGATACATTTAAAATAAAATTAAATAAAAGGAGCATCCTTAATCAAGCAATTCCAAATCATGAAGCACGTGGAAGAGACGGGACTGCTCCACGAGACGCAGTTTGGCTTCAGATATTTACAACAAGGGGTGGTGAGGGACAGAGTCTCTGAATTAAACAGAATACTCTCACCCAGTCAAGAGATCAGGGCTAGATCCAACACCGTTTTTTAGCTCACTGCACCATCCCAGTTTCAGAACCTGGCTGTATGCAAATTAGTCTGTTCCTGTCCCAGTGCATGATGGGAACAGGGCAAACCAAACTACAAAAGCCAATTCTTACACTGGGAAGGAAACAAGCTACCGGGGACCGGTTTCTGGCATTTCAGCCTCTTCGGCCCGGCTTGCTTGAATCCTGATGGTGCAATGAGCAAGGGACTCACATCTGAGTATACCCTTCCACGCTTAGGGTGGACAAAAATATTTACAACAAGGGGTGGTGAGGGACAGAGTCTCTGAATTAAACAGAATACTCTCACCCAGTCAAGAGATCAGGGCTAGATCCAACACCGTTTTTTAGCTCACTGCACCATCCCAGTTTCAGAACCTGGCTGTATGCAAATTAGTCTGTTCCTGTCCCAGTGCATGATGGGAACAGGGCAAACCAAACTACAAAAGCCAATTCTTACACTGGGAAGGAAACAAGCTACCGGGGACCGGTTTCTGGCATTTCAGCCTCTTCGGCCCGGCTTGCTTGAATCCTGATGGTGCAATGAGCAAGGGACTCACATCTGAGTATACCCTTCCACGCTTAGGGTGGACAAAAATATTTACAACAAGGGGTGGTGAGGGACAGAGTCTCTGAATTAAACAGAATACTCTCACCCAGTCAAGAGATCAGGGCTAGATCCAACACCGTTTTTTAGCTCACTGCACCATCCCAGTTTCAGAACCTGGCTGTATGCAAATTAGTCTGTTCCTGTCCCAGTGCATGATGGGAACAGGGCAAACCAAACTACAAAAGCCAATTCTTACACTGGGAAGGAAACAAGCTACCGGGGAGCTGGGATGGGGCAGTGAGATAAATAACGGTGATGGATCAAGCCCTGATCTTTGGACTGGGTAAGAGTGGTCTGCTCAATTCAGACACTCTGTTCATCACCACCCCCTTTTGTAAATCGATTTTGGCCACTATAGGTGTGGCAGGGTATACTCAGACATGAGTCCCTTTCTCACTGCTCCATCAGGATTCAAGCAAGCCGGGCCGAAGAGGCTGAAATGCCAGAAACCGGTCCCCGGTAGCTTGTCTCCTTTCTGGTAAAGAATTGGCTTGGTAGTTTAGTCTGCCCTGTTCCCATGATGCACTGGGCCAGGGACAGACTGATTTGCATATAGCCAGGTTCTGAGCTGGGATGGGGCAGTGAGATAAATAACGGTGATGGATCAAGCCCTGATCTTTGGACTGGGTAAGAGTGGTCTGCTCAATTCAGACACTCTGTTCATCACCACCCCCTTTTGTAAATCGATTTTGGCCACTATAGGTGTGGCAGGGTATACTCAGACATGAGTCCCTTTCTCACTGCTCCATCAGGATTCAAGCAAGCCGGGCCGAAGAGGCTGAAATGCCAGAAACCGGTCCCCGGTAGCTTGTCTCCTTTCTGGTAAAGAATTGGCTTGGTAGTTTAGTCTGCCCTGTTCCCATGATGCACTGGGCCAGGGACAGACTGATTTGCATATAGCCAGGTTCTGAGCTGGGATGGGGCAGTGAGATAAATAACGGTGATGGATCAAGCCCTGATCTTTGGACTGGGTAAGAGTGGTCTGCTCAATTCAGACACTCTGTTCATCACCACCCCCTTTTGTAAATCGCAGTTTGGCTTCAGGCCACGCCATTCCACCGAGTCTGCCCTCCTTATGGCTACGGAACATCTGAGGGAGGGTGTGGATGCAGGCCAAACTATGGCTTTGATCCTGTTGGACCTCAGCGCGGCGTTCGACACTGTAGCTCACAACATCTTGCTACAGTGTCTGAACAGAGGTGGCATCTCTGGCACCGCGCTGAGATGGATCCAGGACTTCCTCAAGGGGAGAAGCTTTTGAGTCAGGCAAGGAGACTGCTATTCAAAGGGGGTTCCCCTGGGCCAAGGCGTGCCGCAGGGTTCGTCATTGAGCCCGACCCTTTTCAATATGTATGTCGCGCCGGTTGCCTCGATTGTGGAGAGTCATGGTCTCCAATTGGTTTCGTATGCCGACGATACGCAGCTGGTGATCTCCCTATCGCACGCGCCCTGTCTTGCTGCCGATGGCTTCCGTTCGTGCATGAAAGATCTTGCCGAGTGGATGGCTATCAACTGTTTGAAGCTTAATGGCAGCAAGACAGAGGTGCTGGTGGTGGGGAGAGCCCAGTCTGCCTGGTCGTCGGCATGGTGGCCACCCTGTCTTGGACCAACCCCAACCCCCTGTCAAGAGGCACGTAACCTGGGGGTGTGGTTTGATGCGGGTCTTACTTTTGGCCCCCAGATCAACCGGGTGGTAGGAGTCTGTTTTGGGATTTTGAAGAAACTGAGAAAGGTCCTTGACTTACTCCAGATCGGTGCCCGTCAAACCCTGGTCCATGCCCTGGTGACAGCTAGGTCGGACTACGGGAACCTGTTGTACCTGGGGGCTCCAGAAAAAAGCATGGCACGCCTGCAAGTGCTGCAGAATGCGGCAGCTCGTTTGATTCTCAGGCTGCCCAAAAGGGCGCCTTCTTAGGCGGCCCTCCAGAAGCTACACTGGCTCCCCGTGAGGAGAAGAGTGGAATACAAAGCCCTCTGCACCTGTCATCGAATCTTGAATGGCAGGGCGCCCGACCCTCTGAATAAACTGATCGAAGTGTATCAACCAACACGAGCGCTTAGATCCGCAGGGGGCGGTCTACTGAGGATCCCCAGAGTTAAGAAAGCCCGCATGGGAGGTAGGTCCTTTAGATGCTTAGCGGCAAATAACTGGAACAAACTACCAGTGGACCTGCGCTTGGAACCGGAGGAAGCTAGGTTCCGAGCGAAACTGAAAACATTCCTCTACACTAAATAATTGTCTGCTCTGCTTTTGTGCTCCCTGCTCGCTGCCTCTCCCTCTTTTAGCGCGTGGACACGCCGGTGTGCGTAACGCAGCGCTCTACAAATGTCCCAATAATAATAATAATAATAATAATATGTACTTATTTCAAATCTTTTGATATTTAAAGGGTAAGGTTTAACCAGATTGTGCTATAAGTTTATTGAACATGGTTCATATGATAAGTCTTAGAGATTCTCCATCATGAGTGTCACGTTTTGACCAGAATGAAGGGGGAAGATAGGCAGCCAATTATGTATGAATGTGACGAAAAGGGCTAGAGAACTACATATCCCAGAAAATCTAAAGGGTAATTCTGTCTTCTCTGTCTACTATCCTTTATTCCATCTACTTCCTTATAAGCACCTCCTTCCCTTTGCCTGGTGCTTGTCACCTGTATGCTTCGGTGAATTCTACATCCGGAAGAGACACTGCCCTTGGGTTGATGGCACTCAAAAGTCCAGAGTCTTAACAGATATCTGCCTTCGTTCGTAGCACGCATTCTCGCTGGAGTGCAAACGCGTCCATTTCACCTGCCGGCAGAAACCGGTAATCAACAATTATTCCAGCGTTGATGCATGACCACGATATACATGCTCTGAACTTCCTGGCTGGATCTGGGCATTTCTACAACTGTAACATGCGCTGAAGTGCTCGCAAGAAGACAAGCTCTTTTCTTTTTTCTGAATTTCCTTGGTTGTGTGAAGTGAAGAGTCGTGGTCCAGAGGCGTGAATAAGGTAAGTTTATTCAGTTACACAGGAGTACAAGTATAAGCTATCCTGCCTCAGCAACCGCCAGGATCAGAATACAGAACATGGAACAGACACAGGTAAGAGGACATGGAATCAATGCCAGCTAACACTCTAAGAACAATAACTATGATGAAGGCAGTATGATGAGAGGCACAACATATCTCCTCCCCTTAAAGAAAGAAAAGTTAAACCAAAACAAAGAAGGGAAAAAGAGAAAAAAAAAAACACAGTGAAATATTAATATCTAACGAAATCATTGAATTTCTTAGGAACACGATGAGTTCTCCCATAGGAAGTCTGACCCAGACTAGGAGTTGCTTCCTCTGGTGACTCAGGTACAAAGGAAGATTTCCTGGGACAGTTGGGTGTCAGTAGGGAAGAGCTGGGTGACGGAAATGTATCCTGAGAAGAATCTGGTGCAAACAGAGGTTCCCCGGGAAGAGAACTCTCCTTCAAGGACACATCCGTGGAAGACAGCTCACCCAAACCTCCATTCGAAACACCTTTCTTAGCATACAAGGCAATCCTATGGAAATCCCAATTTTGCCCATTCTCCAGCACAACATGCCACTTATGAACCTCCTTAACTTTCATAGGGTCAGAGAACTTATTCATGCCACACTCTCTACGACCAAACTTAATTTTAACCAAGTCACCTATTTCAACTCTACCAACCTTTCCAGGAACAACCTTAGAAACAACCGTTCCTTCCCACAACCATTGTGGGACCAACTTGGTTCTGGGAATTCTCCCACGCATACATTCAAAAGGGACTTGATCAGTAATCCCATGAGCTGTGGTATTGTAAGACCACACCATATCCTCCACAGCTCTGCGTACATCCTTTTGTCCTTGCACCGATAACTGTATAGTCCCTTTGACTAAACGATTCATTCGCTCAACCATGCCATTACCCTGGGGGTTGTACAGGGAAGTGCGCAAGTGTTTAATTCCATGATTTGCTAGAAAAGAATGCATAGAGGAAGACGTAAGTTGAGTGCCATTATCTATGATTAGAACTTTCGGGAAACTTTCCTTCAAAAATATAGACCTCAATTCTTTAATAACAGCATCAGTGGTAATATTCCTCATAAATTCTACTCACAACCACTGAGAAGACACATCTACAAGAACCAAAGCAAATCTACAATCAGAAGGTAAAGAATCCATGGGACCAATAAAGTCTAGACAGACCTTATCCCAAGGCAAATCGCTCGTGCTAACAATGGAGCCCTGCGAAGGAGAAATGATCTTCAACCTCTTCTCACTCTCTTTACACAAAAGACAAGACTCAACCCACCTACGCACATCATCATCAACTCCAGGCCACCAAAAGTTTTTTTTAAGGCGCTTAAGAGTCATGTTTTGCCCAAGATGTCCTTCATGAGCTAAACAGAAAAGTTTCCTCCTAAGAGTGAGGGGTGGGACAAACCTCTCACCACGCAACACCAAATCATCTGAAACACCCAGACTAAGTTCTTCTTGCAATTTAACAAAGGAGCGCAAGGAAGGCTTAACATCCCCTTATCTTCTCCAACCTAAACAAATAGCATTAACCAGCTCAGCAAAGTCAGAATCCTCTAAAACAGCTTGATGCCATTCTTCTCTAGAAATGGAACGAAACTCAGAGGAACAAACATCCTCGAAAGCAGCAACCAGACACACACTTTCATCCTCAAAATCCTCATTTACATTCTCAGAAGAAATAGGTAGGCGTGACAAACAGTCAGCTTGGGTGTTTCTCCAACCTGAGATGTGTTCTAACTTGTAAGTATACTCTTGTAATTTGGCTGCAAATTTCATCAGGTGGGGAAAACCATTATTAGCCCCACCCGGAGACAAAATCTTAAGAAGGGGCTTATGGTCAGTCCTGAGACAAAATTGCATACCCCACAAGTAAGTGCGAAAATGGGATACGCCCCACACAGCAGCTAGAGCCTCACGCTCAATAACAGCGTAGTTACGCTCAGAGGAATTGAGACAGCGAGAAGCAAATGCTACAGTTCTTTCAATCCCACCACATCTCTGAGACAAAATGGCACCAATTCCATATGCACTTGCATCAACAGTAACATAAGTGTCTCTACCTGGTTCAAAAGTTGTTAAAATGCCCGCATTTATAATGTCACTCTTAACCAATTAAAATGCTTGAGATTGTTGAGTTTCCCACTCAAAATGCACACCCTTCCTAAGTAACATACGTAAAGGTTCAGTTTT
This sequence comes from Lissotriton vulgaris, assembly GCF_964263255.1. Classification (NCBI taxonomy): domain Eukaryota; kingdom Metazoa; phylum Chordata; class Amphibia; order Caudata; family Salamandridae; genus Lissotriton; species Lissotriton vulgaris. The sequence goes on from NC_141685.1 coordinate 222,055,415, forward strand.
GTGCGAGAAGTTAGGTACAAATTTGGAGTAGTACTCCACTAAACCAAGAAAAGACTTTAGTTGGTCTTTATCAGCAGGAATTGGAGCACACCTAATCGCTCTCAGAAGATCCTCTTTAGGTTTAACTCCATTTTGTGAGATAGTATCCCCCAAGTAGTCAATCTCAGTTAACAGGAACTGACATTTGTCCCTTCTCAGGGTAAGACCAGCAGTAGATAAAATTTGTAAAACTTTAGACAAGTTACAATTGTGTTCAAGTTCATCTATACCTGTAATTAAAATGTCATCCTGGAAGAAATGAACATGCTTCAAGTCTTTGAATAAAGAGTGCATCATACGTTGGAAAACGCTTGCTGCGGAAGCTAAGCCGAAAGGCAATCTTTTGAACTGAAACGCTCCCTCAATGGTAACAAAAGCAGTAAAAAATTTTGAGTCAGGGTGTAACACAACTTGATGATAAGCGGACCTTAGGTCCAATTTGCTAAAGAATTTAACCTTGTCCATTAAGAGAACCATTTCTGAAATGTTGGGCAAGGGAAATTTATCAACTATAATGTTCTGGTTTAGAGAACGAAGGTCCACACAAAAACGGAGCTTACCGTCCTTTTTCTGTGTGACCACAACGGGCGAAAGCCACTCAGAAGCTTCCACCGGTTCAATTATGTCCTGCTTTTGCATGTCATCAAGCATTTCTTTTACCTCTTTCCTAACAGCAATGGGAATTCTTCTGAGAGAGTGCCTAACTGGAGAAGCATTTTCCTTAACTTTAATCTCATGTAAATAACCTTTTAGTTTGCCTAAAGTAGGACGGAAAACATCAGCAAATCCAGAAAGAACAGTTTCAACATTGTGAAAGTCTTCAACTACCAGTACTACATCATCGGATCTGGGGTCAAGAATGATATGTAAATCATACTGTTGTATCCACCCAAGAATAGCTGAACCCTCTTCAGAAATATAAACTTTGCCAACAGAAGATCTCCCTTTAAATGCAAAAGATGTATCCATGACTCCTTTCAATTTGATAACTTTCCCTGTATAACCTTTTGGCAGAAAGTCACTGTGTGAAAGTGGAATTGATGACCAATACTCTTTATACATATTATACGGAATTATAGAAAACATTGAACCAGGATCAACCATAAGTGTAACAGGAACCTCGTTGAGAGTAAAGGAAGCTCTCGGCCTTTACAAAATGAATTGAGTATTGTCATCAGCATCACAGTCTACACACAGGGACATTTCTTGAGCAACAAAATCATCTTCAACAAAGTTGACTCTATTAAATGCAGGAGATTTACACACTTTGCTGATGTGACCACGTTTACCACATTTGCGGCAAGTTTTGTCTCTTGCAAAACAACCCTGAAAGTCAGCAGCATGAGACATGTCACCACAACGAAAACACCCCACAAATTTCACCTTCCCTCCAGGACTATTAGAAAAAGACCTAGATTTAGGAAGAAAAACTTTTGGTTTAGCGTTAAATTTGTCTATATTATAAGAAGATTCTCTGTCATCTTTGTTGACAACGTTAACAGTCTCTTCCTTCTTTATTTCAAGAATCTGCATTTCTTCCATGCATTTGTCAGATTCTTCGACAACTTTTGCAATGGTGATGGCATCCAACAATGTAGGATTTTTAGCTGCCCACAGCTTCTGCTGCATCCTTTTGTTTTTACATTGCACTATCAATTGATCTCGAATCATTTGGTCGGCCATAGCTCCAAAGTCACATTTTAGAGATAACTCCCTTAAGCGAGCAACCATTTGATCCACTGTCTCTTTGCCCTTCAGAGGAGCAGTGTAAAATTTATGTCTTTGCATGACGATATTTACTTGCTTTCCAAAATACTTTTCCAACCTCAATTTTGCTTCATTGTAGGGGTTATCAATAGGTTCACCATCAGCATTAAGAAGTTCTGGCAGAAATTTGAAAACGTGTTGTCCAGCTTTCCCCAAAGAATTTAATAAGATAGCCTTCTTCCTAGTTGCAGGAAACCTAAGACCATCTATGGCTTCAAGATAATTTTCAAAGAATCCTAACCACTCCTCCCATTCAGTGGTCGGAATTTCTCCCTCAATCAGAAAGGCAGGTGGAGGAGAAATAGTATGATTAGCAGTAGTTGTCATGTAAATATGTGTATATGTCTTCATTATGTATTTAGAATTGCGGAATTAAGCTGAGGCAGGTAACAGAAAAAGGAAAAAAAAAAGAAATAAAAATAAATGTAACTTTGAATGCACTAGTGCAATAAAATGTGCTTGAAATGGGTTTATTGACGAAGAAAGTACTTAAGTGGCTTGATTTCAATGTCTTAAGCCATTTGCCGGTTGAAAAAAAAAATTGCGTGGTTGGCAAAACGGCAATGTTTCAAAGTGACCAGTTTGCCGGTAGAAAAGGATGCGTGGTTGGCAAATTAAGGCAAATTAAAGATGGCCGCTAGACGCTATGCGCGATGACATCAGAGCGCATACGGCGTCAGTAACAGCGCGAGAGAGGAGCTCTCGAGGGAGTACTCGCGCTGTGTGATGAGCGCGAGAGGGTTGCTCTCAAGAGAATGCTCGCGCTGTGTGCCCTTCCACGCGCAGTGAACCGCCCTATGAAGGAAAGGGCACTCCGGATCCGGAATAACAAAAAGAAACAGTACCTTAAGAGTGCCAATTCCAAAGGCACTACGGAAAACGGAAAATGGGCGAGCAGCAACGTGAAAACAGGAAACCAACAGGCAAACCGGGAACCGAGGAAGACGTGCAGACCAGCGCTTTGACCAGGAACAGCTGTGACTCTTCAATGGCGTGGAAGGCCAAATCGTCGCCAAAATGAAGTGAAGAGTCGTGGTCCAGAGGCGTGAATAAGGTAAGTTTATTCAGTTACACAGGAGTACAAGTATAAGCTATCCTGCCTCAGCAACCGCCAGGATCAGAATACAGAACATGGAACAGACACAGGTAAGAGGACATGGAATCAATGCCAGCTAACACTCTAAGAACAATAACTATGATGAAGGCACTATGATGAGAGGCACAACATTGTGCTATATGCAGAAAGGGGTACAGTGCCTCCCCCCTTTGGATTACCTTGTGTTTTTGTGCACAATTGAGCTGTTGCGAGGCTCGGATTTGGTTTTGTGTATCTTGGATGTTACCACTGTGATTCTTAACATTGTGTATGTTGAACCAATGGCGATCCCAACTTTGAAGGAAATACTTGTGGTTCAAAGACAACGATATCAGATAAGTACATTTCTACATTGACTTCTTCTGAAGCTTATTCTGCTGAGTATTGCAAATCCTGGATTATTAGAGGCAACAGACACTTTGATTTCTTTTCTTTATTTTTACCTTTTGAGCCTTTTTTGTTCTTGGATGATTGTGGCAGATATTACGTAAGTTTAGACATACAGTATATATACATATAGTCCTACAGAGTGGGTGGGGCCAGGAAACTCATGAATGTTGTATTGTGTCTCACATACAGGGAACACTGGGATCTCATAGGAGTGAAGCCTCCAACTCCTACATCCACACCATTGAGTGTTCTTGCTGCTACAACATTGTTGTTTCGTTTATCCCTTTTTTCCCCTTCCCTGGTTGGGGTAATATCTCCAGAGCGAGTTTAGACCAGCTCACAGGTAGTGCCGCTTAAAGGGAAGGGGTTAACTAGCATCCTCATTGCTCCTGCTGTACCCAGCTTGTTAAGGTTAGTTAACCAAACTCTGTTGTGACAATGAGTCCATAATATTATAAAAATTCATGGTGTTCACAATTCTTGCTTGAACCATTAATAAACGGTTTACTTCATATGTTGTTTACAAATTGAACTACTCTTTCTGTCAATAATTTAAAAGATTACATGAATCATTGTAAAATAAATTATGAATTGTTGGTTAATTTTTTGCATCTGCTTTGTTTGATCATTATGTGAATGTAAGGAAATGTCCATGTCATTGTCATCACTGGGAAATTTAAAGTCTGACATTGTGTACCAATTAAAAAATGACAATTTTCAAAAATTTAAAGAAAAGGAACAACATGGTATACTACGTTCAACATTTTTGTATCCAATGTTGATCACAATAAAATGTGTTTTTCAAATTACTATTTTTACATTTATTTATGTTATTAAATATTGTCAAGCTTTTTTCAACATTCCAACGTGTTTTTTTTTATGAATATAGATGGGGTGTTATTTCTACACTGCAGATGATACTAACATGAAGAATATTGCTTCACCTATTATCCCTTTCCTATTAATGTACTGGTAACATTTAAATAGACTTCTTTTCCAAAATTCACTATTATTGTAATTTATTTAAATAATGTTTATATTTGTATTATTTTGCATTTATGAATAGACAAGTATTAAAAATATTACCTGTGTAAAAAAAAGAATACAATGCCCATTACCTCATATCACTAGAGTACTGTCCATAAAGGGTATTGTAGCAGTAATTTTAGCACATTATGATGGCAGGAGGATCGCACCCCCTGGCCCTGGGATGGCGGTCCTCCAGCCATCATAATGAGCCCATTGGTGTTAGCATTAGCATGAAGAAATTGCACAGGCCATTGACAAAATCACAACTGTGAAGGCCCCAGTAGACAATAGTGTTCCATTTCATTTCTACAAAATCGCTTTACAGATCTTAGTGCCTTTTTTTGGGGCAAACTGTTAAGGGATATATCAACAGGCACAGCTCCTCTTGCCGAATTCAGTAGGGGGCTTACTTCATTATTGTATCAAACCTGACAGAGCACCACTTCAAGGAGCCAACTTAGAACCAATATCTCTCGTAAATATAGATAAGGAGATCATGGCGAATGTTTTGGTAATTATAATATTCACTTATATTTAATGATCACTTTAAATGTTTTTAAACCCTCTGAATGACTTTAGGATGTCATGTAGAACTCCACCAACATGCCGTCGGTGGTGGTCCTCCATAAATCATAATAATGCTTCAGACTGCTGGATTTTAAAAGCGACGGTCTGAGCACAAGGGTCCGGTGAAAAGACCTATGACTCCAACTGGGTCAAGCAACCAATTGGCGAGGCAGTTGTACAGTAATCTATACAATGAAGGTGTTGGCTGTGCAAGAGCCGTCATATTGTTTACAACGTCCATGTCCCATAGCCTTGTCCCAGTGGTCCAACTGCTGGAAAGCACACAGCGCTACATTTACCTGGGCATTTGTTTTCAGGAGTCGGGGCTCCCAAGTGCCCATCTCAAGTCTATCAAGACAAAGGCAAATCCATCACCTACGCCATCTGTAAGCTGCAAGCCTCCCTTTATAGCCCGTCTACTACGGCCATTAACAGAGTGCTTAAAGCCAAGCTCATGCCGGCACTCAACTACGCCCTTCAGGCATTCCCGGGTAAACTGAGTCACGAACTGGAAAAAATTAACTGCAGGGCATACAAGAAACTTTTCCACCTCCCAAGATGCACCAGAAATACCCTTGTTCGCTTGGAGTTTTCCCTCAACCAGCAAAATCTGGAAGAGCTGGCCGCCTTAAGTAAATACTACTTTTTAACGACGGCGGCACAAGAGAACACTCTGAAGGCAGTCCTGAAATGTATTTTCAGGGAGCCAGGGAACCCTTGGTCGGCCTTCTTTGAAGTGGCTAAGGCCCATCTTAACCTTGTCATGGACTCCTGGAATCCTGAATATGTTACATACTCCACAATCAAAAACGCGATTAAAAAACAAGTGCGTGCGCGGTCACGGGAACTGGATCTGGAGTCCCTGTGGCGAAGAAAAGACTTGCATGAGACCCTGTGTTTCCCGCACATCCTGAACTCCCCCAAACAGCATCTCACGCAGGCAGTGGGAAGTGCAGCCCTTCACAAGATCCTGGCTTACACCCATTGCCCCTAAAAGAACTTTATCCATGTGGCAAGGCGAGCCCAGGTGCACAGGCATGCAGGCTCTGCAGCTATAAATGGGAGTCATTGGCACATCTTCTTTTCTGTTGCCCCGCCTTGCGGTTGCCCTGCAGTCTTTATCTTAGGCCATTACTCAGACATTCTGGGTCAAGCTCTGCTAAGGATGGGATTTTTCATCTCTACACCCTGTCCAGAGTAATGCATATGGCTGCCTTTGGGAAGTTTATCTTTAAAGCACGGGCAATGCTGAAGACTGCTACTGGTCAGACCACAGAGCCCTCAGCTGGCCCATGAACCTTTTTTTCTTTTCCGGCTTCTTTGCATTTTTTGGATTAACTATACAACCTGACTTTCGAAATGTCCTTGATTTTAATTTATTTATTTATTTATTTATTTATTTTTTATTTATTTTTTGTAACATGATGACTTTTGTATCGCTGGTTTTATGTAATGGTTTTTAGTAACCAACAATAAAAATATTCATTCATGGTCCAACTGCATCATAAATTGTAGCAATGTGAGTTTGGGTGTCCATAACAGGGGTAAAACACCAGCATTCGCAATATGCCCTTAACCGTGAACACTGTATTATTTGCATGCTATCGCTGAGGGTGAGAGTAGCAGTAGTATTTTAATTTTGGTAAATCTGTTGTTATTTTTCATTTATTTCTTTAAGAAATTGTACAAATAGGCATGTATTAACAGTAATATCTAAATATAAATCTGCAAGATCATCCACTACCCATCTTAAATATGGTCAAAAAAAGTTAGTGTAGGATCGGGTTTCCCACAATTGTAATTTTCATGTTAAAGTATGAATTAAAGAAAAATATAAATTAATACCAAGGTAGTTATACTAATAAATGAGTTTTAAAATGTGTCACCCCTCTCAGTAACTCCGGTAAGCTTGCTTCATGTCCACAGACATAAGCATCGCCAAACATAAAATAAAATTAACTTAAAGAGCCAAATTAATTTTAAAGAAATATTACCCATCTAGTAATTAAAAAACAATTCTTAGGGCCCCATTAGGATGTTGGCCAGATCGCCACCGCCATGCGGGCAGTGGCGTTCCGCCTGAAATCCATCGACGCCCGCCACCCATTTCCCCATCTGCCATATTACAATGGCGGGGGGACCACGGCGGACAGAAAGACTGTCGCCGTTTCTCCGCCCGGTTGACATGTTGACCGGGCAGAAAAGGGTTCTATATGGTGGCGGTGTCTGTCAGACACCGCCATCCATATTAGGATGTATGCGGGAATCTCCTGCGGGGGTCCGTTGCAGGCCCCGAGGTATTTTGGGAGGTGGGGGCGCACATGGGGGGTACATATGGTACCCCCCTGCACTTCAATGTACATGCGTGATGTGCATTTTTGCATTGCGGCGGGCGGTGCTTTCAGCACCATCCACCGCAATGTTAAAATTGCGGGATGCGCCCGCCACTGTGGCGGGCGCATCCTAATGGCCCCCACGGGACCGTCACCCTTATGGCGGCTGTTTTACATCAGGATGGCATGCGGACATCCTAATGGGCCCCTTAGTATTAAAAGCTGAGTGTTGATGCCCTCTCCCTGCCATTTCCACTATTTCCCTAACCTCATGCCACTAAGGGCCCGATTACAATGCTGTACGCAAAGTCTTTGAACAGCATATTATTACCTTAAATCCCATTTGTAAACCGCATTTCAGATCGAGTCAAACACTTTTACCAACGGCCGATTACGACAGCTGGAAAGTGTTCGAATTGTCAGACTCTGGTTCGAATGGCATTGAGAGTACCTGAATTCTTGAAAGCCGAATGGGAGATGTCAATAGCCTGCATTTCCAGCTGACCTAAAAGGATCTCAGATTTTGACAGCATTTACGAATTGGTCTGTCCGAACATGAAAAGGCCCACAACAGGGTGCAAGGTTACCAAGAGAATATTTTCCCCATAAACAACAGTGTTGTTGCATGGAACAGGGGTTCTCATAGTAGTCAATGGGAGTCATTCCGAACAGTGTTTGAAAGCATTGTAATTGGTCAGGTTGGACATTCTGTTGTATCCTGAATCCGAGACAGTGTTGGGACAAAATACTCAGCCCGACATCTGTGTGAAGCCCATAGTATAGAAGCACATAAAAGTAACAACTCATATACATAAACTAGTTCACTCTCAAAAATTTTTAAACTTTTTAATTGTAAATATACAATTTATAATAGTCTAATTCAGCATTAAAAAAACACATCAATATATAAAAAAATATATATACATATATATATATGAATATATGCATAAAGCAAAAAGTATATATCTTTTTTGAAAATTTTTAAAATGCAAAGAAACACATTAGTGATAGATTCATTACTTTATAATTAAGGTCCGAACGTCTGTCTGGATAAGGAAGTTTTCATCAGCAGTACCACTGCACATTGTAAGGTAGCATCCTGTTTCTCAGCGTCCGTTGTTGTGGTCGTGGTCGTCGAGATGACATTGTGGCGTGTAGTGGTACCTCCTGTAACTTTTCAAATTTCTTTTTTCTAGGCTTTTTGGATCCATTTTTCAAGTTGATCGACTCCTGGTGCAGTTAGAGATACCGGACTGAGAGTCCTGATGGGACTGTAATTGCATGATGTCAGTGACTGACCAGCCCTGTGTGTGTCTTTACATCCTGGTGCACGACCAAGACCCCAAGTCGTCCCCCGACTGCCGGGCCGAGGCCAGAAAAGACTTTGCGGGAGTGGTAGCGAAAGTTGCTAGAAGTGCAGCAGTCTGCTCTGTGTCGTTCAAGGTCCTGGTCCTGTGGGAGGTCGAGGGACCGGTGGTGCAGCCCCCACCATCGTTCAGCGGGATCAAAGTCTTTGCACTCGGGGTCAGGTAAGACGTAGCGTTCTGAGTAGTCTAAGAAGTCAAAGAAGCGCCGTTGCTCTCTAACTTCCCCTGACCAGTTGCGCAACACGGCTGAGGTTGCAAGTGGTGCCTCCCGAAGTCTACAAAGTCGCCGCCGTCCTACCTGCCTTTCCCACGTCCTTCGGCAACTACGGCCCAGCTCCAGCAATTTCTGTCAGTCACAGGTCGCCTCTTTTGGCCGTTTGGTCTCGCCGGTGCACATTCGTGCCCTGCGTGCCCTAATGGGGGCACTAGCACTTTTCTGCTGGTGGCTCCGGACCCGTCGTGGCCATCGTTTCGGCCTCGGATCTGCAGGGCCCCCATGGATCCAGGCCTAAATCCCAGTCAATGCCGGTGGACCTTGTGACACCTCCATTGATGTGCAGCATTACTTCTGACGTTGCCCGAGCTGCCGGACGACGTCGCCACCGGTTTCAGCCACAAATTGGATACGGGGCTCGACCGGCGTTGCTGATGTAGAATTCTTTGTACATCCTCCTTATTTTTGACCTGTCCATCAGCCTTCGGAGGAAGGGGAGGAGAGGCCCTCCACCTTAAGCTCCCTAAGATGGCCATCAGGACTAACACCCTGACTTAAGTGCTTCAGCCAGCAGCTACCTTTGCTTAGCCGCTGCTGCCTTTTAATGATGTAGATTTGGACATTGTTTTGGGCACCGGGTCAGGGCCAACACAGGGGATCCTGTAGATAAGAATGTTGCCCTATGCCATCACCCTGCCAGGGGCGACACCATTTTCCTCTGCCAACACCCTACCCCTGGGAGCTTGGAAGTCCAAGCCTCTGGGTACCCGAGTGCATTCCCTTGTGCACCATCGGAAAGGGAATCCCTGAAACTGGAGCAATTCGGTAAAAAGATTTTTGATTCCGCAAGTTCAGTGCTGTGGTCTGTGAACACTGCATGCCTTGTTGTACATCAACGGCGATTAGGTTAAGCATTAGCAGAAGACATGCTGTGTTTGATCTTTATCGTAACAAATGTACCGACTCCATTTTGTATTTGCAACAGCCATTTTGTATGCCATTCATCGCCATGTGCTCGTCATGTGCTTTGTCCTACCTCCTTGTTAACTGCACCTGAAGTCTGCCCGGCAACAAGCTATATTTAGCATTCCCCGCTTCCAGCATGTCCAGACATGCGCAGTAGGATCTATGACCGTTACTAATTAGTTCCAGATAGGAATGTGTTTACTAGTTTCTGAAGACTGTTAACTCCGCCCATCTATCGATTGTGCCTTCCAATATATCCTAGTATGGTCATGAAACTGCTCTTGTCTTCTGTACCGCCTTCTTTGAGGCCCCTCATTGTGTATAAAAGGGGCCATGTGCTTTAGGTCGGCGTGATACTCGATACAATACTGAAGGGTGTTGTGTGGACTGTAGTACCACCTTTAAAGGTTTAATAAAGTTTGCTTTTGTATTTTCCAGTTTCAACTTCTTTCCAAGGTCTGAGGACTCTGTGCAGAGAAGGGCGAACCCATTGCACTAAGTAGGCCTAGCTGAGGCTTGCTTACAACAAATTGGCTCCCGACAAGTGGGGCTCATCGGCGACTCGGATGCCCGAAGGAGTGGTTGTGACGAAGGATTGGAATCTCGCTGTGGACGCGAACGCATGCCAGTAGAGACCCTAGTCTTGGCATCCAAGGCGTTTTTTCCTTTCTTTCCGATCTGACCATCCAGGTGGGGCCGGTCCTCGACTGAGATCTCTTCTGTTGGCTTGCCGTGCAGTGGCCATTTGGTCGAATTTAGAATTTGGCAGTTGGAATCTGGATGCCCTGTGATTGGTAAGAACCGTTGTACGGTACTTGCTGTGGGTTTTGGAAGCCAGGGGTTGGCAAGGCAGTTTTAGGATACGCTTGCTGTGGCAATTTTGGTTTGGAATGACTAGTCAATGATGTGTATGTGTATGTGAAATATATGTGTTGCAGGCAGGAAATGAGGAGATTTTTCTCTACAACACGATTTTGGATTTGAATGGCACAACGTATTACAGATACCTTAAGTGCTACTTTGATTATAATACTGCATATTTTGCACTATTTTTGGCATGCCTGCTTTTCGCACACTTCGTAGGTTGTGCTGCTTTTGTGGAAATAACCGGTTAAGTCTTGAGGAATCGCAGCCGGCTACCCCAGGGGGGATGCCTCATTGAGATATGTAAGTTAAATATGGTCTTTCTTCTATAATGTACAGCACATTGTGGAGGAAATACACGCAAAAGGATCCTGAGTTATGTTGGCCAAAGAATGGGTCGTTTGATATGCGAAAAATTGAGTATGTGGAACAGTGTATGTTTAAGCGAAAGTCTAGACAAGATATGTTTGAGAGTGTGCGAATGTGGGTAAAAGAAGTACGTGAGCGTGAGAAACGTGAGTAAGTGCTGATTGAGAAAGAACAACTGAAGAATGTGTATGAAAAAGCGCAAGAACTAAGAAAAAAGGAGGCAAAAGAATTGGAAGAGAGACAGGAGAAGGAGCGCCAATTACAGATATCTGGCCAATATGCTGTTCGACAACCTTTTATCCTGTCCTTAATAAATCGCAAGATGATTGTTCTTTGTTAGATTGTCCTCCGCCTCCGTATGTCGTTCCGTCTGCTCCATCTGACGAAGATGAGGATTCCGGGGCAGATACGATGAAACGTGATACCCGCTCCTTGATATCGACCTATCGTGCGGTTGAACTTAGAAAGATTGCTCGACAGTCACTTTAGGATACTGTCACTGTTTCTAATATTTTAGAGACTTTAAAGGGATGGCAAGATAGAGAGCAGATATATTTCACTGAGCATTTTGCAGAAGAAGTTGTTGACATGTTCCGCAAAGTTTCTTACATTCTCGAACCTGATGATGTGGCAATCGATTGTAAGCAATTGCGTAAAGGTGTTTTTACTCTCCCCAGGTGACTGATACGATCAGGCGGCTGGTTAAACTTCGAACTCAGGCGCTTCGTCTACGGGAGGTGAAACAGAAAGCTAAAGCAGATGGACGAATGGGATTGGTGGACGGGAAACAATCATCTATTTTTGAAACAGATAAAACCGCGATAGTGCATGCAAAGCCTATGCGAGAGGCAGTGCCTTTATACGTTCCTCCTAAAGGAGCGTGTATAAGTGACGATAAATATTCTGTAGATGCTAAAGGGTATTTTATTCATAATTGGGTGTATACTCCCTGGAATAGAGCAGATGTTATGGCACTTAAAGCTGCATTGCCTGATCTGCGTAAAAATCCTGCCGCTTTCTATGAGGAAGTTGAGGGAGCCTTAAATTCTTGTACCATGACATTGGCTGATATTGATTTATTTTTCGGGCTAATATTGCCGCCTGATATGTGGAGATGCTTGCGTAAAGTCGATGATCGCGCAGCATATGGGGCATTATGGAAAGAAATATAGAGGGAAGATGAGGACAGGGAACCAGCAAAAAAAGCCATGTCAGTTGATTTTAGTTCTCCCCAGTGCAATATTAACTAAGTTAAAAACGATTATTCCCCCTAAAAAGATTGATTGGACTATTCTAGCATCTTGTAAGCAAAAAACAGATGAATCAGTTTCAGATTTCTTCACGCGTTTTGAGGAAGCTTTTCATGATTTTAGTGGCCAGTCGCTAGCGGACGATACGGGCCGACACTTGTTTGTAGATAATTACGAGCGTCAGGAACTAGAAGCGAAGGGTAGCGAGGATAAAAAGTCTAAAGAATTCAAAACAAAGGTTATGTTATCTCAGATTTATGGTCCACCTCTTCGAGGTAACGATAGAGGCGGACGAGGATTTTATAATTCCTCTTATACTCGTCCCTCTTTGGCTGTTGATCAATGCGCGTATTGTAGGAAATTTGGTCATTGGGAAGATGAGTGTCCATTGTTGCGCTCACAGCGCTATGTCCATGGCCGAGGATCCATGAGGAACCGCTTGGGGAACTCAGGACCCAGAGGTGCTATGAACGATAGTGCTAGGTTTGATTCTAATGTGCGGGTACAAAATGGGTTTAATACTTTTGATAGGCGCAACCATTACCAGATGTCTGATTATGTGCAGCCTGAGTCACATGATTCTGCTTATGCATAGGATTGCGTAGGATGGGGTAAGGAATCAGTTGAAGTTCCAGTTGATCAGAGTGGTCCTTATCAGTTTCTGGTAGATACTCGTAGCGCTTTGTCTAAACAATTGGTTCTGAGGGCTCCCCTGTCTGGCTTAAAGATTACATCGATAGGGTTCGATGGAACACCTTCCCTTAGCCCATTGTCACAACTACTTGCATTTCATGTTGATAAGTTTGCTGCTCCATGCCCGTTTTTGCTTTCCCCAAATATACCAGACAGTATTGTGGGTCTTGATATGCTCAAGTATTTCAGAGCCACAATAAGATATTCCCCTCAAGGAGTGCGTGTGATTTTGAATGACAATTATCCAGTAACAGACAGAGATTGCATTGTTCAAGAGGATACTGCGCTAGCCTCTCTAAGTAAAACTTTGTGGGCTACTTCAGATACCGATGTGGGTCAGATGGTTATTGCACCGGTGCATATTAGTGTAAAGGAGGGAGCTGTGTTGCCACGCTTGCCTCAATATCGAATTTCACAGGAGGGTGAGAAAGCACTAACACGAATTGTACAACATCTTATTGAAGTTGGAGTTGTTGAGGAAGTTCCATTTACATTTGTAATAGTCCGATCCTCCCAATTTTGAAGAAAGACACTGATACCAGGATCTATCGATATACTATTGATTTGCGGGAGGTAAATAAGATAGTGGTACCACAATATCGAGTGGTTTCTGACATCACAACACTTCTTACTTTAGTTCCACCTACTGCAACTACGTTCTCTGTTATAGACTTTAAGAATGCTTTCTTTACGATCCCTATTCATCCTGATAGCCGATATCTGTTCGGTTTCACTTTGAATAATCGATCGTATAGACTTTGTAGAGTTCCTCAAGGCTATACTGAGAGTCCTAGTATTTACAGCCAAGCATTGAAAAGACAACTTGATTCTTTTGTTTTACCCGAGGGGGTGGCGCTCATACAGTATGTTGATGATATTTTGTTGGCAGCGCATACCCCTGAACAATGTGAGAAGTGTACTCTGTCTTTGCTTTTTTTCCTTGTGTTACATCACCACAAGGTATCGAGAAAGACCAAAGGTAACCTACTTAGGTCACCTTTTGTCTAAGGAGGGGCGTGCACTCACATCAGATCGCATTCAGGCAATATTAGATACACCTGTACCTTCCCCACAGAAAGAGGTTTGGGCATTTTTAGGTCTTACTTCTTTTTGTAGGCAATGGATATTAGGATTTTCACATATTGTTAAACCCTTGTTAGCGCTTTTGACAAAAGATACTCCAATACCCCTTTCTTGGACAGATGAATGTGAGAATGCTTTCCGACAGTTACAACAAGCTCTTTGTTCAGCACCAGTGTTAGGTACTCCAGATTACACGAAGCTCTTTACAATGTACGTACATGAGGGGGATGGATGTGCATTGTCAGTTTTAGTACAGACACATGATGATAAGCAAATGCCCTTGTGCATATTTTTCAGCAGTGCTTGATCCTGTTGCTCGAGCGTTGCCTGGATGTTTTCGCTTGGTTGCAGCAACAGCTGTGTCAATACGCCAGAGTGAAGGTATAGTCTTATCACATAAATTGTTGGTGTTGGTACCCCATGCTGTTGATGCCCTTTTGAATCAAACAAAGACGCAGCATTTAACTAGTGCTCGTTTGACAGGATATGAGCTGACGTTGTTAGCTTCTCGTATTACACTATAGAGATGTGCAACACAAAACCCAGCCACGTTGTTGCCATTCCCAGCGACTCAGCCTGAGGCGCAGGAAACACATGATTGTATTTTCTTGACTGATGAACAGACAAAGGGTCATATTGATTTGCAAGATACGCCCCTTCCAGATGTGAATGGAGAACTGTGGGTTGATGGGTCTTGTCTGAAGTTACCGGATGGTACAACTTCAGCAGCATATGCAATTACTACGCTTCACACGATAGTAGAGACAGCTCGCATACCACAGAAGTCAGCTCAAGCAGCGGAATTAATAGCTTTGACACGAGCGTGTGAGCTTAGTACAGGTTTGTGTGTGAATATTTATACAGATAGCCACTATGCTTTTGGAGTGGCGCATGATTTTGGCCTGCTCTGTAAGGAAAGAGGCTTTCTGACATCACATGGGATGCAGATAATGCATGGAGAATTGGTGCATAATCTTTTGACTGCATTAACATATCCAAAGAAAATAGCTATAGTGAAATGTAGTGCGCATAAAATGGTGATTGATAAGGTGGGACAAGGAAATGCTTTTATAGATCGAGTGGAACGAGAGACTGCGATGCAGCCTGACACTACTTCTATGTATGTAGTAAAGTCACACGCTGAGCGGTGGCACGCTGCTAGGAAGGAAGTACTAGAGATACAGAGGACCGCTTCTGACAAAGAACGAGAGCAACGGTCCAGGGATGGAGATTCGGATAATGAAGGTTGTTGGCGAAACAAACAGATGGATAGATGGAAGTTGCCTATAGCTTTTGTACAACCTATGGTTCAGATGGCACATGGCCTAGCACATGTTGGAGCTTCATTAATAGTGAAATTGCTTACACAATTTTGGGAGCATCCAGAGATTGCTAGCACAGCTACGAGAGTAGTACAGTCTTGTATGATCTGCTTGCGATTTAATCTTGGAAAAGGGACACGAACTCCAGCAGGAGGATTTGTTACACCATCTGCACCTTTTGAAGTTTTGCAGATGGATTATATTCAGCTTGAACGCTGTAATATTCTGAAGTATGTCTTCGTGGTGGTATGTGCCTTCAGTAAATGGATTGAGGCATACCCCACAAAGGATAATACTGCAATTACTACGGCAAAGGTGCTTTTGAAGGAATTTTTCCCTCGCTATGGTGTTTGTAGATTTTTATGGAGCGATAATGGACCTCATTTTGTAGGGGACATTATAAAGTATGTCCTGAAAGGATTAGGGATCAAACAGAAGTTTCATGCAGTGTTCCACCCACAATCAGCAGGACTGGTAGAAAGATGCAATACTACTCTGAAACTGAAATTGGCTAAAATACAGGCTTCTACTTCTCTAAATTGGCCAGATGGGTTGCCACTGGCATTGTTGTCAATTAGATCAGTGCCTCATTCTCGAACAGGTCTCACACCTTATGAGATCCTGCTTGGTAGGCCCATGAATATCTGGGGAATTCCTAAACCGAGTTCTGTGTATGATGTACCTTGTGTCTTAATGAATGACTATTTGGCACAGTTAACTGATAACTTGGTTTCTATTAATCAACAGGTTTGAGAAACACTTCCTGACAGATCCACAGGTAAGGGCCATAACCTCCGGCCTGGTGACTTAGTCCTCCTGAAGTCAGCCAACATATCCGGCCAACATATCTGGAGATTTTTTTTCATATTTTCGATGTCATTAGTTAACTGTTTAATTTCAGTGTCCAGCACCTTCAATGATTTAAGTTCTATTCAAATGGAAGTAGTAAAATGATGTCCGCAGAACTATGTTGGTCGATGTTGCCTTCCACCAACAAAAAACATAGGGGCTGATTATGATGTCTGGCAGAAATCATTCTTCAGAAACTTTGAATTTCAATGAACGCGTATGAAAGCTTTAGATGGACTAGCTCTTCCATATTTCGGATGACCAAGTAAGATGTTTGCACTCGCCACGTTAACTGCATAGTAATACGGAATAGGTTCCAACAAGCTCTTGGAGTATCTGGAGTAATTAACGTAACTTAAGTGATGGACAGTCACAATACAACATTTTTTATTTTCTGCACATTATAACCTTACCCTGGTTCGATACCGTCTTCCTGGGGGGGGGGGGCGGATATAATAGTTATTCTTAAAAAAGATAAAACCCCATTGGAGCGGGCTCATACAGGCCTATTACATTGATGATTGCAGACGCCAAAATATTCTCCAAAATATTGGCAACTAGATTAGGCAAGGTGATAGAGAGTCTGGTCAGCCCCACGCAACATGGGTTTATACCTGGGAAGGGTACCACGCAGCACACAAGACAGATGATCACACTGCTGGATGCAACAGAAGTTTCAGGCGACCCTGCCGCGGCCGTATTTCTAGACGCTGAGAAGGCCTTCGACAGGGTCGCCTGGGAATACCTATGGCAGGCTATGAAGTGGTGTGGCATAGGGGAAGGCTTTGTAAGGGCAATGCAGGCATTGTATAAGGACCCTTCAGTTAGGGTGAAAATTAACAAAGGGTTCACAAGCACATTGCAGATTAAGCGTGGGACCAGGCAGGGATGTCCCTCCTCTCCATTGTTATTCACCTTGTACTTGGACCCATTACTTCATAGGCTGGAACTTAATTTTAAAATCCCACCAGTGGTCATGCATGCCATAGAGTACAAAACATTTGCTTACCCAGACGATGTAGCCATCATCACCCCTGATCCAAGTGATGCTATTAAGGAAATTGAATTGGAGGCAAGGAGCTTTGGGTTAATTTCAGGCTACGCAATTAATAGTGCCAAAACCCAAATAGTTAAAAAATGCTTTCGTCCCGTGGGGTGAAGCTATTGTGGTCCCAGCGGCTACCTACTTAGGGATTAGGATAACAGCAAATTTGAACAATCTGGTAGAGCTAAATATGTCACCATTATTAACTAAATTTAAAAGGGATCTGGAAAGGATGAATAATCTGCACTTCACTCTCGTGGGGTGTACTAATGTGATCAAGATGCTTATACTCCTACAATTTCTGTATTTGTTTAGGGCAATCCCCCTGTTTTTCGAGCATATCTGGTTTAACAAACTGGAACATATCCTGAATAGATTCATCTGGGCCCACGGGAAAACAAGGAGAGCATATCGCTACATCAACCTACCGAGAGAAAGAGGTGGATGGGGGGCTCCAGATTTTAGGTTATATTATTGGGCGGCAGCGCTGCAATATATTCAGGGGTTAATAGGCAGGGCAGGAAGAGAAAGTGTGCACCTCAGAAACTGGTTTAATTATAAAAACCTCTATGTCATTCTACTGGGAGGGAATGCAGGAAATTGCTTTTTAAACACTATTGACTTTAGTTACTATAAACGCACTAAGTTCAAGATACTCCAAGCAGCGTATTAAATGTGGATGGCTTTTTCTAAGAAGTTTGGGCTGGATAGATTTAACAGGTACATCCGTTTGTCATCAAACGCTTCTCTAACGGGGAAATATTCAGAGATTCAGCTATGTTGGATTGGGAGAGGCATGGTATACAGAAGATAGGCAACCTCATGGGTCCTAATGGAATGTTCCAATTCCAGGAACTCCAATCTAAATTTGACATAAACAGTAGGAGTTTTTTTAAGTACCTTCAGGTCAGGAGTTTTCTGGCGAGCAAACGGGGAGGATTTTTAGGATTTGGTCAAAATCGCATACTTGACATCATTGAGGGCAGCGGGGGCTGCACAATTCATCAGTTCTACGAAGAGCTGAATATAGTCAAACCAGATGATTGTGATAAACATGCCAATAAATGGGCTATGAAACTAGGTATCGCACAGGAGGGATTTAAGGTTTCCCTGGGTTTGGGGCGTACAATGCTTTCTTCAGCCTCCCTACAAGCACAACATTACAAAACCCTGTACTGTTTGTATTACACACCTGCTAGAATAGCACAGTGGGGGGGGGGCACAGTAGGTATAACTTGTCCATGCTGTGACTCTACAGATGCAGACACAATTCATATGTTTGCCACCTGCCCACAACTCCACACTCTTCTTAGGGCAATTGAGAAATGTCTTGATACGTCATTGGGGATTAAGACCTCCCTGTCACCAGAGTTAATTATCTTAGGAATCGAGGGAGAGACAGAGTTCCTCTTAATGGTTACAGCAGTGATTCGCATATGTATTGCAAAGGCGTGGCTTGATAAGGTTCCGCCTACATTTCACAGCTGGTTAGCTAGGTTGCTGGCTACATATAATTTGGAAAATGCAATTTATGCTAGGAAAGGATGCAGGGGTGGAGTACTGGGGGGGAAGATCTGGAACCCCATTGAACAATGGAAAAGGGGAATGTATAGTACATCAGGATAGTTCATTTTGTTGTACATTATTTTATCTTATGTTACGTTATAGTACTTTGAGTTTGTTTAACCCTGCTTAGTGCTCTCCTCGATGTTTCCTTTTTCACCCGTTTCTCTTTTCCTTCCTTTCTTCGCTTTTTCTTTTTCTCTCTTATTTGGGACATTGTTAACATATTGACCAAGAAAAGTGTAATCTGTGTTTAAAGAGTTTCTTTGTAAAGCATGATTAGAGTGTTATAATATGCTTTTACGTACAGTGTGCTGTAACACCAGATATAATAATTATTTTCACAGTTTTTTTCAAATAAAGTATTACAAAAATAATAACCTTACTCTGGAAAGGTGCTGAACAGTCCATAAATAAATACTGCTCCCACAACAAATATAATTAAATCCACTAAAAATGGAAGCAGTACATTCTAAAATGAATATATAGATATAAAACACATAATATTTTTAAAGTGTTAAACATTCAACTTAAAAAAATATTCGAAACCGAAACCTTACCTAATTCACAGAAATGACAGAGCAAATCAAAAATGTGTATTTCCCCATTCAATAAACATTAACTAAGTTAAAGTAGTATTCCTTAAAAAACGATCTTTAAATTGTAGAAAATAAACACACTAATAAAACACAATGTTCCAGATCATAACTATTATAATTTGGTATATTTATTGATACCCAAAACATGTTAATTTAAGATATATATTCATTATTTTCTAAAAATACATTTAGTGTACAGCTTATGAATAAAAAAGTTTAAACTTATTAAAATAAATCAAATAAGTAATAGATTACAATTTTTTTAAATAAAGAGTCTGACTAAAATGCCAGTAGTAAAGTCTCTGACCGCTGGTGGGGAGGCTTTCCGACCGACATTCCATGTTTAAAGTTCAACCGCTGCATTACAAATGTAGCAGTGAGAGTTTAAACTGGCATGTAGATATTAATGGAATCCAACGGTCTTAAGGAGCATACTGTCCAGTTGGAAAGGCCTCATAATCTATAAGAGAAGGCGTTTCCACCTTCGTGATTACGATGTTAGATTTCAAACAGCAAATGCATGGAGGAATTCCAGACATGGATTTGCTGATGAAGAGCGACTTTGGTGGCACTTATCAAGACCCTTTTTTCCCATGTCCCTTTGCATGTGTGTGGTGCCTGCACATGGTGCAGAGATTTACACAAACTCTATTCCTATATATGAGGTAGTGCTGCGGTCTGGTTCCAACTGCAGCACAAGCTCCCATATGGGAAATGGTTGTTTGCAATCACACCATGTGCACTTGCATCCATATAACAATGTTGTGACCAACAAATGCCGATCAGTCCATATTGCATTGTAATATTCACCTAAGTAAGAAAAAAAGACTAATAGTAATCACCTATTGTTTAAATATAAGTAACATGTAATTATTCAAACATATCATTTTTTGAAATAGTAAATAGAAGACATTATAATCACAAAATCAAAATAATTTTATTAAACTTAGTAGTGACAAAGAAGTAAAAAAAATTCACCTCACAAAAGTATGTCTTTTTTTATATAAAAAAGTTTTCACTTTAAGTCGAAAAATGTAATAATTAAATTCATTATTGACGATAATAAACATAAAATACTGTACCTTGGCTTCTTATTTGAAAAAAAAACAATTTTTTAATATATTATTTAAACAACCTGTCATATACAAAATATGAATGTCAACTATTCAGACCTAATAATGTAACATCTATATCCAAAACGTAACTATGTATACTATTTTGTAACAACATAAAATACAATTGTCGGGTGGACCTGAGTGCAATATGGACTGGGGGCTTTCAATGAAATAAATAATGCCGGAAATGTTTTGTGAGCCATTGACATGATGATTAATTAGCAGCCCATGAAGAAGGAGCCTTGAGCTTTGAAACGCGTCGGCGAAATATGCTAATCCTTGGGGCATAAAGACAAGTTGTATCCTAAAGCTGGCAAGCAAGAGAACTGGGTGTGCCTTCTCAATTCTTCAGGGCACATTGTAGGACATAGATATATACATATATATATATATATATATATATATATATATATATATATATATATATATATATATATATATATATATATATATATATATATATATATATATATATATATATATATATATATATATATATATATGTAAATATCACTCGCACTCGTCCCACACGGACCAGCGTACCTCCGCAGTCTAGAAACGAAAGTCGACCCAGGCTAAGGTGAAATTAATATCTATTCAAGTTCCAAAATCACCACCAGCATAACGTTTCGGCCTTCACGGAGGCCTTGATCACATGACGTTAGGGGTGGGACACAAACTATTTAAAGTGCCAGTGCAAATAATAGTGCAACATGATTGGTGACCTGCAAAGGTAAAGCGCAATAGGCATAGTAAAAAGAAACGCGTTTGAACCATGAAAAGTATTTACAAGTAATAAAAAATACCAACATTTATTTTTTTTAAAGGAATACAAGATTTCATATTTGTTAAAATCATTGAATAAAATCCCTATAAAAATCACGGACATATTGACAAGTCATTGTAAACAGGAACACATGATATTGCAAAAATGTTACAGACTCTGAAATAGAATTCCAATATGATTCCGCTGATGAATGTCATGGTAACAACTATGTAGATATCGTTTGATATAAATATATATACGTTCAGCAAATGAAGCAAAAAAAAATATAGTTATCACTATGAATCCAATGGTAGAATATTATCCAGTAACACGTTCCAACTGTCCTACATATATCTCTAATAAGAAAATATATTAAAATACAATAAAACACGTAAGTAAAAAATGAATACATAATAAATATATTAAGAATTGTAGATTTGGTAATTCTATGCAATCATAACCATAATCATACAAATTTAAAAAATGTAGATTAGAGTATAAAATATTTGTGTATATTATATTCACAATAACATCTATTTAATTGTAGGCAAAATGTTATAATGATAACGTGTAAATTGTGCGATACCCAATCCATACAATAGTACTTTAGTGAGAAAGTTGGATTGTGGAGGGGTAAAATTAAGTTTTCCAATTGCAATCAGCGCAAAAAATATGGAAAGTGTTATTTGATTTAAGGGCAAAATGTAATGTTGACACTGTAGTAAGCGCAACAGTGAAATAGTTGTATTGTAGAGGGGTAACTTTTTTTATTAATACTCCATTAAGTGGAATATTAAAAACAGACTAATACAACATTTTTTACAAAATAATAAATACCCAAAAAAGTAATATTTGTAACTACATATTTTCAAACTAAGGGGCCAATTACGATGTTGGGCGGATTGCTCCCGCCAGGCTGGCGGTGGCAATTGAAGGGGCAATCCATCCAACATCCTCACCTTAATTCCCCCCCGCCATATTTAGGTGGCGGGGGGACCGCAGCAGATGGAAAGACAATCTGCGGCTTTTCCGCCCGGTCGCCTTGCGGCCAGGGCGGAAAAGGATTAATATGGTGGCGTGTCTAATAGACACCGCCAGCCATATTATGATGGGCATTTAGAAATGCCTTTCCGCGGCAGCGATGCTGCCACAGAAAGGCAGTTGGTCTTCACTCTGGGGGCCTCCTGTGGGTCCCCAGAGTGAAGGTGATGTGGGGGGTGCACACGGGGGTACCTGTGGTACCTCCTTCATTTGCATATACATAGCGGCAGGCACCGCGCGGTGCCTGCCGCTTTGTATATGCAAATGCTGAAATGCTGAAATGCATTTATACCAGTGTGGCGGGCGGTGATGAGAGCACCGCCTGCCACAATGCTATAAATGTAGGATGTGCCAGCCACTGTGGCAGGCACATCCTAATACCAACCACGGGACCCCCACCCTAATGGTGGGCGGTCCCGAATACCGACAGCCGCCCGTCATCCTAATGAGCCCCATTATATTTAGAATAACAAAAAATAATAATAAGCATTTATTTCAAATAATAATACAAAAAAAGAAGTTTAAATATTTCAAAAAGTATAATAAAATTTTTTTTAATAACTCTAAATACATTGAGGGCAATTATAATATTGGTAGGGTCGTTGGTGTCTTTAGTACTGAGATCTGTACAAGCGGTCAGACAGATCCACATTAGGCTGTAGTAGGTCCGATGAAATTGCAAAAAGGATGAAGCAAGCAACATCTTCCAATATCCTCAAGGAGCCCGATGTTTGGTCTGATTGCATTCCACCACAATGGATTACAATGCAACATTCCCCCAACCATTTCACGTAGCGTATTTTGAATTTAAAAAACTGGTAGATAGTTCTTTGTTTGGGTCATGATCAGGGGATCTGCCACCCATAGACCTACGCAATTGTGAAAACCTTCCATGGTGCACCACCTGAACATACTTGTATGCTGTGCCTGCCATGGGCTGCAGGGATGTTTAAAAACATGCCTCCTAGGATTTAGGCTTGTGCTGCAGGCCTTTTCCAGGCTGCAGCACAAGCCTTTATAAAATAGACATGTTAACAAATGACTCAAAGGCAGTCGGATCACAAATTTGGTGGGTGGGACTACTGACTACCTGTCAGTCGGTCACATTCTTTCCACAATGGGGGTAGTACAGTCTTCCAAATGCAATCCTAATCAGAACAAATATTAGTTACATTCAAAAAGCAAGAACACAATCAAAAAATGAACTAACAAAAAAAGTAAATGGTAAAAAACTAAATGACTAATAATAAATGTATTATTACTTCCAAAATGTATACCCTTTAGTTATAGAAAGTACAGGACAAACATCCCAAGTAAAGTTTTCAAATAATATAATGTACACATGTTTATTTAAATTTAAATATATGAACATATTAATAACAATAAATAATTTAACAGACTATTTCTAATTATTCACATACATACCAATAAAAAATAGAATAATAATTCCAACCAAAAATAATATATATAATTAAGATAATATTCTGTGCTCTTTTTATAATTGTCAGTTAAACACTATTTGTTAATGATTAAGTATATAAATTAAATATTAAAAAATTACCTTAATTTCCTTTATTCATACAAATGCCAAAAGTCACACCAATGATATCAAATCACATTATCTCAAGTACATATTAAGCATAAATGTTTAACATTTCAATATTTATTATAAATTAACATTCTATTTAATGAAAAAAATACATCCATTCACAGGGTTAAAATATACAAATCAGACAAACCAGAAATAACATATTGTATTACTGAATAAACGGAATTAATTGTTAAATTAATATTAATAAACAACAAATAATAATTATTTAATTACAAATATTTTACTACACATCATATACCACTGCACAAAAGAAATCAATTAGCTATAACATAGGGATCTAGTAGGATGGCAGAAGGATGTCTGCCGCTGGTTGGCGGTGCCGCCATCCATTCCAACAGTAACACGGATGGTCAATATCGATTGTCTTTAGCACATTAGTTGGAGCATAACTTATCTGTCTCATATTATATACGGTATTTCCCTCTAACCCTCAAATCATGTTCAATAATTTGCAAAGAAACGATTAAATGGAAATAAAAGAAAAGAAAACCCAACTATTTGTCATCACATTACAGTATGTCTCATATATACTTCATCAACCATTAGCCAACCTGCATAAGTACAATTTGGTTTATGATTAAGCCACAGTCCTGCGACAGCCCGGTGCAGGGAAGAACCAGTCACCCATTCCCCTACTCATCCTCCCCTTCGGAGTCCAGATCTTCGTTTTCTGGCAAGGGTTCACAAATTTCTCCCCTATAAGTATTCCAAGGAGCCCATATTTTGTTCCACTTCCGGGGGCAAGCCTTAAGCACATAGACCGCCCTTTCCGTTACCATCAATAAGTCCATATTTCTGGCCCATCTGGCCGCAGTAGGTAGTTCTGGAACACCCCATTTTTGCGCAATGTCTCTCTTGGCTACTGTAATGGCTAGTGTGACCCACAACAGTCCATATCTGTCCAGATCATTGGGGTCCCAAATGTTCAACAGGCACTTTCGGGGTTCAGGCAGGATAGAGATCTTGAGGGCTTGGGAGACAGAGCGCATCATTTGCTTCCAGAATTCTTGTATCTGCGGGCATTCCCATAGAGTGTGGAACAAAGTCCATTCCTCCCCGCATCCCCTAAGGCAGAAGGGGTGTGGTGCCCTTTGTATCTTGTGGAGTAGCGTTCTAGTGTAGTAAACGCGGTGCAGAATTTTGAGTTGCACTAATCTGAATTTATTCGAAATGCCTATTTCCCTCGGTGAAGCAAGCGCTTCATTCCCTTCCGATTCATCTACCTCTCCTATTTCCCCCACCCATTTCTCTTTAAGCTTTAATGTGGGATCTACCAGGTTGTTAACTAGTTTTTTATATGTGAGAGAAGTTGCACTCTGTGGCATAAAGTCCGTCAGTAGTCTATCCTCTAGTGGTGAAGATTCTGGTAGGTCAGTGTCTGGTGGGATTGCTTGGAGTAGCACGTGACGTATCTGCACGTACCTGAACGTCTCGGTGGGCCTAAACCGTATTGTTGTTGGAGTTGTGAAAACGCAATCACTGTGCCTTTTTCCCACAGGTCCCCTATCGTGGAGATTCCTATGTGGTCCCACTGTGTGAACCCTTTGCATGATCTGAGGTTACCCAATGATTTTGCATCCCACAGTGGCGTCAATTTGGTGAGTTTCCCTGTCCAGCCCAACTGTGTTTGTGCTTTATGCCACAGTGCCGCTGTGTGCTGTGTCGGGCCAACTCGTTTTCGAACTTGGGATTCGTTATATAGAACGGAGAGCATGTCATCAGTCCCCAGTTGAGACCAAATAAGGGGTATTTTCCAGCACATATAGAAATCTAGGGAGTGCCATCATTTTATACAGAGCCGCCCGCCCAAGGAGGGTCAGGGGCAAGGTCGCCCACTGTTTAACGTCTGCACGTAGGCGATCCATAGGTGGCCTCAAATTTGTGTCAAAGAAGTCAGTGGCATTACTTGTGATGAAAATACCCAAGTATTTAAAGGAGGTTGTCATTAGAGCCAAGGGGCAGTCCTCCCGCAACAATGGTTCCGGGCCCCTGAGCACGTACACTACCGACTTAGACCAATTCAGGGTGTAACCCGACGACTTTCCGTGTGTGTTACAGAGATGCAACAGGGCAGGGATCCCATTGTTAGGGTCAACCATGTAAATGAGCATATCGTCGGCATAGAGGGAGATCTTATCTTCCCACCCCTCTTCCCACGTGATACCTCGAAATAGTGGCGTTGTTCTAATCAGGATTGCCTACGGTTCAAGCACCAGGGCAAAGAGCAGGGGAGACAGTGGGCACCCCTGTCTAGTCCCCCGTTTCAGTGGGAACGATGCTGAAATGTGTCCATTCGCCACTACCTGCGCTACCGGTGATGTGTATAGTAGTCACACCCATGCAACATACTTCGGCCCAAAGCCCATACGTGTAAGCACTGCAAAAAGATATTCCCATTCCACTAGATCGAATGCCATTTTGGCGTCGAGGGAAAGGATCACCGCCTGTTCATCAAGAAGGTGCGCACGTGCCATCACCCCATGGACCTTCCTGAGATTCAATGCTGTACTCCTGTGGGGCATGAAGCCTGACTGGTCAGGGTGTATCAGTGTGTGTTGGTGTTGTGTCAGACGGCTGGCCAGGATCTTTTGCAGGATTTTAGCTTCTACGTTAAGCAATGATATGGGGCAGTAGGAGGCGCATGCAGTCGGTGGTTTATCCGGCTTAGGTATAGCCACAATAGTGGCTGTACGCTGGTCAAGCGGTAGCGTCGCCCTTTCAAGGCTTTCGGTATACATGTTTAGCAACGGTTTGCTTAGTATAGGGGCCATTGCTTTATACCTCTCTACAGGCAGTCCGTTGGGGCCCAGCGCCTTACCAGATTGTAAAGTTTGTATCGCTAATTTGATTTCATCTTCTGTCAGGTCAGTCTCTAGTTCTTGCTGTGCTTCTTGTGTGAGCGTGGGGATGGTAATA
The DNA here is from genome assembly GCF_964263255.1 of Lissotriton vulgaris. Lineage (NCBI taxonomy): Eukaryota > Metazoa > Chordata > Amphibia > Caudata > Salamandridae > Lissotriton > Lissotriton vulgaris. The sequence continues at coordinate 222,082,270 of NC_141685.1, forward strand.
TTTTCGAGTGATGTTGTCGCCGTCTGCGCAGTAACGTCCCGTTCTGGGGTATATATCTCCTGAAAGTGACGTGCCAGGGTGCGCACTATTTGCTCAGGGTGTGTCTGTAGTTGACCGTCATGTGTGTATAGCCTCTGTATACCTCTGTTACTGTCCCCTCTCCTGTCCAACCATGCCAGCATTTTCCCAGCCTTATCGCCCACATCATATATTCTATGTATTGTGTTTGCTAGATAGCCCTTGACGGTCGTTTTGAGATGGTCCTGGTATTGTTGTTGACGGAGTTGTAGTAAGTGTGTTGACTCCGTCGTGGGATTTGACATGTGTTCGATGTTCGTGCTGTGAAGTGCTAGTTCTAGTTCTGTGAGTTCATGTCTCGAATCCCGTTTGTGCCCAGTTATCGCTGCTATCGCTTCACCTCTTAGGACCGTCTTATAAGCTTCCCAAAGTACCGAGGGCAAGGACACCGTCCCATCATTTTCTTTGAAATATTGCGTGGTTGCTAATTTGAGTTTCTTCCTGATCTTAGGGATTTTCAAATAATTGGGGTATATTTGGTATACTCTAACACATTTCCTCTCTTTAGTGGTGAGTAATAGAGATATCGGGGAATGGTCGGACACACCTCTAGGCAGGATATCTATTTTATCTACCGATCCCATACCTACCCCCTGAAATAAAAAATAGTCAATTCGTGAAAGGCTATTGTGTACTGCGGAGTAATATTTGTAGTGGGTTGCCGTTGGGTTCAACTGTCGCCATATGTCCGTAAGGCCCATTGCCTCCAGAAAACCAGGGAGCGTGGCAGACCCCCTTGGGCGGTCTCTCATTTGAAAGGTGTCTAGCGCGTGGTCCATTATTGCATTAAAGTCCCCCCCAATGATTTTGTCACCCTCTGGGAGGTCTAGGAGAAATTTACCAAGTGCCGGTAATGCCGTTGAGTGGAGTGCCGGGGTGATGTACACTGAGACCACATTCAGAGGCCTTCCTTCCCATTGGCCATACAATGCAGCAAAACGACACTGATCGTCCGTCTTGCGGCGTTCCACCAGGAAAGAGGATGTTTTTTTCATGAGTATCCCTGTCCCCCTGGAGCCTGTTGTGAATTCTGCATGTAACGCCATTACATACCCGCGTCTGTTAAGTGCTTTACATGTAGACCCTGCGAGGTGTGTCTCCTGGATCATCACTAAGTCGGGTCCCTGGCGTTTAATGGCCTGCAAGACCAGACCCCTTTTAATCTAACATTCCAGGTAAGCATGCGCAGGGGGGGCACTTCAGCCATCGCAGGGGTGCCCTCAACGGGGCAGCGTTTAACTGTTGGGCCATCGGTTCATGTAATCAGTGTCACAAGCGATCGGTGGCCGACATCAACACAGATGCGGCGCCGTGTGCTAGTGTGCCGTGATCGTGTGGGTTTTGGTGTGATAGCATACCATAAAACAGAAGTGATGACCAGTAACAATAACATTAACATTCAAACTCCCCCTCCAACCCCCCTCCCTGCTCTCCTGCTCCACGGACCGTTTCCCGCCCGCTTCCCCAACTTGGCAGAGTGCTTTACGCCATTCCGAACTATCTTACTTGCTCGTGGGGTTGGGGAGTCCCCTACAGGCACCGGCTATTGCCCACCCTACTCAGCTTAATCCGCTCCAGGTTCCTTCATTTTGCATGTGTTTTGTCTCTTATGAAGTCCACCTCTAAATCAGTGCCGGCTGCCCAGAGTCAAGTGGGTCCCGCTCCAAATCGGATTCCACTCCCGCTGCGTCCTCGTGGTGCAAAGGACGGTTGGTCGGATCGTCTGTGGGCTTGCCATTACGATGGTTTGGCCGATCTCTGTGTGGACGCTGGTGTTGTCCCGCCTGTCTCCAACCATCAAGCCAGTCTCGTGCTACTTCAGGATTGTCGAAAAACCACGCCTTTCCATCCGCCACTATTCGCAATTTGGCAGGGAACAGCATCGAATATGGTAGGCCTCTGTCTCGCAGCATCTTCTTAACCTCCGTAAAGGACTTCCGGTGCCTGGCCACCTCCGCTGTGTAATCTGGAAAGAAGGCCAAAGTTGAATTTTGGAGCTTGACTGATGGTGAAACTCTTGCCGCCTGCAAGATTGCATCTCTGTCTCTGAAATTAAAAAGTCTAGCCAGCACAGGCCGCGGCATTGCTCCTGGTTTGGGCGTTCCACCTGGCACCCGGTGCGCCCTCTCAACGGAGAAGAAATGTGACAGGCCTTTAGGCTGCAGTTTACTTTTTTATGAGGTCCTCGATGTAGAGGTCCATTGCTTCTTTCCCCTCTGTTTCGGGTAGGCCAAGTATGTGTATGTTGTTTCTGCGGGAACGCCCTTCTTGATCATTCAGCTTTTCTTGTAACATCTTGGTGACTTTTTCCATGCGTTCCATCGCTATTTGCAGTTCTGAAGTGTTTTCAATAAGTGATTTTGTAACCACCTTGACCTGAGACACCCTTTCGGTCATTTTCTGTAAGTCCGCCCGTAACAGAGTAACTTCTGAGGAGATGGAACCCACTGTTGTTTGCACCTCTGAGAGGGTCTTCATAATGTCTTCCAATGTCACCTTTTTTGTACCTTCCGTGTCTGGAGTAGCACCTGTGGAGTTTCGCCCTCTGACTTGAGAGTGTCCGTGTTAGCTATAGGCAAATTTATCCAATTTTGCCTGCGTCGAAGCGCTTCTGGTCCCTTTGCCCGCCATGGCTCGAGGCGGTGTAGCGTCGTGTCTCGTTACCCCGTGGGTTGAGGCGTTGGCCGGGCGGTATCAATGTCCGTTGCGAGTCACCTCCAGCCCAGCATGCAGTCGCTCCACTATTGCAGCTTTAGGAGTCCGTTCAGTGTCCGACCGGCGTGTGTTCTGTCGGGGCTTCTCCTATCACTCCGTTCCCGGGTGTGGTCGACACCACCAATGTCACCCCAGACACTCTACTTCATGCGGTGCTCCGCAGTGCAGGGACCTAGGGCCTCCGGACTGTGGTGTCGGCAGCCCCGAGAATAGTTCTGTTTGCCACTGCCACGGCTAATGGGCGTCTGTCCTCCCGGCGCGCCTATTCTTTTCCCGTTCTACTCGCGCCGACCAGGCCTCACCTCCAATATGGCGCCTGATGGGGTCTTGAGGTGCCGCCCACCGTGTGGAAACTTTCACTGTTCAGTCACCGCCGTGGTTCCTCTGCGGGTTTTTGCCGCCCCGGACAGCCGCTCTTGTCTACTCAAGTCTCAACAGCCCCCCAGAGGCTCTCACCATTAGTGCTTGTGGTGAAGCGTCTCTCGCCGCGTCTCTTTCTGGGGGGGGGGCTGCGGTTGCATCCGAGTTCCATCCGGGCAGGTCGCACTTCCGCCGGGGCTCGATAAGCACGCCAGGCCGATGTCACCAGGCAAGTGTAGGCCTTATTGCGCAAATGTTAGAAGGTACAGTTCTCGGCACTCGATTTTTGTCGGAGTTGGATCAGGTGGTGCTGCTTCGGCTCCTGAGTTGGTACCGCCACTTCGGGCAGGCAGTGTGACGGATTAGATTATCGGATTTTATGAAAGGCCGTTATGCCGCGAGGAGCTCCCGCTTCACACTGCCCCCATGCTTGGCCGCTAGCCACGCCCCCCCGGACATGGTATTTTTGACATCGCGACAATGCTGCTGGCAGCAACCACAGCCACAATGGTAATGGTCATGATCATAGAGCCGCGGTCGGATTTGAACTGCGGAAAATACTAATTGGACCAGCGGTTATGCCGTGGCCCTTACGGGTGGTCTTTTCCCACTACCATGCTGATCGGGGTGATTATCTGATTGCCATCCCATAGTGCTAAAATTGTATTTACAATTGCCTTACATCTTTCTCAAATAAAGAAGTAATAATAACCAAAACCTAATAATTAATTATAATTCATTAATTCCTTCACTGTCTGTACACGTACAAAACATATGCTGCTCCATAATCTTACATCAGGAAGACATCTAATTATAGAATCAACAATTAATTATGAGTTATATTTCTAAAATATATATATATATATTAATTGTTTGCTGATGAATTATAATTTATTTAATTACCACCATAAATGCTTATGAAAGGCACAACAATTAGGATATTCTAAATTAACAAATATACAAATGTTGTATAACATTTTAAAAACAATATCAAAAGAGATCCAAGTTAAACACACATTTGATAACAGATAACATAAGCTAACATATTAAAAAAGAAAGAACCAATTTAAGTAAAATATTCTTAACTTGATATTTCTGTAAAATATAGTAATACATTCGATAATACTAACAACTGTATTACTTACCTCAAAATCAATATTCTTGATTCGGATAATGTTGGACACCTTATATCTGTGTGAGAATATTGCATACACAATATTTATGCATAGCAGTATTTAATGTAAAATAAAATTCTGAAAAACAAGATATTTTATTTATATTTATTTTATTTTATAGCATTTGTAAGGCGCGCAGCTACCCACAAAGGGTTTCCCGGCGCCAGGAACGCTAGACACTCAGATATCACTGGGGAGAGAACAGACAAAGCAATTATTTATTGAAAAGCCACGTTTTTATGCTCTTTCTAAAATTCACATAGCTTTCTTCCTTGCGAATGTGAGAGGGCAGTGTGTTCCACAGCCTTGGCCCCAGGTAGGAGAAAGATCTCCCGCCTATTCTGGCTCTTTTAAACCTTGGTACTGCAAAATTTGCCGCTGTACCGGAACGCAGGTTACGGTTTGGGAGGTAGGGCCTAGCAAGGGCCTGAAGATATTTGGGGGCAGTGCCAGCTTTGATTTTGAATAAGTAGCTTAAGGCTTTGAAACGAAAACGGTTCTCAACCTTAAGCCAATGCAGATCCTTGAGATGTTGGGTGATCCTAGCAGATCTGGGGATTTTACAAAGCAGTCTAGCCGCAGCGTTCTGCACTAATTGCAGACGCTTTATCACTGCCTTATTTGAGCCCAGGTATAAGATGTTACCGTAATCAAGCCGAGATGTCACTAAGGCATTGACCACGGTCTTCTGGGTAGTAGGTGGCAGCATCCAGATGATTTTGCGTAACCATTTGATAATGGTAAAGCATATACCTGCCACTTTGTTTGCTTGCTGGGACATAGATAAACAGTCATCAATGGTGACCCCAAGGTTTCTAACTTGCGAGGCGGGAGATGGAAGTTTACCCAATGATGGTGGCCAATGGGAATCATTCCAGAGATCTTTGCTATTTCCCAGCAGGAGCACCTCCGTTTTATCTCCGTTCAGTCCAAGCTGGCTGTCTGACATCCAGCAAAAAATTTCCTGGAGGCCTACCTTCAATGCAGATGGGGTAGACATGTCAGATTTAGAGAGTGAGAATAGGACTTGTGAATCGTCTGCATAAGTCATTAAACTTAAGCCAACATTTTCTACAAGATTGGCCAGTGGACGTAGGTATAAATTAAAAAGCAGAGGGCTCAAAATCGATCCCTGTGGCACTCCATGAGGAGAATGGAATACCTCAGAGCAAGCTTCCGAAGAGGAGATCTGAAAAGTACGGAGGGAGAGGTAGGATCTAATCCATTCCAGAGCTTTGCCCTCGACACCATTCTCCCCCAGCCTGTCCAGCAGTATGGAGTGAGAAATGGTGTCGAAAGATCTACTGACTACCTCATTTGTACTGAAGCATACATCTGACAAAGTCTGTGTGTTGCTGTACCTTGACCTCTGTCTCCTGCAACACCACCAGGAGCCCTGGCTTATGAACACAACACAGTACAAGGCCCCAGAGAAGAAGCATCCGTTGTGCCACTAACTGAGATGCAATTTGGTATGCGAATGCTGTATCAGTTTTCTCTAAACAGGTATTCTGGACAGACAGAAAGTAATCCGTGAGAAGAAATTTGATGAGAAACTCAGCAGCCTTCAAGCACTGTTGGGTGAAACAAAGCAAGTGGTTAACAGGCATGATCATTTGCCTAACTATGGCACATAACACTTCACCAACATCCCCGCACATATATATTTCTCCTCACCATGATCAATATAATCCCTTATTACAAGGAGAAATAAGAGAAACTTGTTTTTTTCTTACAGCAAAGTTATGTAAATAAAGGATAAAGGCTAGATGCTGATTTGATACGCAGTTGCGTCAGGCACAGTCACATGCAATGATAATGACAATCAAATCCACATGTGATGTGCCACTCATATTGCAGGATAATGGAAATTCTAACAGGGCACTTGCCTCCTTAAATATGCCGGAACATTCTTCCGCAAAACAGGAGATTAAAAAAATTGCACAGGTCATTTACAAGATGACAACTGTAAAGGCTCCGGGAGACAACAGTTTTCCAATTGAATTCAACAAAATCACTTAACATCATAATGCCTTTTTGTTAATTAAATTGATACTGTGTACATCCAGCATCACAGCTCCTCTTGTGTTATTCAGTAGGGGGCTTATGTCAGGACTGTGCCGACCCCCAGCAAGAGACCCCTGTCAGTCCCGGCAGCTAGGGGAAGATTTCCTGTTGGGAGGCTGTTCCCGCTTTGGGGTTCCTTGCAGAAATTGGCTCATGATCACGGCTGGTCGGAGGAGTAGCTCGCCTCCGGTTTGTGCCGCCATTTCGATGCAGTTAGCGTTCTAGTCTTTTTCTGCAGTCGGCCATTTCCTAACGCCGCACGTTCTATGTGGCGCACTTCAACTGTCCCTTTCCAGCAGTTAGACGCCCTGAGTTAGACTCCTGTCAATTCACCGCGTTCTGTCATAGTTTTCCCGCCATTCCAGTCAGCTTTCACAGAGACTCTGTTCCGATACCCCTGTAAGCGTTTCACGCTTCGTTCCTGAGGATTCCTGCTTTTCCGGTTGTGTGCCTCTGACTTGACGCGGCCAGTGTCTGGCTGTGCGGACTCTGTCAGTCAAGCATTCCTTGTCGGAGTTTCGTTCCAGTGGGCAAGTACCTTCCGCATAGTCTCAGAACCCGGTAAGAACTTTCATTCTTCAGCCTTGCCGGTTCTGTCGTAGCCCAGTGCTTGCCCGTCTTCTACTCAGAGCCTTCAGTGAATGTTTCCAGAACAGTTCTAACATCCAGTTGTGACCAGACTTTGAGTGTCTCTTCTTGACTTTGAAATTCGTCTAGTAAATGAGAGTATATATTATATGCATATGGTAATACTGTTGTCTACCACCTCTAACCTTCACGTCATCTTTGCTACATCTCTACACAAGCAACAAGAGCACTTCCCCTTTCCCTTCCATTCCTGGGCTTGGAGCAATCCGGGTGCAGGGGTGTTTGGGAATTCGGAATTTAGCATCACTGAAGATAGCCGCTCGCTCCCACGGAGATCTGGATATTTCAGGTACTGCTTCTGACAGATTGAAGTGCCTCAATTATCTTCCGTCTGAGCGAGATGGCCGAGGGTTTGGATGTCAAGGCTTTGGCTTCTGTGTTAGAGGGACTTCAGAAACAGTTGAGTGAGACGAGGGAGGAAGTTAGGAAATCCAACCAGGAGGCTAGTTATTTTAGACAGAGATTAGATGAACTAGCTGAGAGCCCGCGCCCCAACTTCGGTGGTATAAAATCATCTACCTTTGGTTCCGCTCCCTCCTCATCCTCTTCTACGGAGTTTACCACACAGGTGGTGCACGCAATGTCCCCTACCATTCCGTTGGCCCCGCCTGAGAGATTTCAGGGAGATCCCCACAAGGCCCAAATTTTTCTGACCCAGTGTTCCCTGCATTTCTTGTGTAAGCCCATTCTGTTTAAAGAGGATCAGTCGAAAGTGGCTTTTGTCCTGTCTTACCTGAGCGGAGATGCCGCCGCTTGGTCTTTGCCTTTGGTGGCAAGCAACGATCCAGTGTTGTATAAATTCGAAGAATTCAAAGCTGAGTTTTTGCGTATTTTTGACCGAAGAAATGTGTCACAGACCACCGACAATGAACTATTGGAATTGAAACAAGGGAATCGTGATTTGGTGGCTTACCTGGCACAATTCAATAAATTGATCGTCGAAACGAGTTGGCCAGAGGCTAAGCGGGCGGCCATTTTCTACCGAGGCCTCAAGGATGAGCTGAAGGACGGTTTGGCGCAGATTCCCAAACGACCCACAGATGTGTCAGAGCTCATCGACCTAGTATTACAGATTGATCAGAGACTTGCAGAAAGGCGAAGTGAACGACGAAAGGATATCCGTACTCTCCCGCCACGATTCGATCGGTCTCGACCGAAGGTTGTGAAAAACCCAGAAGGCCAAAGCCAGGAAGAGCCGATGCAGGTGGGAACCATTCGAGGCCCTCTTACGCAGGAGGAACGAGAAAAGAGGCGCCAAGGTCGATTATGTATGTATTGTGGGCAATCGGGCCATTTTGTCAAGGAATGTCCGAAGAGATCCCAGGCTAGCTCGTGGGTAAAAGATCGGCTCCACCAGTAGACGGAGTTGCACTGGTGGGAGCGAGTGACGAGCCAACTCCCAAGCCACAACTGTTAGCCAACACCCTGCAATCCGCAGCCCCGCATCTGAATTTACTGTGTAGGATCGAGTTTGGAAAAGCTCAGAAGGAGGAGGTTTCGGTGATGGTAGATTCGGGGGCTACAGGGAACTTCTGCGACATCCAGTTTGCCAAGACCTGGGGAATACAGTTTGAGAAGAAACCTAGACCGGAACCAGTGCGAGCAGTGGATGGCACCCAGTTGTCGTCGGGACCCATCGCTTATGATACTGAGTTGATGACAGTGGTGGGCCCCGGAGAGCACCGAAGCTTCATTCGATTTAGTCTCATAGATGCCCCCCAGTTCCAACTCATACTGGGGCTACCCTGGCTCACCGAGCATAACCCGCAGATTGATTGGTCACAGCGCTCTGTAAAGATGAGTTCCGAGTTTTGCTCTGAGCATTGTTTCCAGTTGGCTCCGGAGAGCCCAAGTTCCACGTTGTCCCAAAACCTGGCCAATCAGGTTCAAATGGTGTGTGCTCTGGAGGCCCCAGAGATCCCCGAGGAATACCAGGATCTGAAAGAGGTGTTCAATGAGAAGGAGGCTAAGAAGTTGCCACCCCACCGAGAATATGATTGTCGGATCGAGTTGGAACCAGGGGTGTCCTTGCCATGCAGTAGAATCTATGCGTTGTCGGAACCGGAGAATCTCCATTTGAAGGACTATATTGAACAAAATCTAGCCAATGGATTCATCCGCCCCTCTCAGTCTCCGGTGTCTTCGCCCCTCTTCTTCATTCCGAAGAAGGATGGGACCTTGAGGACTTGCATTGATTATCGGGCATTGAACCTGGCCACCAAGAAGAACCGTTATCCTCTGCCCCTGATTTCAGAACTCTTGGATCAAGTCAAAGAGGCCAATGTGTATACAAAATTGGATTTACGGGGGGCCTATCATTTGGTGCGCATGGCCGAAGGAGAGGAGTGGAAAACTGCCTTTCGAACCAGGTTTGGTTTGTATGAATATCAAGTGATGCCCTTCGGGCTCTGCAATGCCCCCGCAGCGTTCCAGCATTTTGTCAACGATGTGCTTCGGGAGTGTCTGGACCGTTTCGCAGTGGTCTACATCGATGACATCCTTATTTACTCCAACAGCTTAGAGGAACACGTTCATCATGTGCGAGCCATCCTGAAACGCCTACTGGAAAACCATCTATTTGTCAAATTGGAGAAGTGTGTCTTTCACTCTTCCCGAGTGGAGTTTTTGGGCTTTGTTTTGTCTCCGGAAGGAGTTGCCATGGACGACTCTAAGTTGCAAGCGATCAAGTCTTGGCCGGCGCCCAGATCTGTGAAGGAGATCCAAAGTTTCCTGGGATTCGCCAATTTCTATAGACGCTTCATCTTGAACTTCTCCGAGAAGGTGAGCCCCATCACTAGGCTGCTAAAGAAAAATGTGCGATTCGTCTGGGAACGAGAATCGGAGGAGGCGTTTCAGCAATTAAAAGAAGCGTTCGTGACAGCCCCAGTACTGCAACACCCCTGTTCGAGTGAGCCCTTTTTCATTGAGGCCGATGCATCCAATTTGGCCATAGGAGGAATCCTGTCGCAGCGCCAGAAGAACACCGGGCAGCTTCATCCAGTGGCGTACCATTCCCGCAAGCTTACCCCAGCGGAGATAAACTACTCCATTGCTGACAAGGAGCTTTTGGCCGTCAAAGAAGCATTCAAAGTGTGGAGACATTATTTGTTGGGAGCGAAACATGTAGTCACGGTTTTCACAGATCATAGGAATCTACAGTTCCTCAAGTCAGCGCGCACGCTCACCCCCAGGCAATTGCGTTGGTCGCTCTTCTTTGCAGATTATGATTTTGTCCTCACGTACAAGCCTGGCTCCTCCAATGGGAAGGCGGATGCCCTGTCCCGTCTGAGTATGGGAGAGGAAATCAAAACCAAGATGGAAGGATTCATTATTCCGGAGGAGAAGATAGTGGCCATAGCTGTCGAGGACGATTTGGAGGCCCGAATAAAGAAAGAGTTTTCCAAGGCCGAATATTCAGATTGGGAATCAGGTGGTCCAGACCGCAGTGTGAGAAACCAAAGTCCCTTCTGGCAAGAAAAGATGTTTGTCCCCAGTGAGCAATTGCAAGGTGAAGTCATTCAACACTTTCACGACCACCCGCTAGCAGGCCATAGAGGAGCGAAGAAGACCCTGGAATTAATCAAGAGAACCTTCAGTTGGCCCGGCATGGATGCTCAGGTGAGACAGTACATCGCCACTTGTGAGCCCTGTGTTAAGGGTAAGAGTATGAGACAGTCCCCGCAGGGCCTGTTAATGCCGTTGCCCATTGCCCCGTCTCCTTGGCATTCAGTCTCCATGGACTTCATAGTAGACCTGCCATCTAGCCAAGGGTATTCCGTCATTTGGGTGGTGGTGGATATGTTTTCCAAGATGAACCATTTTGTCCCTTTGAGGTCCCTCCCCACAGCCTCTCAGTTAGCTGCTCTGTTTGTGGACCACATTGTGAAATTACATGGGGTTCCCAAGGTGGTTATCTCCGATCGAGGCCCACAGTTTGTCTCTCGATTTTGGAAGGCTTTCCTCAAGGGTCTAGGAGTGGACTCCCGTTTGTCCACCAGTTTTCACCCGGAAACGGATGGACAGACGGAGCGAGTGAATCAGGATTTGGAACAATATCTCCGCTTGTATCTGATGGATCAGGAGGGGGAATGGCCCTCATTGTTGAGTACGGCAGAGTTCGCGTACAACAATGCCGTCCATTCGTCTACAGGATTTTCCCCATTTTATCTGAACTCGGGTCGGCATCCTAACATGCTGGTGGGTCGGGTAGACGTGGAGGTCCCAGCAGCCGAAGAGGTTATACACGAGCTACAGAAATCCTATCAGTTAGCCTCTTCCAATCTCCAGAAAGCCAAAGATGCTTACAAGGTACAGGCAGACAAGAAGAGAAAAGAGAGTCCAGTGTACGAATCAGGAGAAAAGGTGTGGATTTCTACTAGGCACATGAGGTTGAGAGGAAATCGAAAGTTCCAACCTAGATTTGTGGGCCCCTACCCTGTGGTGCGAATGATAAACCCAGTGAGTGTGAGAGTGGCTCTCCCCAAGTCATTGAAGATCCATCCTACGTTTCACGTGTCATTGATTAAAAGAAGCCCACCTAACTTCAGACGTGTCCAGCCCCCAGCTCCAGTTCAAATTCAGAGTTCCGAGGAATTCGAGGTTAAGAGGATCCTAGACTCCAAACTCAAGAAAGGGAAAATCTTTTACCTCGTGGACTGGAAGGGTTATGGTCCCGAGGAAAGGTCGTGGGAGCCCAGCAGCAACGTTCATGCCCCAAGATTGGTCAGCGAATTCCACAAGGTTCACCCCCAAAAACCCAGGGAAGGGGCTTTGGTGGGGGGTACTGTCAGGACTGTGCCGACCCCCAGCAAGAGACCCCTGTCAGTCCCGGCAGCTAGGGGAAGATTTCCTGTTGGGAGGCTGTTCCCGCTTTGGGGTTCCTTGCAGAAATTGGCTCATGATCACGGCTGGTCGGAGGAGTAGCTCGCCTCTGGTTTGTGCCGCCATTTCGATGCAGTTAGCGTTCTAGTCTTTTTCTGCAGTCGGCCATTTCCTAACGCCGCACGTTCTATGTGGCGCACTTCAACTGTCCCTTTCCAGCAGTTAGACGCCCTGAGTTAGACTCCTGTCAATTCACCGCGTTCTGTCATAGTTTTCCCGCCATTCCAGTCAGCTTTCACAGAGGCTCTGTTCCGATACCCCTGTAAGCGTTTCACGCTTCGTTCCTGAGGATTCCTGCTTTTCCGGTTGTGTGCCTCTGACTTGACGCGGCCAGTGTCTGGCTGTGCGGACTCTGTCAGTCAAGCATTCCTTGTCGGAGTTTCGTTCCAGTGGGCAAGTACCTTCCGCATAGTCTCAGAACCCGGTAAGAACTTTCATTCTTCAGCCTTGCCGGTTCTGTCGTAGCCCAGTGCTTGCCCGTCTTCTACTCAGAGCCTTCAGCGAATGTTTCCAGAACAGTTCTAACATCCAGTTGTGACCAGACTTTGAGTGTCTCTTCTTGACTTTGAAATTCGTCTAGTAAATGAGAGTATATATTATATGCATATGGTAATACTGTTGTCTACCACCTCTAACCTTCACGTCATCTTTGCTACATCTCTACACAAGCAACAAGAGCACTTCCCCTTTCCCTTCCATTCCTGGGCTTGGAGCAATCCGGGTGCAGGGGTGTTTGGGAATTCGGAATTTAGCATCACTGAAGATAGCCGCTCGCTCCCACGGAGATCTGGATATTTCAGGTACTGCTTCTGACAGCTTATTTCATTATTTTGATGACTGTCAAAATATTGACTTCAAAAATATAGATGGAAATAATATAGTTTAAAAAATATAGAATGCAACAATATTAATTACCTATACTTTAACAGGTCCGTACCAAAAAATGGAGAATAAAATCAATTGAAGTTAAAAAGAGAGTTATACAAAATATATATATATATATATATATATATATGTATATATTAGTGAAACACGCTCGCTTCTTGTCACGAAAGTAGATGGCACTCTGAGCTGTGATTTAAAAAGGATTTATTGGCAGACCCCCCTGCCAATAAATCCTTTTTAAATCACAGCTCAGAGTGCCGTCTACTTTCGTGACAAGAAGCGAGCGTGTTTCACTAATTAAACGCGTCTCACCACCGCCAGACGGAAGCACCCGGGACGAGGTCGTAGCAACGGCGGTGACGGTGCTGTTCGGGAAATATATGTATATATATCTACAAGGTACAACAAGGATATATACATATATATATATATATATATATATATATATATATATATATATATATATAAATAATAAAATATATATATATATATATATATATATATATATATATATATATATATATATATATATATATATATATATATATATATATATATTTCTCTCCACAAACGCCGGTAAACATGTCAGGCTGTCACAGAGCGGTCCCACCAGGCCACCGGCAGGCACGCATTATATATCCAAAGTTTCTCCGTAGTTTAAGAAGAAATGCGGGACACCCAAAGCTTCTGTGATGGTATTTTATTTCAATGAACGAAGAAATGCCAGTACTGCACTTAAATTTACTAATTTTCAACTCATTGAGTGGCACTCCTCAATTGAGAAAGACCAATTTTGTAGTCCAGTTATTTAACAATGTTTCTTTTTAATATTCAATTGTTGTTTCATATTTTGTTAAACCTTATTTTTCAACACACATTATATTACAAATGGAGACTTAGAATGGTAAATACATAAACAATAACAATATAATTCGAACGTGGTGTAAAACACTTTGCAGAAAATCTTTGCAAAAAAACAATCGGTGGACACAATAGACAATCAAGGAACAACATTAAGTGCACTTAGAGACAAGACTATACAGGACTGGACATTAGACAACATATTCACAAATAAACTTATTCAAATGCCAGAATACACGCCCTGTATTGCATGGAAAATTCTAAGGACAGGTGCGGGTACTCGAGTCTAATATTTACACAGAAAACACCTCGTTATGGTCGCTGCGCTGGTAAATGCAACCATGCTTGTGATTGGCCGCTTTTCTAAGAGCAGTGTTCTCATTGGCTATGTGGTTGCCATAGAGAATATACACATGTGCACATTTAAACAAACAAAATCGTCGTATGTCAAAGTTTGAACGCTGCGTTTCTGTGTCAATTGTTTACATTCCGCCCAAGTGGGCTATAGACTACCGTCCTATCTCGCTGCTCCCTTGTATCAGTAAGATGGCGGAAAAGCTAGTCAACTCGCAACTGTCCCAATTCCTTGAGACCAACCATCTCTTGCGCCAATCCTAAACCGGGTTCCGACCCGGCCATGGCACGGACACCGCCCTCCTCTCTGTCATCGAGGAGGCAAGGGGCATTCTGGACTCAGGAGGATCAGTGGCAGTGATCCTCCTGGACCTATGTGCCGCCTTTGATACGGTGGATCACCGTGTCCTATTACATCGCCTGGCCAAGGCAGGAATTGTGGGCACGGCGCGAGCATGGATTGAATCCTTTCTTTCCAACCGCTCCTTTCAAGTGTGGGACGGTAATTCTCGGTCAGAACCACTTCCTCTCAAGAACGGAGTTCCCCAGGGGTCGTCGCTCAGCCCCACCCTGTTTAATGTTTATATGGCCCCCCTGGAAGACGTAGTGGCCCCCTATGGTATAAAAATAATAAACTACGCAGACGACACTCAACTAGTCGTCTCCCTGTCCCACCTGGATAACCATCCTGACAGCCTGCTGAACTGTCTCCAGGACATCCATACCTGGATTTGTGACTCGGCCTTGAAGTTGAACGGTGCAAAGACCGAGATCATGCTTCTGGGCAACAAATGGACGTCCATCCCACCTTCAGTTTGGCCTGACACCTTTGGTGAAATCTCCTCACCTAAAAAGGAGATCAAAACTCTAGGAGTATGGCTGGAACCCGACCTAACCATGAAGACGCAGGCGACCAAGACTGCAGGTACGTGCATTGGTCTCCTGCTATCCGTGCGTAAGATCCTACCCCTTCTCCCCCCGCTATCCAGGAAATTACTGATCCAGGGACTTGTCTTAGCCCGGCTCGACTACAGCAACGCCATCTATCTGGGGGCTCCGGAATACACCCTGGCCAAACTCCAACGCACCCAAAATGCGGCGGCCAGGCTCATTATGAACCTCCCCCCCAGAGTTTCAGCCAAGCCTGCCTTCAAAGCCCTACACTGGCTCCCTGTCCGCCAGAGAGTAGAATTTAAAGCCCTGTGCACCACCCACAAGCTTATCAATGGAGTTGGCCCAGCCGCACTAAGACACATGGTTACCCCATATAAAGCTTCCAGACCCCTCCGCTCTGACGCCGAACATCTGGCCACTGTACCAAAATTCAGGAAGGCTCGAACCGGCGGCCGTCGCTTTGCGGTCAAAGCCTCCATAGGTTGGAACGCACTCCCTCACAGCCTACGTCTGGAACCCTCGCACACCCTGTTCCGTAAGAAACTCAAGACCCTTCTGTTTCCTAAATAATTCTCCCCCTCTCCCCCTCTCCTGGTCTGCACAGATTTATAGCGCGGGGATGCCGACGGGTCACCAGGCGCTGTAGAAATCGCAAAATAAAATAAAATAATAAATAAAATGATATACATTTTTAAAATGCTATTGTACAGCCTACCCTAAAAATGGCAAAAAGTGGTTATAATAGCATTGATCATACGAGTAGTATTATTAATACATTTCCACTTATAAACAGAATAACGCCCCAGTGGGCTAAACCAATTATGTGCTTCAAAGGATAGCATCATAGTCTCGCCCCAGTGGGCTAAATCAATTAGGTGCTTCAAAGGATAGCATCACAGTCTCGCCCCAGTGGGCTAATGTATCAAAATAATGTCTATAATGGTGTCGTGGAATCCCATGAGTCGTCAATTCTTCCGCTATCACGCATTGAGTGAAATCTAAAATAATAGAAAATTATAACATTAAAATTGTAGAGTTGACGACCTTCGACAAATATTGTACAAGATAAAATTCTCATTCGTGCAGGTGTATTGCCAATTCTTCACTGTTATTCAATCCTTTCGGGATTAAGCAATCAAAGTCCACAATGTATTTTGATTCTAATTTCCTGAGGGACAATTCCCGGTTCCCACCACGTATACCTAGATCCACTGTATCAATGACCACCATGCGAACTAGCTTCTCATTTTGCATATGTTTGTTACAAAAGTGTCTTGCTATGGGGTATTGTTTATTGTTGTTGTGGATTGCTCATAGATGTTCCAGTACCCTTTTCTTGGCTTCATGCTTGGTACTGCCAACATACCATTTGTCACAAGGACAAATTAAGACATGGATGCTGTAAGACGTGGTGCATGTGAGATGTTTGCGTATTCTGAACTCTCTGTTGGTGTTGGGGACTGTGAGTGATGTACAATCAAAACTATATTTACATGCCTTGCATTTGCGACAACACTTGAAGCCACCTTCTTTATGAACACTGTCAATAACTTTAGAGGTAACATAATTGTGACTTAACTCATTTCTCAGTGACCTCCCTTTCCGGAAAGTGATTTGGGGATTGTCACTGAGATATTTCTTGAGATGTGTGTCGGTTTGTAGGACATGCCAATGTTTTTTGAAAATGCCACGAACCTCGTTGGCTTGGCCAGAAAATGTGGTAATGAATCTGACTTTTTCTTCCTCCTGCTCTATTAGTCTAGGATTCAACAATTCCTCTTTATTCTTTTCTTTAACACGTTCTCTAGCTCGGAGGATCATTTTTTTAGTGTATCCTCGGCTTTGGAATCGTTCGCACATAATCTTTTCTTCCTCCTCATACGCTTCTTGGGTACTACAGTTCCATTTAGCACGGGGAAGTTCTCCATACGGGATACTGCACACCAGATTTCTTGGCTGACAGCTATTGGCATTAAGTATGCTGTTGCCCGCTGTTTGTTTACGGAATAATCTGGTGTTAAGTTGTCCATTAGAGACTTCCACTTTTATGTCCAAAAATTCGATAGTTTTTTTACTGAAACTATCAGTGAGGGTTAGATTTAGATTGTTTCAGTTCAGTTTTCCAATAAATTCGGTCAAAGATATCTCATCTCCGCACCAAATGAAAAAAATGTCATCTATGTATCTAAGCCACAGGGCAACGTTGTCAAATTCTGCCATCTCCCGGACGACCTGCTCCTCCCACCATCCCATGTAAAGATTAGCATAGGATGGCGCAAAGCAGGTCCCCATGGCCGTGCCCTGTGACTGTCGATACAAGATGTCGTTAAAGAAAAAGATATTGTTGTTGAGGCAAAAATCTATCATCGAGATAAGCATTTCAGAATGTCTCAGGTAAGATATAGATCGAGTTTTCAAAAAGTGTCTAATAGCCTCTAAACCAGACTGATGTTGAATGCTGGTATATAGACTATTCACGTCTAATGTGACCAAGATGTAATCAGTCTCCCAGTGTAGACCATTTATAATGGTCAAAAAATGGGTTGTGTCCTTGATGTAGGACGGCAGGGCTAGCACATACGATCTGAGATAGTGATCAATATATTTCGATATGTGCTCTAAGAGAGATCCAATGGAGGAAACGATAGGACGGCCAGGGGGTGTAGTGGGATTCTTGTGGAGCTTGGGAAGTAAATACAATATGGGTGTTGACAGTGTTCATAAAGAAGGTGGCTTCAAGTGTTGTCGCAAATGCAAGGCATGTAAATATAGTTTTGATTGTACATCACTCACAGTCCCCAACACCAACAGAGAGTTCAGAATACGCAAACATCTCACATGCACCACGTCTTACAGCATCTATGTCTTAATTTGTCCTTGTGACAAATGGTATGTTGGCAGTACCAAGCATGAAGCCAAGAAAAGGGTACTGGAATATCTACGAGCAATCCACAACAACAATAAACAATACCCCATAGCAAGACACTTTTGTAACAAACATATGCAAAATGAGAAGCTAGTTCGCATGGTGGTCATTGATACAGTGGATCTAGGTATACGTGGTGGGAACCGGGAATTGTCCCTCAGGAAATTAGAATCAAAATACATTGTGGACTTTGATTGCTTAATCCCGAAAGGATTGAATAACAGTGAAGAATTGGCAATACACCTGCACGAATGAGAATTTTATCTTGTACAATATTTGTCGAAGGTCATCAACTCTACAATTTTAATGTTATAATTTTCTATTATTTTAGATTTCACTCAATGCGTGATAGCGGAAGAATTGACGACTCATGGGATTCCACGACACCATTATAGACATTATTTTGATACATTAGCCCACTGGGGCGAGACTGTGATGCTATCCTTTGAAGCACCTAATTGATTTAGCCCACTGGGGCGAGACTATGATGCTATCCTTTGAAGCACATAATTGGTTTAGCCCACTGGGGCGTTATTCTGTTTATAAGTGGAAATGTATTATTAATACTACTCGTATGATCAATGCTATTATAACCACTTTTTGCCATTTTTAGGGTAGGCTGTACAATAGCATTTTAAAAATGTATATCATGATGTCTATAGCCCACTTGGGCGGAATGTAAACAATTGACACAGAAACGCAGCGTTCAAACTCTGACATACGACGATTATGTTTGTTTAAATGTGCACATGTGTATATTCTCTATGGCAACCACATAGCCAATGAGAACACTGCTCTTAGAAAAGCAGCCAATCACAAGCATGGTTGCATTTACCAGCGCAGCGACCATAACGAGGTGTTTTCTGTGTAAATATTAGACTGGAGTCGTCATTGTTGATATTATTCTAACGAACATATACTTGGTGATATAACAAGGTTATTTGCACATGATTTTCTTTTTTCGTGATTTCACGTAAAAATTGTCTTCTGCCGATAATTACACAATGATATTAATTCTGTAATGTCAATACGTCTGTTTCCTTGCACAGAAGTGCATTTTTGATGAAATGTCAATCATGTTCGTTACATTACAATATGTCCGCTTTTTCGTGCATTGATGTCTATGCACGTGGGTGTTGTGGGTTTAAAAATGGCTGGCAGCACATTTGAGGCGAGCGTGATCAAGCCTTAAGTGGTGAAACACGTCGTGAGACCTTTTCCGTCTGCTTGAAATAAAATACCATCACAGAAGCTTTGGGTGTCCCGCATTTCTTCTTAAACTACGGAGAAACTTTGGATATATAATGCGTGCCTGCCGGTGGCCTGGTGGGACCGCTCTGTGACAGCCTGACATGTTTACCGGCGTTTGTGGAGAGAAATATATATATATATATATATATATATATATATATATATATATATATATATTTTATTATTTATATATATATATATATATATATATATATGTATATATCCTTGTTGTACCTTGTAGATATATATACATATATTTCCCGAACAGCACCGTCACCGCCGTTGCTACGACCTCGTCCCGGGTGCTTCCGTCTGGCGGTGGTGAGACGCGTTTAATTAGTGAAACACGCTCGCTTCTTGTCACGAAATAAAATACCATCACAGAAGCTTTGGGTGTCCCGCATTTCTTCTTAAACTACGGAGAAACTTTGGACATATATATATATATATATATATATATATATATATATATATATATATATATATATAATAAAATATATATATATATATATATATATATATATATATATGTGTGTGTGTGTGTGTGTGTGTGTGTAAAATCAATTATATGTATTAAAATCTAGAATTTTGTATTGCTTGGAAAGTAAATGTAATATACATTTTAGGAAATATACGAAATAAACTTAATAAAAAAGTTATTCAAACATACATAATAAAAAATATTTAGATATTTACTTTACATTTTATTTTCAAAGATTGGTTTGATACTTTTAAAATTAAATAAAAATATAAACAAACACATGTATGTATATTTATATATAGCAATAACTTAAAATAGCAAAAAATTTAATATTTTATTAAAAATCTAAAAATGTAACTATTTAAAAATCTTTTAATTTACATCTAGTACTGCAGTCAGTACAACAGTAGGGAAAATGTTAAATAGCGATGAAGTTAAAATTACTATTCCCACTCCAGTGAGTGCAACAATAGTGAAAGAGTTTTATAGCCTAGGAGTAAAAATTACTGTTCACACTCCAGTAAGTGTAACAGTAGGGAAAGCGTTGGATAGCGTACAGGTAAAAAAAGATCTATTCACAATCCAATGAGTGTAAAACTTGGAAAAGTAAGGGATCTCGGAAGAGAACAAATTGCTATTCACACTGCAGTTTGTGCAACAGTGGTTGAAGTGTTGGATTGTGGCAGGGTAAAATGTACAATTTAACACTAGAATGAGTGCAACAGTAGTGTAAATGTTGTATAAGCAAAGGATAAAATGCACTATTCCCACTCCAATAATTGTAACAGTAGGGAAAGTGTTGTCTATAGGAGGGGTTAAAATTGATCTTCACACTCCAATGAGTGTAACAGTAGGGAAAGTGTTAAATAGCAGAGGACTAAAAATTACCATTTCAAATCCAATGAGTGAAACAGATGGGAAAGTATTTGATAGTGTACAGGTAAAAATGAATATTCACACCCAAATTAATGCAAAAATAATAAAAGTGTTGGTTAGCAGAGAAGCAAAGATTATTATTCCAACTCCAGTGAGTGCAACAGTAGGGAAAGTGTTGGATAGTAGTGTGGTAAAATTTACTATTCCAACTTAAATCAATTAATAGAATTAAGATTCTCACGTGTCAGTACAAAACAGAAATGTTAACAACATGAAACTGATTTAAAAAAGAAAGTATATAAAAAAGAAATACTAATTAGAATTACAAATTAAATTAAAAATATATTTAATATGACATATTGAACAAAAAATATCCTAATGATAAATGCATATGGCCCATACCTACCAAAATTATATTAAATATTTTTATTTTGATTTCAAATTCATTTTTAGAAATAAATGAATTCATTATTACGTACATTTACTTTTTTTTATTTCCTACCCTATAACAACACAAAATTCAAAGTCTACATCTAAATTAAAGATAAGATGTACTCACCTATTGCCATAGGTAGTTAACAATTAAAGCAATATTATAAATGAAAAGAATATTAAAAAATAATGTAAATTATGAAAATTCCCACACTTTACACACTTATAAACGTGAAAAATCTGAGCTAAAATTATACTGTAAAAAAACGTACACAATTAAAAAGAAATTCTAAATAATAAAGCAAATAGTTTTCAAATAGTGATTGTAAAGTAAGTAAAATTAATATACTTCAAAACCTTTACCCCTATATAAAAGTAATATGCAAACAACAAAATTATAAACGATATCCCTAAATAAATATCAATTAATTAATTAATAATATTATAAATAAACAAAATATAATTTTAAAATACTTAACTTACTTACCACGCTTTAGCCCATATGAACCCCACAACCAACACCTATAAAAACTAACACAATTAACAAATCTAATTTGCAAATTAGTCAACATTATCTAGGAACTTATTATTAATGAATGAAAAATAAAGTGCTTCACATACTTTACCCCTAGAAACCACACAATCATGCATCTTAAAAATTTAAACAATTACAAAAACGACCTTGAAAATAAATAATAGTTACAAAAACAATGCATAATAAGTTTTTTTAATACTTCACACAATTAACACTATAAAATCTAAATTAAATAATTAATAACAAATATTCATTTATATAAATTAAATTAATTCCAAAACTACTCAACTATAAACCCACGTGCTATGGAAATAAAAAAAGCAAAACTAATTAAAAAACATTTGATAACTACTAAAAATGTAACACATATGTTAGAAAATGTAAACAATTATTATAGAAATCACCAAACACACATACCTCTAAAATATATACTAAAATACATAACACAAATTTTAAAAAGAAATTTTTAAAGCAAGTACATTTGTTAATTTAATAAAAATAAAATCAATTATTTAAAATATTTCTTGTTTTATAACCGATATTCTTAAACACAATATTCTTAACGTCATGATTTCTGAGTCAAGATATTTATAAATAAATATTTTGGTAGGGCGAAATTTAAAAAGACATATGTCATTCTGAAAACCCCTTAATTTACTGAACCTGGTTGTGACCCACTTCAATTAGCAAAATAAGAACCAATATCAATCAAAAACGCAGGCATAAAGATCAAAGTGAAGGTTTTGCACAATAAACTGAAGGTCTATATTACATAATTATTTAACAACCAAAGCTAGAGTTAATACATACTCACAATTCAGCTAATCAATTTAGGACAAACTCCCATCTACAGTTGGAGACCCAGAACGATAAAGAGGAGAAGGTGGTTGTCTCTCTGGAAAGCAAGAAGGGGTTAAAGTGTATAAAGCGGAAATACATTTATGGATGATGGATATCATGGACCTAAGAGAGTTGTAGTTTGCTTAAAGAATATTGAATAAAAAGTGCTACTATGGCCTGAGTGACCTGTGGGTGCTTCTCATTCACCTTTTTTGCTGTCCCTTGTAGCATAAGGCATGGGTGCCCACTATTTCAGCTGTTATTTTATTTTGTAATTTGCAAAAAAATAAAGGGTAAATAAAACTGAGAAAAATTAAAGCTAAATATCTAATCATCCAAAGCATGTAAAGATAAAAAAACATTAAAAATAGATCAAAAGAAAGAAATGCTTCAGGAAAGCAAAAAATACAAGAAAATGTGAAATATTTATTAATTTATAAAAATAAAATACACATTTAATTGACAAATGGTAGCCACATCGTCCCTGTAAAAGAAGATCAGGAAAAATAAAACCAGTTAAAAATGAAATACCTCCCCCACCTAAATATAATAATAACATTAGAGGATTTGTTATGGTGTACAGCACCATAGCGGAAACTTGACTGGCCAACATCTAAATGGCAGACCCGACCAACTGATTACAATAAGACCACACATGGGGCCTCATTAGGATGGCGACTGACCTGCGTCCGTCCGCCACCTCAGAGTAGGAGGGACCGTCCGCAGGGGCAGCGGCGGTCCCTCTGTGCAGATTAGGATGTGACCGCCACCCTGGCGGTCACATGTTATGTTATGTTATGTTATGTTATGCGCTTTTATTTGGCGCACAGATGCTCCAGCTAAGGAGCGTCCTGGCGCCCGACAAGGCAGCTGCACAACACAACTAAACAATAAAACAACATAAGTATACAACTAAGGGAATAAAAACGTTTTCACCGCGCGACGAAAGGAAAGCAAATCGCTCATAGCGCGAATTGCCGGGGGTAAGGAGTTCCACAGAGCAGCTGCACGCACTCGAAATGAGCGTCCACCGGCCCTACTTCGCTTAAAGCGCGGCACAACGGCCAGTTCGAGGTCTGCCGATCTTAAGGGTCGCGCTGGGATGTAATTGGCCAGTAGGGCCGTAAGGATCGTTGCCGGGGACCATGTATATTTAACATTGCGGCGGGTGCTGCTTGAAGCAGCACATGCCGCAATGGTAAATTAACCATGTTTTCCTTTGCGTGCACAAAGCTGCAGGCACCGCGTGGTGCCTGCCGCATCGTGCATGCAAAGGCAGGGCGGTAGCATAGGTACCCCCCATATGCACCCCCCACCCACCCTTCACCCCTGGGGGCCCACAACGGGCCCCCAAAGAAAAGTCTGTATGCCTTTCCACGGTGGAAATGCCGCCATGGAAAGGCATAGGACCGACGCCATCCTAATAAGGCTGGCGGTGTCAGATAGACACCGCCAGACATGTTAGAGCTTTTCCACTGCGGTCGGAAGGCGACCACGGCGGAAAAGCGGTGGACGGAAAAAAGATCCCCCAGCCATCCTAATCTGGTGGGGGGGTCTTTTTTCTGTCTCAGGGATGCGGATTAACCGCTGCGGTGGCTTCCACCGGCCAGGAGGATGCGGATTAACCGCAATCCTAATGATGCCCATGGTGTGGTGTGGTCGCATTCTCAAATTCCACTATAGAAACATGTGCCACAGCCATAAACTTGCCGTAGCTCAAGCTTACATAGGGAAATAGGAGGTGGAGTTCATCCATGCACCGTGTATCAGGGAATACAGGGTGCTTGCCACACAGTGCAGAGATCAACAAGTGGGCATTCTAGGTACGACATTAAACATCAACTGTAGGCCGCAGAGTGAAGTAAGTTTCAAACATGCTTTCCATGTGTGAAAGCAGGATATTAAAAAACACTACCAGAAACAGTGCGTCGTAAATCGCCTAACACATAAATTACATGCCAGTTCAGATTGACCAACAGTTCCTGGAGCCCGTCGTAAGCCAGCGTGAATATGCTTCCGGTTCTGCTTCAGACCGGCAGTATTATGATCAGCCGGTCATAAGTGAAAATGACGGTTTGAGTCAGAAAGCCTCAGACCTAATGTCGGAAACTTTCAAACAAAGATCTTAATGAAGGCCTATATATGAGACTTAAAACAAATAAAATAACTCTACACATACTAATGTACACATAACTATGGCGCTGATTACGAGGACAGGTGGACTTTGTCCACCCGCCACTGTAGCGGTGATTGGTACCGCCCGCCAGACATGCAGCAGTCCCAATGCCACCAGCCCCCACCACTGCCATCAGGATGCGCCCACCAAACTGCTGGGCGCATCCTGGGCCTTTAACATTGCAGGCTGTGCTGGTGCTGCAGCGCCGTCCGCAATGTTAAAGGTGCTTGCGCGGCATTTCACTGCACCACATGTCAGCAACCACAAAATGCCTGACGGCTATCACCGCCCCCCCCCCCCACACACAAAGAGGGGCCCGCAACCAGCTCCCAAGCCCAATTGCCAACAGCCTTTCCATGGCAGCACCGCCACCATGGAAAGGCCTCCTATGGAACACAAACTAATATGGCGGACGGTGCCTGCTAGGCACCACCAACATATTAGGGGCCCTTAGCCGTCCACCAGGCAATAGGTGTGATTGCCACCAGCAGAACAGTGGAGGACAGACTTTGCATCCGCCACGATAGCCTCCGCCATGCTAATATGATGGTGGGTAAATCTATATGTGATGGCTATCATAATGAGCACCTAATTTACTACATATTGCTAAGCCTTAAAGGTTATCATGGTAGTAAACATATAACTATACCTATGTATTACACAACATATCAAAATCATCAAAAGGACAATACAAATGATATACAAAACTTAACTATCTCCCCTCTAATATTAAAGTAACTCAAATTAAAAATGTTAAATAAACGTACCCTAACCGATGACTGTAGCTACCAAATGCAAGCTTCCTGCTCAAAAGCATACAAACAATAACAAGGCTAAATATCTAATTGGACACCAAATAAAAATTGAAAAAAACAATATGTACCTTTCAAGTCCATATAACGCAATATTATTCTCAAAATATATGTCAAAAATATATTCAATTCTAAAGAAATGTTATGAAATAGTTTAATGAAATGTTACAATAAATAGTAATTAATAATATAATATACATACATTTTCAACTATATATTCAAACTAGTTTGGTTAATTTGTTGCTGATTATTTGTAACAAAAGATATACACAACTGTTTAAAAATTAAAGAAAAAAATGAAAATATAAAAGGATAATGTATAAAAAAATATGTATTGTATAAAACTGTATTTCAGTTTGAAGTTATGAATTAAATAATAATATTTTAAAATATAAGATTATTAAGGGGATGATTAAGATGCAGCTGTAAAAGTCTGCGACCCTTGATCAGAGCATTTACAGCTGCATCTTAATACGCCTGTAAGATTACTTTACGTGTGCCTCATTTTCATGATAGCAGTCATAAGGGAATTCAAACGGTCATTCTGTCTGACTTCGAGTTGGCAAAAAAATGTTGAGCCAAATATGTATTGGGCACTGAACAAAGTTAGGTATCATTTTCTTCGGAAGACTGAGGAAGACGGTGTGTGGTAGAAAATTTAAGCCGGCATGGTGATACCCAACAAAATATGTGGAAAATGTGATTTTTAAAACAAAATATTGGGTTGACACGGAATTATGGGTAGGAACATTTTTGGGGGATAGACGCAAGTCAACCTCCATGTACTGGCCAAGATGTCAAGTTTACAGAAATGTGTAGGTTTGGTACGCTTCCATAGATTGCCACTAAACACAGGGACAAAAACTTAGGTGCAACTCTTTAAAAAACAGGTCATTTTGTGATAGGTCATTTTGATGTCTCCTCAATAAGTTTTGGGACTTTGCATGACGCGGTTAATTGGCACACCAATATGAGTGAGGTAGCACTTTTAATAGGACATTTTGGAGAATGCGGGGTGGATGGAAGTTTGTCGAACAATGCAGATTGCTGAACTTTCCATCACAGGAAAGTGATGGAAATTGTTTTTTTTTTTTACATTTTGAGGTTCAAAGTGGATTCTGGGTAACAGAACATGGTAAAAGATATACAAGTCATCCCATCATGGATTTGCCTGGATGTCTAGTTGTTACAAATGTATACGTTTGCTAGGTTTTGCTGGGTGCCAGCAGAGCTAGGATTTAAAATACAAAGCTGGGCTTTTTTAAAAACAAGGGTCAGTTTTAACTGCAAAATGTGGTGAGTCCACGTTGCATTTTGGGCTGTTTCCTGCTGCAGGCACTAGGTCTACCCATAAAAGTGAGCTACCGTTTTTATCAGGAGACTTGTGGAATACGGGGTGGGTAGAATTATGTAGATACAGGCAGATTTCCATCACAGAAATGAGAGGAAAATGTGTTCAATTTTTGAGAAGTTTGAGGTTTGCTGGGATTCTGGGACACAGAACCTGAAGAGAACCACACAAGTGACCCCATACTGGATTTTCCTTGTGGGATCATTAGGATATTGTGACGTTCACCACCGCCGAGCCGACGGTGGTGACCGCCACCACATCGTAACGATTGAAACCCCCCTTCATATTACAATGGCGGGAAGTTTCACAGTGGATACAAAGTGCGTCCACCACTTTTCAGCCGGCAGTTAATCACTCCGATTGCCAGCTGGGCAGAACTAGTATGTTGGCGGTGCCTAACAGGCCCCGTCATCCATATTAGGATGGTGTGATAAGAAGGCCTTTCCATGATGGCAGGAATTGCTTTGGGGGACCGTTTCGTGCCCCCAAGTGGGTAAGAGGGGTGGGGGCTGCACTTGGGGGGTAACTATGGTACCAGCCCTCATTGCTTTCCAGAAGGAGGCAGGCACCGCGCCATGCCTGCCACATTGTCCATGGCAATGCACGACGTGCCTCTTTGGCTTTGCGGTGTGTGCTGCTTACAGCAGCGCACAAGTTAAAATCAAAGATGCGGGATGCGACTGCCAGGGTAGTGGTCGCATACAAATTGGCAGTGGGACCTCCGATAGCTGGAAGATGGTAACAACGCCGCTAGGGTTGTCCTTCCACCATCCTCTTGGGACCCTTAGGGGCCCATCAGGATGATGGGCGGACTTTGTCGGGCGGGGTTCTCTTGTCTGGCATTAGGATGCGTCCGCCCATCTTGGCGGTGCACTCAGCACCGCCCACCACAATGCCTTTAAGGCATGCTGTGCACTTCCATGCACAACATGGCAGGCACCGCCCGGTGCCTGCCATGTTGTGCATGGAACTGCAGGGGGGTACTATAGGTACCCCCCATGTGCACCCCCTAACCCCCCAGAGTCCCCGGGGCCCCGCTGGTAGACTCTGCATGCCCGCCACAGAAAGGCATTCAGGAATGCCCATTGTAATATGGCGACCGGGTGGAAAAGTGGTGGACTATCTTTCCGTCCACCGCGGACCCCCCAGCCATGTTAATATGGCGGGGGGTCATTTGAGCACGGATGGCAGGCGGATCGCCCCCACCATGCATGCGGTGACTACCGCCGACCAGGCGGTGGAGATCCACCCGCCATCCTAATGGGCCCCTTAGTGTATAATTTTCAAAAATGTATAGGTTGGCAAGGTTTCACGAGGTGCCTGAAGAGCGAGGATTCAAAATCCATAGCAAGGCAAAAAAAGGGCCAGGTTTAATTTTAAAAATGTGGTGGGTCCAAGTTGCGTTTTGGCCCAATTCCTGCCACGGACACTAGGCCTACACACATAAGTAAGGTAGCATTTTTATAGGGAGTCTTAGGGGAAAACAGAATAGTAGAAGAACTGTTATTACCAATGAACTTTCTTTGCAGTTAAGCCTTCCTAATGTAAAAAATTGGGAAATAAGAAGTCATTTAAAAAAAATTACATCTAAATCACATGCTTGCATGGGTAGCCACAACTTTGGAGATATGCAAAACACACTGCTTATAAACTCTATATTTTGTTTGAGAAATATATTGCTTTCCTTTGTACCTATTTTACTCTGTTTATATTTACCAAATGAATTGCGATAAACACAGTACAGAATTAAAAATCAGTGCAAAACGCAGCACATTTTTTGGATCCGAGTTGCTCTGGTTCTTGGTGAACCTATAAGTCCTATACATCCCAAAACAAGAAGGATCCTGCCTATTCAATGTTATATTATTTGGCAAAATTACAAAAATTACAGGTGAAAACGTTAACACAAATTGAATTTTTTTTTAATACTTTAGTGCAATATTTACTATTGTCAAATGTAAATTTATATAGGAAATCGTTAAAGGATTTAGACATATGCCCCCAATTTTTGTCTAGTTGTCAAACATGTATAGTTTTCTGGTATCCATTATTGTTTTGAAACCAATTCCTAACAGTAACTGGAAGGAGGTTGAAAGAAACAAATACTAGGTCACAATAAAAAAAAAAACTTCATAGAAATTTTGGGTTCACTGTTAAGAGTCTACTTGCCCCAGAAATCTGAGATGATGGGGATTTCATCACCACAAAGACTTTGTTGATGCCATTTAAAAGAAACAAACCAGACCAAACCAGCCCCACTAGAACTACATGTTGGCTACGTGTTGAAAATGTTTAGATCATTCCTCAGGCTCTTTCCCTTGGTCAGTGCCGGTGCTACACAGTTAGTGCTGCATACATATTTGTACAAGACAACTCATTTTACTAGGAGCATTTGACCCCCATTTTTCTTATTAATACATCACAAGCTGAAGTTTTTCATTTACTCAGCATTCACCATAGCCCACAACTACACAAAGTGTATTCTTTTGAAATCTGGGGCACATTGTTCATCAGAGTGCTACTTCCAAAACACACTTCAGAATCAGTTCTAGTCATGCAAGGCATGAATGGATGCTCACACTGCATTGTATTGTAAACTACATGTACATTTACATAGCACAGTACAGCAATACAAATCTAGAACAAATCCCAAAGCACTGACTGCGATGTTCAATGTACTGATATAACCCGATTCAGTAGTGATCCCTTTGTTCGGGATAGCACACCTCATGCGCTGTTGCATCTAGCAGGTCACACCCTTCAGAAGCTCTCCCTAGTGAGGGGAACTGGGGCTGCGAGCGGCTGATGTTTAAACGAACGTGCTATTTAGAATCCCAATTTTAGCATTGTGATTATTGCATTTGGAGCGTCATTTTAACCATTTTTAAAATTGCTTGATGTTCATCTTTGGGGGCTTTTAAAATAAGGGGAATCGATACCTTAGGCACTCTGACACCTTAACACCTCTCATTCTCTTTCAATTCCGCCCAACCGCTTCTCTGCCGACACTCGGCGGCGGTGGGCGCCATCTTGAGTGAGGCAGGCGGGGAGAGCGCTCTAGTCGCGCCCTACTCCCGCCCTCTTGGTGTATTTAAATCAAACCTTTTGCAGCGCTCGGCGCCCTTCAGAAGCTCTCCCTAGTGAGGGGAACTGGGGCTGCGAGCGGCTGATGTTTAAACGAACGTGCTATTTAGAATCCCAATTTTAGCATTGTAATTATTGCATTTGGAGCGTCATTTTAACCATTTTTAAAATTGCTTGATGTTCATCTTTGGGGGCTTTTATAATAAGGGGAATCGATACCTTAGGCACTCTGACACCTTAACACCTCTCATTCTCTTTCAATACCGCCCAACCGCTTCTCTGCCGACACTCGGCGGCGGTGGGCGCCATCTTGAGTGAGGCAGGCGGGGAGAGCGCTCTAGTCGCGCCCTACTCCCACCCTCTTATCTCCCTATATAATGTGCAAAGCAGCCAGACGGCGCAGCGGGCTGGCGCAGCGGGCTGGCGCAGCGGGCGTGCCGGATACGCGCCGAAGCCGCGCCTAAGCCAAGCCCGTCTGCGCCCGTCCGCGACCGGACCGCGCCGGGCGCAGGGCTTGCTGCCCATTTTCCTCCTACCATCAGGTATGGCTTCGACGAGCTGCGCGCATTGCAAGGCATAGCGGGAGTTCACCTATGTAAAGGTTGTGCCCCTACTGACCTCTTGTGGGGCCCATTCTCATGCCGACTTTGTAAGTGGACGTCTTTGGTTACCACCCCTGTTATACCCAAACCACTGCCCATACCAAAGAATAAGCCCATAACCTTCAAGGGAGGACTTATTAATGCTAGGTCCCTAGCGTGCCACGGTCAAGACATCCATGACCTAATCTTACACCATGGCTTGGATGCTCTTTTTATAACCGAAACCTGGCTCAATGATTCTTCTAACCCAGACCTAGCAACTGCCCTCCCCCCAGATTTCACCATTTTCAGGCGGGATAGATCCACCGGGAGAGGAGGAGGGGTTGCTTTTGTTATTAAAAAATCTTTTACCTGCCATACTTTTGATCTGGGTCATCTTAAGGACAGTGAGGGCTTGGGTTTTTCGATCAAAATTAATGCCTCCACCTCCTTTTCAGGAGGACTTATTTATCGCCCTCCAGGTAACGCTACCCCTTTCCTCGACTCTCTTGACGAGGCCCTCGGGTCATCCATGACTCATTATCCCACTTTTACTCTTCTAGGCGACCTGAATCTCTATTTGGAATCCTGTACGGACCCCCACAACATTAGCTTTCAACAGTCGCTAAGCATCTTTGGTCTCTCCCAACTTGTTACTTCCTCGACACACCTGGCTGGCCATACGTTAGACGGTATTTGTTCCAACCTGACAACTTTAATTACGTCCCCCCCGATCCCTCAAATCTGGACCGACAATTATTTCATCCCTTTTGCCATAAAGGAAAAACCCTCCGCGTCTTCTAGCGCCAAACACGCCCCCCTTTCTTTCTCCACCAATTGGAAGAAAGTGACTGAACGTATCAAGTCAGATCCCCAGCCCCTGGTACCGGCCCCAACATTAGTCGGAGATGTAACGTCCGACTCCCGTAATTTCCATATCTGGATTGACCAAATTGTCTCTGACAACTCTGATCCAAACGCCTATCATCCAGACCGCCGTCAAAGAAAGCCCAACGCTCCTTGGTACACCCAGTCCCTCACAGAAACCCATCTCCTTTGCAGAATTCTAGAAAGGAAATGGAGAAAAACATATGATGAAGCCTCTAGACTACTTTACATACAGCAGAGGAAATTATATCTCTCTAGCATTAAGGCTGCCAAAAAAGAATACTTCACCAAAGCCATAGATGATGCCCACCAAAAACAGCAAACCATCTTTTCCATAGTCAAGTCCTTTACCCATCCTAAAGCCCTTGTACCCGAAATTCCCCCATCTCAAATCTTATGCAATCAAATTGCGGACTTTTTCATAGATAAAATTGCCAATATTCAGAAGGATTTCCCCCAACCCTCAATCACTACCCATGAAGCTGTTACAAATTCATTCACCGTGGCCAGTTTTCCACAAATCTCCCTTCAACAAACCCAGAAGGCAATTCTTGCCTGTAAATCTGGAGCTCCTACAGACTCATGCCCCCCTAGTATTCTTCACCATCTCATCGAATCGGTAAACCCCACAATCAATGCCATCATTAATGAATCTCTCGCCTCAGGTATTGTACCTGATGATTGGAAAAAGGCCATTGTAAAGCCCTTAATGAAGAAGCAGAACAAATCCCCCACGGATCTCACTAATATGCGCCCGATCTCGTTACTACCGTCCTAGGTAAAATTACTGAGCAATTAGTGTACGGGGAGTTAAAAACCTTCGTAGAAAACAACCATATTCTGCACCCACAACAATCAGGCTTCCGCCCTGGCCACTCCACCGAGACTGCCTTGATAGAATTATCAGACTCTATTAAGTTCTTGCAGGATGAGGGGAGACAGGTTGTACTCATCCTGCTTGACCTAACGGCCGCATTTGACACCATCTCGCACGCCATTCTTATTAACAGAATGCGCGAGATTGGTGTGGCAGACACTGTGTTGGCATGGATAGTTTCGTTCTTATCCAACAGATCCCAAACGATAGCATTAGGCCCTTATCAATCCAGCGAAAGACCTATCACATCAGGAGTTCCCCAGGGGTCCATACTCAGTCCTCTCTTTTTTAACATTTACATGGCCCCCCTCCTTGCAGTGATTGAATCTCATGGAATCCTCGTTACATCGTACGCTGACGACACTCAGTTGGTCGTCACTATTGATAAAAAATGTACTGATGCAGAACTTAGATTCCAGAATTGCCTTTCAGAGGTTTTTCTATGGCTGAACAAAAATCATCTTAGATGCAACAGTGCAAAGACTGAAATAATACCTCTAGGAAAAGACTTATCCTTCTGCCCAAAAGATTGGTGGCCTAAAAATTCAGAAGCCCCTCCGAGCGCTGTCTCCTCGGCACGCAACCTTGGCATTCAATTTGATACATCCCTTTCGTTTGATGATCATGTTCGTATCACTGCCGGATGCTGTTTCAGTCTTATTAGATCATTGAAGAAATTTTTTGACTTCCTCCCCATTGCAGCCAGAAAATCAGTCGTGGTTGCTTTAGTTCTCTCCCGACTGGATTATTGCAATGGATTAATGGCAGGGGTGAAGAAGTCCACCCTCAGGAAACTCCAAAGCGTTCAACACGCCGCGGCCAGACTCGTGCTTAAACTCCCCAGAAGGTCCTCTGCCTCAGCAGCCCTCAACGCCCTTCATTGGCTACCACTCGACAAAAGAATTTTGTTCAAACTTCTACTGACTGTATTCAAAGCTACTAGGAAAACAGGCCCCCTCTACTTTTCCAAGCGTTTCACTTACTACAATCCCACACGCTGTTTAAGATCTTCAGGAACCAATCTTGTTACAATTCCAAGATTCAAGCTAAAAACTAAGGGGGGAAAAACCTTTTCCTTCCTGGCTGCCAGAGCCTGGAACAGCCTCCCGGTTAATCTCAGGCTAGTTGAAACTGAGTTCCATTTCAGGAAACTTCTGAAAACCTGGGGGTTCCAGCAATCTGACACCTCAGTCCTAGCAGCTATATGATCCATGTTATCACCTCGTTTTCATCTTCTGCACGCACAGCGCCAAGATGCTCCTCCCGGAGCGATAGCCGCGCTCTACAAATTTCCATAAATATCAAATATCAAATAGGCTTACGTAGTAGTGAGATACAGATGGGGCAGGAGGGAGAGCAAGTACTGCACCTAATCTATATGGCAGAAATATACATTGTTGAGTTGGTCTGCTCCCTAGCCTGCCACCCCACCCCAATTACTGTGATTGGTGGGCTGTGGTAGAAAGCGAAAAAGGCCCCGTCCTATCCCACGTGCTTGGATTCTGGTGGTATACCTAAAGTAATTATAAATAAGGTTGGTAGCGCTGCGCGGAGATCAGCATATGACACTGCTTGTAGACCACTGTCTGCAGCCCAGTCACAGGGAAAGTGGCAATGACAAATCCGCAATTCCTCAGGAAAGGCAAACCACCCCTCATTGTCGAAATCGGCTTCAAACTAATCAACGGCTTACGGGGAAGTGATAAGCAGCACATATTTTTCTTCTTAGGGGTTCGTTTTACTGAGTGAGAACCCCCTCATTCAGACATTTTTTACATAGTTAAAGAAGCAAATTTTAGGCCAAGCTATCCTCCAAGGGCTTCAGCGCTCTATAGTGGTGCACGGGGAGGCACAAGCACCGCTGAACCAAAATGACGTTCAAAGTATACTCTGATATACACAGTCAGAATTCAGTGTAGCAAACAAACACTAGCATGCAACACAGATTTATCAACCTGGTATATGCAGAGAAGGAAACAAAGCTAAGGTTGATAGATACCCAATCCAAGCAATTGTTTAAAAGTTAACTTCTCTTCAAACTCAAGGCGCTTTGGTTTTCGAATGTTGCATTTTGCTCAAAATAAAATGGCTGTGCTGCATAGTAATTTCTCAGAGTGAAGGTAAAGCGCAAAGTCCTAGTAGAGTTAATGATTTACCAGAGTGGCTTTGTAATCTTGGGCAGTGACAACCGGTTTTGGAAAAGACACCGTGGCCAAAGTCCCCTCTCTCCCTCCGTAGAAAGCGTCAGATAACCAAAGGCACAGAACGGCGGCGTCCGCCGGAGTCGGCTATTGGCAGGCACTGAGGGCATGCTTGAAATAGCGGCCAGAAAGCAGATGCAGACGCTTGCAGCCGCAGTCTTTTCATCATCGTTACTGAAGCCCCCACCCCCACATAAATCAGCAGGCACAACGCGGCAAATGTCATTTCGACAAGGCAGTGGTAGGGCAGTGAGTAGGTAGGGAGTTCATCCCGAGCTCACAAGGCTCCTTTTTTTTCTAATTGGAACCACCTTTATTTGTATGAAATGTTTCCTCGGGACGTATCATTAATTCTGGTACATAGAACTATAACTGTATCCAGGGCACAAAGGTTTATGAGAGACAGAGGTCACCTTGTTGTATAACATTTTAGGACCCTAGTGTAATTTTCCAGATTCATTCCCTTATATAGGTATAAATCCCCATATCCTTATACAGGCGTAAAAAATCATAACCATATTTAGACATAGCTCATGCAGTCCAAATGCGGCATGGCTACTTCCACAAGTTCCGAAAATCTACAACGATTTCTTGGAAAACTCTGCTTCAACAGCTAGGGACTTCCCCTTGCTTGAATATTGATTTATCCAAGAACTCATGGAGTTTTCAAAGAAGTGAGGCTCTTTGATGACCGTATTATGTCCAACTGTACGTCAAACCCTGCACCTTCAAGGTATAAATATGCCCACACTTGCCTTAGCAAACACACAGTGGTTTGGAGCAGTGTGACTATCTACTTGTCCGACGCAGCTTGCTACAGCAAGTGCCGAAGGAAGCTGACCCTCCAGCTGACACACTGAGAGAGACGCTGTCTTTTCTCCTTCCGAGAAATCCAGCTCCAGTGTTTCCAAGCTACCCTTGCGGGTTGTTGGGAAATCGAGTCCTGAGCCTGACCTTCTTCCTTCCAAATCAAGGTACGGAGCTGATTAGACCCTTAGAGAAATCTTGGACAGATTCTTGGCAAAAATATTATATTTATTCTACACCTCACTTACTTCTTCCCTCGTACTAAACTTAGGTTA
The DNA here is from genome assembly GCF_964263255.1 of Lissotriton vulgaris. Classification (NCBI taxonomy): domain Eukaryota; kingdom Metazoa; phylum Chordata; class Amphibia; order Caudata; family Salamandridae; genus Lissotriton; species Lissotriton vulgaris. Next base: position 222,117,581 of record NC_141685.1, read on the forward strand.
GGTACATCGGGGTAGCCGTATTTTAGAAACACCAGTTGAGTACTTTTTGAGTACTTTTAGCCTCTATTATTTATGTATGTATTTATCTATGGTTTAGGAGCCATACAATGCTCTTACAGTATTATTTTATTCTACTCTTTCTACTGTATGCATTATATTTTACAACCAGTTTTACGAGTAACAGTTCATTTCTTATGCTTGAGAAAGAAGACTGTTCTATTTCTCTGCACCTCTGGTGAAACGAAGCATGCACGACTGAGTAAAATATCTATCTATTGTATCCACGATTCTGCAGATCAGTTTTATCTTGGGGAAACAAAGTTGTCATGTTTATGCGGTTGTCAGAAACTAATCCCTTCCTGTGAACTTGAGAACATTACAAGTGACCTCTGACCTAGCTGGCACTCACAATTAAGTCTAATATATTCGATAGGGACCTAGTAGACCTAAGTCTTACGCCAAATCTATAGGATATGTTATTCCAATGCGCAGAGCCTATTGGGAATATAGGAACTAATCCAGCATGCCATGCAGGAATCAGGATCCAAAAGCAAGAACATTTACATGGGGTCACAGCCCCTTCTTTTATACAGCATTTTCCTTTAAGTAAAAGAGAAGGGAATGGGAGAACCAGATACAACTGGTTCAGGGGAGCTTTAGAACACTTTGTGTTGCTCAGCTCCTCTCTCCCTTTCACAGGACAGGCCAGGGAAATCAGACGCACCACAGGAGGTGGAGCCAGCATTGTGGAGGGAAGGCACAGCCCTATTCAGGTCCAAGGTGCAACTCCTCCCTCTCATCTACATGCAGATCTCCCTATTCACCACTGGGCAGACTCATCTTGGCTCCTGGAGCCATCCACATAAGCCAGCACCTGTCACTCACAATCCAGACATGCAATTCACATCATGCAGGCACAAACACAGCACACAGAAATGCCAACTTTTAAAAGTGGCATATCTAAAATAACCACAATAAATCTGCACACACAATTGTGCAGCATTTATTCACACAAGTTTGCACATGCTAAACTTGACCCTGCACTCCCCTCATATCAGGAATTACCATGGACACACATATTCCCCCATGCATTCCTATGGGAGGGCAGGCCCATCTCACCACTCGCATTCAGAAAGGGCACGCACTTTACACTGGGCCACAGTGCTAAAGTGCGCAAAGGCCTAAAATCACTACCACCATGCCAGAGGCTTAAGGCAAAAACTTTAGTGGCGAACCTGCCAAAAAGGGCCAAGTCCAACAGACAGCCATCTGGGGGCAAGGCAGTCTGGGAATGTACTGAAGAGTGGCTCAAAAAGTCCATTATTTATACCTCGTGCCTGCCTTTGAAGTGGGTTATTTCCTATACTACCCTCACCTCTGGTTCTCGAATGTTCTACCCTTCTCCTCCAACCCTACAAATAATTAACAGCAGAGCCATTCAGAGTCATGTGATCCACAACACTCGCAGAAGGCACATAGGCATCGGACAAAAAAAATGCAATTTTCTAAAAGCAGCATTTTCAGATTCATGATTTTAAATCTAGTTTTACCATTAAAGAGGATGTTAAATAAAAATTAATTTGAGAACAAACAGCATCTTTTTTATCAAAGTCTGCACTTACTAAATGTAATAAGAGTAACCCAGTGTTAGTCATCAAAGGGGATAGGCCATGCAGCAGAGAAAAACAACTTTCAGAGCTTTTCACAACCAGGACATATACAACTTAAACCCACATGTGCAGGAATGTAATGTAAATGTGCAGGAATTTATATAGCGCAAATCACCAACTGGTTTCTAAGCACCTGCTTAGGGAACCCGTCCTGGTATTCCCCTGTGAGATACCCCGGCCGGGTATCCACAAGGTGAAAGCCAGGCATCCCGCCACGAGGGGCCGTTGTGGAGATTAAGCAAGCTATTGCCCAGAGTCACAGAGTGTGAACCTGTGAATCGAGTAGGCACCGGAGCGAGAATTGTCGAGTCCATGGACATATTAGGACTCAAGAACCCATCGAGCCGGGTATTGAACCCGGGTCCCGGGCTGACCTCTGCTTCCAGGTCTGCCTCCTCTAACCAGTGAGCCACACTTCTCCACTTGTCCTACTTGTCCTACATTTTAAGTACAATGCCACCTGCCCCATGGGCCTACTGGCCTACCTTAGGAGTAACCTATGAGTATTAAAAAAAGGTTTCAACCTGGTTGGACTGAGCCTACTTAAGTGGGTGGCACAATAAATGGACCAATTAGGTGCAAGCCAGTGTTACCATGCACTCTGGATTTCAGGCTTGACAGAATAATTTCCTTCAATTTGACGGTGAAGATTGCTGTTGAATTAAAGATGAAGAATGCTTTTTCAATTTAAATTTCTTCATTCTTTATTTGACTGCTGCTCAAAAAAACAGGTATCTTTGGAAGGCATCCTGAAAGCTGTAGTTTGTTGCCAGTGATTTATTATGCCATTGTTTTAGCAACAAATGTCTTCAATTATTATGGATGCTGAAGCCCGAACAACATCACGTCATATGTCAGGAAGGAACTCATTCTCCTGCTCCATGCCATCCAACAGACGTGACCATCCTTAATCTTCTCTCTTTCGCATTGAACAGTTCTCTGAAATAAGCAGCCCTACGATATAAGCAATATTGACTCCAGTTGTTGTGGCCAAATCAGCTCTTCTCTTGTTAGGATGTGTCCTTTGCAAACAGCCTGTCTTTTATTGTGGAGAAGTGTGGCTCAGGGGTTAGTGGCGGCAGACCTGGAAGCTGAGATTGGTCCTGGACCAGGGTTCAATTCCCCGCCTTGGCGGGTCTTTGTCTAAAAATTCTACAGACTCGATAATTCTCGCTCCGGTGCCTTCTTGACTCACGGGTTCACACTCTGTGACTCTGGGCAATAGGTTGCTTAATCTCCACAACGGCCCCTCGCGGCGGGATGCCTGGCTTTCACCTTGTGGATACCCTGCTGGGGTTATCTCACAGGGGAATACCAGGACGGGTTCCCTAAGCAAGTGCCGGGAAATCCACTGCGGGTAGCTGCGCGCTATATAAGCTCAAATACATTTACATTTAACTGTTCATTAAAATCAGCACTAAAGGAATATGTATCTTACTTTATTTTGATACACTTGTTCAATTAGGCAATGATCAGCATCTATGTAAAACATCTGTATTATGCTTCCTTAATAATTTTGTTCTCATGTTTCAATCGTGTGCTCTTGTACACATTTGGTTTTAGCAATGCTTCTTGTTTAGCGTTTGGTCTTTGGTTTACTAAAATACAAAACGTGCCCTGCCCTTGGAGTCTTTCCCCACGTGTCAACATACAACTCCCTTTTGTCGTTCCCATGTGCAGCAAGCAGCCCCACCCATGAGCGCCTATAAAACGCAGCGCCTCTCTCTAAGCAGCGCTTGTGTTCGTTGGCATTAATCCCGTTCATCTGTGCTCCAGAGACGCTCCGGTTTCGCTTACCTGACTACAGAGGCCCTCGGATGAGGCGGCTTCATTTCCTGACGTCATTCGTTTTCTCCGCGTCATCCATCATTCCATCCTCCCGTCTTCTGGACATCACCTTCCGTTTCCCTTCGATCCTCCGAAATCGGACCTTGGCACCTGAAATAAAACAATGGAAAAGAACGGTAATAATGCAGGAGATCCTAGGGTAGGTACCTTAAGAAATTAAGTAGAAGGACTTGTTTACATCAAAAGACTTTTTATCAGAAGCAAGACATTACAAAGGCCTAAGTCAACTACAGAACAATGTAATCTTGCACTTTACAACTTGCCAAGACTTTGGAACTGCAGGAGAAAATGCACGTTTGTTTAAAGAGTTACGAGTGCTCAATTCTTGAGAAAAAAGATTACTTGAACTATTTCTGATTATTATATGGCTAAGAACCTTGGCTGATCACGACGAAGAGACATTTGGTAAAGAAACAGTGTGCTGAATAGAACAGCTGTTTCAGGCGTTATTTGAGAGTAAGCGTTGTCTGAAAAAAAGGGTTTCAACTTTGATCATGTAAATGTCTAGTATGTTTTTATTGATGTGTTGTTTTTTCTCTATTTTCTCATCACAGTTCTTTAGGAAAGAGAGAATTACATCTTCCTAAGAGCGCCCTCATCTGGTGTGCCTGAAAACCAGATCTGTGAGGTACATTCTAGTTAGATAGTGAATTATGGATACAAGAATAACTCCTGCATATTGGTGTAAGATTAGCAGTCGTTAATTGTGAACTAATACATATATGTACATGTTTATTTCTCTCTCTCTTATCCATACTAATATAATAAAATGAGAGCCCAAACCTTTGAGGCGGGTAATCTCAGGAACCACAGCACCAATCACAACACCCAATACAGCGTTGGAAAGGGCAGTTGCAGCAGAAGGACAAAGGCTATGCAGACGCCGACCATATACATTTAAAAAGTAAAAGAACCGTGCCAGCAAAGTAGTCCCTTGTGGGCGTGTCTGCGTTGTGCTGTGGGCTTGTGCTGGGGGGGCGTGACAAATGCTGGGGGCGTGTTTACGTTCCCCCCTTCGGGCTGGACTGTTCCCATGAGGCACAGGGTCAAGGCTGATTTGCATATGGCCATGTCTGAACTGGGGTGGTGTGGAGTGCAAAAAATCGATGGATTTAGGCCCAGATCTCTGTACTAGGGTGAATGTATGACATTGTTCTGCATTCTGTCCATCAACTGTTGTTTTTGCATTTGTCACCCCGAGTGGGATGGGTATGCTCAGACGTGAGTCCCATGCTCTCCACACCACTGGAGTCAAGCTATCCTGGCTGAAGACGGCTGATAGCCAGAAATCGGTCCTAGGATGCTTGAGTCCGGTCAAAGAAAGACATGGCTTGGCAGTTCGGCCTGGAATGTTCCCATGAGGCACACGGTCAAGGCTGATGTGGTGTGGAGTGCAAAAAAAATGATGGATTTAGGCCCAGATCTCTGTATTGGGGTGAATGTATGACATTGTTCTGCATTCTGTCCATCAACTGTTGTTTTTACATTCTGCCCTTCATGCCATGTCTCATATCGTGTGCTGGGGGTGTGGGCGTGTGCGGGGCGCACGTTGTGTCAAATATTTCATTGTTTTTTCTTCCCAGGTTCTGTACATTCCAGCTCCGGTGTCCACCCTGCTCCCTTTAAATACCCCTGCACCACATAATCAAAACCCACCCTTACTCCTTAAAATACCCCAACACCCTTAAACACTAACCCATCTTAACCCTAAAAATATACCCTGTACCCCAAAACCCAAACCTATACCTAAATCCAAAAAATACCCCTGTACCCCAAAAACCAAACCTACCCCTGAACCCTAAAATACCCCTGTATCCCAAAACCCAAACCTAGCCCTGAACCCTTAAAATACCCCTGTACCCCAAAACCCATACCTACCCCTGAACCCTAAAATACCCCTGTACCCCAAAACCCAAACCTACCCCTGAACCCTAAAAATACCCCTGTACCCCAAAACCCAAATCTAGCCCTGAACCCTTAAAATACCCCTGTACCCCAAAACCCAAAACTACCCCTAAACCCTAAAAGTACCCCTATACCCCAAAACCCAAACCTAGCCCTGAACCCTAAAAATACGCCTGTACCCCAAAACCCATACCTATCCCTAAATGCTAAAACTACCCCTGTATCCCCATAACCCAAAACTATATCTGAACCCTTAAAATACCCCAACACCCCAAAACATATACCTCAGTAGCCCAAAACATATACCCCTATACCCATACTTACCTTATCCAAACATTTTAAAAATATATATTTTTACCATTCATGCATTTACAATGAATTTCATTGTAAATGTATGCGTGGTAAAAGCATATAAAATGTAATGCCATGCGTTATAATGGCATTGCGGAGTCATGGTACTTTCATAATGAAAGTATGCAAAGTGATGGTCTGCGGAAAGAAAGTTGCGGAAAATTGGGTGTTTACCCTCCCCCGGTAAGTACATTGGTGGCACGGCGGCCCACATCTCCAGCAACATACTCATATTTTTTCACCACCGATTTGAAAAATGCACAGGTCTCTCTCATTGATGGCCAGCACCGACATACACTTTTAGACACACCTCCCGCCACAAGTTCTAGAATTGCGAACTTTAGAGCTGGGGAGCTACGTTCGAATCTCGGCATCAGGTCAACATCCTGTGATTCCAGGCAAATTGCTTTGTCTCCCCGTGCCCACCACAAATTAATGTGCTCTTCTGTAATGTAAATTGTGCTCATGCCATGTTGTCGAGTTCGCGCTATATAATATTGCAAGGAAAAATAAAGTAGGTAAACTCGAGTTCACACACTACTGAATGCGCACTCTTAAGTGCATCAGCAGTGCACTGTGAATCGGAGCGTTTCACAGGCCTGTCACAGATAAGAAATGCTATCAAAACGAAATCCTACAAAACAATATACTACTGGCCGGCAGCAATTCATACCCGGACAACGTCGGGACGGGCTGCTAGTTTAAGATAAAGCTCCATAGACAAGATACTCCTAGCTCGTCCACAGGAAAAAAGTGGGTTAGAAGAAGAGTACGAGAATCAAAGGAGAGCTGATATCTCTTATTTTTATTGTATCCACTTCCCCATTCCCTTGAGCTTCTTTCTCTTCCACATATTGCTAACATTGTGTGGGGAGGCCAGAGGTTTGAGAGAGGGTGTGAATTGTCGTCTCATCCTTCGAGCAGAACTAACTGGAAGCACAGGTGAGTGAGACTTGACATCTCTACTCTTTTTTCACACATCTTTTTTCAGACAAGAATCGATTTGAAATAGAGTCTTTCAACATGGAGGTTTTTATGAAGCTCTTGCTATCATGAGATCTACATACATGGCATCAGTATGTTTTTCATCCACTTTCTCCAAAGGACATACATTTTTCATAAGACATGGAATGGTTCACAGTCTAAATATCGATTTACTAAATATCGACCTACAATAATATAGAGTTGGAAATATCCAAGGTACAGAATATCGAGGTCAAGAATATCGTTGGACAGAATATCGACCCTAAGGTAAGTAATATCAATTTTTTTTATACCGATGTAAGTAATATTGAAGTTAGTAATATCGATATCATATATATATCGAGGTTATTAATCTCGATGTTACTAATATCGATATTTGTATTATTGTTATGTATTTTATTATGTACTTAATACGTATGTGTTATATGTTTTTTGCTAAGAATTTTGCTTGTTTTAAATTATACATGTTTTATTTTTATATATTAATAATGTCAATTTTATGTTTTAGTACCGGAGCGGGTTGTGGGTTTGTAGGGGAATAGGGTGGGAAGTAATTTAATTATATTAAATTAATTATTAATTTTTAGGAATTGTAAATTAATTTTAATTAATTTTTGCGTTTAAGTTCTGTAGCGGGTTGTGGGTTTATAGGGGACTTGGGTGGGAAGTAATTTTTTTGTAATTAAGAAATGATTTGTTTTTATTTATTGGTCTTGATAATTATTTTATTTTTAATTAATTATTAATTGGCAATTACTTATTTTAATTGGTAAATAATTTTTTTAATTGTAATTAATGTTTTGTAGGTCGATATTCTGTCAGTGATTCACATGGAATATTGATTTGGTCAAGGTTCTTCTATTCTTTGGATTTTATATCCATAATATAATCGAGTTTGTTTGAGGGGGACCTTAAACTTCCCTCAGAAGTGTCTCTGAAGAAAGCCTCAGCGTCTCTAGGAGTGGACAACCCATAGTCTCACCTATACGAGACACCAACTCTGGCATTAACTCTTTGCCGGTGTATCTTCCTTTTGGTCTTTGGGTACAGATTGCATCTCCTCTTCTCCAGATCTGAAAGAACCTGAAGTGCATCTCTACCTCACTGTAAGATTTATTTTTTACGGAGGCCAGTGTTTAAGGAGGGCAAGAACTTGACCACAATCGTCCTTAATCTCACCCCTTCACTCAAATCAAGTCTTGATTCTAGTGAGGGGATGTGGAACTATATGAGGCGACTGTATGCTGCCAGTTTTGATTGTGCCTCCCCATCCCGAAATGGAGCAACATGATCGTAAAAGGAACAAATCATTTTATTTATTTCATTTTAAAAGGTTTATATAGCACAAACATGACCCTCATGGGTATCAGAGCCCTGTTCTTTTGGTGTCAAATAATGTATAACAATTTTCTCTATTTTTTTAATTTGTGATTCACTTTATTGCTGTTTGTGTGCCGCATAAATACTTTACACATTGCCTCTTAGATAACCATGAATGCTTTTTTGCCAAATACCCAGGGTTAAACAGAGGCTGATTTATTGACTTTTTGTGGTGAAGCATGCCAAGTATGGTGGCTGTTGCTTGACCAGGGATATCACTCCAGTAAACCAAACAAATGAATTTCTCACAAGGATCATCCAATCCCTTGAATAGCATTTGGAGATCTGAGACCATTTTTCCAAGAATGTTCTTATCGCTACAAATAAAGCTGGAGCATTTCTCATTCTCAGGCCAGACGGTATCACTCCTGCCTTAAGATATTCCAACATCCACTATGCATGGGATTCTGTTATTTTACCCTTTTTCTTTAGTCATTAATTTCACCATTCACTGCTGTCTGCATTTATTAGAACTACCACATTTTTATAAGATGGTTGACTCTCCCATCTGATTATTAAATTCCTGTAGATCCAAAAGAGTTTATCGACTCAATTTCTACTTTTTGTGTTCTAATCTTCAAGCACCCCCTGGATTCTCGATAAGAAGGCAGGTGACAGGCTGTGCTAGTTATGTGTTTGCATCCGGCTCATGGTCCTGCCGCACTGTTCATAGCAGCAGCCCCTAGGTAATCTATTTCATTATCGCAGTCCCTGTTTACATTTCACTTTTGTGTTCATCTCGTAGTCCCTAAGAGCATTTGCATTTTTCATAGGGTTGTCACAAGGCTTGCTAGTGCCGGCAACCCCTAAACCCCCCTCTTGGCCTCCATGTGCTGCTGGTTACGCTGCATCTCTAGAGGACTCAGTCAGACAACAAACAGGATATCTTTGTAGCCTGTGGAACAGTTTGTGTTGAGGTACAGGACCTATATTCGCACAATGATGACCAATTAATGTGTTGTAGGAGAAAAGGCCACTTTATTAAGACAGGTTTGTTTTATCAACTCATAAATGTACATAACATAATATTTCAAAACCCCAGCTTCACTAATAAATTAAATTTCTGACATTCTCATCCCACCCTTGAAACTTCAAACTTGAGAAAGATTGCATCAACCAAAAAGCCCTGTCCTATCCCTTGTTTCCTTTCTTACTGCCTCACCGCCTTTTCTTCATATTCTCGAATGTCTTGATCACAACCCATCGATCAAACCCAAGTGAAGTTGCTTATTGTGTTTCATAGCCCCAGACGTTACTCTTCCCCTCCCATCTGATCTCCCCTACCCCCGAGGGATGGATACGCCCTTTCCAGACTCTTCAACCCCCCAAATAACCTCCACCCAGGAGAACCGATGAGCATTTTCCTGCCCCACTAATTATATGTGCGTTGAGATTTATTTATAGGTATACTCAGTGTACCCACAACGTTGGATCCACAGATTTCTCACAGCTGCAGAAGGTAATATGCTTGACCAAATCTTGATAAATGCTCACTGTCATTCTCTTTTATACTTTGATTTATTAGTATTAAAATACACTCTTTGTCGCACAATATACAAATTGCTCTATTCAGCTTATGCAGTGCTTTATCTATTGCAGAGTGATTATTTGCCCCCTCCAATACTTTCTGGGAAGGAATTCCGGCCTATCCATTGTTTCTTTAAAAGACGGAGATCTGCTTTCATTTGTTTAACCAGCATGAGGCTCAATAAATGTACCAGATAATTGTCTCCCAAATGTACCATCAATGAATATGGGCACCCTCTGTTGGAAAACAATTCTGGTAGCATTGGTAATAATTGTCCCCAGTGTATTCCACTCTTCCCCTTCCATACCACTTAGGGGCCATTTCCTCATTCCTTCATCGTACATCCTCGTACGTACGATGAAGTACGATCCGAAGCCATAGCAGATCTCCGTACGAATCGTACCAAACACCATTCGAGTAAAAAATACATACAATTTGTTTCCGTGTCACGCAGTACGCGCCGTCCGTACGTAAACAAGCAGCAGTTTCCGGCCCAGCAAGTACAATTCGTGTCAGCGGCAATCCGTACGACCCTTTTTCTACTGGAGCTGAAAACGTCCGTAAAGCAGAGTCCAAGCCGAACCGCACCCCCGGTATGCAACGTACACGCCGTGAACCCCATTGTCCGTGTCATCCCAGTCCTGTACGCCTATGACCTGGTGCACAGAAACCAACGATGGCGCAGACGGTGAGTACAACGTACCGCAACAACGGAAGTGTACTTGTACGGTGCGTCTTACACGCTGACCTATACCACCATTGCAGAAGAGATACGAGAAGCCCCACGCCATGCATGTTGGGGTACAGTGCATTTCATGCGCTAGCGTATGGCACCATTGCAATAGTGATACAAGCCACACACACGCCATGAATGTTGGGGTACAGTACGTTTCATGCGCTCGCGTATGGCACCATTGCAATAGTGATACGAAAGGCATACATGCCAGGAATGTTGGGGTACGGTGCGTGACATCTGAGGGGTGGGTGGAAATGACTCCCAGCAATGTCCAGACATATGAGGGGTGGGTGCAGAGGACTCCCAGCAGTGGCCAGAAATATGAGGGGTGGGTGCAGAGGACTCCCAGCAGTGGCCAGACATACGAGGGGTGTCTGCACAGGACTCCCAGCAGAGGCCAACAGTATGGGGTGGGTGCAGAGAACTCCCAGCAGTGGCCTGACATATGAGGGGTGTGTGCACCGAACTCCCAGCAAGGGGACAACAGTATGGGGGTGGGTGCAGAGGACTCCCATCAGTGTCCACATATATGAGGGGTGGATGCAGATGACTCCCAGCAGAGGCCAACAGTATGGGGTGGGTGCAGAGGACTCCTAGCAGTGTCCAGACATATGAGAGGTGGGTACAGTGGACTCCCAGCAGTGTACAGACATATGAATGGTGGGTGCAGAGGACTCCCAGCAGTGTCCAGACATATGAGGAGTGGGTGCAGTGGACTCCCAGCAGTGGCCAGACATATAAGGGGTGGGTGGATATGACTCCCAGCGGTGTCCATACATATGAGGGGTGGGTGCAGAGGACTCCCAGCAGTGGGCAGACCGTATGGGGGTGGAGACAGAGTACTCCCAGCAGTGTACAGACATATGAGGGGCGGGTTCAGAGAACACCCTGCATAGGCCAACAGTATGGGGTGGGTGCAGAGGACTCCCAGCAGTGTCCAGACATATGAGCGGTGGGTGGATATGACTCTCAGCAGTGTCCAGACATATGAGGGGTGGGTGCAGAGGACTCCCAGCATAGGCCAACAGTATGGGTGCAGAGGACTCTCAGCAGTGTCCAGACATAAGACGAGTGGGTGCAGAGGACTCCCAGCAGTGGCCAGACATACAGTGGGTGGGTGCACCGGGCTCCTGGCATTGGCCAACAATATGGGGGTGGGTGCAGAGGACTCCCATCAGTGTACAGACATATGAGGGGTGGGTGCAGAGGACTCCCAGCATAGGCTAACAGTATGGAGGTGGGTGCAGAGGACTCCCAGCAGTGTCCAGACATATGAGGGGTGGGTGCAGAGGACTCCCAGCAGTGTCCAGACATATGAGGGGTGGGTGCAGGGTACTCCCAGCAGTGTCTAGATATATGTGGGGTGGGTGCAGAGGACTCCCAACAGAGGCCAACAGTATGGGGGTGGGTGCAGAGGACTCCCAGCAGTGTCCAGACATATGAGGGGTGGGTGCAGGGGACTCCCAGCAGTGTCCAAACATATGAGGGGTGGGTGCAGAGGACACCCAGCATATGCCAATAGTGTGTGGGTGGGTGCAGAGGACTCCCAGCAGTGGCCAAACGTATGAGGTGTGAGTGCAGAGGAATCCCAGCAGTGGCCAGACATATGATGGGTGTGTGCACAGGACTCCCAGCAGAGGCCAACAGTATGGGGGTGGGTGCAGAGGACTCCCAGCAGTGGCCAGACATATGAGGGGTGGGTGCAGAGGACTCCCAGCAGAGGCCAACAAATGGGGGTGGGTCCCAGTAGTGTCCAGATATATGAGGGGTGGGTGCAGGGGACACCCAGTGGTGTCCAGAAATATGAGGGGTGGGTGCAGAGGATCCTCAGAATAGGCCAACAGTATGGGGGTGGGTACAGAGGACTCCCAGCAGTGGCCAGGCATATGAGGGTTGTGTGCACAGGACTCCCAGCAGAGGTCAACAGTATGGGGGTGGGTGCAGAGGACCCCCAGCAGTGGCCAGACATATGAGGGGTGGGTGCAGAGGACTCCCAGCAGTGGCCAGACATATGAGGGGTGGGTGCAGAGGACTCCCAGCATAGGTCAACAGTACGGGGGTGGGTGCAGAGGACTCCCAGCAGTGTCCAGACATATAGGGAGTGTGTGCAGAAAACTCCCATCAGTGTCCAGACATATGATGGTTGGGTGCAGGGGACTCCCAGCAGAGTCCAGACATATGATGGATGGGTGCAGAGGACTCCCAGCAGAGGCCATCAGTAGGGGGTGGGTGCAGAGGACTCCCAGCATAGTCCAACAGTTTGGGGGTGGCTGCAGAGGACTCCCAGCAGTGTACAGACATATGAGGGGTGGGTGCAGAGGACTCCCAGCATAGGTCAACAGTATGGGGGTGGGTACAGAGGACTCCCAGCAGTGTCCACACATATGAGGGGTGTGTGCAGAGGACTCCTAGAAGTGTCCAGCCATATGATAATTGGGTGCAGGGGATTTCCAGCAGAGTCCAGACATATGAGGGGTGGGTGCAGAAGACTTCCAGCAGAGGCCATCTGTATGGGGATGGGTGCAGAGGACTCCCAGCATAGGCCAACAGTATGGGCGTGGGTGCAGAGGACTCCCAGTAGTTTACATACATATGAGGGGTGGGTGCAGAGGTCTCTCAGCATAGGTCAACAGTATGGGGGTGGGTGCAGAGGATTCCCATCAGTGTCCAGACATATGAGGGGTGTGTGCAGAAGACTCCCAGCAGTGTCCAGACATATGATGGTTGTGTGCAGGGGACTCCCAGCAGAGGCCAGACATATGAGGGGTGGGTGCAGAGGAATCCCAGCATAGGCCAACAGTATTGGGGAAGGTGTAGAGGACTACCAGCAGTGGCCAGACATATGAGGTGTGGGTGCAGAGGACTCCCCGCAGTGGCCAGACATATGAGGGGTGTGTGCACAGAACTTCCAGCATGGGCCGACAGTATGGGGGTAGGTGCAGAGGACTCCCAGCAGTCGCCAGACATATGAGAGGTAGGTACAGAGGACTCCCAGCAGTGGCCAGAAATATGAGGGGTGGGTGCAGAGGACTCCCTGCAGAGGCCAACAGTATGGGGGTGGGTGCAGAGTACTCCCAGCAGTGTCTAGACATATAAGGGGTGGGTGCAGAGGACTCTCAGCAGTGTCCAGACATTTGAGGGGTGGGTGCAGGGGACTCCCAGCATAGGCCAACAGTATGGGGGTGGGTGCAGAGTACTCCCAGCAGTGTCTAGACATATAAGGGGTGGGTGCAGAGGACTCTCAGCAGTGTCCAGACATATGAGGGGTGGGTGCAGGGGACTCCCAGCATTGTCCAGACATCTGAGGGGTGGGTTGATATGACTCTCAGCAGTGTCCAGACATATGAGGGGTGGGTGCAGAGGACTCCCTGCAGAGGCCAACAGTATGGGGGTGGGTGCAGAGTACTCCCAGCAGTGTCTAGACATATAAGGGGTGGGTGCAGGGGACTCTCAGCAGTGTCCAGACATATGAGGGGTGGGTGCAGGGGACTCCCAGCATTGTCCAGACATCTGAGGGGTGGGTTGATATGACTCCCAGTAGTGTCCGGACATAAGAGGGGTGGGTGCAGAGGACTCCCAGCAGAGGTGAATAGTATGGGGTGGGTGCAGAGTCTGCCAGTAGTGTTCAGACATATGAGGGAGGTACAGAGGACTCCCAGCAGTGCTCAGATATAGGGGGTACATCATCATCAGCATACCACAACTACATGGGGGTATGTGCACATCCCTAACTGGTGACTTTCATGATAGTGCCATAGCAACACATCACTTACAGCAGTGTCTCACTCCATGGAGGATGGATTTCTGTCACACACTGCATGAAACACCACATGTGGGTGTAATGTCAAGTTTCACATGCATACCCACCCATGGAGGTTGCTGGCTAAATACACACCATATCATCATGACAACCAAACAAACAAAGAGAGCGAAAGGGAACACACACAGTCACGTGCATCCCAGGGCTGATATGAATGTCCAGGTGGTGGTCAGACCACCAAGATGTAGTCTCTCATGGAAGGAATATGGTTGAAAACCCTTAGGTACAATGCTCAAAATTGTGAGTCATGTGCCCAAATACCCTACAGAACAATTCTCAACATAGGGGTAGGCTGTGATAACACACATGCATAGCAGCAAAAAGGGTGAATGTGTCCATAAAGGCATTTGTACATACTCAAAACACAAGTACAGTGAGTAGCATGGATGGCACAGACAAATGAGCATTAGACATCTGTGAGCAGGCATGGCCAATGCTGAAGGGAACCATCATCAAAAAAGGAAATGTGCACACATGTCAGCGCAACAATTGTGCAACTGTCTGCAGTGAAGATCTCAGGTGTCACAGAGGAAGGAACGCTCCTTGGGACAATGTCTATAGCCAAACTGAACCCACACACCCAATGATTAATTGCAGAGACATTGTGATGGCACACAGATACCATGGTCCACCTCATGACCATCAACAAAAAACATCTTTCAGAACCCCAAAACATTACCAGGGCACCAACTCCAGGGTCCTCATCACCAACTTCAAGTACCTGAAATGCAATAGTGTATAATGCAAAATAAAAGGCTTTATTCAGCTGTAAATGACTTCGCACTGAGGGCAGCAGGGGAGACAGGGGCAGGGGCTGCGAAGCTTGGGCCAAAGGAGACATGGGGGGCTGCACGGACAGAAGGGACCGGAGCCACTGGGAGGGTGGAGATGGTTCTGGAGGAGGCGGTGACAGACACAGTGTTGCTGCCAGGTGTTGCGGTGTATTCCCCCTCCTCCTGGGAGTCAGAAGCAGACCCATCTGCGTGGTAGGAAGTGTCGCCCTCAAGTGGTCCGCAGGCTGACTCCCCTCACCCTCCATGCCACTGGCTCCCTCCGACTCCTCATTGACGGTGGCACTGTGGCTGGGTCCCTCCTCTTGGTCCGTGCAGCTGTCTCTTCCTGTCTCTGTTGATGATGCTGTGTGCAAGTAGAAGAAACAGAAATGTATCAGTCACCTGTACACATCTGACACATAAGCACAAAACCAATAGGTCACACTGCAAATCATGCCATGCATCATGAGTAACAGCCAGATAGCTCTGCACATATTTAAGACTCGTACTGCCCAGTTGTTATAGACACAATGCTACTTGGAAACAAGGATCCAAAGAACACACCAGGCCACAACTTGAATGAGAATTACACAGAGAAGCTACTGTTTGTTTACAGGAGAGCAGATCAATACAATGAAGTGATACCACCTCAAGTACACATAAAAATTAACAGTAGTGGTGCCCCTCAGGAAAAACTAACCCACCTCACTCCCCAACATGATACCACACTCAGAGCACTGTAAGTACATTGGTGAAAAAATCAGTGTAAATAAATGTTGGCATCTCGGGACTCACCACACTTTACACAATCAACATGTTTTGAATGTGGTATTCACCATCTTGTGAAGACAACACATATTTGCCTGCATGACAGATGTCTCACAATGAAATGCACACAAAAAAGATTTACACATTCTTTGAAACTGCTGGCACCCTTAAGATAAAATACTGTTAGAAACAAATGGCGTTGCAGATTTGCCATATACATGGTCCAATGGAGGTCTTGATGGCTTGACACTCATTAGTTTGTACAATTGACAACAAAGGAGTTTCAAGACCTCAAGACCACCTTGGGGACATGTATATGGAGATCAAGGCGCACCATTAATCACTAACACTGGTCTCTTTAAAAAGTGGCCTGCTTCTTTCAAAAAAGTTGAAATGTCGTTTTGTGTGCACTACCTTGTGAGACAACTATCATGCAGGCACAATTCATCATAATAACACATTCAAAACATGAACAACTTTTAACAAGTCTTGTGAGTGCCAAGGTACAATCATTTATGTGACACTACTTGAAATATTTCAGTCTTCACATGGGCATCTTTTCCCTGATGACACAGTTGCTTGCACATAATACCTACTGGCTGTCATGTGAAGTGGCACACATGTCCCAAATCAGGACAGGACAATGCTTAAACTAATGGGCCTGCAATTGTGATGACCAAAATCATTGCTGCATTGTGGACACACCGTTATCCCCAGGCAAAATGTCAACACAGAAGAGTGCACACTAAGACAAAACAGCGTTGCATCAGAACTACATACATGTGGCAAAAATGTATGAGGCAGAATCATGTCTGGAACCAAATGACATCAGCTGCCAAGCCACAAATGAAATCACTGGCCACCATCACAGGGGCCGTGCATGATGAAACATTGATCAGCCAATTCACACCCACAGGTCAGACCTGGCAAGGCTAAATCAGGTAGGCCCATGTAGACCTCTCATGCACAACACCCCCATCCCTCAGTCAAGGTGATTGATACAGCTCAAGAAGTGAGACCTCTGAATCAGGGTAACAAAAACTGTGCAGCAGCAATTCTAAAAGTAACCCAAGCTCACCTCTTGAGGCTGGGAATACATATTACTCACAAAAAACCAACAAGAGATTTTTGTGAATAGGCACACAGGCACTGCCCAGTGTGAGTATGCACAAGCCAAATCTTGTATCCATGTCCAATGGACACATGTAGCAGACACAGGAAAAATATAAACTATGCCAGGAAACAATACCACAGAGGCAGACCCATGATGAACCCACATAGAATGGGCACAGTGTTGGATGACACACATGATTAGGAGGCCAAGGTGTCTCGGGGGACTATAGTGGGCACACTGAGTCGTGGGTCTAGAATGAGCTGACTGTACCATGAGTAACTGTCGTGGCACTATGCATATCTCACACTGATGTACATCATGTCTGAGAACACAAGGTGGGTCATGCATGCTGCAAGCGTGTGCAGTTGAAACCTCACACTCCTATGTTGAGACTCATCATCAGTGCAAACAAATATGAAGCCCAAACACAGTGCACAGCTCATGGCACAGGCAAGGTCCCAACCCATGTCACAGACCACCCTCCCACATGATGCGGAAATCAATGTGCATTCTTATTTTCTTGCACCCCAGATGAGCATGTGCAAATGTGATTACACACAGACCAGGGGACACATGTTAAGGAGGGGAAGGGATGAAACTGAGCAACAGGTGACTATGGGGAATCGAAAAGACACTGCACATATAACCAGTCTGACCAGACACCCCAACTGTGGGAGTGTAGCCAGGCTTCAGAGCACTTCAGACCTGACGGCCCTGACAATGTCCATCCAGATTACCCCCTTCTCGTAGGCAGTTACCTGTCAGGAAGACAAAGTGAAACAAGATCACTACACCTTCTCCATGTCCCAGGGACACACACTTGCACACCATTTATAATGTGAACAGGGCATAGGATGGTGACAGGACTTGCATCATTGTCCCTGTGAATTAGGCCTGTGGGCAAGCCCCAATGCACTACATGGCATTGAAGGCCAACAGATGGAGTAACGGGTTCAACAGACTCACAGATCATGGCACACACTGGGCAACACATGCAACTGCAGAGTTTGGGACAGCACGTGCAAAGCAGTCACACATCCCACTCCACGTAAGAACCCTCAGCAGACTAGACAGACACACCCTGGCACAGATCACTCGCCTGTCACTGACAACAATGGATGCAACCCTCACTTTGCACATGTGCCACTTGCCAGTGGGGTGTCACAGGTGCCGTGCTAGCTTTGCAAGTCAGGCACACAGCACTGCTTACTTGTCACATCAGATGGCTACAGCTGCTGCATACGCCATGCAGCAGTGGTGCAACACATCACATACACACTCACCCAGATAACAAGGCACATTCACACACTTCAATGTCCATGAGGTTAAACACATCATTTGGACAATCTCACCACATGTCCCCTCAAGTCAAAAACATCTGTGAGTAAAGTCACCTGTCACTCCTGTGAGAACACTGTTCCACCTCAGGACATTTGGGAATAAAGCCACCAATGTCTGGCATGGCTGAATGTGTCATTCACTATGCAGTACATGTCACAGTAAGCACTATGCAATTGAGGAGTGAACACACATGAACTACATCCTGCTCTGCATGAGAGACACCACCATGTACACCTCCGGGACTCGCTCACAACCACACTGCATGTCTGTCCCACCAATAACAATGCCTGTTGTGACACTCACACAACAGGTACACAGTCAAAGGTAGTGGAGTCAGCACTCACCTGCTCCTCTGGCCTCCCATACAGCTTGCTGTACTGTGGGAGAAGGGCATCCATCAGGGCCTGGTTTTCCTCCTCAGTGAAGGCTGGGGCCCTCTCCATAGTATGAGCCATGAAATGCCAGAGGATGCAGAGGCAGCAGCAGTGTGGTCCACTCCAATGTTGTGCAGGCAAGTGCCCTCTCTGGGGTTCTTGCTGCCTTAAATCAATGCTGATGAGGGGCTTTCGGTTCGAGGAGTACAGAGTGATAGGTCAGATTTGTTCGCATCGTACGTTTCCTCCAATCCCTTTAAACATACAGCTCTGACACGCATTCGCATCATTTAAAATTTGAGCTTCAGCTACACAATCATTTTGCAACATTGTATATTTTTGCCCCACTGACTTTTGCAGCGCACCTGTAGCACACCCTCAAATCTCAGTATCCATGACAACCAGGATGCATTCAGGGCCTACTACTCGTCCCCTAGGTGTTCCCAAAGTTTTTTTGAGATCCACACACGTGTACGGTGTGTTTCACGCACTTGTGTAGGGCACGATTCCAATAGTGAGACGATGCGCACACACGCTCGGAAAGTAGGGGTACGGTGCGATCGCGTATGGCACGATTCCAAAAGTGAGACGATGCTCAGACACTCTCGAAAAGAAGGGATACAGTGTGATCGCATATGGAATGATTCCAATAGTGAGACGATGCGCACACACGCACGGAAAGTAGGAGTATGGTCCGATCGCGTATGGCACGATTCCAATAGTGAGACGATGCGCACACACGCACGGAAAGTAGGGGTAAGGTACGATTGCGTATGGCACGATTCCAGTAGTGAGACGATGTGCTCACATGCATGGAAAGTAGGGGTATGGTGCGATCGCGTATAACACGATTCCAATAGTGAGACGATGCGCACACATGCACGGAATGCATGGATATGGTGCATTTCACACGCTGATGCGAATACAGGGGTATGGTGCATTTTCACACAGTGTGTTTCACACGCTGTGGTGAATGCAGGGATACGGTGCATCTTACACAGTGCCTTTCACACGCTGATGCGAATGCAGAGATACGGTGCATTTTACACGGTGCGTTTCACACGCTGTAGTGAATGAAGGGGTACGGTGCATTTTACACAGTGCGTTTCACACGCTGGAGTAAATGCAGGGGTACGCTGCATCTTACACGGTGTGTTTCACACACTGTAGTGAATGCAGGGGTACGGTGCAGCTTGCAAAGTGCGTTTCACACGCTGATGTGAATGCAGGGGTGCGGTGCATTTTACAGGGTTCTTTTCACACACTGTAGTGAATGCAGGGGTACGGTGCGTCTTACACAGTGCATTTCGCATGCTGTAGTGAATGCAGGGGTACGGTGCATTTTACACAGTGCATTTCACACGCTGTAGTGAATGCAGGGATACAGTGCATCTTACATAGTGCATTTCACACGCTAATGCGAATGCTAGGGTACGGTGCATTGTACATGGTGTGTTTCACACACTGTAGTGAATGCAGGGCTACGGTGCATTTTACACGGTGCGTTTCACATGCTGTAGTGAATGCAGGGGTACGGTGCATTCCACACACTCACGTATGGCACCATTACAATAGTGATACGAGGCGCACACATGGCAGAGATGTAGGTGTACGTTTCGTACAAGGATGTCTATCAAGTTATAGTCATTGCATACTTACATGAGCAGGTCCTAGGTGTGGCAGGCAGTGATATAGCACAGGGCATCTGATCTTGTTGCACAATCAATGTGTGATGACCGTTTGACACATGTCATGTGTGATGGGGCACTATGTGGTACACATCACCTTCACACTTGTCCCATATGTATCATTATGCAGATGTTGTCATGCACATCAACACTGGGATGGCACAGTCATCACTATGGGCACCTGTCTCATGATGCCAAGGACCGGCGCACTTTGCCACTTGACATTTCACGGTCACCATGACCCTATGTGACTATGTCCGGTGTGTCTTGTTAAAGATTGAGCTTGCTGTTTGTGTTCCGTAAACTTCATCTGCTGTTGGTGCATCTAACATGGGTCTGTGTTGAGATGGGAATGGTTTCACATGTACGCATATCATGCCACATGTGCATTCCCACGGCTTTTGGGTCTGATGGCATAATACATCATTTATTCCCAGGCATACATGTCTGCATCGTGACAATGGCTGTGTTGTTTTGGTGTCTCATGCACACCTTAATCACAATGTGTTTGATATGTACATTTGGCATTCCCTGTGACCTGTGCGTGTGCCTTGCAATGAGCTGTCTGGATGGGATGACAACCTTCCACTGCAGGTTTGGTGACATGTGTCACTCCAGTGATATCTCGTGCTGTTCACTCAGACCAGCCCAGCAGCTCATTTGAGGGCATGTCATGTTTATTTGTCAATCAACAGGTGTATCTGGGTTTTTGTAGGATTGCCAGCAAGCTGGCATATGTGTCCTGGATGTATTGCACATGCCACACTCCAAAGTGTCCTGATGTCTAATAGCAGTTTTGCATGTGCTATGTACATTAATATCGATGTTGGCTGACAGTTATTCTCCATTCTTCCCAAATATGTCCTGCAGGAACGTGCCTGCATCCGACATTACATATTCACTCAACAATTGATTCAGGACTTGACGAACAGGCTGGAACCACATCTCCAACCGCGACACAGGTATCCTACTGCGCTGACCCCCTAGCTAAAGGTGATGGCAGCCCTCCATTTTTTTTGCTACAGGTACGTTTCAATTAACCATAGCTGATGTCGGTGAAATGTCACAGATCATGTTCAGCCGTGTCCTGCGTGATGTTTTAGCAGCCATGTTGGAGCACATTGATGCATTTATCAAATTTCCTGCTCCTGAAGAGTTGACAAATGTCAAGGGTAAATTCTATGCCCTGGGAGGGATGCCACATGTCATTGGGTCCATTGGTGGGACACATGTGGCTTTGGTGCCAACACAGGCTCAGGAGCAGGCTTACCGCAACAGGAAACATTATTATTCAATAAATGCCCTGGTGGTGTGTCTTGCTAACAAACTGATTTCCCATGTTTGTGCATGTTTTCCAGGATCCGCACACGATGCATTCATCATGAGGCTTAGCAGGGTGCCACGAATGATGCTGCAGTTGCGCAATGATCGGGCATGTCTTGTTGGTGGGTAAACTCTGTTTGTCCAGTGTGTTTCAGTATCTTTTGCTCTTACTTGCATGATGTATCTTTGTACGTGACTCGGGATATCCCAACATGCCATGATTAATGACACCTCTCCGCAACCCAAGAACAGCAGCAGATCAGCGGTACAATAATGCACACGGGCAGACCAGGCATGTGATTGAGCGGACGTTTGGCCTCCTGAAGAGCTGCTTCCGGTGCCTCGATAAGACTGGCGGATGCCTCCCATATGCCCCGGCCACGGTCTGTAATATCTTCATCGTGTGCTGCATGATGCACAACATGGCAGTTGAGAAGGCAGTGCCACTCATCCTGGATCCTGAGGAGCAGGAACATCCACCCGCTGAGGATAAAGGGCTTGGTCACGATGCAAGTGATGAGGAGGAGGAGGAGGAGGATAATGTCCGGAGTCAGCTCATACGCAAATTCTTCTCATAATTGTGAGTCACTAGGAATGAGTGTGCAAGCTTGTAGCATTGAGTGGCATGTGTTGCAATGTGTGTGTCCAGCTGACTGTATGCAAATTAACTTTGATATGTGTTCTGATGTGTCATGCAAGTGCTGATGTCTTGCCACACAAAAATGCGCAATGACTTAGCATAAAATTTACATGTGTACTACATTGTTCCTGTTTTGTACATGCAAAACACCCAAGAGCAGACCAGGTCAGGAAATGGTGTATAACTACCACAGCTACTGTGAAGCAAAATAGGTGGATGCGTTGAACAAGTTGTTGAAAACAGCGACTGTTGATAACAGAAGGCTACAGCAATTTCCATCAGACCCCCGCATGGTGGAGTATTACATCATGTGGAAATTGCTGATCATACCATGCCGAATCCGACCGTAAAGTGCCGGTACGGACAAGATGTCAAGAGTTCTCCTAATAACGTACATCCTAGAGTGGTATGAATTCAAAAAAGTGCAGTGCTTATATGATGATGGTGAATAAAAATGGCTACTCAGACTCCAGGCAGCGTTTGGACAGGAGGCTAAGTGTCAAGGATTAAAAACACGCCAGGTAGTGGAGTTGACCTATGGCGCTGTGCAGTACGGTCGACATGTTTCAGCCTGTTGGACATTTAGCCCGGCTTTCTTCAGGACCTTAGATTAAAATAGCTACTGCAGTCACATATGATATCTGGCATAACAAGTAACAAGAATGTACATCTATATCATGAACTTAGATACTTAAGTTTCCACTAAGAGGGAAGATATGCGTCTTCTTCCCAGCTTTGTGTGGGTGATGACCTCACATCACCCGGCGACCGCTCGGGAGTGCGAGGCCCCGCTCTGTCCGTCGGTGCCCTGAAACCGGTAACGAGCGGAAGTGGAGGTCATGCCCATGTCTTTAGCAAAGGTTGTTTACGGTGAGCACTTGTGTTTCTGTCATTCCCAGGATGCTGTGCCTGTTGTCTGTTCATGTCATCTTAGTCCTCCTGCCATTCCTCATGATGATTGTAACATGGGCCAAATGAGCGTTCCATGCACGGACATGTGTAAATGTCAGTTCGGGTAAAAGATCCAAACAGGCTGTTTGTGGTTGGTATGGTTTGGGAATGTGTGGGAACTGGTTCTGTGCATGTTGTAGTACCATTCATACATGTCTCATCACTATGCATCAAATTACATGTTGCACCACTCCCATGACAGGACAGTCACCCTTCTTGACAGTCATCTGTTGTGGAGTTTTGACTCTGGTGAAGGCATCAATGTGTGTAAACCTTGACCCTGACACATTGCGGATACCATGGGTTGACATTGTGTGGGACATCGCAACCACAGGCTCTATGGGAATTGCAACCTCACTGTGTACAGCAGGATGTGTTTGGATCATCTACTGAATCTTGTGTGCCACTACAGTTCGATTTACAATCAACTATGTTGTGAAGGTGTGGACCAGCGTATGTCCCACATGTTCTGTCAAATGTCCTGTTTGTTTGTTCGTATGGATGCATTGCCCCTTGTGTCAGTATGTCATGTCACTGTCATGTCTCTTCCTCAGGGCTGGTGGAGAACACTGCTTTGCAAGCCTTCTCGGTAAGTTGATGTTAACTTTCTATTCCCATGATGCCAGGAATGTTGAGCTGATGACGTCACCACATGTACTGTAGCAAATGTTAACGCTTCCGTGGCACCAGTGGAGAGACTTTAATCCCAGGATTCTCTTGTGGCGTGCTGCATATTCTGGTCACGGTAGGGGTGGTTTTGTGCCATTGCTCCTCATTACTCTCTGTTGAGTTCCGGCGCAGCAGCTTGTTATGTTAGGTATTTCAAAGCCCAGTTGGACGAGCCAATGACTGGCTCTTGCAGGGCCTGCTTGTGTTTACCTAATTCCCTCCCTCATTGGATGAGCTTCTTAAGGCTCTTGTGAGTGATGTGTAATTTCCCTTCTTGACCCTCACTGATTCCTAGGGGTAACTACAGATTTTGCCTTTGTGTGAGTAGCACTGCAACGCATTAGAATTTCTGTTTATTGGAGAATTATTCATACACTGTGATTTCCTTGATAACCGCATGGCTCTAATCGCATTGAAGCAGCCTGCAGAACGTTATGCCCCTTTCATTTAGATGCAAAACTCTGCTACCTTTTATGTGTCCGTGTTCAACCCTCAGATCTAGTGTCATTTTCATTACTAGCTACAATGGCTGTTGTTTTCCTTTACCGGTGTAACTGTTAAAGTATAGGTCCTGAGGTATTCTGTGATTCAGTGACAAGAAGTGTTGAATCATTATGCTTGTCTACCTTTGTTTCAGATCTCTGGGCCCGATTCACAGAATGAACTTAAGACTCAATCCTAAACTTAATACTATTTTGGTATTCACAGATTGCAATTACTACTTTTGGTTTGTCTTAAGACAAACTTAAACAAAATCCTAACTTCTGTGAATACCAAAAGTAGTAAGTGCATTCTGTGAATGCCAAAAGTAGTAAATGCCTTCTGTGAATACCAAAATAGTAGTAAGTTTAGGACTGAGTCTTAAGTTCATTCTGTGAATCGGGCCCAATAACATTACAGGTATACTCATTGCATGACTGTTATATTCTTCACAGCAATGACACTGGTCATTGA
Source organism: Lissotriton vulgaris (assembly GCF_964263255.1). Taxonomy (NCBI): domain Eukaryota; kingdom Metazoa; phylum Chordata; class Amphibia; order Caudata; family Salamandridae; genus Lissotriton; species Lissotriton vulgaris. The sequence continues at coordinate 222,142,398 of NC_141685.1, forward strand.
CAACAGCTAAAGCAGCATTGCCTCAATACAAACTTGATCCATTTGTGTAGAAAATGTGTTCCCCACAGTACAATGTGCCTCATTACTGTCACCGCAGATCTTTGCCAGTTTGAATGTGTCATCTATGGCATAAGTTACAAAGATTGTGCATATGGAAGAATGTGTACTGTGGCAACATGCATGCAGTTTATCATGGATAATGATCCATATTGTGCATGAAGTACATGGTTGTGTATGTATTGTTGCAGCTTGCTACGCACAACGGGCAGGCAACACCTGCTGACGCTGTGTGTCCTGTGCGCAACTTGTCCTTTTGGTGCTTGGTCCTGTGCCCATCATATTTGGTGATTGTTCATCCATTTTCTTCCAGTGACCCATGAGTAACCAGACACTCCTTCCTTTCCATACACCTGTTACATTGTGTCTTTCACACCTCCATGTCTTTGTGTGCTTCTTTTTGCCTGGTGTCTCACCCCTTCCGCCGTCATGTGTTCACTCATTCCTGCTGCTGCCTCCCCTCCGGCACCGCACCAACGAGTGCCCTGATTGTGCAACACACACCTCCCAGATGCTCCTCCCTCCCTCCACCCATTATTAATGCAAACAGCAGCTTGTCAGTGCCACTGTTGCTCCACCTCGGTGCCAAAGGCAGGACCGTCAGCGCCTGCAACGTGCACAGTGCAAGACCCTCTGGTCCTTCCATGATGCAGGTAACACAGCAGACTCATGCCCCAGCCACCCTCCAATCAGTGAACACCAGACAATCATCCACCTGCTATCAGGCAACCCCTAAGTGCACCCATGACGGCTTTGCAGGCTGTGTGTGCAACTCCTACTGCCAACACCGTGCCGCCCCGCATAACAGACCATGTCCGTACAACCAGGTCATGTGCCTCCTACTGCACACCAGCTACATCCACCGGCACGCCATTGGACTCTGTTACCTCATCAACACAACAGCCCCACACATCGCTTTCATTACAGTAACCTGATTGAACGCATCCTCAGCACACTACTTCAACATTGCCATCACAGACGGATATGAGATCACCCGCAGGGACCGCAGCAACAATCCAGGAGGATTAATTACAATTCTTTCTGAAGTACACCCTCAGAGTCACAGCAAACACCAAGGACACACTCAGCATAGTGAAACATCTGCACTTCAGGTTTCACGCCTACCCCCTGACCACCCCCAGTCTACTATCGTCTACAGAGCTCCTGGACTATACCCACAAGTCTGCTAAACCATCGAAAATTATATTAATTGTCATTTATTGAGCGCACATCTAACCCAACGGGGTGTCCCAGCACTGTAGTGGGCAGAAAATGAGGCAGCATACGGAGGTGCAACTAATCAAGCAGGCTAAATAGCAAGGTGTTAAGGGCTTTGCGAGACTCATATTCAGACAGAATCATACGCAGCGGAAGAGGTAGCTTAGTCCAACATTGGGTGGATCCTACCTGAAAGGTTTCACCTCCTGATCTAGGTTTTGCAAACCAAGGACTAATGAGCAAGTGTTTGTCATTGTAACATAGAAATCGTGATTGACAATAGCGACGGAGTCTCGTCCTAAGGTAGACCGGACCACGGCCTTGTCCTGCCCTAAAGGCGAGTGTCAGCGCAATGAAATCTATTTGTGTAGCCATGAGCAGCCAATGGAGTAGTCTAAGATACGGGGAGAGATGTTGTCAAAGTGAGACTCCACATACCAGGCGGGCAGCAGCGTTTTGAACTGTCTGCAATATAAGGAGCAAGCCTAATTTGAGACCCACGTATGAGCCTTATGCGTAGTCAAAATGGGAGGTTATCAGTGCGTGAACCACCGTTTTCTGTGTTATCTTGTGCAGATAGTTAATAAATCTCTTGATGATTTTAATCTTGCCAAAATAAGCAGCACACACCTCTTCTACCTGTGGGGCAAGGGATAGCTGACTGTCCCATCTAACTGCCAGAGTCCTGACCAAGTCCTTGTGTGGCATAGCAATGGCTAGTTCCTCTGGCCACCACAGATTGGAAGAGAGGGGAGGAGGTCGGTTAAAAGAATAGGAGCTAGATGTTATCTGGATTAAGTTTCAAGAAATTGTGGTCCATCCAAGCCACAAAAATCTAGAGACAATTTTTGAGTGGGTCAAAATTTGCGGCACACACAGCATTTGAGGTGAATAGAAGCTGAAGATCATCAGCATATAATATGATTTTGACTGCAGACATGGCAATTGATTCAGCCAGTGGGGTTGAGTAAATATTAAAAGTCAGAGGGCTCAGAGTAGAGCCCTGCGGCACCCACCACTTCAGTGGTTTGACTGGGGAGATGAATGGATAGGTCCGGACCTGCTGTGTGCGGTCAGATAGTAAGGACGATATCCAATTCAGCACTGAGCCCCCCACGCCTATGGTCTTAAGGTGGATCTGAAGAATGGGATGGTTGACGGTGTCAAATGCTGTAGACAAGTCTAACAGCACCAACACTGCCTTAGAACCTCCGTCGACTGCCCAGCGTATAGAGTCTGCCATTTCAATGAGGGCCGACTCCGTACTATAGCCGGGAGGGAAGCTGGATTGTGAGTCGTGAAGGAGGCTATTGTCTTCAACAAAGACCATCAGTTGCTGCCATAATACATTCACTGAAATCTTGGCCGGAGCTGGTAAAAGAGAGTTAGGTCTATGATTGCAAGGAGATTCAGGATCTGCATTGGCTTTCCTTAACATGGGCTGGAGGAATGTGTGTTTCCACGCATCCCTATTGGAGCCCAATCTGAATGAAAGGTTCCAGATGGTATTTAAATGGTGATTGTGAATATTAGCAAGGATGTTGGGAGGGGAACCGGATTTACACATCTGCAATTTGAGCAGAGAGGCTTCCTATGAAATTGTGGCACAGAGCTGGGAAACGGCTTTACTGATTGGTCTTCAGACATTGGGCAACTACATCAGCATGCAGGCCCTCACCTACACAGACTACATGGGTCAGGGGGAAAGCAACTCCTGACTGGAGGACAACCACACCACCATCCTGCACTGGTACATCAACATTTGCATCCAAACTACTAAATAGATGTACTGCACATCATTACTGGCACTAGGCACCTTGTGTTTATAGTTACAATTTATTATAACTAAATATTAGCCGTTTATGTACGTAGCAATGCATCCAAACTACTAAAAAAATGTACTGAACATCATTACTGGCACTAGGCACCTTGTGTTTATAATTACAATTTATTATAATTTATTCTTGTGCAGATAGTTAATAAATCTCTTGATGATTTTAATCTTGCCAAAATAAGCAGCACACACCTCTTCTACCTGTGGGGCAAGGGATAGCTGACTGTCCCATCTAACTGCCAGAGTCCTGACCAAGTCCTTGTGTGGCATAGCAATGGCTAGTTCCTCTGGCCACCACAGATTGGAAGAGAGGGGAGGAGGTCGGTTAAAAGAATAGGAGCTAGATGTTATCTGGATTAAGTTTCAAGAAATTGTGGTCCATCCAAGCCACAAAAATCTAGAGACAATTTTTGAGTGGGTCAAAATTTGCGGCACACACAGCATTTGAGGTGAATAGAAGCTGAAGATCATCAGCATATAATATGATTTTGACTTCAGACATGGCAATTGATTCAGCCAGTGGGGTTGAGTAAATATTAAAAGTCAGAGGGCTCAGAGTAGAGCCCTGCGGCACCCACCACTTCAGTGGTTTGACTGGGGAGATGAATGGATAGGTCCGGACCTGCTGTGTGCGGTCAGATAGTAAGGACGATATCCAATTCAGCACTGAGCCCCCCACGCCTATGGTCTTAAGGTGGATCTGAAGAATGGGATGGTTGACGGTGTCAAATGCTGTAGACAAGTCTAACAGCACCAACACTGCCTTAGAACCTCCATCGACTGCCCAGCGTATAGAGTCTGCCATTTCAATGAGGGCCGACTCCGTACTATAGCCGGGAGGGAAGCTGGATTGTGAGTCGTGAAGGAGGCTATTGTCTTCAACAAAGACCATCAGTTGCTGCCATAATACATTCACTGAAATCTTGGCCGGAGCTGGTAAAAGAGAGTTAGGTCTATGATTGCAAGGAGATTCAGGATCTGCATTGGCTTTCCTTAACATGGGCTGGAGGAATGTGTGTTTCCACGCATCCCTATTGGAGCCCAATCTGAATGAAAGGTTCCAGATGGTATTTAAATGGTGATTGTGAATATTAGCAAGGATGTTGGGAGGGGAACCGGATTTACACATCTGCAATTTAAGCAGAGAGGCTTCCTATGAAATTGTGGCACAGAGCTGGGAAACGGCTTTACTGATTGGTCTTCAGACATTGGGCAACTACATCAGCATGCAGGCCCTCACCTACACAGACTACATGGGTCAGGGGGAAAGCAACTCCTGACTGGAGGACAACCACACCACCATCCTGCACTGGTACATCAACATTTGCATCCAAACTACTAAATAGATGTACTGCACATCATTACTGGCACTAGGCACCTTGTGTTTATAGTTACAATTTATTATAACTAAATATTAGCCGTTTATGTACGTAGCAATGCATCCAAACTACTAAAAAAATGTACTGAACATCATTACTGGCACTAGGCACCTTGTGTTTATAATTACAATTTATTATTACTAAATATGAGACTGACTAGGACAGTATACCTTTGTTCCAGGTTCTTCTAACTTGTCTCAACGAAATATTGAATACTTTGAATTACTGTTTATGGCAAGACTAAATTGCAACTGAGGTAACACTTCACTATTTACTAAGCGCGTAAATGGTACGTTTGGGATTACTTTAATTCTGTACCCTTTTTTTACCAATTATGGTATATACTCAATTTTCACCTGGGTGATTTTTTGATCTTTTTCATTCTTATGGGCATTTTGGTAGCCTCCTGACTTGACCTGATAAGCAACACATACCCTTTCGGTGATTTCGGTAATTGGTAATTTAATAACTAGTAATTGGACTGGTTGATACATATAATATTGTAAATTTGTTTGGGTTTCAGCCCTGATGAAGTCTGTTGATGCAGAGATTAACATCATACGATACACGTGTTGGCTGAAAGACAATTAAGAATTGGATTGAAGAATAATACCATTAAAAGAGATTGGAATACCAGATTGGTGGATTATTTCTTATTAACGGATATTCCTGTTGCAAGAAAGACATTACTCCTGCACTTGAGCAGAACTGAACATTATACCTGGTTGGCGGATTCATGCCTTATTAATCATAATTGTGGAGCTCAGAGAGATATTGTTTTTGAATTTGAATTGACCCTGGAAATTCTGGGGTTTCAGGTGACTGTTTGGTAACCAGTACCTTTCTCTCTTAGAGTTCACGTTCTATTTTGATTCTCATTGGATACATTCCTTTACCTAAAGCTGTGCGCCTGATCTTTGGCCTGGTTGCCAATTTTGATTGCAACATTTGCATCCAGTTGTCCAAAAAACAACACACTGCACCACACTCCGCTACAGATCCACCAAAGATGCTTGACCTGAGTCAACACAAACGAGCTGTGTGGCACCCTCACACAGGACACTCCAAAAACGCCACTGCCACACCCTGCAACCGCACACACTGGTTCAGCGACTGATCCAACACTCTTGCCACATTGACTTTCCTGTGAAGCACAACAACAGTTAAGCCACCAGGGACAAGGCAGACCTACTGGACTCATACAGGTCTAGCTGGACTCATGTGCAAACCTTGTAAAACAAACAACCATCAGTTACCTTTCAGCCATGAAATCCACAACACACAGACATCACCATATCATCAGCACGGACAAGAGGACAACCTTCAGGTATGGCCTAGGCACCAACACACACAACATGAATGACCTCATCGGCATTGTGAGTAAACTATCTAACCCCAGCTCTCCATCCAAAAGACATCTCACCCTTGCAAGGCCAAGGGGATCCCTTGCAACTTACTACCACTCCAAGCTTGTGGACATAATGACAGCCTTGACACACAGAGGCAGACAGCACTTTTTTCCACAGGACATACCCCCCTCAGGTCCTGGACCCCTATACAATAGAATCAGCAACTACCCTGCCAGGGTATATTTAGTGGTCCCCTATGGGATCCTTAGATCTCAATGAATGGTGACATGAAATATGTACCAGAGCCAAATACGCATCACACAAAGTTCATTTTGCTTTTTTTTGGGTTTATTTATTAAGTTTGTATGAAAAAGTTCATCTGGATCATTTAGATTGACATGGGTTACATTTAACTCTACATATCATATAAGATAGGGAAAGGTAGACAGTTTTCTCACAATACATTAACTGAACAAAAAAGGATTCCTAAAATATATACACGTCCCACACACTCCCAGACACACCAACTAGACTCACATTCACTTTCAGACTCACCAGATACAGATATACACGGTCACATACATCTATTCATAACATTCATAATGGTGCATCAAGGCCTGCAGAAAGAATATCATGTGGCTGCATAGACAAAGGTCAAGTTGTGGAGGCAAGCGGGTAGAGAAAAGGTAGTTAACAATAACTAGACTTTAGCCTTCCACAACGTTCACGCCAACGCGCGTTTCGGTGTAGGGCCTATTTAGGCTGCACCTTCATCAGGGCGGTGATGTACCAGGGGGCGGGGACTCACACACTGTAGATAAAAAAGTTCTATCATTGAAACCATATAGTTATAAAGAAATACATTTGATAAACAATTTCAGGATATAAATAGTGTTTACTTCATAACGATATGTGTTGAGGCTCTGATATCATATGGTCACTCAAAGGCATATGGGTTCTTCCTCAATGAGTAAGAACAAATGGTCAAAATTAATGGACCATGGAGACGGGAGGGCAGAAAACCAGTGGGAACACCTTATTCCATTCATCCATCAGCATACTATCTTTCCGTCAATCGGAACAGCTCAGTAGGGAGGAAGTCCTGTCATATCAAGGAATCCTAATTAGGTATGTCAAAAACGGGGGTGGAAATTCCTATATATGGGATGTTCATAGGTCAGAAATAGGGTCATTTAGCGAGTGAGGAACCAGGCACTTACCAGTTTCCAAACAACACGAAGTGGGTATACACCAGAGGTGGGTAACACGCTCTCTAGGCTGCAGTGTTTAACAAATATCTGTGGAGAGAGGCCGCATCATATAAAGATCTAAATCTAACCCGTTTAAGGGCTGAAAAAATCTTCTGTAGCCAGTCATCATTCACCCAATATTAGACTAAGTACCTGTGACAAGAAGTCCTCTCCTGCATGAGCGAAGGTATTTGTGGGTTTTATTTAAGCAGGGGGTTCTAGAATCTTTGGTCAGGCCAGGATAGAAAATTGTTTGATGAGTATTTGAATCGAGATAGCCTGGGGGGGGGGGGAATATAAAATCACCACAAAGTGTCCTTTTTAGTGTTTCCCTTAGTGCTGCCAAACACGAGTGGCTGGCTCCCTAATGCAACAGGGTTCATAAAGGAAGCAAGCAATCGAATACCTTTCCTGGGACAGGGGCTGTAGGTGTATGGAATTTCTCCAGTCTAGAAGATCGAGGTCTCTCTCTGGGTGGGCGGCGTTTAATTAAGTCGATTGACGTCTTCTGCAATACAGATAGAATACATGCAGGAAATTGCCGTACATTCTAATAGATATAAACAAAGCTGGAATGATACGCGGGGCAGGTGCTCTAGTGATAGAGAGGCATCGCATTAACATATGGGTTAATGCTAACCGGGTTCGAAAAGACTCAATCCGTGGTGGAGGCTCGATAGTGCTACAGCTACCGGGAGGTCAGATGGGCGCGCAGGAAGCGGGATATGGGTCCACACCCTGGAGAGGGGTGGAGCATTCCAATAGATGGGAGAAGAACTCAATTAGCCATCATGCCTTGCGTTATCAAGTGTTACGTTATCGATGAAGGGCAAAAAAACGTTTTTATATGGATGGAGTATACCAGGGATAGTCAAACAGCGCTGCCTTAGATAAAGCGCTCTTACCCAGTTGCCGAGGTTCTAAGTGATGCGCGCAGCGGCGTGTTCCTCAGTGGGCAGGTAGGCGGGACTACCGCAGTCGTGGCTTGAGGTACATACAGTGAGTCAGGGCCCTGTAACAGACAGCGAAGTTTCAGTTAGGTGGGTACAATCTTATGGGAGGCCATCCGATATTAAAATTGCTCAAAGCATGGAAGTAACAGCTGGCCGTGAGGCGTGAGAGGGGTGTCGCTAGGGAGGGCGCTATTACCTGAATTCTAAGGCTCCATACGGACCGCAGGGCGGTGTCCTCTTTTGAAGAAAGACTGGCAGGGTTTACACTGTGGATAACGGGCCTTTTAAGGCTCCGTCCGATATTTGTCTCAGGTGTGTTTTAAGGCACAACATAGAGGCAGGATAACTTAAGGCTCACAGTCAAGGAGACGGCCATCCCGGGGTGGATAGAATCAGCAAGCAGACAAGTGCAAAGAGTCCCACTCCCAGTGCACGTGTACAACTGCAGCGAATGCTGCACTCGGCATGGTGCTCCAGAAGATGGCTCCTTCACCAGTAGGTAGAGTCTCCAACGATCCGGGTTCAATGAGGCCGGCCGAGGGCAGGCACAGCCGGGACTGGACATTCAGTGAAGGGACTTCTCCTCAGGGAGAGATCGCCCTGAGGGTCACATTATAGATATATTAACGGGTTACCCACCCATAGATGGTAGCAAAGGGGGTGTCCTTGTCACAGCAAGGCATTGGACCCCGTCAGCAGCAAAGACACCACCCGGCTCATGTACACCATTCACTCCAGCTCTCCATCAGGACCCTTCCCACACAACATCTCAATCACAGGATACACCATCCTTGAAGCCCACCTCATGAATGTCTCCTTTGAGTATGCCACTTTCCATGGGAGCTGGAGGCATGCCGAAACCCAGGCCCTTCTTTGACAACAGACGGCAGTACCGCAGGATGTCCAGGAACATCACCCTGCTTGCCTACCCGGCAAATGTCATCAAAAAGAAAGTCTACGAGCAACTGACCATCTCCATCCAAGCAAACAGCTCCAGGCAACCCGCCCCAGACCATCTTCCACAGTAATCACCCCACTGCAACAGCCTTTATTGCCACCACCAAAGACATCTTGGACCCTGCTCAACAATGGTGAGACCACCACTCTCACACCATCGACCGCTCAACGGCATTCAACACTATATGCTGACATATTGTCAGATCACACATCTCCAACACTGGGATACACAGGAAGGCCCAGGATGAAATTGCCAAGTACCTCCCCAGCAAGGCCCAGGGAGTCCACCTCCCCCTTTGTCACGTAGTACACTGGGGTCATCGGGACCATGCCCCAGGCCTCATCTCTCAGCGTGACAATCTACAATGTTTCCATGACCCCCCTCTCCACCATCACATGCGCACACGACCTCATCATCATGTCCTATGCCATTGACACCCAGCTGCTCCTCACCCAGCCACTCCCAGATCGAACATTCAAAGGGCATGAGGTGCGTTGACAAATGGATGAACATCAGCCACATGAGGCTGCACTTGGACAAGACTGAGCTCATCATCAGAGGAATGTCCCCTTACGGCTGGGAAAACTCCTGCAAATGATGTTCAGATAGATCCACTCCTAGTCAAGACAAACAGTCACCCAGGTCCATGATTCCAGCCGGCTAAACTACGGCAACACCCTCTACGCAGGAAGAACAGCCAGACTCCATGAGGACTTGTGCACATCCAGGATGCATGTGCACACCTCATCCTCAACATCCCCTGCCACAGCCATATGACCATCCACCTGAGATACCTACAATAGTCTCACTGTCAACTGCAGGATCATCTTCATACTCCCACACTCAGTATGCATTCCACAACCCCAGCCCCAAAGACCAACATGGACGTCTCCCATCCAACACCCCGTTGCCCAACTTCCTCCAGCCACCCTTGCCCTGGGCACCATTCATCACATCTATAGTACAAACCCATGCGTGAGATAGTTCTCCCACATTACCAAAAAGACCTGGTACTCCCTCCATGTGCACCTCCACATTACCCATTGACCTCTACATCTTCATGCAACTCTTCCAAAACTGTCAGTCCAAGCAGTATGGCAAGCCCCCCACCCCCCTCAGCAGATTAAAAACATCACGGGTGAGTATTGCGCTCCATGTATGTATTTGATGATACATTGTGACCTATGTGTGTCCTCGTCCGGACTCAGATGCCAGTGTATGGATGGTATGAGTTTGTTCCACACTCTGGCATACTTTGACATATCCCCACACGTATGTTCTTGACTCATGGAATGAGTAAGTGCTAGGTGCTGTACGAAAATGCTGGGAATCCAAAGTTCACAGAGGGAGATGTGATGCTTTGCAGTTTGAGTCAATAGAGTCTAGACCACAGTGCTTGGCATCATTGTTCAGACTGCAACCAGCAAGTCCATGTGGGAGAGTGGGACAGTCAATAAGGTGATGCTGCTGAACCCAAAGGCAAGAAGCCAGACCAGGTGACCTGGGAGATGCGCATGGCCCACTGCCTCTCACTGTCTTTTCCTTGGGGGACCCTCATATGCAGGCCTTGACGATGCATGGGATGCTCAGTCGAACTATTCCTCCTCCCCCTCCCTCCCTGTGCCTGTTAGCAGTCTTCGCCTAGATGTTGCTTGTCTGGTGACACAGGGAGGGTGCTGCATGTTGTAAGCGATCCGACGGAGTGAATGACTTATGTCCCTCTGCACCGCCAAGAGCTCATCCAGTCTTGCTTCCATCCATCCTTGGTCTTCTCGTTGACTGGCGTGTTGCTCAGCCTGCAGGTTTTTGATCTCTGTGAGGGTCCCCACTACCTGGCTTAACTCCCTGGTGTCCTGTCGGTATGCCTCCATGATGTTGCGCAGTTCAGACATACTGGGCCCTGCAGCTGGCTGGTCAGGTTTTCGCCTCCGCCTGCTGCCACTCCCACCACCCCTGCCCACACGAGCCTGGCCTGCCGTTGTGGGCACATTGGGTTGACGGGACCCCTGAGGGATGGCAGTGGTGGTGTTGTCTGCCACCTCATGGGTGCCCGGCGAACCTTGTCCCTCATTGTCAGACTGGCTCAGTTGTGGAGTGTGGGCAGGGCTCCGAGATGTCTGCTGGGATGTGGCAGCAATGGGTGTGGCGGTTGGCGCAGATGTCCCTGATCCAGCTGCTGCATGGGTTTTGGCTCCATAGGTGCCAGGTTGGTCGGGGTCATCCATGGAGAGGTGAGATGCTTCGCTGTTGGTGGGATCAGGGTCCTGCGTAGCCTGGGACTGTGATTCATCTCCCCCCTCGTTGGGGGTAGATTCAGCACGTTGCCTTGTGGGTGTGAGAGACAGACAATGTTAATACCATTTAATGCAACCTCCAATTTTCATATACATTGTCTCTGGCACTGTTCCACCTGGTAGTTGTCTATGCTTTGGATTGTTCTCAATGTTCAAATCAAATCAAATCAAAATAAGCTTTATTCGATATTACCAAAGAATATCATATAAGCATACAGTAACAGAAAAAATAATACAGTACATTTAGACAATTTCATTCAAATAAAAGGGTAAAGAAAAAGATGATCATCATTTAAAAAGAAAAATCAAAAGAACCAGTGTCAACTTAAATAAAAGATTAAAAAGGTTAAAAAGTCTAAAAAGAGGAGTAAATTTAGGTAGGACCTTGCAAAGTTCAACATCACTCCGTGATTGCCAAGTCCAATCTAATCCAAAAACAGTAGGACAAGGTCCCAAACATAATTAGTTCCCTTCCACCCCCGGGTTGAGATGGTGAAAATGGGGGTTAGAATTAGTTATTACCACTCCCAGTATTTCCCAAAAAGATCATGATGTAGACCGATCATGTAGGGTATGATTTCGAAAAAGGGGGAAAACCAGGGATTGAGGGATAGAAGTCATATAAGTCCCATATAGATATTGGGCCGTCTGTCTCTTGTGGCGGCCAGGTTTTCAAGTAAGGGACAATGTTTGTGTCTCTGAATCTCACGAGTACCAGGTCCCCAGGAAGATCCTTATGAAGAGAACCCAGCCAGTCCACCCTCCTGACGCTCCTTATTGCTCCATATAGGTGACGAGGCAGTGGCCTATTTTTTGACAGCCAGAATTTGGTTTTGTTAAGTAAGTCATGTTGGCTCTCAATTTTTCCAGGGGGAAGAGCAGGGACGCCAGCAAGTATGCACAGAAATGGGGCCGCTTCTGGTGGTAGATGGATTGATTTAATCTTATCATGAACTGCTCTAGGTGCGGTCAACTGGGGAAAGGAGACACTTGGAGAGTGTTTGGTTACTTTTTGCCCCACTGTACTAGGGCCAGTTAATTGTATTTGGCAGATTTTATCCCGTTTAAAGCCTTCGTGAGTAGGAGGTGACTTTGGACGGTTAAATGTGTCACAGTGTTTGTCAGCCGACAAATTTGACTTGATTGCTGACTCTAATCCAGTAAGCCTATCCCCTAACATGTTAATTTTTTCCAACAACGGGGCTATCAGAGAGCTAAGCAATTTTTCAATGAGCGGTAATATATGCGGGTGTATAAGAGGGCTTAAGGGATCTTGGGCCTCAGCAGTCGATGGAATCGTTGGAGAATTAACAATGCGTGAGCCTGGAGGCGGTGTTTGAGTCCTTTTCACCGATGAAACCTGGGGGGGTGCGATATGAGGACTACAAGTTTTGTTAAGTAATGTGGGCTGCTCCGAAAGAGTGGACTTAACTGATAGTATGATGTCGCTTTTGGGCGAAAGGGGGGTTTCTGATGGTGCATAGGTGGTTTGACATAAGAGGTTTAGCTCGTCTAATCATGAAAACTTTTGCCCAGTTCCTGCTACGCTAGCTGGGTGATCCACTTTAGAAGTCATGATAATAAGGGAATACCAACAGATGCATGAGAAATAGTCTTTACCTTCGTGATGTAGTATCAGGTGTGAAAGCCAAGGGGGGTGGCCCGCCCCGTCCTCCTCAGGTCCTCTGAGGGCCACAGAGGGCCCGCCCTTTGCCCGGGCTTAGCCCGGCGCTGCCCCGCGCGCTCCCGCGACGCGGATACAGCCGGTGACTTTTCAACGCGCCTCCGGGCGCTCCTCCTTCACTTCCTGGACCTGGGGCACCTGGGAAACGTAGTCTCCCTCCGCTCGGCAGCCGCGTTGGTAGTTGCGGCGGCGGGAGGGAGACAGGACAGCAGCAGGACCTCTGTGGTCGCCTGGCAAGGTAACGGTGAGCTCTCCCCACACGCAGCTCAGCCCCCATACCCATTCTCAATGTTCACTTGTGAATGGGTATGTTGTGGGGTCAGATTGATCTGTGCTCAGGAGTCATTGACATGTGAGGGACAATTTACAATGACTGGCACATCCATGCATATCAGCAGGGATACGCCAGTCATTGTGCACCACAGCTAGGCCAGGATGGAAGCAACACATTTACAATGCGGATCACCATGGTGAAAAACCGGCACAGCTGCGTCATAGAAGTGGGCCATTGCTGGAGTTGGGTCGCCAGCACAACGCAGCTCCAGCAATGCTCTGTAGGACCCTGTGTTCTCAATGCTGCATTAATCCTTACGCCTGCTTCAAGCATGCACAGGGTTTTGAGGCAGCATGTGCATAAAAGTGACTGAGTGAAATCTTTAAGATTTCACTCATCCACTTTTGAGAGGTGTTACTGCGCTGTGACTGCCACCCACCGCCCCCCCACCCGGACGAGAACACCTACTTCTGGCGCAGGGCTTTAGAATGTGGCACATCTTCCAGATGCATCACCTTGTAAATACCCAGTACCTTGGCACAACTTTTGTGCATCTGCTTCGTTACAAAGGTAAAGAAACGGTGTCGTGAAAGAAGCGCAATAAACTTATGAATCTGTACCGTGCATTTTTTGCTTGGATGCTTTAGCAGATCTGTATTTGTTTTGTTGTGTTACATGACAATTGTGACAGTGGGGCACTCCATTGCCTGTCCCAGGAGGCTATGTTTATGTAAGGGGTGTGTGTGACAGGCCGTGCTGGTAGTTGGATCTCATTTTGAACTGGGCGTGGTGTGGTGTCCCCCCATGGAGCATGCTGCCATGACAGCGGTTGTAAGTTCCTGTCCAAGATATCTGACCTTTGTTAGAAAGGGGATCTCCGGGGGGAGGCAGAGGCTGTCTGGCCGACCACCCTGCGACCCACCTCTCCGTCTAGAACTGGCCGAGCGAAGTCGAGAAGCGTCCTGGTGAGGTTCCTCTCCTAGGATCGTACAGGTGAGCAATCACACCACTACAGATGGACACCACACAAGGATAGATTCTCAACGTCTTTATCAGTAATCAAAGCAGGTTATCTCTACGATACAGGTACAAATGGATCGAGGGATCTTAAAGGTCTTGGTACCTGCGGGAAGGGGGTAGCGGGACAGTCTCAGTACCAGCCTGGTACAGGGATACCCTACGCTCAGCTCTCAATCCTCGAGCTGGGGGGTTCCTCGGGGTCGGACCGCGGCAGCGCCACCAGGGCTCAAAAGATGGTTTCAGCGAGGTTGGGCCGCGGCAGCGCCAGCAGGGCTCCAAAGTTGGTTTCAGCGAGGTTGGGCCGCGGCAGCGCCAGCAGGGCTTCAAAGATGGTTTCAGCGAGAGTGGGCCGCCAGCACAACGCCGCTCCAGCAATGCTCTGTAGGGCCCTGTGTGCTCAATGCTGCATTAATCCTCAATGCTGCATTAATCCAGCGCCAGCAGGGCTCCAAAGATGGTTTCAGCGGGGTTGGGCCGCCGGCAGCGCCAGCACGGCTCCAAAGTTGGTTACAGGTTCCAAGTAGGTGAGTTCTCGGGGTCTCTCGACTCCAGGATACAACTACTGACCCATTCCAGGGCTGCCCCAGATATAGGTCTGGAGTCCTTTGATGTCCAGACCCTCGCACCTGGGGGTCAGAGGGGCTGGGATGAGAGTGTCCAGACACCCAGCAGGAGGGTGGAGCCAGCGCATAGGGAGGCCGGAGGGCGATCAAAACCAGGCGTCCGGGGACGGCTGCAGGGCCATCGAAACTCCTCTCCTCCTTGATCCATCAAGTGGCCGTTTTACCCCCTGGTCGGATCTTGGTGCCTCGATGTCAGGGCTTAGCTGGGGCTGCGGCTGAGGCCACGGGATCCGGACGGGGAAGGCCCAAGATGGCGTCGGGGCCTGAGAGGGTAGCCCGGGATAGGGACCGGGCCAGCAGCGTGGGGCGAGTAGGGGTCGCCATGTTCGGGTGGGGGAGAGCCGGTGGTTGTCAGGGGTGGCGGCTCTCGAGAATGTCAGAGGGGGTATCTTCAGCCCGAGGGGCAGGGGTCGATGTCGTCCAGGGCCCGCCATGTAGGAGGAGTGGGGCCACACCACGAGGCCGGTTCCAACAACCTTGTTGTCCTGGTGTTTGTGTTTGCACTGGTCACAGGAGGGCCTTGTGCTACCCACACTAGGGCCCAGTGTCAGCTATCTTGTTAGTACTTTCCCACTCCCTGTGCATTGAGCATGGTGCATGGATGTGTACCAGGGCCATATTGGACAAGTGTAATTGGCCATGGGCGTACACAGAAATGTTGATAGTGGTGGTCACATTTTTAGCTTCATCACCATCCCCCTTGCTTCGTCCTCCCCTCCACCTTGCACCCTTCTCACCTCTTCCTTGCACCCTTCTCACCCTCTCCTTTGCACCCTCCTCCCTCTACCTTGCACCCTTCTGGCCCTCCCCCTTGCACCCTTCTTGCCCTCCCTCTTGCACCCTCCCCAGCCCTGCCTTGCACAATTCTCAGCAACCCCCTTGCACCCTTCCCACCCAATGGAGGGTGCTGCCACCGGGACAATGCAAAAAACACAGTTGATGAACAGAATGCAGAACAATGTCTTACATTCACCCCAGTACAAAGATCTGGGCCTAAATCCATCGTTTTTTTGCATTCCACACCACCCTAGGTCAGACACTGGCTATATGCAAATCAGCATTGACCCTGTGCCTCATGGGAACAGTCCAGCCCGAACTACCAAGCCATGTCTTTCCTAGACCGGAATCAAGCATTCAAGGACCGGTTTCTGGCTATCAGCCTTCTTCAGCCTGGATAGCTTGACTCCAGTGATGTGGAAAGCCTGGGACTCACGTCTGAGCATACCCAGCCCACTCGGGGTGAAAATTGCAAAAAACACAGTTGATAGACAGAATGCAGAACAATGTCTTACATTCACCCCAGTACAAAGATCTGGGCCTAAATCCATCGTTTTTTTGCACTCCACACCACCCTAGGTCAGACACTGGCATTATGCAAATCAGCTTTGACCCTGTGCCTCATGGGAACAGTCCAGCCCGAACTACTAAGCCATGTCTTTCCTAGGCAGGAATCAAGCATCCAAGGACCGGTTTCTGGCTATCAGCCTTCTTCAGCCTGGATAGCTTGACTCCAGTGATGTGGAGAGCCTGGGATTCACGTCTGAGCATACCCAGCCCACTCGGGGTGAAAATTGCAAAAAACACAGTTGATGAACAGAATGCAGAACAATGTCTTAAATTCACCCCAGTACAAAGATCTGGGCCTAAATCCATCATTTCTTTGCACTCTACACCACCCTAGGTCAGACACTGGCTATATGCAAATCAGCCTTGACCCTGTGCCTCATGGGATCAGTCCAGCCCGAACTACCAAGCCATGTCTTTCCTAGACCGGCATCAAGCATCCAAGGACCGGTTTCTGGCTATCAGCCTTCTTCAGCCTGGATAGATTGACTCCAGTGATGTGGAGAGCCTGGGACTCACGTCTGAGCATACCCAGCCCACTCGGGGGAAAATTGCAAAAAACACAGTTGATGGACAGAATGCAGAACAATGTCTTACATTCACCCCAGTACAAAGATCTGGGCCTACATCCATCGTTTTTTTGCACTCCACACCACCCAAGGTCAGACACTGGCTATATGCAAATCAGCCTTGACCCTGTGCCTCAAGGGAACAGTCCAGCCCGAACTACCAAGCCATGTCTTTCCTAGACCGGAATCAAGCATCCAAGGACCGGTTTCTGGCTATCAGCCTTCTTCAGCCTGGATAGCTTGACTCCAGTGATGTGGAGAGCCTGGGACTCTCGTCTGAGCATACCCAGCCCACTCGGGGTGAAAATTGCAAAAAACACAGTTGATGGACAGAATGCAGAACAATGTCTTACATTCACCCCAGTACAAAGATCTGGGCCTAAATCCATCGTTTTTTTGCACTCCACACCACCCTAGGTCAGACACTAGCTATCT
The DNA here is from genome assembly GCF_964263255.1 of Lissotriton vulgaris. Classification (NCBI taxonomy): domain Eukaryota; kingdom Metazoa; phylum Chordata; class Amphibia; order Caudata; family Salamandridae; genus Lissotriton; species Lissotriton vulgaris. The sequence goes on from NC_141685.1 coordinate 222,159,639, forward strand.
GCAAATCAGCCTTGACCCTGTGCCTCATGGGAATAGTCCAGCCCGAACTACCAAGCCATGTCTTTCCTGGACCGGAATCAAGCATCCAAGGACCGGTTTCTGGCTATCAGCCTTCTTCAGCCTGGATAGCTTGACTCCAGTGATAAGGAGTGCCTGGGACTCACGTCTGAGCATACCCAGCCCACTCGGGGTGAAAATTGCAAAAAACACAGATGATGGACAGAATGCAGAACAATGTCTTACATTCACCCCAGTACAAAGATCTGGGCCTAAATCCATCGTCCACACCACTGGAGTCAAGCTTCCAATTCTTTTTCCAATTTGAGTTGCCCTGTTTCAGGCAAGTTCCCTTGTTGAATTTAAGTTATCTGCCTAACTCTTGACTTTTTGAACCCTCATAATCTAAACGGAAACCTTGCTGGAACCCCCAAAACACTTTTTCTGCTTCCTCTCTATCCATGGACACATTAGAATATATAAACTAGGAATGGAAAGCCATAACTGCACCATGCGGTCAATAAAATGCCAGGAAAATGCACCAAATCAAGGGCTTAATTGTGAGTCTGGTGGGCCAGAAACATGGAAGCACGGCAGAGACAGTCCAGCCACCGCTGCATTGGCGTTCCTACCACCCAAATACAACATTGGCAGCCGGACTGCCATTTCACCGCCACAACCACCAGAGAACTGCCATTCCCTAGCGGTGGCTCGGCGGTCAGGGGCTCCGTAATATGTGGGTGGTGCTGCTGCAGCACCGCCATGCATATTACAAGCTTTAAGTTGGCCAGTGGTGTCATTGAAGTCTTTACTCCATGAAAAGGCTTCTGGTCCTGAAACAAATGTGCATAGGGGTACATGCAGGGGGGCACAACATGGGTGCTCCTGTATGCATGCACCCCAGTACCTGCACAGCATGGATTTTTCAGTCCATGCCGCGCAGGAACAGTGCTTGGCATTCCCATTGGAGTGCCCATTTTCAGAGGTACCTCAGTGGGACGCCCAATAAAAGCCCAACATCCAAAAGGAAACCTGTAACCTAGTGGGCGGTGCACACATGGGTTTAGCGATGTGGGAGAGATATGACTTGTAATCAGGCCCTTACAGTGTGAGCAATGCAGCATAGCTAGGAACCTGGAAATCTTGCCCTGTTCACAATTACAAAGGGCTCAACTGTGAGGTATGCCCTTTACATACATTTATTGAGATTTAGAGAAGCATGCTGAAGCTGTACACATTCTGTATCTGTATACTGTCCCTATGTATGTGGATATATGGTGGTCTGCTGAGAAACTGACAGCATTAAATGTGAGGGATTACTTCGGGTAGGTGCAGGCAGCTTAATTTTCAAGAGCAGAGTGGTGACTGAATAACTGAACTAAGACCATGTCTGCAGATCCATGTCTGTGGCATTGAGATTTGCACAGTGGTGGGTGGCTTACGTAGGCAGGTGGGATTGGACTAGTTTAGCACCGATAGCTGCATTTATGCCTTGATATATATGTTGCCAACTGGTAGATGCTGCAAACTGTTTTTTGTTTTTTACTTACTACTGTAGGACCCCATGTGTAGTAGTCATATCACCAGTTTGGGGCAGATCAAAGTGGTAAAATTAAAAAGAATAGCCAACACAAAGAATGGCCCATTGAATGTGATTTATGATATTATGCAATATAGGGATATTTCCTGATGTTATATTACCCCTCACACTCCATTAAACTGTAATCCATGGCATGTGTAAAAATGCTAGAATTGTGAGTGTGCAATTGCTCCCTTATTTCATTTGATTTAAAAATGCTTCGGTGTTTTGAATTTCGGGTCAAGGCGATTGACGCATGAGATATGGGAAGAACCTGGTCCCTTGTTATGGGAAGAACCTGGTCCCTTGCTAGATAGTCCTGCCAAGTGCCACACTTCAGGAGTTTGACTAACACCAGAGCTCGGCTGCATTAATAGCCATGCAGTGTCTAGTACCACCGCGCATAAGGTATTTAAAAGTTCAACTTGCTGCAGCCCACTGCTCCAGCCTGCCACCCAGTACCAGCATCCCTGTGTCGATGATGGATGACTGGCTGGCACCTCAGCTCTACAAGGGGGCCAGACTCCTTACTGAGCTGACAGCAACTCCCAGAAGAAGAACTAACTTCAGGCCTGTTTTTAAGAGTCTTGAGATCACAACACACCAGGAGTGGACCACATCCTCCTGAAGTGCAGAGGTAGTGGCAGCTGGCTGCAGCATTGGAAAGGCTGCCCAGTGTGGTAAGGGGCCAGACCAGTTGCTTCTCAGGCTGTTGTTATTATGGTAGAGGGGGCATGTGATAAGTAGAGTATAGCACTCCTGCAGCATTTGGCTGCCAGCCCAGTCAGTTATAGCCAGTGGTGTGTAGGAGGCAGGCCTTACTCATGAGGTGATTTGTGGAGGAGGGTGACTGGGCCCTGAGTGTTTGACAGGGGAGTAGCTTCAGGGGTGGTGGATGGGGTGGATAGTTGCTCTGTCGGTTTAAAGGTAGCAGCGCTTCCGCTGCCGGTAATTGTTTGTTTATTTTATTAAGATTACTGGGCCCAGGAGGAGGGAGTATATGAGAGCAGGGGCAGGGCCCTGAGCTCAAAGCACATATCCAATCACAACAGAATAATAGGCTTCTCTCTGCCTGCCACTCACTCTACGGTGCTGCTGGGGCCTCATTTATGAGCCCTCGCGTCACTTTTACGCCGCTGGTGCGTCACTTTTTGTGACACACAGTGGCTTAAAAAATGCGCCTTGTTGCGCCATATTTACAAAGTGACGCATCTAGGTAGATGCTTCACTTTGTAAACCCCTGCGCCACATTATACCTGCGCCAGGTATAATGTATGCAAGGGGGGGGCGTATTGACGCAAGGAAGGGTCCTAGAAGTGACGCAGTGAAATCTATGCGATTTCACTGCGTCACTTCTAGGACGCAGTTGCGTCAAAATCTTGCGCCTGCCTCACAGCAGGCGTAAGACTGACGCAAGCCCTTTCACATGGGGCTTGCCCCATGTGAAAGGATGCATTGCTGGAGTTGAGTCACTTTTGTGACACACTCCAGCAATGCATCACTTTTGCATTTACAGATACGTCAGAAATACTGACGTATCTGTAACTCCTTGCGCCATGATGCGTCATACATTAAATATGACGCATCATTGGTGTGGCAAGGAGGGCGCAATGAAAAGTGACGCATCGCTGTTTTCACACTGCGATGCGTCACATTTCATAAAGAGGCCCCTGGTGCTGGGGTGACTCCTCAGAGACCCAACTGTAACTCCTTCCCTTACGCCATTGTCAGGGTGTGGCCGCACAGCCAGGGCTATCTTTGCCTACCAGTGATTTTATCTACAATTGAAATTCTGCTCTGAGAGTGCTGTGCTCGCTGGTGAGAAGACAGGTGGAGCAGGAACGTGGGGGATACGGACACTCTTCAGGTGGGTATTTTTTACATTTTGTCTACCACGGGCCACATGTGCACCCGCCATGTATATGTTCTCGACTTGTTCAGAAACTCTGATTTATGAATTTCATGTATGTATGTATTGTCCTGCCAACAAGTACTTTGAAGCAACTGATAGTTATGCACTGCTGTGTACGAAACTCAGGCAATGAAAACTGAAGAGGAAAGAGTAGTAAATATCAAAAGTAGAGAAACCAACAAAAGACATAGCTGGCCACAGAGATAAGCCTATCTAAGAACACTTTCTAATATTCAAGATATATTCATGCTAGAAGCAGGTGGCCGAGGAATCAATGCACGGCTTCTTCAAGGATCTGAATATTCAACCAGGTTTGTAAAAGTATGTCGATGATTCAACTAGAATAATAGATGAGGTAAATTTAGCCTTGAATACGGGTCTTCATCAGGACGGAAAAGAGAAGAAAGAGGGAAACCTAAAAAAGGAAAAGTGTATTTACAGTTTAAAAGGGAGGTTGGAAGAGATTCAGCTCTCTCTCTCTGTAGCTGAAGAAACACCTACTGCCTTTCAGCGGTGCAATGTCAGGACCTGATGTGGAATCCACCAGTGATACACCCCGATAGGAACCCAAAGGCTCCTACTCCAGAATTCAGTGTTTAAGAGATCTAGAAAAAACAATGTATTGTGGCAATTAGTATAGTCCAAAAACTAGACAAGGGGAGTGCAATGGCACGACTATAAAGAAAAGTTGAACCAACTTAAATGTAGCTATGCCTAGAAGTAATCAATGCATGTGGCAGTTATGCTGTGGGTGAATGAAAAACACACTCAACATTTATGCCAAAAATCTACCTTTAGTGTGGCTGAATAATAATAACAAAAGCGGAGCCTGATCACCCCTCACAACGGACGTGTGCAGCACTCCGGAGGTAGTACGCGCAATAGCCGTTGGCCGACTGAAGCAGCGAAGGGGTTAGAAAAACCTCTGACCAAAGCTGAGGTAGTGGAGCCCGTAAGTCAAGTGAATCGTAACGGGTCTCTGAAATAATATAAAATACACTGCCAGCGGGATCTGAAATGTGTACTTCCAACAATTTTCTCACAGTAAAAAGACAGGCAGCAAAAAGCACCACTTACCTAGAGACAACTAGCAACATTGTCCTCGGCTGCAGCTTTGAGAGCGGTCAGACACAGAGAGATTAGGAAGGCGGATGGGGCAGCGTCAATGTGCAAGACGACGAGCCGACCGCGTGCCCTTAGCGCAGCCTATGAGAGACCTGCTGTCAACACGGCCAAAAAATCTATTTTGGTCTCATAAATCTGCCTGAAAAACATTTCTCACAAACAAACAATTACATAACTAGAGTAAATATAAAAAGTTATTTTTACAATTGGGAGGAGACATATATCAATGACATTCCAGGTGACCGCTCACAATATGTTGGGTCTTTGTCAAATCATTGATAACAATATGTAGACTCTTCATCAAAACATTAATAAAATGTCTACAACAGAGAGTTGCAGGACAAATTGTAAAAAAAAAAAATAAATAATAAAACAGATTTGCTGCTGCAGAAAATAATGTAATAGTAGAAGATGCAATGCCAGTCCGACCAGCGATGCTCCTCGAGTGCTAGGCAAATTGGACCATCCCAGTCTCCTTCTGGTTCTCAGTTTTGGGAATTGGACAACTGGGTACCTTTAGCACCACAATGAAGGGTCTAGGACTGGTGGGACAGCTCTTGGGGGTTCAGGACACACTCAGACCGGGGCCAGGTGCCGGGCCAAGAAAGTGGGAACTTTTTATGTCAATGTGGCTTTGAACATGAGGCCAGCAAGCTAGCCCTTGGAGTCACATCTGGGATCAATAACAGGGCTGGCCTCTGAGAGTTCAATGCAGGCTCCAGGCAGCTAATCATCCTGTTCAAATTATAGCATCAGTCTGGCAGAGTGCTCATAAGGTCACAGCAGCAGGCAGACAACTGCGAGGCCCTCTGCTTGTCCAGTAGAGAAATGAAGAGTGGATCTGAAGGTCCTATTTTTATCCCCTGGAGCCTTTCTTCTGGAAGGTGCATGGGATTTCCTGACTCCTCTGCTCTGGCTGCAGTGATAATACAGGGTCGGCAGGCTCTTTGTGTGAAAGCAGAGCACAGGGTATTCTGTTGTAAGTGGGGTTTGGCTCAGCTCCACCCCCATCCTGTCTGTAGATTATCCATAGAGGCACACTTATCCCTCTGTTGTGTGACTATCTGGGAGGAATTCACAAACACCTATACCCAGTCATGTAACCCAAGACAGGCTGCTGGCACAGAGGCTAGGAGCAGTAAATGCCAACTTTCTGTTGCATTTTCAAAATGTTAATGAAAATCTGATTATACCATCATAGAGGTTTTATTATTATGATTTCAAAGATACCAACCTTGACATATCTAACTGCTCACAATTTGGAATTACAGCTTATTAAATGTAAAAAGAAGCCCAAATGTAATTTTATGGGACAGGTAAGCCTCACAGTAGTGAAAACGAATTTGAGAGTTTTTCACTACCAGGACATGTAAAACCTAAAAGTATATATCCAACCTGTTAATTATAAAGCACCCTGCTCTATGCGCTACCTTGGGCCTACATTAGGTGTGATATATGTAATAAAAGGGAGGTTTAAGGCTTGGCAAGGCTTCAAATGCCAAGTCGACCTGCAGTTTAAAATTGTATTCAGGCTGTAATGGCAGGCCTGGGACACATTTTAAGGTGCTACTTAAGTGGGTGCCACAATAAGTGCTGTATGCCCACTGTTACCATTTCATTTACAGGCCCTGGGTACATAGTATACCACTGTACAATGGACGTATAAGTAAATTAAATATGCTAATCAAGCCATGTTTGGGAGAATGAGCACACGCTCTTTAGCACTAGTTAGCAGAGGTAAATGCAGAGTTCTAAGGCCAAGAAAAGCTCATTTTAGCACACATTTGGGTTAAGTAGGCAAAGTGTTTGGGAGAATACCACCCTGTGGGTGACAGGTCTAATTGAGAAGAAGACTTTGACACAGACCAGGGCTCCAAGATCTTGGGAACAGCACCTGGGGATCAAGACCACTGTTCCCTGTAATATGCGCGCCAGCGAGCCCGTGCACCTTTGTCTCCCAGAGGGTGCAGTGTAATATGCAAAGCTGAGGACAGTTCGCGCCATCGATATTAAAATGTGTGCGGCGCGAAAGGCAGAAGGAGACCATTCGAAGTTCGTCAGCAAGTGGCTCCTGCTGCATTTCTTTTGTTTAAAAGGGCTCAGCTGTGGGGCCCATTGTATGCTTTTTTTAAAGTAATTATGTTAATCACAGCACCCGTGTGCGCTGCAATTAACATGAATACTTTCACAGAAGCACACAATCTGCCCCGCAGCTGTGCCCTATTAATAAATGAAAGGCAACAAGTCTGCAAGTATGACGTGTGCTTTCAGGTGTTTCTAAAAGCACATGTCCTGTCTGTAGACTCGCTGCATTTCTTTTGATAATAAAGCAGGACAGATTTGTGCCATGCTCTATTAACAAATGAAAGGCAAACAGTCTACAAGCACAACGTGTGCTTTTAGGTGTTTCTAAAAGCACACTTCCTGCCTGTAGACTTGCTGCATTTCTTTTGATAATAAAGCGGGTAGATTGTGTGCCATGCTCTATTAAAAAATGAAATTCAGCAAGTCTACAAGTATGACGAGTGCTTTTGGAAACGCCTGGAAGCACACGTCAGACTTGTCGACTTCAGAGACGTTTTGAAGGCATAGCAGTGGGAGGGGCGGGTGGGGCACCCTTAAACATACCCAGGAAATCACAGGCTTTCGTCCCATCTTCACATAAATGTTGAGTAAAACCGTAGGGTTTTAAGACAGTGTACTAAAAAGTGGTCCTTCAGACAAGCAGGAAACAAAGGTCTCTTACTGTCACAGTTTGGTAGCAAAAGGTAGCCATACTTGGGTGAGGTGGGTCTTTCAAGGTCCTGTGCCCAGTGCAACTGTACCTGCTGCCCTATAGACAGCACCACCGTGCATTCAGTTCGGGGAATATTTTCTCAATGCCACCCACATTTCCTCACAATAGCTAAAATGATATTGTTTTCTGTATTAAAAACTTTACTGCTATCTAAAATATTTTGAATGTCCTGCATTATAACTACACTTACGAACATCTCACACTTCACAATAGCATGTTCTATGGAGTAGGGTAAAATGTAGGGGATAATTGCTTCACCCAACATGGACAGAAGGATCACATGCACAGCGCTCTCCACTCTTAAGCTCCTAGATGGAAGTATGTAGTATAAAACCTTTGCAACATAACTTATACCTCTCAACATAGCCAGGCAATGCATGACCATGAAGTACTACTGGGGCTCCTCCACCAGGGTGGGCTCAAGCTCAAACATTCCCATTAATGCGAAGTTAAGTTCTACTGGTCGAGCCACCAGATAGTACGATTCAGCCAGGATGTTAAGATATCCACACGGGATACATCTCAGTAAAATGTACCGTGCATACATTTAATTGGAAATAATTTGTATATTTGATAGCTAACCCAAAGTCGGATTGTGCGTAACAAATGCCAGGGCTATCATCAGGAGGCCACTGCTGCTTGCACCACACACTGCCACTACCTTGCTGCCAATTATAGTAACAACACAACTAATAACCATCACACTCCTCCTACAATGTGACAATTCGGACTATTACAGGCCCCCAAAGCTTTAAGAAGGCGGCAGGTAATAATAGTTTGCAACGTATATTGAATTAATAATGAACTGTTGAGGTGGTCATATCTAAATTAGCCAGACACTGCCTCCTTGTGGCATACTGTCACAAGCGCTGGTGTTGACAAGTAAGTGCTGGTGCCAACACTGGAAACCACCAGCTCAAATTAAGCACTGAACCAAGCGAGAATCTGCGCTTGGACACGTGGACAAGCGCCACACTGTCAGGGATCCAATATGGCTGCCTGCTTTCGAGGAGACCACAAGGAATTAATTGTGCCCAACAAACCACTAAGGATAGCTTTGGCAAAAACCATAACTGCATGCAAATAAATAAACACAGAAGCACAGATGGTCCCATAATCTATGAGAATGTTACTGTTTCACTTGGATCCCTCCTCCTTGCATCTGGACCTAAACCTTTATTTGAAATATCATTAAGCTCTCATATGTGTTGTATAATATGTCACAATTGCTTTACTTTTCAGCGGACCCTACTGCGGAGGGTGGCGGATGCACAGGAAAGTAGGCATTTAACGCACACATGGGCTGCCTACTATAAATATCTACAGACCTTGCTCTCTCGCAAGAATTGGGATTGTTTGGGTCTCGCCTATCACACAGCTCAATCTGTCTGGTTGTGAAAAGACCCATGGTAAACTTGCAGTGGTCTTAGACGCTGCCCACTGCTTCATATTGGTTGGCTTCATTTTCACTATCAGCTTGCTCATGATTAATTTCCTTGTGTGGGCTTACCTTCCTTTCCTGTTTTCCCTCCCCCTAGAACATAGCATCTTTACTACCTTCAACAACTTATTTTTCGGGAACAGAATTTTTCTTTTTGGTTCAGCATTCCATGAGAGTGCATGTGTTTTCCAGGTGTCTCCCTGATGTACTTCTCTTCCATATTCTGCTATGCTCCAGGTTTCCCTTCATTTCCCATGTGTTTCCTCCGCCTCTATGTGTTTCATGCATCTTTGTGTGCTACTCCACCATTTTGCTTCTACACATGTGTTCTTCTGCCGCAAGTGGCATCTTCCCCAGCCGCTTGCTTCCCTCCACACTCCTGCTCTCCCAGGCTATCTCCTCCTCCCCTTCCAACTTAAAAGCACTTTTGTGCTACATCTATTCTATTTTTTTTATCTACTATTCCATCTGAGATCTGTAAACATAAAACTTTTTGTAGGCATGCATGCACAATGCAGCATGCTCGTGCATACAAAATAGCATGGCTGCATAACAGTCCAATCCATTTTTTAGCTTTCCATTATGCTGCACAGCATCTTAATAATGCTGAATAGTGTAGCTAAAAGGTTGTGGCAAAGAGGCTGTAAAAACAAGACATATTGGCTTTGTCAGTGCTTGTTATTATTTTACTACTTTTGCTGCAAAGACATTCCAGGCATTTACTACACATTCTGAGCTACTCCTCAACAAATCCTGATCTATAAAAATGCTTCCCCTTGTATATGATGGTCTCAACAACTGTATTTAAACACTTAGGTATTTTACTGTCTACCTCATCTCACTCCACGCCTCCACAAAATATGTATCAATTTTATGTCTGAATGGGTCCTCCTAATATTTAAGAAAATGTGAAAAGCAGTGTAGTGTGTTACCGAGTAATGGGAAAGTTAAACCATTTTAGTTCACATGGAGACTAGGGAGCAGGTCAGAGTGTACGATGGAAGGAGAGAGTTGAGTGGGACAGAGTTTCTTCATAGTTGGGTGTTGTAGAGAAATCTCAGTACACTTCTAGTCACATGAAGGTTTATTGTAGACACAGCTGAGCGCACACCTCACCAGCTGACCAGACCATCAACTAACAAGAGTAGAACACTCCGGTACCAGTAAGAACACACACAGGTTTTCTGAAAGGCTGAGGAAGTAAGAACACAAAGGAAGGGCTAATGACTGCTGTCGGCCATGTTACAGGAATAACTAATATACAACACACCTTCCTCCTTTACAGAGAAAAAAGGAACCAAATCACAAAACTGAAGCTTAAAGTAAAGGGGACAAGAACTATATACATTAAAACAAGTAGAAGGTCTACGACATCTTGAACTCATTTTAGTTTGCTAAGGCAAAGGAGCGTTTAGAAGTAAAGAGTGTCAAGAATGTAAATGTAAATGTAAATGTATTTGAGCTTATATAGCGCACAGCTACCCACAAAGGGTTTCCCGGCGCTTGCTTAGGCATTCCCCTGTGAGATAACCCCGGCAGGATATCCACAAGGTGAAAGCCAGGCATCCCGCCGCGAGGGGCCGTTGTGGAGATTAAGCAAGCTATTGCCCAGAGTCACAGAGTGTGAACCCGTGAGTTGAGAAGGCACCGGAGCGAGAATTATCGAGTCCGTGGAATTTTTGAGCCCAAGACCCGCCGAGGCGGGGAATTGAACCCTGGTCCAGGGCCGATCTCAGCTTCCGGGTCTGCCGCCTCTAACCCCTGAGCCACACTTCTCCACAGAATGAAGGGTGAGGTGGGAGACATCACCCAAAACAACTAACAGGCATCACCACTCCTCTTAGATTGAAACAAACATAAAAAGACAGTCCACTCTCTCTAAACCGTCCCTGTCCACCGAAAACAGGAAGAGACAGCTCACTTTCTTCAATCTGTTTCTGTCCACCTCTGCGTTCTGCTCCAAGTTGAAGATGAACAGCTCAACAGTTGCCTCCATGCTTTACAGATACTACAGTCCTGGGTACTCTATGAGATTTCCAAGTGCAGTTCCGCATGTGATATTTGGAGTTTTATTCTAGATTGAAGATTACTTTCTTCAAGGGTGGACACTTAGTCTTAGTTGTGATTTCTTCTGTCCAGTCTTGCTTTTTTTTCCCCTTTGGTTCTGAGTCAATGCCCAAGTTATGGGTTCTTTGTCGTGGGCCTAATTTTCTTTTCCATAGGTTCTAGACTCATAGACCCGGTTTTAGTTCTGGACTTTTCTCTCCGTTCTCGGCTCTCCGTCCTACTTCTGGAACCTTTGCCCCCATTTGTACTGGTTCTGAGACCTTTGCCCCCTCTCGGTTCTGGGGCCTTTATCCCTTCCTGATGCCGGTTCTTGGACCTCCTTTGTCCCCACTGGTACTGGTTCTGGGACCTTTGTCCCCTCCTAGTTCTGGGAACTTTGTCCCCTCCTGGTCTGGGACATTTGTCCATTGCTGGTTCTGGGACCTTTGTCCCCACTGGTTCTGGTTCTGGGACAATTGTCCCCTTGTGATTTCTGGGACTTCAGTCCCTTTCTGGTTCTGGGACCTTTGTCCCCATTGTGGGTTTGTTCAACCCGCCACTGGTTCTGGGACCCTTGTCCTGTTTCAGCTTCTCTGTCCAGGTTCTGGGCTCACTCTGGACTCTCTAACCCGCTTCTGGGCTCGCTGTCCCGCTTCTGGGCTCTCTCCCCCAGTCCTTGGCTTTCCCGTTTTTTGGGGTTTCAGTCCCAGTGCTATGTTCCCTGTCCTGGTTCTAGTTAGACTCTCAGTAGCGATTCTGGTATCATGGGCTCTGTGACACACTGAAAGTGCAAGTACAGCACCAGGTGAGACAGCAGTCCGTCTTTGGGTAATGATACAATTGTGATCTGACTTGGCATAGTCTAGGAAGTGCTTGAACTTGCCATTCAACATGTTATACTACCTATTCGCCTTTCTGCCTACTTGCCCTGCTTACTGTGAGTTCATACACAATACTCTTCTTCCTACCTGCCGTAAATTGTCTCCGGAGAGCACCACCTGGGGAAGAGCATCAAGGGCTGCTAGAACATTATGAGCTTCTCATTTTGTGAAGAGTGAAACTCGTAACTCCACTATGCCAGTCCTGTTAGAAGTGCCGGTCTCTAGTTGGCAAAGGTTTTCACCTTTGTCCAAATAGGTACACTTCTTCCAAATTAGGATAAGGGAGTTACACTCCTAAAATAACCCCTGCTCATGCCCTTGGTAGCTTGGCATGAGCGTCCGGCTTATCTTAGAGGCAGTAGGTAAAGCATTTGCACATAACCAACAGTAATACAGTGTAAGCACTACAAAAGGACACCACCCCTGTTTAGAAAAATACCCAATATTTTTATATACTTAAAACAAGACCAAAACAAGAGCAAAATGATAAAAATCCACAATACAGTACTTACAGTCCAGTTTCTGCTGTTTGACTGTTGTTCCCTCCTGAGGCGGAAAGCCGGGAGGTGGGCTGCTGTGTGTATACTGCTGAATACTAGCGTGTGTGCCTCTACCTCACCACCGATTTTAACGCGGTAAATTTAAAAATGTATTCTTACTTCCCACATCACTCATCATCACTCTGCTGACCCTTTGGCAGTTTTAATCCCCTTTCCCTGCACTTTGGCGGTCCCAGCCGATCTAGGTGCTGAGTACCTGGACCTGGGCGGTGAAATCCGGCAGCGGCCATCTTGGGTGGGAGGCGGCAGCACCTTCAGCGCTCTAGTCCTCCCTACTTAAGGAGCACATTCGGGGCAGACACGAGTTTCTGCTGTTTGACTGTTGTTCCCTCCTGAGGCGGAAAGCCGGGAGGTGGGCTGCTGTGTGTATACTGCTGAATACTAGCGTGTGTGCCTCTACCTCGCCACCGATTTTAACGCGGCAAATTTTACAATTTATTCTTACTTCCCACATCACTCACCATCACTCTGCTGACCCTTTGGCAGTTTTAATCCCCTTTCCCCGCACTTTGGGCGGTCCCAGCCGATCTAGGTGCTGAGTACCGGGACCCGGGCGGTGAAATCCGGCAGCGGCCATCTTGGGTGGCAGGCGGCAGCACCTTCAGCGCTCTAGTCCTCCCTCCTTAAGGAGACGGGCATGCCTCCGCGCAGCGGACGCGATCAGCGGACGCGCCGCATCAGCGCCGGAGACACGCCAGAGTCCAGCCCGTCCACGTCCGTCAGCGCCAAGGAAGCACCAGGGGCTAGGGAAGCGGATGCCATTAACATCCCTGACTCAGTAAGTCTTACTAACTCCCTATGTGCACTTCTTGCACTTAAGCCATCCTGGCAGCCCTGTCATCACAGGTTCTCACCCGAGAGACTGCAGGATGCATTCAAGTGCTGTTGCACCAGGGGGGTAAAAAATGCCACCCTGTCTGTATTTTTAGGAAATCCGATCGCGAAGAAGGAAAAAAATCCCCCTCTCCTACTAGGGAAACAGGTTTTCTAATCAATGCCCGATCCCTAGTCAAAAACAACATCGCTTTTAGAGATTTCATTTCGGAGAGGAAGCCCTCAGAATTCTCTGGATCTGAACTTGTCAATACTATTCCCGAGGGCTATGCCCTCGCGAGAATGGAAGAGAAGGGCGCAGGGGGGGGGGATTGGCATTCTACACAAAAGCTCCATAATATGCTGAATCGAGTGCCTCCCTCCCCCTCAGGATTCCTTCCAGGCTTTGCACTTTACGTTAAATTCCTCCCCTACGGAGTCCTTCGCGGGCATCCTAATCTACAGACCGCCTGGTCCCAGTTCTGCTTTCAGCCCTGACCTCCTGGAAATTTTGGAACCATTTATTGATAAACCTAACTTTACTATCCTTGGTGACTTTAATTTCCATCTGGAAAATTCTAACTTGGCTGATACTACATCTTTGGTAGACTCGCTGGCATCTTGTGGTCTCTCGCAAAGAGTTGGAAGTCCCACCCACTCCGCTGGCCACACTTTGGATGGGGTATTTACCAACAACCTTAGGTTGGAAATTGGCCCCCCCTCCCTCTATCCTGGTCGGACCATATGGCTGTCCCACTTGAGTTCACTTCGCGTCCTCCCGCCGTGCCCATAAAGGACACTAACAATTGGGCTTTGAAAAGGAACTATAGGGGCCTGAATAACGAGTCCCTCGGCCCTATTATCGCCAATTTTAAGTTCCCTTCAATATGGACACCGATGCGGCTGCCCTCGATCTTGCCAACACTATTTCAAATGCCATAAACATCTTAGCCCCAGCTAAACCACACTATTCCGCCAGGAAACGTCCTTCGGCCCCCTGGTTTTCTGATTCCCTTACACTGCTTAGGCAGGAATGCAGGAAGCAAGAGAGACTCTGGAGGTCCTATATTGATCCCAATGAAAGGACTAAGCATAAAAGTATGCTTAAAGGATATAAAGCTGCAGTTTTGGCAGAAAAAAGGCTTATTTCACCAAACTGACGGCCTCCCTTAGCTCGCCCAGAGAACTATTTAAAATCGTAGACTCTCTATCTCTTGCTCAACTTCCCGATCCCATTGTGGCAACCCAAGAACTGTGTGATCAGATTTCCACCTTTTTTCACACCAAAATCATGGATATCTACACAGCCTTGGAAGCCCTTAACCCTAATCTAGAGGCTGCCCTTCCCCCTGTCACACACCCCCTGCAGGACCTTACCACTGGGCCTCGCGGCAACCTGTCCAATTTCCCCCTTCTCACCCTGGAACTTCTCAATCAGCTCCTCGATAAGCTCAAATCTGGAATCCCCTTGGATCCATGTCCCTTAAAGACTCTGAAGTAGTGCAGAGATGTTTTGCTACCCCCCTTTCTGGAGGTAATGAACCAGGCAATCTCCAAGGGTGTCTTCCCTGCGCCTTGGAAGATGGCCACTCTCAAGCCCCTTTTGAAGAAGGCTACCCTAGACCCTGCTATTCTAAAAAACTTTTGCCTCATATCCTTTCTTCCTGCTCCCGCCAAGATGCTCGAGGCCCATCTTAACTACCATCTGAGCGCCTTCCTGGACAAATCTAGCCTGCTAGATTCTTCTCAGCATGGCTTTCGGAAGGCGCATATTACGGAGTCAGCCTTCACAGTGGTGGTCATTAACATCCGCGCCAAGGTCGACAGTGGTCAGACTACCCTTCTGATCCTGCTCGACCTTGCAGCCGCATTTGACACCCAGTCCCCCACCATCCTGGCCACCCGTCTCAGTGAGATGTGAGTGGATGGGCCCGCTCTGAGCCTATTGACGTCGTTTCTCAATCAGCGTGAGCAAAGGGTTAAACTGGGCGACTTCCTCTCCCCCGCTAAGCCTGTGCAGTGTGGGGTCCCTTAGGGCTCATCCTTGAGCCCCACACTTTTTAACATCTATGTGGCCCCACTTGCCAGGCTAGTAAGATCGTTCGGATTGGAAGTACTGTCGTATGCTGACAACACCCAGATTATGGTTTCCCTCTCTCAATCTGTGGAGACTGCACCTTTAAATTTTAGGAATTGCACAGAAGCAGTGGCAGGCTGGATGCCCAAAAACTTCCTTAAATTAAATGGGGAAAAGACCGAGGTCCTCATCTTCGGAGGTAAACAGGAGGTCTGGTCAGCTGACTGGTGGCCGTCTGCCCTTGGAACCTGTCCCACACCCTCCCTTGCCGCCCGCAATTTGGGTGGAATTATTGACACCACATTTTCCTTTGACAGGCAAGTCAATAGGACTGTTTCCACCTGTTGTGGTGTCTTAAGGATTTTGAGAAAACTATTACACTACCTCTCCCTGGAAGCTCGGAAACAACTCTAGGTAGCTCTCATCTCCTCACGGTTAGATTACTGTAACGCACTCTATTTAGGCATAAATACGAGGCTGGTCCAACGCTTACAAGTTGTGCAGAATGCGGCAGCTAGGTTGGTTGTCGATGCCCCCTATGCGGCCGTCAGGCTCCTCCATCAGAAAAAACCTTCATTGGCTTTCTATGCACGCCAGGATAAACTTTAAGGTTCTGTGTCTTACCCACCGTGCTCTCCATGGATCCGGTGCAGAAGACATTAGGTCTCTTGTATCCTCCTAAACCCCGAGCAGGGCTCTGCGCTCTGCCAACAAGAACCTTCTGTCGGTTCCCCGAACTGTTAAGGCCAGATGGGGAGGGAAGGCCTTTTTTCCCTTGCCCCGGAACTCTGAAACATGCTTCCAGTTGAACTCAAGGGCCATGCGTCCCTCGTTCTTTTCCGCAAAGCCCTAAAGACCTGGCTCTACGCAGAAGCCTACCTATAGTCGACATCTGGTTTTACCTCTCTTTCAGCTGTACCATCTGATGCGCCTTGATGCCTTGGGGCTAAGTAGCGCAATACAAATCTCATTTCATTCATTCATTCATTCATTCAGAGATCTTCAGTTATCAAAAAAATCTTGAAACACAGTTCCTTGATGTCAATAGCTCCGTCCGGGGCTATCACGGCATCGTGACCAAACAAATCCAAACAGTTCTGGCTGACCGCGGCGTTGCGGGCCAGCTACATTGTCGGAGAGATGCGCAAACAGTACCTTTTAGAAATGCAGGGTTTCGGCGACCTCTCGTTGAGCTTCCAAAAGCACGGCATCTGCAGGCGTCGGTTCCCGACGTCGGAGAAGGAGTCGTCGGGTCCCGCGAAGTCACACGTGTTGCAGATCGAACTCCTCTTTGTTGAAGTCAGGAGCGCCGGCATTGGCAGGCATCGGGTGCTGTGGTGCAAAGTGCAGAGGTGCGGTGTGCGGTGCCTTCAGGTCACGGTGCAAACAGCAGCTCGGTGGTGGTGTCAGATGGCTTTGCCGGTGAGACCAGGATTAAGATATGAGATGAAGGCAGTGCTCTTCACGGTGCTGGCAGGTCACTGTGCAAGCAGCGGCGTCATAGTTGCTGAAGTGCTGTAATCGGCTGATGAACTGTAGTCGATGGCACTGGCCTCAGTAGGCCAAGGCTGCGTTGCGGGATGAGGGCGGTGTGCCGTGTAACTTTACGCACAGTGCCCTTGATCCACGATGCAAGCAGCGGCGTCGATTCCGGTGTGGAGCGGCGCAGTCGGGGATACCACGGCGTCATCGTGAAGCAAGGCGGTGCGGAGTGCAGTGCCCACAGGTCCCGGTGTGAGCAATGGCTCAGTTTAGGTGTCAGCAGGCGTCGTCAGTGAGACTGGGGTCGCTGTGCGGCATTGCGGCGCTGCCCTCTGCGTTGCCATCAGGGCACCGATTCTTCAGCGTTGTCGTCGATGTCGTTGAGTTGCTCTTCTTCTGTTGCAGCACAAAACACACAGTTCCCAGTGCTGAGGGCAGAGGAACTTGAATGCTTTGCTGCTCCTGAGACTTCTTGAACAGGGGCCAAGCTCTACCTCAAGCCCATGGAGAAACTCGCAAAAGTAGATTGCAGAAAGTTCATTCAAGTCCTTTCACTACCAAAGAAAGAAGCAGCCACTGCAGGCCAACACAGCAAAGCACACAGCAAAGTGGTAGTTGCTCCTCACAGCTTCTCCAGCTCCTCTTCTCGGCAGTCTTCTTGATCCCAAAGAGTTCTAAAGCTCTGAGGTTTGGGCCCCAATATTTATACCACCAAATCCTTTGACCTCCGAACGCAGAGGGTTCTGTACCTAGCCCAAACCAGTTTGGATCAGCCTTGGAGCACTTTGTTTACAAGACTCCTGCTTTTCCTTTGACAGTGTAGAGCAGGGGCATCAGACGCACCACAGGAGGTGGAGCCGGCATTGTGGAAGGCAGGCACAGCCCTATTCAAGTCCCAGGTGATCCCTCTCCCACCACTCTACAGGTAGATGGGTATATTCAGCCCTGTGCTGACTCACTCTGCCTCCTGGAGCCACCCCAGGCCCTGTCACTCACAAACCAGACAACCAATACACAATCTAGCAGAGGCAGGCTGGATGGTTAGGCAAGAAAATACCTACTTTCTAAAAGTGGTATTTTCAAACACAGAATGTTAAAACCAACTTCACTAAAAGATATATTTTATCATTCTGAGTTCAGGCATACTAAACTAATTTTCCTACCATGTTCCCTGGGTCAGTTAGGATTATAAGATGTTATAATCAAACTGATGATTCTGGCCTATGGGAATAGGTAGCCTTGCAAAAGTGAAAACCAAAATTGGCTGTAAATAACTATCAGGACATGCCACACACACCAGGGCATGTCCTATCTTTCACATACAATGCACCCTGCCCACAGGGGTACCTTGGCCTACCTTAGGGGTGACTAAAATGTAGAAAAGGGAAGGTTTAGGGACTGGCAAGTGGGTGCACTTGCCAAGTCGACTTGGCAGTTCCAGACTGCACAAAGGCTCTGCAATGGCAGGCCAGGGTTACACTTTATGGACTGTTTGCGTGGTTGGCACAATCCAGTGCTGCAGCCCACCAACAGCATTTGATTTATGGGCCCTGGCACACGCAGTGAATTTTACTAGGAACTGATATATAAATCAAATAGGCCAATCATGGAAACACAAATCCATAACACCTTTTGCTACAGGAGCACTTGCACTTTACCACTGGTCAGCAGTGAGAAAAGTGCACAGAATCATTACACCAGCAAAAACAGAGTCAAAACCGAGAGGTCAGAAAGCAAAAACTCGGGGAAAACATGCCAAAAGAAAAAAAAAGTCTAACAAGTTCCTCCTGCGCTTTCCTTATAACTGAATGAGGTGATCGTGAATAGCTCCAGTTCCTCCGGATGAAGGTTTCCACCAAGGTTTCTGTGTCAAACATGGTCCTCTTTGATAGTTTGTGTGGAAGCAAACAATATGCTCTGGTGACAATTGACAACAGTAGAATACTCCGGTACAAGTTAGAACACACATAGGTATTCTGAGAGGCTGAGGAGGTAAGAACACAAAGAAAGGGCTACTGACCACTGTCAGCCATATTATATGAACAACTAATATACAACATTGGGCTCATAGACAGAGGAGCTGGGAAGTCCTTATCGATGCCAGATGAGGTGATCACTGAAGAGAAAAGACCTTAGTTCCTTTCTGAACTTCAAGAGGGATGTGGTGAGCCTGAAATCCAGAAGGGTTTGTACTTGGAGGTCCTGGTGCGTACACTGTCTCCACTTTTCATTCTTGCATTTCTCGATCTGAAGTCTTCCAATGTCACGATTTTAAAGCAGGTGCATCAGTGGACCTGTTGTTACTGATTCCTAGGTTCAAGCCTTAAAGTTGATGCAGTCTTTGATGGACAGCATTTAAAGATTCATCATTTTGGTGGACCGATTGGAGGGCTGCGGGGTCCAGGGTCAAGCACTTAGCATTCTGAAAGCCTTCCTGAAAGACCGGGTCCAGGTGGTGGCCATGAGAGATTTCGAATCAAGACCTATCGTTCTCCCTGGGGGGTCCCTCAGGGATCCTCCCTAAGCCCCACTTTATTCAACATCTACGTATCTTGTCTCACCCCGGTGATCCGATCCTTTGGGTTCGAGTTAACATCCTACGCAGACGATACCCAGATTGTGGTCTCTGTGCTTCCGGGTAAAGAGATGGATGTGGCAGCAAGGTTTCAAGACTGCATGTCAGCAGTTAGCTCTTGGATGGCAAAGAGCTGTCTAAAATTGAATTCCTCCAAGACCGAGGTGCTTATCTTCGAGTCGAACAATAACCTTTGGAGCTCTAAGTGGTGGCTGACAGATATGGGATCCCGCCATCTCCGGGTCCAAAGGTGAAGAATTTAGGAGTCATCATTGACAGCGAACTCTCTTTTAAACCTCAAGTCAAGGCGATTACTTCCTCCATACACTGCACTTTGAAAATTATCAGGAAGGTTCTCCCCTTCTTACCGGGGGGGAGCAGAAAGACGGTGGTGACGGCACTTGTGCTTTCACGCCTCGACTATTGTAACAGCCTTCTTCTAGAAGCCCAACAGGGGGTGCTCAACAAACTTCAGATTCTACAAAATGCGGCAGCCCGCCTCATAGGGGGCTTGCCCAAGTTTTCATCAGTCACCAGGGAACTGGAGAAGCTGCACTGGCTCCCAGTGCGAAAACAGATTTTGTTTAAAGCCCTTTGCATCGTCTTCAAGGCACTGCATGGTCTGGGCCCGGTGTTTCTGCAGGATTGCTTTCAATGGTACAGACAAGGGAGACAAATAAGGTCGGACAGTATGGGGCTGATTAAAACAGCCCGTATCAGGAAGGCGCGCTGGGGGGGGGGCAGAAGCTTTGTTAGGGGAGCAGCAAAGGCTTGGAATGCCCTTCCTTTAGCCCTCAAACAAATACGAACCTGTTGGCATTCAGAAAAAATCTGAAAACATGGCTCTTAACCCTCTAGCTCGGGAGGCTCAATCTCAGGGAGTTACCACTTCAGCGTCAGGACACCGGTTGGTATTAGCGCGCTTTATAAGTGTTATAAATAAATAAATACATTCTTGCTGTGATGTGATATATATTGAACCCCGAGATGAGATGGGCGGTGGCACATTGGATGCAATGCCATGGAACGAATACAGAGTGATGGAAGTTGGTGAGTAGGATATTGCCACCACCCAGGTGAGAGAGGATCAGGGCTTGTGCATTGCTTCATACTCAGTTAGAGCTGTGACTGAGTTATTTAATGTCTCTCAGGAATTGAAGAATTTATCCAACCAACCACTGTTTCCTGTAAGGTGATCTTACATTGCTGCACACAGAGGAAAAAAATTAGAGGGAACATTGGTTGTTGCACCCACAGGTGAGGTCTGGTTCCTGATACACATAGCCTTTGCTGCAGTGCACAGAGACCTTACACTGCCGCACACAGAGGAAAGAAATTAGCGGGAACATTGATCAAGACCTACACCAACAGAAGCCCCAAACATTGTCAAGGGAAAGTTCAGTCGACAATTCTCAGCTCAACTGGGAAGTTGAAAAAAATCCTTTCCGGGGCTTGCTGTGTCCCTGTGGCTAGAATAGGAGGTCTGCCTATTGACCTTTAGAGTAAACTTCTATGTTGTGGTTACAAGGAGGAGAGAAGGTCCAGTTCTTCAGGACTCATCTCAGGTCTCACACAGCAGATTCACTCCTCTTCTGATTATCCACAGGTTCAGTAATGTTCTGAGGAGGTAATGTGGATGCCATATTTATGCTTGAGACCAGCCTGTGGGTGGGGGCTGGATCCTGGCCCCTTCCTAACCAATAGAGTAATAGCTCCCAGTGTCAACCCTACCAATGTTGCCGAATTTTCTGTATGCCCTACTGCAAACAATTACACATTGCACCTCACTACCTAAAACCAAACTATCAGAATCGTTCTTCCCTTATGCAGAGCTTGTGTGACCACCTCAAACATGTTGCCATGGAAAGAAGCAACCCTTCCTAAACCAGTGTGTGGACAGCTCCTATCCCACTAGCATTTTTATATGCATTACTGGAGGAGAAAATGAAAGGCCTGCCCAGGTGTCAGCTAACGATTTCCCTTAGCAGGGTAGACCTCTTTAGTGCTAATCAAGTTTGCTAGATGACAGTTGGAACTCATCTAAATCTGGACCTCTAGAGACTTTATGTATGGACAATGTTACTTTACAAAGTAACTTTTCCTCAATAGTTATAAGATATAAATAAATTCAATTTTACTATTCCATTGGAATTTGAATAAGCATTAAAAAGAGCCTTCAAATGATATTTCTAGCTATTTCTTAACCAACAGTAGCAATATTACGTGTAATAATGTAAATCAGTGTTTTCCTATAGAATCCAGTCAGCCTTGCTACAGTGAAAATAGTTTTTGGTCCGTTTATACTGGCAGGAAATGTTTAACATAAAACAGTTACCCACCCTACGTTTAAATAGTAGGCACTCTGCCTTATGGGTGATAATTTATTTATGTATTTATTTATTTATTTTATTTTTGATATTTGTAAAGCGCATCGTTTACCCGTAGGCGTCTTGGCGCTAATAAACCATTTATCTGTGACTGACAACATAGGAGTATGATGCTCATTGGGCAAATAGCCAGGTCTTTAAGAGCTTGCGGAATTGGAGAAGAGAGGGGCTGGCCCTGATGTTCGGGGGAAGCGTGTTCCAAAGCCTTGGGGCGGCCACTAGAAAGCGCCGGTCGCCCCAGGTGACGGTTTTCGTACGGGGAATGACCAGTTGGTTGAGGGTTGCTGATCGTAGAGCTCTATTCGGTTTATATTGTTGCAATTGCTCCTTCAAGAAGTGGGGACCTTGATTGTTAAGTGCTTTGAACACAATACAGAGCGACTTGAAGTGGATTCTGTTTCGCACCGTGAGCCAGTGAAAGTTCTTTATATCGTTGGATATGGATTCATATTTTGTCTTACCCGCAAGCAAGCGGGCGGCTGCATTCTGAATGGTCTGCAGTTTGGTAATTACTCTGGACTGAGCATTAAGGAAAAGACCATTGCAATAGTCCAGAGACGAAAGGACAAGAGTGGAAATCAGGGTTTTGATGGCTGAGTCAGGAAGAAAAGGCCGTATTTTCCTTATCATCTTTAACTTCATATGTGCCACAGACACAGTTCTGTTAGCATGATCCATGAAGTTAAGACCCTCATCAAAGATGATACCGAGGTTCCTGACTTTCGCAGTTGGGATGGGAGGAGTACCGAAAGCCTCTGGCCACCAACTTGATGGCCAGGCTGGGGAAAGGGGTCCGAAAATGAGTACCTCAGTTTTTCCTGAGTTTAATTTAAGACAGTTGGTGGCCATCCACTCTCCTATACCCAGCAGTCCCTTCTTGAATTTTTCAGACACAAGATCTCCATCCCCTTTAATTGCCAACACAAGTTGGGTATCGTCGGCATAGGAGGTTAGGCTCATCCCATACGCTTTGATGGTTTTAGCAAGGTCCGACACATAGATATTAAAAAGTGTCGGACTCAGGGATGAGCCTTGAGGTACTCCACATGGAGATGACAGTTGGGCCGATTGGAAGGGTCCTAAGATGACAGCCTGTGTTCTTTTAGCAAGAAAGGAAGCTATTAGGTCTTTGGCAGTGTGACAAATGCCAAGTCCCTCGACACGATCGACCAAGATAGTATGGTCGACCGTGTCGAAGGCTGCTGATAGATCTAGCATAACTAAGATGGCTGTACCCCCTTGATCCCTAATTACCCTGATATCATCAGCAGCCTTAATCAAGGCTGTCTCAGTTCCATGGTATTTCCTAAATCCAAATTGTGTGTTGTCCAAGAGGTCATGTTCCTCAATGAATTCGGAAATCTGGATATTCATAATTTTTTCAGTCACCTTCGCCATGAAAGGTAAATTTGCAATGGGGCGGTAGTTTTTTAAATCGTTTTTATCCAGGGATGGTTTTTTTAAAAGAGGTTTTAATAGGGTGTTTTTAAGGGGGTCAGGGTAGCTACCTGATAGGAGAATGGAGTTGCACACCTCAGTCAGCGATGGTATGATAGAGTCCATTACTGGTAAGAGTACTGAAAGTGGACAGGGGTCGAGAGATGATCCCGATTTAATAGTAGACAGCGTAGTTTTTATTTGTTCTGCCGTAACTGGATGAAAGCTGAGGAACATGTTAGCTGGAGCTGAAGTAGGGGGCTTCGCTCTGCTCCCATTTGAATTAGTGGAGAAGACCTGATAGATATCATCCACTTTGGTGAAGAAAAAGGAGGCTAGTGAATCACATAGCAGTTGTGATGGAGGAGGGGTGAGGTCAGGGGAATTGCCAGACAGTGTTTTAGTAATTTGAAACAATAATCTGCTAGAATTTTTAGCTTTCTGTATCTGGTCGGTGTAATAATCTTTTTTGGCTTTAACAATCATAGCCTTATAAAGTGCCAGTGCTTCCTTATAGGCTACTTTGTTAGTTGTTTCATATCCTTTTCTCCATTGTCTTTCCTTATTACGGTTAATTTGCTTTTGTACCCTTAGTTGTTCATTATACCAGGGGGCGGTGGGTTTTTATCTATTTTTGGAGAGTTCTTTAGTAGGGGCTGACTGATTTGTTGCCTGACCCAACCAGGTATGAAATTGCTGAAGCGCTAAGTTTGGCTCTAGCGACAACGTTGGGCGCGTATGATCCAGTGTTAGCTTTAGGTCATCCAAATTGATATTTTTCCAATCTTTGAAGGACTGCTTGGGAATAAAAGGGGGATTATTATTGCAACAAATATTAATAGAGATATTTGCAAAAATTGCATAATGGTCAGTCCATGGCATAGGTAAGATGTTAGATATTTGTAATCCTTCCAAGTTAGAAAAAATGGGGTCTAAAATATGGCCGGCTTGGTGAGTGGCGGACATAACTCGTTGTTTGAGCCCTAGAGTTTCCAAATCGGAAATAAGGGTGGCTGAATCCGTTAGGTGACTTTGATCCAGATGGAAGTTCAGGTCACCCAAAATCGTAAAAGCGTTTTCGGTGGCTACTGATTCCATCATAGTGTTTATGCTATTTAGAAAGGCTGTTTTGGATCCCGGAGGGCGATATATCAATATTCCCTTAAAATTAAACAAAGGTGAGGGGTTGATAGCAAATTGCATGGCCTCACAGGAGGTGGAAGAAATGGGGGTTGTTTTTACAGGATATGAATCTCTGACTATTATAGCCAACCCACCCCCTCTTTGTCTGGGCCTGTTCTGGCAATATGCTTTATATCCGTTGGGTACTGCAATGGCTAGGTCTGGCTGAGTTTAGGGGTAGGTTTTGACATATGTAAAGGAGTTATTTTGAAGAGTTGAATTTTCAGTTCAAACTGCTACTGCCTGGATACAAACAATAGACCTACAGTCATGTTTGCATTGCCACTTTAGTTAGAGTCAAAATGGGTGCCGAGCCCCCTAGAGACATTTAGTTTACAGGCCCTGGATACATATAATAGGGACATATAGGTAAGTTACATATAATAGGGACATATAGGTAAGTTACATATGACAATTGGGTATATGCCAGTTACATCATGTGGAAGGGGGAGCACAACTTTATTGCAGGTCAGCAGGGGTAAAGTGCACAGACTTCTAATGCCAGAAACACATATTTTCTACACAGGTACTTAAATGAAGGCTGATAATTGCTCTAAGTAGTGTGGAAGGAATCTCCCAATGTGTCAATTTTTTATAAAGTTTACCATATTCAATGCCGTTTTTTTCATCAACAAATGCAGTGTATAACAGGTTGCTCAATCTTACAATCTTATGTATACCCCTAATTGGAAATTCCTGAAACAGTTTGAGTCATATTCTGGAGAACAATTGTGAATTTTATAAATCTGCATGCATGTCAGGGCAGAGAACACATGGCTGCAGGTTTTTTTCCTTCATAAATTTCTCCATATTCACTCCAAATCTTAGTCTTAAGTAAACGTCAATGTGAGTTTGTATTCCTGACCTGACATTCTTTCCATTAACCACAAACAGAAGAGTCTTGAGGTGCTTACGATTGTATGGGTGGTGCTTGCTCTGTACCTAGTGGTCATTGTTTGTCCTGGGGCAATGATGGTATTGAAAGCAATTTCAATGTTTGATGTTCATTCTGAGTGAGCTATATCATACTAATTCAGTCTCCTCTTTTGTTCTTCATTTCCTAGAAACTTCAGGGATTGTCTTCACAATGGTAGATCTCAGGGTGCTTCCAAAGGTGTCCCTTGTTGATGAACCCGTCAGAATCTTCGTCTCTGGTCTGGAGCCCAATCAACTGATGACTCTCAGGGCTTCACTGGTGGACGACAAGGGATTCCTGTACAGCTCAAGCGCGTTCTACCGAGGGGATGCCACTGGAGAGGTGGATCTGGAGAAGGCAGCAGCAAGTGGAGGGGATTACCGAGGTGTTCTGCCCATGGGCCTCTTCTGGGCCTTGAGCTCCGAGAAGCCTTTCCACCGGCTCATCAAGCGAGATGTAATTGGAAGCCCCTACCGGATCACCGTGGAAGTTTTTGATTCAGTTCAGCTTGAAGTATCTCCTTCTATCATGCCTTTGGCCAGCCAGATGATTGAGCGGTGGTACGTGGCACCTGGAGTGCAACGAACACCGATCCGGGAAGGCAGGGTGCGGGGAACCCTTTTCCTACCTCCAGGTCAGTGTGTTCTTACCGCCACAATTTTCATTCTTTTAGTAGGTGCTGTTCTGTAGGCCTCTGAATCATCTGCCATCTGTGACACTTCAGATAACTTCTCTAAACAGTTGGGTTCTTCTTCTAGTTTCTGTCAATATTTCAGCAGGGTTAACATTTGTTATATGTTTTTAGTACATTGCAGGGTTCATGTTTTCAATTGAATCCCGGGGCTGCTGGGTGTTTGAGATGCAGAATGTTGTCTGCTGTTTGTGGTTTAAACCAACTGAAGGAGCCCGGTAGTTGTAGGATTAGTCCTGAAACTGTCCATAAAACCTCAGCAAGTCTGATCTGAGGGTCTTAAATTCCTGAGTGAGGGGGAAAAATTCGACATGTTTGGAGACCACTATGATTAGCCAAGGATCTAGACTAACACTGTGGAATCCCTTCAAAGAAAGACTGCTGCTAACAGACGGTTGGTGTGCCCTGTTGGCCAATGCATGAAATCACGATTTCAGTATGTTGCCTATCGTTTCAAAGACAGCTGATAGAGGGAGTGGTGACAGCATGGAATTAGGAAGTTGTGTTTTGGTGTCATGTGCAGTTATGATGGTGATGGCAGTTATGATTTCTTGGGCTGTATTACCTATAAAGAATGGAAACAGATCATCCCACATCTGAGAGCTCGCAGGTGGGACAGGGCACTGTTTTGTGATAGACTAACATCTTCATTACAAGTGCCTCAGTTTGGGGAATGTCAATTCTGCTGTCTTCTTAACCCTAGGAATCTCATGAGAAAGGAGAAGTTACCAGGGAAATTGGTATTTCCAGGTTTGATTCCTTTGGTAGTTCCTCATTCACTCTGTGACTTCTTCCAGAGATATCAACTACCTTTGTCAGCTGAAAAAGTTGTGGTGAACATCACAGATTTTGGGGCCTTCTGAGGACCTAGTGAATATTTCCTGTAGTCTTACCTGCCTCATCATGAATTCTGGGGTACTAATAAAGATAAGATTCACGTTGTATGAACAGCTAACAATAGGGAAAAAGTAGCCGTTTTCTTGTTTCATGAGGAGGTTGGCAATCTGTGCCACATAGATATATGTGAAACCACAGAAGCCCAGAACTTATCTGGGATGAGGGATCTAGAGGCACGGGGTACCAGGAGTCAGAAGCCTCCAATAATAATTTTTAAACACCACAGAGCTGCTCCCAGGCGGGGGATCTAAGTGCAAGTGTTTCTCAATTTGTTAGTACAGGCATCTCACAAAAAGTGAAGGACTGGTCTCACACACCACCAGGTCTTATGCTTCATCATTGGGCAGTCATCGCTCTCTAAAAACTTGGTTTGATAGAGAGCGGGCATATACCTGATCACAGGGATGCACTCCTAAACTAAGTGGGGGCCCATATAGAAAAAAGTGAGTTAAAAATCCATTGCGGATGTCACATTAAATTTAATATTGCTGGCATCTGTATGGTGTTCTAAAAACGTGGTCGGTGTGTTGGTGATGTAATTGTCCCCCCACCGATATCAAATGGTCAACATGTTTCTGCCAGGTGGCCCAGTAGGGTCCGCAGCATTCATCAGGAACTTGGTGAAAAAGATGGCGGGCTCCACTCTGACCAAACTGTGGTAGGAGGGTATCCACTGTGTGGGGTCAGCAGGATCACACTCCACTCTGAGATGGCCTTGATATCTATTTATTTAGCTAAAACATGGCATTTTTAAACTGCTTATGAATGGTTTCTGTGAAAAGGGGTGGGTGTTTTGGAGAACCCCTTCAGAATTGAGGGGCGGATTCACGGAACTAATCTGAGACAAAATCCTAAACTTACTACCTTTGGTATTGACAGCAGGCATTTAGTAGTAGTAAAGTTAGTATTTTGTCTTAAATTTGTATTTTGTCTAAAGTTATTTTGTCTTAAGTTAAGATTTTGTCTTAAATTAGGATTTTGTCTTGAGTTAAATTTAAGTTAAACTTAAGTTAAACTTAAGTTTGTCTTAGGTTTTGGTCTTAAGACAAAATCCTAACTTAAGACAAAATACTAACTTAAAACTAAATACTAACTTAAGACAAAATACTAACCGAAGACAAAATCCTAATTTAAGCAAAATACTAATTTAAGACAAAACACCAACTTAAGACAAAATACTAACTTAAGACAAATACTAACTTTACTACTACTAAATGCCTTCTGTAAATACCAAAAGTAGTAAGTTTAGGATTTTGTCTCAGATTAGTTCTGTGAATCAGCCCCTGAGTTCTTGATGATGGCAGAGAGGGGTTTTTCTTGTTGGAGAAGAGGAGGGAAGTACAACTGTGTGTTTGTACTGTTTAGAGGTGAGTGATTTGTGAAAAGAGTCATGTTCTGGTCTGGCCAGGTGGCTGGAAGCGGTGTCAGAGCATGAGTATGAAATGCATTGTGGATGATGATACTGGTAGAGGCACTTTTGTTTTGGTGAGCTTCAAGCTTATATTTTAGGTTTACACTTTCACAAATTTCATGCATGATTTTACTAGCCTGTAATCAATACGTTCTTTATTCAATCCATTTATTATATAGATCACTATAGTACAAAACTACACATAAAAGCAGATATAATAAATACGTAAAAATAATACTGGAGAATTCATTACTGTTAGATTTGGGGGTCCCTAGTTGACACAGGTAGGTTCTTGTGACAAATAGGGACCCTCTCCTCTAGTCAGGATAAGGGGATTACACTCCTAAAATAACCCCTGCTCACCCTCTAGGTTGCGTGGCACGAGCAGTCAAGGCTTATTTCAGAGGCGTTGAAAGTTAAGCAGTTGTGACCACATACAGTAACCCAGTGACAATACTACAAATGGACACCACAGAGGTTGTATATCAAAAATAAGTAGACTTCATGTAGAGTTACCACAAGACCATAAACGACAAAAATACACACTATGATTACTTTAAGATGGTAGATTTAAACTTAGTTCAGTTCAGTTCTTAGATGCGACACTCTGCTTCAATGTACCTTAAGTTGCGTTGTGCTTCCATGACAAGCATTGTCGCAGCGATGGGAAATGCGGCAAAGTTCAGATACAAAGAAAAAAAGACGGGATGATCTTCCAGATGTGACACACTTCTCGGGGATGCGAGAAGTTCTCGGTATGATGCGTGGACTGCAGCGGCGTCAACCTTACGATGCGATAACCACAGCTCCAGCTGCGAAGGTCTTCTCCCACGATGCGTGAAGCTTCCGCTCGATGTGACAACTACAGCGGCGACATCCAAGATGCGACGGCAGCAACTCCGACGGCGGCACTCTTCTCGGGGATGCGAGGTGCTCTTGGTCGATCCGGTGCAATGCGACAGTTCCAGCGGGGACACCCTCCATCGGAGTTGTGACGGCAGGCACAGCGACGGCGACACGCTCCAACCTCGTTGCGAGATTCTTCTCCTGAGTTGGTGCAGTGCGACAACTACAGCTGCGTCACCCTCCTTTGGAGTTGCGACGGAAGCAGCAGCGACGGCGACACGCTTCCTCTTCGTTTCGGCACGCTTCTCTCTGATACGGTGCAGTGCGATAGTTCCAGCGGCGACACCCTCCTTCGGAGTTTCGACAGCAGGCCCAGCGACGGCGACACGCTTCTTCTAGTTGAGTCGCGCTTCCAGCTCCTTGCGACACGCAGTTTCTCAGAAGACCCAAACCAGCAGCAGGCACTTCCACAAAAACTCTGGGTAGCTGGGGGTGAAGTCTGTTGTCCCTGAGACTTCAGCAGGAGGCAAGCTCTTTTCCAAGCCCTTGG
Source organism: Lissotriton vulgaris (assembly GCF_964263255.1). Taxonomy (NCBI): domain Eukaryota; kingdom Metazoa; phylum Chordata; class Amphibia; order Caudata; family Salamandridae; genus Lissotriton; species Lissotriton vulgaris. The sequence goes on from NC_141685.1 coordinate 222,189,241, forward strand.
AGATCCTTCACAAGTGGAAAGCAAAGTACACAAAATTCAGTTCTCCTTCCTTTGGCAGTAAGGCACCCACTGCAGGCCAATCCCCCAAGCAACACTTCAGTTTCTCCTCAGTTTCTGCAGGTTCCTCTCCTCAGTAAAGGTTTCTTCTTGTAGTCCAAAAGTGATCTAAGTTCATGGGATCAGGGTCCAAATATTTATGCCCCAAAAGCCTTTGTTCTCTGAGGGGAGAGGGCCTTTGCCCATTCAAACCAATTATGAAGCACTCTGTTTACCAGACTTTTCCTTTCACAGTGCAGGGCATGCACATCAGACGCCCCACAGGAGGTGGAGCCAGCATTGTGGAAGGCAAGTACAGTCCTGGAGCACTTTGTTTACAGGACTCCTTTTCTTCTTTCAGTGTGCAGGGCAGAGACATCAGACACTCCCCAGGGGGTGGAGCCAGCATTGTGGAAGGCAGGCACAGCCCTATTCAAGGTTCAGGTGCAACTCCTTCCTCCCATCTAGATGCAGATCCCTCTATCACCACTGGGTGACTCAGCCCTGTCACTGACAAAACCAGACATAGGAATACACAACCTAGCAGAGGCATGTTTGAAAGGTTAGGCAAGCAAATACCTACTTTCTAAAAGTGGTATTTGCAAACACAGAATATTAAAATAAACTTTACTAACAGCTGTATTTTATTATTCTGAGTTCAGGCATACTAAACTCGAATTTCTAACATGTTCTCTGAGACAGTTATGATTATAAAATGTAATAACTCTAACAGCCCATTCTAGCCTATGGCGAACAGGTAGCCTTACAATAGTGAAAAAGAAAAATGGCTGTAATTCACTATTAGGGCATGCCACACACATCAGGGTTTGTCCTACCTTTTACTTACAATGCACCCTGCCCTTGGGGTGACTGATATGAAGAAAAGGGAAGATTTAGGGACTGGCAACTGGGTGCACTTGCCCAGTCAGCATGACAGTACCAGATTGCATGCAGGCTCTGCATTGGCAGACCTTAGACACATTGTACAAGGCTGCTTCAGTGGGTGGCACAACCAGTGCTGCAGGTCCACCAGCAGCATTTGGATTTAAACGCCATCGGCACACTCAGTGCACTAGACTAGGGTCTGACAAGTAAACCAAATAGCCAAACATGGAACCACTGATTAGTACATCAATGTACAATAGGGAGCACTTGCACTGTGGCACTGGATAGCAGTGGCACAGTGCCCAAAGCATCTAACACCAACAAAAATACATGAGGTAACAGCAAAAATGGAAGGGAGACCCATGCCAATGGTTCCAGGGCTAACAATTACTAAGTACAAAGTCCATTTCAGAATGAAGAAAACCTGCAAAGAAAAATTTGCCCGAAGTCAGACTAATACATTCATAACTCAGACCAGTACAAAAAGCAAGCAAAAGCAGATCAGATTACAGATTATACAGTACTGTGGTGCAAGGTTTTCCTTTTTCTAGAGCAAGCTCATAAAAACGAGGTGCATACAAATGGGTCAGACAGTTTGTTTAAAATATAAAATACTACGCAACATTGTTCGAAATTGAAACGTCTTAAAAACAAGAGAATAAATCTTGCATGTGCTTCCTTATAAAAACCACAGAATAAGACTATGTGGCAGTCAGACTGCTTAGACACCCTATCACAGGAGCAGGGTGAAAGTTGAGAGTGGCTAAATTTCCCTGTCTGAAAGCCTAACATCAAGCTGATTAGATTCAAACAAAACCTCAGTAATATGTATCTACGCTGGGGTATGTTGACAACTTCTAAATAGGAGAACTCCCCTGATGGAAATACAGGTATATGCTCGTAAGCTGAAACTGATTTATTTAGATGGGGAGCTTCCTGTTGGTCAAAAGCAGCCTTGTATGATAAATGGTCTTTAGTTCAAGCTTTGAAATGAACTAGGGTCCTCAAATAATTCACTTAGCCCTATTGAGGTCAAAGTTCATTTCACATACTGTAGCCAGGTAATTTTTTGGGAGTTGTTTAATTTCAGGCAGTTATTTATCATTGTCTGTGTTAATTTAATCGTGTCCCTACTCCATATTGAGTGCCATAACATAATCTGAGCTAGCTTAATACGATCCATCACGTACGGCATTCCCAACAGTAGATGTGATTTGAGAACGACCTAGGAAGCAAGAATATGCCCTTAAGGAATTTGTCTTCAAGTTTTTTAATTTGATCAACAGCAGCCTTGCCTCACACGCCTGCCTATAGGTGACAACAGATACAGTTTTTGCTTGGTAAATCTTTTTAATTGGGGCAAGCGGTTTTGAGCCCAACTTCTTAACAAAACCTGCGATTATCTCCAGACAATGATATATATATATATTTTTTTATTATTGTATTTATTAACTTTTACAGGAAAAGAAAAAAGTAGAAAAAGGAAATTGTACAATCAATTGTCAGAAATGTTGACACACTCATTACAAAGATAAATCAAGAACATTTCGTCATTTGTGCATCACACATAACAATTGCAATAGTCAACCCACCGCAAGTGCCACGTTATCCAACACCTCCCACCTCCACCCCACAATCATTGTGTGAGTTAGTGGGTAATGTTAGTGCCTCACCATCCTCATGATCTACGTCTCCATCCAATGTCTTTTAACCCATCATCTCCGCCCCAGCATGCTGTAATGTGTTTGCACTCGTGCTTTCCGTCACTGAGTCCAGTCTGTGTCCCCAGGATCACCATCGTCTGTCACGGACCACCTCTCCAGGTACAGTGCCCAGTAGTTCTTTGGCCGGTTGCGGGGAGGTAAGAGTTCGCTATATAAACCCGATTGTGTGCAGCAGTACAGCATGTCCTGCGACCATCTGGACTGTGTCGGGGTGGGCCCTCTCATCCAGGTAAGCGCGACGCATCGTTTGGCCACCAGGAAAGCCATATCCACCAGCCGGCGATAAGTGGGTGCGACATCCCTGGTGTACCCTTATAGTGCCAGCAGCGGGGAGGGGGCCAGCGTTAAATCAGTAACCCTGTTCACCTCAGCATAAACCTCTTGCCAAAAAACGAAAACCTTAAGGCAGAGCCAGGCAAGGTGCAGGAAGTCAGCAGTGTGAGCTGCACAACGTTCGCATCTAGGAGTCTCCCGCAAGCCGTATCGAAACAGGCGTTCAGGGGTGTAGTACACCCTATTAAGGATTTTAAAATGCAATAGCCGATGTCGGCCATTAAGGGAAACCCTCTTGACGTTGGCCCAACAGTATCCCCACTTGTCCTCAGGGAGGTCAGTTTCCAGATCCGCCTGCCACGCTAAACGTGGTTTAGCATATTGTGACGTCTTCTCCGCAAGGGTGTCATGATATAGTTGTGATATTAAATGCGCCGGGGTCTTAGCTGAGTCTATATAGTCGTATACCAAGACTGTTTGAGGTTCCATCATGTCGTCCCCTAATAGGTCTCTGAGGGCGAGCCTCACTCTGTGGAACTGGAAGCGAGCCAGAGGTTGAGCATGCAATCCATCATCAAGTTCTATGTCCTCCCGTGTGCGTGCCGTGCCGTTAAGAAAGAGATCTCCCATAGTGGCTAGGTTCAGCTTGGCAAGTGCCGACAGGACGCCTCTGTCTCTGCATGGGCCAAGCCACGAGCACCACTCCAACTTCGTCCCCGGAGCGTATAAGAGCGATCAGGCCTGCGCATCCATGAGGTGGTGCCAGGCATGCGTAACAGAATTGAGCGAGTCTAAGATGCCTGTTCTGTGGTCTCTGGGTCGGGCCAGAAGTGCTGGTAATGGAGTCGGATCAGCAACTATCCCTTCGATCCGTACATGGGGGGTGTTAGATGGGCCATGTATCCAACCATATGCATGTGCCCCCTGTGCAGCACGATAGTATAATTCCAGGTCCGGGGCTTGCAGGCCCCCGTCTTCGTAAGACCGTATAAGGATATTCCACGCTACTCTGGGTTGCTTCCCAGCCCACACCAGATGCAGTACCTGAGCGTGCAGTTGTCTAAAGAACACACTCAACAGCACCATCGGTATATTGCTAAAAAGGAACAGAAAACCGGGGAGTACTTTCATCTTTAACAATGATATGCGACCCAGTAGGGAGAGGGGAAGGTCTATAAATTTAGTGACGTCATGCTCCAATTTGGAGATTGCCACTCCATAATTCTCCCGTAGGACCACTTCTACGTCCGTGTGTAACCGGACCCCCAGGTATCTGACCGAGTCTGTGGTCCACTCCGTCTCTCCGTGGCTGGGGTGAGTGGGAACATTATAGTTGTATTCCAGTTCACATGTATTCTGGATAGCGAGCCGAACAATACTACTTCTCTCAGTATCCTCGAGAGGTTAGTTTCCGGGTCTCGCACATATAGCAAGGTATCGTCCGCATACGTGGACACTATAGGATTATATCCTGGGAAGTGAATACCTCGGTGTCCGTGATACTGTCAGTGTGAGCTGCACAACGTTCGCATCTAGGAGTCTACCGCAAGCCATATCGAAACAGGCGTTCAGGGGTGTAGTACACCCTATTAAGGATTTTAAAATGCAATAGCCAATGTCGGCCATTAAGGGAAACCCTCTTGACGTTGGCGCAACAGTATCCCCACTTGTCCTCAGGGAGGTCAGTTTCCAGATCCGCCTGCCACACTAAACGTGGTTTAGCATATTGTGACGTCTTCTCCGCAAGGGTGTCTTGATATAGTCGTGATATTAAATGCGCCGGGGTCTTAGCTGAGACTATATAGTCGTATACCAAGACTGTTTGAGGTTCCATCATGTCGTCCCCTAATAGGTCTCTGAGGGCGAGCCTCACTCTGTGGAACTGGAAGCGAGCCAGAGGTTGAGCATGCAATCCATCATCGAGTTCTATGTTCTCCTGTGTGCGTGCCGTGCCGTTAAGAAAGAGATCTCCCATAGTGGCTAGGTTCAGCTTGGCAAGTGCCGACAGGACGCCTCTGTCTCTGCATGGGCCAAGCCACGAGCACCACTCCAACTTCGCCCCCGGAGCGTATAAGAGCGATCAGGCCTGCGCACCCATGAGGTGGTGCCAGGCATGCGTAACAGAATTGAGCGAGTCTAAGATGCCTGTTCTGTGGTCTCTGGGTCGGGCCAGAAGTGCTGGTAATGAAGTCGGATCAGCAACTATCCCTTCGATCGGTACATGAGGGGTGTTAGATGGGCCATGTATCCAACCATATGCATGTGCACCCTGTGCGGCACGATAGTATAATTCCAGGTCCGGGGCTTGCAGGCCCCCGTCTTCGTAAGACCGTATAAGGATATTCCGCGCTACTCTGGGTTGCTTCCCAGCCCACACCAGATGCAGTACCTGAGCGTGCAGTTGTCTAAAGAACACACTTGACAGCACCATCGGTATATTGCTAAAAAGGAACAGAAAACGGGGGAGTACTATCATCTTTAACAATGATATGCGACCCAGTAGGGAGAGGGGAAAGTCTATCCATTTAGTGACGTCATCCTCCAATTTGGAGATTGCCACTCCATAATTCTCCCGTAGGACCACTTCTACGTCCGTGTGTAACCGGACCCTTCAGGTATCTGACCGAGTCCGTGGTCCACTCCGTCTCTCCGTGGCTGGGGTGAGTGGGAACATTATAGTTGTATTCCAGTTCACATGTATTCTGGATAGCGAGCCGAACAATACTACTTCTCTCAGTATCCTCGAGAGGTTAGTTTCCGGGTCTCGCACATATAGCAAGGTATCGTCCGCATACGTGGACACTATAGGATTATATCCTGGGAAGCGAATACCTCGTTGTCCGTGATACTCCCGTAATGCGCATGCTAGTGGCTCCGCAACAAGGGCATATAGAAGCGGGGAGAGAGGGCAGCCTTGCCTAGTGCCGCGTCTGATAAAAAAGGGGTCCATCGTGAGCGCCCCTATGTGGACTCTCGCTGTCGGGGAAGCATATAGTGTATTCAGCAGTTGTATAAAAAGATCCCGTACACCCATTTTCAGTAATACCCTGCGGAGAAAAGGCCACTCAACTGAGTCAAAAGCCTTCTCCATATCAAGGAAGACTGCTATCGCTGGCACTCCCTGCCGCGTATGTTGGAATGCAGCAAATACCGTACGTAATTATAGGTCAAAGTGCGGTTGGGGACAAAGCCAGCCTGCTCCGGAGCCACCAGCATCGGGACAAGTGGACTGAGACGATTTGCAATGATTTTTGCGAATATCTTCGCATCTACGTTGATGAGCGACAACGGCCTATAGGAGGCACAGTCCTCCGGTGGTTTACCAGGTTTGAGGAGTGCTATAATAATTGCTTCCTGCATTGCCGGGGGCATCGCTCCCCCTCTGCCATTTGTTCAATAAGTATCAGCTGTCTGGGGATCAATATGTCAGAGAACGTCTTATAAAATGGAGCTGGGAAGCCATCGCTTCCCAGGGCACTACTAGCCTTCATGGAGGACAACGCACAGACAATCTCCTCCCTCTCTAATGGGCGCGCTAGGAATTCCCTGTGACTGTTAGTGTTCCATGGTAACTTAATGTGTGTTAAATAGTCAATTATTCGTTCCTCCGGGATCGGCCCTCTAGAAGCGTATAGTGCAGCGTAATAATCCCGGAAGCAAGCTGCCACCTGTGTTTCCGACAATTCTTCCCCAGTATTAGGGTCCCTCAGTGTGGGTATGGCAGCTGCGTTCCTGCGCTGTTTAGCCATCTTGGCTAGCACCGCTCTCCGATGCTCCCCCTCCCCATACGATCTGGATATGGCATACTTTCCAAGGTGCTTTACCTCAGCGTCTGCCTCCTCGTGGTATTCACACAGCAATTGCAAAAGCTCTTTTGCGAGGTCTGCACTAGGGCTCCGCAGACGGCTCACCTCTACATCCTTCAATCTATTCTCCTGGAACGACAAGCGATCTGAATGGATTTGAGGACCCCAGCAGGTTTGGATATAGCAATACCGCGAATGTACGCCTTAAAGGCCTCCCACACAGTTAGAAAAGAGTCCACCGAGTCTGTGTTCCTGCGTATCGTGGAAGGCACCAGAAGAAAGGGGGGCGGCCCGACAGTGCCCTTATAGTGACCAATACCAGGGAGTGGTCCGAGTAGGTGTGGGGAAGCACCACACAAGACTGTACCAAAGGGAGGAGGGGCGAGGAGAGGAGCCAGTAATCAATCCGGGTATGTATGTCATATTGTGAGGAGTAGTGAGTGTATCCTCCCTGCTCTGCGTGCTTAGTCCTCAAAATATCCTGCAAACCCAAACGGGTCATCTCAGCGTCCACGGCTCGAGCTGAGGCCGACGGGCGCCTGAAAGTACCATCCGACCGGTCAAGAGCCGGCTACTGCGTCATATTGAAGTCACGTCCCCACAGAACCTGTCCCTCGCCCATCCCCCTAATCTTTCTGGCCAGTGTTATGTAGTAAGAAGAGCTGTTAAAGTTAGGTCCGTATGTGTTAATCACATGAAATGTCATGCCCCTGCCCGTACTTTTAGTAATCACAAATCGTCCATCAGCGTCCGATTCTACCGGTGTGAGCGTCAAAGAGGATCTCGGATTGACCCATGTAAGCACTCCTCTGGCATTATAAGAGAAGCCAGCTGCGTGTATGTGATTGTGTAGACCCCAGTAACGTAGTGCCGGACTATCCGGTCGCAAGTTGGTCTCTTGGAGTAATGCAATGTCTATTGCATGCCTCGAGAGGTACTGCAGTACACGTCTGACTTTCCTATGGTCATTGAAGCCTCTAACGTATCAAGTCAATAGTGTTATAGTGTCAGTGTCATGTCCAAGCGGTGTCCCTGTCGGGGGTGAGGTGTGAGGCGTGTGTACGTCAGTGTCTTGTGAGTGTAGCATCATTGCGGGGGTGTGGTAATCGCGTGATGACATATGCACTCCCAAGCGTCAATAAGCAACACGTATGTCTGTACACATTTCTGTCATGTAACTTCAAACAAATAACCAGAGAACGTTTTTCCCATTTCAGAACCTGCAATAAAAAGAGCCATGCAACTCTGCCCATACCCCCACCCACGCTTGCCCATCCCCAACATGGCCATGCCCCAGTGCCCCACCCCCTCCATCACTTACCCTCCCCCCATGCGAGCCCCAACTCGTCCTGCAGTCCCCCATCCCTCATCCTGCATCCCAGGAACTAGCAATAAAACAAAAAATCCAAACCAACCAAGCCAGAAAAACATTAAGCCCTCTATGGTGAGAGCTCAGTGGGGGTAGTGATCAACACAAAGGGGCGTAGGTAGCCTGCTCACAATTAGTGTATAGCAATGTCCAAGCAACAATCCCACCGTACTGCCCCGCCCCCCGCCAAGTAATCACGATCATTAAGTGGCTTTCCCCTCCTCTCAGCAAATGACTTCACTTTCAACAGTGATTCATCAATCAGATAGCACACACAAGGGTAATCCAAACATTTCTCCGCCGTGCCTAGAGCCCCAGCATGAGACAACAAAAGTGTGGCATGCCCCATATACGCGGTGTCTTGTGGATCGTAAAATTTGTAGACAAAACTCAAATACAGCTCTCAAAATGAATATCTTGTCCCGCCCCCACTGTAGTCCCAGACTCACTGTTACCTTGCAACTTCAAGGGAGTCTCTGGCAGGACCCAAAAGCAGCAAAATTTGTGTCCAATGTCCAGTCGGCATTACTCAAGTTCATGTGTTGAAGATCTCGCTCTTGACTCTCCTCAGTAATCTAGTATATCTTCCAGTTAGTGGTTGGACAGTCAGTCTTGATCTTCCATAGATCCCTCCAAAGCCTCCTCTTGCAGTCCGTCGTTCGCTTGGTGAAGCTTATCCCTGCGCCAGGCCTTCATGGCTTTCTGTAGCGCTCTCGGGACTGTGAAAATTGTAGATCTTCCCTGTCTATTGACTCTAAGCTTAGTGGGGAAAAGCATTGCATAGTCCACCCCGAGGTCTCTAAGTTGTCGCTTCATCGGGACAAACTGATGGCGAGCCTCCTGCACCCTAGCCGTGAAGTCCGGGAATAGGGAGAGCGTGCTACCCTCACAACGTAATGGTTGTTTCTCCCGGGCGAGTTTCAGTGCCACGTCGCAGTCCCTATAATTCAGTAGCTTGGCCACAATAGGACGAGGAGGGGCTCCTGGCTTTGGTTTCGGGCGGCCCAGGGTGCGATGCGCTCTTTCCACAACGAACATCTCCGAGAAGGCGGACTCACACAGCAACTTCTTTAAGAGGGATTCCACGAAGAGCTCCATGTTGCCAGTCATGTATTTTCTGGCAGGCCCGTGATGCGTTTGTTGCATCTGCGCGACCTCGCCTCCAAATCCTCGGCATTGTCCTGGAGGAGTTGGATCACCTTTCCAAGTTGTTTATGCTCTGAGTCCAAGGTCGTCTGCGCCACTTCTACCTCTCCTACGCACCTTTCCGTCATATCCAAGCGTTCGGCGTGTTTGTCGAGCCGTTCCGCCATCCGGTCCTTGCGGTACGTGAGAGTGTCCATCTTTGTCCCTAAAGAGGTGAGACCTCCCTGTAAGTTCCTCTCCATTGCTAGCAGTATACTCCGGATGTCAGGTTCAGTCGCTTCTCCGTTCGTGGCGTTTTTCGCTCCCTCGTCCGCACTCCGGGGAGGCGGATCGGTGGTGTTGGATTTTTTGGTGGCATCGAAATTCAGCTTAGGCTGCGTCCTATCTGGACGCCCCATGGTGTTTGCCATCAGATCTAACGTCCGTCAGTTCTAGGCCCCCAGACTGTCGCAAGTCCAGCAAGGTGAGAGAGCGTCGTCTATTGAGGGGCAGTAGTGAGGTTTTATGTGTGTGTCTTCCCAGCTTTCACCACAAACCTAAACAGATGGAGCCGTTATCTCTCTGTGCGGCATCTTCGGGGTGTTGTCAGTGCGCGTGTGGTAGTTCCAGATCTGATGCGGAGCAATCCATGTAACACAAGCATTTGATTAATGATGAGGAAGGCTTCAGAAGTGTGGGATAGACCCGGCTCAGCCACCTGGACCGCTTCGCAGCATGTGGGTGCACCCTCTCTCTCCGCAACGCAAAGGCGCAAGCCCCGCTTACAAACAGTGTCCCAGTGATCTAAGCATGGTGGACGCCTATTCTCACAGCCCCCAGCAATCTCCAGGCTCCCCCTTGTCAGTCCGTTCTGCGCGCAGCGGGCTCGATATTCCTACCTTCTGGTAGAGCTGAACTTTGGTTAATGCAAGAAGTGGGGAGTGAAATGTGCGATGCTGTGCACGCTGTAAAGGGATTCAGTCCGCAGTGCGTGGCCTGTAATGGCGCCCGTGTGGGGGAAGTGCGCCGGGCCTCGTGGCCGCAAGGCAGTCCTCTTGTCACCACCACCTCATGTGTGGCTCCCCGAGGCGTAGTACGAAGCGGACGCACCCAAGCGGAGCAGTCCGCCCCCACCCAACCTGGTGCAGCGCCTCGTTGGGCAGCGAGGGTCGTCAGGCCTCTCAGCGCGACTGAAGTCGGGCGCTCGAGTGTAACGCCGCGACCGTCGCAGGGTCCCAGGGGAGCGCGCTCCACTCTGCGACGCTCCCGCACTCACCGCCTCTCCACTGCTCAATGTTTCACCAGTCCCCTCCTGTGTCCTGTGCAGGACAGCATTGCTGCACGGTCCCAGCACTCTCCCCGTATCACCGCACTCACTGGGCAAGGCAGGGCCGCTCCACAGTACTCAGTAGATCGCGCCTCTTAGTTTTGCGCGTCAGGTCCCCCGCTCAAGCTGGTCGTGTAACTCGGTGACCGAGGTGCTGTTACGGGTGATACTTGCACAAAATGTGCACCTGTCGGGGCGGATCCAAAATTCGTCTCCCCAAGGCACGGAGGACACCAATAGCCACAGGATAGTTGGTCGGATAATGTGTTGAGCAGAGGAGCCGACGGCTTAGGCGGCCATCGCTGTCGCTGGCTTATTCCGCCCCCCCCCAGACAATGATATATAAGAACAAAAAGTCAGCACAAAATAAACTCTTAATAAATATTACTATAAATAAAAGACAGGTACAATGTACAGAATGCTAATCACATTTACTACTGTATTCAATGTTTCAAGTTTGAAGGTGACTTTACTATTGTTTTTTACTGGGAATAATGAAAGTGGAACTGAATGGTGGCTGATATGGGGCTGGGGCCCAAGGTCAGCTGTGAGATAAGGTGTAATGGAGAGGGGTGGTGAAAAGTGGATAATCAAGGCTGTAAGGGAGTGTGCTGCAGAGTCAGGGGTCAGGTGGAGGTAGTAAAGAAAAGGGTATCTCCCAGAGGGAGCCCGAGTAGTGTACTTGCTTGATACTCCCATTTTACAAACCTCCTTTTCCTATCAAAGGGACATTACATGGAAGAAAAGCACTTTTTGAGAGTGATAACATTTAGAAAGAGACTTTGAAAAGAGTGCCTTTTACTGTGCCTTGTAAGACTAAGGAGAAACAGGAGGGCCCAGAAGAAGGCCTGGCTAGATATATAAGCGATAAATCAGTCCAGCACTGGCCCACCCAAATGTACCTTTGGCCCATCCAAATAAATATTCCTGGAGCCGGGCCTGATGTACACTAAGACTACTGGTCTCAATCCAGATCCATATGGACAGCCTGTGGACTTGTCTTCCTGTGTAAAAGGCCAAGCATAAACATTTGATGGTGTGGCCCACGGATTTTAGTGAAGTGCCCTATTTATGAAATAAAAGCGCCTCAGAAATTGTTCTAATGCCTTCTCATCAGCTGTTTTACACATACTGCACTGATTTTAATGTTGTCTTTTGATGACGTCCCCTGAACGTCATGATTACGCAATGAACCCCGGGAGGTGTGTTGGTGATGTGCCCTGGGGTTGTGTGAAACTGGTTGATGCCCCGCCACGTGGATCTATGATACTAAAGGCTTCGGCTGCCGCCCGTGGCCTCGTAGAGGGACCCGTGCAGAGGCGGGCAATTTGTTCATGCCTGTGTCTCCGAGTTTTCATTTCGCATAGGCCCGTGAATCCCCGTTCCCGCCCAGTCTCCCTACTGTGATCGCATTCTCATTAAGCGGTTACCTTGAATGGTGCAACATAACATTGGCGACGAGCAGGTGCTCTCTGCAGCTCCGGGTGGCGTGTGGCAGCTGCTACCCAATGTAGAGGCGCGCGGTGCTCATGCTGTGTGTTTGACCCAGCCCTGGCGGCCCTGCCTCTGTGCTCTGCTGCAGCTGGCACCTCCTCCAAATCACGCCAGCGGATGGTGGAAAAAAGCAGTAAAGAGATCCGATGCAGATGCTCATGTGGCGAGGAGCCCCTCCCAGTGGTGCCCCACTCAGCACAAGGAAGTGCTGTCCTCGGGCCTGCAGAGGTGTGACAGAAGGGAAACATCCTTTACAACGAAACTTTTACGACGCAAAGCTATTACAACGCAGGTTTTACTACGCATACCTTTACAATGCAATACACAGGGGGGCGCTCTAGGATAGGGAATACGTTTAATTTACTATCCAACACCTTCCCTAGTGTCCACGGGGACTGGAGTTGAAATAGTAAATTAAACTATTCACTATCCAGCACCCCAAAGTGTAATGCGTTGTAAAGGTATGCGTAGTAAAACCTGCGTTGTAACAGCATGCGTTGTAAAAGCAGGCATTATAATGTCATACATCCGTGACAGAACGATCCTGAAATCACAGGTGGGACAAATAGACCTGTAGAGAGCGGATAGGTGATGTTCCAAAAAAACCAAATAAATATATTAAGAAGTTTAAAAGACTTTTAAGAAAAGTCACAGTCGAATGTGGATGATGTTGCGAAAGCGACACACTGAAACTATTAAATGAAGCGCGTACTGCTTGGAGTGAACTGCCATCATCCTCTAACTCATAACAAGCACACTTATCAACAACCAACCCCACATCCAGGCTTAGGGAAGACTGGGGAAGGAGCACCAAGGGAGCCTCAGAAAAAGTGACGAGATCTGATTAATCATCACCACACACTGGCAAACATTCCGGCAGTGGGACCTTTGATAGTGGAAGGTGCTTCTCTCGGGGGAAGCACCTAGGCGGAAAGAGTGGTGGAGAGAGTAATGCTATTTTTTGAAGCAATGAAAGTGGATAATGCTCAAAAACAGGCAATACTACTCCATTTAGGGAGAAGAGAAATGTATAAAATATTTAAATCAATTAATGAAGGGCGCCAAAGACGCACCACACCCTCATAGCTGCACTAACAGCGCATTGTGAACCAATGGCAAACCAGGACTATGAAAGGTTTGTGTTCTGACAGGCCAGAAACAGACAGAAGAATCCATTGATCTCTTCTAAGCATGTGTGAAGGATTAAGAAAGTACATGTGGTTTCAGTGATGAGACGGAGGAATAAGAGGATAAATAATCTAAGAGTGTGCTTCAGCAAAGCTATCCGAGTGGCTCCTACAAGAATCAGGAAAATCTCAAGCTGATATCCTGATGCTAGGCTGGGCCAAATAACTATCTTTAGCTTGTGCTGCACACATGGAAACCGCATTACAGAAATCCATAAAAGCAGAACCAGAATAATAACCATGGCCCCCACAGCGCAACAGGACAGGAGAAAGAACATGAGGACCAGGACCTGTGGATACTGTGCATAGGGTACGGAAAACTCAATCATTTTGTGAAAGTCTGTCGCTCAGGAAAGGGACAAATCCTGCACACCACCATCAATGCCATGCCAGACAGGCACGAACAAAGCAGCGATATGGATGATGACGAAAATGAAGAACATACAGTCATAAGTTTTCACCATTGGTGCAGCCTCGCAAATCACAAGGCACCTACCACAATGTCAAATACTGGTGGGAAAACACCCATCCACTGCAGTGGGGGGGCACAGGTGTAACAATCAACATCATGTCGGCAGAAGTATATGAAACAATGCGGTTGCCCCCACAGCTACTTCCAGCCATGATTAACGTCTTTGCATACGGCCAAGAGAAACCTCTCATGATGCGAGCAAAATATCAAGACCACCATACGCTATGGTTCCCAATCATTTGAATGTCAAGTGTATGTTAAGGAAGGCGGTCACAGCATGCTTATGGGGTGCCAAGCAGCTGAGGCTTTGGGCATCTTCATTTTTGCGTTTGGGATACATCAGGAAACCATAAATTACATCCTGGATGAATTTCAAAAAGTATTTGAAAGTATTGGATGTTTTAGAGACAAACATATTCACATGCATAACGATACATCAGTACAGCTGGTAGCTCTCCAACACAGACACATTGCGTTCCACCTGAGACCTCTTGTGGAAAAGGCTTGATACCCCAGGAATCATAGAGAATGTGGATGGGCCCAGCACATGGGTGTCACTGATTGTCGTCAGAAGGCAACCCAAATAGCCTGGAGAGGTGTGAATATTTGTAGACATGCGCTTGCTGAACACTGCCATAAATAGAGAGTGGCACCTAACTCCAACAGTTGCTGACTTAAGTGGTGAGCTCAGTGGAGCCAGCTGATTCTCTAAGTTGGACTTGCATCAGGATATCACCAGTTGGTTCTTGTTGAGGAGTCTCCTTACATTACTACATTTTCAACACATGTGGAACTGACGTGCTACAAACGTTTGAGTTATGAAGTTTCTAGTGCAGCTGCAGTATTTCAGAACACAATTCAAGAGCTTCTTGTGGACTTTCATGGAGTGGTGAATGTCAGCGATGATATTTTGATCCATGCAAAGACCGTGCCAGAGCACAATGCCCGGTTGCGAAGGATCGAGATGTGCAGCTTTTTAGGCATGGTCAACTATTGCTGTCACTTCATAAAGGGTCTCACTATGCTGATGCAACCTCTCTGAGAGCTGACTAAAGGATCTTTCCCCTGGTCATGAGTGTAGGAGAGTAGGGTCTGCTTTCCTATGGTCACCCCACTTTTTGCTTTTTGTTTCACTGGTTTTCGACTTAATGTGGCTGTGGGCCTGCTAATCAGACCCACAGCCCAGCTGCTCTCTCTCTAAATTCACTACAATGTACTTTAGGTGCATTACCAATTGGATACTGGATCACCTTATGAGCCCCTGTACAGTGTACCATAGGTACCCAGGGCATAGGTGCATCCAAGGCCTACCAGGGGCTGCAGCATTTATTATGCCACCCCTGGCTGGCCACTCACATTAACACAACTGGCTGATCACTCAGCTGGGGCAAGGTTGTGTAATCAACCCTTGCTTAGATATAGTATACCTATATCTAATCTTATATCTAGACACATATACACCTATAAGTCACTCCTATGACAGGCCTTAACAATCCTGGAGGCAGAGTGCTTGGTTTTGTGTGAGATGGTGCTCTAGCATGAGCCGAGCCTGTCTGCAGCTTTCGGAACCATGTCCTTATAGCTGTTCTAGGATATTGCCATACCATATACTCTTAAGTGCATTATAATCCTTGCGATTATATGCTAACTTTGGTTTGGCTTTATCAAAACATGTCGAGTAAGGTGTCATACGATTTGGAATACTATCCCCTCGACAGTTCTGTCGACGGGGATATCATTCCACCCTTCTAGAGGGACATGACATGTACATAACCTGAACCCCGGTTAAAGTTAACCAGAGCCTCAGCATCACAAAATGGATGCTGCTACCACAGACACAAGTCTGACCTCCTACTGCTGGGAGTCCTTCCTCTGAGGGAGGCTTGGATAAAGGGTTTCCTGCCTTGGGAGGTGCGAGCACCACCCCAGACAGGATTTTGTGTATTGGGTAGGACAGGGCTGAATAGAATCAGACATGCCTGGGGCACACAAGGTGTCCTCATGCATAAGCCAGTCCAAACCGGTGCTGGGGCTTTCCAGCCCCAGTCCTGGCGCCGAGCGGAACAAAGGAAAGGGGGTGTAACCGCCCCCCTACCTGGTCCCACCCAGAGGAAGGACCTAGCAGGTGATCCACCCCTCAGATTGGGAATAAGAGTGGGAATAGTGCCATAGCACCTCATATCATCCTGAAATCAACTTGAAACTAAGAAGACGCCGGACTTCGACATTCTGCTGCACAGAAGACTGAAGAGCATCTCCCTTGTGGCCAAGGAGTGGCCACCCTCTGAACACAGGCACCATCCAGCAACTCAACGTCTGCTTTGCCGCCTCCTCCTGCTGGAGCCCGAGCCCAGAGCCCAACAAGACCCAGACTCCCAGACTTCTCACAGCCCGATCCACAGTCCCTGCAAAGAAGGGACCCGTGGAGGCACGAGAGACGTGGGACCGGACATCTCGAAATACCCCTGAGAAGCTGACTGCGCAGCACCCGAGGCACCCTCGATGCTGTGCTTCGGGGTTTGAGAAGCCCCACCACCAAGCAGCATTTGTACCGAAGATCAGCCCCCCAGCATCTCCACGATCTGCGTGGGGCTCTTTTGCACTTTTCCACTTGACACGCCATCCAGGCCACTTGCCACGTGGTCAGCGGCCATCTTGGCAACAAAACGTACAATTTTCACTGTGGGTCTGGTTGCTCTTGCCCTTGCTTCTGTAAAAAGGAGCACCCGCTCTGACCTTGCTGGTCGAGTGATAAGCTTTCTTCACTTCCTGCGTGGCTTGCAGTAGCCAAGGCCTGTTTGCTCCAATCAAGTTGCCAACATGGCCATCAGCTAGAGCCTTTGTGGGTCAGCTCGTGATCGACTCCTGGACATCCTCGACCTCTTTGTGTCCACGTGGCTGAGGAGACAAGCTACATCTCATTGCCTGTTTGCACCCGACATCGCCTGGTTCCATCCTGGTTCCACGGTAGTCACTGGCTAGTGACTTTGAACATTGTCCCCTCTGCTTTCAGGTCTTCACCACTTCAGATCCCCCATTGGATCCACCGGAACTCTCCTCGTCGACCCGCCTGCAGCATCTTCATCTTCAGGCACCATCGACCTGCGTGACGAAACCTGACACTACTTCGTACCTGTGCATCCGCTTCCTGTGGGTGAGGTAACTCAGCAACGCCAGTGTTCCCACACTGGTACACACCTCTAGTATATGTGTCTAAAGTTTCATCCTTCTAGGTCACTCGGAATGTTCCTTAAACACTAACTTTGTAACTTGTACGCACCATTGACATTGCATTGGTGTATGTGTGCACTTTAAGCGCTGCACCCGAGTCACACGGGCCTTTCCCGACTTAGTCACTGCTAGTCCCGATCAGCTCCAGCGATTCTCAAGGCCCTAGGCCTACTTCCTTTTCAACAGGTACCACTATTTTAGTATATGGTTTAGGTGGCCCCTAGGGCTCATCCATATTGTGCAACTTTTGTATATTTAAAATGTGTTTTGTTTTAACGCTTATGCTTCTGTGCTCATAAAGAGTACAGGGGATATTTGTAGTAAATAAATATACATATATTTTCAATATATATCTGTGTGGTGTCCTTTCATTTGGTATTCAAGGAGATTGTGTATGGTAAAACAGCTTGCTTCACATGCCTTACTGAGTTTAGCCTAAGACTGCTTTGTCCACGCTACCTCTAGGATAGCTGGTCTATAAGGTTGACTTACAACCAATCATCATAAGGGTTGCTTGGCATGGTACAAGGTGATCACTAGAACTAGTGAGCATCATATAACAGGCCAACTTCTCACACCGTGAATGATCATCTGGTTAATAAACAGAGGAAGATGGCCACTAAAAAAGGTCAGTCATCAGCGAAGAGCCAAGAGGCGACTTGATGCTAGTGTAGGATCAGCATCCGGGCAGCAGATTTAGGCTACCATTTGAATGTGAACCCTGGCATATTGTTTATCTGCGTGGCACTGTGGTCACTGCGCGTTGTGGGCAAGAGGCAATAACTCAGAACATTTCAACATTGAAAAAGTTCAATTTCTATTAGGGCGATACTCCTAATGTGGAAGATCTGGCTGTAGAGCCAACAATCTCAACGACTGCTCTGAAACTGAGCAACTAGAGAATTGATCAGCTGAGTGTGTCGATCTGGGAGTTCAGAGTCTGAATGCAGTCCTGAACCCCCTTGGGACTCCTGTTAACTGCAAGGCTCATATTCAACTAGGGCTTGTTTCTCGAACCAGGTACAATCTCCGTGACAATCCCAGGCCCTTGACTAGACTGAGGGCTCATGTGATCTGATGAGGTGTACCGTACATAATTTAGGTATGTTCCATATCCCAGGTATTATCATCATGAAAAAAATACTCTGATGCTTGAGACTGTTCAACAAAAATCTCTAGATTTTTTGCTGTTTTTCATGTTACTTTAGTTGCTGTTTCTTTTATTTTGTAAGGGAATGTAATGTTTCCTTTTGCAGACATCCCCCAAACGTTGTGATTATGTTGATGAAGCCCGGGGGTGTTTTAGTGATGTGTCCCGGGGTTGTGTGAACTTGATTGATCCCACATCACTTGGAACTATGATAATAAAGGCTTTGGCTGCCGGGCGTGGCCTCAGAGAGGAACTCCGTGCAGCGAAGAGCAAGTTGTTCATGCCGTTGTCTCTGACTTTTTATTTCATGTAGGCCCAGTGATCCCCATGCCTGCCCGGCCTCCTTACAGTGATCACATTACCATCAAGCGGTTACCTTGGACACCGCAAAATAACACTGACTTCAAACTTGCGTCTTTGATGTTCAAGAAGCATGAAAGCAGGGGCCACTAGTGCGGAGGGTTGTCGCCCCACTGCTTTCCTGCAGTGTGAGAAGCCAAAACATAAAATGGTGATAACTTCTAGTTATTACCATTTTATGCTTTCTTTGCTCATTGCGGGCGGGTAGGCAGGGCTGCTCTGCTCTTTGAGCAGGGCAGGGGAGAGCAGAGCAGGGGAAGAGAGGTTTGCCCAATCCAGAGTGCTCAAAGACTGTTTGGGTGGCCCTCTCGGGCTACCTAAACCTGTCATGCGCACTCAACCCTTCTCCATGCAGGCTGCATTGCCTACCCCACTTGCCCCTGGCTGGGTTCCGTCCTGACCAATAACAACACTGCTTGTAGCATTGTGATTGTCTTAGGGGAGGGAGCCTGGTTACCTGCTTCCTGTTCCTGTTGGAGGGAGGGGAGCAGGAGAGTAGGATCCAAGAAGACGCGGGACCCGGCGGAAAGGTAAATGTAAGTTTATTTTTTTACTTCCCAGCAACACCCCCACAAACAACGCAGGCGAATCACACCCTTCCAACCCCCACCCACAAGCAATGCCAGCCGCTACTGCATCGAAGTCTTTGAATGGAAAGATTCAGAAACCTGAAACGCAAGAAAAAGTTCTTCTCCCAAACCTGCAATCAAGATCTGGTTGTCAGTGGTGAAATTATTATGTACCTTGCCCGCTAATCCTGAATGCTGCTTTAATTCCTTTTTTTACCAGAAACTTTCAAGCTGATCTGTACAAGTTTAATAAGTTAATCATGGGGAGGAAATTTAAATTTAACAACTTATTGCTGGAACTTTCAGACAGCGAAACATACCCCTTTTCAGTGGCCAAGTTGTTCTTAATAATTACATTTATGAAGTTTATTCCTGCCAGTTTACAGGCCAGTCTACAATGTATAAAATAGCAGTTTTAAAGTAATATCACCCATTACAGTAAGAGGAGTAAGGCCTAGTTCTAATCTTAGATGGCAGTGTGCAGTTAAATTAAACTTGCAGTCTCCTGATGCAGTCTAAGAAAATTGTGTGACATTGAAGTAGCGGTGGAAAGCTCGATCCCGGGGTCCACTAAGATTGCGGTTAGATGTGAAGGACATCTAACATGGGCTTCAATTGGAATTCCATAGAGCATATTATCAAGCCCATTATCGCCATTTTAGCTGCAGTTGTCTGCTGCTAAAGCTGCAATATTTTTATCGCCTGTCTTGATAATATGCCCCAATGTTTTTTTCAAGATATCACATGGACCTTCAGAATCATAGCTGGAACCGAAATCAATTTACAGAAGGACCTTGGTTAGGAATCTTGTGCTATTCGGTTCCTCCTGGTTCTTGTTACTTAAGGAGTAGCTTGTGATCTTTTTTTTGGCACCTGGCTGGCACAGTCATGCACTCCATTATTTCCCACACATGAAGCACTATAAGAGTAGAGCTGAAAAGAGCAGAACTTGGGTTATTAATTTCCTATTCCTTAAAATTGACATTCTCTTTAAGGATAGCTGCATTTCTTGGGGGAGCCTCTCTCCCTAGGAATTACAAATAACTTTTGGAATTCCTGTAATACCATACTCAATTTGCTATGCTATGATATCCTTATAGTTAATAGATGCCATAAGAGTAGAATTTCCACCTAGGGATTCATCTCTTCTGTATACAGATTCATCATCTATTCAGTATATAGATTCAGGAGGCCCAGGAAGCCCAGATTATAAGATGGGGGCTATTTATTTCGGCTCTAACAGTAAATACATTCTTAATTGATAAAAGTTATACTCCAGGAATAGAACCTACAGTTAGTGGAGTATTTGTATGGGGTTGCGGACAAACACTAGACAAAATAGAATGCTGTCATTTCCACTGTTTCTTAACATGTACCAGCCTTAGGCTGGTTGTCTGAAAAGCCCTGTCAATACGTGCAATAATAAAACACACCTGTTTGCCTAGGCTAGACTTAATGGCTTTGCAGTGCTTGTTCTGTTGCAATGATTCTGTGAAGTAACATAACTATGCTTGGGGTTATGGGACTCTAGTAGGCAGGGACTGAGTCATCCTACCACTTGAGTAACCATGAGCCCAGGGATTGACTAGCTATAGTGTCTCGCCTGCCCTTCAAATCACTCACAGAGGAACAAGTAAATAGACACCCCAGAACACAATACTCCCAACCCTCTCACGAATCGCGGTTGCAGGACACACCCTTTTGCTCTCATACTCGTACTAGTCCACAAAAAGTTCCGACATTGACATGAGTAAAGTTTAAAATATTTATTTTAACTATCGTGCTCTAGTATGCAGTATATGTGCCATAACAGGTAGAACAAATGCAAAAACAACAGTTGATGGACAGAATGCAGAACAATGTCATACATTCACCTCAGTACAGAGATCTGGGCCTAAATCCATCGTTTTTTTCTCACCATGCAATTACAGCTTGAACCCAGTCATATGCAAAACAGTCTTGACCCTGTGCCCACTGGGAACAGTTCAGCCCGAACTGCCAGGCCAGGTCCTCCCTGGACTGGAAACAAGCCTTCGAGGACGGGTTTGGGGGTTTCAGCCCTCATCAGCCAAGATAGCTTGACTCCAGTGGCATGGAGAGCACAGGACCCACATCTGGGCCTACCCGTCCCACTCAGGGTGACAAATGCAAAAAGAACAATTGATGGACAGAATGCAGAACAATGTCATGCATTCACCCCAGTACAGAGATCTAGGTCTAAATCCATCATTTTTTTCTTACCATGCCATTCCTGTTTGGACCCAACCATATGCCAATCAGTCTTGACCCTGCGCCCAATGGGAACAGTCCAGCCCGAACTGCCAGGCCAGGTCCTCCCTGGACTGGAAACAAGTATCCTAGGACCAGTTTCGGAGTTTCACCCATCATCAGCCAGAATATCTGACTATGGTGGCATGGAGAGCACAGGACCCGCGTCTGGACATACCCATTCCACTCGGGGTGACAAAGTAGAACGAGCATTTGCAATGAAATAGGTCTCGCACAGCTCTGTTGATAAGTTTCTATATCGCTTTTTACATAGATTGTACCTAGCTGGGGCACAATGCATTGTAAGTGATGTTAGCATGCCATGCAAGACCGAGGGCCATATGTAGGAACACATGTTCCCATAGACACTGAATGGGTAAAACCCTTTGATATATCTGGCCCGAGTACTTTCAGAGGGTGTATGTCTCTGAACTACACAATTACATCGCATTTCACAATTTTATCCTTTCACATAACTATATTTTTAGTGACAGGGAGAGCAAGTGATTTTCTCAGAATTGCTTGTGTTTTTTGGTCAAGTTCCAAGTAGTGATTTCATTTCAAGAACGGAGGCTATCATTATGCATATTAACCTTTAATTGCCACTCCAGAGCACCTTTAATGAAGTATAACACATTAAAACACTAGAACTAGAATACTCTAGTCCATAAATATCCCTGGTACTCAAAATTCCTTCTCTTTTATTTGCTGCTCTGGAGAAGATAAGTGCCTTAACCTTATAACTTAATCCTTATATATTTTAGAGATATGTTAGAGTTATCTTTGAATATTTTGGCGTGAATTTTGTTGGTAGTATGCTTGTACGTTGATTTGGTATGTATACTTCAGCTTCTAATTTTCAGGAGCTGGAGAGTACGTAAGAAATTGCAGGGCAAGAGTGTCTCCAAAAATGTGTGCATTGTCGAATGTGATGGAAAATTTTGTGAACAAAAATATAGCCAATAACTGTGTATCACCGGGACTCAAAATGTAGGATGCCAAATGGAACAACATCAATTCAAGTAACATATCCTATCCTTTTAAATTTGCAATAACTGCCTTCCAGTGGAGGAGGTCAAACGAGCAAACATGCTACTTGTTTCCAGTTGTTGACAGACCCATCCATGGAGAATGAAGTAATCAAAGGAAGCTGGAAGTGTAGGTTCTTAAGTTACTTTATTAATTAAGATGTTAAGTTATAATGTTAACCCCATCAGGAGCAGCTGTCCTGCTGCTCAGCCCTCACTCAACTGACATTCACAGCACAGCAACATTCCAATCATCCAACATTCCATATGACATACATACTAGCTGAGCAGCAGGGAAACACAAGTTATAACAGAGAACCTGTTTAAACTTCGATGAAACTGAGATCCAAGAGACGCTTTGCATTTGCATACTTGTTTAAAACAACATGAGTAGAAACCCGTCAACCTGGTTGGGATTGGAGTAATGGGCTATATATCCCAACTGGTGTGATTAGAGGACAGATAATAGGGATATGAAAACATTATACATGGAGGCAAAAGGAGACTCTATTCACTCATTACATGTGCTAAAAGCATCAGTTTAATCAACATTTAAAGGATAGGACAGAAAAACTGTTTACAGTTAATATCAGCACTGAAATTGTAGATACAAAAAATTCTATTATAACCCAAGTGTATACAAGGTGCACGAGTGGGAGGTGAGTGACACTACGGCGACGCAAGTGACAGAGGGATCAGCGTGGCCGGCGCAAAGTCTTCTGTGCAAGAATATTTACAGTGACTTCGAACATAGAGGTTTCTAAATACTTTCAACAATTGATTTTGTTTGTCATTTTTACAGAGAACCGCTATGCAGGAAGCGCCTAAAGTCTGGCTGAAAAGTCGACGGCGTTTCGATCCGTGCAGTTTAGAATCATCTTCAGGACTAGATGAGTAGAGTACAGTGCCAGATTGGCGAATAATCAGTAGTGAAGGTCGGGCTCCTGTGCACGGGCCGGAGTCCCGTGGGTGCCACGTGGGGCAGTCCTTGAGTCTAGTTGGTGTAGTAAAGGGTTTCAGCTTAGGCGTAGAGTCATTTGTACGTCAGCAATGAATATCTATGTAGGTCTGGAGAAACACGGTCTCGTAGGACCTGAGGACCAAGCCGATGGAGATGAAGTTGGCGGGTCCGGGAACCGGTCCAGAAGTGATCGGTTCAGTGGCAGGAATGAATCTCTGGTCGATTGGCAAGTCGGTCGAGTGAATCGCGGTGCCGGCGATGCGACCCGCCGACTACATCTCCATCGGCTTGGTCCTCGGGTCCTACCATGATTGCAGGTCATGCCCTTTTGCTCACACACTCGTACTAGTCCAGAATAAGTTCTGATAGTGACATGAGAAAAGTTTAAAATGTAAATTTAACTAGTGTACTCTAGTATGCAGTTTACGTGCCACAACAACTAGAAAAACACAAATAGGGTTACCATAGCAAGTAGTCCGTAAGTCATAAATGGAGCTGTCATTACGTACGACAGTGCAGCCTAACCTCACTCCCCTTCTACATAAGCAAAATGATTATATATCAGAAGATTTCTAAGTATTAGCAGCAGACCCCGTACCTCAGTATACACAGATAAATGTTCTACATCCTAGATGCTGTTACGATCTTTTCCCTGGAAGGTCCCTCTCCAAGAGTATGTTACCTATCTGTGCAGACCTATGTGACAGAAAGTACGTGTTCCCAAACGACAGCTGCCTTTGCGTGTTTTGTCTAGGTGCTAGGGCCTGACCAGAACAGAATAACAAGGGGCATTGTTGTTCGACCTTGTCTACATGTTCATACTAAATCCCAGGAAAAGAACTGAGTGCAAACCAACTGCATGTTTTTGTGTGAAAGTACATTGTGGCATAAATCAAAATATAACTGTATGGTAATGTGTGCAAAAAAGAGGTCGGTCTGCAACGTTCTCATGCTAACATAGGGAAAACGACATGGGCCGGCACGGGACTTAAGACAGTTCAAATAAATTATGTCAATCCCTCTCTCACTCTGCGTCTTGTTGTTTCTTTTATTTTAAATACTTTTTTGTAACTTCCCTCTTCGGATATCCTCTTCTCACTACGCTCTTTAGTTTTCCCTAGAGTGGTTGCTGTTTCATACTGCAGAGTATATTTCTCTCCTAGTTTCTTATTCTATTTTCAGCTCCATGCTTTATTTCTTTTGCTTTGTGATTCATTCTGTGACTCTTACTTCTCCTTTCTCTACTTCCACTCATCGTTTCTACTTCTGTGTAGAATGTAAAATAGTACAATTTCCAGTTATACAGAATCTTAGCTTACTTTGCAGAAATGGAAACTGAACAGGTACAACGAACATAAAACAACGTGTTGTGTTAGGATTACAGATTGATCGTATGCATGAACAGTTTTTGATAAGTACGGCTTCTTGAACCTCTGTACTTGCACATATCAAACCCAGTTCCAGTTTTTCAGTTATGTTAAAGCTCACAGCTAACCCTGTGAAGGTATGCTGATGCTGAAGCAGGAGCCCTATAGGCTGATCCAGGGCCAGGGTTGGGGAATTGAAGAACTGGGGAGGTGGTTCTGAAGTGCTTTGGCTGATCATTGTAGGCTTTAGGAGCGAGGTGGTAGAAGGCAAGACCGCTGAATCTCGTTCTGTGTATGTGGGGGTTCGAGTAAGAGTCTGGCTGAGCCCAGATGTCTGGTAAGTTTGTGAAAGTTTATGTAGTTGATGTGGTATGTGGGGCCAATGTTGTGCCGGGCTTTGTATGTGTGCCTGAAGAGTTCGAAAAGGGCTCGTTTTTGGACTGGGAGCCAGTGGAACTCTTTGGGGTGCGGGATGATGCTAGTGTGGTGTAGGAGGTTAAAAGTGAGCCCGGCAGTGAGTTTTGCGTGTTCAGGAGACTTCTGGTCAGTTTAGCATTGATTCCAGCAAACAGTGCATTGCCGTAGCCAATCTTGCTAGTGATGAGGCCTTGGGTGACGGTTCTGCGAATGTTGGTGGGGAGCCATTTGAAGATCTGCTGGGGCATCTTGACTGTGTGGAAACAGAAGTCAGATACTCCGTTCACTTAGCTGATCATGGTGAGTTGGTTGTCGATTACTATTCCGAGATTCTTTGGGTGGGTTACCCGGAGGGCTGTGCGTTTAAGTTTGCCAGGCCGCCAGGTGGAGTCCCAGAGGTAGGCATCTCTGCCGAAGAGTATTCCTTCCACCTTGACTGTGTTGAGTTTTGAGGCAGTTGGTTTTCATCCATTTGGTGACCTTGGTCATGCAGGCAAGGAAAATAGTCTGGGTCTTGGAGTCTAGTTGGAGAAGGATAATAGGAGCTGGGTGACATCTGCATATGATATGATGTTAATTCTGTGGCGAGGATTATGTTTGTGAGTGTTGCGATGAAATAGGTGCTGTGCAACTGCACCTGCACATGTAACAGTCATGTCGAAGAATCAATGATCGGCCTAGATCAAGAGCCAAAGTGGAGGACATATTCAACTGGCAACATCCTTTTGATTTTGTGTTTGTACAAATAGGAATTCTCCATATTTATTAACAAATCAATATTTTACTTTGGCTAAGAAAATCAATTATTTGCAAATGTTTGTCACTTGAAAGTGTGTGAATGGGGTAATTACGATTTTATTTCAAAAAGAAAAGCTGATCCTGAAAACAGGCATCAGGTTCTAAAGGCTCTTGCAGCGAAGGCACATTATGTATGAGTCAGTACCCTATCCTGAAATGCATGCTGTGCATCCCATAACTTTTAGCATTGTATTCTGGTGCTGGCTAAATAACTTTGTTTATAATGGCTTCTCTAGACAAAGCTGCATGGCATAAACCATACATGCATTTAGCTACCTACCTTTTCACATTTCTAAATTCACTATTCACTTTGCTGTTTTTTGAGCCACAGGCACTGGGCCATTTCCTGGAGTCATTGACATGTTTGGAGGAGAAGGGGGTCTAACGGAGTTCCGCAGCGGTCTTCTTGCCAGCCGGGACTTTGCCACACTCGCTTTGGCCTATTTTGGCTATGATGACCTGCCAGATACACTGACCGAGGTGGATCTGGAGTACTTTGAAGAAGCTGCAGACCTCCTCTTGAAGCACCCCAAGGTATGTCCTTTCTCCTCATCTCCAAGTCAAACATAGTGTTATACAGACTTTAGATCTGTTGTCCAATAGCTCACTCATTCTACTCCCATCAGAGACACAGCAGTTGGAGGTCACAGTCATGGGTAAAAAAAAATTCAGAAAGTAGCCAGAAACTCCACTCTCATTAAATAGGATATTTATTTTGTTGTAACTAGACAGGATGAGGGTACATTAAGTAGAGGGGGATTGAAGTTGCCCACTCCTTCAGTGGGGATAGAAGGAAGGGGCAATCCAAGCGACGGTCTGATTGTGGGTGGGTAAGGGCTTATGCTTCCCTGGAAGGCCCAGTGGGTGGGGCCCGACACTGAGGTGGGGGTGCCAAAAGAGGTGCGGAATGCAGGAAGTTAAGGATAAGAGGAAAGGCACGACATCTCCCCTGCTACCCCGACAGCAATGGAAAACACTGCGGCCAAAGATCTTCCCTCAGGTGCGACTGGACACTCAACCGGGCCAGGACATCGGGTTCCAGCGGATAGCGAGCAAACGAGAAATCCCAGCCCACATCAACTCAGAGCCAGGGACTCTAATGGTGCCCGGGGGTTCCTGCCCATTTTCCCTTTCTCTCCCTCTGCTCCTTCACTCGTTTTCACTCGTTTTTCTACCCTTTCCATCTTTCACCTTTCTGCCCTTTTCTGCATCTCTGCTCTTTTGTGCCTTATTTCTGCTTATTTTCCCTTTTTTCTTTATCCCTTCTTTCCTCCCTTTACCTTTACCCGCCGCTGCTGCCCCCGCGGCCCCTCCCCCCCTAGCCCGACCGGCCCAATCCAGCTCCTCTCCCCGCCTCCCAGCTGTCCAGCCCTCCCCGACCCCTATTAATGGCGGCCACTGCGCGGCTGCGCCCCGTCCGCGAACTGTCCGCGACCAGCACCAGGAACCCTGGACCTCCGCCCGCCAACACTACGACCCAGCAGCACTCCACGCACTCAACCCAGGCTGCAACAACAACTGCAAGCTAGCATCACCAGCCGACACCCATGGACCCTTCAGCTGTCACCGCTGCCGGCACACCTGCAGCACCGCCAAGAACACGGATCCAGCACAACCCGCCCGCAAGAACACAACTGAACCGAAGACCCTGCAATGCATCCTCCTCAACGTCCGATCCCTCCACAAACACGCCACTGAAATCTGGGACCTCCTCAACAGCCCCACCCCGGACATAGCATTCTTCACCGAAAACTGGACCAACACCACCTCAGGACCGGACATCGCCATCGCCATCCCCCAAGGATACAAGATCTACAGGAAGGACCGCACCACCCACCCAGGAGGAGGAATAGCCATCGTCCACAAATCCAGCCTCCGCCTGAGCACACTCCCTGACGAGTCCACAGAACTGATGGAACACCTTCACTTCAAGATACTGGCCAGCCCCACTGCCGCCCTCCGAGGAACCCTCATCCACCGACCCCCTGGACCCCACGGACCCTTCGCCAACTCCATCACGGACATTATCTCCCTGCAGGCCATTGCATCCACCAACTACACCCTGCTGGGAGACCTCAACTTCCACCTGGACCCCAACACCACTTGCCTCCTGGACAACCTCCACAACATTGGACTCTGCCAGATCGTGACCGAGCCCACGCACTCAGCAGGACACACCCTCGACCCCCTCTTCACTACAGGAAACTCCATCACCTTCAGCCACACCACTGAACTCCCATGGACCGACCATTGTTGCGTCCACTTCACCTTCAGAACACCCACCATCCACAGACACCAGCACCTGCTTCCACAAAGAAACTGGACCAAAATCACCGACGACCAGCTCATCTCCTCGCTCAACAACTCCACCCCAACCATCGCGGAAAACGACGACCCCAACACCGCAGCCCGAACCCTGCATAGATGAATCTCGGACAGCACCAACACCATAGACCCCCTCAAGAAAAACAACAATACCCATGCCAAGAAAGCCAGATGGTTTACCACCGAACTTCGAGAGTCCAGGCGCACATGCCGCCGCCTCGAAAAGGCCTTGAGAAACACCAAATCCACAGAAGCCCACAACAACTTCAGAGCCGCCACCAACGCTCACCATCAACTCATCAGAGAAACGAGGAAAAAAGCGATTGAAGACAGAATCTCCACCCACGCACACAACAGCAAGGAACTCTTCAGCATCATCAAGGAGTTCGCCCAACCCACCAGCGAGTCTACCGACATCCCTCCCTCACAAGACCTCTGCGACAAACTCAGCACCTTTTCCACCACAAAATCAAGAGCATCTACGACAACTTCAACGAAGACAGCCGACACACTGAACCCTCACCAACCACCCCCGACACCCGGAAACCAGCGATTGATGACTGGACAGCCCTCACCACCAAAGACACACTGAAGACAATGAAGTCAATCTACTCAGGGGCCCCCAAGGACCCCTGCCCCCACCTCATCTTCAACAGAGCCGCTAACACCATCGCACCCATGCTCTGCCACTGGAAACACGCCGAGGTCAACCCCTCCTGAAGAAACCCTTAGCGGACCCCACCGACCTCAAAAACTACAGACCCATCTCCCTGCTCCCTTTCCCAGCGAAAGTCATCGAGAAAGCCATCAACAGCCAACTCACCACATTCATTGAAGAACACAACATCCTCGACTCCTCCCAATCCGGCTTCAGAAAAAAACACAGTACGGAAACCGCCCTCCTCGCCGCAACAGACGACATCCGCACCCTGCTGGACAAAGGAGAAACGGTAGCCCTCATCCTCCTAGACCTATCAGCGGCGTTTGACACAGTCTCCCACCGCACCCTAATACACAGACTCTACGACGCAGGAATCCAGGACAAGGCCCTCGACTGGATCTGCTCCTTCCTCTTCGGCAGGACGCAACGGGTCAGACTCCCCCTTTCCTCTCAGACCCCTCACCTACCACCAGCGGAGTCCCCCAAGGCTCCTCCCTCAGCCCGATGCTCTTCAACGTCTACATGGCTCCACTTGCCCCCATCGTCAGAACCTACGGACTCAACATCATGTCATACGCAGACGACACCCAGCTCATCCTCTCCCTATCCAGCGAGCCCAACACCGCAAGACGCAACTTTCGAGAAGGCATGGAAGCCGTCGCCAAATGGATGAAAAACAGCTGTAAACAACTAAACACCAACTAAACAGAAGTACTCATCATGGGCCCAAACCCCGACGCCTGGAGCGACACCTGGTGGCCCACCGCCCTCGGAAACCCACCAACCCCCACAGACCACGCACGCAACCTGGGAATCATTCTGGACTCCGAGCTCAAAATGGACCGCCAGATCAACTCTGTCTCATCTTCCTGCTTCCACACCCTCTGCCTCCTTCATAAGACCTTCAAATGGATCCCCCTCGAACACCGAAAGACAGTCACTCACACCCTGGTCACCAGCAGACTCGACTACGGCAACGCACTCTACGCCGGAATAAACAAAAACCTCATCCGCAAGCTACAGAACATCCAGAACGCCGCTGCAAGACTGGTCCTCAACCTGCCAAAACACTGCCACATCTCCCAGCACCTGCGCACCCTCCACTGGCTCCCCGTCAAGGCGAGAATCCCCGTTAAGATGCTCACCCACGCACACAAGGCCCTCCTTGTGTGCGTGGGTGTCTGGACCAGCATTCCTGAACAGCCGGCTCAAATTCCACGCACCCCAAAGGACCATACGATCAGCCCAGCTCTCCTACGCTGAGGTCCCCCGCACCATAAAGACCAGATCGGGAGGCCGCTCCTTCTCCTTCCTCGCGGCCAAAGCATGGAACGCCCTTCCGCTCCACCTCAGACAGACAACCTCGCTCCCCATCTTCGCAAGAAACCTCAAAACCTGGCTCTTCGACAGACCCCCTCCTTGATGGAATGGAACCTGCACCCCCCACCCCTAGCGCATTGAGACCCTTACGGGTGAGTAGTTGCGCTTTAACAAACTCCTGATTGATTGATTGCGGCCACATTTCAGCCACTCACCCCTGTCTCACAACTGCTGGTGTTACTGGGTCTCTCAAAGCATGCCGGGGTCGCGGAGTGTCACAGGCGGGAGGCCATCTTTACAGTGGTGAGACTTCACCCCCTAGCCCCAAAAATCTTATAAAAAGCATCTGCATCTGGCTGTATGACTCTCTCACTATAGAATCTTGCTCTGAAATACATAGACTGCTGAGGAAAGAGTTAGACCTTATGCCCTTTCTTTTCCAAAGACTCATTGTACAGGCCCTGATTATCTCCCGGTTGGATTATAGAACTCTAAATACTTGCCTTCCCTACTTTGTAAAAAGCAGGTTACAGGCCATTAAAAATGCAGCAGCCTGCCTTCTTTTCAATATTCTGGGGTATCAGTCTGCAAAAAGGGCACTGGCTGACCTTCGTTGGCTCCCCATTGAGCAGCGGGCCTAGTTTAAAGATCTCACCATCACTCATAGGACCTTCCATAAAAAAGGACCTTTATGCATGCTTTCATTGACCCATAAAACCCTGGAAGGTCCTTAAGATAGGCAAATTTACTTCTTGTAAAGCTACCAAAAATCAAAGGAATAGGTTGGGGAGGCTGTTTTATAAGTACCTAGCCCCTAAATTGTGGAATGTTTTGCCAGTTGAATTACATCACATAGACTCAGAACCTAACTTCAGAATATTCTTGAAGACCTGGTTATTCGTTAATTAGCTGTCCCTTCACCTTCCATGTGGTGTCTAGTTTGAGGGTTATGCTGATTGGTGTAACCACTGGAAAGCCTTCGGGTAGCCATGTGCTTTATAAATCCTCTAGATTAGATTAGATTAGATTAGAATACACACTTGTCCCTCTGCCCACTTTATTTCCAGTTGCAGATGTTAGTAAAATGCAGAGGAGAAACTCCAATCCTGTGATGCTGCCCCTAGCCCTGGAAACATTCTGCAGACCCACAGGATGACTTGGAGACTAAAAAAAAAGAA
Organism: Lissotriton vulgaris; assembly: GCF_964263255.1. Classification (NCBI taxonomy): domain Eukaryota; kingdom Metazoa; phylum Chordata; class Amphibia; order Caudata; family Salamandridae; genus Lissotriton; species Lissotriton vulgaris. The sequence goes on from NC_141685.1 coordinate 222,220,572, forward strand.
CAAGGATTAGCAAATCCAATGGATCTCGCCAACTTGCCCTATTGACACACAATGTGATGCTTTGCAGTGTGGGCTAAAGTTTTTTTTAAAGCTTTTGATGTAGTTGCATCCTTTTGTAGGCATGTGCACCACACATGTACAAGCCTACAAAATGATTCAGACAATTTTTTTTCAGTTACCCCTAAACATTACCCATCCCAAAAACACTCACTACTGCTAAACTCCTCCCAAGTTAAATGCAATTTTGGATTTTTCCTTAAAATGATCTTTCCTTTAAAATGTTTCTTACAGTTGATTTCATTTTTTGTAAAATGTTCTTTTCTTAAAACTGGTTTTCCATGATTTTGGTTCTTCTGGTGTAGGTTCTCTGTACGTTTCCCATTAATTCATACATTACTCTATGCCATTCAGAGGCCATTTTGGGGTTGTTTTTAGGAGTCAGGGATAGGTGGAGTTCGGGCATAGAATGGAGTATTTAGAGTTCAAAGTAGGGTGAAGTTTAAGGATGGTGTGGGTTTGTAAGGTTCAATGAATGGTAGAGTTTAACAAACACCAGAATGCTGAGGCAGGGCTGGAGTCCGACAATGAAGAAACACCCAGGGGCCATCCTAAATCGTCTGCTCAGTTGGCTTACAATCTGTAGCGGCAGTCCTGAGGCAGAATCTGCAACCTGCCTCCTAGTGTATTATCATGGTCTCTGGGTGGGTGGACTTGTTTGGAGTTGACAGCAGAACAGGGAGCGATAGAGGACAACCTGGTGTGGAACTGTTTGAGAGATTCACATACCTCCGCCGGCAGCTCTTCTGTGTGGGCTGCCACAGTATAGAGTCTGCACTGGGTCGCATTAGCTGTTCGACCTGGGGGAGTCTATGGCTGATCCAAAGCCCCGCAGTCGGCCCTGTACAGTGGGTGCTGCCTGTCTGCGGGAGAGAGAGAACTGTCGGAGGAGTGAACCAGTGATATTCACATAGTTTAGACAACAGCTTATGGAGCCCAAGGCTTGGGAAAGGGTGAGTGGCGCAGCTCCTGATCACAGAGCAGGAAATGTGACAGGCCCCTCCCCATAGATTTAACAGGCCACCTGTGGGTTTGAGGACACTGGAGGTTTCTGGGAATGAGAAGAAGGGACAAAGTCCTCCCCCCTGAGGGAATGAGCTAAGAGACACACATTCAAACTCTATTATGGACTGGAGATCAGGACAGTAGACTTAACTCTCCCGGCACAAAAAAGACCAGGCGGAACAGCCTGTGTAGTGTGAGCCCCTCTGATGAGGGAAGTGGTTGGAGTTTATTGGAGTGCCTCTAAACTGCTGGGTGGACCAAGTAGTCCACATCAGTACAAGGAATATTTCACTGCTTGAACAGCCCTGACAGTCCTTTGTGAAGCGAGGTTCAATTCTCCGAGGAACACACCTGTGGCAAGAGGTTCCCATTGGGGCAATTCACTGGACAAATCACTGAGTTTGCATTGCATTGAAGGAGATACTGGTATTACTGCTAGAAGGCTGTGGCTGGTCCCACTGGGGGTGGTTGGATTGCTAGTCTGATTGCATTGGGGGCTTGAGAAAAACCCATTGAAACTCCTTTGGAAGCACTTTTACCTGGCTGGTATTGATTTTGACGGATGTGGCATGATGGGTAAGGATAATGCATTCAAGCCACAACAGGCAACACCATAGCACAATATATGACACCACAGTCTCTCCTACAGGTAGACCGAAACACAAAAAATGATGGAGCAGGAGAAGGTTGTGGGGGGACCCTCTAGGGCTGAAATGTTGGCTGCCATTCAGGGCTTGCAAACTGTGCTTGAGTGGTAAAAAGAAATGTCACTGTGGATGTGAACCTACTACTGACAAACCTGTAAAAGGTGACTGAATGAGTACACATTGTGGAGGTCTCGGTTACTGACTTGTAGTTGGAGGTAAAGGTGTTGAAAAATCGGATTGCCAAAATTGACAACAACAGTTCAAGTCTTTGAAAGTAAGGTAGAAGATGCTGAAAATCGCAAATGGCACAATAACTTTCAGTTCCTTGGCTTCACAGAGTGGACAGAGGGAGAAGGCGCAGAGACATTTAATGAGGCATGCATTCATCATGAATAAAAATCACAGGGGCTGTCACAAGGTCCCTAAGGTCCAACCCCATCCTCTCGTCCTTCCGTAAAGAGTTAAAAACATTCCTTTTCAGAAATTAATACTTCCCCCCTGGCTCTCTCCCCCCGTCCCTCAGAGTACTATTTCCTCTACCTAGCGCTTGGACGCCCTCGGGCAGCAGTCGCGCTCTACAAAACCCCTTTCATTCATTCATTCATTCATTCATACATGGTTACGGTGGAAAAGGCCCACCGTGCTCTGACGGCAAGATCTCCACCCAGGTCCCTTTCTCGACTGAAAGTGAGAGCTATGATAGTTTTGATACTAATCCTTACCGACAGAGAGTGTATTCTGAAGATGACAACACAGCTAACATTTCAAAACCATCATATTACCATCTACCTGGATTATCCCAGTGAAGTGTAAACTCAATGGAAGTCTTTCTTATTGGTAAGGCAGAACCTCAAGGTCCTGAATCTGTAATACATTCTGCTGTTCTCGGTGTACCTGATGGTGATTTCCAAAGGCAAGAGCCCCTTCTTTGATCAACCTAAAGGGGTATGGGCCTGGTTTGAGAGGTGGGACAGGTTAGGACCAATGTTCCCTCTAATTTTTTTCCTCTGTGTGCGGCACTGGAGGGTCTCTGTGCGCTGCAACCATGGCTATGTGCGCCAGGAACCAAACCGCGCGTGTCTGCGGCACCAAATGGCACTCAAAATGTTTACTTTAAAAAGTGAAAAGATGATGCATTTTCACACATACAGAGCCACAATAAGGGTCTTAAGAGCAGTTTGCAAATTTATTGTATTGCCTGTATTTTCATTGTGCCTCTGACTGCTGTTGTCTGTCTTCCCCGCTGCCTGTACGTGGTCCATGCCCCGTTTTCTTCCCTCTGTTCCCCTCGCTATCCCCATGCTCTCTCTGCACGGTCTTTCCTTCTGTACTCCTCGCTGCCCAGTTTTCCCTTCTGTTTCCCTCGCTGCACCCGGGCCTCTCTGCCCGCTCTGCCTTCTGTTCTTAGCTGCCCCTATATTTCTGTATTATGCCTCTATGCCATTAGTTTTTTTTGCCCGTCTGCCCTCTGTGCCACTCGTTTTTGTGCCCTTCTGCCCTCTGTTCCACTCGTTTTTCTGGGCCTTTCTGCCCTCTGTCCCACTCGTTTTTGTGCTTTTATGCTCTGTCCCACTCGTTTTTTGTGCCTTTATGCCCTCTGTCCCAGTCTTTCTGCCCTCTGTCCCAATCGTTTTTTGTGCCTTTATGCTCTTGGTCCCACTCGTTTTTTGTGCCTTTCTGCCCTCTGTGCCAGTCTTTCTGCCCTCTGTCCCAATGGTTTTTTGTGCATTTATGTCCTCTGTCCCACTCGTTTTTTGTGACTTTCTGCCCTCTGTCCCACTCGTTATTTTGTGCCTTTCTGTCCTCTGTCTGTGTCCCACTCGTTTGTGCCTTTCTGTCCTCTGTCTGTGTCCCACTCGTTTTTGTGTGCCTTTCTGTCCTCTGTCAGTGTCCCACTCGTTTTTTGTGCCTTTCTGTCCTCTGCAGCCCTGCCAAGTATCACGCATCATGCGTTAGATTAACGCATTCCAGTGTGGTGATCTGCATCACCGCACTGAAATGCATTGTCACGCATATCTGATGTATCAACTGTCATTAGTGTGCTGGAAGTAAATAGGTGTGTGGCAGCTACCAGCACCCTACCTGTGACTGCCTCCGCTCTTCCCTCAGGCTTGGGGCACTCCCGTCGACTAACGCTGTGCTACAATGTATCTTAAATTTTGTGGCGCAGCGCCGCTCTTAGCGAGACAGCCTGACGTCACAGGCACCCCTGGTAGTGCCCAATAGCAACTACCGAGACAGCCTGCAGGGCCCGGACTGTTTTATAATTTGTCCATGGTGCCGCGGGGAATTTGTGAGTAAGGCAGGCGTGGCGTCTCACACAGCGCTGCTATTGTGTGTATTTTAATAGGGCCCATGCAGTGTCAAATTAATTATTGCTGAGCGGCGGGATGAGGGATAATTACGTGCAGTGTAGGTCGCCGGAGTGATGGCTGACCGAACATCAAACTGACATTGACCGTACACTCCAGTTGCAGCTGCCTCCAGGACAGTCGCAGGACTCGCAGCAACAGGCAAAGCCTGGACAGCGGCATTGCAAGCTACCCAAAACGATTGACGCAGGGGTGGTTTGGGCATGAACCTGGAGCCGGTTTCAGGAGAGTAACAGTCGCCACAGTCACGCACCTAACCGATTTGTATTGATGTTCTTGCTTTTCTGCATTCAGCAAAATGGGCTTGTTAAGTTTTCCGTGTTTGTAACCCACCAGTGAACCCCCGCGGTGGCTGCTAGAGTGGTTCAGCAGCCCAGGGCACACCAGTCCACAATCAGATGCTAGACGGCCCGTACAAATAGCTGCTTGCCTCAAACCAATTAAGTGAGTGCTGGGGTGTACTCTCACCCTACTTGAGCTATTTACTTTAAATTAATAGCGCTAGCAAGCGGTGACATTAAAGAGTCACACACGGGGATCTGAAACCTTGGCAGCTATGCCTCTGCCTGTGTCCCACTCGTGCCTTTATGCCCTCTTGCCTCCTGGTCCGCTCGTTCCCCAACGCCTGTGGCCTTTTGTTTAAATATTGCTGTTAATCGGAGCCCCTTCACGGGCTCCGATTAACAGCAATACTTAAACTAAATGCCACAGTCTGCCCGCGCTTTACTAACAAAAGCGAAGATTCTTTCCAAACACAGCGCGAGCAAACGCTGTGTTTGGAAAGTGTCTACGCTTTTGTTAGTAAAGCGCGAGGCAGACTGTGGCATTTAGTTTAAGTATTGCTGTTAATCGGAGCCCGTGAAGGGGCTCCGATTAACAGCAATATTTAAACAAAAGGCCACAGTCTGCCCCGCTCCCACACAGCCGCAAGCTCTCTAATCAACATCAGCCCCCCGCCTCCTTACCTGCATTCCTCACGCCAGCTCCACCGCAACCACTGAAAAAGTGCTCATGTTTGCGCCACTCGCGTTTTAAAAGCAGCGAGCGGCGCAACCCTCTAGCGATGGCCTGTGTGCGCGCTCCACGCTAGGTGGTGCGCGCTGACTTGGGGGGAAGTGCGCGCGCGCGCGCGGCCTAGAGGGAACGGTGGTTAGGACTATGGGCGGCAGAGGACTTTGGCCCTCACTGGGAACACCATGTCCTTAGGAGCAAAGGACAACCACAAGGATCAGACAGTGATCAGAATAGACAGAGATCGACACTCAGAGTTATAATCAGAGCTGTGAACGGGAGAGGAGACCTCCTCTAGTATGAATGGGACTCCCATGGGATCCCTTGTTTACTGGGTGGAAGGCGGGACAGACCCAAGTGACATTCGTACATCAACGGCTTCACAAATTGTGCGACCAGATTAAGAGGCACAGGTAAATAAAAGATCAGGTATGGGGTCTTTACAGGTATTACACTGATTGCTTGACTCTTGTGGGTTGTGTGCTGTATCTCTCAGATTCACTGATGCTGTTATTGAAAGGCACTGTTTGAAGACTGACGAAGAGTGAGAGGTGGCGGTGACTAATGTGGCCATTGATCTGCACAAGATGGTTCAGGCTGTCAGACTCAATGCGGCTGGAAGGTCCCTGAGTTGGCCAGCCCCTGGTTGACTGATCTCTCCCTGCTCGGAGTACAGCAAATTAGTTCTGAGGTTTGGGGTTCTGCATTTGATTTATGGCAATGCATGGGTTTAGTGCATGATCGCTCTCTGTGTGGGAGGGATTTGTAAGCATACCTCCAATGTGGGCCAAATCTAACCAAGTTGGTATTCCTCCCCTGCTACCTATATGTGTTGAGGAACTCTATTCTATATATAGATAAATGTATATTGACAACTACATTTTCTTGAATAGACTGGTTGATGTGTATAAACTGGTCTAGGCTAAAATGTGCTGTATGGTAAAATTGACTACACTTAAATTTCCATGGGTTGGGGGATGCCCAACCTGTTCCTATGTTAAACAGCAGCCCAACTCCAACATGTGGTTCACTGGTTTCAGAATGGTCCTAAATGGGCAAAGTCACTGGTGGCAGGCATGCACTCAAATCACACATCACAAGAGCAGTTCATGATGGGTAGAGAAGAACGGAGAGGTTTACCATATTTAATCTGACTGATAGCAGAAACTAAGCACAGGGTGGTAATCAAAGTTCAGAAAGAGTGTTCTTTGCAATGACTCATCTCTTTTGGTCCCTGAAACACTTCTGAAATATGCTCACTGATATGCCTTTCCTTCAATTTCTGGAGAGGGTCATGTATAACAGCAGGGGATCTGTCTATCAACAACAGATTCATATCCTCCTTAGAGGTGCATGAGCAGTTTGGATTGGGACCTAGCGGTTTCTGTAGTATGCAAGGTTGTCTCATAAGCCCTAAGGTATATAGGTCTCCTTTATGAAAGGACCCAAGAAAAAACATAGCATAGAGCAGCTGCTAAAGATGGCCAGATGTAGAAAACTATTCACAAACTTGTATGCAGCCTTGGTGTCGGATAGGGGTTTGAACTTTATCTGGATATTCAGAAATTATCAAAACATATATATTTCAATAATAATTATCTAAACCTGTGCAATGCATATTACATTTACGTCGTATCTTGAGCAGTTCTGGTAAAACAATTAAATATAAAGGCAATAATTGTAGTTTGTAATTGAAATAAGAATTAGATTGCTATTATTCAGTATTCTAATAAATAATTTTTAGACATCAACTTAATGGAGATTTGTTTGAGTTAAAGAGCCGTCACTAGAAGAAACACATTTTTTGTTGTTTAAGAACTGGGTGGTGTTTATCACACTAAGGGCCTGATTACGAGTTTAGCGGTGTCGGAGAGGGCCACCAAGCCACTGCCTCGCTCCCACAGAGCCAAACCCAACCACTGCTCACCATATTATGAGTTAATTTGTAGACTGGAGAACTGGCAGCCCCCCAACGGTGCAGTTTGAAGCTTCATAAGTGAGTCTTCAAACTGCACTGCTGCAGGACCGCCAGTGCATGTTCCTACATGCATGGTCTGACCAGTCCATGCCGTGCAAGTACAGGGGTGCATGCACACAAGGGGCACATGTTGTTCCCCCTGCATGCATCCCAGTGCATAGGGGCAGTGGTTTCCCCACCACCAGCTATTTCATGGCGGGTTCACTCCCATGAAAAGGCTGGCAGTGGGAAACTCATAGTGACACTACCATGCATATTGCTTTCCCAGGCCACAACGCAACCACAAGGGATCACGGATCCCTGGCAGTTGCGGCGATCCCAAAGTGCTTAGACCACCGTCCTCATAATACCATAATACAGTAGTCAGACCACTGGTGCAGGAGTCCCCGACTGCCACCACACCTCGTCTGGTAGTTTAGCAGTCCTATGTACTTGTCATGCCCTTGGTAAAAGCCTGGAAATACTTTTGTGGGTTGGCTGTGAAGAATTACCTAAAATTGTTGAACAACAGGTCAAGTGACCCAATGTATGTCTCCTATGTCTTTTCTAAAGTTTCCTTGTAAATCCTCTTTTATGTATGTTTTATTCCATGTGGTCAAATTACCACTGTTCCTTAAGCTTGGCAACTCACCCATTACATCCACATTACAGTGGATCTCATCAAGTGAGGATGGCAATTAGATTATGATAAAACCCCTTGTTTCTGGCACTAAAGCTAAAACGACAATGGTATGTCCTAATCACAGGTGTATTTTTTCAGGTCTTGGGTCCCACGGTTGGAGTGGTGGCGACCTGCAAAGGAGCGGAGATAGCCTTGGCCATGGCAACATTCCTAAAGCAGGTGGGAGCCACGATCTGTATCAATGGTACTAACAGCATCCACGCCATGACACTACGCTACCGGGACCTCTGCATCAATGGTTCTACATATATGTTGGAGTTTATTCGCATCACTGATTCTGGGGCAGTGGATATCTATGATATGTTTGTTGATCCCAGGAAACCAGAGCATCAGGACAGTCAGCTCCCTGTGGAGAGAGCCTCTTGTCCCATACTCTTCATCGTGGGTGGTGATGACAGGATCTACAACAGCAAACTATATGCGGAGGGGGCTCTTGCGCGGCTGAAAAAGAACAGGAAAGAGAATGGTCACCTCCTGTTCTATCTGGGAGCTGGACACCTAATTGATTCTCCGGGGTCCCCCCTCTGCAGGATATCCTACATCGGCAGTTTTTCCCAGCCAGTGGTGTGTGGAGGGGAGTTAGAAGCCCATAGCAGGGCACAGGAGCATTCATGGAAGGAGATCCAACGCTTGCTCCACCACCATTTAGGACAGTCAATTTACAGCAAGCTGTGAAAGCCTGTATATCTTTAAATAGAAACAAAAAATGAAAATTTATAGGAGCATGATCTATTTACTGGAGTCTATATAATAAAGGAAAACCAACAAAACAGTATAATTTTATTTTTAACCCTTAAAACATTTTCAGAAATGCAGTATGAATTTTGTTTCCACAATTGAGGGATGCATAAATGCACAAAGTATGGAAATTCATAAAACATGTTTGTGTCTCTGTATCTGGACAGGGAAATGTGCAACAGTCCAAGTTACACCCTTGTGCAACAAAATGGGGCAGGATGTGGCTTGGCCATAATGATGTATACCTTGTCCAGTTAGCGATGTGCAGCAGTCTGATGCCTATATATCTATGGCTATATTTATGATTTGAGTGGTGCATAGCAGCACAGCAAGTGACCTTGCTTCGTTTCCCTGCATCACAGGTAAAGGGCAGGAATGTCCAGTATTTACCAAATACAGCGCATTCCTCTCCTTTTCCCTTGCACTGGTGCTGTTTTGCCAGCCTAGCATGGTACAAGTGTGCCTGTGCTTTAGGCATGATTGTTTTGTGCAGGAAGGCATACATTGTTGCACAGAAAGGATACTGCAATACTTTTCCTCTTTGTATGTCTGTTACAGAAAGCAGCACAAATAGAAAGAGGAAAAAAGAGGAGAAACAAACATATTTCTCCCCATTCCCAGGTTTTACAAAGTCTTGTAAATCAGGAAATGCATAAAAAAAACATGGGAGTTGCAATGCCATGGAAGGCCTACCCAGGGCAGAGTAACACAACAATTTGATTTGTGCTGTGTTGCATTACTCTATATTTTTGGAGCCACTCCAAGCCACGCAGAGAGGCTTTGTGTAACTTTAAAAATATGACTGAAGATTTACGTCACTATTGCAACAAGTTGCGTGGTGCTAGAACGACGCAAATCAGGTCATATATATGGCCCCCTGCTTCAAGTTGCACAAATCTAATCTTAGTAAAGTATTGAGCGAAGTTGCGAGGAATCACATGTTGCCTCTGTGTATTTGATTGTCTCAAGATACTTCTTCACTTGTGTCCAGCACAAGCACATCTGTAGGTGTGAGTTAAACCCTTTCCTAAGTTCTATCAAATATGGTCTTCCAAAAAGATATGTGTTGTTTGATTCCATCTTTGAAACGTCTAAGTCAACTGAACACTTTCTCATGGTAACTAGTTATTGAATGACTAAATCCAGATCCGGGTTTCCTTTTTATGTCAATATTATCCCCATTAGCTCCCAGCCACATCCACAGGTAAGTATGGCAGGAACCATCTTTCCTATGTATTTTTATTGTTCTATTCCCTTGTTTAAAACCCCAGCCGTGAGCTGATTTATGCGAATGTCTGACAAAATATCGATGGACAGAAAATTGACCTACAAAAATATTGACACAGAAATACCAAGTCAAAAATATCAAGGTCCTATCTACATAAAGGTAAGTACAAAATTATTGAGCAAAAAAATGTCGTAAAAAATATCGAGGTTAAAAATATCGTTTTTTAAAATCTTTTAATAATGTAAAAATTAGTAAATAATACATATAATTAAAACAAATATAGATATAAATATTAAAACATATTTAAAAATAATAACTATTACATATAGGGGTCAATCCAGATTCAGTAAAATCCCCTACGAATAGTTGTACGGAGCGTATTAGCAGTACAAATTGTACACCTTCAATGTCACCGTACGTACGATCAAGTACGATACAAACCCAAAGCACATCTCCGTACGAACCATACCAAACACCATACAACATTAAAAATACATAAGATTTGTATCCGGGTCATGCAGTACCCGACGTCCGTATGTAAACAAGCAGCATTTCCCAGCCCAGCAAGTACGATTTGCGTTGACGACACTCCGTACGACCCTTTTGCTACGGGAGCTGAAAACATCCGTAAAAGCAGAGTCCGGGCCGTACCGCACGCAGGTATGCGACATACACGCCATGAACTCCATTGTCCGTGTCATCCCAGTCCTGTACGCCTACAACCGGGTGCACAGAAACCGTTGACGGCGCAGACAGTGAGTATAATGTACCGTAACAATGGAAGTGTACTTGTACGGTGCTTCACACTTGTACGGTGCTTCACACGCTCGCGTATATCGCCATTGCAATAGTGCTGTGAGCCGCACACACGCCATGAATGTTGGGGTACAGTGTGTCACACGCTCGCGTATATCACCATTGCAATAGTGCTACGAGCAGCACACACCCCATGAATGTTGGGGTATGGTGCGTTTCACGCTCCCGTATGGCACCAGTGCAATAGTGATAGAAGCTGCACACACGTCATTATTGTTGGGGTACGGTGAATCACACGCTCGCGTATGGCACCAGTGCCATACAGATACTAGCCGCACACACGCCATTAATGTTGGGGTATGGTGCGTGACATCTGAGGGGTGGGTGGAAATGACTCCCAGCAGTGTCCAGACATATGGGGGTGGGTGCAGTGGACTCCCAGCATAGGCCAACAGTATGGGGGTGGGTGCAGAGTGGAGGAGTGTGGCTCAATGGTTAGAGCGGCAGACCTTGATGCAGAGTTCTGGCCAGGGACCAGGGTTCGATTCCTGCCTCAGCGGGTCTCTGGCTCATAAATTCCTCTGACCGGATATTCTCGCCTCAGTGCCTATTCTAAGCATGGGCCCCACGCTGCAACTCTGGGCAATAGCTTGCTTAATCTCCACAACGGCCCCAACAGCGCGAGGGATGCCTGGTTTCACCATGGAGGTGCCCAGGAGTGGACACTTCACAACGAAAGCCAGGAAGGGTTCCTGAGCGGTATGAGTACAAGAGCCGGGACACCCCGGTCCGGGGTAGCTGTGCGCTATACAAGTACAACAAGTGCGCTATACAAGTACAGAGGACTCCCAGTAGTACTCAGACATGTTGAAGGTTGGTGCAGAGGACTCCCTAGCATAGTCCAGACATATGTGAGGGTGGGTGCAGAGGACTCCCAGCATGCCAGACAATATGGTGGTGAGAGGCTCTACCAGCATGTGTCAAGAGGTGACTCCCAGCAGTAGGCCAGACATATGAGGGGTGGGTGCAGAGGACTCCCAGCAGTGTCCAGACATATAGAGGTGTTGTGTGCAATGTTCTCCCAGCCAGTGGTCCTCAACATATGAGGGTGGTGCAGAGGACTCCCAGCAGTGGCCAGACATAGTGAGGGGTGGGTGCAGAGGAGAGGACTCCAGCAGTGGCCAGACAATGTGAGAGGGTGGGTGCAGAGGGACTCCCAGCAGTGTCAGCCACATATGAGAGGTGGTTGCAGAGGACTCCCAGCAGTGGCCATACATATGAGGGGTGGGTGCAGAGGACTCCAGCAGTGGCCATACATATGAGGGTGGGCAGGACTCTCCAGCAGTGGCCATACATATGACATGTGTCAGGACCCATCATGCCAGACATTGTGCTCTGCAGACAGTATCTAGAGGGTGGGTGCAGAGGACTCCTAGCAGTGTGGGGTGTAGAGGACTCCCAGCATAAGCCAACAGTATGGTGGTGGGTGCAGAGGACTCCCAGCAGTGGCCAAGCATATGAGCGGTGGGTGCAGAGGACTCCCAGCAGTGGCCAGACATATGAGGTGTGGGTGCAGAGGACTCCCAGCAGTGGCCAGACATATGAGGGGTGGGTGCAGAGGATTTCTAGCAGTGTCCAGACATATGAGAGTTGGGTGCCGAGGACTCCCAGCATAGGCCAACAGTATGGTTGTGGGTGCAGAGGACTCCCAGCAGTAGCCAGACATATGAGAGGTGGGTGCAGAGGACTCCCAGCATAGGCCAACAGTATGGGCATGGGTGCAGAGGACTCCCAGCAGTGCCCAGATATAGGGGGGTACATCATCAGCATACCACAACTACATGGGGGTATGTGCACATCTCTAACTTGTGACTATAATGATAATGCCATACCAACATTTACAGCAGTGTCACACTCCCTGGAGGATGGATTACTTTCACACATTGCGTGACACACCACATGTGGGTGTGATGTTAAATCCCACATGCATACCCACGCATGGAGGTTGCTGGCTAAATACATACCCTACCATCATGACACAATAGTGTATAGTGATGTACCAGCCCACCAAACAAAGAGAGCAAAAGGGAACACACACTGTTATGTACATCCCTGGGCTGATATGAATCTCCAGGTATACTTCGTTTGTTTGCTGCCAAGCGCATTGCTGGACTTGCGCTCACCTCCTGTTTCCTGCTTCCTGCTCCTGTTTCCTGCTCTGCAGCTCGCCGCACCCGCTCCGCGGGTGCCGCTTCGTCGAGGGTCCTTGTGCTGACTCTGCCTGCTTCCAGTGGGGGTAACCCAGTTTGAACTTTGGGACTTCAGGGCTGCGAGCGTGCAGGGACTACCTGACCCAGGTATCCCTGCGAGACCGTGGTCAGCTTCCGGTCCGCTCTCCCTGGAGCTCCGCCCCCCGCCCATCGGAGGGCCGTTAAAATCACCTGGGCTTGCCATTGACCCCTGGGATACTTCGTTTGTTTGCTGCCAAGCGCATTGCTGGACTTGCGCTCACCTCCTGTTTCCTGCTCTGCAGCTCGCCGCACCCGCTCCGCGGGTGCCGCTTCGTCGAGGGTCCTTGTGCTGACTCTGCCTACTTCCAGTGGGGGTAACCCAGTTTGAACTTTGGGACTTCAGGGCTGCGAGCGTGCAGGGACTACCTGACCCAGGTGTCCCTGCGAGACCGTGGTCAGCTTCCGGTCCGCTCTCCCTGGAGCTCCGCCCCCGCCCTTTCTAACCACTATAAACACTGTCTGTTCTCCCGCAGCGCGGGACGCAGCCCGGGGCAAAGACCGGCCGTTTGAGGCTGTTCGAGGACAGAGAGGACTGGACTGGGCCACCCCTCTTGGCCTTTAATCTCCGGTCCATAGACTACCTAACATGGCATCCCGTGAGTACAAGGAAAGGGCTGCCAAATCTAAACTAAAAAATGGCACCCTAGATGACTTTATTACGAGGACTCACACAGCCATAGACACAGAGATTGCTAAAATGCAGCACCGAGTTTCTATTGAACTGGATGCTGCAAGGAGACTGTCACAGGAGCTAGCAGCGGCAAAGAAATCCTCATTAGGGCCAATAGCTTTTGCCAAAACCCCTGATCGTTTAATTGGCCCACCTCTTACCCTGATTGAAACTAGGGCAGATATTCACCAGCCATTAGTACCCACTACATCTATACCAATTGAGGACCTACCGCCAGTATCCTCTAACTCCCTAAATATCACCATGGTTGAGTTAGATGGGGAAGGCAATGAGGGTAAGGGAGGTCTCCCGGAAACGATGTCAGGACTGAAACCCGTAGAGTTGATTGGGAGAAACTCTGGGAGCAAACATCAAGGGCCAAATACTAAAAGGAAGCGTAAAAACTTAACAGCGTACGCAAGGAAAAAGGCTAAGATTGCCAAAGCACAGTTATCCACCAAGGTTTTATCTCCGTTATCTCCGTTATCCAATTAGTAACACTCAGCCTCCCGTTTTAACACCCGAAATTGACACAGACTCACTGGTGATAACTCATGATAATAAGAATCTCGTAATAGAGAATGAAACAAGTGGGGTGCCACTCTGTGTTATAAAAGGGAAAGATGTTGAATTCCTAACTGTGGTATGGGAAACACTTAAAAAACTCTTAAACCCTTTTGAAAATAAACTTTTACAGATAGGTTCCCAGCTTTTGAACATGGAAAAAAGCATTTCCAATCTAGATAAAAAATCAACTAATAAACAAGATAAGGACCCCATGGCCAGTTTTGAGAAGTCGATAAAAGGCCTGTTGAATCCCCTGATTGAAAAAACTCAAGTTTAATCTAAAATTAGATCAACTAGAGTTTTTAACATCTAAAAATACTGCTCTATTGGAGAGTCTTGTGGGTAATAGTAAACAACCACTTATTACTGGGGGAAAAAATAACTCTAGCTCAGTAAAAACGGGCGCTAAGAATAGTCAGATTCAATTACAGCAACCTAAAACTGCAGATCTGAACCGTATTACTCCTTGTATAGCGCCAGCTACTACATCTAAAACTAAGCCGCTGACCACTACAGACTCTAAAGTTAACAACCCCATGGTGGTCGCTACACTGACAAATATAGCTGCCCCTACCCTACCAAATACTGAAGGGAAAGTAATGCCAGTTACTAAACAACCGGTTCCGAGCAAAACCCCCTTACAGGGTAAACAGATCTATGTAAATATACCCCCGGAGTCTGCCCCGTATATGGCAATTCTGACAGGTGTCCCATTAATTGCAGAGAATAAATATGAGACAAAGGAGGACCTTTTAAATAAAACAAAATTTTGGCTAAACACCAATAGGCCCCTAACTGAAGATACTGCCACAAAAATCCTAAGCGTACGGAGGGTTCCCTGGGTGGGGCCAAGCAAAAAAGACCTGGAGGGAGATTGTATCTTGATTAATTTTAGAGACATTTGGGTCAAGGATATTATTTGTAGTAAAGCGAGGTTTGGTAGAATGGGTGACATTCAATGTGTGGGACTTGAATACTTTTATCCCAACCTTTATCAGACTGCCCCAAACTCCAACTATCGCGGGTATAGAACAAATGGGAAAAATCATATGGGTTGGGCATATAACCGGAATAGGAATCAAGGCCCACAAAATTATCACGTCCCATGGTATGAGACAAATGGCCCGTTTATGGGACCACCAAGTATGGCCCCTTTCACACAAGTTCCTTTTAACCCACAAAGACCAAGGTTCCAAGGCGCAGAGTACCCAGGATGGTTCCCAAATAACAATAACAATAATAATATCCCATTGATGAACCGCTTTGACCCATTAATGGGTATGGATGGGGTTGACTGACCACTAACTGGGCTTCAATGCAATGTGCCTAACACCTTAGATGCGCCTAACATTCATGAATCGGGAAAGAAGGGAAATTTAGGGATACCTTGTTATGATGAGTCAGCGTTGGTGACTGTTGATGGTGATACCATGAGTATTGCCTCTCCCCACGTAGAGAATGTAGTCACGTCTGGGGGAAATATCTGCCTGGGCCATGAAAAGCATACATCTTTACTCCCTGAACAAGATCTCCCTAGCACAAAAGAAGTCCTGGGGAGTAACCTTGGAATACAGGGGCCTTCTTCTTCTTCTTCTTCTTTAATATCCATAATATCTTGGAATATCTCCGGTCTAACAGGTAGATTGAAAGATGAGGCATGGCTGGATTTTGTGGAGGCACATGGAATCCTATGCTTACAGGAGACGTGGTCCGGGTCCTCTTGCGACATTGAAGGTTTTCAATTATTCAACGTTTTGGCTGTTGCATCCACATCAGGGAGGGCAAAGGGTGGCATAACAACAGCATTGTCTATTAAACTGCAGAGGTTGAAAACTTCGAAATTGGTGGAGACAAACTGGTACCAACTACTGCTGTTAGAACATCTCTTCCCGGAACCTGTGTTGTTAATCAATTGGTATTATAACATCTTTAACGGACATGACATCTCGATAATACAAAGCTTGGAGGACTCAGTGGATAAAGAACGCAGCAGGTACCCTTCATCGTCGCTCATCTGGGTTGGCGACTTTAACTGCACTTTGTGCAGTTTTGGAGGTTCGAATGTCTGTGGACTAGAGGATTCAAATGCCCAGCCCCTGACCCATTTTAAACACACCCCCCAGGGGGATGGTTTGAATAATATTATCATCAAGAACGACTTGTGTGTGGTAGACCCTCGGTCTGCCCCAGATACTCCGCATATACCTACTTTTCAGGGCACAAGGGGGGAGATGAGTACAATTGACTTTGTCCTGGTGTCTAGTAGCTTTTTTAAGTACGTTGATAAGTTGGAAGTAGTGGCCAATCCCGCAAGTGATCACAATCCCCTAGTGTTGTCATTGTATGTGCCAATAGAAGAGCCACCAAGGATTTGTGAACAGCAAATTAAGTACAGTAAAAATCAGGGTGTGACATTGAAATGGGGGAAGGTAAACGCGACAAAACTGGAAGAAGACATTGTTGTAAATTGTAAATTGGAAATGGAATCATGTCTAGGCCCAGTATCTGACCCCCATCAGGTTATTGAAAGCTTTGAGAAACTGTGTGGTTATGTAGCAGAGCACCTTAAGAAACCCAAGAGGAAGGGAGGCCAAAGGGCCTTTAGGTGGTTTGATTCCGTGTGCTCAGCTACCCACCGAACGCTTAAACTAGCCCTGCACCAAAAGCCAAGAAACAAAGAGCTTGTAAGGCTCAGTAGAAAGGCCTATAGGGATGCTATTACCAAAAGAAAGCAGGACCTAACAAACAATGCCTGGGAAGACATTGAGAAGGCTGCAGAACTAAAAGATAGTAGACTCTTTTGGGAGGTTTTAAATCGACCACTCTTTAAAAGCGACAATAACGAATCTATAGTTATGCAGGTTACCGCTGAACAATGGGTCGATCACTTTACTAAGATTTTTTATCCGAAATCCATTTTAATAAGGGAATGTACGGATAGGACAGGGGATTGGGTGGCACCCCCCTCGGCTTTGACCCTCAGCTCTTCACTTACACTGATAGAGATTGAGGAAGCTTTAGGGAAGGGAGCTCGCCTAAAAGCTCCAGGCCCAGACGCTGTTCCCTTGGATCTTTTTAAATCTAATGTTAGTTTGTGGGCACCCATATTACTAAATGTTTTCAAGGCTGTTGTGGTTGGGCGCATCCCAGGTACATGGGAGGAGGCAACTGTAGTGCCGATTTTTAAAAAGGGCGATAGGTGTGATCCACGTTGCTATCGCCCGATCTCTCTATTAGATGCCTCATGTAAAATCTTGGGTAGGGTAATCCTAGCAAGATTAGAAAGTTGGGCTGACTCCACAGGAATCATAGTTGACTCTCAATATGGTTTTAGGCGCGGTAAGGGGACTAATGAGCAGTGCCTAAATTTGGCACTAATCTTAGGCAAGTATATGAAGGCAAAAAAATCCTCAGTACATCTTGCCTTCATGGACTTGACAAGTGCATTTGATACTGTTTGCAGACACAAGTTATGGCGGATGATGGATGATATGGGCTTTGAGGAATCCTTGGTCACATTACTCCGCAGGTTACATGCAGCAACAACTGTATTAATTAGATTTGGTCCTGGAGGAGAAATAACTAAACCAATACCTTCTACTGAGGGTGTGCGTCAAGGATGCATTTTGGCGCCTTTTCTTTTTCTCGTTTACACAAATGGGTTAGAAAATTATCTGCTAAACCAGGGTTGCGACTTCCCAAAAATCAATGGTAAAAGTATTCCCATGCTCTCTTATGCAGACGATACTGTCCTAATGACATTAACCGGAAATAGCATGCAAGTATGTTTAGACGCTTTTAATACATTCATGCTTAACCTTGATTTAAAGGTAAATTTTGAAAAATCTTTCGTAATGTCTTGTGGGCCCAAAAGGTCAAATATTAGGAAGTTCGTGGTAAATAACCGCATAATTGGAAAGGTGGAAAACTTTAACTATCTTGGTAACTTGTTTAATAGTAAACTAAGTTGGACGCCGGTTATGAAGGTTCGTGCCCAGAATATGACAAGGGCCATAGAGGGCATTTTTCGCTTTTGTAGCAAATTAGGGCAAAAACATGTCATGCACCTTAAAACCCTCTATACCTCAAAATGTCTATCAATGGCCACCTATGGGGCAGGGGTGTGGGGGACTGAAACACCATCTGTTAAACAAGTGGCGGAAAATAATTTTATAAAACGGGTTTTATCAGTCCCAAAAAGTTGTTCGAACATTGTCTGCCACAAAGAAATTGGCATGGTCAGTGTTTCTGATACGATTTGCTTGTCCCCTCTATTGTTATGGTGCAAAGTTTGGAAATCTGAAGACCTGCAACTTACTAAAGACATTATCATCGATTGCATGGCTTCAGAAAATTCAAAATGGATCCCATGGTTGTCTTACGTTCGTAATATGCTAAACAAGATTGGACTGGGTTCCTATTATGACAACCCTGAAAAGATAGAGGGAAACTACAAGGCGGATATAAAGGCAATGTATCAGAAATCATTGAATTCATCACCGTTGAATCCACCACTTTTGGATGATGTTTTTGTTTATGCCCGTAAACCCCAAACCCAGTTTTATTTAACATTCACCCTAAATGGTCAATGGCGATTCCTACTAACAAGGTTCAGACTGGACATTTTACATTTTTTGCTTGCATTCCCGAAACAGGGGGGTTGGTGTGAGAGACTGCCCCCTTGTCCATGTAACAATAGGGATAGTCAAAGCACTATACATCTGGTCCTTTTCTGCTCCTTATATCAAGAACCAAGACTTCGGTTTATTAGACCAATACTGAAGGGGAGGCAACCCTGTACCTATAAAGAAGGGTATGATTATTTGTTAGCATTATCCTCCGTAGAAACCTAGCTGTGCCATGCTAAATTTTATTAGAACTTCGTTAAAGATCAGGAGGGCCTACGGGTAGCATTACACTGTATAGAATATTCCCTGGTTAAAATTATGTTTTTTACATTTTATGGTCATTATTATGTTCTTATAAATTGGGAAAATGTGTTCTTTAACAAGAACTTTTTATCATGATGTATTATGAATTATATGCTCAGAACTTTTATGATTCATTTTATGTATCGAATAAAGTTTTTTTGAAAAATGAATGTCCAGGTGGTGGTCAGACCACCAAGATGCAGTCTCTCATGGAAGGAATAGGGTTGAAAACCCTTAGGTACAATGCTCAAAATTGTGAGTTATGTGCCCAAAGACCCTGCAGAACAATTCCCACAATAGGGGTAGGCTGTGATAACACACATGCATAGTGGAAAAAAGGGTGAATGTGTCCATGAAGGCATTTGTACAGACTCAAAATACAAGTACAGTGAGTAGCATGGATGGCACAGACGAATGAGCAGTAAACATCTGTGAGCAGGCATGGCCATTGCTGAAGGGAACCGTCATCAAAAAAGGAAATGTGCACACATGTCAGCGCAATAATTGTGCAACTGTCTGCAGTGAAGATCTCAGGCGTCACAGAGGAAGGAACACTCCTTGGCACAATGTCTCTAGCCAAACGGGACACACTGTAAGGACCCGCAGAGCTCAAGTGGCTTCAATCACCCATGGCGAGTCCAATTGTAGTAGAATTAAGGCAGCAGGGGCTTTATGGTCCGAGCTAACGCAAATTCGGCACTCCAGGATGGCCAACGGGTTCGCGCTCGGGTCAGCAGTCTAGTCTTTGAATGAGTCATCATCGGAGTTCAGGTGCGGTGAGCGCTAGATTAGAACTGCACACTTCACCGCGGATTTTATCTGAAGAGGAAGCGTCATTGAACTTCGGAGGTTATCTAGTAGGCATAAATCGTAGTACGCGTTGGGCAAGTGTATTAGTCCCGCTAACGCTGAGTTGTATAAGAGGTTATCTTGCCTGCAGAGCAAATTGAACGGAATTCGTTTTTCTTTCGAAGACGTCTCACAGAGAAGTTGGCAGTCGTGTATCTGTGAATAGATAACGACAATATCAGAGCTAAGTCACGTATACAAAACCAAGATACAGAATTAATTGTTGTAGAAATATTTAGACAATAGTTACCTTGAGTGCAAATATAGTTTCCTAGGAAATAATATTCTAGAAGAAGTCAAATTCCATTTCTGGAAAATACATATATCAGCAACTAAAAGACAAAAGGCTTATAACAAGCTAATCAGTATAAGATAGAAAGAATACACGAGAGAAAGAAGAAAATACAGTGCTGTTTGATTAAACCAATGAGTGAGTACAGGAATATTAAGAGTATAATTAAGGCCAGAGGTGTAGCAAATAGTGTGATAACTAATGTTAATTGAATACACAGAACAGTCAGACAGGACGAGAGAGAAAGAGTCATTAGAAAGAAGACAACACATCAGTCAGATAAATAATAAGTGAGTACAGAAAATAATCAAAGTATTATAAGGGTCAGAGGTCTTATTAAAGGTGTGTTAACTAATGTTAATTGAATGCGCAGAGTCATTAAATTAGAGAAGAGAGAAGGTCATTAGGAAGAAGACGAGTCACCTCACGGTTCCACTGTGAATGTACAACAGAGGGCTATGAGTGGTGAAAACAGAACCTAATGAAAACCAATAGGAGAGAGGCTAGTTCTTGGAAGCTATAGGTAGGTGTACATAAAAAAGAAAAATAACAGAGTAAAAACAGAAGTGAGAGTTTTAGAGTAGGAAGTCTCAGATTGTAAAATAATTGTTTCGTTACAGGTATCCTATCGAACAGTCTACAGGATAGACTAGACAAAAAAGGACCAGCCAAGACAGTCTCTTCTCTTCTCAGTTTGGTATTTTATCCATTTTCCCCCTTCCCCTAAGATAACAATGTAGAGTCTCGTCACTAATTGAGCTCTGGGTTGTTGTCGGGGTGGATTTGGGACTAGGCATCTCTGTTCCTGTGCGGCCAAGTAAAGATAAGTTCTTCAGGTCTGACACACACACAACCAATGATTAATTGCAGAGACATTGTGAAGCCACACAGATACCATGGTCCACCTCATGACCTTCAACAAAAGACATCTTTCAGAACCCCAAAACATTACCATGATACCAACTCCAGGGCCCTCACCATCAACATCAAGTACCTGAAATGCAATAGTGTAGAATGCAAAATAAAAGGCTTTATTCAGCTTCACATTTAAATACATCCAAAAATTAATCCAAGCTCTAATAAGACCGATTGCCAGCCCATAGTCCTTTACAAAGTCCTTTGGGGGACGTTGGGGAGGTCGTCTAACCCAAACTTGCCCTCACAGGAATGACCTAATGGGCTGATAACCCTTGGGGGACATCATCGGGTTCTGGACCAGGCACCGCAGGGACAGTAGTGGGAAGGGTAGGTGTGGTGGGTGCAGGGTGGAACGTATCGTCCTCAGTGGCTTGTGCAGTGCCAAAGGTGGAAATGTACTCGGCGCTGCACACTGCTGCCAGTTCTTCAAGCCCACCCCTGCACCTGGGGACACTATGGGAGTGGAGGTAGAGGGCTGTGCGAGTTGCAGACTGTGACTTTGGCTGCGTGTCTGTGGTCTGACCCCAGTCCCTGTGGACTTTCCTGCCGCCCTCTGAGATTGCGTGCCAGGAGGTGTGCGCTTTGACTTTCATTGGGGTGTGCTGCATGTGTCCGTTGATGTGCGTGATCGTGCCTTCCTGCGTGTGCTTTGGACAGGTATGGGAGAGGGGAGTGTGGTTGGGTTCGAAGGAGGGGGGCGACGTACCGCTGCAGGAGGGCAACTGCTGCCGTCAGTGAGGAGTCCATGGACTTGAGAATTCGACGTTGGTCAGGCATTGTAGCTGACATGCCCTCCATGAACGACAGCAACTGGGTCAGTATTTGAGTCTGGCCATGGAGGACTATCAGCATTGATGTCTGACCAACCTGAATCTGCTGGAGTAGGTCAACAGACTCCACACTGAGGGCAGCAGGGAAGACAGGGGCAGGGGGTGCGGTGCCTGGGCCGAACGAGACATGGGTGGCTGCACGGACAGAAGGGACCGGAGCAACTGGGAGGGGAGGAGATGGGTCTGGAGGAGGCGGGGACAGACACAGTGCTGCTGTCGGGTGTTGCAGCATATTCCCCCTCCTCCAGGGAGTCAGAAGCGGATCCATCAGCGTGGTAGGAAGTGTCTCCTTCCAAAAGGTCCACAGGCCGACACCCCTCACCCTCTGTGCCACTGGCTCCCTCTGACTCATCAGTGAAGGTGGCACTGTGGCTGGGTCCCTCCTCTTGGTCCGTGCGTGTGTCTCCTTCTGTCTCTGATGATGATGCTGTGGGCAAGTAGAAGAAACAGACATGCATCAGACACCTGTACACATCTGACACATGAGCACAAATTCATTAGGTCACACTGCAAATCATGACATGCATCATGAGTAACAGCCAGATAGGCCTGCACATATTTGAGACTTGTACTGCCCAGTTGGTATGGACACAATGCTACTTGGACACAAGGATCCAAAGAAAACACCAGGCCACAACTTTTATGAGAATTACACAGAGAGGCTACTGTTTGTTTACAGGAGAGCAGACCAATACAATGAAGTGATGCCACCTCAGATACACATACAAATTAACAGTAGTGGTGCCCATCAGGGAAAAATAACCCACCTCACTCCCCAGCGTGATACAACACTCAGAGCCCTGTAAGTACATTGTTGAAAAAATCTATTTAAAAAAAATGTTAGCATCTTGGAATCACCACAATTTACAAAATCGACATATATTGAATGTGGTAATTTGCCATCTTGTGAAGGCAACACGTATGTGCCTGCATGACAGATGTCTCACAATGAAATGCACACAAAAAAGATTTACATATGCTTTGAAACAGCTGGCACCCTTTAAGATAAAACACTGTTAGAAACAAATGGCATTGCAGATTTGCCATATCCCGGCAATACCCAGCGCTCTCTTCCCTCACAACCATGGTACTCCTCTAATCTTAGGGATCTGAAGCATGGTTGTAAGAGACTGGAGCTCTGCTGGCGTCAGACCTCCTGTCCAGGAGCAAAGGCGACCTTATGTTCAGCCCAGAGAGATTACTACATGACTATAAAAAAGGCAAAGAGTGATTACTTTGCCGGGAGGATTATGCTGGCGAGGAATATAGTAAAGAGATCTTTGCGATTGTCCAAAGTTTTCTCTCCCCATGTGTGGAACAAAGCGCGCTACCTGCATCAAATGAGTGGTGCGAAGAGCTCTCCTCTTTTTTTATTGACAACATTTCTAAAATTCAAGAGAGCGTTGGCCTTGGTTCTAGGCCCAATGAGACTCCCTTCCCGGGACCCTCCCTACTTCATCCAGTATGACCTGCCTTGTTCTCCACATTTTTGCCCACTACCGAAACAGACGTACTGGCCCTTTTAAGGTCTTTGAAGTCTGGTTCTCCAGCTGACCCCTGCCCGGCGCGGGTCTTAGCAGGTGTTGCAGAGGTGGTTTGCCCAGCAGTAGTGGATATGGTGAATCGGTCCCTACAGGCCGGCCATGTGCCTACTCAATGGAAACGTGCTAAACTACTCCCTCTCCTGAAGAAACCTACATTGGACCCTCTGCTGCCGGCTAACTACCGGCCCATCTCCCTTCTTCCTGCACTTGCTAAACTTTGTGAGAAAGTGGTCTTCCGGCAGCTTGAGGCGTTTCTGGAAGCATCAGGATCATTTCACCCAGCCCAGTCAGGATTTAGATCTTCCTACAGTACGGAGACTGCCTTGGTTGAGATGTCGGAGGCCATCAGAGAGTGTCTAGACCGGGGCGGCAGGGCAGCCCTGATTTTACAAGACCTCTCTGCCACCTTTGATACGGTGCCCCACCAGCGGCTCTTGGACAGGCTCTCTGCAGTAGGGATTTCTGGACTGGCATGGAAATGGATTGAATCCTTTCTGGACTCCCGCTCACAACACTTCTGTATGGCCTCCTGCACCTCCTCTGTTATAAATCTGGCTACTGGTGTGCCACAAGGTTCTACCCTCAGCCCCCTTCTTTTTAATATTATCCGCTAGTCTGCCAGAGGAGATGGGCGCTAAGGTGATAGCGTACGCGGATGATACACAGCTTCTCTTTACCTGGGGTGGCTCTGACTTGAATACTGGCATCGCCCAGACGTGTCTGGCCTCAGTATATCAATGGCTGGCCCAAGCCTCCCTCAAATGTAATGATAAATCGGAGGTCCTTCTCTACGGCCAGTTCCCGGATGACTTTAAAACCCACGTGTGGCCCCCGGGCTTCCCTTGCCCGGTGCCTAAAGCAGGGCCAGCTAAAAATCTGGGTATCTGGTTTAGCGAGGACCTCCGATTCAGTGACCACATAAAAAAACTGACCGGGGTCTGCTTTGGCACTCCAAATCACCTCCTCCTGAGGGCAGCTAAAGAGATGGTCACTCGTGCTCTGATCCTGTCCAGACTGGATTATGCTAAAGCCTTGTTCTTCGGGCTGCCTGCTTATTTGCTGCACAGGCTTCAAATCATCCAGAACGCTGCAGCCAGGATTCTCTCCAATGCCCCTTCGAGATCTAGCGCACTGAAGTATCTCCGGGAATTACATTGGCTCCCAGTGGCCCAAAGGGTGCAGTTTAAAACAATTACTTTAGCCCATAGGGCTCTGCACGGTCTGGGTCCCACCTATCTTAGGAAACCGTTCGCTCTCTATGTGCCTAAGCGACCTCTGTGCTCAGCGGTACAACGCTGGATGGTCGTTCCCCGCTAGCACAGAGTGCGGCTGGGGGGTAAGTCTATTTCTGTCAAGACTGCTGAAGCCTGGAATTTACTCCCAGCTGATCTCCAATTCATTTCAGAGCATCTGCCCTTTAAGAAGCAGCTGAAAACACACCTGTTCAGCATGATCTGCTAATTCGATCCCTGCCCCCACCTGTGCTCTCCTCCGCACCAGGACACACTTGAGTAACAGTGCGCACTACAAATGTATTATAACATAACATATATACATGGTTCAACTGAGTTCTGGATGTCTTGACAATCATTAGTTTGTACATTTGACAACAAAGGAGTTTCAAGACCTCAAGACCACTGTGGGGACAAGTATATGGAGATCAAGGAACAACATTAATCACTAGCATTGGACTCTTCGAAAAGCTGCCTGCTTCTTTCAAGGAATTGGAAATGGTGTTTTGTGTGCACTACCTTGTGAGACAACTATCATGCAGGCACATAAGTGTCCTTTACACAATTCATCATATTAACACATTCTGAACATGAACAACTTTTAACAAGTCTTGTGAGTGCCAAGGTACAATCATTTATGTGACACTACTTGATATATGACAGTCCTCACATGGGCATCCATTCCCTGATGACACAGTTGCTTGCACATAAGACCTACTGGCTGCCATGTGAAGTGGCACACATGTCCCAACTCAGGACAATGCTTCAGATAATGGGCCTGCAATTGTGATGAACAAAACACTGTTATCCCCAGGAAAAATGCCAACACAGAAGTGTGCACACTAATACATAACAGTGTTGCATCTGAACTACATACATGTGGCTAAAATGTATACGGCACAATCAAGTGACATTGGCTGCCAAGCCCCAAATGAAATCACTGGCCAACAACACATGGGCAGTGCATGGTGAAACATTGATCAGCCAATTCACACCCACAGGTCAGACCTGGCAAGGCTAAATCAGGCAGGCCCATGTAGACCTCTCCTGCACAACAGCCCCATACCTCACTCAGTGTGACTGATACAGCTCAAGAAGTGAGACCTCAGCATCAGGGTAACAAAAACTGTGCAGCAACAATTCCAAAAGTAACCCCAGCTCACCTCGTGGGGCTGCCAATACATATTTGTGACAACCAACCAACAACAGATTGTTGTGAATAGGCACACAGGCACTGCCCAGTGTGAGTAGGCACAAGCCAAATCTTGTATCCATGTACAGTGCACACATGTAGCAGACACAGGAAAAATGCAAACTATGCCAGGGACCATTGCCACAGAGGCGGACCCATGCTGAACCCACATAGAATGGGCACAGTGTTGGATGACACACATGATTAGGAGGCCAGGGTGTCTCAGGGGACTGTAGTGGGCACACTGATCCGTGGGTATGGAAGGAGCTGACTGTACCATGAGTAACCATCATGGCACTATGCATATCTCACACTGATGTACATCATGTCTGAGAACACAACATGGGCCATGCATGCTCCAAGGGTGTGCAGTTGAAACCTCACATTTCTATGTTGAGACTCATCATCAGTGCAAACAAATATGAAGCCCAAACACAGTACAAAAGTCATGGCACAGGCAAGGTCCCATCCCATGTCACAGACCACCCTCCCACATGATGTGGAAATCAATGTGTAGTCTTATTTTCTTGCACCCTAGATGAGCATGTGCAAATGTGATTACACACAGACCAGGGGACACATGTTAAGGAGGGGAAGGGATGAAAATGAGCATCAGGTGACAATGGGTAATCTAAAAGACACTGCACATATAACCTGTCTCACCAGACACCGCAACTGTGGGAGTGTAGCCAGACTTCAGAGCACTTCAAAAAGCAGGTGACACACAACAAAACAAACAGCCATGTTCCTACCCCCTCCTTGCTGTTGTCTCTCCTTTAACTGCCTATCAGGGTCTGGAAACACGACTACCAGGACCCGGAGCATGTGGGGGGGTGAGGTGACGGCTTCCACCATGTCGGCGTGATAGCTCCATCTTCAGCTGGACCCGGGCGATACGCCGTGTCCAGCACCGGATGTCCTGTCACCTTTATTGAATGTTGCGCAGCCGCCGGCGAGGGCCCCCTACAGACCTGACGGCCCTGACAATCTCCAACCATATTTCCCCCTTCTCGTAGGCAGTTACCTGTCAGGAAGACCAAGTGAAACAACTTCTCTACACCTGCTCCATGTCCCAGGGACACACACTTGCACACCATTGATAATGTGAACATGGAATAGGATGGTGACAGGACTTGCATCATTGTCCATGTGCATTAGGTCTTTGGGCAAGCCCCAATGCACTACATGGCATTGAAAGGCAACTGATGGTGTAACGGGTGCAACAGACTCACAGATCATGGCACACACTGGGCAACACATGCAACGGCAGAGTTTGGGACAGCACGTGCAAAGCAGTCACATATCCCAATCCACTTAAGAACCCTCAGCAGACCAGACAGACACACCCTGGCACCGATCACTCACCTGTCACTGACAACAGCGGATACTGCCCTCACTTAGCACATGTTCCACTTGACAATGAGGTATAACTGGTGTCGTGCTAGCATTGCTAGTCAGGCACACAGCACTGTTTACTTGTCACATCAGATGGCTGGAGCTTCTGCATACGCCATGCAGCAGGGGTGCAACACATCACATACACACTCACCCAGATGACAAGGAACATTCACACACTTCAATGTCCATGAGGTTAAACACATCATTTGGACATTCTCACCACATGTCCCCTCAAGTCATAAACATCTGTGAGTACAGTCACCTGTCACTCCTGGGGGAACACTGTTCTACCTCAGGACAATTGATAATAAAGCCACCAAGGTCTGGCATGGCTGAATGTGTCTTACACTATACAGTGAATATCACAGTAAGCACAATGCAAGTTAGGAGTGAACACACATGAACTACATCATGCTCTGCATGAGAGACACCACCATGCACACCCCTGGGACTCACTCACAACCACATTGCATGTCTGTTCCACCATTACACAATGCCTGTTGTGACACTCACACAACAGGTGCACACTCAAAACTAGTGCAGCCAGCACTCACCTGCTCCTCCGGTCTCCCATACAGCTTGCTGTACTGTGGTAGAAGGGCATCCAGCAGGGCCTGGTTTTCCTCCTCACTGAAGGCTGGGACCCTATCCACAGTACGAGCCATCATGATATGCCAGAGGATGCAGAGACAGCAGCAGTGTGGTCTACTCCAATGTTGTGCAGGCAAGTGCTCTCTCAGGGCTTCATGTAGCTTTAAATCAGTGATGCTGAGAGGTTTTCAGTTCGAAGAGGACATAGTGATTGGTCAGATTTGTTTGCATTGTACGTTTCCTCCAATCCATTTAAACATAGGGCTCAAACAGCATTTGCTTTTTTTTAAATTTTGAGCTTCAGCTCCACAATCAATTTGCAACATTGTATATTTTTGTCTAACTGACTTTTGCAGGGCACCTGTAGCATACACTCAAACCTCAGTATCCATGCCATCCAGGATCCATTCAGGGCCTACTACTTGTCCGCTAGGTGTCCCCTTAGTTTTTTAGGGATCCACACACGTATACGGTGCATTTTACGTGCTCGCGTATGCCACCATTACAATAGTGATACGCAGCGCACACAAGCGCATACGGTGCGTTTCAAACGCTCGCATATGCCACCATTACAATAGTGAGATGAAGCGCACAAACCCACAGGATGTAGGGGTACGGTCTGTTTCACGCACTCGCGTATGGCACCATTACAATAGTGAGATGAAGCGCACACACGCACGGGATGTAGGGGTACGGTGCGTTTCACGCGCTCGCATATGGCACCATTACAATAGTGAGATGCAGAGCACACACGCCCGGGATGTAGGGGTACGGTTCGCTCGCGTATGCCACCATTACAATAGAGAGACAAAAGTCACACACGCATGGGAAGTAGGGGTACAGTGCGTTTCACTTGCTCGCGTATGGCACCATTCCAATAGTGAGATGAAGCGCACACTCGCACCGGATGTAGGGGTACGGTTCGTTCGCGTATGCCACCATTACAATAGTGAGACGAAGCGCACACATGCATGGGATGTAGGGGTACGTGCATTTCACGCGCTCGCGTATGGCACCATAACAATAGTGAGTTGAAGCACACGCACGCACGGAAAGTAGTGTTACGGTGCGTTTCACACACAGATGCCAATGCAGGTGTACGGTGAGTTTCACACGCTGATGCGAATGCAGGGGTACGGTGCGTTTCATACGGTGCGTGTCACATGCTGTGGTGAATGCAGGGGTACGGTGCGTTTCACACGCTGATGCCAATGCAGGGAGGTTGTACGTTTCACACGCTTGCATATGGCACCATTACAATAGTGATACGAGGCGCACACATGGCAGGGATGTAGGGGTACGTTTCAAACAAGGATGTCTATCAAGTTCTTGTCATTGCATGCTTACATGAGCAGACCGTAGGTGTGGCAGGCAGTGATATAGCACAGGGCATCTGATCTTGTTGCACAATCGATGTGTGATGACCTGTTGACACATGTCATGTGTGATAGGGCACTATGTGGTACACATCACCTTCAAACTTGTCTCATATGTATCATTATGCACATGTCATGCACATCAACACTGGGATGGCACAGTCATCACTACGGGCGCCTGTCTCATGATGCCAGGGACCGGGGCACTTTGTCACTTGACAATTTGATGCTCAGCATGACCCTATGTGACTATTTCCGGTGTGTGTCATGTTAAAGATTGATCTTGCTGTTTGTGTTCCGGAAACTGCATCTGCTGTTGGTGCATCTAACATGGGTCTGTGTTGAGATGGAAATGGTTTAACATGTACGCACACCATGCCACATGTCCATTTCCACAGTTTTTGGGTCTGAAGGCATCATACATTATTCATCCCCATGCATACATGTCTGCATTGTGACAATGGCTGTGGTGTTTTGTTGTCACATGCACACCTTAATCGCAATGTGTTTGATATGAACATTTGACATTCCATGTGACCTGTGCCTTTGCCTTGCAGTCAGCTGTCTGGATCGGATGACAACCACCCATTGCAGGTTTGGTGACGTCACTCCAGTGATATCTTGGGCTGCTCACCGCAAGCTCATTTGAGGGCTAGTCATGTTTATTTGCCAATCAACAGGTGTATCTGGGTTTTCGTAGGATTGCCAGCAAGCTGGCATATCTGTCCTGGATGTATTGCACACGCCAGACTCCATAGTGACCTGATGTGTAGTAGCAGTGTTGCATGTGCTATGTACATTGATATCGATGTTGGCTGACAGTTATTCTCCATTCTTCCCAAATATGTCCTGCAGGGCACCGCCTCTACCAAGGCCATTTCCAGACTTGGATACCATGAGGGAACGTGCCTGCATCCGACATTACAGATTCACTCGACAGTTGACTCAGGATTTGATGAAAAGGCTGGAACCACATCTCCAACCGCGACACAGGTATCCTACAGCACTGACACCCAAGGAAAAGGTGATGGCAGCCCAACATTTTTTTGCTACGGGTACGTTTCAATTAACCATAGCTGATGTCCGGGAAATGTCTGAAACGATGTTCAGCTGTGTTCTGCGTGATGTTTTAGCAGCCATGTTGGAGCACATTGATGCATTTATCAAATTTCCTGCTCCTGAAGAGTTGACAGATGTCAAGGGTGAATTCTATGCCCTTGGGGGGGTGCCACATGTCATTGGGTCCAATGAAGGGACACGTGTGGCTTTGGTGCCACCACAGGCTCAGGAGCAGGCTTACCACAACAGGAAACATTTCCATTCAATAAATGCCCTGGTGGAGTGTCTTGCTAACATGCTGATTTCCCATGTTTGTGCACGTTTTCCAGGATCGGCACACGATGCATTCATCATGAGGCAAAGCAGGTTACCACGAATGATGCTGCAGCTGCGCAACGATCTGGCATGTCTTGTTGGAGGGTTTGTCCTGTGTGTCTCAGTATCTTTTGCTCTGACGGCATCTCATGACCCACTTATTTACATGATATATATTTGTATGTGACTCGGGATATCCCAACATGCCATGGCTAATGACACCTCTCTGCAACCCAAGAACTGCTGCAGATCAGCGGTACACTAATGCACGCGGGCAGACCAGGCGAGTGATTGAGCGGACGTTTGGCCTCCTGACGAGCCTCGATAGGACCGGCGGATCCCTCCCATATGCCCCGGCCAAGGTCTATGATATCTTCATCGTGTGCTGCATGCTGCACAACATGGCAGTTGAGAAGGCAGTGCCACTCATCCTGGATCCTGAGGAGCAGGAACATCCACCCGTTGAGAATGAAGGGCTTGTCCACGATGCAAGTGATGAGGAGGGAGAGGATGATATCCGGAGTCAGCTCATACACAACTTCTTCTCATAATGGTGAGTCACTGGGAATGAGTGTGCAGGCTTGTAGCATAGAGTGGCATGTGTTGCAATGTGTGTGTCCAGCTGACTGTATGCAAAGTAACTTTAATGTGTGTTGTGATGTGTCACACAAGTGCTGATGTCTTGCCACACAGAAATGCGCAATGACTGAGCTTGAAATTTACATGTGTACTACATTGTTGCTGTTTTTTACATGCCCATGTCTTTAGCAAAGAATTTTGAAGGTGAGCCCTTGTTTGTCTGTCATTCCCAGGTTGCTGGGCCTGTTGTCTATTCGTGTCATCTTAGTCCTCCTGCTATTCCTCATGATGATTGCAACATGGGCCAAATCAGCGTTCCATGCACGGACATGTGTAAATGTCAGTTCGGGTAAGAAATCCATACAGGCTGTTTGGGGTTGGTATGGTTTGGGAATGTGTGGGAACTGTTTCTGTGCATGTTGTAGAACCATCCATACATGTCTCATCACCATGGATCAAATTTCATGTTGCACCACTCCCATGACAGGACAGTCACCCTTCTTGACAGTCATCTGTGGTGGAGTTTTGACTCTGGTGAATGCATCAATGTGTGTAAACCTTGACCCTGACACATTGCGGATACCACCGGTTGACATTGCATGGGACAACACAACCACAGGCCCTGTGGAGAATTGCAGCCTCATTGTGTGCAGCAGGCTGTGTTTCGCTCATCCCCTTAATCTTGTGTCCCACATGTTCTGTCAACTGCCCTGTGAGTCTGTTCGTATAGATGCATTGCCCCTTGTGCCAGTATGTCATGTCACTGTCACGTCGCTACCTCAGTGCCGGTGGAGAACATTGCTTTGCAAGCCTTCTCTGTAAGTTGATGTTAACTGGAATGTTGCGCTGATGACGTCACAACGTTGTGCTGTAGCAAATGTAAACGCTTCCGTGGCACCAGTCGGGTGACGTTAATCCCAGGATTCTCTTGTGCCGTGCTGAATATCTTGGTCACGGTAGGGGTGGTTTTGTGCCTTTGTTCCTCATTACTCTCTGTTGAGTTCGGGCCCAACAGCTTGTCATGTTAGGCATTGTAAAGCACAGTTGGAAGAGCCAATGACTGGCTCTTGCGGGGCTTCCTTGTATTTACATAATTCCCTCCCTCGTTGGATGAGCTTCTTAAGGCTCTTGCGGGTGATGCATAATTTTCCTTCTTGACCCTCACTGATTCCCAGGGCTAACTACGGATTGTTGCCTTTGTGTGAGTAGCACTGTTGCACATTTGATTTTCTGTATATTGGAGCCTTATTCATACACTGTGATTTAATTGATGACCGCATGGCTCTAATTGCATTGAAGTGGCCTGGAGAGCGTTATACTCCCTTCATTTGGCTGACAAACTCTGCTACCTTTTATGTGTCCGTGTTCAGTCCTCAGATCTAGTATCATTTCCATTTCTGTGATCCCAACTAGGATACAGTGGCTGTTGCTTTCCTTCACAGGTGTAACTGTTACAGTATAGGTCCTGAGGTATTTGGTGATTCAGTGACAAGAAGTGTTTAATCCTTATGCTTGTTTACCTTTGTTTCAGATCTCCCTCCCTGCTGTTCCCATCCTCTCCTTCCCTCGCCTGATCACCTTTTGTGTCAGTCATTTATACTCAGACCAAGGGGCTATCGGGAGATGGACCACTTTCAGCATCTCACATTTCTGATGATTCAAGGCACCGACAGTCCCAGGCAGTCCTGTTCACATTGTTTAACCAGCATTACAGGTAACCTCATTGCATGACTGTTATTTTCTTCAGAGCAATTGCACTGGCCATGGACATTGCCTAAATCAGCATGGCCTCAACACAAACTTGATCCATTTGTGTACAAAAAGTGTTCCCCACAGTACATTGTGCCTCATTACTGTCACGGCAGATCTCTTGCCAGTTTGCATGCGTGATCTATGGCATAATTTACAATGATTGTGCATATGGGAGTATGTGTACTGTGGCAACATGCATGCAGTTTATCATGGCTAATGATCCATATTGTGCATGACGTACATGTTTGTATATGTATTATTTTAGCTTGCTACCCACAACGGGCAGGCAACACCTGCCGACGCTGTGTGTCCTATGCCCAGCTTGGCCTTTTGGTGTCTGATCCTGTGCCCGTCATATTTGGTGATTGTTCATCCATTTTCTTTCAGTGACCCACGAGTAACCAGACACTCCTTCCTTTCCATACACATGTTACATAGTGCCTTTCAAACCTCCTTGTCCTTGTGGGCTAGTTTTGCACGGTGTCTCACCCCTTCCACCATCATGTGTTCACTCATTCCTGCTGCTGCCTCCCCTGCGACATCGCAACACTGAGTGCCCTGATTCTGCAACACACACGCATCCAAGATGCTCCTCCCTCCCTCCATCCATTCTTAAGGCAGGCAGCAGCTTGTCAGTGCCACTGTTTTACCACCTCCGTGCCAAAGGCAGGACCGTCAGCGCCTGCAACGTGCACACTGCAAGACCCTCTGGTCCTTCCATGATGCAGGTAACACAACAGACTCATGCTCCAGCCACCCTCCAAACAGTAAACACCAGACAATCATCCACCTGCTATCAGGCAACCCCTAAGCACACCCATGGCAGCTTTACAGGCTGTGTGTGCAACTCATACTGCCAACACCGCGCTGCCCAACATAACAGTGCATGTCCGTACAACCAGGTCATGTCCCTCCTACTGCACACCTGCTACATCCACCAGCACGCCATTGGATTCTGTTACCTCATCAACACAACAGCCCCACACATCGCCTTCATTACAGTAACCTGGTTGAACGCATCCTCAGCACACTACTTCAACATTGCCATCACAGACGGATACTAGATCACCCGCAGGGACTGCACTAACAATCCAGGAGTATGATTTGCAATACTTTCTGAAGTACACCCTCAGAGTCACATACACACAAAGGACACACTCAGCATTGTCAAATATCTGCACTTCAGGTTTCACACCAACACCCTGACTACCCTCAGTCTAACTACATCTACAGATCTCCAAGCCTACACCCACAAATCTGCTAAGCCATCTACAAATATATTAATAGTCATTTATTGTGAGCACATCTAACCCAATGGGGTGTCCCAGCACTGTAGTGCCCCGAAAATGACGCAGCATACGGAGGAGCAACTAATCAAGCAGGCAAAATTGCCAGGTTTCAAGGGCTTTGTGAGACTCGCATTCAGACAGAATCATACGCAGTGGAAGAGATGGCTTAGTCCAACATTGGGTGGTTCCTACCTGAAAGGTTTCACCTCCTGATCTTGGTTTTGCAAACCAAGGACCAATGAGAAAGTGCTTGTCATTGGAACATAGAGATCGTAATTGACAATAGGGACGAAGGCTCCTCTTAAGGTAAACCGGCCCACAGCCTTGGCCTGCCCTGAAGGCGAGTGTAAGTGCATTGAAATCTATTTGTGTAGCCATGGGTAGCCAATGGACTAGTCGAAGATACGGGGAGATATGTTGTCACAGTGAGACTCCACATACCAGGCGGGCAGCCGCGTTTTAGACCGTCTGCAGTATACGAAGCACGCCTAATGTGAGACCCAAGGATGAACCTTTTGTTTAGTCTAAATGGGAGGTGATCAGTGCGTGAACCACCGTTTTCTGGGGTACATTGTGCAGATAGTTAATAAATCTCTTGATGATTTAAATCTTGCCAAAACAAGTGGCACACACCTCTTGTACCTGTGTGGCAAGGGATAGATGATTGTGCCATCTAACTTCGAGATTCCTGACCAAGTCCTTGTGTGCTGGAGCAATGGCCGGTTACTCTTGCGACCAAATATTGGAAGAGCGGGGAGAAGGTTGGTTAAAAAATAGGACCTAGGTGTTATCAGGATTAAGTTTCAAGAAAATGTGGTCCATCCATGCGACAAAAATGGGTCATAATTTGCTGCACACACAGCATTTAAGGAGAAAAGAAGCTGAAGATCATCAGCATATGATATGATTTTGACTTCAGACATGGCAATCGATTCAGCCAGCGGGGTTAAGTAAATATTAAAAGTCAGCGGGCTCAGAGCAGAGCCTTGCGGCACGCCACACTTCAGTGGTTTGAATGGGTATATGAATGGGTAGGTCCGGGCCAGCTGTATGCGGTCAGATAGTTAGGACGATATCCAGTTCAGCACTGAGCCCCCCACGCCTATGGTCTTAAGGCGGTTCTGAAGAATGGGATGGTCAACGGTGTCAAATTCTGTAAGACAAGTCTAACAGCACTAACACCGCCTTGGAACCTCCGTCGACCCCCCAGCGTATAGAGTCTGCCATTTCTATGAGGATCGACTGCGTACTATAGCCAGGATGGAAGCTGGATTGGGAGTTGTGAAGGAGGCTATTATCTTCAACAAAGGACATCAGTTGGTGCCAGAAAAATTTCCGAGCAATCTTGGCAGGAGCTTTTAAAAGAGAGTTAGGTTTATGATTGCAAGGATATTCAGGATCTTTGTTTGCTTTACTTAAGATGGGCCGGAGGAACGCGTGTTTCCACTCATCCGGTTTAGAGCCCAATCTGATGTAAAGGTTCAAAATGGCGTTAAAATGGTGGTTGTGAATCTTAGCAAGGATGTTGTATTGCTTGGCGGGCAAGGGGTCAGTAGGGGAACCGGATTTACACATCTGCTAATCGAGCAGAGAGGCTTCCTATGAAATTGTGTCAAAATCTGAGACCACAGAGCTGGGAAACGGCTTTACTGATTGCTCCTCAGACATTGGACAACTACATCAGCACGCAGGCCCTCACCTACCCAGAATACATGGATCAGAGGGACAGCAACTCCTGGCTGGAGGACAACCACACCACCATCCTGCATTGGTACATCAACATTTGCATCCAGTTGTCCAAGAAACAACACACTGCACCAGCCTCCGCTACAGATCCACCAAATACAAGTTTGCCTGAGTGAACACAAACAAGCTGTGTGGCACCCTCACACAGGACAATGCAACCAACGTCACCGCCACACCCTGCAACTGCACATACTGGATCAGCGACTGATCCAACACTCTTAACATATTGGAGGACTTTCCTGTGAAGCACAACAACAGTTAAGCCACCAGAGACAAGGCAGACCAACTGGACTCATACAGGTCGAGCCGGACTAATGTGCAAAGCGTGTAAAACAACCATCACTTACCTTTCAGCCCTGAAATCCCCAACACACAGACATCATCATATCAGCACGGATATGAGGATAACCTTCAGGTTTGGCCTAGGTACCAACATACACAACATGAATGACCTCATTGGCATTGTGAGTTAACTATCTAACCCCAGCTTTCCATCCAAAAGACATCCCACCCTTGCAATGCCAAAGGGATCCCTTGCAACTTACAAGGACTCCAAGCTCATGGACGTACACGACAGCCTCGCCACACATAGGCAGACAGCGCTATTTTCGACAGGACATACCCCCCTAAGGTCCTGGACTGCCGTCAGCAGCAAAGACACTACCCATCTCATGTACACCATCCACTCTAGCTCTCCATCAGGACCCTTCCCACAAAACATCTCAGTCACAGCATACACCATCCTTGAAGCTCACCTCCGGCACATCATGAATGTTTCCTTTGTGTATGCCACTTTCCATAGGAGCTGGAGGCATGCAGAAACCCAGCCCCTTCTTTGACAACAGACATCAGCACCACAGGATGTCCTGGAACATCACCCTGCTTGCCTACCCAGCAAATGTCATCAAGAAGACAGTCAAGGAGCAACTGACCATCTCCCTCCAAGCAAACATCTCCAGGCAACCCACCCCAGACCATCTTCCACAGTAATCACCCCACTGCAACAGCCCTCATTGCCACCACCACCGACATCTTGGACCCTGCTCAACAATGGTGAGACCACCACCCTTTTAAGCATGGACGAATTTTGCGAATCTGGCGTTCGCGAATTTGCGTATTTGCGAACTCGCAATCCGCAAAATCTGCGAACTCTCGCGAATTTGCGGATTTTTTTTGTGTTCGCAAGGGTTTCTGCCAGTTCGCGAGGGTTTTGTGCCAGTTCACGATTGCGAACTTACTTTTTGGCTCGCAACGGTCGCGACTTTGTTGTTTCTACGTCTGGTTCATCATCACAGGTTCACAGCACCCTCTGTTTCACCACTGCCACCCTCTGATTCACCCATGCCTCCCTCTGGTACATCACTGCCACCCTCTGATTCATCACTGTAGATTATGGGGGGAAAAGCAAGCACACCTGCCCTGCTTCAACTGACATGAATTAATTTGGGGTTGATTAATGTGTCACTGAATTTAAATTTCCTGTCTGGCACCTGCTTCCTTAACTGTAATTTGCTTTCTGTTGCAGTGCAAATTTTTTTTCCAGGACCTTTGTGGCCTACTTGTAGCTATTCTATGAGCCTGCTGTGAGGGTCAAAGCAGGGTCATAGAATAGTTGCAAGTAGCCAACTGAACTCTGGAGGGGCCCCTCAGGAAGCACTACAGGGAATGGTTACTAATGATGAGTTTGAACTTTTGCAACTGCTGAGTGCTTTCAGTTTTGCAAAACTCGTTTTTCTGCAGAACAGCAACTGTACATAGGCAACTGAACTTTGGAGGGGCCCCTCAGGAAGCACTACAGGGAATGGTTACTAATGATGAGTGAACTTTTGCACCTGCTGAGTGCTTTCAGTTTTGCAAAACTCGTTTTTCTGCAGAACAGCAACTGTAATGCCCCAAACAAACTTACTAGTGAAAGTTGATTTCTAATCCAAAAGTGAAAGTGCAGGCAAATGTCAACCTGAGGAGTTATTCTGATAAAAATCATCATTTTCAGAAGGTTTATGCTGCTTGCTGGTGGATTTCTTGTGCAGCATTGCAAATTTTGTAATTTCGCGAGTGCGAGATTGTTGCTGCTTGCCGCATCTACATGTTTGCAATTGCGAACTCTCGCGATGCGTCGCCAAACTCCCGCGGGATCCCGCAGCAAGATCCAAAATGGCGCAGCACTCGCAAAATATCGAGAAAAAAAACTCGGCAAACGCTGAATGACGGTAAGTGAACGCCGCACGCCGTAATATTGTATCACCAAGCAAAAAAATCCGCTGCGTGCGAATTTGCGGATTTTCGGTAATGCTTAACCCCATTGACTGCTCAACAGCATTCAACACCATGTGCTACCTCACTGTCAGATCACACATCTCCAACATTGGGATCCACAGGAAGACCCAGGATGAAATCAGCAAGTACCTCCCCAGCAAGGCACAGGGACTCTGCATCCCCACTTCTTGACGTAGTACACTGGGGTCTTTGGGCCCATGCCCCAGCCTCATCTCACAGCGTGACAATCTACAAAGTCTCCATGACCCCCCTCTCCACCATCACATGCGCACACAACATCATCATCATGTCCTATGCCATTGACACCCAGCTGCACCTCACCCTCACCAAAGACCCAGCTACTCCCAGATCCAACATGAAAGTAGGCATGAAGGGCATTGAGAAATGGATGAATATCAGCCACCTGAGGCAGGACTTGGACAAGACTGAGCTCATCATCTGAGGAATGTCCCCTTACGGCTGGGCCAACTCCGTGTGTCACATCGGCCTGGGCATCGGACAAGCACACAGTGGCCATCGTACACTCCTCGCTCACCATGACCATGCAAGTCAACACCATCACTACCTCATGCTGCAAGTCCCTCCGTATGCTACAGATGATCTTCAGATAGATCCACTCCTAGTCAAGACAGACAGTCACCCAGGTCCGCGACACCAGCCGGCTCAACTACGGCAACACCCTCTATGCAGGAACAACAGCCAGACTCCAGGAGGACTTGTGCACAACCAGGGTCGATGCGCACACCTCATCCTCAACATCCCCTGCCACAGCCACATGAAGTCTACCTGAGATACCTATAATAGTATCACTGTCAACTGCAGGATCACCTTCATACTCCTCAGCCACACTCAGTAGGCACTGCACAACCCCAGCCCCAAAGACGAACATGTATGTCTCCCATCCAACACCCTGTTGCCCCAACTCCATCCAGCCTCCCTTGCCCTGGGCAACATTCATCACATCCACAGTACAACTGCATGCGGGAGATAGTCCTCCCACCTAGGCATGAGTGGATTTTGCGGATTGGCAATCCGCGAATTTGCGGATTTGCGAATTTGCGGATTGCCGGAATCCGCAAAATCCGCGAATCCGCGCGGATTTTTTTTTTATGTTCGCACGGGTTTCTGCAAGTTCGCGAGGGTTTTGTACAATTTCGCAAATTGCGAAATTGTACAAAACGCGTGCGAACTTGCAGCAACCCGTGCAAACACAATTATATGAAGAGAAAGAAGCTCCTGGTCACAGGAACAGCACGGGGATTGCGCTCATGAAAGTCAAGGATGCAAAGGCCTCTACCCAGCATCACAGCTGATTTTCCACAGTAGATTTGGGAAGAGGCACACCTGTCCAGCCTCGAAGACGCTCATGATTGTTTTCGGGCTAATGAATGAGTCACTGATTTTGAGCATCAACCATTTCGAGCGACCATGCAAAGGCCGCCCTCTACCCAGCATCACAGCTGATTTTCCACGGTAGATTTGGGAAGAGGCACACCTGTCCAGCCTCGAAGACGCTCATGATTGTTTTTGGGCTAATGAATGAGTCACTGAATTTGAGCATCAACTAGTTCGAGTGACCATGTGTGTGTTACTATGCAATCGCCCTGAAGGGCGCAGAGGTCCCTTGAGTGACCTGTGTAAGGCTGTAACTATTTTACAATGTCGCCAGCAAGCTGCCAGCGCCGTTGTAAAATAGTTACAAAGTTAGCTTGCACAGGAAGCACCTGCTTCGTTTTATCTAGTGGTTCCTGTGCAAGCTAACTTTGTAACTATTTTACAACGGCGCTGGCAGCTTGCTGGCGCCATTGTAAAATAGTTGCATGAGTGGGGGTTCAACTTTTGAACCAGTTACGTTCGCGGATTGCGGATTTCCCAAAAATCCGCAAAATCCGCGAGCATAACGGATTTCCCGCTCATGCTTACTCCCACCTCACCAAACAGATCTGGTACTCCCTCCCTAGGTACCTCCACATTACCCATGACCTCTACACCTTCATGAAGGTCTTAAAAAACTGTCTGTCAGAGCAGTATGGCAAGCCCCCCTCCTCAGCAGATTGAACCAATCACGGGTGAGTATTGCGCTCCATGTATGTATTTGATGATACATTGTGACCTATATGTGTCCTCAACCGGACTCAGAACCCAGTGTATGGATGGCTTGAGTTTGTTCCACACTCTGACATACTTTGACATATCCCCACACGTACGTTGTTGACTCAGGGAAAAAGACTGCAACATCAAAATCTATTGTGTTTGTTATGTTTATTTATCAATCTTGTGCGGGAAACGTGAGTAGGTGGTAGGTGCTGTACAAAAATGCTGGGAATCCAAAGTTCACAGAGGGAGATGTGATGCTTTGCAGTTTGAGTCAACAGAGTCTAGACCACAGTGCTTGGCATCATTGTTCAGACTGCAACCAGCAAGTCCATGTGGGAGAGTAGGACAGTCAATAAGGTGATGCTGTTGCACACAAAGGAAAGATGCCAGACCAGGTGACCTGGGAGATGCGCATGGCCCACTGCCTCTCACTCTCTTTTCCGGGGACGACCTACCTTCCTTGGGGGACCCTCATATGCAGGCCTTGACGATGCATAGGACGCTCCGTCGGATGATTCCTCCTCCTCCCTACCTGTGCCTGTTGGCGGTCTTCGCCTTGATTTTTCTGGCCTGGTGACACAGGGAGGGTGCTGCATGTTGTCAGCGATCCGACGGAGTGAATGGCTTATGTCCCTCTGCACCGCCAGGAGCTAAGCCAGTCTTGCCTCCATCCGTCCTTGGTGTTGTTGTTGACTGGCGTGTTGCTGGGCCTGCTGGTTTTTTATTTCGTTGAGGGCCCCCACTACCTGGCTGAACTCCCTGGTGTCCCGCCGGTATACCTCCATGATTTTTAGCAGTTCAGACATACCAGGCCCTGCAGCTGGCTGGTCAGGTTCTCGCCTCTGCCTTGTGCCACTCCCACCACCCCTGCCCACACGAGCCTGGCCTACCGTTGTGGGCACATCGAGTCGACGGGACCCAAGTTTCAAGTTTATTTTATTATGATAAGGAACTCTTTATGAGGTCCACATAAAACAACATATACATACAAAACAGGAAATACTTAAAATATTATTCCATCACAATTACAAGAAACATCTTAATACAGGTCCAAAAAACATTTAAAAAAGTTGTACAGTTTAAAAGCAAACATTTCATTAGGTGGGTTAATCAAGGCTGCCTTAAACGCAGAAGCAGATAATATGTTGAGTTGTAAGCAAATTGGTCTTAACCATCTACGCCTGCAAGACATCAGTGTAGGACAAACAAACATGACATGATCTAAGTCCTGATCATACAATTGACAAAGATCACAGCATGCCGAATGACCAAACCAGCTGGCATGTAGAACTTTCAGCGGAAGCAAATTATGTCTTAATAAGAACACAAGGCGCCTGACGCCATGGGAGATGTTCCAATACATATACGGTTGAGCTTTCCGCAGGGTATAAGATTCAATAACAGGCGTACAACCTTTTTTCGCTAGACAGAAGTCTCTATCCTGACAAAACCCCAATTCCCAGGAGGCTGACTTCAGAACAGTTTTTAATTGATGAGAGGACAATAAAAATAAAGTCTCCTCATCCAATTTCAATTGTAGCACGGCAAATCTGAAGTTTTTTACAATCAGTGAGAAATCATTAAAAGATCCTAATAATTCATTTTTTATAAGATCTCTTAAGGTATTAGGTTCACCTTTAGATAAAGCTACTACCCAACGTATGATACTTGCCAGACCTTGAACCCAGCTGCTACGTAAACCCATTTCCTGTCTCAAGGAGGCAGTCGAATTTGCTGTACCTACAGACATTAAACTACGTAAAATTTTCCCTTCCGCAGAGTTTAAAAAACTCCACTTTTTTAGATCAACTAACACAATTCCGTATAACAGGGAGGCCGGAACTTTCGCTCTGAAAACATCTAAAAGAATAGAAAAATGCCTTCTACCTGTGGCTTTATACAGGGAAACTAAACTCTTTCCATGAGAAATAGCCTTCCGAGAGTTATTGTCAATGTGTAATTTGTCACTTAAATTATAAGTGACAATTTTACCTAGGAAGGTGTAAGATTTCACACATTCCAGTTTTTTCCCCCCCACAACCCATGGATAGTTAAGGCATTTAGGCTTCTTTCTACCGGAGAAGCAAATCACTTTGCTTTTTGCCGTGTTTATTGATAAGAAATGACTTTCAGCATATTCAGAAAGTGCTTGCAACCGATTGTTCAGGCCCTTTGGGGTGAGATCCAAAATCAGGATGTCGTCTGCATACATAAGGCATGCAATTGGAACTCCACCCAAGGACGGGGCAATACCGGCGCAAGCAGAGAGAGTGACGGGTAAATCAACTGTATATAAGGAAAATAGCAATGGAGCCAAAAGGCAACCTTGCTTCAACCCATTGGAAGTGGGAATTAATTTAGATACACCACGTTCACCTCCAAGTAGAACTCTGCACCAGGTGTCAGAATAAAGGGCGCGAATTAACTTAATAAGGAATGAGGGCATACCTAAGTTAAATAACTTTCTCCACAGCAAAATTCTATCTACTTTATCAAAGGCGGTGGAGAAGTCAATAAATGCGCCATATACCTGACCACCACGGACTTTCACATATTTTTCATTGATAACTTGCAATGCAGTCAGGTTATCTAAAGTTCCATGATTTTGTCTGAAACCTGTTTGCTCCATGGGAAGGATTTTATGTTCAGATACCCATTGATTCATTAAAGTAAGCACACATTTTGCAAAGACCTTACCAATGGCGTCAAGCAAGGCAATTTGACGATAATTTTGTGGTAGATCTCTTGCCCCTTTTTTATATAAAGGGACAATAATACTTCCTTTCCAGGAGGGGGGGACTGTTCCGCTAGAAAAACAAAATTTAAACACTGGAAAGAGTATTTTACTCCAAAGTTCACTCTGGTGTTTTAATACTGAAATTGGGATTTTATCAGGACCCATCGCACTAGAGGAGCGCATATTCTTAATGGCACATTCAATTTCCTTTTCCGTTGGACAGTCAAGTATACGTGAGACATTATCAGATTCAACATTAAAAACATGAGAATTATTATTACTGTACAACTTCTCGATATAATGAACCCACACCTGTTCCTCAATGGCAATAGGCGTAGGACTGGCTCTGGTACCACAACCTTTGCCAATTAAGGACCAGAATGTCTTGGCTTGGCCATTATAAGAAGCTTCCCTCAGTTGAATCCAGAGGGCATCTTCCTTAGAACGTTTTAAGCGGGCCTTAAGCCTAACTCTCCTTCTTTTTAAAATAAACAACTTAGACTTAGCTTCTTGGGTAAAGAATAAAAATTGCCCCCTTACAACTTTGTTTATTTCTCTATTTATAGCCCGTAGAGGATGAGGGACTACGAGGGATTGTTTCACACCTGGTTTCTTTTTTGCACTAGCAGTTACGGAATCTAAAAAATTAATAAAACACAACAGCTCTCTCCCTTCCCAGAGGGGTAAATTCTCGACAGTAAAATACAAAAGAGGCACCA
Organism: Lissotriton vulgaris; assembly: GCF_964263255.1. NCBI lineage: Eukaryota > Metazoa > Chordata > Amphibia > Caudata > Salamandridae > Lissotriton > Lissotriton vulgaris. Next base: position 222,264,297 of record NC_141685.1, read on the forward strand.
GATTTTCAACAGTACAAGGGTTCCAAAAACATTTCCCTGAGCTGGAATCAAAATTCACAGAATCTATATCCAGACTCCACGGATCCACTTTCTGAAGATTAACGGAGACAGAAAGCATCAATGCGTTATGGTCACTAAGATTAGACTCAATGACCTTCATATCCTTCAATAGGTGAAAACCGGCATAATCTACCATGATAAAATCAATAATAGATTTTCCCTTATTAGATTTACGAGTATAAGCTGCCGGGATGTCAGATGGAAGCCTCCCATTTACTATTAAGCATTCAACTTTAAGTAAACCATCTAAGATAAGTTTACCTCTTTTGTTAGTTTTAATTTTGGAGGGAAACTGGGCTGATGGTATATTCAAAGACTCTTCCAATGGAATATTTCTAAACAACTCCAACCCACAGCTAGATATATTACAATTTAAGTCCCCAAACAATAACACATGCGGAGTTGGGGAGATATCCAACGCTTTAGTTAAAAAAGTGAACAAAGTTTTTAAACCAGCATTAAAACTACAATTGGGGGGAATATAAATGTTTACCACAATCAACAATCTATTAGGGCAATCCTCAAATACATCTTTTAGGGTTATTGCTTGAAACAGTTTCCCTGGATCTAGATAGTGTGAATAGTTCCATTGCAATCTGTTAGATAACAAGCATGCTAACCCTCCCTTAGCATGGCCTCTTCTAGTGCTGGTTGCGCTGTAATCCAAAACAAAATAGTCTTTTTCCAAAGCTAATCTTCCTTCAACCCAGGTTTCTTGCAAACAGATTATATCTGCCTTTTGAGAATGTAGGAAACCCAATTTCTCCTTATAATCCTTGAATCCGGCAGTGTTCCATGAGATAAATTTCAGCTCTCTGTTAAAAATTGGAATGTTGTTTAGAACAGGGAGCGGATTTACTCGCTAAAACTCCAGGTAACCAACTCCATTTAGATTGATCATCCTTCACTGTCTGCTTAAGGGGAGGGTTTTTGTATGAAACTAGCCTTTCATTCCTAGCCACACAAATGTTTAGGTCCTCTGATCTGAGATTAGACCAATCCGACAACAGCACACCCGTATTAGAGGGAAGTGATAGTGAAGAATTGGCGAAAATACTTTGAGTACATTTTTCCCCAAAGTGTGGCATGACATCTATCCCTCTAACTTGTAATTCCTCTGCCCACTGTAGAACAAGATTTAACACAACTTTCGAATGGAATTTCACCCTTGTTGATCTTATTGGTTTCCCCACGTAGGAGTTAAGGAGAAATACAATATCTAAATCGGACGTTTGAATTAATTTCAAACTTTCGATCTCTTTAAAACAGATCAGTAGGGCAGATCTATTTAAAATTAAATCTGGTTCAAATAAGGGAGAAAAATCAAGATATAACGTATCCACATTTATTTTTTCTTTTGGGAGAATGACTGTCATTGAGGATGGAACCTGAAAGGGTCTTGCTGAAGGATTTAAGGAAGTAGGGGACGGGATAACAGAAGGAGAGGTAACCTTAGAAATAACTTGGCAAGATCCTGCTTTAACATTACAATGTGATGAAAAAGGATTGGCGGAAGGGTGGAAAACCTTGGGAAGGAAAGGATTAGTAAAGCTTATAGGACCTAGACCAGAGGAAGGGGCGTCTTCTTTAGGCGAGACAACCCTAACTTCTACATGAGAGGTAGGAGACTGCTCCACCTGCGGAGAATCATCTAGACTTAATTCAGCATTCTTATCAAAAAGAAGTTTCCTCTGTCTTTTTTTAGCGAATCTTCGGATGGGTTTCCTCTTCTTCATTCTAATCTTTTTGTGTTTCAGGGGACTCACTTTTCCCATCAATCCCGTATTTACTTTAGGAATCTCCTCTTCTTTACTTGATGGCAAGGAGAATATCGGAAAGAGGGATGGAATTTCGAATTTGGGAATGAGAGGAGATGTTGCTATTACCTCTATCTTGTCACTGATTGGGGCTATACAATCAGCGCCAGCCGAAACCACTTTGGAAGGATTGGGGACAGCTGGGAGAACTACAGGCTTCTTATCCTTTTGACCTTCTGTCAAAGGAGAAGATAGAGCTGAATCCAAAACTGCCGAAGCGGAAGGAGCGCTTATTTTCGGGGGCACCAACAGAGAAGCCGATGGTATGGGAAGATCTGACACTAACTCATTTTTACTTAACAAGAGAACTTGCAAAATTTGCGTTACAGTGTCAAAAATACATTCCGAACCTCCCACAAACTTTTCAAGTAAACTTAAAATCGAAGAAAGAATTGATTCCAAAGAGGACAAAGAATTAGAAATTAGCCTCCCATTAATATTTGGAGAACCCTCAGCTAAATTGTTCAACACTGGACCTGAACAAGATGTAAAATTTAATTGTGGGAGGGAAAAATCTAATTTATTAGAAGGTGTGCTACTTAGAGGACCAGTGCTTGAAATAGTTATTGCTTCCTCTAAAGGCACACCTTTAGGGTTCCCCTGAAACGATCCCACCCGCGCCCTATGAGCTGTTAAATCAATGTCAGGCAGTGTAAAATCATTCCCTACTACAGGGGATTTAACTGACGCGGTTGACAAAAGATCAGAATTCACTGAAACTTTAGGAACATCCATTAGTGCAACTTGGGAGGGGACAGTTTTATCAGATTTTGAGGGCATATTACCCAAAGATTCAAGGGGAACAATCTGTTTCAGATGTACATTGTTTGACGCCGAAGGCGAGCCCCTTAGTACTTCAGGACTAACTAGAATAGGCAAAGATTGACTAGCAACCAAGCTTAAACTAGAGGAAACATCAATGACCCCATTAACAGGCACCGAATCGTTAGAACCTGGGATTTCATTCGGGGACTGCAGATCAGTGGGTTTATCTTTCCCTTTGTCCCATAAATTGAAAAGCTGGCATTGACCTTTCAATTGCATGGAAGATGCAATTTTGTTCCGTAGGGGGTTGGATTTGGTTTTAGACCCAGATCTCCCCACAATCACTCGCCCAGAGCGTAGTTTTTTAGCCGTCATGAGACTGTATTAAAAGGGGAGTAAAAATAAAATGATAACAATTGTAAAATATGAAGCCAAATCAACAAAACCCTGAAATACAATACAAGACTATAGAAACAACGACACACAAACTTAATACCGGAGAACCAAGGGAGGGGGCCCAGCCCAGCCTTCTTCAGCCTCTGACGGCCTCAGACGGTCCCGCCCTTGTCCCGGGCTTCTCCCGGCGCGCTCCCGCGCGCTCCCGCGTTGCGGTGTCACAAAGGAGGTTTATAGCCGCGCTGAGGCGGGGGAGGAGCCAGCAGGGAGAGCGGGTCAGCTGCTGGTGATGCCGAGGGTCAGGCGCTCCTGGGACTTGAAGTCCTCGCCTGACCACGCTCGCAGCCCTGCCCACACCACCGCCACAGAGGCTCTGTCTGATGAAGTCCTCGCAGTCACAGTGCACTTCCAGCAGCGCTAACAGAGAACCAGAGGCGAAGCGGGACCCGCGGAGCGGGTTCCGCGAGGAGTTGATTGAGGAGATTACAGGAAGAGCAGCTCCAGCGTGCTCGCAGTCCAAAGCTCCCTCTTCAGTCCACACAGGCAACAGGTGAGAAAACCAACAGAGAAACTGACGCGCTGGTTTTAGCCGCGCTGAGGCGGGGGAGGAGCCAGCAGGGAGAGCGGGTCAGCTGCTGGTGATGCCGAGGGTCAGGCGCTCCTGGGACTTGAAGTCCTCGCCTGACCACGCTCGCAGCCCTGCCCACACCACCGCCACAGAGGCTCTGTCTGATGAAGTCCTCGCAGTCACAGCGCACTTCCAGCAGCGCTAACAGAGAACCAGAGGCGAAGCGGGACCCGCGGAGCGGGTTCCGCGAGGAGTTGATTGAGGAGATTACAGGAAGAGCAGCTCCAGCGTGCTCGCAGTCCAAAGCTCCCTCTTCAGTCCACACAGGCAACAGGTGAGAAAAACCCTGAGGGATAGCAGTGGTGGTGTTGTTTGCCACCTCCTGGGTGCCTGGTGAACCTTATCCCTCATTGTCAGACTGGCTCAGTTGTGGAGTGTGGGCAGGGCTCCGAGTTGTCTGCTAGGATGTGGCAGGAATGGGTGTGGTGGTTGGCACAGATGTCGCTGATACAGCTGCTGCACGGGTTTGGGCTCCAGAGGTGCCAGGTTGGTCGGGGTCATCCATCAAGTGGTGAGAGGAGTCACTGTTGGTGGGCTCAGGGTCCTGCGGAGCCTGGGACTGTAATTCATCTCCCCCCTCGTTGGGGGTAGATTCCGCACATTGCCCTGTGGGTGTGAGAGACAGACAATGTTAATGCCATTTAATGCAACATCCAATTGTCATATACATTGTCTTTGGCACTGTTCCACCTGGTAGTTGTCTATGCTTTAGATTGTTCTCAATGTTCACTTGTGGATGGGTATGTTGTTGGGTAAGATTGATCTGTGCTCAGGAGTCATTGACATGTGAGGCAATATTTACAATGACTGGCACAGCCATGCATATCAGCAGGGATTTGTCAGTCATTGTGTACCACAGCTATGCCAGCATGGATGCAACACATTTACACTGCGGATCATCATGGTGGAAAAACAGAACAGCTGCGTCATGCATCTGTGCCATAGAAGTGGCACATTGCTGGAGTTGTGTCGCCGGCGCAACGCAGATCCAGCAATGCTCTCTGTGGCCCTATCTGCACAATGCTGCGTCAATCCTTACGCCTGCTTCAAGCATGCACAGGGTTTGGAGGCAGCATGTACATAAAAGTGACTGAGTTAAATCTTTAAGATTTCACTCAGCCACTTTTGGGAGGTGTTGCTGCGCCGTGACGGCCACTCATCGCCCACCTCCCCGGACCAAAACACCTACTTCTGGCGCAGGGCTTTAGAACGTGGCACATCTCCCAGATGCATCACCTTGTCAATACATGGCGCAACTTTTGCGTCCGCTGCATCACAAAGGTGAAGCAACAGCATCGTGAAAGAAGCGCAAGGGACTTGTGAATCAGCACCGTGCATTTTTTGCTTGGAAGCTTCATCAGATCTGTATTTGTTTTGTTGCGTTACATGACGATTGTGACAGTGGGGCACTCGATTGCCTGTCCCAGGAGTCTATGTTTATGTAAGAAGTGTGTGTGACAGGCCTTGCTGGTAGTTGGAGTCTGATTTGGAACTGGGCGTCCCTCGTGGTGTGGCTGTCCCTCCCTGGAGCATGCTGACAGTGGTTGTGAGTTCCTGTGCAAGATATCTGACCTTGTTGTCCTGGTGTTAGTGTTTGCACTGGTCACAGGAGGGCCTTGTGCTGCCTATACCAGGGCCCAGTGTCAGATACCTTGTCAGTACCATCACACTCCCTGTGCATTGAGCATGGTGCATGAGTGTGTACCTGGGCCATATGGCATGAGTGCAATTGGCCATGGTCGTACACAGAATTGTTGACAGGGGTGGCCAAATTTTTAGCTTCATCACCATCCCCCTTACACCCTCCTACCCTTCCCCTTGCACCCTTCTCACCCTCTGCCTTGCACCCTTCTCACCCTCTCCCTTGCACCCTTCTTACCCTCTCCGTTGCACCGTCTGGCCCTCTGCCTTGCACCCTTCTTGGCCTCCCCCTTTCAGCCTTCTGGCCCTCCCCCTGGCACCCTTCTCACCCTCTCCCTTGCACCCTTCTTCCCCTCCCCCTTGCACCCTTCCCGCCCTCCCCCTTGCACCCTCCTCCCTTCTACCTTGCACCCTTCTGGCCCTCCCCCTTGCACCCTTCTGGCCCTCCCCCTTGCATCCTTCTGGCCCTCCCCCTTGCAGCCTTCTGACCCTCCCCCTTGAACCCTTTTCACCCTTTCCCTTGCTCCCTTTGTAGCCTCTCCCTTATACCCTTCTTGCCCTCCCCCTGGCACCCTCCTCCCCTCTGCCTTGCACCCTGCTGGCCCTCTGCCTTGCGCCCTTCTAACCCTCCCCCTTGTATCCTTCTGGCCCTCCCCCTTGCACCCTCCTTTCCTCTGCCTTGCACCCTTCTGGCCCTCCCCCTTGCACCCTTCTGGCTCTCCCCCTTGCAGCCTTCTGGCCCTCTCCCTTGCACTCTTTTTGCCCTCCCCCTTGCACCCTTCTCCCCCTCCCCCTTGCACCCTCTTTCCCTCTGCTTTGTACCGTTCTGGCCCTCTGCCTTGCACCCTTCTCACCCTCCCCTTTGCACCCTTCTCGCCCTCCCCCATGCACCCTCCTCCCCTCTGCTTTGCACCCTTCTCACACTCCCCCTTGCACCCTTCTTGCCCTCCCCTTGCACCCTTCACACCCTCCCCCTTGCACCCTCCTCCCCTCTGTCTTGTACCCTTCTCACCCTCCCCTTTCGCCCTTCTCACCCTCTCCCTTGTACCCTTCTTGCCCTCCCCCTTGCACCTGACCCTTCTCCCCCTCCCACTTGCACCCTCCTCCCCTCTGCCTTGCACCCTTCTCACCCTCTCCCTTGCACCCTTCTCACCCTATCCCTTGCACCCATCTTGCCCTCCCCCTTGCACCCTTCTTGCCCTCCCCCTTGCACCTTTCTCACCCTCTCCCTTGTACCCTTCGTGCCCTCCCCCTTGCACCCTTCTCGCCCTCCCATTGCACCTTTCTCCCCACTGCCGTCCACCCTTTTCGCCCTCCCCCTTGCAGCCTTCTGGCCCTTCCCCTTGCACCCTTCTCACCCTCCCCCTTGCAGCCTTGCACCCTTCTCCCCCTCTCCCTTGCACCCTTCTCCCCCTATCCCTTGCACCCTTCTGGCCCTCTGCCTTGCACCCTTCTCACCCTCCCCCTTGCAGCCTTCTGGCCCTCAGCCTTGCACAATTCTCAGCAAGCCCCTTGCACCCTTCCCACCCAATGAAATGTGCTGCCACCTGGAACAAAAGCACCATTTCAAAATCATGATGGACTACGGCCAGCCCTGACTGGGCCCACACCAGACACACTGGTGATCCAGGGGGGGCCAAGAGCCACCCTTGCCCCCTTCTGCAGACGCCCATGCAATTGGGTCTGATTTGGAGTCCCACAATGCATTTTGTGACACCCACCCTCCCAGCATACTAGACGTCCATTCTTGGGTCTGTGCTTCCTGTAGCATGGGACATGGCATGGTCTTGGTTTGTCAATGGGGCATACACATGTTAGTGGCATTAGTGTTGTTTTTGCCTGTAGTTGTGGGCGACGGGCACTTGGGGGCTGCTGCAGGCATTTTTGTACTTGGGGTGTGTATGCCATTCCTCTCCATGTTACATGAGTTGTTTGTATACTCACCAGGCTCCACGACTCCTTCAATTCCATGTACTCTCACTGGTGGTAGCAGGGCCATGAGCTTCTCTTTCCAGGGATGTTACTATACTGGTCTGCGGGGACCACCACTTCCAGTGTGCTGGCTCTGGGCATAGTCCTCATCCATCTTCCTTTTCACCATCTTCCGCAGATCGTACCACCTGGCCTCCCTCCTGGTGCATCTGATGGGTGCAACAGCATTGACCCCAGTGGCAATCCTCTCCCACAGGCGTGTTTTGTCAGCTATGCTGGTCCGTCTGACCAATACGCCAAACAGCTGTGGCTCGACTCTGATGACTTGATCTACAAGGATCTCCATCTCCTCCTTTGTGAACTTTGGATTCTTCAGTGCGGGCATGTTGTGGGGTGAATGTGATTGGGGGGTGATGGTGTGTATGGATGTGGGTGTGTGGGTCTGAATGTGAAGGGGGTGTCAGTCTGAATGTGATTGGGGGTATGTGTGAAGGTGGATGTGTGCAGTTGTTGGTGTGTTATCAGTCTCTGTAGGTAAATGGGTATGTTGCAAAGGATGATGGTTTGTGTGTGTGGGCCCTTTTTATTGGTCCATTTGTTGGTGGGGCTTAGTTTGAATTTTTAGTGGGTGTGTTTTAAGGGGTGGGTTGAGTTAGGCCCTCTGTTTGCCTGTTTGGATCTGGTCAGGACATTCATTTCCAATAGTTTGTACACAGAAGACATGTTTTGTGGTGTTGTGCGACTCGTTTGCACCCTCCTTGTGCTGTCTTAGGGGCTCGCGTGCACTTCGTTCAGGGGAGTTCATTTTGTATTTGATTGTGTAGTTCGCTCATACGTGACATTTTTAAGGGGTACGCGTGTGCTTTATTCAGGGGTGTTCGTATCATATTTGATTTTGTAGCTCGCTCATACGCAACGTTTTTACGGGGTACGCGTGCGCTTCGGTCAGGGGGGTTCGTTTCGTATTTGATTGTGTAGCTCGCTCATACGTGACGTTTTTACAGGGTACGCGTGCGCTTCGCTCAGGGGGGTTTGTTTCGTATTTGATTGTCTAGTTCACTCATACGCGACAGTTTTTTAAGGGGTACGCGTGTGCTTCATTCAGGGGTGTTCGTTTCATATTTGATTTTGTAGCTCGCTCACAAACAACGTTTTTACGGGGTACACGTGCGCTTCGGTCAGGGGGGTTCATTTCGTATTTGATTGTGTGGCTCGCTCATACATGACGTTTTTACGGGGTACGCGTGCGCTTCGTTCAGGGTGGGTTTGTTTCGTATTTGATTGTGTGGCTCGCTCAACGCGATGTTTTTACGGGGGACGCATGCGCTCTTTTCAGGGGGTTCATTTCGTATTTGATTGTGTGGCTCGCTCAACGCAACGTTTTTACAGGCTATGCGTGCGCTTCGTTCAGGGGGCGTTCATTTCATATTTGATTGTGTGGCTTGCTCATACACAATGTTTTCCGTACAAATCATAGTTCATTTGCGACGACATTTTCTTGTACAAATCGCGTTCTCGGTCCCCGGTCTGGATCGTACTTGTCGGGTCGTACAGCATGTTTACGAATTGTACGGTTCACTTTCCGAGTCCGTATAGTAAGGATTTTCGCTTGTTTTTCGAACGGTTCGCAAACATTCGGACGTATTTTTTGACAACGGATCGTACTACGCTCGGACGGATGGACGGGTTTGTACGATTTGTATGGAAACAACTACAAATACGAATTGTCGGACAGTTTTCTTTCCTGAATCGGAATCAACCCCATAATGTTAAAATTAATTAAACATATTGTTATATTTCCATTTACAGAAGTAATGCATCTTTAAGAGTGTTGCTATTTGGTCGCATGCCACTGCATGTGACATGTTTTGTTTTAACAGGATTCTATATTCCACATGTTCGGTGGTTGTTGAAGTCTCACTGTTGAAGGAGTTTTTTTATGCTGGATTTGGACTGATGAGCATATATATCGTGCTGCCAACAAAGGAAGATTATTTTTATGAATTTGGATTGATTATTTAACAATTTTTGGCAACAAGGGAAATCACCACTTAGCAGCACGATAGTACAGTGGTGTTTGGGCACATTAATTTTCTACGAATTCGTTTTATTTCCCGACATTATATGGTATGTGGAAACTTTTAAAATAATATGCTGATCGTACCTTCGGCTGTATGTGATTATAAGAAGTGCACTGATTGCACCTGCTGCAGTTTATTTTGGTACCATTTTATTTCTATTGATTCGGAGCTTCATTTCGGCGTAAGGTGTATCAAAGGTGAAATATTTTACTTATTTGAGCAGTGAATTTTCATACAAGCAAGAGCGCACTGCTCATGAAGGAATTTCTCGTCATAAAAGAAATCTTCAATTTATCTGGATTTATCAAAAATTACTTGAAATAAGAAACAAATAATATCAAAGGGATAAGGACTCATAATCATTTCACCGTAGCTTGTGGAATTTTTCTCAAACCCCGTGAGTAAATGACTTTATTCGTTAAAAGGTACCTGTTGTCAAAGTTAAGAGCATTTTCCACTCGAGCATTTTTCAAGTCGATGTTGACGTTCCACTGCTAACTAGACTTGCCTTGTGCACAATTGACGCAGGCAATAGAGCGCGACGTTTGAACGTCGTGACAACACCGCGTTAGGGTCAATTTGCTTAACCTTTCCGTGGCGGCCATTTTACATGCCGTAACTTGGCAACCACTCGTCGGAGTTGTTCAACAAAGGAATATACACAAATGGATCTACAAAGAACTTAAAATATAGTATCAAATTTAAAATAATAAATATATTTCATGCACACAGCGGTCATTTTGTTTCTGTTACCATAGTGGCCAAACGAGTGAAGTTTCGGTACCATATTTCCACACATTTTGTGCCGGATTAAAATTTACAACGCTGCGTATTGCTGTCAAAAGTATTAAGGATTATCTGTTTTCTTCATTTTGCTAGAAAATTTCAGAAACAGTGACAATACGATGGATGATGGATGTTGGTTACTCTTGAGAATATTAATATTTAATTGCACATTACACAAAAGAACTTCATGGAATCTATGTAGGCACACCAACGTTGAACAGAATGTATATTCCCTTGATTTTGAAAGTTCACTATTACTGAAGTTTTACATAGAAGTTGTAGGCTTATCACCATATAGCAGACTATAAGATAAAATAGCCACACGGTAAATTCATCACAGTTGGTTACGACATAAAATCAAAATGCAATTTGATCCTCCTGCCAAGTTCCTCCAGGTGTCATGGACAAGGTGGAAAGAAGAATTTGTGACCTTTATGAAAGCCATTGACGGCGAAAGAATGGGCACAGAGAGGAAAAATAATATCCTTCTACACTGTCCTGGCTCAGAAGGTCAAGTCATTTTTAGATCTTTACCTCAAATAACTTTACAAAATGAAGGAGGAGGAGATTCTTTGAATGTTTACATGGAGGATTTAGCGAGACTTGAAAAGAGGTTCAAGCCAAATGTAAGCATTGCACTTAATCATTTCAAATTCTATACTAGAAAACAAAGGGATGATGAATCCTTTGATGACTTTCTGACGTCATTAGTATCTTTAACCATTCACTGCAACTTTTGCACCATGACGGACGAAATGATACGTGACCAGATCATTGTTCATGTTAAATGTAAAAAAAATCAAGATAAACTGTGGGTCATGGGCAATCCAAAATTGAGTGAAACCATTGCCATAGCTAAAGCGCAAGAACAGTCAGATTTATGGATGAACACTATCAGGAATAATGCAAAAAAAAGTACTGAGGAAGAAATTTGTGTCATCAAGCCAATCAAGATGCTAAACATGAGCCTTCACAAACAGTGGGAAAATATAATTTTAATAGATACAAACAATTTCCACTACAGAAGACAAATGACACTTTTAATTACCAGGGCATGTGTTACAGATGCGGAAATAGGTTTTATTATGCTTCATTTTCAGGTTGTCCAGCATTGAAAAAAGATTGTAACTTCTGTAAAAGAATTGGTGATTTCATCAATAGGTGTAGGAACAGACGCCCCCAATTGAATGGAAAGGGTGCTGTATCCTTACTATCTGAAGAGAATGTAAATACTATCAAGGATGTTATGTTATGTTATGTTAGACTCATTTATTATGCGCACAGATGCTCCAGCAAAGGAGCGCCCTGGCGCCCGACAAGGCAGCAACACAACATAACTGGACAGAGTAGAAGGAAGGAACTAAGGAAACAAAAAAGTTTTTACAGCTCGGCGAAAAGAGAGCAAGTCCCTGTGGGCACGAATTTCAGGGGGAAGGGAATTCCACAGAACCGCAGCTCGTACTTGAAATGATCGACCGCCAGCCCGGGAGCGCTTGAAGCGGGGAACAATCGCAAGTTCAAGGTCCGAGGATCTCAAGGCCCGGACCGGGACATACCGGGACAGGAGGTTAGAGAGAATCAGAGCAGGAGATCCCTTAAGGATTTTATAAGCTACACAGAGGACCTTGAACTGGATCCTACGCGCAATTGGTAACCAATGCAGGGCGCGCAGAGTATTGGTTGTGGGGCAGAATCTAGGTAAGCCCACCACAGCTCGAGCCGCTGCATTCTGGACGCGCTGTAAGCGAGTGATTTCGGCCTGATTTAGCCCCACTAAAAGGGAGCTGGCATAATCAAGCCGAGAGATCACAGTCGCCTGGATCACAAGTTGCCTGGTAGTGGCATCAAAGAATTTTAATACGGGACGCAGTCCACGCAAGATGCCAAAGCAACTGGCCGCCATTCGCTTGGTGTGACACACAAAGGAAAGAGATGGATCCAGCCACACCCCAAGGTTTTTAATTCAGAGACCGGGGTAGGCGTAGGACCCAAGTCCGAGGGCCACCACCTGTCGCCCCAGAGTTCCGTATGCTTGCTAAAGATCATGATTTCGGTCTTACTTGCTTTCAGCTGGAGACAGTTGGAGGTCATCCAGCTGGCGACCGCCCGGAGTCCGTTCTGGAATCTGGGGGCATCCACGTCTGCATCCCCGCTGATCGTAACCGCTAGCTGAGTATCGTCGGCATATGACACCATGGTCATACCCCAATGCCTGACAACCTCAGCCAGCGGTCTCACGTAAAGGTTGAATAACGTGGGACTCAGCGAGGAGCCCTGGGGAACCCCAAGATCCAGAGGATGGAATTTGGACTGATACGGCGGGACGGCCACGCAAAAAGATCGGTTGGCAAGGAAGGAACGGAACCACTGGAGTGCAGGGCGGGGACACCTGCTTCCTCCAAGCGTTGCAGACGGATCGGGTGGGAGGCGGTGTCAAAGGCGGCGCTCAGATCTAATAGCACCAGCGCCGCCGTTTGACCCGCATCGAGCACGGAGCGCAGATGTTCCACCATATAAAGGAGGGCTGTCTCCGTGCTATGTCCCGCCCGAAAGCCATTCTGCGTGCTATCTAGGATGTTAGCCCGTAGGAGATGGTCCGAGAGGGCAGAGTTAACATGCGCCTCCGCAACTTTAGCTGGCCACGGGAGAAGTGAAATTGGGCGGTAGCTCTCAGGTTTATCAGCATCCAGAGTTGGTTTCTTAAGGATGGGCACCACTACCGCCTGTTTCCACTTCACAGGCACCATGCCGGATGCTAATGAGGTATTAATCAAAGAGCAAACCGGCGAAAGACTGTGAGTTGTTAGGTCTCGGAACAGAGCTGGCCGTAGAGGGTCAGCCGGGGACCCAGACTTGACCTGCTGAGCCAACTTCCCAAAGCTTTCCAGTGTTAGGCTCGGAAAAGAACGTAGAACATCCGATACTGGAGACTTTGGAGGACCAACAAACGAGGGTGCGACCATGGGAAAGGCTCTGTAAATAGTATGGACCTTTTCCAAGAAAAAGGCCGCCAAGGTTTCACAGTGTGAAATGGAACCCTGATTATTCGCGACCACCTTTTTATTCAAGAGATCTTTCAAGGCCTTAAAGATAGTTTTGGAGGGGTTGGTACTTGTGCGAAATTGCAGGGCGTAAAAAGCTGCACGGGTTCTACAAACCGCACGATGGTACAATTTTACGGTGGCCAAATACAAAACTTTTTTTTCACAGTCATAGGTTTTGCGCCATTCCCGCTCCGCACGCCTACAGGTGCTTTTGAGCGCCCGCAGTGAATCATCGTACCAAGGACTCGGATCCCTGGTCCCACATTTACACAAGACTAGTGGGATGAGGGAATCAAGGGCCCTAGTAACCCACTCACAAAAGCGGTCGTAGCCCACTTCCACGGTTTCACCTGAGACTAGCGGGTCCTTGGACATAAGGTGGTAAAAGTCATCAAGTTTTAATTTATTCCAACACCGTCTAGGGATGGAGCGGGCTGTGGGTTTGCGCAGAGGCTCGTACAGTGGGCACTGGATACGCACCAAATAATGGTCGGTCCAGGTCAAAGGGGATGGAGAAGAAATGTTGAATGTATTAATGAAAAAGGTTTTGTTGTGTCTGTGGTGGATAACCATTCTAAGTTACATTTCAGGGCTCCAAAGTGCACGTTAAGGGTGAATGATTTTGAATTATTTCTCATGGTGGACTCAGGGTCTCCCTGGACCAATACATCTCAGGTTTATTTTCATAATACCTTATCCAATTTTAAAATGTTAGGTAACATGGAGGAATCTGACATTAGTGCTGAAAGTTTCTGTGGCACAAGAATTGATATTATTGGTTTCTTTCAGGTTGAAATTTTGTTTAAAAAAAGAAAATCCAACTTTAAGCTTTATATATCACTCAAAGGAGTCAATGTTTTAGAGTGGTATGATCAGTGGAAGTTAGGAATTCTGATAAATCCACATTCGAAAGAGCCTGTATCCCTATGTGATGATAGTTTGATGGATACAGTTTCTGTGGTCAAAACTTCCATTGACAAGAATCTCACAGATATTGAGAAAGGTAGTAATATCATATAGGGGTCGATTCTAATTCGGTAAAGAAAACCGTCCGACGATTCGTATTTGTAGCCGTTTCCATACGAATCGTACAAATCTGTCCGAATTGCGTAGTACGATCCGTATTTCAAAGCTCCGTCCGAATCCTTGTGAACCGTACGAAAAACAAGTGTAAATCTGTACGACATACACCCGCATAGTGAACCATACGATTAGTAAACATGCCACACGACCGGCCAAGTACGATCCGGACCAAGGACCGTGTACGCGATTTGTACGGTAAACGTCGCGTATAGGCAATTCGTACGAAGAGCCACACAATAACATACGCACAGTACCCCTCAATTCAAAGGGTGTGCACATGGGGTGCACGTACCGTACACCTACGTCCTTGGGGGGTATGGACCGTATCCCTAGGCACCGTGCACTGATATCCATGGGGCATACGCACCGTACCCCTGAAATCCAGGGGTGTACGCACCGTACGACGATGCACCGTACCCCTGCAATCATGGGGTGTACGCACCATACCTGCGGGGTCCGTTCCGTATGCATTACGATGTGAAATCATCTTTTCCGGACGTTTTCAGCTCCCGTAAAAAAAGAGTCGTACGGAGTGGTGTCCACACGAATCGTACTTGCTGGGTCGTAAAAAGATGCTGCAATCCGTACAAACATCACGTACTGCGTGTTCTGAGTACGATCAGTATGGTTTCCTCCATCGTACGGGCTTTTGTACGATTCATACGGAGAACTGCATTGAGTACATATCGTACTACATCGTACATACTGGTACAGTTCTGCGTACCAATCGTGCGGGAAAAACGCTCCGTACGGCGATTCGGACTGGATTTTACCGAATCGGAATCGACCCCTAAATGTTTCGATTTAGTTTTCAGTGAAAAGTTGGGAAAACTTAAGAATTTATCACACAGTATTGTTTAAAAAAAATCATACACCTGTGGTGCCAAAGTTCAGAGGAGTTCCAATCAATATCAGAGAAGAACTTAAAACAATGTTAAAAGATTTACTAAATGAGCGCATTATTGAGCCCATAGAATCATCAGATTAGGTTTCTCCCATAGTTTTGGTAGGAAAACCGGACCAAAAATTGAGGTTATGTGTAGACCTAAGGGCTTTGAATGCTAACATCATTATTGATTATCACCCATTGCCAAACAATAATGAGCTAGTTTCACTTTTAGATGGAGCAAAAATCTTTTCAACTTTAGATCTCAGATCTGCCTACCATCAAATTGAGTTAACTGAGGAATCTAGGAAGCTCACAGCATTTATAACCCCACAAGGTTAATTTCAATACATACGCATGCCATTTGGACTAGCGTCCGCCGCGTCAGTATTTCAAAGAATAATGTTTAATATTTTCAGGGATGTGGACACGTATGTGAAATGCTTTCAGGACGATATTTTGGTATTTTCAAAAGATTCAGTGGAACATGAGGGTCATTTACAAAAAGTGTGTAGGAGATTCAAAACTAATGGTTTAACTTTGAAGGCACACAAATGCAAACATTTTCAGGAATCAGTTGAATATTTGTGACATACTCTTTCTAGAAAGGGGGTTCTTCCTAAAAGATCCAACGTGGAGGCTATTATTAAAGCCCCTAACCCGACAACTAAAGATCAGCTTCTTTCATTTGCCAGTATGTGCGAATACTACAGCAAATTTGTAGTAAAGTTTGCCACTAAAATGAGGAAGCTGCTAAGGCATGGAGCAGAGTATGAATGGACCGATTCACAACAACAGGCTTTTGATAGCATTAAATGTGAAATTGTACAGGCTCCCACAGTCAAACCTTTTCACATTAACAAGGAATGTATCATCACGGTTGATGCCAGCTTATATGGTCTAGGTGGGGTACTTTCGCAAAAGCAGGGAAGTGATGAGTGGAATGTAGCATTTGCTTCAAGGACACTTAATGAGTCTGAACGCAAATATGCGGTCATAGAGAGGGAATTACTTGCTTGTGTTTGAGCAATTGAACATTTTAGATTATATGTTTGGGGTTCCAAATTTACACTTAGGACAAATCACAAACCTTTAATCAACATCTTATCTGTTGGAGGAGGGTGGAATTCCACAGCCAGAATTGCCAGACTCACTTCAAGTTTACAGGAATACAATGTTATCACTATATATGTACCTGGAAAAAGAAATGTCATGGCTGATTGCCTATCACGCGTTCCGTGTGAACAAAAGGAAGTTTATTCGATAGATGAGTGTGATTTTGTGTTAACCATTCAGGATGGTTTACAAGATAAATTTCAAAGTATCACAGAGGCACTTGGGCAGGAATGTGTGCAGTAAGATTCCAAGTGGAAAGAACTGATTAATTATATAAAAAATGGATGGTTAAACAAAGATAAAATTAAATCAGAGCTTTTACCATTTTATAATGTTTTGGATGAGTTGGAGTTGATAAGTGGTTTTATTTTTAAGTCAGGAAAATGTATTCCCCCGGAGGAAATACAAGGAATTATTCTACAAATTGCACATAGAACTCATCCTGGCATATCATCCATGAAACGGTTGGTTAAGTCCTATTTTTGGTGGTTAGGAATTGACAGGTTTGTGGATAGAGCAGTTAGAGAGTGTCAGGAATGTGGGTCAAATGAAAGAATGTTGAAAGTATATACACCACCACTCAAAATGGTCAAGTGGCCATCTGAACCGTGGGAAAAAATAGCTTTTGATATTTCAGGCCCTTTCCACATTCTACCAGATTCTTCTTGTTATGTGTTAGTGATTGTTGATTATCATTCCAAGTGGCCTGAAGTAAAGTTTGTTCTCAAAGCTACTACTGAACATGTTATTAATTTTTTCACTAAGGAAGGATGTCCATCTTATATGGTTACTGATAATGGTGTCCAATTAACATCTGTGGAAATGGCTAAGTTTCTCAAAGAATGCAATATAATTCACAGGTTGACGTCTTTGTACAAACCACATGAAAATGGTCAGGTGGAAAGATTTAATCGGGTGTTGAAGAATTTCATTGTTAAATCGGTAAAGTTTGGAATGAATTGGGTAAGTGCTTTAAGGGAACTTTTATGGACTTACTGCATTACACCCCATACCACTACGGAGGTGAGTCTTTTTAAATTGTTCAGAGGTCGCAATCCCGAATCAAAAGTTTTACCCTGGTGGTTGAGAGAGAAATGTAACTTAGTTGTGTCTGATAAGGAGAACATTGATGAAGTTGCCAAACAAGTCGAAAATAGGCAATTTAGGACCAAAATGTGGTATGATAAAAAATGTATTTATTTTATTTATTTTATAGCATTTATAAGGCGCACAGCTACCCACAAAGGGTTTCCCGGCGCTGAATTAGCAAAACACAGGGCACAGCTAGAGAGAGAACAAATCCGAAGGCACTTATTTGTCGAACATGGAAATGGAATGCAAAAACAAAAAAATTTGAAATGGGAGAGTGGGTTAGGATTATAAGACCAGGGTTATTAGCCAAAGGTTCTGACAAGTTTAGTGAACCAGTTCAAATAAAAAAAAGTATTTACTAATAGTGTTATGACTCAAGAGGAGTTGACCTAATGGCTAGGGCGCTCAACCTCGGACCTGGGGATCTGGGTTTGAGTCTCGGTAAGGACGCCAAAAAACTCATGTGATTCTGGGCAAATCACTTAATCTCCCTGTGGCTAAAATGAATGAACGTGCCATCGCACGCCAACATAACCTCAACATCATCTCCTACGCCGACGACACTCAACTGATCCTCTCACTCACCAAAGACCCGAACAACGCCAAAACCAACCTGCATGAAGGAATGAAAGAAGTAGCCGAATGGATGAAGCACAGCCGTCTGAAACTGAACTCAGACAAAACAGAAGTCCTCATCCTAGGCACCTCCCCCTCCGCCTGGGATGACTCTTGGTGGCCAGAGGCCCTTGGAAAAGCACCCATCTCGACGGACCACGCACGGAACCTGGGCGTCATCCTGGATTCCTCACTCTCGATGAACAGACAAGTCAACGCCGTTTCCTCATCTTGCTTCAACATTCTTCGCATGCTCAAAAAAACATTTCGCTGGATCCCCACCGATACTAGAAAAACAGTCACCCACGCTCTGGTCACGAGCCGTCTGGACTACGGAAACACCCTCTACGCCGGCACCACCGCAAAACTCCAGAAAAAACTCCAACGCATCCAGAACGCTTCAGCCAGGCTCATACTAGACATCCCGCGTAAAGATCACATATCTGGACACCTGAAAAACCTCCACTGGCTCCCCGTCAATAAGAGAATTACTTTCCGACTCCTAACCCACGCACACAAAGCGCTCTACGAAATCGGACCCGAATGCCTCAACACAAGAATGTCCTTCTACACCCCCTCCCGCCAGCTACGATCCGCCAACCAAGCCCTTGCCACTGTACCTCACATCAACAAAACCACCATGGGAGGTAGATCTTTCTCCTACCTGGCGGCTAAAACCTGGAACTCACTTCCCACTCACCTTCGCCTTACTCAGAACCACCTAACATTCAGAAAGCAACTTAAAACGTGGATATTTGACAAGTAATTCCCCACCCTTCTCCAAGCGCCTTGAGACCCTCTGGGTATGTAGCGCGCTATATAAATTTATTGACTTGACTTGACTTGACTCATGTAATGTAACTGGGGCTATGTAAAGCGCTCTGATACCTGATTCGGTTCGGGTCTAGTTCGCGCTATATAAAACTCTGCAAAATAAAAAATGGCAGAATCTGGAATGTCAAAAGGTTGGCGAAATGTCCTGCATTTAGCAATTTTGACAAGGCTCATTCTAATAAGAAAAGGATGGTTGATAAAAATGATTCCGTTGCTTATAGAGTTAAAGATGCAAGGAGTATCATCAACTTGCCTAAAAGATATGCTGATTGTATATAATGTTTTGTTTATTTTTTTTTACATGTAATACATATGTTTTGTTTTCTTCATTTTGTTATTAAGGGAGATGTGTTACATTTCCATTTACAGAAGTAATGTATCTTAAAGAGTGTTGCTATTTGGTCGCATGCCACTGTATGCAAAATGTTTTGTTTTAACAGGATTCTATATTCCACATGTTCAGTGGTTGTTGAAGCCTCACTGTTGAAATACGTTTTTTATGCTGGATTTTGACAGATGAGGATATATATCGTCCTGCCAATAAAGGAAGATTATTTTCATGAATTTGAATTGATTATTTAACACATATACTTATAAATTAATATATATACTTTCTCCACATATTGCAACATTACGGAAAGTGTTGGATAGGATCAGAGTAAAAATTACTATTCCCACTCCAGAGAGTGCAACAGTAGTGAAAGCGCTGGATAGCATAGGGGTAAAAATTACTATTCCCACTCCACTGAGTGCAACAGTAGGGAAAGGGTTGGATAGCGTAGGGGTAAAAATTACTATTCCCACTCCAGTGAGTGCAACAGTAGGGAAAGCGCTGGATAGCATAGGGGAAAAAACTACAACTCCAACTCCAGAGACTGCAACAGTAGGGAAAGCGCTGGATAGCGTAGGGATAAAAATTACTATTCCCTGTCCAGTGAGTGCAACAGTAGGGAAAGCGTTGGATAGCGTAGGGGTAAAAATTACTGTTCCCAGTCCGGAGAGTGCAACAGTAGGGAAAGCGCTGGATAGCGTAGGGGTAAAAATTACTATTCCCATTGCAGTGAGTGCAACAGTAGGGAAAGTGCTGGATAGCGTAGGGGTAAAAATTACTATTCCCACTCCAGTGAGTTCACCAGTAGAGAAAGCGTTGGATAGCGTAGGGGTAAAAATTACTATTCCCATTCCAGAGAGTGCAACAGTAGGGAAAGCGTTGGATTGCGTAGGGGTTAAAATGACTATTCCAACTCCAGTGAGTATAACAATGTGGAAAATGTAGGATAGCGTAGGGATTAAATTAACATACTTATCAATTAAATAATTTGTATGAAAAATAACATATTAATAATTAATTTACAAATAAGTTATTATTAAATACCAATAAATACACATTATTTACTTAAATAACATTCAATTACATCCCACACTATTCCCCCTTTAACACACAACACACTTCAAATACAAAAAACACAATTCATTTCACTATCAATTAATAACAATTCATAATAAGTTAATTATAATTAATATAATTATAAATGAACTATTAATAAAAAATAATTACCAATTAATAATTAATTAACAATAAATGAATAATCAAGAGAAAGAAATAAAAACAATCTTATCAATTAATTTAATTTAATTACTTCCCACTCTATTCCCCTATAAACCGACAACCCACTACACATATAACATCACATAATTAATTTAATTATCAATTACTCACCTAATAAAAAATAATTACCAAGTAATTATTAATTAACAATAAATGAATTAACAATAACGATAAATAAAAATTAATAATAAATTAATTATAATTATTACGGTTAACTAATTAATAAGGATTAATTACCAATCAATAATCAATTAAACAATTAATTAATAATCAATATCAATAAATAAAAACATATTCATTCATTAATGATAATTAGATTACTTCCCATCCTAGCCCCCTATAAACCCACAACCCGCTCTGATACTAAAATGCTAAATTAACTTTAACAAAATTACTTATTCATAAACTTTTATTTTAAAGTTTATGAAAATACATACAAAATGTTTAACATACTAATAAAATTCATACTAAAATACATAACACAATTTTTTTTCTTCAATATAATTGACAACAATATTTTTGCTTACAATATTACTTACTTTGAGATTTAAGAAAATGATATTATTTACCTTGGGGTTGATATTCTGGTCAACGATATTCTTTACTTCGATATTCTGTCCCTACAATATTAAAAACTCGATATTAATGTAGGTCAATTTTAAAAATCAATATTTTGACTGACCACCGATTTATGCACCCAAATGTGGCACGATATCCCTGTATCCATCACTACTACCCCACTCTGCTCTAATTTATGAAAGTTCTATAGACACACCTCTTTTGAGAACACTAGATCATGACAAGGTCTTGAGAGGTAGCTGCTTCTCCAGTCACTCATTGCCTGAATCTTTGCCCTTGAACCTGTGCAACACTACACTGCCTTTTGGCTCGGTTTCCCCTGTATAGCTACCACAGATGTACATAAATATATAAATACTGATCAAATCCATTCCACCCACGTGTCATTCAGGAAAGCTGCCAAGACTTTTCTCAACCCCAACGCAGGTAACAAATACCCTTCGTCCTTCTTTTCAGTGAGGTGTGCAGCCATGATGTAAGTGGTGGGTCGCGCGGTGCAGCGTTCAGCCTTGTTTCTAGTGGCCATGACTTAACCAAGTGAGTGTTATCACAGGCGATGTGTTAGTATGAGACAAGCATCAATAACCCTAACAATATATACAAAACATACTACCTTCATATCCTGTTTAATTCTCATTTTTTATTCCAGTTTGCTACTTCCACGACTCCTGTGTCTGCTCCTTTACTTTCCTTGGTTCATTGCTCCCTAGCTCTAACCCCTGCCAGGGGTGTAGCTTGGTCAATTAGAATGGGGGGGGGGGGTGCTTCAGAGTTCCCAACAGTCACACTGGGATATCTTGTGAAAACACATTATATGGAAAGTAGGAAATAAAGGGGAAGGGGCAGTGGAAAAAGAGGGGGGAGCGAATTGTTAGTAGCACTTAAAACGCATCATTTTATAAATGAATCAGCAATTTTTAGGGCCTTCAATATAGAGACTTGGGAGAATGTGTGTGTTTTTGTCAGTTTTGGCATGTAAAAAACCCAGGTGAAATCTGACAAATACTTCATCATATCCAACAGAAAGCTTTTGTACCTACCTATTTACTACAGAATACATGTCTTAGGGGTGTAACACCCCAAACACCCATCCAGAGGCTAGGCAAAACGTTTCTGGTATGCTCGTCAGCAATTGGGCAATTAGAGTATTTCTTCCCCTTCTTCCCCTACTGTGTACTGATGTTGGAGCAGCAGCTGGGGTAAAAACACAACAAGTTCACAGGGGTATGCAGTTCCTAGTAAGTACAGATTTGACTGCTTAGGTCAGTTGAGTTCCACAGAGCCGACACGGAGCGTTACTCTGTAGGAACAAGTGCCCTCACCACCTAGATAGGTGTTATGCTTCATCAGTGGGCCAGCACTGCAATGCATAATGGGCACCTACAATGGGGCTCTTTACCAGAGATATTTTAAGCCTGATGGCGAAGTGTGGGTGTGTGGGTAAAATAGTAGATTGGTGGATTTTAAGTTACTATGTAAAAGAGTGGGATAAATATATGACAGGGGTTTCTCTACAGAAATATTTTAATGGTTTGAGTCCTACTGCCTATGTGGTGCCACCTACTAGAAGTGATTATCGAAGGTAGCTGAAGTTCGACATGTTTCAAGCCAAATCTAGTCATGTGAATGATCTAGCAGCTTTTCTTCCGGACCATAAAAATCTAATCTACACAGAGACTGGGATTCAATATATGAGTTCATTTGTGTTACTCCCAGCCACCAATACTTCTCTATGTATCAAAATAAGTGAAGTCCTGTAGTGCAGACACAATTATGACATCATCAGTTTCACTATTGTCAAAAAATGAACGATTTGAGATACCAAAACATACTCACGTGTTCATGCTAACTCTTTAATATGTCCAATGAATTAAAAAAAGTGCAACTCACCAACACCACATGGAAGATAAAACATACCTCATGAAATTCAAACACACTCTGTTGATCAGTGAGGAAATTTACCCACTGAGATTATAAATCAGGGCTCCTTGAGTATTTTGCTGGGTGACACGCTTATTAGCATGCTGTAAAATATCAAAATACAAGGCCATTTGAAACATGTTAATGATCTGGCGAGCGAGTTAAGTTGCACTACCACTCTCTTTTAGAAAAATAGAGCAGCAATGCCGTACTTATGATCTCCTTTATATCATGACACTGGAAGACCTACTCATGCCGGCTACCTCGGAAGTGCAGAGTGCAGTGGGTCGCCAGTATTTAACCTGTCTTCCATCAGCACTAACTGGACAGAAAGGGGTGGGAGCACACTGCTTCACCTCCCAGTACAGTTTGTCCCTTTACTCTATGGTATATGCAATTCATGGTACAAGCTTACTTGGATATTTACTGGACTATTTCACCAAAGTTGGTGCAGGTTAGTGCTTTAAATCTCTAGATACGTGTTTCTGGATATCAACTATCATCAGTAGAGATAAAAACTAATTTATTCGGGTGTTGCTGGAAATGCAGCCAAAATCCTTTCAGGTCTCAGTACCTCCCACAGGCTCACAGGTGCATCTCCTCCAGTTCGTCAGCTCAATGGCTCAAGGGAGCCTTTTCAAACTGAAAGGGGTGGGAGCAGACTGCTTCAAATCCCAGCACAGTTCTCTCCTTAGCATTTATTTACCATAATGCTAAGAGGTGAGGCAGTGTGCTCCCATCCCCCTTCTGTTTGAAAAGGCTCCTTTGATTCACCTAGCTGACAAGCTTTTGGAGGTGCGCCAGTGCGCCTGTGGGAGGCACTGAGACCTGAAAGGATTGTGGCAGCTTGCTAAGCAAACTCAGATGCATTTGGTATTTTATCGCCTCTGATGAAGGGTAATATCCAGAAACACATGTGTCTAGAGATTGACAACACTAACCTGCACCAACTTTGGTGAAACACTTCAGCAAATACTCAAGTAAGCATTTCAAATGAACCACATTTACAATAATGCTAAGGGGGGGCATTGTGCTGGGAGGTGAAGCAGTGTGCTCACATCCCCCTTCTGTTTGAAAAGGCTCCCTTTAGCCATTGAGCTGATAAGCTTTTGGAGATTCACCTGTGTGCCTGTGAGCGGTACTGAAACCCGAAAGTATTGTGGCAGCTTGTTCAGCAACACAAGATGCATTTGTTTTTTTATCTCTACTGATGAAGGATAATATCCAGAAACACATGTTTCTAGAGATTGGCGGCACTAACCTGCACCAACGCTAGTGAAACACTTCAGCAAAAACTCAATTAAGCATTTAAAATGAACTGCATTTACGATATTGGAAAGGGGTGAACTCTGCTGGGAGGTGAAGCAGTGTGCTCCCATTCACCTTCTGAGGCGCCTTGACGCCCAATGGGCATAGTTGCGCGTTACAAATGCCATTTCATTCATTCATTCATTGGAAAAGACTCCCTTAAGCTATTGGGCTGACAAGCTTTTGGAGATGCACCTGTGCGCCGGTGAGAGGTACTGAGATCTGAAAAGATTGTGGCAGCTTGCTCAGCAACCCGAGATAATCTTTTAGATTTTTATCTCTACTGATGAAGGATAATATCCAGAAACACATGTGTCTAGAGATTGACAGCGGTAACCTGCACCAACTTTGGTGAAATACTTCAGCAAAACTTAAGTAAGCATTTAAAGTGACTGCATTTCCCATAATGTTAATGGGCGAACTGTGCTGGGAGGTGAAGCAGTGTGCTTCAATCCCCCTTCTGTTTGAAAGGCTCCTTTGGGTCATTGAGCTGATAAGTTTTTGGAGATGCACCGGTGCGCCTGTGAGAGATACTGAGACCTGAAAGGTTTGTGGCAGCTTGCTCAGCAACCCCAGATAAGTGTTTTTTTATCTCTACCGATGAAGGATAATATCCAGAAACAAATATGCCTAGAGATTGACAGGAGTAACCTGCACCAATGTCGGTGAAACACTTCAGCAAAAACTCAATTAAGCATTTAAAATGAACTGCATTTACCATAATGCTAAGGGGTGAACTGTGCTGGGAGGTGAAGCACTGTGCTCCCATCCTCTTTCAGATTTAATTGGAAGCAGGTGTGTCTCGTGCAGTTGAAGCTCGGTTTCAACCACTAGTGCGGAAACACTCAGGTCGGGGGTTCAGGTCTGTTTTTTGTTTATAATGGGAAAGGAATCTTCTCTACCATACATGTGTCAACATGGCAGACATTTTAACAAGGGGGCACAAATCTGTGAAGTCAATGTGGGATATCATTATCAGTCCAGTCAATCTTAGTTTTAAAAGTCGGATTGACATAAAACACTCCTATTTTGATGACATGACATGGTTTTTTCAGTAGTGATTCAAAGAATTGTTTTCCTTCGAACAATTATTTATTCTGTGAATGAGGATGGTAATTTAGACAATCATGTGTCACTCACTAACTGTCTGTGATCTAATTTATATTTCGTACCAAGGAATTTCATCATTGAGACCGATGATGTTTGATAAAAGTTGGAATATCCATTGTTGTTCTAAAGAGGGCAAGCAGGTTCATGTTCGGGTATGCTTCAAGCACAATCCATAGTATATCCCCTGCACTGTGTCCTTCAGTGAGGAAATGTGTGCTCAGTTTTATATTGGATTTCTTGCAGCGCATAGTGCTCCACTGTACAATTATTCTCAATTTTACAGGGTGTGTGGTTAAGTAGACATAATTCTTTATGTTGCAATTGGTGCACAATTTTTGTACCCCAATGGATTGGTGGTGGCTAACATAGGACCCGATTTACAGACCTAACAGGACAAAATCCTAAACGTACTAACATTTTGGTATTCACAGAAGGCACTTACTCATTTTGGTATTCACAGAAGGCACTTACTCATTGATGAGTAAGTCCCTTCTGTGAATACCAAAATGAGTAAGTGCCTTCTGTGAATACCAAAATGAGTACATAGTAGTACGTTTAGGATTTTGTCTTAAGTTAGTTCTGTTAATCGGGCCCGTAATACGTTGTAATGACCAGATTATTGGACCAAGAATTACCCACTCACTCAGATACAACCAACTCGGCCAAAACGTAACACCATCCCTTCCCGGACCCTATTTACAACAGTCCCTGAGTACTTACCCGGGAATGGGGAATTCGCAATATACAAGCTTATACCATCAAAAACACTGCTAGATCTAAGGGATTACTAAGAATAGTCACTAATAACTACGGAACTCCATATCTCATCCTATGATCTCACCTTATAGCCCCCCGACAATCTGGCCCAGACTATTCTACCCTCCCTCTCATATTGGGGTGCAGCTCACTATACCACACCAACCACAATTGGTGTTCTCATTAACGCCCTATCTTGAGCGATCTCACCACACAACCATCCCCAATTCGTGTTCTCACTAATGCCCTATCTTGAGCAATCTCATTACACACCAATCCCAATTGGTGTTCTCATTAACGCCCTATCTTGAGCGATCTCACTGTCCTATTAATACCTTCTGCTCTCTCTCTCTATTGGGGAAGTTTCTAAGTACCTAATATTTACTGGGAGTATCTTCTACCTTATATGAATTATTATCCCTCATGAGATAGATAGGAGATCCGATCCTCTCACACAAGAACTGCCAAATAATTCCACTTAAGAATTATTCCCTGACATAAAACTCACATCAATCTCCCGCATCAGTTACCTGTAGGAAGGGAATCGCCCATCCTTCCATACGCTGGCACCTGGCTGTAAAGAAAGGTTAGCTTTATCATAGAAATAATACTCAAATATATATATATATGTTCCTTACAAACTGGGGTCCCTTTATTACACAATAATAGACAAAGAAAACATTATAAAGTTACAATACTATCTAACAGTCTAAGCATAGCCTGAAAAGTAAAGGAAATAGTTAGTATGTTTGCGTACTATAATAGCAGGACAGACTTCACCTTATAATTACGGAGTCCGGTTCTAGCTGTCATCTGGGTCCCTCTCTCATCTGTGCCTTGGCTCATCTCAGATTCTACTCTGCACCCACGGATACACGTCTGCACCGCTTTGCTCCTTCAAAGCACTGGAACCCTTCTCTCATCTTCTTCTCTGTTTCTCAGCTCTGCACCGATTACTTTGCATTGGCTTCCTCTCTCCCACGAACTGTCTTCACCTCCAGGCTTCAATCTAATGATATAGTTTCAACCGCTCTGGAAACCATCTGTTCAACTAACTTCTTCACTCTGATTGTTCTAACTCCGACGTTTAACTATCTCCAACTGCTCTAACAGACTGACTCACGATGTAGCTTCAGTCTCTCCAAAAGATCATCAACCTTCGATCGTTCCAAACTCCAACTGCCGACTGCAACTGCTAACTGTCATCTGTCTGCCTCTCCTCTCTACACCTCAATAATATAAAGAGACTTCGTTCATGGAAATTTCCAGACAGTAACCTGCCGCCCACCAGATTCCTGAACCAGGCTCCGGGCCTCCGACGCTCCCACAGTGGCCAACTGTTGTTTCGTCTAAAACTCGAGCTACGCTTACATTCCTCCGATAAGGGCCAGCTCTGACCGGTTCCTCTCCAGTGAACAACAGCTCATAACTAAAACATCTCTCTTGACCTACAAGCGCCTCGAGCAGCCGAGGCAGTAAAGAAAATGGAGTCTCTCTCGTTTGGGCCTTGTAGGCCCGGAAAAGATGAAAGAGACGCATAGCTCTATCTAAGTACATAAGCAAGCCCTACCAATAGGTAATATAGTATCAGGAATAAAGGATCTACCCTCTAATATAGGCCTTCAAGCCCGAAAATGATGAAAGGACATATTATTATGCCAAAGTCAATAGGCTAACCCTAAGAATAGGCCGTAAATGCGGATCTATCCACTATACCCGGGGTTCCCAAAGTGTGCGCCGCGGCACCCCAGTGCGCCGTGATGAGAAGCCAGGGGCGCCGCCCAGGATGTGGCTCCTTTGTGCTGAACGTGATCCCAGCCCTCGACCTCTGCATTGAAGTGGCTCAATTAAGAACTCGGTGAGGTTACGGAGAGTGCTGTGGACATCTTGACAGTGCACCCGAGAAATAAATCAAGCTTTACATGGAAGGGTTTAGAAGCCTCTTTATTTAGCTTTATGATAATGCAACTTTGCTTACATTGTGTAAAATTTCTGACAGAATGCAGTCTAATAGCAGTTTGTATTGAAAACAGTTGTGGCGCATTGCGCTCGTGCTCTTAAACATGCATGCACATTTAAAATAATCAGTGTTTACCACAAAACGCTGTCACCTATGTATGAGATTTCTTGTGTACCAGTACCTATAAGATGGTTTTGGATATCGCATTGCCTGGGATCACTGAGGCAGCAAAACTACACTTCTCTGTGTGCGTTAATATCATAGTTTTGCAGGAATTAGGAATCATTTAATATCTTTCTAATTTCTGGCCTAGTAACGATATTTATTCTTAACTTGAAAAACCAATGCATGTGAGAAAGCATCAGACATTGTCCCTGTCGCCCCTTGTTGGTATTTGGAGGTGGAATAACATTTAACACATGTAACTTCCCTCCAGTAACTCATGTAACTTGTAACTATGCTCTGAAACAATGTTCGTCCTCATGTAGAGCGCTCTGATACCTCCGGGTCTAGCCAGCGCTATATAAAACTTTTCAAATAAATAAAATAAAAAAACTGTAGCAGCGGGCGAAATGGCTAAAACTGCAGCTGCCTAAAGGAAGAGATAGATATGAAATGAAATGAAATGAAATGAAATGAAAAAGAAACGTATAAAGCGCACTGCGGCCGAGCGGCTTCCTGGCGCTGAGGAACACAACCGTATCTGCCAAGGAGTCCAGAGGAATTAGCCAGGGAAAGCCTGAAGAAAAAGAAAAGTTTTAAGAGCTTTACGGAAGTGTGAAAAGATAGGAATGGAGCGAATAGAGAGAGGGAGAGTATTCCAGATCTGAGGGGCCCGCACCGAGAAGCGGGTGCCTCCGGTGCGGGATTTGCGGAAGCGGGGAACGTGAAGAAGAGAGAGAGAAGAAGAACGAAGAGAGCGGAGTGGGGCATAAGAAGAGATTAAAGAATTGATGAAGAGAGGAGCGGAGCGAGCATGCGCCCGAAAAGCCAAACAGGCAAGTTTGAACTGGGACCTGAAATGAACAGGGAGCCAGTGGAGGGATTTGAGGGCGGGAGTGATGTGGGAAAACTTAGGAAGACGAAAAACAAGACGGGCCGCCTGGTTCTGGATGGCCTGAAGCCGGCGAATTTCGTAGGCGGGAATGCCTACGTATAGGCCATTACCATAATCCAGGCGGGATGTGATGAGGGCAGAAATGATGGCTTTGAGGGCGTCAACAGAAAAAAACCGGGAAATTTTGCGAATGAGGCGGAGGGAAAGAAAGCAGGAGGAGACAACGGAACTGATGTGCGCGTGCATAGAAAGATCATTATTGATCTTAATGCCCAAGGTCCGGACAGACGAGACTGGGGAGGGGGGAGGGCCAAAGGAAAGGGGCCAGTGAGCGGAGGACCAGGGATTGGAGGGACCACCAGTGAGAACAAGCTCAGTCTTGTCAGGATTGAGCTTCAAATGATTGAAGCTCATCCATTGAGAAATAAAGACAAGAGTAGAGCTGAGCTTGGGGAGAGAGTGAGTGGGAGAGGATAGGTCAAAGACGAGCTGGAGGTCGTCTGCGTAATTGTACACCGAGACCCCCAGCTCAAGAAGAGAGGAAATGAGGGGACGGATATAGAGATTGAAAAGAAGGGGGGAAAGAGAAGAGCCCTGGGGTACCCCACAAGTGACCGGGAGGGGGGGGTGCAGAGAAATCAGAGAGGTGGACTGCCTGTGATCTGCCCTGAAGGAAGGACGCGATCCAGGAGTGGGCAGTGCCCTGGATGCCCGCTGCGCTGACACGGTCGAGAAGAATGGCATGGTCGACCGTATCAAACGCAGCGGACAGGTCCAAGAGGACTAAGGCCTGGGGGAGATTACTGTCGGCCTTCGCTTTCAATTCGTCCAGGACCGCAAGGACCACACTCTCAGTAGAGTGGCCAGGTCGAAAGCCGGCCTGGTGAGAGGCCAGGATGTTATTCTCCTCGATGTAATTAGAGAGACAAGATGTCACGTAGCTCTCAAGAATCTTCCCAAGATAGGGAAGAAGGGAGATCGGCCTGAAGTTAGATGGAAGAGAGGGGTCCAGGCCAGCTTTCTTCAGGATAGGAATCACAATGGCAGTTTTAAAAGAAGAGGGGAGAGAACCCAGAGCTAAGCAAGAATTAAGAAGAGTTAAAGGAGGGGTAGGGCAGCTGGTGAATAAGGTTCTAAGAATCCGAGCGGGTGCGCAGTCCGCCGGAGAGCCGGACTTGACTTTAACAAGAAGGTCACGGAAGAGCTCAGGTGAGATAGGTTTAAAGTGATCCAGAACAGAGGAAGGAGAAAAAGAATGATCCGGTAGATTGGGTTGGGGCACGATGGGAATGTTAGCCTTAATGGTGATTATTTTATTGATAAAATAATCATTAAGGGAATGACAGAAAGATTGGGAAGGGACAGGGGAAAGGCTGGCACGATCGGAGGTGGCAAGGCTGCGCACCAGTGAAAAAATCTCGCGAGATTTATTGGCCGAGCGGGCTACGCGCTCCGAAAAATAACTGGATTTGGCCGCTAAGATGGCCAATTTGTAGTTATTTAGAAGAGCCTTATAATTAAGACGGAGGGTGGGGCAGTAGTTACGGCGCCAGCGGCGCTCAGAGTGCCTGAGCTCTAATTTCAGGCATCTGAGGTCGTTGGTAAACCACTTGTGAGCATCGTGAGGGCGGGCTGATCTGATCTTTTTAAGCGGAGCAGCCTGGTCACAGGCCGAGGAAAGCCAGGTGGTAATGGCAGCCGCCTGATTCTCCACAGAGAGATCGGTCAGGGTGGGAGCCGATGAGGACAGAGAGGAAGAAAGATCATTAAGATCAGTCTTATTCCAGCTCCGGGCCCAGATGTTTTTGGGCAGGGGGGCCTTCTCGGGCTGAGATAGGTGGATAAAATGCTATATCCCATAAAATGTGCAGACTTTGTCTCCTCGACTTCTGAAGCACGATTAATTGAACGTGTGCGTTCCCAAGATTGCACATCTGACTCGGCGCGAACAGATAGGTTTTCCTTGGGCACACGTGTTTGTCTCTGAAATGCAAAGTTACATGAATTCGTAAGACATGACCATTGTGTTTTTGTGTGTGCAATTTTACAAAACGGTACAAGACGCAAACGAGTATTTCTTTGCATATATCACATGGTTCCTAGGGTTTAAGTGTGCTTCATGAGACAGTGAAACGTAATTGCAATTAAAACCAAGCAGAAAAATCACTACATTAAGATACATATCAGAACGTACACCCTTTGGTTTTATTTGTATTTAATGCGATTTTATATAGCGCAAACATTACCGAAAGGTGTCAGAGCGCTTTACACAAGAACCAGTTGCGATACATAAGGACTTAGGATTACATGCGTTACATAAAAGATATAAACAGAAAAAAATTGCAAATGTACAAGTAGTAAAGTCACACAGGAAGAGATACAAATGGATAAGCTCTAAGAGTCACATAGGAATGGTAGAGAGTACAAAGGTCTACTGCGGTGGTTCCCAAAGTGTGCGCTGCGGCACCCCGTTGCGCCGGTAAAAGAATGGTGGGGAGCCACGGCCAACTGGCAATTAGGTCAAGGGAGCCACGGGCCAAAAAAGTTTGGGAACCACTGCACTATACTAAGATGGTAGTAGACTAAAGTCAGCATCACTCAGAAATAGGACAAAATATCCGGTCACTACATACGTATTTTTCTTTAAGATGCTATTATTTTTTAAATGGTCCAGAATAGCCTGGAAATGCACCGTGGACTGGTTGGTACTGATTATGAACATGGTAAAACGCCTGGCCGATGCTCTGATCATTAAGATAAACATTGCTTAAGGAGCCTTAAAAACTAGTATCCAACTGACCTCCTACAAACCTAAACTAGCAAAAGTCAACAATAAAATCACAGAGAACAGGGAATATCTGACCAAACAAAAAATGACAAAATTACAAAAAGACAATAACAAATTTGACAAAGAGAAAATCTACCCCTATCTAAAAGCTGACTATGTCGATAATACTGGAGATATCTCGTCAGATGAGAGCCTACCCTCCCAGAGGAGGGAAAGTTCCTTTAACAGCAACTCCAGCTCGGACCCGAATAGAAAGACTCCACCCCCACACCAACAATATAGTTATGGTATGATGCCCTTCCAGGATCCACTAATATGGCAGTACCCAATGTTTCCTCAGGGACCCCACAATCCATTCTAAACTCCATACAACCCTTCTTTTTTAGATCGAGATTGGGGCAGAGGGAGAGGAAGTAGAAGAGGGCAGCAGAAACAGGCACAGTGGCAGGAACCTCCACTACCCCAGATGGTACTAAGGAGTCACTCAGCGAAAAAAGATTGGTTGTCAATCTTTCACCAGAGAACTCATAGAAACTGAAGTTAAAGTCTTACAGAATGGATTGGGCTTTGTTTCTACAGCCAATTTTGACCAATTCCAAAGGAAGTGCGAGTTACAAGAATTCTTCTGCAAAATAATTCTCAAAGCATTCTTTCATGACAAACCAGCAGTATGTTATGTTATGTTATGTTAGGGATTACTTGTATAGCGCCTATCACCGCCGGTCTCTAAGCGCTTACCAGAAAGAACATAACACACTAATGACCCTAGAACCTCAGTTGATTAACACAAACAGATTCAGGTATGTGTAATCCGTCCACTTTTACGCCAAACCTAGCCATGATGTCACATGAACTAGTGACCTTTAAACAAGGTGTCCTAAAAGAGAAAGGAAATAACTATAACACACAAAATGTTCACAACATGTCCAAAAAGGAACATGAAGCAGTTAGAAAATTGGCCAATGACAAACAGATCACTGTAAAAAAAAGCAGACAAAGGTGGTGCGACTGTAATTATGTCCACACTTGATTCTGAAAATGAATGTGTACGTCAACTTGCTGGCCGCAGGTATTACACCTCCATTGCACAGGACCCAACAATGAGGCTAAAACACACAGATAATCTCCATGGTATCTGCTGCTGAAACAGAGGGATGGATCACTAAGAACAAAGTCAACTTCCTAGTGAACAGAGACCTGAGAGCCTCATGCTTTTACACCCTTCCAAAGATTTATAAGGGGATTTCTCCACCTGCAGGCAGATCCAGCGTCTCAGGGATAAATTCCCTCCTGGAACCACTCTTCAAGTTTTGTGACTATTTTTTGCAACCATGTGTAAAAAATCTCCATCATATATACAAGAAGACACATTAGATGTATTGAATATAACTGAATCCACCAGCTAGACCTTCTAGTCACCTTGGATGTGGATTCACTTTATACAAATTTATCACAGACACCCACACTTGAGGTAATAGATACCATCCTCCGTATGGAGAAGTGGACATACCCCTGTGCCCATTGACTTTATCATGGAATGCACATGTGTGGCCTTCATGGAAAATTCCTTTCAATATGGGACACAAGTATACCAACATACAAAAGGTACTTCCATGGGAAGTACCTTTGCCACAAGTGTAGCATGTTTCTATATGTCACATTTTAAAGAACAATTTATTCTCTGTCCAGAGAACCCAGACAAACATTACAACCTTCTTTGGCGGTGCTATATAGATGACGTACTCCTCTTTTGGAAAGGGGACCTGGTTACATGTGAGCCATTTCGCTCCTGGGTCAACAACTTTAACCCCTACCTGAAATATTTTTAAAGAAATTATCACTGAGAAGGTGCTACCATTCCTGGATCTTTTGATCAAGAAGAAAGACAACAAGATAGTAGTAAGCTCATATAAAAAACCTACAGAGAGGAACAGCCTTCTACTTTACAATAGCCACCACCCCAAATCCCTGCCCAGCAACCTGCCATACGGACAGTTTCTGCTCTTGCAACACAATTGAAACAGAACAAAGGATTTTGATACACGGGTACAAAAGCTGGCCATAGATTTGGAATCAAGACAATACTCAAGTCAATGTGTTAAAATTGCACTTAAAAGACCTAGGGATTACAACAGAAAGACACTGCTAGAGCCATGCGCAAGACGACAAGACTCTAACATGTACTTGAACTGGGGGGTGTCTTTCACTAAGAGAAATGGCCCCTATGGAGTATGCGTCAGTATTAAATCCTAATACTTAATGCAGTGCAAAAGGTGAGGGAAAACATCCTAGACCCTCGAAACGTTGGACCCTGTGGTCAATCTTGTGACAATTCTTATCCCATACACATGCTCTAATTACAAATGAAGTTTCACAAAAGAGGAATAAAGTTCTGTTGTCTTTTCTTTTAATAGAACAACGGCCAGCCAACACGTATTTCGTAAATTGTGGGAGTCCCCACGACTTCTTCAGGGCTAGAAACAATATAACAAGTGTATGTACATAGGTACAATATTAGTGAAAACATTTCACCTCATTGTGGGAACCTAACAGGATATATAAAATATATGACTGTACAATACAGTGTAATTCAAAACCTACAGGTACTTATACTGAAACTCCAGTCCTTATGATCACCAGGTGACAGAAACTTGTGTGGCATACATTTATAAGATGGAAGTATGTTGAGTAAAAAAGTGTATGGTCTATGCGGTATGTGAAGCCTATATAGGGTGACTCGAAGATCTAGACATTATCATATTTGTCTCTATATAAATACAGATAAGGGTCCTAGTCTGTGAAAGGCTGTGGGTTCAGGCCCAAAACCATGCAATAAGTGATGAGGCAGATAAAATGCCGTACCTGGTGAGGCAGGCTCCCTATCTGTATTGCTCTTGAAATCCTAAATTAAATCCTAAACATGGGATTGAGTAAATCCAATATTACCAAACTCACATTGTCAGAGAATGTCGTATCGCTGTATCATAAAAAAGTATTTAAACCAAAGAGGAAAAGGTGAACCTCACCTCTCCACCGGTTATATTTCCAACCCGGCTGTGCAATAAATCCAAAAATAGACTGTAATCTCAATATACTGGACATGTTTAGTCCAACCTTGAAGGATTAATAGCTACAATTAGTGTTATTTTTCGTGTTGGGTAACAAATCATTTACTATTGACTGTCTTATATACTGTGACAAACCTCCACTTACCTTATCGTAGGACTGGTGAAATGACTCGAGGGCGGTGGCACGTCCAGACGCTCCGATCAATATCAAAACCTTTATGTAGAAGTCCCTGTGGTCACAATGGCCATATGTAAGTTGAACCAAGTTCACCAAATATAAAGTGATGTTATATTGCCGGGGTCACAAAAATTTCCAGTATCACCTACCTAAAATGAGTGCGCTGAGAGACTCGGAGTATGGACACTGGATTCACATTCACGTTCTAAACCGGAAACAGTCAGACCCGTTAACCAGCAGTTTAAATAATGGTGAAGTATCTAAGCACTAGTGTGTGTCCTGCATATTCATTGACTCAGTGCTGGAAGTGAGTAACAAGGTCCTGGAAGATGAGTACTCCGAGTGCAGAGTGCTCCATAAACCAGCCGCGAACTCAATCGAGGTTGGCGGTACACTGTGTCAAGTAGCAAGCTCATTATAATATGGTAAACCCTAAGTGCTACACTATAGAAATGAAATAGTGAAAATCCGCAAAGGGTAAAGCAATAGATTCATCACGTCAATAATCCTGGTGACCAGAAATTCGAGTAGTGTGATTTTAGTATTGGCAGCAGATAGTAAATCACTGCCCATGTTTGTACCTTTCAATGTAAGGGGCACAAGTCATTGTCAACCAGCAAGTAGTGTGATTTCATTTAATACATATTCCTGGTGTATTCATAATGTGCAGTATGGGGTCTTGCGACTCAACTGGTCATAAATACACAAATCAATAGTGTATCAATGCCCCATGTGTGTACTCGAATGATAATTAATAAACAAATTATCACTGTTGAGAGCCAACATGTACAAGGTGAACAACCCTACCTGGTTACAGAATTCCCTATCAGATTTCATGGAATATCCACATTTTGTAGGACGGGGGTCACAAGAATTGAATGATTATTATTAAGCAAGCTATCACTTTTGGAAGCAAACATTCACAAGGTGAACAGTTACACCTGGTTACAGACTTCCCTATCAACTGTGCATATTGTAAATGAAACATATCTGGAAATCTTAGATACAAGACTCAGAGCAAAACAACACATTTTTATTTTGAATATATATGGATATTAACATATAGTCAAATCCCAATTATCCATGACATATCCGGATCCCCAGTGCAAGCAACACAAGATGAAATAACCCATCCTGCTGGTGGTAAATGAGACTAATGTGCATCCAACTCAATTACTTAATTTTCAGACGCATGATCCACAATGCTTCCTCACGTCTGAGTTTTAATTTCCTGATACCCCCTCTAGGACTTCGAGCTATTATGTCAATCTTGAAGAAAGCAAACTGTTTGTAAGGCCCTGTGCCATGCATTATATGGCATGTATTGCCATAGGGTATCTCTTGTCTCATTGTTTAAGTGCCCTTGTATGTTCTCCAATTCTTTCTTTTAAGGCTCATATGGTGCTCCCCACATATAATCGCTTGCACTTGGATTCACTAATGCAAAACACATATCGGGTGTAGCAGTTGATATTGTGC
This sequence comes from Lissotriton vulgaris, assembly GCF_964263255.1. Lineage (NCBI taxonomy): Eukaryota > Metazoa > Chordata > Amphibia > Caudata > Salamandridae > Lissotriton > Lissotriton vulgaris. The sequence goes on from NC_141685.1 coordinate 222,300,885, forward strand.
CTGATTGTGTATTTTCTGTTGTCATTGCCTGAAAACTCCTTTTTATTGTCAGTGGCCCATCTACACACCCCACAGGACCCACACTTATGAAATCCTAGGGATTGTTGGGTAAGCCAATTGAAGTGGTTCTGAATCAGTGGTACACTTGGACTCAAAATATATCACAGAGTATTGCCTCTCCTGTATTTGGTGAGGTGGGTGAGCACTGTTACCGTGTAGAATGTAGTTGCATGCTGTAGGTTTATGATGTAATCTGCTGTGAAGTCCTTGATATACAGTGCAATGTCTAAGAATTTTATGCTTAGACTGTAAGTGAATCTAATATCGAGTGTGTTTGTGTTAAAAAATTCACCAAACTGCTCAAATTTCTCAGGAAAGCCAGACCGCAGTAATAAGCAATCATCAATATATCGAGCACAATAAATGATTGAGTCATTCCAAGGGCCTCCATTACAGTCCCAAATCCATTCATCCTCTAAGCTACCCATGAACAGTTTCGCTAAAGAAGGGGAAAACTTAGAGCCCATGGCCACGCCCTGCTTTTGTCTATACCATTTACCCTTGAAGAGAAAGACGTTATTTTCCAAAATCAATCCCATCATCGTCATAAGCATCATGGTATGTTGCCATTGAGTAGCTGGTCTTCTGTGGAGATAACGTTCCATTGCCCTTAAGCCTAGGTTTAGTTTAATGCTGGTGTATAAGGACACCACGTCTAGTGTCACTAAAATCATGTCCTTTTCCCATGTTAAATTGGCTAAGATACTCAAGATATATTTGGTGTCCCTGATGAGTGAAGGGAGATTCTGTACCAGGGGTTGGATAAAGAGTTCCACGTATTCTGCCAACCTTTCAGTAGGGCCCTCAATGCTAGAAACGATCGGTCTCCCCGGTGGAAACGGTAGGTGTTTGTGGAATTTGGGTAGTGTTTACAAGTATGGGAATGTGGGCCTGAACACCTTAAGGTACAAGTGCTTGTCATCATCTTGAAGATCCATTGCATGCCAATTCTTTAAATTGTCATTAATTTTGATAGTCAATGGTCCAATGGGATTAGAAGCCAGTTTCTCAAAGCAAGCCATGTCGCCCAAATGTGTTGTAATCTGAAAATTGTAGTCTTCCTTATTCATGACCACCAAGATACCCCCTTTGTCCGCCTTTTTAATCATAATTTGATTATCCGTAGTCAGTTCCTCAAGTGCCTGTTGTTCCCTTCTCAACAGATTGTCCTGAAAGCTAAGTTTCCTGGTAACCTTCTTGTCACTAAACTTTTGTAGAACGTCCCACACCAGCTTATAAAAGATGTCTATAGTGTTGCCCCCCTGGAGGACCGGAGTCCATCTGGATTTGATTCTAAGTCTGCTAAACCGGTATAGAGGTGAGGTTCACCTTTTTCTATTTGGTTTAACTACTTTTGTATGATACAGTGATATGACATTCTCTGGCAATGTGAGTTTGGTAATATTGGATTTACTCAAAACTATGTTTAGGATTTAATTTAGGACTTCAAGAGCCATACAGGTAGGAAGCCTGCCCCGCCAGGCATGTCATTTTATATGCCTCATCACTTATTGCATGGTTTTGGCCCTGAACACACAGCCTTTCACAGACTAGGACCCTTATCCATATTCATGTAGAGACACACACACGATAATGTCTAGATGTTAGAGTCACCGTATATAGTCTTCACATACCGCATAGACCATACACTTTTTTACTCAACATACTTCCATCTTATAAATGTATGCCACACGAGTTTTTGTCACCAGGTGATCATAAGGACTGGAGTTCCAATATAAGTACCTGTTTGTTTTGAATCACACTGGATTGTACAGACATAAATTTTATATATCCTGTTGGGTTTCTACAATGTGGTGAAATGTTTTCACCAATATTGTACCTACATACAGTGGTACATTTGTTGATACATACACTTGTTATATTGTTTCTAGCCCTGAAGTAGTCGTGGTATCTCCCCCAATCGACGAAACACGCGTTGGCTGGGCGTTGTTGGATTAAAAGAAAAGAAAAGACAACAGAACTTTATTCCTCTTTTGTTCACACCTACTGTTTTTGTGAAACTTCACTTGTTATTAGAGCTTATGCATGGGATAGGAATTGTTGAAAGACTCTAACATGTGTCACTAATACACCCCCCGTCCAATAAGATACGCAAAATAATTAAGACACACTGGAAAATCTAACAAACTTGAACATTATCCTTCACACCATTAAGGTTTTCATTTAAATGAACTGCTAATCTGAAGGACATGCTAATACTCACGCACCCACAAGACCATTAGGGGCAAGACCAGAGATTAATATGGGATCTACTCCCAGTGAAAGGACATTTCAAATGTGGGTCATGTGTCGCATGTACTTTCACAGAATGCTCTAGGTAGATACCTTTGAAGGCTAACTGGATGTGGACACATAAATCACACACCAGTTGCAACACAAAGAACTATGTTTACCTGACCACACGCCCTGTAAAATTGAGAATAAATGAACAGCGCAGCACTATATGCTGCAAGAAATCCAATCCAAAAATGAGCACACATTTCCTCACTGAGGGCTAAACTGCAGAGGATATTCTTTTCAATTTATGGGACACATTAGAGAGTGAGCATGAATATATGAGCATGTTTTGGTGTCTCAAATTGTACATTTTATTATAATGGTGAAATTGATGACATCATAATTTTGTCTGCACTACAGGTCTTCTCAAAAATTGATTAACTTTTATTGATACTTATTGATACATAGAAAAGTCATGGGGCCCTATTCACAGAACTAACTTAAGGCAAAATCCTAAACTTACTACCATTTTGGTATTCACAGAAGGCACTTACTCATTTTGGTATTCACAGAAGGCACTTACTCAGTTTCAGTTTAAAATGATTTATTCGGTTTATAGAACATAACCATATAAGCGAAGCAAATACATAAACATTTTCAAGTCCTAACTTTACTACTCCTAAACTGAGAAAAATCCTAATTTTACGACTTTTGGTATTCACAGACGGCATTTAGGAGTCCTAAAGGTAGGACTCCTAACTTCTGTGAATACCGAAATTAGTAAGTGCCTTCTGTGAATACCAAAATGAGTAAGTGCCTTCAGTGAATACCAAAATGGTAGTAAGGTTAGGATTTTGTCTTAAGTTAGTTCTGTGAATCGGGCCCTAGGTAGCTGGGAGTGACACAAATGATATATCGAAAGCCCAGTCACCGTGTAGATTAGGTTACTATGGTCCTGAAGAAAAGCCGCTAGATCATTCTCATGACTGAATTAGGCTTGAAATATGTCACCTTCAGCTACCTAACAAAATAATTTCTAGTACCTGGCACCAGATAGTTTAACATAGGCAGTAGGACTCAATCATTAAAATATTTCGGTAGAGTTCCCCTTTGTCCTATTTTTATCCCACTGTTTCACATAATTACTTAAAATACACCAATCTACTATTTTACCCACCCACCAACACCTCACCATATGGCTTATAAAAAGATCTCCGGGAAAGAGCCCCCATTGACAGTGCCCGTTGGGCATTGCAGCACCGGCCTGACGTGTAGCAAAAGCCCAATGATGAAGCATGACACATATCTAGGTGTGTGAGGGTATTTGTTCCTACAGAGTAATGATCCCTGCAGACTCTGTGGAACTTAACTGACCTAAGCAGACAAATGCATACTTACTAGTGTTGTGTGTTTATCTAGGAACCATAATCAATATTACCATTCTATGCCCTTACATGACTATAATCGATAATATCCATATAACGGCATAAGGATCAGATCCATATTTTAGTTAATCGCCCTTGCAGTCCAAAGCACGGCAAAAGCTACTTCCTTAGATTCCTTAGATTCCTAGAAAGCACAACGAGTTCTTTCAACATACCAAACCTCTAGCAACCTGGGAAATCCCCGTTAGCTTTGTTTTGATTTGTAATAGAACTCCTGCAAGCACTGTAAGAACGGCCAGTTCTTAGTGACATCTTTATTGACGTCTTATGTCCAAATTACGTCAAACCTGGCACCTTTCAGGTATAAATATGCCAACACTGCCTTAAGCTAACACACAGTGGTGAATTCTGGAGCAGAGCAGCTGTCCCGTTGCAGAGAGCCCAGCAGACGCGAGAAGCCCACGGACGCTGCCCCTCCTCTTTTGACGCGCTGAGAAAGACGCTATTTTTTCTCCTGCCGAGAAAATACAGCTCCGGCGTTTCCAGCCTACCCTTGCGGGTGACTGGGATATCGAGTCCTGAGAGAGAGATACTAGACCTCCTACATTCTATTCCAAAGGTACGGTGCTGACTAAACCCTTAGAGAGAATTCTTGGATCAGACTCTTGGCAAAACCAACTTAACTTAAACTGCTACTTACTTACTCCCTCCCAGGTATTAGGCTTAGGTCAGGTACACCGGGGTAGGGGTAGTTAGAAGCACCAGTTGAGGTTGTTAGCCAATGTATATATGAATGTATATATTGTATAGATTTTATTCATTTTAAGTATCTTATGGCTAAGAAACCATATCAATGCTTTTACAGTATTATTTCATAATACTCCTTTTACTGTACGTACTTTACATTAAGTTTTGCAATTGTGGCAATCCATTTCTCTTGCATGAGAAGGAAGACTGTTCAATAAATCATACCTTTTATTGAAAACGCCCGTCTCTCTCTTCTCTGCACTCTGCACATCTGACTGAGTGAAATAATTGTCTATTGTTTTCACACGACTCTAGAGATTTACTATTATTCTGGGGAGCAAAGTTGTCATGTTTATGCGGTTGTCGGAAGCTGAATCCCTTCTTGTCTGAGCAAGGGAAGCTGATCACTTCCTATTCAGTCAAGAACGTTTCCAGTGACCTCTGAGCTAGCGGGCGCAAACCTAAATTAAGTCTAACATAGTCAGTAGAGACCTAGAAGACCTCAGTCTTACGTCTATACTGCTGTTTATGTTATTCAATGCACAGGGCCTATAGGGAAAATAGGAACTACACTACATGGCGCCCAACGTTTGGTAAGGCGATAAAACTAACGCAAGACGTTATAGTAACTCAGTCGTGCTTTTTCACACAGACCCTTTCTCCCGTTAATACTCCAATAGACGTCTGGAGTGGGTGAAAGGTTAAAATCCGCTGGAACTTAGTAGGAAGAGATTCCTATGTAGAGTTTTTGGTTTAGTCAACGTTGAAGGATACAGTGTTCCAAAATATTGTGCACCTAATCTTTGACTTCCTTGAAACCTGATCTGCAACAAAAAAAAAAAAAGCTTTTCTGACAGTAAAATGCCAGACAGTGATGAGGAAAGGGATGCTGCTATATTAGCAAATCAACTCCTAGAGGATGACACGAGTCTCCTACAGAATGACCGGGATGCTATCCTCATTCCGGTCAACATAAGAAAAACTATAACTTTAAAACTTATAGAAAATGGACTGACAGCACCAGGTGGTACAGTCATTTTCGTGATAGAGGCACACGAATATCGGCAGACAGAGGTATTCTATTCATGGATAAGCTTTCCAGCGGCAAACGCTACAACACACGAATTCCACTATTACAAAATAGAGGAACCACCGGATGAATACGCTCCTTTCAAAGAGATTGAAATCCCATTAAAATACCAAGAGCACCTGCTCTGGTTTAAAGGCGCCCTAAAACATAATGATCACATCACCAGGCTCGGTCCACTAGGTAGACCAGGAGCAACGTGGCCGGTTCTAGCCAGCTACACACCACATCCAGACATCGAAAAAATGTCAAGCGAAGAACTCTTAGTTAAAATAAAAGAATTAACAAAAGCATATAGAGAGTTAGTTCAATTGGCAAGGGAAGATATAAGTTACCGCCAGAAATTGAAAGAAACAGATATAACAGATCAACCAATTGAACTTGCCAGAATCATAGAAAAATCCTATGAAGAACTAGGTAGAGATAGTTTGGGTGGTAAACCGGTAAAACCCCAACTACTTGAAAATCCTGAAAAAATATTTATTAAAAATAATCAAAACACCCCAAAAAAGAGCTGGGATGGAAATAAACAATCCAGTCCAAAAGAAAAAAGATTCCAGTCCAGAGGAAGGTCTCCTCGGCGGAGAGAAAGAACTCCGAACCGAGAACACCAGTCTCCCCAAAGGGAGCCCTCTGAGAAAAGATACAACCTTAGAAATAGGGATAATTTGAAAAAACCTGATAGATATCAAAGTAATGATACATGTCCCTCTCGATCTTTTTCGCAGAAATCGGAAAGAAGAGGACGGTCAGAACCAAGGGAAGAGCACGCCAAGTCCAAAGACAAGGAACCTGCTCAAAGTAAAATATTACAATTCCAAGAAAGAAGGTAGCCAGTATTAGAGTAATCGAACATGCCGAGAATACTGAGGACACAGCTGAAAAACGGAGAGTGGGCACAGACAATGCTAGACAGCGCAGCAGAAATCAGCATAGCTCGCAAGATCCTGATGAATCATCTGGAGACAGTGGACACGAATGAGTACATTCAAGTGGAAACTGCAGATACCAGAGTTAGCGAACCTCATAAGATATACGAAATAACACTGCGTATAGAGGGAGATAAGACTAGGAAAATAAGGGGTCTGTTTTGGGATAACCTCTCAAAGGGCTATAACATCTTATTAGCTGAAAAAGACTGGCCACCAGAGTTTGTCAGGAAGTGCCCTCATGGCGAAGAAATGATTATGCCTGCCTTGTCAAATCATATTCCAATTCATAGAAAATATGTATATGCTAGAAAGCTCAAGCACCTGCATTATATAAGAATCAAGTAGGATGGGATGAGGACTCTCCTCCTCACAAAATCCAGTTAAAATGTCAACCAACTGCACAAAGGCAGTACCCACTTAAGCAAGAAGCTAAAAAACAGGTCAGGGAGATTTTAGATCAACTTGAATACCAAGGGGTGATTGAAACATGCACCTCTCAAATGAACAATCCTTTGTTTCCTGTCTCCAAACCAGACAATTCATATTGTCTAGTCTTGGACTACAGACACCTTAACTTATGTTGCAAAACATGTGCTGTACAAAATTCGCACAGTGCGGCACTAATGAATAACATAGTTCGCAAAAAATACAAAACAACATTAGACATTTCTAATGGTTTCTTTTGTCAAAATATTGCACCAGAAAGCAGGTACTTGACCGCTTTCTCAATAATGGGGTCACAGAAGGTTTTTTGTAGGCTCCCACAGGGATTCAAGAACAGTCCAGGATTATTCTCAGCCAGAGTAACAGAGTTACTACAAATGTATGATGATGAGGCATTATCTTATGTCGATGACATCTATCTCACAGACGACGACTTGGATACTCACTTGAAAAGAGTGAACACCATAATACTTGGGTTCGCAGCAGAGGGTTACAAATTCAACTTTAAAAAGTCACGAATTGCCCATCTAACGGTCTTATTTTTAGGATACAAATGATCAAGTGAAGGAAAAAGCCTAGCAGACAACTTCTTAGAGAAGTGCGCTGTACTCCAAGCACCGAAAACGCTGAAGAACTTACAATCAATTCTAGGCTTCCTGAATTTCGGAAGAACTTACATTCTAAATTATGCAGAGAGGGTTAAACCTCTCTACGAATTAATAAAACCTGATTTTAAACCAATCAACTGGACTCAAAAACACACAGAAATTTTGAGATCACTGCAAACAGACATGTTATCTAAAACAAAATTAGAAACACGTGACAATACACGCAACCTTGTAATCCGGGTCATCCCAGGAAGATTCGGATTCACGTACCTGACCTCTAATGAGGGAGAAACGGTACCTATAGCTTACAAATCACATTTGTATACAAAAGCTGAAATAAAATTCAGTTCAACTGAAAAAATTCTAACTGCGGTTCAGACTGCTGTAGCAAAAGAAAGGGCCCTAGCACAAGGTAAACTAATAATAATCGTTACACCAATACCTGCTTTAGAAGCGGTAACTAAAGCAAGCATTCCAAATGCTAAAGCTCTGCATCCAAGATGGATCCAATGGGATAATTCTCTTGCTGCAACAGACGTAGTACATAAAATTTGATCCTAACCTAAAGACACAGGAATTTTTACAATATGAATATGAATGTCCTCTGCCAATTGAAATCCTGCCTCTAGAACAATACGGAAGTATCATATATACAGATGGATCAGCACAACCCGCAGTTGGGGGTAAACAAGCTTACAGTGCTGCGTGCGCGATTGTTAAAGGTCGTTGGCACAAAGGAAAATTTAGACTACTGGTCACTAAAACGCAATCTCTAGGAGATTGTACAGCTCAGCGAGCTGAACTACTAGCATTTAAGATGGCGCTTGAAAATACCGATCGCAAATTCCCCACACTTATAGTGTGCGATTCATATTATTGCGTTCAATCTTATAATGAATACTTGCAGAATTGGGTTGAAAACTGGTTCAAAGATGTAAAAGGTGGCACAATCAAGCATAAAATGCTTTGGGAACAAGTAGTTCTTTTACAGAAGGAACTACAAAAGACTCACGTGATACACACTCTGAGTCATCAACATGATGGCGTTCACGTTGCAGGGAATTCATTGGCTGACGAAGCCGCGAAGGCAGCTGTGCAAACGGCTTCCGTAGCTGCTATCACCCGGTCAAAAACAAAAATAGACAGCGATATACTACAAGCTGATAGTGCGTCAGTAAAAGATGATAGAAATACACTCCCAAAAGGCTTTCCAGAAAAGTACTCATACCTTTTGCTCGAATCCCTGGAGTGGGGGATAGAGTAATTCCAAACATGGAACACAGGTTAGGACTAATTACAGCGGCACACGAAGGGCTTGCTTCTGCACACGCTGGCGTTTCCGCCATAATATCATTATTAAAACAGAGATATTGGTGGCCGCGCATGAGAATACAAACTAAGAAATATGTGCTGGAATGCGAAATATGCCAAAAAATGAAAGTATCAACAGTGAAACGACCAGCGCAGACACCCCTTCTCATCTCAGATAAACCATTAGCATGTGTTTACCTGGACTACTGTGGTCCCTTACAAAGGGATGGCAACTATAAATATATCATGGTCGCAGTGGACTCCTGTACGAGATTCATATGGATGTGGCCCCAGCGCTCGGCTGACTCCAGAACTGTTATAAAAGATTTGCGAGTCTTTATCGGCACATACGCAATTGCCATGCTTCATTCTGACCAGGGTCCTGCTTTAAGCTCTCGAGCTTATAAGGAGGCCATGACCAGCATGGGTATTGAATTGCGATACTCTTGTCCCTTCCATCCTGAGGGAAACAGGGTTGTGGAAAGAAAAAACCGAAACATAAAGCAATCTACAACAGCAAAGGTATTAGGTTCGGGTGATGGGTGGGTCCAGCATTTAACAAGTGTCCAACGTAGTCTTAATAACTTACCAAGAAATTCTCTAAAAGGTTTCAGCCCGTACAAACTATTGTTCGGAACTAGAATGTATGTTCAGGACTTAGATAGTCATGCTTCAGTGGTAGAAGATAAGAAAAAATGCTTTGACATCAAAGACTGTTTGGCTGTTTTACAGGACTTAAATGAAACAAGAAAAGCCCTGAGCAACATAAAGTTAAAACAACAGCCAGCAACCACTGAAGACACACCACCTGTCCCAGTAAGACCTGTCTGGATTCCAAAGATTGGGGATCTGGTCAGAGAGAAAATAGCGGTTAATAAGGAATTTGGGCCTTCTTACAGAAAAGCAGTACCTGTCTTAGCAATCAACGGAACAAGATCAGTGGCACTACCGCCCCTTGCTGGTAAAATGGAGAATCGAGTTGTATCAATCGACCTGGTAAAACCACAATCATGTGGCCAATAATAAGTAGTAGGCCCAGTGGACTCCCAAGAAATAGCAGAATACCCAAATTTGCTAGTATCCAAGAGGTTCAAACTGAAAGACTAATCAAATTTGATAAACCTGCTGTGAATAAAAAAGGACTATGCAACAATGCCATGGAACTTGTGCCTCTTGAAACTCAAATTGAAAGAGTTTGTCAAGAAACACCAGTCTAGAAAGATGTAGCATCAGAATGTGCTGATGAAAGACAAATTGGAAAAACAATCCCTAAAATTGACAGAACTGCATCTGGCTACTTTATCAATTTCGATAACTTTTCTGAAGATCCAAGTGAACCAGAAGAAACGCCAAACACAAAAACATTTAAAGAGAAAGCAACAAAACTCTTGCTCCAACTCAAAGAAACCTATCTGATTTCTCCATGGATTGAATTATGGAGTGTGTTAGGTGTACTTTTCCTCCTGCTTTGTCTCATCATGGTACTATGTTTGGGAAAATTCATTGAAGGAAAATACAGTACAATGGACACAGCAAGTCAGAACATCAACTTAGTCCTAAAACCACACAAGTTATCTCACATCGAGAAAAGAGAACTTTCTTCAGTGAATGTCACAGCCATTCCAATACCCAGCGGGGTAGTTTGGGACAAAACGGATTATGAAATATATGGCCCGGTCGAGCTATTGAAATATCCACATCAATTCAAGGTTTCATTAAGTGACTTTGTAAAACCAAGTACATTTTCAGATGATTGGGACTTTGAGAGCATTAATAATATGATGTCAGATCTAGTATTATCAGCAAAATTTACAGAACATGATTATTTACAGGGGTCATCGAACTATGACCAGATGTATTGCTATAACCATTATGCACACCACTATTTGCAAACAAATCTGCACAACCTAGAAATGTTTTTAAATATAATCAATGGGAACATTGTGCAACACCACCCAAAAGCAGTTCAAAAACATTTTATGAGAAATTTCCATACTTCTCAGGGTTTAACACAAGTGATGCAGAAACATTTTATTATAAACTGTTAGATAAAACAGGGACAAAAAACATGCTGACAAATACTAAACTGATTTATTCTGAAATGTTTTATGAAAAAACTATTACCTTTGGTTTTGATTTCTGGAAAAATAACATTGAAACAAAAACCATCTGGGGTACAAAAGAGTGGCAGGTACAAGGCCTAGAAGCATTATTTCGAGCCTGCATGATCCCAGAACAAATAATGTTCTTGAATGACACAATCCAACAAACTACCTGTCTTGGCCTAGCCAAGATTAAAGACCTTAACAAACCGTCTATTCCAAAGCCAATACCTGATAATGCAACCACAGATATTGAGATAGATGTATCCCAAGTTTTACATGAAAACAGAACACATCCTGATTGGAAAAGTGGTTAATCTGGCCTACAGACACAAATAACTGTCAAGACAGATTCCTGAACAGAATACAGGGGTTAAAAATGTCCAGACCAGACCCTAGATACTCCCAGAGACAACATCCAGGGATAGTAACAACATACAGTGTAGGGAAACTATGCCTTGAATGGCTACAAACATCCACACAGGCAGAAATTAAGCAACACTTGACCTTACTGAAAGACGGTGCTGACTTGCGTGATTTCATAATGGGACCACGCAAACAGCGTCAGAAACATTTCATAGCGGCAAGTACATATACACAACGAGGCATGGAAAGTCATGCAAATTGAAACAGCTGAAAAAATATGAGAAATTGATCGTATTCATTTGGAAAAATCACTTTCTGTTGTGGACAATGGGTTAATGACTCTGTCATCCAGAATATATTCACTGGACAGTATTGTATCATCTGCTATCGATATAATAGACCAGGACTTGCTAATGTTACTACATGGCCAGTCCCAATTACGTTCTATTGTACAGCTAGGCTGGACGTCGCAAAACCTGCGTTCAGGCTATGTGCCATGGCGTTTAATCAACACAACGTCATTGTTTTCCCTTTAACCTTACTGATAAACAAATCAGTTTGGCACAAAAAGGAGCAGACTACACAATTCTGAGCATTGAAAAACTTGAGAGATTACCATTGACAATGTCAGAAAGACCTGTCATTGAATGGATAATACACGGAATAATCACAATTCAGATAACAACTTTCCAATTTAAAAATTGCCAAAATATATACCGGCAGGCCAGTATGAAAGGTTGGGTAAAGGGTACATTAAGTCATCATGGAAATTACCTTATACACACACATGTTATAGTGACAATAACAAAAATGTATTTCTTAGTGGTAATGAGTGTAAACAATCACTAAGCGGTATACTTTTGTGCCAAGGTATTAACTTGCATGGGTTTGAACAAAGGACAAGGGCGTCCCCACACAAACGACAATGTAGGAGTGTGTCACACTTCTATTAAGTGCACACTAAAGTAAACCTTTCATTTCCAGAAGTAGCATGCCAACAATATGGCGGGAAAGGTAAAGTTACAAGAATTGAATCTCAACTTCTAAAAGCGTATTGTGACTGGAGAGGGGAATTCTGTGTACGGATCTTCCTGTGTTTCTACAGATGCCAAATCTTTGGAAAAGGCCTATTTCTTAACTATATAGTCAACTTGAACATTAGCGTTAAAATCTGCGATATTTAATGAGTAACACAACATCAAAGTAATTAAAAAGAGATGTTTTCCACACCATGAGTTTCGTAAATCTCTGTTTTACATTTATTACACTTCAAAAAAATTGATCATTACACAATATACAATTTTTAAAAAACATGTTATACATTTGCATAAAAAACATTTAAAAAACACAAAGAATCACAAGTCGACGCGGCGTTTCGGTATTCTGTTTGTCTACCTTCTTCAGGACTGATTCTATATAGATTTAAAAAGATTTTTTAAAAAAACCAGAGTTACTCTTCTTACATTGGTGCAGGTTGTTCATAGTTCAACAACTATAGATAGTCACAACTATAGCGGCTATAACAACATTTTTTAGACATCTCTTGTACAAAGGGCATCATTTTCTAACACAAATTCTTGGTTTTACATTGTTGTATATTCTTTACACCCATATCGTTTGAAATACTCCTCCCATTCTGGTAACATGTTGACCCTTATTTCTATGCGTCCCTACGCTTGAACAAAACTAATGGTGTTTACCTTTCCCTTGGACTGTATAGTCCAATGCTTATGAGACTCAAATTGGAACCTCTATTTGCGGATATAATAAAGGAATTTTAAATCTACCGCATACCTTAAATCAGGTGGAGTAAGTCTCCCCACCGGACATTGTTTGCTTTGGTTCAGAATCCTGTTGCCTTCTAATTCGTGGGCCTGTTTCCGGATTCTGTTTGTACCATGTGGTATTACTGGAGAAGATAAGTACAAAAATACTATATTTTCAATTTGTCTCAATACTATGGTTTTTTCGCGAAAATATTCTTCTAATCTATAATAGAGGTAGATTATGTTTCACACCTCAGGAAAAATTGTGAGATGTTTTCTCTATATGTACCTGATTTTCAAGATAAATATGCTTGATCTTGGACTACCAGGAGGAGCCACCGTATTTTCAGTTGTGGGTATCTTCAATGACCCTGGGGAATTATAATTATTCCATGTTAACACAATTCGGCCTTATTTGTTTTGAAACCCACTTATTAGTAGTGCATATTGGTTATAGGATATCACTCACCATTAAAATTTAGTTGCCTGGTGCAATTTCAAGGATGTTTTGCTCCCAAGTCACTCTGTTATGGATAGAGAGTCCGTGCTACATTGGACAATACGAAATATAAAATATATATATCAGGCGCACTGTGTGGCAGATTTAACTCTTATTCCTATTTCTACATTCTTTTCTTCCTAACTCATCTCCAATTACATGACGTAAGGGGAAGTAGGTATAGGTCAGGTTTACTATACTGGGTTTAACAGCGATTTTTTGGATATTCACGCTCCAGTTAAAGAAGTCACTGATCAAGACTTCGCGGAGCCCAAGTTTCTCGTTGTCTTTACCTTTAATTATGTAATCGGCCTCCCTGCTCCTGTCTCCTGGCAGTCTTCCAATACGTCCCTCAGCCGGTCTTGTCCGAGCCGCCAAGAACACTGAATGTTTACTCTTGCAGCGGTGTTTTATGCTACCCGCGCTGCGATTGGGCGTTCCTCCCCCAAGACCTTATTGGATCTTCTTGGACCAATCACCGTACCGTTACTGTAGTAACCGAACGCTTTTCACTCCGTTGTGAACCCGCTCTGTGATTCGCGCATCCATTCTATTTCTCTCTTCCTGGTTGGAGGATCGGTTGCGTGGTAACCTAACGCGTTAAGCTTTGCTTGTTAAGCGCGTTTATCTTTTATTCACATTATGTTTTTACAATGACCACCTTATGTCACACAGGCTAAGTTTTATTATTAGTTGCACCAGGGCTCATGTCATGTCTTACCCTCTTTATGCTTGGTGGGTCAGTTTCACGATCGAATTTAATATTTGTTGTCCGTACCATTAGCCTATTTTTTGTATGCTAATGCGACCGTATCACTGATAGTGTTTCATTTTACTCTCTTGTTTAGATTCAAATAACCCAACAATGATCATCTTTACTTTAAACAGGGCTCTAATTACCGGTTGTTTAAGAGCATACATGTAAGGGAATGTGTTTTTTCTCTTTCACAATTTTCGCTATTTTACATTATGTGACCCTTTACCAGCACCATTTAGTCTCAGTTCGTTGGGTGCTTAGTTATTTAAATATTCACCCCGCCTACTACTGCCTCTCTCGCATATAAGGAAAATTAACCTTACTTATCCTCTGGTTACAGATGGTAAATCCCAGGGCCCCCAAGTTTTATTCAGCTCTTGGGTGTGTTCACTTTGCTCTGTTTCTCATATTATCTTATACGTAGAGGAAGGACTACCGACCTCTGTATGGCAATTCTTATGTTTTTTATTGGACAATTTTCTCCCAATCCTCCCTTGAGTTTAAGCCGCACCTCACACTATTGAGGGTCGACATGTAGAATTGCTCCCTTCTTTTCCTCTTGTTATTTTGATTACCGCCTCTGATGTTCTCAGTTATCTTTTCTAAACCGCACCATTTTAAGTCTTCCACCTTGTGGCCAGCCTCCCTCCAGTGCTCAGTAAGGGGTGCTCCTATTTTATTCGTTCTGAGCGCTGAACGATGCTCGTTTAAGCGCAACCTAAGTTCCCTAGATGTCTCCCCTATATAGGGTTTATTGCAGGGGCATTGGATAAGATAGATTGCGTTTTTAGTTCTACAATTGATGAAACTTTTGATGTATATTGTTTTATCATTCACTACGATCTTGCCACCTTTAATGATATTGGTGCAGTTTACGCAACCCACACAAGGGTGGGTCCCCGTCGGTAGGGGCTTGCCATCAATCGTGGTTTGAAGGTTTTTTGGGTTCTCCTTGTATGTATGTACTAGGGAGTTCCTGATAGTTCTGTTTCTCCGGTACGAGAACATAGGCTTAGGGATAAACAGAACTATCAGGAACTCCCTAGTACATACATACAAGGAGAACCCAAAAAACCTTCAAACCACGATTGATGGCAAGCCCCTACCGACGGGGACCCACCCTTGTGTGGGTTGCGTAAACTGCACCAATATCATTAAATGTGGCAAGATCGTAGTGAATGATAAAACAATATACATCAAAAGTTTCATCAATTGTAGAACTAAAAACGCGATCTATCTTATCCAATGCCCCTGCAATAAACCCTATATAGGGGAGACATCTAGGGAACTTAGGTTGCGCTTAAACGAGCATCGTTCAGCGCTCAGAACGAATAAAATAGGAGCACCCCTTACTGAGCACTGGAGGGAGGCTGGCCACAAGGTGGAAGACTTAAAATGGTGCGGTTTAGAAAAGATAACTGAGAACATCAGAGGCGGTAATCAAAATAACAAGAGGAAAAGAAGGGAGCAATTCTACATGTCGACCCTCAATAGTGTGAGGTGCGGCTTAAACTCAAGGGAGGATTGGGAGAAAATTGTCCAATAAAAAACATAAGAATTGCCATACAGAGGTCGGTAGTCCTTCCTCTACGTATAAGATAATATGAGAAACAGAGCAAAGTGAACACACCCAAGAGCTGAATAAAACTTGGGGGCCCTGGGATTTACCATCTGTAACCAGAGGATAAGTAAGGTTAATTTTCCTTATATGCGAGAGAGGCAGTAGTAGGCGGGGTGAATATTTAAATAACTAAGCACCCAACGAACTGAGACTAAATGGTGCTGGTAAAGGGTCAAATAATGTAAAATAGCGAAAATTGTGAAAGAGAAAAAACACATTCCCTTACATGTATGCTCTTAAACAACCGGTAATTAGAGCCCTGTTTAAAGTAAAGATGATCATTGTTGGGTTATTTGAATCTAAACAAGAGAGTAAAATGAAACACTATCAGTGATACGGTCGCATTAGCATACAAAAAATAGGCTAATGGTACGGACAACAAATATTAAATACGATCGTGAAACTGACCCACCAAGCATAAAGAGGGTAAGACATGACATGAGCCCTGGTGCAACTAATAATAAAACTTAGCCTGTGTGACATAAGGTGGTCATTGTAAAAACATAATGTGAATAAAAGATAAACGCGCTTAACAAGCAAAGCTTAACGCGTTAGGTTACCACGCAACCGATCCTCCAACCAGGAAGAGAGAAATAGAATGGATGCGCGAATCACAGAGCGGGTTCACAACGGAGTGAAAAGCGTTCGGTTACTACAGTAACGGTACGGTGATTGGCCCAAGAAGATCCAATAAGGTCTTGGGGGAGGAACGCCCAATCGCAGCGCGGGTAGCATAAAACACCGCTGCAAGAGTAAACATTCAGTGTTCTTGGCGGCTCGGACAAGACCGGCTGAGGGACGTATTGGAAGACTGCCAGGAGACAGGAGCAGGGAGGCCGATTACATAATTAAAGGTAAAGACAACGAGAAACTTGGGCTCCGCGAAGTCTTGATCAGTGACTTCTTTAACTGGAGCGTGAATATCCAAAAAAAAGGGTTGTTAAACCCAGTATAGTAAACCTGACCTATACCTACTTCCCCTTACGTCATGTAATTGGAGATGAGTTAGGAAGAAAAGAATGTAGAAATAGGAATAAGAGTTAAATCTGCCACACAGTGCGCCTGATATATATATTTTATATTTTGTATTGTCCAATGTAGCACGGACTCTCTATCCATAACGGAGTGACTTGGGAGCAAAACATCCTTGAAATTGCACCAGGCAACTACATTTTAATGGTGAGTGATATCCTATAACCAATATGCACTACTAATAAGTGGGTTTCAAAACAAATAAGGCCGAATTGTGTTAACATGGAATAATTATAATTCCCCAGGGTCATTGAAGATACCCACAACTGAAAATACGGTGGCTCCTCCTGGTAGTCCAAGATCAAGCATATTTATCTTGAAAATCAGGTACATATAGAGAAAACATCTCACAATTTTTCCTGAGGTGTGAAACATAATCTACCTCTATTATAGATTAGAAGAATATTTTCGCGAAAAAACCATAGTGTTGAGACAAATTGAAAATATAGTATTTTTGTACTTATCTTCTCCAGTAATACCACATGGTACAAACAGAATCCGGAAACAGGCCCACGAATTAGAAGGCAACAGGATTCTGAACCGAAGCAAACAATGTCCGGTGGGGAGACTTACTCCACCTGATTTAAGGTATGCGGTAGATTTTAAATTCCTTTATTATACCCGCAAATAGAGGTTCCAATTTGAGTCTCATAAGCATTGGACTATACAGTCCAAGGGAAAGGTAAACACCATTAGTTTTGTTCAAGCGTAGGGACACATAGAAATAAGGGTCAACATGTTACCAGAATGGGAGGAGTATTTCAAACGATATGGGTGTAAAGAATATACAACAATGTAAAACCAAGAATTTGTGTTAGAAAATGATGCCCTTTGTACAAGAGATGTCTAAAAAACGTTGTTATAGCCGCTATAGTTGTGACTATCTATAGTTGTTGAACTATGAACAACCTGCACCAATGTAAGAAGAGTAACTCTGTTTTTTTTAAAAATCTTTTTAAATCTATATAGAATCAGTCCTGAAGAAGGTAGACAAACAGAATACCGAAACGCTGCGTCGACTTGTGATTCTTTGTGTTTTTTAAATGTTTTTTATGCAAATGTATAACATGTTTTTTAAAAATTGTATATTGTGTAATGATCAATTTTTTTGAAGTGTAATAAATGTAAAACAGAGATTTACGAAACTCATGGTGTGGAAAACATCTCTTTTTAATTACTTTGATGTTGTGTTACTCATTAAATATCGCAGATTTTAACGCTAATGTTCAAGTTGACTATATAGTTAAGAAATAGGCCTTTTCCAAAGATTTGGCATCTGTAGAAACACAGGAAGATCAGTACACAGAATTCCCCTCTCCAGTCACAATACGCTTTTAGAAGTTGAGATTCAATTCTTGTAACTTTACCTTTCCCGCCATATTGTTGGCATGCTACTTCTGGAAATGAAAGGTTTACTTTAGTGTGCACTTAATAGAAGTGTGACACACTCCTACATTGTCGTTTGTGTGGGGACGCCCTTGTCCTTTGTTCAAATCTGTTATCCCCCCAGTCCCCTATTAGTCTGTGCGGGGTCCTCCTTTGATTTCGTTAACTTGCATGGGGCCTGTGAGGGGACTTCAAATAACCTTTCATGCCACCAGCACGGCACACCTGCAACACAGATAGAGCCATTCTTTAGACAACTTTCTAACGGGAGTTACGTTCTAATAACGGACCACAGCTGTGGTGGCATGGTGCCAGGGAAAGCATATCTCGTAAGCGTTACTTCCATGGTCCCTTGCTGTATGCAAGCATTGTACCCAAATGGCCCTGTATACTCAGAGGCTCCGATTTGGCCTCCGTTGAATATCTCTTCTATACGAATTGAATCTTTAAGCAGAATGAAGTCTGTGCTTTTACAGACAACAGTGCCCATCACGTCATCAAAAGAGACGTATGATCTCCAAGTTGCAAGGACAACAGCAGAGATAGATGCGCTTTTATCACCAAATTGCCCCGTGCATTTCGTAGAAATGTTAAGCCAAATCCTAAATATGTCAGATGCCAGTGGTATCTCATATGTATTTAAGACAATTTTTTCGGGACTGTTAACACCCTTCGAAGCAGTCCTGGGCATCTTTCCCAATTTTGTCCATTCGGTCTTTGGCGGCCTACCACTACTTTTGGGACTCGTAGCAGGGATTTTATTTTTGACCCTTCTGTTCCGATATGGCAAGCCAAAACACAGACATCACTCCATCAACAATGGAAGAAACGATCCTAGCAATACGCTACCGGGACCGCATAACTTAAGTCCTTGGATTAGCCTGGCTAAGAGATCTGAATATGACCTGGTTTCTTTCATTTAGACCTATATGGCAGACCTGCATCTTACCTGTGCTTCGATGTATGCTATGAGGAGAAGAATGCATGTTAGACACCTGTCTTGCACTACAATCAACAGTACCAATGGATACCGATACTTTGCTAAGTCCTGTAACGGCTCATGCATCGTGTTGTCCCCAGCGGTTACCAATCCTGATGACGGCATTCGTTGAGATTTCTGCACTACGATTACGTGGTGGCAGTGAAGCAAGAAAGGAGAGCAACATCACCCAGGTACGACCTTCTGTGAGCATTGCTGATCCCGACATCGATGATAGCAATCATTCTCACGACTGCCAGGTTACAGCATTATCAAACTTGGTCGAACTGTCACCTAAATACGTAGACCAATTTTTTGCAAGTCTGTCTGAAATTATGTTATCCCCTGAACAGAAACAATAACTTTTTGGAAAACAATCCGGCACACAGCGTTCCCATGAACTCTGAATTCGGCCTTCGGCTTTGATGAACTAAAGCTACTGAAAAACATTTGGATCTATTTTTTCCCCTGAAAAGAAATTATTTTTTTCCAAAATTCCAAAATATTTACCTTCCTTTTTTTGGCACTTGTACTCTGCTTACAGTAGGACTATTCATAAAGAACAGAGCTTCTATTTTTAGTAGATCTAGAGACAATATATTACCTCAGCCTCTAGCACATTTTACAGCAACTATATTTATATGTGATGAAATAGTCTCGCCCTTCTTTTCTGTATTAAGAGACATTTCATGTGTAATTTTTCGCAAATCGTTCAGTTGATATACATAAGCAATTTTTCTGAATGACCATACTGCTTGAAAACGTACAGTACCTATTATCATTTTCATGTATTTCGTATACACCATTTTGAATGCAAAATGTATTGTGGGGTGGGTTTGAAATACACATGCACCTTTATTGCTTAGTTTTAGTAATTGATGGACATAAAATCGTGGAGTGGGTGTTGTGTGTTTATCAAGGAACCATAATCACTATTACCATTATATGCCCTTACATGAATATAATCGATAATATCCATATAACGGCATAAGGATCAGATCCATATTTTAGTAAATCGCCCTTGCAGTCGAAAGCACGGGAAAAGCTACTTCCTTAGATTCCTAGAAAGCACAACGAGTTCTTTCAACATACCAAACCTCTAGCAACCTGGGAAATCCCCGTTAGCTTTGTTTTGATTTGTAATAGAACTCCTGCAAGCACTGTAAGAACGGCCAGTTCTTAGTGACATCTTTATTGACGTCTTATGTCCAACCTTACGTCAAACCTGGCACCTTTCAGGTATAAATATGCCAACGCTGCCTTAAGCAAACACACGGTGGTGAATTCTGGAGCAGAGCAGCTGTCCCCTTGCAGAGAGCCCAGCAGACGCGAGAAGCCCATGGGCGCTGCCCCTCCTCTTTTGACGCGCTGAGAAAGACGCTGTCTTTTCTCCTGCCGAGAAAATCCAGCGCCGGTGTTTCCAGCCTACCCTTGCGGGTGACTGGGATATCGAGTCCTGAGAGAGAGATACTAGACCTCCTACATTCTATTCCAAAGGTACGGTGCTGACTAAACCCTTAGAGAGAATTCTTGGATCAGACTCTTGGCAAAACCAACTTAACTTAAACTGCTACTTACTTACTCCCTCCCACGTATTAGGCTTAGGTCAGGTACACCGGGGTAGGCGTAGTTAGAAGCACCATTTGAGGTCGTTAGCCAATGTATATATGAATGTATATATTGTATATATTTTATTCATTTTAAGTATCTTATGGCTAAGAAACCATATCAATGCTTTTACGGTATTATTTCATAATACTCCTTTTACTGTACGTAATTTACTTTACATTAAGTATTAAGTATTGCAATTGTGGCAATCCATTTCTCTTGCATGAGAAGGAAGACTGTTCAATAAATCATACCTTTTATTGAAAACGCCCGTCTCTCTCTTCTCTGCCCTCTGGTGAAACTAAGAACGCATATCTGACTGACTAGAGATTTACTCTTATTCTGGGGAGCAAAGTTGTCATGTTTATGCGGTTGTCGGAAGCTGAATCCCTTCTTGTCTGAGCCAGGGAATCTGATCACTTCCTATTCAATCAAGAACGTTTCCAGTGACCTCTGAGCTAGCTGGCGCAAACCTAAATTAAGTCTAACATAGTCAGTAGAGACCTAGAAGACCTCAGTCCTACGTCTATACTGCTGTTTATGTTATTCCAATGCGCAGGGCCTATAGGGAAAATAGGAACTACACTACACTAGGAACTGCATGCCCCTATGATCTTGATTAGCTAATCGGAGCATGTATGCTGGACCTTTATGCTCTCCATGTTCCTCCCTCTTGATATATATGTGAAAACAGAGCACCCAACTCCGGTGACGAATAATGTAGAGATAGGAAATGCTTGTCATCTTGGCCCATTGGGTGCCAAATAAAAACCATGGCTGCATAGTACTTTAAATTGTCTGGTAAGGTTGAATTCCGCAGTGCATAAGAATCCAACGGGAAGAGCTAGCATGAATCGGCCATCGAGCTTCCCATGTGCAGCACCTTAAAGCAACAGGGCTCTGCCTATGTGTCTTAAAAGCGTGCTAAAAAGCAGTATTGTTCTTGTCTGTGTTGCCTTACATGTGACACACAAGAGTTTGCTCCATGTTGAGACTCAAAAATGTGGAACTGTGTCCAAGTCTGAAAGCTCACAATAGCAGTAGAGCCAGTGACAAACTGCAAGATATATTGGAAATGAAGCCTATGTCGACATAAAACAAATTAATGCGTTCTTCCATTTTGAATGTGACATCATAATACATCAGGTGATCACTGCTGCTTTTATTTTCCTCGCAGTAATAAAGAATTATGGGCTTACAATGAAAGGCTGAGGCTTTCCCACTCACGCTGAACGTGACGTACCTCATAAAGGACAGCCTGGCTTCCAAGGCAGCGTCACATACTATGTATCAAGTCATATCATCTGAATAGACTGAGAACATCTGAATCTAACTCAATAGTATTATGAGAGAATCTTTGAATGTATTCTGTAGGAAAACAAAATTCCTTGCTCATTCGCCATTGGTTTATATGTTGGGAACCCTGTTCTTTTAGTTAATGTATGACATCTTTTGTGCAAAATAACCTGTTTTTTTCTGTCCAGGGAGACCACCTTTTCTCATCATTAGAAGGTAATACTATGCTGGATTTTCTGTAGAACTTTAAGGAGTTCTTTGCACTTATGATTTATGTCCCGAAAGGCTAAACTGATTGATAGTCCAGCTCATGCATCTCTGCTCTGATATTCTTTAAAGAGTTGTCTGAGAGATAGGGTTTGTGATATGCCAGGAAGTGTGGCGCCTTGATATGTTTGTGTTACGTATGTTAACTACGTATGTAACACAGTGCAACCTGAATAGGAGAAGTATCCTAAAACCCCTTTGCGTGTGTGGGTAAAAAACATGCACTCTTTGAGAGAAACAACATTAGCTTCCTAGATGTTGAATTATACATCAGAGAAGAGAGGCTACACAGTAGACTGTATCGCAAAGAAACATCTTGTAATGCAATTCTGCATGCTGCAAGCTCACACCCGACGCACCAAGTCCAAGCGATTCCCTATGGCGCATTTGTAAGAGCTAGAAGGAACTGCAGTGAGGAAGCAGAATTCAAACAATGCATTTCAGACATGAAAAGGTAGATTCAGGAAAAGAGGGTATAAACAGTCCTACATCAACAAAGCTGAAAACAGAATCACACTCAATTGCAGAGAGGACACACTAAGTAATAAGTCCGAAACTCACATAAAGAAACAACCTGTGAGACTAATTACAGACTACACTGACACCAGTGAGGTAATCAGAAAAAGTTTTAACAAACACTGGTCGGTCCTACAAGCTGACAGAACACTTAGCGACTTCATTACTTCTAGACCCCAGATCACTTACAGACAAGGTTTGACACTTAGAAACAGACTCAGTCCCTCCATTCCACATTCCACCATGGACAATACTTGGCTAGCAGCACACACAATAGGCTGGTTGCGCTTGTCAATGATAAAGATGAAACTAATTGAAGTCTTTCTACAAACCTTGAATGGACCTTTTATGGAAATATATGTGACATCACAGACTCTGCTATTAAGCATATCTACCCAATAACGTGTGCCCGGGGTTTGTTTCTCTTATATTCTTTAAGTAAACCTTTTTTAAAGTTTAGCCCATATCTTTCATTCTTATTGATAATGCCACCGCTTTATTTTAACGTGCTAGATTCAATAAAATAGAGACAGGTCCAGTTGTAGAGCATCAAAGCCCGTATTGCCCGTAACAACATTCCCAGTCCAAGCTGCTAGCATAATTGGGTGAGTAGAAGAAGGGGAATGAATGTGTGCTCCGCCAATAACATAAGTTATGATTTCTTCATAAATTAAACAGTCCACTCATATAACTAGTGTATGACAAACTAAAAAGCCTTCTGAGCCAAAAGCTATCTTTTTGCCAAATTTGGTGTCATTCCGTTCAGCAGTTGAGGCTGTATTTTTGTCTAAAGTATCCTATGGAAATTAACATGGAGAAAATGCGCTTTGGGACGCCTCTTTTTTCTCAACCCCTGCTTGACGAATCACCCCAAAGTTTTAAGCCCAGAGCTGATCGGAGTGCTCCATTATTTTTTGAAAATTTTGCAAAGATTTGTCAAACGGCGCCAAAGATATTGTCAAAAGAAAAAACGATTTTCCTGTGGAAACTAGGTCCTAATTGTAACTACCTACTGCCGACCGTCAGTAGGTAATATATATACACATACATTATAGATAGATAGATAGATAGATAGATAGATAGATAGATAGATAGATAGATAGATAGATAGATAGATAGATAGATAGAGCATACACAATAAAACCATAATATAGAAAGTAAATACAATTTTAAAACATGAAAAATACTAAACAACTTTACAAAAAATACTATGAGCATTAAAACAAATGTAAAAACAAATAATGGTATATAGAAAAAATAGTAATACTATAAACTCTGTTTAATAAACATTATGAAAACTATTGGAGTCTAAGAATATTAAGTATACTATTCCCACTGTAGTTCATGCAACAGTAGGGAAAGTGTGGAACTCCGAAAGGGGTATAAGTTACCATTCCCACTCCAATCAGCACCACAGTAGGGAAAGTGAGTGACTTTGGAGGGATAAAATGTACTAATCCCACTCAAGTTTTTGCCACAGTAGGGAAAGTGTTGGATTTTAAAGGAGTGAAAGTTGCTATTCCCACATCAGTCTGTGCAACAGTAGCAAAAGTGTTCGACTTTGAAGGGGTCAAATGTATTATTCCCACTCCAGTCTGTGCAACAGTAGGGAACACCATGAATGGAGAAAAATATCAAACTCTTTATTTATATATAATTATATGTTATATTTTTTCTACGTTCATGGTATTACTTATATATGGAATGTGTTTGAAGTGAAGTACTTTCCCTACCCTTGTTTAGACTGCAGTAGTAAAATTAACCTCTTTGCACTTCAACACTTTTCCTACATTTGCGCTGCTTGGAGCGGTAATAGTAAGTTTCAGCCCACCAAAATCCAACACATTCCCTACTGTTGCACAGACTGGAGTGGGAATAATACATTGTATCCATTCAATATACACAAATATATATGTAAAGTCTTAGAGCCTTAATTTATTGCCCACTGGGATAAAATGAGGCACCTGAAGAGTAACTTTAACTCATATATTTTTTCAAAAGCCCGGTTATGAGTGGAATTGTGCCTGCCAACTTGTGCTCAATTATGCAAATCCTTGAGGTTCACATTATCACATTTATTTATCATGTTTTGCGTTCTATGCTACTTTATATATGTTACTTATTTATGAACTCGCACTGTGATACATTGAAGTTGAATACGCACTGTTAAAGTTAAGCACTGTTTAATTTTATTGTTATTAGTTAATAAAAACAGTCACTATATATTATAATTAATACAAATTAAATGTGTATTAGTTTTCTTATAAAATACCTGAGAAGAGAATTAATGATTATGAATTGAAGTCATTTTATAATAACATGCTGCAAGAAGAGCAATATATTTTTCTGTATTGTGGCAATATTAATCTGTGCTTCTAAGAAAAAGTACTATTAAAAAAAAGGGAAGTTGAATACAAGTCGATTTGCTCCATGTTATTTAATTTACATTTTACTTTAACAGACGACTTATCCACTGGTGGTATTGAATCCAATACACTTGGGCCACGTACTGTCAATATTCAGTACGGAATTAAGGGAAAGTCATAAATAAGTAGCACTATATTAGCAACACTATAAAATGATATTATAACCTAGGGATATCCGGTAATACATATATATAGGATATGTTGTAAACTGTAAATTTGCTCATTCCAATGACTTTTTTGCACTCCGATATGGCGGTCTTGTTTGTGCCAGTTGTCACGGGGCATCGACCAAGTAACATGAGATTGGTTTGTTAATTTGCAACAATAGTATATATTTGGCTCTTTACATTTTTTATTTATTTAATTGAATGGAATCAATTTTTTTTACTTATGTGTGCAACAATATTCAAATCAAGAACTGCATCATGTTTACAGCAAATCATTTGTGACAATGTTACCAAGTTTACTACAAAATGTGAAGCATGCAACTCTGCACACATTGTTCTATATAACGTATCATGTAATGATTGTTTATATATCTCTACTGAGACAATTCCAAAATCAAATAATGAAAATTATTTCAATGGTTGTTTATATTCTTTCTTTATTATATCTCTTGATGAGTTGCTTTATACAGATTATACAGCCAACATATGTTTCGCGCACTGTAAACTTATTCAGGGCTGTTACAACTTGAAAAAATAAACATCAAAAACTATTACATGCAATACGTACATCATATTCTATACAGGCAAGCTAAATGCATACATAGGCAAAAATTATGTTATAATTATTACTAACAGAGCATAGTCTTGTACAATGCATACTGAAAATATTCTGCAGGTGTTTCCTAAAGTGCAGTGTTTTTGTACAGTCCCATCAATGCCATGAACATTTATCATACATAAGTACAGTATCATATGCCGGTTCAATTAGCATACTCTGTCCTAGGGAATCCAATTTTAACGCAGTCAATTGTTTTGTATTAGCAGCAGGGACCCATGGGAACCTGGCTACCTGTAGCTCTCATACTTTAATTCTGTTTAGAATTCAATAATCCCTCACCTCAAATAAGGCTTCCTTCTCAAGCACTCTAACCAAGCAAACTATGTCCTCTGGACTTGAAATGTAATACTCTTTGTGGTTGCAACAGATGTGGGGAGGTGTGCAATGGCGAGTGATTTGGAGCTCAGGTGTCTAGCTGGTTGGTGGAAGTTCAGTCGATGGTTGGGGTAGGCAGGTCCTAGGTCATTAAGGGCTTTGTAGGTGTGCTTGAGGAGCTTTCGGGCGCCTGTTCCTGCAACACAGTAGCGCGCTGCAGGGCGAGCTACTTCACGAACGCGGCAGCGTTTTTTAAAATACCCTTGTTTTCCGATTTGCTTTATTTTAATTTCATTCTACCCTGCTTTTACTGAGGATAGCGCTCCCTTACCTACACTATATTTGGTCTTTCACCGCACTTGGCGGGTCCCGGGTCACTTCAGTTTTGGCCGCCATCTTGGGTGAGTCCTTGCCTTCACCGGGCCATTTGGGGGTAGCAAATCAGCTGTCATAAGGACACGCTGACCTGTATTTAAGGGGGCATTCTAGGCGGGCCACTCTGTTTACATCTATTTCGGATGCCTGTTCCTGCAACACAGTAGCGCGCTGCAGGGCAAGCTACTTCACGAACGTGGCAGCGTTTTTTAAAATACCCTTGTTTTCCGATTTGCTTTATTTTAATTTCATTCTACCCTGCTTTTACTGAGGATAGCGCTCCCTTACCTGCATTATAATTGGTCTTTCACCGCACTTGGCGGGTCCCGGGTCACTTCAGTTTTGGCCGCCATCTTGGGTGAGTCTTTGTCCTCGCCGGGCCATTTGGGGGTAGCAGATCAGCTGTCATAAAGACACGCTGACCTGTATATAAGGGGGCATTCTAGGCGGGCCACTCTGTTTACATCTATTTCGGACGCCTGTTCCTGCAACACAGTAGCGCGCTGCAGGGCGAGCTACTTCATGAACGCGGCAGCGTTTTTTAAAATACCCTTGTTTTCCGATTTGCTTTATTTTAATTTCATTCTACCCTGCTTTTACTGAGGATAGCGCTCCCTTACCTGCACTATAATTGGTCTTTCACCGCACTTGGCGGGTCCCGGGTCACTTCAGTTTTGGCCGCCATCTTGGGTGAGTCTATGTCCTCGCCGGGCCATTTGGGGTAGCAGATCAGCTGTCATAAGGACACGCTGACCTGTATATAAGGGGGCATTCTAGGCGGGCCACTCTGTTTACATCTATTTCGGACGCCTGTTCCTGCAACACAGTAGCGCGCTGCAGGGCGAGCTACTTCACGAACGCGGCAGCGTTTTTAAAAATACCCTTGTTTTCCGATTTGCTTTATTTTAATTTCATTCTACCCTGCTTTTACTGAGGATAGCGCTCCCTTACCTGCACTATAATTGGTCTTTCACCGCACTTGGCGGGTCCCGGGTCACTTCAGTTTTGGCCGCTATCTTGGGTGAGTCTTTGTCCTCGCCAGGCCATTTGGGGGTAGCAGATCAGCTGTCATAAGGACACGCTGACCTGTATATAAAGCAGCCATTCTACACGCAGCGTTCTCGCCGTAGTGACGCCGGAGTCACGGCAGAGTCCAGCCCGTCTGCGCCCGTCAGCGTCCCTGAAGCCGTCGGTGCGGCGGGGGTCTGGATCTGGTGGACTATTTTTTTTCCTGGTGTTATTATGGTTTGCTATACATCTTCGAAGCTGCGGTCCTTACAAAAGGTATTGTGTGCTTGCGTTAAGGTGTTTCCTGGCCACCATAGGGGCAAGAGGCGATGCCCGGGCTGTGGTTGGTCACCAGGCACTGTTCTTCGGACACTCCCTAATCGGGAGATAGTTACTGTGAAGAATCTCTGTATGCTGTTAAACACCAGGTCAGTGCGCAGTCACGCTCAGGAGCTCTTTGACCTCCTGACCACGGAAAAACCGGTGTGCCTGATGCTAACAGAGACCTGGCTAGGAGTTTCCTCCAATCCTGATATCGCTATGGCGATCCCTCCAGAATATATTATTTATAGGCAAGATAGACTGGAGGGAAGGGGCGGTGGTGTAGCACTTGTGGTGAAGAAATCCGTTGTATGTTCCATTATTCCCACTGAGGCTATCAAAGGGTCTGAATCCCTTGCCTTCTCTTTATCATTGGCGCCGCATCAGTCGGTGAAAGGGCTGTTAGTGTACAGACCCCCTGGTCCAGTTGGTTCTTTTTTCGATGAGCTCCAGTCAGTCATGTCAACGTTGGTCTTGAGAGCTGACCACTGTATCTTGGCTGGAGACCTCAGTTTTCACATGGATGAGCCTTCGGACCCAGATGTGATCAAATTGTCCGACATTACGGCCCCCTCGGGCCTAGCCCCCTATCTTTTTGAACCAACGCAAGATAAAGGCCATACCTTGGATCAGGTATTTTCTACGTCCCCCATAGAGGTATCGGCACTCGTGCCGGTCCTGTGGACTGACCATCGGTTGGTCAACTTTCACATATTGGGCAATAAGAAACCTCCGAGCAGTGCCCCCAGACAGCAAGGATCAGCGTCAAGGTCATACCATCGGGTGACCCCAGAAATGTTGGCGCAGGCACTGTGCGAACACCCTTGCCCTCTTACGGGGGTTCTGGATAGGGACCTGGAGTCTTTGCAGGCCTGGTTTGTGGACAGGCTGGATGACCTGGCCCCTTCGAGGGCTCCTCGTTCGCTGTCCAAATGGGTCTCTGCTCCCTGGTTCACCGAAGCGCTGCTTGCCTCCCGCAGGCAATGCAAGGTGGCGGAAAGGGCCTGGCGAGCTCAGTACGATCCAGTCGCCAGACTCGAATATAGAACCATGGTCAAAGCCTATCATCGAGACATCCTCCTCGAGAAGAAGAGCTATTTTGCTAGGAGGATTGAGGCTGCCTCGAATTCCTGCAAAGAGATCTTTACGATCGTTAGGGAATTCATTGTCCCACGGTCGAATGCGACCCAGACCGCCCCCACCGAGACGTGGGCATCGGATCTCGCATGCTTCTTTACCACTAACATTAAGCTGATTCAGGACTCATTTCCTTTGAGGCCGGCTGTTGTCTCCCCTTGCCTTGAGGATGGACCAGTTCCATCGTTTCCCCAAGGGTCAGTCCTGACAGACTTTCCGCCTATCTCAATTCCTTCGTCATTGACACTCTTGGCCAATCTCAAATCGGGTTCGCCGCTCGACCCATGTCCGGCCAAATTTCTGGCGAAGATGGCGGCAGTGGTAAATCCGCTCATTAATCCCCTCCTGAATCTCTCTCTAAGCCAGGGGGTGGTTCCACCAGCCTGGAAACAGGCTATGGTCATTCCCCTTATCAAGAAGCCTGGTTTAGATTCTGAGGTCTTGGCCAATTACAGGCCCATTTCTCTCCTTCTTGCATTGGCTAAGATCCTGGAGAAGCACGTGCATACTGTGCTTTCTAATATTTTGGAATCACACGATCTGCTTCATTCCACTCAATAGGGCTTTCGCCCTAATCTTAGCACTGAGACGGCGCTGCTGGAGGTGTCCGAAGCCATCAAGGAGACACTGGACTCGGGTGGCAGAACTATGCTCATAATGCTTGACCTGTCGGCGGCCTTTGACACCGTCCCCCATGAGGGCTTGCTCATCAGACTTCATGAGATCGGTCTGAGGGGGACGGTGCTTAGCTGGTTTACATCATTTCTGGCTGGCCGCCGACAAATGGTCTGGGCCTCCTTTAGCTCTGCTGAGATGCCGCCATTGGGAGTCGGAGTCCCGCAGGGCTCTGTGTTGAGCCCGACTCTCTTTAACATCTTCATGACCCCTCTGGTGGCCTTTGCTGAGTCTTTCGGGGCCCAGATCGTATCCTACGCCGACGACACCCAGTTGCTCTTTACCTGTCGGAAAGGAGAGGAGTTGGATGGAGAGAGTATCCATGAGTGCCTTGGGGCTGTTTTCAAAAGGCTCCAACTGAACAGCCTCAAGTGCAACTCAGATAAATCGGAGGTACTCTTCTTCGATTGTCAATCCGATCCGGACTGGCAGGTATGGTGGCCCGCTGACATGTCTCCTCCGGTGCGGTCGTCTCAGTTAGCGAAGAATTTGGGGATTAAAATTGACAATGGCCTGACTTTAAGATCTCCGATCCTTGCCCTCACGGGCACCTGTTTTGGTCTCCTCCGTATGCTTCGGAAGCTTTTCCCTTTGCTTTCCGAGGAGCACAGGAGGATTACGGTACAGGCCTTGATCGGTTCAAGACTGGACTATTCCAACGTCCTATATCTTGGCCTGCCGGAATATCTCCTGCAACGGATGCAGGTGGTCCAGAACGCGGCAGCACGCACCATTTTTGGCCTGCATAGGCGAGTCAGAGTTTCTGGCTTGTTGCAGTCCCTTCATTGGCTGCCTATCCGGAAGCGGATAGTTTTCAAAGCCTTAACCCTCGCTCACAAGGCCCTTTACGCCGCAGGGGCTAAATACCTTCAAAGGAGGCTCGTCTTCTATCGTCCTTCACGATCTCTGAGATCAGAGTCGATGTTTCTTGCCACTGTTCCTCGTGTGAGGAAGGCCCGTATTGGAGGTCGCTCCTTTATGGCCCGGGCTCCACAGCATTGGAACTCTCTGCCGCTGACAATGCGCAGTACTTCAAACTTGTTGGCCTTCAGGAAGGGCCTGAAAACTTGGCTTTTTACCTCCTAGACTTCTTTTTCTGCTGACCCTGTTCTCTTTTAATCTGTGTGTTGTGTTTGTCTTTTTCAGGCTGTCAATAAAGCGCCGGGACACTCTTCTGAGTAGCCGAGCGCTATAAAAGACACAAATAACATAACATAACATAACATTCTGTATTGGAAGCCAGTGGCGGTCTCTCAGGAGGGGTTGATGTGGGATCCTTTGGGGAGGTACAGGATAAGTCTGGCTGCTGTGGTCTGTGTGGTCTGCAGTCCTCTGAAGAGCTGAGTGGAGATGACAGCATAGAAGGCGTTGCTGTATTCGAGGCAACAGGTGATGAGGGCCTGAGTGGCAATCTTGCTAGTGTTGGTTGGGATCTAGGTAAAGATTCTGTGGAGCACATGATGTGTGTGGAAGCAGGAGGAAGCGACTGATTTAACTTGTTGTTTTATGGTCAGTTGGCTGTCGAGGATAATGCCTATGTTGCATGCATGGTTGGTAGTTGTGGGTCCGAGTTCTGCAGGCCACCAGCTGTGGTCCCATGTGGAGGTGTTCTTTTCAAAGATCAGTAATTCAGTTTTGTTGGAGTTTTTGTAGGCAGTTGTCTCTTATCCAGTTAGTCATGGCATTGCAGAAGTTGGTTTTGGCGCTGTGAGGGTCCTGGTTGAGCGAGAGGATCAGATGAGTGGCATCTGTGTAGGACATTTTGTTGAGTCTGTGGGATCTGGCAACGTCTGTATGAAGGTCATGTAGATGTTGAACAGGGTGGACCTGAGGGATGATCCTTTTGGTATGCTGCATATCATGTCTTTGGGTGAGGAGGTGAAGGGAGGCAGTCAGATACTCAGTGTGCATCCTGTAAGGAAGGAGGCGATCCACTTGAAGTCATCTTGCTGTATGCCTATGTTGTGGAGTCTGTTGATGAGGGTGTTGTGGGAGACTATGTTGCACGCTGCAGAGAGGTCAAGGAGGATCAAGGGCGCGGTTTCTCGACAGTCGAGGAGTGTTCTGATGTTGTCTGTGTTGGACATCAGCGCGGTCTCAGTGTTGTGGTTGGCACGGAGTCCTGATTGAGAGGCGTCCAGTAGTTGATTTTGTTCCTTGAATTCGGTGTGCTGCTGGTAATGTCATTCTCGAGAACGTTGGATGGGAGGGCAGCATATAGTTTGGATGATCATTTTTGAGATCACTGGGGTTGGCAGAGGTTTATTTTAGGAAAGGTCTGAAGTGTGCCTGTTTCGATCTGTCCCGTCAGGTTGCTGTGGAGATGTAGGTGTTAAGGATTTAATAGGTTTCAGTGGCGTGACTTTGTCGTCACTGTCGGTGATCCAGGCAACGAAGTTCTGGATGGCCGGATTGAGGTATGTTGCAACCTCGGGTTGGGAGGTGGTGAGGGCCTGTGACCACTGCAGTGCAAATTGCCTGCTATTCTCATTACAGAACATAATTCATAAAGTATGCAAGCCCAAATTGCACGCCAACATGATCAATCTGAAATTTCTCAGCAAAGGGTCAGATAAAGGGGTGGGCGGCAAATTCTGTTCCGCTCGCGTAACTTGCGAAATTTCAGCATTTTCACGTTCCGCGCAAAACGCGAAAATGTCAAAACGTCCGCGATCCGCTGCAGAACGAAATTGTATTGCACAATCATTACATCTTTCTCCTCACCTGCTGCTCTGATCAGTCTCTGACCTTTTATAAACACAAGAGGCAAGTGAACTTGCACAGAAGCCCGCCTGTTTGGCCACGCCCCACACATTAGCAGTGTGCACCGTATTCCCATACTTTACCTACTTGATGGACAGTTCACTCAAGGCAGGGACCCCGGAGCCTTTCGGCGCGATGGCAAAGTTACACACATGATCACTGGAGACAACTCTTCTGGCCCTTTACTCAGATGTAGTGTAAGAAAAGCACTATACATTTACCCAATGAGGTAGCCCTTACTGATTTGCATTCTTGACTTTCACGAACCCCGTGCAGTTCCTGTGACCAGGAGCTTCTTTCTCCTCATTTGCTGCTCTGAACGGTCTTTGACCTTTTATAAACACACAAGAGGCATGTGAACTTGATTAGAAGCCCTGCATGTTTGGCCCCGCCCCACACACTAGCGGTGTGCACTGTCTTCCCGTACTTTTCCCACTTGATGGACAGTTCACTTGAGGCAGGGACCCAGGCGCCTTTCGGCTCGATGGCAAAGTTACACACACGGTCCCTGGAGACAACTCTTCTGGCCCTTTATTATGCAGCTGTAGTGTAGGAAAAGCACTATACATTTACCCAACAAGGTAGCACTTACTGATTGACTGCATCCTTGACTTTCACGAGCGCAATCCCTGTGCAGTTCCTGTGACCAGGAGCTTCTTTCTCCTCATCTGCTGCTCTGATCGGTCTCTGACCTTTCATAAACACAAGAGGCATGTGTGTGAACTCGCATAGGAGCCCCGCCGGTTTGGCCCGCCCCACACACTAGCGGTGTGCACCATCTTCCCATACTTTACCGACTATGATGGACAGTTTCACTCAAGGCAGGGACCCCGGTGTCTTTCGGCAAGATGGCAAAGTTAGACAAACATGGTCACTGGAGACAATTCTTCTGGCCCTTTGTGCAGCTGTAGTGTAGGAAAAGGCAAAGCTGCCATTTAGGAACAAGGAAACCAAGTTGGAAATTGGAATCATGTGAACTGACTCGCAAAGAAGCCCCGCCTCCGAAATCTCCATGAGCACGCAAAATTCCGTGTGTTCGCAGAGATTTTTTGCTGTTTTGCGGAATTTTCGAAAGGCAATTTCACAAATTCCGTCCACCCCTAGTCAGATATACATGGTTGCGAATGTACATTTTTTGGGTGTCTATAGGAAGAATGTTTCATTACTTAACGGTAATTTCATTTTTAGTTGTCCATTCTTCCTTGTTTCAAACATTGCACGTATGAGGTGAGTCCACCTCTACAGGAAGGCACTCTGTTGTATATTTTCCCTACTTGTATAGAAGGACCACCTACAAGAAGGCATCCTGTGATGTCCTTAGGCTTCCAGGCCAGACGCAGCAACTGAAGGGGAGGAATAAAGAGTAGTAATTACTAAAACAAGGAAGAAGGAACTTACAGTAATGAAGTTACTAGTTAGTAACTAAAGCATCATCCATTCGCCCATTTCCTCACTACATCTATGAGGAATACCAAAGGAGCTCCTGAGATGGGGCTACAAGACAAAAGCCCAGCCTTAATGAGGTAAGCAGTAGTTGAAATAAAACCATACCTTTTCAAGACTTGAAATACAGAACCCCAACTCAAGGAACTCAAGACGAACAATGCACCATCAGAACAAAACATACATCAAACTTTGCCATATCCCATCTCTGAGAATATTAGACAAGAATCTAACAACATGTCCAAATTAATTTATGTAGCAATCCTACTGGCCCCTTAGCATAGGCATCCTGATCCACAGACTATGAAACAAACATGCCCTTAGGAATTATCTTAAGCCCAATGGGTAAGAAACTGTTTAAATGGAAAAAACAATGCTTGTAGGCAGTTGAGTTAAAAGCTATAATTCCATTTGACCTGAGTATAGGTCAAAAGGAGGATGAGCATATCACAGCCAGCTGTACACCATGTAAAACATAACTGCCACAAACAATATAGGGAATGAAATCTAATGGACAAACAAATCTTCTAAACAAAAATAAATATTCCATCAAGATTCATTCTAGCATGAACCACCTCAAGGAAGGAATGCTTAACCCCTTGCCTGCTGATGACGGAACCGCTCCCGTCATCAGCTGCGGTGGCGCTGTGCTGATGACGGAGCAGTTCCGTCATGGCCTGCTCGGAGCGCCTGCGCGGCGCGAATTCCGCGCCTGCGCTGAGCGTTCCATTGAGCGGGGCGGGCCATGACGGAACCGCTCCGTCATAAGCACAGCGCAACCGACGCTGGTGACGGAGCGGTTCCGTCACCAGCATGCACGCGCCGTATTTCCGCCCCGCCCCCTTAGCACTGCGGCGGAATAGCCGCCGCAGTGAAGGGGTTAAAGACCGACTACAATAATCCACTCTATACAGCCATTCTGGACAAAGCGAATAGTTATAGGAGCATCCCACAGTGTCAAAGATTAAGAAACACTGAAGACCTCCAACTCATAATGACAGCACCTTCAAGAGAAGTAACAAGGTGACAACAACAAACCTTGTACCTCATTGTGAAACTGGAAAGAGCCTCCTACGGAGCACCTTCAAATTTGATACAGCCGCTGTAGATCACCTAGTGCTCTAGAGTAATATAACGTTGTTGAGAAGCATACAACAGGAAGTAACCCTTTCTGTGCTGTAATATTCAGGGTTAATCAGTTGACCAGAAAATTGAATATCATGGTTAATACCTCAAATAAGTATCCAACTAAGAAAACGATAAGGAGAAAAAAATCCCTGTTCTCTGGAAGATCAAAGAATGCTACCCCTTCTAGGAGCATTCTGTCTGAAAGGACACTGTTATCAATACAAAAAACTGAAGAAATGATTAGAGCCATTTAAATCAATACCTGAGAAGTAGGCAGACCTAAAGAGTCAAAGAGGATCATACAGAAGCTCTGCTCTTGTAGAGGTGGGAAATTGAATTGGTAATTAAAGATTTTTACTTTACTGAATCCAGGGAACAAGTTCAAACAGTCCAGATCTAAGGACACATGCTTCCATCTTGAGCCGCCATTACGTCTGAATTCAAAGGTGCTGGACCTTGGCAATCCTTGTCAAAATAAACAGGACAGAACAACGTCTAAGTCCGACATTCTGAAGAAAACAAGAAAAAACCCCGAACTGCGCCAGGGCTTCAAGTGCTCCTTCACTTTTCTATTTAAAACAAACATAAAAAAGGCTGGATGCATAGCACTTGCCTGAGGAAGCTATTAATGTTTCATTTATTTAGAAAATCCTTTGGAACTTCTTGGGATGGAACTGAAGTTTCAGCTGATGCATGACTGAGTGGGTACACATCCTTAACCTTTGTGGTGAGACTCTGACCTTAACTACTAGGCCACCCGAGATGCTCTCCATATGTCTGACTGAGTCAAATCTAAAACAGGGATGTTTTCAACATAGAACATTTTACCAGTAGATAGAGCGGGTGAACTTTTTGTCTGTGCATCAGCATGGCCATGTCCGGGGCAGTGCTACTACACCACAGGGTGAGGATTTTAATGGGGGTCAAGGCAGATTTGAGAGTTTGACAGACAATTTTGTCAGATTTCAATTAGGTGTCTTTGGATTTCATGGAGGACAATACAATCTAGCAGGTCCAAATGTTTTGGATGCAGCAGGTGCGTTCGTTTTTGGACTATTTTGGGACAGAAATTGGTGTGCTGAGAAGTGGCTAGCACACTGGTTGAGACAGGAATGGAACATTGCATTGTTTTAGTTTTTTCCGCTGTTGGTGGCACTGGTGGTAGGGGTGGGCGGATATCTCCGTTCCACCCACGGAATGTGCATAACGGGCGTAACGGAAGTTGGCCGCCCGCCTCCCGCCGCCTCCTGCCCGCAGTATTAAATAACATTAAAAAGCCTTAAAATAACATTTAAAATAAAACTTACCTTATCAGCAGCACATCCCTGTCCATCGCGCCTTCTTTTGGGAACTGCGCATGTGCGGGAGCTAGCGCAAGCGCATTCCTGCGCAGTTCCCAGAAGAAGGTGCGATGGACACGGATGCGCCGCCGATAAGGTAATTTTTATTTTAAATGTTATTTTAAGGCTTTTTTAATTTTATTTAAAACTGCGGGCGGGAGGCGGGCGGGCGGCGGGCGGGCGGGCGTCTCGTAACGGAATTATGCGGAGAGTGCAGAGATTGGTTCAATCTCCGTGCCTCTCCGCGTAAGTCCCTTACGCGACTTACGCCCACCCCTAACTGGCGGTGTGGGGTGCCGAACTGCATAGAAGGACCGTGCTTTTTCATGTGGATAACATGACTGTGGAGGAGTTGGTAAACAGGCAGAAGGTGAGGGACTTGAGGGTCTTGCAGCTTTTGCAAAGGTTCATGCTGAGTTGTTTGAGGCTGAATGTGGTTCTTCGTGCCAAAAATGTCCCAGGGGCGAGTAATGACATTGCACATGCTTTGTCTCATTCGCAGTGGGGGCGATTTTGAAGACTGGCCCCCGGAGCGGACGAATGCAAGACAGAGCTTCCGGGCGAGATCTGGGCCTGGGGTGTGTAAGAGTGATAGGCCTGGTCGAGAGGTCTTTATTAGAATCCACAAGAAGGAGCTACAGGCTGGTGTGGTCTGAATTTGGATATTTCATGGAACAGTCTGCAGCAGCATCGAGCATGACCAGGCAGGACACTGAGCAGGGAGTGTTGTGTTTTGTGGGTATGCGACGTTTACAACGCAACCATTACAACGCCGTTCCATTACGACGTGGTCATAACAACGAAAGTTGTTACAACGAATTGCGCTGGGGGGCGCTCAAGGATAGTAAATCATTTAATTTACTATCCCAACACCTTCCCTACTATCCACGGGGACTGGTGTTGGAATAGTAAATTAAAATGTTTTAATTTGCGCCCCCCCAACGCAAGTCGTTGTAACGACTTGCGTTGTTACAACCGCGTTGTAATGGAACACGTTGTAAAAGTGTGCGTCGTAATGACGTACATCCGTTTTGTTCTATGTTGTATTGACAAGGGTTTGTCGCAGACAACAATAGCAGGAAACCTGGCAGGGATATCCCTCTATAGCAAATTATATTTTGGGTTTGATCCTGCCAAAGATGAGATTCTGAGCAGAGTGCTGAAGGATCGGGGGCATGAATTAGCGGTGGGGGGAGAGAGCTCTGAGGGAGGCCATGACATATGAATTGTTACAAGGCTTGTTGGGGGTGTTGCCAGAGTGTTGTAACAACATGTTTGAGGTGTCAGTATTTAGGTTATGTATGATTTGGATGTTTTTCGGGGCTTTCCGGGTCTTAGAGTTGTTGGGAACGGTAAAGCACACAGGAAGGTCCTATGAGAAGGTGAGATTGGATCAGGTCCGACTGGGGTTTTGGCTAAGTCAATCTAAGACGGATCAGGCTGGCAGGGGTAGTCTGGTTGAATGAGAATGGTTGCAGTAGTGTTTGTCTGGTACAAGAATGGCTGGATTATTTAGCAAGACCAGGGCGGCCTTTGACAGGTATTTACTACCATGTGTCAGGAGACCGGGTGATGGCGTTTCAGCTGCTGGCTGTCCCGTGCATGGTTTTAAGATGTTTGGGCAGGGACCCAGCCAGGTTTGGAATACATTCCTTCTGCATTGGCGCTGCTACAGCGGCGGCGCATTAAGGATGGTCTAGGGGTAGAATCCGCCAGATAGGGAGATGGAGGTCTAGGTGCTGCGAGAGATATGTGTGCAAATAAGGGAGGTAGAACCAAAGAATGGCGGGAGCAGGAAGTACTAGTACACAGGAAAAGGGGGGAACTGTTCTCTTCATACGCTAGATCTACTCCTTTATGTTGCAGGTTGTGTGAGCCGCCCAGGAACCAAAACGAGTACCTGGACCGTGGGACATTCTTTCGTGTATTGGGCAGCCAAATACACAGATTAACAGGTGTATGGTCATAACCTAGGTTTGAGGATCAGCCACCATGAAGTGTGTTGATGGGGAAAAGGAGGGATGCAATAGGGGGCTTTATTGCCGTGGTTGACAAAAGTGGTGCCGCACAGAGGCTGCCCAGGCATGCTGGTTCTACCCTTGGGTAAAAACGATTTGGTATGGCTATCAGGAATGACAATATTGCAACAAATGCAGAGGGATTTAGAGGCGATAAAAATGGAATCTGGTTGGAACATGCTTACTATGGACTGAGTTCGTGCCTTGCAAAGTGTGGTTTTGGAGCTGTCAAACACGCAGCCATTGAGAAAGCCCGCAGGAAATTGAATAGGGCAACAAGGATTTTCTTCTAGGAGAGAAGCAAACGAGTGATTGCTCTTGTGGGTCTAAAAGTGGAAGAGCCGTTATTGTTCAGGTACAAAAGGGGTGCACCCTTCGCAAATGGGGAATGCATACTCCATGATGGAGATGTAATTAGTAGGTTGTGGAATAAGTCCATCTGGTGCCACAGGGGATTCAGAGAGTGGACAAAAGGTGCACAAGATTCGGCTGGGGGAAGCAGTTAACCGCCCTATGGGGGTTCCCTGGTTGGTAGTACTTTGGAGGGGTGGTGAGTCACATACGGGTAGATCCACCGCTTGGGGGGGAACAGGTGACTAATGGCGGGGTGTGGGATGCAAAGAGCAACAGAGGAAATTCAAGAGAGGATGTTGGAGGGAAAGTGAAGCGCAGAATGGGGAGATGGAGGAGGTTGCAGAGTGAAAGGGGAGGAGTGAAACAGGTCTGATGATCTGAGGATGGATGGGGAGAATGTGGGTATGATGATAGGAAAGTGTTATACTTGCATTGATGTTTTTGGTTAATAATGTTAACTGTTACAACCATGTCCTAATAAAATGGCCTTTTACTCTTCAAGTAACAGTGTGGAGTGTAGTTAATGAGAGATGTCGGGTCCCGGGGGAAGTGGGGTCGCAGACCAGTCTTCCCCCGGGAATCTTTGCGCAGGGCCGGAAGGACATGATGGGGAAGGGATCAAGGGGTTGGGTAAAAGGAAGGGTTATGGTGGGATATAAAGGTGCAGGAGAGGAGGTCTCAGCCTCTTCCTGGCACCACAGGGGATGGATAGTTTAAGTTGGTCCTCCCACCCACCCTACAAGTTAAAGGGAAATGGGTGTCGGTGATGTTTAGCGTGCCAGTTTAAGACAGTTTGCAGGTGATTGGGGCAGCAGTATTTTGGAGGGGTGGTGGGGCACATACGGGCAGATCCAATCCTCAGGGGGAACAGGTGACTGATGGCGGGGTGCAGGATGCAAAGAGCAAAGGAGGAAATTCAAGATAGGATGTTGGAGGGAAAGTGAAGCGGAGAATGGGGAGATGGAGGAGGTCGCAGATTGAAAGGGGAGGAGTGAAACAGGTGTGCTGGTTTGAGGATGGATGGAGAAAATGAGAGGTATGATGATGGGAAAGGGTTATACTTGCATTGATGTTTTAGGTTAATAATGTTAACTGTTACAACCTTGTCATAATAAAATGGCCTTTAACCATTCAAGTAACAGTGTGGAGTGGAGTTATTGCACAAAAGCTGCCGAGCCATTGTCGCCTGGACAACAGCGACCCACTTGGGCCATCTGATTTCTTGCTGTTGGGGGGAGCTCACCCTGGGAAGTCTGGTCACCACTGCCTGGGTCTACTGAGGCCAATGGCGCTCCTGGGTGGAAGAATTATCAGGATACTCAGCGGTCAATTTTTATTTACACTTTATCTATTTACCAATCAATTTACCTTGGTCTGTGTTTAAAACTATTGATAAATACATTTCTAAATGTTCCTGGAACCAGAAAAAGGCAAGAATGTTCCTTTCAAAATATAAAGAACTTAAACGTGTTGGGGGGTGGGGGCAGTTTCCTGATTTGTATACATATCATCCTTCTTTATTTTTCATCCGACAGGCTTGGTTTTTGTTACTAGTACACATGATTTATTAATGCGTACATGGGTTACCTTAGTGAGATCTGCGATGTTTCCTTACTTTGGGGGTCATTAGGATGGCGGACGGACTTGAGTCTGTCCGCCATCGAGTGGCAAACTGGGACCTTCCGCAATACATGCGGCAGTCCCGCATACCAAATCAGGATGTGACCGCCATCATGGCGGCCGCATTTTGGTATTTAACATTGCGGCGGATGCTGCCCACAGCAGCACCCGCCACAAAACGAAAAAGCCATGTTGTGCATTTCACTGTACTACATGGCGAGCACCACACTGTGGCTGCCACTTGGTGCAGTTAAATGTAGGGGGTGCACCCACACCTTCCCACAACACAAGGGGGGCCTGCAACGGGCCCCTAGAGGCTTTCTCCACTAGCCTTTCCATGGCGCCATCGAAATGCCGGTTTTAGCCATCATCATAATTTGGTGGACAGTGCCTTCTAGGCAGCGATACCATTTTATGGTCCCTCGACTGCCTACCAGGCAATCTGAATGACTGCTAATGACGGACTAGTGGTCTTTCCGTTCGCCGTGGTCAGGAAACAATTCCCACAGCCATTTTAATTGGGCAGTGGGAATATTGCGGTCCGATGGCGGAAGGACCGCCACCACATGGCTGGAGGTGGCCGTCCTTCCGCCATCATAATGAGCCCCTTTATCTTTAATAAATGGCGGGCACACACCTTTATTTTCTTCCGCACAGCACAGCATATTTTACCCAGCTATAGTACGATTATCTGCTGTCGGGGTCAGCCTTGAGCTCTCGTGGCCAAAAGTAGAAAACAGCAAAGGTAGCCATCTAAATTATAGAATTTACATTTAAAAGAAAGCTTGTGAGGTCAGGTACATGGCGCATTCCGAGTTCCGATGTTGTTTGATTTCGTTCCTCCTGCCTCTTAACTCTGATTGCAATCATCTGCTCAGTGGTAGCCCCCCTTAGCTGCACGTGCAGTTTCACAGAGTGCACCTCTGTGAGAATACATTCTCCTCACTCACACAGCCCCTCTCCTCGTCTGCCTGGAAAGCGCTCCGCCAGCAGCGCGGGTCCACCACTTGTTCTGACTTTCTTTGCCCTTCGCCTGGTCAAAGTATGATGATGATAAAAAAGTCCTGGTCAAGATAGACCCGCTCTCTATGCCCAACCCTTGTTGCAACCATTCATCGGCAGATGAGATGTTACAATAATTGGAACCAGTATTTTTTTTAATTTGTACAACCAGGGTCGGACTGGGAACTCAAAGCAGCCCTGGCCATTATCTCAGACCAACCCCTGGGGAAGCACTGCCTGGCTCCGGGAGACTGGAAGCATGTGCTGCTTTTGTTACTGGAGGCCGATATTGCAGCAGCACTTCAAAACCAGCCCCCAACACTCCAAAACCGGCCCCACCCTTCCAGCCTCCCAGGGAAAAGCCCAGTGCCCGGTAGGGCTAGTCCGTCCCTATGTACAACTCCGCAATAAAATACAAAATAAAGAATGAAAGGAACTTGAAAAATGTCTAGACAGTGGGGTGTT
Source organism: Lissotriton vulgaris (assembly GCF_964263255.1). Classification (NCBI taxonomy): domain Eukaryota; kingdom Metazoa; phylum Chordata; class Amphibia; order Caudata; family Salamandridae; genus Lissotriton; species Lissotriton vulgaris. The sequence goes on from NC_141685.1 coordinate 222,343,068, forward strand.
GTATGGACCTTAGAAAGCAGATACACTTTACTCCACAGAGATTCAGTTTTTAACACTGTCCAATCATTCTGATGCCTGGGCTGCTTAGCTACACTTTTCAGGACTGAGTAGTCCGGCATTTTGAAAACCTACGCATGGTTTTCCAATAAACTGCTTGTATCGAATTCACAGAGGGAGTCAGTAATATTAGATTGTTTTGTTGAAGTTTAATGAAACCTGAGCTCAAGTTCGCATAGAAGACATTATTCGAAATGGACCCATTGGGATGGGAGTCTAGCGCTTGCTAAGTGACCGGCGTTTCAAACCCAACAGATTAGGCTTTGAGTTAACTGTGATGCAAAAGGGTGTGCTTGTGGAGCATTAAGATTTTTTTTAATAGTTTTTTTATGTTTTAAGCAGATATGAGTAGCACAATATGAGTGAGTGTGTGTTTTGTTTGCACTTGTGCAGTGCTTAATTTGTAAAATATTAAGTGCCAGGGCTCTGAACAGGAGGCCACTGCAACTTGCACCACCCATTGCTCCGTCATCGCTGCCAAAACAACTACTAACCATCTCTCTCACATGTAAATGCGACAGTTCAGATTATTCCAGGTCCCCAAAGCTAAAGGAATGGCTTGGGAGGCAGGCATTAGTAATTTTTTTATGTATATTGTTTTCCTAAACAACTGTTCTACTGCTCAGCTCTAAATTACATGAGCAGCACCACCTTGTGGCACACTGCCCTAAGTCTGGTGTTGACAATTAGGTGCCGGTGCCGAGCACCGGAAACCAAATAAGTGCCGGTGCTCAGCACCGGAAATCTCCGGCTCAAATTAAGCACTGCACTTGTGTAATATTTAAATACGTGAAGACAGATAATTGTTGTACACTCACAGTGTTCTAATAAGCAGGGACGCAGGAATTAATATGATTTTGCAGTTGTACCGTTTTTCGCATAATTATGGATTAGCTGCGTCTGCCACATAATTTACCATTTGCAACACAATCTGCAGATTTTCACAAAAATATTTTGTTTTTAGCTCAAACAGATCAAAAGTTAATTAAAACGCAGCAATACGTGTTGCACGCAGTGGAGGGCCCTCCATATATGTTAACAGTTAACCTTTCTGTTGCTTATTCCTTTGGTTGGGATTTAGGCTGGAAATAATGATGAGGTGAAACCTTTGCTCAGACAGCGTTAACATGAGTTAAAAAAAAGACAAAATAATGAAGTAATACTGTCACAAAATGTGACACGTTACACTGTCAGCCCTGTCGCATAATTTCGTGCTCACCTGCCACATGTTTCCAGTGGCCCTGCTATTATAACTTTTGTCTGTTTTACAGTCTTGCTGTCACTTCCTCATTTTTCGTAATAAACAATTGTATTTACATTTGAATTTAAACAAAACACAAGGTAAAACGACTATCTAGCATTTCTACATCCATTAAAAGGAGCAAGTAAGGACTTTTTGCATAATACCTAAAGAAAAGAAGTATACAGTTGTCTTCAAATGCTCAGTTTAGTAATTCCTATTTATTTGATAATCAATTTTGTCTCCCAAAGCATTTTGCTGTAACAAGCGCTTCTTCAGGGGGCACATATATTCTGAAAAAACTTCAGAACCCCAAGATTTAAATGGAATATATTTATGGTATTAATGTCAATAATATAATACTTTTTCTTTTGAACCATAATACAATCAAACACATCACATAATGCAGAACGTTAGTGACTAGAATAAAGTTGAAGCACGTGCCCTCTTGACAATGGCCAGTGAGTCCATTATAAAAGAATAAACGTCAACCCCACGCTTGTTAGCCTGAAATGCACTGGGAGAATTAAAAAAAAACACTCTTCATATTCCCTCAGCAATGCATTTTTCAAACATAATAAAAGCGGTAAGAAACTAAACATAAAAATAAGTAAACCAACGACAATGGTGTTGTTTTCTCAAGTGATTCGGACACATCACTGCATTGATTTATTTTGTTAATCACGCCTATTACACAGAATGGCTCCCTCAACACACAACTAAATCCCAGTCACAGACGACAAATCTGTTGTTCACAGTGACATCCGAGTGTTTTGTGTGAATCCAGCCCAGACTGCAGCGCGCATACCGATATTTCCCACATAGCCAGTGCACAGTTTTGAATTTAGATAACTACATGGTCACCTTACCTGCACCCCTCTTATCATTTTGGGGGTTAGGGCTAGGGTGGTTGACCTCCATACTATGGAACCGGGTTCGAATCTCGGCAGGGAAGCTCAACATACCGTGATTCTGAGCAAATCACTTACCCCCAGATGCATCAACAACCCATTTTGCGATTCCTTAATAGCGAAAAATACCGATTCGATATTAAGGAAGAGCAAAATGGAATACATCAAGAAATCACTTAAAAAATATCGATTTCTTAGAATTCCTTAATTGCGACTCGCAAATTGCGAGTCGCAATTAAGGAATACCTCCCCATTCATTCCTGTGGGCTAGAGGCCCTTAGGAATAAATGGGAAAACAATCTCAATTTGCGAATCGCAATTAGCGATTCGCATATTGAGACTGCGATTTCAAGGGTGCAGGGGTGTCCAAAGGACACCCTGTTGCACCCCTGAAATTGATCTGTGCACATATGTTGCACACACACATGCCCTTATGGGCATGTGTGTGCGCAACATGAAACTTTAAAAAATGCACTTTAGTGCATTTTTCAAAGTTTTTGAAAATTACCATGAAGTTGTACTTCATGGTAATTTGCATGCCCTATTAGCGAATTCGCTATTTTTAAAACGTTCATGCATTGCATTTAAGGAATCTCAATTTGAGATTCCTTAAATGCAAATAATCACAATTTAGCGATTTTGCAATTTGCGATTTTTGCATTTGGGATGATGAATCCCAAATGCAAAAATACCGGTCACAAAGGGGCTGATTCTGAGAATTTGCCCCTTTGCGAGCGGATTTGTCTTTGATGCATCTAGCTGTTAATCTCCCTGTGCCTAACAAAAAAAAGAAAAAAAAATGACGTGCCCTTCTGTAAGCAACTGGTGCTCATGTAAAGCGCTCTGATACCTTCGGATCAAGTTTGCGCAATATAAAAAACTCTGGATTTTTTTTTCTTTTTAAATGGAACACGCAGATTTCACAAATATTCCTTGCACCCACTACCATGTCTTTGCTTTCACTGCCATATTGGCAAAAAAAAAGGTGCAGTACCTTATGTGGCCAAACGAGATCCCTAGGGACACCTATTGACAGCCCCCTCCCCTTCTTCGTGCACATTAGAACAGTAAATGTTGCTGCACCCACAATAATGTGCTGCATAGGTAAATACATAGAAAGTCCCAAAGGCGAGACAGATTGCATTGCAAATGCTTATCTGGTCAGTGGCTCACAAAGTACCTTACCTTCTACTGATGGAGATTCCTCAATGATAGTGTCTTTGGCTATAAGGGTTGCTAGTGACTCTCTGATTTTCAAATATGGGAAGACTTCAGAATCTGCCAATTAGTACTCCTGCTTGTAAATGTAAATCTGTATTTGTAAAGCGCAAACTACTCACCCTTACGGGCCTCAAGGCACATGGTGCCGTCCTGGAAATTAAGTGAGCTATTGCCCAGAGTCACATGGTGCTGAGCTCCCACTGGAGCCAGGAATCGAACCATGAACACTGTGCTCCGAAGTCAGCTGCCCTGGCTGCTGCACCACACCTCTCCACCAGTGCGCCTCCAGACACATCCAGCCGTCATTGCTTCAGATATCTCCTAGAATGGTAATTCCTATCAGGTCCTATTTGGCAAACTGTTCCAGCCGTCCCACTTCCATAAGTGAATTGTTATGCCAGAGTGGAGTACGCATTGGAGCTTCTTTTACCAGTCTAAATATCCTGTGGCCTGCTCCCAGACTGCTTCCAGACTCAGAATCAGATATTTCGCGTGACGCTTGTGTGCGGGCAGGCGCTTTCAGGTCTCTCCTTAAAAATAACGCGATAGCGCTTTTAAATTTCCTTTTTGTGTATTTGTGTTAATTTTATTTAGGCATTGTATTCCCTGGTTTTAACTCACCCTATACTTGCACTGTAATCGGCTACTCACCGCCCTTGGCGGGTCCCCGATATCGCATCCCGAGTAGAGCGGCCATTTTGGGGGTAGAAGTGGACGCCTGGCGGCGCCATTTTTGTTAGCGGGCTAGCTGTCACCAGGACAGGCTAGACCTGCATTTAAGGCGGGCATTCTAGGCGGGCTCCCTTCATCAGATAATTCGCGCAACGCTTGTGTGCAGGCAGGCGCTTTCAGGTCTCCCCTTAAAAATAATGCGATAGCGCTTTTAAATTTCCTTTTTGTGTATTTGTGTTAATTTTATTTAGGCATTGTATTCCCTGGTTTTAACTCGCCCTATACTGGCACTGTAATCGGCTACTCACCGCCCTTGGCGGGTCCCCGACATCGCGTCCCGAGTAGAGCGGCCATTTTGGGGGTAGACGTGGAGGCCTGGCGGCGCCATTTTTGTTAGTGGGCTAGCTGTCACCAGGACAGGCTAGACCTGCATTTAAGGTGGGCATTCTAGGCGGGCTCCCTTGATCAGATAATTCGCGCGACGCTTGTGTGCAGGCAGGCGCTTTCAGGTCTCTCCTTAAAAATAACGCAATAGCGCTTTTAAATTTCCTTTTTGTGTATTTGTGTTAATTTTATTTAGGCATTGTATTCCCTGGTTTTAACTCGCCCTATACTTGCACTGTAATCGGCTACTCACCGCCCTTGGCGGGTCCCCGATATCACGTCCCGAGTAGAGCGGCCATTTTGGGGGTAGAAGTGGACGCCTGGCGGCGCCATTTTTGTTAGCGGGCTAGCTGTCACCAGGACAGGCTAGACCTGCATTTAAAGCGGCCCTTCTGACGCGCAGCGTTAGCACGCAGCGTTAGCGCCGGAGTCACGCCAGAGTCCAGCCCGTCTGCGCCCGTCCGCGCTAAGGACGGGAAAATGGACAGGATTCTTGGGGAGATATGCAGTTCAGAGGTAGATTTACATGCCAGTCATATATATACTATTCAAGATATGCGTGCCTTAAAACTATCTCGGATACCATGCCACTTCTCCTGCTCTCCTGAGGCACTCCGAAATTCTCCTTGCTGTGGCTGTTCTTTCAGCCATGATAGGCTGCCGATTGGCGACCCCCTCATACCTCCCCCCCTGTTCGCCTACCTTGTACCACCAGTCCCATGAAGGAAAGTGGTTTTCTCATCAATGCAAGATCTTTGGTGAGAAACAATATCGCTTTCAACGATTTTGTTTCGGCAAGAAAGCCCATTTGGGTGTTTTTAACAGAAACTTGGGCCTCAGACCACTCTGGCCCGGATCTGGTGGCTGCAACACCGGAGGGATATGCGCTGGCTAGGTTGTACAAGGTTGGGCGTAGAGGAGGGGGGCTAAGAATTCTCTATAAGACTTCCTATTCCTGTCGCATCTCTGAACTGTCTGGTCCTTCTGACCTCTTCCAAGACCTTTCCTTCTCAATTGGTCTCCCCAGGGCCACCCCTTTTGTGGGGGTATTGATTTATAGGTCCCCAGGTCCTAGTACTGATTTTACCCAATCCCTGCTTCACATCTTGGAACCCGATTTTGGTTGCGCCCAACTAACGGTCCTGGGCGACCTAAACTTCCACCTGGATAATGTGACTTCCAGAGATTCGTGTACTCTCCTGAACTCTTTATCTGCCTATGGTCTTCAGCAGTTGGTCAAATCTCCCACCCACCAGGCGAGTCACATCCTGGACGGGGTCTTCTCTAACAATCCCGGGCTACTGATAGGCCTCCCCATTCCACTGAGCTGGTCGGACCATTTGGCTGTCCCTCTGGAACGTCAGGAGGTTCCCTGTAATTTTAAGTGGACAGGCCCCAGTAAACTGGTACCCAGAAGAGACTTTAGGAAGGTCACTAATGCTTCTCTTGCCCCTCTGATTCAGATATCTGCCATTAGTTCAGCCAAGGATGTTAATATAGCCACTGCTGAACGGACGACTGCGGTCACGACAGCAGTGGATTTGTTGGCTCCTGTAACCATGCGTTACTCCGCCAGGCAGAGACCTTCTGCTCCGTGGTTTTCGGAGCCTCTAAGACTCCTGAGGCAGGGGTGCAGGAGGCAGGAAAGGCTTTGGCGGTCGAGATGGGATCCCCTAGAGAGGGAGAAACACAAATCTCTCCTTAAGGAATACAAGACGGAGGTTATTAGGGTGAAACAAGAGTATTTCACTCATCTTACGACCACTCTCACCTTCCCGAGAGATCTTTTTAAGATAGTCGACTCCCTCTGTACATTGCAAATGCCTGACCCTACAGTATGTTCACAAGTCCTCTGTGATCAAATCGCAGGATTTTTTCATACGAAAATAGTAGACATTTACTCGGCCCTTGACTCACAAAAGGTTTTAACACCTCCTCTCTCTTCTGGTGCTGTCCTTCATTCTCTCGAAGTTGATGTCCCTGCCACCACTGTGAGCCTATCTATGTTTCCTCCGCTCTCTCTCCTGGTCATGCTACCCCTGCTCTTCAGAGCTTTCAGAGGACACGCATTGGACTGCGCTGCGCTGTGGGTGCGCTGCGCTTTTAATTTCCCGTTTTTTCATCTTTGTTATTTTAATTTCTTTCTCCCCTGTTTTTAAATTCGTGCATCATTCCCTCACACCCGCACTTTAATAGTGGACTCACCGCTGCTTGAGCGGGTCCGGTTCTGTGGTTTTCGACACCTTGGGGAATCGGCCGCCATCTTGAGAGGGCTTGGGACGTTTCTGGGCGCCTTTCTGAGCGGTCTAGTGTTTTAGCTGACACGCGCTCTCCCTTCTTAAGGCGGTTTCTCAAAGGGGGTCAGCCTGGTCACGCTACCCCTGCTCTTCAGAGCTTTCAGAGGACATGCATTGGACTGCGCTGCGCTGTAGGTACGCTGCGCTTTTAATTTCCCGTTTTTTCATCTTTGTTATTTTAATTTCTTTCTCCCCTGTTTTTAAATTTGTGCATCATTCCCTCACACCCGCACTTTAATAGTGGACTCACCGCTGCTTGAGCGGGTCCGGTTCTTGGGTTTTCGACACCTTGGGGAATCGGCCGCCATCTTGAGAGGGCTTGGGACGTTTCTGGGCGCCTTTCTGAGCGGTCTAGTGTTTTAGCTGACACGCGCTTCCCTTCTTAAGGCGGTTTCTCAAAGGGGGTCAGCCTGGTCACGCAACCCCTGCTCTTCAGAGCTTTCAGAGGACATGCATTGGACTGCGCTGCGCTGTAGGTACGCTGCGCTTTTAATTTCCCGTTTTTTCATCTTTGTTATTTTAATATCTTTCTCCCCTGTTTTTAAATTTGTGCATCATTCCCTCACACCCTCACTTTAATAGTGGACTCACCGCTGCTTGAGCGGGTCCGGTTCTGGGGTTTTCGACACCTTGGGGAATCGGCCGCCATCTTGAGAGGGCTTGGGACGTTTCTGGGCGCCTTTCTGAGCGGTCTAGTGTTTTAGCTGACACAAACTCTCCCTTCTTAATCCTGCTCTCTGCGCGCAGCGGTATCGCGCAGCGGGAACGCCCTCATCGCGCCTGAGTCAAGCCAGAGTCCTGCCCATCTGCGCCCGTCAGCGTCCTGGAGGCGGACGGAGTGGCGGTAGGGGCTGGCTCAAGGCTCATGTATTCGGCGTCAGATCTACTCTCACTTAGGATAGGTAAGGATGCATGTCGAGTGGTCTTTCCTGGACGACACAGAGGCAAAAGACGGTGCCAGGGATGCGGCTGGTTACCAGTCAACTCCCCGGTGGTGGGGGCTGTCAGACCTAAGGCCAAGGTTAACTATCTGTGCCTCTTACTTAATACTCGCTCTTTGAGCAGGCATGCTCTGGATATCTACGAGCTTCTAGCTGTTGAAAAGCCTGTTTGCTTAATGCTTACTGAAACTTGGCTGGGGGAGTCCTCTAATCCGGACATTGTGACTGCTATTCCTTCTGACTATGTGATCTTTAGGCATGACAGACTGAATGGGAGAGGTGGTGGGGTGGCGATTGTGGTCAAGAGATCTGACTCTTGTGTGGTTATCCCTATGGAGACCATTTCTGGATGTGAATCCCTGGCGTTTTCTATCGCCCTATCTCCCCATCAATCCATCTCTGGGCTCCTGGTCTACAAACCACCAGGTCAGCTGGGGTCCTTTCACAAGGAGCTTCAGGTGCGGGCATCAGCGCTTTGTTTGAAGACAGAACACTGTATTGTGTTGGGGGACTTTAATATTCATATGGACGTGGGGACGGATAGTGACACGATTAAAATCAATGATGTCACCTTATCTTATCTTATCTTATAGAACCTGCACGCACGCTACCGCTTCTGTTAACTTTTTAACCTTATCTTTATTTTAATTTTAAATCGCCATAACCTGGCTTTTGGTCACGCTTCGCGCTAGTGCTGTAATTTGCGCAGACGCGCCTGTGTTTGGAGGGGAAAACTAGCGAGGCTTACTTGCACGATAATTTGTGGAAAACCCACCCACATTTGTGGGATTTAGTCAGTGGGGCTACTTTGAGGCTCGGGAGGCATACATCGCAGCGCTAGCCGCCATCTTGGGTGAGTGGGTTGGGAAAGTGGGCCGGTGACTAGGCGCCATCTTGGTTGGCGGGCTAGACGATCGCATAGCGGTCTCCAGCGCTCTGCTTCCGCATCTTGGCATTTAAGGTGAGCCCTTACTTCAGCAGGTAGATCTTATAGAACCTGCACACACGCTACTGCTTCTGTTAACTTTTTAACGTTATCTTTATTTTAATTTTAAATCGCCATATCCTGGCTTTTGGTCACGCTTCGCGCTAGTGCTGTAATTTGCGCAGACGCGCCTGTGTTTGGAGGGGAAAACTAGAGAGGTTTACTTGCACGATAATTTGTGAAAAACCCACCCACATTTGTGGGATTTAGTCAGTGGGGCTACTTTGAGGCTCGGGGGCATACATCGCGGCGCTAGCCGCCTTCTTGGGTGAGTGGGTTGGGAAAGTGGGCCGGTGACTAGGCGTCATCTTGGTTGGCGGGCTAGACGATCGCATAGGCGGTCTCCCGCGCTCTGCTACAGCATCTTGGCATTTAAGGTGAGCCCTTACTTCAGCAGGTAGATCTTATAGAACCTGCACACACGCTACCGCTTCTGTTAACTTTTTAACCTTATCTTTATTTTAATTTTAAATCGCCATAACCTGGCTTTTGGTCACGCTTCGCGCTAGTGCTGTAATTTGCGCAGACGCGCCTGTGTTTGGAGGGGAAAACTAGAGCGGCTTACTTGCACGATAATTTGTGGAAAACCCACCCACATTTGTGGGATTTAGTCAGTGGGGCTACTTTGAGGCTCGGGAGGCATACATCGCGGCGCTAGCCGCCATCTTGGGTGAGTGGGTTGGGAAAGTGGGCCGGTGACTAGGCGCCATCTTGGTTGGCGGGCTAGACGATCGCATAGGCGGTCTCCCGCGCTCTGCTTCCGCATCTTGGCATTTAATGTGAGCCCTTACTTCAGCAGGTAGATCTTATAGAACCTGCACGCACGCTACCGCTTCTGTTAACTTTTTAACCTTATCTTTATTTTAATTTTAAATCGCCATAACCTGGCTTTTGGTCACGCTTCGCGCTAGTGCTGTAATTTGCGCAGACGCGCCTGTGTTTGGAGGGGAAAACTAGAGAGGCTTACTTGCACGATAATTTGTGGAAAACCCACCCACATTTGTGGGATTTAGTCAGTGGGGCTACTTTGAGGCTCGGGAGGCATACATCGCGGCGCTAGCCGCCATCTTGGGTGAGTGGGTTGGGAAAGTGGGCCGGTGACTAGGCGCCATCTTGGTTGGCGGGCTAGACGATCGCATAGGCGGTCTCCCGCGCTTCACGGTGATAAATAACTATGGAGGACCCAGCGCGCAGCGTTGGCGCGCAGCGGGCGCGTCGTAGGCGCGCCGGAGGTGCGCCAGAGGTAAGCCCGTTTGCACCCGTTTGCGCACAGGACGCGCTGGCTGCTGGAAATGCTGCCTCGGTCCCCCTCATGCCCCTAACTCATACTATAGAAGATCTACTAGTCCCGTCCCCTGTTGTCACGGGAGAAACTCTTCCTTCTGTTACTGCCGGAATCCTCAATTCTCTGGTCTGCGGCCTGCTGAATGTGCGATCTTTATGCAGGCATCATACAGAGATAGCGCTACTCATAGAACAACATGAGTTAGACGTCTTATTCATGACTGAAACATGGACGAGGACAGATAGCGGTATAGAACTGGGACAAGCCTGCCCCCCAGGATACAAGATTAGACATAACTAAGGGTGGGCGGGCGGCTACGCTCCGTGCACGGAGTGTGCGTAGTGCCGGCTTCTACGCATTTTGCGTAGCAGGCGTAGAATCCGGCACTACGCACGCTCCGCAGACGGAGCGTATCTGGCCGCCACACGCCTCCCTCCCGCCCTCCCTAAATACTTTAAATTAGGAGTGTAAAAGAATTAAAAGGCACTTACCTTGCCCGCCGCTGCCCGCCGCGTCCCCGGGGCTCGCTATCTCCATTCTGCCGTCTTGTGTACTAATGCGCATGCGCGGGCGGCCGCGCATGCGCATTTCTCACGAAAAAATGTACACAAGACGGCAGCAATGAAGATAGCGAGCCCCGGGGGCGCGGCGGGCAGCGGCGGGCAAGGTAAGTGCCTTTTAATTCTTTTACACTTTTAATTTAAAGTATTTAGGGAGGGCGGGAGGGAGGCCTGCGGTGCGTAGTGGGGCTACGCGGAGTGCGGAGGTGGGCGTAGTTTCTCGCCCACTTCACGTAGCTCCGCGAAGCCCCACTACGCCCACTACGCCCAGGGTTAGACATAACCCTCGTGTTGGGGCTAGAGGAGGAGGTGTAGGACTGATTTATAGGGACTCACTGGACTTCTCCCAGTTTGAAATCAAGCAAATCAAGGATTATGAACTGATGGGGTTCTCTCTGAAGGGACAGGGTGGGGTACTATTAACTGGTCTCCTGTGTTATAGACCTCCGGCTGGCGGTACATCGGCTGTGTCCGACCTTACCGATCTAATGTATGACCTTTCCAACTCCCATGCCAGACTGATGGTACTGGGGGATTTTAATATGTGGCCAGATGGACCCACAGACTCAGCCTTTACATATCTCACACAGGCCTGTCGCAATATCAAACTAGAGCAGTTGGTTCTTTCTAAGACTCATCAGATGGGACATGTTTTGGATTAGGTCTTTGCTGACGCTGGCTAGGTAAAGGTTAGCAATATCCTTCCGCAGTGCTGGACGGACCACGCCCTAGTCCTCTTTTCGGTGGCTCTCCCGACGGGCTGCTCTAAAACTAGTAACACAGGAATGGCCAGGACAGGGAGACAATGGTCCAGGGTTCTGAGAGGCGCAATCTTTCCAAATCTGCTTGCTGAAGCTTTTCAGCTGGCAGACAACGCGGATGAAAGCTATAACGCGCTCAAAAACTGCCATGCCATGGTTTTCAAGGGAACTTCTTCAACTCAAACAGCAGTGCAAACAGGCGGAGCGGAGATGGAGGAGACATTATCTGGCATCGGATAAGATTCTCTTCAAACAGGAACGGGCAGCCTACAAAGCACAGATTAAGTGTGCAAAAGCGAGGTTTCTGGAGGAAACTTTACTGTCAGCCTCGAACAAAGCACAAGCTTTGTTTAAAATTGTCAACGAGCTGTCACGACCGGCCCGCGCTACCACCGCTATCCCAGCCTCTCAGCTACTATGCGATTCATTGGCCAAGGCCTTTGAAGACAAGATCACGACCATCCTGAGCAACCTAAATCCCACGACACCTGGGGCTGCTCATCCTCCTACATCGGAGTTGGAGGCTGGGAAAGCCAGGCTGAAAAGTTTGCCTCTCCCGTCTTTTGCAGAGTTTGTTGTCCTAGCGGATAGTGTATCCTCTGGGTCCCCCCTTGATGTACTTCCGCACAAACTCTGGAAAGTCTTTCGGGAAGAGCTGTACCCTCCTCTCCACGCAATTTGCTGCCAATCTCTTGGCTCCGCCCAGTTCCCGGACAGCTGGAAATTAGCAGTTGTTTCTCCATTACTGAAGAAAGAATCACTGGATCCCTTATGCCCCGCTAATTACAGACCCATATCATTACTTCCCTTTCCGATTAAGATCCTGGAAAAACTGGTCACAAGACACCTGTCGAGTTTTTTGGAAGTTAATGAATGTCTGGACGCGGCGCAGTTTGGTTTCAGAACAGCGCATGAAACCGAATCAGCCTTGGTGACTGTCTTGAGTGACCTTCGTTCGCGTGCCGACTATGGACGAGCAGCCTTTTTAGTGCTGCTCGACATGTCGGCAGCGTTCGATACGGTCAGTCATGCTATCCTGACCAGGAGACTGGAGGAGGTTGGGGTGACGGGCCTGGCCCGGGATTGGCTTGTTTCATACCTGGCCAATAGACATCAGGTGGTTGCCCTGCCCCCCTTTAAGTCCACCGTTAAAAGGGTTGGTCAGGGAGTACCCCAGGGCTCGGCCATCAACCCTATTCTTTTTAATCTGTACCTCCACCCCCTGGTCAAGCTAATCAAATCATTTGGCATTTCAGTCACCAATTACGCTGACGACACCCAGCTTATTTTCTCCTTCGAAGGGGAGAATGCGGTGTCCCTGGAGACCTTTCATAATTGCATGGTCACCACGGCAACATGGCTGAGTAACAACTCGCTGCAATTTAACAGCTCTAAGACAGAGGTGTTACACTGCTCAGTGGACCGGGTCCCTCGATCTCTACCACAGGACTTCTGGCCCCCCTCTTTTCAGGGCACGGCGGCAGCAGCTACCTCGGTCCGGAATTTGGGAGTGACAATGGAACCAAGTCTTCAACTGGACGGTTTCATTGACAAAACAGTATCCACATGTATGGGCCTGTTGCGTTCTCTCAGGAAGATTCTTCCTCTGCTCCCTGTCAATGCTAGATCAGAAGTAGTGCGCAGCATCATTCTAAGCAGTCTGGACTACTGCAATGCACTACTTCTGGGGGCACCTGCTATGGCGATAGGTAAGCTACAAAGAGTGCAGAATTTCGCGGCTAAGCTAGCACTTTCTCGCCGCCGTTCTGACTCATCTTCTGCAGCTCTTAGAGACTTGCATTGGCTCCCTATCCCTCAACGGATCGAATTCAAGGCGCTATGTCTGGTCTTCCGGGCTCTGCATGGCTCGGGACCGCTGCCCTTACAGGAGATGTTCACTTGGTACACCCCCGCAAGAGCTCTCTGTTCTGCCTCTGCCTATTTGGCGGTTGTTCCTAAGATCCGAAGAAAGCGAATGGGTGGCCGTTCGTTTGGTTTCACGGCATCCAAGCTGTGGAACAATCTGCCACCGTCGCTCAGATGCTCAGGAGACCTCCTTTCTTTTAAAAAACTATTAAAAACTCATTTATTTCCTAGGTTAGGATAACTGCTCCATGATCCTTCTTTTATCGTGTTTCAGGACCTGTTTGATCTCAGCGCCAGGATGCCCGTCGGGTGACAGTATGCGCTTTATAAGTGTGTTATACATACATACATACACCTCCCCCCTGGGCCTTATCCCCCAACTGGCCGTTCCGACTCATAACAGGGGCCACACCCTTGATCAGGTGTTTTCCACCACTCCACTTGATATGGCCAGCCCTGTCCCTGTCCTTTGGTCGGACCATTTTCTGATCAGGTTTCAGATTGTGGGTATTAGCAAATTACCTTCTACCACGTCGAGTTATCCTAGGCAGGCTGGTCAGGCATATCATCGGGTGACCCCTGAAAGTCTTGCTCAGGCCTGCTTGGTTCATCCCTGCCCTCTATCAGGAGACCTTGAGAGGGATCTCGATTTGCTGCAGGAGTGGCTAGTGGAGCGATTAGATGAATTAGCTCCTGAGATTGTTCCCCGGAAAACCTCTAGACGGACCTCCGCTCCTTGGTTTACTGAGGCATTGGCGCTGTCACGGGCGCAACTGCAAGTTAGCAGAAAGGCTCTGGCGCCAGCAGTATGATCCTGGGGCCAAGGTGGCCTATAGGGCCGCCATCGAGGTCTATCATGCCGACATCTTGATCGAAAAGAAGAATTATTTCTCTGCGAGAATTGAGACTGCTTCAAGTTCCTGCAGGGAAATTTTTACTATCGTGAAAGAGTTTATAACTCCTAAGGTCAGTGCGTCGCACCATGAGTTCTCCGAGCCGTGGGTGATCTCACTAGCTAGCTTTTTCACCACTAAGATCAAGCGGATTCAGGACTCTTTTCCATCTTTGGGCCCGAGTGATGTCACTATCCAGGGGGATCAGTTGAATTTGACAGCTGGATCTGAACCCTATCTCCTGGAGTTTCCATCGCTCTTTGACTCCGCTTCTTTGGATTTCCTGACCAAGCTCAAGTCTGGTTCACCTTTTGACCCTTGCTCTGCTAAATTCCTGGCTAGGGTAGTGGAGGTTCTGAACCCGCTGATCAATCCCATCCTTAATTCGTCACTGACTAGTGGCGTGGTTCCCGCGGCTTGGAAGCAGGCGATGGTTGTCCCGCTCCTCAAAAAGTCGGGTCTAGACCCTGAACTACATGCCAATTAAAGGCCGATTTCTCTCCAGCCTGCCCTTGCAAAGATAGTAAAAAAGCATGTGCATACTGTACTTTCTACTTTCCTTGAAACCCATAGCCTGCTGCACTCCACCCAGTCTGGCTTTCGGTCCAACCTAAGCACCAAAACTGCACTATTGGAGGTTATTGAGGCCATCAAGGAAGTGCTGGATGCAGGAGGAAGGGCCATGCTTGTAATGTTAGACCTGTCGGCAGCTTTCGACACCGTCCCTCATGAGGGTCTGCTCAGGGGGGGCGTGGCTTGGACGCCGATGGCGATGGTCGCCTGAGAGCTCGGCTCCGGGACTGAGCCCGTGTTGATTCTGCAGATCGGAGTCCGCGGGGCACCCTAGTCTCCGCAAACCGATGATCGGACCGAGTGGGACCTGCTGCGGCACCCGGTGCAACTCGTAAACAAGCTGTCCCGGCGAAAAACCGTAGTTTGGGGACCCGCGGAGTGAGACCCAAGATGGCGCTCGGACCTTCTCGTCTTCTTGGCCGGGACCCTCAATCCGGCGGAGCATCGTTGGGCACGGCGCACCCCCCACCTCCTATCTCCCTATGATGTGATGGACTGGGTGTCGCTTTGATCAGTACTAGAGCACGGTGACCGATCCTGGTCGGCCGGGAGACCGAACTATCGTGGTCCTCAGAACACGGACATCTGGCGGCCCTGCGTGTGGATCCAACCCCCTGCGCCGCACCCGGCTGCACCCCGCAGAGTGCCTGAACCCCATGGGCAGCACGGCGCCTTGGCGCCACAGAATCACCGGGGGTGTTGGTGATTCTCGTTCCAGATCCTCATCGGCCAAGCGGGCCTGCCCGACCTGGCGCCGATTGTCCCCGCCTCCTCCTCAGTGCCCATCGGCGATGCGGTGGTGGCGCGGCCCGAGGTTGCGGAAGACCAACAGGTCCTGGAGACCGGGATCGTCGACCCTCGGCTCAACGACAACCTGCTGAGAGAGACATAGTCGACGCCCGCATTCGGAGGTGCCTTTGATTGACTCCTGCGCCATGGGAAAGCCGAGAGGACCCAAGGGGACCACCCCGGCTGCCTCGGATTCGGAGGCGCCGGACAAAGATGATCGTGGAGAACCGGAGAGCTCTGGTAGCCCTCACTTGCAACAACAATTCGACCGGGTCCTAGAGGCGATCGCGACTACGCGCTCGGCCCTCCAGCAGGACATTGCCCAGGTTGCGACGAGCCTGGGCCTCCTTAGAGCGGACCATGGCAAGCTCTCGGACAGAGTCAAGGAAGTGGAGGGCTCAGTAAAGACCTTGGAGCCGGCACAGAAGACCCTGGCCGCGACGGTGAAGGATGCCCTGTCCCGGATTGAGGCCCTGGAGCGGCGAGCGGAGGATGCGGAGGGACGCAATAGGCGGAATAACATTCGATTGGTGGGCCTGCCGGAAAAGATTGAAGATGGCGATATGGTGGCCTACTTGGAAGCCTGGCTCCGGGACACAGTGGCCCCGGAAGGCCTGTCCTCCTTCTACACCTTGGAGCGAGCACACAGAGTCCCGGCGAGGCCGCCGCAGCAGGGCCGTGCCCCGCGACCGGTGGTAGCTCGTTTGCTGCATTTTCGGGACAGAGACCTCATCCTTAATGCCGCCAGACACAATGGCCCTTACAAGGTGGAGAATAGCCAGGTGAACATTTTCCCGGACTACACGTATGAGACCCAGCGCAGACGGTACTCTTTCCTGGCGATCAAGCGCGAACTCCGGAGCGAGGGCATCCAATACTCGCTCCTGTTTCCCGCAAGGCTCCGCATAATCGTTGATGACAAGACTCAGTTCTTCGATTCCCCGGAGGACGTCTGTAGCTGGCTCGAACTCTATAGGGCTGGTAAAGATGGTTTCAGCTCGTCATCTCAGTTGGCAGTAGAACCTGGACAGCGACGGCGGTCCAAAAGGATTCGGAGTCGCCGTGGGCAGACAGGCAGACCTTCGACTGTGGAGACGTCGGCGGAGCGGAAGGGAGTGTTGGAGGTGTTGTCTACGCTATCTGGTTCACGAGATGGCCCCATTATGGAGGAGACGGACCTTGGAGACGAGGGGGCACCAACAGACTCGGAGGAATCGGTGACCGACAGTGTCCACACGCCGGTGATCACGCCAAACTCGGCTGAGGACATTTTGGATGGACAGGGATGACGGGGTGAGCTACTTCCATTTGGGTGGGTGTCCGCAGCGGGGGTGGCAGGGGTAGACGATTGCTCGTGAACTCCGGTGGGAATAGGGGTGGGGTGCCCTGCTCATGACATAGCTTTTTGTTCCGGGCTCACTCTAGTCTCGGCAGCCCGAGAGTCGAGGGCCCAATGCCGGCGCCCAGCCCGCACCTAGCCCTTAAGGCCTTCCTGTGGTGGCGACTGCAGGATTAGTTTGGGACTGTGGGATTGTTGGGAATATGGTTTGGATGGGAACTAGATAGTACTATTTGGGTCCTGTTCTGGGGAGGGTGGGCAGGGGTTTGGTTCGGACGGGAGTTGGGGTTTTTTGGTTGGGGAAAATGGCCGCCATCAGTGTTGGGTTGACTGTTGCTCTCTCTTTGTTGGGACCGAGGTGGAGGGACCCAGCACGAACGATATGGGACAATGGCTGATGTTGCTAATGTGAAATGCATCACTTGGAATGTACGGGGCTTCACACTATGTCTAGACGTCACAAAGTCCACGCTTATTTAGTGCGTAGAGGGGTGCAAATGGCGCTGCTGCAGGAGACCCATCTCAACAAGGCGGAGGGGGCGGCGCTACAGCGTAGGTGGAGAGGGCAGGTCTTCTACACTTCGTACTCAGCGTATGCCAGGGGGGCGCTGATTTGGATCAGAGCTGGGGTTCCTTTTCAGGTTACGAAATCAGTGGTGGATCCAGAGGGTCGCTATGTGGCCATCTCAGGCACACTGGGGGGGAGGGACCTGAACGTTTGCTGTGTTTATGCGCCTAATGTGGACCAGCTTGCCTTCCTTTCCAGGTTATCGGGCTCGTTGGCCCACTTCTTCTCTGGGCCCCTCCTGCTCGGAGGGGATTTTAATTCAATAGTGGACGTGGAGGCCGACCGCTCGCACCCCCCCTCCCTGACTCTCCGGTTCACCGTGTGGCTAAAGGTAGGAGGGAATGGCAAATGCACTGGGGACTTACGGACATCTGGCGGGCACAGCACCCCGACACTAGGGACTACTCCTACTTCTCGGGCCTGCACGAGTTGCACGTCCGTCTGGATGGGTTTCTGGGCTCGGCGGAGTTGGCTTCCGCAGCGATCCGTTCTGAATATCTGACCAGGACTATCTCAGACCATAACCCTCTCCTGCTGGACCTTCGCTGGTTTCCCGGGGTTCCCGCTGTGCCCACCTGGAAAATGCGCCCGGAGATCTTGGAGGACTCAGTCTTTAAGGCGGACCTAGAGGATAAAATCTCGGAATATTTCGCGTCCAATGGGGGTACTGCGGGATCGAGGGCGCTGGAATGGGATGCCTTCAAGATGGTGGTCAGGGGCTACTGCATTTCTAAAAAGGTGGGCATGCGGCGAATCATCCTTGATGACTTGGCAGTGGCTGATCGGAAACTCTGTGAGTTGGAACTCCTCCGCCCCGGGCGTCCTGATCTTCAGGAGCGCACGGCAGCGGCGAAGGCGGCGGTGGCGGCGGAGGTCAAGCGGTTGCGCTGTTTCGACTATAAGGCCTATATTACTAGGTCGCTGGCGGAGGGGGACAGATCGAGCACGTTGCTGGCGTGGTTAGCTAACCCCACACGCCAGACCTCTCTAACGACGTCCATGCGCACGGCGGAAGGGACCGAAGTACACACTCAGCCTGAGATCTTGAGTTGTTACCTGCGCTACTATGAACGCTTGTATCGCAGTCGCTCCGCCGGGGACCCCGACCTGATTGAAGACTACCTGCGACCCCTGGAGCTCCCGACGGTGGAACCGGACGTAGCGAAAGCTCTGGGCTCCGACAACGAACTGGGGGAAATTCGCAGCGCCATTAAAAAGATGGCGAGGAATAAGACCCCGGGCCTAGACGGCCTTCCGATTGAATTTTATTCCGCCTACGCTGACCTCCTGGCGCCTAGGCTGCTGATAGTTTACAGAGAGGTGAAACGGCTGGGCCGACTCCCCGGCTCGATGTGCGAGGCCTTAGTGGTTCCCCTCCTCAAACCAGGAAGGGATTCGTCCGACCCGGCGTCCTACCGTCCTTTATCGATGTTGACGGTCGATTATAAGATACTGAGCAGCATACTAGCATCGAGGTTGCTTGGTCACATGCGTTCTCTGGTCCATGAGGACCAGGCCGGATTCATTCCCAAGCGAAACACAACCATGAACATCCGCAGGCTGTTCCGTTTGCTAGGAGACCCACTTGTGGACGCCCCATGCCCGGTAGTCCTTTCAGTGGATTTGGAGAAGGCCTTTGACAGCCTGGAATGGGACTACCTGCGCAATGTGCTGCTACGGTTCGGCCTAGGAGAAGGCTTTGTTAGGTGGACTACAGTACTATATGCCTCGGCGTCGGCCAGGGTGCGGGCAGGTCCGCTGATCTCCTCGCAATACCCGGTGGAGAGAGGCACGAGGCAGGGTTGTTCACTATCCCCGCTTCTCTTCGCGTTAGCGGTGGAGCCACTGGCGCTGCTGCTCCGATCGGGGGCTCACTTTAACGGTTTACGGACACCATCGGGCCCACAGTATGTCTCGCTGTACGCTGATGACCTGTTGCTTTTCCTTGAGGACCCGGTTGCTGCCCTGAATGGGGCTGCATCGGCGCTCACGGCATTTGGGGAGATCTCGGGCCTTCGGGTGAATTGGGCCAAGACCTGTCTGTTCCCGGTTCGCAGGGGAACGCCCAGCCCCGACATCAGCAGGGAGATTAGGTGGGAGCCTGACTGCTTTAAGTACCTAGGGGTGTACGTCTACCACGACCCGACTGACCTCCTGGATCGGAACATAGCTCGCAGCACCCGCGCGCTGCATGGTAGCATGAACTTCTGGGCTACTCTGCCGCTCTCGGTGGCGGGGCGGATCGCCCTGCTCAAAATGGTGGCGCTCCCCCGGCTGCTATACTATTTCCGTGCGCTGCCGATTTGGATCCCGCCGGCCACTTTTCGCCTGTTACGATCAATGGTGGTGGGATTCCTCTGGGGTTCGGGCCGCCGGAGAGTGGCCCTCAAGACCCTGACGAGGCCGAAAGCTGAGGGTGGTCTAGCGGTGCCAGACTTTGAGAAATACTACTTGGCAGCGCAGCTACAGACCTTCACCCAGGAGGTCGCCAGAGAGTTCCGAGGCCCAGAAACCGGGAGGGGCACAGGGATGGCTAGGCATGTTCTCTCCTTCATCGCGCTGCGACAACGTCTGGCCTTGCAGGACCTAACGCTCGAAGAGAGGACCATTCGACTGTGCTGGAACCGTGCCCACGCCCGGGGACAGTCGCGGTTGCCATATGCACCCGAACTGCCTCTGGGTATGTTGACGGCCCTGCCTCACGGCGGTGACTGGTCACGTCTGGCGGACTGGGAGGATGCAGGTCTGCAGCTGGTGGGTGACCTCTTCGAAGACGGGGTGCTACTGCCCTTTCGGGAGCTCATTGACCGCTTCGATGTTCCTCGTGGCGACTTTCTTTTGCACACGGCCTTGGTCCGGGCGATTCAGGCGCACTGGAAAAACGGACTGGAGGAACCTCCTACATCTCAGGTGTGCCAGTATGTTATGATGTCCGCAGGAACGGTCAAGGCGGTCACTTGCCTGTATGGCAGACTGATCAACGAGGGGCTGACCCCCCTCACCACCTTAAGAACCCGCTGGGAGGCGGACATAGGGAAGGAGATCCCGGAGACGACCTGGTCACAACTCATGGGGCGGGCCTGGAAGGGCACGCGCCACGCTCGCTTTCAATTGGTCCACTTCTATGTACTCCATAGGGCATATTTGACCCCGGCGAAGATCCAACAATACTTTGCCACGGACTCTGCGGACCGCCCCAGGTGCCGTGCGCCTGGAGCAGACCTCCTCCACATGTTGTGGTCTTGCCCGGGGTTGTCCTCCTATTGGCTTGAAGTGGGGGATACTCTGAAGGAGGTAACGGGGCGGTCCTTATCGGTTGACGCGGCGGTCGGGCTCCTACACTGGTTTCCGCATACCCCCAAAAATAGAATCTCTAGTAAATTTATCGATCTAGGGCTTCTCCTTGCCAAGCGGGAGGTGACCAGGAACTGGAAGGCAAGGGTTGGTCCAACGGGGGTTCGATGGCACAGCGAACTTTTGAAGTGGGCGGCGGGGGAAAGCACGCTGCGATACCAGCTAGCTAGGAGACAACACAACGCGAAGGCGCAGGAGGCAGCGCTAGAATGGGAGACATTAGTGCAGGCCCTCAGGGATTATTGCGCTTCCAGCGACTCCGACAGTGAAGATGCAGCTCGGCCCGAGTCCCGATAGGCGATTGTACTCTACATGTCTGTAGCATTTCCAGGGTTTCTCCCACGGATCCTCCTATGTCTATTTCCGTACACTGATGGCGGGGTTGGGGGGGGGTCATGCCTAGTTAATAGTTCCTTTTGGGGGGGGGGTTTCTTTTGCCTTTTTGTAGGATGGTTTGGAAAAGCAGATGACGGACTGTGGATCATTTGGACCGGCTTCGACCTCCTATTGAGTCCCCACTGGTAATCGCCGCCCGACCCTCGGGTTGTGGGCTGAATGGCTGTGTAATAGAATGTCTTGCCGAGGGGAGATAGGATGTGTTATACTTTTTCCAATTGAACTTATAATGCTGGTCCACTTTGTAAAATTTTTACTAATTCCTGCAATAAAAATATATTTCAAAAAAAAAAAAAATGAGGGTCTGCTCAGCAGGCTCCATAAGATCGACCTGAGGGGGACGGTGTTGAGCTGGTTTCGATCTTATCTAGCTGGTCGCTGGCAGGTGGTCTGGGCCCCTCCATACTCAGCCGAAGTACCGCCTCTGGAAGTTGGAGTCCCGCAGGGCTCAGTGTTGAGCCTGATTCTTTTTAATATCTTTATGACCCCTCTGGCAGTGCTGGCAGAGTCCTTCGGGGCTCAGATCGTGTCATACGCCGATGACACCCCGCTCCTTTTCACTTGTGGGAAGGGGGCTGAGTTTGACGGAGAGAGCATCCATGGGTGTCTTGGGGCTGTTTTTGAATGGTTTCAGAAAAACAGCCTCAAGTGCAACCCAGATAAATCGGAGGTGCTCTTCTTCAGGTGTCAGTCTGACCCTAGCTGGCAGGATTGGTGGCCGGTAAATATGTTCCCTCCCGCTTCTTCTTCTTTGGTGGCCAAGAACCTGGGGGTCAAGATTGACAACAGCTTGTTGCTTAAGTCCCAGATTCTTGGATTAGCCGGCACGTGTTATGGCCTCCTTAAAATGTTACGCAAGTTCCTTCCCCTGATCCCACTGGCGCATAGGAAGACTACAGTCCAGGCCCTTATTGGGTCAAGGCTGGACTATTTGAATGTTTTATAATGGTTTACCCGAATACCTACTCCAAAAACTTCAGGTGGTCCAAAACTCGGCGGCACGCGCCATTTTTAACCTGCATCGCCGAGCGAGAGCCTCGGACCTTTTACATTCTCTACATTGGCTGCCTATTTGGAAGCAGATTGTTTTTAAAGCACTTACGCTGGCACATAAGGCACTCCATGCTGTGGGAGCCGAATATATTCAGAAACAACTTGCATTCTACAAACCAACTAGATCTTTAAGATCGGAATCTCTTGGTTTGGCCGTTGTCCCTGTTGTCAAGAAGGCAAGGGTGGGGAAACGCTCCTTTAAACGCTTGGCGCCTCAGCTATGGAATACCCTGCCTCTGTCACGCCGCAGTACATCGAATCTGTTGGCCTTTAGAAAGGGTCTGAAGACGTGGCTTTATGAACAGTAACTTACTTGCTTGTTTCTCCCTTTTGCCTGCCCTCTGTAGTCTGTTGTGGGTCAGAAAGCGCCAGGACACTCCTCGGAGTAGCCGAGCACTATATAAGTCACCCATAACATTAACATTAACATGAACATTGACTTGCTTCTAAGCAAGCTGAGGTCAGGGTCTCCCTTTGATCCCTGTCCCCTTAAAGCCCTGAAGGAGTGCAGAGACACCCTATTGCCCCCGCTCTTAGACATCATGAACAGAGCAATGAGGGATGGTATTTTTCCCGACCAATGGAAGAGTGCTGTAGTTAAGCCCCTCCTTAAGAAGCCCACACTAGACCTTGATGTGCTCAAGAACTTCTGCCCTATTTCCTTGCTCCCAGCCCCTGCCAAGATGCTGGAGTCCCATCTAAACAAGCATCTGGCGGCGTTCTTGGACAACTCGGGACAGTTAGATCAATCCCAACACGGCTTCAGGAGGGCTCACAGCACGGAGGCGGCCCTGACGATTGTGCTTGATGACATCCGCACTGAGGTCGACCAGGGCCATACCTCCCTGTTGATTCTTTTAGATCTGACAGCCGCCTTCGATACCCTGTCTCCCTCTGTGCTAACATCTCGTCTGAGGGAAATAGGGGTAGATGGCGTGGCCTTGAGCCTTCTGGCTTCTTTTCTGAATCAGAGGGAGCAAAGGGTTAAGCTAGGAGACTTTCTATCTCCTCCCACTCCTGTGCAATGTGGGGTCTCCAAGGGTCGGCATTAAGTCCGACCCTGTTTAACATCTATGTGGCCCAACTTGCCAGGTTGGTGAGATCATTTGGGATGGAGATAGTCTCCTATGCGGATGACACACAGATCTTGGTGTCCCTCCCTTGTTCGGTGCACGCCCCTATTCATCACTTTAGAAGATGTATGGAGGGGGTTGCTGAGTGGATGATTAACAACTCACTCAAACTGAATGGAGAGAAGACAGAAGTTCTGGTCTTTGGTGGCAATGTTAACATCTGGACGGCCGAATGGTGGCCTCCTTCGCTGGGAACCTACCCTACTCCTACAGAGTCTGCTAAGAACCTGGGAGTAATCATGGACCTTGATCTTTCAATGGCACAGCAGGTCAATAGAACAGTAGCTACCTGTTGGGGCATCATTAAAGTACTTCGCAAAATCAAGCACTACTTGTCCCCACAGGCTCGTAAGCAGGTCGTTGTTGCATTGGTGGCCTCGCGACTTGATTTTTGTAATGCTCTCTACGCAGGGGCTAACAAAGGTCTCTTGCAGCGCCTCCAGACAGTACAGAATGCTCCTAGACTATCCTTCACCCCGGCGGCCAGGAAAACCCTACACTGGCTCCCTATTGAGTCTAGGATTGCCTTTAAGACCCTCTGTCTAACCTACGGGGCGCTCACTGGTAAGGGGGCTGAGGGCGTGAGGAAATTGCTGCATCCTTACGCTCCGGAGAGAGCTCTCCGATCTTCAACCAAGAATCTGCTGGTGGTTCCCCGCGTTCGCAGAACCAAATGGGGTGGGAGGGCATTTTCAGCTGTAGACCCTAAACTGTGGAATGGTCTGCCGCATGGAATTAAAACCCAGCCATCAGTCCAGAACTTTCGGAAAGCCCTGAAAACGTTGGCTTTTCTCCAAGGCGTATCCGTAGTGCTTGTTATCTGACTACTTTTGATATTGTTCTTTAGGCGCCTTGATGCCTCTGGGCTTAGTTGCGCAATATAAGACCTATTCCATTCCATTCCTCTGGATCCATAGGGGAAGTGCTGATAGTAAGGGGCAGGGCTCATATCTCCTCTCCATAAACCTTATTACAAATGCACTGCCGCTCCTTAATCATTTGGTGCCTCCCCTCAGATACATCTGAAGGATCCATGCTTGCCTTGCTAGTGCCATCACTTCTGAAATATTTTAACCTGTGCTTCCCAGATTGTTTAATACTGTGCTTCCCAGATTGTGTAATACTTAGCCCTATTGCAGGCTTTTAGATGTCAGAAGTCCCAATGATAATCTCTATGATTTTGCAAAACTCAGGGGCAGATTTATGAGCCCCTTGCGCCTCATCTGCGCTGCTGTTGCCTCACTTCTGTGACACAGCGGCAGCGAAAACCATGCGCCATGTTGCACCATATTTACAACGTGTCACATCTAGGGAGATGCGTCATGTTGTAAAACCCTGCGCCACATGAAAACTGCATCATGTTTCATGTAGGCATTCCCACGCGGGGAGAGGCGTTCCATCGCAGGAACACCTCAGAAAAGTGCCTGAGTGAAATCACTCAGTCACTTTTCAGATGCCACTGCGCCAAAACCTTGCGCCTGCTTGAAGCAGGCGTAAGGTGTGATGCACCTTGTTGAGGATAGGCAAGGTTGGAACAGTGCTGGAGTTGCGTTGAGCCCGCAACACAACTCCAACGCTGCGCCAACCTTACGCCGGCAGATGCGACACGCATCTGTTTATCTTTGCGCTATGATGCGCTGCATTGTAAATGCGGCGCATCTGTGGTGGCACAAGGGTAAACTTGCGTCACACATCTTTCCTGCGGCATCCCCGCTGATTTGCAGGGATGCACCAGGAAACATAAATCTGCCCCTCTGTCTTTCCGAACGCATTTATGACTAGGTTGTATTTTCTTAATTACTTTTTAGGAGCACTTGATACTTTTGGTAAGGGGCCTTATAGACATACTGTATTTGTAATATTGCCTCTTTTTTACCTTACCATGACGCACTTAACCTTAATAATTGTATACATTTTCTGTGGTTCAGTTCTGTCAACATTCCTTATGTAATATAATAAGTCACCAAGAGCATACAGACATTTCTGCCCAAGTTGTAATGACTTTAATTATTCACAGAATAAACTATATCTGGTGCAGAGACTAAATATCGAATAATAAATATCGACTTACCTGACTATCATTTTAAAAATATCCTGGCTCAAGAATATCGACAGACAAAATATTGTGGTGAAGAATATCAACTTTGGGTAAGTAATATTGATGTAAAAAATATCGAAGTGTTTAATATCGTTGGAAAAAATATAGATGAAAAAACATCGAAGTGTTTTATATCGTTTGCAAAAATATAGATGTTAAAATATTGATTTTGAATTAATGTTATGTATGTTAGTATATATTTTATATGTGTGTGATGCATGTATTATTTGTATAAGATTTGTATTTTTATGAAATGAGTACAATTTTTAGTAGTTATTAAAAAAAATTGTTTGAGTTTTGCATTTTTAGTTCCGTAGTGGGTTGTGGGTTTATAGAGGAATAGTAATAATTAGTTGTTAATTAATTTTAATTAATTAATTGGCAATTATTGATGTTAATTGTGTAAAAATTCTAGGTGTGTTGTGGTGTTTATGGGTGAAAATGGTGGGAAGGGTGGGAAGTAATTTTTTTAATAAATATTAGTTAATTAATTTAAAAAAATGTATTAGTAATTAATGATGGTATTTGTGTACTTCATTTTAGGTGTGTGTTGTGAATATTATAGTGTTAAAGAATGCATATTAAATCAATGTTTATTAATTATTTGTATACATATTAATTTGTCAAATGATTAATAATTATGTTAATTATGGAAATAAATTCAAATGGAAATATTTAGGTTATTTTTTATTGGCGTGGTGTTATAGGCTAGGAAATTAAATAAATTATTATTGTTTTTAAAAAATATATTTTTTTGTTAATGTTTGCTTATTACTCAATAACTCTCCCTCAGCTGACCGAAGAACATAGGCTGTTTCTACATGCAAGTATAACGGAGGAAGAGATCAGAGTACAATGTAATCCCTGATGGGCTTCCAATTGAGGTGTATCTGGGGATGCTGGATAAGGTGGTGTCAGTCTTAAAAAATGTGTCTAATAAAATATATATGCAGGGAGAAGGCACCCCAAGTTCATGGGCGGAAGCAACAGTGACCCTAATCTTAAAATCGAGTAAAGACCCTCAGAAAATTGAGTCCTACAGACCAATATCCCTGTTAAATTCTGATCATAAGGTCTTTGCCGGGATATTGGCAGCAGGGGTGGCTAAAATCATTAAGGCCATAGTGCACCCAGATCAGAGGGAATTCATAACCGGGAGACAGCTAAATGAGCTTACCTTTCAAGTTATAGGGGCAATTGATTTTGTGGTGGATAAGAAGGCCCCTCTCACGATAGTTGCAATAGATGCAGCAAAGGCTTTTGACCAGGTAAACTGGTCATATGGCTAGGAGACTTTACAAATCTTTGGTTTTCCAAGTAATTTTGTGCAGGCTGTGAAATCCCTTTACCTTAACCCTAAAGAAAAAAGTTTAGTCAATGGAGCACTGACGGACTGGTTTAGTATTTCAAGAGGCACTAGGCAGGCGTGTCCTTTGTCACCATTATTATTTAATTTATATATTAAACCCTTAGTCTGTGGCTCAGGGCTGATCCAATTATTAATCCCTTTAAATATGCATAGCTAGAGTTAAAACTTGCCCTGTGTGCGGACGATCTGCTTATGTATACATCTAACCCAGCAGAAGCCATACCTAGGTATGTTTTAGAAGCCAGCAAAATTTGCTAAAGTCTCAGGATATAAAATTTACAAGGATAAGACCGAAATAATGGAATGGAATCAAGCTAATGGAACTCAGGGGGCAAAGATCCAAATGAGATACCTTGGGGTCCACCTAGCCCAGAATTTAGAAGACATACCTAAAATTAACTGGGAGAGGGTCTCCAAAGAGGCGGGTAGTCTTTTAACATGCTGGGAAAACCTCCCTTTAAATATCTACGGGAGGGTCAACCTCGTTAAAATTATAATTCTGCCTAAAATAACTTTCTTGTATAGCTCGGTTCCATTAACTTTTAGCATAAGTGATATCGCTAAATTACAGGGTAAAATTGGCTCTTTCATATGGGCGACTAAAAGTCCCAGAATTGCATGGAAAAAGCTTAGGAGAGGTCTTAATATGGGAGGCCTAGCTTTACCAGACCTACTCACTTATTGTTACGCATTTAATTTTAAAAAATTTAGAATTTTGGCCAACAAAACTGGTTTATTATTTGATGTAATGGTACAGGACGTTCAGCAGGGGCAGGAGTATTTCCTTTACAAGTTCGGAGATCCTAAGTTCTACAAAAAAGTTAGACTTAAGATTCTGGGAGCAGCATTAAAGAATTGGATGAACATTAGAAGGGTCTGAAAATTCCGTATTATGCAGTACAGGCTCAAAGCGGGGACTCTCCCGGAACTCCCGAATGTCTGCAAGACCAACTCTGTCAACCACTTAAATTGGCCGGTATTAGTTTTTGGGGAGATCTTCTAAAGGACTCGCAGTTGGGAGTCACTATCCAGTTTAACTCGAGGGACACTGACAAGATTTAACTTTTATCAGTTATCCGCTTGGTGGGCAACGCAGACCTGGGGCACGGATGATGCCAACTTGAAATTTGATTCAGCCTCTAGAACAGATATCTGGAAATGGGAAGTTACCTTTTGGTACTGGACCCTTTTGGAAGTCGGTGAAGATGTGGAATCTAAAGTTAGAAAACTCTGGGGTGGTGATTCTGGAGGCAATGAACAGGAAATACGTAAACTTTGGTGTGACTCTATTTCCATGTTGCAGGCAGTAGTTAAACCATCTATATACGGCCCATAGAGTCTATTGGTCTCAAAAGAAACTATCTAGAGCAGCGTTTCCGAAACTGTGGTCCGCGGACCCCCTGGGGTCCGTGACACATTCCCAGGGGGTCCGCAAGAGGCAGTTTTAAAAGCACTGCAAAGTTCCTTGTCTAATTAGCAGTTTTAGAGCAACAATAAAAGTGTCAAAATAACGCCAGTGATTAATGCACCTGCTGGAGAGATGAGAGTTTTGTCCAGTTGCAGCTTTGAGATATCTAACGTAGCACAGAACAGAGGGTGCAAAGAACGTGTACCATGAATTTGAAAAAAAAACAGTGTTTTATGTGCATTGGACAGTGTGTTGCTGCTTTTGTCACAGATGTTTTTGTTACTATGCAGTTCATAAGTGACAATCGTAATCTAGCACACTGACCTATTAACTGTCATCAAAGAACTCCTTGCAAACTGCATAGTACAAGTTAGTAACTTATGTTTTTTCCAAGTCTTTCATTATCCCGCTGCTGCTAAAAAGGTTTATATGGGCAGAAATACATTTTTATTTTTTAAAGTCAATACTAACCACTAGCTGATGTTCTGAATCCCAAGTTTGCGCTTCTCTGGATCAAGCACTCTTTAAAAATGCCTACTAGTATGAATGACATGTGAATCCTACACATTGTAGTACCCTTTGCCTTATATAACATTTTCTATACACTGATTTACACGTATGGTTCATTGTCTCTATATCTATGTGATGTAAAGTGCTCTGACATCCTACAATGGTATGAGAGGTACTATAAAACAAAGGAAATACATGTGACAGAGGGGCTATGGAGAGATGAGAGGCACTGCTGAAGGATGATAATAAGGGAATTATTGAAAACACCCCAACAAAGATTGTCGAATCCTGGTGTATAGTCAGGTCTTAATTTACTATTCGTTAAAAGCCAATACAATCTATACTACTATTATAAAGAGAGAACTTGCACCTTGTGGCCAGGTAAACTCGGGAACCACAGCACCAATCACAACACCCAATACAGCGTTGGAAAGGGCAGTTGCAGCAGAAGGACATAGGCTATGCAGATGCACACCATATACATTTAAAATGTAAAAGAACCGTGCAAGCAAAGTAGTCCCTTGTGGGCGTGTCTGCATTGTGCTGTGGGTGTGTGCTGGGGGCGTGACAATCGCTGGGGACATTCCGTCACGAGTGTTGTTTTTTCTTCCCAGGTTCTATACATTCCTGCTCCCTTTAAATAGTAATTCAGTGGAGGTCCCATTCTCTTAGAACAACCCCAAGCACAGTTATGGGCAAAAATACAACTAAAAGGCCCTGCAAAGCATTATGGGATATGCTTAGCATAATTTTTAGCATTCATGAAAGGGTTTCAATGTTTTTGAATTTTACTCATCAGGGACATCTTGGGACGACGAGGTTAACTGCAGCTTGATGTATAATATTTTAAAAGCTATTGCATTTGCCTCATCAGGGACATCTAGGGACGGCGAGGTGAACTGCAGCTTGATATATAATATTTTTAATGCTATTGCATTTGCATCATCAGGGACATCTAGGGACATGAGGTGAACTGCAGCTTGATGTGTAATATTTTAAATGCAATTGCATTTGCCTCATTAGGGACATCTAGGGACCATGAGGTGAACTGCAGCTTGATGTATAATATTTTAAATGCTATTGCATTTGCCTCTTGGGGTTAACTGGGGAGAACGAAGTGAACTGCAGCTCTTTGTAGAATTATTTGGATACTATAATATTCACTTCCCACTGCTAATCTCATCCCATAATGGTTTGCAGGGGCTTGATCTCAAAATCATCACCTCTCTCACTGCTTGCTGGAAGCTAATTTCACTTTTGTGAAATGACTATATGCATTTTAGCATGTAGAAATACTTGTTATTTTACCTTGAATATATGAGGTTTCTGTTTTAATAATTGGAAATCTAACGGAACGAAATATTGCGGATTTATTGTACCAAGTTTGCGCCAATTCCGCCCACCCCTACTTTAAATACCCCTGCACCCCATAATCATAACCCACCCTTACTCTATAAAATACCCCAACACCCTTAAACACTAACCCATATTAACCCTAAAAATCTACACTGTACCCCAAAACCCAAACTTATTCCTAAACCCTAAAAATACCCCTGTACCCCAAAACCAAAACCTAGCCCTGAACACTATGAATACCCCTGTACTTCAAAACCAAAACATACCCCTGAACCCTAAAAATACCCCTGTACCCCAAAACCCGAACCTACCCCTGAACCCTAAAATACCCCTGTACCCCAAAACCCAAACCTAGCCCATAACCCTTAAAATACCCCTGTACCCCAAAACCCAAACCTAGCCCTGAACCCTTAAAATACCCCTGTACCCCAAAACCCAAACCTACCCCTGAACCCTAAAAATACCCCTATACCCCAAAACCCAAACCTAGCCCTGAACCCTAAAAATACCCCTGTACCCCATAACCCAAAACTATATCTGAACCAATAAAATACCCAAACACCCCAAAACATATACCTCAGTACCCCAAAACATATACCCCTATACCCATACTTGCCTTATCCAAACATTTTTAAAAAACATGCTTTTACCATTCATGCATTTACAACGAAATTCGTTGTAAATGTATGCGTGGTAAAAGCATAAAAAATGTAATGCCATGCGTTATAATGGCATTGCGGAGTCATGGTACTTTCATAATAAAAGTATGCGGAGTGATGGTCTGCGGAAAGAAAGTTGCGGAATAATGGGTGTTTACACTACCCCGGTAAGTACATTGGTGGCACGGCGGCCCACATCTCCAGCAACATACTCATAATTTTTCACCACCGATTTGAAAAATGCACAGGTCTCTCTCATTGATGGCCAGCACCGACATATACTTTTAGACACACCTCCCGCCACAAGTTCTAGAATTGCGAACTTTAGAGCTGGGGAGCTACGTTCGAATCTCAGCATCAGCTCAACATCCTGTGATTCCAGGCAAATTGCTTTGTCTCCCCGTACCTACCACAAATGAATGTGTTCTTCTGTAATGTAAATTGTGCTCATGCCATGATGTCGAGTTCGCGCTATATAATATTGCAAGGAAAAATAAAGTAGGGAAACGGGAGTTCACACACTACTGAATGCGCACTCTTAAGTGCATCAGCAGTGCACTGTGAATCGGAGCGTTTCACAGGCCTGTCACAGTTCAGAAATGCTATCAAAACGAAATCCTACAAAACAATATACTACTGGCCGGCAGCAAATCATACCCGGACAACGTCGGGACGGGCTGCTAGTTTATTATATAATGATAAATGTGTTTTAGACTGCACCAATGTTTCCTAAATTTCTTGGGGGGGGGGAGCCTCCCAAAGCCCCCTTGTAGTGGTCAGGTTCACTCACTGCACTTGGTGTACACCGTATGGCGACTGGTTTGAAAACATTTGCCAGGGCTGCTTTGGGTTTCCAGTCTGACCCTAGCAGGAGCAGGAGCCTCGTACTGCGAAATAAAATCAACCATTTAAAAGTTAGTCACGGAGATGCAGCACCAACTTTCCCATTAAAATGTTTTGTTTTTTGCAAATTATTTGAATATAAAATACTAAGGGGGATATTTACAACAGAAGTGCTGGTGCGTGCTGTTAGCTTCCTTGGCTTAACGGCAAGCTCTGCCACTTCGGAAACACCGGGCTGCACCATATTTACAAGAATATGGTGCAGCCCTGCATTTCCCCCTGTGTTGGTGCTACACTTAGCAGTGTAGCGCCAATGGGGCACCCTTGCACTATGTATGCAGTGGAAGATTGCTTATGTGCAGGAAGGTCCCGCTTCAATCTTGAAATTCAGTTTTCTCACTTCTATGTGTGCTGCTTAATGCAGAATACATGGACGTTACAAAATGGCATTTTTTTAAAATGGTCACCTTGCTGAACATAAACAATCCAAGGCATTTTGCTTTTTCCATGTGTGCTGCACAAAGCAGCAAACATTGAAAGACAAAAACGAGGAGAAATAAAGGATTTCTCCTCGGTTTTCCAAGTTAAGACCTGGTTTTCCCTGGCTTAATTTTGGCACTACCTCCTATTTATGCTGCCCTTGTAAATAGGGGGCAGCGTCAAAATGAATGGGTGTTGCTGTGGAACGCCCACCACAACACCCACACCCACTGCCCCCCCATTTCAGGCATTGTGTGATAGCGGACCTTATTTACAAGGCATCGTTAAGCCATGTTAAGTGGCTTAACGCTGCCTTGTAAATAAGGCAAAGCCTCAATTGCCATGGGAAAGTTGCAAAAAGTGATGTTCCCATGGAGATAGGGACTTCTAAGTATGCCCCTGAAATCCTTAGTAATTTGAGTATTTGTTTTGTGTGCACGCGTGTTTATTTTTTCTGAATTACTGTTTTAATGTTTGAAATTTAAATCATAGAAATTACTTGGGGGTCCCCGGCTTCCAGCGGTGACTCAGTGGTGGTCCTCAGGAGTCAAAAGTTTGGCAACCACTGATCTAGAGCAACCGGGAAGGAGTACAATTGTCCCAGGTGTTAAGTACCCCGCAGCAGATGACATCCATATGTTTGCGGATTGTCCGAGAACTAAGCAGTATTGGACTGAGGTAGAAGATGTGTTGCATCAGCAGGTCGAAGTTAGCCCCGGTGCAATCTTTTTCGGTCTTCCGACCAATTATCGTATGAATGCTCCTGCCTCCAAATTTGTGTTTTATGTAATAATTTGTGCAAGGAGGGAAATTTGTAGGGCATGGAAATCTGGATTCCCTCCGACCTTTGCTGAATGTCTGAAGCATATTATCTATACCAGCGAGTCTGATATGGCTTGCGATAATACAAGTATAAACAAGATTTGGGCGGCTCTAGTGGTCTGGAGGGAGATGTAAAGTTGGTCCTATGATTATGCCAGGGTACTGTCGGTCCAAATTCTCCTCAGTAACATATGGTCTTCCATGAGATGTGAACAGGAGTGGGAAGAGGAAATTGTATTATCTTGTAGGGAGAGCTCCTTTTTACTTTCCATATGCTTTACCCAAGGGTCGGAATCGGATGGCATGGATTGTTTGGAGAGCTTTCTTTAAGGCATGTATGAGGACAAAAAGAAAAAAAAATATTTGCTTATTTTAAATAAATATTTATTCATTTATTTATTTTAGGAAATAGTTCTACCTTTTTGATGTACGTAATTAATATATTTAATGTTAATGTTTAATATATGTAATCAGCTATTTTTAAAATATTGTTTATTTATTTTTATATTGTTTACATTTTTTAAATGCAATTATTAATTTTTGTTTCTCTGCTATCCAACACTTTCCTTACAGCTGCTCTCGCTGGAGTGGGAATTGTCATTTTTACCCTTTTGCTGTCCAACACTTTCCATACTGTTGCACTCACTACAGTGGGAATAGTAATTTTTACCTCTCCACTCTCCTGCACTTTCCCTACTGTTGCACTCACTGGAGTGGGAATAGCCATTTTACCCCTCCACCATCCAGCATGTTCCCTACTGTTGCGTGTACCATGAATTTGGAGAAAAAAAACAGTGTTTTATGTGCATTGGACAGTGTGTTGCTGCTTTTGTCACAGATGTTTTTGTTACTATGCAGTTCATAAGTGACAATCGTAATCTAGCACACTGACCTATAAACTGTCATCAAAGAACTGCTTGCAAACTGCATAGTACAAGTTAGTAACTTATGTTTTTTCCAAGTCTTTCATTATCCCGATGCTGCTAAAAAGGTTTATATGGGCAGAAATACATTTTTATTTTTTAAAGTCAATACTAACCACTAGCTGATGTTCTGAATCCCAAGTTTGCGCTTCTCTGGATCAAGCACTCTTTAAAAATGCCTACTAGTATGAATGACATGTGAATCCTTCACATTGTAGTACCCTTTGCCTTATATAACATTTTCTATACACTGATTTACACGTATGGTTCATTGTCTCTATATCTATGTGATGTAAAGTGCTCTGACATCCTACAATGGTATGAGAGATACTATAAAACAAAGGAAATACATGTGACAGAGGGGCTATGGAGAGATGAGAGGCACTGCTGAAGGATGATAATAAGGGAATCATTGAAAACACCCCAACAAAGATTGTCGAATCCTGGTGTATAGTCAAGTCTTAATTTACTATTCGTTAAAAGCCAATACAATCTATACTACTATTATAAAGAGAGAACTTGCACCTTGTGGCCAGGTAAACTCGGGAACCACAGCACCAATCACAACACCCAATACAGCGTTGGAAAGGGCAGTTGCAGCAGAAGGACATAGGCTATGCAGATGCCCACCATATACATTTAAAATGTAAAAGAACCGTGCAAGCAAAGTAGTCCCTTGTGGGCGTGTCTGCATTGTGCTGTGGGTGTGTGCTGGGGGCGTGACAATCGCTGGGGACATTCCGTCACGAGTGTTGTTTTTTCTTCCCAGGTTCTATACATTCCTGCTCCCTTTAAATAGTAATTCAGTGGAGGTCCCATTCTCTTAGAACAACCCCAAGCACAGTTATGGGCAAAAATACAACTAAAAGGCCCTGCAAAGCATTATGGGATATGCTTAGCATAATTTTTAGCATTCATGAAAGGGTTTCAATGTTTTTGAATTTTACTCATCAGGGACATCTTGGGACGACGAGGTTAACTGCAGCTTGATGTATAATATTTTAAATGCTATTGCATTTGCCTCATCAGGGACATCTAGGGACGGCGAGGTGAACTGCAGCTTGATATATAATATTTTTAATGCTATTGCATTTGCATCATCAGGGACATCTAGGGACATGAGGTGAACTGCAGCTTGATGTGTAATATTTTAAATGCAATTGCATTTGCCTCATTAGGGATATCTAGGGACCATGAGGTGAACTGCAGCTTGATGTATAATATTTTAAATGCTATTGCATTTGCCTCTTGGGGTTAACTGGGGAGAACGAGGTGAACTGCAGCTCTTTGTAGAATTATTTGGATACTATAATATTCACTTCCCACTGCTAATCTCATCCCATAATGGTTTGCAGGGGCTTGATCTCAAAATCATCACCTCTCTCACTGCTTGCTGGAAGCTAATTTCACTTTTGTGAAATGACTATGCATTTTAGCATGTAGAAATACTTGTTATTTTACCTTGAATATATGAGGTTTCTGTTTTAATAATTGGAAATCTAACGGAACGAAATATTGCGGATTTATTGTACCAAGTTTGCGCCAATTCCGCCCACCCCTACTTTAAATACCCCTGAACCCCATAATCATAACCCACCCTTACTCTATAAAATACCCCAACACCCTTAAACACTAACCCATATTAACCCTAAAAATCTACACTGTACCCCAAAACCCAAACTTATCCCTAAACCCTAAAAATACCCCTGTACCCCAAAACCAAAACCTAGCCCTGAACACTATGAATACCCCTGTACTTCAAAACCAAAACATACCCCTGAACCCTAAAAATACCCCTGTACCCCAAAACCCGAACCTACCCCTGAACCCTAAAATACCCCTGTACCCCAAAACCCAAACCTAGCCCATAACCCTTAAAATACCCCTGTACCCCAAAACCCAAACCTAGCCCTGAACCCTTAAAATACCCCTGTACCCCAAAACCCAAACCTACCCCTGAACCCTAAAAATACCCCTATACCCCAAAACCCAAACCTAGCCCTGAACCCTAAAAATACCCCTGTACCCCATAACCCAAAACTATATCTGAACCATTAAAATACCCAAACACCCCAAAACATATACCTCAGTACCCCAAAACATATACCCCTATACCCATACTTGCCTTATCCAAACATTTTAAAAAAACATGCTTTTACCATTCATGCATTTACAACGAAATTCGTTGTAAATGTATACGTGGTAAAAGCATAAAAAATGTAATGCCATGCGTTATAATGGCATTGCGGAGTCATGGTACTTTCATAATAAAAGTATGCGGAGTGAGGGTCTGCGGAAAGAAAGTTGCGGAATAATGGGTGTTTACCCTACCCCGGTAAGTACATTGGTGGCACGGCGGCCCACATCTCCAGCAACATACTCATAATTTTTCACCACCGATTTGAAAAATGCACAGGTCTCTCTCATTGATGGCCAGCACCGACATATACTTTTAGACACACCTCCCGCCACAAGCTCTAGAATTGCGAACTTTAGAGCTGGGGAGCTACGTTCGAATCTCAGCATCAGCTCAACATCCTGTGATTCCAGGCAAATTGCTTTGTCTCCCCGTACCTACCACAAATGAATGTGTTCTTCTGTAATGTAAATTGTGCTCATGCCATGATGTCGAGTTCGCGCTATATAATATTGCAAGGAAAAATAAAGTAGGGAAACTGGAGTTCACACACTACTGAATGCGCACTCTTAAGTGCATCAGCAGTGCACTGTGAATCGGAGCGTTTCACAGGCCTGTCACAGTTCAGAAATGCTATCAAAACGAAATCCTACAAAACAATATACTACTGGCCGGCAGCAAATCATACCCGGACAACGTCGGGACGGGCTGCTAGTTTATTATATAATGATAAATGTGTTTTAGACTGCACCAATGTTTCCTAACTTTCTTGGGGGGGGAGCCTCCCAAAGCCCCCTTGTAGTGGTCAGGTTCACTCACTGCACTTGGTGTACACCGTATGGCGACTGCTTTGAAAACATTTGCCAGGGCTGCTTTGGGTTTCCAGTCTGACCCTAGCAGGAGCAGGAGCCTCGTACTGCGAAATAAAATCAACCATTCAAAAGTTAGTCACGGAGATGCAGCACAAACTTTCCCATTAAAATGTTTTGTTTTTTGCAAATTATTTGAATATAAAATACTAAGGTGGATATTTACAACAGAAGTGGCGGTGCGTGCTGTTAGCTTCCTTGGCTTAACGGCAAGCTCTGCCACTTCGGAAACACCGGGCTGCACCATATTTACAAGAATATGGTGCAGCCCTGCATTTCCCCCTGTGCTGGTGCTACACTTAGCAGTGTAGCGCCAACGGGGCACCCTTGCACTATGTATGCAGTGGAAGATTGCTTATGTGCAGGAAGGTCCCGCTTCAATCTTGAAATTCAGTTTTCTCACTTCTATGTGTGCTGCTTAATGCAGAATACATGGACGTTACAAAATGGCATTTTTTTAAAATGGTCACCTTGCTGAACATAAACAATCCAAGGCATTTTGCTTTTTCCATGTGTGCTGCACAAAGCAGCAAACATTGAAAAGACAAAAACGAGGAGAAATAAAGGATTTCTCCTCGGTTTTCCAAGTTAAGACCTGGTTTTCCCTGACTTAATTTTGGCACTACCTCCTATTTATGCTGCCCTTGTAAATAGGGGGCAGCGTCAAAATGAATGGGTGTTGCGGTGGAACGCCCACCACAACACCCACACCCACTGCCCCCCCCATTTCAGGCATTGTGTGATAGGGGACCTTATTTACAAGGCATCGTTAAGCCATGTTAAGTGGCTTAACGCTGCCTTGTAAATAAGGCAAAGCCTCAATTGCCATGGGAAAGTTGCAAAAAGTGATGTTCCCATGGAGATAGGGACTTCTAAGTATGCCCCTGAAATCCTTAGTAATTTGAGTATTTGTTTTGTGTGCACGCGTGTTTATTTTTTCTGAATTACTGTTTTAATGTTTGAAATTTAAATCATAGAAATTACTTGGGGGTCCCCGGCTTCCAGCGGTGACTCAGTGGTGGTCCTCAGGAGTCAAAAGTTTGGCAACCACTGATCTAGAGCAACCGGGAAGGAGTACAATTGTCCCAGGTGTTAAGTACCCCGCAGCAGATGACATCCATATGTTTGCGGATTGTCCGAGAACTAAGCAGTATTGGACTGAGGTAGAAGATGTGTTGCATCAGCAGGTCGAAGTTAGACCCGGTGCAATCTTTTTCGGTCTTCCGACCAATTATCGTATGAATGCTCCTGCCTCCAAATTTGTGTTTTATGTAATAATTTGTGCAAGGAGGGAAATTTGTAGGGCATGGAAATCTGGATTCCCTCCGACCTTTGCTGAATGTCTGAAGCATATTATCTATACCAGCGAGTCTGATATGGCTTGCGATAACACAAGTATAAACAAGATTTGGGCGGCTCTAGTGGTCTGGAGGGAGATGTAAAGTTGGTCCTATGATTATGCCAGGGTACTGTCGGTCCAAATTCTCCTCAGTAACATATGGTCTTCCATGAGATGTGAACAGGAGTGGGAAGAGGAAATTGTATTATCTTGTAGGGAGAGCTCCTTTTTACTTTCCATATGCTTTACCCAAGGGTCGGAATCGGATGGCATGGATTGTTTGGAGAGCTTTCTTTAAGGCATGTATGAGGACAAAAAGAAAAAAAAATGTTTGCTTATTTTAAATAAATATTTATTCATTTATTTATTTTAGAAAATAGTTCTACCTTTTTGATGTACGTAATTAATATATTTAATGTTAATGTTTAATATATGTAATCAGCTATTTTTAAAATATTGTTTATTTATTTTTATATTGTTTACATTTTTTAAATTATTTAAATGCTATTATTAATTTTTGTTTCTCTGCTATCCAACACTTTCCTTACAGCTGCTCTCACTGGAGTGGGAATTGTCATTTTTACCCTTTTGCTGCCCAACACGTTCCATACTGTTGCACTCACTACAGTGGGAATAGTAATTTTTACCTCTCCACTCTCCTGCACTTTCCCTACTGTTGCACTCACTGGAGTGGGAATAGCCATTTTACCCCTCCACCATCCAGCATGTTCCCTACTGTTGCACTGTCTGGAGTGGGGCTAGTAATTCTTTTCCCTCCGCCATACAACATTTTCCCTACTGCTGCACTCACTGGAGTGGGATTTGTCATTTTTACCCATTTGCTATCCAACACTTTCCCTACTGTTGCACTCACTGGTTTGGCACTAGTAATTTTTTCCCCTCCGCCATCCAGCATTTTCCCTACTGTTGCACTCACTGGTTTGGGACTAGTAATTTTTATCCCTCCGCCATCCTGCACTTTCCCTACTGTTGCACTCGCTGGAGTGGAAATAGCCACTTTACCTCTCCGCTATCCTGCCCTTTCCCTACTGTTACAATCACTGGAGAGTGAATAATAATTCTTACCTCTCCGCAATCCAGCACTTTCCCTACTGTTGCACTCGCTGGATTGGGAATAGTAATTTGCACCCCTCCGCCATCCAACACTTTCCCTACTGTTGCACTCACTGTAGTCGGAATAGTAATTTTTACCTCTCTGCTATCCAGCACTTTCCCTATTGTTGCACTCACTGGAGTGGGAATAGTAATTTTTTCCCCTCGGCCGTCCAGCATTTTCCCTACTGTTGCACTCACTGGAGTGGGAATAGGAAATGTTACCCCTCCACTATCTAGCACTTTCCCTACTGTTGCACTCACTGGAGTGGGAATAGTAATTTTTACTCATCCGCTATCATGCACTTTTCCTACTGTTGCACTCACTGGAGTGGGAATAGTAACTTTTACTCCTCTGCTATCCTGCATTTTCATTACTGTTGTATTTATTGTACTGCAAAATGTATGTTTTAATTTTTTTTATGGTTAAATGTTTGAATTGGTTATTTCGTCAATTCAAAATATTGATATATGTATATATTTAATTTCTATATATTTAAATTGAAAAATTAAATAAAGTTAACAGTTAATAAATTATATTTAAGTACATGTATGTATATGTGTAAATTGTTATGTTTATATGTTTATATTTTTGTAATTACGTTTATTTGTTATATTTAGTAAAAATGTATATTACATTTATTTTATTTTGTTAAAAAAATAATATTTAATATATTTATTTTAAGTTATATATATTTTTAAGTTGATATTTTGTACATCTATATTTTTTACTTCAATAATTTTTATTCGACATTCTTGGACTTACCTGTTTAAATATAGGGAGTCAATATTTTGGTATTCTATATGTTTGCATCAGCATTTTTGTATATCGATGTTTTGTACATCGATATTTCATCACTGAACCTATCTATCCATCTGAATTATGTTCAGTGGTGTTGCCTGCGTGTCAAGGGCCATAAATGCAACAAGAACAAGCATCTGCAATGCAAAAGGTCTTGGATTTAGACAAGTTTGAGCTGTTAGCATTGGAAATGTCAAAGCCTTTTATTTATGTTTTGGTTTTTAAAACGTAAATAAAAGACATTGCCATTTACAATGCCAATACCTTTAACTCTCACAAATGCAAGATCTTTTGTATTCAAAATGCTTGAAGGTATTGCTGAGATGCCCCCTTCTGTCTCCCATGACCCCTGAAGAGCTCCCTATTTGTTACAAGTTAAATAAAGGAGCTGGTGGTCACACCTGTGCATGAGAGACCCTCTGCCCTCCTACAGTAAGAGAAACTCAGCAAAGAAAATAGTGCTTACTGACTAAAAAATACGTACCCTGTAATATCCGAAGTAAAAGGGACAGTCCTCATGGAGGTTACAAATAAAGACAAGGGGGTACTAAGGAGGGACTAATAAGCCTAACAACAAATCAGATTCCATCTTTTAAGAAAGGCACGGACACAAGCCAATGACAAATATGGGCGCAGAGTGGGCTGGGCTTCAAGTACATGCTCCAATACTGCATGGCTTGTAGCGCATGCGCTGCCCAGGCGCGACCTAAAAATGGGCCCCTCAGCTCTGTAGTAAAATCAAGGCAACTGGGGTGTAGTGGGCCCATCTCCTGCTCTTCTCCCTATGCCTGTTCAAGTCTTATGAATGAATGAGGTGTCTTATAAAGTGCACAGCTACTACTAGAGTGCCTGGATGCTGGGCAAAGAACGGGCAAGAAAAAGGAATCAGTCCTTAACCCCTTCGCCGCGGGACAAATTCCCCGGCGGTGCGAGCGGGTCGGGCTGGGCGTGGCGCTCGGGTACTCAGGACGGCTCCGGCCGTCATGAGTCACAGTAGGCGTGTGCTCATGATGGCCGGGAGTCGTCCGAACTCTGCCCACTGGGTAATTATCCCGCACAGGTGGGGAATTAATTGCGCGTGGGCGGAGCGGCAAGGTTCGGGCGGCTCCCGGCCGTCATGAGCATACTGAGCATGGAAGGTGTTAAACAGATGGCCTTTTAATTGTCTATGAAACAGTTTCTTTCTCTGGAATGCATCTGCAGGGGAAGTTGAAGGTCATTCCATTGTTTGGCTGCTAGAACCGAGCAGGCAGAGCCACCCCACTTCTTCCTTTTAGTGAAGGGGATACACAGAAGACAGGCTGACCAAGAGAGGAGGGCTCTTTGAGGGCAATGCAAGGTTAGCCTTTTGTACAAGTATGAGGGGCCAGTTTTACAGGAGGCCGAGCCTGCTATAGTCTGAGCCGTAAAGATGGTCCTTTTCTTTACTGGTACCCAGAGTAGCTGGATGTGGTACAGAGTGATCGAGGCATATTTTGGACGAATGAATAGAAGGCAGGCTTCCATGTTCTGAATCGTTTGCAATCTATGGATAAGGTAACCAGAAAGTCCAATGTATAGGACATTTGCAAATCCAGTCTTGACAGAATTAGTGCCTATAACACCGTTTTATGGGCCTCCCATGGCAGGAGTTTGAGAAGTTTCCTCAGCATCCTTAAAATCCAACAAGCGGATTTCCAGCTCAGTGGCTCCTCTTATCTTATGCCCGCCGACCTACCCCCTTCCTCACTCCTTATCTGGCTCCTTTCGTTCCCTTTCTTTTCTCAGGCCCCTTTCCACATTCTGTCACATATTCTTCCTTCATTTTCTTTCATCCCTTTCTTCTCTCTTCTCGTATTTTCGTATTTTCTGTCCCTCCGTGTCCCTCCTCCTCTCTCCATCTCCAAAAAGTAAGCGCAAAGCCAGCGCTCAGCCAGTCTCTAAATTAACTGCAGTTGCTGTAGTGCAAGCTGAGCCCCTCCCACCTTTGGGACCAGGTGCCACTGCACCAGCTGCACCTCTGGTTGCCATGCCAGATTGTGCTCGCATGCGGCTGCCTGCAGTGACTATATGATAAGAGCGTTAAGCTGCCCTGATGAGAAAGAGAGGGGGCACTGGAGGAGAGGGGCAGTGGGAAGGGCATGACATCTTTCTCAGAGTAAACAACTTGACATTTGTTCACGTTATAAGACTCGGCAAAGGCCCAGACGTTTTACATAAATAGGACTTTACGACATAAAATGGTCTGTATTCGTTTTCGCACGCTTGGCTGTCTAGACTTTACCTCATACATGGCAATATTTTATAAGAGGCAAGTAGGAGCAGGGCCGGTCCTAGGCATGGCCGGTATGGGCAGCTGCCCAGGGCCTCGTGCTCCTGGGGGCTCCGCCGCCGGCCCCACAGTAGATTGCAGAACAGGGGGCCCACTGCCAACCGGCCCCGGCCGCCCCGTGGCCCGTCATGAAATTAGGTTAAAGAGCGCTGCGCGCACTCGCGCAGCTGAGGCAGTAACTAATAACAGTCACATTACAGTAAGGGCAGGCAGTCCGTCAGTCACCGTGCACGGCGCACGCACCCTACAACCTAGCTTAGTGACCCCTAGATTAGTGGTGGTGGTGCCGTGCGCAGTGCGCGGGCGCCAGGCCAGGCCGTTAATGATGTGGGTGCCAGGGCCGTCAATCTGGTAGCGTGCGAAAGCGCTACCAATGACGGCCCTGGACATCATTTCAGCCAGCCCCCGCTCTGGAGTAGTTAACAGAACTGTGACGCAGCATGCACCCCGTACGCGCGCTCCCTTGCTAGGAGGAGGGTGGAGTCGGGAGTCGGTTCGGGACGGGCCCCGTTTGTGGATGTTGGTTGGCATAAGTTGGTTAACGTTACGTCTTAACACCATCAACTCTTATGATTTTCCCCCCCTGCGCTGAAAATCTGTAAAACCCATTGTTCATGACGAGCTCAGCTCGGCATGAGTGTACGAGAGGTGTACCTCATGACGAGCTGAGCTCGTCATGAGCGTCGAAGGGGTTAAGGTAAGAAGTGAGACCTCGGCTCCTGCTATATTATTATATATACACATTATGATGAAATTTCATACGAGAGAGACTCCTGGTCCATCGTTGTCATAAGTTTCTACATTAAGCCCTGAAATCCTTGCTGCGTTTCTTCGTGCATCACTGCAGGCATTCACTCATCGCCGATTATTTATTCATCATCCTGTACCGGGTCCCATTATCTAATTGCTGTTTCTTCATTTCAAAATTAATAAGAAAGTCGCATGGCTTGTGGCGTGTGTGTCATAAAAGCCTTTCTCCAGACTCCCAGATGCCATAGTCGCTGGCGAGGCACAGTCTTCAACTTTCAGCTCTCCCTGCCTCGTGTCGGTGCGTCTTTATGAGATATTTACCTTATATTGCGGTATCTTGCTTCAATATTTCTCTTATGTTGGGGCATCTTGTTTTGAGTATGTTTTTAATCCGTTTGTGGGTGTCGCTGGGAGGTGCCCACCTTCTCCCCAAACTGAGGCACA
The DNA here is from genome assembly GCF_964263255.1 of Lissotriton vulgaris. Classification (NCBI taxonomy): domain Eukaryota; kingdom Metazoa; phylum Chordata; class Amphibia; order Caudata; family Salamandridae; genus Lissotriton; species Lissotriton vulgaris. Next base: position 222,386,579 of record NC_141685.1, read on the forward strand.
ACAACCTTGAAGCTGTCACTGCTCACAAATTATGGGTCCCTCCGCTTGGCCCTATTCTGATTTCTTGGCAGGTACATGACATCACTTCCTGCGTTTCCTTCCTCCTGCCTGTCTCCCTCCCCTTATATAATCTAGTAGATGCATCCTTGTGTTATCTCTCTGCTCATGCCCGGCCCGGCTGTGGGTGGGAACATGGAGGTAGCTCACTACAAAGTCAGTGCCTGCCACCTCGGCGGTGTGGGAACTGAAACCAGCAGTGACAGACTGCCCCTGGCCCTCGCCACATGCAATCACTATTGGAAATTCCAGTGAACCAGTTTCAACTGGTGCTTCCTGCGTCTAGTCGCAGAGTATGTTTTTTAGACTTTATTAAACTATTGCCCGAAGAAGTTCTCTAGATTAAAAATAAATAAAAAAATAAACATGCATGCCTTTAGACATAGGCAAGGAGTTCCTGCGGATGAAATCAGCTGAAATCTACATAGGTAAAATAAGTTGCACCTAGTGAAGTGCGAGCTCTCCTACGCAGAGTAGAAAAGCAATGTGCTGTCTTCTGCATTTATGTCTGCAAGTCGCCAGGACCTCCTAAGTGATGAGTTTGGGCTACAACTCTTTGCTCTTTTTCTTGCACAGATTGAGCGCGTGGAGGGGGCAGGGACCAGGGGTCAATGTCTCTGACTTTTCGTGCCTAGGCAAGAGGTGATGGAATGCAGGAAAACAGTTTGAGGGGAGGGGGATTCGGGGACATACCCAGTGTCCTGCAGAAACGCACGCACCACATTGCCCCGAGACCTAAAGAGTGCAGGCTCATGATTTATAGATTTACTAGCAGCCCGTCCCGACCTTGTCCGGGAGCATTTAGGCTTCCCCTACCCCTGCCTGCCCCGACATTGCCCAGCAGCCCGTGGCCCTGCCAGCAGCCCGTGACCCGCCCGCCCCGTCCCCCACCTACCCCGATCATTGTTTTAGTAATTTCCCGTCCCCTGCCTGGCCCGACACCCGCGGATGTATGCCGCTACATCGGGGTCAGCTACATCGCACGCTGTAACATCGCATCTATTACATCGCTTCCTCCATTACATCGTGACCAATGACATTGCATCCCTTTGCAACGCGATTGCATTGCTTCCCATTGGCCCGAACATCACCCCGCAGTACATTACGTCGCAGGGCAAAACAACGGGGTTTTTGTGTTTGCTGCAAGAACCCACCTCTTCCCCTGCCCCCCCTTCCGTCCCCTTCGACCCCAAATCTTCTACTTTTATTACTTTGTTAGTATGGTATATTTTAATTTGTAAATTGCAAGTAATGTAACCCTATTTTTTTTTAACTCTTTTTTTTAATTTTAGCCTGTTTCGTGTAAGGAAAGCACATGCAGGTCTGGAGATCCGTCCTCCCTTGCAGGCCCAATCCATGCTTTTCCAGTTAGTCTTAATGGCTCACAAAATACCTCCTGTCTTTACTGATGGAGTTTTTTCACTTCCCGTTAATACACATTTTGCAAAAACTCGGTATTTGTCCAGTGCCACCTAATCACCCATAAGGGTCTCTAGACTTTGGGGGCCGCAGGGGAGATTACGTGAGCTATTGCCCTGAGTCACATGATGCTGAGCTGATCTGCCTCATTACGAGCAGCACGTGTATTTGCCATATGTGTGGCAACTCCTCTTACGGCAAGTATCACAATTATTTGTTTTGTAATAAATATCATCAGCTCCAACGTGTCAATAATTATTGGGGGGATAACGCTCAGTATTTAGTAAGACATGCAAACAATTTTGGTGCGGAAAGCAAAGAAAACATACATGTTACGCCCCCCCAAAATGAGTAGGGTGTTATTTATTGACCTCAATAAACGTTGACTCTGCATAACGTTATAAAGTGTGATAAATGCCACACCATTTACCAGACGTATGTAATGGGGGTATTAGACTTCGCACATTATCTCTCTACATTTGTTAAAGAATCTCTACAATTCTCAGTAAGTGGCAATTCAAATTTTTGAGTCCTTGTTAAATTGTTGGGACGATTCGGGTAATCTCTGCATCACGTTAGTTTTCAAGTGATAAGGAGTTTACCAATTTTCCTGAAATGTTGGCATTTGTGAGAAAAGCTGTGTAACAGTTGGACCATAAGCTTTGCCAAGAATCACGCATATGGGGTTAGACCATGCGGGGTGAGGGAAAGCGGGAAAAGGAGGTTCACTTGAAAGGGGATCTCTATGGGCATTGGGGTTTGGGGCATTGGGGTTTGAATATATTAATACGGCCGTCCTGCTGTGAAGACAGCACCATCCAATTCTTTCCGAGCCTCTCTTTGGTGCAGCGGATGGCAGCAGATAATTCTAAAAACTGGCATGGACATTCAGAGGCCCACTGGAGTTCAAATAACAATAATTGTAATTTTGGGAACATCGGCATAATACTAATTACCTGAGACACCCCACTTGGCCATTCACCTTCCATTCATCCATCCATTCATCCATCCATTGATCCATCCTTCATCCATCCGCACCCTACCAGCCCCACATCCATCCATCCATACACCCACCCATTCTTCATCCGCCCATCCATCCATCAATCCATCCATCCATGCATCCATCTTGCCTTCCACCTTTCACCCGTCCAGCCACACACCCTTCGTCCGTTCACCCACCCTCTCACCCATCCATCCACCGGCCCATCATCCATACATCATTCATCCATGCAACCATCTTCCATCCACCCTTTCATCCATCCAGCCTTTCTCCCGTCCATCCAACCACCCAGCGTTTCACCCGTCCAACCATACACCCTTCATCCATCCATCCATCCATGCATCCATTGATGTACATGACGAAACAGCTTTGAATGTACACGTACATGAATAATGATACAGCATACAATATTGACAGTATTAATGCCCTAACATCCTGAACATCGCATTTTTTTTTCTTTACGTAATTTCTCAAAAATGTTCATGTGGAATTAATTCTTTGTAGCAGTTGTTGCAAGTTCGGGATTTGAACTGCCGACTTTCCCCTTCATAAACGTTCCGTTTAGCTCTTTATACTATCATACATTTTTATTGGGAAGCTGGTATTTAGAGACCCAGCTTGTCTTCTGTGAATGGTTATTTGGACAGTCAGCGCTGTATTATATTGTTCGGCCAAATATTCATTTTTGTGCATTACAAACGACAGTCACTCACCCTCTCACCCATCCATCCACCTATCATTCATCCACCAGCTCATCATCCAAACATCATTCATCATGCAACCATATTATATTGTTCGGCCAAATATTAATTTTTGTTCATTACAAACGACAGTCACTTACCCTCTCACCCATCCATCAGCCCATCATTCATCCACCAGCTCATCATCCATACATCATTCATCATGCAACCATCTTCCATCCACCCTTTCATCCATCCATTTATCCACCCAGCCGTTCACCCGTCCAACCATCCACCCTTTCATCCATCCATTCATCCACCCAGCCTTTCTCCCGTCCATTCAACCTCCCAGCATTTCACCCGCCCAACCATACACCCTTCATCCATCCACCGTACATGGATGTACATGACGAAACAGCTTTTCATGTACACGTAACAGAAAAATTATACAGCATACAACATTCTCAAAAATGTACATTTTGCATAAATTATTTGTAGCAAGTTGGGGATTTGAACTCACGACCTTCTCCTTCATAAACGTTTCTTTTATCTCTTTACGCTATCATAAGTTAATTAAGAAAAGCTAGTCAGTCAGCATGGTATTTTTTTTCCCCCACATTTGTATCTTCATGTGCCTCAGCGAGGTATTTAATGTAAGCTCATAATGTTTATCTTCAGGTGACAGCATACAACATTCTCAAAAATGTACATTTTGCATAAATTATTTGTAGCATTTGTTGCAAGTTGGGGATTTGAACTCACGACCTTCCCCTTCATAAACGAATCTTTTATCTCTTTACGCTATCTTAAATTATTTATGTATCTTCATGTGCCTTCATGTGTTTATCTTCAGGTGCCTCAGCGTGGTATTTACGGGTATTAGCTCATAATGTTTATCTTCAGGTGCCTCAGCGTGGTATTTGCCGGTATTTATTTCAACATCGTACTGTTTGGATCAAGTGCCTCATATTTTAACAACTGTGTATTTATAATGTTTAGCTTCATGTGCCTCAGCGTGGTATTTGCCGGTATTTATTTCAACAGCGCCATCCAAATCATGTGCCTCAGCGTGGTATTTGCCGGTATTTATTTCAACAGCGCCATCCAAATCATGTGCCTCAGCGTGGTATTTGCCGGATTTATTTCAACAGCGCCATCCAAATCATGTCCCTCAGCGTGGTATTTGCCGGTATTTATTTCAACAGCGTCACCCAAATCAGCCTCCAAACAGCCACCCGATGCAGATGCTATGCAATCACGAGCGACTTAAAGGTCCATGCGATGTTATAGCATACGTCGTAATTCCATGCGTTCTGAAGCCTGCCGAGATGTCCTAGTCGCGTTGGATGGAAGCGCAATGCAATACTTTCGTTGCAACGGGTGTTTCCTGACACCCGCCTTCCCCGACACTGTCCCCGGAGCATTACCTGAGCCGCAGGTCCTCATTTCACCGCTCCTCGCGCCTCAGCCACCGGTCCTCATGTCTCCGCTCCACCGCTCTGCTCCTTATCGCCTGTCCACCGCCGCTCCTCCACCGCGCCATGTCCGCCACTCCTCGGACGCCTCTCCTCCCCGTGCTGATGTGAGCACGCACCTCGCGGCCGGTGCTACTTTGGGGGGACTACTTTTTTTTAAATATAAATATTGTAAATAACGTTTTTTTTTGTCATTTATATAGCCTATAACCATCTACACACCCTAACGATTTCAACGGTGTATTGGGTGTGTAGATTGGCGCTGTGGTTCCTGAGTTTACCCGCCTCAAATACTGAAAGTTATTACTTTATTATAGTAGTATAGATTAGGGGGGCCTCACATCTTCCCTTTCGCCCAGGGCCTCAGAAGGCCTAGGACCAGCACTGAGTAGGAGAATTAAAAAACAATAATCAGGAGATTGCATTTCTCTCATTCTCTTCTATTGATGCAGAAGTATTTTTCAGCCTGAATCTGGTATTTTGGCATGTATGATTTACCCATCAGTCATGGATCATGAAGGCAGCTCTGGAACACTTTTTAAACATACCTAATTTTGGTAAGCTAAAAATACTGGTCACACTAGTCAGGTGGCATTCCCGCCAAGAGGAGAAAGGTGTGACATAAGGGTCAGAGCTACCGACTTCGGAACTGGGGACTCTGGGCAAATCACCTAATCTCCCCGTGTTTACCAAAACCTGAATGTGTCCTTGTGTAATGTAACTGGTGCGCATGTATAGCGCTCCAATATCTCAGCGCTATATAAAAACTGCACACAAAAAAAACATTCGGCGGGACAGTTTCCTGCTCGGACTTGCGTTGTGTCCTGCTGGCCCGGGGCCTCCGGGCTTGCGTTGTGTCCTGCTGGCCGGTGCTGCTGGTTTGCCAATGATTGACAGAAAGACCGCCCCACCCCCTTCGCGCGCGCGTACTCGCAGAGCGGTGTGGAGCAGAAGGGACCCTCTGTGCAGCTGCGTCTACGACGGGGCTCTCGGGAGAGTGCGGGCTCGAGGACCTGTGAGCACGGCGCGTGCACTCTGAGGCAGGTAAGGAAGCAGGCGGTGTCGGGAAATAATGGACTTTTCACATTAAAGAATACATCTCTTGTTCCTTATATCTTGAGGAACGTGCACACCCTTATACTTTGACATCTTGTCAGTAAAATAGTACAACCTCTGTTAACTTTGTGTAGGATATTTGCGTAGCGCAGAGTAACTACCTGTTCGTATGGTTTCGAAGCGCGAGCAGAATCTGGGCTCCGTTCTGAAGCCATCGTATTTGTGACTCGAACGTGAATTTATTGGTATGGTCCGATTATATAACCAGGCCCACCCAAACTTTGGCCTGGCCCACCCAAACATAACCCTTGGCCCTGGCAGTGACGTCAGCAAGGCCAGCAGAATATGGCCACTGCAAGTTAAAACGTTCTTCGAACGTTATCTTTCTTTAGGAGTTGCGTGATTGGGCCTGGGCTCGCACCCCCAATCACGCATCTCCTATTAGGCAGGTGGGCTGTGTCCCCGCCGACTCGTGCAGGTACATTAGGGGCACTGCGAAGGGGACAAAGCCTTTCGTTGGAACTGGATTTGTGGATAATTAATTATTTTCTGCTGGTAAAGAGGAGTTTGTTTTGCCGTTTCGTTTTCCTGACCTTCCTGACCCCTTGAGCTGTTTGTTTAACCGATCCGTCTGTGACAGAGTTAGTAAGGAGCAGGTAAGAGAATGTGTGGCTATTGTGTTTTTTAAATCTGTAAGAAAGACATACTTAGAACGCCGTGTTTATTTCATTTACATCGTGTGTTTAAATCGTTGGTATCATTCATGAGTGGTTCTGCAAGGATGCACGACAACTAAATGTCCAAATAACCTTGGGGATTGTTGATCTTGCTGGAGAGCGTTCTTTTTTTTGGTTTGTAGTATTTAAATGAAATAGAACTGTAGTTAACGTGGATAGCCCAGTGGGTTACTGCCTTTGTCACAGAGATCCTTTGATACATAGGACAGTGTGATCAAAGACGTGTATACAAACCAGAATGGTATAATTAGATTTTTTTTTGTATTGCTAGTTAGTTCGAATTTTCCCAGTATTTCATTATTCTAATGTTGCAATACAGAGTTTGGGCAGATATAATTTCTAATCAGTATAGCCAACCACTGGGGTATGCTTTAAATCCTGTGTTTGTGGTTCTCCAGACCCAACCCTCTTAATACATATTGCCCAGCAACATGGATGAGATGTGATTCCTACACCTGGTAATCTTCATTAGCTTATGTGACATTCCCTACAGGCTGATTTGGATACTTTTATGAATCATTGTATCTGCATAATGTGTGTGTGATGTACATTACTGTGATACCCTACACTACGAGTAGCGTTATACAAGAAATAAAATGCATATGAGAGAGGGGCTATGGAGTGATGATGGGCTCTGTTGGAGGGTGGCAATGAGGGAATCCGAGGGGGCATCATGAGGGGTGGAGATACGGAGAGATGGAAGGCACTGGTGGAGGTTGTTTGTGAGGGAGTCTGAAGAGGAGGTCATGGGGGAGGGGCTTTGGAGTGATGAGAGGCACTGGTGGAGGGTAGTAGGAAGGGATTCCGAGGAGGAGGTCATAAGGGGGAGTTGCTTTGGAGTGATGAGGGGTAGGAAGGGAGTCTGAGGAGGAGATCATGAGGGGGTGTTGCTTGGAGTGATGATGGGCACTGGTGGAGGGTGGTAGGGAGGGACTCTGAGGAGGCGGCCATGAGGGGGGTTGCTTTTGAGGGATGGGCACTGGTGGAGGGTGGTAGGGAGGGAGTCTGAGGAGGAGGGCATGAGGGGCACTGGTGGAGGGTGGTAGGGAGGTAGTCTGAGGAGGCGGTCATGAGAGGATTGCTTTGGAGTGATGGGCACTGGTGGAGGGTGGTAGGGAGGGAGTCTGAGGAGGAGGGCATGAGGGGCACTGGTGGAGGGTGGTAGGGAGGAAGTCTGAGGAGGCGGTCATGAGAGGATTGCTTTGGAGTGATGGGCACTGGTGGAGGGTGGTAGGTAGGGAGTCTGAGGAGGAGGTCATATGGGGAAGAGGCTACGGAGAGATGAAGGCCAGTGTTGGAGGATGGCAATGAGGGAATCAGAGGAGGGGGAGGTCATGGGGAGGAGCTACGGAGAGATGAGGGGCACTGGTGGAGGATGGTAGTGGGGGAGTCTGGGAGGAGGTCATGAGGGGCACTGGTGGAGGGTGGTAGTGGGGGAGTCTGAGGAGGCGGTCATGAGGGGGGTTGCTTTGGAGTGATGGGCACTGGTGGAGGGTGGTAGGGAGGGAGTCTGAGGAGGAGGTCATGAAGCAGAGGAGCTTTGGAGTGATGAGGGGCACTGGTGAAGGGTGGTAGGGAGGGAGTCTGAGGAGGAGGTAATGGGGAGGGGCTATGGAGCGCTGAGGGGCACTGGTGGAGGGTGCTAGGGAGGGAGTCTGAGGAGGAGGTCATGAGCGGAAGAGGCTACGGAGAGATGAAGGCCAGTGTTGGAGGATGGCAATGAGGGAATCCGAGGAGGGGGAGGTCATGGGGAGGAGCTACGGAGAGATATGGGGCACTGGTGGAGGGTGGTAGTGGGGGAGTCTGGGAGGAGGGTGGCAATGAGGGAATCCGATGATGTCATGGGGGAGGTGCTTTGGAGCGATGAGGGACACTGGTGGAGGGTGGCAGTGAGGGACTCAGGAGGAGGTCAATGGGGGGAGGGGTTATGGAGCGATGAGGGGCACTGGTGGAGGGTATTTGTGTGGGAGTCTGAGGAGGTGGTCATGGGGAGGGGCTTTGGAGTGATGAGGGACACTGTGAAGGGCAGGAAGGGAGGGAGTCTGATGAGGAGGTCATGACTGAAAGGGGCTAAGGAGAGATGAAGTGCACTGTTGGAGGGTGGTAGTAAAGGTGTCTAGCGAGTAAGAGGTCAGTGGTGGGACACCAATAAATAATTTTGCACCAGCGCTATAATAGACCCTGTAATGTTTTTGCTTTTTAATTAGCAGTTGGGTCATTAGGGCCACTGCGTAACATATTTTAAAGTGTGTGCTAATTATATTTACTCTTATATTCAGGGTTTTCAGTTTGAAGGTGATTTTACAAATCTTTTTAGTGGGATTATGGAGAATGAAACCAGGTGGTGCCTGATATGGGGCTGGGGATCAAGGTTAGCTGTGAGTTAAGGTGCACGGTAGAGAGATTGTAGAAAATTGATTATCAGGCCTGGAAGGGAGTGTACTGCAGAGTCTGGGGTCAGATGGGGGTAATAGTGAAGAGAGATTCTCTCTGAAGGCTGGCAACGAGGCAGGCTGAGTAGTGTTACTTGCCTGATACTCCCACCTCAGAAACCTCCTCTGCCACACGGTCTGGAGAGTCCACAGAGGGAGGAGGCCACATATGGTCTGGGGAGGCCACCGATGGAGAAGGTCACACACAGTCTGGGGAGGCCACCGATGGAGGAGGTCACACACAGTCTGGGGAGGCCACAGAGGGAGAAGGCCACACACAGTCTGGGGAGGCCACGAGGTAGGAGGCCACACACGGCCTGGGGAGGCCACGAGGGAGGAGGCCGCTCATGGCCTGGGAAGGCCACCGAGGGAGGAGGCCACACTCGGCCTGGGGAGGCCACCGAGGGAGGAGGCCACACACGGCCTCGGGAGGCCACCGAGGGAGGAGGCCGCACACGGCCTCGGGAGGCCACCGAGGGAGGAGGTTGCACACGTCCTGGGGAGGCCACCAAGGGAGGAGGCCACACAAGGTCCTGGGGAGGCCACCGAGGGAGGAGGCCACACATGGCCTGGGGAGGCCACTGAGGGAGGAGGCCACACATGGCCTGGGGAGGCCACCGAGGAGGAGGCCACCATGGTCTGGGGATGCATCTTTGGGAAACCGCAGTTCAGAAACCACTAGCCAAATCTGGGACGTAGTCACCCAGATTTTGTAACCTGTTCTAAATGAGAGCTCTAGCCTGTAAGGAAATGAATGTGGACTCTTCCAAAGAGGTTACAGGGTTTGCAGCCGGAAAGCGGCATCACAATGTCTTTCAGATGAAGATGACCACTGCCTCCTAATATTACTGGACCTCTCATCTGCCTTCAACATGGTCAAAAGATGGAACCAAATGGATTTCATCAACAATGTTTTTCTCAGGTTTTCCTCCTTCCTTTCCTACCAACCCCAGTTTATTCACTTGGGCATCTGCACATCACAAAAGATCCCGATCATGTCTGGAGTCTCCCAAGCCTCCATACTGTCTCCTGTCATCTTCTACCTTTGCATGGAGCCGCTTGGTGCTCTGCTCACACATAACATTTATGATGAAGCTGGGGACTGATTCAGTTAAGGAACATAGAGGCTAGATCTGTTAAACGTTAACGCAATAATGCGTCTATGACCATAAAAGTATTATTTGATAGCTACGTAGGTCTGAATTCATTATCACACGTGACAAACACGGAAACGGAGAGGCCTGACTGGATAGTCGGAGCAGCGAAACAAGTTCGATGAGGCGCAAGCACTCACAACTGAAAGATTGAATTCAACCGTCATTAGAGACAGAGAACACCAACAAAACGTAACTCGCATCACTTGACAGAGAAAGTACATTTGGACTGGTTTCAAGGGAAAGCTCTCACTCACAATAGTGTCCTACACTTAAGTACCAGCCCTGAGGAAGACCTTCTTAGAATCCTCCTGGTCCCCCACCCCCCTACGAAGGTCGAAATGCGTCCGCAACCCCTCGCTCACTTTTTCACCTCAGGAGGCCAAGAGTATCGCCAGACCTAATTTATGAATTCATGGACAGACCAGTTTAGCCAATTAATAGTGGTTTATATTCCCCTAAAGTGCTCAAGGTACTCTCTGACCTCATCAGTCTTTGGACCGCTCATTGAATGATTATCGAGGATAAGTAGGGCTCTCTATCCCGATATATGTCTATAATGAAGTAGGACATTTCTGATCAATGTCTGTTGTTCAATACTGTTGAAGACTTGTAAATAACCATTTTTCTTGTATGTTTGTTTTTCATGTAAAGTATTTATTGTGCTACAGTCTAAAAATTTGAGAAAGACTAAAGAAACTACCTTGATGAAATAATCTAAAAATGTAATTTCTGCATTTATGGTTGCCTGTCTACCTACAATTACGAGTTGTAACAAGATATCAAGTTCATTTATTGAAAACTTACGGAGGTAATGAATTCAGACCTACGTAGCTCTCAAATTAGTACATTTATGGTCATAGAGGCATTATTGCATTCACTGCTCACACATAACAGCATCAAGATTCCCCAACACGATGATGATACACAACTCTACCTGAAAGTCTCCTCTGTTTCAGACATCCAGTGCCGCAGACACTGCTTGCAGATCATTCAGACCTGGATGTCCAGTACTATGTGAACCCCCAACTATCACCAAATGCCAAATCACTAAGATTCTCCATGAAAAACTAAAACAAAGACAGCATGGTCCCAGCTCTCTCATCTGGATGGTGGACCTCACACCTACTCCATTGCTGCCCATACTACACTCTGGCACCCCTTAGGGCACCCTACATGTCGCAGCATGTCTCGTCCCGGGCCTGAAGTAATATGACCACATCACTCGCATTCTGATGGAACTGCTTTGCCAGCCAGCACCATCTTGAAAACCAGCTGCTCCATTTACAAAACCATCACAACCAGCATCTCAGCTTATCTTGCAGACAGGCTCGCCATCTCTGGTGGTTCTCGACACACCCACACCCAGAAAACACTCAGACTGTAGATAAGAAGTATAAAATAAAAATAAACAAGACAACAAATCTTTTCCACCTATGCACCTAGGATCTGGGGAAGCGTCCCCTTATCCACCAGGGCTGCTCCATCACTGCTTCAATTTAAGAAAGAGCTGAAGTCTAACCTCATAAAAGAACACTGCATCACACTACATTAACAGCCCACATGTCAGCTTCCTCTCTTATTACTCATTGACTTTGTTTGCCGTTGACCATGAACAGTGCTCTGATGCCTTTTGGCTAGGTTAGCACTACAGAAATATCACACACATACATAACGTGCACATGATAAAGGTGCACAGCCAACTATGGGCCTCATTAGGATTGCGGTTTTTCCGCATCCTCTGGGCCGGCGGAAGTGTCCGCCGGCCCGGAAGATGCGAAAAAACCGCTGCGGAGCCTTCAAAGACCCCCCCGCCAGATTAGGATGGCTGGGGGGTCAGGAAGACCGTCCGCCGGTTTTCCGCCACGGTCGCCTTACGACCGCCTCGGAAAAGCTCTAATATGGAGGCGGTGTCTAACAGACACCGCCAGCCATATTAGGATGGGGGTAAACAGATGCCTTTCCGCAGTGGCTTCTCTGCCGTGGAAAGGCGTAAGGAGATTTCTTTGGGGGCCCGTTGTGGGCCCCCAGAGTGACAGGGGCGTGGGGGGTGCACATGGGGGGTACCTATGGTACCCCCCTGCATTTGCATGCATTTTTAACATTGCGGCGGGTGCTGATTCAAGCAGCACCCGCCGCAATGTTAAACATACAGGATGTGACCGCCAGGGTGGCGGTCACATCCTAATCTGCACGGAGGGACCGTCGCTGCCCCTGCGGACGGTCCCTTCTACTCTGGGGTGGCGGACGGACGAAGGTCCATCCGCCATCCTTATGAGGCCCAAAGTACCTAAACGGATAGCGAATAACCCAGTTATAGGGGCCTCAGCACATGTTCTACAATGACATCCCTAGATCTTCAATTACAGAGCCTTCATGACCAGCACCCCCTCATAAGCTCTCCACTGCTGGCTCTTGAAACACCTGCAGCCTAGAAACCATCAGACTGCTGCTAAGGTGTGTAAAAATAAAAGCAGGCCTTTCCCATCAATGCACCCAGGATCTGGAACACCATTGTCGTAGCCATCAGGACTGCCCAACCAGCAGGCAACCAGGTGGTTGGAAGAACTAGGGAGACTAGGCAAGAGTGGGGCAGAAAGACCCCTACAGCTAGAGAAATGGTGAGAATCCATTTCAAACCCAAAGGAAGAGCGAGAGCTCTGCCAAGTATTGTTGGATGTGTTACCTACAGTGCGTACACAGGCCAACATCTCACACGGCTAAGATATCTCTGTCAAAACTACCTTAGTTCTGTAAGGGAGAGGGTGCAAGATGCTTGGTGTCTTAGAAGAGAAAAGGGTTAGCACTGGTGGGTGACTAATATCAGGATGGAACTCCAAGAAAATATCAAGTCCTACTGGGCAAGTAATCCATAAATTCCTAGTAGGAAGGGGCAAGTGTGTGTAGAGGAAGGGCGATAAGATGTCTTACGCACAGAATGGCAACTGTGGGTAAAGCGAGAAAGCATTTTCTACTTTGTACTGGGCATTCCTTGCTTTCGCAAGGGGCTGGGCTTCCTTGGTGTGCTGAGGTATAAACGGGCAGTGGGCATTCACCATCGTGTCATCATGGGAAAGCATACTGAGTGCCACACTGGGGGATCTCGGGAATGTTTGCTTTAAGGTGACACAGCTGTACACCGGATTTATATTTCACCCCAAAACATTAATTTATAATTTCAGAGAAGTTGTGATATTCTGTAGTTGTAGTAATGCAGATGCAAGGTTTTTCCACATGGTCTAGGGTTGCCCTGGAGTCGAGCGGTGCAGTGAGGAGGTATTCCTCATCTTCTTAAACCAGGTCATTGATAGACAGATGAAGCTGCAGCATGAGGTCTGTTTTCTTGCCCTATTCCCGTTCCCTAAAAATAAGAGAGCCGCTTGCAAGTTTGCGGGCCTACCCATTGTGCTGGTGAAGAGGCACATAGCATGAGGTGGAAGGCTTCAGCAGGACCAACCCTGAGAACATGGAGTTCAAATCAGAAGCGATGAAAGGTCTAAATGTGAGAGTGCACCACTGCGTATCTAAGCTCAGAGGGGGGTGAGAAGACACAACTTGGCTGAATCCTCTGACATGCTTCTCACTGACATTGGAGAGAATCACACCTGACATAGCTTGGAGAGGCTAAATACAGCTTAGGAGTTAGCTTTGCTTCAGAACTACTGGCAAGGGTGTGTAGGAAATTAAGTATAATAATGAATACTTTGGGGCTCATTAGGATTGCGGTTTTTCCGCATCCTCGGGGCCGACGGAAGCCACCGCCGGCCCAGAGGATGCGGAAAAACCGCAGCGGACTGACCAAAGACCCACCGCCACATTAGGATGGCTGGTGGGTCCTGGTTTCCATCCGCAGCTTTTCCGCCGTGGTTGGCTTACAACCGCGGCGGAAAAGCTCTAATCTGGTGACGGTGTCTTTCCAGACACCGTCAGGCAGATTAGGATGGGATGTAAAACATGCTTTTCCGCGGCGGCTTTTCCGCCGTGGAAAAGCATGTGTAACTTCACTGCGGGGGCCCGTTGCGGGCCCCCTAGGTGAAGCGGGGTGTGGGGGGTGCACATGGGGGGGTACCTATGGTACCCCCCTGCATTTGTATGCAGAAAGCGGCAGGCACCGCAAGGTGCCTGCCTCTTTCTGCATGCAAATGCAATGACTGCATTTTTAACATTGCTGCAGGTGCAGCTTGAAGCCGCACCCGCCGCAATGTTGAAAATAGAGGATGTGACCGCCAGGGTGGCGGTCACATCCTAATCGCACAGGAGGGGACTCCGCAGCCCATGCGGACGTCCCCTCCTCCTCAGTGATCGCGGACGGACGCAAGTCCGTCCGCGATCATAATCGGCCCTTTAATGTTTAGTTATATTAATTTAATTGATACAATAATTATGTAAATTGTGTAATTAAGATATTGTTTAAGTCATATATTAGGTGTGAGTTGTTGCATTTGTAGAGGTAAAGTGTGGTAAGGTAATTAAATACAATTCTTTTATTGTCAGGTAAATATTTTTATTAATTGTTTAATTTATAATTATGTAACTAAAATTGTTACATTTATGTATTAGGTGTGGGTTGTTTCTTATGGATAAAGGGTGGTAAAGTAATTAAAGATAATTATTTTATAATCAGTTAATTATTATTAATATTTTAATTGGTAATTATTTATGTAAAATGTGTAAATGTTCTAATGTTTTTTAGATGTGTGTTGTGTAGTATGTAGAGCTATAGGGTAGAAAGTATTTTAAGTAATAACACATTTAAAAATAGTTAACTATTCCTTTTTAATTGTTATTTATTGTTTCATGTGTTAATTCTGTTGTAGTTAGGGATTTTAATTTTAATAATATTTGTAATTAATTTTTGATATGTATTAAACATTGTATTGCATTCGTAAATTGTATATTTTTTCAAAACAATTATATATATTATTCATATTTAAATATTTTTAGTGTGTGTATATATGTATGTGTGTATATATATATATATATATATATATATATATATATATTTGCTAATATTTTATGTTCTTGAAGTTAATTCGTCTGTTTCTAATCTTTCACAAAGTGCAGTGGGTGTAGTACATTTTACCCCTTTGCAATCCAACACTTTCCCTAGTCTTGCACTGGACGGAGTCGGAATAGTACATTTTACCCCTCTGCAATCCAACACTTTCTTTACTTTTGCACTGACTGGAGTGGGAACAGTAAATAATACCCCTCCGCAATCAAACACTTATCCTAGTGTTGCACTGACTGAAGTGGGAATCAGAAACGTTGCCCCTCCGCAATCCAACACACTGTTGCACTGATTGGAGTGGGAATAGTAAATTTGACCCCTCCAAAAATCCAACACTTTCCCTACTGTTGCACTGACTGGTGTAGGAATAGTACATTTTATCCCACGCAATACAACACTTTTCCTACTGTTGAACCCGACTGGACTAGGAATTGTAAATTTGACCCTCTGCAATCCAACACTTTCCCTACTGTTGCACTGACTGCAGAGCGAATAGTAAATGATATTCCTGTGTAACCCAACTGTTTCCCTACTTTTGCACTGCGTGTAGTGTGACTTGTAAAGTTTACCCCTCCTGAGTCCAACACTTTGCCTACTCTTGTATAAATTGTAGTGGGAAATGTATATGTGTAATAGTATATGTGTGAATTGTAAAATGTGATAGTTTACTTTATATTGGCTAAATTTACATGATCACATTTTTGTTTAGTTAAAATTATAAAATGTATAATTATGAATGTTTTATTTGTAGTAAATTATATTTTTTTTATTTTACTTAGGGCCAGATGTAGGTGGAAAGATACCGTTCGGTAACGGCCGATTTCGGCCGTTACCGACTGGTATTTGTAGTTTCAGATGTAGGGGCCTAAATATTACAGATTCTGTAAATTTACTGATTCCACATGTGTGTGCCACATGGCACACAAGCCTGATTCAGGGGTGCAACAGGGTGTCAAAGTGACACCCTGTCCCCCTTGTCAATTCAGTAATTTTACCAAATCGGTATTTACCGATTCGGCAATTGCCATTGGTTCCTATGGGCCTAAAGGCAATTACCGAATCGGTAAATACCGATTCAGTAATTACCGATTGTTACCGATTCGGTAATTAATTCGGTAAAAATACCTACATAGCATTTACCGATTTGTAAGTACCGAATTTGTAAAATTCGGTATTTACGAATCCGTAAATACTAATTACCTACATCGGGCCCTTAATCTTTTATTTGTTTTTAAATGGTTATGTACATTTCTTTTTAAATGGTTATGTATACACACATATATTACATTAAAAATACTAAATTATAATATAAATTAAAATGTATTTAATATTATTTTTAATTAGATATATGTCAATATATATAAATATATTCAGGTTCTCCTTTCCACCAAAAGCAGCTGAACTCTTGCCGGTCGGGTGCACTGCAACGTGAGGATGGACTCACGAAAATATTCCAAATAAACACTCCCAAAGGAAGAAGCAGGCACTAACGGGGACTCCCACATATTACTTCAATGTGTCTAAAAAGTAGATGCGTTTCGCTTTTCGCTTTTATCAATGCTGCCTGAACCGCTGTGACGTAAGGTCAAATACAGAGGGATTCTCGACATGTAGGCCGGTGGTTATATAACTTCGGGGAGTGCGGTCATCAGAACGATCTCTATGGATACAGTTGTTCTTGGAAATATGGTCCGCGGTACGGGCAAGGGGAACAATTAAGAGCGAAGTGAAATGGCTGAGAGTATCTGGCTCCTGGGGAATTCAGGGGAAGCCTATACAAGATTTCATTAATAAGGGAAGACTAAGTGCCAAGTCATAGGGAGGAGGCCACACACGGTCTCGAGAGTCCACTGAGGGAGGAGGCCACACAGGGTCTGGGGAGGCCACAGAGGGAGGAGTTCAGTCAGTGCAACAATAGCGAAAGGGTTTGATATGCATGGTAACATGGCGGCAAAATAAACCGGTATTCACTGCAACATTTTTTATTTATTTAAACTTTTACCGCGCACAGCTACCCACAGTGGGTTTCCCGGCGCTAGGGATAGACTGGAGAAGAATATATCAGATAGCCAGCATGCAGGTAACCAACTGCTTATGTGAACAACAGCGTTTTCAGAGCTCTGCGAAAACGAAGAAGACTGGTCTCTATTTTAAGGGCTGTGGGCAGGGCGTTCCAATATTTGGGACCAAGATAGGAGAAGGAACGTCCCCCCATCCTTGCCAGCTTAAATCTTGGTATAGAGAAATTGCCAATTTCCGAGGATCGTAAGGTCCGTTTGGGCCTGTAGGGTTGCACCAGCTTCTGTAAGTAAGTAGGTGCAATGCCTTGCCTGATTCTAAACATGTAGCATAATGTCTTAAACTTTATGCGGCTGGGGATTTTCAACCACTGAAGATCATACAAGGCAGATAATGCCGAAGTTCTTCTAGGAACATTCTTCAAGAGACGCGCGGCTGCATTTTGTACAACCTGCAATACTTTAACAGTGGCTACATCAGCACCCAAATATAGTATATTGCCGTAGTCCAGGCGAGATGTTATCAATGCCTGGACAACCGTTCTACGGGAGGGAATAGGGAGCATCCATAAAATCTTTTGTAGCCACCTAAGAGTGGAAAAACAGGTTGCTGCGACCTTAGTGGCCTGCTGCTTCATTGTTAACTTGTCGTCAATTTGGACGCCCAAGTTCCGTACAGCATGTGTGGGTACAGGAAGTGAACCCATCTCATTTGGCCAATGCTGAGGACCCCAGAGGTTCTTATTTTTCCCCAAAATGACCTCCTCTGTCTTCTCCCCATTCATTTTAAGACAATTCCTCTGCATCCAGTCAGCCACAAGAGTGAGGCCCGACTTAAGTGCAGAGGGGTTATTCTCGTCTTGTCCAGATAGAGAGAAGACGATCTGGGTGTCATCAGCGTAGGAGAACGGGGTCAGCCCTGCCTGTTCAACGATGTTAGCCAAGGGTTTTACATAAAGATTGAACAATAGGGGGCTGAGTATGGACCCTTGGGGGACACCCAGCTCTGAGGGACAGACCGCTGATGCCGCCTTAGGGGAGAAAACTTGAAAGGTTCGCTCACCAAGAAAGGAGGCCACCCAGGCTAAGGCCATACCAGTCACACCAAGAGACCGCAGAGAGTCGAGAAGGATGGAATGTGACACGGTGTCGAAAGCTGCGCTCAAATCCAACAGGATGAGCGCCATAGTTTCACCCTGATCGACACCGTGTCGGAGACTCTCTGTCACCCCAAGAAGGGCTGTCTCGGTCGAGTGGCGAGACCGGAAACCCGACTGGGAGGAATGTAAGAAACCAGAACTTTCCACCAGTTCAGTGAGCTGGGTATTGATGTGTCTCTCTAACACTTTAGAGAAGATGGGTAGCAAGGATATTGGACGAAAATTAGCAAGATTCGAGATATCAGCACCGGACTTTTTTAACAAGGGCACTACCATAGCGTGTTTCCATGGCTGGGGTACATGTGCCTCAGTAAGTGAGGCGTTTAACAATTTGACAAAGATCTGATGGGTAGAGGAATCTAATTGTTTAAGTATTTTAGCTGGAAGTGCATCGCACGGAGAACCAGAGCGCACACTATTTAGACAAGAAGAGAAAGAAGCATTGTCTAGAGGCTGCCATACAGAGAGTTTGGCGACGTCATTAGCATTAGCAGATGACTGTACAGCGCCAGATGCAAGAGGTGTTACCACCGGAGACGGGGTAAAGAGATCATAGATCAGGTCGACTTTTTTTACAAAAAAGTCAGCTAAGGATTGGCATCGAACCACGTCAAGCGCGGGGGGCGTAGGAATAGAGTCCGCTCCTGTCAGTTTTTTTACAACTGAAAAGAGCACCTTAGGGCAGTTTTGTGCATCTGAGACTAATTTTTTAGTAAAATCTGCTCTGACTGTTTTACAGCTATTATGGTAGCCCTTCAGAGCTTCTCTATAAGCTACTTTGCGAGTTGGAGAATAATTGCGCCTCCATTTTCTTTCTAAAATCTTACATTGAGTACGAAGGCACTTAAGCTTGTCGGAAAACCAAGGTGCAGGGGGATGATGAGACATAGTTTTCTTAGATGTCAAAGGAAGCCTGGAATCAACAGCATTATTTAACCACAGACCAACTGCACAACATCAACACAGTACTCTCTTCATTGCCCTTGACAATCCTCCAGTGGTAAAGCCTTTTTGAACAGCTTAAAACATGGTGGCAAGTGATTCATTTAATTTGTGATCAGCATTAATAAAGGTGAAAACAGAAATGCTTCTGCTGATTTGACACATTAAATTAATGTGTGGGAGTCCCCATGATTGCTTGCTTCTTCCTTTGGGAGTGTTTATGTGGAATATATTAATATATATGTATGTGTGACTTCTCGAATACAGTTATAAGTGTTATATTTTATTATAAAAACATAACATCAATTTCATTTTTATTATATTAGTGTTATTTAATATATGTAAGGTTTACTACTTAAATGTATGTATGTTTAAAAAAACGATATTGTAGACAATGATATTAGTGACAACGAATTATTTTCTTGAAAATTTTTGTAATTGTCATAAGTATAGTAGGACGATAATTTTTTACATCGATATTTATGTCACAATATTTTTGTTTGGCGATATTTTGAGAGTGAATATTTTGTCAGTGAACCGCATTCGACTCCCCCAACCACACCAAAAACTGCCTTTAAAAAGCCTGAGGGTCTGGTCGGATGACTCCCTTAACGGTGTCTCACAAGCAACAAAGTTTGAGGCAACATGCTTCGGCATTCTTAGGACGCTTGGAAAAGTTCTTCATCTACTCCACCCTCTCTCTGAGAGACTTGTAACCCAGGGTATACTCTCTTGTCTGGATTACAGAAACTACCTTTATCTGGGTGCTTCCAAAGACCTTACACAAATTAAAGATGGTGCAGAATTCAGCTAACTGAATTTTGCACAATGTCCCTTGAAGCCACAATGCTCCCCAAAGCCTCAAAGATCTTCTTTGGCTCCCTGTGGCAGAGCGGATTAAATTTAAACCCCACTGCATAGTGCATGGGGCCCTCCTGGTAAGAGGGCCACTGATCTCTGATCTCCCCCTGTTTTGCAGACGAACAGTGCACTCCTCTAATGCCTCTCTGACCAAGACCCCTCTCATCTAGATGGGGAGGTTGATCCTTTCACTACCAATGTAGCCAAATCGTGGAACACACACCCAACCTCCATGAGGTTGACATCGAATGGACTATTGTGCCGTAAGTCACTCAATTCGTGGTTATTCTAGAATAGCCCCCTCTGCTTCCTTGTAGCATTGCCTCACACTAGCAGTGCTGGGATGCTTAACGGTAGCTATGTGTTATATAAGTGTTAATAGAATAGAATATGAATGAGATAACAACAATCTACTTTGAGGTTCGTTTTGACATGTGAGATGACGGTTAAACCGAGTTCTTAATTGAATCCCGTCTGTAAACAAACAACTATGAGACTGTTAGCCGCACTCTAAGTGGAACACGCGCACTGAAAATCCTTTTTCTGATTGTACCTGGGCATCTTTTTTTTTAATCGTTTTTATTTCTACCTTTAACTGCTCTTAAACTTGAAATTGGTTACCTTCTGCACAGCATTGCACGCAGCACTTTATTTCCGAGCCAGTCCCCGGTCCACCATGGTCTTTAATGGCCTCTTGTTGTGGAGGAACGTAGCTCCTCCCTCTGCCCCTGTATTTTCTGGTCAGGGGCACAGAATTTAAACCAGATGGGTGCCCGGCCGCGAGCAGCGGGTGCGCAGGCGGCCCACCGAAGGCACGCCAAAGGCAAGCCCATCAGCGTCCCGGAGGCGGCTGGGAACTCTGCCGATTTAGTACTTCAACCGGATAAGGTATTAACCTACAGTAGAGAGACCCTAATGGAGCTTGACTCTATACATAAGTGTAAGAATGTGATCGACGTGTGGATAGGTGACTCCCTACCGTGCTGTCAGTACTTTAACTGGGGAGCTACAAACCACACTTTAAACAGCACACAAGCACCCAATACGCAGAGAAAGTCCACGCCTAATCAGGTCTCAGTGCTTCAGAACCAAGAGCACATAAATGCACTAATGCTTAATTGCCGGTCATTAAATAAACATGATTTATTCATATATGACATAAGTGAGACTAAACCAGATCTCGTGTTTTTGACCGAAACATGGCTATCGGATACGTCGAATCCGACAGTTGCTTCAGCCATCCCCCCAGGTTACTCCATTTTGAGGAAGGATCGCACTGGAAGTAAGGGGGTGGAGTTGCAATTATTAGCAAACTGGATGTCTCCATCACATGCATTCCTATGGAAGAAACTGAAGGGGCAGAGTGCCTTAGTTTTCAAGCTACCCTCTCCCCCCATCAGTGCTTAGCAGGAGTTCTTATATATAGATCCCCGGGTTACGCAGGGGCCTTTTTGAAGTCCCTTAGCGATGCCATTGCACAAGTGGCCTCTAGATTTAAACAGTTTCTTGTTTTGGGGGACTTTAATGTACATATGGACAAACAGGATACCCCTGACACCATCTCTCTGTTGGAATCCATGGCCTCACTTAATCTTGCTGCATATATCTCTGCCCCCACGCATGTTAAAGGTCATACCCAGGACCAAATATTTTACAATTGTATAATTCAGACAGAGGTTCCCCTACCTTTACTATGGTCAGACCACTACCTAGTGGGTTTTAGGTTATCAAAACTAACAAGGCATCCACTGTCCCAGGTCCAGTGGCCGTCTTTTACATCTAGGCCTTTTCACAGAATTACCTTGGCTGCCCTCAAATATGAACTAGACCAACACCCTCTTACGCCGAGCGGCAATTTAGAGCAGGGTGCCAAGGCCCTAGCTAAGTGGGTCTCGCAAGGGAGCCCCTTTGATCTCTCGCCCTCTTAAAATTACTAGATGCTCAGCCCCCTGGTTCAACGATATCCTGCGACAGTATAGAAGGGATTGTAAACATCAGGAAAGAGTATGGAGGAAAGACTTTAGCGAGGAAAATAAAAGGAATTGCATAGAAGCCTTAAGAGACTACCATAAAAAGATACAGGAAGCTAAGAAGAGCTTCTTTGCATCTAAAATTGAGTCCTCAGGGAATAAGAGCAGAGAAATCTTTAATATTGTTAAAAGCTTCTCTTCACCTAGTGCTGCGACAAGACACTCCTCTCCCTCAGCCGATTGGACTGGAAAGTTAGCTAATTTCTTCCACACGAAGATTATAACAAATCAATCTTCTTTTGATGTCTTGGTAGAGAAAGATGTGCAGGCCTCTACATCGACTCCCCCCCCCAGAATCAGGTGGGCAGCACCTCCCTTTCCCTCTTTCCCCCCTTGTCCTTAGAGACGTCCTTGTCAATTATCAAGGGCCTCAAGTCTGCCTCACCTGGGGACCCTGCCCTTCTAAATTCCTGGCTTCAATGGCGGAGATTCTGAATCCCACAGTGAATAGCATTTTGAACGTGTCTTTTCATAGTGGTTTGGTCCCGGTAAGCTGGAAGAGCGCAAAAATAATTCCCCCATTAAAAAAACCTATGGTTGATCCCATGGAATTATCTAACTACAGACCCATCTCTCTGTTGTCTTTCTTTGGAAAGACAATAGAGAAATTTGTTCACTTGGTGATTAGCGATTTTGCAGAAGCCAATAACCTTCTTCACCCGAGTCAGTCTGGTTTCAGGTAGAACCTTAGTACAAAGACGGCGCTGCTGGAGGTCTCCGAATCTATCTAAGAGACCGTTGATAAAGGAGGCAAAGTGGTCCTTGTTCTTTTGGACCTCTCTGAGGCTTTCGACACCCTCCCCCACGGTGACCTCCTGCAGAGGTAACGCGAAGGTGGACTTGGCGGCAAGGTGTTGAAGAGGTTCTCCTCCATTTTGAAGGATGGAAACTAAGAGGTCTGGTTGCCGCCATTTGCAGCCAGTATCCCGCCCTTGAACTTCGGCGTGCCACAGGGATCTATCTTGAGCCCAGTACTTTTTAATCTGTTCATGGCTCCTCTGGCTACCCTGGCAGAAGCGTGTGAGGCTATGATTATATCCTACGCTGACGACACTCAACTGCTGTTCACTTGTAAGAAGGGGGAAGAGTTTAATGGGGAAAATAAAAATAAATGTCTAAGAGAAATCTTTGCCT
The DNA here is from genome assembly GCF_964263255.1 of Lissotriton vulgaris. Lineage (NCBI taxonomy): Eukaryota > Metazoa > Chordata > Amphibia > Caudata > Salamandridae > Lissotriton > Lissotriton vulgaris. Next base: position 222,409,745 of record NC_141685.1, read on the forward strand.
TGTTCAAACACAACCATCTTAAATGTAACCCGGAAAAGTCTGAAATTATCTTTTTTGACACCCCACCTTTGTACGCCTTGAAACAATGGTGGCCTACTTATATGTCTCCCCCCAGTCAGCAGTTAGGACTGTAAAAAACCTGGCAGTGAAAATGGACGATGCCTTATCTATGACACCTCAAGTACAGTCGGTGGCAGGCATGTGTTTTGGTCTCCTGAAAATGCTCCACAGGTTTCACTTTCTATTGCCGACCTCTCACAGAAAGACGGTCGTTCAGGTCCTTATCACCTCCAGATTGGACTAAGGCAATGTCCTCTATCTGGGCCTTCCAGAGTTCTTGCTGAATAAACTACAAGTCATGCAGAAGGCAGCGGCCAGGGCAGTCCTGGGACTCGGACCTAGAGACCGGATCTCCCACCATCTGAAGAATCCGCATTGGCTGCCTGTCCATTGCAGAATACTCTTCAAAGCACTGGTCCTGGCTTTCAAAGCTCTGCACGGCATGGGGGCGCATTACATCCGCAGAAGAGTCTCATATTACGTGCCTGGCAGAGCCCTTAGGTCAGCACACCAACACCTAATTGTCACTCCTAATTGTCTCAGAAGTCACCGTGTGGGATGGTCTTTTCAAGTGCAAGTGGCTAGATTCTAGAACAAGCTGCCTCTTCAGCTTAGGCAGGCCACAAACACACTAACGTTCAGGAAACAACTGAATTATTTGTTCCAGCAAATAATGGCCGCTCACCCTGGTACCGATGTTCTCCCCCTCTTAGCCTCTGTATCTTTCTGTCACAACACTCTGATGAGCAGCTGCGCGCTCTACAAATTCATTTTCAAAATGTAACATTTAACATAGCTAATTCTGTCAATAAACAGTCAGTCACCCACAAAGCCTTGAACTCCTCCTTTCCTCGCCACCTAGCGAATAAACTGAAAATCTCTGGAGGCTCTAGACCATCACGTAATGCGGAAAACTTTACTGCTGGAACCTCCCACTTTCAAGAAGGAAAGATCGATGGCCCAATCTTTTTCAGGCAACGCGGGGAGAATCGGAGCTCACTTCCGCCTCAGCTCTGGACCACCACCTCCCTCCAGGCCTTCAACACTGACCTTAAAGTTCTCTTCCAAATTTAATTCACACCTTCTCTATTATCTGAAGGACGACCTTCCATTATAGTGAATCCTTTTCTCCATGACCTTGAAAGTGCCTTCCCAGTGTGTTCTGCCATTTATTGCAGTATTATCCTTCTACCTGTCTTTAGTACTCTTTTGTAACATGCACACATCACTTTTCTCTTGTAACACACAGTTTGCTACCTCTTACATTTTGTTTGCTTTCGATACCTACACAAGTGCCACCAATGCCTACGTAACGTTTGTTCTTGTGTTTGAGTGTCTGCCATATATTGCAGTACTACACCTCTACTTCTACTTTGTACACTTTTGTAACCTGCACACATGTCACTTTTTCCTCCTGTAATGCACCTTTTCTACCTCTTGTATTTTGTTTGCTCACAATTGTCACTTTTGCCTCATGTTACTTAACGTTTACTTTTGTAATTTGCTTAACTTTTAATGTTCTCCTCATGTATCAGTTCTGTTCCTAATGTGAAGCGCTCTGAAACCTTTGGGTAAAGTTCACGCCATATAAAAATGCATAAAATATATAAATAAAAATGCTCAAGAGATAAGTAACATTCCTTGTTTTTAAAGGGGGAGTCTGCTATAGGGGAATTAAATTAGTGTTGAATCTGGTTGAGCTCTTCACATGGCACAGGGGAAGCACAGGTGTTTTCCTGTCAGCAGTGTGTGGAGGGGAATTCAGAGCATCATTTCTGCAGCTGAGAGAATATGTGACTCCTATCAGGAAACACAGCCAGATTCTGGAGAGTTAAGTGAAATTCCCTTTCTTGAAGTGTAAAGGCTGCTGTGTTTTTGAATGGCTGTTCTACTTCTCAAAGGGTGGAGGATAAGCATATGAAAAGGTATTTCAACGCAATTGGAACTCCAATCCTTGTTAATGTTTTCCTCAGTGTTGCTACAATCAACAGCTTTCAGATACAGAATTTGTTTCCTGGAGTCACCATGTATTTTTCAGAAGTCAGTTTTGGGGTGAAGTCTCTCCTTGATGATGTTGACAATGGGCGACACAAGCCTGCCGTGACATCTCAGTGGAGAGTGACTGTTCCTCTGATTTCCAAGGGTGTTTGTGCTGCGATACGAGTGAGGTACTTCATTGGAGGTGTGCGCATGTTGGGTTTAAGCACTCTAGTAGCAGCGCTGACAACACTTTTTAACCCCTTCCATGCTCATGATGAGCTCAGCTCGTCATGCAGCACAGTGCTCCTGTGCTCATGACGAGCTGAGCTTGTCATGACCACACCCGTTTTCATTGCTGTCCAGCACAGCAGAGGGATCTCTCAAGCAGCGATGTGGTTAACTTCAACCTATAACAAAGTTTTCTTTATTTTACTATGTTACCTTTTGTATCCAATGAATGGTGGTAGGAGGGTTTAAATGGCTTTACAGGGTCCATCGCATGATTTCCATTGTGTATTACACATGCACCTATCAGGAAGACAGCCTTTTTTTTGCTTTTTAGGTTTGGCATTAGCCAACGCCTTTTGATTTAAATAGATTTAAATTGATTTAAAACACATATATGCATAATATACTTATTTAGAGGCTCTTTTAGCCAGCTTTCTTCATCCTTTGGCCTGTTGGTGTGTTATTCATGTTTTACCTCCACCCACTATAGCATACACCATGGGTAAAGGGGGTCAGCCCACTTCAGGCCCTGGATAATTCCACTTTGAGCACAAGGAGCATATTCACATCCAAGCTAGTTCCCTTTTGGGTTAATGTTTTTGTTTTTAATTTATACTTTGTTGTTGTCTTTGTGTTTAGACTCCGTTGTGACAGCAGGGCACTTTATACCACTTTACACCAGATGTGAATACAGACCATTTCCACACTTTATCAGTTCCTGTCTCATGCTAATGCTGTTATAAATTCCTTTAGGGAAAGTCCCTTATTGATTGGACTTTCTCAGATAAGCACAAGACACTCCAAAAGTAATTTTACGGCTTAACAGATTGCGTTCATTTGAAACCGTTCTGCATTGTTATCTAACGCTACAATATTCTACATTTGAATTCATAAGCGGACAATTCTCTAGAACATGTTTATTTTAATTGAAAACATGTTTTCTCAAAATCACTAGTGGTTCCTTCAAAACCTGCCCAGGAAAAAAAGTCTTTATTGTGTTTAGTTTGCATTCCACCTTTATTTCAACTTTTTTCTTTCATTGTTTAATTCTTTCATTCCTTCTCTCCTTCATCCTTTTATTCCATCCTCTTTTCTTTGCCTTTCATTCCTCCTTTCATTCTTGTCTTTTTCTTTCATTCTTCCTTTTCCCCTTACTTTCCTTTTTCTTTCCTTTTTTCATTCTTTCATTCTTGCTTCCTTTTTTCTTTCTTCCCTTTAGTCTTGCTTTTCTTTTTTCCTTCATTTTTTCATTCTTTCTTGCTTTTATTCCTTATTCTTTGCTTTCATTCCATTTTTCCTTCTTCTCTTTTTTGCCTTATGTCTTTCTTTACTTCTCTCTTGCTTTCTTTCTCTCTTTATCTTTTTTCTTCTCTCAGTTTTTCTTTATTTCTCTTTCTTTCCTTCTTTTATTTACTTTTATTCCTTCCATTTTTTGCATTCTTTCTCTCCATTCTTTATCTTAACTTTGATTTTCCTTCGTTTTTTCTTATCCTCCTTTTTTCTTTCCATCCTTCTTTCTTTTACTTCTTTCTTGCCTTCTTTCTTTCCTTCTTGTCTGCTTTCTTTGTTGAGCCTTCTTTCTTTCTTCCTTTCTTTCTTCCCTTCAGTTCTTCCTTTCTTTTTTCTTCTTTCCTGTTTCCTTTCCTGCTTTCATTCATTCTCTCTTGCCTTCCTTCTTCGTTTTATTCTTCCTCAAATGCAAGAATCTGGAAACCAATGGCATAACGGTTGGCTTTTTTAAGGTCTGTGTTAGACAAGACTTTATGATTTTACTACAGCAATGTGCATGACACAGTTTCTTATAGGGATTTTTAGCCAAACTTCATCCATTTATCTGTGGTTGTGCAATTCACATTTTTCTTCAACCCACTTAAACAGGCATTAAGGAGCAACGTTTCACCTCACTTCAGCCATTGGCTGACTTTACTGTGAGCTAAGGCATGTTGTTCTTTCACAAGGAACACCTCCTCACACACAGCAGTTCCCTTCAGTGCCAGGGATTACTATAGTAATGCATGCTTTTTTGAGACTAAAAGACGCCTTTTCCTTTGGTCAATGTTTTTTTTTAGATTGGTAAACACCCAGAAGCTTCCAGAGCAATACATTTTTACAGGAGCCATAACAAAACAAAACAAGAATTGCCAAAAGGCTGGCACACAACGTCAGACCTATTGGGCTTTTCCAATGCTTGTTAGTTTTTAGATTGGCAGTTTAGAAGTTTTCGCATAAAAAGTAGATGCATTATATGGGGAATAAGCGAGGTGTGTACAGTAAGTCAGAAATGATGTTCAGAATCAACATATGCAGGTAGGACTTAATCCTTAACTCTTTACTTCCTACCTACATTTCGCACCTTTCCAACATATTTGTATAGGTTTTTCCATGATTTACATTTTCTGTGTTTTTAATGTATACGTCATTATCATCATGCTGTTGTCCTTCAATATTTGCTTGCAGCATTCAAACAAGCTACTCTTAACCAACAACTGTCATGTTCTACAGCTCCTTGCTCCTACACAAGTAGTTACTTGTGAGCATGTTTTCTTCTTTAAAGCTTCACCTTACCATACAGCATTCCTTTAAAGCCAAGCCTATTGGCATTATTGTGAGATTGTCTGCCTGTGGTTGAATCTTTCATTGCTGCTCAGGGTTTCTCCGCTTGCCCAATAACAGAAATGGACTATGCCCTGGGCAGGGAGGCGAGCCAATCAGATACCGAGAGACACCCCCGAAGTCACAAAGTCCAGGTTCAGTGAGGTTTACTTTTAACACTCACCTGCCATGCTAGTACTGTGGAATTCAGTCAGAATCAGTTGTACTAATGTATGATGGTAGGATTCTGTTATCAAAATTGTACATTAAAGTCTATTTTTGCACATTTTAAATGACTAAATGCACAAACTGGATTCTTTTATTTAGGCACCGCCTTTCCGGCAGGGATTTAATTAAGGATTTTTGCTGAAAACTATGAAGGTGACTGAACTCCCAGATTACACGCCCCAGTGACAACATCGAAAAGAGTGATGTCCCGATAAGAGTGATGACTCCTCTGCGTAACAACTGAGACAGCCGTGCTATCCCTCAGGCTACACACCTCCAAGTAACACCTCAAACAGCACTCATATGCCTCAAGAAACCTTCCTCCCAGGAACATATTATAGCCTTATAGCCCGCCGTAGAGGGCTATACCGGCTATTAAAGGCCCCCTCCAGCGTTAAACAAGGGAGAGGGACTTTAATGGCCGGTATAGCCCAGCTACGAAGGGCTATAAGGCTATTAAAACATTCTGCCACTAGAGGGCAGAATGTTCTAACAAAAAAGAACAAAGTCTTATGGGAGCGCAGGGGATTGGAATCCCCTCAGGCTCCCTGAAGCCTTTGTTCACAGCCAGAGCTGTGAACAAATAAATATTGGAATGTTGGAGCTCCAGGCTTATACCAGCCATTATAAGCCCAGAGCACTCCATTGCTTTCAATGGAGCTCCCAACATTCCAATGTTCTAATAAATAGCAGTGCTATCCCTCAGGATACGTCCCTCACAGTAACACCTTAAAACAGCCGTGCTATCCCTCAGGATACGTTCCTCCCAGTAACACCTTAAAACAGCAGTGCTATCCCTCAGGCAGCCCTCCTCTCAGTAGTAGCTTGGCTATCAGTGATATCCCTCAGGCTACAGTCCTCCCAATAACATCTTAGTGACTAGTGAGTCCTGCGGGTCAGGTGCATTCCAATAAAACCTGACATAGCAGTGATATCTCTCTGTCTACATGCTTGTCTTTTTTAAAAAATATATTTTTATTTGAGTTCCCCGCCCCCCCATTTTCGTTGTACAGAACACAGAAGAAAATTCATTACATTTTAACATCCAGGACTTGTCTGAAATCATAGAAAAATTATACAAATAGATCAAGCATAAGAGATGAAATATAAATGAATGCAGAGCAAGACATACAATTACAATAAAACAGAAGTTTAGCACAATTTGTTTTCTAATCTACCCTGGATCTCTCTCTTTCCACTTCTGTATATGATTCCATATCTCGTTTCCAAGTTTCTTGCCTATTCTGCCCCTCCTTGCATAAATCGCTTTCTCAAGGTTAAAGGCAGCTAATAGTTTCTTTAACCATTGATGGAAAGTGGGTGGCAATCGGTCTAGCCATGCTGTAGCAATACAAAGTCTTAAAACAGCCATAGCCACAAAAATAAAATACTGGTAATTAGTCTTACCAAGACTATCCTCTATTCCTAGGAGTACAAGTGATGGTGTTAGGGTAATTTCTATTGTTAGTGATCTTTTAAGAAATACTTAAACTTCCACTTGGGTTGTTTTTAAGTGTGGACAAGTAGCAAACATATGGACTAAGTCAGCCTGAGTACTGTCACATCTTGGACACGTAATGCCAGCTACTCCTCCCCACTGCGCCAACCTGGATGGAGTGTAATACAGAAAATACAGCGTTTTAAAGTGCTGCGCCTGGAGTGATGCTGAGCATAGTAATTTCTGCTCTAGTTCCAAGGATCTATAGAAACTTTCCTTCTCTACACCCACTTTTTGTATCCATTCGCCTTCATATTTTTCCAGATCATCTGGTTGATACTCTATTAATTCGGAATAAAATCTTTTAATTGTACAATCTGTACCAGCCTGTATAGTGTTCAAAATTGAATTTGTTGCAAATCCCGCCGGCCCTCCAGTTTTTGTCAAAATAAAACTTCTAATTTGCAAATATTTAAAATAATGGTTAGTATCTAACCTGTATATTGCTTGTAAATTATTAAACTGCATCACCCCCTGTGCTCCTATCAGATCACCCAATCTGTAAATCCCATGGTTGCCCCAATCCGAAAACACTGCCCCTGAAAATATATCACCAGGAAAATTAGGATTATTTCTAAACCTAGTATAAGCATTATATCTGCCTAGGCCAAATTTTTTCGAAAAAGAAAACCAAATCTTGTAAGCAGCCATAACCGTTTTGAATTTAATTCTCTTAAAATAACTATACTCTGTAAACTTCAACAGGAAATTTTCCGCTTGATCCCCTAATACTAGTGAATAAATTGCCAATGTTCCTAACTTAGAATATCCTTCACTCTTTGCTCCTCCAAGCAGACCTGTCATATATTGGAGGCATGATGCCCAATAATAATATTTTAAGTCCGGTAGGGCCCACCCCCCTCGTGCCCTCGGTAATGCCATGTATCTAAGCACCCTTCGAGTCTTCCCATGTGCCCACACAAATCGATTTACCATATGTTCCAAAAGCTTAAACCATTTTCCTTCAAATAATAAGGGTATGGCCCTAAATAAATACAAAAACTTTGGGAGAAAGATCATTTTGACTATGTTGGTTCAGCCTACTATCGAAAAATGTATATTATTTAGTCTGTCTAAATGCTTCTTAGCTTTATTTATTATTGGCGATATATTTAACTCCACAAGGTTGTCTAAATCTGGGGTTATTGTTACCCCTAGATAAACTTCACTTTGGACCACCCAGCAATCAGTACAATCTATCTTGTTATTTTTAATAATTTGTGTTTTTGCAGTATTGAGGGCGTAGCCAGACACTTCTCCAAATAATTGCGCTTCTACCTCAACCAACTCTATAGATTCTGTGGGCCTAGATGTTACAATCTCCACATCATCAGCATAGGCCAGGATTTTGCAAGGGCCCCTACCAGTCTCTACTGGGGAAATATTGTCATTTAATTCTATACGCCTTATATATGGATCCATATAAAGGGCAAATAAAAGCAGGGAACAAGGGCACCCCTGCCGTGTACCCCTCTTTATCTGAAAAGATAACGTATACCCTCCGTTTACTCTTATACGAGCGGTCGGTCCTGCATATAGTACCTGTAGGGCTTTCACTATTCCCTCCCCAAATCCCACCCTTCTCAGAATAAACCAAAGAAAGTTCCAGGAGACCCGATCAAAAGCTTTTTCAGCATCCAATAACATCACAGCGAGCGGGTCTCCTGTAACCTCTGCAAGATCAAATAAAGTAATAACCTTTCGTGTATGATGAGTGGTACCCCTCCCTGGTATAAACCCATGTTGATTAATACTAACCAGAGTGTCAATTACCTTCGCTATTCTCAGGGCGAGTATCTTCGAATATACTTTTGTGTCTGTGTTCATTAAGGTTATTGGCCTGTAAGACCCAGGTTGGTTTGATGGCTTGCCTTTTTTCAAGATTATAACAATGTCCACCCCTGCCCAGCTATTTGGAGTTGATATTCCTGTCTGCGCTTGCTGCATTGTGGCAATGAAATCCTTTTTAATTATATCCCAAAATGTTTTATAAAATTCCAGTGAGATTTGATCAGGTCCTGCAGCTTTCCCTGACGGGAGGCTGGGTAAAGCAGTCAATATTTCTTCTGGTGTAAACAAAGCCTCCAATATATTAGTCTGTTCTTCTAATAGAGTAACTACCGGTATGTTATGTAGATAATTACTTACTTTGGGAATATCAGTCAGGCAATCTTGATCATACAAAGAAGTATAACATTTTCTAAAGACTTCTTGGATCCCTTCAGAGTTTGTGACTATTGTTCCTGCTTCATCCTGTGTCTCTCTTATTTGCCCCATAGAGACATTCTGTCTTGTGTGAATAGCAAGTGTACGGCCAACGGTTTCATTAAATTCATAACATCTTTCTCTGTTTGCTAGATATATTATCGCTGCCTTATTAGCTATACCCTCCTCTGCCTCCATCCTTGCTTTTGCTATTCTAATCAATAGTTGATCTAATGGGGCACCTCTAAGCACACTCTGAGTTAATTCCTCCTCTGCCTCTGCCACTGCTTGAACCAGTTCCGCCTCCCTTTGTCTGTCCCTTCTTCGGCTTGCTACACTAAAGCTTATTGTCTCCCCTCGAATGGCCGCCTTAAATGAGTCCCACATATTCCCTGTTGCCGTACTGCCTCTATTGATGTCTAAGAAACTCCTGATCCAATTCCTCATATGCATAATATAGGCATCATCCTTTAGTAGCTCTCTCTCAAATGTCCAAGCTCGGGCCAAGTCAGTGCTCACCCCAATATTTAGTGTTAACATCAGGCGATTATGATCGGATATTATCCGCGGAAGTCTTTCAATCTTAACTTTAGGTTGCAGAGAGTATGAAATGAAAAAATAATCTAGTCTAGCACAGACTTTATGTGGGGCTGAGTAATAAGTAAATCCCTGCTCAGCAGGTTTTAGGGCCCCCATACATCCACTAACGCATTATTCCTTATGAGGTTATATAGTGAGCACCAAACTCTCTTTTTCCTGTCGTGATAACCCCCGCCAGGCGCCATTCCCAGTCCTCCTGCCCCATTATTATGGAAGTCCCCAGCCAGGATTACATTAGGGGACCAGGTGGCTAATTCCAGATCCAAAAATCCAGAATATCCGGATCATCTTCCGTTGAACCATAAACGCAGCCTACAGTAATCCATTTCTCATTAACTTTACACTCTATTAGGACCCATCTCCCCCATTGATCTTCGAGCTTCCTCCTTACTATAATATCCCTACATTTCGCTAATATTGCCACTCCTCTATTCTTAAACCCTTGCTAAGAATATGCTAATACGGTGAATCCCAGTTGTTCTAATAGGTAACGTTGCCCCCCTTCTACATGGGTTTCCTGTAAACAAACCAAGTCCACATTTAGGGATCTTAACGACGTTGAAACCCTCTGCCTTTTAATTCGGTCATTTAGACCGCAAACATTGACCGTAACTACACGTATACTCATTAGTGTACATCAAGTGGATTTCCCATCAGGCTCATACCAGCAATAAACAGTATTTTGACATTTATCTCTTGCTGAGATACATTCTCCCAGTTATACACATCAATTTTTTCCCTGCTGCCCTGCATGTGATAACACAAACAAAAAACACTGTGCTCTGTACCCCTCCTCCATCCCCTTCCACCCTTCCCCCCCTCCCACCCCTCCCTTACGGGCAAATAGGTCAGTCCTGCCCTATGCGTGACAGCTGTAGCCCCAAGTGTCACCCGCCCATCCTGCTCCCGCTCCTAAAATAATCTTCACATGCCTCTGAGATACACCCCGCTAGATGTTACTGCTGCTGCTAAATTTTAGGCCAAATTTTACCCTTAAACTCACCCTTTTTTCCTGGATTATGCCTTATTACTTCCGATGTTTGGAGGCCACCATCATAGACTTTGAACCTTCTTTCCTCCCTTTCACCTCATCCAAGTATGCCTGCCCTTTGATCTCCGAAAAGAAAATCTTAGTATGCCCATTACCTATAACTTTAAGGCGACAAGGAAACATTAAATAGGCCTCACAGCCGATATTTTGAAAAGGGGTTATCATTTGCCTCATGCGCCATCGCCTTTCCACTGTCGCATGACAGAAGTCCGGCCGGGCAAAAAACGTTGTGCCATTGTAGGATCGTCTGGCCTCAGGTTTGGCTTTATCCATAATTTCCTGCCTTAATAGGAAATTTCCTACATATATCAGAGTCGCTCTCGGTTTATGTGATGTTTGCTCTCTCCTTTGTACCATAGGGAACCTGTGAGCCCTTTGTATCTCACTATCCCAATTCCAGACAGACAATTCTGGAAAAGCCCCCTTAAGTAAAGTAACAACAAATGCTCGCACATCCTGCCCCTCTTTTCCTTCCGCGACCCCTAGAAGTCTAACATTGTTCCTTCGCTGTCGATTTTCATAGTCCTCAAGCTTCCAATGGACATCCGACGCCATCTTTTCCTGCTCGTTTTTGAACTCATTCCATTTCCCAACATCCTCCTCTAGTCTCTCAGTTCTTGCTTCCACTTCTGTGACCCTGGCTTCCATGTCTACATAGAGTTTATTCACCTTGCGTAGTGAGCCCTGTATTTTTTGGTTGGCCTGCTTCGCCCTCCGAGACTCACTTCTTGCCTCCCCCTGCATTTGTTTCAGAGTAGCATAAAGCATATCCACGGTGGTTGTCTGTCCTGGGGTGTTTTTCTGAGTTTGAGGTAGAGTATTGCCTCCTTCTTGGTAAAGCTGGGAGGTTGCTGAGTAGTCCCAGTCTAGCTTTTTGGATACCTCTGCATGGGTCGGACCCGCATTACTCTTTGCCCGGTTATGTGATCTACTCTTAAGACTTCTCAGTGGCTTGGTCCTCGGTTTTGTGCATACCTTGTTCTAATAAATAGCAGTGATATCCCTCAGGATACGTCCCTCACAGTAACACCTTAAAACAGCAGTGCTATCCCTCAGGATACGTTCCTCCCAGTAACACCTTAAAACAGCAGTGCTATCCTTCAGGCACCCCTGCTCTCAGTAGTAGCTTGGCTATCAGTGATATCCCTCAGGCTACAGTCCTCCCAATAACATCTTAGTGACTAGTGAGTCCTGCAGGTCAGGTGCCTTCCAATAAAACCTGACATAGCAGTGATATCTCTCTGTCTACATGCTTGTCATTAAAGCTCGGGATAGCAGTGATAGTCCTTCCACTATACGCCCTCCCTATTGGCTTAAATAGCAGTGATAACACTCAGATTACTCTTTTCCCAGTAACAGCTTGGATAGCAGTGATATCCCTCAGGTCAGGTATCTCCCATTAACACCTTAAAGAGGATTGCTGCTCCTAATCTGCACTCCTTTCAGTATTACCAGGTATGGCAGTGATATGAGGCTACACAACTCCTATAAAAACCTGGAACAGCGGGGATATCCCTTAGACCACCCTCATCCCTGTTGCATCTTAGCAGTGATATCCATCAGGCTAGCCACCTCTTAGTAAAACCTTATAGCAGTGACATCCCTCTCGCTAGGCCAGTGGTCTTCAAACATTTTAATGCCTTGTCCCCCCCATCCCCCAGTGACAAAATATAATTCATCGGGGCCCCCTCACATTTTTTCACAATTGTTATATTTAAACATGGCAAATTAAATAGGTCTCGCCAAATTTTAACACAAGATATATATACTATTCTGGTCACGTCGTCCTTACTATTATGTGAAAGTTTCCACAGTGTGATTATTAAAAATGGGGTTGGAGAATATTTGGAGTCCCTTCCACTTCTCCCAGCCAGGATAGAAATGACAAAAGATGTTAGTGATGGCCCACTACAGAGCAGCTTTGTGCCGATTTTTTTTTTTTTTTTTTTTTTTTTTCCCCCCCCCCCGCTTAATACAAAGCACTGCTATCAGCGTAATGCTTCCTTAGGCCAGAGCCCGGATTCCCCGCTGGGATTACTTGAGGTCCCCCAAAGGATAAGGTGGGGGGCCACCACCCAGTTTGAAGACCCCTGGAAAAGGAACTTTCCAAGAAATCCAGGAACACTTACATCCCTCTAGCCACTAACACCTTAGATAGCAGTGATATCCCTCAGGCGAGGCACCTCCCATTGATACCAGGAAAAGTAGTGATATCCCTCAGGCTACTCTCCTCCCAGTAACAACTTAGATAACCGTGATATTCGATAGGCTAATGCAAACTAAACAGATGATGGACGGAATGTTGAACAATGCACTCCTTCACCCTCGGTCAACAGATCTGGGATTAATCCATCATTCTTTTGCCCACCACGCCACCCTAGTTTGGACCCAGCCATATGCATATCAGTCTTTTCGTTTTACTTGCCATTTTTTAATATACGAAGACCTAACAGGGATCGAATATTCCTGTTACCCCTGAAAACCCTCGACGCCACCAATACACTTGATGTACATTCAATATTTCCCTATTAGCAAACAATGATGGAACTGGTACCTACTCACACTATAATTATTGTTACATTATGCTCCTCTTTCTGACTTGTTTTACTTATTATAACGAGGGCGGACGACCCATGAAATAGAAAGGAGGGACACAAATGTGCCTTTCTATATCTATACCTGCCCTCTCAGAAATGGCGCCCACTTAAACATACAACAGATTGACATCATCGATGTCTACGTAAGCCATTATAATCCCTCCTCTCCCGGGGTCACGTGTTCGTACACGAGAGACGACCGCCGGGAACCAACAGAGGAGGGATTGCCTACAGCGGGTAAGCGAGATTTCTTCCACCGCTGTCTCTTAGTTTCTAGGTGCCGCATGTGATTTAAAAAAAGCGCCGGTTACCCTGGCTTATGGCGTTTGTGGTCAGGACGCCTTTCTAAACTTAGTTCGTTCTTATTTATTTAACAGCATACCGTCGTAGAGGAACGTACCCGTTTCCTCATTGTGGCTCATCTATTGAATCCCCTCCCGGCTTTCCGCTTTGCAACAAAGCGAGATTCAGGTAATAATTCTCTGCAGTTTACACTCAACATGCGATGGGGCAGCTAGTTTTCAGGACCATTGTGAACTAAAACATTTTCTGTGACAGCATATTATGGCTCGTCTAAACAATTACTTATGATACATTTACAATCTTTATTCTTTGTCTAGCGCCATTAACTATAATCGTCAGCGCCATTGGGAAACGAGCACCAAACTGACGAGAGACACAATCTGTCAAGTCTACTGATTTTTCTCTCTACAATATCGACACAATTAAAACACTTTTGTGGTAAGATAAGTACCTACCTGCTGCCCTTTATCCTGTCATGGATAAACCCTATTCCTACGCGCATTTTCCTCATTTTCGAAGCCTCCTCATAGTTTTATTTCCCTTGCTCTTTTCTCTTCCTTACTTTGTACAGCCAGAACAGCGCTAATAAACCCAGACTTACTCCGACCAGACATTGGATTTGGAGTTTAAGGTAATACCTATCATCCATGCATGATAATTTTCTTGCATGGACAGTGCTGTCTGGATCTTCACTTCTTAGAGACATTTTTTGCTCTACCAGTTTAAGAGGCCATGCTTGATACCTCCTCACCACACACTTTTATTAAATACTCTTGACATCTCACTATATACCTCCCACTACCACAAAAACCCTCTAATTTTAGGACCACTGTGTACGAGTGAACCACGACCACACACAGGTCTTTTAATTTCCATTTCACTCACTACGTGCACACTAGCACTATAGACTAATCACCAATCACTTGCTCCTAAATGCAAGCATCATTATCACTCCCACCAACCGTGTACGAAATTACACGCACGTCACCTCTGCATGTTGGATGCACTTTTGTCACCATGTGCAGTTTTGAGATAAACATGAATACAGAATGACATGCTCACATTATTTTGTATCACCAGCCCTGAGGAGTCGTGTTGACTCATCCGTGCACGACGAAACACGTGTCGGCGAATGTTACTATTCTCAAGTCTGGAGAAAATAAACATCTTGCTGTGACAAGAAGATTTACACCAAAGAACCTGCTTCTGCGCATCTTTTTGCCCTTTTGGTCATTGTACCGCGATTTGTTTTCACACTTGTAGTTGCGAGAGCATACTTATGTTAATTTGCTTTGTCTTTGGACTTTTTTGGACGGTTAAGGGTGTTTGCCGTCTGCTCTGTACGCACTACACAACGATACCCCATTTTCTGTATACACACTGTAACGTTTAAACCCAGGTAGCGCTCCCCCGGAATCCTAACTTTCTAAAAAAAACCCTGCACAGTACTTTTCTACTGGTCCTAGGATTGGGTGCCTCCACGTTACTAACTCTACTATTGCAATAATTATCTAGCTGTTTAGTGTCCATCATAATATGGACAGGGACAAAGCAGCAGCAGATCTCTTTGAAAACCTGGCCAAAGGCATGCCCACACACCAGGCATCGGCCGCAGCGGGTCCTGCACGAATTGAGGGTCTTAGAGACAAATTCATAAAATTAGAGAAGCTCAAGAAACAAGAAAACTCAAGGTGGTGGGATGGGGCCACTCTTAAGCACTATCTAAAACTCAAGATAGTGCCTAGAGGCTTACGGTCCCATATCTTCCCCACCTATGATGATCTCGACCGAGATCTCATGACTAAATGGGAAGACTCTTTAAATCAGAACTCCACCACACTTATGGACATCCTTATTGAAAGTGCTGACCGGAAAACCACTAAATTACAGACAGAGATCTCTAACATAGAACAAGAGATTAAGGATCTTAATAAACCTGAGGCCACCGTAAAGAATTATACCCTATTAGATGAAATTCTGCTTAAACACCAAACAGAGATCAAAAACAGAAAGGCACGCCAAATCAAGAGGGATGAGGCTGACTACAAGAATGGTAGGGTTTACACCTTTGATCGCAAATATGACTCGCTGATCCCCAGACCTAAAACTAATTCCCAACCCGGGAGACCCGCCACTTCCAATTCTGCTCACTCCAGCACCACCTCCCTGAGTTCTACTGGACTCAGTGACATTGAGAACGAAATCCTAGCTAATGCTGAACCTAACAATTCGACCTTTTTTTTAGAAGTGGAACGGGTGAGGAAGGGCAACAGAACCCAGCCACCAAAGGTCGCTGCAGACCCAAACCCCATAGGGGTAAACGCAGGAACAAGCGAGGAATATCGCAGAAAACTGAGATCAGGGACTCAGAGGAACTAACCTCTCTGGTTGATAATGTGCAAGTTATCAATCTGTCTTCGACTTTATTGACACCAGAAATGATTTCCCTACTCAGTAAAGGCCTTAACTTCAACCCCTATGCAACGGGTGATATATGTCAGACCAAGATTGACCTTTTCAAATTTACACGTAACCTGAAACTTAAAAAACATTTTATGGGATCACAACAGACACAAAAACAGCCTACACTTGTTCCTAATGTATTTGACGATGTACCTTTGACTATTAAAGATGTACAAGCAACACACCTGCTTCTTTCTTTGACAGACAGAGAAGATAGTCCATTAGAAATGGAACAACTACTAGAAGAACTAGATGTTGAAACTGATTATAGTTTAACGAGTGGTCTGAAAAGCAAATCCAAATGGACACCGACACTATCTGGTGGCAACTCTATCGATAACTTTCACAAACATGTTCTGGATGATCTGAACAGAACTAACATCAAGAATCTAAACACAAAGTTCAGATACAAAGACAATTTAACTAGATGTGAACGCACGGCACTTTCAACTCTTAGTAAGAACCCCAATATTATCATTAGGGAGGCTGACAAAGGGGGTAATGTGGTGGTCATGGATCTAGTTGACTACAACAATGAGATCCTTGGCCAACTGAGCGACTGCTCATGCTATGAATCACTCAACTACAACCCCATGGGTCCAGTGACTAAACTAATTAATGAACAACTACTACACTGGAAGCAATCAGGTCTTTTAGATGATAACGAATACCTCTATCTCAAAGTTCACAGACCTACACATCCCTGGCTGTACACCCTACCTAAAGTCCATAAAGACTTACCATTTCCACCTGGTAGACCCATAGTGTCAGGGATTGGGGGCCCTACTGAAAGAGTCGCAGAATATGTGGACCTTTTTTTAGGACCCCTTGTAAAAAACCTTCCTTCTTTTATACAAGACTCGAAACATATACTAAACATCATGGCCGATATTGACTGGCAGAAGGACACTATACTAGTAACCATGGATGTAGTGTCCCTGTACACCAGCATTAACTTAGACCTAGGAATTGAAGCTATTACTAAAGTTCTTTCCAACAGACCAGCTTCACTATGGGCACACACAAACATGCTAACACAAATGATGAAGATCATCTTGGAGAATAACTTCTTCATGTTTGATCGAAAATGGTACCGTCAGAAGAAAGGAGTAGCCATGGGCTCTAAATTCTCACCCTCCTTTGCGAATCTCTTCATGGGTGCATTGGAGGCTGACCTTATTTGGGGCACCAAAGGAACACAATACACTGACTCCATCGTCTTTTGGGGTCGATACATAGATGACTGCTTTCTCCTGTGGTCCGGAACGGAGGAACTCCTGCTATCTTTCTTCGCATACCTTAACACCAACACATGGGAAATCAGCTTCACCATGCAGCATAGCTTAACCAACATTGAATTTTTAGACTTAGAATTCTATGTGAAAAACAATCAGTTACATTCGAAACTTTTCAGAAAACCAACCTCATGCAACTCCGTACTACACGCTTCCAGTTTTCATCCCGAACACCAGATACGATCAATCCCCTATGGGGAATTTCTAAGGGCCAAACGGAACTGTAGTGAAGCTTATGAATTTGACCACTGCCTAACAAACATGAAAAATAGATTTCAAAATAGAGGTTACTCTAAAACTTCTCTTAAGAAAGCTGAGTCAAAAACTAGGGCCATCACAAGACCTGATTGTCTAAAAACACGTACGGAGATGGAATCCCCCGATCAACACATAAGATTCATAACTGAGTTTAATGCTTTGAACTACTTCACCAAAAAGAGTCTGAATAGACATTGGAAACTTTTAAGAGAGGACCCTACACTCAAGGAACTCATTCCAGAGAGACCTTCCATCACCTACAAGAAGGGTTTTACCTTAAGAAACAAACTAAGCCCTACCGTTCCCCCGAACACTTCAGCACAGGACTGGCTGTCCACACGGGGCCTTGGTTTCCACAAATGTGGATTCTGCTCCATGTGCATATGGGGGAAACACGGCACCAAGAATTTTGTTGGACATGATGGAATGGTCTATCAAATTAAATACAACATCACTTGCCTCAGCAAGTTTGTAGTATATATAATCGAATGCCAATGTGGCAAGATTTATGTTGGTAGCACCATCAGGGCTCTCAAAGAAAGGGTAGCTGAACACATGAGAGCTATACAAAGGAGGGATCCCAGATACCCGGTAGCCCTTCATGTTGCAGAATGTCAACCCATAGAGGATGACATCAAAGTACGTGTTTTTGGGATTGATCTGATTCCCCTTAATATCAGAGGGGGTAACCGTGAATTGACTCTCAGGCGCAGGGAGGCCACATGGATCATGCGCTTACAGAGCGTAGAACATGGGCTGAACTACGATCCTGAGCTCCAATATTTCCTTGGAGATTAGAATATTACCGGGGGGATCCTTGGTGCACACAATGACTGATCTTTACTGTAATGCATATATGTGTTCTAACTATGATAATAGATGACTATATGAGATGATTCGTCTGTCTAGGAGTTAAATGTAATCTAATTCTGTTTTTTACTGTACCAAAAAAGAAATGTTTTTGCAGAATATATTTTGCAATTGAACTAGATATCTCGCTCATATTGTAAGCGGATTCATATAAATGCTCATCATTCGTGAACGCTTAGTAAATATGACACATCTCGATGCCCATTTATGTAAACAGAGACTTTGGGCTAACATGAATGTACTGGTATATGTACAACACTTAGAATATTGGGGGTATGGTGTGTCCTCTCTCCTCACCTCCCAACCTAGTGCACAAACCATTCAATCATAATCGGCACGTCCCTGCATGCCCAATACCACACCCTCACCTTTTCGTTTTACTTGCCATTTTTTAATATACGAAGACCTAACAGGGATCGAATATTCCTGTTACCCCTGAAAACCCTCGACGCCACCAATACACTTGATGTACATTCAATATTTCCCTATTAGCAAACAATGATGGAACTGGTACCTACTCACACTATAATTATTGTTACATTATGCTCCTCTTTCTGACTTGTTTTACTTATTATAACGAGGGCGGACGACCCATGAAATAGAAAGGAGGGACACAAATGTGCCTTTCTATATCTATACCTGCCCTCTCAGAAATGGCGCCCACTTAAACATACAACAGATTGACATCATCGATGTCTACGTAAGCCATTATAATCCCTCCTCTCCCGGGGTCACGTGTTCGTACACGAGAGACGACCGCCGGGAACCAACAGAGGAGGGATTGCCTACAGCGGGTAAGCGAGATTTCTTCCACCGCTGTCTCTTAGTTTCTAGGTGCCGCATGTGATTTAAAAAAAGCGCCGGTTACCCTGGCTTATGGCGTTTGTGGTCAGGACGCCTTTCTAAACTTAGTTCGTTCTTATTTATTTAACAGCATACCGTCGTAGAGGAACGTACCCGTTTCCTCATTGTGGCTCATCTATTGAATCCCCTCCCGGCTTTCCGCTTTGCAACAAAGCGAGATTCAGGTAATAATTCTCTGCAGTTTACACTCAACATGCGATGGGGCAGCTAGTTTTCAGGACCATTGTGAACTAAAACATTTTCTGTGACAGCATATTATGGCTCGTCTAAACAATTACTTATGATACATTTACAATCTTTATTCTTTGTCTAGCGCCATTAACTATAATCGTCAGCGCCATTGGGAAACGAGCACCAAACTGACGAGAGACACAATCTGTCAAGTCTACTGATTTTTCTCTCTACAATATCGACACAATTAAAACACTTTTGTGGTAAGATAAGTACCTACCTGCTGCCCTTTATCCTGTCATGGATAAACCCTATTCCTACGCGCATTTTCCTCATTTTCGAAGCCTCCTCATAGTTTTATTTCCCTTGCTCTTTTCTCTTCCTTACTTTGTACAGCCAGAACAGCGCTAATAAACCCAGACTTACTCCGACCAGACATTGGATTTGGAGTTTAAGGTAATACCTATCATCCATGCATGATAATTTTCTTGCATGGACAGTGCTGTCTGGATCTTCACTTCTTAGAGACATTTTTTGCTCTACCAGTTTAAGAGGCCATGCTTGATACCTCCTCACCACACACTTTTATTAAATACTCTTGACATCTCACTATATACCTCCCACTACCACAAAAACCCTCTAATTTTAGGACCACTGTGTACGAGTGAACCACGACCACACACAGGTCTTTTAATTTCCATTTCACTCACTACGTGCACACTAGCACTATAGACTAATCACCAATCACTTGCTCCTAAATGCAAGCATCATTATCACTCCCACCAACCGTGTACGAAATTACACGCACGTCACCTCTGCATGTTGGATGCACTTTTGTCACCATGTGCAGTTTTGAGATAAACATGAATACAGAATGACATGCTCACATTATTTTGTATCACCAGCCCTGAGGAGTCGTGTTGACTCATCCGTGCACGACGAAACACGTGTCGGCGAATGTTACTATTCTCAAGTCTGGAGAAAATAAACATCTTGCTGTGACAAGAAGATTTACACCAAAGAACCTGCTTCTGCGCATCTTTTTGCCCTTTTGGTCATTGTACCGCGATTTGTTTTCACACTTGTAGTTGCGAGAGCATACTTATGTTAATTTGCTTTGTCTTTGGACTTTTTTGGACGGTTAAGGGTGTTTGCCGTCTGCTCTGTACGCACTACACAACGATACCCCATTTTCTGTATACACACTGTAACGTTTAAACCCAGGTAACGCTCCCCCGGAATCCTAACTTTCTAAAAACCCCCCTGCACAGTACTTTGCATATCAGTCTTGCCCTGTGCCTCATGGGAACAGTTCAGCCTGAGCTGCAAAGCCAGGTCCTCCCTGAACCAGAAACATGCATTCTGGGACAAGTTTGGGGTTATCACCCCTCAAACGCCAAGCTAGCTTGAATCCAGTGGCAAAGTGAGCATGGGACTGTTGTCTGGGCATACCCTTCCCAATTAGGGTGACACAAGCAAAAGGAACAGATGATGGCCGGAATGTTGAACAATGCAACCATTCACCCCAAGTCACCAAATCTGGGTTTAATCCATCACTTCATCACTAGAGGCCCCCCTAGGGGTGCACGCCCCCCAGTTTGAAGAACCCTGAAGATGGCACTTCAGAGTAAAGCCAGGAAACTCTTATATCCCTTAGCCTACCCTCCTACCAATAACGCCTTAGTTAGCTGTGATATTCCTCAGGGCACCCACCTTCCATTACTCCAACTCCTTAGATAGCAGTGATATCCCTCAGGCTATGTGCCTCCCTTTTTACATTTTAAATAGGGTTGGTGCCTCTAAGCTATACTCCCACCAGTATTTTCATCTGTAGCTGTAATGTCCCTCACACTTCCTTAAAGGAACACCTTAAATAGCAGAGTTATCCCTCAGGCTACACACCTTCCATTAGCATATGAAATAGGACTGCTGCCCTTAACCTGCTCTCCTAGTATTGCCATCTTTGGCATTAATAACCATGAGGAAGTGCACCTTCCATTAAAACCTGGGATAGCAGTGATATCCATAAGACTACACTCCTCCCAGTAACAGTTTAGATAGCAGTGACATCCTTCAGACTATGTACCTCACTGTTAGAACTGACAGCATTTAGGGGCCGATTCCGATGTTGGACGGACCGGAGTCTGTCTGACATCGGTCAGGAACTGGAACTGAATGACCTCTTGTCATCGGTTCCAGACCTGCAAGTAGGATGTGACCAGACCCTGTTTAGTTGCATGCCTATACCTTTCAATGGGAGCATGCATTCCAAACGGAATGCAGGGTCTCATTGAAAGAGCAAAGGTGCAGTTCATTCCTGCACCCTGGCAGGAATCAACAGAGGGGCACCTTAGGTACCCCCTAGGCCGCCATTCTGTGGCCTTGCACCCTTGGGGCCCTGCTGGGGACCCCCAAAGACAGTTTCCAATGCCTTTCTGTGTCGAAAAGGCCGAAACAGAAAGGCAGTGGGAAACTGCCATCATAATCCCTCGAGCGGAAAGACCTGGCAGGGGGAGTTCAGAAGGGTTTCCGGATGGCTGATGGGCTGAGCCCATTGGAAGCCATCCCGAAAACCAAGTCGGATTCCTTACCGACCGAGCCATTCCGATGGGCTCGGTCGGGAAGGAATCTGAATGGGCACATGCGATGTGGTTAGGATGGCTCCAACCGAGGGTTGGAGACATTCCTAACTTCATCGGAATCCGCCCCCTTACTGTTGTCTCCCTCAAACTTTTTGCTTTCTCCCCTCATGTTTGCAGAAATTCCTTTTTGTGGACCGTAGGCCTCTGTGCACTTTACCACTGAAAACTAGTTCTATAGTGAGGCAGGGACATATGAGCATTGCAGCGGTTCCTGCACTCCCCAACAAACACAGCAAAAGACTGGGGGGGCCCTGATGGAGGGTCCAAAGAGAGGAGAGAATGCACGAGCCCTAGCTGAAGGCCGGTCCCCAGGGAGAGAACTGAACAGCAGCCACCACTGTCAGAGGTACACGGGGAGCCTTCCTGGGTGGGGTGAAGCCAGGGAGCCCCACATGGCATTTCGGACACCTCAGCAGTGCCTGGGTGGGGAGAACACACCTAGGGCATACCATGGCCTGTTATAAAGGCCCCAAAGCGCAGGCTTCCAACCATCTGGACCAATATCCCTTTACAAAAATGTACTTTATCCAGCCTTTCAATTTATAGACCCCTGGCCCCTCCAAAGCCTTTATTACAGGCTTAATTAACCGGATGACCTAATATCGAGGTAGCACTTACCTGGCGTATGACCTGGTCAGACCAGAGTCAGATCCCTATGTCCTTAGTAATATCGAACAGCAGTGCTCTCCCCGGCAATACCTTTAGGAAAAGACCCCAGCACAAATTAATTCTGGCAGAATTTAGCAGCTACATATCTGCCATCTCCCCTGAGTTAGATAACAGTGTGGATCGCCTTGATTCCAAGGTAAAGATTTAATTCACCTCAGCTCTTGACAAGTTTAGACCCCCTGTCAAGATCAAGCCAGAAGCAAGCTCTCTGTCACTTAGTTTAACGAGGAGTTGGTGGCGGAGAGAAAACACAGCTAAGTGCTCGAGCCAGCCTGGAGAAAGTCCTATGACGCAGTGACCAAAATAACGTATATGAGTGCAATCAAAGTATACCACAAAGCAATAAGGAAAGCGCGAGCGGAATTCTTCTCCGATAAGATTTTAAATAGCAATAAAACTCAAAATAAATCTTTTCCATTGTATACAGTTTTAATAAACCTGTAAACCTCAACTGAAGACTGCAACAAGATAGCAGATTTGTTTAATTGAAAAGATCAATACTATTGTTAATATGGAAAACAATAGTGTGAATATGGAAAATGATAGATTCATCTGTGAAAACGAATTCACGTCCCTATTAATGATATCGGCCGTCGTGAACTCCACAACAATCCCTACTCGCAAATAGTTAGGCAAGCTCTGAGACCCAGGCCAGGGGTTACTGATTTACAGTTCACAGATGGGATGGCACGTTAGTAGAAAAAATCCCACAGACAGGAATCACTAGATCAGTCCCACAGATAGGTGCAGTGACATTACAACGGCAAGGGAGACTGGCCCTAATAAAGCACACATGGCCGGGAGGTGCGCATATTCCTAAAACACAATGAAGTCAGATGCAACATGAGTTAGGAACATTCGCAATCAGAACAGAGCACACGCAGTGATCACACGCTCCCCATGCTGGACATCCGAACATGTTATCCACAGGCCACATTGTGTCTGTGAAAGGTCGAGGCCCACCTGTAGTAACCATTTGACAATTAATTTATGACTCTAATGCAGAAACCAACATTCCTCACCATATATGGCTCTCCGGAGAACTTTTACACCCTGATGAAAACTGTATTTAAGAAGGATCCCAACTGAATGTAAATTGAGACAGTCCTCAGACCTTGTGCATGTAACTGTTCTCCTGGCTGCTATGTTTAACTAAACAAACATTTCCTGTGTTGCCAAATGCCTCTTGCCTCTTTTTTTTTTTTAAACTAACTTTATGGAAGTTTTACAGCAAGTACATCCTTCTTCATAATCAATCAGATCAATGCAATGGAAAGTATACCGGTATATGATGGTTTTCCACAGTAGATTTTCCATGGTAGATTTGGGAAGAAGGCACACCTGCCCAGCCCAGGATTCCCGAGCAATAGCTTGCTGAAGGACTCGCACGCTGCAACGCTTCTCTGCAGCTAGCGCTACGCGCTTTTTAAACGCCCGTTTTTTGCATTTGTGTTTACTTACTTTCTTAACCCCTGATTTTACTAGGGTCATCTCGCCCCTCTCCTGCACCATAATAGTTATTACACCGCTGCTTAGCGGGTCCGGGTCTGTGGGCTCTCGATTTGTTTTACAAGCGCGGCCCTCTTGGGTGTGGTTGTGCCGGTCTGGAGCCGCCTGTTGATCGCTCTAGTGGTGCGGCTGTCTCACGCCCGCCCTACTTAAGTTCAGTCCTCTGGGGGTCATCTAGCACAGGATTCCCGAGCAATAGCTTGCTGAAGGACTCGCACGCTGCAACGCTTCTCTGCAGCTAGCGCTATGCGCTTTTTAAACGCCTGTTTTTTGCATTTGTGTTCTTACTTTTTTAACCCCTGATTTTACTAGGGTCATCTCGCCCCTCTCTTGCACCATAATAGTTATTACACCGCTGCTTAGCGGGTCCGGGTCTGTGGGCTCTCTATTTGTTTTACAAGCGCCGCCATCTTGGGTGTGGTTGTGCCGGTCTGGAGCCGCCTGTTGAGCGCTCTAGTGGTGCGGCTATCTCACGCCCGCCCTACTTCAACCTGGCCTCTAGCGCGCAGCGGTGATGCGCAGCGGTCGCGCCCTCACTGCGCCTGAGTCGTGCTAGAGTCCTGCTCGTCTGCGCTCGTCCGCGCTAAGGAGGCGCTAGGGTAGGGCCCTATAGCTTGAGCTTGACCTTGACCTTGACCTTACCTCTTCTTTTCTTTACTTAGGTAAGAATGTATTCTAGAGCCGAGTTACTTCACTTCCGCTACAGTTCTGTGCCCTGCTCTCATGCTCCTCTACATCCACTCTGTGGCCCTTTTCAATGCCCTGAATGCGCTTTCCATCTTATACCCCCGGCCCCTATTTCTGCCCACACGATGGTTTCCTTAGAATCTTCTAATATTACGGCGTCCTCCCAGGTGATATCTCAGGGTCTTTTCGACCTTAAGGTATGCCACCTCAATGTTAGATCTCAGGTTAAGCACCATTTGGACATCTATAATTTTCTTGCAGAGGAGACTCCTGACATTCTTTTCATGTCAGAAACATGGCTTCATGAGGAGGCTCTGGCTGCAGTCAATCTGGCTCTCCCCTCTGAGTATTCGATTTTTTCCCTCATTCGTAACTCGAGAGGTGGTGGCATTGCGGCTGCGGTTAAAACCTGCTACCCATGTATATGGAAGGCGACGGACATAGCCGTCTGCGAATCCGCCCATTTCTCTGTCACCATTAGCCACCACTTTACTTTTTCCGGCCTACTTATCTATCGGCCTCCCGGTCTGGATGCTGCCTTCAGGTCAGCCCTTCCTGATGTAGTCGGCACACTTGCCTTAAAAGCCGCCAATTTTAGTGTGGTGGGTGACTTAAATCTCCATTTTGATTCTCTCTACTCCCCTGCTGTTAGTTCTATTCTTGCCGACTTGGAGGCTCTCCAGCTATTCCAGCTAGTTAAACACCACACTCATGTGGGTGGTCATATCCTGGACCCTTTTTTTACTAACTTAACCTCGGTTAAAGTACTGCCCCCGAAGCCTATGGCCTGGACTGACCACCACCTAATTGAGGCACACCTCGCACTCAACACTTCTCCCCTTAAAGTCCCTACTCCTGCTATTCTCAGACGTCCCTGGAAAAAGCTGAAATTGGCTGATTTTCATCAGCTTCTTGGTCTTCACCCTTTAGGCCCCTTTACAGATGTGGAATCTGGTTATGCTCTCCTTTGTAATTGGCTTACTAAAGCTTTAGATAGGTGATTCCTATCTCTGTGAGTAAACATCGTCGCACCGAATCTAGCCCCTGGTATGATGATTCACTTCGGCTTTTAAAAATATCCTGCAAACAAGCTGAAAGAGTTTGGCGCAAGTCTTATCAGCTTGAAAAGAAAATGTTGTATCTTGCTAGGATCAAGAATTATCATAAAGCGATCTGTAAGGCCCGCGCTGCCTACTTTTCCCTTGAATTCAGTACCAGTACTAACCCGACTAAACTTATATTCAAGGTGCTTAAGGATCTTACAGCCAGCAGAGCCTCAGCTGCCGAGATCTGTTCTCCTTCCCACTGTGAGGATCTGGCCGCTTTTTTTGTAAAAAAGGTGAAGGACATCTATTGTTCCTTTTCTGGCACTACTATGTCACCTGAGAATCAGGGAATCTGTCTCTAATACTACTACGTTCCTGTCTCATCTTCCAGAATTTACGAAGGAGGAATTTAACAATATTGTAGTCAAAGTTAAAACAGGCTCTCCCACGGATCCTCTACGACCCACTCAATTCAGAGAGTCCGCTCCCTTCTGTCTTCCTCAGCTACTAGATCTTGTTAACCTATCACTATCTTCAGGTATGGTCCCGGCTATCTGGAAACAGGCTCAGGTTATTCCTATCCTAAAAAAAACCTGCCCTTGATCCTTTGAAATTGGAGAACTACCGCCCCATTTCCCTCCTTCCCTGGGCTGCTAACTGACCGAGACCCACGTTAATACCATCTTATCTAACCATCTTCATTCTGAGAATATATTCGATCCTTCGCAGAATGGGTTTCGGCCCGGTCACAGTACCGAGACTGCGCTGCTCTCTATGGTCAAACATCCCAGGACTTTGGTCGATTCTGGTCACACTGCGGGACTGGTGCTTCTTGATCTCAGTGCCGCGTTTGACACGGTCTCCCACGCTGTTTTATTACAGCGCTTGGTTGAGGCAGGTGTCGAAAATGTGGCACTTGAATGGTTTCGATCTTTTCTATCTGGTCGTACCTTCAAGGTTATCACTCCACCTTCTGAATCTAGACCTTACTCAATTGACCAGGGAGTTCCGCAGGGCTCGGCCCTCAGCCCCACTTTATTCAACCTCTATGTGCAGCCGCTGGCTGCTGTCGCTAAGCGTTGGAACCTTACTATGGTATCCTACGCTGACGACACGCAGCTGGCGGTTGCAATAAGTGGGGCTTCTGACCTTGAGGCTGCCAAGTTCCGTGAGGGATTTCTCTCAGTGGCCCGATGGATGACAGACAATTACCTTCAATTGAACGCCAAAAAAACCGAGGTGCTCATTGTCGGTAAGCAGAGTCATCTTTGGGGTGATAAATGGTGGCCATCTGAACTCGGCCCGACCCCTACTCCTGTCATCAAGGTTAAAAACCTCGGGGTCTGGCTTGATTCTCAACTCAATTTTGTCACCCACACTAAAAAAGTGGCCACCACCTGTTTTGGCACTCTTCGTAAACTCAGATCTACTTTTAGATTTTTTGACGCTCCCACTAGACAGCTAATTGTACAAGCCACGATTTTGTCCAGGTTGGACTACGCAAGCTCTCTTTTGCTTGGAGCTAATCAGGCTGAACTTCTAAGACTCCAACGCGTTCAAAACGCTTCCGCCAGGGCTCTGGTAGGCCTACCCAGATTCTGCTCGGCCAAAAAACCTGGAGCATCTTATCTCTCCGTATATTCCCACTCGCTCTCTGAGGTCCTCAAGCCTTCATTTGGCTATAGTTCCACGCTTCAAGAGGTCCAGATCCGGCGGCCGCTCCTTTCGTGTGCTTGCTGCCAGGTTGTGGAACTCTCTCCCTGTTCATATCCGTGCGCTTGACAACCTCTTGGCCTTTAGGAGAGCTGTAAAAACCTTCCTCTTTCCTCTGGATCTCTAATGTTGTTGTGTTTGCTCATTTTGGTATTGCTTTGTCCGGTTTCTGTTCTATTAGCGCCAGGACGCCCCTTTGCTGGGGCATCTGTGCGCTCAATAAATTCGGATAACATAACATAACATACATCACAGTTGCAGCAAAAATCAAAAATTCACAACAATAATCCATAAAAGGAAAACAATTTCCCCATACCCTCTCATGCCTGTGAGGACACCTCTATGGGGTGTAAATGAATTTTTCTTGTTGCGCGCCCCAGTTCACTCCCTTGCGCCATCACTGGATTAAGGAGATGTTAAGCTGGTTCCACAATCGGGCCACATCTGTCTTGGCTACCAAACATGCTCCTGCAGCCCAAGCAGGGCAATCAGAGATTCAATGCAAGGGTACGATCCAGGACTGCCGAGAGCTCCTGGGCCACCTTGACCCAAAAGGGATGTAGTGCGGGCACTCCCAGGCCATATGCAAGAAAATGGCTGCAGGGAATGTGCACTGTGCACAGATATTAGAATAAATGAGAGAGACCCCTTTCAACAACCAGGGGATTAGGGTACTTTTAACTAGTAAAAAAGAGAGAAATCACTTGGAAGACCAAATACCTTATGCTGCTCACAACATATATAGCTCATGTATTAAAACAACCATCTAATGTTAACACCATAGATTTCAAAATGTCATTATAATTATATTTTTATGATAATTAAAACCACATAGTCAATATTACACCAATCAATTTTAAAAAATACATTTAAAAAACATTTGTTACTATTTCATATTTATGTACACTTCAATAGCATGTGTCTAACACATGATACTACCAGAGCAAATTTAAAATTAAACAAATAGATAAATCGCCCCAAATCATAATTTCATAAACATGAACAAATCATAAAAGGAGAGACAAAAAAGACAGACACTAGTTTTTGTCATAAAAACACACATTGGGGATTCACTTAATCCTTGGCCTTTCCTAGGTATATTTAAACTTTCATAACTACAGGATCGGCTGCTTCCCTTGATTGTGTGTAATAGAGCGTTGACGCGTTTCGATGGATTTACATTCAATAGACCATCTTTATCAAGACTTAAGTTAATGTCTCTCTTGTGGTAGGCACTGGTTGGTTGCCACTTTCATATGTTACCTTATTTCAAATGTTTGGCTATTTCCATCACTGGCCGAAAATTCATTTGATTCTGAGACACATGTATCTCCTTATTTTTAAAATCCGGATGTCTCTTATAGAAGGGGGGATGGTATTTGCTAATTTGAAGTGGTCCAGTCAAATCAGTTAAAATTCAGCTTCGACTTGCATGTTTGCTGTCGTATTTATGTCACCTTGCTTGCATTTCAGAATGGAGACTTCCTTATTGATACTGATCTCGCTCACAAATCGGGAATCAATTCTACTTCTCTTGAATGTTTATCTCGAACATAGGTGCCGGGGTTGGGTTTTGGCGTGGAGTGTTCGTTATTTTGTTGACACGAGACAGCTCCTTAACGCTATTGTTGGTCCTTTTTCGTAAAGCTCGTCGTTCTTCAAATTGGCACCCACGTCCCAGTCTATTAGGCCACCTGATTCTCTCAGAGGAGTGGGCAAGACCACAGAACATTTTCAGACTTGTGTAGAAATTCAATTGCCCAGTAACAAACACCTTCATGGCTTCATTATATTCAGCGGAATAGTGGCGTAAACGGCATAGCTCATATGGTTGAAATGTCATGGATCATGTAGGAGAAATGTCCTGACACAGAGTGAGCATCTCTGTTTTATGTGTCTCCAGGATACTTGCATGCCTCGCAAGACATATAATGACTCAATTGAGAACCATATTTGTTGAGGCACTTTTATCTTTTATCTGAGGAGTCCATGCCCCGTTGATGTGAAGGAGGGCTCCTGCCTGTGGCCTAGAGACAGCTTTGGCTGTACTGCCTGCCTATGTTTTTCAGGAAAATCATATAAAAATACATACATACTTATATAGGGGTTTCCCACCATCACTGTCTCACCATTGGTCTGTTGACATGTCAGTCACACTATACTCCTTCCCACCCAAGCAGAAGGTATAGATCATCAGACTAGCCCACTCCAGCCATTGGATGATCTCGCTTTGAGAGACTGCATTTTTCCCTTTCACATGTAAACAAACACCTATAGTCTAGGAAATAGTTTCCCAAGAATAGAACTTTAGACACACTGCACTTCATAATGACCAATAATCCCTATGAAGAATAAGGTTTTTAACAACTATTTTCATAACACTCAAGAAACTTATTGTAAATTACAATGTTGTTTCCTCACTAGAAACCTGCTTTTGTATATGTATCCTACAGAAAATGAGCAGCAGTCATTAAAGTAGCTACAGTATATATACAAAGTTCTAGGCTGAAGCCACACCCTGCCTCAGGTTTGTCATTGGCATTTCAACCACTGGTATTTAACTTGAGTGACCTTTAGTTACTACTTGTGGAGCTGCAGCTTTTATAAAGAATATTTCTCCGTATTGGAGTGTGGACACTAACTCCCAACACCACTGCCCTGGTGCACAACTTGTACTTCTCGAAGCAAAAACTCATTAGTTTTTGCATACAATGACACCACTTAAACATAAACAGACAAAATGAGTTACACAAACGCACTTTAACTTACCAATGACTAAAAGTTCCTATAAGTAGTAGCGTGTAATCACTTACTGTGATAGAAATCAAGAAATGCATTAAATTATGTCATATGACTATTTTGAACCAACTTTCTTATCTTATCTTAAGTGACATTTATAGAGCGCACTGACACCATAAATTTCCTGGCGCTGAAAGAAAGAGTGCAGAGATTGCGAGGGGCGTACTAACCAGTTAGGGTGAAAAGCAGAGTTTTCAGAAGTTTCCTAAAGTTCAATAAGGAGCAACTTGACTTGACTGATAAGGGAAAAGGGTTCCATAGTTTAGGGGCCAGGTAAGCAAACCTGCGGCCGCCAAACTTTTTAGGTTTTACTGTGGAAGTGACCAGCAGGTGAAGATAAGCCGAACGGAGGTTGCGCACCGGACGGTGCTGCGTGATCAGCGTTTTAAGGAAGACAGGACGGGTGCAATGAGGAGGCTTAAAGGTCAGGCAGCCAATCTTGAAGGCCGCCCTTTGCTCAACTGGCAACCAATGTAGTTTGTGCAATAGTGGTTTCGCTGATTCCCACTTTGGGGTTTTATAGATAAGTCTGGCAGCCTGGTTTTGTACAATTTGGAGGCGGCGGAGCAATGACTGAGGGAGTCCATGGTATAAGGAGTTCAAAAAGTCAAGGCGGGATAGTACCAGGGAGACCACAACCTGGACCAGTGCTGCATGTGGTAGTAGATGGGATATTTTGTGGATTTTACGCAGTTGAAACATACTGGAGGAGATCACAGCACCTACTTGGGCCTTGAGAGAGAGCTCTGCATCGATGATAACCCCCAGGCTCTTTACCACACTTGCCGGGACAGGGGGGGAGCCCAGCTCCCTGGGCCAGAATTGAGGGCCCCAGTATGCTGGACTGTTACCAGGAAGGATGAGCTACGTTTTCCCTGGATTTAATTTCAATTGGTTGTGATTCATCCACGACTGTATATGGGTCATCACTGCTTGGAAACTTTTGGCAGCATCAGGGGAATCGAGAGGGAAAATGATCTGCAAATCATCAGCGTAATTAAACCCTGTGATATCCCACATTTTAAGCGAGTAAATCAGTGGCCGGAGGTATAGATTAAATAGGAGAGGAGAAAAAGAGGAGCCCTGGGGGACTCCGCAAGTCGTGGGTACCCTGGCTGCATTAAAAGGACCCAGATGAACGGCTTGTGCTCTGCCAGTGAGGAAAGACTCAATCCAATTAAAGGCGGGTCCCTGGATGCCGGCCTGTCCGACACGGTGGAGAAGGATGTTATGGTCCACTGTGTCGAAAGCGGCCGAGAAATCTAGTAGCACGAGGGCCTGAGGTGACCCTTTGTGGGCATTCTCCCTCAAGGCGTCCAATACTGCCAAGATGACTGTCTCGGTGGAATGGGCTGGCCTAAAGCCGGCTTGATTAGATTCGAGATAGCAGGAACTCTCGATAAAATTTGAGAGGCATCGGGTAACAGCCTCAAGGAGTTTGGACAGATAGGGCAAGAGGGAGATGGGACGATATTTGGAGGGATCGACAGGATCCGCACCTGGTTTCTTCAACAGGGGCACTAGAGTAGCCTCTTTGAAGCAGCTAGGGACTGTGCCGGTGCTGAGAGAGGCGTTCAACAAGGGCAGTAAGCAGTCCGGTAATGTGAGACAGTCGTCCCGGAGGACAGAGGGAGGGCAACAATCATTGGGGGACCCTGATTTGACACGGGCCGCCAGCTCAGCGAGGGAGTTGGGGTTAAGAGTAGGAAACTGATTGAAGGACAGCTGGTTAATGGGGGAAGTGTCTGATAGCCCCACAGGGGTGAGAGGAGGGATGGAGTTCTTGATGTTGACTATTTTCTCGATGAAAAAAGAGTTCAGAGCATTACAAGTCTCTTGGGATGGGGCCTGAGTGGGAAGGATTCTGTCGTCCGTGGTGAGCTCGTTCATGATTTTGAAATTTTTTTTAGGTTTGTTGTCGGCTGAGAGAATTCTGTCAGAGATGTGTGTGGATTGGGCCAGGGAAATTGCGCCTTTATAACCTTTATGGGCCGCCACGAAGAGCAATCTGTCAGAGTCCAAGTAATTGCGTCTCCAGATCTGTTCTAGCTGACGCACCTTCAATTTCTGTTGTTTGAGGACGCTGGAGAACCATCTATGTGAGTTACTGTGTCTAGTGCGTGGGAATTTGGTGAGAGGGGCAAACTGGTCACTGGCCACCTTTAGCCAGTTGCAGATGTCCTCTTCCATTACCTCGACATTGGCATCAATGTCGGTGGTAGGTCGAGTCTTGGCTAAGGCAACGAGGAAGCCTTCGGAGTCATAAGAACTTCATTTGCGTGATGACCCGCCTACCAAAATAGGGGCCTTGACCCTACCACTGACAGTGATGGTAGTATCGATTAGATGGTGATCTGACCAGATGCAGGGGGAGATAACTGGGCAGGATAATACGAACTCATGAGTCCAGATGTGGTCAAGGGTGTGACCCTTTCCATGAGTGGGCACGGAAATTTGTTGGACAAGATCGAGGCTAGATAGAGCTTCAAATAATTCCGTGGCATGAGAGCCAGCCTTCTCATCATTGAACCAGTAATTGAGGTCGCCGAAAAGAGCAATTCTGGTGTGATGTGTCATTAGATTAGCTAGCTGTTCAGCCAGGGAAATAGGAAACAAGGGCATGGAATAGGGGGGCCGATATAGAAGTATGATTGTGAAGGCACCAACCTCTGTTTCTAGGCTAATGACAAGATTGTCCACCTCTGGAAGAACAAGTGAAGCAGAGGAGATAAATCTAAATTGTTGCAATATGATGGCTGCCACCCCGCCCCCGGTGCGGCCCGAGGGGCGGTCAGCACGGAGGATGTAATAGTCAGAGGGGAGGGCCGCAAGGATGTCGGGATGGGAGTTGGTGGTAAGCCAAGTCTCTGTAATTGGCAATATATCAGGTTTTTCCGTAGTAAGAAGGATACAAATGTTTAAATGGTGCTTTACCAGAGAGTGTGTGTTCAGATACATCACACGAGCAGATGTCACACTCCTTATAGGCTCCACACCGTACTTGCAGCTCTCTGGAGTACTAGATGCCCTACGAGCAATGCCAGTGGAGTTGATCTGCCTCACTACACCAGGGGAGAGCGGCTGAAGCGTGGTTTGTAGCTGACTGAGGAAGTTTGGTGAATATGAGAGGGATTGATCAGCATCACTGGCCCCTGGGCCCGACCTGGCACGGACGGGCGCAGACGGGCTTGCCTTTATCGCGCCAAAGGCGCACCGCCGGCGCGCCTTCTGCGCTCCCTGTAGGGGGGGGACCATTTTATAATTGCTGGGGTGGGAGGGGCCGAGCACTAGACCGCTCGCCCGCTTCACACCCAAGATGGCGGGCGCTAAGAAATCGAACCCCAGGCAGCATCAAATCGGCTGCAGTGGGGCTGTGGAGCAAAGACCGGGTAAGCGCTGGAGTAACTGACAGTCTTACGAGTGCCACAAGTTAAAACCCAGATTTAAGTGCAAAACTAAATAAAAGTGCATTTATTAAAATATACAGGCATAGAATACAATGCGAGCATACAAGTCCCGGCTTCCGCCTCAGGACAATCACACGCACGCTATCAAAAAAAACTTTGGCACATAGTGTCTCACATCACTCAAGGCCTTCAAGGGATTTGATTCAAAAAAGAGATCAGTTGTTCAATTTACTTTTAGGATAAAGTTAAATAACCTAATGTATAAATCATGTAGTTAAATACACACAATCAATTTATAAAACACATAAAAACATATAAACATATAAACAACAAAACACAAAGGTGTATCAAAAAAGAGTTTTATCAAAAAGTTCATTGAGTCAGCAATAAATCAAAGAAGCAGGTAAGGAGATGCTGATATGAATAGCCTAGTAGCAAATAATCAATAATACAGCAAAACCTAGAAAAAACATCTATCTCAGAAAACAAAGTGAATCAAACACTGTAGAGATAAGATGAAGGTCGACGTTTCGGTCTCTCTACAACACAATTATCGAGACCATCTTCAGGACTGTTGTCATTAAAACACTGCTGTAAGCTGTGCTGTAATCTGTAACATAAATATTAACAATTACAAATCCATTCTAATTAAAAACCATTACTCCATACACCCATGTGACAAACCTCACTACAAAAATATGTGACTTATGAAGACTGGACATAACTTACAATATGACAAATTCAACTACACAAATACATGACTAACTTAAAATGGACAGACACTAAATGCATATAAACAATGTATAACTGCATTATAACATTTTCAGAGAAGCATATACATTTAAGCAACGTTCCTGACTCTTAACGGGCTCATATTTTCGAACTGGTTATGCACATCTTTTTGGCGCCTATCTTTTACTTAGAGGCGAAAAAAAACCATAGTGGAGAAAATGCAAGTAGCATTGTTGGTTCAAGTCACAAAAATAACCGAGTCTTCTGATGGCATATCAAGGAATCGAATATTGAATTTTACAACATAAATATGTCATCATTTGACTGCAGCAAGCCTATAGAGATAAGGTTGTAAAGGCGAGGGCACGACCGTTACATGTAATGATTATCAAATAATGTAGATGTTTCACAAACATACCCAAATTGAATGAGATACCACAATGTTGGTCTCAAGGCAAAGTTTAGCGTTGGAAGCCTGGACGAGATTCCTGCATAAAAAACCACGTGCTTAGTACACATCTCGTGGCGAAAAGATATAGAAAAATAGCACAAAGTCTGGAAAAATTACCTATGTAGAGAACACAATCGTCCCGTAGGTGAAAGCGCCACGGATACACTGGTAGATAGGTATTGGATGGTGAATGGCTCAAACAATGAAGGATGCTTAAACAATCTAAATATTTAAAGAAAGGAGCGACTGTCAGTTTAGTGTGTCTCAAAAAACTCTACAAATTAAAAAACGACCTCGGTTAAACCCACCTCTATGGTGTGGAACTTGGAGACCAAGGAACCTTTTTAGCATAGAATATTTGTGTCCACAGATATGGGATCTACAAAGGAAATAGCGAAACCTGCTTAGACAAATCAATGTCTTAAATGAACGCACCGTAGTGCATAGCTACCTTGTGAGCTGGTGCAGTTATCCAAATGGTGGTTACTGGGCGCTTGACGGCTTCGATTCTGTATTTACTGCAAAGCCAATATATGACAAAAGGTCAATTTTCATGGTCTATAGACCATGAAAATTGACCTTTTGTCAAGCGCCCAGTAACCACCATTTGGATAACTGCACCAGCTCACAAGGTAGCTATGCACTACGGTGCGTTCATTTAAGACATTGTTTCAAGGCTTATATTTGTCTAAGCAGGTTTCGCTATTTCCTTTGTAGATCCCATATCTGTGGACACAAATATTCTATGCTAAAAAGGTTCCTTGGTCTCCAAGTTCCACACCATAGAGGTGGGTTTAACCGAGGTCGTTTTTTAATTTGTAGAGTTTTTTGAGACACACTAAACTGACAGTCGCTCCTTTCTTTAAATATTTAGATTGTTTAAGCATCCTTCATTGTTTGAGCCATTCACCATCCAATACCTATCTACCAGTGTATCCGTGGCGCTTTCACCTACGGGACGATTGTGTTCTCTACATAGGTAATTTTTCCAGACTTTGTGCTATTTTTCTATATCTTTTCGCCACGAGATGTGTACTAAGCACGTGGTTTTTTATGCAGGAATCTCGTCCAGGCTTCCAACGCTAAACTTTGCCTTGAGACCAACATTGTGGTATCTCATTCAATTTGGGTATGTTTGTGAAACATCTACATTATTTGATAATCATTACATGTAACGGTCGTGCCCTCGCCTTTACAACCTTATCTCTATAGGCTTGCTGCAGTCAAATGATGACATATTTATGTTGTAAAATTCAATATTCGATTCCTTGATATGCCATCAGAAGACTCGGTTATTTTTGTGACTTGAACCAACAATGCTACTTGCATTTTCTCCACTATGGTTTTTTTTCGCCTCTAAGTAAAAGATAGGCGCCAAAAAGATGTGCATAACCAGTTCGAAAATATGAGCCCGTTAAGAGTCAGGAACGTTGCTTAAATGTATATGCTTCTCTGAAAATGTTATAATGCAGTTATACATTGTTTATATGCATTTAGTGTCTGTCCATTTTAAGTTAGTCATGTATTTGTGTAGTTGAATTTGTCATATTGTAAGTTATGTCCAGTCTTCATAAGTCACGTATTTTTGTAGTGAGGTTTGTCACATGGGTGTATGGAGTAATGGTTTTTAATTAGAATGGATTTGTAATTGTTAATATTTATGTTACAGATTACAGCACAGCTTACAGCAGTGTTTTAATGACAACAGTCCTGAAGATGGTCTCGATAATTGTGTTGTAGAGAGACCGAAACGTCGACCTTCATCTTATCTCTACAGTGTTTGATTCACTTTGTTTTCTGAGATAGATGTTTTTTCTAGGTTTTGCTGTATTATTGATTATTTGCTACTAGGCTATTCATATCAGCATCTCCTTACCTGCTTCTTTGATTTATTGCTGACTCAATGAACTTTTTGATAAAACTCTTTTTTGATACACCTTTGTGTTTTGTTGTTTATATGTTTATATGTTTTTATGTGTTTTATAAATTGATTGTGTGTATTTAACTACATGATTTATACATTAGGTTATTTAACTTTATCCTAAAAGTAAATTGAACAACTGATCTCTTTTTTGAATCAAATCCCTTGAAGGCCTCTCTACCCTTTCACTTAACTACCCAAGCCCTCAAGGGTGTAACTGGGTTTCTCACTTTCTGTGAACCCTCACATCACTCAAGACACCCTTTTTAAAACGAGCTGGAATTGTTTTTTAGTGAGTGTTCGCTATCTTCCTAAGCGTGCAATCAATATCTGGGATCTTTTTTCTTCCTCCACCCCGGATATCGGGTTTCTAACGGAGACCTGGATTAAACCAACCAGCGCTCCTGATATCGCGATTGCGGTACCAGATGGCTATCATTTCCTAAAAAAAGGATAGGCCAATTAAAGTAGGTGGCGGAGTCGCCATAATCTACAAAGACCCAATAAAAGCTACTTTATTTGACACTTTTAGTACCGATAAAATTGAAATTTTGGCTTTTAGACTTGGACTTCACCCACAGTTGAGTTAGAAGGGAGTTCTTGTTTACCGTCCCCCTGGACCTATTTCCAATTCTATTTCACACCTGCTAGATATATTGGCACCGAATGTCCTATCATCGGATAAATTTGTCCTTTTGGGAGATTTTAATATCTATATTGATAATCAAGAAGACTTAGATGCTGGTATTTTCTCTAAGGAAATGTTAGCTTTAAACCTTACAATAAGGAATGATGTCCCTACACATATTGCAGGTCATATTTTAGACCAGGTTCTTTCTAACTCATCTGACCTAACTTACATCTCCACTGATCCCCTTATATGGTCAGACCACTACGGTATAGAGTCAAAATATCGAGTTTTTTATTTCGAAGTACATTAATATTG
Source organism: Lissotriton vulgaris (assembly GCF_964263255.1). NCBI lineage: Eukaryota > Metazoa > Chordata > Amphibia > Caudata > Salamandridae > Lissotriton > Lissotriton vulgaris. Next base: position 222,447,530 of record NC_141685.1, read on the forward strand.
ATTCAAAAATATAGAATGGACAAAATATCGAATGGACAGAATATAGACTACAAAAATATCGACTAGAATAGCATTAATATTGATTCCAAAATATAGAATGGACAAAATATTGAATGGACAGAATATAAACAACAAAAATAATGGATTAAAGGTAAGTAAGTTAATATAAATTTTTTTAAGTGTTTTTTATGTTACTATATGTGTGAAAATTGTATATTTATTTTATAATTAATTTTAATTTATTCATTTTATGGTATTTTATTTTTGCTTAGTATAAATCAGTAGCGGATTGTGGGTTTATAGGGGAATAGGGTGGGAAGTAATTTAATTATATTTAATTAAATATGTTAATTTATTTATTAGTTTTTATTTTGAATTAATTGTTTATTAATTGGTAATTAATTAAAATGTAATTGGCAATTTATTTTAATTAATTGATCAATTGATAATTATATTACATTAATTTATTTTCTGTAGCTGGTTGTGGGTTTATAGGGGAATATGGTGGGAAGTAATTTAATTATAATTAATTAAATATGTTAATTTGTTTATTGGTATTAATTGTTAATTATTAATTGGTAAATAATTAAAAATAAATTGGTAATAAATTATAATTAACTGGTTAATTGATAATTATTTTATATTAATTTATTTTCTGTTGCGGGTTGAGTTTATAGGGGAATAGCGTGGGAACTAATTTAATTACAATTAATTAAATATGTTAATTTATTTATTGGTATTTATTTTGAATTAATGTTGAATTAATTATTAATTGGTAATTAATTAAAATGTAATTGGTAATTAACTTTAATTGATTAATTGGTAATTAATTAAAATATAATTTCTAATTAATTTTAAATAATAATTAAATGTTAATCATGTTAATTATATTTATTTTCAGTAGTGGGTTGTGGGTTTAAAAGGGAATAGGGTGGGAAGTAATTCAATTATAAATAATTACATTTTTTAATTCATTTATTGGTTTTTTTTTTAAATTAATTATTTTCTTATAAAAAACGAATAATTGTAATTGGTATTAATATTTAATTAATTGTCATTCATATATGAAGTATATACGTTCACTACTGTTGCACTCTCTGGAGTGGGAATAGTAATTTTTACCTCTACGCTATCCAACGCTTTCCCTACTGTTGCACTCATTGGAGTGGGAATAGTAATTTTTATCCCTACGCTATCCAATGCTTTCTCTACTGTTGCACTCTCTGGAGTGGGAATAGTAATTTTAACCCCTACTCTATCCAGCGCTTTCCCTACTGTTGCACTCATTGGAGTGGGAATAGTAATTTTTATCCCTACGCTATCCAATGCTTTCTCTACTGTTGCACTCTCTGGAGTGGGAATAGTAATTTTAACCCCTACTCTATCCAGCGCATTCCCTACTGTTGCACTCACTGGAGTGGGAATAGTAATTTTTACCCCTACGCTATCCAACGCTTTCCCTACTGTTGCACTCACTGGAGTGGGAATAGTAATTTTCACCCCTATGGTATCCAATGCTTTCCCTACCCTTGCAATCACTGGAGTGGGAATAGTAATTTTTACCCCTACGCTATCCAACGTTTTCCCTACTGTTGCACTCTTTGGAGTGGGAATAGTAATTTTTACCACTACGCTATCAACGTTTTCCCTACTGTTGCACTCATTGGAGTGGGAATAGTAATTGTAACCTCTACGCTATCCAACACTTTCCCTACTGTTGCACTCACTGGAGTGGGAATGGTAATTGTTATCTCTACACTATCCAACGTTTTCCCTACTGTTACACTCTCTGGAGTGGGAATAGTAATTTTTACCCCTACGCTATCCAACGTTTTCCCTACTGTTGCACTCTCTGGTGTGGGAATAGTAATTCTTACCCCCCGCTATCCAACGATTTCCCTACTGTTGCACTCACTGGAGTGGGAAAAGTAATGTTTACTGCTACACTATCCAATGTTTTTTCTACTGTTGCACTCACTGGAGTGGTAATAGTAAATTTAACCCTCTCGCTATCCTATGGTAAATATATTGTATATTTTATTATTAATACTATTTTTATGTATATGTGTTATATATTTTTTTATTATTAAATTATATTAATTATCTATTAGTTTTAATGTTGTTTAAGTGTTTTTAAGTTTTATTATTTTTAAATTACTTTTAACTATTTAAAAAAGTCGATATTTTGACTATCTATATTTTTTACATCGATATTTTTGATTCAATATTTTTGTACTTACCTGTTTGGAGATAGGAAGTCGATATTTTGGCATTCTATATTTTTAACTCGATATTTTTGTATATCGATGTTTTTGACATCGATATTGTGTCAGTGATCCGACCACTGCAATGTCTCTTTTGACAATTTAAAATCCAAGGAAACAGATAGTAAAAAAGGCCCCGCCCACCAGGACCTTTAGACATTGGCACAAACTATCCTCCAATACATTTGGTGAATTAGTCACCTGGAATGGGCAGAAATATGATCCAGACACACTGGATAGTCACTACACGACCTTTCACAATATTGTGAAAACTACCCTGGATGCATTAATTCTGGAAAAAATATCTAACACTGTTTCAAATTGCATTCAGAACACCTGGTATGCACCTGATCTCAGGATGGAGAAGAGCAACTGTAAAAAACTTGAACTTAATTTGTGACGTACCAAGGATTCCATAAACAAAGAACGATATAAAATGGCTTTGGTTAAATATCATAAAAACGTCAAATTTGCACGTAAACACCAAATCACTACACAACTGGAACAATCAGGCAACTCTTTCAAAATGCTTTTTCATATTCTCAATACCTTTTATAATCCCAAAGTCCTTAATACAGAGGAGGAACCCACTCAACTCCTCTGTGACAGGATTGCAGACCATTTAAAAAAAATAGAAGATATATATAACAACATAATCTCCTCTGTCAATAATCAGTGTGACCTTGGCACTGCCCAACCTCTTGATCTTCACGGACAGGGCACCCTTAAAGAATTTTCAGGACACAGAACTTCTACTTAAATCCGCAAAATCTGGTTCACAAATTGATTTAATCCTAGCTAAATTTGCTAAAAAACTAGCAGCTGAACTGGCAGACCCGCTCAGCTCCATTTTTAACCATTCTATTAAAGAAGGCAAACTCCCCAAAGCATGGAAAATTGCTGAAATTATGCCCATTCGTAAAAACACCAAACTGGCCTCGGACATCATTACTATCGTCCTATTTCCCTGTTACCTCTATACAGTAAACTGCTAGAGAACATGTTAACACCCATCTTTCGGCTTATTTGGATTCCACCAACTGTTTGGACTATTCCCAGTCTGGTTTTCCTCCCAGACATAGCACCAAACTTGCTTTGGTTAAGATAACTGATGACAATCGCATGCTAGCGGAGGCAGGTCAGGCAGTAATTTTAGTGCTGCTTGACCTATCCGCCGCATTCGCCACCATATCTCATCAAATCTTACTAGAAAGATTACGTTCCATAGTTGTCCAGAATACTGCCTTGAACTGGATACAAGATTTCCTGACAAATAGTACACAAATAGTGAACCTAGGTCCTTTTCAATCTAAGATCAGATATGTTCCAAAAGGGTACCGCAGGGCTCTTGTCGTAGTCTGTCTTTATTCAATGTGTATGTCGCCCCATTAGCAGCTCTTCTTGGGAAAATTGGAGTTTTCCCAATTTCCTATGCGAACGACACACAATTGATCTTTACATACAATAAATATACCATCAACATTCAGAACGTGTTCTCAGAAGGCATGATAACAATTACCTCCTGGATGAGGAATAATTTCCGGCAGTTAAACGCAGGAAAAGCGGAAATCATGCTTTTTAAGGATGCTATCACTAGGTGGTCCCCCAGTTGGTGGCCAGAAGAATTAGGTTTGGCTCCTACACCAAAGACTGTTGTCAAAAATCTAGGGGGTCTTAGTAAACAGAGATCTTAACCTGGAAGATCATATTGCAACCATTAAAAGATCCTGTGTCTATGCGTTGAGCCTGCTTCGAAAGATCTTTCACTTCCTCCCAATCGGAACACGGAAAACACTAATCCATGTTTTGGTTCTCAACCGCTTGGATTATAGTAACGCTTTGTTAATTTCTGCTAAGGATTCTGATTTACAAAGTTTACAAGTAGTGCAAAACACTGCTGCACGTTTGGTGGCTAGTGCCCCCAAGCGTGCCCCCTCTCTTCCTTTACTACACAACTTACATTGGCTTCCTATCTGGCAGAGAATCCATTTTAAAGTGTGCTGCATCGAGTTCAAAGACCTCAATCACATGGGCCCTACTTATTTGGCCGAAAAGCTAGTCAAATATATTCCAGCTCGTACACTTCGTTCAGAGGGTAAAGGCCTACTCGTCATTCCTCGAATTAGGCAATCCAGATTAGGAGGATAATCTTTCACCTACATAGCCCCCCTGCTATGGAATCAATTACCTCTGGAACTTCGCCTGGATACCAACTATTTAGCATTCAGGAAAAAGCTTAAGACTCCTCTCTTTTAGTATTGAATACTTTCACTGTGTTGTACTGCTCGCTGTCCTTAGCGCGGAGATACCCCATTTGGGGTGAGTCAGGCGCTTTATAAATGCTATAAAGAAATAAATAATGAAACCTGTCGTAAACAGGCTCAAATGATTAAAAGAGCAATAGTGGGTATGCAAATTTATATGTTAAAGCCACATCCGCTCAGTTTGGTGCGGCTCTTTTGAAGCAGATGCATCTGACTTGAGTGGGACCTCTGTTGACATCAAGTAGAACTGTGACTTCATGTAAAAATAACAATGCTTCATGTAAGAATTTCAATGCTGTTGCATTTGTCTTGAGAGGGGCACCTAGTAGCGACTAGTAGAACTGCAGCATCGTGAAAGAATGTCAATGTTTTTGCATTTAGCTCTAGAGGGACACATGTTAATAACTTGTGCAACTGCAACTTATGTAAGAATTTCAATGCGTTTGCATATGTAAGCTCTAATAATGCCTCGAGGAACTCCAGCACTGGGAAAACCATCTGATATATCTATATATATCCATCAAAGAAAGCTGCCTGTTGTGGCATGAGCCGCAAGACAGGTAAAGGTTGCGCCAAACATCTTTTATTGCAGGGAACAGCGGGGGCAGTGTCTTTCAGCACAAAGGTATGAAGTCCGGATTCTGCCACGCGTTTCGTGATCTGGTCACTTCTTCAAAGGTACCGGAACAGCATTTAAGAGAGGTGATCGTAGTCCTTCATTTCTTCCTACCCATGTGGGTGTGGCTACAAGGCATTCTGGAAATTGAAGTCTATTGTATTACCCAAGTGGGCCCTCGGTAAAGTGCTGGCATAATACACATTAAAATCCCAAGTGGGTAGTGGTGTAAGACATCGAGTCCCCACATGAACACCTTATTCCTGCAACAAACGGCTCCTGTCTCCTTAACGATGGCGTCATCACAGGAATGCATACGGCATCAGGGCTCCTTCCGCGACCCAGGCAGGGCCGCAAAATATCCATCAAAGAAAGCTGCCTGTTGTGGAATGAGCCGCAAGACAGGTAAAGGTTGCACCAAACATCTTTTATTGCAAGGAACAGCGGGGGCAGTGTCTTTCAGCACAAAGGTATGAAGTCCGGATTCCGCTGACGCGTTTCGTGATCTGGTCACTTCTTCAAAGGCACCGGAACAGCATTTAACAGAGGTGATCGTAGTCCTTAATTTCTTCCTACCCATCTTAGGCGTCATCATAGGAATGCCTTTTTGACTAAACAGCCAGACTCTAGGCGCCCCCTCACAGTGGTTCTCCTTAGAAAGATTAAATTAGGACACCATAATTGAACTGGAAACCATTGTATTTTCACTGTATATATTTGCACCTTGCACCCTGCGCCGCTCAAGCTGTATCTCTTGTCACTTGCGCTGCCGTAGTGTCACAATTCACTGCACTCGTGCACCTTGTACAACCCTTTGGGCTGATACTTGTTATCTGTCATTTGTTTAATTGCTCACACAGTGCTGTAATTAATTGTGTTTATTGGCCTCCCCCCCCTTTGTTCCCCCCTCCCATCCTTTCTTGATTATAACATAAAATGATGCTTTTTAGCACTACCTTGAGCGAAATACTTGACTCCTTGATTCTTTTAGGATAATACTGTATAGATATCCTTACCAGTAATTCATTATTAATTTGTGTAATTATACCCTTTGGGATATTGTTTTATATGCACTTTCTTAGACCCCAATCCCAATCGGTTGATGGGTTCATACTCCTGTTTCTTTACACACACATCACAGGAATGCAGACGGCATCAGGGCTCCTTCCGCGACCCAGGCTGGGCAGCAAAATATCCATCAAAGAAAGCTGTCTGTTGTTGTGTATTATGCCAGCACTTTACCGAGGGCCCACTCATACCTTTGTGCTGAAAGACACTGCCCCCGCTGTTCCTTGCAATAAAAGATGTTTGGTGCAACCTTTACCTGTCTTGCGGCTCATTCCACAACAGGCAGCTTTCTTTGATGGATATTTTGCGGCCCAGCCTGGGTCGCGGAAGGAGCCCTGATGCCGTCGGCATTCCTGTGATGATGCCTAAGACGCCATCGTTAAGGAGACAGGAGCCGTTTGTTGCAGGAATAAGGTGTTCATGCGGGGACTCGATGTCTTACACCACTACCCACTTGGGATTTTAATGTGTATTATGCCAGCACTTTACCGAAGGCCCACTTGGGTAATACAATAGACTTCAACTTCCAGAATGCCTTGTAGCCACACCCACATGGGTATGAAGAAATGAAGGACTGCGATCACCTCTGTTAAATGCTGTTCCGGTGCCTTTGAAGAAGTGACCAGATCACGAAACGCGTCGGCGGAATCCGGACTTCATACCTTTGTGCTGAAAGACACTGCCCCCGCTGTTCCCTGCAATAAAAGATGTTTGGCGCAACCTTTACCTGTCTTGCGGCTCATTCCACAACAGGCAGCTTTCTTTGATGGATATTTTGCGGCCCAGCCTGGGTCGCGGAAGGAGCCCTGATGCCGTCGGCATTCCTGTGATGATGCCTAAGACGCCATCGTTAAGGAGACAGGAGCCGTTTGTTGCAGGAATAAGGTGTTCATGCGGGGACTCGATGTCTTACACCACTACCCACTTGGGATTTTAATGTGTATTATGCCAGCACTTTACCGAGGGCCCACTTGGGTAATACAATAGACTTCAACTTCCAGAATGCCTTGTAGCCACACCCACATGGGTAGGAAGACATGAAGGACTACGATCACCTCTGTTAAATGCTGTTCCGGTGCCTTTGAAGAAGTGACCAGATCACGAATCCGGACTTCATACCTTTGTGCTGAAAGACACTGCCCCCGCTGTTCCCTGCAATAAAAGATGTTTGGCGCAACCTTTACCTGTCTTGCGGCTCATTCCACAAAAGGCAGCTTTCTTTGATGGATATATATATATATATATATATATATATATATATATATATATATATATATATATTTCCCAGATCGCCCGGTTTACCTCGGCAAGAAAAGAGCACAGACCTCCGTGGCTTCGTCAGCTGAACTTTTATTAAGGTTCCAGAATCAGCACACTAACAGCCATTATGCGTTTCGTCCCTCACGGGAGACTTGATCACATGACGCGCTTCTGATAAGCCAGTAGGTTTAAATATTTTTGCAATTTTTTTCTTTTTTGTGATGCTGAGACCACGTGATTAAAACTTTTAAAGTGACAGTGCTTACTATAACATTATGAAGTGACAGTGCATATTTCTTCACCCGTTTGTCAATTAGTTGACGTAGGAGAGTGGACATAAGTATTGCTTGAATGAGTAAGAAGAATTCATATAGTAACTTAGACATCTACCTATTTACATATATCAAAATATAAACATATAAATATACATATAAATATGAATATAGATAAATGAATGATTTATAAATAAATTCATTTTGTAAAATACCTTTGTCTTGGATTAATTATATCCTGCACATATGCAAATGAATAAATCATGTTCAATATATATACATAATAAATAGCGAACTAGATAATCAGGATTTCTAAGTACATTATGTGTTGTAGAGCCTTCATTAAATCTGGAAGCCCCAAATCCATATATACAATTACTTTTTACCACTTGTTATCAGTAATATCACATCCTCATATTATTACATCAATTAAATCAGTTTAAATACTTTCAATGATTATTTCTATAGGGTGTTCCAAAAATAGGCATGTGCAAAAAAGTCAAAAAATTAATAATTACCCAACTGTGCACAACCAAATAAATGATTAATTTAAAAGCAAGATTTGTAAGCAGCTGCAAAGTTTATCAAACTGAAATCAGATTCCGTCTTGTGGTATCTGAAATGAAGAACATACAAAACATCTATTCTTAAAATAGTTATTCTTAAAATAGTTGTTGTGAGCAAGCTTTGATTCTGTTGTTATTTATAAGTGACTACTCCATATTAGCTGTGTCTGAATAATTTAACATGTGGTTGTTCCTAAAACCCTTTATATCAATAAATACATATATAAACTCCTAAAAATGACATATGAAAAATAAATACCTAAAATTTCACACCACCACATGAGTTTGAGCATCGCTACTTTAAATGATTGATATTAGGTTCAATTATCGTTTGTCATGTACAGTTCCAATTTATATTTATATTTCAAGGCTAGAGTACAGTTCCTCCATGGCATTTACACCTCCCGGGTGTTTAGTATCGAGGTTCAGGATATATAACATTTCCAATCTACGAAGGGCCTTGGCTCTGTCTCCTCCTCTTTTATTTATCGGGACAGAGTCTATTAAATAGTATTTTAGTTCCTTCGGATTACCACCATGTTTGTCATTAAAATGGCAAGCCACTGGGTAGGAAGGGTCATTGTTTTTAATTGCCTTAATATGTTGTAGCACCCTTTTATGTCCTTGTAAAATGGTACTTGCCACATATTTTAATCCGCACGTGCATTCCAATACATAAGTTTCATGGTCTGACTTGCAATGTAATGCCATGTCAATGGCAATTTCCTTTTCACTAAAGGGGGTTTTGTATTTTGTCATTGAAACCCTGTGTTGACATGCCTTGCATGTTTTGCATTTGAAAAAGCCATTTTGCTGGCATAACCAAGTATTTTTGACTGGTGGGCCACAAGGATCATTTTTTACCAGAGTATCTCGCAAGGATTTGCCCCTGCAATATGTAATCGCCGGATGCTGGGGAACTGATTTGCCAATGATTGGATCTTGTTTAATCAGGTGCCAATTTTTCTTTATTATTTTTCTGACTGCACCCTCCTGTCTGTTAAATTAACGAATGAACCTTAATTTTTCTTTGGAGTTGCTTTTGTTAGACTTCTCCTGTTTAGTTTTCAGGAGATTGGTTCTGGTCTCTTGGTTGCTCTTGTTGAGAGCTTTATCTAAGCATTTTTTGCCATAACCCCTATCTTGAAATCGTTTTATACAATGGACCTGAACTTGTTTTAAATCCTAGTCATTACTGCAAATATGTTTTATTCGCAGTAATTACCCATAAGGGATGCTTTGAATTAAGTGCCCAGGATGGGCACTGCTCGCGTGTAAAATAGAATTGCCTGCGGTTGTTTTGCGATGCAAGCGAGTCTCCAGTTTACCTGAATTGATATATATCTCCATATCTAAAAATTCAGTTTTATTGCTAACGCATGCACTGAAGTTGTTGCGTGCTTATCTAGGTTCCTGATCGATACTGTGACCTTATGCCCCTATTCGGCTATAAATCCATTTATTCCCTATATTGGCATAACCGTTCAAGTGCGATTTTCTGAAAAGTCATCTCTGGCCTCACACGAACAGAGCCACATTCCAGCATGACTCTCTGCTACTTCCTTTGCGACCAATTAGTGCAATGACAGAGCAGCAGTCACTATCTGATATTCCTAGATAACACTCCGAGTTCTTCAACAAGATAAAAACTTAGCAAACCTGGAAATCCCCGCTTGCTATGTTTTGATTAGTAATGGAACTCTAATGAGCAACTGATAACTGTCACTTCCTAGTGACATCTTTAATTGACGTCTTATGTCCAGCAAACTTGCGTCAAACCCGGCACCTGTCAGGTATAAATATTACCAACGTTGCCTTAAGCAATGAGCGAACCTGTTGCTGATGCTAGCTGCCTGCATGACCCCGTGTTGGTAACAACTAGCACTCTGTCGCTGCAGCCTGCTATCCTGTGGTGGTGAAGCTGCTGATTACCATTATCGCCGCTAAAGCGCGACCTATGGTGCAGTACGCTTGAGGAGCCGAGCAGCCGTCCTCTGCGAAGACATCCAGCCCAGCTGCCCGCGGACGCTGTCACCCCTCCTTCCTCGACGCGCTGAGAGAAGCCGCTGCATTTCTCGTGCAGAGAAATCCAGTCCCGGCGCTTCCGGTTTACCCTCGCGGGTGACTGGGATATCGAGAGAGACCCCTGAAGGAGATACCAATCCTCCATCATTCTATTCAGAGGTATGGTGTTGACTAAACCCTTAGACGAGAATTCTTGAAACAAACCTTGGCAAAACCAACTTAACTTAAGCTACTTACTTGCTCCCCTTCTCACGTGTTAGGCTTAGGTCAGGCACACTGGGGTAGGCTTAGTTAGAAGCACCAGTTGAGTATGTTAGCCTAATGTATATATGACTGTATATATGTTTTATTACTTTTAAACCATTGTATGGCTAAGAAACCATATCAATGCTTTTACAGTTCTATTTCGCAATACTTATCTTACTGTACGTACTTTTTATAATAACAGTTATTGCAATTGTGGCAATACATTTCTCTTGTACGAGAAGAAAGACTGTTCAATAAATGTTAACCCTTATTGATACACGCCCGTCTCTCTATTCTCTACATACTGTGAAAGTAAACTGCACTAGACTGACTGAGTGAAATCTATGTCTATTGTTTCACACGACCCTAGAGATCGACTCTTGATCTGAGGAGCAAAGTTGTCATGTTGCACGGTTGTTGGAAAACTGAATCCCTTCTTGTCTGTGCCAAGGAAGCTGATCACTTCCTATGCAGAGAAGAAAGTTTCCAGTGACCTCTGAGCTAGTTGGTAACACAACCCAATTAAGTTTAGCATAGTCAGTGGAGGCCTGGAATATCCGCAGTTCCACGTCAATACTACTGTTTATGTTATTCCAATGCGCAGGGCCTAGTGGGAAACTAGGAACTACACTACAAAGTTAACGTTTAATTCATTTGTATTGATTTCTTCAATACATTTTCGCGCCTCCTCCTCCTTGCCCTGCCATATCAAAAAGAGATCATCAATGAATCTCCACCAAGTTCTCATGTGTTTGGCCATTGTTTCCCAGTGTTCGACCATGAGAACTAGCTCCTCCCACCAGCCCATATGCAAGCAAGCATAGCTGGGGGAGAAGCTGGCTCCCATGGCCACACCTCTAGCTTGTTGGTAATAATTATTCTGGAATAGGAAGATATTGTTCAACAGGCAACTTTCTGTCATATTCAATAGCATATCCGTATGCTCACTATGTTCTGGGCCTCTTCGTGATAGATAATATTTGACGGCTCTGAGACCATCTTTGTGTTTGATTGATCTATATGAAGATGTCACATCAAGTGTAATTAACAAGAAACCATCATTCCATTCGAAGTCAATCATTTTTTGTAAAAAATCACCAGTATCACGAATATATGATTTTATAGATTGAACATGTGTCTGAAGGAAGAAATCAATATATATAGAGGTTCTTTCAAAACTATATTTATCCAAAAACCTACTTCCCACAAAGAAGATGCAGCGGAGGCCAGAGGGGGTTCCTTTGGAAACTCTTTATTGCTCAGGTGCACAAATTTGGTTGCGGCGAATGCATTTCGGCAGATATGCCTTCTTCAGCGCCCTACACCAAAAGAGCCTATGCAGTTGATCGAATAGTCCTGCTTTACTTGTGGTGATGTTGACGACATTAGGCTCCTCCCCAGGTTCAATCAGCTCACCTGTTGGAGATCGCGAAAACATTGAGCAGACTCCAACTCCCAGCATGCAACATGTTCATGCTGCCGGGTCGGTGGTGTGGGGGGTAAGTCCATATTCATACCGGCTCTAATGTCTATAGTAGGTTCGGATGGCGTGAGTCTTTGGAGTGCACCCTCGTCTCAAAGAGCCTCCTCGGGTCCCCTCGTACTGCCGCAGCCAGACAGAAAGGGAAAGTATTGTGCAGGGACAGCCATGTCGGCACACAACGTCCTGACAGAGGTAAAATACCACACTCCGCACTGGTTCTCCCCTCTGTCACGGCGGACACCGGATCTCCCGATACCTCAGGCATACCGTATACTGCTGGGCAGCATGTTGCCAGTCTTGTCCGGATCACTTGCACGGCAGGGCCATCGGTACTGAGCTCCAGGCTTGGCGCAGAATAAATCCAAAAACCTACTTCCCCCAAAGAAGATGCAGCGGGCGCCAGAGGGGGTTCCTTTGGAAACTCTTTATTGCTCAGGTGCACTAATTTGGTTGCGGCGAATGCATTTTGGCAGATATGCCTTGTTCAGCGCCCTACACCAAAAGAGTCTATGCGGTTGATCCGATAGTCCTGCTTTACTTGTAGTGATGTTGACGACATTAGGCTCCTCCCCAGGTTCAATCAGCTCACCTGTTGGAGATCGCGAAAACATTGAGCAGACTCCAACTCCCAGCATGCAACATGTTCATGCTGCCGGGCCGGTGGTGTGGGGGGTAAGTCCATATTCATACCGGCTCTAAAGTCTATAGTAGGTTCGGATGGCGTGAGTCTGTATATATAGATTTCATTTTCACAGACCTGCAATTCCTCAAGACGTTCCCTCTCGAATCAGATGATAAATCTTCAGATGGTTTTCCCAGTGCTGGAGTTCCTCAAGGCATTTTAGAGCTTTCAGACACAAAAGCATATATATATATATATATATATATATATATATATATATATATATATATATATATATATATATATATATATATATATATATATATATATATATATATATATATCTCCAAACCAACTCTACAAAAAAGAGCCGTGACCTCAGCTGGGGACAACATGGAGACCATTTATTTCCACAATTTTGGCGAATGCATTTCGGCATGGAGATGCCTTCCTCAGCGCCACAAGTTGTTCAGGAGGTGTCCAGTCATGCATTGCAATTGTCCTGCAGCCTATATTGGCCATGTGACCCAGGCTCCGCCCCTGTTGTGAATAAGCCACCTGTTGCAGTTCTTTGTGTAATCCCGAACTGCAACTCCCAGGATGCAGCGCTTGGCTCCCAGGTAGGTGTATGCATGGAATGTCAACCTAGTGGTCGGGCGGGATGTAGAAATTGCCGGGATGAAGACTCCTTCCTCTGCTTGCTGAAGAAACAAAGCGCCTCCTCGTGTCCCCAGACCGCTTCAACCCCGAATCACAGGTGCCAATGTTCGCGGGGGTTGCAGTGTCATTGCATGCCGCCCAAAACAAAGAACAATGTCCTCGTCACCGCATCATTTCTTCCTGTGCAACAGGTGGCTTATTCACAACAGGGGCGGAGCCTGGGTCACATGGCCAATATAGGCTGCAGGTCAATTGCAATGCGTGACTGGACACCCCCTTGAACAACTTGTGGCGCTGAGGAAGGCATCTCCATGCCGAAATGCATTCGCCAAAATTGTGGAAATAAATGGTCTCCATGTTGTCCCCAGCTGAAGTCACAGCTCTTTTTTGAAGAGTTGGTTTGGATATTGTCTGCGTGCTGCCAGAGACGCAATTCACGACCCCCGCTTCTCCAAAGTTGGCTCGGACCCTTCTGGCATTGCTTCGGCTACAGTGTGTGCACCAAGGTATTGGTATGGCCTGAGCCCGCCTCGATGGACAGGAAGAAATGATGCGGTGACGAGGACATTGTTCTTTGTTTTGGGCGGCGTGCAATGACACTGCAACCCCCGCGAACATTGGCACCTGTGATTCGGGGTTGAAGCGGTCTGGGGACACGAGGAGGCGCTTTGTTTCTACAGGTATAAATATAAGATCTTGGGCAGAAGCTGCATCTTTATAACATTGCAGCGGCCTATAACTGTTAAGTGTAAATTTTCCATCCTATCTAAGTCTAGTTTTGCCTTTTTTATTAATGGGGTCAGATTTTCCTCCACAACCTTCGATAAATCGGATGTTATGCTAACGCCCAGATAGACCGCGGACTCTATAACTCTCTCAGCATGAATAGTAACAAATTGATTTACGACTATTTGTGTTTTCCCTTGGTTCAATTTGTACCCTGACAGAAGACCATATTTTTTCGCCTCATCCTCAATTTCCCCAATTGCTATTATTGGTGTTGATGATGTGATTGCTAAATCATCTGCGTATCCCAATATTTTGGTCTCATATCCATTCAATACAATTAGGCTGATATTTTTATTTTTTTCTATATATCTAATAAAGGAATCAATATAACAAGCAAAGATTAGAGGGGAGCAGGGACATCCTTGCCTAGTCCCACGTTTGATTTTTTTTGCCTCGCTCAGTTCTCCCCCCACTCTCAGTCTGATATTCGGATTTTTATAGAGGGCCTTTAATGCTCCTATACATATTTTCCCAAAATTACATTTGTTCATTGTTGCCCATAGAAAACCCCACGAGACCCTATCGAAAGCCTTTTCGGCGTCCAGAAATATTAAAGACATAGGGTCTCGTGAGGCATTCGTACCGTCCAGCAATGCAAACACCCTTCTAATATGATCGGCGGTACTCCTCCCCGGTATAAACCCGTGCTGCCAGGGTGAAACTATCTTCCCAAGTACCAAGCTCAGCCTGTTTGCCAAAATTTTAGAATAGGCTTTATTATCACTATTCATTAAGCTGATTGGTCTGTATGGCCCAGGATCCGTAGAGCTTTTATTCTTTTTTAGAAAAACCACCATTGAAGCTTCTCCCCAAGACCCCGGAGGGGCGGCGCCGTTTTGTATGAGGACCATAAGTCTATAAATGTCTGCTTCTAAGGTCAGAAAGAACTTCTTATAAACTCTAGCGTTAATAAATCAGGTCCAACTGCTTTCCCTGACGGAAAATCGTTAAAAGCTCTTTGTACTTCTTCTAAGGTAAAGTTAATCTCCAGCGAGTTGTTGTCCTCCTTTGTTAGTTTATCTAATGAGACAGACTCTAGATATTCCTCAATTTCCGCTATATCTGCTTCCCCGTTATCCTGGCTATATAATTTCTTATAAAAGTTCCGGAATACAGTGCAAATTTCCTTTGGGGTTTTTACTATTGCCCCTGCCTCCGTAGTCATTTCTGTTATTTGCCCCTGAGTAGCCGCCTGCCGAGTTCCAATCGCTAGGATTTGTCCTACCTGTTCATTATATTCGTGTTGCTCTTCCCTCCTCGCTAGGTATTTACCAGCTGATTTTGCGGCATATGCTTCACCCACTGCTGCTTTTGCCATAGCTAGTTCTTGCGTTACTTTTGTCATATCTTCTTTCTTTCTTATGCTTCTTACCAGTTCTTCCTCTAGCTTTGCTACTAGACTTTTCTTCTTCTCAAGATCTTCTTTTTCCTGCTTGCTCCGTCTAAGAGAGTAGCTTAGCGTTTCCCTCCTAATACCTGCCTTCATTGCATCCCATACTATTTGGGGTGAACCTGTGCCCCTATTGTTTTCCAGGAATTCTTTTAACCAAATTTCCATGTGATTAACATAATTTGTACCCTGTAGCAGAGCTCTCTCGAAAGTCCAACTAATTATACATTTCTGTGGATATGGTATAGAGATCTCCATGGAAAGCGGATTATGATCTGACATCAATCTGGGCATTTTTTAAACTTTCACCATCTGTATCAACGAGGGAGCGATCAAGAAGTAATCTAACCAAGCTAGAGGTTTATGGGGGGCAGAATAGTATGTACTGCCTCCCCCTCTGTTTATATGTTCCCAAATATTGATCAGTCCATTATCCTGCATAAGCTGTATCAACGCTCTGTGGGTTTTTTTCTTTTTACCAGTGAACCTTGCAGGATCATCCATCCACAGCCCATTAAGGCCATTTATATTTAAGTCGCCACAAAGTATAATGGGGAGAGGCCAGTTGGGTAATTGAGAATTTATATGAATTAGGGTTTCTGGATCATCATTTGTTGGTGCATAAATAGAGCATAAAGTAAAATGAAAGCATTAATGTTGTTTTTCTTGTGTGTGAGTACATTTCCATATAGTCGCCAGTTTGCTGGAAATTTGAAGGAATTTAAAATTGGAGTCTAAAAATTAAGTGGATATCCTCATATTGATTTGTGGCAGCAGGGTAAGTTCATCAAACAGAATATAGTATGGACGATGGGTGGCCCCAACTAAATTTCGGAAATCTCCAATCTTCCCATTTAAATTACATTTTATATATTTTGTTGTGAAATAAATCATATATTTCACAATTTGCGTATTTCTTTGATGAATGTTTGTTTCCATAAATTATTGTATTGTTAGTCTATTTCCTTCATCAAAATTAATTTGTTGGGTTGCCCAGATTCCAGTCATGATTAAATGTGGGTCCACAGAAGTTAAAAGGTTAAGAATTATTGCTCTAAAGGGTTGGAGATTTCCTTCTCTCAAAGTTTGGAGTAAAACTCCATCTGGGGTAGAAATGTAAAGGGAACACCCCACCATTGGTGGAAGTGTGGGCAAGTCGGTTGTTTCTCCATAGAAAAAAATGTTTTCCCAGGAAAAAATAAATAAGAGTTAAACTGTATTTATCTGAAGGCAATTTTGCTTGCACTATTGTATCATTTGTACAGTCACGCACATGTGAAATTTTTTGCATGAGTATGTTTTAATTTCCCAATTAATTACAAATATTACATTTGCAAGATATAAAAAAACTGAAACTGGTCAATACATAAAACGGGAACAGTGAGGCCTAATTATCCTTCCAAAGAGCAAGTTTGGTTGTCATTTTTTCAAACTATGTCCATGAATTCTAAAAAATTACCAGTTAGATTTGAGTCACAACTGCTTATTAAAACTATGACAGATTGACTGCTTTCCCTAACATTTAGACGTTACAGGTCTTAATGTTTTTCACCTCTGAGCCGTTTGTTAGATGTACATACACAATACATTAGTTACTACTCCTCACCCAACATGCAAAGCCTACATTTGATATCTTTTGTGCCTGTTAATTTCTTTGTATCCCCTGTGCCGTGTCCTGTTTCCTTCCTGATTGGCCGCCTACCTCGCCGCCCTCCGCTCTCGCTTCCCGCCACCGACATTGGCCCCGCCCCTTTTTCTCTTCTGTTCCCTCCCCGCTCCCGCCTCCCAGCTGCTCCGCCCACCCGCGCACTTGGCCTTAAATGGCGACCGTGCAGCGCAGGTGAGTGTGACCCACTTGTGGGACACCCCCGCGCCGCACGGCCACCAGCTGCTGCGTGTGTTCCCCTCTGCCTGCCTTCTGCCTCGCCGCCGGCCTCGCTGACGCCGTGGTCGCTCCCCTCTGGTTTCCCAGTTGTTTTGCCCTAAATTTGTGCTTGTCTGTTTCTGCCGTCTGCGCGCGTATTTTGCTGTTTTTCCTTGTTTTGCCCTAAATTTGTGCTTGTCTGTTTCTGCCGTCTGCTCGCGTATTTTGCTGTTTCTATTTGTTTTGCCCGTAATTTGTGCTTGTCTGTTTCTGCCGTCTGCTCGCGTATTTTGCTGTTTTTCCTTGTTTTGCCCTAAATTTGTGCTTGTCTGTTTCTGCCGTCTGCTCGCGTATTTTGCTGTTTTTCCTTGTTTTGCCCGTAATTTGTGCTTGTCTGTTTCTGCCGTCTGCTCGCGTATTTTGCCGTTTTTATTTGTTTTGCCCTAAATTTGTGCCTGTTAATTTCTTTGTATCCCCTGTGCCGTGTCCTGTTTCCTTCCTGATTGGCCGCCTACCTCGCCGCCCTCCGCTCTCGCTTCCCGCCACCGACATTGGCCCCGCCCCTTTTTCTCTTCTGTTCCCTCCCCGCTCCCGCCTCCCAGCTGCTCCGCCCACCCGCGCACTTCGCCTTAAATGGCGACCGTGCGGACGCGCAGCGGTCACGCGCAGCGGGCGCGCCGATTGTGCGCCGAAGGCGCGCCAAAGGTAAGCCCGTCTACGCCCGTCCGCGACCGGATCGCGACCAGCGCCAGGACCCCTGGCCCACGAAGACCCCGACCGACCCGCCTGACGTACTCCGCCGCCACCCTCACCGCTCTCAACACCGGCCGACTCCCAGAATGCCATCAAGCCTCTCCACAACGTACCCACGGACCCTTCAGCTGCCACGCCTGCAAGTTCACCTGCATCCGGACCTGCCTCGCACCAGCACCCACCAAGCCGAACACCAGCAGTACCCACCTCAAGTGCATCCTGCTCAACACCCGCTCCATCCACAGACATGCCATCGAACTCTGGAACCTCCTCGACACCACAGCTCCAGACGTTGCCTTCCTCACGGAGACCTGGATGAACGCCTCTTCAGCTCCCGACATCGCCATCGCCATCCCAGAGGGCTACAAGATCGTCCGGAGGGACCGAAACGCCAACCAGATGGGAGGAGGCATCGCCATCATCCACAGGAGCACCATCCGTCTCACGACCAGCACCGACAACTCCCTGACCACCGCCGAACACCTGCATTTCCAGATCCACACCAACCCGAACACCACCCTCAGAGGCACCCTGATCTACCGACCCCCTGGACCACGCACACAATTCAGCGAGGACATCGCCGACTTCGTCAGCCCACATGCCCTCCCCTCCGCTGACTACATCCTCCTGGGAGACCTCAACTTCCATCTGGAGAACAACAACGACCGCAACACCAGCACCCTGCTCGACAACCTCACCAACCTGGGACTCAAGCAACTGGTGTCCACCCCCACCCACCTCGCCGGACACACACTCGACGCTGTCTTCTCATCCAGCAAGGACATCAACTTCAGCCACACCACAGAGCTTCAATGGACGGACCACAGCTGCGTCCACTTCACCTTCAAGAAAACAACGACCCACCACCACCAGCAACAGACCGCCCGCAGAAGCTGGAACAAGATCACAGCAGACCAGCTCGCCACCTCCCTGAGCCAGCACCCTCCTGCCAGCTCAGCGAACCCCAGCCAGGCCGCCGACAACCTCACGAAGTGGATCAGCAACTGCGCGGACGAACTCGCCCCACTGAGGACCCCGCCCAGCAGACCCGGCAGCAAGAAAGCCCCATGGTTCACCGACGAACTCAAGAGCTCCAAGAAGAACTGCCGAGCCCTCGAGAAAGTCTGGAGAAGGGAACCGACACCGGACAACAGGACCTCCTTCAAACTTGCCACCCGGAAACACCACCAGCTGATCCGCGCCGCCAAGAAAACAGCATTCAAGGACCGGTTGGACAACAACGCACACAACTGCAAGGAACTCTTCAACATCGTCAAAGAGCTTTCCAACCCCAGCGCAGGAAACAACGACATCACCCCATCGCAAGACCTCTGCAACTCCCTGGCTTCATACTTCCACAACAAGATCGCGGACATACACAACAGCTTCAACAACCAACCAACGCACACCATGACCGAACAACCACCCCCCACCACCACCCTCCACGCCTGGACCCCGATCAGCACCGAAGACACCATCCGCACGATGAACTCCATCCACTCCGGATCACCGACCGACCCCTGCCCTCACCACGTCTTCAACAAAGCCGACGCTGTCATCGCACCCCACCTGCGAGACATCATCAACACATCCCTCGACACCACCATCTTCCCCGAGAGCTGGAAACACGCCGAACTCAGCGCCCTACTCAAGAAACCAACAGCGGACCCCACCGACCTCAAGAATTACCGCCCCATCTCGCTCCTCCCGTTTCCAGCCAAAGTCATCGAGAAGACCGTCAACAAGCAGATGGCCGCTTTCCTCGAGACGAACGGATCCCTCGACCCCTCACAGTCCGGCTTCCGAGCCAACCACAGCACCAAGACCGCCCTCATCGCCGCCACCGACGACATCCGAGCCCTGATGGACAATGGAGAAACAGCGGCCCTCATCCTCCTAGACCTCTCCGCGGCATTCGACACGGTCTGCCACCGCACCCTAGTACGGCGCCTCAGCAACGTCGGAATCCAGGACAAGGCGCTGGAGTGGATCACCTCCTTCCTCGACGGGAGAACACAGAGAGTCCGCCTACCACCGTACAAGTCAGAGGCCACCGAAGTCATCTGCGGCGTCCCCCAAGGATCATCTCTGAGCCCCACCCTCTTCAACGTCTACATGAGCCCCCTCGCGGCCATCGTACGCAAACACAACCTCAGCATAATCTCCTACGCCGACGACACCCAGCTGATCCTCTCCCTGACCAACGACCCCGCCGCCGCCAGAGCCAACCTGCACGAAGGGATGAAAGAGGTAGCCGAGTGGATGACGACCAGCCGCCTGAAACTGAACTCGGACAAGACGGAGGTCCTCATCCTGGGCTCCTCTCCCTCCGCCTGGGACGACTCCTGGTGGCCTCCCGCCCTGGGCACCGCACCCAAACCGACAGACCATGCACGCAACCTGGGCTTCATCCTGGACTCCTCCCTCTCCATGACCAGGCAAGTCAACAACGTCTCCTCGGCATGCTTCAACATCCTACGCATGCTACGGAAGATCTTCTGGTGGATCCCCACCGAGACCAGGAAGACCGTCACCCAGGCCCTCGTCACCAGCCGACTGGACTACGGCAACGCCCTCTACGCCGGGACCACCGCCAAGCTCCAGAAGAGACTCCAGCGGATCCAGAACGCCTCAGCCAGACTCATCCTCGACATCCCACGAACCAGCCACATCTCCGGACATCTGCGAGACCTTCACTGGCTCCCCGTCAACAAAAGAATCACCTTCCGCCTCCTCACCCACGCACACAAAGCCCTACACGACCAAGGCCCGAGCTACCTCAACAGCCGAGTCAACTTCTACGCTCCCAACCGCCACCTCCGATCAGCCAACCACGCCCTCGCCGCCGTCCCCCGCATCCGAAGAGCGACTACAGGAGGAAGGTCCTTCTCCCACCTGGCCGCCAAGACCTGGAACTCCCTCCCGACCGACCTGCGCCTGACCCAAGACCACCTCTCCTTCAGGAAGAAGCTGAAGACCTGGCTGTTCGAGCAGTAGCGGCTCCCCCCCCCCCAGCGCCTTGAGACCCCACGGGTATGTAGCGCGCTTTATAAGTGTCACTGATTGATTGATTGATTTTGACAACCATAATGGAAACCTTATTCTATCTAACTTTCTTGTTTGCTCTAGACTATGTGGTCGTTCTAGATATTTTTGTCTTCCATTGTTTTCCTACTTGCTGACAACCATCCTTGTGTGCTTCTAAGTCCGCTCAGTCTTCAAAATGTGACATAAGTTTCACCTGGTTAAGTATTTATTTTTAGGTCACGCCTGCAAGAGATATTGTATACAATTAGGGGCTTGCAGCCCGACCATTGCTTAACATTGTTGGCTTAACTGTCACTCTAATTTGCTGCCTTCTAATTGACCCGCGCCTGCTGGTTTCACTTCCTCTTCCTTCGGCTGGAGCATGGACCAAGTACTGATTTCAGCTTGTCCTTCCATGATCGCCCTGTGATTGAGGTACTACTTTTATTTTTTCTGCAACACACATTTCAAAGAAGCCCTTTTCTCCTTTGAAATGGATGTGTATTGTGACAACTGATGTTATCTGCTTTTTTCCGACTACAGATCTTATCTGCTTCCAAATGTATTTTTGCTAAGACAAGGAAATGGGTGCAATTGCTTTCTTTATGCGATAGAATGTTTTGCCAACCATAATTTTCTTTTTTATGTAAGGGGAGACTGATTAGCTCAGAACCACAAGGGTGCTGTGCCGAGACCCAATAAGCATTGGCAAAGCCAGTAGTTCTCACTGGTGAGTCTCTTGGTTCTGCTATTGACTTTGTACATGCTATGCACCATGGACACTCCTGACTTTGACAATTAATTGTAGCCATGCTGTATAGCAGCATGACTGTCATGCAGCATGGCTAAAAAAGTTAAGAAAAAAAGGACTAGGATTCATCCAGCGCTAAAGTACTTTTTAAAAAGTGCATTAGCAATATATTCATCACCCTGAGACCCTCCAACACCATGGGCCCCTTTAGCTGTCGTAACTGTAGATGGAACTGTAACCACACGAAGCCTCCTACATCTGAAGACACACCTACTCAGGATTACTCATGTATTTATGTCACTGCAAGGTCCCTCCCCAAACACTCTATTGAAATATGGGATATGCTACAGGATATTAAATCTGACTTTGCTTTTATCACGGAGACTTGGCTCGGTGAGCACAATACCCCGGATATTACTGCAGCCCTACCAAATGGGTACAAAATTATTAATCTCAATCGATCAATTAAGAGAGGTGGTGGGGTGGCCATGATATTTAAAGACAGCTTTTCATGTTGTCAAGAAACAGTCACACAACTAGGCAAACATGAAGTTTTAATTATCTCCATCTCTATCAATACTCAGGTGATCCTCGGAGGCGCGATCATTTATAATCCCCCAATAGTACAATTGACTTTAGCACCCAACTCCTGGAACAAATTCTGCCACTCTGTCTCAACCATAAAAACATTATAGTCATTGGTGACTTTAATGTTCATTTCGATCTACCGGATAACCCCCTAACTAAACGCCTTGCTACAGACATGGAAATTATGCAACTAACGCAGAAAATAGCTCGCCCCACACATAGAGCGGGGCACATGTTAGATCTTATATTTACTAACATAACGAATACTAACATTACAAATATAACACCTTTGACATGGACGGATCATTATAGGATAGATTTTACATTAAACCTACCTATAAAAACTAAAAGACTGTTAGCTCAGCCGACTAACTCTACTAAATGTTGGAGTAAGTTCTCTATGGAAAAATTTAAAGAAGAGTTCTCTTATAATCTCAACTCTGAAATGACATGCGAAGAAGAAATTTGTCTATTGCTTGGCAACATAGAGAAAGCACTGGTACATTGTTCACGGATCCGCGCAATTGATCGATCTAAACTGAAAATCTCTGAGAAATGGTATGGTCCAGACTTAAAAATTGAAAAAAGAAAATGTACTACACTAGAGCATAAATGGAGAGTAAGTAGAAACCCCGAAGACAGAGCTACTTACAAACATCAACTGAAAATATACCATACCTCCATACGAAAAGCAAAGAGACTATTTTTCTCAAAAAATACTAGAGAATAAAAACTCGTCCAAGGAGCTTTTTAAAATAGTAAAAGAAGTCTGTAATCCCCCCAGTCTCACATCTAACTTGACGCCGTCACAAGAAAATTGCTAAAAAATTAGTGACTTTTTCAGTGAAAAAATTGACAAAATATATGCTTCTTTTACAAATAACAGCCAGGCCCCAGGCCCCTGTGGTGTATCAGACTGACTCTACTCTGCAAGGCAGCTGCTCTACCTTTGGCCCGTTTTCCGAAGACGAGGTCACCAAAGCCATGTCAGAAATCAAATCAGGCTCGCCATGGGATGTCTGTCCACACTATATTTTCTCTCAATTAACTCCCATAATTGGCCCAGCAGTCACAAAAGTTCTTAATCAGTCCCTGGAGCAAGCTGTATTCCCAGAAGTTTGGAAAAATTCAGCGGTAATCCCATTACTAAAAAAAGCTGGTGCGGATATAAACGACCCAGCCAATTATTGTCCTATTTCACAGCTGCCCTTTCTATCTAAGGTTTTAGAAAGATTGGTAACAAAACAACTGTCAAGTTTTCTGGAAACCAATAACCTACTAGACGTCTCCCAAACCGGTTTTAGATCAAATAACAGCAGAGACAACGCTCCTGGCTGTAATGGACGATATTCGAATGCAGGTCGATAAAGGCAAAACGGCTGCCCTGATACTCCTTGATTTATCAGCGGCGTTTGATACCGTGTCCCACAAACTGCTAATACACATGCTAGCCGCAAAAGGAATACAAGGTAAAGCCCTGAATTGGCTGGAGTCTTTTCTATCAAACAGATCCCAGTCCATCTGTTTAGGCAACTTTACCTCTACCCCTCGAAAGATCAAATATGGGGTACCTCAAGGAGCAACATTGAGCCCAACATTGTTCAATGTATAAGTTTCCTCACTGGCGTCGATTGGCAAGAAATGGGGCATTAATATCTGCTCCTACGCTGACGATACTCAGCTGATGGTAACCATAAATGGCGCAAATGACGCCAAAAGTAGCCTGCAAAACTGCTTGTCAGAGCTATCCAATTGGATGCATGGCCATTATTTGAAACTAAATGCTGACAAGTCAGAAATTCTCCTTTTCGGTGGAGCAAAACAGCTCTGGGATAACTCTTGGTGGCCAGATACCTTAGGTACTCCACCTAACCCAACATCATCTGCTAGAAACTTGGGAATCCAGATGGACACTACTCTATTGATGAAACGCCATGTCACCACAATATGTGGCAAAGGATTTGCCATACTAAAAAGATTGAAACGGGTCTTCCCCTGGATCCCACTGGAATGCAGACAGATCCTAGTCCAGTCGCTACTAGTTAGCAGGCTGGACTACGGCAATTCACTATTTGTTCGTATGTAGGACTATTTATTTACAAAACTACAATTAGTCCAGAATGCTGCAGCTAAGGCTGTTTGCAATAAAAGAAAGTATGATTCAGCCACAAACTGCTTGAGAGCCTTACACTGGCTGCCTATGAGACAAAGAGCCTCATTCAAAATGCTATGCATCGCCCATAAAACATTACATAATACTGGCCCTTACATTCTGCAGAATAGAATTCAGTTCTATGCTCCAGCACGAAACTTACGCTCACAAGCCTCAGCCAAAGCAGCCACCACACGGATCAAGCTATCCAGGATGGGCGGACGTGCTTTTTCACACATTGCGGCCAAATGTTGGAATGATCTGCCCATCAATCTCCGACTTACGGACTGCTACCCCATCTTTAAGAAAAAATTAAAAACTGCATTATTCCCCATATCAGAATAATCAGTAATCTCTGGTGAATCGCCCATGGTTTACTGCTCAATATTGCAGCGCCGTGATATCCTGGTAGGATGAATGTTGCGCTTTATAAGTACACATAACAATAACAATAACAGTTCTTTTTCAACATGAGTTGTATTCAGAATGCAAAGCGCCCATGCTGCTGTACAGCATGGCTACAAAACATTGAAAAAGTCAATAACTCTCAAGGGTCGAGACCTATTATCTTCGCTAATTCTTGTTTATTTTGTGATGGTAGCAGACCTCTGTTCCATATTATGTTAAACTACGAGTTCCGTACAGACACCTCCAAATGTGTTCCAGATGCTTGGGGGGTTATTTATTTTGAGCTCCAGAAGTTTCTAGTTGAGACACTCTAAGCTTAGAGCAGTCAGTGCTCGATTTGAGACAGTCATTGTGGGTGCGGTTACACCACCACTCCTTATTTTAGTGAGTGCCACTTATTGTTACTCATCAGACCTTTAACCAGAGCAAGAAAGAGAAATCCCAAAAGGGGTAACAAAGAGGAAGAGAAAGGCAGGAAAAGAGCAACAAAAGAAGGAAGCAGCGATGAAAAGGAAACTGCTATCAATCAATCACGACATTTGTATAGCGCATTACTCACCCGGAAGGGACTCAAGGCGCTGGGGGAGGGGAAAGCTACTGCTCGAACAGCCAGGTCTTGAGCTGCTTCCTGAAGGCAAGCTGGTCTTGTGTTCGCCGAAGGTGGGTGGGGAGGGAGTTCCACGTCTTGGCTGCCAGGTAGGAGAAGGATCTTCCACCGGCGGTGGCTCTGCGGATGCGTGGTACGGTGACGAGGGCGTGGCTGGTCGATCGTAGCTGGCGGGTGGGCGTGTAGAAGGTCATGCGGTCGTTGAGGTACTTGGGGTCCAGGTCGTGGAGAGCCTTGTGTGCGTGGGTGAGGAGTCTGAACGTGATTCTCTTGCTGACGGGGAGCCAGTGCAGGTCTCTCAGGTGTCCGGTGATGTGCCTATGTCGGGGGATGTCGAGGATGAGTCAGGCGGAGGCGTTCTGGATGCGTTGGAGTCTTTTTTGAAGTTTCGCTGTGGTTCCGGCGTAGAGGGTGTTCCCGTAGTCCAGTCGGCTGGTGACAAGTGCCTGGGTTATGGTCTTCCTGGTTTCCGTGGGGATCCATCTGAAGATCTTGCGGAGCATGCGCAGGGTGTTGTAGCACGAGGATGAGATGGCGTTGACTTGTTTGGACATTGACAGGGAGGAGTCCAGGATGAAGCCCAGGTTGCGTGCGTTGTGCGTCGGTTTGGGAGAGGTGACTAGGGCCGGGGGCCACCAGGATTCATCCCAGGCGGAGGGTGATGATCCCAAGATGAGGACTTGCGTCTTGTCCGAGTTCAGTTTGAGGCGGCTGTTCCTCATCCAGTCAGCGACGTTTTTCATCCCTTCATGTAGGTTGGCTCTGGCGGTGGTGGGGTCGCTGGTGAGGGAGAGGATGAGCTGGGTGTCGTCAGTGTAGGAGATGATGTTGAGGTTGTGCTGGCGTGCGATGGCTGCGAGGGGGCTCATGTAGACGTTGAAGAGGGTTGGACTGAGAGACGATCCTTGTGGTACGCCGCAGATGACTTCGGTGGCCTCTGATCTGAACGGAGGAAGGCGGACTCTCTGGATTCTTCCGGTGAGGAACGAGATGATCCATTCCAGCGCTTTTTCTCGAATTCCGATGTTGCTGAGGCGCTTCACTAGAGTTTGGTGGCAAACGGTGTTGAATGCCGCAGAGAGGTCCAGGAGGATGAGGGCCGCTGTTTCCCCGTTGTCGATCAGGGTTCTGATGTCGTCGGTGGCTGTGATCAGGGCGGTCTCGGTGCTGTGGTTGGCCTGAAATCCGGACTGCGAGGGGTCGAGGGATCCGTTCGTCTCGAGGAAGGCGGCAGGCTGTTTGACGGTCTTCTCGATGACTTTGGCCCAAAAAGGAAGGAGCGAGATGGGACGGTAGTTCTTGAGGTCGGTCGGGTGCCGTTGGTTTCTTCAGGAGGGCGGTCAGCTCGGCGTGCTTCCAGCTCTCCGGGAAGGTGGCTGTGTGGAAGGAGGAGTTGATGGTGTCTCGGAGATGGGGTGCGATGGTGGCGTCGGCTTTGTTGAAGACGTGGTGTGGGCACGGGTCTGTTGGTGATCCGGAGTGGATGGAGTTCATCGTGCGGGTGGTGTCTTCGGTGCTGATCGGGGTCCAGTTGCAGAGGGTGGTGGTGGCGGGCGTTGGTTCGGTGGTAGGGTGCGTGGTCTGTGCGTCGAAGCTGTTGTGTATGTCAGCGATCTTGCGGTGGAAGAACGAGGCAAGTGTGTGGCAGAGGTCTTGCGAGGGAGTGATGTCGTTGTTTCCGGCGCTGGGGTTGGAGAACTCTTTGACGATGCTGAAGAGTTCCTTGCTGTCGTGGGTGTTGTTGTCCAGTCGTTCTTTGAGTGCTGTCTTCTTGGTGGCACGGATTAGCTGATGGTGTTTGCGGGTGGCGTGCTTGAGGGCGGTCCTGTTGTCTGTGGTGTTGTCGAGTCGCCAGGCTTTCTCGAGGGTGCGGCAGTTCTTCTTGGATTCCTTGAGTTCGTCGGTGAACCAGGGGGTTTTCTTGCTGCCGTGTCTGCTGGGAAGGTTCTTTTGTGGAGCGAGGTCATCGGCGCATTCGGTCAGCCACTTGGTGAGGTTGCTGGCTGCCTCGTTGGGGTCCGTTGTGCTGGTGGGACGTGTTCTGGCTGAGGGAGGCGGTGAGCTGCTCGGCGGTGATATTGCTCCAGCATCGGCGAGGGACCTGTTGCGGGTGGTGTTGAGTCGTGGTTTTTTTTTAAGCCGAAGTGGACGAAGCTGTCGTCGGTCCAGTGGAGTCCGGTGGTGTGGCTGAAGGAGATGTGCTTGCTGGATGTGAAGACTGGGTCTTCACAATTAGATAAATGTATAGGGCGTGCCTGTTGTTGGATTACAACGACATGAGGTGGATTGAATACTACACAGTTTTGTATCCATCACTCCTGATATTCTAGCACTTCCGGGTAAAAAGTTGAGCTTCAGAAATTATTGTTTTACAAACTAAGCCATGGTAACAGTATAACACCTTCATGATGGTGTATTGCAAAGGCACCTGGGCTTCGGAGCGCTATCTGAGAGTTTAAAGTCTGTATGAGTGACATTGCTCTATGTACAGCCATGTTGAAAGCTTCCAATGAAAAGTCACCAGACCACAAGTTAGGGTAGGCATCAATTTACCCCATTAGTATGAAATGGATTGGGTTTAGGAAGGGCCTTATGCCTTGTTCATTAGCCTCTAGAAGAAAGGATTAAGCCCCGAGGCTGTGCTATTCATTGCCAATAACTACACTTTAGTGCTTCCATGTTCTTCCAACTATTAACCCAGGAGTTGGTAGCCATTGATTTGTTTTTGATGCTATCTGGTTCCCATTGCCCATTTGTGTTGTCAATGTTGCTTGTTTACTCCTTTAAAACGTTCTCCTTTAAATGTTCTCAGGAGCTCGACGGCTGTCTTGTCAAAAATCACGGTATTATCTGCATATTGCGATATGTTTAATAACTGGCCAGCAAGTATAGGGGGAAAGGAATCTGCATTGTGAAGGGAAGTTCCTAAGTCGTCTCTATACACATTTCAAAGTAAAGGAGCTAAAACACAGCTTTGTTTCAGACCTTAGTTTTTTATCCTTTCCATAGAAAGGGCCAATCTAATCTTTACCTGGGTGTTAGAAACTGGCCACTAGATCGCAATCGTAGTACAGCTACTGATTCTGATCTGCAGGTACAACTCATTTCAAATTTGAAAGCACATCACTACCCACCCCATAGTGTCAATTTGGCATGTAAGAGGGCAAGGAACGATAATTGGGCCACCCTATTTGAACCACGGACTCCATCACCTGTGTCACCACTTTTACGTCTAATTCAAACAAAATACCATAAATGATACAGAACCAATGGTCAATTTTACAGACCGCTCCCTTGTTTTCCCATTCCACGCTTTGCCTTCAAACGCACCAATAATATCAAAGATATGATTGTCCACTCCAGACCACGAAGGGCTACCAGACCTGAACAACGATGCCTCTGGGATCTGCCCCCGTTCATAGGACACTATCCAGGTTGCTCGTGTGGTGTAATGTAATAATGTAACCCATTGTTTTCTATATACAACAGACAGCCTTGCTACTGTGAAAATAGATTTTTGGGATTTACACCATAAGGACATGTTTAACATTAAAAATGTACCTGTCTTACTTTTAAATACTATGCACCCTGACTTCTGGGTGATAAGGCCTATTTAGAGGTGACTGACAAATATTTGAAAAGAGGGTTTTGTCCTGTAAAAAAGGGTTACATTGACAGGTTGAATTTTCAGTTTAAACTGCAAAAGCCTGATTAAAACGGTAGGCCTACAGCTATGTTTGCATTGTCTCTGTAGTAAGTGGTAAAATGGGTGCTGAGTACACTAGTCACATTTAGCTTTCAGGCCCTGGACACAGTATGTATCATATACTAGGGACATAAAGGTACGTAAAACATGCCAATTAGGGTAATCCAATTTCATCATGTTGCAAGGGGGAATACAACATTACCACAGGTTAGTAGGGGTAAAGTGCACAGAATTCTACAGCCAGAAAAAAACAGTCAAGGCAAAAAATCTAGAAGTACAGCACACAGAAGATGGACATTTTCGACAGAGGTACTTACATTAAGGCTGATAATTGCTCTACGTAATGTGGAAGTAATGTCCCAATGTGTAAATATTTAAACAGTTTACCATGATCAGTTCAGTTTTTAAATCAACAAATGCAGTGTGTAACAGGTTGCACGATCTTACAACCTTTTGTGTATCCCTAATTGGAAAATCGTGAAACCGTTTTAGTCACATTCGGGGAAACGATTGTGAAATTTGTAAATCTGGTTGCATGTGAGGACAGAGAACACATGGCAGCAGGTTCTTTTTTTTCTTTATAAATGGCTCCATATTCACTCCAAATCTTCATCTTTGGAAAACGCCAATGTGGGCTTATGTTCCTGACCTGACATTCTTACCTTGGACCACAAAAAGAAGTGTCTTAAGGCACTTATCCCTATATGGGTAGTGCTTGCTCTGTACCTAGAGGTCATGACTTATGCTGGTGCAATGATGGTATTGAAAGCATTTACATTGTTTGATGTTCATTCTGAGAAAGCTGAATCATGCTAATTCAGTCTCATATTTTGTTCTTTATTTCCTAGAAATTTCAGGGATCAGCTCCAAGATGGCAGATCTCTGGGTGCTTCCAAAGGTGTCCCTTGTAGATGAACCCGTCAGAATCTTCGTCTCTGGTCTGGAACCCAATCAGCTGGTGACTCTCAGGGCATCACTGGTGGACGAGAAAGGATTCCTGTACAGCTCAAGCGCGTTCTACCGAGGGGATGCTGCTGGAGAGGTGGATCTGGAGAAGGCAGCAGCCACTGGAGGAGATTTCCGCGGTGTGCTGCCCATGGGCCTCTTCTGGGCCTTGAGCTCCGAGAAGCCTTTCCACCGGCTCATCAAGCGAGATGTGATTGGAAGCCCCTTCCGGATCACTGTGGAAGTTTTTGATTCAGTTCAGTTTGAACCATCACCTTCCATCACACCTTTGGCCAGCCAGACGATTGAGCGGTGGTACGTGGCACCTGGAGTGCGACGGATAGCGATCCGGGAAGGCAGGGTGCGTGGAGCCCTTTTTCTACCTCCAGGTGAGTGTTCTTCCACCAGAGTTTTGGTTCGTTTATTAGGTGCCGTTATTTGGCCCTCTGT
The DNA here is from genome assembly GCF_964263255.1 of Lissotriton vulgaris. NCBI lineage: Eukaryota > Metazoa > Chordata > Amphibia > Caudata > Salamandridae > Lissotriton > Lissotriton vulgaris. The sequence goes on from NC_141685.1 coordinate 222,478,306, forward strand.
GTTCGCCCAGAATCATTTGCCATCAGTAACACTTCAGCTAACTGCTCTAAACAGTTGGATCCTCCTTCCAGATTCTGTCAATATTTCAGCAGGGTAAACATTTGTTATATGCTTTTTGTATATTGCAGGGGTTGTGTTTTCAATTGTCTCCTGGTGCTGAGGTGCAGAACATTGTCTGCTGTTAGAACAGTGGAAGGGCTCTGTAGTTGGAGGACAAGTGCTGGAACTGTCCACCAAGTCTGATGTGAGTGTCTTAAATTACTGTGTGAGGGGGATAGATTGAACATTTTTGGAGATCACTGTGACTGGTTGGGGATCGACTGTGAACTTTGACAGTCTTACACTGTGGAATCCCTTCAAATAAAGACTGCTGCCAACAGACGGCTGGTGTGCACTGTTGGCTAGTGCATGAAATCACAATTTCAGTATGTTGCCTATGGTTTCAAAGACGGCTGATCGAGGGAGTGGTGTCCGCATGGAATTAGGAAGTTGTGTTTTTATGGCATGTGCAGTTATGATGGTGATGGCAGTTCTGATTTCCTGGGCTTTATTCTATGAAGAATGTGAACAGATCATTGCACATCTGAGAGTTCGCAGGCGTGATAGAGCACTGTTTCGTGCTAGACTAATGGCTTCATTACAAGTGTCTCAGTCTGAGGAATGTTAATTCTGCTGTCAGCTTAACTCTGGGAATCTCCTGAGAAATGAGAGGTTACCAGGGAAATTGGTATTTCCAGGTTCAATTCCTTTGGTAGTTCCTCATTCACTCTGCGCCACATGTACGACCGTCAGGTTTTGTAAATCACAAATTGCGATTTTTAGCAACTTGCAATTTGTGACTCGCAAAAACTGATGTACAACCATGTCTCAGACTCTGTTTGTGTTTCCCAAATGGGTCACAAGGGACCTTCCTCATTAATATTCATGAGGCAGGTCGCAATTTGCGACCCTTTGGGAATGGCCAGCACTCACAGAGATGATGGCCTGCTGGGGTCCGCAGACCACCATGTCTGTGAATGCTTTTTAAGCAAAGCAGTTTTTTTCAATTGCAGCCCATTTTCCTTAAAGGAAAATAGGATGCACTTCAAAAATGAAAATGCATAGTTTTTTTCATTTTTTTAGAGTGGGCAGTTGTCCTGCTCTGATCAAAATATTTGAGCCCCCATTCACAAGGGGGAAGAGGTCCCTTGGGGACCCTTTCCCATTTGCCAAGGACTTACCGCCAATTTGAAATTGATGGTAATCTGTGAATGTTTAGCGACCGCATTCCGAGTTGCAAAACATTCATACATACCAGTGTGACTTGCTATTAGGTAGAGATGCCCTTCACACAGCCCTTCCTAATAGCGACTTGCGAACGCTATTTTGCGAGTAGGAAATAGGTTACTGACTCGAAAAATAGGGTTGGTACAGAAGAAAATACATTTCACCTGTCGCAAATGACTCAATGGGTTGTTTGTGACCAGTTAAATGCGTTGTACATCTGGCCGTCTGTCATTTCCTCCAGAGATGTCAGCTACTTTTAGCAGCTGAAAGGTTTGCAATGAACATCACAGTTCTTTGGGGTTTCTGTGGACGTTTTGAATCCTCACTGTATTCTTACTCACCTCTTCATGCAATCTGGGACACCCATAAAAATAAGTTTTCTGTTACCTGAAAAGACAAAATTGGAGCTGAAGGAACAGATGGTTTTGTTTCATGAGGAGGTTTGGGAATCTGTGTCACATAGACATGTGCCACCAACATGTTATTTTTAGCTCAAGGGTAGCACATTGTACCAGTTGTTGAATTGGGGCATGCATTTATTTTTCTGAAAGAGGACATTTTTTAGCCTGCTTATGCGATGGTTTCTGTGAAAAGTGGTGGGTGTTTTGGAGAGACCCTTCAGAATTGCGTTCTTGATTGTGGCAAAGAGGTTTTTCCTTGTTGGAGCAGATGAGGGAAGTAAACCTGTAGGTTTATATTTATTAGAGGTGGGTGGTTTATGAAAAGGGCAATGTCCCTGTCTGGCCACTTACTGTAGCAGCATTTTAAGGCCCTGATTAAGCAGCCCAGTAAATTGGCCAGATGTTCCTGACTTTTGCAGTTACTGGTAAGTTAGGTATACACAGGTGGGGAAATCCAGTCCACTACAAGTTGACCCTAGGCGTCCACAGCAGAATGAGGAATTATTGGGGGAGTTGGTAATTCTCGGTCCGGATCCCTCAATAATTACCCATTACCCATTTTCCCCTCTAGTTTCACATAGAGAGTTTTGCTGTTTTCAGCAGCTGAAATGTCAGAGTTATAGTTATGCAAGCCGCTGTGATCTCGCGGATCTCATTATTTTGATTGGTCCAGTCACCGCGCTGTCTCCATTGTTATTAAGAGGCCACTGGTAATGAGACTCTACGTGAAAAACTGTCGCGGCGAAGGAACTTGGTACTCCATTGGCCTACTCATTAGGTTTTCCTTTAAAGTGGACCAATCCTGTGGGACACTTAGATAAGGGGATAAGAAGAGGAACGCATGCTGACAATTCAACTGGAAAGAATGCACCAAAAACCTCTTGTAAATTCGAGCACATCTGTTCTTTATCCAGTGATCAAGTTCACGCCAAGGCTAAACGTTTAAAAACATTTGGGAAGGCGAGGGACCATGCAGATCAACCTTATTAGTTGAACAGCAGCAGCAGAGACAGCCTTTTCTTCTAGTCATGGTACATGCTAAACAACCAGTCCAGGAGACAGGCCAGGGAATGGGCAGCAAAAACAGATTATGATGTAGCCTTCGTTAACCAAAGCAGTATCTCTCATCCGTTTGCGTGTTGTGACAGACCTTTTGGGGAAATATGACAAGACGCATAAGACTCATACTCTTTACTATGGTTTCTATGGTTTCAAAGATGATTTTCAAGGAGGTGCGTCAGATAGGGTGGCAGGCCCTGACCTGGAGCTGCCGACAGAGAACCTAGTCTGCTCTCCACTTGGTCTGTGACCTAAGAAAGATACTGGCACTTACAGACTCATTCACAACCTTTCGCCTCCCACGTGACTGACATCTAGTCAATGACGGCCTAGGTTCTAGTAGGTGTGCCCTGAACAAGCTGTAAGCACTGTGCAGGGATGCCCTAATGGCTACGTCTGACATTCAGAAAACGTTTAGGCTGTTGCCTGTATATCCGTAAGATTTTCACCTGTCCAGTGTCACTTTTTTTTTGTTCAAAATGTTTTATTAAATTAATTTTATTTGCTTGTATAGCACCTGAATCCCCCCCTACGGGGTATCTCCGAGTTTGCGGGCAAATAGGGAAAATGTTAATACTGAGAGAGATATCTACAATACAAATGTTTTCAAGGACTTTCTAAAACAGAAATAGTCTGTGAACTGCCTCAATGTTAACGGGAGTGAGTTCCAGTTCCGAGGGGCAAGGTAAGAGAAAGCCTTAACCCTCGGAACTTAACATGGAACCATAAGGAACATTGTGCCACAAGAATCCGGAAAACCAACCCCACCATCACATTTGGGCAATTGCTAATTCTTAAGACTGATTTGTGCAGGTTTATTATTCCAGATGAACTGAGTAAATAGTTTATATAATTTAACATAAAAAGTGAATGGGAAAGAAAAGGGTAATATGGACAATAAGTAAAGAATTTGTGGAGTTATAGACATTTGATTCGCCTCAATACATCCCCACCAATTTAAATGAAGATTAGATCATCTATCCAGTTTCTCTTTGGTATTAGCTAAAATTGTGGAACAATTTGTTTCAACTGTATCTTTAACCAAATCAGTAAATGTTACTCCCAAATATTTGAGTTTTTTGGGAGACCACACTATATTAGTATTTGCTAACATTATAGAATTACAAAAAACATTTAATGGAAAAAATTCTGTCTTATTAGTATTCAGGGAGTAACCTGAAAATCAGCATACTTATGAATGATATCGAGAATAATAGGTATAGAGGTAAGCGGATCATTAACATATAATAACACATTGTCAGCGTATGCAGGAATTTTAATGTTAGTGTTTTTCAAAACAATAATTATGTATTTATCACTAATATGGAAAGACCATAAGAGGGGCTATATTGCAATAAGAAAAAGTAAAGGAGAAAGAGGACATCCTTGGCGAGTGCCTCTATATAAACAAAATGAGGAAGAGCACACACCATTGACAAAAATGGAGGCTGAAGGGGCTGAATACAATGCTTTAATCGTATTAATAAAAATAGGACCAAAACGAAATAGCAATTGCCAATTAACCTTATCAAATGCATTTTCTGCATCTAAGGCCATTACACCAATTGGACAGCTGGAATCTTTAGTAAGAGATAAGGCATGACAGAGCAATCGGGTATTATGAGCGGACAATCTACCTTTCATAAAGCCAGTCTGATCAGGTTGTATAATATTGAAAAGTAAGGGTAATAATCTATTTGCTAAAGTTGTGGCATAGATTTTACAGTCCTGATTAATTAGAGATATGGGATGAAAATTTGATACTAAAGTAGGGTCTTTATTAGGCTTAGGAAGAACTATTATAGTGGCTTCATTAAAAGATCCTCCATCATGGAAGTATGCTGAAACTCTGTAAAAAGGGAAAGTAAGATAGGGGAAAATTGGTCCTGATAACTTTTTATAGAATTCAGCCGGAATACCATCTGGACTAGGCGTTTTTTGGGATTTTAATGCATTAATTTCTGCAATAATTTATTGAACGTCAATGGGATTATCTAAGGTTGATCTATCAAGGTCAGAGATCTGAGGCAATTGACAAGGATTAAGGAAATCAATGATAACATTGTTATGAGGGGCAATAGGTTAGTGATAAAAAAAATTGATTTTTCTTTTGAAATAAGTAAACTTGCTCTTTTACTAAGCATACAATTATATTCGTATCTGTATTTCTGAAGTTGGGATTTATATTGCTGATCTCTAGATGTGATACAAAGTCTTTCCACAGATGCAATATGGTTTTATAATTTGTAGACGTGGGAGTAAAAAGAATTATTTTCAGGATCCATAATAGAAATTGAAACTCCACGAATGTAAGCTTAAAAAGCATCCCAATGTATACATTTGGAGGTGTTGCATGAATTGTTATTAAACAAAAATCATTAATAGCTGAGGCCATTTTTTTAGAATTAGTTGTATTAAGAACTATTTCAGAGTTAATTCTCCATCTTTTATTAGGAGTGTGAGGTTCAGAAATACATACAGAAAAAGAAATTAGAGCATGGTCCGAAACCGTAATAGGGTGTATAACTGACTCACTAATCATAAATTATGTGAAGTCAGTAAGTAATCAATTCTAGAAAAAGAAGAGTGAGCATTAGAATAAAAAGTATATTCTTTGTCAGTAGGATGTTCCAATCTTCAAAAATCAATCAATTTGGTAACAGAAAGGGAAGATTTCAAAGCAAAGAACGCTTTGTTAGGCCGAAATTTAAAAGCAGAAGACTGGTCCAATAAAGCATCTCTGATGAGATTAAAATTACCACCCACTATAAGGGAAATATGACCAATTTTGAGTATTTCAGCAGAGACGTAAGACCAGAAGGCAGGATCATCAGATGTAGGAGCGTATACATTGACCAAATTTAAAATGAGTTAGTCAATTCTAACTTGAGCATAAACAAATCTAACGTCTGCGTCATGATGATGAGACAATATTGTATGACCTGAAGGTGGTTAAAGGAAATACATGTCTTGAAGCGCCCTCTAGGGGTTGCTTATATAATTGCAGTTTGATGGTTGAGAATGTATGAAAAAAACCACGAATACTGGTTTTACCTATTTTAAATGCTTTGTTGGTTTCCTGTAATGATAATAATTATTACTTCCCACATTATATATGGCATTTTCCATCTGCCAATGTACATATAAAAAATTAGTGCATAGTATTTAGTTGTTTATGTACTAAATGTACTTCTCCTTTTCTAAAGATAAAGTACTGAGTGGAAAATCATGTATTGAGTGTTATTGCGTGCCTGCGAATGGTGATTACTAACCCACACCACCTCCCCTGAGTAGGTTTTGGAATGCTCTGCCTCCCTACCCTGAGAAAATCCAGTGCTGCACTGGGGTTCTTGGTTCCCAGTAAGGACAATTGCGGACCTATCCCTTGTGCAGGCCACACAACTAATAGCCCAATTTCCTACAGTAATGAACTTAGTCTAAGGTGGATGTGTAGTCTACACACTGCTTGTCACCCATGAGGGTATCCAGAGGCTGATCAAGGGTGACGGTATCCAGGCACTTATCAAGGGTGCCTTGGACCCGAATGCCAGCGAGGAGTATGACCCCGCATTTTATCAGGTACTAAAAACAAATAAAGGTAAGGTACATTTAGTCCCTGACAGGTCTTGGCCCCATAGCTACTCCACTGTCCATGATATCTGTTTGTATAACTTAGTTGCTCCTTTCGTGCACTCTACTCTGCAGGCGTAGCAAAGACAGTAAGAAAGACTTCTTCCAGTAGGCGGTTGTGTGTTTGGGACACAGATATAGGCTGTCACAATAATTACTCCAAAGCGTTAACATAGGGCAGAGCTGTATATTTAAAAAGTGTTAGTCTTTATTAAACACAGGAGGGCTGCACAACAAGTGAAAATGATGATCAATAAACCAAACCAGGATGTTCCAGTAAACTCTGGGGTCAATAGACAGCCCAAAAGGTATTATCTTTTTTTAAAACCAAGCTTTTAATATTTTTCAAAATCAGTAACAGCGCTTAATGTGAATCACAAGAAAGCTTTCCGTTTAGGAATTGGCTACCCCAACACCAAAATCCTGCAACGCTACAAGTGAACTTGGAATCCACATACAGAGAAAACGATTTTTGTTTGTGAAAAAACTGCTTCAAAAAATGTTTCTATCCTTTTGAGAGAAAAATATTCTTAATTTCTTCATAAATTCCGAAAAGTAGTTAACTTACTAAAAAGTGTAAACTTGCTCAAACAGTGGAGGTTCCCTTTGTGAATCAGGCCCTGTGTTTCGCACTGAAATCTCATCTGCTGCCCTCCATAGGTCTTTTATAGACTAGTTTCAGGGGACAGGAGGAACCCTCCACAGCGGGCACTTTTGCCAGTATTTATTTTTGCCTCTCTTAAATCCACTCTTTTTCTTTTTATATGTTATTTTCTTTATTTTCACTTTCCCTCCCATCTTTCGTAAGTTTCCTCTGTCGATCTCAATCTTTTAGTTCATGATGGCTCATGTGATTCACTTTATTTCCAATTGTATCTTCCTTCGCCTTTGGTACTTCAGATAAGCGCATACTGTTATTCTGCTGTTCAACCACAGCACCTGTTGATGCGAGTGGGGTGTGGAATGTCAAAGGGTAGCGTGGCACTGAGTTTTGTGTGGTCTTCTGGCCATTTTAGCATTGATTCAAGCATAGGGGGCATTGCTGTAGTCCATGTTGCTGGTGAGGAGTGCTTGGGTGATGGTTCTGCAAATGTTGGTGGGGAGCCATTTGAAGATCTTCTGGTGCATTTGAATGTATGGAAGCAGGAGAAAGAGACTGCATTCACTTAGCCGGTCATGGTGGGTTGGTTGTCCATTCCTCGATTCGCTTTGTGGGTTCCCTGGAGGGTTGTGGGGTCGAAGTTCTGCAGGAAACCAGATAGAATCCCAGAGCTGTGGTACTGAAAAATCTGGACCCCGCTATTGTATAGTACCGAAGCCCTACACCCGTGTCAAAAATGTCATCGGATCATGACGCTTTTGGTATTGGCAGACCGGTAATGAATGGGATACTATGCACCAGCATTTGCGTCACGATCGAGTGACGCAAACACCCTGAAATCGTAGTTTTCGTCTTTAACCCTTGGGTTCCATTTTGTGAGCGGCATGCATTTTGTGATTGCCCTTACATAGTCAAGTGACCGCAGCTGAATTTCATACCAAAGGACACGTACACCTCTGCTGACTCTTCTGTGACCTGGGCAAGCTGGAACCATTGCCCCAAGCCAAACCTGTTAGGTCAGTTCCTCTTCCAGTGGCCGAACGAGATAGCATCGAAGCACAACAGGCCATAAACTGTTCGCATCGCACACACACCCCCGCCCAAATCTTGCTCACACCTGTCTTTACTCTTTTCTCTTCCTTTTCTTTATGATGGCCTTGTGAATTGGAAGCACCCCTCATTCTTACAACAGGTTGTGGCGAAAACCTGTTGGGATTGGATCTGTTGAAAAGATTACATGCGACTTTGTACTGTTCTCCTTCGTGAGTACAACTTACACTGGGTAAGAAAGTGGTTTCTCCAATGTACCTGTCAAGGGAAAAGCTTCCAACAGAATTGTCTTCTCTTCCAGATTTACTTTGGGCCACTGGCACTAATGATGTGGGTCTCTTGGAAATAGCGCCATATGTTATAACATTAAAAATGAATGTTAGAATGCCACGCCATCCCCAGTACAAAATCTCTAGCGAAGGTGAAAAGGCGTTGTTAGCAATCATTTATGATCTGATTGAGAAAGATGTCATTGAAGAGACAACAGGCAACATCTGTAATAGTCCTGTTCTGCCGGTTCTGAAGCGTAATGACCCTTCCCAGCCACCTGTGTACAGATTTGTGATTGATCTTAGAGAAGTCAATAAGATTGTTGTACCGCAGTTTCCGGTTGTACCTGATATCACTGCCCTATTGACTATGATTCCAGCTTCAGCCACTTGGTTCTCGGTGATTGACTTAAAGAATGCTTTCTTCAGCATCCCGATTGCTGAGGAGAGCAGGGATATTTTTGGCTTCAGTTTAGGAGGCCGAAGTTTCCGCTTCAAAAGCGCTCCTCAGGGCTACTGTGAAAGTCCATCTATATTCAGTCAGGCTTTGAAATCACAGCTTGACATGATTGTTTTACCTGACGGCGCTACCCTTATTCAGTACGTCGATGATTTGCTAATAGCGGCAGATACTGAGGATATTTGTAAAGAAGCCACATTGTTGTTGTTGCGTCATCTGTGTGAGTTGCGCCACAAAGTCTCTCTTTCAAAATTGCAATATTGTCGACAAGAAGTGACCTACTTAGGTCACCTCTTATCGAAGGAGGGAAGGAAACTGACCCCAGAAAGAATTCAGGCAATTCCAAAATTGAGTGTCCCAAGGACACAGAGAGAAGTGCGTGCTTTCTTGGGCATTACTTCATACTGCAGACAATGGATACCAAATTTTTCCTTGTTGGCCAAACCTTTGGTGGCATTAACTCGTAAAGATACACCGAAACCCATTCCGTGGTCTGAAGAGTGTCAGAAAAGTTTTTCCGAATTGCGTGATGCATTATGTTCGGCTCCTGTGTTGGGTAACCCCGACTACAGTAAGCCTTTTACATTGTATGTCCATGAGAAAGAAGGTTGTGCATTATCAGTTCTGACACAGACTTTTGGGGACAAACAGCGTCCATGCGCATACTTTTCGCCAACTTTAGATCCGGTAGCTAAAGCGTTGCCAAGTTGCTTGAGAGCCACTGCGGCAGCAGCTGTCTGTATTCGACAGTCTGCTGGGTTAGTAATGAATAAAACGCTAAATGTCATGGTCCCACATGCAGTAGACATTTTGTTAAACAGAACGAGGACACAGCACTTAACTAGTGCTCGATTGTCAAGTTATGAGCTGACACTATTAGCGAGTCATGTAGACATAAAGAGATGCGATACACTGAACCCAGCCACGTTATTACCCATTCCAGTAGAGCTAGACGAGGTCGAAGAACATGACTGCTGTTTTAGAACAGAAGAAGAGACAAGAGGGAGAATAGATTTACAGGACACTCCTCTTCCTGAATGTGATGATACCTTATGGGTTGATGGTTCATGTTTCAAGTTGCCAAATGGCGATACGACTGCAGCATACGCTGTGACGACGTTACATACGATTGTTGAAGCTGCACGTATCCCCCACAATTCCGCGCAAGCAGCAGAATTGATTGCACTTACAAGAGCATGTGTTTTGGCGAAAGGGAAACGAGTGAATGTGTACACGGACAGCCAATACGCCTTTGGCGTGGCTCACAGTTTTGGACGATTGTGGCGTGAACGTGGGTTCCTGACGTCACATGGCACTAAGATCCAGCATGGTCAGTTAGTGAATGAGCTTCTTGAGTCACTGACCTTGCAGTTACAAGTTGCGATTGTGAAATGCAGTGCACACAGAAAGGTCACAGATGATGTTGGTCGTGGAAATGCGTTTGCGGACGAAGTCGCGAAAAAAACTGCAAGGAATGTGATGAGTCGAATGTATGTTGCGGGTCCGACGAGATGGGTTCCGGATAGAGGGATGTGTGAAGACACCATTGAAAGTGTGAAATCCATTCAATCTGAAGCAACGGAGAAAGAACTAAAGGTCTGGAAAGAGAGAACGGGTAAACTGGATGCGAATGATTGTTGGATTGAATTGTGAGAGCATCAGAGATGGCTGTTACCCGATGCGTACGTGCTTGCAGTAGTTACGATGGCTCATGGAATGGCTCATATAAGTGTGAAAGGGATCTGTAAGTTGTTGGCCCCAGTATGGCAAAATGATGGAATCCCTAAATGTGCAGAGAATGTGGTCAAGAATTGTATGGTGTGTCTGAAATGCAATCCTGGTAGGGGAACCCCAACTCCAGCTGGTCATTTTGCGCCTCCAACGTATCCGTTCGAGGTTTTGCAGCTAGATTTCATCCACATGGAAAGGTGCAACAACTTGAAATACGTACTCGTTGTTGTTTGCGCCTTTTCAAAATGGGTCGAGGCGTACCCCCTGAAGGACAACACTGCCATATCCACAGCCAAAGCCCTTGTCAAAGAGTTCTTCCCCAGGTTTGGAATGCCGAGAATGGTTTGGAGTGATAATGGGAGTGAATTTGTGGGTCGAGTGATGAAGAAAGTGTGTGAGGGGCTTGGCATACAACCGAAGTTCCACGCTGAAAATCACCCCCAATCAGCTGGACTAGTAGAGTGCTATAACGGCACTCTAAAATTGAAACTGGCCAAAATTCAAGCAAGCACAGGTCTTAAATGGCCTGACGCCCTGCCCTTGGCACTCATATCCACGAGGATGACTGTTCACTTTAGAATAGGACTTAGTCCACATGAAATTGTGTTCGGCCGCCCGGCCAACATATGGGGAGTGCCAAGATCCACTAGGTTTAGCGAAATAGAGCATCTTGTACTGCTTGACTACCTCTATGAATTGACGGCTAAATTGCGTGTTTTACACCAACAGGTCCACAAAATTCTACCTCAGGCTTCTGAGGCTCCAGGGCATCCCATCGATCCTGGAAGCTACGTGCTGGTCAAGAACTTCCAGCGAACAAAGAACGACCAGCCCCGGTGGACCGGCCCTCATCTAGTCCTTCTCTCGACAAGATCTGCCGTTCGAGTTGAAGGGAAAAAACATTGGGTCCACGGAAATCATTGTAAAAGGGTCCCACTGCCTCTTCCATATGACCGGTGGGTCCAGGAGAAAATTGCTGACTCCGAAGCCGAGACTGTGCCTCGCTTCCTACCTTTTAGCGATGCACGTATAAAAGGAACGATTTCTGAAAAGGAAAGCAATAACATTTTGCAAGAAGCTGTGCTTCCATCGATCCGATTGAACACTACGGAGCCTGAACTCTTGTTTTTGGACCAGACATCGCCTGGCAGGAACCGTTACAATTTGAGGCCAAGACCCATGACTATGGACAGATAATTTTTTTTCATTTTATTGTGCAGCTCTCATCTAGGAAACTTGCTCGTTTTTGTTTTTCGAACCGCCATCCGGTTCTGCTGCTAGGGTCGCGGTTGCCACAGTCTTTGGTGTGCAGCTGGAGACGGTTAGGTCGACAGTTCTGTTGGTTCAAGGGAGTTACCCTGGACTGACAGAAGCACTCTTCAGCAGAAACAACCTACCACCGCGGGCAGCAAATTAGAGTGGATGGAGTTTTCTGAGATGAAGAGACCTGCCAGATCCTCGAACTTTGAGGCAAGAATATGCACTGTGATGGCAAAAACACGATTTTTGATAATATGCATTTTTATGTTGTGTAGTATAATGATGTTTTTAATAGGCTATGCTTTATTCACCTTTCGAGTCTCATTTGCACCCTCTACACAGCCCATACCTCCTCCTACTGTTTCCTCGCACTCTTTTCACCCTCTACCTGAACACGAGTCTGCCAGAAGATTGGAATTCATAAATAACTCATTCGTTCAGCTCCTACACCAACACCAGGTTGTAATAAACACGACAAATTGTTGGGTATGTGGACTTATGCCACACACGACCGATAAGGGTATCCCGTATTTTGTCTTGCTATTTAGCTATTATGGTTCTTTGTGGGCATTTCAAACAATGTTCCTATTCGCCCTCGAACCATATTCCCCACGTTCCATAGGGAGCAACTCGAGCAACAAAGCACTAATAGCAGGAATCAGAAATATGAGCAGAGATATCGACACATATAGAACGCTTCCCAGAGACGAATTGAAGGCCTGCAGTAGATGGAATATAACAAAATACGGAATTTCCTTAAGTGAGAGCCAGCGAGCAAAGAAATCCTCCCCAATTTGGATAGTACCCCATCAAGGTCACCTATGTCTGCAGGGAAATGGCAAAAACCCCAGAGCTCAGTTAGGGAAGAGTGCCTGTACCGAGACATATATGTCTTCCCATCTCAGACCTCCCCTTCATTTTCAGCCGCTAAGGGTACATATTTCATCTGCCATGATAGAGCATATACATGGCTGCCCCCTGACTTTTCGGGCACGTGTTTCATCTCATTCCTGTTGCCACCCACCTACACGGCCGCGGCAGATTACCATAGGACAAGGACAGTTAGGGGTGTCGTGAGTAAAGACGACACTGCGGACCAAGAGTTTGGGGATTTCGCAAAAGGTTTTCTGCCGTTTTGGGGGCCTATGGTGAATAGCAGGAACATTCGCCAGTTGACAAGGTTAGTTGAATCCACCGTGATCGAAACGGCTGGTGCCCTTAGTAACTTGACTGCAGAGCTCCAGTCGGACCGCCTTATGACTCTTTAGAACAGGGTTGCCCTTGATGTCGTACTCGCAGACCGTGGTGGGGTATGTAAAGTCATCCAATCCAGTTGCTGCATCTTCATCCCAGATAATGCTCCGACAGTATACCAGGCCATCTCCAACCTGCATAAGATCTCAGAGTCCATTCACGTGGATGAAGGAGACTGGTCCTTAATGGGGTGGTTCTGGGGACTGATATCTGCCTGGGGATGGAAGATTCTGATAGCCGTTGGGATGATCTTAGCCATCCTTTTCCTGTTCTGTCTGTGCGTACAGTGCGCTCCTGCAATATGTGGCCTCTGTGCTACGTCATGTGTAAGGAAACCTGTATCAAGAGATGAACTAAGTAATAGGATGATGTTACAGCAACATCTCAGTGACTTTATGAATACAGATCTAGACTCCGATTAGCATGAGTATACGTTATTGCCTATGCAAGGGCAAAAGGAGGGTCTGTGGTACTGAAAAATCTGGACCCCGCTATTGTATAGTACCGAAGCCCTACACCCGTGTCAAAAATGTCATCGGATCATGACGATTTTGGTATTGGCAGACCGGTAATGAATGAGATACTATGCACCACCATTTGCGTCACGATCGAGTGACGCAAACACCCTGAAATCGTAGTTTTCGTCTTTAACCCTTGAGTTCCATTTTGTGAGCGGCATCCATTTTGTGATTGCCCTTACATAGTCAAGTGACCGCAGCTGAATTTGATACCAAAGGACACGTACACCTCTGTTGACTCTTCTGTGACCTGGGCAAGCTGGAACCATTGCCCCAAGCCAAACCTGTTCGGTCAGTTCCTCTCCCAGTGGCCGAATGAGATAGCATCGAAGCACAACAGGCCATAAACTGTTCGCATCGCACACACACCCCCGCCCAAATCTTGCTCACACCTGTCTTTACTCTTTTCTCTTCCTTTTCTTTATGATGAGGAGGAGCCCGGTTTTATTGAGGGTACACCGATATCTGATGAGAATGTTGGGCCTTGCCGGGTAATTTATTACGAACTGGACACACTGAAATGTGGACTTGTCATCATGACTCTGCTTTTTCTTTGTAGTGAAAATATGTGAATAGCCCACTGTAAATCTAGGAATGTTTGCACTCTAGATCTAGGAATTCTTGCCTGAAGCCCAATATTTCGTATAAAAAGAGAAGGTTGGCTCTGTAAAAACGAGCAGTCTCCTGAGAATATACACACCGTGTTGTTGTACTTCTAGGACAGCTGTTACTTGGTTGCAGCCAATAAATTCGATCTTTGACTTCACCTAGAAGACTCTGTGTTTCTGTGGTCCGGAACAGGGAAGGACTCGAGGTCTTCGGGTGTTGTCCCCTGGAACCGCCGGGTCCATAAAAACCCCGTACCTTAGTGCGAGGTGTCTTTCCTGACGAGTATTCTCTGCCTTGTCTGTTTTGAGCTTGAGGCAGCTGGTTTTCATCCTTCTGGTGACTTCAGGCCGAGAAACTGGCCCTGGTGTTTGGATCTTATTAGAGTGGGAAAGTAGGGGCTGGGTGTTTTCAGCATACAATATGATGTTAATTCAGTGGGATAGGATGATGCTAGCGAGTTTTGTAATGAAAATGGTGCTATGAAACTGCACTAATAACAGGCATGTTCAAGAATTAATGGAAGGCCAAGATGAAGAGCCAAAATAAAGGGCATATTCAACTTTTAACATCCTTTTGATTATGCGTTTCTGTAAACAGGAATTATCCATAGAAAGTAACAAATCAATACCTCACTTTGGCTCAGAAAATGAGTTGTTTGCAAGCTTTTGTCGCTTGAATGTGTGTGAACAGAGTAATCATGATTTTAGCTAAAAAAAAAATAGCTGATCTCAAAATCTGCATCAAGCTTTGCAGGAGCCTGCAGCAAAGGCACAACTTGTATGAGTAAATACCCTATCCTAGAATGTATGTTCTACCCCCCATAGTCTCTGCCATTGTAATCTGGTTCTGGCTAAATACCTTTGTTTATAACAGCTTCTCAAGACAAAGCTACATGGCATACACCATTATTGCATTTGACCACCTTCCTTTCCAGATTTCTAAATTCACTGTTCACTGCTTTGATGTCTTTTGTGCCACAGGAGATGGGCCCTTTCCAGGAGTTATTGACATGTTTGGAGGCGTTGGGGGTCTCATGGAGTTCCGCAGCGGTCTTCTTGCCAGCCGAGGCTATGCCACACTCGCTTTGGCCTACTTTGCCTACGATGACCTGCCAGGGTCGCTGTCCGAGGTGGATCTGGAGTACTTTGAAGAAGCTGCAGACCTCCTCTTGAAGCATCCCAAGGTATGTCCTCTCTTGACTCCTACCAGTCAAATACCGACTTAAGGTCCGCCGCCGCAATACTCACTCATTATACTTCCATCAGAGACACAGCAGGTAGGAGTCACAGTGATAGGTAATGGACAAGTGTAGAAAATGGCCAGAAATGGCTTCATGGAATGTGCGTTAGATGGAGAGGAATGAGGTATTGTTACTTCTAAATGTCACTTTTCTTAAATTAGATAGTTATTACAAAAAAATAGACAGGATTAGGGAACTTTATTTAGAGTGAGGTGGCGGTTGCCCCCCAATGGGGAGAGGAAAAAAAGGCAATCCCACCCAATAAGAGAATGTGTGTATATATATATATATATATATATATATATATATATATATATATATATATATATATATATATATATATATATATATATATATATATCCTACTGGCAGTCGCCAGTAGGTATAGATAGTTAGGACCTAGTTACCATAGGAAATTCCGAACATTCTATTGGGAATAACTTTGGCGCCGGTTGAGGGATCTGCCTGTAATTTTCCTTAAATTTGCATCACTGCGCTGCGCTCCTTCCCTGAAAGTTTTGGGGGGATTCATCAAGCGGGGGCCGAGAAAAAAGGGGGGTCCCAAAACGTGTTTTTCCCATGTTAATTTTCATAGGGACATTCTGACAAGGCTACAGCTCTAACGGCTGAACTGAATTTTACCAGATTTGGCAAAATGGTAGGGACTGGTATGCAGCAGTGCCTTTTGTATGTTTGGTGTAAATTCCTCCAGTAGTTTTTGAAAAAATTGAATGTGAAATGTAACGCAATGCAATTTTCCATAGGACCTTTAGACACGGCTACAGCCCGAACGGCTGAATCGAATTACACCAAACTTGGCAAAATGGTAGGGACTGGTATGCAGTAGTGCCTTTTTTTATATTTGGTGAACATCGCTCCAGTAGTTGTTGAGAAAATTGAATTTTCCCAAATTATATATCTATGAGTGGGACACCATGAGTGCACGTAAGCTTACCGTACTCTGTACCTTCCCGAGTATGAGCTGCATGCTGATTGGCTGCCACTGTCTGTCAACACTCCAAAACAGAAATTGTTGGCAGCCATCTTGTGCCTCGGTAGACTGAGGCACAGGAAAGCAGAAAAACAAACGTGTAGAACTCAAAAAGGGGGAAGGGTAGAAGCACCCTGACACCCTAGGCCTGCTCAGGGGGTCCCACAAGGCTCCCCCAGGCCCCCCCAAAAAAATATGTTTTTCAGAAAATCGCGGGGGTATGCCCCCTTTGCATATTGTGCACCTTTGTTTCACTGCTTTCCTGTGCCTTGGTTCTACCGAGGCACAAGATGGCTGCCAACACTTCCTGGTTTGGAGTGTTGACAGACAGTGGCAGCCAATCAGCATGCTTTTCACAGGAAAGCAGCATGCTCATTGGCTGTCAACATTTCTAACCAGGAAGTGTTGGCATTCATCTTGTGCTAGGTAGACTGAGGCACAAAAGAAGCAGAAAAACAAACGTGTAGAATGCAAAAAGGGGGCAGGGTAGAAACACCCTGACCCCCTAGGGCTGCTCAGGTGGTCCCACAAGGATATTAACATATTTAAACGTTATCCGCTAATAGAATTAGCAATTAAAAAAACCTTGTAAATTCACTGAAAAAACCATAGGTTTCAGGCCTTGTATAGTTAGGAATTAGCATTTAAAAAACCTTGCAAATTCACTGAAAAAACCATAGGTTTCAGGCCTTATATAGTTAGGAATTAGCATTTAAAAACCATTGAAATTGCTCCTATATAGTTAGTTGTACTAACTATATTTTGCGCACCCGCAATCCACAGCTGATGATGTCACATATTACATCATTCATGACATATGATGGACTACATCTCCCAGAAAGCAGTCACACGCATAGTCTAATTCATAGCAGCTGCATATCAGCGTGCGATGGGACTTAAGGAGGTGGGTGTGGCCCTGTGCGTCCTTCGACTGCAACGCCTCTGAGGAAGTGAATAACGAAACGCGTCAGGCGGCAGATGTATTCTTTTAGGAACTGAGGAACTAAGCTGTGCAACCTGAATAAAATCGCTTCTTTGGGGAAAAGCGTGTCGTGTTGGGAGTGCTGCTCGACTTGGTCACCCCTTGGAGCTTTGATGTTTAAGCGGCAGGCCAGCCGCTGAGCGGGCACCACCCCAAGCGTAGGGGGCCACTACCCTGGATGATGCGGGGCTTGTAGTGGCACACGACATAAGGATAAGCGCAGCCCAAACCCTTGGGGCAAATATTCAAGGAAGCAAGATGGACTACATCTCCCAGAAAGCAGTCACACGCATAGTCTAATTCATAGCAGCTGCATATCAGGGTGCGATGGGACTTAAGGAGGTGGGTGTGGCCCTGTGCGTCCTTCGACTGCAACGCCTCTGAGGAAGTGAATAACGAAACGCGTCAGGCGGCAGACGTATGCTTTTAGGAACTGAGGAACTAAGCTGTGCAACCTGAATAAAATCGCTTCTTTGGGGAAAAGTGTGTCGTGTTGTGAGTGCTGCTCAACTTGGTCACCCCTTGGAGCTTTGATATATATATATATATATATATATATATTCACTGAAAAAAACTATAGGTTTCACACCAGTTATAGTTAGGAATTAGCATTTAAAAAACCTATTAAATTCACTGAAAAAAACGTAGGTTTGACACCAGTTATAGTTAGCTGGAAATTTTACTGACATAAAACCATTGAAATTCCCACGTTATAGTTAGTTGGACTCACTATAACTTGCGCGCCTGCAATGCACTGCTGATGACGTCACATATTACAAAACAATCCTAACTATAACTACCTACTGGCGACCGCCAGTAGGTAATATATATATATATATATATATATATATTGGAAGGGGATCTATAAGCTAAACTGAAAGCATATTTTCTGTAAATTCACATTATCTTTCTCAGTCATGTGAGAATGAAGTCTGACATTCTCAGTAAAACATGTACATCCAACAAGGACAGAGACTGTCAGTTGATTCATTTGTGTTCTACTGCAGCCTCCTAGAGTGTTCTAAAGAACAACTAGAGCGCTAACAGTCCTACTTATTACAAAGGTATAGCACACCTGAAGCCATCGTGATGGGAATAAAGTGGTAAGTCTTAAAACATTTATTTAAAAAGGAACAAAATGAGGGGGTATAATATGCCATAGAAAGTATTATTAATGCTGCAGAAAGAAAAATTAGGGCACATTTTGAGTGACTTCTCAAATCCTCTTCTATTTCATTAAAAATTTCTGACATGCAGTCTCCCAAGATGGCCACCAGAGACAAAAGAGCCCATATGTAGCCCAAATATCACCCAGATGTAGCCCAAGTATAGCCCAATGACAGAATGTCCCAGAGTGTTCTAAAGAACAACTAGAGCGCTAACAGTCTTACTTATGACAAAAGTATGTCACACCAGAAGCCATCTTGATTGGAATGGAGTGGTAAGTCTGAAAACATTTAATTTAAAAAGGAACAAAATGAGGGGGTTCATTGTGCCATAGAAAGTATGATTAGTGCTTCAGAAAGAACAAATTAGGGATCATTTTGAGTGACTTCTCAAATCCTCTTATATTTCATTAAAAAAAATTCTGACATGCAGACTGAAACATTCACTTTGAATACCAGCAGTTGACTTCCCTGGTGAGCAGTAGCTTTACTACAGTGATCTAATGAGCAACTAGAGTGCTAACATTCAGAATTTATGGCAAATGTGTGACACATCTGAATGCCTTCTTGATGGAACCAAAGTAAACAAGCATTGAAAATGCAATAGATCTCGCCCTCGTTTAAGTTAAAGCCATTCTGTTTGTAATGAGGTGGCTTTTTCGCTTTGCTTTTTTTAGTGTTTTTTAAACTTTCATGTAAATAACATGCATCTGTATGCATATATGTATATGTATGTATGCATGCATTTATATTTGTATTTATATAGATATACAGATTAAATATGTTTATGTATATGTATATATATATATATATATACATACCCATACATATATATAAATGCATATCCATATATATGCATATATATATGTGTATATGTGTGCGTGTAGAGAGAGGTAGAGAGGTAGAGGTGTAGAGGTAGAGAGGTAGAAGTAGAGAGGTAGAGACTAGTAGAGAGAGGTAGAGAGGTAGAGAGTAGAGAGTGAGTAATAGAGAGTAGAGTGAGTAGTAGAGAGTAGTAGAGAGCAGTAGAAAGAGTAGCAGAGAGTGAGTAGTAGAGAGTAGTAGAGTGTATAGTAGAGTGAGTAGTAGAGAGTAGTAGAGAGTGAGTAGTAGAGAGTAAGTAGTAGAGTGAATAGTAGAGAGCAGTAGAGTGAGTAGTAGAGAGTAGTAAAGAGTGAGTAGTAGAGCGTAGTAGAGAGTGAGCAGTAGAGAGTGAGTAGTAGAGAGTAGTAGAGAGTGAGTAGCAGAGAGAGAGAATAGTAGAGAGTAGTAGAGAGTGAGTAGTAGAGTGAGTAGTAGAGACTAGTAGAGAGTGAGTAGTAGAGAGTGAGTAGTAGAGAGTGAGTAGTAGAGAGTGAGTAGTAGAGAGTGAGTAGTAGAGAGTAGTAGATAGTGAGTAGTAGGGAGTGAGTAGTAGAGAGAGAGTAGTAGAGAGTAGTAGAGAATGAGTAGTAGAGAGTGAGTATTTGAGAGTAGTGGAGTAGGAGAGAGTAAGTAGTAGAGAGTAGTGGAGAATATTCCAAAGTTTGGCACAGCACCACTTGCACAATAAGTCCAATCAAATCATATCACTTAAAATCCTTATTGAAGCGCTGAATCTTGGTGTATATTCAAATGCTTGTATTTTCCTTAAGTTTATGTACCACAGCCAGCCGAAACGTTTCGTTCAGTACAACAGAACTTCTTCAGGGCGTTCTTATTTCCTTCAAGTTATGTCGGTATCCTGTTGTCATATAACTAGTTATTTCTTCCAAATGTTAGACGAGACGTAAGTACATTCTTATTCAAAGTGACTAGGTATCAATTTTACCCACACAATTTGGGCAGACTTGAGTAATTTTAAGCATCCTCAAAGTCAGTCTTTCAAAAATTCCAAAGTATAGGACATGATAATCCAAATCCAAATGTTTCTCAAGAAAAGTCATTTTCAATCGTTCGGAATATCGGTGTTTAGGCAGATATGACCCAGGGACCCCCAGTATGCAAGGGGAATTAGTCCCCCCTCTGCAAACGCGCCAGTGGCCTGCGTTGCAGAGAGGTGTAAAAAGGGGCATAGCCTGCTACAGTGTGTAGCAGTAAAACCCAGGTGGTGTTGCTTTCACCAGATCGGGGCCAGAGCTGCTGTCAGTTTACGTCTCAGTAATGAAAGCCAATTTGACATTATTGTCCCCCAGTAAGAGCGCACATTCCGAACTATGCTTCAATAGTGATCTGGCATTGAACATAATACATTTCAGGCTGCATTCACAAAGGAGAAGGGGTCACCTGGGGACCCTTTCCCATTTTCTAGGGCTTTACCACCCTTCTGATAGCTCACAATGCCCCACTCAATCCTCCAAACCCATCTGGGTAAAGGTGATTCTCCAGGGAAGCCGTGGAAACAGGGGATACCCCTTTTGCTCAGTTACCCATGCATGCCAAGGTGAGATACAAAGATGCAAGATATGTTTTCAATACATCTATTGAAAGAATTGCAATCTAGTATATAAAGAGTAAGCTGCAATAATTAGAGAGATTAAAGAAAGCAATTTCATCAATATTACGAACATGGTAAAAAAAGATAAACAATCCAACCATGATGTATGCGATTCTAGATGTTCTGGAGGTTCCTACCTAATCCTCTGTCTATTTCTGAGAGCATAGTTGTAACCCTCTGCCTGGCCTAATCTTAGGGATGAGCCCCAGCTCCATACCTGGATAATGTTTCAGGAATCAGCCTCGCTAGTAGATGGCAGTCCTCTCAGGGAGCAGGCAGGTCAGCGCCAGCCAAGCTACATGTCACACAGTATGCATCCCAGGATCTTCTTGGCTCGAATGCCCTCTGCCCTCCTTGGGTCAGTGCATGATTTATAAATTAAACCATACTATATTGTGAATACAATTCTAATGTAGTGATGTGTCTTGTTGATATAAGCTGCCTCCTGAATGGAAAACACTAGTAGGCATATCGTTTACCTCGCTGCATGGTCTTGGACAAGAAATACTTATTATATTGGTGCGAAAGCTGATTAAATGAGCATTGTGTTCCTTGCTTTCCTATAATAAAAGCATACTGATAAAATGTGTAAAAAGCCCTCTCTAAAAATCAGCCACGCTAACATGAATAATATCTGGATTAAAACATGAACTGCAAGTGCTTCCCATCATTTGGTGAGGAGTTTTTAGGCTGCTGTGGTTTCACCATCTTTCTAGATCCTAGCAGGGTCCTGGTAATTGTAGGTTTAGGTCACTCCAAGAGGTACACTGTGTACCCCCAAGCACACCCTCCCACTCACATCACCCTTCAAAAGAGAGATGCAACGAGCTTGCCACTTTTTTAAAAAACAAAGTGGAAAATATATATAACTCACTACAGAAGTGTCCCATGGACAACGTCGAAGTGAGACAGGACAGCTCTGATATGAAGGGCCAACTCCCCAGCCCAGAACAGCCTGGACCTTCATTACCCCCTTTATTAGGTACCTTCCCAGCATTGAGCAAAGAACGCACAGGCCTCCTCCTAAGTAACATTAAATCTGGATCTCCACTCGATCCCGCTCCTCCCCATGTCTTCAGGGTGAGGATCCCATCCTTTCCAAAATTGCTGACTTTATCTCGCTATCCCTAAGCATGGGGATAGTGCCCAAAGAGTGTAAGCATGCCACAGTGAAGCCCCTGCTCAAGAAGCCTCAACATGATCCTACGGTACTGGGGAATTTCCTCCCCATCTCACTACTACACATTCTGGGTAAAGTCGCTGAGAAACATGTCACTAGCATCATCTCTCAATTCCTGGAGTAGAATAACATCCTGCACCAGACATAGATGGGGTTTCGCCCAGAACATAGCACAGAGTTGGACCTCCGAGTGATTACTGAGAAAATGAAACTGATACTTGACCAGGGGTGAGCTGCTGCGATTCTACTTTTGGATCTTAGTGCGGCTTTTGGTACCGTAGATCACAAGATCTTAATACATAGACTCAGATAGATAGGGATCCAGGATAAAGCCAATCAATGGCTTGCCGATTTCCTAAGTGACAGATCGTCCCAGTGTATGGAATCGGCCATCCTCTCAGACACTCTCCCGGGCCCTTATGGAGTACCTCATGGCTCGGTGCTCAGCCCGACCTTGTTCAACATTTATCTGAGTCTTCTAGCAAATATTGTACAGTAGTATGGCTTGTCAATTATTTCTTACACTGATGACACTCAGCTAGTGGTCTCATTGTCAGAAGGGATGAATTCAAACCATCTGCAGCTGGTACCATGCATGGAAAAAATAGCAAATTGGATTCCTAACTGTAGCCTAAAACTGAATGGCGACAAAGCAGAGTTGATATTCCTGGGCAATGGCTGGGATCAGTTGGTCAAGGGGTTGGGGTTTATCCCCCCCTCCTAAGCCATCCATAAATAACCTGGGGATGTTTCTAGACCAGAATCTCTCAATTGAATCACAAGCCAAAAAATATTGGCAACCTGTTTCGGTATATCAATCAATCAACCAAGACATTTTTAAAGCGCGCTACTCACCTGTAAGGGTCTCAAGGTGCTGGGAGTCAGGGCCTTTACTGCGTGAACAGCCAGGTCTTGAGTAGCCTCCTGAAGGTTAGTAGGTCTTCGTACTGCGGTAGGAGGATGGGGAGGGTATTCCAAGACTTGGCTGCGAGGTAGGAGAACTATCTGCTGCCAGTGGTTGCTCTTCGGATGTGGGGGACGGTGGCAAGGGCGGGGTCAGCGGAGCGGAGCTGGCGGTTTGGGGTGTAGAAGGTGAGTCATTTGTTGAGGTATGCTGGTACAGTGTTGTGAAG
This sequence comes from Lissotriton vulgaris, assembly GCF_964263255.1. NCBI lineage: Eukaryota > Metazoa > Chordata > Amphibia > Caudata > Salamandridae > Lissotriton > Lissotriton vulgaris. Next base: position 222,501,582 of record NC_141685.1, read on the forward strand.
TGCCTTGTGTGCGTGGGTGAGGAGCTTGAAGGTGATCCTCTTGTTCACGGGAAGCAAGTGTTGGTCTCTCAGGTGGGGTGTGGTGTTGCTGTGGCGAGGGATGTCGAGGATCAGGTGTGCTGAGGCATTCTGTATGCGTTGCAGTTGTTTCAGTAGTTTGGCTGGGGCTCCCGTGTAGATGGCGTTTCCGTACTCCAGTCTGCTGCTGACAAGGGCCTGGGTGACCATTCTTCTAGTGTCGGTGGGGATCCACCTGTAGATCTTTCGGAGCATGCAGAGTGTGTTGAAACAGGAGGATGAGATGGTGTTGACTTGCTTGGTCATGGAGAGTGTTGAATCCCAGGTTGCGTGCGTGGTCGGTGGGTGTCGGTGCTGTTCCCAGGGCCGTCGGCCACCATGAGTCATCCTAGGCAGATGGGGTGGAGCCAAGTATGAGGATCTTCTTCTTGTCCGAGTTCAGTTTCAGACGGCTGTTCTTCATCCATTCGGCAACAGCTTTCATTCCTTCGTGGAGGTTGGTTTTGGTGGTGAGAGGGTCCTTGGTGAGGGAGAGGATCAGTTGTGTGTCGTCGGCGTGGGAGATGAAGTTGAGGTCGTACAGTCTGGCGACGTGGGAGAGCAGGGCAGTGTAGATATTGAATAATGTCGGGTTGAGGGAAGATCCTTGGGGTACGCCGCAGATGATCTTGGAGGCTTCGGATCGGAATGGAGGGAGCAGGACGCTCTGTGTTCTGCCGCAGAGGAAGGAGGTGGTTCAGTCCAGTGCTTTTCCTCAGATTCCTGCATCTTGGAGACAAGTGCGTAGGGTGCAGTGGCAGATTGTGTCGAACGCGGCTGATAGGTCCAGGAGGATGAGGGCTGCGGTCTCGCCGTTGTCCAGCAGGGCCCTGATGTCATCACCATGACCTTTGTCGGGAACCGGGAGCAGGGAGATGGGCGGAAAGTTCTTAAGGTCCGTCTTGAGGTCCCTCTGGTCTGTCTTGGGTTTCTTCAGCAGGGCCAGGATTTCGGCATGCTTCCAGCTCTCCGGGAAGGTCACGAAGGGGATATTGATGGCCTTGCGGTGGTGGGGTGCGATGGTGGCGCTGGCTTTCTTGAAGATGTGGTGAGGGCACGGGTCTGAAGGGGAGCCGGAGTAAATGGTGCTCATGACTTTAATGGTGTTGTCATTGATGTTGGTTCAGGTGAGTAGGGGATCACCATGGGTGGTGGCCGTGGGGTCTGAGGTGTCGTTGGCTGCCATGGTGGACTGGTTGTTGAAGCTGTCGTGGATGTCTGCGATCTTGCGGTTGAAGACGGAGGCCAGGGAGTTGCACAGGTCTTGCGATGGTGGGATGTTGTTGTTGTTGGAGCTGGGTTTGGAGAGTTCCTTCACAATACTATGGATTATCCGGAAGATCACAGACCTAATCCCAGAACAGGCTCAGAAGACAGTGGTTCAGGTCCTAGTGGTCTCATGACAGGACTACAGCAATTCCCTGTATCTGGGTATGTGATCAACAGGCTACAGGTTGTCCAAAATGCTGCAGCTAGGATGCTCCTGAAGATCCCCAGACAGGAATCAGTGAGATCCTGTCTGAAAAAATTGCACTGGCTACCTATTCAAACTAGGGTTAGGTTTAAAGCGCTCTGCCTAGCCCAAAAAGCCATGCAGGGTAGATGTCCTGCCCTGATAAAATCCCTCATCTCCCCATATGTCCCAAATAGGTCCCTCAAGTCCTCATCTGATTTCCTGATGAACATACTAAAGAAAACGAGAACACGATGGGGTGGGAGATCCTCCTCACACCAGGTCCCAAAGCTCTGGAACTCAATGATCTCTGAACTGAGACTGGCTAAAAATGAACAGTGTTTCAGGAAAAAATATAAAACTTGGTTGTTCCCATAATTCTGTAGTAAGTAGACACCGAACAATTTTGGAAAGCTCAAGGAAAAGCTTTATTGTTATTACAGGTGCTGCTCAGCAGCTGGCTCCATCCACAACCAAACAGCAGCTGCCCAACATATTCAAAGTACAGAAATCCATGTTCTAAGGTGGAATACTCACAGCCAGAACATCATGGCACGAGCATTCTCAACATATGGAGAATAGAGAGGTCCACTACATTAGCCTCCTCCTCAAACAGAAACAAGAAAGAAAAGAAGAGAAAAAGAACAAGAGAAGGAAAAAGTAGGAAAAACAGAACAAAGAGAAAGATACAGCCTAATGGTACTTAGCTGGATCAAAATGCTGTCAGCAACTTTTATGTAAGCCAACCATTGGAGGAAGAGAAGAGGAGAGACCCTCAGCTCAACCACAATGTTAATCTTGATCTACAGAACATCCAGTGATTATTACAATTCCAGAAACATTCTACCAATTCTTCTGATTAACTCTAACAGCATTACCACAAACTTTATCCTCAATAAAGGATTCAGAGAATTTTGAGCTTCCTTTTTACTGTGAACAGGGATTTTCACACGTACTACGTCGCCAACAACGAATGATTGCAGAAAAGATTTTTCTGGCATCAAAATAAGATTTCTGGCGAAATTGGGCTTGGGACACATTGTTTCTCACAACCCTATCCACATCACTCACAGAATCCATCTTCACCGCCTTAGACATCCATCCAGGACAAACTTTAGAACTACCTCGTAAAAGTTCAAAGGGAGATATTTTGGTAGACGAGTGGGGCTTGGTTTGATAGAACCATAACATGGATTTAACAGCATTCTGAACATTACACTTTTCTGCCAACGCCCACTGTACACAGTTGTTGAGAACCCTTTTCATGCATTCCAACAAACCATCAGTTTGTGGGTGATAGAGCGCACTCCTAGAATGTGATATGCCTCCTTGGCGTAGAAAAGATTCAAACTCCTGACTGACAAATTGTACTCCATTGTCACTTACAATAGCGGAAGGAAAACCCTCGTGCAAGAAAAGATCTTTTAAAAAGTCAATCACATTCCTAGAATTAGGTTCACCAATAAAATGTACTTCGGGCCATTTTGAATAATAATCAATGGCCACAATCGCAAATCGTGAAGTAGAAGGAAGCATTTTAAAGGGACAAGGTCAATGCCAATCTTCTCCCACGGCTTGTCAAGGAAAATCAGTGGGTTGAAGAGGAGGAGTTCTGACATTGAAACTCTTTTCAGAATTAGAACACACTACACACTCACCAACAAAACACACCAACTTCTGTGTCCATTTGGGGCCACCAGAAATATTCATGCAATCTTCTTTTGGTGAAAGTTTTACCCAAATGTCCCTCGTGCACCATTGATTAACCTAGCTCTAATCGTATTAGGCAGGACCAACCTTTCACCACGCACCAATAGACAATCCTCCACAGAAAGTTCCAATGAGATTTTTTACAAAAGTCTGCGGAGAGTAGTGTGCATTCTTCTCTCTTGGCCAACCATTCTTCACTCAGTTGATAACTGCACAAAGTAATGCATCCTTGCAAAGTTCATCTCTCCATTCTGTTTCATTCACAGCACACATGTCATCCAGCACCAGGAAAGCAACAAAACAATCATCATCATCATCATCATCATCGTCAATGACTTCACAATCTCCTTCAAAAAGAAACCTGGAAAAATAATCAGCCCTTACATTCTGGTTTCCAGGAATATACGAAACCGAAAAGTCAAACTGCAACAACTTTGTTGACAAACGAGCAATCCTTGGTGTATGCTCCTTTAGTTTATCTCCTGGGAGAATCGATACCAGGGGACTGTGATCTGTGCGCAATTGGAAATATTTACCCCAGATATAAGGACTAAACTTCCTTATGGCCCACCAGCACGCTAATAACTCTCTTTCAGTGACTGCAAAATTCAATTCTGATCCACGTAGCACTCTAGAGGCATACCACAACGTATGCTCAGTCCCGTTAACATTTTGAGTGAGGACAGCACCTAGGTCAAAACCACTAGCATCCACAGTAATAGTTCACATTGCGTTGGGATCAAAAGGTTTGAGGACCTTTGGACTAATTAACCGATCCTTGATCCACTCAAACACATCCTGACAGCGATCATCCCAGAGAAAAGGAAAAATGTTCTTGAGCGTGTTAGACAAAGGTTGAACTATAGAAGCATAGTCCGGTATAAACCGTGAGTAAAACTCACACAGTCCAACAAACGACTTAAGACCAATCTTATCTCTGGGAGCAGAACTGTCGACAATAGCAGGACTGTCTGACATGGTGTTGAGCCAAAACCAGGTTTTGGCTCAACACCATGGTCAGAAAGTACATGTCCTAAGTATTCCACTTCCTGTACTCTAAATACACATTTTTACTTCTTTAAAACAACACCGCCTTCTTGCAAAACATCAAGGACACGAAACATAATGTGATCATGTGAGTCACATGACTCACCGGGAACCAACACGTCATCCTGGAAGACAACAACACCTTTTATTCCCTTAAGCATGTTCAACATAATTCTTTGAAATACTGCCGCCACATAGGCCAGCCCAAATTGCATGCGGCAGTATTGAAATGAACCAATAGGTGAAACAAATGCAGTAAGGTGCCTAAAAGAAGGTTCCAAAACCACATGGTGATAAGCTGATGCCAAGTCTATTTTGCTAAACCACTTTGAACCCTTGATTAGCGACAACATGTCAGAAATCTTTGGGAGAGGATGGGAATCTATCCAAATATTTTTTATCAAGACTGCGCAAGTCAAAACAAACGTGAATGTCACGATTCTTTTTCTTCGCAATGACTAAGGGGGATAACCAAAGGGACGATTCAATAGGCTCAATGATTCCTTTCTTGCAAAGACCGCTAAGTTCTTGTTCCAATTGATCCCTAACACTAAACGGAACATTTCTAAGCCTGTGCTTAACAGGTATTGCGTCATCCTTGAACTTAATGACATGAGTGAATCTTTTAACTTGTCCAAGACCTTCACCAAGAACAGAAGGGTAGCATTCTGTTAATTTATCGACAAAGTCATCTGAACGAAGAATGGAAACTTTATCTCTAGTGCCAGTTCTAAGTACCATCTTGAACAATCCCTGGTGAAACCACCAAAGAATGTTTAATCCTTTGATTGCCACATACACTTTTCCAAGAATCTTTCTGCCCCTAAATTCCAGTGTGTCTTCAAAATATCCAGCTAGTTCATTGCTCCTCCTCTCGTACGAAACTGGAGATCTGTCTGGAGGCTTCAATGAACGAGACCCCCAAACTTCTTTAAACAATTCCTGAATTAACATAGTTATCCTTGCCCTGAGTTCTTACAGCTGATCTCAACATCAACATAAGGGTCCACACACTCAGAGGTGTCACCTGTATCCCCCACAACAATAACGTTGTCTCTCAGGTAATCTTGTATGTTGTTGTAATCATCAGGAGAGCATTCCGGGATGGACACATGCGCAACAGATGAAGAAGTGTTTGAGACATGTTTTGCATCAAATGGAGAGCAAAAACTATGCTCCCATTCTGACATACCTTAGTAAAATGTCCCAACCTCCTGCATGTTCTGCAAACCACATTTTTAGCAGGGCAAGGTCGTCCTGATTTGAAGTGAGGAACATTACCACATTTAAAAAAATATTAGTTTGTTTAAAAAATTTGTGTTCAGAACGTACTGACACACTTTTTTTAACATCCTTTGCCCTTACAACAGTTACCGATTCTTCTTTCGTGGCAGTGACCCTCTCATTCAATTCCTTTACAGAAGACTGAAAGCTCAATACTTTTCGCAATTCGAATTGTCTCCTCAAGAGAGGGACTACCCAAAGATAGCAGTTTCTGCTGAATACTTTTATCAGGACATTTACAAATGTACTGATCTTTTATTATTTGATCTGTAAAGCCCTCAAATTGATATTCTGCGCTCAACACGCATAAAGCAGATATGAAATTCTCAACATTTTCACCATGTCTCTGTTCTCGTTTGAAAAACTTGTGTCTAACAACAACAAGACTAGGCTGAACATCAAAACGCAAATCTAACTTCTTGACTGCCTCCACAAATCTATATCTTCATCTCTTACAGCACGTACTAAAGGAGGTAAGTGTTTAAACACGGATCTCCCTTCAAACCCCAGAGCATACAGAAGCAGACATTTTTTCCTTTCAGCCCTGTATCAAGAATCTCCCATAGCACCCAGGTAATTGAGGAAAGCATCATGCCATTTTTTCCATGAAATGAGAGGATCTCCAGGCAATTCAAGAAAAGATGGAGGTGGGGAAACGGACTGCATGGTTATTACTAAATAAGAAAACTAAACAGAATATCACGCTAACATGTTCAGCAGAAAGCCATAAATAACAAGCATGCTTACGATGCTAGAATGTTTTAAATACAACCTAAAATTAACACTTTTTTTTAAGCAGGTAAGTTGTTTAAAAACAAGAATTGAACTACTCAATTGACATGCTTGTTGTGCATATCACCGCATTTCCAAAGCAAACCTTTTCGCAAATCCTTGTAATGTACGTTGTGTATGTCACAGTAAAGACAACATAACTAAATATTCTTTTGGGATGTAACATACATTGAAGAATGAGCTGAATTCAGTATTTAATTGTTCATAAATTGCATCTAGAATGCATCTGTGGATGTCAAACAGCTGATCGTCTAACATCCGATGTGCACATCAACGATGCGCGATGACAAATTGCCGACTGTAAAATACCTGCTTAGAGTCCGCTGACAAACCCCTGTTCCCAATTTAAGTAGTGTCTGGTGTACGCATCACCGATGTGTGATACACGTCGTAAGCTGCTAACTGGAATGCTCCTGTTTGGTGTGCGTGTCACAGACGACAAGCAGTCAAACCCTTAACAGTCGACTATAATGGTGTGGTTATCACCGATGGTCAATAATTAAATAAATAAATCCTTCTCTTTTTTTAAAAAAACTAGTCAAACTTGTGCTTCTGAAAGTCTTTTCTTCCAAGTTTAATTTTCACAACACACACAAGATGGTGGTTACGTAGTGCGTAAATTCACGTAGTATAACCCGCTCTAAAATGGCCGAAAACATTGCTTGAAACGCAAAGCGGTTCACAACCTTAAAATGTCTTCCACGTTGCGTAGCCACAACAAAGATGGTGCTGAATGGATCTACTCTGAAAGACTAGTGCGCAGACATCACGTCATACATTAAGTCGTGAGGGTGAAACAGTTTCCCTCGATGTGCCTGTGCCGCAATTTAAATGAAACGTTATGAACAGTACTTCATTATCCTTTTGCTTCTCATTGGGGTAATCGATCGCACATCAGATGTTGAAGTTTCTCTTGTTGATCTTGAGACCGTCAGGGGACGGCAACGAAAGAATGAGGTCAAATCTTATTCCGTGGGTTCGGCAGTCACCTGTAGATCGTCGCCTTGAAAAATTTAGTGAGTAGACACCGAACAATGTTTGAAAGCTTGGAAAAGCTTTATTGTTATTACAGGTACTGCGCAGCAGCCGGCTCCATCCACAACCAAACAGCAACTGCCCAACATATTCAAAGTACTGTTGTCCATATTCTAAGGTGGAATACTCGCAGCCAGAAAATCATGGCACAAGCATTCTCAACATGAGGAGAATAGAGATGACCACTACAAATTCCCTACCTCTACCTTCTGCCTCCTCTCAGTAGCGCTGGGAAGCCCTCCGGTAGCAATGCGCTTTTTAAATCCCATAAATAAAAACAAGCAAAACAAAACCCCGAATCGCCAGGCAGACCGGGCCACCCACAATGCCCCAATTTGACCACAGTGTGCCAGGCCCTCTTGTCACTTCCATCAGACACTAATGGCTGTAAAATTTTGTCATTACCCTCCTGGGGCACTAGAGTGCTCATTTATCACTGGTCTGGCATATCTCAAGTGGCACGGGTCCCAGACATTCAACTAGCCACTACAGATGCCTCAGGTGGGGACGGCCTCACCTGTCGCCGCCCCACATCCTAAAGATGCACCCCAGGGCCAGTCACAGCACTTCAGTGTCCTCTGGGCACAGACTCCAGCCCTCCTCACAGAGACCGACCTCCATGGGCCCTCAATCCACAGCACAACACCGGATGCGCAGTTCAGGCTAGGCTTGGCCTACCTTGAAGGAGGGACTCAACAATCCGAGTGCCCAGACACTCCCAAAATCTACCTCAGCAATTAGGACCATGGGGAGGAGGCCACAAGGTGCACAAGGTGAAAATTGCTACACTCCACAGGTCAGAGGGGGCTCTCACTTAGCGGGCCTTGCCTGCCACTCACCTCTCCCGGGCCAGGCCAGGCTTTGCCTGTGGCTCACCTCTCCCAGGACAGGCAGGGCCTTGCCTGCCGTTCACCTCTCCCAGGCCAGGTGAGGCCTTGCCTGCCACTTACCTCTCCATGGCCAGGCGGGGCCTTGCCTGCTGCTCACCTCTCCCTGGCCAGGCCAGGCCTTGCCTCCCACTCACCTCCCTCGGGACATGCAAGGCCTTGCCTGCCGCTCACCTCTCCCGGGACAGGCGAGGCCTTGCCTGCCGCTCACCCCTCCCAGGACAGGCTGTGACTTGCCTGCCGCTCACCTCTCCCTGGCCAGGCGGGGCCTTGCCTGCCGCTCATCTTTCCCTGGCCAGGTGCCCCTCGCCTGCCACTTACCTCTCCCAGGCCAGGCCAGGCCTTGCCTGCCACTCATCTCTCCTGGGACAGGTGAGGCCTTGCCTGCCACTCAACTCCCCCGGACCAGGCCAGGCTTTGCATGCCGCTCACCTCTCCCAGGACAGGTGGGGCCTAGCCTTCCGCTCACCGCTCCCGGGACATGCGGGGCCCTGCCTGATGCTCACCTCTCCCAGGCCAGGCAGGGCCTTGCCTGTCACTCACCTCTCCTGGCCAGGTGGGGCCTTGCCTGCCGCTCACCTCACCTCTCCCAGGCCAGGCCAGGCCTTGCCTGACGCTCACCTCTCCCTTGCCAGGAGAGGCCTTGCCCTCATCCCACCTCCCTCTGGCCAGGCGGGCCTTGCCTGTCGCTCACCTCCCTGGGGCCAGGCGAGGCCTTGCCTGCCACTCACCTCCCTCGGGACATGCAAGGCCTTGCCTGCCGCTCACCTCTCCTGGGACAGGCGGTGACTTGCCTGCTGCTCACCTCTCCCTGGCCAGGCAGGGCCTAGCCTGCTGTTCACCTTTCCCAGGCCGAGCTTGGCCTTGCCTGCCACTCACCTCTCCCGGGACAGGCGAAGCCTTCCTTGCCGCTCACCTCTCCTGGGATAGGCGGTGTCTTGCCTGCCACTCACCTCTACCGGGACAGGCGAGGCCTTGCCTGCCGCTCACCTCTCCTGGGACAGGTGGGGCTTTGCCTGCCACTCACCTTCCTGGGGCCAGGTGAGGCCTTGCCTGCTGCTCACCTCTCCCGGGACAGGCGGGGTCTTGCCTGCCGCTCACCTCTCCCGGGACCGGCGTTGACTTGCCTGCTGCTCACCTCTCCCGGGACAGGCGAGGCCTTGCTTGCTGCTCACCTCTCCTGGGACAGGTGGGGTCTTGCCTGCCACTCACCTTTCCCTGGCCAGGCAGGCCTTGCCTGCGCTCACCTCTCCCAGGCCAGGCCAGGCCTTGCCTGCTACTCACCTCTCCCGGGACAGGTGAGGCCTTGCCTGCTGTTCACATCTCCAGGGAATGGTGGGGCCTTGCCTGCCGCTCACATCTCCCTAGCCATGCGAGGCCTTGCTTGCCCCTCAACTTTCCCAGGCCAGGCTTGGATTGCCTGCCATTAACCTTTCCCAGGCCAGGCTTGGCCTGGCCTGCAACTCACCTCTCCGGGCCAGGCGAGGTCTTGCCTGCCGCTCACCTCTCCTGGGACAGGTGGGGCCTTTCCTAACGCTCAGCTCTCCCGGGCCAGGCGGGGCTTTGCCTGCCGCTCACCTCTCCTGAGACAGACGGTGCCTTGCCTGCTGCTCACCTCTCATGGGACAAGTGGGGCCTTGCCTGCCGCTCACCTCTCCGAGGCCAGGCTTTACCTGCCACTCACCTCTCCCGAGACAGGTGATGCCTTGACTGCGACTCAACTATGCTGGGATAGGCGGGGCCTTGCCTGCCGCTCACCTCTCCTGGGACAGGCGGGGTCTTGCCTGCCGCTCACCTCTCCTGGGACAGTGTATTGATTCACTTAGTCATTATAAAGGTGATTTCAAGAAATATAGGTTTATTTGAAGTACTTCACCCACAATCAGGAGCACCTCTCCAGCACGGAGTCCGTTCAGCAACTGACTAAACTGAACGAACCTCCAGCTCACGAAGACTCCAGACCCCAGGTTCAAGGCATAACATACCAAGTTACATGTATAACATTCTTATGGCATTTCCTAACAATTAACATTAATAAAAAACGATTACATCACAACTACATCACCTTCACCTTTATCCAAAACAATACACACACAAAAAATAATAATACATCAAGATTAATAAGTAATATATTCATTGTACCTAACTGGAGCTCTTCTAATTCTTCCACTATGACTAAAAGTGGTAAGGGAAGAATTACCATCAGAAACAAAATTCTCATTACCATGACATTGAACATTTTCGTTAACTTTCGGTTGCAACCAGTGAGTCCAACCACAATTTTCTGACATCTCATTGTTTTTTGCACTATTAATTAGTTTAGCTTGATCCTCAGACAACTTCACCAATTGTCTTAAGTTCCACCAACCTTTATCACCCAAAAAAGCAGCACCCTTGCTAATTTAACAAATCTGAACTGGGTTAGAAAATATTGAATTACATTTTGAGATTTTAAAAGGTTTTTTAATCATCACCCAGTCACCAACACAAATCTCAACGCTTCTCATACCATTTGTCCTATCAATATTTCTCTGCATGAAAACTTGTTTCTCTTTGACTCGGTCTGCTAGTTTTTCCGTGTCTAGACCTTCTTTATTAACACCGTAATTTTTCTTGTCCAACCAAGAGGAGAATAAAGTGAACCTTCCTCCCCCTTAAAACTTCAAAAAGGGTAACCTCGGTTGTACAATGTGGGGAAGTATTGTAGTTCCACACTTTTTCGTCTAGAAACTTTTCCACATCTAAACCAGACGCTATAGCCATTTGAATCCCCTCCTTCAAGATTTTGTTACCACGTTCCACTAACCCGTTGGAAGAAGGTGAGTAAAGTACTACTTTTAGTTGTTTAACATACTGCAACGCTAAAAATGTCAGCATTTTCTCTGAAACAAAATGGGTCCCATTACCTGTCACTAGTACCTTAGGCACCCCTTCAAGAAAAATCACTCTCTTCAAAAATGAAATGGTATTATCTGAATTAGAGTCCACAAATCTATAATACATCCATTTTGAATAGTAGTCCATTGCTAAAATAAGGTATTTAATTCCCTCAGGCAAAATATTATATGAGCCTGAAAAATCTAATCCTACTTTTTCCCATGCTGAACTGGGAAACTGAGTTGGGCATAAAGGAGTAGAAGAGGTTTTCCAGTGCTTGTCCGAAAAGCCTACACTCTTCACAATTATTCACTGCCAACCTAAATAGGGCATCTAAGCTTGGCTACCAATAATGCATTTTAATCCTCATACAAGTTTTTGTAACTCCGAAATGGCCTTTTTATGCCATTGTTACTATAGAATTTCTAATCTCAGTTGGTGGTACAAATGTATCCCGTCTTAACAAAATGTGATCTTTTACGGATAACTCATCAGCTACTTGAGCAAAATTTCTCAACTCCCTTGATAAATTCCTCACATCAGGCCAAATTTTGGTTGAAAATTCTATTGCTTTGGGCAAGACAGAATCCTTCAAGCAAGCTTCTTTCCAATCCTTTTCTGATAACGTTAAATTCCATTCATCAATAGCATCAACCACTATTACACACTCCGCCTCATCCTCAACCAAATCATCCTCATCATCTATTTCCATTGCCATCCTTGACAAGCAATCCGCTAGGAAATTCTTTCCCCCAGAAATGTGTTGTACTCCTAAAGTTTAGACACCAGTCTAGTTAATCTTGGGGATAAATTACTACTGCCTGACACATTGCTAAAAATAAAAGAAAGGGGCTTATGATCAGACAAAATTAGAAACTTTCGTCCCCAAATATACATTTAAAATTTTTGAGCCGCCCAAACACAGGCGAGAGCCTCCCGGTTTTATTGTACTATAGTGTCTTTCAAATTGTTTCAGTGATCTCGAGGCAAAAGCCATCATTTGCTCCTTGCTGTTCACTTCTTGACTCAAAATTGCCCCTAGCCCATTCCTGCTTGTATCCACCGAAATGATTGACATACAGTCGTCACAAAAAGCATGAAGTGCTTGAGCTGATACAATCAAATCTTTCACCCTCGAAAAATCCTCATCCAGTTCCTTCGACCAGAGGAATTTTTGTCCCTTCTTAAGTAATACTCGAAGTGGTTCGACAATCTGAGCATAATTGGCAGCAAATCTCGCATAGTATTCCGCGAGACCCAAAAATGAACGTAGAGAGTCTTTGATACTGGGTGCCTTTGCCTCTTTCAAAGCTCTAATAACTGAAAATGTTGGTTTAGTACCCGCTTTCGAAATTGTGTGACCTAAGTACTCCAACTCATTCACACCAAACGTACATTTATCTTCTCTAACCATCATACCATGCTCCCCCAACACAGAAAGCACTTTTCTCAGTAAAATATTGTGTTCATCCAAGGTTTTTCAAAAATTTAAATATTGTCCAAATTACCTTGAACTCCTTTTAAATTCCTGAATAGTGTGTTCATAAGTCTCTTAAAGACACTCGCCGCCGGTACCAGGCCGAAAGAAAGTCTCAAAAACTTAAAAGCTCTGAACGGAGTAACAAAGGTTGTCAGCTCCTGAGGCTCCTTTGACAGAGGCACCTGATGATAGGCTGATTTTAAGTCTATCGATGAAAACCATTTTGCAACCCCCAAAATTTGCCTACAACTCATGGATTCTGGGGAGGGGATGACAGTCTATTGAATGTTTTTATTAAGACCCCTGAGGTCTGCACATAGCTTTATCTCGTTATTTTTTTTACGAGTGACGACAATGGGGACGACCCATTGAGAAGACTCTGTAGGTGACTGATTCCATGTAGACGCAAGTCATCCAGCATTTTTTTTAACTCACCCCTTACACTCAATGGCACAGGACGAACTTTATGTGCCACATGGGTAGCACCAGGTAACAAGTTAATTTTATGTTCAACCCCTTTCACCAGTCCTACCTTGTCAATGAAAACATTTTTTAATTTGTTTAAAAGATCCCCATGATCAATTTTCGAATCCTCAATATTGCAAATAGGCCACTCTCTAACCCTAATGAGATTATCTTCTCCTGGTACCAAATACAATCCCATTTTTGCTAGATCTTTCCGGCCTACAATGTTTTTTCCCTTGATTGCCACGTAAATTTCTGGACAAATAGATCTTTCCAACACTTCCAAGTTGCCCATGAAATACCCCAGCATATCAATATCCTTTTCCCCAAATGCTTTAGGGTTAACATCAGTTTCAGACAAAACAGTTTCCTTTCCCCAATTCTCATAAAAAGTGGTGTCTCGAAGAATGGTGATAGGCGAACCAGAGTCTGCCATAACCTGTAATTGTACCTCATTGATAATAGCCTGACATAAAGGCCCTTTGATCTGAATTGGCTCTTCATTTATATCAAGAGTTAATAAAAGATTGTCGAGAGACTCCGAACAATCTTCTAAATCAACACTGCTAACTTTAATTGAATTTTTTTTCGGAAATCTACAAACGTTCTGAAAATGGCCTACCTTTTTACAGATGGAACAACATTTACTCAGAGCTGGACATCCTTTGAAATTACCTATGTGAAATTTAGAGCCACATCTATAGCAAAAATGTTGACCTTTTTGTTGGAACGGCTTCACCATTTTATCCTTAGAACTCAGAGCATATAAACCTTCTTCATTATATTCATCAGCGACTAAGTTAACCTTAGTGGTTGTTTCTGCCATCAAGGCTTTGGTTGAAATTACGGACCTCTCAATACTTAAAGCAAGATCTATACCTTCTGAGAGAGTAGTATTTTTATAACTAAGTATTCTTTCTTTAATTTTATGTGAGGCACAATTAAATACAAATTGATCTCTGATGTAATTATCTAAGAGTGAACCGAAGTTACAAGAAATAGCTAAAACTCTTAAAGCTGAAATATATTCTTCAACCTTCTTGTCCTCCTTCTGCTTACGTTTGTAAAAATGATGGGCCCGATTCACAGAATGGACTTAAGACTCAATCCTAAACTTACTACTATTTTGGTATTCACAGAATGCACTCACTACTTTTGGCATTCACAGAATGAACTTACTACTTTTGGTATTCACAACAGTTAGGATTTTGTCTTACGTTTATCTTAAGACAAACTTAAGACAGACTTAAGACAAAATTCTAAGTTAAGGCTGTCTTACGTCTGTCTTAAAAATTTTCAGAGCGGATTGCTTGTCAAGGATGGCAATGGGAATAGATGAGGATGATTAAGTTGAGGATGAGGTGGAGTGTGTAACAGTGGTTGATGCTATTGATGAATGGAATTTAACGTTATCAGAAAAGGATTGGAGTCTCCTAATATTATGTTAGAAAGACGTGGGGCCCGATTCACAGAATGAACTTAAGACTCAATCCTAAACTTACTACTATTTTGGTATTCACAGAATGCACTTACTACTTTTGGCATTCACCGAATGAACTTACTACTTTTGACAGTCTTAAGACAAACTTAAGACAGACTTAAGACAAAATTCTAAGTTAAGGCTGTCTTAAGTCTGTCTTAAGTTTGTCTTAAGACTGTCAAAAGTAGTAAGTTCATTCGGTGAATGCCAAAAGTAATAAGTGCATTCTGTGAATACCAAAATAGTAGTAAGTTTAGGATTGAGTCTTAAGTTCATTCTGTGAATCGGGCCCCACGTCTTTATAACATAATATTAGGAGACTCCAATCCTTTTCTGATAACGTTAAATTCCATTCATCAATAGCATCAACCACTGTTACACACTCCACCTCATCCTCAACTTAATCATCCTCATCATCTATTCCCATTGCCATCCTTGACAAGCAATCCGCTCTGAAATTTTGTTCCCCTAGAAATGTGTTGTACTCCTGAAGTTTAGACACCAGTCTAGTTAATCTTGGGGATAAATTATTACTGCCTGACACATTGCTAAAAATAAAAGAAAGGGGCTTATGATTAGACAAAATTACAAACTTTCGTCCCCAAATATCCATTTAAAATTTTTGAGCCGCCCAAACACAGGCCAGAGCCTCCCACTCTTATCGTACTATAGTGTCTTTTAAATTGTTTCAGTGATCGAGGCAAAAGCCATCGTTTGCTCCTTGCCGTTCACTTCTTGACTCAAAATTGCCCCTAGCCCATTCCCGCTTGCATCCACCGAAATGATTGACATACAGTCGTCACAAAAAGCATGAAGTGCTTGAGCTGATACAATCAAATCTTTCACCCTTGAAAAAGCCTCATCCAGTTCCTTCGACCAGAGGAATTTTTGTCCCTTCTTAAGTAATACTCGAAGTGGTTCCACAATCTGAGCATAATTGGCAACAAATCACGCATAGTATTCCGCGAGACCCAAAAATGAACGTAGAGAGTCTTTGCCACTGGGTGCCTTTGCCTCTTTCAAAGCTCTAATAACTGAAAATTTTGGTTTAGTACCCGCTTTCGAAATTGTGTGACCTAAGTACTCCAACTCATTCACACCAAACTTACATTTATCTTCTCTAACCGTCATACCATGCTCCCCCAACACAGAAAGCACTTTTCTCACTAAAATATTATGTTCATCCAAGGTTTTTGCAAAAATTGAAATATTGTCCAAATACGCTTTTACTCCTTTTAAATCCCTGAATAGTGTGTTCATAAGTCTCTTAAAGACACTCGTCGCCGATACCAGGCCGAAAGAAAGTCTCAAAAACTTAAAAGATTCGAACGGATTAACAAAGGTTGTCAGCTCCTGAGACTCCTTTGACAGAGGCACCTGATGATAGGCTGATTTTAAGTCTATTGATGAAAACCATTTTGCAACCCCCAAAATTTGCCAACAACTCATGGATTCTGGGGAGGGGATGACAGTCTATTTAATGCTTTTGTTAAGACCCCTGAGGTCTGCACATAGCCTAAGCTTGTTATTTCTTTTTTTACGACCGACGACAATTGGGACGACTCATTAAGAAGACTCTGTAGGTTGAATGATTCCTTGTAGACACAAGTCATCCAGCATTTTTTTTAACTCACCCCTTACACTCAATGGCACGGGACGAACGTTATGTGCCACAGGGCTAGCACCAGGTAACAATTTAATTTTATGTTCAACCCCTTTCACCAATCCTACCTTGTCAATGAAAACATTTTTTAATTTGTTTAAAAGATCCCAGCGATCAATTTTCGAATCCTCAATATTGCAAATAGGCCACTCTCTAACCCTAAAGGGATTATCATCTCTTGGTACCAAATACAATCCCATTTTTGCTAGATCTTTCCGGCCTACAATGTTTTTTCCCTTGATTGCCACGTAGATTTTTGGACAAATCGATCTTTCCAACACTTCCAAGTTGCCCATGAAAAACCCCAACATATCAATATCCTTTTCCCCAAATGCTTTAGGGTTAACATCAGTTTCAAACAAAACAGTTTCCTTTCCCCAATTCTCATAAACGTGGTGTCTCGAAGAATGGTGATAGGCGAACCAGAGTCTGCCATAACCTGTAATTGTACCTCATTGATAATAGCCTGACATAAAGGCCCTTTGATCTGAATTGGCTATTCATTTATATCAAAAGTTAATAAAAGATTGTCGAGAGACTCCGAACAATCTTCTAAATCGACACTGCTAACTTTTATTGAATTCCTTTTCGGAAATCTACAAACGTTCTGAAAATGGCCTACCTTTTTACAGATGGAACAATATTTACTCAGAGCTGGACATCCTTTGAAATTACCTATGTGAAATGTAGAGTCACATCTATAGCAAAAATGTTGGCCTTTTTGTTGGTAAGGCTTCATCATTTTATCTTTAGAACTCAGAGCATATAAACCTTCTTCATTATACTCATCAGCGACTAAGTTAACCTTAGTGGTTGTTTCTGCCATCATGGCTTTGGTTGAAATTACTGACCTCTCAATACTTAAAGCAAGATCTATAACTTCTGAGAGAGTAGTATTTTTACAACTAAGTATTCTTTCTTTAATTTTAGGTGAGGCACAATTAAATACAAATTGATTTCTGATGTAATTATCAAAGAGTGAACCAAAGCCACAAGAAATAGCTAAAACTCTTAAAGCTGAAATATATTCTTCAAACTTCTCGTCCTCCTTCTGCTTACGTTTGTTAAAATTATGGGGCCGATTCACAGAATGAACTTAAGACAATCCTAAACTTACTACTATTTTGGTATTCACAGAATGCACTCACTACTTTTGGCATTCACAGAATGAACTTACTACTTTTGGCATTCACAGAAGTTAGGATTTTGTCTTAAGTTTATCTTAAGACAAACTTAAGACAAACTTAAGACCGACTTAAGACAGACTTAAGACAGACTTAAGACAGACTTAAGACAGACTTAAGACAGACTTAAGACAGACTTAAGACAGACTTAAGACAGACTTAAGACAGACTTAAGACAGACTTAAGACAGACTTAAGACAGACTTAAGACAGACTTAAGACAGACTTAAGACAGACTTAAGACAGACTTAAGACAGACTTAAGACAGACTTAAGACAAAATTCTAACTTAAGACGGTTTTAAGTCTGTCTTAAGTTTGTCTTAAGACTGTCTTAAGTTTGTCTTAAGACTGTCTTAAGTTTGTCTTAAGACTGTCTTAAGTTTGTCTTAAGACTGTCTTAAGTTTGTCTTAAGACTGTCTTAAGTTTGTCTTAAGACTGTCTTAAGTTTGTCTTAAGACTGTCTTAAGTTTGTCTTAAGACTGTCTTAAGTTTGTCTTTAGACAAACTTAAGACAAAATCCTAACTTCTGTGAATACCAAAAGTAGTAAGTTCATTCTGTGAATGCCAAAAGTAGTAAGTACATTCTTGAAAGATCAATCTGATGTGTATTCTGAGAACCAAAATGGCAGCACTTTTTTTACGCAGCGCAGGATGGCTCACTGCAGCTCCAAGATCATCAACACCCTGCTTACGTGTCATGCGCCATACGTCACCAGTATTCTCGGAACTTGAGAACGTCCGAGCAGAGTGACAGGATCAGTAGAGTGACGAGGAAACAGAACGTAGGTAAGCCAACGCGTTCCTTGTATACTTTCAAAACAAACCGGTGCCAGGGTAAGTGGGAGTCAAAATCAGTCCAAATGACCAGCGCAAATGACGCCTTCAAATCGTTGTAGAGGATGCAATAATCCCAATCGTTATTACATCATCGGACCAAATCCACGAAGGTAATGCGCTTCCCGCATCCAATATTATGCAATTCACCGCTACCACTCATGTACAGAGCACTCCACAAATCCAATCCATAACTCTAGCCACCACGACTCTAAACCGCTGTAAATTTGGTGGACTCTGACAGGGAAAAGAGCAGGATTGTTTGCATGGAGACATTTTGCATAAAGTTGAAGGTTATTTTCCCAGGAGAGAAATTCCACAAATTGTTGCGTGGGTCGGTGGGTGAAGTATATCCCGATCGTCGCCAATATGTAATGATTCACTTAGTCATTACAAAGGTGATTTCAAGAAATATAACTTTATTTGAAGTACTTCACCCACAATCAGGAACGCCTCTCCAGCACGGAGTCCGTTCAGCAACTGACTAAACTGAACAAACCTCCAGCTCAAGAAGACTCCAGGTTCAAGGCATAACATTCCAAGTTACATGTATAACATTTTTATGGCATTTCCTAACAATTAAAATTAATAAAAATGATTACATCACCACTACAGACAGGCGGGGCCTTGCCTGCCGCTCACCTCTCCGGGCGGGGCCTTGCCTGCCGATCACCTCTCTTGGGCCAGGCGGGGCCTTGCCTGCCGCTCACCTCTCCCGGGCCAGGCGGGGCCTTGCCTGCCGCTCACCTCTCCTGGGACAGGCAGGGCCTTGCCTGCTGCTCACCTCTCTCAGGCCAGACGGGGCCTTGCCTTCCGCTCACCTCTCTCTGGCCAGACGGGGCCTTGCCTGGCGCTCACCTCTCTCGGGCCAGGTGGGCCTTGCCTGCCGCTCACCTTTCCTGGGACAGGCGGGGCCTTGCTTGCTGCTCACCTCTCCTGGGACAGGCAGGGCCTTACCTGCCGCTCACCTCTCTCAGGCCAGGCTGGGCCTTGCCTGCCGCTCACCTCTCTTGGGCCAGGCGGGGCCTTGACGGCCGCTCACCTCTTGGGCCAGGTGGGACCTTGCCTGCCACTCACCACTCCTGGGCCAGGCGGAGCCTTGCCTACCGCTCACCTCTCCTGGGCCAGGTGGGGCCTTGCCTGCCGCTCACCACTCCTGGACCAGGTGGGGCCTTGCCTGCCGCTCACCTTTCCTGGATCAGGTGGGGTCTTGCCTGCCGCTCACCTCTCCCGGGCCAACAGACAGTAGGCCGTCACTGCACTCAGGCCTCAGGGTGGCCGGCGGGACTGAAAGACCAGCACTGCTGAGTGCCTCGTCAGCAAGTGATCCGGGCCTGCATGGATGTTGATGCTTGTTCGCTCCCCGGGTCCTCTTTGCGTGCCTCCGCAGCCGGGAGTCACACCACAGCGGCGGCTCAGTTGGTGTCATTCCTCACTGCGCCGACTGCCGAGGGGAGCAGGCCGCACACAAGAAACAAGGCGCCGCAGGCCCAGGACGCCATCTCTGCTCTCAGGACCCAGAGCAGTCAGCAGGGCCCGGGAGCCCCGCACTGCTACGTTCGTGCAGGGAGGCAATCTGAGCCCACACGGATGTTGGCCCCCATCCGCACTCCACAGGTCTTCTTTGGGTGCCTCGCAAGCCGGAGACACACCGCAGCATTGACCCGGACGTTCCTGCTGTAGTGCCGGGGGCACAGGGGCAGTGAGGACCTAGGCCGCAGAGTGGGGCCTGACTATTGGTGGTTAATAACTGACACAGACACTGACTGCTTGCTAGGGACGAAGACCATGAGCGGTCTCGCGCCTGTTTATTTATACCCAGGGGGCTAACCCGCCCTTGAGGTGCATGCATGCGTGTAAGGACGGGCCGGGTGGCTCCGTTACTACATCCCTCCAAACTCACAGATCAATAGTCCAGGTCATGGGACTTTCTTGAAGGCATTCCGTTCGCAGGCATAGTCTCTCAGTCTTTGGCTGGGAGTCGGGTTTGGCCTGAGATGGTACCTCTGGCTCAGTTGATTCTCCATCACTCCATCACCTTGAGACTGCTCTGCTAGGCCCTGGGCCTCTCCCGGGCTGCCCTCCATGATGTTATTGCTCTCAGGCTCAGGTCTCGGTGGGGACATCTCCCCTTCCCGCTGGCTTGTCGGCACCTCGGTGTCCATCTGATCTTTGCTCGCGTGCTCCGCATCCTCAGATGTTTGGCTGGCTTATTCGCGTTCGAGGGACGCGCTTGAACCATGACACGTTTCGTGTCACGGCTCTCGTGCCTCGGGTTGCGGATACCATGGTGCCTTGAACATTTACGATCTCCCACACCTCGGGTTTATACTTCCAGTTGGGATGTATGTTTTTGAGGACAACCTTGTCACCGACCACCAGGGACCTGGGTTGGGCTCTCCGAGCCCGACTGACCTTTGCACCATGCCGGTACAGTCGGCACACAGTCCCTTGGCACTTTCTTCAACAGCAGATGCGCCAGGGCACACCGAGTGGTGGAGTGTGGTGTTTGCCGGTATGCGCTCAGGAACTGGGACATACATTCTTCTGCGTCTTCAAACTTCTCAACTCCAATTTGGAGGGCACGGTCCAAGGTCCTCATGAACCTCTCGATCTCGCTGTTCGCTTGATGCCATTGCGGGGTGACTTTTCTGTGATGTATTCCTCTCGCGGTCAGATACGTTTGGAAGTCTTTTCCTTGAAAAGGTGGACCGTTGTCTGACTTAATTTCCTCGGGCAGGCCCATCATGGCGAAGATCTTTTCCATCGCTTTTCTCACGTGCACGAACGCGGTAGAGGGTACTACCTCTACTATTGGAAATCGCGAGTAAGAGTCTATCACCACAAGCGTGTGGCGGCCATCTGGGAAGGATCCAAAGTCTACACTGAGCTTCGACCATGGCACTAGACAGGGGTCCTCAGTGATCACCGGATGAGGGGCTGGGTCCTGACCCGTGATGGTGCACGAGTGGCTGTTACTTATTTCTTCTTCTACTGCCGAGTCCATGCCGGGAAACCATACCTTGCTGCGCAGCCGTGCTTTTGTCTTTGACTCCCCTTGGTGGCCTTGGTGGGCCAGGCGTACTACGTCTTTCTGGAGACTGTGTGGGATCACAATTGTTGTACCACAGAGGACTATCCCATGTGGTCCCACGCTGAGTTCACTCTGGGTCCTCCACATCTGTTGCCTTGACTGTTGTTCTGCGGCTGTGAGGGCACTGACCCCGTCTAGGAAGTGTTTCCAGTTGCGGTCTGTTAACGTGGCCTTCACTCGGGTGAGGCACTCATCTTCATCTGTGGCCTTCCTGATGGCTTCCAGCGTGAGGGCCGCTGGGCACGCCTCCTGCGACAGAATCTTCACGAACCCCTCGGCTTCCTCCGTGTCTTCTATTGCGTGGTCGGTGGCAGCTGAGCCTGGGTGTCTCGATAGGAAGTCCGCTGGGTTGTCCGCCCCAGGACGGTAGATGACCTCAAACCGATAGGTCTGTAGCTGCACGGCCCACCTCTCGATGCGGGGAGGAGCGAGTCTGGCCGTCCCTGCAAACAGTGGCACCAAGGGCTTGTGATCCGTGGCAACTTTGTACTCATGTCCATATAAGTATAGGTGGAAGTGTTGGCACGCCCACTTGATCGCCAAGGCCTCCCGTTCAATCTGTGCATACCTCATCTCGGTTGCCATCAACGCCCGACTGGCGTATGCCGTGGGCACCCATTCATGCGCTTCCGTCTCTTGCATGAGGACAGCCCCAAGACCAACCAGGTTTGCGTCCACAACTACCTCCGTGCGTCAGTGTGGCCTGAAGTAAGCCATGACCTTGTCATCGATCAGCGCCTCCTTGACAGCTGTGAATGCTTCATCTTCCTTCGCGGACCATGTCCACGGTTGTCCCGTCTTCGTCAGCATGCGTAGGGGTTCCGTGAGGGATGCCAAGCCAGGGATGAAACTGCTGCAGTACGTGGCCATCCCTAAAAAGCTTCTGACCTCCGTTGCCGATGTTAGTTTCGGCGCCGACCTGATTGCATCTGCCTTTTTCGGGTCCACCTGGAGTCCATCCCTCAAGAATATGTACCCAAAGAATTCCACTGACTCTTTGTAAAAAGAGCACTTGGTCCGGTGTATGGTAAGGCTGTGGTCCGCCAGGCGTTGTAGGGTGGCGCGGAGGTGTACATGATGTTCTTCGAGTGTTTTAGAGAAGACTAGGATGTGGTCCCTCAGATTTATTACTCCCGACAGTCCTGACAGAGTCTCTCTAAACGCGTTCTGGAAAACCTCCGCGGCTGTTGACACACCAAAGCTTAACCGCTTGTGCCTTCGAAGGCCGACGTGCGTAGAGAACGTGGTTATGTTGCGGCTATCCGGGTGTAGCTTGAGCTGGTGGTACCCGGCATTTAGATCCAGTTTCGAAAACCACTGAGATCCATTCAGGTCTGCTACGATGTCTCTCCCTTTTCACAGCTTTATTCGGTAGGCGCATGTCCACGGATAAGCGTATGGCACCAGGCTGTGTGCTCTCAGATGAAATGGCACTCGTCTGTGCCTCAACGCAGTTGGTCTCACTGTGTGGTCCACATGGAGTTTGAATGTCTTTCCTTTCAGCCGGCAGAGTCCTTGAAATAGGGCGGGGAAGTCTTTCAGCATCGCGTCCGCGTGCAGCTCGGGTACTTGTCGTGCAAAGAATACCAGTTGGAGGTCTTCGGCTCTGTGGCAGCTGAGCAGCATGCCCCGCCTTCCTCCGGTCACATGGAATCTTGTCTTCACCTCCTGGTCATTGCAGGCGGCAACTACTTCTATTACTCCTCTCAGTGGAAGCGGGTCGTCGTTATCGTAGGTGAAGATTTTGGCTTTTGATGGTGCTAGCGTCGGACGTGGAGACAACTTTTCATACTGGATGCTGTCCATTACATTCACGGATGCCCCCATGCCAATCAGCGTTTGTACCTGGGAGCCGGCTATTGTGATTTCACACATGGGGGCGGTCTTCTCCTTGACCCTTCCCTTCCTACGAATGAGACAAAAAAAACGTCGTCGTCATCTTCTAGGTGAAATGCCGATCGTGCAGTGTCGCTGCAGGGTCCCGGGTCTTCCAGCGCAACTGTCGCACAGCATGTGCGGGGCCCCTTGCATTTGCTCCTGGGCGTCGACCGGCGCTGCTACGGCATACTTTCTCAAAATTGTTTGCTTCCCACAGTTCGAGCATACCTTGCCTTTCGCGAAACATCTCCCTCCAGCTGGGTGGTCCATGCCGCAATTTCCACACGCTGCGCGCGGCGTTGTCGGGGTATTTCCTCTCTGACCTGGTGGTCGTCGGCGGATCACGTCTACCTGTTCCTCCTTAATGACTGGGGCCTTTGCCGCCGTTCCGGGATGGTTTAGAGCAGCCTGCATCTCGTCCGCCCTGGCGTTGGAGAGCTCATGCGACCTTGCCAGAACGACGATCTCATCTAAAGATATCCGAGGTTGCCTAAGGATGAGGCGTCTGAGTTGCACTGACCTGCAGCCCTGGATGAGTTGCGCTCGTATCTGTAGTTTTTGGTCTGGCAGTTCACAGGCTGTTGCAAGTTTCCTCAGCCTTCCGATTCACCCTGGCATGCTTGGCATAGCTTAGACCATTCGTAGTCAGGATTTACTCTTGGGTCGAAGTATCGATTTAATGCAGCGACTGCCGCGTTGTAGTCATGGGCTTCGCCTCTGTCCGGCAGCGTTTTGAATAGCTCGTAGAGTTTGTCACCTCCATAGCACATCTGCAGTGAGCGTTTCACTCTCCCATCCGTCTCTCTGACTCCTGTGAAGTAGTGGTCGAGTCTTCCTATCGATAAGCGCCATCTCGCTGCCGTGAACGGGTCCGAGAGTTCGCTGAACGGTGGGAGGGGCTCCGAGACCATGGCCGGGAGGGGCCGGTGTGGCGGCTGCCGCTGGGCCTGCGGCATTTGCGTCGACTGGAGGCTGTACATCGCCCTTAGGTCCAGCTTGTTGAGGGGCCTGCTGTATCACTGGCACGGCTGCGGCGCCTGAATTGCCCGCTGGTTGCACGCTCATGCTGTGTGACGTGTGGGCACGTGGCAGAAGACTGCTACGCCGAGATGTGCCTTACTGTGGTGAGGGTAGGCGGGGCTTCTCTGCAGTGGTTGGCGCCATGTGGCGCGGTTCCTGGGGCCTTCCAGGCACGTGCAGCGCCAGTCGTGAGGATGCTGGTGCCAATGATTGCCCACTGTGTGCGCCACAGAGCACGTGCTAGGCCAGTGTGGTGTGTCCTGCAGTGTAACAGGCTTTGGGCCTTGAAGTGTCCCGGGCTCTGAGGCTTCACTAGGAGGTGGGGCACTAGGCCGTGAGCGCTGCTGGCACGTTGCCGCCACTTCTCCTGGCGGGGCCCGAGTGGAATGTGCTCCCGTGTGGGGGCCGGCAGCTGGTGGGCACTTGCTCTTCCACCTTGTCCCCAGTGTTCTAGCTGCAAAGCGTGGGAGCTGATCTCTTCCCCCCCCCCCCGACGCGCACAGGGCCCAGTATGTGCCTGCCTGACACGGGGGAGGCCGAATTAGTCCCCCCGATGCGCCCGGGTCACCCTCCGGTCACGTGCCCGCACTGCGCAAGCAGCACGCCCACTCAGGAGTGCGGCGGCATGATGTTGCACTCCTGGAGCTACGGGGCTGGGCGGGGCCGCTGCCGCATGTGCCGCGAGCTTCGTCAACAGCGGCGCCACGGCCTGGCGCGCGTGTTCTGCCAGGTCACTCTTCTGTCACACTGCTGTCCGCAGGACGAGTGGGCAACAGGGTAGCGGGGTACACGCCCGCACTTGCCGGCCTTATGCCGAGGGCTTAAGCGCAACAGGCGTGAGCCCTCCAGGCAGAAGACGGAAGAGGCGATGTGTTTGCTCGGAGGCGAGGCGTGGGATAGGACCCGCCTCGTCGACAGTTTAGTGCCAGGGGCACAGGGGCAGTGAGGACCTAGGCCGCAGAGTGGGGCCTGACTATTGGTGGGTAATAACCGACACAGACACTGACTGCTTGCTTGGGTCGAAGACCACAAGCGGTCTCACACCAGTTTATTTATACCCAGGGGCTAACCCGCCCCTGAGGTGCATGTGTGCGTGCGTGCGTGTAAGGACGGGCCGGGTGGCTCCGTTACTACACCTGCTTCTCGCTGTGGGAAGGGTCCCGTTCTTACCAGCAGGCAATCAGTGGCCCAGTAATGTCAGAGAATGTGAGAGTGGTTGAGGCACCTTACCAAATATCAAGAATGGTCTCTGGAGCACTGGATAATGCTGGGTGGAGGCGTACCTGCACTCACCCGAGACATCTGCTCCTGCTGCCATCTTGGCCACGACCTTGATCATAGTAACAAACGTAACATCAGCAAAGTGTTGGAAGGCCGCTCTGTAGATTTCTGACTACCCCATCTCCTCTCCATAGTGGGACGAATCTCACTAGCCAAGATGGTATTCCTTCCCTGCTGCCTATGAGTGTGCCCGGTCCCGACATTTTCTCGACTGGACAGGTTGAGGTGTATACACTGGTCTAGGGAAAAATTAGATATCCATGGGTTGAGGGGGGGGGATAGGGCTGCCAAACCTGTTCCTAAATCGTGTCGCAGCCCACCTCCAACATGCGGTTCACTGGTTTCAGGATTGTCCATGATTGGAAAAGTCACTGGTGGCAGGCATGCACTCAAGTCACACATCACCAGGGCAGTCCGTCATGGGTGGGGGACCCTGAGAAGTTTACTGTTTTTCATCCGTCAGGTAGCAGAAACCTGTCACAGGGTGGTAATCAAAGTCCTAAAAAGAGCACCGTTTGCTATGACTCTTCCCTGTTGGTCCCTGAATTCTACCAAAATACGCCCACTGATTTGTCCTTCCTTTGATGGCAGGAGGGAGTGCATATAAGAACAAGGGGTCGGTCTATCAACACCAGAGTCGTATCCTCCTTAGAGGGGGAGGAGCAGTTTAGATGGGGGCCTGGGAGGTTTCTGTAGTAGGTGAGGTTGGCATATACGGCCCAAGGTATATCCTATACAAAAGGACTCAAGGAACACACAGCATGCAGCGGCTACTAAAGATGACCAGATGAAGATAATTAGACCTGTACCCAGCCTCGGTGTAGGCTAGAGGTTGGAACACAGACACACGAGAGATCGCTGGGCTCCAGAATTGTCAGCGTCTGAATGGAAGAAGGCCTGTGAACAAGTTCAAAATGCACCTATCCCCAAACACTAGATCTAAACTGGTACAGTGTCAAGACCTGCATAGGACATACCATACCCTAATAGAAATCGACTCTGAGTGCGAATTGCGCCTTATGTTTTTTCACCTCACCTAGACCTGTCTGCACTTGGAAAGATTTTGGAGGGAGGTAATGGGGATATTGGGAAATCTTACTGGTATTTGCCTAGAT
Organism: Lissotriton vulgaris; assembly: GCF_964263255.1. NCBI lineage: Eukaryota > Metazoa > Chordata > Amphibia > Caudata > Salamandridae > Lissotriton > Lissotriton vulgaris. The sequence continues at coordinate 222,528,219 of NC_141685.1, forward strand.
AATTCCATAAAGGTATGTTTGCTTTGAATATTCTTAAAATGAAAACTGGTACAATGGCACTCCGAAGAGTGGGCCAGGGGAGGGTGCTGGCAAAATGCAGAATGGGATCCTTTGAGCGTCTCCCAATGCACCGGAAGTGACTACATGGAAAAAGGTCTTCATTGAGTGGGCCCTTGCCGATATATTAAAATCAATGCACAGATGAAAAACATACAGAGAACCTTGCAGTATGGAGTGAAATGTTAACCAGATGCATGGATCCCTCAAACAACAGGCCACCTTGAAAGGTGATAGGGGTGTTTCAGTGATTGGAAATTCCCAGTGGGTGGAAGTACTGCTGAGACTAAGATGACAGGTGGGAAATGGAGCAATGTTGACCAGTTCTGGTGGCGCTATGTTATGTTTGTTACAAGCTATGGAGTCTGAACTATCCTTGTATTGTAGTCTTGTATTTAACAAAACTTTAATAAACAGAGTTTCAAAAACAAGGGTGTGTCGAGTTTAGGGATCAGGGATGGGGGCAGTTTAGGTGTCTTGAGGGGATTTTAAGAGTCAGGGATGGATGGTGTCTAGGGGTTGTGAGGGGTCAGCAGATTAAAAGCATCCATATATATTGTTTGACAATGTGAACGACATAAATCACTGAAATCAATACGACTAATAACCATTGCATTTACAGCTTAGAAAATAAATAAGCATCAAGAAACACATTTTCAAAAAAGATATTCAATGAATTGACTTCTGTGAAATAGTAAATGCCATTCATTCTGAAAATGTCCATTAAACCGTATAAGTACATTGGTTTCTCACTTATGATATTCCATGAAAACGTTTTTCTAGTCATTGGGCCTGACACTACCCTGGCTGCCACAATAAACACTAACCTGACCTTTTGGGTGAGGGATACCACGGGTGCCATCCAATTCCACCAATCAGAGAAGCACAACACCTTGTGCCAAAAAACATTCTGATAGACTACTGTAACTGCAGAGTACTGTCAAATCTTCTGTAAATGGAATAGCTAATTTCTCTCTCTAGTTCGACTGAAAAACAGCCTAGGTGAAACTAACAATGGTTAATATTTGGGATGTATTATTAGATTGTATTTTATTATCTTATGAAAACTTTATCTGGGTGATTGGATATTCAAACTAATAAATTTATAAAAGAATGGTATAAAAACGTACTGTGTCAATTATAATTGCATATCCCATTTACACCTTAACTTGAGCATTTTTGGTAAAAAAAAATGAAATGTAAAGGCGATAATTTTAGTTTGTACCAAAACAAAGAATGAATTTGCTTTTATTCAACATTCTTTCTAAAGACTGCTTTTAGCCTTATCAAATTAATAGAGAGTTGTAGGTCAGAAAATACTAGAATAAAAACATTTTATGTTTTTGAAGAACTGAGTGGCGTTTATCACACTAAGGGCCCAATTACCATGCTGGCAGGAAGGGCTCTGACCGTTGGTCGGAGCCCTCCTGACCGCATTGTAATCTGCTATTCGGATTCCCTTCTGACCAAGCCATTTTGATGGGTTCGGTCGGAAGGGAATATGATTCGGTTTACCGAATGAGAGCCCATCCGAAAACCTTCCAGTAATCCCTTGGCCGGCTCTTTCCGGATTTCAGCAGCAGTCTCTCACTGCCAATTGTGCTGACCTTTCCAGCACAGAAAGGCATTCGGAAACAGCTTTGGGGCCCACAGCAGGGCCCCCATGGGTGCAATGCCACTGAATGGCGGCCTAGGGGGCATCTAAGGTGCCCCCCCTGTTGATTTCTGCACCCAGTGCCTGCCATGGGGTGCAGTTATGAACTGCACCTCTGCTCTTTTCAATGAGAGCATGCATTCCATTCGGAATGCATGCTTTCATTGAAAAGAATAGGCATGCGACCGAACAGGGTCCGATTGCATCCTAATTCCAGGTCTGGAACCCATGATAGGAGGCCATTCGGTTCCAGTTCCTCACCAATGTCGGACAGACTCTGGTCCGTCCAACATTGGAATGGAGCCCTTAGGGTTGTTGTCATGCTCTTGGTAAAAGTCTGTAAATAATGTATTGTGTTGTCTGTGAAGAATTACAAAACAATGTTGGAAGACAGGAGAAGTTGTGACATGACACAATATATATAAGTCTTTTCTAAAGGCTCCTTGTAAATCCTCGTTTATGCATATTTTATTCCATGTGGTCAAATTACCACTGCTCCTTAAGTTTGCCACCTCATCCATGACATTCACCTTTCAGTGGATGTCTTCAAATCAGGATGCTCAATCTCATATTCTGGCAATTATTTTATGATAAACCACTTGTTTCTGGCAGTAAAGCTAAAAAGACAATGGTATGTCCTAATCACAAATGTATTTTTTTTCAGGTCTTGGGTCCCACTGTTGGAGTGGTGGCCACCTGCAAAGGAGCGGAGATTGCCTTGGCCATGGCGACATTCCTAAAACAGGTGGGAGCCACGATCTGCATCAATGGTACCAACAACATCAATGGCACGACACTACGCTACCAGGACCTCTGCATTAAAGGTCCTGCTTATAGGGTGGAGTTTACTCACATCACTGATTCTGGGGCGGTGGATGTGCATGATATTTTTGTGGATCCCAGGGCACCAGAGCATCAGGACAGTCAGCTCCCCGTGGAGAGAGCCTTGGGTCCGATACTTTTCATCGTGGCTGGTGACGACAGAAACTACAACAGCAAACTGTACGCGGATGAGGCGCTGGTGCGGCTGAAGAAGAACGGGAAGACGAATGGTCACCTCCTGTTCTACCCAGGTGCTGGACACCTTATTGAGCCTCCAGGGTCTCCCCTTTGCAGAATATCCCACTTATCCAATTTTCCCAAGCCGGTGGTGTGGGGAGGAGAGTTGGAAGCCCATGGCAGGGCACAGGAACATTCCTGGAAGGAGATACAACGCTTTCTCCATCACCACTTAGGATACCCAACTTATAGCAAGCTGTGAAAGCCTGTATATCTTTGAAGAGAAATAAAAAATAAAAATTTGTAAGAGCATGATCTATTTCCTGGATCTTATAAAACACACAAAAACCAACAAAACAATAAAAAATTTTCTTCACCACTGAAAACCATTTCAGACGTGCGGTATGAATTTTGCTTCTGTAACTGAGGGATGCATAAATGCACTAAGTATGGAAATTCATGAAACATGTTTGTGTCACTGTACCTGAACATGCACATGTGCAAAAGTCCAAGTTACACACTTGTGCAACAAAATGGGGTTAGATGTGGTTACGGCTTGGACAATTGTGACGCATTCCTTGTCCACTAAAGGATGTGAAGCAGTTAGATGCCTATACATACCGCTTCTAGTTGCACTAATCCAATCTTAGTTAAAGTATTAAGTGGAAGTCCCCAGGGGTGACTTCTTGCTTCAGTGTATTCAATTGTGCCAGGACGATTCTTAACTGTTGTCGAGCACAAGCACATCTGCAGGTGAGTGTTAAACACCTTCCAAAGGCCTTAGACTAAGTTATCAGAAATATGGGTGCATCACTGAATTGCCAGAAGGCACCATCCACTTTCAGATCCAGCAGGAAGCTTTTTGTGCAACCTTGGGCAAAAGTCCTCTCTGGATTACATGCTTGAGTATGATGACGGAAGATAGTCATAGGATAGCCGTATGCATATTTTCACATCCATACATTATACAAATATGTTTGTCCTCCGTAAAAAACGTGTGATGTTTTGATTCCTTCTTTGAAACATCTAAGTCAACTGAACACCTTCTCCTGGTATTTAGCGACTGAATGACTAAATGCAGATAAGGGTCTTCTTTTCATATCAAATATTATCCCCAGCCACATCAATCAATCAATCAATCAATCAATTAATCAAGCAGTACTAGTATAGCGCAGCTTATCACTTGTGAGGGAAACATCCTTAACAACGCGGTCAGTACACCGCAATACTGTTACATCACAGTCATTACAACGACCGCGATGTAACCACGCTATGCCATTACAACGCAAGTCTTTACATCGACTTGCGCTAAATGGCGTGCTAATATTAAAAATAGTGTAGTTTACTATCCCAACACCTTCCCTACTGATAAGTGGACTGGAGTTGGAATAGTAAATTACACTTTTCTAATGTTAGCACGCCACCTAACGCAAGTCGATGTAAAGACTTGCCTTGTAAAGGCATAGCGTGGTAACATTGCAGTCGTAACAAATGCGATGTAACAGAACGCGTTGTAATAACACGTGTTGTAACATCATACAACTACTCGTGAAGGTATCCAGGTGCTGGGCTGTGGGTCTCAGTCAATGAGCCCGGGCCTTGAGTCTCTTCCTGAAATCTGTCAATGAGGATGATTTTCGAAGGTGGATTGTAATGGCGTTCCAGAACTTGGTAGCAAGGTGGGAGAAGGATCGTCCTCCGGTGCGGCAGATGCATGGTGTTTGTGCAAGGGTGAGGTGAAGCGGAGCGGAGGTTTGTGGTTGGTTGGTGGATCTTCAGTGGTGGTTCATGTATGCCGGTCATTGGTCTGGAGGGCTTTGTAGGCATGGGTCAAAAGCTTGAATTGGCATTTTTTTCTGGATGGGGAGCCAGTGAAGGTCTCTCAGGTGCTGCGTGATGTGTATGCTTTTAGGCAGGTTGAGGATCCGCCTGGAGTATTCTCATGAGCCACATGCCCAGGAAAGTGTGGCTAGGAACCACCGTGCCTATGTATTGTACTTGCTCCCCTTCCCTCTGATTGAAACACCAGCCATAGGCTGATGTTTGCACACAGATGTGGCAGGTCATCAACGTATCCATCAGTACCACCCCAACCCTGCTCTAATGTATGAAAGATCTACTTCCACCTACAGAGCCCGCTGCTTCTCCCATCACTCGTTGGCTGAATGTTTGCCTTTGACCCTGAGACTTTCGGTTCAGTTTACGCTGAATAACTGCCACAAACGTACACACATATGTAAATACTGATCAGATCCATTTCACCCGCATCTCATTCAGAAGAGCCATCAAGACTTTCCTCAACCCCAAATCAGTAAGCGAATAAGCTGCTTCCTTCTCTTCAGTGAGGTGTAAGGAAAGGTGTGCATTCATGATGTAACTGATGGCTCACAGATTACAACATTATATCAAGCATCCATGACTTAGGCAAGTGAGTGACATCACAGGCAATGTGTGTAAGTGTGAGTCAAGCATCAATAACCTGAAAAATACTTGCAAAAAATCCCTTAAAATCCCGTTTAATATTGGTTCTTGCATTAGTTTGCTGCTAGTATGACTCCTATGTCTGCTCATTCCCTTTCCATGGTCAGTTGCTCTCTAGTCCAAACCCTGGCTGCCTGAAGGCAGCTTCATGTATCCACATTAAGCTTCACGCATGCTAACAGTTTCTGACATGCTTGTGAGCAACTGAATAAATAGGATATTTCTTCCCTATCTTTCCCTACCGTACACTGATGTCAGTATATGTATGCGTTGGGAAAGATGCAGGGTGCAGCTGTGGTGAAAACACACCACCCAACTCATGTGAAGTATAATAGTAGATACAGGAGAGGTGTGTTTTCATGTTCCATTGGGTGCCAAATAAGAACCATGGCCGCATCAGAATTTTAAACTATTCTGTAGAGGTGACTTCTGCATGTGTAAGAATCCCACGGGAAGAGCTAAGAGTTAGCACGAATAGGCCACTGTGCTTACAACGAACGTCATTTTGAAGCAGCAGGGCTCTGCCTTCGTGTCTTTTGGCCTGCTAAAGAGCAGTATTGTTCTTGCCTATGTTGTCGTAGGTGTACTACAAAATAGTTAGCTCCATGTTGAGGCTGAAACATTTTGAACTGTTTCCAAGCCTGACAGGGCACACAGGTGTTGATTCAGAGACCAAAGGCAAGTGATAATGTGGAGTCTGTTTTAAAATTGTAGTGTGTAATGTATTAGAAATCAAGCATATGCTAACAAAAGCCAACTTCATGCTTTCTTCCATTTTTAATGTGACATTGTAATACTCTATGTGATCCCTGCCGCAGTTATTTTCCTTGCTGTAATAAAGAATTATGGGCTTACACTGAAAGGCTGAGGCTTTCACACTCACGCTGAACGTGACATAACTCATTAAGGACAACCTGGCTTCCAAGACTGCGTCACATACTATGTATCCAGTCATGTTACCTGAAAGGACTCTGTAGTGTCCGTCTTGGTATAGAAACACACGGACAACGAGTGGATGATTAAGACCTTTTTTATTGTCGTCCTTCTCCTTCCTGGGCTAACGGCGAACTGCCGTCCCTAGCCCCAGCTCCTCCCTTTCCGCCCGCCCTTGTCCCACCTCGGGCATGACCAAGTGCCTTGCTACTGTGGTCATCATTACAGACTCTGAACCAAACAAAGTCGTATTATGAGAAAATCTTTGAATGTATTTTGTAGTATGTTTTTTCTCGCTCCTTCCCCATTGGTGCCTATCCTGGGAACATTGTTCTTGTATTATGGACTGTGTCTTTCATTCTTATTGATAAGGTCACAGCTTTATTTTAATGTGCTAGAGTCAATGAAATAGAGACAGGTCCAGTCAGGGAGCACCAAAGTCCGTACAGGAACTACACGTCTCCCGGTCCAAGTAAACATTGCGTGCTGACAATAGCCAAAGTTATGATTATGAATTGTAATAAATGAAACAGTTCACTTTCTTTCATAGCTCTGTGTATACCAAATTAAAAAGCCTACAGAAATAGTTAAAATAAAAAATATAGACGCCTGTGGTAGGAAAGGTGTAGACATAAGGAGTAGCCAGTGAGACAAGTGGCACTACGACTAGGACCTGCACATCTGGAGAGATGAACCAGCCTCTGCCAGAAGGAATAAGTGCAACACACACTAAAGCTCACTCACCCAACATCACCGGAGTAGTGTGTGAGGGAGTAGGTGAGCCAAGTGGGAAAGGCCGAAGTTTTTGGGGTCTTACGCATGGACCTGGCGTGGAGTCATTTTTTGCCCCTTACAAACAAAAGGGAGACCTTTCTTTTCTTAGCTGCCACCTTGTTACCTTGCTATTCACACAACTTGGAGACTTTCCATTGCCGCTCTTACCGCCCTGCAGGCAGTCGGCTTTGCGGGACGCTCTTGTGCTGCCACTCAAGTTGGGAACTGCCTGACATCACCCTGGGAGAGGAATACAACCCCGAGGGAGTTAAGGGGAGGCGTGGTCTCCGTGCATAAAGCGCTGCCTCGCCACATGTGACACGGGACGACGCCCGTACGAATTCCTGACCAAGGGCGGACCCGTCTGAGCCCATCAGAGACTGGCAGAGCCTGGGCTGGGCCACCCCCCTAACGTCCGTCTGTAAGCATTGTACTTGTCAGCCCTTGTTGTTGCTGATTTCAGGTTGCAGCTATAATGAACAAGCGCAAGGCGGGGGTGGGATTTGGAGTTGTGGGGACACTAAATGTGTTCCTTTCCAGGGCCAAATCAGCACTGATCCACAAGATCAAGCTGACCGAACGCAGACTGTCGCTGGAACCCCAATTACCTATGAGCAGTATAGAGCCATTGTCTCTTCTTGATTGAACTGCCACCAATGATGTATTCTCACTGTCTAGTCACATGTCATTGGCACTACCACATTCTCCACCCTCCAACTTGCGGAGCACAGCCCACACCTCAGAGACCCCTATGGTACACACGTGGAGCCAGAAGACTAGTTAGGTCCTTGGGGTGGAACCGCCTTCACAAAAAAGGAAAGCTCGAGGTCCCCCTAAGTCCAACCAGCAGGTATCTAGAGCTACCAGTCGTAAGGTGGGTGAAAATGGGAGCGAAGGTAGCTTAAAGACCAATACTGTTCCCAACAATGCTTTTATAACCACTACCACCTCCGCAACAACTGTCCTATCATCATGCCCGTCTGACGCTGCATTCTGCACATGGATAGAAAACACACTCCTAGCCCTGATCAACCCGCTCCTAGACGAATTGATTCTGATAGAAGGAAGGTTGGCTAAAATAGAGCAGTGTATTTCTAGCAACCTGCTAACCAATCCCAATATGCGGCAGGGGGAAGGGACAGACCCTCAACTGGTGAGTTGAGCACACATCAGGGCACTCATACTGTACATTTCCCCATACCCCCAGCTGATGTAGCATCTGGGGCTAACCAATCCTTGCATCCCACTCATAGTGGTGTACCCCCTCCACCAGCTCAGACAGCGGGTCATTCATGTACTCGGGCTCCTGAGCAACGTGCTATTAGCAATTCTAATGTCCACACGTCTCTACATCTCCCTCTGGACTCGACACCCTACACAGTTGTTTTGGCCAATGTCCCAGTGATACCGTCTACTACGCAGGAACATTGATCTAGATTGAGGAACAAGACACTACATCTGTTGACGGACAGGACAGGTATAAAGCATGACCTCTTCCGCAATTTAAAAATGGCTCGAAGAGTACCATGGATTGGTGAATCACACAAGTCCCTGCCTGGGGACTGTGTGTTCCTAAGTTTTCGGTCTCCGGGTCTGGTTCAACATAATATGGACAGGGCAGGAAATCGACAAATCAAGAGGAATGATATTAACATCCTCCCCCAAGGCTTTTTCTACCAACCGCCTGCAGATAATAGGTGCAGTACATGGGCGTGGTATTAAAAGTGTATGGCAAACATAACTATTCAGTCCCTACACATAACCGTTTTGACACTTTTGCCTCCTTAGGGACATCAATTGACTTGGTTCTAATACCAGTCTATCCTCTACAGGCACACACGATTTAAGGCAAATTTGTGAGAACGTTTTAGAACCTAATTCTCCGAACATCATGGAACCCACTCCAAACTGGAACACTAAACAGGTAGGCGCAGGATACGTGGGAGGCATTAACACCTTGGGGGACAAAGGACAAGGCGGGGTGGACAGGAGTAGTGTAGCGACGGGGATCAACTTCCCACACCTCTCCTAGCAGTGTTTCTCATGCCCAATAGCGGATCTGGTCAGATGGATTTGGATAATGCCAACTCTCCCAACCCCTTGGTTACTCCCAACATTCCAAACCAAGTGCCAAATAAAGCAAACCTATCATTAGTCACCTGGAATATTGCTGGTCTTTCTTCTTAAACCTCCTCTCCCGAATGGTCAGCATTTATCGACAACCACGATATTTGGGCAATTCAGGAAACCTGGGCACTAGAACAAATTTATCACCCAGGCTTCCTTAATTTTTATAAACCGACCATGGGGGGTCAGAGGGGTAGACCCATAGGGGGACTCGTCTTCTGGGTCAGACAGCAAGCAGGCTACAAAGTGGAGGAAGTCCAGATCGACAGAAGGGATATGTTAGTCATCAGACTCCGGATGGGTAATGTTCGGGAAATATTGGTTATCAATGTCCACGCAAGAGGGACCCCAGGGGGTAGAGGTTCTAGTACAGTTGCGTTCTTAGATAGTTCCTTAGATCAGTACAGGGGATGCAGTAATTTAATAATAGTAAGGGATTTCAACTGCACTCTTAACCACGAGGATGGCAACCTCAGTATTGAGGAGGACGCACAATGGGACATTCTGTCCCTTGATCTCCTGCCTATAAAAAGATGGACTGAGTCTGCATTAAAGCTGAGAGGGCTATGCCTGGAACGGGGAGTAAGGGCTGTGAATGGGAGGTCTAAGTCAGAGAGGCGGGGCACTCATACTTTCAATAATGGGTTGAGAAGCAGCCGTATTGATTATATTTTTCTTAATTTGGAGTTCTGGTACATGGTAGTACAGGAATGGATCGAAAGTGACCACAATCCCCTAGTACTATCACAGCAGGTTTCAGGTCTTCCCATATACAATTATCAGGAAACTTTGAAGGGAACTGTAGAAGTTAAGCTCACCAACGACTGCAGGAGAGTCAAATGGGCTAAGGTAATTGCCAATGAATGGCACCTATAAAAACTCAAAACTTTTTTTACTGAAAAGATAAAAAAATCAAGGAAAGAATACTGTCCAAAGGCAGACTCGTGGTACAATAAATCCTGCAGAGAGGCCTACAGGACACTACCACGAGCCATTAGATTAAAGAACATGTACGACATTAGAAAGGCAAGGGCTGGGCACAAGCTAACCTTAACGCGGGCCAAAAGAGTCTGTGACGAAAACCATTGGCAAGATCTGCTTAGGGCCAGTAAGGAAAAAAATATGGCCAACTTTTGGCATCTTGTCAAACAGAGCAGTGGCGTACCAAACCAAGCCCCTGGCAATCATGTCGCTCCCAAGCTATGGACCTCACATTTTGAAGCTCAGTTTGCTGACAGTGATGATAGCATCGACCAATTCATTACGCCTAACCCTTCCGCCAACCTGCATTTTTCCAGGTCAGAGGTTCTAAATGCCCTCAAATGAATCCCGAAAGGCAGGGCTCCTGGCCTAGATTGTATACCAGCGGATCTGTTTGTGCACAATGGGGATAATTGGGTGACCTTTATTCAGCTACTGGCTAATGCCATAGCTAGTGGTTCCCCCATCCCGGAAACGAGGTCTGGAGCAGAGATCATCCGGATTTTTAAAAAGGGGGATCAATCTAAACCTGGGATCTAAAGGCCAATAAGCCTCATCGACTGCATTCAAAATATCATAGCTAGGCTGTTATTAGGTAGAATCCAGAAGTGGATGGATGAAACAGAGATTATTTCACCATTACAGGCGGGTTTCGGCCACATACTGGCACTACAGACCAGGTGTTTAGGTTGATGATTATTTACTGGTAGGTGGTCATTGTAGAAGGGGGTACACTATACGCAGCTTTTATCAATCTTAAATCGGCATTTGATTTGGTCCAGCTTGTTGAGGGGCCTGCTGTATCACTGGCACGGCTGCGGCGCCTGAATTGCCCGCTGGTTGCACGCTCATGCTGTGTGACGTGTGGGCACGTGGCAGAAGACTGCTACGCCGAGATGTGCCTTACTGTGGTGAGGGTAGGCGGGGCTTCTCTGCAGTGGTTGGCGCCATGTGGCGCGGTTCCTGGGGCCTTCCAGGCACGTGCAGCGCCAGTCGTGAGGATGCTGGTGCCAATGATTGCCCACTGTGTGCGCCACAGAGCACGTGCTAGGCCAGTGTGGTGTGTCCTGCAGTGTAACAGGCTTTGGGCCTTGAAGTGTCCCGGGCTCTGAGGCTTCACTAGGAGGTGGGGCACTAGGCCGTGAGCGCTGCTGGCACGTTGCCGCCACTTCTCCTGGCGGGGCCCGAGTGGAATGTGCTCCCGTGTGGGGGCCGGCAGCTGGTGGGCACTTGCTCTTCCACCTTGTCCCCAGTGTTCTAGCTGCAAAGCGTGGGAGCTGATCTCTTCCCCCCCCCCCCGACGCGCACAGGGCCCAGTATGTGCCTGCCTGACACGGGGGAGGCCGAATTAGTCCCCCCGATGCGCCCGGGTCACCCTCCGGTCACGTGCCCGCACTGCGCAAGCAGCACGCCCACTCAGGAGTGCGGCGGCATGATGTTGCACTCCTGGAGCTACGGGGCTGGGCGGGGCCGCTGCCGCATGTGCCGCGAGCTTCGTCAACAGCGGCGCCACGGCCTGGCGCGCGTGTTCTGCCAGGTCACTCTTCTGTCACACTGCTGTCCGCAGGACGAGTGGGCAACAGGGTAGCGGGGTACACGCCCGCACTTGCCGGCCTTATGCCGAGGGCTTAAGCGCAACAGGCGTGAGCCCTCCAGGCAGAAGACGGAAGAGGCGATGTGTTTGCTCGGAGGCGAGGCGTGGGATAGGACCCGCCTCGTCGACAGTTTAGTGCCAGGGGCACAGGGGCAGTGAGGACCTAGGCCGCAGAGTGGGGCCTGACTATTGGTGGGTAATAACCGACACAGACACTGACTGCTTGCTTGGGTCGAAGACCACAAGCGGTCTCACACCAGTTTATTTATACCCAGGGGCTAACCCGCCCCTGAGGTGCATGTGTGCGTGCGTGCGTGTAAGGACGGGCCGGGTGGCTCCGTTACTACACCTGCTTCTCGCTGTGGGAAGGGTCCCGTTCTTACCAGCAGGCAATCAGTGGCCCAGTAATGTCAGAGAATGTGAGAGTGGTTGAGGCACCTTACCAAATATCAAGAATGGTCTCTGGAGCACTGGATAATGCTGGGTGGAGGCGTACCTGCACTCACCCGAGACATCTGCTCCTGCTGCCATCTTGGCCACGACCTTGATCATAGTAACAAACGTAACATCAGCAAAGTGTTGGAAGGCCGCTCTGTAGATTTCTGACTACCCCATCTCCTCTCCATAGTGGGACGAATCTCACTAGCCAAGATGGTATTCCTTCCCTGCTGCCTATGAGTGTGCCCGGTCCCGACATTTTCTCGACTGGACAGGTTGAGGTGTATACACTGGTCTAGGGAAAAATTAGATATCCATGGGTTGAGGGGGGGGGATAGGGCTGCCAAACCTGTTCCTAAATCGTGTCGCAGCCCACCTCCAACATGCGGTTCACTGGTTTCAGGATTGTCCATGATTGGAAAAGTCACTGGTGGCAGGCATGCACTCAAGTCACACATCACCAGGGCAGTCCGTCATGGGTGGGGGACCCTGAGAAGTTTACTGTTTTTCATCCGTCAGGTAGCAGAAACCTGTCACAGGGTGGTAATCAAAGTCCTAAAAAGAGCACCGTTTGCTATGACTCTTCCCTGTTGGTCCCTGAATTCTACCAAAATACGCCCACTGATTTGTCCTTCCTTTGATGGCAGGAGGGAGTGCATATAAGAACAAGGGGTCGGTCTATCAACACCAGAGTCGTATCCTCCTTAGAGGGGGAGGAGCAGTTTAGATGGGGGCCTGGGAGGTTTCTGTAGTAGGTGAGGTTGGCATATACGGCCCAAGGTATATCCTATACAAAAGGACTCAAGGAACACACAGCATGCAGCGGCTACTAAAGATGACCAGATGAAGATAATTAGACCTGTACCCAGCCTCGGTGTAGGCTAGAGGTTGGAACACAGACACACGAGAGATCGCTGGGCTCCAGAATTGTCAGCGTCTGAATGGAAGAAGGCCTGTGAACAAGTTCAAAATGCACCTATCCCCAAACACTAGATCTAAACTGGTACAGTGTCAAGACCTGCATAGGACATACCATACCCTAATAGAAATCGACTCTGAGTGCGAATTGCGCCTTATGTTTTTTCACCTCACCTAGACCTGTCTGCACTTGGAAAGATTTTGGAGGGAGGTAATGGGGATATTGGGAAATCTTACTGGTATTTGCCTAGATAATTCCATAAAGGTATGTTTGCTTTGAATATTCTTAAAATGAAAACTGGTACAATGGCACTCCGAAGAGTGGGCCAGGGGAGGGTGCTGGCAAAATGCAGAATGGGATCCTTTGAGCGTCTCCCAATGCACCGGAAGTGACTACATGGAAAAAGGTCTTCATTGAGTGGGCCCTTGCCGATATATTAAAATCAATGCACAGATGAAAAACATACAGAGAACCTTGCAGTATGGAGTGAAATGTTAACCAGATGCATGGATCCCTCAAACAACAGGCCACCTTGAAAGGTGATAGGGGTGTTTCAGTGATTGGAAATTCCCAGTGGGTGGAAGTACTGCTGAGACTAAGATGACAGGTGGGAAATGGAGCAATGTTGACCAGTTCTGGTGGCGCTATGTTATGTTTGTTACAAGCTATGGAGTCTGAACTATCCTTGTATTGTAGTCTTGTATTTAACAAAACTTTAATAAACAGAGTTTCAAAAACAAGGGTGTGTCGAGTTTAGGGATCAGGGATGGGGGCAGTTTAGGTGTCTTGAGGGGATTTTAAGAGTCAGGGATGGATGGTGTCTAGGGGTTGTGAGGGGTCAGCAGATTAAAAGCATCCATATATATTGTTTGACAATGTGAACGACATAAATCACTGAAATCAATACGACTAATAACCATTGCATTTACACCTTAGAAAATAAATAAGCATCAAGAAACACATTTTCAAAAAAGATATTCAATGAATTGACTTCTGTGAAATAGTAAATGCCATTCATTCTGAAAATGTCCATTAAACCGTATAAGTACATTGGTTTCTCACTTATGATATTCCATGAAAACGTTTTTCTAGTCATTGGGCCTGACACTACCCTGGCTGCCACAATAAACACTAACCTGACCTTTTGGGTGAGGGATACCACGGGTGCCATCCAATTCCACCAATCAGAGAAGCACAACACCTTGTGCCAAAAAACATTCTGATAGACTACTGTAACTGCAGAGTACTGTCAAATCTTCTGTAAATGGAATAGCTAATTTCTCTCTCTAGTTCGACTGAAAAACAGCCTAGGTGAAACTAACAATGGTTAATATTTGGGATGTATTATTAGATTGTATTTTATTATCTTATGAAAACTTTATCTGGGTGATTGGATATTCAAACTAATAAATTTATAAAAGAATGGTATAAAAACGTACTGTGTCAATTATAATTGCATATCCCATTTACACCTTAACTTGAGCATTTTTGGTAAAAAAAAATGAAATGTAAAGGCGATAATTTTAGTTTGTACCAAAACAAAGAATGAATTTGCTTTTATTCAACATTCTTTCTAAAGACTGCTTTTAGCCTTATCAAATTAATAGAGAGTTGTAGGTCAGAAAATACTAGAATAAAAACATTTTATGTTTTTGAAGAACTGAGTGGCGTTTATCACACTAAGGGCCCAATTACCATGCTGGCAGGAAGGGCTCTGACCGTTGGTCGGAGCCCTCCTGACCGCATTGTAATCTGCTATTCGGATTCCCTTCTGACCAAGCCATTTTGATGGGTTCGGTCGGAAGGGAATATGATTCGGTTTACCGAATGAGAGCCCATCCGAAAACCTTCCAGTAATCCCTTGGCCGGCTCTTTCCGGATTTCAGCAGCAGTCTCTCACTGCCAATTGTGCTGACCTTTCCAGCACAGAAAGGCATTCGGAAACAGCTTTGGGGCCCACAGCAGGGCCCCCATGGGTGCAATGCCACTGAATGGCGGCCTAGGGGGCATCTAAGGTGCCCCCCCTGTTGATTTCTGCACCCAGTGCCTGCCATGGGGTGCAGTTATGAACTGCACCTCTGCTCTTTTCAATGAGAGCATGCATTCCATTCGGAATGCATGCTTTCATTGAAAAGAATAGGCATGCGACCGAACAGGGTCCGATTGCATCCTAATTCCAGGTCTGGAACCCATGATAGGAGGCCATTCGGTTCCAGTTCCTCACCAATGTCGGACAGACTCTGGTCCGTCCAACATTGGAATGGAGCCCTTAGGGTTGTTGTCATGCTCTTGGTAAAAGTCTGTAAATAATGTATTGTGTTGTCTGTGAAGAATTACAAAACAATGTTGGAAGACAGGAGAAGTTGTGACATGACACAATATATATAAGTCTTTTCTAAAGGCTCCTTGTAAATCCTCGTTTATGCATATTTTATTCCATGTGGTCAAATTACCACTGCTCCTTAAGTTTGCCACCTCATCCATGACATTCACCTTTCAGTGGATGTCTTCAAATCAGGATGCTCAATCTCATATTCTGGCAATTATTTTATGATAAACCACTTGTTTCTGGCAGTAAAGCTAAAAAGACAATGGTATGTCCTAATCACAAATGTATTTTTTTTCAGGTCTTGGGTCCCACTGTTGGAGTGGTGGCCACCTGCAAAGGAGCGGAGATTGCCTTGGCCATGGCGACATTCCTAAAACAGGTGGGAGCCACGATCTGCATCAATGGTACCAACAACATCAATGGCACGACACTACACTACCAAGACCTCTGCATTAAAGGTCCTGCTTATAGGGTGGAGCTTACTCACATCACTGATTCTGGGGCGGTGGATGTGCATGATATTTTTGTGGATCCCAGGGCACCAGAGCATCAGGACAGTCAGCTCCCCGTGGAGTGAGCCTTGGGTCCGATACTTTTCATCGTGGCTGGTGACGACAGAAACTACAACAGCAAACTGTACGCGGATGAGGCGCTGGTGCGGCTGAAGAAGAACGGGAAGACGAATGGTCACCTCCTGTTCTACCCAGGTGCTGGACACCTTATTGAGCCTCCAGGGTCTCCCCTTTGCAGAATATCCCACTTATCCAATTTTCCCAAGCCGGTGGTGTGGGGAGGAGAGTTGGAAGCCCATGGCAGGGCACAGGAACATTCCTGGAAGGAGATACAACGCTTTCTCCATCACCACTTAGGATACCCAACTTATAGCAAGCTGTGAAAGCCTGTATATCTTTGAAGAGAAATAAAAAATAAAAATTTGTAAGAGCATGATCTATTTCCTGGATCTTATAAAACACACAAAAACCAACAAAACAATAAAAAATTTTCTTCACCACTGAAAACCATTTCAGACGTGCGGTATGAATTTTGCTTCTGTAACTGAGGGATGCATAAATGCACTAAGTATGGAAATTCATGAAACATGTTTGTGTCACTGTACCTGAACATGCACATGTGCAAAAGTCCAAGTTACACACTTGTGCAACAAAATGGGGTTAGATGTGGTTACGGCTTGGACAATTGTGACGCATTCCTTGTCCACTAAAGGATGTGAAGCAGTTAGATGCCTATACATACCGCTTCTAGTTGCACTAATCCAATCTTAGTTAAAGTATTAAGTGGAAGTCCCCAGGGGTGACTTCTTGCTTCAGTGTATTCAATTGTGCCAGGACGATTCTTAACTGTTGTCGAGCACAAGCACATCTGCAGGTGAGTGTTAAACACCTTCCAAAGGCCTTAGACTAAGTTATCAGAAATATGGGTGCATCACTGAATTGCCAGAAGGCACCATCCACTTTCAGATCCAGCAGGAAGCTTTTTGTGCAACCTTGGGCAAAAGTCCTCTCTGGATTACATGCTTGAGTATGATGACGGAAGATAGTCATAGGATAGCCGTATGCATATTTTCACATCCATACATTATACAAATATGTTTGTCCTCCGTAAAAAACGTGTGATGTTTTGATTCCTTCTTTGAAACATCTAAGTCAACTGAACACCTTCTCCTGGTATTTAGCGACTGAATGACTAAATGCAGATAAGGGTCTTCTTTTCATATCAAATATTATCCCCAGCCACATCAATCAATCAATCAATCAATCAATTAATCAAGCAGTACTAGTATAGCGCAGCTTATCACTTGTGAGGGAAACATCCTTAACAACGCGGTCAGTACACCGCAATACTGTTACATCACAGTCATTACAACGACCGCGATGTAACCACGCTATGCCATTACAACGCAAGTCTTTACATCGACTTGCGCTAAATGGCGTGCTAATATTAAAAATAGTGTAGTTTACTATCCCAACACCTTCCCTACTGATAAGTGGACTGGAGTTGGAATAGTAAATTACACTTTTCTAATGTTAGCACGCCACCTAACGCAAGTCGATGTAAAGACTTGCCTTGTAAAGGCATAGCGTGGTAACATTGCAGTCGTAACAAATGCGATGTAACAGAACGCGTTGTAATAACACGTGTTGTAACATCATACAACTACTCGTGAAGGTATCCAGGTGCTGGGCTGTGGGTCTCAGTCAATGAGCCCGGGCCTTGAGTCTCTTCCTGAAATCTGTCAATGAGGATGATTTTCGAAGGTGGATTGTAATGGCGTTCCAGAACTTGGTAGCAAGGTGGGAGAAGGATCGTCCTCCGGTGCGGCAGATGCATGGTGTTTGTGCAAGGGTGAGGTGAAGCGGAGCGGAGGTTTGTGGTTGGTTGGTGGATCTTCAGTGGTGGTTCATGTATGCCGGTCATTGGTCTGGAGGGCTTTGTAGGCATGGGTCAAAAGCTTGAATTGGCATTTTTTTCTGGATGGGGAGCCAGTGAAGGTCTCTCAGGTGCTGCGTGATGTGTATGCTTTTAGGCAGGTTGAGGATCCGCCTGGAGTATTCTCATGAGCCACATGCCCAGGAAAGTGTGGCTAGGAACCACCGTGCCTATGTATTGTACTTGCTCCCCTTCCCTCTGATTGAAACACCAGCCATAGGCTGATGTTTGCACACAGATGTGGCAGGTCATCAACGTATCCATCAGTACCACCCCAACCCTGCTCTAATGTATGAAAGATCTACTTCCACCTACAGAGCCCGCTGCTTCTCCCATCACTCGTTGGCTGAATGTTTGCCTTTGACCCTGAGACTTTCGGTTCAGTTTACGCTGAATAACTGCCACAAACGTACACACATATGTAAATACTGATCAGATCCATTTCACCCGCATCTCATTCAGAAGAGCCATCAAGACTTTCCTCAACCCCAAATCAGTAAGCGAATAAGCTGCTTCCTTCTCTTCAGTGAGGTGTAAGGAAAGGTGTGCATTCATGATGTAACTGATGGCTCACAGATTACAACATTATATCAAGCATCCATGACTTAGGCAAGTGAGTGACATCACAGGCAATGTGTGTAAGTGTGAGTCAAGCATCAATAACCTGAAAAATACTTGCAAAAAATCCCTTAAAATCCCGTTTAATATTGGTTCTTGCATTAGTTTGCTGCTAGTATGACTCCTATGTCTGCTCATTCCCTTTCCATGGTCAGTTGCTCTCTAGTCCAAACCCTGGCTGCCTGAAGGCAGCTTCATGTATCCACATTAAGCTTCACGCATGCTAACAGTTTCTGACATGCTTGTGAGCAACTGAATAAATAGGATATTTCTTCCCTATCTTTCCCTACCGTACACTGATGTCAGTATATGTATGCGTTGGGAAAGATGCAGGGTGCAGCTGTGGTGAAAACACACCACCCAACTCATGTGAAGTATAATAGTAGATACAGGAGAGGTGTGTTTTCATGTTCCATTGGGTGCCAAATAAGAACCATGGCCGCATCAGAATTTTAAACTATTCTGTAGAGGTGACTTCTGCATGTGTAAGAATCCCACGGGAAGAGCTAAGAGTTAGCACGAATAGGCCACTGTGCTTACAACGAACGTCATTTTGAAGCAGCAGGGCTCTGCCTTCGTGTCTTTTGGCCTGCTAAAGAGCAGTATTGTTCTTGCCTATGTTGTCGTAGGTGTACTACAAAATAGTTAGCTCCATGTTGAGGCTGAAACATTTTGAACTGTTTCCAAGCCTGACAGGGCACACAGGTGTTGATTCAGAGACCAAAGGCAAGTGATAATGTGGAGTCTGTTTTAAAATTGTAGTGTGTAATGTATTAGAAATCAAGCATATGCTAACAAAAGCCAACTTCATGCTTTCTTCCATTTTTAATGTGACATTGTAATACTCTATGTGATCCCTGCCGCAGTTATTTTCCTTGCTGTAATAAAGAATTATGGGCTTACACTGAAAGGCTGAGGCTTTCACACTCACGCTGAACGTGACATAACTCATTAAGGACAACCTGGCTTCCAAGACTGCGTCACATACTATGTATCCAGTCATGTTACCTGAAAGGACTCTGTAGTGTCCGTCTTGGTATAGAAACACACGGACAACGAGTGGATGATTAAGACCTTTTTTATTGTCGTCCTTCTCCTTCCTGGGCTAACGGCGAACTGCCGTCCCTAGCCCCAGCTCCTCCCTTTCCGCCCGCCCTTGTCCCACCTCGGGCATGACCAAGTGCCTTGCTACTGTGGTCATCATTACAGACTCTGAACCAAACAAAGTCGTATTATGAGAAAATCTTTGAATGTATTTTGTAGTATGTTTTTTCTCGCTCCTTCCCCATTGGTGCCTATCCTGGGAACATTGTTCTTGTATTATGGACTGTGTCTTTCATTCTTATTGATAAGGTCACAGCTTTATTTTAATGTGCTAGAGTCAATGAAATAGAGACAGGTCCAGTCAGGGAGCACCAAAGTCCGTACAGGAACTACACGTCTCCCGGTCCAAGTAAACATTGCGTGCTGACAATAGCCAAAGTTATGATTATGAATTGTAATAAATGAAACAGTTCACTTTCTTTCATAGCTCTGTGTATACCAAATTAAAAAGCCTACAGAAATAGTTAAAATAAAAAATATAGACGCCTGTGGTAGGAAAGGTGTAGACATAAGGAGTAGCCAGTGAGACAAGTGGCACTACGACTAGGACCTGCACATCTGGAGAGATGAACCAGCCTCTGCCAGAAGGAATAAGTGCAACACACACTAAAGCTCACTCACCCAACATCACCGGAGTAGTGTGTGAGGGAGTAGGTGAGCCAAGTGGGAAAGGCCGAAGTTTTTGGGGTCTTACGCATGGACCTGGCGTGGAGTCATTTTTTGCCCCTTACAAACAAAAGGGAGACCTTTCTTTTCTTAGCTGCCACCTTGTTACCTTGCTATTCACACAACTTGGAGACTTTCCATTGCCGCTCTTACCGCCCTGCAGGCAGTCGGCTTTGCGGGACGCTCTTGTGCTGCCACTCAAGTTGGGAACTGCCTGACATCACCCTGGGAGAGGAATACAACCCCGAGGGAGTTAAGGGGAGGCGTGGTCTCCGTGCATAAAGCGCTGCCTCGCCACATGTGACACGGGACGACGCCCGTACGAATTCCTGACCAAGGGCGGACCCGTCTGAGCCCATCAGAGACTGGCAGAGCCTGGGCTGGGCCACCCCCCTAACGTCCGTCTGTAAGCATTGTACTTGTCAGCCCTTGTTGTTGCTGATTTCAGGTTGCAGCTATAATGAACAAGCGCAAGGCGGGGGTGGGATTTGGAGTTGTGGGGACACTAAATGTGTTCCTTTCCAGGGCCAAATCAGCACTGATCCACAAGATCAAGCTGACCGAACGCAGACTGTCGCTGGAACCCCAATTACCTATGAGCAGTATAGAGCCATTGTCTCTTCTTGATTGAACTGCCACCAATGATGTATTCTCACTGTCTAGTCACATGTCATTGGCACTACCACATTCTCCACCCTCCAACTTGCGGAGCACAGCCCACACCTCAGAGACCCCTATGGTACACACGTGGAGCCAGAAGACTAGTTAGGTCCTTGGGGTGGAACCGCCTTCACAAAAAAGGAAAGCTCGAGGTCCCCCTAAGTCCAACCAGCAGGTATCTAGAGCTACCAGTCGTAAGGTGGGTGAAAATGGGAGCGAAGGTAGCTTAAAGACCAATACTGTTCCCAACAATGCTTTTATAACCACTACCACCTCCGCAACAACTGTCCTATCATCATGCCCGTCTGACGCTGCATTCTGCACATGGATAGAAAACACACTCCTAGCCCTGATCAACCCGCTCCTAGACGAATTGATTCTGATAGAAGGAAGGTTGGCTAAAATAGAGCAGTGTATTTCTAGCAACCTGCTAACCAATCCCAATATGCGGCAGGGGGAAGGGACAGACCCTCAACTGGTGAGTTGAGCACACATCAGGGCACTCATACTGTACATTTCCCCATACCCCCAGCTGATGTAGCATCTGGGGCTAACCAATCCTTGCATCCCACTCATAGTGGTGTACCCCCTCCACCAGCTCAGACAGCGGGTCATTCATGTACTCGGGCTCCTGAGCAACGTGCTATTAGCAATTCTAATGTCCACACGTCTCTACATCTCCCTCTGGACTCGACACCCTACACAGTTGTTTTGGCCAATGTCCCAGTGATACCGTCTACTACGCAGGAACATTGATCTAGATTGAGGAACAAGACACTACATCTGTTGACGGACAGGACAGGTATAAAGCATGACCTCTTCCGCAATTTAAAAATGGCTCGAAGAGTACCATGGATTGGTGAATCACACAAGTCCCTGCCTGGGGACTGTGTGTTCCTAAGTTTTCGGTCTCCGGGTCTGGTTCAACATAATATGGACAGGGCAGGAAATCGACAAATCAAGAGGAATGATATTAACATCCTCCCCCAAGGCTTTTTCTACCAACCGCCTGCAGATAATAGGTGCAGTACATGGGCGTGGTATTAAAAGTGTATGGCAAACATAACTATTCAGTCCCTACACATAACCGTTTTGACACTTTTGCCTCCTTAGGGACATCAATTGACTTGGTTCTAATACCAGTCTATCCTCTACAGGCACACACGATTTAAGGCAAATTTGTGAGAACGTTTTAGAACCTAATTCTCCGAACATCATGGAACCCACTCCAAACTGGAACACTAAACAGGTAGGCGCAGGATACGTGGGAGGCATTAACACCTTGGGGGACAAAGGACAAGGCGGGGTGGACAGGAGTAGTGTAGCGACGGGGATCAACTTCCCACACCTCTCCTAGCAGTGTTTCTCATGCCCAATAGCGGATCTGGTCAGATGGATTTGGATAATGCCAACTCTCCCAACCCCTTGGTTACTCCCAACATTCCAAACCAAGTGCCAAATAAAGCAAACCTATCATTAGTCACCTGGAATATTGCTGGTCTTTCTTCTTAAACCTCCTCTCCCGAATGGTCAGCATTTATCGACAACCACGATATTTGGGCAATTCAGGAAACCTGGGCACTAGAACAAATTTATCACCCAGGCTTCCTTAATTTTTATAAACCGACCATGGGGGGTCAGAGGGGTAGACCCATAGGGGGACTCGTCTTCTGGGTCAGACAGCAAGCAGGCTACAAAGTGGAGGAAGTCCAGATCGACAGAAGGGATATGTTAGTCATCAGACTCCGGATGGGTAATGTTCGGGAAATATTGGTTATCAATGTCCACGCAAGAGGGACCCCAGGGGGTAGAGGTTCTAGTACAGTTGCGTTCTTAGATAGTTCCTTAGATCAGTACAGGGGATGCAGTAATTTAATAATAGTAAGGGATTTCAACTGCACTCTTAACCACGAGGATGGCAACCTCAGTATTGAGGAGGACGCACAATGGGACATTCTGTCCCTTGATCTCCTGCCTATAAAAAGATGGACTGAGTCTGCATTAAAGCTGAGAGGGCTATGCCTGGAACGGGGAGTAAGGGCTGTGAATGGGAGGTCTAAGTCAGAGAGGCGGGGCACTCATACTTTCAATAATGGGTTGAGAAGCAGCCGTATTGATTATATTTTTCTTAATTTGGAGTTCTGGTACATGGTAGTACAGGAATGGATCGAAAGTGACCACAATCCCCTAGTACTATCACAGCAGGTTTCAGGTCTTCCCATATACAATTATCAGGAAACTTTGAAGGGAACTGTAGAAGTTAAGCTCACCAACGACTGCAGGAGAGTCAAATGGGCTAAGGTAATTGCCAATGAATGGCACCTATAAAAACTCAAAACTTTTTTTACTGAAAAGATAAAAAAATCAAGGAAAGAATACTGTCCAAAGGCAGACTCGTGGTACAATAAATCCTGCAGAGAGGCCTACAGGACACTACCACGAGCCATTAGATTAAAGAACATGTACGACATTAGAAAGGCAAGGGCTGGGCACAAGCTAACCTTAACGCGGGCCAAAAGAGTCTGTGACGAAAACCATTGGCAAGATCTGCTTAGGGCCAGTAAGGAAAAAAATATGGCCAACTTTTGGCATCTTGTCAAACAGAGCAGTGGCGTACCAAACCAAGCCCCTGGCAATCATGTCGCTCCCAAGCTATGGACCTCACATTTTGAAGCTCAGTTTGCTGACAGTGATGATAGCATCGACCAATTCATTACGCCTAACCCTTCCGCCAACCTGCATTTTTCCAGGTCAGAGGTTCTAAATGCCCTCAAATGAATCCCGAAAGGCAGGGCTCCTGGCCTAGATTGTATACCAGCGGATCTGTTTGTGCACAATGGGGATAATTGGGTGACCTTTATTCAGCTACTGGCTAATGCCATAGCTAGTGGTTCCCCCATCCCGGAAACGAGGTCTGGAGCAGAGATCATCCGGATTTTTAAAAAGGGGGATCAATCTAAACCTGGGATCTAAAGGCCAATAAGCCTCATCGACTGCATTCAAAATATCATAGCTAGGCTGTTATTAGGTAGAATCCAGAAGTGGATGGATGAAACAGAGATTATTTCACCATTACAGGCGGGTTTCGGCCACATACTGGCACTACAGACCAGGTGTTTAGGTTGATGATTATTTACTGGTAGGTGGTCATTGTAGAAGGGGGTACACTATACGCAGCTTTTATCAATCTTAAATCGGCATTTGATTTGGTGCCCGCGCCAAAATGTGGTGAGCTTTTACGGATATGGGGATGCCGTTGGAAATATTGGCTATCCTAATCACCCTCCACGATTCCAATTTTGCTCAGGTTCGCTGGGAAATAAATGGGGACGTCACAGACAAGTTCCCTATTTCCAAGGGGGTTCGCCAGGGGTGTGTTCTCGCACCTACCCTGTTTTCTCTATTCATTAACAGGGTCGTCCAGTATTACTGTACCCCACAGATCCCCTAGCCTGGCAAGCATGGAGATACCACTACTAATGAATGCGGACAACACTCTGACACTTTCCAAGACCCAGAGGGGCTGCAGTCAGCACTTATTAGGTTTAAGGTGTTCTGCCGCGATCATGACCTTGTGGTAAATGTGGAGAAGAGCCAAGTTTATGGTTCTCCACAATCGTAAAGTCATCAAAGGGAGTGTTTTTATGAATAAAGTCCAACTAGAAGAGACTGAAGTTTTCACGTACCTGGGAATCATGTTAGGAAGAAAACTAAATTGGACAACCCAGATTGATATGATGGCTCTTAAACACGCCCAACTGACAGGAGTACTTATGAAGGAACAGAGACTTTCCAATGCTAAGCCTGTGGTCCCTGTTATACAGATATATAAAACTAAAATCAGCACCTTGGTATTATACGGGGCGGAGCTGTGGGGCTTTGAGGAACTAGCACCCTTGACTGCAGCCCAAAATAAATTTGTGAGAGCCTAATTAGGTCTCCCACAATCAACACCTTTGTTGCCTCTTTATCTAGATTTGGGCTGCCATAAAATCAAGGATATATCTCACTACAGACCTGTGGCATATTGGTTAATCATGAACTGTCCCTGTACGCCCAGGCACTTCTTGAAACCAGGGGGGCTGATAGTTCATGTAAGAACACCTGGTTAAGAAGGTTCAAGATACCTTGAGTGATATGGGGATGAGTAGCTTTTGAGAGAATCCCACAGGTAACCTTTTTCTTTCAAACAAAGAGTTTAAGACTGCCTACTGGAATATGATTATGTTGAAGCGATTCTCATCTCCAAGGAGGCATACGCAGACGAGGGAATTTCTGGAGCATAAACAAGAGTACAAGTATGAATGCTAATGGGATTTAATTACTGTACCTAACGATAGGAAATTGTACCATCAGTTTAGAGTGGGTTCCCTCCCAATTAAATCCTTCACTTGTAAATGGCACTCTTTGAAAGAAGAAAAATGCACTGTATGTCCATTAAAGAAGGAAACAATAGCACATGTTCTGTTTGTTTGCCCCCCTTACAAGCTTCCCAGATACAGATGGCCCAAACCAATCTGTTCTAATCTAGGCGCAAGGTCGGGCATAGAGGCGCTAAGGATCCTAAAGTCAGACACATGTGAGCCTATAGCGATTGCCGTTGCTAAATGTTTGGGATGGATGTGGTTCATTCGAGCAAAAATGACGGGGGCACCATGGTCGTCACAATTTTTATTAATAGCTTTAGTAATCACGAGTTTATATTCACTTACTCTTATTTGCTCATGTATATGAATTCCCCTCTCTAACTATAGAGCTAGTGTTGTAGTTCTCCAAATCGCGAAAGCCCCCTTAGGGGGCACACTAATGGTTTATGGAAATTGATATTTATCTTGCTTGACTAGTTTTAATGCTGTTTTATTCTTGTGATCTATTTTGCTACAAGTTTTAATATGGTTGTATCAAATGGTTTTATATGAACTTGTTAGATTATTAATTATTGGTGTGCGGTGTCTTTAATGATTTTGATAATCAAAATAAAGACCAATTGACTGACTGACTGGGAAAACTGTAACAAACTCAGGTGGGTGTCGCTTCGGGGATTGTGGCATTCTTTGTAACCTTTAAAATGCTTAAAGTGTAAAGCGCCTGTAACTCTCACAACCCTTCCATATTTAATAAGGAGTGCAAGACTCACTATGCAGCCCAAATTGCACGCCAACGTGTTAAATCTGAAATTTCCCAGCTTGGACACTGTTTAGGGTCAGTTTTATATGGTTGCAGCATTGCATTTTCCTGCATCTAAAGGATAAATGTTTCAATTACATAATGCTAATTTCATTTCTCTGTATCCAATCTTCATAGTTGCAAACATTAACATCTATGAAATAAGTCCACCTCTCCAGGTAGGTACTCCATATTAAAATGGTCAGCTCATCCCTCACCTTTCAATAGTGGTAAAGAAGGACCATCTACAAGAAGGCATCCTGTAATGTCCCCAAGCTCCCAGATGGCCAGACCCATCAAATGAAAGGGGAGGAATGAAGAGTAGTACATATTGTAGCGAGGAAGACTACATTTGCATTAATTATACCTTTGCCCCTCTCCTGAGATGGGCCAACAAGCCAAAATCCCAGCCATAAAAAAGTAAGCAGTTGTTGAAATAAAGCCCTACCTGTGCAAGGGTTACAATACAGTTCCCCAACACAAGGAACTCCAGCTGAACAATGCACCGTCACAAAGAAACATGCATCCAACTTTGCCAGATCCAATCTTCTAAAATTTAAGACAAGAATCTAACAACATCTAAAAAAATAATTCATCCAACCATCCTACTGGTCCCTTAGCAGAGGCATCCTGAGCTACAGTCTATGAAACGGGCATGGCCTTAAGTATCGTATTATGCCCAATTGGTAACAAACAATGACACCTGGTGGACAAACACATCTCCTAAAACAAAACTAAATATGCCAATGGGATTCATTCTAGCTTGAACCATCTCAAATGAGGTACACCGAAAGACAGACTATCATACATCCACACTATACATCCACTCTCTGGACCCAGCAAGAAGTAATTGGAGCATGCTACAGTGTCAAAGTATATGAGAGTATACCTTTATAAGATAAGGTAAAAAGAGGCTGCAATAGTGAGACTTCTCATATAACTGAATCAATAGCAGAGGCTAGCCCTTATCGCAGCGAACCGTGAGCCCCCGACCTTGACTCAGATCTAATATTTATCCATAAAGAGTAAATTAGTTATTATTGGGATGTAATGACAGAAAAAAATGCATACAGTTCATATAATGAAAATAAAAGTAGTTTATTTCGAATCATTAATTGGGTGAAACAGAAATCAGTATATATAAAGTTACTTCTGAGAGTATGATTAATTTGCCATCACGTAGTACATTTCTCGCTCCAGTGAGCCACAAAATAATTGACACTTTTGAAAACCTAGTAAAACAAGTAATCATGTCAAACTTCGAAACACTGCAACCTGACCGTGAAAGACAGAAGCATCCTGAAGAAACTTGCCAACAATCAGTCCATAACTTGTCAAAACGCCGACAAAGGTGGCGCCTTAGTTATCATGGACAGTTCATACTAACTAGAACAAGTATTGCTCCATGTTTCCGACACCAATACTTTTGCTAAATAGGATTACATTCCTACTAATGAATTTGCATCGCTACTGTTGAAAGTTGTACAGAAAGCATTTGACGAAGGTTTCATTACAGACAGAGTTAAAAGATACTTGATACAGGAGAATCCCAGGTCACCATCATTATACATGCTACCTAAAATTCATAAAAATCTACAAAAGCCTCCATTCAGACCTATCATTTCCACCAAAGGCAGTATCCTTGAACCAATCGGAAAGTTCATTGACAAACATCTACAACCTTTTGTTACCAATATTCCATCATACATTCGAGACACCACGCCATTCAAACCAATCCAGAAGATAGCTCTGTATAGTTGACGTGAAATCACTGTACACTTCAATTCCCCATAACCTCGACATAGAAGACATTGAGCGAGTTTTACTTGATTCCAACATGGAACCCAAACTGCAAATCCTGTTGATGGAGCTGCTCATGTCCACACTGTATTAGAGTTATTTCAAATGGAATGAAAACTGGTATCTACAGTTAAGCGGCACTTCCATGGGCAATTGTGCAGCTCCAGTCTACGCCAACCTGTTTGTGCACTACTTTAAACAACAACACATCTTGAATAAACTCATGTGGCTAGAACATGGAAAGATTTTTCTCCTCTCCATTGATGAAATTTTTATACTGTGGTCAGGAACAGCCAACACTCATGCAATTTCTAGAACAACTTAATGATATTGAAGACTGCATACAATTCACATGGGAATACAATCAATGTTCAATCAATTTCTAAGCATGGGCGAAATTTTCGAAATCGCTGATTTTTTTGCGATTTGCCCTGGAAAACTTTCTACTGGCTAATCCAGTAAGTGCTCCCTCTTTGGGTAAATGTATAGTTCTTTTACTACACTGCAGCTGCGTAAAGGGCCAGAAGACGTGTCTCCAGTGACCATGTGTGCCTGTAACACAGGCACAGGCACACATGTTCACTGGAGACACATCTTCTGGCCCTTTATGCAGCTACAGTGTAGTAAAAGCACTATGGGGCAGATTTATAAGCCGCTTGCGCCTCTTTTGCACTGTAGTTGCGTCACTTTTGTGACGCAGCGGCAGCACAAAAGATGCGCCATGGTGCTGGGTATTAACAACGTGACACATCTGAGAGATGTGTCACATTGTAAAGCCCTGCGCCATCAGGAGGCGCTACGGCGCAGGGGAGGGCGTTCCTGCGCAGGAACACCCCCTAAAAGTGGCTGAGTGAAATTTACAAGACGTCACTCAGTCACTTTTAGGCCAATGCCGCGTCAAAACCCTGCGCCTGCTTGAAGCAGGCGCAAGGCTTGACGCAGCATTGGGGAGATAGGGCCCCCCAGAGCATTGCTGGAGCTGCGTCCAGCTATGCTGAGAGATGCGTCACGTTGTAAAGCCCTGCGCCATCAGGAGGCGTTCCGGCGCAGGGGAGGGCGTTCCTGCGCAGGAACGCCTCCTAAGAGTGGCTTAGTGAAATCTACAAGATTTCACTCAGTAACTTTTAGGCCAATGCTGCGTCAAAACCCTGCGCCTGCTTGAAGCAGGCGCAAGGCTTGACGAAGCATTGGGGAGATAGGGCCCCCTAGAGCATTGCTGGAGCTGCATCGCGCTTGCGACGCAGCTCCAGCAATGCGCTGCTTTTACGGCACAGATGTGTGACGCATCTATGTTGTTTTTGCCACATGGTGCGCCGCATTGTAAATGCGGCGAACCATGGGTGGCGGAGCTGCGGCGCACAATAACTGGCGCATCCCTGGGGATGCGCCAGTTATTGTAAATCTGCCCCTATACATTTAGCCACGAGGGAGCACTTACTGATTAGACAGTAGAAAGTACTCCAGTTGAGTAGAGGTATTGCACAAAACGGTGGCATCTTCGTGGACAAACACGCAGGGCGGGATTCATTCTGCCCCCTGTTAGACTCGTTTTTTGTGCCCTTCTGCCCTCTGTTAGACTCGTTTTTCCCTTGTTTTTCTGCCCGTCTGCTCTCTGTTAGACTCGTTTTTCCCTTGTTTTTCTGCCCTTCTGCCCCCAGTTAGACTCATTATTTGTGCCCTTCTGCCCTCTGTTAGACTCATTTTTCCCTTGTTTTTCTGCCCTTTTGCCCTCTATTAGACTCGTTTTTTGTGCCTTTCTGCCCTCTGTTATTCCCTTGTTTTTCTGCCCTTCTGCCCTCTGTTAGACTCGTTTTTTGTGCCCTTCTGCCCCCTGTTAGACTCGTTTTTGTGCCTTTCTGCCCCCTTTTAGACTCGTTGTTTGTGCCCTTCTGCCCTTTGTTAGACTGCTTTTTGTGCCTTTCTGCCCTCTGCATCACCACATCATCACTCAGCACCACCACAGCACCACTGAGCACAACCACAGCATCACTCAGCACCACCACATTATCACTCAGCACCACCACAGCACCACTCAGCACCACCACAGCATCACTCAGCACCACCACAGCATCACTCAGCACCACTCAGCACCACCACAGCGTCACTCAGCACCACCACAGCACCACTCAGCACCACCACAACACCACTCAGCGCCACCACAGCATCACTCAGCGCCACCACAGCATCACTCAGCGCCACCACATTATCACTGAGCACCACCACATTATCACTCAGCACCACCACAGCACCACTGAGCACCACCACAGCATCACTCAGCACCACCACGTTATCACTCAGCACCACCACAGCACCACTCAGCACCACCACAGCATCACTCAGCACCACCACAGCATCACTCAGCACCACCACAGCACCACTCAGCACCACCACAGCGTCACTCAGCACCACCACAGCACCACTCAGCACCACCACAACACCACTCAGCGCCACCACAGCATCACTCAACGCCACCATAGCATCACTCAGCGCCACCACATTATCACTCAGTACCACCACAGCACCACTCAGCACCACCACAGCATCACTCAGCACCACAACAGCATCACTCAGCACCACCACAGCACCACTCAGCACCACCACAGCACCACCCAGCGCCACCATAGCATCACTCAGCACCACCGCAGATTCCGCAAGCGGAACGAATTTTCAGCCCATGCTTATCAATTTCCTGGATGTTAGAGTACTTTTAGAGCATGGCAAATTTTCCACCACCCTATTCCGCAAAGAGACAGACCGTAACAGTATTCTACATTACACCAGTTTCCACAGACCAGGCCTTAAGAATAATTTACCCTTCTCTCAATTCCTGAGAGTAAAACGGATTGTATCAGAACCATCAGAATGTTCCAAACAAATTGATGACATGTCCACAAGATTTAACCCCTTCGATGCTGATGACGGAGCGGTTCCGTCATCAGCATCGGTTGGGCTGTGCCGATGACGGAAACGTTCCGTCATCAGTACAGCCCTGGGGGGGAGCGCTGGCGCTCCCCCCCTGGGGCATCGATCCTGGTCTTTTAAGCAGGGGTGGCAGCGGAAGACTTTCCGCTGCCACCCCCTGGCCCCCCACGCTTCCTGGTGACGTCAGCGCGCACATCATCAGTAAGCGCTGGACGCGCTGGAATCCATTTCATTCCAGCTCGTCCAGGAGACAGGTTCGTGTTTGCTGCTCCGGTGGGGCGGGGGTCAGTTTTTTGGTGCCTTGAGGCATCGGGGGGGGGAGGAAAGTGTGTTTCCTCTCCCCTGATGTCCCAATGCAGGGCATTCCTGGTGCACGATCGCGCACAGCGTCGAGATCATGCACCAGGAATGCCCCACTAGACACCAGGGATTGTTAGTTTTGCCGCAATTGTGTTTAGGAAGCGACCCCTTGGGCAAGGGTCGCTTCCTTTTTGGGCCAAATAATTTTTCAGACTTTTCTGCCCCCCCTGGGGCAGATAAGCCATTTTTTTGGCCGATCTGCACCCAGGGGGGGGCAGAAAATCCCACTAGACACCAGGGAATGCATTTAATTTATAAAGGAAGCGACCCCTTGGGGAAGGATCGCTTCCTCGTGGCCCTTATTTATTTTTAGACTTTTCTGCCCCCCCCCTTGGGGCAGATCGGTCGTTTTTTGGGCCGATCTGCACCCAGGGCGGCAGAAAAGCCCACTAGACACCAGGGATTTGATTATAATTATAAAGGAAGCGACCCCTTGGGGAAAGGTCGCTTCCTAGTGGCCCATAATTTTTTTTAGACTTGTCTGCAGCCGTTTTTTGGGCCGCATCTGGACCCAGGGGGGGGGCAGAAAAGCCCACTAGACACCAGGGATTTTATTATATTTATAAAGGAAGCGACCCCTTGGGCAAGGGTCGCTTCCAGGGGGCATTATAAATATTGTAGACTGTTCTGCCCCCCCCCCTAGGGGCAGATCGGCTGTTTTTTTTACTGTTTCTGGACCCAGGGGGGGGATAGAAAAGCCCACTAAACTTCAGGTTTTTTTTTTTATAGGGAGCGACCCCTTGGCCAAGGTTTGCTCCCTTGGGCCCATTTGTTTTCAAAAGTATGTTCTGCCGTGTCTTTATTTGGCCTCTCTGCCCTCCGTAGGGTTGCTTCCAGGGGGCCCACATTTATAATGATTTATATTCTGCCCCCCATGGGGACAGACACCCCATTTGTGACATACCCTGTGACATAGCCTGTTGTAATGTGTGTTGTTTTTGTTTCTTCTAATGTGTATTGTTTTATTTTCTCTTTAGATTGTTGCAGTGTGCGGTTCCGTTACTGGTGGTTCTGTTGTTCTGCTGTTTGTGTAGTGGCATGTGTTTGGTAAGAGTCCTTTTTTTGTTCAATTGTAATGTAATTGTTTATTTTGCAAAGTGTGTAGTAATACGAGTATGTTTGGTTTCTGTTTTTTGTGATTGTAAAACATGCTTTGCATTTGTTTTTGATGTGTACTTCTGTAGATGTAAGTTTTTGTTTCTTCTTTCTAGTGGGATACCGTTGCCTATTTGCTGTGTCTTTGCAGAGTAGGTGGTGGTGAGTGTAGTTGTCTCTTGTAAGTGAATTGTATATTTTTTCTAAATATAGATATTTGTGAGAAAGGCTTACATTTTTTAACTTACTTTGCACAGTGTTGGGGTTGTTGAGTTGTTTGTGCAGACTCCTTTATTTGTAAGGATAATGGCTAGCTGCCGGATTACCGCTCAGCAAGTTGTTGGAATGCTTTTTGATTCTTCCTCTGACCATGGTGCTGATAGTGACTCTGATTCTGAGGCAGAGGTGGGAGGTGAAGATTCTGGTAGTGAGTTTTCTCTGCGCATGGCATCGTCTGATGATGAAGATACCCTGAGTGCTGATGAAGCTATTTTTGGTGTGGATGAAGTGCCTGTGGTAGAGGAGGACATTGATGTGCCGATAGTTCGGCAAGAGGCATCTGTGGTGCAGCGTGGGGCTGCTAGACTTCACGTTGGTGTAATGCGGCAAGAGGCAGCTGGGCGGCAGCCTGGGGCTGCTAGACTTCCAGTTGGTGTAGCAAGACAAGAGGCAGCTGGGCGGCAGCCTGAGGATGCAAGACTTGTCAATGAAAGTTCTGACCTCTGGGTTGCCCCAGGCATGGTGCAGCCGGCATTGCTTGAATTTACTGGTGTTCCAGGGTGTAACTTTTTGCCAATTGATTTTTTCAAGTTGTTTATGGATGATGTGTTTTTGGCAGAGATTGTAAAGCAGACTAATTTGTATGCAGAACAGTTTTTGAGGGAGAACAGTGCCAGCCTTAAGCCCCACTTTCGAGCTACCCGGTGGACTCCCACAAATTTGGAGGAGATGAAAAAGTTTTTGGCTTTAACTTTTTTGATGGGCTTGCTTAGGAAACCATCAATGGCTTCATATAGGTCTACTAGTCCCTTGATGGCAACAGCTATATTTCCGGCAGTCATGAGGCGTGATAGGTATTGGCTTCTGCTTCGGATGATGCATTTTGTTGACAATGGATGCTTTGCCACGAGATTACCCTGATTGTGACCGTCTTTTCAAGATTCGGCCTGTCCTTGATCATTTTGTTGATCGATTTTCTGAGATATTTTATCCTGGGAAAGAAATTGCAGTGGATGAGTCTTTGGTGTTGTTCAAGGGCCGCTTGGTATTTAGGCAATATATTCCTAGTAAGAGGGCACGCTATGGAATTAAGCTTTATATGCTGTGTGACAGTCAGACTGGCTATGTCTCTAATTTCAGGGTGTCTACCGGTAAGGAATCCAGGATTAACCCCCCTGGTTGTCCGTCCACTTTTGGAGTGACTGAGAAAATTGTGTGGGAACTTGGTAGAGGACATTTTAACAAAGGCCATCATTTATATGTAGATAACTTCTACACTGGTGTGCGGTTGTTCGGGGAATTGGCCAAAGTGGACACTGTTGCTTGTGGCACAATCCGCTGTAACCGTAAAGGTTTCCCGAAAGAACTTGTTTGTCAAAAGCTTGCTCGGGGACAGTGCAGTGCATTGCGTTGTGAGGAGATTTTAGCTGTGAAGTTTTCATACAGGAGAGATGTGTACATGTTGACTTCCATACATGATGAAAGCACAGAAGCGGTGACTGTTTGGGGTCAGGTTGCAGAAGTGCTCAAACCTGTGTGCATTATGGACTATAATAGGCACATGGGTGGTGTTGACAGAGTAGATCAGAGGTTGGAACCGTATGCTGCTCTTCGTAAGGCTTACATTTGGTACAAGAAGTTGGCTATCCATCTTTTCCACTTGACAACCTTTAATGCTTTTGTTGTGTTCATGCAATCTTGTCCTCAGTCAAAGATGACTTTTGTAAAGTTTCAGGAGTCTGTAATAGGCAGCCTTGTTTTAGTGGAACAGGCAAGTGTTCCTAGAGTTGTAGTGGTGGAGGATGTTGCCAGATTGAAAGATCGCCACTTTCCTGATCAAAATCCTCCTAGAACCACAAAAGACTTTCCCAGTCGGAGATGTAGAGTCTGTTGGCGAAGAGGTTTGCGGAAGAAGGTTCGTATGGACTGCCCCGACTGTCCTTCTAATCCCGGGCTGTGTGTGCCTGCTTGTTTTAGAAGTTACCACACGCAAAAGAAGTTTTGGGAGCATCCATGAGTGGTAAACTGAACAGTCTGGTCTCTATTCTTTAAAACATATTGTTCAGTTTCAAAGTTGGCATTTGTGTAGTGTATTTAGATTTAGTTGTTGTGTTAGTAGATTTGTATCAATTTGCAATTTGTTTCTGTTTTTTATTTGTATTTAAAAAAACTAAAGTATGATGTTGGTTTGCGTGTAGTGTCCATTGTCTGACGGTGTGCATGGTTTGGCGCTTGGCTGGCAGTGTCTGTGGACTGGTGCTTGGCTGGCGGAGTCTGTGGACTGGTGCTTGGCTGGCGGTGTGCGTGGTCTGTTGTTTGGCTGGCGGTGTGCGTGGTCTTGCGCTTACCTGGTGGTGTGTTGGGATTGGTGCTTGGCTGGTGGTGTGCCTGGGCTGGAGCTTGGCTGGCGGTGTGTGTGGAGTGGCGCTTGGCTGGATGGTGTGCGTGGAGTGGTACTTGGCTGTCTGTGCACGGAGTGGTGCTTGGCTGGCGGTGTGTGTGGAGTGGCGCTTGGCTGGATGGTGTGCGTGGAGTGGTACTTGGCTGTCTGTGCACAGAGTGGTGCTTGGCTGGCGGTGTGTGTGGAGTGGCGCTTGGCTGGATGGTGTGCGTGGAGTGGTACTTGGCTGTCTGTGCACTGAGTGGTGCTTGGCTGGCGGTGTGTGTGGATTGGCGCTTGGCTGGATGGTGTGCGTGGAGTGGAACTTAGCTGTCTGTGCACGGGGTGGTGCTTGGCTGGTGTTGTGCGTGGAGTGGCGCTTGGCTGGTGGTGTGTGTGGAGTGGCGCTTGGCTGGTGGTGTGTGTGGAGTGGCGCTTGGCTGGTGGTGTGCGTGGAGTGGTACTTGGCTGTCTGTGCATGGAGTGGTGCTTGACTGGCGGTGTGTGTGGAGTGGTGCTTGGCTTGCGGTGTGCGTGGAGTGGTGCTTGGCTGGTGGTGTGTGTGGAGTGATATTTGGCTGTCGGTGTGCGCTGAGTGGTGTTTGACTGGCGGTGTGCATGGTCTGGTGCTTGGATGGTGGTGTGGGTGGACTGGCGCTCGGCTGGCGGTGTGTGAGTAGTTACTTTCTGTTGGTCACTATACACACTGCTAGTTGAGTGACACTCCACGCAGTCCATCATTTTGTGTAGTTGCAGTGTCAGAAATGTGGGCGTGTGAAAGTGATGGTCCCTTGAATGGTGCTGTCTGCTGGTGTGAGTGTTGTAATGTGATGGGTCCGCGGCTGGCGGTGTGAATGTTTTGTATGTGTCACACGTACGAAAGGTGTATGAATGGCCTGTAAAGAGTTTAGTGCCTTGACGTGGCTTTACAGCTCACGAGCTGTGAGTCAGTTGTTCAGTTTATCATACTTTCAATTATACGCCGGGTATTTCATTTTTGTGAAATTACTTGCGAATACAATTGTATGTACTGAATCATCACTCACCCTCATGCCAAATCCAACCAGTATGTGTGTGTGCTTGCGGATTAGATGGCTGTGCAGTAATATTTGTCTTTTTTCTCTTTCTGAAGTAGGGTGTACCTTGTCCCTTTTTGTGAATGTTGTAATGTGTTGCTTTTCCTTCCGGATGGTGTCAATGGTCTGGTGTGTATCAGGTATGAAAGGTGCGTGAATGGTCTGTAAAACGGTTGGTGCCTTGTCGTGGCTTTACAGCTCACGAGTTGCGAGCCACTGGTTCAGTTTTTATGCATTTATTTATTGACAGAGCATTTCATTTTGTTGAAATATCTTGTTAATAACATTTTATGTACTGAACCATCACTCGCCCTCGTGCCAAATCCAACCTGTATGTGTGTGTCTTTGAGGAATAGATAGCCGTGCTTGGATGTTTGACTTTTGAGTAACTCTGTACATTATAGCTATAAATAACTTACTAAATTTAGATATTATTGTTAAACCATGTGAGTATATGGTCATGTCTTTCTGGTGAATTCTATTTTTTTTTATCCACAATCTCCTGCAAACTTGAAAATGTCTGTCACAATTTCCATGCAATATTGTCCCAAGAATCGCACGCTCTCAAATTGAGAATTTAATTCATTCAAAACAATTTGGTTTTGCAAGGGGGTTCCCATGACTTTTTGGCCTGGGGCTCGGCGGGCATCTTTGGAAACTACCAAACCCAAACAGTTCTGAAAACTAGACACCCGGGGGAGTCCAGGGAGGTATGGCATGCGTGGTTACCCCAACGTCTTCCTACCTTGAATTCCTTGCAAACCTTAAAATTGGGTAAAAAAAACACTTTTCCAAATTTTTTTTGCGTGGGATCTCTGTGCCGGCACAAATGTCCTACCACCCAGCGTTTCCCTTGTTCTCCCGAGTAAAATGATACCTCACTTGTGTGGGTGGGCCAAAGGCCTGTGACTAAGGAGAGTTGCTTAATTTGTCAATCCTTAGACACTACGTTTTTAAAAAATTCATTTCTAGCCTGTTCTGCTTTGGGGCACCCACACAAGTGAGGTATCATTTTACTCGGGAGAACAAGGGGAACGCTGGGGGGTATGACATTTCCGCCGGCACGGAGATCCCATGCAAAAAAGTTTGGAAAAGTGATTTTTTAACCTAATTTTAAGGTTCGCATGGAATTCTGGGTAGGAAAACGTTGGGAGAACCATGCATGCCATACCTCCCTGGACTCCCCCGGGTGTCGAGTTTTCAGAACTGTTTGGGTTTGGTAGTTTCCAAAGATGCCCGCCGAGCCCCGGGCCAAAAACTCAGGTGCCCCCCCCAAAGAAGAAGGTAATTTTGCTATAGGTTATTTAAATTTCTCCACCGTACGATTTGGACCTTTTCCTGTCACAGCCACTATGCCTACCCACGCAAATGAGGTACCATTTTTATCGGGAGACCTGGGGGAACGTGGGGTGGGTGGAAATTTGTTGATCCACGCAGATTCCAGAACTTTCCACCACGGAAATGTGAGGCAAATGCATTGTTTTGTCACTTTTTTAGCTTTGCAAGGGATTCTGGGTAACAGAAACTGGTGGTAGGCAGTCGAGTCACCCCATCCTAAATTCCCCTAGGTGTGCAGTTTTCAAAAATGTATAGGTTTGCTAGGTTTTCCTAGGTGCCGGCAGAGCTTGGGTTCAAAAACGAAAGGTAGGCTCTTTGCCAAAAAAGGGCACTTTTTCACTGCAAAATTGAGGTGCGACCATGTTGCGCTTTGCACTGTTTCCTGTCGCAGACACTAGGCAGACCCAGGCAAGTGAGGTACCATTTTTTTCGGGAGACCTGGGGGAACGCTGGGTGGGTGGAAATTTGTTGATCCACGCAGATTCCAGAACTTTCCACCACAGAAATGTGAGGAAAATGCGATTTGTATGTCAATTGTTTAGCTTTGCAAGGGATTCTGGGTAACAGAACCTGGTGGTAGGCAGTCGAATTACCCCATCCTAAATTCCCCTGGGTGTGTAGTTTTCAAAAATGTATAGGTTTGCTAGGTTTCCCTAGGTGCCGGCAGAGCTTGGGTTAAAAAACGAAAGGTAGGCTCTTTGCCAAAAAAAGGCACTTTTCACTGCAGAATTGAGGTGCGACCACGTTGCGTTTTGCACTGTTTCCTGTCGCAGACACTAGGCAGACCCAGGCAAGTGAGGTACCATTGTTTTCGGGAGACCTGGGGGAACGCTGGGTGGGTGGAAATTTGTTGATCCACACAGACTCCAGAACTTTCCACCACAGAAATGTGAGGAAAATGCATTTTTTGTCAATTTTTTAGCTTTGCAAGGAGTTCTGGGTAACAGAACCTGGTGGTAGGCAGTCGAGTTACCCCATCCTAAAATCCCCTGGGTGTGTAGTTTTCATAAATGTATAGGTTTGCTAGGTTTCCCTAGGTGCCGGCAGAGATTGGGTTAAAAAACGAAAGGTAGGCACTCTGCTAAAAAAGGGCACTTTTCACTGCAAAATTGAGGTGCGACCACGTTGCGTTTTGCACTGTTTCCTGTCGCAGACACTAGGCAGAACCAGGCAAGTGAGGTCCCATTGTTTTCGGGAGACCTGGGGGAACGCTGGGTGGGTGGAAATTTGTTGATCCACGCAGACTCCAGAACTTTCCACCACAGAAATGTGAGGAAAATGCATTTTTTTTGTCAATTTTGTAGATTTGCAAGGGATTCTGGGTAACAGAACCTGGTGGTACACAGCCGAGTCACCCCATCCTGAATTCCCCTGGGTGTGTAGTTTTCAAAAATGTATAGGTTTGCTAGGTTTCCCTAGGTGCCGGCAGAGCTAGGGTTCAAAAACAAAATAGGCTCTTTGGCAAAAATGGGCATGTTTTCACTGCAAAATTGAGGTGCGACCACGTTTGCGCTGTATCCTGTCGCAGGCACTAGGCAGACCCAGGCAAGTGAGGTACCAGTTTTTTTGGGGAGAGCTGGGGGAACGCTGGGTGGGTGGAAATTTTTTGATACACGCAGATTCCAGAACTTTCCACCACAGAAATGTGAGGAAAATGCGTTTTCTTTGTAAATTTTGTAGCTTTGCAAGGGATTCTGGGTAACAGAGCCTAGTGGTAGGCAGTCGAGTCACCCCATCCTGAATTCCCCTGGGTGTGTAGTTTTCAAAAATGTATAGGTTTGCTAGGTTTCCCTATGTGCCGGCAGAGCTAGGGTTCAAAAACGAAAGGTAGGCTCTTTGCCAAAAAAGGGTACATTTTCACTGCAAAATTGAGGTGCGACCACGTTGCATTTTGCGCTGTTTCCTGTCGCAGGTACTAGGCAGACCCAGGCAAGTGAGGTACCATTTTTTTTGGGAGACTGGAACGCTGGGTGGGTGGAAATTTGTTGATCCACGCCGATTCCAGAACTTTCCACCACAGAAATGTGAGGAAAATGCGTTTTTTTTGTCAATTTTGTAGCTTTGCAAGGGATTCTGGGTAACAGAACCTGGTGGTAGGCAGTCGAGTCACCCCATCCTGAATTCCCTTGCGTGTTTAGTTTTTAAAAATGTATAGGTTTGCTAGGTTTCCCTATGTGCCGGCAGAGCTAGGGTTCAAAAACGAAAGGTAGGCTCTTTGCCAAAAAAGGGTACATTTTCACTGCAAAATTGAGGTGTGACCATGTCGCGTTTTGCGCTGTTTCCTGTCGCAGGCACTAGGCAGACCCAGGTAAGTGAGGTACCATTTTTTGCAGGAGACCTGGGGGAACGCTGGGTGGGTGGAAATTTGTTGATCCACACAGATTCCAGAACTTTCCACCACAGAAATGT
This sequence comes from Lissotriton vulgaris, assembly GCF_964263255.1. NCBI lineage: Eukaryota > Metazoa > Chordata > Amphibia > Caudata > Salamandridae > Lissotriton > Lissotriton vulgaris. The sequence goes on from NC_141685.1 coordinate 222,567,766, forward strand.
GAGGAAAATGCATTTCTTTGTCAATTTTTGAGCTTTGCAAGGGATTCTGGGTAACAGAACCTGGTGGGAGGCAGTCGAGTCACCCCATCCTGAATTCCCCTGGGTGTGTAGTTTTCAAACATGTATAGGTTTGCTAGGTTTCCCTAGGTGCCGGCAGAGCTAGGGTTCAAAAACAAAAGGTAGGTTCTTTGCCAAAAAAGGGCTCTTTTTCACTGCAAAATTGAGGTGCAACCACGTTGCATTTTGCGTTGTTTCCTGTCGCAGGCACTAGGCAGACCCAGGCAAGTGAGGTACCATTTTTTTGGGAGGCCTGAGGGAACGCTGGGTGCGTGGAATTTTGTTGATCCACACAGATTCCAGAACTTTCCACCACAGAAATGTGAGGAAAATGCGATTTGTATGTCAATTTTTTAGCTTTGTAAGGGATTCTGGGTAACAGAACCTGGTGGTAGGCAGTCGAATTACCCCATCCTAAATTCCCCTGGGTGTGTAGTTTTCAAAAATGTATAGGTTTGCTAGGTTTCCCTAGGTGCCGGCAGAGCTTGGGTTAAAAAACGAAAGGTAGGCTCTTTGCCAAAAAAGGGCGCTTTTCACTACAAAATTGAGGTGCGACCACGTTGCGTTTTGCACTGTTTCCTGTCGCAGACACTAGGCAGACCCAGGCAAGTGAGGTACCATTGTTTTCGGGAGACCTGGGGGAACGCTGGGTGTGTGGAAATTTGTTGATCCACGCAGAGTCCAGAACTTTCAACCACAGAAATGTGAGGAAAATGCATTTTTTTTGTCAATTTTTTAGCTTTGCAAGGGATTCTGGGTAACAGAACCTGGTGGTAGGCAGTCGAGTTACCCCATCCTGAATTCCCCTGGGTGTGTAGTTTTCATAAATGTATAGGTTTGCTATGTTTCCATAGGTGCCAGCAGAGCTTGGGTTAAAAAACGAAAGGTAGGCAATTTGCCAAAAAAGGGCACTTTTCACTGCAAAATTGAGGTGCGACCACGTTGCGTTTTGCACTGTTTCCTGTCGCAGACACTAGGCAGAACCAGGCAAGTGAGGTACCATTGTTTTTGGGAGACCTGGGGGAACGCTGGGTGGGTAGAAATTTGTTGATCCACGCAGACTCCAGAACTTTCCACCACAGAAATGTGAGGAAAAAACATTTTTTTGTCAATTTTGTAGATTTGCAAGGGATTCTGGGTAACAGAACCTGGTGGTAGGCAGCCGAGTCACCCCATCCTGAATTCCCCTGGGTGTGTAGTTTTCAAAAATGTATAGGTTTGCTAGGTTTCCCTAGGTGTCGGCAGAGCTAGGGTTCAAAAACCAAAGGTAGGCTCTTTGCCAAAAAAGGGTACATTTTCACTGCAAAATTGAGGTGCGGCCACGTTGCATTTTGCGCTGTTTCCTGTCGCAGGTACTAGGCAGACCCAGGCAAGTGAGGTACCATTTTTTTCGGGAGACCTGGGGGAACGCTGGGTGTGTGGAAATTTGTTGATGCACGCCGATTCCAGAACTTTCCACCACAGAAATGTGAGGAAAATGCGATTTTTTTGTCAATTTTGTAGCTTTGCTAGGGATTCTGGGTAACAGAACCTGGTGGTAGGCAGTCGAGTCACCCCATCCTGAATTCCCCTGCGTGTTTAGTTTTTAAAAATGTATAGGTTTGCTAGGTTTACCTATGTGCTGGCAGAGCTAGGGTTCAAAAACGAAAGGTAGGCTCTTTGCCAAAAAAGGGCACATTTTCACTGCAAAATTGAGGTGCGACCATGTTGCGTTTTGCGCTGTTTCCTGTCGCAGGCACTAGGCAGACCCAGGCAAGTGAGGTACAATTTTTTTTAGGAGACCTGGGGGAACGCTGGGTGGGTGGAAATTTGTTGATCCACGCAGATTCCAGAACTTTCCACCACAGAAATGTGAGGAAAATGCATGTTTTTGTCAATTTTTGAGCTTTGCAAGGGATTCTGGGTAACAGATCCTGGTGGGAGGCAGTCGAGTCACCCCATCCTGAATTCCCCTGCGTGTGTAGTTTTCAAAAATGTATAGGTTTGCTAGGTTTCTCTTGGTGCCGGCAGAGCTAGGGTTCAAAAACAAAAGGTAGGCTCTTTGCCAAAAAAGGGCTCTTTTTCACTGCAAAATTGAGGTGCGACCACATTGCGTTTTGCGTTGTTTCCTGTCGCAGGCACTAGGCAGACCCAGGCAAGTGAGGTACCATTGTTTTGGGGAGACCAGAGGGAACGCTGGGTGTGTGGAATTTCGTTGATCTACACAGATTCCAGAACTTTCCACCACAGAAATGTGAGGAAAATGCGTTTTTTTTGTCTATTTTTGAGATTTGCAAGGGATTCTGGGTAACAGAACCTGGTGGGAGGCAGTCGACTCACCCCATCCTGAATTCCTCTGGGTGTCTAGTTTTTAAAAATGTATAGGTTTGTTAGGTTTCCCTAGGTGCCGGCAGAGCTAGGGTTCAAAAACTAAAGGTAGGCTCTTTGTCAAAAAAGGGCAAGTTTTCACTGGAAAATTGAGGTGCGAACACGTTGCGTTTTGCACCATTTCCTGTCACAGGCACTAGGCAGACCGAGGCAAGTGAGGTACCATTTTTTTCGGGAGATCTGGGGGAACGCTGGGTGCATGGAAATTTGTTGATCCACGCAGATTCCAGACCTTTCCACCACAGAAATGTGAGGAAAATGTGTTTTTTTTGTCAATTTTTTAGCTTTGCAAGGGATTCTGGGTAACAGAACCTGGTGGGAGGCAGTCGAGTCACCCCATCCTGAATTCCCCTGGGTGTGTAGTTTTCAAAAATGTGTAGGTTTGCTAGGTTTACATAGGTGCCGGCAGAGCTAGGGTTCAAAAACGAAAGGTAGGCTCTTTGCCAAAAAAGGGCACATTTTCACTGCGAAATTGAGGTGCGACGACGTTGCGTTTTGCACTGTTTCCTGTCGCAGACACTAGGCATACCCAGGCAAGTGAGGTACCATTTTTTTGGGGAGACCTGGGGGAACGCTGCGTGGGTGGAAAATTGTTGATCCACGCAGATTCCAGAACTTCCTACCACAGAAATGTGAGGAAAATGCATTTTTTTTGTCAATTTCTTAGCTTTGCAAGGGATTCTGGGTAACAGAACCTAGTGAGAGGCAGTCGAGTCACCCCATCCTGAATTCCCCTGGGTGTCTAGTTTTCACAAATGTATAGGTTTGCTAGTTTTCCCTAGGTACCGGCAGAGCTAGGGTTCAAAAACAAAAGGTAGGTTCTTTGCCAAAAAAGGGCAAGTTTTCACTGCGAAATTGAGGTGCGACCACGTTGTGTTTTGCGCTGTTTCCTGTCGCAGGCACTAGGCAGACCCAGGCAAGTGAGGTACCATTTTTTTGGGAGACCTGAGGGAGCGCTGGGTGGGTGGAAATTTGTTGATCCACGCAGATTCCAGAACTTTCCACCACAGAAATGTGAGGAAAATGCATTTTTTTGTAAATGTTTTAGCTTTGCAAGGGATTCTGCGTAACAGAACCTGGTGGGAGGCAGTCGAGTCACCCCATCCTGAATTTCCCTGAGTGTGTAGTTTTCAAAAATGTATAGGTTTGCTAGGTTTCCCTAGGTGCCGGCAGAGCTAGGGTGCAAAAACTACAGTTAGGCACTTTGCCATAAAAGGGTAAATTTTTACCTGCCAAATTGAGGTGTGACCACGTTGCATTTTGCGCCATTTCCTGTCACAGGCACAAGGCGACCCACACAAGTGAGGTACCGTTTTTATCGGGAGACGTAGGGTAATTCATATTTGTAAAGCAACTGTTATTACCTTTTGAGTTCTCATGCCTTTCTCCCTTCCCAATGAAAGACATTGTGTAAAAAAAAATATTTTTGAAAAATTACCAATAATTCTCAGGCTAGTATGAGTATTCCCAATTTTGAAAATGTGCAAATTTATACTGTTTCTAAACTCTATAATTTGTACCCAATTCAGAAATACATAGGTGTCTTTCATACCGATTTTTCCATGTATACATTTTCAAAGAATAAGTGTTCTATACCCAGTAAATAAAAAAATACCATTGCAAGTTGCTGCTCAGTTTTTGGCTCTGGGTTCGTCGTGTTCTTGGTGAAACTACAAGTCCTATATATCCCCACAACCAGGAAGGTCAAACAGATGTAACGGTATATTGCTATCAAAGAGCTTTCAAAATTACAAGAAGGTATAGGTGAAAACGTTGAGACAAAAGGCAGTTTTTTCAACTAATTTTCAATTATTCCAATATTTAACTGTTAGTTTCTATAAAGAAACCTTCATGGATTTAGACCAATGACCCCTTTCTGAATTCAGAATTTTGTCTACGTTTCGAAAATGTATAGCTTACCAGGATCCATTATTTCTTTCAAACTCATTTCTGCCATTAACTGGAAGGAGGTTGAAAGCTCTAAAAATAGCAAAAATAGGCTATGTCCCAGAAAAATGCCAAAACTGTGTGAAAAATGTTTGCTCTCTGACAAAAGACTGTCATTCCCTAAAAGCTGAGAAAATGGAAATTTCAGCCCCACAAACCCTTTTTTGATAACGTTTGCAGGGAGAAATCCAGAGGCTTTCATTTACAGCCCGTTTTTCCCATTTTTTAAAAACAAACTAACATTTCACTGTATTTTGCTTAATTTCTGGGACCCCTCCAAGGAAATCCACAAACCCTGGGCACCTTTAGAATCCACATGATGTTGGAAGAAAAGGAAGCAAATTTGGCGTAGATACCTTATGTGGTCAAAAAGTTACAGGTGCCTAAGCGCACACTACCCCAAATCACCAATAAAAGGATTAGCACAGGAGGGGAAAGGTCTAGCAGCGAAGGGGTTAAAGACTGTGGATATCCGACTGAGACCTTGGAAACTGCCAAGAACAGGTGTGATGCCTTCAAGAGACAGGATCTACTGTCAGTGAAACGGAAACAAGATATGAACCGCATGGTAGTAGTGTCCAAATATTCAACCACCAGCAACAGATATCGCAACATCATTTTAAAATATTGGCCATTGTTAAATAGGGAACCTGACTTTAGAGTTCTCTTTGAAAAAAAACCATTTTCTCGTACACCAGAGGACCCAATTTAAAGGATTTACTCACACGCTCCTCCGGAGACCCACAAACAATAATATACAAATGTTTGGTACCATGTCATAACTGCCGCAATTGTCATAATTCTATACCAGGCAACAGTATTCATCATCCCATGAAAGGCACTACCATCAAACTGAAAGTCAATGCCACATGTAACACATGTCGAATGTCATATACTTACTCAAAAGCCCCTGTGGCCTATGTTATGTTGGCCACACAGAACGGAAAAAACATACCCGCATTCTGGAACACAAAAGCAACATTAGAACCAAGAACGCCAAATCCACCATGGCCACACAATTCATGAAGAAAAGACACAATGTTTTGCAACTTCAATTTCGCGTACTCGAAACCATAAAGCAGATTGAAGGCAGCAGTAACAAGAACAGACTCTTTCTGAGAGAGAATTTTTGGATACTTTACTTATGCACTGTTAGACCTGACATCATTGGCTTGAGTCTCTCCTCCATTTTTTCTGTTTGCCTCTACTGTGTTACGATGTTTTGCTGGTATATGCTTTGGGCGCTGTGTCACTGCTGATCAGTGCCATAGCGCAAGTGCTCCCTATGTTAAAATGATGTATCTGTTGTATCCATGTTTGGCTTGTTTTGGTTTACTATCAGTCCCTAGTCTGGGGCACCAGGAGTGCCGGGGCTTGTAAATTCGAATGCCGCTCGTGGGCTTGCAGCACGTGTTGTGCCACCCACAGGAGCGGCCTTGTAAAAGAATGTCTACGGGTCGGTCATTGCGAGACCCACGTGCAGTCTTGCACTGTCACGTCGGCTGCGCAAGTATACCTACCTGCCAGCCCCTCCAACCTTCCCTTTAACTTCATGTTAGTCACCCCTATGGTAGGCCCATGGGCAGGGTGCATTGTAAGTGTAAGGTAGGACAAGCCTGACCAAGTTGGTCTGTCCTGATAGTGAAGTGCCGCCATCTTAGGGCTTCACTATTGCGAGGTAACCTGCTCTCCGTTGGATAGAATGGGCCGCCGGGATTATTAACGCTATAATCCTAGCTGGCTCGGGGAGCATGGTGCAATGTCGAGTTTGGTATCCCTGAACTCGGGGTTTAATTACGCATCCGTTGGTGTGGATGGTTTTTGGACTCTGGGTTCGAAAATAGCACTTTTAGAAAGTGTCTATTTTCTTGTCTAACCATATCTGGTCTCTGCTGGTCTGCGTGTATGTGACAGGAGCTGGGTGGCTCCAAGAGGTCTGGATGAGTCAGTGTGGGATGAGTGGGCCATTACGTTGAGAGTAGGGGGAGAGTAGTTGTTGATAGCCTGCCTTGCCTGATACAATGCTGGCTCCACCTCCTGCCGAGCGACTGATGGCTCTGTACCTGCCATGGACGATCCTAGCCCCACCTCCTGCCAGGAGGGCGATAGCTCTGCTCCTGCCAGTGTCAATGCTGGCTCCACCTCCTGCGGGGCGTCTGAGGACCCGGCCCGGCTCAATGAATAGGCCAGGTGCTACTGCCTAGCTCCACCCACCACAGACCCAGGGTGTTGGGAAACCCCCGGCATAGACAAAGGGATCAAAGACGAAAAGGGGTATAAGAGAAGGACCCCTGAACCAAGAATTTAGATCACTTCTGACAAGGAACCCTGTAACCAAGGACAAGAAGCCTGCTGATCTAAAGGACTGCTTACCCCTTCTGCCAGTGTGCTGTTGTTGGGGGAATCCTGCAGCGCTTCTTTATTTTTGCCAAGGAACCAGGAGAGAGGAACTGTGTGTGTACTCTCACGCTTGCTAAGAAAATCTCCAAGGACTGGAAGAGTGCCAGTCTCCTGCCGAAGTCACAGGGCTAAAGGACTTCACCTGCTACAAAGTGCTATCTGCTGGAAGTGTGAATCCAGCATCTCTGAAAGAACCAGCAACCACGACGATCGGACGCTGGGCCCAACCGACGCCAGCAGCAACGCCAGTGAGTAGGAGTACGGCTCTAACTCCAGAGGACCTCGTGTCTGCCCCGCTGCTGACCGCATCAACCGTGTGCCCTTCGACGCCGTGAGCGCTGCTCACTCTGTGCAACTGCATCATCGACAACGCCTGCTGAGGCCTGATCGACACCAAAGACGCGACGCCGGATTGCTCGACGCCGCTGATCATCGTGTGCTTCATTTTCCTAAGGTACTGTGTTGTTGGAGGTCCGTGTGACTCCAGGCCCGACGCAGCGCTCCTCGCGGTCGACGCCGAACCTGTGGATTATCTCTGCCCGCGTTGTGTAGCTCCCGTGTGAGTTACCCTGTTGCTAAGAACTGTGTTTCCAAGAAGAAGATTTGCTTGATACTAAAAGACTTTTGTGCTAAAGAAGAAACTACCTTTGAACTATCCCTTTTTCCTTCCTGAACGTATTTATTCCGATTGTGTACAGTTTTGCCGTTATTTTGGTCTTGTGCTAAGCCTTATATAAAAATACTTATTTTTATAATACTACGGTGTCGTGTCCATGTGTAGTGTATTCACTGTATTACTGTGCGTGGTCAGAATTGCTTAACACACAGCCTCTGAGATAAGCCTGTTCTGCTCTGCCAAGCTACCAAGGGGGTGAGCAGGGGTTATCGAAGGGTGTGAGCCCCTTGCCCTAACTAGAAAAGGAGTGTCCCTATTTGTCAGAAGTGCATACCTCTGCCAACTAGAGACAGCCGGTTCTAACATTGGATGCAGCGGTGAGGATTTGGACCTTGCATTTATGACCCATGTACAGTGATTAGTGTGCGCTACGTAGTGAAAGCAGACCATAACGCAGTCACAATCTGATTCGGAAGGATCCTATTTTTGTTCTCCGCTTTCCTGAAACGTGATTTTCTGAACACTGCCAGTTTAACCATGAGTGACAACGGAGTCACTGCCCCTGCTATCGTTGTTGTGGAGGAGTTCGAGAGGAGTAAGCTAAAAAGATACAAGAAAGATGAGCTGAAACACTTTTGCAACCAGTTTGAAGTTCCTACCACCGGCCTCTCGAGAAAAGATGATTTTTATAAAGCATTACAGGCCTGGTGGGAATCCAGAAATCCCTCTGATGTGGTGGTGGTACCCACAGAGGAAGGGGATGAGGAGGTGCCAGTGAATGGACCTGTGCCCTCTCCCGGAAGCAGTGTTTCCTCCAAAGGTCTTTCCCCTGAAGAAAGAGAAGAAAGGGCGAAAGAGCGAGCTTACAACATGGAGATGGCAAGGCTAAAGATAAATGGGCAGTTGGAGTTAGAAAATGCAAGAGGTAGAAGGGAAGCTGATTTAGAGATCAAAAAGTTGGAGTTTGAACGAGAGAAGTTAGCTTTGGAGCGTGAAGCCAGGTTGAGGGAACTGGATATCCAAGCTAAAAAGTTAGAATTGAATCCCTCTGGTGGCAGCACTCCATCCGAGCCTGCAGAAAGTAAGTTTTACTTCCCGAAAGATGTGATCAAAGATTACCATAAGAATGAAGATATTGGTCAATGGTTTAAAGCATATGAGTTAGCATTGTTGGCCCACCAGGTCCCTGAGAAGAATTGGGGAGCGGGGTTGTGGGGTCGCTTTGTGAATGAGGGAAGAGATACCCTGTTAGACATGCCTGTTGCGGATAGGATGTCGTATGCTCATATGAAAGATGCTTTAATGTTGCGATATGGTTTAACCCCCGAGCAGTACAGACAAGCTTTTAGAGAATGTAAGAAGTTGCCTGGTACGACGTGGGTTGAATATGTGTCTTATTTTTGCAGAGCCATGGATGGTTGGGTAAAGGGCAGCAAAGTGGAAAGTTATGAAGCTCTCTATGATTTGTTTGCGTGGGAGCACTTGTCTAATAACTGTTTTCCAGAGCTGCGCCAGCACCTGATTGATAGCAAGATATCTAACCCTAGAAAACTTGCTGAGGAGGCGGACCGCTGGGTCAGTACCAGGGTCCACAAGGGTCCAGCGGGAGACTCAGCCAAAGGTGGGCAGGGTCCCCAGCAGAAGAGTGGGGGGGACAAGGGAAAACAGAAGGAGTCTCAGAAAGGGCCCCAAAGTAATCCCCAAGGGAACCAAGGGAAGGGTTCCCAGCCTCCCCCTGAGAAGAAGTCAGGGGCCCCGACGGGTAAACCTGTTCATAGGGGCCCCCTAACCTGCTACGGTTGTGGGCAGGTGGGACACCGGTTTTATGACCCCCAGTGTCCCAAGAAGGATTCGAATGCACCGCCGCGTGCACCCCCTCGTCAGTTGGCAAGTGTAGCCTTGGGAGGGGAGGAGATGGTTGTCCATGGTGGGAGGGGTCCCGCAGAAATGTCCCTGGTCTCGCTAGGAGACATGCAAATGGTCCCTCCACCCCCTCTGCCTAGTAACACTAGTAAATATAGGCAGTGGGTGACCATTAATGGCCATAGAGTGGAAGCTCTCAGAGACACCGGAGCGAGTGTGACAGCTGTCAAGTGTCACTTGGTTCCCCACGCATTCTACCCCGTGATAGCTGCCGATAACTCCCAGAAAGAGTGTGAGGTGGCTCAGGTTTCCTTTGAATGGGGGGGAGTTTCAGGTACTCTTCAGGTTGCTGTGAGGCCCGCCATGCCTGTCGACTGTCTCCTGGGCAATGATTTGGAAGACTCCCCTTGGGCTAAAGTGGAGCGAGCGGCGCATTTGAAAATGTTGGGTGCGCCAGAGTGGGTGTGTGCAACCACTCGATCCATGACAGCGAGTAAGGGTGTTGATGGGGTCCCGGAGCCTGAAAGTACGGCCCAGGACCCAGCTGTGAAGAGAAGAGGCAGGAGGCGCGGGAAACCGGCCCCCGTTGTTCCCGTGGTCCAGAAGGAGGTAGACCCTGAGGGGGATGCCCTGGAGCCCACAGGGGAACAAATTGCCGAACTGGGAGATCTGCCCGAGCTGACCCATTGGCAGCAGGATGGTGGTCCCTCCAGGGAGGAATTCTGTGCGGAACAGAAAGAGTGCCCTTCTCTTGTGGGCATGAGGCAGCAGGCCTCAGCCCAATCCTCAGGTGATCAGTCAGGGTCACATTTTGTGTACTGGGAGAACGACCTCCTGTATAGCGAGCCTAAGGCTGCTGAACCTGGGTCAGCCCGTGTGCTGGTGGTCCCCCAGCGCTTCAGAGCCTTCCTACTGGGTTTGGCTCATGACGTACCGTTAGCTGGACATCTGGGGCAGGACAAGACCTATGACAGGCTTGTCACCCATTTTTATTGGCCTCAGATGCGGAGGGATGTAGACATCCATTGCAAGACTTGTCGCACTTGCCAGGCAAGTGGGAAAAGCGGAAGGAAGCAGAAGGCTCCCCTCCAACCTTTTCCGGTGGTCAGCACCCCCTTTGACCGGGTGGGTATTGACATTGTTGGGCCCCTGGACCCCAAGACAGCCCTGGGCAACAGGTTCATCCTGGTCTTGGTGGACCATGCCACGAGGTACCCGGAAGCCATCCCTCTCAGGACAGTGACGGCCCCCGTGGTGGGACGGGCACTGATGGGTGTTTTCTCCCGGATGGGGTTCCCCAGAGAGGTGGTGTCCGACCGAGGCACCAACTTCATTTCGAACTATATGAAGTCTCTGTGGAAGGAGTGTGGGGTAACCTACAAGTTCACCACTCCTTACCACCCTCAAGGAAATGGGCTGGTTGAGAGATTCAACCGGACCCTGAAAGGCATGATTATGGGTCTTGAAGAACCAATGAGGCGGAAATGGGACGTCCTCTTGCCATGCCTGTTGTTTGCTTACCGTGAGGTGCCGCAGAAGGCTCTAGGGTTCAGTCCCTTTGAGCTCTTATACGGTCACCCGGTAAGAGGACCTCTGAGTCTGGTCAAGGAAGGCTGGGAGCAATCTCCCAGGAAACCTCCCCAGGATGTATACAGCTACATGCTGGCCTTTCGGAACCAGACTCGGCGCTTCAGAGAACTTGCTCAGGCAAATCTGGAGGCCAGCCAGGAGGAGATGAAGCGATGGTACGACCGGAATGCCACTCTGGTAGAGCTTCAGCCTGGTCAGGAAGTGTGGGTCATGTCCCCTGTGGAACCTTGTGCGCTCAAGGACAGGTGGACTGGACCGTTTAAGGTTGTGGAGAAGAAGAGCGATGTCACCTACTTGGTGGACTTGAAATCTCCCAGGAACCCCTTGCGGGTCCTGCATGTCAACCGTTTGAAGCCCCACTTAGAAAGGTCCGAAGTGGGCATGCTCTTAGCGACCGATGATGGAACGGAGGAGGAGAGTGAGCCTCTTCCTGACCTCCTGTATGCTAAGGAGCAAGACGGGTCAGTGGATGGTGTGGTCCTCTCTGACACACTGACCCTTGAGCAGAAACAGGATTGTCGCCACCTGTTGGGACAATTCCCGGATCTGTTTTCCTTGGTTCCGGGTGTCACGCATTGGTGTGTCCATGACGTTGACACCGGAGACAGCCCTCCTGTGAAGCACAAGGCTTACAGGGTGACTGACAAGGTCAGAGCGTACATTAAGGAGGAGGTCTCCAAAATGTTCGCGTTAGGGGTGATTGAGTCCTCCAGCAGTCCTTGGGCCAGCCCAGTGGTCTTGGTCCCGAAGGCTGCAGCGCCTGGTGCTTCACCAGAACTCCGGTTCTGCGTGGACTACCGAGGGCTCAATTCAGTCACGAAGACTGACGCGCACCCCATCCCCAGAGCTGATGAGCTCATCGATCGGTTGGGGGCTGCACGGTACCTTAGTACGTTCGATTTAACGTCTGGGTACTGGCAGATCGCCTTGACTGATGGGGCCCAAGAGAGGTCAGCATTCGCCACACCAGATGGGCTATACCAGTTCCGAGTGATGCCCTTTGGGATGAAGAATGCCCCCGCCACCTTCCAGAGGTTGGTCAACCAGGTCTTGGCTGGACTGGAGGAATTCAGCGCCGCCTACCTGGACGACATCGCCGTGTTCAGCGCCAGCTGGGAGGAACACGTGCGTCACCTCCAGGAAGTGTTGTTGGCTCTGCGCGGAGCAGGCCTCACAATCAAGGCCAGTAAGTGCCAGATTGGGCAGGGTTCTGTGGTGTACTTGGGGCACCAAGTAGGGAGCGGCAAGGTTGCCCCCCTGCAACCCAAGATTGATACCATCCTGGCTTGGGCACCGCCCAAAACCCAAACACAGGTGAGAGCCTTCTTAGGACTCACGGGTTATTACAGGAGGTTTGTCAAGGATTACGGTAACATTGTGCACCCCTTGACTTCGCTGACTTCCAGGAAGCAGCCACGAAACGTGATCTGGACTGATGCCTGTCAAACGGCCTTTGACACCCTGAAAACTGCAATGTGCACAGCACCTATACTCCAAGCACCCGACTTTTCGAAAGAATTCATTGTTCAGACGGACGCTTCAGAGCATGGCGTGGGGGCTGTTCTAGCTCAGGTGAATGAAGAGGGCCGAGACTTGCCTGTAGCCTTCATCAGTAGGAGGTTACTTCCCAGGGAAACGAGGTGGAGTGCGATAGAGAGAGAAGCATTTGCTGTGGTCTGGGCGCTGAAGAAGCTAAGACCCTACCTGTTTGGGACTCACTTCCGGGTTCAGACAGACCACAGGCCCCTCAGATGGTTGATGCAAATGAGGGGTGAGAATCCAAAACTGTTGAGGTGGTCCATTGCTCTACAGGGGATGGACTTTACGGTGGAACACCGCCCTGGTACAGATCACGCCAATGCTGATGGTCTGTCCAGATTTTTCCGCCTTAGTGATGAGAACTCCCTAGGTTAAGGGTAGTTCTCCCCACATTTCAGCTGGAGGGGACACGTGTTAGACCTGACATCATTGGCTTGAGTCTCTCCTCCATTTTTTCTGTTTGCCTCTACTGTGTTACGATGTTTTGCTGGTATATGCTTTGGGCGCCGTGTCACTGCTGATCAGTGCCATAGCGCAAGTGCTCCCTATGTTAAAATGATGTATCTGTTGTATCCATGTTTGGCTTGTTTTGGTTTACTATCAGTCCCTAGTCTGGGGCACCAGGAGTGCCGGGGCTTGTAAATTCGAATGCCGCTCGTGGGCTTGCAGCACGTGTTGTGCCACCCACAGGAGCGGCCTTGTAAAAGAATGTCTACGGGTCGGTCATTGCGAGACCCACGTGCAGTCTTGCACTGTCACGTCGGCTGCGCAAGTATACCTACCTGCCAGCCCCTCCAACCTTCCCTTTAACTTCATGTTAGTCACCCCTATGGTAGGTCCATGGGCAGGGTGCATTGTAAGTGTAAGGTAGGACAAGCCTGACCAAGTTGGTCTGTCCTGATAGTGAAGTGCCGCCATCTTAGGGCTTCACTATTGCGAGGTAACCTGCTCTCCGTTGGATAGAATGGGCCGCCGGGATTATTAACGCTATAATCCTAGCTGGCTCGGGGAGCATGGTGCAATGTCGAGTTTGGTATCCCTGAACTCGGGGTTTAATTACGCATCCGTTGGTGTGGATGGTTTTTGGACTCTGGGTTCGAAAATAGCACTTTTAGAAAGTGTCTATTTTCTTGTCTAACCATATCTGGTCTCTGCTGGTCTGCGTGTATGTGACAGGAGCTGGGTGGCTCCAAGAGGTCTGGATGAGTCAGTGTGGGATGAGTGGGACATTACGTTGAGAGTAGGGGGAGAGTAGTTGTTGATAGCCTGCCTTGCCTGATACAATGCTGGCTCCACCTCCTGCCGAGCGACTGATGGCTCTGTACCTGCCATGGACGATCCTAGCTCCACCTCCTGCCAGGAGGGCGATAGCTTTGCTCCTGCCAGTGTCAATGCTGGCTCCACCTCCTGCGGGGCGTCTGAGGACCCGGCCCGGCTCAATGAATAGGCCAGGTGCTACTGCCTAGCTCCACCCACCACAGACCCAGGGTGTTGGGAAACCCCCGGCATAGACAAAGGGATCAAAGACGAAAAGGGGTATAAGAGAAGGACCCCTGAACCAAGAATTTAGATCACTTCTGACAAGGAACCCTGTAACCAAGGACAAGAAGCCTGCTGATCTAAAGGACTGCTTACCCCTTCTGCCAGTGTGCTGTTGTTGGGGGAATCCTGCAGCGCTTCTTTATTTTTGCCAAGGAACCAGGAGAGAGGAACTGTGTGTGTACTCTCACGCTTGCTAAGAAAATCTCCAAGGACTGGAAGAGTGCCAGTCTCCTGCCGAAGTCACAGGGCTAAAGGACTTCACCTGCTACAAAGTGCTATCTGCTGGAAGTGTGAATCCAGCATCTCTGAAAGAACCAGCAACCACGACGATCGGACGCTGGGCCCAACCGACGCCAGCAGCAACGCCAGTGAGTAGGAGTACGGCTCTAACTCCAGAGGACCTCGTGTCTGCCCCGCTGCTGACCGCATCAACCGTGTGCCCTTCGACGCCGTGAGCGCTGCTCACTCTGTGCAACTGCATCATCGACAACGCCTGCTGAGGCCTGATCGACACCAAAGACGCGACGCCGGATTGCTCGACGCCGCTGATCATCGTGTGCTTCATTTTCCTAAGGTACTGTGTTGTTGGAGGTCCGTGTGACTCCAGGCCCGACGCAGCGCTCCTCGCGGTCGACGCCGAACCTGTGGATTATCTCTGCCCGCGTTGTGTAGCTCCAGTGTGAGTTACCCTGTTGCTAAGAACTGTGTTTCCAAGAAGAAGATTTGCTTGATACTAAAAGACTTTTGTGCTAAAGAAGAAACTACCTTTGAACTATCCCTTTTTCCTTCCTGAACGTATTTATTCCGATTGTGTACAGTTTTGCCGTTATTTTGGTCTTGTGCTAAGCCTTATATAAAAATACTTATTTTTATAATACTACGGTGTCGTGTCCATGTGTAGTGTATTCACTGTATTACTGTGCGTGGTCAGAATTGCTTAACACACAGCCTCTGAGATAAGCCTGTTCTGCTCTGCCAAGCTACCAAGGGGGTGAGCAGGGGTTATCGAAGGGTGTGATCCCCTTGCCCTAACTAGAAAAGGAGTGTCCCTATTTGTCAGAAGTGCATACCTCTGCCAACTAGAGACAGCCGGTTCTAACATGCACGATACAGCCTAATGGGCTTACTGACAGAATGGAGTACTTGTGTTATCTTTAACATACCATCTACTTTCATATCATGAACATGGACCTTTCATAATAATAATAATAAACAATCTTTATTTAGATATAGTTTCAAGTTTTCAAGTTTATTTATTTATGATAACGGAACTCAATTGAGGTCCACATAATAATTCAAACAAACAATAAAAAACAATACCGTAAAAGAATACATGATATCAGTCTGTCAATATAACGGCAGAAAACATTTAAATTAATGAAACAATTTAAAACAAAACATTTCATTTGGAGGGTTAAACATTGCTTCAATAAAATCGGAGGCTATAAGGATACCCATTTGGAGACACATAGATCTTAACCATTTACGTCTAAATACCATAAGTGCCGGACAGACAAAAATGACATGATACACGTCCTGGGGAGCGTAATTACAAAAATCGCAAATATCAGAACCGCCGTACCACTTAGAGAAAAGACAGTTCAGAGGGAGTAAATTATGCCTTAGCAAAAGGGTAAATCGACGTACTCCATGAGGGAGATTCCAGGAGATGTATGGCTGGAATTTTTTCATTGGACAAAAACTACTGATAGGGAACATTCCTCTCTTCAATTTACATGCCCCTCTATCTACTCTATAACCCAGCTCCCAAGAAGCCGACTTTAAGACCGACTTTAGTTGGGCCGCGGACAGTGAAAAAAGACCCAATTCATCCAACTGCAAGCGTACCCGGCATTCCTTTAGCTATGTTAAAAACCCAATGCACCACACTCGCAACTGCCTGAGCCCAAGAACTACGCAAACCGAATTCCTGTCTCAGAGAGGACGTGGAATTCGCAGTGCTTACAGAGATGAGGTTACGTAATATTTTCCCTTCAGTAGAATCCAAAAAATTCCAACCTATCATATCTACTGTTTCTAATCCATACATAAGGGATGCGGGGATTTTTGCTCGGTATACCTCAAGCAATATAGAGAAGTGCCTTCTACCTGTCGCCTTATAAAGAGAAACAAGGCTCTTCCCTTGCGCAAGAGCTTTCCTACTATTGTTTTCGATATGGGCTGTGTCACTTAAACTACTCGTGACAATTTTTCCAAGGAAAGGATAAGATTTGACCACTTCTAGTCTTTCGCCCCCAACAGACCAATAGTAATTGTCATATTTGGATTTTTTCCTTCCCCGGAAACACATTATTTTGCTTTTAGTAGTATTTATTTTTAAAAAATGGGACTCAGCATAGGTGTTCAAGGCATGTAGGCGACCATTCAAACCCTTTGGAGTAAGGTCCAAAATTAAAATATCATCCGCGCACATTAGGCACACTATTGGGGTTCCCCCTAAAACTGGAGCAATGCAATTACTAGATAATAATAAATCCTGGGGGAGGTCAGCTATGTATAAAGAGAACAGCAGAGGAGCCAATAAGCAACCCTGCTTAAGTCCGTTAATCGTGGGAATAACCCTAGATAGTCCTCTCTCACCTCCCATTAATACTCTACACCAAGTAGCTGTATGCAGAGCAATAATTAACCTTAACAAACTAATGGGCATCCCTAGGTTAAATAACTTACTCCACAACAAAGATCTATCCACCTTATCAAAGGCCGTGGAGAAGTTAATAAAAGCACCATATATACCTCCTCCACGAACTATGACATATTTTTCTGTCAAAACCTGGAGAGCGGTAAGATTGTCTTGGGTACCATGTTCTTTCCTAAAGCCAGTCTGCTCAAGTGGTAATATTTCTAGCAAAGATACCCAGTCGTTTAGAGAATTAAGTAAGCATTTAGCAAAGACCTTGCCAATGGCATCTAGGAGGGCAATTTGTCTGTAATTTTGAGGTAAATCTCTTGCCCCCTTTTTAAAGAGAGGAACCAATATACCCCCTTTCCATGAATGCGGGACAATGCCTTTGGTAAAGCAGAATTTAAAGACTGGATAAAGAATTTTTCCCCATAAAGTACTATGGGTTTTTAGCACCGAAATAGGGATTTCATCTGGGCCCATTGCACCAGATGAGCGTAGACCCTTAATGGCGGAAACAATTTCCAATTCGGATGGGGGACCATAGGGTAACAAATCTTCCTGTAGCTTATCGGAGTTAAACATCACATCATTTCCACTGTATAAATGCAGAATAAAATCAACCCAAGATTGCTCATTAATAGATATCGGTAAGGGTCTAGATCTTAGCCCGCATCCTTCTCCAATCAATGATCAAAAGATCTTAGCCTGCCCACTTCTGGATGCCTCATGGAGTTTAACCCATAGGGCATCTTCTTTATCCCGTTTTAGTCTGGCCTTTATCCTATTTCTCCTTCTTCTCAAAAGAAATATTCTTTGATTACGTTCGGGAATAAAGAGGAGGTACTGATCCCTAACCAGCTTATTTATTTCAATGTTTAAATAGCAAAGGTCAGAGGGGATTTTTGGAGTTATCTTCCCAGGGGGAGACCTTTTTACTTTAGATTGTAAGGTATGTAAAAAGGAAGCAAAACACAGTAGTTCACTCCCTTCCCATAGGAGTAAGTTCTCTACAGTGTATTCCAATATGCTAACCAAGTTTTTAATAGTCCTTGGATTCCAATAACATTTCCCTTTTCTATTAAAGTTCAATAAGTCATCCCCAATTTTCCATGAATCCCTTTGAAATGGTGTTACATTTAATTTGACGGACAAAACATTATGATCACTGAGATCAGTGATAAGTACAGTCAAATCCTTCAGAGAACTAAAGAAAGAGCTATCTACTATCATGTAATCAAGGATCGAGCCGCCATTCCTTGATTTATGGGTACAATGAGCGGGACTATCCGAAGGAAGCCTTCCATTAATTATGATTAGGCTGTGGGGTTTTAGGTTTAAACCTATAATAACTGATAAAACCCCACTGAAAGAGAAACAACCCTCACCAGTGAAAACATGTAAACACTGAAAAAACACCTGCACAACCACAAACTAAATGCCATTCAAATAAAGGAAAAAGAGTGAAAGAGTCATTTTTTTTCATCCTGAAGGGGCCAATACAATGTAACTTTATTATACAAGCTAACAGTAAGAAAGACTGGCTAACATTATTCTGCTTGAGTTTTGATGTTTAGGGATGCCACTAATTTCTTTCTTTGTGTGGCATCAAAGAGTCATCCCAACTGTGTCCTTTAGCTGATTGTTCTCAGTTCAAGGGGCTATGAATGCTATATTATCCATGTGGCAACCGTTTACAGAATTTTGGCTGAGTGATGATGCCAAAGGCAAGAAATGTGGTGATCTTTGGTCCCATATTGATAGTGATGTAAAAAAGTACTCTCTACTGCATTATTAGATTTTTACAGGAAAACATAACTGCTGTAGTGGACATGATAGAAAAAACTAGAGTATGAAAAAACCCTTGTCTGCCAAGTGTTCAGCATAATTGGTGTAGATGTGAAACATCTTCCAGAGAGTAGGCTGGGCGGCACCTTTAGTGACTTTGGCACTGCAACATGTTCCATGTTAGAGTGCTTGCCACTTGGTAAGCAAAGCAATGTTGAAGAGCAGTTCAGGAACATTTATTTTACAATGTATGAGAAATGGCTTGCAATGATGCATTGAAATGTCCCTTCACCACCAATTTCATTTGAAGTCAATGACATCTAACTGTGGTACTCTGTACAAGTTCCGGATCCCTTCAGTAAAGGGGACAAGCGCCAGCTCAATGCAAATGTTTCAGAACCTGCCATGAGAATCGAAATGTTCAAGTGCACCAGTATTGGCATGGAAAGCTATGTCAGTGGCCAGAGTTAAGAAATTGTGTACTGGCTGTTTTAGCGTTGCCCATCTCAAGTGCCAATGTTGAGAGGGCCTTTTCACAGAAGTTTACATGGGAAGGAAAGAGCAAGCACACATGACCAAAGACTCACTGAAGAAGTATTGTATGGTGTACTACAATAAGTTTAATTTACAAAAATCTATTTGGACCTCATTTACACTATACGTACACTGTCTATATACCATGTTCTATCAGTGCTGAAAGCAAGCAATAATAAAAGTAAAACGTTCCATAAACACCGGAAAAAATCTTTTTTTGTTGTTTTTAGTGGCGCGAAAATATGTAACCACTGATAACTGTTTTTTAAGCTATTGAAATCACTGAAAAAACCCCACCAGAATTTACCAAAAATAGAAACTGAAAACAGGAAAGCCTAATTATGATACAATCTACTCCGGATAGACTCTCCAAGATTAGTTTTCCTCTTTTATTAGTTTTAATGTTCTCTGGGAATACGGCTTTTGGTATCAGGAGTGATTCCTCCTTTAACTTATTCCTGAATAAATCCAGGGCACTATTGGATATTTTACCATTTAAGTCTCCTAATAGTAAAATATGAGGAGGAGACATAGATTCCTGAAGGTTTTGTATGAAAGAGCAAATGGACTTTATACCGGCATTATAACATACATCTGGAGGAATGTAGGCATTTATTAGCACAAATGAGTTCTGAGGGGCATCTATTGCTAGTTTTGTTATAGTTATTGCCTGAAATAATTTATTCGGATCCAAATAATGGGAATAATTCCAATTAATTTTATTGGACAATAAACAGGCTAGTCCTCCCTTTGCTCGCCCTCTCGCAGAAGGGGTGGCACTACCCTCTAATACATAGAAATCTTTTCCCACCGGGAATTTACCCACCAACCAAGTTTCCTGCAAACAGATCACGTCTGCCTCTAAAGATTGCAAAAATAACAACTTTTCTGGACTCTGTGATAATCCAGCGATATTCCACGATATTATTTTTAAATCAACGTTAAAAAAGGGTATTAATTCTGGATGTGAAACCAGATTTGTTTGATAGAATAGCGGGTAACCAACTCCACTCCAAATCGGCGTCCTTTACCATAGTTTGTTTTATAGGCTGAGGATTATTTATGAACACCTGTCGCTCATTTTTTATTATACATATTTTTAATTCATCCGGCACTACAGAGGATCCCTCTGAGGGACCGGAATTTATTCTCTGAAAAGATAACATTTTTTTGGATCTTCGGCTTCCTATTTTGACCGGAGAGAAAGGATCAACGTCAATCCCCCGTATTTGAAATTCCTCGGCCCATTGTAAGACATAATTTGTTATCAATTTGGAGTAAAATTTTACCCGTGCAATCTTTCCTCTCTCTGTATTTATTAGTGTTATTACGTCTAGGTCTGCAGATTGGATTCGTTTTAGGCTCTCTATTTCCCGAAAACAATTAACCAATACAGATCTATTTAAAATAAGATCTGGATCAAAAAGAGGTATGAAGTCCAAAAAGAGTGTCCACATTTTCTTTCTTCTTAGGCTCCATCTTAGATTCATACTCAGTTGCAACCACATCTGAAAAGGGAATGGCCAAAGGATTAAGAGTTAGTTTTAATTTTGGATCAAGAATTGGTTTTGAATGTGGATCATTCACCATTTTGATCTGCTCATCACTACATGGCTGGCTTGGGTGAATTAGAGTTTCATGTTGTGACTCTGTGGGGACCAACTTCGTGGTACCCACTGGATCATGCAACGAATTAGATTCAGAGACCTTCAGATTAGAATTTTCCAAAGAGGGATCTAAATCACATTCAAAGGTGATTTTCCTTTGCCTTTTTTTTTATAGAATCTACGGTGTGGTTTTCTTTTTTTGCCTCTTTGTTTTTTTGGTACTGCTGTTACAGGTTTTTTCTTCTGTGTCGGAGAAACCTTATTGAAAGGCATAGTAGGTGTTGGTATTTCTTTGGGGAATAAAAATAGGAAAGATGGAAGGTGGGATCCTAGTCGAATTATCATCTGAAATGGTCTAAGCCTCAATCTCTTGGTCATTGAATGCCACACAATTACCATTAATCGGATTCACATTCCTATTTATGGGAGATTCGGAAATAACCACTGTGTGAGTGTTAATTTTAACCAGAGGATCTAAAACTGTGCCAGAAAGGGGTACCTCCAAATTTGTTTTAATGCTCGTTTCCTCATTTACTTCCTTACTAGGATTTTTTGTGAGAGTCGCTATTTTTGGAGGTATAACAACTTCTGGTCCTTCTTTATGACTCAGTAGCGCTTTTAAAATCAGGGTTACTGTATCAAATACAGTATCAGACCCACTAACTAATTTTTCCAGAAGCTGCAGGATAGACGAGATAAGCTGCTCTAGAGAGGTCAAGGCTTTAGATATTAAGTTATCATCACGTTGGTAAGAGTTTGGGGGATCTTTAATTCGTATGTGAACGGGGCTAGGGAAAGAGTTCACTTGAGAGATGGAAAACTCAGAATTTTTAGAGGGAGTGCCACTAAAAAGATGTAACCTAGGGGTTGCTACAATATCTTGTGTAATGATAGTGTTCTGCACTTTGATCAATCGTTCCTGAGACTTTTATATCGGGTAAAGTAAAATCCTCTGGCAGAAAATTTAAAGAAGAAGATGTATCAAGATGATTTTTTGGTCAGCCTTAAGGGGAAGAGGGAAATGATCTACTACAGCCGCGGCAGAAGGAGCAGAGATGTTACCTAAGTCAGCAACACTTGCTGCTTTGGCTTGAGTTCCGAACAAATAAACAGAGTCTCCCACTTGGTTCTTGAAAGGAAAATCTTCTGTAGGGGGCAGGTCAGCTATACCCGATAAGGTATTATCCTCTTTAGTACCAACAAGGGCCCTCACCTGCTCTTTGTTGTTGATATCTTCAGCATTAGGCCCCTCCCGCACTACTTTATCCTTTCCCTTGTCCCATAGAGAGTAGAGTTGACATTTACTTTTTAATTGCAAAGCTGACCCATCTTTATTCCGCAGGGGATTGGATTTAGTCTTAGAACAAGCTCTGCCGACTATTACTCTTCCCGATCTTAATTTTTTTGTCGTCATTATGAACTAGGAGGAAAAGTAGAAAGTAATACTTAAATAAGATAGAATAAGAATAATATATTCCACAAGCAAATAAGTATGATTAAAATGGCCCAGAGAATAATAATAAGGGGAAAGAAAGAGAAATGGCCCAGCCCAGCCTCAATCGGCCTCTGTCGGTCTCAGTCGGTCCCGCCCTTGTCCCGGGCTTCTCCCGGGCTGCTCCTGCGCGCTCCCGCGTCGCGGGGAATAGCGCTTGATTTTATAGGTGGGGTATTGGGCTGATGGTGGGGCGGGGCGAGCAGGGAGAGCGGCCAGATGTCAGGAGGCTCGGGTTACCGGGACATCTGGGATATGAAGTCCGGGACCCGTCGCTCGCAGCCTTGCTCGCACTCAAACACCCACAGAAACAGTCCCGAAATCCTCAAAGGCAGGCACGGCGCTGCGGGACCCGCGAAGCGAGTTCCGCGAGTTGTGAAAGAAAAGGCTAGGAAAGCCAGCAGCAGGAAGCTCTCCAAAATCCAGCCGATATCCCAAAGCGATTGACAGGCAGAGTTCTTATCAGGCTGATGGTGGGGCGGGGCGAGCAGGGAGAGCGGCCAGGTGTCAGGAGGCTCGGGTTACCGGGACTTCTGGGATATGAAGTCCGGGACCCGTCGCTCGCAGCCTTGCTCGCACTCAAACACCCACAGAAACAGTCCGGAAATCCTCAAAGGCAGGCACGGCGCTGCGGGACCCGCGAAGCGAGTTCCGCGAGTTGTGGAAGAA
Source organism: Lissotriton vulgaris (assembly GCF_964263255.1). Taxonomy (NCBI): domain Eukaryota; kingdom Metazoa; phylum Chordata; class Amphibia; order Caudata; family Salamandridae; genus Lissotriton; species Lissotriton vulgaris. Next base: position 222,590,421 of record NC_141685.1, read on the forward strand.
AAGGCTAGGAAAGCCAGCAGCAGGAAGCGCTCTAAAATCCCACCGATATCCCAAAGCGATTGACAGGCAGAGTTCTTATCAGGCTGATGGTGGGGCGGGGCGAGCAGGGAGAGCGGCCAGGTGTCAGGAGGCTCGGGTTACCGGAACTTCTGAGATATGAAGTCCGGGACACGTCACTCGCAGCCTTGCTCGCACTCAAACACCCACAGAAATAGTCCCGAAATCCTCAAAGGCAGGCACGGCGCTGCAGGACCCGCGAAGCGGGTTCCGCGAGTTGTGAAAGAAAAGGCTAGGAAAGCCAGCAGCAGGAAGCGCTCCAAAATCCAGCCGATATCCCAAAGCGATTGACAGGCAGGGTTCTTATCAGGCTGATGGTGGGGCGGGGCGAGCAGGGAGAGCGGCCAGGTGTCAGGAGGCTCGGGTTACCGGGACTTCTGGGATATGAAGTCCGGGACCCGTCGCTCGCAGCCTTGCTCGCACTCAAACACCCACAGAAACAGTCCCGAAATCCTCAAAGGCAGGCACGGCGCTGCGGGATATTTAGATATAACACAGATATCTTTAAAGGAAAATTACAAAATTCACATTATATACAAGCTGTTTAAAATTTGATAAAAAGCTGCAACACTTCGATAACCATAATAAGAGTAGAGATCTCCCACATCCTGAACCTCCTGGTTCAATGACATTCCTTAAAAAGATACAAAACAGAGTTTTAAAAAGTAATGTACAAAACTATTCAGCCATTTTTTTGTTGCTCTGAAAAAAATGCAACATACATATAAAAGACAAACCTGTGTACTTTGAGGTACAATTTGATGGGTTGGCCTATCAAGTTGCAGAATATAATGATCATTTCATTTCATCATCCCTGAAATTTTATTAGCAGGGCCTCATTTGCATAAAGTTGCGATATGCTTGCTGAATAAAAGTTATTAGCCGTATGTTTAAGTCTGTATTTTCGGGGTTCAGAGCAGCAATAATGACTTGCCTACATGTCCGAACACCCAGCCTATTCCACTCTACTTTGAGTTTACCCCTGCGTTGAGAATTAAGAGCTGGGCAAAGACAAACCACGTGCAACAGAGTTTCAGCTGCCTTGCCGCACCCTCTACAGATTAAGTTTTCCACCGTACATCGCCAGGGGGGCAAATCTTGTAGAAAACGCCAGTCACCCATTCTGATTGCAATGAAACTACTTTTTAAATACAATGAATATGTGCAAGACTGGTAAGTGGCGGGGGCTAGCCATCTGTATGAATTCACTATGGCCCAAGCATGGCTACGTTTGGTAAAGAGTGCCTTATCGATTATAAGTAGGCTTTCCTGTTTTCAGTTTCTATTTTTGGGAAATTCTGGTGGTGTTTTCTCAGTGTTTTCCAGTGATTTCAATACCTCATAAAAACAGTGCTTTTCAGTGGTTACTCATTTTCGCGCCATAAAAAAACAATTGAAACAGTGTTTTACCGGTGTTTATGGAACGCTTTGCTTTTATTATTGCTTTTCCCATTTTTCGTCAGAAATTGTGTACTGTTCTACATTTCAGAAGCTTAATACAGTCATGAAATACTTTCCATTGTCCTTTGATTCTGCAATGCAATAGGTTTCGCATTGTAAATGACAAAGCCTTTTTTATTAATGTTTTAAATAAAAGGCATTGTTATTTGCAATGCCAATAGCTCAAACTTGCGTAAATGCCAGACCTAATGCATTGCAAATGCTTGTTTTAAATGAGAGCGTGAATTAATCACTCAGCAAGTTGGAAGTTACAGTCTGTGTTCCAGAGTCACTACCCCTCTTCTGCTCAAAGAGTGTTGCACTCCACGAAGGACATGGTCACCTGACTAGTGCAGTGTCTGCTTTTTAAGCATGTTTCTGGTAGCCTACCAACTCTGATAAGGACTTGGTCAACATCAGTTGCATAGTTTGAGTTTGCAGTTCAATGAAGACGGGGAATCGCGCACATTTAAAAAACAAGCATTGGCACAGGCAATAGGTCTCACCTTGAGGAGCACAAGGTTATGAGTGGGGTCGGCAATTGGGTTGCTACAGGTGAAAGTTTGTTGGGAAAGGGGCTCTCTTCCATGTATTGAATAAGAAACATGGCAGACTAAAATTAAATCCTTCTCAGTAGGGAGCCAATGTAATCTATGAGTGAAAACAAACACATGCTCCTGTCTCCTCAAACCAAGTATTAACTGGATGACTGAATTATGTACTACCTGAATTTTGGACAGCCCAGCATTTGAAATGCCAAGATAGAGACTATAACGATAATCCATGCTTGACGGAATGAGGGCTTGTACAGCTAATTTCTGACTCTAGAATGAGCAAGCATTAACAGAAGTTTTGTTTGTTAAAACAGATAATGCCTTTAAGCTAACTTGTGTTCCCTATCTCTTCCCTAACCTGGTCTGTCCTGTTTGTTCAGGAATCCAATTTAGGCGGGAATCTCGGTAGACACGCCCTGCCCGTTGCAGGGGCTTGAACACACAGCACTGCCAAGTACCACACATCAGGCATTACACTAACGCATTTTAATGTGGTGATCCGCATCACTGCATTAAAATGCATTAGTCACACATTTTTAGCGCCTTGACCACCTTCGGGATTAAGCCCGGGTGAAGCAGGTAGTGACTGCAGTCACACTGCAAACAGCAGCTCTGCGTTCAAGTTTTAAATTAATCAGGGTTCCTATGCGATATGCAGGGCAGCTCTGGGACAGGAGCATGTGTGTCTGAATTGAGCAGGGCACCGAAGTCGGCTCCGAAAGCTGCTCTTCCTGCTGCCTTTAAATTGCTCTGTTTCGGTCAGCACCACGGTCTCGCAAGGGTGCTTCTAGCCTCCCCCTGCCTGACACTATACGTTCAGACGACCCACGCTGCACTGCACAGCCACCCTGTGGTACTGTCAGTCACTGCTGTGCTAATCTGTGTGTTATGCGCAGATTGTGCTGCAAGGTCCGTCAAGGTGACTCATACAGGGGCGACGCAGTGTTTCATGGGGTTAGATGTGGGCCTTCCTTGGTGAGGTCACAGGACTGCTAGTGCTGCTACTGGATGTGGCGTTAAATAAAGCGGGGATGATAACAGCCCATCTGATTGTTTATTCTGCCTGTTGTACAGTTCTTGTGTCTATGCGCTAAAATGCCCCCGGCGGCAGAGTGAGGCGAGAGAGCTTGGCACCGACCCGGGACTCCGAGGCAGCCTTCGCTTCCATTCACTCTAGGGGAATAGTTGATGGGGACCAGTACAGTCAGGCTGGAGGCAGAAGAAATACTCTGAGATCCCATACACTGGGGGTCGAGGAGCATCAGCACATAGGAGGTGCAGCAACGTGAGTCAGAGTCTGACAGTGAAAGCTATGCCCCCAAAACATTGGCAACAATACGAAATGCTGCAGACAGACCCTCTGCATAAAGCGGATGGCTGAATTTACATGTTGAGGTAAGCTGCTGCTGCTTACGGTCACCTGAAAATATGCGTTTTGTTTTTGGAAGAGATGAATGCACATTTTAAAAAGGGTAGTGTTTTTTTATCACCTTAAAAACGTTTTCAATAAAATATAAATATCAAGTTCTGCATGCGCATTGTAGGCACATAGAAGGGGTACTGATCTTCTTCCACCTCAAGCTCACAGCTGCACTCAACTGCTGCCACGTAAAAATTGTGTACAATTCAGCAATGAAATAACCCCGTTTGGAGCAGTTGGGTCCTACAGTGCCTTTCCATTTCTGGTGCTTTAATGCAGTTTTAAGATCTTAGAATTTCTTGTTGAGCAAATGGGTGTAATTTCTGATATTTACACGTTCTCCTTCTCTACATTGCTTGATTTTGCTAACTGGAAAGTGTCATTCATAGTCATTGAATATCACTCCTAAAAACACCGAGATTATAAAAATGCCACACATAAGGAATCTGCAACCTCGGCAGCTATGACCACCCTAGCATTCTATGTCAACTCTGAGAGCAGCAGGGGAGCCCTCGTTTTGCGTTATCTTTATTGAAGTGAAAGCCGGTTTGTAGAAGCTGGAAACAATAGAGATAAGGGGTGAGTATTTTCCTTCGCGCCCAGCAGTGGGCCGTTTATACGCCTGCAAAATAAATTATCTTTTGCAGGCGTATAAACGGCCCACTGCTGGGCGCGAAGGAAAATACTCACCCCTTATCTCTATTGTTTCCAGCTTCTACAAACCGGCTTTCACTTCAATAAAGATAACGCAAAACGAGGGCTCCCCTGCTGCTCTAACAGGCTAGTTGTAACTTCCGTTTAGAGACACACAGTGCCATCAGCCACTCTTTCCAGTTTGCTGCTGCAGGTTCAGGTTGCCACTTCCTCGCATTAAAGAAGAGAGGCACATTATTCAATTACGTGCTGACATCGGGTTTCTAGATGCATAAATCGGGAGGCGGGAGACTAGCCATCAAATCGGTAGTCTCCCGCCTGAATCAGGAAGGGTGGCTTGTATTTCAACAGCATTCTTTAGAGCCGGTTTAAAAGCGTATCAAACCACACTTGAGCACTCTTGCAAGCATAGACTAAACTGTGCAGAGAGGGCCACACACGCCAGGGTTCAACGCCATCAAGGAAGGCAGTGGAGGGCTGTGCTAGGCGAGAACTAACAATCCAGAAACGAGCGCACAACCTCTTTCTCCGGCGCCCGTCCCCCACCATTACTTTATTGACAAAGCCTTGTTAAGTAAATGGTCTTTTGAAAGACCTGTTAAGTACTCCAGTGCACCCGGCCTCAGTAAGACAGCAAACCACAACTGAACAGCTCCTCTCCCCCCACGTGAGCCAGGCAGGGGGCCTGGTGTTACTCTCACCCTTGGGCCATTCACACCTCGTCTGCCCATTTGAAGAAGCAGGGCTTTCCCCTGACACCTCCGTGCCAGACATCACAGGCAGGCAATGATTTGCATTGCTTTGGCACCATCAAGTGGTCAAGAGGCGCAACAACAATGAAAATCGGTGAGACTCGGTTTAAACCAGCTCAGCTGATTTTCATTCAGTAGGGTATTTTCGTTTACATTCGGTTTTAACCGAATTCCGAACAGCCTAATTATAAGGGAACTCTTTCTCACGCATTTTTTTAAGCCGGTTTTAAAAGCTGACCGACTGGGGTTAAGGGCCCATAGATCACTCGCCGACATTTGATGAATGTAGTCCTTAAAAAGGCAACCAAACGTACCTCCAGGGTTTTTCTGGTTGATTTCTAGCCAGACTATAGATTCTAATGTACCTAGGTCCGCTTGCCTCAGTTTATGAGAGAGGTTTAGATATGTACCGATGTTAGAGGCCTCATAATTTAGTATCCCTAGCTCTAATCTTACCTGAGCTGTGGATGCGGAGTTTGTCAGATGGAGTACCTTTTTATAAATTTTGGTTGTGTGTTGATTTAAGGCAGTGTTCAATTTGCCCCTGAATATCTCTATACCGTATGATAAGGTGGGGCCAGTTTTTGCTCTCAGAACTTCTAAGAGTGGCGAGAGAGTTGGGCCAGAGAGATTTTTCGAGAGCTTAGCTAATGACACCGCAAGGGTGATTGCTTTAACTGCGATCTCGTTACGGTGTTTGATAAGGTTCCCCCTAGAGTCCAAATGGACACCTAGGTATTTGTAAAAGTGACCTATGACAAGGCTTATGTTGTTGTATGACCAACCTCCACCAGTGTGCCATTTCCGGCCGAATGGGACAACTTGTGTTTTCTTTAGATTGACCTCTAGTTGGTTCATGATAGTGTAGCTGTGCAGTTTATCGAGGAGCCTTTGCATCCCGACCCTGGTAAGGCTAAAGAGAACCAAGTCATCGGCATATAAAAGATTACTTAGTGCCGTGCCTCCTACCTTAGGGGGATGACTGTTGGTTTCATCCAGTGTCTTTGACAAGTCCGCTATGAACAGGTTAAAAAGCATGGGGGCCAGCACGCATCCCTGCTTCACACCTCTTGTTGTCGAGATTTTCCACAAGAGATGCGTGCCGGACACCAGCTTCACCCGGACCCAAGTACTAGAGTGGAGTTGTATGATTGCCTCTAATAGTTTATCAGGAATCCCCCATTTCCTCAGCTTTTCCCATAGAGTAGCTCTCGGGCCCCTGTCAAATGCTGCTTTAAAGTCGACCTTTCATCTTTTCTGTTATTGTTTTAACTCGTTGATTTATAAGCAGTCTATCTGTGGCACTATTGTGTAAATTACCATTGCTTTTCGAATCAAATACTGTTATCTGTTTTTTACTGGGTTTTTTTTAGAACACTTGTCTGATTTGTTGTACATGTCCATCCACACACGTCACATTCACACCTGATACCCTTCATCCCTTTAACATCTCGCGTTTCTAACATGCACTCCCTTTCAACGTGGCGGGCCACTTTTTCCCGATTTGGTCCTTTCTTTATGTTTATTAAAACACATCGGGATGTCAGCCCTACAGCGTTTGTTTTAACTTTATTAGTTTGGTGTTTTTCACTCGCCGTAAACACTTGCACCTTCACTCGGCACGCCGGAATGCAACACCGGGACACTTGTTTGTCCTCGTAACAGTCTGACTAGTAAGTACCTCATTCTGAGGACCCATTGTATATCTGTCCCATTATTTTTACCGCCATGGTTTATTAACCTGAATCTTGTTTCTCTTCAGAGATCACAATTCTTTTCCAGCTGGCATTACGTGAGATACTCTAATCGTATGTTTTGCTTTAACCGACTTGGTATCTTCCCTGCACGCGGTCTTGCACGAGTTTTTTCACCCATTTTTTTGAGCTTAGTGTCGTAATCATTTCTTTGTACTGTGCACATTACCACCTAGTTTCGCAACCGTTCCAACATGTCTCTTTGATAATGTTTAACATGTCATGTTCACTGGTCTAATACTGTCCACACCGCAATGTCTTCTATTATGCCACTCTTTCGCAACTGGCCCAACACAGCACGTTCTTGTGTGTTCTTCGCCATTGACCCCCTACTATACGCAGCGCGATACCTTTCAAGCATTAATTTTACCTTTGGGGTTTAACACATGATGCATAACTCTCTTCACTAGTTTCCACGTATGCTCATGACGATTATGTATAACTTTCCTAATGTTTTGTCTTGAGACTACATGAGGTTCTTCTTTCTAAGACCCAGTACAATTGTTATTTTTGTCTACAGAATGTTCCCCTGACGAAGGGCAGAAGTCACGCCCGAAATGCATTGGGATCAATTATGAATGGAGATTAACATTGCTTTGAATCATTGAAGCATATATCTGATCATTATGAACTTTATAATAGTGACGACTGTTTGAACAGAAGGAATTTTGATATGGACGGTTGGTGATTAAATCAATCGACAATCTACTTGGTTGCACAACAATTCTTTTTTTGTTCACAACATAATTAAACTACATACTCGGTTTCCTACGCTGTGCACAGGGGGACAAATCCTATGCAGGGGTTGCATCGGTGGATATTTGGACAACACTTTTAGGAACAGAAAGTGAAGCCCCAGTAGCACACAACACTTTATTAGTGTCTACATTGGATATTCCAGGTTGTGCGTGTTCTATCTATTTTTAGTTTGCCATCATCGTCATCATAATTATAAATGTATATTAGTATTATATTTGAAAAGGGTATGAATAACACACAAATTGTATACAATGCAAGCTATTTGTTCAAACACAGCAACTCATTACAATGATTTCATCGAGATTGAAACCAAAGATTGTGATTTTAGCTTATACATCCAAAAGCTCATTCTTTACCTAAAGTGTTGTTCTCTATTATCACCTTTTCTGTCTTTATGGATGGTAAAGACAGCTAGAAATTTAATGCCACTAACTTCAGTTTTACACTTGGCATTCTGAATGTTAATAGAAACCAGATATCAATTATAAAGCTTTTTTTAATGCTTGCAAATGTTCCTTTGTTTTCTGTTTGACTGTCCTTTTGTTAGATACAATATGCAAACAAATGATGGATGGAATGCTGAACAAATCATGCATTCACTCCCAGTCAAGAGATCTCGGTTAAACCCATCATTCTTTTGCTCACCATGCCACCCCAGTTTAGACCCAGCCTTATGCAAATCAGTCTTCATCCTGTTCCTCATGGGAACAGTCAAGCCCAAAATGCCAAGCCATTTCCTTCCTGGACCGGAAACAAGCATCCTGGGACTGGTTTCGAGCTATAATCCCTGTCATTGGTACATTGAGTGTGGGTTTTTACAGGGATAACTTGGTCCAGAGAGTGCTTGATTCATGGGGCGAATTTGTCATTAGCTGCTAGAAGATCCATACCCAAGTCAGGTCTCGCAACACTAAGGGCATACTTCCATTTCTCACTGTTCAGTTTTGACTGAATGAGATCTCTGTAGGTGAGGTTAAAGGTATCATCAAGTTACAGAAAGCATCACAGCGTTGTCAACAACAGCAGGATGCATAGATATACGATGAAAATAAAAGGAAAAATGAGACTTCCTATAAATAAAAATGCTGCTAATAGAGTACTCCCCTAGAAGACTCCTCCCATACAGTGAAGGAACTCTTAGCTGTTATGTCTTTTCTATTAAGCTTACTGTGAATTTGGTTGTAATATATATAAACATCTCACAGTCTAAAGAAGTGATATTGCCCTGACTGAATTCTTAATATAATTCAACGTTCATGTTGTTTTTAGGGAATTCGAATAAGGTGCTGCTACCACCTTTCCATATGATGAAAATATTGTCAACTAAACAAAGCCAAAGAAGATGATTGGCTTCAAATTTTTGAAGCTCCATGTGTAATGTCCACTCCTCTCAAAACACTACATTAATAATGAGGAATACGGAGGATTGAACATGGAACCCATTACAGTCCCCCTGATTTGCTGGGCCAATGTCATATCATAATAAAGAAAGTTATTAATTAGAACACATTCAGAGAGTTCAATTAGAGGTTTTGTATAAATTAAAAGATTGTGGATCTCATATTGAGAATTTTTTCTCATACAGTGAAGTCCAATTTTATGTTCAGAGTTACTAGCAATAGGTCATTCTCCCAAGGGATGTCATTGATACATCTGTGGAAGTCTTTAAAGTCCTTAATATATAAAAGAAGGCATTTCGCTAATGGTGCAATGAAAATGTCTACAAACTCAGATACTCCTTTGGCAATGGAGTCTTGCCAGAGACAATGGGTCCTTTTGGAGGAAGATGCATACTTTTGTGCATATTTGGCAAAAGGTAACTGGCAGAAATCCTGAGATGGGCCACAATGAAATAGCAAACATATATGAAATTCTCAGGTAACGCCATTTAACAATAATCACAAACAGCTTATTTTACACTTTTGTTAATTCTAGCAATGAGGTTTGTCTGTAACAGTCAGTATCATTCAAATGTCTTAAAGCCTCTCTATTGTCATAATCTTGGACTACAATACCGCCACTCTTGTCAGCATTCCTAATCATAATGATAAGGTTGTTTTATCACAGTCGTTTAATATTATATTTTTCTAATATGTGACCCTTTTCTGTTCAATTTTAGTTTTTCACTTTTTGTTCTTAACTTTCCTCCCTTTAATCTTATTATTTCTTTCACATGTCTCTTTGTTGTTATTTGTGGTGCAGGGCCTGTGATTTCTGGCTTTAAAGTTTTCAACACTGAAGAAGTGACTCACTAAATGCTTTAAACCATGAAACAAATAGACCTTTTGAGTTAGCGGACTGTTTTCCAATGCTGTTTTCCTCCTCATTAATGATGGCAGTAAAATTTTGAATTTGAAAAAAAGTCTCAAGCCTCTAATTTGTCACTAATTTGCCTCAAACAGTAGAGCTTGTAAGGGGCTCTACAATCCGGAGACTTTTTTCAAAGGGTTCTATCATCTCCGATGTGTAAGGTACCATTCTCTGTGCTCCAGTGTGATCAGAAACCAGACTGGTAGTTATGCAGAAGGTGGTTAGCAGTGATATGACCTTAGAGTTGAACACAGTTAGCTTTTTAATGATCTTGCTGATAAATTGCAGTGTGTCATGGGTTGGTAATTGGTGAGTGCACTTGGGAAGATGCCATGCGAGAGGGGCACATTTGCATTAGAGAGTAAGTGTGAATGCATTCCCCAAGAGAGTTTTGATGAAGGAAAAGATTCACAAAGTCTCACAGATGTCATTTATGGCTTGGGGAAGGAGAGGGAAGATGGCGAACTGACTCTGCCTTGGAGAGAGCATCCCGTACCTTCTTCGACTTTGCTACTGCGTTTCATCGACTGCCCAGCATGATACTGATATGTGCTAAGGATTAAGGATTAACCTGTGCATCTACCTGATGTGCTGGCGATACAACGTAGCCACCCACGGTCACCTCCAGTTAATCAGGCAAGGTGGTTTAGTGGGGCATCCTATGCCATCTCAGGCTTGGGAAGGTTGGTGGCAGATTTCGGCATGGCCTTGTAGCACCTAGCAGCTAAAGAGGAGGACGCAATGGGTGCATAATTGAGGCAGCAGAGGTGGGCTCTGCACTAGCAGCGAAGTCACAGTGGTGAATAAACATTCAGTTACTTCCAAGGTAGTTGGAGATGTCATGTTAGTTCCCCAGCCTTCCCCAGCCTTCCTGCACAGCGGAGAGCAAGGTGTCACTTTAGAGGTCTGGGTAGAGATCTCTGAGCCGGCTGCTCTGCCTGATCTAAGTAACATCAAGATTGGCTTTCTCAGAAATGAGCTGGGAGTGGTATCAGATGTCTGTCCACCCTGAGCCACTTGCAGGTGGTGGTGCCTGATCACTTGAACTCCCTGTGTATGGTTACAGTTCAGGGTGTTGGTAAGATCAGGAGGTGGACCTTCTTTTCTACTGTGACTGGATCCTGCTAAGCTGGACCTGACACTTTGATAGATTTGGAAAGCTCCACTTCTGACACCTCTGGAAGGTTACACAGGGAGTTCGAGTGATCAGGCGAGGGAAAGGAAGGGGAGGGGACAGCAAGGATAATAGGATCTGGATATATTAATTTGTGGTTGACCCCTTCCTTGTAACTCCTTAAGTGTTTATGCACACATATGGTCCTATTTGATATATCCACTCAGACCACAATTTGAAACTAAGAGAACTGAAATGAGGAGAGAAGGAACTCTCTCTAGTTCTTAGGACAACAAAACCCAAAAAGTAACTTGTCCTACGGGGTTTTGATTCACATCCGAGGCAAAGAATGTTAAGGACTGAACAAACAACGTAACCTCTAAATCCTTAGTTGGGATGTTCGGGAAGTACGTAGTGAAATATATCCAGGAGAAAATAATGTTAGAGAAAGAGATTGTCAGTCATGCAAACAGTAATACGTGGTACTCCCCACTGTGGTATTCCGCTGTCAAATAATCCCACATACGAGTATACAACATTACACAAGGAAATGCACTCACGGTAAAACGCGGATGCGACCACCGCCGTATTCCGCTGTACTATTTGAATACCAAACAAGCTAAGAAACGCACACACAGCAATACGCGGTTGTGACCACCGCCGTATTCCGCTGTGCAACAATCCACAAGCAAACAATGAAAATAGACACACGGGAATACACGGTTTTCCTCACCGCTGTATTCCGCTGTGTCTTTAGACAGAAATAGAGCTAAATTCCCAAAGGCAACAAAAATAGCTCCAACAAAATGGAACGGTAATACGCGGGAGCACCGCCATATTCCGCTCCTAAAATGAAAATAACAAGAACGTCCGTAGGTCTTGCAAAACGGTGGAAACCGGGTTCCCCGCTACAATCAGCAGCAGTACTCACGGACTTCCTTTAGGCACCATATTCCTGTCAGCGATCTCCCCTGCAGATTAGCTCCTTCGTGTCGCCATCGAAATTCCTTCTCCCAGATGAGAGTGAGAGAGATTAACAGCAGGCTCAGAATCATGCGCAACTTCCTGGGCGACGCCGGAGCCTAAATCCCCACTCACAGCGAGCATTCTGGGAAATGTAGTTTTGGCAATGTTTCGTAGGTGCAGCTCGCCAGGAACCTGACACAAAGTGGATGAGCCTTCTTACTACGATTCTGCAGGTTTTGTTCACTCAACGAGCAGAGGCTCAAGAATATTATACACAAGCAAATGCAGATAGTCGGGAGATAAAACAGGCATTAACGGATGTCACTACCAAAGTTATTTCGCTCTCCCCAGAGGTTTCAGATTTACAACAGCGGGTGACAGTGGAGGAGGAGGTGAACTCTGCAGTGGTCAAATCAATAAAAACTCAGGAAACCCAAATGGTGGGGAAGGGGAAGATTGCAGGGGAAGATTGAAAATCTCGAGAATCGGCAACACCGCAACAATATCAGGGTTTTTGGCATAAATGATGGGGGGGGATGCTCAGATCCTAGAGCCTACAGGGTCAGGCTATTTCAGCAAGCGTTCCCAGATTTTCCACTTGGAATATGGACTCACAGGCTCAGTATGCACACAGACTACCAATTTCAGTAACTCAGGGACCCCAAGCCAAGTCATAGTATACCTCGATCAATGCTCTTGTACATCTGTAGCTTCATACTCCAACCTACTACACCTGTACAGGTAGACTCAATCTCTATCCTTATTAGACCCAACCTATGTAAAGCCCTGATGGACAGGAGATGGAAGTTATGACAGTGGATTGATCCTCTTAAAGCAGTTTGCACACAGGTTATATTGCAAGAGCCTGCTCATCTCAAGATTATTAAAAGACGGTCACTCGCACGTTTTCTACACAGAGACTGAAGCTAAACAAGCCCTCTCTAGGTGGCAATCAGATACTTCATAAAATGTTGGGGTGTATTTTCATCTTATCTGTGTAGTAATATGAAGATCAGCATTCTCTTTTCTTCTTTTGTTTCCGTCTAGTAGTGGTCGAGGAGGTTTGCTTTCTGCAGGTTGTCAGTCACCAACGGTAGGGAGGGAGGGTGATTCCTTTTTCTAGACACGGGGGAAGGGCAGAGCTGGGTGGGTTTGGGGAAGAATGGAGAGTCGCTCTCCCACTTATTCTATCAACATCACTGGAAAGGGGGGGTAAGCGGGCTGTATAAGGGCCAGTTAAATTATCAAAATATTTACAAAGATGGAGTTTTGAGAAAGAAAAGGGTGGTATAAATAAAGAACAAAATAAATGGAAAGATAGTATGAAGAAGATTATTTAATGTTTAAATTGAAGTATATGTGTTGGAATGTTGCAGGACTAAACCAATCTAGGAAGCATCATGTTGTATTCTAGTGGTTTCTTCTGTCCTCCCCCCTCCCTGCCACCATGGAACATTACATGCATTGTTCCAACATTCCACTGCTGCCTTCAGAGGCAGAGTTCTAACTGTGAAGTGGGCTAACTGTGAAGCTGACTGACTGTTGGTGGTGGTCAATAAAGTGTTCCTCAGTTCCTTGTCGCCATCTCCGGTAGGCACTTATTATTGGTTCTTGGTCTGCAATTCTTTCATTTCTTGCTTTATGGCTGCATTAAATATGGCGTTACCCCTACCCTTTCTGGATGAAGAAGGAGATCCAGCCATTCCATGGAAAGAGTGGAGAGTAATGTCTACCTAGCTACACTGAACAAACTAGAGAAACATTTTGGGAAAGCCAGAAATGTGGTGCTGGAAAGACACACATTTTTCTCCAGAGTTCAGGATAAAAGTGAGAAGGTCAAATCTTATATTTCTGCTCTAAAAGGGCTTTCCAACACATGTGATTTTGAAGGGGTAACAGAATCTCTTATTGGAGACCAATTGGTTAGGTGCACAAACAACCATAAGATACAAAACAAACTGTTGGCAGGTAATCCAGATCTTAAACAATCTACAGAAATCGCATTAAGTGTCAAACACAGAGCAGAATGTATAAAATAAATAAATTTGAGTACTCAGTCCCGCCATGAAGTAAATGCTATTACTAAACAAGAATCAGCAAAGGAAATAGAGTTGAAACAAAGAAATCAAATGAGTACTAATTTCAAAACTAAGTGTTATAGGTGTGGTAACCCAGCACATTTAGCGAATAATCCTTCTTATCCAGCGAAAAATGTAATTTGCCACAAGTGTGGAAGAAGGGAACACCTAGCTAGAGTGTGCCTTGACAATAATCCTAAAAAAGTTTCCTCCATAGAATCAGAACCTACACCAGTAGATGCTAAGTTAGTATTCCAAGTAGAAGACAATGATGGCATGGTCAAGTTTCCGGAATGCACCATCCCCCTGGACAATAAATTGGTCAGAGTTTTTGATGACTCATGTTACCCATACACCCTGCTAGACAGTAAGATGTCTGAAGGGTTGTTTCCTAACAAGCTGAGCACCCTCGCAGAAGCAGACATCAAACCAAAGGATATGGGGGAGATGCCATTTTCCTGTTAGGCATGACCTCTATGCAAATTGAATATAAGGGTAGGAGCACAGTGGGCAAGATCTATGTAACTGAAAAAGGGTCCAACCTACTAGGGTGGAAGCACAAAAAAGACGTAGGCATGAAACTTGATCCCAATAGTCATGATCAAGTCCTCTTAGTGGATCGATCAGTTTGTGGTCAGGCAATCTCCGAGGAATTCCCAGAAGTCTGCATTGCATAAAACTTGAAGACAAAGGCAAAGCCATTGCCCATTAGGTAAGGTCAATTCCACATGTAATGCAAGAACCCCTAGGTAAGGAAATAAACAGGTTGCTGGAATTGGGGTTCATAGAACCTATAGAAAGTTCCCAGTTATTGGCCCCCATTGTAATTACGTCCAAAGCTGCCAGTAAGGATGTCAGACTTTGCATTGATCTCAGGGACCTAAATAAAAACATTTGGGTAGATAGGCACCCGTTACCCAGGATACATGAGGTTTTAACTCTCATTAAAGATGCTAGCCATTTCAGTGTCCTTGATTTATCGTCGGCATATCACAGGTAGAGTTACATCCCAATTGCCGACACCTTACCTCACTTATCACACCTTTAGGAGCATTCCAATATCTCTGGATGCCTTTCAGATTAGCCTCTGCTGCGCCTGTTTTTCAAAGAATCATGCAGCATGTGCTCAAGAATGTTCCGGGAATACTGTGTTTTCAGGACGACATCCTAATATTTGGCAAAGACACCAAGGAACACAATAACAGATTAAGAAACGCGTTACACAAGTTGAGCCAGAACTCAGTAGAATATCTAGGTCATACTATTTCCAGTGAGGGAATCAAATCTAAAATGAACCTGGTTGAAGCCATTCTTGATGCAGCTGCTCCCACCAATGTAGAAGAGCTAAAATCCTTTTAGGGATTATCAGAATACTATTCAAAATTCATTCAAAACTATGCAAGCAAAGTGGAACCGTTACGCAATCTTCTCAAGGCCAAACGATTGTTCAAATAGAATGTTGATTGCCAAATTGCATTTTTGGAGATAAAAACATGCATTACCAAGGTACCTTTTTTAGGTAGGTTTGATCCCACTAAAACTACCTATCTGTCCACCAATGCCAGCAATAAAGTTTTGGGGGCCAATCCTACGCAAAAGATGGGGAACATGGAGCAAGTAGTGGCTTTTGCCTCCGGATCATTAAAAGGTGCCGAACAGAACTACTCAGTAATTGAAAAGGAGGTGCTAGCCTGTTTCGGGGCAGTTAACCACTTAAAAAAAATTCTGTGGGGCATACATTTCACTATTAAGACTGACCACAAACTCCTCACTTATGTGTTTACAACTAAAGGTTCCACCAGAATGACCCCCAGAATAGCTAAATGGATGATGGGACTGGAAGGATTCAATTTCAAAGTCGAATAAATACCTGGAAGGAACAACTTAGTAGCTGATTTTCTGTCTCGTGCTCCTCTTAATACTGTCTGTAACACAAAAGAAGAGGAAGACAATGTAGTAGTCCTGGAAGTAGCAGTATTGGACAAAAAACAAAAAAAGGGGTGGCCGGACCAAAGAAGCACACTACTTGAACCTGTTAGCAAGTTTTGGGAGGTGAGAATTGAGCTTTGCATAATCAATGACACAATCTACCAAGGAGAAAAAACTGTACCCCCTGAGGGGATGAGAGACAAAATTGTCAAGTAAGCACAAATGGGACACTTAGGACAAAGTTTGACTAAAAGCAAAGTACATGAAGAATACTGGTGGCCTGGAATGGACACCATGGTAGAGGATGTAGTCAGGAATTGCATAGAATGTGCTAAAAATGACAAAACGCTTTCAGTAAGAAAACCTCCCTTTTCGCCTGTTCAAGTCCCTAACCGTCCGTGGTCTAAACTGGTGCTAAACATTATCGGACCTTTGAATCTCAGGCAGGCGAAAGAATGTTTCATCCTAGTTCTTATAGATTATCACACAAGATGGGTGGTGACTAAATGGGTGAACCTATTCGACACCAAAGCTCTTATCCAATTTTTGAGAATTTTTTTACGAAGAAGGTATACCGGATACTATTGTAACAGACAATGGGGTCCAATTTAGATCAGACTTAATGTAAAGCTTTCCTGCCAATCTACACATTACCCATCTGAAGACCAAGTTGTACTGTCCCAGAACTAACGGGTTAGTAGAACGAAAGAATAGGGTCAGTAAAGAATGTCTATAAAGAGCAGAAGCCACTAATGTAGCAGCGAAACAAGCCTTGCAAGATATGATATGGGCCTACAGAACAGCATTGAACACTGTCACATGCATTTCACCGTTTATATCCCTAAATGGAAGAAAACCAAAAACCTACTTCACAGCGGGATTGCTGCACACTGTTAACGATTGCAAGGTAGACAGATCAGACATTGCCAAGAATATTGAAGCACATCAAGAGAAATACAAAACGAGGTATGACTATAGTAAAAATGTTCGCATAGATTTGCCAGTTGCAAGGAGGAAAAGCCACTCCCGGTTTTCTGAACCCATCAAAATTACTGAAGTAGGAAGAAATGCAGTTCAATTGTAACATGGACAATCATGGGGAATAGACAGAGTGGTCAAATACAACCATCCACAAATGGGTGGGGGAGTAGCTAAAGCCTCACCTATTTGCCCTGACTCTGCTCGCAGATCATCAAGGAACACTAGTTGCCCCTCATGGCATAAAGACTTTAAAGTTGGTTCATTTCATTGTTCTTTTGTCTCTTGTATGCAGGAGCCTGGTTGCCCTTATGGCACTAGTACCCTTGCTGTAACTAGTATGTATTTCCCTTTTCCCTTTCCCTGCTTTCTTTTCCCTTCTGCCCAGGGATGTGTGTTGTATTCTAGTGGTTTCTTTTCTCCCCCCTCCTTTCCCTGCCACCATGGAACATTCCATGCATTGTTCCAACATTCCACTGTTGCCTTCAGTGGCGGAGTTCTAACTGTGAAGTGGGCTAACTGTGAAGCTGACTGACTGTTGGTGGTGTATTTCAATAAAGTCTGGAGTTCTCTTACCTGATTTCGTGGACTTGTAATACATCAACTCATATGTGAAGAGCTTAAGGCATTTAAACCACAGATACTTGGTTTAACTGAGACCCATTTTCCCTAAAAAGATAGACATATGTTTTAACAATTGGAATATGATGCTTTAACATTTAACTCTGAGACATTTTCAATTCGAGGTGTTGCCTTAATGAAATCTAAAAACTTAGCTGTAAACATACTGTATACTTCAGCAGATTTTAATGAAAGATAGGCAATAGCGCAGCTGTCAATCAATCAATCAGGAGTTTGTTAAAGCGCGACTACTCACCCGTAAGGGTCTCAAGGCGCTAGGGGTGGGGGGAGTGCAGGTTCCATTCCATCAAGGAGGGGGTCTGTCGAAGAGCCAGGTTTTGAGGTTTCTTGCGAAGATGGGGAGCGATGTTGTCTGTCTGAGGTGGACCGGAAGGGCGTTCTATGCTTTGGCCGCGAGGAAGGAGAAGGAGCAGCCTCCCGATCTGGTCTTTCTGGTGCGGGGGACCACGGCGTAGGAAAGCTGGGCTGATCGTAGGGTCCTTTGGGGTGCGTGGAATTTGAGTCGGCTGTTCAGGTATGCTGGTCCGGTGCCGTGGAGGGCCTTGTGTGCGTGGGTGAGCATCTTAAAGGTGATTCTCGCCTCGACGGGGAGCCAGTGGAGTGTGCGCAGGTGCTGGGAGATGTGGCAGTGTTTTGGCAGGTTGAGGACCAGTCTTGCGGCGGCGTTCTGGATGTTCTGTAGCTTGCGGATGAGGTTTTTGTTTATTCCGGCGTTGAGTGCGTTGCCGTAGTCGAGTCTGCTGGTGACCAGGGCGTGAGTGACTGTCTTTCGATGTTCGAGGGGGATCCATTTGAAGGTCTTACAAAGGAGGCGGAGGGTGTGGAAGCAGGAAGATGAGACAGAGTTGATCTGGCGGTCCATTTTGAGCTCGGAGTCCAGGATGATTCCCAGGTTGCGTGCGTGGTCTGTGGGGGTTGGCGGGTTTCCGAGGGCGGTGGGCCACCAGGTGTCGCTCCAGGCGTCGGGGTTTGGGCCCATGATGAGCACTTCTGTTTTGTTGGTGTTTAGTTGTAGGCAGCTGTTTTTCATCCATTTGGCGACGGCTTCCATGCCTTCTCGAAAGTTGCGTCTGGCGGTGTTGGGCTCGTTGGATAGGGAGAGGATGAGCTGGGTGTCGTCTGCGTATGACACGATGTTGAGTCCGTAGGTTCTAACGATGGGGGCAAGTGGAGCCATGTAGACGTTGAAGAGCGTCGGGCTGAGGGAGGAGCCCTGGGGGACTCCGCAGGTGGTAGGTGTGGGGTCCGAGAGGAAAGGGAGGAGTCTGACCCGCTGCGTCCTGCCGGAGAGGAAGGAGCAGATCCAGTCGAGGGCCTTGTCCTGGATTCCTGCATCGTAGAGTCTGCGTATTAGGGTGCGGTGGGAGACTGTGTTGAACGCCGCTGATAGGTCGAGGCGGATGAGGGCTACTGTTTCTCCTTTGTCCAGTAAGGTGCGGATGTCGTCTGTTGCGGCGAGGAGGGCGGTTTCCGTACTGTGGTTTTTTCTGAAGCCGGATTGGGAGGAGTCGAGGGTGTTGTGTTCTTCAATGAATGTGGCGAGTTGGCTGTTGATGGCTTTCTCGGTGACTTTCGCTGGGAACGGGAGCAGGGAGATGTGTCTGTAGTTTTTGAGGTCGGTGGGGTCCGCTGAGGGTTTCTTTAGGAGGGGGTTGACCTCGGCGTGTTTCCAGTCGTCGGGAAACGAGACGGTCGCCAGGGAGCGGTTGATGATTTGGCGGAGCATGGGTGCGATGGTGTTGGTGGCTCTGTTGAAGATGTGGTGGGGGCAGGGGGTCCGTGGGGGTCCCTGAGTGGATTGACTTCATTGTCTTCAGTGTGTATTTGGTGGTGAGGGCTGTCCAGTCATCAATTGCTGGTTTCTGGGTGTCGGGGGTGGTTGGTGAGGGTTCAATGTGTTGGTTGTCTTCGTCGAAGTTGTCGTAGATGCTCTTGATTTTGTGGTGGAAAAAGATGCTGAGTTTGTCGCAGAGGTGTTGTGAGGGAGGGATGTCGGTAGACTCGCTGGTGGGTTGGGCGAACTCTTTGATGATGCTGAAGAGTTCCTTGCTGTTGTGTGCGTGGGTGGAGATTCTGTCTTCAATCGCTTTTTTCCTCGTTTCTCTGATGAGTTGATGGTGGACGTTGGTGGCGGCTCTGAAGTTGTTGTGGGCTTCTGTGGATTTGGTGTTTCTCCAGGCCTTTTCGAGGCGGCGGCATGTGCGCCTGGACTCTTGAAGTTCGGTGGTAAACCATCTGGCTTTCTTGGCACGGGTATTGTTGTTTTTCTTGAGGGGGGCTATGGTGTTGGTGCTGTCTGAGATCCATCTATGCAGGGTTCGGGCTGCGGTGTTGGGGTCGTCGTTTTCCGCGATGGTTGGGGTGGAGTTGTTGAGTGAGGAGGTGAGCTGGTCATCGGTGATTTTGGTCCAGTTTCTTTGTGGAAGCAGGTGCTGGTGTCTGTGGATGGTGGGTGTTCTGAAGGTGAAGTGGACGCAACGATGGTCGGTCCATGGGAGTTCGGTGGTGTGGCTGAAGGTGATTGAGTTTCCTGTAGTGAAGAGGGGGTCGAGGGTGTGTCCTGCTGAGTGCGTGGGCTCGGTCACGATCTGGCGGAGTCCAATGTTGTGGAGGTTGTCCAGGAGGCATGTGGTGTTGGGGTCCAGTTGATTGTCGAGGTGGAAGTTGAGGTCTCCCAGCAGGGTGTAGTTGGTGGATGCGATGGCCTGCGGGGAGATAATGTCCGTGATGGAGTTGGCGAAGGGTCTGCGGGGTCCAGGGGGTCGGTAGATGAGGGTTCCTCGGAGGGCGGCGGTGGGGCTGGCCAGTATCTTGAAGTGAAGGTGTTCCATCAGTTTTGTGGACTCGTCAGGGAGTGTGCTCAGGCGGAGGCTGGATTTGTGGACGATGGCGATTCCTCCTCCTGGGTGGGTGGGGCGGTCCTTCCTGGAGATCTTGTATCCTTGGAGGATGGCGATGGCAATGTCCGGTCCCGAAGTGGTGTTGGTCCAGGTTTCGGTGAAGAATGCTACGTCTGGGGTGGTGCTGTCGAGGAGGTCCCAGATTTCTGTGGCGTGTTTGTGGAGGGATCGGACGTTGAGGAGGATGCATTGCAGAGTCTTCGGTTCGGTTGTGTTCTTGTGGGCGGGTTGTGCTGGATCCGTGTTCTTGGCGGTGCTGCAGGTGTGCCGGCAGAGGTGACAGCTGAAGGGTCCATGGGTGTCGGCTGGTGATGCTAGCTTGCAGTTGTTGTTGCAGCCTGGGTTGAGTGCGTGGAGTGCTGCTGGGTCGTAGCGTTGGCGGGGCGGAGGTCCAGGGTTCCTGGTGCTGGTCGCGGACGGGCGCAGACGTGCTTGCCTTTGACGCGCTTTCGATGCACCAGCGGCGCGCCCACAGCCCGCGGCCGCGCAGTGGCCGCCATTAATTAGGAGTCGGGGAGGGCTGGACAGCTGGGAGGCGGGAGCGGGGAGGGGAGCTGGATTGGGCCGGTCGCGCTTGGAGGGGGGAGGGGCCGCGGGGGCAGCAGTGGCGGGGAAAGGTAAATGGAGGAAAGAAGGGATAAAGAAAAAAGGGAAAATAAGCAGAAATAAGCCACAAAAGAGCAGAGATGCAGAAAAGAGCAGAAAGGTGAAAGATAGAAAGGGTAGAAAAACGAGTGAAAACAAGTGAAGGAGCAGAGGGATCCTGGGACAAAAAGTCACCATATGCGTGATATATGGCCCTAACATTGAAAACCCTGACATATTTGATTTCCTGTGTTCAGAATTATTAGAGCGGATGGAAGATGTAATAGTAATGGGGGATTTAAATTGTATTATGGACCATAGGATGGACTCTACAAATAGAAAAGCGCAGGCAAGGATGGGTAAGACACGCGCCTCTATATTTGAACTTAGGAAAATTCAGCAGTAAAATGATGCTTAGAGGACATTACTTCCAAGTTTACCAGGGTTTGTGTATTACCCATTCCCTCACAAACAATACTCACATTTCGACAATATTTTTGTTAAAGGCATAGCTATAGAAAGGCATAGCTGTAGAAAATGCCCATATTGATGTCTCTCTTGAAATCACATCAGACCTTAATCCTGTTATGTTAACAATACAGGTAGGAGTAGGAGGAAGAGATGGTCATTGTTCATTTTCATTTCCTCATCATTTCCTTAGTACCCCAGAATATTGTGTGCATCTTAGAGTGGCACTGGGGGAATATATAGGTAATAATAGGGGTTCCGCTTCGGCATCCGTTGTTTGGGACTGTATGAAGGCATATATCAGGGGTGTGACTCTTCAGTTCATTCTAGTCCAGAATAGGCGTTTATATCAAGAAGCTGAACAATGTCATCTTGACTGTTTAGATACAGAATGCCAGCATGCACAGGTAATTATGGTCAGGGATCCTACTGAGCAGTTGCTATATCTTATTTTGATAGAGAAGCGGTACATGTTAAATAAAAGGCTAACTGAAAAAGTAGCTACCAGCTATAATAAACATAGAATATTACAATAATAAGACAGTGATAAAGTGGGTTGGCTTTTGGCAGCCAGATTTCTGAGAAAAAGGCTAGATCCAACATCAAGCGTATTAAAGGGGAGTGAGGGCTGCTTCATTCACAGCCACAGGCTATTGCAGATAAATTTGGAATATTCTATGAAAGAATTTATGGCGAGCTAGCAATACACACCAATCTTAGCTTCTGTGGATATCTATAAGAGAGTCAACTACCTTAGCTTGACACTCTGGAGATGGTACTGCTTCAAGGGGATAAAGGATTAACCGAGGTTGAGGATGCTATTAATGCTTTGCCCTCTGGTAAGGCTATGGGTGAGGATACTATTCCCATTGAGTTCTGAAAAAATTTCAAGGCTATCTTAGCACCTGAGCTAACCGATCTAATTGTGTATATTACAGGGGGGAAGCCCCCATATCTTGGAGAACGACTAATGTAGTAGTATTTCCCAAAAAGGGCAAACCACCAGAGGAGAAGCTCATATTGACCAATTTCATTGATTAACTCTGATGCAAAAATCTTCTCCAAAAAATTGGCAAACCGTCTGGCCCCTCTTATACATGGTTTAGTCTCAGATCAACAGCATGGGTTCATTCCCGGTGAGAGACACCTTGGCCCATGTCAGCACTGCCATTGCAGCCTTCGATGTATCAGGTAAACTAAAAGAAAAGATCAGCATAATTATGTTAGATGCAGAAAATGGGAAGCTCTCTGGTCAACCATGACTACATTTTGGCTCGGAATTCGGTTTATATCCTTTGTGTAGACATTGTATAAGAAACCTGTATGCCAAATGGTACCTCGTCACCTTTATTTTAAGTACAAAAGAGTTCACGGCAGGGGTGCCCACTTTCTCCGTTATTATTCGCTATATATATTGAACCATTTACTAGACATCTTTTTCAGAATGTGGGTATCCATCCAGTAAACTTAAATGGTATGAATGTTAAACTAACTACGTATGCGGATCATATTGCAGTCTTGTCTAGTAACTCAGTAGAAGCCTTAGCTTGTAATACAGAAGAGGGTGAGGTCTTTGACGTCTTTTCTGGATGTAAATTCAACTTGACTAAAACAAAGATAATTCTAAACTTCCAACCTGACATCTTGTTAATAGATCCAGGGATTACAGCCACAGCCACATATTTAGGTATATGGCTTAGTAGTCAGGTAGAAGATATATTCACTCTTGGACATCGTCCATAAACAACGATACGAAGGAACTAGGTATGTTCAGGGTACAAGTGTCCCCGACTGTTCCATATGATGGGGCTCTGCTGTATCGACCACCAGGCCCCAAATCGAAACTCAACTTTACCACGGCCCTGACAGAAATTATTGCCACGCAGGCCATTACCTCCAATAACTTCATATTATTGGGTGACTTTAACTTTCATGGTGAAGTCAAAGATAACCCAGAAGTAAATACACTTCTCTCAAATTTGAACGAAATGGGACTTAGACAGATGGTAACAGGTCCTACACATTTGGCAGGTCACACCTTAGACCTCATATTCACTAATTCAGAACTGCTGGAAGTACAGCAGCCGCAGCCGCTTACTTGGTCAGACCATTATCTAGTCCAATTTTCCCTACAATTTCAAGTAGGGCCAAGAAATAAGGTTAAGCCCCCATACCCGCAAGGACAGTATAAAAGACCATGGCACAAACTGAAGTTAGATAGTTTTACCAAACCTTATATAGATCAAGCCATAAAAATGGAACTTGTGGATAAAGATCCCTCAGCGATGTTAGATAGTTTTAATTTAGCCCTAACTAAAACCTTGGACTCAGTGATCCCACAAAAAAAGGCCACATTATCGCCAAGGGGACCCTCGGCCCCTTGGTACACAGAGGAACTCAGGTCCCTAAGAACAACATGTAGAGCTCTCGAAAGAAAGTGGAGGAAGGGAAAATTACAAGGAGACAGGACCGTATATAAGAGTGCACTAGCCCATTATCATCTTGAAATAAATAAGGCTTGATGCGTCCATATTCAAAACCAGATAGAAAACTCTAAGAACTCGTCCAAAGCCCTTTTTAATATTGTTAGAGACTTCTCTTCACCCTCAGTATGTAAACAAGTACCAGTAGAATCTCAGGACTTATGTGATTCCATTACATACTTTTTTCACGAAACAATTTAAAAAATCTATTCAAATTTCTTGGATCAAGACACAGATGTGATACAGGAAAAAAGTTAGGCATCCCCCTCGTACCCAACGGAGCCTCGCTCAACCATTTTAAGCCCATTTCCCTCCTGGAGACGACAAAACTGCTATACAGCCAAATCAGGATCCCCACAGGACATTTGCCCGCCCAGTACAATGGCTCTTGTATCCTCGGTCTGTGCCCCAGCCGTCCAACGAATTTTTAATACATCAATTGAAACAGGCATCATCCCTGGGGCCTGGAAGGAGGCGTCCGTCCGGCCTATTCTGAAGAAGCCTACTGCAGACCCTCTGCAGTTGAGTAACTACCGGCCAATATCCCTGCTACCCCTACTGGGGAAATTGCTGGAATCTAATATAAATACCCAGCTTAGTCAATATTTGGAAGCTAATAACTGGCTAGATCCTTCCCAGTCGGGATTTCGCTCAGGGTTTAGTACCGAAACTGCAAAGCTGGCCGTTACCGACTCCTTAAGGTGCACCATCTATTCCGGGGGCTCAGCAATCCTAGTCCTCCTAGATCTCTCCGCGGCCTTCGATACGATATCTCATCGAAGGCTAGCGGAGAGACTAGGTGAATGTGGTATCGGGGGCACTGCCCTACAATGGTTGAAAGACTTCCTAAGGGACAGATGGCAAACCACCACGCTTGGACCATTCACGTCTAAAAACAAATTCTTGCTAGATAAAGGGGTACCACAGGGATCGTGCCTCAGTCCCACCTTGTTTAATGTTTATCTGTCCCCCTTGGCTAAACTCATCCAATCCTTTGGCTTTGAAACAATCTCTTACGCCGACGACACGCAGCTGTTGTTTCCAATTGGTAACAACCCTCCGGATGAGAAACAACGTTTTACGGATGGGATGGATGGCTCAACACCCAAAATGACTTCCGAAGATTCACGCTGGAATGTTCCGAAACCAGTATTCCTTTCTTAGATGTGAAGATAATGCCAAAAGATGATGGTCTAATAACTGAACTGTACAAAAAAACAATGGCATGTAATTCACTTCTCCCATTCCAGAGCTACCACCCACGCGCACTTCGTGAGTACTTACCCTTCGGACAATTTCTCCGAATACCTTGATGGAGAAATATAACGAACATGCAGAGGCACTCTCACAAGACCTATTGATGAAAAAGTATCCTGCACAGTTAATCCGCAGGTCCAAAAAACGAGCGGCTAGCAACAACAGAGAGGCACTACCGGAGAAGACAAATAAGAAAAAAACAAATCCAAGACTCACTTTTGTGAATACCTTTTCGAGCTTTTCCATTTCAGTTAAGAAGAGCATCACTCAGCATTGGAAAATACTCAACACTGCGGATAACGAACTTTCTCCTCCCTTGTTCGCATATAAGCGTAGTGCCAAATTGGTACATACACGTCCAAAGGAGATTCAACCCAAGATTACACAACCTGTGTTGTGGAATCTCCCACCAGTGATAGGGCATTTCCCCTGCGGTACATGTACAGTATGTCCGCAAACTGAGAAAACCATGGAGATTAACACGACCATGGAAGATCATGAAGCACACTAATTGTAATAGTGAGCAAATCATTTACTTGATCTGGTGTCCTTGTAATCTCTGGTATGTCAGAATGACTACCAGAAAGATAAAAACAAGGATACAAGAACATAAAAGTACAATTAGATGAGGGAAACGATCTACTAAATTGACCAACCACTTCTTGGATAAACATCATTTAGACACTGAATTGCGATGGGTAGTTCTAGAGCAACCGTGGACACCCCCGCATTTGACAGATGTGTCCAAATTTCTTATTCGTAAAGAACAACGCTGGGTCTATAAAATGAGAACTGATGTGATAGGCCTCAATGACGAAAAACCATGGTTAGCATTATAGGCCACTAACCCACTTACTGACCCTATTCTCTGTGCATTTGCTAGATAATAGTAGACGTTCAGTTATGTTCCAGGGTCATGTGGTAGCATCATTAATTCTCTGACCACATCTAGTGTAGACCAACAAAGGTTTAAATGAAAGATCAGCCGCTCTAATACTTACAGTAAGCAACCAGCTACACAGATATCATGCTGTAAACAATACGATTTAATCCATTTTTTGGTAGCAACCTATTCGTTAGTACACTAAGTGTTCCTAAAAAACTGTTATGCCGAAGTAATTCTCATGGCATACTTAGGGTTGCCCTCTATTTGGTTATAATACCATATGATATGGATTTACACCATCATCATCGCGCCTGATTTGTGCATTCAAACACGTGTTTATTGTATTTTCCTAATAAGGAGAGACAAACTACTTCATCTACGAGTGGGGCTGTATGATTTACACTGCTCTGTATATTCATCATTAGATCGAGGTTCAGCCTCGATGTTGTGCGTTGACACAAGGGCACAATTGAGACACTAGTCTCTGCCGGGAGCGTTTCCACGATCGTCCAGTAATATGGTTTTTAGAGACAAGGATCACTAGATAAAATAGCCTTGATGACTAGTTCACAAAGTTATATATTTCTGGAAACATTCAGAGCCTGTAATTAACATCAAAACAGCAGTATTTATAATGAACAGTGTAGTGTCTGTACTCGCGCACGCGCATAGATACTCTCGCACATATAGTATAGTGCGTGGTTCTTAGCGAGTGCGCAATGACTTTAAGATCAATTTACAGGAATCTCCAGACCTACTAAAACACGAAAGGACCCTCTCCTCTCGCGCTCGTTTTTGCAACATAAATAAGCCTAACCTGCTCCATGTCGGTACCTCCCGGGGCGAGCTCTGCAGTGACCGAGGTACCGACGGACAGGTAAGCCTTAGACTAGAATAAAGTACTTAGATTTAGATGTTGACCCTGGTTTAAGCAAATGGGAATAGGAAATACCTTATGAAATCCTCTCCTTATTATTGTTTGAGATGTGTTCTTCCGTATTTGGCCTGTACAGATTCAGACTAGGAGTTAGGAAAACTAATATGGGTATTATTGCTATAATTGACTAGTACCAAAGCAGTACTTTTTACCCTTATATATGCAATAGATAAGTGTATAACATCAAACTAATTGCATGTGGTCTGCCAGGATACCGACTGATGCATTTAGGCCCCTTGCGACTACCTAAACATGTTGATGGTGTCAAATGGACATACATTTGTGTTTTGAAATCACAAATGAATTGATAAATACCAATGGTTTTTCTCGCAGCGCGGGGCCTCCATCCTGAGCAGCCTGCCAGGTTGAGGTGAGGCAGGGCTATCCTACTTTTGAGGGTAAGTCCCAGTTTTTTGTGACTAGCAAAAGCACATATAAGCTATTGATATTGATATGATGTATACATTATTAGCCAGCATGACATTGATGACATTATTGTTTGCTTGTTCTCTCTTTTTCTTTCAAATTTACAGATACCTTGTGTATTACCTGACAAGAAGATACAGGAATGCTGGTTTTGTATAAATAATTCATTATTATTATCACAATTGTAGCAGCAGCAATACTATTACAACTGGTCCTGAAGAAAGCCAACGATACAGGGATTTGATCATCAGGCTGACATGTTGACCTCAATGTGACAGTGGTTATAAATCCATACCACTGTGTTGCTTTACGTTTTAACTCTGCCAGGGAGAGCACAAAAATAAAACTGATGTTAGTGTATCTATCCTAGACAGTTTTAACTTCACTCTTTTCACTTTATTTTTTACACGGCGCTGCAACCTCACGACACCCACCATTCTCTCATATGGGAATTAGTACCCATCCTTCCCTTTAAAACAAAACATCTCTGAGCTCCTTCATAACAACACAAAGTAGTAGCTCCCAGTGTTGACTAGGATTTCTTCACTGGTAAAGAGGACCCTTATGATGAAGCATGTCACCCTCGGGTGAGTGAGGGTTCTAATCCTTAAGGGATGATTCCCCTTACTGATTGACACTTCTTTTGTTTTAGAGAGGACACAAATGATGGTATATCAATGGTTACACTAATGCTCCGGATAAGACTCGAGGTGATCTATGTATTTGTGAAATTCTGAATTGGGGAATCTTCACCTCGTGGGTCTTTAAACTTGTTCCCTTGGACCCCTAATCCACAGTAGTTTTGTATACTAAATTATTAATACCCAAACATTGCCAGATTTTCTCCATATTATCATGATATTTTCAGAAATATTGGATTACCCCATAGTATAGTAAAGTTATTAAAAGTAGGTAGGAAGTATTTTTTACACATATCCTGCTATATCCTTGATATGTCCCTAATTATTTTTAATCCAACCCTCTTGTAATAGTTTGGGTCTGTGATCTTACGGAGCATAAATCTGATTGATGGCGCACATGGCAGGGGGTAGTCCAATGAGGACAGACTGGCTTTACGTCCTATTAACAGCTCTGAATCTGTCCAGCAAATGACACCCAATAGTACAATTTGAAATCTGGGAGCTTGAATCCCCTTAGTTTGTATCCATCCCCAAATAAAACTGCCTATTACACTTTCTAAATGCTTAAATAAAGAGCCTGGTACCTGTAATGGGATTGAACTAAAAAAATATAAATATATGGGTAATATATTCATTTTTATAACATTGAACCTACCAAGGATACTGAGAAGAAGCAGGTGCCAGTAATGTAACTTATCCATCACCAGTTTTAGGAGTGCCTATAATGTTATGTTATGTTAGTAATTCTTGTATCACGCGTGAATCACCCAGGGGCATCTCAGCGCTGTACCTGAAGGAGGAAACTCAAAGGGGAAAAGAGGACTGGCGTTGTACAGAGTGTTAAAACAGCCAGGTCTTTAGTTGTTTTCTAAAGGACATGTAGTTTGTGGATTCCCACAGTGTCAATGGAAGCGAGTTCCAGTATTTTGGGGCTACAAACGAGAATGCTCTGCCTCCTGTGCGGGTGAGTCGAATCCTGGGGACAATCAGAAGGGCTAGGGAGTTGGATCTAAGGGTACGTTCGTTTAAGTGCTTGGTAAGTTTATTTCTAAGATAGGCTGGGCCCTCACCTCTGAGCGCTTTGAAAGTCAGACAGCAGATTTTGAATACGGAGCGCCTTTGGATTGGTAGCCAATGTAGCTGTTTGAGAAGAGGAAGAGATGGAGTACCGGGAGGACTAACTAAGACCATTCTGGCGGCCGTGTTTTGTATTACTTGTAATTTGGCAAGGGCTGTGTTTCCAACCTCTGCCAACAGGGCATTGCCATAGTCTAACCTGCTTCCTATCGTAGCCTGCACTACAGTTCTCCGGTGTTCCAGGGGTAAGTATGGAATAATTCTCTGCAGTAGCCGTAGATTGTAATAACATGAGCCTGTAATGTTCTTTATATTTTCCTTCATGTTTAGCTTGGCGTCTAATTGAATTCCCAGGCTTTTACAGAGGAAGATGGTGTTGGTGCTTCACCCAATTTGGAGGGCCACCAATTGGCAGTCCAAAGGTGTGCGGATTTCCCCAAGAGCATTAGCTCTGTTTTTTCCGGGTTGAGTTGTAGGCACTGTTCCCTCATCCAATCCGCGACCGCTGGCCACTGGATTCAAGATAGCCTGGCTTATGAGGATTATGAATCCGAAACCGGTCCCAGGATGCTTGTTTCTGCTCCAGGGAAGACAAGGCTTGGCAGTTCGGGCTGGACTGTTCCCATGAGGCACAGGGTCAGACTGATTTGCATATGGCCATGTCTGAACTGGGGTGGCTGAGTGAGCTAAAGAATGGTGATGGATTAAACTCAGATCAGTTGACTGGGGGTGAGTGTTTGATTTGCTCAAACGCTCCGTCCATCATCCCCTTTTGTATCGCTTTGTTCGCCCTAAGTTGGCAGGGTATGCTCAGACGTGAGTCCCTTGATCACTTGGCCACTGGATTCAAGATAGCCTGGCTGATGAGGATTATGAATCCAAAACCGGTCCCAGGATGCTTGTTTCCGGTCCAGGGAAGACAAGGCTTGGCAGTTCGGGCTGGACTGTTCCCATGAGGCACAGGGTCAGACTGATTTGCATATGGCCATGACACAACTGGGGTGGCTGGGTGATTTAAAGAATGGTGATGGATTAAACCCAGATCAGTTGACTGGGGGTGAGTGTTTGATTTGCTCAAACGCTCCGTCCATCATCCCCTTTTGTATCGGGAAGTAATTCTCATGGCATACATGGGGGTTGCCCTCCATTTAGTTACAATACCATATGATATGGATTTACACCATCATCATCGCGCCTGATTTGTGCAGTCAAACACGTGTTTCTTGTATTTTAATAATAAGGAGAGACAAACTACTTCATCTACGAGTGGGGCTGTATGATTTACACTGCTCTGTATATTCATCATTAGATCGAGGTCCAGCCACGATGTTGTGCGTTGACAAATGTGCACAATTGAGACACTAGTCTCTGCCGGGAGCGTTTCCACGATCGTGCAGTAATATGGTTTTTGGAGACAAGGATCACTAGATAAAATAGCCTTGATGACTACTACACAAAGGTATATATTTCTGGAAACATTCAGAGCCTGTAATTAACATCAAAACGGCAGTATTCATAATGAACAGTGTAATGTCTGTACTCGCGCATGCACATAGATACTCTCGCACATATAGTATAGTGCGTGGTTCTTAGCGCGTGCGCGATGACTTTAAGATCAATTTACAGGCATCTCCAGACCTACTAAAACGCGAAAGGACCCTCTCCTCTCGCGCTCCTTTTTGCAACATAAATAAGCCTAACCTGCTCCATGTCGGTACCTCACGGGGCGAGTTCTGCAGTAACCGAGGTACCGACAGACTGGTAAGCCTTAGACTAGAATAAAGTACTTAGATTTAGATGTTGACCCTGGTTTAAGCAAATGGGAATAGGAAATACCTTATGAAATCCTCTCCTTATTATTGTTTGAGATGTCTTCTTCTGTATTTGGCCTGTACAGATTTAGACTAGGAGTTAAGAAAACTAATATGGGTATTATTGCTATAATTGACTAGTACCAAAGCAGTACTTTTTACCTTTATATATGTCAAATAGATAACTGTATAACATCAAACTAATTGCATGTGGTCTGCCTGGATACCGACTGATGCATTTAGGCCCCTTGCGATGACCTAAACATGTTTATGGTGCCAAATGGACATACATTTGTGTTTTGAAATCACAAATGAATTGATAAATACCTATGGTTTTTCTCGCAGCGCGGGGCCTCCATCCTGAGCAGCCTTCCAGGTTGAGGTGAGGCAGGGCTATCCTACTTTTGAGGGTAAATCCCAGTTTTTTGTGAATAGGAAAAGCACATATAAGCTATTGATATTGATATGATGTATAAATCATTGACCAGCATGACATTGATGACATTATTGTTTGGTTGTTCTCTCTTTTTCTTTCAAATTTACAGATACCTTGTGTATTACCTGACAAGAAGATACAGGAATACTGGTTTTGTATAAATAATTTATTATTATTATCACAATTGTAGCAGCAGCAATACTATTACAACTGGTCCTGAAGAAAGCCAACGATACAGGGATTTGATCATCAGGCTGTGTCATATAGATACTTCTTTATATATACTGTGTTAAGTTAGCATGGGTTTATTACATGTTTAAACGCCATTTTTCCCTCGGCTTCAGTTTGCACACGACACATACTTGTTGTTGTAGCTTTCAACTTAGAACAGTGATGTGATTTATTTGAGAATAATGTGTTATTATTCTGATATCAGTTTGCTTGGTACACTGTCTGAACAGTAAGTGCTGAACCCTCTAAGAATAACTAGATACAAGGTTGCTGGGAGGTCTGATCTTCGCACCACATTAGACATAACATAAATACATTTGCTGCCAACATTGGGCTCTAAGCGGGTTTAAGATAGAGTTACAGGAAATGCAAGAACACACTTGATGCTTCGCATGCAGAGAGCTGGTAGCTGATGATGTGATCCTCTCCTACTGCTATTTAGAGGTATGGGCCCGCCCTGCTAAAACCCATAAGAGACCTTCATAATATAATATAATATGCTAAATAGGGAGGTGAGAAATAGGTGTTGTTAATTCCTATTAATTTCAGCAATATAATATGCTATCACCGTTTGCGTACTATGGACTAGTAACTATGCTGATAACTTTGATTTTTATAATCTGTTTGTTAGTATTGTACAAGATACTGCGTTTGAGAACATTGCATTGATTAATAAATATTTCAAATATGCACGTGTCCTCTTTACTCCAAGTTCTGGTTTGAAATGATTATAGAGCGAAAGAGTGTTCATGTGTTCCACGATACCTGAGGTAACCCAAGTTCATGTTCTGGTTTGTCTAAGTCATTGGTCAGTTTGTTATGACCAATGAGACACTGTAGCTAGTTCGGTAAGGGGATTTTGGATACTAAGGTGAGTTTTGGGTCACCCTAATTCACTAAGGTTCTAGATCTCTATGCACAGTTCTGTGGAAGAACGGAAACCCTGCTACATGGCGCCCATACGTTGTTGGCCTTATATCATGACACTCGAGTAGTATATAATTCAAACCTTAACCCCTTCATTGCCGTTTCTGGAAAACGGTGGTGTCGGAAAAAACCTACCTATTTTTGAAATAGGTCTTTTCAAGCTTGAATCTATCTAAAACGGTTTCCTTGAATTACTACCCAGTTGTGCTACAAAGTTTGCTTTGTTTTTTTCTCTTTCCTGTGCAGTCATGGCCCAAGCCGTGGACATTCCGCAGCATAGTCGCATTGCGGTGCGAGATCATTTGCGGGCATATAATGTTCCTGCTGAGGGCTTGGCTGTGATAATGGTGGTTAGTGCGGAACATGCTTATCCTTACGAATTGTTTTATTCATGGGTAACGTTTCCGGCAGTGGACGCGAATTCAGGGGTGTTCCACAATTACACTGCCACTCCTGTACCTGCTGAGTATACTCCGTACAGAGCACAGGAAGTTCCTATTGATGTTTGGCGGCAT
Organism: Lissotriton vulgaris; assembly: GCF_964263255.1. Taxonomy (NCBI): domain Eukaryota; kingdom Metazoa; phylum Chordata; class Amphibia; order Caudata; family Salamandridae; genus Lissotriton; species Lissotriton vulgaris. Next base: position 222,623,408 of record NC_141685.1, read on the forward strand.
GGAGTTTGGTTTGGTGGCGCCCTACCCCATTCTTTAACGGCTCCGAAGTTAGGTCCTTTGTCCATTCCGGGCACTAATTGGCCCGCTTTGGCTGGATTTACTCCTCACCCTCTTCACGGCAATTGTACCTTGGCTGAACTAAGGCGACTTCATGTTATCGCTATTGCCGTGATTAGAGCGCTTGTACATTACACAAGTCGTAATGTTCATGGTGCAGCCCTAGAGGTGCGCACCTTCCGGCAGGACAGGTTAGTTTGAAAATCCGTCCTGTCATGGTGAATTCCATGATGGGCAAAAAGCCCCAGGATAAAGATGATTTTCCTTTCTGGCTTGCCGAGAAATTTGACCAGCTGGAGGCTGTGTTTCCTGATACGTCTCCCGGTGAAAAACACCGGATTCTTACGCTTAGTTTGCCGAAAGATCTGGCCCCTGAGCTTGTTGACTGTGAGACCTGGGGTAAGACTTTTGCAGCGGTCTATTCGAGATGCTCTGGCACCCCGTCTATGTCCAATCTGTCTGCGGTCCTTAAACGTGTTCAAGATGATCACAAACCGGAGTCTGCGGTTGAGTTGGGTATGCGCCTGTGTGGCACCTTTGATGTTGTTTGCGATCTGATCCTTGCGAATGTCAAGGGGATGCAGTGAACTTCCAGGTGGCTAACGCTTTAGCGGTAATTCCCGATGCCGAGAAACCCCGACAGTTAGCAAGGATAATTGTGGCGGCTTATAAAACAGTTGTCCGCAATGCCAAGGATCTTAAGCCTTTTTCTGATAAAGAGAAAAAGCAGCCCCAGGGACAAACTTCGGAAGCAAACGTTCAGCCCAAATCCAAGAAACAAAATTGGCCTAAAAAACAGAATCAGGGTAAGCAACAGCAACAACAGCAAGCACAGGTTTCCCTTCATGCGTCTCCGTTGCCTGCGCAGTCGGATCGAGTTTATGATTTGCGCGATCGCGCGATGATTAAATCACCTGAACGTTTTCAGGCTTCTGACCAACGCTCTCCTCGTTCCTTTCAGGACTCATCGGCACCGACAACCGGTGGAGGAGGGGGCGGCAGGGGCAGGGGTGGACAACAAGGACGTGGTCAGCCCCGCCCTCGAACCGGTGGAGAGCAGCAGGAAGGCATTGCGCCCAAGAGACCACAGTTTGCCAAGAAGAAAGTCGCCGCCTTAACAGCGCATCGATATGCCCCTGATAGTGAGAACGCGGCTTCGGAATCTGACGTGGGCTCTGACCTTGCTGGACAGCGCAGCGGAGATTACCATAGTGAGAGAGGCCCTCCGTCCACTACTGAAGGTGACAGCGACTAACACTTATGTTGTGATTGAAACAGCTGATACGAGAGTTGCTCCCCCTGATAGACTTTTTGAAATTGTCCTGTTAATTGAAGGTGACATACAGCGAACTGTAAAAGGGGTATTTTGGGAAAATCTTTCGTCTACTTATGACATTTTGCTTTCGGAGGCTGACTGGCCCCCACCTTTTGTTCTCGCAGCTCCGCGAGGGGAGGAGGTGATCCTCCCCAGTTTCGCGCACACTGTTTCGAGAGTGGAAGCGCTGCATTTTGCAGAAGAGTGGGCTCTGGCGCTTGCGCTGGCTGTGTACCGCAATCAATGTGGCTGGGATAAATTGTCACCATGCCACGAGATTCCTTTGCGGTCTCAGCCGCAGCCTCAACCTCAATATCCCATACGACGTGAAGCTAAAGCTTCAGTCGCGGCTATCCTTGAACAATTGGAATATCAAGGTGTAATTGAAACGTGTGTGTCACCGATGAATAACCCCCTTTTTACTGTGAATAAGCCGGACGGCTCATATCGTTTGGTTTTGGATTACAGGCATTTGAACTCGCATTGCCGTAACTGTGCAGTACAGAATACTCACGGCTCTGCCCTAGTGAATAGTCTTGAGCGTAAACGGTTCAAAACCACGCTTGACATTTCCAATGGTTTTTATGCCCATAGATTGGATGGTCTAAGTTCCCAATGGACATCCTTTACATGCGCCGGTGTGCAAAAAAAGTTTCGGCGTCTCCCAATGGGCTATAAGAATAGTCCTGGAGTTTTTTCCACCCGAATAATCTCTCTTTTAGAGAGAATCGACCCAGTTGCTTGTTCGCATGTGGATGACATTTATCCCACAGACGACGAACTTTGGGAGCATCTGTGTCGAGTTAATAGCATAATTTGCAACTTTGCAGACATGGGTTACAAGTTTAACTTTGCGAAATCACACATTGCAGAGTACACAGTGTTGTTTCTGGGCTACGAGCTAAACAACGAAGGAAAGGGGTTGGCTCCTCATTTCCTGGAGAAGTGCGCACAGTTGCGCTCTCCGACAACGCTGAAAAAATTACAATTGTTACTGGGCTTTTTGAATTTCGGGAGGACTTACATTCCGGAATATGCCCAGCGTATCAAGCCTTTGTATGCTTTGATACAACCTTCTTTTTCCAAATCATGCTGGCTGCCTGAGCATTCAACTATTTTGCAATCCTTGCAGGCTGATTTGCTCGCTTCTGAATACTTACAGACTCGTGATAACCAGACCAACCTGGTGATAAGAATTATCCCTGGGACGGTGGGTTTCACGTACCTAACTTTTAATGAAGGAGATACAGTACCTATTGCTTACAAGTCACACTTGTACACTTCGGCTGAAATGCGTTTTTCCACTGTCGAGAAAGTTTTGACGGCTGTGCAGATGGCAATTCTCAAGGAACGAGCCCTGTCACAGGGAAAACGCATGTTGGTTGTTACCCCGTGTCCTGCCTTAGAGGCAGTTACGAAAGCCAATGTACCAAATTCCAAAGCTTTGCACCCTCTGTGGATTCAATGGGCTGCGTCCTTGTCATCCCAGGATGTCATGTTTATTTTTGACGCCACTTCACGGTCGCAGGAGTACTTACAGTATGAATTCGTTCATCCGGCTCCTTTAGCTATGCGGTTGTTGGAGGATTTCCATTGCATCATTTACACTGATGGGTCGGCGCAGGTTGCGCATGGCTCTAAACATGCCTACGTTTCCGCGTGCGCCATTGTGGTTGGTGCCATGGTGAACGATGAGTTCAAGTCCAGTGTCGTGCACACGCAGACACTCGGGGACTGCACCGCACAATTAGCGGAGCTTCGTGCTCTAATGCTCGCGTTGGAGTACGCTGATCCTTGTGTGACAACTTTAATCGTAAGTGATTCTTACTACTGTGTCCAGTCTTACAATGAGAACTTGTTCTTTTGAATTCAGAATGAATTTCGTGATTCCAAAGGTAGCACAATAAAACATAAAATGATCTGGGTCCGAGTGGCTGAACTTAAGGAAAAGTTACCAATCGGGTTTGTGATTCATACTCTTGGCCACCAGCGTGTGGGAGTCCATGCTGTCGGTAATTCGCTTGCTGATGAAGCGGCGAAGTCAGCAGTATCAAAATACTTAGTTGCAGCTGTTACACGGTCCAAAAGTAAAAAAGATGATGACATCTTGGCGGCTGTTGCTGCCACTGAGAAGGGAGGTAAATATCCTGCGGGGTTCCCTTCGAAGTACACGTACCACTTAAGTCCCGATAAGGTTCCTTATGTGAAAATTCCAGATGTTGGTGAATGTTTGGTTCCCAACTGTGATCGCAGAGCTACTCTGATTGCAGCGGCTCATGAAGGTGTGGCGTCTGCGCATGCGGGCGTTTCAGCCACTGTAACTCAGTTACAACAGAGGTTCTGGTGGCGGGGACTGTACAAACAGAAGCGTGATTATGTCCTTCAATGTGGCATTTGCCAGCAGATCAAGCCTTCGACTGCTACGTGTCCGCCACAGACACATTTGTACATTTCTAATAAGCCACTAGGATGTGTTTATTTAGATCACTGCGGTCCTTTTTCTTCTGATACTGCGTATAAGTACATCTTAGTAGCAGTTGATTCATGCACACGCTTTGTGTGGATCTGGTCCCATCGCAGGGCTGATTCACGGACTGTCATCAGAGATTTGCGTGTCTTTGTAGGGATTTTTGCCTGTGGTACCTTCCATTCGGACCAGGGTCCGGCTTTCGCCTCTAAGGCGTATAAGGATGCTATGGTTTTGTTGGGGGTCCAAGTCAAGTTTTCGTCTCCGTACAGACCTAAGGGTAACAGTGTAGCGGAACGAATGAACCGTGACTTAAAGCAATCTTTGACAGCTCGAGTTATAGGCACTGGCAGAAACTGGCTGGCCCACCTTAATGGCGTGCAGCGTGCTCTTAATAATCTCCCTAGAAGGTCTCTGGGTGGGCGGACCCCATACGAAATGCTCTTTGTATCAAGATGTATGTCCCTGACCTCGACGGTCTAGACTGCATGGCCCAGGCCGCGGCCTTTGACGTAGATGAACATTGCAATGTTTTACAGGATCTACAAAAGACCAGAGACAGTCTAGCTAAAGAACATTTGCCCTCCACATCGGATGTTGCGTTGCAGATCCTGGTAGTTGGCTGGCTACCCCAAGTTGGAGAACTGGTTTGAGAGAAGATCGATAACAAGAAAGAATTTGGTCCTTCGTATCGTGCACCGGTTCGGGTTCTTGGAGTGAAGGGCACGAGAACAGTCATATTACCACCTCTTCCAGCTCGTAAGGAAAACAGATTTATCTCTATTGACAATGTCAAGACACACAGGGTGGCCGATTCTTCAAAGCATGACACCGGCAGTATCCTGTCCTTCCATGGTGAGACATTTTGTGTTGGCCATTACTTCTGGTGCTGAGCCTGCGGTGACCCTCGAGATGCCTGTGGTTTCCAGTCCTTTATTGAACACTTTTTCTATTAATGACAATGATGACCTGAATTATACATATCCTCCTGATTTATCAATGCCCGATTTACACTTGTTTGGCCACGGAATCAAGATTCTCTTTTGACTCTGTTTCAACACATTCGAAAAAGCCCTAACGTTTAGCAACATATGTCACGTTATTTAAAAAACATTTTTTGATTCCCCCTTGGACATATATTTGGCTGATGCTTTTTTCAATTTATATTTTTATGTGAATTGGTTTTGTGTTTTATTTTTTCCGTCTGATTGATGGACACTATGTCAAAGAACGAACAGGAATTCGACACCTTGATGGAACATTGGCCCCACTTTCCTCGTCACACTCAGCGCACAGACTGAAAAGGGAGTTGAATACAGTTAACATCAGTGCTTGGCCTGTCCTTGATGGGATTGTGTGGGATGTGGTTAGGTTTCAAATTCATGGCCCCACTGAAGTGATTAATGTTCCAAATGTGCTTAGGGTGAATATGGGGGATGTAGTGAAACAAAACATCCGTTCTGATGATTGGGATATTCAGGCTGTGGAAGCATTATTCTCTGATTTGAAATATTATGCTGCCTTTGATACTGAGGATTTGTACTTAGATTCTATTATTTATGGTGATTTGTTTTGCTTTCCACATTATGGTAATCATTTTTTGCATAAAACAAGTCCCAGGAGGGGTAGTGTGAATTACACACAGTGGGAACATTGCCCGGCTCCATTCAAAGGCAGCTCCAGTACATTTCTGGAGAAATACACTTATTTCACAGACTTTAATCAATCAAATCCTGAGTTGTTTTATTTTAAAGTCCATGTCCAAGGTTAGACTTACCGATACTAAATTGCTGTATTCGAAGTCCTTTCTAGACAAGTTAGCGGTAGATGGCTACGAGCTATGGAAGGAAAAAATTGACCTTAAATCGGTATGGGGTACCAAAGATTCTCAGGTACAAGGCACTGAGGCTTTGCATCGTGCATGTCTCATCCCAAATCACATGTTGTTTCTAAATTCTACCATTTCTCAAACAACATGCTTCGGATTGGCTACTTCTAAAAAATTAAATACACCAACTATCCCAGAGTTGGAAGAATATTCAGGTTGGAGTAATTACACTGAATTGTCCATTCGTGATTTACAAGAACTATTGCACAATTCGTCCTTTAATGTTTCCAGTTTGGATCCAAAGGGTTGGCTGATGTGGCATAGAAGCTCTGATTCTTGCCAACGTCGTTTTCTGGGCTTGTCTGAAGGTTTTACACAAGTCAGACCTGATCCCCGTTTTGAGACTGATCATGCTGTTACAACTTACTCAGTGGGCAAATTGTGTCAGAATTGGCTACAACATTCCACATTAGCTGCTGTTAAACTACATCTGTCCCAATTGAGTGACAATGTTGATTTGAATGACTTTATAAAAGGCCCAGCTAAGGGTAGAACTAAAAGATGGATTTATGCAGTTTACAATGAGATTTGGACGTTTTCACAAATTGAAGCTGCTAAACGACTAAGAGCTATTGGCCAGGCTAATTTGGAAAAAGTGCTTGCAGTTGTAGATAACAGTATTAACATGCTTTCTTCCCGAATTTACACGTTAAATAATATTGTTTCTTCTGTTGTTGACATTGTGCATGATGAGGTGTCCGTGTTATACCATGGTCAAAATCAATTGCGTTCTGTAATGCAGTTTGCATGGACACTACAGACACTTAAGGAGGGCCGCGTGCCCTGGAGTTACATGAACGTGTCTTCCCTCTGTGCCCCATTTAATTTAACTGAAAAGCAGCGAATGCTTTCAATGCGCGATGCATCATTTTCTATGTTACATATTGAAAGGTTAGAATCTTTACCGTTTTCTGTAGCTGAAGCCACTGCTGCAACGTGGCTTATCCATGGATTAATTACATTGCCATTTGCTTTATACAAGTTTACTAATTGTATGCGGTATATTGCAATAGGGCGTTATGAACCACTAGGCAGCGCATTCCTCCACGAGGCATGGTCTTTACCATACACATACAGATGTCTAAAAGATGGAAAAGAAGTGAATCTTAATGGTGAAGAATGCACGCAGTCACCTGACCACTCATTGATATGCCGACACATCCAGTTACACGGTTCTTGTAATCAGGACCGGCCTAATTTAGCCTGTGTTTTGAAAGGCACACCTGTTCCAGCGATAGTTCCCACATTTACATTATTGACAAATGGTAGTTATTTGATTTTGAATAACGAGGAGTGTTGTGGTTTAGTTATCGGTATCGCTTATGTGGTAACTATTTCAGAGCGTGTGGTGTGTTGCAAAAATGTTCTATATCCTCCCACACATGGGAATTCAGATGTTTCCATCTGGCCGCGCATCCCAACCTTGAAAGCGGAGTTCAATGGTATGAGCCGAATAAGGGCTCTTTTGTCTCAGAAGGAAGTGACCCTGAGCTTGGCCCGTGAAACTTATGTCCTTCACATAGCTAACACAAGCACAGAGGTGCAGGCACTTTTAAATACTGACTTGCCGTTTCATTTCTGCGAGCTGGTACATCAAATCTTTAATGCCTCCTCCACGTCTGGTCTCGCTCACTTTTTTAAATTGGTTAGCAGTGGTCTTGTGACTACCTTTGAAAAGATTTTCGGTGTCATCCCCGCTTTCTTCTATTCTATATTTTCAAGTTTGTTTGGCGGATTCCCTGTTTTGCTAGCTTTGGCTGCAGGTATTTTGATATTATTCTGCTTCCTGAAACATGGATGCCCGTCCTGCGCAAGAAGCCATTCAACTGCTCTTGACACTGTTTCGTAATCGGATGCTTGATTACTATGGCACCCTGCTGCTTGCGACTTTAAGCACGGCTTTTGGATTATCGTTTTGATTTTCCTATTTCACATGTGTCCAGCCTGTGTTTCATTGCCTGAGCTGCGATTTCGACTGGGCCATTGATTTGTGTCTCTGCTTGACGACATCTCCTGACGTCGATTTTAATCACCTAATGAGCCCTTTAGTTGCTCACGAGTTGGATTGTTCTGGCGAAAGGGTTATGGCCTTGGCAGCGATGCATGGACTAATGGGTCAGTGGGACATACCCGCAGCGGCGCATGACTTTCTGGCACATAGCGTTCTTGAGAACCCACCGAGCTGTCCTCTGATGTTGCTAGACGATACGGTGCTGGAGGAGCACGGATGTTCGTTCCCATTGCTTAATTGGATGGCTGAACTGTTTTCGGATGATGACAGTGATTTCATGTTGGAAGCTGTTGCTACATATTTTGCATATTCTATCCACTCATGAGATGCCTTGGAAACTTTCATTATTAAGGCACGTGACTTTTATATCATTGAGAAGTGCCCTTTTTTCTTATACACATTTTGGTTTATACGGCCTGGACCTATATCCTTGTACTACAAGAGGCCTGGTTTTGCAGTCTTTTGATAAAATTTGTTTGGCCACTATAGGCATTTATGCATTTTTTTTACATTTAGCTAAGCTCAATATTGTTGAACTCTGCTTTCATGTTATGCCTTTATTCTAGTATTGGCTTTCCCTTTTTTTGACCGTGCTCGGATCATTGGGGGGGTGTCATATAGATACTTCTTTATATATACTGTGTTAAGTTAGCATGGGTTTATTACATGTTTAAACGCCATTTTTCCCTCTGCTTCAGTTTGCACGCGACACATACTTGTTGTTGTAGCTTTCAACCTATAACAGTGATGTGATTTATTTGAGAATAATGTGTTATTATTCTGATATCAGTTTGCTTGGTACACTGTCTGAACAGTAAGTGCTGAACCCTCTAAGAATAACTCGATACAAGGTTGCTGGGAGGTCTGATCTTCGCACCACATTAGACATAACATAAATACATTTGCTGCCAACATTGGGCTCTAAGCGGGTTTAAGATAGAGTTACAGGAAATGCAAGAACACACTTGATGCTTCGCATGCAGAGAGCTGGTAGCTGATGATGTGATCCTCTCCTACTGATATTTAGAGGTATGGGCCTGCCCTGCTAAAACCCAAAAGAGACCTTCATAATATAATATAATATGCTAAATAGGGAGGTGAGAAATAGGTGTTGTTAATTCCTATTCATTTAAGCAATATAATATGCAATCACCGTTTGCGTACTATGGACTAGTAACTATGCTGATAACTTTGATTCTTATAATCTGTTTGTTAGTATTGTACAAGATACTGCGTTTGAGAACATTGCATTGATTAATAAATATTTCAAATATGCACGTGTCCTATTTACTCCAAGTTCTGGTTTGAAATGATTATAGAGCGAAAGAGTGTTCATGTGTTCCACGATACCTGAGGTAACCCAAGTTCATGTTCTGGTTTGTCTAAGTCATTGGTCGGTCTGTTATGACCAATGAGACACTGTAGCTAGATCGGTAAGGGGATTTTGGATACTAAGGTGAGTTTTGGGTCACCCTAATTCACTAAGGTTCTAGATCTCTATGCACAGTTCTGTGGGAGAACGGAAACCCTGCTACAGCTGAATCATGTTGACCTCAATGTGACAGTGGTTATAAATCCATACCACTGTGTTGCTTTACATTTTAACTCTGCCAGGGAGAGCACAAAAATAAAACTGATGTTAGTGCATCTATCCTAGACAGTTTTAACTTCACTCTTTTCACTTTATTTTTTACACGGCGCTGCAACCTCACGACACCCACCATTCTCTCATATGGGAATTAGTACCCATCCTTCCCTTTAAAACAAAACATCTCTGAGCTCCTTCATAACAACACAAAGTAGTAGCTCCCAGTGTTGACTAGGATTTCTTCACTGGTAAAGAGGACCCATATGATGAAGCATGTCACCCTCGGGTGAGTGAGGGTTCTAATCCTTAAGGGATGATTCCCCTTACTGATTGACACTTCTTTTATTTTAGAGAGGACACAAATGATGGTACATCAATGGTTACACTAATGCTCCGGATAAGACTCGAGGTGATCTATGTATTTGTGACATTAATAATTTAGGCCATTTGTATGATAGCCATGGGTTTCATTCATTCTATTCATTACAAAAGGAATATGGGCTCCCTCAGCACTACTTTTTTAAGTATTTCCAAGTAGGGGATTATTTCCTATGTCGGCAAAGACTGCAAGCTGAACTGGTTACATCGGAAATATTGTCCTGTTAATACGGGATGTCTGTTTCGAGCGTATTTTATCAGAAAAAAATGTATTTCACTGATACAAGATGATAGTTTGCAGATATCTGTAAAATTGAGCCGGTTTCTCGCATCTAAGGTAACAGTGAATGACATAGAGGATGTCTTGGTTAACTTAGACTGATCAGTAACTCTGTTAGTTTGAAGCTTCAGCATTTCAGGACAATCTTAATGGTATACTATACTCCGGAGTGTATATCTAAATGGGAAAAGTCTCAAGCCCCTCATAAGTCCCATTGTCCGAAATGCAAGTTGTATGCAGCAGATTTAAAGCATATGTTTGTTAATTGTGAAATGCTAAAGCAATCCTGGATGGACCTATCCTCTTAACCATGATGTAAAGGAGCAAACTTTTCTGGGATATAATGTCGTGTCCGGCCACATCCATTTCCATTTCCCTGCCCAAACTGATTTTCATGACCTCCTCTATCATTTATCACACATTCCTAGTTTTCCCTTATGTGAAAATTGCATTCTGGCCCATTGATTACACTTCATCCGGCCCAAGCCGGAGAGAGTGGCCCGAGATGGAGATTACGTCTGGAGTCAGCGAGTACGGCCCGGGTGCGGAGAGTAGGGCCTGGGTATGGATATTCCGACCTGACTGCGAATGTAAAGAAACGACTTGTAAATCATCTCTGTGAATACCAAAAGTCGTAATGTTAGACCTTTGTCTCAGATTGCCATTGTGAATCGGACCCATCATCTTTATAGAAAATGGCTTTGGTAGATTGAAATATGTTGGTGAGAACTGCAAGAAACAGGGTTTTGATGGTTCACCATTGCAGGATTCTATGGAAAGGGCAGGCGTAAGACATGAGGCAGGCTTGTTGTCTATGTGCTGTTGAGACTTCTATATTTTTTCACAGAAGAAGAAGTTTGCTGGTATTGCACTTTTCTGTGAAGTGAGGTCTAGGTGGATCTGGTAGGAGGTGAATGTAAAGCTTGGTTCAGTTGTAAAAGCATCCTCCTTCTGTTGGTAGCTTCATTAATGGTGTTACTTTTGCTGATGTGCTGAGTTGTCTATGTGTTGCGCGGTGGATTCAGTATCATAAGGTTCTGTGAGTTCGGCTTTTTTCCAGTTTCTTTCCTGTCTTCAACGTCCTTAGAGAACCATGGTGCTGAAGGGTTCAGCTTCTACTTGTGTTTTTATTGGAGCCTGGATGCTCACCTAGCTTTTTTTTAAAAAAAGGTGTTTAGTAGAATGTTGGTTCAAGAGGCAGTCTTTCGTCTGAAGAGCAGAACTCAAAACTGCTAATGTTTTTTCCCCAAAGCACACCTGAGGAACCTTTGGTGGAGATAGCAATAGAGATGTGTAATCATCCTGTACATCAATCTTGGTAAAACAATGCCCTTCCGAAATTTGGTGAATCACCCTCTGCAGTGTGTTCGTTTTGTACTGAAGTGTTGGAATGAACCTGTTGAGGAATTTCAGGTTGATAATCATTTTAAACTCTCCTGAGGGTTTCTAGTCTAACAACATTGAATAAGAACCTAACAAATTACTTGAGAAGCCACTGGAAAAGAGGCTTTCTTTTTCTAAGAGTAACCATACACTCACCTGCAGTGCTTTTTTATTCACTCTGACCTTTGGTCAAAAAGTTTGCATAAGATGAGATTCCTGAAAAACAGGAGAGACATCCATGACACGGCCTTGAGAATTAATTTGTAGGGCCCACTGGTCTGAAACAGTTTTTCCATTCCTCCTAAAAAAAGGACCAGATACCCCTCAACTTCCCCTAAATCTTCTGCTATTCTGGCATAGACAGGAGCGCTGTTTTGGGTTTCCTTTTCCTCCTGAAGACTGGTGAGAAGGCAACATGATGGAAAGGTTGGGTGTGTTTTTTGGCTTTTAAAGTATTTACAAAGGATTTACTCTAACTCCTCTCAAAACGGTGATACCAGTAAGGATGTCTTCAGAACAAAATGTAAGGAACTGCTTCAACTTTCTAACCCCTATGGTGGAAGTGTCATCTAGCAGCAACCATGCCTGATGAAGTGATTGCAGAAGCTCTTATGGAGTCAAATATCATATGTGATACAAATTTTGCTTGCATTTCTATGCATCCCGCAACTGAGAGCAGTCTTTTCACTATTGACTACATGACAACAAAGTCTGAAAGTCTTTGACCAGAAACTGGGAATTATAAACAGCAGATACCTCAGATCTCATTGATAGATTAAGATGGGCTTGAGCTTTTTTAAGGCACCATCAACCTTTCAGTTTATTGGGTCCCCATCACAATATCTTCTGTAAGCAAAGATTGGTTACCAACTAAGTTCGCCAAAAAAACTAAGGACTGTGGAAGCTCAGTATCACCCTTTTCCAAGAATGTCTGCCCATAAACCTTAGCACTGAGACCCTAACCAGATCTTATTTTCCACACCTTAGATGTCCCTAAATTCTGGTGATAACGACTAGTATGAGACTGCTCATCTTCCACCGGTAGATTTCTAGCTTGAGGTCTTCCTTCAAAACACATTTGCACTTAGAATTGGAAGAGCCCCCTAGAAAAACAGACTCCTCTTTCTCGTGCTTTAGTGACTCTCAAGATGATGAATAACAAGGGGAGGAAACAGAAAAATGTGACAGTTCACATGATACTGGAGACTGATGTGGCAAAGTATCCTGCTCTGCTTTAAGCTATAGTCTTCAGACACATCTTACTATTAACTGGCGGTCTCTCTCATTAACTGGAGGAGAATAAGCCCTCCTTCCTCCTTGCCTGCTCACTCCATGTAACTACCTTTGTCCCGGGGAAGGGGAAGAAGAATAATGTTTCTTCTGCAGGTACATACCCATCTAGTGCTTCTTCTCCAGGTGTATGCCCATCTAGTGTTTCTTCTGCAGATGTATGCATGATCTAATGTTTCTTCTGCATGTGCATGCCAATCTAGTGTTTCTTCTGCAAGTGTATGACGATCTAGTGCTTCTTCCACAGATGTATGCCGATCTAATGTTTCTTGTGCATGTGTATGCCGATCTAATGTTTCTTGTGCATGTGTATGCCCATCTGATGTTTCTTCTGCAGGTGTATGCCTATCTAGTGTTTCTTCTGCAGGTGTACGCCGATCTAGTGTTTCTCCTGCAGATGTATGCCTATCTAGTGTTTCTTCTGCAGGTGTATGCCCATCTAGTGTATCTTCTGCAGGTGTGTGCAGATCTAGTGTTTCTTCTGCTGGTGTATGCCCATCTAGTTTCTTCTGCAGGTGTATGCTGATTTAGTGTTTTTTCTGCAGGTGTATGCCGTTCTACTGTTTCTTCTGCAGGTGTAGGCTCATCTAGTGTTTCTTCTGCAGGTGTATGCCCATCTAGTTTTTCTTCTGCAGGTGTATGCTGATCTAGTGTTTCTTCTGCAGGTGTATGCTGATCTAGTGTTTCTTCTGCAGGTGTCTGCCTATCTAGTGTTTCTTCTGCAGGTGTATGCTGATCTAGTGTTTCTTCTGCAGGTGTGTTTGGATCTAGTGTTTCTTCTGCTGGTGTATACCGATCTAGTTTCTTCTGCAGGTGAGTGCCGATCTAGTGTTTCTTCGGCAGGTGTATGCCGATCTAGTGTTTCTTCTGCAGGTGTATGCCCATCTAGTGTTTCTTCTGTAGATGTATGCCTATCTAATATTTCTTCTGCAGGTGTATGCTGATCTAGTATTTCTTCTGCAAGGTGTATGACGATCTAGTGTTTCTTCTGCAGGTGTATGCCTATCTAGTGTTTCTTCTGCAGGTGTATGCCTATCTAGTGTTTCTTCTGCAGGTGTGTTTGGATCTAGTGTTTCTTCTGCTGGTGTATACCGATCTAGTTTCTTCTGCAGGTGAGTGCCGATCTAGTGTTTCTTCGGCAGGTGTATGCCGATCTAGTGTTTCTTCTGCAGGTGTATGCCCATCTAGTGTTTCTTCTGTAGATGTATGCCTATCTAATATTTTTTCTGCAGGTGTATGCCGAAGTTGGGCCCGATTCACAGAATGAACTTAAGACTCAATCCTAAACTTACTACTATTTTGGTATTCACAGAATGCACTTACTACTTTTGGCATTCACAGAATGAACTTACTACTTTTGGTATTCACAGAAGTTAGGATTATGTCTTAAGTTTGTTTTAAGACAAACTTAAGACAGACTTAAGACTGACTTAAGACAAAATCCTAACTTCTGTGAATACCAAAAGTAGTAAATTCATTCTGTGAATGCCAAAAGTAGTAAATGCATTCTGTGAATACCAAAATAGTAGTAAGTTTAGGATTGAGTCTTAAGTTCATTCTGTGAATCGGGCCCCTAGTGTTTCTTCTGCAGGCGTATCCCCATCTATTGTTTCTTCTGCAGATGTATGTTTACCTAATATTTTTTCTGCAGGTGTATGCCCATCTAGTGTTTCTTCTGCAGGTGTATGCTCATCTAGTATTTTTTCTGCAAGGTGTATGCCGATCTAGTGTTTCTTCTGCAGGTGTATGCCCATCTAGATTTTCTTCTGCAAGGTGTATGCCGATCTAGTGTTTCTTCTGCAGGTTTTATGCCGATCTAGTGTTTCTTCTGCAGTGTATGCCGATCTAGTGTTCCTTCTGCAGGTTTTATGCCGTTCTAGTGTTTATTCTGCAGTTGTTTGCCGATCTAGTGTTTCTTCTGCAGATGTATGACTATCTAATGTTTTTTTCTGCAGGTGTGTGCCCATCTAGTATTACTACTGCAAAGTGTGCCGATCTATTGTTTCTTCTGCAGGTGTATGCCGATCTAGTGTTTCTTCTGCAGGTGTATGCCTATCTAGTGCTTCTTCTGCAGGTGTGTGCGGATCTAGTGTTTCTTCTGCTGGTGTATGCCAATCTAGTTTCTTCTGCAGGTGAGTGCCGATCTAGTGTTTCTTCTGCAGGTGTATGCCCATCTAATGTTTCTTCTGCAAGGTGTATGCTGATCTAGTGTTTCTACTACAGGTGTATGCCGTATGCCCATCTAGTATTTCTTCTGCAAGGTGTATGACGATCTAGTGTTTCTTCTGCAGGTGTATGCCGATCTAGTGTTTCTTCTGCAGGTGTATGCCTATCTAGTGTTTCTTCTGCAGGTGTATGCCCATCTAGTATTTCTTCTGCAAGGTGTATGCCGGTCTAGTGTTTCTTCTGCAGGTGTATGCCCATCTAATGTTTCTTCTGCAAGGTGTATGCTGATCTAGTGTTTCTACTACAGGTGTATGCCGTATGCCCATCTAGTATTTCTTCTGCAAGGTGTATGACGATCTAGTGTTTCTTCTGCAGGTGTATGCCGATCTAGTGTTTCTTCTGCAGGTGTATGCCTATCTAGTGTTTCTTCTGCAGGTGTATGCCCATCTAGTATTTCTTCTGCAAGGTGTATGCCGGTCTAGTGTTTCTTCTGCAGGTGTATGTCCATCTAGTGTTTCTTCTGCAGATGTATGACTATCTAATGTTTCTTTTTCTGCAGGTGTATGCCCATCTAGTGTTTCTTCTGCAGATGTATGCAAATGTTGCATCCAGTTAGACAATCCCAAAATGAAGGCAAGATAGAGGAAGTGAATGAATACAGCTCCTGAGTCTGCAGTAGGAGGTAAAAAGGAAGTCCATTCAGACCAACCGAATCTCCAGTGTTACGCCATAGAATAAGTTTTCTCTTTGGAGTCAACATTTGTTGATGTGCAGCATGCTTTCTTGTGGCAGATTACGCTAAAAAGCAAATTGAGGGTTCACCAGCTCAGTGGGCACTCAGGTACTGCATAAAGTGCCTGTTTCCTCCAGCAGTCTTTCTTTCGTGTGTCTGTATTTAAAGAAAGACTGATGTCCTAGATCCAATGGTGGTTTTGGCCTCCTCTTTCTTTTATGGGCTATTATTCTAGTTTTTGCGGTCTGCTGTTTCTGCGTTCAGATAGGGTTCATTGCTCTCATCCTCGGGTGCCTTCAGCACAGGTTTCCTTTGATTGAGAATTATTCGATTGCAGTGCAATGTGCCCATGTTTAAATAGAAGTTTGATTTTGGGTTCCGACGAAGGATCAGGCATACAATGTTAGAGGTGTTAATGGCCCTCACACACAGGTTTCGATTATTCTAAGGGCGTTTTTAAGGATACATGTCTCACCTAGGAAATATTTTCCTCATTATGCTGTTGCCTTTTCTGTTTCCTGTTTCTTCAGTGGGTACTATGAAAATGAAACAATTAATATCTTTAGGTAAACACATTGGAATGTGCCCCAGCAACCTTCCAACAGCCCTTGGGAAAAAAGGGAGGGCCTAAAAACAAAAGAGGAAGGACAAATTGGAGAAGAACCGTTTATAGGAAGTAGTTCTCTGGGAACTAATAAACACAGTACTCAAAATGGTAATATCAATTCACAAAATGGAAGCTGTTAATAAGGGATAGATTCCACTTTGTGAATGTGGAATTTTGGCTCTAGGGATAGCAGATAGAGCTCCAGCTCCATGAGACCACGGGGCGCAATTCACAAAGGTAAAGGTATTCCAAAAGTCTAACTTAGGTTAAAAGTCTAACTATACTATATTTAGATATTCACAAAGGGAAGTTGCTACTAGTAATTTTACTACTTATAAATGTACTCTTAGTAACTTTACTACAAGCAACTTTACTACTAGTAAGTTTACTAGTAGTAGTAGCTTACCTTTGTGAATACCAAAAAGTAATGAAGTTAGACTATTGGTCTAAGCTAGACTTCTCGTCTAAATTGACCTTTGTGAGTCGGGCCTAATGTTACCTCCCCAGTACCATTTACAGAATGTCTTTTTTGCTTTTTTATTTGCTGCCCTGTCTTTTTAAAGGAAAAAACAGAACAAGGTGGCTGGACAGGATTATTCACAAAACAATTCCCCAATCACACAGCCAATATGTACCGTGTGACCACTGGATTTGTATTCCAAACGAATTTATTTTCTTTTTCACATAATTTCCACACGATATTTTAGAAAAACAGGCACAAACAGAACTACTGTCAGATCAAAAGGTTCATATATACAGTATCTACAAACATACACATTTACACATTTGCAACAGTGAATCAAGCAAAATTGGTTTAACACACCAAAAAACATTGAAATATATAATGATCCAATTGAATTGCAATTATATACAGTGCAAAAATTAGTACATAAACAAAGAAAGAACACCAGTCCTAGGAACTAAAAAACCATAAAACAGGCGGGATTGAGATCGAAAAACCAAGCCTGCCTGTCTACAAGGGCCTGTGGTATAATGTTTCTATAGGGTTGCAAGGCTAGGGTCCAGAGTGGTGATATAATTTACATCCTAGCGGCACCCTTCATTGTTGTCACAGGGCGGTAGTGTCGACGCGTTTCGAACCTGGATGTTCTAGGTTCTCTTCAGGACGGGGACTGGGGGAATGATTCTTCACGGGGGCACAAAGATTGCCGTAGTGTAGGTATAGCGTGGTTCGCAGTCAAACCTGCAATTTACACAGAGCAGGACTGGCGACGTGTTGTCTGCCTTCGGAGAGCGTTCGAGTATGGAAACAGCTCACATTATGTAGCGCAGTAGTAGAGGACTAGGTCTGAGAAACGCGGAGCGAGGAGCGCCCGGTCACTGAACCCAATTCAGGCCGGCAGGCGAAGTTGGCCCGTCGTATGTAGGAATGTCTTTTTAAAGGACAGGGCTGGCATAAAAAAAAAGCACATTGTAAGGATAGCGACTTATTGTCCTCACAAGCCTCCAGCTCTGATTTCATAGGCTATTCAGTGGGATTTACAAACATAATCTTCCCTCATTATTATTAATTAAACAGGATTCTGCAGACCCCAACTAAAGACTGTTTTGTACTATTACATACAAATACATCTGTGCAAGTGTGTAATGAAGGCCAGTGCACAAAGCTCTTGGTGTAAAAAACATCAATTACTTAATGAACTGACCCTTAGCACATCAGGAATAAGATGTACAACTGTCTTTAGCAGTCCCAAACAGGAAAGCAGCCCATTTGCAACCACTACAAAGGGTTTTGCAAGTGGGTAAATTGTTACCGACTGCCAAAGTAGGTTTTGCGAGTCGCTATCAGGAAGGGGCATGCCATGGGCATCGCTTCTGAATAGCGAGTCACAGGGGGATGTAAGAATGATTTGCGACAGCAAATGCAGTCGAAAATCAATTGCATTTACCATCAATTTCCTCTTGAGACCTGCCTCATGATTATTATTGAGGTAGGTCCTTTGCAACCCATTTGGAAATTGCAAACAATGTTTTAGACTTTGCTATACGTCAGTGTTTGCGAGTCGCAAAAAAATACAAATTGGTAGTTGCAAACACTGTGGGTTGTACATCTGGTCCCACGTCCTTAATATTAGTGATGGAAACCAAAATGGATGCACAGATACAAATATTCTAATTGCACTGCAGGTCGCTCGTTGCTTGGCTTACAACATTGTTTTATTTCATTTAAATCACTGTTTTCCAAATTATTATAAATATCCCAACAACGTCACACTTAAGTAGAGGTTCTAAATCAATTACTTCTTCATTGCTTTTAGTTATTGAAAATCATTACAATCCATGTATCCAGAAACGTGTAAGGTCATAATCATGCAAACGTAACAAATAATACCCTGTGTAACATATTTGTCATACTTCTTTTCACCCCTGAGGCGGAAGCCGGGGGCCCTTCAGCGCTCTTGCTCTTGAACGAATCTCGCTATATGCTAATTGCCGGTTATTGATTACTATTAACTCGCTTTTTAAAAACTGTACATATTTTAATAGGATAGATTTTAATTATCCAGTTGGCCCTACCTTGGTGTGAGAATTGCGTCGCCCAGGGCGGCCTCCTCCCCCCTCCTCAGCTGATAGAGCGCCGCTATTGTCGGGCCCTGGGCGCTGAACTGACTTTGGACGCCATCTTGGGTAGGGGAAGGATCGCGGTCTAGATGATCGACTATCCCGCCCTCCCAGGTTACAAAAGGAGTGCAGTCCCGATCCCTCGAGGTATTTGTCATACTTCTTTTCACCCCTGAGGCGGAAGCCGGGGGCCCTTCAGCGCTCTTGCTCTTGAACGAATCTCGCTATATGCTAATTGCCGGTTATTGATTACTATTAACTCGCTTTTTAAAAACTGTACATATTTTAATAGGATAGATTTTAATTATCCAGTTGGCCCTACCTTGGTGTGAGAATTGCGTCGCCCAGGGCGGCCTCCTCCCCCTCCTCAGCTGACAGAGCGCCGCTATTGTCGGGCGCTGGGCGCTGAACTGACTTTGGGCGCCATCTTGGTTAGGGGAAGGATCGCGGTCTAGATGATCGACTATCCCGCCCTCCCAGGTTACAAAAGGAGTGCAGTCCCGATCCCTCGAGGTATTTGTCATACTTCTTTTCACCCCTGAGGCGGAAGCCGGGGGCCCTTCAGCGCTCTTGCTCTTGAACGAATCTCGCTATATGCTAATTGCCGGTTATTGATTACTATTAACTTGCTTTTTAAAAACTGTACATATTTTAATAGGATAGATTTTAATTATCCAGTTGGCCCTACCTTGGTGTGAGAATTGCGTCGCCCAGGGCGGCCTCCTCCCCCCTCCTCAGCTGACAGAGCGCCGCTATTGTCGGGCGCTGGGCGCTGAACTGACTTTGGGCGCCATCTTGGGTAGGGGAAGGATCGCGGTCTAGATGATCGACTATTCCGCCCTCCCAGGTTACAAAAGGAGTGCAGTCCCGATCCCTCGAGGTATTTGTCGTACTTCTTTTCACCCCTGAGGCGGAAGCCGGGGGCCCTTCAGCGCTCTTGCTCTTGAACGAATCTTGCTATATGCTAATTGCCGGTTATTGATTACTATTAACTCGCTTTTTAAAAACTGTACATATTTTAATAGGATAGATTTTAATTATCCAGTTGGCCCTACCTTGGTGTGAGAATTGCGTCGCCCAGGGCGGCCTCCTCCCCCCTCCTCAGCTGACAGAGCGCCGCTATTGTCGGGCGCTGGGCGCTGAACTGACTTTGGGCGCCATCTTGGGTAGGGGAAGGATCGCGGTCTAGATGATCGACTATCCCGCCCTCCCAGGTTACAAAAGGAGTGCAGTCCCGATCCCTCGAGGTATTTGTCATACTTCTTTTCACCCCTGAGGCGGAAGCCGGGGGCCCTTCAGCGCTCTTGCTCTTGAACGAATCTCGCTATATGCCAATTGCCGGTTATTGATTACTATTAACTTGCTTTTTAAAAACTGTACATATTTTAATAGGATAGATTTTAATTATCCAGTTGGCCCTACCTTGGTGTGAGAATTGCGTCGCCCAGGGCGGCCTCCTCCCCCCTCCTCAGCTGACAGAGCGCCGCTATTGTCGGGCGCTGGGCGCTGAACTGACTTTGGGCGCCATCTTGGGTAGGGGAAGGATCGCGGTCTAGATGATCGACTATCCCGCCCTCCCAGGTTACAAAGGAGTGCAGTCCCGATCCCTCGAGGTATTTGTCATACTTCTTTTCACCCCTGAGGCGGAAGCCGGGGGGCCCTTCAGCGCTCTTGCTCTTGAACGAATCTCGCTATATGCTAATTGCCGGATATTGATTACTATTAACTCGCTTTTTAAAAACTGTACATATTTTAATAGGATAGATTTTAATTATCCAGTTGGCCCTACCTTGGTGTGAGAATTGCGTCGCCCAGGGCGGCCTCCTCCCCCCTCCTCAGCTGACAGAGCGCCGCTATTGTCGGGCGCTGGGCGCTGAACTGACTTTGGGCGCCATCTTGGGTAGGGGAAGGATCGCGGTCTAGATGATCGACTATCCCACCCTCCTCCCGCCCCCTACAGTGGATATAAACACCAGATCCCCCCTGCGCAGTGTGGAACAGAATGCAGCAGACCGATACGGTATGACCCTGTCACATTAAAAAACCTAATGCGGCCAATTGACGACACCTGTCGGCACTCTATTCATCCTAATTCTACCACTGGAATCTGTTCTCACTGTAAATTCCTACTTTCCAGCCATAAAGGTAAATTGCACCCTGTCAAAACTTACAAAATGTTTCTTTTAAATTGCCGATCATTAACTAAACACGCTGTGCAAATGTCCCTCCTGCTAGAGGAGAATGATCCCAACGTAATTTTTTTGACTGAGACGTGGTTAAAAGATGTATCTGACTCGGATATCACTTCCATTTTGCAAATGGGATATACTTTGCAGAGGCTAGACAGATCAGAAGGCAGAGGAGGTGGCTTAGGCATTCTTCTCAAAAATCACTACCTCTGTAGGACCTCCTCGGCCGCAATTTCTAATTCTGAAAGTATGCTCTTCACACTGGATTTTTCACCTACAGTCTCATTTTCTGGTGCTCTCATTTACCGTCTCCCTAACCAATTGGGAGAATTTATTGACTCACTTCAATCTAAGATAGCCGACTTAGTGGTTAGCAGACCCTACTTCTCGCTATTAGGAGACATAAATATTCATTTAGATGACCCCAATAACTCAACGGCTAAGGCATTTCTGGACAGTCTGGCAGCTCTCCAGATCACACAGAAGGGCTTTGAACCCACACATGAAAAGGGCCATCTCCTTGATGGGGTACTCAGTAACGATCATAGACTGGAAGTAGGGACCCCGTTGCCCCTTACATGGACAGACCACTATTTAATACCTATACAGTGGACACCAGCTATGTCACTACAGCCCCCCCCCTCGCACTATCCTACAAGGGAGAGACTGGTCCAAAATTTCCCCAGATCAATGGGCCAATTCTCTCTCCTTGGCTCCCCCCCAAAATGAGACAGACCCGGCACTGCAGTATGAGAACTACATCAATTGGGTGTGCACAGCCCTGGACTCTATTGCACCCATCAAAGCCCTCAAAGAAAAGACCAAATCTAAGGATTCGCCCTGGTATACTCCCCAACTTAAAGAACTAAAAAAGGTGTGTAGAAAACTTGAAAGGAATTGGAGGGTCTCCCGTAGTAATATAGACAAAACCATTCATCTTGAAGCCATCAAAAAATACAAAACAGAAATTAGATGTACTAAAACCTCATACTTCGAGGAAAAAATCATAACCGCCTCCAACTCATCCAGAGAAATCTTTCGGATAGCTAAATTCCTGATTGATACCCCTCCGACTCTTACTGACCCTAGCAAAGCTCAGGCTCGCTGTGATAGTCAAGCTGAATACTTTCATAGTAAAATACAGAAAATTGCATCTGCTTTTAACCCACCTAATCTATTCCAGGATACAGGAGCCACCTCACTAAACACCATGACTCCAAAATTAGATGAGTTTCCACTGCTGGATGAGAACTCACTTGGAGCCCTCATGTTGAAAATTAAATCTGGATCTCCTACGGACCCTGCCCCCCCTGCCAGCTAGTAACAATTGAGGATACCATCAAACCTGTTATTCTTAATATGTTGAATGCCTCTATTATTATTATTATTATTATTACTATTGGCTCAGTGCCCACTGCTTGGAAATGTGCCCAAGTTAAGGCTCTACTGAAAAAGCCTACCTTGGACCCGGAGAACATGGCCAACTACCGACCTATTTCTCTCCTTCCGTGGGTCAGCAAACTTTTAGAAAAACACATCAACACGTCCATTACCCAATTCTTAGAAAATCACCATCTCCTCCATGATTCCCAAGCTGGTTTCCGTCCCAAATTGGGAACTGAGGCGGCTCTTTTGGCGGTAACTGAGCTGGCCAGGAAACAAATGGATCAAGGCGGCACCACAGCAATCATGCTGCTCGACCTTAGTGCCGCCTTTGACACTGTCAACACCAGCATTCTCCTTCACCGCCTCTATCAAATGGGAATTTCTGGGAAGGCCATGCACTGGCTCCAGTCTTTTCTGGAGAACCGCTCCTTTGAGGTTGTTGAGGGCACCACCCATTCAAAAGTCTGGCCCTTGGATCAAGGTGTGCCCCAGGGCTCTGCTTTGAGCCCTACTCTTTTTAATATTTATATGCAGCCTCTAGCTGATATAGTGCACTCGTTCGGCCTTGACATAGTGACTTACGCCGATGATACACAATTAGTTGTATCTATGAACCAGTCGGACTCTTCCCCTTCAAATCTAAGCAACTGTCTGGTAGCGGTCGCTCAGTGGATGGCCACCTCGCATTTAAAACTAAATGGCGAGAAAACGGAGCTCATGATGCTAGGCAACTCAGCCATCCCCAGTCCTTTGTCGGACTGGCCCTCGTGTATGGGGCCCCCGCCCCTACCAAAGTCCCATATAAAGAGTCTAGGCATCTGGCTGGACACTAACCTCAGCTTCTTGCAACAAGCCACTACTCTGTCCACCACATGCTTTGGGCTCATGCGTATGCTGAGAAAGGTGCTACCACTTCTCCCCTTCGAAGCCCGCAGAATAATGGTGCAAGCCATTATTTTGTCCCGTTTGGACTATGGGAACTTCCTATATTTAGGGGCTCCCACCTCCACAATAAGGAAGTTGCAGGTGACACAAAATGCGGCAGCCCGCCTTTTATTAGGCCTCAACAAACGGCAATCAGGTACCATGGCCTTGAGGAAACTGCACTGGCTTCCCATCAAGGCCAGAGTGTTGTTCAATTCCTTGTGTATCATGCACAAAGCCATGTGGAAGACTGCCCCTACCATGATTTGCTCGCTAGCAAAACCCTACCTTCCTCACAGATCGCTGCGATCTAGTACTGCTTTCCTGGCTACTGTCAATAAGATCAGACGCACCAGATTGGGTGGGCGTTCCTTCTCCTGGAATGCCGCAAAGGAATGGAACTCTCTGCCCACTCTCCTTCGTAGTGAACCCAGTCTTTTAAAATTTCGGAAGGATCTGAAAACCTATCTGTTCGTCTAACTTTCTCCCCTGCAATAGTCTGACTATACACAGCGCTACAAGGCCTCCGGGTTGTTTGCGCTTTATAAAACCCGAATAATAATAATAAATAATAATAATAATAGCTGTGATCAATATGTGCTGAGCAAAGATAAATGTAGCAAGCAACTGAAGAATCTCCTGTTCATAACTCACCTATGGTAGGAGATTCTTTCCTTAATTTGACTGTATTATAACTTATAAAGTGTTCACCAATGTATCAATGAATAATTTGAATCAACAAAACCGTGCAGAATGGGATGCTTGCCCTAATGCTCATTAATCACAGAATCTTCCTCTCGATAACATTGCAATGCATTCTAAGAAATTGATTTTTATTGTCTTATTTTTCCACTTCTTTAAACTTACAAACATCAATATTGACCAATTTATCTTATAAATTTGAACTTCCAAGGATGGGATAGAGAGTAGAAAAGAAACTAGACACAGGAAATAATTTTCTGGCTTTTATTTTAAGAGACACAGCCTCTTTGATAGGAATGTACTTGCATTCCCTTGTTGCCACTGCTATGGGGAATAAAACTAGCCAATGAGCTTTTGCACAAGGGATATCAATCAATGAATTCAATTCTAAACATAAATCAACTATTTTCATTCATGTACATCTTCACAGACAAGTTACGAAAATGTGTGAGAGGTGTGGAATAGACTCAATTAAAAGGTGTATAATTGGAGCATGTTTGGACAGATGTGGTTGTAATGTGAACTCTCATCAACTCTTTCTTTTTGCCAGGATGCTTTCATCCAGTGTTATGTAGCTTCAGCCCTCACAATCCCCTTTCACCCTACAGTTCTAATATTGAGATTTGATGCATGAATAAAGACTAAGGTAACTCAAAGAGTTGAGTGTCCTTTGTCCTATACTGGGCTTTGAGAAGTTAAGGGCCTGATTTTGGGTTGGTGGATGGGGCACTCTATTACAAATGTGCATTATATCCTATGACGCTTGCAATACGATGGACAGAATATCCATCACGGCAATTTGAAATCAGGCCCCAGGTGAATTTCTTGAAGTGGTATAGTGCTTCACACTCAGTCTTTCAAAAGGTTGTAGGTGCCAAACTTGGTCAAGGGATTTTTGGCATGAAGAGAATGGTAATAATTCTGAACTACAATAATTTAGAATTGTTGAATGGGGTTTGTAACTGTACTTTGGTCTCTTTGCCTCTGTACCATAATCTTGACTGAAAGTAGAACTAGATTACGTTAAAGGAAGCATTGACTATTAATAGTCTTCCAAAATAAATTTTAGGCTTCAGATTTTGTTTTCCAGAACTGATGGGCATATTATCAAGAACGGCGTTAAAATTATCGCCACTTTAGCGAGTAGGTTCCTAACCATATGCTTTTGGCATTGTTTTACAGAGCTAAATAAACAAACTGAAGCATTGCGTGAAAGGATGAAGAGAGTATTCAATCATCTCTCTGACTCCGTTCAAGGTTTATTACTGGACTCTACTAAATGTATGTTAATGTATATGTATATGAATGCAGTGCATATTTCTTCAAAGGAAATGGCGGGTGTCTCTCAGTCTCATACACAGTGCCAAACTGTTGCAACATTCACAAGGGAGTTCTATGCATTTTCTTTTACATGGAAACCCCATGCATTTGGGGTAAAGATACCGTGAGAGTTTTCCAGGTTTCTTCAACCAAGTCTAAGAGCCATAAAAGATCCTCATCTACATGAAATTAATGCCTGAAAAGGTTGCTGAACTACCAGTCTCAAGCACCAACTTAGTGAAGTTTTATTGGTTGGGCACTTGTTTCGCATGTCGAATGGAACAAAAAACAAAGCCACAAAATAAGAAATAAACAAGCCAAAAATGTCTATAAAAAGAAACAAAGATGGAAAACATGCACAATTACTTTTCAATGATACTATAAATCAAGAGTAGCAAAATATTAGCTTTCAAGTACACAGAGCAGCTTACTCCAATAGCTGTTATAATATTCCTTATTTTATACTCAGAGTAGCATACACCCAGTGTATACAAGCATAGCAGTATGGTTCCTTAAATGGGTGCTGTGGAGTTCATCCAGTCTTTGTGACAATGTACAGTGCATGATCTTTAGAGATGTTTAGTAATGGTTAATGGGTAAACCACACATAACATGGTCCCTAATCCCAAAGATAAACAAACATTAGCAACGCCAACTGGTACGGCCTTTCACACAGCAACTGTACCCTAATAATTTCTAGAGGCACTTTTTAATTCCAAAGCAACAGCTTGAGGTTTTTAATAAGGCTCCAGTCGTTCAAATTTTTACTAGAACATCCTTTCAAGTCAGATACAACTGCTTATCAAGTCTGACAAAAAGCTACAATAACTCAAGTTTTACTAAATGACCCTTTGGAATTAGAAGCAAAGTTGAGGATGTGTGGGTTCAACATGAAAATGTACAAGTACACTATTTTAATCTAGTATTTTAGTATTTGTGCTTGTTCTATTATGGAAAAATAAATATGCCAGTGATGGAAAATGCTTAGCTAGAACCAAGCTGACCTCACTTAAGAGCCCAAATCAAGGCAAAGCAGGTCTTGAGTTGATTGTGTTCCGGTTCAGAGGAGACATGGCCTGGCAGTTTCGGGCTGGACTATTCCTATAGGAGCAGGGTCAAGCCTTATTTGAATATGGCTGACTTAAATTGAGGTGGCATGGTGAGCAAAAGAATGATGGATTGGAGTGATATCCTGAGCGATTGCCAATTAGATTTATTGCAGGCAGCCTCCCATCACCTTTTGGGTGTTTGGAGCATACTTGAGTGACATCTCAACAGATAAATGGTGAGAGAGTATTGATTGAGAACCTTTATATTTGTATGTATGTTTGTAAGGTATGTTTTTTTTAAAACATAAGTTTGGCAAATCAGTTAAAGCTTTTTTTAAGCTAGGCCTAAAAATACCTCCATGATTCACAAACATATACAACTATTGTACATTTTTAAGCAAGGAAAATGTGCTACATGCTAATAGTAAAGACAGGATGGACCTGAATTTTTTTTCAGAGATTTGTATAATCACAGATGGAGCGGGTGTTATTTGTCTAAAGTATGTTTTCATATTTGTTTGTTTGTATCATTAACATTTTTGTGTCTTTCAGAATGGGGAAATTTACTCCCTCCACGTGCACCATTTTGAAAGAAGAGATACTGTTGCCCTGGTCTGCCTTTTGTTATCAATATTATTCAGTTTGAACCCAATATTAGAAGTTGTAATGAAGTGATGCCAGATGTAATGGAGTGGTGGCAGGTGTGATGGAGTTATGTCAGGTGTAAGCCAGGTTTGATAGAGTAATGCCAGGTGTTATGATGAAGTCACGCACAAACTCATCATCAGCAGACTAGACTATGGCAAATCCCTCTATGCCGGAATAAACAAAATACTCCTCTGCAAACTCCAGACCGGCCAGAGCGCCACAGCAAGACTGATCTTCGATATCTCGGGGCACAAACATATCAACCAACATGTCTGCAACATCCACTGGCTCCCCGTCGAAAGATGAATAACTTTCAACCTGCTCACACACACCCACAAAGCCCTCTACGACACCAGACCCCAATACTTCAAAGACCGAATCGCATTCCATGCCCCTTAGAAAAACCCTCGCTCCGTCAATCTCTTCCTAGCCACTGTCCCATGCTTCTACAGGACTAATGCAGGTAGAAAACCCTTCTCCTGCCTCACTACCAAGACCTGGAACGAACTCCCCCTTCACCTCCGACGAATTCCGACACTGCATCAATTCAGAAGGACCTCAAGACCTGGCTCTCAAATGACCCCAACAGAGCTGCTCACACCCACACCCACACCCAGAGCCCTGAGACCCTCACTGATGATTAGTGCGCTCTACAAAACCCTGATTGATTGATTGATTGATCGATGAAGTGATGCCAGGTGTGATGAGGTGATGCCAGGTGTGATGAGGTGATGCCAGGTGTGATGAAGTGATGCCAGGTGTGATGGAGTGATGGCAGGTGTGATGAAGTGATGCAAAAATATCTTCAGAACTGAGAGCAAATAATTTAATTTCCACTTCATTTATATTAAAAAATTATTAGACTGCAATGCCTGTTTTGTAATTATAAGAATTGTCCAATCCTGGAGAAGCTAGAAAACGTCCTTTTTTTGTTAGAAACTATTAGAAATAACTCACTCAAGTCTGTGCCATGTCCTAAATAATAATGCATTCTGTGTGATCTTTTTATCAACTTAAAGGATTTGTTTGTATTAAGATGTACTGTGAGGTGAAAGAACAGTATGAAAAATCTAAATCATTATATTTGTCTTAATGCAGTGATCTTTATTCATTATCTTTTAGAATTTGAGAATGTTACAGCTAAATTTTCAAAACCTTTCTGCAGAATAGAAGGAATACAATTTTGTTTTAACCCTTTGGGTGCTGATGACGGAGCCGCTCCGTCATCAGCTGCGGGTGCGCTGTGCTGATGACGGAGCGGTTCCGTCATGGCCCGCTCGGAACGCCTGCGCGGCGCGAATTCCGCGTCTGCGCTGAGCGTTCCATTGAGCGGGGCGGGTCATGACGGAACCGCTCCGTCATCAGCACAGCTCAACCGAGGCTGGTGACGGAGCGGTTCCGTCACCAGCATGCGGCCGCCGCGCGGCCGCCCCGCCCCCTTAGCACTGCGGCGGAATAGCCGCCGCAGTGAAGGGGTTAAAAATAGGTTTGTTGTGTAGCTTAGGCTTGTTAATCAGACAAAACTCTTATCGCTATTCAGTTGAGAATTTTACATTCTGAAGTTTTTTTATGGAGACCCTATTTTTGAAAACATTTGTGACTTGAGAGAAATTTTACTAATTGTCATGAACGATCAAGTTATTAATTTGCATTTTAAGTTGCAGCACATTAGAAAAAGGTCTAGTTGACTGAGGAAACTCAATAGGTTGAGCACCAGCTGACCATTCATGAAAATCACAAGTTCAGACCTCATGTCTGCTCAACTTGCGAGGGTAATACAATTAGAGATCCAGAGTTTGTGTGTAAACGAACAACTGATATAGAGACATCTAAACTTGGAAGTACTAAAAAACAAAATATTCATATACATTTTTACTAATTTTGCTATTTAACAAAATTGTCTTTCATATTCATCATACATGGGAAGAGTATCAACTATAGGTAGAGGAAAACATACCTGAAATTATTGACCATGTGCAATGTTCCCAGGGTCGCAAAACAGGCTTGCAAAAATAGGAAAGTTAAAAAATCCTACAATTCAAACTGAAATTAGAAATTCCAATATTTTGTTACTGATTCGCAAATCCCCTATACTAAATAGTCTCAAATTTTGAATGGTTTGAAAAACAGCAAACTGCTTATCCAAATTACTTACAAGTGGAAGCAGGAGGGAAGCAGATGCAAAGTATACCCGGTCTCCTAAAACTTTCAGAATGTCAGCAGTCTTTGCTAGGGCGAGGAGGATGTGCATTCTAGGAGCATAGTAGAAGAGAAGAAAGGAAAGAATTTTCAGGCAGAAACCGACCCTGTTAGACAAACTGAGGAAGAGTTTATTCTAGATCTAGCGTCTATAAATAGGTGATTCTAAAGGTGATGGGCTGCAGCTTGTCTGAAGATTTTGTGTAGCCTTTAATTCCTAGCATCTTCTAGATGTCTGAATAAAATAGAAGTTGGTGTGCCCTATCAAAAGTGTTCAGCAACCTTCTGGATGATATCAGATCTAATTAATTTACATTCGGTTTTCCAGACACCCCTGCTGAGTTGCAGCTTATATACAAGCCCCTTGCACCACCGATATGTCAATTTTTCCCAGATTAAAAGTGAAACACAAGTGGCGCCGGGGGCTTGTAAATAAGCCCTTAACTCTTGAAGTCTCTTCACCTTCCACAGGTGTTGTGTTATACTTGTGTCTTTAATTCCTGAAGTGGATTTGTTATTCATGCAAGGCTTCCGGATACCTCGCCAGGGTGGCGACTAAGCTCCACTTGCATATTTGCTGTGCGTCTGCAAATTGTGCTGTTGCAGATACCAGTAGTTAGTTTGCACATTGGCTGTGGGTCTGCACATTGTGCTGTTGCAGATACCAGTCGTTAGTTTGCACATTTGCTGTGCGTCTGCACATTGTGCTGTTGCAGATACCAGTCATTCGTTTGCACATTGACTGTGCAGCTGCACATTGTGCTGTTGCAGATACCATTCGTTAGTTTGCACATGGTGCAGTTGCAAATGCCAGCCGTTAGTTTGCACATTGACTTTGTGTCTGCACATGGTGCGGTTGCAGATGCCTGTTGTTAGTTTGCATATTGACTATGCATCTTAACATGGTGCTGTTGCCGATAGCAGTAGCTAATGAGAAGCAATAACTTGGCACATATGCTTCAACAGCTTTTCTTAGCTATGACATAACAGGTCTAACGATGTAATTGTAGATTGGACAAGATTTTCCTATGCTTCTTACCCCTCCTGCTAACCTCACATGGCCCTATGCTGCATACATTGAATTATTACCACAGATTGCTCTAATCCCTCAGACTGTGCAGGAGTAGGATTGCCAATTGATACTTCTGGTAACATTTGACAGAGACTTTGCTGAGAGGGCCTGCCTTGATGGCCTAACACCAGATATGGATAAGTTACTTACCTGTAATCCTAGTTCTCTTCCAGGGGTATCCTCATCAAAGTCATAAGCACTGAATATTCCCGCCCATGTGCGGGACCCCGGAAACAATATAAAAATATATATATAAAAAACACATATATCTCGCTCCACATATATGTATGTACATATATCATTTTTCTCACATCAATGCAGCCCCAAAACTGAGGCTAAACAATGCAAACACATATACATGAACTGCAATTAGTAAGGAATCAAAAAACACATTAGGTCAAAAACCCCTTGAACTTTGTGTTTTAATGAGTCAAACCACTCATAAATCCTGAAAATTGCTTATAAATAGACATTGTTAGCCCTCAGGCTGCATTGCAAAACAATATCATAGAAAATGAAACCATTTTTACAATAACTGGCACCGTGCCTTTAAGGCAGCCATGACCCCAGGCTTCCCATCATGCCTCAGGGGTGACAGTTAGGTCAGTTGTTCTTTGCATAACCCTGAAGACAGGGCTCAACCACAAGATTGAAAAACAGTACCAAATCTCATTTACCTGGGGAGGCGGGTGGGTTGCTTATGACTTTGATGAGGATACCCCTGGAAGAGAACTAGGATTACAGGTAAGTAACTTATCCTTCTCTTCCAGGGGATCCTCATCAATAGTCATAAGCACTGAATAGAATAGCAAGCCCATCAACCACCTGCAGGTAAATGAGAAGTACATGAACCAACCAAATCATAACAGCCAAAAAACTTTAGCTGTTAAACAGATTCCTCAGGGAGGCTTGGCCCACCTGGGTATCTGCTCTTGTGTCAGAATCTAGACAGTAATGTCTGGTAAATGTATGGACAGACCTCCAGGTCGCCACTTTACAAATCTCAGACATGGGCACATCCTGCAGGTAAGCCGCCGTGGCTGCTCTACCTCTAGTAGAATGCGCCTTAGGGGTACCCCCTAAAGTCTTCTGTGCCAATTGGTAAGCAAGCTTGATACACGAAACGATCCACCTGGAGATAGAACGTTTCGAGGCTGCATGACCAGTTCTGATCGATCCGTAGTTAACAAACAATTGATCAGAATGTCGAATAGACTTGGACCTGTCCAGATAGAACTTTAAAACCCTTTTCAGGTCCAAAGAGTGTAACGCCCTCTCAGCTGGAGTAGAGAGATTAGGAAAGAAAGTGGGTAAAGAGATAGACTGATTGACATGAAAATCTGATACCACTTTAGGCAGGAAAGAAGGATGCGTTCTAAGCACCACTCTGTTCAAATGAAAGACTGTATACGGTTCTTTAGTACATAGGGCCTGAATTTCGCTCACCCTACGGGCTGACGTAATCGCTATCAAAAAAGCCGCTTTCCAGGAAATATGCTGTAAAGAAGCTTTATGAATAGGCTCAAAAGGCGAACCCATCAATTTTGATAGGACTACGTTCAGCTCCCAAGGCGGAGCAGGAGGCCGTACAGGAGGGTACACCTTCTTTAGACCCTGCAGGAAAATCTTTTACTGCAGGAAGCTGAAAAAAAGAAGTTTGTGAAGGTGATCGCCTATAAGCTGTAATAGCGGCTAAATGCACCTTAATGGAGTTAAACTTCAAACCTGCTTTAGTCAGGTACAACAAGTATGGGAGAACTGCTTCTTCCTGACTTTTTACCGGATTGTGACCATTCTGCATGCACCACATATAGAATCTCTTCCACTTGCATGCATAAGAATGTCTAGTGGAAGGGCGTCGTGCTTCTTTCAGAATGAACATGCAGTCCTGTGGCAGCCCTAGATGGCCGTACTGAATGACCTCAGGAGCCATGCTGCCAAGTTCAGTGACGGAAGGTTGGGATGGTGAATCCTCCCGTTCATCTTCGACAACAGGTCCTGCCTGCATGGAAGCCTCTTGTGAGGAGACACTGATAGGTGAAGTAGGTCTGTGTACCACCATTGTCTCGGCCAGTCGGGGGCAATCAGGATCATCGGTGTGCACGAGTGGTTTAGCTTGCTCACCACCTTCGGGATCAGCGGAAGGGGTGGAAAGGCGTACACAAACTGCCCTGACCAGTCCATTAACAGAGCATTCCCTCTCGTTCCTGGTCGATAGAACCTGGAGGCGAAGCTTGGGCATTTGGTGTTTTCATCGTCTGCGAAGAGATCTATTGAAGGACGACCCCAAGACTGGAAAATGTCGTCTAGCACTTCGTCGTTGAGAACCCAGTCTTCTCTGTCTTCGAAGTGCCGACTTAGTGCGTCCGCCCTCACGTTCTGCTCTCCTGGGAGGTGGACTGCCTGAACAGACAACTTGCGAGCTAGAAGCCAATGCCAGATGCGCTGAGCTTCCAGTGACAGAGTCCTTGAGCGTGTTCCTCCCTGCTTGTTCAAATAGTACATCGTGGTGGTGTTGTCCGTCTGTACTAGAATCATTTTCTCTTGAAGCGAGGGAAGGAACGCTTTGAGAGCTAGGTGAACTGCTCTCAATTCCAGCAAGTTGATATGATAAGTGCTTTCCTTGGGAGACCACAGACCCTGCACTTGTAGGGGTCCCATGTGCGCTTCCCATCCTTGTAATGATGCATCTGTGATGATCGTTTGTGTTGGAGGAGGTTGATGGAAGAGAACTCCCACCTGCATGTTCTGTCTCTTTGTCCACCACTGGAGGGAAGCTTGAGCTACCTCCGACAAAGTGATCCGATCGTCCCATCGATCTGAGTGTTGGTCCCATTTGTCCTCCAGATCCTGCTGAAGAGGACGCATCCGAAGTCTGGCGTTCGGCACTAGGAAGATGCAGGAAGCCATCGACCCCAAGAGTGAGGCTATCTTCCGCACCTTCTGGGACCTTTGGAGAAGAACTTGCTGGCACTTGAGGGCTATCGAAAACTGTCTCTCCTCCGAAGGAAACACTTTTCCTACTTCGGAGTCTAGCAGAGCTCCTAGGAAGTGGATCTTCTGAGTGGGCTGTGAGACAGACTTGCTGTAGTTGACATGTAGACCTAGACGCTGACAAAGTTCTATGCATGTCTGGAATTGATTCCTTACGTTGCCTGGAGTTGGACCTTTCAACAGCCAATCGTCTAAGTATGGGTATACGAAGACTCCCCTGCGGCGTAGAGCTGCCGCCACCACTGCGACACACTTGGTGAACACTCTGGGAGCCGACTTCAACCCAAACGGAAGGACTTTGAACTGGTAGTGAGAGGTCCCCACCCGGAATCGAAGGAATCTCCTGTGATCTTGCCGTATTGGTATATGGAAGTACGCATCTTGAAGGTCCATCGAACACATCCAATCCCCCTGCCTGAGATGTGGATATATCTGGTGAAGCGCCAACATGCGAAACTTTTCTTTTCGGACATGCATATTGAGTGTTCTCAAGTCCAGAATGGGCCTGTATTCTTCCTTTTGGCCCTTTTTTCTGACCAGAAAATACCTCGAGTACACTCCTTTCCCCCTTTGGGACACCGGAACTCTCTCGATGGCTTCTTTCTCGAGGAGTGTAGCTACTTCTGCCTTTAACCTTTGTAGCTGGTGGCTTGATGTTGACATCGGGGAAACGTGTGGAGGTAGACGATGGAAACGAAGACAGTACCCATTCTGCAGCGTAGACAACACCCATTGATCTTTTGTAATGGCCTGCCACTCTGTCCTGTGATGCGCAATGCTTCCCCCCACTGGAGTGGGTAACGGCGCTGGGGGAAGTGAAGACTCATTGCTTCTGCTGAGCTTTATTGAAGTTGTTGCCTTGGCGCTGATTTCCATTTCCCTTGGAATTGCCCTTGCCTTTGTACTGTGCCTTTTTCTGGCCCTGCTGGTTCTGGCCTTTCTGCCATTGAGGGGTTTGAACCCTCTGCTTCGAATAACCTTTGTTGTTCGAACGGAATTTCTTCTTGAATTCCTTTTTCTTCTCGAGTCCCACCTCTTTGAGAGTGTCCAACTCGGTCTTCATCCGCTGCATCTCCTCATCCGCACTTGCTCCAAAAAGAGATGTGCCTGAAAAAGGAAGGTTTAGGATTCTTGCTTGAGCCTCTGGTTTTAATGCTGTGAGGCGTAACCAAGATGTTCTCCTTGCAGTAACTCCGTGCACATAGCCATGCGCAGCCAGCGTTGCCCCATCTGCTGCCGATCCTATAATCTGATTGGAGACTTGGCTGCCCTCCATCAGAACCTCCTCAAAGTCCTTTCTATCTTCCTCAGGAAGTTTTGCGGTAAATCTCTGAAGTGAGTCCCACAGAGACATGTCATAACTGCTGGAAAGAGGCTGAGGTGTTACACACCCTTCTCCCCCATGAGTCCTGCACCTTGCTATCCTTATCCGGAGGTACCGTGGATGAGGAAGCCACCGCATTGGATTTTCTTGCCGCCGTAATGATCACTGAATCTGGCGGGGGATCAGCTTTGAGGAACAGAGGATCCTCTTCCGGAGGACGATACTTTTTGAGAATCCTCGCTGGAACGGACTTCACCGTTGCCGGAGTGAGGAAGACTTCATTCACATGTTCCATTATACCCGGAACCAACGGCAACAACGGTTTGGGTGCTGATCTATGTTGCAGGGTTTCGAATATGACAGTCGTCTTGACTTGTGGAGCTGTCATCGGTACTCCCAGCTTCAGGGCTCCCCTGCCCAAGATATCTTGGAACGAGAAAATATCCTCAGTTGGAGACACTCTTGAGCGTGGACTGTTTGTAAGAGTCGGGGAGTACTCCCTGTGAGATCGCGTTCTCGACGAACTTGAAGAACTACGTGTCCTCTTGGACCTAGATCTTCTGCTAGAACGCGTCTTGGAACGAGATCGCTCTCTGTGACGAGAATGTCTCTTACTTGAGTGCTTAGAACGAGACCGTTCTCTGCGGGGAAGAGGTTGGTCTCGATATCGCTTTAGGCGATCTGCCGTCTCCTTGTCCTTTGCCCAGTGGTGAAGAGGTCTATTCCACCTTGGGGAAAGATGAACAGAAGGAGACTTGTGGACGGGATCCTTCGCAGGTGTACGTGACCGTGGAGGTTGATCTGTTCGATCCTGTTGCGATCTTGCAGGGGATTTGGACCTCCCCCTATTAGATGCGCCGCTCTGTCCATCCGAGGATCTGCCACTCCGAGATGATGAGGAAGATGAGAAAAGACTCACCAGAGATCCAGAGGAAGACCTCGACCGAGATATTTCTTCTGCGATCCTCCGTCTCTTGGCAGGAGGATCCTGCACTGGAGATTGTTCCACCTCCGCAGCCGATGCTGAACCTGGAGAACCCAACTGTGGCTCTAGGACATGAGTCTGGTCCAATAAGTCACTTTCCTTGTCCCGAACCACCTCCTTTGATTTTGCAGGAGTAATGTTCTTTGTCTGCGAAGAACTTCTCTCCCTGGATCTTTGCTGATCCCTCGACGGTGGTTGTATCGACGCCGAGCAGGTAGGCGCTCCCTCGACGTCGACCGTGATTTCTCTAACGTCGACCTCGGGTGGCGATGACTGTCCTTCGACGTTGAAGGCTGTCTGCTCGACGTCGATGGAGGCTGATTCGACGCCGATCGCCGTTGATTTGACGGCGACTGGGCGTGCCTCGACTCCAAATGCCGCTCCGACGTCGAACGCTCTTGTCCAGGCGTCGACGTTGGCTGCATCGACGTCGACCGATGATGTGTCGACAGAGGCTCCCTCGACGTCGAACGACCATGGCTAGTCGTCGACGGAGGATGGCTCGACGTCGAACGCCGATGGACCGACGTCGACGGAGAATGCCTCGACGTCACAGCATGACGATGCTGTTTCGACGTCATACGGCTCGCCGTCGAGCTCTTCCGCTTCGACGGCGACCTGTCCCTCAACGCTGACTAAAGCGGAGGTACCTTCGATGTAGACGCTGAAGACATCTTCTTCGTCGCCGTCGACTGCTTCTCCAACGCCGATCCCGACGTCGAATGTGAACCAGTCGGGGCTTCTCTCGACGTCGACCGCGTCTTCCGACTTTTCTGCTTCTTGGGAGATCTTCCTCTCTCAGAAAGCCCATAAACTCTAATCCTCTCCCGATCTTTAAGAGTCCTGGAAGTTAAAACCTGGCAGTGTTCACAGGTTTTAGAGGAATGAGAGTCTGGTAGGCACAGGATACAGACTGAATGAGAGTCAGTCTTGGCCATCTTCCTTCCACATGAAGGACAATTGTCAAAGAGAGAAGGCATCTTTGACAGGAAAAATACCTTTTTTAAGTACAAAAATTGTTTAAGCAGCACTCTATGTCTAAAAGACGTCGAGTGAAGTCCAAAATTCTAGTTAAAGTTGAATATTTTTTGACAGAAAGTCAAAAAGAAAAGGATCTGTTTTACCAGGGTCCTGACTGAAGGAGCCAGAAAGAACAACTGACCTAACTGTCACTCCTGAGGCATGATGGGAAGCCTGGGGTCATGGCTGCCTTAAAGGCACAGTGCCAGTTATTGTAAAAATGGTTTCATTTTCTATGATATTGTTTTGCAATGCAGCCTGAGGGCTAACAATGTCTATTTATAAGCAATTTTCAGGATTTATGAGTGGTTTGACTCATTAAAACACAAAGTTCAAGGGTTTTTTGACCTAATGTGTTTTTTGATTCCTTACTAATTGCAGGTCATGTATATGTGTTTGCATTGTTTAGCCTCAGTTTTGGGGCTGCATTGATGTGAGAAAAATGATGTATGTACATATATATATGTGGAGCGAGATATATGTGTTTTTTACATATATATTTTTATATTGTTTCCGGGGTCCCGCACATGGGCGGGAATATTCAGTGCTTATGACTTTGATGAGGATCCCCTGGAAGAGAACTTTCCATGTCCTGATATATTTATGGAATTTAAAATGTGATTGGTGGCTGAGTAACTCTGGTTGTAGAGCTTGCAGTTAGTCTGGGAGTTGTCTGGAACACAAATTGCTCCTTGGTCTTGGACCTGTGGTCATACCAGGATTTGCAGATTTCCTCCATGCTCCTGTTGGTTACATCTACATATTTGTTTATGGTATCCTCTGGGGAGTTAGGTGCCGCCTCTGCAAATAGTTTGTTGTTTCCAGTGACACACATGTCTACTAAGATCTACAGTTTCTGGTCATTAAGCCCTTTTTTTCTTCCCACATCTTCCTGTAGCCCCTGGCTTTACCTCTCTGTTGTTTCGACTGTGACCCAATGCTTTGGTTCGCTTTCTGAATCTATCAGTGGCAGCGTTGTTGCTATTTGCGACTGTACATTAGCAATTCACAAGACATACCAAATCACAAACTGGATATCAGCATTTGGAAATTTTTTAATATTTATAAATTGCTAATTGTTAAAGTTAATGCTTACTAGATACTGATTTGCAATTTGTAAATTCTGATTCATACATTTTTATGATTTCTGAATCGTAAAATCCAGATTGCGTACATCAAGGCAAAAGTTTTAAGAGAATGAGCAAGGGCATTCAAGGTGACCAACATTGTTCAGATGGGTCAGATCTTACCCAAATGTCCAGGATTTCCGCTAATTATTTGAGTGAGTTACAGCCAGAATCATTGCAGGAATATTTATTTGTTATGAAAATAGGGAAACTAAGGCATGGGTCGAGCCTTTCCAAACCTAACATGGGCATCTCTTGTTCTACATCTTCTTCTCTAAGTTAAGAAAACAATTTGGGGTTATTATCCATTTTTGTCTTTTTAAAAACTAATCTTTATGGTGAAATATTTGTGATACAATTGGGTGACTTCTTAATGCATCCAACACACCAAATCTATCAGTGACGTCCACCACTTATACAATATTTTTTTTCACTTTCTGCTATTTTTCTGCTTGCACAATGTTCAAAAGTTCAAAGTTTCAAAGTGTATTAAGATATTCAAAACACAGAACGTTTACATAGTGGACACTATTAGATGTGTGCACAGTTCAGAGCTTGCAATAGCATCCACGGAAGAGCTCCATGGCTGACAACAGTGACGGAAATGTGCACTTCTTATTGCCGGAAGTCATGGCATTCAGGCCAACAACTAGCAGTATTTTATCAGTCTTAGATGCTCATTGTGGCAGCTGTCAAATGCTGACAGCCATATGAGAGATGTGAATTAGGTTCTTACACTCCAGAGCATTTAAGGTTGGGGTTCATAGGCCTCAAAACTACTGAAATAAGAAGGTACATTTCTGGGGGCATGGCTTACCACCCACTGAAGATAGCGGAAGGCTGACTGGGCTCCATCACACCTGTGAGGTCTTTTTCATCACATACCTACTATTTTGTCAACAGACTGCTGCTTTTAACTTCCACATGAAGCAGAATACATTTGGAACACAAACCCATACACATGTTACATCTTAGTGGGCTCTTTATCATCTTTACTGAGAGGAATACTTTCCTGTCCGAAGCTCCAGCAGTGCCAGCCATTGGCATACCCTTTTGACTCTACAGCACTCATAAATTACTCTGCTGTTCTGTGTGGTGGGAAGTTTAACTTTCAACAATGTATCTCTTCCAGTCAGCATTTCTATTTTCTGAAGCTCTGCAATAGATTGTGGTGTGGGACTGGATTAACTACATTTTAACTGCAGCTCATTTGGGATAATTCCCTATAGAACTTCCCTTTATTTTATTATTTATATTTATGTATGGGGAAACTAGGAATGTAAAATTACACTCCCCTTGCATGGCTCACTCTCAATATAAAGTGGATAGAAAAAACTTTTTTTATTTACTGGAATCTCATATGGAACATCCTGATATGGTATCTCAAGATTCTCATTCGTCCTCCCTCTAAATACCAACCACGGCTCTGCTAACTGCACATAAAATGGCTACAAAATATCCTCCATCACCTGTTAAACCTATTTCCTCTGTGTTTATGGAGCTCCTTCTAGATGGGATTTGCGCCTTGAAACCCTATATGGAGGAAACTTGTACAAAGCTTCAGCAACTGGACGACAAAAGGTCTCTGATGGAAAATAGAGCTGCGAACATAGAACATCAGATGCTTCGTATGAGGATACTACTCAAGATGTTACGCACCTCAAAGCAACAGTGTCATATCTTAAGAGAGTTACTGAAGATTTAGCAAATGGGCACTAAGGCCTGGAATAAGCTTCCTCTCTCCTTACGCTCTTTTTCTTAAGAAGCCCCTTTTAGGAAGGCATTAAAAACTTGGATTTTCTCTCTGCCCGACGCTACATGTAGGACTTTGGTGTAATTGTGGTGTAGAATGCAGGACTTCCTTTTTCCTTCCAACTCCTCCATCTGAAATGTGTGAGCGCCAAGATACTCCTTGGAGTGAAAGCGGCGCGTTAGAAATGTCCCTTACATTACATTATATTACAATTGACACAATAATCCTTGTGTTTACGGTCTTGCAGAGAGGCGGAGGCTTCTCAACCTATTTCCTTAATTTACACCCAAAAGTTTAGGACCTGCTTGAATCCACTAAGCTTAACATACAACATGCTCATAAATTTGGTCTCCTCATCACAAAAGGCTCTGAGTGTCATAATGATTTTTTCTAGAATATCAGGATCTTCTCACAGTTATCAAAGCAGCAAAAATCAAAAGTCTTGCTACTTGGTCAGGAAACCCATAATATTTTGTTCAAGATCTAGTGAAAGCTACCGCAGATAGACGGAAGAAATGTCTAGACATGCAACCTACGTTAGGTTCCCTTGGAAGTAGATGTGCTCTTTTCCATCCGTGCTTCTTTAAAGTAACTTACAATAACAAAGTGACAACGTACAAAGATCCCTCCATGCTGCAGAAATGTATTGACAACCGTAAAATGGAAACGATTAACACTTCTAAATACCCTTTCACTTGAGGGCTTCATATAACTTTCTTTTTATGTTTCACGTTGTTGTTGCTGTCTTTTTTAATGTCTAGGTTTAACCTACTATTTAAATTCATGTTGTATTAGTAATTTAAAGGTATATATTTGTCTAAG
The DNA here is from genome assembly GCF_964263255.1 of Lissotriton vulgaris. Taxonomy (NCBI): domain Eukaryota; kingdom Metazoa; phylum Chordata; class Amphibia; order Caudata; family Salamandridae; genus Lissotriton; species Lissotriton vulgaris. Next base: position 222,663,668 of record NC_141685.1, read on the forward strand.
ATAATAATGTATATCTTTTTCTTCACTACTTAGTTTCCATATTTTTGTCTTGTCCAGCAAATCCTCCTGTTTTTAAACCCATATTTATGGTGTGGATCTTTCTCCTCTGGCTCATCTGGAACCCACAAGTGGTCATCTTTCCTTTTGGGGTTGCACATTATTTTGCACTGGTATTTGTTATGTCTTTTGTCTTTATTTTGTTTCTGTCAACATCCTTATTTCTTTTATCCTTTTCATGTTTTCTTTTTTCTATCTGCTTTTCCTTTTCTTTACTTCTTTACTTCTGGCCGCCAAGTATTGTAATGCACTCCCGCTCTACCTGCGGATGGAGCCATCCGAAATGAGATTTAGGACAAAGCTAAAAACTCATCTGTTCCCTAGCAAGTAACCCGTCTCTTGAGCTCCATGCCACTACTCCTCTGGATTTGTATTGGATTAGCAGTTAGCGCGGGGCCACACAGTTTTGTGCAGCCAGGCGCTTAATAAATGTTTTATTATTATTATTTTATTATTTTCATTCTCTCTCCTACGTTTTCTCTCTTCTATATTTCACATTCTTCATCTTGCTCCTTCTCTTTCAATGGGTTATTTCCTGTTATACTTCTCTCTCTTCTAAGGAATGCATGGTTTCATTTCTTACTTGATTAAACTATTTACATGATTGTTATTCTTCACTAATAGTGTACACTAATTTCACTGCAATTCATTATTCATGACTTTGCGCATTATTCCATGCAATGTAAAAGGGTTAGGTTCACCTATTAAATGACAAAAAGTTCTTACTCATTTAGCCAAATTATATTCTGATATTGCTTTGTTACAAGAAACTGAATTATAGACCAAAAACCTTGTTAGACATTGAGTGGGAAATGCATTTTCCTCACCAGGTAACGGGAAACGCAATGTAGTTGTAATTCTGTGTAAAAAAAATCTTTGGATGTTACCTTGTTATCACAAGTAATCAGATCAAGAAGCTCGTGGCTTCTCGTAAGATTACAAGTAAACAAAATAACAAAATCTGTTTTCAATATTTATGTACACATCCCGATAAAACATGTTGGCCCTCTATTACACCCAAACTGATGTTTATTGCTGCTGACTACTTAGTTTTTGGTGGGAATTGTAATCTGATAATGGATTCTTCTTTGGATCGTTCCTTCAAGTCTTCGTTTGTCCCTTCCTATGTTCATAAACAATTCACCACAGCCATCAAACAAGGATCCCTTATTGATTCCTGGAGAATTTGCAACCCCTGTTTACAAGAATACATGTTTTTCTCCCTGTATATTTCTTTTAATCTAGGATTGAACACTTTGTGTTTCTAAACCCTTCTCTCAACACATCTTACGAGCTGAGATGAACACCATTTTAATTTCTGATGATGCACCGGTAAGTCTAGATCTAGAACTCCTTTACCTTCCCCCCAAAGTTAGACGTTGGCGCTTCAATACTTCTCTTTTATTGGATACCTCTTTCACCAATTGCAGAAGAGGTGTGGCACAGCGGCCAGGGCGACTGACACTGGATGCTGGGGATCATGGTTCGGTCCCCGGCTCCAGCGGCAGGGTCTGCCCAGCACCATGTGACTATGGGCAGTAGCTCGCTTAATCTTCCCGATGGCCCCCAGCACCTTGATACCTTCGGGTAACTGTTTGCGCTTTACAAATACTGCACATTTACATTTACACAACGTTTTGATACTTTTATAACATAATTTTTTGCTTTGAATAAATCTCCCGACTTATCATTTCCAATTATGTGGGATGCAACGCAGCAAGCCCCCTTGCTGTGCTGCATGAAAGGGAAAGGGCAGGAATGCACCTTTTATACCATTATACGGCACATTCCTGTCCTTTCCTAGCACTGGTGCACTTTTGACTGCCTAGTGCCAACGCAGGCCCCTTTGCGCTTTGTGTGAGTTGCAGGCAGGATTATTTGTGTGCAGGAAGGGAGACCTTCCTGCACGAAAACAATCTTCAGAGACATTTTCCTCTTTTTAAGCATACTACAGAATGGAGCTCACCTAGAAAGAGGAAACAACAAGGAGAAATTAAGATATTTCTCCTCGTTACGCCTCCCATGGGGAGGCATACAATTCTGACACATTCCCAGGTCTACCAATGTTCGGTAAAACCGGGAATATGTCAGAATCCATGGGTGGATGCGCGGGGAATACCCACACCCCACTCATGGCTCGCCTACCTGCCACAGAGTAATGCAGGGCAGCGATGTGTGCTACCTTGCGTTACGCTAGGTTTATAAAGCTCTTCAGGGCCACCCAAGATGGCCTTGGGAGGCTTGCTAAATTTCATTTACGCTTTGGGTCGCCCTTGTGTGGAGCAAAGCCAACACACTACAGTGATAAATTTGCCGGCAGTTTAACTACCTGCACTGCACGTACCTCACTCCTCATCGGCTCAATATTATGCTGCAAACTGAGGATTTGAGGTGCCCCTAGGTGTGCACAAACTGACACAGATTTCCACCACATGGTTTCAGAATGCCTCATAATTGCACAGTTCTGGTTGTATGTCGTGAGCCATCTGGAGCACACCCTAATATGTGAGCATTTATATATATAGCAGAAATGTGCCTATTCGTCCTGTACAAGGGTGCCCTGAGCGAAAAGTAGGCAATATATTTCTTGATCTACCACTGGGGGTAGCATGCAGAGATATTGTCCATCAATGGAAGTCGCTCCATGGGCCACCGCATAGCAGGTGGCGGACTGAGTTGAGAAGTCGGGCAACGACTGAAAGGGAAGTGCTATGAGCCAAAGAATACAGAGGATTGTGCAAGACTTGTCGGGAGAGGTGATCCAGTCAAGTAATAGTGACAGACTTACTTAAACCATGGTGGCCAGCGAAACCGCTAACACAATACGGTACAGCGGGAACATTGATATGCTACATGACAGAGGTGAGACAGAGCCCCTCAGACATATGTAGATGAACTGTGAGATGTGGGTTTCCACTGTCCCTCGAACCAGTGAATCCCCATGCCAGATTCCCCCAGCCCTGTTGTCGGGTGCACAGCGAGGTCCGCTATTGAAATGACTCCTGCAGATGGTAATAGAATGTTAGGTAGAGCTGGGTTTGATGTTAGATTAATTTGTACTTAATCATTGTAATGATTGGAAAATGCTAGACATGAATGGACCATACTAGAAGTTAGTGAGTGGTAAACTAAAATAAATGTTGCAGCTGTACTCCTCCCACTGAATATAGATCTATGATCTGCACTGCAGAAACTACCTGGAACTAATGCAAGGGCATTTGGTTTCAGGTGGAAGAAAGCATGTCTACAGGCCTGCAGATTTCGCTTCGCCTACACCTTTTTCCTCTGAAATAGAGTGCATCACTGGCCACCCTATTCAAGAGGGGGAGCCTGTTCTTGCTGTTTGGATCGGTCTCCCAAGGACCTCTTCAGAGTAGCAGTTGATTTAGGCACTATTTTTCAATGTGCATCTAGGCTGCACAGAGTCACTGTATGCCAACTTGCCTAGCACTTGATGCACCACACAACGCTCATGCCACCTGACCATGGATACAAAACTTAAGAGTGTCACTTTTCTTAGAATGTCTTATAAGTGCGTATGGGTGTCTTTTTTCGCTGCCAGACTTGAGACTTGACAATTTTTTAATGGGGGTAAAAGGTAGGTGAGCTCAAGAGTAGCGAAAGCTAGGGTGCTGGAGGAGGCTGCAGTCCTCTTGATGGCCAGAGGTAGCTCTGGAATCGCCAGTGTTAGTCATCTATGCTCTCATGCTTTCATTCTTTCATCCCAAAAATATAAAGCACTCATCTTTAACCATCGATGCACCTACTCACTTACCTATTCATCCATCTATGTACTAAACCATATGTACGTTTATCCAAAGATTCTCTAATATTCCCAAACTACCCCTCGATGCAGACACACAAACTATCCAATCGTTGAAGGAAAACTTCCATATATAAAAAGGCCAAATCTAGTGACTTTGCTCCTCCGAAATGATCACACAAATGGGACCTTTTGTTTTTCTAAAACAAATCAATAAAAATAGATAAATACAGACATGTGGGGGTGTCAGACAGCCCTCTTCGTTCATTGCTCAGTGGTAGCGTCATTTACATTTGAATGTTGCTTCCAACGACCACAGTATTCCTCATGAGACGGTTGGTTAGCTCACTTCATCCACTGACTCACTGCGACTGTGCTTGGAGTGAAAATAGTTTGGAACAAAATGATGCTCTCTATACGGACTAGAGAAAATGGAAGATTTCAGGCCAAAACACAGAAAACTCCTGTGTTTAAATACTCCCACATCGTGATTTGCAGCTTTTGTATTTGGCTGCTAGAAACCAAACAGAATACTCACCGGATTTAGCCGTGAGGGGAGCGGCCATCTGTGACCATCTGTGGGGGCCATCATCGTAAGCCAGCACCGCTCCTCCACGCCAGTCCCTACCTTTCCCTCCATTGCCTGCACTCAGAGGGGGAGCAGGTTGTTGGGTGCACACGCGAGGCCCAGGACTACGTCACCCAGAGGGCCTCATGCGTCGCGCTACCAGTGACGTCGGCGCAGAGCGCCAGGAGACCACAAAACCGGGCAGGCTCTGCCACAGCGTGGGACGCATACTCACCGGAGTTAGCCGTGAGGGGAACGGCCATCTGTGACCATCTGTGGGGGCCATCATCGTGTGCCAGCACCGCTCCTCCACGCCAGTCTCTACCTTTCCCTCCATTGCCTGCACTCAGAGGGGGAGGAGGTTGTCGGGTGCACACGCGAGGCCCAGGACTACGTTGCCCAGAGGGCCTCGCGCGTCGCGCTACCAGTGATGTCGGCGCAGAGCGCCAGGAGACCACAAAACCGGGCAGGCTCTCTCGCAGCGAGGGACGCATACTTACCGGAGTTAGCCGCGAGGGGAACGGCCATCTGTGATCATCTGTGGGGGTCATCATCGTGAGCCAGCACCGCTCCTCCGCGCCAGTCCCTACCTCTCCCTCCATTGCTTGCACTCAGAGGGGGAGCAGGTGTCGGGTGCACATGCGAGGACTACGTTACCCAGAGGGCCAAGGGCGGGCCCGTCCGCGCCCGTCAGCGGCAGGAAGAGGCTGGGCACCCCCCCAACATCTGTACTATATGCCCAGGATAAACAAAGGTACTGTTTAACATTTTAAATTGGGTATATTGTTTTAACCACAACCCCCATATATCCAGAGCCTGGACGCATGATTAACCATTCAAAAAGTTTATATTGTGTAGCCATATCTTGATTAGTCTGTCTAGTGGGTCAATTATTTAGCTGCAGCATACCTGTCATAATTTTGTAAAATGGGGAAACGGGTTTGTGTGGAAAAGAAGCAAGTGACACCCGTGCCAAAACCAAACCCCAAACCCACATCATTTGATCAGATGTTGGTGAAAGCCCTGGGTGCCGTCGACACAGAATTAGAAAGGACTGAGAGACGACTATTCATAACTCCAAACCTTGATCTAGTGACACCGACACATAGCCCTATTATAGATACAGAGGTAACACCTTTAGAGCTTCCAAACGCCCAATAGTAGATCTAGAGTCTACCATGGAGTCACCTGGGGTCGTCACTAGGAAGCAACGGGGAAGAAGCAATAAAGTTAGAACAAAGCCCAAAGTAAAACCACCAGTTAGGAGGAAAAAACAACAACAAGACCCCATTTCAGTAGAAGGGCCCAGGGATGATAACACCGCAGGGGCGTCTTATGACTATACTAACGAACAGCCTGGGTGGGTGTCATCACTAGTGAATAATCTATACATTCAAGTGAGGGCTATTATCATGGAGGAACTTTGTCACCTAATGGAAAGAATAGATGGGCTATCTGTTAGGGTGGACCATTTCCTAAAACCTATAGAGACAAATGAGGCTATTCTCAATTTAGAAGACCGAGCATGTCAGCAGGCTAACAGGGATAATCACTTGGCTGACCCTGTTACAATAGCCATAGAACAAATCCCCACTATAAGTCAGGCTAACGCCCAACAGGTCAGGAGACTGAATGATTTTGTAACCCCTCCGGCACAAGCAAGCGCAGTGAACACTAGTCAACCAATGCTTACAAAAAGTAGGGAAGCCCAGAAATCCCCAAAAAAGGATGCCTAAGGAACTGGTTTAGCTTTGGCTCATAAAAACAAAACTTATGTTCCATCAATTATCAATCTCCCACCGGCCTCAACTCATTATGTAGTGGTGCTCGCAGGGGCACCGGCAGTGAGAGGGTCTGTCGGAATCCCACCAAGAATTGGAGAATAAATGTGTTAACTGGCTAGTGAATAACAGCAACCAGGGGTATGAGATTTCGTATGAGATCCTAACAACCAGAAGGGTGGGTTGGGTAGGCGAACGAAGCAAAGACATACCAGGGGAATGCATAATAATTCATTTTAGGACTCCTGAGATAGCACAAAGCATTTTAGCTACAGAGTACGGGAGGAACTCGGGTAGCATTTTACCACTTCATTTAAGTTACTTCTATCCTCCAAACAGACAACGAAAATTCAATTATTACTAGAGGATGGGTAGGAGACATTTATCTACAAACTATACACCACTCACATGAGAAGTACATTGGATTACCCATCCTTGTTTTAATATCCCAACAGGTAACAGATTTAGCCCATTAGACAGGGTGGACTGACTAAATGGAGATGCCCCTTGCAATAAGGAGAGTAACCCCCCTTCACCCCAGCAGCGGTGGAGTAAGTGTAGTCGGGCATATTCTCATAACAGGGACGGTCTAGCTAGTAGAAGCATGAGCGGCTCCACTAGCATCAGTAGTACTATCCCTAGCAGAGTTTGTGCCCAGGGGGGAAATCCTGAATCTCAGCCAACTATAAGGTCCCCAGCTGAGGTCGATACCGGCGTGACAACCTCCCTAATGAAGTCCCCTATTATAATGTCGCCCAAAACTCCCCCACAAGACAGACAAGTAAGTAAGATCTTGTATTAAAAACAAACTGGGTGACCCTGACTGGGAGTCTTTCATCAGTCAACACGAGGTTTGCATGTTCCAAGAGACTTGGGCTTGTGAGGAGGTAACTAACCCTGGTTATGCTACCTTTAGCATCCTAGCCACAACAGGTGGTGTAGAGAGAACGTCTGAGGGGCTTATGACCTGGATAGGGATCCATCTAGGTTGCAAGGCTGTACAACTCGAAACAGGCTCCTTGGACATCCTATGCGTCCAACTACAGTTTTGCTCTAAGCCTCCCGTCACTCTAATCAATTTATACTCTAGACTGACCCCTAGGGGTAAAGAATCTAACACGGTAGAGGCCTTATCTATATTTTTATGCCTTATAGACCCAAATCAAACGGTTATTGTTGGCGGGAACTTTAATTGCCAGTTTGAGCCCCTTGAGGGCTTGTCCCTTGAAAACATAGGGGATGAGGATCTCTCTTTGGCAATCCCAGAATCCAGATGTCCACTAGTCACAAATTGGTCCCCCTGAGCAATCCAGATGAACTGCCTTGTTTTACGACACTCATTAAGAGCGATCATGCTCTGATTCATCTAATGGCTATACCTTCCATAGCAAGAAACGTGGGTCTATATTAGATTATATTTTAATTGATACAAACTCCTGGGACAGGATGATTAATTTTAATATTACTACACGAGTAGACAGTGATCATCCTGCCCTAATAATGGAAATAAAAGCCTTAAATCCTCAAATGACTCCCATAGCTGGCCCTACCGACCTTGGCTTAACCATTTCAAATTGTAGGAGGAAAGTACTGTGGACCAATTTCCTCCAATCTCAGGATAAGATGAGTAATTTGTAGGAAGCGCTTATTCCTGTGTTTGAAGAGGCAACAGCATTATACCAAAGCAGTGCGGTCCTAGATTTGGGAGCAGTTGATACAAACTATAGCAAACTAAGGGATGTATCATTTGACTTCTTTTACCCTAATGCTTCTACTAGACCGACAAGGGCCCCCTAGTCACCCTTGGTACAACAGCGAATGTCGTAGGGCCAAAAAGGCACTTGTGGTATCTATCAAAGGTAAAAATTACTCCCTTATCAAAACCACAAGAAAGTCATACAAAACAACGGTCCAAAAAGCTAAACAGCGATGGGAAAGGGAAAACTGGGATTCACTCAAAACGGCCTTGGGGGAATAGAGATATGAGGACGTTTTGGACTATTGTAAACACAGGTGCTCCTGCCCCCAAATCTGCAATCGCATTAAACCTGGACGAAGAGGTATGGCGGGTGCACTTCGAAACCCTCTATGCCGATGATAAGGACTTTGAGGGATCCTCAACTGCCCGGCCCCCTATAGAATTGGCATTGGCCGGGGATGGCACTGAAAGAAGCCCAGAACATGAAGCATACCCAGGTAGTAGCTTAAGTATATTTATAACCCTAAAGGAAACTGAGGGTGCATTGCTAAAAATAGCACCAGGCAAAGCCCCAGGTCTGGATAAGATTCCTGGGGAACTATATATGAGCGAACCAGCCATCGGGACCCCGTATTTTTGTGGACTTTGTAATGCTATAATACAGGGCATGAAGATACCATCCAGCTGGCTGGGAGCGGAGATTATTCCAATTTTTAAAAAAGGATCCCCACTCCTGCCAACAAACTATAGACCTATAAGCTTCATAGACATATCCCAAAAATTATTTGCGAGGGTCTTGCTAGCCAGGCTACAATCCTGGATGGAAGAAAAAGGGGTACTGTCCCCCCTCCAGGCGGGGTTCAGGGAAAAGATATCAACCCTGGACCAAGTACTAAGACTACAGCTCTTGTACTGGAAGACCGTCCGCCTCCAGGGGGGCAGCTTATACCTAATTTTTGTAGATCTGAGGTCGGCATTCGACCTAGTGCCACAAGAAAAGCTATGGTCAGTTCTTATCGACATGGGGGTCCCCGCTATATCTGATCCAACTTCTTAAGAGATTGCATGAAGATAACTATACCCAAATAAGATTTGGAAAGGATGGAAAACTCACAGCCCCAATACCTGTTAAACGTGGTGTACGCCAGGGATGCGTCTTAGCACCGACGCTATTTAGTCTGTATATTAATGGGCTGATCGATGAACTGGCAACTGTAAAAGACCTTGATGCCCCATAGCTAGCGCCCCGCCGAATTTCAGCAATGATGTTTGCTGATGACACTGTTTTGGTCTCAAAATCACCCATGGGGATTCAGAGGGTCCTAGATAAATTTGAGCTGTTCTGTAGGAAAGAGGTTTAGATATAAACTTACAGAAAAATTGCGATTCCTTAAATGTTTAAGCAAAATAAGGAATCACAATTTTTGCGATTCCTTATTTTGCTATTTTTTCATACATTCCAAAATTGCAAAAAAGGCCGTTTGCGATTCGCTAAGGCCGAAATTCGAAAAAATCGCAAAAGGCTTGATACTAATGGCCCTAAGAGTACACTAAAATTAGCTCAATCGACAGGTGGCATTATGAAGGTCTTTAGTAGATCAAGTAAGAGAGCTGTCAGCCCAGCTCTAGAAATCTATAAGGCCCAAGCACGAGGGGGCGCATTATATGGCGCTGAGTTATGGGGTCATTCCAAACTAGATTCCCTTCTAAAAGTAGAAAATCAATTCCTTAGACAGTTGTACAGATTACCAGCGAGTACCCCGCTGATTCCATTACGATTAGATTCAGGTTTGATGGCGATAGCAGACGCTTCGAGTCTTAGACCTATATTGTATTGGCGTCGCCTTTGGTCCACTCCTGAACTACTGACATACAGGGAGGAGTTATTGGAGGTTATGTTATCCCGGGGTGCAGTTACACTTCCTTGGTTTGCACACATAAAATCTCTACTGACCAATATGGGCCTGGGTGACTGCTGTTCGGACCCAGATCGCGCCTGCCCCCAAACCACAAGTTAGCAAATTAAGGCCAAGCATGATCAATCAATCAATCAGTCACATTTATATAGCGCACTACTCACCCAGTAGGATCTCAAGGCGCTGGGAGGGTGGGGGATCCGCTACTGCTCGAATAGCCAGGTCTTGAGTTGTTTCCTGAAGGAGAGATGGTCCTGGGTCAGCCGAAGGTGGATTGGGAGGGAGTTCCATGTTTTGGCTGCCAGGTAGGAGAAGGATCTTCCTCCGGCGGTGGCTCTGCAAATTCGTGGGACGGTGGCGAGGGCAAGGCTGGTCGAGCGGAGCTGGCGGGTGGGTGTGTAGAATGTGAGGCGGTTGTTGAGGTACTTGGGGCCCCTGTCGTGGAGAGCCTTGTGTGCGTGGGTGAGGAGTCTGAACGTGATTCTCTTGCTGACGGGGAGCCAGTGCAGGTCTCTCAGGTGGGCAGAGATGTGGTTGTGGCGGGTGATGTCCAGGATGAGTCTTGCGGAGGTGTTCTGAATGCGCTGGAGTCTTTTCTGTAGTTTGGCTGTGGTTCCCGCGTAGAGGGTGTTCCCGTAGTCCAGTCGGCTGGTGACGAGGGCCTGGGTGACCGTCTTCCTGGTTTCGGTGGGGATCCACCGGAAGATCTTTCGGAGCATGCGCAGGGTGTTGAAACAGGACGACGAGACGGCGTTGACTTGTCTGGTCATCGTGAGGGAGGAGTCCAGGATGAAACCCAGGTTGCGTGTGTGGTCCGTTGGCTTGGGGGCGGTGCCAGGGCAGGTGGCCACCAGGAGTCGTCCCAGGCGGAGGGGGAAGATCCCAGGATGAGGACTTCCGTCTTGTCTGAGTTCAGCTTCAGGCGGCTGGTCTTCATCCACTCTGCAACGTCTTTCATTCCTTCCTGGTGGCTGGCTCTGGCGGTGGTGGGGTCGTTGGTGAGGGAGAGGATCAGCTGGGTGTTGTCAGCGTAGGAAATGATGTTTAGGTTGTGTTGGCGTGCGATGGCTGCAAGGGGGCTCATGTAGACGTTGAAGAGGGTGGGGCTCAGCGAGGATCCTTGAGGTACGCTGCAGATTACTTCGGTGGCCGCTGAGCGGAACGGGGGGAGTCGGACTCTGGGTTCTTCCGGTGAGATGATCCACTCCAGTGCCTTCCCTTGGATTCCGGTGTTGCTGAGGCGCTGTATTAGTGTGCGGTGGCATACTGTGTTGAATGCTGCAGAGAGATCCAGGAGGATGAGGGCAGCTGTTTCCCCGTTGTCAAGCAGGGATCTGATGTCGTCGGTAGCTGCGATGAGGGTGGTCTTGGTGCTGTGGTTAGCTCGGAAACCGGACTGTGAGGGGTCGAGGGATCCGTTTGTCTCGAGGAAGGTGGCGAGTTGTTTGTTGGCGGTCTTCTCGATGACTTTGGCAGGAAAAGGGAAGAGCGAGATGGGGCAGAAGTTCTTGAGATCCGTGGGGTCTGCGGTGGGTTTCTTCAGGAGAGCGCTGAGATCAGCATGTTTCCAGCTCTCCAGGAAGGTGGCGGTGGCGAAGGAGATGATGTCCCGGAGTTGGGGTGCGATGATGGAATTGGCCTTGTTGAAGACGTGGTGAGGGCTGGGGTCGGTTGGAGAGCCGGAGTGGATGGTGTTCATCGTGCGGGTGGTGTCTTCGGTGCTGACCGGGGTCCAGTTGCAGAGGGTGTGGTGGGGGCGCTGGTTCGGTGGTTGGGTGCGTGGTCTGTGCGCCGAAGCTGTTGTGTATGTCGGCGATCTTGCGGTGGAAGAACGAGGCGAGTGAGTCGCAGAGGTCTTGTGAGGGTGTGATGTCGTTGTTGCAGGCACTGGGGTTGGAGAGCTCTTTAACGATGCTGGAGAGTTCCTTGCTGTTATGGGTGTTGTTGTCCAGTCGTTCTTTGAATGTTGTCCTTTTGGTGGTGCGGATCAGCTGGTGGTGTGTGCGGGTGGCATGCTTGAGGGCTGTCATGTTTTCTGTAGTCTGGTCATGGCGCCAGGCTTTCTCGAAGGTGCGTCAGTTTTTCTTGGAGGTTTTGAGGTTGTTGGTGAACCACAAGGTTTTCTTGCTGCCGGGTCTGCTGGGAGGGTTCTTCAGTGGTGCAAGGTCATCGGCGCAGTTGGTGAGCCACTGTGTGAGGTTGCGGGCTGCTTCGTTGGGGTCTGTTGTGTTGGTGGGAGGGTTCTGGCTGAGGGAGGTGGTGAGCTGGTCGGCGGTGATCTTGCCCCAGGTTCTGCGGGGAACCTGTTGCGGGTGGTGGTGGGTCGTGGTTCAGTTGAAGTGGACGCAGCTGTGATCAGTCCAGTGTAGTCCGGTGGAGTGGCTAAAGGAGATGTGCTTGCTGGAGGAGAAGACGGGGTCAAGCGCGAAGCCGGCGTAGTGGATGGGGGTGTTCACCAGTTGCTTGAGTCCGAGGTTGGCGAGGTTGTCCAGCAAGGCGGCGGTGTTGCGGTCATTGTTGTTATCCAGGTGGAAGTTGAGGTCCCCTAGGAGGATGTAGTCTGAGGAGGTGAGAGCTTGCGGGCTGATGAAGTCTGCGATGGCTTCGCTGAATTGTGTGCGTGGTCCCTGGGGTCTGTAGATGAGAGTGCCTTTGAGGGTGGTCTTGGGGTCGGTGTGTATCTGGAAGTGAAGGTGCTCGGCAGCGGTGAGGGTGTCGTCGGAGTTGGTCGTGATGCGGATGGTGTTTCTGTGGACAATGGCGATGCCTCCTTCGGTTTGGTTGGCGCAGTCCCTCCGGGTGATCTTGAATCCATCCGGGATGGCTATGGCGGCGTCGGGGGCTGAGGAGGCGTTCATCCAGGTTACTGTGAGGAAGGCGACGTCTGGTGATGTTGTGTCGAGGAGGTTCCAGAGTTCGACGGCGTGCCTGTGGACGGAGCGGGTGTTGAGCAGGATGCACTTGAGGTGATTGTTGCTGGTGCCTGGCCTTGCGGGAGCGGTGCAAGTCCGGAGGCAGGAGAATTTGCAGGCTTAGTAGCTGAAGGTATCCGTGGGTGCCTTTCGGGGTAGCTTGGTTCGGCGGGGTTCCGGCCGGGGTGGAGTGCGTTGAGGGTGGCGGGATCGTAAGTCCGTTGTGTGGGCTGGCGTCGTCAGGGGCCAGGGGTCATGGCGCTGGGCACGGTCCAGGCGCGGACGGGCACAGACGGGCTTGCCTTTGGCGCGTCCGCTGCGCTTCCGCGCGGCTTCCTCCATAAGAGGCTAAGTGGAAGGGAGGAGCAGCTGGGAGGCGGGAGCGGGGAGGCCAATGGGCGAGGGAAGGGGATACAAAAAGGAAAAACGGGCGGGGGCGCAGCGGCGGGGAGCGTGGAGTGGGGAGGGGGGGTCAAGGGGAAGCCAGAAACCACAGAATACAAAGACAAAAAATACGGCGACAGGAACAGCACAATTAGAAATACAATGCCAACAATACCATTCCCCGGAGCAGGGGCAAGCCAGCGGCGGGCTGTAGGTAGCAGGAGGGGTTCACGAAGGCACAGGGGGAGCCGTGCGGCGTGTGGGGTGACCAGTGGTCAGGTCACAGCCACTGCCACGCGGTTTCCTCCATAAGAGGACAAGTGGGAGGGAGGAGCAGCTGGGAGGCGGGAGCGGGGCGGCCAATGGGCGAGGGAAGGGGATACAAAAAGGAAAAATGGGCGGGGGAGCAGCGGCAGGGAGCGTGGAGCGGTCAAGGGGAAGCCAGAAATCACAGAATACGATGACAAAAAATACGGCGACAGGAATGGCACAATTAGAAATACAATGCCAACAATACCAGTCCCAGGGGCAGGGGCACACCAGCGGCGGGCTCCAGGCTGCAGGAGGGGGTCACGGAGGCACAGGGGGAGACGTGCGGCGTGTGGGGTGACCAGAGGTGATGAATATAGAAGGGCTCAACTACATTCTTGCCCCAAGACGGGCATACTATCCTTAGCCTTCTTGGATGTTGAGGATGTTGCCCGCTTTGAGTTAATACTAGACCCGATTACAACTCCGTTGTTACACGGTTAAGTGGTGCAAGGACCAAAAGGTACAATGCCCCGCCTGTGGTTTCACCGACGAATCAGTGCAGCATGTTTTTTTTGGCTGCCCCGGCTATCACAAGGCTCGGAAACGCTGGTTGGTCCAGATCTGCAGAAACATTGGCAGCAGGCACTATCTGGAGGCTTTTCGGATACTGAAATCTGATCTTAGTATCCCGATCGTGTTTTCAGTCTCCAGATTTTTGTTTTCCATGTGGTGCACTAGAAGGGCTCGACTGAAATCATCTAATGAGGCCTAGGGCATATAGCAATGATTTTAATGTAATTCTTTAAACAATTGTATATTTTATAAACCACAATCAAGTTATTTATTGTGCTATGATTCTAATTCCCCTACAGATTACTCCTGTTTTTTTTAACTATTTATTTATTTATTGTATCATGCACTTCCCGATATGCAATTGTATAGCTCGCCTGCTTGTAGTATCCCTATTGACTAGCCTTTTATTCACGAGGTTTGTAGACAGTTAGAATGCTGTTTTTAATGTCCAAATTTGATATTTGTGAGCAATTATGTATGTATGTTGTATATGATTTGAGGAGTTGCACTTTTTTAGGTCGTACTGACAGAAAAGTTTTTCTGAACTGAACTGGTTCTAACAGAGAGACTGATTCTAATTGGTTGAAAGAGTCGCCAATAAGTCTGCGTTTAAACCAATCAGTGTGGCTCTAGGCTGTCAATTGGTATAGTTGTGAGTAAGGTGGTAAAACTGCTATTCACTTTCATGTTAGTAGCCTAAAGTAATCGCTTTAAAAAGGTGAATTCTTCAAGATAATAGTTTGAGCTTACTGCAAACTGAAAAATATTAGTATATTATTTTTAATTCACGTATTTCCTGGCATAAATTGAATATTTAAAGGAATTGTGCATCACCTGGTGGCCTTTCCTGTGCCAAAAAAACCTGGAACTTGTTTGTGCCCATGTGATGGCAAATCAAAACAGAGCACGTGTCACTTTATGCTATCTTGTACTTTTTATATCTCTTTTAGGAAATATTAATTGAAACCCATCTTTTTAAAATATAATACGCATCATTTACAAACAGCAATGAAACTAGTGTTTAATTTAGAGACCCGAGATGTATGCTTTCATGTGGCCACTTATATTTTAAAATGTATTTTCGCAAGAAAATCAATTATTATATGAATTTTCCCAGCTGCTAAATGTACTGTGCACTTTAAAATAAGATATTGTTGACATCATGTACTTTATTATGTTAATTTGCACATACATGTATGTTGGATTAATTGCTGCTATTGTATAAACTTGCACTGTTGGAATGGCATAGCACTTGCAATTTGTTCTATCTATCTTTATTTTCTGTGTATAGTTAGATTAAGTGCTGCTAATTGCATATTGCACTTTAGGAAGGATGCTGCTGAACCTTTCTCTTGATTTGCCAATTTGCACATAGCGACGATACTTAGCACTTTAACTGCATATTTGCACATAACCCGTATAATTGTCAATATTACAGTTAAATGCATTTGCCGAATGGCTTAATGTTTATGTTCTATAAATGCTGCCAAATGTATATTAGATACAGAATTAACTGTATAGTTTTTTTTATTATGAGCTCTATCTTGACATATTACGTTTTTTATATTCATGGTAGCTTGCTTTAGTATTGTGTAAATTTTTATGTCTGTTGCTATATGGTTGTATTTTCTTTACAAACCGAATAAAGCATCTTTGACTTTGAATATTTAAAGATTTGCCATGTAGCTAATGGGTCAAGCCAGCATCCTAACTCTTGCGCCAATAAAAGCGGCTTTCTGGTTGCTAATGTGTTCATGAAAAGGTGAGTCTTGTTTGTTCCAAGCTACTTTTGTTGGTGGAGGAAGATGGAGGACTATAACACAGAAAACAAGGCAATCTACAGAGATGACCACCTATTTTCAACATTTCCAGCTTCCTTCTGTGCCTGAAAGATTTTGAACGTCACATTGGAAGCTCACCTCACCCATCATTCCCCCACCAATGTCATTGTCTTCTGAAGTCTATTGTGAAGCAATAGGGCCTGTGCTTGTGGCTGTCTGCGAATAAATATGCACAGCTGAGTTCTCAACTGCGTATTTAAAAACAAGTTCTCGCTAAACATTGAAAAGGGCTGCAAAATCTCCTCCACACCTAACAGTGGCATGATATTAATTTGGCAAGGACTTGTACGACTGGTTTCAATTAAGGAGTCATTTACTGGAGAGAATTCAAGGGCTACAAACCTCCCAAAAATGGTTGACGGACAAACAAAGTTTACTTATAGTTTGAGAAATAGGTACGCATTTTCGGGAATTCCCTAAAGAATTCCAGGAGTACTCTTGCAAAGGGGTGGCAGTTACAGCTTTCCCGGGATACTCATGTTGTGAGTGCTAACACGTGCGTAAATGGCCATCATCTATATTTATGGAGGTTTAAATGACTAGCAAAAGTGATTTTCTCCATGCCAACTTTTTTCTATTTTATCCAATGGAATAGATGTGTTACTCCAATGAGAAACTCCTTTTCTTCTGTATCCCCTACAATTTTGGTGGTGTTTCCATCCAAGTCCAACTGTTGACACAGACATCTTTAGCTTTGATAGGCATAAAATTCTACAGATGGCCAGTCTAGGAACTTGTGACTAGTCACACTCTCAAATCTGTTGGTGTTCACCAACAATGCAAGGCATCACCACCAAGCTAAGCCCACTCTCTGAGGGGGGGGGGACACAGATTTCCTCACGGGTAATATTACAGCACATAAAGTGCAAACATACATTGTGTAAATGAATACTCATAGGTACACAACTAGCGTTCTGGGTTAAGCTAGCCATTTTGCACTACGAGCACCATGTGAATTGAAATATCTTAGTAAAACCTTTCAAAAATCAGACTTCTCTTTTCTACAGGCAGTTAACCAGTGGTGAAGGCAAAACAATTTAGGCTTCTGGAAGAGTCTGAATCAGAGGATAAAAACAACAAAAATACATACAATTATAATGGTAATTAAAAGATCGAAAAACACTACTATGCTAGTTCTAAGAAGAAACTTCAAAAAGGAATTTTAAAACACCCTTGGGAATGTACAAAGTGTCCTTGTCTTAATGCAGTGCTTAATTTGTACTGGTGGGTGCAGGTTTTATGCACCAGCCCGGATTTATAAGCAGCAGGACTTATTTTTCGTCATCAAACTTTGACTAAGAGCAAGAGAGTAAAAAAAATAAATAAGGATGGAGGAAGAAAAAGACAAGACACCAATAACAAAGTGATATTGGGGAATGAAAAAGAACCTGGAAAAGATGAGACAAAAAGTGTAGCGTGGAGAACGAAAGAGGAATGAGGTGGAGGGAAGAGTAGGCAACCTTGCTATTAATGAAATAAAGTGACAGGGACTGAAGTGTGGTGGAATAAGAAAGGCGTGGGGTGCATAGAAGACTAGGCTGAGATAAACAATCTAAGCCTACGGTGGAGGAAGAAAGCGGCAAAAGTGTGAATCAAAACTAGGAGGGCTTTTCCGCAGGTGCTTGTGCAGACTTCTAAGAAAACCATTGGACTTTTGCACTGATTTTTTAACAAATGTAGCACTGCTTTATTACATATCTTTTGGCGCTGAATGAAAAGTGATTCTTTATGAATAAAAGGGACAAAGCCAAAAGCATTTGGGTGAAGTGATTACAGTAACACCTCCTGTTAGTCAAGTGTTAGTCAACCTGCATCGCAACATCTTTTTCTTCGCAAAACAATTTCTCATACAAGTCCTTGTCTGTTGTCTCAACGTGTGAGCGAATTGCAGACATGAAGGTTCCAAATTCTAGGAGGTGCTTTTGCCTCCATTGAAATTTTGCTGTATATCCACAAGTGTGCAAGGCTATGAGACCCCCCATACTAGTGAATACTGGAGAACCAGAAGAGCCCCAGAAAAAGGAGGTGTCATACGCCAGCTTGTCATTTCGCTGAAGTTCTTTACAACTTTTACCTGCTGTTTCACAATAACGTTGACTCATTGAATGGAAGCAATCACACACTTCTTGAGGAAAGACGCCTGCACAGTTGACTGGATGGCAGAGGAGGCTGGTCCCTTCCTTAAGTCTCATTTCAAACACATCAGCAGGGTAGGGGATGATTTTGCAGGTGTCAGTTGCCTTGACGCCACCATCTGGGTGGCCAATGATATAGATGAGGTCGTTGGGTAGGAATGGTTGCTGCCAGCCCAGGTGGAATTCCTTCTTCCTTTTCCAACTGCAGGATGGCGTAATCCAGATTGCGGTCATAACATTTTGTCAAGGATTTAACAGAAAACCAGCCACCGTCCTTATCATCAGGGACACCATGTGTGTGTACAAAATGAATCTTGGCACGTTCCCTAATCGTTTGCGACCACATTTCTTCCTGGGTGTTGCCCACACCTACTATTTGCTGGATCACATGATGGTTGGTGATGATAAATTCACCTTTTAGCACAAAGCAGGTGGCAGATGGGTGTTTTGATGGGATCCCTAGCCATGTCACATACCCCACTGAGCGCCCACGATCTGCCAATATTTCATGAACAGCGATCGGGGTTGAGTTATTGATTTCTTTTCCAAATTGTTCTTTGAATACTTTAAAAAAGTCACTGGACTTTTTTGTAGCCTTACTGTCAGCCTTCAAGGCCTTCTCCAGCCACTGACCTTGATCGATCAACTTGGGATACTGTTCCAGAAGTTCTTTTTCAAAGTAAGGCACGCTTCCGTCCATCCGCCGCATCTAAAGGGTGAATAAAAATAGTCAAATTCCCAGAGTTAGCGTAATTAAGTAGATATTTTGTTACAGTACTACATTGTTTCCTCTCTCTCATACTTTAACATTGTTCATGTGTATAATTAGTAATGCTTTCCAGTGCTCTACATAGGGGCCTCTTTTGACTCAATAGTCCAGGATCCATCTTACTTTGAGTCTAGTGTTGGCAGCAGTTCCCTGAGCTGCAGAGCTTCAACTTTAATACCAGGAAACATGAATTTACACCTGCAAAGAAATATACTCATATCAAATATTACATCAGCACGGTCGTAGATGAACAAACCTGCAACTTCGTAGGTACGCACTGCGTTCTAGCAGGTCAATTTCTACTGAGCATAAAGTCTCCTACCCAAGACAGAAGTTGTGATAGGGAGAGATTCCTATTCTCCAACCACATAATTACCAAGAGTGTAGGGTAAGGAGTTAGTGCACTGGCAAACCTTTTCCCAGTAGAGAAAAACTGCACTTGAGCTGCAATATTTACACATTCAAAATTACGTCTGCATTTGGCAGATATACATTCATTTTTTTAATTTTTTTTAATTGGAAATACTTGAGTACAAGGAAAATACGAACAACCCACGGCGAGGCAAATAAAATAACATGTAGGAGAAATAGATCATAAACTAACAGTACCAGGGCAGGTATACATTCATGAAAACATTCCAGACCTGCTACTGGGAACTGTGACGGTAAGTTGCCCAGGATAACTCTTAGAATATTAAGGCTTTCCAATACACCCTATTAGTGCTTTTCAAATGTAGAAGTAAACATTACAGAAATACATTATTATGTTTTGGGAATTTGGCCTTAAGTGATAGCATATCTATCCACTTTAAGCCTTTGGAAATGTAGGGTTGAAAGCGTCATGCCTATCAACCCTCCTGATTCCACCACTGCTGACCAACTAGTAGGTTTCCAGCACAAATGACTTGTGTGACAGACCCTTGGTGGTTGTTCCATTTTGGGACAAAATTCCACCGCATGGGTTGCTGAAGCTAAGCTATCCTACCCTGTACCACATTTTCTGGATCACCCCATATTTTTCTAACCAGTGGACTCAACAGTCAATCTATTGTGGTGCATCATGTTCTTTTTTTTGGGTTGACATCAGAACTATCATTTGTTCACTCCTGATACCTCATATCTTAGTGAAGGTGCTTGCCACTTCATAATTTCAGTGCAGCAGTCAGTTGGTCAGACACGCACCACGAGAATAGCTGCGTGGATACAGTTAGTAAGAGGATTTGCACTTTACAGGCATCACGCTGCCTTGAAAGTACATCCATAGCTGTAGTGAGGAGGACACTGTCAAGAGAACATGCTACCTCTGAAGCCCCCTTTTGTTCTATATATCAGAGAAGGATTTTTCCCCATTAGATGTGAACCAACAGCTGACCACATAAAGGGAATTCCTTTTCCCCTTTGCAGGAAAGTAGGATCTGCTTCTTATAGTTATCCCCACTTTTTGCTTGATGTGATGCTGTTTTTGACGAACCAGACTGGTATCCTGCTAATCAGGTCCCCAGTCTATCTATTTTCTCCCTTATTTGGTTTGTTCAGAACTAAGGTACACTCCAGATTGTATACTGGGGTACCCTTATCAGTCCCTAGTATATGATACTAAGGTGCCATGGGGATAGGTACCCCAGAGGTCTCCTATGACCTAAAGCATGCATTATGCCACCCATGGGAGGCCATGCTAAATGGAACTTCAGGTCTTCCATTGCTACCTGTGTAAGTTGGTGCAAGCACCACTTCCTAAAGATATAGGTTTACTATATCTAAGGGTCACTGCACGTAAGACCTATAAGTCACCCCCATAGCAGGCCTGTGCAATCCTGAAGGCAGGGAGTGTGGTTCTATGTGAGAGGGTGCCCCTGCATGAGCAGGACTTCCCTGCAACCTACGGAGTAGATTCTCCCGGGTTGCGAGTAAAGCAGCCTTATATTACATAGAGGGGCACAGGATAATTACGCAATGACTATCTCAAAAACGACTGCAACAAATCTGATCATGTTTGGTATCCCCACACCATAAACAGTGTGGGAGTATGATTCCAAGCACTGGAAGAGCCCTACGTTGGGCTCTCAGTGTGCCAACCTTCGGGTCCGGACAGCACAAAATGGTTGCCGCCGGCCAGAGACACATTTCTGCCCTCCTGCTGCTCAGCCAAGCTCGAGCAGAGGAAGGCAGAACAATAGGCATCCGGCCACAGGGAGGTGTGATCACCTCCCAGACAGAATTTAGTGTATTTGGACCGGGTGGGTGCACTTACCAGTGCCTAAAAGTCTCCACGAGGGGCACATTTGGTGTCCCCGTGCATAGTCCAGTTCCAATCAGTTCTGGGAGCCATTGGCTCCTGCTCTGGCGTGAATCTGGACCACAGACATGGGAGTAACCTCCCCACTGTTCACACCCTCCCCTGGGAGGGTCCCCTGAATCCTCCCAACTCTTTCCCTAGGGCACTTAAGGGCTTACCGGAGTGTTGGTCGCTAGATTTGTCATGGGATAAGATTCAGAACTGAAATCACTGCACTTCTACCGTCTTGGCACTCTGGACTTTGCTTGGGCCTGACTTTGTCTCCTTTTTCAGACTGCTGCATTGTTTTTGCCTGTGCACCATACAGGGTCCGTGCAAGACCTGTGGAGCATCAAAGACAAGCGAAGGAATTTCCCTTGAAGTGAAGGAGCCACTTCCATGCATTTGTAGGCACCTCAACACTGCTGACCGGTCTGCTGATCCAGAGCTCCTAGGGACTCCGAAGGGTTTAGCAACACAGGTGGTGGTTATCTATGTCCCTTGAGGCCTGAGCTGTTCTTTCACAGAGTTTGAGGACAAAATCCCTCATAGGGCTGCATTAATGGAAACCCTGTGCACAATATACATTTGCAACTGCAAATGCTTGTTTGCTACTTTGTGACAAGTGCATTGGGCTCCAAGTAGCTCCAACCTTCAGCAACCTCTTCCACAAATATTTTCAGCCTCATCACCCCGTGGGCACCGAAGCCTGCTTTTTGGGTGAGCTGATCAAGGTCCACTCATAACCCCTCTGCATGTGACTTGAGGGTCATCTTTTTTCCTCTTGGGCTCCACTGATTGCTTGGGGTCTTCCCTGACTCCCCTGCTTGTGGTGAGTACCCTGGACCTTGCTGGTCCCAACCGTGCACCTTCTTGACTTCCTGTGTGGGTCGCATTTGCCAAGGCTTTTTGGTGCTCCCGCCAGACACCGACCCCTCAGCATTCTACATCCTTCATGGGACAGCTCTTATGCGGCTCCTGCTTGTCCTCAACATCGTCTGGTCTGTGCAGGTGCAGAGTCAAGGTACTTATGTTTATTGGGTGTTAGTTGTACCGAAAAATTTGTTGCCTGTCAAGTTAGCATATTATATGCTTGACCAATGAACCATGCGGTGCAAAAGGTGAGGCAAAAACACACTGAAACCCCCCAAAATTCCCCATATGATGAAACACGTGTTGGCTGGACGTTTGTTTGAATAAAAAGACAAATAAAGGCCCTTATGAGACATTACTCATCTTTTCTGTGTGCTCCAACTTTATAATGAACTTTCATTGAACACTATAGCGTGTGCATAAGACAGGATATTATGCAGAGTCAAAGTCACCGTCATCTTTCCTGAAGCACCTGACATTGGAGGGCATTTGTCTTCCAGGTCGCCTGGTCACTCCTGACAGACATAGACTCTGTCCCCTCTTTTTTCAGGTACACATCTTCAAGTACGGACACTTTCTCCTCTTCCATGAGTGACACTTTCTTGAAGTCCTCCATTGGGTTCGACTGCGGTTTCCGACACAACTTCACCCCTATGCACCCGGTGCCCCTGGTGTAGGTAACGTGGGACTAGGGTATCCACAGGTGGGGTGGCTCTCCAACCTTCAAACCCCAAGGAGTTTCTTCAGGGTCCTTTGGGAATTGTCCCTAATCTTTAAAAATCTAACTACGACTTGCATAGAATTGTACGGAGCACGCAGTCGTGTACTTTCCCTGCACACGCTCTCCGTGGGGTCCCTATCTACTTACCTTGGGTGGTTCTGTGGGTCCCCAGCGATTCTATGTCCTCTCGACATCCTACTGACTCGAGTCGTGGTTCTTATACCACTTTCTTAATATATGGTTTGTTCCCCACTGGGGTCCACTGTGTATCACGTGCTATTTTACTGCATTTCTAACTGAAGTATTGTGTGCATTGTGTTTATTTTCATGTTGAAGATACTTAAACATCCTAGAGAGTATTGTAGAATAAATACATATTTTTATAAATACTTTGTGTGTGTTTTTTTTTAACCTAATCTATACTGCATTTCATACAGTGCTTCTTCGTTGTATGCTCTATGTCCCACCTTCAACCACTGCTGCAAGCAGTCAGTCCTTCCCTACCCCACGGAAATACGCTGCAAAACCTGTAATTGGAGCCTACCTTCTCCGAGTATAGGCAAACTTGTTAGTAAACAACAGCCTTCACATATCATTAAAATGCTGCTTTTGAACTGTCGTTCACTTCCTAAACACCACACTGAACTGACATTACTTATTGAGGAACATAATCCAGACGCCCTTTTCTTAACAGAGACTTGGCTGCAGCTCCAAAATGACCCTACTGTAGTCTGGGCTATCCCACAAGGCTATACCATCAAACGCCTTGATCGCCAGTCAGGCAGGGGTGGGGGATTGGCTATTATCTATAAGGACATTTACAGCTGCCGTATTACCTCCTCAAACTCCTTAACATGTGAAAGCTTATACTTCTCTCTTTATTTATCCCCCACAAGTACCTTTTCTGGTATCCTGGTCTATCGGCCACCAGGCTCGCTTGGCAACTTCATCTCCGACATTACGGACTTGGTCGCTAATTCTGTGCTGACTTCAGCCAACTTTACTTTGTTAGGGGACCTAAATTTGCATTTAGATGACCCTCTTGATGCCGCGGCTAACAATCTTCGACTAAACCTTCAGGCTATTAACCTGACGCAAAAGGGGTTTCAGGCGACACATAACAGGGGCCATCTTCTGGATCATATATTTAGCAACTTAGACACGCTTTCTGTTGAAACGCCGGTACCACTGCCTTGGTCGGACCACTTCTTGGCCCCCTTCACATGGACTAACAATACCCCTATTATTGGTCAAACTCACGATAGGCATTGGGGTAGGAAATGGAATGCTCTTCCGCTTCCTACATGGGAACAGGCCCTCTCCGAACAGCCGCCTCAGAAAACGACAAATCCTTATTTAGCTGTCCTTAATTTTCATAACTGGATCTCTAGCACACTGGATTCAGTCCTCCCGAAGTGTTTTTTGCAAACAATAAAAAGATCCAAAGTTGCTCCCTGGTATTCTCCTGCCCTTAGGCTGTTAAAACAAGCCTGCCGTAAAGCTGAAAGAGCATGGAGGAAGGACCGCTCTCAACTTAAGAGTTCAGAGTACAGATCAGCAATAAGGCACTATAAGAGCCAGATAAAACTTGCCCAAGTCAAATTTTATGAAACTAAAATTAGTATGGCGGCCAACTCCCCCCGGGAAATTTTTCAAATTGCTAAATCCTTGATATCCCCTCCATCTGAAAGACCACCATCAGAAGGTTTACAGGCCCGCTGTGAGGATCTCGCTACCTTCTTCTCTCAGAAGATTCAGGCCATTTACTCTCAATTTGCAACAAATGGCGATGGCATATTTTCCCCCTCTAGTTCAGACTTAGACTCGCATGTATCATGCTCTCTGGTCTCGTTTCCACTCCTGGACTCTAATGCTTTAGATACTTTGGTCCAGAAGGTCACCTCAGGATCTCCTATCGACCCAGCCCCACCTCAGACCCTAGTGAAAGCAATGGACGCCATTCGCCCGTCTTTGCTGGAAGTTTTGAATACCTCCATTACCTCCAACTCTGTCCCTTCTACTTGGAAGTGTGCGCGCGTTAGGGCTTTGTTGAAAAAACCGAACTTGGATTCTAACAACTTATCCAATTTCCGCCCTATCTCGCTGCTTCCGTGGTTGAGTAAGTTGTTGGAGAGACATATCAATAAAACATTAGGGGACTACTTGGAGTTCAACAAACTTCTACAGGTCTCCCAAACAGGGTTCCGTCCTCAACATGGCACTGAGACCGCCCTTCTGGCGGTCACAGAGGCGGCCAGAGCAATAATGGACCAAGGTGGAAAAACTGCTATTATACTGTTGGACCTCAGTGCCGCGTTCGACACTGTTAACCATGCCACCCTTTTACACCGTTTGAAGGGCATGGGGGTGTCGGGCGCGGCCCTGAAATGGCTGACCTCTTTTTTGGAGGAACGCTTTTTCCAAGTATTTGAGGGCGAGGTGGTATCATCTAAGCATCCGCTCAGTTGTGGGGTTCCTCAGGGCTCCTCCCTGAGCCCCACACTGTTTAATGTCTATATGCAGCCTCTAGAGAAGATAGTTCTCCCCTACGGTGTGCGGATTGTCACCTACGCTGACGATACCCAACTTGTGGTCTCTTTGGACCACAAGGATGGTTCGTCTAACACCCTGGGTCCGTGTCTAGAGGCTGTTGCAGAGTGGATGCAACTCTCCCATCTCAAACTCAACGGGGAGAAGACCGAGGTCATGTTACTAGGTAACCCTTCTCCTACCTTCCAGTTGAACTGGCCTTCGTGTCTCGGCACCCCTCCCCTTCCAAAGGACCAGATAAAGAGTTTGGGAATCTGGCTGGATAGAGCTCTGGATTTCTCGGTTCAAGCCACTAAAACAGCCTCCGTATGCGTAGGGCTAATGAAAATGCTCAGGAAAGTGCTCCCCTTACTTCCATTCCAGGCGAGAAGGGTCATGGTACAGGCCCTGATACTCTCCCGCCTGGACTATGGAAACGTTTTATATCTAGGGGCTCCGGCATCGGTGACAAAAAAACTCCAAGTCACTCAAAACTGTGCGGCGCGCCTGCTCTTTAACATCCCTCGCTGGCAGTCAGCGAGAACTGCCCTAAAGGAGCTTCATTGGCTCCCAGTGGCTGCAAGAACATTGTTCAAGGCCATGTGCATTCTGCACAAATCCTTTCATCAAACTGGCCCGGCAGTGCTGCTTTCCCTGGTACCGCCTTATGTGCCGCCTAGAACTCTTCGTTCGGCCTCTCTGCATTTGGCAACCACGGCAAAAATCAAGAAAGCCCGTTGGGGTGGCCATTCATTTACTTGCTCAGCAGCAAAGGCATGGAATTCCCTGCCTCTGTCCCTTAGACAAAATGATAATCTGATGTCATTTAGGAGAGACTTAAAAACTTACCTGTTCTCAAAGGCGTACTAACTCTGCCCTGCGGTCGAACACAGTAATCAGTCATCAGCGCTGCGAGGCCTCCGGGCAGTTATGCGCTATATAAATGGAATTTTTCATTTCATTTCATTTCATTACTGTAAGATTGCATTTTGGTATAAGAAAAAGCTGCTTTACACTCCTTCTGGACTAAGCCTAAAGGCTGCTCTCCACAGCTACCACTTAGTGAGCTCTCTAAGGTTGTCTAAGATTTCCTAAATCACCATAAGGGTTGTCTGGATTGGTGCAAGGTGCCCACTTTAATTAGTGGACATCATATATCAAGCCAGCTTCTCACGTTAGTGTGCAGCGGTTGGGATTCAAGCCTGCATTGTTTTAACAGATATATCTTTGTATTGATCAATTGAAAAACCATCACTACTTCTAGGGACATATAATACAAGCTTAGAATAAGTAAGTTCTACTGAACTTGGGGTTGGGTAAGTCAAGGGTCTAGCATACCCTTTCTCCAACCTAACAGAGTTTAGTTCCCACTAGGTTAAGTAGGTGCCAAGCCACACCTCACTTAGTATCCCTTCCAAAGGAGATGCCAGTGGCTCTCTGCCTGCTGGATACAGTGAATTTTCGTTCCAAGAACTGAAAGTACTGTGTGCCTCTATAAAGTTGACGACAAGGAAAGGAGCCACTACCCAACGCCTCTTAGAGGTGTTACTGCTAGATGACCTCAGGAAATATTCAGGGTCCGATAAGCAAGATAGAGTGAGTGGGACAGGACATGAGGATAGGCCAGGAGGGGATGCCCACTTTGACCTAGAATCTAACCCTGACCAGGTGGAGGCTGATGACTCCCACCTGGACAATTCAGACCTCCCAGAGGAGAACACAGGTGGCTTAGACGATGCCGACTCTGATCCTCCTGGGAAGGTGCAGAGTAGACCAAGGAGGTCTAGATCCTCCTCTGCAGAATCAAATGCCTCAAGACATTCAGCAGGGACCTTTATTTCTCGGAGAAGGGGAAACTCTTTTGATAAGGAGTACCAACTTCTGGAGCTTGAGAAAGCAAAGCTTAGGCTCAGGCAAGAGCAGTACTGCCCTTGAAAGAGAGTCCCTAGAAGTCCAGAGAGTGAGGAAAACGTTGGGACTATAGAGTCCCATGGCGGTGGCAACAGTGTCACTAGAGTTAAGGAACATTCCTTTGAACATAGGAAGCTGAACAAGATTGTCCCTCTCTACCATGTTGGGAATGACATCTACAAATGGATAACTGCTTTAGATAGGGCCTGTAAAGTTCAGAGGGTCCCTCAAGAGGAGTGGGCAGCTATCTTGTGGCTCTCCTTTGCTGACAAAGGTATAGATAAGCTCCTCACTGTTAGAGAAGAGAATGATGACAATTACTCCGTTTTTTAAAGGGCTCTCATTGATGGGTTTTGCTTAACCACTGAACAATACAGTATTAAGCTCAGAGACACCCAGAAAGTACAGAACAGGATTGGGTGGATTTTGTGTATAGTGCTTTTGAAGGTTGGTTACTTTGCAGCAAAGTGCAGGACTATCAAGGATTGAATGATTTGATTATGAGGGAGCAGATCCTTAATGCTTGTCAAAATCAGCTTTTGCATCAATACCTGATGACTTAGGTCTGACTTTTTCCCACGAATTGGGAAAGGCAGATAAGTGGGTCAGAACCAGAGTGAAGCAGAAAAAGCAGAACAGTGGTGGTGACCAGAAGAAGCAAGATGCTTCCAAAACTCAAGATAAGAGTAACGACAAAAAAAGAGTCTTCTCAAGGGCCCCGAAAACCTGGGGTTACTTTTATAAGGTAAAAACCCATTCGACAAAGGATGCTGATTGTCCAAAAGCCAAGGAGAATACACCTATGACCACTGCCCCTAAGGCAACTGTGCCCCCTAGCACAGGTACAAGTGGTGGTTCAGGTAACAAGGGATTAGTAGGGTTAACCTTGGGATCTGAGTTGGGCTGTGGCTTAGTCAGAACTCCAGCTCAGGCTGTTCTAGTCTTTGATGGTGGCATGGATCTTGCCACCTCACTTGTCAGTCCCAGTAACCTGGGATAGTACAGGCAACTGCCTTTAATAAATGGAAAGGTGGCCATGGTATACAGGGGCACAGGTGCATATGTCACTATGATGACAGAAGATCCTGTGTCTCCTGACCAAATCATCCTTGGTGAAATGCACCAAGTGACCAATGCAAACCAATATCAGGACTGGCCATTCCTTGGCAGTTGCTAATTTCATATGGGAAGAGGTAACTGGCCCTAAAAGGGTTGTGGTCAATTCAGACCTACCTGTGGAGTGTTTGTTGGGCTATGATTTGGAGACTTTAGCCTGAGTTGAAGTTGAATTTAGGACTTATGCAGCAATGTTGGGCATCTCAGCAGATGTGTTTGCTATGACTAGGTCACAAGCCAAACTGACATCCACTAAACAGGTTCTGGATCCTGGAACAATGGAGCAGGTGCCTCCCAAGAGAAGGAGTATGAGGGGTAAGGCTGTGTCTTCCCCCAGACTCAAAGTAAGGATCAGTCTCTTGAGGGAGATGATCTTAGTCCCTGTGAAAGAACTGCCCCAGATGAACTTGAGCCTGATCAGGGTGAGTTCTTGGGGAGAGGGGGCGCTTCCAGGGGAGACTTGAGTTTGGAGCAGCAATCCTGCCCTTCTCTTGTACTCCTCAGATAGCAAGCTGCTGCTGAGGCTGCTATGAATGTCAGTGGGCCCCACATGATCTACTGGGGTGAAGTACTTCTTTACTCAGAGGGTAGAAACCCCAAATCTGGTGCAACCAGGAAGTCGGTCATACATCTGACGTTCAGGGGCTTCCTACTCACCCTAGCACATGATATTCCCCTGTCAGGAATCTTAGGACAAAGTAAGACATGGGATAGGCTTGTCCTTCACTTTCGCTGGCCTCGCATATCTGAGGACACAAAGGAGTTGTGTCGCTCCTGTGCTACTTGCCAAGCCAGTGGTAAGGCAGGTGGCACCACAAAGGCCCCCCTGATCCCACTTCCAATGGTGGAGGTTCCCTTCGAGAGGGTTGGGATTGATATCATTGGTCCCATGAACTCTCCTAAAGCATCTGAGCACAGT
The DNA here is from genome assembly GCF_964263255.1 of Lissotriton vulgaris. Classification (NCBI taxonomy): domain Eukaryota; kingdom Metazoa; phylum Chordata; class Amphibia; order Caudata; family Salamandridae; genus Lissotriton; species Lissotriton vulgaris. Next base: position 222,692,662 of record NC_141685.1, read on the forward strand.
TACATTCTAGTGGTGGTGGACCATGCCACTAGGTACCCAGAAGACATTCCCCTTAGGACCACTACAGCTCCTGTGGTGGCATGGGCCCTCCTGGGATTTTTTTTCCAGGGTGGACTTCCCTAAAGAGGTATTAACTGACAAAGGTACAAACTTCATGTCCAGTTATATTACTGCAATGTGGAAGGAATGTGGTGTGAATTGCAAATTCACCACACCGTATCATCCTCAATGCAATGGGTTAGGTGAAAGATTCAACAAAACCTTAAAGGGCATTATCATGGGTCTCACAGAAAAGTATATGTGAAAATGGGATGTCCTCCTGCCTGCCTTCTCTTTGTCAATAGAGATGTCCATCCGAAGGGGATTGGCTACAGTCCTTTTGAACTTTCGTTGGGCATCCAGTTAGGGGTCCCCTGTGTCTGGTGTAGGAGGGATGGGAATTACCTCTCAAACCTCCCAAGCAACACATAGTGGACTATGCACTTGGTCTCTGCTCCAGGATGGCTGAGTACATGAAGAAGGCAAGTATAGCCTTGAGGCAAGCCAAGAACTCCAAAATGCTTGGCATGACCAAAAGGCTGTTCTGACTGTTTACCAGCCAGGCCAGAAGGTGTGGGTGTTGGGGACAGAGGCCCCAGGAGCTCTCTAGGTCAGATGGAGTGGACCACACACCATACTTGAACAAAAGGTTGAGGGCACCTACCTGGTGGACCTTGGCACTCACAGAAGCCCCCATAGGGTGCTTCTTGTGAACAGGCTTAAATCTTTTGTTGACAGGGCTGACATGGGCTTGCTCATAGCAACTCAGGAGGGACAGGAGGAAGAGAGTGACCCGCTCCCTTATCTCCTCTCACAGAACCCTTATGATGGATCAGTTGATGGAGTAGCTTTAGCAGACAGCCTCACTGATCAGCAGCAGATTGATTGTAGGAAGGTCCACAATCAATAAAGGCACATGCTTTCTTTGACACACAGTCAAAAGATCTGGTGGATACAAGTGAACACAGGTGAGAGTCTACTTGTCAAAAATAAGACTTACAGGCAGCCGGACCATGTCAGAGATTGCATCAGGACTAAGGTCTAAACGATGCTTGAAGTGGGAGTGAATGAGCCCTGATACCCCTTGGGCTAGTCCAGTGGTTTTGTTCACAAAACCACATACCAAGGATGGTAAGAGAGAGATGAGGTTTTGTGTTTACTGCAGGGGACTCAATGCACTCACTAAGACTGATGCTCATCCAATTACAAGAGCAGATGAGCTCATTGACACCTCAGCCACGTTCTTAAGCACATTTGACCTTACTGCTGGCTATTGGCAAATTAGACTAGCTGAGGATGCCAAACCGAAAACAGCATTTTCAACCCATAGTGGGCATTATCAATTTATTGTGATGCCCTTTTGCTTGAAGAATGCACCTGCCACATTCCAAAGGTTTGTGAAAATAGTTCTCACAGGCCTTGAAGCTTTATTGCAGCATATCTTGATGATATAGCTGTCTTTAGCACCACCTGGGAGGATCACCTGGTCTACCTAAAGAATGTTTTAGAGGCTCTGCAGAAAGCAGGTGTCACTATCAAGGCTACTAAGTGCCAGATAGGGCAGATGTCGTTGTGTACCTGGGCCACCTTGTGGGTGGAGATCAGGTTCAACCCCTTCAGACAAAATCCAGACCATCATGGACTGAGTTGTTCCAACTACCCTGACTCAGGTCAGAGCTTTCTTGGGCCTGACTGGCTACTACAGAAGATTTGTCAAAGGGTATGGGTCCATAGTGACTCCTTTGAATGATCTGACATCTAAGAAAATGCACAAGAAAGTTCAGTGGACAGTTGTGTTCAGTGGAAGGCATTTGATAGCATCAGGCAGGCCATGTGCACTGCTCCCATTCTGCAGAGTCCTGACTACTCTAAGCAATTTATTGTCCAAACAGATGCATCTGAGTTGGGGGTAGGGGCTGTGTTGTCACAATTAAATGTAGAGGGCCAGGATCAACCAGTAGCATTTATTAGCAGGTTGACCCCAGAGGAAACGTTTGCCAGCCATTGAGAGGCAGGCCTTTTCTGTGGTCTGGACCCTGACAAAGCTATGGCCAAACTTGTTTGGCACACACTTCATTGTTCAGACAGACCATAAACTTCTCTTATGGCTTAAACAGATGAAGGGTGAAAACCCCAAACTTTTAAGGTGGTCCATATCCCTACAGGGCATGGACTATGCAGTGGAACATAGACCTAGGAGTAACCATGCCAATGTAGATGGACTTTCTAGATATTTCTACTTAGAAAATGAAGACTCAACTGGGCAAGGTTAGTCTCATCATCTTACGTTTGGGGGATGGGTTGTATAGGAAAGTAAGAACTGATTCTTATGGTTGCCCCCACTTTTTCCTTGATGTAATGCTGTTTGTGACTAGTATGACTGGAATCCTGTTAATCAGGACCCCAGACTGTCTGCTTTCTCCCTAAATTGGTTTGTTCAGTACTTAGGTACACTTCAGATTGGATACTGGGGTAACCTTATCAGTCCCTAGTATATGGTACTAAGGTTCCCAGGGCATAGTTACCCCAGAGGTCCCCCATGGGCTGAAGCATGCATTACGCCACCCATGGGAGACCATGCAAAATGGAACTACAGGCCTGTCATTGCATCGATGTAAGTTGGTGCATGCACCACTTTCTAAATATATAGGTATACTATATATAAGGGTCACTGCACTTAAAACCTATAAGTCACGCCTATAGCAGGCTTGTGCAATCCTGAAGGCAGGGTGCTTGGTTGTAAGTGAGAGGGTGTCCCTGCATGAGCAGGACACCCTTGCAACCAACTGAGTCCATTCTCCCGGGTTGTCAGTGAAGCAGCCATATACTATATAGAGGGGCACCAAGTAATTACACGATGACCATCTCGAAAACGGCTGCAACAAAACCTATCATGTTTGATATCTCAGTATTCCTGGTGCCAATCTTCTAGTCCTGGACAGCACAAAATGGACAGATGTCTGCCCTCCTGCTGCTGAGTCAAGCTTGAGCAGAGCACAGTGAAACTAAAGGCATCCTGTCACAGGGAGGGGTGACCACCTTCCAGACAGGATTTAGTGTATTGGAACCAGATGGGTGAGCTTGCCAGCGCCTGAAAGTCTGCATGAGGGCCACATTTGGTCCAATTCAAACCGGTTCTGGGAGCCATTGGCTCTCACTCTGGAACAAACTGGCACTCTGGCACAAAGTGCCACAACTGGACAAAGAACAGGGTCCCCTGAATCTTTCTAACCCTTTCCCTAGTGTACTTAAGGGCTTACTTGGGTGTAGGTCCCTAGATTCGCCGTGGGAGAAGATTCAGAACTAAAACCACTGCACTTCTACCGTCTGGGCACTCAGGACTTTGCTGGATTTTGTTTGGGCATAACTTAATCTCCCTTTCTGTCTGCTGCATCATCTGTGCCTATGCACCAAACAGGATCCGTGCAGGACATGTGGAGCATCAAACACACTTGAAGGAATCTCCCATGAAGTGAAGGAGTCACTTCTCTGCATTCGCAGGCACCTCAACACTGCAGGCTGGTCTGCTGATTCCGAGCTCCTGTGGACTCCGAAGGGTTTAACAACACAGATCATGGTTACCTACATCCCTTGAGGCCCGAGCTGTCCTCTCACTAAGTTTGAGGCCAGAATCCCTCGTGGGGGCTGCATTGACCAAACCCCTGTGAAACATGTACTTTTGAAAGTGCAAATGCTTGCTGGCAACTTTGCAACAAGTGCATTGGGCTCTAAGTAGCCCCACCCTCTGGCAACGTTTTCCACAAAGAACTTCAGCCGCATCACCTCGTGGGCAGTGTGGCCTGCACTTTTAGTGAGCTGCTCAAAATCCTCTTGCAACTCCTGTGCCTTCGGCCTGTGGGTCCATTTGAGGGTCATCTTTGTTTCCCTTGATCTCCCCTGATTGCTTGGGACATGCAATTAATCTCCAGCTTGTGGTGAGTCCCCTGGACCTTGCTAGTCCCAACCGTGCACCTTCTTGACTTCCTGCCTTGGTTTCATTTGCCAAGGCCTGTTGGTGCTCCCGCTGAATACCAATCCCTCAGTATTCAACATACTTCATGGGAAATCTCGTATCCAGCTTCTGGTTATCATCAGCATCATCTGGTCCGTGCAGCTGCAGAGTCAATGTCACCATCATCTTTCCTGAAGCACTCAACATGGGAGGGGATTCGTCTTCCAGGTCGCCTGGTCACTCCTGAGTGACATAGACTTTGTTCCCTCTGCTTTCAGGTACTCTTCTTCAAGAATTCATTTTTGGATTCCCACGGATACTTTCTCCTCTTCCAGCAGCGGCACTTTCTTGAAGTCCTCCAATGCGTTTGAAGGCAGTTACCAACACCAATTCACCCCTATGCAGTGGGTGTCCCTGGTGTAGGTAATGTGGATACTAGGGAATCCATGGGTGGGGTCGCCTTCCAGCTTGCTAAATTCCAAGGGGTTTCTTCAGGGTCCATTAGGAAGGGTCCCTAATCTTTAAAATCCAACTGCAACTTGAATATAGAATTGTACAGAGCACGCAGTCATGTGATCACCCTGCACACGCTCTCCGTGGGGTCCTTAGCTACTTACCTTGGTGGTTCTGTGGATCCCCAGCGATTCTATGTCCTCTCGACATTGTATTGACTCGAGTCGCGGTTCATATACCACTTTCTTAATATATTGTTTATTACCCCCCCTGGGGTCCACTTTGTATCACGTGCTATTTACTGCGTTGCTAACTGAAGTATTGTGTGAACTGTGTTTATCTCTGTGTTGGAGATACTTGAAAATCCTAGAGAGCATTGTAGCATAAATACATATATTTTATAAATATTTGATTTGGTTGTTTTTCACTTAATCTATACTATAAGATTGCATTCTGGTAAAACAAGCTGCTTTACACTCCTTCTGGACTACGCCTGAAGACTGCTCTCCACAACTACCACTTAGAGAGCTTTATAAGATAGACTCAGACCTCTTAAATCCCCATAAAGGTTGTCTGGACTGGTGCAAGGTGGCCACTTACATTAGTGGACATCATATACCAGGCCAGCTTCTCACACCATTATTTTCAGTTTGAATTTCTACGAATTCTAAGAATTCATTGAGTCCCTCATTAGGAAGCCCAAATAGATATTTTAAAGTCAAGCATATGCTTGGGGTCAAAACGTCGACATACCATTGGTCTCTGCCATGTGTGAAAATTAATGGGCTTTCAAAGAGCTCAAAACAAATGTTATAAAAAAATCTTGCACACCCCAATTGAAATGTATTTCTATCAGAACCCATCCAATCACTTATGCACGCCCTCCCTTGCACTGGCAATTTCCAAGCAATGCACATTGAATGCCTTATTGAGTTGTATTGGTTTTTGAATAACTTGGCATTCAATATATTTTATGAATTCAGGATCTGTTTCAGTGGTTTTGTGTATATATCTTGAGTTTATAAAAACAAACAACTGGCTGTGCTGATCTGTTATTAAGATTACCAGTAATTGTTTGTAATTTTATTTAGCTTTATCCCACAGAAATATCGGTTTGCTGATACTGTACTTCCTCGATTCAGACTATGAGGTGAATTACAATGGTGGCAGCATGATTCTTGCCTAAGGAAACAGACTTTTCTACTTATAACTCTGGGGGGCAGGGATGTTAAGAAAGCTACCTGGGGAAGCAAAAGCTTTGTGGTGGCAATGGCCAAATTATGGAACTCAATGCCCCTGAAACTAAAAAAACAACAAACCAACTGACCTTCAGAAAGGCTCTCAAGACATGGTTGTTTAATAAATAGCTATGCTTACATTATCTCATGACTACCTCCGCCTATTCCTGCTTTTTGTCTTTCCTTCCTCTGCCAGAATTTCTCAGCACCTAAACAACTAAGGACTAGTAAGGACTAGACCATTAGGGCTAAGAAGAATATGCCTACTACAGAGCCTTGCTTAAGAAGAAGGTAGACTCGGTAAAGACTAGACCCTGAGGACTAAGAAGACGATGCCCGCTGCAGAGCCTTTCTTAAGAAGAAGGTAGACCCGGTAAGGACTAGACCCTTTAGGACTAAGAGGAAGATGTCTGCTGCAAAGCCTTGCTTAAAAAGAAGGTAGACTCAGTAATGATTAGACCCTTAGGTCTAAGAGGAAGATGCCTGCTGTAGAGCCATGCTTAAGAAGAAGGTAGACTTGGGTACGGACTAGACCCTTGGGACTAAGAGGAAGATGCCTGCTGCATAGCCTTGCTTAAGAAGAAGGTAGATTGGGTAGGGACTAGACCCTGAGGACTAAGAGGAAGATGCCTGCTGCAGAGCCTTGCTTAAGAAGAAGGCATACTCTGTAAGGAGTAGACCCCTAGGACTAGGAAGAAGATGCCTGCTGCAGAGCTTTGCTTAAGAAGAAGGTAGACTCTGTAAGGATTAGACCATTAAGACTAAGAAGAAGATGCCTGCTGCAGAGCCTTGCTTAAGAAGAAGGTAGACTAGGTAAGAAATAGAGCCCTAGGACAAAGAAGAAGATGCCTGCTGCAGAGCCTTGCTTAAGAAGAAGGTAGACTCTGTAAGGACTAGACCCCTAGGACTAAGAAGAAGATGCCTGCTGCAGAGACTTGCTCAAGAAGGTAGACTGAACGGAAAACATACAATATGTCTTCCAATTCCAAAGCCTGATGGTCTTCAACCACAAGACTGAGTTTTCAAAATTGTCCTGCTAAAATGTCACTTTCAGAATATATAGGTAAGTATAGATTTACCATACTGAACTCCAGCTAACAAGAATTGGCGAAGAAGGAGACGGACCACGAAGATTTGGCGAGGTGGTATTTATTCGACCCAAGTTACAGCAGTGACGTGTTTCGAGCTTGGGAGCCCTTGATCACACACCGGTCACAGCGAGTATGATTCATTTTAAATGCTTGAAGGTGCACTCCCACAAACTACACATATAAATGTATAAAAGCTCAAACACGTAGCACTGATGGGACACTGTTAATTTTAATAAGCAAAATACATTTCGGCATGATGCCTTCCTCAGTGCTCAGGTAAAAATGCACCTCAAATACCATGTGTTTGATCCCTTGTATGACTTGTATACTTGTTTTAGTTAAAACATTTTTAGGTGTAAGGAAGATGGCAGATTGACCCTGCAGAGGCTTTCTGTTTTGGCTCCGTGAGCTCCGGATGCCTCCTTACTCGCCCGCCCGCTGGTGAAACCAGGGATTGTTGCCGCAGCACCCGGGAATACACAAACAACGTGCCTGCATTAGTGAAGACCCCCCCCCCCGCTGATGTGCCGGATTGCAGGGGTATACAGAGGAGTCAGCGCGGCTTGAACGGCTCTTTGGCAGAAACAGCAGACACCGTTTGAACTGCTTGAGCCAGTCGGCGCACAGAAAATCCGTGGTGGTTGGCGGAGGCTGGTTCCCAACACTGAAAGGAGGCAAGGAGAAGCTTCAATGGCCCCACTGCGTACTACAAGGGGCAGAGGTCGCATTGGAGTACAAGTGGGGCCAGAAGAAACTATGGGAGGGCTGAAGGATCGAAGAAACAGCAATTTTACGGAAGATAATACAGATGAGCTGCTGGGAAATGATGTTACCCCCACCCCCAGCTCTGATAAAAGATCTGGTTCATGACTGGGAAACCTTTACTGAAACTACAGCAATCTGCAAAATGCACTGAACTACTCCAGTACTGCAGTTTAGAGACATCCAGTCCAGATTTTGATATGGCCGATTTGCTAAACACCGCCATCCAGGAGGACTGGAGATGGTGCTGTCCTTAAGAGATTGGTGACTGGAGATGGTGTTACAAAAGGTTCTTCTGTATTTCTGGCCTGTCAGGGGGCAGATGGGCTAACCACGGGAGAAGTGGGTGTTAAAAGGAGGAGTGAAAACCAATCTTACCCCTGCCTCTATTTCAACAACATCAGCCACCCTTGGGGACTCAACCGATTTGTCATTGAGTATTCTAACAAAACCTGAGAACATCACTGCGAACATCACTGCCAGGCCCATGGGAGAAAGTATTGCTGAAACAAATGGTGAGATAAATCGGATTTCTGATGAAGTGTCTAATGGCGCAGAAAATAAAAAGGGGAATAGTGCTAGTAGTGGTGCAGAAGACCGACTTGAGTGCTCATCGCACAGTACTGTCGACATTGTGAGTGGTGTGGATGCAGGGTTTGCGGAATCAATAAATGGCCATTTGGCCACAGACATGTTGGTCATCGATGTAGTATTTCCGAGTCCTGTTCAAGTCAGGGATATATGTTCTCCCAGCCCTCCTAGTCCATCAGTGAGATCTGTGAAGCAGCAAGATGCATTGAGCTATATGATGAGAAGCCATGTTAATTATACAGAGTTCTCAGTGCAATTTTAAGGCCGGTATCATTGAAGGGGCGAAAGGCAGTAAACCAAAAGGCCCTAAAGATGTGAAATTTGGCAAGGGAGCTAAAGGTTGAGGTAGTGGAGCGAAGCAGCAAGTTGCTAATATGGTGGGGCAGCTCAAGGAGGCAGTGGCCAACACCACAAAGACTGGCTCGGCATCTAGTTCTGTACGTAAATGGGTCTCTTCAAAGGGAGAAGTTAAGGCTATGGTCTTAAGGTTGTCTAACTTGGGTAGTCTGACACCAGTGACATCAGCAGCTGGAGCAGGCACAGGAACCCCTCCTAACAAGGAACAAGAAGGACCAGTAGAGGTTGCGATAATAACTACTGGAGAAGGAGCAAAGCATCAGGCGGAGGTATCTGGTACTTTGATTAAGCTAACCGCAGGCTCCTTCACAGAGCCAATTGAAAAAGAATCATCTGGGGTGACTGCAGGCCAAATGACCAATACCACTCTCTCGGGTAGTGAAGTCCTCCCTGAAAAACATCTTCTAACAGGTTGTGAGGAACCATCACTTTCTTGAATAATGCAGGCAGTACTGACCCAGAGAACAGAGGCACAAGAGTATTATCAATAATCCAAAGTGGACAGTAAGGAGCTAAAGCAAGCTCTGTTAGAGGGCACATCCAAAGTTACTCAGCTTTCGTCAGAGGTTACAGATTTGCAGTAACGGGTTGTAGCAGTAGAAGAAGCAAACACGTATTCTACAAACCTGGCGAAATAGCAAAGTTCCCAAATCCCACTAATGCAAGCAAAATTAGAAGACCTTGAGAACAGGCAACGTCGTCAGAACGTAGGGGTCTTTGGTATTCCGGAAGGGAAGAAGGGCAGTGATCTAAGAGCATTTATTGTCAGCCTTTCTCAAAAAGCCTTCCCCGACCTAGGAGACTAGGAAATGGACTCACAGATCCAACTTGCATACAGGTTTCCCATGGCTTTAAAACAGGCTAATCAAGATCGTTCCAATTATGTACGGCCAATTCTGGTATTTGGAGGCAATTTTTTGTTTCGTCAGGCAATATACCTGAAGGCCCGTCTAGCTGCACCTGTTAAGGTTGACTCAATGTCAATTTTTGTGCAATCTGATTTATGTAAGCAAACAATGGACAAGCGATTGAAGATGCGCCAACTGATGGATCCTCTCAAGAATTTTTGCACACAAGTATTCTTACAAGAGCCGGCCCATCTCAAAGTTATGAAGGACGGCCGTACACGTTTTCTTTTTAACGAACATGATGCGCAACAAGCTCTCTCGAAGTGGCAATCTACTGCCAAGAAGGGACCGAATATCCAATGATCTAGTTTGGTTTCTCTGATGTTTCCCTTCTTCTTTTCCTGCTAGAAGTGATTGGGGGGCACGGTCCATCTCAATCTAGATTTATAGAGAACAATAATTAGTGAAGCTGTAGAATGTGATATAATCTATTTTTGGTATGGGGGTCTTTGCATAATAATGGTATAAGCATTAAGATAGTCATAGTGGGATTTGGTGGTGATCCTGGGCTTGCGGGGGTCATACGAGGGGAGCGCCCTCCCAAAATGCTGCCAGGGTGGGACAGCAGAAAAGGGAGCAATTCTTTTCCATAGACACGGGGGAGGGTTGGATGGGTTGGGGTGAGATCTGGAGCTGGGTGTTTTGAATTTAGCTTACAAAATGTTGGGTGGGAAGGGGAGGAGGGAGGGAGGGGTATAAGTAGCCACAGTTTTGGGAAGACAACACTGATCGAGCACAAGCGAAAGAGAAGTGTAAATAGGGGGGAACAAGTGGTGCAGGCTTTTTCAATTGGTTAAATGTCGTATATAAAATATATGTGTTGGAACGTATCTGGTCTCAATAATTCTGGGAAGCGTTGGCTAGTTACAGAGGAACTTCGGATATTTGAACCTCATATACTAGGACTCTCCGAAACCCATCTGGGTTATAAAGACAGAACACACTTAAAACAACTTGGTTGTGAGGTACTGATTAGCACGTCACAATCGATTTCTATTCGGGGGTGTCTATTCTAAAATCTAAAAACTGTCAGGCTACTGTACTACATACATTGGCTGACTCTAAGGGGAGATTGGCAATAGCTCAGGTACTGATGTGTGGGCATAAAGTTGTGGTGGTGTGTATATGGCCCCAATATTGACTGTCCTGATATGTTTTCCTATTCATGTACAGAGTTATTGGAATGGGACGGTAATCTGATTCTCATTGGAGATTTGAATTGTATCTTGGATAGAAAACTAGATACTACTAATACTTCAACACAGTCTAGGATGGGCAAGGTTAGTGCGGCTATATTTGAGCTTCTCCACATATTTCAATTAGAAGATGTCTGGCGCAGATTAAATCCTATGGTATATGTTTTATTCACACCCTCATAACACATACTCTAGAATAGACATGATTTTTACTAGCAATAGGATTTTAGAGAGGGCACAAATTGAAGTTTGCCCCAAGATCACTTCGGACCATAATCCGTTGGTGTTGACTTGGAAGCTACAATCGGGGGTTAAAGAGCCAAGGAGAGAGTTTTCCTACCCCAGAAACCTTCTAAATAGCCCAGAGTATGTGGAATTTATGCAAGGTACATTGGTAATAATGAGGGAACAGCGTCAGTAGCAATGGTTTGGGATTGTATGAAAGCGTTTGTTAGAGGGGCGACACTACAATTTATTTAAAAAAAGAATAGACAGGGGCTATCCGTGCAAGAACAGAGTTATAAGACATCTCTAGAGCTAGAGCAAGAGCAAGCTAGGGCTATTGTTTTAAAAGATCCTTGAGAACAGCTGATTTACCCTCAGGTGATAGATGTCAGAGCCAAACTTAAAAGAAGCTTGAGGGACAAAGTAGCAAATAGCTATCATAAGTTTAAAACTAAACAGTATGAGTATGGGGAAAGGGTTGGGCGTATGTTAGCCAATCAAATTGCTGACATGAGGGTTACATCTAGTATCAAATGTATTAAAGGGGCAGACGGATTAGTATACACTAGATCAGAGGATGTACTTGAACAATTTAAGCTACTATGTCAATTTGTACGCCAATCCAACTTGCTTTAATCATCAAGTTGCTATAGGGTTTATAAAGGAGGAGAGCACTATGCCCCTTTTGAACAGCTTTCTTTCCGAGCCTTTGCAAAGGGAAAACGATTTAGAGGAAATAGAGGGCGCTATTAATGCTCCTCCTACTGGTAAGCTGTAGCTGGTGATACAGTCCCACTGAAATTTTACAAGATTTACAAAAATAGGCTCTTACCGGTTTTTCTAGTACTATGTAACAAGATTCTGCCGTGGGGATGTCCCGCCATCTTGGAATCATACCAATATTTTATTGTTCTTAAAAAAGGGAAAACCAGCAGAGGAGCGGAGTTCATATTGGCCGATATCATTAATAAATGCAGATGCAAAAAGTTTCTCTACAATCCTCGCATCTCGTCTAGCCCTGGCTATCCATGTTTTAGTGTTAGAACATCTGCACGGATTTGTCCCCGGTAGGGATACGGCAGCCCACATTAACAAGGCTATTGCTGTGTTCGATGTTTGTGGCCGGGCACAACAGCGTGTTGGGATGCTGATGCTGGATGCCGAGAAGTCTGGGGATAACTGTGGTTAACAATGACAATGCTTCGTCTCGGTCGAGGGTTTATCTCCGCAATTCAGAAATTATACAGCAATCCGCAGCTTCGGTTTAAGTTAGTGGTCTCGCCTCACCATTTTTTGCAGTTCAAAGTGGCACACAACAGGGTTGTCCCCTATCCCCGTTGTTGTTCGCCCTTTATATTGAGCCCTTCGTACAACACTTGTTACGTAATGTAGGGATTCCACCAGTATTTTTTAATGGCGTAGAGCTCAAACTGATGGCATATGCCGATGACATAGCAGTCTTTTCTAGCACACCTGAAGGCTCTATAGTTGAGATCACTTTAGAAGCCCAGCGCTTCGGGTCATTTTCGGGTCAAAACAATGGATGCACAGCGCTTCGGGTCATTTTCAGGTCAAATTGAACTTAGACAAAACCCAAACTATACTGAGTTATAAATCAAATGTGGCCCCAGTGGCTTTCTGGATTACCCAAATAGCAACAATTCCAGGGGTTTGCACTTGTAGTCAGGTGATCACGCTGAATTACGAACCATTGCTAAAGAGGGTTGTCTCAAACAAGTGCAGTTGGCATAGGGTCCCCATCAGTATCGTGGGAAGATGTAATATCGTTAAAATCAATATTTTGCCCAAGTTTTTGTATTTATTTCGGACCATTCCGAACAGGGTGAACCTGTCATTCTTTAAACGCAGGGAAGATGCTGTAGGGAGCTTTATATGGAGCTATTGACGTGCTAGGAGAGCTTTACGTTTTATTAAATTAGCATATAACCAAGGTAGGTTTATGCTCCCAGATTTTAAATTATATTTTTGGGATACTTTTTTTCGTTGAATACAAAGCCTGTTTAACCCGTTAACCGCGGCGGTAATTCCGCCGCGGTGCGGGCGTTTCCGTGCGCGGGTGGGGCCGCGTCGGCCATTGGCCGACGGCAGCACTGGGGAGGTAGTGCTGCCGTCGGCCAATGGCCGACGGCAGCAAGGAAAGGGTTAATGGTCCTAATAGTGGCAGTACCTCGCTATCATATCAAATAGCGAGTGGCCCCGATGCGGGGTTTTTGTTGTACAAAACAATGGATCCCAACTACTACAAAAGGGTGCAATTTAAGATTGTGAGAGCTATCGTTAAGATATGGCAAGATATCTCTAAAGTATATTCCCTTGCATACTGGCATGTATATAGTAGGCTATGGGGGAATCCCGCATTGCCAGAAATATTTCATGATTCTGCCGGTAGCAGGTGGCAAAGGAGAGTTACAGAACAACTCGGCCAACTATATGATAGGCAAGGGTTTTGATCATTTGCCTCACTGAAGGAAGAGCATGGGTTGCCACAGACTACGTTTTTTAAAAATATTTACAAATAAGGGACTATATGCTACACAACTTGGGCCTAGTACAGTTACCACGTCCCTCAGGGATACTCTCTGTACTTTTTCAGACTTGTGGCCTAGGGCTAATTGGCAAAGCCTACAAGAACCTTTCAGATACTGCTAGCGACGAAGGCACTCAAGTTGCAGCAAAGTTAAGTCAGGTTTTCCAAATCAATATGACCAGCAACGAAGTACAGGAATCTTTGGCGACTATAGATGTAGCAGTAGCATTGGTTAATTTGAAGCTACAGCAACATAGGGGAATTTTTAGGCAGTATTATACTCCAGAGGTAATCTCCAAAAGGGCTATGAATCACCCATCTTCATTAAAAGTAAATTGTCCATCCCAATCTAGATTCATAGAGAACAATAATTAGGGAACAGCTGTAGAATGTGATATAACCTATTTTTGGTATGGGGGTCTTTGCATAATAATGGTATAAGCATTAAGATAGTCATAGTGGGATTGGGTGGTGGTCCTGGGCTTGCGGGGGTCATACGGGGGAGCGCCCTCCCAAAATGCGGGGAGGGTTGGATGGGTTGGGGTGAGATCTGGAGCTGGGTGTTTTGAATTTAGCTTACAAAATGTTGGGTGGGAAGGGGAGGAGGGAGGGAGGGGTATAAGTAGCCACAGTTTTGGGAAGACAACACTGATCGAGCACAAGGGAAAGAGAAGTGTAAATAGGGGGAACAAGTGGTGCAGGCTTTTTCAATTGGTTAAATGTCGTATATAAAATATATGTGTTGGAACGTATCTGGTCTCAATAATTCTGGGAAGCGTCGGCTAGTTACAGAGGAACTTCGGATATTTGAACCTCATATACTAGGACTCTCCGAAACCCATCTGGGTTATAAAGACAGAACACACTTAAAACAACTTGGTTATGAGGTACTGATTAGCACGTCACAATCTATTTCTATTCGGGGGTGGCTATTCTAAAATCTAAAAACTGTCAGGCTTTCCAAATCAATATGACCAGCAACGAAGTACAGAAATCTTTGGCGACTATAGATGCAGCAGTAGCATTGCTTAATTTGAAGCTACAGCAACATAGGGGAATTTTTAGGTAGTATTATACTCCAGAGGTAATCTCCAAAAGGGCCCAAAATTGTCCAAAGTGTCAAATGTATGCTTCTGATCTATGCCATATGTTTATTAGGTGGCCTGTGCTGAGTGTATTTTGGTCTAAAGTTAATCATGCTCTTTCAACAGTGGCTGGCCACAGCATCCAAATGACAGAGAAGGAAATTATGCTGAGGGCTATTCAGGACCGAGGTTGTCTTTCTGGCCCATTTGTATCAATTTTAATCATATGTGGGTGATTGTGTATTGCTCAGGTTTGGATTAAAAAAACAGGGCCCAGTATTAATGAATTTTGGTCTTTACTTTGTGAAATATATGAAATGGAAATGGCTCTTTCGAAAGCTAGAGGTCCACACTCATGGAGAAAATTTAAACGGTCGGGCACTCGGTGGGACTAGAACTGTGTGCTTTACATTTTTTACTGGGGCCTACATTTAGTGAGATGTATTTTAGTGTCTACTTAATTTTTGTGCCCCCCTTGTTATCCCTTCTCATTTTTATTTTCTATTTTCATTTTTTTTCTCGCTATTTTTATCTTTTGTTAGAGATTTGTCAATGCAATTTCCTGATGTGACCATCTTCAGTGCATAGATTTGCATCTATAGCTAAATAAAATTAAAACAAAAAATAAAATAAGAAAATAAATACCATGTGTTTAAATTTTGTTGTTTAAGCAATCTCATTGGAGGATACAATTGTAGTCAGCAACAAAGGACTGTCTGCAATCTTAGTCCTATTCCCAAAATACCTGGCTTCCATGTTAGCGTGCACCACTCTCCTGGTCCTGTTAGACCTGACGGCGGCCTTTGACTCTCTCTCTCCATCTATTCTGGTCGCTCGTCATAGGGAGATAAGGGAAGGAGGTCCTGCACTGAGCCTTCTGGCTTTCTTTTCTTAATGAAAGGGAACAGAGAGTGAAGTTGGGCCAGTGCATTGTGGGGTCCCACAGGGCTCTTCACTGAGCCCTACCCTATTTAACATTTATGTGGCCCCACTTGCTAGGGTAGTTAGATCCTTTGGGCTGGAGGTGCTGTCGTATGCTAAAGACACCCAAATTATGGTCTCGCTCACACAGCCCGTGAAGGAATCAGCTCAGAACTTCAGGAACTGCATGAAGGCTGTGTCGCGATGGATAATACAGAACTTCCTGAAACTAAACGGGCAGAAAACAGAGGTGCTGATCTTTGGAGGCTGCCAGAAAATTTGGTCAAATGACGGGTGGCCGCCCTCACTTGGGGACTGTCCACCTCCCCGTCAGTTTGCTAAGAACCTAGGGGTGCTAGAGAGTCCAACGGCAACTGTCCCTTAATGTAGGTAGGGTCCCCAGGCGCCGGTTTGTACTTCTTTTCAATTCTGGGGTTTATAACCCTGGCCCTTGTAGGTTCCTTGAATATCTCCCCAGCATGTTTCAAGACACCCTTCAGCATAGGCAGAGTTTTGACAGTCCTCTCTGAGGTGGAAAAGGTGGCAAACAGAAAATCCACTTCAATAGGGTCAGCATGAAGCTGGACATCATGGGTCTTGGCTGCCCTTTCAATAAGCGCATTAAACGCCGCTGAATCCTCAGTAGGCGATGTTTTTACAGCATACACTTGAGTGTCCGGGGCAGTGTGTGGATCCCCTGGGTCAGCAGCATCTGCCCAGGGTTCATTATGATCTTCTGGATCAGGGTCCACAGGGTAGTTGTACTCCTCATCATCACCTTCCCATGTTTCCACATCCGAATAAGTGGGCGAGACATCCTGGCCATGTGGAGATATATGTTCCACAAGAACGGGTGCAGTAGTAGAATCCTTTTTCTTTTTCAACGGGATTCTATACAACTCCATGGGATGTCCTGGGGTGATCTTTCGTTTATAAACAGAAAGTCTGCCAGTTCCGGCATCGATGAACTGTTCCTGTTGCTCTTCAAGCGAGGGTAGTCGATGCTTTGTGGCCGGTACCACAGTTGTGGGCTTCGGCCCCGTGGACACCTTCTTGGCCGTCTCGACGGCCATTTTAGGGACGAAGGCCTTCGGTACCACTTTCGGCAGCAGCGTGAAGTGGATGAGCGCCGACGTCTTCTGAGGTTTATCGGCAGGCTTTGGAGGTGGAGTATCCTTTGGCCCGACCGTCGAAGCCTTGTCCTTGATTCGCTTCAACGATTCCGACACCTGCTTCGAGAAGGAGGCGGACGGCTGCGTTGACTAGACGGAGCCCTTCGGGCCACCGCCTGGCGAGGACTCGAGGGTTGTACCACTTTTAGCCTTGTCCGGCCGATGCAGAGGCTCGATAACCTTCTGAGCTCTGAGTCCTTTGTCGGTGTCGACGGTCTTCGGCGACGATTTTTTCGGGTCGACGACCTTGACCCGTGCTTTCGGAGCGGCAGTCTTCGACTTGACGCCCTTTAGCGGCCTCTTTGGGTCGATAACAACTTCATGCTTCGTCGGAGCCGATAGTTCCGAGGACTTCGAGCCGACCAAAGCAAGACGTACTTTTGGTTTCGATTTCGCCTCTTGTGCTTTGGGTTGCGTAGACACCAAAGGTTTCTCTTTCGGTTTTGATTTCGCAACTTGCGGCTCCTTAGAAATGTCTGAAGCCGGGCCCGAAGGCGGGGCTGTAGAACCCAGTGGAAGATCTTGGGTAAGGCCATGTGGCGATCCCTCGAGCCTTATGAAGTGTCTCGGCCCCAGTATCAGTTTGTAGGCCTAGCTCTTCGCTTGAGCTATCTTCCATGGCCCCAAAGGCCCCATCGTCGTCTCCTACCTCGTCGACGACGTCTTCCGCATCGAGCATCTCAATATAAGCGTCGTAGCTGGAGTCGATCTCCGATGCGGGATCTGACAGGTTCTCTCGAACCTCCCGCTCTGCTTCTTCATCATCCCCGTCATCGAAGATGTTCACCGGGTCAGGTGCCGTCTGCTGGTCTTCCTTGCGCGCAGCGCGCCAAAGTTGAATCGTCTTCTTGGATCGGAAACGGGAACAAGCCATACAGCTGGCTTCATCGTGATCCGGCGACAGGCACTTGTTGCACACCGGGTGGACATCGATGTGGGGATATTTCGAGTTGCACACGGGACATCTCTTGAACGGGCTCCGTTCCATGATGGTTCGTCGATAAGGCCTCTGGCGTCGACCGGGCCTTCAGTGCCGAAAAGCCACGCAGCTCCTCTGGATGTCCGGCTCGGAAACTGAGCAGGAACAGAACTGGGCACCGATCGCAAGACAATACCGACGGTAAACTAAAGGCCTTTCGGCCAAGCAAAAGTTTTATATCGATTCCGAACTTGAGTGAACCAATATGCATCCGAACCCAATGGCGGAAAAAACAATCTGGGGATGGAGTTGATGCCCATGCGCACTGTAGTCCAGGGGAGGAGCCACCTATCTCGTGATACTTCGAAGACTCTTCCAGGACAACAATGTGCAATCATCCGGACCCAACACTAGGCGGCGATCTATGCACAGATATGAATTCAGCAGCCCACATGCCTCGAACCTAATATATTCCTCCCAAAGGGTTGCAAGCTTCACAGTCTTTCTGCCCCTCGCCTCTGCTGCTGTTTTCATTTACAAAAACAACAGTTGATGGACAGAATGCAGAACAATGTCATGAATTCACCCCAGTAGAGGTTGCGGTAACAACTACTGGAGAAGGAGCAAAGCATCAGGCGGAAGTATCTGGTACTTTGATTAAGCTAACCGCAGGCTCCTTCACAGAGCCAATTGGAAAAGAATCATCTGGGGTGACTGCAGGCCAAATGACCGATAACACTCTCTCGGGTAGTGAAGTCCTCCCTGAAAAACATCTTCTAACAGGTTGTGAGGAACCATCACTTTCTTGAATAATGCAGGCAGTACTGACCCAGAGAACAGAGGCACAAGAGTATTATCAACAATCCAAAGTGGACAGTAAGGAGCTTAAGCAAGCTCTGTTAGAGGGCACATCCAAAGTTACTCAGCTTTCGTCAGAGGTTACAGATTTGCAGGAACGGGTTGCAGCAGTAAAAGAGGCAAACACGTATTCTACAAACCTGGCGAAATAGCAAAGTTCCCAAATCCCACTAATGCAAGCAAAATTAGAAGACCTTGAGAACAGGCAACGTCGTCAGAACGTAGGGGTCTTTGGTATTCCGGAAGGGAAGAAGGGCAGTGATCTAAGAGCATTTATTGTCAGCCTTTCTCAAAAAGCCTTCCCCGACCTAGGAGACTAGGAAATGGACTCACAGATCCAACTTGCATACAGGTTTCCCATGGCTTTAAAACAGGCTAATCAAGATCGTTCCAATTATGTACGGCCAATTCTGGTATTTGGAGGCAATTTTTTGTTTCGCCAGGCAATATACCTGAAGGCCCGTCTAGCTGCACCTGTTAAGGTTGACTCAATGTCAATTTTTGTGCAATCTGATTTATGTAAGCAAACAATGGACAAGCGATTGAAGATGCGCCAACTGATGGATACTCTCAAGAATTTTTGCACACAAGTATTCTTACAAGAGCCGGCCCATCTCAAAGTTATGAAGGACGGCCGTACACATTTTCTTTTTAACGAACATGATGCGCAACAAGCTCTCTCGAAGTGGCAATCTGCTGCCAAGAAGGGACCGAATATCCAATGATCTATTTTGGTTTCTCTGCTGTTTCCCTTCTGCTTTTCCTGCTAGAAGTGCTTGGGGGGCACGGTCCATCCCAATCTAGATTCATAGAGAACAATAATTAGTGAACCGCTGTAGAATGTGATATAACCTATTTTTGGTATGGGGGTCTTTGCATAATAATGGTATAAGCATTAAGATAGTCATAGTGGGATTGGGTGGTGGTCCTGGGCTTGCGGGGGTCATACGGGGGAGCGCCCTCCCAAAATGCGGGGAGGGTTGGATGGGTTGGGGTGAGATCTGGAGCTGGGTGTTTTGAATTTAGCTTACAAAATGTTGGGTGGGGAGGGGAGGAGGGAGGGAGGGGTATAAGTAGCCACAGTTTTGGGAAGACAACACTGATCGAGCACAAGGGAAAGAGAAGTGTAAATAGGGGGAACAAGTGGTGCAGGCTTTTTCAATTGGTTAAATGTCGTATATAAAATATATGTGTTGGAACGTATCTGGTCTCAATAATTCTGGGAAGCGTCGGCTAGTTACAGAGGAACTTCGGATATTTGAACCTCATATACTAGGACTCTCCGAAACCCATCTGGGTTATAAAGACAGAACACACTTAAAACAACTTGGTTATGAGGTACTGATTAGCACGTCACAATCTATTTCTATTCGGGGGTGGCTATTCTAAAATCTAAAAACTGTCAGGCTTTCCAAATCAATATGACCAGCAACGAAGTACAGAAATCTTTGGCGACTATAGATGCAGCAGTAGCATTGGTTAATTTGAAGCTACAGCAACATAGGGGAATTTTTAGGTAGTATTATACTCCAGAGGTAATCTCCAAAAGGGCCCAAAATTGTCCAAAGTGTCAAATGTATGCTTCTGATCTATGCCATATGTTCATTAGGTGCCCTGTGCTGAGTGTATTTTGGTCTAAAGTTAATCATGCTCTTTCAACAGTGGCTGGCCACAGCATCCAAATGACAGAGAAGGAAATTATGCTGAGGGCTATTCAGGACCGAGGTTGTCTCTCGGGCCCATTTGTATCAATTTTAATCATATGTGGGTGATTGTGTATTGCTCAGGTTTGGATTAAAAAAACAGGACCCAGTATTAATGAATTTTGGTCTTTACTTTGTGAAATATATGAAATGGAAATGGCTCTTTCGAAAGCTAGAGATCCACTCTCATGGAGAAAATTTAAACGGATATGGTCGGGCACTCAGTGGGACTAGAACTGTGTGCTTTACATTTTTTACTGGGGCCTACATTTAGTGAGCTGTATTTGAGTGTCTACTTAATTGTTGTGCCCCCCTTGTTATCCCTTCTCATTTTTATTTTCTATTTTCAATTTTTTTCTCGCTATTTTTATCTTTTGTTAGAGATTTGTCAATGCAATTTCCTGGTGTGACCGTCTTCAGTGTATAGATTTGCATCTATAGCTAAATAAAATTAAAACAAAAAATAAAATAAGAAAATAAATACCATGTGTTTAAATGTTGTTGTTTAAGCAATCTCATTGGAGGATACAATTAGAGTCAGCAACAAAGGACTGTCTGCAATCTTAATCCTATTCCCAAAATACCTGGTTTCCATGTTAGCGTGCACCACTCTCCTGGTCCTGTTAGACCTGACGGCGGCCTTTGACACTCTCTCTCCATCTATTCTGGTTGCTCGTCATAGGGAGATAAGGGTTGGAGGTCCTGCACTGAGCCTTCTGGCTTCCTGTCTTAATGAAAGGGAACAGAGAGTGAAGTTGGGCCAGTTTTTATCTTCCCCGAAGCACGTGCCTTGTGGGGTTCCACAGGGCTCTTCACTGAGCCCTACCCTATTCAACATTTATGTGGCCCCACTTGCTAGGGTAGTTAGATCCTTTGGGCTGGAGGTGGTGTTGTATGCTGAAGACAACAAAATTATGGTCTCTCTCACACAGCCCGTGAAGGAATCTGCTCAGAACTTCAGGAACTGCATGAAGGCTGTGTCCCTATGGATGATACAGAACTTCCTGAAACTAAACGGGTAGAAAACGGAGGTGCTGATCTTTGGAGGCTGCCAGGAAATTTGGTCAAATGACTGGTGGCCGCCCTCACTTGGGGACTGTCCGCCTCCCCGTCAGTTTGCTAAGAACCTAGGGGTGCTAATGGACACTTCACTTTCCTTTGACCGTCAGGTCAGCAAGACTGTCTCTACCTGCTGCGGTATCATTAGGATTCTCAGAAGGATGGCCCACTATCTTTCCCCCGAGGCCCGGAAACAGGTCACCGTGGCATTAGTCTCCTCAAGGCTGGACTATTGCAACGCCCTTTATGTGGGCATAAACAAGAGACTTATCCATTGTTTGCAAATGGTCCAGAATGCGGTGGCGAAGATGGTTCTTAATCTCCCCAGACTTGCCTCAGCTTTGTCAGCCCAGAGAAGCCTACATTGGCTTCCTATTCAGTCCAGGATCTCGTTTAAGATTCTCTGTCTTGCCCTTGGGGCCCTTAACGGTATAGGCCCTGAGGGGATCAGGTCTTTGGTTCACCCTTACTTACCTAGTCAATCCCTTCGCTCCTTCAACAAAAATCTACTTGAAGTGACAAGGTTCGTATGAGTGAAATGGGGAGGCAGAGCATTTTCCTCGGTTGTACCTAGGCTATGGAACTCTCTCCCCTCCGAACTCCTAGGGCAACCGTCGCCTGCTCTCTTCCGCAAGGCCTTATAAACCTGGCTCTTTTCTGAAGTCAATCGGTAATATTCTGCTTCGGTTGTTTACATCTCATTTTGACCTGTCCTGGCGCCTTGATGCCCTTGGGCTAAGTTGTGCGATAAAAGATTCCCTTCATTCATTCATTCATTCACCTTGCAAATGAAAATTTTCAGCATTTTGTCTCACATAGACCGAAAAATGTATTTGCTTTCACTGACATGCTGGCAATCCATGCAGTCCCTCGTGAAATAACTAATATATTCCTCCCAAAGGGGTGCAAGCTTCACAGTCTTTCTGCCACTCGCCTCTGCTGCTGTTTTTATTTACAAAAACAACAGTTGATGGACAGAATGCAGAACTATGTCATGCATTCACCCCAGTACAGACATCTGGGCCTAAATCCATTGTTTTGTTGCTCACCATGACATTCCAGTTTGAACCCAGCCATATGCAAATCAGTCTTGACCCTGTGCCCCATGAGAATAGTCTAGCCCGAACTGCCAAGCCTGGTCCTCCCTGGACTGGAAACAAGCATCCTAGGACCTGTTTTGGGCTTTCAGCCCTCATCAGCCAGGATAGCATGACTCCAGTGGTATGGAGAGCACGGGACTCACGTCTGAGCATACACGTCCCACTTGGGGAGACAAATGCAAAAACAACAGTTGATGGACAGAATGCAGAACAATGGCATACATTCACGCCTGTACAGAGATCTGGGCCTAAATCCATTGGTTTTTTTCTCACCATGCCATTCCAGTTTGAACCAAGCCGTATGCAAATCAGAATTGACCCTGTGCCCCATGGGAACAGTCCAGCCCGAACTGCCAAGCCAGGTCCTCCCTGGACTGGAAACAAGCATCCTAGGACCGGTTTCGGGCTTTCAGCCCTCATCAGCCAGGATAGCTTGACTCCAGTGGCATGGAGAGCACGGGACGCACGTCTGAGCATACCCGTCCCACTCGCGGTGACAAATGCAAAAACAACAGTTGATGGACAGAATGCAGAACAATGTCATACATTCACCCTAATACAGAGATTTGAGCCTAAATCCATTGTTTTATTGCTCACCATGTCATTCCAATTTTAACCCAGCCATATGCAAATCAATCTTAACCCTGTTCCCCATGGGAACAGTCCAACCCGAACTGCCAAGCCCATGAGGCACAGGGTGAAGACCGTTCCCATGAGGCACTGGGTCAAGACTGTTCCCATGAGGCACAGGGTCAAGACTGATTTGCATATGGCCATGTCCGAACTGGGGTGGCGTGGTGAGCAAAATAACGATGGATTAAACCCAGATCTGTGACTGGTGGTGAATGTTTTGCCAATGTGCAACATTCTGTCCATCATCGTGTGTGTTTTGCTGTTCGCCCTATGTGGGAAGGGTATGCCCAGACGTGGGTCCCATGCTCACTACGCCACTGGAGTCAAGCTATCCTAGCTGATGACGGCTGAGAGCCAGAAACCGGTCCTAGGATGCTTGATTTCATTCCAGGTAAGCCATGGCTCGGTAGTTCGGCTGGACTGTTCCCATAAGGCACAGGGTAAAGACTGATTTGCATATGGCCATGTCTGAACTGGGGTGGCATGGTGAGCAAAATAACGATCGATTAAACCCAGATCTGTGACTGGGGGTGAATGTTTTGCCAATGTGAAACATTCCGTCCATCATCTTGTGTGTTTTGCTGTTCGCCCTGTGTGGGAAGGGTATGCCCAGACGCGGGTCCCATGCTCACTACGCCACTGAAGTCAAGCTATCCTGGCTGATGACGGCTGATAGCCAGAAACTGGTACTAAAATGCATGATTTCGGCCTTGGAAGACATGGCTTGGCAGTTCGGGCTGGACTGTTCCTAGGAGGCACAGGGTCAAGACTGATATGCATATGGTCATGTCTGAACTGGGGTGGCGTGGTAAGCAAAATAACGATGGATTAAACCCAGATCTGTGACTGGGGGTGAATGTTTTGCCAATGTGCAACAGTCCGTCCATCATCTTGTGTGTTTTGCTGTTCGCCCTATGTGGGAAGGGTATGTCCAGACGTGGTTCCCATGCTCACTACGCCACGGGAGTCAAGCTATCCTGGCTGATGACAGCTGATAGCCAGAAACCGGTCCTAGGATGCTTGATTTCGGTCCAGGGAAGACATGGCCTGGCAGTTTGGGCTGGACTGTTCCCATGAAGAAATGGGTCAAGACTGATTTGCATATGGTCATGTCTGAACTGGGGTGGCGTGGTGAGCAAAATAACGATGGATTAAACCCACATCTGTGACTGGGGGGTGAATGTTTTGCCATCATTATGTGTGTTTTGCTGTTCGCCCTATGTGGGAAAGGTATGCCCAGACATGGGTCCCAGCCTCACTGCGCCAATGGAGTCAAACTATCCTGGCTGATGACGGCTGATAGCCAGAAACCGGTCCAAGGATGCTTGATTTCGGTCCAGGGAAGACATGGCTTGGCAGTTCGGGCTGGACTGTTTCCATGAGGCACAGGGTCAAGTCTGATTTGCATATAGCCATGTCTGAAGTGGTGTGGCATCGTGAGCAAAATAACGATTGATTAAACCCAGACCTGTGACTGGGGGTGAATGTTTTGCCAATGTGCAACATTCTGCCCATCATCTTGTGTGTTTTGCTGTTCGCCCTATGTGGGAAGGATATGCCCAGATGTGGGTCCCATGCTCACTATGCCACTGGAGTCAAGCTATCCTGGCTGATGACAGCTGATAGCCAGAAACCAGTCCAAGAATGCTTGATTTCGGTCCAGGGAAGACATGGCATGGCAGTTTGGGCTGGACTGTTCCCATGAGGCACAGGGTCATGACTGATTTGCATATGGCCATGTTTGAACTGGGGTGGTGTGGTGAGCAAAATAACCATGGATTAAACCCAGATCTGTGACTGGGGGTGAATGTTTTGCCAATGTGCAACATTCCGTCCATCATCTTGTGTGTTTTGCTGTTCGCCCTATATGGGAAGGGTATGCCCAGACGTGGGTCCCATGCTCACTACACCACTGGAGTCAAGCTATCCTGGCTGATGACGGCTGATAACCAGAAACCGGTCCTAGGATGCTTGATTTCGGTCCAGGGAAGACATGGCTCGGTAGTTTGGTCTGGACTGTTCCTATGAGGCACAGGGTCAAGACTGATTTGCATACGGCCATGTCTGAACTGGGGTGGCGTGGTGAGCAAAATAATGATGGATTAAACCCAGATCTGTGACTCAGGGTGAATGTTTTGCCAATGAGCAACATTCCGTCTATCATCTTGTGTGTTTTGCTGTTTTCATTTAAGCATAACCCCGTAGGTTATAGTCTGTATGACTGCCACATTAATATGATGATCGACGACCTTCATGTTCGACATAGTAATGCATCCGAGCCTACATTTACATTTTTGCCAGAACCACTGAAGCTGTACTGCATGGATTGCCGGCGTGTCAGTGAAAGAAAATACTTAAGTTTTTCTGTCTAAGTCAGACAGGATGTAAAAAATGTTCATGTTCATTATGGGCCTCCGCAGCTGGAGTGCAATGCAACTATCAAACACGCCTCTGGAGACATGAGACCAGAGCCTGTAACCCATCCAGGCATCCTGTGCGGTGGCTCATCACCCGCTGAGAGCCCCAGCACACAGAGAAGGAAGGTTCCACTGCATTATCCAGCTGTAGGTGTTTGGTCAGCATCCATGACCATGCAGACACCTTGAGCAGGGGCCTGTGTCCCACTCTGAATCCTTCCAGCTTATGGCAGAATATCATTAGCTAAAATATCGTCTATCAGCAAGTTTATTTACTAAATGTCATGTGTGAAAATAATGTCTCATTGTGCTTAAATCTTCTACTATTAACTTCAGTGGGGTGATATACTTGTGTCAGATGATATCTTAGTTATGATATTTTGGTACCAGACTGCCTCTGTCCCCATCCTCAGCTCCTGTCCGCCTTCCCCCTAGGAATTTATGGAAATATTTTTTCTTTGCATTGTTCTTTAGTTTCCTCTGTATTTATAAAATGCCTGTATTGAATTGAAGTGGGTATGGTGGTGCTTTGCTGCCGTGTGTCTAGGTTTGCCCTATAGAAATGCTTATACATACAAATATGCACAGCAGCACTTCTGTCAAAGGGATGAAAAGACACAGAAAACCCTTCAGCTCACTAACATTAAAGGTCCAACATCGTTCTAAGTCTTACTAACAAAGTTGTTGGCAGGAAACGTAGTGGAGAATTCTTTTGTTTATTAAAGGGGCCAAGAGGAGTGAACATACCTGTACCTTGCGGCTCACAGTGCCTTCTGTTACCGCCTCTTTCTCCAGAGCGTTTTCCAGACCAACTGACTCCTTTGCAGGAAGTTCACCGTTTGTTTTTTCAAAAAAGCGCGGGCGATAGTTTGTGACTATCATTTTATAGGGCACGTTCTTTAGATGACGTACTTGAGAGGTGGCTTCAAAGTCACCACGGCCTTTTGTGGGGCGAAGATAAAATGTATTCTGCAGATGTTGTTGCATGAACCTTCCATCAGCTGTCAACGCCTTCCGGAGGTCCTGGTTGGGATGCCCACATACAGCTAAGCACTCATTCTTACTTCTCAGGTGCTCACATTCCAGAATTATCCGAGAGGCTCTCTTCTTCTTTGTTTCACCATTGGGTTTAACAAAGAAGACCTTCGCGTCACATCTTGAAACAATGTCTTCCATCCTTTGCTGCCCTTTAATGAATGTGATTATCACAAGCTCATCCTCTGGGATCAAGCCGCAAGGCATGTTGGACTTCACCATGGCTTGAAGTTTGGTGCTGGCATGAAGGAGGAGCCCCTTGTTTTTCGACTTCTCTAATTCAGTTTGGAAGTATTCTGAATTTTTGATGACAGTGATTAGAGGTATGTTATACGCTCCATCAACTGATATTGTATTTTCTTTGTTCTTTATTTGAAACTTGAAACTTCTTTCTTTTTGTTGGGGCTCTGTTGTCTTCTTCCCCATGCCAAGTTCAGGAGATAGTGATACAGGCACCTCTGGTGATTTTTCCAGCTTCACGTTCTGTAATGAGAGAGAGTAAACCATGAGTATGTTGGAATGGGAGAATACGATGTCAATGTGTACCGTAATGTGTGCAGGCCCGATAACGGCAATACCAATAAAGGCAATGTCAATGTATGCCATAACCGATGCCTGCACTGCAATGACCATATCTGTAAAATCATTGTCAATGAAGGCAATGAACTATGTCCGTACAACAATTACGACATCAGTAGAAACAATGACAATGTATGTCATATTCCATATCTGCATGGCAATACCAATACCAGTGGAGATTAAGTCAATGTTCGTCCTGTTTTAGATACACAGAAAAATGTCAAAACCATTAAAGACTAAATCAGTGTGCACTATGTCAACTGAACACAATATATTGAGGGAGTCAGTACAAATAATATCAACAGCTGCTACATTATTCGTAAGAGTCATATCATTGCTGTCAGATTCATCCATTGTGACCTCCCCAACAACCCAAGTCAGAAATACATGGATAGACAGACCGTGCCATCCCAACCAATGGTTATTGAGTGACAAGTCACAGGTGTGGCCTTGCTTAGCCCGGAGACAAATGTGCCCACAGGGAAACCCTGATCAATCCCACAGATAATCAGCTACCCCACAACAGGTCAGAGGAAATTAGCCCCAATAAAACCCGTTTGGTCAGAGACATGCGTTCCCCCACAAAAAATACCACAAAGCTGGATACCACATGGAGATAAGCCAGTCAGGTTTACTACCAAGCTGGGGCAACCTATGGTGGCCATCAGAGATGAGCGAGCCCCCAAAACCGGTGGTAAAGTCTAAGAACCTGGGGGCGTGGTTGGATCACAAACTCTCTCTCATCCAACACACGAATGCAACGGTTTCAGCCAGTCATTTCTTAATTTAAAAAGTAAGGAAGATCCTTCCCTACCTTCCGGTAGACACAAAAAAAACGGTAGTGACATTCTTAATCCAGTCAAAACTTGACTACTGTAATGGACTCCTGGGAAATGTACAGAAACAATGTTTGAAAAAACTGCAAAGTGTACAAAATTCAGCGGCACGGCTACTATCTAACATCCCTAGGTACAACTCGATCACTGCTGAAATTCGTAAACTGCATTGGCTCCCGGTGAGCAATGGATTAAATTCAAGGCTCTCTCGCTAGCCTACAAGGCCCTGAGCCAAAAAGGCCCGGTCTTTCTGCAGAATCTGTTCACCTGGTACGAGCCTACCAGACATCTTCGTTCCTCCGGTACTAAACTTCTGCGGGTGCCAAAAATCTGCACCTTACAATGGGGCGGCCGCAGCTTCCACTTCTATACCACCAAGCTCTGGAATTCTCTCACATTTGAGATTAGGAGCGCCCCTACTCTCACCGCCTTTAGGAAAGGCCTGAAAACCTGGCTGTTACAGAACTAGATGTAAGTGCAGACCCCCGCTGTCCAAAGCGCCAAGACACCTCAGGGTATACATGCGCTTTATAAATCAATATAACATAACATAACATGCACACCACACATAGTGATCACACCCCCTCCCCCCCCATACCAGACATCTGGACAAATACATAGTGGTCCACCATAGCTCTCATCAAGGTCGAGAGCTATCTGTGTCCTTCAGATGACCAAAAGTTGATATTTATGTCTGAGATGCCTTATCAAGAATGTAAAATAATTTTTATTGTACCCCATGAGATATATGAATTGTCAGCCGAAACTTTGTACACTGAGAGACTTTCTTCACTCGCACTCTGTTGACTCTCCCCCGGCCGCTGCATTTAATTAAACCAACTTGTTTTTCTTTTGCCAAAGGTATCTTGTCTTTTCATTTATTTAAGGTGAATTCATATTAGAGTAACAAGTACACATGCGCATGTTATGTTGTATGCATGTGCACAGGCATCCAGTGAAAATCTGGTTGAACTCTCTCTGCAAAGTTGCAGAACCCAGAGAGAGAGAAAAACACGCTGAAGCCTTGCTTTTGTTCTTAAAATATGTTACTCTAGAGAAAGGTCAAGAAATAATAGCACAAAGAGATGTGAACCCTAATATCGACCAATGTTAGATGTGGGGGGCTCTGGTTGGCACAGGTAGGTACTTGTCACAAGCAGGGATCCTCCCCTCTAGTCAGGACAAGAGGATTACACTCCTAAAATAACCCCTGCTCACCCTCTAGGTAGCATGGCGAGAGCAGCCAAGGCTTTACTTCAGAGGCGTTGTGAGTTAACCCCTTCGATGCTGGTGACGGAGCGGTTCCGTCATCAGCATCGATTGGGCTGTGCTGATGACGGAACCAATCGGTCATCATCACAGCCCTCGGGGGGAGCGCTGGCGCTTCCCCCCCTGGAGCACCGATCATGTTGCCAGTAGTGGGGGTGGCAGCAGAAGACTTTCCGCTGCCCCCCCCCGCACCCTCCCCGCACTTCCTGGTGACGTCAGCGCGCTATTGCGCGCGCCGACGTCATCAGGAAGTACTAGACGCGCTTGAAGCCATTTGCTTCCAGCGCGTCGAGCAGGTAGGTGTGTTTCCAGCTCTCCGGTGGTGCGGGGGGCCGTTTCTCGGTGCCTTGAGGCATCAGGGGGGAGGAAACACTGTTTCCTCTCCCCTGATGTCCCAATGCAGGGCATTCCTGGTTCAGGATTGCGCACAGCGTCGCGATCCTGCACCAGGAATGCCCCACTAGACACCAGGGATGTTTTTTTTGGAAAAGGAAGCGACCCCTTGGGCAAGGGTCGCTTCCAGGGGCCTAATAATTTGAAACAGACTTTTCTGCCCCCCTGGGGGCAGATCGCCCGATTTAGCACGTGATCTGGACCCAGGGGGGAGGGGGGGGGGGGGCAGAAAAGCCCACTGGACACCAGGGATTATGTTTTTTGATGAAAGGAAGCGACCCCTTGGGCAAGGGTCGCTTCCAGGGGCATAAAAATTCAGTATAGACTTTTCTGCCCCCCGCCCCCCCCCCGGGGCAGATCGCCCGTGTTAGCGCGTGATCTGGACCCAGGGGGGCAGAAAAGCCAGTTTTTTAGGGGAATCTGGACCCAGGGGGGGTGAGGGGGGGGAAGCCCACAAGACACGAGGGATTGTGTTTATATTAGCAAAGGAAGCGACCCCTTGGGCAAGGGTCGCTTCCAGGGGCATAAAAATTTAGTATAGACTTTCCTGCCCCCCCTGGGGGCAGATCGCCCGTGTTAGCGCGTGATCTGGACCTGGGGGGGCGGGGGGCAGAAAAGGCCACTAGACACAAGGGATTATATTATATTTGTAAAGGAAGCGACCCCTTGGGCAAGGGTCACTTCCAGGGGGCAATATAAATATTGTAGACTGTTCTGCCCCTCCCTAGGGGCAGATCGGCTGTTTTTTTTTAGCGTTTCTGGACCCAGGGGGGGATAGAAAAGCCCACTAGACTCCAGGGATTGTTTTTTTTATAGGGAGCGACCCCTTGGCCAAGGGTTGTTTTCTTGGGCCCATTTGTTTTCAAAAGTATGTTCTGCCGTGTCTTTATTTGGCCTCTCTGCCCTCCGTAGGGTTGCTTCCAGGGGGCCCACGTTTATAATGATTTATATTCTGCCCCCCATGGGGACAGACACCCCATTTGTGACATACCCTGTGATATAGCCTGTTGTAATGTGTGTTGTTTTTGTTTCTTCTAATGTGTATTGTTTTATTTTCTCTTTAGATTGTTGCAGTGTGGGGTTCCGTTACTGGTGGTTCGGTTGTTCTGCTGTTTCTGTAGTTGCATGTGTTTGGTAAGAGACCTTTTTTTGTGCAATTGTAATGTAATTGTTTATTTTGCAAAGTGTGTAGTAATACGAGTATGTTTGGTTTCTGTTTTTTGTGATTGTAAAACATGTTTTGCATTTGTTTTTGATGTGTACTTCTGTAGATGTAAGTTTTTTTTTCTTCTTTCTAGTGGGATATCGTTGCCTATTTGCTGTGTCTTTGCAGAGTAGGTGCTGGTGAGTGTAGTTGTCTCTTGTAAGTGAATTGTATATGTTTTCTAAATATAGATATTTGTGATAAAGGCTTACATTTTTTTACTTACTTTACACAGTGTTGGGGTTGTTGAGTTGTTTGTGCAGACTCCTTTATTTGTAAGGATAATGGCTAGCCGCCGGATTACTGCTCAGCAAGTTGTTGGAATGCTTTTTGATTCTTCCTCTGACCATGGTCCAGAGACTGACTCTGATTCTGCGCTAGAGGTGGGAGGTGAAGATTCAGGTAGTGAGTTTTCTCTACACATGGCTTCATTTGATGATGAAGACACTCTGAGTGCTGATGAAGCTACTTTTGGTGTGGATGAAGTGCCTGTGGTTGCGGAGGACATTGCTGTGCCAATAGTGGGGCAAGAGACATCTGGGCTGCAGCCTGGGGCTACTAGACTTCCAGTTGGTGTAGTGAGACAAGAGGCAGCTGGGCGGCAGCCTGCGGCTGCAAGACTTGACGTTGAAAGTTCTGACCTTTGGGTTGCACCAGGCATGGTGCAGCCGGCATTGCCTGAATTTACTGGTGTTCCAGGGTGTAGGGTGAACACTGAAAACTTTTTGCATATTGATTTTTTCAAGTTGTTAATGGATGATGTGTTTTTGGCAGAGATTGTAGAGCAGACTAATTTGTATGCTGAAATTTTTTGAGGGTGAACAGTGCCAGCCTTAAGCCCCACGCTAGAGCTACCCGGTGGACTCCCACAAATTTGGAGGAGATGAAAAAGTTTTTGGGTTTAACTTTTTTGATGGGCTTGCTAAGGAAACCATCAATGGCTTCATATTGGTCTACTAGTCCCTTGATGGCAACAGCTATATTTCTGAGTCGTGCTAGGTATTTGCTTCTGCTTCGGATGATGCATTTTGTTGACAATAGTTCTGCTTTGGCGCGAGATCACCCTGATTGTGACCGTCTTTTCAAGATTCGGCCTGTCATTGATCATTTCGTTGATCGATTTCCTGAGATCTTTTATCCTGGGAAAGAAATTGCAGTGGATGAGTCTTTGGTGTTGTTCAAGGGCCGCTTGGTTTTTCGGCAATACATTCCAAGTAAGAGGGCACGCTATGGAATTAAGCTTTATATGCTGTGTGACAGTCAAACTGGATATGTCTCTAATTTCAGGGTGTACACTGGTAAAGAATCCAGGATTAACCCCCCTGGTGTCCGTCGACTTTTGGAGTGACTGAGAAAATTGTGTGGGAACTTGGTCGTGGATTTTTTAACAAAGGCCATCATTTGTATGTCGATAACTTCTACACTGGTGTGCGGTTGTTCAGGGAATTGGGCAAAGTGGACACTGTTGCTTGTGGAACAATCCGCTCAAACCGTAAAGGTTTCCCAAAAGAACTTGTTTGTCAAAAGCTTGCTCGTGGACAGTGCAGTGCATTGCGTTGTGAGGAGCTTCTAGCTGTGAAGTTTTCAGACAGGAGAGATGTCTACATGTTGACTTCCATACATGACGAAAGCACTAAAGCGGTGACTGTTTGGGGTCAGGTTGCAGAAGCGTGCAAATCTGTGTGCATAATGGACTATAATAAGTACATGGGCGGTGTTGACAGAATAGATCAGAGGTTGGAACCGTATGCTGCTCTTTGTAAGGCTTACATTTGGTACAAGAAGTTGGCTATCCATCTTTTCCACTTGGCAACCTTTAATGCTTTTGTTGTGTTCCAGAAATCTTGTCCCCAGTCAAAGATGACTTTTGTAAAGTTTCAGGAGTCTGTAATAGGCAGCCTTCTTTTAATGGAACAGGCAAGTGTTCCTAGAGTTGGAGTGGTGGAGGATGTTGCCAGATTGAAAGATCGCCACTTTCCTGATCAAATTCCTCCTACAACCTCAAAAGACTATTCCCAGTCGGAGATGTAGAGTCTGTTGGCGAAGAGGTTTGTGGAAGGAGGTTCGTATGTACTGGCCCGACTGCCCTTCAAACCCCGGGCTTGTTTTAGATTGTACCACATGCAAAATAATTTTTGGGAGCATCCATGAGTGGTAAAGTGAACTGGTTGGTCTTTATTCTTTAAAACTTATTGTTCAGTTTCAAAGCAGGCATTTGTGTAGTCTTTTTAGATTTAGTTGTTGTGTTAGTAGATTTGTATCAATTTGCAATTTGTTTTTGTTTTTCTTTTATTTTCAAAAAAAACTAAAGCATGATGTTGGTTTGTGTGTAGTGTCCATTGTCTGACGGTGTGCATGGTTTGGCGCTTGGCTGGCGGTGTCTGTGGACTGGTGCTTGTCTGGCGGTGTCTGTGGACTGGTGCTTGGCTGGCGGTGTGCGTGGTCTGTAGGCCTGGGCGAAGCACTACGCTACGCTCGCAGAGTTTGCGAAGTTTTTGCAAATTCGCACTACGCGAGCTGCACGTAGCACAGTGCGAACACGCGTAGTGCAGCGTAGCGTAGTGCAGAGCTCATTTTTTGCTTGTTTGCGGTCCTAAACGTCATGTTCGCGACCGCGAGCAAGCAAAATGACATCCCGGCGAGATTCTCAACGCGGGGAGGTAAGGTTTCTCATTGTGAGTGATTGCGCATGCTCGCGACCGCTCTCAATGAGAAACTACCAGTTCGCGTTGAGAAAGATGCAGCTCGAGTAATAATCTACTCGAGCAGAAGAAAACTACAGCTCGCACTGTGCAAGATGCCGTTTTCAATGATTGCACAGTGCCGGATGCTTGTCCGCACTGTGCAATCATTGAAAACACTTCTTGCACAGTGCGAACAAGCTACTACGCAGCTCGCGTAGTGCTACGTGAAGTTCGCGTAGTGCGAAGTGCACTTCGCGTAGCTTCGCGTTGCGCTACTTCGCGAACTATGCCCACCCTTAGTGGTCTGTTATTTGGTTGGCGGTGTGCGTGGTCTTGCGCTTGCCTGGTGGTGTGTTGGGATTGGTGCTTGGCTGGTGGTGTGCCTGGGCTGGAGCTTGGCTGGCGGTGTGTGTGGAGTGGCGCTTGCCTGGTGGTCGGTGTGGACTGGTGTTTGGCTGGTGGTGTGTGTCGTCTGGTGTTTGGTTGGCGGTGTGCATGGTCTTGCGCTTGCCTGTTGGTGTGTTTGGATTGGTGCTTGGCTGGTGGTGTGCCTGGACTGGTGCTTGGCTGTCTATTTGTGTGGAGTGGAGCTGTCCTGGTGGTGTGTGTAGACAGGTGCTTGCCTGGCGGTGTGCGTGGTCTGGTGTTTGGTTGGTAGTGTGCGTGCTCTTGCCTGGTGTGTTTGGATTGGTGCTTGGCTGGTGGTGTGCGTGAAGTGGCGCTTGGCTGGTGGTGTGCGTTTAGTGGCGCTTGGCTGGTGGTGTGCGTGGAGTCCTCGTTATGGTTAAGTCCCCTATTTATTACAAGGAAAAAACGGAAAATTGAGAGTGTGCATTGACTTAAGGAGTTTAAACAAAGTAATTTGGGTGGACTCACACCCTTTACCTAGGATTGATGACATCATCAGTACATTTCCAGGTGCTAGTGTTTTTTCTAAAATCGACCTAGCATCTGTGTATCATCAAGTTGTAGTTGATGAAACATCAAGACATCTCACTGCGTTTGTATCACCCATGGGCTCATTCCAATTTAAACGTATGCCTTTTGGACTCTCATCTGTGGCATCTGTCTTCCAAAGTGTTTTGGAGAAGGTTTTGGAAGGAGTCAATGGGGTGGTTTCATACCAAGATGATATTTTAGTTGCAGGAGACAATCAATGTATTCATGACAAACAAATGATTGATGTATTAGAGAGATTGGAAAATGTTGGCGTTGTTGCAAACCGTGAAAAGTGTGATTTTGCAAAGGATTCAATCGAATATCTAGGTCATGTGATCTCAAAACAAGGAGTTGAACCAAAACCAGGTTTAATTGATGCTATATCTAAGGCTCACATCACTAAAACTAAAGAGAATGTCGCTTTGTTTTTAGGACTCTGCGAATTCTACTCAGAGTGTATTCAAATTTTTCTGCAAAGACAGTGACGTTAAGAGAGTTGATGAAGAAAGACAAAAAATTTCTTTGGAAAAAAAATTGTCAGGGGGAATTTGATTGGTTAAAAAGAGAAATCATGTCTGCCGGTTTTCTTGCACCCTTTGATCTATCCAAGGAGTGTATTATTACCGTGGATGCGAGTAATGAGGGTCTTGGTGCTACAATTGCTCAAATAAAAGGAAAAATGAAGCAACCATTGGGTTTGCTTCGAGGGCTTTAAGAGCAAATGAGGAAAAAAAATCAGTTATTGAAAAGGAACTGTTGAGTTGTTGTTGGGCCGTTAAAAGGTTTAAGTGCTTCATTTGGGGGAGAAGGTTTGTGCTAAAGACTGTCCACAAACCCCTAGTCAGCATTTTGAGTGGAACCAACATAAAAGATCATACCCCAAGAATTGCACGTTTGAGTTCAAAATTGTTACAGTATAATTTCACCATTGAGTACATACCGGGTGGTAAGAATATAAGGGCTGATTACTTGTCTCGCTCTCCCATCAGTTCCACAGATTATCAAGAAAATATCGAAGAAAATGATGAGGAATGTTTGATTGCAAGTGTTCATATTTGCCATGATACAACTTTCAGTGAACAAGAATGGTTTACATAATCCTCTAAAGATAGGGAGTTGGAAGATGTGAGAGAGTATGTCATGTCTGGTTGGCCTAAAGAAAAAACACGTCCTCAAAATCTTCAACCTTATTTCAAGATAGCTGATGAGTTGTCTATTGAAGGTAAAGGGATGTTGGCACGTGGAAACAGATTCATTCCATCTGTTTCATTGAGAGAGAGAATTATCATGTACGGTCATGAGGGACATTTGGGTCAAACTATAACTAGGAGAAAAATTAGGGATAGTTATTGGTGGCCTGCAATGGATTCTGCTATTGTTGCAAGTGTGAGTAATTGCGTAGTTTGTGCAACAAGTGACAAGGGAAGAGTAGTCAAGGTCCATTCTCATGATACTCCTTTAGTCAAGGTCCATACTCATGATACTCCTCACGATTCCAGTATTTCAGCCAAGACATCTTTACATACTGTTCCTCCTGCTGTTTCCTCTCCTGATATACACGTTGCAGAACCATATCCTTTATCTGAACGTAGAACCGGTAGACGCAATATAGTCAGACCCTTAAGGTATCGTGATTAATGTCTCCAGTTAAATGCTTCCTTTTTCTTTAGGTTTTTATGTTATGTAATGTTTCATTTTTATTATATTTATATTTGTTTAGGTTACTTATTCTTGTGTAAAGAAGGGAGATGTTGTGGTGATCTGGTTGCATTGCATCATCACCTCTTGTCATTTGAATCGTGAATGTATTATGTAATTCCTGTGTTAAGAATTCTGGAGAGACAGTTACTTGTGGACTGCTACAGCTGTGTTCAATAAAGCTTGATCCTGAAGTATCCTTGTCTTATGAATATATATTTCATTACACATACGCTCCCCAGGAGGTGGAGCCAGCATTGTGGAAGGCAAGTACAGTCTTGGAGCACTTTGTTGACAGGACTCCTTCCCTTCTTTCGGTGGGCAGGGCAGAGACATCAGCCGCTTCCCAGGAGGTGGAGCCAGCATTGTGGAAAGCAGGCACAGCCCTATTCAGAGTCCAGGTACACACCTCCCCCCCTCCCCCGTCCCCCTCCCCCCATCTAGATGCAGATCTCTCTATTCACCACTGTGTGACTCTGCCTGTCTCTTGGAATCCCCCAGCCCTGTCACTTCATGAAACCAGACATAGGAATACATATCCTAGCAGAAGCAGGTTCGAAAGGTTAGGCAAGCAAATACCTACTTTCTAAAAGTGGTATTTGCAAACACAGAATATTAAAATAAATTTCACGAAAAGATGTATTTTATTATTCTGAGTCCAGGCATACTAAACTCAAATTTCTACCATGTTCTCTGAGCCTGTTGGGATTATAAAATGTAACAATTCTAACAGCCCATTCTGGCCTATGGAGAACAGGTAGCCTGGCAATAGTGAAAAACGAAAATGGCTGTAATTCACTATTAGGACATGCCACACACATCAGGGCTTGTCCTACCTTATACTTACAATGCACCCTGCCCATGGGCCTACCATAGGGGTGACCGATATGAAGAAAAGGGAAAGTTGAGGGACTGGCAAGTGGGTGCACTTGCCCAGTCAGCATGACAGTACCAGACTGCACACAGGTTCTGCAATGGCAGACCTTAGACACATTTTACAAGGCTGCTTCTGTGGGTGGCACAACCAGTGCTGCAAGCCCACTAGCAGCATTTGGATTACACGCCATGGCACACTTAGTGCACTACACTAGGGTCTGACAAGTAAACCAAATAGCCAAACATGGAACCACGGATTAGCACATCAATTTGCAGTAGGGAGCACTTGCACTGTGGCACTGGACAGCAGTGGCACAGTGCCCAAAGCACCTAACACCAGCAAAAAAACATGAGGTAACAACAAAAATGGAAGGGAGACCCACACCAATGGTGACAGGTCTAACAACCACCAAATATTGATGGGACAAAATATTGGAAACAAATATCAGTAGGTAAGTAAGTCTAGATTTTCTGTGCCTAACTCGACATCCATGTACGTATGCGATAGAAATATATTCACGGAAGGTAGATGTGAAGTTAATAATAGTAAAACCTATACATCCCTATATGCACGTACCTTTCAATACATTGCCCCTCGATATTCTTTTTCTCGATATCATCGGTGTCGATTTTTAGTAGTTCAATCGTATAAAGAGTTCAAACTGCGTTGTCTCACTCCAGAGGAGAGGGTGCAAAACTGTAACAATTTTCTCACATGTTACGAGTGGAAATTTGCGTCTGATGAGCACACACTATCATATGTCAGCAGATCACAGAGCAAACATTTAATAATCTGCTATGCAGGAGTTTCTTATACTCAACATCTATTTACATTGTTGGTCTGTGTCTGGTTCTTTCGATTTCCTTTAGGGTTCTTTTGGTGCTTTTGCTGCTTTTGTTTCTTATCGCGAATATAAATTAGAAAGCTGTAGTTCCACCCTTTATTCTAATTAAACAAAATGGGTGAACAGAAGTAAAGTGGGAGCATGTACCCCACACCACTAGTCTGGGATGTGCTTTGATTATTGTACCTTCACCTGGCAAATGCTGACTATGTACTGTGCAACCTTCAATAGAAAAGTAACACAAAACAGAAACATTTAACAAAAAAGCAGTAAGCTAAAGGTGAATAAAAGAAGAGCAGATACTCACCAAACATAGGACGGGAAACTAGTAATCTAAGTGACGGAGGACGAAGCTATGATGTTTGCTTAAATAGCTGGTCTAAGAGCTGATATATTTAATGTCACACTAATTTCCCCCAGCCTTTGCTGGGGGAAACAACCAATGAGGGCTGTCTATGAGAAAAGTGCCATATTGAGAATTTTTCGGGCCCTGGGCAAGACAAATCCTTGGGACGCCTGTTCAGAACAACTTTGAACTTACTAAAATGTCAACCATTTTCAATTACTTCAAGCTCTTTAGTTACCAAATGTAAGAAATTGTTTATTAATTGAGGAGGGTAAGTGCCCAGCTCCAGTAATAATCACAAACTTTGTCAGGGTGCACTACTGTCACTAAATAAACCTGAGCTCAACCCCTGGTAGCTGTGGCACAGAGCAAGGATGCCGGTAGAAAAAGAGAGGCAGGGAGAAATGTAAGGGTTTAGGGAAAAGGGAATGTAGAGAGGGAATGTGGAGTGAGGTACCCAGACAGGTGAGTGAGAGCAAGAGATAGGTACGACTGACTCAGGGGAGTTAGAGAGAAGTAGAGACAGAGAGATGCAGAGATAATTGGAAAGATGATAGTGAGAGAAGTATAGAGAGATACTATGTAATGAACAAGACTGGCGAAGTACGGAGAGGGGGGTAAAATGAGAAGAGCTGTAAATAAGCCAGGTAAAAAGAGTAGAAAAGCTAGATAGAGGGTGGAAGGGTAAAAAGAGACAAGTCATAGAGGAAAGAAGTGAAGTAGAGTCAGTTAGGAAAGAGATGGTTGCTAGAGAAGTTGAAAGGAAGAGGTGAGGTATACCCATGTACAAAACGAAAAAAGTATAGTGATTGTGAGTTGAAACAGAGATGGTGCTACAGAGAGAAATGAGAGACAGAGGGGGTAATGACATACAACAAGAGGTAGAGATGGAGAATGAAAGGGAGTGAGAAAGAAGTACGATAGTGTGAGAACTGAAGTAGAGCGAACAGAGGTAGCAAGAGAGAGAGAGGTGATGGTGAGGTACTGAATGATTGGTGAAGTAAACTGAGAAGTTGGGTAGTGAGAGAGAGAGAAAGCAAGAGAAAGGTAAAGTGAGAGAGAGGAGGTTGAGAGAGACATAAGTTACTGATACAAACCTGGTAGAGAGTGGTGAGGAAGAGGCAGAGCTGACAGAGATTCAGAAAAGCTAGGTATTGGGAGAAGGAGAACTGGAGAGGTGAGGTAAAGAAAGATGAGTTTAAGAAAGGTGAGATGCAAATAGTGCACTGGGGTGCAGAGAGGTAGGTGAGGGTAAGAGGGTTGAGGTAGAGAGAGTCGGTAGAGAGGCAGCGACGTAGCGGAAAGCATAGAGTGGTATGAACAGAGAGGTGAGGTTGTAAGAGAGAGGTTGAGTAGAGCGAGGTAAATTAAAAAAAAGGTGAGGTCCATCTAGTAGAGTTACAGAGAGTTGAGCGGGGGTAGGTACACAGAGATGCAGAGATACAGAGATAGGAAGAGAGGAAGGAGACATAGAGAGGCAAATATAGGGGGGTGAGGCAGAAGAGCTGACATGAAGTATTGAAAGAAACATAATGCAGATTCATTTTTATGTAATTGCCCCAACTCTATAAGAGCATGAGGTTTAAGGTTGGGCAGGCTGGATAAGCACACTAATCTTCTGTAGAGCGAGCCTGTCCAGTTGTCAATTTTAGAAATAGTCTTTTTTTATCATATCTGTTGCAGTTGGACCTCTAACTAATCTGATCACTTTACCAAGTGGCTTCCCAGAAGGTGGATCCCTTGGCAATAGTCTACTTTTGCCTATGCCTAAAAAACATTCTCTGTATGCAAAACAGAGTTAACAGACAACCTACCACCTCACCCACCACTGCTCCCTAGGAGAGGACAGAAATCGTAAATTCAAACCCGTCTTGAAGACGACTGAAGAAGAACTTCTGGGCAACTCATGTGGAATCTGAATCTTTTTTTCTGATTGCATCAGCTCTTGGACAACAAAGGCAATGGCAGTGTACATGAAGGTAGTCATGAAAGTCAGGGTATGAACCCTCTCCCAAAGCCCAGATTGAGAGGTTTACTCCTGGCAAGGATAAGAATCCACTTCTTGGCCACTGAAAAACAAGCTGCTACAACTACAAGATAAAAACACCTAAAATGACCAAGGACTTCGCTGGACAATGGTGGCAGCATAATTGTATTACAAGACTGGAGGCTTATATAATAGTCTCTTTTCTCACCATTTGGTTTACAGCACTTAAAAGCAACTACAATTCCCATAATCTTGCTCACATAGGCAGGATATAACAACAGAGAAGTCATTATAACCCTACTAATAGGGCAGTCCATAAGTAACTCCCACTTTAATTGCTGCTGGAACTTAAGTTTTGAATGTGGTGTGGCGATAGTTGACTTTAAAACTTGGCGCTTTGTAGGGGCCTGCAAGCCTAATTGGACCAGTGGCAGGCAGCTTGTTAATTTGTAGTCGTGTTGGAACAGGCACGTGGTCTAATCAGAGGAGTCAATTTCATTCGTTCTCTGCTTATTGCCAAGTTGTTGGTGCAAGTTTTTCTTTGCTACTGGAGCAGTGGCCCGGCACTAGGTTTTTACTTTATGTTTGAAGAGTTCGAGACTTGGGCTCACTTAGAATTGACTTATTCTGATTCATTGATGCAAATATGTTTATTTTTTGAAATGTTTATTACATTTTTTAAACATGACAAATGTTTTCTGCTTAAAATTATATGTATTTGATATATGAAGCGTGGTTAGGCAGTGTTAGTAGCACATTTTGGGGAAATGCTTTTTTTCCTGCAGTCAAAAATACCTATAGATATTTATATAGGCATATTTGTTGTGAATCGACATGGTGGGGGTTCAAATCCCAAATTTTGAACAACAGTCATGAATAATGAGAATAATAGAGACCACATGTCTGATGCCAGTGTTGCAAAAGAACGACATTTTTAAGAAAAACCTTTAAGAATTTCTTGACACATTTATGTCATACTCAATTACAACGTTTTCACCTTATTTAAAAATATGGCCTCAGATATAGGGAACTAAGTGAAACCACACTACCAATCTCCTTGGCTGCACCCAACAGGAGGGTTTTGGCGGTGGTCCGGGTCCGCAGGGGAAAACGGACTTAAGTTCCTTTTGCTAAGACTAAGGCATGAATGTCTTTGGTGGTCTACATGAAAGACCGTTCAGTGATAATGATGGTCTAATTTGGATGATCTGATACTCATGGTCAATAAGATAGTCCAGAAGGCAGAAACAAATTGTGAGCAGAAGGGAATCCAACGTTTGACCTTGGGTTGCGACAGCACTCAGATTCGGCGGAAGGGTCCCCTCCTCCTTTTGTAGACTAGTATGTGAAAGTCAGGATTAGGAACCGTACCAGTAGATCGACCAGAGCTAGGATGAGGACAGA
The DNA here is from genome assembly GCF_964263255.1 of Lissotriton vulgaris. Taxonomy (NCBI): domain Eukaryota; kingdom Metazoa; phylum Chordata; class Amphibia; order Caudata; family Salamandridae; genus Lissotriton; species Lissotriton vulgaris. Next base: position 222,733,984 of record NC_141685.1, read on the forward strand.
GTGCCATAGGTCAACCAATGCTTGTTACTATGTGCCAGATTTACAATGGACTTGCGGTGTCCTTGTGTCACACTGAGCACATTGTACACACAACAAGAAGCTACCCTGACTAAGTGTCTGATTCTAAAGGCAGACAAGGGTACACTATGCCTTTAATCTATGTGATGTTGGGCATCTCAAAAAATTGTAAGGACTGTCCTCACACACCACCAGGTGTCATGCTTCATCATCGGCAGTCATTGACAAAGGTCAACCTACCAAAGTGGATTTATCTTAGTCTGTTAGAGACTAGATACTAGCCCTTTTTTTCATGTCCTGATGAATGCCATGGACCCTCCTGTCCACGATGGCAGAAACATGTTGAAGACACTGATGGGGATGGGATACTAAACCCCTGTGTCCCTGCTCTTGAGCAAATTCTGCGTAAATAAAATTTCATGGAGTATTTGCATCAATTTTTAAATCACTCACTCACTTTCCCAGCACGGGCCCCCACTGAGTTGTAGAAGTGCCTCCCTGTCTTCAGGTGAAGGCCTCCTCTATATCAAAAAACCGAGGACTGCCGATGATGATTCATGACACCCGGTGGTGTATGAGGACAGTTCTTAAAATCTTTTAAGATGCCCAACACCACATAGATAAAAGGCATAGTGTACCCTTGTCTGCCTTTAAAATCAGACACAGTCAAGGTAGCTTCTTGTTGTGTGTACCATGTTACTTGGAGGTCAGCTTACTCTGACTGCCTGTAGCCTCTTGTTCCCTCCCCTATGGAGTAGTAGGGTTAGTGTGTGTATACACTGAGCACATTCACACATCTGTCCTGAACTTGCAGTAATCTTCTCACTAAAAAACCTCTAAAATGATGGTAATTTTCTCCAAAATCATAAGCATCGGCACACGGAGAGTGATGGTTGTATGAGAGTAGGGTCTGCTTCGTATGGTTACCCCCACTTTTTGCTGTGTTTCACTGGTTTTTCGACTTTAGTCTGGCTGTGGCCCTGCTAATCAGGACCACAGTCTAGCTGTTCTCTCTAAATTGATACCATGTACTTTAGGTACATACCAGATTGGTTACAGAGGTACTCTTGTGAGTCCCTGTATATGGTACATTAAGTACCCAGGGAATAGGTACCCCAGAGGCCTACCAGGGGCTGAAGCAAGTATTATGCCGCCCCTGGGAAGCCTTCCAAAATGGCACCACAGGCATGCACTTGCAGCCTGGGTAAGGTTGTGTAAGCAGCCCTTACTTAGATATAGTATACCTATATCTACCTTTCCATATAGACACATATTAACCTATAAGTCACTCATATGGCAGGCCTTGACAATCCTGAAGGCAGAGTGCTTGGTTTTGTGTGAGATGGTGCCCTAGCATTAGCTGAGCCCCTCTGCAGCTTTCGGAAATATCTCCTTATAGCTGTTCTATGATATAGCCATACCATATACTCTTAAGTACATTACAATCCTCGCGGTTAACGCTAACTTTGGTTTGGCTTTATCAAAACATGTTGTGTTTGGTGTCAAACACTTTGGAATACTACACCCCCCACCAGTTCTGACGGCGGGGTTAGCATTCCACCCTTCTAGAGGGAGAAGACATGTACACACTGGTATACCCGATTAAAGTTAAACAGAGCCCCAGCAACACAAAATGGATGCTGCTGCCACAGACACGAGTCTGACCTCCTGCTGCTGGATGAAACTCTGGCAGGGGAGGCCTGGACAATAGGTTTCCTGTCCAGGGAGGTGCTAGCACCTCCCCAGACAGGCTTTAGTGTATTGGGGCCGGGTAGTTGCATTCAGGGAATGCTTTTCAGACACTGCCTGGGGCACACAAGGTGCTCTATGCATTTCCCAGTTCAAACCGGTTGCTGGAGCACTCAGCCCCAGCTCTGGCGCGAAACTGGATAAAGCGGAAGTCCCTAGGACTTTAGATTACCCTGGACGAAACTCTGAAGAAGAAATCTTGAACCTTCGACATTTCATTTCGACTGAAAGACTGAAGAATCTCCCTTGTGGTCAAGGAGTGACCTCCCTGTTCAAACAGGCACCAAAGAAGCATCTTTGCCGGTCTGCATTTTTGAGGCTCCCGCCGGATCCCGAAGAATCTGTGACACAGGACATGGACTTCCAGGCATCCCTGAAGCTGACACGAGTTCCCAGCAGAGCCGAGACCTGTAGCTGACACGAGAGACGTGGGATCGGAACTCCTGGACATCCTGCATTTTTGCAACTGCTCCTACTTCCCGAGGTATCCCGAAGTTGTGCATTAGGGTATTTGAAGCCCCTGCCCGAGCACCTTGTGCACTGAAGTACAGAGGCCAGCACTCCACGAGTGACCTCTGAGTCCCCTTTCTTCACCGCAGCTCGAGGCTCCTTTGCGGTTCCTAGTCCGTTGGGTAGTGAGCCCCCACGAAGGCCAATTCTTTGTTTCTTGAGCTTTTCTGGTTGCTGCAGACGTGCTCTAACTCCCCTCCAAAGGAGGAGTCCCCAAGACCTTGCTGGTCTGAACCGAAGCCAATCTTGTTATCTTGCGTGGGTTGCGGTTTCCAAGGCTTGGTGGGTCCAATCCGGATTCCGACGCTGCAGCACTCAACATCCTTCGTGGTACAGCTCAAATCCAGCTCCTGGTTGTCGTCGATGCCTCCTGGTCCTCGTGGCTGAAGAGTCAAGCTTCACCTCTTTCACCTGAAAACACTCAACATCGGCTGGCATCTTCTTGTCGCCAACCTGGTCACTGGCTAGTGACCCAGACTTCTTCCCCTCTGCTTTCAGGTTCTTCACATCTCCAATCCACCCTTGGATCCACCCGGATACTTTTCCTCTGGTCGCCTGCAGCATTTCTTCGCAGCTCTCCATTGGAATCGACGACGAAACCCGACACCAAAAGACACCCATGCACCCAGTTTCCCTGGGTGAGGTAACACGAGTACTCTGGTGCTCCCATGGGTCTTGACTCTCGAAGTGTCCTAGTCTAAAAGGGTTCCATCATAGTTCACCTCTAATTGTCCTTATTCTTTAAAAATGTAAGTTCTTCGTTTCCCATAGAAAGTCAATGGTGATTCGTGGCTGTGTTTAGACACTGCACGCGTCCCCCGTGGGTCTCCTGCGTCCCTACCTCGGGTCCCTAGGCCTGCTTTCTAACCCTCAAGTGGTTCTTATACCACTATTTTAGTATACGGTTTGTGAGGCGCCTAGGGCATAACGTATACTGTGCAACTTATCGTATGCTAATTAAGTTCCTTGTATTGTACTTTTACCTCTGACCTCATAAAGAGACCAGAGGGGTTGTGTTTAGAATAAATACATATATATTGGATATATACCTTGTGTGGTGTGCTTTCATTTGATCATTCAAGAGATTATAGACTGGTAAAACAACTTGCTTAACTCGCCTCTAAGTCTTAGCCTGAAGGCTACTCTCCACTGCTACCACTAGGATAGCTTTCTATAAGGTTGATTTTAAACCTACCATCAATAAGGGTCGTTTGGACTGGTGCAAGGTGCCCACTAGAATAGTGGACATCATATGCCAGGCCAACTTCTCACGTTGGTGTGCAGCGTGTGGGATTACAGCTTGCATTGTTTTACCAGATAATCTTGAGAATATCATTTGAAAATCACTTAAGGTACATATAAATCAAGCTTATAATACATACGTTCTACTGAACGTAGAAGTTGTAGGTGTTAAGGGCTTAGCACACCCTGACTACAACTACTAGGAAGGTTCAGTAGGAAACCAAGTAGTGTAGGTAGGTGCACACATCACACCTAACTAGTCATGGCTTTAAAGGCAGGACCTAGTGTGTCTCCGCAGATGTCAGCCAAGGGCAGACATCTAAATATGACACATTCTCCTTCCAAGAGTTAAGGGGTCTGTGTACCATAAGAAAATTAAAGCAAGGACGAAGTCCCACCACCATACCTAATAGATATCTTAGTGTTAGATGACTTGGAAAAAGCATCAGATCCTGATAGACTAGGTAATGGGGATGGGGTGCAACCATCAGCAGAAGAGGATCCTAGTGGGTTGCCCCACCAGACCTCTGATGATGATGATGATGCAGACCAGATTGATGACAGTAAACTCAACCTGGGGAATCCAAGTCTACCTGGTGATGAAGAAGGCCAGAATGGGCCTCCCTCCATCCCCCCACGTAGACCGGGTAGTGTGCCTAGAAGGCAAAGATCACCTTCAGTGGACTCTGACCATTCTGGTACATCTCTAGGGTCCTCTGCCTCTGCTCATAGGAGGAGAACTTCTCTTGAGAAGAGGGAGCATGAAGAGCGGATGAGAGAAACCAAGCTTAGGATAAGGAGACAAGAAGTAGCCTTAGAAAAAGAGACCCTAGCTCTTGAGAGCAAGAGAAAAAAGAGTCCCATGGCTGCAAAAATATCCCTGGTGGTAGGGACAGGTCTTATGACCATAGAAACCTAAGCAAGATTGTCCCTCCCTATCAGACTGGGGATGACATCCACAAATGGATTACTGCACTGGAGAGGGCCTGCAAAGTACAGCAGGTAACCCAGGAGCAGTGGGCAGCAATCTTGTGGTAGAGACAAGCTCCTCACTGTAAGAGAAGAGGATGTTGACAATCACAATGTCCTGAAGAGTGCTCTGATAGATGAGCTTGGCTTAACCACTGAACAGTATAGGTTGCAGTTCAGAGATACCCAGAAGACACAGACTCAGGACTGGGCTGACTTTGTAGATTGTGCTACTAAGGCTCTGGAGGGCTGGTTACTGGGCAGTAAAGTGTGTTACTATACAGGATTGTATAATCTAATCATGAGAGAACAGATTCTTAATAACTGTCAGAACCAGTTGTTGCATCAGTACTTGGTCGACTCTGATCTGACCTCTCCCCAAGAATTGGGAAAGAAGGCAGACAAATGGGTCAGAACCAGGGTGAAGCAGAAGGTACAGAACCAAGGTGGTGACCAAAAGAAGCAAGACCAAAAGGGTGGGGAGAAAGGTAAAGACCAGAAGTCTTCACAAGGTCCCCAAAAAGCTTCTAATGGTGGGGATCCCCAATCATAGCAGAAAGAATGCCCAAAGAAACCATGGTACAAGATGTGTAAGAATAACACTCACTGGACCAGTGAATGCACCAAGAAGGAGGCAGCTCCAGCCACCATTGCCCCTTAGGCAACTGTTCCCCCTAGTTCAGCTCCAAGTGGTGGTTCTCAACAGAAGGGTGTAGTAGGGTAAACCCTGGGAACTGAGATGGACTCTGGCCTAGTCAGAGTACCAACTCAAGCTGTTTTGATCTGTGATGGAGGCATGGATATGACCTCCTCTGTGAGTCCCCGTAACCTGGGCAAGTACAGACAAACTCCTTTAATTAATGAGAAAAAGGCTCAGACCTACAGGGACACAGGGGCAAGTGTCACAATGGTGATACCCAACGTTGTGGACCCTGAACAAAATATTACTTGGTGAAACATACTAAGTGACCAATGCCAGCAATGGCAGTACTACCCATAGTATGGCAGTTGTTAATTTCTCCTGGGGAGGGGTAATTGGCCTTAAGAAGGTTGTGATTAGTGCAGACCTCCCTGTAGAAAATTTGCTTGGCAATGACCTAGAGACTTCAGCCTGGTCTGAAGTGGAGTTTAGGACACATGCAGAAATGTTAGGGATCTCAGCACATGTTCTTGTAGTGACTAGGTCACAGGTCAAAAAGTCTAACACTGGACGCCATACTTGTTTGGTACTCACTTCACAGTTCAGACAGACCATAAGCCCCTCTTATGGCTAAAACAGATGAAGGGGGAAAATCGCAAACTGCTCAGGTGGTCTATTTCCCTACAGGGGAAGGACTATTCCGTGGAACATAGACCTGGGAGTAACCATGCCAATGCAGATGGACTCTCCAGATATTTCCACTTAGAACATGAACACTCAACTGGTCAGTGGCGTCACTAGGGGGATGCAGGGGGTGCGGACCGCACCGGGTGTCACCCCATCACGGGGTGACACCAATCTGGTTACGCTCGCTCGCTGTGCAACACAAACACAGCTACAGCTGAGCTCTGCACTGCAGACAGACAGTGCAGCCTCACCTCTGCTCTTAGAAATGTCGTGCCAGGTTGTTTTCAATTTCAAATGCCTGCTGCAGCCAGCGCAGGCCATCTAGAATTGCTGCGGCCGTGAATTAAAGGGAAAAGAGTGTCTACCTCGGCACGTGCTGCCTTCCCAAGTGTGTGCGGGCGGTGTTCCCTGGGGGCTGTGTTCAGTAACGGTAAGACAGAGTTGCTTCCAAAAGATTTGGAAGCTCACTGGCTTTTCTTCGAAGGCATTCACCTGTTGGCATTGCTTACGTTTCACTAGTGCACTTCCTTTCTTAAGTAATGTAATCACAGTATATTCTGTCATTAATTCTGATGTAATAAGATCACTTTCTGTCATTAGTTATGACGTAATCATGACACTTTCGGTCGTTACTCATGAGGAATTCAGTGTTCTGTGTGTTCGTGGTCTGCCTATTATTAATTATGATAACGTTAAGTCACCCCCTATCAATTAATGTAATCATGACACCTACTGCCATGAAATATTATATAATTAGGAAACGTTGTCATTAGGTCTGATGTGATCATGGTGCTAGCTATTACTAATTATGATGCAATAATGACACTGTAATTTATTGTGATGCAATTTCTGTCATCATGTATGAAATAATCATGTTACCACCGGTCAACTGTGAGGCAATCAGGAACCTGTCCGCCATTAGTTATGATGTTATCATTGCACATCGTGCCAATTATTATGTAATCAGGACACGTTTTATGATGTAATCATTCTACTGCTTATTATTGATGAAAAGTAAAATACACGTCACTTCCTGTGATATCATTATTTTCACTTTGTAAATTTCACTGATGCTGAATGTTCCTCAGCACTGTAGAAAAAAGGTTGCCTAAGATGGAAAACTATACATATTTAGCACATTAATTCAAAACAGCATTCACCAAACATTAATTTTTTTAACTTGCACGAGGCACAAAGCACAAGGATGCTACGTTATTAACAATGCTTTTTCTACCACTAACAGTTTCTGTTAAACATAACAGAAGACCCAGCATGCACACCCTTATTTTAATAAAAGAGGCGGCCCTCCTTATCTGCACAAAGGAGCTTGTCCCCAAATAGGGCTTTATTCTGTGCCCCCCACTGAGGCCACTGAGCGCACCTGTGTCCAATAAGCAACAATCCTGCAGAGCGGAACTGTACATTCATTACTTATTTATTATGCATGTGTCACACTAGGAGACACTTTTAAATTCAAGACATGGGATATAAAAAGATGTAACATATTTGAGATTCTTCAAAACGCGCAGGATCCTCTCGAAACAGCTGATGCTCTGAGAACATTGTCTATGATGCAATCATGAATTTCAATGAGAAGCGAAGACAAAAGTTGTAACGTTTTCATTTGACTAAAAAAAATATATATATATATGTTAGGATTTTGTTCCCAGCAAAAGACAAGGCTATCCTGAATTCATCCTTTGACGATAATAACAAGATCTGGGAAAGCCACTCACATCTTTATGCCTGGATATTGCAAAGAGTGGGTGAAAGTGGGCCAGTAAACTTTAGCACACTCAAATAACTTCAGTGGCCCAGACTGGCAAGCGTGAGGTCCAGGCATTGGGTAGAGCACAGGACACACGGCAGTCAGGTATGGGGCACGATTATTTATTTTGCGGTTGTGTCTTGATCCATGGGCAAATGTGCATGTTCTTAGGAGGTGCCGACTAGGGCCTAAAGGCTTTGAAGACTGCGCGCCATGCCCTTTTCAAAGGTGGTGAGTATTCCACGTTTGATTTATCATCACGTTTTTGGAGATGAAGTGCTTAAATGTAGCGCTATAATGCAGTACTTCCCATCACTTGTGTAAATTTGCCTAAATGAAGAGGCATTCGAAGTTAAAATGATCGATCCTGCATTGATTTATTACAGTCTCCTATAAAATGGGGTTCCGGTTTAAAAAAGCAATCGATAACGAAGATTCTCCTAAATGATCAGAACACATTCCCAGTTAACACCATCGCTTCCTATTACAGAGGCCTAAAGGAGCTGTAATCCGCTAACTATAGTTATTAGAAAATGAGATCAGTCCGACTGAGTGAGAACAGAAGTTGTACCGTTAGGCAGATGTACAAAAAATGTTGAACATGAAAGAAACACAGCATAAATGGGGCAGTGTACCATTCTCCCTAATTCTTCAGGTCCAAATGCTTAACCATCGTGAATGCACTAGACATTGAAACAGATGTAGAAAATCCTTTGTCCCTGCTTTGAAAAAAAGCATGCTGTTCCTTCATAGCTAGTTACTAATTCATAATCTACTGCTAATATGAGTGCAATTTCTTATGTTTTTACCTCGTGTTCATTTCTCGATTTTGCTCGTGAGAAAGCTTCACTCAATCATTGAATGTCACTCATAATTTCACTGAAATTATGAAAATGTCAGACATGGGCAACCTGAAACCTTGGCAGCTATGCACGAGGCACCGCTGAACTTCTTCCTTTAGCAGCATTAACACTGCCTGTCAGTAGTAAACGTCGTTGTGTGGGCAGGCCTAGAGCTGAACGCACATGCGCACTGCTACTGACTGACCAATTAGTGTCGAAAGAGGTAGCCAGCTCAGCGTGCGCTACGTTACGCAAACAAAACAGTTCAATCTGGGTGAAAAAGCCCAGTCCCACCAAAAATAACAGAACTCGCATTGGCTGCTGTGTGCCACCTGCAACCTCATGAAATATTCTACTCAACAAAGCAAGAATTCAGGTAATACACTCAGTCTTTTAGTTCGCTGATTTGCGTTACAATATTTTTACATGCGGTTATGCGGTATTGTGACTTAAAATGCGTTAGTGTGACGCGAGATGTGTGACACTTGGCAGGACTGAATGTGGCACACAAACACAATCAGATCGCATCGCAATCAAATTTGACTCCCAGTCCCCAAGGCCGGCCCAAGACAGTCACAGTGCTATAACAAGCATTTGCAATTCAATAGGTCTCGCATTTGCGAGATTTTGAGCTATTGGCATTGTAAATGACAATGCCTTTAATTTATGTCTTTAAAAAATTTGCAATGATGAAAGGCATTGTCATTTAAAATACCAAAAGGTCAAATGCAATTGCAATTTAGTAACAGTTTGGTGCATTTCTTCCACTTGCAGTACTTTTAGTAAATGCATAACGTACTGAAATATAAACAAGGGGCGGGCGCCGCCTACTTTGAACTATTTAAATCTATGCTATACTCTGCCTCAGTGGAACGTGCTGAGATGGACAGAATTCCCTAACGCACTCTCCTGCCATGAATGACTCGGCTGCACTGGCACGTGACTGAGTTTCTCCTAGCTCCTGTGACACTCCCTGGATTTAAATGAACCTGACTGAGCTAGCGACGTCACAGTTTCACTGGCCTGCGATGTAACTGATTAATTTTAAAGAAACCTGGCAGCCTTTCAGATGCAGCCGCCTGACTTCTACCAGGAGTTCTCCTGCATGAGTCTTCTCCTAGCTTTTCCAACCCTGTTTTATTACATTCCTTGCCTTGTGATAAGGGTGCATTTGCTTTTCCATACGTATGCATGGTTTCAAGTCGTGAATAAAAAGTGAACGAGCTGAGGACAAGTGACAACAACTGGAGGCCTGTGACTTTCTGTGAAACTCCTCAGACCTTCTGGTTTATAAAAAGTGAGCTTGACATGTGAATGGCTATTCCAGAGCCCTCGAGAGAACCAGTTTCTAGGGTGAAAAGCTCTTTTTTCTTACTGCCTCGGATTTGTATCACAGTTTGAACAAATATAAAACCAGAACTACAAGTCCCAGAAGTCCTGACTGCATGAGTCCTTCAGATGTGCCAGATCAGCATGCGACGGACACCCTACTCTCCATCTAGGCTTAGAGAAACAAGCATTAGAAATGCAATAGGTCTCGCAGCATTAGAGTTAGTGCTTTTAGAATTGTTTATGGGTTTTTTTTGTAAATCTTTAGCATGAGGTTGAGGGTGAGTGAGGGTGAGGGGTTGAGGGTGAGTGAGGGTGAGGCTGAGGGGTTGAGGGTGAGGGTGAGTGAGGGGTTGAGGGTGAGGGGTTGAGGGTGAGTGAGGGTGAGGGGTTGAGGGTGAGTGAGGGTGAGTGAGGGTGAGGGGTTGAGGGTGAGTGAGGGTGAGGGGTTGAGGGTGAGTGAGGGTGAGGGGTTGAGGGTGAGTGAGGGTGAGTGAGGGTGAGGGGTTGAGGGTGGGTGAGGGTGAGTGAGGGTGAGGGTGAGTGAGGGTGAGGGTGAGTGAGAGTGAGCGGGTGGGTGAGAGTGAGTGGGTCGGTGAGAGTGAGCGAGTGGGTGAGAGTGAGTGGGTGGGTGAGAGTGAGTGCGTGGGTGAGAGTGAGTGCGTGGGTGAGAGTGAGTGCGTGGGTGAGAGTGAGTGGGTGGGTGAGAGTGGGTGGGTGAGAGTGGGTGGGTGGGTGAGAGTGGGTGGGTGAGAGTGGGTGGGTGAGAGTGAGTGGGTGGGTGGGTGAGAGTGAGTGGGTGGGTGGGTGAGAGTGAGGGGGTGGGTGAGAGTGAGGGGGTGGGTGAGAGTGAGGGGGTGGGTGAGAGTGAGGGGGTGGGTGAGAGTGAGGGGGTGGGTGAGAGTGAGGGGGTGAGAGTGAGGGGGTGAGAGTGAGGGGGTGAGAGTGAGTGGGTGAGAGTGAGTGGGTGAGAGTGAGTGGGTGAGAGTGAGTGGGTGAGAGTGAGTGGGTGAGAGTGAGTGGGTGAGAGTGAGTGGGTGAGAGTGGGTGGGTGAGAGTGGGTGGGTGAGAGTGGGTGGGTGGAGTGGGTGGGTGGGTGAGAGTGAGTGGGTGGGTGGGTGGGAGTTTCTGACTAATAAATGAAATGATGCAGCCAGAGATATCTTGGTCCATAACAAAACAGACAAATATAGAATAAAAATGCTGGTGACACAGGTAAATTACACCTAAAAAAGGAGAAATAAAACACTTAATGTTTTAAAGATCATGTGGTCTTAGATGAGATTCATTAAGAGGAAGCCAGCTCTACAAAGATGACGGAAAGGAGAAAAAATGATCAACTGTACAGCAGGATCTAGGAACCACAAGCTTACACCCGCTGCGCTGGTGGAATGGCAGGCAAATGTGGGTCAGAGGAGGGGGTGCATTCCCATTATTGCACCAAAGAAAAACCGGAAGCTCGAATACAATACCTAGCAATGGGCAGACCTAGTTAATGTGAGGGTTCCAACAACATGGTATGCTATCTGAAGATGTTGGAAGAAAGAGTTTGGTAGTACCAAATGAAATGCACTGTGATAGCTGAGATATGACCGCATTGTTGCTGTAAATGACACACTTGTTACTTTTGAGGCTCAGACAGAGTCCTATACAGAGAAGTATGGTATCCCAAGCAGAGAGATTGCCGCTTGCTTTAGAACAGAAAGAATGGATCCTATACAATGGGATCGATAAGGGCGTTGTTAAATACCAGCGGGCAGCTCTTTATGGATCCTACCTGGATAAAAATCAGTGGGTGGGAAATCATATTTCTTTGAAAATAAAAACGACAGAAAGCGGACCACTACCCAAGAGACCATTTTTTTTTTTAACAAGGCCAGGACCTCAATCCTTGAACGTGAAAACGTGAAAGCTTTATGTTATCCACATGTGTAGGACTATCGCTTTAAAATGGGAAGAAACGTGATCATAACTCCAATGTGGTATGAAAGGAAAGTTCCTTCAGAATCGGGATTTTTTTTACTTCTGGGTCAGAGCACAGAGAGTGATTACAGTCAATTCATAGGGCCGCTTTAACAGCTAAATGCTTAGTTTCAGAAAAGGGTTTTAACTCTCAGCTAAGAGAATTTAAGGTCAAGCTGCTAATTGCAGCTCATTAGGTTCCTGCTTGCATCGTATATCTTTAATTATTGTACATTTCAGAATTTTCAGCGGGAATGGATTCACTCCCATAGCTGCCATTCAGGGTAGACTCGCATTGTGTGTGGCCCTCCTTTACCTGCCGCTTGTCACAGCTCTATGGCCCATTGGCAATGATGACATTTAGTTTAATACCGCACATCCCCTGTTCACCACTACAGTGCCCTAAGGGCCTGGTGTACATGAGGTACAATTCTGAAATAAATTATGATTATTTTCTAGAAATAAGTTTTGGATAACTCTCTATTAAAGTACATTGTGTCCTAGGCAAGAATTGGGAACATATCTTCAAGGAGTGTGGCACAGTGTACTCATGAGGTGCTTGGATTGAGTGGAATAATGGAAGCAAATAAGCCAGGGGGGCCTAAATTAAAGGGGTAGGGGGGGCACCTAGAGTGTGGAGTCCAACATGCAGGGGGCCCTGGGGGTAGCCGAGCAACATGGGGGAGGGGGGGGGTCCAGTGGGAAGCCAGCCAGGATTGGAGGTTGAGGAAGGGGGTTAAGCCCCGGAGTAGACATTTGAGCCACACTGAGGGATGGATGGAAGGCATGGAGACGACGAACACCGGGGTGGACAAGCAACAGGAGGAGGGAAGAAGAGGGGAGCCAGAGTGTTTCCAAGCACCAGGGAGCAGCCCACCAATCAGGGGTCAGGCATAGGTGGACAGTCGGAGACAGCTGGCAATATGGCAGCCAGGGCACGCACTGGGTGGAGCCATGGGGTGGGGGTGAACAATTTAGAAGAGCGGTGGTTGCAAGCGTGCAAGTAAAGGCAAGAGTTGAGGAGAATGTGTGGAGAGCAAGAGTGAGGATGCCAAGGGAAAGGGAAGTTTCAAGGAAAGAAGGAAAGAAAAAAAGAAATGGGAAGAGAAAAGAGAAAAGAGGATTAGCATAAAGAGAACAGATAAAGGAGCGATATGAGGAGGGAGGCTGCAATAGGGCGGAGTGCACTCTTTGTGCTCGTGTTGAATTCCTTACCGCTCCAGGGCACAAACACTCCCAACCGTAGGTCGCTATGAAAGCCCAATGGTCTCTGCAAACTGAACTGCGCTTCCCAGTGGACTGGACTAGATAGTGCTTGCCTTAACTCAGAGGTTGAAACGACAGTCTTAATAAGATGCTGCTTATTTGTTTCAATTTAATAATAATATAAAAAAACATTAATGTTTGATGACTAGTTCTTTGAATAGAGCTGTTCCGTAAGTAAAATTTTCTTTCTAAAGAATGCTGTGTATTTAATGTTGCACTGTGATCTATTTTAAGGCCTGGCCTAGAGAGAACTTTAGATGTCTCACTAGTCCCATATCAAAGAAAGATATACATCAACAAGGAAGAGAGGGGAGGGGGAGGAGAAATGCGACACGGCGGGAGGGGGCGGGCAGGGGAGGGGGCGGTAACCTAGTGAACTTAAAGTTTAGAACCACATCCCGATCAAGTTGAGACTGATCCCCTGTCTAAAAAAAAAAACCGTTTTACTACACCATTTGATTTTTTTTTAAATAAACCATTTTTAAACACATTTTTCTAAATACGCCGTTGTTTTCAAGAAAAACAATTTTTCACTTTTTTGTAAGCCTTTCCCAACAACCTTTTTTAACATTGGCTCATTTTCATGATACAGCATTTTTTCACAAGAAATGGACCATAGAAGCTACCATACTGTCATTAGAAAAAATGCTGATCACATATTAACCAGGAAGTGCTGTCTTTTGAGATTATAGACAGGCACATGTAAGTCATTTTGGAAAGTTCTCGTTCTAGTCTCCGGCGCTTTCCCAGTGTTTAGCGCATTTTTCGGATTAGCAAGCAAGTTAAAAGACGGGCTACGAATGCTCACAATACGTTCCTGAGAGCCACAAGAAGGTAATACCCGGTTGCGAGTGCAGCCTCCAGCATGTAAGTAAGATGACGGCAAGTCTTAAAAACAGCCGCCCATTGATAACAAAAGTTTAGCTAACCTACTAAGAGACGGGAAACTTTCAACCCATGATTTTTACCCCGCAGTGTCTGATCGGGCTACGAATGCTCACAATACGTTCCTGAGAGCCACAAGAAGGTAATACCCGGTTGCGAGTGCAGCCTCCAGCATGTAAGTAAGATGACGGCAAGTCTTAAAAACAGCCGCCCATTGATAACAAAAGTTTAGCTAACCTACTAAGAGACGGGAAACTTTCAACCCATGATTTTTACCCCGCAGTGTCTGATCACAGGCGCCCTCACCTTCCGTGCCAGCTCATGGGGGTATTTCTTCATTGAGCCTATGTTTGCATACAGAATCACCGGAAGACGCAAGGAAGAGAGGGGAGGGGGAGGAGAAATGCGACACGGCGGGAGGGGGCGGGCAGGGGAGGGGGCGGAGAGGGGAGAGGTGCGACACGGCAGGAAGACGAAAGGAAGAGAGGGGAGGGGGAGGAGAAATGCGACACGGCGGGAGGGGGCGGAGGGGTAAACAAAGACGGACGTGCACGCGCCCGTGACTTTTAAGGTCAATGCGCATGCGCATAAGCTCAATGCGCATGCGCATTGACCTTAAATTTATCGTGCACTGCAAGGAATCGCCACGATTCCTTGCAGTGTGGATAAAGAGTGGATAACTCGCAATAGTCTCGCTTTGCTCGATGCGCATGCGCATCGACAACAGGCGAGACCTAAAAACGTGCCAGTTATGTGACTGACTGTATACCCCGCCATACCTGAAGGCAATGGCGGGACTGACTGATCCAACTGACCCCATCCCGAGCCTTCTGGCTTTTCAATGGGACAGACTTGTGACTGACTTCTTCAAGGCCCTGCCAGCCATTCAAAGTCGAGCCTTTACATCAAGCCTGAAAGTCTTTCAGAGAAACTGGCCCAGCGTGACTGACTGGGTCCCAGCCCTGCCTGCCTCTCTGAAGTACTGACCTGCTACATAATCGTCTTTTTCCTGTGGGCAGTTGGCGCCCTTCCCCGGAAGGTCCTGGAGCCGGACTGGCAGCACCTGTCTTCGCACGAGGCCTTAGAAGGAAGGGCCAAAAATACTCGCAGCCGAAAATGCACGTGGCCCAGAGCCGCCCTATGCTGCGTTTGTATTGATTTTTTAACTTAAACTGAAGTTTCGAGAAAAATAAAATTGCGCTAATGTGGACACGATTATTTAGCGAGGAAGGCCACGTTTATTTATCGAGGAAAAATAAGTGTCAGCAATATTTGGGAAAATAAAGAAAGCTTGTACTGCATGAGAAACAGTTTTTGGGAGTATTTAAATGTGCGGATGCTTATTTTAAAATCACACAATCTAATTATAATTCCATATAACTTCGGGTGAAAGGGAAAGTTCGTTTGTCTGCAGAAGGCAGCAACAATCTTATGAAGAAAACAAGCAGCAAGCGTTTCCCAGCCATGCGCCATCATGAAATAATCGCAGAGAAATCTAGTAGCTTGAAAAAAAAAAAGCAGGCGCTGCCTGGGTGAGGAGCGAACAAGCCCCTCCCGCCCGGCGTCGACGAGTCTTCCGTTTCCAGGCAATGGCCCCACCGGCACCAATCCCAGCGCGGCTCCTCGTCTGACGTCAGAGGAGCTGCGCTCGGGATTTCTGAGGCTCCCGAAGTTCCCGGGCTGCGGCGGTGTTTACAGGGAGGCAACTTAGAATTTCCCTACAATGCCGCTGTGGGAGGCGGCGGTGATTTCAAACAGCGCTCCTTCTCGCACAGAGCTCCGCAGTGCCTTCCCATGCGTAAGGGGAGAGGAGCCCGGTGAGTGGGGTTGAGGGTGGGCGTCTACGCGCGTGTGTCTGTTTGAGTGTGTCTGTGCGTGCGTCTGTGCGTGCGTGCGTGTGTCTGCTTAAGGGGGGGTGCGTGTGTGTATGCAGCGTGTGTCTGTTTAAGGGGGGGTGCGTGTGTGTATGCAGTGTGTGTATGTGCGCATGCGTGAGAGTGGCTTTGTTTGCGAGTGGGAATATGAGGCACGGCGACGTGTTGGCTCCCGAGGTCAAATCTCCGGCAGGAGAAGCTCGTGACAGTCTGAGGTCCACATTCCCCCAAAAGTGATTACATAAGTTGTCTCGCCCTAGACAGCAAAAGCTTCGCTTTTGCTTTCGTCTAGGCGAGACCTAAAAAAGGAAGGAAGCTTTAAAGACGTGTCAAGGAGCGATTTATTGTCAGAGCTGCCTGGTGTTCGCTATCGCTATATGAAGCATCTGTGTCTGGAGCAGCACCTAGCTTTGTATCCAATCTATTATCATATGTGCTCCAGGGTTTCTTCTGCTTAGGGAATCCCCTCGGATAAATCAGATATAGAATGAAAAAAAGATGGTGGGCTCAAGGCAGCACTGTATTTGGAAGATCTGACGCATGACTGTGTCGGCCTACCTTATTGGCGGACTCGGAGCGGACTCGGTCCATGCGGTAAGTCGTGAGGGAGTGACACCATGAGTTACCAGCACCGGGTGACACCAACCCTAGTGACGCCACTGCAACCGGTCAAGCTTAGTTTAATGTCCCTGCGTTGGGGGTGGGGGGGGGGGGAGTTGTGTAGGAGAGTAGGGTCTGCTTACTATGGTTACCCCCACTTTTTGCTGTGTTTCACTGTTTATTCGACTATAGTCTGGCTGTGGCCCTGTTAATCAGGACCTCAGCCTAGCTGTTCTCTCTCTAAATTGATACCATGTACTTTTGGTATATACCAGTTTGGCTACTGGGTTACCCTTGTGAGTCCCTGTATATGGTACTTTAGGTACCCAAGGCATAGGTACCCCAGAGGGCTACCAGCGGCTGAAGCATGTATTATGCCACCCCTAGGAAGCCTTCCAAAATGGCACCACAGGCCTGAACTTGCAGCCTTGGTAAGGTGGTGTAAGCACCCCTTACTTAGATATCGTATACCTATATCTACCTTTACATATAGACACATATTAACCTATAAGTCACTCCTATGGCAGGCCTTGACAATCCTGAAGGCAAAGTGCTTGGTTTTGTGTGAGAGGGTGCCCTAGCATGAGCTGAGCCCCTCAGCAGCTTTCGGAAATATCTCCTTATAGCTGTTCTATGATATAGCCATACCATATACTCTTAAGTGCATTATAATTCTCGCGGTTAATGCTAACTTTGGTTTGGCTTTATCAAAACACGCCGTGTTTGGTGTCAAACACTTTGGAATACTGCCCCCCCCCTCCCCCCACCAGTTCTGGCGGCGGGGGTAGCATTCCACCCTTCTAGAGGGAGAAGACATGTACACCCTGGTAAACCCGGTTAAAGTTAAACAGAGCCACAGCATCACAAAATGGATGCTGCTGCCACAGACACGAGTCTGACCTGCTGCTGCTGAATGAAACTCCGGCAGGGGAGGCCTCGACAATAGGTTTCCTGTCCAGGGAGGTGCTAGCACCTTCCCAGACAGGCTTTAGAGTATTGGGGCAGGGTGGGATGCATTCAGTGAATGCTTTTCAGACACTGCCTGGGGCACACAAGGTGCTCCATGCATTTCCCAGTTCAAACCGGTTGCTGGGGCACTGAGCCCCAGATCTGGCGTGAAACTAGACAACGGGGAAGGGGTGTAACCACCCCCTCGCCTGGCCCTCCTATAGGTGGCCATAGAGTTAGTCCATCCCCTAAACTTAGTATAACCATCTAATCATGATTCAAAGACTTAGGGAGGTGGGAGAAGCGGGGACTGCCCTGAAATGGTTGCAGTCCTTCCTCTCAGATAGATCATTTGCGGTCTTTGAAGAGGATGTTCTCTCAAAGCAGATCCCTCTGCAGTACGAAGTCCCCCAGGGATCTTCGTTAAGACCCACCATGTTTAACATCTACATGAGGTCCCTTGCGGACGTGGTGCTCCCCTGGGGGATCCAGTTGGTCACCTATGCTGATGACACCCAGTTGGTTGTGTCCCTTTACCAACATGATAAAAGTGAATTGAATCTGGCCTCTTGTCTGGTCAAGGTATCTGAGTGGATGCATCTGTCCTTCCTCAAACTTAATGGCTCCAAGACAGAAACTATGATTCTAGGACATATGGCCCCCCTGAATTTAGATCTCATGTGGCCTAGCTGTCTTGGCTCTCCACCTCCACCAAAGAAACAAATCAAGAGTTTGGGTGTGTGGTTGGACCTTAACCTTAATTTCACAGTTCAAGCACGTAAAGCTTCCGCTAACTGCTATGGTCTGCTCAGATTGATAAGGAAGATTCTGCCTCTCCTTCCCTTTGAAGCTATGCGTATGTTGGTTCAAGCCCTTATTTTATCTCGGCTAGACTACGCTGATGCAGTTTACGTGGGCGTGCCACAAGGAGCTATTAAGATTTTACAGACTGTCCAGAACAGTGCGGCTCGCCTTTTAATGAATGTTCCAAATGTAGCTCTGCTAAGTCAGCACTTTGCCAGTTGCACTGGCTCACAGTTCAGCAAAGAATCTGGTTTAAGGCTACGTGCACTGTCCATAAGTCCAATACTGGCAACGACCCCCTCTGATTCAGTCCATGATGCAATTATATCATGTCACCCAGACACTTAGATCCAACAACAAAAAACTTCTGATAGTCCTGAGGATTAAACGAGCGCTGCTAAATTCTGGAACCAGCTCCCTGAACATATCCGTCTTGAACCAAACTATGTACGGTTCAGGAAACAGATGAAAACCTTTCTTTTTCCATGAACAGCAGTGAATGATACGGTGTCACAGGAAGCGCTGGGATGCCGTTGGGTAGCCATGCGCTATACAAGTGCGTATTCATTCATTCAGAAGTATAGGAACCCATTCCCTAGGACCTTAGATTACCCTGGACGAAACTCTGAAGAAGAAATCTTGGACCTTCAACATTTCATTTCGACTGAAAGACTGAAAAATCTCCCTTGTGGTCAACGAGTGACCTCCCTGTTCAAACAGGCACCAAAGAAGCATCTTTGCCGGTCTGCATTTTTGAGGCTCCCGCCGGATCCCGAAGAATCTGGGACACAGGACACGGACTTCCAGGCATCTCTAAAGCTGACAAGAGTTCCCAGCAGAGCTGAGACCTGTAGCTGACACGAGAGACGTGGGAACTCCTCAACATCCTGCATTTTTGCAACTGCACCTACTTCCCGAGGTATCCCAAAGTTGTGCATTGGGGTATTTGAAGCCCCTGTCCGAGCACCTTTTGCACTGAAGTACAGAGGCCAGCACTCCACGAGTGACCCGTGAGTCCCCTTTCTTCACTGCAGCTCGAGTCTCCTTCATGGTACCTAGTCCGTTGGCTAGTGAGCCCCCACGAAGGCCAATCCTTTGTTTCTTGAGCTTTCCTGATTGTTCCAGACATGCTCTGACTCCCCTACAAAGGAGGAGTCCCCCGGATCTTGCTGGTCTGAACAGAAGCCAATCTTGTCATCTTGCGTGGGTTGCCAAGGCTTGTTGGGTCCAATTGATTCAGACGCTGCAGCACTCGACATCCTTTGTGGGACAGCTCGAATCCTCCTCCTGGTTGTTCTTGACACCTCCTGGTCCTCGTGGCTGAAGAGACAAGCTTCACCTCTTTCACCTGAAAACACCCAACATCGGCTGGCATTTTCTTGTCGTCTTCCTGGTCACTGGCTAGTGACCCAGACTCTGTCCCCTCTGCTTTCAGATTCTTCACATCTCCGATCCACTCTTGGATCCACCCGGACACTTTTCCTCAGGGCGCCTGCAGCATTTCTTCGCAGCTCTCCATTGGAATCGACAACGAAACCCAACACCAAAAGACACCTATGCACCCGGCTTCCCTGTACTCCGGTGCTCCCATGGGTCTTGACTCTCAAAGTGTCTTAGTCTAAAAGGGTTCCATCGTAGTTCACCTCTAGTGTCCTTATTCTTTAAAATTTTAACTTGTTTGTTTCCCATAGAAAGTCAAGGGTGATTCGCGGCTGTGTTTAGACACTGCACGCGTCCCCCGTGGGTCTCCTGCGTCCCTAGCTTGGGTGGTTCCTGGTTGCCCCAGCAGTCCTGCAGGCCCTAGGCCTGCTTTCTAACCCACACATGGTTCTTATACCACTATTTTAGTATATGGTTTGTGAGGCCCCTAGGGCATAACGTATACTGTGCAACTTATCGTATGCTAATTAAGGTCCTTGTATTGTACTTTTACCTCTGACTTCATAAAGAGACCAGAGGGGTTGTGTTTAGAATAAATACATATATATTGGATATATACCTTGTATGGTGAGCTTTCATTTAATCATTCAAGAGATTATAGACTGGTAAAACAACTTGCTTAACTCGCCTCTAAGTCTTAGCCTGAAGGCTGCTCTCCACAGCTACCACTAGGATAGCTTTCTATAAGGTTGACTTTAAACCTACCATCAATAAGGGTCGTTTTGACTGGTGCAATGTGCACACTAGAATAGTGGACCTCATATGCCAGGCCAACTTCTCACAATGGTGTAGACAGTGTTTTACCCAGTCCATGGTCTACAGTTGTAAACATAAGTACGCTGAGACTCTGCAGCCAGCTAAGGCACAGAAGTCCATTCCAGCCCACACATTCTCCCATCACCTGCTTTACCTGAGCAGGCACTTGCAGACTCTGTGCACCTGCACTCCTTATATTATGAAGGGTGCTTGCTCTCACTTCACAGCAGTGCCAAATTCCAGAAAGCAGTAGGTACTCGGGCAGAGTTCCATGTCTTATGGCTACAGTCTTTTTTAGTTTCTAAAGTTATTGTTTCGATTGGTTCTGGGTTTAGGGCTTGGGTTTCTATTGGGTATAGGGCCCAAGCATTCCAGGTACACTTGCCACTCACAATAACTCTCCTAAGAATAAGGCAAGATAAGACTCGTAGGGTAAATTCCATGATTATTTTCTACTACATACCCACTACAAAGACTCACCAACACGCCACAACAATTTCATCCTGATTGCATTTCTGACATATTTAAATAGTAATGTATCCATATTAACACACCCTATCCTACAACTCTACCCATCTTCCTACAATCTTGTTCCTACTCTACCACACACTCCTAGTCATTCTCTTTTCACACTCCTGTCCCAACTAACAACTATAATCCTGCTTTCCCACTCCACTCACTCACTACTCACCTACACCTAAGTACCACGACTAATACAACTCCTCCTATTTCACATGTCCATTCTCCACCCACCCCACTCCACTACTCCCTTCTATCCCTTCCTACCCTCTTCTCCTACCAATCTTCCTTCCAAGGCAGCATCCCCAAATTATAACACTCCAACACAACTTTATCACCTATCCTAACATATCACAACTCACAACTGCCTTTTCTAACTTTCCTAACCTTTTCCTCTACTCACCCCACTCATCTCCTACAACAAATGTGAAATCAAATAGTATCTCACCTCTTCATAAGCCTTCATTCCCCAAACAATCTCTCAATCTCCCCTACACTATCCACATATTACCAGCGACTGACTGTGCCACATCTGAGAGTCGGAAAGGGGAAAGAAAAAAGATGAAGGCTGCAGCCCACTCTCAAACAGCAATTTTACTAGTGGGATACTTTTGCTTGTTAAATGTGTCCTGTTGCTCCTGCACAAGGTAAATCTGAGCAGGGGAGCATTGGCCGACTTACAATTTATTGGAGAAAAAAGGCTTTTCTGCTGAACTTCTTGATTTGTAATTGCTTTTACCCCCTTCATTGTGATCAGTGCATTTTTAGTCAATTAAATATTACTAAGATGTTTAAATAATTGCATTAGATACGTTTACTTAAATTGTGGAAAGCTCTTCTAATCCATGTTCATATAATGTTCCTTTTTCTATTCGTTTTTACATTCGAATGCATTCGAACACTCGAAAATAAAAATGAAGATTTGAATGCGCTTTCTTGACAAGAGACTAGTTCATATCATAACATTCAAATTGTACCCAATTTATTCCAAAGTAACCCTTTCCTTTTTTTCCTGTTGATACCCAGGTGTGTACTTAGGTACACAGTGCTCCTCCATCACATGAGCATATTAAATTTGTTTGCAACCCATTATTTGTATCCTCGAGCGGACCAGAGGCCAGTATTTCTCTGTGTTTTGGTATTTAAAGCTTGAAACATGCTTTGAAGCTCCTGCATCTAAATGCTCACCATTTGCTTTGTCACTGGTTGATCTTCCGATTGCAATACTGGCAAACTAGCGCTTTCCCCTTGACTTCCATCACCTGAGGCATGAGTAGTCGGGTCAGAGTGTTTTCTTGATCGCTGTGGAGAAAAATAATACTTGAGATGTTTCTCGAACCCAACATCTAACTATTCTCATGAGTGCCCAAGTTACTGATAAATTGAGTCTCTATGTTTAGAATTTTTAGCTACAATGTGATCCAGCTGAAGCCTGGTTAGTAAACGGTATGTTGACGGAGTCTGAAGTTGCTGGGAGGCTATGTTTTTTTTAATGGAAACCCAAAGTTTTTTAAAAAGGTGAGGCTTAAGATTTTTAAGTCTGTGTTAAGTGTTTGGATGTATGTGCGGAAAAGATTGGGAATTCCATATTTTTCATCATGGGCTCTGATCTGGGATTCTCCGGGTAGCCCCGAGTGTTTGAGGGATCAACTTAGTCAGCCCCTAAAATCGGGGGGGTCATCTGATATTGGGCAGATCTTAAAATCGACTGAATGAGTTTAATGAGTTTGGAAACGTTAAACAACTGTGCCAAAGGACAGCTAACAAGCTTTAAATATTACCAACTAAGTTCCTGGTGGACGACACAAGATTGGGCACAAGAGGAGGAGGAGTCGAAATTCTATCAGGTGATGAGAACAGATCAGTGGAAAAAGGAAATTTCTTTCTGATATTGGGCCTTCCTGGAGAAAGATGTGAAGATTGAAACTGAAATCCTAAATCTGTGGGGTAAAGAGTTTAGTGATGAAGATCTGAAGCAAATGTGGTACGATTCATATGGCATGTCACGAACAGTAGTAAAACTTGCATCACTTAACCGTAACCACCTATTCAACACCTACAGAGTTCATTGGTCACCATCGAAGTTGACCCAGGTTACTGGAAATACTTATAACTGCCCAAGATGTACGCTCTTAGCAGCAGATGATGCACATTTGTTTATGTTATGCCCAAAAATAGTATCTTACTGGAACTCGGTCTGTGACTTTATAGGAGAAATTATTGGGAAACAGATTACCTTATTTTCTTTGGGCTAAACCCGGAGGAAGAAGTACAAATTAATGCGGTTAGCTCAAAGTTTTTGTTCTATGCAATTTTGTTAGCAAGGCGCGAGATCTGTAGGCTATGGAATTCTGAAAGCCCTCCGTCCTTCACTGAGTGTCTTAGAAACATCATATACACAAGTGAGTCTGATATGGCTTGCGACCCAAGAAGTAAAGATACAATCTGGGCCCGATTGGTAAAGTGGGGAAAGAAGGCAAGTGAGTCCAATGATTAAGCCAATCATGCAGTCGGCCATGGTATCTCCTACCCTCCGGTGGCACCAGTACGTAAAGGAGATGGAAGTGGAAACAGCAGACACTACTCTTTCTTTTCCTCTTCTGGTCTCTTGTTTGGTCTTCCCTCGTAAGACCTAGAGGGATTAGAGTACAAACTAGCAAGAAAATTGGTAGAATGAGGACATAAAAAAAAAGTCTGAAGATGCTGTAATGAATTCACAAACTTCCCCCAATTTTTCCTGCCATTCTATCACTAGGGCAGGACACAATAGATAATGACTATACTCCTTGTTTACTTGATAGGAAGTCTACTCCTATGCCTCATGTCTGTAGTACTGCTTTTTCATCCAAGACCAACACTGTATACA
The DNA here is from genome assembly GCF_964263255.1 of Lissotriton vulgaris. Classification (NCBI taxonomy): domain Eukaryota; kingdom Metazoa; phylum Chordata; class Amphibia; order Caudata; family Salamandridae; genus Lissotriton; species Lissotriton vulgaris. The sequence goes on from NC_141685.1 coordinate 222,757,658, forward strand.
GTCAGAGCTGCCAGGTGACATTTGAGCACAACCCTTAGTCAGGGGTCTTGGCTAAGCCTGTTCCAACCCACTAGAGTCCAACCCACACCATAATCCCAGCTCTCAGGAGATATTCATTTATGGAAGTGCAAAAGCAACTGTCCTGTGCCAGGAATATACTGTGAAGAGTTCCCAAAGTACAGGTAAAACTGTTTTGGAGCAGCAGATAAAACCAGCTACTCTTACATTTGGTGATGAAGCAAGGCAGCTAGGGAATAATGTTGGGAGTTCCTTTGAGGCAGTGATTCCACTCTCAACAAGCCAACGATCAACTAATCAAAGAAACAAAGAAGGACCTAGCAGAGTGCATAGGCAACAGCTCAAACAGGAGAGAAGAAATCTTTACATTCATAAAAGACTTCATCTCTCCAACCCCCAACACCAACTGCATTATCCCCTCACAGGAAATAAGTGGCAACCTCTCAGACTTCTTCAATGACAAAATCAAAACCATACACAACAACCAAACCCCTACACCATCGCCAACACCCTCCAATAAAACACCCACGGCAAAACCCAGATGGCCTGGCAAACATTTGCCACGTAAGAAACAGCCAGCATCATGAGAGCAGTCCACTCCGGGGCACCCTTTGACCCCTGCCACCAACACATCTACAACATGGGAGCCGATCCCATTAGTGAAGCCCTCATCTGCATCATGAACATTCCTATCACTACCGACATGTTCTTGGATTTCTGGAAATATGCAATTGATCACACACTGCTCAACAAACCCTCTGCTGACCACGAGCGGCTAGCAAACTACCACCCTATCTCCTTTCTACCCTACCTGGCCAAATATCTACATGACCCCACTGGCTGAACTCATCAGATGATACAACATCAACATGCTCTCCTCTGCAGACAAGACCTATATGATACTCTCCTGATCAAATAAAACCCCCACCACAAAAACGAACTTCGCCACATGCATGACCGCTGTAACCAGATGGATGAAAACAAACTACCTTAAGTTCAACACGTCAAAGCGGAAGTAGTGACCTTCGGAAAGAAAACATCCCCTTGGGACTCCACCAAAGCAAGAAATCTGGGAATCATTATAGAAGACAAGCTCGATATGATGGCCAAAGTAAACGCAGTGACTTCCCCCTGATTGCACATCCTCAAGATGCTAAGAAGTATCTTCAAATGGCTTCCTAAGAACACCAAGAAAACAGCCAGTCAGGCCTTGAACACGAGTAAACTGGATTACGGCAACATGCTGAACGCAGGAATCACCAAGAAGCTAATGAACCGGCTCCAGGCCTTATGAAAGGCCGCAGCAACACGCCTTCACAACCTCCCTCGCCACACCCACATCATCCCACACCTCAGGGAACTACACTGGCTTCCAACCCACAACCGCACTCAATTTAAACTGCTTCCACACACAAACAAAGCACTATACAAAACCGGACCTGCATATCTTAAAAACTGCATTCACTGTTACACACTACCTAGACACGTCCTTTCAACCCGACTCTCCCCGGCAAGCATACACCACTTCTGCAAAGCCACAGCTGGAGGCTGTGCCATCTCCTATCCCTCCCCATAAAGAATGGAACGACCTCCCACACCAAATCAGGGCCTCCTCCTGGCTTCTTGAGTTCTGCAAGAAGCTGAAAACCTGGCTCTTCAATACACTCCAGGCTTCAGCCGCCTACTGACTTGCTATAGCGCCTGGGTACCCTTACAACTGACAAGCACGCTATACAAATAATCATAGCATAACATAACAATTCCGTGTCCAAAGACTACAGAGACACTATAAGCCAGCTCTGCTGTGCTCTGCTCAGGGCTCACAGATCCCCAGCATTACTGAATGACTGGAGGCCCCTGTGGCTAAGAGAAGGAATCTAAACATGTATTTCAACTCAACGACCCTGATAAAAATGCTGAATTTCCATCGTGTACTGTCACCCTAGACAAGAGAGAAGTCACAGTTTTTGTAGATTCTTGTTCACCCTATACACTGATGCAAGCTGAGGTTTTCTCAAGAATGTTTCCCTTAGGGCAACAAAACTTGCAACCCACTGATATTCATCCCAGGGGGCACAATGGTGCCCCAATACCCTTGGTAGGCATGACCACTATGAAAATAGAATTTAAAGGGAGAAGCACGGTTGGGAAGATATATATCACGCAGAAAGGATCCAACTTACTGGGGTGGAGGTACCAGAGAGAGCTAGGTATTAAGTTAGACCCCAACAGCCCAGACCAAGTCCTATTAGTAGATCCTTCAGTAGGGGGCACTGAAAAATGTAATGATTTTCCCAAAGTCTTTGCTGACAAGATAGGGCTGCTTAAAAACTACCAACACTCCATTAAGCTCAATACCAGTGCCAAACCAGTGACACATAAAGCCAGGCCCATACCACACATGATGCATGCACCCCTACAACATGGCAATTCCGCGTCCGAAGACTACAGAGACACCTTAAGCCAGCTCTGCTGTGCTCTGCTCAGAGCTCACTGATCTCCAGCATTACTGAATGACTACAGGCTCCTGTGGCTAAGAGACGTAGTCCCAGCTACAGATTGCTGAGCTCATGGAAGGTAGCAGTGGCAGTGTTGTGGTGCATCTAGGCAAATCCCAAATGATGGTCTGAGGACTCTCGAATGGAACGCCTTCAGAAGAGGACGAGTTGCCGTTGATCCAACTGTGCAATGTTATTTTAAGGATTTTAAGTGCCCCAGCCAAAACATAGCTCAGTGCCCCTATTCATAACACTGTTTTATTTTGTCACCCATTTTCTGCTAATTCAAGCCGGATGATACCAAACAATATTAAATCATATGTTAATGGTTGAGATAGAGAAATAGATGTGAAAATGTGAGATGGAGAGACAGTTCACTTTTCCTTGGCCTCTTGGTAGGTCGGTGCCCTGGGTGATTTCCCACTATGCCCAGGCTTTAAAAATACTTTGCAGCTGGTATCTAGTTAGCAGAAATGTAGCAGATGGCTGCAGAACAGGCATAGCTGGTATCCGTTTGTAAATGCAGGACACTTTGAGGCCTCCCTGCAGAAATGGCCTAGGGTGCTTGTGTTTCTTGACAGACTTCTGTTCAGCCACTTTCTCTTCGATGTTTTACTTCATTGGTGGTTTACTCAGGCAGTTGTTGTCCATAGCCTCCAATGCACAGGGCAATCTACCTAGGTGTGGCCATGTTTATAAGGTGCGCCAAAACCACAACTGTCTCTTGAACTCCTTGTCATGACACAGCCTGAAAGCCTCATCTATCACTACTCTCAAACTTTACAATTCTTGGACTAGAATACAGGTGTAGAAAAGTCAACATCTGACATACCTGCCAATTTATCAGGAAGGATGGGTCTACAACAACACCTACATAGGATTATTAATGACCCTGATAGCCATTGATCATTATTTTCTGTCAATAAAGATAATCATTTCAAAAATACATTAGCCAGAAGATGACTGCAAGGTCAAGACTAGGCATGCATGAATGTGCAAAGACATTTCTACTTACACATACACTGAGCACGTACACACGTCTGTCCTGAGCATGCAGTAACCTCCTTACTAACAATCCTGTGAAATGCTGATCATTTTCTCCAAACTCATAAGCACTGCCACACGGAAGGAGATGGTGTGGAAGGTGTTGCAACCAGTCTGAGCTCTACGCCAATATGCAAAAGTAGGCTGAGACTCTGCAGGCCGATAAGGCACAGAAGTCTATTCCAGCTTCTTCCATCACCTGCTTTACCTGAGCAAGCACTTGCAGATTCCGTGCACCTGCCCTTCTTATATTATAATGGGTACATGCTTCCACTTCGCAGCAGAGTACGCATTCCAGAAAGCTGTAGGTACTCTGGCATAATATCAGGTCTTATGGCTAGAGACTCTTTTAGTTTTAAAGCTATGGTTTCTATTGGCTCTAGGGTTTAGGGCTTGGGTTTCTATTGGCTCTAGGGCCCAGGGCTCTCATTGGTCCAGATCAAATGATTCCTAGTGCACTTGTATGAGCAGAACCTCTGGAGTCCAGCCTGGCATCCAGGTAAAGCGCATCAGTTTACGTGTACTGCCAGTTAGGGCCCTGAGAGGGCAGAGGACCAGAAACCCTGGCCAATTCCCACTCAGGCAAAGTAAACAGGTACACTTGCCACGCACAATAGCTCTCCAAAGAATAAGGCAAGAGAAGACTCGTAGGGTAAATTCCAGGATTATTTTCAACTACACACCCACTACACAGACTCACCACCACACAACAACAATTTTATCCTTATTGCATTTCTGATGTATTTAAATAGACATGTATCTATATTCACAGACTCCTATCCTGCAACTCTACCCATCTCTCCTACATACTCATTCATACACTACGACACTTCATCGTCATTCTTTTATCAAACTTCTACCCAAACTAATGACTATGATCCTGCTATCCCACCCTACTAACTTTTTACTTAGCTACACCTTAGTACCACGACTAATACAACTCCCCCTTCCTCCTATTTCGCATTTCCATCCTCCACCCACCTCACTCTACTACCCCCTTCTATCCCTTCCTACCCTCTTCTCCTCCCAATCTTCCTCCCAAGGCAGCATCCATATACTATAACACTCCAACACAAGTTTATCACCTATCCTAACATATCTCAACTCACAATTGCCTTTTCTAACTTTCCTAACCGCTTCCTCTACGCACACCACACATCTCCTACAACAAATACGAAATCGAAAAGTATCTCACCTCTTCATAAGCTTCATTCCCCAAACAATCCCTCAATCTCCCCTACACTATCCACATATTACCAGCCACTGACTGTGCCACATCTGAGAGTCGGAAAAGGGAAAGAAAACAGATGAAGGCTGCTAAGCAGCCTACTCCAAAAGGCAATTTTACTAGTGGGATACTTTTGCTTGTAAAATGTATCCTGTTGCTCCTGCACATGGTAAATCTGAGCACGGGAGCGTTGGCCGACTTAAAATGTATTAGAGAAACAAGCATTTGCAATGCAATAGGTCTCGCATTAGGAAAGTTTGAGGTATTGGTATTGCAAATGACAAATATTTTATTTATGTGTCTGTATTGAAAGTAGCGAAATTATTAGCTTTGTTATTTACAATGCCAATATTTTTAACTTTTGCAAACGTGACACCTATAGCATTCTAATGCAATATGTGTTGTATTTACATGCCTTTGAAGTATTAATATTATAAATAACAATGGCTTTTATTTTTATTAATAATTAACCCCTTGTATGCTGATGACGAACCCCAGCCGTCATCCACTACGGTGCTCGTGTGCTGATGACGGCTGGGGTTCGTCATGGCCCGCCCCTGTTCATTTGTTTACCGCACAGCGGCGGAAACGGGCCAGCAGCGAAGGGGTTAATACTTAAATAAAAGTTATTGTAATGTATAGTGGCAATAGCTTAAAGTTTTGTAAATAACTTATGGGAAGATTATGTTCAGTGTATTTTACTGTGAGGAAAATCCAAGAACATAAGTGAAATTTTACCATTATTTTGTAACATTTCTAATAAAGCTTAAAACATTGAGAGAACATATTAGAACCAGTTGTTGTTGATTGGTTGCAAAGAGTGATGCTGTGGCGTTCAGTGATACAGTGGCTTTTAGTGGTGCTGAGTGATGCTGTGGCTTTTAGTGGTGCCGAGTGATGCTGTAGCCTTCAGTGGTGCTGAGTGATGATGTGGCCTTCAGAGTTGCGGAGTGATGCTGTGGCATTAAGTGTTGCTGTTTTGTTGAGTGGTGCTGTGGCGTTGAGTGTTGCTGTGGCGTTGAGTGGCGTTGAGTGATGCGGTGGCGTTGAGTAATGCGGTGGCGTTGAGTGGTGCTGTGGTGTTGAGTGTTGCTGTGGCGTTGAGTGGTGCTGTGGCTTTGAGTGGTGCTGTGGCGTTGAGTGGTGCTGTGGCGTTGAGTGGTGCTGTGGCGTTGAGTGGTGCTGTGGCGTTGAGTGGTGCTGTTGCGATGAGTGGTGCTGTTGCGATGAGTGGTGCTGTTGGGTTAAGTGGTGCTGTGGTGTTGAGTTGTGCTTTTGCGTTGAGTGTTGCTGTGGCGTTGTCTGGTGCTGTGGCGTTGAGTGGTGCTGAGTTATTGAGTGGTGCTGTGGCATTAAGTGGTGTTGTGGCATTGATGGGTGAAGTGGCATTGAGGGGTGGAGTTGGAGGTTGGAGTTGGAGGGTGGATTTGGAGGGTGGAGTTGGAATGTGGAGTTGGAATGTGGAGTTGGAATATGGAGTTGGAATGTGGAGTTGGAATGTGGAGTTGGAATGTGGAGTTGGAATGTGGAGCGTGGAGTTGGAGCGTGGAGTTGGAGCGTTGAGTTGGAGCGTTGAGTTGGAGGGTGTAGTTGGAGGGTGTAGTTGGAGGGTGGAGTAGGAGGGTGGAGTAGGAGGGTGGAGTAGGAGGGTGGAGTAGGAGGGTGGAGTTGTATGTTTGAGTTGTAGGGTGTAGTTTAATTTTTAGGGTGGACTTGGCTTTTGTAGTTGTTTTGCGGGTTTATTTGGATGGTGGATTTGGAGGCAGGAGTTGTAGTTGGAGGTTGGATTTGTAGGGTAGATTTGGATGTTGTATTTGGAGGGTGAATTTGGATGTTGTATTTGGAGGGTGGAGTTGGAGGGTGGAGTTGGAGGGTTGAGTTGGAGGGTTGAGTTGTAGGGAGAAGTTGTAGGGTTGAGTTGTAGGGTTGAGTTGTAGGGTTGAGTTGTAGGGTTGAGTTTGAGTATTGTGAGGGTGAGGGTGTGAGGGTGAGTGAGGGTGTGTAAGGATGAGGGTGTGACGGTGTGTGAGGGTGTGAGGATGTGTGAGTGAGGGGGTGTGAGGGTGAGGGGGTGTGAGGGGGTGTAAGGTGACTGAGGCTGAGGGTGTGAGGGTGAGTGAGGGCGTGAGTGTTGTGAGAGGGGTAAGGGTGTGTGAGGATGTGGGTGTGAGGGTGTGATGGTGAGTGATGGAGTGTGAGGGTGAGTGAGGATGTGAGTGTGTGTGAGGGTGATAGGGTGAGTGAGGTTGTGTGAGGGTGTGTGATGCTGATTTGTTGTATGAGGGGGTGTGAGAGTTTGTGATGGTGTGAGAGGGTGGGGTGTTAGGGTGTGTGAGGGTGAGGGTGTGAGTGTTGTGAGGGTGAGGGGGATGAGGGTGTGAGGGTGAATGAAGGTGTGTGAGGATGGATGAGGGGGTGTGAGGGTGTGAAGGTGATTGTGGGTGTGTGAGGGTGTTTGAGGGCGGGTGAGGGTGTGAGGATGTGAGGGTGTGTGATGAGGAGGTGTGAGGGTTAGGGGGGTGAGGGTGTGTGAGAGTTGTTAGGGTGTGTGGGTGAGTATAGGTGTGTGAGGGGTTGTGAGGGGGTGATGGTGTGTGAGGGTGAGTGCTGGTAGATGGAATGTGATGCGTACATTTTGCCTAAGGGGTATAGAGTGTATAGTATATAGCTTGGTAATGGAGCCTGTACACTAGCTACTCCAAGTCAGAATCGTCCCTGTGTCAGGGGCAGTCACAGGAACAAAGAAGTGTAGAAGTAACATCCGTGTCAAGCTTGCTTTCCTGCTGCAGAACTGATGGCACACTCTGCCTAACCGAGGCCCAAACACCCAACTCCCGGACATATCAAAAACGACCAGCTGCCCAAACAACATAAGTTAAAATGAGAAAATAGAACAAAATATAGTGGCAAGAAATACAGTTGTTATGGGGTAATTGACCAGGCAACGAGTGGGGAGAGCTTCTGTATACGTGTTTGTAAATACCTAAATGCATTCCTCTTTTGTTCCGTTTTAGGCGTGAGAATACAAACAAATGAGCATTAAACGTGCAGTAAACAGAAGGATAAAAGGATGAGGAGGAGGGCAGCTTAGAGGGGACCGGCAGTGGGTCAGAATAGAAGGGCAGATATGAGGACTGGCAAAAGGATAGAAGGAGTAGGGAAAGGACATTCGGGAGGAGGAAGGAACGAGGCAGACAGGAGGACATAGGAAAGGGAGGAGACAGTTGGCAAATGGCCAGACAAGAAGATAGGAGGAAATGGCTAGACATCCGGACAAAGGCAAAGGCTGCATCTGTATTCTGTTCTTATATTCGATCAGTAGTATACTCACACCTGTATTCTACACTTTTTTGCACTTTTCCGCAACTTGCACCCATCCCCACTTTTCTCTCCTGGTATGCACCGATTGCTACCTCATATATCGCATACTTCCTCTGCATTCTACACTATTCTGCACAGTTCTGCAACCTGCATCTATTCTCACTCTTCTCGCCTGTAACCCTCACCACGACTAACAGTCTCCCAGCCTACACCTTGTCCTCCCCGCCTACCATCAATGCCCTCACTCATACCACCAACTTCCTCCCTACTTCAGCCACACCCCTCCCGCCCAAAACCTCTCACCTCCCTAACTCCATCCCGTACACCAACAACGCAGACCTGCTCGAACACCAGCCCACTCTCCCACCTGCACACGAATTCCCTGGTCAGCCACTCACCTCTGTCCGCCACCCCCACCTCCAACACCTACCCCACGATGGACAAAATCATGGCCACCCTCACTCAGATCAAAGAAGACATACACATCATCAAAGAACTACTCTCCACACACCCCATACACCCCTCCCCCTCCCCCACCTCCCCTCCCAACTTGTCCCCTACCCCTCCGGCTGACTCCCTCACTCAATACGCCGCACACCGGGCGTCAATCCCTGGTCATAGGCGCAGCAACTGCCCTCGTCCCCCTCATCGCCCCTGCAACCCCTCACACAAACACACCTCCCGCACAACTTGCCCCCCCACCCTTCCGATTAACTCTCTCACTCAACTCTCCCCAACCTGACCTCAATTCCAGCTCGCAATCGCAACAGTCGCCCTCGTCGCACCCACAACTCAACTTCTGACCTCGACACACTCGCCCTTCTCCGCTCCTATGACCCAGCCCCCCAAAATCACACAACCACCCCACACCTCAACATTCCCACGATACACTCAAATCCCCTTAGACCCCCCACACTAAACAGCAGATTCTCCATCCCCAATAACCTTAGAAAAGTCCCTCTCTCTCTAGAACCATCTACCACCCTCAATACACCCCGTCTCAAATGCACTCTCCTCAACTGCAGATCGGCCACGAAACACTCCACCGCCATTGCTGATCTCCTCTTATCGCTGGACCTTGACCTAATCATCCTGACTGAAACCTGGCTAACTGAATCTTCGACACCTATAATGGACATTCTGGTTCCTCCCAACTACCACATTATCAGGCTCGACAGATCAGGCAAAGTAGGTGGTGGAATCGCATGCATCTACAGGAACAACCTCTCTGTTCAGAAAGTCAATTCCACCTCCCTACCATCCCCAACATCCTGGGAATACATCTGCCTTTACATTATTAGTGAGGGCAAACCGATATGCTCGCTTCACAGCATTTACCACCCACCCAGGGACAACTTCACCTTTTCCCAACAAATCATGGATATGATCTCAACCAATTCCGGAAGGCAGCTCACCCAATTATACCTTGGTGACTTCAACCTCCACTGGAACGATCGCAATGACGCGGTGGTAAATAGTCTTAAAAACTTCCTCGGTGCCCTTAACCTCACCCAAATATGCAACAGCCCGACCCACGAGAAAGGCTCTATCCTCGACCTGATCATCTCCAAAGAGGACTCTATCCAACTCGAGTCCATCCAACCCTGTGACGGGTCAGATCATCATATTGTCACATTCTTTATCAATGAAAAAGTTAAAGTTAACCCGGCTCAACTCTCCAAGCATAAAGTCTGGAAAAGAGACATGAAAAAACTCAACGCAGGAAGTTTGCCCCCTAATAGTTGCAACCTCCTACTCCCACCGACAGGCGCTACGGACGTTCAAACACTGACTGACCATTATCTAAACGCTATGACCTCAATAATTAATGAGGCTGCACCTATGCAGCTAAAAAGAGTTTCTACTAAAATCTCCAATCCATGGTACGACGGGAGTCTCAATGAGGATAGACGAGCCATGCGACTGGCAGAGCGTACCTGGAGATCAGCTCCCTCTGCAATGCACCTAAAAGATCTGAAGAAAAAGAGAAACGCCTACTTCAGGAAAATAAAACGCTCAAAATCAGACTTCTTCAGCCTCCAGCTCGATCAAGAAAAAAACCGCCCGAGAAAACTGTTTGAGCTAATCAGAACACAATCCAAGGATCAACCCCAACCACTCAACATTGGGCGTGAGGCACCCTCTTGTGAAGACTTCGCTGCTTTCTTTATCCAAAAAACTGACAACATAAAGAGCGATCTCCTCATTGATGCAAGCCTCTACTCCAAACCCCAGTCCCTAACACCCACTGAACCAAAAAACAATGCTACTTGGTCAACCTTTGGCACATACTCGGAAGAAGAAATTGGCAAACTGCTCAGCACCCTGAAACCATCGAATCACCTAACGGACCCCCTTCCTGCTAACGCAGTAAAAGACTTTAGCCCTTGGCTTCTCCCTCTCTGGACTAAAATTATCAACAGCTCTCTCCAACAAGGAAGCATACCTGACTCCCTCAAAGTTGGTCAGGTCACACCTCTTCTAAAGAAACCTACAGCCGACCCCTCTGATCTCAACAATTACCGTCCCATTACCAATATTCCCACTCTCGCCCAACTGCTGGAAAAATGCGCACAACTACAATTGACTAAACACATTGAACAATTTGATCTCCTCAACCCTCACCAGTCAGGCTTCCGAGCAGGACACAGTACAGAAACTGCTATGACCCACATAATTGACGACGCACTTCAAATGCTAGACCAAAACGACACCTGCCTCCTCATCCTCCTTGATCTCTCTTCAGCATTCGACACCGTTAAACATGAGAACTTACTAGAACTACTAAACGCCAGAATGGGTTTATCTGGAACTGTTCTCAAGTGGTTCACTTCCTTTCTTCACAACAGGTCGCAGAAATTCAAGAGCAACAACCTGATGTCCTCGCCAATACCCGTAACGCTAGGCGTCCCCCTAGGATCCTCTCTATCCCCAACTCTGTTCAACCTAGTCATGGAACCGCTCACCTCCTTGCTACAAGCATCCAATGTACACTTTCACATGTACGCCGATGACACCCAACTTTATCTCAAATTACAGTCCCCCAAAGACATCTTGCTCCTGAACTCAACGATCAGATGCACCCAATCCTGGCTTGCTGATAATCATCTCAAACTCAATGCCCTGAAAACTGAGTTCCTTCTGATCTCACCTCCAGCGAAGATCTCCACCACTCAAATTTGGCTTAAACACCTAACCGCACTCAATGTCCAACCGACCATCGTGGACTCAGCAAAATCTTTAGGCATAACACTCGACACCAATCTCAACATGCAGCAACATATCAGCAAGGCAACAAAGGGAGCGAACTTCCAGATCAATACTCTGAGGAAACTTAAACCCTTCCTCCCAGCCAAAGGCTTCCAAACCGCAGTACAAGCACTAGTCATCCCTCGAATTGAATACGGCAGCATAGCCCTCTGCGGACTCCCACTAACTACAACCGCTCCCCTGAGAGCTTCTCTAAACGCTGCAGCGAGACTCATCACTGGGTCAAAAAAGCACTCCCATATTACCCCTGACTTGGAATCCCTGAACTGGCTGCCTTTTGAAGCCAGAATACATCTGAAAATCGCCTGCATGACACACAAGGCTGTACACCTAAACTCACCCGGATACCTCGCTCAGAAACTGACAATCTCTGGCGGAGTTAGAAACACTAGAGGCACAAACAATCTTCTGCTGAAACCTCGAAGATTCCGGGAAGAAAAAACATATAAGCGCTCCTTCTCAGGAATGGCGCCTAGGATCTGGAACTCACTCCCGCCCGAAACCAGGCTTATCTCTTCCACTACACTCTTTAAAAATGAAGTAAAAGCTATCCTCATGGCTAAATACACTTGAGCTTTTATCTCAAACACTGTTAATACTCTGCATTGATTTGTACTACATGTTTGACCCCTTTGATTATTTATATTAGCTGTCTTATTACTCACATGATTGGCTTTGTAGCCACCTAGTTGTACTGTTTGACCTATTGATTTATCCGTCTGACTATACTCCCTCATGTACTACTCTTTGTAAAGCGCTCTGATATCTGCGAAGATCGTGTCCGCGCTATATAAAACTTTCAAAATAAATAAATAAAATAAAGAGACTGAAGTGTCAGTCGTAGATGTTGATGTCAGATTAGCTGCCAGGGCAGTGCCGATGCTATCAGCAGCCTCAGCCAGCCACACTCAATGCCTTTAATTAACAACAAGGGAGGAAGGGTGATGCGACGCATGGGGAGCAGCAGCCTTTGATGTGCCGGCCGGCATTTCTTCCATTTTCTTCCCTTACATTCTGAAAATGTTTGAGTTTCGAGGAGCTGTTGGGGTGAACCCTTCTGTTCACCAAGCATAATTCAGGCTTAGCCTGAAAGTCTGTCCTGCGTGAAGCACACTTCGCTCATAGTCATTCACAGACACACAACCTACACATTCCACGTGTGTGTAATGTGTTCAATGCGAGCATACATTGCACTGATGTAAAATGAGGGTGTATTTGTAAAGGTGGGCAGCTCTGCGAGGGTAAAGGCAAGTCCAGTGCGGGGTAGATTTACTCTCACACAAAAGTAACATTGTGGGCAATCACAAGTGTTCAGTCTCCAACCTCTGACACTTATAAGCACCACTATCTTTCACCAAATCGATCTGGTGTGACTGGAGTAAAAGTGCTAGAACGTGCAAAGTATATGAAAACTATTTTCGGAGGATCAGCAGTACAGTAAAATCAATAAAATACTCCACAGTTTTGCTATTATTCATAAATTGTTTTCTATGGCTATTTGTGGCTTCCTCCTATGTTATAAGAGATTTACTCCTGAATGTTCATAGCTGATTCCCGAAGAATGTTTATGAATAATTGTTCTTTAATTACATCCCATTTAAGCCGGAGTAAGACAACTCTTCCAGTAGAAAAAGCTTTGAAGTTTGCGCTGCATGAGCCCTAATGCACGTGTAATTTACAGGATGCACCCATGGTTTGTTTTATTAGGAAAGCAGGTGTAAAGTACGAATGAACGTGATGTCATCGACTGCATGAACGCAAATGCATATATAATTTGAACAGTAGGACGTTATAAACATTTCAGACTAGGAGAAACAGTTTAAATACCATACATGGGATATTACACACTCCAAAAGCCTTAATTGCTCATTTAATGCGGGCATTGTGTGCATTATACAAGTACCCTCTGTGGTTGGCCAAGAAGGACTAAAGCTCCTACACCTCACTCCGTGCACAATACAGTGCCTGCATCTCGGTGATGGTGTAAAGTACACCAAGCATGCTTTACACACACGTAGCGTACGGTAAGGACTAGAGCATGTGTAAATCACCAGTGTACTGCAATACTGCGCCAGGAGCAGCTGGAAGGAGGCAGGAAGTGCTCAGGAAATACCGATGCGCCACAATACACGCACAGGAAGGCGCTATATGGTGAGGAAAGCTTGTAGCTCACCGTTGAACCACACTGCAAGATAAATGATAGAGTTTTACAATGCACACTTCCCAATGCATACATTAAACCGATATATACGTTTAGGACAAAAGTTGAGAATTAGCAACGTGCATATATGCCATACACTGCGTGGATCGCAATGTGTGAGGTTTTTAAAAGTAAAATGTATTGCACGGGCAGGTGTGACGAGCAAACCCGCCGTAAAGCAGCAATGACTTTGGAGACGACTAAGAGGAGCTTTAAATATTGAGTGGTGAATAAAGGCGCCATCTGTTGCGGCTGTAAAGCCGTCATGTGCCGGGAGACGGAGAGAGCGAGGGACGGGGAGCAGGAAACGCTCAGTAAACCAAGAAACATTTCATAGAAGGGGGTTCACAAGTTTCCGTTATTTTGTTCTGGATATATTACACGACTGTCTCGATTGTCCCACAGCTTGCTCGGTAACGCGCAAGGATTTTTGCGCCTGGTTTTCGACTACTTCGTGTAATTCTCAGTCTCGATAGGGAGTTGCTGCCTCGTTCCACCACATAGAACCAGCAGCCCAGCGATGTATGGTGGTGTATAAAAAAATTCTATATACATTAAACTTCTTTCATTGGTTCAACGCATCTGTCAGAAAAAAAACGGAATACCTGATTGCTTGTGGGGTAATATATGAGCAGTCAGTACTGGGTTTGTGTTTTCTCGGCATTGCGGAGGCAGGTGACAAGAAGCATGGGGAGCAGCAGCCTTTGATGTGCCGGCCGGTAATTAGGGGAGGAGAAATGCCGGCCTAAGGCCGAGCGCAAAGCAACAGATGGCTTTGATGTGGAGGCAGGCGGCAAGCTCGTGCACGAGACATGCACTTCCGAAAATCCGCTGGAGAGCCCTTGCTTGGCCTGAAGTATGGTTTGGCAGCATTAGGGCTCTTTTCCTATTCCTGTGGAATAGGAAAGGGGCGAGCCCTAAAAAGGCTTCTCTGCTGAACTCAGAATCATGGCTACAGTGTTTCTTACGAAGGTGAACTATTGGTTTGTTAGTGCTTTTCCCTCCTTCATTCTTATCAGTGTATTTTCAGTCCATTAAATATTAGTAAGATGTTTAAATAATTCCATTAGATACATTTACTTGAATTGTGGAAAGCTCTTGTAATCCATGTTCATATCATTTTCCTTTTTCTATATGTTATTGCATTCCAATGCATAATAAAAATGCATATATGAATGCACTTACTTGACAAGAGCCTGGTTGATATCATAACATTCAAATTGTAGACAATCTATTCCAAAGTAACCCTTTCCTTTTATTTCTGTTGATACCCAGGTGTGTACTTAGGTACACAGTGCTCCTCCATCACATGAGCATATTAAATTTGTTTGAAACCAATTATTTGTATACTCGAGCGGACCAGAGGTCAGTATTTCTCTGTGTTTTGGTATTTAAAGCTTGAACATGCCTTGAAGCTCCTGCAGCTAAATGCTCACCTTTGGTCTTGTCAATGGTTGATCTTCCAATTGTGATTCTGGCAAACTAAAGCTTTCCCCTTGAATTCCATCACCTGAGGCATGAGCAGTCGGGTCCGAGTGTTTTCTTGATCGCTGTGGAGAAAAATAATACTTGAGATTTTACAGAACCCAACATCTAACACTTCTCATGAGTAACCAAGTTACTGATGGATTGAGTCTCTATGTTTAGAATTTTTAGTTACAATGTGATCCAGCGGAAGCGTTATTAGTAAACGGTATGTTGACCGAGTCTGGGGTTACTGTAATGATTTACGAACTGCGCCCAATTTTGCTTACCATTCTATCACGAGGGCAGGACACAGTAGACAATGACTATACTCCTTGTTTACTCAATAGGAAGTGTATTCCTATTCCCCATGTTTGTAGTGCGGAGGTACGTCGTTACAACGCATGCTTTTACAACGCATGCCTTTACGATGCAACTTTTACAACGCAAGTCGTTACAACGACTTGCATTGGGGGGGCGCTGGATAGTGAATAGTTTAATTTACTATTCAAACTCCAGTCCCCGTGGATAGTAGGGAAGGTGTTGGATAGTAAATTAAAACTATTCCCTATCCTAGAGCGCCACCCAGCGCAAGTCGTTGTAATGACTTGCGTTGTAATGGTTGGGTCGTAAAGGTACTGCGTTGTAAAAGTGGCGTTGTAAACGCTGTTCCCCTTGTAGTGCTGCTTCTTTGTCCAATACCAACACTGTATATAGTCAAATCTGACAGGAGATATTTGAGCACAACCCTTAGTCAGGGGTCTTGGCTAAGCCTCTTCCAACCCTATGGAGTCCAACCCACTCCATAATCCCAGCTCCCAGGAGATATTCATTTATGGAAGTGCAAAAGCAACTGTCCTGTGCAAGAATACACTGTCAAGAGTTCCAGAAGTACATGCAAGACTGTTTTGGAACAGCAGATAGAACCAGCTACTCTTATATTTGGTGATGAAGCAAGGCAGCTAGGGAATAATGTTGGGAGTTCCTTTGCGGCAGTGATTCCACTCTCAACAACCCTACTATCAAATAATCAAAGAAACAAAGAAGAAGGACCTAGCAGAGTGCATAGGCAACAGCTCAAAAAGGAGAGAAGAAATATTTACATTCATAAAAGACTTCATCTCTCCAACCCCCAACACCAACTGCATTATCCCCTCGCAGGAGATATGTGACAACCTCTCGGACTTCTTCAACGACAAAATCAAAACCATACACAACAACTTCGACTGTCAACCAAACCCCTACACCATCGCCAACACCCTCCAATCAAACACCCACCGCAAAACCCAGATGGCCTGGCAAACATTTGCCATGTAAGAAACAGCCAGCATCAGGAGAGCAGTCCACTCCGGGGCACCCTCTGACCCCTGCCCCCACCACATCTACAACATGGTAGCCGATCCCATTAGCGAAGCCCTCACCTGCATCATGAACACTCCTATCACTACTGAGATGTTCTTGGATTTCTGGAAATATGCAATTGTCCACACACTGCTCAAGAAACCCTCTGCAGACTACAAGCAACTAGCAAACTACCACCCTATCTCCTTTCTACCCTACCTGGCCAAATTTCTACATGACCCCACTGGCTGAACTCATCAGATGATACAACATCAACATGCTCTCCTCTGCAGACAAGACCTATATGATACTCTCCTGATCAAATAAAACCCCCACCACAAAAACCAACTTCGCCACATGCATGACCACTGTAACCAGATGGATGAAAAGAAACTGCCTTAAGTTCAACACGTCAAAGCGGAAGTAGTGACCTTCGGAAAGAAAACATCCCCTTGGGACTCCACCAAAGCAAGAAATCTGGGAATCATTATAGAAGACAAGCTCGATATGATGGCCAAAGTAGACGCAGTGACTTCCCCCTGATTGCACATCCTCAAGATGCTAAGAAGTATCGTCAAATGACTTCCTAAGAACACCAAGAAAACAGTCAGTTAGGCCTTGATCACCAGTAAACTCGATTACGGCAACATGCTGAATGCAGGAATCACCAAGAAGCTAATGAACCGTGTTGGACCTGGCCTCGTGGCGTGGTCCTCCCTGATCCATGCAGCTCCCCATGACCCTGATCCACCCGACCCTTCCCGCCATGACCTACATCCCCGACATTGGGCTCCCCGTCCTCGCCCCCATTTTCCTGGTAACCGAGGCCAAGGCCCATGTCCCTGCACCTAAGATGGCCGCCCCGGCCCCAGCCCGACCTCGGCGCCATACCCAGCCAGAGGGTAGAGCGCTCCCTGTGAGTGGGAGAGGGAGGAATTGCTAGATCACACCTTTCACCTCCCCTCGAGAGATGAGTTTCGATCACCCATCTGGCCTCCCAGAGGGCTGGCTCCAGGCCTGCTTAGTGTCTGGGATCCCTCCAGACCCAACTTGAAAGGATGAAAGGAGCCGCTGAGGCAGAACCTCAACAACCAGCCTCCAGGTGCTAAGACCCTCGCATGCGAGGACTCCGGACATCAAAGGAAGGGAGTCCTATATCAAGGGTGGCTCTGGGACGATCAAGTGAGTTGTATCCTGGACTACATGAGCCCTGCTGACGCTGTAAAGGCTCCTTTGCAATCGAAGAGACTACCGAGCCCTGCTGACTTCGTCGCGGCTCTACTGCAATCTGAAGAACTATCTGAGTCCTGCTGACGCTGTCGCGGCTCCCTTGCAACCGAAGAGTTCACCGAGTCCTGCTGACGCTGTCGCGGCTCCCCTGCAACCTTGAGAACCCTGGAGCCCTGCTGATCTGATCGCGGCTCCCCAAGACCGTAAGAACTGCAATATCCTTACTCGAGCCCTGCTGATTCGATCGCGGCTCAGAGACTATCCTGGTCTGGCTGGACCCAAGATCGCCCCCAGCTCGAGGATTGAGAAGAAGTCTGCTGAGCTAGGGTCATCCCGAGTGCTGGTGGTACCCCTACGCTTCCGAGACTTCCTCCTGGGCCTGGCCCACGTTGTACCCCTGGCGGGACACTTGGGCCAGGACAAGACCTATGACCGCCTAGTTACGCATTTCTATTGGCCCAAGATGCGGGCGAATGTAGATGCCCACTGCAGGTCCTGTCCCACGTGCTAGGCTAGTGGAAAAAGTGGAGGCACACGCAAGGCTCCCCTCCAACCCTTCCCAGTCGTCAGTACACCCTTTGAGCGGGTCGGGATCGACATAATAGGGCCCCTGGACCCTAGAACCTCCCAAGGTCACCGATTCATCTTAGTCCTCGTGGATCACGCCACCCGGTACCCCGAGGTCATTCCCCTCCGCACCCCAAGTAGGTTTTCCCCGCGAGGTCGTGAGTGACCGCGGCACAAACTTCATCTCGAAATGCATGATGTCCCAGTGGCAACAATGTGGAGTGTCCTACAAATTCACCACCCCGTATCATCCCCAAGGAAATGGCCTAGTGGAACGGTTTAACCAGACACTGAAGGGGATGATCATTGGCCTAGAAGAGCCCCTCTGGCGCAAATGGGACGTCCTCCTTCCCTGCCTCTTGTTCGCATACCGGGAGGTCCCCCAGAAGTCCCTGGGGTTCAGCCCATTTGAGCTGCTGTACGGGCACCCCGTCCGGGGGCCCCTCAGCCTGGTCAAGGAGGGATGAGAAACGGCCCCCCGGGAACCTCCTCCCGATGTGTTCCGCTACATTCTCACCCTCCGAAATCAGACACGGAAATTCCGAGCGCTGGCTGAAGCCAACTTCAAAGCAAGTCAGGAGGAAATGAAGCGCTGGTACGACCAGAATGCCACTCTGGTCGAGTTTCAACCGGGCCAGCAGGTCTGGGTGATGTCCCCGGTGAAACCCTGCGTCCTCCAAGACAAATGGACCAGGCCCTTTAAGGTCGTGGAGAGGAAAAGCCAAGTGACCTACTTGGTGGACGTCCAGTCCCCTCGGAACCCCCTTCGGGTCCTCCACGTGAACCGCCTCAAGCCTCACTTCGTGCGGACGGAGTTGAGCTTGCTCTTGGCCACCGACCAGAAGAGGAAACGGAGCCTCTTCTTGATCTCCTGTGTGCCAAAGAGAAAGATGGCTCCGTAGACGGAGTGAGACTTTCTCCCTCCCTCACTCCGCAGCAGCGTGAGGACTGCCGCCAGCTCTTGGGGCAGCTCTCGGATTTGTTCTCCTTAGTCCCCAGAATCACAGACTGGGGTGTCCACGACGTGGACACCGGAGACAGCCCGCCGGTGCGACACCGAGCCTACCGAGTGCCTGACCAAGTCCGGACCTGCATCCAGGCCGAAGTCTCGAAAATGCTCACCCTAGGAGTTGTCGAGCCCTCCGACAGTCCCTGGGCCAGACCAGTGGTGCTGGTCCCGAAAGCCGCGGCCCCTGGGGCTGTCCTCGAACTTCGGTTCTGCGTGGACTACCGGGGACTCAACGCAGTCACCCGAGCAGAAGCCCACCCCGCCTAAGCGCGTGCACTGGACCCCCTCTTGCCAGGAGGCGTTCGACGCCTTAAAGACCGCCATGTGTACTGCCCCCGTACTCCAAGCCCCGGACCTCTCCAAGGAGTTTGTTGTCCAGACCGACGCCTCCGAGCATGGCATCGGGGCCGTACTGTCCCAGCTCAATGAGGAAGGTATAGATCAGCCCGTAGCCTTCATCAGTAGAAGGTTACTGCCCCGAGAACAGAGATGGAGCACCATCGAACGAGAAGCGTTCGCAGTAGTCTGGGCCCTCAAGTAACTCCGACCCTACCTATTCGGAACCCACTTCAGAGTGCAGACAGATCATCGACCCTTACGGTGGCTCATGCAGATGAGAAGGGAGAACCCCAAACTGCTGTGATGGTCAATCTCCCTCCAAGGGATGGACTTCACAGTAGAGCACCGCCCTGGTACCGACCACGCAAACGGCCTCTTCAGGTTCTTCCGCCTCAGCGAGGAGAATCCCCGAGAGGATGGGTAGTTCTCCCCGACTTTCAGCTGGGGGGGACGCGTGTTGGACCCGGCCTCGTGGCGTGGTAAAAGCATGATATGGTTTCTAAGCCATAAATTACCTAAAACGGATAAAATACATACAGTGATAAAAGAATGAATAAAAGTACTCAAATGGTGCTTTTAAAATACGCCTACCCCGGTGTACCTAACCTAAGTCTAGTACGAGGGAAGAAGTAAGTGAGGGGTAGTTTTAGGTTTAGTATTTCTCTGTCAAGAATCTATCCAAGAATTCTCTTAAGGGTCTAATCAGCTCCGTACCTTGGTTTAGAATGAAGGAGGTCTTGTATCTCTATCTAAGGACTCGATTTCCCAGCAACCCGCAAGGATAGGCTGGAAACACTGGAGCTGGATTTCTCGGCAAGAGAAAAGACAGAGTCTCTCAGTGCGTCTGCTGGAGGGTCGGCTTCCTTCGGCGATTGCTGCTGCAGGGCTTCAGGCAAGTAGTTAGTCGATCTGCTCCAAACCACCGTGTGTTTGTCTGGCCAAATGTAGGCATATTTATACCTTGAAGGCGCCGAGTTTGACGTATGATTGGACTTATTAACGTCACTCAAAGGCTCAATTCCTTGAAAACTCCAGGAGTTCTTGGATAAATTAATATTCAAGCAGGGGGAAGTTCCTAGCTGTTGAAGGTGGGTTTTTCCAAGAAATCGTTGTGGATTCTCGGAACTTAGTGGAAGTAGCCATGCCGTATTTGGCCTACAAGGCTTTGTCTAAATATGGAAATTATTTCTATGCCTATATAAGGATTGGCTAATGTATACCTATATAAGGGCATGAATTGGGAAAATGTATACTAGGGTCCTAGATTAATTTACAACACCTTAAGCCAGCTCTGCTGTGCTCTGCTCAGAGCTCACAGATCTCCAGCATTACTCTATGACTAGAGGCCCCTGTGGCTAAGAGAAGTAGTCCCAGCTACAGATTGCAGAGCTCATGGAAGGTAGCAGTGGCAGTGTGGTGGTGCATCTAGGCAAATTCCAAATGAAGGTCTGAGGACTCTCAAATGGAACGCCTTCAGAAAAGGACGAGGTGCCGTTGATCCAACTGTGCAATGCTATCTTAAGGATTTAAGTGCCCCAGCCAAAACATAGCTCAGTGCCCCTATTCATAACAGTGTTTAATTTTTTCACCCATTTTCTGCTAATTCAAGCCGGATGATACCAAACAATATTAAATCATATGTTAATGGTTGAGATAGAGAAATAGATGTGAAGATGTGAGATGGAGAGACAGTTCACTTTTTCTTGGCCTCTTGGTAGGTCGGTGCCCTGGGTGATTTCCCACTATGCCCAGGCTTTAAAAATACTTTGCAGCTGGTATCTAGTTAGCAGAAATGTAGCAGATGGCTGCAGAACAGGCATAGCTGGTATCCGTTTGTAAAAGCAGGACACTTTGAGGCCTCCCTGC
Organism: Lissotriton vulgaris; assembly: GCF_964263255.1. Classification (NCBI taxonomy): domain Eukaryota; kingdom Metazoa; phylum Chordata; class Amphibia; order Caudata; family Salamandridae; genus Lissotriton; species Lissotriton vulgaris. The sequence continues at coordinate 222,779,053 of NC_141685.1, forward strand.
AGAAATGGCCTAGGGTGCTTGTGTTTCTTGACAGACTTCTGTTCAGCCACTTTCTCTTCGATGTTTTACTTCATTGGTGGTTTACTCAGGCAGTTGTTGTCCATAGCCTCCAATGCACAGGGCAATCTACCTAGGTGTGGCCATGTTTATAAGGTGCGCCAAAACCACAACGGTCTCTTGAACTCCTTGTCATGACACAGCCTGAAAGCCTCATCTATCACTACTCTCAAACTTTACAATTCTTGGACTAGAATACAGGTGTAGAAAAGTCAACATCTGACATACCTGCCAATTTATCAGGAAGGATGGGTCTACAACAACACCTACATAGGATTATTAATGACCCAGATAGCCATTGATCATTATTTTCTGTCAATAAAGATAATCATTTCAAAAATACATTAGCCAGAAGATGACTGCAAGGTCAAGACTAGGCATGCATGAATGTGCAAAGACATTTCTACTTACACATACACTGAGCACGTACACACGTCTGTCCTGAGCATGCAGTAACCTCCTTACTAACAATCCTGTGAAATGCTGATCATTTTCTCCAAACTCATAAGCACTGCCACACGGAAGGAGATGGTGTGGAAGGTGTTGCAACCAGTCTGAGCTCTACGCCAATATGCAAAAGTAGGCTGAGACTCTGCAGGCAGATAAGGCACAGAAGTCTATTCCAGCTTCTTCCATCACCTGCTTTACCTGAGCAAGCACTTGCAGATTCCGTGCACCTGCCCTTCTTATATTATAATGGGTACATGCTTCCACTTCGCAGCAGAGTACGCATTCCAGAAAGCTGTAGGTACTCTGGCATAATATCAGGTCTTATGGCTAGAGACTCTTTTAGTTTTAAAGCTATGGTTTCTATTGGCTCTAGGGTTTAGGGCTTGGGTTTCTATTGGCTCTAGGGCCCAGGGCTCTCATTGGTCCAGATCAAATGATTCCTAGTGCACTTGTATGAGCAGAACCTCTGAAGTCCAGCCTGGCATCCAGGTAAAGCGCATCAGTTTACGTGTACTGCCAGTTAGGTCCCTGAGAGGGCAGAGGACCAGAAACCCTGGCCAATTCCCACCCACGCAAAGTAAACAGGTACACTTGCCACGCACAATAGCTCTCCGAAGAATAAGGCAAGAAAAGACTCGTAGGGTAAATTCCAGGATTATTTTCAACTACACACCCACTACACAGACTCACCACCACACAACAACAATTTTATTCTGATTGCATTTCTGACGTATTTAAATAGGCATGTATCTATATTCACAGACTCCTATCCTGCAACTCTACCCATCTCTCCTACATACTCATTCATACACTACGACACTTTATCGTCATTCTTTTATCAAACTTCTACCCAAACTAATGACTATGATCCCGCTATCCCACCCTACTCACTTTTTACTCAGCTACACCTTAGTACCACGACTAATACAACTGCGCCTTCCTCCTATTTCGCATTTCCATCCTCTACCCACCTCACTCTACTACTCCCTTCTATCCCTTCCTACCCTCTTCTCCTACAAATCTTCCTCCCAAGGCAGCATCCATATACTATAACACTCCAACACAACATTATCACCTATCCTAACATATCTCAACTCACAATTGCCTTTTCTAACTTTCCTAACCTCTTCCTCTACTCACACCACACATTTCCTACAACAAATAAGAAATCTAATAGTATCTCACCTCTTCATAAGCCTTCATTCCCCAAACAATCTCTCAAACTCCCCTACACTATCCACATATTACCAGCCACTGACTGTGCCACATCTGAGAGTCGGAAAGGGGAAAGAAAACGGAGGAAGGCTGCAAAGCAGCCCACTCCCAAAAAGCAATTTTACTAGTGGGATACTTTTGCTTGTAAAATGTGTCCTGTTGCTCCTGCACATGGTAAATCTGAGCACAGGAGTGTTGGCCCACTTCAAATGTATTAGAGAAAAAAGGCTTCTCTGCTGAACTCAGAATCATGGCTATAGTGTTTCTTAGGAAGGTGAACTATTGGTTTGTTATTGCTTTTCCCTCCTTCATTCTTATCAGTGTATTTTCAGTCCATTAAATATTACTAAGATGTTTAAATAATTCCATTAGATACTTTTACTTGAATTGTGGAAAGCTCTTGTAATCCATGTTCATATCATTTTCCTTTTTAGGTCGAGCGACCTATCTCAATGCGCATGGGCATTGAGCGGGAGCTCGATATATAGCGTCTTAAACAGACTTTACCTAACTGGGCGATTTGGTGCTGTGCCCGTGGCTTTTAGGTCAATGTGCAAGCGCATTGACCTAAAATGCGCGTGCACATCACCAAATCGCCGTCTGTTCCCTCAGCCGCACTCCTCCCACACCTTTGAAGTGAAGCTTAGCTTCACTTCAAAGGCCCCTGCTGCTTTCACACCCTCTCCCCGCTCCGCCCCCTCCCCTGCCCGCCGTGTCGCCTTTCTCCTCCCTCCTCCCCACAGCAATGCCCTCAAGTGTCCGGGAGCCCCGCGTCTGTCATAGTCTTCTTTTAAAGCAAAGGGGCTATTGTTGGGAGACGTCTGCAGACTGTAAGATTTGCACTATCGTTTGTGTAAAAGACCTCTTCCTACCTAAAAATCGACACAATAATGCATGTCATACTAAACTATAGCACTAAATGCCAGTTTTGCATATCACATCATTACATATAATTTTGTTCCATTTTTCATAAATGTATGCGAACTAAGAGAAAAGAAAATTACACACATTTCACACACCTTTATAAATACTACCTGCTTAGTGACCTCTACCTTTTCCTCAAACTTTCTCCTGCTTGCTTTGTCTTTGTTCCATACATCACCGACGAGGCAGTAAGTGGGCTAATCAGCAAGCTCATGCTACCCTTCACCTGGTTTTGCCAACACTAACCTACTATAGCAAGTGTTTCGATGTCTTCTTTCTCCCTTCCCCATCATCCTCTTCCTTATCTTGCAAAGTTTGAAGTGCTCAACACCTTCCCAGTGAATCGGGTACAGGCAGAACTCTCAGCAAATAAATTCCTTCAGCCGCAGCTTGACACAAATGCATAAAACACTCACTGGATCTTAGCATTTGTGAAGGCCGTAAAGTGTGTGTTACTTTGTGCTGGTGGGAAATTAGTATTTGGTCTGCCATATGACGTAAAATAATAAAATGACCATACCTAAGGCTACGAGAGAAACAAGAGAAACCGCGGCAGCCAAACCAATCAAGCCGGTCCCACAATCCGGCGGCCAGCAACCCGACCCGAGTACCCGAGAGTACGGGAGAGGACGTTGCACGCCGTAGTTGAGTCCAGCGGTCAAGCGGCGGTTCCGAGGCGATGGGTGCTGCAGTGGCAGAGTGAGACGGGAGCGGGTGATGCACGACCCGCAGCGAGTACCGAGTACCGGAGTACCGGAGCCGGGGAGCCGACGAGGAAGTTGGTGTGAGCGGCGTGATCAGTGGTCAGCGGGAGCGGGAGCGAGCCTGACACTGTGGGCTGGAGGGGATCTCAAGCACTGCTGGCTGCTCCCCAGGCGTGCACGTTGGCTTGCACGTTCGATTGCAGGCGCCCACTCTCAACCCCGCCTCAGCATCAGCATCAGCATCTGCCCTGAGCACTAAGCCCTAAGTCCATCTCAAGCAGGGCAAGAGCAGGCGGGTGCAGACAGGAACCGCAAGAGGTGCAGCAGCAGTGGCAGAGGCAGCAGGCAGCAGGCAGAAGTTGTAGAGGGGCTTGCAGCCAGAGACGCTCCCAATCTGCTTCCTGTTCGCCCAGCCAGCCAGCCTTTGCCCTTTACTTATTCATACTTATTCTAGTGAGACAGGACGAGCACTCCACTCCACTTCCACTCTGATCTCCAGGCGGTCGCAGTCGTCACAGCGAGCATTGTGCCGAGTGAGCCGGACAGCCATGCGGGAGTGAGGGGTTGGAAGAGCCGAGTGCGACATTGAAGCCGATACTGCGAGCCGTGGACACACCGGCACCCGCGGTGCGAAAACGCCCTAGAAATCAAAGCGGACTGGGCGGACGGGAGGAGGAGGTAGCAGCAGGAGGCAACGGCGTGAGGTGAGGCCGGTGAAGCAGTGCGGCAGCGAGGTAAGCAAAGCGGCTAGAGCGGTTAGAGATCGAGAGGGCGGCACCCCTTGTAGAGCTTGTAGAACTTGTAGAGCTCGTAAAAGCGTGCCCTAAGTCCCTTCTCTCTCCACCGCTGTCTGCTACTAGCCGCTAATCTCTTGTTGCTGCTCGCTGCTGCTTACCGCCCCCCCCCCCCTCCTCCACTTCTCCCCTCTTCAGGCCCCAACGACGGACACGAGCAAAACCTGGACAAAAATCTGCTCTCCACTCTCACCCCCCCCCGCTGCAGACTTGGCAGTACCCAAGAAAACTTTGACAGCTCTGCATCTTCAATAGCTCAGCCTTGCTACTCAATGGTAGCTTAGCAGCAGCAGCTGAACGGCAGTTTAGTAGCACGGAGATCTCACCGCCCCAGCCTGAATTTATTGCCCGCATTACTGAAGCACAACTGAAGCTTGAAGCTTGAACAGCCCCCCTGTAAAAAACCATCACATCGCCATCAGATCATCACCAGTTCATCAGGGAGAGCCAAGGGGCAGCTGAGGGCAGCCAAGAGCGGTTGAAATACCTACTAAGCTGCCAATCAAGCACCTACCTGCCTATTTATCCATCTATCCACCATCTATCTACCTAATCCACCTAACCCGCCAACCTTGAATAATCAACTTTAAAATTCTATTTGGATTCGAAATAGCGGGTGGGCGGCGAGATGTGATCGCAAGTGCAGAGAGAAACAGTGCACATCCAGCTTTCAGTCTCCAGTCCACAGCCACAGGCAGCCACAGGCAGACAACGGCACAAAGGGAGCCGAGGGAGGAGTACAAAGGACGTAGGTAGCCCACCATGAGGTCTGGAAGGGTAAGAAAACCTCCAGTGTCCCAGCCCAACAAAAGAAAACGGAACAATACAAGTACATCAACAAGCCCAGACCCACCCGCCATGACCAAGTCGACCAAGCAGACTAAGCTGATTAAGAGGACCGAATCGACCCCCCGGAAAAAAAATCCGTCCGATAATACGAAAGGGCACGAGACCTCGCTGGAATGCACCGAAGAGGGACCCAGCATCGACCCGGCTGACGGGCAGGCCGAAGGGCTAAGTCTAGGAGCAGAGAGCAGCCTTGCCCCAGTATTTGAAACACCTATGGTCAACAAAATAAACAGTAGTCTATCTTCAAAACAAGGGAGTCGCAAGGGTCAGAAACGAAAAAACAATCAAGCACTAATCAAATTAACAGGACAACAAAACGAAATAAAACACAATTTTCAGCCTAAAATTTATACAAAATTCAACTTTTTAAAAAATCCGGGAAACGTAATCTACTCTTCCAATGACACTATAACTGGTCTACAATCCCCTTTGCAACCAGCCAGCGAGCCCAACGCCTGCCCCATGAATACAGGCCTCACCATGGCAGAGATCCATATGACACCAACACCAAAAGAAATAACTACCCTAATTGGATACGGAGCAGAAAATAAGACCAACTCGGCTCATCAACAAACTAGAACATCACCAAAGGAAGGCCATATCACTCAGCCATCCCTACACAAGGGACACATAGAGGAGATGCAACTAATAAACCCGACACAGGCACCAGTTCCAGCGAGCGAACAACCGAAAAGCTGTGACGGGAACTTAGGGCCACACAGAAGCAATCAGTGTAGCGAGCCCTCTACAATAATCCAACCTATTCTTGCAGAAGAAACAGATTTAGAGGACGAAAAAACCCAAGAAAACGTAGACCATCTAGACCAAACTTCTCAAGCAAACACCGAATCAAAGATCAACATCAATATAAGGACCCCCGATCACCTAGAGCTAAAATCAGATCACGCAGTCTTCGCACCAACTTCATCCCCAACCAAAGATATGACCTTCCTGACCTCGGAAGAATGGATTGACCTGGAGACAGCATATATCGGCAGGCAGCCAACCAACAACATCAGTGAAGCAAGCTCGCACCCGCTTCCCGAGAGGACTACGGATTCAGTCAATACTTTTTGGATCACTCTCCTTAACACAATACAGTTATCTTCAACGGCCCTACAATACCAATCCGACAAGATGGACTTACAATTATCTATTCTCCAAAACCTAGCAGAAGCGACAATGGGAATAGACAGGAAACTAGCCGACCTGAACGGACTTATAAAAAGAGGACAAGATTCCGTAAAACTGACTGAAATAGATAGAACTAGTTGTACGTGTCCCTCAATAATTGACAAACTATCGTCTTTACCTACGATGTTGAGTAACCTACTGGAAGAAATAAAACTAAATTCCTCAACACTCCCTCAAGCAGAAAAAAAGTTAGAGAGGCCCGACCAAAAAACAAATGTAGCAAAGTCACCTCCTACAAAGAGAGGTCCTCGAGAAAATAATTTAGATAAGCAAAAACTTAATTCCCCAGTGAGTCAAATTAACTATGCCATCTTTACAGAGAAAAAGACCACCCAGAACGCCGTTACAACTGGACAATCAAACGAACCAGGGGGTACGACGAACGCAAGGGAGCGCCGTAAACAAAAAAGGAAAGGGCGCAACAGAAAGGTCACCGTGGACGACCACAGAGAAAACTGGATCTCTTTAGTACTGGATGGCCAGGGGCAATCAGTAACGACTGATAACTCCGATCTTCAAAGGAATGACAACCCTCCCCCACAGAAACCAGAAACCCGATTGACAACAGATGGGTTTGAATCCCCTATCATCTGTACAGGCCCAACTGAACAATCAAAGATAAAACTGGTAGAAAGCATAACTGAGATTAAAGGGCAAAATCAAACTGAGTCGGGATTAGGGCCATCGGACGGCCAGTCAAAGATAAAGGAAAAAAATCCGGAGGATGAAACAGAAGACCAGGAATGTCAAAACTCCACCAAAAACGACACGATCTTGAATAATTCTATACCACGGTGTCCCTGTACTAAGGTAAAGACAACATTGACTAAACCAAACTTCCAGATCTCACGCAATGCAAATATCGGCAATACGCTTCCCAGTGATCAATCTCCTCAGGGCACCTCACAGCCCACACTAAATGAACAGAACATCAAACATTCAGAGCGGAAAAACGCAACTCAGGAGCAGCCTCTTGAGATAACGCAGCTCACAAGGGAAACAGACCCAGAAACAATCTTCTTCATACCCGAATACAAATCTAAGGGGAGAGTAGACATCTTAAATAGGGGCAACATACTAAAATTAATTAACACAATAGAAGAACTAAAATCTATAAACACCTCTGACCTGCTATCAATTGAATTCCATCCAGCAATAAATTCACAAGGGAATGAGAAAACAAGGGCAACGTGGAAAACAAAAGAGTTAGCAAAATCGATTATGAAGCACGCGCCTAGTTTCTCCCAGTGGGGAATTCAGCTTGAACCGGAAATAAAACCAGCTTACCCCACTCCACTACTCGAAGACCGGAAGGAAAAACGACCTCTATTAGCTACATCAGTACTCAAAGGAGCACGAAGCTACTCCCCAGAACGGGAAAAACACCTGAGGAAACCGCAAAGTCCAACGTTCCAAAGAACAGCTTCTTTCAAAGAAACAATTACTCGGACAATAAACGGAAGGGCCACAAACTGACAAATCGAGTCAGGTTTAGTGGACAAAACTGCAGGTCCCTACAAAAGAAAAGACAAATTCAAAATTTGTAGTTGGAATATAAATGGCTTAGGCGACAAATTGGAGGATCCCGAAACACTGAACTACCTGCAATCTTTCGATCTGATTCTCCTTCAGGAAACATGGGAACCCAGCGAAATAACTCTGCAAGGATTTACAGCTTGGACACACCCGGCCCGCAAAGAATCACATTATGGCCGCTGCTCCGGCGGTTTGGTAATCTTCACCTCAATACCAGTAATAGGAGAAATTAAATTACTAACCATAAACCTCACTCCGCCGAATGCAATTCAGGCAATATCAATCACAATAGGAAAAAACCAAGAAACTCAACAGTTACTTGTAGTTAATACTTACATTCATCCTAAGAATAAGCAGTCTGGGTCAAATGAATTAGTCCAAGAATTAACAAGACTCGTGGAGGACGAAGAAACGGAAAACATACTAGTGGGAGGCGACTTCAACCTCCAGTTATTCGGTGAACCGACAACCGACGAGATGACGCAGGAAATGGATACAGTATGGAAAATTCCTTCTCAAAAAATTCCCCACAGTTATAAACACAGCAACACTGCATCCAAGCTACTACAATCTCTAGAGAAATTGAACCTGCGCGCTCTTAATGGACGATTCAAAGAGGACATTCCCCCAGTACCAACATTTCACTCGTCATTTGCCTCATCCTATTTAGACTTTATTCTAGTTACACTCCCGTTGTATGACAATGTACAAGAATTTAAGATAGGCGACAGAGCCCAGAGCGACCACTTGCCGCTAAAAGCCAACTTAGCACTAAACTGTAAGAACGAAGCAACCGAAATCAGAAGTATGTGCACAGAACATACTACCGACTACAAACGATTACGATGTAAGATCTCGGACATAGAAACTCTCACAAACAGTGCAAAAACAATAATACAAGTAATACACAATACAACCGACAACCCCATTACCTTATGGGAAAAATGTACAACGGTACTAGGAGAAAAACATGCCAAAAGGAAGAAAGACCAAAAAGGGAACACCACTAGGCATATGTTTGGTAAAGTAACAACAGTAGAAATAAAAAATATCAAGTTCGAAATAAAGAAGATCCTCAAACAGCTCCGGCAAGATCCAAACAATCCGGAAATCCAACTGCAGTTACGCAGGTCAAAGGCACTGCTACAAAAGAAAACTTGGCAAAGGAAGCGGGAACTGAACGAAGACCTATGGGCAAAAATTCTACACAACTCAAAACAGAAGAATAGCTCTAGCTTTTGGAAGATGATTCACAGGTTCCAACAGCCAGACCACAGAGGTATTACCTCTGAAATACCGGAATCAGTCTGGGCCAACTACTTAACAACTCATTTTAACACAACTGACCCCGCAAAAAAGAAAGCCGGAGGGACAAATTCGGAAGAGGGAGCTTCCCACCAACCGGGAAAAAAAGATACACCCGCCAAAAAAGAAAACCAAGCATTAAACATGAAAACAACTGGGCCCCGTATCTTAGCAGAGAACGAAGCCGGCCCCAAGATAGTCGTTTCTAGTAAAATAGAACCCGGACAATCGGCCCAAGAAACAATAGACACAATCCTCAAACAAATCTCAAAGGGAAAACTCGAGGGGGCGCCAGGACCAAACGGGATCCCTCCAATATTATATAAACAGGACCCGGCCTTTTGGTGCTCCACATTGATCCCAATATTCTATGAAGCAAGGGAAATAGGAAAAATACCAGCATCTTGGAGAGGTTTGATAATAAGCCCAATTTATAAAAAAGGCGTAAGGATCGACCCAAGCAGCTACCGGTTGATTGCCCTGATAGATGTAGAAGCGAAGTACTATGCAAGCCTCATTTTGAAGGATCTAACAACATGGGCAACAAAAGAAAACATCATCCCAGTCACTCAGACGGGCTTTCGGACGGGCCAGGGAACTCTAACCAACATCATGGCACTAACCCTACTGTCCGACGCAGCAAAAACGGCAAAAAGCTCTCTGTTCGTGTGTTTCATTGACTACAGTGCCGCATTCGACCATGTAGACCGACATAAACTATGGCGGAAGCTGAGCTCATGGGGAATCCCCGGCCCCCTTCTACAGCAGCTGGAAATGCTGCACACCGATACATGGGTCCAAATAAAACTGGGATCTGGCACACATCTATCGAGGAAAATAAAGACCAGCAAAGGCCTAAAGCAGGGCTGCGTCCTAGCGCCAACACTGTTCAACCTCTTCCTCGCGGATCTTCCTGAAGAGTTAGAAACAGTTACATCACACGCACCCCGGTTAGGAAATATCACGCTCTCAAATCTGCTTTACGCAGACGACCTGGTCCTTATCAGCCGGTCTCCTATCGGCCTTCAAAACCTTCTAGATAAAACAAACACATTTTCCAAAGCAAACTCCTTAACAATAAATCTGGACAAAACTAAGGTCATGCCAATGAACTATAATAAAAAACAGAAGCCCGCATGGTACCTGGATAAACAAAGACTGGAACTGGTAGCCTCATATAAATATCTAGGAGTTACAATAGAGGGCAATGGCTCCTCCAAGCACCAACTAGATGCCATCCGTAGGAAGGGCTTGACCTTTCAACTATCAATAAGGCCCTTGCAGAAAGTCCTTCCCGACAGGACATTAGCACCACTTCTACAGGTAATAAAAGCTCGCCTACTGCCAATGCTCTCCTATGGCAGCGAATCAATGTGGGGTAAAGATGCAAGCACTTTGGACAAAACTATCAGCCGTGCATACAGGGCAATTTTCCATCTCCCTAAAAACTCCTCGCCTGCTCAAATTCGTCTTGAATTCGGACTATTGAAACAATCTGTGGAGAGGAAAGGACAATATGTAAAAAGTTGGCGCAAAATCAAAGAATCGGAGCAAGGATCGTTAAATGCGAACTTATGGACTGAGCTTCACGCCAAAGAAATCTCCCCAGCAAGGGCCTACCTAACAAACTCATTGGAGAGCCTAGGATTAAACATGCTCTGGGAAACAAGGACGGACTTTGGGACTTTCAAGAAAACTGTGACAAAGGTCACAAAACTGGTCTCTTCACTTGAGGACAGAGCCACCCTGACCAGGAGAGCACACGGATGGGTAGTGCTCGAAGGGTATGGAGCCATAAAGCCACAAGAATACCTATCAAGGGGCCTTACACAAAAAATAAAAAGCAAGTTCTTAAATATGCGCTTAGGCAACATACCCATAGCACATCACCTGGAACCTTGGAAAAGGCCTGATCCATCAAACGCATGTCGCCTTTGTCAATCTGCAAAGGAGGATCTTATACATATTATATGCATCTGTAAAGCTTTAGTGAATGTAAGGCGGTCAATGCTCCGGCCCCTATGGAACCAGAAGGGTGTAAGATCATGCAGGCAAGCAGTAATGCTCTGCTTCAACCCCAACGAGACCCAGCTAAACTGTAGAACAGTTAAATATTTTGAAATAGTGGCCAAAAAATTAAATGAAACAGTATAAGGATGCGAAAAACCAACCGCACTGGGATAAAGGCAGTCTTCTCAAACGACCCTTAACAAAACTATAAAGATTGCTGAGCGAAAATTAATTAAATCAGGGGAATAGAGATCCTGCAACTGCCTTATAACTACAAGAACTTCAACTAAAAAAAAAAAATTAAAAAAAAATAGCAGTGATCAATAGGAAGACCCACTACCTGACTATAGACTCTTTGAGATTTTATTAAAGTGTAACATCTTTTTGCCAGGAAAAGTTTTACATAGTCAAAAGACTTTTAATTTCTATTTTTAATTTTTGTGTAAAATTGTGAGTTTTTATTAACTGTGCAATAAACAAATACAAATATAGGCCTTGTTTGTTTATGTTAAAGCCAATAGGAGCGGCTTATTTTAGTGAAATGTCCATGTCATTTTGATAAAGGCAATAGGATTCTGGGTATTGTCGCACCACACGTACCACAGGCTGGAATCCTGTCCCTTGATTTGTGATAATTTTAACAAAGCCAGTAGGCACACCTTCTTGATAGTGAATAACTGTTCAGATTTTTGCTACAGGGATATAAAGGGGTTTTAATATTTTGAAGGGTATGGCTTGCTGGTGCAAACATTGTGCTTGAAGCCTCAGAGATAATCAGTACAGGCTCTCTTTAGAAGGTTTATTGCCCACTGTGACCTTTCCTTATAATATATGACTTAAACACGTGTTATTTTGTGACACCCATTTATGAAGTGTTCCAAATTGTAATTCCACCTGCAGTCCTGAACGTATATACAATTTTGCACATTGTATTTAGTTATGTGTGTAAAGTACGTTTCCATATTAAAGAAAGCTGTCTGTCATAGTCTTCTTTTAAAGCAAAGGGGCTATTGTTGGGAGACGTCTGCAGACTGTGTCCAGGAAACGGCCTTTTCCCAAAATGCACCCGAATAGCGGGCTTCATTTGGACAAACGGGACGGATATTTGCGAAGAGTGTACACATATTTATTTTACACTCCAGGGGAACACTTGTTCTAGTGTGTACCGTGTGCACAGCAAGCCGTTACCTGCGCACACACGCCCACGGACACGCACACAATGGTGCAAACGGGCGCGCACAGACACACACAGAGAAACACACTCGCACCCATATAGACACACACACTACACACAATAGCACGCACATTCACATTAACGCAGGCACGTGCGAGCACACATACACACAAACATACATGTCGTTTTGCAAAGAGACTCCCACAGATGATGATAAACACCCGCAGGCACGCATTCACACGGAAACAGTCGCAAACACACAAACACTTCTACAACAGATGTCCCTTCAACCATTTTCTAACAAAGACTGACAGAGACACACAGACCTTCCTAGAATAAATGCACGTGAAAACGGACAGCCACGCACCAGGACACACCACACAGTCGCACACTGTAGGGGTGTAACAATGTCCTACCACTCACGCCTCCAGGGTCACCAGGTCACGTGCATGTTACCCACCTGTGTGCCACTGCTGTTATGTCAATAATGCCCAGCTCTGCTGATACCAGGCTTCTAGACAATATACACAACCACCCCATCCACCACCGCATCCACCATCACCACATCCACCGCATCCACCACCACATCCACCATCACCTCCACATCCACCATGACATCCACCACCACCAAATCCACCACCGCATCCACCACCACCGCATCTACCACCACCACCACCACCACACCCACCACCACTACATCCACCACCACATCCACTACCACCACCGCATCCACCACATCCACCAACTCATCCACCGCATACACCACCACACCCACCATCACCACCACATCCACCATCCCCACCACATCCACCATCACATCCACCATCACATCCACGACCACCACATCCACCACCACATCCACCATCACCTCCACATCCACCATGACATCCACCGCCACATCCACCATCACATCCACCACCATCACATCCACCACCGCCACATCCACCACCACCACCACATCCACCACCACTTCCACCACCACCGCATCCACCACCACTACATCCACCACCACATCCACCACAACCACCACCCCATCCACCACCACCACCCCATCCACCACCACCGCATCCACCACCACCGCATCCACCATCACCACATCCACCATCACCACCACATCCACCACCACATCCACATCCCCCATGACATCCACCACCACATCCACCACCACCACATCCAACACACCGCATCCACCACCACCGCATCCACCACCACCACACCCACCACATCCACCACAACCACACCAACCACATCCACCACAACATCCACCACCACCACCACCACATCCACCATCACCTCTACATCCACCATGACATCCACCGCCACATCCACCACCATCACATCCACCACCGCCACATCCACCACCACCACCACATCCACCACCACTTCCACCATCACCTCCACAACCACCACCACCACATCCACCATCACCTCCACATCCACCATGACATCCACCACCGCCACATCCACCACATCTGCATCCACCACCACCGCATCCACCACCACCACCACAACTACATCCACCACCCCATCCACCACAACCACCACCCCATCCACCACCACCACCACCACCGCATCCACCATCACCGCATCCACCACCACCGCATCCACCACCACATCCACCATCACCACCACATCCACCATCACATCCACCACCACCACATCCACCATCACATCCACCACCACCACATCCACCATGACATCCACCACATCCACCACCACCGCATCCACCACCACCACCACCACTACATCCACCACCACATCCACTACAACCACCACCCCATCCACCACTACCACCACCACTGCATCCACCACAGCCACCGCATCCACCACATCCACCGCATCCACCACCACATCCACCATCGCCACCACATCCACCATCGCCACCACATCCACCATCACCACCACATCCACCATCACATCCACCACCACCACCACATCCACCACCACATCCACCATCACCTCCACATCCACCATGACATCCACCGCCACATCCACCACCATCACATCCACCACCACCGCATCCACCACCACCACTTCCACCACCACCACTTCCACCACCACCACTTCCACCACCACCACTTCCACCACCACCGCATCCACCACCACCACATTCACCACCACTACATCCACCACCACTACATCCACCACCACCCCATCCACCACCACTACCACCACCGCATCCACCACCACCACCGCATCCACCATCACCACATCCACCACCACCGCATCCACCACCACATCCACCATCACCACCACATCCACCATCACCACCACATCCACCACCACCACCACCTCCACATCCACCATGACATCCACCGCCACATCCACCACCACCACATCCAACACCACCGCATCCACCACCACTACATCCACCACCACATCCACCACAACCACCACCCCATCCACCACCACCACCACATCCACCATCACCTCCACCATGACATCCACCGCCACATCCACCACCACCACCACATCCACCACCACTTCCACCACCACCGCATCCACCACCACCACCGCATCCACCACCACCACCACCACCACTACATCCACCACCACATCCACCACAACCACCCCATCCACCACCACCACCGCATCCACCACCACCACCGCATCCACCACCACATCCACCGCATCCACCACCACATCCACCATCACCACCACCACCACCACCACCACATCCACCATCACCTCCACCATGACATCCACCACCACCACATCCACCACCACCACCACACCCACCACCACCACATCCAATACCACCACCACCCCATCCACCACTACCACCACCACCGCATCCACCACCACCTCCGCATCCACCACATCCACCGCATCCTCCACCACCACATCCACTGCATCCACCACCACATCCACCACCACATCCACCATCACCACCACATCCATCATCACATCCACCATCACCACCACGTCCACCATCACATTCACCACCACCACCACATCCACCTCCACATCCACCATCACCTCCAAATCCACAATGACATCCACATCCACCATGACATCCACCGCCACATCCACCACCACCACATCCACCACCGCCACATCCACCACCGCCCCATCCACCACCACCACATCCACCACCACCGCATCCACCACCACCACCACATCCACCACATCCACCACCACATCCACATCCACCACTTCCACCGCATCCACCACTTCCACCGCATCCACCACCACCACATCCACCACCACATCCACCACCTCATCCACCACCGCATCCACCACCACCACATCCACCATCACTTCCACCACCACATCCACCACCACTTTCACCACATCCACAACCACCACCACATCACCACATCCACCACCACCACATCCACCACATCACCACCACATCCACCACCTCCACCACCACCACATCCACCACCACATCCACCCCCACATCCACCATCACCACCACCACCACATCCACCACCACCATATCCCCCAGATCCACCACCACCACATCTATATGTGTGTGGCTATGTGTGTGTTTAGGTGCAAATGCAATGTTCTTGGATTTTCGTCACAATAAAATACACTGAACATAATCTTCACAAAAGTTATTTACAAACGTTTAAGCTATTGCCATTATAAATTACAATAACTTTTATTTAAGTATTAATTATTTACAAAATTAAAAGCCATTGTTATTTGTAATATCAATACATCTAAGTCACGTAAATACAACACACATTGCATTACAAATGCTATAGGTGTCACATTTGCAAAAGTTAAAACTATTGACATTGTAACTGACAAAGCTATTAATTTTGCTACTTTCAAAACCAACACATAAATAAAAAAAGTGTCATTTACAATACCAATAGCTCAAACTTTCCTAATGCGAGACCTATTGCATTTCCAATGCTTGTTCTATATGTTATTGCATTCAAATGCATAATAAAAATGCATATATGAATGCACTAACTTGACAAGAGACTGGTTGATATCATAACATTCAAATTGTAGACAATCTATTACAAAGTAACCCTTTCCTTTTATTTCTGTTGATACCCAGGTGTGTACTTAGGTACACAGTGCTCCTCCATCACATGAGCTTATTAAATTTGTTTGCAACCAATTATTTGTATACTCGAGTGGACCAGAGGTCAGTATTTCTCTGTGTTTTGGTATTTAAAGCTTGAAACATGCCTTGAAGCTCCTGCAGCTAAATGCTCACCTTTGGTCTTGTCACTGGTTGATCTTCCAATTGTGATTCTGGCAAACTAGCGCTTTCCCCTTGACTTCCATCACCTGAGGCATGAGCAGTCGGGTCAGAGTGTTTTCTTGATCGCTGTGGAGAAAAATAATACACTTCTCATGAGTAACCAAGTTACTGATGGATTAAGTCTCTATCTTTAGAATTTTTTGTTACAATGTGATCCAGCTGAAGCCTGATTAGTAAACGGTATGTTGACCGAGTCTGAGGTTACTGTAATGAATTTACGACTTGCTCCCAATTTTGCTTACCATTCTATCACCAGGGCAGGACACAGTAGACAATGACTATACTCCTTGTTTACTCAATAGGAAGTGTACTCCTATTCCCCATGTTTGTAGTGCTGCTTCTTTGTTTAATACCAAAATTGTATACAGTCAAATCTGACAGGAGAGATTTGAGCACAACCCTTAGTCAGGGGTCTTGGCTAAGCCTCTTCCAACCCACTGGAGTCCAACCCACTCCATAATCCCAGCTCTCAGGAGATATTCATTTATGGAAGTGCAAAAGCAACTGTCATGTGCAAGAATACACTGTCAAGAGTTCCAGAAGTACATGCAAGACTGTTTTGGAGCAGGAGATAGAACCAGCTACTCTTACATTTGGTGATGAAGCAAGGCAGCTAGGGAATAATGTTGGGAGTTCCTTTGAGGCAGTGATTCCACTCTCAACAACCCAACTATCAACTAATCAAAGAAACAAAGAAGGACCTAGCAGAGTGCATAGGCAACAGCTCTAACAGGAGAGAAGAAATCTTTACATTCATAAAAGACTTCATCTCTCCAACCCCCAACACCAACTGCATTATCCCCTCGCAGGAAATATGAGACAACCTCTCAGACTTCTTAAACGACAAAATCAAAACCATACACAACAACTTCGACTGTCAACAAAACCCCTACACCATCGCCAACACCCTCCAATCAAACACCCACCGCAAAACCCAGATGGCCTGGCAAACATTTGCCATGTAAGAAACAGCCAGCCGCATGAGAGCAGTCCACTCCGGGGCACCCTCTGACCCCTTCCCCCACCACATCTACAACATGGGAGCCGATCCCATTAGCGAAGCCCTCACCTGCATTATGAACACTCCTATCACTACCGAGATGTTCTTGGATCTCTGGAAATATGCAATTGTCAACACACTGCTCAAGAACCCCTCTGCTGACTACGAGCGGCTAGCAAACGACCACCCTATCTCCTTTTTACCCTACCCAGCCAAATATCTACCTGACTCCACTGGCTGAACTCATCAGATCATACAACATCAATATGCTCTCCTATGCAGACGAGACTCAGATAATACTCTCCTGATCAAATAAAACACCCACCACAAAAACCAACTTCGCTACATGCATGACCGCTGTAACCAGATGGATGAAAACAAACTGCCTTAAGCTCAAGACGGACAAAGCGGAAGTAGTGATCTTCGGAAAGAAACCATACCCTTGGGACTTCACCAAAGCAAGAAATCTTGGAATCATTATAGAAGACAAGCTCGATATGATGGCCAAAGTAGATGAAGTGACTTCCCCCTGATTGCACATCCTCAAGATGCTATGAAGCATCTTCAAATGGCTTCCTGAAAACACCAAGAAAACAGTCAGTCAGGCCTTGATCACCAGTAAAATGGACTACGGCAACATGCTAAATGCAGGAATCACCAAGAAGCTAATGAACTGGCTCCAGGCCATTCGAAAGGCTGCAGCGACACGCGTAAACAACCTCCCTTGCCACACCCACATCATCCCACACCTCAGGGAACTACAACCCATAACCGCACCCAATTTAAACTGCTTCCACACACAAACAAAGCACAATACAAAACCAGCCCTGCATGCCGTAACAGCTGCATTCACTGTTACACACTTCCTAGACACGTCCTTTCAACCGGACTCTAACCGACAAGCATACCCCACTTCTGCAAAGCCACAGCTGGAGGCTGTGCCATCTCCTAGCTCTCCTCCAAAGAATTTAACAACCTCGCACACTAAATCAGTGTCTCCTACTGGCCTCTTGAGTTCGTCAAGAAGCTGAAAACCTGGGTCTTCAATACACTCCAGGCTCCAGCCGCCTACCGACTTGCTATAGCGCCTGGTACCCTTACGACTGACAAGCGCACAATACAATTAATCATAGCAGAACATAACAATTCCGCGTCCGAAGACTACAGAGACACCTCAAGCCAGCTCTGCTGTGCTCTGCACAGGGCTCACAGATCTCCAGCATTACTGAATGACTGGAGGCCCCTGTGGCTAAGAGAAGGAATCTAAACATGTATTTCAACTCGACGACCCTGATAAAAATGCTGAATTTCCGTTGTGCAGAAAGAATCCAACGTACTGGGGTGGAGGTACCAGAGAGAGCTAGGTATTAAGTTAGACCCCAACAGCCCAGACCAAGTCCTATTAGTAGAGCCTTCAGTAGGGGGCACTGAAAAATGTAATGATTTTCCCAAAGTCTTTGCTGACAAGATAGGGCTGCTTAAAAACTACCAACACTCCATTAAGCTCAATACCAGTGCCAAACCAGTGACACATAAAGCCAGGCCCATACCACACATGATGCATGCACCCCTACAAAATGTCAATTCTGCGTCCGAAGACTACAGAGACACCTTAAGCCAGCTCTGCTGTGCTCTGCTCAGAGCTCACTGATCTCCAGCATTACTGTATGACTAGAGGCCCCTGTGGCTAAGAGAAGTAGTCCCAGCTACAGATTGCAGAGCTCATGGAAGGTAGCAGCGGCAGTGTGGTGGTGCATCTAGGCAAATCCCAAATGAAGGTCTGAGGACTCTCGAATGGAACGCCTGCAGAAGAGGACGAGGTGCCGTTGATCCAACTGTGCAATGTTATCTTAAGGATTTTAAGTGCCCCAGCCAAAACATAGCTCAGGGCCCCTATTCATAACAGTTTTATTTTGTCACCCATTTTCTGCTAATTCAAGCCGGATGATACCAAACAATATTAAATCATATTTAAATGGTTGAGATAGAGAAATAGATGTGAAGATGTGAGATGGAGAGACAGTTCACTTTTCCTTGGCATCTTGGTAGGTCGGTGCCCTGGGCGATTTCCCACTATGCCCAGGCTTTAAAAAACTTTGCAGCTGGTATCTAGTTAGCAGAAATGTAGCAGATGGCTGCAGAACAGGCAGAACAGGCATAGCTGGTATCCGTTTGTAAAAGCAGGACACTTTGAGACCTCCCTGCAGAAATGGCCTAGGGTGCTTGTGTTTCTTGACAGACTTCTGTTCAGCCACTTTCTCTTCGATGTTTTACTTCATTGGTGGTTTACTCAGGCAGTTGTTGTCCATAGCCTCCAATGCACAGGGCAATCTACGTAGGTGTTGAGGATTCCGTGAGGATTCCGTGTAGGGTTTTGGAGTGTACAAGAAAAGGTGGCGCCTATGCTGGTAGTGGTTAGTAAAGGTAAAGACAACAAGATAAGAACGGTGCAACAGGTCACCCCTATATAAGTGAAAAAGGTACATAGTAATTGTGGCAGCACGCAGATAACAGAAATAACCGTAATGTCATGAGAAATGGAATGACAAGAAAACGCTATAACTGTCGCTCAAGAAACAGCAAAATGTCGAATTGAAAAACCTGTAAAGGAAAAAAGGAAAAAATGGCAAAACACAGAGAAATGAGTGACGTGGCGCGTGGGTGGCTCGAGAGAAAGAAATATATATACACATTGGGCGACACAAGATAATGTTCGGTATTAGTGAAAACAGTATGGTGGCAAACAGATCATAACGTACTCCTTTCATTTTGGTTCATTGTATACTTAAAGACGGTAGCATGTGAAAAGATATTAGCTAAGCAGTCCCGTTGTTTGCCAATTAATTGTTACCAACAAAAACGTGATTTCGAGAACAAAAGAAACAAATAAAATAAAATAAAATAAAACATCATCTGCCCGTGGAGGTTTGAATTAATGGACAAATCAACATGCCTATTTTGCACTGACCACCATTTTAGGCTAAGTAAATCCAGAAATCCGACAGAAATGCATTTCAAACTATAGGATCTAAATCGATTTGTTGGTCGAGTAGACATGTCATTAGCAAGCATACAGTAACAGTGAAAATAAAACCTATGATTTGGTTGGGAAAAGCCCAACAATCCAGCATGCATCCAGTATCAGTAAAATTAAACTTATGGTTTAGTCGAGAACAAGCCCAACAATCATGCATCTGGTTGTTGTTGAAGAGTGCCTAGAGAAGGCATCAAGAGTGTTAGGTTTTTGAAGAAAATGCATTTTTGGACAGATTTGAAGAAAAGTTAAAAATGCTGTGCATAGAGAATCAAGGTAAAATACCTGTAAGCGGTGTGAGTGTAACGGGCAGGGTGGTGAAAAACGTACTGGGTAGCCGGTGTTAATTCCCACCCGGCGTTTAACGGGTACAATGACCAAGAGCGGCAGACCCTGATGCAGAGGTCTAGCCCAGGACCAGGGTTCAATTCCCCGCCTCGGCGGGTCTTGGGCTCAAAAATTCCATCGACCTGATAATTCTCGCCTCGGTGCCTATTCCAATCATGGAGTCATGGCGCCTTGAGACCCTTGCGGTTGAGTAGTGCGCTATACAAGTATCAATTTATTATTATTATTTTATAAGAATGTGAGTGAAAGTTCACTGGAAAATGAAACAACGGGCGGGTACATCCGTCATTTGGTTGTAAGTCTAAAAGAAACAGAAGCACAAAGTTATGTAGCTTCTGACACGGTCCCTTAATTGCAAAAAGAGTGCGCACCACTCGCGTTTTATTTATTGTTTTATTTCGCGGCCAATGCTTGTTAATATTAAGCATCGCGCTGCGAATACTGGCGCGTTCAAACGCCATAATATCAGGAGTTGCAGCTACACGCAGTAATGATGCCGACATAGCATTTGAAGATACAAATCTGAGAAACGCTTTCACACATTCCAGTTTTATGACCAGCAGGTCATATCACCAGGTTCGGTTCTAATCAATTAGTTTATTTTCCTTTTTAAAGCCCCAACCCATATATACAAGTTGCAAAACAGCGCGGCGCCCGCTTTAGGGACACCACGCTTTTTTTCGTTTTTACATTGCGACACATATAGCATTGTAAATGCTTGATTTGGGTGGTTCGGTGCACATTAAGCTTGGGCGCCTCTCGACTGCAGACATTTCATGCCCGGCCCCCCTTGTGCGCTTTGGCCCTTTACATTGAAAACCTCCTGGCCTGAGAGTGTTCCCACAGTGTTTAGACAGGCCTCAGCAGCTCTCCCCATGCTGCGGGCCTTGCTCTGTTGCTACTTCATTCTTGCGGCCTCTCCTGCCGCTCTCCTTCAGCCTCATTGCTCCTGCTGTGCTGGGACCTCTCAGCAGGGTGGCGGGCCTAATCTTCAGTGCCAGTCGGCCATGCGTGCACTCTTCCTACGGGTGGGGCACTACAGCCAAGGCTGCTCTCCTGCACGCACGCCGCCTGCCGAAGACTCCATCGCCCAGCTGCACCCTCCCGTCCTGCAGCTTCCCAAGAAACACAGGGGACCGGACTCCACAGAAAGCCCCTCCTTTTCTCCCCAGTGAACTGTGAGTTTTTAGGTCGAAGGCCTAAAAGGCTGCGCTTGCGCAGTCTTAGGCCGGAGATTTAATGACTCTTAGTAGCGCAGAAGGTCCCGCCTCCCTGCCCTGTCTCTCCTTCATTGGCTGGCTTCCTAAACGGAGGCCAGCCATTGGAGGAGAGATGCGTCTTTTTCGGATTTGGGGGCGTGATTTTTTGCATTCTTTAGCCCTGTGACGTCGTCCGTCACTCAGGACAGCAAAACCACGCCCACAAATCCTCAAAATCCGGAAGCTTGTGTCCGCCATTTTCTATCCTTCGCAATGAAGGTAAGCCAGTGTTTGTTTCCCTCCATGCCTTCTTCCCCCTGTCTGTTTCCCGCCCCCTGTCTGTTTCCCGCCCCCCTCCCGCTCTCCGTGTATTTTGTTTGTTTCCCTCCGTGCCTTCTTCCCCCTGTCTGTTTCCCGCCCCTGTGTGTTTCCCGCCCCCCTCCCGCTCTCCGTGTATTTTCAGCAGTTACTTTGCAAAGAACAATTTCCGCCGCTCGCGCCTCAGAGTAGCATTGGAGCGGGAAAACTGTAGCAGAGGGAGGGGAGAACACGTGCAGTGATTTGGTGTAGGACAAAACACACATGTTGTATTGTTCACACTGAAGGTTGTGGCATATGCATAGATTGTCTCAGTGTTTCTATCCTTCGCAGTGAAGGTAAGCCCGTGTTTGTTTCCCTCCGTGCCTTCTTCCCCCTGTCTGTTTCCCGCCCCCTGTCTGTTTCCCGCCCCCCTCCCGCTCTCCGTGTATTTTGTTTGTTTCCCTCCGTGCCTTCTTCCCCCTGTCTGTTTTCCCACCCCTGTCTGTTTCCCGCCCCCCTCCCGCTCTCCGTGTATTTTCAGCAGTTACTTTGCAAAGAACAATTTCCGCCGCTCGCGCCTCAGAGTAGCATTGGAGCGAGAAAACTGTAGCGGAGGGAGGGGAGAACACGTGCAGTGATTTGGTGTAGGACAAAACACACATGTTGTATTGTTCACACTGAAGGTTGTGGCGTATGCATAGATTGTCTCAGTGTATGCTGTTGTTATACAGCGTGTGTCTGTAATCTAAACTGTGGCTTGGTGAAGCACCGCCATCTATTTCTGCAGTGCCTTGGTTAAGCGCCTAGTATGTGTCATCTCAACGGTGGCACCCAGTATGTCTATGGTGACCAGGCGTCCCGGATTTCTCCGGACAGGCCCTGTGTTCTGAGGACTGTCCCGCTGTCCGACACTTTTGTCAAATTCTACTACATGTACCAGTTTTTGGGAGAAAGGTCAAGTCTTCCTGTGCAGCCGAATGTTTAGGTGTGCTGTCCTTCCAGGCGCCTCTGAAGCATTGCATAATGTATATGTTTCCACTAGTAATTACAGGAGTAGGTCGCTGCCTGCTCCCAGCAAAGACACAAAGTGGGGTGGAGGGGCAGGTGGGCGCCAGGTGGAGGTCCTGTCATTGCTAAGGCTACATAAACATAGCCTTATAAGTTTGTGTGTGTATACGAGATTTACAGGTCTAGCACACACACACTTTTTTAAATTAATTATTTTTTAAAAGGGTATGCAGAATATGCGATAGGCCAGACAGAAATAAGAATGAAGGCTTTATTCCTACTTTTATGTCGCCCTGTCCCAGTTGTTGCTTCTCAAATGCTAGTCACCCTAAGTATGTATGTCTAACTTTAGCGGCGGCTTGGTATACATAGACGAGTCGCAGTAGGTGGGGGTGGCTGAGGGGTGTCCTGTCGGTCTTCCCGGAAGCACTGGCCTGAACTGCCTTCGCTCAAAGCCCCTCCCCCGTGGCTGTTTGCCCGGAGGTGCTACAGTCTCACCCAGCTGATCAAAGCTCCGCTGTCTGGGAACGGGATCAAATACCCCCTTCTCCTCGGCGCCCCGCCCCCTCGCCACCAATGTATCACCAGGTGTCACTCTAAAAGCCCTGCATGCATTGAAGATCAGAACAGCGATCAGACGTTATAGGGCGCGGATGAGGGATGGCGCTGCTGTCTGCACCGGCGCAAAAACTTTCAACTTTAACTTTTCAACCCAGCCCCGGCTGCACCCGCCGGGGTTCGAAGCTGAGTCGAGAGGTGCGTGACCGAGGTGAAAACTACAGGCCCCTCCCCTCCGAGGAGGGCCGATAAATCACAAGGAGGGATTCCAGGAACGCAATATAGAACTTTTCTATGTATGAATAAACAACACCGATATATTATGGATCATAACGTAACAAGTCAGATATAAAACAACGAATTAACTGGAGAAAAAAAAACGTAGAGGAATTATTTATTTCCCCTGTGAACTTCATAACCCTCGAAGGCTGTCCCCTTAATATTAGTCTTTGCGCTAAACTGATTCACCCTATACATTAAAATCACCTTTTAAGTTTAGTACAGCCGGATTCCCCACCGCAAGTACACATGGGAGCACAGTTGTCATGGAAACGTACCCTTTCGAACTCTCAAAATCATCACTTCAGTCCTCGCGTTTCAAGGATTGTAAAATGTTGGTCAGACATTCCAAGTTAGTGTTCTTTAAAAATGGCCTTTAGCCATGTGGTGTGCCCAATATCCCCCCTTTAGTATCTCCGTGGCCTTCAAATGCCCCGTGACCCGTTGCCCATTTCCGACCGCGTAACTTTCAGGTCTCTGGATATTAAATACGCACAGGAAGTGGAAAACAGCCCTCCACTGAAGTAACCTAATGGGGCATGATATCCCCCAAGTTCCTAAGTCATCTCTGTTGTACAGGAGCTGCAGACCCGAATTTAAGTCCACGGAGCATGGGACCATGTTCAGAAGTAAATGCTGTGAAAACTCAACCCTCAAGACAATGACAGAAAATTACTTTAAGACGTCAGACAGGAAACTTTCTTGGTTTAGATGTGGAAGTTCCTACCATGTGAGCATTTTTAAGGGGTGTTCTGCCATGGATGAAACTTGGTCCCCCTGCAAAGTACATGGAGGCCCCAAAACCCATCACCTATCAATTTGGTTCCAGATGCAGTGTACTGTGCTGAGGGGCAGCATTGACATCGGGGGTCCGAAGGGGCTGCAGGGGAGGGAGGAGGGGGGCAGGGGGAGTAATGAATGTTACGCCACTGCAATTATTTTTATAGAGGCAAATGAAAGGGGAATTTGGAAGGGTGTGCAAAGCCTTTCATATAAATAAAGTTGACATCATAACAGAAGAAGAGGAAGAAGGAAAAAATATTAACCCCGATACAGTGTTTTCTGTTTGTAAATGGTATGAATGTTGATATGATGGTCGATTCGTGTGCCTGGTTCAGTATTATTGACAAGTCTCAAAGTAAAAAGCATGGGGTGGGAGAGTCTTATTACCTCTAGACAGGCGTGCAGCAACCATTGGGCTGAAAGTGCTCCCCCCACACCCCCCGTCAGGTGCCATGGGCTGGGCTGAGGCTGTCAAGCAGTGATCAAGGTTCATCCTGGTTATAACTCTTAACGTCCTAAAGCATTGGCATTCACAGTAAGCCTCTGTGTTCATCTTTATTTTACCCCTTTCTGTCTTTTATTAGCCTCCCCTGCATGACCTCAATATCCTCAGTAGCTCCTCCAGCGCTGATAAATAATTGTTTTACATTCTTACAAGAGCCTTTTCATCCGGACTCCCTGGGAGCTCGGGTCACGCTTCATACGACAATCCTATCCCTCTGGGAATTGACCCCCTTCATATGATCACTTTCGAAGCGACGGGGAACCCCACCCGCTAAAACGAGAACGTTGTTTACGCGCTAATCAATAGGCGTTTAGAATCTCGGTTCCCGCGAACAGTGTTCCCTGGGTTATGTTTACCTTAAAGTGCAAACTCTTTTTTTAGCCACTGATACTCTACATCAACTGACCGTTAGCCCATGTATGCAGGTTGACTCTACTACTCCTCCCTGTATAATCGGCTGCCAACAGCTCATATAGGTGTGTAGCTTTAAAATAATATAAATTGCACAGCTCGCAAAATATCTAAAAGGTCTGTACGTGCGTGTGACACAGACAAATGATCAGACATAATCGAGAGATTCGGGTGTTGACTGTACGATGAGAATATATCTAGGGCCGTATGTATGAACACATTTTCCCATAGACACAGAATGGGCAAAACCCATTGATACATCTGGCCCCTAATTTTTAAGCTTCTGTGTAGACTTAAACGTTCGGTGCAACACGTGAACAGAAATTACGTAGTTTATTTTTGTCTCTGAACCATTCTGAAATTCTTTTTGTGCGCACATTGAAACGTGTGTGGGGGTGTGTGTAAATCTACACCATTCATGCAAGTGTGTGCGTCAAATTATATTTAACTCCAAGTGGGTGCACTAAACATCCAACCTGGAAATGCAATCGCCCTTTGGCATAAGTCATATGCTGTGCTTCTATAAGAAAATTAACGCTAACAAAGGTATACCAAGCCACTGTTTACTCTTGGGTATTTTGTGCCCTCTCTATATGGTAGTATTCCTATATCCTGAGTCAGTTGCCAGCGCTAATAATCCTGGCATTTGTGGGCTGTGCTCTAGGAATGGTTGCACAGCAGACGCCACCCTCCCAATAGTACACTTCTGTGCTATGTCTCTTTATGAAAGAAGGCACTTCACATGCTGACAGGTCCTGCATCAGGCCCACAGTGTTGGTAGTGCAAGTCTGAGCACACTGCTTTCAGCGTAACAAGGAAGAGATGTTAGAATTGACATAAGAGGGGGGCGTGGCCAAGCAGCATGGCCGACAGGACGTGAGCTTCACCAGCTCCGTCCAAGGACCCTTTGTATCCTGCCAAATAGATCCTTGCTGGACCCCCCATAGGGGTGCTGACGGTCCGGATCCTTTCTCGTCCCGTCTGGGACCACCACGTCGCCAGGAGAGCCTCTGATGCCCCGTTGAAGCCGCCGGAGAACACCGCGGCGCTCGGTGAGCTCCGCCTGTCTGTACGCGAGACCGCGGACTGGGCCTGCGCGAGGGAGTAGCGGTGCGTGCGGCCCGCTTGCTGAGGAAGTCTCCCGGCTGGGGAGGCGCTCGAGTGCACGGCGGACCTCCTGATGGTCGGTGACCTGTGGTGGACGTCCTGAGAGGCCAGTGGAGGGCTGAGCTGGGGTCCGGTGACTCCCGTTGACCTGTGCAGGGGGTTGAGGTGCTGGCCCCTCCCCCCACCGACCCGATCCTACGCCGGAGCTCCCCGGCTGCGGAGTGCGGCTCGGGGTGGGTGTTTCCGCTGGTGCCTGGGACTCTGCGCGACCTCTTGGGGACTGAGGCGGTGTAATCGCCGAGTGCTGGACGCTGGCCCGCCGGACCTACTTACACCAAGGCCCGCCTCTGCACTGGGAGCCGGGCGGCCTGTCCCCTGTGGTTTCCCTGTAGCTGTGGGGATTGCGGCCTCCGTCCCTGCTGCGGGGTGCTGCGAGACCATTCCACGTGGAACTTGCACTGGCGCTGGAACTAGTGGCGTCCTGCAGTGTCGACTCCTGGGGGACGCGGGCGATTTGGGGCCCCCCCATAAACTACGTGCTATTTTCCCCGACTGCCGGAGCGCCCCCCCCCCCCTGTGTGGCAGCGGAACCCGGACTGTGCTGCCCCGAGGGGCTTGAAAATCGCAGTGTTACCCCTGGAACTGGAGGGGGCTCGCCCGAGGTGCGCTGGCTGGCGGTAAGCTGCTTTTACCCTGACTATTGGAGGTCCTCCCGCCCAGCTCGGTGAGTGCATCTTGCCCACTGGTTGCTGCGCTCTCCCTTGGCTAGTGGTGGGGGTCGTCGCTTGGGCCGGATTTGCTGAATTGTCCTCTCCACCGGTCCTCCCGCCCTAGCTCTGCTGCTGGGATCTGTGCCTACCCGGTGGGACCGGGCGAGTCCTAGCTGAGGCGCCTCGTGGGGGCTCCCGGTCTGCCCACCAGGATGACAAACCGCAAGGATAAGACTGCGAAATCCTCCCAACCCAACACCATCGTGCAGTATACCACCCCGAGACTGCCATCGCAGAGGATCACGCGGCAGACGGGACCGGACGATGGAGGCGATGGACCGCATGAACCCTCCCGGGCAGAGATCCTGAAGGCAATCCAGGGCTCCCATTCTGCCTTGGAGAGGCAGATCGAGACTGTGTCGATCGATGTAAATCTCCTCCGGACGGACCTCCGTAAGGTGGCGGACAAGGTCTCAGATGTGGAAGGCAACATCACACAATTGCAAACTGAAGTGGCCTCCCTGCAGAAATCGGTCGCGCACCTGACGTCCACTACCCGTGCTCTGGAGAGGAGAGCGGAAGATGCGGAAGGCAGGGCCCGCCGGAGCAACATCAGGGTCCTAGGCGTGCCGGAGTGCCTTGAGGCGGGAAACGCTGAACGCTTCTTGGAGACGTGGATCCGTACCCAGCTATGCCCGACCGGACTGTCCAGTGTCTTTGTTATTGAGAGGGCACACAGGGCCCTGGTTCCCCCTCCACGCCCAGGCGAATCACCTAGAGCCATCATTGCAAAGATTCTAAATTATAAGGATCGGGATTGTATTCTACGGGCCGCGAGAGAAATGGAGTCCATCACCATTGAAAATAGTCGTGTTTCCATCTACCCCGACTATACTCCGCAGGTGCAGGAGCAACGGAAGTCCTACCTGGGAGTCAAGCAGAAACTTCGGGACATGAAGCTGCAATACATGCTCCTTTACCCGGCCAAACTCAAGGTGCTCTCCCAAGGGCGCGCTCACTTCTTTGAGTCCCCGGCGGAAGTGTGGGAGTGGCTCGAGATACGGGGAGACGACCTACCTCCTGGTGAGCGGGGTGGCCCCCGCGAGACCTGGGGGACCCGGCCGGCGAGGCAGAGGGAGACGCAGGTCTGGATCCCAGGGTTCACCCGAGTCCCGGATTACCGTGGGCGAGGATGGGGCGCTCCACGTGAGACCATCGACGGCGGGGGCCGCTTCGGAGTCACCTGAGGCCACTGCACCTGGTGAGATCCTGGTCCCGGATACCTTGCTGGAGGTACACTCTGCTCCCCCGGTGATACCGGAAACCGCCCTCTCCGAACCACGGCCTGAGTGAACTCTGATATGAGGTACTGTCTTGTTAAAATGTTGTTGCCCTGGGAGGTTGGGTGGGTCGCCCCTCCTGGTTTTTGCCTGCCCAGTGCTGTCCCTGCCTGGCACTGGGAACCCTGGTTAGTGGGCTGAACAGTGGATGGACATCATGTTGGCGGAGGCGATGTGGTGAGAGGTCCAAGAGTTTATGGCGTACCGTCGCCCAGCATTGGTATTGACTTTCATGAACATTCCCAGAGACTGTCCTGGAACATTGGGTCCTCGGGGAGTTGGGGGAAAGGGTGGGTGGGTTTTGGTTGGTTGTGTGTGAGTGTGGGGTGCGTGGGGTGTATGGGGTGGCTGTGCACGTCCTGGCACTGGCAGGGGAAGGGCAGGGTAGCGTTCTTGGTTGTTGCTGTCCTCTTGCTCGCGGGTGGGGGGGGGGGGGACTGGTTTTGATGGGGTGTTGGGTCCTTTTGTTTTTGGAAGGCACTGGCGTGGGATGACCGGGTTGGTGTGTTTTCCTGTTGAGTCATTCCTCCTTATGGGTGGGGGGACTGATTCTGGGGTTGGGTGGTTGCGGGTGTTGTGGGGATGGGGGGAGTTGTGGGGGGTATTTGTTTTTGGCATAGTGTGTACTACTGTTCGTGCCCCTAGGAGGCTGTTTGCAGAAGTGAGACCTGGGTGCCCGGATGGGCATGACCAACGCTTATGGGATTCAAATTTTTAACTTGGAACGTGCGTGGCCTGGGTACTTGCTCCAAGCGGCATAGGGTGCTATCCTTCCTTCGTCGGCATGGAGTATCAGTGGCGTGCCTGCAGGAAACGCATTTGAATGAGGAGGGTGCTCTTAAATTGGCAAGGAAATGGAGGGGTCAGGTGTTCCATTCCTCCTTCTCTACCTATGCTAGGGGGGTCCTGATCTGGGTGGCTCCGGGGGTACCCCTAGCAGTCCAGTATGTTGAGGCTGATGTTGAGGGCAGATATGTTCTTATACGTATGAAACTGGATGGGAGGGACTTCCTGCTGGTGAACTCATATGCACCTAACATAGATGACCCGAGTTTCTTTACCGGCCTGCAGGAGCTTATAGCGACGGACCTGGATGCCCCCCTCCTCTGGCTTGGAGATTTTAATTGTGTACTGGATCCACTGCTGGACAGGCATCCCCCCCGGGCGGGTACAAAACCTCGGATGACGGCACGACTCCGGGAGGTAATGGAGAATCTGGGTGCTGTGGATGTCTGGCGACTCGGCAATCCGGGACTGAAGCTTTACACTTGCTATACCCCCACACATAACACACATAGCAGGCTCGACAGGGTCTTTGCGGCCAACATTGGCGCATCCCTTGTTTTATCGGTCACACATCAGGCCCGGTTCTTATCCGACCACTCGCCCGTGACGTGCACGGTACAGTGGGTGGACCGCTCCTCCCGCCCAAGGACCTGGCGGATGCCAGGGGATCTTCTGCAGGATCCGGTGGGACGGGAACATGTGGAGACGTCCCTGCGTAATTATCTGGACCTGAACTGGGGAGTGGGTGATATCCCTTTTGCGACCAAATGGGATGCCCTTAAGGCAGTCGTGCGGGGCGCTTGTATGGGTCTGACATATGGAGTTCGCAAACAGCTGCTCCGTGACCTCGCGAGTGCTGAGGAGCGCCTCAGCCACTGCCAGTCCTTATCGGACCCGGATGGGTCGAACATGGACTCTGAGCGGACAGCCCGAGAAGGCGTCCATGATATCCTAAACCGGCTGGATAGATTCACTCTTGGTCGATATCGCCAACGCCTTCACCGTGAGGGGGACAAGTCGGGCCGATTGCTGGCCTGGATTCTCCGAAGAGAATCGGCCCCTGCGCGGATTGTTGCGTTGAGAAATCCCGCTGGGGTCCTAGTACACTCGGAACGGGACCTTCTTGCGGTGCTCCGCACACATCTGCAGAAGGTCTATACTGCTGACCCCCTGGTGACAGAGGCGTCCTATCAGCCATACCTCCGGGATTTGCCCCTCCAGACCCTCTCTAAAGAGGATGCTGAGGACATGGATACTCCAGTGACGCTTCATGAGGTCAAGGTGGCGGTGGCCGCCCTGCCGAAGGCTAAGTCGCCGGGTGGAGACGGTTTTCCACCAGAGTTTTACCAGGCGTTTGTTGATACTCTCGCGCCCCATCTCTTGCAGGTTTACCATGAAGCGGTGGTGCGAGCTGCGCTCCCGCCCACCATGCAGCAGGGTGAGGTCTGCATGCTCCTGAAACCGGGTGGGGATGACTGTGATCCTACGGCCTACCGGCCGATCACTTTAATCAATACCGACGCCAAAATTCTTACTAAGATCTTGGCCACCCGGCTGGCTCCGCATATGACACACTTGGTTCATTCTGATCAGTGCGGGTTCATTCCAGGCCGCAACACCGCCATGAATCTCCGGCGTCTGAACCACGTTCTACATGAGGTGCGCGATAGGGAGGATCCTCAGGTCCTGGTCTCGATAGACCTGGCTAAAGCTTTCGATACAGTTAGCTGGGGGTACCTATTGGAGGTGCTTCGGTTAGCGGGGATGGGGCCCCTTTTCTGCACTTGGATTCGGATCCTTTACAGTGCGCCTACGGCCAGGGTCAGGCTCGGAGCGGCCCGCTCGGAGGAGTGGAGGTTGGGCAGGGGCACCCGCCAGGGGTGCCCCCTGTCACCGCTCCTGTTCGCTCTGGCGATTGAGCCCCTCGCAGTGACACTACGCGCGGAGATGGCACCCTGGGGAATACGAGTGGGGGATGTGGTACACCTGGTTTCGCTTTATGCGGACGATGCGTTGTTCTACCTGACCTCCCCGCGGGAGTCGCTGCCGATCCTGTTACGCCACTTGGAACGCTTTGGTGCAGCTTCTGGGCTGCGTCTTAATCCTGAGAAATCCCTGATCTTTCCCCTTGCGGGATGCGGTGAAGACCCTCGTGTGGGTTTCCCGCCCCTGGGGCTGCGGTGGGAGATGGAGGCCTTCCGCTATTTGGGTATTCAGGTGGCTGTCTCTGATGAACAATTGCTGGCCCGCAACGCCGACCGTGTGCTCAGTTCCCTACAACAATCTGTGTCCTTTTGGAATACGCTTCCTCTCTCCCTCATGGGACGATTGGCCGTCTCAAAGATGGTGATGCTGCCTAGAATATTGTATATCCTACAGAATACCCTCTGTCCTCTTCCTCCTCGAATTTTCAACAAGCTTAACACGATGCTTACCTCCCTGCTTTGGGCAGGCAGACGCAGCAGAGTTGCGCTGCGCACGATGGTCAGGCGCTGGGAGGAGGGGGGCTTGGAGGCCCCACGCTTTGATCTCTACTATTACGCGGCCCAACTTATACCGGCTGCGCGCTGGTTCGCGGGCGCGGAAAATTGGGAATTGCAACTCCTGGCTGGTAGCGCAGATGAGAGGGCGTTGCAATTGGCTCTGATGCGTGGCAGAGGTGCGGATGGCAACCTGCCGTATATTGTTCGGCATACTGCGCACGTCCATCCGCACAGGCCAGCCAGCCTGGGACTGGTGCTGCGGGCGCACAGAGCACTTACCGGAGTCCAGAAGGTAGGGTGGCACGGCGCTGGCCGCCAGGCTCCACCAGACAGCGTGCAGCAGCCAGAGCTGGCCCTGGGGCCGCCCCTCTGTCATGGTCCCTCCAGCGGGGCTCTCATAAGACAATGACAATGCCATTTATTTAACGATTAAGCTATTGGCAATGTAAATGACAATACCTCTGTGTGTGTATGGGTGGCTCTGTATGTTTATGTGGCTGGCTCAGTATGTGTGTTGGGTGGCTCTGTATGTGTGTGGCTGGCTCTGTATGAGTGTATGTCTGTGGCTCTGTATATGTGTGTGGGTAGCTCTGTATGTGTGGCTCTGTATGTGTGTGTGTGTGATTACCTTTGTGTGTGTGTGTCTCTGTGTGGGTGGATCTGTATGTGTGTGTGGTTGACTCTCTCTATCACTAGCTCACTCTCTCTCTCCCTACCTCACTCGCTCTCTCACTAACTCACACACTCTCTCTCACTAACTCACTCTCACTACCTCTCTCTCACTAACTCACTCTCTCTCTCTACCTCCCTACTCAACTCTCTATCTCACAACATCACTATCTCACTACCTCACTAACTCTCTCAATACCTCATTACATCACTATCTCTCCCTACCTCACTCTCTCACTACATCACTCTCTATCTCACTACCTCACAACTTCTCTATCTCAATACCTCACTCTCTATATCACTACATCACACTATCTCTTTCTATCTCACTATCTCACTCTCTCACTTTCACTACCTCACTCTCTCTCCATCACTACCTACCTCACTCACTCTCTCTAAGTAACTCTCTCTACCACTCTCACTACCTCACTCTCAACATCGCTACTCCACTAAATCTATCTCACTAACTCACAACTCACTCTATCAAAGCCTCAATACCTCACTCACTCACTACCTCAATCTCTATCTCACTACCTCACAACTTCACTCTCTCTCTCGAACTCAATACCTCACTCTCTCTAGATCTCACTACCTCACACTCTCTTTCTATCTCACTAATTCACTTTCAATATCTCTTTCACTACCTCACTCTTTCTCCAGCTCACTACCTCACAACCTCACTCTATTTCTATTTCACTACCTCTAACAACACTATCCCTCACAAACTCACTCTTGGACTACCTCACTCTCTCTGTTTCTCACTACCTCACTCTCTATCTACCTCACTCTCTCTCTCACTACCTCACTCTCTCTACCTCACTACTCCACTCTATCAATCTCACTACCTCACTATCTCACAACTTCTCCCTCACTACCTCACTCTCTCACTACCCCACTCTATATCTCACTACCTCACAACTTCTCTCTCTCTCTCTCTCTCTCTAACTCACTACCTCACTCACTCTCTATCTCACTACCTCACTCTCTCTCTTTCTATCTCACTAACTCACTTTCATTCTGTCACTACCTCACTCTCTCTCTCTATCTCACTACCTAACAACATCACTCTCTGTTTCTATCCCACTACCTCAAAACATACCTCTCCCTCACTAACTCACTCTTTCACTACCTCACTCTCTCACTACCTCACTCACTATCTACCTCACTCTCTCTCTCACTACCTCACTCTATCTTACTACCTCACTCTTTCTCTCTCTATGTCACTACCTCACTCTATCTCTATCTCACTACCTCACTCTCTCTCTGCTAATGCAATAGGTCTCGCATATGCAAGCAAATAAGCTATTGCTGATACAAATGACAATGCCATTTATTTAGGGATACAGAAAAAAAAAATAATGAGCAATGCCAATAGCTCTACCTATAATATTGCCGAGACCATTGCATTGTAAATGCTTGTTAATTTCACACCCAAGTTAGTGTAAAATATTCCCTCTACTATTGTCGAAAATATTAT
This sequence comes from Lissotriton vulgaris, assembly GCF_964263255.1. Lineage (NCBI taxonomy): Eukaryota > Metazoa > Chordata > Amphibia > Caudata > Salamandridae > Lissotriton > Lissotriton vulgaris. The sequence continues at coordinate 222,813,493 of NC_141685.1, forward strand.
TATAATAATTGATAAGAATTAGGTCTTTACCTTTAATAAATTCTATTCGCAACACCTGGCTGTATATGTCCACTGAGGTGCAACTTTTAATCTTACACATTACTAATTTGTTTGATATCAGAACTAAAAGGCCGCCCTTTGCTCTGCCGGCTGCGGAATTAGCAGCACCCAACCAGTGAGAAGTATATCCCTCTACAAAAATAGGCTCCTTGCGCCATGTTTCTTGAAGGCAAATGATGTCATAACCTACAGTGAAAAAATCCCTCCAGAAAGGAGTGTCCAATTTTCTGTTAAGACCTGCAATATTCCAGGTAACCAGGCTATGTCCTACATCTAAATTTAAATTAACAGGTGCTGGTTTATGTGAGGACAATACAGGGATATCTTTCTGTGTAATCACCGGCGGTGTCTCAAGAGTTATTGGCGTTGTAACAACAATTACTCTTTTTGTTGCACTATATGTATCATCCTTCATGACAGAGTCTATGGTTAGTTTAAATGGCTCAATCACAGGTGTTGTTGGTACAGAAGGTGGCCAGGGGAGGGGAGGCGGCAAAGCCTCTCTGCCTATTTCGTCTGGGTCCTTCAGTGCACCCCCAATTAAACCAGTTACCTGTATTGCATGTCAATCGTTATCCTCTAAAGAGTCAAAAGCATGGTATCTGTTGTAAGTTGGAATAGCAAAACAGGGTCGGGACCTTAATATTGTTTGCGGTTTATTTGGGGCAAAATTGTAATTACTACTCGCATGATCATAGTGTTTGGGTCCTGACAGGTGCCTGTAGAAATACCCTAAGGGAAGAAGGGTCGTATTATACTCCTATGCTGATGGGGGTGGGGCATTAGCAAGGGTATTCCTAGCCCAATAAGGGGATTTAAAGTTTGTAATTATTCAGTCCCCCTCTAGGTTTTTCCTTAGGGGCTCACCCATCCCATCTTTTGTGTTAATATAATCTGGTTAGCCCCCTCTATAGGAAAATCACAGTTGTTAGTCAACCAATGTAAGGTTTTATTTTTGAGTGTATCATGATTTTCTACTTTGTCTTTCCTTAATTTGGGAGCATTTACAATCACCGCGACCTAGGCGCCACATTCAGGTGGCAAGTTAATAAAAGCTGGAGTCTGTCTTGTGGAAACGCTCATCAGCTCTTTGTTGCTATTCTTAGCATGTTCTGTGGGCACTAATTTATCATTTGCATTTACATCAAGGCCCTGATCAGATTGGATGATTGCACTTTTACCAGTGGATAACGAAGTGTTCTTTGGTTGTACCCCATGGCTATGATGTTTTTTTTTTGCTTTTCCAAGGTAATTTTACTCAAGTTAAGTGCCATAGGGGGGCTATTACTGGCTATGGTTCCAGCAGCGTTATCTTTTTTGCCATTTATTCCATTATATGCCACTGAACTTAGTCTTTCCTGATGGAGCCCCATACTAATTTGATCCAAGTTGCCGCTTATTTTGTGGCCCTCCCTGGCAAAATTATCCACTTTTTCGTGGAGGGGCCTAATCAGCTCAATCAATTTATCGTAAACAGCTTCTATATTGTGGTTGCCAAGGGGTGTCTCTAAGTTTTGTTTAGATCTAGTTCGTGAGGTGACCATGTTCCCTGCTGTCGTACTTCTTTTATCCCTTTTCATCTTCAGGTTCCCCTGGCCTGATGTTTTCTTTTTCCCACCCTAATTTTTGATTGGAGGGGTCGGTGAGGTGTAACGACTGATGTACGTAACGGACAGTCTAGGTGTATTGGAGATACAGGAATGGTTATTACCATTATTATTTGAACCCTCTAATAAGTTTGTGTCTATATTAACTTCGCTGGTAGGGCTAGGTACTCTACTTGTGTTAACATGATCAGCCAACATAATACTTGACTCCATAGAAAGGCGCATTTCAGTACGGTCAATTTCTTCAGTGAGGACGCTAACAGCTTTGATCAAGTATGTATCAATGGTGTTGTACGCATTTTCGAGCAATGGTTTAGAACGTCGCCTTGCCATTATCAGTTGTTTACCAATACTTGTCCCAAACAAAATCTTTTAAAGTAAATAAAATACTCTTCGGGGACAAGTTTACCTGTAATCTAATCTTAACCCTTATAACATATTTTCAATACGCTACACAGCAGTAAAAAAATGCAAGTAAGCAAATATAATAGGAAAAAAAACAGTTAATAAATCTCAATCAGTCAATATACTGAAACCTCGTTAGAGGGGGGGCCCAGCCCGACCTCCTTCAGCCTCTGACGGCCACAGGCGGCCCGCCCTTTGCCCGGGCTTAGCCCGGCGCCCGCCGCACGTGTCCCGCGACGTTGGAGGAGCGTCTCTCCTTTGAACGCCTCCGGGCGCGGAAGTGGGCATGGGTCTGGCCGCAGGGAGAACTGTGAGCTGTAGTCTCCCCACTCTGCGGCCGCGCGGTGATGCAGGCAGTGGCGGCAAGGGAGACCGACAGCAACTGGCCCCAAGCTCAAGCACCAAGTCAGGGCAGGTAGGTGGAAACCGGTGTAAAAGCGGCTCCCGCAGCTTATCTGACAAAGCCCCCCTGTAGTCAAAAACCAACTGCAGGATGTAACTTCCAGTCTTATGATTAGGGTTGCCAGCTCATTATTTTGATGGTACAAAAATAGTCACCTAAAGCCGTATTTTAAACACTTATCCGTGCATACTTTGAACAGCAAATATAAATTGAATGTACTTTTAATTGTGTTCTATGGCTGCCTAAATGATCCATGACTGATAATTAAAGGGAACAAAGACCGAAAAGTCACATTACAATTGAGTACATACTTTTTTATTTATAACCCTATTTAGTGTCAAGACAAGGTCTTTGCAGGCTCTTCAACACCTTGGCTGCTAGAGGTTTTCCCCTCCTGTGCTGCAACCCAAGATATACCATTGTTCATGACGAGCTCAGCTCGTCATAAGCACAGCTCCACTGTGCCTCATGACGAGCTCAGCTCGTCATGAGCATGGAAGGGGTTAAACAACACATGGCTGGCATTTTCTTTTGGCAACCCTACTTTATATTCCTTTCATGAAATGCATTCTCACACTATGGCAGTAATTGTAAAATACAAATGTAAGGAATAGGCAGAGTGGGGGCCCCAGGAGGTGTTGGAACCAGAAAAAAAAAGCATTGGCATAGCCAATATCTCTCGCATTTGGGACCTTATAAGTGTTTAGCCATGCAACAGTTGGTATTGTTGCACCAAGGATATTCTGCTGCATAACTAAATACTTATAGGGTCAAAAAAGTGAGACCTATTGGCTATGCCAATGCTTGTTAAATCCTCTGTTTGAAAATAGCACTTTCAGAAAGTGGCTGTTTTCTTGTCTAACCTTTCAGAGTGCCTCTGCCTGTTTGTGAATTGACTGTCTGGTTTGTGAGTGGCAGGGGCTGTGGTGGCTCCAGGAGGCTGTCTGACTCAGCCTAGGCTGAATAGAGATATCTGTATCTTGAGTGGTGGGAGTGGATAGCCCCTGGGCCTGAATAGGGCTGTGCTTGCCTTCCACAATGCTGGCTCTATCTCCTGCTGGGCGGCTGACAACCCTGCCCCTCTCTCTCAAAGGAAGAACCTGTCCTCTGGCAGGGAACACACATAACTGGTTCAGACCGGGCTCAGAGCCCTCCTGCACAAACGGAACACAGACTTTTTGGGGTATAAGTACAGGACCCCAAATCACTGAACTTTAGATCATCCTGGAATCAAGAAGGAACCTCTGCCAAGGAGAAAGCTGTAAGACTGAAGAAGGACTGACCTGCTGGAAGGCTGACCTGCAGTTGCTTTGCTGCCAAGGAGAGGAGAAGGACTTTGCTGTTGCTGTGTGCCCTTGCTTGAAGAGATCTCCAAGGGCCTGAGAACGTACATAGTGTACTTGTAGTGTATATGATGTCCAAATAGATTTTTGCAAATTAAACTTATAGTAGTACACCATACAATACTTCTTCAGTAAGTCTTTGGTCATGTGCGCTTGCTCTTTACTTCCCATGTAAACGTCTGTGAAAAGGCCCTCTCAATATTGGCACTTGAGACGGAACAGCCAGTACACAATTTGTTAACTCTGGCCACTGACATAGCTTTCTATGCCAATACTGGTGCACTTGAAGATTGCGATTCTCAGGGCAGGTTCTGCAACAGTTGCGTTAAGCTGGGCGCTTATTCCCTTAGTTATTGAAGTGGTCAAAAGTGAGATTTCATTGACTTCACATGCCATTGGCGGGGAATGGACATTTCTATGCATCATTGCAAGCCATTTCTAATACATCACTTTACCTTGCATTGAATGTTTAAAGCCTGAGGTGTTGGCAATTCACCTACTATCAATACTGACCCACTAGAAACTGTGGGCTGATGTATTAAGGGTTTTTACCCATTCTCTGTGGGTAAATGTGATGATACATATTTGGAAAGATTCTTATGAAACCAGCCATTTTACCTATCAGTGAAAGAATCATACACAGCCACAATATCAAATATGATTTTGATATTTCCTGATTCTCTACAGTTTATAAAATAATTAAACAAGACTTTTAAACCCTGCATCTTTAGACGAAAGACCACAAAACTGAAAAAGCAAAAGGAAGAAGAAACAATATTTAAGTGGCATCCCTAAACAACAAAACTCAAGCAGAATAATGTTAGCCCAGTATTTCGTATTGCTAGCTTGTATAATGAAGTTACATTGTATTGGCCCTTCAGGATGAAAAAAAATTACTCTTTCACTCTGTTTCCTTTCTTTGAATGGCATTTAGTTTGTGGTCGTGCAGGTGTTGTTTCAGTGTTTATATGTTTTCACTGGTGAGGGCTATTTATTTCTCTTTCAGTGGGGTTTTATCAGTTATTATAGGTTTAAACCTAAAACCCCACAGCCTACCCATAAGATTTTATGGGGAAATTTACTTACAGTTGTGATGAATTTGTGCCACATTAGTGAAGCAAGCTTGGAACAAAGTGTTGTATCCGGGCTTAATTTTTACTGCAAAACATGATTTGTGTTGGAAAGCAGCCCTAATGTAACGTATCAAGGGAACATTCCTCAGTACATGGACGTCTCCACAGATTTTGATGCAAAGCCCTTTATCCTAAAAAAGGCAGACTATGCACTAAAAATGTACACATCCACAAGGCAGGCATGAAGTTTGAGGTTTTTTTTTACTTTCCCAATTTGAATGTGTGCTGCACAGTACAGCACACATACAAGTAGAAAAAGTGTTAAATTATGTCAAATTGTAGAACTGTGTGCAGGCAGGGTACCCTTCCAGTACGAAACCAGTGCTTGTCTTCATGCACACAGCCTTTCAATACTGAGCAAGCAAGCCGCCTTGAGTGTGCCTGGACAGGAAGAGAGAGGGAAACAGTGCCATATTTTAGTAGATATGGCACGGCGCTGCTCTCCTTTCATGCACCACTGTGCAGCTGCTTTTGTTGCTGCATGGCATTGCATCACTTTTTTGTAAATTTCACCCTAGACGTCAGAGAAATGAGCTAACTGGCCTAATAAGATAATCGGATAGGTACTAGCTTAGAGCTTTGGCATTGTTATTGAAAATTATATATTTGTATATACATATAATCCATGTTTGCTATTTGAAGGCTTATGTTTTTATGACATACATACTATAGCTTCCGAGCCTTTAGTCTGTGTGGTGTAGTATGTCAGTCACAGTCAGAAGCATATTGGAACCTAATCCAAGCATATGTGCTTCTCTTCCCAATTCCCCTTTCCCATTGGGGTGTCCTCTAGTTCATTTGTGTGCTTAGGTGAGCTGTGGGAGACTGTGGCAGGTGAAAGTATTCACATTATTCCATGATACCCCTAGGGAGGTGTATAAAGTTGAAAAACCCTGACAGATGAAGGTGGTGGCTGCTCCGGGCACAGTTGTTCACATTGGGGGATTCATTTTAAATTTCACTGTATTATTACACTGCCTGATTTGTTTGGTGTCACAAATAACAAAAAAGTTACTCATCCCAGGCTCTGACTCTCAGAACGTTGTGATACAAGACCTACAAATGTGCATCAACTGGGCAGCGCTCCACATTTGTACCACTGAAACCTTCGCAGGCAACTCTACAACAAAGGTAATCTCCAAGCTCATAACAATGTAACTAATCCATATGATTGTCATCATACATTTCCCTCTTACCAGAAAGTCATGACTTTTGACGTCTTCTGCAGTGTTCTTTTTATCCATGTCTGCTGTTGTGCTTGTTCCAACTGAAATAAATAATTTAAAAGGGAATTTATTGATCAAGAACAATTGTTGCAAGAATGATTGGGACCAGTATTTATGGAACATAAGCAACATAATGTCCCTACCCTTCAGTAGATCCTTGTTGTGAACAATGATGGGACAGACCATTTTTCAAAGTATGACTATAAGACTCCCTTGCATGATGTGAGAATAAGTGGGAGCCAGATTTGGAGTCCATAACATGTGTGTACATTGAGTGTTGGTTTGTGAGCTCACTCTGTTCTGTGAATCAATACTAGTGTTTTTTGGGGGTTATTCATTGATATAAACTTCTGTCATTAACAGTATATAAGACTATAACAAACAAGGACCTGCGATGACCTACTGATGGCTGATTTCTTTTTAAGGTACTAGTGATGGTGTTCCTTGATATGAGCTATTTTTGAGAATGAATGAAAGGTTTTGTCACCCCATAGGAAGAATGCGAATTCTAGAGTCATGTCATTTTGGAGGAATGATAAGTCCACCTACACTACAAACATGCCATTATGTAAGGAGATATAGTTCCATGAGGTATCATGGCAGTAACAACCAATATTCAGTAGACCACAACGGCCTTAACCTATGTTCTTACGGTTGACTACGTTTCGATTTTGCTCTCCACTGGGGTCTGAGTCCTAAAGTATAGTGATTTTTTTTGTTTGAAAGCATGTACATCAACCATAAACAAGTTTACACAATGCAATACGTAATATGAGTATCGACCATAATGAAAATAGAGATGAACATTTAAACAAGGCAAACTGACATGTATAGTGTGCTTTGAAAAACCAAATGCAGTAGTTCATGGAATTGAAAAGAATGGAGAAAAAAACATAAGACAGTCAAAATACATAAGCACTTTACCGTGCTTCTGGAAAACAGGAATAAATGCAGTGCTTTGCAGAATGAAAAACAATGGAGAACATTGTTTAGAACTGACAGAATAGCAAAACACTTTACTGTGTGACCGCAGGGATAATACAGAAGACTTACCAAAACTTCCTCTCTGGTCCAGGCAGCCCTCGGACTAATAGAGACGACAACAGCAAAGAAGGACAAGAGAAGGGAAATGAGGAGGTGGTGAAGGGGTAGGAGGCAAACAGCAATCAGGACTCCCACGAAGAGGCGAAGACACACTGAGGGGATAAACACCGACGACCCCGGATGACGGAGTGGAGAGGTCAGGATCCGATGAAGCAAAGACTGAAGGCACTTTCTGTGGCAGTAACCACAGGAGCAGCCCTCGGTCCTGCCACGCTCCAGCGGGAGAGTGGCTTGCACATGTTTGTACAAGGGTGTTGGACAGTTACTGGCAGGTGGGTGAAGAAAGTGAAGGGAACCTTCTAGGGCCGAGTTCTTTAATTAAAATGTTTCCTAACGAATGAGGAGTTCTCCTGAAATATAGCGGAAGCCTTATGAAGTAACCGAATGGGGAGGAAAACCCTACAAACAGAAAGCAGTTTTACTTCAGTTTTTTTCTACCTACCACAAGGTTTCTTTAGAAAACCAATTTGTTTGGGTCGACAGACTCCAGCATTAAGTCCCTGGGCAAAAGACAGCCGTAAGGGAATTGGCATCCACCTGAGATCTGGAATAGTGGGCAAAATATTAGAAAGGCCCTAAGCAAGCAAATGACAGAGGACAGAGAAATCTTCGCCCAGAGATACAAGAAAGAGGAAGCAACAAAGATAAACTAGATAGGAAAAGAAGCAGAGAAAAGGAAGAGATAGAAGAGATGAATAGAGAAGAGAGAGGAAGAAAACACCATTTATGTCCTAGAATATAGCATATACCTATGCTCTTCTTTTTCCGAAGGCTCCAGACTGAAACACCACCTTTTGCAAATGTGAAGAAGGAAAAGAGACATCCTTACTTTAGTGCTCAAGTCTGAAAGGTTCTACACCATCATTGGCCGATAACCTAGGAATGAAGGCTAACTACCTCTAAGGTACTATATCATGAGTGAAAATTCATAACCAATTAAATAAATCAAGTCGCACCAATCTTATTGAGAGTCGTCATCTATTTTCCCAAAGCCTCAATGTGAGAAGTTGGCCTGGTATATAATGCTCACTAATTCTAGTGATCACTTTGTACCATGCCAAGCGACCCTTATGATGATTGGTTGTAAGTCAACCTTATAGACCAGTTATCCTAGTGGTAACGTGGACAAAGCAGTCTTAGGCTAAACTCTGAAAGGCATGTGAAGCCAGCTGTATTACCATACACAACCCCCTTGAATACCAAATGAAAGGATACCACACAGATATATATTGAAAATATATATTGATTTATTAACTAAAAGTATCCCCTGGACTCTTTATGAGCACAGAAGCACAAGCGTTAAACACAAGACAGATTAAAATACACAAAAGTTGCACAATATGGATGAGCCCTAGGGGCCACCTAAACCATATACTAAGAAAGTGGTATAAGAGATACCAATCGGAAAGGAAACAGGCCTAGGGAATCGCTGGAGCTATTCGAGACTAGCAGTGACTAAGTCGGGAAAGGCCCGCGGGACTCGGGTGCAGTGTTTAAAGTGCACGCACTCACCAATGCAAAGTCTATGGTGCGTAAAAAGTACAAAGTTAGTTAGTTCGGAACCTTCCGAGTGACCTAGAAAGCTGAAACTTGAGACACAGGCCCTAGAGGTGTGTACAAGTGTAGGAACACCGGCGGAGCTGAGTTACCTCACCCACAGGAAGCGGGTGCACAGGGTCGAAGTAGTGTCGGGTTTCGTCACGCTGGTCGATGGTGCTTGGAGCTGAGGATGCTGCAGGCGGCTCGAGGTGAAGAGTTCCGGTGGATCCAAGGGTGGATCTGAAGATGTGAAGACCTGAAAGCAGAGGGGACAATGTTCAAAGTCACTAGCCAGTGACTACCGTGGAACCAGATTGGAACCAGGCGATGTCGGGTGCAAACAGGCGTTGAGGTGTAGCTTCTCTCTGCAGCCACGTGGACACCGGGGGTCGAGGACGTCCAGGAGTCGGTCACGAGCTGTCCCACACAGGCTTCTCGCTGTTGGCGGTGTCGGCAACTTGATTGTAGCAAACAGGCCTTGGCAAATTCAAGCCACGCAGGAATCGAGAAAGGCTTGTTACTCGGACCAGCAAGGTCTGAGCAGGGCCTCCTTTTCACAGGAGCTAGGGCAAGTCTGGAGCAACCAGTCCCGCAGTGTAGTTCGTAGTTGTAGTCGCCAAGATGGCCGCTGACCACGTGGCTAGTGGCCGGGATGGCGCGTCGAGTGGCACAATGCAAAAGGGCCCCACGCAGATAGTGGAGATGCTGGGGGGCTGATCTTCGGTGCAAGGGCTGCTCGGTGGTGGGGGTTCTCAGTCCCCAAAGCACAACGTCGAGGATGCCTCTGGTGCTGCGCTGTCAGCTCTTCGGGTGTCTTCTAAGAAGTCCGGTCCCACGTCTCTCGGTGCCTCCACGGGTCCCTTCTTTGCAGGGACTGTGGATCGGGCTGTGAGAAGTCTGGGAGTCTGGGTCTTGTCAGGCTCTGTGCTCGGGCTCCGGCGGGAGGCGGCGGCAAAGCAGACGTCGATTCACTGGTTGGTACCTGTGTTCACAGGGTGGCCACTCCTAGGCCACAAGGGAGATTATCTTCAGTCTTCTGTGCAGCAGAATGTCGAAGTCCAGTCATCTTCTTCGTGTAAAGTTGATTCAGGATGATCTGCCGTGCAATGGCACTGCTCCCACTCTTATTCCCAATCTGAGGGGTGGATCACCTACTAGGTCCCTCCTCTGGGAGGAACCAGGAAGGGGGGCGGTTACACCCCCTTTCCTTTGTCCAGCTCCTCGCCAGGCCTGGGTCTGGAAAGTCCCAGGACCGGTTTGGACTGGCTTATGCACGGGGACACCTTGTGTGCCCCGGGCATGTCTCAATCTATTCAGCCCTGTCCTACCCAATACACAAAACCCTGTCTGGGGTGGTGCTCGCACCTCCCAAGGCAGGAAACCCTTTGTCCAAGCCTCCCTCGCTAGAAGGACTCCCAGCAGCAGGTTGTCAGACTTGTGTCTGTTGTGGCAGCATCCATTTTGTGATGCTGAGGCTCTGGTTAACTTTAACCGGGGTTAAGGCTACACACATGTCGTGTCCCTCTAGAAGGGTGGAATGCTATCCCCGTCGACAGAACTGTCGAGGGGATAGTATTCCAAGTCGTATGACACCTTACTCGACATGTTCTGATAAAGCCAAACCAAAGTTAGCAAATAACCGCGAGGATTATAATGCACTTCAGAATATATGGAATGGCAATATCCCGGAACAGCTTAGGGAGTGGTTCCCGACAGCTGCAGACAGGCTCAGCTCATGCTAGAGCACCATCTCACATATTTCCAAGCACGCTGCCTCCAGGATTGATGAGGCCTTCCATAGGAGTGGCTGATAGGAACATATGTGTCCAGTTTAAGGGTAGATATAGGGATACTATATCTAAGTAAGAGGTGGTTACACCAACTTACCCCAGCTGAGTGATCAGCCAGTTGTGTCAAATATGGAGGCCAGGCCAGGGGTGGCACAATACATGCTGCAGCCCCTGGTAGGCCTTGGAAACACCTATGCACTGGGTACCTAGGGTACACTGTTACAGGGGCCAATAAGGTGAACCAGTTCCAATTTTGTATGCACCTAAGGTACATGGAGTCCATTTTAAGGAGAGAGCAATTAGCCTGGGGCCCTGAATAGCAGGATCCCAGGCCAACTATGTCAAAAAACAGCTAAACACCAGGCAAAAAGTTTGGGGGTAACCATAGTCCGATATCCACCTTCCTACACTCAAGATGACATGTGGTGTCAGAAGTGGGATCGTCTATGTTAGACCTGTCAGCCCTTTGGGTGGTCCCTCCTATTATTTATTTATTTTGTCCCCTTTTTGCCTCCAACGTTTTCTATTTTTTATGTCCACTGGAACTTTTGGTGTTGTCCTGGGGGTTAGGTGCTGCTTTGTCCCTATGACTTTTTGAGGCCTTAACGCTCTTGGTGGAGGTGGTGAATGCAGAAACACAAAATGGTGAAGGCACACTGATAGAGGCTAGATCGTCCACCGGGCCGGCTGTCTGTACTGAGGATGTCACACCCTAGCTATTGACTGAGCCCCACCAACAGCTGTTTGACTTTATTGCACATAACTTTTATGGTGCCCTGGGAACAGCGTCAGTGACCCCCCTGTGAGGAGCAGTTAATCGTTGCTCTGGGAATACATCTGGGAAACCTCTGATCTGGGAGAGACTGTCTCGTTTCTTTTCCTTCTCTCTCATCAATCGCTTGAGAATAAAACCTGTATTGAGCATGACAGGTGAGCGACCTCTGACCCGGGAGGAGTGAAGGATTGAAGGTAGCAGGGTTGACGCAGGATATGGCTATAACCGTGGCTTGAGTACCCAGCCACTTTGCTGCTGTCCAGAGAGAGGAGGTCTAGTCACTGATAAGTTCCCCTTTTTGGCCACAATCTAATTACCCTGCGGGCCAAGTAGGAAGGAGAGTGGGGGGAAAAGATAGTGAAATCCCCGCCACTGGCCCAGGACTTTGTAGTTTGTGGAAAGAAAATTACCCCACCGTAAGGCGACTGGGCCACTGGGTTCTCGCCGCTGAACGGTGCTCCTGCTGCAGATTGGCGGTGTCCACGGCCCCCGTCTCCCCGCCGAGGAGAGCTAGAGGTAGAGAGGAAGGGGGCCCAGGTCAAGTCAGCCGAGTGTTTGGTTCACTGAGGTGACGTTGCGAGAGAGCGTACGCCCTGTCAGGAGAGCGCCGGAAGAAGGGGGCGGGAAGCTGAGGAGGCCGGACTGCGGGCGACACCCACCCTCTCTGACAGGCAAGAGAAGGGCGGAAATCAAGGTCGAGAGCAGCATGAGGGCTGGAGTCCGACTGAAGGGTCGGAAGTGCGAGCGCAGCGAGCGGACCTAGAATCAACACCGCAGTCTCTCGGTAAGATCGAGGAGGTACTTGGGGGGGCCCTCATTGCCGCCTCTGGAAATAGTAAACCCTGCTGTCAGACCCTGAAAGGGAGGGTAGGGGAACTGTTTGAACCTATTACTTTCCACACAGTACTGCGAGAGAGGAGAGTTAAGCGACAGGGAAGTGCCTATGGAATGAAACTGTTGAATACATCGGGGCTTCATCCAATGACTGAAAACAACTGTCCACCTGATTTAGTGTCCTGGAGGGGTTGATCACCCGAGGAATTTAAATTACTATTTACCTGGAAATGGACCAATAACTGTGTGGCAAACTCATGAATACTGATGGTAGAGGCTTAATTGGTGGCAGAACAAAATAGAATTGCTTATAGCCTGTTTCTCTTCCAGAGGAGGGAGGGGATATAGTAGATTGATTGTAACTTTTCTGCTATCCTACAGAAGTCTGATTAAGCGAGATTTATCAAAGAACCAAGATTCTATAAAACTGGGGAACGTTTACACCTGCAAGTGAATTTATGCTATGACAAAGGTGTAAATGTTTGCAACTAAGAGAAAAACCAGAAACTAACTAAGAAGATATAAAGTTTTCTACTTTTCTGAACATGGTGTAGAGTCCTTCTTTTCAGTGGATGGGCGCTGAGTTACTGAACGAGGTGTGATGCAAGTGTAACACAATGTACCTCTGAGTTTAGTCTTACCTACTCTGTGTCATGCTATCCTATGTGGACTGGTAACCCCAGGTCCAACAGTCTACATCTGATTAAAGATGAAAAACATCCTCCAACAACTGGCTGAAAGACAGAGGAAATTGGAATGGACTTTGGAGCGATACAGGACTATCGCAGAAACAGAAAGCAAAGTTTGCTGCAACACTTTCTTCTCAATTTAGAGAGGGCCGTCAGAGTAAGTTCATGGCTTGTGGACAGGTGGACCCATTATCTGGTTCACCTTTCAACAGGAGAAAAACAAGTCGCATATCAAACCACCAGTTTTACAGGAACCATCCTGTACTTGGAAATCAAAAAGATCATACTTGATCGGTTATGGTTAGATGAGGAACCACACCGGGTAGACTTCAGGAATGAGCGGGACAACCGAGGTAAACCCCTAGAACTTTTTTTTTGCAAAATGAAGGATGCTACAGACCACTAGCTCAAGCCCCAAGAAGTGACCAAAAAAGAGAAAATAACAAAAATGTACCTGAAAGCCTTACCCAACTGTGGTTATGATAGGATTCCAGAATAACCCTATAATAAGCATTTATATAAATTGCCACTAATTATGCAAGGGCCTAGTCCTGAACCATTCTATTTGAGGCCGAAAGGGGGAACAGGCCGTTACCGACTGCTTGAAATTCGTTATTCCCACAACCACGATTAAAACCGACCAGGAAAGTGATCTTATATTGCAAAGGCCATGGCACAAAGTTACCCTGCCTCTTTTGTCAAAGCATTTCTGCCCAGATCAGATAGGCCCAGAAGCGAGCGTAAATCAAGGGGCACATAATCTTCATAAAGCCATTTCGACCGCACTAGACAAAATTGCCCCTTTTAGTCACGTTAAGATCAAGACCAGAACCGCCCCTTGGTTCACAGATCAATTAAGAATGACAAAGTTCTTGTGCAAAACCGCGGAGAGAAAATGGCGTAAAAGCAAAAATCTGGACGACGCGAAATAAACAAAAATTACACCACGGCTACATGAATGAAATAAAATTGGCAAAAAAATAATTCCTTATAGATCGGATAAATAAGGCAGACCATTCCTCTAAAGAACTTTATCAAATTTTGAAGGAATTTACAACCCCTAGCAATCAGCCGTCGATTCCCATCTCTCAAGATTGGAATGATTCCCTTTCTAAATTTTTTGAGGAAATTTAAATTATAGCCATTCAGCACTCTTTCTCATCCCAACATAACAGCACTCATTCTGAAGATGTGCTCTGCTTGTTTTCCGATCCTCCCCATATTTTGAATGAATTTGTTAAATGCGACATCAAGTCTGTTACATCCGTCATGCAGAAGATAAAATCTGGCTTTCCCACTGACCCTGTACCTCCCAAACTTTTCTCCACTATTGCTCCGGTATTATTGGAAAGTTTAACCGGTCTATTTAATAAGTCACTCTCAGAGGCGGATTTCCCTACAATGTGGAAAGCAGCCAGAGTAAGTCCTCTGCTCCCTGTTTAAGAGCTCTACACTGGCTTCCAGTGAAAAAACAAATCCTTTTTAAAACCCTCTGCTTGGCACATAAGCACATGTATGGAAACGGCCCAAAAACTATGTTGGCATCAGCCACGCAGAATGCTCAGATCCAGCACTGCTTACTCCCCTCAGAATCCATACCGCTAGAAAAGGGGGCCGATCTTTCTCGCACCGGCATCCTGGAACAAAATGCCCTCATACTTACGTACTATCCCTGAACATAGCTGCTTCCGCAAGAAGTTGAAGACATGGCTATTCGATAACTAAGGTTGTTGTAACCCTGATTCCAACTGCCCCGTCGTTGATTACGGTTGATCCTAGTGGGGAAACTCCCACTGGAGTCACTGCTAGAAGAGCCCCTGCGACTCCCGGTGTCCGAGTTCTCATCAGAGGAGTAGCTAGATCTTTTATTGGAATATCCGTCTTTGAGGTAAGGATATACCTTCTCTTTGTCGAATCTAACCACATCTTTCTGAAATTTTGTCATTTTTTGCTTGAGCAGGAACTCTTGGCTATCCGCAATTTCCTGATTTATCTCAGCTAGTTTAGTTGTAAAGGGGGTTTTGGTGAGTGTCCCTTAGGATCTCCTTTAGGGTAAGATCTGTTATCACGTGCCCTTCTTCATGTTCCTCACGTTTCTTCTCAGTTTTAGCGTCTTTTAACCCTTGCAATGCAACCCACTGTCTTCTCAACGGAGATATACGTGTGAATATCGTTGATTTAGTTGTCCCTTTATACCCACGAGTGTGTTTCCTAGCGGGTTGTTCTTTTGACCTTGCATCATAACAAATACAGAACTACAATTACCCTTTTGTTATGTATTTTCCTTTAGGTCGCCTCAGTTCAGCAGGACCTAGTTGCCTGCCCTTGTACGACCTCATGGAATAAGGTTGTATGAACACCCCTTTTTAGATTTTCACTGTGTAGTACGTATCACGTAGGTCCTGACGAATTGCCATCCGGGCAAGAAACATGTTGACCTGATCAGGGGGTTGTAGGTATCTTGCTTTGTACTACCTAAAGCATATATCTCCCCTCCCACCATTTTAATCAAGGGCATCAGCCACGCCAATAAAACTTATTGTGGACTGACCCACCTTTTTTAATTCACCACTTTCTCACCACTACACCTTTTTTCAGTCCCTCTCACCCGCATGCACCATATGGCCGGAACAAAAGATCTCCGATAAAGAGCCCCTTTACGGGTGACCGTCAGACATTGCAGCGCCAGTCTGACGAGGAGCAGAAGCCATATGATGAAGCATGACATCTAGCTTGCTAGGTGTGTGAGGGTTTTAGTTCCAACAAGGGAAATTCCCCTTCTTTTTCTTTCCCTTCACTTTCCACGCTCCACTCTTCACACTCTTGCTCCCCCTTTCCACCACCCCTTGGGAACTTTGTACAATTTTTGTTACCAGTCTCTCGGACACGTACACTGGACCCCGTTAAATATCGTCCATTAACGGTTCCCCCCTGTTGTTGATATTCGATAACTAAGCCAGAATCTCTTTTCAGAGACATCTGAAAGCCCCATGAGACTCTTGAGAGTGATGCGTGCACTATACAAATGTCCCTGACTTGACTTCAACAGGGAGAAATAGCAAGAGTCTGTTAAAGTTCAAGTGGGTGGGTCTAAACAACAACCTACCAAAGGCCAGCAGGCCCAAGCCTCAGGACCCCAATGCTAGGAATGCAGTGAGTGGGGTCATGTAGCCCAATTCTGAAGGAATCAGAAACATGAGGATGAACACATGGATGTCAATTATGTGCATTGGTCCATTTATGTCAATTATGTGCATTGGTCCATTGATGTCTGTTTGCAAATCAATCAGACGTAGGTGATTGCCTTATTAGATTTAGGGTGCCGACACTCCATAATCAAGGACGACCCAATCCTGCTCCAACAAATTACTACCAACAAACAAGTTTGTCTTACATGTGTATATGGGGACATGAAAATGACTCACTAGCCAAAATAATGTTGAGGACAGTAGTGGGAAACCTTGGCAGAAGCAGAGATACTTAGGAATCTCCTGGAAGATGTGTTCCTGGGCACTGATAACCCCCAGTTCCTCACCCTAATGTGGAGGACACTAGAGGAACCCCATGCAGGGTTACAGGAAACCCCTTTCCCAGGATAAACGTTAAAGAAAGCCCCATTTATTAAACCCATAACACATATGAAAGTAGGGCAAGCAGCCCAACCCAGAGGTCCCTATCAGGATAATTTAGGACCTCTAACATGTTCATGTAAATGGCGTAAATATGTAGTAGTACTGGTGGATTATTCAACCCGGTATCCTGAAGCCATTTCTCTTCGGGAAACCATCATTAAAACAAGCATTAGAAATGCAATAGGTCACAGATTTATTTGAGTTAGAGGAATTGGCATTGTAAATGGCAATGTCTTTTCGCCATGTGTTATGGAGTGTATGTATGTAGTGTGTCTGGCACTCACTCTGCACTCACTGTCACTCTGGCACTCACTCTGCACTCAGTCACTCTCACAGTCACGGCACTCACAGTCACTCTGCACTCACTGTCACTTTTGCACTCACTGTCACTCTGGCACTCACTCTGCACTCACTGTCACTCTCGCACTCACTGTCACTCTCGCACTCACTGTCGCTCTCGCACTCACTGTCGCTCTCGCACTAACTCTGCACTCACTGTCGCTCTCGCACTAACTCTGCACTCACTGTCGCTCTCGCACCCACTCTGCACTCACTGTCACTCGCACTCTCTCTACTCTGCACTCACTGTCACCCTCGCACTCACTCTGCACTCACTGTTGTTTAGATATTCTTAAATGCAACACCCAAAAGAAACCAAAGAGGTCCCATGCGTGTCATATCTCCAGTAGCAGTGTGTGGCATGGGCTTCATGCCTTGCTTTCTTAACAGATTGGACCACCATCGCCAGATGCCATAAAATTAACCCCAGACACTGCCACGATGCATGCCGTAAATTCTGTTATAGAGACCGAGCAGCTATATTTTGTTCTCATGTTGTGCTGGATAGACTTCTCATGCATGGCATGCAGAAGAAGTGCTACTTAAAAATGCTTGCAAGTGACACAGTGATATGCGAGTGTCAACTTACTTAGCAGCGTCGTTGAGATTCTGTTTCAACAAATGTGTCTTACTTGTTTTACAATAGTATTTACACTAGTTGCATTTAGATCAGCAAAGGGTAATTGATGGGGCTAGATCTACATTTATCAAAGGGCTGGCTGTTGAGTTATGATTTCTAATGAGTACAGTGTGCATTCATTTCAGAAGTTCACTGCTGTTTTCACTATTTCTGGAAGTGGGAGCTGTTACGAAGCGTGTGGACACACGCATATTGCGCTAGAGGCTGAACAGTGCACGTGAGTTAATCTCCATTCATTGTTGTAGTAGGCTTAGGTTACCTCATCGCTGATTGCCATGGAATGAATACAAACTTGGGTATAATGAGCCTGCAGCACAGTGTGCACTTGTACAACTGACTTGTGCTGCGCTGCTTATTTCAGGCGAACCGGTACATACATGTACCCCGAAGGACTACTATGTAGAAACCGCACGGGCTGTGGAAGTTTCACCATATTTGATCTGTGAAATGTTGACTTGACCCAGGGTACACACTGAAAGGCCAGCCAGGGACAAATACAGCGATAATCTACTCCAACACACCCTGGAAAGATTATGTTCAAGCGTCTCCAACAATGGCACGTTTTGACTTATTTACGGCTGGCAAATAGCAGGATGTATTCTCTAAGGATGAACCAGGAAGAGACGCCGCGGCCTGCGGGGCCCGCATGCCTTCTTCGTCGTGGCAGTAAACACTTCACCCAGCCAGGCGTCGAAAGTGCGGGTTTCGGATTTCATTCACAGGAAAACGCCATTTTGTTCCAAGAATTGCAAATGATCTCAGTCAAATGGTGCACGCGCGCGCCACTGCCACCATATGTCTTGAATTATCTCCACCGTGAGGGCCGAGATAATTGAAGATATATGGCCTTCTGGTGCGCGTAACAGACACCAATAGGCCATAGGCGGAGCTACTCGACCGCCTATGGCCTATTGCGTGTTCTGTTTCTAAAGCACACGCACACGAAGGCCAATTTCAATGCAGCTAGCAAAAAAAAGCACGAGCAGCCTGGAATTCGTTAGGTACGTTTTTGGTAGCCCTGAGAAAAGGACTCTTGGGCCACGCCCACTGCTGACGCACTGGAATGGTAAGCCCGAGCCCTAAACATAGCCCAAATCTTGAAAGAAATCTTATCTAGAATGGGATTCCCAAAGGAGATTTTGACTGCACTTTGTGTCCCGATTGATGAATCAAATCTGTACACAACTAAATATCATTCACTTGAGAACCTCCGTGTACTACCCTCCGACTGATGGTTTGGTTGATAGATATAATGGGTCACTAAAACTCACTCTAAGAAAGATGTTGACTGGAGAACGGAGAAATTGGGATCGCTTCCTTCCGTTGGGCCTGTTCAGAAGTCAGACCCAAAGAAGTCTGGGTTGTTTCCCACTCAAGTTGCTCTTTGGGCGTAAACGTCATACTTCGTTAGAAATTACCAAACCAGCATTGGAGAGAGATGACCGACAGGAAGCAGAGAATCTTCTGCATCATACTACCCAAGTATGAGCCCTATTTGGAAAACTCAGGGAACTCAGGAACTAATTTAGAAACGGATCAAGAAAGGCAAAGACGGTTCCATTGTTAAGTGAAAAAATTGAAGGAATTAGCAGTTGGTGAATGGGTGTTAATATTGCAGTCCAATTGTAGAGAAGATGGACAAGTAATATATACACTTCAGCTGGCTGGAGGACTTAAACAAATCTATCATATAAACATGCTTTATAAATGGTTTGGACCTCTGCCAGTCTCAGTGCAATCCACTTTTCCACAGCAGCCTACAGAGAATACCCTTGACAAGGTCTCCCTGAATGAGTCTCTTACTGCTTGTCAGAAGGACAAACTCTTGCAAAGTTTATTACCCATTGCTAAAATCTTCTCTGATCTCCCTGGGAAAACCCATCTGTCTTTTCATTCTATCCATACCAAGGAGGAGATAGTCGTAAAACAACATACCAATCAATCAATCATAGCATTTGTAAAGCGCGCTACATACATGTGAGGGTCTCACGGTGCAGGGGGGAGGGGGAGTGCTGCTACTACTCAAAGAGCCAGGTCTTGAGGAGTCTTCTGAAGGTCAGCAGGTCTAGGGCCTGCCATAGGTGGATGGGGAGGGTGTTCCAGGTCTTGTCGGCAAGGTGGGAGAGCAATCTGCTGCCGGAGGTCGCTTTTCGGATGCGGGGGACTGTGGCGAGGGCGAGGTCGGAGGAGCGGAGCTGGCGGGTGGGGGTGTAGAAGCTGAGTTGTCTGTTGAGGTACGCTGGTCCGGTGTTGTGGAAAGCCTTGTATGCGTGGGTAAGGAGCTTGATGGTTATCCTCTTGGCGGGGAGCCAGTGCAGGTCTCTAAGGTGGGGTGTGATGTGGCTGCAGCAAGGGATGTCGAGGATCAGGCGTGCAGAGGCGTTCTGGATGCGTTGAAGCCGTTTCAGGAGTTTGGCTGAGGCTCCAGCGTAGAGGGCGTTTCCGTAGTCCAATCTGCTACTAACGAGGGCCTGGGTGACCGTTCTTCTCGTTTTGGTGTAGATCTTGCAGAGCATGCCGAGGGTGTTGAAGCAGGCGGAAGAGACAGCGTTGACCTGCTTTGTCATGGAAAGGGTGGAGTCGAGGATGACCCAAGGTTGGGTGCGTGGTCGGTGGGTGTTGGAGCAGTTTCCAGTGCGGTCGGCCACCAGGAGTCGTCCCAGGCCGGGGGGTGGATCCAAGGATGAGGACCTCCGTCTTGTTTGAGTTCAACTTCAGTCGGCTGTTCATCATCCATTTGGCCACGGCCTTCATTCCTTCATGGAGGTTGGCTTTGGCAGAGTGGTGCCATGTAGATGTTAAACAGCGTTAGGCTGCGGGATGAGCCCTGGGGTACGCCGCAGATGATCTTGGTGGCATTGGAGCAGAAGGGGAGGAGGCGGGCGCTCTGTGTTCTGCCGGAGAGGAAGGAAGTGGTCCAGTCCAGGGCTTTCTCTAGGATCCTGGCGTCGCGGAGGCGTGTGCGGTGGCAGACCGTGTCGAAGGCGTCTGACAGGTCCTGGAGGATGAGGGCCACAGGGTCTCCGTTGTCTAGGAGGGTCCTGATGTCGTCGGTGGCGGCAATGAGGGCAGTTTCGATGCTGTGGTTGCTGCGGGACTGGACTGGGATGGGTCCAGGATGCTGTTCTTCGAGGTAGCGGGTCAGTTGTTTGTTGACGGTCTTCTCGATGATCTTTGCCGGGAGCAGGGAGATGGGCCGGAAGTTCTTGAGGTCCTTGGTGTCCGCCTTGGGTTTTTGAGTAAGGCTTTGATATTGGCGTGCTTCCAGCTCTCCGGAAAGGTTGCTGTCTAAAAGGAAATGTTGATGGCTTTCCGGAGATAGGGTGCGATGGTGGAGCAGGCTTTGTTGAAGATGTGGTGCCGGCATGGGTCTGACGGAGATCCGGAGTGGATGGTGTTCATGAGCTGATGGTGTCATCGTCATTTATGTTGGTCCAGGAGAGCAGGCGGTTTGGGTGGATAGTGGTCGTGGGGGCATAGGTCTCAGTGGTTGCCGGGGTGATCATGGTGTTGAAGCTGTCGTGGATGTCTGCGATCTTGCGGTGGAAGAATGTGGCCAGCGAGTCGCACGAGTCTTGCGAAGGTGGGATGTTGTTGGAGTTGGAGCTGGGGTTGGAGAGTTCCTTCACGATGTTGAAGAGCTCTTTGCTGTTGTGTGCGTTGTTGTCTAAGTGGTCTTTGAAGGAGGTGCCAGTTCCTCTCTAGCTTTCGGCAGGTTTGCTTGGAGGCCTGGAGGTCTTCAGTGAACCAGCTGGCTTTCTTGCTGGTGTGGTTGTTGGAGGGTTTCTTGAGCGGGCGAGAGCGTTAGTGCAGTCGTCTATCCACTGTTTGAGGTTGCGGGCGGCATTGTCAGGGTCGGTGAGTGGGCTCCGGCCGAGGGTGGTGGTTAGCTGGTCTTCGGTGACTTTGCTCCAGCAGGGGCGAGGCGCCTGTTGGGTGCAGTGGTGCGTGGTGGTTTTCAGGAAGGTGAAGTGGATGCAACGATGGTCGGTGCAGTGGAGTTCCGTGGTGTGGCTGAAGGTGACTTGCAGAGAAGATGGGGTCAAGATTGTGGCCGGCGGAGTGGGTGGGAATTGTGACGAGTTGTCTGAGTCCGAGGTTGGTGATGTTGTCGATCAGGGTGGTGGAGTTGGTGTCGCTGTTGTTCCCGAGGTGGAAGTTCAGGTCCCAGAGGAGGATGTAGTCTGTGGAGGCAAGGGCATGTGTGCTGACGAAGCCGGCGATGGAGTCGCTGAACTGTGGTCGGGGTCCGGGGGGTCTGTAGACGAAGGTTCCTCTGAGGGTGGTGTTGAGGTCGGTGTGGATCTGGAAGAGCATGTGTTCAGCTGTATTGAGGGTGTCATAGGTGTTAGTCGAGACTCTGAGAGTGTTCCTTTGGACAATGGCGATTCCTACTCCTACTCCGTTGGTGCGGTCCCTGCGAGTGATCTTGTAGCCTTGCGGGATTGCGATGTCGGGTGCCGAGGAGGGGTTTAGCCAGGTCTCTGTCAGGAAGGCGACGTCCGGGGAGGTTGATTCGAGTAGGTCCCAGAGTTCAATGACGTGTTTGCGGGTGGAGCAGGTGTTGAGAAGAATGCAACTGAGGTGGTTGGGTTCTTTCCTGGTCGGTGGGTTCGCGAGCCGGATGCAGGTGAAGCTGCAATTCCGGCAGGAGAAGGGTCCTTGGGTGTGCGAAGGGTCCTTGGATGCGCTTCGGGGCGGCCAGGCAGCAGGTGCGTGATTGCCAGGGTTGAGTGCGAGGAGGGTGCTGGCATTGTAGCAGTGTCTGGTGTCGTGGCAGTCGCGGGGACCAGGGGTTCTGGCGCTGGGCGCGGTCCAGGCGTGGACGGGCGCAGACGAGCTTGCCCTAGGTGCGCCTGCTGCGCACCGAAGGGGAGGTGGGAGGGAGGAGCAGCTGGGAGGGGGAGCGGACGAATTGGAGAGCGAGGGAGGGGCTGCAGGGGACGAATCAGTGGAAAAAACGGGAGGGAACAGAGGCAAGAGGCATGGAAATGATCACAGAACAACAAATGGAACAAAGTACAGTACAAATGGCAGTGAAAGAAAGGCAATTTAAACAGAAGGCAGTACAAAGACCAACAAGCAATGGGCGGGCAGGGGGTGGGTGGGGCCGCATGGGACGCAGCGGCGGGAGAAGCGGGAGAGAACAGAAGGCAAGAGGCAAAGGCAAATAAATGATCAGAGAGCAATAATTGAAGCGAAAAGCAGTACAAATGACAGTGAAAAAATGACTGTGAAATAAGAAAAGTAATTTGAACCGAAACAGTACAAATACCAGGGAGCAGACCTTCGGCCTACCACTGGCCACCAGGCTTGATGTGCAGGTGGTAGCCTGTGGGTGGAGGCAGGCCTCGAACCTGGTCAGTAGCAGCTGCAGCTGGGCAGGGTGCACAGGCGCAGACAGGTGGAGCTGCGCGGCGTGGGGAGAGACCTGCCTGGAAACCTACCGAATTCCAGAAGCCAACTACCCTTTGCCCCGAATAAATGAGCTGATTGAACAACTGGGGAGGCTTAGTATATTTCTTCTATAGATCTCATCAAAGAAAACTGGCAAGTTCACCTGAGACCTAAAGATACAGAGAAAACTGCCTTTCCAAAACCTTGTGGGTTTTTAAAATGTACTGTTCTTACTTTTGGGCTGCATAGAGCTCCAGCCCCTTTCCAACATTTAACGTACAACCTTCTAAAAGCTCAACACCTTAACCACACTAGCTCCCGACATGATGTTCATCACCGAAAACTGGCTCACCTCCCGCGGCATCGCCACCGCCATGCCCCCCAAATACAAAATGATCCATCGCGACTGTCACAACAGACCTGGCGGAGACATTGCCATCATCCACAAAGACTCCCTCGACTGCACCGCCCAGGACGACGACATCACACCGATCATGGAACACCTCAACTTCCAGATCAAACCCAACACCAAAACCACAGTCAGAGGAACCCTCACCTACAGATCACCAGGTCCCGTGCCAGCTTCTGCAATGCCATCCTGGACTTCATCGACCCCCTAGTGTTAGACTCCAACCACTACATATTTCTAGGAGACATAAACTTTCACCTCGAAGACCACATCGACTTCAACACCTCAGCGCTTATCGAGAACATTAGCACCATCAGTCTGGCTCAGCCGGTCATCGCCCCCAAGCACAGCGCAGGACACACCCTGGACCCCATTTTCTCCACCAACGACCACGCCAAATACTCCCACACCACTGAGCTGTCCTCTACAGACCACAGCATCGGTCACTTTTTCATCTACAGCCCTTCACTGTCTGAGCTTGTGCAAAGTCACCAAACCCCTCTGGACCACCGTCCTAAACGAAATCAGACCACCCGCCGTGGACACCCTCAAACTCAACATCCAGAATTCCTCCAACTGGATCATCTCAGCCACCGACACCATTGCCTTCCATAAGAACGCTCCCAGAGAAAGAACCACCAAGCAAGCCAACTCGTTCACCCCTGAACTTCTGACCCTCAAACGCCACGACAAGAAACTGGAGAGACTCTGGTGATCCAACAAGACCCCCGCAAACCTCAACTCCTTCAGGGCCACCCTCAACAGCTACCACCAACATCTCAGGAAAACCAAGAAAGAAGCCCTCACCTCCCACCTTGAGGTGAGCCCCAACCACACCAAGGAACTCTTCAACATTGTCCGAGAGTTTGCGTGGCAAACACTGCCACTGAGAACACCAATCGCCCTTCCCAAGCCCAATGCGACACACTGTCAGACTTCTTGTTCGCAAGATCGCCGACATCTTTAGCAACTTTGACCCTCAACCTACCAACCTCACCCACCTCGCAACCCTAGCGACGCCACCCTCCATCGAATCACCGAATGGAAGCAATCCCCACCGGAAGATACCATTGTTATCATGAACTCCACCGACTCTGGATCACCCCTGGGCCCCTGCCCTCATCACATCTTCCTCAACTCCTCAACACTTCCATCACCACTGCCAGCGTAGATGGCGGATGGAAGCACGCCGAGGTCCAACTCTTCATGAAACCCACAGCCAAACTCAAAAATTAATGACCTTCTCGCTCCTCCCCTTCCACGCAAAAGTCTTGGAGAGGTCATCAACCTCCAGCTGAACAACTTCCTCGAAGAGAACAACATGCTTGACCCCTCCCAGTCAGGATTCAAAGCTAACCACAGTATTGGGACTGCCCTGATCACAGCCATGGATGACACATCAGACGACTCCTCGACCAAGGCAGCTCTGCCCCCCTCATCCTCTTCGACCTCTCTGCAGCATTCAACATGGTCTTCTACCACACCCTCATCACCAGACTCCACCACATAGACATCCAGGGCAAGACTCTTGACTGTATTGCCTCCTTACTGTCCGGATGAACCCAGAGCATCCTCCTTCCACCCATCGCCTCTGCAGCCCAGGGCTCCTCCCTCCACTCCTCACACAGCCCATGGCTCCTACCTCAGCCCCACCCTCTTCAACACGTACATGACACCTCTGACCAACATCGCCCGCACCCATGGAATCAACATGGCCTCCTATGCCGACGACACCCAGCTTGTCCTATTCCTCTAAGAAGACCCAGACACCACAAGGCTCAACTTCCAAACCACCATTTACACCTGGAGGTAAACCAACTCCGTAAAACTCAACTCAGACAAGACAGAGGTCATTATTTTTGGCAACAACCCCCCCCTTGAGACGACATCAGGTGGCCTTCTACCTTTAGCCCATCACCCTCCCCCTCGGATTACGCACGCAATTTGGGATCATCCTAGACACCCATCTTACCATGAAACTACAGATCATCGCCGAATCCTCTGCCTTCATTCAGATCCTCTGCACGCTCCACAAGATCTTCCGGTGGATCGCCTCCTCTTCCAAGAAGACAGTAACCCAGATCCTCATCTCCTGCCGACTCGACTACGGCAAGGCCATCTACGCCGGAACCACCAAACAGCTCCTTAGTAAGGACCTACTGAAATCTGGGCTAGTCATAGCAATTTATTACTGAAGCTGTTTAGACAGCAGCCATGTAAATAGTGAAGTTTCTCAGCTACGTGCATGGCCACTGGCCAAATCATGTAAGCTGTCTGGCTGCTATTTAACCAGCGGCCTGGTAAATGGTGACGTTTCTTCACTATTTGCATGACTACAGTTCAATTAGATATAGTACATGCTATTAGCCAGCAGCTAGATTTATAGTGAATTTCCATTGCCAGGCTGCAATCAAAATAGAGCATTTTGGGGAATTTGGATGTATTATATGGAAAGTATTTGTGGCCTTACCGAGGAATACACTCTTAAAAACTGCTTTGGGTCCAGTCAAAACCGTATGAACAACATTAAGCTGAACCCTAGTGTAACGGGGTGGGAGCGGAAGACCCTATGGACTGGTGGAAACCTGACTCTACTTCCCCTCCTTCCCTTCAGTCTGACTGGGACACCCGTCCCCTGCTTTCGAACAACGATGAAGAAATAAGGGAAGGCGCCTTTAACTGGGATCTCCACAGTGAGGTGGCCACACCCCCGCATGACGTAGGAGGTTCCCGTCTGGACAAAGGAGCGGAAGCCCTGTACTGGGGGTGTGTCGACACCCAGGAAGAAGGAAGCGAGGACGAGGAGGTGAAACGCGAGGCTGACGGCGTGCAAGGAGACGGAAGAAAACCTGCAGAAGACGGCAGCGGAGTGCCAGGAGGCCAACGACCCGGTGAACCGCCGTGCCACACTCCCGAGGGAGGAGTGTGGCTTTCCAAGGTACGGCGGCGTTGGGCGGCTTGGGTCGGGAGTAAAGGGCACAGTGTGTAAAAGTGTTTAGCACCCTCTCGTTTTCCGTCACCCGCTTTCCAGTCCCTCCCCTACCCTCCTTTCCGGCCCGGCTTGGGTGACCAAATTCAACAGGGAGAAGCTCTGGGGCACCAATGTGGTAGATTTGGACAGTTAACTGGCCACCAGAGTGGTTTTGGGTCCAATTCTAAACTTTACAGCACAACCGCCTGAGACCTCAATGGAGTGGTCCTGATGCTGAGGATACAAGAGATGAAGATGCTCAAGGTTACACTCACAGGTTGGCTTTGCGGTTATTCCTCGGTCCGTGGGTCAGGTGGGGCTACTTTGGCCACGGAGGTTGGAGTCCCTCAAAGTCCTCTTTGAGCCAGTAGAAAGCCAGCTGCAGCTGGACTACAGGTCTCTGTACAAAGTGGTTCTAGCAGCATCCTTCGGTGGAGGCAGGTGTCCCTCTTGGGCAACCAATCTGGACTCAGATGACACTACCGGGTTTTGTTGACTCAAGTGCAACTTTTGACTGTTGAGGATTGGTCTTTTGTAGCACTCAGCCGCATTCAGTAGGGATTCTTCCAAAGTGGCTACTGACTTGCCTGTTTGGGCTTCTTTAGCTCTTTTGTCCCTGGAGCTGGTTCCAGTGGGTCATCCAACTGACCCTTATAGTCACTTCTTTCGTCTGGGACTGTGGCGCAACTTTTCCATGAGCTAGGAGCCATAGGCACAGTTGCTTCTTTGCTAGCCTAAGGTGCAGCAGGTGCAATCGAACAGATGGTGCAGCCTCTCTTTGTGCAGTCCGTTGGCAGCAGGGCAGTTCTTCATTTTTCCTTGTTTCAGCTCCGATGTGATCCAAGCTTCACTGTGCCATATTTATTTCCAGAAAATGCTCATGGGGGATGATACAGTCACTAGCCAATGGCTACCAGGTCCCTTCCTTCTTGGTGATGACTTTACGGCAATGTGTCGCATCTGGCAAACCCAGAGTCCACTATGTCTGCACTCTTCCTCAGCTGTTAGGTGCTTGGTAGCCCACCCTAGAGGTGAGGAGACCTGTGGGCTACATGCCCACAGGAAACACAGTTTAGGCACTGGTTTCCCCTCTCTGTCCCTGTCACCAATCCATCTAACGGAACAAGGGCAATCCCTCAGGAGTGTGATCGATATTTGCCCACCAAAAGCGGCTTCGCCTTTGTAGTTTGCCTCTTGGGCTAACACCCAAAGTGGCTTCCTGGAACGGGGAGGTAACACCTCGCCCTGGAGCAGGCAGCTATTGTTCCTAAGCCTGGGAGTCATTCAGACAACTCCCTAGGTGGGCAGAAAGCGGTCTGGTGGCCCGTGACAATGTAAGGCCACAGGACAAACTGGGTTACAGAGTGGGCACTTTCTAATACTTGCATTTTCTTTAATAGTTACACTAAATTCAACTTGGGCATCAAGTCCGGTTTTAGGCAATGATTAAATTGATGCCTTACAATACCCAGCTAGAGAGTCCCATTCGAAGGTTAGCCAGGCTAAGGGGTCAGCTGATAACTCTGTGTTAGCCAATAGGGCTACTAGCCTTTCCAAAGAAAAAAGAAAAGTTTGAGGTGTTGCTGCTAAGACATATGAGTAAAAATACATGTCCCTCTTAATAATATATAGCTCTCTGCCTTAGTGCTCCATAGGCCTTTCTTCGGGAAGACTTACATATTATTTATTGCATTTCTTATATAGCGCCAGAATCGACCCCCGAAGGGGTATCTCCGCGCTTGCCTTGGGAACCCGTCCTGGTTTTTCCCTGTGAGATAGCCCCTACAGGGCATCCCCAAGGTGAAAGCCAGGCATCCCGCCGCAGGGGGCCGTTGTGGAGATTAAGCAAGCTTAATGCCCAGAGTTGCAGAGTGTGAACCCATGATTAGGTCAGGCACCGAAGCGAGAATTATCGAGTCCGTGGACATTTGAGCTCAACACCCTGCCGCGTCGGGAATCGAACCCTGGTCCCGGGTCTGACCTCTGCTTCAGGGTCTGCCTGCTCTAACCAGTGAGCCACACTTCTCCATATAGTAAAGGAAGAGGGGGCTTTGCCATTAGTGTGAATGGCAAAGTCAAATTAGCATTGTGCGGCGCAAAGCGAGGTTGTAAAGCCCTGCGCCACATGTAGGCGTTCCGGCGCAGGAACGTCTCCTTAAAGTGGCTGAGTGAAATCTACAAGATTTCACTCAGTCACTTTTAAGGCCATGCTGCGTCAAAACCCTGCACCTGCTTGAAGCAGGCGTAAAGATTGACTCAGCATGTTAGGGATAGGCCACCCCCGAGCCTTGCTGGAGCTGCGTCGCGCTTGCATTGTAATTACGGCGCATCAGTGGTGGCGCACAGGTGGGCAGATGCATAGCAACTATTCTAGCGCATCCCTGCTGATTAGCAGAGATGCGCCAGAAGTAGTAAATCTGCCCCTCTGTCTTACATGCTCTGGGTACCCTCTGTACCATATACTAAGGACTGGGAAGTAAGTCAGTTCTTGCCAATCGGGGATAGCCAATTCGACATACACTTTTTAAGGTGTTAGAACACTGGCACTGAGTTCTGGTTAGCAAGCATCAATCCAGAAATGTGCAGGTTAACATGCAAAAAGAGGAATTTCCTTACATACATAACTTCTACTATTTAGCTAGCAGCCAGGTAAATAATGATGCTTATTTGTTATTTCCACTGGCTGAATTGTGCATAGTGTATGCTATTTTGCCAGCAGCTGGGAAAAGAGTGAAGTTGTTTTAGCAATCTGTATGGCTACCTCGCAAGTAGTGCATAATGTTCGCTGTTCAGCCATTGGCTTGGACAATAGTGAAGAATATGTGCTATTTGCTTGCCCGCTGGGTAAAAGTACATAGACGTTGTCTTGATGATGTAATTGGAGTACATAGTCAAGTACTCACCCTTGTCTTGATGATGACATTAGCTTGTATAGTTGTGTTCTGGCTATGGGCTTGATGATATCATTGGGTTATTTTGTCATATTTTTGCATTGGGTTTGATGATGTCTTTACATTACATAGTTGTGTTCTCGCCCATGTCTTGATGATGTAATTGGATTACATAGTTGTGTTCTCGCCTTTGTCTTGATTATGTCATTGCGTTACATACTTATGTTCTTGCTATTGTCTTGATTATATCATTGGGTTATATAGTCATATTCTTTACTAGTTTTATGATGTCATTGGATTACAAAAATGTGTCGCATCTTTGTTTTGATAATGTCATTGGATTACATAGGTTTGTTTTTGCCATTGTCTTGATGATGTCCTTGGATTACACAGCTGTATTCTAAATTATATGCTACATGCGTAAAGTCAGTTGGAGCTGTTGCCTGGAGGAAGATATACCAAAGGGGATGATGTACGGAAGAAGCATCACTAACATCAGGGCTGAAAATAAAGATTTAATCTGGCACTTTGAGTGTAGTATCACTGAACAGAAACCCTCTAACTGCACAAGCATATAGTTTTACTGTTAAAAGTATAAACCATACAGCACTCAAGTGATAATGTGTGGAAATGGGGTTTCTGTGAATATCTATCTTTTGTGCAGCATCACTAATTTAAGTGGACTTATTTGTTTTGATAAGAACACAAGGGAACCGCATTTCGATTCCCATCAAGCTGCACAACCATTAATTCGGAACGAATCCAATGAATTAAATCCATAAGACGCTTTCTCCACAATTTTTATCCTTTTCTATTTATCTTTTGTACGCCTTGATTTCCTTCAATTCATTTTACTCATTTCTGTTTCGTAATTCTTCAAAAGAAGCACGTCCATGTTAAAAGAATAAGCAGCAACTTGTCAGAAGACACAGCTTGATATTTGACCGCACATGTGACAAGATAAACAGCACAGAATTTAAAAACATCTTTATTTATTGCTTAGAGTTTCCCGATCCACCGAAAGTCGGCTTCCGACCATGCTTTGGGAAACTCAGCTTGGGGGCTGGAGAGATGGGTTTTCAGTCTAAACTGCATACAATGAGTCGGACTACGGTCCTTTAAGTACAAAGAAGGTCTCTTACCTCTGCTCTGGTCGGTGTCAGCTCGATGGAGAGAGAAGTGTTTCTGTTCCTAATGACAACTTCTGAGCGAGTCCGGCCCAGGTGTTTCGGTTCCGACCTTCCTTGGTGAGGCTGAAATCTGACCAAGGCATAGAAAACCTGCATGAATAACAAGCGCTCTCACTGGTGGCACGCCCGTCCACCGATAACCATTAATTTAGTAAAGGTGGGGCGCCTGTTGGGGGAGTAAAAGTAAATACGCCTCGTATGTGGACAAGAGTTGCACCGGTGACGCCTTTTTGGGGTGCGTGCACTCCTCTGGGGGTACTCAACTCTCTTCCGTGGTCTCATGAGGACATGCCCGTGGCAACATGCGAGCATCTGCTTAATATCCGCTTCCGGGACAGAAGAAGGGGGCCGATGTCACCGGAAGTGACGTCACGGCAGGAAGTGACGTCAAGAAATGTGGCTCCGATCTCGTGCCAGAGAGGCCAAAGAGTGAAGTCCAGCTGTTTGACAGGGGGGTCGGTGCCCCCCCCTCCACCCCCCCCGTAAAAAAAGAAGTGGGGGGACGCCGTCCACCCGCGTGGTACCCCACTCGTGCCCTGACAACCATTATCAACTCGATAACACCACTCGCGCAATTTACCAGTTTGGCAAAGGTTATCCAGTGTCTTGTAATGCTGCATTTTTAGATTTGCTGATGACAGTCGCAAACTTTCTATTTTAATAGACTCCTGTAATTTAACCTCCCTTCCATTTCTATTCATAGAGTGGTCATGCATTCTACCTGAGAGTCCGGATCAATTGTGA
Organism: Lissotriton vulgaris; assembly: GCF_964263255.1. Lineage (NCBI taxonomy): Eukaryota > Metazoa > Chordata > Amphibia > Caudata > Salamandridae > Lissotriton > Lissotriton vulgaris. The sequence continues at coordinate 222,844,614 of NC_141685.1, forward strand.
TCGTTTCTGAATGATCTTATACTAAAACCTGAGCCTTTTATTGCACCATCTGCGATACCTAATAGCTTTTTTCCAATTTGAAAATAATTTACAAAATATTTGATCATAGAGACCATATTTCTCTTGTAACTGCGGAAACAAATATTGAGTATTATCTATAAGATATGGCCCAGTCTTTACCTGCTCGAGTCCAGATTTTTGAATGACCGTCCCATAAGAGTGTCACTAAAGATGCAGAGTTCCATGAAGGAGTATAGTAATAATATTTTATAATCTTAAACGTCTTTAACCAGATTTTCATTAGTTTGATCCTGGCAAGTAAATCCTTAAAGCACACTTTGCTTTTCAATAATAGCTTTGTTCCACAAATGTCATTAAGAAAATGTTTGCCTCTTTGCCTAGACAGAATTCATAGTTAGAGGATACTCTACAATACATTTGCATGTTAGTAACTTGGCCAGATGGTAAATAACTCGTGTGTTGAATCAAGGAGGAAAAGCAGGAAAATCTAAAGTTCAGGAATTCCCAACCTCCCCTTGATATAGGCAGTCTGAGATACTTTAATGCCCTACGTTAGTGTGAATACTCCTAATAAGGGTGACACACATGGAATCTAGTCTTTTTAGACAAGTAGCTTGTAGGTCGAGAGGTATTGCTTGAAAAAAATACAAACACTTTGGTAGAATCACCATCTTAATAGAGTTAATTTGACTGCTAAGGGACAAATATAGGCTATTCAATCTTTCAATTTCTTTTAACCTCATAACATGTTGGATGGTTGTTCAGTGCTATTATTTTCTCAATATAGGTTGTGAGCCTTAACCACCAGACATGTAACATTAGGCACTGTCCTTAAATTTTGTGTGCCGCTATATTTTTTGCTAAAATCTTAGTTTTCTGGTTATTCAATGAATACCCAGTTATTAACCCAAATTCAGCTGCCTAAAGTTCCATTGCTTTAATTACTTTGCCTAGTGATTTGTCATTACTTCGATATTGTCAGCACATGCAAACACTATTGTACGATTGGATGCATTTTCAGATTCTACAAAAATGTGATAATAAATGGTTCCAAATACATAGCAAACAGAAGTGGAGAGCACGGACACCTTGTCGGGTCCCACATGTGACCTTTATGTAGCCAGATTGTTTGTCCATCATTTTCAGTTTAGCTATTGGATTTTTGTACAGAATCTGTATTGCTTTGAAATATTGTAGCCTAAGCTCTATTGCTTTCCATCGGTATATCCATGTAACATGATCAAAGAACTTTTCTTTGTTGAGTACAATCATTGTCAGGGAAGAGCTTCAAAAGTTTGCTATGTCTATGAGGGAGATTGCCCAATTGTCTCATATTGGACCTCGAGAAAGCCTTTGATTCCCTAGAGTGGGATTATCTATTCGCGGCGCTCAACAAATACAACCTAGGCCCCATCTTCCTACAGCTGACCCGCCTACTTTACACTGAACCGACCGTCAGGGTAAAAATGGGCCCATATATATCCGGCGCAATCCCAGGGCGGAGAGGGACAAGACAGGGGTATCCTCTGTGTACCCTCCTTTTTGCGCTGGCAATAGAGCCACTAGCGGAGACAATATGCACTCAGTTGGGCGATGGTATTCCTTTAGGAGACGACACACAATGCTTGACACCTTAATTATTCTTAGAGACATTGGAAATTTCCCTGAACAATTGGCGCAGATCCTGCACGATTTCACAGCACTCTCGGGCTGAGGGTAAACGTTGATAAATCTTTCGTATACTCATTTGGTGTGGGGAATCATGACCCGGGCCTTGTCCTTAATGGTAGGAGAGTGGAATGGAGGGCATACAAATTCTTTTACTTGGGTGTGCAAATATATCGTCAGTCAAAGGATCTATTTGACGTAAACTTGGGCAGAGCACTAGCAGTCATCCGATCCCAGATGCAGTTCTGGAGCACACTTCCACTCACTGTAACAGGCAGGGTGGCACTCACGAAAATGGTTACCCTCCCAAGGCTTCTGTACTACTTCACGAACCTGCCCGTCTATATTCCCATTCCCTTTTTTGTCATGCTGGAGAGGCTGGTCAGAGATTTTATAAGGGGCAATGCCAGGCATACAGTAACATTAAATAAATTGTCCTTGCAGACAGATTGAGGAGGTTTAGGAGCCCCATGCTTTGAGCACTACTACTTGGCTGCCCAGTTGCAGTGGATAGCGAGGTGGTTCGCTGACCAGCAGCGTGAAGACATGGCAACTACGCAATCACTTTACTCATTGTCGCAGATTCCTAGACTCTTCCATCCTGGCGCGAGGGTGAGGCCTCCAGAGCCCTTGCTACTTGGTGTGGCACACAAATGCTTTCACAGGAGCCTCTAGACAACCCAAGGTATTACATCATATGCGCCTGCGATACCCCTAGAGGGGTCCCCCAATGGCCAGACAGTACTCACAGCTGCTGAACTCAGGCATTGGTTAGAGGCAGGCATTCAATCCCTTGGAGACTTGTATTGTGACGGGACGTTCATGCCATATACGTGATTGGTAGAGGGAGAGAGGCTTCCTCCAGGACAATTCCTGCTGAACTGTTCACTGGTGACCACACTCACAACCAAGTGGGATGAACTTACCATGGAGCCACAGATGCACCTCACCATGCTATACTTGCACGTCATGGGACAGGGTAGGCACCTCACACGGTGATTCACTGCCTCGCACAGACTACACACAGCGATTGGCTTGGGCTGCCTCCGGCGCAACTGGGAACAAGACTTAGGCTGCCAATTCTCAGATGTGGAGTGGGTTCAGGTGCTGGAAAGCCCAGTACGTATCTCCAGAAATATGCAGTTCTGGCAAACTCGGTACTATATAATTTAGAGAGCATATCTCGGGCCTGCCAAAATTAACAGGTATTTTAATCGTAAGTATGCTGTATTCCCGAGATGCGCTTTCTTAGACGCTGGCGTTTACATATGCTCTGGAGCTGCACTCTTATTCACGTATATTGGAGGGAGGTGGCAAGTATGCTGTATGACTGTACTAAACGTATGATACCTTTTGAAAGGCCGACATATCTCCTGCACAAATTTTGTAGAACCCCAGCACCAAGGTAACCTCTAGATTCCTGGATCTAGGTATAGTGGCGGCCAAGAGGCTGATTACCAAGAGATGGAAAGCACTGGACTCCACACATGCACAGGCATGGCGCCACTCAGTGTTTGCATGGGCCAAAGAGGAAAGCATTGCTATTGGACGTGAGGAAACCATATTCTTACAAAAGGTCCCCATTGCCGCAAGCTGGAAAGCAATCCTGGTGGATCTACAGCAGAGCATGAGCAAAACAGGAGGGCCCCCCCAGCAAGCTGACATAGTAGACTTAAAATGAGCATGTGCACTGCAGTTCCAGAATAATTGAGACACTTGGACGGTAACCACATATTGGATGTACAAGCACTCATAATTACCCACCACTGTAGGGAATGGGCGCGCAGGCAGTAGACATAAGAAAGATGAACAGGATCTGAATAGGGAGGTGGGTGGGGTGCTCCGTGTTGGTTTAATGTTTCTTTTTGGTTTCTCAGTTTTAGTCAAACTAATCTGCTATTCCATCAAAACGTTGATGAGTATCGTGAATCATAAACGTTGCAACAGCAGTATGTTATGGTCAAAAGTGGTATGCCTATGCTTGCATGGAAATGACGATATGCCATGTATAAATAATGCACATTAAACCTGAATAACATCTTCGATGTAAGTTTTAGTGACCCTGTAACCCTTAAAGCATATGTTATGTAACAAATATTTTCCCAATGTATGGTGATGAATGCAAAGCTGACTGTTGATAATATTGAAAAATTCAATAATATATATTTGAAAAACAAAGAAATGTGGGAGAATGCCCAATTTATTAGGCCTTGGCAGAACTTACCGAAGTTACAATATTCCGTGGAGTTACGTGGGCGGCAGCATCATAGTATGTTGCACTACTTGTACTTATTTTTACCGCCGGGAGCTTGGCCGCACTGTAAAATCAGCACAAACTGCATCACGCTGCACTCCAGAGGGCACTGATTCATTCTTCCGCTTCTCAAAGTGAGCTGTACTGACCTGATGCAATCACATGCGTTGAGAAATCTCACGGGCAGGTGGTCTAGCACTTGATTTTCACACTTGTGCTCGCCATCTTGCAGTTGGCAAGCCATGCGTGAGAAGAAACTCTGCAACGTGGCGGTTGGCAGAGTTTTTCTGAAACCTCGGGCTCCAAGACAACAAGCAGGAAGTGGCAAATTCTCCTCCAACTCCACCGGAGGAGCGGAGTATACCGCCCACCCTTACACTTTATATGATTCATAGCTTCTCGACCAGGAACAAAGCCATGTTGCCATGGTGAGGCTACTCTGGCATTGATCCTGTAGAGTAAACCTTCGAGTTTTGAGAAGTTGTAAGTGTGATCTCCACATAGAATTTATTCAGTTTTCCAGGATTGATATCCGTTTTATCCAGCTCATAGTATGGAGGACAGAGACATTTCTGTTTATAACAACATTTCTTTATTTTAATTCATATGACAAGGACAGCCGACACGTGTTTCGCCCCCTCTTGGCGAATTGCGCTGGGGCTTTCTCAAGGCTGTTGGAAAAGGAATAAACAGAGTGTTTTAAGATTAAGTGGTCTATGAGCAGTTTGACCCCAAGAGAAACCAAAGATAACACCTCGTGTCCAGGAGTGGTTGGATTGGTTCTGTGATACCATATCACCTAAAAAGATTATGTTCGTGATCAGGAAAAGTCTTAGTGCCAAAGTCAAGAGCAGTGATTAGAGAAATACCAAGAAGCCGTGCGGGACAAAAGTTCAGAGGAAAAAACCTTATGGATGTGTTTCAATATTTATTCAAGAGGATAGCTAGATTCGGTTAGCGTCAAAGACAATGTCACTATATTTGATTAGTCAATCAAAAGAATACCAAAGTATCAAAGCAGAAGAATAAAGTGAGTAGACAGATACAGCGTGGTCGAAAGCTACAATCATCATACCTAAATGGATTAAATCACGTTGGCGATTCTTATTTCCAGATATGTACAGTGTCCGAAATTTTTTAAAAAAAACTAATTCTTCAGTATTAAAATATTTCCTGTTGATTTAAACAGAACGATTCATAAGTGCAATTGTATTAACCTTCAGTCTTGTATACAGCGTATTGAGTAAAACATAATACCAGGTAACCTTGAAATATATATGGACAGTGTATCTTTTAAAAAAACAATTTTCCAATATAAATAACCGTATTTGTGGTGTCTATACATGGTGTTTATCTAATTCGCTGACAGTATTGCCTAGTAGTTAATATGCTTTTGTCACAAGGGCTAAGCACTCAAACGATCTTGTCTCAGCAAATATTTTAAATATTTCAGAGGATGATAGTCCTAATACATTACATTTTGGTTATAACACCTATATTGCAAAGGCATGTGTTAGCCTGTTTTCAGCAATATCTGATTAAATGTACACATGCTATAAGGGTTGTTTTCGCTACTACACAGCACATATTTTTGCACATTTTTTATCACACGCATTTTTTTACACTTTTATTACACATATTGTTCCATGGTTACAAGCGGTGTGTGCTAATAATTCCTCAAAACGGACCTTTGTTTATAGATGTTGTATAGTACTGTGGGTTATTTTAGTGACGGTGGGGGTTAATAGGATTAGAAAGATTGATAAGCCTCATATCGGTGCATATGTTGAAATATTTTAAAGAGGCAAGGTCGCCCTGCTTAATCCGCCCGTTTGGGAGAAAGTATGTGACTTTGACCGGCCGAAATGCCGTGGGTCATAATCCTATTGTGTATCAGATAGTTCTCGATAAAGGGTTTGGTGGGTTGGTGTCACGCAAGCAAAAGAACGGCGTGCAACCAAAATTGCCCCAAGTATACACATTATATCTAAGTTACGGGATGTTTAAAAAGGATTATTTACGAGCTTATCAGTCCGGAAGGGACGGGGATGGGAGTCATCCGTTTAAAACGAGCAGCAACGTGCAGTTTCAAACAATATGCACACACACACGACTTACTGATTTCGGCTAATGCCCTCGGTCCTAGAGTCCTCCCGGCATGGTGGTTCTTCGGTCGAAACCTCCCGCATCGTACGAACGCGGGATCCGGCAGTTAAAGGGTGCGACCCGGAAATGAATTTATCAAAAAAAACGGGTTGTTCTTTTTGGGGATGTTTATTTGTTTTTTGTTAATTGTTATTTTTGGCAGGATGGGCATGTAAAGGTACTCCGTACTAAGTTGAGATTTAAAACGTAGGCGTTTTGACAGAACGAGGGTGTTAAAGTTGGGGAAGTTAGATCATAGAGGTGTCCTGATCAGGTCGATACGGCGGGCGCCATTTATAAGTGGTAAGCCAGCCGACCAAACAGATGTAAAGTTTGGACAGCTTATGTACAATCAATCGTGTATATATCAATTTACTCGTATATTAATTCAGAGCAACAAAAAATATTAGAATGGTTTATTCCAACTAGCGTTTGTTCACTTTCATTAATTAATTATATTACAGCCGTTTGTAAAAAATCAAACGTAGTGGCTGAGCTTTCCAGATAAAAAGGCCTGGTAGTATGTATTGATATTATATTAGAACAACCTTTAAAGTCCCGCATAGATTATATTATGTCAGTGTACCTCTGCATTTACCTAGGGGGAGTAACAATTTAGACATATTGACTTAGCCTCAAGATGTTTAGGTGAGGTTAGAGGCGCACAGTTCTTATTCATCCAGGGGTACATCAGAGATCTTTTTTTGGTGTAATATGGGCTATTTACATTTTTCGACACCTCCAATGTCATGCGTAGAAACTATTATGTAATTATACTTCTACATTTTCCTAGACAGGGTGACAATGTAATGTATAGGCATTTATATAGCGCACTACTTACCCGGAGGGTCCCAAGGCGCTTCGACCGCTGCGAAACCCTTCCTGGCTTCCCTGAGAGATGGTCCCTTAATGGGTATCTCCAGGGTGAGACCAGGCATCCCCGGCGGTCTGGTGGGGCCGTTAGTGAAGATGAGGCAAGCTAATGCCCAGAGTTGCCGAGTGTGATCGCTGATCAGAGTGGGCACCGAGGCGAGAGAATTATCGAGTCCGCTGACCCTGGTCCAGAAACCTGCCGCGCCGGGAATCGAACCCTGGTCCCGGGCCGTCCTCTGCTCTCGGGTCTGCCGCCTCTAAGGGTGGGCGTAATTAGACATGATATCAATCGCTGGAAAGATGATATTGTATAAGAACCCAGATGAAATTATAAAGCTCATCTATTATGTGAATGACTTAGTCCATGATGTTATTACTGTATCTCACATACGAAAGTATGAGAAAACAATTTTTTTGTGGTCTATGATTTGTTTCCAGTTATGCAGGCCTAAGACTATGACCAAGCTATTATGGTGTCACCCTCACAGTTTCAGCATATCGTCCGTTACAGCAAAAGGTGCCACTCTTAATTTTTGTCCACAAGGTTATGGTATCCCCCTCACAGTTACAATATATGGTCAGTTATAACCAATGATGCCACTCGTATTCTTGATTTAGGCCTTTTGTTACAGTTTCCATTCCAATGATTAGTGAGCTCTCTTCTCGACGAAGCATCTGGTCCAAATCACCTCCTCGTTTGGGAATTTTGAGTCTTTTTAGGCCTACAAAAGTGAAGCTCAGATTGTTTTTGTGGTGCCGGAGGAAATGATCTACAAGGGACTGTCTAGTGTCTATACCATGGATGTTCCTGTAATGTTCCTGTATCCGGACTTTCAAAGGTCTTTTCGAGCTGCCAATGTAGTGTTGTCCACAAGGGCATGTTATTAGGTAAACGACGTAGGTACTTTCACAGTTGATGAAATCTCTGATCTTGTGTTTGTTACCATTGATTAGGACCTCTTTAGTTCTAGATTTGCCCAATTTGCAGATTGAACAGTTCATACAGGTGAAAAAACCAATGGTCTGCGGTGGAAATGTTATAAACAGAAATGTCTCTGTCCTCCATACTATGAGCTGGATAAAACGGATATCAATCCTGGAAAACTGAATAAATTCTATGTGGAGATCACACTTACAACTTCTCAAAACTGTTCCCTAAAAATTAAAGCCCAAGAGGTCCAGAGCTTCGAGTGTGTCTCCACCCACAGATTAACTATACTTATTCAAGTGTTGTCTAAAGCCTTAAAACCCTTGGGCCTTTGCTTCTCTTTCTACAGTAAACCTTCGAGTCCCTGTTAATTAGTGATATAGGGTGATGGGACGGCTATGTAGTGGCATTCATAGTCTTTCTTTAAAAATATGATAATTTTAGTTTCTGTCCAAGATTGTGATGTATACATAGCCAAGGGGAAAGGAATCGTTGATATAATGGAAAGAAAAATAAAATAGAACTCGAGAGGAACGGCATCTGGACCAACCTCTTTTCCATGTGGCAAGCCATGAATTGAGGCTTGGTGCGCTTGCATAGTTATAGGAGCCGCAAGCTTTTCCTTTTCGCTGGTGCTTGCAAATGACAGTCATATCTCAGACAGATAAGCTTTTAGCAGATCAGAAGATGGATGCTTTTCTTCAAAATAAAGTTCCTGATGGTGGCTGTTTTTGCTCTAGCCCCACTGCCTCCACTTCCATTTGTCATGTGCGACGAGGCAGCTCCTTCTGGGCTCCTTTGTCAAGTTGTCTCAAGCCCAGAGCGGTACATTATTTATTTATTTAATGCAAATTTATATAGCGCGAACTTTACCCGAAGGTGATAGAGCGCTTTACATAAGAACCCGTTGCAGAACAAAAGGACTCAGGATTACATGCGTTACATATAACTTACAAACAGAAAACAATTGCAAATGTACAAGATGTAAAGTCACTCAAGAAAGATATGCAAACAGATAGACAAATTGTAAATGTACAAATAGTAAAGTCACTCAAGGAAGAGATACGAGTGGATATACTGAAGAGTCACATAGGAAAGGTAGAGAGCACAAAGGTCTACTGCATATACTAGTGATTAGAGTTATCTCTATATACATTGGGAAGGGATACGAGTGGATATACTCTAAGAGTCACATAGAAATGGAAGAGAGCACAACAATCTACTGCATATACTAGTGATTAGAGTTATCTCTATATACATAAGGAAGGGATACGAATGGATATACTCTAGGAGTCACATAGGAATGGTAGAGTACAAAGGTCTACTGCATAAACTAGTGATTAGAGTTATCTCTATATACATAGGGAAGGGATACGAATGGATATACTCTAAGAGTCACATAGGAATGGTTTAGAGTACAAAGGGCTACTAGATATACTAGTGATTAGAGTTATCTCTATATACATAGGGAAGGGATACAGATGGATATACTCTAAGAGACACATAGGAATAGTAGAGTACTAAAGTCTACTGCATAAGCTAGTGATTAGAGTTATCTCTATATAAATAGGGAAGGGATACGAATGGATATACTCTAAGAGTCACATAGGAATGGTAGATAATACAAATGTCTACTGCATATACTAGTGGTTAGAGTTATCTCTATATACATAGTGTAGGGATGCGAATGGATATACTCTAAGAGACACATAGGAATGGTAGAGAGTATAAAGGAGTTCCATTAAGTGGGGTCGGAGGGGGGATGCAGTCACAGCACTATGGAGGGTGGGAGGGACACAAGGGTATGGAGAAAAGGCAAATCAGAAAAGGGAAGAAACATTTGAGGATCGTCAAGGGGGAAACTAGGGGAAAGGGTTAAAGGACGATGGAATGGACAAGATGGCGGGTCAGGGTCCAGTGAAAAGCGGCCGAGAGCAGCAGCAAAATGGCGGCCAGGACAAAAGAAAAAGTAAAGAAGTCCAGGAGAGTCCGTGGCGTAGTTTCTTTCATTCGAATGTGGATGCAGGGCTGATGCTTGCATCTGGTGTTTTCCCGGCACCCCTGCTTTGTTTTGGGGAGGGGTGTGTGTGCCCTGAGGGCCGCTCCGCACGGGCCCTCTCTGCTGGCCCAGAATTGCGGGAGCTGCTGCAGACGTGGTGCTGCCGGGGAGCACGGCCAGGGCTCACCTTTCTCGGCGAGGGCTGCATGGTGATCCTGTAGGTCCGGGACTCTGCTCTCTGCACACGTCTACTCTCAGAACCCGGGGTTGTTGCCTCTCCTTTTCCCCAGGTAACCGCGGGTCCGCACCCGGCAGCGCTTCAAGGACATCATCAACGAGCTGGGCAGCGTGCGCCAGGAGGTGGGCGGACTCACCGCCGATGTGGTCAATGTGGGCTGATACAGGGACTGCTGTCTGGAATGCCTTGAACTTGCTAGGGTTGTGAGTTACTGAGTGCTCCCATTAATTGCCCACTGAAGCTGGTAGGATGTGCCCCCGCTGCTAGTTTGGAGGAGTTCCCTGGCACAAGATCCCAAATTCAGCCCGAGGCATGTCGACCACCGCGGGCGCCATTTTGAGGTCAGGCACCGCCAGTTCACATTTCGCCTCAGGGGTTAATGGGGTAGTTGTGAGAACCAGTGCTGCAGGTGTCTAGAGCATGCACCTTCCTCAAAGTGTGTCCCACAGACTATCCACTGTGCGCAGTATTAGTCCTGGCAATGAAGGTGAGTGGTCCCGCATTGAAGGCCACAAGTGCTTGATATCGCCGCCATTTAGAGCTTCGCTGCCGCCATTTTAAGGTCAGGCACGAATGGAGGTAATGAGGTTCAGTCGGGCGCTGTGACTTCACAAGCTGCCGTGATTGACCCTAAGCCGCCGCTCACCTCAATGCCAAAGTGTAGCTTCAATGATTGTTATCAGATGGCTTTTGTTCGTGGAATTCTGAAGTTGCTCATAAGTACTGATGGACAGAGGGAGCCTTTTAATTTCTGGCATCAACAGCGGCCGATAAAATGTGCAATGAAAAGCCAGCAAATGCAGGTACCATGCTACAATAGGATATCTCACATAATGTCACAGCTCGTTCTTAATGTTACAACCATTGCCTGGGTAGGAACAACATTTGTGGGTTCGCAAATGGTATTATAGGTCAGATGAGGCCACTTTGTAAATATGAAGAAGCCTTGCAAAGTGTTTTTTAAATAATATCCCTGTTCTGACCAGTGTTACTGGTCAAATGTTGTTTTAAATATGCCATTTATCGTAAATATTCTAAAACTTTCATTGCTGACACCAGCCGCTGCTGGGAAATGCTATTACTTAATTTGTAGAAAAATATGTGATTGGACCCTCGTCAGAGGGCCACTACAGCTTGCTCCACCCATTGCCCCTGCCAGCACTGCCAACAGTGGCAGCTCCTCTATAGGGGCATGGGGTGTCGACCCACTGCTTTCTCACAGTGGGAGAAGGCAGGAACATAAAATGGCAAAACTACCATTTTATGTTTCTGCTTCTCGCACTGGGAGGAAGCAAAAGTGCCTGGAGTGCCTGGTTGGGGACAGGCGGGTGGGCGGTCCTCCTTGAGGGCAGGAGGGAGTGGCTTGCCCACTGTTGTGGATACTGACTGTTTGGTCAGCCCCAGGGCCGAACAAAGCAGTCATGCGCACTCCCCCCTTTTCTCTATGTACGCTACTGCATGCCGCCTATATAGAGAAAATGGCCTGGCTGTGGTGCTCTCTGCTGTGCCTCACGAATCAAAATGCTGCCGTTGCAGTATTGTGATTTGCTTAGCCTTGGGTAGGATAAGGAGGCGGGCTGCTTCCCATTCCTCCACCAGGATTCAGAACAGCGGGACCCGACTGCATCATTACACACCAGCCAGGGGCAGACTCGGAGGCAAGGTACGTAACATTTTTATTTGTATTTCCCACCCGGCCCACCAACCCCCTCCCTCCCACGAGCATGCCGGCCGCGGCTGACAAATACATATTTGCATTATTTCGAAATCTGTTTTGCGCCTTCCTGAATGTCCAATATTGTTTCTCAGAATCGTGAAAACAATAGATAACAGCTTCACCCAGTCAATCGTGCATGCTTAGTTTCTTCAGAGTTACACAGAAATAGATAGACGGGCATTTCAATAAAAAGGGTTTATTGAACAGTCTTATTTCTCGTGCAAGAGATATGAGCTGTTACAATCGCAAGACAGTATGCGAGATATAATATGTACAGCATGAGCAGTAAGAAGAAATAATACTGCAATAACATTGTCTTTTTGCTATGACATATTCATATATACATACATAAAGAACACAGACTAAAATGTGAATACTCGTCTGGTGCTTCTAAATAGCTCTACCTCAGTGTACCTAACCTAAGTGTAGTACGAGGTAAGAAGTAGGTGCTGTTTTCTATAGTATAGTTTAGCTATAGTTTGTATTACCAAGAGTCCCTCTAGGTTCTAGTCTGCTCCATACCTTCAAATGAGAGAGGTGAAAATCTCTTTCTGGATCTCTAACACCCCGCAAAGGGATTCAGAACACTGGAAGCTGGATTCTCTGCGAGGAGGATGACAGCGTCTGTTCAGAACGTTAGGCAGGGGTGCGACTTCTCCTGGAGTTGTGGTTTCTTCCGAACTTGCCGAAGCGAGGTGAGCCGAATCAAGCTGTTGTTTGCCTTGGTACCGGAAGGTATATTTATACCTGGAGGGTGCTTAGCATTGATGTAAAGTCGGGCAGAGGAGACGTCATGAATGAACCCCTAAGGAATAGTAGTTCATGCGTAATAAATGAGTTCTTGGAGAATTCAATAATCCAAGCAGGGAAAGTCCCAATGGCTTGAGAGTCTGGTTTCTAAGAACTCGTTGTGACGTGGGATGGACGGATGTAGGTGACCATGCCTGTATTTGGTTTGCATGGGCAATGCCTAAATAGGGACTGGGATTCTATGCCTATATAAGGGCAATGTGAGGTGTGCTTATATAAGGGCATGATTCAGAAACCTATGTACAGGTATCTAAATCGAAGCACAACACTCACTCCGGTTTCGTATGAACGACATTACTAAATGCTAAACATGCTAAAAAATATTAAAATAGAGTTTCACATGAATTGCTAAAAACATGTCTAAAAACATATTTCTAAAAAAATGAATTTAAAACTGTTGCTATGCATGAAAGGCAACGGTGCTGTACATATTAAAGCAATGTTTCACTCTAAGCATATGTTTACATTGAATATTAAATGAATGAACATAAATATATACACATTATGAAATGGTCCGAAAATACAGAAGAAAAAGGATCAGAGCCATTTCATTTCATAATTACAAAAATGAAATGTTTGTAAAAGGTCACAATGTGTCCCTGGAAGTGTTCAAAGAAGGCTGTTCTCTATGAATAGTTCCACTGTAAGCAGAGTACTGTGCCAAAAAAAGAAAAATACAAATTTTGAGAAAAAAAATTAATCATAGGAAAAAGTTCCAAGGATTGTCTTTGTTTTAAAAAAATGAATGCCAAATTCAAAGATTCCCCGGTACACTGTGTGTCGAATCAAAAGTCAGTGTATTGGGCTGGAGAAAACATGAAATTCTCTATTCCCATAGACAAAAAGTCATCTACCAATGTAGGTGATAGTTGGAATACCTCGTTTAGAAGATTAACTGCACATAGATGCGAAGCATCGCCTTCAGCATTGGAAGCATCAGCAATGTTTATTTCCGATGTTACCTATGCGCCTGTTGTCCCTCTCGTACTTCAGCAGTAGCAATTTGCATCTGTGAGATCTCAACGAATGCCGTCATCAGCATTGGTAGCCGCTGGGGACAACACAGAGCATGGGCCGTTACCGGGTCCAGCAGAGTATTGATATCCGTAGGCATGACTGATGGGAGTGTTAGACAGAAGTCTAGCATGAATTCTTCACCTCAAAGCAGGCAGCGTAGAACAGGTAAGATGCAATCTTGCCAGATTGATCTGAATGTTAGAAACCATGTGGTATTTAATTCTCGTAAACGAGGTAAACCCAAAAGTTTGACTGTGCGCTCACAACACTTCCTTTCCAGCAGAGCTGTCTCCTTGATGCTAGGAGTGATGCTGGTGGATTGGCTTGCCATAGCGTAGCAGTAGAAATAAAAACAGGATTCCTGCAACGAGTGCTGCAATTTGAGGCAGACCACAAAACACAGAGTGCACAAAGTTTGGAATGATTCTGAGGACTGCTTGAAAAGGTGCTAACAGTCGTGAACATACGGTCTTAAATACATGCACAATACCGCTCGTATCAGACATGTTTAAGATATGTCCCAACACTGCTGTTGAATGTGTAGGGCAGTTTGTACTTAAAAGAGCCGGTATCTCAGCCGAAGTCCTTGCAATTTGTAGATCATAGGTTTCTTTGGCCCAGGTCAAAGGCACGGTTTGTTGAAAAAAAATGGCTTTCATTCTGCTTAAAGTATCAATTTGTATAGAAGAGGTGTTCAGTGAAGGCTATAAAGGCAACTCCCTGACTGTGTCTATTTGGGGGAACAAGACTTGCATACAGCAAGTGATCCTGGAAGTAACCGTTACTAGACATGGGATGTCGGGCAACATGCCACAGCAGCTGTGATCATTCAACATGAGCTAACTTCCATTCGAAAGTAGTCCAAACGTTGGAATATTCACTGAGGCTGGTAAACCTTGCAGGTGACATGTCAAATTGGTCCAATCGTGGGAGAGCATATTGTAGCAATTATAGCTGGCTGCACCTAAATGTCGAATACACAGTTAGGCGCAGTCAAGTGATAACACACCATTGTTTGACCCTATTGTGATGATCCAACAGCCACACTCAGCTGGCTGCCCACCCCAAACTGTTTGACACCCCAGGAGCCTTAAAAGGTAGGCCACTCCACAATGACACAGAGGCTGACACCTGATTGTACTTTTCACAATGCATGAAATGTAGGTTGACACACAGGAGTAGGAGAACACAGTGTACTTCATGTCTGAAGTAGGCATACCTGACCTTGTCCATGTGCACCACGGGATTACCCTGAACATTAGGCATGTGTGAGACACATGACGTACATACTTCTGGGGCACCAACATTGTCCCACCAGCTGCGTGGGAGTATGGTAAACACCCCAGACATGCAGAGCAGCAATTAGAACATGTATTAACCTCTTGGCTGCTAATGACAAGGGTAACTCGTCATGGACTTTCCATTGATTTCAATGGAAATTCAATTCAATAAATATTTTTGCCTTAGCAGTAAAGGGGTTAATGGCCCACACAGAGTACATCTCAGATATCTGGCAATGTGCAGACACATGTCAATCAATAGCCTCACTCATCTAGGCCTAAATATTGTACCGGTAGCAGATGCTGTTTCCCACCTCAACTGTGGACAACAGCAGGGACACCCCTCCAAGTGAGACAGGTCACAGACTGAAAAGGCCACATCTGTGTCTCAGATGAGGAAGGGCCATAACCTAATTCATGCACATGACTCTGGTACAAGCAGACAGACAAACTGTGGTAGCGTTACCAGGCTGAGGGAGTGCAAAAATCATGTTAGACACAGTTCACAGGCAAGGCATGCACTTACCCCCTACTTGCTGCTGTCTGGCCTTTAACTACCCATCCAGGTCAGGGAAGACCACTGTCAGGATCCGGAGCATGTGGGGGGTCAGGGTCCATCGTCTGCCCCTTTTGCAAGGAGGCAACAGCTTCAGCTGGACTCTTGCGGTGCGACGGGTCCAGCCAAGTAGGTCCTGCCACCTCTTCTGGCAGTTGCGGATGCGACGCCTGTGGACCCCCACAGATCAAACTGCCCGGGCAATGGTCAGCCAGATCTCCTGTTTTTGATGGGCATCAACCTGTGAGGATGACAAAGTTAAAGGAACATTAACACACATGCAACATGTTTGTGCATCACACAGTTGGATAAACATGTTGTTCTCACCAGGGCATCTGATGTACACATGCAACTATGGTGATGGACACTTGTCCTGCATCACCAACATGGAAACAGTGCCTGGGTAGTATGACCATCTAAAAAGGCACTTTCCCAGCTCAGTACCTGTTCACTGCAGGTACATACACACTTTGGGTGTGACAACTACTGAGTGAACATGCTAGCACTGCTTTACACAATGCCATTAGTGGTAGTCAGACTACATGCACAATGAGAGAGGATGTGGACTGCACACTCACCTGCTCCCCTGGTTTCCCATACAGCTTGCTGTACTGTGGCAGGAGGCTGTTCAGCAGGGCCTGGTTCTCCTCCTCTGTGAAGGCTGGGGCCTTCTCCACAGTACGTGCCATTCTTGGAGCCAGAGGATACAGAGACAGCAGCAGTGGTAGCAGAGATGTAAATCTGGAGCATGTAGTGCATGCAAGTGAGCTCTCAGGGGAAGAAACAGCCTTATATCTGTTCTGCAGAGGCAGATTCTGTCCCATGCGCCAAATCAATAGGTCCTAGCCATTCGCATCCTATGAATTAGTCCAATCCATGAGATAGCACGCATCGGACACACCAACGTTCAAAACACCTGCATCGTGACAGTTCTGATTTTGATACATTTGTGTAAAAACAAAACCGAATCAGGCACAATGCAAAATGCGCGTCTGTCACCATGATGACCAACAGCCAATCTGTGCATCCAGGTCGGTCATAATTTGGCAGACGCGTATTTTGAAAACTCACCCGCATCGAACACAATTGTATTAAGCATGCAATCTGTCAGATCGGCTCGGTCAGGATGTGGCTCACGCATCCATGCAATACTCACCCGTGTCGAGCACCATTGTATTAAGCATGCAGTCTGTCAGTCCGGCTCGGTCCCGATGTGGCTCACACGTCCATGCAATACTCACCCGAATCGAACAGCATTGTATTAAGCATGCAATCTGTCAGTCCGGCTCGGCCAGAAATTGACTCACGCATCCATGCAATGCTCACTCATTATGTCAGACAGTATATGTAAGATTCTTGTCATGCTGTAAGCCCTGTGTGGATGGAGTAAAGCACATGTCAAATGGGACACAGACAAAAACAAGACTACTCCCATGATGGTCCTAGCTTACAGTGCAACTATTGGCTTGGTAGTGAGGAACATGACAAGTGTGAGTGACCACTTCACAGATCATCCATTCCTCCTATGCTGGGACACAGTCCAAGGGGATCATTGTGTTTACACAGGTTACATCCACACATAATCACTGCATCATCTGATTATGTATTAAAGTCCGATGTGTGAATTCCTTTTGACTGTGTCCACAGTATGTGAGACTTGTGAAACACCAAAACGTACTGTTGAAAGTTTTAACAGTATTTTAACATACCTCATCTTGTATTTGTCATGTGAGTTGCTGTTGTGTCTATGTGTCACTGAATTACATGTCTGCATGTCAACTACATTTGTGCTACACCTCATCAATGTTCTGTGTATGTGATAGAACATGTAGGTCTGACATCACATCATGACAATGTCCACACCATGACAGAGGTGTGCATAGTGACAAACTGTCTGTATCTGGTGTTGTTGCTTGGTTGCAAAACATGATCCATGTGTGTGTAACTTTAGAACATGTGCTAGTTGACCTTGACATCTATGTTTGATTCTTAACTAGGTGCGTGTTGTGTATCTTACGATTGATCACATGGAGAGTGACAGACAACAGTGAATAGTCAAAGTACAACACAGTATCAGTTGATGATCCATGACAAAATTGAGTGTATGTTCAGGCTCACATAGCGGTCATTTGTGGATTAGCTCAACCTCACACATCTGACTTCACTGTGTCTTCATTGAAAGTGTAATGCAATATGTAGATTCTAAATTACATGATTTTCATTTGTAAAAGTGATATGTGTTCATACTTTGTCATATATTCCGCAGGGGACCAAATGTCCACATACCCTTCCCTGATCTTGCGACCATGGTGGAACGTGAGTGCATGAGGAAATACAAGTTCACGAGGCAATTCATTTCAGAATTGACAGACCAGTTGTCACCACACTTGCAACCTGGACGCATATATCCCTTTGCCCTGTCCCCCAAGGTGACGGTGATGGCGGCACTACATTATTTTGCGACTGGATCGTTCCAGTTTACTGTGGCTGATGCTGGTGGGATGTAGCAGACAATGTTTAGTCGAGTGCTCTGGGATGTTTGTGAGGCCATGTTGAGGTTCCTCAACCTGTACATACAGTTTCCTACACCGCCACAGTTCTGTGCCATTAAAGATTGCTTTTATGCCCTGGGACACATGCCATATGTGATTGGATCGAATGATGGGACACATGTGGGTTTGGTCGCACCACAAGCCCATGAACAGGTTTACAGAAATCATAAACACTTTCATTCGATCAATGCCCATGTGGTATGTCTGACGGACCAGATCATCTCCCATGTATGTGTGCGTTTCCCGAATCTGCCCACGACGCATACATAATGAGGATGAGTCGGATACCCCAGCTGATGTCCCAGCTCAGGAAAGAGCGTGCCTGGCTTGTTGGTGACAAATGCAAAACAACAGTTGATGGACAGAATGCAGAGCAATATCATACATTCACCCCAGTACAGAGATCTGGGCCTAAATCCATCGTTTTGTTGCACTCCACACCACCCCAGTTCAGACATGGCCATATGCAAATCAGCCTTGACCCTGTGCCTCATGGGAACAGTCCAGCCCGAACTGCCAAGCCATGTCTTTCCTGGACCAAAATCAAGCATCCTAGGACCGGTTTCTGGCTATCAGCCATCTTCAGCCAGGATAGCTTGACTCCAGTGGTGTGGAGAGCATGGGACTCACGTCTGAGCATACCCATCCCACTCGGGGTGACAAATGCAAAACAACAGTTGATGGACAGAATGCAGAGCAATATCATACATTCACCCCAGTACAGAGATCTGGGCCTAAATCCATCGTTTTTTTGCACTCCACACCATCCCAGTTCAGACATGGCCATATGCAAATCAGCCTTGACCCTGTGCCTCATGGGAACAGTCCAGCCCGAACTGCCAAGCCATGTCTTTCCTGGACCGGAATCAAGCATCCTAGGACCGGTTTCTGGCTATCAGCCGTCTTCAGCCAGGATAGCTTGACTCCAGTGGTGTGGAGAGCATGGGACTCACGTCTGAGCATACCCATCCCACTCGGGGTGACAAATGCAAAACAACAGTTGATGGACAGAATGCAGAGCAATATCATACATTCACCCCAGTACAGAGATCTGGGCCTAAATCCATCGTTTTTTGCACTCCACACCACCCCAGTTCAGACATGGCCATATGCAAATCAGCCTGTCCAGCCCGAACTGCCAAGCCATGTCTTTCCTGGACCGGAATCAAGCATCCTAGGACCGGTTTCTGGCTATCAGCCGTCTTTAGCCAGGATAGCTTGACTCCAGTGGTGTGGAGAGCATGGGACTCACGTCTGAGCATACCCATCCCACTCAGGGTGACAAAAGCAAAACAACAGTTGATGCACAGAATGCAGAGCAATATCATACATTCACCCCAGTACAGAGATCTGGGCCTAAATCCATCGTTTTTTTGCACTCCACACCACCCCAGTTCAGACATGGCCATATGCAAATCAGCCTTGACCCTGTGCCTCATGGGAACAGTCCAGCCCGAACTGCCAAGCCATGTCTTTCCTGGACCAGAATCAAGCATCCTAAGACCGGTTACTGGCTTTCAGCCGTCTTCAGCCAGGATAGCTTGACTGCAGTGGTGTGGAGAGCATGAGACTCATGTCTGAGCATACCCATCCCACTCGGGGTGACAAATGCAAAACAACAGTGATGAACACACAACTGAAACTGACACCATGACTCACCAACTCCAGAGGGGCCTCTGTTGCTGTGCTCCCAGGGTTTTGTTGTCTGGGTGTGTCTGTGGGTATCACAATAAAAGAAGATACTACTGGTCTAACAGTGCAATGCCATTTGAGCAAACAAACCGTCTGCGGTGCGTCTGTATGTGTTATGAAAAGAATGAATCCCATCAGCCCACCCAATGGCAGAGCTTCATCATCTGGGATTTATGTAAAGAATGGTCTACACTCTGGCAACTCACCTCATGTGATCGTGTGTTGCCTTGGTCATAAACCACCAGTGATAGATCATGCCATCTAGTGTAGAAGTTGTGGTGAGCTTCAGATTTGCAGTGAAAAACAAATGTGAGAAACAGAAAATGTGATTTAAAATTGACTCCCAGGATATTAGAACATAAGTTTCTTAGAAAGATATCATGGTGTCAAGGGTTAAAAACAAGTGTAAATAGTTTGAAAAAATAACTGTTATCAGTTGGAAAATCGGGTCTACATGTTTCAGCCCTAGTGGGAAATAGTGACCCACTGGCTTTCGTCAGGACCACAGCTACACTACTGCAAAAAACTCTATTCAAAAGATAAGTACAGATATTACTGGATACAATACATCCTACCATTCACGAATATCCGATGTGAAGGGTGTATGTTCTCATTAAAGGATTCTTTCCTGAAAAAATACACAAAACAGATGGTACTAATACGACAAGATTGCGGACATGAAAGAAATCGGTTTCCGGTTTTAAAACTAAGTCAGCTCAGATATGCGCAGAAAACGGGGATGACGGCCCAATTCAATACTATGGTATAGTGTGCGCATGTGCTTGGATCAGTTAGAATACCAAAGCCAATCAAAAGTTAAAGTGAAGGTGCTTTAAACCTGCGGACCTCAATGAAGACGGGGACTAAAAGCATGCGTAAAAGAGAGTGCTTACGTCCTACGGACTTCGAAACAACGGGGGAGAACGCTTGCACTAATTGAAAGCGTGATGCTTAAAGGGTCCGTTTCTTTTGTTGTGCTCTGTGGGTATCCTGGGCGTCTGGATGTTCACAGATGTTGCCGGAGTGGTCGCTGGGGCTGGTGATCGTACTGGTGCGGCATGCTGACCAACATCGGAGGTGCCAGGTTGGTCCACATTGCCCGAGGAGGTGTGAGAGTCATCCCCACTGGAGGTCTCAGTGTCTGACGTAGTGCTGGAGGTGCTGTTGGACTCGTGTCCAGATGCTGACCTCAGTTCAGGAGTGACTGTGGGTAGAAGAGAGACACAATGTTAGATATGTATTTTCACATGTTATGATGTCATACACAGACAAATGTGAAGATGTTGTGGATAATGTAGCGTTTCCTTCAAATTCATACTCATCACAGACACTGGGATAGTTGTTCATTGGACATTTGGATTTTGTAAAGATGTGCTTTAATGTGCATGTCCAGCTCTGTGCATCAATGTGTATGTCTTTTCAACCTTGGCTGTATGGAGATATTGATTGTCAAGTGACTCTGTGCATGGTCCAGGTGTGTTGTTATTTCACACATAATGTCACAATTCTGATGTTTAGCAAGATTGGTGCATCTGTGCTTGCCTTTGTGCATGTTTGTTACTGTCACATTGCTGAGGTGACATACAAACACACTCTCCAGAATCTGTGTCAGCATTTACTAATTTAGCTTGGATAAACGTGTTGAAGTGAACTATCAATGACATCACATGTGTGACATTGAATGCAATTGCAATGTGTTATGACAAATGCATTGTCACATGGCAGTCCATTGAAACACAAGTCACTACATTGACATGCAGTAGGGTATTCGCTAACATGAGTGGTTGAATAATCTGATATTTGTATAATCTGACATTCCCTACTGTTGCACACACTGGACTTGTAATGGTAAATTGTATCAGTTCGTAATCTTGCACAGAGCCTACAGCAAGTTTGTGTGATGTTTTGCGTTGTGATGTTCTGCAATGTAACAACACAGTCGTTGTTATGCCTGTGTTGTTTTAGTAGGGCTTGTAAACGTAAGCAATGTGAGAAGACATATTTGTGTTGATATTTCTCATCACTTTGCACACTTGCATATCTTTCTGTAGTACATTTTGTCGCTGCTTACTTTTGCGCATGATCACTTCATGCTGCCTGACGACCTCGCACGCTCGAGGCTATTTAAGCTGACCAGTCCAGGGTTTCCCCCTGTTAGGTAAGCGCCGTGATTCTGAGGCTGCTGCTGATTACTTTTTTAATGCTGCTGACTAGCGCGAGCACAGCGCTTTTAATCGAATATAAATAAAAAAAAATTTAATTTCTTCAGTGGGTCCCGTTTTTCGCTGGGGTTGTGTTAGGACATACTAGCACTCTAATCGGAAATTACACCGCTGTTGAGCGGGTCTTTAGTCTCTAGTTGCTTCCTTTGGGGCGGGAGCCATCTTGGGGGAGGAAGTGCCGGGTCGGGACGCCATCTTGGTTGACAGCCTAGTTGCTGCCTGACGACCTCGCACGCTCGAGGCTATTTAAGCTGACCAGTCCAGGGTTCCCCCCTGTTAGGTAAGCGCCGTGATTCTGAGGCTGCTGCTGATTACTTTTTTAATGCTGCTGACTAGCGCGAGCACAGCGCTTTTAATCGAATATAAATTAAATTTTTTTAAATTTCTTCAGTGGGTCCCGTTTTTCGCTGGGGTTGTGTTAGGACATACTAGCACTCTAATCGGAAATTACACCGCTGTTGAGCGGGTCTTTAGTCTCTAGTTGCTTCCTTTGGGGCGGGAGCCATCTTGGGGGAGGAAGTGCCGGGTCGGGACGCCATCTTGGTTGACAGCCTAGTTGCTGCCTGACGACCTCGCACGCTCGAGGCTATTTAAGCTGACCAGTCCAGGGTTTCCCCCTGTTAGGTAAGCGCCGTGATTCTGAGGCTGCTGCTGATTACTTTTTTAATGCTGCTGACTAGCGCGAGCACATCGCTTTTAATCGAATATAAATTTAATTTTTTTAAATTTCTTCAGTGGGTCCCGTTTTTCGCTGGGGTTGTGTTAGGACATACTAGCACTCTAATCGGAAATTACACCGCTGTTGAGCGGGTCTTTAGTCTCTAGTTGCTTCCTTTGGGGCGGGAGCCATCTTGGGGGAGGAAGTGCCGGGTCGGGACGCCATCTTGGTTGACAGCCTAGTTGCTGCCTGACGACCTCGCACGCTCGAGGCTATTTAAGCTGACCAGTCCAGGGTTTCCCCCTGTTAGGTAAGCGCCGTGATTCTGAGGCTGCTGCTGATTACTTTTTTAATGCTGCTGACTAGCGCGAGCACAGCGCTTTTAATCGAATATAAATTTAATTTTTTTAAATTTCTTCAGTGGGTCCCGTTTTTCGCTGGGGTTGTGTTAGGACATACTAGCACTCTAATCGGAAATTACACCGCTGTTGAGCGGGTCTTTTGTCTCTAGTTGCTTCCTTTGGGGCGGGAGCCATCTTGGGGGAGGAAGTGCCGGGTCGGGACGCCATCTTGGTTGACAGCCTAGTTGCTGCCTGACGACCTCGCACGCTCGAGGCTATTTAAACCTGCCCTCATGCAAGCGTGCAGCGTATGCGCGCAGCGTGGGCGCGCCGGAAGCTTGCCAGAGGCAAGCCCATCTGTGCCCATCAGTGACCAGACGGGACCCGGGGCCACGACCCCTGGTTCGCGTATTGCCTATACTAGGAGTGAGTTGGAGGCTCTGAATTTCAGTACTACTGCTATTAGTCAAGGATGTGTTGCTATTCTTGTGCGGGAGGGACTTTACATTGCCCCTAGCTCCCATTCAGGGCGGAAGGATAGGGTTAAGGTCCAAAGCTTACGCTATGGGCTCCTTAATACACGCTCTCTGCAACAACATAATCTAGAGGTTTTTACCCTTTTGGAAGAAGGAGAATTAGATCTTTTAGGAATAACCGAAACATGGTTAGAAGATTCCTCTATGCCGGGTCTCGTTGCCTCTCTGCCATCTGATTTTTCGGCACTCTTTTATAATAGAACGGGAGCTAGGAGGGGGGAGGTGTGGCCCTCCTATATGGCTCACGCCTATTGGGCGAAAGGTTTTTGACGGAAAACTTGGCTGGCGCGGAAGTGATGGGTGTCAAGCTGAAATTAGGGACTGACTGCCTGATTATCTTGCTAGTATATCGTCCCCCGTGGACTTCGCCTGAATTCCCCGACTTGTTTATAAGACTGGCCCAGGATATTCGCTCAAGATATGATAAGGTAGTGATAATGGGCGATCTCAATTATCATTGGGAGAAGGTCCCGAAAGACGGTCAGGCATTACAGATCGAGGAGGCGTTAACCTCATTGGATCTGGCCCAACAAGTAAAGGGTCCAACTCATGCCAAGGGACACACCTTGGACCTGGTGTGGACGACAGTTCCTGCTCAGGGTATGGCAACGGCCCAGCCATGTGTATGGTCCGATCATCATTTGGTGAGAGGCAAGTTATTAGTGGACAGACAAAGAACAACAACTATAGGAGGGTGGAAGGCAGTTAGGAAGTGGAATAAAATTGATGGAAGCAAAATGGTACATCTACTTCGTACCAACCCCCTTCCTAATAACCGGCTAGACAATCCAGAGCTCCTTTGTGGGGAACTCATGGATAAACTCATGAAGGCTACGGACAGAGTAGCACCAATTTGTAGGGTGAACCTAGTGGATAGAAGACGAGGGGCCCCATGGTACAATGAAGCACTTAGAGCAAAGAAACGTGGGTTACGTAAATTGGAAAGAGTATGGCGCAAGGATTACAGTCCTGACTCTCGGAGCAGATATATACTGGCTCTTGCTAGCTATAAGCAAGCGATTATAGCTAGGAAGTCCGAGTTTTATGACGAGAGGATTACCACTGCTACGAACCCTCAGAAAGAAGTCTTCCGAGTCCTTACGGAGCTCAGGAAAAACAAAGAACAGTCTCCGGATTTTAGTCAGGAAGATTGTCAAAAATTTCAGGACTTTTTTACCAACAAAATTGTCGACCTGGTCACTGAAATTATGGCGACTTCGCAAATTGACTGCCCATCGGTGGCCATTCCTGCTAGAACGCCAGTTACAACTTTACTTTCCACCTTACCCTCGATTACAAAGGAGAGGTTACTTTCCCTCATGGGGCGGGTCAAGTCGGGCTCCAGGTTGGACCCATGTCCACCTGAAGTGTTTAAACTTGCACTCCTTGGCATAGAGGAAGATGTGCTGAGTCTTTTAAATCTTTCCCTACAGGTTGGACAAGTGCCCTCCTCTTTTAAAGAAGCTCGGCTGATCCCCCTGTTAAAAAAAACGGGGGCGGACGCGAAATGTCTGAAAAATTTCAGACCAATTTCCCAGTTACCGTTCCTGGCGAAAGTACTGGAGCAGCACGTTCTCACCTCTCTGTCGGAACACCTGGAAAGCAATATGCTGCTAGAGCCGAATCAAGCAGGTTTCCGTGCTAACCATAGCACGGAGCTGGTTATGCTGTCAATCGTAGATGAGCTTAGGAACAGAGCAGACAAGAAAATCCCGGGGCCCTGGTGCTGCTGGACCTCTCCGCGGCATTTGATACCGTGTGTCATGAACAACTATTGTCGCGGATGAGGGAATTCGGCATTCAGGGCACAGCACATGCATGGTTCACATCCTTTCTCCAAGGGAGGATGCAGAGAGTGCAATTAGGTGACATGCTTTCTACCGCAACCTCGATCACTTGCGGAGTTCCGCAAGGGCCTGCTCTGTCACCCCTATTGTTCAATATATACCTGCAGCCTTTGATTCTAATGCTTAATCAAATGGACTGTCAGGTATATAACTACGCGGATGACACCCAGATTATCATCCAATTGGATGATAGCCAGGATGCTTTTGCTAGATTGCAAAACATTCTGAGAAGTACAGCTAACTGGATGTCCGGGAACTCCCTAAAAATCAATCCGGACAAGACCGAGGTGTTGCCAATTACCATCGCTGGCAACCCTTGGAGTGATCGTTTCTGGCCTGGGGAGCTGGGCATGCCTCCGGAACCGGCGGCAGTGGTAAAGAGCCTGGGCATCCAGGTGGACAGTAAGCTGTCCATGAAAAAGCAAGTTACAGCTGTGGTGGGCAGTTGTGTCGGCCTCCTCCGACAGCTTAGGAAAGTTTCCACGCTGCTTTCTTTTTCTACTTTGAGGAGTGCGGTTTCTGCGAGGATTCTAGCCAGGTTGGACTATGGCAACTCGTTGTACATAGGACTACCACAAAAACTTTTAAATAGAATGCAGACTGTCATGAATGACGCCGCCAGACTCATTTTTAAAAAGCTGAGGAACACCCACGCATCCCCTCTCTTGCGGGAATTACACTGGTTGCCAGTTAAACAGAGGCTAATGTTTAAGGGTCTCTGCATTGTTCACAAGGCCCTTTATGGCAGGGCACCTACCTATCTGAAATCACGCTTGACCCTCTACAAACCAGGGAGGGTGCTCAGATCTGCTGAATCCATTTTTCTTGTTCAGCCACGCTGTAGATTGACCACAGTGGATTGGCGTGCTTTTTCATACATACTGCCAGCTATGTGGAACGAATTGCCACTGGAACTTCGGAATGAGACTAATTTAATGTCCTTCCGTAAGAAATTAAAAACTGTGCTTTTCCAGCAAGCGTGGGGTGGCCTTTAAATTGCAACCAGATGTATCCTATGTATTGCCTAGCGGACCCTGACAAAGCGCTTAGAGACCTCTGGGTTATAGTGCGCTATATAAATCAAATAAATAAATAAATAAATAAATAAATGTACAATCTACTTGTTCTCCATGGACAGAGGAGCTTCACAAGGATGATCAGATGCCTTTTCATGGTCAGGGATGTGAGGTGCAGTGTGTTTAGTTGTACCCCTCTTCCCAATGGTAAACAGACCATCTTACTCAGCATTGACAGAGGATCAATGACAGTGAGGGTAGTGTAGTTAAAGGATACTGACACCGCTGACTGATGTTAAAGTACAATGCAAAACACAACAATGCCTTGTGCACATGACACAACGCAAGAGAGTCAGCCATCTTACATTGCACCTCACATCTACTGTCAGCTGGGCATTGTCCCTGATGTGTGTTTTTAGTGTGTATGGTTTGTGTTATGTGATGTGACTGCTAATTAGACTGACTGTGTCCTGTCCTCCACGCACATATGTAGCATGCACAGTGAGGGCACATGTGACTAATCTTTACCTGTCAGTGTGTGGAATGTACAGTTTAGGTTATGGTCTGTAATTGTGTGAGTAGGCCAAGAATTGGCTGTCAGTTTTTCCCAATTCGTACATGATACCCCTGTGTAGCCATCTCGACAGGGCATTTGCATTCACTCTCAGGGACAGCATAGTGACAGGTGTGTTATTGTGGGAGTGGGGTGTGTGTGTGTGACAAGTAGGTGCTGGTGGCAGTAGTCATAGCTTCCACTCTTCCTCCCACCCAGACCAAATTGGCCAGCATGTACCATGGGTCCATGACAGTGAGTACAAAGTTACATTCAAGATGTCTGACAGTGGTGCCTGTAGTCATGCTGGACATGACTGCCAACAGGCCTAATGTTCCCCACACCAAAAGCCAGTTTTAGCCATCTTGACAGGGCATTTGCATTCACTCTCAGGGACAGCACAGTGACAGGAGTGTTATTGTGGGAGTGGGTTGTGTGTGTGTGTGACAAGTGGGTGCTGATGGCTGTAGTCGTAGCTTCCACTCCTCCTCCCACCCAGACCAAATAGGCCAGCTTGTACCATGGTTCCATGACAGTGAGTACAAAGTTACATTCAAGATGTCTGGCTGTGATGTCTGTGGCTGTGTATTTGAGGTCATTTTAGACTATTTGGACATGTAATCACCAGGTTCCGGTATTTCAGCTAATCCAGTTATGGCCTCTGGTGGGTGGAGGTTCTGCACCTTCACCTCCCAGGTGGTGAAACGCACCGGTCTATGAGGGCCACCACCAGTCCTGTTGCTCAGGGCATGTTCTCTGGCAATCAGCTTCTTAACCCTTCTACATACATCATAGTACCGGTTCCGGATATCCTCCTTTGTGTGCAAGGTATGTGAATGGGCATTCAACTTGTTGACAATCCTCTCCTACATCTTGGTTCTCTGTGACTGGGAGGTCTGTTGGGCCAAGGCGCCAAATAACTCTGGCTCAACTCGCATGATTTCTTCTATCATGACTTCCAACTCAGCAGCTAAGAACTTTGGATTCTTCTTTGGGGGCATGGTGATGGGTGGTGGTGGGGATGTATGTGTGTGTGAAGGTGAGGGTGAGTGAGTGTGAGTGGTGGTATGTTTCAGTGGTGCTAGTTGTCTTGAGGTTGTGTGGTGGATGAGCTGTGTGTGCTTTTAGTGGGTAGATGTGTTGTCTGTGTAGTAGTGTGGTCTGCTTGCATGTCTGTCGAAGTAGCAAATGGTGTTGGGAAGTTTTTGCTCCCTTTATGTAGGTTGAGTTGTGGGTGTGGCTCAATATTTAAATGTAGTCTTTTTTGTAGATGACAATGCATTTTTTGGTAGTCTTTTTTCTGTTTCTATTGTATTTTTTTCTGGATTATGTAAGTTGTTTTGACGGCCTATGTGGCATCGTTCGTGTCCGAGTCTGTCGTATGAATTGAGTCGTTCGCTTACGTGTCTGTCGCGACGTGTATGTGCTTGGCTGTGTCGAATCGTTCGCATACGTGTCTATTGTGTTGTGTTGATGCTGGACTATGTGGCATCGTTCGCGACCGAGTCTGTCGTGTCATGTTAATGGACTTGTTCGCGTACCTGTCTGTCGCGTCATGTATGTGCTTGGCTGTGTCGAATCGTTCGAGTACGTGTCTATTGGGTTGTGTTGATGCTGGACTATGTGGCATCATTCACGTCCGACTCTGTCGTGTCGTGTTAATGCTTGGCTACAGTGAGTCGTTCGCGTACATGTCTGTTGTGTCGGGTTGACGCTTGGCTATCTCAAATCTTGCACATACGAGTCTATCGCGTCAGGCTCCTTTCCTTCCGAATCGACAGTAAAAAAAAAACTGCGGCAGAGTCGGTTGTAAATTTCAAGCATTGCATCGTACTCCATTTGGAAGGCTTGTGTACGGTTTGGTCGGAAAATATGACGGGTCCGTGTCAGGAAAAACCTTTTCCAGCCGGAATCGGAATAGACCCTTTAGTGGGTGAGGGCAGTCTTCAACAAACCTGTTGGTTTGCTCTCAGACTCGGATTGAGAGAGAGAGAGTATAGTTACTTTTTCCTGTTCTCTTGACTTTATTATCTTATTCTCTCTCTTTGATTATCGTTCTCTCCCTTATGTGGTAATGACACTATTACAGGGGGGGGTACATTTGATATTACCAGTTTGCTGTGTCACCACAGAAATGGCTGTAGCTTCTTCTTTTTGTGAGTTTAGTGATTGAGAAGGAGAGCTAGGGGAAGCTCTATCTCCTGTCTCTTTTTTGTGTAAACATAACTAGAACAGCCGCGGGGCCGCATACATGTATTGGCCATTACCCATCTTTAGGGGAACCCAGATAGCCTATGAGGAATTACGTTCAGTACTATTAGAGGATGGAGAAGATGCTGCAGCACCCATTTTAGCAGGACCCACCTTGTTAGGGAAGTTTTCGATTACACAGGCACTGACACAGGTGGAAGGGTGGGACACTCTCACAGAACTTATGAAATCACAGGTCAAAACAATCTTACACGGAGTACCTCAGGGCTACTTCAGCACCACGGGGTTTACTGGTAGTGAATGAACCACAGATCTTCCTGGAGGATGCCACCTTTAGGAAGGATTGGTCATTGATCCCTTGAACATGTACCGGGGACCTGTTGATTTTAATCATCAATACTGCTAAAAGAATCTCAGATGCTCTCCTGGTACAAATCCAAATTAGCAAGAATAACCTAAAAAACAAGATATAACTCACAGTTTTCTAGAAAAAACAGGATGAACCAACAGAGAGGTTAACGAGGAACAAAGATTATTTGGCCCGATCAGAAATCAATAAGTTACAGAAGGACTTAAAGAGGTTCTCACAGGGACGAGTATATCCATATGTGAGTGACGATTACGCCAAACAGAAAGAAACCCAGTATACCAAGAGAAACACTCCTAGTAGAAGGGACACTGACAGCTCGAGCTCAAGGAATGAGAGCAGCGACAATGATTAATGAACGAGGTCTAGTGGGAGAGGTTTCTACAGGGGGAGCACAACCCTTCAATCAAAACCCACAAGGGGGAGATTTTGGATGGCCCCGAATGTAAACTCGAATGTGCCCCGAATGTACCATGTTGTCATTTGAATTCTACCCAAATTAATGTCTGCCTTGTTTTTTTAGGGAAAGGCAGGGGGTGAGGAAGAGGCAGACAGAAAGGACAGAGGGTGCAATGGAGAAACCTCAATCAGATGGTGTCCCAGAACATGTCCTGGGAAACACAACCAGGGAGCAGCAAGGACTAAGCCTGATAATGAACCTGACAGACATAACCCTTACAGAAGACCAAGAAGACCAAGAGAGAGTGCTTAACAAGGGAGGAGGTGGTCAATAAATGGTGGATCGGTCATAAAGAAGCCATCTTCTTCTGCAAACAGAAATCAAAGATTCAATTTTTCTATACATTACCGAAAGTGCACAAATTCACCAGGCCACAACCAGGGCATCCCATCATATTTGGGATTGACTCAGTATTGGAACCTTTGTCACAATTTTGTGACTTCTCTCTATGACCAATAGTTCAACGGATGCCAGCCTATCTCAAAGACGTGAGAGAAGTGTTGAACATTATCAACAACATAGGGGCCTATTCCGATGTTGGACGGACTCAGGTCCGTCCGACATCGGTCAGGAGCAGTAACCCACCGACCTGCTGTCCTGGGTTATGGCCCTGCTAATACGATGCGACCGAACAGGGTTCGGTCTCACTCGTATACTTCACAATACAGGCATGCATTCCGAGCGGAATGCATGTCTGCATTGAGAAAAGCAGAGGTGCAGTACATCCCTGCACCCTGTGGCCGGCAATCCAAGGTGCCTGCCACCGGGTGCAGGGATCCACAGAGGGTCACCATAGGTGCCCCCAGACGGCCATTCGGCAGCCTTGCACCCATGGGGGCCCTGCTGGGGGCCCCCAAAGACAGTTTCCGACTGCTTTTTCGTGCCGGACAGACCGGCACGAAAAGGCAGTGATAAACTGACATTGTGCTTCCTCGGTCGTAATGAGGCGACCAGGGAAGTACTGAAGGATTTCCAGAAGTCAGACGGGCTCTCCGAGCCCATCGTAGGCCATCCGGAAATCCGAGTAGGACTCCATTCCAACCGAGCCCATCGTAATGGCTCGGTCGGAATGGAATCCGGCCGGCACTACCGATTCGGTCGGAAGGGCTCCAAACATGGTTCTGAGCCCTTTCGACCTGAATCGGAATCGGCCCCTTAGACTTTGATCCGAACTGAGAAATACTGATCGGACTTGATATTGAGTCATTATGCACCAATATCCCCCAACTTGAAACTCTAAGGGCTATTGAAAACATTCTGTTCGCGGAAGAGTGGGAGTACCGAACTCCAAGATCACTTATCCTTAGCCTAGCTTAACTGGCACTGACTAGGAACGTCTTTCAATACAATGACACAATATACTTGTAAAGCCATGGTACTTCCATGGTAGGTTCATATGCTCCCGTTTAGCCTTTCTCTATGTGTCACATTTTGAGACTGAGAATGTTTACTCAGTCAACAACTCATTCCTAGACCACATTACAGTCTGGAAATGATACATCGAGGACATCCTGCATATCTGGAGAGGAGACAGAACCACAGCAGAGAGGTTATTGACCTGTCTGAACAACAGGAATCCTTTTCTGTTCTTTACCTCAACACTGACTGGATCACTGACAGAATATCGAAGTAAAAAATATCAAAGACAAAAATATTGATGTCAAAATATCGGTAGTCAAAATATCGACATGCTATATTTAAAATGTAAATAACAAAAATATCATATAAAAATATAGAAGTAAAAAATATCGATTTCCAAAATAACGTTTTTTTAATATATTAAAAAAGTTAAAACAATTATATTATAAAATTAACTAAAAATAAATAACTTAGATCTAATATACATTTAAAAACATATAATAAGCACATTTAATGTAAAACAATGTTAACATACACATATCAAATTTAATATATAAATGTATATTTACTTTAAAATAATTAATAAACTAATAACTCATTTATTTTCAAATATTATAAATATATAACAATTAACTATAGAAAATATATATATACATACACCTACAACATAAAATATCATATTAAAAACATCATATTATAAAACAAAATACTACAATATTGCTACATTTTTAAACTTACGTTCTGCACTCCATTGAGTGCAACAGTAGGAAAATTATTGAATTGCATAGGGTTAAAAATTGACTATTCCCGCTGCAATTACTGCAACAGTAGCAAAAGTGTTGGATAGCATAAGGGTAAAAATGACTTTTCCCACTCCAGTGAGTGCAACAGTAGGGAAAGTGTTGGATAGCAAAGGGTAAAAATTACTACTCCCACTCTAAAGAGTGCAACAGTAGGGAAAGTGGTGGATAGCGTAGGTGTAAAAATTATTATTCCCACTCTGGTGGTCGCAACAGTAGTGAAAGTATTGGATAGCGTGGGGGTAAAAATTACTATTCCCACTCCAAAGAATGCAACAGTAGGGAAAGTGTTGGATAGCTTGGGGGTAAAAATTACTATTCCCACTCCAGTGAGTGCAACAGTAGGGAAAGAGTTGGATAGCATAGGGGTAAAAATTAATATTCCCACTCCAGTGAGTGCAACAGTAGGGAAAGTGTTGGATAGCGAAGGGTAACACATTACTATTCCCACTCCAGTGATTGCTGCAGTAGGGAAAGTGTTGGCTAGCGAAGGGTACAAATTACTATTCTTACTCAAGGGTGCAACAGTAGGGAAAGTTTTGGATAGCGGGGGGTAAAAACTAGTATTCCCACTCCAGTGAGTGCAACAGTAGGGAAAGTATTGGATGGCGTAGGGGTAAAAATTACTATTCCCACTCCAGTGAGTGCAACAGTAGGGAAAGTGTTGGATAGCGAAGGATAACACATTACTATTCCAGTGTTGGCTAGCGAAGGGTACAAATTACTATTCCTAGTCAAGGGTGCAACAGTAGGAAAAGTGTTGGATAGCATAAGGGTAAAAATTACTATTCCCACTCCAGAGAATACAACAGTAGGGAAAGTGTTGGATAGCAGAGGGTTCAAATTAATATTTCCCAAAAATTAAAATTAACATAAAAAAGAAACAAAATACCAACTACAATACAAAAATGATTAATAACACAAAAATAAAAAACATATAAAAATATAAACCATTACAAAAGCTTGAAAAATATTTTGATGTAAAAAAGTACTAAAAATGAACTACCAACATTAATATATAAAAGTTTTAAAAAACATTTTACAAACAAATAAATAAATATATCATAAATATATTATAATAAAAAAATTATTAAGGATTTTGTAATTAATTACTTCACACCAGATTCCCCTAGAAATGCACAAACAACTCCTACATAATTGACACAATTAACATAGTTACTAATTAATTAATTATAATTAACAAACAATTATTAATTAATTAATAATAAATGAATTACCATAAACACTATAAATTGAAAATATGAAATAAATAGTAATAAATCAAAATTATTAATTATTTTATTCAATTAAAATACTTCCCAAACTATTCCCCTATAAACCCACAACTCGCTCCAAAAAAAATAACACAACATAATTATCAATTGATTAATTATTACATTTTGATAACCATTTAATAATTAAATAAGAAAAAATAATTATAAACACTAGTAAATAAAAAGTATTAATTACCTTATTCAATTTTAATTTACTTCCTATCCTATTCCCCTATAAACCCACAACCCGCTCCTAGAACAATAACACAATAACATAATTATCAATTAATTAACTAATTATTTTATAACCATTTAATACTTAATTATTTAAAAATTATGAATAAATACTAATAAATAAAAATTATTAATTACTTTATTATAATTAAGTTACTTCCCACCCTATTCCCCTGTAAACCCACAACTTGGTCATTAAAAAAAATAACACAATTAACATAATTATCAATTAATTAATTTTGATAACCAATTAATAATTAATTATTAACAAATTAATAATAAATAATAAACATTTTAAAATATGAATTATTTTATTATAATTACATTACTTCCCACCCTATTCCCCTATAAACCCACAACCCGCTCCTAAAAAAATAACACAATTAATTAATGAATGAAAAATATTCCCCAATTAATAATTCATTAACAAAATAATTTACTGAAAAAACAAACAAATAAAAATGAGTTAAGTACTTTATTATAATTAAATTACTTCCCACCCTATTCCCCTATAAACCCACAACCCGCTGCAGTAAAATACGCACACTTTTACTGACATTAAATTAATCACTTCTAAAAATGACACACAAATTTAAAAATACAGCTATACTTATACAAAAAAAATGAGATCATATACTTTTAACGTTCATGCAAAGAGACAGAACATTAATATAATTCGGCATTTTTAACAATGATATTTTGAAAAACAAAATTACTAGCTTCGATACTACAGAAAATGATATTTCTCACCTTCATATCGATGTTCTAGTCAACGATATTCTAGCAGTCGATATTATGCCACTTCGACATTCACAACTCGATATTCTGGCACTTCGATATTCAGGACTCGATATTCTGTCTGTGCAAAGACCCTGACTACTGAATCTCTTCCCTTCCTGGATCTCACGATTTAAGTAAGGAATGGGAAATTGGTCAGTGAAATGTACCATAAAGCGACCAACAGGAATAACTTGCTGGCATTTCAGGCTTTCACCCGAAATCCCTCAGGGAGAATTTTCGCTACGGTAAATTCCTGCGGTGGAGGAGAAACTGTTCGGAGTTGGGTGCCTTTGAAAAAGAGGCAAAAATACTTGGACAAAAACTATGAGACAGATATTACCCAGACCATTTGGTGAAAGGAGCCTGGAAAAGGGCAAGGAATAACCACAGGGACGCGCTGTTGGAAACACACACATGAGAGAAGGTGGACGAATATGTGTCCTCATGTTACGTAACAAGTGCTATGTAAAGCGCTCTGATATCTGATTCGGGTCAAGTTTGCGCTATATAAAACTCTGCAAAAAAAAAAGTATACGTGTCACCACATTTAAATACGGTATCCAATCACATCAAGGAAATAATCACTAAAAACTGGCATACCCTGAACTCTAATGAGTTAGATTTGGAGTGCCCCCTTTTTTCTTTCAAAAAAAGCACCAGCATTAGTAATATTCTGGTCCACACATGACCTCCTGGTAATGGACCGAGAGAAAGACCCAACCTTACAAGTTTAAGCCATACCACCAATAACGGGACACTACATATGCGGTGGCTGCAAAGCATGGGTTGAAGTAGGTCTACCCACTCCATGGGAACAACAAAATCATACCACATGTAATTTGAGTAATGTGATCTACCTCATAAAGTGCCTGTGCAGTCTTTTATATGTAGGGATGACGACCAGGCGAGTCAAAATCAGGATCCTGGAGCATATGAGCAATATTAGATGTGGTAGGCTGAAAATAAAATGTCCAACTCACTTAAATGACATGCAAGACTCTGAGAATGACCTGCAATGGACTGTGGTAGACAAACCCTACACCTCCCCTACTTGTAGGGATGTGGCCCAACACTTATTCCAACAGGAACAAAGATGGGTCAATAGGTTGAAATGTAGTGATCAGGGACTGGCTGATGTCATTCTGTGGCACCACCTGAACGCCAACAGATAAGGGGTAGGAATGGGATAAGAGCGGGACTAGGTCAGTCTCACTGTTCAGTTGTCTGAGAGGGACATTTCCCCTCCATTAAGAGACGATGGAGATTTGGGGAGGAATTTATCCAGATGGGAGGGGACTTTTTTGGACGGGTTAGTGATTGGGCGGGTTAGTGATTGCCTTTGAGCACATTCCATAGTTTGTAGAGGGACTCTCACCAGTGTATATTAACCTCCCATCAAACACTAAAGCTTACCTGCACAAGCAGTCCCACCTAATATGTACACTCACCCCGGCTTAATACCACAGTCTTGCCACCAATTTTAGCTACCTTTCCATTATGGCTGCTAGATGCAGCTCCTTGAGACAGGAGTAAGCCATGGGCACAGAGCTCATGGAGTGCCTTACTAGACCGCATATTGGTGCATAACTAGGCCTAATTGACATATGCCTGGAGCCCTGTGGACATGAGCCATTTGCTCTGGAGAAGACAACTTAATACACGGCTACTAGTGCCACTGATTCGCGCCCATTCTAAGATGGCCTCAACACCCTGCAAACGTGTGACACAAGCAGAGCAGGCCCTGTCTCTTTAGAAGGAGACTTAGGGCCTCATCTATGAAAAGTGACGCATCACTGCGTGAAAGCAGCGATGTGTCCCTTCTCAGTGCGCCCTCCTTGCGACATGCTGGATGCGTCATATTTACAGTATGTTGCAAGGAGTTACAGATACGTCAGTATTTCTGACGTATCTGTAGGTGCAAAAATGACGCACTGCTGGAGTATGTCACAAAAGTGACGGAAACTCAGCACTGCGTCCTTTCACATGGGGTAAGCCTCATGTGAAAGGGCCTGCATCAGTCTTACGCCTGATGTGAGGCAGGCGTAAGATATTGACGTAATGGCGTCCTGGAAGTAACGCAGTGATACCTCATAGATTTCACTGCATCACTTCTACCAGGCGTGGGAATGCCCCCCCCCTACATACCTTATACCTGATGCAGGTATAATGTAGTGCAGGGGTTTACAAAGTGACGCATCTTAGATGCGCCACTTTGTAAATATAACGGAACAGAGGGCATGTTTTACGCTGCAGTTGCGTCACAAAAAGTGACGCAACGGCAGCGCAAAACTGACGCATGGCCTCATAAATAAGGCCCTTACAATTTTGCAATATGAGGTTGAATATAAATTAAAATATGCCCGTGGCTCTCGGTTCGGAGACATTCATTATGAGGAAGATCACATAAGCACCTAGATTAGTCCCATTGATTAACATCCATTCGCAGCGTCGGTTTGATATGAGTAGAACAGCGTCCAAGTGACTGGTGCACAGGACTCATCGAATGAGTGTCACATGATCCTGGGGAAACTGGAATAGACGGAGTCATTAGGGTATAAAGTGGGACCTCCCCTAGTCCTCCGAATTGTTGGCGGGCTGTGAGTGATCCACAGGCTATGCCGGACCTTTGAAGAAGTTAGTGAATCTGGGAGCGGTAACGCTAGCGCGAGACAGACACACCAGCGGAGTTTCTAGCAAAATGAGGGTAACATGTTGAGGAGACAAGTCACTGAATGTTGTTATCACCCCTGAAATCCAATGGCCCGATGATACATCAGTCCACATCACGACAGATTTTAGCATAGCAGGAGTATGTTCAGCACACAAAATGGCAGCATTTGGACACAGGACCGGTGTCCACTAATGGGCAAAAGTACATAGGCTGCTTATGTGATGGGGTGCCTATGCGCATTAGACATGATGAACCCTGAAAGAAAGCCGTTAGAGCCATACGAAGTTGTCAGGGAGGAGTACTAAGAACAAAATAACATGAATATGGTTCTCTATTATGAACTCTACCTACTGAGTTTGATTACATGTTGGTGTCCCACTCCAGCCACGATTGGGAGAATATCTAATACAACTCGGGTAAGTTCTCATGCTTGTTTATGTATATTTGTAAATTCAAACGTTTTTATTAAGTTCACTGTGTGGGTGTTTTTAAGGAAGATGTCACGTTTTGCTGGGTGCATATATAAGGATGGAATGTGTTAGTAATTAACCTGTGGCTACATGAGGGCTCACAACACTAGGGGGCCGATTCTGATCCTGGATTTTTATTTTCCATACAAATAGGATTTGTATTTTTTTCCATACAAATTGTACAAGTCCATTCCAACCCGTGTAGTACGATTCGTACGGGAAAAATACAAACAGATCGGCCCGATCCTTACAAATCGGATCGGGAAAAGCTGTACGACACGGACTTGTAAAAAAGACCATACAATTTGTAAAAAGGCTGTCCAACCCGTCAAGTACGATTCGTACCGGGTTGTCAGCATACAATTTGTATGGAAAATGGCCTGTATACGGGAAATGACTCGTACCGGGCAACGAAGCGAACCCCTATACGCCTCGTACCCTGGTATGACTCGTTCAGGGGGTACGACTCATACCAGAGTACGGGTTGTATAGGGGTACGAGGCGTACAGGGATCCCCCACATGCGAGGCGTGTGTATGGTGCGTACCCCAACATCGCGCATGTACGCACCGTACATATGTGATTTCGGGGTACAGTGCATACACATGCGATTTCGGGGTACGGTGCGTACATACGCGATTTTGGGGTGCGGTGCTTGTACGGTGCGTACATGACCAGTACTCCTTCATCGCGTATGTACGCACCGTACCCCACTTTCCGTGTCATCCATACGCACCGTACATACGCACTGTACCCCTGTATTCATGGGGTGTACGACGCGTACATGGGGGGTATGTCTTGTACTGTTTTCGGGGCGTACAAGGTTTTTCCGGCACTTTTTGGCTCTTGTAAAAAAAGAGCCGTATGGAGCGCCGTTTGTACGAATGGTACTTGCCGGGTTGTAAACTGCTGCCGGGAATACATGGGAACGTCGCGTACAGAGCAATCCGAATCGGAATCGCTTGTATATACGAGTTGTATGGTCTTTTTTACAATTTGTATGGAGCGCGTCTATTTGTACGGATCATACTTCCTAGGTTGTAGGGTCCTCCTTACAGGTACGAGTTGTATGGGGAAAAAGCTCCCTACCACGATTTGTACAGCGTTTTCCAGGATCGGAATCGGCCCCATAGTGATGTAAATAAGAGAGATGGTTGAGTAGGAGATACAGTGGATTGATACTTATGCAATTTGATGTTGTGTCTTTTATTCAACTAGGATGTAAAGACAAGTGTGTTTACTACAATTTGAAACCAAGTAAGGTGCAACTATTGTTTACTTTTGAATGAATGCTGACTAGAACGTAAAAAGTAGATACAAGTAGCACGTCTAGAGGGATTAGAACCCTGAAAAAGACCATAGACCCAGTAGGGCTAAACTAATGACTGAAACATGTCGGTTAGAGCAGAAGGGGTGTTGGAGTTGTTACCTCTTCTACACACCCTTCAACCAATTTTAATCCTGTCAAGTAGGACCTAGAGAAAAATGGATACAATGGTCTTCACTTAGACAGTTTTAATACACTTCTTTTTCTCTGTATTTTTGGGATTCCTCATTAAGGAGGACTGTCTCCTTTCTATTCTCTCTTTCTCTTTTTTCTCTAAATAATCAGCGCTCCACCCTGAGTATTGGTCTGCACCAGGATGTGTAGTGGCTCAGTGATGAAGCAAGCCACTACTTATTGGGTGAGGGCAGTCTTCAGCAAACCTGTTGGTTTGCTCCCAGACTCTGATTGAGAGAGAGAGTATAGTTACTTTTTTCTGTTCTCTTGACTATTATTTTTTTCTCTCTCTTTGATTCTCATTCTCTCCCTTATGTGATAATGCCACTATTACAGGAGGGTACGTTCGATATTACCAGTTGGATGTGTCACAACAGAACTGTCTGTAGCTTCTTCTTTTTGTGAGTTTAGCAAAGCTAAAAAGACAATGGTATGTCCTAATCACAAATGTAGTTTTTTTTCAGGTCTTGGGTCCCACTGTTGGAGTGGTGGCGACCTGCAAAGGAGTGGAAATTGCCTTGGCCATGGCGACATTCCTAAAACAGATGGGTGCCACGATCTGCATCAATGGGACCAACAACTTCAATGGCATGACACTATACTACCAAGACCTCTGCATTAAAGGTCCTGCTTATAGGGTGGAGCTTACTCACATCACTGATTCTGGGGCGGTGGATGTGCATGATATTTTTGTGGATCCCAGGGCACCAGAGCATCAGGACAGTCAGCTCCCCTTGGAGAGAGCCTTGGGTCCCATACTCTTCATCGTGGCTGGTGACGACAGAAACTACAACAGCAAACTGTACGCAGATGAGGCGCTGGTGCGGATGAAGGAGAACAGGAAGACGAATGGTCACCTCCTGTTCTACCCAGGTGCTGGACACCTTATTGAGCCTCCAGGTTCCCCCCTTTGCAGAATTTCCCACTTATCCAATTTTCCCAAGCCGGTGGTGTGGGAAGGGGAGTTGGAAGCCCATAACAGGGCACAGGAACATTCCAGGAAGGAGATATAACGCTTTCTCCATCACCACTTAGGACGCCCAATTTATAGCAAACTGTGAAAGCCTGTATATCTTTGAAGAGAAATAAAAAATAAAAATTTGTAAGAGCATGATCTATTTCCTGGATCTTATAAAACACACAAAACCCAACAAAACAATATATTTTTTTCTTTACCCCTGAAAACAATTTCAGACGTGCGGTATGAATTTTACTTCTATAACTGAGGGATGCATAAATGCACTAAGTATGGAAATTAATGAAACATGTTTGTGTCACTGTATCTGGACATGCACATGTGCAAAAGTCCAAGTTACACACTTGTGCAACAAAATGGGGTTAGATGTGGTTACGGCTTGGCCAATTGTGATGCATTTCTTGTCCACTAAAGGATGTACAGCAGTTAGATGCCTATACATACCGCTTCTAGTTGCACTAATCCAATCTTAGTTAAAGTATTAAGTGGAAGTCCCCAGGGGTGACTTCTTGCTTCAGTGTATTCAATTGCGCCAGGACGATTCTTCACTGTTGTCGAGCACAAGCACATCTGCAGGTGAGTGTTAAACACCTTCCAAAGGCCTTAGACTAAGTTATCTGAAATGTGGGTGCATCACTGAATTGCCAGAGGGCACCATCCACTTGCAGATCCAGCAGGAAGCTTTTTTGTGCAACCTTGAGCAAAAGTCCTCTCTGGATGTCATGCTTGAGTATGATGACAGAAGATAGTCATAGGATAGCCATATGCATATTTTCACATCCATACATTATACAAATATGTTTGTCCTCCATAAGAAATGTGTGTTGTTTTGATTCCTTCTTTAAAAAATATAGGTCAACTGAGCAGTTTCTCTTGGTATCTTGCGACTGAATGACTAAATGCAGATAAGGATCTTCTTTTTATGTCAAATATTATCCCCATTAGCCCCCATCCACATCAATCAATCAATCAAGCAATACTAGTATAGCGCAGCTTTTCACCCGTGAGGGTATCCAGGTTCTGGGATGTGGGTCTCAGTCAATGAGCCAGGGCCTTGAATCTCTTCCTGAAATCTGTTAACAAGGATGATTTTCGAAGGTGGATTGTAATGGCATTCCAGAATTTGGTAGCAAGGTGGGAGAAGGATTGTCCTCTGGTGCGGCAGATGCATGGTGTCTTTGCGACGGTTAGGTGAAGCGGAGTGGAGGTTTATGGTTGGTTGGTGGAACTTTAGTTGGTGGTTCATGTATGCCGGTCATTGGTCATGGAGGGCTTTGTAGACATGGGTCAAAAGCTTGAATTGGCATCTTTTCTGGATGGGGAGCCAGTGAAGGTCTCTCAGGTGCTGCGTGATGTGAATCCTTTTTGTCAGGTTGAGGATCCATCTGGAGTATTCTCATGAGCCACATGCCAAGGAGAAGTATGGCTAGCAACCACCTTGCCGATGTATTTTACTTATTTCCCTTCCCCCTGATTGAAACACCAGCCATATGCTGATGTATGCGCACAAATGTGGCAGGACATCAACGTATCCATCAGTACCACCCCAACCCTGCTCTAATGTATGAAAGATCTACTTCCACCTACAGAGCCCGCTGCTTCTCCCATCACTCGTTGGCTGAATCTTGGCTTTTGACCCTGTGCAGAACTCCACTGCCTTTTGGCTCAGTTTCCGCTGAATACCTGACACAAACAAACACACATATGTAAATACCAACCAGACTCATTTCACTCACACCTCATTCAGTAAAGCCGTCAAGATTTTCCTCAACCCCAAAGCAGAAAGCAAAGTAGATGCATCCTTCTCTTGAGTGAGGTGTGCTTCATGATGTAACTGATGGCTCATAGGCTACAACGTTCTATTGAGCGTCCATGACGTAAGCAAGTGAGTGACATCACAGGCGATGCGTGTTAGTGTGAGACGAGCATCAATAATCCAAAAAACATCCCTTCATATCTTAATTTATTATTTACGATAATTCATGTAGCAATCTTACTGGTCCCTTAGCGGAATCCTGAGCCACATTCTATGAAACGGGCCTGGCCTTAGGAATCGTCTTAAACCCAATTGGTAAGAAACTGTTGAAGTTAAAAAGCATTGCTGGTAATCCGGGTTAAAAGCAATCGAACCATATGACCAGAGGGTAGGACAACCATTTCACAGCCATCTGTGCACTGCGTGAAGCATAACCACCACAGACACTGAGTGGGAATAGCATCTGGTGGACAAACAAATCTCCTAAAACTAAACTAGAAATGCCAACGGGGTTCATTCTAGCATGAACCATCTCAAAGGAGGAACACAGACAGACAGACTCAGTACATTCACTCTCCAGACCAAGCGAGTAGTAACAGGAGCCTCCCACAGTGTCAAAGATTGAGAAACACTGAAGACCTTCAAAGCCTAATGCCAGCACCTTCAAGAGAATTAACACAGTGACTACAACAAACCTTGACCCTCATTGTGAAACTGGAAAGAGCGTGGTACAGAACATCCCCACTTCTGAATCAGCCACTGTAGATCACCTAGGGCCAGATGTAGGTCGCCAATTACCGGCCGTTACCGACCGGTAATTGGTTTTTGAGATGTAGGGGGCCAGAATGTTACCGAATCTGTAAATTTACCGATTCGGTAAATTTACATATTCGGTAAAATACCGACTCGGTATATTTACCGAATCGGTAATCCCAGATGTAGGTGTCACAGTTTGCAGTGCCACAGGCCCTTAGGAATTCTTATTTTACCACCCAATCCTATTGGGTGGTAAAATACCGAATTCCAGTGTACATGCACATCTGTGCATGTACACCTATGCCATGTGACACACAGACATGCTAATAGGGCATGTATGTGTGCCACATGGCACACAAGCCTGCAATTGGGGTGCTACAGGGTGTCAAAGTGACACCCTGTTCCCCATGCCAGGATTCGGTTTGTACCGAATCGGTAAATACCGAATCTTACAGATTCGGTAATTCTAAAATAAGAATTACCTACATCTGCCCCCTTCCTATTTACCTACTCTTAAATACCGAATCGGTATGATTCGGTATTTAAGAGCCGGTAAATAGGAATTACCTACATCGGGCCCTTAGTGCTCTAG
Organism: Lissotriton vulgaris; assembly: GCF_964263255.1. Classification (NCBI taxonomy): domain Eukaryota; kingdom Metazoa; phylum Chordata; class Amphibia; order Caudata; family Salamandridae; genus Lissotriton; species Lissotriton vulgaris. The sequence continues at coordinate 222,887,743 of NC_141685.1, forward strand.
AGGAATAAAATGCTGGTGAGAAACATGCAACAAGAAGTAGCCCCTCCTGTGCAAAATTACCAGGACTAATCAGGTGACCAGAAAATTGGATATCATGGTTAATGCCCAAAAAATGTGTCCCCGACTGTGGGAATGATAAGAAGGCTAAAATCCTATGCGTTGAAAGAACAAAAAAGGACAATGGGCAGTTTTATCTCCCTGGAGTGGGAAGTAGAGTCTTTTGTGGGCCTACATCCCTGGCCTACATGAAATGAGTGCACATGGTTCTTCGAGTGAGGTGCAATCGCCCACCCTCCGCCTAGTCCTCACTGGCCACTGAGCTGGGCATCACTGCAGAAAGAGCCTCGTTACGCATTTTGTCATACAAGAAGAATTTAACTCACAAGCAGGGCTCCTGTTAGTGGCTGGTATCTTGACTTGATTAACTCTGCCCAAGCATTAATCTCTTCTGAGGCATTCATCCAGTGCCTCAGCTCTCATTTGCATATCACGTGTGTGTGTGTGTGTGTGTGTGTGTGTGTGTGAGCGTGTGTGTGTGCGTGTATGTGTGTGTGTGTTTATATATATTATTTACTGGTGGTTGCCAGCAGGTACTTATAGGTAGGATCTAGTTTCCATAGGAAAAGCAATTTTTGTTTTGCCAATAACTTTGGCGCCGTTTGATGAGTCTTCAACAAGTTTTCAAAATTAGTATGACAGTCCGTTTAGCTGCTGTGTTGAATGTTTCGGGGCGATTTGTCACGCTTGGGCATAGAAAAAGGGGGGAACTAAAATGCCTTTGCACCTCAGGTCCTGGGGTCCCCTTTAAAACCCCACCAGGGCAAAAAAGTATTACAAATATATATATATTTGGCCGCGTAATCGCGACGGAGTAGCAAATTTGTGGCAAAGTTATTTACAAAAGAAGGGCGTGCGTCTTTGAAGATTTGCTCCTGGGTGGGCCAAATCCCGGGGGCTTATTTTTTTTAATTAGGCAAGGGGTGCATGCGGCACCCTTCCTCATGGCCAAATTGGCCACAGGGACTGCCAGCTCTGATGGGCTGGGCAAGTCCCATTTAAAATGGAGGAGGGCCACGCAGCCCTCCTCAAGTGGCTCTAACAGTCCAGCGACCAGCGACCACCAACTCCCCAGAGCCATGTATATAGTAAAGGGAGGGGGCCCTGGTGACCACCATCTTCCTAGGGCCAGCCTGTGCATTGTGAAGAAGGGAGGTGCTGCGTGGCTCAGCTTATGGAGCTGTTAATGGCCCTGCGCACCATCACCCCCCAGGGCTGGCTCCTGCTATGTCCCGGGGTGCCCGTCCCCTTGACATAGCAGTTTTTTTGTGTTTGGCAGGAGCGGTCTCCTGCCGAGCGACAGCAAAAATTACTCTCCTCCCAGCAGGCAGGTGCTGTCAAACCGATCTCGCTTGCTGGTGCAGAGTTTTCATTTGTTTCCCTGCCTGCTGTCATGAGGGCAGGGAAACACATGAAGCAATTTCTCTCGCACACAGGGAGCTGCATTTCTAGCAGGGAGTCGGCTGGGACAGCAGGGGCCATGAGGCACCCTACCGCTGCCCCCATCAAACCACATTGGGTGCTCTGGGTGGGCTGCAGGGTACCCAGCGAGTCATGGCAGGGCCCTTTCGGATGTGGTCCCCCGGACCGAAATCAGCCCAGGGTGGGGGGCTGCGCAGCCCCACCTATTGTATTTTGACTGTGCCCTGGGGATGGGATCCCCTGGGCTCTCCTCCCTATGTTTACAAAAAAGCACTTACTTCATTTAGTTAAGGTCAAGTAATCCTGTTTGGTGGACATGCACCTCTTTGCAGTCTCATCGTCTTCTCTTGACAAGGATTCATGTTATCACAGATTTGTGGATGAAGATGCTTGAGGAACAATCACATTGTAGAAAATATATGCACACCGTATGGTCCTTTACACACCTGTAGTGTAGAATATTCACAAGACATTTACCCACCGAGGTAGCACTCATCCCAGCTAAATGGACGAAAGGACGCAGCTCTCCGTCCAACCCATGGTACAATGACACCCTCAAAACCATGCGCAAAGACTGTAAAAGAGCTGAGCGCTTATGGAGAAGGGAATACAACAACGACGATAAAATTGACTATCTACTAAAACAAAAAATGTACCATAAAGCCATCCGCGCTGCGCGATCCGCCTTCTATGCAGACAAAATCAATTCTAGCCCTACCCCTGCCAAAGAAGTCTTCAAACTTGTTCAAGAACTTCAGAGTGGTAAATCCTCCCTCCCTAGTATCTCCTCTGCGCAACAATGCGAAGATCTTGCTACATTCTTTGTCGACAAAGTACAGAAAATATATACTTCTTTTCCTCAGCACTCCCCCAGCCCCACTAAAAGCCCTACTCCCTCCCCCAACTTTACTCCTCTGACTCATATCCCGGAAATTTCCACTGACAACCTCACCAAACTATGCCGTAAAGTCAAAACTGGTTCTCCGTCAGACCCCATGGGCCCGGCACAATTCTTAGAATCTCTTAACTTTTTTCTACCATCCCTGACCTCTATTCTAAACCTCTCCTTCTCCTCAGCGAGTGTACCATCTGCCTGGAAGCAAGCGTGGGTCTCACCCATCATTAAGAAACCCACCCTAGATCCATCTAAACCGGAGAACTTTCGACCAATCTCCCTGCTCCCATGGCTGTCCAAACTTGCACAAGCCAATGCGAACAGCACTCTATCCCAGCACATGGTCCAAAATAACATCCTGGACCCATCACAAAATGGGTTCAGACCAGGCCATAGCACGGAGTCTGCCTTCCTGGCCACCACCGAGTACCTCCGGACGATTTTAGATGCCGGTCAAAGCGCTGCGCTGATTCTTCTCGATCTCAGCGCGGCCTTTGATACGGTATCCCACGACATCCTTCTTAATCGTCTGGAGACATTCGGAGTATCTGGCAAAGCATTGGAGTGGTTCCGATCTTTCCTCATGGACAGATCCTTCCGGGTCTCAGCACCCCCCTTTCTATCTAAATCCCATCCCATTGCACAGGGAGTCCCGCAGGGCTCGGCGTTGAGCCCATCCCTTTTTAATCTGTATGTGCAACCTCTTGCCACAGTGGCCAAAGAGTGGGGCCTGACACTGGTGTCGTACACCGACGACACACAGCTAGCCATCACTCTTACGGAAGGCCCTTCTATCTCAGCCTCCAAATTTAAAAACGGCATATCCGCAGTAGCCCAATGGATGACAGACAACTGTTTACAGCTCAACGCTGGTAAAACAGAAGTGCTACTCCTTGGCAAAAACACCAGCCTTTGGAATGAGCACTGGTGGCCGTCCTCCCTAGGCACCATCCCACCCCCCAAATTCTTAGTTAAAAATCTAGGAGTATGGATGGATGCCTCTCTCAACTATCAGGCCCACACCAAAAAAGTTGCTGAACCTGTGTCGGCCTGCTGAGGAGTCTTGGCCACATACTGGGCTTCTTTGACGCCAAGGTTCGCCAGCTCATCATTCAAGCCACCATCCTCTCGCGTTTGGACTACGCCAATGTACTCCTCATTGGCGCCAACAAAGGAGAGATAGCATGACTGCAACGCGTGCAGAACTATGCGGCTAGAGCTCTAGTCGGCCTCCCCCGTAGATGCTCGGCCAGAGCTACAATCCGAAAACTACACTGGCTACCCGTTGACTCCAGAAATAAACTCAAAACGCTTATCATGACCTTTAAAATCATCAAACTCGGTACCCCTACAATGTTACGACCTCTACTTGCCTCCTACGCTCCATCACGTAACCTGCGGTCATCTAACCAGCACCTCCTGTGCGTTCCGCGCATAAAACTCTGCCGCATGGGCGGCCGCTCCTTTAGGGTCTTAGGAGCCAAACTATGGAACAGTCTGCCACAAAACATCCGCTCCATAGAAAGTCTATCAGCCTTCAGAAAAGCCATTAAAACGCATCTATTCCCTCCTCCCTAACTCCCTTCCACTTTCTTCTCTCAGGCCAGGGTCTATGGTTTTCTCTAGCGCCGGGACGCCTCATTTCTGGGGCAGCTGTTTTGCGATTTACCAAAACAATACAATACAATACAATACTTACTAAATAACCAAATTAAAGTACTCCAGTTGGGTAGACATTTTCAGAAAACTGGGGACTCTTCTTGAAAAAAAAATATTATCAATTCTAGGCCTTGTGCTGATTTCACAGAAATTAAATCTCAACAGGAAGCATTTACAAATACAAACATAGTAGGTGCCCTAGGTGAAGTTCCACTTCAGTAAAACAAAAAGGATCCTAACTTATTTGGCTTGACGAAGGCAAAGCAAGTGTGTTTCCTCTCGTATTCCACGTTGAGAAACGATATGAAATGCTTAATGGGGGTTAATTCATCGTTGAGCTATTGGAGCACAATCTGATGTGTGATAACTGTGATGAGTTGTTTCTTTCTTTTCTTGTCCTGGTTGAGAGCAGAGTCCATGGTTCTTCCTTTTTAATACCCTAAATATGCAAATGCCCAAAATGCATAGCACCATTCACAACCCCATTTATAGACATACACAGGCCCTGACAACACCTACTCACAGAACCGCACAGGTACTCACAGATAACCTCCAGAGCCACACAGATGCTCACATAACCACTCAGACACTCACACAAGTGCTCACACACCCATACAAACACTCATACACCCACTCACAGACCCACACAGGCACTCACAGACCCACTTGCAGAGCCACACAGGCACTCACACACCCACTTTGACACACATACACAGGCACTCACATACCCACTCACAGACCCGCACCAGCAATCACAGACCCACACAGTCACTCACAGACACAAACAGGCACTCATACACCCACTTACACACTCACATAGTTACTCACATAGTCACTCACAGACACTCACTGATCAACTCATGCACAAACAGGCACTCACCCACCCACTCATAGTCCCACACAGACACTAACACACACACTCAAAAACAGATAGGCATTTATAGACCCTCTCACAGACCTACAGCAACACTCACACACCCACTCTCAAAGGTGACATGTTACAGTTAAGATTAAAGACATTTACTGAACAAACCAAAGGTTACAGGAATGTTATAGGTATGCTCAGATTTCACTCCTACAAAACCAGTGAAATTCAGCAGCTATAGTTACCTGAGCTAGCTATAACTTACGCCGAAGCAATGCACTGCTTATGCCTCACATATTACATCATTCATGACATGGTCAGTAACATCAATGTTGTTATCACTGATGACATCTCAAATGAAATCACTGATGACATCATCAACACACACCCTCACACTCCCATTCACAACGCCATGCAGTCTCTCGTACACTCACTCATATGTCCACATAAGCACTGACTTACCCAGTCACTCATCCATAGAGCCAATGACGCACCCACTCACTCACCCATGCAGCCACTCACACACCCAGTTATACAGTCACTCAAAAAACCCACTCATACACCCAAAAAGCCACTTATACATACAGGCACTCAGACACACACTCACCCATACAGACACTAACTCATTCATCCATACAGGCACTCAGACACCCATACAACTACTCACACATGCATGCACATAAACACACACACACAACAACTCACACCCTCGTTCACACACCCATACAACCACTCAGTCACACCCCCACAGCAACTCATACACCCACTCACACATCCATACAATTACTCACACACCCAATCACAAATCCATACAACCACTCACACACAAACTCACATACCCACAACCACTTACACAATCACTTACACAACTACTCACACATTCACATAACCACACAAACCTATTTATACACATACACAACCACTTACAAAACCACTCAATCACTCATACAACCACTCATAGCATCACTCACACACCCACACAGCTACTCAGAAACCCACTCACTCACTCATACACCACTCAGGCACCAACTCACACACCCATACAGGCACTCAGACACCCACTTACATACTGATACAGATAGTCACACTGCTGTTCAAATCACATATGTTAGAAATAGTATCACTCATTACTAGTACACTTAGTATATTAATATAACTCTTGTAGTAGGTTAGTATATATGTTTAAAACTCAAACTCTTGAAAAGCACTTACACTCACTTGATGATGTCATCAGTGATGTCATTAGTGATGTAATTTGAGATGTCATGAATAATGTCACTGACAATGTCATGAGTAATGCAATATGTGAGGTCATAAGCAGTGCATTGGGGACCTACGTTATAGTTATCTCAGGTAACTATAACTGCTGAATTTCACTGGTTTTGTGCGAGTGAAATCTGAATCTGTTTTCAGTGCAGCAGGGGAAAGACTACATTCCCCAGGACCAGCAGCGGTAGACACCGCCAACAACACCACTGAAAGAGAGGGGGGCCCTGGCATTGGATAAAGGTAGAAACGCAGGGGAAAGAAACACAAACTACTAGTACAGAAATTCTCTACCTGTATAGGTCAAAAAGCACTAATCGTCGCAAATGGCTAAACTCCCAGGAAGCTGGCATATAGACAAAGGCATGCAGAAGTCATGAATTCAAAACATATAAAAATTTAATAATAGCCGGTTCACATAATAATGTCATAAATAATCAATAGACAAACAGATAAATAACATCCCAACAAGCTATTCATTCAACCATTCATACCAACAGACTCATAAACACAAATTCTCGTCCGTCCTGAAACTCAGGGATCTAGTCATACTAGCAGCGGTAAGGGCAATGTTTGAAAAAGTGGATCACAATTATCAAGAACAGTTGTTACATGAATTACACTGTTTTTATGTACAGAGATCTTTTTTTATGATAAGGTGTATCATCCGATTGATGTTCAAGATTATACAATAAAGGTGAACAGATGAAATAATACGTTTTGTATGGTCCACAGAAGATTTTTATACAATGCCGACGCGCGTTTCGGTGTGCGACCTGTTGAAGGCCTCTGTAACAATTGAAAGTCCTTTGAACCAGTAGTATAAAATAGGTTGGATTTATTAAAGATTTGTTCCTGGATAAATTCATTATAAAAAGATACGTAGATTGAATAACCCCACCCGGAGCAGTTCTACTGTCGCTCAGCTTGCCTGCCATCAACTGCCACTCCACACACATGCCAGGAACCAAACATTTCATGATGTCATCAGGCATTCTACCACTCACACTAGCTATGCAACAGGGAAGTCAAAGCAAGGGAAATGAAAGACACAGGTCAGATATAACAGCCTCACCTTCCCAGGGCGGGTATATCCGTAAAAAAGGTTGTGGGATGTACCTGAACTCAAATATAGAAGAACCAATTGAGGTCAGTGACAAAACCTGATGTACAAAAGAAAAAAAGAACAATCCAAAAGATACCACTGCAAACTTGCAGGACTCGTTATGAGTCAATACAACGACAGCTAAAAACAATCCAAGTGGAACAAATGCAGGGCGACAAATATCTTCCCCCACTCGGATGGGGCAAAGTATAGTTGGTTCTGTGGGCTAAAGGGCATAAATATTTATTTACAGCAGGCGTTCACTAAGGCTGATATTAGTATTAGTCAAGAATAATGCAACTCATTAGCAGAATCCTTGCAGCACAAGGTAAAGTCTGTCTTTTACCTGTTTGTACAGCAGGATAATCGTCTGGTTCAAACACCGGCAGAACTCAATACGTTTCAATCAACCTCTCTTGTCAGAACACAGGATCCCTCTGAATCAGCCCCTCAGATCCTTTCCTCTGTTACTAGTTTAACAGTCAAACAAAACACCAAACTTATTGCTGCTACAAAATCTGGCTCTCCATCAGACCCATGCCCTCCTACAATTTTGCATACCTCGCCAGAAATTATAGCTATTCCATTAATAGTGATATTTAACTTAATGTTCACCACAGGACATTTTCCAATGGATTGGAGGAAAGCCTCTATACTTCCTTTATTAAAGAAACCTAACTTGGATGCTAAGGAGACCCTCAATTATACCCCTATATTGAGACTCCCGTTTCCTGCTAAAGTAATTGAAAAGGCGATAAATGCTGAAATCTTTATCTATAAGAATGACAATGCAATTCTGGATTCTTCACAGTTTGGATTTCGTGCTCAGCATAGCACAGAGTTGGCTCTTATTACCGCCACCGAGGAGCTCAGACAGATCTTAGACAGCAGCTCTGATCCTCCTGGACCTATCAGCGGCCTTTGATACTGTTAATCATGGGCTGCTACGGGACCAGTTGATTTCCATCAGGATCGGGGCAAGGCACTGTCCCTACTAGACTCCTTTTTGTCTGAGCGGTCTCAGGAAGTGGCTTTAGGGAACAATGTGTCATCCCCCTTTACGCTGCCCTGCCGGGTTCCCCAGCACTCTTTCCTGAGCCCAACGCTTTTTAATCTCTACGTCACCCCTCTTGAGAGTCTAGTTAGAAGTTATGGTTTTACCCTTGTGTCATACATGGAAGTTACTCAGATCGTCATCTCATTGGGCAGCTCTACTAGCCAGACAGCATCCAGGTTTCACAACTGTATGAGCCATATAGCAAACTGGATGGCAGACAATTGTTTGAAACTGAACTCTTTCAAGACTGAAGTCTTGTTGCTGAGGAACAATCCATCATTTTGGTGGCTGGCCCAGCTTGGCTCCTTACCCAATCCAGTGCTCAGAGCCAAAAAAGTAGGAGTCATCTTTGACACCAAGCTGTCCTTTGAGGCACAAATCAACTTGGCCACTTCTGCATGTTTCTTTATCATGAAAATGTTGAGGAAAATCCTTCCAGCAATACCTATGGACCTAAGGAAGACAGTGGTTTCAATGCTGATACCCTCAAGACTGGACTACTGCAACACCTTCCTTTCCAGTGCTCTGAGGTGTAGCATTAACAAAACCTTCAAAACAGCTCAGAATGCAGCAGCCAGAATACTGTTGGGCATCTTTAAATTTGATTCAGTCTCCACAGCCTTAGTCTGATTGCACTGGCTACCACTAGCCAAGAGGATTACATTTATATCACTTTGTATCACCTTTAAATCTCTTTACAACATGGGGCCAACACAGCTGGCAGAATATTTAAAGCCATACCTTCCAGTCTGAGCCCTCAGATCTGCCGAACTGAGAAATCTAATTGTTCCTGGAGTCAACAGGGTTGGATGGGACAGTAAGAGTTTCACGGCTACAACTTCTAGCCTATGGAACTCTCTGCCCACCATGTTGAAGAAAGAACCTGTCTTTCTAAATGTATTAAGGGTCTTAAAACGTGGTTGTTTACAGTTTAATTTTACTTCTCTGTCTACACTGATCGGTATTTATCAAAGGCAGCGCCTAGAAAACCCAGGGTATTTGTCGCGCTCTATATATTTCCCATCATCATCAACTCAGGGGTGCACCCAAGCAGACTTCTATAGACTCCTTCCTAGAATGCGCGGTAGGGGCCCTAAATAAGGAGATCGTTCAGGCCGAGCGTCACCTATCACTGTCTGCGCCAGGCTCAATAGTGGAAAGTGGCTTAGTTATACATACAGCTGAATAAGCTGAGCTAGTTAATGGGGTATCCAGTATTCAGGGCCAGGACAGTACGAGCAATGATCAAATGGGCAGCCAACCATTGGATATTCCGTGAGGGAGTCCGGACAGTACCCGTGTCATCACAACAACAGTTATCCCAGTCATTAATCCTCGATTCCCACCCGCCGGCAGCAAAACTGAAAAAAGAAAGACCCAGGGGACCATGTCTTAAACCAACAAGCAAACCTATTCAGTTCTCCCCCAGATCCCCAGGTACCACTTGATCACTGTTTGGAAATGGACAACCTCCTTTGGACATTATATGGGACAAATTGACAAGCACAGTTAGCGAGCTGTTACTGCCTCTTAAAAAGAAATTGGCTAAACTGGAGGGAGAAATGGAATCCGTTATTTCCTATGTATCTAGCATACAGTCTGTAGAGGGTAAGAGGACGCAATCTAAGGCCACTCTGCCTGTGAGCACGGGGGGTCTGGGGTGACTGATGATTTACCTGATTCAAGCTTGTCCAATGTGAGGACCAATCAACCCACCAGCCCAATTAGTGACCCCCATTTAGACATCAATTGCAACTTCAAATGTTGTTGTCCACACAGAACAATACATATCTAATAGTCAAGACTATCCACAAGAGCGAGTAAGCCCATATGTGGCAGTCCTGGTAAATCTTTCCCCCTGAAACGTAGTGATAGAGTTTACAGAAGGCATAAAACACCAAGTGGTTCATTGGCTTGGTTCCAAACATTTACTCTTATCAGTCAACTCTCATCAACTCGCATCAAATCCTACTCACATGAAGAGTGAGGTGGATTGGCCCACAAACAAAAGTTTTTGAGGCGAATTTTATTCTGTCTGTAATAGCACTGTCTCTTCCTATGGTCTCTTCTCCCCACACTGAGACCACCGAAGTCTTTCCCAAATTGGGTCTCACCAGCTTCCCTCTCCTGACCTTAGTGGATGATAACCATCTCCTCGATACCACCAAGTCTTCTCGCCCTTACACCCCTGCCCCCTAAAAACTTTAAAGACCTGAAGAGTTGTTGTCCTCCCTCCGCTATTAGAGGTCTTGAACATGGCCATCAGTGATGGGATTTTCCCTCCCCTGGAAGACCGCTGTTGTCAAACCACTGCTCAAAAAGCCCTCTCTCGACCCGGGAGTGTAGAACAATTATCGCCCCATCTCCATACTTCCAGCCCCGGCCAAGATTCTTGAGGCCCATATCAATCGTCATCTTTCTGCCTTCATTGAGACCTCCAATCTATTGGATTTCTCTCAACACGGGCTTCGGGCTGCACACAGCACGGAGTCTGCCCTCACGGTTGTGATCAACAATATCCGCCTGGAGGTCGACAAGGGACATTCCACTCTGCTGGTGTTGTTAGACCTCACAGCAGCTTTTGACACCCTGTCCCCGTCAATTTTGATCTCCAGGCTAAGGACATTGGGGTAGAGGGCACCGCTCTCAGTCTACTCTCCTCCTTTTTATATCTTAGGGAGCAGAGAGTTAAGATGGGCAACTTTGTCTCCGCCTCTCAAGAGGTGCAATGTGGGGTACCACAGGGCTCTTCATTGAGCCCTTTGCTATTTAACATCTACGTTACCCCACTTGCTAAGGTGGTGAGATCCTTTGGCCTAAAGGTACTTTCATACGCCGACGACACTCAGATCTTGGTCTCTATCACCCAGTCGGCAAGCGATTCAGCCCTCAAGTTTAGAGCATGTATGGAGGCAGTCTCCACATGGATGGTGCAAAATTTCTAAAATTAAATGGGGACAAAACTGAGATCATGGTCTTTGGAGGCAGTCGGGACCTATGGTCACAGGACTGGTGGCCTCCTTCCCTGGGAGAATGCCCTCTTCCCTCCCTCTCCGCCAGGAACCTTGGAGTGTTAATTGATCCCGCTCTATCATTTGACGCTCAGGTAAACAGAACGGTGTCCACCTGCTGTGCCATTATAACAACGCTCAGGAAGATTGCTCCTTATCTATCCCATGGAGCCCGTAAACAAGCAGCAGTTGCTGTGGTCTCTTCAAGGCTAGATTATTGCAATGCCCTCTATAGTGGCATTAACAAAAGCTCCATCCACCGGCTTCAGATGGTGCAGAACGCTGCGGCCAGGATGGTCTTGAACCTTCCTAGGCTAGCCTCGGCAACTCTGGCCAGAAGGGATCTTCATTGGTTTCCGATTCCCTCTAGGATCTCTTTCAAACTTTTGTGTCTGGCCCATGGCGCTGTCCATGGCTCAGGCTCAGAGGGTATCAGGTCCTTCTTTGTGTCTATACTCCAAGAAGAACCCTTCGCTCAGTATCTAAGAATTTGCTCTCAGTCCCCAGAGTTGTGAAGGCAAAATGGGGAGGTAGAGCTTTTTCCACCTTAGCTCCAAAACTTTGGAATTCCCTCCCTCCGGAAATCTCCAGTCAGGCCTCTCTGTCGATCTTTAGGAAATGCCTGAAGACCTGGCTTTTCTCTCAGGCCTACTAGAGGCTGCATCTCTGGTGGTCATAGTGGTCTTTCACTTGGTAGTTTGGACTTTCTGTTTGTTTGTTATCACGCCTTGATGCCCTCTGGGGCTAAGTTTGCGCGTTATAAAACGCCCTTCATTCATTCATTCATTCATTTATTCATTCATTCATTCATTCATTCATTCATTCATCCATTCATTCATTCATTCATTCAATTGTATTGTTATTAAACTTAAAAGATTCAGCATAGTAGGAGAAATCCATGGAAAGGCAACATTACTACCAAAGGATGACCATAACGTGGCTGTTCTCCCTCTAGAATTTTTTCAAATCGCCATTTACGCAACGTTAATCCTTCTCGTGCAGACACCCAAAATGTACAGATACCAAGGTCCCATTATCCACGCTATCCTCACCTCCATGACCAGCTTTTGTCAAATAGACTCCATGCTCTGAGTACTGTAGAAGAAAATGATTGACTTAGTCGCAAAGCCCATAGTATAGATGATCACGTGTTATCTAGTAGTATGGAGGTTTCTAAATGTAATATGCTTATTAATCGCAGTAAATGCGGCCCGGACCCAGATTTTTAGTATAGGCGGGAGGCACTTATGTCATCCAATATTAACACTAATCGGGAAATCTGTCCCATTTCCAGTTTAGCATTAGGGGAAGTTACAACCATGAACCCCCCTGATGGTAATGCGAGAAGAAAACTTAGGTTTGCTACAAGGAATGTGAACGGGCTTACCAACAAAATAGGGAATACTGATTGAATTAATTTCATATCAGAATATGATATTCTATGTATTCAGCAATATGTCGAAGGGTACTCCTCATATGTTTCCAAAGCAATACCAACACATGCTGGGCGGGTAAAAGGGGGGCTCCTGACCCTTATTTCCAACAAAATCCCAGTAATCGTTAAAAAAATATCCTACCCGGATCCACTTCTTCATATATTGTGAGTGAAGAAAAAGGGTAACAGCGATTTGGTCTTAATAAACTTTTGGAACAATATTTTTGACTGTACACGCAGTAGGGTGGTAACGCGGTTTGATCGCTGTTTGGAGTCCTTTGTAAATCTGATAGATACTAATTTTATATTATTATGGGCCGGAGACTTGAATATACAGGCCTGTGCATTATTTGATATCCGGGCATGTGGATGTTTTGACCAAGATAGGATCAAGAGTGATCATTTCTGTCACAATGAGTATGGCGAAGCCCTGAACTACATTATTGCTAAATATGAATTACAGCTTTTAAGGTGTGGCAGCGGTGCTAATGGAGAACAAATCCCAACTTTTAGTGGGAAGAATTCAACCACTACTATTAATCATGTATTGATATCTGCGGCACTAAAGCTGCATGTGGCATACCACTCATAACTACGGTGATCTTAAGCGACCACACCCTGATTTCCTTAACATTAGATTATTTGGGGCAATGTGCACAACTCATTTAATATCGTAAACAATATCATTGCAAGCAGACCTAATGGAGTAGGAATTAAATGGGAAGGAATTGATCCTACTGTTATGCAACAGAAAAATGTCCAGGAGAACTATAAGAGAATTCATTATTGTCTTCAGGAGAGCATCTTTTCCAGTATATAAAATCGCTTTTGACCCGCCATTCTTCTAGAGCAGGGGTCAATACCAGGGGATGGTTCGATCCTGCCTGCACCAAAGCACACCGAGCTGTTAAATATGGCCTGAATAATTCCCCGCGGAACACCTTGGTTATTAAAACATTGCGTCTTCAATATAACCAGGCTCTGGCTGCAAGGAAAAAAACATTACGAAATACAACATGGGTCAACCTTGCCCTTGCGGCAGAGACTAAGAACACAAAGCATTTTTGGGACACAGTGAATGCGCCCTTTTAAAAAAATAAAGACATCCCGGTGTTTAGCTGTAATGTCCCCTATGACAGTTGGGTAGTTCACTTCTCTAACACTTTTAGAATCAATCATTTTTATTGAGTGGCGAAATATTTCATATCACAGCTCTGCTGCCTACATCCAATGGCCGGCAGAGCATTCTCAATTGACAGCAACACAGCATACGGGCCTACACCACGTAGGGCGACCCGCGAGGATAATATCAAGTCATATCAAGCAGCCAGTGCAGATGCTTAGCCACCACTTTTAAACAGAGAAAACAGACAAAAAAGGACAGACACCCAAACCCCCGCCCTCCAATCTCCCAGCCGGCCACCCCCCACCCACCTCCGCATCAGCCTCTACTACCACTACCTACGTACTCTCTGTCGCCCCCAGACTCACCCACCACTACTCATGCAGCCTTAGTAGCTCCCCAAGGCTCCAAAGGAATAAGCTGAAGGATTTGTAGATACTTTGGGCACGTAACCTCTCTCAGGTCCCTAGAAAGGAGTTGCAGGAATGGACTCCACAATTTCGGTTAGTCAGCACCCTTCCCATCCATGCCAGCGAGAGGCGCTCCATAGCTAAAAGGTGCCAAATCCTTCGAATCCAATCTCACGGGTCAGGTAAGGCCGGGGAACCCCAATGTGCCAGGATAACTAGTCGCGCTGCCAGCAAAGCAAGTGCAATCTGTCTACCCCTCAGGGAGCGCAGAGGGAAAGATTTGGTGTGAGGAAGCTGAAAAGATCCAATTTCCAGTCAATTTGATGAAATATAAATTGCTTTATTGGAGAGTAAAGGTAGATACCTCCAGCACAGCTTCATAGCTCACAAACTAACTCCGATAATCAAAAGCTAATATTCCATCCTAGCAACATAACTAACATTCTATTGATGACATGCAGAAGTGCCAACTCTAAACATGTCCTTACTTAATATATGTTAAACAAAAATGTATACATTTTACTTGTAAAAATAAACTTAAATGAATATGAAAAAATTTCAATTTTTTACATTCCAAAAATATAAATTTTCAGAAACATGTACTGGAGCACAACATTCAAATATGTTTCCAGTAATTTCCATTTTTTACATTCCAAAAATATAAATTTTCAGAAACATGTACTGGAGCACGACATTTACATATGTTTCCAGTACTCCAGGCTGATCCATCAGAAAGAATAACAACATTTCTTTTTACAGACTTCACTTGTATCGGTGCAGAAAATTTGCTGTCACCCTTTGTAGTTACACCACCACGTTTTATGGTCACCCAGTCGCCAATTCTAAATTCCATTTCTTTCACACCCTTCTTTTCATTATAATACTTAGCAGACTCAGTTTGCATTTTAAATACATTATCTTCGACCGCCCTTCTGTCAACCTACACACAATCTTTCACTTTCAACCAACCAGTAACCTCTTTGACACCAGGTTCACGTCCTTTCAAAGATATAAATGGAGAAACACCTGTTATCGAATATGGTGTAATTCTATAGGACCACACCAAGTTTTTCAATTCTTCACGCCATAATAATCCATTAGCTAGGGACAACTGGATATTATCCATAATTAGTCGGTTAATTCGTTCCACCAAATCATTGGCTTGTGGCCTAAATAAAGCAACTCTCTCATGAATAATCCCAAATTTAGAAAGACATTCTTGCATTTCTCTTGACACCAGCTGAACACCATTATCTGACACCAATGTCTTAGGTATCCCTTCATTCATAAACACTCTTTCCATAAAATCAACAACCCTTTGAGTATTTATAAATTCTGTGCTCTCTACTACAAACCACTTGGAATGGTAGTCAACAATGACCATCAAAAACCTACTGCGAGAACAAAGCTTAGCAATTGGCCCTAGAAAATCAATTGCCACTCTTTCCCATGGACGTTTAGGAAAAGATGTACACACCAGTGGAGGTTGCCATATAACTTTTGTTTTTATTGAGCACAAGCATAACATTATCTTACTGCATCTTCAATCTCTCTATCCATTCCAGGCCACCAATACGACAGTCGAACCCTTCTCTTAGTCATTGTTTCTGCATAAGTGTCCCTCATGAGCAATATTTGTAAATTTCCCTCTCAAACTCACTGGTGGTACAAATTGATATCTTCTTAACAATTTTCCTTCACATACACTCAATTCGGCCTCAAAATGGTAGAAACCTCTGAGTTTAACACCTTCAATATTGTTTTGATGCCACCCATGAGAAACACAAGTAATCACTTCTTGCAGAAGTTCATCATTTGACATTGCCCTTGTCCATTCTTCCTTCCTAAAAGCATGTTCAACTCTTTTAACATCATGTACTATATCAATCATGTCATCCATAATATTTCCCACACCCTCAATTACCATCCTTGATAGTTTGTCCGCTACCACATTCTTGAGACCTTTAACATATTCAACAACAAAATTGAAATCGAGAACAAATAAAATCCATCTTGAAATTCTAGGCGTGACATTTCCTTCTAACCCTCTAACTCCTTTGAAAAGATCAACTAACAGCTTATGATCAGTTTGCACATTAAAAGGAAGACCCCATACAAAGTACTTAAAGTGCTTGATTCCCCAACAACACTCTAAGGCTTCCCTCTCTATCACAGAATAAGATAATTTTGCATCTCGTAATCTTCTGGAAGCAAATCCAATGATCTTTTCCTCACCATTGCTCAAATGAGTCAAAACAGCTCCAATACCTACTGCACTTGCATCAGTTGTAACAAATGTTCTATCCTTAACGTTAAAATGGCTAAGATTAGGAGCACTAATGATACTTTTTTTATATTGTTGAATGCCTTATCACAACCACCATTCCAAGTAAAGATAACTCCTTTCTTCATTTGCAACCTCAATGGTTCAACAATTTCTGTAAAGCCAAATTTTGAACAATATTCTGCAAGTCCTAAGATTGACTTAAGTTGACCCTAACGGCGTAACAAAAGAGGTAAGATGCCTCGACCCACTTTCCAAATCTATCTGATGATACGCTGAAGACATGTCTATTACACTAAAAACAGTACCACCTCCCATAGCTGTAAGCATTTCCGAAATATTTGGCAAAGGTTGCCTATCCACCCAAATAATCCTGTTTAAATCACGCAAGTGCACACACAACTGAAATTTTGTTCCCATCTTTTGGCACTACGACAATCGGAGCCAACCATTCAGAGACCTCAATTGGTTCAATAATTCCTTGAGCAAGAAGCTTTTTGAGTTCAAATTGAAATGGCTCTCTCATTAGATGGGGAACATTTCTAACCTTGTGCACCACTGGAACAGCATTTTTCTTTAGAATAATTCTGCGCAAGAAGTCTTTTAACTTTCCTAGATCATCAGAGAATACTCTTGAGAACTTCTCAAATAAGTCATTTTGATAGACAGAATTAACATCATGCACAACAGTAGACATAACAGGTTCTTCAGCATTAGGGTTGAGGATAATATTTAAATCATTTTGATGACGCCAACCCAACAAATTCGAACCCTGTTTAGTCAAGTACATTATTCCACATACTTTCTTTCCTTTAAAAGATATTATCATCCATTTGAGTCCAACTATGTCAATGGTTTTCCCCGCATACCCGACAACTCTAATGTGAGGCTTACTCCACGGGTTTTATTTATTTTTGGATTTGTAAAGCGCGTAGCTGCCTCAGCAACGAGGCGTCCCAGCGCTACCAGAAACCCCAAGAGACCCGGGCCGATCAGTAAACGACAACAGATTAGACTACTTACAGGGAAAGAGGTAGGTCTTTAAGGCTTTTCGAAATGCCAAATGATTCGGCATTACTCTCATGGTGAGAGGGAGTGTATTCCAAAGTTATGCGGCCAAATAACCGAAGGAACGACCACCGGCCCTCGCTCTCCAGACGCGTGGGACACGGACCAATGCAAGGTCAGCAGTTTGAAGCAGACGACACGGCTCATAGTATTCCAACAAGTGGAATAGCCCTGGAGGAACCTGTCGTGTCAAAATCTTGTGGGAGTAATAAATATGCCTTAAACTCAATACGCTGATCAACTGGCAGCCAATGGTGCCTAGGAAGCACATGGGCAACCGAGTGAGATCTAGGCAATGCAACCAAAAGCCGAGCCGCCGCATTCTGAGCCCTCTGAAGGCATTTAATGCTCGCTTTATTGGTGCCCAGGTAAAGACAGTTGGCGTAGTCCAATCTGGACACGATGGACGCCTGGATGATAGTCTGTCGCACCTTAGGGGGAAAGAAACCGAGCAGTGGTCTGAGACCACGCAATAGCCCAAAGCAGGTCCCCGCAACGGCTTTCGTCTGTTTATCAAATGTCAGGTTACTGTTGAACCACACATGAAAAGGTTTTTCACTGCCTCCTTAGGGCAGGGGGCGGGCTTGAAGCGATCCGGCCAGCACTGCTCAGACCACAGCTCACGGTCCTTGCCAAAGAGGAGAATCTCAGACTTGCTGGCGTTCAACTGTAAGCAGTTAGCCGCCATCCAGTCCAAGATAGCCAAGAGGTCGTCCTTACACTTACCCAAATTGGTGTTGCACTTCTTCAAGTGCAGAGTCCCCCACATCCAGACGGCCCTGGATATTTTCGAACACAGTGAGTAGAGCAGACTCGGTACTGTGCCGCGGCCGAAAACCATGCTGAGTTGCGTCAAGAATAGCATTCTGCTAAAGGAACTTGGCCAAGATAGAGTTCACATGAGATTCCACCAACTTGGCCAGAAAGGGGAGCTGGGAAATCGGTTGATAATTCCCTGGGTCGCCCAGGTCCAATGAGGGCTTTTTTAGTAATGGGACCACTTTAGCATGCTTTCATGCCCGAGGAACGGAAGCTGAGCTCAAGGACAGATTGGCCAGATCAAGACATACCGGGAAAATTGAGGAGTGTAGCTGGCAGAGAAGGGCAGGTGGCAAAGGGTCTACCGGGGAGCCAGATCTGATTTTAGAACACAAAGCCTCATATCCTGACAGGGTCAGAGGAGGGAAAGAGGACAGGCTGACTACCCCCGGGTTGTTTGATGTGTCTAACACCCCTCCTTCCAAAGGGGAGGACATCGTTGGGAGACCTCTGTAGATCTGCTCCACTTTATTCAAAAAGTACGGCGCAAACTCATCGCAATGATGGTTGGAGCTGATGGAAGAAGCCCTCTTGGACCCTGCACTCTTCATATCATTAAGCAGGGAAAAAATCGTCTTGGCAAGTATTGAACTGGTTAAGATTTTATTGGCCACAAAATCAGCACGAGCTCTGCGGATGCACTTATGGTACTGTTTGATAGCTGCCCGATACTCTTATCTTTGCAGACGTCTCATATGAGCGTCGCCACTCTCGCTCTAGCTGCTTGCAGCCCTTTTTCGCCAGCGTAAGTGACTCAGAAAACCAAGGATTAGCAGGCCCTTGCCCCCTCGTTTGGCTGGAATACAACTGTCCCGGCCAGCTATCAGCCATTCCTGAAAGCACAAATTGGCAGCCTCTGCATTACGTGGAAGCTGAGGCCGATGCTCCGTTAACCAACTTGAAAAAAGGTCTGGGTCGAATTTGTGCCAAGGACGTTTAAGCATTTGGACTGGGCGGGGCTCTTCAAATTTGCCCTGTAGTTGCAGAGCAAATTGGACTAAAAAGTGATTGGTCCAGACCTGCGGGACTGGTGAAAAGACAGTTAAGGAACTTAATTTGGAAAAGATAGGGTTCAACAGGTGGCCCGCCACATGAGTGCCCTCAGTAATGTGCTACATTAGCTGGAAGGCTTCTAAGTCAGCCAGAAAACAAGCAACCTCAGCATTCCCCCTATTCTCTAAGTGGAGGTTAAGGTCCCCCAGGATGATAAAATTTGCTGACTTACTAGCCCAACCACACTTAGTAAGTTGTCCTTGAACAAACAAGATGGTCCTGGGGGCCTATAGATCAGCTGGCCAGATATAGTGAAATTGTGATTCAGATGGAGTTTTAAATATGGTGCTTTTACAGCCCGCGATGGTTTCCTTACACAGGCTGAGAGACTAGGCTTCCTTGGTGATCACTGCAATACCTCCTCCTCTGCCCACCTCTCTGTTGATTGTCGCTAGCACGTACCCCTGCGGCAGCTTTTACCAGGACTCCGCCACCGAGTCTTGTGTAAGCCACGTCTCCGCGAGAAAGAGGGCATCGGGGGACTCGTCGACTAGGAGATCGAACACCTCTGCATGGTGTTTTGCCAGCGAGCGGCAGTTCAGACTCAGGAACCTATATGCAGAGTGGCCAGCAGGACATAGGGTCCTCTCTGAAGAAAGCAACTGAAATGGGCAGAGTTGACAATGGAAGGAGGGCTCGTTAAGAACCCAGGGTGCGGAGGGATAATTGGATCTCAAGGAGACAAGCTCTTCCCATGAATACCTGATCGATTTTACAGTAGCAAAAGCAGGGGCCCTGGCGGCGGCCCGACGCGTACGGGTGAGGACGGGCTTGCCTTTGGCGTGCAGCGATGCGCCCGCTGCGCACGTCCGCTGTGCGGGCGCAGATGTGCCTGCATTAGTAGGCTCAGGGCCAGAACAACTGCCCTGCTAACCTCACACTCCCTCCAAGATGGCTGAACTTGCATCACAACCCAGGAGAGCTACAAGAAGTGCCTGACCCGCCGCGTGTGTCACAAGAGTGCCTCCTGCAGTTCTATGCAATTCCCCCAAGTACAGGTATACAATTTTAAAGGTAAAACAGCGAACTAAAATCGGCAGCGATAAAATCAAAAAACAACAATAGTGCAAAATGCAGCGTGTACACTCCCGGCTCAAGCCTCAGGAGTCTGATTACCTTTACGGGCGCAGCTGTGCCTGCATTAGTAGGCTCGGCCAGAACAACTGCCCCGCTAACTTCACACTCCCCCCAAGATGGCGGAACTCGCAGCCAACCCGGGAGAGCTACAAGACGTGCCTGACCCATCGCCCGTGTCACAAGAGTGCCTCCCGCAGATCCCCGCAAATGCCCCAAGTACAGGTACACAACTTTAAAGATAAAACAGCGAACTAAAATCGACAGCGATAAAATTAAAAAACAACAATAGTGCAAGACGCATATTCTACACTCCCGGCTCAAGCCTCAGGAGTCTGATTACCTTTACAGGCGCAGCTGTGCCTGTATTAGTAGGCTCGGGGCCAGAACAACTGCCCCGCGAACCTCACACTCCCCCCAAGATGGCGGAACTCGCAGCCAACCCGGGAGAGCTACAAGAAGTGCCTGACCTGCCGTCCGTGTCACAAGAGTGCCTCCTGCAGTTCCCCGCAATTCCCCCATGTACAGGTATACAATTTTAAAGATAAAACAGCTAACTAAAATCGGCAGCAATAACATTAAAAAAGCAACAATAGTGCAAGACGCAGCGTCTACACTCCCGGCTCAAGCCTTTGGAGTCTGATTACCTCAGTTAGTATTAGAATTTTCTTTCCACACTTCACAATACATTTCCATGGATAACAAAGTGTAAAGACTCCCCGAATCTACAAGCATATTAACCTAATATGAATCTAATTTTATGATGCACTGAGGTTTGGTGAAATATGAAGTGCTCTCCCTAATTACGTCACAATTCAAAATTGAATGATCGCAAAGTGATTCTAAATCATTACTGTACACCCGATCGTACTCAGAAGTGTCGTTGTAACACAACATAAGCTCTCGCATATCATCAGAAACATCACTGTCTTCATGTACTTGGTTTGATTGAGTTTGTCCTGATTGGATTTTGGTCCTACACACCTTAGCAAGATGTCCTCTTTTTCCACAAATCCTACATAATGGATTTCTTGCACCACACTTGGGACTAGAAGCAATGTGACCAGGTGCCCCACAACGGTAACATTTAACAATTCTTGTGTCAAATTTTGACATATTATTATTACCAACAGATCCATCAGACTTGACAGGATTTTTTATAGTTTGTTTAACTTAGTTTCATCAATATAAGCTTGTATTTCACAACTTTTATTACTCTGATCCTTAGTTAATGGATCACTGCAAACTTCCATTTCTTTAATCCACATTTGGGTATGTGCTAACCCTTTAGCGAGTTGAATTGCTTCCTCAAGAGACGGATCTTTAATAAGTAATTTCTCTTGTAGTCTCTTATTGTTAGTGCACCTTACTATTTGATCTTGAATAAGAGAATCAGCTAAGTTTTCGAATTGGCATGTAAGTGATAAACCTCTCAACGCAGCAACATAGGTGCCAATATCCTCATCCATTTTTTTGCTTGTGACTAAAAAACGTATGCCTCTCAAGGACCACATTCACTTTCGTGGTAAATCGCAATTTTAACATTTTCATTGACATCTCATATACATTAATGGGTTAACCATCCCCTGTTCCCAGAGAAATCTCAGGTAAATCTTGGTACAATCAACTTCCTTCAACTCCAAGATGATGGAGTAATATGGCTTGCTTCTATATGGGTCCATATTTATCTGCTCCTGTCGCTAAAATATTAGTGAGAAATAATTTTTTCCAATCTTTCCAAAGAATTGCAGGATCACCAAAAGTAGGAGGAAAACTTGGAGGAGCAGAAATAGAATGATCACCCATATTGATAAAAAAATAATTACAATGAGAATATAGACCCAATACAGCGTACCTAGAAGGAAATATCGGTTAATAAAATAACAAGTCAAAACAATAAGTTAATATAAGAATAGTTTAAAATAACAAACCAGAAAGTTGATTAACTTTATTCTTCTGAAATCACTGGTCCACTTATTATGCTTTTCAACTCCAAATGTTCCCAATTTGTAGAAAAATAGCATTTCTTCCAGGACTACATGTTTCCCAAAACTGTAGAAAATTAATGTTGTAAAAACGGTCCTTTTCTCTCTTTAGTTCTGTTGCTTTCAAAAATAAGTCTTTTCAATGAAGCATTGCCCAATCTCATAAAATGGCCACCAAGAAGAACATTCAGGCTGTTTTTGGGAGGAAATAGAGCTTGTTTTCCAATATGGCTGTTCGGTACAGTGTTTACCTTCAAATAATCTTCAACACTTTACTGTGGAAACATCTTTTAAAGCCAAAAATGAAGTTTTAGTCAGATGATTCTCAGACATTCAGCTCTTAAAAATATAATCAAAAATTATGCTCAGATTATGCTTACTTTGCTCAGTTAGAGCGAGCTCAACTTCAGTTCAGCTTCAGTTCAGCTACAGTTTAATAGATGCACTTCAGCTACAGTTTAATACATGCAGTCCCGAAATGACGATAAAAACAGGTAAAATTTGTCTAAGCCTCTGTATTAAAACCTTCAGGCTTAGATTTAAACAATCTTTAGAAGAATATTAAAGGAAATTAATCTTCCTTTCTTTATTAGAGAGTCAAAATCACACAATTTCAAATAAATCTTTTCAAGCGTGTGTTTCCATACAATAATATTTTATTCACAGCATATCCAGAAGTAAGTTGCTGTAGATATATTCCAATTGGTTAAAAAATCTCTAATGAGTCCATAAATCCAGGGGTGAAGGTATCAAAGTAGTATTAATGTCTCTGTCCCCTGCACAAAGAAGATCACCTTGTTGCCAATGAAAGGATTCAATTTCCAGTCAATTTGATGAAAGATAAAATGCTTTATTGGAGAGTAAAGGTAGATACCTCCAACACAGCTTCATAGCTCACAAACCAACTCCTATAATCAAAAGTTAATATTCCATCCTAGCAACATAACACTAACATTCTAAAGATGACATGCAGAAGTGCCAACTCTACAGAAGCCCCAAAAGCGTGTGTTCAGGTGCTCGGGGGAATGTAATCTGGAAGGCATTGTCTAAGTCATCGAGAATCGATTTCCAATACCACTCTAACTTCAGACAGTGCCACAGTAGATGCGCCAAAGTAATGGAAAAGCCACACACCCGCCAACAATGGCCCCATTTCGCCGCATCCCAAGCCTTGATACGAGCTGGTGTATAATACCAATAAGCAGCCACCTTATAGGCGGACTCGGTACCCGGTATGTTAGAGGTGGTGTGGTGTACGTGATCTAACACATGTTCCCATTCCTTACGCGTCAGCGGGCGTCCCAGCTCCGTCTCCCAACGAACCTGCACCTTCGCACGCTGGAATTTGTGGTGCGACAGAATCATAGCATATAGGTCAGAGATGAGCTTGCGGTCATCTTTTTTGCAAACAACCGATTTCTCAAAGGCTGTCAAAGGGGGGAACATGGAGGCGAAGTTAGACCCTGAGTCACCCAATGTGCTACCTGCGAGTAAGGAAAAGCATCGGACTCCGGCAGAGAAAAATAGACTTCACAGAGCTGGGGAAAAGGAATCAGGCAATCAAGGTCAGAAAGGGAACCCACCCTTATACAGCCCTCCTCCCGCCAGCGGTGGAAAACCGGAGACGCTCACCCGGGGGGGGGGGGGGGGGTAATCTAGATTATCAACAATGGGAGTCATAGGGTAAGGGAAAGTAGTCCAACCCCTATGCTGCGCCAATTGATCCCAAGCTTTCAAAGTTGGTATGGTCACCGGGGAGGAGTATAGGCCCCACGCTCTATGCTTACAAGGCAACCATAGGTTCCGCCAAATATTACACCCGCTACCGTCTGATCCATAAAATTCTAATGTTTGCTGGACCGGGACCTATTCCACTTAATGATATATCGCAGACATGACGCCTGGCAGTAGGCCTTCAGCAAGGGGAAACCCATCCCACCTACCGACTTAGGAGCGGTGTCAAGAGATAAAGCAAGTCTTGGCCGCTTACTGCCCCACAAGAATTTATTAAGGAGCCCCTGCAATTTTTGGAGGGTACCCGGCAGGGGACTCAACTGTAGCATCTGAAAAAGGTAAAGAATACGCGGGAGCACTGTAATTTTGACTGCCGCCAGACTCCCGTACCAGGCCAAGTTGAGACGGGCCCAATCCGACAGTGATTTGGCAGTTTGCTCTACTAGCAAATCATAGTTAAGAGAGGACGTTTTGGCTATAGAGAAAGTCAGGCGAACGCCCAGATATTGAATATCAGAATGTAACCACTGGAAGGAAAAGTCTTGTCCGAGATCCTGCACCTCTACATCGGGAATGGAAATGTTAAGGATTTGCGATTTGGAGGAATTGACTTTAAAGCCCGCGACCTTACCAAATTCGAGGAGTTCTCCTTAAAGATGCCGCAGGGAGGAGTGGGGCTAAGTGAGCGATAGAATCACTTTATCAGCATATAAGCTAACTTTGTGCGTGTCAGCACCAAACTTAATCCCCGCAATACGGACATTCGACCGTATGCGTTGGGCAAAAGGCTCCGTATAGAACGCAAAGAGCAATGGGGATAAGGGACACCCTTGGCGTGTCACCCTAGTGAATGGAAAGAGGGGCCGCATAGAGGCACCGCACCCACCTCACAAAGTTATCACCCAGTCCGAAGGCCTTCAATACCATAAATAGGTATTCCCAGTCAATGCGATCAAAGGCCTTCTCCGCATCAATGGACAGAAGAAAGGCCTGTGCCCGAGAGCGATGAACCAGGTCTACGAGGTGAAGAAGCCGCTTGGTATTATCTCCCCCCTGTCGCGTTGAAATAAAACCTGCCTGATCTGGATCTATGATTCCATCCATCAGCGGGCTGAGCCTCGCCGCTAGGATACTCGCGAAGAGCTTCGCATCTATGTTAAGGAGCGAAATCGGTCTATACGAGCCGCACTCTCTAGCATTCTTCCCCGGCTTAAGAATAACTGTGATGGCTGCTTCCGACATGGAGGGAGTCACCTCTTCCGTATCCAGAAAAGAGTTGAAGAGGCGGGTTAAAAGAGGAGCCAGCTCCACACAATAGGTTTTATAAAAGATGGTGGAGAAGCCATCCGGCCCCGGGGAATCGGTCACCTTTAGTCGAGCAATCGTGGATATGACCTCCTCTATGCGAATCGCGGCATCTGTAGCGCCCGCCGAAGTCTTAAGGAGAGGTGTTATGTTACAGGACGCCAGGTAAGTCTTTATTCCCTCAGAGTACGATGCTTCCCCCCTGTCCTGATAAAACTGCCGAAAAGAGTCCACAAAAAGTGCGTCAGTGGTATGCTCAATGGTCTGGGAATCCCTAATGGACTGAACGGCTGTCAATTGCGCCCGGCTCGCAGTCTGTGTGCTAACATCTTTCCCCCTTTATCTCCACTGATGTACAATTTGTGCCATAAGCACAGAAGGGCGTGCTCTGCCTTATCTAAATCAAGGTGTTTCATCATGCGCCGCTTTGTCTCTAACTCCCTCCACACTCTTGGGGTTCCTGTCCTCTTATGTATTGCTTCCAGGGTACCCACCTCCGTTTCTAACTCTGCACGCTTCTCCTTGTGCACCCTCGCATATGACGCTGCAAGCGCAATAAACTCCCCCGGTACCACCAATTTCAGGGCCTCCCATACCGACACTAAGGACATGCCATCTTGGTCATTGTCGGCGAGATAATGGGTAATGACGTCCCGTATTCGTGTGACCACCGACTCCGAGCGGAGCAGGGAGTCCCAGAGTCGGCAACCAGATAGCGGGGGCTGCTTGCCATGGCAGGTGAGCAAAACTGATATAAGAGCATGGTCTGAGAGGGAGCGCAGGGTGATAGTTGCTGCAGATAAGTGATACAGGAGAGAAGATGTGGCAAAAAAATAATCTAAGCGTGCATAGGTTTTGTGTGCCCAGGAGTAATAAGTGTAGTCACGCTCAAGGGGGTGTTGGACATGCCGCACATCATGTAACCCACCCTCCAGCAACCATTGCTTCCCCCCCTGCGACAGTGCCCCAGTTTGGTGTGATCTCAGCTCAGACCTATCCATCCCCGGGTCCATTACTATATTGAGATCCCCACCCACTAGCACAGATGCGTCTGGAGATGCCAGAACTTCGGAGAGGGACACCCGCAGGAAGGACTCTTGTTGCTCATTCAGGGCATACAATGATCCCACTGTTAGCTGTGTGTCTCCCCACTGTACGCGGACAGCCAGGAATCGCCCCTTGATATCAACCACCTGGGAAAGGATTTTGCAATGCGCGTGGGCACTAAAGAGGATCGTCACTCCATGCTTCTTCGCTGGACCGGAGGACCACAATTGCACAGGGAAGCGCCTGTCTTTCATACGTTTAGTATCTCTAGACAGGAGGTGGGTCTCCTGTAAAAAGCACACGTCACCTCCCGCATTTTCCAATAGGGAAAGGATGGCTGCTCGTTTGACAGGGCTGTTCAAGCCTCTAACATTCAGGCTTACCATCTTTAGATCCCTACCCATAGCCCGGGGAAGTCAGGTAAGAGCCAATGCGGGACCCCAGGACAGCAATGCGAGGGGGACCATAGTGAGTGACCTGTGGGCCACATCTGCAGCTACCTGCCTGGAGGACTGATGCGGAGCCCCAAAAACAACCCCAAACGAAACCCCAAACCCCCATTGAAATGCCGAACCACACAAAAAACAGAAAATGCCAAGAGTCTCATGTACTGACTATAGTCCGTCCGAGAAAACCAATTGTAAGGGGAACATGGTGACATCCTAGAACCTCCCACACCCCTGATTCAGGGCACTTCCAATTCACTAGGACAGAAAGAACAACGGAGACACTCTCTTCCCCCAAAACATCCTGCCTCCGGCGCCGTAGTAGAACCCAACCAGTGCCAAGCGTATGGGCCTCAAGGAACTCCAGAGTTGTCAGTCACCAATGCTACTGAGGTAACAGCAGCCTCCCTCTCCAGCAGGTTCGTGGATAGGTCCGGCTTCACCGGCGGAGGAGACTTCCCAACGCGCTGCCATTCGGTAGAGTGTCTGCACCGTTGAGTAGGTGATCCAGTGTTCCCGGGCAAAGACGCAGGCCGCTCCAAGCCCAAAGCCTTGAAGGCAGCCTCCAACGAGCGAATTTGCAGGAGCTTGCCATTGTGCTTAAAAATAAGCCCAAATGGGTGCCCCCATGAATAGGGGATGCCCCGGTCCCGAAGGTAGGAAGTGATGGGTTTAAAGTCTCTGCGTTTAATGAGGATGGAGGCCGCCAAGTCCTGGAATAGCGCTGGCTGGTGGCCCCAAAAATGCACAGGATTGAGGTCACAGGCTTTGTGCAGGATCCTTTCTTTGAGCTAAAAATCATGCACACACACCAGAGTGTCCGGTGGTGGAGCTTTGGCGCCCTGTGGCAGGCAAACGTGGTGAACACGATCCAACTGGATGTCTTGCTCATCTCCATCTTCAAGTATCTGCCGGAACAGTGCTTTGACATATTCCCGTAGGTTGTCAGCCTCCCCCTTCCACGGGACGGCCCGGATCCTGATATTGTTCCTCTGCGTCCGGTTCTCCAAATCTTCAGCATGGGCCTGCAGATCCAGATTCTGCTCCGTAAGGCGAAGGACATCCGGTTGAATTCGGTGAATGTCTTCTGCGGCGCCCAGGTCATGTTCTTCCAAGGTCGCTACTCGCTCTCCAATGGCATCAACATCCCGCCGCATCTCGCGTACATCCGAGGAAAGCTGGGAGCGGAGTTCCGAAATGTCCTCTTTGATGGCAGCGAATAGCTCAATCATGAATTCTTTAGTTGCCGGCAGCCTGATTTGCCGCCTTCTGCAGCAGGTCCTTCAGGGGTTTGTCCCTTCTATTCCTGGAGGTCAACATCGCCACACCGCCAGGGGATTAAAGGGAAGCCACGCTACAACCAGCACCCCAAGAGTGCAACCAGAGGTCACCCCATCGTGGTAGAAGCCCAGGCCCCGTAAGCAGCTCTTCACCCCTCCCTGCTGCCCGACCCCCGCAGACAGCTAGCAAAAGGAGGACCAGCACCAGTTCAGAAACCGGCCCCCAATGCACCACAGACCCCCAAAGTAACGGAAAGACCCAGCGAGCAGCAGGAACCTCAGCCAAGGGGCCAGACGCCAGCTACAGACAACAGATACCAAGGGCAGCTTCTCTCAACAGCAAGGACCCCTACAGCTACACCGCTACCCGTCACTGGGTTGCTCCGTCCCACCGCCCGTCGACACACGGACCGAGTCGGCGGTCATGGGGGAACACACAGGCAGCCCCCGCTCCAGCAAATGTAGGTCACCAAGCTCTGCCCCGGGCAGCAACCTCCTCCGCACTCTAGCTACTACAGTCAACTGATCAGGGCACAAACAGGCCTCAGCAGCACCCACCACCACCACTGTCAGTCCAGGCCCAGCCCTCGCCAGGGAGACACCGCCCACCGACTCACGGGCCGAAAGTGAACCCCCTCTATCTGTGCAGGGCTCCAGGCCCCAGCCACACAACCGGGCCCGTGAAGTGAGGATGTATGACGTTACAACGCATACTTTTACCACGCATACCATTACAACGCGGTTTTTACAACGCATACCATTACAACGCATAGCGCTTTGGGGTGCTGGATAGTGAATAGTTTAATTTACTATTTCAACTCCAGTCCCCGTGGACACTAGGGAAGGTGCTGGATAGTAAATTAAACTTATTCCCTATCCTAGAGCGCCCCCCAGCGTAATGCGTTGTAATGGTTTGCGTTGTAATGACTGCGTTGTAATGGTAGTCTTCGAAATCCCAGCAAAGTGGAATGGGAAGGGGAGGCCCTCGGGTGGCTTGGCGATCTGGGTAGCTAGTCACATAGGGTGCCAGGCGGAAAAGATGGACACACTTTCGCAGGATATCCAGTGTGTGTTGCTCAGATGGCCTGGTAGAACAACATGGGCCATTGTCAACGTTTACTCGCGCCCAGTCGCTGCGCCCAATGAATCCCCCACTCTAGACGAATTGTCATCCTTTTTGGGTCAATTGTCAGGCGACCACAAGATAGTGATGGGAGGGGACTTCAACTGTCACTTCGAACCCCTGGAAGGACTGAAGGAGGGTGCTCTCACCGCTGAGGATGACTATTGGGGAGTCCCACCCTCGTCTTCACCCCACCCTAAATTCTGGTCCCCGCTGGCAGTACAGCTTATGTCCCTTACCTTGAACTTCGCAATGAGGGCTTTCAACGGGCGTACTCCGTCCGATACCCCCTCAGTGTGTACTTTCAATAGAAAGGACCATGAGTCAAGGTTGGATTACATAATAATAGACATTACCATGTGGCCAAAAGTTCACGACTTCAGGGTGCTACCAAGGACAGATAGCGACCATAATGCCCTACAACTGGAGGTTCAGCATCCTGCACCTTTAGATGGGTCGTCTACTACTCCTTTCGGCGACGACCATGGGGACTAGCTTCTCTCCACAAACAGGCGCCACATTAAATGGGGAAAGTTGCTACATACAGAAGATGGTATGAACAAGTTATACGGTTTAGCACTCCCCAGGTTCAAGGAAGTGGATGATCTTATAAACCAACCAAGACCCACTGATTTCAACGAGAGGCTAGCTAACATTCATGAGGAACTAGTGAGGGGCCTTGCCGAGGTTTTCCATCCGGTGGTACCGTCGCGTAGGAAAAAGACTTGTACCCCGACCTGGTACAACTCTTCCTGTAGGAAAATCAAGTCCGAGTTAATTGCCACTATTAAAGAGGGCTCTAACAAGGCCAAGGTTGCAGATCTCAGGAGGGAGTATAAAGTAGCAATGGCCAACGCAAGGGCGGAGTGGGATTGGAACCATTGGCATGACCTGTCTGAAGCCCTAAATGCTAAAGACTCTAGGAAATTCTGGGCCCTAGTGAATACTGGGACAGGGGAACTCAAATCCGCAGTGGAGCCTAATATCGCCTCCTCTGTCTGGGAGACCCACTTTGGGACACTTTACCAAGATACCATCCTATTGCCCGATGGAGTGGCGGTTGAGCCCTCCGACTCCCCGGAAGTGGCCCTGGAATTTTCTCTAGGTGAGGTGGGGATTGCAATGGAGCGCTTAGCGCTGGGAAAGGCCCCGGGTTTAGATAAGTTACCGGGGGACCTCTTCAGACACCATCCTGAAATCTGGGGCCCGTACCTTCTTATTCTTTTTAATGCCATCTTAGGAGGTATGGCGGTCCCGTGTTCTTGGCTGGGGGCAGAGATTGTGCCAATATACAAGAAGGGGTCTCCTCTCCTCCCGGCCAATTACAGGCCGATTAGCCTCATAGATGTCCCTCAAAAGCTTTTCGCGCGCCTCATCCTGAACCACCTGCTAGATTGGGTGGAGGCCAATGATATCATGAGCCCCCTACAGGCTGGCTTCAGAAAAAACACGTCGACCATGGACCAGATCTTCCGCCTTGTCCTGCTTTACTGGAAGACGGTGAGGTTGGAGGGGGGAAGGCTGTACATGGTCTTCGTGGATCTGAGGTCAGCCTTTGACCTAGTCCCGCGTAAGAAACTCTGGGAGGTCCTGGAAAAGCTAGGGGTACCCCCTCAGATACTCAGTATCGTAACTAGGCTACATGAGAATAATTACGCGCAGGTTAGGTGCGGGAGGGATGGCACTCTTTCGTCCAGGTTCCCTGTCCGTAGAGGGGTGAGACAGGGTTGTGTCTTGGCCCCAACCCTGTTCTGTCTCTTCATCAACAACGTTATATCCCATCTAGAAAACGTAAAGGACAATGATGCCCCACATTTGGCAGGCAGAAGGGTTCCGGCAATCATGTTTGCCGATGATACCCTCCTGCTTTCCAAATCCCCGATGGGGATCCAGAGGATTTTGGATGGATTTGGTCTTTTCTGTAGACAACATGGTCTAGAGGTAAACACAGAAAAGACCAAATTCATGATATTTAATCCACCAACTAATGCCAGGCCCAATCCCACCCTGGGCACTGCCAGCCTTGAGAGGGTAACTACCTTCACATACTTGGGGGTAACACTACAGGAAAATCTATCATGGGATCGTCAGATAGTTAGATCAAGACTTAAGTTGTCCCAGTTGTCGGGCGCAATCTTGAAGGTGGCCAACACCTCCACTTTTAAGCCTATAAGCCCGGCTAAGGCAGCTGCTATGTATGGGAGTGAGCTATGGGGGTATAAAGCAGCCCAAGATTTGGCGAGAGTGGAAAATAACTTCCTTAGATGCCTACTAGCTCTTCCACGAGGCACACCACTCCTGCCATTGAGATTAGATATGGGTCTCCCTTCTATTGCCGAGGAGCTGGTGTCAAAGCCAGTGAAGTTTTGGCACAGGCTCTGGTCCACAAACGAATTACATCATTATAGGCAGGACCTTATTCATGTCATGAACATGAATCAAAGCAATAAAATCCCCTGGCTTGCATTCGTAAAAAATGAACTGCTCACTATGAACTTATCTGAGCTATGGGAGGATCCCGTGCAAGGCTGCCAAAGGGTTTCACGCAAAGGCCTGACCCAAATCTACAAAGACAAGAGTCTCGCACTTCTGATGAATCCTCAAAATAGCGGCACCCTTACAGTGCGATTTCTGGAATCCAAAAATTCTTATGTATTTGAACCTTTTATGGATTTTATTTTCCCCATCCTTGCGAGGAAATTATTTGTACAATGGAGGTTAGGCTCACTCCCCATCAGAAAATTTACCTACAAATGGATTAAGGGGGGTGATAAAATGTGTCCATGTTGTAACACCTACGAGGAAGACGACCTCCACATTATGTTTGTGTGCCCTGCCTATCACAGACCTAGAAAATACTGGATAGCGCCGCTCTGCAGAAACTTGGGGTTTAGAAATTACTCACAGGCATATAGAGTAATGAAAACTAGCACTCTTGGCCATATTGTGTTTGCAATAGCCAAATTTTTAATGGCAGTATGGCTAATTAGGAAGAAAAAAGCCCCTTAAACTGTGGTCACTGATCTGATACGCTTTTTACTTCCTCGCTGGATAAGAAGGGAACTTTTTTATAACTGTCTTTTTAATATGTATTTTTAAAATGTATGTTATTGTGTTTTGTATTGTATCTTTTATGGTCTATATGGCCGAAATAAAGAATTTTTGGATTTGGATTTGGTAATGGTAGTGCGTGGTAAAAGATTTGTTGTAAAGGTTGTATACCGTGAAGCAACAGCACCAAATGGGCACTCAGTACCACTGATCACACCAGGCTATCCAGTTGGGAGGGCAATAGCTCTGTCTGTAGCCCCAACTCCCAGCCAGGAAAGCCCAGGACGCCAAACAGTAAAATGGTGGAGAAGGGCTCCGCCCACCGATGCTCGGGCCGACCAGGGCCCCGAACACTCCCTCTGGAAGGGCCCGGGGCAACAAGCTATGTCCAGCAGTCCCAGCGGGGGGGGGACTGGGGCCCACCACAACAACCCACACTGTCCACCTCATGGAGCTCATTTTTAGGCCCCCGCACTCCCCCCTCAGTTTCACCACACCAGCTGACAAGTAGAAGAGGGCCCACGGAATGCCACTACTGCCAGCGGGGCCATTGAGGCCTCGCGTCACCTCCTCTCTGCAGGCCCCCCACCGTCCGCCGACCTGCGGACCGAACCCCCGAAATGCCCTCAGCAGCTCCCTGCTTCTCACCTCTCTGTACCTCTGGAACAGCGGCGGCAGCACCCACCCGACCCAGGGGGGGCTCGACTGCTGCCGCCACTCAGGGACCAGGATGCCATACTGCCTCTACCCTGGCCGTCCGCACACCCAGGCTTCTCATGCTCCACGCGGGCCAGGCCACAGGGGGAGAAAATGGTGGCTGCGCTCCAGGGCTCAGGCCCGCCCAGACATCTCCACTGCGTCTCCCAGCAGGTCCCGGGAAAACCAAAGGGCCATATGCTGCTGGCTACATCACCGGCTCACCAGGCAGTCGGTTCTGCCGGCCAGGAGACAGCTCCCGTATCTCAGCGCCCCATGGCCCACCGGGGCGCCGCAGGACAGGAGCCGGGGCCAGCGGCAACGAGGGAGGCAGCTGCAAAATCGCACTCGGCTCAAAAATAAGCACACCGCCGATAGCTGTAACATCCACAGTCACCGGGGAGCACCATGGATTCCTCGGATTGGCACCAGGTAGGGCGATAAACAGCGCAATATGCTGGCGGCGCCGGAGGGACAGGAAAGCTCGTCCTACTCCGCCGCCATCTTAGCCACGCCCCTTCTTTAACACTTTTAGACAGAATAACGAGGACTCAACTGGGCTGGAAGTTAATTGTGGGGTAGTCAGGCCAGATGGAGATCCAGTTGACGTATACAAATCTGCCCAAGATCTTTGTGGACCTATTTCAGCTAGGGTTTTTAACACTGCGTCGACCAATTGTATTCCATCTTCGGCGAAGACATCTATTATCATCCCAATATATAAAAAGGGGACAGAGCTGATCCAAAAAACTATTGCCCAATTTCACTCTTAGACTCCTCGATGAAGTTAATGAGTAGAGTCATATTATCAAGGTCAGAGGACTGGGCAAAGCAACAATTGATCCTAAACCCAGCCAGTATGGTTTTAGGAAACAGCTGGAGACTGTAGAACAGTATATTAATGTTGAGCTCCTAATAGGGAAATATACTAGGGCAAAATCGGGAACTCTTTATCTATGCTTTGCAGATTTGAGTAGTGCCTTCAATGTGGTAGATCATAATCTATTATGGGCAACGCTACTCTCTATATATGCACCAAGAACCATTGTGGGGTTGCTCTCACATCTCTATGAGAAATTATCTAGTCAAGTTCGGTTTAACCCACAAGGGGAATGCATGCCACAATTTAAACACCACTGTTGTTTTCACTATTTATTAACGGGGTGGACAGTCATCTACAGTCAGTGCAGGCCGATACCCCTATGGCTGCTGGGCATCCAATACCAGTGCTACTTTACGCAGATGATGCAGTGCTCCTAGCTAGAATACCATTGGCTCTGCAGAAATTGATAAAAGCCTTTGGAGAATACATGGCTTCCAAAAAAATGATAATAAATTAAACCAACACATTTACCATAATATCTGGCCAAAGATGAAAACCATGTACAACCTCTCCTTTCTAAATTGATACTACCCAAACAGTTTCAGTTAATTCCTTTTGCTACCTGGGCATCTCAGTTGCCGGAATGGTTCTTGGCCACAACATGTGTTAAACACCAAAGCCAAAATGAGCAGGGTCTTCCAGGGGATATTTAAATTTGCGTCTAAACTGGGTAGCAGACCCATCCGAGAAATGGTAGCCATTTATAAAGCAAAAGGCGTGACCAATACAACGTATGGAGTGGGCCTCTGGGGCTATGATAATGGCCACTTATTACAAACTGAGGGAAATACATTTAAAACGACTTTTATATTTGCCACCCTGTGCATCTCCTACAATAGTCCATAATGAGGTAGGTCAGCAGTTCCTTGAAGACCATCTGTTGGTGAAACCCCTCTTATCATGGACATCAAGGGAAGAGACCAGCTTTACCAGAAACATTATCGTTGGCTGTCTAGCCATGGATAAGGCTCTACATATACCCTGGTGATCATATATTACCTCCTGCCTTGGCAAACTTTCTAAATTGTCAATTTGTTCGGACCCTATACTGTTCACATCATTATCTAAGAACAGGATTAAAAGCGTATTTATTCAAAATAGGCAAGATAAACGCGAGTGAGATGAAGGGCTAAAATCATCAGTCGCATTTTATAAGCCCCTGGATAAGGATAAGGAGGAGGGACATAACAACTGCCTGGTCTTTGTAACCACTATGCAGCACAGATTTGTCCTGACAAGGTGAGATGTGGAATAGCACATAGCGCATCACCTTGTTGCCTTCCCCTTCATGAGATTCTGACCCTCCAACGCATATCTCTCTCTCTGTGATGGACAGAGTAAACAGTGCACTTTGCACTTTCTATTATTCTGTAAATTGTACCGGAATCTCAGGGTATTGTATCTCAAACCTTTGTTTGTAACCCAGAATATCAGATCTTATATGGCGTCATTAAGTGCACCCTTTTTGTGTTATAACATTGCACTTTTTATACTGAATGCAATGAAAATTAAAAAAGCTCATTTTAATGGATAAGGAACCAATATCTGTTTTTAATTGTAACTACTTTAATATTTTTTTTATATATTTATTAATATAATTGTTTGATTGGTGTCAAAATACAAATGATGATTGTATTTATTAATTTTAGCATATGACTGTCTACATTGTTACAGTATCTTTACCTGTACTAAAATGACTTAGAATTTATGGTGATGTGACTGGACTTTTATTGTCTCTATTTTATATTGATATGAGTCTTTTACTGATGTTCGTTTATGGTTGTTTTATTTTCAACTGAATAAAGATTATGAATCGAATTGAATCGAGCCTAGCAATAAAGTCCCTGTAACCTTTGTTTTTTTCAGTGAATATATATATACATATATATCAAATTAGATGTTAGGGTGGCTAAGGTTACAGGTGTTAAGGGTGGTTTTAGGGTTTAGGTGTGGGTAAGGGTACAGGGTGGTAAAGGTGGTTTTAGGGTTTAGGGGTGGGTAAGGTTATAAAGTGGTAAGAGTATTTGTAGACTTTAGAGGTGGATAGGGGCAGGGGGTGGTAAGGATGTGTTTAGGTTTTAGAGGTGAGTAAAGGCATGGGGCTAGCGGTGTGTTTTCGGAATGGGTAAGATTATAGGATGGTTAGGGTATTTATGATTGAATAGAGCATTAAGGGGGGTAAGGGTGTTTTTTGGGTTCATGGGTGGGTAGGGGCATAGGTGGTAGGGTGATTATTGTGCTCAGGGTTGAGTAAGGTTATAGGGTGGTAATGGTATTTATAGGACTTAGTGGTGGATTAGTGTTTAGGGTGGTAAGAGCTTTTTAGGGCTTAGAGATGGGTGGTGGCATAGGGTGGGAGGGGTGGTTTTTAAGGTTTAGTGGTGAGTGTAGGCATAGGCTGGTAAGGCTGGTTCTAGGATTTAGGGGTGGGTAGGGGCATAGGGTGGTAAGGGTGTTTTTAGGTATAAGTGTGGCTAAGGACCTCTGCAACCAGCTCAGCTCCTACTTCCATCTGAAAATCAAGGGCCTCTATGACAACTTCAGCGACCAGACACCCAACTCCAGAACCACTTCCTTCTCCATCAATGCCAGCCAGCCCAAAATCCCACCACCTAAGACCGCACTTCGACCATGAAAGGCGTCCACTCAGGAGCCCCCATGGACTCCTGCCCCCTTCACATTTTCCACAGAGCTGCCACCACCATCGCTCCAGAACTATGACGCACCATCAACGCCTCCTTTGAGACCGGCATCTTTCCCGACGACTGGAAACGTTCAGAAGCCAGACCCCTGCCCATGAAACCATCACCAGGTCCCAGGGACCTCAAGAACTACCGACCCATCTCCCTCTTCCCCTTCACGGCCAAAGTCACTGAGAAGACCGACAATGCCCAACTAACAAAATTCATCAAGGAAAACTCCATCTTTGACCCTTCCAAATCCGGATTCCGCAGAAACCACAGCACTAAGACCGCTCTACTCGCCACCACAGATGACATCTGGACCTTCCTTGACCTAGGACACACCACTGTCCTGATCCTACTTGACCTCTCTGCAGCGCTCGACACCGTCTTCCACCGCACACTCACCACCAGACTCCACAACGCCGGCATACAGGGAACTGCCCTCGACTGGATCAGCTCCTTCCTCACCAGCAGAACCCAAAGAATCAGACTGCCACCCTTCTTCTCCTAACACATGGAAATCAACTGCAGAGTACCCCAAGGATCGTCGCTCAGCCCCACGCTCTTCAACTTATACATGGCCCCCTCACGCCATCGGCAGACAGCACGGACTCAGAATAGTATCCTATGCCGACGACACCCAGCTCATTCTCTCCCTCACCAAGGACCCCATCACCAGCAGACTCAACTTCCAGGATGGAATAAAGGACGTTGCATCTTGGATGAGGAGCAGCTGCCAGAAGCTCAACTCGGAGAAGACAGAGGTACTCGTCCTCGGGCCCTCCCCCGCTACATGGGACAACACTTGGTGGCTCACCACCCACGGGAGCCCCCCCAACCCCATGGACCACGCCCAAAAATTCGGTATGGTACTCGATTCCTCCCTCTCCATGACCTGACAGGTCAACGACATGCATCCTCTGAAAGACCTTCAAATGGATCCCCCCCGAATCAAGGAAGACCGTCACCCACGCAGACTGGGCTACAGAATCGCAGGATGGTCTACAGAATCGCACTCTACGCCAGGATCAACAAGTCTCTGCTCTGCAAACTCCAGATCATACAGAACACTGCAGCCAGTTTTGTCCTCTGCGTCCCTCGACACGAACACATCACCCAACATCTGTGACACCTCCAGTGGCTCCCCGTTGAGAAGAGAGTTACTTTCAAGATACTCATCCATGCCTACAAATACCTACACAACACCAGATCCCCAATACCTCAACGAGAGAATCTCCTTTCACGTACCCAAGAGAAACCTCTGATCTGACGACCTCACCCTCGTCGAAGCCCCACACATCTGCAGAGCCAGAGCAAGTGGAAGAACCTTCTCCTACATCGTGGCCAAGACCTGGTACGAGTTCCCGGTCAACATCCCTTGTGCCCCCTCCCTGAACATCTTCAGAATGACACTCAAGACCTGGCTCTTGGACTGAACGGAGCTTGCATAACACCCCCCCAGCATCTTGAGACCCTCACGGGTGAGTAGTGCGCTCTACAACTCCCTGATTGGTTGAAGGAAAAGGGCATAGGGTATAAAAGGGTATAGGGTGGCAGGGGTAATTTAACAAGGGAGAGTTCTGGGGGTTTTCCCCAATTAAGAAAAATGTTAAGAAATGTGAAATACTTTGGACTGGCAGTTATCCAACAGCATGAAAGAGGGGGGAATCGGACACAAAAACTGAGACGACTTGAATCCAAACTAACCATGAGGTTCAGAACCAAACAGCCGGCTGGTTTGAATGGAGACGAGGAACTGTATGTTCATCTATGAAACATCACAGACTGACACTAAGACTGCCAAATGAAGCCTTGAAAGTTGAACATTGAAAATAATCAGATATGTCAATTTTTTTCAGGCTAGCACCATCAAATGATAGACCCATACTGCTGGTGACTTGGACCAGAAGATAATCAAGTAGAAAACTTACAGGAGGGTGGTAAAACACAGCGGGGACCCAGGGCACTCAGCCCCATACCTGACATGACACTTAGTCTGAAGTTACATACACGATCACTTATCAGTTACACTGATCTCTGATCGAGGATATTCGTGTAAATCACGGATGAATAAAAGCGATTGTTCCTCAAACACAGG
Organism: Lissotriton vulgaris; assembly: GCF_964263255.1. Taxonomy (NCBI): domain Eukaryota; kingdom Metazoa; phylum Chordata; class Amphibia; order Caudata; family Salamandridae; genus Lissotriton; species Lissotriton vulgaris. Next base: position 222,926,678 of record NC_141685.1, read on the forward strand.
AAAACGATTTCAGTGTAGTAATGTATTCCACACCCCGTTGCACAAAACCACCTTCAATGTAATAGCACTAATATACATATTCAATAAAGTTGGAATAATTTTGAACACTAAGAGGTCCAGCATGCACCAGGCATTATGTGTGCTTGTTAGGGTATAAATACAGAAACTCAAAAGGGACAACTGACAAAGACTGTTGTGAACAGGAACTACGGTTCGAAACGCGTAGGAGCTTTTGTCACGTTAGGAATAAATAACTGCTTATAACCAAGAAGTGTGCAGCGACTTTATTTTTGTATGGAATAAACCTGAGACACTGCCCTGGTCTCAACGAAGGCACCCACTGGATTGCGCTCCCGCTGCGACAGGACAAGTTGTTTCATTGTATTTAACGGACAGCGGAGAGCCCGGCGAGAAACACCGTGATCCTCAAGAATCAACAAATTGGCAAAGAATAGCTATTTCAGCTACGGACATCTGAACAATTTTGTCGAGAAGGAACACGGAGCGACGAACATTACAACGATACTTCGCAAACACCTGGTAGAGCGCCGACGCGCTGGATCAGAGGACGCGGTACGTGATCGGGAGTCTCCCAGGTAAGGAAATGTCTGCAAAAGTATGTTAAAGCTAAATGCCGCAATGAAGTGAGACGTACGAGCAAAGGCATACTCTAAAGCCTAAAAGACTGTGAGAATTCACTCATTCAATTCTACTCGAAGTCGAACTTTTCTTGGTAGCAGTTGAGCAAACGTGATTAGGGATATACACAAAAGACCCACCCCTCTCTAACTAAAGAACCTTCAGTGATTGTGAACTGTCCCTTGAAATACCTATACTTGAACAGACGTCTACAGCAGGAGGGTATCATTGTGATCGTAATATTCATTAATCATCAAACGAATTGTATTGCTTAAACATGGAGGAAAGAAGAGTTAAACGAGCGACCAAGGCAGAAAGTATATTTCAAAGGGGCGTGAAAATAGCCAATAGAGATGAAGCAGGAAAATTGACACAACCTGCAATCACTACAAGTAAAAAGCTTTTCACACAGCTTGAAAAACTAATGCGTAAAGAAATATCAAGAGAGTGGGAAATCATCACCCTTGAAAAATATGTGGAGTGTAAGATGGTACCGCATATTCACGCTGCCTAACCATCCAGACACCAAGCCTGAAATGCTTGAAGAGTGGGGAAAGAACAACATGGATTGTTCAAACAACATGATGTTAATTATCATCAAGTATGCTAAAAAAGAAGTAGAGGAACTTCATAATAAAATATCAGAAATTGAAACCCAAATAACAGCAACAAATGAAGAGAGTGTCACTTTGAAGAAACTAAGAATCGAAATGGAAAAAAATCCAGATAAACATGAGGATAAGGTCCAAAACAGAAAACAACGGAAATTATGTAGGGATCAGGATGATTATGAATATGGCACAATTCTGACATTCGCAAAGAAATTTGACATCTTTAAACAACAGTGGGGTACGAACATAGACCCAGCCACAAGTGAACAAACCAGTGGCTCTGAATCAGATCTGAGTGAAGGCGACCAAAGAACAATTGGTCTAAGAAAGTTTTCTTTTTTAGACGAAATGAAGTTGCTATATCAGGTGCAACAAACACCACGAGGCAATGCCAGAAGCCGGGGACAGAACAGAAGCAGAGCAAGAGGAAGGGGTTTCCATCCCTCAAGAAAACAAGACGCAAAACAAGATGAGGCAAGTGACCAAGGGGGCAGATACAACCTAAGAACCCGAACAGTGATAAGAAAATAATCGCTGCGGGGAATTCTACCCCTAATCTAGTTATAAATTTATCAAGATACAATCTAACACAGATGGAAACCAGACTACTCAACAGGGGACTCTCCTTTTGCCCTGAAATACATCATGACCTAGTTGACACTAAAATCGACCTTTACAAATATATCAGGAAACTGAAATTGAAAAAATTCTTTGCGAAAAATCATATGAACCAGGCCACCATTCCAGATCAAAACGCACCATCTACCAAATAATTGAAGTGCCACAAATCCGGGTTGCATATGAACTGGTTAATGAAACCACGGACTCCCAAATACCAGACACCCAGATATTGGATGAAATGGGTATAACAACTGACAACCGCAAAGCCACAGATTTCAAGACCAAATCCAAATTTTGCCCTGCTCTCCACCCTGGAAACAAAATTGATATATTTTATGACCTAGTAATGGGCCAAAAAATATCAATTCGAATAAAAAAGAAAATCTAACAAAGAGTGAACGCGTGGCAATACAAAGTCTAAAAAATAACATCAATATTGAAATTAAACCCGCCGATAAAGGCGGAAACATCATTGTAATGGAGAAAGAGCACTATGTAGAGGAAGCGATGCGCCAATTGAACGACACCAATAATTATACTGTACTGGCCAGAAATCCCAAAGATAAAATGAAATTAGACCTAGACATCAAATTGAATATCTGGCAATCAAAAGGACTTTTATCGGAGGTAGAAAAGAAATTTCTAATGGTCGAGAATCCAATCACCCCGACCATTTACTTTCTACCAAAAGTTCATAAGACATTGAACAAACCGCCAGGATGCCCTATAATTTCCAGCTGCGGAAGTCTTTATGAGAATGTATCCAGCTATGTGGACCACTTCATAGCCCCGATTGTGCCCACATTAAGCTCCTATATAAAATATACGGGCGACTTCTTACGCATACTTATGAACACAGAATGGCAATCCAATTACTTGTTAGTGGCAATCGACGTAGTATCGTTGTATACTTCTATAAGCCATGAAATAGGGTTACAGGCAATTCGATACTATCTCCGCCAACGACCCATCAGTGAAAGGGAACATTCGAAGATGTTAATTGAAATGATATCTATGTGCCTACACAATAATGTCTTTCTCTTTAATAAGAAGATCTACGAACAGCGCTGTGGAACAGCGATGGGAGTTTCCTTCTCTTCAAGCTACGCCAATCTCATGATGGGGTTGGTGGGAGAGAAGCGTGGCTTGGAGAGAAGAAAACAAACATCACATGGCAAAGGTGGCCCTATGGCTGCGATTTATTGACGATCTGTTCCTCTTATGGAAAGGCACAGAGTCAGAATTCTACACATTCTTTGCTGTCCTCAATGAAAATCAAGTTGGGCTGAAATTTATCTGTACTGTCAGTACGAAGGAGATAGAATTCCTGGACATGAAAGTTTACATTGCTGAGGATAAGATACAAACTACTGTCCACAGGAAGAAAACATCTACCAACAGTCTCATACATGGATTAAGCTTTCACCCACAAAAACTAAAGAAGAGCATACCGTACGGAGAGCTACTACGTATGAAAAGAAACTGCTCTGAGGACGCCGAAATGGAGAGGAAATTCGCAGAAACAAAAGAACGCTTCAAACAACGTGGCTATAAAACAACTGATCTCCACAGAAGCGAAACAAAAGCAAGAACACAAACTAGGGCGGATACTCTTCTGAGTAGGGAGGAAACAATTTGAACGTGCAAAAATCCAACAACAGCAAATAGCTGGTACCACCGAATTGAATCAAACAATTGTTAAGGATGAACAACCACGGATGATAATGACGTTCAGTAAAGAGAGCTACAAAATACAAAAGACTTTAACGAAGTTCTGGCACATACTTCAAAAGGACCCGGACATAGGGATGAACATTAGATATCGTCCATTGATCTCATACCGAAGAGCGCCCAATCTATCTGACCATCTAGTCCGAAGCCACTTTGAAATGTAAAAACCTGAATCCTGGTTCGACACGAGAAAAAGAGGCTTCAACAAATGCATGACATGCAAAGCATGCAAAATAGGCCGGAATATCAAGAATCTCCAAGATCCAGTAGGAAAAAACTTTGAAATCAAAATGAGCATTACATGTGAATCATCTTTTGTCGTCTATATGCTGCAATGCTTTTGTGGAAAAGCTTACATTGGCAGCACTACATGCCCCCTTAAAATACGGAGACTACAACATATCCGTGCTATTCAGAATGTTAATTTCACTTATGCAATAGCAAAACACATGGCCTGTCACCAAGGAAAAACATGGTTGGATGTGAAATACTTTGGACTGGCAGTTATCCAACAGCATGAAAGAGCGGGGAATCGGACACAAAAACTGAGATGACTTGAATCCAAACTAATCATGAGGTTCAGAACCAAGCAGCCGGCTGGTTTGAATGGAGACAGGGAACTGTATGTTCATCTATGAAACATCACATACTGACACTAAGACTGCCAAATGAAGCCTTGAAAGTTGAACATTGAAAATAATCAGTTACGTCGATTTTTTTCTAGTTAGCACCATCAAATGATAGACCCAAACTGCTGGTGACCTGGACCAGAAGATAATCAAGTAGAAAACTTACAGGAGGGTGGTAAAACAGAGCGGGGACCCAGGGCACTCAGCACTATACCTGACATGACACTTAGTCTGAAGTTACATACACGATCACTTATCAGTTATACTCATCTCTGATCTAGGATATTCGTATAAATCACGGATGAATGAAAGCGATTGTTCCTTAAACACAGGAAAATGCTTTCAGTGTAGTAACCTATTCCACACCCCGTTGCACAACACCACCTTCAATGTAATAGCACTAATATGCATATTCAATAAAGTTGGAATCATTTGAATACTACGAGTTCCAGCATGCACCAGGCATTATGTGTGCTTGTTAGGGTATAAATACAGAAACTGAAAAGGGACAACTGACAAACAGTGCCGTGAACAGGAACTACGGTTCGAAACGCGTAGGAGCTTTTGTCACGTTTGGAATAAATAACTGCTTATAACCAAGAAGTGTGACGTGACTTTATTGTTGTATGGAATGAACCTGAGACACTGCTCTGGTCTCAATGAAGGCACCCACTGGATTGCGTTCCCGCTGCGACAGGGCAAGTTGTTTCATTATATATATATATATATATATATATATATATATATATATATATATATATATATATATATATATATATATATATATATATATATATATATATATATATATATATATATATGAAGTCCTGTATCGCTCGATGCTGCCAGCATCCCAGTTCTACTGCTCCAACTGGAAAAACGAACAAGCCAGACCCAAAATCTTGTGCATAGATAAGTGTTTTTTATTCCATTAAATAACACCCAAGCAGTCCTGCATGACGCGTTTCGCCTCTAGCCAGAGGCTTGATCACATGATACGTTACTAAATCTCGAAGAGGGTACTTAAGGCATTTCTGAACCACAAAAGGGCGGGTTTTTGTACAAGTGATCCGCCCACCTTAACTCCTTGTGGTCTCTCTTTCTATACATAGAAAAACAGTGGTATTTAATTCATTAACTACAACAATAAATGGCACAGTGCCAGATTTCAAGTTCAGATGGGACTCATGTATAATATACTGAATATTTGAAACGTCTAAGAGTAGGTTTTTGAAGTGTTCAGAAACTTTTGGCGCTCAACTTATCACGGTAGAAAAATTGGATTGGTTAGGTGTCAAAGTAGGTGCTTCTTGGACAGAGAAAAACCTTAACCTCTGTGAAGAAAGAGGTATGAAAACCTCTATCTTATTCTGACTGGGCAAGGATCCAGAGCACACTATATACAATTAGATATCGGTCATCTGTTCAACTCTTCTCTCATTAAGGATAGATCGACCAAATGTATTTTCTCAAACAGTTTTTATTGCCATCAGTGTTCCCCACTTGGGAATCACTATGTTTTTCACTTAGCCTACACGTGTTTCATCACAGCATGTGGCTGTGAATCTTCAGGGCTATAAGAAAATAATAGAAAGCAAAAATCATAAAATAAATGTACACAGGTACGTGTGAAAGGAGAGGAAGGGGGGCACCAGTGCAGTGGAAACCAACACAGGGGGGGCAGGAGTAGAACAAAATAGGGGGTGACTTTAAAGCACCAGAATTTTATTCCGCTAGCAATTCCATTTCATAATGTCAGGATTGGTGACATAGAGTAATGTGTCATGACATACGGCGTCTGATTCCTATCTGTAATTAGTACCAAGGTGCGTAGTGAGGTGACTTATTTAAATTGGAAAATTTATATTTTACACTCAGATCTGACCTGCAAATAAGCACAATTTATATAGTTTAAATGATTACGTATGCACCATACTAATGATTGACTGTATGCCGATTCAGTGACGTTAGAAGTGGCAGAAGTTTGAGAGACCAACACCTCATGTCTTTGATGACTTTTTCAAACTCAATAGTCCATGGTTAATTATAAATGATCACTTAGACATTTATTACAAAGACATCTATATTTGTAAAATTGCATTGAATTTGTCCCACGAGAATTGTATTCACACGAGTATACAACATCACTCCTAAATGCTTCGAGCAGTTTTAACTGTTCGCAAAACTAGTTTTTACATTCAGTAAATCACACGTTTCTAAAATAAATACATTAGTCACGGTGAGGCGTTTGTGCTGAGATGCCCGAATAATGATAATAACAATCATGAAAGAGCCACAAGTAGATGCCTAAATAAAGCCTTTATACTACTCTCACCACTGTTACTTTCGTAAATACGTTGACCCTGTATCATAGAGGCATGTGGTAGCAATAAACAATGTCGCTTCACTAAGGTATTATGTCTCATGAAAATCGCAACAAGTCAATTCCAAGTCTTAAAGCCAAGTAAAAATTCCTTACTATTAACTACTATCTTTATATCATCCATGGCATACGGTAAATTCAAAGAGGTGAGCCGTGTCACTATAAAGAGGTAATCGTGGTCACTTTCATTGAGTCATTTTTACGAAGATTTAATTGTTTTATGGCCAAAAGGTGATATTTTAGCAATAAAGGAGGTTTTAGTGTGCAGCTGCGATAATAGAATAAGGGGGAAGGAGTTGTTACCTGATCTAAATGATCGAGGCGCGTGGTCTGTAGAAAAACAAGAATAGAGGGCGGATTATTGGTACATTATTTAGACACGCTAATTTGTGCACTTAAAAGTGATGGTTCAAGGGTCAAATAAACTCACCGGGGAACCGGTGATAATTCCAACCCGGTCCTTATCGGGTGGTATAATATATTCAGACAGGTATGCGGTACCAATCAGTATGTCTGGTTGCCGTAAGCGAAAAGCATTGCCGATAAATGTCAAAGTTTCAAGTTTCAATTTTAGCAGTAATCAGGCTGGAAATAAAGTGAAAGAAATCATCAGCGTTAAAAAAAGGGGTTCTACCTCCCTGAGAATGTTCACCAGGAGGGGTCATTTGCGCTTAGAGTGAAAAAAATCTTACCCGTGTGCAGCCCGTATGGAAGCTTAATCCAGCTTCGTTGTCGGTTACCAAGTGCGGGAACAACAGGATCAGTTGTTCCCGCCCCTTTTGAAAGCGTCAGTCTCGAAAGAAGCTAGACCGCTCAAGCTTAAAAATTCAATCACCGGCAAAAGGGGAAGAGTTACTCTCTCCTCGGAAACGCGTTGGAGTATTGACCAAATTTTAAACTACAGACCTCGTGTATTAGTGCTCATTATTAGTTCAAAAGAATAATAAATGAAATAGAGATTCTATTTTTTGAATTAATAGGGTTAACATCGGGAAAATTCAAGTGAATATGTAAATCCTGTCATTGAATAATTCGAGTATTGAAGCCATCAAGACTCAAGTTTAGTGGGTTTGTATAGGTCTAGGGAGAAGATGAATTCATTGGCTCTATGTTTATGGCTTAATCTGATTAATATACTGGAGTGGTTGGCCAGTATCCATGGGTTGTTATGATAAATTTGATCCTGAAGTGGTTAAAGTACAAAGTAAATGGAGAGGTCATATAGCAAATATTGTAGGGATATTTTAATTAGATTTATTCGCAGCTGCCACATAAAATAGGCACCGGGTGAGTTTATTTCTTGATGGATGTGCCCATCTATTGGTCCATCTGACCTGTTCTAGAATCTGATCAAGATAAATCTACTTTTCGGGCAGTAATTGTGGAAACAAACTCCCTTAAGAAACCGGGAGGAAAAGAAATTAGCGTCCTCAAATCTATAATATTCAATCCATTTGATTACAAAATTCTGTATGATTTGTGTAGTCATTCTCTTAACAATAGTCTACGATTTTAAGTTCAGACTGGCAATTACATGTGTTCTGCAGATAAATGAATGTATTTAATAAAAATACGTTCAGTACTAGATTATCAAAAATCATTTCGCATGTGGATTCAGTTGTACATTTGCTACAGATAATGCAGTTGTTAAAGATGAGAAGTCTGATTAGGGGTCAGCTCAGGTGTCTGACCCTAAGAAAAAGTGCAGTTCATCATCCGTGTTCTGTCCCGTTCTGGTCGTATCTAGGCGCATGATCCATAGCGCCTCTTGTCTTCTGAGGCGTAGTTCCCTGTTGCCTCCTCTTACTGCAGATTGTACCACATCAATGCCATAGAAGGTAAAAGATTTGATATTTCCTTGTGCAGGGCATGTGGCCATATGTATAGCCATGGGGTATCTCGGGTCCTTATTCGCATATGCTCTTGCATGCTCCCTTATGCGCTCTCTGAGTGCCCTTATCGTGCTCCCCACATATCTGCTTTTACAGGCACATTCAATAATGTACACCGTGAATTTCGTGTCACAATTGATGTTTGTTTTGATTGAATATGGTTTAGATCTATGATCCAGAAATGTTTTGATTCCATGTTTTGCCCATCTACACATTGAGCACATTCCGCATTTGAAGAAACCCTTTGACTTCTGGGTCAGCCAGTCACAAGTTCTTGTATCTTTGGGCACTGTTGGGCTTAGTCTGTTCTTTAGATTTCTTCCCCTGCGAAAAGTTATTTGAGGATGATTCCCTATGGCAGTTGCTAGGGTTCTGTCTGCACTAAGGATCCCCCAATGTTTATGAAAACTCTTGCGTATCACAGGACTCAATTCGTTGAAGTCTGTGATAAGTCTCACCGGTTGTTGGTTTATCCCAGCTCTAGGATTTTTAGGTGTTAAGGTTGACTCCCTGCTAATTTTTTTAATCTTTCTGTCTGCCTTAGAAATAATCTGAGGGTTATAGCCTCTTTTCGAGAACCTGGACTGCATGTCTTGTATACACGTTTCAAACTCTTGCTCCTCGCTACAGTTCCTTCTTGCTCTCACAAATTCACCGTAGGGGATACCATTTATCTGATGGATCGGATGACAACTGTTGCTATGAAGTATTGCATTGCATGCTGTTGTTTTGCGGAATAACCTGCTGTGCAGAGACCCATCTTTTACATATAGTTCTAAGTCAAGAAAAGAAACCTTGGAGCTGCTTATGTGCGTGGTAAATCGCATATTCATTTCATTGTCATTTAGATAAGCACAGAAATCCATAAGTGTGTTCTCCGTTCCTGACCATATTAGGAGGCAGTCGTCAATGTACCGGCCCCAGTATAATATATAGTCGATCCATTTAGTTCCTCTGATGCTCCAAATCATGTCAGTCTCAAGGGCGCCCATGTAAATGTTAGCAAAAGACGGGGAAAATTTAGACCCCATGGCTACTCCCCTTGTTTGTTTGTACCATTTTTTGTCAAATACAAAAAAAATTTGATTTAAAATGATATCCATCATTGTTACCAGCATTTTGGTGTGTTCGAGTAATGTAATGGGTCTAGTATTCAATGCTCTGGTTGCGGCTGCTAATCCCAGATTCGGTTCTATGGAGGTGTAGAGCGATACCACATCAAGGGTCGCCATTATCAGTCCAGGTTGCCATGTGATGTCTGCTAGGATGCTCAGGATATGTTTGGAATCCTGTATGTAGGATGGCATGTTTTTTACCAAAGGATTTAGGAACTTGTCCACATATTGCGAGAGTCTCTCTGTGGGACCCCCAATCCCGGACACAATTGGTCTTCCTGGTGGAAATGAAGCCGGTTTATGGATTTTGGGGAGAGTGTATAGCCAAGGATAAGATGGACGTGTTACTTTTAGGTATAGAAATTCAGCATCATTTATCAAGCCCGTATCCTTCCAATCCCTCAGATGGTTGTTGATCAGTATAGTTAAGGGACCCATGGGGTTGTTTGAGATAGCTTCATAACAGGAGTTGTCAGAAAGTTGGGAGAAAATTTCGGTGTTATAATCCAATTTATTCATGATCACTACATTTCCCCCCTTGTCAGCTTCTCGGATAACAATGTCCTGGTTGTCGCTCAAGGTTCTTAGTGCTGTTCTTTCTTCCCTCGTCAAATTATCTCTTTTAATATGTCTGTGGTTGGACGTTTTAGTCTCATATTTGTTGATATCTTCCAACACAAGTTTGTAAAAGGTGTCAATGGTGTTGCCACTGGGCAAAGTAGGTGTCCATTTGGACTTACTTTTAAGGCCACTGTCTATGGTACTGTTCGTCTTTAGTTCCAAATCAGTTAGTAAGTCATTGAAGGAATTTGGTGGATCGTCAAAGTCCGTGATTGATAGTAGCAGATGTGAAGCCAGGACCTCTTGGATGCTGATAGGGTTGGTGGAGACCTCTACAGAATCGTCAGCGCCAATGGCATTATCTGTCGGTGTATCCCAAAAGTGTTTTTTTATTTTGAGTCCTCTAATATACTTGAACAGGTCAATCTTCATCCTACATGGATCTCCTTGTTCCGTGGGGTTGAAACTAAGGCCTTTACTTAGTAATGAAATCATGTGTTTGTCCAGATTACGGATGAAAGGTTAATTACCTGTACATCCTGATCACGTGTGTCATTCACTTCTTGTTGCCGGATCGCAATCTCTCTCTGTAGTCGTCTTTGTCCTCCTCTCTGGCCTCTGCGGGTTTTGTGTAGGTTTGAGTTACTCTTGTGCGATTTGTTATTTTCATTGTCCTGACTTCCCGAGAAAAAGTATTGCTGGCCCCGGAGGTCGTTGGTGTATTTCTAGATTCTTGATCTGCTCTCATGTTTTCTTCCGTTTCGCTTTCTGTTTCAGGAACACTGCTTAGGGAGGTATTACTTGAGGAAATATTGGAGGCTCCGGATCTGGCAGCTTGTTGGTTACTGGCTGGTTTCTGAAATTGTTGGTCATACTTTTTCGCAAAGGTGAATACCCTTCCTTCACGATAATCCGCCTCATCTCTGCGTATTTGCCTTGCCTTGCGATCCTTAATTTCATTCTGATGTTTGGTCAGGATCTCTTCCAAGATTTTATAGTTTTTTTCAGTTGCATCTTTAAGATTGAGGGCTTCTATCTCCTTCTCTAGTTCCACAATTTCTGCCTGTAGTTTCGTCACTTTTCGGTCAGCGTTTTCAATCAGAATTCTCATTAAGTTGGTGGAGTTCATGGTTACTGATTCCTCCCATTTGTTCAGGAGGTCATCATCCAGATCATCAAAGGTTGGGAAGGTCTGTGATCGAAGACCTCTCGGTATCCTCTGTACCCTTAGATACTGCTTCAATGTTGCACCATCCCACCAACGTGAGTTTTCGTTTTTTTTGAGTCTCTCTAATTTGAGAAATTTTTGTTTTAGGCTGGTTCCTTTTTGTTGGTTTCCATTTGCATTGGTGTTAGATGATTGTGTGCCTTTGGCAAGATTCTCAAACATCTCGGAGGCGATCTTATCTCTATCCATTCTGAACCTGGTAGTAGGTGGATCTAAGACCGTAGTGGCTGCCTTTCTGAGTCAAGATTTTTGAAACGTCTAAGAGTAGGTTTTTGAAGTGTTCAGAAACTTTTGGCGCTCAACTTATCACGGTAGAAAAATTGGATTGGTTAGGTGTCAAAGTAGGTGCTTCTTGGACAGAGGAAAACCTTAACCTCTGTGAAGAAAGAGGTATGAAAACCTCTATCTTATTCTGACTGGGCAAGGATCCAGAGCACACTATATACAATTAGATATCGGTCATCTGTTCAACTCTTCTCTCATTAAGGATAGATCGACCAAATGTATTTTCTCAAACAGTTTTTATTGCCATCAGTGTTCCCCACTTGGGAATCACTATGTTTTTCACTTAGCCTACACGTGTTTCATCACAGCATGTGGCTGTGAATCTTCAGGGCTATAAGAAAATAATAGAAAGCAAAAATCATAAAATAAATGTACACAGGTACGTGTGAAAGGAGAGGAAGGGGGGCACCAGTGCAGTGGAAACCAACACAGGGGGGGCAGGAGTAGAACAAAATAGGGGGTGACTTTAAAGCACCAGAATTTTATTCCGCTAGCAATTCCATTTCATAATGTCAGGATTGGTGACATAGAGTAATGTGTCGTGACATACGGCGTCTGATTCCTATCTGTAATTAGTACCAAGGTGCGTAGTGAGGTGACTTATTTAAATTGGAAAATTTATATTTTACACTCAGATCTGACCTGCAAATAAGCACAATTTATATAGTTTAAATGATTACGTATGCACCATACTAATGATTGACTGTATGCCGATTCAGTGACATTAGAAGTGGCAGAAGTTTGAGAGACCAACACCTCATGTCTTTGATGACTTTTTCAAACTCAATAGTCCATGGTTAATTATAAATGATCACTTAGACATTTATTACAAAGACATCTATATTTGTAAAATTGCATTGAATTTGTCCCACGAGAATTGTATTCACACGAGTATACAACATCACTCCTAAATGCTTCGAGCAGTTTTAACTGTTCGCAAAACTAGTTTTTACATTCAGTAAATCACACGTTTCTAAAATAAATACATTAGTCACGGTGAGGCGTTTGTGCTGAGATGCCCGAATAATGATAATAACAATCATGAAAGAGCCACAAGTAGATGCCTAAATAAAGCCTTTATACTACTCTCACCACTGTTACTTTCGTAAATACGTTGACCCTGTATCATAGAGGCATGTGGTAGCAATAAACAATGTCGCTTCACTAAGGTATTATGTCTCATGAAAATCGCAACAAGTCAATTCCAAGTCTTAAAGCCAAGTAAAAATTCCTTACTATTAACTACTATCTTTATATCATCCATGGCATACGGTAAATTCAAAGAGGTGAGCCGTGTCACTATAAAGAGGTAATCGTGGTCACTTTCATTGAGTCATTTTTACGAAGATTTAATTGTTTTATGGCCAAAAGGTGATATTTTAGCAATAAAGGAGGTTTTAGTGTGCAGCTGCGATAATAGAATAAGGGGGAAGGAGTTGTTACCTGATCTAAATGATCGAGGCGCGTGGTCTGTAGAAAAACAAGAATAGAGGGCGGATTATTGGTACATTATTTAGACACGCTAATTTGTGCACTTAAAAGTGATGGTTCAAGGGTCAAATAAACTCACCGGGGAACCGGTGATAATTCCAACCCGGTCCTTATCGGGTGGTATAATATATTCAGACAGGTATGCGGTACCAATCAGTATGTCTGGTTGCCGTAAGCGAAAAGCATTGCCGATAAATGTCAAAGTTTCAAGTTTCAATTTTAGCAGTAATCAGGCTGGAAATAAAGTGAAAGAAATCATCAGCGTTAAAAAAAGGGGTTCTACCTCCCTGAGAATGTTCACCAGGAGGGGTCATTTGCGCTTAGAGTGAAAAAAATCTTACCCGTGTGCAGCCCGTATGGAAGCTTAATCCAGCTTCGTTGTCGGTTACCAAGTGCGGGAACAACAGGATCAGTTGTTCCCGCCCCTTTTGAAAGCGTCAGTCTCGAAAGAAGCTAGACCGCTCGAGCTTAAAAATTCAATCACCGGCAAAAGGGGAAGAGTTACTCTCTCCTCGGAAACGCGTTGGAGTATTGACCAAATTTTAAACTACAGACCTCGTGTATTAGTGCTCATTATTAGTTCAAAAGAATAATAAATGAAATAGAGATTCTATTTTTTGAATTAATAGGGTTAACATCGGGAAAATTCAAGTGAATATGTAAATCCTGTCATTGAATAATTCGAGTATTGAAGCCATCAAGACTCAAGTTTAGTGGGTTTGTATAGGTCTAGGGAGAAGATGAATTCATTGGCTCTATGTTTATGGCTTAATCTGATTAATATACTGGAGTGGTTGGCCAGTATCCATGGGTTGTTATGATAAATTTGATCCTGAAGTGGTTAAAGTACAAAGTAAATGGAGAGGTCATATAGCAAATATTGTAGGGATATTTTAATTAGATTTATTCGCAGCTGCCACATAAAATAGGCACCGGGTGAGTTTATTTCTTGATGGATGTGCCCATCTATTGGTCCATCTGACCTGTTCTAGAATCTGATCAAGATAAATCTACTTTTCGGGCAGTAATTGTGGAAACAAACTCCCTTAAGAAACCGGGAGGAAAAGAAATTAGCGTCCTCAAATCTATAATATTCAATCCATTTGATTACAAAATTCTGTATGATTTGTGGAGTCATTCTCTTAACAATAGTCTACGATTTTAAGTTCAGACTGGCAATTACATGTGTTCTGCAGATAAATGAATGTATTTAATAAAAATACGTTCAGTACTAGATTATCAAAAATCATTTCGCATGTGGATTCAGTTGTACATTTGCTACAGATAATGCAGTTGTTAAAGATGAGAAGTCTGATTAGGGGTCAGCTCAGGTGTCTGACCCTAAGAAAAAGTGCAGTTCATCATCCGTGTTCTGTCCCGTTCTGGTCGTATCTAGGCGCATGATCCATAGCGCCTCTTGTCTTCTGAGGCGTAGTTCCCTGTTGCCTCCTCTTACTGCAGATTGTACCACATCAATGCCATAGAAGGTAAAAGATTTGATATTTCCTTGTGCAGGGCATGTGGCCATATGTATAGCCATGGGGTATCTCGGGTCCTTATTCGCATATGCTCTTGCATGCTCCCTTATGCGCTCTCTGAGTGCCCTTATCGTGCTCCCCACATATCTGCTTTTACAGGCACATTCAATAATGTACACCGTGAATTTCGTGTCACAATTGATGTTTGTTTTGATTGAATATGGTTTAGATCTATGATCCAGAAATGTTTTGATTCCATGTTTTGCCCATCTACACATTGAGCACATTCCGCATTTGAAGAAACCCTTTGACTTCTGGGTCAGCCAGTCACAAGTTCTTGTATCTTTGGGCACTGTTGGGCATCATGGGATCATTTAGATCAGGTAACAACTCCTTCCCCCTTATTCTATTATCGCAGCTGCACACTAAAACCTCCTTTATTGCTAAAATATCACCTTTTGGCCATAAAACAATTAAATCTTCGTAAAAATGACTCAATGAAAGTGACCACGATTACCTCTTTATAGTGACACGGCTCACCTCTTTGAATTTACCGTATGCCATGGATGATATAAAGATAGTAGTTAATAGTAAGGAATTTTTACTTGGCTTTAAGACTTGGAATTGACTTGTTGCGATTTTCATGAGACATAATACCTTAGTGAAGCGACATTGTTTATTGCTACCACATGCCTCTATGATACAGGGTCAACGTATTTACGAAAGTAACAGTGGTGAGAGTAGTATAAAGGCTTTATTTAGGCATCTACTTGTGGCTCTTTCATGATTGTTATTATCATTATTCGGGCATCTCAGCACAAACGCCTCACCGTGACTAATGTATTTATTTTAGAAACGTGTGATTTACTGAATGCAAAAACTAGTTTTGCGAACAGTTAAAACTGCTCGAAGCATTTAGGAGTGATGTTGTATACTCGTGTGAATACAATTCTCGTGGGACAAATTCAATGCAATTTTACAAATATAGATGTCTTTGTAATAAATGTCTAAGTGATCATTTATAATTAACCATGGACTATTGAGTTTGAAAAAGTCATCAAAGACATGAGGTGTTGGTCTCTCAAACTTCTGCCACTTCTAATGTCACTGAATCGGCATACAGTCAATCATTAGTATGGTGCATACGTAATCATTTAAACTATATAAATTGTGCTTATTTGCAGGTCAGATCTGAGTGTAAAATATAAATTTTCCAATTTAAATAAGTCACCTCACTACGCACCTTGGTACTAATTACAGATAGGAATCAGACGCCGTATGTCACGACACATTACTCTATGTCACCAATCCTGACATTATGAAATGGAATTGCTAGCGGAATAAAATTCTGGTGCTTTAAAGTCACCCCCTATTTTGTTCTACTCCTGCCCCCCCTGTGTTGGTTTCCACTGCACTGGTGCCCCCCTTCCTCTCCTTTCACACGTACCTGTGTACATTTATTTTATGATTTTTGCTTTCTATTATTTTCTTATAGCCCTGAAGATTCACAGCCACATGCTGTGATGAAACACGTGTAGGCTAAGTGAAAAACATAGTGATTCCCAAGTGGGGAACACTGATGGCAATAAAAACTGTTTGAGAAAATACATTTGGTCGATCTATCCTTAATGAGAGAAGAGTTGAACAGATGACTGATATCTAATTGTATATATATTGTGCTCTGGATCCTTGCCTAATATACTGAATATTCTGTAGAAAAATAGAATATGTAATAATGTACAAAAATATGAAATTACAATATTTAGGAAAAATATATATATATACAATCTCATAAATAATTAAAATTCATGATATATACATACTATTTACAATAAAAGACGTAGTGTCTAAATTGTTAATCCTCTATGTAACTCATATTTATAATAATACAAAATTGTGCAAATTCAAGCAGGTAAAGTGCAATATATCGTTTACTTTTTTAACCTGTATTACAGTAGTACCATCTGTATTCTAGAACTTATATATACGAAATGTTTGTATAGAATTTAAACAAAAACCACTGCTAAATTCTAAAAAATGAGTACAAAACAGTCTTATAGTCAAGTTTCACCGAAACTATTGATTCTTGTGTGCCTCAGTACCATAATTCCTCGTGACCCCAAGAAAAAGAAAAACCCAAGTGCATATATATTTTAAATGTGAAAAAAATGATGTAATTAATTTCTTTTTCTTTCTTATTTTTTATTATCTTTTTTATCTTTAATATGTATGAAAATGATACCCTAATCATTTTCACTTTCATGGAGTGGGAGGTGGGAGAATTCTTCATTCAATTATATAAGATGTTCTTTCTTATTTATGGCAGCATATAAGCACCACATCCAAGATGTAAACTGGTTACTATTCCCACATGTACAGACACATTTGTTATTTGTCAGACCTGAAACCACACTTTATTGGATTTATAGTTTCTGAGGTGTTATACTAGTCATCCTGGAGCTATTATGAAGTTTAATAGCAGGTGCTTATAAACAAGTGTACAAATCTTCACTTGCGTTCAGGCCCCTAGGGGCCTTACTGTCAAGTTCGATAATGTACCTCGTTTCCAGAAGGCGGAGTTTGGCATCCCTGTCCCCTCCTCTTTTTAAGGGCAAGACACAGTCTATAACATAGTATAAAAGGCCCGACGGATCGCTTTTGTGGGCCTTTTCAAAGTGGCGTGCCACCGGGTAAGTTTGGTCTTTACCCACTATTGCTCTGATGTGCTGCAGTACCCGTCTGTGCACAGGCAAGCGAGTGCTGCCTATATATCGAAGCTCACACGGGCACTGCAGCACATATACAGCAAAATCTGTTTTACAGGACATGCGCTTTTTTATTTGTACAGGTTTGGTAGAAAAAGGCACTGTATACTGAGTTTTACTGCACCCGTTTTTACAGGCTTTGCACACAGCGCACCTTTTGAAACCGCCTCCCAAAGCTCCCCAGGTGTCAGAGATGGGTTTTTCCAAAAAATTGTTAACTAGTCTGTCTGACATAGAAATGGACTTTCTAAAGGTGACGTCAGGTTTTTTGATCACATATTTGCCAATAACGGGATCCCCCGTTATTAGATTCCAGTTTTTGTAAAAGATTTGTCTGATCTCTTTGTGTTGTTTGCTAAAGGTTACAATAACCCTGGGCGCAATCAGTTTGTCCTTATCAGTTACCCCTTCTTTAGATCTCTCTTTTCTAGTCAAAGCTTCATCCCTAGATATTGTAAGAGATCTATTTATAGCTCGTTGAACTGTTCTGACAGAGTAACCACGGGCCAAGAAGCGATCTTTACTTTCATCTTGTAATTTATGGCACTCTGTTTCCGAACTGCATATCCGCCTAATTTGCAGAATTTCCCCGAAGGGAATGCTGTCAATTAGGTGACGAGGGTGCTGACTAGAGGCATGTAAAATTGTATTACCTGCCATGGGCTTCCTGTGCATTCTGGTTGCCAATCTGTCACCTGATACATACACCTCTGTATCTAGAAAAACTACTGCCTTTTCATTTATGCAAGAAGTAAATTCTAGATTCAGCTTATTTTTGTTGAGTTCTGCAATGAAATTTTGCGCTTCTGTCTCCGAACCTCGCCAAATTAGGAACAAATCATCAATGTACCGTAAGTACAATGGTACATGTTGCCGCATAGTGTCTTCCAAGGGACCGCCTAGGACATGCTCCTCCCATAGTCCCATGTGGAGGCATGCTAGACTCGGAGAGAAGCATGACCCCATGGACACCCCTCAGACCTGCTGGTATAGCTGGTTATTGAATAGAAAAAAGTTTTGTTCAAGGCAGATTCGTATCATAGTCAACAGCATTCTATTATGCGCAGAGAAATTCATTGGCCGTTTGTTTAAATAGAACTCAACAGCTCGAACCCCATCAGTGTGCTTAATTGAGGTATATAACGATGTTACATCAAGCGTTATCAGCAAACATTCACTATCCCAAACTGTATTGTTCACCTTTCTGATGAAATCAGAAGTATCCTGCACATAGGATTTTAGGCCTTTAACACAGTCCTGGAGAAAAAAGTCAATATACCGGGAAATATTTTCTGTTGAACTATTTATCGCCGATATTATTGGGCGACCCGGTGGTGTGGTAGCGTCCTTATGTATTTTAGGTATTAAATAAAATGATGGAATCACTGGATGATCTTTCTTCAAGAATTTATACTCATCATCAGTCAATAGTTTGGCACTCCTCCATGCCATGAGTTTGGAACTTTGTTCTTGCCAAGATGCTCTGAGTATTGGCATGTTGCTCCTTCTATAACACGTGGTATCAAGTAGTTGTTTCTCAGCTTCTGCTACATACAAATCTCGAGGCCAAAGAACTATATTTCCGCCTTTATCGGCCTGGCGGACGATTACATTTTTATCTGTTTCTAGTTTTTTAATTAGATTGTAGTAGCATTGATTCTTTCTGTTTACCACATTGCGTTGTTCATTGGTCTTGACATACAGTTGTTTAAGTTCCTTAATCACGAAGTCGTGATACACATCAATATTGTCATTGGTTAGAATAGGTTGAAAAATGGATTTGGGTTTAAATGGGGTACAACTGACTGCTTGATCTTCCCTTGACGTCATCAAGGGTAAATCTTCAGAAACGTCTCCCTCCTGTTGTAAATCCCAAATCTGGTCAAAGAATGGTCGATCAGCCGATTCTAATAGAGAAGGACTGGTTTGTAATCCCGTTTGTTTTCTTCTTTTTGGTTGTAAGAGAAAGTGTTTACTTAATTTTAATTTGCGAATAAATCGATATGAATCCATCCTTGTATCGGCATAGTTGAAGTTGGATGGGGACAATACGTTAGGCCAAGGCCAAGGATCATCTCATCATTTGCTGTTAGAGGAATTTTTGAAAGGTTGATAATTGAGTTTTCATTTTTTAGTTTGCCACTACTTTTTTCTTTGATTTGTTCCAACGGCCTTTTGCTGTTTGCTTTTTGTTGCTTGACTTTGTTCCACCGGCATTTTCTTCTTGCCTGTCGTTTCTGGTTGCCCCGGAGCCGCTTGCTTGCGTTCTCCCTTCTATCCTTGGTCGTAGGGTGTCACGACGATCCTGACATAGGCAGCTGACTTCCTGGGCTAATGTAAGCTTTTCTGATCCCACCGCGGAGGATCTCGCAGCTTCGTTTTCCGCCTCACTTCCTGATGTAATGCTCGCGTCAGTGGAAGAAATCGATACCGTTTTATTTCCAGTATTGATTTGTCGGGTCTTTCTTGCGCGAGCCTTTACATTTTCATATTTTTTGGCGTATGTAAAGATTTGCCCATTTTGATAGTCAAGACGGTCGCGTTCAAATTTGTAGGCCTTTCTTTTCTTAATCACCTCTTCATCTTTTTTGACCCTTTGTAACATTTCTGTATGCAATTTGTTGACCTGCTCACTAGGTCCCAAGTTAGTTAATTTGCTTTCAATTTGTTCGATTTCAGCTTGTATTTTCAATCGATCACTTTCTGCATATTCCACTAATAGAGTCATCAGTTTAGCGGAACATTCCAAATTTGTTTCCGCCCATCTAGTGAGCATTATCGGATCGGGTGCCTCATAACTTGGAGCTAAAGTAATTCTAAGCCCTCTGGGCACTCTTCCGACCTCCAAATATCGGGATAAGGACTTGTTTTCCCACCACTTAGATTGTTCCTTTTTCATCAATTTCTCCAACTTCCTGAAAGTGTCTTTTAGTGTGGGATTAGTAGTAGTGGCGCTGCCGGACGATGATGGTCCCTGTATGTTTGTATCTCCAGCCGGAGACTTATCAAACATACTGTCCGCCGCCTCCTCCCTGCTACGTAACGTATCCGCAGACATTTTGCTTGCAACTTGAAAAGTCGCTGTATTTAGGGCGATCGTTGCGGGATATAAACACTTAGACTTATGCGACGACTTCTCCTTGAAATCACCAAGTTAGTTGGCGCTCTATTAAGTCTGCACTACTCCCCACTGGCCTTTCCAAATTTGTCCTACCTTGGGCTGGGCTGTCTTCAGATGTGGCCGGTTTTTACCGCTGCCGAAAAATCTCGACTCCCATTGCCAAACAGGAAATCCTCATGGACGCCAGGGGCTGTACGCGGTCTGCTCCTCGCCGGAGCCGTGTAGAGTTGTAGTTCCGGGATAGGGAACCATTCTGCTTCCTGCCGCCAAGCCAATCCAAAGGGGGAGGGGTCCAGCTTACACCGTAAAAGTCAGAAAACGGCGTTTTTTATGAAGTCCTGTATCGCTCGATGCTGCCAGCATCCCAGTTCCACTGCTCCAACTGGAAAAACGAACAAGCCAGACCCAAAATCTTGTGCATAGATAAGTGTTTTTTATTCCATTAAATAACACCCAAGCAGTCCTGCATGACGCGTTTCGCCTCTAGCCAGAGGCTTGATCACATGATACGTTACTAAATCTCGAAGAGGGTACTTAAGGCATTTCTGAACCACAAAAGGGCGGGTTTTTGTACAAGTGATCCGCCCACCTTAACTCCTTGTGGTCTCTCTTTCTATACATAGAAAAACAGTGGTATTTAATTCATTAACTACAACAATGAATGGCACAGTGCCAGATTTCAAGTTCAGATGGGACTCATGTATAATATACTGAATATTCTGTAGAAAAATAGAATATGTAATAATGTACAAAAATATGAAATTACAATATTTAGGAAAAATATATATATATATACAATCTCATAAATAATTAAAATTCATGATATATACATACTATTTACATACATATATATTGAATGCAGTCGGTATTTATAGTTAGGATTCCCAGAGAGAGGCATTCCTCAGATGTTTGCTTGCTAATAACTTTGTCACCGTTTGATGAATCTCTATGACACTTTGCAGACCTATTAATTTTTCTTCATTAGCTGATTATGCAAAGTTTATGGGCGATTAGTTAAGGGGGTGTAAAGAAAAATAAGGTGTCCCAAAGCATGTTTTTCCAACAATGCATTTTCCGTAGACTTTCTAAACAGACATAGTGGCAAAATGGCTGATCGATTTACATGAAATACAGATTCTGGTGTGAAAAGGGGCCTTTTTAGGTCTCGCCAACACAGCTCGCATGCCTGCTGCATAAGAGGAGACCTCTTGAAATCGATAGGCTTTTTAGGACAAAAATGTGCACGCTTTGCATTGCGTGCAATGCCAACGAGTGAACATTTTGGCGACTATTTGAACTTACAGAAGTAACAGTATTATAATGATTCAGAAACAACTAGGAACTTTAACAAGATGGCGCGCGCCACCTTCAACTGTATATAAACTGGTATGAGAAAGATGGCGCTAGACTAGGGCGTCGAAAAACAGAGATACGCGATCCGATGCACGACAATACTCTCTCAAGGTAAGACCCCAATATGCTGGCACTTAACATAGTTACCGCTCAGTAACTTGATAGTATAGCAACTAAATGTGCGTTTTATGCTTTTAGGAAACGTAATATGGAACTTTAATATGACGGACTTTTTGCATTTGAGCGAATAAGACCAATCAATAGGTAAGATAAATGCAAGTCTCGTATTAGATCAATCTAATCTTGTCTATAATAATTCTAAATATTACTATACATAACAACGTGATTTTTATAGATCAGAATACTCTGAGAACTTTGTGACTTTGGAGATTTGGCTGGAATACAGAGTTGGACATTGAAGAGGAATATAGGTATGAAATCCTATAACGAGGTCGCGAATTTTACATCATACTAACACACTTTACAAATAAGGATCAAATAGGTGAAGGCTACCTATCCAACCTATAAACTAACATTACACCCTGGTGATTCTAGCTATGACTTGGTAAATCGCATACTATTACTTATTCTCATTCTACTTTTGAGCACTCCACTGCTAGTGGGATGTTTCCCCTAAAATTTTGGCATGTAAACTTAATTCCTTTTACACTATAGGTTAAGTACAAAAACGGAATGTAACAGATATTATGTTTTGTTTGGGTTGCAGCCCTGATGAAGTCGATGGTCGATTGAGACCAGACGAAACACGTGTTGGCTGTACATGTTTTGAAGATTATATTGAAGAATATTTTCAATGAAGATACAAATTGATATATACTGAGAATAAAAGACTATTAATGCATATGAGAAATCTAATTGTGAACATTGAGTTGCTCGATGAAAAAAGTTTATCTTGTTGAGCTTTCTTAAAGCACTGTATTCTCGTCGTGGTAACCGACCTGTTTCATCTAGAGCACCAAAACTTAATATATCCATTGCAATATACCTTAACTTGCTGTGCGCTCAAATTTGAACAGTTACCAAACTTTATATGTTGATACTTTGAATCATATATGGAGTCGGGGGCTGCCCAAGAATGTATTATTGCTTAGAAGAAAAAAAACTGTGGCTGTCTTTTTTTTTTAATACGTACATTGTTTGAGTTGCCAGATTGGAATTATCAATAGGTGTAAGCACCCCCTCTCCTCGAAAAAGCGCGGTTTATTTCGTTTCTAGGGTCTGCCATCCTGCATTTATACGTAGAAAACACATCTGCGGGGTTCCAGATAGTGCAATAAAGAAATACAATAACAGGGCTGCATGAGCTTCTCGCGCCTGGCGTAGAACCAGCCCTTCTGCCCGGCACTTGGCGGTCCAAGGAGAGCATGTCTCAAAAAATAAGTATATTTATCAGGTGAATGTAGTGCCCTCCACAGACAGCCTTTATATTCTCTCAGCGGTGCATGTACGAACGGTGAGTGACCCTGTCCGGGTGACACCGGCCTGACTTCCAGCTGGAAGTTGTCGGGTGCAGGACACTGCACCAACCTCAGGCCAACGCGCCCTTCTGAGGCACCGGGTTTGGTGAGAGTTGCATGAATTTGTGACACTTTGAAACCGGCATTAAAAATCTGCTCTCTTGCATCCAGAGCAAATTTGTCCCTCTGAAGATTATTCCACAGGCTAGAACCCAATATTACACCAATTGTAGCAATTTCGCTTCACTTATTGTGAATAACATTTCTGTGTATGATGTAAATATCAGTAGATTTTACTTCGCAAGGTTGATCGGCGAACGTATCACACACTCCATCAGATTTGGTCATTTTTAATTTTAATTTTGCTCTCATACACAAGACAGTGCTTTGTTCGTGATGCGCATGTGAAACGGTCTAAATATGACATTCCAAGGTCATAGATTGCAGGGGCAGTTTGCGACATTGGCTCTGTATGTCGGCTTCCACCTCCTGCACAGCACGGGTTCAAAATTCCCTAGACGGCTTGTGCGCTTATGCGCGCCATTGTATGAAACCAAGTTGGTCTTGGTTACTTACAGTTGCAGCTCGCTAGATAGTTTTAACTGTACCCGTTTCTCGCGTCTCTCTGTTATGGGAAATGCGCAATCTACGTGCAGCGGAGTTTTCAAGGAGAATACTACTGGTAAAATGACATTTTCGAAATTATGCTTTTAGCCACTAACGAAAATTCAAAATGTTACCTAAATCAATTTTAATTTTAGCTACAGTAAATTATTAGATGCCCACAATGTTACATGAAGACAGTCACTTACATCTAGTAGAAACCAATGGCGATTAGTTGGCGAAAAAAATGGGGTGGAAGCGAAATTCACGGGGTATGTGAATGTTAATTCCTTATTTGCGTAATGTAGTTAACACAGGATGAATGCACTTGAATGTTTAACTGCTGCACCAGGCATATATGCCAATGATTCATATTTACTGGTGCCAACTCCCTTTTGTTCAAGCTATTTTAATATTAATCACCATTTATTTCTTCCTTCGCCTCTAATGAAATACCCCCCCCCCCCCCCCTTCTCATTTTTAACCGCAGATCTTCACCTTCCAAAGGCGGGAATGTCTGTATTTTTGATAAATTGCTGCTCTTTTCTCTGACTATTTGCTCTAATTACTTTGTTTAAAAGCCAGCTTTAAGGCAATTGGATCCCAGAGTTCAAGGGGACTCGGGTCGAAGCCGCCATCTGCATTTCCATTCTTTATCACACCGGATAGACTCTGACAATGTTTTTTAGAATTTATCACCTGTATCACACCATTTATTATTGAAATGTCTGCACAAAGAGGTGTATGCACTTAGCAGGCAACTTGTAATCTGATCCTGAGTACAAGTATTGGCTTAGCCAATAGGTCTCACTTTTGGGACCTTATCAGTATTTAGTTATGCAGCAGAATATCCTTGGTGTACCAATACCAACTGTTGCATATCTAAACACTTTTAAGGTCCCAAATGCGAGACCTATTGGCTATGCCAATGCTTGTTTTTATCTGAATTTGTTCAGTTGTTTTAAGTAATAAGTGACAAAAAAACATATATATTGGGCCGCGGTATACTGTGATGCATGGCGGTGATGACAAAACACAATATTATTATTGGTCAAAGCCCTTGCAAAATAAAAAGGCAGCCATATTGTTTAGACCATGCTTTGTCCTTGTTCTGCGTTTCAATGTGAAACCTAGATTATTTCTCTGTTTGTAATATATAGGAGTACATGAGGCAGTTTATTAAACTCTGTACAGTTGGGGAAAAAAAATTGTATTGATTCATATACTTTTTTAAAAGTTTTGAGGTACCACAGTGCTGTCTCAATATGTTCAAGAATGTCCCCGTCGCGAAAATTTCGAGACAGCACTGTGGTACCTGACAAACTTTAAAAAAAAGTATGTAAATCAATAAATAAAAAATAAATACATATATACATATCACTTTCTTCCTTTACCAATAGGATTGCTCCAGATACGGATATATATAAATATCCAACAAACCTTTCTCTTGTGCAGAAAAAGCCATTGAGCCGGATTCTATGGAGTTCAAGTGCTTTATTTAAACAGACTAAGTTCATAAGTTGCCTGCAAATATTCTCTTTCCCAACGTGTTTCAACTCTGTTCTTGAGCCTTGTTCACAGGAAAATAATCACATGATTTTTTTAAGTGACCCTGTTTTTTATAGACCCCTTGATTACACAATTCACGGAGTCTGAAGGTCATTTACTTTTAGTATGCGCAGTGAATAAAAATCGGCACTTAGTGTTTTCAAGCAGCATTTTGACTTCTTGCACACACTGCAGAGTGTCATTATATATATTTGTATATGAAAGAATTAATACCGCAATAAAGAAAATTGTATGATTAGAAACCAGTAAAAAAAAAATTAATAGAAATTCAATATAAAAAAACCAAAGGTTTAAGGTAAGTTATAAAATTATAGTTAGGACAACTTAATTTATTATTTATATGCAAAACCAACTTATACTGCACAAACTTGAGAAATTCAAAACGTTTAGTTATAACTTACAGTTATCATTTGCGCCCCACCCAAAAATTATAATAATTTGCACACCTCTGTACACAGTGTTGTCACCTCGCTAGCCAAGTTAAATTAACTATTATTTCTCCCTTCCCTTCTGCACTGTGTATACCCTTTCATGTTACATCACATATAGCATGTTAAATCATAGCATTTAAAAGACTCATGCTATCTGAAATTACATTAATTATGAGAGGAGTGTGCATGGTAGAGGGGCGAGTTTTAGTTAATTTAGCCTGGCTAGCAAACTGACAACACTCGACACCACTTGAGCCTATGCCACTCTGCTATTCTGTGCACCACTCTACCCTACTCCGCACCACTGTACTCTGCACCTCTACACTTTGCGCAACTGTACTCTATGCCAATCTACTCGGCATCATTCTACTCATTGCACTCTATTCTGCACCACTCTACTCAGCACCACTCTACACCACTGCACTCTATTCTGCACCATTCTATACCACTGTACTCTAAGGCACTGCACTCTACTCTACTGCTCTTTACGCCAGATTACTTTGCACCACTCTATGGCACTGCATTGTACACCACTCTTTTGTGTCACTGCACTCTACCCCACTGTATTCTACTCTGCTCCACTCTACTCCACTGCGCTCTATTCTAGTGCACTATACACCAGTACACCGTGTTGTCCCATCGCTAGCTTGCCTTAATTACTATAACTAGCCCCTTCCCCATGCACTGCTTACGCCCTTTCATGTTTCATGTTACATCACGTTACATCACTTTTAACAAGTTCAATCATAGTATTCAACACTTATGTCACCTGAAACAATATTATTTATGAGACAAGTGTTCATGGTAGAAGGGTGAGTTACAGTTAATTTAGCCTTGCTAGCAAGGTGACAACACTCTATATTGCTCGACTATGCCACTGTACTCTACAACGCTCTTCTGCACACCACTCTATTGTATGTCACTCTACTTTTCTCTGCACCACTTTGCTTTACGTCACTGACACTACACCACTCTACGCCATTCTACTCTATGCACTGCACTGCACCCTACTCAACACCACTGTACTTTATGCCAATCTATGTCCATGTCACTGCACACCACGGAACTGCACTCAATTCTGCACCACTCTATGTGACTGCACTCTATGCCACTGCCCTCTTGTCTGCACCACTTTACTCTACACCACTGCCCTAAATGCCACTGCACTCTACTTCTCTCAAACGCCACATTACTTTGCACATGCCACTGCATTGTACACCACTCTATTCTTTCACTGCATTCTACACCACTGTTCTCTATTATGCACCACTCTACCCCACTGCACTCTACTCTGAACTATATATACCACTCCATTCTGCCCTGCACTCTACACTACTGCACTCTACTTTGCACGACTCTACTCTACAGTACTGTGCTCCATACCACTGCACTCTACTCTGCATCACTGTACTCTATGCCACTGCACTCTGCACCAGTCTACTCTATGCTACTCCATACCACTCTGTCACTCAACTCTGTAACACTCAACCCTATTCCACACCACACCACTCCACACAGTGCCACTTTGCCGCACTCAACTCCAAATAATGCCACTCTACTATACCCCACTTCACTCCACCCCACTTCACTCTACACCACTCAACTCTATGCCACACCAAGCCACTGTACTCCAATCAACTCTACGCCACTATACCCAACCCTACTCTACTCCACACCACTCTATGCCATGCCATTATTGAGTTAGTGAGCAAGTACCACAGTACTATTGAAATGTAAAAAAAACAAATATATATATATATTCACTGAAAAAAACATAGGTTTCAAGGACGTTATAGTTAGAAATTAGCATTTAAAAAACCTTAGGAAAAACCACAGGTTTCAGGGACGCTAGAGGGCGACGAGGACCTGTGCAAGGGGCAGGAATCAGCATCTCACCCTTGGATTCAAAAGAAAAGATTAATGCCAGATCAAGATCTCACAAAACTTAGTGAGTACAAAATATTACTAAACTAACTTAAACCGTTATATTTTTTTTACCACTCTTTTTATCCATCAATATTGATAAGAGTGTCATTTTTAGTAGTGGAAAAGAGCTTCAAACGGATTTTTATCGAGCACTAGTCTCGAGCTGAATGCGAGCGTGAGCTCGAGTGCGAAGTCTGCTCGAGCGCGAAGCCTTTCTTGAGAGTGAAGTCTGCTCGAGCGTGAGGTTTGCTTAGCAACACAAGCGCGACCTTGAGCGCGAAGTCTGCTCGAGCGCAAAGCCTTTCTCAAGCATAAAGCCCGATCAAGCGTGAGGTTGCTTAGCAACACAAGCGTGACCTTCAAGCACCAAGTTAATCCCATAGTGAACACAAACTGTACAACAAACCTATGAATGCGTATGCAAGAGTTTTACTTCTAAAACAAACAAAGCCCCAACTGTGAACAAACAATTAAGTTAAGCGCATGTAAACCCAGAGCAACAGCTTTACACAAACAAAGCCTGCCGTTGTATGTGCAACCAACCGTGCCTATAAATAAGAGCTTAATCTTAAAAGCAATTTAAACCTGCTGTTCAACCAAACGTGAAGGGATAATTAGCCTCAAGAGGAAGTTACCCCGAGCGCGAGCGGAGATTCAGTGTTAAGAGATACAAAAGCTCTGAATTGGAAGTAAATGAACCCTGCTGTGTTCTACACACAAGGAAAGAATTACTATTGTGTACAACTATGCTTACCTTGGCATATTTTTGAAGTCTTCATTGATTTTTTTTCCCTCGACGATCATTTTCTCAATGCTCCACGTTAGACTGTGTAATGTTCTTGGTTCCCCCCACAGATGACGCTGCAACCTTGGTATGGTTTGACCGTGCTTTATTAGATACGTCTATTCCTAAAGAGCGCCGAGCCTCTACTCCCGTACCGGCTCTTCGCGCCAATCATTAACGCAGCGCGCGCAGCCTTACGCGGGCGTGGCACGTCACGTGGCTTACGTGACGCGCGTACACTAGAGCGCGCTACTACATATCTCCCCTTTTTTTCCAACGCAAAAGCTATAACTCACAGTCCACTGTTCATTTCATAGTCTCTGAATCTGGCTGGTTTGACTACCACCCTACCCCTGCGGGTCAGTCTTACCGGGGTGTTGGTGGTCTCACCTTCGTTGCTCCCTTCACTCGCCTGCGCGGCCGTGCCTCCTTCTCTCTCATTACGACATCCTCCTGCCCTCTGCTCCTGATAGTGTACCATTGTCTCTAGTTCTTGTGGGTCTTCTCCGCCCTCCCCAGCCGTGGTCTCTGGGGGCTCCTGCTCGGCTGATCCAGTCTCTTCACCTCCGAAGTCTGGGGGGCTTTGGTCCCAGTTTAAGATCTTGTTGCCTCTTGCCATGCGGTCCTGCGACCACACGTTTCCGTCGCTCAGCAAGGCCGCTCTGCCCAGGACTTCTTTCACTTGCATGGGCTTACTATATTTGCTCTCCCCCTTCCTCTGCGCATTGGCCAACCTTACTCGCACCCACTCTCCTTTCTCTAGGCCAGTGCTCCGTACATTTCTTCTGTTGTCCTAATGTTTAGTGTAGACTGCCTGAGCCTTCTCGAGGTTGGCTCGCACCACGGCGGGGGACCATTCGCTCGTGACTGTTTTTTCTTTCCACACTCTGTTGTCTTGTGTGAATGGTTCACGTCCTCTCAATATCTGAAATGGGCTGTAGCCCGTGCTTGTGGGAGAGATCCTATAGGCCCAGACCATGTGCCAGATTTCCACTTCCCAGTCCTTGTCGTCGGATATGGCAGCTTGGATCGACCCCATCACCACCCTGTTGAACCGCTCCACTAAGCCGTTCCCGGCGGGGTGGTATATGGCTGTGTGTTTGGCTACAATGCCATTCCTGCTCATGAAGTTGTTCCACCTCTCTGACTTGAACTGGGGTCCGTTGTCACTAAGCACCGCCTTAGGGATACCTTCCCTCACAAACGTATCTGCCAGAAACTTGATGATGGTTTCTGCGTCCATGGTCTCTCCTATCATTATTTCAGGCCATTTCGAGTATCGGTCCACCATGACGCACACGTACTTTTGGATTCCTCGTATGTCCAGAATTGGGCCCAGGATGTCCACACTCAATTCCTCCCATGGGTTCTTTGGCAACTCAAATTTCCCTAGTTCGGGGCGGAGTGGCTTAAGGGCTTTATCGGCCCCTTGGCACCTATTGCAGTTCCTTACGTGCCTTTCTGCTCTCAAGTCCATTCCCGGCCACCAGTAGTCTTGTCTGGCCCTCAATCTTAGTTTGCAGATTCCAAGATGCCCTTCGTGGAGTACGTCTAGCAGTTTGTTGATGATATTTGCGGGTGGTATTACTTTCTCAACCCTGTGCACAAACACTCCCTTGTCGTCCATCGACAGTTCTTCTCTGACTTCATAGTAGGGTTTAAGTTCCACCCCGATTAGCCTCTTCTCAGGGCATCCTTGGGTGACAAATTTCTTAACTTCCTTCAACGCCAAATCCTCCTCATATGCCTGTCTCCATTCTTGGAGGCTGATGGACGCCTCCTGATCTTCGGTGAGTGCCACCCATTCTTCCATTCCTGCATTGTTCTCTTCGCTTGGTTCCATGGTGGCCGCCCTGCTTAGATAGTCCGCCACTCTGTTCTTGTTTCCTGGTATGTGCTCTACGTCGTACCTGAACTCTAGTAGTTTCAGTGACATTTTGGAGATCCTGGGTGTTGCCTCGGCGTGCCCACTCGATGTTAGCACCTTCAGCAGGGGTTTATGATCCGTCCTTAGTAGAAACCGTGTGCCCCACAGAAATTGTCTGAACCTCGATGTAGCCCACACCACTGCCAACATCTCCTTCTCTATTACGCTGTACCTCTTCTCGGTGTCCGACAGCGTGCGT
Source organism: Lissotriton vulgaris (assembly GCF_964263255.1). Classification (NCBI taxonomy): domain Eukaryota; kingdom Metazoa; phylum Chordata; class Amphibia; order Caudata; family Salamandridae; genus Lissotriton; species Lissotriton vulgaris. The sequence continues at coordinate 222,957,498 of NC_141685.1, forward strand.
GATGCGAAGCTTATGGTGTCCATTTGTCCTTGTCCCCTGTCCTGCATGAGGACCGCCCCCAGTCCTTTATCGCTGGCATCCGTGGTCAGGACTGTTCTTCCTTGGGGGTCGTACCCTTGGAGTGGAATGGCCTCAGCGATTGCCTTCTTGACTGCCTCAAATTCACCTTGTGCATCTTCTGACCATTGAAACTCTGTGTTATCTCGTGTCAGTTGTCTCATGTGGTGAGTCTTCGAGGCGAAATGTTGCACAAACTTTCCGTAATATTCTGCCATGCCGATAAATGACCTGACTTTGTCTTTGTTGGTAGGTGGGGGTGCCTCGCAGATTGCCTTGACATTTTCAGCCTTTGGGGTCACTCCTTCCACCCCTATTTCATGGCCCAGGTATGATTCCATTCCTATGCGGCACTTGGACCATTCCGCCGTGAGGCCTTTCCCTTCCAAGATCTGCAGCACCTTCTCAAGTTTGGGGTCGTGGTCCGGCTTGTCTCGGCCCATCACCAGGATGTCGTCCTGGAAGTATTGGACGCCGGTGGTTTTCTGAAAGAGCTGGTGCATTAACTTCTGGAAGACCGCTGCCGCTGAGGCCAATCCAAATGGCATGCGGCGGAATTGATAACAGCCGAACGGGGTGATAAACGATGTGAGATGGCGGCTTTCCGGATGTAGGGCAATCTGGTGGTAGGCGGAAGTCAAATCGATGGTGGAGTACCATTTGATGCCCCTGGTGCTAGCCAGCATCTCCTCAATTCTCGGTAGGGGGAACTTTTCCACCACTATGTTCTTATTGAGCTCCCTGAGGTCAACACACAGCCTGACCTTGCCGCTAAGCTTCTTAACTACCACTAAGGGCGCCAGCCATTCCGCGCACGTGATGGGCTCGATGATCCCTTTCCTTTCCAGGTCCTGGAGTTCTTCTTGGACTGCCTCCCGTACCGCAATGGGGATATTCCTGGCCTTGTGAGCCACTGTTACCGCCTTGTCTTTCAGGATTATTCTGTGCAAGAATTTCTCTAGCCTCCCCACCGTGCCGCCAAACACCTTGGGGAATGTGTTTCTCCATTTGTCCAGGTCTGGCCATGTTCCTTGTTCCGTTAACAAGATCTGTTCCTTGCCTCCAGGATCTAGCTTGATGCCTAGGTCGCCCTGGTCCAACCACCCCAGCACAGAGGGACCTTTCTCCGACACATAGAGTTTGCAGTAGGCGGACCGGCCCCGGAACTCGAATCTGAACGGTCGAAACCCCGCCATTGGGATGTGGTCCCCGTTGTATGTTACCGGGCGGATATCCAGTCTTTCCAGTTCCGGGCCTAACCGTGGTGCAAACTTCTCCTCCCACACTGCCCTCTGGACGATGGTGTACGGTGAGTCGGTATCGGCCACCACGCTGATCGTGATTCCTCCTATGGCCATCTCCAAGACGGGTTTCATGGTTCTTTTGCCGTCGATGCTCATGATTTGTCCATCCACTCCCAGTACCTGGTCATATATGCATAATACTGTGACAACGTCTTCCTCTGTTGCCTCCTCCTGGGTGTCGCTGTCGTGGCCAATTAATCTCACCATGCCTTTGGAGGCCTTTTTCCTGCACACCTTCTCATAGTGTCCGATTATTCCACAGTACATGCATTTGGCGCAAAACGCCGGACATTTTCTATCGTGCGCTTCGTGTGCCCAGTTTCCGCACATGTAGCATGGCTTCCGGTTGGTACCTCCTTGCTTTCCTGGCGGACCCCCGTTGCTACTCCACCTGGTGTTTCCTCTGTCCACTGCCTTCTTGGTCTGGTGGTCCTTATGGGGCTTCTCCTCGTCCACTTTGTTTATCATGGCGCTGGACGCTGTCTCTTTCTTTGTTGCGTCCACACACCTCCTTGCCAGTTCTGCCCTCTTAACGATGACCAATACATCTTTCAGGGTGGTGTCTCCGCTGGCCCATAGCTTGTCTTGCACGGATGTGCATGTGGTGTGCATTACCACCTGGTCTTTTATGAATTCTTCCTCCCAATTGTCATACCTGCACGTGGCTGCAAGACGTTTTAATGCTGCCACATACTCTTCTACTGTCTCTCCTGGGCGTTGCTTTCTTTGTTGAAAGTTAAACCTGTCCACCAACACGCACACATCCGGTCTGAAATGTTCGTTAAGGTCGTCAATAGCATGGGCGTACACGTCGTCGTCTGTGCTGGCTCTTTGCTTTGGCACCAAGCTTTTGTAGACCCTCAACCCTTCGGGGCCTAAGTTCAATAGCAAGATGCGTTTCTTCCTCGATGGTTTAAATGTCTCTTCGTTCTCATCTTCCAGGACCCCGATGAAGTTGTCAATGTACTCTCTCCAGTCCTCCCACTTCATCAGCGGTTCTCCCGGTCTGGGTAGAAACTGCACCGGCGCCATCGCGTATCCTGTTTGCGCACTCATCCTTTCGCTCTTGACCGTGGGCTGGTGGCTCGTTTGGCCCCTGGGGCTTCCCGGTGCGCTGTCTTGTTCTTCCTTGTCTTCGTGGACCTGGGGACTACCTGCGTCAGCCCCCTCGCTCTTTACTAGGGTATCCAGCTCGTTCCTTTGACTCGGTGGACACTGGCCCTATGTGACGCGCTTCTTGCGGTGTCTTCCTCGGGTCTATCCTTTTCCAGGTCGTCACTCGACCCCTCGGGATCTCAGGGTTGTTTGGCTCTGCCGCGCTCTTCAGGGTACCTGTTTGGTAGCTGCTGTCCTGCTTGCGTCTCTTGCTGCCAGTGCTTGCTGTGTTCCTCGGCGTGGTTGGTTTGCTGTGGGGGGTTGGGGATCGGCTATCCCACTCTCGTCGCCATTGTAATGTTCTTGGTTCCCCCCACAGATGACGCTGCAACCTTGGTATGGTTTGACCGTGCTTTATTAGCTACGTCTATTCCTAAAGAGCGCCGAGCCTCTACTCCCGTACCGGCTCTTCGCGCCAATCATTAACGCAGCGCGCGCAGCCTTACGCGGGCGTGGCACGTCACGTGGCTTACGTGACGCGCGTACACTAGAGCGCGCTACTACAGACTGCCTCACTGTTTCTTATGATAAAACAATAAACAGTGAAAAAGGACTAACATAGGAAATAAACACTATAAAAAGACTAAATAAGATACAATACAAGGATTTAAGGCATAGTCTTTGCTTCCAGTGAATACAATACAAGAAATCAAAGAGAATTCCTGCTCTACATACCACAACAAAGGATTTCATTATTTTAACCTAATATTTAAAATTTTTATGTTAGATTGTTATTTAAAAAATGTTTTTTGTTTCCCTTTCAGGTACCATGTCTGATCAATGTATGTCATCTCCACCACCCTTTTTAACATCACCAGGAGAGCCATCCGTACCCTGGTTACAATTGAAAAAACTATTTATGACTTATCTTTTAGCCATTGGGGGAGATACGTATGGTCCAGTTAGACGTCAAACAATTCTTTTACATTATTTAGGAGTTGAAGGGAGAAGAATATATGAAGAAATACCAGAAATTTCTTTAGGAATGGGTGATGGGCAAACTTGTAACATTTATGATATGTCATTACAAATGTTAGAACTACACTTCACACCCAAAACTAATGTTGTACTTGAACATCATACATTTTTTACTAGAAACCAAAAGGAAGATGAAGACAATAAATCCTATGTATCTACTTTAAGAGTGTTAGCTGTAACATGCAAATTTGAGCAATTAAATGATTCCTTAATAAGGGATCAAATAGTACGATGTACTAACAACAAAAAGATAAAGGAAAAGTTGTTGAAAAAGAGTATACCTTGGATGAAACAATACAAATTGCAAAAGGAATGGAACATATTGACATGTGGATAAAGGAAATAGAAGGTTCTGTTAGCAATTTGAAACAAGAAAAAGTTGAAGTTTTTGAGAAAAAATACGATAGGAAAACAGAAGTAAAATTTAATGTAGATGTTAAAAGGCCTCCACCTCAACTTGAAAAAGGAAGTTCTCAATCTAGGGAAATTAAATGTTTTAGATGTGGTGCCCCAGGGCATATAGCTACCAGTCTCAATTGTATGGCAAGAAGAACATTGTGTAGAAGTTGTGGAAAAGGGGGACATTTTTCCAAAATGTGCCGTACAAAAGGGATTGGAAAGAGTAGAGTTCAAGAAGTGGAAGATATTTGTGAATGTGTTGATTATGTTTTACTTATGGTTGAAGGAGATCAAAAAGAATTGGAAATTGGGAAAACTGATTAGTTATGTTCCCATAATGTGAAAATGGAAAGCACAGATAAACTAGAAAAACACCATTGCAATATTGTACTTGATGAAAAGGAGATAAGGGTATTAGCAGATTCTGGAAGTTTATATACTCTTATATCCAACAAATCTTTTGAAAGTATTTGGTCCAAAGAATGTGGTCCAATTATATACAGTCCTGATATTCGTGCAGTAGGGTATGCAGGAAAAAGAATAGACATTTTGGGAATGTGTTGGATGACTTTAGAATTTAAAGGTGAAGCAGTTTGAGGTAGAGTATATATATATCACAGATTTTGGTTCTGGCCTCCTTGGATGGCATCATCAGAGAGATTTAAACATTATTATCGATCCAAATGCCAAGGAACCTTTTATGGTTCTCGAAAAACCATCTGTTCAAGATATAGGTGATGACAATAAGATGTTTGAAAAATATCCTAATGTTTTTAGCTCAAGCTTAGGGCTGTTGAAAGGATTTTCGCATAAGATCATTTTAAAGGAGAATTCTAAGCCTGCTGTTCACAAGATAAGAAATGTACCAAATCTGATGTTAGAGCCTTTGAGTCAAGAAATTGATAATTTTTTGAAGCAAGGGAACATTGAGTTAATCGAAGCCTCCGAATGGTTGCCTCCGGTTGTGATTGCCCCAAAGAATGGTGGTAAAATTTGTCTTTGTATAGACTTGCGTGATCTCAATAAGAATATTTGGGAAGATAGAGAACCACTGCCTAATATATCAGAAATGTTGTCAACCATGGGTGATGGGCATATTTTTAGTGTTCTAGATAAATCTGCAGCGTATCATCAAATTAAATTGCATGAGTCATCTAGGTATTTAACTTCTTTTGCCACCACTCTTGGTGCATTTAGATACAAGAGGATGCCTTTTGGTTTGGCGTCGTCCTCGACCGTTTTTCAAAGAGCAATGAAAAATATTTTTGGGGACATGAAGAAGGTTTGGTGTATCCAAGATGATATTTTAATTGTTGGGAACAATTATTTTTACCATGATAAGTTGTTTGAAGAGGTAATGACAAGACTAGTGAAATATAATTTAACGATAAAAAAAGAAAAATGTCAATTGAGAAAGACAAAAGTTGATTATTTGGGACATGAAGTGAGTTCAGAGGGTATACGACCTAAGAAAAGTATTGTGAAATCAATTACAATGGCACCTGAACCAACGAATAAGGATGAACTTTGATCCTTTTTAGGATTAGCAGAGTATTGTGCGAAATATGTAAACAGTTTTACTGAACTTGTTGAACCTTTAAGAAAAATTATGAAAAAAATGTTCTGTTTGAATGGTCTATTGAGTGCAAGTAAGTTTTCGAACTTATAAAAAAAGAATATCTGAAGCACCTACATAAGGACGTTTTGAGGTTGTTGGAAAAACTTTCTTGGCTACTGATGCTAGTGGTGTTAGTGTTGGGGCAGTATTGTCTCAGGTGGATAATGGTGAACGAATCATTGGTTTTGCCTCAAGGAGATTGCAAGGTGTAATTGAAAGGGAAGTTTTGGCTTGCTTTTGGGGAATGTGTCAATTTAAGTTTTATTTATGGGGTCTTCCTTTCAAAATCCGTACAGACCATAAACCATTATTGTATATTTTCAAAGGTGGAAGGGGGTTGGCAGCATAACACCAAGAACTTTTAGATGGTTACTATCTGTCATGGAATCCAACTATGAAGTTGAATACGTTAAAGGGAAGAAAAACGTGATTGCAGATTATTTATCGAGGATGCCTCTAGATACAGATTATAATGAAGTTTGTGGTGATATAAATGGTGACACTGATGTTAACACAGGAGTTATTGCTTTATCATCTGAGGAATGGAGCAAGGACAAGGAAGGTGATTCTGTATTGAAAAAAGGGGAATCTAAAATCGTTGAAGGTTGGAATTTCAATGATAGCAAAGATATGGAACTGATGGAATTTTTTTAAGTGAGAGAAGAATTGAGTTTGAGTAATGGAAATGTTATGAGAAGATGGCAAATTGTACCTCCTGGAGGGGTGAGGAAACATATTCTTGAGATTATTCACGAGGGTCATCCGGATCAGGGAATGTCAAAACTGAGTTAGAGAATCATTCTGTTGGCCTGGGGTTGATAGTGAAGTTGAGGCTTTGTTAAAGGATTGGCAATTTTGCTTGAACAGTGATAAACCTAAAGTTGTGCATCAACCTCCTTTGGAATGTGCAAAATTTCCATCAAGACCTTGGGAAAAATTGTCTATGGATTTTATTGGACCAGTTAATAAGTTAGGATTTAGAGATAGGTTTATTCTTGTATTGGTTGACTATCATTCAAAATGGTTTGTGGTAGAAACCATGGGAAAAATTAATACTAGTAATGGTATAAAGTTTCTTGAAATAATTTTTCTTGAGGAAGGAATACCTGCTAGTATTGTAACTGATAATGGAGTGCAATTTGTTTCAAAGAAGATGGTGGATTATCTCAGAAGGATGGGTATTGCTCATGAAAGAGTAGCTCTTTTCCAACCTCAAGCTAATGGTTTGGTAGAAAGAGTAATCAAATTATAATGGAAAATATACAGTTATCTCTTGCAAATGGTCTGTCTTGGAGACAAGAGTTAAGGAAAATTATGTGGATGCATAGAAGTACTCCCCATTCTACTACTGGTGTAGCTCCTTTTGTGTCTCTTAAGGGAAGAGAACCAGGAAAAAAAGAATGTCCTGTTTGGTTGTGTAAAAAAGAGAAAATATGGATTGATCGTGATCAAATGTTGAAGACAGTTGAAGAAGGTCAGGAAAGGATGAAAAGTGTGTACAAATTCAGAAAAGGAGTTAAACAAGTGTCTATTCAAGTGGGTGATTGGGTCGTAGTACGGAAAAATGAATGGGGTTGTAAGGGTGAAAGCAAATACATAGGACCTTTCCAAGTTAAAAATGTAAGATCCAATGTTGTAATTTTGGAAGATGATACTATTTGGAGTTTTGGAAATGTTTGTAAAGTATGTAGGCCATAGAGTATAATTTAGGAAGTATCTGCAAAATATTAGATATAGATATTATTATTTACTGTGTATATTTCTTATATTCTGATCAAACGATTTAGTTATTAGTTGTAAATGTTCCTTTCTTGGTTAATTGTTATTGTATATGTTGTATTTAATTTCTTTGTATTTGTATAAAAGTGAGATATGTAGAGATGTCTATTTGACTATGTCATAGCTTTGGTTACTTAGATACGTGTAGAAAGAAAGTGGAGGAAAATTCCATAATGAACGGTTGAGGAGAGAGCAATTGATGTGGAAGAAGCTGTTCTCTGCTGAGGTGCTGTTACCAATAAATTACAAGAAAACTTCAAAGAAACCTAAGAAGGCTCTTCTTTACACTTTTGTTCTTTCGATATAATACAATAGAGCTCTTCTGACGTCAAGTGTGTGAAGAGCCCATTCTGCTACTGAATCAGGTTGAGGAAAGAACACAGGCAACTCAACTGATTGGTTGATATGGAAAACAGAAACCCCTTTCTGGGATTGGTGTGAAGAACGGCCCTATCTTTATGGAGTTGAAAGAAGGGTTCTTCTAAGGTTAATGTAATGATGTGATCTGGTTCTATGTTCTGTATTCTAACACAGAACCAGGTCAGCGTGAGGTTCTGCGGAGTCAGTTGACGACTGTTATAAGTTGGATGAGGTTGTTAAATAAATACCTCTCAATTTAACCTGTGTGAGCCACTTTGTTTCACTGGCGACGATCGGTGGTGAAGAAGATAAAGGTAAAGAGGACAACCTCAGCGACAGTAATCTCCGAGTGGGGTAAAAAAACATTTGAAAATTACCTGGCGTGCAACTGAAGAGTATTCAGGAATACTGGGTGAGGAGCGCAGCAGAGAGATCGTCGACGGAGAGATCGTGGGCGAATTTGGGCGTGTCATGGGAGGTGTACTGGCGATTGGGGAGGCATTCGGGCACACACACAGGCCCGGGCTCACGCACAGGCCCAGTCTCGGTGACACGCACAGGCCCAGTCTCGTTGACATGCACAACCTCTCATTCCGCGTTCCATTGGATTCAAACAAACATATTGTGGGCAACTCTCCTCGGAAACAGGACCAAATGCTGATTGGTCTGAGGGAAGAAAAGTGGCCCTATTTTCCCAAGTAAAGTTCCTAGTGGTGGGAAATCGAGCACTATCCACCTTAAAAAGAGAACCAAAGGTTTGATGATGTCATCCGGCGGCCATCTTAGTTATGAATGAAGACGGCAGATCCTGTCGGTAGCAGGAAAAGAGATTAGCGAAGCAGGTTAAAACGAACTTTGTCGGTTGCTGATGAGATTGATGGAAGAGACAGTTACACGGTGCAAAGTGGACAACGCTTGTTAACTCGGTGACAAGCACACCCTATAAAGTATCGTGGAACTCGTTTTGCGACTGGAGAGGAAACAGACAAGAAAACGAGTTGGTAACTGTTCTCATGTTTGTTCTTGCTCCCACGGTGATAAGCACACCTTTTTGACATGACAGAAAGACTTATGCAGAGCATTTAGTATTAGAATTTTTATTTTGTTTATTGCTGTTAAGTTGGTTTATGCTTATTTTATAAGGAAATCTGTTGAAGGTGATTATTAAATTAGTATTGTTGACAACAGCAAAGAAGAAATATGCAAAACGTAACGTCCCCACCATTTTTTCTATCTGATCCAGGTGAACCACCTATCAGATGGAAAAAATGGAAGAACATTTTAGAGAACTATGCTAAGGTGTGTGGGACAAATTTGAGTGTGGAGAGGAAACAGCCACTATTGTTACACTGTCTTGGGGGAGAGGGTCAAGAAGTCTTAGAAAATTTACCTCAGCTTAGCCAAGCAGTCCAGAAGGGCTTAAATGAATATGAGGTTTGTATAAAACAATTAGATTTGCACTATCTTCCAAAAGTTAGTACCATTATGGAGAGGTATTAATTTGGTTTGAGAGAACAAGGGAAAGATAGTTGTAAGTTTGGTGAGTTAGTGGAAGAGAGGATAAGGGACCAATTTGTTTTGAGATGTTCTAGCGATAAAATAAGAAGGCTGAAAGATGATCCGCCCTTGGACGAGGTTATGTCCATTGTTAGACACGTACAGCACATGCTCAAGTGCGTAGGAGAATTAAGCAAAGTGAGTAAACAAAATTCTTCTAGTGAAAAGCTTGAGGAAGTGGAATGTCAAGTTGTACAAAAGGTTGACTGCAAGAAGACGAATGATGAGAACACTCAGAGTAAGAGTGCGGAAGACGATGTTAAGACTAGTAATTCACAACAGGGAACGAAAGGTGTGGTGTCTTTTCATGGTAATTGTTACAGATGTGGCAGGTTTGGGCACATGGCAAATGCGAAGGAGTGTCCTGCTCTCAAAATCAACTGTAGTGTTTGTGGGAAAAGAGGTAATTATGGGAAGAATTGCCATTTACACAACAGAAGAGACTCCAGGAGTGAGATAAAAGAAGTTTCTTTTCAAGTAAATGAATGTGGGGTGGAACATCCTTCAGAGTGGGTCATTGTGGGTGATGTTAAAATTAAGATGACATTTGACTCATGTTCTCATCTCACCTTTATATCCAAAGACATTTTTCAAAAAGAATTTTCAAACAAAGTTGATAAAAGCTGATGTAAGGCCTTCAGGTAATGGAGGATTACCAATCAAAATGTCAGGTTATTTTGTAGAATGTATAGAATTTAATGGAAGGTTTACGGAAGCTAAAATTTATTGGCTGAAAGAGGTGACAATTTATTGAGCTGGACTCATCAAGCTCGATTAGGTATCATTCTTAACCCAAAGGCAGAGTCATCCGTACAAGTACAATCTGTGGAAGGTGTGGAGAGTAAATTTGTGAAAGAATTTGAGGAATTGTTTAGTGAAACTTTAGGGTGTTTAAAGGGTTATAAACATCACATCAAGTTGAAGCTGGGTGTGAAGCCATTAGCTGCTAAGGTGAGATGGATTCCTATCTGTGTTCAGGAGGACGTTCAAAAAGAAATTGATAAATTGATAGTCACTGGTGTCATACAGCCTGTTGAGGCAACTGAGTGGTTGGCCCCAATTGTTGTAGCGCACAAACCCAATAACGAAATTTGTTTGTGTGTGGGCCTTCGGGCACTATACAAAGAGGTGATGGTTGATAAATTTCCACTTCCCAATATTGAGGAATTGGTGTCAACGTTGGATGGTGCGTGTTATTTTACCACATTGGACATGGCATCAGCTTACCACTGTCGCAGGGATTCCATTCTCATACAGAACTGTGCATAGAGACTTGAAACCTCAGTGAATTAGGGTGTACCAAAACTCACCTTAGTACCCAAAATCCCCTACCAGACTAGCTACAGTGTCTCATTGGTTATCACACTCCCAATGCTTAGACAAACCAGAACATGGACTCCTCAGGTAACCTGGAACACATGAACACTCTTTCGTTATACAATCATTTCAATCCAGAACTAGGAGTAAAAGAGGACACGTGCATATTTGAAATGTTTATTCACTAATGCAGTGGTCTCAAACGCAGTATCTTAGCTAATACAAGCAAACATATTATAAGAAACAAAGTAATCAGCATTGTCACTAGTCCATAGAATACAAATGGTGAAAGCATGGTAAAATGCTAAAATTAATAGGGTTCTATAACACCTAATTCTCACCCTCGATTTGTTAGTATATTATATTATATCTAAGAAGGTCTCTTTGGGTTTTTAACAGGACGGGCCCATACCTCAGATCTTAGTGGTAAGGGATCACATCATCTTCCGCCAGCTCTCTGCATGCAAAGCACCATCAAGAATGCTCAGTGTATGCTCAGTGTATGCTCAGTGCAGAGCCATATAAAACGCGCCTAAAGCCAGAATTTGGCTGCAGCTGCATGTATGTTATGTCTAGGAACGTGCAAAGATCAGACCTCACAACAACCACTGTGTTGAGATATCCTTGAAGGTTTCAGCACTAACTGTACAGACGCAGCTCACCAAGCAAGGCTGGTAGCAGAGTAACAACATATTATTCTCGCGTGAATCAAAACATTCTTCTAGGCTCAAAGCTAAAGCAGCAGATATGTGTAGTGTGCAGAAACAGCAGAAAGGTAAAATGGTGTTTAAACTTCTAATAAGCTCATGCTAACTTAACACAGCATATAGGCAAAGTATAACTATATGACACCCTCCCATGATCCGAGCACGGATAAGATAAGATAAGATAAGATAAAGGACTCAATCTTGAAATGCAGAGTTCAAAAAAATAGTCAGTTCAAATTTGAGTATGGAGGTAAAATATTTGTGTCAGCCAAAAAACCAAAATCTCACCAGCATGACAATTTAGTGTTCACTTTAGTCAAAGTCAATAGGTCCGGGAAGTAAAGGGTTCATCATAATTCCCCCCAAAAATAACGAAAAAGTTCCATGAAATCAAAGGCCGCGATGTGTCTCAGCCCAATAGGGAGTATGCAAAATAAGCAGCAACAGCTTCCAATAGGAAGTCACTGTTATCATCCGAAAATACCTCAGCCATCCAATTTAACAGCGGGAACGAACATACATGCTCTTCAATTACCGGAGCCTCTAGTACCATCAGAGGACTACTCGGCGGGTTCTCAATGAAGCTGTGTGCCAAGAAATCTTGCGCCGCTGCGAATATATTCCAACGACCCAGTATTCCCTGCATCGCTGCCAAGGCCATAATCCCTCCGTCAGAACAAAGCAACTCATGAGCAACTAAGGGACTCATTAGTTGATTAAAATACACGTCAGGAGACACCATATTGCAGAGACACAAATCCAGGGCCCAGTCGAAATCGCAGCTCAGGCAATGAAAGACAGGCTGGACACATGTGAAATAGGAAAATCGAAACGATAATCCATATGCTGCACTTAAGGTGGCGAGCTGCAGCGTTCCGTAATATTCAAGCATTCTGTTGGGAAACAGTGCCAACCGCGACAGTTCGTCGTGGAAAACAGTACGGGCATCCATTATTAATAAAACAAAATAACACTAGAAAGCCCGCAGCCAGCACCAGCAAAACGGGAAATCCACCAAACAGGCTGGAAAAGATTGAATGGAAGAAAGCAGGAATAACTCCAAATATGTTTTGGAAAGAAGTCACAAGGCCACTGCTTACTATTTTAAAAAAGTGCGCCAGTCCCGAAGTGGAGGACGCGTTAAAGATTGTATGAATCAGCTCACCGAAATGTAATGGCAGGTCAGTATTTAATAAAGCATGCACTTCTGTGCGGGTGTTAGCCACGTGAAGGACAAATGTTTTACGAGCAGATGTCAGGGCAACTTCTTTTTGTGACAATAGGCCTCTTATTCTGCTCATCTTATTGAACTCTGCCTTCAAGGTCGGAATCCTCGGCCAGATGGAAACATCCAAGTTCCCATGCAATCTTCATTATTTAAAAGTAAATAACTGCTGTTCGCCAGTAAAGTGAAAGTGGGACAATAACGGGCACGGGAGTACCTTTTAACCCCTTTACTGCTAAGGCATTATTCCTGCCCTCATATAATTTCCATTGAAATCAATGGAAAGTCCATGACGAGTTACCCTTGTCATTAGCGGCGAAGAGGTTAAAACACAGGCTAAGTTGGGCAATCCTGACTGCAAGAGCCATGCAATTGGATATGTGTACACATTAATGAGTGTTCTGGTGTTTCCTTGCACTCTTCACCGTCAAGATAAACCTCCTTCCCATCCCTGAAGGCATCTGTACCTAAAGGGGAGCGCCCATGCTTCATGGAGATAGGAACTACCAAGAGGCTCGTATCTACCAATGGCAAAATATTTCATACAATTTGTAAATTTAAACAAGGCGAAAGGTAAAGTTATTAATCCGTGGATAAGCCACGTAGCAGTATTGGCCTCCACCACTGAGAAAGGTAAAGACTACAAGCGTTCAATGTGTAACATGGGAAAAGTTGCATCTCTCATTGAAAGCAGCCATTGCTTGTCGGTCAAATGAAAAGGTGCAAAGAGAGAAGAAACATTTATGTAAGTCCAAGGCACTTTTCCGCTCTTAAGCAGGGTCCATGCAATCTGCATAACAGAACGCAATTGATTTTGACCATGATACAACACAGACGCTTCATCCTGCACAATATCGACAACAGATGACACAATATTATCAAGCGTGTAAATGCGGGAAGAAAGCGCGTTAATGCTATTACCCACAACTGCAAGCACCTTTTCTAAATTAGCTTGATCAATAGCCCTAAGGCGGGTAGCCGCCTCAATCTGTGACGTTTTCCAGATTTCATTGTAAACTGCATATATCCATTTCCTAGATCTACCTCTAGCTGGGCCTTTTATAAAATCATTCAAATCAACATCATCATCAGTCAGTTTGGACAAATGCAGTTTAACTGACACCAAGGTGGAATGTTTGAGCCAATTCTGACACAACTTGCCCACTGAATAAGTGGTCACTGAATGGTCACTCTCAAAATGGGGATCGACCCTGACCTGTGTAAAGCCATCAGCTATACCCAGAAAACGATGTTGGCACGAATCAGCACTCATGTGCCACAGCAACCAACCTTTGGGATCCAAACTGGATATGTTAAGGGACAAATTTAGCAATAGAGTTTGCAACTCTCTAATCGAAAATGTTGTAGTATTACCCCAACCAGAATATTCTTCTAAATCAGGGGAGGAGGCAGTATTAAATTTTTTAAAAGTAGCCAATCCAAAGCATGTTGTCTGTGAAATTGTAGAATTCAAAAACAACATATGATTCGGGGTGAGACATGCACGGTGCAAAACCTCAGTGCCTTGTACCTGCCAACTTTTAGAACTCCAAACTGATTTAAGGTCAATGGTTTCCTTCCACAACTCGTAGCCTCCAACAGCTAGCTGGTCTAGAAAGGACTTCGAGTACAATAACTTACTATCGGAAAGTCTAACTTTGAACATGGATTTTTCTGTCATTCTAAAATAAAATGAAGCGGGATTGGACTGATTAAAATCAGTAAAATAAGTGTACTTTTTCAAAAAAGTACTCGAGCTGCCTCGTAAAGGAGCTGGGCAATGCTCCCATTGTGTGTAATTTACAGTACTCCTCCTGGAATTAGTTTTATGTAGGAAGTGGTTACCAAAATGTTGGAAACAAAAACAAATCCCTATAATTAGCAGATTCTAAATATAAATCTTCAGCATCAAAGGCAGCATAATATTTCAAATCAGAAAACAACGCCTCTACGGCCTGAACATCCCAATCATCAGAACTTATGTTTTGTTTTACCACATCCCCCATGTTAACTCTAAGCACATTAGGCACATTTATAACCTCAGTGGGGCCATGGATTTGAAATTTAACAGCATCCCATACAATCCCATCTAGAACAGGCCAGGCAGTGATGCTAACAAAAGCCAAGTCTCTCTTAAATCTGTGTACAGTATGCGATGAGGAATGGGGTGCCAATGTTCCATTTAGATGTCGAATTCATGTTCTCTCCTCGACATAGTGTCCATTGACGATTCGGAAAAAATAAAACACAAAACCAATTGACATAAAAAGGTAAATTGAAAAAAGTACCAGCCAAATATATGTCCAAGGGGGAATCAAACATTTTTTTAAACAAACGTGCATAGACTTTAAACTGTGATGGTTTTCCTGATGCGTGTGAAATAGTGTCAAATGAAAATCTGGATTCCGTGGCCAAACGAGTTTGCAAATCAGGCATTGATTAGTCAGTTGGGTAAGTGTAGTCAGTTTCATCAAGTTGAGTACCAGGCAATGCACTCAATGAAGGACTAGAAATTGCAGGCATCTCGAGGGCCACCTCTGGCAGAGGATTCGAAGCAGTGGCTGATACAGAATTTCTCACAATCGAAGGACATGAGACTGCCGGTGTCACACATTGTCGATTGAGATATACCTGTTTTCTTTACGACCTGGAAGTGGTGGTAAAATGACTGTTCTTGTGCCCTTCACACCAAGTACAGGAACTGGCGCACGGTATGAGGGACCAAATTATTTTTTGTTATCGATCTTCTCCCGAACCAATTCTCCAACTTGGGGTAGCCAGCCAACTACCGGGATCTGCAACGCATCATCCGAAGTGGAGGGCAAATGTTCCTTTGCAAGACTGTCTCTCGTCTTTTGTAGAGTCTGTAAAACATTGCAATGTTCATCTACGTCAAAGGAGGCAGCAACAGCCACCGAGTCTAGACCGTCAAGGTCCGGCACATACATCTTGATACCAAAGTAGATTTCGTATGGGGTCCGCCCACCCAGAGACCTTCTAGGGAGATTATTAAGTGCACACTGCACGCCATTGAGATGGGCCAGCCAGTTTCTGCCAGTGCCTATAACTCGAGCTGTCAGTGATTGCTTTAAGTCACGGTTCATTCGTTCTACAACACTATTTCCCTCAGGTTGGTATGGAGACGAAAATTTGACTTGGACCCCCATCAAAACCATGGCATCCCTATACGCCTTAGAGGCGAAAGCAGGACCCTGATCCGAATGGAAGGTACCACTGGCAAAAATCCCTACAAAGACACGCAAATCCCTGATGACAGTCCGTGAATCAGCGCTGCGATGAGGCCACACCCATACAAAGCGTGTGCATGAATCAACTGCTACTAAGAATTACTTATACGCAGTATCAGAAGAAAAAGGACCGCAGTGATCTAAATAAACACAACTTAATGGTTTATTAGAAATGAACAACTGTGTTTGGGGCAGACGCGTAGCAGTTGAAGGTTTAATCTGCTGGCAAATGTCACATAGAAGGACATATTCACACGTCTGTTTGTACAGTCCCCGCCATCAAAAACGTTGTTGTAATTGAGACACAGTGGCTGAAACGCCCGCATGTGCAGACGGAACACCTTCATGGGCCGCTGTGATCAGAGTTTGTCTGCGATCCGAGTTGGGAATCAATCTCTCACCAACTTAAGGAATTTTCACATAAGGAACCTTATTGGGACTTAAGTGGTATGTGTACTTCGAAGGGAACCCCGTAGGATATTTACTCCCTTTTCAGTGGCAGCAATAGCCGCCAAGATATCATCATCAATCTTACTTTTGGACCGTGTAACTGCTGCAACTAAATATGTCGATACCGCTGATTTCGCTGCTTCATCAGCAAGCGAGTTGCAAAAGCGTGAACTCCCACGCGCTGATGACCGAGAGTATGAATTATAAACACGAGGGGTAACTGCTCTTTAAGCTCAGACACTCGGACCCAGATCATTTTATGTTTTATTGTGCTACATTTGGAATCACGAAAATCATTCTGAATCCAAAAAAAACAAGTTCTCATTGTGAGACTGGACACAGTAGTAAGAATCACTCACAATCAGAGTCGTCACACTAGGATCAGCGTACTCCAATGCAAGCATCAGAGCACAAAGCTCTACCAACTGTGCGGTGCAGTCCCCTAGAGTCTGCGTGTGCACGACTCTGGACTTGAACTCATTGTTCACCATAGCACCTACCACAATAGCGCAAGCGGAAACGTAGGCATGTTTAGAACCATGCGCAACATGCGCCGAACCATCAGTGTCTATGATGCAATGGAAATCCTCCAAAGGCCGCATAGCCAAAGGTGCAGGATGAACAAATTCATACTGCAAAAACTCCTGCGACCGTAAGGAGGCATCAAAAACAAACGTGACATCCGGAGATGACAAAGTAGCAGCCCATTGTATCCACGAGGGTGCAAAGCTTTAGAATTAGGTACACTGGCTTTCGTAACTGCTTCCAAAGCAGGACACGGGGTATCAACCAACATGCGTTTTCCCTGTGACAGAGCATGTTCCTTAAGAATCGCCATCTGCACAGCCGTTAAAACTTTCTCCACAGTGGAAAATCGCATTTCAGCCAAAGTGTACAAATGTGACTTGTAGGCAATAGGTACTGTGTCTCCTTTGTTAAAAGTAAGGTATGTGAAAGCCACCGTCCCAGGGATGATTCTTATCACCAGGTTGGTGTGGTTGTCACGAGTCAGTAAGTATTTAGAAGCGAGCAGATCAGCCTCCAAATATTGCAGTATAGCCGAGTGCTCTGGCAGCCAACATGATTTGGTAAAAGTAGGTTGTATCAAAGCATACAAAGGCTTGATGCGCTGGGCATATTCGGGAATGTGTGTTCTCCCAAAATTAAAAAAACCCAGCAAAGACTGTAATTTTTTCAGAGTTGTCGGAGCGCGCAGCTGTGCGCATTTCTCCAGGAAGTGAGGAGCTAATCCTCGACCTTCATTGTTGAGCTCGTAGCCCAGAAACAGCACTGTGTACTCTGCGATGTACGACTTTGCAAAGTTGAACTTATAACCGAAGTCCGCAAAACTACAAATTATGCGGTCAACTCGACACAGATGCTCCCAAAGTTCGTCATCTGTGAGATAAATGTCATCCACATACGAGCATGCATCAGGGTCGACTCTCTCCAAGAGAGAGACTATGCGGGCAGCAAATACCCCTGGACTGTTTTGTAGCCCATTGGTAAACGTCAAAATTGTCTTTGGACACCGCCGCAAGTAAAGGAGGTCCATTGGGAACTCAGACCATCCAAATGGTGGGCATAAAAACCGTTGGAAATGTCAAGCGTGGTCTTAAACCGCTTACGCACAAGACTATCCACTAAGGCAGAGCCGTGAGTATTCTGTACTGCACAAGTACGGCAATGCGAGTTTAAATGCCGGTAATCCAATACCAAACGATATGAACCATCAGGCTTGGTCACAGTAAAAAGAGGGTTATTAATTGGTGACACACAAGTTTCAATCACTCCCTGATATTCCAATTGTTCAAGGATCACCGCAACGGAAGCCTTCGCTTCACGTCTTATGGGGTACTGGGGTTGAGGCTGTGGCTGCGACCGCAAGGGTATCTCGTGGTGCAGGGAAAATGTATCCCATCCACAATGTGTACGGTACAAAGCCGGCGCAAGAGCTCTAGCCCACTCTTCTGCAAAATTCTGCGCATGCTCCTTTGAGACCGTGTGCGAGAAACTAGGGAAGATCACCTCCTCCCCACTAGGAGCTGCGAGAACAAAAGGTGGGGGCCAGTAAGCCTCCGCTAACAAAATGTCATAGGTAGTTGTAAGATTCTCCCAAAATACCCCTTTTATGGTATGTTGTATGTCACCTTCAATGAACAAAACTATTTTATAAAGTCTGTCAGGGGGAGCTACTCTAGTATCAGCTGTCTCCACAACAACATTATGGTCAGTCGCTGTCACCTTCAGCAGTAGACGCAGGGCCTCTCGCACTATGGTATACTCCGTCGCGCTGTCCATCAAGGTCAGGGCCCATGTCTGATTCCGAAGCTGCGTTCTCACTATCTGTGGCATATCTGTGTGCTGTTAAAGCGGCAACTTTCTTTTTCTGAAACTGGGGTCTCTTTGGTGTAGAATCGTCCTGCTTGCCTTTACCGTCTTTTGGGCGGGGCTGGTCGCGTGCTTGCTGGCCACCCCGACCCCTGCCGCCTCCTCCACCACCGGTCAAAAAAGGCCGATGACTCCTGAAAAGAACGAGGAGAGTGTTGATCAGAAACCTGAAAACGATCAGGTGATTTTATCATCGCGGGATCGCGCAAGTCATAAACACGTTCTGTGGGCGCAGGTAATGGAGACGTAGGACGAGACTCCTGTTATGTTATGTTATGTTACAAAAGTTTTAATACCGCGCTCATACACCAATTGGTTTCTTGGCGCTCGAAGACAGTGGGAGTAGGCACGGGGAATGTGAACAGCTAACCGTGAGCAAGGCGGAACAAATGAGTTTTTAAAGATTTGCGGAAAGTGGGATAATCAGGAGTGAGCCGAGTAGAGAGGGGGAGGGAATTCCAAGTGAATGGGGCAAGAAAGGAGAAGCTAGCACCACCGTGCTTCTTACGTCGAAACCTTGGGATGACCAACAGATTGTGGGCAGAGGATCTGAGGTGTCGGGAAGGGATGTAAGAGTGTAGACAGGAAGAGATAAAAGCGGGAGCGGAAAAGAAAAGAGATTTGAAAACGGTGCAACCAAGTTTGAAAATGCATCGTTGCGCAACCGGGAGCCAGTGCAAGGTTTTTAACAGTGGGGAGACATGTTGGTGTTTTGGTTGCTGGAAGATTAATCTAGCAGCCTGATTTTGCACCAGTTGAAGGCGTTGGAGGTGGTAGGCTGGAATCCCCACGTATAGACAGTTGGCATAGTCTAAACGTGAGGTAACCAGGGCCAAGATGACAAGTGTGAGGGCCTCTGGAGACAGGTACCTTCGGATCTTCCCGATCCTGCGGAGATGAAAGAAGCAGGCCGAGGTGACAGCATTAATGTGCGGCCGCATCGAGAGATCACTGGAGATGACAACACCTAAGCTCTTCACGGAGTCAACTGGGCAAGGGGAAGGGCCGAGGGCAGGCGGCCAGAAGTTGGCAGTCCAAGGATGAGGGAGCCCACCGATCAGGACCAGCTCTGTCTTACTAGGATTGAGCTTCAGCTGACTGAAGTTCATCCACTCATAGATGGAAAGCATGGTGGATTGGAAATTAGAGCGGGAGAGAGGGGAAGAGTCAATAGGAAAGATAAGTTGCAGGTCGTCTGCATAATTAAAAGTGGTAACAGAAGAGTGACGGAGGGACACCAGAAGAGGCTGCATATAGAGATTGAACAGAAGGGGAGATAAAGCAGAACCCTGGGGGACACCACAAGAAAGTGAAGTGGAAGGGGCAGAAAAGGAGGATAGGTGAACAGATTGGGTTCGGAGTTGGAGAAAGGACACAATCCAAGACAGGGCCAGGCCCGAGATCCCAGCATTTCTGACACGGTCGACCAAAATGTCGTGGTCGACCGTGTCGAAAGCGGCCGAGAGATCAAGTAGTACCAGGGCCTGGGCCAAGTTCTTATCTGCCCCCTGTCTCAGCGTGTCCATGACCGCTGTCACCACTGCCTCCGTAGAGTGGGAGGGTCTGAAACCTGCCTGTTGGTCATCGAGGAAATGAGTCTCCTCGATGAAAGAACTAAGGCAACGGGTGACATAGGTTTCCAAGACCTTCCCGAGATATGGGAGAAGGGAAATAGGACGGTAATTGCCCAGTACCGCGGGATCGGAACCGGGTTTTTTCAAAATAGGTACCACCACAGCGCTTTTAAAAGCATTGGGGACAGAGCCTATGGAAAGTGAGCGGTTTAGGAGGTCCAGAGGGGGGTCAGGACATGCCATAAAGGCATCTCTAAGGATTTGGGGGGGACAGCAATCCTTGGGAGAGCCTGAGCCCACAGCCAAGAGAAGAGAGCGGAAGGTGTCTAAAGAAATCGGAGGAAAAACATTCAGGGAGTGAGGATTCGAAGGAGGAAGGGCACTGATGTGAGAAGTAGTGGTAGGGGGAATATTGTTTTTAATTGTAACAATTTTATCAATAAAAAAAGAATTGAGGGAGTCGCACAAAGCTTGTGATGGCTGAGGCTGAGGTGTAACGCGGTCGGGTAAGGAAAGTTCAGCGACAATTGAGAAAATTTCTTTAGTTTTGGAAGCAGAGTTGATTACTTTTTGAGAAAAATAAGCAGATTTAGCCAGGATGATGGATGTTTTGTAGGATTTAAGTAAGTCAGTGTAGACAGACTTAAGTGAAGGATCATAGTTACGCCTCCAACGGCGCTCAGCCTGGCGAAGAAGGAGTTTGCTGGCCTTAAGTTGATCAGTGAACCAGCGCTGAGCGTCGTGGGGTCGCTTCGATTTGATGGATTTAACTGGGGCGACTGCGTCACTGGCATGAGACAACCATTGGTCCATTGCGGCTGCTTGGGAGTTCAGATCAGGGTGACTAGGGGGTAGAGTGGAAGCAAGGGTCGAATGGAACAAAGAAGTATCGGCGTGCTTCCAATTACGAGCGGAAAAATTAAAGGTTGGAGGGGGGCGGGAGGGTGCAATGATTTGTAACGTAAAAGAAATAAAAAAGTGATCGGACCAGGTACAGGGGTACACCATAGGAGAAGAAATATCCAAGTTGGTGGTCCACACCTGATCCAGGGTGTGGCCCTTGTTGTGAGTCGGAACAGAAATATGTTGGAAGAGATTAAGGCCAGATAAAAGACCAGAAAAGTCAAGTGACACAGAGGATTCAGAAGGGTCGGATGGCCAGTAATTAAAGTCACCAATGATCAGGATCCTAGCAGAGTTAATGGTTAGTTGCGAAATGAAATCGCTGAACAAAGATGGGAAAGAGGGCATGTTGACAGGGGGGCGATACACTAAGACACAAATAAAGGAATGTTTGGGAGAAGACTCCTGTTTCTGTTGTTGTTGCTTTCCCTGTTTCTGTTTTTTCGGCCAATTTAGTTTTTTGGTCTTGGGCTGTTCGTCGGTTTACGACTTTTGCCCTTGGGCTTGTTTTTTCTCTTTAGTAGAAAAAGGCTTAAGACCCCTGCTATTGTGGCCCACTGTTTTATAAGCCGCCACAATAGTCCTTGCCAACTGTCGTGGTTTATCTGCATCGGGAATTGCCTGCAAAGCATTGGCAACCTGAAAGTTTATTGCATCCCCCTTGACATTCGCAAGCACGAGATCAGAAACTACATCAAAGGAGCCACATAGGCGCATACCCAATTCAACAGCAGCCTCAGGTCCGTGCTCATCCTGAACACGCTTAAGGACCGTTGGCAAGACAGTCATAGACGAAGTGCCGTACCACCTCGTGTAAACCGCCGCAAAAGTTTTGCCCCAGGTCTCACAGTCACCAATTTCAGGAGTCAAGTCTTTCGGTAAGCTAATTATCAGAATCCTGTGTTTTTCACCAGGAGATGTGTAAGGAAATACAGCTTCCAGCTGGTCAAACTTTTCAGCAAGCCAAAAAGGAAAATCATCCCTTTCCTGGGGGCGCTTGCCCATCACAGCGTTGACCATTACAGGACTAAGCTTCCTACCGCACTGTCCGGCAGGAAGCGCCGCAACACCGGGAGCCCCGCCTGGGAGATTACGGGTTATGTATTGCACTAA
This sequence comes from Lissotriton vulgaris, assembly GCF_964263255.1. Taxonomy (NCBI): domain Eukaryota; kingdom Metazoa; phylum Chordata; class Amphibia; order Caudata; family Salamandridae; genus Lissotriton; species Lissotriton vulgaris. The sequence goes on from NC_141685.1 coordinate 222,979,633, forward strand.
CGATCTAATCACGCTAATTGCGACTACATGTAGTCATCATAACTCAGCCACGTTACATGCTCCGTGCTGAGGATGAGGCGTAAATCCAGCCAAAACAGGCCAAGTTGCGCCCGGAATGGACCAAGGACCTAACCTCGCAGATGTCAAAGAGTGGGGTAGGGCGCCATTAAACCAAACTTGATGCTGCCAAGTATCTATAGGAATCTCCTGTGCCCTATACGGTGCATATTCCTGTGGCACAGCCGTGGGAGTGTACGTGTCGAACACACGCGTATCTGCGTTCATAGCTGGGAAGGTCACCCATGAGTAAAAAATCTCATACGGGTAAGCCACTTCTGCACTCACCACCATTATCACGGCCAAGCCATCCTCGGGGACATTATAATTCTGCAAATGATTGCGCACCGCAATGCGGCTATGTTGCGCAATGTCCATCGCGGCCATAGTGACACCGAAAGAAAAAGGTACAAAGGAAACTTTGTAGCATAACTGGATAGTAACTCAATGAAACCGTTTTAGAAAGATTCAAGCTTGAAAGGACCTATACGAATACAGGTAGGTTTGTCCTACACCACCGTTAACTGGAAACAATATTTTAGGTGTTAAGGATTGAATATTGCACTACTCAAGCGTCATGTAATAAGACCACCAACGATTGGGCGCCATGTCGCAGGGATTCCGTGCTCAAACAGAACTGTGCATAGAGACTTGGAACCTCAGTGAATTAGGGTGTGTCAAAACTCACCTTAGTACCCAAAATCCCCTACCAGACTAGCTACAGCATCTCATTGGTTATCACACTACCAATGCTTAGACAAACCAAAACATGGACTTAGTACACCTCAGGTAACGTGGAACACTTGAACAATCTTTCGTTATTCAATCATTTCAATCCAGAACTAGGAGTAAAAGAGGACACGTGCATATTTGAAATGTTTATTCACTAATGCAGTGGTCTCAAACGCAGTATCTTAGCTAATACAAGCAAACATATTGTAAGAAACAAAGTAATCAGCATAGTCACTAGTCCATGGAATACAAATGGTGAAAGCATGGTAAAATGCTAAAACTAATAGGGTTCTATAACACCTAATTCTCACCCTCCCTTGCTAGTATATTATATTATATCTAAGAAGGTCTTTTTGGGTTTTTTAGCAGGGCGGGCCCATACCTCAGATCTTAGTGGTAAGGGATCACATCATCTTCCACCAGCTCTCTGCATGCGAAGCACCACCAAGTGTGTGTGTATGCTCAGTGCAAAGCCATATAAAACGCGCCTAAAGCCAGAATTTGGCTGCAGCTGCATGTATGTTATGTCTAGGAACGTGCGAAGATCAGACCTCACAACAACCACTGTGTTGAGATATCCTTGAAGGTTTCAGCACTCACTGTACAGACGCAGCTCACCAAGCAAGGCTGATAGCAGAGAAACAACATGTTATTCTCGCGTGAATCAAAACATTCTACTAGGCTCAAAGCTAAAGCAGCAGATATGTGTAGTGTGCAGAAACAGCAGAAAGGTAAAATGGCGTTTAAACTTCTAATAAGCCCATGCTAACTTAACACAGCATATAGGCAAAGTATAACTATATGACACCATCAAGTGCCTCTTAGTGAAGATTCGCAAGAGTTGACAGCCTTTATAACACGTATGGGTGCCTTTAAGTTTTTGAGGATGTCTTTCGGATTAGTTTCTGCAGCATCCGTGTTCCAGAGAATTATGAATGATCTTTTTAAGGGTATACCAGGTGTGAGATGTTATCAGGACAATGTTTTAATCTGTGGAAAAAATGTGAAAGAACATGATGAAAAGGTATCTCGGTTTCTCAGGAAGATGCTGAAAGCTGGTTTATCTTTGCGACGTGATAAATGCAAGTTTGGAGTTTTCTGAACTTGATTATCTGGGTCATCATATTTCAAGAGAAGGTGTTAGACCTAAGAAGGAGCTGGTTGAGACCATTGAGATGTTAAAGGAACCATGTTCAAAAAAAGAAGTATCCTCTTTTTTGGGTATGGCTGAATTTTATAACAAGTATGTAAAGAATTTTGCTGACAAAACAAATCATCTGAGGGGTTTAATTTGTAGGAATATTGAGTTTGTGTGGACTGATGAATATAGTGTGGAATTTAAACAAATTAAGAAAGATCTTAAAAATGCACCCAATTTTACATGCTTTTAAACCGGGTGATATTACCTTTATTGTTACAGATGCAAGCAAAAAAGGTCTGGGGCACTACTTTATCAGATACATAATGGAAATAAAGAGTTGATTGCTTGTGCTTCAAGGTGTTTGAAAGGCGCAGAAATCAATTACTCAGTAATTGAGAAGGAGGCTCTGGCCATTTATTGGGCAGTCAATAAATTTAAGAAATTTGTATGGGGTTCCTCTTTCGTGGTTAAGTCTGATCATAAGCCCCTTAAAGAGATATTTGAAAAGAAAGGCCTGGATTCTATCTCTTCCTGAATTAGAAGATGGGTCATATCTCTACAGGAGTACAATTTCAAGTTTGAATACATTCCTGGTAGCACAAATGTGTCAGCTGACTGTCTGTCACGCCTAGCAGATATGGTTGAGTCAAAGGACAGTTGTGATGGAAAAGTACAGTATAATGAAGAGTTTGAGATTAAGGTGTGTGATATAACTTTAGGGGCAATAAAAGAGGATGAGTGGAAAGAAGAATTGAACAAAGACGAAGAGTTACAGACAGTTGTGAGTTTATTAACACATAATAAGATCAATAGTCTTAGTAAGCCGTGGTCCTTAGTGTCTCATGAGTTGGCAATTATTGATGGAGGTCTAACTAGAGATACCAGAATGATTCAACCTTCAAGTTTAAGGAATATCATTATAAAAATGGAACATGCAGGTCACATGGGCATTTCTAAAACAAAAGAGAGAATCAGACAAGATTTCTGGTGGCCAGGCTTAGATTTGATGGTTGAACGCGCTGTTCGTGAGTGTGTTGTTTGTCAGTCAAGTGATAAAGTACTTAAGCCAAGATATACTCCAATGGTATGTAAGAAGTTGCCAAAGTGTCCATGGGATGAAATAGCGATTGACATAGTAGGTCCCTTGCATGAAGAACAACAAACTCCATATTTAATTGTTTCATTGGATTTATATTCTCGTTGGGTGGAAGTCAGTTCTGTGAGGGAGATTACAACTCAATCTGTTATTACATTTTTGGATTCTATTTTTAAACGTGGGAGCTACCCTAATTCCTTACTTTCGGACAATGGTCCTCAGTTCTGTTCTGTGGTAATGGAAGAATATCTACTTAAGTGTGGTGTTCAACATAAAAAAAATTATTTGTATCATCTAAAGGCAAATGGTGCCCTGGAAAGATTCAACAAAACTTTGAAGGAGAGCATTCAACTGGCAAAAGTTAACAGTATTGACTGGAGGAAGGAGTTACAAAATCGTATTTCAGCTTACAGATTCACTCCTCATTCCTCAACGGGCAAAACTCCTTTTGAACTTTTCAGGGGAAGGTCTGCCAATACTAGTTTGTGTCCAGGGTGGATGATTTTGGACAAGGGACTGAAGAACAATGACATTGGGGATTGGAGAAAGAAGGAATTATCTCTTCAGAACGAAAAGGAAAATGTATGTTGATGCTCGCAGGTCGAGTAAAGTTACCCAATTCAAGGTGGGTGACAAAGTAAAGATTAAAGCTCCTGTGGGGTGCCAGAATTGGTCCAAATTTACAGCGCTTAAAACTATTGTTAAACTTTTCAAGAATGCTGTAAAAACAGATGATGGTCGTATTTGGAACCATAGTCGTGTTGCACATGTTGGTGGAAATAATATGGTTGGTCCTGTTCCCATAGTTTATAGAAGGGATTCATCTGATGTAGGTTCAAATTCTGGGTCCACTCGTAAGAGCATAAGATTTCACAAAGTTACTAATTATTTACTAGATTATGTGAAGTAATGGATGGTTATGTTTTTTCTAACCTATTCATTTGTTAGCCTTCACTATCTTCTTTGTTAATGTTCTTATTTCAAAATGTAATGTATTAAATGTAAAGGGGAAGAAGTGTAATGATGTGATCTGGTTCTATGTTCTGTATTCTAACACAGAACCAGGTCAGCGTGGGGTTCTGAGGAGTCAGTTGACGACTGTTATAAGTTGGATGAGGTTGTTAAATAAATACCTCTCAATTTAACCTTAACCTGTGTGAGCCACTTTGATTCAGTTAATGCCTGTAGCTCACCAAACTCCTTAATGAAGTTATTGCAATGAAGAATGCAACCTTCCATGAGAGAAACTGCAAGGACACTTCTGTAGTGGTTCAAAGGGTAGACCGATAATTCTTGTAAGTACAACTTTAATATTCCACACTGGTGCCAGGGGAATTGTTAGTGGTATAACTCCTTTTAAGCCTTCCATAAAGGCTTTAATGACAGGAACTTTGAATAAAGACAAATGCTATCTGTTTTGCAAATACGCAGCTACTGCTGCAGGATGCAACCAGTCCGTCAATTATCTTTATTCGATTATTGAAAATCATAAAAGAACGAGCAAAATTACATATCACGATTTCATCAGAGCACAAATTTTAACAAATTTAAAACATACTTAAAACATACAATCATTATATTAGAAACACTAGATCTACAATGAGACATACATAAATATTTAAAAAGAGATAAAAGGAAGGACTTATTAAAACACAACTCATTCAGATAAATGAGAAAATAGGAAATTCATTTTTCAGAGATAAAGTGCCTGTGCCTTATGCGATGCTTATTTAAACGTGCTCCTGCAACTAGAAAACTAGCGACAGAGAAAGCTACTTTAACATTAGGGAGAAGTTGCAAAAACAACAGGGCAGGTTTTACCTGGATAAAGCCCTGGTTACGTAAAATAGGGAGCAGATATCTTTTCCTGATCTCAATGTAATGTCCGCAAAACATGATAAAGTGCATCGTGTCCTGTGTTGAAAAATGGTCACAGTCGCATGGTTCAGCATCATCAGGTCTAGACCAAATTCTAAAGTTGCCCAGTATGAAATGAATTAAATCAAAGCGAAATCTCGTTAAGAGAAAACGATGATAAGAATTTGTTACCAAAAGGAGATAAGGTTCCATTCCTGGAACAGAGGAGAGCATACAGTGTTTCCTTACCATAGGTTTTTTTAGCTCTGCATCTTCCCTCTCCATAACATATAAATTTGTCAAAGTATTTTTGACTGATTTTAGATCTTCATAGGTTATTCCATCTGGAGAAGAGAAGAGCTCCGGGCGGCCTGCTAAAGTGAGCTGCATTTTCACATATCTTACCCATGGAATGTTAAGGGCTCTATCCAGGGCTAAACAGTCTTTTAAAATAATGTGGTTTAGAGTAAGCTCCTGGTTAAGCCATGTTTTTATCCAACCAATCACTGGGGCTAATTTTAAAATGTCGGAAATATAGCCCAAGCCTAACTCTGTATGCAATGCAAAGGTCGGGGTTGATTGGGGAACAGAAAGCAGAGATCTCAAAAATTTATTTTCTACATTCTGTATTTTAGCGGAACTAGTATGTCCCCAGATAACAGAACCATACTGGGCAACTGACAAGCATTTTGCTTTATAAACTTTGATGATACTTTCCATGGGACGGGCGCCCAGTTTTTTAGCGAAACCTAGCAGCCCTGCAGCCGCTCTAGCGACAGCGCTGCTTTTGGCCAAAAGCTGGGGGCCCCAAGTGCCCCTTTCATCAAAAGTCACTCCTAAATATGGAAAAGAAGGGACTCTCTTGACCTCCTTCCCCGCACAGTAAAATGTTAACGACTTTCTTTTCCTGCCTGCGGCTCCAGCAATCATTACATGTGATTTTTCTGTATTAATTTTCATGTCCAGTGATGACATAAAAGCTCCAAAAGATGAGAGAAGTTTATTTAGCGCACCTCCGGAGCGTGCCAAAAGGACGGCATCGTCCGCGTACAGGAGGACAGGTATCTTTGTCTCACCTGCACGCGGAATGTCACTATGGGATGTTATCATTACTGCCTCAAGGTCATTAATGTATAAAGTAAAGAGGAGGGGGGCAAGTATACACCCTTGCCTAACCCCCCTCTCTGACTTAAAGTGACAAGTGCATCTTCCTTCCCTAGTGACTCTGACTGAGGTCATAAGGTCCTTGTGTAGCTCAGCCAGGTATTCAACCAGAGGGGGGTCAAGGCCCATGGCCAGGAGGATCCTCCACAGCTTTGCCCTGTTGACCAGGTCAAAAGCTGATGAGAGGTCCATGAAGGCCATGTACAATGACCCCTCCTTGGCGATCACGTATTTATTTAAAATGAATTCTAAGTTAAGGCACTGATCTAGAGTTCCTCTTTTGGCTCTAAAGCCATATTGTGCATTGGATAAAATGCCCTTGCTTTCTAAAATCAGGGTCAGTCTACCTAAGAGGACTCTCCCCAAAATTTTAACACTCGAGTCAATAAGGGAAATTGGCCTATAACAGGCCGGATCTGTCCTCTGTCCTTTCTTAAAGATTGGCACTATGGTCGAATTTGCCCAGCTAGAGGGAAAAGTAAATTCCCTTGTAGCATTAAAAATGTTAGTTAGAATATTTGAGCTAAATTCAGGAGCGCTCTTAAAAAAGTCTGCGGGGACCCCATCTGGTCCCGGTGCCTTTTTGCAGAGTGTGTCGTTAATTGCTTTTTTCACCTCCTCCTGGGTGAAAGGAGAGATGTGATTTGACGATTGTGAAAGAGGTAATTCACATTCTGTAGTGGTATGAGTGTGACTATAAATATTACTAAAATGTGTCACCCACTGTTCATCTGGGATAATGCAGTCAGCTCTTTGATTATCTAGTCCCACAAAATATGGGTGATTTATTACTGCCCAAAATTTAGCACTGTCTTTCTGTGTCTCAGGCAGTAACAAATTATTCCAAGCTTTGTCTTTTATCTCAGATTTCCTCTTTCTGATAGCTAGGTTGTATTGTTTCCTTAGTGACGCTATCAGCACTCTGTCTCTAGGTTTGTTCTTTAAGGCCTTAAGGAGAGTTGAATGGGCCTTAGAGCAGTTTGTATCAAACCATTTGGGGCCCTTTGGCTTATTGGACTTTGCCTTTACAGTCAAGTCTGTTTTAACTTGATGACAGATAACACTTAAGGCCTCAACCATAGTAGCGCTAGGGTTTTTATTATCTAAACAAATGGCAACTTCTCCTTCGACCTTGGCCAGTGTTTCTTGTAAAAAAGTTATTGGAGTAACTTGGTCCCATTTGAGCCTCCGATTTTGATCTCTCAACGCAAGATCTGTTGCACACAATGTGTCACTCTTCCTATTTCCCAGGACTCCCTGAGCTAAAACCTCTAAAATCACAGGATTGTGATCGCTAAAAACAGAAGTTTCTACTTTATAGACAAATACTTCGAGCAAAACTCTAAAAGATACGAAAATATAATCTATAATTGTGCCTGAATCATTGCCCTCGTATGTCGGCAACCTCGGATCATTAGAACAGGTACATGATTCATGAAGGTTGAAGGTAGCCAAGAGCAATTCCAGAGCCTCACCGCTAGGTGTGTGTTCAAAGTGCGGCGTGGGGGAATATGAAAAAAATTCCTCTGGTTCCCTTTGACAACCCGCCTGGCATGGATGAATGTTAAAATCTCCCATAAGGATCACCTCATACCCATGGGAACTGTTCTCAGTGTAAGTGGATAAGAGATCCTCTAAGGATACCAAGTGCTCGGTAGGAAATTGACTGGCTGGAGAATTGTAAAAGTTTACAAGTAAAATAGGATGGGAGTTTGGTGAGGTCAATTCAACCACTAAACAATTTTTAGATTTAAACTTAATGTGTCTGGGTTTTCCTTGGACCTCAAGTGAAATATATACAGCCAACCCTCCCCTTGCTCTTCCTGCTTTGCTGGGGTCTGCAGGTACATAAAAATGAGAATAGCCATCTAAGGCCAAACAATCTGACGTTTCCCAAGTTTCCTGAAAGGCAAGAATATCGTAATTCCTGATTATGTCCAACCAGTTCTTGTCTTTAAGTTTAGCTCTAAGCCCGGCGATGTTCCAGCTCATAATTCTGCAGACCCTGGCGCCTGCAGGAGAGTGAGCTGACGGACCAGGAGCAGGCTGTGGTCCCTCCACATCATTGTCTCGGCCTGGCAAAAGTCAGTCGTTTTGGTCCATAAAAGATAGTGGTGCAAAGCGGTTAAATAGTTCTAATGGCTGTGTAACAGGGTTAAACATTAGAGGTTGATGACGGTGAACTGATGCGTTGTTCCTTAAATTTTGACCCCATCTGAAGTGAGAATCCCAGTTGGTATCCCACCCTGGGGCAGGGGTCCTTGGGAAGGATACGTTCTGCTGTTCCCCGTAAAAGAATTTCAAGGTAAGGGGGACCACAGTGCCTCTTCTTCGTTGGGGAGGAAAGATATTTGCAAGGATATTGGGAAGAACGTCTGGATTTGAAAAGCTCACCGCCACACAGTCCCCTTTTAGTTTTTTAGGCCGATTTCCCAGCCAAGGAACCCTGGTTGCTGATTTAATTACACTTGCTAGGTGATGCTTTCCCCCTGGTGCTAGCCGCATATTACTAGTTAACCAATGTAGGGCTTTGCTGCAGAGTGATTTAGAACTTTCCGCTATGCCCCCTTCCAGCGGGGGGACATTTGCGAGGACCAAGACCACGGGTGTGGCTTCAACAATGAATTGCAGGGGGTCCGTAGAAAAAGTTTGAGCTTGTGCTTGTGTTTGTGCTGGGGGAATGTTAACCGAGGAAATTGGGTCTGTTGAAGAACGTGTTAGTATGGGACCCTCATTTATAACAGTTAAGATAGGTGGCGGTTGATTCTCCCCAAGCAGTTCTATTCCATCTCCAACACCCATATCGCCTCCTGCTTCAGCTCCTCTAGAATTATTACCCAGATGAGTAACTAACGTGGTTATTTTTTCAATGCCACTTGCAACTGTGTTTTGGAGGGCACCCAGCTTCTTAACCTCTGCTTGCAGTTTGTCAATCTTGGATATGAGAGGTTTGACAATAGTATTGATTTTAATCTCAATAAGATCAGCAATTTTATCAAATAGAGCTTCCTCGAAAGAGCAGATAGGATGATCCTCAACATGGATCACTTGTTTACATTTTGGGGTGGTTGCCCTCTTCCGTTTTGTCCCTGAGCGTAACCCACCCCGCTTTGGAGGATTCTTTGTACATTGTCGTTTAGGTCTGGCAGCGTGCCCTATAGGAGATTGGTCTAGGGCGGAGACCTGAGACTGTGTATCTTGCTCAAAGTCGTTATCATTGTCGTTATCTGTATTGCCCTCAACGGGCAAGCCCTCAGAAGCCGGGGTAGCATCATCCGGTGTTCCAGGTATAACTTGGGTAATAATGTCAACAATAGTGGCTGCACTATGAGCATCTTGCATGATAATTTCGTCAGACAAAGTAGAAACAGATGTAGATGGGGACGGGCAAAGCAAATCAGGAGAAAGGCTCAGCCCCAATGACTCCCTCCTTTGCATATTGATCTTCTGAACAGTCTGAACAAGGTAATTATTAATATTGTTTTGCTGAACTCCAACAATTTTTTTAGACATAGCTTAGACTGTTAATAGTATTTAAATGACACACAAATAGAACTGTGAATAGGGTCTTGTGCAAGCAAGACTTACTTGAAGGTTGATCTCAGAAGAGAATCCTGCAGCGTTTCTGGCCCTGCCCCTGCCTCCTCCTGCCGATGAGGGCCGTAGAGGGCCCGCCCTTTGCCCGGGCTTCGCCCCGGGCGTCCCGCTCGCGTCCCGCGACGTTGGGGTTCAGCTGCCTTTATCTGCCTCGTTGGCGCTCTCTGGCGCGTCTCCCGTCACTCTGGACGCGCCGCCGCGAGGCCTGCCGGGAGTTGTAGTCCCCCGGAGCGGCGGCGCGGAGTCCGGTGCCTTTGCGACTCTTGGCGGTGGCGGCAAGGTCAGGTAAGGTTTCTTTTCCCCTGCGTGACTCTCGGCGGTGGCGGCGCTTCTGTCTGTCTCTCCCCCGCTCTGCCGGGGTTCAGCTGCCTTTATCTGCCTCGTTGGCACTCTCTGGCGCGTCTCCCGTCACTCTGGACGCGCCGCCGCGAGGCCTGCCGGGAGTTGTAGTCCCCCGGAGCGGCGGCGCGGAGTCCGGTGCCTTTGCGACTCTTGGCGGTGGCGGCAAGGTCAGGTAAGGTTTCTTTTCCCCTGCGTGACTCTCGGCGGTGGCGGCGCTTCTGTCTGTCTCTTCCCCGCTCTGCCGGGGTTCAGCTGCCTTTATCTGCCTCATTGGCGCTCTCTGGCGCGTCTCCCGTCACTCTGGACGCGCCGCCGCGAGGCCTGCCGGGAGTTGTAGTCCCCCGGAGCGGCGGCGCGGAGTCCGGTGCCTTTGCGACTCTTGGCGGTGGCGGCAAGGTCAGGTAAGGTTTCTTTTCCCCTGCGTGACTCTCGGCGGTGGCGGCGCTTCTGTCTGTCTCTCCCCCGCTCTGCCGGGGTTCAGCTGCCTTTATCTGCCTCGTTGGCGCTCTCTGGCGTGTCTCCCGTCACTCTGGACACGCCGCCGCGAGGCCTGCCGGGAGTTGTAGTCCCCCGGCGGCGCGGAGTCCGGTGCCTTTGCGACTCTTGGCGGTGGCGGCAAGGTCAGGTAAGGTTTCTTTTCCCCTGCGTGACTCTCGGCGGTGGCGGCGCTTCTGTCTGTCTCTCCCCAGGATGCAACCAAATTGATGTGTAAGCCAGCCAACATTGCTGTAGGTGCACAAGGAAACAAACAATGTTCTGAACAGAAGCATCTAGAGGTGGAATGTTGTTGTTATTACAGTAGGACAACAAATTGTTTCCATTTTTCTGCATGGCAAGCTCTGGTAGTAGGTTTTCTTGCTTCTTTCAGAATAGTCATACAGTCTGGTGGTAAATTTAAATATACAAACTTTTTGACTTCAGGGGCCTAATCACAAATTTGAGCTGCTTGGGATCTGCATGCTTGATTTCTACATGGTTCTCAGTGAGGAGACTGGAGGTAAGATGTAGCTTTTGATGTGGAACTACTGAGAGCTCAAACAGGGTGGTGTACCACGGTTGACAATCCCATGTGGGAGCTACTAGAATCAGTGTGATAGATGTTTGCCTGAGCTTCTGAAACAGAAATGGAAGGAGAGGAAGAGGCGGAAAAGTGTAGGCAAATAGTCCAGCCCAATTCATCCATAGGGCATTGCGTTTGCATTGGGGGGGGTGGGAACCTGGAGGCGAAGTTTGGGCATTGTGCGTTGTCTGCTGTGGTGAGCAGATCTATTTGAGTATATACCTATTGTTGAAAGTGTGGAAGGAGAACTTGGGGATGAAGTTCCCACTCATGTATTTGTTGTCTCCTTCTGCTGAGGAAGTCGACAATTTGATTGTTCACTCATGGTAGGTGTTCTGCCAGAAGGTGAATCTTGTGATGGATTGTTTTTGTGCATAGTACATCGCTGTTGTGTTGTCCGTGCAGACTAGGACAACTTTGGCTGTGATATGAGTCTGAAATGCGTTCAGCTCTAGAATAACTGCTAGAAGCTCTAGATAATTGATGTGGAGTTGTTTGTATTTGTCTCAGAGACCCTGAATTATGTAATGATGGAGTTGTGCTCTCCAACCCGGGAGAGATGCGTCTGCTGTTAGCAAGACTTGTGAAACAGGGTTAATGAAAGGCCGCCCTTTTGATAAATGTTGTGGGTTACATCAGAGAGAGATGGGTGCTGCTGTCTAGTCTACCAACACTAGATCTGTTAGCTGACCCTGTGACTAATTCCACTGACGTGCTAAGCATTCTTGTAGTGGACGCATGTGAAGTTTTGCATTAGGCACTATTGCAATGCACGACACCATCATTCTCAGTTGCCGCCTGAAAGTTCTGGCTGGCAAGGTTTGGTTAGTTTGGAATAAATTAATTTTGTAACTGAATTTGACATTGGATTCTTCAGCTCCTAGGGTGCTATTTGATTGTGGTATGTGTGGTTTATGATTGCAAGTTGATTGATTTGGTATGCCAACTATATATAAAACACAAAGGGTTTCTTTGTTTTAAGTCTTTGAACTTGGTGTCCTTTGCCCTTTGGTTTGTTTTGGACCCCTCTCTTTCATTTTGGATAGTTTGGAATTGCAGCAATAGAGATAGGATATTTGAAATTCTGGCTGGATTGGGGAAGGCTAGAGCTGTGCGAGTATTGAGAGTGGACCCCAGATAGGATTGTTGGTGAGCTGCAGGCAATAACAATGTTGAATAAGGTTGAGCTCCCATTGGCCTGTTGTTATAGATTGCCAAATGGGGAGAAACTGTTGAAGTCTTCCCCCGACAGGTGTGAAGTGATCGGGGGGAAGTTTGGGCAAGTCATTGTTTGTTCGGAGAATTGTTTCCTCTATATCCTCCTCTATAGAAACACCTGGAGGGAGAGGATTGATTGTTGCATTTATCAGAGGAAGCATTTGGGTCTGAGGATGTTGTTTTGGACCCTGCTCTGTAAAATGAGCAGCGAAAAGAGCCTCTTGGATGGGGACTGGAGCGCTCCCATCGATTTTGCTACTTCAGTGTCCTTCATTTTCTCTAAGGACTGGCCGACTACAGGACCAAACAGGTGTTCCTTGTTAAAGAGGTTGTTCAAAATGGACTGTTGAACTTCCAGCTTAAACCCCCAGATTTTAAGCCATGCATGCCTTCTAAGGAGAAGGCTGGTATTGTTCTCTCTAGCTGCGGTGTCAGCTGCATCTAAAGCAAATCTGATTGAGGAGTTAGAGGTAAGTTTCCATACTTCAACTAACTGCTGTGCTTTACTTTTGTGTTCTTCTGGGAGGTATTGGAGTAGCTGCTCCATCTCATCCCAGTGTGCCCTGTTGTATCTAGCTAGTAGGCCCAGTGTGTTTGCGATGCGCCAGTGGTTAGCAGCTTGGACAGCTACTCATTTTACTGAGGAATCTATCAGTTTAGAATCCTTGTCTAGGGGAGGTGCATTCCCAGAGATTTGTGAATTAACTATTTTGTGAGCAGTGGACACTACTAGGGAGTTGAGAGGTAATTGTCCTTTGATAAATACAGGATCTAATGGTGAGGATTTTTATTTTTTATCTACTCTTGGAGTTAAAATACATGCTCGGACAGGGCCTTTAAATATATCATCTGCATGCTTCATCAAGTCTTTAAGCATAGGGAGTGTTTGACTTGACCTGTGTTTGGACTCAAATGTTTCAAATAAAAAGTCCTCTTCTAATGTCTCTTTATATAAGGTCACCCCAAGATACTCTGCTGCTCAAGCAATGAGCTGTTGGTAAGCCATGATATCATCTGGTGGTGATAGCTTTGCAGGGTAAAGGTCTGGGGCATTGTCTACTGGAGGGTCAATGGTGTAGTCATGCCATGGGTCTACAGGCAATTGAATATTATCATCCCCATGATCTATATCTGTATCTGTATATGGACATCCCTGAGGTGTTATATGCAAGGGATGTTACATTAACTGTGGAGAAGATGGTGGAGGAGGAGAGGGTTGTGGGGCAGGATAAACAGGGCTAGTAGCCATGTCTTTAATCTTCTTTAGAGGGATCTTGGCAGTGTCCTCTAAAGGAAGTTTGTGTTTTGCTGGTGTTTTAGCAGAAATATGCCCAGTATCACGATTAACATAAATCTTTTTCTGCTTAGGATCCAATTTTACCTTAAGAACGTCTAAAATTGGTTCCAGAGGCGCAGAGACACTGTGCAGATTTCAGCGTCGAAATGGACTTGTCTTTAGGTTTTGGCTCAGAAGCATGTTTTTGTTTCAGAGCTGAGGATTTCGGCTCCAAAGCATGTTTTTGTTTTGGAGCAGAGGATTTCAACAACAAACTAGATTTGTTCTTGGAGCTTGATGGTTTCGGACTCAAAGGAAGTTTTGGTTGACTCAGTCCCGAGCCGGAAGGCTTGGCGGTTTGTTTTGGTTCCAAGCTGAGAGGCAGGGCGTTGGAAACATTGTGTTGGTGCTGACCTTGGTCTGAAGGCAGAGGTGGTGCCGTAGCCTTATGTGTTTTGGAAGATTTAGGGGCAAGGGATCCTTGGCACTCACAGCACCTTGTCTCGAGGGCAGATCTTCATACTCCATTTCTATCTCGAGCTCGGAACTGGACTCTGGAACGGATAAGGCCTCTTCTTCCTCTGCGGCGGATGCTTAGAGTCTTTTTGGATCGAAACAATTTACAAGCATCGCAGTCTTCCTCCTGGTGCTCTGAAGAGAGGCACAAGTTACAAAGTTGATGTAGGTCAGTGTGAGGGTACTTGGCGTTATTGCTATCGCCACTTACAAAGCGCACTATCACCCCACGGGTACTGTGGCACTATAATACGTGTACTCAACTGATCACAGAGGACGTGGAGCAAATTTGACAGGAGAGGCCTAAGAGAGTGGTAAGGGGCATGCTCTGGGATAGAGCAAGGTCTTTAGCCTTTTTCTAAACTGAAGAAGATCTTCCAACTGTCTGATCTCAGGTTTGAGGGTGTTCCAGAGCCACGCTGCTGTGGTGCTGAAGGCCCTACCTCCAGAATGTGTTCTTTTAAATCTGGGCACTTTCACCAGTTTGGCGGAGGAAGAGCAAAGGCTCCGGGTAGGGGCATACCAAGCAAATGTGTTCGGCATTAATTTAGCTCCAACACCATGCAGAGCTTTGAACACTATGCAAAGAAACTTAAATTGTATCCTTTGCAATACTGGGAGCCAATGCAGCTCCGAAAAATGTCTGATAAGCAATTGAGCATTGTGGCCTTCTAAAGGCTAGCTTATCCGCCATAGTCTGGATTCTCTGGAGTCTCTCAATCAAATATCTTGGGGACTCCAGCAGCAAGGTATTGTAATAATCCAGCCTGCTCAAGATAGTACTTTGTACTATCAGCGCTCTAGCTTGTGTTGGTAGCAGTGGGAGAATCTAAGGGAGAAAGAGCTCCCCACTGTTTTATTTACTTGTGATTCTAGACTCAGAACCCAGCACCCAGGACGGAGCTGGAATGGAGGTCGTTCCATCGGCAGAAGGCTGGCCTGATGCGGCTAGGGCCAAAGGCCGCTCATGAGGTTTTCGATAAAAAATTGGAGAATTTGTTGAGTGATTCGATATGCATAGAGCAAGGAAATGCATACGGAAACAATACCATGGAGGGTAGAGTGGATTGCACACCGAGGTGGAACCCGAAGGACGGTTTCGAACCGGAGCACAGCAACACACATCTGAACCCGATGGCAGAAAAAAACAATCTAACAATGGAGTCTATGACCATGCACACTATCACCAAAAGGAGGAGTCACCTTACCCTGTGACTGGAAAGACTTCTTCGAAGAAACACAACCTGCAAACATCCAGACCCAACACTAGATGGCAGGAGTATGCAAAGCATGTGTATCTACAGCACACATGCCTCCAACCTATATATTCAAAGAAAGGTTATAGAGACGATATAGTTAGGCTGACATTTCACTCGTACAAAACCAGAGAAATTCAGCCGTTATAGTTTGCTGAACTAACTATAACTCGCGCCCCCGAAATGCATTGCTGATGACACCACATATTACATCACTCATGACATGGTGATTGACATCACTAATGACATTACTGAGGACATCTCAAATCTTCTAGCAGTGATTAGCTGTGTCTCCATTTTATCATTTGTCCTGTCCTCTACATCCTTTCATTCTATCTTCTCTCTTCTTATTGCTCTCTTCTTTACATCATGTCTGCTTTCTCTTTGTAGCTGATTTGCTCTCCTACTTTTCTTCTACTTTGCTCCGTTTTATCGCTATCCTCCCTTGTTTTTTCTTTTTCCTCTTTACTCTTGCTATCTCTCTCATCTATAACAATGCTGCTGCTTGTGATCCCTGTTTTCAGCCTGTACATGTCCCTGCTATTTTGAACACTGCGTTTTTCTGTTGTCTTTCCGAAAGAAGAGGAAGATGACGTGTTTTACTTTCTTACCTACACCGAGAGCAAAAACAAAATGTACACCAAATGAAAATGCTTTTTTTGCATGTATTAATCAGTGCAGTATAACTGGGTTTATTGCAGAACAGGTAGCAGCTCGAGCACAGCAGGTCATGTCACTGCTAGTGCTGCCTGTAATTAGCAGGTCAGGAGATGGGCACGGCATCGGCATCCACTGCTCAGCTTGCTGTGACCCTGCCTGCTACAGAACAGGCATTGTCCCCCGCCATAATGCTGCCAATGCCTGCGAGCATGGCTGTGGCACCTACTGGACTTGTGCACGCTCAGCAATTAGCATGCTGGGGGGCTGCGCACAGATTCTACAGGTGACTTCATGGCGCACAAAAGTTGTGTTGTGCCGCATCGAGCACGTTGAGGATAGCAGCAATGCAGGGCTGCAGGATATGCCACTCTGGCATAGCAGCAAGTGGGAAGTCCACACTTACTTTTGTTTATTCTTCCTCAAGAGACCTCACTCCCAAGTTCCAAATGCGCTCTCGCAGCTTCCTTGCCTCAACTCCGTCATGAGCCAGCCCCCCGCTACAATTATCCAAAGGGAGGCTTAGGCTCAGGCAGTGGCAGGGTGCAGCAGACTCGGGGAATAGATTGCAAGCCATTGTTTGTCGATGACTTCTTGGATTTGTGATAGGCATTATGGAAGATACACAATCATGCCAGCCTCGACAGCTGCAAGTCGGCCTGCCTATGAACATTTACCAGCCAGTCACCACGCAAGGTATGTTATTCTTTTTATTTTGAAATTGAACAATTAATATTGAGATCACCACCTGCAGAGTCAGAAATTGTAGCCCAGGACCTGTGAAAGAAGTGCAGGCGCTTAGCACCAGAAAGCACCTGCTCAAATTAAGCACTGCCTGTGCCTCATGCGAACAGTCTAGACCGAACTGCCAAGCTACGTCTTCCCTGGACCAGAAACCAGCCTCCTGGGACCGGTTTCGGGGTAACATCCCTCATCAGCCAGGCTAGCTTGAATCCAGTGGCACTATGCATACACTCCTACATTCCCTCAGGTACTACCTGTGCACTCATGCAATCATGCAATGACCAAAGCACTAACCATGCACTCATCTAATCACCCAAGCACTACCCATGTATTCATCCAATAACCCAGGCACTACCCTTGCACTCATGCATTTACCCAGGCACTACTCATGCACTAAAGCAATCACCCATACACTATAAATTCACTCATTCAATCACTCAGGCACTACCCATGTAATCATGCAATCATTCAGACACTATCCTTTCACTCAACCATTCACTAGGCCACTCCGCATATACTCCTACATTCTCTTAGGTACTATCCATGCACGCATTCAATCACCTAGTCACTACCCATGCACTAATCTAATCACATAGGCACTACCCATGCACTCATCACATTACTCAGGCACTACTCTTGCACTCAACCATTCACTCAGGTACTACCCATGCACTCATCCATTCTCTCAGGCACTACTCATACTCTCATCCAATCACCCAGGCACTATCCATGCAGTCATCCAATCACTCAGGCACTACCCATTGACTCATCCAATCATTCAGGCACTTTCCTTGCACTTAACCATTCACTCAGGCACTATGCATACACTCATACATTCCCTCAGGTACTACCTGTGCACTCATGCACTAACCATGCACTCATCTAATCACCCCAGCACTACCTATGTACTCATCCACTCACCCAAACACTACTCTTGCACTCAAGCATTCACTCAGGCACAAAAAATATACTCATCCATTCTCTCAGGCACTACCCATGCACTCTTTCAATCACCCAGGCACTACCCATACACTCATCCAAACACCCAGGCACTACCCATGCACTCATCCAATCACTCAGGCATTATCCTTCCAATCACCATTCACTCAGGCACTACACATTCTCTGCTGTATTCTCTCAGGCACTATCCATACACTTATCCAGTGAACCAGGCACTACCCATGCACTCATCCAGTTACCCAGGCACTACCCTTGCACTCATCCAATCACTCAGGCACTACTCTTGTACTCAACCATTCACTCAGGCACTACGGATACACTCATCCATTCTCTCAGGCAATACTCATACACTCATCCAATGATGCAGGCACTACCCTTGCACTCATCCATTCACTCAGGCACTGCCCATACACTCATGCAATCACCCAGGTACTATGCATGCACTCAGGCACTACCCATGCAGTCATCTAATCACTCAGGCACTATCCTTGCACTCAACAATTCACTCAGGCAGTATGCATACACTCCTGCATTCTCTCGGGTACTACCCATTCACATATCCAATGACGCAGGCACCACCCTTGTATTCATCCAGTCTCCCAGGTACTTCCCAGGCACTACTTTTGCACTCAACCATCCACTCAGGCACTACCCATGCGCCCAGCCATTCTCTTAGGCACTAGCCAATCCCTCATCCAATCACCCAGGTAGTACCCATGCACTCACCAAATCACCCAGGCACTACCCTTGCACTCAACCATCCACTCAGCTACTACTCATGCACTCATTCAATAAGCCAGACACTACTCTTATGCAAAAGCATTCACTCAGGCACTACCCATACATTCATCCATTCTCTCAGGCAATACTGGTACACTCATCCAGTGACCCAGGCACTACCCTTGCGCTCATCCATTCACTCAGATACTACACACGCACTCATTCAATCACCCAGGCACTACCCATGCTCTCATCCAATCACTCAGGCACTACCCATATACTCATCCAATCACTCAGGCTTTATCCTTCCAGTCAACCATTTACGCAGGCACTACACATACACTGTTGCATTCTCTGTGTCATTGGATAAGTGCATGGCTAGTACCTGACAGAATGCAGGAGTGTATGCATACTGCCTGAGTGAATCGCTGAGTGGAAGAATAGTGCCTGAGTCATTGGATGAGTGCATGGATAGTGCCTGAGTGTTTGGATGAGTGCATAGGTAGTGCAGGGTGATTGGATGAGTGCCTGAGTAGTGCCTGAGTGAATGGACGAGTGCATGAACAAATAGATATATGCAGGAATATGTGTATGAATGTTGAGATAGATGAGTGCAAAGGTACTCTTTGGGTGAGTGCAGGAGGGCATTGATAGTGCTTGAGTCAATGAATGAGTGCAAAGGTACTGCCTGAGTAAATGGATGAGTGCAAAGCTTGTCGCTATGTGATTCATAAGTGTACAGGTACTATGTGTATGAATAAATGAGTGCATGGGTATGCCATATACAGTAGATTCTATCATTTAAAACTTATCCCTATTAGCTCTCTGATATATGTTAAAATACTTGTTCAAATGAGAAGATATATCAAACTTCAAAACTGTCAAATTTTCAAATACAATAAAAAGCACTTTCAATACTCACTTGTCCTGTTTAAGGAAGGGAAAGTAATACATACACTTTCTTGTACACAAATTTAGAAACCATGTGGTGTGTAAGAGATGTATTCTGCTATTTGTAGGCTTCCTTTGATGTATCATGACACCACAAAGAGGCACACACACACTGACGGGTTGAGAAACATAGTGAATCTTACAACAGTGACATGGGAAGAGTTCGCCTTTCATATTTGCTTAGGTCTAAGATTGTGAGCTGACAGGGAATTATGAAGGTGCAAAAGAAAAGTGAGGTTTAACATATGATGGCAAGTGGATGCGTATTTATGGTGGATGTATGTCGTTACAACGCATACTTTTACAACGCATACCTTTACAACGCATTTTTTACACCGCAAAATCCATTACAACGCATTCCATTACAACGAATTCTTTGAAACTACCTTTGTAACGCATTCCACTACAACGCATACTACATTTACAATGCAAACCATTACAACGCATACCATTGCATTGCATGTATGGTAAGTATTGGATAGTGTAGGGGTAAAAATTACTATTCTCTTTTTTTGTTTGCGGCCCGCACGGGTGCACAGAATCCGGCCTGGCTGACACACGGCAGGAGGAGCAAGTGCTGCGGCTGCTCGTGCGCCTGGGCCCCCGGTGACTGTGTAGGGATGCAGTGGGGAACGGGCACGGGACAACGCTGAGCACAAGGAGGTGGAGCAGGTGACGTGGGTGCATCGCGGGAGGGGCCCTCGATCCAAGTAGGGACGGCTGGTGGACCAGACGGGGCCTTGGAGTGAGCTTTGTCCCCCCCCTCTGAAGAAGGAGAGCCGGATTTGGCACTGGGACGCTGCTATTTGGAGGAGGCAAGCGGGGCCGGGCTGTGGTGTGTGGCTGTGAGGCCTTAGAGAGGGGGACCTTTCTGTGCAGTGGAGATAGCCTGAGCTGGTGCCCCCGGGTGGAGTAGAGATTCTCTGGACACTTTGCCTCTTCACTTCCCCTGCACTTTGTAGTCGCGTGAACAATTGCACCACTGTGAACTGGGATATTGACCGGAGACAGGGGGGCTACCTCCACCGAGCCCGGACTGACTGCGCCTCCAGTGAAGGGTTGGTGAGATAACCCGTGGGCAACATCCGGGTCAGGGGAGTGGTGCAGCTGCATCGGCGACGTTCCATTCAGACGTAAAAAGAGATCCTTCGCAGTGTCTTCCAGACGGACTAGGGGGGCCGCAATGCCCAACGTGTCGCGCAAAGGGAAGCCCGGCAAGGATGGCCAACCCAAGAGCACCCAACCGCCGGCATCCCCTGGCTCTAGCGCTTCGCCCAGGAAGTCTGATGATGAAGCCCCTGCAACCAAGGCTTTCATGACAGATCTCTTTAAGTCTATAAAAGAGGATATTTCTGAACTCCGAGCGCAACTGGCGTCTGATCCCCGCCAGGTGCGTAGGGACGTGGACGGAATCGTGAGCGAGTGGCTGCTTTAGAAGATCATGATCTGAGCATGGCGAATGATGTCCACCAATTGCAGCAAGATGTGCTTAGCGGAGCAGAACTTGGACCTGCAGTCCCACGCGGAAGATCTGGAGAACCGTTCCCGTAGGAACAACATCCGCATACAGGCGGTGCCGTGGGATGGCGAAGCGGGCGACCTACGTGGATATGTGTAGGCGCTTTTCCTGCAGATCCTGGGCAAGGAGGATTTGCATGAGATCAGGATGGACAGAGTCCACAGGGTGGGCCTACCTCGGTGAGGTGGAGGGCCGCCCCCTGACATACTAGTCTGCGTGCATGATTTCCAGTTGAAGGAGCGGATCCTCAGGAAGGCGCGGGACATTCCATCCCTGCAGTTCCGAGAGCACCGCCCTCAGCTTTATCAGGACTTGGCGGCAACGACCCTTCAGAAGAGGCGGGAGTTTCGACCGGTGACGGCCTTTTTGAGAGAACACAACATTTCCTACTTGTGGGGTCACCCCTTCCGCATAGTCTTCCGGTGGCAAAATAAACTGGCGCAGATCCGCTCTCTTCAAGTGGCGAAAGAACTTCTGGGCATCGAGGATATGACCCCTGCTTCTGGAGCTGGCAGCCCTTCATCACGGAGGCGGCGACGATCCTCCTCTTGGCACAGAGTGGGGCCGGAGACAGATCGCGGGTAGCCTGACCGCGCGACTAGCCTGCAGGAGAGGGGGGCCGCGGTGGCCTCAGTTGCTTCAGCGACATTGATGTCTTCACAGCAGAGCTCCGGGGCGGCCTGATTTACGGGCCGATGGCCAGATGGCGCCGGAGGGGCCCGTGCACTTAGATACCGTGGGTATGTTTGTACTTTTTGAGAAGACACCCCGGACCGAGGCCTTGGGAGACCCCTCGGTGGTTTCCCGTCCCCTTCCCAGTGACTGTTCTGCGATCTGCACCAATCTAGGACTGTTAAGTATTCTTTTCTTGTTTTCTGGCTTGTTGGGGAGGGTGGGGGGTGGAGGAGTGTGGGGGTGGAATGCACGGGAGGGTAGTTGGGGATTGGGGTGGGGGAGGGTAGGGGGGTGGTGGCGACCAATGGATGATTGTGGTGCGTGTTGTCCTCTCAGGAAGAGCGTACTGTGGGCCCTGGGAGACGGTCTTCAGGGGCAGTTGCTGTCAATGATCTTTGCTATGATTGGGGCCCTCTTCCTATTGCTGTACGATTGGACTTTGGAGGTCTTTGGAGCTTGGGACTGGAGGTGGGAGAGGGGGAGTGGGGGACCGGAGTGGGAGCTCAGGGGAGTGAAGGGATCTTGGGAGGATGTCTGTTTGCTTGAGGGGGGGGGGGTGGCGTCAAGTTATCATACCAAGTATACAGCGTTGGGGCCTGTTGACACCTCATGCCTCTTAGTATTGGCACATGGAATGTGAAAGGTCTCAACTGCCCACAGAAGCGCCAGAAACTGTGGAAATATTTGTCTGACCATCATCTGGATGTGGTAGGCCTCCAGGAGACCCACCTGGCTAGCAGAGACGAGCTTCGGCTCCGGCACAAAGACTTTCCTCTCATCTACAGGTCCTCTGCCTCCATCAAACACAGAGGGGTGGCTCTTCTCTTTTGGGTGTCCCTTCATTTCCATCCTATAGGGGTGTGTAGTGATAAGGATGGCCGTTGGCTGATGGTGAAAGGGTTGTTGTTTGGCCGATTGTGCACTTTTGTGGTGATGTATGTTCCCAATGCCAGACAGAATAGCTTTCTTCAGGGCTTGTTGGATAAGGTGGGGGACTTTCTGGAAGGACACTTGTTCTTATTGGGGGATTTCAACATGGTGTGGGACAAGTATCTGGATAGCTCCACAGCACAGAGGGCGGAGGCTGGGGTCTTGTAAAGCTTCATTGAGGGGCACTTGCCTAGGCCTCAATGTGAATCTCAAACTGAGGAGGAAGGAGCGTGAGGACCTAGAGGCGGAGCTGGCGAGATTGGAAAAGGCGCACAAATCGAATCCATCCAGAGTGACCCTCCGACCTCTAACAGCGGTACAGGGGAAACTGAAAGACCACTATAACAATCAAGCAGAATTCACTCTCTTGCGACTGCGGCGGGTTTCCTACTCACAGGGGAATAAGGTGGGACGACACTTGGCCTGACAGCTTCGGGATAAGAGAGAGAGGGGCTACATTGGAGGGATACAGGACTCAGCGGGGTCCCTGCAGCACCGGGACGCGGACAAGGCGGATATCTTTGGCTGCTTCTATGCCGAGCTTTATAAGGGCGACACTCTAGATCAAGACGCTCAAGATGGGTTTCTGGCTGGCCTCCCCATACCGCAGGTCTCCAAAGAGTGGAATGAATTGCTATCTGCCCCTATCTCTGATACGGAGGTGCTGGACGCGATCAAGGCCTTAAAGCTTCACAAGACCCCGGGCCCGGATGGCTACACTGCCCTGTTTTATAAAACGTTTGCGACAGAACTGTGTGATTGTCTAGTCTCCCTCTTTAATGAGATGGCGGCCACCGGGATGACCTCTGGGACCATGGCCGAGGCCATGATTACCGTGCTCCCCAAACCTGGGAAAGATCTCACCAGGTGCTCGTCATATCGCCCGATAGCTCTCCTCAATGTCGATGCTAAATTGTACTCCTCTATCATCGCGAGTAGAATCCAGGACTTGATGCCGGCCCTCATTCACCCGGACCAGTCTGGGTTCATAAAGGGGTGACAGACACATGACAACCTGAGGCGGGTAATACACCTGATAGAGAAGGCCAACAGGTTCCATATACCAGCGATTCTGGTGGGGCTCGACGCGGAAAAAGCCTTTGACCGCGTAGATTGGGGCTTCTTGTTCCGCACTTTGAGCGCCTTTGGCTTTTCACAACAATTCATAAAAATGATCCGCGCCAATTATTGTAGTCCTACCTCTAGGGTAATGGTCAATGGACACCGGTCCCCCTGCTTCCCTCACTCACGTGGGATGAGGCAGGGCTGCCCTCTCTCCCCTCTCCTCTTTGCTTTGAGTATCGAGCCTTTGGCTCTTGCGATTCGGGAGAGGGAACAGATTAAGGGTCTTCCTTTCACGGGGGAGCAGCACAAAATATCTCTTTTTGCTGACGATGTGCTGTTGTAGGTGGGGGACCGGGCCCAATCATTGCCCCATATCCAAACGGAGCTCTCTGACTTCGAAGCGGTGGCAGGGTTTAGGGTCAACTTTGACAAATCGTACATACTGAACCTCACTCTTCCCCCGGCGGAAGTGAACCGGGTACGCTCGCTCACACCCTTATCGTGGGCATCTGCTTCTCTGTTGTACCTGGGCATCCAGCTGACACCTGCACTGGGGTCATTGTTCTCGGCCAACTTCCCCCCAATGCTATCGGCAGTCCGCGCTGATCTAGAGAGGTGGAAACCAAAATACATTTCATGGCTGGGTAGGATCCATGCTCTCAAGATGGTCCTACTCCCTAAATTCTTAGACCTCTTCCAGGCTCTGCCCATACCGGTGGAGTTGGATTTTTTTCGGCACTCAAGACTCTGATTTTGAAGTTTGTGTGGCAGGGATGCCGGGCGCGCTTCTCCTTCGCGACTCTGAGGCGGCCGCGGATGGAGGGAGGAGTGGGACTTCCGGACATGCACCTGTACTATAAGGCCGCGCAACTGCGGGTTTGGTGGAATGGTCCCAGCAGCTCTCAGAGAAACACTGGCTGCATATGGACAGAAGTGTTGCTGGGAGGTCAATATGGGACTTGGCCTGGAAGCCTAAGGCGGACCGGCCCAGGAATGCTTACATCAGCACGCCTACCAGCACGGTTCTGAAAGTGTGGGACGCGGTCAGCGGTGATGACCGTTGGACCACGTTTCCATCCCCCTTTACGTCCATCCACTTTAATCCGGCCTTCCCACCAGCTCTGAGAGAGGGACCCTTCGGCATATGGAGAGAGGGAGGATGTAGAGCCCTCACGCACCTGTTCCACGGCACTGCGCCTCTCACATTTCACAATTGTATGCGAGACTACGGGCTCCCGGCCACTGAACGCTTCCGCCACAACTAACTCCTGCACTGGGCAACCTCGGCGGGAGTGGTGGACGCCGCCACGAGGCCTTTGACACCATTTGAGGCCTTTATTCTCCGCACTTCTTCTATGAAGGGGACGATTTCCTTCTTGTATGGGTTGTTGCTGGACACTGCGGTGTCCCCACGTCACCGCTATATGGAACACTGGGAGGTCCTTCTTGGTAGAGGTATTGCTGACAGTGAATGGAAAAGCCTTTGGCGGGATATAGCGGCGCATAATCACTCAGTGGACCTTAGAGAAGCCCACCTGAAAATTATGTTTGATTGGTACCTCTACCCGTCCAAGCTACACCGGATTTTTCCCGCATCTTCGGACAAGTGCTGGAGAGGTTGTGGTCTGTTGGGGGACTTCCGCCATATTTGGTGGGACTGCCCGGCAATCCGCCCATTCTGGACTGAGATTTTGTCCCACATCAAGGACATTCTGGGGTATCCGATTCCAGAGTCAATGGATTTTGTCCTGTTGGGGCTCTGCCACCCGATGTTGGAACATCAAACTAAGGCGGACAAACGTATCCTATGGCTCTGCCTTGGAGCTGCCAAGTTAACCCTGGCGGCGGCCTGGAAGAAACCGACTGCTCCGGCTATATCATTGTGGCACGCAAGACTATGGCGATTACTGAGCATGGAGAGAATGTCGGATATATTTTTGGGCGATTTAAAAAATTTCTTGTTTAGATGGGGCCCTCTGGTCCGCTTTTTATCTCGAGGCCTGCCTTCTGCGGTATGTCCATCCACGCTTCGTGCTCTTCACCTATTCCAGATTTAATCGGATGGTTTGACTGTGGGCCTGGAGTGCATGGTGAATGGTCGCCGCCACCAGGGAGGGGTGAGGGGGGAAGGGTGGTTAGGGAGGGGGACATTGGTTGGGGTTGTTGGTTATTTCTTGTTGCCACACCGCTTAGCCTACGGCGATGAACAGCTGATTGAGTCTTAAGTAGCACTGTCCCCCGACTGGGGTTGCCACTCCTTATAGCAGGACTATTGCAGGTCGGCGGACCAGGAAGGGATTTGAGCCTTAATTTCCCTTTGCTCCAGACGAACAGTGACTCTAGAACCTGCACTTCAATGTTACGCTATGCTACCTCCCCTTGTCGCCCTTGAGGGAACGTTTTTCAGCACCCCCTGTGTGGGGTTCATTGCGGATTGTCGCCTGTATAGCTGTCCCTTTTGCTTTCCTTTCTTCTTTTTTTTCCCTGCAAATACTAAATAAAAATGTTTACAAAAAAAAAATACTATTCTAACTCCAGGGGGGTGCAACAGTAGGGTAAGTGTTTGATAGTGTAGGGGTACAAATTACTATTCTAACTCCAGGGGGTGCAACAGTAGGGTAAGTAATGGATAGTGTAGGGGTAAAAATTACTATTCTAACTCCAGGGGGTGCAACAGTAGGGTAAGTGTTGGATAGTGTAGGTATGCGTTGTAGTGGTATGCGTTGTAGTGGCATGCGTTGTAATGGTTGCGTTGTAATGGCATGCGTTGTAATGGATGTTGCGTTGTAAAAGTTTTGTTGTAAAGGTAGTGCGTTGTAAAAGTTGCATTGTAAGTGTTGTTTCCCATTTATGGTAGTTCATATGAGTGTCAGAAAAGGTACATTTAAAGTAGGCTGCATTAATTTAGGTGTCTGCTGTAAATGGAAAGTGCAGTCTGTCAAGTTTGAATATGTGTGTGCTATCATTACTGAGGTATGTGTCTACTTCTACATGTATTCTGACACGTGTTGTGCATCTGATGACCATACGTTAAAAATTATGTAGCTTATCATATAGGTGTACAAATATTATCAGTCCGCCTAGAGAATTCAGTTGCAGAAGAAGACATCTGTTACCTATCTAGGTGTCACAGAAGCCCTTGAATACAGCGTTCAATACCTATCTGCCCTGTATAATGAGGAGAATTACCTACACCTTCTTCTACACAATTCTAGAGAGTATGTGGTGTGAAACAGAGGTATTATGGTCTTTGTAGGCTTCCTTTGATGAATTATGTCACCACAAAGAGGCACATACACACACATTGAGGTTTTGAGAAACATGGTGAGACTTACAACAGTGACATGAGATTGTGAGGTGATATGAGTTGGCCTTTCATATTTACCTAGGCCTTAGTATTTGAGCTGACCGTGAATTATGAAGCTGCAAGAGAAAAGTGAGGTTTAAAACATGATGGCAGATGGATTTGTGTTTATGGTAGTTCACATGGATGTCTGGAAAGGTAAACTGCTGGGATATACAGAAGAGGTACAGACGGCCTGTAGGAAGTACATCTCCCTGGCACTTTTGGTAGCTAAGTGTAGGGGGGTCTGCAGATGGGGCACAAGTTTAAGGATATGATCCATGCCCTCGCATTCTGGCAGGAGCAATCACTCATCTATGCAGAGCCATTACCCTTGACCTCCAGACCGAAAGACATATGGGACCCCCTGAGGACATACCTATTGAACAATCCCTCTCACAAGCCGAGTGATGGGGGCATAAACCCCTTGTAATGGATTAGCGAGGAGGTTAATTGGATTAGAATAAACCCTGGCACACACCAATGTGACATTTCTGACTGCCCAGAGATATGCAAGCGTGGTTACCTGGTCATGGAGGGGTGCAGAACCCAGGGACTTTTTGCTAGTTAAAACTGCATGGGCTGTAGTCTGTATGTATTGAATGGAAATATTAAGTTCCACGCAGCTAACAATGCACTAAACCTGTAATAAGCTTAATGTACATGAGTGAACTAATACGTTGTAGTACAGAAATGACTATGTTTGCTAATGTTACTGAAAAAGAAATCCAAAAAATTAAGAAAGAACAAAAAATATGAAGGAAGAAAAATACAACAGTGCAAAGGAAAATTAGGGAATGAAAAATAACCTAGAGAAGATAATGAGACAAAGTGTGTAGTGTGGTGGATGAAAGAGAGATGAGGTGGATTCAAGACTAGGCAGCCTCGGTATTCATGAAATATACAGATTAGAAGTGGGGTTGGAAGTAAAAAGGCTTGGGATGGTATGACGACTAGGCTGCTTTGGCATTCATGAAATAAAGAGATAGGAAATGAAGTGTGGTGGAAGAAAAAAAAGTGGGGTGGACTCAGGGGTCTTTATTAGTATTCATGAAATAAAGAGACTAGAAATTGAGTGTGATGGAAGAAAAAAGGCATGGGGTGGAATGAAGAGGCTGCCTTGGTATTCCGGAGATAAGCAGAAAATAAGTCTATGGTGTCAAATGAATGAGGCACAAGGGAGAATCCAAACTAGAAAAGCTTTTTTTTTTTAACAGTTTTTATTTATTTTCAAATAAGTCTTTATGACATGAACATACATGTAGTGAATGGCCACTGTGTAAAAGACAATCATGAGTAACATACATACGTCTGTCAAAAGGGCCATCAAATTTCACAGTGGTACAACATTATAAGAAAAATAAGGAGCAAATAATCAGATGCTATTAAGAAAGAGAAACGTGTCAGGAAAAGTAACATTGTAATCAGCGCATGTGATATGGTCGACAACAAGTAATGAAACTTGAAGAAGGAAAAACATCTAACAAATCCAGTTCTTTCCTCCATAACAGATAGATAGGGTCGCTTAGGCCATTCTACTGAAAACAGATGATGAGGTGAAGAGTCAGCGTTTGCTCTCTGGAGAAAAAAGGTCCTGGAAGAGGGGGAGAGATAAAGGAATAGGGTAGTTGGTTGGGGGTGTTGAGATGGGATAGTTGGTGGGGTCTCTCTCAACTGTCCCAGGCCTGGCGTCTGTGAGAGGCTACATAGGGATCTTAGGTTGGTGACGACTAGAAAGTGAATCATTGATCATGGTGTGGAAGTTCGGCTGTGACGGAGCAGGCTTCTTGGAACTGATCACCAATCAAACATTAATAATCGTGAAAGGGTTACCCAATTTCCTTCAGTCTAGAGGTCGGGGTGTAGCGAGGCATACAGTTCCCTGGTGTTGTGAAAGTGCATCATACTAGTGAGACAGTTGGCGGCGTTGGGTGGTTGCTGCTTACCCCAATGTATTGCAGTTTCGCTTTTGGCCATTAGTAGCGCCATCGCTGTAAACCATCTAGTGCTTTTGGGAAAGTCTTGTATAAAGCGCAGCAGGGCGTTTAGGGGATCAGCCGCGAGACTGGTCATATTTGTGTTGATCAGTAAGGGTTATGTAGGCGGGATGCAGAAATTTGAAATTAAGGAGTTTATGACGATAGTGAGGTGAAACCATCCGGGTTTGGGCACAGAACGCAGTCCATATCTTATTTGGTATGGACCTACCCAGGTCCCACTCCCAACGGAACCTGAGCGCTCCATCGTGAGCTGGAAGAAGTGCAATACTAGTGTGATATAGTGTGGAAGTCTGTCTCCCTCCATCGGGGTAATTAATCACTAACGTTAAGGGAGGGAACTCGTCACGGATTATCTATGTGACGCACGATGAAGCAGTCCATGAGGGGAGCCTGATGTAAGTGCGGATCCATGGAGTGAGTGAGTGAGCACCTGTCCCACAAGAAAGAGGTCACCGAAAGTGTGGAGGTTGCATCTTGTCAGGATGCATTTTACCAGGGTTTTGCAAGTTAAAGGGAGCCAAGAGTTGTCTTCTAAAGTTAAGGCAGGCGAGGAAAGAAGGGTGGCCACCAGGTCTCATGGGAGCTTCCTTATTACCCAGCAGGGGGTGGAGAGTGTTTGAATATCTTGGGGCCCAATGGGATCCCTTTAGGAAGTATGGAGGCAAGCAGAGTAGGTGCAGCAAGGTCCACTTCAGGTTTGGTGCATAGTTATCCGCATGGTACCAATGATGGGAGTACTAGGATCTCGTGGTCAGAAAAAAAAGCTGGAGATGAGGTACTCCAAATCTGCCTCTCTCGTATGGGGGCACTAACGTGTCCCAGCTAATGCGAGGTTGCTGAACTGCCCAAATAAGTTTGAGGAGTAAGCCACATATGGTAAGGAAGAACAAAGTGGTTAGGGGTATAGGGAAATTAAGGAATAAATAAAGGAATATTAACATTTTTATTATCACGATCCTGCTTGCCTTTGGAAGTGGCAAGTGAATTCAGTGATCAATTTGTGTTGTTAGTGTGTCGATGGTGGGACTGTAATTCAGCCACACCTCACATTATCGCCTTTCCTTATTGGGGGTGAATTAAGGTAGCTAGATATTAAAGTGGCCCTTAACACCAGGTTAATGGGAAATAACATGGGGTCTGTTTTGTGGTAGGTGTTAAAGGAAACAGTTCAGATTTGTATCAGTTAATTTGAAGTCCAGAATGGGTTCCGAATTGTGTCAGTTCAAGTTGAATTGGAGTTAGGTTCTCTTCTGGGTGTTGGACGAAGAGTAAGATATCATCCGCATATAGAGAGATGAGGAGGGGGTCAGATTTAAATTGAAAGCCACAGTGAAGATGACACATATGGAGAGGACAGACACACAGGTCCACTGCTATTATGAAAAGTTGGGGTGACAGTGGGCAGCCATGATGGGTACCCCTCGTAATCGGGAATAGAATCTGTAATTGAACCATTGACTGTGAGGCGGGCTGAGGGTTGCTCATACAGAAGATTTATCAAGGAAATAAAGCCACTGGAAACGTCGGGTTTGCAATGCATGGCATTGAGTAAAGACCACTTCAAGGAGTCAAACCTCTTCTCGGCGTCCAATAGAACCATCTCGGCAGGGAGCTCTGGAGGAATTCTGTGGAGTATCGAGAAGACAGCATGCAAGTTGAACGTTGTGGAGCGATGAAAGATAAATTCCAATTGCGAGGTGCCCTTGGGGAGGGATAACAGGTATCTAAAGAAGTTGTTTTCTGTAATTTTCCTGATATTCCCAAATCCCTGCCCCATATAGAGCAATACTTCTGCATTTAGCCACATAAACACTAAGCATGATTGCAGGTGGTCTTTTACCCAATTCGGTAAAACAATTTATCAACGCCGCTATTGAACGTTTGAAGGATAGGGTCCTATTCTTTACCTCAGGTCCCCAAGAACCTGATCCGTCAATTAATACCCCGAAGTATGGGAAGGTTTTAGTATGTTCGATTCGAAGGCCTGCCACTTTAAGATGTTTACAACTGGCACGACCTTTACCGCAACAAATCACAAAGGACTTCTTGGCATTAATTCTAAGACCCCTGGCCTCCATAAATTTTGCATACTTCGATAGGGCCCTTTGTGCGCCCACCTTCGTTCTGGCCATCAGTACTGTGTCATCCACATAGAGAAGGGAAACAATCTGCTTATTTCCATACCTTGGCGAATCAATGTTACTGGCTCCCAATTCCTTCTCCAAGTTGTTCGTATAGAGTGAGAAAAGAAGTGGGGCCAGCACGCAGCCTTGTCTTACTCTCTTCTCTGTGCGAAAAGACCCCGTGCACTCCCCCCCCAGCCCGTACCTTACTCTGGCAGTTGCCCCTGAATATAATTGTCTCAAAAAGCACAATAGGGGGGTCGACATCCATCTCCTCAAGTGTTTCCCACAGCTTTGAATGCACAACGCAGTCAAAAGCGGAGGAGAGGTCGACGAATATTGCAAACAGACATCCCTCTTTGGCCCGGGTATATTTCCCTTGTATCATGACAAAATTCAACACCTGCTCCACCGTGCCCATCCCTTCCCGGAACCCGTACTGTACTGGGCTTAAAATATCATGTTCCTCAGCCCACATTTGTATTTTATTCAAGACCACTCTTCCTGCGATTTTCATTAGTGAGTCTAGGAGAGATATGGGTCTGTAATTGGATGGGCTCTCCCTATTCCCCTTTTTATATATGGGAATCCCCAGCGCACTTAGGGCGGAATTTGCAAACAAAACAGGTGATGGACAGAATGTGGATCAATGTCACACATTCACCCCAGTCCAAAGATCTGGGCCCAAATCCATCGTTTTTTTGCACTCCACACCACCCTGGGTTAGACAATGGCGATATGCAAATCAGCTCTGACCCTGTGCCCCATGGGAACAGTCCAGTCCGAACTACAAAAGCCATGTCCTTCCCAGAACGGAATCAAGCATCCGAGGACCGGACCGGTTTCGAGGTAACACCTCTCATCAGCCCGGCTAGCTTGACTCCAGTGGTGTGGAGTGCCTGGGACCCACGTCTGAGCATCCCCAGCGCACTTAGGGCGGAATTTGCAAACAAAACAGGTGATGGACAGAATGTGGATCAATGTCACACATTCACCCCAGTCCAAAGATCTGGGCCCAAATCCATCGTTTTTTTGCACTCCACACCACCCTGGGTTAGACAATGGCGATATGCAAATCAGCTCTGACCCTGTGCCCCATGGGAACAGTCCAGTCCGAACTACAAAAGCCATGTCCTTCCCAGAACGGAATCAAGCATCCGAGGACCGGACCGGTTTCGAGGTAACACCTCTCATCAGCCCGGCTAGCTTGACTCCAGTGGTGTGGAGTGCCTGGGACCCACGTCTGAGCATCCCCAGCGCACTTAGGGCGGAATTTGCAAACAAAACAGGTGATGGACAGAATGTGGATCAATGTCACACATTCACCCCAGTCCAAAGATCTGGGCCCAAATCCATCGTTTTTTTGCACTCCACACCACCCTGGGTTAGACAATGGCGATATGCAAATCTGCTCTGACCCTGTGCCCCATGGGAACAGTCCAGTCCGAACTACAAAAGCCATGTCCTTCCCAGAACGGAATCAAGCATCCGAGGACCGGACCGGTTTCGAGGTAACACCTCTCATCAGCCCGGCTAGCTTGACTCCAGTGGTGTGGAGTGCCTGGGACCCACGTCTGAGCATCCCCAGCGCACTTAGGGCGGAATTTGCAAACAAAACAGGTGATGGACAGAATGTGGATCAATGTCACACATTCACCCCAGTCCAAAGATCTGGGCCCAAATCCATCGTTTTTTTGCACTCCACACCACCCTGGGTTAGACAATGGCGATATGCAAATCAGCTCTGACCCTGTGCCCCATGGGAACAGTCCAGTCCGAACTACAAAAGCCATGTCCTTCCCAGAACGGAATCAAGCATCCGAGGACCGGACCGGTTTCGAGGTAACACCTCTCATCAGCCCGGCTAGCTTGACTCCAGTGGTGTGGAGTGCCTGGGACCCACGTCTGAGCATCCCCAGCGCACTCAGGGCGGAATTTGCAAACAAAACAGGTGATGGACAGAATGTGGATCAATGTCACACATTCACCCCAGTCCAAAGACCTGGGCCCAAATCCATCGTTTTTTTGCACTCCACACCACCCTGGGTTAGACAATGGCGATATGCAAATCAGCTCTGACCCTCTGCCCCATGGGAACAGTCCAGTCCGAACTACAAAAGCCATGTCCTTCCCAGAACGGAATCAAGCATCCGAGGACCGGACCGGTTTCGAGGTAACACCTCTCATCAGCCCGGCTAGCTTGACTCCAGTGGTGTGGAGTGCCTGGGACCCACGTCTGAGCATCCCCAGCGCACTTAGGGCGGAATTTGCAAACAAAACAGGTGATGGACAGAATGTGGATCAATGTCACACATTCACCCCAGTCCAAAGATCTGGGCCCAAATCCATCGTTTTTTTGCACTCCACACCACCCTGGGTTAGACAATGGCGATATGCAAATCAGCTCTGACCCTGTGCCCCATGGGAACAGTCCAGTCCGAACTACAAAAGCCATGTCCTTCCCAGAACGGAATCAAGCATCCGAGGACCGGACCGGTTTCGAGGTAACACCTCTCATCAGCCCGGCTAGCTTGACTCCAGTGGTGTGGAGTGCCTGGGACCCACGTCTGAGCATCCCCAGCGCACTTAGGGCGGAATTTGCAAACAAAACAGGTGATGGACAGAATGTGGATCAATGTCACACATTGCCCCCAGTCCAAAGACCTGGGCCCAAATCCATCGTTTTTTTGCACTCCACACCACCCTGGGTTAGACAATGGCGATATGCAAATCAGCTCTGACCCTCTGCCCCATGGGAACAGTCCAGTCCGAACTACAAAAGCCATGTCCTTCCCAGAACGGAATCAAGCATCCGAGGACCGGACCGGTTTCGAGGTAACACCTCTCATCAGCCCGGCTAGCTTGACTCCAGTGGTGTGGAATGCCTGGGACCCACGTCTGAGCATCCCCAGCGCACTTAGGGCGGAATTTGCAAACAAAACAGGTGATGGACAGAATGTGGATCAATGTCACACATTCACCCCAGTCCAAAGATCTGGGCCCAAATCCATCGTTTTTTTGCACTCCACACCACCCTGGGTTAGACAATGGCGATATGCAAATCAGCTCTGACCCTGTGCCCCATGGGAACAGTCCAGTCCAAACAACAAAAGCCATGTCCTTCCCAGAACGGAATCAAGCATCCGAGGACCGGACCGGTTTCGAGGTAACACCTCTCATCAGCCCGGCTAGCTTGACTCCAGTGGGGTGGAGTGCCTGGGACCCACGTCTGAGCATCCCCAGCGCACCTTTAAAACCTTTAGCGCAACAAGCTCCTAAGACCTGTGTACACAGTGGGGCCCATAGATCAGCATTCCTTTATAGATGTCACTAGGGATCCCATCTGGTCCCGGGGCTTTACTGTTCTGAGTTGAATTTATAGCTAATAGAACTTCTTTAAGGGTGAACTCCAATGGGATTGGAAGAAAGTCACTCTCTATTGGGGGATCCCCTTGTGTGTTACTGTAAACATCTGAAAAAAAGTCTATCCATGATTTTTCGTCTATGGCTATTTCCAACCTAGCTGCCTCTTTGTTATTAAGGAAAGGTGTGTTGACTACCTGCCAGAAAGATTTTGGGTCTCTACACTGGGCAGCCTTCCATAGGTTCTGCCATGCTTGATCTTTAATTTCTTTCTTCCGTTGGCGCCGTGCTAAATTATAGGCCTTCCTGTGTACCCTTACAGCGCAATGGTCCCTCGGTGTGTTACTTAGGGCTATCTTAAGGGCAGTATACGCTTTAGTGCAGTGAGAATCAAACCAGCTCTTACTTTTATTACTTTTACTAGAACCAACCCTGGTTAGCACGCCCTGGATAGTAGTAGTAATATGGCTAAAGGCCTCCAGAATTTCACCATTAGAAGAATTCTCATCTAAGCATACCATTATGTGTGTTAGGGCGTTTTCCACTATTGCCTTGGATTTTTTAATTGGATCCACAGTACTCCATTTTAGCGCCAAACCATTTTGGCATGCTACAACCAGATCTTGTGTCCAGGCCAGGGACTCAATAGTGGAAATGCTCTTACTCTCAAAGATGCTTATAGACAATTTGAGTGGTAAATGGTCACTCAGCCCAATAATGGGGATCTCATAATTATCCACCCGGTTGGCAAACCTATTAGGCATGATGATAAAATCAATGACAGAATGGAGGCCCCTGGCTAAAAAAGTGGAGGTGAAATCAACCTTTGGGGAACATAACCTGTTTGCAAAGCCAAGATCGAAGTTGGCCATAATACTATTTATTATTTCCCCTCTCTCTGTATGTAAAAAATGACTCCTGCCCGCAATATCCCCCTTCCCAGATTCCTGAAATCCACATGTGTCACTATCGTATAGATTTAGGTGAAAGTCGCCTTCCCAAATCAAAATTGAGTCTTTCCCTTTCACATGTTTTATACCCCTTATCTCTCCCTGCAGCTTTGAAAAAACTTCCACAAAGTCGGGGTTCTTAATATTATTGTAGAAGTTAACCATTACTAGCTCGACGGAGGGATTTAAGGAGATAGTAACTAATTGATAGTAATGAGAACTTGTTCTACCAAAAATATTAATAGCATTCAGGAGATTAGAAACATATATACATAGACCTCCTTTATGCCTGCCATGGCAGGAGCGAACCGCTGGGATATGGAAGGTCTTAAATCCATCTAAATGTTTTCCAGTTAGTAACCAGTTTTCCTGCACACATAGAATGTCAATATTCTTGACAAACTCCCCCCAGGCAATTTCATGTACTTTGTTTGCCAACCCGCAAACATTCCAGGAGACAACCCTTACTTGTTGACCATATATAATAGGGCCATTTCGTTTAAGTGGAGTTTTAACGTTTTTTAGTTTCCACTGCCTAGTGTCTGATGCGATAGTGTGGGAGGTGATTAAATGTAAATAGTATTTCAGCTGCACAAGGGAGGATAGCGCCAGAGTGCCGCACTATGGTGAAATCCAGCCATAGGTGGAGGAGTGGGTGGCACTCACATCCTCCGTGCCCCAAGGCACTCTGAGGATCACTGCAGCCCACCAAACTACGGGAGTGGAGGAGGGTGGGGGTGCAAGAGGTG
Organism: Lissotriton vulgaris; assembly: GCF_964263255.1. Lineage (NCBI taxonomy): Eukaryota > Metazoa > Chordata > Amphibia > Caudata > Salamandridae > Lissotriton > Lissotriton vulgaris. The sequence continues at coordinate 223,015,694 of NC_141685.1, forward strand.
GGTAGCTTTGATGGCAACTAGGTCGGCCCAGCACAGCCCAGTGGCTGACTCCCCAGGCTAACCCATGGCTCATGTCATCGTGAGGCCTCTGGGGAGACTCCGCACCAACTGTTGCAGGCACTTAGGAAGGCAGCACCCCCTCTGCTCCCCATTGTGGAGATTGTCAATGGTCTCACTGCTGTAGCCCCAATAAATGAAGAGGCCATAGCTTCACCCCCACTCCGCTGCAGAAGCAAAAAGAGGGCCCAGGGAAATTGGCCCCAGCCACCAAGTGCACCCGCAGTCAAGCGCAGGAGTGCGGCAGGCCGCAGCCCTCAGGTCATCAAAGGCCAGCAATGGGGGAGGACGAAAGTAGCATGGTGGGTGTCTAGCTAGTCAGCCGTAGAGAGTAGCAGCAAAACTCAGGCCAGGAAGATCTTAGGCTGCTCATCAGGTCAGGAATGTTTGCTCAGTAAGGCACGGTAGTGGCAGCAGCTGCGTAGGCCACCGGGTAAGGCCGGATAAAAACATTGGGCTTTTGCACTTATTTAACAATTGTTGCACTGCTTTAAACATATGCTTTGGGGCTGAATGAAAAGAAATTATTTTTTTGGATAAGAGGGCACAAATCCAAAAGTCTTTGGGTGAGGTGAATACAGTAATACTTTCAGTTAGTCAACCTGCATCGGAACATTGCTCTCTTCGGAAAACAATCTATTGTACAATTTCTTGTCTGTTTTTTCAACATGTGAGCGAATTGCAGACATGAAGGTGCCAAATTCTAGGAGGTGCTTTGGCCTCCATTTTAATTTTCCTATATATCCACAAGTGTGCAAGGCTATGAGACCTCCCATACTAGTGAATACTGGAGAACCAGAAGAGCCCCAGAAAAAGGAGGTGTCATACGCTAGCTTGTCTTCTCGCTGAAGTTCTGGAAACTCGTTACCTGGCGTTTCACAATAACGTTGATTCATTAAATGCAAGCAATTAAAATCTCCTTGAGGAAACACGCCTACACAGTTGGCTGGATGGCAGAGGAGGCTGGTCCCTTCCTTAAGTCTCATTTCAAACACATCAGCAGGGTAGGGGATGATTTTGCAGGTGTCAGTTGCCTTGACGCCACCATCTGGGTGGCCAATGATATAGATGAGGTCGTTGGGTATATTGCTAGGAATGGTTGCTGCCAGCCCAGGTGGAATTCCTTCTTCCTTTTCCAACTGCAGGATGGCGTAATCCAGATCGCGGTCATAACATTTTGTCAAGGATTTAACAGAAAACCAGCCACGGTCCTTATCATCAGGGACACCGTGTGTGTGTACAAAATGAATCTTGGCACGTTCCCTAATCGTTTGCGACCACATTTCTTCCTGGGTGTTGCCCACACCTGCTATTTGCTGGATCACATGATGGTTGGTGATGATAAATTCACCTTTTAGCACAAAGCAGGTGGCAGATGGGTGTTTTGATGGGATCCCTGGCCATGTCACATACCCCACTGAGCGTCCGAGCTCGGTCAACATTTCATGGACAGCGATCGGGGTTGAGTCATTGATTTCTTTTCCAAATTGTTCTTTGAATACTTTAAAAAAGTCTCTGGACTTTTTTGTGGCCTTACTGTCAGCCTTCAAGGCCTTCTCCAGCCACTGACCTTGATCGATCAACTTGGGATACCCTTCCAGAAGCGCTTTTTCAAAGTAAGGCACGATTCGGTCCATCTAAAGGAAGAATACAAAGAGACAAATTCCGTTAGCGTCATTAAGTAGACATTTTGTTAGAGTACTACATTGTTTCTTCTCTCTCATACTTTAACATTGTTCATTCGCATCATTAATAATGCTTTCCACTGCTCTACGTAGGGGCCTGGGAAACAGGGTGGCTTCTCTTAGGGTTTGTGGGTTAGGTTCCCTGATCACTTTTAACTCAATAGTCCAGGATCCATCTTAGTTTGAGTCTAGTGTTGTCAGCAGTTGCCTGAGCTGCAGTGCTTCAACTTTACTCCCTGCTCCTTCCTGTAACACCTTCAGCCTTGCTTCCAGCAACACAAGGATGTATCACACTTCTATTCTAGGGCCAGCTCCAGTGCTGGGAATGGAAAAATAGGCACACCCGCAACTCACTGCTCTGAGAGGTGGGTACCAGTGGTGGGGCAAAGATGGGGTAATCGGGTATTGTGATAGGAAAGAACTCATAATATAAGGCTTCAATATTAACCTCACACTTCAGCAGGGCTATAAAACTTACAAACCAACAAAACAGCTGATTGGGGGCCAATATACCATTAATTGTGCCCTCCACAGCTGTAGGAGCGGGAAGGAAGTTGGGGAAGGAGGTGGGGGTTGATTGAAGTTGCCAGGTAAGGTATTCTTTTCATAGGTGATTCAGGGAGGAGAGAGAGGCCATGTTACGTTTGGATCTCCCATTACTCCTCTGCCCCTGCATAGCAGTTGAAAGCAGGGGCAGATGATTTTGGGAGGAAATACATAACATAAAATGGCAAGGATGTGTTTTCGCCTCTGGGTTGTGAGTGACGTAATTCACTATTACTCATCTCTAATGCTGAATATTAAAGGATGGCCCCAGCACTTTACCAGCAGAACTGCCATAACTTACAGGGGACAAAATCAGAAGTTCCTCACAAGGTTGTTAATAAAGTGACAGTTCAGGCACTTTTCAACAGGTCAGCTATAACCTGAATGCACAATATCTGATTTGTTTAGTGGAACTGATGCAATGTTAATGCAAAAGTGCAGGTGCTTTTCATCAGGCCTGCTAAACTTTTATCAACAAGTCCAGACGTTTCTGAGGGTGAAGCAGATATTTTGCTACTAATAGTCAAATTCACAAAACCATTTGTGAAACAAAGTCGTAGTTAGGTGCATAAAATGAGTGTAAATAAACGCTTCAGAAAACATGAATTTACATCTGCAAATAAATATACTCATTTCAAATATTACATCAGCACGGCCCCATATTAAGTGTTAGCAAATCTGGAATACCCAAAAATATCCTATCAGTGCTTTCCAAATGTAGAAGTAAACATGACAGACATGTATTTATTATTTTCTGAGAATTTGGCCCTAAGTGATAGCATACCTCTCCACTTTAAGCTTTTGAAAATGTAGGGTTGAAAGCGCCATGCCTATGAACCCTCCTGACTTCACCATTGCTGACCAACTAGTAGGTTTCCAGCACAAATGACTTGAGTGACAGACCCTTGGTGGATGTTCCATTTTGGAACAAAATTCCACAGCATGGGTTGCTGAAGCTAAGCTATTCCACCCTGTACCACATTTTCTGGACCACTCCATATTTTTGTAACCAGTGGACCCCACAGTTAACCTTGTGTTGTGCATCATATTCTTTTTTTTTGGTTGACATCAGAACTATCATTTATTCACTCCTGATACCTCATATCTTAGTGAAGATGCTTGCCACTTCCTTATCTCAGTGCAACAGTCAGTTGGTCAGACGCGCACCGCAAGAAGAGCTGCGTGGATACAGTTAATAAGAGGATTTGCACTTTACAGGAATCACGCTGTCTTGAGAGTCCATCCATAGCTGTAGTGAGGAGGACACTGTCAAGAGAATATGCTACCTTTGGAGCCCCCTGTTGCTCTATATATCAGTGAAGGATTTTTCACCATTAGAAGTAAACCAACAGCTGACTACCTGAAGGGAATTCCTTTCCCCTTATTTTCAGTTTGAATTTCTATGATTGTGTCATGAATTCAATGAGTTCCTCATTAGAGTGCTTCTCTTTGTTATCCTGAGGAAGCCCCAATAGATGTTTTAAAGTCAAACATATGTTTGAGGTTGAAACGTCGACATACCATCGGTCTTTACCATGTGTAAGCTATCATAAAATGAATGGGCTTTTGAAGAGTTGTAGCTCAAAACAAATATAATTTAAAAAATCTTGAGGATGACTGTATACTCAAATTGAAGATTTATCTCCAGCAGAACCTTTTGTTCCCCATCAGTTATGCGTGCCCTCCCTTGCATGGGCAATTTCCAAGCAATGCACTGTGAATGCCTTATTGAGTTGTACTGATATTTGAATTACTTAACATTCAATATATTTTATGAATTCAAGTTCTGATTCAGTGGTTTGGTGTATATAGCTTCATTTCTTTAAAAAAATAACGTGGATGTGCTGATCTGTTATAAGCATTACCAGTTATTGTTGATAATTTCTTTAAGCTTTATTCAACCGAAATATTGGTTTTCTTATACTGTACTTCCTCAGCTCGGACTATGAGGTGGATTAAAATGGTGGCAGCGTGATTCTTGCCTAAGGCAACAGACTTTGCTACTTATAACTCTGGAGCGGAGGCTACCCATTGGCTCTCCTCAGTAATGGCCCACCCCCTCAACATAGTTAGGCTCCATCGCCTTCAGCATATGTGGAACAAGTATGAAGGGGTGTGTGTGTTTGTGTGTCAGGGTGTCTGTGTGTGTGTGTGGTCTGTACACAATGGTGGTTTCTTTCGTGTTACCTTTGTTCTTCCTGGACAGAACAGTCCGCATATATGATTTTTTCTGTACCTCTTTCTGACACTTGTGTTACCAGTAAATGGGGTTGTCACCAGTACATTCCCTGTGTCCTGAGATTTCCACTGCTCTAAGTAAAATTCAACCATCTCCCATTTCTTAGACTGATGTCAATTCTCTTGGCCAACGAAACAGATGCTGAGGTTACCTCACAGCACAAACACATCTCACCTAAGACCATGCGCAGTTAGAACTGGTTTGATTGGTGACTCTGGTCTCAGACGCATGTAGGATCTATTCAACAACAGGAATGAATGCAGCTTCAGGATGGGTGGAGCAAAAAAACAAATGTGTAATATGTCAGACTCGCTGACTGACTTCTGCTTTGGCTACTAGAGGGTTAATAGTACTGGACCCCTTCACCGGAAGTGGGTTCAGTCATTCATCATCATTATCTTGATAAAGAGAAGATTTACACCTCAGTGGACAGCATAGTGGTGAAAGTCCTGGTGTAATGTCAAGCAACTTTCTGCTCTGTATTTCATCATTCTGTGAGAGTTTGTATATATTCCTATGCATATAACGTTTGGCACAAGTCTTGTGAGCTAGTGCTCTACACAACTTTGGCATCTTGCTCACAAACTTAATGCTAGCCTCCGCTGAGTGATTAGAGATTAGAGATAACACAAGGTGGTGCCCCTTTTAATGTGGGTGTTTAGCTTCCCCATGACCAGGGCATGCCAGAGTGGAAAGAGGCTACTAGTCACCCTAGCTCCCCTTAAAAAATCACATTCTGTCATTTGTGGACCTGGAGTAAGCTACAATACACAAATCCAGGAAGACACTTTCACCGGAAACTGGTTGCAATGGAGGTGAGACACACTGAAAGGAAAATGCACTCTACATTTATTGGTTTTCCCAAATGTCTGACAAATGTTTACCTTTGAATCAGACTGGACAGTTTCAAGGGCAAACCACTCCCAGGAGTGCATACAAACTCAACCTGCAAAATATCCAGTGCTCACACTTTCTAGAAGGAACTCTGCACACATGGGAAAGGAACATGAGGACCTAAGACACAAAGCTGGGCTGTCTCTATTGAAGGGTAAGGACTAGACCCTTGGAACTAAGAGGAAGATGCCTGCTTCAGAGCCTTGCTTAAGTAGACGGTCGACTCGGGTAAGGAATAGACCCTTAGGACTAATGTTAGAATAGAAATATTCATGTTTGTTCATTGCCTATGTAAAGTTAGCATTCGCTCCACCATTTTCTGTTTAGGCGCCATTCTGAATCATGATCGAAACTAATCCTTCGCTATTTCAGAGAAAAGACCTTATGTTTAATTTCTGCAATGTTAGGTTAGACTTCACTAAAGAATAGACTATTCATACTGGTGCATACTTCTCTCTCTAGATAGAGGCCCTCTCCCACTTTTTTGGGGTTGGGCCCGACTGGAACAACCTTGAACTTTGCAACTTTGTGTAAGATATGAGTGCTGAGTCCGTTTTTTTTTTGTTTTTTATTCCATTGCTTAACAGCACCTGCTTGGAAAATTCCACTATGGGTGTGTTTTAGTCCAGTTACAAGACGTACATAATGTATCTCCATGCTTGTTGATTTCAGTCCCTCTGGAGCACTCCTAGAGACTGGGTAGACCAGGCTCTGCTCTGAGTGTATCTCATAAACAGGTATTGGTTTGTATTCTCTACTGCCTGACCGACTCTTCATTTGGTATGGAAGGCTGAGAGGTGGTCATTAGTGACCCGGGTGACCCTAATCGGGTCACTTCCTTCGGTTGGGGCCCGAACAGGGACTCCTTTGGGTGATTGATCCATCACCTTTCCGCAAACGGAGGGGAGGCCGAGGACATCATCGGGTTGGACTGACGGCTCAGGGATCCCTGCACGAAGAGTATTATTTGCTCCCAGCTGCCCCTACTGTCCTGCCGGACAATGCCTCGCCAAGTGGTCATCCTGATAGGAGTCCTGAACGGCAAAACCCTTGGATCTGACTGTACGGTCTGAAGAACCGGCAGTGGAGAAGTGGTCTGTTTGTGCTACTCATATCAGGTGAGTTTGATCTGGTTCTTTGTGGATATGGTACCATTGTGGTTTGAGTTTTGTACGATCTGAGAATCGTTTTTTGAAAAAAGTATTTGCCTTTACTTTGCTAGGTAAAAATAACGAAGTTGTTTTCTTTTTTTTAAAAATGCCTAGTCTTAGTAACATCTTGTAATCGTGTTGTAGTTCTGCAGATGCTCGATTAGAAAAAGCTCAGCCGGCGCCTCCTGAAGGCAGCCCTAATTTTGATATGTATGTGAAGTATGGCCTTGGCCTTAATATGTTTAGTACACTATGGCATGAATACACGAGGGACAATGCAGAGTTGCAGTGGCCGTTGATGGGCACTTTTGATGAGCAAAAAATAGGGTTTTTACAGAAGCAGTTATTTAAAAAAAGAAGTAGACAGTCTATGTTTGATTCTCTCAGAACTTGGCAGAAGGAGGCTAGGCAGAGATGGTTAAAGATGGAGAGAGACGCACGGAAGGGGAAAATGCAAACATTGACGCAGAAAGCTGTGCAAATAATAGAGAAAAACAAGAGTCTGGAATTGAATGTGAAGATAGGAGATTTTGGTTGCACATAGATAAGTCTTATTTGACCAAAGAAGAAGACAATACTTTTATAGAGGCGTTTTTAGATACTCAACACCCGTACCCTTATGCCCCGCAGAGGATATATCCTGCCACTTTCTTACAGTCACAGCAGCGTTCTACATCTGCTTCTGCTGTTCCTGTGTCCACGGCTGTTGTTTCAATGGCTGTGGCTACGGCACCTCCCGCTCCTACTTTACCCTCACCCTCTTTGGCAACTGTGACCCTCAGCACATCTACTGTTTTGACTCCTGTATCCTCTGTTCTTTCTACTCCCGTGCAACCGCCAGCAACAATTGTACCCGTTACTTCTGTTATATCTCCTTCCATGGTTTTTCATCCTTCAACACCTTTGAATGTTGAGACGCCAGTACGCGGATTTGAGGATAGAGATTGGATGAAATTCAAGGAGCAAATAGGCCCATTATTGCGATCTGGGATCGGGGATGAAAAGAAACAAGTAATAGCTGACCAGGCTGCACGGTGGGCTCGTAATGCGAGTTATACTGTGGAAGATGTTTGGGAACTTATGCGAGATTTTGAACCCTTTTTACAGCATCATGCCCTTAGCATATGTCTGCTACATTGATTAGTCTTTGGCAACAACACATTGGGACCGAGGCACCTCAGATTTTATTTGATATTAGAGATTGTGTGTATGCGGGTGACTTAAAACCAGACCAAGTATTTGGGAATGTTACAACTTTAGTTACTTACAGGTTTAGATTACATGAGAGGAGCCCTACTCAGGTATCTCAGTTTCCAATGTGAAAGGTCCATCCTACATATCACCCAGAAATCCCTGTGATAACGGACAAGCAAGGAAATATTACTTGGCCAATTGTAGAGGCCCATTTTCAGGAGCAAAGGGTTTATACTCCATGGAAAAGAAGTGAGGTTCTAGCACTTAAGGACCATTTGCCTGATCCTAGGAAAATCCTACAGCTTAATATAAAGAATGGACAGAGGCTTCCTCTTCTATTGTAATGACTCTTGCTGATATTGATATGTTCTTTGGTCTTCTTGTTCCAATTGATGTTTGGAAGCAGGTTCATACTCAAGATCATATCGCGGAGTTAGGTGGTACATGGGATGTGATTAAAGGATGGGCTCTGGAAAGGAAGCCAGGTGATAAACTCTGAGCTGAAATATTAGCTTTGTCAGGCCGCATTATCACATATATGCATTCTCTTATTCCACCTAAGAAGATAAGCGGGCATAAATTGATGACTTATTGACAAAAGAAGGATGAAAGTGTGTCTGATTTCTTCACTCGGTTCGAAGACGCGTTTTTGGACTATAGTGGGCAGGATATGTCTATTGAGGGAGAAGTTCGATTGTTTGTTGATAGATTTGTTTCTAATCTTCTTCCTGAAATAGTGACTCGTTTACAGGTGTCTGAGAGTACTTGGTCCACCTCTTCCCCCTCTGTTATTTTGAATATGGCTCAGTACTATGAACATTGAGATCAGGAGGACAAGGATAGGACCTATAAGAAACACAAGGATTTAAAGACAAAGGTGTAGTTACTGCAATTGTTTTGGGGAAATATTAGGGGATGGGGTGGTCCTTCTAGGCAGCTTCCACGTACCAGTAGATAGCCTTCAACGACACCTTTAGGGCCAAATCAGTGTGCGTATTGCAAGGAACAGAGAGAGCTGAGAATGCTACTGCTTCACAGGGTCCTTCTTATAATAATTACTTTGATGACCCTCGAGATGGCCAGTATTTTCATGATGATTACAATATGGATGAGGCGACAGATATGTCAGACAGCTAGGACAGGGATCAGTTCTGATACTTGTGGAACCATTGTGGTCCTTATGTCACAGCGGATTTGCAAGGCTCGGCTACAGAACTTTGGTGGGCACAGGTGCGTCAAAAAGTTTTGTTTTTCAACACATGGTCCCTGATGCAGCCTGTCTGGCCACAATAATGTTTCGGTACGTTTTCCAGGTGTACCGGTTGTAAGCCCCATTGCCCACCCCCTTGCATTGACTGTTGGTCCTTTTACAGTGGAGTCTCCGTTTTTGTTGACATCCAACTATGGTGAGAATCTGATGGGTTTGGATTTATTGAAGAAGCTGTATGCTACAATCTATTGCTCTCCTGCGGGTGTCTATATCACCATGGGTCCAGATGTGTGTACTAAGCAGTGTTTGTCTCAAGATGCACTCCTTCCAGTTGAAATCCCACCCACACTATGGGCCACATGTGAGACGGATGTAAGCCTGTTGCATATACCACCAGTTTCTATACAAGTCAAAGAGAATGTTGTTTTGCCTCGTATTCCTCAGTATAAGATACCGCAGGCAGCAGAATGGGCTCTTCTTCAGATTATTCAGGATTTGATACAAAAGGGAGTTGTGAGGAGACGTCTGGCAATATTTGTAATAGTCCTATTCTTCCAATACTTAAAAGGGCACCCTCAGGTTCCTCTGAGAATGCCAATTATGTTTAATGCTTTGTGATTGATCTGCGCATAGTTAACAAGATAGAGGTTCCACAGTTCCCTGTGGTTCCTGATATTACTGCACTTTTGACGAGGATTTCTTCTATCGCTAAATTTTTCTCTGGTATTGATTTGAAAAATACTTTCTTTAGTATTCCTATTCATCCAGAGAGTAGATATAAGTTTGGGTTCACACTGGCTGGTAGGAGCTTTAGATTCTGTTGTGCTCCTCAGGGCGATACAGAAAGTCCTAGTATTTATAGTCAAGCATTAAAAGGTCAGTTGGATTCTTTGTCGCTTCCTTCAGGTAATGTATTGATGCAGCATGTTGATGATCTCCTCATAGCTTTTGATACGGAATAGGATTGTAGAGACAGTACAGTTAAATTGCTGTTGCAATTGGGCCATCATGGACATAAGGTTTCCCTATCTAAATTTCAGTAATGTCGACAGGAGTTCACCTACTTAGGTCACCTACTGTTGAAGGAGGGTAGGAGGTTGACCTCTGAGTGCATTAGTATCATTGTTAAAATGCCCATTCCACAAACTCAAAAAGATGTACGCGCTTTTATAGGTATTACTTCCTACTGTCGCCAGTAAATCACAAATTACTCACTACTAATTAAACCTTTGCTTGCATTAACAACGATAGAAGTGCATGATCTTTTGCCTTGGACACCCGAATGTCAGCAGTCTTTTGAGCAATTGAAAACTGTGCTTTGTTTGGCTCTAGTGCTTGCTACACCTAACTACGGCAAACCGTTTGTGCTCTATGTCCACGAGATTGCTGGCTGTGCACTTTCTGTCCTAACACAAACATTTGGGGATAAGCAACAGCAGTGTGCATATTTCTCTGCTGTGCTTGATCCCATCACAAGGGGCCTCCCAAGTTGTCTGAGAGTGGTCATGGCTGTGGCCACTTTGATCAGACAATCGGCTGGACTCGTGCTTGATACTTATCTCACAGTTATGGTACCCCATTCTATAGATACACTTTTAAATAAAACAAAGACACTGCACCTCTTCAGTGCAGGTCTCACCGGCTATAAATTGACGTTGTTTGCTAAACACATTACAATTAAAAAGTGTGCTACTCTGAATCCAGCCACGTTACTACCCCTCCCTTCTGAGAATGATGCAGCTGATCAGCATAATTATATCTACCGGATAGAAGAAGAGATGAAGGGACTGGTGGACCTGACTGATGTTCCCATATCTGACCCCCAAGGAGAACTATATTTCGATGGCTATCGTTTTAAATTACCAGATGGCACTACAACTGCGATATATGCTATCACTACATTGCGCACAATGGTAGAGACATCACGGGCCCCCTATCAGTCAGCTCAAGCGGCTGAGCTTGCCGCTCTTATTTGAGCTAGTGAATTGAGAAAGGGACTGGTAGTCAACATGTATACAGACCGCCAGTATGCCTTTGGGGTCGCGCATAATTTTGGGTGACTCTAGGCAGAGTGTTCCTTACTTCTAAGGGCACCAGAATGTAGCATGGGCACCTTATATCGAGGCTTTTGTACGCTTTAACTCTCCCCAAGAATTTGGCCATAATCAAGTGCAGCACCCACAGGAAGGTTACTGTTGACGTAGGTAGAGGAAATGCTTTTGCAGATCAGACAGCTAAGGAAACAGGAGATACAAAGTGAAGCTACAATTGGAGAAGTAGCAGAATGGCAGGAAAGTACACTGTTAAATGAGGAAGAATCAGGGAAGCAGAGATGGATGTTACCAGATGCATATGTTCTTCCTGTAGATAATATAGCGCATGGTCCCGCTCATATTAGTGCAAAAGGCAATTGTAAGTTGTTAGACCCTGTATCTCATTATGTTATGTTATGTTATCTCATTTAGGTTTTGCATCACCCTTGCATGGCACCAGGCCGATGCAAAAGCTTGATAGATATGGGCCTAAGAGCATTGGAGGCATGAGGCCAATGTGCGGCACCCTCAATTGGTGGCTCACCGGTATTGTGAGCTCCTGCTGATGCATGCACAAGGTCATAGTGTTTCATGACAAGTGTCCCTAGTTGGTGGCCCATCACCACTGTGAGTCCCTGCAGTTGCTTGTGTGAGGCTGAGAAGTTACACTACACCACAAGTTGGTGGACCATCACCATTATGTACCTCCGCAGCTGGAGTGCACTGCCACCATCAAACACACCTCTGTTTTTTCTGAGACCAGTGTCTTTAACCCATGAAGGCATCCCATGTGGTGGGTCATCGTCCGTTGAGAGCCCTAGCATATGGAGAAGGAAGGTCCCACTACACTGGCTACCAGCAGGTGTTTGGTTAGTGTCCTGGACCACGCAAGCACCCTGAGCAGTGGCCTGTATCCCACTCCTTCCAGCTTATGGCAGAATATCATTAGCTAATATATCGTCTGACAGCAATTTCATCTTCTAAATATCATTTGTGAAAATAGTGTCTCATGTGCTTAGATAATCTACTATTAACTTCAGTGGGGCGATAGTTTTGTAAACAATATTGAGGGCACTTTACTTATACCAGATGGTATTTTAGTTATGATATTCTGGTAGCAGCCTTCCTTTGTCCCGATCCTCAGCTCTTGCCTGCCTTCCCACTAGGGCCTAGGCATTTATGGAAATATTATTTCTTTGCATTGTTCTTTAGTTTCCTCTGTATTCATGAAATGCCTTTATTGAATTGGCAAGGGTATGGTGGTGCTTTGCTGCCTTGTGTCTAGGTTTGCGCTATTGAAATGCTTTACACATGCATATATGCATAGAAGCACTGCTGTCAAATGTATGAAAAGAAACAGAAACTCCTTTGGCTCACTCACATCAAAAGTTCCACATAATTCTAGGTGTTACTAACAAAGACAGGGGCAGGAAACGTAGCGGAGAATACTTTTGTTTATTAAAGGGGCCAAACCATTTCCATCTCTGTGCGGCCTGGTCCCGCAGCTTGTTATATATCCACCAGGTTGAGAAACCCTTAAATATTGCATGTCGAGACAAACAATAAAAATAAAGTAACACCCAATACAAAACTGGCACAAAAAATAAGATTCCATTACAGCCAAATTGGAAGAGTGACCATACCTGTACCCTGCAGCTCGAACTGTCTTCTACTACCGCCTCTTCCTCCAGGGCGTTTTCTAGGCCAACTGAATCCCCTGCAGGAAGTCCACCATTTTCTTGTGGAACAGTGTGCGAGCGACCATTTGTGACTATCATTTTATAGGGCACTTCCTTTAGATGACGTACAAGGGTGATGGTGGATTCAAAGCCACCATGGCCATCTGTCTGACGAAGTTCAAATGCATTCTGCAGATGTTGCTGCATGAACCTTCCATCCGCTGTCAACGCCTCCCGGAGGTCCTGGTTGGGATGCCCACATACAGCTAAGCGCACATTCTTACTTCTCAGGGGCTCACATTCCAGGATTATCCGAGTGGCTCCATTCTCTGTTTCACCTTTGGGTTCAACATAGAAGAGCTTGAGGTCACTTCCTAAAACAGCGTCTTCCGTCCTTTGCTCCCCTTTAATGAATGTGATTATCACAAGCTCATCCTGTGGCATCAAGCCGCAAGGCATGTTGGACTTCACCATGGCTTGAAGTTTGGTGCTGGCATGAAGGAGGAGCCCCTTTTTTTTCGACTTCTTTAATGCATTTTGAAAGTATTCAGATTTTTGGATGGCACTGATTACAGGTGTGCCATACGCTCCATTAACTGTGATTGCCCTTTCTATGTTCTTAATTTGAAACTTGAAACTTCTTTCTTTTTGTTGGGGCTCTGTTGTCTTCTTCCCCATGCCAGCTTCAGGGGACTGTGACACAGGCACCTCTGGTGATTTTTCTAGCTTCACGTTCTGTAATGAGAGAGAGTAAACCATGAGTCTGTTGGAATGAGAGAATACAATGTCAATGTGTACCGTGATGTGTGCATTCCCGGCAAAGGCAATACCAATAAAGGCAATGTCAACGTATGCCATAACCGATGCCTGCACTGCATTGACCATACCTATCAAAGCAATGCCAATGACGGCAATGAACTATGTCCGTGCAACAATTATGACACCGGTGTCAATGTATGTCATATTCCATGTCTGCATGGCAATACCAATACCAGTGAAGATTATGTCAATGCACTCCCGGTTTGAGATACACAGAACAATGTCAAAACCAGTAAAGACAAAATCCGTGTACGCTATGACATCTGCACGCACAATTACTAGGTTGTCAGCAAAAGTAATATCAATGCCAGCTACATTATTCGTAAGAGTTCTGATGAGCTCATATCATTGCTGTCGGATTCACCCAAGGGGACCTCCGCAAAAGCCTAGAGTCAGAAATATGTGGTTAGACAGGCCCTGCGACCCAAACCCATGGTTATCGAGTGACAAGTCACAGGGGGGGCCTTTGCTAAGGCCAGAGGCAAACGTGCTCACAGGGAAACCCTGATTGATGCCACAGATAGTCAGATACACCACAACAGATCCGAGGAAATTTGCTCCCCCAAAAAAACTGATTGGCCAGAGGCATGTGTTCCCCCCAAAACAATACCACAGAGCTAGATGCCACATGGAGATAGAAACACTCAGCCAATCAAGACACAACATGCACACCACATGTAATGATCATGCACTCCCTACACTAGACATCTGGACACATTCACACTGGACCACACTAGCTCTCCCCATGGTCGAGAGCCATCTGTGTCCTTATCTAATGACCAAGAGTTGTTATTTAAGACTCAGATGCTTTTTCAAGAATTTAAAATCACTTTTATTGTACCTCATGAGATGTATACATTATCGGCTGAAACTTTGTACACTGAGAGACTTTCTTCAGACCCCACTCTGTTGACTTTTTCCTGGCAGCTGCGTTTAATGAAACCAACTTGTTCCTGTTTTGCCACATGCCTCTTGGGGCCATATTTACAAGCCCCTTTCCCCACCACAACGTCACTTTTCTCGACGTAATGGTGGCGATTGGGGCTTTACCTTATTCACAGTTCGAAGTAAAGCCACTTAACGTGACTTAACGCCGCCTTGTGAATAAGGCACCATTTCACGCTATGCTTAGCGTAAAAAAGGGCGGGCAATGGGTGTTGTGGTGGGTGTTCCGCCGCGACACCCATTATTTTAACGCTGCACATATTTACAAGGGTGGCGTAAATATTGGGCAGTGCCAAAATTAAGACCAAGGAAAACCTGGCCTTACCCTGGAGTAACGAGGAGAAATGTTTAATTTCTCCTTGTTTTTGCTGTTTCCATGTGTTGTACAGCACACATAGTAACAGCAACCGCCACAGGACACCTTCCTGCTCATAAACAATCATTAAAAAAAAAAAAAAATTTGCAACTTCTATGTGGGCTGCATTAAGCAGCACACACAGACATTTCAAAACGCCATTTCAGATTGTTCATGTGCAGGAAGGGGCACCTTCCTGCACATGAACAATGAACATGCTGCAAAGCTTTTACCTTCTGACTTTAGTCCCTTAAGTCCAAATCCATCACAGGAGTACATTTCTGAAGTCCCGCCAGGACCTCAGGGGAGGCATTTAGGCAGGCAGAGGCTCTCACGCGGGTCCATTCCAGGTCTAGTTGCCACTAGTTAGTTGGGCAGTTGCAGGGAAAGGCCCCTCGTAGCTTGGTGTGTCCCAGTAGCTTTAACAGGAGGCCAGCCTTATGGCCCTTGGAGCCCACTATTTGGAAGTGGCTACAAGAGAGAGAGAAGGTCCAGTCTTCTAGGCTCTTCTCAGGTGCCAGCAGGTTCAGTTCTCTTAAGAATAAGCCAGGTAAAGAGAGTAGAAAAGCTAGAGGGAGGGTGGAAGGGTAGAAAGAAACAAGTCATAGAGCGGAAAGAAGTGAAGTAGAGTCAATTAGGAAAGAGAAATTTGCTACAGAGGTTGAGACAGAAGTTGAGAGGAAGAGGTGAGGCATACGCATGAGCAAAAAGAACGTAGAGAGCAGGTAGATACTGAGAATGAGTTGAAATAGAGAAGGTGGTATACAGAGAAATGAGGGCGAGAGGAGGTAACAACAGAGAAAAGGAGGAAGAGATTGAGAATGAAAGGTATTGGGAAAGAAGTATGATAGTGTGAGAATTGAAGTAGAGGGAACAGAGGTTACAAGAGAGAAAAAGAGAGAGGTGGTGGTGAGGTACTGAATGATTGGTGACTTAAACTGAGAAGATGGGTAGTGAGAGAGAGAAAAAAAGCAAGAGAAAGATAAAGTGAGACAGGTGGGGTTGAGAGAGACATAAGTTAGTGACACAAACAAGGTAGAGGGTAGTGAGGAAGAGGTAGAGCTGACAGAGAGATATAGAGAGTAGGTATGGGGAGAAGGAGAAATGGAGAGGCGAAGTAAAGAGAGATTAGTTGAAGAAAGGGGACATGAATGAAGGAGAGTTACAAAAGGTTGAAATGAGAATAGAGAGCTGGGGTGCAGTGAGGTGGGTGAGGGTTAGAGAGTTGAGGTACAGAGAGTGGGAAGAGAGGCAGCGACGTATCAGAAGGCATAGAGAGTAGTATGAACTGAGAGGTGAGGTTGTGAGAGAGAGGTAGAGTAGAGAGAGGTAAATTAAAGGAAAGCTGAGGTCAATCTAGGAGAGTTACACTGAGTTGAGCGGGGGTAGGTACACAGAAATGCAACAATAGGTAGAGAGGAGAGACATAGAAAGGCAAAGCAAGGGGGTGAGGCAGAAGAGATGACATGAATTATGGAGAGAAACATAATGCAGATTCATTTTTTTATGTTATTGCCTCAACTCTATAAGAGCTTGAGGTTTAAGGTTAGGCAGGCTGGACAAGCACCCTAATCTTCTGCACAGTGGGTCAGTCCAGTTGTCAATTTTAAAAATAATCTTTTTTTATCATATCTGTTGCAGTTGAACCTCTATCTAATCTGATCACTTTACTAAGGGGCTTCCTAGAAGGTGATCCCTTGGCAGTAGCCCACTTTTGCCTACCCCTACAAAAATGCCTCTGCATGCAACACAGAGGTACCAGGCAGCCTACCACCTCACCCACCACTGCTCCCGTTCAGAGGACAGAAATCATAAATTCAACCCGTCCTGTAGATGAGTAAAGAAGAATTTCTAGGACACTAATTGTTCTGAGTGCCATCAGGTCAAGTACAACAGTGGTAAAGGAGGTACATATAGAGGAAGTCATGAAAGTCAGGGCATGAGCCCTCTCCCAAAGCCCAGATGAGAGGATACCTCCTGGCAAGATCATAAGAAAGCTTCTTGGCAACTGGAAACCAAGCTGCTAACGACTCCTAGATGAAAACACCTAAAACGACCAATGACTCCACTGGACATTGGTGGCAGCATCATTTTATTACAAGACTGGAGGCTTATATGATACAGTCTATTTTCTCCTCTTTTGGTTAACAGCACTTAAAAGCAACTACAGTTCCCATAATCTTGCTCACATAGGCAGGCAGTAACACCAGAGAAGCCATAACACCTAGCCCTATTAATAAGGCAGCCCAATAGTAGCTCCCTCTTTAATTGCTGCTGGAACCTAAGTTTTGCATGTGGTGCATGTGCTGTTGTGATAGTTGACTTTAAAAGTTGGCGCTTTGTAGGGGAGAGAGTCTATGGTCCTGCAATCCTAATTGGAGGCGCTGCAGGCAGCATGTTAATTTGCCACTGGAGCAGGCAGGGACATCTTAAGAATTTTGGGGGGCAGGGCCAACCGTATTTTGGGGGTCCCTATTTGGAATGTATTATCCAATTTGAGCTGTTTCATGCCCAGTTAGGCCAGGTCACTGGCAGTACACAGGCACACTCCTCCAAATTCTAAATGTGTTTGCATCTAATATTCAGGGAAATTGACTTGTGTTTTTTAATATTGTAACACAGCAGCAGCTCACTAAATGCTACTACAAATAATCTGTGACACCCTCCCATTTCCCATATGTGAGGTCCTGTTTTGGTCTAAAAAAATCTTTTGTTCTGGGTATTGAATGTATCATAATTTACACACATCATTTGTCTGCAAAATGTCTGTAATAGACTCTTCCACATCACCCACATCCCAAAAAATGTAAACAAAAATGCTATTTAAAACAAACTGTTTTATGCAAGGTCATTAGGGCAAAACTCTCTGCAGAACAGGGCTGGCTCTATCATGGGGCCCCTGAAAAACGGTGGCCCTTGGCTAGGGATCACTTTGCCCACGCCATTAAACGTCGCTGGGAGCAGAAATAGCTTAGGGAGGCCTGCCGCCCCGTGGCCGGGCCCTGGGTTTTCACTTTTGGTTTGAAGAGATCGAGATTCAGAAATAAGTGTACAAGCCCTTATCGTGACGGGAATGTCACTTTTTCTGACGTTCCTGTGGCGATAGGGGTCTTGCCTTATTTACAAGGCAACGTTAAGCTGTGGCTTAACACTGCTTTGTAAATAAGGCTCCCTTTTACGCAATGTTTAGCGTGCAAGGGGTGGGCAGTGGGTGGTGTAGTGGGCGTTCCACCGCACACCAATTGATTTTGACGCCACCCCCTATTTACAAGGGCAGCGTAAATAGGTGGCAGTGCCAAAATTAAGACCAGAGAAAACTTGGTCTTAAGCTGGCCAAACGAGGAGAAATGCTTTATTTCTCCTTGTTTTCGCTTTTTCCATTTGTGTTGCATTGTGCAGCACACATGGTAAAAGCAATAAGCCTTGGATTGTTTATGTACAGGAAAGTGATCCTTCCTGCACATAAACAATCCTTTAAAAAATGACATTTTGTAACTTCCATGTGTGTTGCATTAAGCAGCACACATATGGTGCAGCTTTGCGTTTCTGAAGGGGCGATGAGAGGCGTTAAGCCATGACGCCTAACACCTCACTCCGCTACTTCCTCGTCCATATGCCCCTTAGTCTCACTTCGAAATTGAATTTTTCTTTTTCTGTTTTGATTCATTAATGCAAATATGTTTATCTTTTCAAATGGGTATTTATTTTTCTAAACATTAAAAATGTTTTCTGCTTAAAATATGCTTTTGATACATGTTGGTGAGAGGGTTTTATTTCCTGCAGTCAAAAATATTTACTGATATTTATATAGACCTATTTGAATCGACAGGGGGTGTTCAAATCCCTAATTTTGTGTAAAAGTCATGGACAATGAAAAATAATGACTGCATGACTGATGTCAATGTTGCAAAAGGAGGACCTTTTTTAAGAAAATCCTTGAAACGTATGTGCCAAGCTCAATTAAAAAATAATTTTCATCTTCTTTTAAAAATGTAGTCACAGGGGGCGTGGCTTGGCGGGCGAAGATGGCGGTCGCAGCCTTGTAGAGCTCCCTGCGGCCCGGACATAATCTGCTCATTTATCCTGGCCCCCGAGCCCGCAGTTGGTACCTTGTAAGTGGCATCGGTTCAGGAGAGTGTCCTACCTTCTCCCGTGTCTTGATCCCGCGATTCCATCTCTTCTGGGACCCTGAGGCAACGGCGGCGACGTGCGGCCTAGTGACTGGTTGTGAACCGGGGACCTAGATTTTCAGGACGCTGGGTAGCGGTTGCAGGCACGCTGCCGGAGGTGGCATCGGCGCCGCGGATTTCGGCCCGGCCTTGCAGCTTCAGTTGCTCACAGATCGCAGAGGTGCCCTGTATTCCTGTGCTGTGCCTTGGGAGGACACTTGCAGGCGACACGGTGTGGTGGAGGCCTGCCCTGCCCTTGTGAAGCCGGGGCCTCGAGTTTCGCGACACCGGGACTGCACTGGCCTGGAAGCAACCCCTGTCACTCTTCCCATTGAGGACACCAGTGCCGACGTCCCAAACCGGGGCCTGTGGCCTCCTGCGCCCATAGCTGCGGATTTGCTCCCGAGGGTCTACTGAGAATCGTCGCGGGTGGTGTCCGCCCCGCCAAAGGAGAGGACCCGCTGAGCCTGAGAGCGGCCATGACCAGGGCTGGTGGAGGAGGCCCGCCTAAGCATGGCCCTATTGATAAATTTACGGGCCCCAGTGGTGGCTCCGGGGCACCTGGCGGCGGCGGCGGGTCAGGGCCGGACAATGCAACAATCCTTGCTGCCATCACCCAATCCCGGGACATGCTTGATGCTAAAATTGGGGCAGTGGGAGCGGACGTTACACTGCTACGCCAGGACATCCGCAATGCGGTGGAGCGGATCACTGAGACCGAATCTCGAATCTCGGTGACCGAAACAGACATTGGCGCACTGAAGAAAAGAATGGCGGAGGTGGAGTGTATCCAAAAGACTCTCGCGGCCCGGGTGGAGGATGCCGAAGGGCGCGCACGGAGGAACAATCTCCGCTTTATTGGCTTTCCGAAGCGGTGTGAGAAGGATGGCATGGAGCAGTTTCTGACCCGATGGCTGGAGAGCTGGCTCCCCGAAGGGGCACTGTCCGCGTGCTTCGTGATCGAGCGAGCGCACAGGGCCCTGACTCAGCGTCCGCGGGAGGGTGAGCGTCCTCGGCCTGTTATTGCTCGGCTTTTGAACTACCACGACCGCGATGTCATATTGCGAGAGGCAAGGAACAAGGGTTCGCTCACCTATGAAAACCACAACATTATGATCTTCCCGGATTATACGAAAATGGTGCAACAGCAGAGACAGTCTTTTGTGGCCGCCAAAGCCAAGTTGCGGGGCCTGAAGCTCCAGTACTCTCTTCTGTAGCCGGCCCGCCTGCGGGTGGTGTACCAGTCCCGGACGCATTTCTTTGATACGCCCGAGGAGGTATTTCGTTGGACCGACGAAGCAGTGAGACTCAGGCCGCATGCCCAACCGGGGTTGGACCCGGGCGGGTCCCGGGGATCGTCGCCGGAGCGGACCAACCGCCCAAACCGAAAAGGACGACATCGGAGGTCCAGATCGCGCAAACGGTCAGCCTCCGCTAGTGCAACGCAGACCAGTGGCACGAGGGACTCTGAACATTCTGATGCTGGCAGTTGAAATCTGGTGGGGCCTAGACCCTAGTTCTGTCTGGTAATGTGTCGCCCTACTTTGTGATGGATCGGCTGGTGAGACTGTTGTATTGGGACTTCGTTCATGCCAGTCTGTATACGCCTGAGACACTCTAAGGCTACTGGTGGGAATGCTGTGGGGCTCGGGGCGGCTCCTATGGGCCTTAGACCCCCACGAGTTGTGGGTGTTGTTGGGGGGGGGGGGAGTGCGTGATGACCGGGGTGTTGGGATCCATTGGTATGGCGGGCCCTGGGTCCTCTGTTTTGGACCCGGGTCTCTCCATGCCGCGACAGATACTTCAATGTTCTATGAGGTATAGGGGTGGGGGGGAGTTGCTCTGTTGTTGGTGTTTTGGGGGGTTCGGGCCAGGGGTGGACTGGTGGGTGTTGGGGCGGGGGGGGGTGGGACCACACGTGTATATTGCTGCTGGATCGAGTGGATGGTGGGGTGCACCGGGGTGGCGCGGAGGGGCGGATGGAGGGGGCTGCTTTGATGATGGCTGATCGTACGACTGTGTCTCCTAATAAGGCCATTCGTATTGTAACGTGGAATGTGAGGGGGGTACTTGATAAAATCAAACGTGGTGCTGTGTTGCGCTGGGGTAAAAGGGAGGCTGTAGATGTGCTGTTGCTTCAGGAGACCCATATGTTGGGCTCCAAGGTCCTTAGCCTCCAGAGATTCGGCTTCCAGCAAGTGTACCATGCAGGCTTCGCGAGGGGCTCACGAGGGGTGGCTATATTGGTTCATCGCAGGGTGGCGTATGTGCATGAAAAGCAATGGATTGACCCTCAGGGCCGCTATGTTTTCATTAAGGGGGTGATGGGTGCCGAGCCGGTGGTCTTTGGTAGCGTCTCTGCCCCCCCTCCCATGCAGTGGGCCCTGTCTGAGAGACTGTTTACGTTGTGGGATGAAATCCCGGATGTGTTGACTGTGGTTGGGGGCGATTGGAACGAGGTTATGGATGTGGGCTCGGACCGCCAGAGACGGGCGCCTGTTGTTGTGGATCCCTCCCCTGCAGCCGCGCACACTAGATTGCGCTCAACGGCGGATAGCTTGGGCTGGGTCGATGTGTGGCGCCACTTTCATCCTGCTGCGCATGAATTCACGTATGTGTCGGCGGTGCATGGTTCCTTCTCGAGACTTGACTATCTTTTTATGCCTGGTGCCTGTTTGAGCCGTGTGAGAGACGCTGCGATCCTCCCCAGAGGTCTGTCTGATCACTCCCCAGTTGTGGCTACTATAGACCTCCCCTCGAAGCGACAGCCGTTTCGTTGGCGGATGTCTTCGTGGCATCTACAGCAGCCCGAGTATGTACATCACTTGCGTGAAGCGATTGATAATTATTGGCGTGATAACCTTGTGGGAGATGTGGATGCAATGGTGGTGTGGGAGGCGCTGAAGCCCACGATACGGGGCGTTGATATTGCTTGGTGTGCAGCTGCAAGGCGGAAGCATCGGGAGGCCATTACGGCCGCCGCCGCTCGAGTGGAGGAGTTGGAACAACGTGGCCGGGATGGGGGTGGCGAGGACGTGGTACGGCAGCTCTTGCAGGCGCAGCAATCCTATGCCTCGGTCCTATATGACGAGGCCAGGCAGGCGTGGCTCGCCACGCGTAGCAGGATTTATCAATGGGGCGACAAGTCCTGTACGATGCTTCACAGGTTGTGTCAGGCGACCTTCCAGCCTCTCACGCTGCCGGGTCTCACGGCGGAGGACGGTTCGGTGGTGACGGACCCGGCCATACTTGCAGCTAGCTTTGCCCATTATTATGAGACGCAGTACGCCTCCCGGGATCACCTAGAGACGGAGGAGATTTCCGCCTATCTCGATGACCTGCTGCCGCAGGCCGTCTCTGATGAAACTAGAACTGCGCTAGACGTCCCGCTCACGGCTGAGGAGCTCGGGGAGGCCCTGGGACAGTCGAATACGGGGAAGGCACCGGGCCCGAGCGGCTACCCGTGCGAATTCTACAAAAAGTTCCACCTCCAGCTGGGGCCTCAGTACAGACGCGCGCTGGAGGCAGCACGGGTCCAAGGGGAACTGCCGCCCGATTGGCGCCATGCCGAGATCGTAGTTTTCCTGAAACCAGGCAGGGCGCCGGACAGGCATGACTCGTACCGGCCCATTTCTCTTTTAAATATCGAGGCCAAAATTCTGGCTAAGGCCTTGGCGAACCGACTGCTACCCCTTATTACAGACCTGGTCCATCCTGACCAGGCCGGATTCATGCCCCGTAGGGCCACACGCCATAATATTCGGCGGGCGCAGGCGGCGGTTGACGCCATGGGCGCTCGTGATGAGCAGGCGGCGCTCCTACTGGCGGATATGGACAGGGCCTTCGACTCTGTGAGCTGGGCATACCTGTTTACACTATTGGCCCGCCTTAACCTTGGCCCGGTGTTCCTGTCGTACTTGCGGTTGCTATACACCAACGTCACGGCCTCAGTCCGAGTGGCCGGGGCCACTTCCGGGCGTTTTCAAATTGGTCGGGGCACTCGGCAGGGTTGCCCATTGTCCCCGTACCTGTTCGCCCTTGCAATGGAGCCCCTGGCGTCCCGAGTGCGGGCTGATGCCCAGCTACGCGGGTTTGTCTGGAATGACGACCTGGTGGATAGGATCGCACTCTATGCGGACGATGTCCTTTTCTTTCTCACCGACCTACAACGCTCGGGTCCCCGGGTTCTGGAGGTCATGCGCGTCTTTGGCGAGATCTCCGGCCTTCGACTCAACCTTCATAAATCGACCCTGTGGGTGCTGGGCGGTGGGGTCGTGACTGACCCCTGGGCTGCGGGACTGCGGGTGGCGACGGATGGTCTGAAGTACCTTGGCATATTTCTATCGGAGTCGCGCGACATGGCCTGGGGTCGTGGCGTCCTGCCAGTGTGGGAACGGGTCCAGGCCGATGTCAAGACTTGGTCCAGAATGCCACTTACCATCTTTGGAAGATCGGCCATCTTCAAAATGGTGGCGCTTCCGCGTCTGCTATATCAACTTCAGAATTTCCCGTACCCTATCGGCCCACAGTGGTTTCGCCAGGTCAATTCTGTGCTGGGTCGATTCCTATGGGCTGGCGGTGCGGCCAGGGTGGCGTTGAAAACGTGCTTCTTGTCTACTTATTGTGGTGGCCTGGCCACCTCTGACCTCCTCTCCTACTACCAGGCTTCCCAACTGCTTATTCTTAATGAATGGTGGTACAGTGATAGGGGGGACCCGGCGTATGCCTTGGAACGGTCGCTTATGGGTGACAATACACTCCACACCATTCTGTATTCAGCTCGCCTGCGTCGCGTACTGCTGTTGGTTACCAGAGTGGTCTTTGCTGTGTGGAGGCAGGCCCTGCGCCGCATGGGCTGGTGGGGCAAGTTAACGGCCGAGACGCCGCTCTGGCACAATGGTCTGCTCCCGGAGCTGGCGGCCCTGGCCGGTTTTGAGGGTTGGGAAGCAATCGGTATCACGTTACTGGGCCAGGTCATGTCCGGCACTACCCTTAAATCGTTCGAGGAACTCCGCACAGAGTTCCAAATGCCTCAGTCCCAGTTTTTCCGCTACTTGCAGCTGCACCATGCCCTCACCCCAAACATTGCCAACCTAGACATCTTACCGGAGTTCAGCCCGGTCGAGGCAAAGGTGTTTATGGGAGATCTGGGGGACAGAAAGGTTTCCCGGATATACCAGACGCTGGTCATTCATTGCTCCTCTACCCTACACTCTCTTCGGGTGGCATGGGAGGTGGACGTTGGCCCTCTTGATGAGGACGATTGGAGGGAGGCGCTAGAATCCCCACGTGGAACCGCCATTGCTGTACGGCTCCGACTCATCCAATTTAAATACTTGCATCGGGCCTACTATACCCGTGAACGATTGTGGAGAGCTGGGTTGATTGCATCCTCGGAATGTTTGCGCTGTGGGACGGTGCCTGGGTCCCTGATACATACTGTGTGGTCGTGTGGTCGGCTGTCTGGTTTCTGGAGAGGTGTGTGGAGTTGTCTGTCCGAGGTCTTGGGCTGGGACCTTCCCCGCACCCATCGGCTGGGATTATTGCACGTCATGGATGGCATCGGTGGGAACATATATAAGCGCCATCTGCTGCTTTTGGGGCTTGTTGTCGCCAAGCGGGACCTGGCCCGGGCGTGGAAGGCGGTGAGGGCCCCCCCCTGTCTGCGTGGAAGGCTGGGCTGGACTACTTCATGGGCCTGGAAAGGCCGATCTTTGAGGCGAGGGGCTGCCCGCGCAAACATTACAAAATTTGGAAGCGATGGGCCGACTACCGGGGTCTGTCACTGGATCCCCCAGCGGAGCGAGATGAGGACATTTGATGGTAAAGACATTGTTGGCCCGAGTCTGCGACGCTCCAGTCGCGCTGCACCTACACCTTTTATTCTATTGCTAAGAGTACACGTGTGGATGGGGGGGGGGGAGTTTGGGTGTTGGGGGGGTCGGGTTGGGGGTAGGGTGGGTTGGGGGGGGTTTTCATAATGAGCCTATTCTTAAGGCCTGCTTGGACATTTGCTACCTATGTGATTTATTGTACCAATATCGTTGTGGTGATCTCCGGCCTTGGGGGGTGCCACGTTTTTATTGCTCATTTGCTCAATAAAATTGGTTGTGAAAAAAAAAAATGTAGTCACAGATATAGGGAACCAAGGGCCAGATGTAGGTAAATGGCATTTGCCAATTCGTGAATACCGAATTTTACCGATTCGGTATTTACAAATCGGTAAATGCTATGTAGGTATTTTTACCGAATAAGTTAACGAATCGGTAATATTAGGGAATTACCGAATCGGTAAAAACCGATTCGGTAATTGCCATTGATTCCTATGGGCCTTGAGGCCCATAGGAACCAATGGCAATTACCGAATCGGTAAAAACCGATTCGGTAAAATTACTGAATTGACAAGGGGGACAGGGTGTCACTTTGACACCCTGTTGCACCCCTGAATCAGGCTTGTGTGGCATGTGACACACATACATGCCCTTAGGGCATGTATGTGTGCCACATGGCACAGGTGTACATGCACAGATGTGCATGTACACAGGAAATCGTTATTTACCATCAAATAGTAATTGATGGGAAATAACAAATTCTAAAGGGCCTGTGGCACTGTTTTCAGATTTACCGATTCGGTAAATTTACCGATTCGGTATTTTACCGAATCGGTAAATTTACCGAATCGGTAAATTTACAGAATCGGTAAAATTAGTGCCCCCTACATCTCAAAAACCAAATACCGGTCGGTAACGGCCGAAATCGTCCGTTACCGACTGGTATTTGGCCACCTACATCTGGCCCTAAGTGAAACCACACTAACAATCTCCTTGGCTGCAAAAGAAAAGCAAACACCTGGTGGTGCTTGGTAATATGCAGGAACAGGAGGATTTTGGTGGTGGTAAAATTCCGCAGGGGAAACTGGACTTAAGTTCCTTTTGCCAAGATCCAGGCGAGAACCAGATTTGTGGTCTATATGAAAGACTGTTCAGTGACACTGATGGCCTATGTTTGGATGATCTGTATACTGATGGTCAATAAGATAGCCCTAATGTGACTGAAAAGGTTAAGGCAGAGCAGAAGGGAGTCCAATGTTTGTCCCTGGTTCGCTACAGCACTCAGATTCGGCGGAATGGTCCCCTCCTGCTTTTGTAGACTAGTATGAGAAAGTCAGGATTAGGAATCGTACCGGTAGATCAGACCGAAGCTAGGATGAGGGCAGAGTGCCATAGCTTAAACAATGCTTGATAGTAAGGGCCAGATTTACAATGGACTTGTGTTGTCCTTGCGTTGTCACACTGCTGAGCACATTCACACATCTATCCTGAACCTGCAGTCATTTTCTCACTAAAACATCTCTAAAATACTGGGAATATTCTCAAAGCTCATTAACACTACCACAAGGAAGGAAATGGTGTAGAAGGTGGTGTAACCAGTCTTTGATTACAAGTTGGCTGAGACTCTGCAGGTAGATAAGGCACAGATTCGTGAAAACCAAATTCTGCGAATTCTAAATTGCGATTAATACCGAATCGCAATTTAGAATTCGCATAATGGGATTCATGTAAATCTGCGATAAAATTTAGCGATTCGCATTCGGCCTCAAAAGCCGATAGCGATTATTCAGAAATCGCAGAAAAAACGCTAAATCGGTCAATTTCCGTGTTGACATTGCTATCTCGCTATTCTTGTGCGTATTTGTGCTACATTGTAACGCCGTTGCTGTGGTGTTGCAGGGTTGAGGTATGGGATGAGGAGGTACTCACGGAGAGCGTAGCCACTGTCACCTGAATGAGAGGAGCAGCGGTGCGCAGCTATATCATCACAGTGTAACATTGTGGGGCAAGTTTACTTACCGAGTAGGTGTCCTTCACCAAAGTCTCCCCTGGCCAGTCGTGTGTGGAGGCCGCTGTGCCGGAATATGAAGGAGTCATGTGTGCTCCCCGGGTACTGTGCCACTATGTCCGTGATGTATGTCTTAGCATTACACACCATCTGGATGTTGAGGGAATGGTAGGACTTGCGGTTGCGGTACATGTATTCCGTTTGTGCTGGTGAGCAGATGTGGATGTGGGTACAGTCAATGCATCCTATCACATGTGGGAATTGAGCAACATTGTAAAATTGATGTTTGGTCTCATCCAAGTCCTGTTGGCTGGTGGGGAATGAGATGTGGTGGTGTAGCTGGGTCAGCATTGCATCTAGGAAACTCCTTAGGCAGCGGGACATGGTGGGCTGGGATATCCCCCCTGCAACTGCAACGATCCCCTGAAAGCTTCCAGAGGCCAGAAGGTGCAGGCTGCACAAGACCTGGACATGTGTGGGCACGGCATTGGTCCTCCTTGATGGGTGCTGCATCAGGGGGTCTAGGTCCTGGATTAGCTTGATGATCATTGGCCCATTCAGGCGGTACTTAGCGTATATTTGCTCTCTGGTTTGGCCCAGAAGGGTGACCCGCTGGCGGAATATCCGCTCCTGGATCCTACGTCTGTTCCATGCTGCTCGCTGTAGCCTTCGCCGCCTGACCACCATGTAGAGTCCTGGCATTGTGAGAGTCCTGATGCTGCAGCTGCATCTCCTTAAGTGTGTTTAGTCAGGCCTGCACCTGTTGCTAATTAGGAAACGTTTTTTCAAAAAAAAAAATTCCTTACTGGTTACCACCTGGTTTGGGTTCTCCTTAAATTGCGCGTCGCAAAATGCGATTTTTGGGTTTTTTGCAATTTGCGATTTTTCATGAATTGCGATTGCGATTTATTTGCGATATCGCAGTGTTATTCGCAGAATCCATAGTTTCTCGCAATTACAGAATCGCTAATGGGCTTCTTCCAGGATTCTGCGAATATAATTGCGATATCGCAAAAAAATATTAGCGAATTCGCAATTTTTGGATTTCAAAACTGTCTTGAATTCCTTTTCATCAAATTGCGATCGCAATTGCTTTTTCGCAGCTATTGCGATCGCAAATTTGCTTCATGAATCTAGCTGATAATTCCATTCGAGTCCACAGATTTTCCCACCACCTGCATTACCTGAGCAGACACTTGCAAACTCTGTGCACCTGCACTTCTTGAATTAGAAAGGGTGCATGCTTCCACTTTGCAGCCGAGTACGCATTACAGAAAGCAGTAGATACTCTGACATAGTTCTAGGTCTGATGGCTAGAGTGTAGGAAGCTGGCTCTTTATATGATATATCAAAATTAGATATATCATGAAAAGAGTCCAGGGGTTCCTTTATGAGTGGACAGGGGGCTTGCTGTGGCAATCCCAAGGTGCTCTGTTAGGGGGTAGCGTGGTTGATCAGCCTAAGGCTTAACACAGAGGAGCTTGCCAGGAGCTCAAGACATCGGAAAATACACACAAAAGTCTATAAATGAGACAAACAACTCAAGAAGGAGATCCCCACCAATTTATAAAAAAAAAGCAAGTACCTTTATATATGTTTAGGCATCAGAAGAAAATTATTTAGGTAAGTACGTTTTTAAAGAGAAATACTTTTCAGTTTAAAAAGTCGACAGTGCAATTTTTGAGTTCTTCAATGTTATCCTATGGGAGGAAAATTATATGTGGTTTACTAGTTCTTGTATGCAACTTACAAGAACCTTCTCCAGGAGTTAAGGCAAGAGGTGTGCAAGGTCCAAAGCAGAAAACCACCAGCACCACTAGGAGCTGACAAACATTATCTGATGCCCAGTGTTGGGTTAAGAGGACTTTGACCAAAGAATTCTGTGAAGGAGTGATCAATGTAGAGGTCAATAACTATAGTAATGGGATCACCTTTGAATGCATCCTTTCTTCTAATTTCACTTTGGGTGGTACCTTTATGGCTCGGGGCGAGAAAGCTAGAGAATATTTTGGGTGCAAGTTACAAATATTTTCTAAAACTACTGTGGCAGCGTTATACAACATCACCACTCAGTTGGAAAGCATGCGGCTATATTCTCAACAAACTAGGTAAGCGGTTAATTTCATCTTAGCCAAGAGTGGTGGTGTATGCGCGGTAGTGGGAGACCAGTGTGTATATATTACCTAACACATATTAGACATCCTAAGCAATTGCCGGCCAATCTCACTCCTACCCAAGCCGGCCAATCTCACTCCTACCCAAGCCCGATAAAGTGCTCGAGAACGCGGTACAAGAGCAACTGTCCTACTATCTAGAATCAAACTCTTTGTTCCATGATACCCAATCTGAATTCAGACCGGACTTCAGTACCGAGTCAGCTCTGCTTGAGGTATCTGAGTCGATTCGAGAATGCACGGATAGGGGAGAGGAGGCCATGCTGGTCCTCCTTGACCTATCCACAGCATTTGACACCATCTCCCATGACACACTACTTGCTCGCCTGCAAGAGGTAGGTGTCAGCGGAACCCCCCACTTGGGTCAAATCTTTCCTTACGAACAGATTCCAACAGGTGATGCTGGGCCCCTTTCTTTCCTCCAAGAAACCATTGATCTGGGGCGTTCCACAAGGTTCTACTCTCAGTCCGCTCTTATTCAATGTGTATCTAAAACCACTAGCAAAAGTGGTTGAATCTTGGGGCGTCAAAGTAACCTTTTACGCTGACGAAACCCAACTAGTGTTCTCCTTCAAAGACCACTCCGAAAAATCATTCCACAACTTTCGCCACTGCATGATGAATATCGCTTCCTGGATATCTGCTAATAACTTAAAGCTTAATACAGACAAGACTGAGGTCCTATTTTTTAATCAGAAATCCCCCACACCTTCCATTCTCTGGTGGCCGACTGAACTCAACCCTCCCCCGGAACCAGTCCAAGCTGCCCGTAACCTTGGCTTCCAATTTGACACTGCCCTCTCCTGCAAGACTCAAATTAATAAAGTGACCTCGTCTTGCTTTGGAAAGCTCCGCATGATAAAAACAATCATCCCATACCTGCCACTAGACTCTCGTAAAACAGTAGTCCATGCCCTCATCACCGCTCATTTGGACTACGCAAACAGTCTGTATGCAGGTGCCCCGGCGTACCTTATCAACCAACTACAGAGAGTCCATAATGCAGCGGCCAGGCTGATTTGCAACATCCCATACCGCCACTCCATTTCACCCCATCTGATCAAACTTCATTGGCTCCCAGTGAGACTGCGCATCCAATTTAAAGCCTTAACCCTGGCATTTAGAGCTCTTAATGATCGAGGACCTACCTACCTGCGTCGTAGAATGAAGTTCTCATAAGCACCCCGAAACCTCAGATCCAACCATCTCCGCCTTATGATCTGCCCCCGTTTCCGCCAGGCACGCACAGGAGGAAGAGCCTCTGCAGTGGCCACCTCCAAACTGTGGAACCAGCTTCCTATAGAGCTAAGATTTCTGACGTCAGAGCCTCTATTCCGAAAAAAACTCAAGACCTGGCTTTTTTCCCTCATCTAATCTACCTACACCCTACCTCATCCCTCTGACCCTTTCGAGATAATGTCTTCAGCGCCGGGACACCTCTGTTGGAGGTAGCTGAGCACTCTACAAACTACTAAATAAATAAATAAATAAATAAATCCTCGAGAATTGCAAGGGAATGGAAAGTGGAAATTGGAGTTGGTCTCTTTTTGGTGGCTGGGGTTGGATTTTTGAAAAGGTGATTTACCTAGTTGTGATATTGGGGCTTTGTTGTGCCCTTATTCAGTGCCTCCCCTTTTGTTGCTCTTTTTGCACCACCTTCCTCACCACTAAAAAGAAAATATTGATTC
Organism: Lissotriton vulgaris; assembly: GCF_964263255.1. Lineage (NCBI taxonomy): Eukaryota > Metazoa > Chordata > Amphibia > Caudata > Salamandridae > Lissotriton > Lissotriton vulgaris. Next base: position 223,046,371 of record NC_141685.1, read on the forward strand.
ATGATACTAAAGCTGCAATTATGGTACGGAAAGAGATAGACGACCTCATGAACATAGATGAGGGCATTTTCTAGACTTCTTTCCTACTTACAGTCTCAGTTCCCGATACTGAGAATATGGAATGCTCGTAAGGAGTTTTACTTGTGGTCTCCTGCAGTTCTGGTTTTATATTTTCCTTGATGCTGTTAGAAAATGTTTTAGCTCATGCTAAAATGAGGGTCTGTTAGAATAGAAATATTTGTCTTTGTGCATTGCCTATGTAAAGTTAGGATTCGCTGCACCATTTTCTGTTCAGGCGCCATTTTGAATCATTATCGAAACTAATCCTTTGCTATTTCTGAGAAGACCTCTGGTATGTTTTGTTTTTGTAATGTTAGGTTTTACTTCACTAACGAATAGCCTGTTTATATTAGTGCATACTTTTCTCTCTAGATAGAGGCCCTCTCCCACTTGTTCGGGGACGGGCCGGACTGGAACAACCTTGGACTTTGCAACTTTGTGTAAGATATGAATGCTGAGACTGGTTTTATTTGTATTACATTGAGTAACACAACCTGCATGAAAAATTCTACTATGGGAGTTTTTCAGCCCAGTTACATGACGTACATAATGTATCTCTATGCTTGTTGATTGCAGTCCCTCTGCATCACTCCTAGATACTGGGCAGACCGGGCTCCGCTCTGAGTGTATCTAATAAACAGTTATTGGTTTGTATTCTCTACGAAGACGGAGCCTTTACACGCTGATATTTCCCGGAAGTGGTTCCATAATTACGTGTGGTCACCTTGTGGATGCGCGACCAATTGGCGCGTATCGCATTTCGAGGTGGTTGCAGGTACGAAAGACACTAGCAAATACCCGTCTTAGTGGTAACTTGAAGTGAAGTGAAGACTGGTTATCCCATCAGCACTAATTAAGCTACGCAAAGTGGTAGAAATGAAACATGTTGGCGCTTTGGATACTATAGTGGTCTGAGTTGAACCATTTTTTTAATTGAGTACACTCACGGCACTGAATAAAGTTAAAACTGGCCAGGGAGTAGGATCTCATTTTTAATGTTGGGAACTGCAATTTCTTTTCTTTTCCCATGGCAACCAGCATGACACGTCTGTGACATTTGCACCTACAGTGCATACTCTATTCACTTTCACGGTTTCTTTTCTTCACTTGTGAGAAAAATTACTTTGGAACTCATTTTCATTTTATGGTGAGAAAGCAACCGATGATGATAAGTAGGTGCGCTAGCGAGTACCAACTAGCCAGTCCCCCCTTGGTGTTGCTACCGTGAGGTGCTTTCTCTCAATTTTCACATTTTTCTCACACTCTTTCCCACATGTTTTCCCACATTCTCTCCTAACCTTCTCTAAATTTGGTGGGATTCTTGGTGCTGCAGTACAGTGATGCTGTGATATAAACTGGACATACAGACACTTGAGTTAGCGGGAGTAGTCCACATCACTGGGGGAGTCGTTTGGAGGGAGTATAGACCCTCCATGTGTCTGAATTTTAAAGTTAACTGTCCGTTGAGTCAGGCCCTGGTTGTTGATAATGTGTCGAGCGGCTTGATTGTTTCCACGTGTGCTCCTTTCTGTGTTGATGTTGTATTCTCTACTGCCTGACCGACTCTTCATTTGGGATGGAAGGCTGAGTGGTGGTCATTAGAGACCCGGGTGACCCTAATCTGGCCAATTCCTTCACTAAGAGGTAGATGCCTGCTGCAGAGGTTTGCTTATGAAGAAGGTAGTCTCGGGTAAGGACAAGACCCTTGGGAATGCGAAGAAGATGCTTGCTGCTGAGCCTTGATTAAGAAGAAGGTAGACACAGGTTAGGACTAGACCCTTGGGACTACAAGGAAGATACCCTTGGGACTGCAAGGAAGATGCCTGCTGCAGAGCCTTGCTTAAGAAGACAGTAGACTTGGGTAAGAATAAGACCCTTGGGACTGTGAGGGAGATGCCTGCTGCTGTAGTGTAGTTCCTATATTCCCAATAGGCTCTGCACATTGAAATAATATAAAAAGCAGTGTAGACGTAGGACTGAGGTCATCTAGGTCTCTACTGACTATATTAGACTTAATTAGTTTTGCCAGCTAGCTCAGAGGTCACTAGAAACTTTCTCGAATGTTCAGGAAAGAGTTAACTCTCCGGATTTAGACGAGAAGGGATTAGCTTCTGACAACCATACAAACATGACAACTTTGCTCCCTCAGAAAAGAGTGTATCTCTAGAGTCGTGTGAAAACAATAGGCAGCTATTTCACTCAGTCAACCATGCATACTTAGTTTCACCAGAGTGCAGAGAAATAGAGAGACGGGTGTTTTCAATAAAAGGTGGTATTTATTGAGCAGTCTTCTTTCTCATGCAAGAGAAATGAATTGCCACAATTGCAATACTTATCATAAAGTAAAGTGCGTACAGTAAAAGTAGTATTATGAAATAATACTGTAAAAGCATTGATATGGTTTCTTAGCCATATGATACTTTAAAATAGATAAAATATATACATACATAAAAACTAACGTACTCAACTGGTGCTTCTAACTACGCCTGCCCTGGTGAACCTGACCTAAGCCTAATACTTGGGAAGGAGTAAGTAAGTAGCAGTTTAAGTTAAGTTGGTTACGTTGGTTTTGCCAAGAATCTGAATCAAGAATTCTCAAGGGTTTAGTCTGCTCCGTACCTTGGTAATAGAAAGTGGGAGGTCTGGTATCTCTTTCTTCGGGACTCGATCTCCCAGCAACCCGCAAGGGTGGCTGGAAACACCGGAGCAGGATTTTCTCGGCTGGAGAAAAAGACAGAGTCTCTTTCAGTGCGTCAAACGGGAGGGGCGGCTTCCGTGGCCTCTCGCATCAGCTGGGCTCTCGGGCAAGTAGATAGCCGCTCTGCTCCAAACCACGGTGAGTTTGCTTAAGGCAACTGTTGGTATATTTATACCTGAAAGGTGCCGGGTTTGACGTAAGGTTGGACATAAGACGTCACTAAGAACTAACAGTTCTTTCTAGACTCCAGGAGTTCTTGTTCAAATCAAAACAAAAGCAGGGGGGGATTTCCCGGGCTGCTGGAGGCTTGGTTTGTTTAAAGAACGCGTTGTACTTTCTAGGAGTCTAGGGGAGTAGCCTTGCCGTGTTTGAACCGCATGGGCTATTACTAAATATGGATATGATTCTTATGCCTTTATAAGGATTTTCAGCCACATGCATCATTGTAGGAATTTGTGATTCCTAAATTGCGAAAATTAAGGAATCGCAATTTAAGAATCGCAAATTCCTATGCATCAAGAAATCGCAAAAGTTTTAGCAATTTCTTAATTTTCCTTATTTGCGATTCCTTAATTGCGAATCGCAAATAAGGAAACGCTTTACATTGATTCCTATGGGCCTAGAGGCCCATAGGAATCAATGGGAAGGCATTCTCATTTTGCGAATTCGCAATTAAGGAATCCCAAAATGAGAATGCAATTTCAAGGGTGCAGGGGGGTCCAAAGGACCCCCCCCTGCACCCCTGGAATGTCATGTAAGTACATTTTACTCACACACATGTCCCAAGAGCATGTGTGTGTGTAACATGTAAGTTTCAAAAATGCATTTATTTGCATTTTTGAAACTTTTCGCAAATTACCATGAAGGTTTACTTCATGGTAATTTTTCCCTTCAAAATTGCAATTTCGCAAATTAAAATTAATCATGCATAGCATTTAAGGATCGCAAAATTTGCGATTCCTTAAATGCTATCGCAATTAGAGAACGCAAAAAATTGTGAATTCTTAAATTGCGATACATGAGAAATAAATGATGCATCCCAAAAAGTGATTTTGGAATCGCAAACGGCCGAATTTTGCGATTCGCACCGTTTGCGATTCCAAAATCGCTTGATGCATGTGCCTGATAGTTTGTTATAACCACATAAGGGCATAAATCGGGAATATCGAATTAGGGTCCTAGATAGAAACACAACATGTCCATCATTACTAAAAACTAAGCAATAGTAACATATAACGATGCATGTGTGTTTTCCAACCCACCCCAAAATACATATTTTGCATTTGAAATGGTATATGGTAAATACACGAAAATGAGTATTGGTACTGTACGCTTTTCAAGCAGTGTCATCATTCAGTTAAATGCATATATATTTCAGCTGAATGAATTGTGAAAATTACACATGAAATGGCTCTGAATACAGAAAAGAAGGTCGAGACCATTCCATCACATATTTATACAAAATGCTGTATATGTGCTAGAGGCTGAGGTAAAATATTGTCTCTAGTATCCGAAAAATAGAAGCTCTGTTCTCTAAGAATAGTTCTACTTTAAGCAGAGTACCATGTGCCAAAAAAAAAGATAAATATTTTGGAAAATGGAAAAAAGTAATTTCGCTTTCAGGGGAAAAAATAGTTCCAAATATTTTCGGTAGCTTTGTTTATCAAAACTGAATGCTGAATTCAGAGTTCAGGGAACGCTGTGTGCTCATTGTTTTTTAAGAGTTATTCTCGTTGACTGGAGAGAACATCATATCAGACAGACTCGCAAAAAATTGGTCTACAACATCAGGTGAAAGTTCGACCAAGTTTGAAAATACTGTAACTGTGCAAATCTGTGCGTGATTGCTATCATCGATGTTTGGATCAGCAATGCTCACAGAAGGTTGTACCTGTTTGGTGCAGCTTTCCTCTCGTACCTCACCGCCACCTACTCGTAGTGGTGAAGTCTCAATGAATGCCGTCATCAGAATAGGTAGCCGCTGGGGACAACACGATGCATGAGTCGTTACAAGACCTAGCAAAGTATCGATATCCATTGGTACTGCTGATGGTAGTGTAAGACAGACGTCCAACACGCATTCTTCTCTGCATAGCAGACATCGAAGCACAGGTAAGATGCAATCCTGCCAGATTGGTATGATTGAAAGAAACCAGGTTGTACTCAGATCTCTTAGCCGGGCCAATCCGAGGACCTTAGTGATACGGTCTCGGTATCGTATTGCTAGGATTGTTTCTTCCATCGTTGCTGGAGTCTTGTCTGTGGATTGGCTTGCCATATCGGAGCAGAAGGAACAAAAATAAAATTCCTGCCACGAGTCCCAAGATTAAGGGTAGGCCACCAAAGACAGAATGGACAAAATTCGGGAAGATGCCCAGGACTGTTTCAAAGGGTGCTAACAGTCCAGAAAAAACTGTCTTAAATACATGTGCGATGCCAACTGGTATCAGACATGTTTAAGATTTGGCTTAACATTTCTATGAAATGCACGGGGCAATTTGTCGATAAAAGGGAATATATCTCTGCCAATGTCCTTGCCACTTGCAGATCATACGTTTCTTTGGATGACTTTAAAGGCACCGTTGTCTGTAAAAGAATATACTTCATTCTGTTTAAAGTATCAATTCGAATAGAAGAGATATTCAAGGAAGGCCATAACGCAGCCCCCATATCTGGATTGCTGTGTGGATACAATACTTGCATACAGCAAACGACTACGGAAGTTACGGTCACGAGGTAGGCTTTCCCTGGCACCATTCCACAACAGCTGTGGTCACTTATTAAAACGTAACTGCCGTTAGAAAGTTGTCTAAAAAGTGGCTCTATCTGTTTTGCAGGCGTGCCATGCAGGTGACATGAAAGGTTATTTGAAGACCCTTTGCAGACTCCATGCAAGTTAATACCTTGACACAGAAGTGTACCGCTTAGTGATTTTTTACTATTGTTACCACTATGGAATACTTCCTTTTTCCCTTCACTGTAACATTTGTGTGTATAAGGTAAACCCCAGGTTGATTTGATGTATTCTTTACCCAACCTTTCATACTGGCCCGCAGGTATATACTCTTGGCAGTATTTAAACTGGAAAGTTGTTATCGGAATTGAAATTGTTCCGTGTATTATCCATTCAATGACAGGTCTCTCTGACATTGTCAATGGTAATCTCTCAAGTTTTTCAATGGTCAGAATCGTATAGTCTGTTCCTTTTTGTGCCAAACTGATTTGTTTATCAGTAAGGTTAAAGATACCGAATAATGACGTTGTGTTGATTAAACGCCATGGTACGTAGCCTGAACGCAGATTTTGCAACGTCCAACAGAGCTGTACAATAGAACGTAATTGAGACTGACCATGTTGTAACATTAGTAAGTCCTGCTCTATTATATCAATAGCAGATGATACAATGCTGTCCAGTGAATATATTCTGGAGGACAGAGTCGTTAACCCATTGTCCACTACAGAAAGTGATTTTTTCAAATTTATACGATCAATTTCTCGTATTTTTTCTGCTGTTTCAATTTTCATTACTTTCAATGCTTCGTTGTACGCAGAGTATATACCGGCCGCTATGAAACATTTTTGACGCTGTTTGCGTGGTCCCAGTATGAAATCACGCAAGTCAGCACCGTCTTTAAGTAAAGTCAAGTGTTGCTTAATTTCAGCCAGTGTGGATTTCTGTAGCCAGTCAAGGCATAGTTTCCCTACACTGTATGTTGTAACTATCCCTGGATGTTGTCTCTGGGAGTATCTTGGGTCTGGCCTAGTCATTTTGAACCCCTGAGTTTTGTTCAGGAATCTATCTTGACAGTTATTTGTGTCTGTTGGCCAGATCAACCACTTTTCCAATCAGGATGTGTTCTGTTTTGGTGTAAAATATGGGATACATCTATCTCCACATCTGTAGTGCTATTACTATCAGTTATGGGTTTCGGAATAGACGGTGTATTTAAGTCTTTTATCTTAGCTAGGCCAAGACAAGTAGTTTGTTGAATTGTGCCATTCAAGAATATCATTTGTTCTGGGATCATGCAGGCCCTAAATAATGCTTCTAGGCCTTGTAATTGCCAATCTTTGGTACCCCAGACCGTTTTTGTTTCAATGCTGTTTTTCCAAAATTCGAAACCAAATGTAGACATTTTGTCATAAAAATGTTCAGAATAAATCAATTTAGTATTTGTCAACATTGTTTTCATTCCTGTCCTAATTAACATTTTAAAATAAAACATTTCTGGATCACTGTTGTTAAACCCCGAGAAGTACTGTAATTTCTCATAAAATGTTTTCAAGCTGCCTTTCGGCGAAGTTGGACAGTGTTCCCATTGGTTATAAGATAAAACATTTCTAGGCTGAGCAGTTTTATGCAAATAGTGATCATCAAAATGATTATAACAGTATAACTCTTCATAATTTGATGAACCCTGTAAGTAATCATGTTCTGTAAATTTGGCTGACATTACTAAATCTGACATCATATTATTACTGCTTTCAAAGTCCCAATCATCAGAGAAAGTACTTGGTGTCACAAAGTCACTTAATGAAACCTTGAACTGGTGTGGATATTTCAAGAGCTCAACCGGGCCAAAAATGTCATAATCAGTTCTGTCCCATGCTACCCCACTGGGTATTGGATTCGCTGAGATGTTTACTTATGACAGTTCTCGTTTCTCGATGTGAGAGGCTTTAGCACCAAGTTGATGGTCTGACTTGCTGTGTCCATTGTACTATATTTTCCATCAATGAATTTTCCCAAACATAGAACCATGATGAGCCAAAGCAGGAGAAAAAGTACACCTAACACAATCCAAAATTCAATCCATGGTGAAATCAGATATGTTTCTTTTAGTTGGTGAAAAAGTTCAATTACTTTGTCTTTGAAAGTTTTTTTTGCAGGCGTTTCTTCATGCTCGCTTGGATCTTCAGAAAAATCATCGAAATTGATGAAGTAGCCAGATGCAGTTCTGTCAATTGTTGGAATTATTTCCTGATTTTCATTTGATTTTGCATTTTTCTTTGTTTCATTAGCATAGTCAGAGGCTACATCATTGTAGACTGGTGTTTCTTGACGAACTGTTGCAATTTGGGTTTCAAGAGGCACAAGTTCCATGGCATTATTGCATAGTCCTTTTTTATTCACTGCAGGTTTATCAAATGTGATTAGTCTCTCAGTTTGAGACTCTTGGATCGTAGCAAATTCCGGTATTCTGCTATTTCTTGGGAGTCCACTGGGCCTACTACTTATTATTGGCCACATGATTGTGGTTTTACCAGGTCAATGGATACAACTCTGTTCTCCTTTTTACCAGCAAGGGGCGGTAGTCCAACTGATCTTGTTCTGCTGACAGCTAAGACAGGTACTGCTTTTCTGTAAGAAGGCCAAAATTCCTTCTTCACCGCGATCTTCTCTCTGACCAGATCCCCAATCTTTGGAATAAAGACAGGTCTTGCTGGGACAGGTGGTTTTTCTTCAGTGGCTGTCGGCTGTTGTTTCAACTTTATGTTACTCAGGCTTTTTCTTGTTTCATTTAAATCCTGTAAAACAGCCAAACGGTCTTTGATATCAAAGGATTTTTCTTCTACCACTGAAGTGTGACAATCAAGATCCTGAATGTGCATTCTAGTACCGAACAATAGTTCGTATGGAGAGAATTTCTTGGCAGATTATTAAGACTACGTTGGACACTTGTTAAATGTTTGACCCACACATCACCCGCACCTAATACCCTCGCCGTTATAGATTGCTTTCTGTCCCGGTTTTTTCTTTCCACTACCGCATTTCCCTCAGGATGGAAGGGAGAAGAGTACCGCAATGCAATGCCCATGCTGGCCATGGCCTCCTTGTAAGCCCGAGAGCTAAACGCAGGACCCTGGTCAGAATGTAGCATGCCAATTGCTCGCAAATCTTTTATAAGAGTTCTGGCGTCAGCCGAGCGCTGGTGTCTACATTTTTAAGTGAATCTAGTCTTAATAATTATTGGGACGCATTTCTCCTGCTGGATTTCTGCGTATAGATCGCCTTATGCTTTCTAATAAAGGTGTCCTGTCAATTGTCTGGTCTGGTTCACAACTTCAATCTCTGTTGCAGTCTGGACAATCCATTGCAAATTTGTAAATTTGCACGCTCATTCCCGGCCACCAGTACTCTGATTGTAATTCTATTAGAGATTTCAAGATCTGTTGGTGCCTCGGACCCAGTCCCATGTGTGCGCTTTCAATCAAGAAAACTCTCCGGTTAGTGTTTGGAATTACTCTATCCCCCACTCCAGGGATTTGAGCAAAAGGAACGGAGTTTGCATCAATTATGTATGTATTACTGAGTGGATAGTTGAGAGGTAATGCTGCATAATTGCCTTTTAATGAGGCTTTTACTGCCAGCATGGTTTTCCCATCTATGTGTTTTTCTGAACGCTTTTTAGTGGCTACGGAAGCCGGTTGAACCGCTTCCGCTGTGGCTGTGTTAGCCAATGAATTCCCTGCAACGTGAACGTCATCACATTGATGACTCAGTGCGTGTATCACGTGAGTCTTCTGTAGTTCTTTCTTTACAAGAACTACTTGTTCCCAAAGCGTTTCGGGCTTTATTGTGGCCCTGTGTCATCTTTGTAACCGGTTTTTTAGGTCTCGCCTCTCAATGCGCATGCACATTGAGCGGAGCGAGACTATAGGGGCTTAAACAAGAGTTTAACTGACTGGCGATTCCATGCAGTGCATGTGCTTTTTAACTCATTGCGCAAGCGCAATGAGTTGAAATGCGCGTGCACAGCATCAAATCGTCAGCTTGGTGCCGCCAGCAGCTCTTCCGCTCCGCCCCCTGCTGCATCAAAGGCTTTGCGCTCTGCTTCAGCCCAGCCATTCTCCTCCCCTAATTGCCCCCTGCACAGTCTCATACAAGCCCCATCTGTCGACCAAAACACAACGTCTCTTTAACTCCCTACTACAGGGCAAAATACATGAAAACTGCAATCTTCTGCTACAGAACAAAACACATCTCTTTATCAGACTACTACAGGGCTGAATACATGGACAGTACAAGCTACTGCTGCCGAACAAACACAGCATCACTTTAACAACTACATACAGAGCAAAATACAAGCACACTCAACCCCTGCTGGAGAACAACCCTGCAGCTCTTAAACACGCCGCTGCAGAGAATAAAACATGGACACTGCAAACTCGGGCTACAGAACTAACTACTGCGTCTCTTTCACAACTTCCGACAGGGCAACCCCTGCTACAGGACAGAACACAGGACACACTCCAAGACTCCAGGGATCGGTGCAAAACACAGTGAGGTTTTAACATCTTGTAACAGGAAAACATGCAATGATGGGTTTGCATTGGAGATCTGTCTGGAGTGCGCTGCGCTGCCGTCTCCATCTGGGACAGAACAAAATACACTCTTAGGTGCAAAACAGGCACAACGCCACTTCACCGATTTCCCACACAACAAATACAGTGTCACTTTAACATTCGCACCTACAAAACAAAAAATCTGTGTCATTTCAACGCTCTTTTCTGCAGAATAAAATGAAGTGCAGCTTCAGCCCTCTGTGCTACAGAACACGTCACCACTCTAAGTGCCAGACAAAATATAGCGCCTCTGTAGCACTCCCTTACGGAAATAATAACAGTGTCACCTCGGCGCGGTGCTTCGCAGCTGGGAGGGTGTGACTGGAGCCCTCTCTGGCGGCCTCACAGTGCAACACTGTCCCAAGGACAAGAGATAGCGCAGTATCGGCTCTTAGTGGCAGAACCGCGGAGGAAAGTGCAGAACCACGGGTACCTTAGCTGCACGTACCTGTGGAAACCCCTCTGGCTCCCCTTTATCAAGCCCACCGAATCAGTGGGTGTTTAACATTATAGCATATAGGTGGAAGGGTAAACTTGCAGTCTCCTTGCCTTTATTTCGGCTGATCAGAGGGTCCTGCTGTATTCTGTGAACTACAATTGCTTGTCGCGTTTAATCCTGAGAACTGGGCCCTGTCTGGGCACATTGGCTACAGACAATAGTTGAATGAAAGTACCTGGCTCTGCCCTCTTTGGCATAAAACGTCCACTTTATCACAGTTCGATTTACAACGGGTCCTGAGATAGTCTTCGAGGAAGGAAACCACGCCGGCCTATTTATTTGTGAAATCAATCTAAAGGAAACTGTATCAAGGAGTTTAAGTTGAACTCTATGTAGACATCCTTTAAAGATGAAAGTATTTCTAAATTCACACGTTTTCAATCGCATTTCTCCCGCAAGTCCAATACGGTTCGCGACTCTTTGTTCAAGCATTAAGCGAGATACGCAGCGTCATTCAGCCGTAAGTCTGGCAGGTTTCTCGGTGTTGTATCCGCAACTCCCCTGCAAATATAGCGGGGGTCGGAAACGTTTACTCGCAAATCAACGGCCACTCTAATACGGTTCGTAGCCCTTTATTCGCAGATCTGCTCTAAACCAAGGAGGTTCGCAAGTTACTGCGGTCCCGTTTTGAAAGGTTCACAAGTTATTCACCCGCAAGTTAATTCCATCCAAAATCTGCGAGGTTTGCAAGTGAATCCGGTCTAAGCCCAGTCAGTTTCACAAGTTAATTCTACGCCAGTTGCAGTGAGAAGATAATTCAGCTTAATTATATTAAGTTTCACAATTTATTAGCGCCACAGGAGTGTGCTTTTTATGCATTATTCGTGATATTCGAAACAGAAGCGACGCTCTAAGGTTTATGTTTGTGAGGGGGGCGGGGTACTTCCCTGGTATCTGATCTTCCAATTATCAATCAGCGGAGCTGGGCACTTTTATCTTTATTGCCCATGTTCTTTATCTCACTCTGGTTGGGGGGGTCTATTTTTCGAGCCTGCTCTCTGCGCCTGGCTGAGCCACCCTCACACTCTGCGCCTGCCTGTGTGTGGGAGCGCTCGGCGCCCACGGTCGGGCATTCTGGCGCATAATTCACGCATGGAGTAGCCAAGGGAGTAGGAAGCTCGGGCAACCAAGACTGATTACTGAAGCATCTTCAGTCATCACGCACGTCTGAAACGGACTGCTTAACAACACGGAACTATTAAGCATTCTTAAGTGATGAAATAAAACGGAACAATAACCATATTTTCAACATGCTATTTTACGTTTTTGTTAAAGCAGTTCCTGTGACTGCATGTATTCCTCTGCTTTGCATTTCCCTGGACTAGTACTGTAGTGTAGCCTTGGAAAGCAGTTCGTTCATGCTAGTGAACGACCTTTTGTCAGCTGTGCCTCTTCTCTGTGCAAACACTGTCGCCATGAACTTATTTAATATTTGAAAGTATTGCTTTTTTTCAACAATGTGCAAATACACTTTGTTCAGTATACAAATGCAATCTTTACTAAACATTGCTCATCATTCAGGATGACACATTAGCCAAGGACTTATTTATTGTTTAAAACCCTTTTCTTTTTTTCAACGTGAAATGTTACTTTTTTTTTTAGTAAAGCTGTTAATGTTAATGTTCACGCAAAGGAATCATGGCGCTATATCCCAAGAAGACAGTGTACTGATTACAGGAACCAGCCTTACACACATGCGCCAAACGCTTTCTTAAACAACCAGATTTTCAATGCATGTCTAAAAGTTTCCATTTTTTTGAGAAAGCAGTATGCGACAGAAGAGAATTCCAGACCTTAGGAGCAAGTATTGAATACCGCTGTCCTACGATTCTCCACCACACAGCTCCACCGACACAGCTCCACTGATGCACCCACCACACAGCTCCACCGAGGCACCCACCACACAGCTCCACCGAGGCACTCACCACACAGCCCTACCGATGCACCCACCACACAGCTCCACCGATGCACCCACCACACAGCTCCACCGATGCACCCACCACACAGCTACACCGATGCACCCACCACTCAGCTCCACCGATGCACTCACCACACAGCTCCACCGACACAGCTCCCCCGATGCACCCACCACCCAGCTCCACCGATGCACTCACCACACATCTCCACCGACACAGCTCCACCGATGCACCCACCACACATCTCCACCGATGCAGACACCACACAGCTCCACTGACACAGCTCCACTGATGCACCCACCACCCAGCTCCACCGATGCACCCACCACACAGCTCCACCGACACAGCTCCACCGATGCACCCACCACACAGCTCCACCGATGCACCCACCACACATCTCCACCAATGCACCCACCACACAACTCCACCGATGCACCCACCACACAGCTCCACCTACACAGCTCCACCAATGCACCCACCACACAGCTCCACCGAGGCACCCACCACACAGCTCCACGGATGCACCCACCACATAGCTCCACCGATGCACCCACCACACAGCTCCACCAATGCAGCCACCACACAGCTCCACTGACACAGCTCCACCGATGCACCCACCACCCAGCTATTGGCATTGTAAATGACAAAGCTATTAATTTTGCTATTTTCAAGACCACATAAATAAAATTGTCATTTACAAAACCAATAGCTCCAACTTTTCTAATGCGAGACCTATTGCATTTCCAATGCTTGTTACTCCATGTCTGCATGTCACTGTTGAATGACTTGACGCAGAAATGCGAATCACACACTGTCAGTGTGGGGAATTCGTGATCAGCATTTTCAAGCACCATATTTAAAGATCTTATTTCAGCTCGCTGAGCTGAGCAGTTTCTGAGTGATTCAGTTTTGGTAATCATCGGTTTGAATTTACCAGAGCGCCAGCGACCTTTAACAATCGTGCACGCTGCATTGTAGGATTTTTTTATCTATATCGTAGTGTTGTGCGAATCTGTCCATAGAGATTACGCAGGTATATTGTTCCAGAGGCAGAATTTCGATTGGCAGAGGATATTCTTGGCAATATTCTAGATCATCTAGTTTTTTCAGTTTCGGGTCAAAATAGTATTTCAAGTCTTCTGTAGCAAGAGAATGTTCCCATTGTATCCATTTTGGATCTAATGCCACTGTATTCAGATTGCGTGGACTTGTTAATGCCTCAAGGGCTGATTCTGCTGTATAAACAGTTATTCTCTTGCCTTGGGATAGGGCTCTTTCTTTTGCTACAGCAGTTTGAACCGCAGCCAGAATTTTTTCAGTAGAACTGAATTTCATTTCAGCTTGAGTGTACAAATGTGATTTGTAAGCTATAGGTACCGTTTCTCCCTCATTAGAGGTCAGGTATGTGAATCCGCATCTTCCTGGGATGACTCGGATTACAAGATTGCGTATGTTTTCGCGAGTTTGTAATTTTGTTTTAGCTAACACGTCTGTTTGCAATGATCTCAAAATCTCTGTGTGTTTCTGAGTCCAATTGATTGGTTTGAAATCTGGTTTTATTAATTCATAGAGAGGTTTAACCCTCTCTGCATAATTTAGAATGTATGGTCTTCCGAAATTCAGGAAACCTAGTATTGATTGTAAATTCTTCAGCGTTTTTGGTGCTTGGAGTCAGCACATTTCTCTAAGAAATTGTCAGCTAGGCTCTTGCCTTCCCTTGATAATTCATATCCTAAAAACAGGACAGTTAGATGGGCAATTCGTGACTTTTTAAAGTTGAATTTGTAACCCTCTGATGCGAACCCAAGTATTATGGTGTTCATTCTTTTTAAGTGAGTCTCCAGGTCATCATCGGTGAGATAGATATCATCGACATAGGATAATGCCTCATCATCATATATTTGTAGTAACTCTGTTACCCTTGCTGAGAATATTCCTGGGCTATTCTTGAATCCCTGTGGGAGTCGACAGAAGTGTTTTTGTGACCCCATTATTGAGAAAGCGGTCAAATACCTGCTTTCAGGTGCAATGTTTTGACAAAAGAATCCATTAGAGATGTCTAATGTCGCTTTATATTTTTTGCGCACAATGTTATTCATTAGTGCTGCACTATGTGAGTTTTGTACTGCAAATGTTTTACAACAGGAGTTTAGGTGTCTGTAGTCCAAAACTAGACAATATGAATCATCTGGCTTGGAGACAGGAAACAAAGGATTGTTCATTTGTGAGGTGCATGTTTCAATCACCCCTTGATATTCAAGTTGATCTAAGATCTCCCTGACTTGCTTTTTAGCTTCTTGTTTAACTGGGTACTGCCTTTGTGCAGTGGGCTGATTTTTTAACTGGATTTTGTGGTGAGGCGAATCCTCATCCCATCCTACATGATTTTTATATAATGCCGGAGCTTGGGCCACTGCCCATTTTCTTGCGAATGTGTATTTTTTATGAATTGGAATATGATTTGAGAAGGCAGGCATAATCATTTCTTCGCCATGAGGGCACTCCCTGACAAACTCTGGTGGCCAGTCTTCTTCAGCTAACAGGATGTCATAGCCTTTCGAAAGGTTATCCCAAAAGAGACCCCTTACTTTCCTCTTCTTGTCCCCCTCTATACGCAATGTTATTTCGTATATTTTATGAGGCTTGCTAACCCTGGTATCTGCAGTTTCCACCTGAATGTATTCATTCGTGTCCACTGTCTCCAGAAGATTCATCACGATCTTGCGAGCTATGGTCACTTCTGCTGCGCAGTCTAGCATTGTCTGGGCCCACTCTCTGGTTTTCAGTTGTGTCCTCAGTATCCTCGGCATGTTTAATTTTAATACTAGCTACCTTCTTTCTTGGATATTGTAATTTTTTACTTTGATGTGCAGGTTCCTTGTCTTTGGACTTGACGTGCTCTTCTCTGTGTTCTGACCGTCCTCTTCTTTCCGATTTCTGTGAGGAAGTCTGAAAAGATTGAGTGACGTGTATCAACATCTTGATATCTATCAGGTTTTTTCAAATTATCCCTATTTCTAAGGTTGTATCTTTTCTCATAGGGCTCCATTGGGGAGACTTGTTTCCTCGGTCTGGAGAATTTTCTCTCCGTTGAGGAGACCTTCCTCTGGACTGGAATCGTTTTTCCCTGGGAGTGGACTGTTTATTACCATCCCAACTCCTTTTTGGAGTATTCAGATTATTTTTAATAAAGGTTTTTTTCAGGTTTTTCAGTTAGTTGGGGTTTTACTGGTTTCCCACCCAAACTATCTCTTCCTAGTTCTTCATAGGATTTTTCTATGATTTGGGCAAGTTCAAATGGTTGGTCTGCTATATCTGTTTCCTTCAATTTCTGGAGGTACTTTATATCGTCCCTTGCCAATTGAACACATTTTCTATATGCCTTTGTTAATTCTTTTAGTTTAACTAGGAGTTCTTCGCTCAACATTGTTTCAATGTCTGGGTGTGTTGCGTAGCTGGCTAGAACCGGCCACGTTGCTCCTGGTCTATCTAGTGGACCGTGCCTGGTGATGTGATTTTGATGTTTTAGGGCGCCTTTAAACCAGAGCAGGTGCTCTTGGTAATTTAGTGGGATTTCAACGTCCTTGAAAGGAGTGTATATATCTGGAGGTTCCTCTATTTTGTAATAGTGGAATTCTTTTGTTACAGCGTTTGCTGCTGGAAAGTGTATCCATGAATAGAATACCTCTGTCTGCCGATATTTATGGGCCTCTACCACGAATATGACAGTACCACCTTGTGATGTCAGTCCATTTTCTATAAGTTTAAGAGTTATAGTTCTCCTTACGTTGACCAGAATGAGTATAGCACCCGGGTCATTTTCTTGGATGGTTGTGTCATCCGCTATGAGTTGAGCTGCTATTCTAGCTTGCTCCCTTTCGTCTTCACTTTCTCCCATTTTACTGACAGAAAGTTTTGTTGCAGATCAAGTTTCAAGGAAACAAAGACTAGGTGCACAATATTTTGGAACACTGTATCCTTCAACGTTGACTAAACTAAAAACTAATACATAGGAATCTCTTCCTACTAAGTTCCGGCGGATATTAACCTTTCACCCACTCCAGACGTCTTTCGGAGTTTTTACGGGAAAAGGGTTCTGTGTGAAAAAGCAGAACGGAGTTACTCTAGTGTCTTGCGTTAGATTATCGCCTTACCCCACGTTGGGCACCATGTAGTGTAGTTCCTATATTCCTAATAGGCTCTGCGCATTGGAATAATATAAACAGCAGTGTAGACGTAGGACTGAGGTCGACTAGGTCTCTACTGACTATATTAGACTTAATTAGTTTTTCCAGCTAGCTCAGAGGTCACTAGAAACTTTCTCGAATTTTTAGGAAAGAGTTAACTCTCCGGATTTAGACGAGAAGGGATTAGCTTCTGACAACCATACAAACATGACAACTTTGCTCCCTCAGAAAAGAGTGTATCTCTAGAGTTGTGTGAAAACAATAGGCAGCTATTTCACTCAGTCAACCGTGCATACTTAGTTTCACCAGAGTGCAGAGAAATAGAGAGACGGGCGTTTTCAATAAAAGGTGGTATTTATTGAGCAGTCTTCTTTCTCATGCAAGAGAAATGAATTGCCACAATTGCAATACTTATCATAAAGTAAAGTGCGTACAGTAAAAGTAGTATTATGAAATAATGCTGTAAAAGCATTGATATGGTTTCTAAGCCATATGATACTTTAAAATAGATAAAATATATCCATACATAAAAACATTGACTAACGTACTCAACTGGTGCTTCTAACTACGCCTACCCCGGTGTACCTGACCTAAGCCTAATACTTGGGAAGGAGTAAGTAGCAGTTTAAGTTAAGTTGGTTAAGTTGGTTTTGCCAAGAATCTGAATCAAGAATTCTCTTAAGGGTTTAGTCAGCTCCGTACCTTGGTAATAGAATGTGGGAGGTCTGGTATCTCTTTCTTCAGGACTCGATCTCCCTGCAACCCGCAAGAGTGGCTGGAAATACCGCAGCTGGATTTTCTCGGCTGGAGAAAAAGACAGCGTCTCTTTCAGTGCATCAAACGGGAGGGGCGGCTTCTGTGGGCTCTCGCATCAGCTGGGCTCTCGGGCAAGTAGATAGCCGCTCTGCTCCAAACCACTGTGTGTTTGCTTAAGGCAACTGTTGGTATATTTATACCTGAAAGGTGCCGGGTTTGACGTAAGGTTGGACATAAGACGTCACTAAGAACTAACAGTTCTTTCTGGACTCCAGGAGTTCGTGTTCAAATCAAAACAAAAGCAGGGGGGATTTCCCGGGCTGCTGGAGGCTTGGTTTGTTTAAAGAACGCGTTGTACTTTCTAGGAGTCTAGGGGAGTAGCCTTGCCGTGTTTGAACCGCATGGGCTATTACTAAATATGGATATGATTCTTATGCCTTTATAAGGATATAGTTTGTTATAACCACATAAGGGCAAAAATCGGGAATATTGAATTAGGGTCCTAGATAGAAACACAACACTGCAGAGCCTTGCTTAAGAAGACGGTCGAGTCGGGTAAGGACTAGACCCTCTGGGCTACGAGGGAGATGCCTGCTGCAGAGCCTTGCTCAAGAAGACAGAAGACTCGAGTAAGGACTAAACCCTCTGGACTACGAGGAAGATGCCTGCTGCAGAGCCTTGCTTAAGAAGATGGTAGACGAACGGAAAATGTACAATATGCCTTCCACTTCCAAAGTCTTCAACCACAAGACCGAGTTTTAAAAATCGTCCTGCTAAAATATTGCATTCAGAATATATAGGTAATTATAGATTTACCATACTGAACTCCACATTTATAATTCTTATCTATATATCTATTCACTGAAAAAATTTGAGGTTTTAGGGACATTATAGTTAGAAATTAGCATTTAAAAAACGTCAGAAATTCACTGAAAAAAACACAGGTTTCAGGGACGTTATAGTTAGTTGGACATTTCACTCGTACAAAACCAGAGAAATTCGTCCGTTATAGTTAGGTGTGCTAACTATAACTCGCACTCCTGTAATGCACTGCTGATGATGTCACATATTACATCACTCATGACTTGGTCAGTGTCATCACTCATGACATGGTCAGTGACATCACTCATAACATCTCAAATGACATCACTGATTACATCATCCAGTGACTGTGTGCTTCTGTAAAGTATAAATATGTTTTATTTATATATATATATATATATATATATATATATATATATATATATATATATATATATATATATATATATATATATATATATATATACACCAAGGTGTATTGAAGTATGAGTGGGAGTATTCGTGTCTGAATGGATGATTTAGTAGGTGCGTGACTGACTGTATAAGTTAGTAATTAAACGTGTCTTACTGAATGCATGGGTTAGTGACTAAACTGTGAAAATATGTCTGTATCAGTCTGTCTGTTGGTGTGTAAGCGGCTGCATGGATTGGTGAGTAGCAACATGTGTGTCTATATGGGTTATTGATTGGTTGTCTGAGTATCTGTATGAGTGCCTGAGTGTCTGTGTGGGCGGGTGGGGGGTGTGACTCTGTGCATTGATGTGTGAGTAGGTAATTCACTGGCTGTAGGGCTTCAATAGTGCATCTGTGAGGGTTGTATGGGTGGGTGAGTGTTTGTTTGGGTGTGTTGTTGAGTGAATGGACATCTCAGTGGTACATGTGTGAGTAACTACATATGTAAAAGGCAGTATAAGTGAGTGTTGGACTATATAAATGACTATATGTGGGAGTGAGTGATTGTGAGAGTGGCTGTATGGATGAGTGTGCGCTTGGGTCAGTGATTGTATAAGAGAGTAAGTATGTGTTAGTATCTGTATGAATAAGTGAGGTGGTGTTGTTGTGTTCGATTTTAGATTCCGAATGAATATCCCGATTCATGCCCTCATATAGATATAATTCACATTGCCCTTATATAGGCATAGAAATCCAGTCCTTATTTCGGCATAGCCCATGCTACCCAAATACAGGCATGGCTACTTCCATCCGTTCATCTACGTCACAAATATTTCTTGGAACACCAGACTCTTAAGCCGTTAAGGACTTCCCCTTGCCTGGATATTGATTTCTCCAAGAACTCCTTATTATGCATGAACAACTATTCCTTAGGGGTTCATTCATGATGTTCATATGCCGACTTTTACGTCAATACTGGCATTCCTAAGCACCTTCAAGGTATAAATGTACCTTTACTTGCTATGGCAAAGCACAGTGTGGTTTGGTGCAGTTCGACTACCTACTTGCACGACGCAGCTCGCTACAGCAAGTGCCGAAGGAAGCCAACTCTCCAGCTGATGCACTGACTAGAAGCTGACATCCTCCTGCCGAGAATCCAGCTCCAGTGTTTCTGACTCCCCTTGCGGGGTGTTGGGAAATCGGGTCCCGTGAAAGAGATACCAACCTCTCTCATTCTAATGTATGGAGCTGATTAGAACCTAGAGAAACCTTTGGCAATTCTTGGCAGAACTAAAACTTATACTAAACCGCACCTACTTCTTCCCTGGTACTAGACCTAGGTTAGGTACATTGGGGTAGGCGTATTTTAGAAGCACCAGTTGAGTATTTTTAGCCTGTGTTATTTATGTATGTATTTTTATATATGTCATAGCAACAGACAATGCTATTAAAGTATTATTTTATTTTACTGTTTGCGCTGTATGCATTATACTTTGTATTCAGTCTAACGATTGTAGCAGTTCATATCTCTTGCATGAGAAATAAGACTGTTCAATAAACCCTTTTATTGAAACGCTGGTCTCTCTATTTATATGCAACTCTGAAGAAACGAAGCATGCACGATTGGCTGAGTGAAATAGTTATCTATTGTTTCCACGACTCTGAAGATATTGTTCCGGTCCTAGGGGAAACAAAGTTGTCATGTTTATGCGGTTGTCAGAGACTAATCCCTTCTTGTTTATTTGAGAAAGTTTCTAGTGACCTCTGAGTTAGCTGGCACACACACAATTAAGTTTAATATACTTGATAGAGACATACTGACCTCAGTCCTATGTCAAATCTATAGTGTATATTATTCCAATGCGAAGAGCCTATTGGGAATATAGGAACTACACTACAGTGTGTGTATAACTGCATAGGTGAGTAAATGGGAGTGTGATTGATTTTTTGCAAGTCTGACTAGGTGTGTGAGTAACTATGGGTGAGTGGTGGTGTGTGAGTATCTGTACAGGTCTATGAGTGCATATTCTAGTGGCTATATTGATGAGTGATTGCGTGTATGAGTGGCTGTATAGGTGAGTGGATGTGTGTGTAGACCTATGAATCAGTGAGTGGGTATGCACTAACTGGTATTGCTGTGCCTGTGGTTTTGAGAATGGTAGTCTGTATTTTAGATGGGGGTGTATCAGAGGTTATATTAGGGTGTGAGGAGGTGCATCAGATGACCGCGTGGATGATGGCATCAGTGATGTCATATGAGATGTCAACAGTGATGTCATGAGTGATGTCACTGACCATGTCATGAGTGATGTAATATGTGACATCAGCAGCTGTGCATTATGGGGGAGCGAGTTATAGTTAGCACAACTAACTATAACAGCTGAATTTCTCTGGTTTTGTACGAGTGAAATGTCGAACTAACAATAACGTCCCTAAAACCTGTGTTTTTTTCAGTGAATTTCAAAGGTTTTTTAAATGATAATTCCTAACTATAACGCCCCTGAAACCTACGGTGTTAATATACACACACTATCCCTAAATAAAGTTTGAGTGATTATAGTTCCATTAAATTCACAGATCATTTGAGATGTCAATGTCATGAATGATGTAATGTCTGAGGTCATTAGCAGTACATTGAGGGGGCGTAGCTCAGGTAACTATAACTGCTAAATTTCACTGGTTGTGTGTGAGTGAAATCTGAGTCTAACTATAACGTCCCTGTAATGTTTGCTTTTTTCAGCACATTGCTATGGTTTTTTTAACGTTACGTAAGATGCATATCACAATGGATGGTAGGGGGTTGGAAGCAGGGCCTGGCCTGTCATTGTGCTGCCCCCACAAAAGCTTGCTGCTCCTGCCTCCCCTCCTCCTAGCCATCCATTCCCCAAGTCCATGTCCCTGCTCCCTTATTACAGGCCTATGTGGCTGTTTTTCTGCCACTGGCCATCCCGCCTTCTCTGAACAGTTAGCTTGCTGCCCCATCCACCTCCTCCCTATCCTCTGTTGTCTGAATCCATGCACTAGCCTCCTCCCTCCTGACATGCATGGTCTGATGTGCTGCCACTGCCCTCCATTTAGCATGATGTCCCAGTCCACTCCTCCTGCCCTCCATTGCCCAATTATATGCCCCATCATTGACCTCCTGCTTAGACTCTGTGCTTAGCTTGCTGCCCCTACTATCCTTCCCCCTGCCCTCTAATGTCTGTGTGCATGCCCCTGCTCCATCCTTTTTGCCCACCATGTTCCATGGACCTGCCCCTCCTTTCTACTCTGAGTGTTCTGTTAAGCTGCCACTCCCCTCCCACCTGCCTAGCATTGTCAGATGACTGTAACCTGTTCCTGCCAATTCCACCCTACCTGTCCACATTCCATGCCCCTATCCCCTTCCTCCTGTCCTCCATGGTCCATTTTACTGCCACATCCTTCTGCCCTCCCTGATCTGTTGTGCTGCAACTGCTCCTCCTGCCTGCCCCGCGTGGTCTGTTGTGAGGCCCCTTCTCCTGAACTCTCGTGTCTGTGCCCAGTTTCTACCCTCCCTTCTATCCTCCATGGTCCTTTGTGATTGCCACTGCCCTCTACTTCTTGGCCATCATGGCCATTGTGCTGCCACGAATCCTCCCGCTTGCCATGCATGGTCTTCTGTGCTGCCCCTCCCACCTTCCCTGAGTGATCAGCTAGCTGCCCCATACCCCCTCCCCCCTTCCCTCCATGGTCTGTGTGTATGCCATTATAGTCTCACTGATGCTCTCCATGGTGTGTCTTGCTTCCAGTACCCATCATGCCTGCCCTCCATGGTCAGCGTGCGACTCCTGCCCTGCCCCCTTGCCCATGCCCTCTGTTTTCCATGTGCAGACCCCTATTCCCTCCCTCCTCGCTTGCCTGTACCATTGTAATGACCCTGATCCCTCCCTCCTGCCCCTTATGGCCCATTACGCTGCAGCTTTCTCTCCTGTATGTCCATCATGGTCAGCTAGCTGCCATTGCCTGTTTCCCCTCTGTTTTCTGTTGTCCATACGCATGGCCCTGTCTCCTCCCTATTGCTTTCTATGGATTGTTGTGCTGCACTCCCATTCCGCAAGCCCAGTGTGGTTTATTGTACTGCTGCAAACCCACCAATGTACCACACTTGCTAACATTTTGAACGTGGTAAGAGGGAGATTTTGAAAAAAAACTGGGGTATTGATTTTCCCCATTGGCTTACATTGAAAAAGAGGAGATGGTAGACAGGAGACAGATCAATTAAAAGCCCATTTGGGCTTAAAAACATTGGGCGTTTCCTGGCTGAATTGGGTATGTTGGCATGTATGGTTGTAGTACCACTGCCTCTTCCTTCTGCCCACAATGATCTATTATATTGCCACAGCCTCTCTTGCCTGTCCTGTATTGTTAGCTTGTTGCCCCTGCCCCCCTTTCCACTGCCCTCCATAGTCTGTTGTGCTGCCACTCCCCTTCCTCCCTGCCCAGTGTGGTCAAATTGTTGCCACTGCACCCTCTTACCTGCCTTCAATTTTCTGAGTCTGTGCCCCTGGCCTCTGCCTCTCAACAGTATCCTAATGAACAACTAGATTGCTAACATTCTGTATTTATTACAAAAGTGTGGCACACCTGACGTCATCTTGATGTAATCAAAACTGCAAAACCTAGAGCATTTCCTTTAGAAATTACATAAATGAGAGGGTCTTATTTGCACCGATATTATCGTTAGTACTCTAAAAAACTAAAATAAGGACATATTTTCTGAGTTTTCAAATCACTTTTAAATTATTTGTTATCTTTTTGTTTTTTTATCCAGTTGACCACTTGATTAAATGTTGCACTTAGGGGAGAGGATATGGTGAGACTTTCAGAGTGGCAGACTTTGCAACTGGGGACCTAGGTTGGAGTTTCTGCTTCAGCACGACATTCTGTGATTCTGGTCAAAGCACTTAATCTCCCCATGTCTACAACCAAATTTAATTTGTCCTTGTGTGATGTAACCAATGCTCATGTAAAGCACTCCAATACCTGACCAGTTAGCACTATATAAAATTGCAAAAACACAAAATATAAAAAGTGTTTTGTACACTACTGTCCTTGGGCTACACGTGGGCTACATCTGGGGGATATTTGTGCTACATTTGGCCTCTTTTGTCTATGGTGGCCATATTGGGAGATTTATTTGTTATGAAGTTTCCTAATTTCCTTATTTACTGCAGTCTCCTCAGTAGGAAATGCTTTCAGTTTTTTCCTTGGTTCCATCAAGAAGGCATTCAGATTGTCACCCATTTTGATTAGATCACTGTAGTAAAGCTACTGCTCACCAGGGAAGTCTGCTGCTGGTATTGAAAGTGCATGTTTAAGTCTGCATGTCAGAATTTTGTTATGAAATAGAAGAGGATTTGAGAAGTCACTCAAAATTTCTTTAGCACTAATCATAATTTCAATGTCAAAATGAACCCTCTCATTGTGTTCATTTTTAATATTTTAAGTTTTACCAGTTTATTCCAATCAAGATGGCTTCAGCTGTACCATACTTTTGTCATAAGTAAGACTGTTAGCGCTCTAGTTGTTCTTTAGAACACTCTGGGACATTCCGTCATTGGGCTATATGTGAGCTACATCTGCATGATATTTGTGCTGCATTTGGGCGTTTTTGTCTCTGGTGGCCATCTTGGGTGACTTATTTGTTATGAGGTTTCCTAATTTCCTCATTTACTGCAGTCTCCTCAGTAGGAAATACTTTCAGTTTTTTACTTTGATTGCATCAAGAAGGTATACAGATATGTCACACATTTACCATAATTTCAGAATGTTAGCACTCTATTTGCTCATTAGATCACTGTAGTAAAGCTACTACTCAGCAGGGAAGTCTGCTGCTGGTATTCAAAGTGCACGTTTCAGTCTGCATGTCAGAATGTTTTAATGAAACGGAAGAGGATTTGAGAAGTCAAAATTTGCCCTAAATTTTCTTTCGGCAGCACTAATCATAATGTCTATGGCAAAATGAACCCCCTAATTTTATCCTTTGCAAACTACATGTTTGAAGTGTTACCACTTTATTCCAAACAAGATGGCTTCAGGTGTGCCATACTTTTGTCATAAGTAAGACTTTTAGGGCCCGATGTAGGTAAACGCGATTTTCCGAATTCAAAATACCGAGGCGGGCCGAATCGGTATTCTGAAATCGGAAAACGAGATGTAGGGGAAAAAAAGCGAATGAATACCGAATCGGTCGGCATCGGTAATGAGAATCGGTACGTTCCGATTCGGCACGGTCCGAATCGGAAATTACCGAATCGGTTACCACCGAATCGGATAGTCCCGAATCGGCGAATACCGATTCGGTAAAAGCCGAATCGGTAAAATCCGATTCGGCAATCATAGATTCGAAGCCATGAAAACACACCCATGGCGAAAAAGCCCATAGGAATGCATTGAAGGAACCGAATCGGCTTTTACCGAATCGGATAATACCGAATCGGATAATACCGATTCGGATTTTACCGATTCGGCTATTACCGAATCGGGAAAATCCGAATCGGCAAAAGCCGATTCAGCCAATGAGGTGGCTCCCCCTCCCCCACCCAAACAGGGAGTGGCAACCCTGGCAGGTGCAGCTAATTAAGAAGTTTCTGGAGAGCCATCCTGAGCTCAACACGCACAGTTAGCAGCAGTGGGAGTAGGAGGTTGCCAACTGAACTGGAGAACATGGCAGAGCAGTCAGGAAGCCAGAAGTCCTCCCAGAAGAGGAAGCCGAAGTTCACCACCACCGAACTTCAGGTGCTGGTCGAGGAGGTGGTGAGGGTGCACCGCCAGCTGTTTGGCAAGCTGTCCCTCAACGTGCCAGACAGCACAAAGAGGAGGATCTGGGCCGACATCGCCCAGAAGGTGAATGCTGCGGGTGTCACCCCCAGGTCCATAGAAGAACTGAAAAAGAGATTCTATGACATCCGCAGCCTCACGAAGAGGAAGCTGGCTGACATACAGAGGCAGGCCGGACTCACTGGAGGAGGCAACAACCCGGCGCCACCCCTCACCGAGCTGGAGGAGCTGGTCTCCAGCACCATTGAGAGGGAGAGTGTCAGTGGAATCGGGACCCTGGACAGCTCTGCGAGAGCTACAGCTACAGGTAAGAAGCATGCGCATCATGACACACCCTACCAGACACCTCCCCATTAGACACAATGCATAGGCAAACCCCAGCACAGTACTGTCACCAACATACAAGAGACAAGCATCATGGTACATGTAGTCAGCAGAAGTTAGCTAAATATGGCAGTGCAGAATCACAAGACAGGAAACAGTGTGACACAGTGTAAGGAGATGCAAGGACATGTGGAATGCTACAATTGTACTGACTGTAATACATCGGCACTCAGTTTACAAATGCTTCTTTGTACCTAGGGGCCCCATCAGGCGGAACAACAGTGACAGCAGAGGGAGCAGCACCGTCCAACACTGCAGTCGCAGGGCCGAGCACCAGCCAGGCTGGCCAGGAGGAGGAGGAGGAAGGAGACACCACAGGGCTAGGTATGGAGGGAGTCCTGGTCATTGACTACGATGCACTGCACTCCCCAGTAATGGCCAGCACACCCCCCTTGCAGTTCTCCCCAGAGAACTCCCCTACAAGGGACACCATCCCGCCTACACCAGCTCCTGCCACAACCGTGGCCTTGCCACCTGTTCAACCTGTCCTGGGAGCAGGGGCTCAGGGACCGGCCAGCTTCACACCCCCACCAGTGGCACCCCAGCCCACTCAGCAGGCCGGAAGCAGCAGTGCCCGGCGCCGTACCATCACCACCACTGCTGCACCAGCACGGGAGGGCAGTGTATTCCTGGGCCTGGAGGGACAGATGGTTAAAATTCAGAGGCAACAAGCAAGATCCACCATGGCCTGCCAACACCAGCTCCTGCAGCACAACATGCAGATGGGAGAGTTGGTCAAGGGATTCCAGGCCGTCGTGGAATCCAACAAGGAGGTGGCAGCAGGGTTAGGCAGGCTAACCACTGCCATCACCCACTCATCAAGCAGACAGGAGGAGCATGAGCTGGTGCGCAGGCGGGATGCCCGGGTTTTGAACCGCGCCATGGGCCGCCTTGCAGCGGCGACGGCACAACTGTGCCATCGCAGCGCCAACCAGGAATCTGTCCTTAGTCAGCATACGGCTGAGCTTACTAGGGGGATGGCCCGGATCACCACTGCCATGGAGGCCATGATAATTTCAAACACCGCCTCCAATCCGGCCCTGGACCTGGGTGATGCTGGGGACAGCAGCAGCCGCAGCAGCCCGGCCAGCGCTGCGTCTGAGCCACGGAGGAGCACCAGGCGCTCCGCTGATGCTGCTGGGCATTCAGAGGGGGCTGAGGGACACCCCAGTGGGTCTGGCAAGCGGGCAAAGAAATAGCCTGGCAAGGGCGGGTGAGGCAACCAGTACCTTGGACTTTATTTCATTTACCATACTCCATTTTTTGTTGCACATCAGTGCTGTAACTGTGCTGCAACACTATTAAAATTTGTTTTTTCCAAGCAACATTTAGCTGTCTTTGCATCTGTACTCAGTCAGAAATAGTTCTCAGTGATCTCCTCACGTCTGTATCTGCCATCACTTGGCGTACACACCCCAGCTGGCTGTGTCAGTGGCACAGCTTCGTCGTCGTCATGGTCCTCGTAGTCAGACAACTCCACCTCAGTGCCCTTCTTCACCGCAAGGTTGTGTAACATAGCACATACAGCTATGATCTTGCAGCAGGTGATGGGGGTATACTGCCTTGCACCTCCACTCTTGTGCAAGCATCTGAATCTACTTTTCCAGATGCCAAAGGTCCGTTCGACAACATTCCTTGTGCGTATGTGGGCCCGGTTATACCTCCTTTGGCTGTGTGTGGAGGGGTTGAGGTAGGGGGTGAGTATGAATGAGCGGAGGGCATATGCACTGTCGCCTGGAAGAGAAAGGGGTCACATTAGACACATGCATACATGTATTCCACCTACCTACTATGTGTTATGGGGGTCTGATGATGTGTCTCACCTAGGAGGTATCCTTCTCCAAATTCGCCAGCCATCAGCCGTGCATATATGCCGCTCTGTTGGAAAATATAGGAGTCATGGGTACTCCCTGGAAATTTTGCTACCAGGTCTGTGATGGTGCACTTTGCATTGCAGATCACCTGCACGTTGATGGTGTGTGTAGACTTGCGATTGCGGTATATGTATTCGGTGTCTGCTGGTGGGCAAATCGGAATGTGCATGCCATCTATGCAACCGATGATTTGGGGAAATTGTGCCATCTGGTAGAAGTCAGCTTTGGTTTGTAGCAGTTCTGCGTGGGTTGCAGGGAAAGAGATGTATTGGTCCATCCTGTGTATCATGGCGTCAAGGAATGTGTGGAAGAACCTTGACAGGCTGCTCTGGCTCACCCCTCCTGCTGCTGCTACACCACTTTGATAGCTGCCAGACGCTAGCAGGTGTAGGCTGCATAGCACCTGGATGTGCGCAGGGATGGCGTGTGCCCTTGGGGTGTGGTGGTCCAAGAATGGCTTGAGATCCCTGATGAGCTCAAGTATGGTGTCAGAGTCCAGCCTGTATCTCTGTAGTATCTCTGCCTCTGTGAGCATGAACAGGGTTATCCTCTGTCTGTAGACCTGTTCATTTCTTAGCCATTCCCTCTGTCCTTCCTGCTGTAGCCGTAGCCGCCTCGCAATGACATAGAAAGCTGCCATCCTGCAAGTTGCAATGCATTTTGGGACTGTTTATATGGGTTGGAGTTGGTTACCACCTGATTGCAATCCATGGTAAATACCGAGTGAATTCTATCGATTTTGAGCCGATTTCGGTGTTTCGGTGCCTCCCTACATCTCCCCAACTGTCGGAATCGGGGAATTTACCGATCAGCGATTCCTACGATTCGGCATGTTTTCCGATTCGGCTCATGTCCGAATCGGTCTTTCTACCGAATCGGTACATGGACCGAATCGGTGATTTTCCGATTCGGTGTCACTAACGAATCGGTACATGGACCGAATCGGTGATTTTCCGATTCGGTGTCACTAACGAATCGGTACATGGACCGAATCGGTGAATTTCCGATTCGGTGTCAATAACGAATCGGTACATGGTCCAAATCGGTGATTTTCCGATTCGGTGTCACTAACGATTCGGTCAATGGACCGAATCGGTCTTTGCATCCGATTCGGTGTTTTTCCGATTCGTTACATATCCGATTTTCGGTATGTACGTATCGGATTCTTTCCCATTCGGTACTCATTCCGAATCGGTTTTCACTCCGATTCTTTATGTTTTTCGTTCCCTACATCTCGATGGCTGTTTACCGATCGGTAATGGCAAAAAATCGGTATTTTCGGCCGTTACCGATCGGTAACGCCCTACCTACATCGGGCCCTTAGCGCTTAGTTGTTCTTTAGAACACTCTGGGAAGCTGCAGTAGAACACAAAGGAATCAACTGACAGCCTCTGTCCTTGTTGAATGTACATGTTTTACTGAGAATGTCAGACTTCATTCTCACTTGACTGAGAAAGATAATGTGAATTTACAGAAAATATGCTCTCATTTCAGCTTCTAGATCACCTTCCAAACCTCTGTGGAAAAAGTATTAGAAAATAGTTTTCTCGGAGCAAGAGCATAGCGGTACAGTGATCTCTCCTGTGGACATTACGACTATGGCGTAAATGAGAAAGGAAATCGACTCGGGAGCGACATGTAGCTGAGAAGCTGAATTTGTGATGGTGGATAGCTGGATTCATGATACTGATTTAAACTTGTCTATTAAAAGAAGGGAAAGAAATTAATGTGGCGTCCTCACGGAGTACGGATCTGGTGGATTCTGAGAGCGGGGCACACGTGTAGACTCGGTGCGGCGGAGCAATCAGGGGTTGATTCCCAAGGCCTGCGGACGTCTCTTCCTATTGTGGTCCGATTGCCGGCACCTTTGCTAATCGGAGGGTTCCGGCGAGAAAACTTTGCGACAAACTCAACTGCATCTCAAAAGATGGCCCTGAAAAATCCATCGAGGTCTAATCGTAAGAATCTGGTGAGTGGGGAGGCGAGTAATGCCGCTCAGGGCAGCAGCGATATGATTATAGAGAAGGCAGCCATAAACGTGGGTAAATCAATCATTCGAGCACCCTTATTACAAGTGCAATCATTGAAAATATCTGAGACTGAGGCTGGGGCTGTGACTGTGAGTGATAAAAAACAACAAGGAAACCATTGCGACAAAATAGCAGTAACTGAGAACCTCAAGGAGGCGAATAAAAGTGCAGAAAAAGGCTTGGGGTTCAAGAAAGGAAGAGCAAAGGCTAAGAATTAAATAAAGAAGACGCTCGGGGGACAAAGCAATGTAATCACTAAAGGAAAATCAATGATTGATAATAGCCCGCTACGGAGATGGATGCAGGCAAAAGGAGGTGTCTAGACAATGACATTATGGCTCTCAGGCACTGGCCCTCCTGAGGGGGACACTGTGAAAGATCTACCATCGGACACATTGGAATCTGAAATAGTCAAGCCGGTGGAACAGTCTGTATCATTAGCTGCTTCCCCTGTTCTCTATTTGTTAATACAGTAGAAGATCTGGATCAGATAGGTCTGACCCCTCGGACTTTACAGGATAATGGGTTGAGCAAGGAAGATGTCTCGCTTGGTTTAATATGGCAAATGCTTAATGAGCAAAGGCAGGAGGCACAACAACATTATGTGCGGATGCTGGAAGATAATGGGAGAGTACAACATTCATGATCTGAAATGGCAAGCAAACTAAGAGGACTGACGCTTGAGATGTCAGAAATGGATCAAACAGTCTTGGGAGTTGAGGAATTATCTGCAGGCACAGAGGATACTGTGAAAAGACATGAGAACCAGATTACGAATACGCAGGCAAAGATAGAAGATCTGGAAAACATACAGAGGCGACAAAATCTTAGACTATTTGGTATTCCAGAGTGGTCAGAGGGTGGGTACCCAAGAGCGTACATTGTCCAACTATTACAAAAGGCATTTCGAGACTTATCAGATTGGGACTGGGATTCACAGATTCAAAGAGCACATAGACTACCATTGGTGCAGAGAAATAAGGGAAGCCAATATCCTCTGCCTTTCCTGATCAATTTGGGGAATTTTCTACTGAGGCAGGCGGTTTCAATTAAAGCTCGCCCTAATACCCCAGTCACTACAGAATCTGTAACTTTTTTTGTTAGATCCGATCTGAGTAAAGATACCATGGACAGATGGAAACTGAGACAATATATAGACCCAATTAAAGCTCTCGGAGGACAAGCGTTCTTGCAGGAGCCAGCTAGGCTGAAAGTATTCAAGAAGGGTCATACTTATTTGTTTACAGATGAGAAAGAAGCTGAGAAGATGCTGATTAAATGGGAAAGAGAAACAACTGGAGAACTAACAAAATAAATGACTCACATTAATTGATAAGGATTGACCGTAAATAATATATAGCTGGGGATCTATAGTTGCTGGAGGGAAGACGATTAAGTCTTCCCTCTTTTTTTGTGTTCCTTCTTTTTCCTTCCTTCTTTCTTTCTTTTTTTTTTGTCTCATTCTTCTACTCTTATTTGAAAGGCTACTCATCGTTCTAATGGGTTATTTAAGAATAGGGTATATGAGACTTTTAGTCTACACGGGGGATGATCATTATGGCTATGGGTGGGTGGGGGGTGGGAGAAGGGTGTTTTTTTGGAAGGGTTTGGGGGGGGTAAAGTGCTTAAAAATAACATGAGGGAATTGTATTTTGAGAATAATAGGGGAAAAAATTATTTTGCAACGCGTAAGATGAAAAGGAGAGGAACTAGATTATTAAAATGAATAGTATGAGATGTCTGGCCTGGGATGTTGCTGGACTGAACAGCAGAAATAAACGAAGGCTGGTTTTTGAGGAATTGAGAATGTATAATCCACATCTTGCTTTGCTCTCAGGAACTCATATTTCTTATAAAGATAGGAACCTGCTAGGTCCGTTAGGCTATGATGTAGTGGTAAATTCAGAACTAAGTACTTTGATTCGAGGGGTTGTAATCTTGAAACACAAGCAATTTAGGCGGTGATCATTAGGACTTCGTCAGATAAAAATGGCAGGTGGGCTATAGCACAGATAAAAAATGAAAGCATTAAAAATATATTTTGTGTCTTATATGGGTATATTAGGGATGATCCTACTATCATCAACAGGGTTAATATAGAATTGGTGGATTGGGAGGGAGAGCGGGTAATAATGGGCGATTTTAATTGTATTATGAGTTACGATATTGACACCACTTGAAGAGGCGCATTTCAGAGGATGTGCAAAACACGAGCTGCAGTTAGAGAGCTAGGAAGAATACATGGTATAAGAGATGCATGGCGGGTACTATATCCAGATATTACTGGATATACATTTTACTCAGCTGCGCATAAACTCTGCTCATGCATGGACATGGCCTGGGTATCAGAAAGAATTTTGGAGTCAAGCGACATGGAAATATGCCAAAGGATCACATCTGATCACAACCCAATCCTCTGAACGTTCAAATTGAAGACAAATAAGCAGACCCCGATTGTTTTCATTTCCTAGAAGCTTAATTTTAGATCTGAATTTTTTGGCCAAACTTAAAATACATTTGAAAGAATTTTTGGAAATTAATATAGGTACAGCTACCCATATCGTGGTTTGGGACGCTTGCAAAGCAAGTATCAGGGAGTTTAAACAACAATTTATATTAAGACAGAATTTGGAGAGGAAAAGAGAGACAGATAGTACTATTGCTAATATACTTCGAGCAGAAAAACAGCTTGCTGATGTACTTTTGCAGTGCTCGCCAGAAGTAGAAGCTTTGGGGTATACTCTCGTTGATTTGAAATCTACTTTAAAAAATACACTGAGGGAGAAAAGCATCACTAAATTGAAGAAATATCATTTAACTTAATATGAGGGTGGTGAGAAAATCGGAAAATATTAGCACATAAAGTAGCAGACGAAGAGGCCAAAACTTTAATAAAGGTTGTTAAAGGTCCAAATAATGATTTACAAAAATTCTGAGCAGATACTTGATCAATTTGCTAAGAAGTATAGGGATCTGTGTACTCCAGAGAATCGACCATTAAATGATGATATTAATACGTATTTACAGACCACCCGTCTGAATCATATTGAGACTGAACAATCAGACAAATTAATTAGTGACATTTCATTGGCGGAAATTAAAGAGCCACCCCTGACCCTGTCTCCAGATAGGTCGCCCCACTCGCCCACCGCTCAGCCCCCTGTGGACTCCTGCGCTGCTCCAGGTGACTGTTATTGTCTGGTGGTCTTTGCTCGTTTTTCTCTTTTCTCCTGCCTGCTCGTTTATTTTCGTTTCTGTTGCCCCCAGCTCTGTGCCCTGCGCTCTCTGTCCTTGTGCCCCTGACTCTGTGGCCGATTGTTTTTTTTTACCCTTGTAATCCCTCCTCCCCCCTGCGTCCCCTTTGCCTTCTGTGCCACTTTCCCGCCGCTGCGTCCCCTGCGGCCACGCCCCCTGGTCACCCATTTGCCACCCCACTTCCCAGCTGCTCCTCCCTCCCTCTGCCCCTCATATGGAGGCCGCGCAGCGGGCGTGCCGCTGCGCCCGTCCGCGCCTGGACCACGCCCAGCACCAGAACCCCTGGCCCCCGCCAGAGCCGAGACACCCGACTGAGATACGACCCCACTGCCCTCCACGCACTCAACACTGGCCGACCACCCGCCTGCTACAGAGCCACCCCGAAGCGCACCCACGGACCATTCACCTGCCAAGCCTGCAAATTCACCTGCCTCCGGACCTGCACCCCACCCTCCGGACCAGGCAACAACAACCACCTCAAGTGCATCCTACTCAACACCCGCTCCATCCACAAGCACGCAGTAGAACTCTGGGACCTCCTCGATACAACAGCGCCAGACGTCCCCTTCCTCATGGAAACCTGGATGAACGCCTCCTCAGCCCCTGACATTGCCATTGCCATCCCAGACTGCTACAAGATCACCTGGAAGAACCGCATCAACCAAACCGGTGGAGGAATCGTCTCATCTACAGATACACCATCAGCATCACCACCAACTCCGAAGACACCCTCACCGTCGCCGAACACCTACACTTCCAGATTCACACCGACCCAAAAACCACCCTCAGAGGAACCCTCATCTACAGACCCCCGGACCCACGCACACAATTCAGCGAAACCATTGCCGACTTCATCAGCCCGCATGCCCTCGCCTCCTCAGACTACATCCTCCTAGGGGACCTGAACTTCCACCTGGAGAACAACAACGACAACAACAACAACACCACCACCCTGCTCGACAACCTTGCCAACCTCAGACTCAAAAGACTGGTGAACACCCACACCCACCTCGCCGGCCACACGCTCGACCCCACTCCACCGGACTACACTGGACCGACCACAGCTGCATTCACTTTACCTTCAAGAAGACCACATCCCACCTCTGCCCGCAACAGATCCCCCGCAGATGCTGGAGCAAAGTCACCGCCGACCAGCTAACCGCATCATTGAACCAGAACCCACCAACCAACACTACCGACACCCACGACACAGCCTGCAACCTCACACAGTGGATCACCAACTGCGCCGATGCCCTTGCGCCACCCCCCAGGAAAGCCCGGCAGCAGGAAAGCCACATGGTTCACCAACGACTTCAAGGACTCGAAGAAATCCTGCCGAACCCTTGAGAAAGCCTGGCTCCACGAACAAACGACAGAAAACCTGACAGCCCTCAAGAACGCCACTCGCAAACACCACCAGCTGATCCGCACCGCCAAAAGGACATCGTTCAAAGAGCAGCTGGACAACAATACACACACCAGCAAGGAACTCTTCAGCATCGTAAAAGAGCTCTACAACCCCAGCGCCAGCAACAATGATATCACACCATCGCAAGACTTCTGCAACTCCCTCGCCACGTTCTTCTACCACAAAGATCGCCGATATACACGACAGCTTTGGCGCCCAGACCCTACCTCCAACCACTGAACCAATGCCCCCCACCACCACCCTCAGCGCTTGGACTACCATCAGCACTGAAGACACCAACACCATCCACTCCGGCTCCCCCTCCAACCCATGCACTCACCACATCTTCAACAAAGCCGACACCATCATTGCACCCCAACTCCGGAACGTCAAACATCTCCTTCACGTCCGCCACCTTCCCAGAGAGCTGGAAACACGCAGAGATCAACGCCCTGCTGAAGAAACCCACAAGACCTCAAGAACTTCCGCCCCATCTCTCTTCTCCCCTTTCCCGCAAAAGTCATCGAGAAGACCGTCAACAAACAACTGACCATCAACAAACAACTGACCGCTTTCCTCGAGGCAAATGGCTCCCTCGACCCATCCCAGTCCGGATTTTGAGCCAGCCACAGCACCGAGACAGCCCTCATTGCAGCCACCGACGACATCAGGACCCTCCTTGACAACGGGGAAACTGCCGCTCTCATCCTCCTGGACCTCTCGGCCTCCTTGGATACCGTCAGCCATCGCACCCTAATCACCCGCCTCCACAACATTGGGATCCAAGGAAAAGCCCTAGACTGGATCACCTTGTTCCTCTCCGACAGAACCCAACAAGTCCACCTCCCTCCTTTCCGCTCCCCGGCCACCAAGATCATCTGTGGCGTACCCCAGGGCTCCTCGCTCAGCCCTACCCTCTTCAATATCTACATGAGCAGATACTCTTCCCTCACAAAAGACCCTGCCGCCGCCAAAGTCAGCCTCCAGGACGGAATGAAAGACGTCGCAGAATGGATGAAGCTCAGCCGTCTGAAAGTGAACTCAGACAAGACGGAGGTCCTCATCCTCGGACCATCTCCATCCACCTGGGACGACTCCTGGTGGCCCACAGCGCTGGGCACCACACCAACACCCACGGAACACGCACGCAACATGGGATTCATCCTGGACTCCTCTCTCACGATGACCAAGCAGTTCAACGCCATCTCATCCTCATGCTTCAACCCCTGCGCATGCTCCAAAAGATCTTCTGGTGGATCCCCACCGGAATTAGAAAGACGGTCAACCAGGCCCTCGTCACCAGCCGACTGGACAACGGGAACGCCCTATATGTAGGAACCACAGCCAAACTACAGAAATGACTCCAGCGCATACAGAACGCAGCCGCACGACTCATCCTCGACGTCCCCCGCAACAGCCACATTTCTACCCACCTGAGAGACCTGCACTGGCTCCCCGTCAACAAGAGGATTACGTTCAGCCTCCTCACCCACGCACACAAAGCTATCCACGACATGGGCCCCGAGTACCTCAGCAACCGCCTCACGTTCTACACGCCAACCCGCCAGCTCCACTCCGCTAGCCTCGCCCTCGCCACCGTCCCACGGATTCGCAGAACCACCACCGGAGGAAGATCATTCTCCTACCTGGCGGCCAAGACGTGGAACTCCCTCCCCGCCCACCTACGACTAACCCAGGACCATCTCACCTTCAGGAAATACCTCAAGACCTGGCTATTCGAGCAGTAGCAGCGCCCTCCCCCTCCCTTCAGCGCCTTGAGACCCTCACGGGTGAGTAGCGCGCTTTATAAATGTATTGATTGATTGATCGAAAGTAGCAGTATCAGCGTTATCAGCCAGGAAGACCGCTGGAATGGATTCAATTCCTCTGAAGTTATATAAAGAATGTAAGAGTTAGGCCCTTTATTTAGCAAGGTAATTTCAGGTATTGGAATTGGGGGAAAAGCTCCTAGCTCATGGAACGTTACGAAAATTGTATTAAACAAAAAAAAAGAATAAACCAGTGGATGAATGTGGGTCATATAGACCCATATCGCTTATTAATACTGATGCAAAGATGTTTGCTAAGATACTTGCAACTCGCCTGGCATTGATAATACCTGATTTGGTGTCTACTCAACAGCATGGGTTTACCTTAGGGAGGTATACTACGACCCATGTAAATACTGCTGTAGTAGCATTTGATGTGGCCAGAGTAAGATCAACCCCACTCGGTATGCTACTGCTAGATGCCAAAAAAGCATTTGACCGAGTGGGGTGGGACTATCTTTGGGCTACACTACAAATATTTGGGATTAAAGGACAGTTTTTACAATGGGTCCAAGCGATCTATGACCATCCCAGAGCAAAAATCAACTATGCAGGGCTACAATCTACAACGTTTCCTATATTACGGGGCACTTGTCAAGGATGCCCTTTGTCCCCTTTACTATTTGCTTTGTCAATGGAACCGTTTTTAGTTTCTTTACAGATGTATAATCCCTTTTTTTTCAGGTCTGAACCTACTGAAAATAACAGTTTATTCAGATTACATTGCTGTCTATCCAACATATGCAGGAGAAGCTATGAAAGGGATAATATTAGAGGCAAGAAGATTTGGGGCAGTCTCTGGTTATAGATTGAAAACGAATAAAACCCAAGTAGTGGTGAACTATAAACCATTAATGATGATACAAGGAATTTGTAAAACAGCTACCTACTTGGGGGTAAAAATGTCTGCTAATTTAGAAGAGGTAGTTACATTAAATTATGAAACATTACTGAAAGAGACAGTGATTACACAAAAAAAATGGCATAAGTTTCCTCTGAGCATAAGTGGTCGGATAAATTCAATTAAAATGAAAATTCTTCCTAAATTTCTTTATCTATTTCGGTCCATTCCGTTACGTATTAATAACTCAATCTTTAAACGTTTAGATGGCATATTCAGCAGTTTTATTTGGGGTACAAAAAAATGCGTTGTGCCGTGGAATTATTAAAACTCCCATTCAGTCAAGGAGGTCTTGATTTCCCAGATTTTAAATTATATTTTTGGTCAACATTTCTTGGACGGATCCGTTGCTTAGTAAGTTTAGGCAACAATCTTTTTTACTACGTATTTTTGTTAGGAGAAGAAACTAAGATGTTTCTATATAGAATTAATGACCCCAATTACTACAAACGTGTAAAATTCAAAACCGCACGCGATATTGTATTTATTTGGCGAGCTATTCTAAATAAATATAACATGTCTATTTATCATCCTAAATTTCCTCTATGGGATAATCCAGTACATCCGGGAATATTTCATGAGGGGGGTTGGACATAATGGGCTAATCTGGGTATTGATAATTTAGGGGACTTATATAGTTCCAATGGTTTTCTAACATTTGATAGAATAAAGCTTATCTATGATTTAGCAGAGAGTATGTGATGGAAGTACTACCAGATCCATGATTATTTTGTTCAAAGCATGAAGCTTATGATAGTACTAGATTCCAATATATTGGATTGTATATACCTAAAGGAGAATAAATCGATGATTAGCAATGGATACAAAAGTTTCAACTCTCATAAGGAAAGTGGATGTGGAAAAATTGCTGCACGTTGGAGTCAGAAAATGGGATATAATGTATCTGCTAGCACTGTGTCTTCTGCACTTAGTGGTATTTGTAAAGTGGTGCATTCATATAATTTGAGATTACAACAATATAGAACTATTTGTTTTCTATATTATAATCCTGAACGAATATCCAAGTGGGTATTAAACACGACTACTAGCGATCAGACCAAGTGCCCGAAATGTGATCTGGTGGCAGCTGATCTACAACACATGTTTTTTCTTGTCCAAAACTGGGAGAATTCTGGCAGGGGGTGGTTAAAGCTGTTTCTCAAAAATTGGACAGAATCTTTTCGTTTACTGCAGTGGATGTATTAATGGGGGGACAGAATAGAGACTCTGACCAGAAGGATTTAATAACTATCTTATTGGTTTGTGCTAGATTAACCATAGCCCGGGCTTGGATCTCGAAAATACCACCGACGGTGATGGAATGGGGGGTTTGGTCAAAGATATACACAATATGGAGTTTTTACTTGCTAAAACTAGGGGGACTCAATCACTTTGTAACATGAAATAAATCTGGGGAACATTTATGTAAAGCTTGGCCTCATCTTGTATTTTGTATTATTGGGTATTGTCATTACTTTTTCGGAATCTTTCCCATTGTTTTTGGATACTAAGAATTTGTATTATTAATGTATATTATATAATAATGGTTCTTAATTTTTCTTTATTACAAATGACCTCATGTTAATAAAAATATTCAGAAAATAAAAAGAGAAAATTGTTTTCTCTCAAACATGATTCATGATATCAGGCAGAAGGCTTTTTCACAGGGTAAAATCACCTTAGAATACACCACAATTCCTAAAATTAGTATAGTAACACCAACAAATGATTTATAATGTAACTAAAGTCTTATCCCCCTTTATACGTTTCCTTTTGGTGACCCACAAAACCTTCCATTCACTCCAAGACTTTTTAATGGGGTGCTATCATATATATTGGTCCCATGGTGGCTGCCAACCCTTCCTGGATGAAGTGCTGACAGTCAATCAGATCTCACGATGAGATGTGTGGTTAGGCTCGCCCAGATATATAAAGTTCTTTTTCCTTTGATATTTGAAAAACTACTGAACGGATTTATACCATTTAAAAAAAAGGGCTCTTTCTTAAACAAGACCTACCTTTTTACTAAATTTGGTGTATTTTTTGTGGAGCAGTTCGAGCTGTAGCTGTGTCTAAAGTTTCCTATAGAAAATTACATGGGAAAAACACGTTTAGGGACCTCCCTTTTTTCTCAGCCCCCGCTTGTTGAATCACCCCGAAACATTCAAGACAGGAGATGACCGGAGCGGGCCACTAGTTTGGAAAATTTTGCGAAGATTTGTCAACCAGCGCCAAAGATATTGAGAAAACAAAAAATGTTTTTCCTATGGAAACTAGGTCCTAACTATAACTACCTACTGGCGACCGCCAATAGGTAATGTGTGTATGTATGTATGTATGTATGAATGAATGTATATTTAGGGTACATAGATGTGAAGTTCAGAATAGTATATCTACACTTACCTACGTATACTAGCCTTCACAGTATTATGGTAGGAGATATTCTGGATATGATATTATAGCAGGAGGATAGTTTGTCATTCGATATAGTAACATGCATAGTAGCCTGACAGCTTGTGCCCCAGTTGTCCCTGTTCTGCTTCACAGTACTTAATGCTGTTAAGTCGGACTGAACCACTGCTCAGCTCAATCCAAAGAAGACAGCAGACTTGAACTGCATCCTCAAGGGCCATCGGCCCATACTTATCATACGCAACACAACACAACCAGCCACCTTACTGCGCTGCGTAAAAAGGAGTGGGCAAGAATGAGCCGTATTTAACATTAGACAGTACATTCCTGCTCTATGCGCTGCCTAGCGCCAATGCAGGTATCCTTGCAAGAGTGCCTGCATTGTAGGCAGGTTTGTTTTTGTGAAGGAAGGGGCACTTTTCTGCACACAAACAAGCCTCAGAGATCAACATCTTTCTCTTTGTTGCGCTGCTGATGGGGAGGCGTACAATTCAGACACATTTCCAGGTCTACCATTTTTGGTAAATCTGGGAATGAGTCATTATGGATGGGTGGATGTGTGGGAACACCCACACTTTAGCCATGCCACACCTCCCCACCACAGAGTAATTCAGGGCCGCGATTTGCCCTGCCTTGCATTATCTAGATTTAGCAAGCCACGCAAGACCACGCAAGAAGGCCTTGCGTGGCTTGGTAAATCTCACTTAGGTTTTGCATCACCCTTGCATGGCACCAGGCCGACGCAAAACCTTAATAGATATGGGTCTAAGATCATTGCAGGCATGAGGCCCATGTGTGGCACCCTGAATAGGTGGCCCACCAGTATTGTGAGCTCCTGCTGATGCATGCACAAGGTCATAGTGTGCCAAAACAAGTGTCCCTAGTTGGTGGCACATCACCACTATGAATCCCTGTAGTTTAAAGTGTGAGGCTGAGAAGTTACACTACACCACAAGTTGGTGGACCATCACCATTGTGGACCTCCACAGCTGGAGTGCAATGCAACCAACAAACACACCGCTGTTTTTTTCTGATACCAGTGTCTGTAACTGTGGAAAGTCAGCCCAAACTACTACCGATGCCCAGGCTGCTGGCGTAAGACGCCTCTTAGTTCCCATTCTGAATAGTTACCAAATAAAGAGACGGGCGCTGGAAGCAGGAACACAAGAACAGAGTTTTATTTCTCATGAAGAGAGCCTGTAATTTCGGACACGAAACACAGTGTCTTTCGGGAGGTGCTCTAACAAGTTCTCTGAGACATCGCCTTTTATACATCACGAACATTCCTTATTACAATAATGACATTGTGAAGCAAGGAAAAAGACATCCCCGACCCCTCCCCGCTCTGGCACAATCCAACACGTGGCTACAGTAGAGGTCCTCACCCCATACAATGGGAGGGGGCTATCACTCAGCTGAGTGTTCCGCTGATTCCTTTGGAATGTGTGCGCCTGATCGATTCTCGGAGGGGTGGGGATGTCATGATCAATGGTAGCTCTTTTTGAAGAGGGGCGAGTGCATACAGTGGTGGGCAACAAACTGTATCCTCAGGCGAAGGAGATGACCAGTGGTCCATGCGGACAATCGGGCTCAGTGGAGGGGTCATCAAGGGAGGGGTATTCATGGGAAGAAGGGAGGTGATGGTCAGGCACGGGGTGTGATTCCCAGGGACAGAGTCGCACAGAGAGAGAGGTCTTATGACCCGTACATGAGAGAGCGGGGGCAGTCAGGTACAGCTGGGGGGGGTTATGTCAGCTGAGGCGAAGGATGCTTCTTCAAGAGGAAATGGGGGGGTGCGTGGGTCAAGCAGGAGGGTTACTTTTCAGAGCAGGGTCGCGCAGAGGGAGAGGGTTTTATGGTCTATGCATGTGAGAGTGGGGGGGGTGTTCAAATGTGCGCAGGAGGGAAGCCGGGGATTCCAATGAGCGGGCAAAAAGGCCATGGTGCCTAAAATGGCTGTCATGTACATATGGGCACGGGCTTTTACTGGCGGAATGACGCGGTCAACGTTTCATGGTATTCATGGTGCCTACAGGGAGGGGGGGATGGAAGAAGGCAAATGAACGCCGCTTATGTACATTAATATTGCTAATTTCCACATAACCCATCCAGGCATCCCGTGTCTTGGCTCATCGTCCGCTGAGAGCCCCAGCATACAGAAAAGAAAGGTTCCACTACACTGGCTACCAGCAGGTGTTTGGCCAGTGTCCAGGACTATGCAGGCACCCTAAGCCACTCCTTCCAGCCTATGGCAGAATATCATTAGCTAATATATCGTCTGACAGCAATTTCATCTTCTAAATATCATTTGTGAAAATGGTGTCTCATGTGCTTAGATTTTCTACTATTAACTTCAGTGAAACAATTGTTTTGTAAACAATATTGAGCACACATTACTTATATCAGATGATCTCTTACTTATGATATTCTGGTAGCAGACTTCCTCTGTCCCCATCCTCAGCTCTTGCTCACCTTCCCCCTAGGCATTTATGGAAATATTATTTTTTGCATTGTTCTTTAGTTTCCTCTGTATTCATAAAATGCCTTTATTGATTTGGCACAGGTAAGGTGGTGCTTTGCGGCCTTGTGTCATGGTTTTGCCCAATAGAAATGCATCACATATGCATATACGCATACACAAGGAGATGATGGACGGAGCTCTGAAACTTAACACTCACACTCACCCCCAGTCACAGATCTGGGTTGAATCCATCATCGTTCTTCAGCTCACTTTGTCACCTCAGTTTAGACACAATTATATGCAAATCAGTCTTAACCCTGTGCCTCATGAAACAGTCCAGCCCGAACTGCCAAGCCATGTCTTCCCTGGACCAGAAACACGCATCCTGCAACCGGTTTTCGGCTAACAACCCTCATCAGCCAGGCTAGCTTGAATCCAGTGGCAAAGTGAGCAAGGGACCCACGTCTGGGCATACCCTGTCAACTTAGGGCAAACAAAGCAAACACAAGGAGATGATGGATGGAGCACTGAAACTTTTTAGACACTCACCCCCAGTCACAGATCTGGATTGAATCCATCATTGTTCTTTAGCTCACTTCGCCACCCCAGATCAGACACAGCTATATGCAAATCAGTCTTGACCCTGTGCCTCATGGGAACAGTCCAGCCTGAACTGCCAAGCCATGTCTTCCCTGAACAGGAAACAAGCATCCTGGGACAGGTTTCGGGCTAACAGCCCTCATCAGCCAGGCTAGCTTGAATCCAGTGGCAAAGTGAGCAAGGGACCCACGTCTGGGCATACCCTGCCAACTTCGGGTGAACAAAGCAAACACACAGAGATAATAGATGGAGTGCTGAAATTTTTCGGACACTCACCCCCAGTCACAGATCTGGGTTGAATCCCTCATCGTTCTTTAGCTCACTTCGCATCCCCAGTTCAGACACAGCTATATGAAAATCAGTCTTGACCCTGTGCCTCATGGGAACAGTCCAGCCCGAACTGCCAAGCTATGTCTTCCCTGGACCCGAAACAAGCATCCTGGGACCGGTTTTGGGCTAACAGCCCTCGTCCGTCAGGCTAGCTTGAATCCAGTGGCAAAGGGAGCAAGGGACCCACGTCTGGGCATACCCTACAAACGTAGGGCGAACAAAGTAAACACAAGGAGATGA
This sequence comes from Lissotriton vulgaris, assembly GCF_964263255.1. NCBI lineage: Eukaryota > Metazoa > Chordata > Amphibia > Caudata > Salamandridae > Lissotriton > Lissotriton vulgaris. The sequence continues at coordinate 223,089,574 of NC_141685.1, forward strand.
TGGACGGAGCGCTGAAACTTTTCAGACACTCACCCCCAGTCACAGATCTGGGTTGAATCCATCATCGTTCTTTAGCTCACTTCGCCACCCCAGTTCAGACACATCTATATGCAAATCAGTCTTGACCCTGTTCCTCATGAGAACAGTCCAGCCTGTACTGCCAAGTCATGGCTTCCCTGGACCGGAAACAAGCATCCTGGGGCCGGTTTCGGGCAAACAGCCGTCATCAGCCAGGCTAGCTTGAATCCAGTGGCAAAGTGAGCAAGGGATCCACGTCTGGGCATACCCTGCCAACTTTGGGGGAACAAATCAAACACAAGGAAATGATGGACGGAGCACTGAAACATTTCAGACACTCACCCCCAGTCACAGATCTGGGTTTTGTTAATGATCACGGGTTAGTAAAGCACTTGGTGTTCGAAGTAAAATCTACAAGGTAGGGGTAAAAAAAAAAAAAAAAAAAAAAGGTAATGAGTTAAATCTAGGAAAAAAAAAAAAAAAAAAATTAAAAAATAATAAATAAATCAAAGTAATTGTAATTAATTTCCCCCTCGATCTGAGCTGTAAACCATCACGTGCACAGACCATTGGTCTGAGCGCCTCTGGGCAAGGGGGGCTGAAGTCTAGCTCCAGGTTGGAGCTAGGGAAGGGGAGGGTGAGAGCGCAGAGGGAGGGAGGGGTGGGGGAGGGGGGGGAAGGGAAGAAAATTTTGAAAAAGCATGAGATGGAAAGAATACGTTCTATGATGGATATCAGACACGGGGTGAAATGTCAACTTAGGAATTGTAAATATTGTATCAATGTCAGACATTAGGATATGTACTATCAATGCAGGGGGGCTAAATGATTGGAGGAAACGGCAGAGATTGAGTTATTTGGTAAGATCTAATAACATAGATATAGTATGCATCCAAGAAACCCACATTCCCTGGAATAAAAGAAAGCTGTTGGAGATAAATGGGTATACTTTGGTCGGGTGTTCTTCACAATCCTCAGTGATTAGAGCGGTGGCCATCTTGGTTAAAAATAATCTGTGTGGGGTAAAGCGTAGTAAAACGGATGGCTCTGGCCGATGGGTACTAGTTGAAATGAATATGGGCTTCACGCTCTGTTCAATATATGGCCCGAATGAAGATGACCCAATGGTATTCGATAAGCTAGAGGAAGAGTTGGCGAATTGGGCTAACCCGATGATAGTGTGCGGCGATATGAATATCTTCGCAGACTGGCAACCGGGGAGTAACTATACAGGTCGGAAACGAAAAGTCAATAGGGCTGTAAACGCTATGATCCAGTCTCATGGTTTGGTGGAGGTATGGGGGGAAAAAGTTCCCGGTGACCGTGGTTATACATATTTTTCCCATCCGGCACAGAAATATTCTAAGCTAGATTACTTTTTTGTTTCTACTGGGGGAATTGGTAAGGTTAACATCGCTAAATTACCAAGAATAATATCCGACCATAACCCTTTAATTTTGACATATAAAATCCCTAAGGTACAGAGGAAAATTTCTAGATGGACCTTTGAAAGGAAATTATTAAACGATGAAAGGTTTGTAGTACACATTAAAAATTGGGCAAAAGAGTTTTTTGACTGTAACAGATATAGCGCTTCCAGAAATGGAGTTTGGGAATCCTTTAAAGCTGCATTACGGGGGGAGACGATCAGCTATGCTGCTAAATTAAGAAAAGAGGATAAAAGCAAGACAGAGAAACTCATCTTAGATTTAGCCGAAATAGAGAGGTGTCATATTGAGGAAATAGCACTTGGTAAGGATAGTGGAGAGACGGTTAACAATATGGCTCGGATTAAGGGTGAAATCTTAAAAATAATTACACAGAAGGAGATAGCTGAATATCAAACACAGAGAGCAAGGAGATACGAGACTGGTGAACAAGCGGGTAGAGCTTTAGCGCTTCGTATTAGGCAAGAATCAAACAGGAATAGAATTGGAAAGATTACAAACAATGGGAGTGAATTTACAGATCCAAAATCTATAATGGATGCTTTCCAAGACTTCTATCAAAAACTTTATGATCAAGAGCCAGGGGTAGTACCGTATATTCAAGATCAGTCTCCGTCAACCCCAACTCTGAAAGATGATGATAAGGCTAGGCTAGAATTGGATATAACTGCAGAGGAGATTAAAGCCGCTCTGAATGAACTGGCAGTGGGTAAAGCGGCGGGACCAGACGGGCTACCATTAGAGGTTTACAGGGTCCTGGAAGATGAAATCCTCCCTTTGTTTGAGGATCTTTTTAATGGAGTAATATGTTCAGGCATTATCCCAGACACATGGAAACAGACCAACATTGTCATATTTCATAAAAAGGGCAAACCAGAAGAGAACCCAGGCTCGTACCGTCCGATATCTTTAATAAATACGGATGCCAAACTGTACTCTAAAGTGTGGGCAAACAGATTAGGACGGATCATTACCCAACTTGTTTCACCTTGGCAGCATGGGTTTGTCCCTGGGAGAGGTACCACTGAACACACAGCAAGGGCAATTTCATTATTTGATGCAGCAAACGCTACGGGTGGAGATATGGCTATGATACTGTTAGATGCCGAGAAGGCCTTTGATCGTGTGGTCTGGGACTATATGTGGGAGGTATTGGCTAGAAGAGGCTTTGGTGAAAAGTGTAGGAAAGCCATCAAAGCAATGTATATGGATCCAGTTGCTAGAATAACTACAATGGGTTTCCAATCAGAGGAGGTAGTGATTAGAAGGGGCACCCATCAGGGGTGTCCTTGTTCACCCCTACTCTTCTCATTGTACATCGACCCGCTTATAAGGAAGATTCTTGCCTCTGAAAAAATACCCCCTGTTGTAACTCATGGTCACACCACTAAGTTATTGGCCTATGCGGATGACTTGGCAATTGTTACTACTAACCCGCAAGTGGCAATGCAGGAACTAAGTAGTCTGGCTCAGGAGTTTGGGAAATGTTCGGGTTACAAACTGAATACTGAAAAAACTATAATAATTTGTTCTACCAATATGCAGAAAAGAGATCAGAGGTATGTGGACTCCGCGGTCTACTTAGGAATTAAAATAAATGCAAACGTAGGAAAAATTAATCAAGAAAATTATGGGCCCCTATTAGCCACAATTGATAAAGAATTAAGAAGGATTAATGTACTACATTTGTCATTGATTGGGAGGGTCAATGTGTTGAAAATGTCAATGTTTCCCAAGCTATTGTATTTATTCCGTGCCATACCACTTTTAATTGAGGAAGGTTTGTTGAAGAAGATGGAAGCAGTGTTTTCACAATTTTTATGGCAATATGGCAAAGTCAGAAGATCTATAGCCCGACTTTCTGTACCGTTAGAGGGAGGTGGGTTATCTGCTCCCAACCTACGGTTATACCATTGGGTTTGTTTATTATTACGTATGAACTACTTATTGGATTATGATATCCCTGAAGCATCTCATGATACTGATAGAATCCCCACAATTTATGATCTAGTAATGGGCCAAAAGGCTAGGGGGATGCTAACACGTGAAATTAATGCATCACATTTTAAGAGGAGTAAAAGCAAAGTGCTGCTATCTGCCTGGGGGACATGGAAGGCGGTGCGGAAATTTCTTAAGATCCCGAAAATTAATGGTACAACTGATCTTTGGAATGCAGGTCCATTTTCGCATCTTGGACAAAATAGGAATAGTAGGTGTTGGAAAAGGTTGGGCATTAGATGTTTAGGGGACGTCATGGAGAAAGATGATATCCTGGGGTTTGAGGCTTTACAACAGAAATTTGGTATCCCCTCGAATCACTGGCTGTTATACAAACAGATAGAACAATCAGTGAAGGCATTAAGACCAAGGGTGTCTGTTCAGGAGCCAAATCCATTTGTGCACTACATAATGAGTGGGGGCAAAAAGATTAAAATAGGGTACAATCATTTGCTGCAGGGATTGGAAGAGGATATTGGACAAGTTGAAAATGCCTGGGCTGCAAGATTAGGAGATCCTGACATCGATGTGGATTACGCTTTGGCATTAAATAGGAAAATATTAAGAGCGACTAATCTGAAAGCACAACACTATAAGATGATCTTCAATCTCTACTACACCCCGGCTAAGCTGTTTCAATGGGGTAAAAGGGATACAGATAGCTGTCCAAGGTGTAATCAAGGCCCTGCAGATCTAATCCATATGTTCTACTCATGCCAAAATCTCAACCCTGTTTTGAAAGAAATGGAGAAGTTTTTATCAGGGCTGTTAGAGCGTCAAATCTTTTTATCTCCAACGTCTGTTCTGATCGGCAGGGATGAAAATCTTAAGGTTGAGCAGGAAGCCGAAGCTTTTATCTTTCTATGTGTTGCTGTTTTTAGAATTCTAATTGCAGCGGCCTGGAAAGATCCGATCGCTCCCACATTTCGGATGTGGCTTACAAGGTTGCTAGGGACACATAATATTGAAGAATGTTTATATAAATTTAAGGGTAAGAAAAGTAAAGAACTCGGTAAAAAGATATGGGCTCCGATAAGCAACTGGAGGAAGATAAGATGATTGATGAGTTTCACTATACTACATATTATGATTCTTGATGTAAGACTATGTAATTCTGCCAATATATGTTTAAGGCTTCTGCAATGTGTTCTGTAAAGGGGCCGCGTGAGGATTGCCCCGGATATCTTTGAATATTGTTTTAATTGTTTTAATCCTTTCTCTGGTTTTTTCTTTTTTCTGTTTAAAAATTTTTGATATGTCAGCAGGTCCAGCTGATATCTGTATCATGTAAAGTTATTCTTGTTTTTCATTTTCTGATCCATCTCAATAAAAAAAAAAAAAAAAAAAAAAAAAAGATCTGGGTTGAATCCATCATCGTTCTTTAGCTCACTTAGCCACCCCAGTTCAGTCACAGCAATATGCAAATCAGTCTTGCCCTATGCCGCATGGGAACAGTCCAGCCCGAACTGCCAAGCCATGTCTCCCAAGGACCAGAAACAAGCATCCTGGGACCGGTTTCAGGCTAACAGCCCTCATCAGCTAGGCTAGCTTGAATTCAGTGGCAAAGTGAGCAAGGGACCTACGTCAGGGCATACCATGCCAACTTAGGGCCCAAACTGGAATGACATGGTGAACAAAAAACGATGCCTGGGTCAAAACTGAAATGGCATGGTGAGCAAAAAAACGTTGAATTTAGGCCCAGATCTCTGTACTGGGGTGAATGTATGCATTCTGTCCATCAATTGTTCTTTTTGCATTTGTCACACCAAGTGGGACGGATTTGCCCAGGCGTGGATCCCGTGCTCTCCATGCCACTGGAGTCAAGCTATCCTGGGTGATGAGGGCTGATAGCCCGAAACCTGCCCTAGGATGCTTGTTTCTGTCCAGGTAGGACCTGGCCTGGCAGTTCCGGCTGGACTGTTCCCATTGGGTGCAGGGTCAAGACTGATTTATATATGGCTGGGTCCAAACTGGAATGGCATGGTGAGCAAAAAAACGATGAATTTAGACCCAGATCTCTGTACTGGGGTGAATGTATGACATTATTCTGCATTTTGTCCATCAATTGTTCTTTTTACATGTATGCACAGCAGCACTGCTGTCAAAGGGATGAAAAGAAACAGAAACCCCTTTGGCTCACTCACATCAAAAGTCCCATATCATTCCAGGTATTACTAACAAAGACGTGGGCAGGAAACGTAGCGGAGAATACTTTTGCTAATTAAAGGGGCCAAACCATTTCCATCTCTGTGCGGCCTGGTCCCGCAGCTTGTTATATATCCACCAGGTTGAGAAACCCTTAAATATTGCATGTCGAGACATACAATAGAAATAAAGTAACACCAAATACAAAACTGGCACAAAAAATAAGATTCCATTACAGCCAAATTGGAAGAGTGACCATACCTGTACCTTGCGGCTCGAACTGTCATCTGCTACCGCCTCTTCCTCCAGGGCGTTTTCTAGACCAACTGAATCCCCTGCAGGAAGTCCACCATTTTCTTGTGGAACAGTGTGCGAGCAACCATTTGTGACTATCATTTTATAGGGCACTTCCTTTAGATGACGTACAAGGGTGATGGTGGATTCAAAGCCACCATGGCCATCTGTCTGACGAAGTTCAAATGCATTCTGCAGATGTTGTTGCATGAACCTTCCATCAGCTGTCAACGCCTCCTGGAGGTCCTGTTTGGGATGCCCACATACAGCTAAGCGCACATTCTTACTTCTCAGGGGCTCACATTCCAGGATTATCCGAGTGGCTCCATTCTCTGTTTCACCTTTGGGTTCAACATAGAAGAGCTTGAGGTCACTTCCTGAAACAGCGTCTTCCGTCCTTTGCTCCCCTTTAATGAATGTGATTATCACAAGCTCATCCTGTGGCATCAAGCCGCAAGGCATGTTGGACTTCACCATGGCTTGAAGTTTGGTGCTGGCATGAAGGAGGAGCCCCTTTTTTTTCGACTTCTTTAATGCATTTTGAAAGTATTCAGATTTTTGGATGGCACTGATTACAGGTGTGTCATACGCTCCATTAACTGTGATTGCCTTTTCTTTGTTCTTAATTTGAAACTTGAAACTTCTTTCTTTTTGTTGGGGCTCTGTTGTCTTCTTCCCCATGCCAGGTTCAGGGGACTGTGACACAGGCACCTCTGGTGATTTTTCCAGCTTCACATTCTGTAATGAGAGAGAGTAAACCATGAGTCTGTTGGAATGGGTGAGCACGATGTCAATGTGTACCGTGATGTGTGCATTCCCGGCAAAGGCAATACCAATAAAGGCAATGTCAACGTATGCCATAACCCATGCCTGCACTGCAATGACCATACCTATCAAAGCAACGCCAATGACGGCAATGAACTATGTCCGTGCAACAATTACGACACCGGTAGAAACAATGACAATGTATGTCATATTGGGAAACAACCTTTACAACAAAACTTTTACAACACAACATCCATTACATCGCATGCCATTACAACGCAACCATTACAACGCATGACACTACAATGCATACCACTACAACGCATGTCATTTCAACGCAGTCATTACAGCGCATACCATTACAACGCATACCATCACAACGCATAGTACCCTTACACTATCCAACACTTACCCTACTTTTGCACCCCCTGGAGTTAGAATAGTAATTTTTCCCCCTTCAATACTTACCATACATGGAATGTAATGGTATGCGTTGTAATGGAATGCATTGTAAAGGTATTTTTTTAAAATTCGTTGTAATGGCATGCGTTGTAATGGAATGCGTTGTAATGGATGTTGCGTTGTAAAAAATGCGCTGTAAAGGTATGCGTTGTAAAAGTATGCGTTGTAACGTCATACAACCGTAATATTCCATGTCTGCATGGCAATACCAATACCAGTGAAGATTATGTCAATGCACTAGCGGTTTGAGATACACAGAACAATGTCAAAACTAGTAAAGACAAAATCAATGTACGCTATGACATCTGTACGCACAATAAATAGGCTGTCAGTAAAAGTCTGCTACATTATTCGTAAAAGTTCTGATGAGCTCATATCAATGCTGTTAAGTTCACCCAAGGTGACCTTCCCAACAACCCCAAGTCAGAAATATGTGGTTAGACAGGCAGTGGGACCCCAACCCATGGTTATCGAGTGACAAGTCACAGGCGGGGCCTTTGCTAAGGACAGAGACAAACGTGCTCACAGGGAAACCCTGATCGATGCCACAGATAGTCAGCTACACCACAACAGGTCCGAGGAAATTTGCCCCCAAAAAAACCCATTTGGCCAGAGCCATGTGTTCCCTCCCAAAAAATGCCACAGAGCTAGATGCCACATGGAGATAGAAAAACTCAGCCAATCAGGACACAACATGCACACCACATGTAATGATCATGCACTACCTACACTAGACATCTGGACACATTCACACTGGCCCAAGGTCGCGAGACACCTTGTCCTTATCTAATGATGTGATGTGATGTGTGATGTGAGACTGCACTTGTATAGCGCGCTACCACTCCAGGGAGTATCTTGGCGCTTGAATTCCATAAAAGGCAGAAGGCAGTAAGAGTGGTAAAAGACTACTTGTCTATGCGGCATATCATAGGAACCCCATGCATTCGGAGTTGGACAAGGAGTAGATCCATGTTTTTAAAAGCTTTCTGAATTTTTGTCAGTAGTGGATTGATGCAGACATGGGGGTAGCTTGTTCCATGCTTTCGCTCCAATGACTGCAATGGATTTTCCTCCTCTAGTTGTCATTTTAAACCTGGGGACGTGCAGCAGGTTAGAAGTGGAGGACCTAAGGGATCGTGATAGTTGATATTGTCTGAAGTATTTGCGCAGGTAGAGTGGGCCATGATGGTGAAAGGCGCTGTAGGTGATGGTAAGAACCTTAAACAGGATGCACTTATGTATTGGAAGCCAGTGTAATGTGTCCAGGGCTGTAGAGGCTGAAGATTTCTTAGGCAGTCTGAGGACCAGTCTGGCAGCTGCATGTTGGACCATTTGGAGTTTATGCAGGGCTGATTTATTTAGTCCTGCATAAAGGCTGTTACAATATTCCAGCCTGGATGTTATAAGGGCTACAGCTACCGTTCGTCTGGCACTCAGAGGGAGGAAGTCAAAAAAAATTCTAAGGCTTCTAATGATGCCGAAGCATACTCCTGCTACTTCTTTGGCTTGCTGGTTAAATGTCAGAGTATTGTTAAACTTTATGCCTAGGTTTCGAGCAGCATTAATAGTCTTTGAGGGGGCTTCTGCTTTTTCAGGCCACCAGTCTTGAAGGGAGAAGGAGTTGTTAGGACCAAAAGGAATAATCTCAGTCTTTGATGAATTACATTTTAGATGGTTGAGTGACATCCATTTGAAGGTTGCTGACAGACATTCTTTAAGTATTTGTTCTGCATTGGAGTGATTTTTATCAAGGGTCAGAACCAGCTGAGTATCGTCAGCGTAGGCGATAGTACTTATATTGAAGGATGAAATTAGTTTTACTAGGGGGACCATGTAAAGATTGAACAGGGTGGGGCTTAGGCTGGAGCCCTGCGGGACCCCTGTTTTAATGTTTTTTTCTTCTGTAGAAAATTCGCCCAACCTGACAGTCAGGCGCCTGTATGCTAGATAGTTTTTGAACCACTCGAGCACGGTTCCTGCTATGCCTGCTTTGGCGAGGCGATGTAAAAGGATAGCATGGGATACCGTGTCGAATGCTGCAGAGAGATCTAATAGGATCAGGACAGCCAGTTTGCCCTGTTCCAATGCAGCACGAATGGTTTCAGTTGATGACAGGAGTGAGGATTCGGTAGAAAGGTTGCTCCTGAAACCTGCCTGACAGGGATGCAGAATGTCATTTTCTTCTAGAAATGCCATTAGTTGTTTATTGGCAAAAGATTCTGTAATCTTGCAAATGGCAGGGAGAAGAGAGATGGGACGTAGGTTGGACAAAGTAGTGGGGTCTTGTAATACCTTTTTCTGTAGAGGTTTCACTATCGCTACCTTCCACTGAGAAGGAATCTCCCCCGTTTGGAAAGACGAGTTGATGATGGCGTTGATATGGGGGTAGACCTCCTGTATTATGGATTTAAGGAGTGTTGGGGGGCAGGGGTCAGAAGGGGAACCTGTTTTCAGGGCAGAGATTCCCTGTAAAGTGTCATCAAGGCTAATATGGTAACATTTTTCCCATCTGGGTTGATGGGGATTAAAAACAGTTTCACTCGCAGGTTCTGCTGTTACAGAATGGGGGAAGTCTTTAATAAGCGTGTCTATTTTTTGGGTAAAGTAATTGGCTATGTTGTCACACAAAGTCTGAGACGGAGGGATTTCTTGGGTTGCAATTTTGGGCTTAGTGAAGCTGTTGACGATTTTAAACATTTCCTTTTGTTTATTATTAGCTGCTTCAATAAGGGAGGTGAAGTAGTTAGTTTTAGCAGCTTTGATGGAGGAGTGATATGATTTCCTAGCTTTCTTATATATCACTTTAGCGTCATTATCATAGTTCCGTTTCCATTTACGTTCTAAAAGTTTGATTTCCACCAGTTGTTCTTTTAGTGTATCTAGGAACCAGGGAGCTGAAATTTTCCTTTTCCCTATGGGATCTCTGATTTTTTCTGGGTGTCTACTTTTATTTCCGATCTCTGTCATCCATCCTTCAAATTTTTGATAATCTATGGTGGTATTCCCTGATAGGGTGGGTTTACTATCATTGGCCCAGCTAGTGAGATCAGGATGTTTCATGATTTTTCCCCAATTGGATAAAGTGCTTCCTTTGTTTGCTACCTTCTTAGACGTCGTTTGGCTCCCTATAAGTTCAATATTGAATTCGATGAAGTAGTGGTCCGTCCAGGTCTGAGGTATGGGATCATTTACTGTCATTTTGTCTAAATTAGAACTGATACAGTCAAGGGAGTGTCCAGCCTTGTGAGTGGCTTCAAAAGTCCTGAGTGTTAGTCCTAGGATCTGTAGGGTTTCTTTGAAGCTGGAGGCATGATTATCATTGGGATTGTCTAAGTGAAGGTTTAGATCGCCAATAATAGTAAAGTTGTTATTTAGGACTCAGATTCTTTTTCAAGAATTTAAAATCACTTTTATTGTACCTCATGAGATGTATAAATTGTTGGACGGAACTTTTGTACACTGAGAGACTTTCTTCAGACCCCACTCTTTCCCGGCCGCTGCGTTTAATTAAACCAACTTGTTCCTGTTTTGCCAAATGCCTCTTGGGGGCATATTTACAAGCCCCTTTCCCCACCACAACATCACTTTTCTCGACGTAATGGTGGCGATTGGGGCTTCACCTTATTCACAAGGTGAAGTAAAGCCACTTAACGTGCCTTAACGCCGCCTTGTGAATAAGGCACCATTTCATGCTATACTTAGCATAAAAAGGGGTTGGCAATAGGTGTGGTGGTGGGTGGTCTGCCGCGACACCCATTATTTTTAATGCTGCACATATTTACAAGGGAGGCGTAAATTTTGGGCAGTGTCAAAATTAAGACCAAGGAAAACCTGGCCTTACCCTGGCATAACGAGGAGAAATGTTTAATTTCTCCTAGTTTTTGCTGTTTCCATGTGTTGTACAGCACACATAGAAACAGCAACCGCCACAGGACACCTTCCTGCACATAAACAATCATTAAAAAAAATACATTTAGCAACTTCTACATGGGCTGCATTAAGCAGCACACACAGAAGTTTCAAAACGCCATTTCAGATTGTTCATGTGCAGGAAGGGGCACCTTCCTGCGCATGAACAATAATTCCCTTCAACACAGGCACCCTTGCACATCACAATAATGATTTTGGCCAATTAACAGCACTGTAACTGCCCTATTTGCCCTCTCGGAAGATTTAAAACTAAAAAAACTAGCTTTGCGCTGCACCAAACACAACTGGAGAAAAAACTACTCTTCACACAAAAAAGATATCTTTCAGGCCCAGCTCAAGCAATATAAGAATTATGTCCCAAAAACTAAGGCTACCTACTTTTCTGGTAAGATTGTTATGTTATGTTATGTTACGGGTTTTTATATAGCGCATGACTCACCCAGGGGCATCTCAGCGCTTACCAATGGGAATTTCAGAGAGGGGGACACAGAAAAGGAGCTATTTTATGAAGCAGTTTTTAAAACAAGAAAGTTTTTAATTGTTTCCTGAAAGACATAAAGGTGCTGGATTTTCGCAGGGCTACTGGTAATAAATTCCAGTATTTGGGGGCTATTAACGAGAAAGCTCTGCCACCTTCAAGAGAGCTAAGGCATTCGATCTTAGATTGCATTCATTTGATTGTTTGAAAAGTTTGTTTTGGAGATAGGATGTTCCCTTCCCTATAAGAGCTTTAAAGGAGAGACAGCATATTTTAAACAAGGATCTTTTTTGCACCGGCAGCCAGTGCAGTTGTCTAAGCAGGGGGAGGGATGGGGTTCCAGGGGGACAGTTTAAAACCATTCTGGCGGCGGTATTCTGTATTACCTGCAATTTTGCCAGAGTGGTAACACCTACTTCAGCCAACAGGGCGTTTCCGTAATCTAACCTGCGCACTACCATTGCCTGTACTACGGTTCTACAGTGTTCCAATGGTAGATAGGGAATGATTCTGCGCAGTAGACACAGGTTATAATAACATGATCCTGCAATGTTTTTCACATTGTCCTTCATGTTAAGCTTAAAATCCAGCTGGATTCCCAGGCTTTTCACTGATGAGGACGGCGTTGGTGCATCACCAAGTTGGGAGGGCCACCAATCAGGAGTCCGAAGGTGGGAATTCTTTCCTAAGAGCATCAGCTCCGATTTCTCCAGGTTGAGCTGCAAACACCGCTCTGGGTTTTTTTCCTCCTCTCCATAAAAATTAAAGTCTCCCAAAAGGATGAATTTGTTGGAAGCCACGGCATGCATTGCAATGAGTTCTGTCAGGGCCGTGGAAAAATTAGATTTAGATTTGGGACCAGGTGGTCGATAGAGCAAGGCCCCATCCCAGGAGATTGTTGGGGACACTGAAACCTTGAAGATGCCTAGTTCCATTATATCATTACTAGTGGAGGATATCCATTGTACTTTAAGATGGCTTTTAAAGGCAATTCCTATACCCTCTCCTGACTTTCCCCTTCTGTCAAGTTGGATACATTTGTAATCCTTTGGTATGGCGAGATTAATGACCAGTATATTAGTGGGATTTATCCAGGTCTCTGTAAAAAAAAGCATAGATCCGGGAAGAGGTTAGAGATCATATCCCAGTTCTCTATAGAGTGTTTTACATGGGAGCGGACATTACTTAAAATGTGGGTAAGGTTCAGCTGGTGTTTTGATGCTTCTGTTAGTGGGTCGCTTGTAGGAGGCCCCCCCTGTAGGCTTTGAAAGCGGCATGAAATACAAGATACGGGCCCCTCCAGTGTCCCCGGAAAAGAGAGATAGCACTGACCTCCCAGACAGGGTCTGCTGGGTATGTTGAGTCCTATTTCACGCAGGGCTGTTCCTGAGTAGGTATGGAACTTAGGTGTTTGATCACTCATGGTGGACAGGGCAACACCTCCCGCCTCCCGTCGTGTTCTGGCGCGTTCTTGCGCAGACGGGCTTGCCTTTGGCGTGCCTTCGGTGCGCCGCCGGCACGCCCGATGCGTGTGTGCGCTTCACGTCAGGGCCGGTGTACTCATTATATAGAAGAGTAGTTAGGTCAGGTGGAGTCACGACAGCTAGCCCGCCGACCCTGCACCCTCCCAAGATGGCGTCTCTTTACTTGACCGGTCCTTCACCGTCTCCAAACAGCCCCAAAATCAGCTGTAAAGGAGAATCGGGGGGATCAGGAGTAGCAGGCGCAAGTGAGCAGCTAACTGTGCAATAATGGGTGCAAAAATAAATTCAGTGCAGGTATTACAATTTAAAATCAAGTTTTCCGACTTAGATCTATTTTAAAGTTACAGCTAAAACGGGGTCCCGGCTTCCGCCTCAGGAGTCCCCAAAGGTACTGGCGAGTGCTGTGGCCTGCAATTTATGCCTATCGGCCAGGTGGAGTCCTGACAGCTAGCCCGCCGACCCTGCACCCTCCCAAGATGGCGTCTTCTTACTCGACCGGTCCTTCCCCGTCTCCAAACAGCCCCAAAATCGTCTGTAAAGGAGAATCGGGAGGATCGGGAGTAGCAGGCCCAGGTGAGCAGCTAACTGTGCAATAATGGGTGCAAAAATAAATTCAGTGCAGGGATTACAATTTTAAAATCAAGTTTTCCGACTTAGATCTATTTTAAAGTTAGAGCTAAAACGGGGTCCCGGATTCCGCCTCAGGAGTCCCCAAAGATTCTGAACCAATAAATCCAAAAACATATTTGCGATTGTCTCAGAGTTATCCAACACTGACATATTAACACTAAAAATCACCCCGACTCAATCTTTTTGTGATGCGCTCATTATTTCTTTATTGACAAAATTATCACCATTAAAGCCAGTATACCTCCCAGTCCCCTTCTTGGTAACCAATTGGCTACACCAATTGGCTACACCCAGGAACCGCCACTCCTTGACTGAGTTACCTATAATCAGCAAGGAACTCTTCTTTACTTTGCTGACTAAAATTAACTCTGTCTCTCCCTCTAATAGCTCCCACCCTCAAGTCCTAAAGGAAGCATTTTTGGAAGATTAGGAAAGAAGATTCCTCAGCTTCAAAGCTTTCATTTAGGTTCTTCTTTCACTAGTCACCTCCCATATTGACTACGCAAACCCCCTCTATTTCAGCCTTCTGGAATTCTTAATAAAAAGATTGCAACTGGCCCACAACCAGGCAGCCATATTGATGTACCAACAGTCAAGAAGGTGCCGCATCACCCCCTAATGAAGAAACTGCACTAGCTACCAGTACAACACTGCATCTCATCTTTAAATCCATGCACCGCACCTGCTCTGAATTCATCTCTTCAGGCATCCATAGGTATACCCCTGTTAGTAACTTGAGATCCTCACACATCAAACTCTTGGTCATCCCCCCATTTAAAAAGAAGATGTTAGGTTGAGCCAGATCTTCTGTTCTGGCCCCTCATTTCTGGAACTCACTCCCACCTGTTATGTTATGTTATGTTATGTTATGTTATGTTATTTGAATTTCTATAGCGCACAGCTGCCCCAGCAAAGGGGCATCCCGGCGCTATGACCAACAGAAAGAAACCAGACTGTCAAGAAGAGAATAAGGAAACAGATATAGTGGCAGGAGCAAACAGCGAATTAGATCCTAGGTTGGAACAGGTACGTTTTAATCGCCTTCTTAAAAGAAAGGAGATGGTTGAGAGCATGGATATGAGCTGGTAAAGAGTTCCAAAGCTTTGCCGCCAAATAGCGGAAGGACCGTCCACCGGCTCTTCGACGTTTAAAACATGGTACTATTAATAGGTTTTGGCCCATAGACCTCAAAGAGCGAGAGGGAACATAAGATGTTAACAGGTTCTGAAGGATTTGAGGGGAAGACTGTTTGAGAATCTTGAAGGATAGACAAAGAGTCTTAAATTCTATCCTTTGAGCCATTGGGAGCCAGTGGAGCTTCAGGATGGTTTCCTTCGCAGAGCAGAACCTAGGTAGGCCCACCAAGGCTCTAGCCGCAGCGTTTTGAACGCGCTGCATCCTTATAACTTCATCTTGATTAGCCCCCAGCAGAAGAGAACTGGCATAGTTCAGCCGGGATAGTATGCTGGCCTGGATTATGAGCTGTCTAGTGGGAGCATCAAAAAATTTCAGGATTGGCCTAATCCCACGTAGAATGCCAAAACACTTGGCAGCAACTTTTTTAGTATGTCCAGAAAAACTGAGGGAGGGGTCTAACCATACACCCAGATTTTTTACCTCAGTCACTGGTACAGGTGTGTTGCCCAAGATGAAGGCCACCACTGATCACCCCATAGATAGCTGTTTTTGCCAACAATTAAGACCTCCGTTTTATTGGCATTTAGCTGGAGACAGTTAGCTGTCATCCAGCCAGCCACTGCTGCCAGACCATCCCTGAACCTAGAGGCCTCGAGGTCGGAATCCCCAGAGAGCGCAACCGCCAGCTGCGTGTCGTCAGCATAAGAGACCATAGTCATGCCCCAGTGCTTAGCGACCGCATCCAGCGGCTGCACATACAGATTGAATAACGTGGGGCTGAGAGCCGACCCCTGAGGCACTCCCTGCTCAATAGGATAAGCTTGGGATTTGAAAGTAGGTGTAGCGACCCTAAATGATCTGCCTGACAGGAATGATCTGAACCATGCGAGGGCCATGTCAGAGATCCCAGCCTCTTTCAGGCGGTGTAACAGTACTGCATGCGAGATCGTGTCAAACGCGGCACTGAGATCAAGTAGGACCAGTGCCGCCTTCTGACCAGCATCACCTAGTACTAGGAAATATCGAGGATGTTAGCTAGCTGGAGATGTTTAGTCAATACGCTGTTAGCGTATGCTTCGGCCACCTTGGCTGCCCAAGGGAGAAGAGATATCGGCCGGTAATTCTCCAATTTATTTGGGTCCAAGGTGGGTTTCTTCAAAATCGGGGTGACATAGTGTTGTAACTTTGCACTTGAAGTTACATGCAATGAGCCCGTGACCCGAGGTTCAGGTGCTGAGGATGGAAAGAGATTCGTAGTGGGAGGATGGTCTAGACCAGACTACGAGGTTGAAAAGGTGTATGAGGTCTGTGGAGTTACAAGGCGCAGACGCAGTGCGGTATGGTCCAGAAAACTACCCAAGGAAAAGTTCATAAAGTTATTATCACTCTCCTGGAAGGAGGTGATGATACGATGGAGAGAAGTCTGGAGCACAATAGAACCAAACTTAGGTACTGACTGGTGGATGTCTGGCATAGCGGAAAAACGGGAGGTCTAGGAATCATTTACCCAGCAGCGTCCGCCTGGGTAGTCCGTGTTTCCACTTTGGATTAAGGCCAGGACAATTGGTTGGCCATCACAGAACGTATAACTCTCGTTTGCAGTAATACTTCCTGTGTAATTTGATATTTGATATTTGATATTTATTGGGATTTATATAGCGCAACTATCGCTCCGAAAGGAGCATCTTGGCGCTGAGCATACAGAAGAACCAGCTTGGTGAAGCATAGATCAGATGGCTGCGAGAACCGATAGATCAGACTGTGGGAATATCCAGGTCTTCAGGAGTTTCCTGAAAAGGCTTTCTGTGGGAGCGTGCCTGAGGTTAAAGGGGAGACCGTTCCATGCCTTAGCCGCTAGGAATGAAAAGGTTTTTCCACCTTTCGTTTTTAGCTTGATTCTGGGAACACTAACCAGATTGGCTCCTGATGACCTCAAATCGAGCGATGGGGTGTAGCGCAAAAAGCGCTTAGGCAGGTAAAAAGGGCCTGTATTCCTAGTGGCTTTAAAAACCGTGACAAGGAGTTTGAAAAGAATTCTTTTGTGGAGGGGCAGCCAATGAAGAGTGTTAAGGGCTGCCGAGGCCGAGGACCTTCTTGGAAGTTTAAGTTCGAGCCTAGCCGCCGCGTGTTGGACGCTTTGCAGTTTCTTAAGGGTAGACTTCTTTATTCCTGCCAAGAGGCCATTACAATAATCCAGCCGGGAAAGGATTAGAGCCACCGCGACTGATTTCCTGGCTGAGATGGGAAGAAAGTCAAAGAATTTCTTAAGCTGTCTGATGAAACTGAAACAGCACCCCGCAGTGATGCGCACATGATCGTCAAAACTAAGAGACGAATCAAATTGGACACCCAGATTGCGGGCCGAGGAAACCGCACTGGGAACTGTGGATTACTAGAAGATTGACTTTGGGGTGGCCACCACAGAACTATTAGCCTTTGTTTACAGTTATACCACATGAGACATTTTACTGAAGGTAACTAGAAGTCTGAAGTGTTGGCCCCTTTTTTGGGTATGACTACGGGGTAGTGATTTCCCACCAGTGTCTACATTATTTACATAAGCACAGACACCCGTATTATTAGGAGCTTTATGTTTCACAGTCTCCGGTTAAGAATTTTGAGGTCCAGGGTGGACAGGATGTTGGGGTCCCTGGCCCATGTTCTACCTTTCTCTTTCAGATGTAACCGGGACACTATGGGGAATCTTAGTCACCTTACGGTTGGTAGGAATGGGAGGGGGGTGGAGAGTAGATAGTGTTTCAGGCTACCACCCTCCCGTTCCTGTATTCCTCCGCCCCGCCTTTACAAAGACTGTTGATCTCGTTTGTAGTGGTCCCATGCCAGTGTTGGCAGAGGCCTTGGGTTCATCCTTCTTGATGTCCCCAGGTTCTCACCGGGGCTCAGGTTTTCTGAGTAGGACACTCTGCGTTTCCTGTTAGCACTTCTGTAGTTATCTCTTCTCCCCATGCTCTACTGTCTTTCTCTCTCTCATTTTCTCTCGCATTCTCTCTCTCTCTCTCTCCCACTCTCTCTTTTCTTCCCCACTATTTCCACCTCTCCACTCTACCTCCTCTCTCAGCTGTCCTTTGCTCTTACCCCCTTATGTCTCCCTAGGGAGGATGATGTGTTGTAACTTTGCACTTGGTTCCTCCCACTCCCACTTGTCCCCCCTCCAGCTTCCTTCCCACTTGGTATGGCCCGTGCTGTCACTTGAAGGCAGCAGTAGAATGTTAAGTCGTTACCGTCCTGTCAAGCTGGGAGCACCTGTGATAAATTGAACTGAATAAACGTTCTTGAATTCTACCACGTGTGGACTGTCATTACTACACATAGGCCTGTTTCCACTTGGTCGGTACTGTCCCAGTGGCAAACGACAGATTAATGAGTTGGTGCAGAGGGGGTAAACACAGCGTCGCCGAGTCTTTAAATAGTGCAGGCCTAAGCGGGTCGGCAGGAGACCCTGATTTCACTTTAGAGGCCATCCTGTCAAATTCCACCTCCGTCAATCCAGGGAAGATGGTAAGGCCCGCGTTGGTACAGAAATCAGGCCTCTGCATCTCAGTGAAAGAATCAGTACTTGGAAATGAGCTATAGATGGTACGTACTTTTTCCAGAAAGAAAACGGCAAGATCTTCACAGTGTGAAACTGAGCAGATCTCTGCCACTGAAGCTCTCTTAGCAGTGAGGTCTTTAAGGACTTTAAAGATCAGCTTAGTCGGATTGGGACTGTATTTGAACTCCCTGGAATAGTGGGCTGCGCGTGCCCATAGCTCTAATGTAGATTTTAAATTTGGCTAAGTACTGAGTGTAGGAAGGTGGATATCTGACTATGGTTGCCCCCAGCTTTTTGCCTGGTGTTTAGCTGGTTTTTCGACTCAGTTGACCTGGGGACCTGCTATTCAGGACCCCAGGCCCACTTCTCTCTCTGTAAAATGGATTCCATGTACTCTAGGTACATATCTAATTGGATACTGAGTCACCTTATCAGCCCCTGTACAGTGTACCTTAGGTACCCAGGGCATAGGTGCACCCAGGGCCTACCAGGGGCTGCAGCATGTATTATGCCACCCCTGGCTGGCCATCCAAATCTGACACAACTGGTTGATCAATCAGCTGGGGCAAGGTGGTGTAATCACCCTTTGCTTTAGATATAGTATCCCTATATCTAACCCTAAAATGGACACATATCCTCCTATCAGTCACTCCTATGGCAGGCCTTATCAATCCTGAAGGCAGAGTGCTTGGAATTATGTGAGATGGTGCTCTAGCATGAGCTGAGCCTGTCTGCAGCTTTCAGAACCAAGTCCTTTAGCTGTTTCCATGATAACGCTATACCATATACTCTTAAGTGCATTATAATCCTCGCGGTGATTGCTAACTTTGGTATAGCATTATCAAAACATGTCGAGTAAGGTGTCATACGAATTGGAATACTACCCCCTCGCCAATTCTGGCGACGGGGGTAGCATTCCACCCTTCTAGAGGGACACGACATGTATGTAACTGTGAACCCCGGTTAAAGTTAACCCGAGCCTCAGCATCACAAAATGGATGCTGCCACCACAGACACAAGTCTGACCTCCTGCTGCTGGGAGTCCTTCCAGCGAGGGAGGCTTGGACAGAGGGTTTCCTGCCTTGGGAGGTGCTAGCACCACCCCAGACAGGATTTTGTGTATTAGGTAGGACAGGGCTGAAAGGAATGAGACATGCCTGGGGCACACAAGGTGTCCCTGTGCATACACCGGTCTAAACCAGTTCCTGGGGCTCTCCAGCCCCAGCTCTGGCGCAAGACCGGACAAAAGATAGGGGGTGTAACCACCCCCCTTCCTGGTCCCACCCAGAGGAGGGACCTAGTCGTAGTACAGCCCCCTATAGCCGGATAAAGGTAGGAGCTGGTCCCATTCCAAATTAGATTATCCTGAATAACTTTACAAGAAGAAACTCTGGACTTCGACGTTCTGCTCCACAGAAGACTGAAGAAATCTCCCTTGTGGGCAAGGAGTGTCCAACCTGCACAAGCAGGCACCATCAGCGTCCAGCGGCTTCCCTTTGTCGTCTTCCCTCGAGGATCTAGACTTCAGAGCCCGACGAGACCCGGATTCCCAGACCTCTCCGACCTCTACCTACATCTGCAGCACAGCTGAGATCCGTGGGTGAGACGAGACACGTGGGACCGGCCATCTTGAAAGAAGCAGCACTTCGCTCCAGCACGACTTCTGAGGTAACCTCGTCCAAGTGCTTTGGGGACTGAGAAGCCCCGACCCCGAGCAGCTCCTGCACCGAAGACCAGCCCTCCAGCATCCAAGAGATCTGCGTGGGGCCCTTCTGCCTGTTTGCTGCTCGACGCATATTCTGGTCACTTGCCGGCTGGCTAGTGACCTCCTAGACGACGAACTTTGAAATCTTCACTGCTGGTCTGGTTACTCCAGACTGGCCCTTGCTCCCGTCCAAAAGAGGAGCACCCCGTACCCTCCTGGTCCACTCCAGACGCCGTTTCCACTCACCGCGTGGGTTGCCTTTGCAAAGGCCTGTTGACTCCAAACCCGGATCCGACACCGCCGACAGCGAGAGCCTGCGTGGGACAGCTCGTGCCTCCATCCTGGTCGTCGAAGACACCACCTGGTTCCACGTGGCTGCAGAGACAAGCGTCCGCCCTCACCTGATCGCGACGACGACATCTGGTTCCACTCCTGGTTCCACTCCAGTCACTGGCTTGTGACTTTGAACATTGTCCCTGTCAGGACTACGGTCGTAGTGCGCCTCTGTCCGCATTATGCGTGGCATTTGGCAATTCTCCAGGTTAGAACTACGTTTCCCAGCAAGCCAAGCGGCTACGCAACGTAGCGACGCAAGCCACTCAACTCCAGGAACTAAAGCCTTGTGGCGTCTGTTGTCGGTGCCGATAATTCTTGCCGAGTTTGTGGTATAGCTGGTAAGAGAGAGAGAAGCGGTACAATCGTGAGTAAAAAACGTTCATTTGGAGTTTGATCTGGAGGCACCCGGCTTGGTGTCGGGTTTGGTTCGAGTTGTGCCGTCCTGTGGTACACGCGGCTGTGTGTATCATTCACTCTCTCATTGACAGTGTATTTTGTGGATCCAACGTTTGTTTTCCCTGTTGGAGGAGTAGAGCATCTGCCTTCTCATGCAGGGAAAATATTGTTACCAGTCCGATGTTATTTTGGAGTTGAACATTTATCAGTATTGGGTTTGAGTTGTTCAACATTTTCTCGTGGTCAAGGGGGTTTGGGCTCAAACTGCTAGGAGATTAACTTGCATCTTTCTAAGATCACGAAGGAGACGCAAGGACCATTTTCTGCACATAGACTTTAGCGCACTTCGTTCTCTGGGAAGGAAATATTTGATGGTGAATTAACCTACAGTGTTCATATTTGTTTTTCTGTCTACAACATTTCTTCATTTTCTTCAGTGCAGGAGAGAAACTACAGGGGGGTATCTAATCAGAGGGACAGGTGCAGCCCTAAACAGAACACAGAACTAATGTGGTATGTAAGGTACTGGTGTTGATGTATATGCAACCTTCAATAAGTATCGTATCCCCTTATGCTATTCTTTGTTCTCTTCTAGTTGGTTGCAGTCCCTGGTATTTCCCTATGCCTATCTCTCCTGTAGACAAAGACTCCCTTATTTTCCTTTTCAGGTATGGGTTCAGAGACACATGTCTTTTGGTATAAAACCGGTTGTTAGAAGGAACCAAGTGAGGTAGAGGGGGGGATGGGGGGGGGGGTGTTATTCTAAACAAATTGCCTTTGTCATTTCAGATCTCCCTCCCCGCTGTCCCCTTCCTTTCCCGCGCTCGCGGAACTATTCTGTGAGTCTGTGTTAATCACTTCAGGCTCCGGGATCGTTGTGTGGGTGAGGGTATAGGCCTTTCGACACAGCCCCGAGGAGCATATGAGACGGTGCCTGACAGAATTATCGGCCCAAGAAAACTGTTCTCCTCTTGGCTGTGTTGAAAGAAAATGGCCATGCTAGATGACGTTCTGGCAGCCCTGGCCTTGGTTCAGACAGAGCTGGCAGCCTCCAATAGAGAAGTGGCGGCTTCCAGAACTGAGAACGCGCAATTAAGTGCCAGAATGGATTGCTTGCAAGGGAATCCTTTTGATGGTGGGGCTAGCACTACACCTACCACCTCCTTAGTAGTAGAAATGCCCACACAACAAGGCAACTCAGAATTAGTGACATATTTGAACAATTTCCGTCGCCTGGTAGCAGAAACCGATTGGCCCGAAGCTAAGCAATCAGCGTTGTTCTATCAAGGCCTGAATGACGAAATGAAAGATGTGCTGGCACACATCGATCCACAACCCCGTACCTGTTCCGCTGTTATTGAACTTGCTCTACGCCTGGATCACAGGATGAGGGAGCGAAAGGGAGAATCAAGGAAAAGAGAGCCAACAGTGGTGGCTTATGATCGAGGAGGAGTGGGAGAAAAAACCACCTCTGCACAAGACTCCATGGAGATAGGAGCAGTAAGGGCTTCCTTGACCCTCAGTGAAAAGGAACATCGCCGGAAAAATGGCCTCTGTTTATATTGTGGGAGAAAAGGACACTATTTACGGGAGTGTCCGGTGAAGCCTAAAACAAGTCAGAGCAGCTAAAATATACACTAAGCTTGACCTGCGAGGCGCATACCATCTGGTCCGCATAAGACGAGGGGATGATTGGAAGACGGCCTTTAAGACGCGGTATGGGCTCTTTGAATACCTGGTGATGCCCTTCGGGCTTTGTAACGCCCCGGCCGCCTTCCAATTTTTTTTGAATGAGGTACTAAGAGAATTCCTGGATCGTTTAGTAGTCGTTTACATCGACGACATCCTGGTGTACTCTGACTCGACGGATGAACATCGAACACATGTGAGCAGGGTGTTAGGGGCCTTGATGCATCATCACCTCTACTGTAAAATCACAAAATGTGAGTTTCATGTGACCACCGTTGAATTCCTGGGAGTGATGCTTACACCATCGTGTCAGGTTATGGCAGAAAGAAAAATTAAAGCTATAAAAGATTGGCCTCGTCCATGTACCGTCAAGGACATACAGTGTTTACTGGGTTTTGCCAACTTTTATAGGCGTTTTATTTGCGGGTTCTCTGCCTTAGTGACCCCCTTAACCCGTCTCACAAGAAAGAACGTTCCGTTTCTTTGGGATACTGAAGCACAAAGTGCGTTTGATGGATTGAAAGATGCCTTTACTAGAGCTCCTGTCTTGACTCATGCCAACCCAGAACTGCCCTTCGTGGTGGAAGCAGTAGCGTTAGGGGCTGTTCTGTCTCAAAGGCACGAAACCACCGGAAACCTACATCCTATTGCTTTCATGTCAAGGAAACTCAGTCCCGCAGAGATAAACTATACCATAGCGGAAAAAGAGTTACTGGCAATACGAGATGCGTTTTTGGAGTGGAGACATTGGTTATTAGGAGCTGCACATCAGGTTACGGTCTATACCGACCATCGCAATCTGCAATTCATAAGAGCAGCCCGTCATCTCACCCCCAGAGAGTTACGCTGGATGCTGTTTTTTGAGGAATATAGATTTATAGTCACCTACAGGCCCGGAGTCAACAACAAGAAAGCGGACGCTTTAACCCGACAAGAAAACCCTGCGATGCATACCATAACACCAAGCAGATCCATCATCGATCCCTCTAAGGTGGTGTGTGTTGCCCATTCAGGAGACTTTTTGCAAGCAATGCGTTCAGGGATACAGTCCTGTGCCTGGAGAACCTGGCTTCGTCACCATCCCGAGTGGAAAATGATACAAGGAGTGGCCATGAAGGGGTCACAAGTGCTTGTGCCTACAAAATCCCTGCAAAGAACTGTGTTTTTCTGGTGCCACGATACACCTAGTGCAGGCCATATGGGACACGTGAAGACTCATGAGAAGGCTTTGAGACAATTCTGGTGGCCTTCCATTTGCATTGATTTGGGCCGTTGGGGAAAAAGGTGTATGCAGTGTGCCAGAATGAAGTCAGACCGTCAACAGCCCCAGGAATATTTACAACCTCTACCCACTCCTGAAGCACCCTGGGAGAGCTTCTCTGTGGATTTTATTGTTGGGCTCCCTAAGGATCAAGGCAAGACGGCCATCTTGGTCGTAGTGGATTATCTTACGAAGATGGGACACTTTATTGCTTGTGATCAGGTTCCTACAGCGGGTCGCTTAGCCCATCTTCTGTTGGTACACGTGGTGAGGTTACACGGTCTCCCAAGGGTGATAGTATCAGATAGAGGGGCCCAATTCACTGCTCGTTTTTGGAAAGTCTGGTGTTCTGCATTACACATATCCTCTTCTTTGTCCACTAGTTTCCACCCCCAGTCCGATGGCCAAAGCGAGAGACTAAATCAATCCCTGAAACAATATCTCCGTTGCTATGTACAGGCTGATACAGATTCATGGGTGGATTGGCTGTGGGTGGCAGAACTGGCTTACAGTAGCACTCAACATTCTTCCACGGGTCATTCCCCTTTTTACAGTTCGTATGGTCATCATCCTAGGGTTAATCTCTTGGTGCTCCCAAACGACACGGTTAGGCTGCCAGATGTCAAGACAAGATTGCTGCGCATTCGCAGGATTCTTCTAGCGATGCGTAGGAATCTTGTTCAGGCCAAGGGGAAGTACAAAGCGCAGGCGGACAAACATCGTAGGCCGTGCCCTGACTACAAGAGGGGCGACCTAGTATGGTTGTCTACTAAACACATTAGGTTTCGGAGACATAGTGTGTTTAATCCAAGGTTCATTAATCCTTATCGGGTGGTGAAACCGGTGAATCCTGTGGCAGTAAAGTTGCGGTTGCCTGCGCATTTCAAGATCCATCCTGTGTTTCATGTGTCTTTGTTGAAGCCCTCTCTTGTCCCTGTTCGCCTTGTTCCCTTGCCTGTCTGGGTGCAGCACGATCGGGAATATGAGGTGCTGAGGGTTCTTGACTCTAGAAGGGTGAGAGGGCGACTGCAGTACCTGCTTTCCTGGAAGGGCTATGGTCCGGAAGAGAATTCCTGGGAACCGGCAGGTTCGGTGCACGCTCCCAGACTTGTGACTCGGTTCCATGGCCTACATCCTGATCGGCCGGCTCCTGGACAGCGTCCCTTGTGAGGGGGGATGTACTGTCAGGACTACAGTCGTAGTGCGCCGCTGTCCGCATTATGCGTGGCATTTGGCAATTCTCCAGGTTAGAACTACGTTTCCCAGCAAGCCAAGCGGCTACGCAACGTAGCGACGCAAGCCACGCAACTCCAGGAACTAAAGCCTTGTGGCTTCTGTTGTCGGTCCGATAATTCTTGCCGAGTTTGTGGTATAGCTGGTAAGAGAGAGAGAAGCGGTACAATCGTGAGTAAAAAACGTTCATTTGGAGTTTGATCTGGAGGCACCCGGCTTGGTGTCGGGTTTGGTTCGAGTTGTGCCATCCTATGGTACACGCGGCTGTGTGTATCATTCACTCTCTCATTGACAGTGTATTTTGTGGATCCAACGTTTGTTTTCCCTGTTGGAGGAGAAGAGCATCTGCCTTCTCATGCAGGGAAAATATTGTTACCAGTCCGATGTTATTTTGGAGTTGAACATTTATCAGTATTGGGTTTTGAGTTGTTCAACATTTTCTCGTGGTCAAGGCGGTTTGGGCTCAAACTGCTAGGAGATTAACTTGCATCTTTCTAAGACCACGAAGGAGACGCAAGGACCATTTTCTGCACATAGACTTTAGGGCACTTCGTTCTCTGGGAAGGAAATTTTTGATGGTGAATTAACCTACAGTGTTCATATTTGTTTTTCTGTCTACAACATTTCTTCATTTTCTTCAGTGCAGGAGAGAAACTACAGGGGGGTATCTAATCAGAGGGACAGGTGCAGCCCTAAACAGAACACAGAACTAATGTGGTATGTAAGGTACTGGTGTTGATGTATATGCAACCTTTAATAAGTATCGTATCACCTTATGCTATTCATTGTTCTCTTTTAGTTGGTTGCAGTCCCTGGTATTTCCCTATGCCTATCTCTCCTGTAGACAAAGACTCCCTTATTTTCTTTTCAGGTATGGGTTCAGAGACACATGTCTTTTGGTATAAAACCGGTTGTTAGAAGGAACCAAGTGAGGTAGAAGGGGGGGTGTTATTCTAAACAAATTGTCTTTGTCATTTCAGATCTCCCTCCCCGCTGTCCCCTTCCTTTCCCGCGCTCGCGGAACTATTCTGTGAGTCTGTGTTAATCACTTCAGGCTCCGGGATCGTTGTGTGGGTGAGGGTATAGGCCTTTCGACACAGCCCCGAGGAGCATATGAGACGGTGCCTGACAGTCCCCTCTGCTTTCAGGTTCTCCTCTTCACTGATCCACCCTTGGATCACACCGGACATCTTCCTCCTGATCGCCTGCAGCATCTTTTCTTCCAGGCTCCATAGACTTCAACGCCGGAACCCGACACGACTTGGCACCTATGCACCCGCAGCCTGTGGGTGAGGTAACACGAGAATTTCGGTGCTCAAGGGTAGCTTGACTCTCCTAGTGTCCAGTTCCACAGTCGTTTTAGTTCTACCTAGTCAGGATTGTCCGTACTCACCTTTTGCTTGAACTGTACTGTCCATAGACACTGTTACGCATCTCGCGTGTGAGTTCACACTCTGCACACGCGTTCCGTGGGCCTCCCATTACCTACCTAGAGTTAGTATAGCGTGGTCCCAGCGATCCTACAGCCTCTGGACAGCTCCATTCCTTTTATCGACTTTCACATTCCACTTACTTAGTATATGTTTTGTCGTGCCCCTAGGGCACCATTGTAATTTGTGCAACTTAAACGTATTTTTCCTAAGAGATTGTCATGTGCTTAGCCCTCTGATCTCATAAAGAGTTCAGAGGTGTATGTTAGTTAATAAATATCTTGTTTATTTTCATAACAACCTGTGTGGTGTCCTTTCACTTGGTATTCAAGGGGTTATATGTGGTAAAACAGCTGGCTTCACATGCCAAAAGAGTTTAGCCTAAGACTGCTTTGTCCATGCTACCATTAGGATAGCTGGTCTATAAGGTTGACTTACAACCAATCACCATAAGGGTTGTTTGGACTGATACAAGGTGATCACTAGAATTAGTGAGCATCATATATCAGGCCAACTTCTCACACTGAGTTTTCTTCCCTGTGTTATAGGTTTTGCGCCAATCTCTTTCCGCTTGTTTACGAGCTTTCTTCAGGAGCAACAAGGAATTATCATACCACGGGCTGGGCTCAAGGGTGCAGCATTTACTCCATGTAGCAGGGACCAGGGAGTGAAGAGCTTGAGTGATCCATTCACAGAAAAGGTCACAGCCAGACTCTACTTCACTGAATGGGTCCAGAGGGTTTTCACCGAGAAGACAATGAAAATCCTCGAGCTTCAGTTTCCTCCAAGGGCGTTTGAAAACGGCTCTGGCTATATTTATAGAGGGAGGGTCAGAAATCGGGAGACGTATTTCCACCAGAAAATGATCAGACCATACTACCGGAATCGGCGGTTGGACCTTAGCTGTTGTTAAATTAGTAAATAAAGGGTCCAAAATATGGCCACCCACATGAGTAGGGTGGGTAATCACTTGACATAACTGGAATGCAGCTAAATCTGCAAGTATACTGCTGATGGATGGAGTCTGGCAAAGGTCGAAATGGACGTTAAGATCTCAAAAAACATTAAAATTGGCTGAGCCCAACGCAAGAGAGCTAACTATCTCAGGGAGGGCTTTCCTAAAAGTGACGTCGTTCCCAGGGGGTCTGTATATCAATAACCCTGAGAGAGTAAAGTGGTGGTTGACTGTAATGCGAAAGTGCGCGCTCTCGCAACCATCCATCAACAGTTTCTTCAACACACACGGATAGAAAGATTTAACAACTACTGCTATACCCCCACCTCTAGAATTATGATTACACGTATAAATAGAGTACTCTGGGGGGAGCGCTACATTTAGCTCAGCCGTTGCTTCATCATGAAGCCAGGTTTCAGTTATGAAGAAAATATCAGGGGCTTCCTCAGAGATAATGTCGCGAATTTCAGAATGGTGTTTGACCAATGATCTCACATTAAGCTGCCAAATTTTAAGGTCGCGTGGAGTCAGAGGTTCAACAAAAGCATTAATAGGGGTAGGGGAGTTAAGTAAGAAGTTACCACACAGGCATTTAAACGGGCCAGAAAGCGCGTGGAGAGAAGAATGTTCGCACTGCTGGACTTGCTGTCGTATAATTAACAGTGCGTCTCTTGTATAAGTACCTCTATCTAGCTTAATAGGGGCAGCGTCCCTGGCGAGAGGCGATGGCCTGGCGTGGACGGGCGTAGACGGGCTCACCTTTGGCTCACCTTCGGCACGCATTCGGCCCACCCACTGCGCCCGTCCGCTGCACTCCCCTGTCATGTCCGGCCTAAGTAGGATCTAATGAACGTCAACAACTAGACCGCCGACCAAGATGGCAGGTCAGTGTGTGCTACCGGAAGTAGCTCTTTCCGGTCCTTGCTCTGAGACGGCCCTCCACGACAAACAGCCACAAGACTGCGGTGGAACGGGGCCTAGAGCGTCACAATGCTGGGGTTAGAAATTAATCAGGTAGGTGTTCAGGGCGCAATTTTTAAAAAAACAACAACGTATGTTTAAAAACACAAAGGTGCCCTCCACCCAACCAAATTATACTGTGCACACTGCAAAGTGCTCCGTTCCCTTCAAAGAGCAGCAGGAAATAAGCTGAAAGTCAATCAGAGCGGACAAGGCAAACAGCAAATTTATGGTATTTCAGTTACACGACAACTAGACCGCCGACCAAGATGGCAGGTCAGTGTGTGCTACCGGAAGTAGCTCTTTCCGGTCCTTGCTCTGAGACGGCCCTCCACGACAAACAGCCACAAGACTGCGGTGGAACGGGGCCTAGAGCGTCACAATGCTGGGGTTAGAAATTAACCAGGTAGGTGTTCAGGGCGCAATTTTTAAAAAAACAACAACGTATGTTTAAAAACACAAAGGTGCCCTCCACCCAACCAAATTATACTGTGCACACTGCAAAGTGCTCCGTTCCCTTCAAAGAGCAGCAGGAAATAAGCTGCAAGTCAATCAGAGCGGACAAGGCAAACAGCAAATTTATGGTATTTCAGTTACACGACAACTAGACCGCCGACCAAGATGGCAGGTCAGTGTGTGCTACCGGAAGTAGCTCTTTCCGGTCCTTGCTCTGAGACGGCCCTCCACGACAAACAGCCACAAGACTGCGGTGGAACGGGCCCTAGAGCGTCACAATGCTGGGGTTAGAAATTAATCAGGTAGGTGTTCAGGGCGCAATTTAACATACCTAACATAAGATCATCATTGTGCTATCGTAGATTCAGACAACTCTTGAAAACATGGCTGTTCTCTCAAGTATATGAATAAATCAATGAGCTGCACACTCTTTCCTGTATCCAACGCCAAGAAACCACATGGTGTATGTGTGCTCTATAAATAATTTTAGCATAACATAACAAATAATATGTTAAAGGTCGAGATAGAGAAATAGATGTGAAGATGTGAGATGGAGCGAAAGTTCACTTATCCTCTGCCACTTGGAAGGAGGGGGCCATGGGCAATTGCCCACATTGCCAGGCTTTAAAAAGTCCCTGCAGCTGGTTTCCAGTCCGCAGTAATGTAGTGGATGGCTGCAAAATAGGCATGGCTGTTTCTGTTTAGAAAAGCAGAAGACTTTGAGGCCTCCCTGCAGAAATGGTCTGGTTGCTTGTGTTTCTTGACTGGCTCCCGCTCACCTCCTGTCTCTTCGATGTTTTACTTCCATTGGTGCTTTACTCAGGCAGGTCTTATCCGCAGCCGCCAATGCATAGTGCAATCTACCTGGGTGTGGCCAGGTTTATGGGCTGTCCCAAAGCTGCAACGCGCTCTGTGAATTCCAGTGTATAAATCAGAATATCTAGTCGCCTGTCATGGCACAGCCTAAACATCGTATCTATCACTACTCTACATCTTCACCATTCTTGGACTAGAATACAGACGCAGAAAGGTCAACATCAGACATCCGCCAATATATCAGAAAGAATGATTCTGGAACAACACCTACATAAGATGTTCAAGGACCCATAGAGCCTCTGGCCATTATTTTCTGTCAATTAACATAATCATTTAAAAAATATTTTAGTCAGAAGCTAATTCCAAGGTCAAGACTGGGCATGCATGAATGTACAAAGACAGGTCTACATGCACACACACTGAGCACACTCACACATCTGTCCTGAACTTGCAGAAACCTTCTCACTAACACTCCTGTGAAACACTGACAAATATTTTCCGTCAGATCGAAGGTTGTGGTGTAAAAGGTGCTGTAACCAGTCAGAGATCTAGTCATGTATACACAAGTAGGTTGAAACAGCAGGCAGGTAAGGCACAGAAGACCATTGCAGCCCAAAGCTTCTCCCATCACCTGCACTACCTGAGCAGGCACTTGCAGACATCGTGCACCTGCACTTCAAGTATTAGAAAGGGTACATGCTTCAACTTCCCAGCAGCGTACGCATTCCAGTGAGCAGTAGGTACTCAGGCAAAGTTTTAGTTCTAATGGATTGAGTCTCTTCTAGTTTACATTGGCTCTAAAGTTTAGGGCTTGGGTTTCAATTGGCTATAGAGCCCAAGTCTCTAATTGGTCCAGGTCACCTGATTCCTAATGTAAGCAGAAGCAAAATGGTTACTTACCAGTAGCTGTAGTTTTGCGCCATCTAGTGGTTGTGCTCGGAATTGTCTTTGTTTTTTTTCTTTGTTGTCTTTTTAGGCCTCGGCCTGCGTAGGCTGCACTTGCGCAGTCTCGCTGGGCGAGAAATTATGTCTTAAGAGTAGGGAGGTAAACAAGCCAGCTCTTCTCCATTGGCTGGCTTCCTATACGGCGGCCAGCAATTGGAGAAGAGCTCTGTCTGTCCCTTTAAGCCCTGTCCGTTTCTGATTGAGGGGCGTGTTTTTTGCTGTTTTCTCTCTGTGACGTCATCCGTCACTCAACAAAAAACACGCTCCCCAGTCTGAAAAGGACGGGGCTTAAATGCGCTTGTCTTCACGATCCCTCCCCTAGTGTCCTCCTCCTGCCCCGTCTCTTCCCACCTCTTCTCTTTCCCTCTGTCTCTCTCCCTGCCCCTTCTTTGCTCCTCCCCACCCCTTGGTGCCCTCCCTCTTCCCTACCCTGGCTGCCCCAGCACAGTGGAGAGCAGGAGGAGGAGCTGCCTGCATGGGCTGAGCTGGCTAGGCCGCCATCAATCACCCTGTGCACTCACACCCTCCTTCCTCCCTCCCACTCTCCACCCGCCCCCCTCCCCCCTCGCTTGTTTTTGTTTGCGGCCGTTGTGTGGTAAGATAACAGATTTAGTTAGGCCGTGTTCTAGCTCCTGGAGGGCCCCGGCGGCGGAAAGGCCCTGTTCTCGCTCCTGGTTGGGGGCCGGCGGTGGAGAGGTCCCCATGCAGGAAGAGGCGGCGGAGGTGGTGGCGGCGCCGGGGCCCGGCTGTCGGATTAGGGCCACGGACAAGAGGCAAGCCTGGGCGCAGAGGCACAGACTCCTGGCAGGCCTCCGAAGACCCACCCGCTGCCTCGCTGCACCCACGGGATCTGGCGAACCTGGGGTAGCTGCAACATGAGGGACCGTACCAGCGAGCTGAGGAAGGTGAGTTTGCGGGAAAGTTGTTCGGTGTTAAAAGCATGGTCGGTTTGCAAAGGAGAGCAGGATAAAATAATTAGGGGGACGTCGGCAGTTAAGGGAGGTGGCCTTTGTAATGAGGGGCAGGGACAGCACCTGAAAGTCAGTAGTGAGGAGTGTGAGGAGTATAGTTACCTTTTCTTTCTTTCCCAAAGTTTTCAACTCGGTCATCACGCAACGCAACGGGCGATAGATATCTCCCTCCTGTCGCAGTCTAAAGTTTCCTAAATGTTTGCATATGTGCAGAGCGGGGGTGTGGTCCTTGCAAAGAGAGGACTGTAGGTACAGAGCCATTAATGTGAGCACTGCCAAATTTGTCCATGTCGTGTACCCTGTCAGTTATGGCATTTCGGCATATCACATTCCATTCTTGTATTTTGATCCGCTATTCTGAACACTGAGCATCAGAGTGAAGTTTGTGACGAAAGTACCATATCTGGCTGAGCTATCACATATGAAGTGCTGGAATTGTTACACCAAAACTCTGGGAAACCGTAGAATAGAGAGTTAATGTGTCTCCTGTGAATGATTCATATAGTGTAACATGCGATTGACAAACTTTCGGTGCACCAGAAGCGGGGGTGATTCAGAGGACACGGCCGGGGCTCCAGACCTGTGTGGGTGGGGTCTACCCCCCCTGTTCCCTCATTGTGCTTGCTTTTCTGCCCCCCCTGTTCCTTGCTGTGCTTGCTTTTCTGCCACCCCGTTCCCTCGTTGTGCTTGCTTTTCTGCCCCCGTCCCCTCGTTGTGCTTGCTTTTCTGCCCCCGTTCCCTCATTGTGCTTGCTTTTCTGCCCCCCCTATTCCCTCGTTGTGTTTGCTTTTCTGCCCTCCATGTTCCCTTGTTGTGCTTGCTTTTCTGCCCCCCCTGTTCCCTCGTTGTGCTTGCTTTCCTGCCCCCCTGTTCCCTCGTTGTGCTTGCTTTTCTGCCCCCCTGTTCCCTCGTTTTGCTTGCTTTTCTGCCCCCCGTTCCCTCATTGTGCTTGCTTTTCTGCCCCCGTTGCCTCGTTGTGCTTGCTTTTCTGCCCTCCCGTTCCCTCGTTGTGCTTGCTTTTTTGCCCCCCCTGTTTCCTCATCGTGCTTGCTTTTCTGCCCTCTGTTCCCTCGTTGTGATCGTTTTTTCTGACCTCTGTTCCCTGTGTGTGGCTGTGTGTGTGTGTGTGTGTGTGTGGCTCTGTGTGTGTGTGTGTGGCTCTCTGTGTTTGTGTGTGTGGCTGTGTGTGTGTGTGTGGCTCGGTGTGTGTGTGTGGGGGACTATCTGTGTGTGTGTGTGGGGCTGTGTGTGTGTGTGTGTGTTTTCTTCTTGCCACTATTCCCTGGCTGTGCTCATGTTTGTTGCCTCTGTTCCCTGGCTGTGCTCGTGTTTGTTGCCTCTGTTCCCTGGCTGTGCGTGTGTTTTCTTCTTGCCTCTGTTCCCTAGCTGTGCTCGTGTTTTCTTCATGCCTCTGTTCCCTCGCTGTGCTCGTATTTGTTGCCTCTGTTCCCTAGCTGTGCTCGTGTTTGTTGCCTCTGTTCTCTGGCTGTGCGGGTGTTTTCGTCTTGCCTCTGTTCCCTGGCTGTGCTCGTGTTTTCTTCTTGCCTCTGTTCCCTGGCTGTGCTCATGTTTGTTGCCTCTGTTACCTAGCTGTGCTCGTGTTTTCTTCTTGCCTCTGTTCCCTGGCTGTGCAAGTGTTTGTTGCCTCTGTTCCCTAGCTGTGTTTGTGTTTTCTTCTTGCCTCTGTTCCCTGGCTATGCTTGTGTTTGTTGCCTCTGTTCCCTGGCTGTGCTCGTGTTTGTTGCCTCTGTTCCCTGGCTGTGCTTGTGTTTGTTGCCTCTGTTCCCTGGCTGTGCTCGTCTTTTCTTGCCTCTGTTTCCTGGCGGTGCGTGTGTTTTCTTCTTGTCTCTGTTTCCTGGCTGTGCGCGTGTTTTCTTCTAGCCTCTGTTCCCTGGCTGTGCTCGTGTTTGTTGCCTCTGTTCCCTGACTGTGCTCGTGTTTTCTTCTTGCCTCTGTTCCCTGGCTGTGCTTGTGTTTTCTTCTTGCCTCTGTTCCCTGGCTGTGCTCGTGTTTGTTGCCTCTGTTCCCTAGCTGTGCTCATGTTTTCTTGCCTCTGTTCCCTGGCTGTGCTCGATTGTGTGTGTGGCTCTGTGTGTGTGTGTGTCTGTGTGTCTGTGTGTGTGTGTGTGGCTCTGTGTGTGTGTGTGTGGCTCTGTGTGCGTGTGTGTGTGGCTCTGTGTGTGTGTGTGTGTGGCTCTGTGTGTGTGTGTGTGTGTGTGTGTGTGTGTGGCTTTCTGTGTGTGTGGCTCTGTGTCCGCTAATACTCTCTACTACTCTCTAATGCTCACCTATTGCCATTGTAAATGACAATACCATTTATTTATGTTTAAAAGAAAAAAAATGAAAAAAATGCCATTTGCAATGCCAATAGCTCTAACTTTAACAAAGCTGAAGCCATTGCATTGTAAGAGTGAGATGCAGGCATGACTGTGTGGGGCCGGAAGTGTCTGTTGTTGTACCCGCCGACCTGTTACTGCGTGTTATTTCAAACTATGAAAAGTCAAGGAGACCCCCTTATCTTTTCAGTCTGGGACAGGGGAATAGTATTGAGAAACAAAGAAAATCCCACTAGTTAACCACGAAGGTGGTTGTGGTTATTCTGAGAGTGCCCAAAAATCCTATTTTTTGGCGATACCAATCACACAATGTATCAAAAACCTCAAAGTTTCACTAGACATAGGCCAACAATATAGTGAGGCTGTAAAGGAGCTTCTTCCACATTTATATCTCACATAGTATTCAATTATAATCAAATTTCAAAAAAACAGGAAAGATGTTAGGAAAATTAATTTATGCATTTATTCAAAATGGTAAAAAATGTAGCAAAGGTATCACAAATAGATTCAAAGTTAAAAACAATTAGTTATACAATCAATTAAAAAAAACATATGGACTCAAGAGCATACACAAGAAAAAAGTTTTATACAATATAAGGTTTTAAAATGTTCGCAAGAACAGGGGTCGACGCGGCGTTTCGGTTCAGAAGTAACAATACAAAACCTTCTTCAGGACCAGTTCTAGGAAGAAACACACAATTACTGGTTTGTCATAAAATTGTCTTAAAAAAACGCATTTCCAAAAAACATTTCCTGTTAACTACAGCTATAAAACATGTGTTGGCTATTTCAACATTGGCTCTAGTCAAAACTGGATTGTTGGTAGGTTTTTGTTCTATTGGTATTGTCAAAACACAAACTTTTGTTGAGGG
The DNA here is from genome assembly GCF_964263255.1 of Lissotriton vulgaris. NCBI lineage: Eukaryota > Metazoa > Chordata > Amphibia > Caudata > Salamandridae > Lissotriton > Lissotriton vulgaris. Next base: position 223,124,277 of record NC_141685.1, read on the forward strand.
CATAATTGATAGGTACCAAGTTTTAGTTGCAATGAACTATTTATGCTATGTTATCGCTTTATATGCGATGTGTAGCGAAGGCATTGTTACCTGAAAATAATTGTTTCTTCAAGATAAATTGTAGAAGAACAAGGGCCCGATTGTTTGATCCGGGTTTTAGGAGAACTGCATATTTTCACGAATCTCAATGTAATGAAAACAATTCTGATGTCTGCGGATGAATAACAATGAAGCATGGATAAGCATGTCTATTAATTTAATTCTTACAGTTTTAGGAAGAGAAATTTTTCACAGTTAGTATACCTTCTGCTGTATATGGGCGCGCTCACGCTCTGGTAGTAGGAGCCACCGATATTGGTTTGTTAATTGGCTGCAAATAAAAAGGCATCATTTACCATATGATTTTCAAAGGAGTGATTCCTAATGGTTCACAAAAGATTCATACCGCTACCACTTACCCAGTGTTCATTAACTGGCAAGTCGTTGTGCTGAAAGCCTTTTAAATTAGCTTGTTCTGTATTCAGTATCTGTCGAAGTGTAGGGGATTGTCCTCACACTGTCAAGGGAAGAGGAATTGTGGATGTGATGTCACTCTCTTCCATTCACATAATGATGCATATTCACGTAAGGAGTGCATTCTTGCTTTCCTATACGTATAGCAAAGCAAGAATGCACTCCTTAATCTCTGACCAAATCATCTGCTTGCAGTAAAAAGATTAGCGAACACGTGAAACTATATTTGATAGAATAAGTAAAATATACGTGAATATGCGTCATTATGTGAATGGAAGAGAGTGACATCACATCCACAATTCCTCTTCCCTTGACAGTGTGAGGACAATCCCCTACACTTCGACAGATACTGAATACAGAACAAGCTAATTTAAAAGGCTTTCAGCACAACAACTTGCCAGTTAATGAACACTGGGTAAGTGGTAGCGGTATGAATCTTTTGTGAACCATTAGGAATCACTCCTTTGAAAATCATATGGTAAAAGATGCCTTTTTATTTGCAGCCAATTAACAAACCAATATCGGTGGCTCCTACTACCAGAGCATGAGCAAGCCCATATACAGCAGAAGGTATACTAACTGTGAAAAATTTCTCTTCCTAAAACTGTAAGAATTAAATTAATAGACATGCTTCTCCATGCTTCATTGTTATTCATCCGCAGACATCAGAATTGTTTTCATTACATTGAGATTCGTGAAAATATGCAGTTCTCCTAAAACCCGGATCAAACAATCGGGCCCTTGTTATGCTACAATTTATCTTGAAGAAACAATTATTTTCAGGTAATAATGCCTTCGCTACACATCGCATATAAAGCGATAACATAGCATAAATAGTTAATTGCAACTAAAACGTGGTACCTATCAATTATGCCCTCAACAAAAGTTTGTGTTTTGAAAATACCAATAGAACAAAAACCTACCAACAATCCAGTTTTGACTAGAGCCAATGTTGAAATAGCCAACACATGTTTTATAGCTGTAGTTAACAGGAAATGTTATTTGGAAATGCGTTTTTTAAGACAATTTTATGACAAACCAGTAATTGTGTGTTTCTTCCTAGAACTGGTCCTGAAGAAGGTTTTGTATTGTTACTTCTGAACCGAAACGCTGCGTCGACCCCTGTTCTTGCGAACATTTTAAAACCTTATATTGTATAAAACTTTTTTCTTGTGTATGCTCTTGAGTCCATATGTTTTTTTTAATTGATTGTATAACTAATTGTTTTTAACTTTGAATCTATTTGTGATACCTTTGCTACATTTTTTACCATTTTGAATAAATGCATAAATGAATTTTCCTAACATCTTTCCTATTTTTTTGAAATTTGATTATAATTGAATACTATGTGAGATATAAATGTGGAAGAAGCTCCTTTACAGCCTCACTATATTGTTGGCCTATGTCTAGTGAAACTTTGAGGTTTTTGATACATTGTGTGATTGGTATCGCCAAAAAATAGGATTTTTGGGCACTCTCAGAATAACCACAACCACCTTCGTGGTTAACTAGTGGGATTTTCTTTGTTTCTCAATGTTATTTCAAACTAGGCATTACGTTTGAAAACAGGAAGGGTCTGTTCTTCGGATTTGCCCTTTAACAAAGTTTGAATTCAGTTGTTGTGAAGATGCATAAAGCGCTTTCAGCTGGCGGATGGCTTCAGAGACTTCCCGGTGAGTGACCCGCTGGGAAAGGGTCCGCCAGGAGATTAGGGTAGAGCCCCCGCGGTGAGGACCGTCTCTTGGGGAGAAGGAGGTGGAATGGCGAAGGGGAGCGCAGGCCTCTGACAGGACGCCGAGAGGCTGGGCGGTGGAGCGCAGGGAGCGGAGGCGAGCTGGGGTCCGAGAGGGGAGAGGCCGGAGGACACGGAGGGAGAAGGGGTGCGAGACGAGGGCTGGAGGGAGCCCCGGAAGAAGAGAGAGCCCCGCCGCCTATTGCTGCAGAGGGGGCGCGAGGCACACTGCCGGAGCCGACCAGCGAGGAATGGAGACCGGCCGCGCAACAGAGAGAGACTCCCCCCCCTGAGTCGGTAAGTTTTCTTACCTCTGTTCCCTGCTTGTGCTCGTGTTTTTTTTGCCTCTGTTCTCTGCTTGTGCTCGATTTTCTTGCCTCGGTTCCCTGCTTGTGTTCGATTTTTGTTGCCTCTGTTCCCTGCTTTTGCTCGATTTTTCTTGCCTCTGTTCCATGCTTGTGCTCGATTTTCTTGCCTCTGTCCCCTGCTTCTGATCGTTTTTTGCTTGCCTCTGTTCCCTCTGATCGTTTTTTTTCTTGCCTCTGTTCCCTGCTTCTGATCGTTTTTTTTCTTGCCTCTGTTCCCTGCTTGTCATCGTTTTATTCTTGCCTCTGTTTCCTGGGGCGTTTTTTATTCATCTGTATGTCCACACAATAATGTTTGGTGGAGGTGTGTGGTGATGCCCATGTTGCTGCTGCACATATAGTGTCTATGGGCACATTGGCCATAAAAGCCAGAGTCGCCCCCTTTTTCCTTGTGGCATGAGCTGTTGGTTGCACCGGCAATTCCATGTTAGTGGTGGCATAGCATAGTGTGATGGTTTGTCCTATCCATCGTGAGATTGTTGCTTTTGTGGCAGGCGTCCCTGTATTAGCGTGTGCATAGGCAACAAACAACTGTTTGGTTTTGCGGGTTTATTCTGTCTTCTGTAAGTAATACAGTAGCACTCTACTTACATGCAGGGTATGGAGGCTTTTCTCCCCTTTAGTTTTTGGGTTTTTGAAGAAAACTGAAAGGAGAATACTTTGATTCAAGTGATATTTGCTTGGGTAGGAACTATGGATTTGTTTTTAAAATCACCTTGTCCTTGTGGATTTGCATGTATGGTTCTTGTATGGTTAACGCTTGTAACTCACTTATTCTCTGCAAGGAAGTAATGGAGAAGTGTGGCTAACTGGTTAGAGGAGGCAGACCCTGATGCAGAGGTCAGACCTGGGACCAGGGTTCAATTCCTGACGTGGCAGGGTCTTGAGCTCAAAATGTCCACGGACTCGATAATTCTTGCCTCGGTGCCTACTCAAATCACTCTCTGCAACTCTGGGCAATAGCTTGCTTAATCTCCACTACGGCCCTACTGCGATGGGATGCCTGGTCTTCACCTTGGGGATGCCCAGTAGGGGTTATCTCGCAGGGAAAGCCAGCACGGGTTCCCAAAGCAAGCGCTAAGAGACCTGTCGGTGATTTGGCGCTATATAAATCGAAATTAACATAACATAACAATGAGAAAGGCTGTTTTTAATGTGATGTGTTTGAGTACTGCCTTATGCATAGGCTCAAAAGGTTTCGCCATAAGTTGCGTGAGCACTGTGTTTAGACTCCACATGAGAACTGGAGCTGCTCTAGGGGGAGCAATTCTTTTAGATCCTTCTAGGAATCGTTTTATGACAGGTTTTGTGAAGAAGCTTTTGCATGATTTTCCCCTGGTGTACGCTAAAATGGCAGCGAGATATACCTTTATGCTTGAGTAGTTGATGTGGCTGTCCAGGAGATGAGTTAGATATATGAATACTGTTTCTTGCTTGTTGATGGAGTTCATTTGATTGTTAGCTGTGCATCAAGTGGTGTATCGCTTCCATTTTGCAGCATAGCATCTTCTTGTAGTCTGTTTTCTGTCTTCCTTTAACATTCCCATTGTTTGTTGAGACAGGTTGTGGTGACCAAACTCTACGTATTCAGGTGCCAAGCAGCTAGGTGTAGCGTTGTTGGTTCCTGATGGAAGATTTGGCTCTGTTGCATTGTCAACAGGTCCTTGTCTGCTCTGATTTTGATAATCTGTCCCCTTGACAATTCTAGCAGACTTGGATACCATGTGTGTCTTGGCCATTGTGGGGCAATGAGAATTAGGTTTGCCCCTGGTTGTCTTGATTTTTCCAGCACGCTTTGTATTTGGGGAATCAGTGGAAAGGCGTGTGCAAATGACCCTGACCAATTTAGTGACAGGGCATTCCCCCTTGACAGGTAGGGATGAAACCTCGGGGCAAAGAACTGGCATTTCTTGTTCTGGAATTTCGCAAACAGGTCTATCACTGGGGTTCCCCAGAGATTGAAGACGTATTATACTGTTTTGTGTTTCAATTCTCATTCGTGGGAGCCACTGTCTTGTCTGCTCAGAAGATCTGCTGTTGTGTTGTCTACTCCCGATAGATGTTTGTAGGTCGATTCCCTGAGGGACTGCCATTGCCAGATCTGTTGCGCTAGCTTGCTTAGTGGAAATGATTCTGTACCTCCCTGTTTGTTGAGGTAGAACATTGTGGTGGTGTTGGATGTTTGAATGAAGACCATCCTATTTTTAATGTGTTTTTGTAACTCCTTCAATGCTAGGAAAACTATTTTCATTTCTAAGTAATTGATGTGTTTAATGGAATCTTGTTTGTTCCATTGATTTCGTCCCTTTAGTTGCTAGAAGTGCGCTCCCCATCCATTGAGGGATGCGTCTGTTGTTATTGTCACAGAAGGTGTTGGGTTCTTGAAAGGTCTGCCCTGTATTATGTTGTTGGATGCCCACCATTGTATCTCTGCTTGCAGATTGTGCCTAACAACCACTAGATCCTCCCAACTCCCTGTGTCTTGTGACCAGTTGTTGGTAAGCCATTCCTGGAATTGATGCATATGTATGCAGGCATGAGGGATGAGTGGGATGCATGATGCCATCATGCCCATTAGTTTCATGACTCTCCTCTCTGTCAGAGATTGACCCTTCTGGTAGAGTGAAGTCTCTTGTTTGATAGCTTGTATACTTTTTTGCGTTGGGTAAGCTCGCGTATTTTTTTAGTCTAGTCTTGCACCTAGGAAAGTTTTATACTTTTCTGGCCTTGTGGAGGATTTTTTGTGATTTATTGAGGATCCTAGTTTCTGTAGAGTGTAGATTGATTTTTGGATGTGGCTGCAACATTTTTGTCTTGTGTTTGCCCTTATGAGCCATTCTTCCAGGTAGGGGTAGATGTGCATTCCCTCCCTTTGCAGGTGTGCCGCGACTGTGGCTAGGCACTTGGTGCTGATTTTATTCCGAAAGAGAGCACCTTGAACTGGTAGTGTGTTCCCCTGTGTAGGAACCAGAGATATTTTCTGTGGTTTTTGTTCATAGGGACGTGTAAATAGGCGGCCTTGAGGTCCATTGTTGCCAAGTAATCTCCTTTTTGAATTTGTGGTATTATCTCTTGGAGAGTAGACATTTTGAAGTGTTATGTTGTGTCCTTAGGACCAGGATTGGTCTTGGTGATAAGTCTTGCTCAGAGACTAGGAAATACGGTGAATAGTTTCCTTTGAAAAAGTCTTGTTTTGGTACCAATTCTATTGCTTGTTTTTGAAGAAGGTCCTTGATTTCTGAATGTAACTGTATGAGTTCTGATTTGAGTAACTTCCTTATTGTTGGTTGTTTTTCAGGTGGTGTTTTTGTTAGTTCTATACAATAATTTGCTGGAGGGATTCATACACCTCCGCTCCAAATAGTGCCTCCCCTGTAGAAGGCATGTTATTTAGGGAGATTTGTACCTCCTGCTTAAATCCTGAGATTCTAAGTCAGACATGCCTTCTTAGGGTGGTTCTTGTGCACATCTTTCCGCTGACAGTGTCTGCTGCATCAAGTGAAGATTTAAGGCATGTGTTTGTGATGTTTTTGCCTTCCTGGACAATGGACTTAGCTCTTTTCTTGTCCTCCCCGGGGAGCTTGTTGAGGAACTCCTCGATCTCATCCCGTTGCTGGTGTCCTTACATGTTTAGTGGGGCATTAGAGTTTGCGATGCACCACTGCATTGCTGCCTCCTTTTCCATCTTCCTGCCTACCATATCGATCCTTTTGCTTTCTTTCTCTGGAAGTGGTCCAGTGTTAGAGAAGACATTTGCTCTTCTCCTGGGAGTTTTGACGATAATGAAATCAGGCACAGTGTTCCCCTGAATATACTTAGTGTCCTTGGAGGAGGCTTTGTACTGTTTTTCGACCCTTGGTTTAACCCCTTGATTGAGGCTGGTTCCTTAAAGGCTTCTTTGCCTTGGTCTAGGACGCTGCTCAGCATTGGCAGATATTGTGTCCCCTTGTTGGCTGGGGCTAATGTTTCTAAAAGGAAACATGTGACTCCGAAAGTGTCTGCTGCCCTTTTAACTAGGCTGTTGTTGAAGGCTATATCATCTGGTGGAGATGCCTTCGAGAGATAGCAGCATATCTCCACTTCTGGAGTTTCGGTGTTGAGGTCATTCCATGAGGCTTCTTCCTCTTCAGGAGCGTCTATGTACTCCTCAATATCTTCGCCACGAGGTTTGGGTGTTGGAGATGACTCGAGAACCTCCTCTTCTTCCCTTTCGGCATTTTCTGCTCCTTCGGCATCGCCACTGTCTGTTTCGGTGTCTGGGACTGTCGGGATTCTGAAGTCCTTTAATGAAGCTTCAAACTTGTTCTTTTTCTGGAGGAGTGGTGCCATTATGGCTACGAGACATTTTCTCTTTTCTCAACCTCAAGTGCTCTCTCGGAGACTTTCTTTTCTCTTGTTGTCGGTATCTTGGGCGATGTTACCTCGTCGGTGTCCCCTGGAAGGGATCCATGGGGTTCTTTGGATCTCGGCTAGCCTTTGATCGCCTTTTTATTCGGCATTGCGACTGCCTTAGGCTGTGCCTTGTTATAGTGACCCGTCGGTTCAGATGGATATTTATGGTGTCTTAACTTATCCATCTTCTTCCCTGTATCGGCTGTCTTCTTGAGGGTGTGTGGTTTTTTGGAGTCTCCTTCCAGAATTTTTACGTCCGATCCTCATGCATCAAATCTGCCGGGACTCCCTGGTCTTCTTCATCACTGGAGAAACCCAGGTCCTTCAGAGAGTTTTCTTGGCACATTGTTGCGTAGTGGGCCTCTCTCTGCTTTCGGTGTGTCCTGAGGGTTTTTGGTTGGAACACCGCGTATTCCTTGTCCTTATGGTCTTTGGGCAGGCTGAGGTTACACATGTTGTGTGGGTCACGTTGTGCAAACTTTTGGAGGCACTCGGGGCAAAATTTGAAGGGGGTATTTTCCATGGCCCCTACCTCACCATTTGTCAGCACTGGATGTCTTCGGCTGTTCTGTGTCGATCTCGGAGTTCTGTTCTTGTCTCCGATTGCGATGTCAATAGTTGGTGTAGTCCACTCGGGGTTTCAACTTTTTCTCTTCTTTTTCGGGGTTTTTAGACCCAACTGCAGAAAAAAAGAATCCAAAGATGGCTACCAGGCACAACGACCTCCAGGGCACCATCCAAAGTCACACAGGGGAAGTACCTGGTACCAAATGGTGGTCGACAGCAACCAAAACAAAACAAGCATTGGCATAGCCAATAGGTCTCGCCTTTGGGACATGAAATGAATTCGTACTTGTATAGCACACTTATACCCTGAGGTGTCTTGGCGCTGTCGCATGCCGCTGTGGACCCCTTCCTGGCTTTTCCCTGAGAAATGCCCACTCCTGGGCACCCCGAAGGTGAAGCCAGGCATCCCAGCACTGTTGGGGCCGTTGTAGAGATTAAGCAAGCTATTGCCCAGAGTTGCAGAGTGGGACCCATGATTAGAATAGACACCGAGGCGAGAATGATCAGGTCCGAGGAAATTGAGCCCAAGACCCGCCGAGGTGGGAATTGAACCCTGGTCCCGGCCAGACCTCTGCATCAGGGTCTGCCGCTCTAACCATTGAGCCACACTTCTCCACATTATAAGCATTTAGCCATGCAACAGTTGATGTTGCACCAAGGATAATGTTCTGCATAATTAAACACTTATAAGGTCCCAAAGGCGATACCTATTGGCTATGCCAGTGCTTGTTCTAGAATGTCTTCACTCAGCTGCAGAGTACTTACCGCTTACCGCAGTTTATGAACAGTTTTGTGCCTTATGTGTATGAAACCGGAGGGGATCTAAACAACATTAGGCCCCTAAGTCTACTGTAGTGGGGCTGCCAGTTAAGTGCGAATAGAGTGTTCGCTCTGTTTACCCGATTGAGTATGTGGGTATTAAACTTATACTAATAGGATGAAGGGTGAAACATTCGCCTAGACAGGGTCAACATGTGTATAATTGACAAAATACGTAAGTAATACAATCATAAAATGTGCTGCATTATATGCAACATAATTAGCCTGCCGCATAATGTAGTTAATCCTGCCGCATAATTTCGTCCTCCTCTGTCGTATAGTTTCAGTAGTGGCAGTGGGTACGAGTGAGCAGGATATGTTACTTGGGGAGCTAATTGTGACATCTCAAGCATGTCATTTAATTTTAGTGAATGGAAATCTATGAATGCAAGAGGAGCAATTTTTTAAAAAAGAGAGGCGGGGGAGGGCTCAGGGGCACGCCCACCAAGCAGAAAGATCGCTGCCTGTTGTCTCGGCTTCTGTTTAAGCTCACAATGGAGGGGTCCGTCAAGTACGGAGAAACTGTAGCTTTTCCCTTCTTACTCATGATGCTACTGTTTTCGGGTAATGTTCGCATTGTTAAAAGGAGGAATATTTGTTAGAAATGCCTCTTTTGAGCGTGCCAAATATCCAGAGCTCACATTTCTAGGTGGCTGTTTGGCTGAAGTTAGCGATAGTGTTGCGTGTTTTGAAGGTTTGCAGGGCACCACAAAGTGCACTGCCCCCAAAAGGAGGCGCGTGCTCATGTGTTGTAACACGCTGTCTTATTCGGTGTATTGCGGGGAGTACTACCGAAACAACGGACTGCCTTGAGCCGCCACACCCTGCTGGCTCAGAGTCCTCTGAAGTGGTATTGGACCCTTGATGACTTGCCTTAGTGGCAGGGATGGGTAGAGGGGGGCGAGCCATCGAAAGAGCTCGAGCCTGAAGCTTGGCGGCTCCAGGTCCTGTAAACCTGGAGCCCATAACGATCCAAGCTTTTATGTGGCTTTTGCCTACCGCCCTCTTTCTACCGAGGATGTGGGTCTGCAGTCATAGCTGCCAACTGGGGAAACAGGTTCTAGTCTCAGCGTCGGCTCACCATCGTGTGAATGTGGGCAAATCACTTAGTCTTCCAATGCATATAAATGCGTGTGACTTTGTGTAATGCAACTAGTGCATGTATAAAGCACTCCAAAACCTTCAGGTTTGAGTTCTTGCAATATGTTAACAAGCACGTGCGCCTAAATAAGTGTTGGCAAAAGTCAATGTCCAAACAAGCGCGCTTGCCTAGAAAAGTGTCAGCAAAAGTGAAAGCATTTGCCTTGCGGGAGCGAGCCACGGGCACCATGTGTTTGTAAGTTAATTACAAACATATAGTGTCAAGCTCGGTCCCGCAAGGGAATCGCCAAACGTGCAATGGCAATGCAACGCGTGCACGTTTTTGGGACAAAAACCGTAGCGATTGCTACAGGTCTTTTTCCTATGCAGCCCAAGCGCGCTGCGTAGGTGAGGCCTAAAAAATAAAAAACAAAGACAATCCCAGACCCAACCACTAGATGGCGGAATAATTCACAGCATGTGAATCCAGAAAAGGGTTCACGCTCAAAACTCTGGTGTCCACACTGCGCATCCAGGTAAAGGGCATCAGGTTAAGGGTACTACTGATTAGGGCCCTGAAAAAGCCTAGGGCCAGTCACTGTTTGCCACAATCCCACCTAGAAGAATTAAACAGGTATACTTGCTGCCCACATAGCTCTCCTAACAATTAGGCAAGATAATGACTCGTGGGGTAAATTCCAAGATTATTTTCTACTACATACCCACTACACAGACTCACCAAAACACCATAACAATTTAACTCTGACTGCACTTCCACCATATTTAAACAGACATGTATCCATATGCACACTCCCTTATCCTAGAACTCTACCCATCTTCCTATGTTCTCGTTCATACTCTACTACATGCTCATAGTCATTCTCGTAACACACTCATATCCGCACTACCGACTATAATCCCGCTATCTCACCCAACTCACTTTCCACTGGTTTACACATTAATACCATGACTAATACAACTCCCCCTCCTTCTACTCCGCATATCCATCCTGCCACCACCCCACTCTACTACCCCCTTCTATCCCTTACTACCCCTTCTCCTACCAATCTTCCTTCCAAGACAGCATCCATATATTATAACATGCCAACACTTCTTCATTACCTATCATAACAAATCTCAACTCAATTGCCTTTTCTTGCTTTCCTAACCTCTTCCTCTACTCAATCACACATCTCCTATAGCAAATCAACAACCTAATAGTTCTTCACTTCTGCATAAGCCTTCATCCCCTAAACACACAATCTTCCCCACACTGTCCACATATTACCAGCCACTTCCTGTGCCACATCTGAGAGTCGGTAAGGGGAAAGTAAACTGATATAGACTGGTAAGCAGCCCATTCTCAAAAAAGTGATGTTACTGGTAAAATTCTATGACTTGTAAAATTTGGCCTGCTATTCCTGCACATGGTAAATCTGAGCATGGGTGCAATGGCCCACTCACATATTTTGGAGAAAAGGATTCTCTGCTAAACTCAAAATCGTGGCTGCTTTTCTCCTCTTCAATGATATCAATGCATTTTTAGTCTATTAAATATTAGAAAGATCTTTTAATAATTGCATCAGATACATTTACTTGAACGTTGTGGAAAGCTCTTGTAATCCATGTCCATATAATGCTGTATTTTTATATATTTTTACATTTGATTGCAAAATAAAGCTGCATATATGAATGAGGGGGGTGGGGAGGGTTGATCGCTGGGAGAATTCTCGAAGCTATTGTGGATGTCGGCAATTTTGTAGAAGAAGGAGGATAACGCGTCGCAGAGGTCTTGGGAGGGAGTGATGTCGTTAGATGCTGCGGTGGGGTTGGTGAATTCTTTGACGATGTTGAAGAGTTCCTTGCTGTTATGAGTGTTGTTGTCGAGACGATCCTTGAATGCTGATTTCTTAGCGGATCGAATCAGTTGGTGGTGTTTGCGGGTGGCTGACTTGAGGGAGGCCATGTTGTTTGAGGTTGGGTTTTTTCTCCATATCTTCTCCAGAGTGCGGCATAGTTTCTTGGATTTTTTAAGGTCATCATTGAACCAGGGAGCCTTTTTGCTGGTTGAATTGATCTAATGCTTTTTCAGGGGTGCTAATTCGTCAGCGCTGTGGGTGATCCATTGCTTGAGTTTGGTGGCCGCTTGGTTTGGGTCCAATGAGAGGGTGGGAGGGTTTTGGTTGAGTGATGTGAGGAGTTGATCGGAGGTGATTTTGTTCCAGTTTCTCAGAGGAATACGTTGAGGGCGATTGTGGGTTAGGGAGGTTTTGTAGCTGAAGTGAACGCAGCTGTGGTCCGTCCAGTGGAGAACTGTGGTGCGATCGAAGGAGATGTGCTTGCTGGATGTGAAGATAGGGTCGAGTGTGTGTCCGGCTATATGGGTGGGGGTGTCCACAAGTTGTTTGAGTCCGAGATTGGCCAGGTTGTCCAGAAGGGAGGTGGTGTTGCTGTCGTGTTTGTTTTCAAGGTGGTAGTTGAGGTCTCCTAGAAGAATGTAGTTCTCGGAGGCTAGAGCGTGTGGGCTGACGAAGTCCGTGATGTCATCGCTGAATTGGGTGCGGGTACCTGGAGGCCTGTAGATGAGGGTGCCTCTCAGTGTGGTCCTGGGGTCGGTGTGGATCTGAAAGTGGAGATGTTCGGCAGTTGCAAGATTGTCGTCGGAGTTGGTTGTGATTTTGATGGTGTTCCTGTGGATGATGGCGATGCCTCCTCCTGTTTGATTGGTGCGGTCCTTGTGGATAATCTTGTAAGTGTCCGGTATGGCTATGGCAATGTCTGGAGCTGATGATGTATTCATCCATGTTTCAGTAAGGAAGGCGATGTCAGGTGACGCAGTGTCGATTAGGTCCCAGAGTTCTGTTGCGTGTCTGTGGACCGAGCGGGTGTTGAGCAGGATGCATTTTAGGCGGTTTGAGTCGGAGTTGTGTTTGGAGGACGTGGAATTGGTGAGGGTCCTAAAGCAGTTAAACTTGCAGGAGAGGCAGGCGAAAGGGCCGTGAGTACGTCCTGGAGTAGCTTCGCAGCAAAGTGGTGTGCGTCCGGGATTGAGGGCGAGGAGAGTAGCGGCATCATATGTGATTCTGGAGGGTTGGGAGCGGCAGGGGCCAGGGGCCAGGGGGACAGGCGCTGGGCGCGGTCCAGGCGCGGACGGGCGCAGACGGGCTTACCTTTGGCGCACCTTTGGCGCGGCCGCAGCGCGTGGACGCTGCGCGTACGTCCATTTGTCATAAATGGAGAATGGAGGGGGGTGGGGCGAGGGGGGTGTCAGCAGGGAGGCGGGAGCGGGGTGGAGAGGCGGTGCTGGGAGGCAACAACAATCAACAAAATGGCAGCGACCCTAAAGCCAAACAGGACGAGGCTGGGATAATAATATTTGGACAGAGAGGGAAGCGTCACCGGTACAGATCGCAATAGGCAGCAAAAACAATTTACACAGTCAAAGGCAGCAATGCACAGACAAAATCAATCACAGTTAATGAGTGCGCCGCTCAGCGTTTAAAATCGCGCTACGATGCAGTACAAATGAGGCAAAAATGAATGCTGGGGTCAATGCGAGCAAAGGGCAGTAGTTTTAAAATGCTATTTTCAGTCTGGCAATGTGGCGATACAATACCAGCTTGGGAGCAAGGGAGCGACCGCTTCTGAAGAGGTTCAGGACTACATCTACACCATGGGAGCGAAGTCCTCACCCGCATCATGAACACTCCTATTACTACCAAGATGTTCCTGGATACCTGGAAAAACGCAATGGTCAAAAGCACAGTCAAGAAACCCTCTCCAGCCCACGTGCAACTAGGAAACTACCCCCTATCTCCCTTCAATCCTACCCGGCCAAAGTGAAGGAAAGAGCCATAAAGACACAGCTCTCCTGCCATATCAACGCACACCAGCTCCTTGACACATCACAATAATGATTTTGGCCAATTAACAGCACTGTAACTGCCCTCACTGCAGAAACTGATGACATCAGGAAGATTCTAGAACGTAGAGACACAGCAGCCCGCATACTACTTGAACACTCTACCATATTTGGCACTATCTCTCACCCCACCCTAATGAGAAGACTGCACCAGACAGGCATAGAAGTACCCGCCCTAACTAGATCTGTTCCTCATTCATGGAAATGACAGAAAGAATTAACCTACACCCCTGCACAACAAGGCCAAGAAACTCATCTGTGGAGTAACCCAATAATCACCACTCCACCCAACGATATTCAATATCCACAGGACCCCACTGGCTGAACTCAACATATTATACAACATCAATATTCTTTCCTATGCAGATGAGACCCAGATGATACTCTCGCTATCGATCAAGACCCCCAGCACAAAAACCAACTTCGCCACATGCATGACCGTTGTAACCACTGGATGAAAACAAACTGACTTAAACTCAACATAGACAACACTCAACTAGTGATCTTCCGAAAGAAAACATTCCCCTGGGACTCCACTAAAGCAAGAAATCTGGAAACCATTACAGAAGACAAGCTTGATATGTCAGCCCAAGTAAACATAGTGACTTCCACCTGCTTCCACATCCTCAAGCTGCTAGGAAGGATCTTCAAATGGCTTCCTGAGAACACCAAGAAAACAGTCACTCAGGCATTGATCACCAGCCTGGACATTCAAAAGGTCACAGCAAGACTCGTACTCAACCTCCCGTGCCACACCCACATCACCACATAGCTCAAGGCAGTACACTGGCTTCCAATCCACAACCGCACACATTTCAAACTGCTCGCACACACACGAAGCCTCACACAAAACCAACCCTGCATACCTTAACATCTGTATACACTTCTATACACCCCTAGACACCTCCTTTCAACTAGACTCCCACTGGCAAGCATACCCCGCATCTGCAAAGCCACAGCCGGAGGCCATCATCAAGGAGAACAAGGGGAACCCATTTAATCACTCGGGACCATGGGCGGCAAGTATTTTCAAAACAACAAGTGGTCCTGAGCATACACGAATAAGGAATACTGATATATATAGATCACAATGGAATTCTATATAGTTCAAGATTCCTTGACCAGCCGGCCAAGGAATGTTTATTATTCAATAAGTTTGTAATCACAGAAATACAACAAATAACCCAAGGAGTAAGGGTTATACTGGGGCACAGTCCTGTGCCATGCAAAGAGGAGAAGGCAAAGGGGTAAAGGTAAAGGTAAGTGAGGGAAGTTATCAGGCAAACAAGGTGAGCTAGCAGGTCACTGGTATTAGATATACATTTAGCAGTGTATCCTGGAGTCATTCACACACCAAATAGTATCATAAAAGTACATGTATGAATTACTCTAAGGTCGACGTTTCGATCCCCAGCTCAAGTATCACGGGATCATCATCAGGACAAGAAAATTGATTTTGCCTGAACACAATTATTTATAACACCAAGTTGGTAGCTTGAGGTAGGGTTAGCTTCAATTATGGAAGTTCTTGTTTGGGGGCGCACGTCTGACTCCGTCTTAGTGACTGAATCGTTCTTCCAATAGCGGTTGGGGTGGACTTCTGTAGGGGCGCCAGTTTGGATTTAAGGATAAAATCCAATCTTGTAGGTTGTGTGACACCGGAATCACGGGTCATGAATTTATTCAGTTAGGGGCATCTGTACCTCTGCATTTATTTGCACGGTGTGGCGAGGAGTAAGCATAATTTGGTGCTTATGACAGGGATGCACTCTATTATATCTGCTTGGAGCCCAATACGCTTGCCAACCTGAAATCTTCAAGGCAGGGGTCTCCGTCCTCCGGTGTCTAGGGATAGCGCCGAGTGATGAGGTGCGCGGCCAGGCAAATAACTGGTCCGCGGTGGGAGAGTGCAATTCTCTGGAGATGCCGGGCACTGGGGCTGTTCACAATGGAAAGCTAGGAGGCCATGCCATCTCCTATCTTTCCCCCAAAGCATTGAAAGACTTCCCTCACCAAATCAGACCACTGACCTGGTCAGTGTAACTGCTCTCCCCCCACACAGCTCCACCGTTAAGTGCTGCCTTCTGAGCCCTCTCAGTTCTAAGTAAGTGTTTGAGTCCCTCCTCCACCCGCAGGCTCCTACCTGCGCCTAATCCCTGATGGTCCAGGGGGAGAGCACTCTGCTCTTCTGCTGTTCCGCTCTTTTCTGTGCCCTTTTTTCTCTTTTTTTCTCTCTCTCTTTTTGCTGTCCCTTTTTTCCTTTTACCTTCTCTTTTGATCATTTTTCTTTTTTTTCCTGCCATCTGCGCTGATAATGCCCCCATGGCCCCTCCCCCTCCAGCGTGCCCATCCAGCTCCCCCCTTCCAGCTGACTGCCCTCCCCCTGGCCCCTACTTGATGGCGGCACTGCGGGCACGCCAAAGGCAAGCCTGTGCCCGTCCCGGACCTGACCGTAACCTGCACCAGGGACCCTGGTCCCATGACCCGCCTCCGCTCCGACGCCAGCACCCTTGGCACTCTCAACCCCGGACGCAGCAACAACTTGCAGCTTTCGACGGCGAACAACAACCAAGGTCCAATCTCCTGCCAACACTGCCACTGCACCTTCACCCACCTACGGACCCGAGCAGCAGACCCCAGCCTATTGGACGCCATCGCACACATACCACTGACCTGCATCCTCCTCAATGTTCGCTCCATACACAGGCATGCCATAGAAATTAGGGACCTCCTCAACACCCTCAGGCCCGACGTCACCTTTCTAACAGAAACCTGGACCAATGCCAACTCCCCGCCCGACATCTTAACCGCCATCCCCGATGGATACAAGATCCTGAAAAAAGACCGGCCCACCCGACTTGGAGGAAACATCGCCATCTTTCACAAGAGCTCCCTTCGCATGACAATCACTAACCCAGAGGACGTCATGACCTCGATGGATCATCTCTATTTCCAGATCCAGACCAACCCCAAAATGACTCCCCGCGTAACCCTCACCTATCGACCTCCTGGCCCCGGTCTCCTTTCACTGACACCATCGCTGACCTCATTGCACCACACGTCTTCGCCTCAACAGACTACATACTACTCAGAGGCCTAAACTTCCACCTGGACAACTACGACGAGCCCAACACCACCGCCCTCCTAGAGACCCTCACCAACATAGGACTGAAGCAACTCGTCTTCGTCCCCACGCTTACAGTGGGACACACACTCAACCCCATCTTTGCAGGAAGAAACAGGATTTCCTACAGCCACACCATAGAACTCCTTTGGACGGACCACCACTGCATCCATTTCTCCTTTAGAAACCCACTGAAAACAAGCACGCGTTCTGCCTCCCTGCAGAAGCTGGAACAAAGTCACAGAAGAACAGCTCACCACCGCCCTCACCAGCGCTCCACCTCCAACGATGCCAGACGCCAACACCGCAGCAAGCAACCTCCACCGCGGGATCACTAACTGCACCAACAAACTAGCCCCACTCAAGAAAGCCACAAGACAACACAACAAGAAAGCAAGCTGGTTCACCCTGAACTACAAGAATCCAAGCGCTCCTGCTGATGACTCAAAAAGACATGGAGAAACAGCAAAACCCCTGAAACACGCATCACCTACAGAACAGCCACCACAGTACACCACCATCCCATCAAATCCACAAAGAGGAACTTCCTCCAAGTCAGAATCCTCACCAATGCCCACAACTCAAAAGAAATCTTCTCCATCATACAGGAATTTGTCAAACCGGGCAGTGAAATAACAGACGTCCCACCCTTCTAAGACCTCTGCAATCAATCAATCAATCAATCAATGACATTTATAGAGCGCGCTACATACCCGTAGGGTCTCAAGGCGCTGGGGGGGGGGGGGGTGCTGCTACTGCTCGAACAGCCAGGTCTTCAGCTTCTTCCTGAAGGAGAGGTGGTCTTGGGTCAGGCGCAGGTCGGGAGGGAGGGAGTTCCAGGTCTTGGCGGCCAGGTAGGAGAAGGACCTTCCTCCTGTAGTCGCTCTTCGGATGCGGGGGACGGCGGCGAGGGCGTGGTTGGCTGATCGGAGGTGGCGTTTGGGAGCGTAGAAGTTGATCCGGCTGTTGAGGTAGCTCGGGCCTTGGTCGTGTAGGGCTTTGTGTGCGTGGGTGAGGAGGCGGAAGGTGATTCTTTTGTTGACGGGGAGCCAGTGAAGGTCTCTCAGGTGTCCGGTGATGTAGCTGGTTCGTGGGATGTCGAGGATGAGTCTGGCTGAGGCGTTCTGGATCCGCTGGAGTCTCTTCTGGATCTTGGCGGTGGTACCGGCGTAGAGGGCGTTGCCGTAGTCCAGTCGGCTGGTGACGAGGGCCTGGGTGACGGTCTTCCTGGTCTCGGTGGGGATCCACCAGAAGATCTTCCGTAGCATGCGTAGGATGTTGAAGCACGCCGAGGAGACGTTGTTGACTTGCCTGGTCATGGAGAGGGAGGAGTCCAGGATGAAGCCCAGGTTGCGTGCATGGTCTGTCGGTTTGGGTGCGGTGCCCAGGGCGGGAGGCCACCAGGAGTCGTCCCAGGCAGAGGGTGAAGAGCCCAGGATGAGGACCTCCGTCTTGTCAGAGTTCAGTTTCAGGCGGCTGGTCGTCATCCACTCGGCTACCTCTTTCATCCCTTCGTGCAGGTTGGCTCTGGCGGAGGCGGGGTCGTTGGTCAGGGAGAGGATCAGCTGGGTGTCGTCGGCGTAGGAGATTATGCTGAGGTTGTGTTTGCGTACGATGGCCGCGAGGGGGCTCATGTAGACGTTGAAGAGGGTGGGGCTCAGAGATGATCCTTGAGGGACGCCGCAGATGACTTCGGAGGCCTCTGACTTGTACGGTGGTAGGCGGACTCTCTGTGTTCTTCCGTCGAGGAAGGAGATGATCCATTCCAGCGCCTTGTCCTGGATTCCGATGTTGCTGAGGCGCTGTACTAGGGTGCGGTGGCAGACCGTGTCGAATGCCGCGGAGAGGTCTAGGAGGATGAGGGCCGCTGTTTCTCCATTGTCCATCAGGGCTCGGATGTCATCGGTGGCGGCGATGAGGGCGGTCTCGGTGCTGTGATTGGCTCGGAAGCCGGACTGTGAGGGGTCGAGGGATCCGTTCGTCTCGAGGAAGGCGGCCATCTGCTTGTTGACGGTCTTCTCGATGACTTTCGCAGGAAACGGGAGGAGCGAGATGGGGCGGTAGTTCTTGAGTTCGGTGGGGTCCGCTGTTGGTTTCTTGAGTAGAGCGCTGAGTTCGGCGTGTTTCCAGCTCTCAGGGAAGGTGGCGGTGTCGAAGGATGTGTTGATGATGTCTCGCAGGTGGGGTGCGATGACAGCGTTGGCCTTGTTGAAGACGTGGTGAGGGCAGGGGTCGGTCGGTGATCCGGAGTGGATGGAGTTCATCGTGCAACAGACTCAGTACCCTTTTTCACCTCAAAATTAAGACACTGTACGACAATTTTGACAACCAAGACCTCTGCCCCGCTTCAGCCCCCACCCCCAGCAACGCCACCAAACCATCCCCACTCACAGCAGAACACAGGTTAAAGACCATGAAGAGCATCCACTCCGGAGCACCCTAAGACCCTTTTCCCGCCCATATCTTCCACAGACCAGCCATGGCCATCGCACCCGAATTCTACATTGGACAATCAACTCCTCGAGACGGCCACATTCCCCGATGACTGGAAATACGCCAAAGTCGACCCCCGCCTGAAGAATCCCTCCACAGACCCGATGGACCTCAATAACTGCAGGCCAATCTAACTGCTTCCTTTCTCAGCCAAGGTCATCGAAAAAGCTGTCAACACCCAGCTAGCAAACTTCATCGAAGCCAACAACGTCCTGGATATCTCCCCATCCAGGTTTCGGTTCAACCACAGAACAGAGACCGCCCTAATCGCTGCCACTGATGACATCTTGGCCCTCCTCGACCAGGGCCAAATGGCAGCCCTCATCCTCCTGGACCTCTCAGTTGCCTTTGACACCGTCTCGCACCACACACCAGCCACCAGACTCCATGACACCGGCATCTGAGGAAAGTTCCTCGACTGGACATTCTCATTTCTCACAAACAGAACTCAGCGAGCTAGACTCCCACTGTACCTCAGATGTGGAGCACCCCAGGGATCCTCCCTCAGCCCCACCCTATTCAAAATCTACATGGCCCCCTCACATCCATTGTCAGAAACCAGGGGCTCAATATCAACTCCTACGCCGATGACACCCAGCTCATCCCCTCCCTCACCAAGGAACTCAACATCACCAAGCACAACTTCCAAGAAGGGATGAAAGCTGTTGCCCCCTGGTGACCCCCGCCCTCGGAAAACCCACCACCCTGACATGCTGTATCCTTGGCCTGCTTCAACACCCTCCGCACACTCTGAAAAACGTTCAGATGGATCCCCTCTAAATCCAGAAAAACGGTCACACACACCCTTATCACCAGCAGACTGGACTACTGCAACGCCCTCTACGCCAGAATCAACAAAAACACCTTCACAAGCTCCAGACTAAGCAGAATGCCACAGCCAGGCTGATCCTTGACATCCCCCATCACAACCACATCACCCAACACCACCGCAATCTCCACTAGCTCCCCATCGAAAGAAGAATAACCTTAAAGCTCCTCACGCACACATACAAGTCCCTCCACAGCATCGAACCAGCATACCTAAACAACTGCCTCTCCTCCCACCCACCCAAGAGAAACCTCTGATCAGCTGACCTCTCTCTGGCTACCATCCCACGCATCTACAAGACCAGAATGGGTGGAAAGTCCTTCTCTTACCTCACAGCCAAGACCTGGAATGACGTCCCCCTCTACCTCCGGCAAAGCCCTACACTGCCCCAGATCAGGAGTGACCTCAAGACCAAGCTCTACAGCTGACTCCAGCACCCTACGTAGCCCCCCTCCTCCCCTCCAGCACCTTGACACCCTCATGGGTGAGTAGTTGCGCTTTACAAACACCTTATTGATTGATCCTAGATTCTTGAGTTCGGCAAGAAGCTGAAAACCTCGCTCTACGATAAACACCCCAGGCATCAGCCGCCTACTCACCTGCTAAAGCGCCTGGATACCCTTACGACTGATTAGCATACTATAAATTTAAACATAACATAACAGTTCTCTGACCAAAGACTACAGAAACAATTTAATCCAGCCCTGCTCTGATCAGGGCTCTCAAATCTCCACAATTACTGAATGACTGGAGGCCCCTGTGCTAAGAGGAGTAGTCCCAGCTACAGATTGCAGAGCATGTGGAAGGTAGCAGTCGCAGTATGGTAGTGCGTCCAGGCAAAATTGCAAATGAGGGTCCGAGGCCTCTGGAATGGAAAGCCTTCAAAAGAGGATGAGCTGCCATGGATCCAAATGTTCAGTGTTATCTTATAACACCTTAGTATTTTATCACCCATTTCCAGCTAAAGAAACACTGACAAATTTGGCCAAACTCATAAGTACCGTCAGATGGAAGGAGATGTTGTAGAAGGTGTTGCAACCATTCTGAGATCTACGCATGTATGCACAAGTAGGCTGAGACTCTGCAGGCAGGTAAGGCACAGAAGACCATTCCAGACCACAGCTTCTCCCATCACCTGCTTTACCCGAGCAAGTAAATGCAGACTGTGCAGCTGCACTTCTCCTATTAGAAAGGGTGCAAGCTTGCACTTTGCAGCAGAGTATGCAATCCAGAAAGCAGTAGGTACTCTGGCATAGTTCTAGTTCTTATGGCTAGAGTCCCTTTTAGTTCCTAAAGTTATGGTTTCTATTGGCTCTAGGGTTTAGGGCTTGGGTTTCAATTGGCTACAGAGCCCAAGCCTCTCATTGGCCCAGGTCACCTCATTTCTAGTGCACTTATTTAAGCAGAACCTCTGGAGTCCACACTGGGCATCCAGGTTAGTGGCCTCAGGTTAAAGTTACTACCTGTTAGGGCGCTGAGATGGCTGAGGGCCCGATACTCTGGCCAGAATCCCACCCAGAAGAAGTAAACAGGTCCACTTGCCACTCACAATAGCTCTCCTAACAATAAGGCAAGATTATAACTTGTGGAGGGAATTCCATGATTATTTTCTACTACATGCCCACTACAATGGCTCACCAACATACCACAAAATTTCACCCTGATTGCACTTCCAACATATTTGAATAGACATGCATACATATTCATACACCATATCCTACAACTCTGCCCATCTTCTTACATTCTCAATCATACTCTACCACACACTCATAGTCATTCTCCTATCACACTACTATCCCAACTAACAACTATGACCCCGCTATATCACCCCACTCGCTTGCTACTCATCAACACATTACTACCACGACTGATACAACTCCCCCTCCTCCTACTGAGCATGTCCATTCTCCCACCCACCCCCCCACTTCTCCCTCCTTTTATCCCTTACTACCCCTTTATCCTACCAATCTTCCTCTCAAGGCAGCATCCCTCTGTTACACTTTAACACATCTTTATTACCATTCCTGACACAGCACAACTCACAATTGCGTTTTCTAACTTCCCTAACCTCTTTCCGCTACTCACCCCACACATCTCCTATAACAACTCAAAAATCTAATAGTATCTCACTTCTTGATAGGTCTTTATCCCCCAAACACACCATCTCTGCCACACTGTCCACATATTACCAGCCGCTCCCTCTGGCACAGCCGGGAGTCGAAAAGGAGAAAGATAAACCATTTAGGGCCATATGTAGGTGGGAAAATACCGACTGGTATTCGTAATTCCAGATGTAGGGGCCTGAAAATTACCGATTCTGTATATTTACCGAATCGGTAAAGTACCGATTCGGTAAATGTACAGAATCGGAATTTTGGGATGTAGGTGGCACTGGAAACAGTGCCACAGGCCCTTAGAAATTCGTTATTTACCATGAAATACAATGGCTTGGTAAATAACGAATTTCTGTGTACATGCACATCTGTGCATGTACACCTGTGCCATGTGGCACACATACATGCCCTAAGGGCATGTATGTGTGTCACATTGCAAACAAGCCAAAATCAGGGGTGCTACAGGGTGTCAAAGTGACACCCTGTCCCCCTTGACAAATCGATAAAATTACCGAATCAGTATTTACCGATTCGGTAATTGCCATTGATTCCTATGGGCTTCAAGGCCCATAGGAATCAATGGCAATTACCGAATCGGTAAATACCGATTCGGTAATTACCGCATATTACCGATTCAGTAATATTTACAGAATAATTACCTACATGGCATTTACCGAATTTTAAATACCGAATCGGTAAAATTCGGTATTTACGATTCGGTAAATGCCATTTACCTACATATGGCCCATAGGCTGCTAAGCAGCCCACTCTCAAAAAGTAATTTTAATGGTAAAATTCTCTGGCTCATAAAATTTGGACTATTCTTCCTGCACATGGTAAATCTGAGCATGGGTGCAAAGGCCCACCCACATTTATTGGAGGAAAGCCTTCTCTGCTAAACTCACAATCATGGCTATACTGTTTGTTAAGAGTGTGAACTCTAGGTTTGTTATTGCTTTTTCCCCATTCAGTAATATCAATGTATTTTTAGTCCATTAAATATTACAAAGATGTTGTAATAATTGCATCTGATATGGTTACGTAAACTGTGGAATGCTCTTGCAATCCATGTACATATAATGCCGTGTTTGTTATGTGTTTTTACATTTGATTGAAAAATAAAAATCCATATTTGAATGCGTTTACTTGACAAGAGACTGGTTGAGATCATATAATTCAAATTGTGAACAATCTATTCCAAAGTAAAATTTTCTTTTAGTTTCTGTTGATTCTTAGGTGTGTGGTTAGGTACAGTGGGCTCCTCCATCAGATTAGCATATTAAATTTGTTTCCACCCAAATATTGAACACTTGAGCGGACTGGGGGATCAGTAGTTCTCAGTGTTTTAATGTTTTGTGCTTGAAACATGCCTTGAGGTTTCCTGCAGCCAAATGCTCACCTTTGGTCTTGTCGCGGGTTGATCCTCAGATTGCGAGGCTGGCACACTGGCGCCTTCTCCCTGACTTCCATCACCGGAGGCATCCGCAGGATGGTCAGAGTTTTTCTGTGATCGCTGTGAAGAAAAATAATACTTGAGATCTAGAAAGATACAAAACCCAACATCTGGCTCTATTCACCATCAGCCAAGCTACTGATGGATTGAGCCCCCATGTTTAGTATTTATGGTTACAATGTGAGCCAGCTGACAACTGGTTAGACAATGGAATGTTGTCCTAGTCTGTAGTTGCGGTAATGAGTTCAGGATCTGTCTGCATTTTGTGTGACATTCAACACCAGGGCAGGACACGTCATACAGTGTGTCTACTCTTGGTTTACTCTGTAGCAGGCTTCTCCACCGAGTAGCTCGTGAGCTACTTGTAGCTCTCCAGCTACTTGAAAGTAGCTCTCCTGTGTGCAGCCCAGCCTGCTAAATATGTGGTTGTAAAATTATATATGTACCAAAACTGAAAACCATGTATTCAAGATCAAAATATGTAGATTTTCACAACTCATAAGCGGATGTTTGGAGAAAAGTGATTGAATTTCCAATGTAAATTTAAATCTGCTATTTGAGTGATAACATTATGTGTGTAGGGAAGACATATTACTGTCCCTGGCCATGGAGCCAGGGGCATTGCAGCAATTGCTGTTATGTTTTACTAATGTAGAAGTATTCCACATTTACCAAGCATGTTTTAAATTGCTGCTGGCAACCTTGCCTGATGCATTGAGGTCATCACTGCTGGTAATTTTGCACATGGTGGCCACTAAAGTTATCTTGTCTGTTGTGATCACTGTTATAACATTAATATTAGCAGCTCAGCATGATTTTCAATGAACATAGGTAGCTCTTATTACAGAAAAGGTAAGGACCTCTGCTCTGTGGGCTGTGTTATGTTACCAAGGGCCAGATGTAGGTGGCCGACCGGTAATAGACTTTTCCTATGTAGGAGGCATATTTACCAATTCAGTATTTACCGAATCATCATTTGCCCGAATCGGTAAATTAATTGTAGGAAGCACTTTAAACAGTGCTTCTGGGCTTAAAGGATTCGCGATTTACCACCTTCTATTAGTTGGTGGTAAATAACTAATTCCTATGTAAATGCAAATATGTGCATTTACACCTGTGCCATGTGACAGACATACATGCCCTTAGGGCATGTATGTGTGCCACATGTGCACACAAGCACTAATCAGGGGTGCAACAGAGTGTCAAAGTGCCACCCTGCCACCCTTGACTTTTTCCCAATTTTACCGAATCGGTAATTGCTGATTCGGTAATTGACATTCATTCCTATGGGCCTGCAGGCCCATAGGAATGAATGGCAAATACCGAATCGGTAAATAACGATTCTGTAAATACCGAATCTTAACGATTCGGTATTTTTTACCGAATTATTATCTACATTGCAATTACCGATTCGAAAATACCGAATCGGTAAAATTCGGTATTTTCGAATCGGTAATTTACAATTACCTACATCTAGCCCCTAGTCTTTTAGAGCGCGTAGCTACCCAGGACCAGCCTTTCTAGCCCTGACAGGAAGCGTGAGGAAGAAACGTACACCGATTCCTAATGCCCGAAGTACTGCTTCTTCGTCCATGAACATCACGGTAAACAGTCAAATCTGCCAGGAGAGGCTTGAGCACAATCCTTGGTCAGGGGTCTTGGCTAGCCCTAATCTATCCTAATTCCAACCCTCTCCGTATGCTTAGCTCTCAAGAGCAAATGCAAATGCAACTGTCCTGTGCCAGAATTCACGGTCACAAGTTCCCAAGTACAGGCGGGACAGCTAGGGAGCACCAGATCCCACCAGCCACTCTTACAGATGGTGACGATGCAGGACAGCTAGACAAGAATGTTGGAAGTTCATTTGTGGCTGTGATCCCACTCCATACAACCCAACTACTAACTAATCAAAGAAGAAGAAGAAAAGGGCCACAGCGGATGCACACGCGACAGCTCCAACAGAAGAAAAGAAATCTGCAACAATCATCAAAGACTTTACTTCTCCAACCACCACCACTAACTGCATCACCCGCTTGCAGGAAATATGTGAAAACCTCTTGTTCTTCTTCAATGAAAATACCAAAACCATATACAACATTTGATTGCAAAATAAAAATGGTAGATTTATTAGGGCAGTTAATGCAGTGTTTATTGAAAACAAGTAGAGGTGTAGTGTATTTTAAAGAATTATATAACGATTTTATTGAAATAAAGGTTTTATCTGAACAACTTATTTATGGTTTTACTAGATGGAAATTACTAATATATATGTATTTGTTACCATATTTTAATTCTGTACTGTTTAAAGGCCATTACTCTAAATAAACACATCTTTGATTGATTGAAATAAAAATATATATACGAATGCGCCTTCTTGACAATAGACTGGTTAATATCATATCATTCAAATTGTAGACAATCTATTCCAAAGTAAACCTTTCTTTTTATTTCTGCTGAGACCCAGGTCTGTAGTTAGTTCCAGTGGGCTCCTCCATCACATTAGCATATTAAATTTGTTTCCAACCAATGATAAGCACACCCCAGGGTACGGGAGGTCAGTATTTCTCTATGTATTTTTTTTAAATGCATAAAACATGCCTTGAAGCTCCAGTAGCCAAATGCTCACCATTGGTCTTGTCACTGGTTGATCTTCAGATTGTGAGGCTGGTACACTGGCTCCTTCTCCCTGTCTTCCATCACCCGAGGCATCAGCAGGCTGGTCAGAGTTTGTCTGTGATCGCTGTGAAGAAAAATAATACTTGAGATCTTGAAAGATTCAGAACCCAACAGCCAAGCTACTGATGGATTGAGGCTCTATGCTTAGAATTTATGGTTACAATGTGAGTCAGATGACGTCTGCTTAGAACACAGAACGTTGTCTGAGTCTAAAGTTGGTCTAATGAATTTAGGATCTGTTCTGTTTATTGAACAGTCTTCTTTCTCAAGCATAAGAAATGTACTGCTACAATAGTAATACTGGTTATAAAGTACAGGGCATATAATATGAAAAGTATTATAAAGTAGTACTGTAAAAGCATGTTATGGTTTCTAAGCCATAAATTGCCTAAAACTCATAAAATACATACAGACTGGTGCTTCTAAAATACGCCTACCCCGGTGTACCTAACCTAAGTCTAGTACAAGGGAAGAAGTAAGTGAGGAGTATCTTAAGTTTTAGTATTTCTCTGCCAAGGATCTATCGAAGAATTCTCTAAGGGTCTAATCAGCTCCGTACCTTGGTTTTAGAATGAAGGAGGTCTTGTATCTCTCTCTCAGGACTCGATTTCCCAGCAACTCGCAAGGGTAGCCTGGAAACACTTGCTTGCTACTCATCAACACATTACTACCACGACTGATACAACTCCCCCTCCTCCTACTGAGCATGTCCATTCTCCCACCCACCACCTCACTTCTCCCTCCTTTTATCCCTTACTACCCCCTTCTCCTACCAATCTTCCTCCCAAGGCAGCATCCCTCTGTGATCACACTTTAACACATCTTTATTACCATTCCTGACACAGCACAACTCACAATTGCCTTTTCTAACTTCCCTAACCTCTTTCCGCTACTCACCCCACACATCTCCTATAACAACTCAAAAATCTAATAGTATCTCACTTCTTGATAAGTCTTTATCCCCCAAACACACCATCTCTCAATCTCTGCCACACTGTCCACATATTACCAGCCGCTCCCTCTGGCACAGCCGGGAGTCGGAAAGGAGAAAGATAAACCATTTGGGCTGCTAAGCAGCCCACTCTCAAAAAGTAATTTTAATGGTAAAATTCTCTGGCTCATAAAATTTGGATTATTCTTCCTGCACATGGTAAATCTGGTGCAACAGCCCACCCACATTTATTGGAGAAAAGCCTTCTCTGCTAAACTCACAATCATGGCTATAGTGTTTGTTAAGAGTGTGAACTCTAGGTTTGTTATTGCTTTTTACCCATTCAGTAATATCAATGTATTTTTAGTCTAATAAATATTACAAAGATGTTTTAATAATTGCATCTGATATGGTTACGTAAACTGTGGAATGCTCTTGCAATCCATGTACATATAATGCCGTGTTTGTTATGTGTTTTTACATTTGATTGAAAAATAAAAATCCATATTTGAATGCGTTTACTTGACAAGAGACTGGTTGAGATCATATAATTCAAATTGTGAACAATCTATTCCAAAGTAAAATTTTCTTTTGGTTGATTCTTAGGTGTGTGGTTCGGCACACAGGGCTACTCCATCAGATTAGCATATTAAATTTGTTTCCACCCAATTATTGAACACTTGAGCCGACTGGGGGATCAGTAGTTCTCAGTGTTTTAATGTTTTGTGCTTGAAACATGCCTTGAGGTTTCCTGCAGCCAAATGCTCACCTTTGGTCTTGTCGCGGGTTGATCCTCAGATTGCGAGGCTGGCACACTGGCTCCTTCTCCCTGGCTTCCATCACCCGAGGCATCAGCAGGCTGGTTGCAGTTTTTCTGTGATCGCTGTGAAGAAAAATAATACTTGAGATCTAGAAAGATACAAAACCCAACATCTGGCTCTATTCACCATCAGCCAAGCTACTGATGGATTGAGCCCCCATGTTTAGTATTTATG
The DNA here is from genome assembly GCF_964263255.1 of Lissotriton vulgaris. Lineage (NCBI taxonomy): Eukaryota > Metazoa > Chordata > Amphibia > Caudata > Salamandridae > Lissotriton > Lissotriton vulgaris. Next base: position 223,152,282 of record NC_141685.1, read on the forward strand.
GTTAAAATGTGAGCCAGCTGACAACTGGTTAGACAATGGAATGTTGTCCTAATCTGTAGTTGCGGTAATGAGTTCAGGATCTGTCTGCATTTTGTGTGACATTCAACACCAGGGCAGGACACGTCATACAGTGTGTCTACTCTTGGTTTACTCTGTAGCAGGCTTCTCCAACGAGTAGCTCGTGAGCTACTTGTAGCTCTCCAGCTACTTGAAAGTAGCTCTCCTGTGTGCAGCCCAGCCTGCTAAATATGTGGTTGTAAAATTATATATGTACCAAAACTGAAAACCATGTATTCAAGATCAAAATATGTAGATTTTCACAACTCATAAGCGGATGTTTGGAGAAAAGTGATTGAATTTCCAATGTAAATTTAAATCTGCTATTTGAGTGATAACATTATGTGTGTAGGAAAGACATATTACTGTCCCTGACCATGGAGCCAGGGGCATTGCAGCAATTGCTGTTATGTTTTACTAATGTAGAAGTATTCCACATTTACCAAGCATGTTTTAAATTGCTGCTGGCAACCTTGCCTGATGCATTGAGGTCATCACTGCTGGTAATTTTGCACATGGTGGCCACTAAAGTTATCTTGTCTGTTGTGATCACTGTTATAACATTAATATTAGCAGCTCAGCATGATTTTCAATGAACATAGGTAGCTCTTATTACAGAAAAGGTAAGGACCTCTGCTCTGTGGGCTGTGTTATGTTAACAAGGGCCAGATGTAGGTGGCCGACCGGTAATAGACTTTTCCTATGTAGGAGGCATATTTACCAATTCAGTATTTACCGAATCATCATTTGCCCGAATCGGTAAATGAATTGTAGGAAGCACTTTAAACAGTGCTTCTGGGCTTAAAGGATTTGCGATTTACCACCTTCTATTAGTTGGTGGTAAATAACTAATTCCTATGTAAATGCAAATATGTGCATTTACACCTGTGCCATGTGACAGACATACATGCCCTTAGGGCATGTATATGTGCCACATGTGCACACAAGCACTAATCAGGGGTGCAACAGAGTGTCAAAGTGCCACCCTGCCACCCGTGACTTTTTCCCAATTTTACCGAATCGGTAATTGCTGATTCGGTAATTGACATTCATTCCTATGGGCCTGCAGGCCCATAGGAATGAATGGCAAATACCGAATCAGTAAATAACGATTCTGTAAATACCGAATCTTAACGATTCGGTATTTTTTACCGAATTATTATCTACATTGCAATTACCGATTCGAAAATACCGACTCGGTAAAATTCGGTATTTTCGAATCGGTAATTTACAATTACCTACATCTAGCCCCTAGTCTTTTAGAGCGCGTAGCTACCCAGGACCAGCCTTTCTAGCCCTGACAGGAAGCGTGAGGAAGAAACGTACACCGATTCCTAATGCCCGAATTACTGCTTCTTCGTCCATGAACATCACGGTAAACAGTCAAATCTGCCAGGAGAGGCTTGAGCACAATCCTTGGTCAGGGGTCTTGGCTAGCCCTAATCTATCCTAAGTCCAACCCTCTCCGTATGCTTAGCTCTCAAGAGCAAATGCAAATGCGACTGTCCTGTGCCAGAATTCACGGTCACAAGTTCCCAAGTACAGGCGGGACTGCTAGGGAGCACCAGATCCCACCAGCCACTCTTACAGATGGTGACGATGCAGGACAGCTAGACAAGAATGTTGGAAGTTCATTTGTGGCTGTGATCCCACTCCATACAACCCAACTACTAACTAATCAAAGAAGAAGAAAAAAAGGGCCCCAGCGGATGCACACGCGACAGCTCCAATAGAAGAAAAGAAATCTGCAACAATCATCAAAGACTTTACTTCTCCAACCACCACCACTAACTGCATCACCCGCTTGCAGGAAATATGTGAAAACCTCTTGTTCTTCTTCAATGAAAATACCAAAACCATATACAACATTTGATTGCAAAATAAAAATGGTAGATTTATTAGGGCAGTTAATGCAGTGTTTATTGAAAACAAGTAGAGGTGTAGTGTATTTTAAAGAATTGTTTACCGATTTTATTGAAATAAAGGTTTTATCTGAACAACTTATTTATGGTTTTACTAGATGGAAATTACTAATATATATGTATTTGTTACCATATTTTAATTCTGTACTGTTTAAAGGCCATTACTCTAAATAAACACATCTTTGATTGATTGAAATAAAAATATATATACGAATGCGCCTTCTTGACAATAGACTGGTTAATATCATATCATTCAAATTGTAGACAATCTATTCCAAAGTAAACCTTTCTTTTTATTTCTGCTGAGACCCAGGTCTGTAGTTAGTTCCAGTGGGCTCCTCCATCACATTAGCATATTAAATTTGTTTCCAACCAATGATAAGCACACCCCAGGGTACGGGAGGTCAGTATTTCTCTATGTATTTTTTTTAAATGCATAAAACATGCCTTGAAGCTCCAGTAGCCAAATGCTCACCATTGGTCTTGTCACTGGTTGATCTTCAGATTGTGAGGCTGGTACACTGGCTCCTTCTCCCTGTCTTCCATCACCCGAGGCATCAGCAGGCTGGTCAGAGTTTGTCTGTGATCGCTGTGAAGAAAAATAATACTTGAGATCTTGAAAGATTCAGAACCCAACAGCCAAGCTACTGATGGATTGAGGCTCTATGCTTAGAATTTATGGTTACAATGTGAGTCAGATGACGTCTGCTTAGAACACAGAACGTTGTCTGAGTCTAAAGTTGGTCTAATGAATTTAGGATCTGTTCTGTTTATTGAACAGTCTTCTTTCTCAAGCATAAGAAATGTACTGCTACAATAGTAATACTGGTTATGAAGTACAGGGCATATAATATGAAAAGTATTATAAAGTAGTACTGTAAAAGCATGTTATGGTTTCTAAGCCATAAATTGCCTAAAACTTATAAAATACATACAGACTGGTGCTTCTAAAATACGCCTACCCCGGTGTACCTAACCTAAGTCTAGTACAAGGGAAGAAGTAAGTGAGGAGTATCTTAAGTTTTAGTATTTCTCTGCCAAGGATCTATCCAAGAATTCTCTAAGGGTCTAATCAGCTCCGTGCCTTGGTTTTAGAATGAAGGAGGTCTTGTATCTCTCTCTCTCTCAGGACTCGATTTCCCAGCAACTCGCAAGGGTAGCCTGGAAACACTCGCTTGCTACTCATCAACACATTACTACCACGACTGATACAACTCCCCCTCCTCCTACTGAGCATGTCCATTCTCCCACCCACCACCTCACTTCTCCCTCCTTTTATCCCTTACTACCCCCTTCTCCTACCAATCTTCCTCCCAAGGCAGCATCCCTCTGTTATCACACTTTAACACATCTTTATTACCATTCCTGACACAGCACAACTCACAATTGCCTTTTCTAACTTCCCTAACCTCTTTCCGCTACTCACCCCACACATCTCCTATAACAACTCAAAAATCTAATAGTATCTCACTTCTTGATAAGTCTTTATCCCCCAAACACACCATCTCTCAATCTCTGCCACACTGTCCACATATTACCAGCCGCTCCCTCTGGCACAGCCGGGAGTCGGAAAGGAGAAAGATAAACCATTTGGGCTGCTAAGCAGCCCACTCTCAAAAAGTAATTTTAATGGTAAAATTCTCTGGCTCATAAAATTTGGATTATTCTTCCTGCACATGGTAAATCTGGTGCAACAGCCCACCCACATTTATTGGAGAAAAGCCTTCTCTGCTAAACTCACAATCATGGCTATAGTGTTTGTTAAGAGTGTGAACTCTAGGTTTGTTATTGCTTTTTACCCATTCAGTAATATCAATGTATTTTTAGTCTAATAAATATTACAAAGATGTTTTAATAATTGCATCTGATATGGTTACGTAAACTGTGGAATGCTCTTGCAATCCATGTACATATAATGCCGTGTTTGTTATGTGTTTTTACATTTGATTGAAAAATAAAAATCCATATTTGAATGCGTTTACTTGACAAGAGACTGGTTGAGATCATATAATTCAAATTGTGAACAATCTATTCCAAAGTAAAATTTTCTTTTGGTTGATTCTTAGGTGTGTGGTTCGGCACACAGGGCTACTCCATCAGATTAGCATATTAAATTTGTTTCCACCCAATTATTGAACACTTGAGCGGACTGGGGGATCAGTAGTTCTCAGTGTTTTAATGTTTTGTGCTTGAAACATGCCTTGAGGTTTCCTGCAGCCAAATGCTCACCTTTGGTCTTGTCGCGGGTTGATCCTCAGATTGCGAGGCTGGCACACTGGCTCCTTCTCCCTGGCTTCCATCACCCGAGGCATCAGCAGGCTGGTTGCAGTTTTTCTGTGATCGCTGTGAAGAAAAATAATACTTGAGATCTAGAAAGATACAAAACCCAACATCTGGCTCTATTCACCATCAGCCAAGCTACTGATGGATTGAGCCCCCATGTTTAGTATTTATGGTTAAAATGTGAGCCAGCTGACAACTGGTTAGACAATGGAATGTTGTCCTAATCTGTAGTTGCGGTAATGAGTTCAGGATCTGTCTGCATTTTGTGTGACATTCAACACCAGGGCAGGACACGTCATACAGTGTGTCTACTCTTGGTTTACTCTGTAGCAGGCTTCTCCAACGAATAGCTCGTGAGCTACTTGTAGCTCTCCAGCTACTTGAAAGTAGCTCTCCTGTGTGCAGCCCAGCCTGCTAAATATGTGGTTGTAAAATTATATATGTACCAAAACTGAAAACCATGTATTCAAGATCAAAATATGTAGATTTTCACAACTCATAAGCGGATGTTTGGAGAAAAGTGATTGAATTTCCAATGTAAATTTAAATCTGCTATTTGAGTGATAACATTATGTGTGTAGGAAAGACATATTACTGTCCCTGACCATGGAGCCAGGGGCATTGCAGCAATTGCTGTTATGTTTTACTAATGTAGAAGTATTCCACATTTACCAAGCATGTTTTAAATTGCTGCTGGCAACCTTGCCTGATGCATTGAGGTCATCACTGCTGGTAATTTTGCACATGGTGGCCACTAAAGTTATCTTGTCTGTTGTGATCACTGTTATAACATTAATATTAGCAGCTCAGCATGATTTTCAATGAACATAGGTAGCTCTTATTACAGAAAAGGTAAGGACCTCTGCTCTGTGGGCTGTGTTATGTTAACAAGGGCCAGATGTAGGTGGCCGACCGGTAATAGACTTTTCCTATGTAGGAGGCATATTTACCAATTCAGTATTTACCGAATCATCATTTGCCCGAATCGGTAAATGAATTGTAGGAAGCACTTTAAACAGTGCTTCTGGGCTTAAAGGATTTGCGATTTACCACCTTCTATTAGTTGGTGGTAAATAACTAATTCCTATGTAAATGCAAATATGTGCATTTACACCTGAATTTAGGATCTGTTCTGTTTATTGAACAGTCTTCTTTCTCAAACATAAGAAATGTACTGCTACAATAGTAATACTGGTTATAAAGTACTGGGCATATAATATGAAAAGTATTATAAAGTAGTACTGTAAAAGCATGTTATGGTTTCTAAGCCATAAATTGCCTAAAACTTATAAAATACATACAGACTGGTGCTTCTAAAATACGCCTACCCCGGTGTACCTAACCTAAGTCTAGTACAAGGGAAGAAGTAAGTGAGGAGTATCTTAAGTTTTAGTATTTCTCTGCCAAGGATCTATCCAAGAATTCTCTAAGGGTCTAATCAGCTCCGTACCTTGGTTTTAGAATGAAGGAGGTCTCAGGACTCGATTTCCCAGCAACTCGCAAGTGTAGCCTGGAAACACTGGAGCTGGATTTTCTCGGCAGGAGAAAAGTCAGCGTCTCTCAGTGCGTCAGCTGGAGGGTCGGCTTCCTTCGGCACCTGCTGCTGCAGGCGTCGGGAAAGTAGTTAGTCGATCTGCTCCAAACCACTGTGTGTTTGTCTGGGCAAATCTAGGCATATTTATACTTTGAAGGTGCCAAGTTTGACGTATGATTGGACTTAATAACGTTACTCAAAGACTCAGTTCTTTGAAAACTCCATGATTTCCTAGATACATTAGTATTCAGGCGAGGGGAAGTCCCTAGCTGCTGAAGGCGGGTTTTTCTAAGAAATCATTGTTGATTCTCGGAACTTAGTGGAAGTAGCCATGCCGTATTTGGGCTGCATAGGCTCAGTCTAAATATGGTAATGATTTCTATGCCTATATAAGGATTGGATAATGTATACCTATATAAGGGCATGAATCGGGAAAATTACACTAGGGTCCAAGATTCATTTACAACAATACTACTTGACCTCTCCGCCGTACTCAGCACCATCTCCCACCCCACCCTAATCAGAAGGCTACATAAGACAGATGTTGTATATTGATTCTTCTTGTAATATGGCTGACAGTAGTCTTTAGCCCTTCCTTAGTGTTCTTACCTCCTTAGCTTCCCAGAATACCTGTGTGTGTTCTAATCTGTACCAGAGTGTTCTACCAGTGTCAGTTGATGGTCTGGTCAGCTGGCGAGGTTTTTGTACTCAGCTGTGTCCTACAATAAATCTACATGTAATCAACTAGAAGTATCTTGTCATCTATCACCATCCTATTTACAACATTTTGGCGACGTTTTCTGCTGACCAGACCAGAGAGGAAACCATCAAACACAGCCTGAGCTACACCTCGCGGAAAGTACCCACTGCGGTCCACCTTTCTGCTGCCAGTAACATTGTCAGAGGAAGCTTGAAATCTGATGAATGAAGAAAAACTCAGAGGAGACTAAAACAAGCAGAGAACTGTGAGTCCATTTCTCATCCCTGGCAGCACTGCGCAATAAGAAGCAAAGACTCATTATCACCCAACTGCTGTTAGGAGTTAGGGGTAGAGATACTAAGCTATGAAGTAACCAGAAATATTTGTAGTGCCGTGAAAAGTTAGGTAACCAGCCTCAAGTGCCAGCAGGAGTTAAACTAATCTACAACTCAATTATCTGCAGTTAACCTTGATCATAAGAGATTACCAACGCTGTGAAAGTTTTTTTTTTTTTTTAAAAGAGTTAAATTGGTAATTTGAAGGCATCAGTCCTAGGAATTTCTCTTATGCTGCTGATAATTTAACAAAGGAAGTGTTGAACAAGAGTAACATGATCAATTATAGTGTGATACTTTCAGAGTTCAAGACAAAGCTGTTGCCAAGAAAGAGGAAATGATAAAGCTGTTTCCAATAACGAGGAAATCAAAGACATATATCGTGTATACACATGCTGACAAAAGCCTTTAAATCAAAAATGGAAAACAGACATGCTGCCAAAAACTAGAGGTTTACTGACATATAAGGCGTAAGAAGAAGAAGCCAGATTCGAGTTCTTCTACCGTGAGTTTGTCTTGCAGTTAAATTTCAGTTTGATTCTGTGTACCGTTTTACTGTTGGTCTGTGCGTCTGCCTCCGCGCTGATCTGGTCTTAACCATGGCACTTTTACTACTGATGACGTGTTGGAATCTCCGTGGGATTCAGCGGAGAGGCAGCCTGTTCTATCGTGTCGTTGTGTCCAGCGTCATTGCAGTGGGGGAAGAACCTTGTGTGCATCATTCCGCATCGTCGCGCAACGTGAAAGGTCACAACGCGACGTAATGCGGACATTTTCTGTTCTTCATTTTTACTGTACCCTGTTCCCAAGGCAACGTAGTTACGGGAACATCATGAAATGAAATCGACATCCAAAACTATTCCTCGTGTCTTGTGTTGGCATTGACAGAGAGCGGTGATCAAAGCTCTGTTTTCACGCCCTTTATCTTCGTCTTGTCACTTTCGTGAGACAGCGCATGTCACTAGTTGACAAGATTGAGCTTCATTCGGCAACAATATTCTGCGCTCCAAGGTTTTTACAGACAGTAAAGGTAAGCCAGCTCATTCATATCATTTTCAAAATGACATTCAACACGGAAGTTTGCACTTGTGTTCTTTAGGTTTAGAAACAGTTTTTGTGTGAAATCCTTCACAACAGTGCCATCTTGTGGACTTATTTAGTATTTTTGTTTGGCTTCTTTTATGGAAACTACGATCAGCACAGAGAACCTAACCTCTTAAGCGCTGCCGACGGCCAACGGTCGTCACGAGCGCTACCTCCCTAGTGCTGCGCACGACCATTGGACGTCCATTCAGCACTAGTTCCAATGGACAGCGCAGCACTGAGGAGGGATATTTGCGCCGCAGCTAAGGTGTTAAGAACTCAGTAAGCAATTCTTATTTTGTTGTTTCGTGAAAGTCATTTCTGTTCAGGAATGTATCTTAGGATTTAAAAGACAGCATTTAAGGACAGATGACCTATAACTAACGGTGCATGGAACCTTTGGAGAGCCAAAGAACTGGGCAAAATTAGTCCACAACTGAGCCGAAGAAACGAGGGGACAGAGGTAAAAAAAAAAGAAAAACAAGACTGGACAAAGGACGTTCTAAATACAAACTATGGACAATGGTCAAGCAAGGTGTCCCAGAACAAGGAGCGGAGTGTTCTAGTACTAAGTTGGAGTGCTGGGACAGTAAGTTTACTAAGGGAACAAAGGTCCCAGAGCATGAACAGTAAGTCCACAACGGGGACAAAGGTCCCAGGTGAGAGTCTCGACTGTAGGTCCACAATGGGGACAGAGGTCCCAGGTGAGACGCTCAACAGTAAGTCCGCAATGGGGAGAAAGGTCTCAGGTGAGAATCTCGACGGTAGGTGCATAACGGGGACAGAGGTCCCAGGTAAGACTCTGGACAGTAAGTCCACAACGGGGACAAAGGTCACAGGTGAGAGTCTCGACAGTAGGTCCACAATGGGGACAGAGGTACCAGGTGAGACTCTGGACAGTAAGTCCACAACAGGAACAAAGGAAATCTTAAGCAAAAATGTTGAATGTTTTTACATTGCATGCAATACTGCACTTAGTAATTTCGAGGAGTATGTATGTATGGAATCCTCAAATGTTATCTAAGACTGTGGTATTTGTAAAGCACGAAGGCGTATGTTGAACTGTCTATCTTCAACTCAGAGCGTAAAGTGTTGATGGACAGAAGCAGATTTGAGGGAGTTGACTGTCTCTTCCTGTTTTGCTGGTCAAAGACGGATTGGAGGGAGTGGACTATCTTTTCCTGTTTCGTCAATCTAAGGGGAGTAGGTAGTGGTGATGCCTATTAGTTGTTTTAAGTGTTGTGTCTCACCTCACACTTCACTTTTACACTCTTTGCCCCAAAATGCTCTTTTACCTTCATGAACTAAAATTAGTTCAAGTCGTTTTAGGCCTCCTTTCTGTTAATATTATTATTGTTGTTGTCTTCCATGCATCAAGCTTTATTTTTATGTTTGTTTCATTTCTTTTCTGTAAAGGAGGAAGATGTGTTGTATATTGGTTCTTCGTGTAATATGGCTGACAGTAGTCTTTAGCCCTTCCTTAGTGTTCTTACCTCCTTAGCTTCCCAGAATACCTGTGTGTGTTCTAGTCTGTACCAGATTGTTCTACCAGTGTCAGTTGATGGTCTGGTCAGCTGGCGAGGTTTTTGTACTCAGCTGTGTCCTACAATAAATCTACATGTAATCAACTAGAAGTATCCTGTCATCTATCACCATCCTATTTAGAACAACAGACATACAAGGACCCGCCCTCAACTAGATCTGTTTATCCCTCACAGAAAAAACAGAAAGAATTAACCTACCACCGTGCACAACAAGGCCAAGCAATTCATATGTGAAGCGCCCCTACAACATTCAATATCTACATTACCCCACTGGCTGAACTCAAGAGATCATACAACATCAACATACTCTCCTATGCAGACAAGACTCTGATGATACTCTCGCTATCGAACAAGACCCGAACCACAAAAAACAACAGTGCCACATGCATGACCACTGTAACCACTGGATGAAAGCATACTGCCTTAAACTCAATACAGACAAAACTGAAGTAGTGATCTTTACAAGGAAAACATTGCCCTGGAACTCCATCACTGCAAGAAGTCTGGAAATCACTATAGAAGATAAGCTTGATATGACGGCCCAAGTAAACACAGTAACTTCCACCTGGTTCCACATTGTCAAGATGCTAAGAAGAATCTTCAAATGGCTTCCTGAGAACATCAAGAAAACAGTCACTCAGGCCTAGATCACCAGTAAACTGGATTACGGCAACATGCTAAATGCAGGAATCACCAAGAAGCTACTGAACAGGCTCCGGACCATTCGAAAGGCAGCAGCGACACTCATACTCAACCTCCTTCGCCACACCCACATCACCCCACACCTCTGGGAACTACACTAGCTTCCAATCCGCAACCACACTAAATTCAAACTGCTCGCACACACATACAAACCAGTATATGAAGCGGACCCTGCATACCTTAACAGCCGCATACACTTCTACACACCTCCCTGACACCTCCATTCAACCAGACTCTCAGTGGCAATCATACCCCGCATCTGCTAAGCCAAAGTGTGCCACAACCTCCCCCACCAAATCAGGGCCTTCCTGGCTTATTGAATTTGCAAGAAGCTGAAAAGCTGGCTCTTCGATAAACATTGCAGGCGTCAGCTATACAAATAACCATAGCGCAACATTGCAACTCTCTGACCGAAGACGACAGAGACAATGTAAGACAGCTCTGCTGTGCTCTGCTCAGAGCTCACACATCTCCAGCATTACTCAACCAATGGAGGCCCTTGTGGAGTAACCCCAGCTACGGTTTGCAGAGCATGTGGAAGGTAGCAGGAGCAGTGTGGTGGTGCATCTAGGCAAAATTGCAAATTAGGCAAGGAGGACTTAGAAGAGGAGGAGCTGCCGTGGATCCAACTGTTCAATGTTATTTTAAGGATTTCAGGTGCCCCAGGCAAAAGATAGTTTAGGGCCCCTGTTCATAACACCTTCGTATTTTATCACCCATTTTCTGCTAATTCAAGCCCCATGACACCAAACTATAGTAAATAATATGTTAAAGGATGAGTAGAGAAATAGATGTGAAGACGTGAGATGGAGCGACAGTTCACCTTTCCTCTGCCCCTTGAAAGGAGGGGGCCCTGGGGCGATTGCCCACTTTGCCCAGGCTTTAAAAAGTCTCTGTAGCTCTAGTCAGCAGAAACGTAGCAGGTGGCTGCAGGACAGGCATAGCTGGTTTCCATTTGGAAAAGCAGAAGACTTTGAGGTCTCCCTGCAGAAATGGTCTGGTGCTCCTGTGTTTCTTGACTGGCTCCCGCTCACCTCCTGTCTCTTTGATGCTTTGCTTCCATAGGTGCTTTAATCAGGCTGGTCTTATCTACAGTCACCAATGCATAGTGCAATCTACCTGGGTGTGGCCAGGTTTATGGGCTGTCCCAAAGCTGCAACGCTCTCTGTGAATTCCAGTGCAAACATCAAATTATCAAGTCGCATGTCATGGCACAGCCTAAACATCTCATCTATCACTACTCTACATTTTTACCATTCTTGGACTAGAATACAGGCAGAGAAAGGTCAACATCAGACATATCTGCCAATATATCAGGAAGGCTGGGTCTGGAACAACACCTACATAGGATGACCAATGACCCATAAAGCCTCTGGCCATTATTTTCTGTTAATTAACATAATCATTTCAAAAATATTTTAGTCAGAAGCCGATTGCAAGGTCAAGGCTAGGCATGCATGAATGTACAAAGACAGGTCTACATGCACACACACTGAGCACACTCACACATCTATCCTGAACATGCAGGACCCTTCTCACTAACACTCCTGTGAAACGCTGACAAATTTCATCAAACTCATAAGCACCGTTAGATGGAAGGTTGTGGTGTAGAAGGTGTTGTAACCATTCTGAGATCTAGGCATGTATACACAAGTAGGCTGAGACTCTGCAGGCAGGTGAGGCAAAGAAGTCCATTCCAGATCACAGCTTCTCCCATCACCTGCTTTACCTGAGCAAGCAAATGCAGTCTCTGTGCACCTGCACTTCTTGTATTAGGAAGGGTGCATGCTTTCACTTCACAGCAGAGTACGCATTCCAGAAAGCAGTAGGTACTCTGGCGTAGTACTAGTTCTTATGGCGAGAACCTCTTTTAGTTCCTAAAGTTATGGTTTCTATTGGCTCTAGGGTTTAGGGCGTGGATTCCAATTGGATGTAGGGCCCAAGCCTTCCATTGGTCCAGGTCACCTCATTCCTAGTGTATTTATGTGTGCTCGGAGAATAGGGGAGAGAACAGTGGTCACTATAAGAAGTGGGGAGTATTTTATCTTTTTTCCTTTTTTTGTTGGGAGAAATATCTGTCCTGGTACAAAAATAGATGTGATGTATTTTTTGTTCAATGATATGAAATGATATGCAATATTGAAAATGTATGTAAATAATTTTTAATGTTTTATGTATGTTCTTTCGGAAACTTTCCCGACATTTTAAATTGCTAAGATAACCTTTTATATGAATAAAAACATTGCAAGCACTACAATCTAGTCTGACAATATACTTAGTACAAAAACTGCGGTGATATGTTTGTGTGATGAAAGACTGAAAGACTGGTGTAAGGAATCATAGGGTCTGTATCCAGGGATTTGACTTCATGCTTATTTAAGCAGAACCTCTGGAGTCGAGCCCGGGCTTCCAGGTAAAGGGCATCATGTTAAGGGTACTACCTGTTAGGACCCTGAGATGTCTGGGGGCCAGAAACTCTGGCCACAATCCCACCCAGAAGAAGTAAACAGGGCCACTTGCCGCTCACAATAGCTCTCCTAACATTAAGCAAAACAATGGCTCGTGGGGTAAACTTCCTGATTATTTTCTACAATATACCCACTACAATGGCTCACCAACACACCACAACACTTTCACCCTGATTGTACTTCCAACATATTTAAACAGACATTCATCCATATGCACACACCCTATCCTACACCTTTACCCATCTTCCTACGTTCTGTTTCACACTCTACCACACACTTATCGTCATTCTCTTATCACACTCCTGTTCCAACTAATGACTGGTGTCCCACTATCTCCCCACTCACTTTGAAATAATCTATACCTTAATACCATGACTAATACAACTACTGCTCCTCCTACTCCTCTTGTCCATCCTGCCACCTACCCCACTCTAATACCCCCTTCTATCCCTTCCTAACAATCTTCCTCCCAAGCCAGCATCCATATATTATAACACTCCAACACATCTTTATTAGCTATCCTAACATATCACAACTCATAATTGCTTTTTCTAGCTATCCTAACCTCTTCCGCTACTCACCCCACATATCTCCTATAACAAATCAAAAATGTAATAGTATCTCACCTCTTCATAAGTCTGCATCCTCCAATCACTCAATCTCTCCATCTTCTATACACTGCCCACATATTACCAGCCATTCCCTGAGAGTCGGAAAGGGGAAAGAAAACTGGTTTAGGCTGATTAGAAGCCCATTCCCAAAAGTGATTTTACTGGTGGAGATTCTCTGGTTTGCCAAACTTGGCCTGTTTACTGCACATGGTAAATCTGCGCATGAGAGCAATGACCCACTTACAATTTATTGGAAAAAAGTCTTCTCTACTAAACTCAAGAGTCATGGCTATGGTGTGTGCTCGAGGGTGAACTGTTATGTTATTGTTAGATTTGGGGGTCTCTAGTTGGCACAGGTAGGTACTTGTGACACATAAGGACCCTTGCCTCTAGTCAGGGTAAGGGGGTACACTCCTAAAATAAGCCCTGCTCACCCCCTTGGTAGCTTGGCATGAGCAGACAGGCTTATCTCAGAGGCAATGTGTAAAGCATTTGTGAAAACATACAGTAATCAAGTGACAATACTACAGATGGACACCACACAAGTTGCATAGCAAAAATAAGCATTCTTTATATAGATTTAATACAAGACCACAAACGACAAAAATCCACAATACTGTAAAATGGTAGAATTAGCTTAGTTCTCTTTAAATCTTAAATGCAACACTTTTAGTCAATGTACCTTAAGATGCGTAACGCTTCTACAATGAAAGTGTTGCTGAGATGGTGATGCAGTAGTTCCTTACATGCAAAGACGGAGATGCGTTGAAGATCCGGTGCAAAGAAACAAAGACGGCATCTTCTTCTTGATGCGGCACGCTCCTTTGATGTTGCGAGATGTCTCGACTCGATGTGACAACTGCAGCGGCGACACCCTTGTTCCATGATGCTACGACAGCGGCTTTGGCGGTGACACTCTTCTAGAATGATGCGAGATGCTTCCGCTCGATGCGACAGCTGCAGCGGCGACGCCCTTGTTCAGTGATGCAACAACAGCGGCTGCAACGGCGACATGCTTCTCCGTGGATGTGAGGCGCTTCTGCAGTGCAATGCGAGAGCTACATCGGTGACACCCTTGCTCAGTGATGCATTGGCAGCGGCTGCGACACGCTTCTTTGATGTTGCAAGACGTTTCTTGTGATTCGGTGCAATGCGACAGCTACAGCGGCGACATCTCTGTGATGCGACAGCAGCGGCTGCGACGGCGACACAGCTTCTTCTTCGCGAGTCACCCATCCGGTTCCTTGCAACACACAGTCCCTCAGAAGGCCCAAAACAGCTGCAGGCACTTCCAAAGAACATTTGGGGAGCTGGTGGTTGAAGTCTGTTGTCCCTGAGACTTCAGAAGGAGGCAAGCTAATTTCTCAAGCCCTAGGAGATCCTTCACAAGTTGAAAAAAAGCACACAAAGTTCCTTTCTCCTTTCTTTGGCAGTCAGACAACCACTGCAGGCCAATCCCCCAAGCAGCACTTCAGCCTAGGGATAGTCTCTCCTCAGTCTCTCTGGTTCCACTCCTCGGCAAAGGTTTCTTGTTGTTGTCCAAAAGTGTTCTAATTCTCTGGGATTTGGGTCCCCTCTTTTACACACAGTTTCTATTTATTCTCTGAAGGCATAGAGGCCTTTCCCTGGTCCAAACCAGTTCTGGTCAGTCCTGGAACACTCTGTTTACATGACTCCTTCTTTCCTTTCACAGTGCAGGGCAGAGACATCAGATGCACCACAGGAGGTGGAGCCAGCATTGTGGAGGGAAGGCACAGCCCTATTCAGGTCCCAGGTGCAACTCCCCCTCCCATCTAGAAGAAATTATTTCTATTCACCACTGGGATGACTCCCTCTGTCTCCTGGAATCCCTCAGCCCTTGTCAATCAAACTCCAGACAAGGAATACACAACCTACCAGAGGCAGGCTTGGATAGTTAGACAAGAAAATACCTACTTTCTAAAAGTGGTATTTTCAAACACAGAATGTTAAAACCAACGTCACTAAAATATGTATTTTATCATTTGGAGTTCAGGCATACTAAACTCGAATTTGGACCTAATTCCCTGAGTCAGTTAGGATTATAAAAATGTAATAATCTAACTGCCCATTCTGGCCTATGGGGAATAGGTAGCCTTGTAATAGTGAAAAGCAAAAATGTCTGTAATTCACTATTAGGACATGCCACACACACCAGGGCTTGTCCTACCTTATACTTTTACTGCACCCTGCCCTTGGGCCTACCATAGGGGTGTCTGATATGAAGAAAAGGGAGGTTTTAGGGACTGGAAAGTGGGTGCACGCGCCCAGTCAACATGGCAGTACCAGACTGCACACAGGCTCTGCAATGGCAGACCTGAGACACACTTTTACAGGCTGCTTCTGTGGGTGTCACAACCAGTGCTGCAAGCCCACTAGCACCATGTCTGAACTGGGGTGGTGTGGAGTGCAAAAAACGATGGATTTAGGCCCAGATCTCTGTACTGGGGTGAATGTATGACATTGTTCTGCATTCTGTCCATCAATTGTTGGTTGTGCATTTGTCACCCTGAGTGGGATGGGTATGCTCAGACGTGAGTCCCATGCTCTCCACACTGCTGGAGTCAAGCTATCCTGGCTGAAGACGGCTGATAGCCAGAAACCGGTCCTTGGATGCTTGATTCTAGTCCAGGAAAGACATGGCTTGGCAGTTCGGGCTGGACTGTTCCCAAGAGGCACAGGGTCAAGGCTGATTTGCATATGGCCATGTCTGAACTGGGATGGTGTGGAGTGCAAAACAATGATGGATTTAGGCCCAGATCTCTGTACTGGGGTGAATGTATGACATTGTTCTGCATTATGTCCATCAATTGTTGGTTTTGCAAGCCCACTAGCAGCATTTGGTTTACAAGCCCTGGGCACACTCAGTGCACTGTACTAGGGTCTGACCAGTAAACGAAATCAGCCAATCATGGAATCACTAATCCATACATCAATTTACAATAGGGAGAGCATATGCACTTTAGCACTGATCAGCAGTGGTAAAGTGTCCAGAGTCATAAAACCAACAAAAACAGGTCAGACAAAATACAGGAGGAAGGCAAAAAGTTTGGGGATGACCCTGCAAAAAGGGCCAAGTCCAACAGTTATGATATGTTAAGTTATTTTTAAAGCGCCTAGTTACTTCAGACCATAGTGTCACTGCACTAAGAATTCATTTTCAGGTACACACCCATGAAGTCACTCAAAACACATTACTATTAAGGCTGTCTAAATGACCAGGCTTTGAGGTTTTTAGTGGAAGACCAGTTCAGAACTTTCCTGTCTAAGTGCCAGAGGCAGGGAGTTCCACATCTTGGAGGCCAACAATCTGAAAGACTAGCCTCCCATGCGTGCCTTTTTTACATTAAAGATCACAGCTAAAGAGGCTCCCGCAGACCTAAGACTTCTATCTGGTACGTACATTTTAACAAGAGGGTTGAGATAACGAGGTTTTTTTCCATCCAGAATGTTGTGTCAGAGCACACAGCTTTAAAGGATACTCTCCTACCAAGAGGCAGCCAATGCAGTTTGACTAGAGCTGGACCCGTAGCTGACCGCCTTGGGAGATTACGCAGCAGCCGAGCTCCTGCATTCAGCACCCTTTGCAGTCTCACCAATATAGGTTTTGAGGTTCCCAGGCATAGCACATTGCAGTAAAGAAAAGTCTGGACAATAACAAGGCATGAACCACTGACATTCTTGTGGCCTCTGAAAAGAATGAGAGCTGAATTGACAAGAGTCCTCCCAATTATAGTTTGAGGTCCAGAGGAGGGAGAGAGAAAAAACAAAATACTACAGTACCTCTAGTTAGACCTATATATTTTTTTCTAGTGATTACTTCACAACATATTTCACAAAGGATGAAGTATATGTAGAAAAAGACATTTGGATTATTCAAACATGTTATTTGTATTATTTATTTTTTCATTTATTCAGTTTTTTTCATATTGAGTACATATCAAATTATTTATATAAATAGATTTTATCAACACATTCTATAAACCTATCTTAGTGATACTTAATGAGACAAAAAAACTTTTCAAAGTGCAGAACCCCATAAACTCATCATAGATTCATACCATTCATTCTGTGATACATACTGCTACAATCACTACCCAATCTAAAAAAGACTAAACTAACATATGAGACAAAAATCAATAAACATACAAAGAATGTAAGACATGACAAAAAATGTTATTGAGAAATGTACGCATCTGAGACCCCCGCATAGAAAGTCACCATGTATATAAAAAGAGAAAGACGAACAAGACTTGTAGAAAATGGAAAATGTACAAACTAGAAAGTGAAAGAAATTTCAGAATAATTGTCGTAGTAAAATCTATAGGGGTTTCTCAATAACATTTTTTGTCATGTCTTACATTCTTTTTATGTTTATAAAATCTATTTATAAAAATAATTTGATATGTACTCAATATGAAAAAAACTGAATAAATGAAAAAATAAATAATACAAATAACATGTTTGAATAATCCAAATGTCTTTTTCTACATATACTGCATCCTTTGTGAAATATGTTGCGAAGTAATCACTAGAAAAAATATATAGGTCTAACTAGAGGTATTTTAGTATTTTGCCTCTGGAAAGAATCCCAGAATTCTTTTAAGGGTCTTCAAAATTGCAAAACATTTCCCCATTAGATTGGTAATCTGACTGTCAAACAAGAGCTCCGCATCAAACCAGCTGCCAAGGTTCTTAACTTTCAGCTTGGAGTCTGGTAGTGGCCCGAGAGAATCCAGACACCAAGCAGAAGATTAGATTGATGGCTGCTTCCCTAAAGTAAGAACCTCTGTTTTCCCAGCATTAGGCTTGAGACAGCTAGGGTCCATCACCTCTGCCAGTTCAGACAGACAGGATCTTAACAGAGCCGCAGTGTCTCTTTCACCCTGCAACAGGGTGATAATAAGCTGCGTATCATTGGCGTATGACACAATGTTAAATCCGTAACTCACAATACCAGGCAGCGGACGCATTTAAAGATTGGTTTGTTATTGCTTTTCCCCCTATCCGTAATATCTGTGTATTTTTAGTCTAATAAATATTGAAAAGATGTTTTAATAATTGCATCAGATACGTTTACTCCAACTCTGTGTAAAGCTCTTGTAATCCATGTCCATATAATGCTGTATTTGTTATGTTTTTACCTTTGATTGCAAAATAAAAATGCATATATAAATGTTCATACTTGACAAGAGACTGGTTGATATCATATAATTCAAATTGTAGACAATCTATTCCAAAGTAAACCTTTCTTTTTATTTCTTTCGATACCCAGGTGTGTAGTTAGGTGCACAGGCCTCCCCTTGTTTCCAACCAATTATGTGCACACTTGAGTGGACTGGGGATCAGCATTTCTCTATGGGTTTTCTTATTAATGTATAAAACATGCGTTGAAGCTCCTGCAGCCAAATGCTCACCTTCGGTCTTGTCGTGGGTTGATCTTCGGATTGCGAGGCGGGCACACTGGCGCTTTCTCCCTGGCTTCCATCACCTGAGGCATCAGCAGGCTGGTCGCCGTTTTTCTGTGATCGCTGTGAAGAAAAATAATACTTGAGATCTAGAAGGTGTAGTATGTCGGCCACAGTCAGAAGCATGCTAGCATCTAATGCGAGAACGTGCACTTCCCTTTCCAGTTCCCCTTTCCCCCTGGGGTGTCCTCCAGTTCATCGGGGTACTTCGATGAGTTGTCGGAGGCTGTGGAAGGTGGAAGCATTGCATTATTCCATGGTACCCCTAGGGAGGTGTATAAGGTGGGGATACCACTACGGATGAAGGCGGGGCTGCTCCCAGGGTGGTTCACATTGGGGGATTATTTTGATATTTCACTGCATTTACCAAACTGCCTGATTTGTTTGGTGTCACAAATAATAAAGGTTACACATCAGAGACTCTGACTGTCAACAAGCAGCGACACAAAGACCCACAAATGTACATATACTGTGCAGCGCTCCCCATCTGAACTACTGTCACCTTTGAAGGCACCTTTGAAGGCAACCCTACAACAATTGTAATCCCCTAGGTCATAACAATGTAGCGCATTAACAATGTAATTAATCCATATGATTGTCGTCAAATGTTTTCCTCTTACCAGAAAGTACTTTCTTATGTCATGACTTGTGACGTCTCCGGTCGTCTTCCTTATATCCATGTCTGCTGTAGTGCAGGTACCAACTGAAATAAATCATTACAGAGGGAAGAATTTATTGACCAGAAGAATTGTCCTATACCAGACCATGAAATAGGCATTAACTGTGCAGCCAGTGCCTCGTTCTCTCTAGTTGGCGCTCTTTTAATACCTAGAAGTAGGGTTATTCCTTGCTTATAACACCCACAGATACATACGATGTAACATCCTATGTAAAGCACATTTGAGTGTATACAAAGCCACAAATAGGAAAGACAAATAGAAAAAGAAAGCCCAAGCAATAAGCCAAAAATCAACATCAAAGGTAGAAGGCAATATAAATGGTTTTCCTATTAAAAAATAGTTTTTTTTACATTTCAGGTTAAAATTATCACAAGAACAAAATTAAAATCAACTCGCTAATATGTAAGACATACAATCAATAAGGCAAATTCTTACACTATCCCTTGTTGAATGATAAGGGACAATTAGACAATATCAATCCTCACAGTCACCCTCCGAGAGAAGAAACAACAGACAATGCACTTTGTCATATATTGTGACACATCCTTAAGAAAAAACAGACTGCTGGCTAGAACACAATACACACTTGTCAGTTTTCTTGGTATTGAGCATGAGGTGGTTGCCATTGAGCCACTTTTGGGTTTTATGAAGAATGGCGTTGAGGGAGATGAAGTCATCTGGTGAGGCGATTTTCATATATAGTTGAGTGTCATCTGTGTATAGGTGATATAGGATGTTTGCAGAACTAAGCGCATTAGCAAGGGGTTCCACAAGTAGATTAAAAAGTATAGGTGATAGTGCTGATCCCTGTGGAACTCCTAGCGTGACCATGGAGGGTTGAGAGAATGATTGCTTCAACTTGATTCTCTGGGTTCTGTTGCTTAGGAAGGAGGTAAACCATTGTAACACTGGACCGTTTAGGCCCATCCTTCGTTCAAGTAGGGACAGTAGATTGTCGTGTTTAACCGTGTTGAAAGCGGAAGATAAGTCAACAAGTATCAATAGGCATGATATGTTATGATCTAGCATTTTTTAAATGTCATCCATTATATGGGTGACCGCGGATTCAGTACTGTGACCTTAACGGAAGCCGGATTGGTGTTTATCTAGGAGGTTGAAGTTCTCGATGTGATTGCAAAGCTGAATTTGTACACATTTTTCCAATAACTTAGCCAGAGTGGGGATGCTGGATTTAGGGTGATAGTTGTTGAGGTCTGTGGAGAGGGAGTTGCCTTTCCTTAGTATAGGTGTGACCTGCCCTATTTTCAGACAGTCCGGTATGGAACCTTTCCTCAGAGAGGGGTTGACAATTTTTTCCCAAATTGGTAGAATAGAGGACTTTATCATTTTGAATACAGATGGGGGTAGGGGATCCGAGAAATGATTGGAAGGGTTGATCGCTAGCAGGGTGCTATAGATTTCGTGTTCAGTGATGGGCGAGAAGGAGTGCCAGTTGGCATTGTTCTTTGGAACTTCGATCGGCAGGCTGAAAAGGTCCCTGATCTGTGAATAAAGAGTTTTTTCTTGGTCAGTAGATATTTGGGGTTCTTTCTTGGATTGAATGTCATATTCAATGGTTCTATTCTTTTCTAGGAAGAATTTGGCATGCTCGTCGCAGTTAGGGGTAGCCGGGTTGCTTAGCTCCACTACGTTTGTAGGGTTAAGCGATTGTTGTTTTGCGATTTTGAATAGTTTTTTGGGACAGTTAATGGGCTGGTTCAGCTGTGTTTTGAAGAAGTCTGCTTTAGCTTTTAAGATTTTTCTGTTGTAAGTGTTTCTCAGTGCCCTAAGTTGGTGTAGATGATCAGTGGAGGGTGCTGATTTCCATGCTCGCTCAGCTAGTATTAACTTGCGCCGGTCCGAGATAAGATTCTGATTAAACCATGGTTTGGAAATTTTGGTGTAGACATTTTTGTCTTGAAGGGGCCCTGTGGTATCCAGGATTGTAAGCATAATGGCATTGTAAAAGTCCGTAAGATCATGGACGTCGGTCATGCCTACTGATGGTGGTGTCAGGGCGGAATTGCATTGGGACATCAAGGCGTTGGGATCGATATTCCTGATAATCCTTTTCCATTGTTTTGTTTTTGTAGGTTGGTTTAGTTTTGGAGTTACCTCACTTTTGATGGAGAAGAAGATGCTGTAATGATCAGTCCAGTCACATGGGGAGATGGATTCTAAAGATATAGTGTTTCTATTTTGCTATAATGAGGTCTAATGTCTCCCCCTTGTTATGGGTTGGACTGTCACAGAATTGGGACAGTTCCTGATCTGCCAGAAAGGATTTGAAACTCCTTACATCATGATCGCCGGTATTGTTCCAATGGAGATTGAAGTCTCCCAGAAAGATCTGCGGCACTTGTGAGTTGGCGTTGGCAGTAATGATTTCCATTAGCTGATCAATGAACTTCAGATTGTAACCCGCGGGTGGTATATTATGTGAAGTTGGCAGATGATGCCCTTGTCGTCCGAGATGTTGGTGCAAAGATATTCACAGGAGGATAAGGAGATGGAGTCTGCTTGTATGAACTTGCCTTCTTGATTGTATGTCTTACATATTATGGAATAGTTTTTAATTTTGTTCTTATGATAATTTTTTAAACCGTGGGTGTATAGGAGATAGTAGCGCTCATATAGAAATCACACTCATATAAATATTCACAATAAAAATTCTGTTGGGTGCTTGTAAGCCAAATGAGAGACGAAAACACCCTAACTTCCCTACAAAACAACCTCACAGTTAAGTACTGTATCAAAATAATGCTTGTAGCACACCACATATCATAGTCTATTCAGACACAATTCGTATAAAGAAAACATAACAATAATCCATTGGGCTCTTGATGGTATTTGTTTTCTGTTTATTCTCCCAATTCTAATCCCTTATGCCAACGCATTTCGCTGTGGGATACCAGAACCCACTGGCTTCCTCAGGGCTGGAAATAACATAAATAGCTCTATTTACAAACATTTTCAGAATGCCCCGTACAGTTGCCAGAGCCCATAGATTCAAAACATCCCTGTGCACGTACTAATAATAAAGTCTGTGATACATGCATGATGTCTGTACACACATTTTCCAAGTGCTTAATAGATCACGCTCATTTGGTTGAGAACACAATTCATTAAATTATATCACTTCCTGATTGTCTCCATTAAGCATATTATTCATACCCTCCATTCAGCAGTGTTTTGTGACCATGTGTTGCTAAGTTTCGAATGAGACCCCAGTGTTTTTATATTTAAATAACCCGAGTGAGAAGAAAGTAAATCCACATCCAAAGATGTATTTACCTTAATATGGTTGCTATGAAATTAAAGTGATAAAAAGGGGAATCCTATTAGGGTCCAACAGTTTAGGCAGAGCAAGAATTTTGCAGTGTATGTGTTCAAAAGCTATAATATCTCAAAATGCTGTCCTACCTCTCAGCAGGTATTTTCAAACACCAGTCTACTGCTTCATGCCCAGCATGAAGTGGATCAATACTCGTCCAAATCTGTGCCCAAAGGAACATAAATAATGTTCAAATCAGCTGCTTAAACTCATATCACCAAGTGATCCAATATCTGCCCTAAATCGTATTCAATTCAATTCAATTCAAATAATCTTTATTTCGATCATAAAAGATCATAAAAGATATGCAAATGATTTTCATCATTAAAAACATTATAAAAATATATTATAAATTTTAAGAAAATCCCCCAACTCATGATTACAATCAGATTACTAAGAAATGCATTTTGATTTATAAAAAAGGAGGAAATGTTCATGGGGCTTAAGTGTTCCTGAGAATTATTGCACGTAAACGCCACATTGCCGTCAGGAATTTCGCCATTGCGAACACGGTTGGTGCCGATAAGTCTGTCTTTAGGACTCTGTAGGCCGGGGCATAGGTGCGGAAGCCCAAATTCCTCAGATAAGGGACCAACCCATATCTCCTAATTCCGCTATAAGCTCTGCAGAACAGGACCACGTGGAGATCGCTTTCCAGTTTATACTTGCATGCTGGGCACTCCCCAGTGTCCAAGTTGCCATCCCAGGATTTAGTAATGGACCTCAGGGGGAGAGAACCGTATCTCCATTGCATGAAGATCTTCCGAACAGACACAGGCGTCATAGTGTCTAGTACATATTCGGGACTGTAGGAGTCTTTTGTTTTGATGAATTTGTCCGTTAGGGATCCATCCCGTGTAGAATTGATGGTTTTCTGGAGCATAGCGCTATAAAACAGGTTTGAAAGTTCCTTTCTGGAGAGCCTTACAGCCGCTGCTTCCGGGTTGGACCATAACTCTGGGACTCCGAGGAACGTACACATGTCCCTGATGTACTTTATCCATGGGATTTTGGTGGCATAGGTTGATCTTAGTAATTCCTGCAGTTCATTTCTATAGTGTACTAGTTCTTGACTACTCCACAGGCGCCTCCAGTAGGTCAATGGTTTAAGACCCAATTCCTCTGTGATTGGTCGCAATGCCAGGTCCATTCTTAGGGGGAGTAAAGGAGTGCTCAGGGGAAGTGCAGCCAGTTGTCTTATGAAATTGTTTTCTGCAACCTGTACAGTATGCAATGGTATATGTCCCCATAGCTCGCCTCCATAAATGATGCCCCCCCGGGCTTGGGCTTTATAGATGTGGATGGCGGGTGCCAGTGGACGGAGAGGTGATTTTTTGGCGATTCTTGTGATGGCACCTGCCCTCTGGGCTAGTTTTGTGGTTGCTTTTGTTTTGTGTGGCAGCCAAGTCAGGTTGTGGTTGAGGGTTATGCCGAGATATTCTATTACGTGTACTCTTTCTAGGGTTGTGGATCCTAGACGGGGATTTGGGCAGCTTTTTGGGTCTGGGATTGAGGATCATAAATTTGGTCTTAGAAGGGTTTATTTCTAAGCCCCTTTCATTGCAAAACCCCAGAAACCCATTCAGAACCCTCTGCAGCCCCATTGGTGTTTTTGACAGCAGCAGGGTGTCGTCCGCGAACATAATCGCTGGCACCCTGCTGCTGTTCAATTGTGGCGCATCGATGTTAGGGATCCTATTCAGATGCTCTATCACCCCGTTCACGAATAAGCAAAACAGGGTCGGCGCCTTACCCCTCTGCGAACGGGGAATTTATCTGTCAATCTGCCGCCCTTTCCATATCTCACACGGGCATAGTTGTTGGTATGCAGCCTGACTAAGACATGGAGAATATCTCCTTGAATACCTAATTCGGCCAGCACCGCCCACAATTTAGCCCTAGGAACTAAATCGAAGGCGGCGCGAAGGTCCACAAAAACCGCATACAATGTCCCACCTTCTGAAAGCACCGTCTTCCAATATATAATATTCAGTCTTAATATTTGGTCGACTGTTGAGACTCCTTTTCTAAAACCCGCCTGGAGAGGGCTCAAAATGTCAATCTCCTCCATCCAGCATAACAACCTATTAAGAACTAGTCTACCAAACAGCTTTTGGGATACATCAATGAGGCTGATTGGGCGATAGTTGGATGGGAGCAGAGGCGACCCCTTTTTAAATATCGGGACCACCTCCGCTCCCAGCCAAGTATCTGGTATTTTCATTCCCCCCAGCACTGCATTGAATAAAACCATGAGGTAGGGTGCCCAAATTCCAGGTTCGTGTTTAAATAGGTCGCCCGGCACCCCATCCAGGCCCGGTGCCTTTCCAGCGGTAAGCCCTGCTATTGCCTTCCTAATGTCATTTATGGTAAAGGGATCAGAGGTCTGTCTGGCAGGGCCGATTGGCATTTCTGCTTCTGTGTCCTCATTCTCTATGGAGTATAACTGCTGGAAATGTTTTTGACAGACATTTGCAGCAATATTGGGTTCGATTGCAGTGGGTAAATCCCCGCAACCGTGATTAATTATTCTCCAGAATTTACGGGAGTCTCTTGTTGCTAAAGACTGCGATAGATTCTCCCTGTGCTCTACATCCCACTCTATCTTAGCGTTAGCTATGAGTGTTTTGTAGGCCTTCCTTCTGGCGGTGATCTCTTCCCTCGGGCTTCCTACTTTTATACTGGATAGTAGATCGCGTTTTGCATCTCGGCAAGCTCTATTAAACCAAGTGCATTTATTCAGCCCCTGGGATCTAGGTGCTCTGGTACTGAAGAGGTCGGCTTCAAGCTTCCTAATTAAATGTTCGTGGACCTGTGCTAGGTCCTCACTAGTTTCCCTTGTAGAACCTAAGTTCCATAAATCAAAGGCCTCTTCCAGGGTTGGAATGATTCCAGCATATAGGGTGGCTATCTTGTCTTCGCTGGAGGCAAGGTTTTCCCATTTAATCCTCTTCCTATTATTGTCCAGGAGGTATCCCTCTCCATGCTTTTGCACACTTGATGCACTCTCCTCCAGACAGGGGATGGCAAAGTCTAGCTCTAAAGCATTATGGTCACTATCCTGTCTAGGCAATACTCTGAAGTCCAGGACCCTTTTCCACGCATGCAACTGAACCAGGAGGTAATCTAGTCTGGATTCTCTACCCGCTGTCTTACCTCTCAGCAGGTATTTTCAAACACCAGTCTACTGCTTCATGCCCAGCATGAAGTGGATCAATACTCGTCCAAATCTGTGCCCAAAGGAACATAAATAATGTTCAAATCAGCTGCTTAAACTCATATCACCAAGTGATCCAATATCTGCCCTAAATCGTATTCACATCTTACCTTAAAATTTTAATATTTGGGGCACGGTGTATATATAGATATGTTCACTCTTCCAAAGTCCGTCTTATTAGATGCTCCCAAATCTCTGTAAGTGAATAAGGCCATATGCTTTATCCAAATTTGTGAATCAGCTTTCATTCTCACCATCCAAAGTATATTGGTCACCGCTTTTCAATTCAATAGAAACCTACCCTTTATAATCCGTGTCCCGATATTCATTTCTATTTTCCACACCGCCGCCTGCTACCACATCGTTCTCTCTCCACCTCCAATCTAACGTAGAAAGGACCAATACAAAAGTCACCCTACCCGCTCAAAGTTACATCGTATAAGGCAATCTAACGAGTCTAATGCACCCCCCATCTTACCTTGATTCAGTCTTCCTCCGCACCCGAGTACAGGCGACACCGCGTCCGCTTCCTGGATCCCGTATAAGCGAGTGTTGACTAAACATTGAAGACGCACTATGCTTGTCTTCAAACTTTGCCGCCATCTTGGAGTGTTTACCCCTGAAGGAACTTTCCACTCACATAAGCTACTAATCATAATGAACTCCCCAATCCTTAAGCAAATATTATTCACTCTTTTGCACATCCTGCCCATATCAAATCCTCCTGGTTTTTAACTCGATCATATTTATTGTAACGGCTCAAAAGTTAATTTCTTTACGTAAAGCTCCCCTATAGACTACTGTAAAGCCGCAAATTATCCACATTTGTTTTGGCATCCCCATGTCCATATGTATTCCATGCCGTATATCTGTTAGTGGGGTACAGTAACCATGGTAACATCTAGGTGATTTCCTTATTAAGAATTTGGGGCCAGATGTATGAAGCTGAAATGGGTTCGCAAACGCCGAAATTCGCAAAATGGTTTGTATGTAGCAAATTTCAGTGCAAAATAAGGAATCGCAAATTTGCGATTCCTTATTTTGCGATTGCATTTAAGGAATCTCAAAATTTGCGATTCCTCAAATGCAATGTTTGAAGGAAAAAAAATTGCTAATTGTCCTTAAGGAATCGCAAATTACCACCAACTTCAAGTTGGTGGTAATTTGCGAATTTCTTGAAAAATACCCATTATTGCATTTTTGAAAGTGCCATGTGATGCACATACATGACCTTAGGGCATGTAAGTGCACCACATGTGCATCCATGCCTATTTCAGGGGTGCAACAGGGTGTCCTTTGGACACCCCTGCACCCTTGAAATTATTCTCAATTTGCGATTAGCAAATTGCGAAAAGCAAATTGAGAATAATTTCACATTCATTCCTATGGGCCTCCTGGCCCATAGAAATGAATGGGAAATGATTCCTTAATTGCGATTAGCAATTTGCTAATCGCAATTAAGGAATTTTAAGAAATCGCTAAAAAATTGCGAATTTCTACATACATACCATTTTGCAATTCTCAAATAGCAATTCCTTAAAAATCGTTATTTGAGAATCGCAAAAGTGTATCTTGATACATCTGGCCCAAAGTCTATAATCCTGAATATCCAAAATGTTATATAAATATCATGTTAAGACTCCCTATGATAATTTTAACCTGAAATGTAAAAAAAACTATTTTTCTGTAAAAAATTTGGCTTCTACCTTTGATATTGATTTTTGGCTTATTGCTTGGGCTTTCTTTTTCTATTTGGCTTTCCTATTTGTGGCTTTGTATACACTCAAATGTGCTTTAAATAGGATGTTACATCGGATGTATCTGTGGGTTTTATAACCAAGGAATAACCCTACTTCTATGTACTTGTGTACCCTATTTCCTCTGGTTTTTCAAAGGGGTCCCTCTCTGTTTATTGCATGCTTTTTAATACCATCATGAATGGTAATTTATTCCTTTAAAATGCATCCTTCTGTATCGCTTTCATGAAAAGTGATGTTGCACCCAACAGAGGGTCCCTGCCTTTATATTTTTCATAAGTAATTCTTGCACTGCTACTAGTATGTCACACAGAAGTGCTTATTTTGATCAGGTGTTTGCTAGGGCTCAGCATCGGAAGTTATTTTAGAGCATCAGGACTTCATTAAAGTGCACACGCTCATGATAGTAATGACTGCAGAGGCCAGGCAGGTGTACATTTGCTGTAAAGTTCTACTGGTCTCGCAGCTGCGTTGCTAGCAGTGAATGCCATATTTTTCAAAAAGAGCACTGTTACCATGGCTTAGGGGCAATACTGCAAGCATAACATGCTCCAGAGAGCCCTATTACACACCAAAGAAGAGAAAGCCACTGGCCCACCAATACCTTGATTAAACAGTGTCATAAGTGCGCACATGCAACTCGCCGCCAGGAAGATGAAGCTGTCGCCGTGGGCTGGCCGAGGGCATCAACCTCCTGTGAGATTGGGAGCTCCTAGGAGCTCAGAGGAACACTTACTGATAGTCGATGGAACTGGGCAAGGACGTCTGACCTCGTGGACATGCAGCGGGTGCGCCATTCGTAAGCCCGTTTGCGCCCATCTGTACCTGGCCCGCGCCCAGCTCCAGAAACCATGGTCCTCCCCCCTTACGGGGCTACCACGCAGTGATCCTCTATGCTCTCAATCCCGGCTGCCGCTCCTCACGTTGATGCCTTGCAGCACCACACAACACCGAGGGAGCATTCGCTGGTGCGTCCTGCAAGTTTTCATGCATTCACCCTCACCCAACACGCACCGCACTGACAGCACCCACCCTAACACAGTCTTGCAACCACCTACACAGCACTCGAAAGTTGCATGCATGCTCTTCAGCATCATCTTGCTTTCCTATCAAACCACAGATATCTAGAACCTGCTGCAAGACAATAGCCCTGACCTACTTTTCCTCACGGAAGCCTAGTGCCTAACACCACTACAAGCATCTCCCCTGGGTACAAAAATGGCAGGCAAGGCAGACGTCACAAGACCTGAGGCGGAATCGACATCATCCACAAGAACACTATCAGCTGCATCACCTCCATTTACATGTCATCATCCATCATAGATCACCTGACGTTCAAGCTCCACATCACAGCCAACTTCACCCTAAGCAGCACTCTCTTCTAAAGACCATGCACCAACTTCACTAACACCAACACAGACGTACAGACTTTGTTGCGCTGCTCACCCTCAATGCTAACAATGACATCCTACTCGGAGACCTGAAATTCCTCCTGGAGGACCACACCAACCCCAACTCAAGAGCAAACATTAAAGACCTTGGAAACCTGGGCCTCACCCGAGGAGTGGGACCTACCCACATCGCTGGACACTTGCTGGACCCTGTTTTCACCAACTTCATTAGCATTCATTTTCATGAGGCCACACCAATCCACTAGACAGACCATGCCCTTGTCAAATTTAGTATACCTGTCCGGGTCCAACGCACATGCACCACTGCCAGACAAGACAACCAAAACATGAATGGCATCTCTTAGAATGACTGGAGCACCACTGAACACAGCTAAGGCCTCCTCAAAAGCCATCAAGAATTCTAACCACTGGATCACCTCCTTCGCCAACTCCCTGGCCCCTTTCAAACATTGCAATACAACAAAATCCATGCTAGTGGGTACACACAGGAACTCTGACTGATAAAATGCTACTGCAAGCAACTGGAGCACAAATGGAGAATGAGCTAGGAGAATGCAGACAGTAGCCCATTCAAATATGCCCTAAGACGCTACCGCCAAATGACTCGGACCACCAAACTCGCCACTCTGGCTCACCAAACTGATACAAGCATCAACAGAAGCAAAGAAATCTTTGCCAATGTGAGAGATTTCATCGCACCATCAGCTGCCATCAACTCCACCAACCCCCACAAGATCTCTGCAACAATCTCTCTCACTTCTTCAGCAAAATAATCACTTGCATTTAAAGCAACTTTCGCCCACAACCTGACCCTACAGACCTCACCAAACACCTCCCAATCTTATCCAAAGAACCAATGCTACCCACATTACCCATCCTCACCCCAGAAGAATCACACTACCACCATAAAGCCAATTTATGGTGGGGGATTTGGCCTGCAGTGCACCGCAGCCAATCCCCCCACCCATGCAGCCAACCAAACCCCATGCATGGCCTTGGGCCGTGCGCAGCGGGGCGTTGGCCAGGCCCAAGCTCTGCACAGCCTTCAGTCATGTGCAGCGGGTGGTTGGCTACAAGGCCGAAAGCAGTCCCCTCTCCCAGGGCCGATTTCAGCCCCAGGGACTCAATCCCCTGAGGCCCGGCAAATTTTGATGAGGAGAAGGGCATCTGTACCTCTCCCTGGGCTGATTTTGGCCTCTGGTCTCACATCCCACGGGGCATAGTGTATTTTATTTAGGGAGCGGGGGTATGTGTCCCCCTTCTCCAGGCGGTTTTTGGCCACGGGACCCGGCAACTTTTCAAATGGAGATGGGGCATGAAGTCACCCTCCCCAGGCCAATTCCAGCTCCAGGGACCACATTCCCCATGGCCCAGCTCATAACTAAAGGGGGAGGGCTACCCAGCCCTATTCCAGCCCCGGTGACCACATCCCCCGGAGCCCAGCCAACAAATGGTGTATGCCCTGGTGTCCACCCAGAGCACCCACCCTCTCCTTGTTGGGGGAGGATCACGAGCCGGCATTGCTCCCGCCTGCAGGGAACAGCTAAAAAAGCTGCTCCTTGTGGGCTGGATAAATATTCAGATCTGTTTCCCTGCTCGCACTACTGCAGGCCAGGAAACATATCTGAAGTACGCTCCCAGATGGTGGAAGCATTTTTAAAGCTCCCGCCAGCTGGGAGTGGGATTAGTGTTTGCTCTCCCTTAGGAGATGCTTTGGAATTGTTCCCGCCCGGAGAGAGCAAACAGTTTTCACTGCCCACCTCAGTGAAGGTAGGAAAACAGTTATTTAGCGGGGGTGGGCACCCCGGGACGTAGTTGGAGTCAGCCCTGGAAGATTGGGTTCACAGGGCCAATAATGGCTCGGAGGGGGGGGGGGGGGGCGTGTGGCCCTCCTACCCTTTGCTTTTGTGGATGGACCCGGGGAGATGGGGTTCCATGGGGCAAGAATCAGCCGGTACGGTGGCTGCCTGCCACCTTCCACTTTATATATGGGGTCCCAGGGCTGAAATAGGCCTGGGCAGGGAGGCTGTGCAGCCCCCTTCCCTTCTGAAACTCAGCAGTGGGATGGGGTCCCCGGGCCTAATATAGCCCAGGAGGGGGCCACATGTGCCCCTCCCCTATTTATATTTAAAAATCCACCCCAGGACCCGGCCGACCCGAGGAGGGCATAAATAAAACAAGTGCAGTAGCCCTTGCTAGTCTACTTTTTTCCATTTTTCCAGTTGGATTGGCGGATCCTTTTTTTAAAAGTATTTTTTTACGTTTTTGGCCCTGCGTCTCTGCGGGACCCCCCCACCCATCAGGCCTAGGGAGTCAGAGTATTCCTACCCTGGTCTCTTCTGGGGTTTTTGTATTTTATTGGCACTCAGGCTTCCTCGGAGGCTCTGCGTCCCTAGATATACATAAATCTTTTTTTCCTTAATAACTTCAAAATCAGAGACCGGATTTACAAAAAAACATTCTTTCTGGGCGAAGACCTAGCTTTCTGCCAAATTTGGTGTAATTCGGTTCAGCGGTTCTGGCTGTAGTCGTATTCAAAATCCCTATGGGAAATTGCATGGGGAAAATGCATTTTGTACCCCACTTTTTCTCAACCCCCATTTGAGGATTCACCCTGAAACTTTCCAAACAACAGCTGAAGTGAGTGGCAAACTAGTTTTGAAAAGTATGCGAAGATTTTTGAAACGGAGCCAAAGCGAAACACTTGCAATATTTATATAAAAAAAATTGAGCTAAAATTTATTTAGATTCTCATTGGATATGATATGCTTATATTTTTCCTTGGAACTGCTGGTTCTTGAGACTTTAAAATTACTAAGCATATTACGGGGGGCTCAGACATAAGCAATGCCAATGCAGCTAACTCGGCTGAAAGAAGGAAAACCATCCTCGTGAGGAATGATCCAAATCTGTCAGAAATGGCACAGAAGGACTTAGGTTCGGAAGCAGACGATCATCTGTTTGGGTATCATTTCCGCATATGTGCAAACATTCACACAGTTGAACAAGGCACAACAGACCCTAAACAAGCATTTGCAATGCAATAGGTCTCTCATTTGCGAGAGTTAGAACTATTGGTGTTGTAAATGAAAATGTCTGGTACCCATGTGTTTTGGTTTGGAGTGGGTGTACGTGGTGTGGAGTGGAACTGTTAGTTGTAAAAATGTGCTGGGTGGAATTGTGTGGTGTGGAGTGAATTTGTGATTTTGGTTGGTTATTAAAATTAATTTGTGAATGGATCACAACAATCCTTGCAGGGCAAGACTGACACTATTTATTTATTGCCAGTAAGAAAAGGCAGTTAGGGGTGAAGGAAAAGGGTACGACAAGAACAAATACTTTTACTTGATTGCTTCAGTTGTACTTTCCATTTCTCTTGCTTGCCTTGTTCATAAGTTACCTTGTGCAAAACCGATTTGGAGCAGCAATGAGCGATCATCATTCAAATCGTGTAAAACAGGTTTTTCTTTAATTAATTGCTCTCTGAGCTGGAGAAAAGCCACATGGTGTGCTCGGTGTTCCAACATAAAAGTAGAAACTCACTTTATAAATAAGACGAGCAAAATACAAGAGATATTTCACAGGGGAACGAATGAAGGAACAGGGAGGGGAGAGGGTAAGAGTCACTTGTTGAAGTCACGGTTTTCAGCAAGTATGGAGGAGCGAGACAGAGACAGAAAGGGAGGGAAGGAGAGGAAGAAAGAATGGGGCACCAGAGCAAGAGCACTTTAATGGAAAACTCTACAAATCAAACGATAATCGCAGATACAAGGACAGTAAATACAAGCAGCATTGAGTGTGGCGGAAAGTAACCCAAGCAGGAAAGGTTCTTCCACACAGCTGAAGAAGGAAAGCGTAAGGAAACTGTATTTCACCGGTGCGCCTCAAGCTTGAACGGAAGTGACATATCGACAAAGCGAACGAGTTAGGAGGCAGCAATGAAGAGCGACAGAGAGTGAACCACAGTTCAGTTTGCCTCCTTTCAGTAGACAGCCATACCAGGAGGCAAAGCACTGAAGACAGCGGCATTGGGAAACAAAACCCGGGAGCACCATGTGTTACCGCTTAACCGCGGTGCAGCGGTTTTAATGAGTGGGCGTGGCTGCATCGGCCAACGGACGTGCGCAGTACTCCAGAGGTAGTGCTTGCGATGGCCGTTGGCCGACGGGAGCACTTAAGGGGTTACTGCAGAGTTAATTCAATGAGTAAACTCTGCATGATGGAAATCTCCCCCACCAAAGGGACAGATGATTTGGATTGTGCTAAATACATAAGATTATAACATCACTTTTTTAGTAATTAAATTCTAGCAGCAAATTAAAAAAATGTACATATAACATGGATGAACATCAGTCGCGGTCGGTAGGGGACTACCTGCCGGGCAGTGACGTGGGGAGGGGAAGGGGCAGGGTCGTGGGAAGTAATCTATGGATTTTGGAGGTTTACAGGTAAGTAAACATATAAATTAATAAAACGAATTTTGTTGCGTGCATTTGGGGATGCAGTGCGCGCAACGAAATTTGTTTCAGAACTTCTGAGATTTAGAGATTTACTTTTACGGGTTGCACATTGCAGCTGTCACCTGACCCTATGCGCTGAAATGAAACAGAGCTTTAAGAAGCACACCCGAAAGAAAAAGGGGCTTTGTTTCTGCCCACACATTGGTTACCTTGAGAACAGTATTTGATTGGGCAGGAGATGTGCGCTGTCATCAAGAAACCATGCTTGTCGTAGCACTGTTGAGTCCTGAGGAGAGTTCGGTCTCCTAAGGAAATGTAGCATGTGGCAGTTTGCAACGGGAAAACGAATCTACTGTGCTGTAGTATTAGCTGATAATATTGCTAATGGTCATGACATGCTCACTGTGTGCATTAAATACAGAGTGGACCATGTATGTATTGATAGGTTATTCCTGTTGCTGAATAGAGCTTCTTAATTAAGTTGTTCCCTCTTACAAAGTACCGTAATGCTGCAAAGCCAACAGTGCATGTTTGTTTCTTCCACATTTACGTTTGTGCTGTGCAGAATATGCAGTTTGTTCTTCCCTCCCATCCCAGCACTGTGACGGACACCCCAGTAGCTGCAGCCTCATGCTGACCCTTCCCCCCACACACCCCCACGGTCTCAGTTTGCTCTCCCCAACTGTGGCAGCCGCCACACGGTCGACTCCCCCCAGCCAAGGGAGCCAGGTACCCAGAGCTGTTGGGATAGCCCAGACCACATGGCCCTAATTTGACAATAAAACAGGAAAAAAGACAGGAAGGGGGGAAAGAGCATCAAGGCTAGCCCCTTCTGAAATGTAAGCAATTACATACAGGGCTGGTGTTTCATTGCCAAACATCTGCTCCTGTTCCTTCTGAAGGCACGCGTGCACTCTACTCTTAACCTGCCCCTCTGCACCCTGCCGATTCTGCTCACAAGTGCTGGCCTCAGGTCTTTGTAAGTGGTGGGGTGTAATACTTTCCCCGAATTTCAGTGAAAAAAACAAGTAAAGATTTCTTGTAGGTGGTTTCAGGGAAAGTTGGCTCCTCCCCTGATAATTTGGTGAAACTTTTAGAGCCAAATTCGCTAAAACGCCATAGACCCTGAAATGGAATTGATGAAACATTCCAGCACTTTAATGTTGCTTGAGAGAAGGCTGATCTTTCCTAGGAGTGGAACCCATTTTTTCAGATAGCACAAGTCAGAAATTACTTCCACTATGCCATGGTCGGAATTTTTCGAAGGTGGGCTCCTCATGCCAAAATTAAGTACAATATGCTAGTGTCAGAAGTTTGCCATGGATACCCCAATACTCATGGGTGCCTACAAAAATGATCTCCTATATAGAAGGGTCAGAGTTTTGCCAACAGCACCCACCTATAAACGAGTATAAGGTCTCTCTAGACAAGAATGACCTCAAATGTCAGACTCGCTATGGATGCTCCTAATATGCTAAGAATTATGTGCAGCAGGTCAGAGCCTGCATTCTGCCACAGATAGAACCTCCCATACTTATGCATATAGCGCCTTCATGCATAAGGCAAGAATAATCTCCAGTATCCCAGACCAGCAGCACACTTGTAAGCATAACACACATACACTCACACACACACATGCACTCATAAACCTGCACATTCTCTCACACTCACTCTCTCACACACTAATTTACACGCACTCGCACACTCATTCTCACTATGGGCCCGATTCACAGAACTAACTTAAGACTAAATCCTAAACTTACTACTTTTGGTATTCACAGAAGTTAGGATTCTGTCTTAAGTCTGTCTTAAGACAAAATCCTAACTTCTGTGAATACCAAAATAGAAGTAACTTTAGGATATTATTGGGGCCGATTAGGATGGCGGACGGACGCAGGTCCGTCCGCCACCCGAGAGGTGGAGGGACCGTCCGCAGGGGCAGCGGCGGTCCCTCCGTGCAAATTAGGATGTGACCGCCACCCTGGCGGTCACATCCTGTATGTTTAACATTGCGGCGGGTGCTGCTTGAAGCAGCACCCGCCGCAATGTTAAAAATGCATGTTTTACATTTACATGCACAAAGCGGCAGGCACCGCGCGGTGCCTGCCGCTTTGTGCATGTAAATGTTGGGGGGTACCATAGGTACCCACCATGTGCACCCCCCACCCCCCGACACCCTGGGGGCCCGCAACGGGCCCCCAAATGCCAAAGTCCACATGCTTTTCCACGGCGGAAAGGCCGCCGTGGAAAAGCATATGATTTCCGCAATCCTAATATGGCTGGCGGTGTCTAATAGACACCGCCAGCCATGTTAGAGCTTTTCCGCTGTGGTCGGAAGCCGACCGCGGCGGAAAAGCTGCGAACGGATTTTGAGACCCACCGCCATCCTAATTTGGCGGTGGGTCTTTTAGGCATCCGTGGCGAATTTCCCGCATCCTCCGGGCCGGCGGTGGCTTCCGCCGGCCCGGAGGATGCGGGAATCCGCCATCCTAATCGGCCCCTTTGTCTTAAGTTAGTTCTGTGAATCTGGCCCTATATCTTTTGCACTCTTTCGTACATTTGTACTCTGTCATACTCACACACACAGACAGACACACAGGCTACCACTCACACTCCCATTAGTTCAATCTGCTTGTCTTGCATCAGAAAGGTTTGCACTGTTTCTGCTCCTGCTTTACCTGCCTTAGCTTTTAGTGACGCTTTGTAAAAACATTCTCTCTATACACTATTAAAAAATCATATCATATGGCCTTGTCAATGCTTGTTACAAGTATGATGTGAATAAAAAAGTACACTTCCTTAAAACAGCTGTACAGGGCTTATATTGTTCCTCACGTGTGAATCAGGCAGCAACACTATTGGAAAGCCAGGACTGGTTGAAGGTGACACACATTACAATGGTCAAATATGTAAAAAGCTTATAAAGTTTCAGTTTGTGAATTTCAGAGTATATTTTTGGAAACAATCAAAGATTAATCAGTGAAGAGGTGAAAGGGCGAAGATTGCATTTCATGAGCAGAGGCCAGAATTCAAGTGATAACTGTCAAAAAATCAAACTCCTCTAAAGCATTGGAGCTTGATAAAAGAGTGACTGCCTTCCACAATGAAAGGGACTGTAGGGCCAATGTTACAGGATCACCAGCCGCCCCACACCGGCTTTGGGTATGCCACACAGCAGTATCGACTGAACGTCTGAATTGAAAAGATGAACAGTTAACCCCAGCGCTGGCACCTGTGTTCCCATGCAGAGCCCAGGCTTCGGTGAGCTTTCATGAGCCCAGCCTCTCAGCCAAAATATTGCCCATTCCCTCAGCAGGCCACAGCCCCCGCTGTATTGCTTCATCCTCAGCCTGTTGCGTCTGCTCGCCCTTCTGCTGCCTCTGCCTGCGTTCTCCTTCTGTACCACATAACTCTGGGGTCTCCAAACCGGTCCTGGAGGTCCGGATCCACGCCAGATTTTTAAAATAACTACATGTATCTCAATGGGGATATCCAAAAAATCTGGCATGGATCTGGCCCTCGAAGACCGGTTTGGAGACCCCTGACATAACTACTCACTCCCAGCTCATCCCCACAGCCTTAGACTGATCCTCAATCCCGACCATAACCCAAAGCCTCAGTCCTGATCTCCCTCCTCGGGCCATCCCACGTCCTCGGTCCACTCTCCCCTCTTGCACCGGCAACGTAGATGCAGATGCAACGGACTAGGAATCTCATTCTACAGAGAGAGCGGGTATTCTGTAGGGGCCTTTGTAGAAATGTGTATATTTATGCGTTAATGAGCGCTGCTTGTGTATGCACTCTTGCGTGCGAGACGGGTTGCATATAACAAAATACTTTGCAAATGCTTGTTAAGTGTGCGGCATAAGAAGTGTGCTTGTGTAAGTGTAGGGTGATATGAATGCAGTGTGAGTGGTATGAGTGTAGGGTGAACGGTCTGCTCATGTGAGTGTAGGGTGAGTTGCAAGAGTCCAAGACGAGTGGAGGGCCCATGTGAGAGGGCTGCATACCGAGTGAGAGGAATGCGTGCAGGCTGAGGGATGCGAGTGGTGCAAATGCCGGAGGATTGGTAAATATGGTGCAGCCCTGCGTTTCAGAAGTGGCGGAGTGCGGCATTAAGCCAGGACGGTTTACGCATCACTCCGCCACTTCAGAAATGCAAGGCTGCCCCATATGTACAAAACTAAGGTGCAGCCTTGCGTTTACCCCTGCGCAGGCACTACACTTAGCTGCCTAGTGCCTACGCAGACACCCTTGCACCATAGTGCAAGGGTGTCTGCGTGCAGGGGAAGATTGTTTATGTGCAGGAAGGTGTCCCTTCCTGCACATACACAATCTCTAAATGGCGTTTTGTAACTTCTGTGTGCCGCTTAATGCAGCACACATAGAAATTGCAAAACGTCTTTTTTTTTAAATGATTGTTTATGTGCAGGAAGGGAAACCTTCCAGCACATAAACAATCAATGGTGTTTTGTGTTTTTATGTGTGCTGCACAACGCAGTACACATGGAAACAGCAAAAACAAGGAGAAATTAAACATTTCTCCTGGTTTCGCCAGGTTAAGACCAGGTTTTCCCTGGTCTTAATTCTGACGCTGTCTTATATTTTCACCACCCTTGGAACTAGGGGGCAACAACAAAATGTTGTGGTGGAACGCTCACCGCAACACCCACTGCCCACCCCTTTCACGCTAAGCATAGTGTAAAAGGGAGCCTTATTTACAAGGCAGCGCTAAGCCACTTCAAGTGGCGTAACTCTGCCTTGTAAATAAGGTCCAGCCCCTTTCGCCACCACAACGTCGATAAAAGTGACGCTGTGGTGGCGATAGGGGCTTGTTATACAGATGCCCCAAAGATTTAACCCTCCACTTGCCGTGTAGCATCGCTGCACTTCCTTCGGGCGTTGGCACTTGGAGGAGCCGTGCCTGCCGACGCCTCCTCTCTCCTCCCTTTCTCGTGACGCGAATGAGCGCCGGAGAGACGGGGTTTCGGCCTAAACTCTACAGAATTGTAGATTTTAAGAACCGGACTACAATTCCTTTAAGTACCCCAAAACTATACACAGAAATTATCCCGTACCTCAGCTCTTGCGTGGATGTGCCGAGAAGCCCTTCCCGTTGCTGCCGACACACCCTAACACGGAAGTGAGCAGAGGGCCCGACTTTTAACCGTTTCAGAACCTCTAGCCTCCGAGTTTCGATTCCCCCCTCGCCCCCTGAGGCTGTAGTCCTAATAAGGCATGCAGGAATGTGGAGTAACTCTGCTTAAAGAGTGTGCACTCCTGTGCAGGAAAGATCATAAGGTGGAATCCACGCGAGACAGGTTGAATCATCCTTCCACAGTGCACAGAAGTGCGGAAGAGCGCTATATGTAACAAGCATTGGCAAAGCCAATAGGTCTCACTTTTTGGTCTTACTGTACAACATTCCCCATCAGTAGTGTAACGCACAGTGGGCCCACCCCCTGCAGAACGTGATGATGGGCCTGGGTGTCCAATATCTCACAGATATTCCTTGGTTTTGTGTTAAATGGGGGGCGAACCTTGGATGGTCTGCGTGGTCTGCAGGGGTCTGTGTTACGCCCCGTCCCAGATGCTGTGCAGTATAGCTTAAAAATCAAGCATTTGCAATGCCATAGGTCTTGCATTTTCGAGAGTATAAGCTATGCCTTTTATTCATATGTTTTGATATTTAACACATAAATAAAAGGCATTGTCATTTACAATGCCAATAGCTCAAACTCTTGTAAATGCGAGACCTATTTCATTTCAAAGAAGCGTCCGCAATTGTCTAGGGCTGTTTAGAAAGTGAAAGCGCACATGGCGCGCTGAATGTTGCAGAAAAGCATGTCGTGCCTGCAGTAGGAGAAACTATTTAAAGAAAATAGAGCTTACAGACTAAAAAAGACATACCGTGTAACAACCGAAGTAAAAGGGCCAGTCCTCATGGGAGGTTACAGATTAAGACAAGGCGGTACTAAGGAGGGGTTTACAAGCCGATCACTGAATCAGAAGCCAGCATTTACGAAGGACAATGACAAGAGCAAAGACAAATAATAGCTGGTGAGTGGGCGGGGCTTCTTTTCCATACTCCAATACGCATGACTCGCAGCGCATGCGCTGTCCAGGCTCAACCAAAAAAGCAATAGCCGGCCGGCCGCACTGCTAACGGAGGCGTCCTGGCGCTATAGACCGCGGGGGAACCCGTCCTGGCTTTCCCTGTGAGATGTTCCCTCCTGGGTATCTCCAAGGTGAAACCAGGCATCCCCGGCGTTTGTGGGGGGCCGTTGTGGAGATGAGGCAAGCTAATGCCCAGAGTTGCCGAGTGTGATCCCTGGTTAGAGTAGGCACTGAGGCGAGAATTATCGAGTCCGTTGACCCTGGTCCATGACCCTGCCGCGTCGGGAATTGAACCCTGGTCCCGGGCCGTCCTCTGCTTCCGGGTCTGCCGCCTCTACCCAAACTGATGAAAACTGTGTCACAGAGCCACTACGAATCACTAGGAGAGCCCACCTAAATGTAACTAATGGCAGAAAAAAATGGCCCTATTGCCAGGGTCGTGGGAGCACCCACAGGGCAAAGTGCAATTTTGCCCGAGGATTTAAAAATCTGGGCACCACAGCAGAATTGAGCCGGAGCTGTCTAGTACAGCATCTGCAGTGCTTAATTTGCAAAAGAGAGAGTGCCGGGGCGCGAAGCTCTGCTTAGAAGCCGGTAGCCAGTTTAATTAAACAACTGCAAGCCGAAAATCAAGGCTGGGAGTCTTGAATCCAGTGCATGCACCTCTTTACCAGGCACCTCGTGTCCCTCTATCTCAATCGTATAGTTTCCACCTTGCTCTCTCTGTGGCGGTTTTGCCATCTTCTGTTCCCCCTCTTTCCTATCTGTAGGGTTTTTCCTCTATTTTGCTCGATAAATATCTGTTGCGGCAAACACCGGCTCAAGTTAAGCACTGAACATCTGTGAAAAAGGGGGCGTGCTGTGCCAGCAAGAGCGAACAGAACTCAGGGCTCGAGTCGGGGTACCACGCGGGTGGACGCCGTCCCCCCACTTATTTTACCGGGGGGACGCCATCCCCCTGCCAAACAGCTGGACTTCACTCTTTGGCCTCTCTGGGACAAGGCGCTCGGCACCTGTCGTGACGTCACTTCCTGTTGTGACGTCCCTTCCGGTGACAGCGTCCCCCCACTTCTTTTTTTACAACTTGTGCCCTGACAGAACTCCATCACAGTCTGGCAAACAACCACTCCTTGTAATGAAAGCAAAGCATAGCATGCTATGCTCGTATGCTGGCCAGGGCTGAACCCAGGGAGAAAGAAGATGTAAAAGAATGGGGACGACAGGAAGTGACGTCACGAAAGGTGGCTCCGATCTTGTCCCAGAGAGGCCAAAAAGGTGAAGTCCAGCTGTTTGGCAGGTGGGAAGGCGTCCATCCAGTAAAATAAGTGGGGGGACGCTGTCCACCCGCCTTTAACACAATGATTCGAAAAATGAGCAGAAGTGAAAAAAAGAAACATTCGTATTAAAGTCACATTATGAACCGATACTCTACATAGTCTGTGACGTAATCCTGCAGTACAGTGATAGGAAGCAGATTCAAGCCTTTCCCAAGGCAGCAGACTTAAACCCTGCAGATGGCACGCGACAGGCGATGGGCGTGGTCACTGTCTCTGTTGCTCAACGTGTCAGATGTTTTCGCAATGACGACAGAACTCAGAGGCCTGTTCGAGGATTCCCAATGGTCTCCTTGGGAGTGCAGAATAGACTAACCTAGCTCTGTCTGGGCCCACATTGCAGGTCGAGCACTAGGACCCTGACAGAAGACTTCTCCAACCTGAATAGGAGGAAGCGATTCTTTGGAGAGGGAGTGGCTGGGGAGGAAAACAAGCATTGGCATAGCCAATAGGTCTCGTCTTTGGGATCTGTTAAGCATTTGGCTAGAGCCAGGGCTTTAAGTGGGCCGGGTCTCAAGGGGTCTGAGCACCAGAAGTTTTTTTCAGGGGGCCTCGAAAGGGGTCTCTATCGAGCCCTGGCACAGGCGGTCTGTTTTTTTCCCGGACTGCAGTGACACGAGTTTGCTGTCACTGCAATCCGGAACAAGCATTTACAATGCAATGGTTTCGCCTTTGGAAAAGTTAGAGTTATTGGCATTGCTCATGACATTTCTTTTTTTTTTACTTATAAATAAATGGCATTGTTATTTATATTGCCAACAGCTCTCACAGCCCACACAGCTCTCTCAGCCCACACAGCCCACAGCCGACACAGCCCACACAGCTCTCAGCCCAACACAGCCCACACAGCTCTCAGCCCAACACAGCTCTCAGCTCTCTCAGCCCACACAGCTCTCAGCCCTCACAGCCCACACAGCCCTCACAGCCCTCACAGCCCTCACAGCCCTCACAGCCCACACAGCCCACACAGCCCACACAGCCCTCACAGCCCACACAGCTCTCACAGCCCACACAGCTCTCACAGCCCACACAGCTCTCACAGCCCACACAGCTCTCACAGCCCACACAGCTCTCACAGCCCACACAGCTCTCACAGCCCACACAGCTCTCACAGCCCACACAGCTCTCACAGCCCACACAGCTCTCACAGCCCACACAGCTCTCACAGCTCTCACAGCCCACACAGCTCTCACAGCCCACACAGCTCTCACAGCCATCCGCCCACACAGCTGTCACAGCACAGCAGTTGTTCTCAGTGCAAGTGTGCACTGAAGCAGGTACTGTAGTAGAATTGGCCTATACCATGTACTGCACTGTGACATTTACACAGCACTTCATCCCCGGGCTGTGGAGCGCTCTGGTTTGCACGGAGATCCTAGGTGCAAAGGTTTAAGATGGCGCGGGTTCGAGCGTGACCAGTGCCTGTGATGCTGGGTGACGCGTGTGAGGTCTGGAGATGGGGACTCTGCGCAAGCGCAGATCGGCCCTCTTACGTGGCTGGTTATAATATACTACTTTGCACAAGCGCAGACATGCCCTGCCTCTTACATGGCTGCGCAGCCAAGTTTTAATGTGCTCCATTTTTTTTTTGCTGTTTGCAAAGTCCTCTTATTCCTGCTGGCACGGAGTGGTGCATCTTCGGCGTTTCACCCTGTGCGAGATTTGTTGAAGGAAGGAACAGATAGGAGAGGGGCTGCTCCATGACACTGTGGTTTCCTTGACAGTGGTTGCTCACTTTTTTTTGCTGGGGGAACGAACAGACAGGCTGACATTGCAGCACGCACACAGAAAGACGGACCTTAGACACTGCAGGCACACAGACAGACAGAGACTGCAGGCACACAGATAGAC
The DNA here is from genome assembly GCF_964263255.1 of Lissotriton vulgaris. Taxonomy (NCBI): domain Eukaryota; kingdom Metazoa; phylum Chordata; class Amphibia; order Caudata; family Salamandridae; genus Lissotriton; species Lissotriton vulgaris. The sequence goes on from NC_141685.1 coordinate 223,195,169, forward strand.
GGACACTGGAGGCACACAGACAGACAGACGGACCTCGGACACTGCAGACACACAGACAGGCTGACATTGCACGCACACAGACAGACGGACCACGGACACTGCAGGCAGGCAGACAGCCGATCACCGCAGGCACACAGATAGACGGACATTGCATTCAGACAGATGGACACTGCAGGCGCACAGACAGCGGGACACTACAGGCACACAGACAGACGGACACTACAGGCACACAGACAGACGGACACTACAGGCACACAGACAGACGGACACTACAGGCACACAGACAGACGGACACTACAGGCACACAGACAGACGGACACTACTGTTTTCAACCTTAGCTCTGTGGTTATTAAAGCTTGCGGTGTCAGTGCTGAGGGATGGTCGAGTCCTTGGCGATGTGGGGAAAATAAAGTACCTATAAAGCATATCATGAACGGTGCATGACTCATAAGTGCAATTAAACAATATCTTAGGCGGACTACTACAACTGATGTCCAATCACATGCTGTGCTTCTGACAACCAACATGTGTGCGTAGCCGGAGCAACTCTATGTAGTACCCCTGATGATCACAGAAGGTCTCGCAGCAGATGGGCTATCAAGCCAGACCTAAAAAGGGGGTAAACGTACAGGAATCTCCTAGGTCATGTACTTTTACTTTCATTGTTCAATAGTGAATGGAGCGTAATGACGAAGTAAGCAATATATCCGGGTAAAATGTATCACAAATGGAGATTTATTACTAGAAGTCGACACAAAGAGGGGTAGTTACAAGCAGAAATTCAGTCCATAGCTGTCTTCATATAGAGCAAGATGTCCAATGCAGACGGCTGAAAGGAACTGACCACAGCACGTATCAAGCCATACCTGCGCATATCGATGTGGCACAAGAAGTGGGTTGTACGAAGTAAGTCCACTGGCAATAAACCCCCACCAGGAACACGTTGACAGCAGTTCAGCACTACTTCTTCGCTCTTCCAGCTGACTGGTAGAATATACTGCACATTACTTCACAGACACTATAGACACAGTCAGCAGACACTAGATACACAGCATACAGGGCACACCCCTCCCTCTGTCCAACAAGCACAAGTAGGCATCCTTATTTACCACACTCACAAAGCAAACCATGGTGAGAAGCATGTGACAGCCCCATCCTGCCCACGGTTTATACCTAGCATGGAAAACAAACACAATACACACACAAATACACCACAAACACAATGTAGCCAAAACAATCATCATGGGACTACGTAGCTTGCTCATGAATTGCACACCCTCTGCAATGGTGCACGTGACCCACAGCCTGCCTATTAACTACAACATCGTTTGGAGGTAAACAGATAGTCTGCCATTCCCATATATAATGCATTTCCATACTTGGGCGACTGATTATAAAAGCCTGAACAACCATACAGCGTCAATCCATCGGAATCCATCTACACAATTTTCTAAGAAGCTTAAGCAGTTCAAAACAACTGCAGAAGGTCGCCAACACCTGATCTTTCATGGTGAGGTGTTGATCTACAATGATACCATGATTTTCTTCTACTTTTTTCTGCACTGGAGCGGTGCCAAGCGAAGGAGGCCACCAGGAATCATTCAATGCGTTTTCAGCACCACCAAACAGCAGGATTTAACATTTTTCTGCATTGAGCTTCAGGTAGTGCACTGACATCCAGCCAGCCACCACCGAGAGACAGCCTGCCAGATCTTGCTTGGTATTAGACGGACCGTCGCCCAAGAACATGATCAGCTGATCGTCGTTAGCATAAGAGCAAATGTCAAAGATCCACTTTTTAACCAGATTGGCCAGTGGTTCAACATACACCATATTCGGAGGTATGGGGAAGAGATCTAAATTGGCCCAGCTGGATGGACTGGGGTCTATTGTAAAGAAATGAGCCATTGAACCCTGATCTACCTTTAGCCTAATATTATCCAAAACTGCAATGAACGTATTCTCGGTGCAGGTATTCACTCTAAACTGGGAAGGGTCAAGCAAGTTATCCTCCAAGAAGGAGGAAACCTTACAGTTGACCAATTTGTCAAATATTTTGGCCATCAATGGCAGCAGTTAGATGGGACGATAATTTGCTAGAGTAGATGCCTCAAGGCCAGCTTTTTTTTGGCTAAAGGGAGAAATAGTGCATACTTCCATATATTTTGGTAAGTTGCTGTTTTTACCGAAGCATTAAAAATCAGAGTAAAAAAATGCACTGAGCTAGATGCACATTCCCCTACTAGAGTCAGCTGGGCCAAGTCTAGCTGTTCCTCCGTTATTACATATCTCCCTCCGGAACCCGCACCGAAGTTATCCACCACATAGGGGACCCCAGAAATGATCCATATAAGCTCTCCTCATGCAAATGCCAATAAGTATGTGCTACAGACCTGTGCCCGCCAGTGGGTGTGGACCTTTTGGAGTTCTGTAAGTGTTCAACGCATTTCTTCTAACATGGCAAAATATGCATGACAGTGCTTGAGGTAGGCATAAATTTGGCATCATTTAAAAGGAGTTACCGAACCACTCACATTCCATGTTATCACATTGTATTGTGGGGTAAGACTATCTGTGTGCGTATTCTCATGGCATGCGACGGTAATGTGTATTCCCGGTAGCGCACATTGGCCCAAAGCTCTCATGCATCTCGTGTCCAGCACTGCTCACACTCTTGTATCGTAACCCTCTCCGCCATTAATATGCATACCAAAGTTACTCGACAGTGTGAAAAGGCTCAATAAAAACAAACATAAAACAACAAAAACAACATGGCAAGCATCCGCCCCCATATCAGGTGACATTCAAGTCCCTGGCCATGCACCCTTTATGAGTAAATAATAATTAGATAAACGGTTGAATGGGTGAAACATGTCCACTTTGGAATCTCTGTATAGAGTGAAAGAGCAAGTGCCCATCATCTCCTTGGTGCAGGCCCATCAGTCAGCCCGCCAGAATCTTAGAGGCTTAGGTGCTGTTCAATCCTGCCAGCAGTCCAATTCAATAAGCTTGAGGACATGGGGCCCAGTTTGACATGAACTACAAGTCATCGCCTGCCTGTGGAGTGAGTTTCAGGCCCCAGCGGACACCATCTGTTGAAGACCCAGAACCACGCGTGTGTGAGTCAGACTCTGAAGGCTGCTCCATTCACAAAAGGGCAAAGGGGGTTTGGGCTGTGCAGCAAGAACTCTTTCACAACCTGTGCCTACGTCCCTACCGCTGCCTGGCCCTAACGGACCTTAATGGTTCTCCACTTCTATCGCCTATTCCCCCGTGGATATTCCCCAGTGGCCACGGTCTCGGAGGGATTCTGAGCCAGTACCTTGGCATGGAGCCTGGTCCACATGTCCTCTGGAGTCAAGAAAACATGGGCGGTCTTCACTGATCAACTTGAGTTTTGATGGAAATAAAAATGCATATTTAAAGGTGCAACTCCCACAAGCATTCATTGACTTTCACACAGTTATGAAAGCGACATCGATCACAAGGCCCTGCGAGGCGGGGCAGCCCCCGCAGCCCGCGGGGTGGCAGGCTGCCTGCTTTCCCTCTCAGTTCAAAATCAGGAAATTATAGCGTCAGTAGCGGAGGGGGGACAGGAAAGGAACCACTCACCTGGACTTCCTCGGCTGGCCGGCCCTCCGCTCCTGTCCGGTTAGCCCCCCACCCTCGCCCGCTTCTTCCTCCTTCCAAGTGAGGCGGCCGGGGTGGCAGCGCTGCAGGCCAGTCCCGCCTCGCTTCACCCGGGTGCTGCGGGAGTTCCTCTCTGGGCTCCCAGTCTGCTGTCACCCGGCCGGGAGCAGCGCAGACTTCCAGCGCTCGCCGTCGCTCCTCTTCTCGCGCTGGGCGGCGGGGGGGGCGGGCACTTCCGGCCGGCCGCGCTGGGATTGGCCGGCCGGCTGAAGAAACCCGCGGGCGGGACGGGATACCAATATTTGTTTGTGAGGACACGGGGGGGCGGGAGAGGACGAGGGGGGCGGGCGGGAGAGGACGAGGGGGCGGGAGAGGACGAGGGGGGCGGGAAAAGACACGGACGTCGGGAGGGAGGAGGGAACCCTCGAACAGCAGAAGCGGCATCAAAGGAAGTCCTTCGGGTCTGGGGTGTAACTGCGGGGCAGGGGATTAAGGGAGGGGTTTATACTTTTCCGGTCTCCCTCTCCACACGGGAGACCGGCAACGAACCACCAGCAGGCTTCCCCCGGGCAGGGGGAAGCGGAAATGGCCGCCTCGAGGCCCCGCCCACGTCGCACCACTGCGTGCCTGGCTTCCTGCGCTGAGGGCCGCCAATGGCAGCGCGGCCCTTGGCAGGGAGGCGGGCGCAGCTCCTCTTGCTCGATCTCCGGGCCAGCGGCGGTGAAATCAACACGGAGCAATGCCGGGTGGGCACCGGCCTCCAATAATTAAATAAAAACGTGGTGGCACCCGTAAATAAAAATATAACAAGCGGGAGGGGGCGGGAAAGGGGGAGGAGAGACGCTGACGACGGAAGGCGGGTGCCGGCAATGCCGGACCAGACACGGGGGCGTTCCCGGCGTCGCGTGACGTCGGCAAAAGCCAAAGAATCTCGGGAACGCCCCCGTGTCTGGTCCGGCATTGACGGACGCCTCTCTGTTCCAATGGCTAGCCTCCATTTATGGAGCTAGCCAATGAAGCAGAGAGGCGGGTTAAAGTCACCCATACTAGAAACTACAGATTTCGCTGGAGGAGGAGCCTAACGGCTCCGCCCCCCAGCGAAACCTAAAAAGTGCCAGGACGCTAAAGCCAGAAAGAAACCCCTTTTCAAGATAGCAAGCACATAGATGTGCGCTGCCCACACAGCTCACTTCTCAACTAGTGGAGAAGTTACGGCATGACGTCATGCCAAGTGAGCGTTGTAGGAGAAGGGAAATCCTTTAAAAAGAGTCCTTTTCTCTTTGGATTTCTCTTCTCGTTTTGAAACTCAGGAGCTGCAACATTGTGACACCAGGGCTTTAAGTGGAAGCTTTTTCAATATTATTTATCTTATGCAATTAATAACCATTGACAAAACCAATAGTCCTGACTTGTTGTAGGTATGATGTTACTTGTTGTATTATACATCTGGATGCAATGACAGAAACCGCAAAATACATGTCTGGCGGCACACTATGCTAAGCACAGATTTTGAACATAAGTGTTTTAAAGTCACGCCCCTAATTACACTGGCCACGCCCCTCTGAGAGACCCCCCAGTTTTTTCATCCCACTTAAAGCCCTGGCTAGAGTTATTGGCTTTCCTTCCGCATTGTCACTTGGATGTGTGCAACATGCTTGAGGCTTTCAAGGTCTATGCCAAGTACTACTCATGGTTCATTTCCTTTACAACCAGGGACATGTGAAAGACAGCAGTCTTTCCGTTCTTATCTATATTTTAGAATCTGCACGAGCCATGTTCAAATTAAGGGGAACAACTTGGAAATAAAACAGTAGGAAAGAAATACACACATTGGAAATGCAATAGGTTTCGCATTTCCTTGAGTTAGAGCTATTGGCGTTATAAATGACAATGTCTTTTACCCATGTGTTAAGGAGTGTATGCATGCGGTGTGTAGTGGAATTATGTGGGTTGGGTTAGATTGGAATTGTGTGGTGCGGAGTGCATTTGTGTTGTGTAATTATGTGGCATGGTGTGCAGAGGAATTATGTGCATAGTAATTATGTGGTATTGAGTGTACTGTACAGGGCTGGCTGTAGGGCATTGCGACCGGTGCGGCTGCACTGGGCGCTGGCCTGTGGAGGGGGTGCTGACCTCAGGGGAGAGCGCTGTGTTTAGCCATAACTTATGATTGGAGAGGTGAGGGGCACTTTTTCCTGGTAGTAGTGAGAGAATCCATGGAATCGGTCATGCGGTGTGGGGGCGCCAAAAATGATAGTCGCACTGGTCGCCACCTGGTACTGTAATTAAGTGGAGTGGGATTGTGTGTTATGAAGTGTTACTTGCCACCCTGAAGGGTAGGTTTACAGACCACGATATGGGACACTCTAAAAGCAGAAAAAAGGTTAGTCAAACTAGGGGCCTGTTAGGAAGATGTGATGAGATTAACCCAGGTCCTACTGTTGCAAGTTGTTCTCTAATAGACCCACCAAAAGTGAGAATGGAAGGGAAAGGGGAGCCCTCCAATATGTAATGGAACTAAAATATCACCATGTGTCATTCATCATGCAAGACTAGCCATTGGCCTGCCAAAAACATAACCAAATGCTGACTTTGTCCTACAAGATATGACACACCTCTACCGCATCAAACAATTGAAACACAAGAGCAGACATTTATGATGACAGCGCAATGAGAAAACTCGATTTGTACTTTTACAAGACTCGAATATGGGAGGTGCAGTGACAAGAATTGAAATCCTATAGATGTTCATCCCCACTTTTAAGTGTTTTAAGGATCGGGCCCTTTTCAAATTAAGTGTGTTTTTTGCAAAAACATGGCAGAGGACATTCCTAAAATAATATTAATTTCCATTTCAAACTTTACACTTTGAATTCACCTTTCTAGATAATTCTAATGAAAAATGCATCAAGAAGCAAAAACATTCTAAGAAGTGGTAAAAACGCAGGAGATGAACATCTGCTCTGAAGTAAAGACTTGTGGAACAAAACTGCCCAAGCGCCTTTTCTGTTAACGGTTTCTTTCTGTTTACCTAAAATTACTGAACAGGCCCAATGTCGCTCGGCCTGACCACCAACTGACCTCCATGCTGCCTCTAGAGCATCATGGGCCTGGCCACCAACTGACCTCCATACTGCCTCTTGAGCATCATGGGCCTGGCCACCAACTGACCTCCATACTGCCTTTAGAGCATCATGGGCCTGGCCACCAACTGACCTCCATGCTGCCTCTAGAGCATCATGGGCCTGGCCACCAACTGACCTCCATACTGCCTTTAGAGCATCATGGGCCTGGCCACCAACTGACCTCCATACTGCCTTTAGAGCATCATGGGCCTGGCCACCAACTGACCTCCATGCTGCATTTAGAGCATCATGGGCCTGGCCACCAACTGACCTCCATACTGCCTCTTGAGCATCATGGGCCTGGCCACCAACTGACCTCCATACTGCCTTTAGAGCATCATGGGCCTGGCCACCAACTGACCTCCATGCTGCCTCTAGAGCATCATGGGCCTGGCCACCAACTGACCTCCATGCTGCCTTTAGAGCATCATGGGCCTGGCCACCAACTGACCTCCATACTGCCTTTAGAGCATCATGGGCCTGGCCACCAACTGCCCTCCATACTGCCTTTAGAGCATCATGGGCCTGGCCACCAACTGACCTCCATGCTGCATTTAGAGCATCATGGGCCTGGCCACCAACTGACCTCCATACTGCCTTTAGAGCATCATGGGCCTGACCACCAACTGACCTAGAGCATAATGGTCCTGACCACCAACTGACCTAGTGCATCATGGGCCTGAACACCAACTGACCTAGTGCATCATGGGCCTGGCCACCAACTGACCTCCATACTGCCTCTAGAGCATCAGGGCCTGGCCACCAACTGACCTCCATACTGCCTCTAGAGCATCATGGGCCTGACCACCAACTGACCTAGAGCATCATGGGCCTAGCCACAAACTGACATCCATGCTGCCTCTAGAGCATCATGGGCCTGACCACCAACTGACCTAGAGCATAATGGTCCTGACCACCAACTGACCTAGTGCATCATGGGCCTGACCACCAACTGACCTCCATACTGCCTCTAGAGCATCATGGGCCTGACCACCAACTGACCTAGAGCATCATGGGCCTGGCCACCAACTGACCTCCATGCTGCCTCTAGAGCATCATGGGCCTGGCCACCAACTGACCTCCATACTGCCTCTAGAGCATCATGGGCCTGGCCACCAACTGACCTCCATACTGCCTCTAGAGCATCATGGGCCTGGCTACAACTGACCTCCATACTGCCTCTAGAGCATCATGGGCCTGACCACCAACTGACCTAGTGCATCATGGGCCTGAACACCAACTGACCTAGTGCATCATGGGCCTGAACACCAACTGACCTCCATGCTGCCTATAGAGCATCATGGGTAATCACCCTGTGCTCCAATACTGCACTGCATATGTGTTAGCAGGGAGGGGGAGAAACGCCTTCACGGGCATGAATGTTGTTGGGACCCTGGATCAATTTATAGTAAGAGCCAGCTCGGTATTAGCTCATGAAATCACCATGACTGAGCGGCGGCTATCTCTTGATCCTCAGCAAAGTAAACGGTCGTCTTTGGGTGGATTATTGCTTACAGGCTCGCCAAAACGCTGCCTGACCATAGGTTCAGTTTCACCGAACTCAGCAGGAGGTTGTAGCCGGACTCCACCATTACCACTGGATAATCCCCCAACAATGGAGCTACCAACTAGTCCTGCCCCCGCGATCTGGTGCAAAAGGGCTCAATAATCCCTACATCACAACAAGCCACTACTAGGTCTAAGCCTAAATCAAAAACCCAAGTACCAGAAACCTTGCCGGAGTAAAGAGGAAGCGGGGAGGGGGCCCCCAGAGGCAGAAAAACGCAAAAATGCCCAAAATGGCTAAGCTTGGTGAGTCAGCGTCACTATCATTGTCAACGACACCTGATCCACAGCCTACCATTTCCACATCCGGCATTCAAAACATGGTTAAAGCCGGAAACTCATCCCATGAAAATGAAGAGAGACTATAGGCGAGAATGGAGGCTCTGATATCAGCATCCTTTTCCCCAATCATTGAAAGACTGAAATAACCAATCTCAAACTTCTAGGTGTGTCTAATCATGCCTCTGCAATGGCCTTATTGGGGGGAAAAAACGGCCTTCCGAACAGACACTAAATGTAATAAGTAAGCCCATAACGTCAAATCAGTTACCTGCCATCCCACTAATAACTAATCCACTGTCTATTTTACCTACTAGAAATAGGGGGTGGTAACCGTTTCTGATGTTGACACTGTGGTTCAGGAAGGCGGCGGGAGTGAGGTGGGGAATACATCGAGCGAATTTTCCCAGCTCATCCCGAGCTCTCCCAGGGTGAAGTGCGACAGACCTAACGCTAAGACCACTAGCAGAACAGTAGAAAACAACTGCATGTTTGGCTCAGATAATCAACTAACCTCTGTCCCTGGGGTTTCTGGGTATGTCTTCCCTGCAATACATCCAGGGCTGGGAAACACCTTGACCAGATTCGATCCCAGGGTAGTGAATCTCACCCCTGCTGCTGCACCATTGGTCGTGGTCCTGAGGAATGTACCTACTCTACAGGAAGGCCAGATAGAATTGACCAACCAGTTAATGGCAAAAACAATGCACTGGCTAAATGTACAACTGAAGGAAGCTGGGGTATGGGGCTGGGATATTTGCAACCAACTGATAATGGCTAGATGTTCTTCTTGGGTTGGATATTCCATCAAAGATGTAGGGGGTGACTGTGTGGTTGCCAACTTCAATAATGAGTGTGTAGTTAGGCTTATACTTGAATGCTTAGGGAGTAGGAATGAAGAGCACTGTCCGGGCAACATATCTGTGTATCCCCTAGGGTTTTTCTATAGCCCTCACCACCACACCCAATTAGGAGGAAGGGTCCATAGTGATTATCGCAGCGCCCATCATAGGGTTATGGTCCACCTCTTTGACCTAGACTTAGTTAACCGATTCGCCCCATTGTCTGGCTTTGTATTTCAACCTGATCCTATGTTGGAACTTGTGCAGACACCCTAGCTCCTCCTTAAATAGCTGATTGAACTCTTCACAAATGTTTTCACTCTTTTGGGACCTGTCTGTGAGCATAACCTGTTCAACACTATTTGGGTCTAAGATGATACCCAGCTCTTTCTGGTGGACCCACCGAGTAGATTGGACCCTGATTCCACTACATACACCGTCCCATAAGTTTTCCTGTCCTTAAAACGTATCTGCACATTTTTCATGCCTAACAGAAGTATGGTTCCTTTGTTGTATCCTGTAGGAGAAATGTCAGGCATTTTTAACTCATTTACATTGCTATTACCCATGGACACAAAATCATCTTTGTTCAGTAGAGATCAGGCAGCACTGTTGGTGCTGCTTGATCTCTCCGCGGCGTTCGATACGATCTCCCACCCACAGATCTTATTGGAGAGACTGGACAGTATAGGTGTCAGAGGGCTGGCCTTAGAGTGGCTCACTAGCTTCTTGACAGACAGGACACAGACTGTCACTTTGGGTACATTTAAGTCAACTACGACTAAGGTTAGTAAGGGGGTCCCTCAGGGCTCCTGCCTTAGCCCGACCCTTTTTAATATTTATGTTTCCCCCTTAGCCAGACTGATGAGAGAACTCGGTTTTAGCCCGATCTCGTATGCTGACGATACTCAGCTCCTCCTGACCTTTGACAAAAACAATTTGCATATCCAACAGACATTCTCGGAAGGCATGAAAGCGATTGCCGCTTGGATGCAGTCTAACTTCCTGCAACTTAAGGTGTTGCGCTTCTATCATCAATCTAAGCAAAGATGCCCCCTCCCCCGAAGAAGTAAGGTGTTTATCTGATCTGCGCGCTTAGCTTAAAGGCACACTTCCCTCATTTCAATTTCAGGTAACTCGAGACGTGTCGGGGTGTTGATCTGTTTACCTAACTTCATGCCACTTGGTGTTTGCTTATTTAGCCATTTGCTTGGATATTTGTTTTGGGGCCACAGTTATTTAAAACAGCTTTTTTTTACTTTGAATCGCGAATGTACTGTAGCTTTCTGCCCGTCAGTCATCACATCATCAGCCTCCCTCCCACAGGCAGCCATCTGTTTGTCCTACCCGCACCGCTCCCCCGCTCCGCCCCCTGCTGCAGTCGTGGTTTTCTCACTCTTGATTGCACGCAGGTTAACTTTATTTTACTGACATTCCAATGCTCTACATCACGTGAAACTTTTCTACATTTTTGTTTCTACTTTATAATTTGTCCTAAGTGCTTTTTTGGCTACTTTTGTATATTTTTTCTGTAACCGAATATCTAAGTGCTTTGGGAAGCAGGTTCACGTTTTTTACTGTCAAATAGGCACATCCTCATAGCCTCTCCATGTGTATTTAGGGATAACTCCTAAGCCCTCGTTGGAAGAGCTTAGAGTTCTGCTACGAGCGCACTGTTTCTCTCTCCTTCGTAGATAGAGAGCTGAAAATATGCAAGGCCCTCTCAGCGATGGTCACGGTTTTCAACATTATCCTCTGTTTAATGTAGAGGCTTCAAGTTTTACATAGTATTGTCTTTTGGGGCATGCCAAAATAAGATAGGCCGCTGCATTTTGGACTAGTTGGAGTTTATTAAGAAGTCCTCTTGGTAGTCCAACTCACACCCTCCCCCACCCTCACCCTCACACCCTCACTCATCCTCACCCCCTCATCCTCACACACCCTCACACCCTCACCCCCCTTTCACCCTCACTCAGCCTCACACCCTCACCCTCACACACCCTCACCCTCACACCCCCTCACCCCCCTCACAACCATCTCACCCTCACTCAGCCTCACACCCTCACCCTCACACACCCTCACACACCCTCACCTCCCCTCACCCCCCCATACCCTCTCACCATCACCCCCTCACCCTCACACACCCTTACCCTCATTCCCTCACCCTCACACACCCTCAGTCACCCTCACACCCCCTAACGCTCACCATCACCCCCTCACACACCCTTACACACCCTCACTCACCCTCACACACCGTCACACACCCTCACCCTCACACCCCTCACCCTCACATCACTCAGTGCTACAACACATATTGTGTTACAATAGGTGTCACATTTGCGAAAGATAAAACTATTGGCATTGTAAATAACAAAGCTATTAATTTCGCTATTTTCAAAACAAGCACATACATAAAAAATGTGTCCTTTACAATACCAATAGCTTAAACTTTCCTAATGCGAGACCTATTGCATTGCTGTGCTTCTCTCCCCTGCTGCACTCTCCTGCTCTCGAGAGATGTGGCCTAACGACCAGAGCTGCCATCTAAGTCACAAAAATACAAAACATGTTGCATTCCAAATGCTATAGGTGTCACATTCGCGAAAGTTATAACTATTGGCATTGTAAATGACAAAGCTATCAATTTAGCTATTTTAAAAACCAACAAATAAATAAAATATTTGTCATTTACAAGACCAATAGCTCCAACTTTTCTAATGCGAGACCTATTGCATTTCCATTGCTTGTTACAGTTGACATACCTGGCAGGGCATTGGTAAAAAGTCGCAAAATGGTTGTTGCTGTCACACCTGTAGCATTTAGGCCCCTTCTCTCTGTTATCTACTCTAATGCTGCTGTTCTCTTTTACTTTCACCTTGTACACTTCATTCTTGTCCTCCTCATTCTTGTCCTCCTCATCATTATTAGAAGTTATTGCCAGCAATTTTTCTTGAATGTGTGGGTTATTGGTGCATCTAACCAGCTGGTCTCTTATTAGGGACTCAGTAAGATTACCAAACTCACATAGTTGAGTAAGACCCCACAGAGATGCAATTTAATTCTGCATTGACTCTTGTTTTCCTTGGCTTCTCTTAAAGAACTTGTGGCGTTCTAACACTACATTTACCCTGTCACCAAAATGTTTTTCTAATTTGCCCATGGTTTGCTCATAAACATCTACTTCTCCTTCCCCCTCCTGTTCTTGCACTGGCAATGACGCATACACTTTGCGCCCCAGTCAGCCTTGTATCTTTCACCCCCTATCGCTATTAGGTAGGATTCAAACAACTTCACCGACTCCTTCCAACTAATTTCTGGTTCTCCTATATCATTCAAAAAGGGCTGGGTTGACTCATGCTAGCGGCCGTCATAATCCACCTGGATAAATAAGGCAACTGAAGGATGGACTGAAAACACTATAGGCTTCCAAAGGCAAGCTTGGTTATGACCTTTCTGCAAATAATAAAATATACACCTTTATCAAAATTATAAATACTTATGGAAACTGAGTGCTTCACAACATCACACAGAATTAGAATCCATAACGATTTCCAAAATACCAAATAACCCTAATACAGGTCCCTTGTTAAGGTTATAGTTCCAGGGTGAAAGGAGGATTACTCATTAAAGTACCTGTTTTCCACAAAGTCAGACTTCAGACCCGTACACTCACCACCGTGTGTACAGCTGGTCGAAGTACTTACACAGGATAGAATTTCACAGTTATTCCTGAAGGTGACTGAATTACTTTCTGCCCGCAAATTTCCCGACGTTGCAAACACACAAGATAGGGCAAAATTCACCTTGTTTTGGCTCTGATACAATTGAGCTCCAGGTTTTGAAGATTGCACGGCCCTCAGTAGTTGGTGCGCCGGGAAACGTCGAATGAATCCGGTCTTCGTCAGCTGACGTGATAGTACGTCCTGACTGAAACTCAGCTGCAGTAAAACGGCAATGGCTGCTGACAGGAATTGGCCTTCCACACGCTACTGCAACGCCTGCTTGGCTGGCCTTAATCCCAGTAACTTGACTCCTCCTGAATATTCCTTTTCCTCGTGTGGAGAGAGTACTCAAAGGGGAAATGGCCAAATACTGCCCACTGCCCCCTGCGCAGTTCCGTCGCCAGTGTAGGGATTCCAAAGTAGATGACAGGACACAGAGTATAACTCAGGACTTGTTTATTGACCATCCACTTTCCTCACTGAAGAGAGCACCAACATTCCATTGTCAGCTTGAGGGTGGGGGATACCAACTGGGGCTGAAGGGGAGGGGTGGACAGATAGTTGTGCGACAGCTTCTGACAGTCAAGCCCGTGGGAGATCATCTAGTGAGAGCAAGCCACCGTCGTCGTCTCCTCATCATTTCCCATCAGTGGTTTAGTCAAGTTATGAGTCGTCCCAGGCGGAGGGGGATGATCCTAAGATGAGGACTTCCGTTGTCTGAGTTTAGTTTTAAACGGCTGTTCTTCATCCACTCGGCTACTTCTTTCATCCCTTCGTGTAGGTTGGTTTTGGCGGTGTTTGGGTCTTTGGTGAGGGATAGGATCAGCTGAGTGTCGTCTGCGTAGGAGATAATGTTGAGGTTGTGTTGGCGCGCAATGGATGCGAGGGGACTCATGTATACGTTGAAGAGGGTGGGACTGAGTGAAGATCCTTGGGGTACGCCGCAGATGACTTCGGTGGCCTCTGATCTAAAAGGGGGAGGCGTATTCTCTGGGTTCTTCCGGCGAGGAACGAGATTATCCAGTCCAATGCTTTTCCTTGTATTCCGACGTTGCTGAGGCTTTGTATAAGGGTGTTATAACAGACTGTGTCGAAGGCTGCGGAGAGGTCGAGTAGGATGAGGGCAGCAGTTTCTCTGTTGTCCAGTAGAGTTCGAATGTCGTCTGTTGCTGCGATGAGGGCGGTCTCGGTGCTGTGTTTGGCTCGGAAGCGGGACTGTGAAGGGTCAAGGGATTTGTTGGATTCGAGGAAGGCGGCAAGTTGACTGTTGACGGCTTTCTCAATGACTTTGGCAGGGAATGGGAGGAGCGGAATGGGGCGGTAGTTCTTAAGTTCAGTGGGGTCTGCTGTAGGTTTCTTCAAGAGGGCGCTGAGTTTGGCGTGATTCCAGCTTTCCGGGAAGGTGGCGGAGTTGAGGGAGCAGTTGATGACGTCTCGGAGATGGGGTGCAATAATGGAGTCTGCTTTGTTGAAAATGTGGTGGGGACATGGGTCGGTTGGCGATCCTGAGTGAATGGTGTTCATCAGGCGGATGGTGTCTTCAGTGGTGATTGGGTTCCAGGCGTAAAGGTTGTTGGAGGGGGGTTTTAGTTCGGAGGTAGGTGGGGTGGATTGGTCTCCAAAGCTGTTATGCATGTCAGCGATTTTGTTGTGGAAGAACGAGGCTAGAGAGTCGCAGAGGTCTTGGGATGGAGTGATGTCTTTGGTGCCGGCGGTGGGGTTGGTAAACTCTTTGACGATGTTGAATAGTTCTTTGCTGTTGTGGGCGTTGTTGTCGAGTCGATCCTTGAATGCTGATTTCTTGGTGGATCGGATCAGTTGGTGGTGTTTGCGGGTGGCGTTCTTGAAGGGGGTCAGGTTGTCAGTGGTTGGGTTTTTTCGCCAGGCTTTCTCGAGGGTGCGACAGATCTTCTTGGATTTCTTAAGGTCATCATTAAACCAGGGGGCTTTTTTGCTGCCTTGTTTGATTTGATGGTTTTTCTAGGGTGCTAATTCGTCAGCGCTGTGGGTGATCCATTGTGTGAGGTTGGTGGCTGCTTGGTTTGGGTCCGATGATTTTGCAGGAGGGTTTTGGTGAAGCGATGTGAAGAGTTGGTCGGTGGTAATTTTATTCCAGTTTCTCCGGGGAATTGGTTGTGGGTGGTTGTGGGTCGTAGTCTTTTTGTAGTTGAAGTGAACGCAGCTGTGGTCCGTCCAATGGAGAGCTGTGGTGTGAATAAAGGAGATGTGCTTGCTGGAGGTGAAGATTGGGTCGAGCGTGTGCCCGGCAAAGTGGGTGGGGGTGTCAACAAGGTGTTTGAGTCCGAGATTAGCGAGGTTGTCCAAAAGGGTGGTGGTGTTGCTGTCGTTGTTCTTTTCCAGGTTGAAGTTTAGGTCTCCCAGTAGGATGTAGTCCTCGGAGGGGAGGGCGTGAGGGCTGATGAAGTCAGTGATGTCTTCGCTGAATTGTGTGTGGGGTCCGGGTGGTCTATAGATGAGGGTGCCTCTGAGTGTGGTTTTAGGGTCGGTGTGAATCTGGAAGGGAAGGTGTTCGGCGGTTGTGAGGTTGTCATCGGAACTGGTTGTGATGCGGATGGTGTTCTTATGAACAATGGCGATTCCTCCTCCTGCTTGGTTGATGCGGTCCTTTCGGATGATCTTGTAGCCGTCCGGGATGGCTATGGAGATGTCGGGCGCTGATGAGGAGTTCATCCAGGTTTCTGTAAGAAAGGCGACGTCCGGCGATGTGGTGTCGAGTAGGTTCCAAAGTTCAATGGCGTGTCTGTGGACTGAGCGGGTGTTGAGTAGGGTGCACTTCAGGTGGTTAGTGTCGGAGCTCTGTTTGGAGTCTGTGGATTTGGTGTGGGTCCTGATGCAGTCGAACTTGCAGGAGGGGCAGGTGAAGGGTCCATGGGTGTGTCCTGGGGCGGCTTGGTAGCAGTCTGGGAGACGGCCGGAGTTGAGTGCTGAGAGGGTAGCGGAGTCGTACGTTATGCGGGTGGAGAGGAGTTTGCGGGGCCAGGGGGTCTGGCGCTGGGCACCGTCCAGGCGCGGACGGGCATAGACGGCCTTACCTTTGGCGCACCTTCGGCGTGCATAGGGAGCGACCGCTGCGCGCAAAAGCATCTGTCATAAGTGGATAGTGGAGGGGGTGTGGGGCAAGGGAGGAGCAGCTGGGAGGCGGGAGCGGGGTGGAGGGACAGGCTGGGAGGCAAACAAACAACAAAATGGCAGCAGAAACAAAAGCGAAACAAGGCGAAGCAAACACTCAGTCAATGAGATATAGCGCTACGATACCAATGTGGCACAATTGACAATGCAGGCAATGTTACAGTCCAGCGCTGCGCTACGATACCAATCTGGCACAATTTAAAAGCAGGCTATGTAGCAGTCCAGCGCTACGATATCAGGGAGCGTGGGGAGCGACCGCCTCTGCAGGAGTCAGGATGGTCACAGCGCTAGGGTAGGCAGGACGATTCCTTTACTATCTGTGGGAGGGAGGAGCAGCTGGGAGGCGGGAGCGGGGTGGAGGGACGGGGTGGAGGGACGGGCTGGGAGGCAAACTAACAACAACATGGCAGCAGAAACAAAAGCGAAACAAGGCGAAGCAAACACTCAGGCAATGAGATATAGCGCTACGATACCAATGTGGCACAATTTACAATGCAGGCAATGTTACAGTCCAGCGCTGCGCTACGATACCAATCTGGCACAATTTAAAAGCAGGCTACGTAGCAGTCCAGCGGGCTCTAGAAGAAAGCGTCCGGAAGCAGGGTGTGGGATGCAGTGGCCTGACAGAGGAGGCTGCTCGGAAGCCTTCGGCCTCGGGAGGAAACGGCACTGGGAGGAAGTCACCAGGGCTCCTGCGGTGCCTCCGCTCGGATGTCAGGGCGCTCTAGGGTGGGGCTTCTCGGTGCTTCCTCCAAACACCAGAGCTGCTGGTTATGACAGCAAGGGGCAAGGGTTTGGCATGAAGACCCCTCCCGGGACACTCTGGGTGCGAGCAGAACCCAGGAGAGATGCTTGGCAGTGCCCGTGTGCAGACGGCCCCCAGTGGTTCAGCATCACTGCTACGAACAAAGCCTGGCACCGCCCTGAAGCCACCGCCCTGCATCCCATGCCCAGCCCTGACAGGCACAAGTGCCCTAAATGCAGTTTGTGAGGACCCACGTGCTGGTTTTATTGTTGGGAAGTCAAATTGTGAGCTGGATGTGTTCCTCCCTGGTGATTGCAGCCTGCTGGAGTGTGTAGAGTGAAAATAAAGAGAAAGGCGAAAGCTGGTCTGAAGTGACATTCACATTTGGAGTAATTAAGTTGCTTTTTTGGTGATCTTTTAAGCCTTTTAATTGCTAATTGGTGATCTGACAGTCAAAGTGTTTATTTAAAGCTGCCAAGACTTCAGATTGCTTACTTGTGACAGTTCCAGAGTTTCGGTGTACTTATGTCCACTTGTACAAGTGGCTCACTCCGGAAACTGTTGAATGTTTTTAATGCAGTAAGGTATGGGGAAGTTCTGATGTACCAAGTCAGACCCAGACCAGTCCCCACAGTTGCTCCGGAATAAGGGACATTGTCATGTCATCTCAGGCGCGATGTAAAGACTCCCAGTGAGCTGAGAACTCTTTTGGCTCAAGAACCAACTAGCTGGAGACCCTTGTGGTTGTTTAAAGATTTAAGATCAGCCTGTAGCTCAGTCTTGAGCTGGGTGGGTGACCTCGATTACAAAGTGGCTGTGCCAGATGTCCCATTATGACCCCTTTTGCCTGTCTCCCCTTCAGGCGCACAGGGCATAAAACCTGGGGGTGCTCAACCCTGCCAAAAAACTGAGAGGTGACCCTAAGAGCACAGCTGCCATCCTATCAGGGGTGGGATGCTCTGGTGTGCTGGTCTAGTTGTCTGGGTGCATTGGCTCAAGTTTTTTCCCATGTAATTGATTGGGTGTCTTGGTAAGTTGCTTTTATGTGAATGTCTGACTTATGACTGCGCATTCCTTTCAGTGCGCACTTGCTTCAGTTTACTTTTTGAGTCACTGTCTAGTTTGCTGGAAGTAGGGGGGCGTGGCTTGGACGCCGATCGGGATGGCGGCGTGAGCTCACAGCTCCGCGCGGAATCCCGCTAATTCTCCTGCTTTTTGCACCCTGGGCGACCCGAGGTCGACACTCCTGCCCTCTGAAGTGTGAGGGGACCGCTGGGCACAGACGGAAAGTTGCTGGGGGACTGCTGGCCCCGAGGAGACCGAGTTGGGCGACGGCCGAGGTGTTGCCGAGAGTGAGAAGAAAATGGCGGCGATGAGGTCGGGCAGCCCCGGACATCAACTTTGAGCCGAGTTGTCGCCGACTGGCGGGAGGCCCTGCAGCCGATAGACCAAGGCATTGGGGACAGAGGTGACAGTTCCGGAGGTCAGGGGACAGTGATTCGCCCCGCCCGGACTTTGGGGACCCTCGCTGGCCGCCATCTCTATCTCCTTCCTTCCCCCCTCAGGCTTCCGAGGGGGTCGGCTGAACAGTGCTCGCCACGCTGGCCATTGGCCCTGAGGGCATCGGCGGTGGCACTTGATCCTGCTCAGTATCAGAGTGTTGGCGCCGAATTACGAGTGCAGGAGCTGGACGGGCTTTTTGGCCTGTGACGCAGTACCCTGAAATGGCGGCGGCCGGAGGGCTGGTGGCCGAGGAGCGCGCTGAGGGGGACCTGGCGGCATCGTCTCAGAGGGGTGAGACTTCCCCGCCGGAGTTGGACCAGGAGCAGCGGCTGAACCGACGTCTAGACGCCATACTCGATGCGATCACCTCGACCAAGGAGGCGTTGCACCAGGACATCGCACAAGTGGCCACGGGACTGGGGCTACTGCGAGCGGACCACGCGAAGCTGGCGGATAGGGTCAAGGACCATGATCAGCTGTTATTGGACCTGAAACCGTCGGTGGTGACCGCGGAACACAGGATCACAGACATACTGGCCCGGTTGGACTCGCTGGAACGACGGGCGGAGGATGCCGAAGGCCGCAATAGACGAAACAACGTGCGGGTCGTAGGCCTGCCGGAACGAATTGAGGGGGAGGATGCGGGCCTACATGGAGAACTGGTTCCGCACAGTGGTGGCACCGGAGGGGCTTACTCCTTTCTCTACTCTGGAGCGAGCCCACAGGGTGCCTGCTCGCCCACCAGGGCTTGGCCGCCCCCCCCGACCGATGGTGGTGCGGCTCCTCCACTATAAGGACCGGGACCTCCTCATCCAGAGGGCTAGGATGTCGGGCCCGTATGAGGTGGAAAACAGCAAGGTCACGATCTTCCCGGACTACACTCAGGCGGTCCAGAAGAACAGGGCATCGTTCCTAGCGGTGAAGAAGGAGCTACGGGAGGAGGGCATCCAATATTCCTTGCTCTTCCCGGCCAAGCTGCGGGTCATATTGGATGAGACTACGCACTTCTTCCAGACTCCGGACGAAGTATGGCAGTGGCTGGAGTCGTATAGAGCGGGGACGGACAGGTCGCATAAAAGTAGGCGAGATCAGCCTAAGCAACCCCGGATCAGACAATTGCAGCGCATCCGGTCCCGCAACAGGCGCCAGCGGGAGAAACGGGAGGCTCAAATGGCTGCGGAAAAGAGAGATGCGCTCGCAGCAACGGCGGCCATCACGGGGTCGCAACAGAACAATGATCTGGTGGAAACGGACTCGGGCGGGGAAGGCAGCAGGACAGGAGAGGACCTCTCAGAGGCGGAAAGCTCGAAGGGGCCGGTGGTGACCCCCCAGACCTCTGATGGAATATTTTGCGGTTGAGACTGTGTTGGGACTTGGTCGAGACCTAATGGTAGGGCGGTATCCTGTTGGCGATGAGTGGGTTGCCGGGAGGGGGGCTGAGTGTGCAGAGTGGGATGAGGGCGCGGGGTGTGGGCTCCGCTAGCTGGGGTCGGCGATAACTAACCCCCCTTGGGCCCTTAAGGCCTTCTGTGGTGGAGACCACAGGGTAGGAGAATGGGTAGTTGGTTCGAGGTTTGGATTGGGGCTGACATTGGGTTCGTAGGCTCTGTCCTGGGGAGTGGGGTTTGGGGTGTTTTTCTGTTCAGGGTGTGTTCTGGGGGGGCAACTGCTTTGGGGGAGTTGTGAACTTTTGTTATTTGGCTCGGACTGATCGATGTTGGTATGGGGGCATTACCTAACTTGAAATGCCTGACGTGGAATGTCCGGGGGCTGCGAACTATGGTTAAACGCCACAAAGTACACGCATACCTGGTGCGAAGGGGGGTCCAGATTGCTATGCTACAAGAAACCCATCTGACCAAAAAAGAGTGCGCTGCGTTGCAAAAAAGATGGCGGGGCCAAGTGTTCGGCACCACTTACTCAGCATATGCCAGGGGGGTACTGATTTGGGTGAGGGCGGGGATACCGTTCCAGGTGTTGAATCAAGTAGTGGACCCTGATGGTAGGTTCGTAGCAGTGGAGGGGAGGCTGTATGGAAGGGATGTGGTTCTCTGTTGTGTGTATGCGCCAAATACTGATCAGGCTCGATATTTTGATGGCCTCTCTGGGTCCTTGGCCTCTTTCCTGGCGGGCCCGATAGTGTTAGGGGGGGACTTCAACTCGATTACGGATGTGGCTCTGGATAGGTCCCATCCTCCCCTTGTAGACTCCCCGGTGCGCAAGTTGGCCATGCACAGGAAGGACTGGCAGGACAGATGGGGGTTGCTGGATGTTTGGCGGAAGCAGCACAGAGACACCAGGGATTATTCCTTTTACTCTGCTCTCCACGCACTACATGTGAGGATAGATTCAGTGCTCTGTAGTGGGTCCCTAGCCCCATTGATTTCCCATAAGGAGTACCTGGCTAGAACCATCTCGGATCATAACCCCCTATTGGTACACATCCAGTGGCAGCGGGAGCGCTCGGCGATACCAACATGGCGGCTCCGGCCAGATACGCTGGAGGACTCAGTATTCAGTGACGCTGTCCAGCAAGGCATCGACCGTTACTTTGGCGAGAACGAGGGTACGGCCACGAGTAGGTCCACTGAATGGGATGCAATGAAAGTGGTGGTGAGAGGGGTGTGTCTCGGTAGGTTTTCGAATGCTCGTACGACTGTGTTGAATGCACTTATGAAAGCGGAAGAGACTTTGAGAGATTTGGAGCGCCGCAGGCCGGCCAGGCCGGACTTACAGACCCAGTTATTGGAAGCGAAGGAAGTGGTCGCCACCGAGATGGAACGGTTGAGGTGTTACGACTACAGGCAATACGTCATCAGAGCGCATGCAGAACGGGACAAGGTGGGCACTCTCTTGGCCAGACTTGCTAACCCGGAACTTAGGGGCTGCCCGATCCTTAGCATTAGCAACGCACGGGGGGAGATGGTGTATTCCCAGGCAGCGGTGTTGGAGTGCTTTCGGGTGTATTATCAGGAATTGTATCAGAGTCAGTTGGGAGTGGAGGTCCAGGAAATAGCGGAGTACCTAGGGGCGAGGCAGCTTCCGGTCCTAGACGAGGAGGACGCGAAAGAGTTGGGCGGCCCGATCACGCTCACTGAAATACGGGTGGCCATTAAACATATGGCTCGTAATAAAACGCCCGGGGTGGACGGGTTACCAATAGAATTTTATCAGCAGTATGTCGACAGCCTGGCCCCCAGGCTACTGGTGGTGTACACGGAAGCTTATGAGACAGGGGGTTTGCCTGGATCCATGCGTGAGGCCTTGATTGTGCCGCTCCTAAAGCCTGGCAGGGATGCAACAGATGTGAGGTCCTATCGCCCGCTGTCCATGTTGACGGTGGACTACAAGATCCTGAGCCGAATTCTAGCCACCAGACTGGCCCCACACATGACGGGCCTGGTGCACAGGGATCAGGCTGGGTTTATCCCCACGAGGAGCACGGCGATGAATATTCGCCGCCTGGTGGGGATAATGGACGCCATCTTGGATGGGGACGGGGCCCAAGCGGTCCTGTCCGTGGACATTGAGAAGGCCTTTGATAGTTTGGAATGGACTTTCCTGGATGGAGTGCTGGAGAGGTTTGGCTTAGGTGAGGGGTTCCGCCGGTGGACGAGGGTCTTGTATGCCTCGGCGACGGCGCGTGTGCGTTTGGGTGGTCTGGTGTCTGCGGCATACCCGGTGGGTAGGGACACGAGACAGGGGTGCTCCCTTTCCCCCCTATTGTTTGCTCTGGCGATGGGGCCTTTGGCGGTCCATGCGAGGTCGGGTGACAAATACGCGGGGATAGCCAGCGGCGGGCAGCAGCATCACATATCGCTGTATGCGGACGACTTACTCCTGTACCTCGACGATACGGCGCGGGCCCTGGAAGGAGCAATGGACCTGTTATCGGAGTTTGGCCGGCTGTTGGGCCTTAAGGTCAACTGGGCGAAGACCTGTGTGTTTCCGCTGAGAGCGGAGTCGCCCAACTCTGCTCGCGACCTGGGGGTGGTCTGGGAGCCATCTTGCTTCACTTATCTGGGAGTCCGTATTTACCACGCGACCGCGGACCTATTAGAGGGCAACATTGGTTGGTGCGTTCGGGCACTGAGGGGCAGCATATCCTTCTGGTCGACCCTCCCGCTGACAGTTCTGGGTAGGATTGCTCTCTTGAAAATGGTGGCGCTCCCCTGCTTCCTGTACTACTTCCGGACGTTGCCTATCTGGATTCCTCAGGGGATCTTTAGAGACCTGAGGACGATGATTATTGGTTTCCTATGGGGACATGGCCGCCGCAGAGTGGCTCTGAGCACGCTGCTTCGCCCCAAGATTGAGGGGGGTATGGCTGTACCCGACTTTGAACTATATTATTTAGCGGCGCAACTGCAGTTCCTCACGCAACATGTGGCCAGGGTGTTTAGGGGTCCGGAGGAGGACCGAGAGCTGGGGATACAACGCCATGTGCTGTCCTATATCGTCATGCAGCAGAGACTTGAGTTGCGGGGCCTCACTATGGAGGAACGGACACTCAGGCTGTGCTGGCAGAGGAGCCTTAGGAGAGCGAAGGCGACGCGGCCTTATGCGCCGGAAATTCCGATCGGTATGCTGACGGCCCTGCCGCACGGGGGTGATTGGTCCCCATTGCTGGATTGGGAGGAGGCGGGCCTACAGGTGGTAGGTGACCTGTACATCGATGGGGCTCTGGTACCCTTCGAAGTGCTTCGGGAACAGTTCGGGCTGCCTGACGGGGGGTTCCTCCTGCATGCGGCGGTGGTGGCGGCTATACAGAAGCACTGGAAAGGAGGGCTCATGGAACCGACCACGACTATGGCGTGCCAGTATGTGGTGATGGCAGCGGGCACATTCAAGGCTGTGACATGCCTCCATAACAGGATGCTGAACGAGGGACTGGAACCGCTCCAGGGGCTCAAGGCTAAATGGGAGGAGAGTGTGGGCAGGCCCATCCCAGACACGGCGTGGGGTCACATTTTACGGCGCACGTGGAAAGGCACGAGAAATGCGCGCTTCCAGCAAGTGCATTTCTATGTGCTCCATAGGGCCTACCTGACCCCCGAAAAAATACGGCGGTACTTCCAGGTACAAGACGCTCGGTGCCCGCGGTGTTCGTCTCCAGGAGCGGACATGGATCATTTGTTCTGGGGTTGCCCGCATTTGGAGGCCTATTGGGCGGAGGTGGGGGACCTCCTAAACGATGTGACCGACAGGAAGGTGGATTTCGATATGGCGGCGTGTTCGTTGCTCTGGTTCCCGCACACCAAACACACCAAGGTGACGAGCAAATTTATTGATCTGGGTCTGATACTGGCGCAAAGAGAAATATCATGGCATTGGAAGTCCAAGGGCGGGCCGTCAATACGGAGGTGGAAGAATGAATTGCTGCGGTGGTCTGAATGCGAGAGTGTGCTCCGGATGAAGCAGGCTGTCAAGCTTGGTAATGGGAAGGCCTTGGATGCAGCGCGTGCGTGGGAGTTGGTGGTGCAGGCTTTGCGTGACTCTTTGGTGGAGGATGAGGACTGAGGGAATGGGGCCAGTGGACACTGCGGGGCATACGAACACAGAGTTGTCATTGACACTGTAGTGGGATCCATCCAACACATCAGGACGAAGCACACACCATTAGCAGTTGCCGGGGTGGGGACATCGGGGGGTTGTTCAGTGGGAGTTTGGGGTGGGTCGGAAGCCAAGAAGCTGGCTGTCTGCGATGGCGACTTCGAGTTAAGTAGGGCCAGTAGGGCACTGAGCGGAGTAAGAGATGGCTGGGGGGAGCGGCCAGGCATGATAGGCTCTACAGCGCTCGGGGTGGGTCCGGAAGCGGATAGTAGCATTGATCACGCATATAGAATGGCTGACGGAGGCATTGTTGAGGGTGGGGGGGTAAAATGCAGATACGTAAAACGATCTTTCGACCATGGTCCCTAAGGGACGCTCACCGTGATGTTTTCCTACTAAGTAGAGTACTATGCCGCCCGGCCTCCGGGATGCGGGCTGAATGGCTGTGTATGGTATACGTTTTACTGTTGATCGGGGGGGACGTCACGAGTGGACTGGTTGACTAATTGTATTCTGTGGTTTCTAACTCTGCAATAAAAAACAAATTAAAAAAAAAAAAAAATAGTTTGCTGGCAGTATTGCTTTCATTTTTCTTTCATTAAACTGTTTGACTTGCTTGGTGCTTTTATGTTGGTGCCTGCATTCTGAGGTGTACTCTTCTTTAGTTTAAATGTATGTTGACTAGCACCCTGCTTTCAAAGTGAAGGTTCACAGGTTGACTGCATGCACTGTTTTGCTGGATGCATTGCTTTAAGTTACTACTTGATGCATTGCTTTCAAGTAATCGCCTCTCATTTTCCCAATGCTTTGTGAAGGCTGTTTCCCAACTGCTGTGCAACTTCTTCTACTTTTAGAGCTGAGATTTTCATGAAAGTCTTATAGTCTGAATTCAGCACCTGAGTGTAATAGGACGGAATGTATGAAGCTCTGTGGTTATACTGAATAAGCTGCTACCTATGTTATTCCATCTATTAATGTAATAACTGCACTTTCACAATTGCTTTATTAACCTTCCTGATTTCTCAAATTTGCTTGAAAATGCACGATTTTTCTTCTTTTTTTTCCAAAATTTTCTTGGGGGGTAATCCCCCCAAGCCCCTCTTTTGGGGTTCGAGCTCGCCCGCTGCGCTCGCTCGCTATGGTGCTGAATGCACATCACTTTGCGCCCCACCACTTTGAAATGTCACCCACCGCCTCTGCCAGATTCATTAGACGTTTCCCGGCGCACCAACTACTGAGGGCCGTGCGATCTTCAAAACCTGGAGGTCAACTGTATCAGAGCCAAAACAAGGTGAATTTTGCCCGATCTTGTGTGTTTGAAACATCGGGAAATTTGTGGTCAGGAAGTCATTCGTCACCTTCAGCAATAACTGTGAAATTCTATCCTGTATAAGTACTTCGACCAGCTATACACAGGGTGGTGAGTGTACGGGTCTGAAGTCTGACTTTGTGGAAAACAGGTACTTTAATGAGTAATCCTCCTTTCACCCTGGAACTATAACCTTAACAAGGGACCTGTATTAGGGTTATTTGGTATTTTGGAAATCGTTATGGATTCTAAATCTGTGTGATGTTGTGAAGCACTCAGTTCCCATAAGTATTTATAATTTTGATAAAGGTGTATATTTTACTATTTGCAGAAAGGTCATAACCAAGCTTGCCTTTGGAAGCCTATAGTGTTTTCAGTCCATCCTTCAGTTGCCTTATTTATCCAGGTGAATTATGGCGGCCGCTAGCATGAGTCAACCCAGCCCTTTTTGAATGATATAGGAGAACCAGAAATTAGTTGGAAGGAGTGGGTGAAGTTGTTTGAATCCTACCTAATAGCGGTAGGGGGTGAAAGATACAAGGCTGAAAGGAAAAAACACATTTTACTGCATAATTTGGGCATACAGGGGCGCAAAGTGTATGAGTCATTGCCAGTGCAAGAACAGGAGGGGGAGGGGGAAGGAGAAGTAGATGTTTATGAGCAAACCATGGGCAAATTAGAAAAACATTTTGGTGACAGGGTAAATGTAGTGTTAGAACGCCACAAGTTCTTTAAGAGAAGCCAAGGAAAACAAGAGTCAGTGCAGAATTACATTGGATCTCTGTGGGGTCTTACTCAACTATGTGAGTTTGGTAATCTTACTGAGTCCCTCATAAGAGACCAGCTGGTTAGGTGCACCAATAACCAACGCATTCAAGAAAAATTGCAGGCAAAAAACCCAGGGTTAAGGGAAGCTATTGAAATAGCTAAATCGGTTGAGCATACCTCAAGATGCATTAAGGAAATGAAACCCAGCAGCGAGGTTGTAGCTTCTATTAATGATGAGGAGGACAAGAATGAAGTGTACAAGGTGAAAGTAAAAGAGAACAGCAGCATTAGAGTAGATAACAGAGAGAAGGGGCCTAAATGCTACAGGTGTGGCAGCAACAACCATTTTGCAACTTTTTACCAATGCCCTGCCAGGTATGTCACCTGTAAAAAATGTAATAGGAGAGGGCATTTCGCGAGAGTATGTAGAGATGGAGAACCGCACACCAGAGAACAGGAGAGGAACATGGAGAGGGGCGCAAGTAAGGAAGTAAGTGCATAGAGCACAGAGGTGGAAAAATAATTTTGCAATTAAAAGATCTCAGTAATACTGTAAACTCTATATATCCAAAGTGCGATGTGTTTGTTGATAACAGACGTGTAGAAATGTATGCTGATTCATGCTCACCGTTCACCCTACTGAACAAAGATGATTTTGTGTCCATGGGTAATAGCAATGTAAATGAGTTAAAAATGCCTGACATTTCTCCTACAAGATACAACAAAGGAACCATACCTTTGTTAAGCATGAAAAATGTGCAGATACGTTTTAAGGACAGGAAAACTTATGGGACGGTGTATGTAGTGGAATCAGGGTCCAATCTACTCGGGTGGGTCCACCAGAAAGAGCTGGGTATCATCTTAGACCCAAATAGTATTGAACAGGTTATGCTGACAGACAGGTCGCAAAGGAGTGAAAACATTTGTGAAGAGTTCAATCAGCTATTTAACGAGGAGCTAGGGTGTCTGCACAAGTTCCAACATAGGATCAGGTTGAAATACAACGCTAGACCAGTTGTACACAAATTACGTCCTGTGCCACATAAGTTGAAAGATCCCCTTGAGGAAGAGTTGCGCAAGCTATGCAAGGTAGACATCCAACCTATAAACTGCTCAGAATGGTTGGCCCCGATTGTTATCGCGGCCAAGTCCAATGGGGAAGGGATTAGTCTCTGTGTAGATTTGCGCAGGCTCAACGACAATATTTGGGTAGAAAGACATTCATTGCCCATAATTAATGAAATGCTGAGCACCATGGGTCCTGCAAAATATTTTAGTGTGATAGATCAATCCATGGCATATCACCAAATTGAGCTCCATCCAGAATCGAGACCACTCGCGGCGTTCATCACCCCATTTGGGGCATTCATATTTAAAAGGATGCGTTTTAGGCTGGCATCCGCAGCAGCTATTTTTCAAAAAGCCATGCAGAAGATTTTGGAGGGTGTCGAACGTACCATGTGTTTCCAAGATGACATACTTGTCTATGGTCAGACCGAGGATGAACATGACAATGTATTAAGACAAGTCTTCAGAAGACTCACGGATGCTGGGCTAACTGTAAAAAGGGAAAAATGCAGAATAAAAGTAAAAGAAGTAGAATACTTGGGTCATTCGATATCAGAAGATGGTTTCAGACCTAAGAGCAGTTTGATCCAGGCGGTAACTGAGGCTCCCCATCCCAAGAATAAAGAGGAACTCAAGTCTTTCCTTGGGCTTATGGAGTATATGTCCAAGTATGTTGACAACTTTGCTGCCAAGTGCGAACCAATGAGAGAACTCTTGAAGAAAAACAAGGATTTCATGTGGAATGAAGAACAACAAGCAGTGGCGAACTCCTTAAAGAATGATTTAATAAACTCACCGGCTTTAGGTACCTTTGACACATCCAAGAGAACAATACTGGCTACTGATGCTTCAAACAATGGCCTGGGTGCAACCTTGATACAGAAGGACGGGAAGGATGAGAAGATCATCGCCTTTGCATCCAGGAGTCTCACAAACCCTGAACGGAACTACTCCGTAATCGAGAGGGAAGCCGTGACCCGTTTTTGGGCTGTAAGACATTTCAAGTTTTTCCTGTGGGGCCTAAGATTCATCATCTGGACTGATCATAAACCCCTCACCTTTATATTTTCAGTGAAGGGCCTAGAAAATTGCACACCTCGTATCAGCAGGTGGATCCTGGGACTGGAACATTACAACTTCAACGTAGAATATGTACCGGGCAAGGAAAATAAAATTGCGGATTTCCTCTTGATGTCACCATTACCAGAAGTGGAAGCCACAGTCCCATTTTAAAAATGGAGATACCTGCCATCACAGAAAGTGAATGGGACGACAATATGAAGAAAGACAAGGAGTTAAGTACCCTAAGAGAATACATGAAAAATGGATGGCCAAATAAGAGAACTGAACTTGAAGCTAGCATTGTGGATTATTGGGAAGTCAGGAACGAACTAAGTGTCATTGGAGGAAGAGTCTATAGCAATAACAGGGTGGTACCACCAAAAGACCTCAGGAAGAAGGTCATTGACTTGGCACATGAAGGCCATTTAGGGCGCAGCACTACCAAAGCCAGGGAAAAATCAAGTTTCTGGTTCCCCAGGATGGATGCCATGACTGACAACTCGTAAAAGAGTGTGGGGAGTGTGCCAGAAGTGACATATCCAAGGCAGTACACAAGGCACCTTTATCCCCAGTTAAAGTGCCTACCAAACCGTGGAGCAAGTTGGCCATGGACATCATCGGAACTATGCAGGAATTAGGAGAAAAGAAGAGATTCATGCTGGTCCTCATTAATTTCACATCACATTCGATCAAGCAGATGTTTGTACACAGTGTCACCACTAAGTCGGTGATTGAGTTCTTGAAAGGTGTGTTCTGTGAAGAAGGTATACCTTCGACCTTAGTGACCGACAACGGGGTGCAGTTCACCTCAGAAGAAATGCGAGAATTCCTCAAGGAGATGGACATAAAGCATGAGACCACAGCTTTGTATTGCTCGAAGGCCAATAGCTTAGTGGAACGTGCAAACAGGATCATTAAGGAACATATCCAGTTAGCTTCCACCAATGGACATGACATAGAAGGTTCACTCAGGAAGTGTCTGTGGGCATATCACACCTCACCTAATAAGGTCACTTGCATTTCACCTTTTGTGTCAATGCATGGTAGAGAACTGTGTACTAAATTGAATCCCAGTTGGTTAAGCGGTGGTGAGGCTAGAGAAGTAGATCAGGAGGAAGCTGTAGAAAAGATCAAGCAACACCAAGACAACTACAAGCAGTGGTATGACAAAAAACATGGAGTGAAGAGTTGCAAGTGGGAGGTAGGTGACATGGTACAAGCTAGAAAGAACAACACAGTGGGGGCCACTCAAAGTAAATACTACTTACCTTGTAAAATTGTCAAAGTGCTTAAGAATGTGGTTCAACTTGAAAATGGTCAATGGTGGAGTTTTGACAACATTGTAAGGGCACATGTGTAATGTACTGTTTCTGGTCAGCCTCCTTCCATAGCTGTTTTTTCAGTTTTTAAAAACACCAGGATTCTGTTTTCTTCCCTTCCTACTGTCACCCTATATGGAAGGGAGATGTGTTGCTATTATATCTCCCATTGGTATCTTCCGTCCACCCCTTCCCTTCGGCCCCAGTTGGTATCCCCCACCCTGAAGCGGACAATGGAATGTTGGTGCTCTCTTCAGTGAGGAGAGTGGACGGTCAATAAACAAGTCCTGAGTTATACTCTGTGTCCGGTCATCTACTTTGGAATCCCTACAGTTTTTCTATAGCCCTCACCACCATTCCCAATTAGGAGGCAGGGTCCGTAGTGATTATCGCAGCGACCATCATAGGGTTATGGTCCACCTCTTTGACCTAGACTTAGTTAACCGATTCGCCCCATTGTCTGGCTTAGATGGTTGTGATTGACTGACACCTGTAGATCCACCTGAGATGGGAACGACCCTTAATGAATCCAACATCTCCCATCCGTCGGACTTAAATCCCCAGTTAGCTATTGCAAATGGGACTCAGGGCATCGTGAATATAAGCATGCAAGAACAAAGTGTAGCTTTAACCGGCAGGTCACTGAATATTCTATCTTGGAACATTGCTGGGTTGCTCACGAAGACCAGATCTGAGGACTGGTCTATTTTAATCGATTCTTGCGACATCGTTGCATTTCAAGAGACATGGGCTCTGAGTATGATCTTTCGGCCAGGTTATTTGGCATTTGGCAAGCCTGCAATTCCCAGTATTAAAGGGCAACCATCCGGTGGCCTAACAATCTGGGTTAGACAACAGGTGGGATTTCAGGTACAAGACATAGCGGTCGACAACCCAGATATTCAGGCCATTAGAATAACCTCTGCACATGAATCAATTAATCAATCAATCAATCATAGCATTTATATAGCGCACTACTCACCCGGAGGGTCTCAAGGCGCTTGGGGAGGGGGGGGGGTCCGCTACTGCTCGAACAGCCAGGTCTTGAGCTGCTTCCTGAAGGCGAGGTGGTCTTGGGTCAGGCGGAGGTGGGTCGGCAGGGAGTACCAAGTCTTGGCGGCCAGGTGGGAGAAGGATCTTCCTCCTGTTGTGGCTCTTCGGATGCGGGGGACGGCGGCGAGGGCGTGGCTGGTCGATCGAAGGTGGCGTGTGGGAGCGTAGAAGTTGAGGCGGCTGTTGAGGTAACTCGGGCCTTGGTTGTGCAGGGCTTTGTGTGCGTGGGTGAGGAGGCAGAAGGTGATTCTCTTGTTGACCGAGAGCCAGTGTAGGTCTCTCAGGTGTCTGGAGATGTGGCTTCGTTTTGGGATGTCGAGGATGAGTCTTGCCGAGGCGTTCTGGATTCGCTGGAGTCTCTTCTGGAGCTTGGCGGTGGTTCCGGCGTAGAGGGCGTTGCCGTAGTCCAGACGGCTGGTGACGAGGGCCTGGGTGACCGTCTTCCTGGTCTCGGTGGGGATCCACCGGAAGATCTTACGAAGCATGCGCAGGATGTTGAAACAAGACGAGGAGACGGCGTTGACTTGACTGGTCATGGAGAGGGAGGAGTCCAGGATGAAGCCCAGGTTGCGTGCGTGGTCTGTTGGTTTGGGTGCGGAGCCCAGGGCGGGTGGCCACCAGGAGTCGTCCCAGGCGGAGGGCGAGGAGCCCAGGATGAGCACTTTCGTCTTGTCTGAGTTCAGTTTCAGGCGGCTAGTCATCATCCATTCGGCTACGTGTTTCATCCCTTCGTGTAGGTCGGCTCTGGCGGTGGCGGGGTTGTTGGTCAGGGAGAGGATCAGCTGTGTGTCATCGGCGTAGGAGATGATGTTGAGGTTGTGTTGGCGTGCAATGGCCGCAAGGGGGCTCATGTAGACATTGAAGAGGGTGGGGCTGAGCGAGGAGCCTTGAGGAACTCCGCAGATGACTTCGGTGGCCACTGACCTGAAGAGGGGTAGGCGGACTCTCTG
Organism: Lissotriton vulgaris; assembly: GCF_964263255.1. Lineage (NCBI taxonomy): Eukaryota > Metazoa > Chordata > Amphibia > Caudata > Salamandridae > Lissotriton > Lissotriton vulgaris. The sequence continues at coordinate 223,226,813 of NC_141685.1, forward strand.
TGTTCTTCCAGCGAGGAAGGAGATGATCCATTCTAGTGCCTTCTCCTGGATTCCGACGTTCCTGAGGCGTTGCACTAGGGTGCGCTGGTAGACAGTGTCGAATGCCGCGGAGAGGTCTAGGAGGATGAGGGCCGCAGTTTCTCCATTGGCAAGCAGGGCACGGATGTCATCGGTGGCAGCGATGAGGGTGGTCTGGGTGCTGTGGTTGGTCCTGAAGCCCTACTGTGAGGGGTCGAGGGATCCATTCGTCTCGAGGAAGGCGGCCAGGCTTCATCAGCCCACACGCCCTCCCCTCCGCTGACTACATCCTCCTCTGGGACCTCAACTTCCACCTGGAGAACATCAATGACCGCAATACCACCACCCTGCTTGACAACCTCGCCAACCTCGGACTCAAGCAGCTGGTGACCACCCCCACCCACCTCGCCGGACACACACTCGATGCCGTATTCTCATCCAGCAAAGACATTGCCTTCAGCCACGCCACCGGACTCCACTGGACGGACCACAGCTGCGTCCACTTCAGCTTCAGAAGGACCACGATCCACCACCACCAGCAACAGGTTGCACGAAGAAGCTGGAACAAGATCACAGCCGACCAGCTCACCGCAGCCCTGAACCAGCACCCTCCCGCCGGCTCCGCGAACCCCAGCCAGGCCGCCAACAACCTCACGAAGTGGATCAGCAACTGCGCAGACGACCTCGCCCCACTGAGGACCCCGCCCAGCAGACCCGGCAGCAAGAAAGCATCCTGGTTCACCGACGAACTCAAGAGCTCCAAGAAGAACTGCCCAGCTCTCGAGAAAGCGTGGAGAAGAGACCCAACACCGGACAACATGACCACCCTCAAGCTCGCCACTCGAAAACACCATCAACTGATTCGCGCCACCAAGAAAACAGAATTCAAGGAAAGACTGGACAACAACGCACACAACAGCAAGGAACTCTTCAACATCGTGAAAGAGCTCTCCAACCCCAACTCCGGAATCAACGACATCACCCCATCACAAGACCTCTGCAACTCCCTCTCCTCCTACTTCCACTTCAGAGTGTATATTCATAAATGTCTATGCCAGAGGGCAGGTAGGTGGAAAGGCCTCAACGACCACTTCTAGTCTGGACTCCTTTTTGAAATCTTTAAATGGGTCCTGTAACAAGATCATTGCGGGGGACTTTAACTGCTCGTTCGAGCCTCTCGGCTTAGAAGACAGGAATCTTACCAGTGACGTCTGGGGCGTCCCGTCATTACTGCTTGCTCCAATTAGGAACTGGACAGAAGCTGTCCTCTAGCTTAAAAGTCTAACAGTGGAGAGGGGGCTTTGTGCAGCTAATGGAAGATCCAAATCAGATATTCTACGCAACTTTACTTTTAGTAGCGGGTTAAGGAAAAGTACGATTGATTATTTTCTTATTAGTTTGGAACTATGGCAAAGGGTGAGGGATGTGGAGGTCATTAATACACCAGAGAGTGACCACAAACCCCTTTTATTGACAATAGATGTGAAACACCCCTTGAATCAGAGTGGCAGTCTAGTTACCATAACATCAGATGTGATTATGTCCAATGACTGCCGCAGGTTAAAATAGGCACAGGTTTCCGAGGATGAGGGCAACGTGACTCAAATCAAGTTAACACTTGTAGATTCTATTGCTGCCCTCTCGCAATACAACTTTAACAAGGATAACTTACCAGCCCTTACAGCACATCATGATTCCCTGTTTGCCAAGTTGAGATCCTACTTTGTAAAACCCAAAGTGCGAAGTCGTAGGTGCTCAGTGTATAAGTCAGCAAAATGGTACAATGGGGCGTGCAGGAATGCCTATAGGGCTCTGTCCAACGCAATAAGGGCAGGTTCTGTTCAGGAGGTAAGGAAATTGAGATCTGAATATAAGGTTATCCAACTACGGGCAAAAAAGGCTCATGACGAAAATAGATGGAAGGACCTATTGGCTGCATGTAATGGGAAAAACTGGTGCAGTTTCTGGCATATAATTAAGTGGAATGTCAAAAAAGGGAAACATCCTTTACAACGCAACTTTTACCACGCAGTGCCTTTACGATGCAACTATTACAACGCAAACCATTACAACGCATTGTGCTGGGGGGCGCTCTAGGATAGGGAATAGATTTAATTTACTATCCAACTACTTCCCTAGTGTCCACGGGGACTGGAGTTGGAATAGTAAATTAAACTATTCACTATCCATCACCCCAAAGCGCTATGCATTGTAAAGGTTTGTGTTGTAATACTTACGTTGTGAAAGCATGTGTGGTAAAAGCATGCGTTGTAATGTCATACATCCGTCAAAAAAGGAATTCCCCTTTGGATAAAGTTCTATATCATCTATACTTTCATATACAACATTAAATTCAAAGAGGAACGAAGAGGAAACATAAAAAATATTGTACAATTTATTCAAACAAATGTTAAAAACACAATATGCCCTATCATCAGTACATTCTTAGTTGATAAAAACAATACACATAAAAATATACAGTTATTCAAAGTACAAAAACAAAAGTGGGAAACAGAAGTAAGGAATAAATGATTCCTATGACAATGAAGCAAATACAATAGTCGAAACGCAATCACACTCTAACACATATGTCTCTTTCGTAGTCAGAGTTTTTGCTTCATAGACTTAGCGTATTTCAACTCAAGAATTGCATTGACGCGTTTTGGTGGGCATATATTTAAAGAGCCAACATCTTCTTCAGGATATACTATTTGAATCCCACATTAACATTTAATATCTGAAATACAAGAATAAGCAACATAAGATACATGGCTAAAACAGATTATCCCTTAAAACACTGTTCAAAACAACACACAATTTATACTTTTACAAATCCTCAATGCTCCAACACATTCAAAACTAATATCTTCCAATTTGGTCTGATTATCTAATTAAGTGGGGCAGCGACAATGCCGGACCGGCACCTGTCAGCAATGTTCCCTCTGAAGCCTGGGTTACTCATTATCAGACCCAATTTTCTTTTCACACAAATGACTCAGGGCAGTACCTATGTGTAGATTCAGAGGCCACATTAACATTTACTCCACTGGAAATAGAATGTGCTTTTGATGGGTTGGCTGCAGGTAGAGCCCCGGGACCGGATTGTATCCCGGCGGACATATTTAAATCTGACCGGGAGAATTGGCCGACATATATTCTTATTCTTGCCAATGGACTGGCTAGAGGTGCCCCAATTCCGGAATCCTGGCATGGGGCGGAAATCATCCCATATATAAAAAAAGAGGACCAAGCCCCTCCAATTACCGGCCCATCAGTCTTATAGACACTATGCAAAGGTTGGTGGCAGGATTAGTGCTAAGCAGGGTAAATAGGTGGATCGATGATAACGAGATACTATCCACCTATCAAGCGGGATTTCGCTCCCATGTTACCACTGTCGACCAAGTCTTTAGATTTATGATGTTATATTGGAACACCGTGGTCTTAGCTGGGGGCACCCTCTTAGCAGCATTTGTAGATCTTAAGTCTGCCTTTGATCTAGTGCCCCACAATAAACTTTGGGACACTCTCAATAAAGCCTGGATGCCCCCTGGGATCCTTTTATTTATCATTAAACTATATTTCATTTCAAATACTTTATTCGGTTTTTCATGTTAAAAACCATAAAAGCAATGTTACAATATATAAATATAAAACTTTGATAAAATAGATGTTTTGAACAAATTTGCCATAGATTTTATACAATTCATTTCAAATACAAAAGTATAAAATACAATGTTAAAATATAGCTAAAAAGGGTCATCACTCTTCTCGCCTATTTCGAATTTTTAGAGCTGATTTAGGGAACCCAACCAGATATAAAGTGCTTTCAGGTTTTGCCATTTGTAAGTAGCACAGAGCCGGGCGGACCTGTTTAAAATCTTTTTAGTATGGGCTTCAGGTAGATAAAAAGTGTACCACATCCTGCGGAGACAGGTTGTCGCAGCCGCAGGAAGGTAACACTTGACCTCTATGAGACCCCCTGGGAACGGCTAGTAGTAAGTGATAGTAATCCAGCCGGAACCTTGCTAGTAGGAACAGCTTGTGGCTTGTTATAGGCCATGATAAGTAGGGCTCCATTAGTGGGGTAGTTTTAAGTATAGCAAATTTGCGTATGCTTGATTTTCTCAAATCTGCCTCTTCACGTTCCAGGTTTTTTCTTAAAGAAAACTTCTTTTAACAAGCTCTACATCGGCCTTGACAATTGTACTTGGTTTAGAAAACAGGTCCGGGCGCCCCAGTTCGGTGAAGCATCTCTTTAAATATTTAAGCCAGGGGACATTAAGCGCATGATCTTGGGAAAGCACTTAACAACTGGTGGTTAAGGACCAAATCTTTGTTCAGCCAGCACTTAAGCCAAAACAGTAGAGGCCGTAATGATAAGGTGTCACCAATAAAAGGTGTTCCAGTTTCTTCGTGGACTATTAGGTTGGCTGTTCCCTTTGGAAGTCCCAGTAGTTCTTCAGGAAATTGTTTTCAGCCACCTCAATGCTTTTTACTGGAACATAACCCCATAGTTCACACCCATAGCTGCCTAGTGCCACACTCTTTGCCTGGTACATCTTCAATAGGGCAGCTACTGGGCGTTTGCCCATTTTAGACGCAACATTAAATATGGCTGCATTAGCCCGTATTAATTTTCCTCTTTTCCGCTGTACCAGTGCAGCCCAGTTTAAATGGTCGTCAAACAAGACACCCAGATAAGAGAAGGTCGTGGATAGAGGTACCTTCACATCATTGACCATGGGTACTGTTTCTTCGGGCGCACTCCTACCTGCATAATAAATTATTTAGTATTGTTAATGGCGAGATCTCGATCAGCCATAAAACCTTGAAATATTTAACAACACGGGGTGGTGATGGACAGAGTTTCTGAATTAAGCAGAATACTCTCACCCAGTCAAGAGATCAGGGCTAGATCCAACACCGTTTTTTAGCTCACTGCACCATCCCAGCTCAGAACCTGGCTATATGCATATTAGTCTGTTCCTGTCCCAGTGCATGATGGGAACAGGGCAAACCAAACTACCAAGCCAATTCTTACACTGGGAAGGAAACAAGCTTCCGGGGACCGGTTTCTGGCATTTCAGCCGTCGTCGGCCCGGCTTGCTTGAATCCTGATGGTGCAATGAGCAAGGGACTCACATCTGAGTATACCCTTCCACGCTTAGGGTGGACAAAATATTTAACAACAAGGGGTGGTCAGGGAGGAGCCAAGATGGCGACCGGGACGGTCGACTAGTCCCTCGGCTCCTGAGACCATCTCCTCCTGCGCGTCTATCCTGCCTGTGCTCCTGTGCCGAAACGGCACGAACGTGTACCTGACGCCTTCCGGCGACCCGCGGAGAAACCCTGGAGCTTGTACCTGCTCGCCAGCGGAAGCACCGATCGGAAATGTCCCGCGGCCTGCTGCAGTCCTGTGACCGGGGCCTCTAGTTGAAATCCTTGCCGGCCGCAGAGTGATAAACAACGGATGACTGCGGCTACTGCTGGCCGGTCGGATCACCTTAGCCGGGAAATGGCCGTTTTTCGAGCCGCGCCCTCGGCTGGACTGGCGGTGCAAGCTTGAGATGTACTGGGCATTCTGAGGCACATCGCTCGATCACGGGACAATTGATTGTTCGTGTTGAAGGGACGGCTTGCACTCTGTCCCGCGATCAGCGGGCGACTCCCGACTTACTGTTTACCTCCACACCCAGCAGGGCTGTGTCTACGCTGGGGGCTGTTTCTCGCAAGGTACTAATATCTTTCGCCGCTACTACAGCCCCTATGTGTGTATCCTGGCCTGAGTCAGCGGGACCGTGCTGGTGATTGTAACGGGCATGGCTACCGCCAGCTGCGAGGAGGCTGTACCGCGAGTGATTTCTGGGCGGCTGGAGCGGAGAGACATGGTCGGGGAGAGACACGGCAGAGACCGGCGATATGATGGCCTTATGTCAGCTATTGTCGCCCTCCGGAGCTCAATGGAACACTCTGCTCGAACCCTAACCAGCAAGTTGGATGCGATCGTGTCTGCGATGGGGCGATAGGGAATGGCTAAGCAGGAGGAACACAGCTGCACACCGTATCTTCTGTCTATCCACTATAAGATGGCGGCCCCGTGCGACATTGATGGCCCCGAGACTCCTTGCCCTGTTGCGTCCCCTGCTAGGGAACTTGCAGGTCCAGGACAAAGTATGGACTCTGGGCTGGACTCGCGTCTGAGGCGCTCGTTCCGATCCCTGCTCCCCTCATTTCGGGGGCCGCCCCAGCTGCCGTTGTTGGACTTTGAGACTCCTTTCCCTGGCCCGACTCCGTCGTATGCCACACTGAATATGTACTTTTGGTCCTGGCCGGAGTCCCCGGAGCGCCGTGAAAAGGACATGACTGATGCCTGGTTGAACTACATTGACGTTTTTGCACTGCTGGTCTTGCCTGTATGGGACACTTTGGTGAACGAGGGTAGCCGAGACAGGACGGGACAGGGGTGAACGCTGCTTATAACTGGCTGATGGTTTCTTTGCTGCTGACCGGGAGGGATGTGAGGCGGATTTTCTTGATTGGGTAGTGTACTGAATGTGCGATTTATAATTTGTTCGCTGGTACTGTCTGTTCTCATTGACCTTACACTTCGTGCTGGTACTTGACTGCAGGGGGGAGGGGCCGAGGGACTGGTGAGGGCTCCCCTCCATTTTTTACTACTTCCATTGTAGTTATAGATTAGGATCTTTTTCTTCTCTTCTACACTTCGGGACTCCTTTTTTTGGGGCGACAGGCACACTGCTAGGGGGGGAAGGCCGTAGCCAGCAGCAGGGGTGCAGGGTGGGGGGTTGGAGGGGTTTATGTTCTTTTCTTTTTGTTCTATGGGCCTGCTGTTCTTTTTTCTTTTTTTCCTTTGAGTTATATAATGGATAGATTCTTTGTTTATTGAAGTTTTAGCGATGTGCACTCCTGCTTGCTTAGATGTTTCCTTCTATGAGGATATTTTTGAGGATGGTGTTACAAACGAAATGTATGCCTATTTTTCTGATCCTTAGATGTTGGAATCAACGTTCTGATTTGGACTGTCCTGCCGTCATTTATCCGTACGAGCAAAAGCTAAAACTTGACCGCAGTCAGCCTGTAATTAATCCTGTGTGCACTGACGCATAGTTACGTACTGTATTGTCAATCCTTTGAGCTTTTGGTTGGTCTCTGTGTACAAATGGTATAAATAAAGGTCTTCCAAAAAAAATAAAACAAGGGGTGGTGATGGACAGAGTTTCTGAATTAAGCAGAATACTCTCACCCAGTCAAGAGATCAGGGCTAGATCCAACACCGTTTTTTAGCTCACTGCACCATCCCAGCTCAGAATCTGGCTATATGCAAATTAGTCTGTTCCTGTCCCAGTGCATGATGGGAACAGGGCAAACCAAACTACCAAGCCAATTCTTACACTCGGGGGGGAACAAGCTTCCGGGGACCGGTTTCTGGCATTTCAGCCGTCGTCGGCACGACTTGCTTGAATCCTGATGGTGCAATGAGCAAGGGACTCATATCTGAGTATAACCTTCCACGCTTAGGGTGGACAAAATATTTAACAACAAGGGGTGGTGATGGACAGAGTTTCTGAATTAAGCAGAATACTCTCACCCAGTCAAGAGATCAGGGCTAGATCCAACACCGTTTTTTAGCTCACTGCACCATCCCAGCTCAGAACCTGGTTATATGCAAATTAGTCTGTTCCTGTCCCTGTGCATAATGGGAACAGGGCAAACCAAACTACCAAGCCAATTCTTACACTAGGAAGGAAACAAGCTTCCGGGGACCAGTTTCTGGCATTTCAGCCGTCGTCGGCCCGGCTTGCTTGAATCCTGATGGTGCAATGAGCAAGGGACTCACATCTGAGTATACCCTTCCACGCTTAGGGTGGACAAAATATTTAACAACAAGGGGTGGTGATGGGCAGAGTTTCTGAATTAAGCAGAATACTCTCACCCAGTCAAGAGATCAGGGCTAGATCCAACACCGTTTTTTAGCTCACTGCACCATCCCAGCTCAGAACCTGGCTATATGCAAATTAGTCCCAGTGCATGATGGGAACAGGGCAAACCAAACTTTTCTGAATCATGAAACCCTGAAAGGCATTCAATAGGGTCTGCAGGCCCTTCGGAGTTCTTGCCAGGAGGGCAGCATCATCTGCATATAGCAAGACGGGCAAGACGGGTAAGCCCCTGCACCCGACATAGGGAAAATCTGCACCCGTTTTTACTAGAAACGCATCCAACTCATTAACATATAAAATAAAAAGAAGAGGGGCCAGGATGCAGCCCTGCCGCAGGCCTCTCTCAACAGGGAAATCTCTTGATACCCTAAGATCTTGTGAGTATCTAATATTTGCTCTGGTGTCCCTATGGAGGTCCCTTAAAAATGAGACCAAGGCAGGCTCCACCTCCATGGTGCCCATTAGATCCCACAGTCTCCCCCAGTTTACACAATCAAGCGCGGAGGAGAGATCCATGAATGCCATGCAGATGGTCCCTTGTCGCGCCATTGTATACTTCCCCAGTATCATAAATTTAGCATCGTGCTAATGTCGAATGTCCCGGGCGAAACCCATATTGAATGGCTGATGTAATCCCATTCTCCTCAGCCCATGATGACAATCTATGCAGGGCCACTCCTCCTACAACCTTAACTATCGAGTCAATCAGGGAGATCGGTCTATAACAGGTGGTACTGTTGCGATCTCCCTTCTTGAACACAGGGACAATCGTAGAGGTACCCCGTGACCTGGGACAACCAAAAGATGCTGCTGCATTTAGTACCGCTGTCAGAACTGACTCCCATAATGCCATGTTTGATTTAAAAAGGTCCGGTGGTATAGCATCAGGGCCTTGAGCTTTCTTGCTCGTTAATCCAGCTATTCCTCTCTCAATTTCACCTAGATCGAAGTGTGGTGATAATACATCCAGCCCTTCCTGGTGCAGGTCTGTCTGTAATGTGTTGGCCCTAAATATAGAACTAAAATGCTATACCCAGTCATTCTCTGTGATGCTAGTTCCTAAATCAGGATGCCTCCCTGTGTCGCATAGTGGTCTGTTAACAATACCCCAGAATTTCTCACTGTTCGATAGGGTGCTGGGACGCAAGAGATCCTTCCAGATTTCTTCTTTCAGTTCGCCTTGCGCTTTGCTAAAGCTTTCTTATATGTTAAACGTGATGAGCGAATCAATGATCGGTCTCTTGGTGTGCTCTTCAGGGCTTCCTTTGACTTCCTGGCGGCATAAGAACATGATCAAACCATCTTTGGTCCCTGGACTTAACAACTATTGATGGGGTAGACAGTAGCGCCCCCACTTTACTTGTAATTATTTCAAATGATCCAGGATATCCACGTTGGCAGAATGTTATGTATGCTAGCGTATAGGGAGTCCGCATTCACTTTAGACCACTTGCGCCTAACGTCTGTAGCTTTCAGTACCCCATCTATAGGCAGCCTATTCCACAGGACCGTTAAGTAAGAACAGGGTTGACCCAAAAAGTCGCTGGGACCTGGGTAGCTAGCGTTGAGAGTAAGGGGTCCCAGTGAGAAAGAACATATAATTACACACAAAATAGAAAAACTAGTAAACAGAGAATCATTGCTTCTATAATGTTTTAATCACATTATAGGAAAAATGCGTGATTGTATATTCAACAAAGCATATACACTTATAAATGTATTGGTGCCCCTGAGGGTGAGGGGGGGGGGAAGTGATATGGTGGAGGTATAGTGAAGGGAAGGATAAGTGACAATAAAAGCGTGATATTAATCAGGTAATAAAAGCGGAAAATCAAATGTTCAGTAATACACAAGATAAACCATAAATCATTGTTATAATTCCAACAAAGCACATGCCCCAATGTCCATTTAATGCAAAATTGGTGGGTTAATTAGGGCTGTTGTAGGGTAAGGGTGGGTGTCGACGTTTCGACCCTGGAAAGCAGGATTGATTCACACTCCTTGCACTCGGGTCTTCTTCAGGACGGGCAGTACATAGGGGCAGCCAACCTGATGTTTAAAAAGGGAATTTATTTAGTAAATTGTGAATTGGAAAGTTATCCAAGACTGACTATGTGGGTAGGGTATGCAGATATACCTGAGTATGTCCAGTGGGGTGATGGAGTTGATCCAAGGAAGGTCCTTAATATTAGTTCAAAGGCCTAGGACAAATCAAACATAAACTTATTAAAATTAATTATATAATTGAATTATCAAGGACATTTAAGGAAAAGCCAATCGACTTACTAAAGTAAAAATTCGGGTTCCTTTACAGGTCAGAAATTGCTGGATGAAGAACCACTCGAACCATCTATCAACAGGAGAAACACCACTTAGGATTGGACACTCGATATTTGAAAGGGAGTAAATTGTGGGTTAAAGTTGCAGCGGAGCTTACCAAATGGCTTGAGAATCCGCTCGTCTTAGTTTGAGGCAGAATTGTTGATTAGATCCAATTGCGGTGTCTAAAAAATAAAAGGACCGCAATCGAATGTCAAAATATTAATTTTAAAGGTTAGCGCGGGAGATTGGAACAAAGTGATGCGAGCACCCGGAAGGTTAGTGAGCTTACCGGTCGGCTTCGCGCTCGGCGTCTGACTCCGGTTCCTCGCGGCGAGAGAACTTCCTGATAGTCAGGTTGTTATGGTAACCTAGTCACATGGGATGGGCAGGGAAGAAAGACTACGAGAAACGCCCGTTGCCATAGTAGCGTAATCGGGTTTCGTAGTTGAATGTTCCGCTTGTTGCATACGAGAGTGAATAAACCACCTAATTAGATCGACAATTAGGGCAATGTAAACCTAAAAGGGGTAATTCTGGAATCATGAGTTTTAAACGAAGCCGGTCGAATGGGTGACAACGACCAACCAAGATTAATAGCCAATCACTGTGACAATATTCTCGGATTGGAAATGCAATGTAATGTTGGTAAACCAGTCCGTGATTAATGTGGTTATCAGTTCACATAACATGAAGTAGGATGGTATCATCATTGTTAGTACCTAACTGCGTACCTATACCATGATGGTAAAGCAGTATTATTTACATTTCGCCAGATGTTAGTGTCAAAAAACAACCAAAATCAATAATCATGCACTATAGCATTATTCATAGGCTGAAAATGCACTATATTGTTGGTAAAACAGTACTGGATTAATGTAGGTATCAGTTCACATAAATACACCCTGAAATAAGATGGTGTCATCATTCTTAACCCATAACTGCGTACCTATGCCATGATGGTAAAGCAGTATATATTTACATTTCGCTAGATGGGTACACATCGTATCAGTATCAACCAAGATAATATGTCAGCCAGTGGGCAACAGATAGCCCATATTCAATGTTCTGCGTACCTGTCCCATGACGGTATAGGCAGTTACAGTTGGTTAATAATAATAACGCACAATGGATGGTTATATTCGAGTAATCCTGTAGTCTCATGTGGAAATCAGTAGCATACATTACGCTAAGGTGGCAAGTTGCGAAAAGGAGCTATCATGTTCATTAAGACCAGTATTTATAGAGTCAAAAAAGAACATCCATTTCAGTTCCCTTATGTTCAGTATGTTGGATATGTTGCCACCCCTGGGGCCAAGGTTGATTTTCTCAATTACTAGCCATTTAAGACTGTCAGGTGGATGTTGTGCTGATCTGAAATGGTCTACTAAAGGAGCACCGGACACCTCACATCTGACGCGGCTCATATGCTGCAAAACCTTCTGTTTGATTTTCTGTTGAGTTTGCCCAATATAGATGAGGTTGCAGGGGCATACAATCGCATAAATCACTGTCGAGGTGTTACAATTGCTAAGAGATTTCAGTTGGATTTTCTTTTGATTGTGTATGAATTCTTTGGTTTGCATGCAATTATCACAAGCTTTGCACTGGCCGCATTTGAAATGGCCAATTGTCGGCTGGAGATTCCACAGAGATCTGATGGTAGGATCTGTCTTGGATGGAAGAAGCGAGCGTACTACATAGTCTTTAACACTTCTGGATTTTTTGAAAGCATGTAGTGGGGTGTCGGGATGCTGTATGTCATCTGCAACCAGTTGCCAATGGTGATTCACAATCTTCTTGATTGAGTTGCTCTTGGTAGAGAAAGTCGTCACACAAACAATTCTATCCTGCTGATTCTCCATCGGGTCTTTGGTCTTTAAGAGTTCCTCTCGGGGGTAGAACCACGCACGTTTCTTAGCTTTAGTCACCAGCCGTTTTGGGTAGCCACGGATTATCAAACGTTCTGCTAGTTCCTCCGATTGTTGGAAGTAATGTTCTTTGGAGGAACAGTTTCTTCGGACCCGTAAAAATTGACCGAATGGGAGGTTGTCACGGAGGGCACGTGGATGGTGACTACTATATTGAAGTAGAGAGTTCCTCTCCGCCGGTTTCCTGTACAATGTGGTTTGAAGTTGGCCCTGATGGTGATATATGGTGATGTCCAGAAAGTCAATACTTTGATTATTGGATTGTATGGTAAATTTGAGATAAGGTGACTGCTGATTTAACCATACATGAAACTCATTTATAAGTGTATATGCTTTGTTGAATATACAATCACGCATTTTTCCTATAATGTGATTAAAACATTATAGAAGCAATGATTCTCTGTTTACTAGTTTTTCTATTTTGTGTGTAATTATATGTTCTTGCTCACTGGGACCCCTTATTCCACAGGACCAGTAACTGGATACAAATGGGGTTATGGTCACTATAGACACTCTCTAAAATTTCAAAGCCCAATAAACGAAACCGGAGGGCCTCCGTGATCAAAATATGATCAATAAATGTCCCTCCTGTGTGTCCCTTACATGTTGGCACAACCAGCTTGCTGTCTAAATCCACCACGGACATCGAGCTAACCAGATCATATTCATTTAGTAAATGATTAAGGGCCTCACCACGTTGAGAGTGTTCAAAATGTAGCCCAAACATTCTATCACTTTACAAAAGGGGGTGGTGATGAACAGAGTGTCTGAATTGAGCAGACCACTCTTACCCAGTCCAAAGATCAGGGCTTGATCCATCACCGTTATTTATCTCACTGCCCCATCCCAGCTCAGAACCTGGCTATATGCAAATCAGTCTGTCCCTGGCCCAGTGCATCATGGGAACAGGGCAGACTAAACTACCAAGCCAATTCTTTACCAGAAAGGAGACAAGCTACCGGGGACCGGTTTCTGGCATTTCAGCCTCTTCGGCCCGGCTTGCTTGAATCCTGATGGAGCAGTGAGAAAGGGACTCATGTCTGAGTATACCCTGCCACACCTATAGTGGCCAAAATCGATTTACAAAAGGGGGTGGTGATGAACAGAGTGTCTGAATTGAGCAGACCACTCTTACCCAGTCCAAAGATCAGGGCTTGATCCATCACCGTTATTTATCTCACTGCCCCATCCCAGCTCAGAACCTGGCTATATGCAAATCAGTCTGTCCCTGGCCCAGTGCATCATGGGAACAGGGCAGACTAAACTACCAAGCCAATTCTTTACCAGAAAGGAGACAAGCTACCGGGGACCGGTTTCTGGCATTTCAGCCTCTTCGGCCCGGCTTGCTTGAATCCTGATGGAGCAGTGAGAAAGGGACTCATGTCTGAGTATACCCTGCCACACCTATAGTGGCCAAAATCGATCTACAAAAGGGGGTGGTGATGAACAGAGTGTCTGAATTGAGCAGACCACTTTACCCAGTCCAAGGATCGGTGTTGGATCTAGCCCTGATCTCTTGACTGGGTGAGAGCTTTCTGCTTAATTCAGAGACTCTGTCCCTCACCACCCCTTGTTGTAAATATTTTTGTCCACCCTAAGCGTGGAAGGGTATTCTCAGATGTGAGACCCTTGCTCATTGCACCATCAGGATTCAAGCAAACCGGGCCGAAGACGGCTGTAATGCCAGAAACCGGTCCCCGGGAGCTTGTTTCCTTCCCAGTGTAAGAATTGGCTTTTGTAGTTTGGTTTGCCCTGTTCCCATCATGCACTGGGACAGGAACAGACTAATTTGCATACAGCCAGGTTCTGAAACTGGGATGGTGCAGTGAGCTAAAAAACGGTGTTGGATCTAGCCCTGATCTCTTGACTGGGTGAGAGCTTTCTGCTTAATTCAGAGACTCTGTCCCTCACCACCCCTTGTTGTAAATATTTTTGTCCACCCTAAGCGTGGAAGGGTATTCTCAGATGTGAGACCCTTGCTCATTGCACCATCAGGATTCAAGCAAACCGGGCCGAAGACGGCTGTAATGCCAGAAACCGGTCTCCGGGAGCTTGTTTCCTTCCCAGTGTAAGAATTGGCTTTTGTAGTTTGGTTTGCCCTGTTCCCATCATGCACTGGGACAGGAACAGACTAATTTGCATACAGCCAGGTTCTGAAACTGGGATGGTGCAGTGAGCTAAAAAACGGTGTTGGATCTAGCCCTGATCTCTTGACTGGGTGAGAGCTTTCTGCTTAATTCAGAGACTCTGTCCCTCACCACCCCTTGTTGTAAATATTTTTGTCCACCCTAAGCGTGGAAGGGTATTCTCAGATGTGAGACCCTTGCTCATTGCACCATCAGGATTCAAGCAAACCGGGCCGAAGACGGCTGTAATGCCAGAAACCGGTCCCCGGGAGCTTGTTTCCTTCCCAGTGTAAGAATTGGCTTTTGTAGTTTGGTTTGCCCTGTTCCCATCATGCACTGGGACAGGAACAGACTAATTTGCATACAGCCAGGTTCTGAAACTGGGATGGTGCAGTGAGCTAAAAAACGGTGTTGGATCTAGCCCTGATCTCTTGACTGGGTGAGAGCTTTCTGCTTAATTCAGAGACTCTGTCCCTCACCACCCCTTGTTGTAAATATTTTTGTCCACCCTAAGCGTGGAAGGGTATTCTCAGATGTGAGACCCTTGCTCATTGCACCATCAGGATTCAAGCAAACCGGGCCGAAGACGGCTGTAATGCCAGAAACCGGTCCCCGGGAGCTTGTTTCCTTCCCAGTGTAAGAATTGGCTTTTGTAGTTTGGTTTGCCCTGTTCCCATCATGCACTGGGACAGGAACAGACTAATTTGCATACAGCCAGGTTCTGAAACTGGGATGGTGCAGTGAGCTAAAAAACGGTGTTGGATCTAGCCCTGATCTCTTGACTGGGTGAGAGCTTTCTGCTTAATTCAGAGACTCTGTCCCTCACCACCCCTTGTTGTAAATATTTTTGTCCACCCTAAGCGTGGAAGGGTATTCTCAGATGTGAGACCCTTGCTCATTGCACCATCAGGATTCAAGCAAACCGGGCCGAAGACGGCTGTAATGCCAGAAACCGGTCCCCGGGAGCTTGTTTCCTTCCCAGTGTAAGAATTGGCTTTTGTAGTTTGGTTTGCCCTGTTCCCATCATGCACTGGGACAGGAACAGACTAATTTGCATACAGCCAGGTTCTGAAACTGGGATGGTGCAGTGAGCTAAAAAACGGTGTTGGATCTAGCCCTGATCTCTTGACTGGGTGAGAGCTTTCTGCTTAATTCAGAGACTCTGTCCCTCACCACCCCTTGTTGTAAATATTTTTGTCCACCCTAAGCGTGGAAGGGTATTCTCAGATGTGAGACCCTTGCTCATTGCACCATCAGGATTCAAGCAAACCGGGCCGAAGACGGCTGTAATGCCAGAAACCGGTCCCCGGGAGCTTGTTTCCTTCCCAGTGTAAGAATTGGCTTTTGTAGTTTGGTTTGCCCTGTTCCCATCATGCACTGGGACAGGAACAGACTAATTTGCATACAGCCAGGTTCTGAAACTGGGATGGTGCAGTGAGCTAAAAAACGGTGTTGGATCTAGCCCTGATCTCTTGACTGGGTGAGAGCTTTCTGCTTAATTCAGAGACTCTGTCCCTCACCACCCCTTGTTGTAAATATACAAACATTCTATCACAGCCCCGATCCCCCATAGCAGTTGTTGTTGGATTGCCACGTGGATGAGTGTGAAAATCCCCTACAAGCAGCATACGATGTGAGGCATCTTTACAGCATTTGTTAACAAAGCCACTCATTTTGGTAATCTGGCAGGGCACAGAGATATTTACTGCATTATAAAAATTGATCAGCTTTACATTCCTGTGTTTCAAGGGGACTGCCTGAACATTACAGTTTGTACTGGCCTCGCTTGGCTCTGCCACTAGATGATTATTTGGCTGGAACAAAGAAAGTCTTATAGCCCTCTAGAAAAAAAGAGGCACAGTCCACCAGCCAGGTCTCTTGTAGACAGATCATGGGGTAAAGCCTAATAAACTCCATCCACTTAGGATCTTGAAACTTCTCTGCCAGTCCGGCAATATTCAATGAGATTATGTTGTAGTCGGCATGTTTGCCCAGAGCTACAGCTTGGGTGGATATTAAGCAGATCTCACTGGGGCACTGCGGTTCATGTAGCACTGCAGGTTCAATACGCACTGCATGTATATATAGTCAGTCACAGTCTTCCAAAAAGGCAAGGGCAGCGGATCTATTGCCTAAACTGGGTAATAGGTCAAAATGCCCTTTAAACTATATGATTCTACCTATACCCAAGTCAGGTGGGGCCACCGGGGGAGACAAAAGAACGTTTTCCGGTGAACAAGGGAGTGCGGCAGGGGTGTGTGTTAGCCTATACCCTCTTCTCTTTGTTCATCAACAATGTTGTCTCATATTACTCTAATTATCCCAAGGATGCTCCTACTCTTGCTGGTTCGAGGGTTCCTATATTAATGTTTGCAGACAATACTTTAATTCTGTCTAAAACACAAGTTGGTCTGCAAAGAGCCCTTGAACGATTTAGCCATTTTTGTATTGACCATGATCTTGTAGTAAACGTTGACAAGACCAAGTTCATGGTCTTGCACAAAAACAAAACAGTGAAAGCCAGAGTAGAAATGAATAATGCGTCCCTTGAACAAACTGACTCATTTACTTATTTAGGGGTTAAAATGGTCAAAAGATTGAATTGGAAGCCACAGATGGATTTACTGGCCTTAAAGCACAACCAATTAGCAGGGGCCCTCCTAAAAGAACACCATTTATCCCAAACCAAACCAGTAGCTCCGGTTTTGTTCATCTACCAAGGGAAGGTTAAAGCCTCAATAATCTATGGAGCCGATTCTGGGGGTTCGAAAAGTTAGTTCCTCTAGTCCAAGCACAGAATACGTTTTTGAGGGCACTGACTGGTCTTCCGCCGTCTACACCACTTAGACCGATAAAGTTGGATCTTGGGTGTATTTCCTTTGAGGAGGCAGCGGGTTACAGACCTCTTGCCTATTGGCGATGGCTCTGGACCACCCCGGAGTTACCTCCCTATGCGCAAGCTCTCAAGTATATTAGAGATGCTGATAAATCCAATAAAATCCCATGGTTACATAGGATTATTGCTATTTTATTGCATATGGGCCTCAATCACTTGTGGTTGGGCCCAGAAGGGAATTCTTTCCCTCAAAAACAGAACTTAAAGCCTTATACAGGGACATGGTCTGGCAAAAGTTTTTTTGGTAAACAGACAAAATATCAACTACAAAATATCGAATGGACATAATATCGAGTTCAAAATATAGGCTGGACAGAATATCGAATGGACAGAATATAGACATCAAAAATATCGTTTTGAAGGTAAGTAAGGTAATATCGAAATTTAAAATATAGATAGTCAAACTATCGAAGTACATAATATAGGTTATAAAAAATATCGAAAATTTAATAATATCGAATTTTTATAGTGTATTTTATGTGTTAAAAGTGTATGTTATAATGTATTTAAATTAATGAATTTAATGTTATTTAAAATTTGCGTAATTTAATTCTGTAGCGGGTTGTGGGTTTATAGGGGAATAGGGTGGGAAGTAATTTAATTATAATTAATTAAATATGTAAATCTATGTATTGGTATTAGTTTATAATTAATTGTTAATTAATTTTTATTTTGTAATTAATTGCATTTTAATTGCCAATTAATTTTATTTAATTGATTAATTGATAATTATGTTAATTTGTAATTTTTGTAGCACTCTTTGGAGTGAGAATAGTAATTTTTACCCCCACGCTATCCAACCCTTTCCCTACTGTTGCACTCTCTGGAGTGAGAATAGTAATGTTTACCCCTACAGTTGCACTCTCTGGAGTGGGAATAGTAATTTTAACCCCTACGCTATCCAACGCTTTCCCTACTGTTGCACTCTCTGGAGTAGGAATAGTAATTTTTACTCCTACGCTATCCAACGCTTTCCCTACTGTTGCACTCTCTGGAGTGGGAATAATAATTTTTACCCCTACGCTATCCAACGCTTTCCCTACTGTTGCACTCTCTGGAGTGGGAATAGTAATTTTTACCCCTACGCTATCCAACGCCTTATCTACTGTTGCACTCTTTGGAGTGGAACAGTAATTTTACACTTCCGCTATCCTACGGTAATAATATTGGACATTTTTTAAATTATATTATGTTACTATATATATATGTTTTAACAAATATTGTAAAAAAAAAATTATAACTTTAATTAATTATTTCATTATTATAGTTAATTTAAGTATTTTTAAGTATATTTTAGTAAATAATTTTTAATATTAATTTAATTTAACATTGTTTTTACTAAAGTCGATATTTTTACAAACTATATTTTAGTAAACAATATTTTTTACTCGATCTATTTGTACTTACCTGTTTGGAGATACAAAGTCGATATTCTGTCTGTCGATATTTTGTCAACGATATTTTAGGTAGTCGATATTATGTCCCTCGATATTATGTCAGTGATCCGTTTTTTTCTCACGTGAATGGTGATTCCCTAACAGACCTCTTTCTGCCCCATAAAATCAAATATAGATTGGAGGCCTATTGGGACACCATTACCAGTTTTGGTGACAGGAAGCTCTACCATCAATTTAGAGTGGGAAGCCTCCCCATAAAATCGTTCACAAAAAAGTGGGGGACTGAGCAAGATATATACTGTCACTCTTGTTTATGTGTTAAAGAGACCCTGCCTCATATTCTCTTTGTTTGCCCTGCATACAAGGCACCTCACCATAAATGGCTCAAGCCAGTTTGTGCCAAAATAGGAATAAGATCGTGCCAAACAGCCTTGCGCATTTTAAAATCCGATACCAGTGAAGTCATAGCTATTGCTATGGCCAAATTTTGCAGGGCACTATGTGATTATGTAAATACCTGACTATGTTACCATGTAATGGATGTCAACGAGTTTTGGTGTTTTAGTATTCTCCAATTTAAATTTGCTCAGTAAGCATATAAGATTGCGAATCCCTTTATGGATTTTATCTATTTTATGATAAAAGTTGTATCATATGTACTACAGGTTTGATATGTTTAACTGATTGTTACTGAGCTTTAACTTGTGATATTCCAATTGTTTTAAAAAGTCATCCCTGTTTTTATTTATTGTGTTGTTGTGTATATGTGTCTTTTATGATTGCTTATAATCGAATAAAGACGAATTGAATTGAAGTGTTAGCATATCCAACCCATTCCAGGTTGGGCTGCCTATCAGGCTACGGGGGCGTCAACTCATGAACGCCACTATTCAACACATGCTGTCCAGAAAAAAATTAGTCCTTGTTATGTACGAACACAAGTTAACCACTCAAAGGTCCATCTGGTGAAAAAATACAGCCCAATGTAAAGCATGACTGCCAAGGGACTCCAAGCCACGCATGACATATTAAGTCATTCATATGTAACCAATGGAGATGTGCATTCTGAGAATTATAGTTTGTCTTTTGTCCCATTGTAATTATGGTCCCGGTTTCCATGGGGGACTTACTGAAGGAGTCATACATGACAGCTATGAAAGAGGTGACCATGATAAGAAATCAGTGTAACAACTGCAAAGTGAAAAAGTCAAGTTTAGTTATAGCCAAAACATGGCATAGCAAAAGCCTTGTTACAACATTTTACAACTAATGTTATGTTCTATAAACACTAAATCTATATATATATAAAAACGAAAGTATGTCTGTCTGTCTGTTTGTCCTTTATGCATTACTACACCATTCATCCGATCACCATGAAACTTTGGGAAGTTGTTGAGTACACTCCCGCGAAGGTTTCTGTCAAAAACATTTTTTTTTAATTGACCCCCCAAGGGCCCTCATAATCTTTCGAATACTGAAATAGACAGCGAATTTGCAAGCATCGTCCACAGTTATGACCCCCAAACGGAAATCGTTTGGTCAATCTACATCATAAGCACGAAAGAAAAAGGCATTGCGAGCTTCAGAAACAGACGAGCAACGGAAAGCAAGATTAGAAGCTATTCGAATTCAAACTGCTCAAGCCCATAATGCTGTTCGAATACAAACTGCTCAAGCCCGTAATTCTCAAACGAACGAGCAAAGAGAATCAAGATTGGAAGCCGATCGAGTATGCACTGCTCAAGCCCGTTCTTCTCAAACGAACAAGCAACGAGAATCAAGATTGGAAGCAGATCGATTACGCACTGCTCAAGCCCGCTCAAATGAAACAGGAGAGCAACGAGAATCAAGATTGGAAAACAATCAATTACGCACTGCTCAAGCCCGCTCGAATGAAACAGAAGAGCAACCAGAATCAAGATTGGAAGCCAATCGAGGACGCACTGCTCAAGCCACACTTAGAAATGTTTTAAAATATAAAATGAAAAAGTTTCAATAACAATGACACAATGTAAATTTAATGTTATCATAACAAGTTTCCTTGAATTTCCTTTCTTCTGAGATCGCAGCAACGCGCGACGGGTAAGCTAGTAGGTAATAAAAATGTAGTGGGTCTGTTACACGCTGCACCTGTCATACAAGCTGTAAGGTTTACCCTTAAAAGTACAGAGTAACAAGTCTGTCATTAATACATGTAGTGAGCAGAGTCCAGGAAGTGGTAAGGAGGCAGACTAGTGCTGTCTCTTCCCCAAAACAAAAGTTTAAAAAAAAACGATTTTCCCTTTCTGTGATTACTGTCTTTGCCTGTGGTTGTTACAGTTTAAAATCTTAGTTTTAACCTGCCTGTGAGTGCATATTTTATCACCTGTTTTGTGTTTTAAACTTCTGGTTTTCCTGCCAATGATTGCTTCCATTTAAAGTGTTGAATTGTGGGATTTGCAGTCCAAACTCAGTTTTCCCTCCAAATTTCTCCTTTGCTCTGTGCTAAGACCTGTATGTTAAAACAGTGCACCCCCAGCCACCATTTTGTGTTCACAACCCAGTGAAACTAGCCCCCCTGCCTCTCCCCCACGCAACAGGGATATTCTACATCAGAGGGTGCTTCTGTGAGCTGTTTAAACTGTGTTTACTAGGGACTGTGCATTTTGTTTTTTGGCCAGGAGAGGGAGTAATGTTTTATTCAAATAGTATTGTTGGATTTCAAGTTAGTGAGGCCTTTACCTGCAGAAGTCCAAAGTGTAGATTGAGCCGGTCTGTCTCCTAGAAGATTCTGAACCGGAGAAGCAGCTTCCAACTCCCTGGCCAGCAAACCTTGTCTGAGGTCGCTGGGTCCTTATATAGTGTGCTAGTGGTTGGTACATGTATACACTGATTGGTGGATGTATCTGATGTTTCTATTGGATTAGGGTTAGTTTCCCCATTGGTTGGGTATTTGAGTGTTCTGATTGGTTTCTGGGTCTGTGATTCAATCAATGCAAGGTTGGGACTAGGGCTAGGGTTAGGATTTCTATTGGCAGTAGGGACTAGGGTTTCCTGTGTTATTGGTTGTTGGGACTAGGGTGGGACTAGGGTTAGACCTTTAATTGGAAGTAGCGATTAGGGCTTTTGGTGTGATTGGTTGCTGGACTAGTTGTGGGACTCAGAGTAGGGTTAGGCTTTCTATTAGAAGTAGGGACTAGGGCTTCCTGTGCCATTGGTTGCTTGGACTTGGGTTGGGACTAATGGTAGGGCAAGGACCTTGTAACCGGGATCCCAGCGAAAGCCCCGCAATAGGGCGCAAACTGACCTTTTGTGACCCCCCCTCTTTTCTCCTCAGCCCGTACCTACAGCGAGATGGCCTGACCAGGAAAGATACAGTTGCGACGAGGAAGACGACGGGCCCTTTAACTGGACCAAAGGCCTGGAGGAGGAGGTGGAGTCAGAACATCACTTAAAAGGCGTATCCGAGAAGACCCAGGTGTGTTATTTCACCGGAGGAGCGGTCAGTGAGGAGCAGGGCGGAGTGGCGGGAAGCAGCGAGGACGAGTGGAGGAGCGGAGAGGACGAGTGGAGGAGCGGAGGACGAGTGAGCGGAGAGGACGAGTGGAGGAGCGGAGGACGAGTGAGCGGAGAGGACGAGTGGAGGAGAGGAGGACGGGAGCACGACCACAGCTACAGGTGGATCAGTGAAGATTGCATCGCGGAAGAGACGAGAACCCAAGCACAGGGAAGAGGACAAGACGGGAGAGCCGAGGAAGTACTGGACACGCCCGGAGGCCAACACCACGATCCGCCCAGCCGTACGCCAGGAGGGGTACGGCTCACTGAGGTGCGTAATCGCTTCATAGGCTGGTTTAAAAAGCGAACTAGTCGCACTACGTAGACCTCGTTTTGTCTCCCTTAAGACCCGGGGTCCCTACACAGACACCTCCCCTCTCCGTGGCATTTAAGCTAAATCCCTGTTTGTGTGCATCACTGGGTGTTTCCCACACGGTCCCCACCTTGATCTCTAGTAACTGCTTTCACAGTCATACTGATACCGGCCTCTCTTCTCTTTCCCCTTTACGGTGTCGGCGAGGGTGGACAGCACGGAGCCTCCGGAGCCCAGCAGGAGGAGGAGTCCCGTACGAAGGAGAGAAGAGGGAGTGCTCAGGAAGACCAGGCGGGAAAGGAGCAGATCACCCCGCAGAGGAGCAGTTAGGAAGACCTGTACAGATACTTTATATGAACGAATAAATCCTGGCATAACTAAGACAAGACTCTTGCCTTTTACTATCCCCGCCGTTACAGACCTCTATGGGTTGTAGAGATCAGGGTTTTTGAACTGATTGGGTGCTTGGACTAGGGCTAAGATTGTCTGTAAGGTCCTGGTCTCCTATTGGATCTAAATTTTTAGGGCTAGTGTGATTGGATAGTGTTAGGGCTAGGGTTCCCATTGGCTGACGGGTCGCCTGATTACTAGGACTATAAAAGGCCAGGGCGTCGAGGCTAAGGGCCGAGAGGACAAGGGCAGTTGCCTGTTTAAGCCTGTTAAGGGCGGAGAGGACAAGGGCAGTTGCCTGTTTGAGCCTGTTCGAAACATACCAGGGCCAGAAATGCTGCCCAATATACATACCTCCGTTATGCATCTATATACATTCAATGTACTTATGGATCTATATATTTATCACTTTCTTCTAATTTAGCATTTCCAATGCACTTCCCTATTTCTCAGCCTATTCTTCGCTCAATATATCTTCTAGTCCAACCTTCTGACTCTTCTCAAACTTCTTTCTACTACTCTTTCCAATGCACTACCCTATCTCTCATCCTATACATCTATCAATATATCCTCTACATCCACTCTCTCATTTATCCCAACCCCCATACCACTACTATGATCTTCAAAATAACCCTTTCTAGACTCTCTCCTACTCCACACCTCCATGCATCATCTGACACCTCTTTTACTATACTGATCCCCCAAAACAAGCCTTTCTAAACTCTTCCCTCTTTTCTACCCCTCCCCAACCCTTCTGAATCCAAATACTGACTAACATACCCACCACTAAAATTACTTTCATGATTCACCATACTAATTCAACACTAATCCTGATGGGTTCCAGAGTAGCGTGATACTTGCACTTCAAAACCCCTTCAGGGCTAGCAAGCGCTATATAAATACAAACCGGTTTCCCTTCACTATCTCGCCACCTACCCTTCTCTACCCAAATAACTGAATACCATACCCCATACTCAAATTACTTCATATTTTAATATACTAATTTTCAACATTAATCCTTTATGGGTTCCGGAGTGGCATGCTACTCGCCAAAAAAGCGCTTCAACATCCATCAGGGGTAACAAGTGCTATATGAATGCAAACCTTCCTTCCCCTTTTATCCCTCCGCTATCCTCCTCACTCCAAATAACTGACTAATATCCCCCATTGAAATTAATTTCATATTTCTCCATATTAATTCACCACTAATCCTTTATGGGCTCCCTGAATAGCGTGCTTCAACACCCCATCAGGGGTAATAAGCATTATATAAATACAAACCTTTTTTCTTCCTCTATCCTTCCGCTATCATTCTAAATCCAAATAACTGACTAACCTATCCACCACCTAAAATTTACTTGCATGTTTCACTATACTAATTCAACACTAATCCTCTATGGGTCCCGGAGTAGCGTGCTAATCGCCGAAAAAGCGCTTTGACGCCTCGTCAGGGGTAATACGCGCTATATAAATGCAATTACAATACAACACCATAGTACCAAATATTGTGCATTTAATTGAAATAACACTATAGGCAAACTTGGGAGGCGTGCCACCAATCAGCATTAGTTGGGGGAGGTACGTTTTAGCTAAACTGTGCAGTTACTTCCAGTCTGCAGACCTTGAAGCACCCTGAAAGCCCCCCCCCCCTTCCAGTTGCCCCCCTCCATTCTGTGAACCTGCTTCTGCGTGTGGAAAGTCAAGAGCGGCTGCTGGTGCTGGCCCCCACCGGAGCTGCCTGGGGGTGGGCAGACGGCACAATAGACGGCTCTGAACAAAAGACTACCTCTCGGACTTCTGCAGCTGAACCGCAGCTTCAACCACACACAACTTTAAAATACACAGAGGTGCTAAAAAGAAACACAGAAATTCAGCAGGTACTGAATTAACCGAGCGGAAAGGAGAATACAAGCAGCAGAGGGCAGATTCCTTCTTGCTGCTGGACATGTACCACTGCTGAGGCCCAAAAAGTGTGGTGACAGTAAATGTAAATCCGTATTTGTAAATCGCAAACTACTCACCCTTACAGGTCTCAAGGCACTGGGGCCCATTGTGGAAATTAATTGAGCTATTGCCCAAAGTCACATGGTGCTGAGTTAAGCTGCCACGAGAGCCGGGGATCGAACCGTGAACCCTGTGCTTAGAACACACAAGATGATGGACAGAATATTGCACAATGGCAAAACATTCAACCCAAGACACAGATCTGGGTTTAATCCATCGTTATTTTGCTCACCAAGCCACCCCAGTTCAGACATGGCCATATGCAAATCAGTCTTGACCCTGTGCCTCATGGGAACAGTCCAGCCCAAACTGCCAAGCCATGTCTTCCCTGGACCGGAATCAAGCATCCTAGGACCGGTTTTTCGCTATCAGCCATCTTCAGCCAGGATAGCTTGCCTCCTGTGGCTTAGTGAGCACGGGACCCACGTCTGGGCATACCCTTCCGACATAGGGTGAACAGCAAAACACACAAGATGATGGACAGAATGTTGCACAATGGCAAAACATTCACCCCCAGTCAGAGATCTGGATTTAATCCATCGTTATTTTGCTCACCAAGCCACCCCAGTTGAGACATGGCCATATGCAAATCAGTCTTGACACTGTGCCTCATGGGAACAGTCCATCGATTTACAAAAGGGGGTGGTGATGAACAGAGTGTCTGAATTGAGCAGACCACTCTTACCCAGTCCAAAGATCAGGGCTTGATCCATCACCGTTATTTATCTCACTGCCCCATCCCAGCTCAGAATCTGGCTATATGCAAATCAGTCTGTCCCTGGCCCAGTGCATCATGGGAACAGGGCAGACTAAACTACCAAGCCAATTCTTTACCAGAAAGGAGACAAGCTACCGGGGACCGGTTTCTGGCATTTCAGCCTCTTCGGCCCGGCTTGCTTGAATCCTGATGGAGCAGTGAGAAAGGGACTCATGTCTGAGTATACCCTGCCACACCTATAGTGGCCAAAATCGATTTACAAAAGGGGGTGGTGATGAACAGAGTGTCTGAATTGAGCAGACCACTCTTACCCAGTCCAAAGATCAGGGCTTGATCCATCACCGTTATTTATCTCACTGCCCCATCCCAGCTCAGAATCTGGCTATATGCAAATCAGTCTGTCCCTGGCCCAGTGCATCATGGGAACAGGGCAGACTAAACTACCAAGCCAATTCTTTACCAGAAAGGAGACAAGCTACCGGGGACCGGTTTCTGGCATTTCAGCCTCTTCGGCCCGGCTTGCTTGAATCCTGATGGAGCAGTGAGAAAGGGACTCATGTCTGAGTATACCCTGCCACACCTATAGTGGCCAAAATCGATTTACAAAAGGGGGTGGTGATGAACAGAGTGTCTGAATTGAGCAGACCACTCTTACCCAGTCCAAAGATCAGGGCTTGATCCATCACCGTTATTTATCTCACTGCCCCATCCCAGCTCAGAATCTGGCTATATGCAAATCAGTCTGTCCCTGGCCCAGTGCATCATGGGAACAGGGCAGACTAAACTACCAAGCCAATTCTTTACCAGAAAGGAGACAAGCTACCGGGGACCGGTTTCTGGCATTTCAGCCTCTTCGGCCCGGCTTGCTTGAATCCTGATGGAGCAGTGAGAAAGGGACTCATGTCTGAGTATACCCTGCCACACCTATAGTGGCCAAAATCGATTTACAAAAGGGGGTGGTGATGAACAGAGTGTCTGAATTGAGCAGACCACTCTTACCCAGTCCAAAGATCAGGGCTTGATCCATCACCGTTATTTATCTCACTGCCCCATCCCAGCTCAGAATCTGGCTATATGCAAATCAGTCTGTCCCTGGCCCAGTGCATCATGGGAACAGGGCAGACTAAACTACCAAGCCAATTCTTTACCAGAAAGGAGATAAGCTACCGGGGACCGGTTTCTGGCATTTCAGCCTCTTCGGCCCGGCTTGCTTGAATCCTGATGGAGCAGTGAGAAAGGGACTCATGTCTGAGTATACCCTGCCACACCTATAGTGGCCAAAATCGATTTACAAAAGGGGGTGGTGATGAACAGAGTGTCTGAATTGAGCAGACCACTCTTACCCAGTCCAAAGATCAGGGCTTGATCCATCACCGTTATTTATCTCACTGCCCCATCCCAGCTCAGAATCTGGCTATATGCAAATCAGTCTGTCCCTGGCCCAGTGCATCATGGGAACAGGGCAGACTAAACTACCAAGCCAATTCTTTACCAGAAAGGAGACAAGCTACCGGGGACCGGTTTCTGGCATTTCAGCCTCTTCGGCCCGGCTTGCTTGAATCCTGATGGAGCAGTGAGAAAGGGACTCATGTCTGAGTATACCCTGCCACACCTATAGTGGCCAAAATCGATTTACAAAAGGGGGTGGTGATGAACAGAGTGTCTGAATTGAGCAGACCACTCTTACCCAGTCCAAAGATCAGGGCTTGATCCATCACCGTTATTTATCTCACTGCCCCATCCCAGCTCAGAATCTGGCTATATGCAAATCAGTCTGTCCCTGGCCCAGTGCATCATGGGAACAGGGCAGACTAAACTACCAAGCCAATTCTTTACCAGAAAGGAGACAAGCTACCGGGGACCGGTTTCTGGCATTTCAGCCTCTTCGGCCCGGCTTGCTTGAATCCTGATGGAGCAGTGAGAAAGGGACTCATGTCTGAGTATACCCTGCCACACCTATAGTGGCCAAAATCGATTTACAAAAGGGGGTGGTGATGAACAGAGTGTCTGAATTGAGCAGACCACTCTTACCCAGTCCAAAGATCAGGGCTTGATCCATCACCGTTATTTATCTCACTGCCCCATCCCAGCTCAGAATCTGGCTATATGCAAATCAGTCTGTCCCTGGCCCAGTGCATCATGGGAACAGGGCAGACTAAACTACCAAGCCAATTCTTTACCAGAAAGGAGACAAGCTACCGGGGACCGGTTTCTGGCATTTCAGCCTCTTCGGCCCGGCTTGCTTGAATCCTGATGGAGCAGTGAGAAAGGGACTCATGTCTGAGTATACCCTGCCACACCTATAGTGGCCAAAATCGATTTACAAAAGGGGGTGGTGATGAACAGAGTGTCTGAATTGAGCAGACCACTCTTACCCAGTCCAAAGATCAGGGCTTGATCCATCACCGTTATTTATCTCACTGCCCCATCCCAGCTCAGAATCTGGCTATATGCAAATCAGTCTGTCCCTGGCCCAGTGCATCATGGGAACAGGGCAGACTAAACTACCAAGCCAATTCTTTACCAGAAAGGAGACAAGCTACCGGGGACCGGTTTCTGGCATTTCAGCCTCTTCGGCCCGGCTTGCTTGAATCCTGATGGAGCAGTGAGAAAGGGACTCATGTCTGAGTATACCCTGCCACACCTATAGTGGCCAAAATCGATTTACAAAAGGGGGTGGTGATGAACAGAGTGTCTGAATTGAGCAGACCACTCTTACCCAGTCCAAAGATCAGGGCTTGATCCATCACCGTTATTTATCTCACTGCCCCATCCCAGCTCAGAATCTGGCTATATGCAAATCAGTCTGTCCCTGGCCCAGTGCATCATGGGAACAGGGCAGACTAAACTACCAAGCCAATTCTTTACCAGAAAGGAGACAAGCTACCGGGGACCGGTTTCTGGCATTTCAGCCTCTTCGGCCCGGCTTGCTTGAATCCTGATGGAGCAGTGAGAAAGGGACTCATGTCTGAGTATACCCTGCCACACCTATAGTGGCCAAAATCGATTTACAAAAGGGGGTGGTGATGAACAGAGTGTCTGAATTGAGCAGACCACTCTTACCCAGTCCAAAGATCAGGGCTTGATCCATCACCGTTATTTATCTCACTGCCCCATCCCAGCTCAGAATCTGGCTATATGCAAATCAGTCTGTCCCTGGCCCAGTGCATCATGGGAACAGGGCAGACTAAACTACCAAGCCAATTCTTTACCAGAAAGGAGACAAGCTACCGGGGACCGGTTTCTGGCATTTCAGCCTCTTCGGCCCGGCTTGCTTGAATCCTGATGGAGCAGTGAGAAAGGGACTCATGTCTGAGTATACCCTGCCACACCTATAGTGGCCAAAATCGATTTACAAAAGGGGGTGGTGATGAACAGAGTGTCTGAATTGAGCAGACCACTCTTACCCAGTCCAAAGATCAGGGCTTGATCCATCACCGTTATTTATCTCACTGCCCCATCCCAGCTCAGAATCTGGCTATATGCAAATCAGTCTGTCCCTGGCCCAGTGCATCATGGGAACAGGGCAGACTAAACTACCAAGCCAATTCTTTACCAGAAAGGAGACAAGCTACCGGGGACCGGTTTCTGGCATTTCAGCCTCTTCGGCCCGGCTTGCTTGAATCCTGATGGAGCAGTGAGAAAGGGACTCATGTCTGAGTATACCCTGCCACACCTATAGTGGCCAAAATCGATTTACAAAAGGGGGTGGTGATGAACAGAGTGTCTGAATTGAGCAGACCACTCTTACCCAGTCCAAAGATCAGGGCTTGATCCATCACCGTTATTTATCTCACTGCCCCATCCCAGCTCAGAATCTGGCTATATGCAAATCAGTCTGTCCCTGGCCCAGTGCATCATGGGAACAGGGCAGACTAAACTACCAAGCCAATTCTTTACCAGAAAGGAGACAAGCTACCGGGGACCGGTTTCTGGCATTTCAGCCTCTTCGGCCTGGCTTGCTTGAATCCTGATGGAGCAGTGAGAAAGGGACTCATGTCTGAGTATACCCTGCCACACCTATAGTGGCCAAAATCGATTTACAAAAGGGGGTGGTGATGAACAGAGTGTCTGAATTGAGCAGACCACTCTTACCCAGTCCAAAGATCAGGGCTTGATCCATCACCGTTATTTATCTCACTGCCCCATCCCAGCTCAGAATCTGGCTATATGCAAATCAGTCTGTCCCTGGCCCAGTGCATCATGGGAACAGGGCAGACTAAACTACCAAGCCAATTCTTTACCAGAAAGGAGACAAGCTACCGGGGACCGGTTTCTGGCATTTCAGCCTCTTCGGCCCGGCTTGCTTGAATCCTGATGGAGCAGTGAGAAAGGGACTCATGTCTGAGTATACCCTGCCACACCTATAGTGGCCAAAATCGATTTACAAAAGGGGGTGGTGATGAACAGAGTGTCTGAATTGAGCAGACCACTCTTACCCAGTCCAAAGATCAGGGCTTGATCCATCACCGTTATTTATCTCACTGCCCCATCCCAGCTCAGAATCTGGCTATATGCAAATCAGTCTGTCCCTGGCCCAGTGCATCATGGGAACAGGGCAGACTAAACTACCAAGCCAATTCTTTACCAGAAAGGAGACAAGCTACCGGGGACCGGTTTCTGGCATTTCAGCCTCTTCGGCCCGGCTTGCTTGAATCCTGATGGAGCAGTGAGAAAGGGACTCATGTCTGAGTATACCCTGCCACACCTATAGTGGCCAAAATCGATTTACAAAAGGGGGTGGTGATGAACAGAGTGTCTGAATTGAGCAGACCACTCTTACCCAGTCCAAAGATCAGGGCTTGATCCATCACCGTTATTTATCTCACTGCCCCATCCCAGCTCAGAATCTGGCTATATGCAAATCAGTCTGTCCCTGGCCCAGTGCATCATGGGAACAGGGCAGACTAAACTACCAAGCCAATTCTTTACCAGAAAGGAGACAAGCTACCCGGGACCGGTTTCTGGCATTTCAGCCTCTTCGGCCCGGCTTGCTTGAATCCTGATGGAGCAGTGAGAAAGGGACTCATGTCTGAGTATACCCTGCCACACCTATAGTGGCCAAAATCGATTTACAAAAGGGGGTGGTGATGAACAGAGTGTCTGAATTGAGCAGACCACTCTTACCCAGTCCAAAGATCAGGGCTTGATCCATCACCGTTATTTATCTCACTGCCCCATCCCAGCTCAGAATCTGGCTATATGCAAATCAGTCTGTCCCTGGCCCAGTGCATCATGGGAACAGGGCAGACTAAACTACCAAGCCAATTCTTTACCAGAAAGGAGACAAGCTACCGGGGACCGGTTTCTGGCATTTCAGCCTCTTCGGCCCGGCTTGCTTGAATCCTGATGGAGCAGTGAGAAAGGGACTCATGTCTGAGTATACCCTGCCACACCTATAGTGGCCAAAATCGATTTACAAAAGGGGGTGGTGATGAACAGAGTGTCTGAATTGAGCAGACCACTCTTACCCAGTCCAAAGATCAGGGCTTGATCCATCACCGTTATTTATCTCACTGCCCCATCCCAGCTCAGAATCTGGCTATATGCAAATCAGTCTGTCCCTGGCCCAGTGCATCATGGGAACAGGGCAGACTAAACTACCAAGCCAATTCTTTACCAGAAAGGAGACAAGCTACCGGGGACCGGTTTCTGGCATTTCAGCCTCTTCGGCCCGGCTTGCTTGAATCCTGATGGAGCAGTGAGAAAGGGACTCATGTCTGAGTATACCCTGCCACACCTATAGTGGCCAAAATCGATTTACAAAAGGGGGTGGTGATGAACAGAGTGTCTGAATTGAGCAGACCACTCTTACCCAGTCCAAAGATCAGGGCTTGATCCATCACCGTTATTTATCTCACTGCCCCATCCCAGCTCAGAATCTGGCTATATGCAAATCAGTCTGTCCCTGGCCCAGTGCATCATGGGAACAGGGCAGACTAAACTACCAAGCCAATTCTTTACCAGAAAGGAGACAAGCTACCGGGGACCGGTTTCTGGCATTTCAGCCTCTTCGGCCCGGCTTGCTTGAATCCTGATGGAGCAGTGAGAAAGGGACTCATGTCTGAGTATACCCTGCCACACCTATAGTGGCCAAAATCGATTTACAAAAGGGGGTGGTGATGAACAGAGTGTCTGAATTGAGCAGACCACTCTTACCCAGTCCAAAGATCAGGGCTTGATCCATCACCGTTATTTATCTCACTGCCCCATCCCAGCTCAGAATCTGGCTATATGCAAATCAGTCTGTCCCTGGCCCAGTGCATCATGGGAACAGGGCAGACTAAACTACCAAGCCAATTCTTTACCAGAAAGGAGACAAGCTACCGGGGACCGGTTTCTGGCATTTCAGCCTCTTCGGCCCGGCTTGCTTGAATCCTGATGGAGCAGTGAGAAAGGGACTCATGTCTGAGTATACCCTGCCACACCTATAGTGGCCAAAATCGATTTACAAAAGGGGGTGGTGATGAACAGAGTGTCTGAATTGAGCAGACCACTCTTACCCAGTCCAAAGATCAGGGCTTGATCCATCACCGTTATTTATCTCACTGCCCCATCCCAGCTCAGAATCTGGCTATATGCAAATCAGTCTGTCCCTGGCCCAGTGCATCATGGGAACAGGGCAGACTAAACTACCAAGCCAATTCTTTACCAGAAAGGAGACAAGCTACCGGGGACCGGTTTCTGGCATTTCAGCCTCTTCGGCCCGGCTTGCTTGAATCCTGATGGAGCAGTGAGAAAGGGACTCATGTCTGAGTATACCCTGCCACACCTATAGTGGCCAAAATCGATTTACAAAAGGGGGTGGTGATGAACAGAGTGTCTGAATTGAGCAGACCACTCTTACCCAGTCCAAAGATCAGGGCTTGATCCATCACCGTTATTTATCTCACTGCCCCATCCCAGCTCAGAATCTGGCTATATGCAAATCAGTCTGTCCCTGGCCCAGTGCATCATGGGAACAGGGCAGACTAAACTACCAAGCCAATTCTTTACCAGAAAGGAGACAAGCTACCGGGGACCGGTTTCTGGCATTTCAGCCTCTTCGGCCCGGCTTGCTTGAATCCTGATGGAGCAGTGAGAAAGGGACTCATGTCTGAGTATACCCTGCCACACCTATAGTGGCCAAAATCGATTTACAAAAGGGGGTGGTGATGAACAGAGTGTCTGAATTGAGCAGACCACTCTTACCCAGTCCAAAGATCAGGGCTTGATCCATCACCGTTATTTATCTCACTGCCCCATCCCAGCTCAGAATCTGGCTATATGCAAATCAGTCTGTCCCTGGCCCAGTGCATCATGGGAACAGGGCAGACTAAACTACCAAGCCAATTCTTTACCAGAAAGGAGACAAGCTACCGGGGACCGGTTTCTGGCATTTCAGCCTCTTCGGCCCGGCTTGCTTGAATCCTGATGGAGCAGTGAGAAAGGGACTCATGTCTGAGTATACCCTGCCACACCTATAGTGGCCAAAATCGATTTACAAAAGGGGGTGGTGATGAACAGAGTGTCTGAATTGAGCAGACCACTCTTACCCAGTCCAAAGATCAGGGCTTGATCCATCACCGTTATTTATCTCACTGCCCCATCCCAGCTCAGAATCTGGCTATATGCAAATCAGTCTGTCCCTGGCCCAGTGCATCATGGGAACAGGGCAGACTAAACTACCAAGCCAATTCTTTACCAGAAAGGAGACAAGCTACCGGGGACCGGTTTCTGGCATTTCAGCCTCTTCGGCCCGGCTTGCTTGAATCCTGATGGAGCAGTGAGAAAGGGACTCATGTCTGAGTATACCCTGCCACACCTATAGTGGCCAAAATCGATTTACAAAAGGGGGTGGTGATGAACAGAGTGTCTGAATTGAGCAGACCACTCTTACCCAGTCCAAAGATCAGGGCTTGATCCATCACCGTTATTTATCTCACTGCCCCATCCCAGCTCAGAATCTGGCTATATGCAAATCAGTCTGTCCCTGGCCCAGTGCATCATGGGAACAGGGCAGACTAAACTACCAAGCCAATTCTTTACCAGAAAGGAGACAAGCTACCGGGGACCGGTTTCTGGCATTTCAGCCTCTTCGGCCCGGCTTGCTTGAATCCTGATGGAGCAGTGAGAAAGGGACTCATGTCTGAGTATACCCTGCCACACCTATAGTGGCCAAAATCGATTTACAAAAGGGGGTGGTGATGAACAGAGTGTCTGAATTGAGCAGACCACTCTTACCCAGTCCAAAGATCAGGGCTTGATCCATCACCGTTATTTATCTCACTGCCCCATCCCAGCTCAGAATCTGGCTATATGCAAATCAGTCTGTCCCTGGCCCAGTGCATCATGGGAACAGGGCAGACTAAACTACCAAGCCAATTCTTTACCAGAAAGGAGACAAGCTACCGGGGACCGGTTTCTGGCATTTCAGCCTCTTCGGCCCGGCTTGCTTGAATCCTGATGGAGCAGTGAGAAAGGGACTCATGTCTGAGTATACCCTGCCACACCTATAGTGGCCAAAATCGATTTACAAAAGGGGGTGGTGATGAACAGAGTGTCTGAATTGAGCAGACCACTCTTACCCAGTCCAAAGATCAGGGCTTGATCCATCACCGTTATTTATCTCACTGCCCCATCCCAGCTCAGAATCTGGCTATATGCAAATCAGTCTGTCCCTGGCCCAGTGCATCATGGGAACAGGGCAGACTAAACTACCAAGCCAATTCTTTACCAGAAAGGAGACAAGCTACCGGGGACCGGTTTCTGGCATTTCAGCCTCTTCGGCCCGGCTTGCTTGAATCCTGATGGAGCAGTGAGAAAGGGACTCATGTCTGAGTATACCCTGCCACACCTATAGTGGCCAAAATCGATTTACAAAAGGGGGTGGTGATGAACAGAGTGTCTGAATTGAGCAGACCACTCTTACCCAGTCCAAAGATCAGGGCTTGATCCATCACCGTTATTTATCTCACTGCCCCATCCCAGCTCAGAATCTGGCTATATGCAAATCAGTCTGTCCCTGGCCCAGTGCATCATGGGAACAGGGCAGACTAAACTACCAAGCCAATTCTTTACCAGAAAGGAGACAAGCTACCGGGGACCGGTTTCTGGCATTTCAGCCTCTTCGGCCCGGCTTGCTTGAATCCTGATGGAGCAGTGAGAAAGGGACTCATGTCTGAGTATACCCTGCCACACCTATAGTGGCCAAAATCGATTTACAAAAGGGGGTGGTGATGAACAGAGTGTCTGAATTGAGCAGACCACTCTTACCCAGTCCAAAGATCAGGGCTTGATCCATCACCGTTATTTATCTCACTGCCCCATCCCAGCTCAGAATCTGGCTATATGCAAATCAGTCTGTCCCTGGCCCAGTGCATCATGGGAACAGGGCAGACTAAACTACCAAGCCAATTCTTTACCAGAAAGGAGACAAGCTACCGGGGACCGGTTTCTGGCATTTCAGCCTCTTCGGCCCGGCTTGCTTGAATCCTGATGGAGCAGTGAGAAAGGGACTCATGTCTGAGTATACCCTGCCACACCTATAGTGGCCAAAATCGATTTACAAAAGGGGGTGGTGATGAACAGAGTGTCTGAATTGAGCAGACCACTCTTACCCAGTCCAAAGATCAGGGCTTGATCCATCACCGTTATTTATCTCACTGCCCCATCCCAGCTCAGAATCTGGCTATATGCAAATCAGTCTGTCCCTGGCCCAGTGCATCATGGGAACAGGGCAGACTGAACTGCCAAGCCATGTCTTCCCTGGACCGGAATCCAGCATCCTTGGACCGGTTTCTGGCTATCAGCCATCTTCAGCCAAGATAGCTTGACTCCAGTGGCTTAGTGAGCACGGGACCCACGTCTGGGCATAGGTTGAAGAGCAAAACACACAAGATGATGGACGGAATGTTGCACAAAGGCAAAACATTCACCCCCAGTCACAGATCTGAGTTTGCTTGTTTCTAGTCCAGGGGAGGCATGGCTTGGCAGTTCGCGCTGGACTGTTCCCATGAAGCACAGGGTCAGACTGATTTGCATATGCCATGTCTGAACTGGGGTGGCAGAGTGAGCTAAAGAATGGTGATGGATTAAACCCAGATCAGTTGACCGGGGGTGAGTGTTTGATTTGCTCAAATGCTCAGTCCATCATCCCCTTTTGTATCACCTGTGCTTAGAAGTCAGCTGCTTTGGCAGCTGCACCACACCTCTCCTCTAACAGTGACAGTGACTGCATCCCATCCTCCTCCAGAGAAGGCACAGTGTTGTGGGTATTTTCATCAAACATGCCTGGCTGCTGCAGCGGCCGATATAAGCATGAAGTCCAGGCATTTATTTAGTTAACACTAGAGGAAAAAACTTTGGCTTTCTCAATTTTCTTTTTAGCTATAAAAAGCAATAGCCTGTGGTCTCTCTGGCCGTGCCATTGCCTAGCCGCAGGCTAGCACGTCTGGTTCCTTGAGGAAGGAGGAGCGGTGGAGCTTAGTGCTTATATAGACAACACTCCCCACCTTTTGCAATGTTAACATGCACAATGGAATAAATAAATACACAACACAATTCTTTGTTGGGAAAAGATAGCTACAGATTTATTCCATACAAAGTATGCAACATGGTGGGTTTACTTACTAGTGATCCAATGGCAGGCAGCGGTGACTGACCTAGGCTGCCCGCCTGAAGAGCCAAATGGCATCCTGGCCAATCCAATCAGTGCTATCAGTTATGAGGGGATTCCCCCCTCAAATACTGTGAGCCACTGGTCCACCACTTTACTCACGCACTTTTTAGGGTGGAACGCTGCAAGGCAAGCCCTTAGTTGGTCAGGCTTCCAACCCCCCCGAAGAACTAGCGAGCAGGATTCTTTCTCCAGGGTCCTGCCATAAAGACTCCTGGGGTTTGGCACAGGCACTCCTATTGTGCTCCTGAAGAGGTACCCTTCTGTACCCTTCCACCTCCAGAATGCCCTGTAACTCCGCCTGCAACACTAGCAAAAATATGAAATAGTCCTACCTAACCGTGCTCCCTAGCCAACATGCCGGGTATGCGGTAGGGCGGGAGACGGTTTGTCCGGCAGCAAAGAGGGTGCCCGAAAGGCGGGGCAGGAATAAATAAACCTTCCCCTAACCCTCTATGTGCTGGAAATGATGTGCCCCGCACGTCGGGCTGTGGGACTCCTCCCTAAGGGAGGGTCCCAAGACTAGAGGGGGTGTTGGTGTGCCTAAGTGGCACTAAGATGGCCACCCTTTTAGGTGGGTCACTGTGTGAATCACAGGCAGCCGCATAGTGTTTATATAGGCAACACTCCCCACCCTTTGGAAGGTTAGCATGCATAGTTGAATAAATAAATACACAACACAATTCTTTGTTGGGAAAAGATTGCTGCAGGTTTATTCCATACAAAAGTATGCAACATGGTGGGTTAACTTACGGGCGATCCAAGGGCAGGCAGCGGTGACTGACTTACGCTGCCCTGCCCGCCAGAAGAGCCAAAATGCACCCTGGTCAAACCAATTAGTGCTACCAGTTATGAGGGGATTCCCCCCTTGAATACTGTGAACCGCCGGTCCACCACTTTACTCACGCCCTCTTTAGGGCAGAGCGTTGCAAGGCAAGCCCCTGTTGCTTAGGCTTCCAACTGCCTGAAGGACTAGCAGGGCGCCGACAATTCTTTCTCCAGCATCCTGCCGTAAACACTCCTGGGGTTTGGCACAGGCACCCCTATTGTGCTCCTGAAGAGGTACCCTTCTGTACCATTCCACCTCCAGATTGCCCTGTAACTCTGCCAAAGCTCTGGATGTTGCCATGGTCACCTCCAGATCCCCCCACCAAGGTCTGCTGTTTCCTTCACTTGCAACCTGCTGTTTCCAGTGCCTCACACTAATGTCCAATAAAAACAGATCCATGCCCACCTTAGACAGGTGCACCCGTCATTCTCTTTGTTGACCTTTGGTCCTTCTAGCCAGACCATCCCCTTAGCTACTTCTGACAGGTGTGCCCAGTCCCTATCAGGGGACCATGTGTGTCACATGAAAAAGGCCACTGCAATTTACCTAGCCCTTCATATTTATATTGAGATCGAGTTGAACCATGCCCTCCCGCTTGGTGGGCTTGTCCATGGCTTTAATTTCCTTTCAGTCGGAATGAGATGGCCTCCCCAGGAGGGGGCTCCATTGTTCATTTGAAAACCACAGCTTTATTGCCCTTTACGTTATAGCAGGCTCTAAAACCTCCTGGAACCTGCTGTTACCGTCCTTCTAGTTGGACGACTTCCTTATCTACCTCCGATAGGTGTGCCCCGTCCCTATCGGGATACCGTGTGGTGTTTGCACAAAATGATGCCATGCCAAAATGACCAAGCCCTTCTATTGGATATGAATTTTTTTAGTTGAACTAAGCCCTCCTGCTTGGTGGGCTTGTACATGGCCATATTTTACCCTTATGTATGACTGTCCGATGGCCTACCCTGAAGTTGGGAACTATTGTTCTCTTCTTTAACCACCGCCTTGTTTACCCTGCAGGTTGTTGCTCGGGCCAACCTATACCCCATCCCAGACCACTGACATCCAATTGTATGGGAGCGCAGTGCCAACAGTAAATGGGACCCCAAGAGCAAAACAGACTACTGCTCTACTTTGAAACCACCGTCCTGTGTGCTATAATCAGTTGATCCCAGTATACAATCCCTTAATAATTAAGCCATTGTTCACCCCACCCTCTACTTGTCGAGTACCAACTTGAGGGTTCAAACTGATAATCAACTGCTGCCCCAGTAAGGATTGTCATGCCATCTAGAATGCCAGGTGGACCTCCCCACCTAACAAAGCAAAGGTGGATCTAATCACAGAGGGGTGGGGGTCCTGATGTCCCCTACTGGGATTCCAAGATTCTGCTACATCTCATGTCCTTCTTGCCTGCACTACCCATTGTCTGGCTGCGATCTACAGATGTTGTGTCGCCATGCTGGTGACCCCAACCAGTATATATGGCCCATCGCCAGCTTTTGATGCAGGTATGCCAGGTGCTGCAAAAGGTGCCAATGTTTTCTGATTGTGCAGACATTGCAAAATTATATTAGCATGTTTACCTTCACCTACTTAGATCGAGTGCATTGTGGGCTCTGGAATTGTCAGCAAAGGTGCTCCAAACTCACATTTCTTGACGCTATTGGAGCCACGGCACACTTACCGGCACAACCAACTGACGCAACCCACCTGGCTGACTGGCCGCTGCGAGATTTTGATCTTACCCCCATGCTCTCATGTTTACTAGTGCACATCTTCTATAGGTCTGGACCCACTCTATTTATACCGATTCCTGCAATGTACCCTTCTGCACATACTTGGTTGAGTTTGACCAGACATTTGCACAGACCTTTTTGATTGCTAAACCTTGGCAAACACATTGTGTCAAATCCGGTTTGAGGGAATGTATGTATAGTGCCCACTATTGCCGTCACTGCACCCTTTCTTGGAGTGACAACTTACGCAGCCCACAAAGTTTGCTTAACTGCATTCTGATCACAGATGCGCACTACCTGCTAACCAGCTGTGACCCTGGTGCTTGAACCAGCAATACACCTGGTTTATTAAGTGTTCCCCAGAATTGACTGCCCTCCACAGAATCAGAGCTGGGTTTGGCTTACCTTCCTGTCACCTTGTAATTCATGTTGGAACGTTTTTGCCCTGCATAGCAAGAGAGTCATGCACGTAACCTTGTTACTTAATACCGCTACCCTAATGCACTTGCCTGACAATCAAAGACACCTGGCAACAACATGACGCCCTGCAGCTTGGTGAAGAGGAATTTTGAACCAAACGTACCCCAGTCTGTGTTTCCAGCATTTGTCCTTTCAAGAAGCTCCAGTTTGTGTGAAGTGTGTGTCAATATCCTGGCAAGGCATAATAGCCTGTTCCACCTTGGCGATTATCCTACTATGATGCGTAAAGGCTCAACTATCTGATGACCTTAGAAATATGTGGCATTAAGCAAGGGAATCTTCGTGTACTTTCCATGTGTCCCTCCTTGCTTACAGGAATTTTGCCTGTTCAGTTTATTCTGTGGTGTTTGCCCCCAGACTTCCCAGGCTGCTAAGTGCTAGCAATGCGAGCAGTTGCTGACTTTAATGAGGGAATCTCCCGGTTGCAACTTGAAATTATACACTGCCCACCTTAATGTGCTATGATGTAAGTGATAAAGTATCTAACTTATATCTCTGCCCCTTGACCAGATACAACAAACCGCATCGGTTATGAGAACCTTCATAAGCACAACATTTTAACATGGGCATACCTTTAAATGAGAATGGCTCTACACAGCATAAGACCAGAGATACACATGCATTAAACCTTTGATACACCTTTGAGGTATGCTAACCGGCCCCAAAATCCTGCTTCCCTATGCTCCTGAACTGGGAACATGTTGCCTGGAGGTACAACCCCTCTGCCCCTGAAACTCTCAAATATATCAGCTGGCTGAAGCTCCAACTAAATTCATTACATGTGTTTGCCCAGGCCTATTGAAAGTACATTTTATTCCTTTATTCGGAGTCTTTGTGATCTAGAGGTGGGTGGGGGACTAATATCTGCTTTCGAAGAACCAGAGTTATTGTTATAACCAATTTAAGGGACACATGCTGCCAAAAAATGGCCCTACAGATCTCTGACTCTAGCCAATTGAAGCATAAACCTGTGGCTTTTGCCTAAGAAACCTGTATGTATGTTCCAAATATGATGTGCATTTGGGCGTACCAACGCCCAGAACGGTCTGTTGGCTCTGAGTAACAGATGTCTGTTGATACCCAACTTAATGGTAGTCATATTGTCGACCTCAGGAAGCTGAAAGGCTAGGTGAACCTGCTGGGAGCTGCACCTGTGACCATGGGAAAAACACAGTCCCCTAGTGGGAGTGCAATTGTCTGCTAGACCTGTATCTGTCTTTTGTACAGGGACCTAATGCTTATCGTCTTTCTAAAGCAATGAATGCCCACACTTGCAGTGCCCAATCCTTCCTGAATCATAATTGTCTGCACTGGCAAGGTTAGCCA
This sequence comes from Lissotriton vulgaris, assembly GCF_964263255.1. Taxonomy (NCBI): domain Eukaryota; kingdom Metazoa; phylum Chordata; class Amphibia; order Caudata; family Salamandridae; genus Lissotriton; species Lissotriton vulgaris. The sequence goes on from NC_141685.1 coordinate 223,267,451, forward strand.
AGGTGATTGTTCCATTGAAGGCCTGTATGGGGCCTACTTCACACTCAAAATAATGCCTATTATCTTGCAGGAGGAGATGAAGTTAGACTAGCGGCTACTAATGTTACTTACACCTGCATATCCTACGCTCAGAACAGAGTGCACGTGCTCTGTAATCCACTGGATTCTCTCCTGGCATTCCTTTATGCCCAGATATACCTCCTGCACAGCTTCAATTCTGAAATGACAGGACTGTGCAAGAGCTGTAATGAGTCTTTGCCTATACAAGTCCCCCAACAGACACGTTGGCCTTGACTAACCTTGTGTTCTGGTGCCAGATATGAAAAGAGTCTTGCCTTCATTTGCCGCCCCCTGGGGAAAACACAATGTCGTGCATTTGGCCGCAACGCAGCAATGCCATTGTATAGCATTGAACACTTGGTCAAATTCAGTTGCCAACTCCCACTACTTAAACCTACACCTTGGCAATAGTGCATCCACCAAACATGCACCTGAGAGCCCGACTGCTCACATTTCCACCTGGAATGCCTCCACACTGACAGCATGCAGGAGGTCTGATTCAGAGTGGCACCATGGGGTGAAATCTACACATAACTCCTTAGAAAAATGAGAATGCCTCAAAAGGTTGGCTTCCTATATGACATGCTTTGTAGTATCACCAGTGCTTTAAAGTGACCTGCTCGCATCTATCAAAGCCAACAACTGCCCCCCACCGAAGCTAACAGCTCAAAGCGCACAGCACCAACAGCGCCACCCCGTGTCTATTCGTGTTCATGGATTTCTGTATGTCATAATTAAGAGACTGACTAGAAGATTCACACAAATTTCACTGAAAATGTACATTTTGAGAGACCTAAGCAATGCTGATTTAAAGTATTGCTGTGTTATTCCACAAAAGAGAGCAAGAACCATCTATGGTCTACCTCATGAAAGAATTGCAACTCCCTTACGAGGATAGCGAGGGCTTGAAAATATTTTGTCATGCCACCCTCTGGCCTAATGATTCTGACCCGAACACTTGCTCTGTCTTGGTCATTGGATTAAAACATATAATCTGAAACCTATGCTTAGCCTAGCGTGCCGCATAGTTCAGCCTCTTCTGTCATTGCGTCCATATGTATAATCAGCCCGTAACCTTACAGCTACTGCAAGCCAGGGCCCTTGACCTTGTCAATGGTACCAAGTTGCAGACTGAAACAAGGTATTGATTAAAATGCATGTTTATCTATTGGACAGTTCATCCCCATTCAACAGGCACAAGGTGGACCTTAAAGAATAATTATCCTGCACCATTATGAAATGTGCCACCTGCACGCTTAAAAGTACCTGGTAAAGACACCCAATGTCATAATGATTCATTCGGGACAGCGCCATGAGGCTCTTTTGACATTAGATCAAAACCTTTAAACTGACATCTTGGAGGAGTGTGGCTCAACGGTTAGAGCGGCAGACCCTGATGCAGAGTTCTGGCCAGGGACCAGGGTTCGATTCCCGCCTCGGCAGGGTCTCGGGCTCAATTTCCATGGACCTGTTAATTCTCGCCTTGGTGCCTATTCTAATCATGGGTCCCACTCTGCAACTCTGGGCAATAGCTTGCTGTCACGGGGTTCAGTGCCCGGTCCCCTGCTTGGCCCCGGATCGGCTAATGGATTCTTCGTCTTATCCACAGGAGGACTGCTGGCCCTTTAAGAGTAATCGTCCTGATCATGAGGACGTGCTTGCCTCTGGACCAGCTGACTTCGGGAACCAATCCAGAGCGAGATTCGGACTTATCAGCGAGGACCCGGAAGACGCCGCGTCTCGGCTGGTCGACTCATGGGATGCAGCGGTTCAACGCGAGGAGCAGAAGAACGTGAGCCGGAGTACCAAGCACGAGGACCAGACGACCGGAAAGGAAGACGGGATCCAGGCGGCGGAGTCCTACTCGGGAGCTGACGTCGAGAGTGAAGAAGACGCCAGGACTGCATCGGATGTGAGGGAGAGACCGACAAAGGAGACGCCAGGAGGCCACCGACACCGCGTATCGCCCAGCCACGCAAAGGAGGACGCGTGGCTTACCCAGGTGCGTGCTCGTTTGGGTTCGCTATTCCGGGGTAAAAAGGGCGGGACCGAGTAGAGCTACGGGAGGGGAGTTGTGTCAGAACTGCCTTCACAGTATACGGAGTTCTCTGCCACTGTACATCTCGAACACTGTGCACGGGTAGACGCGTTTTGCTGGTGGTGGTTCTGACTGTCCCCCTCACTCCCTTCCCCTGTCCTCTGAGAAAGCGTGGCCAGTACCTAATAGCCTCGTTGTTTCTTGTTTCTTTACATGCTTTGGGCTACCCGGACCTCCGCCACCATACCTGAAGTTAAGGAATGTCAAGGACGGACCCTGGACCTCACACTGCCTAATTATTGAACTTCAACCTTTGTGTTAAAAACTCAATAAAACCCTTAAATCGACCCTCTTCAGTGTTGGCTCCTTCCCCTTCTTGTGACCCAAAGGTGACAAGTGGCGAGCCAGCCAGGAGCATTCCATCAGAGACATGATGGAGACCGTGTTGGAAGGACAGGCCAAACTGGAGTGGGCTATTAGTAAGGCTAGCGAACAAGCAGACAGTGACAGAGCGACCTTCAGTGCCGCCATACAGCAACAGTCCGATCACCTTACTAAATTGGCTGAAGGGCAAACGCAATTGCTAGCGGTCTTGGGACAAAGCAGAGCAGCCCACCCTCCTGGAGCAGTAGTACCTCTCCAAAAGTATGTAGCAGGGGATGACCCTGTTTTGTTCTTCCTGAATTTCGAAAGGGCGGCCCGGGCTAGTGCCTGGCCAGGGGATAGATGGCCCTTTTACCTGGCTCCTCTACTCACTGGGGAAGCTCAGGCTGCATACTAGTTGGCGAACAAAGACGGAACAGCTGCTTACGGACATGTGAAGCAACTAATCTTGGACAGATTGGGGGTGGATGATGAAACGCATAGAATCCGCTTTAGACAAGAAAGAGGAGCGCCAAATGACGCACCTAAAACCCTTTTCTATAAGTTGAAAGACGCAGCGGATAGATGGCTGAAACCACAAGAAGGTAATCTTGATAATGTCATGAACAAGATTTATTTGGAACAGTTCCTTGAGGCTTTGCCCTATGGCACTCAGCGGTGGCTCAGGCAGCATGCAGGATTGACTTTAGAACATGCCATCGAAATGGCAAATTCTTATGCAAGGGCCCAAACAAGACCAGTATTCCGTGAAGCTGAGAAACCTGTTGTTAGCAAATCAACTACAAAGATAGATAAAAAGCCCTCTAGAAACAATGACAAAACCGTTCCATTGAAGACAAGACCCTCAAAGGTAGAACCACCTATCTTCACAGCTCCCCAGTGCTATGAATGCGGTGAATGGGGTCATATTGCAAGGTACTGCCGAAAAAGGAAAGAAAAAGAAGAAGAACCCATGGAGGTCGGGTATGCTCCTCGCGCCATCCTTTACGCACAAGAGACAGGACCCGCCTTTTATATAAGTGTCCTAGTAGATGGTAAAAAAACCTCTGCCTTGTTGGACTCAGGGTGTCACCAGTCAGTGATAAGGAAAAGCGCGCTGAGCGATACCTCTGTGCTATTGGACCATAACGTACGGATAAAATGCGTACATGGGGATGTGCGTACTTATCCGGTAGCTCAGGTCACTTTAACGACCGAGAAGGGGACCCAATTACAGTGCAACTTAGGAGTAGTACCCGAATTACCTGAGTCCCTCCTTATAGGAACTGATAATAAGTGGTTCACCTCTTTAGTGAAGGAAGTTCTAGACAAACAGGGGCGAAGTATGGTTAGGGAGGGGCTGCTAGCTGAAGAACCATGGTCCACGGATTCCAATTTCAGGGCAGCACAATTAAACGACGCCTCCTTGGCAACTGCTTGGCATAGTGCCCTTAACAATAAAGGACAGAACCCCCTTACCTATCCCTGTTTTGTTGAACAAAATGGCCTCCTATACAGAGTAGGACAGAAGCAAGCCGCCCCCCAAGTGATTGTACCAACTATGTTTCGTGAGCAAGTGATGTTTTATGCTCATGCACACCTTTTAGCAGGCCATTCTGGGGCGGAAAAGACCACAAATTCCATCATTGAGAACTTCTATTGGCCTGGAGTGTATGCTCAGGTCAAGAAGTATTGTCAGGAATGTCATATTTGTCAGAAAAGAAACCCGTACATTCCTCCCAAAGTCCCTCTTGTCCCTCTTCCGATCATAGGGAAACCTTTTGAGAGAATAGGGGTAGACCTCGTAGGACCCTTACCAAAATCACGTAGGGGGTACCAATACGTCATGGTGGTAGTCGATTATGCGACACGTTATCCCGAGGCGTTCCCTCTTAGGGCTGCCACGACTAGTGCCATCTCGCAGAAATTGGTAGAAATGTTTGCGAGAATGGGATTCCCCAAGGAGATCATAACAGACCAGGGAACACCATTCGTATCCAGACTTATGAAACAAGTCTGCCATCTTCTCAACATAAAACATCTACGCACGTCGGTATATCACCCTCAAACCGACGGACTAGTTGAAAGGTACAATGGTTTAATCAAGACTACATTAAAGAAACTATTGTCAGGGGATGGTAAACAATGGGACCAACTACTGCCATTGGCCCTCTATGTTTTGAGAAGCCAATTCCAAAGTAGTCTAGGTACTTCCCCGTTTGAGTTACTGTTTGGGAGGAAGCCCCGGACTCTTTTAGAAATAACCAGAGAGAGCTGGGAGACAACAGGGAAACAAGACGCTGAAGAATTGTTGGACTACTCCCAACAGTTAAAGTCCAGGTTATACAAGTTACGGACATTGTCCTACGAAACCTTGGAGAAGGCCCAGGATAAACAAAAGTTCTTCTATGATAAGGGAAAAAAATGGAGAGAGTTGAACGTAGGCGACTGGGTTCTGGTTCTCCTTCCTACATCTACTCACAAACTCCGAAAGGAGTGGCAAGGTCCGTTCCAAGTAGTAAAGAAAATAGGAAGTACTACATATGCTCTACAACTTTCCCCTAACCGAACTCAAATTTATCACATTAACATCCTAAAGAAATGGCTGGGATCTCCTCCTAAAAATCCTGTTGCAGTGTCCTTAGCTACTCCTCCTACTCATACCATAGAGCATGCAGTTGTGAACCCCGACCTTTCAGAACCCAAGAAGGACGAACTGAAAGGGTTAATGATTAAACATCAGTCCATCTTTTCTGATCAACCTGGTAGAACTACATTAGCCGAACACCACATTCCGACCACTCCCGGGGTGACAGTAAAACAAAAACCCTATTGAGTCCCTGAAGCCCGGCGAGCGGTAATAAAAGAGGAGGTACAGAAAATGTTAGAGGCAGGGATCATAGTGCCCTCTAAGAGCAACTGGTCCTCTCCCGTGGTACTAGTTCCAAAACCCGATGGGAGTAAAAGGTTTTGCATCGATTTTAGAGCAGTGAACAAGGTATCAAAGCAAGACGGGTACCCTCTGCCAAGAGTCGATGAATTAATAGAACATCTTGGTGAGGCTCAATACATAACAACTATTGACCTCACCAAAGGATACTGGCAGGTGCCCCTTTCCCTAAAAGATCAAGAAAAGACCGCGTTCACTACCCCAGACGGTCTGTTTCATTTCACCGTTTTGCCCTTTGGTCTCCATGGGGCTCCTGCTACATTTCAACGCCTTATGGATACGGTTTTAGCCCCATACAGACGCTTTGCAGCAGCCTACTTGGATGATATTGTCATCCATAGTCCAGATTGGCCGACCCACCTACAGCACTTAGAACAGATCCTGGGGGCCTTGGAAAAGGCCGGCTTACATCTAAATTCGAAAAAGTCACGCTTTGCCTTTTCTCAAGTTAAGTACCTAGGGTATGTCTTAGGAAACGGCCAATTGCACCCCCAACAAGAGAAGGTCAAAGCCATTCAGAGTCAAAATTTCCCCAAAACGAGGAGAGACCTCAGAGCTTTCCTTGGCCTTGTTGGCTATTACAGACGGTTCATCCCGCACTTTGCCTCCCTCTCTGCCCCTTTGACAGATATGTTGAAAAAAACAGACACTTCCAACCAGTTCAAACAACCCTCTCCTGCTGTTCAAAAGGCTTTTCAGGTACTGAAAGATGTCCTTTCCTCATCCCCAGTCCTCATAACCCCTGACTTTGACAAACCTTTTTTCCTCCAGACCGATGCTTCAGGGGTTGGGTTGGGGGCAGTATTGTCCCAGGTAGACCAGGAAGGGAGGGAAAGGCCTATTCTGTACTTAAGTAGGAAACTGTTTCCTAGAGAAATTGCCTATCCCACGATAGAAAAAGAATGTTTGGCGGTGAAATGGAGCATTGAAAAACTTCACTACTATCTGGATGGTCGTCGTTTTACCTTGTTCTCGGACCATGCCCCTTTGCAATGGCTACAGCGAAATAAGGGTCGCAATGAACGCATCTTACGTTGGTTCCTATTCTTGCAGCCCTATGATTTTGAGGTGTGTCATCGGAAAGGTTCTGCTCAGACTAATGCTGACTATTTGTCCCGTTATCCACTTTCCCCCGAACGGGAAAAGTCTAGGGGGGAGATTTGTCACGGGGTTCAGTGCCCGGTCCCCTGCTTGGCCCCGGATCGGCTAATGGATTCTTCGTCTTATCCACAGGAGGACTGCTGGCCCTTTAAGAGTAATCGTCCTGATCATGAGGACGTGCTTGCCTCTGGACCAGCTGACTTCGGGAACCAATCCGGAGCGAGATTCGGACTTATCAGCGAGGACCCGGAAGACGCCGCGTCTCGGCTGGTCGACTCATGGGATGCAGCGGTTCAACGCGAGGAGCAGAAGAACGTGAGCCGGAGTACCAAGGACGAGGACCAGACGACCGGAAAGGAAGACGGGATCCAGGCGGCGGAGTCCTACTCGGGAGCTGACGTCGAGAGTGAAGAAGACGCCAGGACTGCATCGGATGTGAGGGAGAGACCGACAAAGGAGACGCCAGGAGGCCACCGACACCGCGTATCGCCCAGCCACGCAAAGGAGGACGCGTGGCTTACCCAGGTGCGTGCTCGTTTGGGTTCGCTATTCCGGGGTAAAAAGGGCGGGACCGAGTAGAGCTACGGGAGGGGAGTTGTGTCAGTACTGCCTTCACAGTATACGGAGTTCTCTGTCACTGTACATCTCGAACACTGTGCACGGGTAGACGCGTTTTGCTGGTGGTGGTTCTGACTGTCCCCCTCACTCCCTTCCCCTGTCCTCTGAGAAAGCGTGGCCAGTACCTAATAGCCTTGTTGTTTCTTGTTTCTTTACATGCTTTGGGCTACCCGGACCTCCGCCACCATACCTGAAGTTAAGGAATGTCAAGGACGGACCATGGACCTCACACTGCCTAATTATTGAACTTCAACCTTTGTGTTAAAAACTCAATAAAACCCTTAAATCGACCCTCTTCAGTGTTGGCTCCTTCCCCTTCTTGTGACCCAAAGGTGACACTTGCTTAACCTCCACACCGGCCCCAACAGCGCTGAGGATGCCTGGCTTCGCCCTGAGGGTGCTCAGGAGTGGACACTTCACAGGGAAAGCCAGGAGGGGTTCCACAGCGGTATGAGTATCAGCACCAGGACGCCGTATAGGCAACACCGCAAGGTGACGTCTGGTGACAGTGCGCCCTATAAGTACTAGAAGTACCATGACATTTAAATTTACATTTACATCTTGGCTTGGCAGAGTGTGCCCCATAGTTCTGCCTCTTCTGTCATTGTATCCATCTATTTAATCGACCCGCCACATTGAAAGTGTCACCAGCCAGGACTATTGACTTATCCATGGTTAATAGCTGCATAAGTTAAATAAGCAACAACTCTGGCTGCCTTAAAGAATATTTAAAATGCTTTTGTTCTGAAATGATGGGACTGCAAGATCTATAATGAGTTTCATGTAAGTTACATCCCAGTTTGAAAACTCCACAAAACGACAACTTTTTCGCAGTGTTACCTGAATATGGGCAACCTATCAAAGTACCACAAAATGCAACTATGAAAATGAGCCTTAACCCAGAAAAGTAACAATCACTGGCCTTGAAACCGAGGCAAACAATGCTAGAGCAACTCAGAAGCCTCACATCAAAATTTCATGCAGGTTATTTGCTCACAAAACTGGGCAGCTATTAGCTAATACCCCCGTGGAACCCCTTCTTGAATTCCTTTGCAAACCCACTCCCAAGAAACCATGGCCAGTATTCGCCAATAGCCAGGGATAATAGCTACCAAGAAAATAGGGCGAGGAAATGGGATCAAATACCAGCATATTCCATTTGTTTTTCCATCAGCCACCTTGATCTGAAGGGCCCCCTAGCTCGCCCCAGGCAATGCTTGGCATCCAGCCCAGAAACCCCATGAGCACCACCAGTTGCTCAACTCTACAAAGAGCCCTTCCAATCTACCCTCCATTGCGCCAACACAGTACCCGTTAAAATCCAGATATCCAACCTACCCATGCCACCAACCCCCTGCACAATTCAGCACTTGGTAGTCAGAAAGATCACTTTGAAGAGGTATTCAGAGATGAAACGTGTTGTGGTAGAGTGGAGTTCATCAACACTATAGAAAACTGTGATTCGAATATAATGGTTATTCAAGATAGGAAGAATGAAGAGAGGGCTTGCCAAATTGCATCAGCCGAAGAAAATAGTATTTCCGATCTCCCTGTAAATCAACTCATGCTGGTAGAAGATACAAAATGTGCATTATGTCACCTCCCGCAAAATATGGCTGTTCTCTGCCAAAGAAAGGCACCCATGGGCCAACTGCAAGAGGGCAAAACCAGAGACCCTCTACACTAAGGCACTCCAAGAAGGGCCGCCGTCGCTAACCCAGTCCGCATCCCGCTGCCACCGCAAGGAGCCAAGCTCCAAACCAACATGGCGGCCTTCACCCGAGGCCAGAAGCCAAGAGCCCTGTCAGCGCGGGACTGCGCACACCCCGGGACGTCCCATGAAATAATGCCCCAACTACAACTTACCGTGCCCCAGAGGTAAGCGCTCCCAAGCGGTTGTACACGGATATACGGCCCCTCCCTAATCACTCAAACTGTGAGTTCTCAGGATCTGTAACTGCCCCACGGCAGGAGAGGAGTGGGGGCGGGAAGCACACAGATACTGTTGACAGCCTGAGCAGGACCCCTTGACGCTCTTCCATGAGAGATCAAACACAAGCATTTCCAAAAACTGGGGACACCAGACACGTTCTCCTGAGCGCGAATAGACCCTGACGCTCCTCTGCTCCTCCCACTGTGGCTACGAAATCCCCCCCTTTCTGGTATGAGAGGATAAGGGCAGAGACTTACCTATGCACAGCTGGGGCACTGGCAGACACCACGACTGCCATGAAATTCGCTCCCTCACCCTCACCCTCCGACGGTCAAAAACAGTGCCGTAACCCTAGCCACTAGAGTTTTTGCCCTTCTGTAACACCTCCGAGGGGTTGTGTGCCTGGAATCGCACCGGAACACGGCCCAGAATTTGACTTGAGCACAATTCATTGTGCACATCAAAAGGTCTTGGGCTAAGCACTGAAACCTTGCTCTCTGTGTCATTCGGTCAATCAATCAATCAGAACATTTGTAAAGCACACCACTTACCAGTGAAGGTCTCCAGGCGCTGGGGGGGGAGGAATTGCTACTGCTCGATGAGCCAGGTCTTGAGGAGTCTTCTGAAGGTTAGCAGGTCCTGAGTCTGCCGTAGGGGTATGGGGAGGCTGTTCCAGGTCTTGGCGGAGGTCGCTCTTCGGATGCGGGGGACTGTGGCAAGGGCGAGGTCGGCGGAGCGGAGCTGGCAGTTGGGGGTGTAGAAGCTAAGTCGTCTGTTGAGGTATGCTGGTCTGGTGTTGTGGAGTTCCTTGTGTGCCTGGGTGAGGAGCTTGAAGGTGATCCTCTTGTTGCCGGGGAGCCTGTGCAGGTCTCTCAGGTGGAGTGTGATGTGCCTGCGGTGAGAGATGTCAAGGATCAGGCGTGCCGAGGCGTTCTGAATGTGTTGAAGTTGTTTCAGGAGTTTGGCCGAGGCTCCTGCGTAGAGGGCGTTTCCGTATTCCAACCTGCTGCTTTATGATGGTCTGGGTGACTGTTCTTCTTGTTTCGGTGGGGATCCACCCGTAGATCTTGCGGAGCATATGGAGGGTGTTGAAGCAGGAGGACAAGACGGCATTGACCTGCTTTGTCATGGAGAGGGTAGAGTCGCGGATGAACCCTAGGTTGCGTGCGTGTTCGGTGGGTGTTGGAGCTGTTCCCAGTACGGTTGGCCACCAAGAGTTGTCCCAGGCCGAGAGGGTGGATCTGAGGATGAGGACTTCCATCTTGTCCAAGTTCAGCTTCAGTCGGCAGGTCTTCATCCACTCGGCGACGGCTTTCATTCCTTCGTGGAGGATGGCATTGGCGGTGTTGGGGTCCTTGGTGATGGAGAGGATCAGCTGAGTGTCGTCGGCGAGGAGATGATGTTGAGGTTGTGCACTCAGGCGACGTGGGCGTGCTGAACAGTGTTGGGCTGAGAGACGAGCCCTGGGGTACAGCGCAGATGATCTTGGTGGCTTCGGAGCGGAAAGGAGAGAGGCGGACGCTCTGGGTTCTGCCGGGGAGGAAGGAGGTGGTCTAGTCCAGGGCCTTCTCTTGGATGCCTGCGTCGTAAAGGCGTGTGCGTAGGGTGCAGTGGCAGACCGTGTCGAAGGCGGCTGACAGGTCCAGGAGGATAAGGGCCATGGTTTTTCCGTTGTCTAGCAGGGCTCTGATGTCATCGGTGGCGGCGATGAGGGCAGTTCTGGTGCTGTGGTTGCTGCGGAACCTGGACTGGGACGGGTCCAGGATGCTGTTTTCCTCGAGGTAGCGGGTCAGTTGTCTGTTGACGATCTTCTCCATGACCTTTGCTGGGAACGGGAGCAGGGAGATGGGCCAGAAGTTCCTGAGGTGCTTGGGGTCAGCCTTCGGCTTCTTGAGTAAGGCGTTGATCTCGGCGTGCTTCCAGCTCTCCAGGAAGGTCATACCGTTCTACCCGGACCCAGGGACTGGATGAGGCACAAGGTGGCTTACAGAAACTGATTTGGCAACCAAGTCTAAGATCAGGCGCACAGCTTTAAGTATAGGAATATGTTGCAAATTCATGTAGTTCCAAAAGAGTGAACTCCAAGAGAGAAAGGTACTGGTTACCGACAGTGACCCAAGATACCCCGGAACTCCAGGGAATAGACAATCAAATAGTATCTCTCTGAGCTCCACAAAAATAATCAATAGGTTGCAATTCACCAATCAAGTACAATGTCCAATAATATTCAGTGCAGAAGTGGTATCTTCATTGCCAAGTAAAGTCTTTAGAAAATGAAAAAGTTTCAAAGTTCCAATATTCCAATCTCCTTTATTGGTTTTTCTTTACTCCAATTCACAATTTCGTCCTTAATTGTATTTCAGCCAACACGTGTTTCGTCTGATGCTAATCCTTGCATCAACAGACTTCATCAGGGCTGAAACCCAAACATATTTACATTATTACTTGTACCCACTAGTATAGCTATTAATTTACCCATAACCAATTCCACCACAGAAAGTGTAAAGAGCCAAAATACGTCACTTCAAGAGGCTACCAAAATTATCCCAAAAGCTTAAGAAAGGAAAGGAAAGTTATTCCAGTAAAACCAGGTATATCATACACCCTATTCATGCAAGGTAAATACTAAATAGAAGTAATCCCAAACGTACCATTTCCAAAAAATAAAGATAACAGAGTATTACCTCAATCACAATTAAGTCTTGCCAAAAAGCAACATTTCACTATGTTTTTGGTGATATGTAGAAATCAGTTAGAAGAGCCTGGAACAAAGGTATACTTGCATAATAAGTTTATAAAATTATATGTTTGTGGGAGCTATTACTTGTAAACAAATGCTACCTATTCATAGAAATAAATGAAAGAAACTCACCTATAATATAGGTGTGTTCTCCCTGAAAGGTACATCAGATCAGATGCAGCAATGTGAGATTCAGGATACACGAGTACGTGTACCTAAAGAAAACGAAATATTTATTGAAAATTTTACCAATGCGGCTATTTGTCACTTTCTCGTCATAGCAGGCTCAAACATTGTACTAGAGTGCCTACGTAATTCATACTCGGGCATAAAAGAAAAAGCCGGGTCGGCAATTATAAACACACACTGCCCGCATTCGAGACTATTAGTACAAAATCCTACAACGTGTAGGAATTACAGGTTTTAATCTACCATGCCTGCATCATATCTAAGCCGGCGTTTACCTGTCCATTAACTTGCAGCGTCTCCTCGTCAATTTCCCGGCTTTCGCGTTCGCGTTCTCAACGGGCGCCATATTTAAATGTAAAAACGCGCACTGCCAACTCGTCGCGCCATGTTTGGCAAGGCACGTAATGAGTAAATCTTAAATAACTCTAGCTTGCGGTATAATTGCTGCATTTATAATATTTATACACTGAGTAAGTCAATTTATTAGTTTAATTATAGTATTTACGATCCGTTTTCAGCCAGATCTTCAGTACCCATTCTAATATTATTAATTATATATATGGTACTGGCTTGATTTAAAGATTGAGTATATTAAGGTTGCCTTTGAACTGCACAGTCCAATATTGAGCTTTTGACAGACACGTGATAGGTAGTGGGGGGGATAAGTTGCCCACATGCGGTACAATTGCGCGTCCAGTGTGGGGGGGGGTGACCCCATCCCTGCTTCCATTACTGCACCCCTTATGTTGCTCTTTTGACCCCCATCCAGTAACTTGAAAAGGAGCTACTGGGCAAACCCCGTCGGGGGGGGGGGGGGGCACCTTGCTGCAGCCCGCGGTTCACCCCCTTTTCCTACAAGGAGCGGTGGGGGGGGGGAGATTATCCCACTGTGGGGCATCCGACACTCGTCAGGCCAAAATGACCCTTGCCATACCGCCCTTTGGGGGCAGTTGGAGTGTCAATGGGAGATTCGGGAAGGCTGTGCTGGGTAGACTTTACACTTGGACTGAAGGCATCAGCTCGCTGTGCCACCATCTAATTATGTCAGGCCAACGTGCCGTGGAGTTTATCTCTCCCATATGCCACCCCGGCTTCGATCACGGCACCACCCAGAGCATAGCCATTTGACATATTGCATGAAGGAGTGGATAGTTTAAAAGACAGAAGTGTCAGCAAAATATTATGCAAAAACTGAATATTACCTGACAGAAAATATAGATGAAGAGACAAAAGTTTCATCTAAAATAATACTCTCAATGAGTCAAATGGAGTGGATAGGTGGAGAGGCAAAAAGATTCAGGAATAAAATACATTTGCAATAATTTGCACAAATAAAACAGAGACAGAAATACAAACCTATTGGTTTGTAGAAAATCACCCCTATGGCCTAAGTGATGATGGGGGTTCCCCAAAAAATAATCAGGGAACAAAGTCTAAAAGGGACAGGAAAAGGACAGGGTTGGTACAGCTAGGCCTCTCTACAAACCGACGGACAGTGACGCATCTCCCCTCTTTCTCTCCTGCCAGTCTAAGCTTCAACCATACCCCTAAAGGCACCCCAATTATACCCTCAAACTTACATGTCCATTCCACATAAACTGAAACAATTCTAAAATCTAATCAAATGATTGGTGGGATTCGGGGGTGTTTCTGTCACACCATGGTGATTTCATATGGGGAACATCCTTTACGACGCGGATGTTACCCCGCGCTACCATTACGACGCGTCTCTTACAGCGCAAGTCGTAACCACGACTTGCGCTGGAGGGCGCTCAAGGACAAGGAATAGTTAATTTACTATTCCAAAACCTTCACTACTATCCACGGGGACTGGTGTTGGAATAGTAAATTAAACTATTCCTAAGTCTGCACCCTACAGCGCAAGTCGTGGTAACGACTTGCGTTGTAAAATACGCGTTGTAAGGGTACGCGTGGTAATAGCCCGCGTCGTACCATCATACATCCTTTCATATACATCTCAGTCACTGTACTGTTCATTTTGTTCTCACAGTTCACATTCTTAACACGTGTTCACATTTCTTTCACAAGATTCAATTTGAATATTTTTATTCACGGAAATAAACAATATCCGTAGAACATGACTCTGGTCCCACGGTCGACTTCATTCTTTGGCAGGTGTATGTTACTGTGGCCTTCAACTTCAGGCAATCTTTCTTCTGGGCACAGCGTGTCTGCCTTGCTTCAGTCACTTCTGTTGCACTCCTCATCATACCCCTCCCACTCGGGTTAGTTTTCTAAATCAAGGTGGAGTCTCATCCCGTACACTAAAGTAAATGCAAACAAACATTTATTAATTATATGACAATGTAGTTTTCACTGTGTACCCCCCTTGCACCATTCCTTATTAAAGTTACCTAGCATATGCTTTAAGTGCAAAGCAGCATTATTCACTGTTTAAAGCAATATGCAACATGCAATTCACAAAAATGCTCATGCGGTCTAGTTTGTCTTCTCCAAAGCATACTGCAATGTGTTTAGTTCTTTCACATGTTATTCATATTAATGCATACATGTGCAAAGCTATTTCCCACGCGTTTGTGTCAGGTGCACTTTAGTCCACTTACTACTTACTGTTAGTACATATTATGGGGGTACTCAATTTGAGCAGGGTTCAATTTTGCGAAATCCTGCTCCATGAAATTGAACGACCTATGATTAAAATAAACTCATGCCCGGCTCCTAGATCAGAGCAGGAGGCCGGGGCACAGTTATCGGGTTTTTAAAGCTTGGCCTAGTTTTTCTCTCGCCTGGGCACAAACTAGGTTAGCATGGACCAACGCAGATCATACTTTTTCCTTTTTCATTTGGGAAATATGAGATTCATAATGTTAGCCTGGTCTAGCAACCTCCCTCTTGTAGGATGGTCAGAGAAGGCAACAGTCTCCAACTGGCCTCCCTTAATCATGTGCACTATTCTCCCCACCTTCATAAAAAAACAAAGTTCTGAAAAAGTAATTTGTTGTCTTATTCTAACAGGAGCATGCGACATATGGGACTTCTGTGCCAGGCGTGCAGGAGCAACAGGGTGCAGTGGCGGGAGGGAGGCGGGCAGGGCTGGACTGGCAATTTCGGGCACCAGGCAATACCCCGGTAGGCTGGATGGGGTGGAGGCTGGTTTTGTGACAGGGGGGCCGGTTCTGTTGCTGTGGGCCGATTTGGCCATGTCGGACAGACCCTGCAAACAAACATTGCATTAACTTCCATTCCTGAACATTGCCGCCTGAGCACAACGATTCTATGCATAAAATGCTGGTACTGTGACGTGTACAAAAGACAGTGGACCCTAGTATTTGAGAAATCAGGGTAAAAATGAACATACGCTAAATAGTCAATATGTACTTTGTCCAGCCGGACAGGAGTTTATTTTGGGGGTTGCAAACAATAACAATGAATCAGAAGTAATGTCAAGGAAGCACAGCCTGTGACCCACAGGGAACAAGACAAAACAACAATTTTCAGGCAAGTGCAAACAAGGCGGTCTGCGTACTAGTATTCTGTGTACAGTCTTGATTACTTTAAGGTACCATTGTACAGAGCATTGAGAGCATTACAGGGACATATGGTACTAGTGTGTCAACGTTTCGATGCCAAAACTCAGATAAATGGCATCATCTTCAGGACAATTTTATAAACCATGTTTGTCTTGAAAAATATGTACAGTTGCCTTCCATACATAGCAAGGTAAGTAGCAGACCGGGGATCCCGTCAGGTTTTCAGATACTTAGCGGGAAGCGGACCCTGTGATGTCGGGTCTGCATCTTTCCCGCTTCAATTAACGATGCCGTCGAAGTCGTGGCCCGTAGAAAACAGCCGAAAGCACGATCGCTTGGTCTGTCGTGTGTTGCGGGAATCGCAGTGACGTGACGTGAGCAGTGACCTGACCCGCCGGCCGATTTCAAAGTCATTTAGGCAGCAAGCAGATCAGGCCTGACTCATTATAATTTAAAAACCACCCATCTTTGGGATTATGATGACGCAGGTGCTCGCAGATGTCACCGCCTCCGCGTCTGCGCGCCACGGTTTTAGTTTAATTCAGCCTTAGGGTGGGGTCTGCTGCCTGGTGATGTTCATGTGCAATTAAAAGTAAAAGTGTGCGCAACTCTGAGGCGAGGTCGAGGTCTGAGTGGCTCTCAGAGGCCTGACAGACCCCATAATCTATTCCCCCCTGTCTGCCGCCCGCAGGTGAGTCTATTTACGACTGGACTAGGAGGACCTAGGAGTCGGACCCGGTCCATTCCCGGATCTGTGAGCCAAACGTGTGCCTGATACCTGTCAGGTTATAAACTGAAACTGCAGTCTCCAAAATGTGTATGAATCGCCTGCCCATACAGTGCCACTGACACCGAGTGACGTACACCCTCATGCCAGACATCTCCGGCCCGCCAAACCTCACTTAACACAATTGTCTACTCACAGATCCCCACAGCCCAAGGAGGGAGGGCTATGGGTGAAAATAAATCCCCAGGTCGTTGACCCTGGCCACCCCTCAAATTAGGCCCTTTCCAGTAAAGAGTGAGAGTTCTCTGTCCAGTTGTTGGAAGAAAGTGTCGAAGGCGGCTTACAGGTCCAGAAGGATAAGGGCCGCGGTTTCTCCGTTGTCTAGCAGGGCTGTGATGTTATCAGTGGCGCAATGAGGGCAGTTTCGGTGCTGTGGTTGCTGCGGAACCCGGACTGGGACAGGTCCAGGATGCTGTTTCCCTCAAGGTAGCGGGTCAGTTGTCTGTTGCCGATCTTCTTGATGACCTTTGCTGAGAACGGGAGCAGGGAGATAGGCTGGAAGTTCTTGAGGTCCTTGGACCAGCCTTCGGCTTCTTGAGTAAGGCGTTGATCTCGACGTGCTTCCAGCTCTCCGGGAAGGTCGTACCGTTCTACCCGGACCCAGGGACAGGATGAGTCAAGGTGGCTCACAGGTTGCCTTTGAACTGCGCAGTCCGATATTGAGCTTTTGACAGACATGTGATAGGTGGTGGGGGATGAGTTGGCCACATGTGACACAATTGCGCGTCCAGTGTTGGGGGGGGGGTCGACCCCGTCCCTGCTTCCATTGCTGCACCCCTTATGTTGTTCTTTTGACCCCCCATCAAGTAACTTGAAAAGGAGCTACTGGGCAAAATCCATCCTGGGGGGGCACCTTGTCGCAGCCCACGGTTCACCCCCTTTTCCTACAAGGAGGTGTGGGGGGGGTGGAGGCGGGGAGATTATCCCACCTGGGGCATTCGACACTCGTCAGGCCAAAACGACCCTTGCCATACCGCCTGTTGGGGGAGTTCGGGTGTCAATGGGAGATTCGGGAAGGCCGTGCTGGGTAGAGTGAACACTTGGACTGAAGGCATCAGCTCGCTGTGCAACCGTCCGATTATGTCAGGCCAACGTGCCGTGGAGTTTATCTCTCCCGTATGCCACCCCGGCCAGGACCCCGGCACCACCCAGAGCATAGCCATTTGACATATTGCATGAAGGAGTGGATATTTTAAAAGACAGAAGTGTCAGCAAAATATTATGCAAAAACTGAATAATACCTGACAGAAAAGATAGATGAAGAGACAAAAGTTTCATCTAAAATAATACTTTCAATGAGTCAAATGGAGTGGAAAGGTGGAGAGGCAAAAAGATCCAGGAATAAAATACATTTGCAATAATTTGCACAAATGAAACATAGACAGAAATATAAACCTATTGGTTTGTAGAAAATCACCCCTATGGCCTAAGTTGTAGGAAGGATAACTGACTATGGTTACCCCCAAACTTTTTGCCTGGTGTTTAGCTGGTTTTTGACTTAGTTGGCCTGGGATCCTGCTATTCAGGGCCCCAGGCTAATTGCTCTCTCCTTAAAATAGACTCCATGTACCTTAGGTACATACACAATTGGAACTGGTTCACCTTATAGGCCCCTGTAACAGTGTACCCTAGGTGCCCAGGGCATAGGTGTAACCAAGGCCTACCAGGGGCTGCAGCAAGTATTATGCCACCCCTGGCCTCCATATTTGACACAACTGGCTGATCAATCAGCTGGGGTAAGTTGGTGTAATCACCTCTTACTTAGATATAGTATATCTATATCTAACATATT
Source organism: Lissotriton vulgaris (assembly GCF_964263255.1). Taxonomy (NCBI): domain Eukaryota; kingdom Metazoa; phylum Chordata; class Amphibia; order Caudata; family Salamandridae; genus Lissotriton; species Lissotriton vulgaris. Next base: position 223,285,534 of record NC_141685.1, read on the forward strand.
TGGACACATGTTCACCTATAAGCCACTCCTATGGAAGGCCTTGACAATCCAAGGAACTCTTCAATATCGTCAAAGAATTCACCAACCCCACCGCAGCAACTAACGACATCACTCCCTCCCAAGACCTCTGCAATGCGCTATCCTCCTTCTTCTACAACAAAATTGCCGACATTCACAACAGCTTCGAGAACACTCCCGGCGAACAACCCTCCCTACCCCCCTCAGATCCTACACCGCCGACTAACAACCTCAGCGCCTGGAACCCAATCACCACCGAAGACACCATCCGCCTAATGAACTCAATCCACTCTGGCTCGCCAACCGACCCCTGCCCCCACCACATCTTCAACAAAGCTGACTCCATCATCGCACCCCAACTCCGCGATGTCATCAACTGCTTTTTCAACTCTGCCACCTTTCCAGAAAGCTGGAAACACGCCGAACTCAGCGCCCTTCTGAAGAAACCCACAGCAGACCCCTCAGAACTGAAAAACTACCGACCCATATCCCTCCTCCCTTTCCCGGCCAAAGTCATCGAGAAAGCCGTCAACAGTCAGCTCGCCGCCTTCATTGAATCCAACAACTCCTTTGATCCATCTCAATCTGGGTTTCGAGCCAAACACAGCACTGAAACCGCCCTCATTGCAGCGACCGACGACATCCGAGCAATCCTGGACAACGGAGAAACAGTGGCCCTCATCCTACTCTACCTTTCCGCCGCTTTCGACACAGTCTGCCACAGCACCCTTATACATCGCCTCAGCAACATCGGCATACAAGGAAAAGCCTTGGACTGGATCATCTCATTCCTCGCTGGGAGAAATCAAAGAGTCCGACTTCCCCCATTCCACTAAGAGGCCACCGAAGTCATCTGCGGCGTACCTCAAGGATCCTCACTCAGTCCCACCCTCTTCAACGTCTACATGAGTCCTCTCGCCTCCATCGCGCGTCAACACAACCTCAACATCATCTCTTACGCCGACGACACCCAGCTAATCCTTTCCCTCACCAAAGACCCCAACACCGCCAAAACCAATCTTCACGAAGGCATGAAAGAAGTAGCCGAATGGATGAAACAGAGCCGCCTAAAACTCAACTCAGACAAAACGGAGGTGCTCATCCGAGGATCTTCCCCCTCAGCTTGGGACGACTCTTGGTGGCCTTCAGCTCTGGGCACAGCACCCACACCCACAGACCATGCACGTAACCTTGGCTTCATCCTAGACTCTTCTCTCTCGATGTCCAGACAAGTCAACGTCGTCTCGTCCTCCTGCTTCAACGTACTTCGCATCCTCAAAAAGATCTTCCGCTGGATCCCCCTCGAGACAAGAAAGACTGTCACCCACGCACCGGTCACGAGTCGACTGGATTATGGTAACACACTTTATGCCGGAATCACAACAAAATTACAGAAAAAACTCCAGCGCATCCAAAACGCGTCAGCTAGACTCATATTAGACATCCCGCGCCATGATCACATCACCGGACATCTAAAAGACCTCCACTGGCTTCCCGTCAACAAAAGAATTACTTTCCGCCTCCTCACCCACGCACACAAGGCCCTCTACAATCTAGGACCCGAATGCCTCAACACTCGACTGTCCTTCTACAAACCCACCCGCCAACTAAGATCGTCCAATCAAGCCCTCACCGCAGTCCCGCGCATTCGGAAATCCACCATGGGTGGCAGATCCTTCTCCTTCCTGGCTGCCAAGACCTGGAACCCACTCCCCACCCACCTCCGCCTTACTCAGAACCACATCTCCTTCAGAAAAGAACTGAAAACCTGGCTATTCGACAAATAATTGAACCCCTTCCCTAGTGCCTTGAGACCCTCTGGGTAAGTAGTGTGCTATACAAATGCCCGAACTTGAACTTGAACTTGGAGGCAGAGTGCTTGGTTACATGCGAGATGGTCTCTGGCACGAGCTGAGCCTGTCTGCAGCTGTCGGGAACAACTCCCTTAGCTGTTCCGGGATATTGCCATACCATATACTCTTAAGTGCATTATAATCCTCGCGGTTACTTGCTAACTTTGGTTTGGCTTTATCAAAACATGTTGAGTAAGGTGTCATACGAATTGGGATACTACCACCTCGCCAATTCTGGCGACGGGGGTAGCATTCTACCCTTCTAGAGGGACACGACATGTACATAACCTGAACCCCGGTTAAAGTTAACTCGAGCCTCAGCATCACAAAATGGATGCTGCCACCACAGACACAAGTCTGACCTCCTGCTGCTGGGAGTCCTTCCAGCGAGGGAAGCTTGGAGAAAGGCTTTCCTGCCTTGGGAGGTGCGAGCACCACCCCAGACAAGATTTTGTGTATTGGGTAGGACAGGGCTGAATAGAATGAGACATGCCTGGGGCACACAAGGTGTCCCTGTGCATAAGCCAGTCCAAACCGGTGCTGGGGCTTTACAGCCCCAGTCCTGGCGCGGAGCTGGACAAAGGAAAGGGGGTGTAACCACCCCCCTTCCTGGTCCCACCCAGAGGAGTGACCTAGTAGGTGATCCGGCCCCTAGATTTGGAATAAGAGTAGGAGCTGTGTCCCAAGACGTCAGATCATCCTGAACTCGACTTGAAACTAAGAAAAAAACTGGACTTCGACATTCTTCTGAACAGAAGACTGAAGAGCATCTCCCTTGTGGCCAAGGAGTGACCACCCTGTGAATACAGGCACCATCCAGCAACTTGACGTCTGCTTTGCCGCCGCCTACCACCGGAGCCCGAGCCCAGAGCCTGACAACACCTGGATTCCCAGACATCTCAGAGCCCGATCCACAGTCCCTGAAAAGAAGAGACCCGTGGAGGCACCAATAGACGTGGGATCAGCCATCTTGGAAGATTCACGATAAGCTGACTGCGCAGCACCCGAGGCACCCTTGATGCTGTGCTTTGGGGTTTGAGAAGCCCCACCACCGAGCAGCATCTGCACCGATGATCAGCCCCCCAGCATCTCCACGATCTGCGTGGGGCCCTTTTGCATTTTGTCACTCGACACGTCATCCCGGTTACTGGCCCGTTGGCTAGTGGCCATCTTGGCGCCAAAATCCGAAATCAACACCACTGGTCTGGTTGCTCCAGACTGACCCCCGCTCCTGTAAAAAGGAGCGGCCCCTCTGACCTTGCTGGTCCGAGTGAGAAGCTTGCATTGTTTCCTGCCTGGCTTGCATTAGCCAAGGCCTGTTTGCTCCAATCAAGAAGCCGACACCGCCATCAGTTAGAGCCTTTGTGGGACAGCTCGTGATCGATGCCTGGACGTCCTCGACCTCTTCGTGTCCACGCAGCTGCACAGACAATCTTCACTTCTTCGCCTGTTTGCACCCGACATCGCCTGGTTCCCTCCTGGTTCCACGGTAGTCACTGGCTAGTGGCTTTGAACATTGTCCCCTCTGCTTTCAGGTCTTCACCTCTTCAGATCCACCCTTGGATCCACCGGAACTCTCCTTGACAAACCGCCTGCAGCATCTTCATCTACAGGCTCCATAGACCAGCGCGACGAAACCCGACACACTTTGAGACATATGCACTCGCTTCCTGTGGGTGAGGTAACCCTGGCACTCCAGTGCTCCTGTGTAGCAATACACCTCTAGTGTCTATGTTCCAAGTTGCTAGGTTCTAGGTCATCCGGAAGGTTCCCTTTTCAGTAACTTTGTACTTTTTACGCACCATTGACTTTGCATTGGTGCATGCGTAAATGTAAATGTAAATGTATTTGAGCTTATATAGCGCACAGCTACCCGCAGTGGGTTTCCCGGCGCTTGCTTAGGGAACCCGTCCTGGTATTCCCCTGCGAGATAACTCATTTCTGGGCATTCCCAAGGTGAAAGCCAGGCATCCCGCCACGAGGAGCCGTTGTGGAGATTAAGCAAGCTATTGCCCAGAGTCGCAGAGTGTGAACCCGTGAGTCGAGTAGGCACCGGAGCGAGAATTATCGAGTCCGTGGAATTATTGAGCCCAAGCCCCGTCGAGGCGGGGAATTGAACCCTGGTCCAGGGCCGATCTCAGCTTCCGGGTCTGCCGCCTCTAACCCCTGAGCCACACTTCTCCACTGTGCGTGTGCTTTAAGCGCTGCACCCGAGTCCCGCAGGCCTTTCCCGACTTAGTCACTGTGAGTCCCGAATAGCTCCACCGATTCCCAAGGCCCTAGGCCTACTTCCTTTTCGATTAGTGATACTTATACCACTATTTTAGTATATGGTTTAGGTGACCCCTAGGGCCTATCCATATTGTGTAACTTTTGTATATTTAAACTGAGTTTTGTTTTAAGGCATTAGCTTCTGTGCTCATAAAGAGTATAGGGGATATTTGTAGTAAATAAATATATATATTTTCAATATATATCTGTGTGGTGTCCTTTCATTTGGTATTCAAGGGGATTGTATATGGTAAAACAGCTTGCTTCACATGCCTTTACAGAGTTTAGCCTAAGACTGCTTTGTACACGCTACCTCTAGGATAGCTGGTCTATAAGGTTGACTAAGCATGGGCGGAAAATCCGTTCCGCTCGTGGATTTTGCGGATTTTCTTTAAATTCGCAATCCGCGAACGCTCGCGAATTTACCGAAAATCCGCAAATTCGCACGCAGCTGATTTTTGTTTCTTGGTGATACAATTTTGCGGCGCGCGGCGTTCACTTACCGTCATTCAGCGTTTGCCGAGTTGTTTTTCTCGATATTTTGCGAGTGCTGCGCCATTTTGGATCTTGCTGCGGGATCCCGCGGGAGTTTGGCGACCGCGATTACGTCATCGCGGCTTGCCACCTTGCACAGCGAGAGTTTGTCAACGCGAGTACGCCGTGATCACGTATCGCGGGAGTTCGCAATTGCGATCACGTACATGCGGTTGGCAGCAACAATCTCGCACTCGCGAAAATACTAAATTTGCAATTCTTCACAAGAAATCCACCAGCAAGCAGCATAAACTTTCTGGAAATGATGATTTTTATCAGAATAACTTCTCAGGTTGACATTTGCCTGCACTTTTTTTGCAATGAGTCCATTTTGGGGGGGGGGGGAAGGAAGTGCCCCACAGTCTCCAACTTTCTGTTCCTGTCCAGCAGGCTCCTCCCAGTGCTTTCTTCATGTGCTGGTCACTTTCATTCGGATTCTTCACCTGGAAGGATTACTTTTTGTGGATGCTGCTGGATATTTGGATTTGAGGCCTTTTTGACTTTCTTTGGATCACTTTTGGATTAGAAATTTCACAAGTAAGTTTGTTTGGGGCATTACAGTTGCTGCAACTACAATTTTGGAATTTTCGATTGTTGGGCTGTTTTGGGGCCTTTTGCCCAGGGGTACACAGTGGTGGGTGGACTGAGTCTTTCTGTGGGGTGTCTTGAATTTAAACATCATGGAGGGCCTGGATGGCTTGGGATTGTGCTGATTTTTCTGTGATTTTCGTTTTTTTTGGCTGTTGTTGTGGCCTTTTCACCAGGGATAGTGAGTGGTGCATGAGCCTAGTCTTTCTGTGGGGTGTCTTGAATTTATACATCATGGAGGGCATGGATGGCATGGGATTGTGCTGATTTTTCTGTGTTTTTCGATTTTTTGGGGTGTTCATAGGGACAGGCCATGTGGGTGGGGGCCATTTTGAGTGCTGCTACAGGCAGGCCCTGGCCATGTGCTGGGAGGCAGGGGGCCATTTTGAATGCAGGCAGTGTTCTTAGGTCTGCAACCATTTTGCCTAGCTTTCAACCTTTATGCCCAGGGGTAGTGAGTGATGCATGGGCCTTGTCTTTCTGTGGGGTGTCTTGAATTTAAACATCATGGAGGGCCTGGATGGCTTGGGATTGTGCTGATTTTTCTGTGATTTTCGTTTTTTTGGGCTGTTGTTGTGGCCTTTTAACCAGGGGTAGTGAGTGGTGCATGGGCCTAGTCTTTCTGTGGGGTGTCTTGAATTTAAACATCATGGAGGGCATGGATGGCATGGGATTGTGCTGATTTTTCTGTGTTTTTCGATTTTTTGGGGTGTTCATGGGGACAGGCCATGTGGGTGGGGGCCATTTTGAGTGCTGCTACAGGCAGGCCCTGGCCATGTGCTGGGAGGCAGGTGGCCATTTTGAATGCAGGCAGTGTTCTTAGGTCTGCAACCATTTTGCCTAGCTTTCAACCTTTATGCCCAGGGGTAGTGAGTGTTGCATGGGCCTAGTCTTTCTGTGGGGTGTCTTGAATTTAAACATCATGGAGGGCCTGGGATTGTGCTGATTTTTCTGTGATTTTCGATTTTTTGGGGTGTATAACTGAACTGATGTTCCTCTGTCTTCCATTGCTTTTTAGGTGCACAGGACTCAAGAGAACCACCAGTGCCAGGAAGAAGTCCTGCAGCGGTGTGTGTGTGAAGCATAACGTCACGCAACGTCACGGCTGGCCACAGACAACTCTGCAACTCGTGCAACTGCGGCCTGCTGTTCTGACCTGCTCTGAAGAAGATGGCCCCAAAAAAAGTTCCCCATAGCTCCTCTAGCAAGAAAGTTGCCAGTAAGGAGCAGAAGAAGCAATTTACCAAGGAGACTGGTGTGCCGCCCGCCACATTTTTTGGGAGTAAAAAAAAAGTACGCCTGCAGCAGCAGCGGGATCTGCTGTGGACCAAGCTGGGAGAAGCACCCCCGCTCCATTGGGCTCAGTGCCACCACCACCACCACGCCAACTTAAGTCCAAGCCCTTGAGTGCTGCAGAGGCACTTAGTCTAGTTGTTCAATCACCATCGACGAGTGATGTTGGCTCATCGCAAGGAAGTAGCAGCAATGTCCCTCAATCAACACAGGTTGTTGTAACTCATCTGACGAGCGTTGAACAACCACAGCCGCAACAACAACCACATGTGCAAGTACAAGCCCAAGTACTGGTGGAAGGAGAGGCAGCGCAAGGAGATGCGCAAGCAGAGGTGCATGGAGGGTCACAAGTGCCCACAATAGTTGTTCCTCCAGACGTAGGGGCACATCAGGAAATCGACAATCAAGCCGAGGTATCATTTGAGGAAGCCACTCCTCCTGATGATCATTCATTGTCTTCCACATCCCTAGCAAGGAAAAGATCAAGGGTGGTGTCTACATCTTCTTCAAGCCCACCTCCTTCTGATGATACGGATCTAAATTGGGAACCATCACTGCCGTCTGAGAGTGAGGCACACCATGATCTGACAAAGGTAGTTAAGCGTAAAAGGAAGCTCGTCCAAAGTCTCATAGTTATGGAGTGTGATGAGGCTCAACAAGAAGTGGCGGATACTGCTGCTGATGAAGACTGTCACGACGATGACCCAGTCATCATAAAGGTCACTGCAGCCCCAGCGGGCATGCAGCAAACAGACATTTTGACCCTAGCCCGAGAAGTTGCTGAGCGTGATGATGTTGTCGACGAGGAGGCAATGGAAGAAACACCACAATCATTGGAGTTAACTAGTACACCAACACGTACCGCTTCCATATTTCTTCCTCGCCAGAAAGGACCTCCATCCACCTCGACCTCAATTAGTGGTGGTGAAAGTGCAAAACGTACTAAAGTTCGGCAATCCACATCCTCCACTTCATCTGGCATTAGCAGCAGGACCACCACCGCCAGTTTCGCCACCTCCTCCGGCCCCCAAAGACATTTCAAGTCCGCAGTTTGGGACTTCTTTAGTGTTTGCCCAAAAAAGAAAACCTTGCCATTTGTAGCATTTGTAAGCATGCAGTTAGTCGTGGTAAGTTTGGTACCAACTATGGTACCGGAGGCCAGAGAGGTCATCTTGAGAAACAGCATGCTGTCCAATGGTTTGCGCACCTAAAGGAGATCAAGGAAGCCGGAATTGCAAGTCAAGAAAACGTTGATGTTTCATCTGATGATGACGAGGAGGAAGAAGACGTGTCAAACACTTCACTTACAACCAGTGCCCCTGTCAGCAGCACACCCCATGTGAGCCACACTAAGAGTGTGGGAGAGAGTGAGACACCAATGCGAAAAAGTTCATCAGCGAGCGTAACTGATCGAAGAAATCATCATCATCCCGTAAATGCTTGGTCCAGGGCAACATTAGAAACATGTTGTTTACAGAAGCGCCATATGAACGCAAGCACCCACTGACGCGTCTGAACACTAAGCTGGCTAAACGCAGGTGTTGACCCGGACCAAGTTTTTAAAGCTGCTCGGAAACATGCAACACTAGCCATGTTTGGCTTGGAGAAACGTCACACAGCACAAAACATTTTGGATGAGTTTAACACAAAGGTCTTTCACTGGCTGTCCCCCAAAAAACGCCAGATTGGTTATGTTTCCACGGATAATGGCGCCAATGTAGTTAAGGCCATGGAGCTGGGTGACTATTTCAGAGTGCCGTGTTTGGCGCACTGTATAAACCTGGTTGTTAAAAAATTATTGAGTGATGAAGATAGTCCAGCGTGCGAGTCAGTGGCCACCTGCCGAAGAATGTGCAACCATTTCAGCCATTCTTTTAAGGCCCGGAAGCATCTGAGGAGCCTACTACATGAACGTCGAATGCCAGTGAAAGCACTCATCCAGGAGGTGCCAACACGTTGGAACTCAACCTTATACATGCTTGAGCGTCTGTATGAGCAGTATACGGTACTCGATCACTATTTCTTAACACAGGGTACAGCTCAGAAGGACCTGAGGATAGATGCGGCGCAATGGGACCTAGTTAAAAGCCTGACAGACATGCTTCGTCCTTTTGAGGTCTTCACGCGTGCAGTCAGCAAGGAGGACTGTAATTTGGGAAAAGCTATCGCATTGTTGTGCATGCTGGTGCACCAACTGAAGGCGGTGTCTTCTGTGTTTCAAAAAGATGAAAAAAACCAAGACCCTTTTATTTTGGCGGAGAAATTATTAGAGCGACTATGTGGTGATGAACGTCTTAAAATGATCCACTCAGACCAGCATTACATTTGTGCTACTATTCTGGATCCACGCTACAAAAAGGCGCTGGCAGGCCGAGCATTCTTTCCTTTTGCTGATGAAGATGTTACAAAGTACAAACGTTGGCTAGCCTTGTCAGCCACGAGGTTTGAAAGAGAACGGCAGCTCATTGAAGGAAAAGGTAGTACATCAGCATCAGCAGGCCATCCCCAGTCAAAACAATCCACTTCTGTACCTGTGGCTGTGGCATAAGTGACCTCTCAGCCATTAAAGACACCGGCAACCGGATCATCTGCACCAGACACAACAGTAACATTGGATGCTGAAGAGGATTGGCTAACTTGGCTTGGGTTTAGTTCTCAAAAGGTCAAAGCAAAAAGTAAGCAAAGTGGAGGAACCTTGGAGGACCTTGAGTCGATGGTGCAGGACTATCTGAATGACTCAACAGAGGTCTGTGTTAATGCTGACCCATCGGCGTATTGGCATGGGAAAAAAGAATTGTGGCCACAGCTCTCCAACCTGGTTATAAACTACTTGTCTTGCCCACTCGCAAGCGTGTCTTCCGAACGTGTTTTCAGTGCTGCTGGTGGCATTGTAACTCCCAAACGGAGCCGCCTCTCGCCCAAAAATGTGGAGAGGTTAACAATGATTAAGATGAATCAGCATCTCATACCACCAGATTACAAAGTACGAGAAAGCACGCCGCATGAAGACGAGGAGGACAGCAACGTAGATGAGGGAATTTGTTCTCTGTTCGGTGACACTGACCTCACCCTGCCTGAATTCGCAGAGTATGATGACGAACTCTTATTCTTATTCCCTGACACCGAGCCCTGAAAATGAGACAATGAATCAATAACTTTCTTTTTCGTCCTTATTCACTTTTATTCCTGTGTGTCTGTCTTTCTTTGTTTTGCACAGTTAATTTAATTCAAACTTTAATCACCTAATCACAAAAACAAGCCCATCAGCAGAACTGTCCTCACTTGTTTGCTTATTGATTTGAAGGTGCCGCAGTCTGCATTCCTCAGGTTCACAAGTTCAGAAGAACATGCTCCTCTATCCTCCTCCTCCAGACTCCTATTTCCCTCAAAGCAGAGGGCTGGATTACGCCCAATGAAGAAAGACTCAGCGCTTGTGGGGTTGTTCTACTTCTTTGCAGGTGAGTTGATGGCTCTGGGGCCATTGCTGGGAAGCTCTAATACCGGATAAAAGTGGTTTGGACCAAATCGGAGGCGGAATTTGTTTTGCATTTTTGCTGACTTGCTTGCCTTCTAGGTGCTCTTTGGGGGGGTTCTGGGTGTTTGTGGGTGAGTTTTGGGGTCTGGGAGCACTGCTGGGACAGTCTAATCTTGATTGCATTTGCTTTTCAGGAAATCCATGGTGGAAAACGGGAGTTATGACCTAGCTGCACAGCGCGTTTGGACCGAAGGCCGAGAAATATTGTAAGTATGAGATTTTCCTTTTTGGCTGTTAGGGGGTGTTGTGCTTTTTTGCGGGTGGGTTGGCGGGTCTTGGGGCATTCCTGGGAAGGTCTACTACCGGATAGAAGTGGTTTGGACAAAATCCATGCTGAATTTTTTTTTGCTATTTCTGACATTTTGCTCAATGTAGCGTTTTCGGGGGCCTGTTTGGGGGGCTTCCTGGTGTTTGTGGGTGGGTTTCGGGGTCTGGGAGCACTGCTGGCTATGGATACTTTAGTTTGCAAGAGGTTTGAAGCAAATCCATGGTGGCAGAGGGGAGTTAGGGCCTAGCTGCAGAGCGCGCGCGGAGTGATTTTGGAAATTGGCAAGAAAATGACTAAGTCCCCATTTTTGTATTTTTGCTTTTTGGCTGTTTGAGGGTCTTCTACTAGTTTTCGCCTGGGTTGACGGCTCTGGGGCCATTGCTGGGAAGCTCTAATACCGGATAAAAGTGGTTTTGACTAAATCGGAGGCGGAAATGTTTTTGCGTTTTTGCTGACTTGCTTGCCTTTGAGGTGCTCTTTGGGGGGGTTCCGGGTGTTTGTGGGTGAGTTTTGGGGTCTGGGAGCACTGCTAAGACAGTCTAATCTTGATTGCATTTGCTTTTCAGGAAATCCGTGGTGGAAAACGGGAGTTATGACCTAGCTGCACAGCGCGTTTAGACCGAAGGCCGAGAAATATTGTAAGTATGAGATTTTCCTTTTTGACTGTTTGGGGGTGTTGTGTTGTGCTTTTTTGGGGGTGGGTTGGCGGGTCTTGGGGCATTCCTGGGAAGGTCTAATACCGGATAGAAGTGGTTTGGACAAAATCCATAAGGAAAAGCCTTTTGGCACTTTTTGTAACTTAGGGTTCATTAGGGTTAGCCCTAGCAGCAGGATTGCATGTGTTTCGGGGTGTTCTAGATTTTTGCAACTGAGTTCTGGGGTCTTAGAGCACTCGTGAGAATGTGTAATTTTGGTTGCAAGTCATTTGAAGAAAATCCATGGTGGGAAAGGGGGGAATTTGGCATAGTTAAAGAAAGCCTTTGCCACTATTCTTAACTTAGGGCTCGTTAGGGTTAGCAGTATTTCTATTGCATGTGTTTGGGTGTGGGGGGTTTCGAGTCTTGGAGCGATGCTGGCTATGGATACTTTTGCTTGCTTGCAAGTGGTTTGAATACAATCCACGGTGGGTAAGGGGGTATTTGGGCCTACTTTTACTTTCAAAGTACGTTTTGTCACCAGTTTTCTGCTAGGCCTCGTTTTTTGAGATCTGATTGGGGGTCATCTACATTTTTGCGACTGGCTTTAGTAAGGGTCTGGGTGGGAGCACTGCTGGGAAGGTCTAATTTTGTTCTAAAACACAGTTTACAGTACACCTAGCTTGAGGGGAAAGATCCGCTAAATTAATTTGCCCATACTTATTTATCCTTCAAAAGGTGACTCAGACAGAGTATTGTACTGTCTATTAGGAAAATCAAAGTGTGACTTTTTGCACTACACAGGGTACATACAATATATTTATTTATCAGTGGTGTTGTAATATCACTTCCTGTTTTTCGTTCAATAATTACAGGCCGGGTTTCAGTCTGTGCAATGGGGAAAAAAGGATGGAGTCAGGCTTCACATTAGCGAGCTGCAATTCAGCATCCGCCAGGCAGGCAGTGGACAGGGTGTCTTCTGGTCACCAACATTGATGGATGAAGCGTCAGCTGGAATGGAGGAGTGCCGCTAATAAGAGGAATTGTTTGCTGCATGCAACTTACTTACCAAATTCAACAGGACAACTACAACAACAAACAGATACAGTATCCATTGTTTTCTTCTATGAGTGTGACTGCATTTCTTGGATCTCTCTTTGCTTCTAAATTGATCTCTACAGCCATTCTATAGGGTTTACTTCGGCTATTTTTTAAACCTAATTTAATGTAAGAAGTGTTTCTCTGAGTGCAGAGATAGGCAAGTGAAAACGCTGCAGCCCTGTACTGTCGCATTCTAGTACTACTTACTTTTCAGTAACAATGCATGCAGTAGTGCATGCACTTCCTTTATGTCACTTAAAAGATTTATGGTTAGCTTTGTACCCAAAGATTTCTTTATCTTCAATTATTGTTTGTCCATGCTGTGCTTTTTTTACTTCTCTCAACAAAACCTACCCAAAAAGAAACCCCCATTCCCATCCATTTTCCAAACCCTAACCCTCTTCCCCCGGGCTGTGTGGTTTTGCTTGATATGTGACTAAATGACATCAATGATTCCACACACTTGCTGGGGAGGATAAGGTCATAGCAACAGGCTGGTGAAGGAATCCGAGGATATATTCTAGACTTACTCAGCTTCAGTACTATTTCTTGTAGTAGTAGCCAATGTCAAAAAAATCCAACACAAGTACAAGTTATACTTTCAATACTTTACCATTTGTTAGGCTACATTGTGGCACTGTTCTAGTGTACTGTCACCTGCTATGTTCTCTATCATACCGTTGTAATGCTACAGTAAGGACAAACCAGGTTTCATTTTCTTTTTTTCCATAGGCATGCAACTGCCACTGTGTCACACCACTAGTACCACCACAATGAGGAGGACATTTCATCCGCCCAGGATTGCCAACCTTAATCGCCATTTCCCGTGGAGCCAGCCCTGGGCCTAGCCCTACTTTCAAACACAAATTACAGGTAAGATAAGCGTTTGGTGGGAGGTAGTATAATGGAGTATTAGGAGAGATGAGAGATTGACGGTAGTACTACTAAAGTCCTAGGACTCTTCAGGAAAACAAACTTACTGTTAAACCCCCACCCACCAGACTCAAAAGCAGTAAAAACAGGTATGGTCAGATAAAGTTTCAAAAAGTATATTTTTGTAGCCCTAACTAAATAATCTCCCGCAAGACCCTCCCTAACCCCAACGATTGTCCTTCAAAAGTTCCAAAAACAACCCAACTCCCAATTCCCACCCCCCAAAAGTCTCTAAAAAATGGGCAAGGGACACTACGGCAGGGTGCTGTTGACTTTAGCGGCCAGGGCATCATACTCCTTGCGGAGGGTGGCATGGTCGAAGCGGAGGCCCTCCACCAAGTTCTTATAGGTTAGGACCTCCTGCTCCAGGTAGGACACTCTGAGGCATAAGCGGCGCTGGCGTGCCTTGCAACTCCTGTGGGGGGCAGCTGCTGTTGTTGCTGCTCGGCGGTGGCGGTTGGCTTTGGTAGCCCGGCTCCGTACCGCTGGAGCACTGCGCTGGCTGGCAGCCCGTGGGGGTGTAATGGCTGCCCTTCTGCTGGCTCTTTGGAGAGGGAGAATGATGGAGAGTGACTCCAGCCTATCACCCCCATAGCATAGGGGTTAGGACTATAGACAGGGCCCCTGTCTTACATATATTAGGGCATTTGCGTGTCACTTTCCTTAATGTAGGGCTTATGAATTTAAGTTAGGGGATAGATATATAAGTATTAGTCATGATTTGCCCATTTGCTAACATGCTAGGATATTTTCCATGGAGTTATGCATATTGTGGGCTCCGTAGGCCTTAAACGAGACAGACTCCATTTTGCTTTCTGCCCGGTAGCTCGAGAATGCTTTCTAGGTCAAGTGTAGTGTTTTAGTTTCAAGCTGTTGTTCGCTTGGAGAGAACCGGCTCGGGCTGGCCCTTATCGAAGGAATGTATTTTTCTCCACTCCGAAGACACAACTTCAGGCTGGCCAGCTGGGAACGTGTCATTGGTACGGGGAGGTACAAGAATTTGGTGGGCGGCAGGTTACTGGCCGTGGATTTCCATGAAGGAACGGGCTTTGATATTAGCGAAGGTGTTAGTCAGTTTGTCAGTTAGTCCGTAGGCGGCATCTAGCCGTTAGCATTTCTGCCATTAATTATCTCATGGCGGACTGTCGCCATCTTTGAAGTCCGAGAAAGATTTAAGACCGAAACTCTCTGAGAAAGACTGAACGAGAATTAGCGCGGAGCGCACTGATACAGAGAGAGAGAGAGAGACGGTAGCTAATAACCAGCAAGGTTCCGGTGCCCTGGAGGGAAGCAGACGAGGTTGAGCCTAGCGGTACAGACGTGTACTTGTGACGGCTGAGGTGTGACTGCAAGGCGAGCCAGGACACAGAGACGAGAAGGGAACCTAGATGACTACCGAGCCCAGGCTTCATATTAACAAGGTGATGTCCGCCCAGCTCTAATAGAACGTGCACTCTAATCTTTACCTTTTCTTTACAGAAGTTATGTTGCATAGTAATGTGATTTGTGTCTATTGTTAATAAATACCCTAATTCTTATGGAATTATCGTGTGCCTTGTGTTCATGTTCAATCATAGTAAACATATCTCCTAGTTGAAAGTTGTTTATGTGAACGGATGCGAAATCCCGATCAGGTAAATGGTGATCGAACAAAGAGGGAGTGAGTGGACCTTTGATGCCAAGAGCAGAAAGTACACCATATAATTTGGAACTGTGTTCAAAGTCGTTATTATAGTTTTATCCTGAGTAGGTAACTGAAATATTATCCTGATGACTGTTCATAGGAATGTGGTCGTCGTTGATATACGGCGTTAGTGAGAACACTGGGGAGGATTACCAGTGCCGATACCCACAGGATTGTGGCTTGAATAAGTGAGAGCGCTAGGGGGTCGAACTAGCGTGTAGTTTTGCAGGATTGCAAACAGTTTGGAAAAAGGGAGCATTGGGTTCTGCAGGCCCGTGTGTAGACGCACCGGATTGTGTGTCATATCTGCCCTAGGGTAGAACGGTCTGGGTCAGGGTGGCCGCGAGACCAACTGGTGTGAATAATATATTGTAGAAGATCCATATATGTATATTGTCATTCCCCATCCTTAGGTGCGATCTGTATATATATTTGTATATCTATCCATTGTGAATACGATCTGAGGAGGGAAGGTGAGTACGTTTTGGCTGGGTCATAGGGGCCCCTGGGGCTGATCCCATCTGAACAGAAAATCCAGCCATTACATCTGGCGTCACGAACTGGTTACGAAGCCTGTGTGCATTGTGTTGATTTTATCTTGTTGGTTTGCGCTCGGCTTATACGTATTGAATTTTGTTTATAATCTGTGTATATAATTTTTTGTGTTAATATGTTTGCGAAAAAATCATCGTCGGTTTTCAAGTTACCGATTCAGATTCCCGGCTGGGAATGTACCCCTTACGAGGCCTTGGCCCGTGAGTGGGCTGATTCTACTGGTTTGAGTGAAAATTGGTCTTCATGCTTGGAGCAGGCGGAGCCTGCCGATGTGGTATCGTGCTTGCAGAAAGCGCCAGTAGTGAAGGGTGATGAGCTTCCTATTTTAGGACGCAGAGGTTGGATTGTTCTTAATGCATACAGGATATTGCATGAGAGGTTTGTTCAGCTACAAAAGCAGTTTAAAGATATGGAAGGACAGTGTGTTGAGTTGCAAAATGCACATACTTTGTTGCGTTGTCAAAATAAATTGCTTGCCGACAAACTTGAAACATATCAGACCATTGCCGAAAGAGCTGCGGTCCGTATTGCACGATATAAGTATAAACATCGTCGTGGACGGGTGTCTTCACGCAAAGTGCGTATGATTGTAGCAAAAGCTGGAATGGATTGGAACCCCGATGAGTGGGACGGTAATATCTGGGATTCTCATACTTCTGACTCCTCGGCAGAGGAGGGTGACAAGCGCGAGTCTTCTCGCTCCGGACGTGATTGTAAATCTGCTTCATGTACTGATTTAGGTCCTGACAGTGACCGTGCTCGTTCTTCCCGTGCGGATGACGTTGCTTGCCCTGATTGTGCTACTAAATCTAAGATGCGGGCTTCCTCGGAAGCTCTTCCTGCAGTTTCTGCTCACCCTATTTTTCGACGAAAATTACAACAGGCCCCTGGTAATCCGGGTGGTATAGCTCTTGATTGTATTGAAGATTTTACTCAGCAGGAAGTTAGTGACATTTTACAACGATTTCGACAACGGCCTGGTGAGGCCTTGCTTACCTGGATGGTGCGTCTTTATGAACTTGGCGCTGCCGGTATTATGCTCGATGCTGTTGATTGCTTACGATTTTGCTCTTTGAGTTCTGATTCTACGATTCTGGATCATTTTCGAAATTATAATGGTGCTGGTCAAATTTCTTTGCTCCAGC
Organism: Lissotriton vulgaris; assembly: GCF_964263255.1. Lineage (NCBI taxonomy): Eukaryota > Metazoa > Chordata > Amphibia > Caudata > Salamandridae > Lissotriton > Lissotriton vulgaris. The sequence goes on from NC_141685.1 coordinate 223,301,947, forward strand.
TTGCGTCTGACGGCTGTAATCATAAATATCCAACTGAATCTGATTGGCCCACTGATGAGAAACCGTGGTACACTTTGCGCGATGCGTCGCAACGTTTAAAAGAGGAAGTCATGAAAACGGCTATCTTTCTTAGTACTGCTGATAAGTTATTGGATGGTCTTTTAACATCTTCTGTGCGCAATCGCATTATCCGTTCTTCTCCTGTTGCTTACAAGCAGGTTATGATGACATTATTGATTAACCAAACTGGCAATCCTTTGTCTGTTGTGCTTGAGTCTGTTCGTCAGCTTGGTGAGCTGGGTGAATGGTTTAAACCTGAAAGACAATCTCGACCTGAGGGTCGTACGGGTGGGGACTATAAGTTCTCTAGACGTGACATGTTTCTTGCTCTCATTGCTGATGGTGTCAAAAGGGAAGACATTGATGGTGAGCCTAATAATCGCTTATGGGACATGTTTCGTAAGCGTGGTTTGGATCGGAAAGAGGGTGCCCGTCGTGTGCGAAAGAATGAGTATGACCGTGGTTCGGATGACAGTGGTGATGAGAGGCGACGTGTGAATTCTGATCGCCGTGATGATCGGCGTTATGAACGTGATGGATCCCCTCGTCGTAATGATGGGAGGGGGAGAGAGGATGATCGTGAGAGGGGAAGAGATGATCGTGTTTCCAACAGACGACAAGATGAAAGGAGTTATTCCCCTGACATGAGAAAGAGAGAGGATCGTAACAGACTCTCTGATCGTAACTCACAACTTTTTGAACATGATACTAATCCGTTTCGTACTGGAGACGGATATGAACAAGACATTCTAATACCAAAGAAAACTGAAAGCATTTACCCTGATTTGTCTTGGTTGACAGACCGCAGGAAAAATGACTAGGAAATAGGTCAAGCTCCGGTACGCAAGTGGGCTCACAGAGATTACAGACCCTATGTAGATATTGAGATTTTTTGGAAACATCGTAATATCCAAAGGGCCCGAGCATTAGTTGATACTGGGGCGGAGGCCACTTTAATTCATGGTAAGTCGAAAAAATTTCATGGACAGTCTTTTACAATTACTGGTTTGGGTGGTAAAGAGACACCCGCAGTTCAAACTGCACTCGAAATTAAAATTGGTAGGATTCCTCGTAGAGAATACTCTGTGTTGGTTGTGCCACTTTTGGAATACATTATTGGAATTGACATTTTGAAAGGTATGACTTTGCATTTGGATGATGGGTGCTATCAATTTGGTACATTTCGACCAGACCCGTACGGGTTGGCCGTTTGCGAATGCCACCTATTAAAATACCTTTAGCCACGAAGGTGGTTTGTCAGAAGCAGTATCGTATCCCAGGTGGTCATGAAGAGATTACTGCTACTATTCAGGATTTGGTTGACGCGGGAGTCATTACTCCGGTCACATCTGCTTGGAATAATCCCGTTTGGCCCGTGCGCAAAAGTGACAATTCTTGGCGCATGACTGTTGATTATCGAGAATTGAATAAAAATACACCTAAATTGACTGTTGCAGTGCCTGACATTGTCACGCTGATTCAAAGAATTCAAAAGCATCCAGGTACATGGTATGCTTCTATTGACATTGCTAATGCATTCTTTTCAATCCCGATTGCTCCCGAATGTCAGGAACAATTCAGTTTTACATGGAATGGACGTCAAATGACGTTCCGGAGTCTTACTCAGGGCTATGTACATAGTCCTACGATCTGTCACCGGCTGGTGGCAGAGCATTTGTCTGAAGTGCCCACGAATCCACAAGTTCAGGTTTGTCATTATATTGACGACATTTTGATTCAAGGTGAAACGCAGGACCAGGTACAGTCCCATTTAGATCAGATCATTGATTGTTTGCGAGAGAAAGGCTGGGAAATTAATCCCGACAAATTACAAACTCCATCCCAAAATGTGAAATTTTTAGGTATTAATTGGCATGAGGGTCACAGAGAAGTGATCCCACAAGTAAAGCGTAAAATACTTGATTTTGCAGTTCCCAGAAACAGGAAAGAGGCTCAATGCTTTATTGGTTTGTTTGGATTTTGGCGTCAGCATATTCCCCATTTGAGTCAGATCTTGGCTCCACTGTATCGAGTCACCCGTAAAAAGAATGCGTTTGAATGGGGTGAGCCTCAACAGACTGCTTTTAATTTGGCTAAAGAAGCTATCCAGTATGCCTTGGATTTGTGGCCCGTGAGTGAAGGTGATGTGGATTTGAATGTGTCCGTGGAAGGCCTGTATGCCAATTGGAGTTTGTGGCAAAAGCAGGGCAGACAAAGAGTGCCATTAGGTTTTTGGACCAAAAAGTTACCCGAGGCTGGTGAGCGTTACTCACCTTTTAAAAAACAGTTGCTTGCTTGTTTTTGGGCTCTGGTGGATACCGAGCAATTGACCCTAGGCCATGCTGTGATTTTGAGGCCTGAAATTCCCATTATGCAGTGGGTTTTGAGTTCACCGAAGTCCCATCGAATTGGACATGCTCAGGAGGCTAGTGTGATTAAATGGAAATGGTACATTCAGGACAGGGCACGTGTGGGTCCGAAAGGTGTGGCGGTTTTACATGAGCGAGTGGCGCAGGCGCCCTCCAATGAGACGGAAAGTGAGTGTTCGGTTCCCGTGGTGCAGGAGTCTCCCGTGAAGTGGGGTAAATCATTTGATGATCTGTCCGTGGAGGATAGAAAACATGTGTGGTTTACGGATGGTTCAGCGAAGTTCATTGGTGATAAACGACATTGGAAAGCTGTTTCCTTCAACCCGATCACGCAGAAATTGTTGAGCACAACCGGAGATGGTAAGAGTAGTCAATATGCTGAACTCTATGCAGTTTACCAAGTTTTGAAACAGGAACTACCTGGCACATGTCATATTTTCACTGATTCCTGGTCCACTGCGAATGGACTGGCGGTATGGTTACCAACATGGCATTCTCATAATTGGGAACTGCATTCCAAAGAATTGTGGGGTAAGGAATTGTGGCAAGAAATTTGGGAGTTGCTCCCGCAGAGTACTGTAACAATCTTTCACGTGGATGCTCACACTCCAATTGACTCCCTTGACAAATTTTTCCATAACATTGCAGATGAAAAGTCTAAAATTGCTGAGGCAGTGGTGGACATGCAGGATTCTGATTTGGCGGGATTGGCGAAGTGGGCCCATCAGAAAGCAGGACATTTTGGAGAGAAAGCCACTAGCAGGTGGGCTGCCGATAGAGGAATTCATATTCCTTTTTCTTTAATAAAAGATGTCATTCTACATTGTCCCATTTGTCAGCATTCTAGGAAAAAAGAGGTGCCTCAGATTGTTCGAGGTCACTTACATCGAGGTAAATTGCCCGCCCAAATTTGGCAGATTGACTATATTAGTCCGCTCCCTATGAGCAGAAATTGTCAATATATTTGTACAGTAGTTGACACTTATAGTGGCCTTTTGGTCGCTTTCCCTTGTAAGAACACTACCCAAGTGAATACCATTAAAACCCTGGAGCTAATTATTCTGTACTATGGTGTCCCATTCCAAATTCAATCAGATAATGCATCCCACTTTCGTGGAAGATTGGTGCAGGAATTCTGTGCGGAAAATAATATTGATTGGGTGTTTCATATTCCATATTACCCACAGGCTTCAGGACTGATTGAGAGGATGAATGGCTTGTTGAAAGAACAGTTGCGCAAGTTGACTGATGACCGTTACAGCCAGTGGAGAGATGTCCTGCTTCAAGCTTTATTAATTCTGAATAATCGCCCTTTGTTACATGCTGAATCTCCTTTAATGCGTTTGTTTCCTCCAAATGTTGATGTGAAACCTAATTCTGTATCGAACACTGTCATGTATTGGGAAATTACCCCCGGTGCTCTAGCTCCATGTAGAGCAACCCCAGGTTCCGCAGGCCTCGACCTGCATGCTTTAAATGATGCTAAATTTCCAGGAAAGGATCGTATCATTGTTGAACCTGGCGTAGGTGTCTGTATACCTGCCGGTAGCTTTGGATTAATTGCCCCTAGATCTGGCCTGGCCCTGAGAGGTGTACAAGTGCTCGGAGGAGTAATTGACAGTGATTATCAGGGAGAGATTAAGGTTCTCCTGCTTAATAGCAGTGAGACGGATTTGTTCATAAAGAAGTCTGACCGCGTTGCTCAGTTATTGATTATGCCTGTCTTCAGTGGTGAGATCAAAAAAGGCTCTGCCCCAACGTTGCTAACTGTGCAAGGACAAAAAGGCTTTGGATCGTCTGATCTTCCTGGAGCTAAGATATGGGTGCAATCACCTAAACATCCTCCTGAACAGGCTGATATTATTGCGACCGGTCATGACAACACCGTTTTGGTGATGAAGCCAGGGAAAGATGGCTGGGAAGCTGTCCCAGCTGATAAATGTTACTTACGAGAATGATTAAGGTCTGTGTTTGTGTTCTTTCAGATCATTCTCTGGACTGCTGCTGCAGGATGTGTCGGCGCTGGACTCCTTTTGGCCTACTACGCCGGGAGAGGAGAGGATCCACCGACGCCGGTTGATGGGATAATCCGGACTCCGCGGTCTGCGTGGCGTTCTTCCTCCAACTTCTGGATTACACTCGCAAAGCGGGTGACGAACTCTCCGCATTTCTGTCTTACCCCAATGAAATCTGTCACTGACATTTTAGCGACCTGTTTGGTTGCTGTCCCTGCATCTACTGAGACTTTGCGACACATTTTTAATATCTCAAATGCCCGACCTAATGTTATTTTGGGCGACTTTGCGGCCCATGAGTTTTGCCCTTCATGTACTGCTCTTCCAGACCTTGATATTCCTATTCATTCCCGAATTACTACCTTTAATATTACCCCTGGAGATCTATGCTTTATTATGACTTGTGACCCTAAGGCTATTACTGACTGTTTGAAGTTGAAACTTCAGGCCGCTACTTCTTTTTCAGCTCATCAACGATTGCTATGTTTAAAGAGACTTCCGAATTCATGTCTTTCTGTAAAGAACAATATGACTTGTAAACGTTTATTAGTTGCCCCTAGCCATTATCGTTCAATGTTACTGCCAGCTGGATGGCTATTTTCCTGTGGGAATTCATCTTGGCCCTATATTCCTGCGAATATTTCTGGTGGCCCATGTGCCATCACTAGATTGAGTTTGCTAATGTTTTCCTCACATCCTACTTCACATTCCCGTATTGTACGTGATTCAATGTCATTGCATGAAGATTGCGATTCTTCTGTTCATCTCTATTCCAAATCAGAATACCTTGGTTTAGCTTTTTCTATTATTGGAGTGCCCGCATTGGCCGTTTATAATGCCAAGACAATCGGCAAAATGGCCTGCTGGATGGTTAAGTCTATCAATCAGACATCCACTGTTTTATCTGATCTCTTATTGGATGCCCAAGGTGAACGTAGAGCTATTTTGCAGAATAGAGCTGCTATTGATTATCTTTTGTTAAAACATGGACACGAATGTTCTGATTTTGAAGGTCTGTGCTGTTTTAATTTGTCTGACCATTCTAAAGCTATCCAATCCCATATTGACAAACTCCACGACTTGACTGCAGAAATTAGACAACATATAGATCAGGGTTTCTTTGACTGGCTTTTTAATTGGTTGCCTGACTTGCATTCCTTACGACAGATTTTAGGGGGAGTTATTATCGCTATTTGTGTCTTGATAGCTATTTGTTGCTTTATTCAGTGCATCCCTTCCTTGCTCCAATTTTTTAGACTTAGTAAGAGACATTGATCAGTTAATTTTGTTTCCTATTATTCTTCTACTGATGTTAGTTCCATTTAGTTTGTGGTTAATAGACTGGAGTCAAGGGGTGTAATGTAATGGCTGCCCTTCTGCTGGCTCTTTGGAGAGGGAGAATGATGGAGAGTGACTCCAGCCTATCACCCCCATAGAATAGGGGTTAGGACTATAGACAGGGCCCCTGTCTTACATATATTAGGGCATTTGCGTGTCACTTTCCTTAATGTAGGGCTTATGAATTTAAGTTAGGGGATAGATATATAAGTATTAGTCATGATTTGCCCATTTGCTAACATGCTAGGATATTTTCCATGGAGTTATGCATATTGTGGGCTCCGTAGGCCTTAAACGAGACAGACTCCATTTTGCTTTCTGCCCGGTAGCTCGAGAAGGCTTTCTAGGTCAAGTGTAGTGTTTTAGTTTCAAGCTGTTGTTCGCTTGGAGAGAACCGGCTCGGGCTGGCCCTTATCGAAGGAATGTATTTTTCTCCACTCCGAAGACACAACTTCAGGCTGGCCAGCTGGGAACGTGTCCTTGGTACGGGGAGGTACAAGAATTTGGTGGGCGGCAGGTTACTGGCCGTGGATTTCCATGAAGGAACGGGCTTTGATATTAGCGAAGGTGTTAGTCAGTTTGTCAGTTAGTCCGTAGGCGGCATCTAGCCGTTAGCATTTCTGCCATTAATTATCTCATGGCGGACTGTCGCCATCTTTGAAGTCCGAGAAAGATTTAAGACCGAAACTCTCTGAGAAAGACTGAACGAGAATTAGCGCGGAGCGCACTGATACAGAGAGAGAGAGAGAGACGGTAGCTAATAACCAGCAAGGTTCCGGTGCCCTGGAGGGAAGCAGACGAGGTTGAGCCTAGCGGTACAGACGTGTACTTGTGACGGCTGAGGTGTGACTGCAAGGCGAGCCAGGACACAGAGACGAGAAGGGAACCTAGATGACTACCGAGCCCAGACTTCATATTAACAAGGTGATGTCCGCCCAGCTCTAATAGAACGTGCACTCTAATCTTTACCTTTTCTTTACAGAAGTTATGTTGCATAGTAATGTGATTTGTGTCTATTGTTAATAAATACCCTAATTCTTATGGAATTATCGTGTGCCTTGTGTTCATGTTCAATCATAGTAAACATATCTCCTAGTTGAAAGTTGTTTATGTGAACGGATGCGAAATCCCGATCAGGTAAATGGTGATCGAACAAAGAGGGAGTGAGTGGACCTTTGATGCCAAGAGCAGAAAGTACACCATATAATTTGGAACTGTGTTCAAAGTCGTTATTATAGTTTTATCCCGAGTAGGTAACTGAAATATTATCCTGATGACTGTTCATAGGAATGTGGTCGTCGTTGATATACGCGTTAGTGAGAACACTGGGGAGGATTACCAGTGCCGATACCCACAGGATTGTGGCTTGAATAAGTGAGAGCGCTAGGGGGTCGAACTAGCGTGTAGTTTTGCAGGATTGCAAACAGTTTGGAAAAAGGGAGCATTGGGTTCTGCAGGCCCGTGTGTAGACGCACCGGATTGTGTGTCATATCTGCCCTAGGGTAGAACGGTCTGGGTCAGGGTGGCCGCGAGACCAACTGGTGTGAATAAGATATTGTAGAAGATCCATATATGTATATTGTCATTCCCCATCCTTAGGTGCGATCTGTATATATATTTGTATATCTATCCATTGTGAATACGATCTGAGGAGGGAAGGTGAGTACGTTTTGGCTGGGTCATAGGGGCCCCTGGGGCTGATCCCATCTGAACAGAAAATCCAGCCATTACTGGGGGCAAGGAGGAGGATGCAGCTGTCCCAGTGGATGTTGTTGTTGTACCGGTAGACTGCGTGTCCTCCTCCTCCAGGGCCACCAGCCGCCGATATTCAGCGACAGTGGCATCCAGCCTCCGTTGCCGGGCCATTCGAGCCAGCTCCCTCCTTGATGGTCTGTTTGATTTGGAAGGAGCAACTATATGAAGAAAGAAAGACATAGTCTGTAACCAATGCTCCTTAAGATTAACACAAAATGATTGAGCAGAAAGTTGTGTCACAGTACAAGTAGCAAATTGAAAGCACAGTACATAACTATTGAGGACAGTATCTATCTAACCTCCCACTTCATCATCCTTGCTCTAACATTAGTGGGTGTTTAAGGAACAAATTCTAAGAGCACTATGGACTTTCATTACAGTCGACTATGACAGTACACCAGTCTTATTCTTCTTCTTCTCTCTTGTTTAGGAAAATTGGTACGTTATCTTATGCAAGCCGGCATAATGCCAGCACAGTAAACCCGAGAAAAACTGACGCACACCAACGAGTGAGACAGACTTGCGTTACTGTACCGGTCCAGTACATGCAGGTGGTGAAGCTCTTACTTTTCTATTACGGGTGGCACTGAGAATACTCTGTTAAAAGGGCTACTGCTTAATTAATTTAGCTTTCACCCTACAGTGCAAATGAGTACTAGAAAAGGAAAATGAAGAAGCTAAATAATCTGATTATCTATCACTTCACATGGGATGTATTTGGTGACATATGGGATGACTTTAGGTGCTTTGCTTATTATTGAGTGAACAGTGATACACCCACACATGAATGACGTACTACTACTAAACTAAAGTTATTAAGAGAGGTAGGGAGTGTCCACCGTAATAACCGGATATATGCTGTGCTTGCAGTTGCAATACGAACTACTGCTACTATTCATGGTAGTAGTTGGACAAAATTACAACTTCTTTTCCTTGCCTTTCCTACACTGGAACGGACGTGCGGGTGCAGTGTTACATGCTCTTCAAAGTAACACTTAGTTCATCCAGTGAGCGTCTACTCTCTCTAGATACACATATGCTATCTAAGAGTCAGATAGTACCATGATCCAGGCATCCATCCATTCAAAGTATATGCACACATACAGTTTCTGTTTCACCCACCCAGGCTGTTTTCCTTCCACCCATCCTTGCTTCATCATTCACCCAGCCATGCACCAAGCCATATTCTTTCCTTCCCAGCCACCTCCGGGACCAAGCAAACACATATCATTCTTCTTTGCCAGTCATCATTAAATTTCTCGTCCTTCCACACTTACTTACACCCTTCTTTCGCTGTTCGTTCATCCCATCAATCAAGTTCATCTCAGATCTGATTGGGATTCTTCTCGCCAAAAACTTCAGAGCTAAGTCGAAGTACATTTAGAGGAGGCTACTACCTGGTTGATTTATAATACACCGTGCAGAAAGCACACTCTGCAGTCTTCAATCTCAATAAGTAAGGAATATATAGCTTACCTCTGCCCGCCACCACCGTGTTAACCCTCACAGGCACATTGGTGTCGTCCGGCACTTGCACCGCCTCCTCCCCAGAGTTGTTCCCCTCGTCCAATACCACCACCTCCGCACTGGCCCCGCCACCAGATGTTCCACCTACAAAGTAGATTTAAGAATGTTAGAATACACCACTCACTACTATATAATATTTGGTCTAGGAGGAATAAAGAAATGTGAAAAAAACAGAATACAATGTAATAATTTGTGACTGTCTACTCTAAAGTAAAAATGTCCCTTTTTCCAGGGAAGGCTGTTGTCTTGCTGCACTTTTTGGCACAACTGATGAATGCTTGCTTTTTATTTTTAACACGCACCACTTTTTCTCCTAACAGACAGAAGCTTGACTTCTAAGAACATGAGCAGGATCAAGTTCAAACCAGGTGAGAGCTCGGCTCGACCACAAGAAATGTGTCCAATTAATCGTCAGCACTAAGCACTTTTCCATTTTCAGTTAAACGTTTAGTTTTATGACAAACTTGATTTTAATAAATGTATTTACTTTTAATAAAGCTTTTAAACTTAAATAGACTCTGTGGTTTTTGGTCCTCCAGACTAGAGTGGATGAGCTAAAGGTTTTGGAATTTTTGCAAGCATGAGTCCGTGCCTCTGACACTTCTTGACTCTGACTCCGTACTCTTGTCCTGCGTTGGATAATCTAATCATCATTGGGGATCAATCATTGGTGACTTTGGGAGCTAAATGACTCTGCCACACTAGCTACTCAGTAAGGAGATTGGGGGTTCAACTACAAAGTCTGTTATCACTGAGGTATGTGGAAAGTCTAACAGCGCCTATTATAATCGATAAGCTAAGCAATTCATTATTTAGTGTCCATAGTTCTGTTTGTGCAGATTTGTCCCTGCAACAGTAGTAGAATGGATTGTCCTACTATCCAAACCAAAAGTAAAGTAGTATCTTATTCTTTCTTGGTGGTCATTCACCTTTTTATTGTTGGCAATTGTCAAAGCATAAACATGTAGAAGACTTGAAAAGACATTATGGACAATCCCAGAGGACTGCACTCAGTGCATAGAGCTATTGCTGACTAGAATGGGAGTCCAATGGAATTGCCAAATGTGCAATCTTAGTTAGCTACACAGACAGACTAATAAGAATAATCTAGTAATACCACAGGGAGTCATAGTCGAGGCAGGATAAGAATTTAGATACAGTCTACAAGAAGATCAAAGACGATTTAGAAAAAATCGAATGAGGAACGCTAGGAAAAAAAAGGTACTCTATATTAAAATTAAAACTTACTGGGGCCAGCAAAGGAGCCCTCGCCTGCCCGATCCTGGCCTGCATCCTGTTCAACAGCACCCTCCTCCTCCTCCTGTGTTCTCCTCTTGCCTCTGGGGGGAGCTGATGTACAACATGAAAGAAAGAAAGACCAGAAAACATGGATGATATTTGTCAACCAAATCAAACATTTCAAAAGAACAATAACAAAATATTTTGGCAAAATAGCAAATAGACAACTATTCCACGGGATATATTGACCGATCTCATGTGGTCTACTACGTTATTAGTATTGCTTGATTTGCGGACCGTCGACTTGGAAAGTTCTTATGTAACTCACTAAACAAAGTACTAAAAAGGTTTGCCTAGGATTGGCAGGCAGCAGTCCGCAGCACGCGAAGTGACAGACAAAGTCCATTGTGATTGCAGATCAGCGACAACACTAAAGTTTCCTACTACATTAACCAGTCATTAAAATACTCAAACTATCAATCCACCACCACTATTTCTTCTTATCGCCAAGTGTACAAAGGAAGGACTGGACTTGAGTCTGTAGGGGCTGATTTAGAAGCCCCTTGCGGCTCTTTTGCTCCATTGTTGCGTGACTTTTGTGATGCAGCGGCAGAACAAAAGAGGCGCAATGGTGCGGCGTATATTAACAACGTGACGCACATGGGAGATGCATCACGTTGTAAAGCCCTGCGCCATCAGGGGGCGTTCCGGCGCAAGGGAGGGCGTTCCTGCGCAGGAACGCATCCTAAAAGTGGCTGAGGGAAATCTACAAGATTTCAATCAGTCACTTTAAGGACAATGATGCGTGACTCAAACCCTGCGCCTGCTTGAAGCAGACGTACGGCTTGACGCAGCATTGGGGAGATAGGGCACCCCAGAGCATTGATGGAGCTGCGCCATCGTTGCGACGCAACTCCAGCAATGCGCCGCCTTTACGGCACAGATGCGTAACGCTTTGGTGACGTTTTGGGCCCATGGTGCGCCGCATTGTAAATACGGCGCACCATGGGTGGGGGTGGCGTGGCGCACAATTACTGGCGCATCCCTGCTACTTTGCAGGGATGCGCCGGTAATTAAAAATCTGAACCTTAGTGTCTAGCATTACGCAGTTCTTTAAACTACACTCATACATAATTTCACAGGCCAATGAAATGAACACAAAATCGAAAACAAATAAGCATAGTAGCAACACTACTGAGAAGGAGAGCAGTGCACCTGAAATGCACAGAAGATTTTGAAATATAATTTACCTACAATGTAATCAGCAGCATTATTGCTCTTGGTAAAAAACAAACATTTGCAATATAATAACACACAGAGCAGGAGAAAACAGAGTAGTAAAGAAATAGCTAATACTACTCACCAAGCCCGGGGATCTCAAGGCCAAGCAGGTCGAGCAGATCGCGTTCACGGTCCAGGACATCCGTCCAGCGGTGGGTGGCCTGGTTGTAGGTGCGCCGGACCCGAGAGTGGTGGTACATGGCCCGGCACACCTTCTCCCACCATTTCCGGCGCTCCCGGATCCCGTACCCGCTACCGATCTTGCCGCCTGCCACGATGGTCCTGGGGAGGCGGCGCTGAACATAAAAAATTAGTGTGGCCACCTCCCCCGGGCTGAAGATCTCCCGGGGTGCGACCTGCTCCCCCCTCAAACGCCCGCACGGGAGCCGGGCACGGGGTGCGGGACCCTTCTCCTTCTCGGGATGCTTCCCGGCTCCCTTTACCATGGTCTGGGCAGATAGGAAGCTAAATATTAAAGAAAATAGAATAGGGAAAAGAAGAAAAATAAAGAGTTTAAAAAAGTAGTTTAAAATTAACCAAAAGTAGCAGAAACCACAAAAATATAGGGCTAGAAAAATAGAGGGATAGATAATAAGTAAAATAGATAAAAAAAAACTTCAAACAAACAAAGTATGGCATAGATTTAGAGAGGATACAAAAAGCATACCCAGAACCATAGCAATGAATGAGAAACAAGATGGCCGCGCCCGTTCACGACCGCGTGGGTAAGTTCGCGCGAGATTTTCCTCGCGATCACACGCAAAATTGTACTAGCGAGCCGCACACTTTGCGAGATTACACATCGCGCCCGGAAACGGAAATACATCATGCAAACAAGATGGCCGCGCCCGTGAATGACTGAAAGGGTAACTTCGCGCCGGTGCGCTACAAGCGGCTCGCTAAAATGCACAAAACCTTGCGAACTAACACGCCGCAAAAAACAAATCGCATATTCGCACGAATTCGCGGCTTCCGAATTCGATCTCGCGCAAGTTCGCGCCCCGCGAATCCCACGAAATTACAGAAAAACGAGTTTTGCAAAACTGAAAGCAATCAGCAGGTGCAAAAGTTCAAACTCATCATTAGTAACCATTCCCTGTAGTGCTTCCTGACTGGGGCCCCTTCAGAGTTCCGTTGCTAGTTGCAACAATTGTATGACCCTGCTCTGACCCTCACAGCAGGCTCATAGAATAGCTACAAGTAGGCCACAAAGGTCCTGGAAAAAAAATTGCACTGCAACATAAAGCAAATTACAGATAAGGAAGCAGGTGCCAGACTGGAATTTTAAAACAGTGACACATTAATAAACCAACCCCAAATTAATTCATGTCAGTTGAAGCAGGGCAGGTGTGCTTGCTTCCCCCCCCCATAATCTACAGTGATGATGAACCAGAGGGTGGCATTGATGCACCAGAGGGTGGCATGGGTGAAACAGAGGGTGGCAGTGGTGAAACAGAGGGTGCTGGGAACCTGTGATGATGAACCAGACGTAGAAACAACATAGTCGCGACCGTTGCGAGCCGACAAGTAAGTTCGCTATTGCGAACTGGTACAAAACACTCGGGAACTGGCAGAAACCCTTGGGAACCCAAAAAAAAATAAAAAATCCGCAAATTCGCGAGAATTTGCGGATTTTGCGGATTGCGAGTTCGCAAATACGCAAATTTGCGAACGCCAGATTCGCAAAATTCGCCCATGCTTAAGGTTGACTTACAACCAATCATCATAAGGGTTGCTTGGCATGGTACAAGGTGATCACAAGAACTAGTGAGCATCATATACCAGGCCAACTTCTCACATAAGTGATGATGAGGGTTCCCCAAAAAAGAATCAGGGAACAAAGTCTAAAAGGGACAGGAAAAGGACAAGGTTGGTACAGCTAGGCCTCTCTGCAAACCGACGGACAGCGACGCATCTCCCCTCTTCCTCTCCTGCCAGTCTAAGCTTCAACCATACCCTTAAAGGCACCCCAATTATACCCTCAAACTTACATGTCCATTCCACATAAACTGAAATATTTCTAAAATCTAAACAAATGATTGGTGGGATTCGGGGGTGTTTCTGTCACACCATGGTGACTTCATATATCTCAGTCACTTTATTGTTCATTTTGTTGTCACAGATCACATCCTTAACACGTGTTCACATTTCTTTCACAAGATACAATTTTAATATTTTTATTCACAGAAATGGGCAATATCCGTAGAACATGACTCTGGTCCCACGGTCGACTTCATTCTTTGGCAGTTGTACGTTATTGTGGCCTTCAACTACAGGCAATCTTTCTGCTGGGCACAGCGTGTCAGCCTTGCTTCAGTCAGTTCTGTTGCACTCCTCATCATACCTGTTATATTTATTTCCTATATAGAAGCTTGTGTCCCGTGCTGGGCTCGTGGCAGCTTGCTCTCGTGCTTGCTTGAGCCTTGAACTGCTGTTGGGTTTTCCCTACGCTCTTGCTTGATTAAATAAACACACGTACTTCAATCAAAGCTGCCTCCTGTGTCGAATATACAACATTTTCTGGCGACGAGGGTGGGATTCCTAGCAGCCCATCATTTTTCTTGTGTCTTCTTACTGTGACATTGTACTATCAACTGATCCCTGATCATTGTGTCCTGCATGCTGCCAAATTGACACTTAACAGACAACTTCTTTAACCCGGAAACAAAATCATCAATAGGTTCATTCTGTTTTTGTGGCTGGGCGTAGAACTGAAACCTTCCCATTACAATATTCTCTTGTTTTGCAAATCTAGTGTATAGTCTGAACAATGCATCTTTATAAACGTCAATCTCACCTGGTGGAGTTGGTAAATACTTAAAAATCCTTTGACCCTCCTTGCCTAATGCTCCTAACAACAATGCCTTCTTCCTGACAGCTGAAAATGTTGTATCATCTAGCGCCACGATATAATTTTCAAATGCCTCACACCAATCATCCCACTCCATTGCAGGTTCACCAGGAACAACCAAAAATTGTACAGGTGGCTGAATTGTGTTATTAACATTCATCTTGAGAAAAGGTGAAACAGGTGTGAATCAATTTCAGTAATGAGTATATCACAAAAGAAATCAATTTGATGAATGTGTGTGTATCACAGAAGTAAGACAATCTGAATTCAGTTGATACACGTCCTTTTTTTATGTGTGTGTATCACAGATGCTGACTGTTCCAACGTAATGTCACCAAATGCACAGTTCTACTGTGTATGCACAGTTCCTTTCCATGATGAACAAAAAACAGTGTCACTGTATTTGTGCACAATGGTTTGCAGTGAACATTTGTGTAAAACTTGCTGCTATGCAATTTTGATTCTTTAACTGGCACTGGGACTGATGAACTGTGCTTGGTGGAGTTCACTATGTAATTTACGCCACTTTAGCGTTTATTTTCACCACTTTAAGCAATCATTCTTGTTAATTCACACTTGGTGGGGCCCACTATGCAATTTTCGCTGTTTTAATTCTCAATGTCGCCGCTTTAACAGGTATTGCTGCTACTTTGCGCTTGCTGGGGTCCACTATGCCACCTTTGCTGCCTTAACTCACATTACCAATTGCAGTTGGTGGAGCCCGCAACTTCTAACATCGCCACTTTAAAAGATATTTCCCTTTTGAATTTCTTTGAAGATTATCGCCGCTTTAAAACGCTCGCCACTCGCGTTATGAAGGGAAAGATCGTGTTTCTACAGTCAGCGCCTGTAATTCTGATCTACAGCCACCGCTACTGTTAATGCTGAGGTAAAGCCTTATATTTCTTTTTAAAACTTGGCGCGACGTACCTTCTCCTAACAAGGGTCAACCAGTACCTTGCGAGATGCACGCTGTTGGGTTTTCCTGGATTCCTCTACTCCTTCTTTCCACTCCTGTACTTTCTTGAACTGCTCCTCTTTATGTGTCACTTTCACGTATCAAAGTAGCAAGGGCAGTTGTAGCATATTTAAATATTGGTTTCTTGCATAAAGCCAGATGGAGGATCTTGAAGGAGATCTTTTGAGGTCAGTTTCTAAGGATGAATGGATACAGGCCATGAAGAAAGACCAGCTTATGGGAAGCCTGATTAAAATGTGCAGGGAAGGAGTTTCTAGGCAGAGCACAGTGTCACCTGATCTTAGACCCTATGTACAACTGCAGGATGAAATATCCATGCATGGTGATTTCATTCTAGTTAGAGGGGAAAGGTATAATCCTCCAGTTTCCTTGAGATCTCAAATCATTGGCCTAGCACATGAAGGTCACCTAGGCCAGACTCTCACGGCCAGGCGCCTTAAAGAAAATTTTTGGTGGCCAGCTATCGATTCACAGGTTAAGGCTTGGGTGGAACGCAGTGAACCATGTAGGGAGTCGGAAAAAAGACTTCAAGTAGCAGCAAAGGCTCGACTTGGTGGACAAGTAGTATCTGAGGATGGCGTTTGGAAGAAAGTTTGTATTGACGTCATAGGCCCATTCCATGAGATTCAGGAGAGTGAGAAATTTGCAATGGTACTAGTTGATTCTGCTTCAAGGTGGGTTGAAGTTGCATTTTTGAAGAATATCAATGCACAGTCCACTATTAAAGTGCTTAATGATATTTTTAGAAGGGAAGGGATTCCAGCTATGGTTTTGTCAGACAATGGCACACAGTTCACATCAAAAGAGATGGAAGAGTATTTTGCACACGTGGGCTTGAAACACTTGTGAACATCACTTTATAATCCCCAAAGTAATGGTTTGTGCGAGAGGGTAAATAGGTTGGTCAAGGGCACTATGCAGCTTGCTCTGGCTTCAAATCACTCTGTCAAAAAGGAAATGCTTTGGGCATATAGCACAACCGTACACCAGAACATGGAAAAAACACCCTTTGAACTCATGAGGGGGAGATTAGCTGTTACGAAATTACTTCCCACATGGATGCAGAAATCACATTTAGCAATGGATCAACACTCTGTCACAACAGGTAGAACGAATATTTCTGAAGGGGATTTGGTCAAGGTCAAGCCGGGCGGGAATCTCAAAATGTTTAACAAGTTATGGGGACCTTTTCAAGTGAAATCAGTGTCTGGAAACTATGTCAGACTACAGAATGGTCAGACGTGGAACCTCCGGAGGGAGGCTTTGTGTCAAAAAGGTGGCAAGAGTCAGGGGTCTCAACTTCTCTCATCGTCCTCTTGCCGTCAAGTTACTGACGTAAAAGGGGATAAACCTATTCATGAGAAAATACCACCTACCTATTTGAAGGATTTTGTTTAATGTTTTAGGGAAGGAGTGGGTAATATTGCAATCGTTAGCATATTTTATGTTTTTATTTGCAGTAACCACATATTGTTCACTTTTGGAGTCTCATACTTGTCAAATTGATAATTAACCAATTCATCCTTATTTTGTTCTTTGTTTTTCTATGTCAAAGGAAAGGAGATGTGTTATATCTATTTCCTATGTAGAAGCTTGTGTCCCGTGCTGGGTTTGGGGAAGCTTGCGAGCTGAGCGTTCTGCACACAGCCGTTGGCAGGAGAGAGAGCCTAGCACTGCTGTTGGGTTTTCCCTACCCTCTTGCTTGATTAAATAAACACACGTACTTCAATCAAAGCTGCCTCTTGTGTCGAATATACAACAATACCCCTCCCACTCGGGTTACTTTTCTGAATTAAGATGGAGTCTCATCCCATACACTAGAGTAAATGCAAACAAACATTTATTAATTATATGACAATGTAGTTTTCACTGTGTACCCCCCGCCCCCATTACACCATTCCTTATTAAAGCATACGCTTTAAGCGCAAAGCAGCATTATTCACTGTTTAAAGCAATATTCAACATGCAATTCACCAAAAAATGCTCATGCGGTCTAGTTTGTTTTCTCCAAAGCATACTGCAATGCGTTTAGTTCTTTCATATATTATTTCATATTAATGAATACATTTGCAAAGCTATTTCCCACGCATTTTTGTCAGGTGTACTTTAGTCCACTTACTACTTACTGTTAGTACACATTATGGGGGTACTCAATTTGAGCAGGTTTCATTTTTGCGAAATTCTGCTCCATCAAAATCAACCATCTATGATTAAAATAAACTCATGCCCGGCTCCTAGATCAGAGCAGGAAGCCGGGGCACAGTTATCGGGTTTTTAAAGTTTGGCCTAGTTTTTCTCTCGCCTGGGAACAAATTAGGTTAGCATGGACCAACGCAGAACATACTTTTTCCTTTTTCATTTAGGAAATATGAGATCCATAATGTTAGCCTGATCTAGCAGCGTCCCTCTTGTAGGATGGTCAGAGAAAGCAACAGTCTCCAACCGGCCTCCCTCAATCATGTGCACTATTCTCCCCACCTTCATAAAACAACAAAGATCTGAAAAAGTAATTTGGTGCCTTATTCTAACAGGCGCATGCGACATATGGGAACTTCTGTGCCAGGCGTGCAGGAGAAATAGGGAGCAGTGGTGGGAGGGAAGCGGGCAGGGCTGGACTGGCAATTTCGGGCACCAGGCAATCCCCCGGTAGGCTGGATGGGGTGGGGACTGGTTTTGTGACAGGGGGGCCGGTTCTGTTGCTGGGGGCCGAGTTGGCCATGTCGAACCGACCCTGCAAACAAACATTGCATTAACTTCCATTCCTGAACATTGCCGCCTGAGCACAACGATTCTTTGCATAAAATGCTGGTACTGTGACGTGTACAAAAGACAGTGGACCCTAGTATTTGAGAAATCAGGGTAAAAATGAACATACGCTAAATAGTCAATATGCACTTTGTCCAGCCGGACAGGAGTTTATTTTGGGGATTGCAAACAATAACAATGAATCAGAAGTAATGTCAAGGGGGCACAGCCTGTGACCCACAGGGAACAAGACAAAACAACAATTTTCAGGCAATTGCGAACAAGGCGGTCTGCGTACTAGTATTCAGTGTACAGACTTGATTACTTTAAGGTACCATTGTACAGAGCATTGAGAGCATTACAGGGACATATGGTACTAGTGCGTCAACGTTTTGATGCCAAAACTCAAATAAATGGCATCATCTTCAGGACAATTTTAGAAACCATGTTTGTCTTGAAAAATATGTACAGTTGCCTTTAATACATGGCAAGGTAAGTAGTAGACCGGGGATCCAGTCAGGTGTTCAGATACTTAGCGGGAAGCAGACCCTGTGATGTCGGGTCTGCCTCTTTCCCGCTTCAATTAACGATGCTGTCGAAGTCGTGGCCCGTAGAAAACAGCCGAAAGCACAATCGCTTGGTCTGTTGTGTGTTGCGGGAATCGCAGTGACGTGACGTGAGCAGTGACCTGACCCGCCGGGCGATTTCAAAGTCATTTAGGCAGCAAGCAGATCAGGCCTGACTCATTATAATTTAAAAACCACCCAACCATGGGATCATGGTGATGCAGGTCCTCGCAGATGTCACCGCCTCCGCGTCTGCGCGCCATGGTTTTAGTTTAATTCAGCCTTAGGGTGGGGTCTGCTGCCTGGTGATGTTCATGTGCAATTAAAAGTAAAAGTGCGCGTGACTCTGAGGCGAGGTCGAGGAGGAGGCAGGCATTGCTCGCTCTCAGAGGCCAGACAGACCCCATTTTCTTCACAAAAGTGAATGATATTTATTCAGCATTCACCTCCACTGCTATTTACAGCACCAACGATATACATACGGCCCCTCTTAGTAACACACTCTCACAGTTTGTGGATATTTCAGAGACCCAAGCTAGAGACATCATAAGCTCTATTAAATCGGGTTCAGCATTGGATCCATTTCCCTTGAAAACCTTGATCCCAATCATGGATTCTTTGATTCCAGCTATCACACACATTTGTAACCTCATGTTCAGTACTGGAATCTATCCTAGTCCATTAAAAAAACCCTCCTGAAGCCCCTTTTGAAAAAACCAGGCCTAGATAAAACAGAGCTAAAAAATTACAGACCTATCGCCAACCTTCCTTTTCTGGCTAAGGTGGTCGAAAAGGCTATGAATATCCAACTAGCAGTTTTTATTGAGGAACACCACCTTCTTGATGAGACCCAATTTGGGTTTCACAAGTTTCATGGAACAGAAACGGCTCTGATCAAGGCTGCGGACGACATTAGAGTCATCCGAGACCAAGGAGGCTCAGCACTGCTGGTGCTACTGGATCTCTCGGCAGCTTTCGACACGGTCGACCATCAGATTTTGGTCGACCGTGTCGAGAAAATGGGTGTGCAGGGCTTAGCCAAGAATCTACTGGCGTCGTTTCTGAATGAAAGATCACAGGCAGTGACGCTAGGACCATTTGAATCAGCTGACTTGTCTTTGCCATGTGGGGTACCTCAAGGTTCATCCCTAAGTCCGACACTATTTATTATCTATGTGTCGGAACTAGCTAAAACCATCAAAGCCCATGGGATGCACCTTACCTCATACGCAGATGACACTCAGCTGATTCTAACCATGAAAAATGACGGAGAAACAGTGGCAGAGGGTTTCAAAACAGGTATGCTGGCAATCGGACAATGGATGTCGGCAAACTGTTTAAAACTTAATTCCGAAAAAACAGAGGTGGTAACTTTCGGACATCTTCTTCCCAGCTGGTCCCCAGTTTGGTGGCCAACATCTTTCGGAACTTTGCCGACACCAACTCCCAAGGTGAGGAACCTGGGTGTTATCTTTGATAACGACCTTAATTTTATGGCTCACGCCAACCAGACGGCCACTACTGCTTTTTATAAATTACGACTGGTAAAAAATATCCTCCCTTTTCTCCCAAAGAGCACAGGCAACACCCTGGTAAGCACTCTAGTTTTACCGGCGTTAGATTACTGCAATGGCTTGTTAGCCAATGCCCAAATCAGGGTCATTAAGAAAATGCAGACAGTACAGAATGCGGCTGCCAGACTTCTTTCGGGAATTCCCAGATACAAACCTATAGCCAACACCATTAGAAGCTATCACTGGCTCCCTATTAGGAATAGAGTTAAATTTAGGACCTTACGCATAGTTTATAAATCACTGCATCAACAAGCACCTCAATTTTTGAGAGACCACCTTATCCCATACAATCCGTCTCGGCCTCTCCGCTCGGCCAATCTTAACGACTTGGTGGTGCCTCGCACTAAATTGGTCATTGGGGAGATCGTCGTTTTTTGGTTGTAGCTCTAAAACTGTGGAACACACTCCCTCAATCTATCAGGACAAGCCCAAATCTCATGTCATTTAGAAAGCAACTGAAAACCTGGTTGTTTAACCATTAAGGCTGAAGTCCAGCAAAGGAGAAATCTGCAATAGCAATAGCGCCGAGACGCCTGTGGGCAATTGTTCGCGCTTTATCAAATATCAAAAATAAATAAATAAATAAATAATTTAATCCCCCCTGTCTGCCGCCCGCAGCCGCAGGTGAGTCTATTTACGACTGGACTAGGAGGACCTAGTAGTCGGACCCGGTCCGGTCCCGGACCTGTGATCCAAACGTGTGCCTGATACCTGGCACGTTATAAACTGAAACTGCAGTCTTCAAAATGTGTATGAATCGCCTGCCCATACAGTGCCACTGACACCAAGTGATGTAAACCCTCATGCCAGACATCTCCAGCCCGCCAAACCTCACTTAACACAATTGCCTACTCGCGTATCCCCACAGCCCAAGGAGGGAGGGCCATGGGTGAAAATAAATCCCCAGGTCGTTGACCCTGGCCACCCCTCAAATTAGGCCCTTTCCAGTAGAGAGTGAGAGTTCTCTGTCCAGCTCTTGGAAGAAAGTGCTGCTGACTATTTTCAGAGGTGCTACCGAAAAAAACAGTTCCGCCAAAGCAAACAAAACAAGGGGCCCGTACTCTGGTCACACTCTTGCATGTGTAGAAAACAGAAAACAACAATTATCGGGCGTTGCCTAAAAACAAGTCCCGGCCAATACACAGTTGAAGTATACCATCGCCCAATTTACACTGAAAAAATATTCGAATAATTGCAGGGAAAATGGAAGAGCATCAGCGGGAGCAAACCGCAATTTGTATTAGGTTACATTTTCAAAGCGCTCTAATCTTTTGAATCAATTTATGCCTTTCCTCTAAAGAGGAAGCCACCGCTCTCACACAACGCCTCAGTGTATTTGCTCCTCTGACTGTACCCCGGGACCCAGGGTTAGTGGTAAATCCAGTAATGGTTGTTGGTGACTGCAATTACTTATGTACTCTCAAGGAGACCCCGCCATCCGTCACGAGGAGCCACACAGCCTTCCCTCATCACTGTCTACTCCATCCACCACCCCTGACCCCACCCATGTCCAGTTCAACATTGCCTCCGTGTCGAACTTCTTCTCTTGTCTCCAGCATCCTCCATCACTTCACA
The DNA here is from genome assembly GCF_964263255.1 of Lissotriton vulgaris. Taxonomy (NCBI): domain Eukaryota; kingdom Metazoa; phylum Chordata; class Amphibia; order Caudata; family Salamandridae; genus Lissotriton; species Lissotriton vulgaris. Next base: position 223,323,821 of record NC_141685.1, read on the forward strand.
GTGACCCTCTTCTCGTCTCTCGAGCACACGCCTTTCTTTATCTTCATTCTCATCATGTTTTTGTTTTTCCTTCCTTTCTCTTCCTCCCTCTCCTTCCTTCCTATATCGCTTCTCCTTCGCTCTCACTTGTAAACTATCGTTTGTCGTTCCTCCCCCTGTCGGTCTCTCCTTCTCTTCCTCCATTCTCTCTTTTCCCCTTTCAGCACATCCCTTTCCCTCTTTCTTTTACCTTCTTCATTTCCTTCTTCCCTGTACCGTCCACCTCTCTCCTCTACCTCCACCCCTCTGGTTCTCTCCGACCGTTATCACCTTCTCCCTCCTCCGCCGCTTCTCTTCTCCCTTCCACCATCAATGTAAACACTTTGTTCTCTCATCAGTGCGTTTCCTTCGTCCCACCCCTTAGGTCCATCTCCTCTCTAGTTTTATTTCTCTCACACCCCTCTTTCACTCCATACCCCCTTCCTTTCTTCATCCCTCATTGCTTCTCTCACTTCCTTTCTCTGTCACCTTTCCAGTCCTATCCCTCACTCCATTTTTCCCACAGGTGCTTCCTGCCTCGTTTTCATCTCACCCCTCACTTGCCCTCTCTTCTCTCGCTCCAGTTTCCTGTGCCTATTTTTTAATTTTTTTTTTTTTTACGGAATTTTGTAAAGCGCACAGATACCCCAACGGGGTGTCCCGGCGCTTCTGTGAGAGCTGATGCTGTGTCTGACTCAGATGGTACTAACAGAAGAGAAAGGTTTTTAGAGCTCTCCGGAAGGGGAGTTCCTCCTGGATGGTCCGAATGGGCATAGGTAGCTTGTTCCAGTGGGGAGAGGCACAGACTTGGAATGTTTTTCCCCAGAACGAACATTTTTGAATCTAGGGGTGGAAAGAAAATGTTTAGAGCTCGAGCGGAGAAGTCTGGTGTTGCTGTATGGACGGAGGCAGGAGGATAAGTATGCAGAGCCCTTTACTTTGACAGCCCGGTGAGCTAGAGTAAGTGCCTTGAATTCCGCCCTTTTGTGAACCGGGAGCCAGTGCAGCCTATGCCGGTGGGGAGTGATACGTTCACGAAGGGGGAGGCCACAGACCAGACGAACAGCAGCATTCTGGACTGTCTGGAGACGCCGTTGGAGGCCCAAGGAGAGACCAAGATACAGTCCATAGGCGTAATCCAGATGAGAGGTGATCAGAGCCTCCTTGGTAGTTTTCCTAGTCTGGCTGGGGAGGAAATTGATGAACTTTTTCATCATCCTCATCTTAGAAAAACAGGCCGCGGATACCGTCTGGATTTGTTTTTGAAAAGAGAGATTGGTATCCCAGATTACCCCGAGATTTCTAACTGAGTCTTTAGGTGAAGGGGGTGTGCTCAATTCAAGGGGCCACCATAAATTGGAGTCCAGAGGCGTGGGCTGGTGGAAAAATATAAGCCGGAGGGAGTTGTTATCCATCCAGCTTGCGATGTTGCGAAGGCAGTTTTTCAACGGGTCAAAGGTAGATTGGGATGGGGAGTCGTATGAAAACAGTAGCTGTATATCATCAGCGTAAGAGGTGGCCTTGATTCCGGATTGAGCGATGATCTCTGCCAAGGGGGAAAAATAAACATTGAACAGGAGGGGGCTCAGTGAGGAGCCCTGAGGGACTCCCCACCTGAGAGGGCGACTGTCCGAGGTAAATGGGGGTGTGAATACTGCCTGTGTCCGATTGGACAGAAAGGAGGCAAACCATTCCAAGGCCTTGCCTTGTATGCCTTTTGCCTACAGACTGTCAAGGAGGACGGGGTGGGAGACGGTGTCGAATGCTGCCGACAAGTCGAGCAACACCAACACCGCTCTGGATCCCTCGTCTAACTTCCATCGGATGGCATCAGCCATCTCAATGAGGGCGGACTCTGTGCTATATATGGGCCTGAATCCGTGCTGTGAGTTGTGGAAGGCATCATTGGTTTCCAAGAAGCTAGCCAGTTGACGTTGTACGAGTTTCTCAAGCACTTTAGCTGGTGCAGGGAGCAGGGAGATGGGTCAGTAGTTAGCAGGTTCGGTAGGGTCTGCATTCGCTTTTTTGAGTACGGGAACCAATCTGGTGTGCTTCCAGGAGTCGGGGTACATTCCTGTCTGGAGGGAGTCGTTCCAAGTTTCATTTAAGATGGGATTGAGCAGGGGGGCTAAGGATTTATGCTGTTTTGCCGGCCAGGGGTCCAAGGGGGAACCAGATTTGCATTTTAGTAATTCTGCCAGCGAGTGTTGCGGGGTAATCACCTCAAAGTTAGAGAAGACATGAGTGGGGTTAGAGCTGACTGTACATGGTTCGAGATTGTCAGGATTAATCTTGCTGGTAAAGGAATTTTGAATAGTGGCAATCTTGTCTTCAAAGTAGTTAGATAGACGGTCGCAGAGGGTCTGGGACACCGGGGGTTGACGCTTGAGGGCAAGTGGGTCAGTGAAGGTTCTGACGGTATTGAAAATCTCTCTTGAAGACCCTTGTGCCTGGGAGATTTTCTCCCTCTAACTCACCGCCTTCCCTTTCCCCTTCCATGCCTAATCACACTCTCTCTCTCCACTGCCCTGTTTCTCTCCCTCACCTTTCCTCCTCGTCCTCTCTGTCTAGCTGTGTGTGTGCAAGCTCATCTCCTCTGAGCTCCCTCTCTCTGGCTTTCCCGTTTCTTCACCCCTGCTTGTCTGGTCCTCCCCGCCCATTGGCACTCTTCCTCAAGGCCCCCTTCCAGTCTCCCTAGCAGCCTCCCACGCCCCATGCCACTCATGCCCTCTGCCTGGTCTCAGTGGCTGCGAGCGGCTGCAGTCTGTGCCCACGGCTGTCTGTCTTTCCCTCACTGGCATCACCTAGTCAGGGCTGACCCTGTCACTCACAGGCTAGGCTGAGAGGAGGGCGCATACTTGCACTGTGCTCCTCTCTGCAGAGGACATGCACCCACACACTCTGGGCTGGGGGAGGGGCAATGGCTAAGTTTGCGCTGCCGCCCATCACGCCTGTGAACGTTTGCACTTTCTGTCTGAATTCAGCCGTTAACCAGCCAATACGGTCAGGTGTGTCCTCAACCCTGCCCATGTGGTTTCACTTGCTTGCAATATTTAAAATGTTAAATAATACTTGTGAGAAAATGTATGTACTTTGGCTAATGGTGCTCGAAAAAATTATTTTACACTGGGGTGGGGCAAAGAATTTACAAGCATTTACAATGCAATAGGTCTGGCATTAATAAAGTTTGAGCTATTGGCATTGTAAATGACAATGCCTTTTATTCATTTGTTTTTAAAACCTGCAATCGTTGCATCAACACGCACTTTGAACCTATAGTCGTTGCTTACGATGAGCAAGGCTGGCAGTAAAAGAAACTACCAGCCTTGCTTCTCATACGCATGGACTATAAGTACAAAGTGCTTGTTTGTGCACCGATGCAAATGAATTGTCATTTACAATGCCAATTGTCATTTACAATGCCAATAGCTCAAACTTTAATAATGCGAGACCTATTGCATTGTAAATGCTTGTTTTCATTGGAGCTACCATAGAAACTGTCTTTGTGCTACAAGTGCCCGGAGAGCCTCCCAGGATTCATGAAGGCTCGTGGGGGGAGGTCCTATGGCACAAATGATGCATTCTGGGTACAGCATGAGAGCTTAGCTCAGCCTCTGGGACAGCAGAAAATCCAATGAAACTGCTCGTATTTGGATATTTCTGGACAAAAATGGGCACACAGGTGGGCAAAGTAAACACTAATAATCCAGCCAAAAGGGGCTGCAATGAAGGGGAAGTCATGATGTGGATAGAGCACAAAAGTGTCAAACGTCAACAAGCATTTTAAAAGAATTCGCAAAGAGCTCCTACCTCAGAGAAATGAGATTCAAATATAATGTATGGGTAGAATGTGTATGGGAAGGATGTCTGCCCTTTGTTGTAAGTAGAAAAAATGGTGACTCCAGCACTTCTGACAGCTGTAAAAGCACATAGAGAAGTGAACGCTTACACTTCATACATACCCATTTATTGTGGATTGCTTGTGCTAAGTTATAATTGTACAGACCATTAGTATCTGGCATATCAAAGTGTATTTAGAGACCTAGGGCCATATGTATCATCGTCCTGAATTGCGATTCTGAAATAGCGATTTTTTAGAAATAGCTATTTCAGAATCGCAAATTGGAATGTATGTACAAATTAGCATTTTTTGTGTGAATTCTTAGTATTCCTTAATTGCCATTAGCAAATTGTGAATCGCAATTAAGGAATACCTTCCCATTCATTTCTATGGGCCAGGAGGCCCATAGGAATGAATGGGAAGTTATTCTCAATTTGCGATTCGCAATTTGATAATCGCAAATTGAGAATTATTTCAAGGGTGCAGGGGTGTCCAAAGGACACCCTGTTGTACCCCTGAAATGAGCATGGGTGCACATGTGGCGCACATACATGCCCTAAGGGCATGTATGTGCGTCACATGGCACTTTGAAAAATGCAAAAATTTGCATTTTTCAAGGAATTCGCTACTTACCACCAACTTGAAGTTGGTGGTAATTTGTGATTCCTTAAGGACAATTTGCATTTTTTTTTTGCTTCATACATTGCATTTAAGGAATCGCAAAATTTGCGATTCCTTAAATGCAATTGCAAAATAAGGAATCGCAAATTTTGCGATTGCTTGTTTTGCACCAAAATTTCATTGATACATACCATTTAGCAAATTTGCATTCGCAAAAGCCGAAATTCGGCGAATTTCGGCGTTTGTGAATGCAAATTTGCTTGATACATATGGCCCTTTGACACTCAAATGGCATCTTCAAGAAGAACCAAATTGACATTCTTGGACTCAGAGTAAGAATCAAGTGAAGACACACAGTGATGGCTGTAGCTACACACTTCAAAATGTGAAGCAAGCCAGAATCAACATGTTCATATAATGGATGGAGTGAACTTCTGATGACAGAAGCTACGAACAAAAAGTGAATTGCAATAGATCCTGGCAACATAGCAGGTTTGGGAAGCTTTTCTATATGCAGTGTACAATTGATTAAGGCGGTAACGTCGTTGAAAGGCATGTCTGCTCTTTGAACTCTCTACAGAACGACTGGTTGTGTCCACATCATTGGTACATATCCAGAGAAGGTTGCTTTCAGTATTCTATTCTTATTGAAAGACAAGGTTTTCAGAAATGTAGGCTGGATCCATGGGCGAGAGGAAGTCCATTTCTGTACTAGGCAGATTGCTGAAATTGATGCTAGGAGACCTTCTAAATGGTGGCTCTCGGAAGCTAGATGTGTCCTATATTCAGAAGTATTTGTATGTGTGAGCGGAAGTGTTTCATCTTAGTTTTTGATGCTTAGATAAGTACTGGTCTGAGGAAGAGTGAGGCCAAGGAGGTGAGCTTCATGCCATAAGCACATTTTGCAGTATTAGAAACCTGTAGGGAGCTCAAAAAAACATTGGTCCAGAGAGTACTTTTCCAAGGCATACACATAACCCGAGCATTTTAACCTGGGAGGACCTCGGAGATGCAAAAATTAAAGAGTCATTTTACCCTTACCACAATACCAACATCAAAGTAGGCTGTTTCGCTTCAGCAGAGTGCCAGACGTTTGGTGCTAGATTGCTGTAAAAGCAACATCATCTTCTTGATCACACAAAGTGCAAAATTATGTTTTATCTCATCTATCAAACACTGGCAACTGTTTCTTAACAATCACTGTTGCTGGCATATTGCTGCAAAATTATTAATCAAAATCCACTGCTCCTAATAATGAAGAAGTATCAAAAGTGTATTACTGAGTGCATTCAAAGATACATTAATTTATGGAGTACACTTATTGACCAGCTGTGAAAGTACAGAGCCCAGGTGAGAGAATGCTTACTTTTGGAATTATAAAAATGAAAGGAACATAAAACAACTGTACTCCTAAAAGTTATCTGTAATAACACTGGCATTAATGAAAGGCAAGCACTATACTGTGGAAAGGGTTTGATTGAAATTAAAAGCCTACTATTTTATTAAAAGTTAGACAACCGCAATAAATACGTGCTCAAACTAAAACTAAATGAAAACAAAAAACTAAACAACAGCTAAAGCTTGGTGGATAGTAAGAAGGTAACTTTCTGTCAAATTCCCTAAGCGTGCTTGTCCCCCTGGTGACTTTTAAAAATGGCTCGATGGTGAAGATGCACAGCAAACGGACTAAAAGAGATTGATTGGCAAAAGTAACAAGCATTGGCGGCCGCAACGTGAAATGATAAAAAAAATGCGAGTGTGGCGCGCGTAGTACGCACGTGCGTCACTGCAAGTGCTACCTTGCCGGCGATCAGCTTGCTATAACGCGCATGCCCGCGTGCGCTCGCCGCTCTTGAGCGCGTTCTAGCAAGCTGATCGCCGACAAAGTAGCATTTCACAGAGCCCCAAAATGTCTCACCCGAGAGCAGCGCATGCACTGGATCAGGCCGAGACCTAAAAAGTGTGAAGAACATTGGTCAGATGATAAGTTGCTGAGCTTTGAAATCAACACCAAACGTATGACGCAGTTCAAATAATTCCTTCTCTCTCTGTGCCTACAATTGCAAATCAGTGCACCTGTGTAATGCACGTATGTGTAAAATCCAGTGTACTGCGCAGAACTCTACACATGTTCCAACCCTTCCCCCACAGCCCCCGCACGTGTTGCAGCCTGGAAGACGCCTTTAAGCACTGACTGCCCAGCTTTTCATCTGAGCTGTTGAGCACAGGGGACATTGTGGTAAACACGGCTTAGTGGGTTAATGCATGTGCTGGTGAGCAGATCTCTATGTCGGGGGACAGATTTAGACATTTCAGAGGGTTAATGGAGCTGTTGTGAAGCTCACTAACATCCAGGTTCCAATCCGGTAAAATAGCATAGAGCTTAATGCACCTGCTGCAGAGTACCAGCAGGCGACAGACTTTAACTTGGCATATATCAAAGATTCTAGGTGGACAGTCCTTATCTGGCCCTCCGATTCTAAGGTCCCTAACTTTCCAAGCAAAAATACTGGTCAGTTTCGCAACAATGACTGTAAAGATCCTCAGTCAGGGTGATCTACGTCACCCATGCAGCCCCGCTTACATTTCACATGTTACTTGCATTCCTTATGAGTGTTTGCTTCTTCCATATGTGTTTCTGTAGTTTTTACACAAGATATGACTCTTGTATAGTGCATATTGTGAACTGATTCAACTCTAGGCGTATGAGTGAATGCAGGTTGTGGGTGGGTGTTTATGATGGAACACGATTGAAATCAAAGCAGCTGAGGCTGAAGAAGGGTGAGTTTCTTTCAGTTCCTGTTAGTAGGTTATACAGTTATTCAGACTGCATGTTCATCCCATCCTTGGCCTCTCCACAGAGCGATGGTCGCATGTGTTCCAATGATAATTGTTGGGAAGTTTGTGAAGGAAGTACACAGCTGTCAAAATATAGACCGTGCAAAAGGAATAGAAATGAAATGCTTCCACTCGCGTGCTTCCCCCCCATCACTTTCCCTGCTGGCATTCTCCCCTCCCTTCTCGCCCAGTCCTTGTCACCTCGGTGAGACACTAGATGCCACCCCCAGTGTATTATTTAAAATGCAAACAGAAAATAAGATGTATACGATTCACTACTTGTGTCGATTTTTGGTGCTTTCTGAAAGAATGTCCATGGGTTCGTATGAATGGGTCTATGGGTACATATGAATGGGCGGGTAGCCAGGTGTTCTTTAAGGTCATCATCTACTATTCACTGTGCTACCAAAGTTGATGCAATTGAATATGTAATGAAAAAAATGTGCTGTAAAATTCACCATTTTGTTCTGTCTTTTTCCCAAATCCCCCTAGTAGCAGTCGGGCAGGCTCGCTGCCATCGCTCGCTACACGCAGGACGGGGCTGGTCTGGTAAAATTTGCCAGGACTGCTTTCAGTTACCAGTCCGACCCTGTGTCTTGACAGGCTTTTTGGCTCTATTTCGGAGTGATAAAGACTTTAAGCTTGCTCACATCTAGGATCTGTATTCTTACCTTGTGCTGGCCCTTTTAAGCCCTTTCTTCCAGACCTAGAAGAGGATAGCTGCTTTATATGATGATAGATCCCTTATTCTTGACTCTAATCCATCTATTGCCTATTGGCTTTAGCATAGTTATGTGTTCTTTCATTATTTTGCCTATAGTAGAGGGTGGATCCTGTGGTCCTGACTTTATATTACACATTGGTATGGTTTGTGTAGGTACTCTGACAGAGCTAAGGGTTATTTCATCCTTGTCAGGCCTACAAGGCCCAGAACTAGAGAGACTCCATTTTGCTTTCTATCCCTGCAGAGATGAGATGCTTTAAGGGGAAAGGTAATATTTTGGTTTTGAGCTGTTATTCGCCCTAAGCGAACCGGAGAGAACCGGCCAGAGCTGAATCTAATCAAGAAGTGTCCCTGGGCTCAGGTCTCTAGACGAAACAAGCAGTTGATCACTGTGGGACCGTCTGGAGCAAGGAGCCTGGTGCATGGACCTGGTGGGAGGAGGCTGATGGCTGGAACTTTCCATGAGGAAACAGCATTCCATAATAGTGAAGTGCAGAGGCGGAGTCAGTTAGTTGAGCTGGAGTGGTAGAAGCGGTTGAGTTGGAGGAGCGGAGAGTGTTAGTTGAGTTGAATTGGAGCAGAGGAGAGGAGTGGAGTTGCAGGAGGAGAAGAGACAGAAGATGCTTGGAACAGAGAGAAGACAGACAGTCAGTGAGCTGGAACTGAAGGAAGCAGTCAGAAGCAGTTACTTATCAGGAGGAGTTGTGAATAGCTGGAGTCTGAAGTAATGCCTTTTAGAAGAGACTGAAGTTATATTGTGGATTAATCTGTGGGAGCAGCTGGAGTTAATTGGACATTGGCACAGAGACATTCAAACAGAGTGAAAAAAGCTAGTGGAACGAACGATTATCAGAGCGGCAGAAACCATTAGATTGAAGTTGGAAGGTGGAGAGAGTCCGTGGGGGAGAGGAGTCCAGTGCAAAGTGATCAGCGCAGATGTGTGTCCAAGAGTGCAGGAGAGAATCTAAGACGAGCTAAGGCACAGACGAGAGAGGAGCCCAAATGACAGCTAGAGCAAGACTTCATACTAATCAGGTGATATCGATTTTGTTATATTAGTGCTTTCATTCCCTAGGCTATTGTATGTCTAATCCCTTTTCTTTCAGCGGTGTGTTAAAGTTCCTGTTAGTTATAGAGACCCCGCAGATCTGTGTATGTGTATTCTATTATTCTATTGTTATTGTAATAAAGATACCCCAGTTCTTAGTGAACTAGTGTGCATGTGTTGTTCTTATGATAGAGAGCGTTTTAATCAGGTAATCATACAGTGTGTGTCTATTGTTCTTAAAGCACAGGTAACCTTTCCTTCTAGTCAGGTGTTACAGCCAGAACAGATGCTGCCCCTGATCCGGTAAGTAGCCACTGAATAATTAGGGAGAGAGTGGAGCCCTTGAGCTAGGGAATTATTGACACTAAGTGATGCGGCCATCCCATAATATTATTGTAGTAGCAAACCCTTAGTGAATAGTGAGAGAGACTTCCCAACATAGAGAGAGAGCTGAAGGTATTCATAGGAAAGTGGTCGTCATTGGTAAGTGGCGTTAGTGAGAGCACTGATTGTGGTCAGTGTGTAGATCCGCCGGATTGTGGATCGGGTTGTAAGTGAGCGAGCACTGGGAGGGAGACCAGTGTTTAGATCCGCCGGATTGTGGATCATGTTGTAAGTGAGTGAGCACTGGGAGGGAGACCAGTGTTTAGGTCTGCCGGATTGTGGACCGGATAAACAGAGAGCACTGGGGCTGCAGCCCAGTGTATAGACACGCCGGATTGCGTGTAGAGTGAGCACTGAGGGTAATCAGTGTGTAATGGTAGATAATCAGAACTGCCCCAGGGTAGATTAGTCTGGACCCATGTGGTCGCGAGACTATGAGGTATGAGTGTGGTGTAGGGCATGGACGTCCTTAGTAATCAGTGAGTATTCCTAGTAATCCCTATAGATTTAGTGGTGTTTCTGATTATATGAGCTTGTATATTGCGAGTTCCCCATCCTCAGGTAGGTACCCAGGTGCCTGGATAGATGGTCCTGAGGAGGGAGGTGGTTACGTTTTGGCCAGGTTGGTGTTGCTCAGTGAGCTGGTTCTATCTGGTCTGAGAATCTGGTCATTACATCTGGCGTCAACGAACCGTTTACGAAGCCTGTGTGCGCTGTATTGGTTTTTATCTTGATGGTTTGCACTTGGCACGAAAATTGGCCTATGGGCTTGAACAGTTGCAGTGTAAGGAGATTGCAGTACATCATGGCATTTGACTTATGCAGGGTGGATGAAATGCTTTTCATCTTGGTGTTTGAACTGTCAGGCTTGAAGGGTGACATTACATGAGGGAGCCAATTACATCTTTGTGATGATCCAATTGTACAAATGTGTGTGAAAAATGCTTTTAAATTGCCCATTAAATTGCTTGCTGTGTTTGCTTATGCTGTGCAATGTGAAATGTGTTCAATCTAATATGACTTGTGGTATTCCTTGTAAATAGCACCATGTAATTATGGCTTGTGAGGTGCATGTTCTCATTTTGACTTGCTGTGTTCCTTGTGAATTGCGCCTTGAATATATTCCTTGTGAAGAGCATGTCATTTTTTGAACTTGTTGACTTTCTTGTAAATATGGCTTGTGAATAGCACCATGTGGATATGGCTTGTACAGAGCATGTTATTGTTGCGTTAGGCAGGAGAGAGCTGGATCTCTTTCAAATGCTTGGGGAAAATGTTTTGTAGATGTGCGCGCGTGTTATTTGAAAACGTGGAGTGATAAGTTCTTGAATTTCCCATTATTATGTTTCTTATATAGCGCCTGAATCGACCCCCGAAGAGGTATCTCCGCGCTTGCCTTGGGAACCCGTCCTGGCTTTTCCCTGTGAGATAGCCCCTACAGGGCATCCCCAAGGTGAAAGCCAGGCATCCCGCTGCGGGGGGGCCGTTGTGGAGATTAAGCAAGCTTAATGCCCAGAGTTGCAGAGTGTGAACCCAAGATTAGGTCAGGCACCGAAGCGAGAATTATCGAGTCCATGGACATTTGAGCTCAAGACCCTGCCGCGTCGGGAATTGAACCCTGGTCCCGGGTCTGACCTCTGCTTCAGGGTCTGCCTGCTCTAACCAGTGAGCCACACTTCTCCACTTCTCCCATGTACTGCAGACATTGGGGAATGATTCGGTTTGAGCTGCCAAAGGGTTAATATCTTGAATTGTGACGGCAGTATTTATTTTAACATGCTGTTTAACATGCATGGTTATGTGAGTTGACACTAAAAGTCAGTGAGTGTTTGGATGAATGGTGGTTTGATTTGACTTTCATTGGTTGCTGGGTTCTGCCTGGGTGCTTTGTCAGCTTGCTGACAGAATGGTTACATCTTGCATAGAGAGAAAAGCTGTGTTCATTTAACATTCTATTTGAAATGCGTCCACGAATTTATGTGGGTTTGCCTTGGAACACATGATTTAATGTGTCTGACTCAGAAAGTTATAAATCAACCAGTCGGATTGAGATAAGGGTTTGCACGGAGGGTGCTTTAATTGATGCTTTCGCGGTTGAGAAGAAAAATAATACAGACCCATCATAGAATGTGCTTTTAATTAGTGAAATGCAACCGTGTGCTTTTAAAAAAAAAAAAAATGTGTGTTCTAGAAAATATACATGATTATTATTTTTTCCAATGCAAGCTGCCCCTTAGAATAGCGTGTGAAAGTTAACCCACTCAGTTTGAAGAACTGGCTATTTGAAAATTAAATGATGTTGAATCTGGCCCTTTTTAATAGATAGAGTACAAATGCTTGCACACTAAATTATGAATTCTTGGTTATGCAATGCAAAATTACATGCTGCCCGTTGTTTATTTTGACCCGTTATTTAAAAAAAAAAACGAAAAATGAAATGTATTTGCATGCAATGTTGTTCTAATATTTTTCCCTTTCAGCCAGTAGCTGTTTTTATGATAGATGTATTTTAAAATGCTAGCATGTGACTTAGTTGCAAAAAATATATCTGTATTAATTTCCTTTTTACCACGTTTCAATCTGCTTCACTTAGTTAGAAAATAATATTCAGTGCTTCTGGCCTGGGAAACGCTGTAATGTTTTCAGTTTCAAGGCATCTGCTTTTGACCTTCACTGATATGAGCCCTGCATCTGTTCACGCTCTGACTTTTGAAAGGGTGGAAGATGGGTAACTTCTGAGAGCAGAGAGAGCCAGCTTGTTATTCTTGGCTATATTCCAATTTCTTTCTGCGGAGAAATGTTTATGTAAGGGGGGGTCAAGTCGCTCTTCCTTGCTGTCGGCGCAGACAGCTTCATGGACTTCAGATAAGGGATCCTTGCACATGCAGAATAATTGGCAGACGCTTAGCCCTTGGAGTTAGATAAATACAATAGGCCTAAGTGAGCTTCCCTGACTAGAGATTGGAGATGCTTGGATAGAATGGTTGGCAGTAGCCTTGCTCCTGCAATGAGATCAGCACTTGGCAGTGATTCAAAATTACATCGCACTGTAGCCTGGCTTCTGCTTATTTTGATTGGATCGGATTCAAGGCTCTGAGCGCGAACATCTTTCTGAAGGGAGGGGCTGTTTCTCAGAGGAGTTAGGGGTAGCTAGGCCCCAGCCCTTCTGGCTGTGTATGACAAAATTGGATTTTGCCCAAACAAATTTAAAAGAATATGATTTAAATTATTCCTTGAATTTAGAAGTATTACTTTTATAAATTAGGAGGTTTCTTTCGACAATAAAAAGCACTTGGGGTGCTTTTTAAATGGAAAATTTATTTTTGCTAGATTAATGATACTTGTTTTTTCGTTTCAGGTTGTTGGGTTGTGGTGTTTGGTGTGTGCGTCGGCCCACCCCCCTCCCACTCCCTTTGTTATTTTACTTTATTGTTTTCATTTTTTATGTTAGTTTGTTGTTTTTGGAAGATGGAACCAGACCAGACCGGATTGGTGGCGGATGAACGGCGGAAGCTGGTGACTAATGACCAGATCGGAGGAAGTGCTTCCTTGGCACCGGATACAGATGAAGATGGAGAATCATAGTCTTTGCAAATGAACTGTTGTTCTAAGAAGAAACCAACGATGGATTTCTATAAAAGAAAACTTTTACATTTACTAAACTTCTGAAATTAGAATTACAATCTGCAGTTGGCTGACAAAGCCAATAGTCCTTTTTTTTTTAATTTATTCTAAAAGAACTCATTTTTATTTGGTTATGATAATGTTTCCCACAAAAGGAATCTGCAATGTAATTTCTTGGCCTGCATTCTTCTATTTCAGATGGACATTATGCCACTTTTGCAATTACCACAAACAGGCCCCAATTGAAAATTTCTCAGTCCTGTTCATGGTTTTGATGTTTATGCAGTGCAACATGAATGAAATTATTCATATATATATATTGCCTTTAGTATGCTATGCCATTTCATTATTGATACACTTGTTTATCTTTCACCTATTTCATAGTTTTCCTGTTTTCTGCAAAACAGTCTTGCCAATGGAAGAAAAAAAAAAGGATGGTGCACACATGTGTTCCACAGTGTGATACAGTGAGGAACTAGGTGCTAACTGTTTTGTGATATTGTGTCCTTTACCTATTGCCTTTGGCATGGTTCAAATTTATCTTTTAGATATGCACCACACTTAGATAATTTTCTTTGACTTATTGCTTGATATGCATAGTGCTACACCAGCTATTTTGTAGGAATGGGGTTATCCTTATTTTCCTGTTATTACACTTTCACTTTGATTCATCAACTCTTAGTTAGAACAGTGGGATTAGTTCCAAGGGTGGTTACCCTAGACTTTAAGTTGTCGTGAGAGGTGTGTCTTTTAGTCAGGTTATGTCCTACATCTATTAGTAATGTTTGCCCAGACCTTGAGGACCGTTTGTCATGTTTATTTGTCAGATTTCACCAAATTCTTTCTTAAGTTGACCAAAGTAGGTAGGCCTCATTTAGGCCCATTGTTATTTTTATTCCACACACATGGCCCTTCACCAATAGATTTCATGAGTTACCATTAGAAGTTGAAGCACATTTAGTTCTTAAGTTGACCAAAGTAGGTAGGCCCCATTTAGGCCCCTTGCCGTTTTCATTCCCCAAACATGTCCCTATATCAATAGATTTCATCAGTTATCACTGAAAGTTGAGGCACATTTAATTCGAGGGTGCTTTGGTTGGTTTCTGTTGTTATCAGATCAATCTTAGTTATGTTTCAACATTCAGGTCAAGGGTGCTTTGATTTGTTTTCAGTTGGTTGTTAGATTTGTATTCCCTACATCAAGTTTCAGGTGGAATTTCCTTAAGTTGTCATTTATTTTAGAGAGTCTTTTGGTTTTTGGTTTTGTTGATAGATTATGTTGATGTTTGTTTATTTGTTTGTTGTTGTGTATAGATGTTCGCAAGATAAAGTCTAAGGGTGGAATGTCTTGACAGGCTTTTTGGCTCTATTTCGGAGTGATAAAGACTTTAAGCTTGCTCACATCTAGGATCTGTATTCTTACCTTGTGTTGGCCCTTTTAAGCCCTTTCTTCCAGACCTAGAAGAGGATAGCTGCTTTATATGATGATAGATCCCTTATTCTTGACTCTAATCCATCTATTGCCTATTGGCTTTAGCATAGTTATGTGTTCTTTCATTATTTTGCCTATAGTAGAGGGTGGATCCTGTGGTCCTGACTTTATATTACACATTGGTATGGTTTGTGTAGGTACTCTGACAGAGCTAAGGGTTATTTCATCCTTGTCAGGCCTACAAGGCCCAGAACTAGAGAGACTCCATTTTGCTTTCTATCCCTGCAGAGATGAGATGCTTTAAGGGGAAAGGTAATATTTTGGTTTTGAGCTGTTGTTCGCCCTAAGCAAACCGGAGAGAACCGGCCAGAGCTGAATCTAATCAAGAAGTGTCCCTGGGCTCAGGTCTCTAGACGAAACAAGCAGTTGATCACTGTGGGAGCGTCTGGAGCAAGGAGCCTGGTGCATGGACCTGGTGGGAGGAGGCTGATGGCTGGAACTTTCCATGAGGAAACAGCATTCCATAATAGTGAAGTGCAGAGGCGGAGTCAGTTAGTTGAGCTGGAGTGGTAGAAGCGGTTGAGTTGGAGGAGCGGAGAGTGTTAGTTGAGTTGAATTGGAGCAGAGGAGAGGAGTGGAGTTGCAGGAGGAGAAGAGACAGAAGATGCTTGGAAGAGAGAGAAGACAGACAGTCAGTGAGCTGGAACTGAAGGAAGCAGTCAGAAGCAGTTACTTATCAGGAGGAGTTGTGAATAGCTGGAGTCTGAAGTAATGCCTTTTAGAAGAGACTGAAGTTATATCGTGGATTAATCTGTGGGAGCAGCTGGAGTTAATTGGACATTGGCACAGAGACATTCAAACAGAGTGAAAAAAGCTAGTGGAACGAACGATTATCAGAGCGGCAGAAACCATTAGATTGAAGTTGGAAGGTGGAGAGAGTCCGTGGGGGAGAGGAGTCCAGTGCAAAGTGATCAGCGCAGATGTGTGTCCAAGAGTGCAGGAGAGAATCTAAGACGAGCTAAGGCACAGACGAGAGAGGAGCCCAGATGACAGCTAGAGCAAGACTTCATACTAATCAGGTGATATCGGTTTTGTTATATTAGTGCTTTCATTCCCTAGGCTATTGTATGTCTAATCCCTTTTCTTTCAGCGGTGTGTTAAAAGTTCCTGTTAGTCACAGAGACCCCGCAGATAACATTGTCCCTGTTATATTGTATGTCTAATCCTTTTCTTTCAGCGGTGTGTTAAAGTTCCTGTTAGTTATAGAGACCCCGCAGATCTGTGTATGTGTATTCTATTATTCTATTGTTATTGTAATAAAGAGACCCCAGTTCTTAGTGAACTAGTGTGCATGTGTTGTTCTTATGATAGAGAGCGTTTTAATCAGGTAATCATACAGTGTGTGTCTATTGTTCTTAAAGCACAGGTAACCTTTCCTTCTAGTCAGGTGTTACAGCCAGAACAGATGCTGCCCCTGATCCGGTAAGTAGCCACTGAATAACTAGGGAGAGAGAGGAGCCCTTGAGCTAGGGAATTATTGACACTAAGTGATTCAGCCATCCCATAATATTATTGTAGTAGCGAACCCTTAGTGAATAGTGAGAGAGACTTCCCAACATAGAGAGAGAGCTGAAGGTATTCATAGGAAAGTGGTCGTCATTGGTAAGTGGCGTTAGTGAGAGCACTGATTGTGGTCAGTGTGTAGATCCGCCGGATTGTGGATCGGGTTGTAAGTGAGCGAGCACTGGGAGGGAGGCCAGTGTTTAGACCCGCCGGATTGTGGATCATGTTATAAGTGAGTGAGCACTGGGAGGGAGACCAGTGTTTAGGTCTGCCGGATTGTGGACCGGATAAACAGAGAGCACTGGGGCTGCAGCCCAGTGTATAGACACGCCGGATTGCGTGTCGAGTGAGCACTGAGGGTAATCAGTGTGTAATGGTAGATAATCAGAACTGCCCCAGGGTAGATTCGTCTGGACCCATGTGGTCGCGAGACTATGAGGCATGAGTGTGGTGTAGGGCATGGACGTCCTTAGTAATCAGTGAGTATTCCTAGTAATCCCTATAGATTTAGTGGTGTTTATGATGATATGAGCTTGTATATTGCGAGTTCCCCATCCTCAGGTAGGTACCCAGGTGCCTGGATAGATGGTCCTGAGGAGGGAGGTGGTTACGTTTTGGCCAGGTTGGTGTTGCTCAGTGAGCTGGTTCTATCTGGTCTGAGAATCTGGTCATTACTCCCTGGTCAGGGGTGCACAATTGCGCTGACCTAAACGTTGCAGCTGGCACTAAGTGCTGCGCATCTGTGAAAAGGATGGGGGTGAAGGAGTGTGTCTCACCCCTAACTGCAACATGTCCCCTAAAGCAAAGAAAGACATAAACGGTGCAGCTGCCCACTACTTGCTGGGCAGCTGGAAATAGTAAAATGTGTCATGGGCTCTCAGTCGCCCTTAAAACGAATTATGCCACACGTGGGAGCCACACAGGGCTCTGAAAATAATGGTGCCAAACGTTGGAGCCACACGGGGCTCTGTAAACAAATAATGCCCCCAAATATTGTGGCCCTCAGGGCCCCCTAAACTATTGGGCCCTCATTGGAGCGCGTTGGCTCCTAAAACAACTATGGCCCAAAATGGAAGAGGGAAAGCCTGGACCCCTCTGAACCCTTTTAAATAAATGATCCCTATCGATGGCGCAGCCGTCTGTCAAGCGGGGCTGCTATGGAGAGAGGCACCAGCGTGGTGCCTCGACTTGGCCTCCCCCAGCCATCTTCACTCACTGGCTCTTCCTGGCGGGGACTCCTCTCCGCGGCGGCAGCACTTCTCTCGTGGGGCTTCCCTGGACTCCTGGGAGCCCCGCGCTTCCGTGGGCGGCCTCAGCCGACTGTACTCTTCACCTGGGTCCCCTCCTGGGACCTGGGGCTTTTCCACTTTGGCCAGCACCGCAGGGCTTTCCCTCCAGCAAGGAAGCCCCACGTCAGCACGTCGCGCCGACCTCTTCCGGCTCGGCTGCAGGCCCCGGCCACGTCACGGTAGGACTGCCTGACTTCCGGGCATCTTCTTCTTCAGCGGCCATGAGGGGTGGGCTCCCTTGTATGTTTTAAAATCATATAAAGCGGGGTGGGCCCCCGCTTTGGAGCTCAAATAAGCGGGGTGGGCACCCACATGGTAAATAAAGAAATAAGCGGGGCGGGCACCCGCGAAATTAGAGAAACTGTGGGGTGGGCACCCGCAATTAAGCCAACCAATGCTGACATGAGGGGTAGGCTCCCTCTAGTTAAATAAAAGTATGAGTGGGGTGGGCACCCGTAACTCCAGCACTATGGGGGAATCCCTAAGCTGGAGATTCCCTCTCTTTCCCTTGAAGCAGCGCGGCGCTGCAAAGCCTGCTCACTCCTCCTCTGGATGAAGAAAAGGCAAAGGGGGCACAGAGCTCCGCTGCAGCAGGAAAGAGTCAGGTGCTCTCAAAATTAAAGCAAGGCGCTGGGGCCGCCCAAAGTCCCAGGGCTAAAAGAGTTGAAGCAAAAGGTTCCAGGGCATAGCTGCGCCCAGTGAGGCAGCCCTACTGGCAAGTCCTTCTGGGCCCCAGCAGCAGCACGCCCCGCAGGAATCAGGAACCAGGACAGCAAATTTACATGGGGTCACAGCCCCTATATTTATACAACATTTTCCCTTTGTGCAAAGGTGCAGGGTTTGGGAGAACCAGATACAACTGGTTCAGGAGCACTTTGAGTACATGACTCCTTCCTTCTTTTCGCAGGACAGGCAAGAGACATCAGACGCACCACAGGAGGTGGAGCCAGCATTGTGGAGGGAAGGCACAGTCCTATTTAGGTCCCAGGTGCAACTCCTCCCTCCCATCTACATGCAGATCTCCCACTGGACAGACTCATCCTGGCTCTTTGAGCCACCCACATCATACAGCACCTTTCACTCACAAGCCAGACATGCAATTCACATCATGCAGGCAAACACACAGCACACAAAAATGGCAACTTCTAAAAGTGGCATTTCTAAAACAACTACAATAAATCTGCGCACACTATTGCATACATACTAAACTCGACCCTGCACTCCCCTCATACCAGGAATTACCATGGACACACATATCCCCCATGCATTCCTATGGGAGGGCAAGCCAATCTCACCACCCGCACTCAGAGAGCACACGCACTTTACACTGGGCTACAGTGCTAAAGTGCGTAGAGGCCTAAAATCACTACCACCATGTCAGAGCTTAAGGCAAAAAGTTTAGTGGTGAACCTGCCAAAAAGGGCCAAGTCCAACACAACCCCCTTCCAGACCAAACGCAGGGTAGTCCAAGCATTCCCTTGATGGGCTTTCCTGCTTTGGGCGCGAAAATGCAGACGCGGGCCTGCAACATCACGGAAACCCTCCGGTTCTACGCCACTCTGAACCAACCTGGTCTCCTCTGAAAAAAACTCAGGCTCAATAAGGCTACCCCACTGGTACTCCCTAGTTGTCCACGGCCAGGACCTGGCCTTAAACCATCCAGATACCACTGGTCCTTGCCAATCCACAGAGTGGAGGGCAGTAACCCCTGGCACACAATAGCCAACCTCCACTCTTCCTCTCAGTGTAATTCCAAATTACCACTGATCCTCTAACCTATGGTCTGCACTCTCAGGCTGACCAGAGATCATGGGTGAAACATCTCCTCACCCTACCTCCCTTCTGGTGTTCCGCACTCTCACAGGAGAAACACACCCAGAACACAACTCACCCACCAGTTCAGGACACACATATCCCCCATGCATTCTTATGGGAGGGCGAGCCAATCTCACCACAGGCACTCAGTGAGCGCACGCACTTTACACTGGGCCACAGTGCTACAGTGCTCAGAGTCCTAAAATCACTACCACCATGTCAGAGCTTAAGGCAAAAAGTTCAGGGGTGAACCTGCCAAAAAGGGCCAAGTCCAACACCATCCTAACGTCTTTCTTTCCTCACTCCCTGTACGCAGGGCCATTGGAATTATGCAATTCTGCTGCATTTTCCACATAATGAATAGTCCACATTTGCCATTTAATCCATCATCTACCAGTCAAAAAGGTTGACTGCTCACCTTTCAGTTACTTATAACTGTTTTTGGATGTGGAACTAGAGGTAATGATGTGAAACCTTTGCCCAGAATGTGATAACATGAATGAAAAAATTACAAAATAATTAATAAATACTATCACAAAATGTGCTGCATTAAGCAGCATCATTAGTGTTTTCTTGACTCTCAATTTAATCAACCGTGTCACATAATTTTGGCCTGCCGTGCTGCATAACTTCACTGCCTTTGTCTGTACCCCAGCAAGATTGCCACATAGTTTACTTAACAAAGCGCTTGTACTTTACAGTCAGAAAAATAAAAGTCAAAAATATCTCTACATTTGAAAGAATAAGCAGCAATTTGGCATACACTGAAAGTGTCTTTAAGCCTGCAGCAAATGTTAATAGATGAAAAAAACGTTGTGTTGCTTGTTTACCTTCTAAACTCCAGCATTTTTTTCTAGATTAGTCTGTATGTATTCAAAAGTGTATGCAATTTGTTTAGCTAAACTCAGTTTAAACTGGGTTTTCGATAAATACTGTGACGGTTGCCTTTGTCATTTGGGTGGGGCAAAGATTAATATGGGTTGGCCCGGCCCTAAATTGCCTCCCTGCAGCTATTTGCTGATTGGAGTGCTTTGCATAAGCACTAAATTAAATTTAACAGGTACAGATTCATTTTATTTTAATTACAGGAGGAAGTAATTTGCCCAGAGCCAACACTAGGACTCAAACCTGGTTCCCAGAGTCGAAGTCGGCAGTTCTGGTCATAGACCACATCGATATTTCTCAATTTATATGTGAAAGTCATACAACGGTGGTATGATTGTATATGATCATGTGTAGTGGGAGCATTCTCTGCTGAAATGGCTTATGAACAACAACAAAACACCAGCAAAAAACAATAAAAGATTCCCCTGAAGTCTGCTTGGGAATGCGTGCAAGGGTTTGTTTTAAAACTGGATTTAGAGACATAGTTCAGCACCTTTGAACAAGAGGTGCTTGAACTATTTTCAGAGTGAGGGTGCAGACATTAATGTTACATCACTGACGTCATAGGGATTATGAAAAATCCTAGCTTCACACTAAGTGTAGGAAATGTATTCAGCAGGAGTGGTAAGGTGTGGTATGGCTGTTAGTATAGCTTTAAGATGTCAGATTCTATATTGTTAGGCGTGGCATCTTTTGGCGTGCTTCTTCTGTATTTTTGCTTTCTGGCCTCCTCATTTTGACTATGTTTTTGCTAGTTTTAAATCACAATAAGAGAGTTAGGGTATATTGAAATCGCCCTTCTACCCCAAACTAAATAATCGAAATAACAACAAAAGGGCGATGTGATTGGGTGCCAAAGGTACTCAATCAAGCTGTCTAAACAAGGAACTAAACCCAGTGAATAAAACAACACACAATTAGGTGGTAAAAAGAACCCTCACTCACCACCTAGTGGTGACATGCTTCATCATTGGGTTCTCACTGGAAGGACCGAATGTCCTCCCAGTGTGCTACTACGCCTGCTTACAGCGGAGCGGGTTTGGTGTGTGTTGAGTAGTGCCAACCAAAAAAGTGTGAGAATGTGCAAGCATTAAAAAATGTCGAGTTGCTCGTGCCATGTCGACTTTGCAAGTGTACCCACTTGCCAGCCCTAACCTTCCCTTTCCTTACATATCAGTCACCCCTAAGCAGGGCCGGACTGGGAACCAAAACTGGCCTGGGCAAAGAACACGGCCGCCCCCCTGGGAGCGGCTGAGCAGTTTGCCAGGGCCGATTTCGGATGCTTTTGTTACAGGGGCCAATTTTCCAGCTATGCTGCAAAACAGCACTGTAACAAAAACGGCACCCAGGTGCCCAAAATCAGCCCACCACCTTAGCGGCCCACGGCTACGGCCAGTCCGGCCCTGCCCCTAAGGTAAGCCCAAGGTACCCCTGTGGGCAGAGTGCAGTGTATGTGAAAGGAAGGATATGCCCCGGTGTGTGTGGCATGTCCTGATAGTGAATTACTGACAATTTAGTTTTTCACTATTGCAAGGCTACCAGTCCCCATAGGACAGAATGGGGAGTTTCTTTATAACATCTTATAAACATAACTACCCCTGGGAATAAGTTAGAAAATAAAGTTTAGTATGCCTGAACCTATAATCTAAAGATGCATCTTTTAGTAAAGGTGACTTTTACATTCTGTGTTTGAAAATACCACTTTGAGAAAGTAGATATTTTCTTGCCTGGCCATCCAGTGTGCCTCTGCTGGGTTTGTGGATTGACTGTCTGGCTTTAGGATGACAGGGTCTAGGGAGGAGTAGTGGCTCCAGAGAGTCCAGATGGGTCAGGGGTGGTTTGAATAGAACTGGGTTGCATTCAGAGTAGGGGGAGGACATTTTCTTTCAACTGAATGGGCCTGGTCTGCCTCTGACAATGCTGTCTCTACCTCCTGGCGGGAAGCTGCACCAGAGAGCACGCAACAGGTTCTTGCTGGGCACAGATACTCCCTACACCCAGACAACAAAGGATTTTAGGCTATAAAAAGTGGGGCCAAACTGCTAAACTCTAGAACTCTTTTGGACCAAGAAGAGTGACAAGAAGAAGAGCTGGATGGAGAAGCTGTGGGGAGGAATTGACAGTTTAGTGGGTGATTTGCTGTGTTGGCCTGCAGTGGCTGCTTCTGTCTTGGGCCTTGAAAGGACTGGACTGAACTTTCTGCAACTTCTTTGAGTATCTCCATGGGCATCAAATAGAGCTTGCCTCCTGTTCCGAAGTCTCAGGGACTGCAAAGACTTCATCAAGCTCTGGGTACCGCTTCTGAAACTGCTGTTTCAACTGCCACAGAGAAGGGGAAAGCAACTGACTGTCACCAACTCTGTAGCTGGCTCTGTGTCCTGATGGCACAGTAGACCGCACCGTTCGCATCTCGCACCACAACCCTCGTCTCACCGACGACGACAACCAACGCCGCCACCACCGCCACCGAGCCGCTGCTTGCACCGTGACCTGGTGGGCACGGCACTCTGCACTGCCTCACTTCACGTCACTATCCTGGTCTCACTGATGCTGTTGCTGCTGCTGACTTCGACACCCGTGACCACATCGAGGTTGGGGGCACTGCTCGTACGTTTCACGACGCACTGCCTCGTCCCACATCGCCGTCTGGGCTGACAGATGCCAGTTCCCACTAACTGGCTCTGTCGCCAGCACAGCAACCTGCTAACACCGCATCGAGCACCATCTCGCCGTGCACCGTAAGTCTTGGTCCCACCGACGTCATCTGGACAATCGTCACCGTACTGCGGCCTGCACCGCATCAAGAGGACACAGCACACTACACCGCTTCCATTTTGGACTGCAACCGCGACGGTTGCTACGACTGGCTCGCACCAACTTGTCAGCCGCAACAAGAAAGGTACTGTTACCGAGTCTATTCACGCTTTTGCTGTCCGTACTGACGCAGTCAGCTGAAACTGTTAGACTCTGTTGTTTTCAGCATTGCAGTAGCCGCGGACGGAGATACCGACTTGCACGAACTGTGTTTTTTAAGTATTTTTGCAAAGTATACCTTTTTAAGTACTGTACTGTGGATTTTTATAGTTTTGGTCTTATTTTAAGTATATACATTATTGGATATTTTTCCAAAACTGGTGTGGTGTCCTCTAGTAGTGTTTTCCCTGTATTCTTGTTGGTTATGTGCAAATGCTTTAAACACTGCCTCTAAGATAAGCCTGACTGCTCGTGCCAAGCTACCAAGGGGGTGAACAGGGGTTACTTTAGGGGTGTAACTCACTTACCCTGACTAGGAAGAAGGGTCCCTACTTGGACAGAGGTGCAAGCCCATTTCTATCATTGGCTGTCAGCGGTGAGGATAGGACTTGTATTTGCACTGGACCATTACGATCCACACACTGGTTTTGGTAGTCTATTTTTGTCTTTCCATCAGTCTTGAACTTGAACTTTCCAGTACAACATGCCTGAATCAATTGCATCATCTGCTGCATCCTTGGAAGTGGCCTTTGAGGAGAAGAGGTTAGAAAACTACAATGTCAAGGAATTGAAGGCAATCTGCAAAAATGCAAAGTCCAAATCAGGGGCCCCACCAGAAAAGAGGAGCTACAAAAGGTGCTGAGGGCCTGGGTAGCAGCCAGATATGCTAGTGAAAATTGTTATGGAGGCAGAGGAGCCAATGCCAAGGATGGTTGTGCTTTTGGGATGGGGGGCACACTCTAAACCAGACAGCAGTGGCTTTCCCCCAAAGGAACTGGAGGACAGTCAAGGAGCAAGGAGAGTTGCTATGGAACTGGAGGAACTGGAGAAACTTAAGTTAGCCATGGAGGAGAAAAGGATGAGATCAGGAAAAAGGAGCTGGATCAGAGAAGTAGACCCAGCTCAGATGGTGGCAGAAATTCTTCAGGGCAGGCAGACAGAATTGTGCAGATCCCCAAGAATGTAGGCAGGGAATTCAAGAAGGGGGGTGACATACAAAGGTGGTTTTAAGGTCATGAGGTGTCTATACACATGAATGGGGTCCGTGGGCTGAATTGGGGGGGCCAGGATTGTGGCCTCTTTTCCCAGAAGAAGTAAGGGATACTCTGATAGCTTTTGGTAAGGGGCAGAACCTCACCTATGTGTCATAGGCCTAGCCACTACTCAAATCACCTCGAGGCAATTCTCCACTCTAAATGATTATGATGTGCTAAGTATACACTGTTAATCAGGTTATTAACGAAAGCAAGACATTGAGAAAGTTAAAAGGATTTGCATGTTACCTTAAAGTGCCTATGATTAAACGGTTGAATGGTAAACAGAATTAGAACAAACTTGTGTAACAAGGAGAAAAAATGTGAGCATTAGGCACGAGTATGTAAATAAAAGAGGCACCGTCGGCAAACATGTGTATGTAAATAAAAGAGTCACCAGCAGTTCTCTTCCACACACACACACGGACGTGTCAACTGTCAAAACATGCTAACGGTGTGGAAGAGCTAGCATGATGCAACGAAGGGTATTTAAACTGCAGCTGCTTATTGAGACTCGCTTAGTCCTATTTGCTTGTGTCACTCACCTGTTTCCAGATCCCTCGTCTGCAGTGTCTTTCCCTCCAGCTCATCATCTTGACTCCGCTTTTCTTGGCCTGACTGCACTTCAGACGGGTCCTCCTTGGGGCTCTTTCCTCCTTCCGGGGTGGGAATTCAAGAATCTGCAATAGAAGCACAAAAGAGTAAAAAAAAAGCAAAACGATTGTGTATCCAAGTAAGATAAAAGGTCGAGCATTTTATTTCAATAAGTTTCCGGTGAGTTTATTTTAAAACTTTATTTCTTCAGAGACTACAAACTGCAGCTTATTTGGATTTGTGAGAACATTGATTCACAAGGAATCTTTTGGACGCTTGGTTATAATAACTTGGCATCTTGCAGGAAGTAATTGTGGTTTGAAAGCACTATATCTAAACAGGACAAATATTGTTTTCAGAGACATTGAATAAAGACCCTTCTGATGGTCTCTTATTTAACTACTTGTATATGTATTGTTCACACGAATATTGTATGTGATTTGAATTGTTTGGAGAATAGTAGTTAAGGGATAAACAAAGGAGAAAGAACACTGTAAGTTGAAACATATTTATTAACAAAGTTGAGTGTGTACAGAAAAAATGACCAAAAGGTTCAATTATTAGTTACCCAAAGATTCTAGGTATGAAAGAAATAAGGGTACAGTGAAGTTGAGAATAATCTATACAAATATTGTAAAAGCTAGTGTTTGTCTTATCATTTGTGTCTAGTGATGACTAGAGGAGTCATGTTTATCAGCACATAACTAGGACAGGGCAAAATCATACAACCTTGCGATTCCTGATAAAATGCACTTCCCGATACCCCAGAGAGAGAACACCCTGTGCAGCAAGACCACTGGTGCCACCTTCTCTTCTTTTTCTCTAATTTCGTCCCCATTCCCTTTCTCCCGTGGCGTCTCCTGGTTTGGCCGGGTGTGCTCACCTACTGCCTTTCCATTTGGCCCCAGAGGATTTAGGGCCTTATCGTCACCAAAGTTGAATGACCTGGAACACAGGTGAGTGTCAGCCATAACACTATGCTGACACGAAGGAGGCCCTTCTCACCAAGTATGGTCTCACTGCTGAAAAGCACAGGCATCAGTTTAGGCACCAAACTAATACCCAGAGTAAAGGTTCTCATCCCCAAGGAGATAATAAAGCAGTGGTCTCTTCAGGAAAACCTGCAGAGACCGGTCCGGAAGTGATTTTCCTGGGAACAAGTGGGTCACTTGAAGGGGTACCCCAAGTGTCCCAAGAGGGCACAGCCACTCACCGTGGACAGACCAAGGTGTTGGCTAGTGTAGCGCTTGGGGAGGAGGGGTGCCGACAGGAGGGCGGAGATCCCAAAGAAATGACCCTTGTCTCACTAGAGGACAGTGAGATGGTCCCATGGACGCAGGTGCCCCTAACACAAAGAAAAACAGCACCTGGGTGACCATCAATGGGAAATGGGTAGAGGCTCTCAGAGATACTGGAGCCAGTGTGACCTCAGTCAGGTGTCACCTGGTCTCTGAGGAGCAAGTAGTCCTGGGGGCATTCAAACAAGTAGTTTCTGTGGACAACTCAGAATGCCAGTGTATGGTGGTGCAGGTTCCCTTTGAATGGGGGGGGGGGTCTCAGGTCCCTAGAGGGTGGATGTGAGCCCTACCATGCCTGTAGATTGTCTGCTAGGTAACGATTTGGAGCAGTCCTTGTGAAAGGATGTTGAGCTCAGGTCTCACTTGGAGATGCTTGGGTTGCCAGAGTGGGCATGCGTGACCACTTGGTCAATGGCGGCCAGCAAGGGTGATCAGAAGGACCTGGAACCTGAAATAGTGGCCAAGATCCCTGCCAAGAGAAAGGGCTGGGGTGTGGGAAACCGCCCCCTGAGGTTCCCACGGTCCGGGAGGAGGCTGACCTTGAGAGGGATGCCCCGGTACCTACAGGGGAACAGGTAGCTGAACTGGGGGACATCTCTGAGCTGACGCATTGGCAGCAAGAAGGTGGTTCCACCAGGGAGGAGTTCTGCAAGAAGCAGAAATAATGCCCTTCTCTAGAGTGTTTGTGGCAATAAGATACAAACAAGGCAGCTGATGATCAGTCTGGGTAACATTAGATCTACTGCGAGAATGTTCTCCTGTACAGCAAGCCTAAGGTCACTGAGCCTGGGTCAGCCTGTGTGCTGGTGGTAGCCCAGCACTTCAGGACCATCCTACTGGGTGTGGTTCATGACATGCCTTTGGCAGGACATTTGGGGTGGGAAAAAAACCTTTGACAGGCTTGTCATCCACATCTTTTGGCCCCAAATGCAAATACAGTCAAATGGACATTGCAGGGCTTGCCAGACTTGCCAGGCAAGTGGTAAGAGTGGGAGGAAGGTTAAAACTCTCCTCCAACCTTTTCCAGTTGTTGTAACCCTTTTTGAAAGGGTCGGTGGACATTGTGGGGCCACAGGATCCCAAGACAGCCGTGGACAACAGGTACATCCTGGTCTTGGTGAACCATGCCACCCGGAGGCAATCCTTCTCAGGACAATGATGGCACCAGTAGTGGGCCGGGCGTGAATGGGGATCTTTTCCCACGTGGGTTTGCCCAGAGAAGTGGTTTTTGACTGTGGACCCAATTTCATATTGAAGTATATGACATCCCTGAGGAAGGAGTGTGGGGTAATCTACAAGTTCACCACTCCTTACCATCCCCAAGGTAACAGTTTGGTGGAGAGATTCAACTAAGCCTTGAACTGCATGATCAAGGGTCTAACAGAACCCATGATGCGTAAGTGGGACGTATTCTTGCCATGCCTTCTCTTTGCATACAGGAAGATGCCTCAGAAGTCTCTTGAGGTCAGTCCCTTAGAGCTCCTGTATGGTCACTCTGTGAGAGGACCTCTGAGTTTGGTGAAGGAAGGCTGGGAGACATCTCACAAGAAAACTCCCCAGGATGTGTTCAGCTACATTCTGGCCTTCAGAAACCAAACTGCCCGCTTCAGGGAACTCGCCCAGGTGAACCTGGAAGCAAGCCAGGAAGAAATAAAAAAGTGATATGGCCAGAATGCCACTCTAGTCGAATTTCAACCAGGACAAAAAGTGTGGGTCATGGCCCCATTGGAACCATGTGCCTTGCAGGTCAAATGGACTGGGCCTTTTGAGGTGAAGCGCAAACGTGAGGTCACCTACCTGGTGAATCTGCAGACTCACAGGAACCCTTTGAGGCTTCCTCCACGAGAACC
This sequence comes from Lissotriton vulgaris, assembly GCF_964263255.1. NCBI lineage: Eukaryota > Metazoa > Chordata > Amphibia > Caudata > Salamandridae > Lissotriton > Lissotriton vulgaris. The sequence continues at coordinate 223,351,652 of NC_141685.1, forward strand.
GCCTCAAACAACACTTCCAGAGGTACAAAATGTGAGCATGCTCTTGGAGACAGATGATGGGGTGGAAGAGGAAAGTGAACCTCTCCCTGACCTCCTGTCCACCAAGGAGCATGATGGGTCAGTGGAAGGTGTTATCTTCTCCCCTACACTGACCCCAGAGCAGCAGGGTGACTGTCACCGGTTGTTGGGACAATTTATCCCACTGCTCTCTCTGACCCCAGGTGTTACTCGCTGGTGTATCTAGTGACAGCCCTTCGTAAAACACAATATTTACAGGTTGACTGACCGGGTCAGGGCCAGCACCAAATAGTAGGTCTAGGGGTGATCGAGCCCTCCAACAGTCCTTGGGCAAGCCCAGTGGTCTTGGTCCCAAAGGCTGCTGCACCCGGTGCCACTCCAGAACTGTGGTTTTGTGAGGACTACCGTGGGCTCCATGCCATCACCAGGATTGACGCAAACCCCATCCCCAGAGCTGATGAGCTCATTGATTGGTTGGTAGATGCCAAGTTCCCCAGCATGTTTGATTTGACATCTGGGTACTGGCAGATTGCCTTAACCCATGGGGCCAAGGAGAGGTCAGCATTCTCAACCCCAGAAAGACATTACCAGTTCTGGGTGATGCCCTTTGGGTTGAAGAATGCCCCTGCCACCTTTTAGAGGTTGGTCAACCAGGTGTTGGCCAGACTGGAGGATGTCAGTGCTGCATACCTGGATGACATTGTAGTGTTTAGTTCCAGCTAGGAAGAACACTTGCAGCACCTCGGGGGAGTGTTGAGGGCTCTGCAGAGGGCAGGCCTCACGATCAAGGCCAGTAAGTACCAGATCAGGCAGGGTTCTATGGTGTACTTGGGACACCAGGTAGGAAGCGGCCTGGTGGCGCCCCAACAGCCCAAGATTGACACCATTCTGGCTTGGGAACCCCCCAAGACCCACACAAAGGTGAGAGCCCTTTCAGGACTCACTGGGTACAACAGGAGATTTGTTAAAAGCTATGGCACCATTGGTGCCCCCTTAACAGAGCTGACTTCCAGAAAGCAGCCCAAGAAGGTGATCTGGACTGAGTCCTGACAGAAAGCTTTGGATGCCCTGAAGGCAGCCATGTGCATGGCACCCGTGCTCAAGGCACCCGACATCTCCAAGGAATTTGTCGCGCAGACCGGCGTTTCAGAGTATGGTGTGGGAGCGGTGCTCTCACAACTGAACGAAGAGGGCCTAGACCAATCTGTAGTCTTCTTTAGCAGGAGACTACTCCCCAGGGAACAGGGTGGAGTGCCATAGAAAGGGAAGCTTTTGCTATGGTCTGGGCACTGAACAAGCTAAGACCCTACCTGTTTGGGACCCACTTCCAAGTTCAGACAGACCACAGGCCCCTCAGATGGCTGATGCAAATGAGGGTTGAGAACACAAAACTGTTGAGGTCGTCTATCTCCCTATAGGGAACTGACTTTATGGTGGAACACCGGCCTGGCACAGAACACTCCAACGCAGATGGTCTGTCCAGGTTCTTCCGCCTTAGTGAAGAGAACTCCCAGAAGAGGCTGGGTAGTTCTCCCTACTTTCAGCTGGAGGGGACATGTGTTAGACTTGGCATCTTTTGGCTTGTTTCCCCTGTCTTTTTGCTTTCTGACCTCCTAGTTTTAAATCTGTTTTTGCTGGTTTAGTGTCACTGCGCACTTTCTCACTGCTGATCAGTGTTAAAGTGCAGGTGCTCCTTTTGTAAATTGTTATTATGGATTGGTGTTTCCATGATTGGCATATTTGATTTACTAGTCAGTCCCTAGTAAAGTGCACTGAGTGTGCCAGGACCTGTAAATCAAATGCTACTAGTGGGCCTGTAGCACTGATTGTGCCACCTACATGAGTAGCCCTGAAAATGTAACTCTGCCCTGCCAGTGCAGAGCCTGTGTGCAGTCTGGTACTGCCATTGCGACTTGGCAAGTGTACCCACGTGCCAGGCCCTAACCTTCCCTTTCCTTATATACCAGTCACCCCTAAGTTACTCCTGTGGGCAGGGTGCAGTGTATGTGAAAGGAAGGACATGCCCTGGTGTGTGTGGCATGTCTTGATAGTGAATTACGTGTTTTTGACTATTGCAAGGCTACCTGTCCCCATAGGACGGAATGGGGAGTTTGTTTATAACATCTTATAAACATAACTACCCCTGGGAACAAGGTAGAAAAATGAAGTTTGGTATGCCTGAACTCAGAATCTAAAGATGCACCTTTTAGTAAAGGTGGTTTCTAAATTCTGTGTTTGAAAATACCACTTTTAGAAAGTAGGTATTTTCATGCCTGGCCATCCTGTAGGTTTCTGCTGGGTTTGTGTATTGACTGTCTGGCTTTAGAGTGACAGGGGCTTGGGAGCAGCAGTGGCTCCAGAGAGTTTAGATGGGCAAGGATGGGCTGAATAGACTTGGGCTGCATTTAGAGTAGGGGGTGGTGATTTCCTTTCACCTGAATGGGCCTGTTCTGCCTCTGACAATGCTGTCTCGATCTCCTGCCAGGAAGCTGCACCAGAGAGGATGGAACTGGTTCTGGCTGGGCACAGATACTCTCTGCCCCCAATGAACACATAATTTTGGGCTATAAAAAGTGGGGCCCAACCCCCTAAACTTTAGAACTCTTTTGGAACAAGAAGACTGCTAAGAAGAAGAGCTGGATGGAGAAGCTGTGAGGAGGAACTCCCACTTTGCTGAGTGCTTTGTTGTGTTGGCCTGCAGTAGCTCCTTCTGTCTTGGGCAGTGAAAGGACTGGACTGAACTTTCTGCAACTTATTTATTGAGTATCTCCAAGGGCCTGAAATAGAGCTTTCCTCCTGTTCTGAAGTTTCAGGGACTGCATAGACTTCACCAATCTCTGGGTACCGCTTCTGGAACTGCTGTTTCAGCTGCTACAGAGAAGGGAAACGCAACCGACTCCATCACCGTCTCTGTCGCTGGCTCTGTGTCCTGACGGCACCGCAGACTGCACCATCCGCCTCTCACACTCAAACCCTGGTCTCACCGACAACAAGACCAACAATGCCGCCATCAAGCCACTGCTTGCAAGTGACCTGTGGGCACCGCACTCCGTACCGCCTTGCTTCACTTTGCCATCCTTATCTCACCAACGCTGTCGCTGCTGCTGACTTCGACACCAGTGACTGCATTTTGGCTGGGGGCATCACTCGTAAGTTTCACAATGCACCGCCTCATCTGACACCGCCGTCTGGGCCGACCGACGCCAGCTCCCGCTAACCGGCTCTGTCGCCTGCACCGCAACCTGCCAGCACCGTATCGAGCACAGTCCATCCCTGCACCGTAAGCCTTGGTCTCACCGAAGCAGTATGAACAATCGTCACCGAGCCATGGCCTGCACCGCATCGAAAGGACACTGCACCCTGCACCGCTACCATTTTGCAATGCAACCGGTTGCTACAACTGGCTTGTACCAACGTGTCAGCCACAACGAGAAAGGAATTGTTACCGAGTCTGGCAGGCTTTTGCTGGCCCGTACCAATGGGGTCGGCTGGAACTGATATAGTCTGTTGTTTTTAGCATCGTGGTAGCCCCGGATGGAGCCAACGACTCGTACGAACTGCGTTTTTTAAGTATTTTTGCAAAGTATACTATTTTAAGTACTGTATTGTGGATTTTTATTGTTTTGGTCTTTGATAGTGTTTTCACTATATTACTGTTGGTTATGTGCAAATGCTTTACACACTGCCTCTAAAATAAACCTGACTGCTCGATCGAAGCTACCAAGGGGGTGAGCAGGAGTTACTTTAGGAGTGTAACTCCCTTACCCTGACTAGGAAGAAGGGTCCCTACTTGGACACAGGTGCATGTCCTTGCCAACTAGAGACCCCCATGTCTAAGATATATGTTTTCATGGAGAGCTGGCAAGGGATCCAGAATGTGCATCCTGTTAAAGGAGGCGTTAGAAGGTGGTCTGGTGGTGGTTTCAGAGTTGGATTGGGTGTTTCTCTTTACTAAATCTAACTTGAAGAAAATAATACAACTTTCCTTTATCACACACTTGGGAGGACACTGGGACGACTATCCTTTCCACCCCATTTGGTTTATATAGATTTACAAGAATGCCCTTTGGTCTAATATCAGCGGCTGCTGTATTTCAAAGGGCAATGGAGGACGTATTGAAAGGCATAGCAAATGTTAAAATATATCAGGATGATTTATTAATTTTTGGATGGGCAAATGAAGAACATGAACAGTGCTTGAGAACATTTTTGGAAAGATTTGGAGAGAGAGGTCTTATTTTAAAGGATGAGAAGGTCAAAATTGGAAGTAAAGAAATAACATACCCGAGACACAAGTTGTCTAGAGGAGTGAAACTGAATGAACATCTGGTAAAGACCATTCAGAATTTGCCAAGTACTGAAAAAAAGAGGAATTAGTTAAATCTTTTAAAATGACAAAATATTATAATAGATGTATTTCTGGATTTGCCAATTGTACAAACAATTTAAGAGGGTTATAAAAAAAAGGCATAATGTATTTGTGAACCACTGCGTGTGATAGTGAACTGGAAGACATAAAAAGTGCATTCTCGGTTGCTCCATCATTACAGAATTTATTTTTTAAAACAAATTTAATTTGTCAAATAACACATATAAAGCAGAGCTCTGTGCCCAGAAACTTCTGCAGTATCAACATACACCATTTTGACTTTGACTATTTTTATGTGTATACAGGAGATAATGAAAAGCAATACAAATGAAATATTAACCAAATAACTATAACCCCTCTAACCCACCCCCCATCGCACTGTCGTCCACTCCAGAGCAACAAAGCAGAGCAATAGCTTTATTTATACAGTTATGAATCTGATGTGTCATCACCCAGGAAGCAACCTTTCTGCCGCTCGCTAGCAAAAGGAGATTAAACCAGGTCAGGGTGCCGGGTCAGCGGAGCAGGGTCTAAAGCCAGGCCACAGTAGTCTGACCAGCGCTTCCAAATTTTAAAGTGCTTTTGTGGGCAGCCCCTGGCAAGGTCTCTTTTAGCTAGGGTAAATCCCTGAAGCATGAAATGGCATTTGTAAATATTGCCCCCAATTCCATCCATAACGTACAGGAGAACCAGCTTTGGTGAACAGGGAAGGTCCCAACCCAATTCTTCAGAGAGGCAGGCCATTACCCCCCTCCAGAATCGCGCCAGTGCGGAGCAGTGCCAGACAGTATGTAGCTGGGTACACTTCTCTTGCTCACATCGAAGACGCACAGGGAAAGCCACCCAACTCGCCCTCCACAGCCTAACCCTGGTATAATATACACAGTGGAGGTACTTGAACTGGATAAGCCATAAGCTCATTGCAATAGCTGCCCCTCGCAGGGAGGCCAGGGCCTCTGTCTAGTCTTCCTCCTCCATCGGGCCCACATCTCCCTCCCAGGTCTCCCTAAGATGCTGCAACAAGGGGGTGCTATGTGTAACCAGGGAGTGGTAGATTTTGGAGATCTTGTGATCCTGGAGATCTCCCATAAACACCTTTGCCTCCACCGTACTGAACTCTGCCAGCGTCTCCAGCCCCTCCAAGCTAGGGAAAATGGCATGCTGGAACTGTAAATATAAAAAAATTGGGTTTTTGGCATATGGAAGTCTTTTTGTATATCTTGAAAGGATATCAAGGCAGGCCCCGACATAACATCACCCAGGGTAGAGATCCTGATATTGTCCCAATTGCGAAATCAATGCAGAGCCGCCAATTGTGGCAGGCGCCCATTGTGCCAAAAGGGGTCTCCCGAGTCAACCTATTCCACCAACCCATCCTCCGTAGCACCTGCCTCCAGATCTGGAACACAATCCTCGTGGCAGACGGCAGGGAGCGTCTCAACTGTGCAGAGTAGAGAAGTGTGTGTAAGGTGTGTTCCCCCATGCACCGCCGTTCATCAGCATAGGCTGGATCAGTCCTATCCATATACCACCATTCGTTAAGGACTAGCAAATGCAAGGCCATGTAGTACGACAAAATATCAGAGGTTGCCAACCCCCCACAGTACATGGACTGAAAGCAGGTCTGGAGGGCCACCCTCGCCACTCCACCATCCCAGAGAAACTGACACAGGGCCGCATTAACCTGACGGAACCACCTGGGAGAAAGTGAATACGGATGATTTTGCAATTGGTACAGCAAGCGCGGGAGCGAAACCAAAGCTGCTCTCTCGACCATTTTTTTGTAAATATTGTTTTATCTTTGCTGAACTTTACACATTACCTATTTCATTTTACTGTGTGTTCAGGGCACTTGCACATGGGAACCAAACTCTCGGTACGAGCTGTGTGCAATGCTCGGCGGGTAGGAAGGTTCCGTACACCAGTTCCGATCTAAAGCACTTCAGGCGCATGAGGCAGCGGTCTTAGTTGCTGCACCCGGCGTCAGAGGAAGTTGCATAAATTCTGCCCATGAGGCAACCCCGCAGCAGACGCAGACAGCGGGCTTGCCGCTGGCGCACCTAAGGTGCACCTAAGGCAAGCCCGCCGAGTCCAGGGGCCAGGACCCCTGCAACTTTTCCTCCAGCACGCCTCAGGTATTCCAGCGCGTAATTGCAGCAGTTAAATAACGTTCCCAAGGCCATCTGCCTCCATCATATGCTTGCAGAAAATTCCACATTAAAGTGTCCTCATTGCCCTTTCACTGTCTCACCCCATATTCGGCCACCTCACCCATCTAGTGTTACTTATAGAATTTTGCTTTTAAACTGTAGATCCCTCCCCAAGCACTCTATGGAAATTTCAATCCTACTTCAAGATTCCGCCCCAGAGGCTCTATTTTTAACTGAAACCTGACTCAACGCTAGCTCTGAGCCTGACATATTACAAAATTCTGCCCCAGGGGTATGTGATTCAGATGGTGGACAGAACCACAGGCAAAGGCGGGGAAATCGCGATCGTCTATAAAGACCACCTCGCATGCCGCCTACTTGGCAGTCCTCTCAGGGATTGCGAGAATGTACGTTTTCTCTTAGAATTCTCTCCTCTCCTCTCGCTCTCAGGAATTCTGATCTACTGCCCCCGGGTGCGGTCGGCTCCTTTTGTAATTCTCTGTTAGAAACAGCCATCGATCTAGCTAGCACATCCGCTAATTTTACGATCCTCAGTGATTTGAATTTACATTTTGATGATCCTGGAGCCACCTCAGCAGTTGAACTAGCAAATGACCTTGCGACACTCCAGCTGGTGAAAAAAAGTTCTTCTCCCCACACATGAGCAGGGACATTGTCTTGACCCTGTGTTCTCTAACTTGGAGAATCTCCAGGGAAAAGACCCTACCCCTATTCCCTGGTCTGACCACCACTTGGTGTCCTTAGCCTGGCATCCTCAAATACCCACACCCCCGACCACCCCGTATGGACCCTTATCCGACCTTGGTCTAAGCTCCCTCAGGAGAAGTGGATTCAAGAATTGGAAACTAACAGACCCCAATCGGTCCCCTGCCCAGTTATAATGTATAATAACTTCTGTAGTTGGATAGAGGACTCATTGGACCAGGTCCACCCTAAAGCTTGGATCAGGGCTCGACAAATCTAAAAAATCTTACTAGACCTGCAGGTCGAGTGAGTAGACTTTTCTACTCGACCTAACAGCAATGCACTCGACCCACAAACTGATCGCATATGAATTTTTTTCAAAACATTTGCAGCGCCAACAACCACCAGCGGGCCAGCTGCAACACTGCCAAGCCAGGCAGGCACGCACATAGCAGTTAAAAAGTCTCCGGTCAGGCACAGTACTGTCACATAATGGAAAATCCTGATTGGTAATAACCAGCATGCAGTAAAAATAAAAGCTTCCAGATCTCTCTGATCTGGACACAACCTTAATCATTCCCAAAACGTACTCCTGGCATTCAGAAATAGGCACTGGCAAAACCAATACTCTTAATGTGACATTCGGGGTCTACCCTGTGGGTTCTAGCAGCACAGCTGAGGCTGTGTTCCCTGCAATTAATTGAGCCATCTTTTTACGGAAACATCTACGATCAGGTCTCTGAAGCTCACTACCCCCTCCCAAAGCCTAACTCTCTGGGCCTAAACTTAATTTTTTAGGGAAAATGTGGGTGTGGTAATTAGCGGTCATACAATCTGCACAATCTGCACCTTATGAGTGACACTTTCTTGCAAGCAAAATCAAGCAATTAAGGTGAGGGAAACATACAAATATTCACAAATTACAGCATAGTACATTCACCGCACAATGTTCCACTACAACTTGCATAAGCAGTATTAAGCTCTGGGAAGACATTTAATTTATTTCCTTTGTACCGTCAGATAACCGATTCTCCTGACAGATTCAAGTGAAAGGGGCTCTATTTAAGGTCCCAGAATTAGCTACGGCCAGTGAGTGGTAATAATTACATTGCTGTCACTTGAAGTTGCCAAAAAGTACGACTCCAGTAATTAGGCCGCTTCAAAAGTGCACGACGGAGGTTATAGGCGCAGAATGAATGTTATTCTGTGTTATGGTGGCACATGAAAGGACACATCACGCTATTGCTGACGGATTTTCAAATGCATTTTTTTGTGAAGTGCTCCAACCTCTTCAGGCAACGTTTGCGCTAAATACATTTACATATTACATAAATACATTTACATAGCAGCTGATTTGTTCTTTCAACTTTATCGCCTCTCTTGAACCACACTTATAAAAATAAAAAAAAACACTCTTGAAAGGCTTGATTCAAATGACTCACTCACTACATCTCAACCAACAACTTGAACAACCCACTTCAGTTTGGTTTCGGCTAACTCACAGTCCCTGACCCTGCATTTACGTTTTCAACACAGAATGCAACCTGGACATCTTAGGACGGTTGAGCCGTGACAAATTTAACATACTGACTGCATGCACTGGTCCAGTATAATAACTCCATACCCATCAATCGACAGTGCTGCCAAAGCCATGATCAGGCAGGGACTCATGGCAAACCTTTTAAAGGTAACTTTATTTGTGAAGGCTTGCACTGACAGAAGTCCGGACGTTTAAAGTGCAAGTATAGAAACCCTACGCTGCAACACAAACAGCCAAATCAAACTATGCTGACGCTTCATCCGGGAAAAGGCAAGCAAACCTTTTTTAAACAGTTTATATGGGCGCAGCACGCACAGTAAACAAATTGCACAGACTAATGCAACAATCCTTATTAAGCATGCCCTGTGAACGATGCAGAAATGATGTGCATCAGAGAAAATACATTTAGTTACCTCAACCAAAACCTCATTTCAGCACAAGATCCCATAGCAAAATATAATCTACCCAGTATTATTGTGGAAATAAAGACAAAATAAAATAAAATGACAGTCGCTCTCCCTCACCCACTCACGTGGCATGCATGACATCCTATTTTGACATCCTATTTTCTGGTGCAATTGGTGCACCCACTTACATGAAAGGTTCGACAATATTTTATGAACAGTAAAGCTGTTTCAGTATCTCTTTATACTCATTCACAAAGCCTTCCTCAAGATGCCGCGCAAAGTATCTAAGAACCAGATATAGACATAATTCGTCTGATACTTGTCATAGAGCGGGTTCAATAAAAACATCAGTGAAGGGGGGGCAAAAGTTGATCACATGCAATGAAATGGAAGAAACGCTTCCACGAGTTTACCTCCAAAGGGATCACTGTGAAAATGGACAAACTATTCTACACTTTGGACAATCACAGGTAATGTAACTCATGTTTTCTAAAATCACAATTGAATCACAACATCTTCAAAATCACAGAAACCAACTTCCTCCAAATGATGTATAGCAACCCCAAGCAATTATAACACTCCGAACAAGTATGTTACTCATTTACCTCCTTTAATCTTAACACAGCTGAACACCAAGCAAGTGCATGATTAACTCGAGAGCACCTGACACTACAAACATCCGCAGTGTTTGTGGTTGTTCCTTTCGACATTTACATCGCCACTTTCTCACAACAATGTGTTTTCATTTGTTTGAATTCTCTTACGTTTCTTTTTTCCTGCATCTCTTTTCATTAATTTCCTCCTCTGCTCAGGTCAGAGGACTCAGTAAGCTGTGTTGTGTGACCCACTTTTTGATATGACTCAACTCCCTCGTATTAAAACTCGAATCTAGCGCAACATAATAAATATTGCAATCCTTAATGTTTCCATGCAGAATGCAAACATTTGGTGAGGGCAGAACGTCAGGCTCCCAACGGTATCTCCTTTTTACTCCTTCTACACCTTGTGCATTAGGCCTAACACGGATGTGTGATTTTAGACTACACCGAGCAGTCATGATTTAAGAAGGCCTACATTAAACCATATATAAAAAAAAAGACTCCCCTCCAAATCGCCCTGTAGTCCGTCCCGACTCCGCCGAAGAGAGCGCGTGGTGGCATGCTGCGTCACTAAGCAGCACAGCGCGCGGGGGCAGGGCAGGGCCATCATTGGTAGAGCTTTCGCACGCTACCAGATTGACGGCCCTGGGACCCACAGAAACAATAGGCAGCGCAGCACACCACACCACCACCACTAAGTTAGGTGGTGCATGCATGCTGCCCCCTAGAGCCTTCACTGCGCACCGCGTGCACTTGATTCTTTAATGCCGTCGTTGCTGCCATTGTAATGCTGCCCCCTAGAGCCTTCGCCTGATACTGCAGTGCCAGATAGCACTCGCCAGGCCGGTCAAGTAGGCCTTGAAACTGACTCGACCTTCAAGAAATTCACTCGCATTTGCGAGCGGGCGAGTACATTTGTCGAGCCCTGCTGGATCATAAAAAAGTACGGCTCACACAGATAGCCCTGGCACTCCGCCGAATTACGCACTCTGAAACAGAGCTGTAAAATATTAGAAAGACGTTGGAGGAAAGACTTTGCTTCCGACAGCAAGATCAGCTACATAAAGGCCATATGCAAATACAGAGCTGAGATGAAGAAAGCTCAGGCATCCTTCTATGAGGAAAAAATCTGGCTAGCCGCCAATTCCTCCAGAGAGACCTTTTACATCATAAAAAGGCTCCTCAACAGCCCAGTCCCTTTAGCTCCCACGGACCCTCATGGTACTCACTGCGAAAGTCAGGCTGAGTTTTTTTACGCTAAAATTCAGAACATCATTAAAAAACACTGCCCCATATCGATCCTGTATGCACAAACTCTCCGTCTGACTCCCCATCCACCATTCATCGCCTGGTGGTTTTTACTCTGATTCCCCTGAAAACGCTCCTGACCCTAATGTCCACAGTAAAAAGCGGATCACCCAGAAACCCTGCTCCTATGAACATCCTGTGAAAGGCAGGACCTACTATTGGCCCCACGATCACCCATGCTATCAACACCTCACTTAGCACAGGAACAGTCCCTCCCCTCTGGAAAGTAGCAATGGTCAAAACCCTTCTTAAGAAGCCTCAACTGGATCCCGCAGACGTGGGCAACTATCGCCCTATTTCTCTTCTGCCTGGGATCGCAAAAATCACTGAAAAATATGTTAATCATATTCTTACAAATTTCCTTGAAACCTTTAGTCTGCTACATCCGTCCCAAACAGGCTTCCGCCCTCGGCAGAGCACAGAAACTGCCCAGCTAGCGGTGGTGGAGGAAAGCAGGAAAATCTTAGATGCTCGAGGCTCTGCGGCCATCATACTTTTGGACCTGAGCGTGACAAACGACACGGTGAACCGCCAAGTCCTGATTCATCGTCTCATCAACTTGGGAGTAGCCTGAACTGCTCTGAGTTGGCTGCGCTCCTTCCTAAAAAGACGTTCATTTCAGGTTTTTGGAGAAGACTTGTGTTCCAAACCTCGGCCTCTCCTGTGTGGTGTACCGCAGGGTTCATCTTTGAGCCCTATGCTCTTCAATGCGTATATGGCTCCTCTGGCCTTGATCCTGACTCCTTTTGGGATCCAAATGGTCACTTACGCCGACGACACCCAACTGGTCGTAGCGTTAAATCAACCCACACATTACTCCACGACCCTGAAATCATGCCTCACAGAAGTTGTAAAATGGATGGGGTCATCCCATTTTAAACATAATGGAGAAAAGACCGAGATTATGACTCTGGGCAACTTTGACAATATGACACTTAGAACCATCTGGCCAGCATGCATGCGCCTGGTACCTACACCCAAGCCAGAAATAAAGAATATGGGCATCTGGTTAGACCATAATTTGACTTTCAAAACACAAGCTAGACAGACAGTCGCAACCTGTTTCGGCCTGATCAGGTTGGACTATGGCAATGGGCTTTATCTGGGAGCCCCTACCTCTGTGAGCAACAAACTTCAGATTGCCCAGAATTCTGCGGCCAGACTATTGCCGGGAACAGCCAAATTCCAGACCGGTCACTTGAGCGTCGATCCGTACCCAGGCAGCAAGGGGCTCCATCGATAACGCAAACAAATAGGGGGACAGCGGACACCCCTGTCTGGTGCCCCGTCCAATGGAAAATGTGGAAGAGACAGAGCCCGCCACGCGCGCAGAAGCAGTTAGATCTGAATGTAGTAGGGTTAGATATGACAGGAAACGAAACCCTATGTTCAACCTGCGCAGAAGTGCGAATAGGTACACCCAGCTTAGAGAATCAAATGCCCTGTCGCCACCAAGAGCGATGCCCGCTCACCCAACCACTGGACGGTCGCTACGGCAACATGCGCCCGGTGCATATTGTGACAGGTCGCCCATTGGGGCATAAACCAGGCCTGATCGGGATGGACTAAGGAGGTAATATGCGGTTGGAGACGGTTGGCAACGCCTTGGCCAAAATCTTGGCCTCAATGTTTGGGAGGGAGATAGGGCGGTACGACACATGTTGATCGGGAAGTCTACCTGGCTTGTGGAACACCACCACTTCCGCATGTCCCCAGTAACTAGGCAGGCAACCCCATTCCCTGGCCTCTTCCACCACCTTGCGGTAATGAGGACCCAGCTGCAGGAAATACTGTTTAAAAAATGTGTTTGGAAAACAGTTCGGTCCCGGGGCCTTTCCAGGGTGCAGATCCCCTAAGGCGGCTCCCAATTTGTCCTCCGTGATTGGTCGATCTAACTCCACACTCACTTCGTCTGAAAGGACCTTAGGCGGAAAATCATCTAAGAAGCGGCATATCACCTCTGCCGATAAGCATTCCTTGGGGGCATAGAGATCTGCGTAATACGAAGCAAAGCTCTCGGCAGTAGCTGAGGATTCTGAAATGCGTGTCCAGTCTATTCTCACAATACCAGGGAGAGCCTGGGGGCGGAGTGACCCCTGACACAGTCGAGGCAGCAGCTTGCTAGATTTATCTCCCCATTGGTAGATCCTGCTACGGGTCGTCAACCATGCCTGGCGAGCCTCATCTAGTAGGAGATGCTTATAGCCCTGCTAGCAGCAGTTGGCGGCGAGCCTGTCGCCCCCCCATCCTATCTACTGCGCGCCTCCAGCCCAAGAATTTCAGCTTCCGCTCATGTAAGGGAATCCCTTCGCGTTTTACGGCGCCACCGCACAGAAGGAAATGTCTACCCCACGAATTGTGGGCTTCATTGCCTCCCAAAGAGGTTCAGCCTACTTCACCGAGCCGACATTAAATGCCAAATATTGATCGATAGCAGGGTGGGACGACTGCGCACCCCAAGCCAATCGCACTGCCACATTATTTGAAAATTATTCCTTTGTTTTGACTTATTTTTAACCATATATTTATTTCTTCTGACTTCACTTTCATGACTTTCATCAAATATAAACGCTCCACACGTTGGATAATTCGCAATTTCTCAAGCTCCTCATGCTCAAGTTGTGCCTCTCCATACCTCCTTCAAGAATGTGACAAATGCGAGAGGTTCGTCGAAGCAGTGTTTATTAAAAGACCCAATTCATTTCAGGCTTTAAAAAGCCCTTCGTCAGGGGTGACTGTAAACAACAATAAATTACAATAAGACTGTGAACATTTCATAATCTCCATGTTTAAACATATTGCTTAATCTTAAATCACTATATCTTGACAAATGAACTCCATATTGTACAAATTCGCTCATGTTATCACTTTATGAGAACCTTTACGGGTTATTCAAATCCTTAACCCCTTCACTTATAACTAACCATTCCCACTATTTCGACAAATATCTTCTCTTGCCAATAAAATATACTTTCACTGTCTGTCAAACACCTGGTTCCTCATACTTATGGCCAAACCATTACCACTATTTAAACAAACCCTCTTTTGTCCGGTCTCTCCTTCACTCCGTGCTGACCCACTAGTCTCCCTATCAATGAAAATTCATCACCATCTCACCCCTCATTTAATTCACACTCTCTAAACACCATTCACCTTCCCCGCACTCTCTCGCATTCACTGCATTTCACAATTCCGCCTCCCCAAAATCATTTAAATTACGCTCTCTGAACACCATTCACCTTCCCTGCACTCTCCCGCGTTCACCCACAATTCACAATTCCGCCTCCCCTAGATCATGTGACTTTCCTCATCCATATATCATCCACCCACACTCACATACACACATGCAGTGGTCCTCTCCCCCACTGCATTACTACAACCTTCCATTCACAAACAATTAGCCACACTGCATTTCTCGTACCTGCACGACTTTTCAAAACTGGTCCATTCCCATCTCCTTTCCAAACATCATAACTCGCTGTTTCCTCCCTATCTAATATACCTAAACAAACCACTTAGACCCCTACCTAATTGGGTACACATGATGATTCCTCCAACTGAGATTTTTCGCGCCATCATGTCACTTTTATTCAAAACAGCTTCATTTCCCACAATGCACTATGTTCAAGTTCCAAAGAAACGGCATCAGAGTAATTTCAACAGTCACTTTCCATGATATACTCCTACCTCAAAATGACCACAATGATTAGGAAATATGATTTTATTGTTAAATGTCACTGTCTTAAGATTCAAGTTTATACCAACTAAATACCAGCTGCGTTTTGCATGGACCCGCTTTGCTCAGTAGGGAGGAGGCCCTAGTAATAGCAAGTAAGGAGGAATGCCGGCCTTGGTGGGGGGCCCTGGCTGCGACGGTCGCCACACCCAGGGCTGTGGCGGAGTTACAGGGCGATCCAGAGGCGGAAAGGTACTCAGGGGTACCCTCTTCAGGAGCACAGAGGATGCTGAGGCCTAATATCCCCAGGAAGTTAGTGCGGTGGACCCTGGGGTGAGACGGCGGCCCGTTATCCTACGGGCTGTTGGAAACCTGTACAACCGGGGGTCGCTTGAACGCTCCGCCCCTCGTAGGGGGGGGCGTGAGCAAGAGGGTGGACCGATGGTTCACCGGAAGTGGGAGTGGCTACCCCCTCACCACAACCGCTAAGCACCGATTGGCTAAGGCCACGATGCAAGTTTGGCCCATCAGGTGGTAGGCCGCGAGGGGCGGCTTGCCTTTGGATCGTCTGTAAAATAACCCACCTTGTTGGCATATTGTTATGCTAATAAACCTGCAGCGAATTTTTCCCAACACTAAAGTTGTCCCGACATTTTTCCCAACACTAAAGTTGTTCCGACATCGCCATCGCCATCCCGGACGGCTACAAGATCATCCGGAGGGACCGCGTCAATCTGACAGGAGGAGGCATCGCCATCATTCACAGGAACACCATCCGCATCACGACCAACACCGACGACACCCTAGCACCCGCCAAACACCTGCACTTCCAGATCCACATCAACCCCAAGACCACCCTCAGAGACACCCTCATCTACAGACCCCTGGGACCACGCACACAATTCAGCGAAGACATCGCCGACTTCATCAGCCTGCACGGCCTCCTCTCCGCTGACTACATCCTCCTCGGGGACCTCAACTTCCACCTGGAGAACAACAACGACCACAACACCACGACCCTGCTGGACAACCTCGCCAACCTCGGTCTCAAGCAGCTGGTGACCACCCCCACCCACTATGCCGGACACACACTCGACCCCGTGTTCTCATCCAGCAAGGACATCACCTTCAGCCACGCCACCGGACTCCAATGGACGGACCACAGCTGCGTCCACGTCAGCTTCAGAAGAACCACGATCCACCACCACCAGCAACAGGTTGCACGCAGAAGCTGGAACAAGATCACAGCCGACCAGCTCGCGACTTCCCTGAGCATGAACCCTCCCACCAGCGCAACGAACCCAAGTCAGGCCGCCACCAACCTCGTGAAGTGGATCAGCAACTGCGCAAATGACCTCGCCCCTCTGAAGACCCCGCCTAGCAGACCCGGAAGCAAGAAAGCCCCATAGTTCACCGACGAACTCAAGAGCTCCAAGAAGAAGTGCCGAGCACTCGAGAAAGCCTGGCGCAGAGACCCAACACCGAACAACATGACTGCCCTCAAGCTCGCCACCCGAAAACACCACCAACTGATCCACGCCACCAAGAAAACTGCATTCAAGGAACGACTGGACAGCAAGGCACACAACAGCAAGGAACTCTTCAACATCGTTAAAGAGCTCTCCAACCCCAACGCCGGAAAGAACGACATCACCCCTTCGCAAGACCTCTGCAACTCCCTCGCCTCCTACTTTTACAACAAGATCGCGGACATACACAACAGCTTCAGCACTCAATCGACGCACGCCACGACTGAACCACCGCCCCCCACCACCACCCTCCGTGCCTGGACCCCGATCAGCACCGAAGACACCATTCGCACGATGAACTCCATCCACTCCGGATCTCCGACCGACCCCTGCCCTCACCACGTCTTCAACAAGGCCGACGCTGTCATCGCACCCCACCTGAGGGACATCATCAACACCTCCTTCGACAGAGAGCTGGAAGCACGCCGAACTCAGCGCTCTACTAAAGAAGCCTTCAGCCAACCCCACCGACCTCAAGAACTACCGCCCCATCTCGCTGCTCCCGTTTCCTGCAAAAGTCATCAAGAAGACCGTCAACAAGCAGCTGGCTGCCTTCCTCGAGACGAACGGATCCCTCGACCTCTCGCAGTCTGGCTTCCGGGCCAACCACAGCACCGAGACCGCCCTGATCGCAGCCACCGATGACATCCGAGCCCTGCTCGACAACGGAGAAACAGCGGCCCTCATCCTCTTATACCTCTCCGCGGCCTTCGACACTGTCTGCCACTGTACCCTAGTGCAGCGCCTCAGCAACGTTGGACTCCAGGAGAAGGCACTGGAATGGATCACCTTGTTCCTCGCCGGAAGGACACAGAGAGTCCGCCTCCCCCCGTTCAAGTCAGAAGCCACCGAAGTCATCTGCGGCGTTCCTCAAGGCTCCTCGCTCAGCCCAACCCTCTTCAACGTCTACATGAGCCCCCTCGCAGCCATCGCACGCCAACACAACCTCAACATCATCTCCTACGCCGACGACACCCAGCTGATCCTCTCCCTCACCAACGACCCCGCCACCGCCAGAGCCAACCTACACGAAGGGATGACAGACGTAGCCAAGTGGATGATGAACAGCCGCCTGAAACTGAACTCGGACAAGACGGACGTCCTCATCCTGGGATCTTCACCCTCCGCCTGGGACGACTCCTGGTGGCCCCCCGCCCTGGGCAGCGCACCCAAACCAACAGATCACGCACGCAACCTGGGCTTCATCCTGGACTCCTCCCTCTCCATGACCAGACAAGTCAACGCCGTCTCCTCGTCGTGCTTCAACATCCTGCGCATGCTACGTAAGATCTTCCGGTGGATCCCCACCGAGACCAGGAAGACGGTCACCCAGGCCCTCGTCACCAGCCGTCTGGACTACGGCAACTCCCTCTACGCCGGAACCACCGCCAAACTCCAGAAGAGACTCCAGCGGATTCAGAACGCCTCAGCACGACTCATCCTGGACATCCCCCGTCGCAGCCACATCTCCGGACACCTGAGAGATCTGCACTGGCTCCCGGTCAACAAGAGAATCACCTTCCGTCTCCTCACCCGCGCACACAAAGCCCTACACAACCAAGGCCCAGGATACCTCAACAGCCGCCTCAACTTCTACGCTTCCACTCGCCAGCTTTGATTGACCGGCCACGCCCTCGCCGCCGTCCCCCGCATCCGAAGAGCCACCACAGGAGGAAGGTCCTTCTCCTACCTGGCCGCCAAGACATGGAACTCCCTCCCGACCTACCTCCGCCTGACCCAGGACCACCTTGCCTTCAGGAAGCAGCTCAAGACCTGGCTGTTCGAGCAGTAGCGGACCCCCCCTCCCCTAGCACCTTGAGACCCTCCGGGTGAGTAGTGCGCTATATAAATGCTTTGATTGATTGATTGATTGATTGCTGCTAGAGGGTTGGTCAGTGGGCCGATATTGGCACTATATTAATCTCTTTACTCTTCATTTCGTTCCTGGGTGCAATCCCAAAATGGGGCATCATTTTTAGACAGACAAAAGATGTGTTGGGATGCACACCATTCTTCCATCATAATCCATGTTACTCCTCATTTTTTTCGTCAACATGTGCGTGCTCGGGGCTTCGGCAAAAAGACGGAGGAACGTGGCGGCCGCTAACTAACGGCCTCGGTCACGCACCCTCGGGTTTCCACATAGGTGACCGATGCTGAAGCCCTGACAAGCTAAATAGTTTGTTGTTTCTCCCCTTGTTTTTGCTAGCTTGACATGCGGGGGAGGGGGAGGGGGAGGGGGACTCCAGTGAGTGGCTCCTTCTGAAAAGGCCAAGGACTCCAGTTTTGGCTTAATTTACCTACCAGACAGTAAGTTAGTATTAGAAGCCTTGACTGGGGGAGAGAGCCTTAGCAGAGTAATTCTTCGGCGCCTTGCCAAGTGGGTGTACCTTTGACCCATGAGGGGAAGACTCTTCCGTGCAGTATGGAGAAAAGTAATGGGATTAAAGAGGGTATCTCCCCCCTGAAATAAGCAGGTACACCCTGCGAGCCAAAGCAGCTCACTTCTCATCAAATAGTTATTACCCAGTCAACCCCACCTCCTCGGGTCTCACCCCATTTCCGAAGTTAGAGCATTAATTAAACAACACAAGCAGGGTGGAAATATTACTGACAGCAGAACTCCAGCAAAAGTGAGAGTAACTAAGGGCAAGGGAAAAAGCTGGGACAAGAAAACACCTATTTTAAAATCAAAAATCACCCCATCTTTAAAAACATTTTATCAAGTTATGTCTCTATCCACGAATACACCCATGTCCATGTCCACGTCCACCTCCACACTCATGGACCCAGTGTGTCCAATTAGGAAGCCATTATTGTTAAATGGTAGTGAGCCTACAAGCAATACCTCACAGCCTAGCCTTGCGGGAAGTGAATCCCAGGCTCCTTGTATTGTCAACACAGTGCTTGAAACTGAAATGGAGTCAGTGGTCCACCCGATGGAGAATCTCACTAATAGATACTCAGTATTGGGATTACAAGATGAACCGGAGCAGGAGCAGGAGCAAGTACAGGAACAGGGGGTGGAAGAAGTTCACCAATGTAGCAGCAAAAGTTGAAATACTCCTGCCCTCAAGGACCACACGGTCCCAGCTTCGAGCACACATTCATTAGCTAATTTACTTCGGCCATGAAAGAAGAGATGACCCGTAGGTTTATTGTTTTGGAGATGAATCAAGCAGAGTTAGCTAGTAGGTTCTCTGTATCAGAAGCGAACCAGGCTGCAATTCGTTCATCGTGTGAGGTATTGGCTCAGAAGTTAGTGGAAGTCACCCTGAGGACTGATGCAATTGAGGCTGAGATCCCCAAACTTAAAGAAACGATCAAAACGACCGCTGTCGACCTGGCATCACAAAATAAGGAACTGAAGGACAACCTTGAGCGACTGGAAAACCACTCTAGGAAAACAATTTGAAGTTTTTAAATATCCCGGAAGCTCTTAAGGGGGAAGACATTAAGGGGTTTGTGATCTCCATATTAAAAGGCTCTGTTTTGAGAAACTTTCCAAACATCGATCTTGCATAGGAAATTCAAAGAGCCCATCGGGGTCCCTTTCAGAGAAACCCAGGGAGACCGAAACCCTGGAAAATTCTAGTGAACTTTTTGTCTTATTCAGTTAAGGAGATGATTCTGACTGCCGCACTCAAGGAAGGGGTTATATCATCTCCACTTTCGGACATGCCCTCCTTCTCCTTCTCCATCAGATCCGACATTTCACACATAACAACTACAAGACAGTGGGAGTTGGGGAAGAGGTTAGCAGAGCTAAACAATCTGAGGGCAAAGGCTCAATTGAGGTTCCCTGCCACACTACGTGTGATGTGGAATAATCACATGCGTATAATTCGCACAACTGAAGAGGTGGATGCCCTTATTGCTAAGATTCAACATGAAAAGGAGGGAGGGAAATAAAGGAAGGATTGCAGGTCTAGGAGGGCCGGGGGCATATTATCAACAAATAGCGATATTTATCGCTAAGTAGGCTTAGCGGCAATTTTTTTATCGCCGCGCATCACCGGATTTTATCGCTGAGATAACGTGCTATTAGCAACGTTTATCTCAAAAGCTATAAAATTCCCGGCAATAGCGGCAAAATCCTTGAATATCACTGAGAATACAGCGATATTCACTCGTTATCGCTAACAGGGTCTTAGCCATTATATCCACCTCCCATTGGATATAATGGCTAGGAACTGGTCTGAGCAGGCGTTAGTTTTTGGAGATATTCGTGCTTGGCGCAAATATTTCCATCGCTAGGCCTGTGTTGGTAATGGGCGATAGCGATGTTAATGACTGCTTTCAGTCGCTAACAGGTTGGAGACGCCCACTTTGCATGTCATTAGCGATAAATATCGCTGACATGCAAAGCGGGCACAAACCGCTCGCTATCACCTACAAGCTGTCGCTAACTGCTGTTAGCGACAGCTTGCTAATAGGGCGATAGAATTATCACCGCTTAGAGGCCGAAAACGGCCGCTAAAGCAGCGTTAATTTCCTATCGCCCCCTTGATAATATGCCCCTTGGTTTCTAGGTCACAAGTCCCTAGAGATAATTATCAGTAATTATATTACCCAAGGGATGGAGACCGAATAGGGTTAGCCTATTGGAAGGGAGGGTTCCTCATGGTGTAGAGGGTCACAGGGGGAAGAGGGGAGGCTGGGGGGGTTACTGGGTGGGGAGCAGAGGGGGAAAAACAAATAAATATTTCTCATCTCATCTGTATTTTAAGAAATGCTGTATAATTCCTGGAATGGGTGCATTAGTTGATGGAAGGTAATACTAAAAGGGACAGTAAAATCGGTTTTATTTCCTGGAATGTGAATGGTTTAAGATGCCCAGGTATGCAAAGGTTGATATTCAAGTACCTAGATCTCTCCCCTGCCCAGGTCTGTCTCTTACAAGAGACACATTTGACTGCTATTAAATCACATTCAATATTTTCAAAAATCTCTTGGATAAACTGTTTTTGCTATTCGCAGCAATCAATTAACAGCAGAGGTGACGCAATCTTGGTGAAGAAAGGTACCCCCTGTGTAGTTAAATCTGTACTGACAGACCACACAGGGAGATGGATTGTGGCTCAGATGGACTTTGGGGGATTAGAATTGGCTTGTTATTCCTATTATGGTCCCAATATTGATGAATCTTCATATTTAAGTAAATTACAAGATAAATTGATGATGGTGACTCCTCCCTTAATAATAGGATGGGGATTCTAATGTCCGCCTAGACCCATCCAAAGATAGATCTAATTTGAGAAATGTAGCAAGGACCCCATGTTCTTGCCGGGCCATGAAAAATCTGTTACTTGATATGAATTTGGTAGACCTTTGGAGGGCCAAGAAGTGAGATCTCAAGGGGTTCATTTTTTATAGTAAAAATATCATCATTCAACCAGAGTAGATTACATCTTAGTTAATAGGGAAGTGTTAGAAAATCTATGTGCGGTATCTGTCTTACCTAGCCATCTCTCTGATCACACTGCTGTTTAGTTTTCGTATTCCAAGGAAGGTAACATCCAACAAATTAGATGGACATTAAACAGATTAATGCTGTCAGATTCTGGAATTGTTCAGTCCATCAGAACTTCCTTTTTAGATTATTTTTCATTTAACCTGTGATCCACGTCTTTAGAGTATGTATGGGATGCTTATAAAGCCAGTCTGAGAGGCACGTTCCATGGTCTAATTAGTTCCAGAAATCGAGCTAAGGCTTTGGAACTGTATTCTATTGAGAATAGGATAATCAAATTCAGAGAGGAACAGGAGAGCCGAGAAAGACTGACACAAGTCCAGATAGAACTGGAGTAAGCTAGGCAGAAGTTTAGGAGCTTGTTGGACCAGAAATGCAGGGCACAATGGTTAGTGAAAAATATGGAAAATTTTGAATATGGGGAAAAAGCAGGCGTTTTATTAGCCTGGAAGGCCAGGACTGATCGTTCAAAAAATAACATCAATGAATTAATAATCAATAGTAATGGAAATATATTCAGCAAGGCTGAAGACATACAAAAGTGTCTTCTTTCTCTCTTTTTGGATCTGTATAAAGAAAATATGGTTCCCCCTCAGGATAAAATATTTTCCTGGATAAGGGGCAAATCTCTGCCTACCTTAACTGAAGTTAGTCGGGTATTTCTTGATGGCCCTATAACCAAAGAATAGATTAGGGATCAAATAAAGAAGTCCAAAAACAATAAAACCTCTGTTTTGGATGCTCTTCCGAATGAAGTTTACAAACTTCTATCGGACGAATTGGTCCCGGTACTTCATACTTTATTTAATTCAGTTTATAGCCTAACAGGTGTAGTCCCCAGATCCTGGAAGGAAGCCACTGTCGTGCTGATACTGAAGCCAGGGAAAGACCCACTAAAGGCTGATTTCCTACCTCCCGATCTCCCTGCTGAATGCCGATTATAAGATTTTTATGGGCATTCTGTCCGGTAGAATGGCAAAACTGGTCCTGAGTCTGCTTAACATCGACAACAAGGGGTTTATGGTAGGGAGATACATCCAGGAACAGACTCAACTATTGATTGGGAATATTGATTTGGCTGTGTTTAGAAGAGATCCCTTAGCAGTGGGGGCCTTGAACGTAGCTAAGGCCTTCGACCGGGTCTGCTGGAGGTATATCTGGGGGCTCTTGAGAGACTGGGCATGGGCCCTCTCTTTGTCCAGACCTTAAGGAATTGTTACCAGGGAGCGTCCGCAAAGATCCTGCTGAATGGCACGTTGACTACCAGCTTCGACATCCAGAGAAGGACCAGGCAGGGATGCCCCTTATCCCCCCTTTTTTTCAACATTTACATTGAGCCCTTGGCGCAAGCTATTAGGTTAGATGACTTAATCTGTCCTTTTAAATCACAAAATTATCATTGTAAAATAGCACTATATGCTGATGACATTATTGTTTGCAACTATTCCACAGCTCGAAAATCTCTTGGAGGAATTTGGCCCAATATCTGGTTATTTAGTCAATGCCTCTAAAACTGAAGTGATGTGCTGGAACATCGACTACAGGGGAGGCCACATCAGTAATGAATTTAAGTATCTAGGTATAAAAATTGTTAAAGACCTGAATAAAATCCCCCTGATTAACCTGGAGAAAACCCTAAAGGAAATTGACCACCTCTTCGCCAGATGGAGGAATCTTCCCTTGACGATATATGGGAGGGCAATCTGGTGAAGATGAGTACTATCCCTAAGCTGACCTATCTGTTCAAACAGTGCCCTTAGTCTTCCCCAGTAAGAGCATTAGTAAGATCCAGGGGAAAATCGGGAGCTTTATCTGAGGGCATTACGCTTTGCTAGGATGTCCTGAAAAAAACTGAGGAGGAAGCTCTCGAAAGGTGGGTTGGCCCTTCCTGACATCAGTTGGTATTTAATGGCCTTTCAATTTAAGGGTATTAGGATGCTGCTTACTATCCCAGATTATACAACATGGGATAGGCTCCTGGGTGAGATGGCTATGGTCGAGGGGTGAAGCGGACGGGAAGGGTTTCTGTATAAGTTTGGGGCCCCAAGATACTTTAAACGTGTACGTCCCAAGGTCCTTAAGGCCGCCTTGGAGACATGGTATAAAGTGAGACACAGAGGGACATGGTATAAAGTGAGACATGGTATAAAGTGAGACACAGATATTTCTCTGATTTTGCTCCCATATGGGATTCCTTAGAGATAGTTTGACGATTCCAATTAAAACAGCAGGTTTGGCTAAATGGTCTGATTTGTTAGACGTAGGTGGGATTCTTCCATGGAAGGTCTTAAGAGCCAAGATAGGCCCTACACTCTCTAAGTTCAAGTATTTTCAACTCAAATCATGATATGAGGCAGAAGTGGGGGAAATATGTGGGAATTGGGAGCTAGAGCAGCTACTACAAAGTGTTAAGCCAAAAAAGAAAGAGATATCCATGTGGTATACAAGGCTTCTAGAAGCAGACGATATAGATACTCCACCTCAATCATCGGTCTGGAACCAATCACCCCTCGGCCTCAATATTGAAGACTTTTTTAGCCATCCTTTAAACTACTTTATAAACACATCAAACCAGCCAGTTTCAAAAAGAATTATATTTTTGTCCTTAACAGAGTCTACTACACTTCGGCCAAGATAGCTAAGTTTGCTACGCTCCCTCCCCCCCAGCCCCCCAAATTATCCTAGATGTAAAGCACCGAATGCGGACGACATCCACATCTTCTTTGAATGTTCGGAATGAGGATCTTACTGGAAAGATGTGGGGGACTCCTTATCAGACATTTTCGAAATTAACATTGAGATTAATCTCCAGCTGGTGTTTTTTGGGAGCGATGGCTCTACGAATTGGGTGTTATCACAAATCCATAGAGTACTGTTGTTATATCTTATATTGCTCACTCGGAGGGAGATTTGTATAAAGTGGAAAGACTCTATCCCCCCGAACAGAGAAGGTTGGCTTAACGCCTCGTTTAGTATGGCGCGTTTAGAGCAAGAAGGGAGCAAGTAAACATTGCTTAACATTTGGCATCCTCTATTAAGTTGGGGCCGGGATTTGCGATTGGTTATTTCTTAAGAGTGCTGGTCTTCCCCTGGGTCCTATGATTACACCAAGCCGCTACTGCCAGGGGCAGGTCGGGCCGACCTAGGCAAATGCAGTTAGCCGTGAGGCGCCCAGTTGTAAAATAAGACGGCTTGTTAAATCTGCAGATGTCTTTTGGTGAGATGAGGAAAAAAAAAAAAAACATGTACGTGCTCATTGGCTCGATGACATGCCCACAAGTCACCAATATAACTGTAGCAGGGTGGGGCGACTGCGCTCCCCAAGCCAATCGCACTGCTAGGGCAACTTTGCCACATTATTTGAAAATGAGTCCTTTGCTTTGGCTTGTTTTTAACCATATATTAATTTCTTCTGACTTCACTTTCATGACTTTCATCAAATATAAACGCTCCACACGTTGGATAATTCGCAATTTCTCAAGCTCCTCATGCTCAAGTTGTGCCTCTCCATACCTCCTTCAAGAATGTGACAAATGCGAGAGGTTCGTCGAAGCAGTGTTTATTAAAAGACCCAATGCATTTCAGGCTTAAAAAGCCCTTTGTCAGGGGTAACTGTAAACAACAATAAATTACAATAAGACTGTGAACATTTACATAATCTCCATGTTTAAACATATTGCTTAATCTTAGATTGCTATATCATGTCAAATAAACTCCATATTATACAAATTCACTCATGTTATCACTTTATGAGAACCTTCAAAGGTTATTCAAATCTTTAACCCCTTCACTTATAACTAACCATTCCCACTATTTCGAAAAATATCTTCTCTTGCCAATAAAGGTACTTTCCTTGTCTGTCAAACACCTGGTTCCCCATACTTATGGCCAAACCATTACCACTTTTTAAACAAACCCTCTTTTGTCCGGTCTCTCCTGCACTCCGTGCTGTCCCACGAGTCTCTCCCTATCAATGAAAATTCATCACCATCTCGCCCCTCATTTAATTCACACTCTCTAAACACCATACACCTTCCCTGCACTCTCTCGCATTCACCTGCAATTCACAATTCCGCCTCCCCGAAATCATTTAATTCACACTCTCTGACAACCATGCACCTTCCCTGCCCTCTCCTGCGTTCACCCACAATTCAAAATTTCACCTCCCCCAGATCCTGTGACTTTCCTCATCCATACATCATCCATCCACACTCACATAAACACAAGCATTTGTTCGTCTCCCCCACTCATTCCCTATTGCATTACTACAACCTTCCATTCACAAACAATTAGCCACACTGCATTTCTCGTACCTGCACGATTTTTCAAAACCTGTCAAAATTGATCAATGGCATCTTCCATATGTTCCCTGTAGTCCTCCTTCTGGAGGTTACAGGCTGAAAGGCGCCACCTAAAAGGCTCACGTGCCGTCCCCGCCCATATAGTGATTGCCACCGGTAAATGGTCGAATGTCCCTGAGGAAGGATATCGGCCACAGCACCCTGCTGTCAACCGCCTGGGGAACAAATAAGTAGTTGAGTCAGGAATATAATTTGTGTACTGCCGAAAGATAGCTGTATCCCTCTGTTGTGCCATGTAGCCTACGCTACGGGTCCACCCAGTCAAGGTCCATCACAAGGGAGTATAGTTTGATAGGGTGTTGGGCCTCCAGTAAACCCCCGGGCTTCCACCGATCTCTGGCTGCATCCATCACATCATTCCAGTCCCCACCCACAACTGCCAGGTCATCTGGTAGATCCACCCACAGGGTCATATGTCTCTCCACCAACCCCCAGGACATGGGCGAGGGGGCGTATACACTCCCCAGTACCATAGTTTCTTCACCCACTGTGCCCTGCACGAACAGGTATCTGCCCATGTCTTAACATGCATGTATGAAACTCAGCGATGGATCAGGACTGCGATTCCCCAAGACCCCTCACAAACCCTGAATGGAAGACATGTACATAGCCAAAACGTTGAGCGCACAGTGCCTTCGTCCCCAAGAGATCCATCTCCTGCAGAATTAGAATGTCTGCGTGGGTGCTCATTGACTGTTTAAGGATAGCCCCACGTGTAATCTTGTCAAGCGCCCCTCTGACGTTCCAGCTAAGAATCCGAAGGGACCTAGGGAGATCTTGTGGACTACCCAACATCGTCGCCATTGGAGAGCTCAATACAGGCCAACGACTCAAATGACATCATACAATAAGAACAAGATGACTCTGAAATAATGTAAGACAGTGAAATCAAAGAACAAAACCCCCAACACAGCCCAACAATTCCCCCCTCCACTCTATACCTCAATAACAGTGAAGTACCTGTCGCAGCAGGCAGAGCAAGCTGACCCCAACGGGAGGTCCCACCCCTCACCGCCAATGGATCCCCAACTTACAGCCCTTTGTCTGCTGGCCCTCTCTCTGTTCGTTAAGGTCCCACAGAGATACCGGCCTTCTTCTGTTCTTTTTCAGTCGAAGCTGCATAATAGAGACCCTGAGACCATAGTCCCATCCAGTGGCTAGTCCGCAGACGCATGCTGTTGTGAGGCCGACCCAGCCCGAGAGAAGGCACCGCATGTCTGGGAGCGCTGCCCGGACATGGAGCGCTTGCTACACCTCCCCTTCAATTTGGAATGATTCCGGGCCTTCCCGCTAGAGGAAGAGTCAGACTCTCTCCCAGGTGGTGTATGGGGACATAGCCGCACTGTCTCATCAGTCCATAGGGACACCTCCTCCGGTGAGTCGAAGAAGTGGGCTCGGGATCGATACACCACTCACAGCCTGGCTGGTAAAGCAAAGCATAGGGAAGTTTGAGCTCTGAGGCGGGCTTTGGCCGCCATGAAGGACTACTTTCGCTGCTGAACCAGTTTTGTATAGTCGGGAAAGATCAGGATACAGGCGTTGTCAAATAGTAGCGGGTCTTTGGCCCTAGCTTGCTTCAGGATAGCGTCCCAATCATGATAATTAAGTAGCTTTGCAATGATGGGCCTCGGGCAAGCTCCCGGTGGGGGCTTCTGCATTAAGGCCCTGTGGGTGTGCTCCAGCACAAAACATTTGGATAATGACCCTGGTGGAAGCCAGCTCTACAGCCACTGAGTGAGGAACTGCTCCATGTCCGCATTCTCGCATTCCTCCGGAAAGCCAACAAAGCATAGACTGTTGCACGGAGCTCTCCCCACTCTCGATGCGAGTCCACGTTGGTTGGTCTCCAAAGAAGTCACCCGCTGCTGCAGGGTAGCTGTTAGACCTGGCATCATTGGCATGGGTCTCTCTTCCTCTGTTCGCTTCCTATCTTTTATGTTGGATGGATTTAGATGCTCTGGGTGCTGTGCCACTTCTAACCAGTGACACAGCACGAATGCTGCTTGTGTTAAGATTACTGTATGAATTGGGATAATCCTAATGCTAGGTCTGTGTAGCATGTTCTAATAGCAAATATATATATTTTTTGCAGAGTTTTATATAGCGCGAACTAGACCCGAACCGAATCGGGTATCGGAGAGCTTTACATAGCACCAGTTACGTTACATGAGGACACACATTAATTTTAGGCAGGGAGAGATTAAATGATTTGCCCAGAATCACTGGAGGTTTCGGTGTTGTTACCTAGACTCGAACCCAGATCCCCAGGTCCAAGGTCGAGCGCCCTAGCCATTAGGCCAACTCCTGAATTTCACTGTTTACTATTGTGAAGTTATCCATTCTCACAATGAGAACCTTCCATAATCCTATCTGACTCCAGGAACCTGATAGGAAATTCAAATTTTATATGTTTAAGCTCAGGACATTAAGATACACCTTTTAGTAAAGACCCTTCATATTCCATGTTCGAAAATGCCTCTTCTGGAAACGCTGTATTTTCTTGCCTACGCTTTCCTGTAGGCTTTGCTAGTATGTGTATTGGCCGTCTGGTTTTGGAACAGCAGGGCCTGCTGGAGAGAGAGATCGGCATTCAGCGCAAGGGAAGGGGTAACTCTTTGATCTGAGCAGGGCCGTGCCTGGCAAGGTGAATGATGGCTCCACCTCCCACTGGGCGTCTGATAGCAGACACCCTCATTCTGGAAGGGCAGGATGTCACCTTGTAATCCAAATGCTCCCAGACCCCACCAAACTGGATTGGATTGAGTGATTTGTGGCTTTAGAGAACAAAGACTTTTTAGGTATAAAATGCTGCATTAGAACCTTGTTCAAGTATGTTCCTTCTGGATGTCAAGACTAAACTCTGTCCGACTGAACAGAAACTTTCACCAAGCTTGCTGAAGAAACTATCCGAGGGCGTGAATCAAGAGAGCCTCCTGCTGAAGTCTCAGGGACATTAGATTTCACCCCGTCAGCCGCCGGAAACCCTGTGTGATGAATTCTACTTGTAGGTGAGGCCTCCATTGAGTAATCCGGAGCCTCTAGTTCTACTGTGAGGAGCGCGGACTGGTAACCCCTTGTTAACTCTGTGTGTGGGCCGCTGCAGCTAAGAGAGAGCTGCCGCCGCTGAGAACCTGACATAATTTGAACCTTCGGAACCTTCGCTGAATCTGTGTGGGCCGCTGCAGCTAAGAGAGAGTTGCCGCTGCTGAGAGCTCGCCATAATTTAAACCTTCAGAACATTCGCAGAATCTTTGTGGGCCGCTGTAGCTAAGAGAGAGTTGCCACCGCTAAGAGCCCGCCTTAATTTGAACCTTCGGAACCTTCGCTGAATCTGTGTGGGCCGCTGCAGCTAAGAGAGAGCTGTAGCCGCTGAGTGCCCACCGTAGTAACAGCCTGGTTGAGATCATTCTTTGTCCTGTGGGCCACCACAGCTAAGAGAGAGCTGCTGCCGCTGAGTGCCTGCACCTTTGCCAACTGTGCATCATCCTTCTTTGTCCTGTGGGCCACCACAGCTAAGAGAGAGCTGCTGCCGCTGAGTGCCCGTACCTTTGCCAACTGTGCATCATCGTGATTTGTCCTGTGGACCGCCGCAGCTAAGAGAAAGCTGCTACAGATGAGTGCCCGCACCTTTGCCACCTGTACATCATCTTGATTTGTCCTTGTCCAGGTTTGCTCCACAGAATCCGGTTGATGCATATAATGTTCCACCTCCAAAAGTCACAAGCACTCTTGTATAAATACACAGAGTATTTGAGCCATTAGGCGAGGGATAAACAGGGAAGGAAGGGGAAGGGACAGCAGGGAAGGGATAGACCTGTAACGACAAAGCATATACTTAGAAAACAAGCAGTACACATCAGGCTACTCTCTTATAATCTCACTAAAGCTTGGGTATACCTGTTGGGATAATGGAACATGAACTTGAGTAGAAAGTATCGTCAATCACCACCTGTCCTGACTGAAGTGCCTGATGGAACATAAACAAAAGGTCGTAAGTCAGTCACACTCTCATATGAAACCAACACCCATATTAGCAAATCCCGTTTCTCCTCGTACCATAACAGAAGTAATACATACAGTGTATGAGTTCTGGATTCTGGTGGCAGGATTCCCCCTGCTGTAAGGAAAGAAAACCCAAGATCTTCTTGAATAGGTTTAAGAGAAAGAAAAAACCGCACCTTGTAATCCCAGAAACGGTAGTGTGTAGGGAGCAAGAAGCACAACACTCCGCTCTGTCGGATAAATGAGATTTGCAATCTAAGGATCCCAACAATGATAAAATAAAGTTCTCTCAGCAACAAGTTTCTGGAATGTACAGACACGGCAGTGAGGAGAACAGAACCCCTTCACTCCGCTCTTTGTAAGGAGTTGACGAAAGTAAAGGAAAATGCCTGTCACACGGTAGTGCGTAGCTGCGTCCGCCACTGCGCTCCGCTGACATGAAACCCAACAAAAAGCTATGAGAAGTTAGAAGCACTTCTAAAGCATGGAACGGCAATGCGTAGCCTTAACTACCGCGTTCCGCTCCCACAACCTTCTCTGCCTTCCACCCGTAGCTCTGCCGGTGTTACTCCATCGCCTGCACAGACACGTCAGATAACCTCGCCTGAAGGCGGCAGGGTGGAGTAGTGCTTGGAGTTCCGGCGCCCTCCTTCATTCAGTGGGGGTCTATTGGCATTCCTTATGGAGCGAGTGTCAGTCATGCTGAGGCAGGGAGTTGGTTGATGGCCACACATGCTCGAATAGACCGAAAGAAAGACATTTCACATTTGTTTGGGGTTTGAGTGGGTAGAAGGTAGGAAAACTGGGTTTGGATAATTTTTTTTAGGGTTTGTGGAGTGAAATGACTAAACATAGTGCTTCAATACGTAGCAAAACTGAACTGTAAGACACACAGATTCCATTTTTGGTTGCACAACGTTTGCTAATACATACTGTGATATCTTGCTGCTTGCAGAATATTGCGGCACGCATTTAGAATCAAGTTAATAGTGTGGAGTTCCCATTAATCAGTAGTGCATGTGTACCACATGCATTCACATGCATGCCGGTCGCTATGTAATGGAAATGCTGCCATGTGACTTTTAGCGCATTGTTATGCAAAAGCGCAAGGTTCTTTCTGAGCCTCCTTTCGATTAACTGCCTCTGTTAGTTTGGATCTGCATTATTTCAAACACTTTGTAACTATACTGCCTGTCTATTGCTTCGCAAACCCTCTCGTTGTGTCTTTTTTAACTTGCAAA
Source organism: Lissotriton vulgaris (assembly GCF_964263255.1). Taxonomy (NCBI): domain Eukaryota; kingdom Metazoa; phylum Chordata; class Amphibia; order Caudata; family Salamandridae; genus Lissotriton; species Lissotriton vulgaris. The sequence goes on from NC_141685.1 coordinate 223,383,030, forward strand.
ACTTCATTTCATTGACCTACGAACTAAGGACACAATTTCTTGTGCACGGTGCAGAAATTTGAATTTACCTCTAGGCCATGCAATTGTTAGTTTAGTTTTAAGAAGGCAATTAAGATGGATTTTGCCGGTGCGTGACAACCATCAATATCGGCAAATTATGAATCTTGGGCTGTAAAACTTAATTTTGCTATTTTAAAATCCATCATTTTTCGCTTACGTATTTGTTCCCTTGAGCCCTTTGTGTCCGCAGAACAGACCACTGGATAGGCAAAATTGAATGCAAGACGATGGAGGAGACGAAAAGGAGGATGACACATGTTAATTGAGGAATCAAAGGTTAATTAAAATTGGACGATAAAAAGGGTCGCATAGGTCCAAATTATTTGTTTTTCCCTGCAGGGCTGTCTCTCCAAGGGATGTCTGCCGGACAATCGTAGGGGTGTGTGTCTGTACAGCGGATAAACCATTCCAGAAAATACAAAAAAAAATATATATATATATAATTTCTTAAAGTGCCTAATGTAATAAGGGTAGTACGGGCCATGTCGTGAATGTAGAGAAAAGTGGAGTATTGTCTGTATCAGCCTTGACAGTCTATAAACTGCATTTAAAGTAAGCATGGGCGGAAAATCTGTTTCGCTCGCGGATTTTGCGGATTTTCGGTACATTCGCAATCCGCGAGATTTGCGAATCTCCCGCAAAATCCGCAAATCCGCGAGCAGCGGATTTTGCTCGCACTGTTCGCACTGTTCGCGTGAGTTCGCGCCCCGCGAATAAGTGCAAAATTGCAGAAATACGATCTTAGCAAAACTGAAACTACTTACCAGGTTCAAAAGTTCAGGCTCATCATTAGTAGCCATTTCCTGTAGTGCTTCCTGAGGGGCCCCTCCAGAGTTCAGTTGCCAGTTGAAACTATTATGTGACCCTGCTCTGAACCTCAGAATAGTTACACATATGCCACAAAGGTCCTGAATTACAGCTAAGGGAGACAAGCAGGAGCCAGGCTGGAAGTTCAAATCCATTAATCAGCCCCTAATTCATTATTGTCAGTTGGGGCAGGGCAGGTGTTGTAACTAATTTTGCAACAATGAAAGCACTTAGCAAGTGCAAAAGATCACTAATCAGGAAGCACTAAGGAAGCAGGTGCCAGCTAAAAAAATATTCTGTGACACATTAATCAGCCCCAAATTAATTCAGGTCACTTGAGGCAGGGAAGGTGTGCTTGCGTTGCCACAATAATGTACACTGACTGGACAACCAGAGGGTGCTGTGATGAAACAGAGGGTGGCATGGGTGGGCCAGAGGGTGGCATGAGTAGTCAGAGAGTGGCAGTGGTGACAGAGAGTGGCAGTGATGAAGAAGAGTGTCCCAAACAGGCTGGACACGTAGAAACAACAAGTTCGCGAAACTTGCGACCCGACAGGTAAGTTCGCAATTTGCGAAATTGTACAAAACCCTCGCGAACTAGCGGAAACCCGCGCAAACACACAAAAAAAAAATCCGCAAATTCGCGAGAATTTGCGGATTTTGCGGATTGCGAGTTCGCAAATCCGCAAAATTCGCGAACGCGAGATTCGCAAAATTCGCCCATGCTTAATTTAAAGAACGATAACAGAATAGCCTATAACTGATACAAATGCGGCTGTTGCTCTAACGCGCGCCCGGGGGGGTGGGGGGTTGCAAGGCTGCAAGCTGCTGATCTGTCGAGCCCCCTGGGAAGTCTACAAGACTGGTCCCGAGAGAGCTGGCGATGATTGCGATGAACGCACCCCCTCCCCTCCTTGCACCATCCCCCACACGAGGGCGGGGAAAGCCAACTCAGGGGACCACCTCACTGCGATGTCCCTGTTGCCACTGTTTAACCGTTCAGGTGGCTGCGACTGGTACAGGCCCGAAGTGAGCCGTTGGACCGGGGGGTGGCGGGGGTGAACCCGAGCCCCCCCCTTACTGCAATCTACGATAAAAGTTAGTTCTGGCCTCATGGGGCGTGGGGGAGACCGCGTGCGCTGCCACAATAGCTTCCGCAGCATGCACTGTCCCCCCGAACTCGCAACCTTCCGTGGAATGTGCCGCAGCATCAACCTAATGACTGATGCGGCGGCGACCTCTCTCAGCTGTGTATTATTAAACATGGCTGTGCTCCTATATGTTGTCGTGGCTTCGCCGACGCCCCAACCTGGGTGCGTGCTCAACCCTCGGGTACTCTAATGCCTGCACCGCATCGGCATGCCCAGCGCCCGAAAACCAGTCCTCCAAGCCATTTGCTGCAATACAGGCAGGGCCGGACTGGGAACCAGGACCGGCCCTGGCAAAGTGTTCGGCCGGCCCCCTCCCCCCCTCCGGGAGGAGAGGGGAGGGGGGAGAGGTGCGACCACGCTCTGTGGCAGGGCCGGTTTTCGGCCGTTTTTGTTACAGGGCCGTTTTTGCAGCATAACAGCCCTGTAACAAAAACGGCCCCCAGGGGCCCAAAACCGGCCCCGGCCATGCGGCCCACCGGGGGATTGCCCGGTGCCCTCAACAGCCAGTCCGGGCCTGAATACAGGCCCCCCACACGAACCCCCCTGCCTCATCCGCATTCCCACCCCTTACGAGCATCTCCCCCTCCCCGTGGAGTCTGACCACGGAGCCCATGTGCAACTTGGGTTTGGCCCAAGGACGGGGCCCGGGGGGAGGTAGAGAGCGTTGCCCTTACCTTGCGCACGACGTTCCGACGATGTCCCGGAATTGGGGATCTAATGGGATTAACCAGCCCGGAGCTGAAATCGCGGGCCTGCGTCCGGGTCGTGGGGTGAGGGAAAGGGGCCTAGGAGGGGCTAACGGGCCTAAGGCTGGCGATGCAGCCTTGCGACCGCAAAGGTGGAGGGGGCAGCAGCAAAGAGGCCGCCGAGGGGGAGGAGCTCGCCTATAAGCCCTTAGAGGATGGGGGGGGGTGGCCTGCCTAGCGTGACCCCGCCTCCCCGCCCCCTCCCACCCAGGGCTGGCCTCGGTTTCCTGCGCCCTACTACGGGGTTTGCCCTCCCAGGGGGTCCCTTGCAGGGACATCGGGCATCCCTCATTCTTGGTATATCACAACATGCCTCACAATAGCCAGTGCATGCGCTCTCTAGTAGGCGTGATCTAAAAAGTATTTTCCTTCTCCTTTACAGCTCTCAGCCAATGTGCTTGGTTAGGAGGAAGGAACAGGCTGATTGACACTGTTCATCTCACACTACATGAAGAAAGAACCACAGGAAAGTGCTACAGTGTTGAGTGGTATGTAATACCTGAAGCACCCACCACAGCTTGACAATATGTGGGACTCGGGAATAGAAGCACCTTCTAAGCTACCTCCAGATGCAGAGGTAGAAGGCATGTGAACAATGAGTATGCGCTACCAGACTGCATCTAATTTCGAAAGGCAAATAAAACTGTCAGCTTTGTATTTGTTATTAACGTAATAGTTTTTATTGTTTTTCTTTATCTGTTTATATTCATAATTTGCTGTTTATTCAATATTTTGAAGCTAATAGCAACTCTGATGGTCCTTATGAGATGATTTAATATGTTCCCTTTTTCCTTTTTCCTTTATTTGACTATTTTACTTATTATGACTTCATGACCTATTTTGGTATTAATTATCCATTGTATTCATCAATTGATTGGTTTTTATTGATATGTAATATTTTTATGTATTGCCTTTCTTGTTTCTATTTTGAAAAATGTCAATAAAAATTATTCTGAACATAAAAAAAACTGTCAGCTTTGATTTGTAAGGCAACACAATCTCTCACTGAAAAATAGATTTCACTTAAAACAACAAATGAGAAGTTATTGTGCACCGTAATCATTTGTTAATGCTAAGCTAAAATCAAGGGAAGTTATTTTGTCAAGGGGTTGCATGTGTGTATAATACCGATGTAACTGTGTACTGAAGCAGCGCCTCACGGGTGATTTGCTGCGCTGTACAAACCCAGTTTTTATATGATTTGAAATATGTCAGAAAACTGTTTCTCTGGATATCAGTCACTTTATTCAGTTATTTAAAACCATAATAGCATATTAAAAGTATCCATTGAGTAAAAATCAAATAGTACACATAATTATAAAAGTTCACTAAAGTTCAAATGATGTCATGTAAATTACATTTGATGAGAGAGAAAACCATTTCACATTTTTCAGGTCATGTGGACCCTCTTTTTTAGGTGGAGCCTATAGTGGCAGTGTGCATGCGCTGCTCGCTTTGCGAAGAATGCAGTATACAGTATGGAGTGGAAGCTCCATTGCAGTTCCGCCCTCTCCACCCATGTCTTTAATTGGCTTGTGTCATTGTCTTTCATAAAAGCTGCCTTCTGATTGATTATGAGGCTTGTTAGTCCCTCATTAGTATGGTCATGTCTTCACGTGTACCCTCTCATGGCTACTGCCCCCTTTGCTTCGAGTGTTACACAGTACGGTAGTGTTATTTAGACGGGGAGTACAACTTTCTCCCCCCTCCTCCCCTGCCCGCACTCCCATTGTCCGTGCTTTCACCCCCCCTCCTGTTGTCCATGATGCAATGCAATAGGTCTCGCGTAAATGTGAGCCCTATTGCATTGAAAATGCTTGTTTCACATGCTCTGAGGTCAGGGCTGTGCATCAAATACACACACACACACACACACACACACAGCTGCTTTGTTACACACAGCTCGTGCTTACATAGAGAAAGCAGCATTGCATTGCACCTGCTGTACACAAATACACAAACATGTGTTTTCAGAACTGCTGCTCTCTAAGCACACAGCAGGGCTGCCCACCCATGCTTACACAGACCAAAGCGGAGAGCTCATGCTGCACGCGCGGGTGTAGCTGCTGTCTCCTGCCCAGCACATGCAGACAGGGCAGAACAGGGAAGGTCTGATGAAAAGAGGCAGAATAGAGCTCTGCCCCCTCCCCTCTGCCTGCACAGACAGGCTCAGCAGGTCTGCATACTTAAGAGCACAAAGGCAAAATCTGCCATGCAAGCCCTTATTTCAAAACTTCAAAGGTCTGAAATGAGTGTGTGTGCTTTCTATAATAACCCATGAAGAGGCTGTACCCGGCAGGATGAAAAAAAACAGTTGCACAATCACGTTTGTGTATCTAACACCTCACTTATTTGACATATCAAGTTGAAAGATCACCCACAGCATTGAGGCAGTCTTCAAACGGGTTAATAATGTTTAATTCCGAATTCGGAGGGAAATAGCTTGTACTTGCGTAATTCCCCCAGAGGCCTGTGCGGGTTGCTTAACATGGGCTGAACTGCAGGGAAGGTGTTGGTACTCCCCCTACAAAGCGAAAGAAACAGCAGGCGCGGTGACCCCCACGGAGCTGGGCTCAGTTCCATCAGAGGGTGTATGTCACTTGACTATGTAACCCTAAGCATATATAAGGCCCCAGTTTTCTGTACTCCTCAGACTGCCTCATTCAGTTGCTAAGGCTTCTGTGTGACGTAGTCTCCCTCATCTGAGGTGAATAAAGATGTTCTTTTATATTTCAGCTTCTGTGCCAATTTCCTCTTTGTTGGTTTAAAAGGACCAAGTATCAGTGAGAACCCTAAGAAGGTTTTTTGATTTCTTCATCAGGAGATGGGGGGTCCCATGGGAGTGCAAGTGCCAACTCGCAAGGAGTGCGGTCTTCAAAAGCCGCACATCAGTTCGAATTGAAAGCACTTCTCTATGGGGAGGGACAAGCCGAGCAAATGTCACTCAAAAGAGACCAGCCACCCGAAGACCTGGAGCAGAAATATACAGGCTGGCGAACATAATTGAAAGCGAAACCACGGCGGATATGGGATCTGCTCAGGCAGGGCAGGGGCGAAACCAGCAAACGCTAGGTCTGTCTGTCAGAAGTTGAACACCTCTTAGTCTTGCGGTACACTTGGCCGAAGATGGGAAACATAGAGGCAGATCTACAAGGAAGTGACACAGCACGGCAATGCAAGCCCTTTGGCTGTGCCACGCTGCTGCACTTTCAGAGCACAGGAATGCAACATATTTACAAGAATATGTCAGATTTCTGTGCTCTCCCTTGCGCTGGCGCACAAACAGCTGTTGAGCGCCGGCGCAGACACCCTTGCACCATGGTGTAAGGATGCCTGCACCATGGGGGATTGTTTTTGTGCAGGAAGGAGCACCTTCCTGCACAAAAACAATCGCTAAAGACGTTTTCCTCTTTCAATGCGTGCGTGCAAGCATTGAAAGAGGACAAAAACGTGGAGAAATTAAAACATTTCTCCTCGTTGCACCTCGCTACGCCACCTCTAGGGTGGCGTATCATTGAGACGCATCTCCAGATTTACGATTTCTCGTAAATGTGGAGATGTGTCTTGTTCCATGGGTGTTGCGTGGGAATACCCCCAGCAACACCATGGAACGCCCCTTCAACGCAAACTGCTGCGTGTGAAAGGGCGTATTTACAAGGAGAGGAAAAGTCACGCTGGGTGGCTTTTCCTGTCCTTGTAAATATAGAGGATCCCCCTGCGCCAACGAAAAGTGACGTACTGGTGGCGCAGGGGGCTTGTAAATCTGACCCATAATTTTCAGGTGCACCATAACATCACTCTCCAGGTGAAGGCGATGTTGGAGAGTGCCAGAAAAGGAGGTGAGGGTCACGAACTATAAACGAAGAAAGTCTCTCTGGCAGAGGGGTTTTTCAGAAGAGTGCAACAGAACGCTCCATGGTGACGTGGTAAAGACCCTAGAACCATGGTAGCTCCTTTGTAGGGATCGGTAAAGTAACTGAAACAAAGGAGACAACTGTAACTCAAATACCAAAGCAGGCATGATTGGCATTTGTGCACCTGCCCTATCACAGCTGCATCCACCCAGGCGCATCCGCGACCCCGATCAGGTGGCTTCTGTCTGACACTTTCGGGTTAGCATTGGAGGCAGCTAGTCTGACTGGTGACCGTGTCACCATCCATTGGCACAGACAGCACAGTCCGAGGTCAGCGGCGACCACCCAAACACATGGGCACACGAAGGTGAGTAGGGTTCACTATAGGTAAACTTGGCTTACCTTTGGTAGCTTGGTTTGGCCAGCAAATGATTCCAGATCCAGTTCAGTTAAACAGATACAAATCTATGAGAATGATTTTGATATAAATTGGTTTTTAATAACCATTGCCCTTCAAGACGTCAAGCCACTAAATAAACAAAATTGATTTGATTTTGGCCTTTACGTACCCTTTGCAGTTAAGTAGAACATCTATACGTTTCTTTATTTTTAACTGGAAATGTAACGCATGATTCCAATTGCAAGTGATCGAGTAAATGTATATGGTGCTCAAGCACGGCCATCCATTTTGAAGCTACGGGGCAGATGTATCAAGCATTGTTGCATTTGCAAACGGGTAGATTTGCAGAATCTGCCCATTTGCAAATGCAAAAATTGCTTTTCCGATGCAGCAAACTAATATTTGCAACTTGGGGCCATATGTTTCAACACATTTCCCCATAGGCACAGAATGGGCAAAACCCTTTGATACATCTGGCTTTTAGTAACATGTTACCGAATCGCAAAATGGGTTTGCGATTCGGTATTAGGAAGGGGCATGTTTAGGGCGTCCCTTCCTAATACCGAATTGCATCGGTTTGTATGAACGTTTTGTAACCGCATTTGCGGTCCCAAAACATTTGCATGTTACCACCTACTTCAATTAGGTGGTAACCCATTTGCAAATGGGAAGGGGTCCCCAAGGGACCCCTTACCCTTTGTGAATGTTTTAAAACCATGTTTAAGAGCAGGCAGTAACTGTCTGCTCTTTAAAAATGAAAAGAAAACTTTTAATTTTTCGTTTTGTAAAGCATCTCGCTTTCCTTTAAGGAAAACGGGCTGCTTCACAAAAGGAAACAAGCATTTGCAATGCAATAGGTCTCACATTAGGAAAATTTGAGCTATTGGTATTGTAAATTACACATTTTTTATTTATCTGTTGGTTTTGAAAATAGCGAAATTAATATCTTTGTCATTTACAATGCCAATAGTTTTAACGTTTGCAAATGTGACACCTATAGCATTTCTAATGCAACATGTTTTGTATTTATGTGCCTTTGATGTATTGATATTCCAAATAACAATGGCTTTGATTTTTTTAAAATAATTAATACTTAAATAAAAAGTATTGTAATTTATAATGGCAATAGCTTAAACTTTTGTAAATAACTTTTGTGAAGATTATGTTCAGTGTATATTATTGTGACGAAAATCCAAGAACAGAAGTGAAATATTAACATCTTTTTGTGACATGTGTAATAAAGCTTGAAACATTGAGAGAACATATTTGAACCAGTTGTTGTTGAATGGTTGCACAGATTGATGCTGTGGTGGCGCTTAGTGATATTATTGTGGCGACAAGTGATGTTGTGGCATTCAGTGATGCTGTGGTAGCTCATAGTGATGTTGTGGTGCCCCTGAGTGATGCTGTGGGGCCCCTGAGTGATGCTGTGGTGGTACGATAGATAGATAAAGGGAGGGTGATAGATAGATAGATAGATAGATAGATAGATAGATAGATAGATAGATAGATAGATAGATAGATAGATAGATAGATAGATAGATAGATAGATAGATAGATAGATAGATTGAGAGCGATAGATAGATAGATAGAGTGAGAGCGATAGATAGATAGATAGATAGAGTGAGGGAGATAGATAGATAGATAGATAGATAGATAGATAGATAGATAGATAGATAGATAGATAGATAGATAGATAGATAGATAGATAGATAGATAGATAGATAGATAGATAGATAGATAGATAGATAGAGACGCTTTTTCTCACCTCGCTATCGTCGTGCTGGATGCTGGTGAAGCAGAGGGATTCCAGTGCCTTTCATCCCACTCCTTGCGGAACCCGCTTCGCGGGTCCCGCAGCGCCACTGGGAGCAACTTGGTCTGAGGGGCTGAGAGAGGACTGAGTTTAGCAGGCAATGCTGCGAGCGCAAGGGGCCGGACTTCGTGTCCCAGAAGTCCCGGCTACCCTCGCCCCCTGCCATCGGGCCGCTCTCCTTGCCTGACACGCCCCCCTCACACTCATCATCTTAAATTGGTTGCAGCACCTGGAGGCAGCGGGACGCTTTTTCTCACCTCGCTATCGTTGTGCTGGATGCTGGGGAAGCAGAGGGATTCCAGTGCCTTTCATCCCACTCCTCGCGGAACCCGCTTCGCGGGTCCCGCAGCGCCACTGGGAGCAACTTGGTCTGAGGGGCTGAGAGAGGACTGAGTTTAGCAGGCAAGGCTGCGAGCGCAAGGGGCCGGACTTCGTGTCCCAGAAGTCCCGGCTACCCTCGCCCCCTGCCATCGGGCCGCTCTCCTTGCCTGACACGCCCCCCTCACACTCATCATCTTAAATTGGTTGCAGCACCTGGAGGCAGCGGGACGCTTTTTCTCACCTCGCTATCGTCGTGCTGGATGCTGGTGAAGCAGAGGGATTCCAGTGCCTTTCATCCCACTCCTCGCGGAACCCGCTTCGCGGGTCCCGCAGCGCCACTGGGAGCAACTTGGTCTGAGGGGCTGAGAGAGGACTGAGTTTAGCAGGCAAGGCTGCGAGCGCAAGGGGCCGGACTTCGTGTCCCAGAAGTCCCGGCTACCCTCGCCCCCTGCCATCGGGCCGCTCTCCTTGCCTGACACGCCCCCCTCACACTCATCATCTTAAATTGGTTGCAGCACCTGGAGGCAGCGAGACACTTTTTCTCACCTCGCTATCGTCGTGCTGGATGCTGGTGAAGCAGAGGGATTCCAGTGCCTTTCATCCCACTCCTCGGGGAACCCGCTTCGCGGGTCCCGCAGCGCCGCTGGGAGCAACTTGGTCTGAGGGGCTGAGAGAGGACTGAGTTTAGCAGGCAAGGCTGCGAGCGCAAGGGGCCGGACTTCGTGTCCCAGAAGTCCCGGCTACCCTCGCCCCCTGCCATCGGGCCGCTCTCCTTGCCTGACACGCCCCCCTCACTCAACACTGACCAACGTATATAGGGGAGGTCTCTATACCGCGACGCGGGAGCGCGCGGGAGCGTCCCGGGAGAAGCCCGGGACAAGGGCGGGACCGTCTGTGGCCATCCGGGGCCAAAGGAGGCCGGGCTGGGCCACCTTACTAAAATTATCTTCCTATTTTTAAGTCTTTTTAACTGGTATAAATTATTTTTTATTGTTTGAGTCTAAAGTGGCGTTTGAGTCCCCATATTTGGAAGGAAAAATCTTGTGGCTTTGTTGATTGAGTACTGAGGTTGGTGTTAATCTCGCTCGTTGTATTTTTAAAAAATGACTTTAAGGTCTGGTAAAGAGAGGCAAGTTCAGGTCTCCACCTCCAATGGTACTTTTACTGGAACAATTGATCAATTTTTTAAACGTTCAACTGCTATACTGGAGAAGGAGATCGCTTTAGTTGAAAAACGCCTTTCGCTTGATATCATTACAGGCAAGCGTTCTTCACTAGGTAAAATTAATGAGGCTGTCTCCCCTGTCCCACTCTCCACGTTGAACACAGATAGCCTTCTTGATAATGTAGAGGCAGTGTTGGCAACTGCTCCTGAGACTCACACTGTGGAGATAGTGGGTTCAAACCAAGATAGTGCATTTAATACTGCGCATGATAATTTACCAAACGGTGGGACCATTTACCTAGATCAGTCCAGGGAGAATTCTGGTCTCTCGGACTCACCAAAACTTAATATTAGCACTGAACAAATGGATTCCCTTTCCCAATCACAACATACACCCACTCATAACCCTGGGAAACGCAAAAGGATAGACTCACCGGACCCAGAGAAACAAACTGAGGGGCTGGGAAACCTCACTCCATCCCCCTCACAGCTACCTAACACTAACGCTGCTGTCCAGTCAGGGGAAGGTGAGACCATATTTAGCATCACAGAAGGGATATTTTTGGCTAAAATTGAGTTGCTATTTAAATCTTTACTTTTACCGCTATTTGAAAGGACAAGATTATTAAACACTAAAATGGATTCCTTAGATATGCTAGTGAAAGATAATATAGCGACCTCCAACAGAATCCTTGCCAGCCTAGCATCTGCTGGTCTGACCCCTCCTGTCCCGACCATCCCGAAGCCCACCATCATGAATAATAAAGCAGGGGGTAATAGTTCTAAAACAAGACCCTCTATACCAAAGGCCCCGCAACAAAAAACTGTACCCGCTCCCAAGAAAACAGCTTCTACAGAGAACTCTTCAAGGCCTAAGCCTGTAAAAAATCTTCAGGTCCAGAAAAACCCCATTTCCACTAGGAGTCATGACACAAGCCACCAGCCCATCGCCAAACCCATCCCAAAGAAACAGTGTGTGAACCTCCCACCAGAGTCAGTGCCTTATACTATCATCTTAACTGGCGTGGCTCCGCTTGTAGATGGTAAGAGGGAAACACACAAGGATCTTTATAATAAGGTTACATTCTGGCTCAATAAAAACCGGCCACTCCCTCCTAACCTAAATCCCGAAATACTTAATGTAAGGAGGGTGGATTGGATAGGTTTTGGTAAGAAAGATCTTTAGGGGGATTGTGTGGTAATTAGTTTTAGAGAGCCTTGGGTTGCTGAATTCATCTGCAGGGAACCAAGATTCGGAAGAGTTGGGGATGTGCAAACGTTATCGTTGCATTACTTTTATCCAGTTTTATATGCAAATAGACCCCAAACTCCGTTTCATCACACCAGAAGGGACAGGTCTAGAGGGAGATTTCATTTTGACACTCCGCTTTATCCAATGTTCTATCCCCACCTTGCGAACCGGTTTGCTCCCCTTTCCGGTCTGGAAGGTGTGGATTGACATGACGTAGAACCTTTGGTCACTGGGCTTTCTAGTGCTGTAGTAATCTGCTCCCCAAATAACGTGAGTGCCCCTAGGGAAGAGACTGTCTCAGGGTCAAGTGCAATAACACAGAGGGTGGTAACAAGGGAAACATTTTCAACCAGTATCCCTAGACCTTCGATCTCTGAGGATATTGTGAACTTAGTTGTTAATACGGAAGAGAAACCAACTCACACCCTCGCAGTCTTGTCATGGAATATAGCGGGTTTAAAGGGGAAAATGTCAGAGGCTGACTGGGGCTCCTTTATGGATTTACATGATGTAATTATCTTACAGGAAAGTTGGTCAACTGACGCTATTTATCGGGTTGGCTACCTTAATTATTATAAACCAGCCTGTAAAGGACCTAAGGGACGCCCTTCAGGAGGTCTGGTTATTTGGATAAGACAATCCTTAGCTATTACTATTACAGACCTTCCTACTCTAAGCAACGACATTCTAGCCTTGAAATTATCCGGTAAAAATAACCAGGACCTTTTCCTGATTAATATATATGCAAGAGGGCAACCAGGTGGGAAGCCTGCGGGAGTGGTAGCCGAACTAGACTCCCTATTGAATAATATTAGTAGAGACAAATGTGTCATGGTGGCAGGAGATTTTAACTGTTCTTTCGAACCGTTTCCTAATCTTGACAGTGGGGGATATGGGGAAATTGATCAGATTTGGAATATTCCCCCTTTGTCTATTCCTCCAATTAAAAAAGTTACGGAGGCAGTTATGCAGTGGTTGGGTCTTTGTCTTGAATGGGATTTGCGTGCAGCGAATGGAAGGACCAAATCAGACTTGATGGGAAAGGTTACATTTGATAATTCCCAGCAATCGAGCCGCATTGATTATTTTTTGTTAAGGATAGAGTTTTGGAAAATATTGGAGGACATGGAAGTAGTCACAAGACCAGAGAGTGATCATAATCCCCTGGTAATAAAATTATCAGTGTATGAGGGTCTCCTTATGAATTCTGCAACCAATATCGTTACAGCAGACGCTGGTCTTACGAATGATTGCAGAAGGGTACGATGGGCTAGGTTCCTAGACAACCCTGCTACTATCAATAGGGTTGCTACTGAGGTCTTAGCTGCTACAAATTTGATGGTACCCATACTTGATGCTGGAACCTCACTTGATCAAATCCGGACGATTCATGAGTCTCTTTTTACTAAAATTAAGTCTTTTTTTATTGAACCCGTAAAAGGAAGAAATAATGGCCCAGCACAAACTAGGATTAAATGGTATGACAAGACTTGTCGTATTGCCCATAGCTCTCTGTTAACTGCTATCAAATCCAAATCACCTACGGATATAAGGTTAGCTAGGGTTAATTATAGGAAAGCACTAAAAGTGGCAAAAACCAATTGGGATGATCAGCGTTGGTTAGATTTATATCAGGCAAGTACCTCATCTAACCAACACAAATTCTGGGAGGTTGTGAAATGGGGAGGGTCGGGGGAACTGCATACTCCGGTAAACCATGTCCCTGCAGAGCAATGGGTCAAGCACTATGAGGCGCAGTTCAGCAACACGGAACGGATCTCCCTTACCATTAGGGAATATGCCAGTGTACAGTCTGAGGTGCCCTCACTTGATCACATTGTTTTTACTGAAACTGAAGCTATTTCTGCTCTCAAACAAGTGCAGAATGGCAAAGCCCCCGGCATGGACTGCATCCCTGCGGACCTCTTTAAGTATGATCAAACACACTGGGTCCCGTACATAACAATTTTAGCAAATGCGATAGCCAGAGGGACTAGGATCCCAAACTCCTGGAAAGGGGCTGAGATCTTGCCCGTGCACAAAAAAGGGGATAGATCTGATGCGGGAAACTACCGACCCATCAGCCTCATCGATGCCCTACAAAAGGTAATAGCCAGAATGCTGTTAGGGAAAATCCATACGTGGATGTCAGAAGTCGATATTCTGTCTCCACTGCAGGCGGGTTTCAGGGCTCACATTAGCACAGTTGATCAGATATTAAGATTTGTCATGATCTATTGGAAAACTGTGTTACTGAGAGATGGGAAGATTTTCGCTGCATTTGTGGATCTCAAATCAGCGTTTGATCTGGTCCCCAGAGGGAAGATGTGGGCAGCTTTGAGAAGGATGGGGGTCCCTATTGCACTACTAGAACTCACCATTAGGATGCATGAGGGAAACTTTGCAAGAGTCAGATGGGGTCGTCAGGGCCAGGTTACAGAATTCTTCCCCGTGACCCGCGGAGTGAGGCAGGGCTGTGTCCTGGCCCCCACCCTATTCATACTCTTCATTAATCAGGTGGTTAAGTTCCTCTCAGATACCCCTACTGATGCTCCATCACTGGGTGGGACTAAATTCCCTCTTTTAATTTTTGCAGATGATACTCTCATACTGGCTAAAACACAGAAGGGTTTACAGGTAGCAATAAATAAATTTATGGACTTTTGCAATGAGAACGATCTTGAAATTAATATTAATAAAACCAAGTTCATGGTCCTGACAAAGAAAAAACCATTGAGGGGCCATGTTTTAATGAATGGGTCTAGACTGGCGCAGGTTGATGTAATGACATATCTTGGTGTTACTTTGGATTATAGGCTGCGATGGAAAGAGCAAATAGCGGCACTCAGTCTGAAATTTGCTCGCCTGTCCGGTTGTCTAGTAAAGGAGCAGCGGTGTTCCCTGACCAAAAGAGTACTGCCCGCACTTAAAATTTATAGTGCTAAAATTAGCTCAGCCATATTATACGGGGCCGATATTTGGGGTTGTGTGGACTTGGCTGTCCTAGATAGGATACAGAATAAATTCCTTCGAAATTTAGTCAGTCTCCCTTCCTCAACACCAGTCCTACCACTCTTGATGGATATGGGCATTTATTCCATTAAACACCAGGCCCTCTATAGGATGGTGGCGTTATGGAGACGCATATGGTCTACCCCGGAACTTGCCATGTTTGCCCTTGAATTACAGGATGTGAGAATGCAACAAGGGGCGGGTGATATACCATGGCTAAAGCAAATTAAGAATACTCTTACCGAAATGGGTCTTCCCTTGCTTTGGTCTGAGCCGGGTTCTCATACCTTTCCTTCAAAGAAAGAATTTAAACTTCTCTTTTGGTCCATGGTAAAAACGGAACACGTCGCTCTTTCAGAGAAATCGAACTTGACAGGCCAGTTTTTGCTCCATAAAGCAGTTCCCCATAAAGAAACATATTGGGATGTTATCCTTAAAACATTAGATAGGAAACTATACCATCAGTTTCGTGTAGGTACACTGCCTCTAAGGGCTTTTTCTAGTGGTTGGCAGAAGACTGAGTCAATCTTCTGCCCTTGTTGTACCGATTGTAAAGAAACACTAGGTCATTTTTTATTTGTTTGTACTGCTTATCGTGAACCACGTTATAAGTGGCTAAAACCTATATGTACTAGACTAAACACCCGAGTGAGCAGTGAAGCATTGTACATTTTGAGAACTAACACTTCTGAATGGCTATCCATTGGATTGGCCAAATTCCTTGGGTGGGCTTGGCTAATAAGGATTAAGTCAGTTCATAGCATCTTGACCTGAATAACTCATAGAATATGTTAGCCTACTATTTTTTGGTCTTTGATTTTACCAGTATTGATGATCTGCCTTTTATATTAATATACGCTTAAATGTTTCAACAAATTTCCCTTGACGTCTTTATATGTATGTTTAATTGAGATTTTTAACTATTCTTGTTATTTTGATTTTGCTTAGTATGCTTATACAAATATTTATGACTTTATGACTTTGTCACACTAATTGTATTTTATGTAATTTTTGTTTATATGTGTGTCTTTTATGATGAAAAATCGAAATAAAGACGTTAAAAACTGAAAAAAACTGAGATAGATAGATAGAGTGAGGGCGATAGATAGATAGATGGATAGATAGGTAGATAGATAGATAGATAGATAGATAGATAGATAGAGTGAGGGCGATAGATAGATAGATAGATAGAGTGAGGGCGATAGATAGATAGATAGATAGATAGATAGATAGATAGATAGATAGATAGATAGATAGATAGATAGATAGATAGATAGATAGATAGATAGATAGATAGATAGATAGATAGATAGAGTGAGGGAGATAGATAGATAGATAGATAGATAGATAGATAGATAGATAGATAGATAGATAGATAGATAGATAGATAGATAGATAGATAGATAGATAGATAGACAGAGTGAGGGCGATAGATAGATAGATAGATAGATAGATAGATAGATAGATAGATAGATAGATAGATAGATAGATAGATAGATAGATAGATAGATAGATAGATAGATAGATAGATAGAGTGGGAGCGATAGATAGAGTGATGGCGATAGAGTGAGTGCAATAGATAGACAGATAGATAGAGTGTGGGCGATAGATAGACAGATAGATAGAGTGTGGTCGATATATAGACAGATATAGTGTGGGTGATAGGTAGATAGATAGATGTGTGTTGGGATGTGTGTGTCTGGGGTTGTATGTGTGTAGCTGTGTGTGTATGGTTCTGTGTGTGTGGTATGTGTGTGTGGGTGGTTGTGTGTGTGGTTGTATGTGTGGTTGGGTGGGTGTGGTTGGGTGTGGTTGTGTGTGGTTGGTTGTGTGTATGGTTGTGTGTGTGTGTGTGTGTGGTTGTATGTGTGGCTGTGTGTGTGGTTGGATGTGGTTGTGTGTGTGGTTGGATGTGGTTGTGTGTGTGGTTGGGTGTGTGGTTGTGTGTTTGTGGTTGTGTGTGTGGTTGTGGTTGTGTGTGGGTGTGTGGTTGTGTGTGTGTGGCTGTGTGTGGTTGTTTGTGTTGTGTTTGTGGTTGTGTGTGTGGTTGTGTGTGTGGTTGTGATTGTATGGGTTGTGTGTGTGGTTGTGTGTGTGTGGTTGTGTGTGTGTTGATGTGTGTGTATGTGGTTGTGTGTGTAGTGATGTGTGTGGTGATGTGTGTGGTCGTGTGTGTGGTGATGTGTGTGGTTTTGTGTGTGGTTGTATGTGTGGTTGTGTGTGTTGTTGTGTGGAGTTGTGTGTGGTTGTGTGTGTGGCTGTATGGGTGATTGTGTGTGTGGTTGAGTTTGGTTGTGTGTGTGGTTGGGTGTGAGATTGCGTGTGTGGTATGGTTGTGTGTGTTTGTGTGGTTGTGTGTGTGTGGTTGTGTGTGTTTGTGTGGTTGTGTGTGTGGTTATATGTGTGTGTGTGCGTGGTTGTATGTATGTGTGTGTGGTTAGAGAAGGATGTATGTGGAAGAGAGCAGCAGATCAGCACAGGAGAAGAGAACAGGGAGCTAGAGAAAGAGGTGGGTGGAAAAGAGCATCAGATCATCACAGCAAAAGAGAACAGGGAGTTAAAGAAGGAGGTGGGGTGGAAGAGAGCAGCAGATCAGCACAGGTGAAGAGAAGAGAACAGGGGGTTAGAGAAGGAGGCAGGGTGGAAGAGAGCAGCAGAACAGCATGGGAGAAGAGAACAGGGAGGTAGAGAAGGAGGTGGGGTGGAAGAGAACAGCAGATCAGCATGAGAGAAGAGAACAGGGAGTTAAAGAAGGAGGTGGGTAGATGAGAACAGCAGATCAGCACAGGAGAAGAGAACAGGGAGTTAAAGAAGGAGGCGGGTGGAAGAGAACAGCAGATTGGCACAGGAGAAGACAACCGGGAGTTACAGAAGGAGGCGGTGGAAAAGAACAGCAGATCAGCACTGGAGAAGGCAACAAGGAGTTAGAGAATGAGGCGGGGTGGAAGAGAAGAGCAGATCACCACAGGAGAAGAGAACAGGGAGTTAGAGAAGGGGGCAGGTGGAAGACAGCACCAGATCAGCACGGGAGAACAGAACAGGGAGTTATAGAAGGAGGCGGGTGGAAGAGAGTAGCAGATCAGCACAGGAAAAGAGAAGAGAACAGGGAGTTAAAGGAGGAGGTGGGGTGGAAGAGAGCAGCAGATCAGCACAGGAGAAGAGAACAAGGAGGTGGGGTAAAAGATGTTATGTTATGTTATGTTATGTTATGTTAAATAAACTTTTTGAGCGCAACTAACACCATTAGGTTCCTTGGCGCTTTAACGGAGAGAGCAGGAAGAGAAACATGAAATAGCAGCTAATTATAAGACTCAGTGAAGAGGAAAGTTTTAAGGGAGGATCTGAACTTGGAATAAGGAGAAGACAACCTAAGAGGAAGGGGTAGGGAATTCCAAAAGGTCGGGGCTAGGAATGAGAACCTGAGGCCACCATGTTTCTTCCTCTTGAATCTAGGAACTGATAACAGGGCCATCTGGGATGACCGGAGAGTGCGGGAAGGAACATACGGGTGGAGAAGGGAAGAGATGAAAAGGGGACTGTGACCTGCAAGTGATTTGGAAATAATGCAGCCAAGCTTAAATTTGCAGCGGGCTGATCCCGGAAGCCAATGGAGACTTTTTAAAAGGGGACGGACATGTTGATCTCTAGGTTGATGATAAATCAGGCGGGCGGCCTGATTTTGGATCAGCTGAAGTCTCCTAAGTTGATAAGCAGGAATGCCTACATATAATGCGTTGGCATAGTCAAGCCTAGACATGACTAGCGCAAGCAGGGCCAAGATTAGGGCCTCAGGTGTAAGTAGGCGAGAGATTTTACATATTTTCCTGAGTTGGAAGTGGCTAGAGGATACTACCGCGCTTATCTGGGGCGTCATAGAAAGGTCACTGCTAATGACGACTCCCAAACTTTTGGCAGAATTAACAGGGCAGGGAGGGCTGCCAAGGCTAGCAGGCCAGAAAGAGGGGTGCCAGGGATTGGAGGGTCCCCCGACAAGAACCAGCTCGGTCTTGTCGGGGTTGAGCTTCAGATGATTTGAGCTCATCCAATTGCTGATGAAGCAAAGAGTGTTTTGAAAAGTGGAAATAGATTCATCGGAGGAGCCGATGGTAAAAACTAATTGTATGCCATCCGCGTAATTGAACGCGGTGACATTAAACCGACGAAGGGAGCAGATTAGCGGGGACAGGTACAAATTAAAAAGAAGGGGGGATAAGGAAGAGCCCTGTGGGACACCGCAGGTCAATTCGACCTGAGTAGCGGAGAACTGGGACAGCCTGACTGCTTGATGGCGTTGGGTCAAGAAAGACCGAACCCAGTCCAGGGCGGTGCCCTGGATGCCAGCCTCCCCGACACAGTCGACCAAGATATCATGGTCGACCGTGTCAAAGGCGGCCGACAAATCCAGGAGGACCAGAGCCTCGCAGATGTTAGCATCGGCCCCCCTGCGCAATTCCTCCATCACAGAAAGGATGACTGCTTCTGTGGAGTGCGCAGGTCTGAACCCAGCCTGCTGGGGGTCCAGAACACTCGAGTCTTCCACAAAAGTGCTAAGAATTTGAGTGACGTGCAACTCCAAAACTTTACCGAGGAAAAGAGAGCAGCAGATTAGCACAGGAGAAGGCAACAAGGAGTTAGATAATGAGGCAGGGTGGAAGAGAAGAGCAGATCAGCACAGGAGAAGAGACCAGGGAGTTAGAGAAGGGGGCGGGTGGAAGAGAGCGCAGATTAGAACGGGAGAACAGAACAGGGAGTTAAAGAAGGTGGCGGGTGGAAGAGAGGAGCAGATCAGCACGGGAGAAGAGAACAGGGACTTAAAGAAGGAGGTGGGGAGGAAGAGAGCAGCAGATCAACACAGATGAAGAGAACAGGGAGTTAAAAATGAGGCGGGTGGAAGAGAACAACAGATCAGCACAGGAGAAAAGAACAGAGTTAAAGAAGGAGGGGGTGAAAGAGAGCAGCAGATCAGCACAGGTGAAGAGAACATGGATTTAAAGAAGGAGGTGGGGTGGAAGAGAGCAGCAGATCAGCAAAGGAAAAGATAACAGAGTTAAAAAGGAGGCGGGTGGAAGAGAACAGCAGATCGGCACAGGAGAAGAGAACAGGGAGTTAGAGAAAGAGGCGGGCGGAAAGAGGGAGGGCGATAGATAGAGGGAGGGCGATAGAGTGATGGCGATAGACAGAGGGAGGGCGATAGATAGATAGAGGGAGGGCGATAGATAGATAGAGGGAGGGGGATAGATAGATAGATAGATAGATAGATAGATAGATAGATAGATAGATAGATAGATAGATAGATAGATAGATAGATAGATAGATAGATAGATAGATAGATAGATAGATAGATAGATAGATAGATAGATAGATAGATAGATAGATAGATAGATAGATAGATAGATAGATAGATAGATAGATAGATAGATAGATAGATGGAGGGCAATAGCTAGATAAAGGGAGGTCGATAGATAGATAGATAGATAGATAGATAGATAGATAGATAGATAGATAGATAGATAGATAGATAGATAGATAGATAGATAGATAGATAGATAGATAGATAGATAGATAGATAGATAGATAGATAGATAGATAGATAGATAGATAGATAGATAGATAGATAGATAGATAGATAGATAGATAGAGTGAGTGAGGGCGATAGATAGAGTGAGGGAGGGTGATAGCTAGATAGAGTGAGGGAGGGCGATAGATAGATAGATAGAGTAAGGGCGGTAGAGTGAGTGAGGGTAGAAGAGTGAGTGAGGACAGAAGAGTGAGTGAGGGCGGAAGAGTGAGTGAGGGCGGAAGAGTGAGTGAGGGTGGAAGAGTGAGTGAGGGCAGTAGAGTGAGTGAGGGTGGTAGAGTGGTAGAGTGAGGGTGGTAGAGTGGTAGAGTGAGGGTGGTAGAGTGGTAGAGTGAGGGCGGTAGAGTGGTTGAGTGAGGGTGGTAGAGTGAGGGCGTGAGGGCGGTAGAGTGAGGGCGTGAGGGCGGTAGAGTGAGGGCGGTAGAGTGGTAGAGTGAGGGTGGTAGAGTGAGGGCGGTAGAGTGAGGGCAGTAGAGTGAGGGCGGTAGAGTGTTAGAGTGAGGGCGGTAGAGTGGTAGAGTGAGGTCGGTAGAGTGAGGGCGGCAGAGTGGTAGTGTGAGTGCGAAAGAGTGAGTGCGGTAGAATGAGTGTGGGAGAGTGAGTGCGGTCGAGTGGTGAGGGTGTGTGAGAGGGTGAGGGTGTGTGCGAGGGTGAGGGTGTGTGAGGGTGAACGTGTGTGAGGGTGTGAGAGAGTGAGGGGGTGTGAGGGTGAGGGGGTGTGAGGGTGAAGGTGTGGGGGAGGGTGGGTGACTGTGGGTGAGAGGGTGAGGATGTGTGTGAGGGGGTGTGTGAGGGTGAGGGTGTGTGTGAGGGTGAGGGGGTGTGAGGGTGAGGGGTGTGTGAGGGTGAGAGGGTGTGTGAGGGTGCAGGTGGGTGAGGGTGGGTGAGAGGGTGAGTGAGAGGGTGTGTGAGGTTGAGGGGGTGTGAGGGTGAAGGGGTGTGAGGGTGAGAGGGTGTGAGGGTGAGAGGGTGAGTGAGAGTGAGGGGTGTGGGTGAGGATGAGGGTGTGTGAGGGTGAGGGGGTGTGAGGGTGAGGTTGTGAGGGATGGTGAGGGGATATGAAGGTGAGGGTATGTGAGGGTGCGGGGGTGTTTGGGGTGAGAGGGGGTTTGAGGGTGAGAGGGTGTGTGAGGGTGAGTGAAGGTGAGGATGTGTGAGGGTGAAAGGGTGGGTGAGGGTGAGACGGTGGTTGAGTGTGGGTGAGAGGGTGAGTGAGGGTGAGGGGGTGTGTGAGGGTGAAGGGGTGTGAGGGTGAGGGAGTGTGAGGGTGAGGGGGTGTGAGGGTGAGGGGGTTGAGGGTGAGGTGGTGTGAAGATGAGGGTGTGAGGGAGGGTGAGGGGATGTGAGGGTGAGGGTGAGGTGTGTGAGGGTTGAGGGGTTTAGGGGTGGGAGGGTGTGTGAGGGTGAGCGGGTGAGGGTGTGAGAGGGTGTGAGGGTGAGGGAGGGTGAGAGGGTTAATGAATGTTGGAGCCACTAGTTCCCCCAACTAACATCTCGTCACAAACTGTACGCATTCTTTGGCTTGTATTTTGGTGTGAGACGCCGGGATATGAACTATATGTTGTTATCATTTTTGGAGGCCAACAAAGGGCAGTGTTGTTTAATTAAATTTAAACGCCAAATGTCGAAACAGGTTCGGATTAGCAAGATTGAGAACAGTGGTACAGATTGTTAGGTTTTGGGGCCACCAGTTTTCAAGGGCTAGCGCTGTACTTGCCGTTTAAGATCATATTGTAGGCGTCACGTGCATTCCACTCAGCATTTGGCCTTATAATCTTTATAGCATTGCAGCCGGGGTACCGAGAAAAAATAAACAGTCACACCTACCCCACAGCCACGCTTTCCTCTGTGGTGTCAGTGACAAAGGCACAGCAGGGGGAGACACATATGCAGAGGAGAGGCAGGGGGTGCCAGTCCCGCGAGCCCCCACCTCTATCCCCTCTCAGAGAAAGCTTTGTAAACACAAAGTACTGTGTGATATGCAGAGCCCTCAGGGCGCAAACAAAGAGGCAGAAGGGGGCCATGTGAAGCGATAAAGGGATAAATATTCAAGGAGAGGCAGGATGAAGCGGAGGGAAAAGTTTGAACTGTTAAGAGGATTAAAAGCGGCCTCCTCTCTCTCATCCGAGCCCCACCTCCCTCCAGGGAAAACAAACCTTCAAAAGAGCTCTGAGCCTGCTCGGTGGACCTCTTAAAATGGGCGGGAGACCTGGACAGATAAAGGGAAGCACACACAGATGAGATATTAGGAGAGACAAGAGATAGGGCTGGGGGCTGGGAGGAGACGCGCATGGGACCGGGGATAAACCCGAATTACCATCTCAACAAAGGCCAGTGTCACAGAAAGAAGATGTCAACGTGTCAGCCCGAAATACGATTTTCAGCAGACGGTGGAAGAAGGGAAGTCGCCGATTGCCTGACCGCCTAGTCATTGACATCTGCGGGTGGCCCCTGCTTGGGCAGTTCTTTAAAAGCCATTATTAAACTTATACTGATGTGTCTGGGCCGCACATGCAGCAGGAGAATTGTAACACTATTGGCATGCCTAAGGAAGGACACACAATAAACGGCCCATTATATCACACTTTTCTTCTCACAAGACGCACTAAAATTTCAGACAAAGAGAACCTCAAAAAGGGTCACATTTGCCATTCAAATCCGTATATAAATAACAATATATACACATTACTGTCGAAAGATAATAAATACTCACTTAGAAAAGATGTGTATCAGCTCACGCACAGCTCGCCTGCAAGGCCGAGACTCCCTGAAAGGCTGACTGTGAGAATGCCGGTCTGTCTCCGGAATTGAAACCATAAGACGAACAAGTAAGTGTGCCCCAGAGTACGGCACGGCTTTGGTCGCGGAATGTGGACTACAACGAGGGACCTTGAAAAGCCTGCATTTGTCTCCCAAACGTAAAGTTTGTGTTCCGATGCTAGTACAGCACTTAGAAAGCTACACCCTAGGCATTACCTGACGAAACAGTAGCAGTGTAAGACCTGCATGAAATTACCGTAAGAAATGGAAACACTCGAAGAGCAAGTTGCACGAAGGGCAGTACACTTTGATTAGCGTCCCAAAAATGTGCAAACCTGCGTGAACGTCTAAAGAGGATGAACGCAAACATACTCCGACCTCTAACGGCTGGAAAGGAATACGGTTCATGGGTTGTAGCTCCCTGGAATCCTGATTTATGTAAACACACGTCTTTATGTACACTAACAATAAAAATGCGAGACACGGCCTGGCGGCCGTGAAAGTGAAAGCAAACCTGCAAGAACGTCTAAAGAGGATGAACGCAAACATACTCCGACCTCTAACGGCTGGAAAGGAATACTGTTCATGGGTTGTAGCTCCCTGGAATCCTGATTTATGTAAACACACGTCTTTGTGTACGCTAACAATAAAAATGCGAGACACGGCCTGGCGGCCGTGAAAGTGAAAGCACGGCCGGCCGTGGGCAGCAACAGCAGGGGTGAATAATTAGGGGGGAGGAGAAATGCCTGAGGCCGAGCGCACGCTGGGGGAAGCTTCAGATGCCTGTGGGAGGGAGGCTGATTGCTTTGATGTGGACGCGCGTTCCGCCCCAGTGCCCCACACGAACTGTAGGAAATCCGTGCGATGGTTTAGACCTTGGTTTGCCCCCAATACTCTCGTCTGTTTATTCCTTGCGGAATATAATAGACGAGACCTAAAAATTGCTTTATTTAAAGCAATCACAGACAAGGTAGTCTGCTGATCTCAGCAGGCCACCATCCCTGTGATATTAGCAATTCCTAGGGGGTCACAAATTATGACCTACCTCATTAATATTAATGAGGTAGGTGATTTGCAACCCCATAAGAATCCCAAAAGGTGTGCTATACACCTTCATACATGGCATTTTGCAGTTCCCTACTTGTGAATCCTTGTGAGTCTCAATTAGGGAATCGCAAATAACTGTCTTGATACATCCGGCTCTAAGAGTGTTCCTTGTGCAGACGGAAATAGGCGGACTGTAGCAGGCAATATTCAGTGTAAAGGAGACCTTTATGATGTTCTACAGATACTGAAGCTACCCATAACTATGCACTCTTGTGAGTGTTTATTTCCTAACATGGGGCCATGAACTTCGCCTCCTTCCTCCACGGGAGTTGTAGGCGGTCGTGTTTTACCAATACTTGGGACAGTGTGGTGCGCACGACTTCATTGCATACTTTGTTTTATTCCAAGTGTTTGGAGTCAGAACCATGTACATCTTCATGTGCCGGGCAGACAATCTTGAAATATATTTTGCTTGAATCTAGGAGCCGATGTAGTGCGCCCCTTATCCCTACACGTGGCCCCTTTCTTGCTGTTCTTCCATGCTGGACATTTTATTCAGTGTGGCTGCTCTGAAAATCTCTGGAACAGTTTTTGTGCAACTTGCGGTAAGGTTGTTGATCTGACTGGTTACAGTACTTGGCTTCAACCTGATTAGTAGTATGGACCACGAAAGTCCACTTGCCTTCGCCTGCAGATTAGCATTGGCTACCAGGAGAGGGCTGAATGGAAATAAAGATGTGTGATGGCACATTGTAAAATTAAATGTAAGGCGATAGACTGAGTTCTAGTTTCATCTTGATGATACGTTTATTCCAAAGTTCAGTAAGGACAAGAAAACATTTAGAATTAAGTAAATCAGATGAATAAGCCCCACCGGGAGCAGCATCCCTGCTGCTCAGCTTACACACATCAACTGACAACTGCACTCAAACATACACAAAGAGAACATTCCATGACATCACTGAGACTGGCTGAGCAGCAGAGTACAAAACACAGAGAAGGGACTAGACAGAGAGAAGAGAAAAATACCACACACCTCCCTCCCTAACAGAAAAAAAAACAAATAAAAATGCAGGAGGAAAGAAAGTAAGAAACAAATAAGTGAAGAGTAAAGAAACAAGTCAAAAGACATAAAACACACACACACACCCCTTTTAGTAGAAGTGAAATGTGTGAAGGAAAGGAAGTAAGAGGGTTTGAGCTCTGAGTGGCATCCCAACACCCTTAACAATAAAATACAAAGCGCAAGAAATGTGCTAGTGGAGATGCATAGGTAATGTGATTTGTGAATTAGTAAAATCCAACACCAAATAGAATAGAACAAAAACATGCAAAACAGAGAAGGGACTAGACAGAGAGAAGAGGAAGATACCACACCCATGCTCTAGTAGGGTCTGCTTAAGATCGGGGTCTCAAACCAACTTACTTTCGAGAGAGCACTTTTTCTTTTACTTCCTAATGACCAATTCAAGTGGAAGGGTGTAAAATAACACACTGGGTTAGCACTTCCGGCAGCGGTCTACTCGCAATCTTTAGTCGCAGGTTTGTTTCTTTGTGCCCCTGGTAGGCTTTTCATTATGCACGGCTGGATAAAGTTTGTGGCAGAAAATGTTGAGAAAACGCTTTACTTTTATGAGATGGCATGGCATAAGGTCCCACGCAGCACTCTAACAGTAAGCTCTCATTGGTAGAGTGTAACATGACATGACACAGGACGTCTATTATGTAAGGCTTCATTGACCTGGACTGTTGCTCTAGCTAGAAGTGTCCAAACTCTTTGTAAAAGTCTCAAGTACTTCAAACTTACTCTGCGCATTATGTAGCCAGCTATGTGGCTAAGCATGTGGCAGAAGACGAGCGTAGGCAGAAAGATATGTATGCGAAAATATCAAACATATGAGGGAGATTGACCGAACTGTAGTCCTTAGGTTTCTTCTCAGAGAGACATTTTGTCTCGTAGAGAAGTTAGATATTTTTTTATACTTTATTAGCCTTAAGGTGACACATGATTCCTGCTATATGAGTGAATGTGAGTGACTAAATGTATGTGCTGCTCCTTAACTGAGTGTTAGAAATGGGATCTCTGGTTGGCTAAGGTGTGCGCCAAAGCCAGGCAGAGACCACCACTCTAGTCAGGGCAAGGGAGTTACACGCCAAAGATAACCCCTGCTCATCCCCTCGGTAGCTTGGCACGAGCAGACAGGCTTATCCCGGAGGCCATGTGTAAAGCATTTGCGCACGCACACAGCAACAACATCACAGGCACCCTACAAAAGGAACTCTACACAAGGTTATATCAAAAATAGCCTTTGTATTCTAATAACACATTAGAATAGTAAACACATAATATACATGGTGCCACCTGGCACTGGGTCATATCTACAAGGGATTATATACACCTGACAGGGCCCCCTGTACTACTGTCAGGACCAACACAAAGCAAACTTAGTAAAAGTAAAACAGATCATAATCGACAACCAGTAACTACTGGTAATCACTGTACTTAACATCAACCTGCACAGTATCACATCAGGAGCAAATTACATTCTGCGACAGCCTCCCCAGCATAAATACATTATGCAATCCTCTCATAAGTCTAAACACATTAGACCCTACCCTCATAAGCATAACTCACATTAGGGGCATAAATCACACAGTGAAACATAATCTAGCATAAACCATAATTTGCAAAACAACCTCATAATCATAAAACTACATTTAGAGGCATAAATCAGGTTGCGTAACTCATACTATATAAATTACATTTCCTAGCACCCTAGAATCACATTTAGCACATTGTCTCCTAAAAAGACCTTAGTAGAGGCAGTAAAAACATTAGGGCCTATCACCCTATTTGCCTCCCAGTCCCCCTGTCCAACTGGCCATCTCAGAGGGGCTCAAACGGCCTGCATCCAAATGTCAGGGCTGCTGCCTAGCAGCTGAAACCAATTGCGCCACTGCGCAAACCTAAACGGTGCAGCTGGCACTACGTGCTGCGCAGCTGTGAAGGGATGGGGCAAAGGAGTGCATCTCCCTCCTAACTTCAAAAAGACATGCCCCCCAAAGCACTGAGGCCTAAACAATGCAGCTGCCCACTACTTGCTGGGCAGCTGTGAGCAACAATAAAAAGCTGGGCACTCACTGTGCCTCTTCTGTCCCTCTCGGGGACTATAGATTACTTTAGCGCAGAACGTTGCAGCTGCCTGCGCTCTCGCAGGGCAGCTGGGAAAGGAGCATGGGGCCCTGGTACCTCTGGGCCTTCGGGCCTTACTGGGGCTACTAAAGAATATTGGACCCCACATTGGAGAACACAGGCTCTCCTGAACAAGCATGCCCTCAAGCCCCCCTGGGGCCCGTAACTACCTAAACACTGCCCCCTCTCGTTGCAGCTGCCCTTTGCAAGCGGAGCAGCTGAGATAACCATGGTGAAGGGCCAGGGCCCCTCTGTGCCCACGGAGCCCCACTGGGGCATTTTAAACAAATGTGCCCTGACGTTGAAGCAGCCCCTTATCAGGCAGGGGTCACTCAGGAAAGTGGCACCGATCCTGGGCCTTGGTGTCTGCAACCCTCCTGAAGTCCTCAATCATCGGCTCCTGTGGAGACCGGCTTTCCACTTCTCTGCGGGTCCGGCCGCATCTCCTTTCTTCACCCGGGCCCCCGTCCTGGGACCCAGGGCTTCTCTGGCGCATGGACAAAGGCATGCTCCCTCTCCTCTCTTCATGCAACACGCGGTGCTCCCTCCTCGCCACGGGAGCCCCGCTGACCGGCTGCAGCACTTCTCCTTTTGACCCCTCCTGACTTCGTCTCGGTCAGGGCCGGTGCACAGGACCTCTCCTCCTCCACACGGGGAGGTCCCGCTCTGGTGCAGGCAGATCTTTGCTGCTGTCCACTTCCTGTTTTGCCAGTGCGGGGTGGGCTCCCGCCTGGCTTCTCCTCACTTCACCAGGGCCCCCTCATGAGACCTGGGACTTTGTTGTGAAGGCCGCAAGGCTCCTGACTTTTAGTTTTTGCGGCCGCAGGAGGCCCCAACCATGTCCCAGGCAAGGTTGCCTGACTTCCTGTGCGGTGATCAGGGCTGTGGCGGTGATTCTCCTTCTTTGTGGCAATTAGGTGTAGGCTCCCTCCCTAGTCACGGCACGAAGCAGGGTGGGCACCCACCAAAATTCAATAGCACCAAATGCGGGGTGGGCACCGCTCGATAGGACAAGAATGCGGGGTGGGCTCCCACCAGGAATAAACAAATGTGGCAATGCCGGGTGGGCTCTGGCTTCGCAAAACAGCATCGATGCAGTGGCAACTTTGGGGTGGGCTCCCGCCAGGGCGGACAACGCGGGGTGGGCACCCACAACCAAAACAAAGGTAATTGCGGCATAAACAGTGGGGTGGGCACCCGCAAGAACCCAACAATGGGGGGGAATCCTTACGCTGGGGATTACCTCTAAAAGGGATCGGAGCTCTGCGCTGCAATGTAAAAGATAGAAGGGCTCCTCCTCAGCTGCAGGGAGCACAGCGCTATGAAAAGCGCTTTTAAGAAATAAAAGTAAAGCACTCACAGGGCGCTAGAGGCCAAAGTCCAAGCAAGGGGTTCAGGGGCAGAGCTGGGCCCAGGGGCCAGCAGACATGGCGCTGCAATGTAGAAGATAGAAGGGCTCCTCCTCAGCTGCAGGGAGCACGGCGCTATGAAAAGTGTTTTGTTTAGAAATAAAAGTAAAGCGCTCACAGGGTGCTAGATGCCAAAGTCCAAGTAAGCGGTTCAGGGGCAGAGCTGGGCCCAGGGCCAGCACACAGGGCCCTCCAGCAGGGAGGCAGCCCCCATGGCGGTCCCTCCTGGGCTCCATTAACAGTAAGCTTCCCCCCTCCGTCAGGAATAGAACAGGAACACTGAACCTCTTCATGGGGTCACAACCCCTATATTTATATCACTTTTCCCTTTGTGTCACAGCACAGGGCTTGGGGATACCAGTCAGAACCTGTTTGGGGGAGCTTTGGAGCACTTTGTTTTGCTCAGCTCCTCTCTCCTTTGTCAGGTGAGGGGCTCAGGGAACAGACGCACCACAGGGGGCGAAGCCAGCATTGTGAAGGGAAGGCACAGTCCTATTCAGGTCCCAGGTGCAACTCCTACCTCCCATCTGCATGCAGATCTCTCTATTCACCACTGGGCTGACTCCCCCAGGCTCCTGGAGCGACCCACACCTCTCAGCTCCTGTCAATCACAAGCCAGACATGCAATTCACATCAGGCAGGCAGACACACAGTACACAGAAATTGCAACTTCTAAAAGTGGCATTTTTCCACTAGTCACTATAAATCTGCGCACACCATTGCGCAGCATTTATCCTCATGAGTTCATACATACTAAACTCGCCACTGCACTCCTCTCATATCAGGAATTACCATGGACACACATATCCCCCATGCAATCCTATGGGAGGGCAGGCCAATCTCACCACATGCACTCAGAGAGCGCACACACTTTACAGTGGGCGAACAGTGCTAAAGTGCGCAGAGGCCAAAAATCACTACCACTAAGTTGGAGCTTAAGGCAAAAAGTTTGGGGGTGAACCTGCCGAAAGGGCCAAGTCCAACACTGAGCTAAAGTGAGATTGCGAGCTGTAGACCGCACGTCTAAGCTCACTGACTCCAAGTGCAAATTTACACATCAAAACCCAAAGTTAGCTTTTTAGCAAGCCTGCAGATCACACCCTCCGCTTTCTTTTTGATGCAGAAACAGATAGGCCTTGTACAGGCAGGAAAACCTAGGCTGTCTGGTGACTTAACGTTATGTCCAACCTTTGAGCGTAACATTGCGAGAACCTTGGTACTTACAGGTTGGTTATCTGCAGTTAGGCACACTTGGGTTGTATCCCAAGGGTACAAGGTCCTTCGTGTGAGCTCAGATTGAAGGTCACACTAGATGACAGTGCCTTTCAGAGGTTTATATACTTTGGCATTGATACAGAAGTTTCTGCTTATTAATGTTTGCTTTGAACTGACTTAAAACAGTTCGGAAACAGGGCCAATCAGACCACTCCAAGCAGTGACTCACTACACAAGAGACCCAATTTCCCTAAGAAGGGGTTTCCTGTTTTTAATTTCTCCTCCAGTATTTTCCAAGCTGCTGGTTCGCACCAGTAAGATTGTGGTCAGGCTGTTCTGCTATCCCCACAGGTGACACCTGGAGTGTTACCATGTTTTTATAAGCGAGGCAGCGCCCAACTCTACTCGCTGTCACGTACCTGATGGGTTAAGAGTGGTGGCATTTGACAGAAGCCCCTTTAAGTTTACAGTTCTCTTAAATACCAAACATTGGCATTTAGTACTGAATCTGTTTGATGTAGTAAATCATTACAGTTCGGTGAATATCTGCGTTGGAAATTATCCTTCCCCCCCCCCCCCCCCCCCTATTCCTATAAAGGCAAGAACACTTGCTCGTTCTGGGCTGGATCTAATTATGTTACTGCTAAATCCTTGTTGTTCTCCATTCGTTCTGTTCCAGGAGAACCCATGCCTTAAAGCCACCTCTCTTGGCCTACATAGTCTGACCCTGCAATGCCCCTGTCAGCAACGAGCGATAATGGGATAAGGAAAGCTGGTTCTGCGAAAGGTGTCCCTTCACATGACCTCCAAGCAACACGGTCTATCACATCATGCCTTACTATGATAATGGGGGCAATTAACGCGGAGTTAGATCTGGTTGAAGAATGCATAGTCCAAGTCCAACTTCGATCATCGACCCCATCCCCGGTACAAGTGGTAAATACAGGTGATGAAATTAAAACCCAGGGGCCTGCTCCTAAAAAACTTACTAGGGCCTTGATGGACTTAAATAGTGCGCAGAACAAAACCCTTGCAGTAGCACTAATCCTCAACTGGAAGTTATTTATCTGTGCTCAGTGCCTGTAAATCCCCCTTCAACTAAAAGGAAAAGTAAGGAGTCCCAAGAGAGGAGTTGTTAGTATCAAGAGGCTTAAGAGTCAGAGCTGACGACGTTGGAACTGGGGAACCAGGTTCGAGTCTCATCGTCAGCTCAGTATCCTGTGATTCTGGGCAATTCACTTAATCTTCCTGTGCCTACCAAAAAATGAATGTGTCCTTGGGTAATGTAACTGGTGCTCATGTAAAGCACTCCAATACCTTCGGGTCGAGGGGCGCTATAGAAACTGTAAAAAAAAAAACAAGCACTGGCGTTACCAATAGGTCTCGCATTAGGCAAGTTTGAGCTATTGGTCTTGTAAATGACAATTTTTTTATTTATGTGTTAATCTAAATTAATAGCTTTGTCATTTACAATGTCAATAGTTATAACTTTTGCAAATGTGACACCTATAGCATTTGTAATGCAACATGTTTTGTATTTATGTGACTTACATGTATTGATATTACAAATAACAATGGCTTTTAATTTTTTTGAATAATTAATACTTGAATAAAAGTGATTGTAAATTATAATGGCAATAGCTTAAACTTTTGTAACTAACTTTTGTGAAGATTATGTTCAGTGTATTTTATTGTGACGAAAATCCAAGAACAGAAGTGAAATATTAACATCTTTTTTGTGATATTTGTAATAAAGCTTGAAACATTGAGAGAACATGTTTGAACCAGTGATGCTGTGGTTGCTCGGAGTGATGCTGTGGTTGCACTGAGTGATGCTGTGGTTGCGCTGAGTGATGCTGTGGTTGCGCTGAGTGATGCTGTGGTTGCGCTGAGTGGTGCTGAATGGTGCTGTGGTGGTGCTGAGTGATGCTGTGGTGGTGTTGAGTGGTGCTGTGGTGGTGCTGGGTGATGTTCCGGTGGTGCTGAGTGGTGCTGTGGTGGTGCTGAGTGATGCTGCGTGGTGCTGAGTGGTGCTGTGGTGGTGCTGGGTGATGTTCTGGTGGTGCTGAGTGGTGCTGTGGTGGTGCTGGGTGGTGCTGTGGTGGTGCTGAGTGATGCTGTGGTGGTGCTAAGTGGTGCTGTGGTGGTGCTGAGTGGTGCTGAGTGATGCTGTGGTGGTGCTGAGTGGTGCTGTGGTGGTGCTGGGTGATGTGCTGGTAGTGCTGAGTGGTGCTGAGTGATGCTGTGGTGTTGCTGAGTGGTGCTGTGGTGGTGCTGAGTGATGCTGTGGTGGTGCTGAGTGGTGCTGTGGTGGTGCTGAGTGGTGCTGAGTGATGCTGTGGTGGTGCTGAGTGAAGCTGTGGTAGTGCTGAGTGGTGCTGTGAGTAGGTACTTCTGCCCTGGCAAGTGAAGACAGAGAACGTTACCACTTGTGAGAGAGTGAACCTCAGTACCCTGTGAGTGAAACTGATGCTATGAGTTCCCTGCATGCATGAGAAACGTGCACTTTCGGCTGCCCTGGCTGCCTCCTGCGTGTAATGATTGTACAGTGCACTGCTGCGTCTGTGGACTTGAGATAGGGTTTAATTAGAGGTATGTGAGCTGTGTGTATATGGTCTTCTTGGACCCCAAGGACCGATGGAGGCACAAAGTGAAATGTTATTACATTTTCTAGGAAATATCAAAATACCCCTCAAACACTGTTGCACATGAACTGTGATATGAGCTCATGTCAGTGCCAACATAGACATGCTGGATGCTTGGAAGGAAGGGTGCGGGAGGGGGGTTGGATGGAGTGACAAATATTGAAGCCAGCTACAATCTGTTCTGTCACTGCCTATTTCGTTTTGTTTGTTTATTTCGAGTATGTAATGTGTGTGTGTTTGTGTATCACCTATTTACATTGCCCTGTGATTATTTATCTTTCCTTGTGCATTTCGTGTCTTTATCTGTCATTTTGTTTTTATCATCTGTTTGCACTGATTTGTGGCTGCCCGTATTTGAGTCTGTGTTTTGTGCCTATATGAATCTCGGTGTGAGAGAGAGGGTGGGGAGGCAACGAGAGAGAGAGCGCGCGTGTCTATGTGTGTGTGTGTTTGCATGTCTCTCTTTCGGTACCACGGAAAGATGCAAACAGTAATTGGCTGCCTTTGAAACTGAGCCTGGTTGTGTAGTGGAGGGAGGGGGTGACAGCTGGAGGTGCGAACCAGCTGTAATAAGGGAGAGCTGAGGGGGAGGCGAGGGGCGTGCAAGGAGCTAGGCAGAGCATGGAATGGAGGGACTACAAGATGCAATATATGGCAATTTCTGCAAAAGTTACATATTAGGCTATTGCCGCTTATGTGGCAGTGTATGCAAGAAGATTTGCACTCAAGGTCATGCCTTGAGAACAAAACTGACAAAAGACATACCTCACTCAGTTTAGCGCATGACCCAACACTCTTCATTTTTAGTGTCAAGCAAACATAGCATATACAGTGCTTGCTTGGTGATGACATAATCAGCACGTGCCATATTTTATATATGGTGCCCATCTAGCCTGCTCAGCACGGTATACTTCTCTGTTCCTTTCCTCAAACACATATACTGGAAAACTGCTCTTCACTATCGTTAATGCATTATTTATCAATTTTCCTTTGAGTATCTTCCACACAGTCGCATATCATGCTATATCTATTTCTGGCCCCCGTCAATGCTCTGAGCACATTGTTGTAAATGTAAAGTCTTCCTGTCGACTTTTCTGTGAAAAATTGACCGAGGAAAACTGTCAGCTAGTTCTATTTACTGATCTTGTTCGTTTATACTTGAATTCATGACAAACGTTGTAGCCAGCGTAAAATAGAGACACCCCCTTTACGTAGGAATGTTCACGTGCAAAGAAATACGTGGACATTGGCAACCTACATCTGAAACTAGGTATGTCTAACTAGCAAAAGTTGATGAATGGCCACAAGCTTGCAAGTTTGTTGTTATATGTAAATCCCTTGCAGACGGTTTCATAGGAGAGAAACATTCACAGATATTCTCATGTCATGGGCAGGAGTAAGTATGTTTCCAGAGTGGCAATAGTCAGGGGGCCCTCATCACATTCTGCAGGAGGGCGCCATCCTGCTTACGCCACTGTTTCAGGGCTGGGACTAAGTGCCTCGATGCACCGAGGCTAGGCATACGGTTTTGATTTTGGTTGCCTGCAGCCCTGTGACCCGTACATGACTTCACGATGAAACCCCTGGGTTGTGTGCTCTCTCAGGGAGGGTCCCTGTGCGGGCATCTGCAGCGTGGGGGGTTGTCACCTTTTGGCACACTCTGTATGCAAATACCTGCACCCCGGGAGTCTCTTCACACCACAGCTCTAAGTGGCAAGGGGGGCGCGGCGAGGGAAGGGGCCGCATGTCCTTTCCCAGCGTCTACCTGAAACCATCTGCGCACAGAAATGCATGCAGCAGATGCCTCTGTCGAACAATATTATGTGGATTTTTTATTTTCGAGACGGCATGGCTTCGCCTTGCTCTGCCCTCTCGGGTTTGTGGAAATCACTGACCTCAAAGTTTCTAGAGTCCAGAAGCAGGGAGTGGGGGCGCTAGTGCTGAGGGCACGGGAAAGAGGTCGACCAAACACCCACACCAGGCTTCAGGCTTTTGCTCCAGACAAAGCTTCTGCTTAGAAAAAACGTTTGCCGTTGTGCTATTCGGACTCGAAGAGCGCATCAATCATGACAAAGCTTAAACAGCACACCGACTCTTTGATTACGGCTAATACTTTGGCATCAACAACCCAAAAGATAAAATTGCTTTCCTAGTCAATAACACTATTGCCAGAGAAACGGGCAAAAACACAGTACAAGCAATGTATTTGTAGGCATTCATAAACTGATGAAGAGAAGCAAACTGAAAGAGAGGGGAGGTGCTGGTGTGGGAGGGGGGAGGTGCTGGTGTGGGAGGAGTGCTGCTAGGGCAAGGCTGTGTTTGTGGGGAGAGAGAGGGGAGGTGCTGGTGTGGGAGGGGGGAGTTGCTGGTGTGGGAGGAGTGCTGCTAGGGGAGGAGAAGCCTGATGCCGGATGGGGGCGGGAGAGCCTGGGAATGCGAGAGGCTGGGCTTGCATGCGATGCGCGTGATGAATAGATGTTCGTGAGGTGTGGGAGGAGTGCCTGATGCCGGATGGGGGCGGGAGAGCCTGGGAATGCGAGAGGCTGGGCTTGCATGCGATGCGCGTGCATGTTTGCTCACGTGATACACGTGAACTGCAAGAAAACCGCGGGGCTGAAAGCCCTTGGTTTGACTTGTGTTTTGCCGACATGAATTCTCGCTCCGCTCGATGCGCTTGCGCGCATCGATAGGTCGCGAGACCTAAAAAGAGAGAAGAGTGGGCCCTTGAGCATTGGCCCACTGTAGAGAAAGAGGTCCATCGGCCAAAAGGAGCATTGATACACACGGGGAAGACGAGTATGTGTTGCAGGGAGAGCACCTGGCATGCACCAACCTTAATAAACTCTGCACAACATTTGTTAGGACGAGTCTGAGCCAGCACGCAAACGCTTCTCTGGCGATCTGTTGTAGGTAGAGTATGGAGAAGAAGCTCCGCCCACTACCCGCCCATATTTTTGAATTGGCTTGTGTCTTTGTCCTTCGCAAATGCTGGCGTCTGATTCCCTGATAGGCTTATTAGTCACTCCTTAGTACAGCCATGTAGTCATTTGTAACCTCCCATGGCTACTGGTCCCTTTACTTCGGGTCTTACACGGTAAGCACTGTGCTTTTTATTGAATTTGTCCTACTTGAGGCACCAAGATGTGCTTTGTTTACATTCAGCATGCTGGGCGAGCTTTCACATTTAAAGCTGCCGGGACAATCGCGACCCGCTTGTTATGCACGGGCTCAGCTATAGATCACGGCACCCACTCAATTTAATATTCGTGAGAGCCGCGCATGACCAGGGCACCTGCGTTGTCTTTTTTCCCCACATAGTTTTTCATGTAAATAAACATGGCATCCTGCATCCTAGGAGCCTTGGCTAACAGGAGAGTCAGGGTCACACCGACGTTCGTGACTGGTTGTATTTTGTTTCGCCATCATCACCTGCTGCAGTACCGAGCACCAACCCAGGGCTACTCCCAGACCATGGTGTAAATGGTGTACACTACTGCAGACCCAAGCACCAAGGTAAGGCTCCCTTTGTCATGGGTACCATTTGCTTTCTGCAGTAGTACCGAGCACCAATCCAGAGCTGCTTTCTGACCATCTGTACCCTATACCAGCTTGCGCGCATCGATAGGTCGCGAGACCTAAAAAGAGAGAAGAGTGGGCCCTTGAGCATTGGCCCACTGTAGAGAAAGAGGTCCATCGGCCAAAAGGAGCATTGATACACACGGGGAAGACGAGTATGTGTTGCAGGGAGAGCACCTGGCATGCACCAACCTTAATAAACTCTGCACAACATTTGTTAGGACGAGTCTGAGCCAGCACGCAAACGCTTCTCTGGCGATCTGTTGTAGGTAGAGTATGGAGAAGAAGCTCCGCCCACTACCCGCCCATATTTTTGAATTGGCTTGTGTCTTTGTCCTTCGCAAATGCTGGCGTCTGATTCCCTGATAGGCTTATTAGTCACTCCTTAGTACAGCCATGTAGTCATTTGTAACCTCCCATGGCTACTGGTCCCTTTACTTCGGGTCTTACATGGTAAGCACTGTGCTTTTTATTGAATTTGTCCTACTTGAGGCACCAAGATGTGCTTTGTTTACATTCAGCGTGCTGGGCGAGCTTTCACTTTTGAAGCTGCTGGGACAATCGCGACCCGCTTGTTATGCACGGGCTCAGCTATTGATCACGGCGCCCACTCAATTTAATATTCGTGAGAGCCGCGCATGATCAGGGCACCTGCGTTGTCTTTTTTCCCCACATAGTTTTTCATGTAAATAAACATGGCATCCTGCATCCTAGGAGCCTTGGCTAACAGGAGAGTTCAGAGGTCACACCGACGTTCGTGACTGGTTTTATTTTGTTTCGCCATCATCACCTGCTGCAGTACCGAGCACCAACCCAGGGCTACTCCCAGACTATGGTGTAAATGGTGTACACTACTGCAGACCGAAGCACCAAGGTAAGGCTCCCTTTGTCATGGGTACCATTTGCTTTCTGCAGTAGTACCGAGCACCAATCCAGAGCTGCTTTCTGACCATCTGTACCCTATACCAGCATCAGTACCGATCACGAAGGATTGGCTGCTCTCTGACCACACGTACCCTGTGCCTACTGCAGCACCAAGCACCAATGCACGGCTGCTCTCTTGCTAGGTGTTAGATTTGGGGGTCTCTAGTTGGCAGAGGTAGGTACCTTTGTCCAAATAGGGACCCTTGTGTCTCGTCAGGGTAAGGGGGTACACTCCTAAAATAACTACTGCTCACCCCCTTGGTAGCTTGGCACGAGCAGGCAGGCTTATCTCAGAGGCAGTGTGTAAAGCATTTATGAACACACACAGTAACCCAGTGACAACACTACAGATGGACACCACGCAAGTTGTAGTATAAAAAATAAGTATTTTTATATAGACTTAACACAGGACCACAAATGACAAAAATCCACAATACTGTACTTTAAAAATGGTAGAAATAGCTCAGTTCTTTTAATGTGTAAAAATGCGACATTTTGAGTTCAATTTACCTTAGGATGCATAACGCTATACAACAAAAGTGTTGCAGGGAAGGTGATGCGTCGGTTCCTTACACGCAAGAACGGTGATGCGTCGGGTCCCTACTGATGCTTAGGGGATGCGTTGGTTCTACTCGGCGAGGCGAGGTGATGTCTTGGTTTCTTACAGCGCCGTGATGCAATGAAGATCCGGTGCAATGAAACAAAGATGTTGTCTTCTTGATGCGACACGATGCGTGTACACCCAACGGCCGTGCGGCGACTCAACAATTCTGACCCGCAACAGGCCATGCGACACGCTTCCCGGTGATGCGGCGGCATCTGGTGCGAAGTCGATCCTCTTCTCCGGCGATGCGAGGTGCTTTGGCGATGCGTTGTGACAGCTGCAGCGGCGGCAACATGCTTCTCCGTTGATACAGCGTCGTCTGATGCGACGTCGATCCTCTTCTCCGGCGATGCAACAACAGCGGCTGCGGCGGCGACACACTTCTTCTACGTGAGTCGCGCTTCCAGCTCCTTGCGACACGCAGTCCCTCAGAACACCCAACACAACAGCAGGCACTTCCAAAGAACTCTTGGGGAGCTGGTTGGTAAAGTCTGTTGTCCCTGAGACTTCAGCAGAAGGCAAGCTCTATCTCATGCCCTTGGAGATCCTTCACAAGTTGAATGAAAGTAGCACAAAAGTCCTTTCTCCTCTCTTTGGCAGTCAGGCAACCACTGCAGGCCAGTCCCTCACGCTTAGGGATAGTCTCTCCTCAGTCTCTCTGGTTCCTCTCCTCAGCAAAGGTTTCTTCTTGTTTCCCAAAATTGATCTAAAGTTCTGGGGTCTGGGTCCCCCTTTTTATATACATTTTCTCTTTGTTCTCTGATGGCAGAGAGGCCTTTGCCTAGTTCAAACCAGTTCTGGTCAGTCCTGGAGCACTTTGTTGATATGACTCCTTCTTTCCTTTCACAGTGCCTGGCAGGGACATCAAACGCACCATATGAGGTGGAGCTAGCACTGCGGAGGGAAGGCACAGCCCTATTCAGGTCCCAGGTACAACTCCTCCCACTCATCTGCATGCAGATCTCTCGATTCAGCCCTGTGCTGACTCACCCTGTCTCCTGGAATTCCCCAGCCCCTGTCACTCAATCTCCAGACAAGGAATACACAGCCTAGCAGAGGCAGGCTTGGATAGTTAGGCAAGAAAAGACCTACTTTCTAAAAGTGGTATTTTCAAACACAGAATGTTAAAACCAACTTCACTAAAAGATATATTTTATCATTCTGAGTTCAGGCATACTAAACTGCCCTTTCTGGCCTATGGGGAACAGGTAGCCTTGCAATAGTGA
This sequence comes from Lissotriton vulgaris, assembly GCF_964263255.1. NCBI lineage: Eukaryota > Metazoa > Chordata > Amphibia > Caudata > Salamandridae > Lissotriton > Lissotriton vulgaris. Next base: position 223,421,791 of record NC_141685.1, read on the forward strand.
AAAACGAAAATGGCTGTAATTCACTATCAGGACATGCCACACACACATCATGGCATGTCCTACCTTTTACGTACAATGCACCCTGCCCTTGGGCCTACCATAGGTGTGACTAATATGCAGAAAAGGGAAGGTTTAGGGATTGGCAAGTGGGTGCACTTGCCCAGTCAGCATGGCAGTGCCTGACTGCACACACGCTCTACAAAGGCAAATCTGAGACACACTTTACAAGCTGCTTCTGTGGGTGGCACAACCAGTGCTGCAAGCCCACTAGCAGCATTTGATTTAGAAGCCCTGGGCACACTCAGTGCACTGTACTAGGGTCTGACAAGTAAACCACATCAGCCAATCATGAAGTCACTAATCCATACATCAATTTACCATAGGGAGCACTTGCACTTTGGCACTGGACAGCAGCGGCATAGTGCCCAAAGCATCTATAACCACCAAAAACACATGAGGCAACAGCAAAAATGGAAGGGAGACCCACGCCAAGGTGCCAGGTCTAACACTAGGTGTACCTGTAAGTGATTCCCCCATGGACCCATGGTCCTAGGCACGGAGCAGCACATTAACACCCAATTATATCTGGCAGTACAAGGGAGAGTTATCCTTCTGTTCTCTAAACACACAAACTGTGGCTCAGGAAGAGCCCTCCAATGGGCAGCTCTTTGAAATCACCGCAAAGCGCTAGCTGGTGTGCTTGTTCGCAAGTTGTGGGTGTGAGCCGCTACACCCAGGCAGGTTCCAAAAGTACGCTAATTTGGCAACTTCTTTTTTTTTCCTATGTTGCGGCTACTACAATGTAGTAAAGTAACATTACATGGTAATGTGTGTATCTAATTAGATAGACAGGGTTGACAGCAGCAATGCAGAGGAACGTCAGGTGTGAGACGATCATACTGTCCAGTGTTTGCATATCAGAACTTCTTTTTTTTTTACCCATTAAAATCCAATGGGAAAATACAGAATGCAAATAATACTATATTGGAAGACCATAAATGCAACATCTTCATTCAAAGAAAAAGGACTGGTGTAATTTACGGTATACAGACATAATATCGACTCAAAAATATAGAATGGCACAAAAATCGAAGTAAAAATATAGAATGGACAAAATATCGAATGGACAGAATATACCCCCATATGCATCAAGCCTAGATTCTGCGAATTCTAAATTGCGAAAAATACCGAATCGCAATTTAGAATTCGCAGAATGGGATGCATCAAGAAAAGCGATTAAAAAAAGCAAATTGCAGTCGGCCGCAAATTGCCGATTGCGATTTTCGCTAAATCGTACAAAATTCGCAGAATCACCTGTTTCCCAAATTGCAAATTGCAATTGCAAATAGCGATCTCGCTAATTGCGAGATCGTAAAAACGGGAAGTCGCATTTCGAGCACAATGTTGACATCACAACCAGGAAGTGGGCAGTTCCCTCACTCATTCTGAACACAGAGCCTGAGAGTGGAAGAAGCACAGCACAGAGCTCCACCAGACACACCCTGCAGCACCACAACAGGACACACTCACTAAACCAGAATGTCCCAGGAAGCAGCAGTAAGCAGTGCACATGGTAGAAAACGCAAAATCTAATTTTCTGAGCAGGAGTTGGAGTTCCTCATCGAGGGTGTAAGCAAGGACCATGACAGGCTGTTGGCATTTGGCAGCGCATCCGGTCCAAGGTGAACTTTGTTCGAGTGACCCAGCGCTCCATTGATGAGCTGAAGAAGAGGTGGTACGACCTCAGAGGTCGTGCCAAAGAGCGCATTGCAGAGAGGCTGGGAGAGCAACATGCCACGGGAGGAGGAGACCCCACAGTTGCGCCCAACACTCCACTTGAAGACCTGGTGGAGGACACAATCAACCCTGCAGCCTGCGTGGGAGTCACCTCACTGGACACCTCCCGACCCACCCAACAATCCCAAGGTAAGTGCCAAGCAAATGCGACCCCGTCCCCTAACAATGCCCATGCCTCCAGAGCTAGCCATTTGATAACCCCAGTAATGCAGGCCATGCACATCTGAAATGCCATATTGCATTGTGGGACCTGTAGTGTGACAATAATTCCCTGATAGCAACACACAGCCAGACCTGTCAATTGAAACATATCCCTATAGCCAGTCAGGGAATGCAAGCCTGCATGCATGTTGCAACATCCCATGTGCAAAATACATATCATTAATCATGCACCCATTTACATCACAGGTGCTGCAGAACAACCCAGCACGGACAGCGATGCACTCCAAATTGAGGAGAACACTGAGGACACCGAGGGAGAGGGCCATCCTGCCCACGACCTGGACCATCACAACCACCAGCACCAGTACCACCACCTCCCCATGCGGACAGGGCCACCTCTGCAGCCACAGGAGGACAGCAACCACCCCATGTGACACCCATGGCACTGGTACAGGCCGCACCACCACCCAGGAGGCAGACACGGCGCACAGCCACAGTGCGTTTGCAGTCCAGCGGACTGATGAGGCAGCAGCGCAACGTGGCAACATGCGCTGGCAGGGGGGGAAATATCCAAGATCCAGGGCTGGGTATAGAATGCCAGATGCTAGCTGTCCACCAAAAGCAGGCACAGCACATGGCAGCCATGCAGCTGCAGCTTCATAAGACAGCATGCAACCTGAGCCAGCTCACGCAAAGCGTGCAGGTGCTGATGGCTGCTGTCAGGGAGAACAGCTAAATCATTGTGTCACAGGAGGACATCCCCCGCCACCGCCAGCTGCTGACCCGGCTGTCAGAATATACCAGATCAAACCACCTGATTGGTAATGCGACCTCCCAACTTTTACGCTGGTCCCTGGCGATGCAAATTCAGATGGTGCAATGCTGCCAGGACATTGCTAGGGCGTTGGAACAGGTCACAACCGCTGTCCAGAATCAGCAGGCGTGTGGCCATGGCCATGCAAGGGGGGGGATGATGCCAGTGATAAAACTCAGCATGTTTGTCTGTAAACCTCAGGCTGCGTTTCAGGAAATGTTTAAAAGCTGTAATGCTCAGGAGAAGCTAGCCCCCAATGCAAGGTGCCGTGCCCTGCATAATTTACTTCAAAACTGCCTCCTCCTTTGTGTAAGGTTACCATCAGCGACATGGACCCACGAGATCACACGCTCTGCCAGAAAGTGCTGGCAGGATGTGAAGCACATGCGTCCCGCACAAAGTGTCCCGTAACAGGGCACGAGTCGGGGGTACACACGGGTGGACGGCATCCACCCACTTATTTCACAGGGGGGACGCCGTCCACCCTGCCAAGAAGTGCAGGCGAGGACGGGGCTTTCTTATTTCTGACTCCTGCTGGGCCTATAACAAAGGCGGAATCTCAGGGGCCATCAGGCCTCCTTTTGTTTGAGTCTCCTGGCTGGTAGCAGTCAGGAGCCTGACACCCAGAAGCAAATGCAGCAGAGGGGAACAAAGGCTCACATCTTGTTAGCACTTCACACATACTTAAGAGAGGCAGCTTTTCACTTTGTTCAGGCTCTGTTTAGGCACAGAGTTCTTCAATCTGAGGGGCGCGCGCCCCTGGGGGGGGGCGCAACGCCGTCTCAGGGGGGGGGGGGCGCGCACTCCACCCTAAAATCTCACCTTTGTCCTCTACTGATGCAGAGTGGAGCTGCAGGGGCCCTAAGAAGGGGTGAAAAGCATCAAAGCCTCATTAACAAGAAAAAGGTATTTTGAAGAGCTGTGAAATACTCGAGTTGGTTGTGTGTGCGCTGGGATGCTGTCTCATCAGGCTGCCACGCACGAGAGTTTGAGGGGGGGGCTATTCTGGTTAATTCCTACAGCTGAAATGCTTTAGCTGCAGTGGGAGGCAAGGGGCCCCCTTTGCTAAAACTGAAAGCTACGATTTCATAGCAGAGGAGACTCCTTGCCTCACTCTGGAGATTAAATGAATGTCTGTTACTTGCTTGCAGTTTTAGCAGAGAAAGCTTCCTCCCTCCCACTGCAGCTGAAGCATTTCAGCTCTCTGAATTTAACCCCTTCCAGGGAGGGACAGCTCTTCCCAGAAAGGCGACAATGTTGCTTTTTAAATTACACCGGCAGGAGCACAATGATCACAGGGTTAAAAGGGTTGTAAATTGCCAAAAGACAAATCCCAGTCAGCTGTTTAAACAGCCTACAAATTGCTTCGCTTGACACTAAATATGGGTTATAAAGAAGTATGTATTCATTTATGATGTGACTTTTCTGTCTTTATTCCCTTTTATTATCAGTCATATCATTCAAGCAGCCCTAAAACACAATGTAAAGTGCTTTCTATTTATATTTGCTGTTCAGATTATGCACGGATAAGTGCTAAAAATAGAGTTTTAGGTGACTGCTTTTTTTTGTACCACACGGGACATCAAATTAATTAGCTGGCAACCCTAATCATAAAACTGAAACTTTGTTGCAAGATCAGCCCAATATTTATTTCCTCCACCCTTGATCCCTGGTTAATGCCATAATTGCAGTAGCAATAGTTTAACATATCTGAAACCCTGCGCTGCCTTCAATAGCGTGCTGAGTTACTGCAAGTGTCTGGGAATGTTTTTTAAACATTACAAATACAAGGCATTTTGCTTTTTCCATGTGTGCTGCACAAGGCAGCACACATGGATGAAGCAAAAATGCGGAGAAATAATGCATTTCTCCTAGTTTCGCCAACTTAAGACCAGGTTTTCCCTGTTTTAACGCGGCTTTACTTTTACGCTGCCCTTGTTAATAGGGCGCAACATCAAAATCAGTGCCTGTTGCAGTGGAACGCCCACCGCAACACCCACTGCCCACCCTTTCACGCTAAGCATAGCATGAAAGGGGGCCTTATTTACAAGGCAGCGTTAAGCGGCTTAACTCTGCCTTGTAAATAGGGCAATGCACCTATCGCCACCACAACGTCGTGAAAAGTGACGGTGTGGTTTCTATAGGGGGTTGTACATATGCCCCTGAGTATGATGAAACTATGAGTAGCACCATAAAAAAAATGATATGTTTGCCAGAAAGGTGCCATAGAGAGATGAGGTGCATTGTTGGTGAGTGTTAGTGAGGGAATTCATGGAGAAGGAGGAAACACTCATTGTTTTGAACATTATTTGCCGGATGTGGCCTGGGATATGCGGGTGGCGGTCGATTATGTAGTGTACCAGATTCCAGAAATTTCTGTCAGGCGGTGGGGGGGGGCCGACATTTAAAACAATTCATCTGGGGGGGCTAAACCTTCAAAAGTTTGAAGACCTCTGGTTTAGCAGATATGCATGCACTGTAAGAACAGCAGATGTGTTGGTCTTTCTCAGTATTTGCATAAAATAAATAGCATTTATATAGTGCGTACTACCCTGAGGAGGCGTTGTAATAATTTAAATATCACTATTTTTTCTTTAAAGCACTATGGTTAGAGGAAGCTTTACGCTGACAAAAGGCAACATTGTTTTATGTGTAGCATACAAAAGTGTGAATCTTCTGCCTGATTCAGGAGAGTTTACAAGTATACTCGAAATGTGCTCCAATGTCCTCATGATATAACTGCTAAATATGTATGTGAGGGCTTAAGATCTGATGTTACTTCTTGTGATGCCACTTCCTGTGACGTCACATGCCGTGACAAATGCATGCAATGGACAAATGGGGAAAAAGAATATGAGAGCGACAAGGGAGCCAGCAAATGGGAAGCCTAGGGGCGGGCTCAGGGCCGGCGCTAGGCATGGGCAGTGTGGCCAGCTGCCCAGGGCTCCGCGGCCTTCTAAGTATGACGGGCCCCCCACGAGGCCATCATCATCCCTAGGGGTGTGCAACCGTGCGTGGTGCAGCTCAATGCCAGAGGCGGGAGGGGGCGCCCTCATCTGGACCCGGCTGCCATGGGCTGAAGGGGAAATATGACCCCTCATCCCTTTCAGCTGCGCAGACAGGGCAGGGCAGGGTTTGTGGCGTGATCAGCTTTCCATTGCTAGCAACTCTTTCTCTTATCCTAAATCGCTGCATCTGAATGATAATTGCAGATACTTGAACTGGCATGAGGTGTGAAGTGAGCCCTGCCCCTGCATGAATGAAACGCAGAGCATCCTGCAGGGCTTTTTTTTTTGCGACTCTGTTTTACTGTTTCTTTTCAAACAAACATGTTCATCCAAAAGAAATGTAATGAGAGTTAAACATAAATAGTGACTCAAGTTGAATATAAGCGGTTAGTGTTTTTTTATTTTAATGTAATTTACTTGAAAAAAGGAATAATGAAAAATTGGGTCGGTAAAGGACGGGAAACATCCTTTACGACACAACTTTTACTACGCAGTGCCTTTACAACGCGGTATTTACAACGAAAACCACTACAACGCATTGCGCTGGGGGGCGCTCTAGGATAGGGAATAAGTTTAATTTACTATCCAACACCTTCCCTAGTGTCCACGGGGACTGGAGTTGGAATAGTAAATTAAACTTTTAACTATGTGGAGAAGTGTGGCTCACTGGTTAGAGGAGGCAGACCTGGAAGCAGAGATCATCCCGGGACCAGGGTTCAATTCCTGGCTTGGCGGGGTCTTGAGTCCAAAAATGTCCATGGACTCGACAATTCTCGCTCCGGTGCCTACTCGATTCACAGGTTCACACTCTGCGACTCTGGGCAATAGCTTGCTTAATCTCCACAATGGCCTCTCGTGGTGGGATGCCTGGCTTTCACCTTGTGAATACCCTGCCGGGGTTATCTCACAGGGGGATACCAGGACGGGTTCCCTAAGCAAGCGCTTAGATACTGGGTCGGTGATTTGCGCTATATAAATACATTTACTATCCAGCACCCCAAAGCACTATGTGTTGTAAAGGCATGCGTGGTAAAAGTATGCGTTGTAACATCATACATCCGTAAAAGACTAGTGGAGATAACATTGAGTTGGAAGGAGGGGTGACCCCACATCCATCCTCACCACCCCGAGGGGAGTGCAACAACCACTCCAAGATACATGCAAACTGTATAACCTGTCAAACCACACATCATTCCTTGTTGTACACATCTGAAAAGGTAGCAGTACTCCTCTGCATCATGTTTGTTCATATCTGAAATCCCGAATTCCAGTGTCCTGGGTATATCTAAGAAGGACTGGTGCTCTCTTTTGCTTTTAATAAAAGTATTGAGGGAGAGGCACATCTATAAGGGGTTAGGCAAACAAAAGACAGTAAGAGGTGGGGGACGTGACAGAGAACAGCAGAGAGGGGAGAACAGAACATAAGGGGCAAAACATCTATATAGAACAAGATGCTTAAGGGAAGGGAAATGGGGAAGGAGTGATGTAGTGATGTGTATGTGATGGCAGAATCAATGAGAGAACTGAAGAATCTTGGTTAGGTAAAAGGAATAGCATGCAAATGAGAAATGTAATAGGCTTGGGGAGAGTGGGGGGATGGAAGGGGAGAGAATGTTGTAAAGTAACAAGAGCAGTGATGAAACACAAAATGATGGGGACCTCGCTGCAGAATGTGCCCCTAAATCTCCCACATTTCATAGATTTTCATTGGTTCCTGGGCTGAATGGGGGCCCCCCGAAGTTTTGTGGGCCCATCTGTGCTGCAGGGGCATGTATTGTGTCCTGGCATAAGCAAGGTAAAAGGCCAGGGAGGAGAGTGATAAAGAGCAGCGCATGTAGGGGAGAGGTGGAAGCTTGAGGGCAGATACAGCGAATTGAAAGTAGAGATAAAACATGAAAAGTTGAGCATGAAGGGGAAAGGTGGGACATAAAGGGGAGGGAGCCAGTGAACAAAGTGAAGGCGGGAGAGTAAGATGAAAGGTGAAAGGCAGTGCTTGGATTGAAGAGGTAAATATAAAAGAAGTAGAACCATCAGGAATGATTAAGTGTCAAGGAGAGGGTATGGTGTATGTTGGATGTATGGGGGCAGGACAACCAAGAGCAGATAAGAAGTAGGGGAAAGGTAGATTTCAGAGAGGTAGAACCAGTGAGAGAAGGTTAGAGACTGCAGAGAGATGAGAGGTGAAGGGTTCAGCATGTAACCAAGAGGTAGGTGTAATAAAGGCAAAATTAGTGGGAAAGGTAAGAGACAGTAGTAGAGATAGTGAAATGTAGAGCATGTAAGGGAGACGTGGATGTAAGAGGCAGAAACAGTGAGACGAGGTGAGACAGGGGGCTCATAGAGGAGAGGTGGATGTAAAGTGGACAGACCAGCAAAAACAAACGTTAGGAGGCCAGAGGAAGAAATGAGAGGTGAAGGGCAATACATGGATGGGCATGAGAAGAGAAAGGGAATGATGAGAGGTGGATGTAGAAGGCCAGAATCAGCGAGAAAAGTAAGAGGCAGTGGGAGATATGAGGCATGGAAGAGAAGAAACCAAGCTGGGGATGGCAGAGAAATTGATGTAAAAGGGGCAGAATCCGCAAAATAAGGTTTGAGGAAGAGATAAGAATAAGAGTAGAGCATGAATGGAAATTGGTGGTGTAAGTGGTAAAATCAGGGGAAAACAATTACAGTGTGCAGGAGGATGAAAATGTAGAGAAGATTTAAATGGGGCAGAGCCAGTGAAAAAGGTTATGAGACTGGGGAAGGGATGAGCAGTGAAAGTAGTATATGGATATAAGTCCTGGCTATAAGAGACAGAACCAGCAAGAGTACATAGACAGAGTGGCAAGAGAGAGAAGTGAAAGGAAGAGAGAAAAAACACCAAGAGATAGAGGTGAGATGAAGAGTCCGAGAGGAGGGGAAGGTAGATGTTAGATGTGCAGAACCAGCAAGAGAAAGTTAAAGATTTGGTGAGAGTTTAGAGATGAAGATTAGATCAGGGAGTTAGAGTTTGATGTAAAAAGGGTGGAGTTCTGGACTTTTTGGTTCCGTCCAGAGGTGTCAGGGAACAACACCCGAAGACCCCGGAGTTCCACCTGCCTTGGTGCACAAATGAACAGAAACACGGGCTTCTCGATGGTGGCGTCAAAGACCAAAGGTTTATTACTGCAGGGACACAGAAGTCACAGAAACCACGCATGGGCAGTGTCTAGGAGCCTGTTCAAATTGTACAAAGAGGGTTGCTCCTTATATACTAAATTTTAAGCTGGGGGCGAATTCTTTACATGTAATACATTCTCAAAACCTTTGTGTCTAAAACAATAAATATTTGGCGTTACACAGGAACCGTCGATAAAATCTGATACCAAACATCTACGAAGAGGGGTTCCCACTAGTTCATCACAATCCCTTGTCAATATTGCATTCAAGAACCGGACCGCCTCATCGTAAATTTCGTTACCTCCCCCTAATAAAGATTCAGAAAGAAAGGAACGGAGCCAGGTGTGGAAGATAGAAAAGCGGGATAAGAGATGTTTGTGGGTTGTAAATGGGCAAGGCTACCGGCTTCGGCCGCCTAATCGTGATCAGGACAATGGACACGAAGACCAGTTTAGCAGGACTGGCCTCGGGCAGAGGAGGCAGCCTTTGTCGAGTCATGCAGCTACAGCGTGATCTGGTTTAAGGTGCACGTGTCATGAAAGAGGTGAATCTCCGGCTAAGGCTACGTGTCCTTAATCGAAATGAAGTGATCAGAGGTTATTGCGTATGTGAGGGCAAGAAACACAAAATGGCTGCCATGATCTAAGATGGATGCCGTGGGTAGATCAGAAATGTGTTCATAACAGGAGTGCTCTTGCTCGTAGCATAGCGAAAACACCAGGATAAGCTAAATGGATCATTTGCGGTTCGCTGATACCAATATTATGTATTTCCGACAATATTGAAAACACGGGTTCAAATCCTTTTGCCCTTACATAGGCAATTACTCAGTCTATGTCAGAATCTAATTCTATGCTCATCAGGTCAGTGACATGCTGTTGTATCATCATCCTTTCTCGTGCCTTTTCTCCAAACGCAGGTGGTTTCCTAAAACAAGTTGCAGCACAGAGACTACACAGAGCAGGACCACACTGGATAATCAGGCAGCATGAGAATAGGAATACTAAGATGACACCAATGACCATTAGAACCTTCCATCCCCACGCTGAGATCAGAGTCCAAAACCACTCCATGAAGGACCAGTTTCCCTTGTCTACGTGTATAGAGTCGGAAATCTTGTGTAGCTTAGAGATCGCCTCATAGACTGTTGGAGCATTATTAGGAATAAAGACACAGCAGCTCGATTGGATCATTCTGCATACCCCACCTCGATCTGCAAGTATAACGTCTAGAACCATACGGTTCTGCAACGTCATGAGTCTATCCGCCTGAAGCTCAGCTGTCAAATTGCTAAGGGCACCAGCAGTTTCGGTAATAGTAGATTCAACTACCCGTGTTAGCTGACGTATGTTTCTACTATTGGCCATAGGCCCCCAGAACGGAAGGAAACCTTTGAAGAAGTCTCCATCTTCCTGACCAGCAGTATCTTCCTTGCTGAAGACACCTCTCGCTACTCTGGTCTTGTGGTAGTCAGATGAAGCAGTGTATGTCGGAGGTAACAGTCGAGCAATATAACATGAACCTGAAAAGTCGGCAGGCAACCATGTATAAGCTCGGTCTCGACAGATGAAGTAGGTACCCCTAGCAGTAAGAAAGGCAGGGGAAGAGTTAGCCGGAAACACATAAGTCTCTACGCACTCACTCCTCCCTAGCTGAGCTCTCGGATTTCTCCCATTACCTTGCAAACAGACTTGACCTCGGTGAGGTACGACCCAGATTGGAGTTGAGCTTTTACGCTTGCTTTCTCCCAAACTAAGGCGATACTCTGAAGAATTCCAACTCAAATATACTCGCAATTCGTCTCTAGGGTAAGATGGAGTATTATTGACGTCCTTGATCATGTCAATAATTCCCTGGACTAAAGCTTTGTTGGCAGAGTTATATTTAGTGGAACGTGGTGGACGTGGAGGATAGGTTTCAAGGGCATAAGCAAAGATGGTTTGAAGGGCCTGAAATGATCCATTGTAGCTGAAAGGCAAAACCAGATAAGGAATACCTTTATCCATAGTGTGGGGTATCAAGCCACACACCCAGCAGTCTGTAGTGTTAACTACCAGTTGGTGTTGATGCAAGAGCTGTACAAAAGTGTTATTAATGAATTCTGAGCGTCGGGCTTGCTCATGTTCAGGAAACGAGTGAAAAGAGTGTATAGAGGAAACAGTAGAAGTAACAGGATCAAGGGGAGGTACTGTAGTTACTGGCACAAAAATCAAACTCATACCGAAAACGATTCCACCCACCAACGTTATCAAAACAATCAAGAATGTAATGGCACATTGTATCAAAAAGCATTTGCTGTGAAGAATTCTGTAAAGTCTGTTTCTGCGAACATAAATCACATTTTCTCGTTGCAGCGCAGGAAGCTCCATCTTCTACAATCCGCTCGCGACCACTGATGATGTGTACGTAGATGAAAATGCCTCTATCAGCCCTGGGAGTTCCCAGAACCAACAGAAAGATCGACCTTGTGTCAGACCCCCGCAGATTCAACTAGGCACACAGCCACGACCCTACGGCTACCCAGACGGCAAGGCAATTTTAAAAACAATAAAACAATAGCAAACTTCCTGGCTGAAGGCAAAAGTTCAAAATTTCAAAATATCACAATGGGCAGTTGCCTGCTTTATTTGTCCATATTACGAGGTCGTAAATTGTATCTTTGCTTCGCAGGTACTGTTTGATCGGCAAATAGCGTATCACTGGTAGCTGTTGCAGTGTTCAAGTTCGCAGATGACAGAGTTTTTTCTGATGCAGGGGACAAATGCTCAGAGTTCAAAGGAGTCTTTTCAGGAGGAGAGTCAGAGTTTGGAGTGTCAGTGATCAATTCGGCATCGCTGAAAGGGATGAACTTTGGCGTGCGTTCAAATTCGGAGGCACCAATTCCCTTCTTCACCCAGTCGTCGTAAGGAAGTGGCAAAGGTACACGTTTGACGTGAGATGCGTGTACCCAATGCTTGCGACCAGCTACACGAACTGTGGTTCTTGTCACAAGCAGGACCTGGAAGGGGCCGATGTATCTGGGCTGAAGGTTCTTCGTCCTCGCGAAGTTTCTTATTACAACTTGATCGCCGGGTTTCAGCTGATGCCCTGGACTCTCCGGAGGCTTTGGCAATGCATCGAAAACCTGTTGGTGAATAAGACTCAATTTAGCAGTCAAGTCGTAAAGGTAGTCTATCAACATAGGATATTCTAGAGAACAAAACTCCTTAGGCCTCGGCACACCCCAAACATTTGCCGGGCGGCCAAAGATAATCTCATAGGGGCTAAGCCCCACTCTAGAATGTACAGTTGCTCTCGTTGATAACAAAGCCAAGGGAAGTGCGTCTGGCCAGGGTAAACCTGTGGATGCTTGTATTTTAGCTAGTTTTAGTTTGAGGGTGCCATTGTAACCCTCCACTAAACCAGCAGACTGGGGATGGTTCGCACTGTGGAACTTTTGTTTTATGCCTAGGCCGGCACACACACTCTGCATAACTTTCCCTATAAACTCACTTCCGTTATCTGACCATACAATCCGTGGCATACCAAATCTAGGGAAATATTCTTTGAGAAGAATTTTGGCAGTTGATAGGGCAGTATTGTCCTTTAGTGGGTATGCTTCGATCCACCTGGAAAAAGCACAGACTACCACCAGGACGTATTTCAGATTATTACAGCGATCCATGTGAATGAAGTCTAACTGAATCACTTCAAAGGGGCAGGAAGGAGGAGCGAAGTGACCAGCAGGAGTTGGAGTTCCCTTGCCAGGATTATGCATCAGGCATACCGTACAATTTTTCACCACTCTCTCTGCACACTTACTGATCCCATCATTCTTCCAGACTGGAGCCAACATCTTACAGATTCCTTTAGAACTTATATGTGCTACTCCATGCGCCATTGTCACCACTGCAAGTACATACGCATCAGGCAACATCCAACGCTGCTGTTCTGTCAAATCAATCCAACACCCATTCGAATCCAACTTGCCCGTACTTTCTCTCCATACACGTTTTTCCTCCTCAGTTGCCTCTTTCTGAATCTCTTTCACACTTTCCATTGTATCCTCACACATTCCAGACTCAGCAATCCATCTTGCAGACGTAGCAACATACATTCTGCTCATCATGTCTCTAGCTGTCTGTTTAGCGGTTTCATCAGCAAAAGCATTCCCACGACCAACATCATCCATGATTGCTTTATGAGCACTGCACTTTACAATCGCAACTTCAGTCGGCAAGGTTAGAGATTCCAACAAGTCGTTAACTAGCTGACCATGTTGAATCTTAGTCCCATGGGACGTAATGAAACCTCTTTCTCTCCACAAACGGCCAAAACTATGGGCCACGCCAAATGCGTACTGACTATCTGTAAAAACATTCACTCTCTTTCCCTTAGCTAAAACACACGCTCTTGTTAGAGCTATTAATTCTGCAGCTTGGGTAGAATTCTGACTCACTCTTGCAGTCTCCACAATCGTCTTCAAAGTCGTTACTGCGTAAGCAGCAGTCACATCACCATTCTCCAATTTAAAACATGACCCATCCACATACAGCGTGCCATCTGGATCTGATAATGGAGTGTCCTTTAAGTCAATACGTTCTTTTGTCTCTTCCTCCGTTCTAAAACAACAATCATGTGGCTCGGAATCACTCGACTCTTGATTAGTCGGCAACAGCGTTGCTGGATTCAATACATTACATCTTTTGATCAGAATATGACTTGCTAATAATGTCAGCTCATAACCAGATAGTCTCGCACTGGTAAGGTGTTGTGTCTTGGTTCGGTTCATGAGTGTGTCCACTGCATGAGGAACCATGACCACTAGCATGTTGTTCATCACCAAACCAGCAGATTGTCGAATGGAAGCCGCAGCTGCCGCTGTAGCTCTCAAACAACTAGTCAACGCTCTAGCTACCGGATCTAATGTTGATGAAAAATACGCACAAGGGCGTTGTTTATCACCAAACTTCTGTGTCAGAACACTCAACGCGCAACCTTCTCTCTCGTGAACGTAGAGCGTGAATGGCTTACTGTAATCAGGTGTACCCAATACAGGAGCTGAACACAATGCTTTTCGTAATTCAGTAAAACTCTCCTGACATTCATCAGACCATGGCACCGGACTCGGAACATTTTTCCCAGTCAAAGCTACCAACGGTTTTGCTAAAAGAGAAAAATTTGGGATCCACTGCCTACAGTAAGAGGTAATACCTAGAAAGGCACGTACTTCTCTCTGTGTGCGAGGAACACTCATCTGCGTAATTGCTTTTATTCTCTCTGGGGTCAACTTCCTTCCCTCCTTTGACAAGAGATGACCTAGGTAGGTCACTTCTTGGCAGCAGTATTGCATTTTCGAAGGTGATACCTTGTGATTCAAATTAGACAAATGATGTAATAACGAGATCGTAGCTGCTTTGCAAGTTTCCTTGTCATCGGCAGCCACTAGAAGATCATCTACATACTGCACTAGAGCAGAACCTGGAGGAAGGACAAAGGAATCTAACTGGCTTTTTAATGCTTGACTGTAAATAGATGGGCTCTCACAATAGCCTTGTGGAGCGCGTTTAAATCTGAAACTTTGACCTCCTAGACAGAAACCAAAAATATCTCTGCTTTCCTCGGCTATCGGAATGCTGAAAAAGGCATTCTTCAAGTCGATGACTGAAAACCAAGTAGCTGTAGCAGGAATCAATGTTAACAAGGCGGTGATGTCTGGAATCACAGGAAACTGCGGGACCACAATCTTATTAACTTCTCTGAGGTCGATGACAAACCTATACACTGGAGGCTTTGTAGGATCAGTTCGTTTCAAAATCGGTAATACAGGACTGTTACAAACATTTCCTCTAGTTTCTTCAACCACACCTTTCTTAATCAAATCTTGCACAATCAATAAAAGTGCACGCTCACCTTCACTAGATATTTTGTATTGAGGAATTCTTGGAGATTTTACATTTGCTTTCAAAGTTACTACATAGGGTGGTATTTCTAAAAGGCCTACATCATTAGGACCAGTCGCCCAAAGAGAATCAGGGAGTGAACGCAGCTCTGGCGGGAGTGCATCCATTGACAAGTACATCGGAGAGGTGATTCTTTTAGCCAATGTAAGCTGTACTCCTTCCGGAGAACAGTACAATGTCGCATATAGTCGTTTTAACAAGTCTAAACCAAGCAAATTTTCATTACAACCTGTCGTCAAAATCAGGGGTGCTTTCAAGTGACACGGTCCAACAGAAATAGACAAAGGACCAGATATGGGGTTGTAAACAGGGGCGCCTGAAAAACCTACAGAAACATTTGTTAAGCCGGACAAAGGTGCGCCAGGGAGTTTCGCATGAATGATAGAACTTTTTGCGGCACCAGTATCCAACAGAAACGGTTCGACCACACCTGATGTTGCTACTGCGACATAAGGCCCACTCTGATCCACTGGAACTGATACTACTCCCTCTCTCTGTCCATGGCTGTCCTAGTACCCATTTTGCTGAAATCCCTCATCCACTTCACAATAGTGTTCAACAAGATATTGTTGAGATCTATTTTGCTGAGTAGACTGGCCATTTCGTTGATCAAAGTGATTGGAAGGGCGATCATTCGTCTGTGGAGGCATAGCACCTCGCCCTCGACCTCTAGAATTCTGCACAAAACCACCACGACCTCTCTGAGCTGCTGCTGCATTATTTTGCGCTAAGATCGGACATTCATTCTTGTAGTGACCCTCTTTCTTACAGTACGCACACTGGTTCCACTGATATTGAGGTCTCGGTGAACTATAATCTGTTCTTTGATACGAGCCCTGTTGTGTATTAGTCTGATTCATGCGAGGCGGATACGCCTGTTGCAAAAGAACTTTAGTTTTTAAATCTTTCGTTTTCTTGTCTGATTTCTCTTTTTCCTCTTTATCCCTATTTTCATAATACTGTGCAGTTGCAAGTATTTGCGCAGTTGTAGAAACAGCCCACGCACTCGCTGAATCTTTTAATTTATTGCATAACTCAGGTAACAAATTATGCACAAATTTATCGACAAACAGTCTCTGTCCTCCTTCTGTGCTCATATCCTGACCACTATGATCTACAAAAGTCTCTTCGAACCTGGTGAAAAAGTCGGAGACACTTTCGTCTTTCTTCTGCCTGCATGCGGATAACTTGTCCCAATTAACACGCACTGCGGGCATCAGAGTCTTCATTAAGTCGATTATTCTACCTGGAAGATCAGCAATTAGGGGTTCGGGTTTTGCACCACCTGTTTGCTGACCATCCGCTGCAACGATAGCTGCCCAATCACCACCTAGGGCAACTGGATGATTCTCTCTACGAATTTTAGCCCAAATCGGTTGCGGAACTACATTGCCAAATAACATATCGATGTCCGCTAAGTTCATTATACAAGCCTCAACTGTCTGTGTTAATTCCTTATAGTATCCAGCAGGATTCTTACGCGGATCTGGCAAGGCCTGCTTCACTGCTAGCACTTCGGCTCGCTTCCACGGAATGTGTATCCACACTCTTTGGAATTGCGCCGGAGCAGCTACAATACCACGAACATTGTCAGCTTGCACAGCTTCGCGCCAAATTGGAGGAACCTCCCTCATTGGATATTGGCGACTTAACTTCATCTTGCTTTTCTCTAAATCTCTCGGTGAACGAAGTGATGGATCATTCCTATAACTTAAAATCAGTTCCATCGCTTCTTCTATATTTTGGCCTACTATCATTCCTGCAGCAAACTCTTTCTGAACCTTAATTAAGTCTTCTAAATTTGATTCAACATCATCTTCTTCTATCTCCTCACGTAACAGCGAGCACATCTCATCAAAGACATACCGTTGCGTTGGTTCATTCCACTGCATAAATGTATCTAGCACATCTCTCGTACTATATCTCCTACTCTTCGAAATCCATCTGAGAGCCGTGGAATCTAAAATTCCCCGTTCTTCAGTACTTGGAAGCTGACTACGTCTCTGAACAGAGTCAGAAGTAGGAGTCTTGATTAAGGTTTTATAGAAAGGAGACAGAATATTAGAAACAGAATCAGTGATTCTTCGACGAACAGAAAGTGGAGTCAACACACTCGCAGACGTAGAGAACACAGTAGAGGTAGGAACAGATAGCGGAACAGTAGGAGTATCGAGAAAAATAGTTTGTGGAACAGTAGGTGTAAGCGAGACAGATACAGGTATAGAAGTCGGCAACCCAGGAAAAGGAGGAGCCGTAGGAACATTCACATTAACCACAGGAGGTACAGGAACTTGATTCTGAGGGGCAGGAGCAGGAATACCAGGTTGTCCAGCAACCGGCAATTGAACATTCGGTACAAGTGGAGCCGTAGCACCTTGTGCATACGGTGGAGGTGACCGTAACAGATAAGACAGCAGAGGATCGTTTTCGGAATCCTCTAGTATCTTAGCTGTTTTCGATGGCAAGGCAGGATAGCACTTGTCAATCGCTAAATTATGCTCTCTAATGGCCACCTCTATGGCCTTCTCACACTCGTTATCTTGCAGCTGCTTAGCCGCTTGCTCCAGAGTCAACTCTTCTTGCTCTTTCTGTTCTTTCTTTAACCTTTTCATTTCTCTCTGTTTGGATTATTTTCGCCAGTAACGGAAAGAATCAAACATTGCCGGCCGGGCTTTCTTCCTAAACAATTTCGCTTCTAGATTGTCAAGAATTTCGGGTTCAAAACTACCATGCAATGGCCAACTAAGGACACCATCTTTCTCAGTGTATCGGACCCACACCTCATTATAAGATATAGGACCCACACCATGTTTACAGTACAAGTCATATAGAGGAGTCCCAATCGGAGGAACCAGACATGAGTCCTCCAATCGTGAGTCACTGTTGCAACCAAAACAAGACAACATACAGTTTCTCCGACTTACCATTTTTCAGACCGGAACACAGAACAAACAAAACAAGAAACAAATATGTGCACCTGAACCAAGAACTTAGGCCTACCAAAACGAACCGATGTATCGATACCCAAACTAAACCAAATAGATTATCGTAACCAGAACAACCAGTGATAATCTTACGAAATCAAACCAAACCAAGAACCAAAAAGGATTTTAACAACCCTCACAAAGTAACCAGCTAACAACCACTAAATACTTAACTGAGGCACTGAAGACGTCACCAAGGAGAAACCCGTCACGTTTCGCTGTACTAAAGACTGCACCTCGGGTCCAAGACAGGGCGACGGTCAAGGCAACGGCCCACTGCAGCCGTCCTGAACGGGAACCCTCGTGGAAGAGAACTTCGGGCCACTTTTGCGATATGCCGGGATCGATGAAGTGGGGCGCCTCCCTCAGGAATCTTCACACGAAGCTTCTCGAACTCTTCAGGCTTTTGGACCGGTACCGAATGACGTCGCCCCACGTTGGGCGCCAATTGGAGTTCTGGACTTTTTGGTTCCGTCCAGAGGTGTCAGGGAACAACACCCGAAGACCCCGGAGTTCCACCTGCCTTGGTGCACAAATGAACAGAAACACGGGCTTCTCGATGGTGGCGTCAAAGACCAAAGGTTTATTACTGCAGGGACACAGAAGTCACAGAAACCACGCATGGGCAGTGTCTAGGAGCCTGTTCAAATTGTACAAAGAGGGTTGCTCCTTATATACTAAATTTTAAGCTGGGGGCGAATTCTTTACATGTAATACATTCTCAAAACCTTTGTGTCTAAAACAATAAATATTTGGCGTTACACAGGAACCGTCGATAAAATCTGATACCAAACATCTACGAAGAGGGGTTCCCACTAGTTCATCACAATCCCTTGTCAATATTGCATTCAAGAACCGGACCGCCTCATCGTAAATTTCGTTACCTCCCCCTAATAAAGATTCAGAAAGAAAGGAACGGAGCCAGGTGTGGAAGATAGAAAAGCGGGATAAGAGATGTTTGTGGGTTGTAAATGGGCAAGGCTACCGGCTTCGGCCGCCTAATCGTGATCAGGACAATGGACACGAAGACCAGTTTAGCAGGACTGGCCTCGGGCAGAGGAGGCAGCCTTTGTCGAGTCATGCAGCTACAGCTTGATCTGGTTTAAGGTGCACGTGTCATGAAAGAGGTGAATCTCCGGCTAAGGCTACGTGTCCTTAATCGAAATGAAGTGATCAGAGGTTATTGCGTATGTGAGGGCAAGAAACACAAAATGGCTGCCATGATCTAAGATGGATGCCGTGGGTAGATCATAAATGTGTTCATAACAGGAGTGCTCTTGCTCGTAGCATAGCGAAAACACCAGGATATGCTAAATGGATCATTTGCGGTTCGCTGATACCAATATTATGTATTTCCGACAATATTGAAAACACGGGTTCAAATCGTCACGGAACCTCAAGGGTAGAATCAGCAAGAGGAGAGAGGGAAGGAGAAAGGGGAGAGGTGTATGTAACAGGGTGGGAGCAGCAATAGAAGATAAAAGGAAAGGGGAGAAGGAAAAGACATAACTGTATTTAGGATGGCATAACAAGCACTGAAGATAAAGACTGGGTGGAGAGTTGAGAGATGAAGATTAGGGCAGGGAAGAAAGATGGGAATGTAAGAGGGGCAGAATCAGCAAGTGAATATGAGAGGAAAGGTGGAAAGATGAGAGGTAAAGAGTACAGCATGGAGGTATGAGGGCTAATATCAATGTAAGAGTGGCAGAACCAGAGAGAAAAGCTGAGAGGCATGGGGATTCGGAAAAGAGACATTAAGAGGAGAGCATGCATAGCGAGGTGTATGTAAGAGGGGCTGAACCAGCAAGAGAAGATAATAGGCTGAGCAAGAGGGTAGGTAAAAAGTAAAGAGGAGAGAGGTGGATGTAAGTGGGCAGAATCAACGAAAAAACTTAAGCGGGTGGATGAGAGGTAAAAGTGTCTTTGAACTAGCATGTGCTGCTATGTATATTGAGCCCTCTGCCAAAGTTTGCAATTACCTGCCTCTTTGTTTTCCAAGTAGAAAATGTGGCTTAGATTTGTGATGTTTGTCATCCTTCACAAAGGTTTGTGATCTTGTACTATCCGCAACATGTCTGTGGAATTACAGCCGTTTCTCTGTGCACTCTTATTCCAATTTGGCTTTTTTATTAAATCTAGTTCCCAGCTGGGACCCTTTCCTGCCCATTTCATGAATGGACATTTAAAGATCACAGCTCCTGCTCTGACCTCCATTTGCACTATTGTCCTTGCCTCGTCATCTGTCCCATGTAGGAAAAAAAAAGAAAAACGCTGCGTTTGTTCCTCTGCTCAAAAATCCTTCAGCAGGTTTGAAGCTTCTCAGCATCTTCTAACAACTCTTTGCTGCCTTTTTCTGAAAAATCCATGAGAAAGAAGTCGACTGATAAATCTCTTTCATAGGAACAAATTTACTTATTGATCACTTGCCAGTTGGATTCTGACCTGTCCATGTGTTGAAAGTAGCATGTCTTGCTGTGTCGGACAGTTTGAGCCTGAATCTTGATGAGGAAGGCAGAGCAGCCTTGATATTACTAAATTATAGTGTCACATTTCTCAGTTTCCCATCCAGTTCTATGGAATCAACTGGAACAACCTGGATTTCAAGGTATTCCCCTGGCATGGCTTATCTCTATCCTTTCGGAGAGACCTGGTCTCTAACCAAGAAAATGTTTTGGACTTGCATGCAAACAGTAGTTTTTTAGATATAGACAAATGTATTAAAATTATATAGCGAAACATCAAACATCTGCATCTTTAGAGGGCCTGGTACCATACATACTTCTCTTTGGTGGGATCTGGGCCAATCAAGCACCATGGTTGCATTAACAACAAAATCTTGGATTTATTTTCCAATGTCTTCTCTCCTTGTCTGGACAAACAGTGTGTTATCTACTTCGCCTACATCCATATACAACACAAAATCCTGCATTTTCACCCATCACTGCCGCAAGACTGTTGTACAGGCAATTATCTTCTCACAACCAGATTACGCAAGTGGTCTCTGTCTTAAACGTCCCACCTTTTGCATTTGGTACCGTTCAGATCATCAAGAACAGTGATTGGATTGTCATCTGAGGCTGCCCTAGATGCTCTTTCTGCTTTCTGTTGATTCCCGCTACCAAACGATCTATCTATTTGCCATTGTGCAGTACATAAATGGGCCCACTCATTCATCAGCACTGTATTATTCCTTCTATTTATTCCAGAATCTTACACTCCGTAACAGCCATGCTCCTGTCCCATCCTAAAATTGAGAGAACATATTGGAGGTAGATTCTTCTCCTTTGTAGCTGAACGGGACTAGACATGTCTCAGTCTTGAGCTATGGTGCATCGTAAATCTTCTGGGGAAAAATGTTTTCCATACATTAGTATAGCCTGTACCTTTTCCTTCCAAATCCCCTAGTGCCAGGATTCCACCTAGGTGTGGTATTTTCAATCATCTCTTCCAATGGAACAATAACTAAAGACATTTTCATTCGCTGCACAATTTGGTGTAATGTAGCATAACACCATGAGGAAAGGGGAAGGTGAAGAAGCCCAAATATCTTGTAAAAGTAGTTTAAAGGCCTATTAGGTATCTGCTCCAGTGTGTTTTAAAGTTCATCATTTGTCACTAACTGTCCAATAAACTAGAGCCATACATGCTACACACTAGTTATTCTGTCCCAAAGATTTTAAAATACATGTAGCAGGCGGCTGCACAGAGTCAGTCTGGTCCTGCTCCCAAAGATAACCTGATGACTGTCAAGTGCAGAATGACAAAGGGCAGGCCTGGGCAAGCACAAGATGATGCGCGCCTCTTCCCACTATAAATTATCCCAAAACTCAAATAGCGACAGTGAGACCTGAGGAAATTGCTGCTTTTCAGAAATGTATGGATTATGGACATGATCATTCAAGGGTCTTGCATTCAATTATCTCTTTAACCATGATCCAGTGGATTTACCGGAGGGTAGGTGCAATTTGTTTGTTAGTTCTTAGGCTAAATCTGAGTCAAGTGATATGTGTCTGGACCCTTCGCAATTTGGCTAGTGTCTTCTCAGATATTAAGGACATGTGACTTAAAATCTTTAAAACTGCAAATCTCAGGGATTATGGGAGATTTATTTTGAAAGTCAAACACCACCTCTCCCAACCTATTCAACATTGCTAATTTAAATGTCCTTGTAAGGGAAAACTGCACTGAGTCTGCTATAATAAATCCCTCTTGTTTTGTTGCTTTAATTTACTACTTGTCTAGTGACTGACTCCCATTGTAGCATTTGGCAGTTTTTTTGGTCGAGTGAAACTCGGACCTATTATTGTCAAACCAAAAGTTTATTTTTACGAGCGGTTTTTCCAAAGTTCACGTGAAATCACGTGACCACAAGCTCCTTCGTGCACGAGCTTGCATTTCACCCACAAGCTTGCCCTGCCAGTAGCATTTGTCATCACGGCCGCAGGCCGTGACTTCAAAGGGTTCCGCTGCCCCGCCCCCTGCTTCACGGCCATCTGTTCCCCAGCACCTCCCCTAATTATTCACTGCTGGCCGGCCCATCTAGTTTTGCACGGCTTTCGTTTTCCGCTTGATTGCCTACACAGCCCGCCGAGTTCCATGTCTCTTCTTGTTAGGTTTCGCTGCAAAGCATGGCTTTACATCGCTCTCCATCAGAGCCTCCTCTCCGCCCCCTTCCCTGCTGCTGCTCGCATCGCACTCCCTCCTCCACCTTCCTTTTCATTAGGTTTAATCAGGCTCATCTGCTGCTGCCATTCTCCCCTCCCTTAAACTGCAAAATCAAAACATGGTGTCACTGCCGACGGCGCATAGTCAAATAAATCCCAATCCTGATGAGAAAAAAGTTTGAGATGCTACCATCACGCAAAGAATTTGTGTTATAGCAACACCGTTTTGTTTTCACATCTGTAACGCGACAGATATGAGTGCCACTGTTTGCGCTACACACAGACTTGGGCAACTTTTAGTGATTACAAACCTACGCCTCCAATATCCCACATTCGATGTTTACACAGCAACAGCACTAAGAAGTAAATGACAGCATGCTTTCAAACTCAACATCTTTGCAAACATGCTATAGAGAGGCCAGCAGTGCCACTCATATCAAAGCATCTGGTGTGAGCGAAGCAAAGCTTGCCCTTTCATCCAGGCAGAGCTGCGTGACTGGAAGAAGCAGCGCACTGGACTGGAGGTAGCCACTAAAATCCATACACAACTGCTTTCCCGCTTCCATCACCCCCTTCAGACCTGACATGTATGTTCCGCTTCCGCTTCAGACACCCCAGTGTACAGACAACACCACATATCATAGGGAAGCCATTCTCCTAGCCTTGCCACTGTAGGGACGTGGGGCTTTGCACTGAGGAGACCCGTGGTAACAGAGGGGCTGGTCCAGCCACACAGAAGTGTACATGGCAATATTTTGGAAAAGAAAAATTGAAGATTTTTTTTAAATAATCGGGATTATGTATTTCTCCCATTAACTTATTTTGCTGCCTACATCCGTCTATTGGCATGTATGGTGATTTGCAAGTGTGCTGCTGCAGGAGTGGATATCAGAAATACTAATATAGATGTTTTCCTTGCCTGTCAGGAGCACAGAGAAGTTGCTATGGCAGGTAGAGAGAACGTGATAAAAAGGGGGCCTGCAGGAGCAGTTTACTGGCAGTTCATAATTCGAGTAAAACAAGACCAGTCCTTGCTGTCTGAAGCCGCCAAAGAATCTGGTTTTTGCAGGCAGCAATCAGCAGGTGGAAGTCTATCCTTGAAATCGGTAGTCTCCCGCCTGATTCGGGGATGTTGACATGTATGCTGAAGTCCGGCACACAAAGGCGTGGTGCAGTTGCACACTCGAGGCCCTTTAAAGCTACTCGCCCAAACCCGGGAACCCTGCCTAATGTCACAGCACCAAGCTTGTTATTTTTTTGCGTGCAACTGGCATAGCTCTCAATTGGCCATAAGATCGGCATCTCCGCGCTTTTGTTTGTCCACCCCTACCCGTCTTGTTTCATTTCGCTAATGCTTGTTTTATGTTTTCCTTGAAGCTCTTTTTTTGCACCGACCCCTTACCGCTTTGCATTGAGCCCCCTCCCCCCCCTCGGCACAAACACAACCTCACCCTTAATAAGACGACAATGCCTCTTCAATACTTACTCCTCCCTTGCATCATTTGCTGATTGGCTGTCCGAATGCAGCAGACATTGTAGATTACAAACAGATTTGCACCCCTGCTGACTCCGGGAACTCCGCCTCCCTGCCCCCTTAATACAGCCAGCACCAGAGCATTCCAAATCCTGTTCCGACAATTGGACAAATAATTAAAGAAACACTAGTTTTTTTGGAGAAAGGTCACATTGGGTTGTTTAAAGAACATGTCTGTCTTTAGAAGAAAGGGCCACTAACCAGATGACTCCCTGTCATCAAGGACACCGTGTTGTAGTCATGGGATTTTATTTAACTCTGCAATGAATTCTGGGACTTGTAGTCAAGATGCTCATATTGGATGTACGTTCTATTTCGAAGACATTTGAAGGGGGAAACCCAGTACAGAAACATTGAGTTCCTATTAATGATGCGAAGTCGTATGGTAATCTTATCATACATACAATACAGTAAAGGTGTACTGATGCCATCTCTGTGCCTGTCATGCACACAGCGCTGCTTGCACACAGTAAAGTTGTCCCAGCAAGTTTGTGAGGCAGATTAAAACAAGCACTGGCGTTGCCAATAGGTCTCGCAGTAGAAAAGTTGGAGCTATTGGTTTTGTAAAAGACAAAGCCCTTTATGTTTTTTAAATGAAAACAAAAATAAAAGGCATTGTTATTTGCAATTGTAATAGCTCCAACTTTCCTACTGCGAGACCTATTGGCAACGCCAGTGCTTGTTTCCCTGGATACACATTCTTGTCTCTATTTAACCATCTTATCTTTATATCTTTGAGGTAGTTCAGCTATTTTCATCTCTTAAAAATGAGGTTTGAGGGAGGAGCCAAGATGGCGACCTGAACGGACGTGTGGTCGCTCGGCTCCGCCGGCTCTGGAGACCCGCGCCTACATCCTGACTGCTATCCTGCGGTTTCTTTCGCCTGAAATGTGCGGGACATGGAGCCGATCCTGACGGTGTCCCTTTGACCTCTCCGCCCGCCCGGAGTCGTATGTTCTGGGCGGATCGTCTCTGCCCTGGGTCTCCGCCCGCTCCTCGGCGCCTGCCGGACCTCGCATGCCCCGAGGCGAATATTCTGCTGCGGCGGCTGCCTACAACACGGGGGTGCTTTCACCCGCCTGCTGCTTGGCCCATACCTGCGTTCACTGCCCTGCCGAGATCACACGGAGCAGCGCCGGCACGAATGTAAGAGGGCTCGCACGGTTTCCTTTGTTTGCGGCCGCCATGATGCCGGTCGGCTTTCTTCATTGTTGTGCTAGCTGCCGGTGAGCTCCTCACGGCCCTGCTCGCCTACCTCACTACCGGCTGGCCTCTGCTTCCACGGCACACAGGAGGGGGTACAGTTTGTTGCAGGGACAACATCCACTTCCCGATCGGGACCCGAGGCCCCCCGTTTCTCCCCCTCCCAGCACCCCGTGGACTGCTGACAAGATGGCGATGCCCGATCACCAGCGCTGTGGAGATGGCACTGTGCTCTCCTCTTGGGAAGGCGAGTGCACCTTTGCGCAGGGGGCCGTATTTGAATTTTCCTCCGTGAGTGAAGAACCACGTGAATCACAGCCGGAATGGACCTACAGGGATGTGATGAGGATCTTGGGTGAGGTACGATCGGAGATGCGGCATACCTACAATGTGCTGATTGAGACACTTGATGCATGTATCCCTGCTGAGAGCCGAGCGCAGGGGGTTCACCCCCGACAGGATCCGGGACTGACTTTGTTGCAGCTTGCCAGCCCATCACTGTCTCCTGTTGCTACTGTGTCGATCGAGAGAACCATTGCTGGGGCTTCTGAAGATTTGTTGCCACCCGTCGAAACTGTTGCTGCAACATTGTCTCCCCTTTGTTCTTTGACTAGCTGCCTGCCTCGTGTACCAGTCTCGCTGCGCTGTTCATTGCTAGCCTGCTCTCCTGCCCTGTCCCCTGCTCCTTCCTTTAACAGTTTCACTTCCCCGTTCCGTGACTTTTGTCGCCTGTATGCCTTGGAGGTGCATTTTCATAGGGGACTACTACCTAAGGGGGACAGGCGATGCTCCCTCAGCGATGGTGCACCTCCCCCATCCTCGAGGCGGCCATGTTTCTTCGTCGACGCGGACTGCATCAGACTGCCAAGTTGGTTGGGTGACAGAATGAATCCTAGATCGGGCCAGGGCTAGGCGATCCCTTCGCTGCATTAATATACTGGCGGGTGGAGGCTAGGAGAGACTTGATTTGTGAATATGATACTGTGTATTATTTGCTGACTCTCCCCAATGGTTAGATCTCTGGTGAAGTTATCTGTTAATTGATACTGGGGTGAAGAATGTCTGATGTGCCGGCGGTGTCCGAGCGTGTGCGATGTGGCCCTCCTCCTCGTCGCTCTTTCATGGGAGCCCAGGGATAGATTTTTCTCCTTGCTCCCTATATCACTGGTGAATTTTTCTTCTTTTCCTTCATTCCTTTCACTACTTCTCTTCTCTTCCTAAATTTCGGGTTTTTTGGGGCGACAGACACTCTGCTGGGGGGGGGGCAGGCCGTAGCCTCTGCATGTGTGTAGGGTGGGGGGTTATATTTAGTTTTAGTTAAGTTTCTATGGTGCCTATGTATGACCTATCTAAACAACTCGTAAGAGAGGGTCCGAGGGAAATGTTTACCGACAAAACAGGCTAATACCCCCTGTAAGACTACCTAAAAAACAACAGAGCCTGTAAGTCAAAGGTGCTAAGGAGTGAGAATCAACACTGGTATGATTGCACGGAAGTAAACCTAACTAAAGACCATCAACAGTAGCTGATTAAGTCCTATCAGCCCACCCAATGGCGGAGCCTCATCATGTAGGACTCCAATACCAAGGTAAGTGTGCAATCGCCCAGTTGTCAATTAGCGATGCATTACTCGACCGAGGTAAGGTCACCACCGTTGTTAGACTTGAGTGGGAGACTGATATGTGCAGTGCAGGAAAAGAAAATAGAATGGTGTGTGATTAAAATGGCTATCGAGGCAAACAAAGACCTTTATTAACGTTTGCCTGGACGTCAGGTTAAAAAATAGTGAGAAAACAGTGTGGAAAAAATCACTGTTTGACTTGCTTGATAGAAAAATAAGTAAGATATAAGAGGGCCAACATGTTTCTGCCTTAAATGTGAAGAATCACTGGCATTCGTCAGGGCCGAATTAATATCTGCTACTGCAAGACACTATAATGTGTGTGCAAAAGTGAAAGAAATGTACAATATATGAACAAAACGGAACCATCCTACCACATCTTGTCAATATTGTCGTGGTGATGCGATGGATTTTTCCCAGCAGTGTGTGGGAAGTGGACCTCACCTCACCCGGCAACTGCTCGGACGAATAAGGCACCGCTCTGTCCGTCGGTACCTTGAGGCTGAAAACGAGCCGAAGGGGATAATATTGACAAGATGTGGTAGGATGGTTCCGTTTTGTTCATATATTGTACATTTCTTTCACTTTTGCACACACAATATAGTGTCTTGCAGTAGCAGATATTAATTCGGCCCTGACGAATGCCAGTGATTCTTCACATTTAAGGCAGAAACATGTTGGCCCTCTTATATCTTACTTATTTTTCTATCAAGCAAGTCAAACAGTGATTTTTCCACACTGTTTTCTCACTATTTTTTAACCTGACGTCCAGGCAAACGTTAATAAAGGTCTTTGTTTGCCTCGATAGCCATTTTAATCACACACCATTCTATTTTCTTTTCCTGCACTGCACATATCAGTCTCCCACTCAAGTCTAACAACGGTGGTGACCTTACCTCGGTCGAGTAATGCATCGCTAATTGACAACTGGGCGATTGCACACTTACCTTGGTATTGGAGTCCTACATGATGAGGCTCCGCCATTGGGTGGGCTGATAGGACTTAATCAGCTACTGTTGATGGTCTTTAGTTAGGTTTACTTCCGTGCAATCATACCAGTGTTGATTCTCACTCCTTAGCACCTTTGACTTACAGGCTCTGTTGTTTTTTAGGTAGCCTATGTATGACCTTCTTTTATGATTTTCCCTTTTTTCCGTCCTGAGTCTGCGATAAGGGTTTAGGTGGAGCGGGTAGTACTGTGGGTGGTGCGTAAATGCTAGCTGACTCTCCTGCTGTTGTGCACTGTACTGCCGATTTGATGAGGGGTTCCTTACTACTGTTGTTACTTTTTGATGCTGCCTGCCCATGTGGTGAAGTAAATGTATGGACTCAGTACTCCTTGGTTCTATTCTTCACTGATTTATCTTTAGACTAAAAATGTTAAAAATCTTAACCTCACTGCTCCTTTCCCTAGCGACAGGATTCTGCTCAGTGTAACTGCTGTTAATTGACGCTATATTGCCTGCTGGCGCTGGGGGACCGTATAGTTTGCTTCTGTGCATAAAAGTATTGTGGCCGGCCTGACGGTTGTAGGCCCGTATTTGTACCATTCTTACTGCACAATAAAGGTTTTCAAAAATTTAAAAAAAAAAAAAAAATGAGGTTTGAGAATAGTTGCTGAGTTTAGGCATTCAGTTTGTGGGAATGGTCTATCCTTTGGTGCTCCTGCCACCCATCCTGTGTTTGTCATCTTTGCAATCTCATCCTCTTATTTTCACTAATCAGTGCTGTCCGTTGTTTATTGGAATATTTGCAGGCCACTCATCCGAACCAGTGTTCATGCCCATGCCTGCTAAAACCAAATGCCTTAACCTTGAACATCACTGATGCAACAGGAGTATCAGGGAGTCACCTGAAGACCCACTGTATAGCTATGGGACAATCTGTTTTAGGATTTTAATCATGCACTATTCTGAAAACATCAGTTTTGGAGAGATATAGGCATGGCTTTTCAGGAAAGTTTGATGTGTTACATTTCCACATACTGGAGCTTTAAAATAATAACGTTAATTTTATTAGGGCTATTGTTTGTATTTATAACCATCTCAGTGATATCCACATAGAGAAGTAGGTACTTTCAAAGCTACTTCAACAGTGCCAGAAAATGATTGGTCAATTGGCACTTTCTATGATGTCACTTCCTGTGATATTACATTTTATGCAAATCAGAGGGGCCTCGCATGTTTCTATCCTGCCCGGGGCCCCACAAATCCTAGGACCGGCCCTGGGTGGGCTGTATGTACTAAAGTATATAAGAAGTATATACTAAAGTATATACAAGAGGCCTCGAATGCTCCGACCTAAAAACAAAACTGCAACAAAAAAATCTGAATGAACGTGTAGTAAAGAGGCTACCCCCCCCCATCCCCCCCCCCCGGTATCCAAACCACACCACTGTCAGAAGAAATCTGGCATCCAGGGGAGAAGAGGTAGGCATGAAGGACACACAAAAACGGAGATTGTATCTTGGAGGATTGCGGCGACTGAGTTACTGCCTGAGGCGAGCCGAGGTGAGAGGATCACAGTGCTGGGAGGCAGGGGGGTCACTGCGGCAGGGCCAGGGTATGGGTGAGCACCAGCTGCGGGGTGAAGAGCCCCCCAACTCTAGGGTGACCAGACGTCCCGGATTTGCCCGGACAGTCCCGGTTTTTCACCAGCTGTCCCAGTGGATTTCTGCAATTTTGTCTCATGTCCCGGTTTTTGGAGGGGTTGACTGAAAACAGTCAGAGGCACTTTTTTGGGTGTTCTAAAGCTTTGCTAGTTAGTAGCTGTTATAAGTGAGCAATTTAATTAATTGGTATGATTTTGATTGTAGAAATTACATTTTATTTACTTTCTTAATGCATCTTCTCAGAAGATTCTTCTGTGGTCCCATGTTGAGGACTGCGGTCCTTCTGTGACGTTCAGGGGATGAAGAATTGTAGGCCCTCTTCTATTTTCCCCAAAAGTCCCGTTTTTTTAGGTCTCACCTATGCCATTCTACAAGAAATGGATAGTCGAGAATTATAGGAGGCAAAAAAGTTCTCAAACCGTCGGGCGGATTTCAAGGAGTTCACGTGCATGCGCATTTACCCACATCAAAGCCATCAGCCTCCCTCCCATAGGCTTCCTCAGTGTGCGCAGTGCGCGCTGGCCTCAATTCTCCTCCCCCAATATTGCTTTCAGTTTCACGGCCACTTCAAAGGGATCTTTTCCCGGCCGCTTTTTTTCTTTTTTTAGGACGTGTGCCCTGCATAGCACTACTTGTAATTGCAATCCCTGCACAAACGGGTCACTGTGCAGAGATCACAATCCACAAGTAACTCTCACCTCTTCCAGCTCTTTTGAGACTGCCACTTTGTACATCTTCCTGGCTTCTCGCATGCTTCCTCCCAGCCTTCCCTCTCTCCTACTCCACACTGCACCACTCTCTACTTGTTCTACTGAGGTGCCTCCTGTCTTTTTTTTTCTGGCACTGGTCCTCTACTCGTCTGAAGCTCTGTGCACCTTTTCAAGCTTGTATAATGTGTGCTTCGAGCCTAAGGATTCCACTGCTGTCCGGGGTGTGACTCTCGTCTCGTTTCTGGCACTCGCCCTCTACTCGTCTGAAGATCTGTGCACTTTTTCCGAAAACAGACCCCCCCCCCCCCCTCACCCCCCACCCCACCCCGCCCCGCACTGTCAGCTCTCCGGCACAGAACAACTAACATCCACGGGCAATACTTTTTTTTTTTTTGGTTATAGTTTGCAGTTTTATATAGCGCAAACTCGAGCCGAGGTTATCAGAGCGCTTTACATGAGTACCAGTTGCATTATAGCCTGATACATTCAAGGCAAGGGGAAATTAAGTGATTTGCCCAGAATCGCAGTATGTTTGAGCGTCTCTGCTGAGACTCGAAACTGCTTCCCCTGCTTCAGAGTCGGCTCTTGCGGTTAAGCCACATCCTCGCCTGACAAACTATTTTGACCAGGGGTGTTCAACGTGGTATGTGAGGACTGATTCCACACCACATTCCAGGATGACCACAGATTATGCTAAAGACTTCCATTTAGGGTATTTATATTAAATTGAGACTTCAAAGAAAAGCTGAAGGGAGAAAGTAGTGATAAAATCAGTTAGAGCGGATGTTTTCATCTTTCACATTGGCGCTTTTACAGCATTACTCGTGCTTCATGCTCTTGTGAAACAGTATTTCTTAAGATTATTTATCAGTCGACAGAACGTTGGTTTTACTCAAATATGCATTATCACTTAAAAGCATCTACATTTTCCCATTTTTCCCAAGGGAACCGCCCTCACTCTATCTATCGCCCTCTATCTATCTATCTATCTATCTATCTATCTATCTATCTACCGCCCTCTATCTATCTATCGCCCTCACTCTATGTATCTATCTATCGCCCTCGCTATATCTATCGCCCTCACTCTATCTATCGCCCTCTATCTATCGCCCTCACTATATCTATTGCCCTCACTCTATCTATCTATCTATCCATCTATCTATCTATCTATCTATCTGTCTATCGCTCTCACTCTATCGATCGCCATCAATCTATCTGTCTATATATCTATTGCCCCCACTCTATCTATCTATCGCCCTCCCTCTTCTATCTATTGCCCTCTCTCTATCTATCGCACTCACTCTATCTATCGCATCACCACAGCATCACTCAGCACCACCACTGCATCACTATGCGCTACCACAACATCACTATGCGCTACCACAGCATCACTGAACACCACAGCATCACTCGTCGCCAACACATCACTCAGCGCCACCCCAGCATCAATCTGCGCAACCATTCAACAACAACTAGGCCAAATATGTTCTCTCAATGTTTCAAGCTTTATTACAAATTTCACAAAAAGATGTTAATATTTCACTTCTGTTCTTGGATTTTCGTAACAATAAAATACACTGAACATAATCTTCACAAAAGTTATTTACAAAAGTTTAAGCTATTGCCATTATGAATTACAATAACTTTTATTTAAGTATTAATTATTTAAAAAAATTAAAAGCCATTGTTATTTGTAATATCAATACATCTAAGTCACGTAAATAAAACACATATTGCATTACAAATGCTATAGGTGTCACATTTGTGAAAGTTATAACTATTGGCATTGTAAATGACAAAGATATTAATTTAGCTATTTTCAAAACCAACACATACATAAAAAAGTTGTCATTTACAATACCAATAGCTCAATCTTTCCTAATGCCTGCCTTTTTGCAGTATTTTCCATGTACTTGTGTTTGGTGCCCTTTTATAACATGCACACACCACTTTGCCCTTGTAACACACGGTTTGCTACCTCTCACATGTTTTTACCTTTGATACTTGCACAAATGCCACCTTTGCCTATGTAACGCTTGTTCTTGTGCCTGAGTTATTATATACTTATTGCAGTATTATACCTCAAATTATACTTTGCTTTCTCTTGTAAC
Source organism: Lissotriton vulgaris (assembly GCF_964263255.1). Classification (NCBI taxonomy): domain Eukaryota; kingdom Metazoa; phylum Chordata; class Amphibia; order Caudata; family Salamandridae; genus Lissotriton; species Lissotriton vulgaris. The sequence continues at coordinate 223,454,096 of NC_141685.1, forward strand.
TGCACACTTGTCACTTTTTCCTCTTGTGCACTTTTTACTACCTCATGTATTTTTAGTTGCTCACAATTTTTACTACCTCATGTATTTTGGTTGCTCACAATTGTCACTATTACCTTTACTACCTCATGTATTTTTGGTTTCTCACAATTTTTACTACCTCATGTATTTTGTTTGCTCACAATTGTCACTTTACCTTATGTAACGTAACGTATGCTTTTGTAGTCTGTTCTTTTGTAATGTTTCTTGTTATGTTTCATTTCTGTTCCTTTTGTGAAGCGCTCTGACACCTTCGGGTAAAGTCCGCGCTATATAAAAATGCATAAATAAATAAAAAATTAAAAAATGGGAGACCTATTGCATTGCAAATGCTTGTTACCGCTGAAGATGTGGTCACCCTACCCAACACAGAGCAGGTCCCACTGGTGCCAGGGGCTACTGTGGCAATGAGCGCCTTCTGAAAAAAAGAACAATTGCTCTCAGCCAGTATTGTCTTTTTTTCTCGGGGAAGTGTAGGGGGCGCTTCCAAAAATTTGGCAGAAGTTGCAGAATCCATGACAAAACAAGCGTTGGCAAAGCTAAATGGCTGGAGCCACCGCCAGACCTACTGGCTTTGACAGTGCTTGTTTTATCTGCGATTAAAGGCACCGTTGAGGAGCTAGGGTTATTTACGAACCTAAGACGACAACAGTGTATCCAGCTACATCGAGCAGAAGAAAATACAGAATGGAAACTAATCTTGCAAACTTTTATGGGAGCTCAGCTCAGGACCAATGATGGGAGAGATCAGGGGGGAGGTGCTGTCCAGCTTCAGAAGCAGCCAATGGGGGCCCGCGGGTCGCTAGCCAATCCGCGGCCGCGATGGCACACCCCAGCTCCCGGCCCCGAGGGCAACCGAGGGCAGAGTCCTCGACCCGGGGTGGAAGGGACACAAGGAGTCATGGCGCTGTGCAGTGTGTCCGGCTTCCAGCTGCTCTATGGCCGGGCCTGGGCACCGGTCCGGGGGCTGCTGCTCGGGAGAGGGACCCTGCACCGGCTCGTGCAGTCCCGGCGCGTGGCAGGTAGACATCCCAGAGCATCTGATAATGCATCTGCCCCACCCCCCGCGCGCAGAGGTCACGTGGGCTGTGAGCAGAAGGGCTCGAAACCCCCAAGCTTTATGGAAGCCCCAGACACGAGTGCACTGAGCCAAAACTTGGGATCTGTATGTGCAGGGCTGTTATCTGTTTTATTAATGCCCGGTCCGAGCACTGGCCCTAATGTCTCCAGCAGAGCGTGAAAGTGCGCAGCGCCAGCCCATTCCTGCATGTCTGACAATATCGGAGTACCACCGGCGTCTTTTACATTTTCAACATTCATGTTTTTTTTTGTTGCAATATCCTCTCGCGGTTTGTGAGGGCGCGGGCAGTATCTTGGTCTGAAACATCCTTTCCTTCGAACAAATATAAATCTGAAGCAAGCATTAGCCAAGCCAATAGGTCTTGTTGAGAGCTATTGGCTTTAGCAGTGTGTTTTAGTCAGTTCAGTTCAGTTCAAAAGCTTTTATTCGGGTTGTAATAACAAACAAGCACAAACAAAAAAAAAGCAGCAAGTTACATAATTATTAATCACAACAACATATTATAGATGACAAACAATTAAAAGAAAAAATTGTACACAGGGTAGCCAGTACATTTCTTACGTATAATACATATGTACAAGCCGAATCCCCTCCCCCCCCAGAAATTGCTTCGGTCACGTGTGCAATAAATACGTCTATAAAGTGCAAAAATGCTACATATAATTCGGGGGTATAAGGCGTAGGTGCGTTTTAATAGAAATATTAAAAACAGTCCGCTATATACAAATATAAATATTACGACTCTATTAAAAAGAAAGATATTCCAGCAGGATTAATGTGTATTTCATATATTTAACTATGTACTGATTACCAATTCAAACAGTAATAGATTTCCTAGCGTCAATACATTTCATTATATACATGGCAACAGCAAAGCAGATATCTGAATTTTCCAAGCGCATAATTAATTTCATTGCAATATCTAAGGATCGAGCATTAATTTAAAAAAAATTGGTTTAAGATAAAAAAGCCTTAAAAAGTAATAGTATTTACAGAACAATAAAAAATGACGGCAGCTTTGTCTTGAAATTCCATCACAGGGGCATACAGAATTTGAACCAGTTCTCATGACAGGAAATGCCACCAAGTGATGTACAGTGCCAATCTAAGACGCGTTAAAACAAATTGGTGTGAGTTAAATGTGACCTCAGATAGATAAGACTGGAAGCCTTTATTTAAGTCAAGCTCTTGATAAAAAACAACTGTTGGTAGCGTCCTAAATTGCCTTACTCTATTCTCTTTTTTGTAAGATAAAAATTTCTCCTTTAGTTCCTTCTTAGAGATAGAGGCGGCAAAATCTGGATGTAAGAGAATATCATTGTTAAATAAAATACGATACCAATAGTGGATATATTTCAACCATGGTATAAGGAGAAAGTAGTCAAGTTTTAAACAATCTCATATTATTTGTGGTGTAAACAATGTTTCTGATTTTGCCCAGATAGATGTAAATGTAAAATGTAAATTGATACTTGTATAGCGCACTACTCACCCGCAAGGGTCTCAAGGCACTTGTATGAATACCGCTGTGGAACCCATCCTGGCTTTCCTTGTGAGGCGTCCATTCCTGGGCACCCCCATGGTGGAGGACAGGCATCCTTAGCGTTGTGGGGGCCGTTGTGGAGATTAAGCAAGCTATTGCCCAGAGTTGCAGAGTGGGACTCCATGATTGGAATAGGCACCGAGGCGAGAATTATCGGGTCCGTGGAATTGAACCCTGGTCCCGGGCTAGACCTCTGCATCAGGGTCTGCCACTCTAACCGTTGAGCCACACTTCTCCATCGCCATATCGCCATAATGTTAAAGGACGCAAAGCTGCTAGATCTGTAATATAGTTAATTCCTACTTCTTCATGCACTAGTAAAGTAGAAGCAGATTGGGAAACACACAATACTCTCTTTAGGAATGTATTTTCATCACATTGCATAGTTTTCCCGTCATGGTAACCCCAGATCCCTGCCCCATACAATGCTGATGTAACACATCTAGCATTGTAGATGGTTACCAGGTCCTTAATTCTTCTGGGGCTTCCCAATTTGGTGGAGAAACTAAAGATGCTATTTGTATTCCTGTATGTGCAGGGCTATTATCTGTTTTATTAATGCCCGGTCCGAGCACTGGCCCTAATGTCTCCAGCAGAGCGTGAAAGTGCGCAGCGACAGCCCATTCCTGCATGTCTGACAATCTCGGAGTACCACCGGCGTCTTTTACATTTTCAACATTCATGTTTTTTTTTGCAATATCCTCTCGCGGTTTGTGAGGGCACGGGCAATATCTTGGGCTGAAACATCCTTTCCTTCGAACAAATATAAATGTGAAGCAAGCATTAGCAAAGCCAATAGGTCTTGTTGAGAGCTATTGACTTTATCAGTGTGTTTTAGTCATTTGCAGCAGCAGCACATGGGTGTAAGAAAAATCTTATTTTTTTTTTTAAGAAGGTGTGTTAGCTGGATTTGTAAAGCGCCTTACTGCCCGGAGGCGTCTAAGCACCATTCACTTCCAGCTAAGAGTGTTGAGGGACTGCTAAATTACCAGGACCTGAGCAACCAGGTCTTTACAGTTTTTCTGAAAGCAAGGAGTCTGGGAGCTGTTTTTATGCAGAGAGGCAGTGTGTTCCATGCTTTGGATACTTCAAGCACAATGTTCTTATCTGGCAGGGAGATACTATTTAAAGCTATGATTCCGAAAATCAGGGCAGAGATCATGAAGTGCCCTATATGCTAGACGTAGCGCCTTAAAGGTGTATAATTGTAAGTCAGTGCAGGCTTTTAGGTCTCGCGTCTAGCGAAAGACCTATTGTTGCCGACTTGCCGGGAATGTTGGACAGGGGATGGGCACGCGCTTTTCCTCGGCGATTTCACCTTGTGGGCGCGCACTCCCAGCTCGGCGCCGTGCACATCTCCTGTTCAACATTCACTGCAAGTCAGCTTCTCGCAATCGCGTGCGCATACACAGCCACACTCATGCATGCACATACACGCATGCACATACACGCGCGCAGGCACACACGCGCAGGCACACACACACGCACGCAGGCAGGCACACACACGCACGCAGGCAGGCACACACACACACGCAGACACACACACACACACACGCGCAGGCACACACAAACACACACACACAAACACACACACACGGAGGGTGGAGTCTGCGTCTATGGGAGTCCGCTCCTGCATGGGCCCCCGTTGGGCCTCCCTCTCACCTGCTTCCGATAGCCGCTCCTCACCGCTGCTGTTGGGGACAGTCATTTCTGGAGCGCCGGGTCCTCGGCTCCTGATGGGTGGTTGGGCGGGGGCTATGCGGCCAGGGACAGGCTGACAACTTCCAGCCTGCTAACTTTCTGCTGCGGGAGCGGCGCTGTGGTGCACGGGCGGGGCAGGGCGGTGGCTGCGCAGGATTCGTAGCCCCTGCCCTTCGACCACCTCCGGGGCTCCGCCCTGCTAGCATGCCATTGGCTGAGCGCCTCTCAGCGCTGGCTCGTTCCTGCGATGCTGGTCTCCGTGCAGCTCAACCACAGGCTGTCAAAGAACGCAGTATCCCATGGATGGTCCGGCCTCTGGGGCAGTTCTCGCCACTGAGGGGTCACCGTGGCTGCCAGGAGCAGGACCCACCCCATGGGAGCCAATGCCTGGCCAAGTACCACAGAGGCCGTCACCATGGCTTTATCACGGCCCTGAATGCTGGGCAAGAGTGGTATTGAAAGGACAAAATCACACGTCTCGAGGGAACGAGCCTGAGGCCGATTCTGTCCAGTAGGCTCGGGAGAAAGTAGTCCTGTGGTCACAGCTTTGACGTAGAGCTGGGTCAGATTCTAGTCGCCCACAGCTGAGTGGGTGACTAGAATCTGAGGGTACTGTGATCGCAACATCTCTTGTAAAAGGATGGTAACTGTGCCACAGCTCAAAAAATGGTCTAAGGACAACCTGACCACTCCTATTTGGATGACAATGCGCATTTTAAGCCAGGGATAGGTGTGGCGCAGCGGTCAGAGCGGCTGACTCGTGGTTCGGTCCCGGGCGCCGGCCGCAGCTCAGCACGATGTGACTCTAGGCAACCGCTCACTTAATCTGCTCAACAGCCCCCTGCTCTCTACTTTTCTCCAGCCCTCTCTCCCTTCTTCCTTCCCTCTAATCTCACTTTGTTCGCTGCTGTTCCCCCCTCTATTCCCTCTCCACCCTGTGTTCCCCTTTCTTATCTCTTGCGTCCCCTCTGTTTGTTCCCTCTCTTCAGTCCTTTCCCTGTTCTTTCTCCTACACTCGCCTCCGCCCCTCTATATATCCCCCTCTGTCTGGACCCTCGTCCCTTCTGTCTCCCCGCTGCCTCTTTTCTCCCTTCCCTTTCACAAGTCCCTCCCTCTGCCCTGTACCTATCCCTCTAGCCCGCCCCTTCACTCTTCGCGGCTGCCCTCTGCTCCCCTCTCTTCCTGTCTTCCCTCTCTTTTCCGGTCTGTCCCGCCCCTCTCCCCTCTGCTCCGACTTCCCCCTCAGCATAGCCGGGCTGAAATAAAAACTGGACATGGATTCAGCCTATAACTGGAGCGTAGCCCAGACCCAAGGCAGGGCCTCGCAAAGGAAAGTCTTGTCTCTCAGCCGTGAGCTAATGTTTCTGTTCTCTTCACAGACACCCTGTGCCCCTTGCGGAGGCACCAGCACACAGGCCGAAACACTGCTGCCTCCAGAAACCTTTCACACCAGATTTGAGGCTCTTGGACTCTCCTTCTTCATCATTCTATCTTTATTGTGCCCTGTTTCCATTTTTCCCTATATCTTCTTTTCACCCCAGTCACTTTATTATAACTTTTCAACATGCTGTACAGCAGCTGGACTGCTCTAGAACATAGTTTAAACCCATTTGCAAAGCCAATAGCTCTGGCAAAACACTTATAAGGTCCAAAAAGGCTAGACCTATTGGCTATGCAAATGCTTGTTTCCTATGGATATGCCAGCGCAGGCCACGTCATCAGAGCGAAGCCTGCCAGATAGAGCAGCTGTTTTTTTTTTATTACAACAGCCTGGGGACATTCAGAAAGTTTCCCTAGGAAGTAATTCTGCCTATTGCTTACCATCAGCTTTTTGGTTTGTTTCTCACATTTTCTTACTTTCTGTTTGCTGACTTTATTAGGTTGAGCATTCGCTCTCACATGTGAGACTCTTGGATCTAATAATGGGCTTGGAACGTGCAATGTTGGCATCATTGTCCCTGTTCTTTGGTGCCTTCTCATTGCTCAGCGCCAGCCATGCGTCATTTCCTCTTTTCTTAGTGGTGTATGGACCACGTACAGAGTCAATACTTTAATGATTTAAAATTTGTAAAGCGTGGAATTTCTCGAGGGTGAACGTGATCTGAAATCAGAACCCTTTACATGAGCACCAGTTGTGTTACATGAGGACACATTAATTTTTGTTAGGCACTGGGAGATTAGGTGATTTGCCCAGTTCACAGCATGCTGAGCATCATTGCTGAGACTCGAACCCGGTTCCCCAGATTTCAGGTTGACCTCCCTAGCCGTTAGGCTAGTATACATCCTCTTGCCATTAGCACAATCTAAATCCACCTGGTTTCTATAATCAGTGTTCCTTTGCAGCTCGCACAGTGATTGAGGTACTATTCACTTTTTATTATTAATTCTTTTAATTTATTGAATATGTTTCATGGTGTTGCATTTTCCGATGTAAAAAAATCAAGTGGGGAATGGATCACTTGTCCTGCGTAACCAGGGTTTACAATTTTTTGTTCAGTGTACCAATAAAAAAAAAAACATTCACAAAGATGCTGCACTAATGGTCCTTCTGTAGTAGAATCTTGATCCGATTAGGTATTTGGTAAAGCAGGCCGACTGTTGTATTAACAGAGCATGTTTAAAAGGATGTTGGTAACTAAGCCATACGATCAATTTACAGCACTTTATAAAAAAAAATTATATAGCAGAAACTGTGCCCAAGAGCAACAGAGCATTTGGGGCTCCCTTCTTACCCTGCACCTCCCTGGTTTTGGTAGTGCTATGGCGTGGGTACCGCTGACCATGTCATGGTGCTTCTTTTACATTCATGCTCTCCTCCAGTTCACATCCCCTGACCACCCTGTCATCCACCACCCCAGCCCAGATGGCAGCTCCAATAGCTCGCCCATAGGCGAGACCTAGTGGCTTTGCCGGCGCTTGTTTGTTTTAGGCTGTCCAGCTTGAGTTCGTCCCTTCCCTTGCCAAAGCCTGTTTTCCAGTACCCTACAGATTGCTCCCTTTCTGTAAACAGGCCTTAAAATATTGCTCTTGTCTTGTCACATTTGCTGTGCATTCAAGTAAAGAAGTTGCATGTCATTTGCTGCCTTCCGAGGAAGCTTGGTGTTTACTTTTCTTTCTCCGACTTCAAAGTGTGAGGATGTATGTGACAAACATGCTGGCTACTGGGGCTAATTCTGAAGTGTAGTGGAAACAAATATTTTACTACCATCAAAACAAATCCATACACCAGGTGCTGACATTTCCACACATTTAAATTCTTTATATACACGTTATTAATCTGTTTACATTATTTAATTTTTGAAGTAGTCACGGACTCCTAGGGAACCACTGCTCTATGCCACTCTACCCTGTACCACTCTATGCCACATCACTCTACTCTAATCTAACTGATGGCTGGTGCAGGCACCACTATGTGCCTGTGCCAAGTATCAGATAGACTTCAGTCGCAACATTTTTGTTTTATTATACCAGCTGTAAATAGTAGCCAAATCTCTATGGGTACAACATACAAGCAAAAAAAGGAGGGGGGGGGGGCAGAAAATAGTACTGTGCACCAAAGTCCATAAGGACTTGCTTCCACTGCCTGTCTAACCTGCTAGACCTCACATGACCTCCCTCAGTTGCAGTTTATACCCAGTGTACAGGGACTGCTTCTTCCTACAAGAGTTAGGCCACTTGCTAAGGACATGGAACCTGTGCGTAGAGTTGGCCACTGTCATGTAGTTCCCACGAAAGCGCAGGACCTGCACGTTTGTGGACAACATAAACTTTGGGTGCGGTGCCTAGACTATGTTGGCCTTGAGACCAGCTTACTCAGAGTAACACCACAAGCCCCCAAAACCGAATGGTTTCTGACAACCACTGAACATGACAACCCTGACCTCTCAGGGATCATGGTAACGGATCTAGAACCCTTTTGCCAAGTCACTCGTGCTCTCTTGTTCTCTGAGATGTATACAGAGAATTCACAATGGAACATGTTCAATATTTTTATTGAACCAATGTTATTTTCGTATAGAATACATGTGAGGCGATACTCAATAGACAGAAGCATCTGAAGGTGATTACAAGCGCCAAAATAGCAGGTATAGTTCCACTATGGTGCTAAGAACAGTGTATATATACAAGCAATAATCGGGCGTCCTCCTATTATGCAATCCCTACCCTATGTATGTCTAGAGTTTATATATGTGAGTGTATATAGCCAAGAATCCCCCCACAGGATGATCCAACCCCATTATCTAGGCGGATAGAGTGTTGGACACCGTCTTGGTCACAAACACGACACCCCTCCCAGAGACGTTAGGTAGCTGCCTGGCAAAGCATCAGCATGCAGGGACCTCTCGATGTCAGCTGAAGTGTGTCCTCTGCTAACCCCCAGAAATGCTTGCTTATTTATAATAAAAAGCATAATTCCTTGCGATGTACATATGATTTAGCATTGTCATGAGTTTGCAGATAGCCTTGTCAAGTCAAGTCAAGTCAAGTAAAAATTTGTATAGCGCACTACTCACCCAGAGGGTCTCAAGGCGCTTAGGGGAGAGGGGTTCGCTACTTATCAAACAGCCACGTTTTGAGTTGTTTTCTGAAGGAGAGGTGGTTCTGTGTGAGACGGAGGTGAGTGGGGAGGGATTTCCAGGTTTTAGCCGCTAAGTAGGAGAATGATCTTCCTCCCATGGTGGTTCTTCGGATGCGTGGAATACCGGTGAGGGCTTGGTTGGACGATCGTAGTTGGCGGGTGGGGGTGTAAAAGGCCAGGCGAGTGTTGAGGTATTTGGGTCCTAGGTCGTGGAGGGCCTTGTGTGCGTGAGTGAGAAGACGGAACGTTATTCTCTTGTTGACGGGGAGCCAGTGAAGATCTCTCAGGTGGCCGGATATGTGATTGTGGCGGGGTATGTCTAGGATGAGTCGAGCGGAGGCGTTTTGAATGCGTTGAAGTCTCTTCTGCAATTTGGCTGTGGTTCCGACGTAGAGGGTGTTTCCGTAGTCCAGTCGGCTTGTGACCAGTGCTTGGGTGACCAACTTCCTTGTTTCGGTTGGGATCCATCGGAAGATTTTTCAGAGCATACGTAGGATGTTAAAGCATGACGATGAGACGGCGTTGATCTGTCTGGTCATCGAGAGGGCGGAGTCTAGGATGAATCCCAGGTTGCGAGCATGGTCTGTTGGTTTTGGTGCGCTTCCTAGGGCCAAGGGCCACCATGAGTCGTCCCATGCAGAGGGGGATGATCCTCCGACGAGGACTTCTGTCTTGTCTGAATTCAGTTTTAGGCGGCTGTTCTTCATCCACTCGGCTACGTCCTTCATTCCTTCGTGTAGGTTGGTTTTGGTGGTGTTTGGGTCTTTAGAGCGGGAGAGGATCAGCTGTGTGTCATCAGCGTATGAGATGATATTGAGGTTGTGCTGGCGAGCGATGGTTGTGAGGGGGCTCATGTAGACGTTGAAGAGGGTGGGGCTGAGTGATGAACCTTGTGGTACGCCGCAGATGACTTCGGTGGCTTCTGATCTGAAAGGGGGGAGGCGGACTCTTTGGGTTCTTCCGGCGAGGAGCGAGATGATCCAATCCAAAGCCTTATCTTGTATCCCGACGTTGCTGAGGCGTTGTACAAGTGTGCGGTGGCAGACCGTGTCAAATGCTGCGGAGAGGTCCAGGAGAATGAGGGCAACTGTTTCCCCGTTGTCGAGTAGTGACCGGATGTCGTCTGTGGCTGCGATGAGGGCGGTCTCGGTGCTGTGGTTGGCTCGGAAGCCGGACTGTGAGGGGTCGAGGGAGCCATTAGACTCGAGGAAGGCGGTGAGCTGACTGTTGACGGTCTTCTCTATGACTTTGGCGGGGAATGGGAGGAGTGAGATGGGGCGGTAGTTTTTAAGTTCGGTGGGGTCTGCAGTAGGTTTCTTCAGGAGGGCACTGAGTTTGGTGTGTTTCCAGCTTTCCGGGAAGGTAGCGGTGATGAGGGAGCAGTTGATGATATCCCGGAGTTGGGGTGCGATGATGGAGTCGGCTTTGTTGAAGATGGTGGGGGCATGGGTCGGTTGGAGATCCGGAGTGGATTGAGTTCATCAAGCGGATAGTGTCTTCGGTGCTGATCGGGTTCCAGGCGCGAAGGGTGGTGGAGGGGGGCTTCAGTACGGTGGTGACGGGAGTGGTCTGGTCACCGAAGCTGTTATGTATGTCACTGGTCGCCGAAGCTGTTATGTATGTCAGCGATCTTGCTGTGGAAGAACGAGGCTAGAGAGTCGCAGAGGTCTTGAGAGGGAGTGATGTCATTGGTGCCGGCTGTGGGGTTGGTGAGCTCTTTGACAATGCTAAAGAGTTCCTTGCTGTTGTGGGCGTTGTTGTCTAGTCGATCCTTGAATGCAGTTTTCTTGGTGAAGCGGATCAGTTGGTGGTGTTTGCGGGTTGCGTCCTTGAGGGCGGTCATGTTGTCTGTGGTTGGGTTTTTTCGCCTGGCTTTCTCGAGGGTGCGGCAGTTCTTTTTGGAGTTCTTGAGGTCGTCGTTGAACCAGGAAGCTTTTTTGTTCCCTGGTTTGTTGTGATGGTTTTTCAAGGGTGCTAATCCGTCGGCGCAGTGGGTGATCCACTGTGCGAGATTGATGGCTGCTTGATTTGGGTCCGTTGATATGGTGGGAAGGTTTTGTTTCAGAGATGTGGTGAGCTGGTCGGTGGTAACTTTGTTCCAGTTTCTGCGGGGAGCTTGTTGTGGTTGGTCGTGGTCTTTTTGAAGCTGAAGTGGACGCAGCTGTGATCTGTCCAGTGGAGTCCTGTGGCGTGATTAAAGGAGATGTGCTTGCTGGAGGAGAAGATTGGGTCAAGCGTGTGTCCGGCTAGGTGGGTGGGGGTACTCAGCAGTTGTTTGAGTCCGAGATTGGTGAGATTGTCCAGTAGGGTGGTGGTGTTGTTGTCGTTGTTATTCTCTAGGAGGAAGTTGAGGTCTCCTAGGAGAATGTAGTCTTTGGAGGGGAGGGCGTGTGGGCTGATAAAGTCAGCGATGTCTTCACTGAATTGTGTGCGGGATCCAGGGGGTCTGTAAATGAGGGTGCCTCTGAGTGTGGTCTTGGGGTCGGTGTGTATCTGGAAGTGGAGGTGTTCGGTGGCTAAGAGGGTGTCTTCGGAGCTGGTCGAGATGCGAATGGTGTTCTTGTGGACGATGGCGATGTCTCCTCCTGTTTGGTTGATACGGTCTCTTCGGATGATCTTGTAAGCATCCGGGATGGCTATGGCGATGTCGGGCGCTGATGAGGCATTCATCCAGGTTTCCGTAAGGAAGGCGACGTCCGGCAATGTGGTGTCGAGTAAGTTCCATAGTTCAATGGCGTATCTGTGGACTGCGTGGGTGTTGAGCAGGATGCACTTTAGGTGGTTATTGTCGGAGCTCTGTTTGGCGTTTGTGGGTGTAGTGTGGCTCTTGATGCCGGAGAACTTGCAGGATTGGCAGGTGAAGGGTCCATGGGTATGTCCTGGGGCGGCTTGGTGGCAGTCGTGGAGGCGGCCGGGGTTGAGTGCCATGATGGTTGCGGCATCGTAGGTACGGTGGTAGGGATGGGCTTTTTTGGGATTCAGGGGTTCTGGCGCTGGGCGCGGGCCAGGCGTAGACGGGCCTACCTTTGGCGCGCCTAGGGCGTGCATAGAGCGCGCCGCTGCGCGTGAACGCTGCGTGTAAGTGCATCTGTCATAAGTGGAGAGTGGAGGGGGGCGGAGGGAGGGAGAAGTAGCTGGGAGGCGGGAGCGGGGTGGTGAGTGGGGAGGGGAGCGGTGAAGCTGGAGGGAGCGGGGGTGGGACCGGAGCAGCAGGGATCGAGGAAGAATCCAAACACAACCAAATGGAGGCACAGTAAATAAATACAGGGGCAGGGAGGCAGGGAGACAATCTAAATATGCGGCACAATCAGCACAGGGCACGGAGGCACAAATACGGGCTAAAAAGCAGGATAATCAACACAGGGGCACGGAGTCACGGTTAAAATCGATACAGGCTCAATCGATACAGGCTCAATATGCAGGCTCAAGGACTACTACAAATGCAGGGGCACGAAGGCACGATATGCGTTCTCAGTACTTATCTAATGAATGCAGTGGCAACGGGAGGAGCGACCGGCTCTGACCAGGTCAGGTCGAGTCGCCCCGTGGATGAAAATAGAACAACATTGCATATCATGTAAAGAGGCCTTGTACTCCATGTTTGAGGCAAAATGTTATGTGAAACCGTAGGATTATACCCTGCCCATTTCTTGCCATTGGTTGGCTTTCTCATCACTTTCATTTGCTTGCTTCTTATTTGTTTGATTTCCATGTAGACACGCCTGAGTAAGTCTGGAGTAGCAGAGCTTACCTCCATGTAGTGTCCTCTTTAATCTACCATGTTTGTTTATATATTTATTAGCAGTTTTGTAACACAAGCTTGATTTAGTGGTTGACTAGGTGTTATACAGGCATACTGCTGAATTATTCTGGGATTACACCACTCAATCACACTTGATTGAGATGAGAGAACCAAAGAACAGTTTACACTGCTCTCAGAAATACCTTAGACATGAGCTCTACCCCTCATGTTACATAACTCTCCGTAAACTCTGAGCAGAGCTTTCCTTTAGTTTACACATCTCTCATCAGTGACACTCGTGGGATTTCTCTAGGTTTGAAAAGCTGTAAGTAGAGTTGAAGATGCAGGATGACTTCTGAGGTTAATCCGTGGTATCTGAACGAGTAAGTCTGAGCCACATGTTACATGGCTCACAGTAACACCCGAGAAGGCAATGCTGTCCCCTAGGGCAGAGGTACTTAACCTTTTAACTTCTGTCGACCCCAACTGAATCACTACTGGTAGCCGGGGACCCTGTCCTAAGCAATTTTTATGATTTAGAAAAATAGAAACAAGTAGACATTAAACAAATACCCAAATGATAATATTTTATTACATTCACAAAAAATGTACACAAATCAAAATGTTAATTTTAATGGGAAGTTTGGAGCTTTTCTAAATTTGGTTCAAGATCCTCCATCAGAACACAGGGACGGATACAGGTCATGTCTCCAGGGGGGACGTCTCTACTGGAACTGGTATGGAGCCGTGTGGTCTCTAATGGAGTCGGATGGCACAGACGATGTATCTTGCCTGCAGTAATCTGATAGCCCTTATGATTCCTCAGGGCCCATAGGCATACCAGACGGAGATGGGAGAGTGCCAGACATCCACAACATGGCCTCCTTAAAAGATTTGACTTGTTGCAAAGTTACCTATGGCCCAGAGATTTCAGGGTGAAGGACCAACTGCGGGATCGTGTCCACAGCTGGAGAACTAGAGTGAGACAGACTGACATTTGGACACCCATGTTTCTTCTCTTCTATATGGATTGGTGGGATAGGATTGAGTCCTGCTTCAACTTCTTGCATTTATGTTTGCACTCAGTATAGTAGACCTTTCATGGGTGTGGCATTGTGGGCAGGAGTGAGTCCATGCCCTCGACTTAAAACTTGGAGCAGGATTTCAGCAAGGCCCACAACTTCTTCTCGTGTTCAGTGACCTACAGCTTTACCTCCTGGTCCTGGATTGCCTTTGGGTACATGAGGAATCAATTCAAAGGCTTTATTCGGTTTGTGCAGCAACCATAAAAGCAAAAACATAATTTTAAAACACACATGTATAAACTTCCAATGCGTATGACAGTCTAATTAATAGTAGTGCATTATACATTTCCTAGCAGCAATTTGTTAATAACTGTATCCAATGCATAAGACAGTCTAATTAATTAACAAGTATAATAGATTTCCTAGCAGCAATTGATTTTAGGATGTAAGAAGCAAAATAAAAGCATAATCCCGGGTCATTCAGCGTAACCAATAAGTTCATAGAAGCGTGGGTTAATCTTACATTGGTTTTTAAGAATGTAAGTGTCAGATAAAATTGTCTTAAAAAGGAAGAGAACTTACAAAAATAGTAAAAAATGGGTGGTGCTTTGTTTGGATATCCCATCACAAGGACATAAAGTTAACAGGCACATTTTTGTGGTGGGAAAGGCAACTAGATGGTGTACTATGCCTAATCTCAAACAAGTCAAAACAAAGCGATGTGATGGCCTAGTCACTACTGTCAGGTAATCTTGGAAACCTCTTCTAACCTCCAGCTGTTGACAAGGTACAAGAGTTGGTTGCTTCCCAATCACTCTCCTGCACACTTCATTTTGATGGGCTAAAAACGTGTTTTTAAACGCCTGTTTGGATATAAGTGTAACACAACCAGGGTCACCCTCGATAGGAAGATTGAATAAGTTACTAAACCATTCCCGAATATTTTTCTGCCAGGGGATCCTGTAACTTTTATCCAGGAGTAGACAGTCTCTAATGATGGATTGGGTACATTTGGTCTCCTCTTTAGCCTAAATGGATCTCCATAAAAGTAATGGCCGCAAGCCAATAAGATCCGATAAGTAATTAATGCCTACTTAATAGTGTATAATTTCGGTGGATGCTGATGGTGGTAAGCACAAAAGGTGTTTTAAAAAGAGTTTTCTTCGAGCTGGCGTGCCTGTACATGATTATGGCCCCAAACTCCTGCGTTGTAAAGGGCTATGGCGACTCATCTGGCCTTGTTTATGTCAACCATATCCTTAATACCACTGGTGCCTAGCTTGGCTGCAAATCTGAAGATTCCATGGGCTCTCTTGGCCATCTTGGAGTGTACATTCATAAGTTCTTTCGGCAAATTCCCATTTCCTGAATAAGTTACACCCAAGTAGCAGAAGGTATTGACCAATTCCACAGGGGAATTCTCTATATGAAAAGTTTTACATTTCTTGGGTTTCTGACCACAAGCCATTACAAAAGTTTTAGTCTTGTTTACTAACAGTTTCCTATTCTTGATAAAAAGGCTAAAATTATCCATTAGTCGCTGTAGGCCAAGTGGGGTTCGGGAGAGCAACACTGCACCATCTGCATAAAGTAAGATTGGTACAGGGTTTCCAGCTATTTGTGGTGCATCTGCCTGTATCGACCTAAGGGCTATGTCAACTTCATTTATAAAGAGGGAGAAAAGTAACTGCGCCAAAACACAGCCCTGGCGGATGCCTCTTTTGACCTCAAAGTGTGGTGTACACTCTCTCCCCCCTCCTCTCCCCTCCCTCTGTCCATATCGCACCTTGCTGGAGAGTTTCTCATACAACCTTGCTAAGAATTTTTTTGGGGGGGCACCTAGATTGAGCAAGGTTGGCTATGAAATAGAGTGGTCAACAAGGTCAAACGCACTGCTAAGATCTGCAAAGCACAGATACAGTTTTCTCTTTTTAGCCTGCGTATATTCACCTATCATCGAGTTCTATGTTAATACATTGCTCCTGGATTCCCAGCCCTTTTCTAAAACCATATTGGACTTGGGAGAGAATCTCTTTTTCCGTAACCCAGTCTTCAAGTCTTGCCAATAATATTCTGCTCATCACTTTAACTGAAGAATCCAAAAGCGAAATAGGATGATAATTTTTTGCTTCAGTTTTAATACCTTGTTTAAAAATAGGGATTATCACAGATTGGCCCCATGATGGAGGTATGGACTCTGTTGCTGCTAAGTTGAAAACTCTGGTTAAAATGGGGCTCCATAGAGCTACTTCGCTTTTTTAAACATCAAAAGGAAGCACATTTGGGACTGGTGCTTTACCTCCCCTACTGCCGGTCAGTCCATCTTGAACTTCCTCAATAGTGATATCTAGTGGCAACACCGGCCACTGACTTCCTACAATACTTTGCAAATAAAATACATCGCGGTCAGGTGGATTAAAAATACTGGAGAAGTGTTCCACTCACGTGTCATAATTTACATGCGAGATTAATTTGGGGAATGAGTCATTTGTTAGGAACGGTGAGTTGACAGTATCCCAGAATAACGTACTGTTAACTAGCCTAGCAGGCTGCATTTTCTGTTTAGACGTAACCAGAAGGCCATAAAATTGGGAGCAGAGTTCTGGATCGGTGTCTGAAGACGTGGAACGAAAGGAAGTGACGTCCACATGCAAGGGTAGTACTTATATTTGAATCTGTTCTGTCATTTCTGGATTGAAATGGAGCCAACACAGAACAACACGGTGCCACCTAGTGGTGTGCTGTAACATTGCTGAAAAGTTTTCGCATTCAGTCTGTTGACTGGGCAATATTCTAAAGGTGAGGAAACTGCAGTTGAAGCTTCCATCAGAAACACAAATTTTGAAATATTTTATTTAGTTTGACGAGCAAAAAAAATAATCACGTCGAAATTGATGGAAATTAGGTTACTGTGGGAAGGGGGTGGACCCCTACTGGAGCAGAAACCATCATTTCTGTGGGGCGGAGTAACCAGCTTCAGCAAATTAATCTGTGCATAAACCGCTGGTAGCTTTGCACTAAGCAGCCAGGCTTAACTTGGAGGCAACATTGAAAGTATTTATGCAGCACTCCAAAAAGTAATAGACTAAATACAAGAAAATTCTGACACAAATTTAGAAAAATAGAGTGGAATTTAAAACATTTTTAGAGCAAAAGTACAAAAATCCTATTTGTAGAACCAAAGATATGCAGTTTTAAAGATTTAAGTGAAAATAGTGCCTAGTAGCACAGAACGGCAACTGTGCTCATTTGGTCACACTGAATCGGGGCAAAGTCACTAGTTCAGGCCGACTATGATGGAGAATGGATCAGATATAGGTACCAAGTTAGGTCAGCTGAACAAAAGACCGTAAGCCCTGGTTTGCAGAGCTTTGCCACATCCTGCAACGAGTATGCGCCTCACAGCTGCAGTTCTAAGGATGAAGCGATGCGGAGTCATGCGTCATTGAGGATGCCCACACTGAGGCGCTTGCGATGCAAAGGCCTGCATCGAGGATGCATCGTACAACAGTGGTTCGGAGGCGACTGTGGGCTACGATGCGAGGTCCGGCGTCTGGTATGTATCACGCTGCGGTAGTTTGATGGCGGTGCATTGTGCTGCATCTTTCTGCTTACAGGTCCACAGCTGGGCTCGCACAGCACCTTCATGTACACTTGTAAGGGCCCAGTAATTGGGTGGCACCAGTTGAGGAGCAAGACTCACAGCAGACAGAGTCCATGTGCTGGGTTTAAGGAGGTTGAAGCTTTTTCTGTCCCTGAAACTCTGATTAGTAGGCCAGCCAACTAGTACTCGAAATCACTTTGGTGGTCCTGGGATCCAGAAGCCGGTCCAGTCCTCTTACACAGGCAGCAGAGTAACAGTTCTTGTTGTAGAGCAGCACAGCTGTACTCCTGAGTCCTCCACAGGTCCAGAGGTGTACTGAACGGTTGAATCTGACGGTCCATTATTTATACCTGGTGCCGGCTTTGAAATAGGAGAAGTTTCAGGAGTTTCCCGCCCCCAGGGGTGTTTAAATTTCCTGCCTCCCTGCTCTGACCCCCGCTTGTCTGGAGTCACTAAAGACTAGCGTCAAACCCTTTGTGAGTATGCAGAGGCAGGGCCTTTGTGATGTGTAAATGTGGTAGGTGACATCTCCTCCCATCAAGTCAGAGATGGCCCATCTGGCCAACACCTATTGCCCTTGGTCTTTGTGTATTGCTCCCAGACAGTGAGAGCAACTGCCAGCTACACCTAGTCCTATGGCCCAGGATACAGGCAGCTGGCACCAAATAGGACAAGAAAATGCCAACTGTCTAAAAGTGTCCTTTTCAGAACAGTGATTTGAAATCTTACTTTACCATTGAAGAGAGTTTTAAATTACAAATCCATAGACCTCCAAAGTCAATATTCCAACCTTTTCCCAATTGAAAGTTATCACTTACAAAATGTTGTAAGTTAACCCAATGTTATCCTATGGGAGAGTCCGGCCAAGCAGCAGTGAAAATGTTTATTTAATAGTTTTCACTACTAGGCCCTTTTAAAAGTTAACATTAGATGTCTGACTTTTTAAATACACTGCACCCTGCCTGTTGATCTGTGTGCGGCTTACATTAGGGGTGACTTATATGTATTAAAAGGTTTATGCCTGGCAAAAAGTTTATTTTGTCAGGTCAAAATTAAAGTTAAAAACTGAATCCACAGGCTGCAATTGCAGGCCAGAGACATGCACAAAGGGCAACTTAAATGGGTGGCACAATCAATGCTGAAAGCCCACTAATAGCATTTACTTTACAGCCCTTTGGTACATGTAGTACCACTTTACTAGGGACTCGCAAATAAAGTAAAAATGCTAATAGGGCATAAGCCTATGTTACCAGGTTTAAAGGCTAGAACACAGACACATTATCACTGGTTAGCCGTGGCAAAGTCTTAAAGCCAACAAAAACGAGATCAGCAAAACTGGAGGAGTAATGCATAAAGTTTGGAGGATGACCATCTGAAGCCTATTGGGTATAAAATAAATGTAATTGACGAAACAATAAGCTAGACTCTATAATATCCCTTTTTTATCCTAATGCATGCTCTCCTTTTATCAGCACAGTGCTTCAGTTCTGCACACCATTCGGCCCCTGTGAATTCTGTTTGCTGTACTTGCACTGCTCCCAGGAATCAAGCTAAGGAAATCAATTTGATTTTTACCTCCAAATTCAAATGTCTTCCATTTTATAGAACAGTTTAAATGTTTCAATTTTATATGTTGCTTTTTTTATGGAACTCTACTTCATGAAGCTGTTAATGTTATTTAATTGTCTAAATCGTTGTCGACCCCTTAAGTAGGTGTCGCAAAGTGCGTGGGGTCCAGCAACGTAGATTAAGAAACACTGCTTTAGGGCACTTCCATGACTCACATTGAGACATGAATGAATCCTAGGGAGATCATTTCACTGCTCATTTGAAGACCATATTTGGTGGGGCAGTTTTAGGAGGATGTGAAGTGCGTGGCACACTCATGATCAATTTTGAAAAAAATGTAATGTGATGCCAGGTATGCTCTTCTGTTGAAATCATTGCATGCGCCAGTGCCCACAGTATCATGCCCCAAGTATGACATTAGGACGCAGGAGGAAGCTATTTTGTGGCGTTTACTGGGATTCATGGGCGCTGATTAGTACTCTGTTTTAATTGATTTACTGAGCTATATGACATTTGCAAAGACAAAGTTTTTCTTTCTCTGTGTAAAAACGTATGTAGCAGCGTCCTCTCCCCCCACCTGCACAGTATCGACTTTTAATCTCTTAGGGGTCCATTAGTATGGCGGGTGGATGACCACCCTCCGAATGGCGGTGGCGATCCACCCGCCATACACCGCCTGCATGCCAATTACCCCGCCATATCAGTATGGCAGGGTACCGCGGCGTACTGGAATGCCGCCCACCGCTTTTCTGCCTGGTCGATGAGTCGACCGCGCGGAAAATCATTTAATATGGTGGCGGTGTCAGCTAGACACCGCCATCCATATTATCATGCAGGCGGAGAGCAGCATTTCCGTAGCGGCAATGCCGTTGCGGGCCCCCAAGAAGTTGTGGGGGTGGTGGGGTGCACATGGGGGGTACCTATGCTGCCTGCCACTTTGTGCATTCAAAAGCACAACATGCATTTTCTCCATTGCGGTGGGTGCTGCTGAAAGCACCGTCCGCCTCAATGTTGAAAATGCACGATGCGCCTACCAATGTGGCGGGCGCATCCTAATCTCCAGGAGTACACGTTTGATGGGGCTTAAGTGGTGTGCTTCCACAAAGAAGTGTTTGCCCTCCACACAGCCGATATCATTTTTTTTATCTTGCTGGCTGTCAACTATGTCAACGTCTGAAGTAAAAAGCTATCCAGGGTAGGAACGAGCAAGGATCATGCCGACGTTGGTGGAAGTACGGATGAATGGGTATATCTATAGGAAAAAGAAAATGTTGCCAGATATTCATCTGAAAGCCTTTTTGCATGCACAGTTGTGACATGCGTAAAATTATGCAAGTGGAAAATCATTTGCTTGCACTTAATTAGAAATTCCAAAAACTGTTCGGGGAGTATTCTAGGAAGCTTTTGTCAATTTTGTAAATCTGCACCAATGCAAAGATAAAGAACGTGTATCCCTGTATGTGCGTATATGTGTGTATATATGTATATATGTATATATATATATATACATATATATATATATTTTTTTTTTTTATCTTAGCAATATTAGAATGACAGTACAGTCATGTGGTCAAGGCTTGACTACTTGGCTGAGTCAGAGAGACATTTATCCAATGCCTCTTGTTATAGAAAATCATCTAAAATTGAAATGCGGAAATCTGAGGAAAGAACTCGCAAATAAATCCATCAGTGGCAGAGAAATGGACTGATAACAAAAGAGGAGATGAAGTTTCTTAATGTGGAATATCCGATCACTTCAGTCCTCTATTTTTTACCAAAAGTCCACAAGAAGATCACTCCGGTGCCTGGGTGGCCAATCATCTCAGCTCAGGGAAGTATGAATGAAAAACTTTAAAAATATGTAGATTTTTTCTTGCAGTCCCATGTAACTGGTTTACCATTTTATCTACAGATTTTTTAAACAAAATCAGCAATGGGATTTGGTGCCCTGATTAATTGTTAGTTGTTATGGATATTGAATACCTTTACACAAGTATCAACCACTGTCATGGAATTAATGCTACCAGGTACTTTTTAGGAGACCGTGATCTAAGACTAAGAGATCATAACAACATGCTATTGGAGATTATTGAGATTTGCCTCAATTCTAATTTCTTTCAATTCCAGAATGAGATCTTCCAGCAGGTGCGTGGAGTGGCGATGGGCTCATGCTTCTCCCCCAGTAATTCATGTTTACATGTTGGCTGGTGGGAGGAGCATGTGCTCAGAACCACTCACCGCCGCTGGTGGAATCATGAAATACATTACTGGCGTTACATCAATGATGTTTGCCTTATCTGGAAGGGGTCAAGGGAAGAAGCTTTAGCCTTTGTTAATGACATTAATGTGAATGATTTAAATCTAGGGTTCACTGCATCCATTGACGCTGTTTCTGTTGAATTTTTGGATGTTTTAGTATATGTTGAGGCTGGCTCCCTCCAGACCAGACTACACCGTAAATCCACAGCATTAAATTAGATTCTTCATACCCACAGCTCACATCCGAGGCATCTAATAAATAGCATTCCGTACGGAGAATTTATCTGTAGTCGGCGTATCTGTAGCTGCGACACAGTTTCCGACAAATGTAAGTTGGAAGCATACAAGAGATTGGCTACACTAAGAACATACTTGACAAAGCCCTGATCACAGCTGATGGCAGGCAAAGGGATGAGTTACTTCAGTCTAGCTCTAGACAGATCAATAGTGAAGCTACAGCTAGCAAGAAGGAATATCTAGTTCCACTCCTATTAACTTTCTGCACTCAAGAGCAGTCCATTCGCCGCATTATTTATTCTGAATGGCCTATCATTAAAACTGCTAATATCTTGGGTCCTAATATGCAGAGTCAGATAGCTATTACCTTCAGAAGGGCGCCTTCCATGCGGGATGCCCTGGATAAATCTATGCCGAAGGTAATATCTAAAAAATCGTGGTTGACAAAAACGGGTTTCTTTAAGTGCTCTTCGTGCCGTGCTTGCACATTCGCTAAGAACAGCACTCACTATAAAACAGCGTTTAGTGAGAAAGAAATTGCTATTCAGGAACATTTAACATGCCGTTCCGTATATGTGATATACAAGCTGAAGTGCACATGTGATTTTGAATATATTGGTAGCACAAAGCTTCCCGTACATAAGCGCATTCTCCAGCATGTTGGGGCTATTGTTAATTCTGATCACAATTATCCGGTGGCCAGACATTTCAAGTCTGTGCATAAAAACAAACTGAAGGACTTGGAATACACAGTTTTAGGCTCTGTTTCCAGGTGTTGAGACAAAAAGAAACCCATTTCATTTAAGCCCTAGTTACCAGAGTCCCAAATGGCCTGAACATGAATGAGGACCTTCATAATTTTCTGTAGTATCTCTTTACCCATGTGACTACTTGTTGAGGGATAGGTTTGCCAATTTTTCCTAACTGTCTTTTAGATAATCTTTTTATAGATTCTTTGCATGAGCTAGTTTCATTGAAATTTTGTACTTGTATGTGAGGATTGCTTATGAGAAGGCTTCTGTTTGCTATTATGATGATTTGCTTTTTGCACATTATTTACTTTTTTGCACAGTACTTTTGCACTTTACAGACTGTTGCACTTTAATTAATACTTGCAGCATATGCCACAGTCTGTTGTTTGTTTATTTTTTGCACTTTTTGGCCAATCGGTTTATTTTTAAAGCTGGTTGGGCTTTTAGCACACTTTAAATACGTCATACTCTGTGGGACGCATCATGTGATCAAGCTCTTTTGTGGAGCGAAACGCGTCATGGAGGAGACTTGTCTGTTTACTTGTATGCCGGAATAAAGACCGCACTGCTTGCACTTTCCAAATTGTGTGGTAGTCCGTAATTCTGTGGGAGAAATCTAAAGAGGTCCGTACCTGATTGGTTTCCGACGTGTATTGGGTGGTCAGGAAGTTCTTGCATGTGTGTGTATATATATATTTTTTTATCTTAGCAAATGTTAGAATGACTATGGAATTTATCTCCGATTGAGAAACAATAAATAATATTGAACATCATGTTTTCCAAAATCACTCCAAATCTTCATCTTTGAAAAATTCCTGTATGGTATTCTTGACTTGGCAGCCTTTTTAATGGACTACTAACTCACATAGACAGAGGCGCTTATCTTTATATGGTCAGCGCTTACTATACGCACACACCTATGGGGCATGGTTTTTGGTGCGCTCATGTTACTGAAATTCATCAGAAAGGTATGACTTGCATCCTGAGAAAGATGTATGACACTGATTCTGTCTCCTCTTCTGTGCTTGATCCGCTAGGTACCTTCTTCAACTTAGAAAAGAGTTCAGGGATCGCCTCCACGATGGTAGATCTGAGGGTGCTCCCAAAGGTCTCACTCACGGATGAAGCCGTCCGAATCTTCGTCTCTGGTCTGGCGCCCAATCAGCTGGTGACTTTGAGGGCATCACTGGTGGACGAGAAGGGATTCCTATACAGCTCAAGGGCGTTCTATCGGGGCGATGCTGTTGGAGAGGTGGACTTGGAGAAGGCAGCAGCCAGTGGAGGGGATTACCGCGGTGTACTGCCCATGGGCCTCCTCTGGGCCTTAAACTCAGAGAAGCCTTTCCACAGGCTCATGAAACGAGATGTGATTGGAAGCCCCTTCCGGATCACTGTGGAAGTTTTTGATTCTTTTCAGCTTGAACCATCCCCTTCCATCAGGCCTTTGGCCAGCCAGATGATTGAGCGGTGGTACGTGGCACCTGGAGTGCGGCGAATAGCGATCCGGGAAGGCAGGGTGCGGGGAGCCCTTTTTCTGCCTCCAGGTGAGTGTGTTCTTCCCCAGAGCTTTTATTCTTTTAGTAGGTGCTGTTCTTTAGTCCTCCCTGTTCACTCGGAATCCCTCAACTTCTGAGATAGTTCAATTAACTGTTCTCAAAAGTTGGATCCCTTCTTCATTTCTGCCATTATCTAAATTAGGTTAACATTTGATATTTGGTTTTTTGAGGGAAACTTCCCTGGCCCCTGGAGTTTCCGTGGACCTTCTCTATGGGGTCAGTACCAGGGATAATTCTGCCAATCCCATCATGAGTTCTGGGGAGACAACTAAAATACATTAATGAATCCCCTTTGAGCTTTTGACTATATTCGGCCAAACTTGTGTCTATTTCTCACAAAAATGACCTGCTGTATGTTTTAACTTTGTTAGGTCATCTTGTCTATGTTCAAGTGATTGGGCCATCAGTCACTTCTTAGCACTCGGTGTTCACTTTAAACACGGACTACATGCTTTAAATAATGTATTTACTTGTCAGTATGCCTATTTATTGTTTACTTACATTTATACAGTTATGAACTTTTAGAAATTACCAGTGTAGGAAAGTAGGATCTGTTTTTATGGTTTCCCCCACTTTTTGCCTGGTGCTATGCTGTTACTGACTAGTCTGATTGGGATCCTGCTAATCAGGACCCCAGTCTATCTGCGTTCTCCCTTAAATTGGTATGTTCAGTACTTAGGTACATCTCAGATTGGCCTCTGGGGTACCATTATCGGTCCCTAGTATATGGTATTAAAGTATCCAGGGCATAGGTGCCCCAGAGGTCCCCCATGGGCGGAATCATGCATTATGCCAACCATTCAAAATGGAACTACAGGCCTGCCATTGCAGCCTTTGTAAGTTGGTACTAGCACCACTTTCTGAAGATATAGTTTTCCTATATCCAGGGTCACTGCACTTAAAACCTATAAGTCACCCCTATAGCAGGTCTTATCAGTCCTGAAGGCAGGGTGCTTGGTTCTAAGTGAGAGGGTGCCCCTGCATGAGCAGGACACACCAACAGAGCCCATGCTCCCGAGTTGTCAGTCATGCAGCCATATACTATATAGAGGGGCACCGCGTAATTAGGCAACGACCATCTCGAAACTGGCTGCAACGAATTCCATCATATTTGGTATCAAACACGTCAGTATCAAACATGTTGGAATCATACCCCCACACCTTAAACGGTTTGGGAGGTATGATTCCAAGCACTAGAGGAGCCCTCTGTTAAGCTCTCAGTGTTCCTGGTGTCAACCTTCTAGACAGCACAAAATGTTTGCTGTCGCCCGAGGCACATTTCTGCCCTCCTGCTGCTGATCCAAGTTCGACCAGGGGGAAGGCAGAACAATAGGCATCCTGTCCCAGGGAGGTGCGACCACCTGCCAGACAGGATTTAGTGTATTGGGATCGGGTGGGTGAGCTTGGCAGCACCACTAAGTCTGCATGAGGGGCATATTTGGTGCCCTCCGAGCATAGTCCAGTTCACACCAGTCCTGGGAGCTGTTGGCTCCCGCTCTGGTGCGAAACTGCATAAAGGACATGGGAGTAAGCTCCCCCTGTTCAGACCCAGCCCCTGGGAGGGTCTCCTGAATCGTCCCAACCCTTTCCTAAGAGTACTTAAGGGCTTACCTGTGGGTGTGTCCCTATGTAGTTGAGCTTATATAGCGCACAGCTACCCGCAGTGGGTGTCCCGGCGCTTGCTTAGGGAACCCGTCCTGATATTCCCCTGTGTGATAGCCCCAGTGGGTATCCACAAGGTGAAAGTCAGGCATCCCGCCGCGAGGGGCCGTTGTGGAGATTAAGCAAGCTATTGCCCAGAGTCGCAGAGTGTGAACCCGTGAGTCGAGAAGGCACCGGAGCGAGAATTATCGAGTCTGTGGAATTTTTAGCCCAAGACCCGCCGAGGCGGGGAATTGAACCCTGGTCCAGGACCGATCTCAGCTTCCGGGTCTGCCGCCTCTAACCCCTGAGCCACACTTCTCTATATTTGTCGTGAGACAAGATTCAGATCAGACACCACTTCTATGTCTACCATCTGGGCGCCCTGGACTTTGCTGGACTTCGTTTAGGCTCGACTTCATCTCCCTTCCATTCTGCTGCATCGTCCGTGCACTATACAGGAACCTTCCAAGGACTGTGGGCTTCAAAGACACCTGAAGGAATCTCCCTTGGAGTGAAGGAGTCACTCACCTGCTTTCACAGGCACATGCCAAGCACTCTGATACCCGATGTCTTGGGTCTAGTTCGTGCTATATAAAACTCTAAAAAAACTTTGAAAAAACGAAATCTGCTGACCCTGAGCTCCTGTAGACTCCATAAAGTTC
Source organism: Lissotriton vulgaris (assembly GCF_964263255.1). Lineage (NCBI taxonomy): Eukaryota > Metazoa > Chordata > Amphibia > Caudata > Salamandridae > Lissotriton > Lissotriton vulgaris. Next base: position 223,480,086 of record NC_141685.1, read on the forward strand.
TCCAACACAGGTGGTGGTTTTCCACAGCACCCAAGACCTGCACTTCCCTCTCATCAAGTTTGAGGCAAGTATCGCTTGTGGTGGTTGCAATAACGAACCCCTGTGCACAGCGTCAACATGCAGTTGCAAAGGCTTATTGACTTCCCTCCAAGAAGAACTTCAGACTCCAAGTAGCCCCCACCTGAAGCACCTCCAGTGACCTGAATCTTCAGCCACACATCATCGTGTGCATCGTGGCCTGCACCTTTTGATGAGCTGCTTGAGGTCCTATCGCGACTCCAGTGCCTCTGGCCTGTGCGTCCACTTGAGTGTCATACTTGATTCTTTTGGGCTCCCCTGATTGCTCTGAGCCTGCCCTGACTCCCCTGCTTGTGGTGAGTCTCCTTGACCTTGCTGGTCCTGACGTTGTTCCTTCTTCAATTCCTTCATTGCTTACATTTGCCAGGGCGTGTTGGTGCTCCCGCCTGACACCTACCCCTCAGCACTCGACATCCTTTGTGGGACAGCTTGTGCATGGCTCTTGGTCTTCCTCGGTGTCACCTGGTCCTCACAGCTGCAGAATCAAGGTCATCGTCATCCATCCTGCAACACCAAGCATCAGAGGGCATTCGTCTTCCGAGTCTCATGGTCACCCCTGCGTGAAAGAGATTCTGTCCCCTCTAGTTGCAGGTACCTCTCATCTCGAATCCACCTTCGGATTCTGCTGGACAATTTCTCCTTCTTCTGCAGCGGCGGTTTCCAGCACCACTTCACACATATGCACCTGGCTTCCCTGGTGTAGGTAACGTGGACACTAGGGTATCCACGGGAGGAGTGGCTCTCCAACCTTCTGTCTTCCACTGGGTTTCTCCACGGTCCACTGGGAAGGATTGTTAATCTTTAAACATCCAACCCCAACTTACCCATAGAGTTGTCTGGAGCACACGGTCATGTTCCCACACTGCACACGCTCTCTGTATGGTCCCCATCTACTCATCTTGGGTGGTTCCTTGGGTCCCCAGCACTTCCATGTCCTCTAGACACTGTCTTGACCAGAGTTGTGGTTCTTATACCACTTTCTTAGTATATGGTTTAGTCCATCCCCCCCCGGCCCACTGTGTATTTTGTGCTATTTATTGTATTTTTATGCCATATATTGTGTGCATTTTGCTTTTCTCTGTGTAGGAGATACCTACATGTGTTCGAGAGTATTCTTTAATAAATACATATTTGTCTAAATACATTGTGTGGTTCTTTTTCACTTAATCTTTACTATAAGATTGCATTATGATAAAACAAGCTTCTTTTACATTCCTTCTGAACGAAGCTTGAAGACTACTCTCCACAGCTACCAGTTAGAGAGCTTCTAAGGTTGTCTAAGACCTCTTAAATCACCATAAGGGTTGTCTGGACTGGTGCAAGGTGCCCACTTACATTAATGTACATCATATTCCAGGTGAGCGTCTCATAACCAGTTTGTTTTGAATGGGTAGTGGCTCTTTCGTTTAACTAATTTATTGCTCTTACAATACATAGTTTCGGATTTTGACTCACTTTTTTTAAGTGACACCTATTTTAACACTGTTGCTCATACTTACTTGAGAGCACTTAAATAGCGTGTACCACCATCAGACTGGGTCCGACTCTCCTGGCTGGACTGAACTGATTCCCCACTGTCAGGACCCTCAGTCCACAAGTAGCTACAATCACACAACTTAACAATGGCCATGTCAAATCAAAACCAACTGGGGGTTCCTGAACCGAGAGTATTAGGAAACGGAACTCTAAGATGGCCGCCAGATTGAGCCGCGGTCAGCTGTCTAGTGTTTAGCTCGTTTGACAGCCGAATCCAGGTGAGGCGCGCGATGAGGGAAATCTGCGCACTTCATCGAAGACATTGCCTGGATAGGAAGCGTATTTGGAGTTCGAGCATTTGTGAGGAGATTTATAGTTTTTCAAAGAAAGGAATCGTTAGTTTTAAAACTTCCCATTAACGTTTCTTAGTTTTTCTGGTTAGCCCGAGTGCACACGCATTTTCCGTTTTCTGAAGAAAACAAACCTAGATATTACTCAGCGAGAATTAGTCAGAGAGTAAATACTGGAGACGTCAATAGTTCCCGGTAACCAGAGAAGCAGTGTGTTACCAAGCTGGGCTACACGAGTCTTCTGCAGCCGTCGGAACCGCGAGTGGAGCATCTGTGAAAGAGAAGAAGCAAAGACTTAGATAAGTGTTCACAAATTTATGTTTAGTTACTGCAACTATGCACTTAAGGATACTTACCAAGAAAAGTGTTGTGTGAGACCATATGTTCGAAGGGGTACATGAACTGGAACAACAGAGTTTAATAACCTAAAAAGGAAACAGAAGACAGAAATTAGTGAAACATAGTAAGAAGACAAGTACCACAGATAAACAGAGTAGCGTTCAGTAAGTCAGAATTACTTAACTTAAAATATTAGTCAAGGCCAAGAGAGATTGATAGAGAAATAACCGTTAGTGTACTTGTGTCATTACTTCACAGGAAGATTGCCAAAAAGAGCAGAATAAGGCACCTAGGATAACTGAGCAGGAGGACAGACAAGAAGTGAGTGAGAAGAAAAGGAGTTAGAATAAAAGAGTTAGTGGAGACGGGACTAAGAGAAATAATAAAAAATACCATTGTGAATTACAGGAATGAATTCTAGAAAAGATTCAGCAACGTCCAGTGCCAAGAAAAAAGAAGTAGAAGAGAGGGCAAGACTCTTGGAAACAAATTGTAGGTGAGGAATAGAGCAGAGTAAGAGAAGGAGAGAGAGAGGTCTTAGGCTAAGGCTAATTGTGATCTTTTCCCTCAGGGTCCAGAGAGGTAGCGGTCTGCGGGTCGGACTGACGAGTTGGAACCAGCCAAGAGGATCTCTTCTTGTTGTTTGTTATTTTATCCAATTTCTCCCTTCCCCCCAGAGGTAATAGGTTGGAATCTCGTTTTATATGAGCTCTAGGTTATTGCCCAGGGCGGATTTGGGAGTAAGCATCTCTGTTCCCGTGCAGCTACGTAAAGAGTATCCTTTGAGTTCTGACACCCACAGAGGCCCGAAACACCTTAAGACCTCCTGCATCACATAAAGCACTACAAATGCCCCACTCACCGCTATCACCCCTGCTACTCAGCACATTAGCTTGTCATCTCAGGAGAGAAAACTCTGAGGGGAAAATCTCTAAAACTCAAAAATCCCAAAAATACAAGAGAAGGCCTACAATGAAGTAATTGTTTTCCAGCAATGCCTCAAGTAATCTGCGCCCAGATCCCTCTTCAACAGAGCTCAAAACTAGCCTAAACAGTCATCTGCTAGCTGCCTGCTGGTTTGTGAACACAGTTAAATGACTGTTTTTATTGACAAACACATTGTACGACAGTCTACATAATAATAATCCATATCTACTTTGTTCTGTACATTTCTTTGCATTGTGCCCTATTTTTTCCAGTTTTATAAATCTTGACATAGCTGAGGCTGAAGACAGCACTCTATAAAACAAACAGACTTTGTTTTACTTAAAACAGAGCAGACCTGATTACCTCAACTCTCTTCCAGGAGTTTTGATCCCTGTTTGCATGTATCCAGTAACAAGTATTGTTGTAAACTTATCTAGGGCTCTAGTGTAATTTTCCAGATTCATGCCCTTATATAGGTATAACTTATCATATCCTTATATAGGCATAAGAATCATAACCATATTTAGACACAGCCAATGCAGTCCTTGAGTGGCTCGCTCCCCTGTCTCTCTGCCGAGACTCGGTATCGTACATGCTGTGCTGCTTTGATTATCACTGTGCCATTGTTTATTTTTGTTCGCCTGATATTTAAATACCGTTTGCCTGCCTGTACCATCTCTGCTCTGCAATTTGATTTTTGCGCGATATCCCCCCGGCGCCCTGCTCTGCTCCCCCCTCCATTTTGTCCCCGTTGTTGTTGTTGTGCTTGCTGAGCCCGCCCCGCCTCCCAGCTGAACAGCCCTCCCACTACCTTTTTACGGCGCCCCTGGTCCTCGCAGCGCTGTGACCCCTCTTCGCCTCTGCCTTGAGTGGCTCGCTCCCCTGTCTCTCTGCCGAGACTCGGTATCGTACATGCTGTGCTGCTTTGATTATCACTGTGCCATTGTTTATTTTTGTTCGCCTGATATTTAAATACCGTTTGCCTGCCTGTACCATCTCTGCTCTGCAATTTGATTTTTGCGCGATATCCCCCCGGCGCCCTGCTCTGCTCCCCCCCTTCATTTTGTCCCCGTTGTTGTTGTTGTGCTTGCTGAGCCCGCCCCGCCTCCCAGCTGAACAGCCCTCCCACTACCTTTTTACGGCGCCCCTGGTCCTCGCAGCGCTGTGACCCCTCTTCGCCTCTGCCTTGAGTGGCTCGCTCCCCTGTCTCTCTGCCGAGACTCGGTATCGTACATGCTGTGCTGCTTTGATTATCACTGTGCCATTGTTTATTTTTGTTCGCCTGATATTTAAATACCGTTTGCCTGCCTGTACCATCTCTGCTCTGCAATTTGATTTTTGCGCGATATCCCCCCGGCGCCCTGCTCTGCTCCCCCATCCATTTTGTCCCCGTTGTTGTTGTTGTGCTTGCTGAGCCCGCCCCGCCTCCCAGCTGAACAGCCCTCGCCCCTCCCCCTCCACCTTCCATTTATGACAGTAGCTCCCGCGCGCAGCGTCCACGCGCAGCGACCGCGCCCCAGCCGCGCCGAAGGTGCGCCAAAGGTAAGCCCGTCTACGCCCGTCCGCGCCTGGACCGTGCCCAGCGCCAGACCCCCTGCCCCTCGCGCTCCCCAGCCCTCCCGCATTACCTACGATGCCGCCACCCTCCTAGCCCTTAACCCCGGTCGCGCCCCCAACTGCGTCCAAGCCGCTCCTGGACACACCCATGGACCCTTCTCTTGCTACTCCTGCAAATTCATCGGCACTGTCAACATCTCCGCTACGACCACACCACAGATCCCCGACCCCAATCACCTTCAATGCATCCTTCTCAACACCCGATCAGTCCACAGGCACGCCATTGACCTATGGAATCTACTAGACACCATTTCTCCGGACATCGCCTTCCTGACGGAAACATGGATGAATGCTTCCTCCGCACCAGACATCACCATTGCCATCCCTGAAGACTATAAGATCACTCGCAAAGACCGTACCAGCCACACAGGAGGAGGAATCGCTATCGTCCATAAGAAATCAATCCGCATCTCAACCAGCTCTGACGCCAACCTCGCCAACTCCGAACACCTTCACTTCCAGATCCACATCGACCCCAAAACCACACTCAGAGGCACCCTCCTCTACAGACCACCAGGACCCCGCGCAAAATTCAGTGAAGACATCACGGACTTCATCACTCCACACGCGCTCCCCTCCAAAGACTACATCCTTTTGGGAGACCTCAACTTTCACCTTGAAAAGATCAACGACCGCAACACCACCACCCTCTTGGACAACCTCGCCAACCTCGGACTTAAACAACTAGTCCCTTCCCCCACCCACATCGCAGGTCACACACTCGACCCCATCTTCACCTCCAGCAATCATGTCTCCTTCAGCCACACTACGGATCTCCTCTGGACTGACGACAGCTGCGTTCACTTCACCTACAACAAACCAAAACCCAACATCCACCTCCAACCTACCCTGCAAAGAAACTGGAACAAAATCACCACGGACCAAATCTCCGCATCGCTCCTTCGAAACTCCCCAGCCCTCTCTTCTAACGCTAACGAAGCCGCCGCCAACCTCACCCTATGGTTATCCAACACCGCCGACACCTTAGCTCCACTGAAAAAACGTCAAAGCAAACCTGGCAGCAAGAAAGCCTCATGGTTCAACGGTGATCTCAAGAAGTCCAAGAAACTCTGCCGCTCCCTTGAAAAGGCCTGGAAAAAAGACCCAACCACCAGCACCAAGGACGCCTTCAAAAGCGCCACCCGCACTCACCACCAACTGATCCGAAAAGCCAAGAAAACAGCATTCAAGGATCGACTTGACAACAACGCCCACAACAGCAAGGAACTTTTCAACATTGTCAAGGAATTTTCCAATCCCTCGGCCAACTCCAACGACATCACCCCCTCTCAAACCCTCTGCGACTCCCTAGCCTCATTTTTCCACAACAAGATTGCAGACATCCACAACAGCTTTGACAACCAACCCGGAAACCAACCCACCCTACCACTTGCTGATCATCTTCCCCCCGTGAACACCCTTAAAGACTGGAACCCAATCTCCACTGAGGACACCATCCGCCTGATGAATTCCATCCACTCAGGATCCCCCACAGACCCATGTCCTCACCACATCTTCAACAAAGCAGACTCCGTCATAGCACCGCACCTCCGAGACGTCATCAACTGCTCCTTCAACTCCGCCACCTTCCCGGAAGACTGGAAACACGCTGAACTCACCGCCCTTCTGAAAAAACCAACAGCGGACCCCACCGAACTCAAAAATTACCGCCCCATCTCGCTTCTTCCATTCCCGGCCAAAGTCATCGAGAAAGCTGTCAACAACCAGCTCGCCGCATTCCTCGAAGCCAACAAATCCCTCGACTCCTCACAGTCTGGCTTCCGAGCAAAACACAGCACTGAGACCGCCCTCATCGCAGCAACAGACGACATTCGAACTCTACTGGACAATGGAGACACAGTCGCCCTCATCCTCCTTGACCTCTCTGCAGCTTTCGACACAGTCTGCCACAGCACCCTTTTACAACGCCTCAATAACATCGGAATCCAAGGAAAAGCACTTGAATGGATCACCTCGTTCCTCACCGGAAGAACCCAGAGAGTCCGCCTTCCTCCATTCAAGTCCGAGGCCTCTGAAGTCATCTGCGGCGTACCACAAGGATCCTCACTCAGTCCCACCCTCTTCAACGTATACATGAGCCCCCTCGCGGCCATCGCACGCCAACACAACCTCAACATCATCTCTTACACGGACGACACTCAAATGATCCTTTCTCTCACCAATGACCCCAGCACCGCCAAAACTAACCTACACGAAGGAATGAAAGAAGTTGCCGAATGGATGAAACAAAGCCGTCTGAAACTGAACTCAGACAAAACAGAAGTCCTCATCTTAGGTACATCCCCCTCTGCATGGGACGACTCCTGGTGGCCGAAAACCCTCGGAAAAGCACCCATCCCGACAGACCACGCACGTAACCTAGGCGTTATCCTGGACTCTTCACTCTCAATGAACAGACAAGTCAGCGCCGTATCCTCTTCCTGCTTCAACATTCTTCGCATGCTCAGAAAAACATTTCGCTGGATCCCCACCGATACAAGGAAAACAGTCACCCACGCTCTGGTCACGAGCTGACTGGACTACGGAAACACCCTCTACGCAGGTACTACCGCAAAACTCCAGAAGAAACTCCAACGAATCCAAAACGCCTCAGCCAGGATCATATTAGACATCCCGCGCAACGAACACATCTCTGGTCACCTTAAAGACCTCCACTGGCTACCCGTCAATAAGAGGATCACCTTCCGACTGCTTACCCACGCACACAAATCACTGTACGACATCGGACCAGACTGCCTCAACTCACGACTGTCCTTCTACACCCCCTCCCGCCGACTACGGTCTTCCAGCCAAGCCCTCGCCACTGTACCTCGCATCAACAGAACCACCATGGGAGGCAGATCCTTTTCATACCTGGCTGCTAAAACATGGAACTCACTCCCCGCTTACCTTCGCCTTACCCAGAACCACCTAGCATTCAGAAAGCAACTTAAAACGTGGATATTTGACAAGTAATCCTCCTCCCCTTCCTAAGCGCCTTGAAACCCTCTGGGTATGTAGTGCGCTATACAAATTATATGACTTGACTTGACTTGACTTGGCTACTTCCACTAAGCTCCTGGAGTACGAGTTCTTGAAGACAACCAGCCTTCAGCAGTAGAGGACTTCCTCCTGCTTCAGTATTGATTTGTCCCAGAACTCCTGGAGCCTGTAAAGAACTTTGAGTTCTTAGTGACGTTAATATGTCCACTCTTACGTCAAACCCGGCACCTTCCAGGTATAACTATGCCCACATCTGCCCTAGCAAACACACAGTAGTTTTGGAGCAGATCGACTAAACTACTTGCCGACGCCTTGCTGTAGCGAGTGCCGAAGGAAGCCGACTCTCCAGCTGACGCACTGAGAGAGACGCTGTCTTTTCTCCTGCCGAGAAATCCAGCTCCAGTGTTTCCCTGCTACCCTTGCGGGTTACTGGGAGATCGAGTCCTGAGAGAGATACAAGACCTCCTTCATTCTATAACCAAGGTACGGAGCTGATTAGACCCTTAGAGAATTCTTGGATAGATTCTTGGCAGAAACTATTTAACTCCAGCTACACCTCACTTACTTCTTCCCTTGTACTAGGCTTAGGTTAGGTACACTGGGGTAGGCGTATTTTAGATGCACCAGTTGAGTACTTTTAGTCATTATTTATCATTGTATGTATTTTATGGCTTAGAAACCATATAAATGCTTTTACAGTATTATTTCATAATACTCCTTTTACTGTATGCACTTTACTTCATAGCAAGTATTACGATTGTAGCAATTAATTAATTAATTGTGTGCTTATATAGCGCAGGAATCACTCCCGAAGGGGTACCTCCGCGCTTCGACCGCTGCGAAACCCTTCCTGGCTTCCCTGAGAGATGGTCCCTTAATGGGTATCTCCAGGGTGAGACCAGGCATCCCCGGCGGTCTCGTGGGGCCGTTAGTGAAGATAAGGCAAGCTAGTGCCCAGAGTTGCCGAGTGTGATCGCTGATCGGAGTGGGCACCGAGGCGAGAGAATTATCGAGTCTGCTGACCCTGGTCCAGAAACCTGCTGCGTCGGGAATCGAACCCTGGTCCCGGGCCGTCCTCTGCTCTCGGGTCTGCCGCCTCTAACCAGTGAGCCACACTAATTCACTTCTTTTGCATGAGAAAGAAGACTGCTCAATAAATAACCTCTTTTATTGAAAACGCCCGCCTCTCTATTTTCTCTGCACTTCTGGTGAAACGAAGCATGCACGTTTGACTGAGTGAAATAGCCATCTATTGTTTCCGCGACTCTGAAGATATATTTCTTATTCTTGGGGAACAAAGTTGTCATGTTTTATGGTTGTCAGAAACGAATCCCATCTTGTTTATTCAAGAAAGTTTCTAGTGATCTCTGAGCTAGCTGGCATTCACAATTAAGTCTAACTATCGTTTATGTTATTCCAATGCGCAGAGCCTATTGGGAATATAGGAACTACACTACAAAAGCGCATCAATAGACCGCTCCAGTCTTAGTCACAACCGTATAGCTTCTCTACCCCTCTTCACATTTGCTTTTGCTGCATCAGAATTGCATGAAATGCAAGTAGTGAGCTTATGTTGTGCAACCACATTGCAACTTCAGTAGCTACTCCAAAGTGCTAAACCTTTTAAATCAACAAAAGATACCACACAACCCAATGGCGTTGACCGTTTTTAGTAGAATGTCCACCACCAGAGAAGCCCTGCCTTGGGTAACTGTCAGCAGTGACTGACAGGAGCCTGAAGGACATTTCTGTCAGTCTCCGGGACAGGATACCTACTCCCTTGCACTTGACCAGCTTTTAGGGCACCTCGAAAGATCTTTGTACCAACACAAATTCCACCTTCAAAACCAGGTATATCAATATATTATTTTCGTCGCTGAGCTGATCGAGCATTTGAAATGCCTCGTCTTACTCATGGAATTACGAATCAAGTAGAATCATGCGAAACAAGTACATTTTCTAGGCCGGTTCACTATGAGGTTGGAATGACTCATCTTTAAGTCTCTAAGACTAAACGCAGCTCACAACCCAAAAAGAAAGATCAAAACCTCAGGAGAAGGAGACCTCTTTGCCACACAAACCAGCTCCAACTTGGAGCATAATGTCATAACAAAGCGTCTGCTTTATGCAGTTTTTTCCCAGGTTTGCTCTTAAAATATTGAATATTAGACATGGTAGAAACCTATGTGACCTGTTTCCAAATCTGCTTGAAAACCCATCTACTTAGGGATCGGTATTGACTCCTCACACGGCTAAACAATTGGCATCTTGATGAGTGTAGAACCCATATTGTACACACTCACCAAAATACATCCTGGTATCCACTGCTAATCGGGGTCAGAGGTATTCCCCGGTCATGGAACCTATATTAAGCAATGTGGATTTATGCAGAGACCCCTCTCCCCAGCTTGTGTAGTTCTCCCAGGGTTAATAACATAAACCATCTTTTATACCCCTGGATCATTTGAAATATTCTCACTTTATTCATTCACTCTTATGTCAATTAACTGGCTATCCTCATGAAGCCATTCCTTCTCAGTATTTGGTGCTGTCCTAAATGAGTGTTCCCAGACTAAGGTATAAAAGGCATGCTGAGTCAGGTGAGAGATTACAGTGTATCGCTCTAAGGTTATTGCATTGTAATAATTTCTCTGAATCTCTCGTAAAGAAAATATTTTTCAAAGTACTGTATTATTGTTAATTCCACTGTTCCAAGCCACTCAGCTTAAGCTTGCAGCATTCAAGGATTGGAAATGGGATAACTGGTACAAAGTACTTGAGGAGACCGCTAAGAAAATCTTCCATTCAGATGAATCGCCACTAAATATTCTGCACAAATTAAAATGCTGTCCTGGTATTATTTCCCCGCTAATTAATACAGTTTCTCCTTTCTCAGCTTGCATACACATACTATCTGTATTTCTTTGACAGTAAAGATTTCATTTTTCAATATTTGATTTTTTTTAAACATATTTTATGTACCTGTTTTCTCCCAGTGTAGAAAAAGTGCAACGACCCCATCCAGCTTTTTACAAAATGAACAGTGCCTTATCTGGCAACTCTGTCATAATCAAGCGATGAGCCTTATGGCAAATGTCTCCTAAATTATGTATCTATTTGTAATCCACATTATGAACTTGAGTCCAAAAAATATATAAAAAATGGTGTCCATCTCTTAAACATTTGTTAGTTTGTGATGAATTCAATTCCAGTTCTCCAGTGGGTTTATAATTTACCTCATTTACTCTTGACAAAATAAGTCAATTTTTTTTATTCTTTGATTGTAATGGAGGCGAATTCTATGCGTAGTCAAAACCAATATACCACTTATCATGCCAAACCCGCGGGGGACTTGAAATAGCATTTTTTTAATGTAGAATCTTTTGACCAATCAGCTTCACTCATGATGTCTTCTAGTCTAACTGCCAAAAAGTATGATTTGGAAACCATAGCCCGCTTAAAGGAAAGGGCCCCTAGTTTGTTTATTTTTATATTTGCCTGAGGCATGACCCATTACACCCATCTAGCCAAAGCAGCTGTGGATACAGGTGCAACAGGTTTTACATTAGAAATCTACAGTTGCAGCACTCCCCTAGGCCAACATTCACTAATCCTTACCTCCTATTTTTCCAGGAAGCACACCACACACAAACATGAAGTAGCAGGACCAAAGGATTAGCTGTTTACATGGTAGAATGCTTTAGTTTTTTTTAATGATCATAACAAATGACTTCTTGCGGAGTAAACCTTCTGCCCTTCAAATCTAGAGCTTTGATGTCTGATACTCTACGACACAATACACATGTTTGTCAGGGTTAAAGAGATTGCATTACTTCGTTCACATCCTACAAGGAAACCTAATGAGGTTCTGGATGGAAAGTCAACTGTATCCCTTTCAACAGATTTCATACCCTATGGTTCTGTTTGCAACCAGAACATGACTTGCCGATGTGGCCCATCTATATGAATTGACTTCACTGTCGACTAAGGGCCTGATTTAGATCTTGCTGAATTTGGTCCGGCTGTCGTTATTAGGTCTCGGACTTCGGCAGCGCATGCGCTGTCTCGTCAGAGAGATGCTGTATTCAGTATTGCGGGGGGAAGCTCTGTCCACATTTCGTCTAATTCCGTCTATGTTTTCATTGGCTTAACTTTTAAATGCTGCCTTCTAATTGGTTTGCCACTCGTTAGTCCCTACTCCTGATGGCCACGGCCTTATTTGTGCACATCCAAGGCTATTGGCCCCTTTACCGAAACATTATTTTATGCCCTCTGTCCCCATTACTCCCCCTCCTGCAGATTGTCACTTCTCGACCCCCCCAATCACGTTCTTGACTTTTTAAATGGCTGCTATCTCATTTGTAATGCAATATTTCTTGCGTAAATGCGAGCCGTCTTGCATTGCAAATGCTTGTTTTTAAAGTAGTGTCCATTAAAATGCGTGCCCTCCCTTGTATCGTACGCATCAGCCAAAAGTCTTGCACGAGCATAAATAGGAAGTATGTATTGGTGGCACCCACCCCTCACCACTACCCGGGCGATTACTTTACACAAGTTATACAGAGAACGCGGTTATAGTAAGGATAATAATTTATTACATTTTAACTAATAATATTGAAAACACTGTTTTCGATATTAAGAATATAATCACATTATCTAGTCTGCTGGGCTGTGAACATCGCACCGGATAAAGAACGGACGCACTCCTTGTTTCCATTGCGCCCCGGTAAAGCGCCGTGATGTGGCCTTTATTCCAAGATGGCGCCAGCCGCGGGGCCCCGGTCCCACCCGCTCCTTTCCATGGCCCGCTGCTATCAACATGCCGCTGTTTCTGCATTACCATGGGCGCCCCGGCGGAGAGGGCGAAGCCCCGAACCTCCCCCAAGGCCGTCAAGTCCCTCTTCGTGGGGCTGGCAGGGTAAGAGATGGCCGTGGCACCCTCGGTGGCCCTGACACCAACGGCCAGGGCAGGGTGTCTTCAGGGCACGGTACCCTGCACCCCAGGACCCTACCTTTCCCCCCGCCCGAACACTACCAGACCCAGCCCCTGACACTGGAGTGAGTCTGGTATCCAGCCACTGCCATTCTAGAGGAAGCCACACCGTCCACAGGAGGTGGCGCGCGCCCCCCACCTCCAAAACCAATCCAATAATAAATAAATATAATAAATAAACCTCGCCCTCCCACCCCCACAAACCAGGCCCGGATACTGTCCACCGCGCCCTAAAGACCCTGCCCAAGGAGCATTACACCCAGTTCTTTAACGGGCTGGTACTGAGCACCGGCACTTGTTCATTTTCAGAGGGAGAGCACCTGCACTTCTCAAGAAACAAGAAGGTACACTGTTACAGAGGCACAGAGAAGAGCGATGTATCATTGTGTGGAAGGATGCATGTGTTAAGAGTGTGAAAGGAGCCATAGACCTTTCTACATGTGGTTATTGTGTGTGTAGCTGCAGTTATTGTGTGTTTAGCTGCAGTATCATGTGTAAGAGAGAGGTGTTACATAGGAGTGCAATTTATTTATTTATTTATTAATTTATTTATGCGTTTTTATATAGCGCGGACTTTACCCGAAGGTGTCGGAGCCCTTCACAATAGGAACAGAACTGATACATGAGAACATTACAAGTGAACAAATTACAAAAGCAAACGCTAAGTTACAGGAAGCAAAAGTGACAATTGTGAGCAAACAAAGTACAAGAGGTAGCAAACGGTGCATTACAGGAGGAAAAAGTGACATGTGTGCAGGTTACAAAAGCGTACAAAGTACAAGTAGAGGTATAGTACTGCAATACATGGCAGACACTCAAACACAAGAACAAACGTTACGTAGGCAATGGTGGCACTTGTGCAAGTATCTAAAGCAAACAAAATGTAAGAGGTAGCAAACAGTGTGTTTCAAGAGAAAAGTGACATGTGCATGTTACAAAAGAGTACCAAACACAGGTAGAAGGATAATACTGCAATAAATGGCAGACTCTCAAACCACAAGAACACACTAGGAAAGCACTTCCATAGGCATGGAGAATAGAATTTTCTATAATGAAAGGTCTTCCTTCAGATAATAGAGAGGGCAAGAACAAAGAGGAGTGGGGGTGAGCGGATGCAGAGCTGTTCACAGGTGTGACTGCACTGGGCTTTGGGTGAGTGCCAGGCAGGTGGTTACAGACGAGATGAGGGAAGATGAGTTTACAGGATGCTGAGCGGGTGGTGAGTACTAATAGAGCGCTCGGAGCTGTCACTTGCTGGGATAGAGCTATAAAGAGCGCAGAGAGCTCTCCAACATCGCTCAGGTAGCCTCGGAGTTACACAGCGACAATGTGGTTCTCCGAGGAGGTTGTTAAGCCCCCTCCTGTTGGGGAGAAGAGGTGTGACCTGATGCACGTGGACTGGGGTTGTCCCGCCACAGCCTGGCCCCCATGTTTGAAATGTAAATGCACAGGTTAGATGCTCCTTCTCTGGATAATTGGCGCGTGCACTTAAGGTAACCTACGATTCGCTTAGTGATCATCCTAGGTGATTTTGTGAAATTCGTGGAATTGCTACAGATGCAGCAAGTTAGAAGCTCAGACTGGGACGCAGAAGAAGAGACAAAACTATGCACAAGGGGGTCTCGGGATTTACAGCTGTACTGGCTTACCCGCGCCCGATCTCTTCCAACTCTCCCTCCCTCGCTCGCTCCCCTTATGAGCCCCCTCAGTCCAGCTACTCTCTCCCGGTCTCTCTCTCTCTGTCCCTCTCCCCTCTCGCTGTCCATCTCTCACCTCTCCTTCTTTCTCTCCCTCCCTCTCGTTCTGTCCATCTCCATGATTACTCTCTTCCACCCCCATCATAGCTCTCTGTACTAAACTCTGTCCCTAGCCTCTTTTATTTATTTTATTTCTCCCTTACACCACATGTCTTGAGTTTTTGCTTTGACGATCTCGGACACATTTACACTTTACAACAGTAAAAAAATGATGCCCCCTCTCCTTAACGGCCTCTTTTACATTTCCTCCTTAGGTGTCTTTCTGCAGTAACCTCTTTCCAAAACTACCCGTCTTTGGCACCTTTGGCACATGCACCTCCTTTTAAATACCCTTCCCTTCTAGCGTCCTTCCTCATATACTAAACACAGTATATTAATATATTTATAATGGCAACTACATCATTAAACTCATTAATATGCCGAGACCAATTGGCATTGCCAATGCTTGTTCCTTCAGATTCTACTTTCGCCTACTAGGATGTCCACATGCTCTATTAAGATGCTGATGGGTTGATGGACGAACGACCGCTGTTGTCCCGCCAACACGTTCGGATTTTCCTTCAGCACCGACGGCGGCATAGGCAAAAGCGTCTGATGGAGGGAGTTCAGTCCATTTCTCCCCTGGGCCAATGAAGATATGCGATTCCGCTGGCCTAACTCTGGCGGAGAAACCTCCACCCCTGAGTTGGCAGTGTCGAAGGTATATTAGATAGAAGCATTGTTTTTTTTTCTCTGTTGTCGACATGAACACTATCGTCCCAGTCTTGCCATTGCTGCTGCTACTCGACCACCAAGCTAATCAACGCCGTTGTCACCAAAATCGAAGGTAAGCTTCTATTTTCTGTTTGCATGGTCTATTTGCATTAGTTCTAGAATTGTGCACTTCAAAATCTTTCATACAACCAATATATATGTTTTTTTAAAATCTTTTTTATTAACTTTACTCAGTGACTCCAAAGATACACGGCAGTGCCGAAATGGCATGTGCATGGATAACAATACATTTGCATACAAAAGCATACAGTACAGTGCCATAAAACAACAAACATCGACAGTCCTATCCCAACCCCCCCTGCAAGGTTCTGTATCTACGCCAGGGTCCCCAGACCTTCTTCCATTTCTTAATGATTCCCCTCGCCTTGTAGACTGTCTCCTCCGCCCTCTGACACCAATCCAAGTCGCGCTTCCACTGGTCCCATTGTGGGGGTACCTGCGCCCCCCAAGCACTAGCAATATTCCTTTTGGCCACTCCAGCCGCCAAGGCCAACCAGATTTAATTGTACTGTGACCAACAACCAATATTTAACTATTGTATAATGCATATGTGTGTAATGTTGTCAATTTTAAGAAATGTAACTAAAGACACGTGTATAATGTAATTGTATTTGCAAAGTTTGTGCAAGCTGCCTTCATATTAATTGATATTTAAACAAAATTTGACATTGATCAAAAATAAAGTGACTATTTGGTGTGTTTAAATAATTTTCCTAAACTACAAAATCACAAACCTGTGCATTATACATTATTGTGTAAATGTAATCTAAAGTAGAAAGAAAATGCATTAGACAAAGTGTAACTTGTTTTTAAATATCTGTGAAATCCATGTTATTTCTAAACTTTAATCACTTAAACATGTATTAATGTAACATTTCTCCTAGTCTAGTGCACTATCTGTATTTTCATAATTTGCAATTGACTAATTTCATTTTAAGGTGTAATGTATGTGTTCATATTAATCACTTGCTAAGTTAAGATAAACACACCTGTATTAACACGTACACCAAAATAAACCTTCAAATGATTTTTTAAGTGTCCATTCTCATGATGAATGTGTGCACCAACATGTTTATATCCTCACAATCTTTTTTAACTGGTGTATGGCCTTTACAAATCAGACATGTAAAAACAACAGTTGTATTTCCTGTCTTAATTGCAAGTAAAAATATGTAATACGCATTTTCATCACTAACATTTTTAAGTAGAAAATATCTGTAAATGAAAAATGTTGGGAAAAACGGTATAAAATGATAATCTTTTTATTAATAAATAAGAACTCTCTCCAATTTTTTGGGGGGGAAATCAAAACCTAAAAGGACAACAAAAGGAGCTATGCAAACAGGCTGTGGGTGTGTTGCTCATAACTTGCCTCCTACATATACAGACAAAGGGTAACCTTTACAAGAAGGGGCATCTATTGAGCACATAGCAGGCACCTCAAGGATTTTTCTCAGGAATGGTGGGTTTGGGAAGGATGGGTTTGGGTTTTGAATGGGTGGGAGGGGTGAGTTCTGGAAGTTTGGGAGGGTGGGGATGTCTTTGGAAGGGGTTAAGGCAAAGCAGAATAGAAAATCGGAATGAGGAGAAAGGTTGGGAGTTGACTGGGTTTTGGCTGTAGAGAGAGCTGGAGTGTGTGACATGCGTACAGTCTAACGGTCTTGTGCAGTTGCATGTGGGTCTGGTGTATGTTTTGTGCATTTATGTGTGAGTTTTATGGCAGGAGTTTGGTGAGTGTGCGTGTTTGGATTTGGGTGATGTTATTTTGTGTGTAGATGTGGTTTTGTGTAAGTGTGTTTGTGTAGATAAGTTTGCTGTTGAGGTGGTTGTTCTGGTTGTGGTGCTTGTGGGTGTGCCTGTGTGTGCGCATGTGGTTGTAGGTGTGCTGGTGATTGTGGTGCTTGTGGGTGTGTAGGTGGTTGTGCTTGTGGGTGTGGTGTGCTGGTGATTGTGGGGATGGTGTCAGTCAGTCAAAATTACTTTAATCGGTTATCATTAAAAACCATGAAAGAATTTTTAAAATACTCCTCAACATTACAAGATTAAAAAGAATTATTACATAAAATCATCCATAAATATAACATCGCCGCTATTCCTAATATATAAGTATCACTATAAAATACAGACAATATAAAAACATTTCATGACATATAAACCTTTTTCTGTTGCTACTTCCATTTTTCCTAGCTCTAACTGCTGCTACTAAAAAGCTAGCAATGCTCAGCAATTGCAGATATAAAAGAGCTGATCTCGCCTGCAAAAAACCTTTATTTTTTAAAACCGTAAGAATATAACTCCCACGAATAGGTAAATAAAAGTCGCAGAATAAGACAAAATGCAGAGTATCCTGCCTCGAAAAACAATCGCATGAGCAAGGACCCAGGTCTTCTATCTTGACCCAGCCTAAAGGTCCAGCCAGAAATAAATGTAAATAATTAAACCTAAATCTCGTCAAAAGAAACCAATGTTGGGCCTTGGTAACAGTATCCAAGTAAGGCTCCATAAAATAGGACTTTTTTGGAGCTGGTGAGCACAGACAGTGGGTTTCAATAATTCCAAGGCCTCTCTTTCTGATGATGCTATGCGCTGAAATTAGGTCTTGGCCCACACATGATCTTTTTTACATGTATTTTCTGGGCTGTCAAACAAGTTTGGTCGACCTAACCACTCCGCCGTGCAATCTCGTATTATCTCTTGATTTAACACCAAATCAGGATTAGACCAGATCGAGATCTATTTGAGAATGGGAGACATTCTAATCAGATCAGAAACATAGCCGAGACCCAACTCTTGATGAATTATATACGAGGATGTGGATTGAGGAACGGATAGCAGGCTTCTTAGAAACTTATTTGGGGATGGTGGTAGTTGTGGGGGTGGTGGTTGTGGTTGGTTAGATGTGGTGATGGTTGTGCTGGGTGTGTTGATGGTTGGGTTGGTGGAGGTTATGGTGCTTATGGATATGGTAATTGTGGGTGCGGTTGGTGTGGTGGTAGTGTCAACAGTGTCTGAATGTTTGTGTGTGCCCTTGTGCGTCTTTACATGTTTGTGTGTGAGGTTGCTGCTTGTGTGTGTTGGAGTGGGCGCTTGTAAAGAAGTGGGTCTGGTCGGGATAGGGGCTGGACTTTGGAATTGGGATACGGAAGGGACCTGAGTTTGGGCACAAGGTTGAGCTGGTTGGAAGGCTGTGGTCAGAGAACAGGCAAGTCCTGTAAATGATTTCTGCAGGCCAGACATAGCACTGTGAATGAGTTCCAGGTATCCTACCGTTTGCCGCATGTGGCAACTAAAGCCCTGGATTGCATTCAGGAGTGCAGTTTGGCTTACAGACAACCTGTGTAAGAGGTCAGTAGCGTCCTCCGTCAGCACAGCCGGGTAGAGAGGGGCAGGGGATGAGATGCTGATGGCGAAAGAGGCACCAGCTCTTTTAAAGGGACGGATTTGGCCAACTTGGGGGGATAGGGAGGGTGGAGAGGGGTCTTGTGTGGTGGACAAGGATGCAGGTGGTACAGTTCCTGTTGGGTCCATCACCATTAGGGACTGCTGGCTTGTGGAGCCCTCCGAAGATTTTGATGAGCTGGCGGTCTTTGTTACAGTCCCTTTACCCTCCATGCCACTGTGTCCATGGGTGTCTGTGGTCTCAGCACCCAAAACTCAATGGTCTCCTTCTTCTCTGCCTTTGTTGCCACTCTCTCCTTCGCCTGCTCCTGAAGAAGCTGAAAAGACATATACAAAAACTTTATTGTTTCTGTGTAAATAGAACAGATCATGAAGATTTTTTCTCGAAATATTTTCCCATTTACCAAAATTTACCTGATTCAAGTTTTTCCAACTTTGGTTAATTTTTTATCATTATCTCTTGCATGTACGGAACATCTTCAGAAACCGGGAAGAGGTGTGACGTTGAGGCCAAGGCGACTGACACTCGAATCTGGGGCTCACGGTTCAATTCCCCAGGAAACGGTGGCAGGTCAGCCCAGCACCATGTGACTCTGGGCAAAAGCTTGCTTAATATTACCGACGGCCCCCAGTGCCGTGAAGCCTTCGGGTAGCTGGTCGCACTTTACAAAATACTGGATTTGGTCACAGTTTTGTAATTTCCCCATATACCTTCTATATCATTTATGATCTTTCCCTTCACCTTTTTAGGTCTTGTCTAGGCAGCGCATGTGCACTGTCTGTTTAAGACATGCTGTATCTACAATATGGGCTTCAAGCACCGCCCATCTTTTTCATTGGTTCCTCCCACTGTCCTTTGTAAATGCCAGCTTTTGTTTGGTGAATATGCTTAGTAGTTCCTCCTTTTGCACTTTTGTATCCTGCTAGGAAGACTGCCCCTTTTCCAAAGGCTATTACTCTTCATGTTATTTAGGATACTTTAAGAGCACTGTTTTTGTTGGACTGTGGTCTCACAGCTGCTCCCCATGCCTTTTGATTTCAAGCATGACTGAAAACAGGCCTGTATATCTTGCAAGGTGCTGCTTTCATGATTAATTCTATTAGTCTCTTGCTCATGGCAACCAAAAGCCAGAGTTCTAATGAGAGCTTGTTTGCGAGCCCTTTTTTCAAATTACTTTTTTAAAATTAAAATAAGTAAGTGTGTGTAGCTGTTTGAATTTCACAAACTTTGTTTAGTTATATGATTCTGGGTACCATGCAGCTTTTATTTCATCAGCATGGCATCCGCTTCAGGAACAACGCACTTCAGGCCATCGTCTTCTTTCATCATCAGCGCTGGGTGGGAGGGGTTTGACTGCTCAGTTTGCATTCCTCCTCGCCACTGCGAGGAGCAACCTAAGGTAGCACCACTGCCTCTGCCTTTTGTAGGGGAGCGGCGCCACACCCCAGATAACTGCAGAGAACTCTCGGGCTTGGTGGTACAGGGAAAGCGACGAAATTGGGGTTTGTCCCTGTTTTTCCCCCACTATTTCTTCTCCAGTGCTGCCCTGGCTCTGTCTATTACAATGTGGTGGCCGCTACAGGCTGTATGCCTTTCTTTCATCAGCACGGCGCCCACTTCAGGGCCCCCGCATTTTATTTTTCATGAATTGTGGCAGCTGTAAAGCGGGCGCCCTGTTGATAATAAAAAGGCACACGGCTGCCGCACTTCTTCTTTCACAGGCAACATGTTGATAATAAATGCACACACCTGCCACGGCACCTGCACACCTTTCCTTTCTATTCACGGCGCCCTTCTTCAGCCTTCCTTACCAAGATTGAAGGCAATTCACTAACTAGCACCACCATCGAACTACAGGCATATACTGTGCATGATATACACAGTATTGTGGAACAGGCAAGTCTACTTTGTTAAAATCTTGAGGTTTTACAGTTTTTTTGCTGACAATATTGCCAGATTAAATTGTGAACTGCTGTACGTTAAGGTTGGATCTGCATGGCATGCATAACAAACATTAGGGAGTGGTCAAATATCTGGTGGGATCTTTTCCACAAATCTGTATAGCACATCATCATGCACCTTGTGCAAAACTTACATCTTCAGGAAATCTTTTTCGTTGAATATGTGTTGATCTTAATGTTGATGCCTTTTACGTTGATGTAACAATTTTTTTTAATTTAACATGTTTAACTCAAACACAAACTTAACACCTTGATGCTGCTGTTGGACGCTCAGTCAACTGCCCCTCAAGCTGAGATAACCCAGCGCTAGTATGTGGGTCGTTATGGAGGAAGGGGAGGTCTGGATAAGGCACATGCACTTCCCATGTTGGAAGGACTGGCCATCCTGGATTTCTGCTAACTTCTTGGCACAGCATTGTAGATCCTCCCACCTCTTCTGAGAGGTTCTGCATCTTCTTGGCTATGGCCTTTCATATGATTCTTTTTGATGGGTGTTGACTTGTATGGATACAAAAAAAATGAAACAACGTTTTTGTTGAGACTTTTTGTTGTTGTCTCTATTGATGTAACACAATTTTGGGAAATCAATTCCAAGCATTTCTAAAAAGTTACAACCTCATAATATTTTTAATTAACTAGTTTAAAAAATAAAACTAGTTTGTAGTAACCTGTTGAATAACCTTATCCCTTGTCTTGTGCCATTTTTACAGATCCAGGTCAATTACATCATCTAGGCCAGGGTCTCCAACGTTTTCTGTAGGGAGATCTACTTCTGATCTGTGAAAATCATTGTGAACTACTGAAGGCTACACAACAAGTGTATTGTTACCAGACACCCTCACTCTGATTATAATGTAAAATGAATACAGCCTTCCTTTATCTTTGAAGGAAATCTGGACATTGTTCTTATGTGCTCCACGCTGAGCTACTCTGAAGGTTTCTGGTCTGGGAGATACTGCTAGCTTCCAATCAACCCATTAGAGACACCTGATCTAGGCTGAGTGGTTAGTGGGATGATACAAATTGTAAATATCAATTTTAATTTGTATGTAAAATAAAATATATGTTCCACAGAAAAGGTTACCCTCGATGGAAACGCCGCACACACAAGAGTTGTCGCCTTTCTTTATTGCGGGCAGGCAGCAAACACAAGTTCACTCCTTTAGTGTATATCTGTGGCCAAACGCATTTCGGGCAGCATTCTGCCCTTGTTCACTGGCTTAAACTGCATTCCCGACAACAGTGAGGGCACCCTTTTAAACTTGAAGACCTCCCCCCCCCCCCCCCGGTGGGTGTGGAATCGCAATGCTTCCTGGTCCTTGAAGTCCATCAAAGTATTACCCCAGTGGAAGTTGACGAGGAAACAGTACATTAAACACAGTCAATTGTTAAGCCCAAGTGGGTTACTTAGGAAGGAAAATCAATGTTTTTGCTGCTATTGGAGTAATACTTTGAGGGACTTCCAGGACCAGGAAGCATTGCGGTTCCACACCCACATGGGGGCTCTTCAAGTTTAAAAGGGAGCCCTCACTGTTGTCGGGAATGCAGTTTAAGCCAGTGAACAAGGGTAGAATATTGCCCGAAACACGTTTGGCCACAGATATACACTGAAGGAGTGAGCGTGTGTTTGCTGTCTGCCCGCAATAAAGAAAGGTGACAACTTTTGCGTGAGCGGCGTTTCCATCGAGGATAACCTTTTCTGTTAATAAAAAAAATATATCTATATCTATATCCTACTGGCGGTCGCCAGTAGATAGTTATAGTTAAGATTTACAGCTATAGTCAGGAAGAACATTTTTTGTTTTGCTTATAACTTTGGCGTCGTTTGATGAATCTTCAAGAAATTTTCAATACGAATTCTTTGTTCATATCAGCTCCTATGTTGAAAGTTTGGGAGCAATTCGTCAAGGGGGGGGGGCACAAGATAAAAGAGGGGTCCCAAAACGTGTTTTCTCCATGTTAATTTCCATAGGAAACTTTAGACAAGGCTACAGGTTGAATGGCATTACCCCACATTTGGCAGCGAGAAGTGTTTTGGTCTAGAAGCACGCTTTTGTTTATTTGGTGTAAATCCGTTCAGTAGTTTTAGAGAAATATCGTAAATTTACAGATATCGATATTTGGGAATTCTGCTATCTGATTGGCTGAGGCGTTACGAGCACAAGCTTGCTGCTTATTGGCTGCGAGCAGTTGCAACTAGGAAGTGTTGGCTGCCATTTTGTGATTCTGTTGAAGCGAGTAAGGGGAAAAAGAGTGAAAAAAGTTGGAAAGGAGGGTAGGAGCACTGTAACCTCTGTGAGGGAGTGCGAAGCGAAGTAGTCACTGTTACCGGTCTGAAAGTGGGTGTTGCTCAGAGTGACATGGTGCTGATATGATATGGTGTTACACTCTGGTATGAAACGAGAGCCTAAACCGTGAGGTCATTGCTGTAAAGTGATGTGGTCTGGTCTTTGTAGCATACGTGTGAAAGTAGTGTTATAGGCGTTTATACCATACAAGGAGTGGGAAGCGAACAACTGACCGCTACCGTGCGTTTATACTATACCGGAAGTGGGAAGCGAAGAACTCTTGCCTAGCGGTGTGAACAGTCGTGGATCAAACCGAGCTGATTGGTGTGAAATGATGGGCTCTGGGCGCTGTAGGATACTAGCCGATGTAGTAGAATTGTGTAAGTAGTGTTAGTATGCGTTTATAGTATATAGTGAGTGGGAAGCGAACTACTCGCCCCTACTGGTGTGAAGACTCTGGGATTAAACCGTGAGCCTAAATTATGAGCTCATTGCTGTAAAGTGATGTGCTCTGGGCACTGTAGCATACCCGTTGAAGTAGTGTTAGCTTGCGTTTATACAATACAGGGAGTGGGAAGCGAAATACTCACCCCTACCGGTGTCAAGACTCGTGGATTAAACCATGAGCTCATTGCTGTAAAGTTATGTGCTCTGTGTAGTATTCCAATTTAAGTCATAGTAGAATGTTAGTATGTAATCCTACTAGAATCTAAGTATGTAATGTTAGAATGTAGGGCTGTCATGAAGGGAACCTTGTGGAGTTTGTACACGGTGCTGGTGAAGACGGTTGCCTTGCTGCCTGCTCCTGTTGGTGGCTTTTTCAGGTGTCTTGTTTTCCTGTAATAAATCTACTTATCGGATCCACTGCTGTCTGCAACTTCACTACATAAATTTGGCGACGAGCGGGAGAAGGTAAAAAGAAGGCAGCACTCACCAATATTTCAAAATTGCTTGTGTTGTGCTGAAGACCCTTTTCTTCGTGTAGCTGTTTCTACTCATGCCAGGGTCGCCAGCTCATTGAACTATGTCATCCGACTTCTGGTAGGATTTATATTTTTAGATTTTGCGCTTCCTCTGCTTCTTCACTACATTCTGGTCGCTGTACTACACGTGTGTAAGTAGTGTTAGTATGCGTTTATACTAACAAATGCTACAAAGGGGACCCCTGACAACTGATAATAGGCAGGTAGAGCAGGCGAAATAAGGAGAACCAATATACAAAAGTTACCTGCCTATATAAGATAATTCCAAAAGGCCCTAAGGGGAGGGTCCCAAATATTGCACGCAAATACCAGCACTGACCATTACAAATATTAAATAGTTCAACAATCAAGTTATTTTATCAAAATTATATTTCATTTTTATTTTCATACTATCAAAACTAGATTATCAAACTTTTGCAGGATAAATACATGAGATATGATCCTAGACAATAAATATTCATATACACAGTGTCCCACACACCTCAATCAGAACTATTAATCATACTAACATGCATTCAGATTAGCACATACATTCATACTACAAGACTAACAATTTCATAACATCACAAATACATCAAGATGGTGAAACTGCCACATGATGTTCAGATGACAAATTCTCGTGTATCATCCTGGTGGTGAGAGGAGTTACAATCCACAAACACGAGAAGTTAAACGCCAACGCGCGTTTTGGTGTACAGCCTCCGCCGGGGACAAACACACCTAAAATCACGGAACAATACATCATCTGTCAGGATTACGTTCCACAGGATCCGGTCGTTGCTAATGGGGGTCCACCTCCTAACGTTACCAGCTCCCTCATCTTAGAACACAAGGAATTGGAACCATTAGGCTAGGGATATCAGGAACGGGGAGGGGACTGCTGGGACAAAGGCTATGAAACGATATAATAACAGAATACACAGTTAAACAATGCATAGCAATAACATGTCTACTCTCATCAATTCTCGCTAAGAGTAAAACACCTGTGAGCACATAAACACACCTGAAACACAGAGTCCAATAATACCCAGCAGAGTATGCATAAAAACAAGGATGGTGTCTTAGATATTCACATGAGAGATTCACTGACTTTATACAAACTGTCAGTATATAGGCACAGCAAAGTACAAAAATTGTTCCTTTTAGGAATGAAACAAGGATTCGAAACACCTGAATATTATAGCGCCATATCCAGATCGTGGGCGAGAAAATAAGTATAAGAATTGATTCCACCAGAAGACAATACAAACGGCAGAATGTAGCTAACACCACTATACTCCGCTATATATGAGAGTATAGGTATCCACCTGGGATCACGGCAGTAAGTGGATAGCCAACACACCTAACTCTGCTTTAATCAGCGAATGATTAATCATCACAGTAGCGCGTGGCAAGGAACACACAGCGCTCCGCTCTAAAGAAGGAAGAATTGAGGATATCACTGTGACATGTGGTGGTACCACTATGTTCCGCAAACTGTAGTATTAGGCAAGTGCTCAACAGAACACGTTGAAACTCACGGCGTTCAGTCCCAAGTAAAAGCGCAGCCGCACTGGAATTCAACAGGGCACCAAGGATCAGAGACTGTCTAAGAACAACGGTAACATGTGGTCGGCCGACGCACCACGTTCCGTTGTAAGCAAAGGTAGGCAGCAGCCCGTCGCCCACTTACCCGCTGCTACACAAGGATATCGGAAGCCTCCGAATCACGGGAGGCGGGAAGCAGACAAGACGAGAATTGAGACCCGCACTAACGGACCTCCAACAAGCAACAGGAACCAAAACAGAATTACGCGCATCCGCACCTGCGCGCGATGACGCTAAGTACCTTCCCTTCATGAAGGCTCATGGGAATTGTAGTTCCTACGATAGGTAGGCGCGAAGGGAGCCCAAACCCTGACAGTAGGTCCTCCTCCTCAGCGCCTCCTAGGGCCAGGCTTAGCCGGGAAATGAGCATGAAAGCGACGTACAACAGTAGGAGCATGAACGTTATGACACGGCTCCCAGGTATCATCCTCAGCCGAATACCCTTTCCAGCCAATCAAATACCACAGGACGCCACGTTTCCATTTGGAGTCCCGAATGCATCTTACCTCGTACTCATTCCCACCATCGACCAACACTGGAGGAGCTGCCCTCCCGACACTGGACAAGGCGGGTTTCAGAAGACTGTTGTGGAACACAGGGTGGATTCGCATACTAGCAGGTAGTTTCAATTTGAAAGCCACAGGGTTCACTTTCTTTATGATGACATACGGGCCAATGAAACGAGGATGGAACACACTCCGTAGTTTGAATCTTATGTTCTTGGTAGAGAGCCATACCCTGTCCCCCACCTGGTAGTCGGGACCATCCCTCCTGTGTGTATCGGCCCAACGTTTGTAAGTCGCCTTATCCTTGTTCAAGTGTGTGATAAGCTGCTTCTGTACTGAGTGTAGCTTTCTCACCCTGGTGTACACAGAGGGCCTCAGCAGACACGCTCTCAGGTATTTTAACAGGAAGGATGTTAGCGTCAACCCCATAAGTGGCATAGAAAGGAGACACCCCTGCAGAGCAATGCCAGGCGTTGTAATATGCCAGTTCAGCCATCCACAACAACGACACCCATGAGTCTTGTGCTGCATTGGCATAACAACGGAGGTATTTCTTTAGTGTCTGATTTAACCTCTCCGATTGTCCATCCGTCTGAGGATGAAAGCTCGTGGACAATGACGACTTGATCTGTAATGCCGTGCACCAATATTTCCAGAACCTGGCGACAAATTCGAGGCCCCTGTCTGAGACAATAACCTCAGGTACCCCATGTAGACGGATCACTTCCTCAAGGAGCAGTTGTGCCGTTTGACCAGCCGTAGGTAGGTTGATGCAAGGTATAAAATGTCCCAGTTTGGTTAGGCTATCCACCACTACCAGAATTGCCGACTTGCCCTGATCAGATGGCAAACCCCTCACAAAATCCAAACCTATTGTTTGCCATGGTCTTCTGGGCGTAGGCATGGGTATCAATTTACCTCTCTTCATTCCGCTGTCTATCTTTGAATGTGCACAAACCTCACACCTAGCCACCCATAAGGTGATGTCCTTTCTCGGAGTAAACCACCAGAAGTATCTCTGTACCAAATGTATAGTCTTGAGCACTCCTTGATGACCAGCCAGAGGAGCCACATGACACCACCGAAAAGCCTCTTGCTGTAAGGCGATGGATGGCAAGAACAGCTGAGTGTTAACGAAAGGCAATCCCTGTTTCATGGATCTGTGACTGTCTTTTGCTGCCCAGGAATCCCAAAGAAAATGTCTTTTAGCTGTCCGTACTTTATTCAAGAATGTTTCAGCGCTAAGTACACAAACCAGCTTTGTGGGTTCTATTATGGATTCCATTGCAGGACTTATTGTGGATTCTCCTTCGTTTTGTCCGGACAATGCGTCAGCCTTTCTGTTCTCACTGCCTAGTCTGAATGTAATGACAAAGTTATATTCAGCAAAGAACGGATGTATGACGTTACAACGCATACTTTTACCACGCATACCATTACAACGCGGTATTTACAACGCATACCATTACAACGCATAGCGCTTTGGGGTGCTGGATAGTGAATAGTTTAATTTACTATTCCAACTCCAGTCCCCGTGGACACTAGGGAACGTGTTGGATAGTAAATTAAACTTATTCCCTGTCCTAGAGCGCCCCCAGCGCAATGCGTTGTAATGGTTTGCGTTGTAATGACTGTGTTGTAATGGTAGTGCGTGGTAAAAGATTTGTTGTAAAGGTTGTATACCGCAAAGAACAGCATCCATCTCATCTGGCGTTGAGACAGATGCCTGGCCGTTTGCATGTATTGAAGATTCCGGTGATCGGAATACACCGTCACTGGGTGTTCAGCACCCCAAAGGTATTGTCTCCATTCCTGGAATGCTCTCTTCACTGCTAAGAGTTCTTTTTCTGTGATTGTGTAGTTCTTTTCAGCCGGGTTCAATTTTCTGGAAAGGTATGCCACCGGATGCAATTGTCTGGTCTCTAGGTCTCTTTGTGAAAGGATAGCCCCAAGGGCTTCATTGAAAGCATCCGCCTCTACGATGAAAGGCAACTCGGTTTTAGGATGGTCCAACACAGGGGCTGAGGTGAACGCCTTTTTCAAACACCCAAAGGCCTGTTCAGCCAACATCGACCAACAGAACTTCACTCCCTTCCTAAGCAGACGTGTTAAAGGAACTGCCATCTGCGAGAACCCCAAAATGAAACGTCTGTAGTAATTAGCAAAGCCCAAGAAGCTCTGTACCTCCTTTACTGATTTAGGAGTAGGCCATTCTTGGACTGCTAAGAATTTGCGATCAGACATGCGTAGACCCTCTGGGTGTAACATGACCCCCAGGAATTCAACAGAGTTTACCCCAAACTCGCACTTGGTTAATTTGCAATACAATTCATGTTCTCTCAGCTTCTGGAGTACCATGATAACCTGCGAGGTGTGTATGTCTACCTCATCAGAGTATATCAAAATGTCATCAATATAATCAACAACGCAGATGTCCATGTTCTCTTTCAATACGTCATTCAGAAAGAACTGAAAAGCGGCAGGGGCGTTGCACAGCCCAAACGGCATGACCAGATATTCATACAAGCCGTAGTGGGTCTTAAATGCGGTCTTCCATTCATCCCCTGACGCGGACCAGATGGTATGCCCCTCGAAGATCAAGCCTGGTATATATCTTTGCATTGCAAACCTGATCCAATAGTACCGAAATGAGGGGTAACGGATACCTATTACGAACAGTGACCTTGTTGAGTTTGCGATAATCTACGCAAGCCCGCAGATCACCATTCGCCTTCGAGATAAAAAACAAAGAAGAAGCAGAAGGTGAGCGTGATGGCCTGATAAACCCTATTCTCACATAGTGCTCAAGATATTCCTTCAGGTGCTGTGTCTCAGGGACAGATAAGGCATACACCCTACAAGTGGGGATTTCAGCGCCCTCCACTAGATCTATTCGGCAATCGTATTCCCTATGTGGAGGTAACTGCTCCGCCATAGCTTCAGTGAATACGTCCTGAAACTCTCGATAGCCACCACCTTTTCCGCTGCAGTAGCTAGACGATGGGAGTACAACAACGCTACTACACGAGGGGCTTGTTCAGATCTGATATGGGCCCTACAAGTAGGATCTTCAAACCTTAGAGTCTTTCCCCTCCAATCCACCGAAGGGTTGTGATGGCTCAGCCACGGCATACCCAGGATGATTTTGTATTGGGGTGCTTCTATTATGTTCAGACTTATCTCCTCTCTATGCACCCCCCCGGGGACAGATAAGGATAACACCAGTTCTTCTGTCCTTTCTGTTATGAGACCTGATTTCAGCGGTTTGCCATCTACTGCCCATACCTCCTCAGGACGGTCTCTCCGTATCCTGTTCAAAGCTAAGGATGTTACCAAACCGCTATCCACAAAATTCCCCGTAGCCCCTGAATCAACCATTACCATCACCTGGTGAACCTGTGCTTGACTTTCTAGGTACATGGTGAGCACTATGTGAGAATCATGTTCCTGTAGTACAGAGGCTGTGAGAGAAGGGAGTTTCCAGTTCTTATCTTCTTTCTCAACTGGGTATATATCTTCCGTGGTTATTGAGGACACGGTTGCTTTCTTGTTTCTTGACCATGTCCCCGAAGCCCTAGGTCTAGTGGGACAGTCTTTGACGTAATGGCCTTTTTTCCCACAATACATGCATAGGCCTAGAACTCTACGACTTTCCCTCTCTGCTCTGGACAAAGGGGCCCTTACTGCTCCTATTTCCATGGGTTCACTACCTGTATCTGTTGGTTGATTTACTTTGCGAGAAAAAGACTCTGAACGATAGTATCCTCTCTTGGCTCTGTCTCTCTCACCCCCTCTGTCTGTGAGCCTCCCGTCTAATCGTAGGGAAAGATTAATCATGTCAGAACATGTGAGAGGCTGAGGATCGATCTGAGCTATGACATCCTTTAATCCCTCGTATAGCCCTTGGTAGTATATAGACATTCTCTTCTCTTCCGGCCATGCCGTCTCAGCCACCAACCTATTGAAGGTGGTAAGGTATGACACCAGATCCTGTCTCCCTTGTTTTAACTCTAACAGTTCCCTGTTAGCGCTAAAGGTGGTGGCCCTCCTATCGAACACCTTCTCAAACTCCGCATGGAATGCCGTCCAGTTAGATAAGATGGCATCATCATTCCGCACCAGAGGCACTGCCCAATTGGCTGCATCACCGCTTAAATAGGAAATCGCGAAGGCTACCCGCGAATGGTTGGAAGGGAACGAAGAAGGTTTACAAGAAAAGTGCATCAATACTTGTGTTAGGAAAACCTGTGTTTTAGTGGGGTCGCCAGAATACCTCTCAGGGTTAGCTAGAGGAATGGGAGGGGGTACCGTGACCTGAATAGGAGGAGCAGCTGCTGTAGCGTCAAAAGGGTTTCTAGCTAATTTGTCCACCTTTTCCCGCAATGCAGCTGCCTCAGACTTAGAGGCTATCAATTCCTGTTGTACTAGAACCAGTGCTTGAAGCACATCATCCATGGTGGCCATAATTTCCAGAACCACCGGATCGGGTGGAACACAAATCGTGGGCGCGTAACTCTGTGAGGATTACGTTCCACAGGATCCGGGCGTTGCTTATGGGGGTCCACCTCCTAACGTTACCAGCTCCCAGATCTTAGAACACAGGAAATTGGAACCATGAGGCGAGGGATATCAGGAACGGGGAGGGGACTGCTGGAACAAAGGCTCTGAAACGATATAATAACAGAATACACAGTTAAACAATGCATAGCAATAACATGTCTACTCTAATCAATTCTCGCTAAGAGTGAAACACCTGTGGGCACATAAACACACCTGAAACACAGAGTCCAATAATACCCAGCAGAGTATGCAGAAAAACAAGGATGGTGTCTTAGATATTCACATGTGAGATCCACTGACTCTATGCAAACTGTCAGTATATAAGCACAGCAAAGTACAACAATTGTTCCTTTTAGGAATGAAACAAGGATTCGAAACACCTGAATATTATAGCGCCATATCCAGATCGTGGGCGAGAAAATAAGTATAAGAATCGATTCCACCAGAAGACAATACAAACGGCAGAATGTAGCTAACACCACTATACTCCGCTGTATATGAGAGTATAGGTATCCACCTGGGATCACGGCAGTAAGTGGTTAGCTAACACACCTTACTCCGCTTTAATCGGCGAATGATTAATCATCACGCCAGCGCGTGGCAAGGAACACGCAGCGCTCCGCTCTAAAGAAGGAAGAATTGAGGATATCACTGTGACATGTGGTGGCACCACTATGTTCCGCAAACTGTAGTATTAGGCAAGTGCTCAACAGAACGCGTTGAAACTCACGGCGTTCAGTCCCAAGTAAAAGCGCAGCCGCGCTGGAATTCAACAGGGCACCAAGGATCGGAGACTGTCTAAGAACAACGGTAATGTGTGGTCGGCCGACGCACCACGTTCCGTTGTAAGCAAAGGTAGGCAGCAGCCCGTCGTCCACTTACCCGCTGCTACACAAGGATATCGGAAGCCTCCGAATCACGGGAGGCGGGAAGCAGACAAGACGAGAATTGAGACCCGCACTAACGGACCTCCAACAAGCAACAGGAACCAAAACAGAATTACGCGCATCCGCACCTGCGCGCGATGATGCTAAGTACCTTCCCTTTATTTATTTATTTATTTATAAGTTTATATAGCGCTAGAATCACTCCTACAGGGGTATCTCTGCGCTTTTGACCAGGGATCAGCAGCATATTAACAGTTAGGGGATGAGTTAGACTTCATTTTTAAAAAGAGCTGTTTTTAAAAGTTTGCGGAAAGTCAGATGTTCTTTACATTGCCTTAATGCCAAAGGTAACTTGTTCCACAACTTAGGGCCAGTAACAGACAAGGCTCTGCCTCCATGTCTTACTTTTTTTATGTGGGGGACCACCAGAAGGAGATTACTACTAGATCTAAGAGACCGTACTGGAGCATAAGGAATGAATTTCCGTTCCAGATAGATAGGTCCCTCTGAGTTTAGACATTTGTGGATCAAACAACATATTTTAAATTTGACCCTCTGTCGTATTGGAAGCCAGTGTAGGCGGTTCAGGAGAGGTTTAGAAGCAGTTCTCGGAGGGGCATTCAGAACTAGGCGAGCCGCCATGTTCTGGATCACCTGCAGCTTATCCAACACACCCTCATTGGCTGATAAAAGTAAACCGTTACAGTAGTCAATCCGACTGAGGATCAACGCTTGAACAAGCGTTTTCCTTACTGCGTCGGGTAAAAGCGGGAAGACCTTACGGAGAAGTCCAATGGTGTGGAAGCAGATCCCTGATATGTAATTGGTGTGCTGTTTAAATGACAGGTCATGATCGAGTCTGACTCCCAGATTCTTCACAACCTGTTTAGGTTCAGGGACTGCTCCAAGCTCCGACGGCCACCATTCGGGAGTCCAGAGTATTTTCGCGTCTCCAAATAACATGATCTCAGTCTTGGTGACATTGCATTGGAGGTAGTTTGTAGCCATCCATTTTGCCACCTCTTTCATGCCTGTCAAAAAGGAGTTTCTGACCTCAGTGGTGAGAGTTTTGAAGGGGAACAGGAGCTGTGTGTCATCAGCGTAAGATATGGGAATAAAGCCATATCTACGCAAAACTCCTGCCAGGGGTGCCACATAGATATTAAATGCCTTCATGAAGGCTCATGGGAATTGTAGTTCCTACGATAGGTAGGCGCGAAGGGAGCCCAAACCCTGACAGTAGGTCCTCCTCCTCAGCGCCTCCTAGGGCCAGGCTTAGCCGGGAAATGAGCATGAAAGCGACGTACAACAGTAGGAGCATGAACGTTATGACACGGCTCCCAGGTATCATCCTCAGCCGAATACCCTTTCCAGCCAATCAAATACCACAGGACGCCACGTTTCCATTTGGAGTCCCGAATGCATCTTACCTCGTACTCATTCCCACCATCGACCAACACTGGAGGAGCTGCCCTCCCGACACTGGACAAGGCGGGTTTCAGAAGACTGTTGTGGAACACAGGGTGGATTCGCATACTAGCAGGTAGTTTCAATTTGAAAGCCACAGGGTTCACTTTCTTTATGATGACATACGGGCCAATGAAACGAGGATGGAACACACTCCGTAGTTTGAATCTTATGTTCTTGGTAGAGAGCCATACCCTGTCCCCCACCTGGTAGTCGGGACCATCCCTCCTGTGTGTATCGGCCCAACGTTTGTAAGTCGCCTTATCCTTGTTCAAGTGTGTGATAAGCTGCTTCTGTACTGAGTGTAGCTTTCTCACCCTGGTGTACACAGAGGGCCTCAGCAGACACGCTCTCAGGTATTTTAACAGGAAGGATGTTAGCGTCAACCCCATAAGTGGCATAGAAAGGAGACACCCCTGCAGAGCAATGCCAGGCGTTGTAATATGCCAGTTCAGCCATCCACAACAACGACACCCATGAGTCTTGTGCTGCATTGGCATAACAACGGAGGTATTTCTTTAGTGTCTGATTTAACCTCTC
This sequence comes from Lissotriton vulgaris, assembly GCF_964263255.1. NCBI lineage: Eukaryota > Metazoa > Chordata > Amphibia > Caudata > Salamandridae > Lissotriton > Lissotriton vulgaris. The sequence goes on from NC_141685.1 coordinate 223,513,579, forward strand.
CGATTGTCCATCCGTCTGAGGATGAAAGCTCGTGGACAATGACGACTTGATCTGTAATGCCGTGCACCAATATTTCCAGAACCTGGCGACAAATTCGAGGCCCCTGTCTGAGACAATAACCTCAGGTACCCCATGTAGACGGATCACTTCCTCAAGGAGCAGTTGTGCCGTTTGACCAGCCGTAGGTAGGTTGATGCAAGGTATAAAATGTCCCAGTTTGGTTAGGCTATCCACCACTACCAGAATTGCCGACTTGCCCTGATCAGATGGCAAACCCCTTGCAAAATCCAAACCTATTGTTTGCCATGGTCTTCTGGGCGTAGGCATGGGTATCAATTTAACTCTCTTCATTCCGCTGTCTATCTTTGAATGTGCACAAACCTCACACCTAGCCACCCATAAGGTGATGTCCTTTCTCGGAGTAAACCACCAGAAGTATCTCTGTACCAAATGTATAGTCTTGAGCACTCCTTGATGACCAGCCAGAGGAGCCACATGACACCACCGAAAAGCCTCTTGCTGTAAGGCGATGGATGGCAAGAACAGCTGAGTGTTAACGAAAGGCAATCCCTGTTTCATGGATCTGTGACTGTCTTTTGCTGCCCAGGAATCCCAAAGAAAATGTCTTTTAGCTGTCCGTACTTTATTCAAGAATGTTTCAGCGCTAAGTACACAAACCAGCTTTGTGGGTTCTATTATGGATTCCATTGCAGGACTTATTGTGGATTCTCCTTTGTTTTGTCCGGACAATGCGTCAGCCTTTCTGTTCTCACTGCCTAGTCTGAATGTAATGACAAAGTTATATTCAGCAAAGAACGGATGTATGACGTTACAACGCATACTTTTACCACGCATACCATTACAACGCGGTATTTACAACGCATACCATTACAACGCATAGCGCTTTGGGGTGCTGGATAGTGAATAGTTTAATTTACTATTCCAACTCCAGTCCCCGTGGACACTAGGGAACGTGTTGGATAGTAAATTAAACGTATTCCCTGTCCTAGAGCGCCCCCCAGCGCAATGCGTTGTAATGGTTTGCGTTGTAATGACTGTGTTGTAATGGTAGTGCGTGGTAAAAGATTTGTTGTAAAGGTTGTATACCGCAAAGAACAGCATCCATCTCATCTGGCGTTGAGACAGATGCCTGGCCGTTTGCATGTATTGAAGATTCCGGTGATCGGAATACACCGTCACTGGGTGTTCAGCACCCCAAAGGTATTGTCTCCATTCCTGGAATGCTCTCTTCACTGCTAAGAGTTCTTTTTCTGTGATTGTGTAGTTCTTTTCAGCCGGGTTCAATTTTCTGGAAAGGTATGCCCCCGGATGCAATTGTCTGGTCTCTAGGTCTCTTTGTGAAAGGATAGCCCCAAGGGCTTCATTGAAAGCATCCGCCTCTACGATGAAAGGCAACTCGGTTTTAGGATGGTCCAACACAGGGGCTGAGGTGAACGCCTTTTTCAAACACCCAAAGGCCTGTTCAGCCAACATCGACCAACAGAACTTCACTCCCTTCCTAAGCAGACGTGTTAAAGGAACTGCCATCTGCGAGAACCCCAAAATGAAACGTCTGTAGTAATTAGCAAAGCCCAAGAAGCTCTGTACCTCCTTTACTGATTTAGGAGTAGGCCATTCTTGGACTGCTAAGAATTTGCGATCAGACATGCGTAGACCCTCTGGGTGTAACATGACCCCCAGGAATTCAACAGAGTTTACCCCAAACTCGCACTTGGTTAATTTGCAATACAATTCATGTTCTCTCAGCTTCTGGAGTACCATGATAACCTGCGAGGTGTGTATGTCTACCTCATCAGAGTATATCAAAATGTCATCAATATAAACAACAACGCAGATGTCCATGTTCTCTTTCAATACGTCATTCAGAAAGAACTGAAAAGCGGCAGGGGCGTTGCACAGCCCAAACGGCATGACCAGATATTCATACAAGCCGTAGTGGGTCTTAAATGCGGTCTTCCATTCATCCCCTGACGCGGACCAGATGGTATGCCCCTCGAAGATCAAGCCTGGTATATATCTTTGCATTGCAAACCTGATCCAATAGTACCGAAATGAGGGGTAACGGATACCTATTACGAACAGTGACCTTGTTGAGTTTGCGATAATCTACGCAAGCCCGCAGATCACCATTCGCCTTCGAGATAAAAAACAAAGAAGAAGCAGAAGGTGAGCGTGATGGCCTGATAAACCCTATTCTCACATAGTGCTCAAGATATTCCTTCAGGTGCTGTGTCTCAGGGACAGATAAGGCATACACCCTACAAGTGGGGATTTCAGCGCCCTCCACTAGATCTATTCGGCAATCGTATTCCCTATGTGGAGGTAACTGCTCCGCCATAGCTTCAGTGAATACGTCCTGAAACTCTCGATAGCCACCACCTTTTCCGCTGCAGTAGCTAGACGATGGGAGTACAACAACGCTACTACACGAGGGGCTTGTTCAGATCTGATATGGGCCCTACAAGTAGGATCTTCAAACCTTAGAGTCTTTCCCCTCCAATCCACCGAAGGGTTGTGATGGCTCAGCCACGGCATACCCAGGATGATTTTGTATTGGGGTGCTTCTATTATGTTCAGACTTATCTCCTCTCTATGCACCCCCCCGGGGACAGATAAGGATAACACCAGTTCTTCTGTCCTTTCTGTTATGAGACCTGATTTCAGCGGTTTGCCATCTACTGCCCATACCTCCTCAGGACGGTCTCTCCGTATCCTGTTCAAAGCTAAGGATGTTACCAAACCGCTATCCACAAAATTCCCCGTAGCCCCTGAATCAACCATTACCATCACCTGGTGAACCTGTGCTTGACTTTCTAGGTACATGGTGAGCACTATGTGAGAATCATGTTCCTGTAGTACAGAGGCTGTGAGAGAAGGGAGTTTCCAGTTCTTATCTTCTTTCTCAACTGGGTATATATCTTCCGTGGTTATTGAGGACACGGTTGCTTTCTTGTTTCTTGACCATGTCCCCGAAGCCCTAGGTCTAGTGGGACAGTCTTTGACGTAATGGCCTTTTTTCCCACAATACATGCATAGGCCTAGAACTCTACGACTTTCCCTCTCTGCTCTGGACAAAGGGGCCCTTACTGCTCCTATTTCCATGGGTTCACTACCTGTATCTGTTGGTTGATTTACTTTGCGAGAAAAAGACTCTGAACGATAGTATCCTCTCTTGGCTCTGTCTCTCTCACCCCCTCTGTCTGTGAGCCTCCCGTCTAATCGTAGGGAAAGATTAATCATGTCAGAACATGTGAGAGGCTGAGGATCGATCTGAGCTATGACATCCTTTAATCCCTCGTATAGCCCTTGGTAGTATATAGACATTCTCTTCTCTTCCGGCCATGCCGTCTCAGCCACCAACCTATTGAAGGTGGTAAGGTATGACACCAGATCCTGTCTCCCTTGTTTTAACTCTAACAGTTCCCTGTTAGCGCTAAAGGTGGTGGCCCTCCTATCGAACACCTTCTCAAACTCCGCATGGAATGCCGTCCAGTTAGATAAGATGGCATCATCATTCCGCACCAGAGGCACTGCCCAATTGGCTGCATCACCGCTTAAATAGGAAATCGCGACGGCTACCCGCGAATGGTTGGAAGGGAACGAAGAAGGTTTACAAGAAAAGTGCATCAATACTTGTGTTAGGAAAACCTGTGTTTTAGTGGGGTCGCCAGAATACCTCTCAGGGTTAGCTAGAGGAATGGGAGGGGGTACCGTGACCTGAATAGGAGGAGCAGCTGCTGTAGCGTCAAAAGGGTTTCTAGCTAATTTGTCCACCTTTTCCCGCAATGCAGCTGCCTCAGACTTAGAGGCTATCAATTCCTGTTGTACTAGAACCAGTGCTTGAAGCACATCATCCATGGTGGCCATAATTTCCAGAACCACCGGATCGGGTGGAACACAAATCGTGGGCGCGTAACTCTGTGAGGATTACGTTCCACAGGATCCGGGCGTTGCTTATGGGGGTCCACCTCCTAACGTTACCAGCTCCCAGATCTTAGAACACAGGAAATTGGAACCATGAGGCGAGGGATATCAGGAACGGGGAGGGGACTGCTGGAACAAAGGCTCTGAAACGATATAATAACAGAATACACAGTTAAACAATGCATAGCAATAACATGTCTACTCTAATCAATTCTCGCTAAGAGTGAAACACCTGTGGGCACATAAACACACCTGAAACACAGAGTCCAATAATACCCAGCAGAGTATGCAGAAAAACAAGGATGGTGTCTTAGATATTCACATGTGAGATCCACTGACTCTATGCAAACTGTCAGTATATAAGCACAGCAAAGTACAACAATTGTTCCTTTTAGGAATGAAACAAGGATTCGAAACACCTGAATATTATAGCGCCATATCCAGATCGTGGGCGAGAAAATAAGTATAAGAATCGATTCCACCAGAAGACAATACAAACGGCAGAATGTAGCTAACACCACTATACTCCGCTGTATATGAGAGTATAGGTATCCACCTGGGATCACGGCAGTAAGTGGTTAGCTAACACACCTTACTCCGCTTTAATCGGCGAATGATTAATCATCACGCCAGCGCGTGGCAAGGAACACGCAGCGCTCCGCTCTAAAGAAGGAAGAATTGAGGATATCACTGTGACATGTGGTGGCACCACTATGTTCCGCAAACTGTAGTATTAGGCAAGTGCTCAACAGAACGCGTTGAAACTCACGGCGTTCAGTCCCAAGTAAAAGCGCAGCCGCGCTGGAATTCAACAGGGCACCAAGGATCGGAGACTGTCTAAGAACAACGGTAATGTGTGGTCGGCCGACGCACCACGTTCCGTTGTAAGCAAAGGTAGGCAGCAGCCCGTCGTCCACTTACCCGCTGCTACACAAGGATATCGGAAGCCTCCGAATCACGGGAGGCGGGAAGCAGACAAGACGAGAATTGAGACCCGCACTAACGGACCTCCAACAAGCAACAGGAACCAAAACAGAATTACGCGCATCCGCACCTGCGCGCGATGATGCTAAGTACCTTCCCTTTATTTATTTATTTATTTATTTATAAGTTTATATAGCGCTAGAATCACTCCTACAGGGGTATCTCTGCGCTTTTGACCAGGGATCAGCAGCATATTAACAGTTAGGGGATGAGTTAGACTTCATTTTTAAAAAGAGCTGTTTTTAAAAGTTTGCGGAAAGTCAGATGTTCTTTACATTGCCTTAATGCCAAAGGTAACTTGTTCCACAACTTAGGGCCAGTAACAGACAAGGCTCTGCCTCCATGTCTTACTTTTTTTATGTGGGGGACCACCAGAAGGAGATTACTACTAGATCTAAGAGACCGTACTGGAGCATAAGGAATGAATTTCCGTTCCAGATAGATAGGTCCCTCTGAGTTTAGACATTTGTGGATCAAACAACATATTTTAAATTTGACCCTCTGTCGTATTGGAAGCCAGTGTAGGCGGTTCAGGAGAGGTTTAGAAGCAGTTCTCGGAGGGGCATTCAGAACTAGGCGAGCCGCCGTGTTCTGGATCACCTGCAGCTTATCCAACACACCCTCATTGGCTGATAAAAGTAAACCGTTACAGTAGTCAATCCGACTGAGGATCAACGCTTGAACAAGCGTTTTCCTTACTGCGTCGGGTAAAAGCGGGAAGACCTTACGGAGAAGTCCAATGGTGTGGAAGCAGATCCCTGATATGTAATTGGTGTGCTGTTTAAATGACAGGTCATGATCGAGTCTGACTCCCAGATTCTTCACAACCTGTTTAGGTTCAGGGACTGCTCCAAGCTCCGACGGCCACCATTCGGGAGTCCAGAGTATTTTCGCGTCTCCAAATAACATGATCTCAGTCTTGGTGACATTGCATTGGAGGTAGTTTGTAGCCATCCATTTTGCCACCTCTTTCATGCCTGTCAAAAAGGAGTTTCTGACCTCAGTGGTGAGAGTTTTGAAGGGGAACAGGAGCTGTGTGTCATCAGCGTAAGATATGGGAATAAAGCCATATCTACGCAAAACTCCTGCCAGGGGTGCCACATAGATATTAAATGCCTTCATGAAGGCTCATGGGAATTGTAGTTCCTACGATAGGTAGGCGCGAAGGGAGCCCAAACCCTGACAGTAGGTCCTCCTCCTCAGCGCCTCCTAGGGCCAGGCTTAGCCGGGAAATGAGCATGAAAGCGACGTACAACAGTAGGAGCATGAACGTTATGACACGGCTCCCAGGTATCATCCTCAGCCGAATACCCTTTCCAGCCAATCAAATACCACAGGACGCCACGTTTCCATTTGGAGTCCCGAATGCATCTTACCTCGTACTCATTCCCACCATCGACCAACACTGGAGGAGCTGCCCTCCCGACACTGGACAAGGCGGGTTTCAGAAGACTGTTGTGGAACACAGGGTGGATTCGCATACTAGCAGGTAGTTTCAATTTGAAAGCCACAGGGTTCACTTTCTTTATGATGACATACGGGCCAATGAAACGAGGATGGAACACACTCCGTAGTTTGAATCTTATGTTCTTGGTAGAGAGCCATACCCTGTCCCCCACCTGGTAGTCGGGACCATCCCTCCTGTGTGTATCGGCCCAACGTTTGTAAGTCGCCTTATCCTTGTTCAAGTGTGTGATAAGCTGCTTCTGTACTGAGTGTAGCTTTCTCACCCTGGTGTACACAGAGGGCCTCAGCAGACACGCTCTCAGGTATTTTAACAGGAAGGATGTTAGCGTCAACCCCATAAGTGGCATAGAAAGGAGACACCCCTGCAGAGCAATGCCAGGCATTGTAATATGCCAGTTCAGCCATCCACAACAACGACACCCATGAGTCTTGTGCTGCATTGGCATAACAACGGAGGTATTTCTTTAGTGTCTGATTTAACCTCTCCGATTGTCCATCCGTCTGAGGATGAAAGCTCGTGGACAATGACGACTTGATCTGTAATGCCGTGCACCAATATTTCCAGAACCTGGCGACAAATTCGAGGCCCCTGTCTGAGACAATAACCTCAGGTACCCCATGTAGACGGATCACTTCCTCAAGGAGCAGTTGTGCCGTTTGACCAGCCGTAGGTAGGTTGATGCAAGGTATAAAATGTCCCAGTTTGGTTAGGCTATCCACCACTACCAGAATTGCCGACTTGCCCTGATCAGATGGCAAACCCCTTGCAAAATCCAAACCTATTGTTTGCCATGGTCTTCTGGGCGTAGGCATGGGTATCAATTTAACTCTCTTCATTCCGCTGTCTATCTTTGAATGTGCACAAACCTCACACCTAGCCACCCATAAGGTGATGTCCTTTCTCGGAGTAAACCACCAGAAGTATCTCTGTACCAAATGTATAGTCTTGAGCACTCCTTGATGACCAGCCAGAGGAGCCACATGACACCACCGAAAAGCCTCTTGCTGTAAGGCGATGGATGGCAAGAACAGCTGAGTGTTAACGAAAGGCAATCCCTGTTTCATGGATCTGTGACTGTCTTTTGCTGCCCAGGAATCCCAAAGAAAATGTCTTTTAGCTGTCCGTACTTTATTCAAGAATGTTTCAGCGCTAAGTACACAAACCAGCTTTGTGGGTTCTATTATGGATTCCATTGCAGGACTTATTGTGGATTCTCCTTCGTTTTGTCCGGACAATGCGTCAGCCTTTCTGTTCTCACTGCCTAGTCTGAATGTAATGACAAAGTTATATTCAGCAAAGAACGGATGTATGATGTTACAACGCATACTTTTACCACGCATACCATTACAACGCGGTATTTACAACGCATACCATTACAACGCATAGCGCTTTGGGGTGCTGGATAGTGAATAGTTTAATTTACTATTCCAACTCCAGTCCCCGTGGACACTAGGGAACGTGTTGGATAGTAAATTAAACTTATTCCCTGTCCTAGAGCGCCCCCCAGCGCAATGCGTTGTAATGGTTTGCGTTGTAATGACTGTGTTGTAATGGTAGTGCGTGGTAAAAGATTTGTTGTAAAGGTTGTATACCGCAAAGAACAGCATCCATCTCATCTGGCGTTGAGACAGATGCCTGGCCGTTTGCATGTATTGAAGATTCCGGTGATCGGAATACACCGTCACTGGGTGTTCAGCACCCCAAAGGTATTGTCTCCATTCCTGGAATGCTCTCTTCACTGCTAAGAGTTCTTTTTCTGTGATTGTGTAGTTCTTTTCAGCCGGGTTCAATTTTCTGGAAAGGTATGCCACCGGATGCAATTGTCTGGTCTCTAGGTCTCTTTGTGAAAGGATAGCCCCAAGGGCTTCATTGAAAGCATCCGCCTCTACGATGAAAGGCAACTCGGTTTTAGGATGGTCCAACACAGGGGCTGAGGTGAACGCCTTTTTCAAACACCCAAAGGCCTGTTCAGCCAACATCGACCAACAGAACTTCACTCCCTTCCTAAGCAGACGTGTTAAAGGAACTGCCATCTGCGAGAACCCCAAAATGAAACGTCTGTAGTAATTAGCAAAGCCCAAGAAGCTCTGTACCTCCTTTACTGATTTAGGAGTAGGCCATTCTTGGACTGCTAAGAATTTGCGATCAGACATGCGTAGACCCTCTGGGTGTAACATGACCCCCAGGAATTCAACAGAGTTTACCCCAAACTCGCACTTGGTTAATTTGCAATACAATTCATGTTCTCTCAGCTTCTGGAGTACCATGATAACCTGCGAGGTGTGTATGTCTACCTCATCAGAGTATATCAAAATGTCATCAATATAAACAACAACGCAGATGTCCATGTTCTCTTTCAATACGTCATTCAGAAAGAACTGAAAAGCGTCAGGGGCGTTGCACAGCCCAAACGGCATGACCAGATATTCATACAAGCCGTAGTGGGTCTTAAATGCGGTCTTCCATTCATCCCCTGACGCGGACCAGATGGTATGCCCCTCGAAGATCAAGCCTGGTATATATCTTTGCATTGCAAACCTGATCCAATAGTACCGAAATGAGGGGTAACGGATACCTATTACGAACAGTGACCTTGTTGAGTTTGCGATAATCTACGCAAGCCCGCAGATCACCATTCGCCTTCGAGATAAAAAACAAAGAAGCAGAAGGTGAGCGTGATGGCCTGATAAACCCTATTCTCACATAGTGCTCAAGATATTCCTTCAGGTGCTGTGTCTCAGGGACAGATAAGGCATACACCCTACAAGTGGGGATTTCAGCGCCCTCCACTAGATCTATTCGGCAATCGTATTCCCTATGTGGAGGTAACTGCTCCGCCATAGCTTCAGTGAATACGTCCTGAAACTCTCGATAGCCACCACCTTTTCCGCTGCAGTAGCTAGACGATGGGAGTACAACAACGCTACTACACGAGGGGCTTGTTCAGATCTGATATGGGCCCTACAAGTAGGATCTTCAAACCTTAGAGTCTTTCCCCTCCAATCCACCGAAGGGTTGTGATGGCTCAGCCACGGCATACCCAGGATGATTTTGTATTGGGGTGCTTCTATTATGTTCAGACTTATCTCCTCTCTATGCACCCCCCCGGGGACAGATAAGGATAACACCAGTTCTTCTGTCCTTTCTGTTATGAGACCTGATTTCAGCGGTTTGCCATCTACTGCCCATACCTCCTCAGGACGGTCTCTCCGTATCCTGTTCAAAGCTAAGGATGTTACCAAACCGCTATCCACAAAATTCCCCGTAGCCCCTGAATCAACCATTACCATCACCTGGTGAACCTGTGCTTGACTTTCTAGGTACATGGTGAGCACTATGTGAGAATCATGTTCCTGTAGTACAGAGGCTGTGAGAGAAGGGAGTTTCCAGTTCTTATCTTCTTTCTCAACTGGGTATATATCTTCCGTGGTTATTGAGGACACGGTTGCTTTCTTGTTTCTTGACCATGTCCCCGAAGCCCTAGGTCTAGTGGGACAGTCTTTGACGTAATGGCCTTTTTTCCCACAATACATGCATAGGCCTAGAACTCTACGACTTTCCCTCTCTGCTCTGGACAAAGGGGCCCTTACTGCTCCTATTTCCATGGGTTCACTACCTGTATCTGTTGGTTGATTTACTTTGCGAGAAAAAGACTCTGAACGATAGTATCCTCTCTTGGCTCTGTCTCTCTCACCCCCTCTGTCTGTGAGCCTCCCGTCTAATCGTAGGGAAAGATTAATCATGTCAGAACATGTGAGAGGCTGAGGATCGATCTGAGCTATGACATCCTTTAATCCCTCGTATAGCCCTTGGTAGTATATAGACATTCTCTTCTCTTCCGGCCATGCCGTCTCAGCCACCAACCTATTGAAGGTGGTAAGGTATGACACCAGATCCTGTCTCCCTTGTTTTAACTCTAACAGTTCCCTGTTAGCGCTAAAGGTGGTGGCCCTCCTATCGAACACCTTCTCAAACTCCGCATGGAATGCCGTCCAGTTAGATAAGATGGCATCATCATTCCGCACCAGAGGCACTGCCCAATTGGCTGCATCACCGCTTAAATAGGAAATCGCGAAGGCTACCCGCGAATGGTTGGAAGGGAACGAAGAAGGTTTACAAGAAAAGTGCATCAATACTTGTGTTAGGAAAACCTGTGTTTTAGTGGGGTCGCCAGAATACCTCTCAGGGTTAGCTAGAGGAATGGGAGGGGGTACCGTGACCTGAATAGGAGGAGCAGCTGCTGTAGCGTCAAAAGGGTTTCTAGCTAATTTGTCCACCTTTTCCCGCAATGCAGCTGCCTCAGACTTAGAGGCTATCAATTCCTGTTGTACTAGAACCAGTGCTTGAAGCACATCATCCATGGTGGCCATAATTTCCAGAACCACCGGATCGGGTGGAACACAAATCGTGGGCGCGTAACTCTGTGAGGATTACGTTCCACAGGATCCGGGCGTTGCTTATGGGGGTCCACCTCCTAACGTTACCAGCTCCCAGATCTTAGAACACAGTAAATTGGAACCATGAGGCGAGGGATATCAGGAACGGGGAGGGGACTGCTGGAACAAAGGCTCTGAAACGATATAATAACAGAATACACAGTTAAACAATGCATAGCAATAACATGTCTACTCTAATCAATTCTCGCTAAGAGTGAAACACCTGTGGGCACATAAACACACCTGAAACACAGAGTCCAATAATACCCAGCAGAGTATGCAGAAAAACAAGGATGGTGTCTTAGATATTCACATGTGAGATCCACTGACTCTATGCAAACTGTCAGTATATAAGCACAGCAAAGTACAACAATTGTTCCTTTTAGGAATGAAACAAGGATTCGAAACACCTGAATATTATAGCGCCATATCCAGATCGTGGGCGAGAAAATAAGTATAAGAATCGATTCCACCAGAAGACAATACAAACGGCAGAATGTAGCTAACACCACTATACTCCGCTGTATATGAGAGTATAGGTATCCACCTGGGATCACGGCAGTAAGTGGTTAGCTAACACACCTTACTCCGCTTTAATCGGCGAATGATTAATCATCACGCCAGCGCGTGGCAAGGAACACGCAGCGCTCCGCTCTAAAGAAGGAAGAATTGAGGATATCACTGTGACATGTGGTGGCACCACTATGTTCCGCAAACTGTAGTATTAGGCAAGTGCTCAACAGAACGCGTTGAAACTCACGGCGTTCAGTCCCAAGTAAAAGCGCAGCCGCGCTGGAATTCAACAGGGCACCAAGGATCGGAGACTGTCTAAGAACAACGGTAATGTGTGGTCGGCCGACGCACCACGTTCCGTTGTAAGCAAAGGTAGGCAGCAGCCCGTCGTCCACTTACCCGCTGCTACACAAGGATATCGGAAGCCTCCGAATCACGGGAGGCGGGAAGCAGACAAGACGAGAATTGAGACCCGCACTAACGGACCTCCAACAAGCAACAGGAACCAAAACAGAATTACGCGCATCCGCACCTGCGCGCGATGATGCTAAGTACCTTCCCTTTATTTATTTATTTATTTGTAAGTTTATATAGCGCTAGAATCACTCCTACAGGGGTATCTCTGCGCTTTTGACCAGGGATCAGCAGCATATTAACAGTGAGGGGATGAGTTAGACTTCATTTTTAAAAAGAGCTGTTTTTAAAAGTTTGCGGAAAGTCAGATGTTCTTTACATTGCCTTAATGCCAAAGGTAACTTGTTCCACAACTTAGGGCCAGTAACAGACAAGGCTCTGCCTCCATGTCTTACTTTTTTTATGTGGGGGACCACCAGAAGGAGATTACTACTAGATCTAAGAGACCGTACTGGAGCATAAGGAATGAATTTCCGTTCCAGATAGATAGGTCCCTCTGAGTTTAGACATTTGTGGATCAAACAACATATTTTAAATTTGACCCTCTGTCGTATTGGAAGCCAGTGTAGGCGGTTCAGGAGAGGTTTAGAAGCAGTTCTCGGAGGGGCATTCAGAACTAGGCGAGCCGCCGTGTTCTGGATCACCTGCAGCTTATCCAACACACCCTCATTGGCTGATAAAAGTAAACCGTTACAGTAGTCAATCCGACTGAGGATCAACGCTTGAACAAGCGTTTTCCTTACTGCGTCGGGTAAAAGCGGGAAGACCTTACGGAGAAGTCCAATGGTGTGGAAGCAGATCCCTGATATGTAATTGGTGTGCTGTTTAAATGACAGGTCATGATCGAGTCTGACTCCCAGATTCTTCACAACCTGTTTAGGTTCAGGGACTGCTCCAAGCTCCGACGGCCACCATTCGGGAGTCCAGAGTATTTTCGCGTCTCCAAATAACATGATCTCAGTCTTGGTGACATTGCATTGGAGGTAGTTTGTAGCCATCCATTTTGCCACCTCTTTCATGCCTGTCAAAAAGGAGTTTCTGACCTCAGTGGTGAGAGTTTTGAAGGGGAACAGGAGCTGTGTGTCATCAGCGTAAGATATGGGAATTAAGCCATATCTACGCAAAACTCCTGCCAGGGGTGCCACATAGATATTAAATGCCTTCATGAAGGCTCATGGGAATTGTAGTTCCTACGATAGGTAGGCGCGAAGGGAGCCCAAACCCTGACAGTAGGTCCTCCTCCTCAGCGCCTCCTAGGGCCAGGCTTAGCCGGGAAATGAGCATGAAAGCGACGTACAACAGTAGGAGCATGAACGTTATGACACGGCTCCCAGGTATCATCCTCAGCCGAATACCCTTTCCAGCCAATCAAATACCACAGGACGCCACGTTTCCATTTGGAGTCCCGAATGCATCTTACCTCGTACTCATTCCCACCATCGACCAACACTGGAGGAGCTGCCCTCCCGACACTGGACAAGGCGGGTTTCAGAAGACTGTTGTGGAACACAGGGTGGATTCGCATACTAGCAGGTAGTTTCAATTTGAAAGCCACAGGGTTCACTTTCTTTATGATGACATACGGGCCAATGAAACGAGGATGGAACACACTCCGTAGTTTGAATCTTATGTTCTTGGTAGAGAGCCATACCCTGTCCCCCACCTGGTAGTCGGGACCATCCCTCCTGTGTGTATCGGCCCAACGTTTGTAAGTCGCCTTATCCTTGTTCAAGTGTGTGATAAGCTGCTTCTGTACTGAGTGTAGCTTTCTCACCCTGGTGTACACAGAGGGCCTCAGCAGACACGCTCTCAGGTATTTTAACAGGAAGGATGTTAGCGTCAACCCCATAAGTGGCATAGAAAGGAGACACCCCTGCAGAGCAATGCCAGGCGTTGTAATATGCCAGTTCAGCCATCCACAACAACGACACCCATGAGTCTTGTGCTGCATTGGCATAACAACGGAGGTATTTCTTTAGTGTCTGATTTAACCTCTCCGATTGTCCATCCGTCTGAGGATGAAAGCTCGTGGACAATGACGACTTGATCTGTAATGCCGTGCACCAATATTTCCAGAACCTGGCGACAAATTCGAGGCCCCTGTCTGAGACAATAACCTCAGGTACCCCATGTAGACGGATCACTTCCTCAAGGAGCAGTTTGCCGTTTGACCAGCCGTAGGTAGGTTGATGCAAGGTATAAAATGTCCCAGTTTGGTTAGGCTATCCACCACTACCAGAATTGCCGACTTGCCCTGATCAGATGGCAAACCCCTCACAAAATCCAAACCTATTGTTTGCCATGGTCTTCTGGGCGTAGGCATGGGTATCAATTTACCTCTCTTCATTCCGCTGTCTATCTTTGAATGTGCACAAACCTCACACCTAGCCACCCATAAGGTGATGTCCTTTCTCGGAGTAAACCACCAGAAGTATCTCTGTACCAAATGTATAGTCTTGAGCACTCCTTGATGACCAGCCAGAGGAGCCACATGACACCACCGAAAAGCCTCTTGCTGTAAGGCGATGGATGGCAAGAACAGCTGAGTGTTAACGAAAGGCAATCCCTGTTTCATGGATCTGTGACTGTCTTTTGCTGCCCAGGAATCCCAAAGAAAATGTCTTTTAGCTGTCCGTACTTTATTCAAGAATGTTTCAGCGCTAAGTACACAAACCAGCTTTGTGGGTTCTATTATGGATTCCATTGCAGGACTTATTGTGGATTCTCCTTCGTTTTGTCCGGACAATGCGTCAGCCTTTCTGTTCTCACTGCCTAGTCTGAATGTAATGACAAAGTTATATTCAGCAAAGAACGGATGTATGACGTTACAACGCATACTTTTACCACGCATACCATTACAACGCGGTATTTACAACGCATACCATTACAACGCATAGCGCTTTGGGGTGCTGGATAGTGAATAGTTTAATTTACTATTCCAACTCCAGTCCCCGTGGACACTAGGGAACGTGTTGGATAGTAAATTAAACGTATTCCCTGTCCTAGAGCGCCCCCCAGCGCAATGCGTTGTAATGGTTTGCGTTGTAATGACTGTGTTGTAATGGTAGTGCGTGGTAAAAGATTTGTTGTAAAGGTTGTATACCGCAAAGAACAGCATCCATCTCATCTGGCGTTGAGACAGATGCCTGGCCGTTTGCATGTATTGAAGATTCCGGTGATCGGAATACACCGTCACTGGGTATTCAGCACCCCAAAGGTATTGTCTCCATTCCTGGAATGCTCTCTTCACTGCTAAGAGTTCTTTTTCTGTGATTGTGTAGTTCTTTTCAGCCGGGTTCAATTTTCTGGAAAGGTATGCCACCGGATGCAATTGTCTGGTCTCTAGGTCTCTTTGTGAAAGGATAGCCCCAAGGGCTTCATTGAAAGCATCCGCCTCTACGATGAAAGGCAACTCGGTTTTAGGATGGTCCAACACAGGGGCTGAGGTGAACGCCTTTTTCAAACACCCAAAGGCCTGTTCAGCCAACATCGACCAACAGAACTTCACTCCCTTCCTAAGCAGACGTGTTAAAGGAACTGCCATCTGCGAGAACCCCAAAATGAAACGTCTGTAGTAATTAGCAAAGCCCAAGAAGCTCTGTACCTCCTTTACTGATTTAGGAGTAGGCCATTCTTGGACTGCTAAGAATTTGCGATCAGACATGCGTAGACCCTCTGGGTGTAACATGACCCCCAGGAATTCAACAGAGTTTACCCCAAACTCGCACTTGGTTAATTTGCAATACAATTCATGTTCTCTCAGCTTCTGGAGTACCATGATAACCTGCGAGGTGTGTATGTCTACCTCATCAGAGTATATCAAAATGTCATCAATATAAACAACAACGCAGATGTCCATGTTCTCTTTCAATACGTCATTCAGAAAGAACTGAAAAGCGGCAGGGGCGTTGCACAGCCCAAACGGCATGACCAGATATTCATACAAGCCGTAGTGGGTCTTAAATGCGGTCTTCCATTCATCCCCTGACGCGGACCAGATGGTATGCCCCTCGAAGATCAAGCCTGGTATATATCTTTGCATTGCAAACCTGATCCAATAGTACCGAAATGAGGGGTAACGGATACCTATTACGAACAGTGACCTTGTTGAGTTTGCGATAATCTACGCAAGCCCGCAGATCACCATTCGCCTTCGAGATAAAAAACAAAGAAGAAGCAGAAGGTGAGCGTGATGGCCTGATAAACCCTATTCTCACATAGTGCTCAAGATATTCCTTCAGGTGCTGTGTCTCAGGGACAGATAAGGCATACACCCTACAAGTGGGGATTTCAGCGCCCTCCACTAGATCTATTCGGCAATCGTATTCCCTATGTGGAGGTAACTGCTCCGCCATAGCTTCAGTGAATACGTCCTGAAACTCTCGATAGCCACCACCTTTTCCGCTGCAGTAGCTAGACGATGGGAGTACAACAACGCTACTACACGAGGGGCTTGTTCAGATCTGATATGGGCCCTACAAGTAGGATCTTCAAACCTTAGAGTCTTTCCCCTCCAATCCACCGAAGGGTTGTGATGGCTCAGCCACGGCATACCCAGGATGATTTTGTATTGGGGTGCTTCTATTATGTTCAGACTTATCTCCTCTCTATGCACCCCCCCGGGGACAGATAAGGATAACACCAGTTCTTCTGTCCTTTCTGTTATGAGACCTGATTTCAGCTGTTTGCCATCTACTGCCCATACCTCCTCAGGACGGTCTCTCCGTATCCTGTTCAAAGCTAAGGATGTTACCAAACCGCTATCCACAAAATTCCCTGTAGCCCCTGAATCAACCATTACCATCACCTGGTGAACCTGTGCTTGACTTTCTAGGTACATGGTGAGCACTATGTGAGAATCATGTTCCTGTAGTACAGAGGCTGTGAGAGAAGGGAGTTTCCAGTTCTTATCTTCTTTCTCAACTGGGTATATATCTTCCGTGGTTATTGAGGACACGGTTGCTTTCTTGTTTCTTGACCATGTCCCCGAAGCCCTAGGTCTAGTGGGACAGTCTTTGACGTAATGGCCTTTTTTCCCACAATACATGCATAGGCCTAGAACTCTACGACTTTCCCTCTCTGCTCTGGACAAAGGGGCCCTTACTGCACCTATTTCCATGGGTTCACTACCTGTATCTGTTGGTTGATTTACTTTGCGAGAAAAAGACTCTGAACGATAGTATCCTCTCTTGGCTCTGTCTCTCTCACCCCCTCTGTCTGTGAGCCTCCCGTCTAATCGTAGGGAAAGATTAATCATGTCAGAACATGTGAGAGGCTGAGGATCGATCTGAGCTATGACATCCTTTAATCCCTCGTATAGCCCTTGGTAGTATATAGACATTCTCTTCTCTTCCGGCCATGCCGTCTCAGCCACCAACCTATTGAAGGTGGTAAGGTATGACACCAGATCCTGTCTCCCTTGTTTTAACTCTAACAGTTCCCTGTTAGCGCTAAAGGTGGTGGCCCTCCTATCGAACACCTTCTCAAACTCCGCACGGAATGCCGTCCAGTTAGATAAGATGGCATCATCATTCCGCACCAGAGGCACTGCCCAATTGGCTGCATCACCGCTTAAATAGGAAATCGCGAAGGCTACCCGCGAATGGTTGGAAGGGAACGAAGAAGGTTTACAAGAAAAGTGCATCAATACTTGTGTTAGGAAAACCTGTGTTTTAGTGGGGTCGCCAGAATACCTCTCAGGGTTAGCTAGAGGAATGGGAGGGGGTACCGTGACCTGAATAGGAGGTGCAGCTGCTGTAGCGTCAAAAGGGTTTCTAGCTAATTTGTCCACCTTTTCCCGCAACGCAGCTGCCTCAGACTTAGAGGCTATCAATTCCTGTTGTACTAGAACCAGTGCTTGAAGCACATCATCCATGGTGGCCATAATTTCCAGAACCACCGGATCGGGTGGAACACAAATCGTGGGCGCGTAACTCTGTGAGGATTACGTTCCACAGGATCCGGGCGTTGCTTATGGGGGTCCACCTCCTAACGTTACCAGCTCCCAGATCTTAGAACACAGGAAATTGGAACCATGAGGCGAGGGATATCAGGAACGGGGAGGGGACTGCTGGAACAAAGGCTCTGAAACGATATAATAACAGAATACACAGTTAAACAATGCATAGCAATAACATGTCTACTCTAATCAATTCTCGCTAAGAGTGAAACACCTGTGGGCACATAAACACACCTGAAACACAGAGTCCAATAATACCCAGCAGAGTATGCAGAAAAACAAGGATGGTGTCTTAGATATTCACATGAGAGATCCACTGACTCTATGCAAACTGTCAGTATATAAGCACAGCAAAGTACAACAATTGTTCCTTTTAGGAATGAAACAAGGATTCGAAACACCTGAATATTATAGCGCCATATCCAGATCGTGGGCGAGAAAATAAGTATAAGAATCGATTCCACCAGAAGACAATACAAACGGCAGAATGTAGCTAACACCACTATACTCCGCTGTATATGAGAGTATAGGTATCCACCTGGGATCACGGCAGTAAGTGGTTAGCTAACACACCTTACTCCGCTTTAATCGGCGAATGATTAATCATCACGCCAGCGCGTGGCAAGGAACACGCAGCGCTCCGCTCTAAAGAAGGAAGAATTGAGGATATCACTGTGACATGTGGTGGCACCACTATGTTCCGCAAACTGTAGTATTAGGCAAGTGCTCAACAGAACGCGTTGAAACTCACGGCGTTCAGTCCCAAGTAAAAGCGCAGCCGCGCTGGAATTCAACAGGGCACCAAGGATCGGAGACTGTCTAAGAACAACGGTAATGTGTGGTCGGCCGACGCACCACGTTCCGTTGTAAGCAAAGGTAGGCAGCAGCCCGTCGTCCACTTACCCGCTGCTACACAAGGATATCGGAAGCCTCCGAATCACGGGAGGCGGGAAGCAGACAAGACGAGAATTGAGACCACACTAACGGACCTCCAGCAAGCAACAGGATCCAAAACAGAATTACGCGCATCCGCACCTGCGCGCGATGACGCTAAGTACCTTCCTTTCATGAAGGCTCATGGGAATTGTAATTCTTACGCTAGGTAGGCGCGAAGGGAGCCTGAACCCTGACATCATCAATATATATTATGGCATACTATTAATGCATGGAATCCTTTGTTAAGGACACTGGCCATTTCATTTCAAAAACTGGGAGAATGCAATACCACTGTGTACTAACATTCCACAGGAAGGCGCGCTGATGGTGCTCCAAGAGATTCTGTCGTCTGAGCCCGAGATCACCAATGCCCCCGTTCATAATCCAATGCTTCAACGTGTTTCTCTGTGGTAAATCGGTATGTCAATCGACGGAGAGATGCGAAAACTGAGAACGCTAGGAATGTTGCCGACCTGATAAGAACTCCCCTCTATAAGCATCCAGGGCTAGTGATAAGTAGAGGGCAACTTTAATACACAAGATGTGTTAACCAGGTTAATATTGGAGGATTTGATCCCCAAATCCTCTATGACCTTCTTTGATCATCCAGGGCATGAGTGAGTAGTGGAAGGTGACTTTAACACACAAGACTTGTCAACATGAGGAATATTGCTGGGACTGATCCCGCAGCATACTAGAAGCTTGCATTAGTGAATTTGAGTTGGGCTTGGCTGACCAAAAAGTTACTGTGGAGGACAAACCAAAGCCTACTTTCAAAAATATATTCACATTGGACTACATCTTCTTAAGCAAGTGTCTGCTAAGCAGATGCAAGAGGTACCAAGTCCAACACAGCACGGAAAGTGACCATCATTCACTAAATATTGAGGCCACCTTGAGTGCAAAAACACACAGGAGACGCAACCTGACTGGCCAACCACCACCTACCAACGTTGGCACGCTAATAAAGAGTAAAACGGGGACCGGTTGCCAAAGCCAGGTATGCACAAAGGAAAGCAACCTTAATTTCCCCAGCTTTGGGACACAAATTGAATCGTGTTCAGAAACATTGGGGGTAGATTGTAACAAAGCTTCACTCAGCCCCAACATCTCATAAGCACAAAATCCAAAATAGTGTGCCCATAAGAGGAAGGCCCTCTCCATATTTCATGAACAAAGAGTTCAAAGAGAGCAAATGAATGTGCTGCCTTGCAGAGCGTCTTCATAAAAGTGGGAAGGGTTCCAATACGGAAAGCAAGCTAAAAGAGGCAAAGAAAAAACATAAAACATTTGTCTGTGTCCTAAAGCAAAAACATCTAGAGGAGGAGTGAAAATACATATACTCTCTATTAGCAGTCAACCAGTCCAGGGAATTCTGGGGCTATGTCAACAGCCTGACAAGCACAACCACTGGTAAGGAGAACGCACTCCTAGACGACAAATGGCCAGCTCATGTATCAAACCTTTACATAGACCCCACTAAGGCATGAGCCACCATCAAGAGCTCACTTGCTAATGCCCTAGAGGGCTTGTAGGAGAACCTAACTGTAGTCTCTGGAAAGGAGACGTTAAGCATCTTGAAGCGCATCCGGAAAGATGGAGCCCCGGGTCCCAATGGATTACCTGGGAACAGCTTTAAGGAAGATTAGGCATTTTGGGAACAGCTTGTTCAGTGAATGTATTTTACTGTCTTCCTTCTCGGAATCATGGAAAGAATCCGACTTGCATTCAATTCATAAAAGTGGGTGAACACCTCACCTGGAAACTGTTGGTTAATAGCTCTACAAGATGTAGATGGTAAGACCTTCGCTAATGTACTCCTACATGAGCCGAAGGACTGAATTAATGACCACATCATACCATGCTATCAGACGGGGCTCAGGCCAAACTCCTCTACTATGGACAATGTGATAGCCCTTTCCTACCTGGGAGCCAAGGCCATTGAAACATCCACGCCCCACTCTTTATGCCTGTTTTGTAGATGGCCGCGCCGTGTTTGATGGAATGGCCCGGAACATTCTCTGGACCAAACTCGCGGTGTGGGAAATACAAAGGCAACTCCATGCGGCTATCACAGCATCGTGCACTGACTCCTGGATTTGGACCTAGATAACTCAAACCCATGCCATGGCAAACATATATACAAACAAAGGCCTGAAGAAGGGAGGTGTCATCGCTCCAACCTTGTTCACTATATACAGCCGACTTAGGTGCATAGTAGCTGAGAGGAAATATGTTTCCACCTAAGTTAGATCAGACCAACCTACATAGTATTCAGTATGCGGATGAACAGGTGTTTCTGCATCAGTAACACGAATTGGGATGAAGATGGCCCTGGGCATACCTCACTCTTAT
Source organism: Lissotriton vulgaris (assembly GCF_964263255.1). Lineage (NCBI taxonomy): Eukaryota > Metazoa > Chordata > Amphibia > Caudata > Salamandridae > Lissotriton > Lissotriton vulgaris. The sequence continues at coordinate 223,534,589 of NC_141685.1, forward strand.
AATAATAGGAACGTCCTGCAGGCGAATGCTGCAAAAACCAAGGTCCTAGTGTTTGGCCAAAGAGTCAAGAAACATCAGCTGGAATGGTAGTTGGGGCCTCTAAGATAAGGATGACCTGCAAATACAACTATCTCGTCATTTGGCGGTCAGACACCGGCAAATTCTTGTTGTATGCCAAAGCCCTGCTAGAAAAAGCAGCTAAAACCACATGTGCACTATCCAAATCATATCACAATCTACAGAGTCACTCCGCAAAGGAGATCCAAAGAGTAACGCGGGCGAAACTATTACCCACCATAGGTTATGGGCACCTTACTTTTCACGGTATGCTCCCAGGGCGTTTAGAACGCTGTCAAACAGCTGCATACATGAAAATATTCAACCGCCCAAAACAACCAGACGTACACTGATCCACCTAGAGTTTGGCCCAGTGAAAATAGACATTGAATGCAAAAAGGATTTCATGTAATATCATTTTCAAGTGGCCAGGGCAGATCCAGACTCAGTGAGCCCTTGTGTGTGATACTCCAGGATAAAAACAGCAGCTGGTCAAGGTATCTTGGCAGCGCTAGCGTCTCCTTGAACTTGACTTCAGAGTGTCTAATAGATCCACTACGGCAAGCTCGTATAAAGGGAAAAGGACATTAATGAAATCCAAAACATCCTGGGAGCAGTGGGTCTTAGTAGGTCGCTTGAAGTCTCTACTTGCAAGCTATATCTGAAAGCAGCCTTGGCAAGACCAGCTCTAAAAAACATCCTGCTGACCAGGCTCCTAGCACTGCCTATATGGGAATACAGATCCCACTGGAAGAATAGTCCCCCCACATCCTGGGCAGGGAAGGCTGTGCCAGTATCCCTTGGCAACTGTGGTGCACATTATATGCTGGTGCGCAGAATTGCTCCTTCAGAGATGAGTTTATTTAAGGGCAATTTTCTTGCAACGTGGTAACTGAAGATGTAAAGGGGTAATGATATACATTTTTATATAGCTGATGTTCCACGAGTTGGCAAGGTTTTTGCCACAGCTGAAAGGCTGTTCCCGGGATGCGGGCCCACCTGGGTGCATCCACTTGATAGCCTCAAGCACTCAAGAATGATACTGACTTGATATGGCTTGATCATCTTGACTCTGTGCACTATGAAAGAAATGCCTGCTTATAAACATTGCAAAATCAAAACCTTGTATTCAATAAGTCATGTTTGTTAACAAACTTTGCTGGCCCACCGGTTTGGCATTTTGCAAACCGTCCCAATGCTCTGTTTTTTTATTGGCATGGCCTGACGTTTTTGGCACCTTTGCACCTTGAAAAAACGATAGTCCACAATCACTTTTGAATCAGCACGTGGGACTTTTATGAAATTGCACTTCTGTCTACACAGCAGCTGGCCTTCATTGGGCTGCGTCTTGTGTCACTTGATAAATCTTGACACCATGGTACTTGGCACTCTGAATGTTATGCATCCTTATGTTGGCCTATAGGTCGGGCATCTGGCCCTAGAAATAAAGCTGACCTATAACTGTACCCACAGCCATGATGCTACTTGATCTGGTCCACCAATATGGCATCCAGCACCTTAAAAAAATGCTTGTTTACAATTGTTCTTGAATTAGCAAGTGGCACTTTAGTGAATGTTCTGACAACTTGTCTCCCTGCATTCTGTAATCAAAGCTTGATTACAATCGTTAGATCTCCACAAGACATCTTAGCGAGTGCGCACATGACAGTCTGACAACTTGGCACTTTGGAAAGAAATGCTCCTTTACAGTCATTATTGGAGCTGTCACTGTAGCAAGTTTGTGCCTTTGTTACTCATGCTACTGGTCTTTGTCGGGCTCTGTCTTAAGTTGGATAAACCTTGTGAACTCAGCTCTTTGCACTTTACTCATGCCACTAAGGTTGCTGTCCCTTGTAGAGCTCTGTTTTGAGTCATTGCATACGCCTTGATAACTCTGCACACTGCACTTTAAAATTATATTTGAAATGTCCAGTCCTGCTGTATTTTCAATATTCCATTATATTATTTTGTTTTAATGCACTGCACTCTAGCCTATCTGATATGTTTACTCCCTCTCTGTTTTAAACCCTCAGTGAAGCATTGTTTTACTTCCTTCTGGACTAATGGACAAGGCCTTTAAGGTGTTTGCTTTTATTAGAGACTGAAATGTCTATTCTGCTCGGCTTTAAAATTCAATTGTGTTGCGTTGTTTTAGTGTGCTCCACCTTCGCGCTCCTGAAATGCTTATTCCTGCTGTGTTTCAAGCTCTCAGTGTAGCATTGTTTTACTTCTTCTAGACGAATGGACCTTGTCTTTTATTTTTTCTGCTCTTATTAGAGACCCCCGGGTCCGTAATTTTAATTAATCACTCAATAAAGTACTACTAAGTACTTATGAGGGTTTATCATTACAATTTCATAGGTACCAAAAATGAACTAGCTAGCCCCTCTCAATTATGAATTACAGCTTATTTGATGTCATAAGGAATCCCCGATACTGTGGGACATGTAAAAATGAAAGTACATGTCTAAACTTTATATTACAAGCATCCTTGCCCTGTGGGCTACTTAGGGCCTACCCTAGAGGTGACGTATATGTAATAAAAGGGGACTTTAAGCCTTGGCAAGAGTTTTAAATGTCAAGTCGACATGGAAGGGTGACACTGCATTCAGGCTGCAGTGGCAGACCTCAGACATGTTTTCTGCTGCGGCTTAAGTGGGTGGCACTATAAGAGCTGCAGACCCACTGGTAGCATTTAATTTACAGGCTCTGGATTATATTTTTATATTAATTTGTATAGCGCACTAATCATATCAGACGGTATCCCGGTGTTTGGGCAGATGCGAGGTGCCCATGCTTCTAATATGAACAACCAGATCTTCAGCTTCTTGCACAAATTAAGAAGTGAGGAGGAGGCTCTGATGTGTTGAGGAAGGTTGCTCCATGTCTTGGGTGCGATGTAGGAGAATGAGCGACCTCCAGTTTTGCTTTTGCAGATGCTGGGAATGTGTGAGAGTGAGGCAGGGCATAGGTGTATGGTGGGTTGGTTAATGTGCATGCAGTTGTTTAGGTATTCTGGTCCTGTGTTGTGTAGAGCTTTGTACATGTGTGTGAAAAGTTTAAATTGACCGCTCTCGTGAATGTGAAGCCAGTAAACCTTCTTAAGGTGTGGTAAATGTAAATGTATTTATATAGCGCAAACCACCCACATCGCAGGCATCTAAGCGCTTGCTTAGGGAACCCGTCCTGGTATTCCCCTGTGAGATAACCCCGGCAGGGTATCCACAAGGTGAAAGCCAGGCATCCCACCGCGAGGGGCCGTTGTGGAGATTAAGCAAGCTATTGCCCAGAGTCGCAGAGTGTGAACCCGTGAGTCGAGTAGGCACCGGAGCGAGAATTATCGAGTCCGTGGAATTATTGAGCCCAAGCCCCATCGAGGTGGGGAATTGAACCCTGGTCCACTGCCGATCTCAGCTTCCGGGTCTGCCGCCTCTAACCCTTGAGCCACACTTCTCCACTTCTGGTGTGATGTGGGTGCGGCATGGGAGGTGGAGTGTGAGTCTTGCAGCAGTGTTCTGAATGGTCTGGAGTCTGTGTAGGAGTTGTTTAGAGATTTCAGTGTAGAGAGTTTTGTCGTAGTCCACCCTGATGAGTCTAGCCAATGAGTGCATGTCTGACAGCCCTTCTGGTGTTCTGAGGCAACCATTTGAAGATCTTTCGCTGCACGCGTAGGATGTGAAAGCAGGAGATTCACACTGCTTTGACTTGAGCCATCATTTTCGAGCTTGTTGTCTAAGATGATACCTAGATTTCTTGCATGGTCTGTAGGTGTTGGTCCTAGCTCCATCGGCCAGCAGGTGGAGTTCCATGGGGATGTCTTGTTGCCCAAGACCAGTACTTCTGTTTGTTGGAGTTGGCTGTCATCACCGTAGAAGGTGACAGTGATTACCTGTGATTGGATGATGTTGGTGAGCGGTGTCATGTATATGTTCAAAAGGGTGGAGCCGAAGGACGATCCCTGTGGGACTCCACATATCAATCTCTTGGTCTTTGATGGGAAGGGTGACAGCCTGACCCTTTGGGTTCTTCCCAAATGGATACATGATGTACTACTCTGGAAGGGACTCACAAGTAAATGTAATATGGCAATTGGGTATAAACCAATTTAACCATGTTTTGGGGAGAGAGCACAAGCACTTTAGCACTGGTCGGCAGTGGGAAAGTGCACGGAGTCCCAAAGCCAAATAAAACATTCAGCAAAAGTGGAGGGTAAAGGGCAAAATGTTTGGGGGTGACCCTGCAGAGAGGGCCAGGTCCAACAATAGGGCAGTGATTCAGCCCACTTTAGCCCCTACCTCTCTTGCACTGGGAGTTATGGCTTTTCAGCATTTGTCAGATTAATTGCACATCCATCAAAAAAGATGTGCACTTCAGTTCCAGGGCTGGTTGGCAAATACTTCCCTTTAACAGTGCTTTTTAAGTTGTTTTTTTTTAGCCATATGTGTTCAGACTACGTCTTAAGGTTACAGTAATTCAAAGTCAATACCAGCTTTTCTGTCAATTATGTTCATATTTTCCTGTGATGTGAATCGAAACCAAAATGGGATTCTACACCTGTTCCAAGTACACCTTTCTGCCGGGAAGCATCTGCACTGTTTTATTAAAATTATAGGCAGTGTTTCATTTTCTTTTTAATGCATTATAAGCATATGGGCTCTGGATTTGGCAATGGCATGGTTTCTATTTTATAGTATGTTTATTTCATGGTATATATGCTTAAAATGTTTTAAAACGCACCCGTTAGCTAAGTCCAGATCGATTGGCTTTGCCAACGCTTTAGTGAAGTCTCACTCCCTCTTTTCATTGTTTATTCTCACACCGTTCCCCAGTTTGCCTCAGTGTGGTTCCTTTGTTGTACCATTGAGTGCACTTCTCCACTAGTTTCCCATTCCTTTCAGATCCCTGATTTGCCTCACTCCTTGTGATTCCTTCTCCGGTTCTTGCCTTCCCCTTCGTCTACGTCCACTGAGGCTTTTATTTCTATTTAGCATATAAATTTGTGATTTTTTGCTCCAATTTTATGGAATTTTAGCTTACTTTACAGAAACAGAATGGGTACAAGTGACATGAAACATTGTGGTGTGTTAGAATGGCAGTAGATGCAGTGAGCGTTGACCGGTTTTGACCAGTATGGCTTCTTGAGCCTCTGCACTTGTGATTAGGAAACTCTTCTTCTACAGAGCCACATGCACTCTTCTCTGTGCCTTCCCAGCACAGACCCTGTCCCTGGAATAGGTATGTCCAAGAATCAGTGAGAGGCCAACACCAACTGGCAGCCACCGTTGGATTTTATCTTTGTGTAAATCACAATTATCCATAGATGGTAATCAATCCTTGCCTTACTTTAGCTAAAGAAATAAACTAATTTGCAAGCTTTCGGCACTTGAATGTGTGTGAATGGGTCGATCATTGTGATTTTATCTCAACAGTTCATCCACAAAATGTGCATTTGGCTTTGCAGGCCCTGGACCGAGGGCCCAGCTTGTGCTAGTCAATAAATGCCCTATCCTGGGACGCTTGCTATAACTCCCATGACCTCTGCCATTGGACCATGGTTCTAGTTAAATACCTGTGTAACTGCTACAAAGACAAAGCTGCATGGCATAAACCATATATAAAAATGTCTACCAACCTTTTCATTTTTCAAAATTCACTGCTCCCTGTATGTAGTCTGTATTCCTTTCATCTCCTGGGATATCTCAGTTTTTCTGTCTTTTGTGCCACAGGAGATGGGCCATTCCCTGGAGTCATTGACATGTTTGGCGGAGTTGGAGGTCTCATGGAGTTCCGCAGCGGTCTTCTTGCCAGCCGGGGCTTTGCCACACTCGCTTTGGCCTATTTTGCCTACGATGACCTGCCAGGGTCGCTGTCCGAGGTGGATCTGGAGTACTTTGAAGAAGCTGCAGACCTCCTCTTGCAGCACCCCAAGGTATGTCCTCTCTGACTCCTCTTTGTAATCAAAGACTAATACTGACATTTAGAAGCTCACTAGCTCTACACCCTAGTCCTCCTAGAGGATTCCTCTATATGAGGTTTACTCTCTATTTAAGAATGAAACAAAATTGTTTTTGTTCCTCGTCCCAGGCATTTATTTATGAGGAGTTTCCTGGCAGCCACTTCTATGGCAAATAACAATCATTACGTTTTGTAAACTCCCTGTAACCCATTAGGACCCATAAAAGGAGATCATACTTGCAGGGCCTCCAGGTTATGAATACTCAGGCCTCACCTCAAGCTACAGCCCATGAGCAGGGATGGCAGGAATAAGGCCTAGAATCAGGACCAAGGTCTGTGTGTTTTATTCCACAGAATATTCAGTGTTGAACCTCAACTCCAGGGTGGCTGAACCAGACAGCCATCAAAGAGCATCCAAGGACAATTCTTTTGCAGAATACCAGTTGTAACTGGTCTGGCATGGGATAAGGTGGAGATTTGCTTTTGGAACTAGAACGTTAGCGACAATTTCACCTTGTGAACTGCTAACCGCAAAGAGGGCCCTCCTGAGGATTTTGGAGTCCACACCAAGGACTGGGCTGGGAGTGGAGTTGGACAGGAGGGTGTTCTGTTTACAGGCTTAGGTGGTCTCAGAAAGACTAGAGAAAGACTTGTCTGCCTTGGAGACGCAAGGTAGAGACACCCCTACAGGAACTTTGTGAAGTTTGGAAGACGTGAACGGTGCCTGCCTGCACAAGAGGAGTATCTCTCATCAAGACCCTCCATCCTGAACTGAAGGCGAGAGGCAGCCTGGAGTTGGGAGCCGCGCAGTGTGACTGGGGGAGAAGAAGCCTCCTGTGCAGGGCAGCCATGCAACCAGTCACTATCCACAATAGGAACATCTGCCAAAGATGTGGATGGTAAATACACAAGTGTATGGAAGAGTCTCCCTTACAAATGGCCTCAGGCTGCATGTGTGGGCATCTTAATTGCTCAGGCCGTACTATGGGTGGGAGGTTAAAACACTTTTGTTGCAAATCTGCAAATTCCTTAGAATCCACACCCACCTACCACAGGCAAAGAAGGGGTCATTTGCATACAGTCATTAGAAATTGCGGCTCCTCCGCTATGGCGGAAGAGCGTCGCCCCAGTGCTTTGAGCAGCGTAAAGGAAAGGAAATATAAAATGATAACTTGAAGTTATTATCATTTTGTTTCCTTCCTTTCGAGGCTGCTCTGCTCACGGAGCAGAACGAGGAGATGATGGACGGAGCATTGAAACTTTTCAGACACTCACCCCCAGTCACAGATCTGGGTTTAATCCATCACCGTTCTTTAGCCCACTCTGCCACCCCAGTTCAGACATGGCCATATGCAAATCAGTCTGACTCTGTGCCTCATGGGAACAGTCCAACCCGAACTGCCAAGCCATGTCTTCCCTGGACCGGAAACAAGCATCCTAGGAACAATTTCTGGTTAACACCCTTCATCAGCCAGGCTAGCTTGAATCCAATGGCAAAGTGATCAAGGGACCCATGTCTGGACATACCCTGCCAACTTAGGGCGAACACCAGGAGATGATGGACGGAGCGCTGAAACTTTTCAGACACTCACCTCCAGTCAAAGATCTGGGTTGAATCCATCATCATTCTTTAGCTCACTTTGCCACCTCAGTTCAGATCCAGCCATATGCAAATCAATCTTGACACTGTGCCTCATGGGAACAGTCCAACCCGAACTGCTAAGCCAGGTCTTTCCTGAACCGTAAACAAGCATCCTGTCACTGGTGTCTGGGTAACACCCTTCATGAGCCAGGCTAGCTTGAATCCAGTGGCAAAGTGAGCAAGGGACCCACGTCTGGGCATACCCTGCCAACTTAGGGCAAACAAAGCAAACACAAGGGGATGATGGACGAAGCTCTGAAACTTTTCAGACACAGGGAGATAATGGATGGAGCACTGAAACGTTTCAGACACTCACCCCTGCTCACGGAGCAGGGCAGGAGTGGTTTGCCCACTCCTACGTGCACAAGTCCGCCCAAACCAGTCATGCGCACTCCATGCAGGCTGCATTACAGCCTGCGTGGAGAACAAGCCCAGGCCCCCATTCCCTAGTGGAGCGTCAAACTAGTACGCTCAAAACTAATCACAACGCTGCATTGCAATATTGTGATTGGTCAGGGGCTTACCAGTAATTTTTTGTTTTTCATTGCGTTACCTGGTGCCCGCGCCCGTCCCCCCCTTTGCCCGGCCCACTACCCGTGAGTCATGCCAGCCGCCACTGGTCATTTGGAAGCAGTATTTAGACTGCTGCAAAATTACTATCCCTCAAATTTTGCAGACAGTTTTCACATGGTTGAAAGTTTTCCTGTGTTAGGACCATGTTGAATGGAGGGTGGCAGCCATTTATCCTGGACTGTTTTTGTAGTTTGCTAGGGTTGTAGGTAATATCTCATGAGAAGTGAGATGTACTGCCAATACAAGTGCACAGCATTAGGAGGATCTCTCTATGTCCATATTTCACAGGAGACTGCAAAAGTCTGTCGTTGGTGGTTGTTGGAACGTGAGTGGGACAGTGGCAGACCACTCTTCCTTCCCCAACGAGAGCATGCATGGCACTGTTCTAATCCTACATTTAAAAACCTTGCTAGAAAAACCGGCATTTGCGATGAGAAAAATGTCAGTGTGTTGCTGGTGTTGTAGGGTTCTCTCTAGTGGAGCTGCTCTCCACCTAAACTTGGGAACTTCCCAGAGTTCCCTGCTTCTTTCTTTGCCTAATTTATGCACTACTCTAACCCTGAAAGGGTATTGTTTTGACTTCTATTGGATGCTTCTTTGTGCCTTGACGAAGCTAAACTGCTCTGAAGAGCTATAATGATAGCAAAACATGTGTCAGGGTTTGCTGTTTTCATTCTGGGTTGGCTTGGATGGTATTTTACCAAACTAAAGCTGTAATACTGTGCCTGGAGTGGTAAAAGTATTTTGCCATGTTACAGCTTGGCATGGATGGCACTGTACTAAACCTATGCCTAAAGACTTTGCTGTAGAAATGGCAAAATACTTTCTCCCTTTCGAGCTCTAACTTGTGGGCAATAGTGGTGTCAGATGTGTCCATTGGTGACTTTGGATGTGGTATTAAATGGAAAGCAACGAGTGAATGAATGCAGCATTGAATTGAAGCACTTTTCTATGCATCCCTGGAGTTTTCAATTACCTGGTAACGGTTGGGTAGTTTTTATTAGAGAGCTTTTAAATCATGCCAAACAAAATCTGCTCCAGAGGTTTTCTTGCACAACCTCTTCATGGCTGTTGAACTCTAAGATGCAATGAGTCTGCAGTGATGGAAGCAGATATGGCCACTTTTGGGATTGGGGCTCCCCGTGAAATCTAGTCAACTTGAACAAAGATAAGAGTAAAATCAATCCTTTATGAGTGTGTGCCTAAAAAACTAAGAAGTTGACATTTGTGTTTAGATAGTTACATTCCAAAAGATCAGGGTGTTGAGCCAGATGCTAAAATTTTCAAGAAGCCTAGGGTGATTTAGGGTCCCATAGTGATCCTCAGGAGCAATCGGGGGTCCTACTAACGGTGGCACTAGATAGTATGAGACACTTGGGGATAGGCGAAGCAGGAGGGCTGTGTGGTTCATCCATAAGTAGATCTTGCATGTCATTGCTCCTCACTCCTCTCTTGTAGTTTATGCTAATAGTATGTGTACCATGTTCTCCACTAGCCTTCTGAACAAATAGTTTTCTTCAAATAGAAAATATCCTTATCTTCATTTCTCAAAACATTGTACATTTTTCAGCACATGCTTTACAATGGCTCCAAAGCTTAAAGTATATCAGACTGCATTCGCTTCTCAACCAGCCTGAGGTTGATGCACGCTGGTGAATGACACGGGGTGTCTGCACTTCTGTGGAAGGTACAAGGCTGACATCTTATACGTGGTTATATACTGTCAACAGACAAATCAGAATACAGTGTATGCTACACAAGTGACTATCCACCCCCTTTCCATAAAGGGAAAATTCCAGGTCCTACTCTGTCTCGACTAGTCCGCTTTGGCTTAAAATGTGTAATGGCATAATCTGGAAACCGTGTTGGGCTAGCGCCTCACACTTTGGGCAACAAAATAAAAAAACAATATCACAGTACGTTGCCATCAATATCCTCATTGCCGCAATGTGTTTGTTTTTTCTAGGTCTTGGGTCCCACTGTCGGCGTGGTGGCTGTTTGCAAAGGAGCGGAGATTGCCTTGGCCATGGCAACATATCTAAAGCAGGTGGCGGCTACGGTCTGCATTAACGGTACCAACAGCATCAATGGCATGACACTACGCTATCGGGACCTCTGCATCAACGGGTCCCCCTATAAGCCAGAATTGATCCGCACCACCAATTATGGAGCAATGGATATATATGATATGTTTGTGGATCCCCGTGCACCAGAGCATCACAACTGTCTCCTCCCTGTGGAAAGAGCCTCCGGTTCCCTACTGTTCATCGTGGGTGGTGATGATAGTGCGTGCAACAGCAAACTCTATGCGGATGAGGTGCTGGCGCGGCTCAAAAGAAACCAGAAGATGAACGGTCGCCTCCTCTTCTACCCCGGTGCTGGCCACCTAATGGAGCCCCCGGGCTCGCCTCTCTGCCGCATTGCAATTGCCCCCATGTTCCCACTGCCGCTTCTGTGGGGCGGGGAGTTGACAGCCCACTGCAAATCACAGGAACATTCCTGGAGGGAAATTCAAAATTTTCTTATGAGCCACCTAAAAGGCCCAGTGGTCCGCAAGCTTTGAACTTATGACCAAATCTAACAAGCATTTGCAATGCAATAGGTCTCGAATTAGTAAAGTTAGAGGTATTAGTATTGTAAATGACAAACTTTTTATTTATGTTTTTGTTATGAAAATAGCTAAATTAACCTCTTCTGTGCTGATGACGAGCCCAGGCTCGTCAGGCAGCACGGTGCTCGTGTGCTGGTGACGAGCCTGGGCTCGTCATGAGCCATGGAACGCTCACACGCCGGGATAATTCCCCCGCTGTGCTGAGCGTTCCATTGCGCGGGCTGGCTCATGGCGAGCCCAGGCTCGTCACCAGCACACGAGCACCGTGCTGCATGGCGTGCCTGGGCTCGTCATCAGCACCGCAGCGCCGTGCGCGGCCACCCTTCCCCCCGCACCGCGGGGGAATTAGCCCGGCGGCGAAGGGGTTAATAACTTTGTCATTTACAATGCCAATAGTGTTAACTTTTGCAAACGTGACACCTATAGCATTGGTAATGCAATATGTGTTGTATTTACATGACTTAGATGTATTAATATTAAAAATAACAATGGGTTGTATTTTTTTCTATAATTAATACTTAAATAAACGTTATTGTAAATTATAATCGCAATAGCTTAAACTTTTGCAAATAACTTTTTGGAAGATTATGTTTAGTGTATTTTATTGTATGAAAATACAAGAACAGAAGTGAAATATTAAAAAAAAATGGTGACATTTGTAATAAAGTTTGAAACATTGAGAGAACATATTTGAATCAGTTGTTGTTGAATGGTTGCACAGATGGATGCAGTGGTGGCTCTGAATGATGTTGTGGCAGCGACGAGTGATGCTGTAGCGTTCAGTGATGCTGTGGTAGCGCATTGTGAAGTTGTGGTGCCCCTGAGTGATGCTGTGGTGATGCGATGGATAGTGAGGGCGATAGATAGATAGAGGGAGGGCGAAAGATAGATAGAAGAAGGGTGAGAGATAGAGGCAGGGCAAGAGGGCGAGGGATGGAGTGTGGGTGAGGGATGGAGTGTGGACGAGGGATGGACAGTGGAGCGGGGGAGGGATGGAGTGGGGGGGATGGATGGATGGATGGAGTGGGGGGATGGATGGATGGATGGAGTGGGGGGGTGGATGGATGGAGTGGGAGGGATGGATGGATGGAGTGGGAGGGATGGATGGATGAAGTGGGGGGAGGGATGGATGGATGAAGTGGGGGGATGGATGGATGGATGAAGTGGGGGGATGGATGGATGGATGAAGTGGGGGGATGGATGGATGGATGAAGTGGGGGATGGATGGAGTGGGGGGGATGGATGGATGGAGTGGGGGGTGGATGGATGGAGTGGGATGGATGGATGGATGGATGGATGGATGGATGGAGTGAGGGGGAAGAATGGATGGAGTGGGGGGATGGATGGATGGATGGAGTGGGGGATGGATGGATGGAGTGGGGGGTGGATGGATGGAGTGGGGGGTATGGATGGAGTGGGATGGATGGATGGAGTGAGGGGGAAGAATGGATGGAGTGGGGGATGGATGGAGTGGGGGGATGGATGGATGGATGGATTGGGGGGATGGATGGATGGAGTGGGGGGATGGATGGATGGAGTGGGGGGGATGGATGGAGTGAGGGGATGGATGGATGGAGTGGGGGGATGGATGGAGTGGGCGGATGGATGGATGGAGTGGGATGGATGGATGGAGTGGGATGGATGGAGTGGGATGGATGGATGGATGGATGGATGGATGGAGTGGGATGGATGGGTGGATGGATTTGGGGGGAGGATGGATGGAGTGGGGGAATGGATGGATGGAGTGGGGGGATGGATGGATGGATGGAGTGGGGGGGTGGATGGAGTGGGGGGATGGATGGATGGATGGAGTGGGGGATGGATGGAGTGGGGGGGGTGGCTGGAGTGGGGGGATGGATGGATGGATGGAGTGGGATGGATGGATGGATGGAGTGGGGGGAAGGATGGATGGAGTGGGGGATGGATGGTGGATGGAGTGGGGGATGGATGGATGGATGGAGTGGGGGGATGGATGGATGGAGTGGATGGATGGATGGATGGATGGAGTGGGGGAGCCGAAGACAAGAAAAAACGAGTACAATCAGGGAAGCAGAAGGCAAGAAAACTAGGGCAATCAGGGGAGCAGAAGGCAAGACAAGAAAAAAAGTGTGAGCTATTGGTATTGTAAATGACACATTTTTTTATGTGTCATTTACAATACCAATAGCTCACACTTTGTGTGTTGGCTTTGAAAATATGTAAATTAATAGCATTGTTATTCACAAAGCCAATAGCTTACACTTTCCTGATGCGAGTCCTATTGGCTATGGCATTGCTTGTTGGTAGCAAGCAAGGACAGTGCTGTTGTGGTGCTGAGTGATGAGGTGGTTTGGCTGAATGATGTGGTGGTGCCGCTGAGTGATGTGGTGGTGCCCCCGAGTGATGTGGTGGTGCCCCCGAGTGATGTGGTGGTGCCCCCGAGTGATGTGGTGGTGCCCCCGAGTGATGTGGTGGTGCCCCTGAGTGATGAAGGGTGGAGTTGGAGGGTGGAGTTGGTGTTGGAGGGTGGAGTTGGTGTTGGAGGGTGGAGTTGGAGTTGGAGGGTGGAGTTGGAGTTGGAGGGTGGGGTTGTAGTTGGAGGGTGGAGTTGAAGGGTGGAGTTGGTTGAATTTTGTTATGGTCCTAGTCTGCTACTAACAGCAAGAGGAACCCAAGATTGTATTGAAAATGAACATTTACATTTGTATTACAATGATACAATACATTGCAAAGTGCACATTTTGTGCCAAATTAATCTTCCTGCTTTGCTGCCTCATAGCGCTGCCTCTTACAGAAAAGAGCTAGCGGCTGTAAGGAGATAGTACCTCGCTGCCTCTTCGAGAAGCACTAGCTCTGATCTGTTGATTGTGAATGGACGGTGCTTTGTCACTTCCCAACGTCTCCTCCTTACGCGCTCCTTCAACCGCCTTTCTCGTCCATGTGCCTGCGAACAAGCGCTAGCTCTGTTCTTTCCCTTGAAAGTGAATAGGACCTCGCTGCCTCCTGATACCTAATGCTGCGGGCAATCTTCACTTCTAGCGCCTTTAAAGCAGCGCCTTCCATGTGCGTGCTAACAAAGGCTAGCTCTGTCTGTTACTTGTAAGTGAATGGGACCTCTCTACCTCCTGACATCTCATGCTCGCCCATTTCACTGTCAGCGCCTTGAAACTACCGCCTTTCCGATCCAAATGTAATGAACGATCAGTAGCTGTAATCTGTCAGCATGTGAGTAAACCGTGTCTTGCTGCCTCCCTTCACCACCCCCTGTGGTCGGAGGTCTGTAATTGGAGAGGAACTCAGCGCCTCGCCATAACTCTTCTCGAAGCCCGCATCCACAGCGCCTTAAAAATAACTCCTTTCCAGTTCGTGATCATCCGAAGAAGCGCTAGGTGTAATCTGTTGGCTTTAAATAAATACGCTGCCTCTTCCTACTACCTCCAAAGCCCACCTTCCCTGCCAATGGCAGCTGAAAGTAGTGCCTTTCCTGTACAGATTCTTCTGAGCACGTGCTAGATCTGATATGTCAGCGGGCAGGGTACTGTTCATAGCGCTACCTCTCTACCAGCTACCTCTGGTCCGAGGTTGTAAGTGGGTGTAGTACCTCGCGGTCTCCTAACACCTTATTCCTACCCAATGCCAATGCTCAACGGCTTGAAAGTAGCTCCTTTACGGTCCATTTTTTCTGACCAAACGCCATCTCTGTTCTTGTGGCTGTAAGTGGTTAACTCCCCAACACATCTTAGCGCTATTGCTTGCGAAAACCTCTAGCGTGGACCTGTGAAAGACCACCTCCGCGCCTTTAAAGTAGCTCCTTTCTAGTACATGTTTTTTCTTGAAGAAGCGGTAGCACTGATCTGTCGATCGGAAGTGTATAGCCCCTTTCAGCCTCTTGTAAAGAAGCGCCAGCACTGATCTGTGGATTATACGTGGATATCGCCTTGCAGCCGCCCTGCTCATTATTGTTATTATCCATACATTCCTCTACCGGTCTATGCCAGCAACCCACCATTCATGTATTCCTTCATTCAGGGAGTGTATGTATAATTGGAGCGTAGCGCGTCCCTTCTGAACTTATCAGAAAATCCTATTTCATACGTTTTAAATAAAGGTCCCCTTTCTAAATTCATGTATGTTCAAATTTTGTATTGCTCTATATGTGATGTTGAGCTATGTGGGGCGAGAGAGAGAGGGGGTAGAGGGAGTGACGTGTGTGGCAAGATAGGAAAGAGGGCGACAGCGTGAGAGACAGGGCAAGACAGTCAGATAGAAACACAGGAGAGGTAAAGTGGGACGAGGCAGAGAAAGCAGATGCCTTTTTGAGAGAGAGGTGCTGTTCCTTAGTTATGCGTTGGCTGCATCTATTCTTCTGAGACCCTGGAGCATATGCCTGTAAATCTCTCACGCTCTTATTTACCTGTCAGACATTGGCTTATCTGGCATTGTGAAGATGGATGGTAAACGCTACAGCGGTAGGACACTTGCGAGGGCATACGCCACCTACGAGGGTTACTATTACTTTTATTCTGGATGACTAAATATCGATGCTACAACTAACACGGCCGCAAAAGTGAAAGCGACCACGATACTGAACAGATGCCCTGCACAGCCATCTGCTGAGCGAGAGCACGCACTTCTAACAAGAGGAGGGAAAGAATCAAATAGATAGAGCAAAGAAGGACAGCAAGAGAAAGACGAGAGACCGCAAGAAGGAGGCGACAGAGGGGTAGAAGTGAATAGGGAGGAAACGAAAGAGCGAGAGAACCATGAGGAAGAGAGATAATAAAAAGTGACAGAGGAGATTATAAAGATAACAAGTGATCGCAATCACCAAACAAGCTCTTGGCATTGCTGTGGGGAGGAGAAATGCGAGACACGGCCTAGCGGCTGTGAAGTGTGAAGCAGTGGGCGGGGGAGCGGATCGCTTTGAAGTCGCTCACGGCCTGGCGGTCGTGAAAGTAAGAGCAATTAGGGGGGAGGAGAAGTGAGGCCATCTCGCACTGCGCACGATGGGGAAGCCTGTGGGAGGGAGGCTGCTTGCTTTGATGTGGAGAGCATCAGGAAAGCTAAACCAGCAGGCGGATGGGAGCGTGTTCACGAGACCACATGCACTTGTGGAAATCCGCCGGCTGGTTTAGCTTTCCTGATGCAACCCTAAAATTCTCCCCTATCCATTCCTGTGGAATGGGATAGGCTCGACCTAAAAATGTAAAAACACTCTTTGTGAGCTGGTCGTGAGAACTTATGGTACAAACAATGTTGTAAAACCAAGTGGTTTTAAAGCAGCCAACTTTTATTGTTATCCTTTGCACAAGTGTTAAATCTATATTGTTGTTTCTAACTTTAAAATATGTAGATTTTGAACGCTAGTCAATATTTTATTTTCATATTGGGTATTTCATGCATTCCTCCCTTGACTTTATATTGGAAGGTAATGAATGAATATGAATTCCAAATAAGTATCTTCATATTGAAACAGACTGAAATACATACTTTCTTTTTCTTAGTTCAGTCACATAAAACTATCAAAGGACCTAAGAACTTTTTTAAAATATTGTAATATTCAAATATTTGTGTATTTTCTTTATTTCCATTCCTTAATTTATCTCTCTGTGCTAATTATCATATGACCTGGGTCTATCCTGTCCACAGCCTGTAGGTATTCTGCCTCCAATTGGTGGGACTAGAATGTGTCCCCTTGCCAGTTCCATGCGGATTGCAATTGGCTTCTTTCGCTCTCTGCAGTGTCTTATAGCAGAAGTCAGGCCTCTCGTTTTCTCTCAATTTCTTTTTATTTGCTTCCTCTTTTCTCTTAGAACTCCTTTGTTTCAGAAAGCCTGTTTCACAGAGCTTAGGGTTTAAACCTTGCTTCAGAAACAGCCTTCCAGTGCGTGACTCTGCTTTTTGTGCTGGAAGAGGTATCTGAGAATCTTGTTTGATGGCTTGTGTGGCTGTAGATACACATGCTCTGCATACTCCTGCATTGGGTCCGGAGTTGTGCAAGTTATTTTTCTTCAAAGAAGTCTTTAACCACTTGCGCGCTGTGATAATTCTCCCGCTGTGCGGGAGAATTAATGAGCGGGAGGTGTTTGGACGGCCCCCGGCCGTCCTCCGCACACGCCCACCGTGAAGTATGAAGGTCGGAACGTCCCATGCACCGAAGGGGTTAAAGTCACAAGACTGAGTGACTTCACCTCATGGTGATACTGCCCATGGGCATCTACTCCTTTGTTAGATTGTTTTCTCTCCACCATTAGATTTGGACATGATTGCCTCTGCTCCATGTTTCGATTGTGCATTTCACCTCTGGGCTGCTCTCAAATTTCATTGCTTCAGGATCCAACCTATCGCTCTTCGGGGCGCATGTCTAGGGCAGAGATCTTCAAACTTTTGTAGGTTGAGCCCCCCGAGCTGAATTGTTTTAAAAATGTCGGGCCACCCACCACCTGACAGAAATTTCTGGAATCTGGTTGTTAGGAAAGGGTTAACCAATGCCTGAAGTCTTCGAGTCCTGTCTTGGCAAACAGAGACACGGGATACTTCTAGGTGACGTCAAAGACCAAATTTAATGGCTGCAACCAGGAACAGAGGTCTACGAAGCACAACACGAGTGGTTCGCTAGAGACTGTACACTTTAGCAGTGCAAGACATCGTCTTTTATGCCAAAAATCACATTCCTGACTAGCATCAATTACTTACGAACTGTCCAATCACACAGTGACATTTCAAAAGATGTCGCATAATGACAAACCCACTTTCAGTTGTCCAGCCCACCAGAAATGACAAGGCAAAATCCAAATTTCCTGCTCGGACAGGCCGGACAAACCCATAATAAAAGGACCTCAACCCAAACCATAAATAAGCCATAAAAGAAGGAACAGAAACAGATGAGAAGCAAGATAGAAGGGTGTGTGCAAACTCAGCAATGTCCTGCTCTTTGATCTCTATCTGACCCGCTGCTTAACAAGGGACTGGCTCAACGAGGTCAGCTTCGGGCAAGGGAGTCAGTTCGTTCAGGTCACACAGAAGTCAGCTAAAGGTGTACGTGTCCCAAAGACTCGCTCGGCCGTAGTCATTGGCCTATGTGAGGACAACCACAAAATGGGTGCCGTACACAAAATGGAACCCGAAGGTTCGAACGAAATCCCTGAATACACAGAGTATCCATCAATTGAACATGACGAAAACACTCGTACATACCGCACTCATCATTTGCGGTCCGCTGATACCAAAATCGTCTTGATACGACGACCTTTATTGGACGGGTTCAGAATCACGGAACCTCAGCCCCTCCTTTTGCCCTTACATAGGCAACAAACCCAAACTCACGTCAATCTGAATCCAGGTCTATATTCATCAGATCATCAAGATGTTGCTGTAGCATCATCCTATTACTTAGCAACTCTCTCTGGACAGGTCTCCTCGCACATGAAGTAGCACAAAGGCCACAAATAGTAGGAGCACACTGCACACAAAGACAGAACAGGAAAAGGATAGCTAAGATCATCCCAATGACCATCAGAATCTTCCATCCCCAAGTGGATAACAATCCCCAAAACCATCCCATTAACAACCAATCTCCTTTGTCCACATGTACAGACTCTGAGATTTTATGTAGCTTGGAAATGGCTTGGAAAACTGTCGGAGCGTTGTCTGGAATGAAAACACAGTAGCTCGATTGAATCAATTTACATACCCCTCCTCTATCTGCAAGTATGACATCGAACTCAACTCTGTTCTGAAGAGTCATAAGACGATCCGACTGGAGCTCAGCAGTCAAGTTACTAAGGGCACCAGCAGTTTCAACTACGGTGGACTCAACCACTCTCGTCAATTGCCGTATGTTCCTGCTGTTAGCCATAGGTCCCCAAAACGGAGGAAAACCCTTCAAAAAATCTCCTAATTCTTGTCCTGCAGTATCCTCCTTACTGAAGACAACTCTAGCAACCCTCGTCTTGTGGTAATCTGCCACAGCTGTATACGTAGGAGGCAACAGGAACGAGACAAAACATGTGCCCAAAAAATCAGGGGGCAACCATGTATACCCTCTGTCATAGCAAATGAAATAGGTACCCTTAGCTGCTAAAAACGATGGGAAAGTCTGGGACAGAAAAACCTACGTCTCAGTGCAAACACTCTTCCCTAACTGAGCTCTTGGATTTTTGCCATTACCTTGCATACAATAATGACCCTGATGGGGCACTATCCAAATCGGAGAGGATCTTTTCGCTCGCCAGTTAACACTCAGACTAACTCCATATCCAGCCACGTTCCATCCAATATATGCATGTGTCTCATCTCTCGGGATAGTCTCATAGGAACTAATTCCTCTAATCATATCAACTATACCCTTGACTAGAGCACTATTCTTTGGACTATCCTTCACAGAGCGTAGAGGGTAAACTTCACGAGCATAGATGAACATCGTTCTATATGCCCACACAGAACCATTGTAGCTAAAAGGCAAAACCAGGTAAGGAATACCTTTATCAGTAGTATGAGGCATAAGACCACACACCCAACAATTAGTCGTGTTCACTACTAGCTGGTGTTGGTGCAGAAGCTGAACAAAGGAATTATTGACGAATTCCATTCTCCTAATAGATTCATGTTCAGGCAGAGGGTGAAAAGATGGCGAAGAAACAGTAGGAGGAGGCATAGGTTGTGTAGTGGGTGTAAATGTCACTTGAAAAGAAAATATCACATATCCTATTAAAAACATCATTAAACTAAATGACATCAACAAACATAATATTAAAAAACGTTTTCTGCTCATTACAGTACATATTTTGCTCTTAAAGCTCATTCTTTCAACAGGTCTCTCCATCTCGAAAAACTCCATCCTCTAACCGTGCTGTTCGCGGCGGTTGGGTGTTCCATGCTAAGGAATGCGTCTGTCAGTCCGGGGAACGCCCTAAGACCAACCAGAACCGTCGACTTAGTGTCTTCGGCTTGCACTCCCAAGTCGTTGCACCGCGACCTTACAGCTGAACCCGGATGACGGTTCGAAAAACAAAAATCGATCAAAACAGTTTCTCAGAGGAGGGCTTAACCTTAAAAATAGCAAACAAAGAATTTCATTTTTTTATTAGTCCCACAACTCTTGGTCGCAAATTATAACGGCCTTTGCCAGGCAATGTCTGATCACGGAACAAAAGCTCAGGTTCGGAAGTGTTCAAACGATTCGACGGAGGCACAGCTTCTTGCAGAAGATCGTCGCTTTCTCGTTCAGTGTTTGTTCCAATCAAACGTGCATCGCTAAAAGGCAGAAAATGAGGAACGGTTTCAGTCTCAGAGTCAGGAATACCATCCTGGACCCACCGGTCATACGGCAGAGGCAAAGGGGCCGTCTTACAATGTACGCCGTAGATCCAGTTCTTTTTACCGTGCACTCGCACTGCTGATCGTGTGGATAGTAGCACCAAGTAGGGTCCGTTCCAGCGGGGCTGATCGTTCTTGGTCCGCAGGAAGTTTTTCACGAAGACCCAAGAGCCAGGTTCGATAGTATGTCCTGGATCTCCAGATGCTTGTGGCAGTGTATCATGAACCTGTTGGTGCAAAACACGCAATTTAGCCGTCAATACATAAAGGTAATCAAGCAACACAGGGTGCTCTATTTCACTGAATTTGGTCGGCCACGGCACTCCCCATATATTTGCCGGGCGACCAAAAACGACTTCGTAGGGACTAAGTCCCATTTGTGAATGCACAGTCATCCTTGTTGAAAGAAGTGCTAATGGCAAGGCATCGGGCCATTGTAGACCGGAGCTCGTCTGAATCTTGGCTAGTTTTAATTTAAGGGTGCCATTATAGCATTCAACCAAACCAGCTGATTGGGGGTGATTTGCAGCATGAAATTTCTGACGGATTCCTAAACCATCACACACTCTCTTCATCACTTAACCCACAAATTCACTCCCATTGTCACTCCAGACCATCCTCTGCAATCCATACCTAGGGAAAAATTCCTTAATAAGGGCTTTACCTGTGGACAAGGCAGTGTTATCTTTCAGGGGGTATGCTTCTACCCATCTTGAAAAAGCACAAACAACCACGAGCACATACTTTAAGTTGTTGCACCTCTCCATGTGGATGAAATCTAACTGCAAAGCCTCAAACGGATACGTCGGAGGCGCAAAATGACCATCTGGAGTTGGAGTTCCCTTACCAGGATTGTACATCAGACAAACCATACAATTCTTAACCAGATTCTCTGCACACTTAGGAATTCCAACATTTTGCCATTCTGGAGGCAACAACTTACAAATCCCTTTCACACTGACATGAGCCATTCCATGAGCCATTGTAACAACTGGAAGCACATACGCATCAGGTAACAACCATCGCTGATGCTATGACAACTCAACCCAACAACCATTCGAATCCAATTCACCCTTACTTTCTCTCCATCATTCAACTCTTTCTCAGTAGCTTCAGCTTGAAGGGACTTCACGCTCTCTATAGTATCTTCCCACATACTTCTATCCGGAACCAATCTCGCCGGACCCGCAACATACATTCGACTCATCACATCTCTCGCGTTTCTTTCGCAACTTCATCTACAAACGCATTACCACGACCAACATCATCAGTTATTTCTTATGCGCACTGCATTTCACGATCGCAACTTGCAACGGCAAAGTAAGTGACTCAAGAAGTTCATTCACCAACTGACCATGCTGTATCTTAGTTCCATGCGAAGTCAGGAACCCACGCTCTTTCCACAAACGTCCAAAACTATGAGCCACACCAAACGCATACTGGCTATCAGTGTAAACAGTCACTTGTTTCCCTTTTGACAACACTCACGCTCTTGTCAATGCAATCAACTCTGCTGCTTGCGCTGAATTATGTGGGATACGTGCAGCTTCAACAATCGTATGCAAAGTCGTAACAGCATATGCCGCAGTCGTATCACCATTCGGAAGCTTAAAGCATGAACCATCAAACCATAAGGTACCATCACACTCTGGAAGAGGAGTGTCCCTAAGATCTATTCTCCCTTTCGTTTCTTCCTCTGTCCTAAGGAATCAATCATGCTGTTCAATAACATCTGTCTCAACTGAAATCGGCAACAACGTTGCTGGATTCAACGTGTTGCATCTCTTTATGTGCACATGACTCGCTAAGAGTGTCAATTCGTAACCTGACAATCGAGCACAAGTTAAGTGCTGTGTCTTGGTCCGATTCAACAAGGTATCCAATCACAATCAATATATTATCCATCACCAAACCAGCAGACTGTCGAATAGAGACAGCCGCTGCCGCTGTAGCTCTCAAACAACTCGGCAACGCTCTAGCTACCGGATCCAAAGTCGATGAGAATTACGCACATGGGTGTTGCTTATCGCCAAACTGCTGTGTCAAAACTGACAATGCACATCCCTCTCTCTCGTGGACATAGAGTGTAAAAGGCTTACTGTAGTCGGGAGTACCCAACACAGGAGCCGAACACAACGCATTGCGTAATT
Organism: Lissotriton vulgaris; assembly: GCF_964263255.1. Classification (NCBI taxonomy): domain Eukaryota; kingdom Metazoa; phylum Chordata; class Amphibia; order Caudata; family Salamandridae; genus Lissotriton; species Lissotriton vulgaris. The sequence goes on from NC_141685.1 coordinate 223,556,874, forward strand.
CAGAAAAACTCTTCTGGCATTCGTCAGTCCAAGGAATAGGATTCGGAGTATCCTTAACAGTAAGAGCTATCAAAGGTTTCGCAATAAGCGAAAAATTAGGGATCCATTGCCTACGGTATGAAGTAATACCCAAGAAAGCACGCACTTCTCTCTGTGTGGTTGGCACATTCATTTTCGCAATCGCTTGAATTCGTTCTGGGGTCAATCGTCTTCCCTCCTTCGATAAGAAATGACCTAAGTAGGTTACTTCTTGTTGACAATACTGCAACTTCGAAAGAGACACCTTATGATGGAAATCAGACAAATGACGCAACAACGACAAAGTAGCCTCTTTACAATCTCTTCATTGTCAGCAGCAACTAATAAATCGTCAACATACTGAATAAGGGCAGCACCATCAGGTAAGACAATCGTATCAAGCTGTGTTTTCAAAGCCTGACTATAGATGGATGGACTCTCACAATAGCCTTGAGGGGCGCGCTTAAACCGGAAACTTCGGCCTCCTAAAGATAAGCCAAAAATATCCCTACTCTCCTCGGCAATCGGGATGCTGAAGAAAGCATTCTTCAAGTCAATCACCGAAAGGTAGCAGAAGCTAGAATCAAAGTGAATAAAGTGAATAAAGCAGTGATATCTGGCACAACAGGAAATTGCGGAACCACAATCTTATTCACCTCGCGAAGATCGATCACAAACCCATATACAGGAGGTTGTGAAGAATCAGTACGTTTCAGAACAGGCAAAACCGGTCTATTGCACACATTACCTCTCGTTTCCTCAATCACACCTTTCTCTATCAAATCATAAATGATCGCCAAAAGTGCTTTTTCACCATCACTAGAAATCCGATATTGGGGAATAGGTGTCAATCTAGCATTCGCTTTCAACGTCACAACATATGGCGGAATCTCCAAAAGAGTCACATCATTAGGACCAGTAGCCCAAAGAGTATCAGGAAGAGAACACAATTCCACTGGAAGTCGATCTTTGGATAAATACATCGGAGAGATCACTCTCTTACCCAATGTAAGCTGTACTCCTGAAGGGGAACAATGTAGCGTCACATACAATCTTTTCAACAAGTCTAATCCCAACAAGTTCTCACCACAACCTGTCATCAGAATAAGGGCTGCTTCGAATTCACAAGGTCCAACAGAAATAGACAAAGGACTAGAAATCGGATTACTAACTGGGGTGCCAGAAAAACCTACTGAAACATTCGTTAAGCCAGACGAAGGTGCGCCAGGGAGTTTAGAGTGCATAATAGAACTCTTCGCAGCACCAGTATCCAACAGAAAAGGTTCTGACACACCTGATGCAATCACTTCAACATAAGGTCCTCTCTGATCTACTGGAATTGAAACAACTCCCTCTCTTTGTCTATGGCTGTCCTAGCAATCATTTCCATCCATATTCTCACCTTCGACATAATAGTCGTCCGTATAGTACTGAGCCGTCCTACCAGACGCGCCATTCTGCTGGTCTAAACTATTCATCGAATTCTGTGGAGGCAAGGGCCTGCATTCTGAGGAAACACACCACGTCCTCTACCTCTAGGAGCTTGCTGAACACCTCGACCTCTCACACCAGAAGCACCATTCGTGCGCTGCAACAGAACCGGACAACTATTCTTGAAATGACCCTCTTCTTTACAATACGCACACTGATTAGGGCCTACAGGAAAACGCTGTTGAGAAGACTCGAACCTTTGCGAGTTTCTCTGATACTGCTGAGGTTGCTGATAATCACGCTGGTTATTACGAGGCGGATAGGCTTGCTGCAAAAGAACCTTCGTCTTTAACTCTTTAGTCTTCTTGTCAGCTCTATCTTTCTCATCCTTATCTCTATTCTCGTAGTACTGAGCAGTAGCCAAAATCTGTGCTGATGATGAAACAGCCCACGCACTCTCAGAATCCTTCAACTTATTGCACAAATCTGGAAGCAGATTATGCACGAACTTGTCAACGAACAACCGTTGACCACCTTCCGTACTCATGTCCTGACCACTATGGTCGACAAACGTCTCTTCAAACTTAGTGAAAAAGTAAGACACACTTTCATCTTTCTTCTGCTTACATGCAGACAATTTGTCCCAGTTAACACTCATAGCAGGCATCAAGGTCTTCATCGAATTAACAATCCTACCAGGAAGTTCTGCAACTAGTTGCTCAGGTTTAGCACCACCAACTTGTCTGCCATCTGCAGCACCAATATTAGCCCATGTATCACCTAACTCTTGCGCATGATCCGTATGACGAATCAATCCCCATATAGGCTGTGGAACTACATTTCCAAACAACATGTGTATGTCGGCTAAATTCATAATACATGAAACTGCAGTCTGTGATAATTCCTTATAGTACCCTTCAGGATTTTTACGTGGATCAGGCAAAGACTGTTTAAGGGTCAAAACCTCAACTCGCTTCCATGGAACATGTACCCAAACACGCTGAAAATGAGGCGGAATAGGTGGATTAGCAGCTACATCTCCTGCTCTCCAAACTGGGGGAACCGCTCTCATTGAATATTGTCGCATTTTTCTCCTAACAGAAGAATCAGGCTCAAACAACGGCTGAGAAGGAGACTCACTCCTAAACGACAACAATGTCGAAACTGCTCTCTCAACATCAACACCCACTATAGTTCCCTTCGCAAACTCAGACTGTACACGGAACAACTCAGGCGGAGTCTGTCCCAAATCACCATCTTCCCATTCTTCACGAAGGAAAGTACACATCTTCTCGAAAACATATCTCTGCTTCGGTGCTTCCCATCGACGGAAGACATGCATAACAGACTCCAAATCATATTGTAAAGGAATAGTAACCCATTTACACGCTAAATGATCCAATACTTCCCGCTCATCGGGACCAGGCAGTTCGCTACGCAACTGTGTACGCGCCGAAACAGGGGTCACACCCAATGACCTAAAGAGAGGAGAAAAGAGACCAGTAACAGTATCAGTCATTCTCTGTCGAACAGAAGGAGAAGTTGACGAAAGAACAGGAGGAAAAACAGGATGAGACAAAGTATGCATAGGAGCAGTATCAAAAGGAGTATCAGAAGACGTAGACAATACAGGAGACAAAGTCGTAGGAATTGGAGACGAAACAGGTAGCAAAGTCGGCGGCCCTTGAGAAGGCTGCACCAGAGGAATAGGAGCCAACTGAAGAGGAGCTGGCTGTTGTAGAACAACAGGAGGTAAAGCAATCGGAGGTTGCGCAACTAAAGGTTGCGGATGTGCTGTAGCACTCTGCACATAAGGGGGTGGCGAACTCAACAAATGTGACATCAAAGGATCTTTCTCAAGGTCCTTCGTTGGACCTTGCTGCTGAGGTGGCAAAGCTGGATAACACTTTACGTTGCCTGTGCAACTGCTCACTTTCTTGTTCTTCTTCATTATCCCTAAACTGTATAGCAGCTTGCATTACCGAAATACCTCTCTCTCTTTTATTTCTCTTCGCTAACTTAATTTCTTTCTGTTTGGCTTCCTTTCGCCATAGGCGGAAAGAGTCAAACATCGCCGGTCGGGCTTTCTTCTTGAAAAGTTTGACTTCCAGATTATCTAAAATCTCTACCATATTGGGGCCCCTTTAGGACACCGTCCTTCCTAGTGTAGCGAACCCACACTTCATTATACGTGATAGGGCCCACGCCATGTTTTAAATAGAGCTCATAGGTCGGAGTTCCAATCAGAGGCACCGGACACGAGTCCTCCAATCGGGAATCCCTATTACAACCACAACAAAATATCTTTCCAAGTCTGCTAAGACCAGGCATCTTCGCTCACTAGTCTAGCTTCAAACTTCAAGGGAATATCGAATTCGAAGCCTCATGAATACACAAGTCCCTTTGCTTTGGAGCTTGCAAGTCCCAAATCAAAGATCCCAAGGGGATACCCAAAACAAATCTAAGGACTGGGAGACGCTCCACTCATACTTAACTGAAATATCGATGACGTCGCCAGAAGACCCGTCTATTGTCTCACTTTACAAATCATCTAACGGCTCCAAGACAGGGCGACAGTCAGGGCAGCAGTTCTTCGTAGCCGTTGGAAAGCGGGAACATCGCAGCAAAGACTTTTGGACCACGACAACATACAGGGGTCGATGAAGTGGCAGGCCTTCCTCCAGAATTTTCTCACGAAGCTCCTCACGATCTTCAGGCTTGGACCGGTACCGCTGAAGTCGCCCCACGTTGGGCGTCAACTGAAGAACCCGGTTTTAGAACCCAGCGGCGCCAGGGGAAACGCCCGAAGTCTTCGAGTTCTCCTGTCTTGGCAAACAGAGACACAGGATACTTCTAGGTGGCGTCAAAGACCAAATTTATTGGCTGCAACCAGGAACAGAGGTCTACGAAGCACAACACGGATGGTTCGCTAGAGACTGCACACTTTAGTAGAGCGAAACATCGTCTTTTATGCCAAAAATCACATTCCTGACTAGCATCAATTACTTACGAACTGTCCAATCACACAGTGACATTTCAAAAGATATCGCATAACGACAAACCCACTTTCAGTTGTCCAGCCCACCAGAAATGACAAGGCAAAATCCAACATTCGGACAGGCCGGACAAACCCATAATAAAAGGACCTCAACTCAAACCATAAATAAGCCATAAAAGAAGGAAGAGAAACAGATGAGAAGCAAGATAGAAGGGTGTGTGCATGTACCATAAACTCAGCAGTGTCCTGCTCTTTGATCTCTATCTGACCAGCTGCCCAACAAGGAACTGGCTCAACAAGGTCAGCTTCGGGCAAGGGAGTCAGTTCGTTCAGGTCACACAGAAGTCAGCTAAAGGTGTACATGTCCCAAAGACTCGCTCGGCCGTAGTCATCGGCCTATGTGAGGGCAACCACAAAATGGCTGCCGTACACAAAATGGAACCCGAACGTTCGAACGAAATCCCTGAATACACAGTGTATCCATCAATCGAACATGACGAAAACACTCGTACATATCGCACTCATCATTTGCGGTCCGCTGACACCAAAATCGTCTTGATACGACGACCTTTATTGGACGGGTTCAGAATCATGGAACCTCAGGAGGGGGCGCACAGCGTTGCCTCCTCCGGCCTTCACCCGGGTCCCCTCCTGGGACCCGGGGCTTCCGTCGGCTGGCGCGAGGCTCTGGGCGGTCCCCGGGCCAAAAATAAACCTTGAATGGCAAAGAAGTGACCCAAAGGTCCATGAACAGACAATTACATGTGTACCCCGTAATGCTCTTGAAATTTCTGTAATGGTTTCACTTCTTCACTCTTTTTGTATGTATATAGGTCATGTTGTATTTCTCATTTTAGCATGACAGTTATATCGCCATCACGCATGTATTTCTGTGTAGCCACTTCGTTATTACTGTGACATGTTGCTCATATGGACCTTTGGGTCACTTCTTTGCCATTCAAGGTTTATTTTTTCGCTCCACTTATACATGGCCGATCACGGGCCCACACACTTGTGTCCTACTACACTTTCTACTTTTTCTTCGCGGGACTTTCTCTCTACGTATATGTTGGGCGCCGTCTTGACGCCGACACTCACTTTGCTCAGGGCACCGGTGATGGACGCTTCGCGTCTTCTCAGCTCTTTTCGGTAAGACACGAGCACGTTGCTTTTTCCTAATTTGAGCACCACTGTCTTGCTCTCACTGGCTAAGTCTTGTTTCTGCATTTATTGCAGCAATTCGCGACAGTGTTGAACACTCGACCCACTTCGTAAGCTCCGCCGAGCATGTTCCTTGTTATTGCTTAGATTCTAATTCGTTCGCATGTTTTTTCAATTTCACACACGAGCATGTTCACATTGGTGGTTTATTTATTGTTAGCATTGGTTCATTTGGGCACTCGTGTTGTTTTCACTCGTGCTAGTCTCCATCTCCATTTCTAGTTCAACTTCACACTTCATTTCCGGTCTGATGTCTTCACACACATTTGATTTATTTTGGCAGTCACGTTCTCAGGTCCGTATTTACCATTTGGTTCCACCTTGCATCAAGTGTTCATGTTTTTTTGGGTTAATTTTTGCGCATGATTTTCCTCACCACCACCTTGCTTGAGTAAGTACTATGCCTGTTGCTGTGTCATATACATAGGTTTACAACATGGTTTATGTCATTTATTCTAGATCCCCTGATGAAGGGCTTTTTCCATAAGCCCGAAATGCATTGGGATTTGTAATTTCATGGAATTTGAAGATTGTTTTCATGTGTCCTGGATTCTGTGAATTTCAACATTGTCCTTGGATATAAACCTTTTGCATCATGATTTCAATACAAATCTGATAATGAACTATAATCAATGTTCTATTTTGTCAGTTTCTTTCATCTCTACATTATGAACATCTTTTGTGTATATATTAATGAACTGAACAAGATTCCAAAAGCTTTTTGATTTACACTCCTTTGAGTGATTACGCTGTGCACAAGGCTACTCTGACTCACGTCTAGTATTTCCTTGCATTATAGCAGAAGTCAGGCATCTCGTTTTCTCTCAATTTCTTTTTATTTGCTTCCTCTTTTCTCTTAGAACTCCTTTGTTTCAGAAAGCCTGTTTCACAGAGCTTAGGGTTCAAGCCTTGCTTCAGAAACAGCCTTCCAGTGCGTGACTCTGCTTTTTGTGCTGGAAGAGGTATCTGAGAATCTTGTTTGATGGCTTGTGTGGCTGTAGATACACATGCTCTGCATACTCCTGCATTGGGTCCGGAGTTGTGCAAGTTATTTTTCTTCAAAGAAGTCTTTAACCACTTGCGCGCTGTGATAATTCTCCCGCTGTGCGGGAGAATTAATGAGCGGGAGGTGTTTGGACGGCCCCCGGCCGTCCTCCGCACACGCCCACCGTGAAGTATGAAGGTCAGGCTGTCCCAGGCACCGAAGGGGTTAAAGTCACAGACTGAGTGACTTCACCTCATGGTGATACTGCCCAGGGGCATCTACTCCTTTGTTAGATTGTTTTCTCTCCACCATTAGATTTGGACATGATTGCCTCTGCTCCATGTTTCGATTGTGCATTTCACCTCTGGGCTGCTCTCAAATTTCATTGCTTCAGATCCAACCTATCGCTCTTCGGGGCGCATGTCTAGGGCAGAGATCTTCAAACTTTTGTAGGTTGAGCCCCCCGAGCTGAATTGTTTTAAAAATGTCGGGCCACCCACCACCTGACAGAAATTTCTGGAATCTGGTTGTTAGGAAAGGGTTAACCAATGCCTGAAGTCTTCGAGTTCTCCTGTCTTGGCAAACAGAGACACGGGATACTTCTAGGTGACGTCAAAGACCAAATTTAATGGCTGCAACCAGGAACAGAGGTCTACGAAGCACAACACGAGTGGTTCGCTAGAGACTGTACACTTTAGTAGTGCAAGACATCGTCTTTTATGCCAAAAATCACATTCCTGACTAGCATCAATTACTTACGAACTGTCCAATCACACAGTGGCATTTCAAAAGATATCGCATAATGACAAACCCACTTTCAGTTATCCAGCCCACCAGAAATGACAAGGCAAAATCCAAATTTCCTGCTCGGACAGGCCGGACAAACCCATAATAAAAGGACCTCAACCCAAACCATAAATAAGCCATAAAAGAAGGAACAGAAACAGATGAGAAGCAAGATAGAAGGGTGTGTGCAAACTCAGCAATGTCCTGCTCTTTGATCTCTATCTGACCAGCTGCTTAACAAGGGACTGGCTCAACGAGGTCAGCTTCGGGCAAGGGAGTCAGTTCGTTCAGGTCACACAGAAGTCAGCTAAAGGTGTACATGTCCCAAAGACTCGCTCGGCCGTAGTCATTGGCCTATGTAAGGACAACCACAAAATGGCTGCCGTACACAAAATGAAACCCGAAGGTTCGAACGAAATCCCTGAATACACAGTGTATCCATCAATCGAACATGACGAAAACACTCGTACATACCGCACTCATCATTTGCGGTCCGCTGATACCAAAATCGTCTTGATACGACGACCTTTATTGGACGGGTTCGGAATCACGGAACCTCAGATCCTCCTTTTGCCCTTACATAGGCAACAAACCCAAACTCACGTCAATCTGAATCCAGGTCTATATTCATCAGATCATCAAGATGTTGCATCATCCTATTACTTAGCAACTCTCTCTGGACAGGTCTCCTCGCACATGAAATAGCACAAAGGCCACAAATAGTAGGAGCACACTGCACACAAAGACAGAACAGGAAAAGGATAGCTAAGATCATCCCAATGACCATCAGAATCTTCCATCCCCAAGTGGATAACAATCCCCAAAACCATCCCATTAACAACCAATCTCCTTTGTCCACATGTACAGACTCTGAGATTTTATGTAGCTTGGAAATGGCTTGGAAAACTGTCCGAGCGTTGTCTGGAATGAAAACACAGTAGCTCGATTGAATCAATTTACATACCCCTCCTCTATCTGCAAGTATGGCATCGAACTCAACTCTGTTCTGAAGAGTCATAAGACGATCCGACTGGAGCTCAGCAGTCAAGTTACTAAGGGCACCGGCAGTTTCAACTACGGTGGACTCAACCACTCTCGTCAATTGCTGTATGTTCCTGCTGTTAGCCATAGGGCCCCAAAACGGAGGAAACCCCTTCAAAAAATCTCCTAATTCTTGTCCTGCAGTATCTTCCTTACTGAAGATACCTCTAGCAACCCTCGTCTTGTGGTAATCTGCCGCAGCTGTATACGTAGGAGGCAACAGGAACGAGACAAAACATGTGCCCAAAAAATCAGGGGGCAACCATTTATGCGCTCTGTCATAGCAAATGAAATAGGTACCCTTAGCTGCTAAAAACGATGGGAAAGTCTGGGACACAAAAACCTACGTCTCAGTGCAAACACTCTTCCCTAACTGAGCTCTCGGATTTTTGCCATTACCTTGCATACAATAATGACCCTGATGGGGCACTATCCAAATCGGAGAGGATCTTTTCGCTCGCCGGTTAACACTCAGACTAACTCCATATCCAGTCACGTTCCATCCAATATATGCCTGTGTCTCATCTCTCGGGATAGTCTCATAGGAACTAATTCCTCTAATCATATCAACTATACCCTTGACTAGAGCACTATTCTTTGGACTATCCTTCACAGAGCGTAGAGGGTAAACTTCACGAGCATAGATGAACATCGTTCTATATGCCCACACAGAACCATTGTAGCTAAAAGGCAAAACCAGGTAAGGAATACCTTTATCAGTAGTATGAGGCATAAGACCACACACCCAACAATTAGTCGTGTTCACTACTAGCTAGTGTTGGTGCAGAAGCTGAACAAAGGAATTATTAACGAATTCCATTCTCCTAATAGATTCATGTTCAGGCAGAGGGTGAAAAGAATGCGAAGAAACAGTAGGAGGAGGCATAGGTTGTGTAGTGGGTGTAAATGTCACTTGAAAAGAAAATATCACATATCCTATTAAAAACATCATTAAACTAAATGACATCAACAAACATAATATTAAAAAACGTTTTCTGCTCATTACAGTACATATTTTTCTCTTAAAGCTCATTCTTTCAACAGGTCTCTCCATCTCGAAAAACTCCATCCCCTAACCGTGCTGTTCGCGGCGGTTGGGTGTTCCATGCTAAGGAATGCGTCTGTCAGTCCGGGGAACACCCTAAGACCAACCAGAACCGTCGACTTAGTGTCTTCGGCTTGCACTCCCAAGTCGTTGCACCGCGACCTTACAGCTGAACCCGGATGGCGGTTCGAAAAACAAAAATCGATCAAAACAGTTTCTCAGAGGAGAGCTTAACCTTAAAAATAGCAAACAAAGAATTTCATTTTTTTATTAGTCCCACGACTCTTGGTCGCAAATTATAACGGCCTTTGCCAGGCAATGTCTGATCACGGAACAAAAGCTCAGGTTCGGAAGTGTTCAAACGATTCGACGGAGGCACAGCTTCTTGCAGAAGATCGTCGCTTTCTCGTTCAGTGTTTGTTCCAATCAAACGTGCATCGCTAAAAGGCAGAAAATGAGGAACGGTTTCAGTCTCAGAGTCAGGAATACCATCCTGGACCCACCGGTCGTACGGCAGAGGCAAAGGGGCCGTCTTACAATGTACGCCGTAGATCCAGTTCTTTTTACCGTGCACTCGCACTGCTGATCGTGTGGATAGTAGCACCAAGTAGGATCCGTTCCAGCGGGGCTGATCGTTCTTGGTCCGCAGGAAGTTTTTCACGAAGACCCAAGAGCCAGGTTCAATAGTATGTCCTGGATCTCCAGATGCTTGTGGCAGTGTATCATGAACCTGTTGGTGCAAAACACGCAATTTAGCCGTCAATTCATAAAGGTAATCAAGCAACACAGGGTGCTCTATTTCACTGAATTTGGTCGGCCGCGGCACTCCCCATATATTTGCCGGGCGACCAAAAACGACTTCGTAGGGACTAAGTCCCATTTGTGAATGCACAGTCATCCTTGTTGACAGAAGTGCTAATGGCAAGGCATCGGGCCATTGTAGACCGGAGCTCGTCTGAATCTTGGCTAGTTTTAATTTAAGGGTGCCATTATAGCATTCAACCAAACCAGCTGATTGGGGGTGATTTGCAGCATGAAATTTCTGACGGATTCCTAAACCATCACACACTCTCTTCATCACTTAACCCACAAATTCACTCCCATTGTCACTCCAGACCATCCTCGGCAATCCATACCTAGGGAAAAATTCCTTAATAAGGGCTTTACCTGTGGACAAGGCAGTGTTATCTTTCAGGGGGTATGCTTCTACCCATCTTGAAAAAGCACAAACAACCACGAGCACATACTTTAAGTTGTTGCACCTCTCCATGTGGATGAAATCTAACTGCAAAGCCTCAAACGGATACGTCGGAGGCGCAAAATGACCATCTGGAGTTGGAGTTCCCTTACCAGGATTGTACATCAGACAAACCATACAATTCTTAACCAGATTCTCTGCACACTTAGGAATTCCAACATTTTGCCATTCTGGAGGCAACAACTTACAAATCCCTTTCACACTGACATGAGCCATTCCATGAGCCATTGTAACAACTGGAAGCACATACGCATCAGGTAACAACCATCGCTGATGCTATGACAACTCAACCCAACAACCATTCGAATCCAATTCACCCTTACTTTCTCTCCATCATTCAACTCTTTCTCAGTAGCTTCAGCTTGAAGGGACTTCACGCTCTCTATCGTATCTTCACACATACTTCTATCCGGAACCAATCTCGCCGGACCCGCAATATACATTCGACTCATCACATCTCTCGCGTTTCTTTCGCAACTTCATCTGCAAACGCATTACCACGACCAACATCATCAGTTATTTCTTATGCGCACTGCATTTCACGATCGCAACTTGCAACGGCAAAGTAAGTGACTCAAGAAGTTCATTCACCAACTGACCATGCTGTATCTTAGTTCCATGCGAAGTCAGGAACCCACGCTCTTTCCACAAACGTCCAAAACTATGAGCCACACCAAACGCATACTGGCTATCAGTGTAAACAGTCACTTGTTTCCCTTTTGACAACACTCACGCTCTTGTCAATGCAATCAACTCTGCTGCTTGTGCTGAATTATGTGGGATACGTGCAGCTTCAACAATCGTATGCAAAGTCGTAACAGCATATGCCGCAGTCGTATCACCATTCGGAAGCTTAAAGCATGAACCATCAAACCATAAGGTACCATCACACTCTGGAAGAGGAGTGTCCCTAAGATCTATTCTCCCTTTCGTTTCTTCCTCTGTCCTAAGGAATCAATCATGCTGTTCAATAACATCTGTCTCAACTGAAATCGGCAACAACGTTGCTGGATTCAACGTGTTGCATCTCTTTATGTGCACATGACTCGCTAAGAGTGTCAATTCGTAACCTGACAATCAAGCACTAGTTAAGTGCTGTGTCTTGGTCCGATTCAACAAGGTATCCACTGCATGTGGAACCATCACAATCAATATATTATCCATCACCAAACCAGCAGACTGTCGAATAGAGACAGCCGCTGCCGCTGTAGCTCTCAAACAACTCGGCAACGCTCCAGCTACAGGATCCAAAGTCGATGAGAAATACGCACATGGGTGTTGCTTATCGCCAAACTGCTGTGTCAAAACTGACAATGCACATCCCTCTCTCTCGTGGACATAGAGTGTAAAAGGCTTACTGTAGTCGGGAGTACCCAACACAGGAGCCGAACACAACGCATTGCGTAATTCAGAAAAACTCTTCTGGCATTCGTCAGTCCAAGGAATAGGATTCGGAGTATCCTTAACAGTAAGAGCTATTAAAGGTTTCGCAAGAAGCGAAAAATTAGGGATCCATTGCCTACAGTATGAAGTAATACCCAAGAAAGCACGCACTTCTCTCTGTGTGGTTGGCACATTCATTTTCGCAATCGCTTGAATTCGTTCTGGGGTCAATCGTCTTCCCTCCTTCGATAAGAAATGACCTAAGTAGGTTACTTCTTGTTGACAATACTGCAACTTCGAAAGAGACACCTTATGATGGAAATCAGACAAATGACGCAACAACGACAAAGTAGCCTCTTTACAAATCTCTTCATTGTCAGCAGCAACTAATAAATCGTCAACATACTGAATAAGGGCAGCACCATCAGGTAAGACAATCGAGCAAGCTGTGTTTTCAAAGCCTGACTATAGATGGATGGACTCTCACAATAGCCTTGAGGGGCGCGCTTAAACCGGAAACTTCGGCCTCCTAAAGAGAAGCCAAAAATATCCCTACTCTCCTCGGCAATCGGGATGCTGAAGAAAGCATTCTTCAAGTCAATCACCGAAAGGTAGCAGAAGCTAGAATCAAAGTGAATAAAGCAGTGATATCTGGCACAACAGGAAATTGCGGAACCACAATCTTATTCACCTCGCGAAGATCGATCACAAACCTATATACAGGAGGTTGTGAAGAATCAGTATGTTTAAGAACAAGCAAAACCGGTCTACTGCACACATTACCTCTTGTTTCCTCAATCACACCTTTCTCTATCAAATCATAAATGATCGCCAAAAGTGCTTTTTCACCATCACTAGAAATCCGATATTGGGGAATAGGTGGCAATCTAGCATTCGCTTTCAACGTCACAACATATGGCGGAATCTCCAAAAGACCCACATCATTAGGACCAGTAGCCCAAAGAGTATCAGGAAGAGAACACAATTCCACTGGAAGTCGATCTTTGGATAAATACATCGGAGAGATCACTCTCTTACCCAATGTAAGCTGTACTCCTGAAGGGGAACAATGTAGCGTCACATACAAACTTTTCAACAAGTCTAATCCCAACAAGTTCTCACCACAACCTGTCATCAGAATAAGGGCTGCTTCGAATTCACAAGGTCCAACAGAAATAGACAAAGGACTAGAAATCTGATTACTAACTGGGGTGCCAGAAAAACCTACTGAAACATTCGTTAAGCCAGACGAAGGTGCGCCAGGGAGTTTAGAGTGCATAATAGAACTCTTCGCAGCACCAGTATCCAACAGAAAAGGTTCTGACACACCTGATGCAATCACTTCAACATAAGGTCCTCTCTGATCTACTGGAATTGAAACAACTCCCTCTCTTTGTCTATGGCTGTCCTAGCAATCATTTCCATCCATATTCTCACCTTCGACATAGTAGTCGTCCGTATAGTACTGATGATGAAACAGCCCACGCACTCTCAGAATCCTTCAACTTATTGCACAAATCTGGAAGCAGATTATGCACGAACTTGTCAACGAACAACCGTTGACCACCTTCCGTACTCATGTCCTGACCACTATGGTCGACAAACGTCTCTTCAAACTTAGTGAAAAAGTAAGACACACTTTCATCTTTCTTCTGCTTACATGCAGACAATTTGTCCCAGTTAACACTCATAGCAGTCATCAAGGTCTTCATCTAATTAACAATCCTACCAGGAAGTTCTGCAACTAGTTGCTCAGGTTTAGCACCACCAACTTGTCTGCCATCTGCAGCACCAATATTAGCCCATGTATCACCTAACTCTTGCGCATGATCCGTATGACAAATCAATCCCCATATAGGCTGTGGAACTACATTTCCAAACAACATGTGTATGTCGGCTAAATTCATAATACATGAAACTGCAGTCTGTGATAATTCCTTATAGTACCCTTCAGGATTTTTACGTGGATCAGGCAAAGACTGTTTAAGGGTCAAAACCTCAACTCGCTTCCATGGAACATGTACCCAAACACGCTGAAAATGAGGCGGAATAGGTGGATTAGCAGCTACATCTCCTGCTCTCCAAACTGGGGGAACCGCTCTCATTGAATATTGTCGCATTTTTCTCCTAACAGAAGAATCAGGCTCAAACAACGGCTGAGAAGGAGACTCACTCCTAAACGACAACAATGTCGAAACTGCTCTCTCAACATCAACACCCACTATAGTTCCCTTCGCAAACTCAGACTGTACACGGAACAACTCAGGCGGAGTCTGTCCCAAATCACCATCTTCCCATTCTTCACGAAGGAAAGTACACATCTTCTCGAAAACATATCTCTGCTTCGGTGCTTCCCATTGACGGAACTGGAAAAGAGAATATGCTAGCCCTCAAACCACTTTTTCTCACAATTTTTGTGAATACAAACAGACAAAATTATTTTGTTTGTATGGGTGAATTTATTTTACCCTTTTCATAAATCTTTAGTCTTTTTATAAGAAAATTTTTTCATGGGTGAGAAAAGGCACAAAAATACTAACATTTACAATATTTACAGCTCACATGCATACAACTTTCATACCAGTATAACAACTGACATATATACAAGTAATCCACAAATCTATACATACTATGTACACAAGCTTCTTTTGAAAAAGAAAATCAGTTAAACAACCACAAATAATAATTCTTTGTGGAGAATCAAAATATTATGACGCCCAAACAGGGTCCAACAACAAAAAAGGCAACAAGAAAATAGATTTCAAATTCAACAGTTAGTTCAGATTAGTGAATCAATAACATCAGAATGTTAAACCAGGGATGCCTATTTTGCTGTTATTTGCCAACGCGTTTCGAATCTGAGTCGAAGCTCAGATTCTCCTCAGGGCTCTTTAAATGTAGATTCTGGAAAAAAGAGATGAAGCTTGCTTTAGCCACTATTCGTCAAACCATTTTCGTCCCCTAGCTGATGAGATTATTATAACTTTTACCTTAGTAATGGAAGACGCGGTCCCGCGGTGCCATTTTTCAGATGAGGGCTTTAGTTTAGGCAGAGGTTCTGTTCAAAAAAATTATGATGGTTAACAACCATCCAGAGACACGCAGTAAATGTGGCTCCAACCCTTCAAAGCATAAAGGTCATACCTTTCAATGTGACAAGCAGTGAAGCTACTGTATCCTTGAACGCTGTGCTTATTTCGCTGTTCAGGCAGAGCTGCTGCAGCCTGGAACATATAAACACGAGCGGCACTAAGTACATGTGAATTAGTAGTTTTACAATGACGAGTTAGACGGTGGGTGGAAGTGAAACCATACCTGGCAATTATGTATTCTAGCACAAGAGTTGCTGCTCCACCAGCCTGTAGCTCCTTATTTAGCGTGCGGGCGGCAGGCAGGGACCTCAGAACGATATTCCCAAAAGTCGGTGTTAATCACGCTGGTTTCTGGGGAAAGTTAAAGCAAAATATTTAGCGCTAAGCGCACAGACTAACCCCTCTAGGTAACAGGTTGTGGCGCACAGGTACTAACCTTCCTCTCCAACTAGTGCATCAGGAAATGCGAACCCATTGGTGGACCACCACCATGTGTGCTTCCTACTTGATGACTACCTACCGCTAAGCATTATGGTCATTGTAGTGACTCAGAAATGATTTTACAAACGCGAAACTTCTGATAAAGAATTAAGCCCCGTTTGTGTGCTATTGAACTTTAGTATCAGATATGCTTCTTTTTTTAGAAGCATTTGTTCACTGTTAGTGCCAGAACTCGATTGGTTCAGGTTGAACAGCACAGTCCATTTGAACTCATATTCCCCATGGCTGTTGTCAATGAAATGTTGGACAAGTGGCGCTGTGAGTACTTTGTTCTTAATGCGTGACCTATGTTGCGTCATGCGTGTGTTTACTTGCTGATTGGTCTTTCCAATGTAAATTTTCGGGCAAGAACAAACAATGGCATAAACCACATTTTTGGTTCTACAATTAGTGAAATTAGAGTGGGTCCACGTGGTAGTCATGTGTTGAAAGATTTTCCCTTCTATAGTTGTGTCACATGCGACACAATTCCCGCATCTATGGTGTCCCTCAACCGGTTTCAGGCCCCATTTCGACAATAAGTCGTTCTTTGGTTTTGTTATTCTTATATCTGCCCTAACTAGTTGCTGGCCAATATTTTGGTTTTTTCTAAAAGCAAATATTGGACGGGGGAAGGGTATTTCTAATTCTTCTAACAAATGCCAGTGTTTCAGGACCATTTGTCTGATTTTGTGAGTTTCAGCACAGAATGTCGTGACGCAGACCAGACTCTATAATTCACGCTTGATTTTAGTTTCGAAGAGGCATTCTCTGGGTGTGTATCGTGCCCTCTTGTAGGAGTGTTTTAATAGCTTTTTGGGGTATCCCCTCTGCTGTAACTCATCACAAAAATGTTGGCCATGTTGTTCAAATTGTTCAACCTCTGAGCAATTTCTCCGAATACGGAGTAGTTGCCCATAGGGCAAATTAGCCCTTAAATTTCGAGGGTGCGAGCTGCCATAATGAAGTATGGTATTTTTGTCCGTTGCCTTCTTATACAATGAAGATTTCAAGCTTCCTCCCACATTTTTTATTTCCACGTCCAAAAACGTCATTTTGAAGTTGCTTGAGTCAAGTGAAAAATGAATATCCGGGTGTCGTGAATTAAGCCAGTGGTGAAAGTCAATCAAGTCTGTGTGGCTCCCCTGCCACAGGAGCCACACGTCGTCGATGTAACGATACCACTGCTTTATGTGTTGCATGTAAGGGTTATTTGTATCAACAAATTTTCTCTCGTATTCGGCCATGTACAGAACCGCCATTTCCGGAGCATAAGGGCACCCCATCGCGGTGCCCTTAATCTGCATGAAGAAGTCGTTATCAAAACGGAAATAATTCTTTTTCAGGGTTATTTCTGCCAGTCTAAGTATGAAAGACGTTGGGACTCTGTGGGGTCTCTCTCTGGAGTCTAGATAGAATTCAATCACCTCTAACACTTCCTCTTGCGGAATTTGTGTGTAGAGGGACGTCACGTCCATGGTGACCATTAGTTGTGATGTGTCATCGAAAACAGTGTCCTCGACTTTTGTCAAAAAGTCAGTGGTGTCACGGAGGTAAGCTTTGACTTTAACTACAAAAGGCTTAAGGAAAAAATCAACAAATTTGGACAATGGTTCTAAACATGAATCACACCCCGAGACAATTGGACGTCCCGGGGGATCAGACAGATTTTTATGGATCTTGGGCAAAAATTATGCCACCGGAGTCCTTGGAAATTTTTTAATCAGAAACTCACTTTCTTTAGAACCCAAGAAACCACTTTCTTTGCCAGTTTGTACCACCTCTAGGATTAAGGACTGTATTTGTTGTAGAGGGTCTTCTGTCAATTTACGGTACCATTCCTGGTTGTTAATTTGGGAACAACCTTCAGCCAAATATTTATCCCTTGGCCAAATAACCACTGCACCGCCCTTGTCGGCTTGCTTTATAACCACAGAAGAATCTGCCTTAAGATTTTGTATGGCGGTTCTTTGCCCCTTGGTAATATTTGGTTTAACAAATTTCTGTTGATTTTCCAATTTGTTAATAGATGACAGGAGGATTTGTTCAAATGCCTGAACTTGTTTCGGAATGTTCTGGGTGGGTACGAAAGTGGATTTATTCCTCAGGCCCGTAGTTTCCATGTTACTGTTGGAGGGTTGGTTAGCAAAAAATGCTTTGAGTCGAATTTTCCGACAGAATTCTATCGCTTCCAACTTTATTTTGGTGAAATCTGTCCGTCTTGTGGGGACAAATTTAAGCCCCAGATTCAAGACTGACTCTTCGTCTTTTGATAATGTCCTAGCTGATAAGTTCACTATAGTAGATGGATTTTCTATGACTTGTAGTAGTTCCTCCGGGTTCGCATTTCCCATTGCGGTTTGAACCTTACCTTTGACTGCTGTCCTTTCTCTAAAAAAGGATTTTGTTTTTTATTTCCACCTCTTGAGTCCGAACCAGATGATTCTGAGGACGAGGTTTCTGAGAAAGTTTTAAATCTATTCCTAGATCTTCCTTGGAAATTGTTAAGTGCTCCTCGGGATTCTGATTGGGAGTAATGATCGTCCTTCAAGAAGGGGTAAGCCCTTTCTAATGTGAAGGCCTTAGAGTCTCTTTCGAACTGCGCTGTCTTGTTGTTTATGGTGATGTCTTTAAAAGACTGTATCTCTTTGTCAATTTTTTCTAAAAGAGCTTTGGAGTCGGAAACCACCTGGTTGTCTCTGATGGCCGTGGTTAATTCCTCAATTTCTTGGAGTTCCTTTGCACATAATCTCTGGGCAGTCTCTATGGTATGGACCATCAGGTCCCTACTGCACTTGGTATTTATGCAGCTAAAGCCCTTTTTATAATCTGCATCATCAGTAAAAATGACTGGGACATTTTTCACCTGAAGTCCCCAAGGGATGGTCCCACCCCTTAGGTGCCTCAGAAGAAAATGACCGTGAAGTTCTGTGCGTATCTGTTTCTTACGGAGTCTGGTTAATTTATCAGTTTCGTTTTGCTGCTGAGCCGAAGAGCTCAGCGTCACTTCAGCAAAGGGGGATGTGGCTAATAGATTTTTTATGTGGCCTTCAGAAAAAGAAAGAGTGTCCTTCTCACCCATTACTTGGGAGAGACAAGAGAGTCTTTCCTAGCTGCAAGCCAAAATGACTTACCACATGGAAAGATTCAAATGCCCTTACAACTCTCGCGAGTATGCACTCGCTCTAGAATTTGTAAACAAAACGGAGTTTGGTCCTGGGACAGAGGGGCAGCTGGACCTAATACAACTGGAAAAGAGAATATGCTAGCCCTCAAACCACTTTTTCTCACAATTTTTGTGAATACAAACAGACAAAATTATTTTGTTTGTATGGGTGAAATTATTTTACCCTTTTCATAAATTTTTAGTCTTTTTATAAGAACATTTTTTCATGGGTGAGAAAAGGCACAAAAATACTAACATTTACAATATTTACAGCTCACATGCATACAACTTTCATACCACTATAACAACTGACATATATACAAGTAATCCACAAATCTATACATACTATGTACACAAGCTTCTTTTGAAAAAGAAAATCAGTTAAACAACCACAAATAATAATTCTTTGTGGAGAATCAAAATATTATGACGCCCAAACAGGGTCAAACAACAAAAAAGGCAACAAGAAAATAGATTTCAGATTCAACAGTTAGTTCAGATTAGTGAATCAATAACATCAGAATGTTAAACCAGGGATGCCTATTTTGCTGTTATTTGCCAACGCGTTTCGAATCTGAGTCGAAGCTCAGATTCTCCTCAGGGCTCTTTAAATGTAGATTCTGGAAAAAAGAGATGAAGCTTGCTTTAGCCACTATTCGTCAAACCATTTTCGTCCCCTAGCTGATGAGATTATTATAACTTTTACCTTAGTAATGGAAGACGCGGTCCCGCGGTGCCATTTTTCAGATGAGGGCTTTAGTTTAGGCAGAGGTTCTGTTCAAAAAAATTATGATGGTTAACAACCATCCAGAGACACGCAGTAAATGTGGCTCCAACCCTTCAAAGCATAAAGGTCATACCTTTCAATGTGACAAGCAGTGAAGCTACTGTATCCTTGAACGCTGTGCTTATTTCGCTGTTCAGGCAGAGCTGCTGCAGCCTGGAACATATAAACACGAGCGGCACTAAGTACATGTGAATTAGTAGTTTTACAATGACGAGTTAGCTTGAAATCTTCATTGTATAAGAAGGCAACGGACAAAAATACCATACTTCATTATGGCAGCTCGCACCCTCGAAATTTAAGGGCTAATTTGCCCTATGGGCAACTACTCCGTATTCGGAGAAATTGCTCAGAGGTTGAACAATTTGAACAACAAGGCCAACATTTTTGTGATGAGTTACAGCAGAGGGGATACCCCAAAAAGCTATTAAAACACTCCTACAAGAGGGCACGATACACACCCAGAGAATGCCTCTTCGAAACTAAAATCAAGCGTGAATTAGAGAGTCTGGTCTGCGTCACGACATTCTGTGCTGAAACTCACAGAATCAGACAAATGGTCCTGAAACACTGGCATTTGTTAGAAGAATTAGAAATACCCTTCCCCCGTCCAATATTTGCTTTTAGAAAAAACCAAAATATTGGCCAGCAACTAGTTAGGGCAGATATAAGAATAACAAAACCAAAGAACGACTTATTGTCGAAATGGGGCCTGAAACCGGTTGAGGGACACCATAGATGCGGGAATTGTGTCGCATGTGACACAACTATAGAAGGGAAAATCTTTCAACACATGACTACCACGTGGACCCACTCTAATTTCACTAATTGTAGAACCAAAAATGTGGTTTATGCCATTGTTTGTTCTTGCCCGAAAATTTACATTGGAAAGACCAATCAGCAAGTAAACACACGCATGACGCAACATAGGTCACGCATTAAGAACAAAGTACTCACAGCGCCACTTGTCCAACATTTCATTGACAACAGCCATGGGGAATATGAGTTCAAATGGACTGTGCTGTTCAACCTGAACCAATCGAGTTCTGGCACTAACAGTGAACAAATGCTTCTAAAAAAAGAAGCATATCTGATACTAAAGTTCAATAGCACACAAACGGGGCTTAATTCTTTATCAGAAGTTTCGCGTTTGTAAAATCATTTCTGAGTCACTACAATGACCATAATGCTTAGCGGTAGGTAGTCATCAAGTAGGAAGCACACATGGTGGTGGTCCACCAATGGGTTCGCATTTCCTGATGCACTAGTTGGAGAGGAAGGTTAGTACCTGTGCGCCACAACCTGTTACCTAGAGGGGTTAGTCTGTGCGCTTAGCGCTAAATATTTTGCTTTAACTTTCCCCAGAAACCAGCGTGATTAACACCGACTTTTGGGAATATCGTTCTGAGGTCCCTGCCTGCCGCCCGCACGCTAAATAAGGAGCTACAGGCTGGTGGAGCAGCAACTCTTGTGCTAGAATACATAATTGCCAGGTATGGTTTCACTTCCACCCACCGTCTAACTCGTCATTGTAAAACTACTAATTCACATGTACTTAGTGCCGCTCATGTTTATATGTTCCAGGCTGCAGCAGCTCTGCCTGAACAGCGAAATAAGCACAGCGTTCAAGGATACAGTAGCTTCACTGCTTGTCACATTGAAAGGTATGACCTTTATGCTTTGAAGGGTTGGAGCCACATTTACTGCGTGTCTCTGGATGGTTGTTAACCATCATAATTTTCTTGAACAGAACCTCTGCCTAAACTAAAGCCCTCATCTGAAAAATGGCACCGCGGGACCGCGTCTTCCATTACTAAGTTAAAAGTTATAATAATCTCATCAGCTAGGGGACGAAAATGGTTTGACGAATAGTGGCTAAAGCAAGCTTCATCTCTTTTTTCCAGAATCTACATTTAAAGAGCCCTGAGGAGAATGTGAGCTTCGACTCAGATTCGAAACGCGTTGGCAAATAACAGCAAAATAGGCATCCCTGGTTTAACATTCTGATGTTATTGATTCACTAATCTGAACTAACTGTTGAATCTGAAATCTATTTTCTTGTTGCCTTTTTTGTTGTTTGACCCTGTTTGGGCGTCATAATATTTTGATTCTCCACAAAGAATTATTATTTGTGGTTGTTTAACTGATTTTCTTTTTCAAAAGAAGCTTGTGTACATAGTATGTATAGATTTGTGGATTACTTGTATATATGTCAGTTGTTATAGTGGTATGAAAGTTGTATGCATGTGAGCTGTAAATATTGTAAATGTTAGTATTTTTGTGCCTTTTCTCACCCATGAAAAAATGTTCTTATAAAAAGACTAAAAATTTATGAAAAGGGTAAAATAAATTCACCCATACAAACAAAATAATTTTGTCTGTTTGTATTCACAAAAATTGTGAGAAAAAGTGGTTTGAGGGCTAGCATATTCTCTTTTCCAGTTGTATTAGGTCCAGCTGCCCCTCTGTCCCAGGACCAAACTCCGTTTTGTTTACAAATCCCATTGACGGAAGACATGCATAACAGACTCCAAATCATATTGTAAAGAAATAGTAACCCATTTGCGCGCTAAATGATCCAATACTTCCCGCTCATCGGGACCAGGCAGTTGGCTACGCAACTGTGTACGCGCCGAAACAGGGGTCACACCCAATGACCTAAAGAGAGGAGAAAAGAGACCAGTAACAGTATCAGTCATTCTCTGTCGAACAGAAGGAGAAGTTGACGAAAGAACAGGAGGAAAAACAGGATGAGACAAAGTATGCATAGGAGCAGTATCAAAAGGAGTATCAGAAGACGTAGACAATACAGGAGACAAAGTCGTAGGAATTGGAGACGAAACAGGTAGCAAAGTCGGCGGCCCTTGAGAAGGCTGCACCAGAGGAATAGAAGCCAACTGAAGAGGAGCTGGCTGTTGTAGAACAACAGGAGGTAAAGCAATCGGAGGTTGCGCAACTAAAGGTTGCGGATGTGCTGTAGCACTCTGCACATAAGGGGGTGGCGAACTCAACAAATGTGACATCAAAGGATCTTTCTCAAGGTCCTTCGTTGGACCTTGCTGCTGAGGTGGCAAAGCTGGATAACACTTATCAATCGCCATTTTACGTTGCCTGTGCAACTGCTCACTCTCTTGTTCTTCTTCATTATCCCTAAACTGTATAGCAGCTTGCATTACCGAAATACCTCTCTCTCTTTTATTTCTCTTTGCTAACTTAATTTCTTTCTGTTTGGCTTCCTTTCGCCATAGGCGGAAAGAGTCAAACATCGCCGGCCGGGCTTTCTTCTTGAAAAGTTTGACTTCCAGATTATCTAAAATTTCCGTGTCATAACTACCATATTGGGGCCCCTTTAGGACACCGTCCTTCCTAGTGTAGCGAACCCACACTTCATTATACGTGATAGGGCCCACGCCATGTTTTAAATAGAGCTCATAGGTCGGAGTTCCAATCAGAGGCACCGGACACGAGTCCTCCAATCGGGAATCCCTATTACAACCACAACAAAATATCTTTCCATGTCTGTTAAGACCAGGCATCTTCGCTCACTAGTCTAGCTTCAAACTTCAAGGGAATATCGAATTCGAAGCCTCATGAATACACAAGTCCCTTGGCTTTGGAGCTTGCAAGTCCCAAATCAATGATCCCAAGGGGATACCCAAAACAAATCTAAGGACTGGGAGACGCTCCACTCATACTTAACTGAAATATCGATGACGTCGCCAGAAGACCCGTCTATTGTCTCGCTTTATAAATCATCTAACGGCTCCAAGACAGGGCGACAGTCAGGGCAGCAGTCCTTCGTAGCCGTTGGAAAGCGGTAACATCGCAGCAAAGACTTCTGGACCACGACGACATACAGGGGATGAAGTGGCAGGCCTTCCTCCAGAATTTTCTCACGAAGCTCCTCACGATCTTCAGGCTTGGACCGGTACCGCTGAAGTCGCCCCACGTTGGGCGTCAACTGAAGAACCGGGTTTTAGAACCCAGCGGCGCCAGGGGAAACGCCCGAAGTCTTCGAGTTCTCCTGTCTTGGCAAACAGAGACACAGGATACTTCTAGGTGGCGTCAAAGACCAAATTTATTGGCTGCAACCAGGAACAGAGGTCTACGAAGCACAACACGGATGGTTCGCTAGAGACTGCACACTTTAGTAGAGCGAAACATCGTCTTTTATGCCAAAAATCACATTCCTGACTAGCATCAATTACTTACGAACTGTCCAATCACACAGTGACATTTCAAAAGATATCGCATAACGACAAACCCACTTTCAGTTGTCCAGCCCACCAGAAATGACAAGGCAAAATCCAACATTCGGACAGGCCGGACAAACCCATAGTAAAAGGACCTCAACTCAAACCATAAATAAGCCATAAAAGAAGGAACAGAAACAGATGAGAAGCAAGATAGAAGGGTGTGTGCATGTACCATAAACTCAGCAGTGTCCTGCTCTTTGATCTCTATCTGACCAGCTGCCCAACAAGGAACTGGCTCAACGAGGTCAGCTTCGGGCAAGGGAGTCAGTTCGTTCAGGTCACACAGAAGTCAGCTAAAGGTGTACATGTCCCAAAGACTCGCTCGGCCGTAGTCATCGGCCTATGTGAGGGCAACCACAAAATGGCTGCCGTACACAAAATGGAACCCGAACGTTCGAACGAAATCCCTGAATACACAGTGTATCCATCAATCGAACATGACGAAAACACTCGTACATATCGCACTCATCATTTGCGGTCCACTGACACCAAAATCGTCTTGATACGACGACCTTTATTGGACGGGTTCAGAATCATGGAACCTCAGGAGGGGGCGCACAGCGTTGCCTCCTCCGGCCTTCACCCGGGTCCCCTCCTGGGACCCGGGGCTTCCGTCGGCTGGCGCGAGGCTCTGGCCGGTCCCCGGGCCATTGGGCCAATCAGGGCACTGTCCTCGGGAGGTGCAGCGCCAGCCGCCAATCCCAGCGCGGCTGGCTGGGGGCGCGGCCACGAAGGCTAATGGCGGTGCGGCAAGGAAGGGGGGCGCAGCCGATGACGCGGCCGGCGGCGCCGTCATGTGACGAAGGCTGTTCTGTCTTCCGAGGCCTGGCTCGGGCCTCTCCAATGATGCGGCTGCGCTCTCCCGGCTCCGGGGGCCGCGGCGGCGACACAGGTAGCAGCTGACACTTCCTTCAGCAGCACTCACTAGGGCCGAGGCAACGAGTTTTGGTGGCAATCTGCGGTGCGGGGTACGGTCCCGCTGGGGTGAAGACGCGGCACCCTTTCTTCTCGCTCCCGGGCTGCGGCAGTGAACAGAGAGTTTCTTCTTGCGGCGCAGTACGGGGTAGGCTCCCGTTAGATCACTATCACAACCACAGGGTAGGCTCCCTCTGGTTTCCAAGTATGCTGAGGCAGCGCACACATGGGGTAGGCACCCATTTTGGTTCAAATAGCCACCAGGGGGATAGGATCTAGCGCAGTAGTGCTTAGAAGGCACAGCGCTTTGCAGGCACAGCGCTTGGTTCAACACGACGTGGGGGCACAAAAGCAGCCCCTTTCAGCTATGAGCCTGACAACACTGGGATCAGCATAGCGCTTAGTAATTATAGCGCTTAGGGGGGCAGACAGTCCCAACAGCAAGCCTCAGGGGCCCAAGGGTAACGCTGCTCACCTCCTGGGGGGTCCAGTCCAAGGTGCTCCTTAACAATTAGGTCCAGCACTCTTCCCTTCCAGGCGCTAGGGAGCAGTCAGGGCCCAGGGTAGCGCTCATTCTCTCTTCAGGCGCCAGTTGTAGCGCTCGGGTGGCACAAGGTCCCAGCAGCCTCAGGGACCAGATGGCAGAGCAGCATGCACGGTCAGCAGTCAGAGGGTACTCAACAGGACAGGCCACTCCTCCTGTACAGCAGCCTGTACTGCTGCAGTGGGGCTTCCACTAGCCCTGGGGACAGCAGAGGGGTTTGAGTTGGGTGCAGGGTCCAGCACACAGGCCCAAGTGGCGGTTCCCCCTGGCAGCAGGTCCCCTCACGTTCATGTCCCTGCTCTGTCTGAGCACATGGTGGCACAGCCCCCTTATTTATATGCCCCTTACCCCACCTACCAGACCATGCCAGAAGCCTCTGGGGAACTGTCTCTAACGGACTCAGGGGGAGGAGTAGAGCACCCGGGTGCCAGGCTTTCCCTCCAAAAGCTGAGGTGGCTGGGTACCAAACATCTAGACCGCTAACCTACTGCAGTCAGGTGGCACCACACACAGCCATGGCATCCATTTTAAATGTGACATGCTACCAGGGTACATTTCTACAATGGGAGTTAATAAGTGCACACACCATTGAGTAACATTTTCACATTAAACAGGGTATCTCATACCACACATGGCCTATACAACTTTCTACCATGGGGGAGACATCCTAAATTAGGGGGGTGAAAAGCGAAACATTTTGGGAAAATGGGCTAAATCCAATACTGGCACACTATATGATCGACCGGCACCCGCATATCCCGGGCCATATCCGGCAAATAATGTTCAATACAATAAGAGTGTTAGTTAACTGCAGGTTTGTGAGTGGGTGGGGTTAAATGACAGAGACTTATTACACAGCTCAAAACACAATTTTCCAACATTACTCTTCTTACTCGGAACATTAAGGACAGGCATGGACATTCACATTAATGAACCATGGGCTTCTGGTGATTTATCAAGGCAATGCCTCGTCAGGGGCAGTAAACGCTATATAACACAAGGCTTCTAACCAATAATTTGTCACATATGCATCACGGAAAGGAGTCACTGAACAAATGGCTGATAATGTTCACAAACTTGTCCGCGATTGCGCTGTGCGTGCACAACATGGGGCAGTGAGCAGCTGTAGTAAAACATTAAATGATTATGCCCAGGACAAACAACCTGCCTACCTCCACTGGCCCAGCCCTTTGCTTGTGCTGTTCCGTGAGTCATGCCCTGCTCATTGCACACGTGTTCTTGACAAATGATAAAAGTTTCCAGAATTATACAAAACCTGTGCAAAGTGGTGCTCTATTCTACTGAAAGTTGCTTTGTACGAGTGATTATTAACTCACTATTAAAATACATTAAAAATAGTCAGAAGCCTCCCACCTATATGCAAATGAAGCGGAGATGAAACAAAGGTTAGCACTTCACACATACTTTAGAAAGGCAGCTTTTCACTTTGTTCAGCTACTGTTTAGGCAATATGCATGCACTGTCAGAATGTCAGATATGTTGGTCTTTTCCAGTATTTACACAAAACAAATTGCATTTACGTAAAGTTTACTACACCTGAGGAGGAAGGCGTTAAAATAATTAAAGTACCACTATTTTTTCCTGATCGCCCTACTCATCCCAGTGTAGGGTGTCAGAGTGCATATTACATGTACAATACATTATATAAGTTTGTAAATGAATGTACAGGATGTGTTACATAAAACTAGGGGATTGCAAGGTGTAGAAGTCACATATCATCTTCCATAGCTCACTGTGCTATTATCCTCACAATTCGCTCAAAAGTACACATGACAGACCAGCTAAACATATATGTGAGGGCTTTAGATCTGATGTCAAATCTTGTGATGCACTTCCTGTAAAGTTGTTATTTAGCCCACTCTGCCACCCCAGTTCATAAATGGCCATATGCAAATCAAATCAGCAAGGGACTCACGTCTGAGCATACCCTGCCAACTTATGGCCATCACCACCTCCTTTTGTACCGCTTTGTTCGCCATAAGTTGGCAGGGTATACTCAGACGGGAGTCCCTTGCTCACTTTGCCACTGGATTCAAGTAAGCCGGGCTGAAGACGGCTGAAATGCCAGAAACCAGTCCTCGGAAGCTTTGCTCCGGTCCAGGGAAGGCATGGCTTGGCAGTTCGGGCTGGACTGTTCCCATGAGGCACAGGGTCAGACTGATTTGCATATGGCCATGTCTGAACTGGGTTGGCAGAGTGGGCTAAAGAACGGTGATGGATTAAACCCAGATCTGTTGACTGGGTGTGAGTGTTTGATTGGTTAAGATGCTCCGTCCATCACCACCCACTTTTGTACCGCTTTGTTCGCCATAAGTTGGCAGGGTATGCTCAGACGGGAGTCCCTTGCTCACTTTGCCACAGGATTCAAGCAAGCCGGGCTGAAGAAGGCTGAAATGCCAGAAACCGGTCCTCGGAAGCTTGTTTCCAGTTCAGGGGAGTCATGGCTTGGCAGTTCGGGCTGGACTGTTCCCATGAGGCACAGGGTCAGACTGCATATGGCCATGTCTGAACTGGGGTGGCAGAGTGGGCTAAAGAACGGTGATGGATTAAACCCAGATCTGTTGACTGGGTGTGAGTGTTTGATTGGTTCAGATGCTCCGTCCATCACCACCCCCTTTTGTACGGCATACCAATCTCACCACCTGTCCCTCACCCAATTCGGCAGTTCGCAACCTAGGAGTGCTGATTGACAATCGTCTTACTATGTCCGATCATGGCAATCATGTGGCCAGCATCTGTTACGGACTAATGCGCTGCCTCCGTAAGATCTTAAAATGGGCCCCACTGTCATCTCGAATGCTGCTGGTGCAAGGATTAATCGTCACCAGTCTGGATTATGGCAATGGCTTCCATCAACGAATCGAACCTAACAAAACTCAGGTCCTTCAAAACACGGCGGCCAGACTGATATTAAATCTACCATCCCGATCCCCTTCGATACCCGGTCTGAGAGCTCTCCACTGGCTCCCTATCAGAAAACATATTACATTCAAGATTAACTGTCTGGTCCACAAAACCCTCTGTGGACACAGCCCTCACTATTTTGCCAATAAACTGAAAAGGTACCAATCCCTCCAGAACTCTCCTATCTGCTAATAAACATCCTATTCCGTCCAAGATCCGATCCGCCAGGAATGGTGGCAGATCTTTCTCTTACCTTGCCCCCACCCTACGAACGCGCTCCCTCTGCATCTTCGTATTGAGACCAACCACAGAAAGTTCAGCAAGGCTCTCAAGACCTGGCTGTTCAGAGTCTTCTTTTGTCTCAGTGAGCCCTCCTCTCTTTTTCCATCACCGTTTCCAGTGACAGGCCAGCGCTTTGAGACCTTCGGGTGAAATGTGCACTCAACAAAACCCCATAACAAAGAAACCCAGTGTTTACCCATGCTTACTGGCCTGAGGCAAGCTGAGGATATTTTTAAAGAGCCAGTCCATGCCCAAACTATCACTCCAAGGGTGGACAAAAAATACACAGTGGCTCCTTCGGACCCACCTGTTATCAAGGGTCAACTTCTATTTGACTACAGTTGCGACTGAACGTCTTAAGAAAGCGAACAGCCAGGCTACTGGGGATACTCCGCCTCCTGAAAAGGAAAGTAAGAGAATGGATGCAGTAGGGAAAAGAGTTGGTGTTATGCGATTTCCCAAGCTCTCTGGCACACAATGACAGAGACCATTGGGATGAGATGGAGGAATGTTTACAGTACCTCCCTGAGGAACACTGTAAAAGGGTACAACAAATTGTCACAGACGGTCAGGCCATCACCACTAACTCCATTCAATGTGCACTGTATGAAGTAGATTCAGCTGCTAGGGGTATCAACACCAGCATGCAACTGGGACAAAATGCTTGGCTTAAGTGTTATAGATTTAAACCAGAGGTCCAGCAGGCAGTACTAAATATGCCTTTTGACACAGAACCCCTCTTTGGCCCACAAGCAGACACAACCCTTGATAAAAACAAGCATTTGCAATGCAATAGGTCTCGCATTAGGAAAGTTTGAGCTATTGGTATTGTAAATGACAATTTTTTTATTTATATTTTGTTTTTGAAAATAGCGAAATTAATAGCTTTGTCATTTACAATGCCAATAGTTATAACTTTCTCAAATGTGACACCTATAGCATTTGTAATGCAATATGTGTTGTATTTACGTGACTTACATGTATTGATATTACAAATAACAATGGCTTTTAATTTTTTTTCAATAATTAATACTTAAATAAAAGTTATTGTAATTTATAATGGCAATAGCTTAAAGTTTTGTAAATAACTTTTGTGAAGATTATGTTCAGTGTATTTTATTGTGACGAAAATCCAAGAACAGAAGTGAAATATTAACATCTTTTTGTTACATTTGTAATAACGCTTGAAACATTGAGAGAACATATTTGAACCAGGTGTTGTTGAATGGTTGCACAGATTGATGCTGTGGTGGGGCTGAGTGATGTTGTGATGGCTAACGAGTGATGCTGTGGCGTTCAGTGATGCTGTGGTAGCGCATAGTGATGTTGTGGTGCCCCTGAGTGATGCTGTGGTGCCCCGTATTGATGCTGTATGCTATGCTATGTTTTGTTTTGCTATCCTATGTTTTGTTTTGCTATCCTATGTTTTGTTTTGATATCCTATGTTTTGTTTTGTTATGCTATGTTTTGCTATCCTATGCTTTGCATTGTTATTCTATGCTATGTTTTGTTATGCTATGCTATGTTTTGTTATGCTAAGCTATGTTTTGCTATGCTATGTTTTGCTGTGTTTTATTATGCTATGCTTTGTTATGCTATGCTATGTTTTGTTGTGTTTGGTATGCTATGTTTTGCTATGCTATCATATGTTTTGTTAAGCTATGCTATGTTTTGTTGTGTTTTGCTATGTTTTGTTATGCTATGTTTTGTTTTGCTATCCTATGCTTTGTTTTGTTATGCCATGTTTAGTTTTGCTATCCTATGCTTTGTTTTGTTATGCTATGTTTTGCTGTGTTGTGTTATGCTATGCTATGTTTTGTTATGCAATGCTAAGCTTTGTTTTGTTATGTTGTGTTTTATTATGCTATGCTATGTTTTGCAATGCTATGTTTTGTTATGTATGCTATGTTTTGTTGTGTTTTGTTATGCTATGCTATGTTTTGTTTTGCTATGTTTTGTTATGCTATGTTTTGGTATGCTATGATTTGTTATGCTATGCTTTGTTATGCCATGCTTTGTTTTATGTTATGTTATGCTATGTTTTGTTATGTTATGTTATGCTATGTTTTGTTATGTTATGTTGTTTTGTTCTGCTATGTTTTGTTGTGTTTTGTTATGCTATGTTTTGTTATACTAAGCTATGTTTTGGTTTGCTATGCTTTTTTATGTTATGCTATGCTATGCTATGTTTTGTTATGCTATGCTATGTTTTGGTGTGTTTTGTTATGCTATGCTTTGTTGTGTTTTGCTATGCTATGTTTTGTTTTGCTATCCTATGCTTTTTTTGTTATGCAATGTTTTGCTATCCTATGCTTTTTTTGTTATGCTATGCTATGCTGTGTTTTGTTACGCTACGTTATGCTATGTTTTGTTATGCTATGCTGGTGAGGGTGTGAGAGTGTGAGTGAGTGTGAGGGGGTGTGAGGGTGAGGGGGTGTGAGGCTGAGGGGTGTGTGTGGGTGTGAGGGTGAGGGGTGTGTGAGAGGGTGAGGGTGTGTGAGGTTGAGGGTGTGAGCGTGAGGGGGTGTGAGGGTGGATGAGGGTGAGGGGGTCTAAGGGGGTGTGAGGGTGAGGGGGGGGTGAGTGAGGGTGAGAGGGTGTGAGGGTAAGGGTGTGTGATGGAGAGAGGGTGTGAGGGTGAGGGGGGTGAGAATGAGGGGGGGTGAGAGGGGGTTTGGGGGTGTGAGGGTGAGGGGGTGTGTGGGTAAGGATGAGGGGGTGTGAGAATGAGGGGGTGTGTGAGGGTGAGGGGGTGTGAGGGTGTGTGTGAGGCTGCGGGTGTGTGAGGGTGTGTGAGGGGGTGTGAGGGTGAGGGGGTGTGTGAGGATGAGGGGGTGTGCGGGGGTGGGTGAGGGGGTGTGAGGGTGAGAGGGTGTGAGTGTGAGGGGGTTTGAGGGTGTGAGGTGGGAGACACACAATCTTTTCAACTGTTTCAAGCCATGTGCAACTGGGCTCTTCACCACATTTTTCTCTTAGCAGAATATCTGCAAGGAGCAGGCAACGATTTTTCAGACGTTCATCCTTCCCTAAAGAGGGGCTTTCCTCAGACCTTTTTGCAACAGCGAAAAACGCAAAATGCCCAAACTTCGTCTCTAGATACCCACAGCCACTATCCAAGGGTAACTCCCGATGGATGAAGTGGTCTGGGATGTTTACCTATGCTTTTCCACCTCTCCCTCTCAATCCGTTTCTGTTTCAAAGGCTCTGGCAGACATCTCTCATCATGATTCTGGTAGGTCCCACTTGGGCTCGCCAGCCCTGGTTCACAACACTTTTCGATCTCTCAGTCCCACACGAGAAGCTCCCCAACAGGCCGAACCTTCTCACTCGCAATCAAGGACAGATCAAACACTAAAACTCAGAATTTAGCAGTTTGGCTCCTGAGGTCATACAGTTTGGCTATCTTAATTTGCCACAAGAAAACGTGTAAACCTACAACTAGAGCTTGGTATGTTGCCAAATGGAAACTTACAAATCCCTTGATACCCATTTATGCTACCCTCTAACTTCTTGCAGCACCAAAATGATATCCTTCCCATAACCCTAAACATCCCTTACTACTCATCCCTGAGCCCTAAAGAAAAACCCTTATTACTTCCCATCGCTAAACCTAAACTTCCAACCCCTTACAGCTCCTATTTACCACCTATCCCGAAGTATTTCAACCCATACTATCTATGCATTGTAAATGTATTGCTTTATAACTTAACTTGTAGTAGGGATAAATCCGTTGGTATACACTTCCAAAAATACATACTGCTGACATAAACACTTTACATGGCAACACACACATTAATACCTGCACAATTTAAGCTCTTATAAAATGATAACTTTATAATGTCAATGATGAAAATAAATTAGATTACAAATTAAAATGTCAAAATGGTGCTTACAAAAGAAGATAGTTGTGGAATACAAGATTTTTTTCCTAGTAAGGTTACACAAAGGAGGGTGATATATGTATGCTCCAATGGTAATAACACTAGTCTAGGCCCATTAATGCTCACCCAGTCCAAGGAAACTTCCAGAACGACTAGAGCAACTCCAGATCCAGTCTCTCAAGCAGGGGACCAGTACGATCCTGATTTTTACTCAAGGGTCACACTATCGTCTAATGCCACCCCTATAGATCTTAATGTGATAAATACGCCAAAAGCCACCAAGATATTTGAATCACTGAGTGGGACCAGCAAGGTGGCCTCTTGGAGACCTGGGACAAGCAGATCTTCGGGGAAACCCCAAAAAATGTAGGGTACTCTCCTGGAATGTTGCTGGCCTTGGCCACAAACTGGGGAATCCTGACTGGGCCAATTATATCAATACTTTCTGTATCTGCCTCTTTCAAGAAACATGGCAAAGTCATGAAATTAGCTACCCTAACTTTGCTAACGATTTGGTTAATGCCAGGTCTTGTGTGAAAGGAAGGCCCACTTAAAGAAATGGATTTGAGGGTACATGCGGGTTGCCTGATGTTGGGGACCGAAATAATGGGGGAAGATATTCTCCCCGTGATTTTTAATCTTCCTAACGTTTGGCAAGTAAACATATATAATATATATTTAAGACGCTCTGCTAAGTGTCAGGAATCTACCATCGTCGACAAGTTAATTGTGCACATAGCAGTCTCCATCCAAATACGTTAAAAATACTGAGGGGTGATTTGAATTGCCAGTTCGAACCACTGGATTTGGCGAATTACCATTCTCCTGCGGAGGAGGATAGGATATGGCCAATTTCTGTGCTCTCCATTCTCTCCATCAGTAGGTGGTCTCCCCTGGCATTACAATTAAATGTGCTATCCTTGACATGGACGAACCAAATCTGATATATACTGATAATAGAATAGGAAGTACCAGTCTTATTGATTATATATTTTTAGATTTCCAAATGTGGGCGTTCCTAAAAGATATGGTTGTGGCAGGCAGGGACGATATTGACCATAAAGCACTCAAAATGTAAATGTAAAATGTAAATTGATACTTGTATAGCGCACTACTTACCCGCAAGGGTCTCAAGGCGCTTGTACGAATACCGCTGTGGAACCCATCCTGGCTTTCCCTGTGAGGCGTCCACTCCTGGGCACCCCCAGGGTGAAGGCCAGGCATCCTTAGCGTTGTGGAGATTAAGCAAGCTATTGCCCAGAGTTGCAGAGTGGGACTCCATGATTGGGATAGGCACCGAGGCGAGAATTATCAGGTCCGTGGAATTTTGAGCCCAAGACCCGCCGAGGCGGGGAATTGAACCCTGGTCCCGGGCTAGACCTCTGCATCAGGGTCTGCCGCTCTATCCATTGAGCCACACTTCTCCACCTTTGAACTCTGGAAAACCGAAAGCAGGTAAGCCATTCCCCAGCCACTGGATGGGAGGTGTAGACCTTCTAACAGCAGACACAGAATTCACTGGTAGACAGTGGCCAGGTCCCAGAGGGCTTTGAGTTCTATATATGTCAACGCGGGTAACGCTTTGGAGCTTGGTGAAAAATTAGCGTTACAAAATCTAGAAGCACATAATTCCCTCTTTTCTAGCATAAAGGTAGACTTGTTTTGAGAAACAACAAGCCAAGGATTAGTGTACCATCCTGGTTCAACCCAAAAAAATTTCATGCCAAAAGTGCTATGATTATTGCCATCAAGAAGGAAGATATTCAAGAAAAAAAACTGAATATAAACCACTTTTAACACTGGCAAAAAAAGGATTGAGAACGCCAGAACTGAGACTTTCTTTTAGCTGCCGCAAGGAAAAAAAAGCAAAGACTATTTTGAATTTAATTGCCGCCGGGAATAGGGAAGAAAGTTCTAAAATTGACAACAATGTAGCAGCTGCGGCATGGATAGCTCACTTCACCGATTTATAACAACAAATGCAGAGGCGGGTTTATCCCTCAAATCTAAAGACAGTTTCCAGTGCACTGGAATAGAGGGACGATAGAGGGTTTCCCCTGATAGTCTGTAAGAAGATAGAAGACGCCATTAGAAAGGTAGCCCCGCGGAAAGCTCCTGGCATCAAAAAGATCCCAGGAAAACTTTTTTAGGTCTCGCGACCTATCAATGGGCGCAAGCGCATTGAGCGGAGCGAGAATCACAAATTTGCTAGCATTCACGCCGAGAATTTGCAATTCTATTAAGGACACGGAGGCGAGGATTATGCTTCTCAATCTTTACTAGAAGCTCACAGCAGCCAATGAAAATGCTTGCTTTTCATATCAATAACGTTAAACACTACATATCCCATCATAACTAGCATATAGCCACGGCCACCATGTCCATAAGAGGCCTCTGCCTGCCGCCATCTTCCTCTTTCTTTAAGGCGAACAGCTCCAACAACAACTTGGATAACTTTGCAACTCCTCCAACGTGGAAGAACCAAACATCTTCAGGCGTAATATCCTGGCATTCTTTGACCTTCAGTCTGTCTTCTTATCCGAACCTGGAATAAAGGATATGAGACCGTAACCACCATAACCACTGGGTGGGCAAGCATTTATACATAACATGCCGGGTGGGATAATCCTCGCCTCCGTGTCTTTAATAGAATTGCAAATTCTTGGCGCGAATGCTAGCAAATTTGTGATTCTATTGCAGGACCAGAGGCTTCAGATTATGCTTGTTTAACGCTTATTATTAAAAACTACTGAGGTAATATCCCCCACCGGCTTACATTAGTATGTATTAAAGGTCGATTCTGACGACCAGTCCGCACTGCGCATGATATCCTGAATGCTGGAACCCAACATGAATGACTTTGATGCCATGGCACCTCTAACAGAATGCGCACCAAAAATGGTGATGTCAATGCCGGCTTCTTTCATGACATAACGAAGCCATCTGGCAATGGTGGCAGCCGCCACTGCTTTGAAAGGCTTTTGCAAGGCAATCAGAAGCTGCGAACAGCCCTGAGGCCTAATAGCCGCTGTACATTCCTCATGTTTTCAAACATTTAACAACACATAACTTTTAGTTTTCCTGAAATGCATTATAAGAAACATGACTAGATAATGTCTTGGTACGTCTAACTATGGTAAAAGAAACTCCTTCCGGAGTAAATACTCTACCTGTTAAATCCAGCGCGCGTACATCTTACGATCTTCTACATGCCGAAAGGCAGAGCAACATGGCTAGTTTAGCTGACAACTGCTTCCTGGATAAAAGAGAATTTGCCGGCCATCTGGTAAATAGGTCCAAAACCAAAGATACATCCCACAATCCGGAGTATTTTGGTTTAGGAGGGTTTGCCACCCTAATGCCCTTAAGTAATTTGCACACAATTGGGTGCATACCTATGGGTTTCCCATCCAGCTGGACATGGCCCGCTGAAATGGCCGATCTGAAATTGTTGACTGATCTGTAGGCCAAACCTTCAGATGCTTTATCTGATAGGAAATTCAACACGTGGGGTAACCCAGCCCCCACGGGATCCAGGTGTCGTTCCACGCACCAATCCACCCAACCTTTCCAGGCCGAGGAGTATCTTTTCCTCGTGGATGGTGCCCAGGCTTGTTTGATGAAATCTGAGGCCCTGCTCGAAACTCCTGGCACTTGCCACTGCTCCCTGAAAGCCTCCAGGCAATCAGCTGAAGCCTGCCTTCCATTATCAGAGGGTGCCTCTCCTGATGAGGGCCCAGCAATAGCGTCAGCGACTCCGGGAGGAGTCTGGGTAGGTCGCAGCTCCACTGCATCAGCTTGGGGAACCATGATTGCGACGTCCACCAAGGAGTCACCATGACCACCTCCGCCTGTTGTCTGATCACTTGAGACATAGCTCTGGGGATCAGCAAGAAGGGGGGAAAGGCATACTGTACCCCCTCCGACCAGTCCTGGAGAAATGCGTCCGTTGCTTGCGCCAACGGATCCGGTCTCCAACTGAAGAACCGTGGAATCTGGTACGTTAGTCTGGAGGCAAATAAATCCATCCTGAACGGACCCCAAATCGTTTCCAGCCACCGGAATGCCTTCGGGAGCAACTTCCAGTCGCTGTAGTCCCTGAGGTATCTCGAGTTCCAGTCCGCCACCTGATTGGACTGACCCGGAAGATATTCTGCTATTATAGATATCTGATTTTGAAGGCAGTAGTGCCAAAAGTCCTTGGCTATCTGCACAAGCATGGACGACCTCGTGCTGCCCAACTTGTTGATGTATCTCACTGCTGACACATTGTCCAAGCGCAGAAGAATACAACAGGATGTTTGCCTCGGGGATAACGTCCGCACCGCGAACGACCCCGCGAGTAGTTCTAGACAATTTATGTGAAGAGAAAGCTCTTCCGGAGTCCATCTTCCACCCGTGGAGATGTCTCCACAGCGTGCGCCCCAGCCCCAGCGGCTGGCGTATGACTCTATCGTGATTTCCGGGAGGGAGCCGAAGATAGCTCGGCCGTTCCAGGCATTGACGTGGCCCAGCCACCAGTGCAGTTCCGTTCTCACTTCTTGCGTGAGAGGGATGCTGTCCGAGTACGAGAGACCCCGTTGAAGATGCCTGATCTTCAATTGCTGCAGAGCCCTGTAATGTAGGGGTCCCGGGAATATCGCTTGGACTGATGCCGCTAATATTCCCACCATTCTGGCAATTCCCCTGAGGGAGACTGTCTGACTGTTCAGCAGTTTCCTGATCTCCCTCTTGAGATCTTTCAGCTTGTCCTTCGGGAGGCATAGCTGCGCAGTCATGGAGTTTACTGAGAAATCTAGGAAGTCTATCACCTGTGTGCGATCCATGACGGATTTTTTGTTGTTTATCACAAAACCTAAATTTTGCAGTAATGTCGTGGTCAGTGTGAGGTGCCGCAAGAGAGTCTGCCGGCACTGATCCACTATAAGGATATCGTCCAGGTATATGATGAGGCGTATACCCCGCTCTCTGAGGTACACCGCAACCGGCTTCATCACCTTGGTGAAGCACCAAGGAGCCGAGGAGAGCCCAAAAGGCAGAACCAAATATTCGTACCATTGGTTTCTCCATTTGAATTGCAGAAATCTGCGATGCGGAGGAAATATTGGAATAGAGAGATATGCGTCTTTCAGGTCCAGCCGGACCATCCAGTCTCCCACCTGTAGTAGATCTGTCAAAAGATGGATGCCCTCCATCTTGAAGTGA
Organism: Lissotriton vulgaris; assembly: GCF_964263255.1. Lineage (NCBI taxonomy): Eukaryota > Metazoa > Chordata > Amphibia > Caudata > Salamandridae > Lissotriton > Lissotriton vulgaris. The sequence goes on from NC_141685.1 coordinate 223,594,570, forward strand.
TTGTACGTAAGAAACTGGTTGAATTCTCTGAGATTCAACACCAATCTGTTTCCGCCCCCTTTTTTCTGTATGACAAAGATATTGCTCCAGAAACCGTGAGGCCCTTGATGGCTTGGTGCAATCGCATGTTTCTGTAGCAAGTCTGAGATCTCCTCATCTATAAAACTGAGATCTAGTTGGGAAAAATGGAGACCTGCTGCTATACTTGATTGAACAGGATGAGAGTAAAACTCCAAGTGAAAACCTTGAACTGTCTGCAATACCCACGCGTCTTGTGTAAGCTCTCTCCACTGCTCCAGGCAGTGCTGTGTCCGTCCCCCCAAAGGAAGAAGAGAAACATCCGCTATTCTCACCTGAGTACTGCTGGTGCTTGAAGCTTCCCCTGATATTATTGGAGTGGTACTGGTTCCTGCCGAACCTCTTACGGGAGGGGTAGAAGGTTCCACCGCGGGTGGAGTCATACTCATTCCTGCCTCTGCCGAAGTCGCCTCTATGGGAGCCTGGAGGACCTCCTCGGCCTGACGAGCAACCCCCGCCTTGTCCGGCCCTGGCAAAAACCCTTTGGTTTAGCGCTCTCTTGATGCCCGCTTGTGCCTTGTCTAGCGCTGTGAAAGTTCCTACATATTTGGAGACATCCTTGACGAATTTGTCTCCAAATAACTGTCCCTCAGCAAGGGGCCCCGGCTCCGCGTCTGCCAGCTCCGTCAAGTTGGTATCCATCTTCATAAGCAAGGACTTCCTTCTCTCCGAAGAGATGGCACAATTTGCGTTGCCTAATAAGCAGATGGCTCTTTGTGTCCATCCGGCCAACACATCCGGGTCTACAGGAGTAGAAGCCTCCTTGGCCGCCAAGGCCATCTCTAAAATTTTGGCCAAAGGGCCTACAGCGTCCAACATCTTGTCTTGGCATACCTTCCAAGCCCTGTCCAAACCTCGTTTGGGGTCCTTCGTAAATTTCTTCAAAAAGGTAAGAAGACTTGCGTCTATCTCAGGCGTTTCCGCCACCTTATTCGGGATGTCAAGTCTGGGGCATTCCGATTTAAGACGGTTCCGCACTTCCCTCGGGAAGCTCCTTCGGAGGTTTTCGTGATTATATGCCGTCACTGCCGTAGGCGGAACCCAATCCTGCGACCTGGGGTGCATTATTTCCGAAGGATCAAAGGTAAATGGCGTATTACTCGGTGTAAGACCTCCTGCCTGCGCCTTCCTAGCTTCTTAGGAGGAGGATGCTCCTCTGATGTGTCCGTATCCATGTCTGTGTTAGTATCAGTATTAGTGTCTGTGTCCGTGTCGTGGACCCTATACTTATCTTTGGCCTTACCGCTTGAATATGAATGGTCAGCCATGTCTGGCAAGGTAGCTAAGGCCTGTGCATGTGGCCATGTGGCAGAGTCACCCGCAGGTTGACCCGAGGTGGAAGCCTCGTTTTTCTTCTTCTGTGACTTGTCGAAGCCATGCCTCTTGGCGAAGCCCTCAAGCTGTCTTCTTATAGGGCGAAGGGCTGAAGCAAGGGCTTGCTGCACTGTCTGCGGGACGGTAGTTTCCATAGCCCTATTGACGGAGGACTGGACCGAAGCATCCAATGCACTTACTAGATTGTCCTCCAAGGCAGCCGCCTGCCTTGTATCAAAGGTCTCCTCCTCTGCATAGTCCTCATTATAATGCACCCATTCCGACATTATGGGGTGGCTTTAAGAAATGAATTCACCAGATAGCCCTTAAGCAGTAGGCACAGCCACAAGGAGGGTCCAGGGGGGGTCAGCCCTCTCAGCACACTCACACACTAAGACCTTCAACCCCTCAGCGAAGCTGTAAGCAACAGGGGTCAGTGACCCAGGCCAACACACAATACCTGGAGTGTGTGCACACTCCCATATATATAGGCCCTTTATATATTTTACAACCTTCTCAGGCGGTCAGAGGGACAGAGGGACAACCGGCATGTACAAATGTAAGAAACGCTATGAAAATCAGTTCGGGATCGCTCCGCGACGTGCAGCCCAAACACGACTGAAATCCTACTGAAAATTAGCCCAAATTCAGCGCGTTTGGGCGCCCGCCGCGGCCGAGAGCTACCCGGCCGCTACCGTTGTCATCGGCCACTAGGGAATGCCGAATGCGCCTGCGCGATGAGCGCATACTCACGGGGGATACACCGGGACCCCAATGCGGCTCAATAGTGAAACCGGAGTCCGTCTGTCCCCGGTCAGAGACCGTAACTACCTTCGCGCTGGAAGCGCGACTCTCAGCCACAATGAGGAAATTGAAATGAGGAAAGGTGGAGCACCGAGGCTTCCCGCCAGTGCAACCCAAACTCCCTGATGCTAATAAAGGTGTTACAAATGGCCCAATATAACAAGTCTCGTCCACAAAGCTAGGACGCAACAAAGCAATACAGTTAAAATCTCACAGATATATGCCCAAAGACAAATCAAGAGAAAAGCAGAGGGAGTAAACAAAAGTGCACTTAGCTCAGCTGTGAGCAGCAAAGAAAGAGGAAGATGGCGGCAGGCAGAGGCCTCTTATGGACATGGGGGGCGTGGCTATATGCTAGTTGTGATGGGATATGTAGTGTTTAACGTTATTGATATGAAAAGCAAGCATTTTCGTTGGCTGCTGTGAGCTTCTAGTAAAGATTGAGAAGCATAATCTGAAGCCTCCGGTCCTGCAATAGAATTCATGTCCTCAAAACGCTCTTGAAACCAAGGGTTTCGTTCGTGCGGTTTTCATTAAGTTCACGTGAATCACGTGACCAAACAAGCACACGCATTCACGGCCACACAGCACATCAAAGGGCTTAGCCCAGCGTGCGCTCTGCGGCTTCTCCTCCCCTGTCTCTATCACACTCTCATCCCCTGCTGCTTCACACCGTGTCGCATTTCTCCTCCCCCTCCCCTGCCTTCCCTCCGTCTTGTTTTTTTTTTGCTGTTTGCATTTAACCGGCTCTACACCGTGTCGCATTTCTCCTCCCCTTCTCTGCCTTCCCTCAGTCTTGTTTAGTTAGCATGGAATCAAACTTTTCAAGGTACTTGACAGCCTCCCTCCAATTGCATGTCATGATGATGGTCTTTGTAGATGTGTTGTACGGATGTCTTCTGTGGACATTTACCAAACATAGTCTTTCTTCTATCTTTTGCATCTCGCTTATTCTCTTTTCCTTTTTTCTATTTTGTCTGTGTCATTTCACACCAATTTGCCTTCTGCCATCCGTGAACCTGTTGAGTTCTGCTATGGTAAACATTTCAAGATCTTCATTTCACGTGCATTTTTTCATGTTTTCGTTTTCTCCGAGGACTGTATGCTTCTCTCGTAGGCTCTCCCGCCCCCATCCGGCTTCCCTCCGGCCATTTGCCACACTGCTTGCCTCTGTCTTGCCTCCCCCTCCATTCTCCTCCCCTCGCTCGCATTCCCGCCCCCCACCAGGCTCTCCCGCCCCCATCCGGCTTCCCTCCGGCCACAGTACTGGCACTTTAATTTTAATCTTTAATTGGGTGGCTGCCACCAGGGGTTGTGTTAGGATAACATAACAGGCAGCTCCCGGTGCATGGGTATGTTCACACAGAATCTTTTTATATCTAACTGCTCGCAGCCTAGCGATCCCATTTGTTTAGTTTACTTTAAAAAGGAAAAAAAGTAAAGTCTTCCTTATTTGTAATTTTTCTTTTTACTGTGCTTTATTCAGCTGGTTCAGTTTAGCTTTGCTTTTACAGCAGGATCTGTCTTTGAAAAGTATTGTAATGCATGGAGTCGAACATGCCTCTGCAGGAAACACAATGTGTTTGCCTGCTATACCAAACTGGAAACTGGCAGTTATATTTCATGTTTTCTCCAGCAAGATAGCACAGTGGGTTCAGTGTTGTATGTAGAAATGTGTGCATTGTCTCTGGGGGACAGGCTCAAATCATGGCAGGGCCGAGTCAGTTTTAGGCTGGTATAAGGAGTGGTGTTGAATTGTGTAACGAAACCTCGAGTTCAATAGCGAACATGATTTATTTCACATTTAGCATTGGTATGAACTTTAGCCATTCGTAGAGACAAGTCATCCCTGTAAACGAAACTAGAAGGTAGTCTTTAGAGCTGGCATTGTGTACTAAAAACATAATACATGATGGCTACAAAGGTGACATGCAGCTGTAGGAAAGAAACATGTTGTTTTATTTGATAATATTAGTTTAACTTCTGCCGGATATCCAAACAAAATCTCTCTGTTATTTATGACTTTTCATATCCTCAATTGTGTGTCCAGCATACACGCAGCTTTTAGCTATCTGTTTGCTAAAGACCCCTTGTTTACCATACTACAATTTGCTGTGCACTTATGGGCAGCCCACTGCTTACCATTGGTTCGCTTTCTTGTCTTCCTTTGCTTGTTTCATATTCAGTGGCCTCCCTTTCTCTTCTTGTGTTTATCCCTCCCCTGGAGCATAGATTCTTTACTTTCCTTTTCATTTGCTGCTCACATCCAGATTTTTTTCAGAACTCCTTGAAAGTACATGTGTTTTCTTACTCTCTCCATGTACTGCTTCGCCTTCAAGGAACGCCCTTGCCCCTACGTGCTGCACGCGACTCGATCCTGCCCTGCCCAAGCATATCCATAGCTGCACCAACCATCCTTTTTGCTTTTCTTTACTCCACCCAACTCAAGCTCCTCAATTGCTCGCCCATGTAGACTGCTCCCCCATATGCTCCTCTGTTGTGATTTCACTAATTCCATCGCAGTACTTTTTAAAAATAATAATAATAATAATAATAATTGTCATTTGCTGCTGGCCGCTCCATTTTAAAAAAAAATATTTTTTTGCACTCCTTTCCATTTTTTTTTAAACTTACCAATCTGAGAGGCATCCATAGTAAATTTAAAAAACAAAATGGTGTCGCCTTATGTTCGGTGCGCACGTACGCGTTGTGAGGCAGTTGCACACATAAATCATCAGGCTGGGCTACTAGAACGTCATGGTGCATACGTACATATCATTATGTTCTTTCTTAATTCTTTTTTTTGCACTAGCAAAAACTTTTCTTTTTGTCAATGCTGCATAGCATCAGCAAATACCAGTGCCAAAACCATGAGGCCCGAAATGGAAGATCTGTTGGCTTTGTCAGTGCCTGTGTCAACAATGTTCAAACCCTGAAATAGGAATTGACATCAAAAGAGGCCAAGAAATACGCAGTCTTCGAGATCATTTGCAGAAGTAAAAGTGCAACATAAGTTGTGTCCTCTTTTTTGGTGGAAAATATTAGGAAATGCAACCTTTGTACATTTTTATTTGACTGTTTTAGTCAGATGTAATTTATGTTAGTGCAATATACAGATTAAAATGAGATAAAGTTAAAAGTTTCTATGATGTAGAAGTTAAACAAGCACTGGCAAAGCCAATAGGTCTCTTTTGGAAATTGCTGGCTTTGTCAATGCCTTTTATTGACGCTGTATATCATCAACAAGATGCTGGGCAGCATCTCCAAAAGAAATTAAAAGTGGGGGAGGGTGGAGGCGATGATGCAGCTGTGGTCATTTTATAGACACATGCTTTCGGTAATAATGTGTGTGTGACCATCTGTCGTGCATGTATGCCTAAAAATGAGCATTCAAAAAGTGCTTTTTTTAGGCACAGAGGCCGGCAGCAATTTGCTGCCTGCTACTCCCAAAAACCTAATGATAATAATAAATAACAAGCACTGGCGTTGCCAATAGGTCTCGCAGTAGGAAAGTTGGAGCTATTACAATTGCAAATAACAATGCCTTTTATTTTTGTTTTCATTTTAAAAACATAAAGGGCTTTGTCATTTACAAAACCAATGGCTCCAACTTTCCTACTGCGAGACCTATTGGCAACGCCAGTGCTTGTTTTTATCAGAAACAGAGATGTGGGCACCATATTTCACTGTATTTAATGCCACTTTAAAGGGTGCTGGTATACTAAAGTTGTGGGCCGAAGGGAACCAACCTTTACAACGCAACTTTTACAATGCACTACCTTTACAACAAAACTTTTACACCGCAACATCCATTACAACCCAACCATTACAACGCATGTCACTACAACGCATGTCACTACAACGCATGTCATTACAACGCATACCATTACAACGCATAGTTACACTATCCAACACTTTCCTTACTGTTGCACCCCCTGGAGTTAGAATAGTAATTTATACCCCTGCACTATCCAACACTTACCCTACTGTTGCACCCCCTGGAGTTAGAATAGTAATTTTACCCCTACACTATCCAATACTTACCAAACAGGTATGCATTGTTATGGCATGCGTTGTAAAGGTAGTATGCGTTGTAATGTAATGCGTTGTAAAGGTAGTTTTAAAAGATGAGTTGTACAGGTGTGCGTTGTAATGGAATGCATTGTAAAGGATGTTGCAGTGTAAAAAATGTGTTGTAAAAGTATGCGTTGTAACGTCATACATCCTGGTCCGAGGCCTAGATTCTCACCATTTATAAGAAGGGTTGCCCCTTGGACCCAGCCAACTATAGACCAATTAGTGTAATTGATACGGCACAAAAACATTGTAGCAGGGTTATACTGAGCAGACTCCAGCACTGGCTTGAAGAGAATGATATTCTTTGCCCTCTTCAAGCTGTATTTTGACCCAACACGTCTACTGTCGATCAGGTCTTCGGACTGCAGATGATTCACTAGAAGACCGTTCACTTTGAGAAGGGGAGGTTGTATGCAGTCTTTGTCGATCTAAGCGCGGCATTTGATATTGATCCAAGATCACTGCCGTGGAAACGCCTCGCAGAACTGGGCATCCCGACATACTTGTGCAGTATAACTGAGAGACTGCAAGTAGGAAAAAGAAGTAAATAGCATTATTTGCATGTGTTACAATATCACTGTGTCATGAGTGTAGGATCAGGTGACAGCCAGATGGCTGTCATTGTGCCTTCCTCTGATAGTATTCAGGCACACAAAAGGAGAGGCCCTGTCTAGAGACTTCCACACCTGGACAACAGAAAATGCAATCTCACCCCTCAGCCCTTACCATCGGCCAACCTGCAGTGCCCCACCCACTTCTCTAGGAGGCTCTCAGTGAATTTCTAAGGGGAGCCTTGGTATCCATTTGTTCTCACTTTAGTTTCTGGTCTCCACCCTTAAGCCACAGGAATGCAGTTAGTGCACTTCCAGTGTCTGGGGAGGCTGTCCCCATCCCCCTCCTGTGGAACCTTGCTGCAAGTTTCTTTTAACTTTGTGTGGGTGAAAGGTCAGGCATCTTACATTTTCAAGTGGGTGCTGTTGGTACAATCTAGAGAAGCAATAACTACAGCTACGGTTAGAGTACAGCCTTCAGAGACTAAAGAAAACTAAACAGCAAGTAGAAAATTGACAGACTCCCACAAAAATCATTTTGTCCAAACCGAAAGCATTCTGAAACACTTAACCCCTTCCACGCTGACGACGAGCTGGGCTCGTCATGGCGTAGCCTCCTCGCACACTAATGACGAGCCCAGCTCGTCACGTAACATGTGCTTTTAAAAATCTCAGCGTACGAGCGGAATTCCGCTAGCGCGCATAAGGTTAAATGACAAGCGTGTGCAAACTGAAATGAGAATGGCAAAACCAGCAGCTGAGGACCCTCTGAGCAACACTGCAACTCATAACAATAGGACAGATCATTAAAAATAGTTTCCAAGGGGTGGCCACAGTACATTTGAACATGACTGCATGAGCATCAAAACTAAACCCCAAGTCTAGCTTGCACCTGGAGGTGAATTTGTTTGCTATGTACCACATCTGTCGCCCACAAGCATCCTGCAGATTTGTGGTTGTGGTGCAGATGTTGCAACCATCTTGTGAATCTACACAGATTCAGGCGGTGGTTCCAAAGGTGGCAGCACCGGGAGTCGCAGGGCAGGAAGTGGAGTGCACTGTCCATGCTAAACTAAGCTCAAATGCAGAGCCTGTGAGTAAATTGTGGTGTTCACTAAAACAAATACTGGCCAGAGTACATTCCCTGCAGATACAATCAATGCATACATCTACAGCATTGTACTCTCCTACTCTTAGAATGTATGAGGAAACCTTTCTTTATATGGTGAGATTGTGCGACCTCACCGTGTAATAATAAAACAATTCTGTATCAGGTTTATTTGTGAACCCCCAGCTCTCTCCTGAGTAGCAGGGGCTCGGAGCAGTCAGGCTTTATCAAAGTAACAAGTGTAATGCATTAATAAGTACCAAAGTTGTTGAATAAGAGGAACCGCAACACAATAAAAATCAGACACCAATTAATAACAAGCGTTTGCAATGCAATAGGTCTCGTATTTATGCAAGTTTAAGCTATTGGCATTGTAAATGACAATTCCTTTTATTTATGTGATAAAAATCAAAACAAAAATAAAAGGTGTAATTTACAATGCCAATAGCTCAAACTCGCATAAATGTGAGGCCTATTGCATTGCAAATGCTTGTTCTTTCAGTCTTGAAATGTACTGTGCTGGGTCCTCATTCTATTGCATTGTTTGTGACATTAGGGACCCAATGTCTGGGACATCCAGGAATTTGCGGCGCAACTGGGACCATACATAAGCTCGTATTTTGTTGAATTGGGACACCATCATATTCTGTTTCAGTCAACGTAATTTTGTTATTGACGTTTTTTAGTATGTCTTCTGCTTCTTCTCCGATGAGGGAGATGAGCAGACACTTGATGTCACCTACCGCGAGATTGGCACCAGAAGTGTGTTTTTCCAGGGCAGCTATCCATTTGCCAGTGCCCTCTGTTAGTGGCGGGAGTTGTTTTTTCAAATTGTCTTTGTCCATTTGTGGCCATGGCACATAGAGAGGAGGGTCATGTGCGTTTTTGAACAGCAGTGGCATCTGGTGTGTCACTCTGGTGTTTGCTGCTGTGGGTCGTGTGCGGTCAAATTTGTGTGCGTACTTCTGTCAGACTTTCAAACTTGCCTTCATGTAACCGTAGTTCCAGTCTTCATCTCCCTCCCTGTGTGGAATGCAGTTTTCTGCTGTTGCCATATTTTGTGGGTCAAAGGACCCAACTTGTGGCCAGGGGATCATTTGTGGTGCAAGACTTTCTGTCCAACCTGCCAAATGATCAGTTAAGGGATTGACATAGAGGTCAGAATCCTCCCCGAGTGTAACTATTTCCTTGGGCGTTAAGTTGTTGCGGTGTGAGGCAGTATGCTTACTGAGCATTATGTTATACTTCTTTTTCTGCCCAGTGGAGCGCATTAGGGCTGTGCCTGAGACACCGTAGAACATTTGGTGAGGTCGCCCATGCGTTCCCAGCACCTCTAGTCGTTCTTTCTTGGTCCTTCTCTTTCTTTTTTCTTTTTGTTCCTCTGTGTCTGGGTGCTTTCTTTGTGGCGTTGTATGCATGAAGGTAAGGGTGGGTCTATTTGGCGGGTCAAACGTTTGTGGAGGTGCCTGTTGTGTTTGGGCTGGGATGTTGTCATGACCAGCTCTTGTGAGTGTCCAGGGCATATCCAGACAGTGGCCTCATTATTTTGTTGTATTGCACACCCTGTCTTTCTCCAGGAGTGTGTGTCTGCAATGTTTGTTGTGGTGGGGTGTTTGTTCTTACATCATTTGGTTGTGTTACAATGCCTACGTTACCAAGCATTTCAGTGAGTTGCTCATGCATTTGCTCGGCTTTCATTGACAGGCGCCGGACAGTTGCAACGTCGCTCTTGGGGCTGGGAGACTGCACTTTGTGTAGTAGGTCTGTGGGAAAGTCTATTGGTGTCATTCTACCCATGCTTCTATTTAACTCAGGTCTATTTCTCCATTTGTTTAAGTCTGAATGGGAAGAGGTCTCAGGGAATTCTTGCTCACTGCTCCTCAACGGCTGGTGGGTAATTGGAAAGTCCAGGATGGGCATCATATCCTTATGCTGGGTTGTGGCGCTACTTGACGGCAACTGCTCATGGGAGTAGCGGAAGGTGTTGCTGTTTGCCAGTGAAGGAACGCTAGAGCCGAAGTGTGTGCTGTGAGACATTGTATGCGATATGCAGGAGGCGTCATTGCGCTCTTCATCCTCCTCTTGCGGTTGTGCTACTGTATTTTGCACTGGTGTGAGCTTCAGTGTGAATTGTGCATCTATTTGACCTGGTAGCCCTTGCACCACTGCTTTTTCTGCTGGGTTGTTGGCGCTAAGACAGTGCAGCCCCTGGAATTGGTCCATTGTGTCAGTGTTTATTGGAGTGGAATCTGGTATTTGAGAGAAGCCAAGTCATTGAAAGTTGGGGCCAAGTCTAGGGACCTGATGAGCAGGTTGAAAATAATAAGACACACGTGAGATGCAGGAACTGAGTCAGAGTGGCACCATTTATTTAAACGATTTAAACAATAAATATCAAAAACACATCATTAATCAGAAATAATTCTAACTAGTCTAGCAAGTAACAAGTGCCAGAGACCCATTTTAGATGAAGAGTAAAAACATGCAATCTAGTAAGTTTTAAAATCATGGCAATGCATAGGAAAGAGAGAGATTGGATTTCAAAGCACCATGAAACATCACAACCTCAGTGAAAATGCTAGATAAGACAGTGGTTAGACCTGGCATCCTTGGCGTGGTTTCCCCCTTATCTTTTTGCCTCTACCTCATGTATTTTTGATGGTGTGCTGGATTTCTTTTTTGCTGGTTTAGATGCTTTGGGCATTTTGCCACTGCTGTTCAGTGTCAAAGTGCAAGTGCTCCCTGGGAAAATTGTTATTGCGATTGGTTATCCATGATTGGCATATTTGTGTCACCAAGAAGTCCCTAGTAAAGGGCACTGAGTGTGCCAGGGCTGGTGATAACAAATGCTACTAGTGGGCCTGCAGCACTGATTGTGCCACCCACATGAGTAGCCATAAAATGGTGTCTCAGGCCTGCCACTGCAGTGCCTGTGTGCAGTCTGTGAACTGCCATGTCCTCCTGGTCAGTGTCCCCACTGGCAAGGCCTAACCCTTCCCTTTCTGTACACATTGGTCACCCCTATGGAAGGCCCAAGGTACCGCCTTGGGCAGAGTGCAGTGTTTGTGGAAGGTAGAGCATGTACTAGTGCAGGTGACATGCTCTGGTAGTGAATTACAGCCATTTTCGTTTTTCACTGTTGTAAGGCTATCTTGCCCCATAGGTTATCATGGGGAATGCTGGCTACAGTGACTCCCAGCATATCTTCCCTTAGGAGCAAGATAGGACATAAAAGTCTAGTATCCCTGAACTCAGAATTTAATAACACATAATTTAGGAAAGGTTGTTTTTAAATCCTGTGTTTGAGAACAGCACTTTTAGAAAGTTGCCGTTCTCTTGTCTGACCTTTCTGTGTGCCTTGGCCTATTTGTGAATTGACTGTCTGGTTTAAGAGTGACAGAGGCTGCGAACATCGTCGCAGAGCCTGTCGCCGCTGGGTGAGATCACTGCATCACATCGCTGCGAGAATCGTTGCAGAGCCATCGCATCCAGGAACTGCGAGTGAAAGATCGCTGTTGAGCCACGCATCATCGCCTCGGAGATCGTCGCAGTACCTCAAGAACGCAGCATCGTGCCTTTATTTATTTATTTTATTTTATTTATTTATATTCTTGTATAGCGCAGGACTCGACCCCCGTAGGGGTATCTCCGCGCTTGCACTTCTACCAGAAAAAGCCCAATCAAAATATTTATGCTGTGAAATGGCTGATCTTTTCTTTTAGGATGTAGAGAATAGATGGGTTTTTAAGGACTTCCTAAAAGACTGAAGGTTAGTGGTTTGTTTCAGAGTAAGAGGGAGTGAGTTCCAGAGAATAGGGCCCTTATAGTAAAGGGCTATGCCTCCTTGTCTAGCTCTCTTGACTCTAGGAACCTCTAGTAGCTGTTGACTACTGGAACGCAAAGAGCGTCCAGGGCGGTAGAGGTTACATTTTTCGGTCAGATATTTGGGGCCAGGGCCAAACAAACATCTATGTATAGTGCAGCAGATTTTGAATTTGACACGTTGCCTAATCGGCAGCCAGTGGAGTTTGGTCAGAAGGGGACGTGATGGGGTTCTAGGTTGGGCATTGAGGACAAGTCTCGCCGCAGTATTTTGCACCACTTGTAGTCTGTTTAGTTGATTCTCATTGGCCGAGATGTACAGGCCATTACAGTAATCAAGTCTACTGATGACTAAGGTCTGAACCAGTGTCTTCCTGTAGTTGTCAGGCAGGAATGGGAAAACTTGGCGTAAAAGTCCGAAGATACGGAAATAGGATCCAGCAACTTGACTAGTGTGTTCTTTCAACAGTAGTGCCTGATCTAACCGTACTCCGAGGTTTTTTACAGACTGTTTCGGGTTAGGTGTAGGTCCATTCTGAAGATCATAGAAGAGTGGCCTCTCCGAACAGCATGACCTCAGTCTTGCTTACATTGCACTGGAGGCAATTTGAGGCCATCCAGTCCGATACTGCCCTCATGCCGTCCGCAAAAGATTTTTGTAATGTGGGGCTAAGGGTCTGAAAAGGGAACAGGAGTTGGGTGTCGTCGGCGTATGAAATCGGGGTGAACCCATATGCTCTTACAATGTCTGCTAAGGGGGCCACATACACATTGAATAGTGTCGGGCTTAGGCATGAGCCCTGTGGCACTCCCTTGGTGAGCTCCCTTGAGGTGGAATAGTGGGAGCCCAGTCTGACACCTTGCAGCCGACCTGAGAGAAAACTCTCCAGCCAGGACAGAGCCATGCCTCCTAAGCCCACCTCTCTCAAACGCCCGAGAAGTATCTCATGTGACACCGTGTCGAAGGCAGCGGATAAATCTAACAGCACCAGAATCATAGAGCCCCCTCTATCCAGTGACATCCTGATGTTATCGGTCACTGAAAGGAGGGCAGATTCGGTGCTGTGATGCGGTCTAAACCCGGATTGAGAGTGGTCTAGACCTTCCACTGTCTCCATTTAGTTAGAGAGATGGGTGTTCACATGCCTCTCGGTCATTTTGCTGAGGTATGGCAGGAGAGAGATGGGTCGGAGGTTTGAAAGATCAGACCATGGAAGTGCTGCGTTCTTACGAATGGGGTTCACCACCGCCTTCTTCCACTCCATAGGCACCCGTCCTTCCTTTAAAGAAAGGTTTATGACTGATAGAATTTGAGGCCCAAGCAGAGCACTCAGCGAGGCGACCATTTTTGCAGGCAAAAAATCGTCAGGGGAACCTGATTTTCTGTGGCTAATGAGGAGAGGTAGGTCTGAATCACTAACTGCCGGGAAGGTCATAAGTGAATTGTGTCCGCGTGCGGGCGAAAAGGGGAGAGTTAAGATGTTGTTCCCTTGACTGGGGGCCTTCATTATTTTATCATAAATCAGGTTGATCTTATTTTCGAAAAACAGAGAAATGTTATCGCATAAGGACTGAGAAAAGTCATCTGGACTTACGCAGGCCTCTGGTTTAGTAAAAGCCTGTAGGATTTTGAATAGTTCCTTAGAGGAGTTGCCTGCCTCTGCGAGTTGCTGCGTGAGACTGTTCTTTCTGGCCTGCTTTATGTTTTTATAATATTTTGTTTGGGCGTCTTGATATGTTTTCTTATTTTCTTCTTTTCGGGCTTTCCTCCATATTTTTTCTACCCTTCTGCATCCCTGTTTCTCTGTTCTTAATGCTTCAGTGTACCATACTTCTTGCTTAGAGGATGGGTATTGTTTGTGTAGTTTTAGGGGGGCTAGAGTGTCTATTGCTTCTTTAAGCGAATTGTTGAATTTAGACAATGCGGACTCCACATTATCCGTATCGGTTACAATTGGCCGTTTCCACACCCTATGCATCTCTTCCGCCGAAACTTTGTGCCACTGGCGGCGTCAGATTGGCGGGAGAGTATTTTTTTGTTGGGGTTTGTCCATGCCCAGTAAAGAGAATTCCACTAAGAAGTGGTCAGACCAGTTAATCTGAGCAGCAGGTTGGCATCGTACTTTGGGACAGTTTGAAAAGATTAGATCCAAAGAGTGACCCCCTATATGCGCGGGTCCACTATTATGTAATTCTAGACCTAAGGTGGATAAGTCTGCAAGCAGGGATTGGGTTTCTGGATGTGTGGGGATGTCAACGTGGATATTAAAATCTCCGAGAAGAATAAAATCTTCCTTTGCTTTGAAATGTGGGGCTAGCAGCTCCAAAAGGGAGATAGTAAAGGCCGGATTGGGTCCCGGAGGACTGTAAACTAATGCTCCTTTCCAGAAGGTTTTTGCGACAGAGCTAATCTTAAAGATCATTGTTTCAAGTTGTGAGCTGTATTTTTGTTCTAATATAGTGACTTTCAGAAGTTCTTTGGACAAGATTGCCAGCCCGCCTCCTATTTTTTCCGGGCGATCTAGATGTAAAAATGTATATCCTAAAGGGACCCCTAGTGCTATTACAGGGACTGTATGGGGTTTAAGCCAGGTTTCCGTTAAAAAGCATATGTCAGGCTGTAGTGTGTGAACAAGGTCCCATACTTCCAGGTAGTGTTTAGGGAGAGAACGTACATTCAGGAGAAAGCTTTTTAAACCATTTGATGATGTGGTTTTCACTTTATTTGACCTGGGGGTCGGGTTGTCATAAGAAGCTTGATAGTGACAGTTAAGACAAGAAAAAGGTCCTTCTGGACATGGCCAGGGCTCTTTTATGCATCCTTTCGATGAGGATGGCCGTAAGTTTAATAAGGTCTGGGAAGAGTACCTGAGTTTGCCCGTCCTATCCCAAGATGGTGTAGAAAGAGTAGGGACCATAGCCCCTAGCCCCGTCCTGTCGCGGACGGGCTCAGACGGGCAGGACTCTGGCTTGACTCAGGCGTGAGTCAGGCGTGTCCACAAACGCGTCCGCTATGCGAATGTAGATCGTCCTTTTTTATATGGAACTAGAGCGCACCAGAGCGCTTCCTTACCCCCAAGATGGCCGCTGTGGAGGCTTCGGTTTCCCAGGAGCACACCCTCAGCGTCTGTGCTCAGCTGAGAGTGAGCCCAGGCAGCAGTGAGCTGGCGCTACAGGTATGTGGCGATTAAAACACTATTAAAACGCTTTTTACTCAAGCGCAAATTCTATACACCCAGCGAGATAAAACGCTATTTAAATCTAGCGATAAACAAAGTGACTGTTTTAAAATTGCAAAGGGATACGAGAGAACCTCCCGGCTTCCGCCTCAGGAGGGTGAATCAGAGGAGTAGCTTTGCTAGCATTTTCCTACGGAAACCCCGCATCGGAATCCATACAAGGTATCGCCTCCCTCCCCATACAGACCGGATTCGTCGCAATACGCCCGCTAAGTCCAGCTGGGTTGTCGCATCGCCTCCCCTAGGTCTCAGGAGTGACGCATCGCTTGTTTTCCACTGCACCAGCTTGTTTTGGAACTTTGACGCATTTAAAGGTACTGTTGGCTAAACGTGACGCAACTGTGAACTTTTCACGCAACTGTGGATTATTTTATCACAACTTTGAGAACTCTTTTGCAACCATAATCTTGAACTGTGAATGTTGGATTTTTGTCGTTTTGGTCCTGTGTATTTTAGATTAAATACCTTTATTTTTCTAAACTGTTGTGGAGTCAGTTTATGGTGTTTTCACTGTGTTACTGTGAGTGCTGGTACAAATACTTTACACGTTGCCTTTGATAAGCCTTGACTGCTCATGCCAAGCTACCAAGGGAGTGAGCAGGAGTTATCTTAGAGTGTTTCCTTCTTAACCTGACTAGAAGCAAGGGTCCCTATTTGGACAGTGGTACCTACCTCTGCCAACTAGAGACCCCCAGTTCTAACAATGTTGGTCAGCGGTGGGATTCAAACTTGTATTTGTACTAGACCCACAGTGATTGGTGTACATCACTAGCGAGTGCAGACCACTACTATTGTTTTTGGTTGGTATTTTTTTATAAACTCTTCAAAGCATCATGTCACTGAATGGGAAGGCACCAAGTGTGGAGGCAGAATTGGAGTTTTGCATTGAGGATTTGTATTCTTACAAAGTTACACAGCTTAGACAATTCTGCGACAAGTTTGAGTGCCCCATAAAGAGCAGCTTCAGGAAGGAGGAGCTGCAGAGCATCTTGAAGGCCTATTGGAAGGCCCAGGAGGGAAATGATGCAAGTGGAAGGAATGGTTTTCAACCCCAAGATCTGCCTATGGGCACACCAGGCTCAAGGCCTGGCAGTCACCATTCCAGTAGGGGTTTCACTCCAGAAGAGTTAGAGGAGAATCAAAGAGTGAGAGAATATGAATTGGAAGTCATGAGGTTAAAGATGAAGCAATTGGAAATGGAGAAAGAAAAGGCGGCGGAGGAGAGCAAAAGTCCCCGTGCCTTGGAGGAAAAGAAATTGCTTTTGGCTCACGAGTTGAGCATGAGAGAACTGGATCTCAAGGCCAAGCAGGTGGATTCCAGTTCAAATGGTGGCAGCGCACAGCCACTACAGGGGGGTAAAGTATATATTCCCAAGGATCTGGTACAGAATTACCATAGGAGTGAGGATATCTATGCCTGGTTTACTTCTTATGAAATTGCATTAAGAATGAATGGTGTGCCTGAGCATCATTGGGGGGCGTGCCTCTGGAAACATTTTGAGGCTTCTGGGAGGAGTGTTCTAGAGCCCTTAGAGTTAGCAGGTACCATGACCTATCCCAATATGAAGGAGGCCTTATGTCTCAGGTATGGACTTACTCCAGAGCAGTACAGACTGCAGTTTAGAAACTCTAAGAAGAGAGATTCTGAGACTTGGATAGAGTGTGTAAATTTGTAATCGCGTGCACTGTAAGGTTGGATGAAGGGCAGCAAGGTAACTGATTATAAGGGGTTGGTGCATTTAATTAGTTGGGAGCATTTGAGTAGTCTTTGTTTTTCAGAGCTGTGCCAGCATCTTTTAGACAGCAAACTGACAGACCCCATTGAGCTTGCTAAGGAGGCGGACCGCTGGACCAGTACCAGAGTCCACAGAGGAATTGTGGGTACCACAGCCAAAGGTGGGCAGGCTCCCCAGCAGAAGAGTGGGGGGACAAGGGTAACCAAAAGGAGTTCTCTCAAGGGCCCCAAAATAGTACCCAGGGAAAGGCATACCAACCCCCCAGACCTAGACAGCCATGGCCCCCTAAGGGCAGGCGGGGCAATGGAGACAACTGGAATCTCCCTACCTGCTATCACTGCAATGAGGTGGGCCACTTTGCTCCTAAATGTCCCAAGAAACCTCCAGCACCCACTGGTGCTCCAGCCCCAGGGTTAGCAAATGTAGCTTTGGGAGGGGATTTGATATCTAGTGGGGAGGAGGGACTAGCAGTTATGACACTTGTCTCTTTAGAAGACCAAGAGATGGTCCAGGAAACCTTATTGCCCCCTAACACTAAGACATACGGGCAGAAGGTGATCATCAATGGGAGAGAGATAGAGGCTCTGAGAGACACAGGAGCCAGCATGACATCCGTTGGGTGTCTGAAGAGCAGGTCATTCTCAATGTACTCCGCCCTGTAGTGGCAGCTGACAGCTCAGTGTGCCTCTGCAAAGTGGCGTGTGTTCCCTTTGACTGGAAAGGGGGTCTCTGGTCTCTTGGAAGTTGTTGTCAGTGAAGCCTTGCCTGTAGACTGTCTGCTAGGTAATGACCTGGAGAGATCTCCATGGAAGGATGTGGATCACCAAGCTCATCTGGAGATGTTGGGTTTGCCTGTGTGGATCTGTGTGACCACGCCTGCTATGGCAGCCAGTAAGGGTGATTCAGCAGAACTGGAGCCTTAAACAGTGGCCCAGATACCTGCCAAGAGAGGAAGGGGCAGAGGGCGCGGGAAACCAGCCTCAGCCGTTCCCACGGTCCAGGAAGGAGCAGAACCTGAGTGGGGTGCCCTGGAACCCACAGGGGAACAGGTGGCCGAACTCTGCGACCTACCTGAGCTGACCCATTGGCAGCAAGAATGTGGGCCCTCCAGGGAGGAATTCTGCAAGGTGCAGCAAGAGTGCCCTTCCCTCATTGGTGTGCGGCAACAGGCTGTAGGCCAGGTAGCAGGTGGAGAATCCAAAAATCATTGCATTTACTGGGAAGATGAGTTATTGTATAGTGAGCCTAAGTTTGCTGAGCCTGGTGCAGCCCGTGTGCTGGTGGTACCCGAGCGCTTCAGGAACTTCCTAATGGGTCTGGCTCATGACGTACCTCTCGCAGGACATCTGGGGCAAGACAAGACCTTCCAAAGGTGTGTCACCCACTTTTACTGGCTTCAGATGAAGAAGCACGTCGGTACCTTTTGTAGAACTTGCCAAACATGTCAGGCCAGTGGCAAGAGCGAAGGGAAGTGCAAGGCACCCCTCTAACCCTTTCCTGTGGTGAGCACCCCTTTCGAGCGGGTGGGCATAGACATTGTGGGGCCCCTGGACCCCAAGACAGCCTTAGGCAACAGGTTCATCCTGGTCTTGGTGGACCATGCCACCCGGTACCCGGAAGCAGTCCCTCTCAGGACAATCACAGCACCCGTGGTGGGTTGTGCATTGATGGGGATCTTTTCCCGTGTGGGGTTCTCCAGAGAGGTGGACTCCAACTGGGGTACCAACTTCATCTCTAGGTACATGAAGGCTCTGTGGGAGGAGTGTGGGGTAACTTATAAATTCACCACTCCTTACCACCCTCAAGGAAATGGGTTGGTTGAAAGGTTCAACCGTACCCTGAAAGGTATGATTATCGGCCTAGCGGAACCCATGAGATGGAAGTGAGACGTCTTTCTACCATGCATGTTGTTTGCCTACAGCGAGGTGCCTCAGAAGTCCTTAGGGTTCAGTCCCTTTGAACTCCTGCATGGCCACTCTGTTAGAGGACCTTTAACACTGGTGAAGGAGGGGTGGGAGAAATCCTGTGGGAAAACCCCCCAGGATGTGTTCAGCTATGTGCTGGCCTTCCGCAACCAGACACAACACTTCAGGAAGCTCGCTCAGGAGAACCTAGAAGCTAGCCAGGAAGAAATGAAAAGATGGTACGAGCAGAATGCCAGTCTGGTTGACTTTCAACCTGGGCAGATACTGTGGGTGATGGCTCGAGTGGAGCCTTGTGCGCTCCAAGACAAGTGGACTGGGCCATATGAGGTGGTGGAGCGCAAAAGCGAAGTAACCTACCTGGTTAACTTGAAGACTCCCAGGCAGCCCCTGAGAGTCTTGAATGTGAACCGCCTCAAACCCTACTTTGAGAGGTCTGAAGTGACAATGCTCATGGCTACAGATGCTGGAAGGGAAGAGCATAGTGATCCTCTCCCTGACCTCCTGGCAGCATGGAGCAAGACGGGTCAGTGGATGGTGTGGTTCTCTCACCCACCCTGACCCCAGGACAGCAGATGGCTGTCGCCAGGTGTTGGGTCAGTTTGCCTCCCTGTTCTCCCTGACCCCAGGTGTCACCAATTGGTGCGTCCATGACGTAGACACCGAAGATAGCCTGCCTGTGAAACAGAAATTTTACAGGGTAGCTGACAAGGTCAGGGCCAGCATCAAGGAAGAGGTTTCCATGATGTGGGCACTAGGGGCAATTGAGCCCTCCAGCAGCCCCTGGGCTAGCCCAGTGGTCTTAGTGCCAAAAGCTGCTGCGCCCGGTGCCACTCCAGAACTTCGGTTTTGTGTGGACTACCGTGGGCTCAATGTGGTCACCAAGACTGATGCACACCCCATCCCAAGAGCTGATGAGCTCGTGGATCAGTTGGGAGCTGCCCAGTACCTCAGTACATTTGAGTATACTTCTGCGTACTGACAGATTGCCTTAACTGAGGAGGCCAAAGAGAGGTCTGCATTCTCAACGCCAGAGGGGCACTTCCAGTTCCGAGTCATGCCCTTTGGGTTGAAGAATGCCCCTGCCACATTTCAGAGACTGGTTAACCAGGTACTGACCGGGCTGGAGGCATTCAGTGCTTCATACCTGGATGACATTGCTGTGTTCAGCTCCACGTGGGAAGAACACTTGCAACACCTCTGTGAAGTGTTGAAGGCCCTGCAAAGGGCAGGCCTCACTATCAAGGCCAGCAAGTGCCAGATAGGGCAGGGATCTGTGGTGTACTTGGGACACCAGGTAGGGAGCGGTTAAGTGGCGCCCCTACAGGCGAAGATTGACACCATTCTGGCTTCGGAGCCCCCAAGACCCAGACAGAGGTGAGAGCCTTTTTAGGTCTCACCGGGTATTACAGACTGTTTGTCAAGGGATATGGCACCATCGTTATCCCCTTGACAGAGCGGACTTCCAAGAAGCAGCCCAAGAAAGTGAATTGGACCGAAGCCTGCCAAACTGCTTTTGATGCCCTGAAGACTGCCATGTGCACAGCACCAGTGCTCAAGGCACCTGACTTGTCCAGTGAGTTCATAGTGCAAACAGATGCTTCAGAGCATGGTGTGGGAGCAGTACTCTCACAGATCAACAACGAGGGCTGGGACCAACCTGTAGCTTTCATTGGTAGGAGGCTACTCCCCAGGGAACAGAGGTGGAGTGCGATTGAAAGGGAAGCTTTTGCTGTGGTCTGGTCTCTGAAGATGCTGAGGCCTTACCTGTTTGGGACTCACTTCCATGTTCAGACAGACCACAGGCCCCTCAGATGGTTAATGCAGATAAGGGGTGAGAACCCAAAACTGTTGAGGTGGTCCATCTCCCTACAGGGAATGGACTTTACGGCGGAATACCGCCCTGGCACCGAACACGCCAATGCGGATGGTCTGTCCAGGTTCTTCCGCCTTAGTGAAGAGAATTCCCAAGAGGGTGGGTAGTTCTCCCCACTTTCAGCTGGAGGGGACACGTGTTAGACCTGGCATCCTTGGCGTGGTTTCCCCCTATCTTTTTGCCTCTACCTCATGTATTTTTGATGCTGTGCTCAATTACGTTTATGCTGGTTTAGATGCTTTGTGCACTTTGCCACTGCTGTTCAGTGTCAAAGTACAAGTGCCCTCTGTGTAAATTGTGATTTGTTATCCATGATTGGCATATTTGTGTCACCAAGAAGTCCCTAGTAAAGGGCACTGAGTGTCCCAGGGCTGGTGATAACAAATGCTACTAGTGGGCCTGCAGCACTGATTGTGCCACCCACATGAGCAGCCGTAAAATGGTGTCTCAGGCTTGCCACCACAGTGCCTGTGTGCAGTCTGTGCACTGCCATGTCCTCCTGGTCAGTGTCCCCACTGGCAAGGCCTAACCCTTCCCTTTCTGAACACATTGGTCACCCCTATGGAAGGCCCAAGGTACCCTCTTGGGCATGGTGCAGTGTATCTGAAAGGTAGAGCATGTACTAGTGAAGGTGACATGCTCTGGTAGTGAATTACAGCCATTTTCGTTTTTCACTATTGTAATGCTATCTGGCCCCATAGGCTATCATAAGGAATGCTCGCTACAGTGGCTTCCAGCACATCTTCCCATAGGAGCAAGATAGGACCTAAAAGTCTAGTATCCCTGAACTCAGAATTTAATAACACATCTTTTAGGAAAGGTTGTTTTAAATCCTTTGTTTGAGAACAGCACTTTTAGAAAGTTGCTGTTCTCTTGTCTGACCTTTCTGAGTGCCTTGGCCTGTTTGTGAATTGACTGTCTGGTTTGAGAGTGACAGAGGCTGGGAGCCCCAGAGGAGGCTTGTTGAGTCAGCCCTAGGCTTAATGACTGCATCTGCATCTTGTGTGGTGGGAGGGGATTGCACCTGGGCCTGAATAGGGCAGTGCCTGCCTTCCACAATGCTGGCTCCACCTCCTGCTGGGTGGCTGATGACCCTGCCCCTCTCCCTGAAAGAAAAGCAGAGGCCAGGAAAACAAAGGGCTCAAGAAACACCCAGAACTGTCTCAGACCAGGCTTGAAGCCCTCCTGCACAAAGGGAACAACAACTTTTTGGGGTATAAGTACAGGACCCCAGACTACAGAAAAAGAGATCATCCTGGAATCAAGAAGGAATCTCTGCGAAGGAGAAAGCTGAAACTGAAAAAGGAAGACTGTCCTGCTGTTGCTCTGCTGGATTGACCTGCTGTTGCTTTGCTGCCAAGGAAAGGGGAAGGACTTTGCTATGTGCTGTGTCCCCTTACTTGAAGGAATCTCCAAGTGCCTGAGAAGATCTGGCTCCCTTTTAAGAAGTCCCAGGAACAAAAGGACTTCACCCCCAGCTTACCTGAACTCTGCTGAGAGATTTCTGTCCTTCCTAGTGTGCTTGGGCCATTTATGGTGCCTCTGGAAGTTGTCCCTGTGTTGGGAAGCTGTAAACCAAGCTTTTAAGGAACTTTCATCAAATTTTATTGCATCCCCGGCATAGCGAGAAGATCGAGATTGTCGCAGCGCCTATTGTCGTTGCCTGAAGACTTCGCATCCTCCCTTTGCGGGAAGATTTCCGTCGCTGCGAACATCGTCCCAGAGCCTGTCGCCGCTGTGTGAGATCACAGCATCACGTCGCTGCGAGAATCGTCGCAGAGCCATCGCATCCAGGAACTGCGAGTGAAAGATCGCCGCTGAGCCGCGCATCTTCGCCCCGGAGATTGTCGCAGCCCTCAAGATCGTCGCATCGTGCCTTTGCGAGCATTTTCCTACGGAACCTCCGCACCGGAATCCATAAAAGGTATCGCCTCCCTCCCCATACAGACCGGATTCGTCGCAACACGCCCGCTAAGTACAACAGGGTTTTTGCATCGCCTCCCCAAGGTCTCAGGAGTGACGCACCAGCTTCTGCTATGGAACTTTGTTCATTTAAAGGTACTGTTGGCTAAACGTGACGCAACTGTGAACTTTTCACGCAACTGTGGATTATTTTATCGCAACTTTTTTTTTTTTTTTTTTTTTTTTTTTGGAAAACCTTTATTTGTAGAAAAAGGTACACTGCTATTCAGCCTTATATCCCGGAGGCCAGGCAGCATTGAGGTAGCAGGTAAGATCGTGTACAATACTGTGCGCAGAAGCAATCAGGTTTAATTTTAAATAACATCAAACTTAGTATAAAGAAACCAAAGAATAGGAAAGCCTCAAGAGGCTAAGAGAAAAGGGTGTGCACTAGGCACGAAAGGGAGTCAAAAAGGAAAAAGGAGTGGCTGAGGACAGTACAGAAGTAGTGGAATCGCGCAGCGGGAGGGGGTCAGGGGCCGCACACCCGAGACAGCACACAATAGCAGTGACAACAATACGACACTTGGGGGGTAACACGTCAGGATATCCCATCTGGAACTGTGGGAGGGGGCTCTACGGGGAAGGTTGGACTTCAGAGTCAGCCACTATTGGGGGGTCGCAAATGTCACCTCTGTAAGAGTTCCAGGCTCCCCACACAGACCTCCACATTTTGGGCTTCCCCCTGGCCACGTACACCGTCTTTTCACGCAGCATGCACCAGTCCATGTTGGTTTCCCATAAGCTGAGGGAGGGAGGAGCAGGCGCACCCCATTTCTGGGCGATGTCCCTCTTGGCCACCATATTACCCAGGGTGACCCAACGGGTCTGGGCTACACTGTAATCATTCGGACACCAAACATTGAGGAGGCATCGCCGGGCCTCAGCCGGTAAGGTCACGCCAGTCACTTCCTCCATCACCTCATGCACTCGCGTCCAATACCGGGCAACCCCAGGACACTCCCACATGATGTGTAGGAAAGTAGCAAGCATACCACAACCCCTCCGACACAGGCCATCTGTGGAAAGACCCATATGTATGAGTCTAGGGCCAGTGACATACACCCTATGTAGTATTTTCAACTGAACAAGGCGGAGTCGCGCTGATATGGCCACCTCCCTGGGGGAGGAGACCGCTGATTGCCACTCCTCGTCGTCCATCTCTACACCATCATTCACCCAGTGCAACCTCAATCGTTCAAGCAAATCCACTCTCACATTGATGAGTTTTTTGTACGTCAGGGAGATAGCGCTGTCCGGCATGTGGCCGTCCAGCACCCGATCCTCCAGGGGTGATGACTCAGGGATCGCATCTCCATCAGATATGTGTGGGGAGAGGGCATGACTAAGCTGGGCGTGTCGGAAATATTCCGTTGACGCCAGCTGGTACTCAGACTGTAGTATGTCAAACGACTTGACCCTCCCCCTCGCCATCATGTCCCCAACTTTAGATATCCCGATGGTGTCCCACCGGTCGAAACCTTTAGTTTTCCACAGCTTTCCCAGTATGTCTGAGTCATATAGGGGTGTGGCCAGGGTAATCCTATCTTTCCAGCCCAGAGTGTCAGTGACCGCGCGCCATATGTGTACCATCGTTTTGGTGGGGCCCGTCAGCTTCCGGTCCAAGGACCTGGAGTATAGGGCTCTATAATAGTTCCCATCGTTCACGAGCCACCGATCCACGGCGTATCCCGGGCTGGCCGCTGGGCCATAAAGGCCGTGGTTGATGGCCGCAAGCTGGGACGCCCAGTAGTAGCGTCGCATATCCGGTAGGGCGATACCCCCGTCGTAGCACGGTATGGTCAGCTTGAGCAACGAGATTCGTGGCCTCCCATCCCACAACAGAGCTCGCTGCAGAGATTCAATCTCTCCAAAGTATTTGGCCGGGACCGGATCTTGGGTGTTTTGCAGAGCGTAGAGGAAGCGAGGCAGCGCCATCATTTTGAATAAAGCGGCTCTGCCCATTAGGGAGATCGGTAGCTTCTTCCACCCCTCGACATCCCTGCGTAAGCGCGCAAGCGGTGGTAGAAGGTTGTGTGAGTATCGGGCTCGGGGGTCACGCGACACGTAAATGCCCAGGTATCGAAAGCCCTGCTGGGCTATCTGTATTGAGCACCCACGGGGGAGGCGCGGAGTGTCTCCACACAACGTGTATAGTGAGGATTTAGACCAATTGATCACCAAGCCGGAGTGGGTCCCGAAGGTACCCAACAAGTCAAATACCACAATAAGTGAGCGGCGAGGGGAGGTGAGGTACAAGAGGATGTCGTCCGCATAAAGCGACACTCGGTCCTCAAGGCCAGGTGTCCACGTAATCCCGGAGACATCAGGGTGCGTCCTGATCCAAGCCGCCAGGGGCTCCAGTGCCAGGGCGAACAGGAGCGGTGAGAGCGGACAACCTTGTCTGGTGCCCCTGTGCAACGCAAAGGAGGCCGACAGCCGACCATTGACGGCCACGTTAGCCAACGGTGCAGTATATAGCAGTCTGACCCATCCGATGTAAGCGGGCCCAAACCCCAACTTGGCTAGGACGGCCCATAAGTAATTCCACTCCAGTGAGTCGAAAGCCATAGTGGCGTCAAGCGAGGCGAGAACTGCAGGCTCACGAAGCAGGTGAGCACGCGCCATGACCGCGTGAAGCCTCCTCAAGTTGAGCGCCGTGTTCCGGTGCGGTATGAAGCCGGACTGGTCCGGGTGAACCAAGTCCGCGATCACACCCGCCAAACGGTTGGCCAGCAATTTGGCCAGGATCTTGGGTTCGGCGTTCAGTAGCGAGATGGGTCTATAGGACCGGCACAAATCACGAGGTTTTCCTTCCTTGTGGATCACCACAATGGTGGCGAGTCTCTGGTCGGGGGGGAGTTCTCCCGTCTCACGGGCTTCAAGGAACATATTGAGCAACGGTGTGGCCAGCGCGTCGGCCTTGAGTTTATAAAGCTCGACCGGGATGCCGTTGGGTCCCGGTGCTTTGCCGGAGCGCAGCGAGCGGATCGCCAGGGCCACCTCATCCACAGACAGGTCTCGGTCCATGTCTTCTCGGTCAAGGTCCGAGAGGCAGGGAAGGTCAATGTTCTCCAGAACGGAGGCCGAGACTGACTCTGGGAGAGGATTGGCGGAGGTATATACCCCCTCAAAGTATTCAGCGAAGGACCCAACTATAGCTGCCGGGTCCGTCAGGGATAAACCATCCTCACCCACCAGTACTGGGACTACCCGGGACACCAGTTCCCGTCTATCCAACCATGCCAAGAGCTTGCCCGCTTTATCACCCGAGTCGTATATCCTGCCCTGCTGTTCCCTGCTCAAGGCCTTCGCTGCATCAGTGGTGGTCGCCCGGAGCTCGGACTGCTTAAGGGAGAGGGCGTGAGCCAAGTCGGGAGACGGATCCAGCTCCAGTCGGGCACTCAGGTCAGCGAGATCAGACTCCAGCCGCACCACGTCCTCATCCCGGCGGCGGCGAGCCTCCGCAATCAGGGAGAAGGCCTCGCCACGAAGCACAGTTTTAAAGGCCTCCCAAAGGGAGACAGCGGAGTCAACGGAGCCAGTATTTTCGACAAAGTACCGGTCCATAGCTTTAGTCAAGAGAGCCCTGGTCTTCGGATCGCGAAAGTACCACGGGTTAATGGGAGCCACTCGCGAAGTCGCGGGGATCTGGAAGTCAAAGGAGACCCAGACCGGGGAATGATCTGAAATGCCCCTAGCTAAGAGACGCGCGGTGGACACGGACTGCGCCTGGGCGGCCGGGGTGAGGACGTAGTCTATTCTAGAAAAGCTACCGTGGGCACCCGAGAGAAAAGTGTACTGCTGCTGGGTAGGGTGTAACAGTCGCCAGCAATCAACCATCCCCATAGAACTCAAAAAATCAGGCAGCCAAGACTGGGAAGGGCGAAGATCCCTGGATGGAAAGCGGTCCAACTCCCCCGAGACCACAGAGTTGAAGTCCCCACCCACCAGCAACAATCCCTCGGGGAGACCTAAAATGGCGCCTCCCAGGTCCCTGAAGGTAGTCTCCTGTAGCCCCGGGGGAACGTAAACCGAAACTAAAACTAACGTGCGGCCCTCCCACTTGCCCACCAACGCCGCGTACCTGCCTCTGTCATCAGCAAGTACAGACTCCACCTCCAACGGGAGGGACGTGCGCACCATGATGCCCACCCCTCTGGAACCCGAGGAGAACCCTGAATGTGCCACCATTTTGTATCCCCGTCTATCCAAGGCCTTACAGGCATGTCCCACCAAGTGGGTCTCTTGTAGAAAAACCACATCAGGCGAGTAGCGCTTGAGCATCTGCAACACTACGCCCCTCTTAATACGGTTCCCCAACCCGTTAACATTCCAGCTCAACAAATTAAGAGATTTACCCCCCATCGTCAAGGACGTTCCGCGCCCCCTCCCCCACCCACAACAGCGCCCACAGCAATAACATTTCAGTCCAGTAGTTCCTCAGCCAGTACAAAGAATAAGACAAAGAAAAAGTACGAAAAAACACACCCCAACTACCCACCACCCTGCACCCCTGCATTAGACTATAATCCACCCCAACTAGCAGTGTGCCTGTCGCCCCTTAACTAACCTACAAGAAGTCTACAGAGGAGAAAGGAGACGTCCCATCCCCCCCCGTCATCCCCCATATTAATTACAAAACGAGTCAAAATAATAGCAGCAATGTCAAAAGCCGAAGCCCTTCGCGGCTACCCAGCTCTCGGAAGATAAGTAACCAAACAATCATTCCTGTGCTTCCACTCCTCCGGTGGTCTCCTCCGTCTGGTCAGTCGGCTCGTGTCGTTCCTGGGGCAGGGTATCAAGCCAGTGTCCCACCTCATCTGGGAAGTCAAAGAAGAAGGTCCGGTGGTCACGCTCAATGCGAAGCTTGGCAGGATAGAGCATAGAATAGCGCAGGCCCATTTCCCTCAGTCTCCGTTTCACCCCCGTAAAGCTCTGGCGCTTTTTCTGAACATATATAATTAACAAGGTAAGAGAGTTAAGGGATTATATCCACTGCTGTGGATGGAAGGGTACTCCCAGGTGGGTTAGTAATCATGGACACTACCACCTATCGTGAAGAATGTGTCCGACTTCTGAGTGACAGAAATCACTATCAAGTTTTGAGCACTGATCCAACAAGTGATCTGAAAGCTGAAATATGTCAACTGATTGAGATAGCTGAATCCAATGGCGCAATATCTAAACAGGAAGCAGACTATCTGTGTACCACCGAAGGGAAGACCCCTTACTTCTACATCTTACCAAAGATGCAGAAGGGCAGACTTCCCCCTCCAGGACGCCCAATAGTCTCTGGCATCGGCTCCTTACTAGAGCCTCTCTCTAGATTCTGTGATTTTTTTCTAAAAAACAATTGTACAGAAGTCTACCACCTATCTACAGGACACGAAAAGTCTACTGAACCTACTACAAAATTTGGAGGTTGATGAGAACACTGTGTTATTGAGCTTTGACATCGAAAGCTTATACACAAGCATACCTTAAGACGATACTATTCACGTACTGGGGATTACCTTGGAGAATGCAGACTGGCCATTTCGTACTCCCAAGGCCTTCATTCTGGAATGCGCAACGCTGGCCCTCAAACGCAACTACTTCGAGTTTGAAGGAACACTTTTCTTACAAACCGGGGGGACCTCAATGGGCAGTGTTTTTGCTCCCAGCATAGCTGGTATGTATGTATATGATTTCGAGAGCAAGTTTATTTTGAACGCTGTGAATCCATACCGCGAACATCTGACCTTCTGGAGGCGGTACATTGATGACGTCCTTGCTATTTGGCAAGGACCAACTGAGCTCTTGGAACAATTCATCGCTTGGATCAACACCTGCGACAGGAACCTTAAATTCACGAGCAACTATGACAAAAGAGAAATTGTTTTCCTGGATGTAATAATTAACAAAGTAGGCAATCACCTGGAAACTAAAACCCATTACAAACCAACGGCGAAAAACAATCTTTTGAGGTTTGAGAGTTTCCACCCTCGACCACTCAGGGAAAACCTACCCTACGGACAATTTTTGAGACTCCGCAGGAATTGTAGTCAACTATCTGACTACAAAGAACAAGCGAATGATCTTTCTGAAAAACTGGATAAGCGGGGGTATCCTAAGAAAATAATAAACAAATGCCAGAAGAGGGCTAGGAACCAGCCCAGAGAAGTACTCCTTGAAGAAAAGACAAGAGTTGACACAGAAATACCATTGACATGTGTAACTACATTCAACTCGGTTTCCAACCAAGTAACCAAAAGCATAAAAAAACATTGGAACATTATAAACACTGGCAATTTGCATTGGGAAAAACCACTTTTTTCTTTCAAAAAGTCTATGAGCCTGAAAGATACCCTTGTCAACACCAGACCTAAAGTAAAACTGGCTCTGAACACCCCTTCAATCACCAGAGCATGGGGCCTTCCGGATGTGACTGGACATTATCGCTGCGGAGATTGCAGCGTATGCCACTTAACCAAGAATACAAAGTCCCTTGACCTAGAGGCTGGAAAAGTCTGGAGGCAAGTTGCACATACTAACTGCAACAGTGAAAATGTAATTTATCTCATTGAGTGCACTTGCAAAAAAAGATACATTGGGATGACAACCCGGAAGGTTAAGCAGAGAATCTGCGAGCACCGCAGCACCATACGCTGCAAGAAGAATGCAACCCGATTGACGGACCATTTTCTTGAGAAAGGTCATACTACGAATGACATGTTTTGGACCGTCATTGAGCAGATATCCCCAGGACCAAACATACAAAAACGCTTG
This sequence comes from Lissotriton vulgaris, assembly GCF_964263255.1. Taxonomy (NCBI): domain Eukaryota; kingdom Metazoa; phylum Chordata; class Amphibia; order Caudata; family Salamandridae; genus Lissotriton; species Lissotriton vulgaris. Next base: position 223,623,830 of record NC_141685.1, read on the forward strand.
TACGAAAAAGAACAAAGATGGGTATACAGGCTATCTACAAACAAAAATGGCCTTAATGATAATATCCCCTGGGCCTCTGTCCTCTCATAGACACTTGGTCTCTAATATCCCATTTTTTTGTAACCCTGTAACATCTGCCCTGTGCCATCTGCCAAACTATAATCCTGTGCCATCTGCCTAGCGGAAGGTACTAATTGGCCCGCTTTTTAATCCTTAGCAAGGGTTCATTCAGACTCCAGACATAGAGTTCTGAATTTAAACTTCAAACCTGGGCTAACGAACTTCCATATAGAGTTCTTTTCCACCCTGTAGTGAACAGCGCGTTATGTCCATTATCCCCTATGGTTGCCTGCTCAATAACTTGCCAGGATATACTAAATCATCTTGTTTCACAAGATTATACTTTATGCTTGGAGATCGAGTAGTGCGCCACTCCACCTAGCGAATTGCTCTGTGCTTAAATCTCCTTACTCGAAAATGTCCAAACTGTGCATCCCCTTTTTTCCCTCACACGAAGTTCAAGCATTACGCTGCCTTTTTTATAATCTGTCCCCGATCACGGAGGCTCCCCTTGTCTCCGATCACGGAGTTTGTTTTGCCCAGTTGCCATGACAATTAGACGCGCGTATGACGATCACGCACGCACGTGACGTCATCGCGCGCTACTGTACCGGCCACGCCCTCCCCGCCCACAATGGCGGCTCCTTTTAACTACAGACGCCGATTCTTCCTCCAGTGCGGGTGCACGGAGGGAGAGAAGTAGGTTATCGGCCAATTTCGGAACGGAGAAACTGTAAGTAGAATCCGCCCTGACAGGAATACCTCGGATTCCGAAACCCCCTTTTTTAACTACCGAGGAGGTAAATGAAACGATATTGGAGACCCTCCTTTGAATCACTATTCATGTCCCTTTATCTCTCTCACGCAGAATACGTTTTGAGCTCTGTAACTTCCCCTCATATCCCCGTGAGGCAAACCTTCCTCCATTGAGGAGTAAGTGTTTTTCTTTTCTAAAAACTATGTGTGTATTGTGGTGTTTTGTTATATGTTATGTGTGGTTTTGGATCAAGTTGGCATTTCTTCACGTCGGTAATCCTTGACACAAAAAAGATAGAATTATGACTGAGGCACGCACTATCAAATTTGTGACAGAAGTGGTTTAAAATATAGAACTACGCATGCGTGCTCACTCACACCCATATTGATAGGTGTGCCCTACCAAGTAACACTTGGTTAGAAATATAGAAAACTATGCTGACACATCGCACCATGGTTTATTCGCATCACTGAATGTGGAATGAGTCACAGACAGAACGGACTACGTCACTCCACTACGTTACAGGCACGTAATTAACCTTTATAAGTGATAATGTTCTTTCTTTTACAGGTTTGTTCCTTTTCATGTAACCACTTCTGGGTTACTATTATTTTTACCCACTTAGCAAATCGCTATTTTTGGGTCTGAAAGGGTTGCAGGTATGGCAGGGTGTTAGTGTACCCTGACCACCCAATTCCTTTACATCATTTTTGGTCCTGATGAAAAACCGGTAATCCCATATGGTTTGAAACATGTAGACCCAGCACATATCAAAGATACACTAGGTCTGATTAAAGCCTTTATTGTATCATCACTGTTTTTAATATTGTCCAGTAGCTTCAGAATAAAATATATTTGGTGAAAGTTATACCAGGACAATTTTTAACTCACTGACTATTTTTCACATTCATCACTCACATACCCGCTCCACTGTATTCAGGTGTTGTAGCACACCTTGGCGGCACTCGGCTGTCGAGGTGGCCCCGATGATGAAGCATGTCACCGACCAGGTCGGTGAGTGAGGGGTTCCTTAAAAACAAAGGAGGACTTCTTCTTTTACACTAGTGTCTCATCCCACCAATACTGGCTGTTTCAGCCTTATTTTTGGTGGTACTCCTTCGTATTGTTGTATAGCTTTTTCTGAACAGCCTGGGTGAAATCCGGGAAGAAGTTCACATCAGAGTTCTGGAAGCGGAGAGGGCCCGCGGTCCTCGATGCTTGCAGGATAGCGTCTCTGTCCCTGTAATTGAACAGCCTCGCGATGATGGGGTGAGGGGAGGCGCCCGATTTCGGCTGCCCACCCGGGATCCTGTGGGCCCGTTCCACCGAAAAGAACTTGCTCAGGCCCCCCGGTGCCAAGTTCTTAACCACCAGTTCTTCCACAAAGAGCTCAGCAGAGTCCTCCTCGGCCTTTTCCGGTACACCGGTGATGCGAACATTCTGGCGCCGCGCGCGACCCTCAAATTCGTCCAGTCGACGCGCCAGCAGTCCGTTAGACAATTTCAGGTCGCGCACCTCCAACTGTACATCAGACACATCCGTGACCAGGCTGGAAGTCTTAAGATCCAGCGATTTCACCCGGTCGTTAGTTTTCCCGAGGTCAGTCCTGATGAGGTTTAACTCAATCTTCAGGGAGTCAACCTTGCTGGACAGTTCCTCGCGGAGAGTGTGCATTTCCGTCTTCACCCCCGATATCGCTCCCATGACGTCCCGAAGCGTTATCTCGGAGTCGTCCGGCGATTCGTCTCTTCCTGAGCCCTTAGTACGACCCACCAGTACCGGTGATCCCTTAGACTGGGAGAATCGCTCCGGAATGGTGGACTGGGACTGGGATGGCTTCCTGTTGAGCCGCTGAGATTTGCCTGCGTCCGAGCCTCCCTTGCCCGCCATGTTGGCACTTTCGGGACGGGGGGACACCAGGGGCGAAAGAGTCCAGGGTAGTATGTCAAATGCACACGACGATACCACCAAAGTCCAGTGCTGAGGCCGCCCAGCAAGGCGCTCAAGGATCAGAAGCACCCATCGGGATGAAGATGCGTGGGCAGGGAGGTACCACGCGGAGACACCGCCGTACCCCACAACGGTCGCCAGTAATGCGGGCGGAGCCTCCGGGTTACGTCGAGCTAACTGAGTCTAGGAATGTCCGATTTTCATTCCGAAAGCGGGAGCCGCCCCAGGACCGGCTCAGCAACCGATTCCCACAATCGTGGGACAGGATGGATCACAGGATCATTGCGGGGGATCAGGAGGTCTTCGGAGCTCCGAGCTCACGCGGCCATCTTGGTTGGCAGCGAAGCTCCTCCCCCCTTTATCGCAACTTTAAGAACTCTTTTGCAACCATAATCTTGAACTGTGTATGTTGGATTTTTGTTGTTTTGTTCTTGTGTAGTTTAGATTAAATACCTTTATTTTTCTAAACTGTTGTGGAGTCAGTTTGTGGTGTTTTCACTGTGTTACTGTGAGTGTTGGTACAAATACATTACACATTGCCTTTGATAAGCCTTGACTGCTCGTGCCAAGCTACCATGGGGGTGAGCAGAGGTTAACGAAGAGTGTTTCCTCCTTACCCTGACTAGAAGAAAGGGTCCCTATTTGGATAGTTGTACCTACCTCTGCCAACTAAAGACCCCCAGTTCTAACAACGATCAACCGGGAGCACACACGCATCGTGACCCAAGAGTTCACTGTGCGAGGTGGTCGCTGAATGGACTGGCGGCAGCTCTGTTATATTATTTTAATGAGGAACTGCTGACTGCAAGTCCTGATTCTGAACGATGTTTGACTGTGGATCATAACATAAATTTGAACATTATAGATAAAAATTTGCGTAATTTCTCGGAAACCTTTAACCCCTAGCCTGCTGATGACGGAACCGCTCCGTCATCAGCTGCGGTGGCGCTGTGCTGATGACGGAGCGGTTCAGTCATGGCCTGCTCGGAGCGCCTGCACGGCGCGAATTCCGCGCCTGCGCTGAGCGTTCCATTGAGCGGGGCGGGCCATGACGGAACCGCTCCGTCATAAGCACAGCGCAACCGACGCTGGTGACGGAGCAGTTCCGTCACCAGCATGCGGCCGCCCCGCCCCCATAGCACTGCGGCGGAATAGCTGCCGCAGTGAAGGGGTTAAGAAAGCAGAAGTTTTACAAAAGGTTATAGGTCTTTTGTAAGGCCATGTCGCTGTCTTAGTTTCTAAAGCTTAGCAGAAAAACATCAGATGTGAAGCAATGAAATGTTCCAGCTAGCCCCCACCTGATTCTTCCCCATTGTGTTCTTCTAACGGATGCTTCCTGTTATTGCTACAACCTTGTGATGTATGGAAAAGATGTGCACATCGAGGATATTGGCAGGCTGTAGGGGCTAGGTGACTTTATTTACTAAGAAGACCGAGCTGAAATTCATGACCTTTGCAGGAGGGATATCTGTAATTTTATTAGGGAGGCATAAGGCCTACTGTCTTCAGTGAGTGTTTTGAGACTGTATTGGCAATTTAGCAAACTCCTGCAGGTTGGATGGCAGGGCCATTTAAGACTCGCATGCTTCAGATGTGGGACAGAAATAGCTAAGGCATTATGTGGTATGGCTGGACCCCGCTTCTGTCCTCTTCAGTACCCCTACTGGCTGCCATTCACCGAGTGGTCACACACGCCCACTCAGGCAGACCCAAGATCTCCAAATGAGCCTATGTGTGGTTGAGGCATATGGGTTGGTAAAGCAATCGTTGTTCCGCTTGTGTTGTAAGGGCACGCGTGGTTTAGTCCGCGTTGTTAATGCAGTTTCCCCCTTTGGTTCTAGATGTCACTCGGTTTGGCTTGCAATACGACCACACTTACCAAAGAGCTCTGAAGTTCTCTGCACGCAGTTACTTACTTTAATCTGTTCCGTCGTAAGTCCGAGTACACTAACCCCCACCCTGCCCCTCCCCATCGCCCCACAGCACTCCCTCTGCGAGCTGCCACTGTCTGTATGATGCTTACTTTAGGAGTGGCGCCTGCCTCGGTGTACTCAGAGATGCATTTGATGACCGTATCCTACTTAACCTTACAGTGCCTCTCCATTTCCGTTTACCGCGCAGTAGCTGTGCTCATGTTGAGATGCCAACCTTAACTAAGTTTCTCCTTAACCCATAGGTGTGACTGTTCTTAACTCGCGGTGCAACACCATTTACTTTGAAATGTATATATGTTTGCATTGTGGCTGCACAAGTATAAGCATGAAATATCCCCGCCTGTTTTGGCATGTCAATTGCTCCACCTAACCCCCAGTACAGCATCAAAGCACCAAACTGGTGGGCACTCATGCCACCTTAGACACAGACCTGGAAGCCTCTAGCAAGCATCAAACATCTGACCCTCACAACCATGGGGCCTGGGCAGCTCTCCCTGCACACTGTGGGGGTGGATTTAAATCAGTTCAAGAGCTGGTCGGTTTGTTTTATCACAAAATCACATTCTTGTTTAATGCACAGGGAGGTTAAGGGATATGCCCAGGATCACAGGATGTTGAGTCAACGCTGAGACTCAAACCTTCTTTCTCAGTTGGAACGTTCACAGGCTTGCCTGTAATCACATCTCCCTGCTCCATCCCTGAGCCAATGCCCTTGGCACTCTTTTACAGTCAACAACATATGTTATTTTATATCTCCTTTGAAGCCAAAACAAATACCTGGTAAGGTCAAAGAACCACTTTTTATTACAGAACTGCTGCCAGCTACAAACAATACCACTTACAATAATTACAACAGCACTAATAACAGTCCAAAATACTGAACTGCTATGTTCACACTAAATATTTGTAAAAGAAGGGTGTTGTCTTTGTTTAAAAATAAAGTTACACAGATAGAGGAAATTGTTAAGCCAGTAGCTCTTGCATAGGCAAAACCTATTGGCTTTCCAAATGCTTGTTAAACTTGTTAAGATTGTCAGGGCATTGGTAGCAACTCATTATCACCAGTTTATCACCCAAATAAAGCAATACGGAGCAGAAAGGTGACCAGTCAACCTTTGCAAAGGGTCTTCCAACTCATCTGTGGCAGATGATGGATTATGTGGCAAATGCGGCAACATTGCAGCGGCCACTCAATTGCATAATTCTAGTGGTCTTTACTTTAGGCATGGCTACGGCATCAGGCAGAACAAAGAAGCTCCGTTCATATTTCTTTATCAGTTTTATGGCCACAGATGAGGAGTAAAAAGGCCAGGAATCAAAAGTAGTGCCGCAGCTTCTTGCCTAAGGTTCTACATAATTAGAAACCTACAATTTCCGAGACTGCTGCACCGATGCGCTACAGAGGAACAACAAGAATTTGCAATGCATTTGATCTCGCCTTTGGGACCTTATATGTATTTAGCTATGCAGCACATAAGCCTGGATGCTGAAACCTCTACTGTTCTTTAACATGCAGGGAAAGTAAGCACCAAACTGTGGTAAACGCAAGGTATGGGAACACATGGAGAGAAATACTGCCTTTCAGCAGGAAATGGTATTGACCAAACCTCTGTTTTTAATAAAGAAACAGGGCCTTCGGTGGTCATATCACTGAAAATACAAGATGTGAAAAAAATATTATTGTCCACGGGTGCTCGTGGAAGACAATTTCTATGGACTGGAATCTAGAGAATGCTAAAGTGATTGTGGTATTTTACTGACCTCTGCTGGTCGTTTTCTATCAAAACTGTTAAATAGAGGCAGTTGAACAGAAATAAAGTCCCGAAGTGGAAGCAGACAAGTCTTAGGGCTGATCTCTAGAGCCCACAAAGTCCATACAAGAGGTCTCGAATGCTCTTAACAAAAACGAATAGAAATGAAAACACTTCTCATTGTTGCACCTCGCTAGGCCACCCCAGGGTGGCGTGCATTCTGACGCATTTCCAGATTTACGATTGCTTGTAAATCTGGAAATGCATCAGTAGACATGTCACCGCCTAACATGAAAGTGTTGCGTGAAAAAGCGGCAATATTTACAAGCCCAGGTAAAGTCAAGCAGGGTGGCTTTATCTGTGCTTGTAAATATCAATCAGCAGGTTGCGCTGCTGGTGCATCAGGCAAAGTTATGCACCGGCGGCGCAAGGGGCTTGTAATTCTGCTCCAATATATTTAAGAGGAGATCATTTTGTACCCAAAGCACAAATATTCGGGACTTTCTCATCTGGCTTGATACTTTTAAGCACGCCAGCCTTCGGGCAGACCCAAAAATTGTGAAAAGTTGTTTCTTTTTAAAGACTGTTCTGTTTTCTTACTTTTACAAAGTGGAAACACACAAATGAAGAAGTTCTTTCATAAGTTTATTAGCAGTAAAACCCACAAGGTCCTGCTCCAGTAACAGTTCTTCCTAGACTCCCACAGCTTAACTGTACATTCTAACATGTCAGCATTGCTAACATTCTAAGTAAAATTAAAGGAACATAACATAATAATAGATAAGGATGTAACACATCTCCCTTTTCAAATAAACAAACTAAAAATAAAAAAATAGAGAAAAAAAACTAAAAAAATGAACCTTAAGGTTTGAAATATTCTAAGGTTGGTAAATATCATATATGCAATATATACACTCATGAATATAAAATATAATCCTTCAGCTTAACTGGTTTCTCCACAATACACACAGATAACCTTCTAATATTAGGAACAGTCTTCTGTAGCGATTCGGGATGCAAGATGTCAGGATTAGATTGGACTTTGCCAGGTTGAACCTTTCCAGTATTACCAGAATTTGATTGAACATATACATCACTTTTCTTGTTCAACCAGCAGTTACGTTCTAAATCACTGCACAAAGTAACACTATTAAAGTTCCATTTGCGACCATCGTCCAACAACACACAATTCCCTTTTACCTCCAAAATTTTCTTAGGTTGAGACAAACCAAATCGGGAAGACCTCACCCAATCACCAACACAAAATTTTTGCACACTTTTCTTAATTTTAAAGTTGTGTCTGTTGATATACTTTCCCTGATATGCATTCATTCTCTTACTAAGACTTTCTTTAGAAACACTGCTAGGAGAAGTTTTAAGCATCCACGCTGGAGTCACTTTGTTACATGCAGAACGACCCTTAAGAAGATTAAACGGAGTCACTAGTGTGGCAGAATGGGGGGTATTGCGATAGCTCCAAATCATCTTCTTGACAGCAATTTTACAATCTGCACCCTCTGCCACAGCCAACCGGATACATTCTTTTAAAACACGGTTGAATCTTTCTACCATACCGTTTTCCCTTGGACAATACACCGCAGTGGTAATATGTTTTACGCCACACGACCGTAAATAGTTTTGAAACTCATCAGCCACAAATTGTGGACCGTTATCAGTAGTAACTGTTTCTGGAAATCCCTCCCTAAGGAACAACTCTTCACAAAAACTAATCATAGTAGAGGCTTTGATCTCTCTAACAAATGCTACTTCTGGCCATTTACTGTGATAATCCATTAAAACAATGGCAAATTTCCCTGCAATGTTACCAACACTAAATGGACCACAAATATCCATAGCTAATTTTTGCCATGGTTTATCTGGAAATGGAACAGGACTGATGTGTGATTCTTGAGAAACATGAGACTTGTCACTACAAGTACACGCTGTACAGTTCCTGACACACATTTCAACATCTTTATCCATACCGGGCCACCAGAAATCGCACCTACACCTTCTCTTCATACCAGACATACCTGAATGCCCCTCGTGAATAAGATCTAACAACCTATTACGCAAACCTGATGGTACAACAAGTTAGTCTGCCCTCCTAACAATACCAACAGCAGGATCATAAGAAAGGTCTGACCATACCGTCTTATATTCAGATAACTCACAATCACTCCATGAAAAACGATTGCACACTGACGTTAACCGTGCAATCACTTGCTTCAATACAAGATCCTCCTGTACAGATTGCTTCCATTCCTCCAAATCAATAACACCATCGCAAGCTTCATTCACCGTAGCTACTGACCAATCTTCATCCTGATCCATTTCAATGTCACCTTCACACACAGGAAAACGAGATAAACAATCTGCGTTGACATTCTTAATGCCAGGTACATATTTCATTTGAAAATCATACTCTTGCAACTTGTAAATCCACTTCGCAATTCTAGGGGTAGCCCTGCCAGCACCTTTAGTTGAGAATATATCCACAAGAGGTTTATGATCGGTTCTTAGTTCGAAATTAGTTCCCCAAATATAATTCCTGAAATAATTCACACTCCCAAAACAAGCAAGCGCCTCTTTTTCAATGACCGAATACGAAGGCTCAGCACCTTTTAAAGTACGTGATGCAAATGCTATTGTCCATTCATACTTGTCCTTCCCTTGCATTAAGACTGCCCCCAGACCATATGCGCTCGCGTCCACAACAATGATTGATTTCTTTTGGGATCAAAGGGTTTAAGTGCTACAGCATTCATGATGTCCATCTTAATATTCTCAACAACTGATTGGCACTCAGTATCCCACACAAATTTAGCTCCTTTTTTCATCAACAACCTTAAACAAAAAACTTTTAAAGCAAAAATGGACACAAATTTGGAGTAATACTCCGCTAGACCTAAAAAAGAACCCAGTTGTTCTTTGTCAGATGGAGATGGAGCATTCTTAATTGCATCTAACAAGTTTTTTTTAGGTCTAACACCTTCAGCAGACAAAGTATGCCCAAGATACTCAATTTCATTCATGGCAAACTTACATTTCTCGGCAGCAACAGTCAAACCAGTACCCTGAAGTTTGGACAACACTTCATTTAAAACCATGTCATGGTCAACCATACTTTTTCCCCACACAAGTACATCATCTTGAAACACCAACATGTTGGACACACCTTCAAGGACTCTGCACATAACTCTCTGAAAAACAGCTGACGCAGAGGATAACCCGAAAGGCATCCTCAAAAATTGGAAAGCTCCCTCAGGAGTTATAAAGGATGTTAAATGACGGGATTCTGAGTGCAGCTTTATCTGATGGTATGCATTAGATAGATCAATAGATGAAAAATACACAGCGTCCTTAACTGATGCTACCATCTCATTAATTCTAGGTAAAGGGTAACGATCCACCCAAATGTTCTTGTTTAAATCCCTTAAATCGATGCACATGCGTAATTTGCCATTGGGTTTGCGTGCTAAAACTACTGGACTAAGCCAATCTGACGCCTCAATAGGCTCAATTATGTTTTGTTGACATAACCTGTCCAGTTCAATCTTCAATTGTGATCTTAATACCAAAGGAACATTGTGCACTTTAAACAATAAGGTTTGAGAATTATACGATGTTCACATTTTTTAAGACATCCCAATTTGGAACTGAATAATTCTGGAAATTTTTTATGCCACTTAAAACCTGCATCACCTTGAGTTAATAAAACTTGGTCTGAAATGTTCTTGTCCCATTTGAATTCTTTATCACTATGAGATAAAAGAACTTGATCAGGATGATTTGGGTTCAGAATTATTCCCAAATTCTTTTGTTCCTTCCATCCTAACAAAGCTCTGCCCTTTTCTACAACATAAATAATTCCTTGTGTGTTCCTGCCTTTAAATACAATATCACTAACAAAACATCCAATCACGGGTAATCTGATGCCCATGTAACCCACAGGAGTTTTTTTAGGACCTGTAAGATCACACTTGCCGCATAACTCCCACATGTTTTTGTCAATTATGGTATATGGTGAACAAGAGTCTGCCCATAATTACAAACTGCAATTGTTGATAAAAATCTCACATTTAGGTGGTTGAGTTTCTTCAGATATCTCATTCACTTCGTTATTCCAGATCGCCATAACTTCAACATCACTATCACTACTTAAATAAGATTGATCAACCAAGTTAACAGAATTTTTCCATGCACTAGGATTATTAGACCGGCACATTTTGACAAAATGCCCAGTTTTGTTGCACTTGAAACATGTGACATTTGACGCAGGACACCAAGAATTTTCGGCAACATGCCTGCTATTTCCACACCTGAAACAGAAACATTTGTTAAAACCTTGTGTTTTTTTGGGAAACGATTTGCTTGGCGGCATAGCATTTTTGTTGTTACCAGAAAATGTCCGAGGTTTAACCTTGACATTATCATATTTTGTGTTATATTTGTTATCAAAGAATTTTGGTTTGTTATTAACTACAGCACACACATCACTTAAATCTTTCCCATCAAAAGGTTTGCGATCTTTGCTATGTTCACCACTTAATTCCTTGACGTAACAAGAATTATTCTCAATTCTTCTTGCTATACTAATGGTCTTTTGAAGAGATGGATCTTTTACATCTAATAATTTTTCCTGAATCTTAGCATTGTTAGTTCTGTTGATAAATTGATCTCTAATAATTTCTTCATGCAAATCTTTAAATTTGCAAGTGGCAGCTAATCTTCTTAATACAGCAACATATTGCTCAACTGTTTCGCCAGCTAATTGTGCTCTTGAAAAGAATTTATGCCTTTCTACTACTATGCTTGTTTTTCTACCAAAATTTTCTTCTAAAGCCTTTAATGCATCAAGATACTCATCAAATTTTGAACTATCAAACACAACTTCCTCATCACTAGCATCCTCATCTCCACCTTCACTGACTTTTAAGGTGGTAGCACTAGCACTAGAAGTACGTATAGGTAAAGTTTTCAATACTTTCCTACCTTCAACACCCAGACTATGTTTCAATAAAGCTAATTTGCGTGAAGGAAGAAAAACTTCCCCACCTATGGCTTCTAAATATGCTTCAAAAGACTCTTGCCAATCCTCCCATATCATAGGTGGAATACCAGGATCTTGTAAAAATTTTGGAGGAGCTAAAATGGTGTTTGTTTCCATAATTCACTATGAAAATAAAATTATTAGCCTGTGAATAATGTAACAATTAGTAGCCAATATATAAATTAGATTAATATCTTTTGTTAAAGTACATCTGTAAAGCAATAATAAAATAATAAAAGTAGTCACCGCTGTCTTTTGATTAAAAATAGTCAAACACGAAGTTTAAATGGTAAACGATATAATCCAGAATGAAACGCGATGCTTTTGGTTAGTTATTAGTGCCTGGTTGTCATGGAAATCCGCCCCAGAATGTCATGCGATGATGATACGTTCCAGAATGCACTGCCCCGCTCAGACTGCTTCCTCCGAAGATGGCACACTGTTCACCGTGTAACCTCTTACAATTAAGGGACGATTACAATTACAATTGCTTGTTGTTCATCCAAACAAAGATGCTCCAGTAGATGCCCTTTCTGTCTATTCGACCTCCATTGTTTACATTAGAATGTTCGGCTTGCGAATATTCGTTCGTACTGTGATTACGTTTCACATGAAGAGGCTTGCACCTCCTCACGCTCCACTGCTCGTGCTTTGTTTACATTTCAAATGGACAGCTCTCACTGCCTCGCGCTTCACTGCTCATGCAGTGTTTAGATTTAAACGCAAAGGCTTACACTACCTTGCGCTTCTCTACTCAAGTTTAAATTTAAATGCATGGACTCCCACATTCTCGCGCTTCACTGTCCATACTTTAAAACCAACAGGAAATTAAAATATACTTAGTCCCGCATCCAAGAATTAGTGCTTCCACGACACACATGCATTAAACATCCGAGGTAAAAACGATGAATTATTTTTAATCGCTTGAAGATTTCTTTCCTTTTCTGTCTGTTTACTTGCACAAAATGCCCGTCATATTCCTCCAGCAACATCGGCTTTTAAAGTACACAGCATTTAAGTTCACTTGAAATTTAAATAGAAAGGATAATGCAGTTACTCACAGTCCTTTGAAGAAATGAGGCACACGTTGTTGACAGATATTCGCGCAAATTGATGGAAACAGGTTCAAAAGTTCACGGAATTGATTAAATTCCTTTTCTTTCAGTAAGATGATTTCCTTGAGGCATTTTAAGATGCTTTCGTTGAGGCGTTTTCCTGTCAATTACTTTTTTTTTTTAAAGCTTCACCATTTCTTTTTTTTTTAAATTACCTTGGGGGTCAATTCAGGTGGGTTCTCCCTCGTCGCCACTTTTACAAAGTGGAAACACACAAATGAAGAAGTTCTTTCATAAATTTATTAGCAGTAAAACCCCCAAGGTCCTGCTCCAGTAACACTTCTTCCTAGACTCCCACAGCTTAACTGTACATTCTAACATGTCAGCATTGCTAACATTCTAAGTAAAATCAAAGGAACATCACATAAGAATAGATAAGGATGTAACACTTACAACTGCTATTCGAGAACTGAAACCAGCAACCAGCATTACCTTTGGACAAAATAGGCTGCATCCATAGCGTGCCACCACTAGGTGACGCCAAATTTTAGGACAAGGCCTGAACAGCTACCTGTTTACTAGGGATAGAGACTGCTCCAATGGCACGCTGTTTTTTTTCCTCCAGCGGCAGTGACACAATGCAATTTTCCCTGATGTGCCCAAAATTGAGCTCCATTGCTCAAAAACAGAGCTACGTTGTCTGTTTTCAACATCATAAAACCTTTGATTTATGTTTATATCTGTGAAACACAACACAGCACACTGAAAAGTCCTCTTGGCACTTTGTGGGGAGGTTTATAAAGTAGCCCTCCAAGTGCACAGACTTCAGGGGTCTCAGACCAATCAACCATACTTCAAACGAGGTAGGGTGTTCAATTATGAGTTCTTATATCCGTCTTTGATGATGGCATTAGAATGGAAAAGGCGTATACTGGGAGAAACCCCATTGTCACATCACTAGATAAATAGCAAGTTGGAGGGCCCTGTCCTAGGTCTTTAGCTGATGATACATAGGTACCTGTGGTTGGTGTTCTTATCTGAGTTTAACCTCAGGTTTGACTCACAGTTTATTTTAGTTGATCGTATTCATTGTTCAAGCACAAGAGATGAGTCTAGAGTTTCTGGGTGTTTCCTTTGAGTCTTGCTGCATGGTAGGGCAGCCAAAGTGTAGTACTCTGAAACAAAGGAAGTTTATGGAGACCGATCTTAGGAGGCCTCCGGCAGGCTGTTAAACTTGGACATATATCCTGTGGCTAGGCCGTACAGTGCTGTATGGACTATGGACTATGTGTAGTCTTAGAGTCAGTCTTCCTTTCATTCATGAGAAAACAGAGATCTCCAGAGGACTTTTTCAGGATTTTAGACACTTGGAGTCTTGAATACTGTCTCCTTTTTAGAGTCTGGTGTAGGTGTGGTGGCAAGGTTAATCAAGTGGAAAAATGGACACTTGTGACAATTCTAGACCATTGGTTAGAAAAACTATGGTATCCTCAAAAGACCCAATGTATAAAGGTGCTGCGGTACCGCAACACCTTTATACATTGGGTCTTTTGAGGATACCATAGTTTTTCTAACCAATGGTCTAGAATTGTCACAAGTGTCCATTTTTCCACTTGATTAACCTTGATACTTACCCGGGGAAATAAATGGACATGTATTCCTCCTCCCCATTCTGATTACACTTGTAGGTGTGGTGGCAGCAGAACTGGCAAAAGGTCACCAATCCTGGAAGCACCAATGTAATTTTAATGGGGTAGGTGCAGTAGGAGGTGTAGCATTTAAACAACAGGGTCAGTTTTTAGGTCTCGCCTAGCGATGCAGCGCTATGCCCTGCTTGCAAAGCGAAACTTATTGTTACTTTGTAGGCTGCGAAGTGGGACAGTAGATGTGCACAAGCTTAAAAACCCATTGCAGATAATGGGTGGAACGCGCGCTTGAGCAGACATGGCCGGTGAACGCGCACGTCTCTTTTCTCTCGCTCTGCCTCGTGGTGTGCCTTGCGCTCCGCTATGCTTTCGGTTTCGTGTTCTGCTCCTTAGACACACTGTTCATTGCGCAGCAAGGTCGGGAAGGCGGGAAAGTTGCGTACTTGCAGTGTTTTCTTATTTTATTTTCCTGCCTTTCTGTAGTTAGTCCACTTTGTGCGATATATTATTTTTGCTTTCTCTCCTGACATGTGCGCATAGTCTTTGTACATGATACGCTCAGAAGTTAGATGGCAAAAGCTTCTATCTGGTCGTACATCTTATAAGCACGTATCGTGTATTCACATTTCGTACCGCTTTTAGCATTTACTTTGCGACAATCATTACATACACGTTGTACTGCTTATTTGTACGCCTCTTTTGGATGCATGTAGGACAATGTGGCGTTTAAACCCGTGAATTGTAATATTGTAGTACAGGTTATGTACGAGCCTTTGGTACCTCTTTTATCAGTTACTCTGTGAACGGGCAGTATTTAAACTGCACATGTTTATGAATAAATGTGCGTTAGGAATTTTCCTAATCTAGCTTTTCTAGTGTGTTTGCGGCCTTCTGCTTTAGCTTTTTCAAAATACAGCTAGGCAGACAATGTGGCGCGTATAATTAAAACCATATTAGTGATTTGTTTCCTTCCTGCTAGCAAATCAACAGTAAAGAGTTCAGTTGCTCTGGCGCCTCGCCACAGGTCCACTTTTTTCCTTCCCTTATAACACCTCGTGCACGATGATTGAGTTAGGCTGGCACCCATTGCTACAAAAGAAGTGCTTGTACGGAAGGCCTTCTCCTGTGCATTGTTGGTAATAGTGTTTTGTATTTAAAGTTGCCTTTAACCCTTATGCCTAATATGGTGTTACGAGCGCTTTGTGCTAAATTACTAGCACAGCGTGCATGTGGTTTAAAAACACGTGCGTAATGTGCATGCATTTTTTTTGCAGTTATTAGTGCACTCTCAACAATAAAAATAAAAGCTGAGTTACTAGCACGGCATGCATGTAGTTACGTTGTTCCTGAGTAATTGGTTTCACTTTCCTAGCGCCTTACAAACAGTACTTAAGTTGCTATAGCTCCTCGACATATTTCTAATTTTTGCCTGTTTTATTAACGCCTCACGCACAATCATTAAATTACCTTGACGTCCATTGCTACACACAAAATGCTCTTATGGCACGGTTAAGCTTTGCGCAGTTAATGGCATCATGTATATGGATTTGCATTTCACTTTCTTCCTTTATACGTTTTTAAGAGCATTTTTATGTACAACTGTTAGTGTAGTTTTAGCTAGCAGTACGCTGCATTTACATTAAAAGCATCATCACATATACGTTCTACTGCTTATTTGTATGCCTGTTTCTGAGTAATTTGTTTCCCTTTCCTAGCGCCTCACAAACAGCGCTTAAGTTGCCACAGCCCCTGGACAGCTTTCCAATTTTTGCATGTTTTATATGGTCTGGGATGCACGCCAACCCTTCCACCACCAATCCCAATGGTAGGAGACAGACACAGTTTGAACTTTTTGGAAGGTAGGGGGGCCTCACGACCCCCCCGGCCGTATTTATTAAAATATGAAACAAAATTTAAAACTTTAAATTAAAACGTTTCATGTATCATGTACAAAATTCAACTTTTCATTACACTTGATGAAGACAGGTATCCAGGCTAACCTTAACAAATCTCTAATACAAAGATTTTCCTAACCAATTCTAACATCATGACATAATGCATTTGCATAAGAATTTTGTACATCCTATCGTTAGGGGCCAACGGCAAGGTCTTAACCGGTGTCAGATCCCTATCACCAAATTCCCGCCCTCACGTGTGAGTGGCGCATGCGCAGAGGGCTTTACCCTTGTAGCCAACTGTAACTTACCTTGTCATGGGGGCCCCCTTCCACTCGACGCCATCTTAAGGTCGTCCGAGTTCCCGTGCGGGGTATTCGTAAGAAGGACAGCGTGGACTCCCCCCCTTTCCCCGCACTCTCTTCCGCCAGAGCGGATATCCGGCCCCCGAGAAATTCGTGGGAGGGGCATATAGCCGTCTCCCCCTGGGAGGGGCCTATGGCCGTCTTCCCCTGGGCGGCCCATCCGTAATGGGTGCCGCCCCCCCGTGGGAGGGGCCAATGGCCGCCTCCCCCCGGGCGCTCCCATCCATAATGGGTGGCACCCCCACTAGGGACCTTGAAATCACTGCTCACCGATCATGACCTTACCGCCACAGGCCAGATAGTTGACCGACTATCTGGCCCCCCCACACCTCCTATAGGTCATGTCTCCTCAATCCCACTAGCCAAGCTATCATGTCTCCTATCAATAAGTCATTCCCCACCCTGGACAGGTGTACCCCATCACTTGAATAACAGTGGTCCCCCCAGATGCACCCATGGGGTATGCTTTAAAGATGAGCAGAGCGAAACAATTTCTCCATTTTATTGTTGACCCTCTTTACCGAATGGTTCAACGCTGTTGTGTACAATCCACCCCTCCACACCCTCCTCGGAATCATGTGTGACCAAGCTATTGTGCACCCTGGGAGCGTCTTTGCTAACCAAATAACTGCTGAGAGTATGTGCTCGATTAAAGCTCGTCTGCCCAACCTTACCAAGTCATTGCCCCCGATGTGTACTATGATTACTGATGGCGGTGACCTGTGCCGCCCTAACAATTCTTTGACAAAACATTGCAATTGGTCGATACACAAACCGCCCTTCCCATGGAATGACACTCTGAAACCATATTCCTCAGATGTGTGGATCGCATCACCTGCCTTGAATATGTCCGCGGCACGCCTCACGTATGGGTGGCCCACGACCCAGACCACTCGTCTTTCATTCCTTAATCCTGAAGTGGTGGTTAGCTGATACTGGGCCGGTCCCAATTTCCGCCCTGCGTCACAGGCTCGTGAAACTGTAATCCAAACAAAAGACAACAAGCGTGAGTGCACTTCTTCAGTAACTTACAACATGTGCAGCCGCACGTACCATTTGAAACAATTCGAAGACCAGCGGCCTAATTGTTTAACATTGTCTACCCGCAGACCCCCAGCTGTTGCTTCTGTAGGTTCCCCTATTCTGAAATGAATGAGTCCCAAAATCACTCGGGTTCAAGCCTGCAGCTGCAATCGTGATTGCCAGCACCCTCTGGAACTGAAACTTTGTTAACGGGGTGCCGTCAGCATGTCGCAGCAAGGCCCCCCCCCACGTCGCCAACCTTTGTTTTAGGTAGGCCTCAACATGACTCACTGGACAACAGGTACTACCCGGAGCGCGCTGCAAAACAATGCTACTCCCCTGGGCTTCCTGGTCTGTCTTAGACCTGGCTATGGTGATCAGCAGGGAATCCCCCCTCACTTGCGTGTGGTCCCTGCGCAGACCCCCCTCGGTATCCCATTTGTTGGCAGCCACCAGTTCGCCCACCCGCAGGGCCCCATAGAACGCCAATGCAAATGCTGCCCGGAATAGGACGACCTCATCAGGTGAGGAGCATGTCTCTTCTAGTGTAGCCAATAGGGAGGTCAATCTCTCAAATCCTATCGGGTGCCTGGTATCCCTCTTGCGACCCTCTAGGCGCCGCCAGCCGCGCAGCGCCTTTCTGACTATAAAGGAATCCGTCTGGTCCCTAATCCCCTGGAGCTGAGCCATAAATGATATGGCGGCCTTATACCGACTGGCGGTTGCCACCGACTGGCCCTCCTCATGAAGTGCCACTAAAAATTGGGTAAAGGACCCCTCTTGACCCTAACTATGCTCCCATGTAGGGCACAAAAAAGCGCAGTACGAGCGGAACGCCTCTTCATAAGCTTTCCTTGTCCTGGGCACTAAACTGGCTGCCACCAGGTTTTGTAGTCTGGGGCGCCAATTTGCCATAATGCTTCAGGAAATGGCGCTGCCACTAGCTCCGCTGAGGGTAAACAATCTCTGAAAGCCTGCATTTTGAAACGAGAGAGCGCATCAGCTGCATTATTCAGTACTCCCGGCACATGTTTTGCCCTGAATTGCACATTTAGTCTCAAGCATTTCAACACAATTTCTTTCAACACTCGCAATATCCACTTGTAGCGTGCTGCCTGCTGGTTAATGCACTCAACCACGGTCATGTTATCAGACCAAAATATCACCGAGCGGTTTCGGAACTCTTCCGGCCATGCTGACAACGCCACCCAGATGTGGAATAGCTCTAGAAAACCAATGTTGCTCGTCAAGCCAGTTGCTTCCCACCATGCTGGCCATTTCTGGGCCAACCATCGGTTACCAAGGATTGCGCCAAACCTCACACTGCCCGCAGAGTCGGTCCATAAACCTAATTCCGCTGATGAGCCCGGGGCTTTGCTCCTGACTACTCGGCCGTTGAAATCCGCCAAGAATGCCAGCCAAATGAGCATGTCCTGGTGAACCTCTGCCGACAACCTCGTACGATGGTGCCCTTCCTTTAGGCCAACCATGGCCTGAGCAATCGATCGGGAGAAGGGGCGAGCCATCGGTATAACCCTCAATGCAAAGTTAAGCTGACTCAATGTTTGCTGTAGTTGGTGCAGTGTAACTTTGTCGTTCCGAAGACATTGCAACAGGGAGGCCCTGAATTTGGCGATCTTCTCCGCGGGCAATCGGAAGCAACCCTCCACGGAGTCTTGTTCGATACCCAGAAACTCCAGGGAGGTAGTTGGACCCACCGTCTTACCTGGCGCCAACGGTACCCCGAAACCCCGCATGAGCACGCAGAAGTCCTGCAATGCCCGTGCACAGTCTCGAGAGCCCGCTGGGCCGAGAAACAGGAAATCATCGAGATAATGCATCACATGTTGGTGCCCTGTGGCCTTCGAGAACACCCACTCCAGAAATGAGCTAAACATTTCAAAATAGGCACACGAAATTGAACAACCCATCGGCATGCACATATCCATGTAGTATTTCCCCTGAAATGTAAAACCCAGCAAGTGCTGATCCCGGGGATGTACCGGAAGCAACCTAAATGCGGATTCAATATCCAATTTTGCTAACAATGCACCGGGGCCTAGGCGATTCAACATTACCACTGCGTCATCGAAAGATGCGTACCTCACACTGCAAATGTCTGCATCGATCGCCTCATGAACGGAAGCCCCCCTTGGTGCCGACAAATTATGAATGAGCCTGTATTCTCCCGGCTCCTTTTTGGGAACTACCCCTAATGGGGAACACACAAAATCGGCCGTTGGTGGATCACTAAACGGTCCTGCAACCCGCCCCAAGCGAACCTCTTTTGCGATCTTTGTGGGTTGTGCTTAACGGACAGTTGGTTTTTACATGAGGGGGCCCCCCGAAAATCACCCGCCGGGATGCTGAAGCCATACGAGAAGCCATCTCGCAGGATCCCAGCAGACACATGATCAGGGTATTTGTTCAGCCAGGGAGTCAAAGCCAGAATATCCACGGGCGATTGTTTGGACTTCCGAGGCACCGTGTCAATCCTGCTTGGTACCCCCTTTTCCTCCGGTACCATTGCCTCTGGATCGGCAGCTAGTTTCGGGGTGGGAGGTGTTACCACAACCAGAGCAGGCATGCCTGAACCTACACGTTCCCTGCGGCCTGCTACATGTTCCCTTATTAAAACCCCAACATACTCCTTGCTTATTTCCATTCCCGCCCGATCTAGGCTGAGTATCCCCCACGTAGGTTGGTCGAAAGGGCTGAGGATGTTTCTGTTCAAAGGCCCTGGAGCCGTTTGCGCTCGACCCCGATCCACCCGCCGATCCCGGCAAGAACTCCGCATGCCAAGATACAGTATCCAAACAATCCCAAGTCAGTGTTTCATTAAACTCTTTTGCTTTTCTAAATGCCATGTCATACCCTCAGTGCAGCTTGTTCCCTTGAGGGCTCACGAGCGACGAGTGGTGCAGCCTTCAGAGCGCAAGAACAAGAGGACGCCTGCCACGATTCCCGCGCCTTTTATCTTGCAGCGGGAAGGCGGGGCAGCATCCCCATCCTGCCCAGAAGTGCACGGACTTCCGGGCGAGTGTTAGGACAACCCTTTTCAGCGGCGGGGGCGTGCTCCAACCACGCCACTATGGGCATACCAGCCGGGACACGCCCCCCGCCCGCAACGATTTCCTGGGGGATCGGGGGCACCCAGCCATACGTTCGGGGTGACCGAGAGGTCTCCCCTTTCCAGTAACACCTTACGCACAATGAATAGGCTAGCCTAAGGCTCACTGCTTTTAACATTTACTATACAAACTGGCAATTTTTAAACTGTACATGCTTATAAATCAAAGTGTGTTAAGTATATTCCTAAACTAGCTTTCCTGGCGTGTTTGCGGCCTTTTGCTTTAGCTCTTTCAAAATACTGTGAGGCAGACAATGTGGCGTGTACAACTAGAGCCATATTAGCCATTTGTTTCCTTCCTGCTAGCACCTCAGCACTAACAGTTCAGTTGCTCTGGCGCCTCGCCACAGGTCCACTTTGTTCCTCCCCTTGTACCTCGAGCACGATAATTGAGTTAGGCTGGCGCCCATTGCTACAAAAGAAGTGCTTGTATGGTAGGCCTTCTCCTGTGCATTGGTAATGGTATTTTAAATTGAAAGTTGCCTTTAACCCTTTTGCTTAATGTTTTACGAGCATTTTATGCTAAATTACTAGCGCAGCATGCATGTGGTTCAAAAAAACATGCGTAATGTGCATGCAGTTTGTCTGCAGTTATTAGTGCAATTTCAACAATAAAAATAAATGCCGTATTAGTAGCATGGTACGTATGCATGTGGTTATGTTGATATGAGCATTTTATGCCACAGCATGCATGTGGTTACGTTGTTACGACCTTTTTTGGTACAATTGCTACTACAGTTTTAGCTAGCACTACGATGCATTCAGATTAAAAACATCATAACATATACTTTGTATTGCGTATGTGTACACCTGTTCCTGAGTGATTTGTTTCACGTTCCTAGCGCCTCACAAACAGCACTTAAGTTGCCAAGGCTCCTCGACACATTTCGAATTTTTGCCTGCTTTAGGAACAGCTCACGCACAATCATTAAGTTAACCCGACGTCCATTACTACAGAAAAAATGTTCTTATGGCAGGGCTTATGTTTTGTGCAGTTAATGACATCATGTATATGGATTTGCCTTTCACTTTCTTGCTTTATACGTTGTTATGAGCATTTTATGTAGAATTGTTAGTGCAATTGTAGGTAGTAGTATGATGCAATCTCCTTGGAAGCTCATGACGAGCTGAGCTCGTCATGAGCAATGGCGCTCCGGTGCTCATGACGAGCTCAGCTCATCATGGCCCGTGGAATGCTCAGGTGCGGGGAGAATTCCCCCGCTGTGCTGAGCGTTCCACGGGAAGCAATACACCTGTGACGAGCTGAGCTCGTCATGAGCACAGGTGCGCCGTAGCTTATGACGAGCTCAGCTCGTCATGAGCATGGGGGCGCTGTACGTGCCCCCCTCCCCGCAGCACAGCGGGGGATTAACCCTGCAGCGAAGGACATTGCCACATATACGTTGTGCCGCCTATTTGTACGCCTGTTCCTCAGTGATTTGTTTTCCTTTCCTAACGCCTCACAAACAGTGCTTATGTTGCCATGGCCCTTCGACACCTTACTAATTTCTGCATGTTTCAGTAACACCTCACGCACAATGATTAAGTTAGCCTAACGCTCATTGTTACACATGAAATGCTCTTATGGCAGGCCTTATGCTTAATTAATGACATTATGTATATGGAGTTGCCTTTTACTTTCTTGCTTTATACGTTGTTACAAGCATTTTATGTAGGATTGTTAGCACCACGATGCATTTATATTAAAAACATCGTGCCATATACATTGTACTGCTTATTTGTACGCCTGTTCTTGCAATAGAGACCAACTATATAGAGCACTAGAATACATGTACTCTTAAAAACACATGAACATAATATGCGTGCACTTGGTATGCCGTTATTATTACAGTTTCCAGTTTCTATGGACTTTTCCTTCCTCTGTGTAGTTAGTTACCATGCCGTAATATACATGGGACATATACATTAGGCGTACTCCTTAATAGCTATTTATTATCGCGTTATTTTAGGGTGTGTAATTTGCTGTACTAGTGCACCTTAAAACATTAACATGTGTGCAAGCGTTTTGTATTTTATATGGTGACAACTTAAATAGAAATTGCTTGTATATAGTCATACATCTAAAAGCATGTGTCGTTTCATATGCGTATTATTACGTTTGCTGCCATGTTTGCAGTCTTCCGCTTTAGCTGGTTTAAAGTACATCGAAACGGACAATGTTTTGTTTAAACCCGTGGTTTGTGACATTGTAGTACAGGTTGTGTACAAGCCTTTAGTACTGCTTTCAGCATTTACTCTGTGAAGGGCAATTTTTAAACTGTAAATGTTTATGAATAAAAGTGTGTTAGGTATATTCGTAATCTTGCAGGCCGACCGACACGTGACCGCAGGGGATACTCATAAGAGGGCATCCCCCTTAGTGCCACAGGATGGCACATGGAGCAGCCCAGTGTTCCGAGATCCTTGATGGGGTCCCGCTCGTCACTTCCGGCCGGGTAGGGGCAGGGGAGAAGTATATATTCCTCCCCCGCCCACCTGGCGGCCTCTTTCCCATCACTGAGCTGACCATGTGATACAACCTCAACTGTGACAAAGGGTCACACATCAATGTGGTGTTGCGCTCTAGCCATCGGCGCTCAGCGCGATGACGCGTTGCGCAGGAGGTGGAGCGTGAGACGGGCGCATGCGTAATAGAGGGGCTAGAAGCGCGCGAAAGAACCAACGGACATTAGCGACCGGAGCTAGCGAGAGACAGACGCCCGGCGCTCTATGCTCAACCTAGTTGTTGATTCTGTGAATAATAAAGAAGCTTGTTCCACAACTCATGCTTCGTGTAATTTGTGGGGACGAAATAACAACATTACAGTGGCGACGAGGACTGGGAGCACCCGAAGTCTCCACGCAACTTCACTGAACTGCGGCGACCGGAGCACCAGAGAACTGGAACAGGTCAGCGACAACCGAGCCGGTTTTGAGAGACTCAGTTGCATAGAGCGTGGCAGTGGCGTATGTCCAGGGCAAACTATACACTGGCGGACCCGGCCCACAGGCAGGGAGAAGAAGGTTGGTGCGCGAATCAACGCGGAGAAGCCCTAAGCAAGGACCCTGGCCGGGAGAGGGGGCAGAAGAAGCTCTGCCTACCCTCAGCACCTCGCATGAAGCAGCCAATAGTGCGCCAGGCAGTCCCAGAGGCCGCGGAGACGCTTCAGGGGGAGAAGGATCCCTTAGCGCGCCAGGCAGCCCGGAGAATCGCTCAGAGGGTTCCAGAATAGAGCCCAGAATGGCCAACCAGGCTACATCACTGACCGCCCCCGTTCCCTTCCTACCCAGACCGGGTGAACCCCTGATGAAGTGGGAAGACTGGAGGGAGTACTTCAAGAACTACGTAGAAGCTTTGGAGGATGAGAATGGTGAACCTTTCCCCAGTGCTCGAAAGAAAAGGCTGTTACTGCACAACCTAGGTCCAGAGGGCGTGCGAGTGTTTGCGAACATTGTACCTAAAGAAAGGCCCGACACAGACGTTGATGTCTTCAAGAACGCTCTGGAAGATCTAGACAACCACTACAGACCGGCGGTGTGCGTATCCATTGACCGGTACAACTTCCAACAACGGAGACAGGAGGAAGGAGAGTCGATCGACGACTATGTAGCCGCCCTGAGACGCCTTGCGATCACGTGCAGATATGGACAGCTCCAAGACGAGTACATCAAGGACCAAATAGTCATGCACACAACCAACAAGTCAGTCCAGGACAAGCTATGGGCACAAGGGGAAGCGTCGCTCAAAGATGTCATAGCCATGGTGAAAAAGGCGGAATTGTCAAAGCGTTGCGCAGACGCGGCCAAAAGAGAAAACGTGCAGAAACATATGGTCAACAAGATCGACGAAGCAACTGTGGCCTACAAGCATAAGGGGTCCACTGGTGACAGAAAACAGGATTTGAGGTGGACAGGGAAGCAGGCAGGACCAGGAAGACAATCTACGGACAACAAATTCTCATGTTACAGGTGTGGCAGCACGGCCCACTCGGCCCAAGACAAACGATGCCCGGCGTTCCGCGTCAGATGCGCTTTCTATGGCTTGGTCGGCCATTTTGAAAAAGTGTGCCGGAAGAAGGGAAATAAGTCCATGGTGAAGTGCATAGGGCCAAACAAGTCAGAAGACCTGACGGAAGAAGACCTGGAAGATGATGACCTGGTCTTGTGTATAGAAGACCAAGTGCTGGATGTGACTGGAAAGCGCTCAGACAAACCGCGCACGGACATGCTCATCGGAGGAGTAAAGGTGCACGTGGCAATTGACTCCGGGTCCCCGTGGACCATAGTACAGCGCTCAGTGTGGGAAAAAGACTTTGTTCCTACCTTGGGGCCGATGCTACACCCACCAGACATACGTCCCATTTCATACACCAGCAATACTATTCCAATGGCAGGTTTCCGCACACTGAAGTTTGAATTCAGAGGTAGAACAGCCACCTGTAAACTTTACGTAGCAGAGAAGGGGCCCTCTGTACTAGGCTGGAGAGATGCGGGAGACCTGGGAATAAAGTTGGATCCTGGTGGCAAAGAGCAAATCTTGCTGACAGAAGAGGACCACAGAAGCATCACAGAAGCACCCCGTCAAGACGAACTGAAGCAAACCTACCCCAAAGTCTTCGGTGGCACAGTAGGAAAATTAGACAAGTTTGTACACAAAATAATACTCAAGGAAGGGGCCCGCCCGGTGTCCCACAAGGTCAGGAACATCCCCATCGCCATCAAAGAAGCGGTCCAGTTGGAGCTCCAAAGACTTGAAAACCAAGGGATCATAGAACCGATAGACAGTTCCGAATGGTTGGCTCCCTTGGTCGTAGCCAGGAAACCCAATGGCAAGGTCCGCTTATGCGTGGACCTCCGGGAGCTCAACAAGTGCCTAATTGTGCAGAAGTTTCCCCTACCAAGGATTGAGGAAATGTTGGCTAGGACGAAAGGAGTATCATGGTTTTCCACCATCGACCTCACGTCGGCGTATCATCAGATCGACCTGCACCCATCGAGCAGGAAATACACCTCATTTATTACACCGTTTGGGTGTTATCAGTTTCGCCGCATGCCCTTTGGATTGGCCTCTGCGGCCGCAGTGTTCCAAAAACTGATGCATCGCCTGTTTAAAGATCTACCAGGAGTTCAATATTTTCAGGACGACATCCTGATCATGGGAACTGACAAAGAGGATCACGACGGCAAACTGACCAAAGTGCTGACTGTGCTTCAAGATAAAGGCCTCACAGCGGAATGGAGTAAATGCAAGATAGGCATGTCGTCGGTCACAGACCTGGGTCATGAGATCGGGAGCCAAGGCATATCACCCAAAAAACAGAACGTGAGAGCCATTTGTGATGCCAGGGCCCCAATCAACAAAGAGGAAGTTCGGTCATTCCTTGGAATGGCCGAATACTACAGCAAATTTGTAAGACACTTTGCAACCAAGACGCATAAATTGCGCCAGCTCATCAGAGACAAATCAACGTTCGTATGGGATGCGGAAGCACAAAGCGAGTTTGAAGGATTGAAGAATGAGATCAGTGAAGCGGTACCCTTACAGGGATATGACCCCACGGGCAATACCATATTGACAACAGATGCCAGTGACAAAGGACTAGGGGCAGTACTCGCTCAAGAACGCAGTGCTGGGGCAGTAGAGACTATTAGCTTTGCATCACGAGCACTGTCCCCCACCGAACAAAAATACAGCGTCATTGAAAAAGAAATGTTGGTCGTCACGTGGGCAATGGGGAAGTTCAGGCAATTCATATGGGGCACCCGATTCAAACTACAAACGGATCACAAACCGTTAGTCAAAGTGCTAACATCTTGCGGCCACGACACAGCCATGCCACGCATCGCCAAGATGACGCTAAAGCTGTTGGACTATACCTACGATGTAGAGTACCTGCCTGGGACACAGAATAAGGTAGCGGACTACTTAAGCAGGGCCTCTGCCATGGAAGATGCACCTGTGACCCCACCTGGGGCGGATGAGATGGTGGCAGACATGGTCGACACGGAGACGACGATAAGCAGACAAGAATGGGCTGAAGCATATGAAAAAGATCATGAGATAAGGGGAGTCAAACGACACCTCATTTCAGGATGGCCGGAAAAACAGAATCTCAAAGCGGAACTGAGGAAGTATTTTGAGATTAGGGAAGAACTGTCGTTGAGCGACTCAGGAATTTTCATGTACCGAGGTGACAGAGTGATACCAGCGGTGGCCATAATCCCAGAGCTGTTGAAACAACTCCATGAGGGTCACCTAGGCATTGTGAAGACGAAAGTCAGGGTGAAACAGATGTACTGGTGGCCAGGAATGGACAGCCAGAAAGAAAGGCAAGTGAGGGAATGTGTCCAGTGCCAATGAGCTGACAAAATTCTGAGGCCATTGAGACCGGCGCTGGGAGAATTTGACCGCCCCCAAAACCTGTGGGAAGACATTGCTGTAGACATCCTGGGCCCAGTTCTCGACAACAGAGGTATAAGCAAATACCTATGTGTAGTCATTGACAAATACTCGAAATGGCCGGAGATTGATGTGCAGGAATCTATGGACACGGACACAGTGCTGAAATTTTTCACCTCGCTGTTCTTGAGGGAAGGCATACCCAAGACAATATTGAGTGACAATGGACCACAGTTCACCTCAGACAAATGGGTCAGGTACATGGAGAGAAATGGAATAAAGTCCAAGCATACTGCAGTCTATCACCCAGCGTGTAACGGACAAGTGGAGCGGTTCAACCGTGTTCTCATGGGATCGATACAAGCTGCCATAATGCAAGGGAAGGAGTGGGAAGTAGAAGTCCAAAGCATGTTATGGGCGTACAGGATTACACCCACGGGACTAGGATACAGCCCTTTCCAAATCTTGAGAGGCAGGTTCCCATTCACCAGAGACAATGTAGTATGGAGGGAGAAGACAGTGACCAGTAAGTGGTCACCAGCGGTGGTGCAGCACAACCTGGAAAAGGCTCAAAAAGTCTATGCGGCACACTACAACAAGCGGCACAACACCAAGGATGTCGCTCTGGAAAAAGGGGAATGGGTCAGAGTCAAACTTCCAACGATGCAAAGGAAGGGCGATAGCAAATACAGTAAACCCCTGCAAGTTCAAGAAGTGTATGGCAGAGCGGCCTTACTCAGCGATGGGAGAGTGTGGTCCCAAGACCGCATGGCAAGAGTCAACAAGATCATGAAATGGCCTGCGGTCAAAATAGAGGAGGTTGAAGAGCAACAGCAACCTGGAGGAGAAGGAGAAATGGAGATAAGTGTAGATGGCCAGATGGAAAGACTGGAAGGAAAGGACAATGAAGGAAAAGGTGAATCACGGACAGTGGAAGATGCGGGTAGCAGTGGAGTCCCGTCCAGGGAAATGGAGAGCGACAACCAGATGGACACGAGGAGTCTCCCCGGTGGAGGCAGTGGGGAAGAAACCGACCTGGTAAGGCGCACCCGTGCCGGGAGAGCAGTCACCCTGCCTCCCCGATTCAAAGACTATGACATGAGTGACTATTGATGAGAGACTCTTGCAGTTGTTATTGTTTGGTTTGAAAAAGGGGAGATATGTGGTGTTGCGCTCTAGCCATCGGCGCTCAGCGCGATGACGGGTTGCGCAGGAGGTGGAGCGTGAGACGGGCGCATGCGTAATAGAGGGGCTAGAAGCGCGCAAAAGAACCAACGGACATTAGCGACCGGAGCTAGCGAGAGACAGACGCTCTCTATGCTCAACCTAGTTGTTGATTCTGTGAATAATAAAGAAGCTTGTTCCACAACTCATGCTTCGTGTAATTTGTGGGGACGAAATAACAACATTACAATCAATAAGGCAACCTAAACAGCGACTAAAAAATTCTAAATGAATATGGAGTAATGAGGCAACTGCCTCGGTATCCAAAAACCCACCACTGTCAGAAGGAATCTGACAGGAGAAGACAAGACACAGAGCTGGCGGCCTCTTTGTCCTTTGTCCCCTCACCCTTTCGCCGTTTGGTCTCTGTCGCACCAGCCAAGCGGTCTGGACACGTTCTCCTGTTACGCCGGGGGTCGTCGTGCCGTTTTGTCCGGCGGGGTTATTAAGGTGAGTCAGGGTTGAGTGTGTCTTCCCTGCCTCCTGCGCGGGTATTTTCAGGGTTGTGGCTCTAAGCTGTAACATGTAATAGCCGTTGGTGGTGTGGCGCGAGAGATCCCGGTATGTTGTTCCTACCATGGCAGTAGGGGCACGGCGAGTCCGACGCGAAGGGGGGGGGGGGGGACAGAGAGGCGCGGGTCATAAATAGTGGTTAATTTGTACTTAAACATTGCTGCGACCGCCCAGATGGTCAATGCAGCGATGCCGAGGCATCTGCTGGACATGCTTTTAAGCATGCAAAGCGTGGGCGAAGAGCCAAGCCAGCGCCGGGCCTTCTTGTTCGAGGAGGCGAGCGTGGCCTAACTAGGCAGTGCCTGCACAGGCAGCATTCGTTTCAGCTTGCTAGTGGACCCTGCAGGAAAGTTGACGAACTCACCTCTCAAAGCCTCACAGTTCTTGCAGCTGAAATTAATAAAGTCGCTCCACTCAAAAGCAAAAGGTTAAGGCCCACTCCCTCAGCACCTTGGTTCAACAAATCCCTTTATGAGGAAAGGAAGCAGCTAAGATCCCTGGAGAAACAATGGAGGCAAGTGCCCTCCTCCGACAATCTGGCCAAGCTTCGCTCAGCAAGATCCAAGTACCACAAGCACATCTTCCTTGGGAAAGCGACACACTTCAAAACCCTCCTTGATTCCGCCAAAAATAGACCCAAAAAACTATTTGATCTCATCAAAATGCCTAACGGCTCTCCCCCAACCTCCAAGGTGGATGATTCTACAAAGAGAGCTGCGGATTTTGCTATTTTCTTTGATGAAAAAGTGAAATCACTTGTGGATCAGGTCGCTCATCCTACCCCTCCAGAGGAGCGCAAATCCTTAGCCATTTGGCAGAGCTTTGACCCTATATCTGAAGATGCCCTTCTCAAGTGCATACGAGAAACGAAGCCATCCAACCATTCTCTTGACCCTATCCCCAGTGCCATTGCCATTGACTTCTATACCCATTCCCTCTCCTATTGGACCACTCTGATCAACCTCTCCCTCTGGCAAGGCTCCCTTCCTGCCTCCTTCAAAACTGGGCAGGTCACCCCTCTTCTGAAAAAACCCACTGCAGATGCGAATGACCTCAACAACTTCCGCCCCATCACTAACCTTCCCTTTCTGGCGAAGATCACAGAAAGATGTGTAGCAAAACAACTCTCCTGTCATATCAAGGACAATGACCTTCTAGACCACTGTCAGTCCGGCTTCATCCAAAACTGCAGCACTGAAACAGCCCTACTGCAAGTGGTTGATGACGCGTTGAGGATACTCGATTCAGGGGGGTCCTGTCTGCTAATTCTCCTTGACCTTTCCGCAGCCTTTGACACTGTCAATCATAATACCCTCCTCAATATTCTTCAACAGAGAATGGGCATGGAGGGCACTGTGCTTAAATGGTTTGCATCCTTCCTTTCTGGCAGATCCCAAATGATCAAAATAGCGAACAGTCTTTCACCTCCTGTGGCGGTAGGTCAAGGTGTTCCCCAAGGCTCGATACTTGCTCCCACACTGTTCAATCTCTATTTAGAACCACTGGGAAATCTCCTAAGTAAATCCGGGATTCACTATCATCTTTATGCTGACGACACTCAACTCTACCTCAAGATTGCCTCTACTCACGATCTTTCCATCCTAAGCTCCACTCTCAACTCCATTCAAAACTGGATGTCAACTCATCAACTGATTCTGAATCCCTCCAAAACTGAATTCCTCCTCTTCTCCTCCTCACTCTCTCCTCCCCCGGTTCAATCATGGATGGATCAGATGAATCTACTAAACAATAAACCCATCATTGTCGACAGCGCCAAATCCCTTGGTGTCATACTAGACAAAAAACTTAATCTAATTCCCCACATCAATTCCATTGCGAAATCAGCTCGATACCAACTGCGCCTTCTTTGGGGAATCCGTCGCTTCTTCGCGGAGCGGGACCTTATAACCCTGGTGCAAGCACTGGTCCTCTCCAGACTCGACTACTGCAATTCTCTTCTTACTGGCCTCCCCAAATCCCACGTGTCCCCACTTAAGTCTGTTTTCCACTCAGCAACTCGTTTCATTTATGGGGCCAAAAGAAGCGATCACATCACACCGATGTTATCTACCCTCCGCTGGCTTCCCTTGGAGGCTAGAGCTATCTACAAGACCGCTTGTATCACCCACAAAGCCCTGCACTCCTCTTCTCCTCTCTACCTGGCGAATAAACTGAAACTCTCTGGAGGTTCTAGACCTTCACGCAATGCGGAGAATCTACTGCTTGAACCTCCCACTTTCAAGAAGGAAAGAACGATGGCCCAATCATTTTCAGGCAACGCAGTGAGAATCTGGAACTCATTGCCGCCTCAGCTCCGGACCACAGCCTCCTCCCAGGCCTTTAAAAGGGACCTCAAAGCTCTCCTCCTCCAGAGACACCTCCAAAAGTAACTCTCTTCTGTCTGTAGGAAGATCTCCCACTACTGATAATTTCTACTTCTCATGTCCATGGAAGTGCCTTCCCAGTGTGTTCTTGCGGTTAGAGTGTTTGCCTTTTATTGCAGTATTATCCATGTACTTGTGTTTGGTACCCTCTTGCAACTTGCACTCACCACTTTGCCCCTGTAACACACGGTTTGCTTCCTCTCACAGGTTTTTTACCTTTGATACTTGCACAAGTGCTACTTTTGCCTACGTAATCGTTTGTTCTTGTGCTTGAGTGTGTAACATATACTGCAGTATTATACCACAAATTATACTCTATTTTCTCTTGTAGCCTGCACACTTGTCACTTTTCCCTCCTGAGCACTTTTTACTACCTCATGTATTTTTGGTAGCCCACATTTTTACTACCTCATGTATTTTGTTTGCTCACAAGTGTCACAATTACCTTGTCTACCTCATGTATTTTTGGTTTCTCACAATTTTTACTACCTCATGTATTCTTGGTTGCTCACAATTATCACTTTACCGTATGTAACATAACGAATGCCTCTGCAATCTGTTGCTCGTGTAACGTTCTCAGTTTGTATCTTTTCTGTTCCTATTGTGAAGCGCTCTGACACCTTCGGGTAAAGTCCGCGCTATATAAAATTGCATAAATAAATAAATAAATAAATAAATAAATAAATTTGCTCGCCCCCCTGGCTGCGAGTTTCCTGGCTAGGACGCTGGAGCTATGAAACCTCGGGCTGGGGCAGCGCCAGGGAGTTGAGAGCTTCGGGAGTCACTCGGGGCACGTAGCAGATCAGACTGAGTACTTCTGCCCTCCAATGTCGGGTGCGGTGGTGCTGTTTCAGGGGCTGTTGTTGTAAATAATATCCCGAGCCCACCGCCTGCATCCAGGTCGATGGTCATCTCCAAGGCATTCTGCTCAGCCCTGATGGGGATCCGGTGTTGTGTAATATGTGGTATCCCCTCGGGATCGTGTATCCCCTTGGTTCGGCAGACTCCGTAGGTCCAGCCTATTGGACACTTTGGACGAGCCCCCAAGCAGCCCCGCCCGCCTCAGGAGAAGGCAGCCTCGGCTCTAGCAGGCAGAAGCAGCTGCGCTCCGAGCCGAGCAGCTGTCAGTAATATGCATATTTATCAGCTTTCAGGCTTACTGGGGCACTCGAAAAGGGTGTAAATATAGAACATAACTCTTTCATTTCTTTACTCTGCCGTGACCTCGGTCTGACTTTTTGAACGGACACCCTCGAGATATGAACTACTTGTAAAACAAAGGAGAAAAATAACAGGATAGCTCGAGTGCAAAACGAAACGAAAACATTACTTTAAGGAAATGGAATGAAATCAGTATGAGTTAAACGTAATTAAAAGGGAGATGACAGTTTCACAGTAATGGGAAATCACGGAAATAATGCAAATATTAAACAGGGAACGAGGAATAATTTCAAGATTGGAAAAGAACATTTTGGCTTTTTAATAAAAAACATACTCAAAACCTTAAAGATAATATATGGAAAGAAGAGCCTGTGCATGAGCTGTACCTTGAAAATATTTGAATTAACATTTGTATGCTTTGACATTAATAGGTCACATTTCAGTGCTGCACTGAGAGGTACTTCTTAAAAGTGATAGGGGGAGATTTGATTTACAAGCCCCGTGTGCCTCTTTTACGTCGCCGTTGCGTCACTTTTGTGACGCAGTGATGGCGCAAAAGATGCGCCATGCTGCGGGGTATTTACAATGTGACGCACCTGGGAGATGCGTCAGGTTGTAAAGCCCTGTGCCAGAAGTAGGGGTTCCAGCGCAAGAGCGCCTTCCAAAAGTGGCTGAGTGAAATCTAAAAGATTTCACTAAGTCACTTTTGAGCCCATGCTGCGTCAAAACCCTGCGCCTGCTTGAAGCAGGTGTAAGGCTTGACGCAGCATTGTAAAGATAGGGACCCCCAGAGAATTGCTGTAGCTGCGACTCAACTCCAGCAATGCGCAGCCTTTACAGCACATATGCGTCATGCATCTGTGCCGTTCTTTCTTTGTAAATGCAATGCATCCATGGCTGCGGAGCCGTGGCGCACAATAACTGGCGCATCCCTGTTGATATGCAGGGATGCGCCAGTTATTGTAAATCTGCCCCCCTGTTCCTTCAACATAGATTTAGAACCATTTCTCTCCGCCCTTAAACTGGTAACAGTACCATTAGTAAAATAAGAGGCAGGGTAGTTTTTATTTGAACCCTGTCTGTGTCCTAGATCACTATCAAGTAGCATTATGGTCTATTAAATAAATCACAGTAGGCTTTTGTGCAGCTGGTATTCTGAAATCATATATTTGAAAGTGCTATGCCTAAGATCACAAAATGTAAGCAGGGAAGCCGTGATTTATCCAGGGTTTCTGGTTTCACTTTGTGAAAATCAGTCACTAAATGGGTATAATTTTGTCCCCTTATTATGTTAAGGCTTTGTTTTGACCTCTTTGTACAATTTTCTGCAATTTTTATATAACGCAAACTCAACCCCTTAGATACTGGAGTGCTTTATATCAGCAATATTTACATTTAACATGGTCACGTTTCTTTTGACATGGGTAGGTTAAGTGATTTGCCTAGAAGCAGGTGTTGAGACTTGAACCTGGTTACTCAGTTCCAATGCCGACAGCTCTGGCAGTAAATGTCAGGGTAGAGCAAAGATGAGCAGAAGGGTAGAGCATTTGGGGCCTGCTGCCTGTGCCCTGGGTCAAGCATAGCCGCCAAGGTTTCAGATTGCGTATGTGTGACATTATCATAATTTCAGTGTAATTATGAGTGACATTCAACGACCATGAGTGACACTTTCTCACAAACAAAATCAAGCAATGAAAATGAGGGAAACATTTATAAATATCAGGAAAGACACCAATGGGGGCGTGGCTTGGCCGGCTGCAAGATGGCCACACTCTAAGTGGGCTCTACAGACCAAGCCCAAGATCCGTTAAAATCCTGCAGACGACGGCCTTCTCAATAGTTGCAATTGGTGCACCCTGTTAGATCCTCTCCTCACCTGCGGCATCGCTTGGAGCTCTTTTCACCTCCAGAGATCGATCACGAACTGGGAGCTGCCGCCCATCTGAGGCGCTGGGATTACACCTCATGGGCCTGCGGGGGCCTGACCACTTCGCTTCTGCTGTCATCGGGGCTGCCTGGGGCTCCGTGCAGCCAGAGGGTCGATGGTGGGTTTTCGCTGCCATCCGGTGAGTGTTGCCGCGACCGGGGGCTCTCTGTGGCGGGGCTGGAGGCGCACGCGCTGAAGTGCCTTGCCCGGGCTTAGGGTGCTCCGGCGCCATATTCCACCCTCATTCCTGCTTGCTGCCACCCCTGCTCGCTCTCAGTGCCCAGGCCTGGTAACGCGAGTGGTGTGCCCACCGCACCTCCCATTTGTGTTTGCCCCGGGTTGTGCGCGCTCCTCGCCCCACTGCTGCGGTGCTGTGCGGGGATCTCTGTTCCCACTCTCACCTCTGCGGCCTCTCTCGGCGGATTGTGACACCGCCGCCCACCACACACGACATCAGGGGCCTAGCCTCACAGAGGCCTATTCTGTCTCCCCACGCCCAACCTGTGCCCTGACACTGCATGCTGGATCTGTGCCGGACGGGTACATCCTGTGGCTGGGCCTGCCCACTCCACCACATCTGCTGCTGCTGATATTGGAGGCGGGGTGTGCCCGCTCCCCTAGGCCTCTGTCCCGGGCGATTGGTGTTGCTCCTGCCGTTGGCCGTGCTAGGCCCCGCGCCTAAGCTGCTGCTGGGGGCCTGCCTTTTAGCTGGGTCTTGTATCGCCACAGTACCGCTGTAGAGCTGCTTTCTGGTGCCTCTTGAGACTAGTCCATCACACCCCTGCTGAGGTGCCGCATTTGAACTCCTGGCATTGAGATGGCCTTTTTCCTCTTGGGCCCATCTCGGCGGAGACTTCATCTGTAGGGCCTGGGCGCAGTGTGGTGCACGTCTTGATCTCTGGGCCCCTGTCGAGCTGGGTGACTGTGCTTCCTTCTTGGGGACCTATGGATCCTTCAAATCTTCCGTCTGCTCTCTGCCTGCCCATTTGTCTTTCTCCAAGGCTTTTGTTCGCTGAAGAGTCGCGACGGTGGAGCCCTTCCCGGCTGGGCTGCCACCCTGAGGTCCACCCTGCAGGCCGTTCTCCTCTGTCCAGGTGCCCTCTGTTCCAGTCACTGTGTGTGCTTGGAGTTGGGTTAGGGGTCCTCCTTGCGCCAACTCTGCTCATCTTGGGTACTCTGTTGCTCCCTCATCTCTTGGTGGCGCCTGCTGTGAGACTCCTCCACCATGGGGGAGGTCGACCCCAAACAGCCCAAATTGCATTCGAAAATCACAGGTCGACCCGCCAGGACGACGCTGGCTTGGACGGTGGTGACCCCGCAGCAACTATGGACTCGCCCCCCTCCCGCGATGATGACCTAAAAGCTATCATGTTGGATGTCAAATCGACAGTCACAGGAATAGTGACTCAACGGGACCAGCTTTCTGCCCGGCTGGACTCTGTGAAGGCCCGTGTTGACTCCCACGACAATCGTCTCCTCCATGTCGAATCCAGAGTCTCGGACGCTGAGTATGCAGCCACGCAGTATCATTAGAAGCTGCTACAGATGGACAAAATTCTTGCTCTTATCCAGTAGAAAAACGAGGACTTGAAGGCCCGCTCCGGTCGGAGTAAACTCCGCATAACTGGCTTTCTAGAGTCCACCAACATAGCCCATATGGAGGACTTCGTGGAGCAACTAATCAAGGAACTCTTCAGTGATGTGCTCTCCTCAGTTTTTATTGTTGAATGCGCACACCCCTCCCTTGGTCCATGCCCTGGTCCCGGACTACCTCCTCGCCCTATCATCGAAAAAATACTAAATTTCCGAGACTGTGATGCCATTCTCCATGCGGTGCGGGACATCGGCAAAATAAATCATCAAGGCAATACGCTCTCTTTCTTTCAAGACTATACTCTCACTGTTCAGGCTGCCAGATGTGAATTCCTTCATGCAAAGCGGATTTAGCAAAATCACGAGGTCTCCTACTCATTGGCATACCCAGCAAAGTTGAGAGTTCGGCAGGGCGCAAAAGCGCTTATTTTCCCGGATCCCAGAGATGCCCTTGCCCTTGCAAAGAAACTTGACAAATCAACAGGCCCCTCTCCATCCAGCTCCCAGCCCGCTGGGGATGATCGCCTTAGCAACAATGACTGACTGGTTGTACTTTCTAGGTTTACTAATCACTGATTGTTGTCTGATGCTCTGGTAGCTTGGCCACCCTGCTTAACTGCAGGGGTGTATGCCGAGCTCTGCCATGCCCTCACAGGATAATTACCTTTCTCCTTATGGTTTCCGCTCTACCAAGTTGTGGGTTCCTGGGGTGGGAAGGGGTGGTATCTCAGCCTGATTGGGGGGTTGGAGTGGGTGTGGGGGTGGAGGGTCTTCTGGGGTCTGATTTGGGGGCAGGAGTGGGTGTGGGGCTTGGGTTCCTTTTGATGCTGCTGTTTGGTCTGTTAGGGTGGGATTGCGGGGTGGTGGTTGAGACATTTGAAAAGCATCTGGGATTGTTTTTTGAGTTGCTATCATGGGAGGATTAGATGGGTGGGGGGGTTTTGGTATGTTACCTTTCGTTTAATATTTATTGGTTCTGTGTGGTCGGATCACTTCACTGTACTGTATCCGATTTACCTTGCCTCTTGCTGTGGGCGCCTTCCTTGCCCCCTTGTCGGTGGGTGATCCCGCGCGGCTGCACACTATTTAGTTCTGTACAATGTCTGTCCTACTTGCACTGCACCGCTTTTCATTCAGATATAGTATGACATTACTGACACCATGTTTTGGACCTGGAACGTCCGCGGTCTGAACGATCAACGAAAAGCCAGGTTCATTCACTCTCACTTGCAGCAACACAGGGTAGACATATGTTTCCTACAGGAGATGCACCTCTTGCCTGAATCTGCCTCCAGACTCCGGTCGCGTTACTGGGGAGAATCACATTCCTTGTTTTATTCTTCTTACGCAAGGGGGGGTCTCCATTTTGGTATGCAGGGGTCTCCCCTGGCAAACTACTCAGGCAAATACGGACCCTGATGGTAGATACGTAATTCTGCATGGCTCCTTGTTAACTCAACCCATGACGATCGCTGCTGTGTACAGCCCTAACTCAGACGGTCCCGATTTCTTTACTCACATTTGGCATCTTATCTCTTCCTTTGGCCCGGCGGTTATACTCTGGGGGGGGGGGATTTTAATGTTACTCTTTCAGTGGAAATGGACTGTTCTGATCCCCATTCATCCCATCCGTGTGCTACCACTTTACTTCAGTCCATACTTACTGACAACTCGCTTTATGATGCCTGGCGTCATATGTGGCCCAACACCCGTGAGGGAACTTGCGTCTCGGGGGTTCGGGGATGCTGGTCACGCATTGATTTTTGGCTCGCCTCCCCGGATGTCCTTACCTGGCTTAACTCTGCTACTCATATTGCGCGTACCTTCTTGAATCATCCACCAGTTCAAAACGGTCTTCGTCTCCCTCACTCCCCACAGCGAGAATTCACATGGTGACTCCCTCCGAAAGCGCTCCGCGACACAGTCTTCTGCGATGAGATCCAAACAGCCATCACCAATTATTTCAATCTAAATATGGGTTTGGTAGACTCTCCTTCCGTACTTTAGAAGGCTTCAAAACAGTAATACCGGGCAAGTGTATTTCTAAACAGGCCGGTGTCCTCCGTTAAATCCGTACCACTCTGGCAAAGTTGGAAACTGAAATTAGGACTCTGAATGCCGCTCAGGCTGCACACCCCAGGCCTGAGACCCTCGCACTTCTAAGACAAAAACACACTGAATTAAAGGAAGAGGCTGATAGAGAGCTTTCCTTCCTGTGCAGAGAGGCCCGAACCCATTGCTTTGGGGAGGGTGATCGGCCTGGAAAGACCTTAGCCAACCTCTTACGCCCTTCCCGTGCTGCGTCGTATATTACGGCTCTTAGTGATGGGGGTCCCACTAGAACCACCTCTCCTGAAGAAATTAAGGCCTGTTTCAAGGATTTTTACTCGCAGCTCTATACTGCTGGCCCCACCCCCCTCGTGCGAGGCCTTCAAACAATATTTTGAGACTATCGCGCTCGTATGGCTGGAGGATTATCATCGGAAAATCTTAGATGAGCCTTTCACTAAGGAGGAGATACATGCTGCCATAAATAGCTTGCCTGGTGGCAAGGCTCCGGGTCTGGATGGTCTTCCAGCTTCTTTTTATAAAACGTATGCATCGCTTTTAGAACCACATTTGGCATCTATGTACAGTGATTCTTTTGATAATGGACTCTTTCCTCAGTCCCTACTTGAGGCCATGATAACGCTGTTACTCAAGCCAGACAAGCCAACCGACTGTCGCGACTTCTATTGCCCCCTCTCTCTTATTAATACTGACTATAAAATTTTCTCTAAATTAATTGCCTCTCGCCTTCTACTACTTATGTCTCTCATTGCTCTCCCTGACCAGTTTGGTTTAATTCCTGGCAGGGCCACCTCGCACAACCTCCGGACCATTTTCTCGGTGCTTCACCAGATCAATCCTAGTCTCCCCGCAGTTGCCGCTCTTCTAGATGCCACTAAGGCGTTTGACACGCTTGAATGGCCCTTTATATTTTTTCTCCTACCTTGCATCGGTTGTAGCAATATGTTTATATGAAAGATATCTCTTCTTTATACTTTCCCCTCAGCTCGTCTCTGAATTAATGGGCAGATATCGGATCCCATTTGCATTGAACGCGGCACCCGGCAGGGGTGTCCTCTATCACCTAATCTCTTCGCCATCGTAATGGAGCCTCTGGTGGCCAGACTCCGGCAGCATCACACTCAGAGGTGCATAGGTTTCTCGGCCCACTCCCTCCTGGTCTCTATGTATGAGGACTACATAACTCTGTATGTTCACCACCCCAAGACAATCTTAGCCCTCTTGTATGTGAGATAATACTCTTTGGTGGATTGTCTGGCATACAGGTGAATTGGAGCAAGTCTGAGCTGTTTCCCCTTACGGATGCCACCAGACCATTAATGCCAGACTTTCCCTTTATTTGGGCCTCCGGCCCCATCCACTACCTGGGTATCTGGCTGAGTAGGGACTTGGACGACCTTTGAAGGTCTAACTTCGGGTGTGCGGTGGACTGGTTGGAATCCAAAATTCCGCATTGGAGTCGGCTTCCATTGTCTCTTGCTGGTTGCATAGCCATTGCTAAGATAGTCGTTCTGCCGAAATTCCTTTACCTTTTTTTGAATATCCCTATTCTCCTCACTGCTAATTTCTTTCGCAAACTACGTCCTTTGATCATCTCTCTCGTCTGGGCCGGTAAACAACCTAGAGGCTCGTATGATATTCTCACTCTTCCTATGTCCGTAGGGGGTATGGGTGCTCCTAATTTTAAGCTATACGCCCTATGCGGTCAGGCCAGTTTTCTGCATTTCTGGATCCATCCCTCTCTTTATCAACCGCACGTGGCTGTGGAGACTGACATCGCGTCCCCCTCGCCGTCCCCCACGGCCTTATTTTCCCTGGCGAGTCGCTCGCAAGCGGAAGTAGACACGTTGAGACATTGTGTTGGGCCTGGTCCGGACTATGCCGACTCTCCAACTTCCCGTTACTATCGGCTAATGCCATGCCGATCGTGCGTCATCCTGCCTTTCCCCCCTCTTCAGCCATCTGGCATGTCTAAACATGCATCACACTTGTCGACCTGTCAACTTTGGCAGATCTATATCTCGGAGACACCTTCTATTCTCTTCCCGCCGCTTCTGGTCCGCTGGACACTCTATTGTTCTATCATTTGCGTGCTATATGCTGGGAGTTACATCCTACGTTTCCCCAGCCTCCACCCACGATGCCTGCCCTTGATTTCATGTACACATTCCCGACTCCTCACAAAATAGTCACTAAATGATATGCCTTCATGTAGTCGTCCACTTCCATCTCCACAGAATGGGCGCTCGTGGCATGGGGCG
Source organism: Lissotriton vulgaris (assembly GCF_964263255.1). Lineage (NCBI taxonomy): Eukaryota > Metazoa > Chordata > Amphibia > Caudata > Salamandridae > Lissotriton > Lissotriton vulgaris. The sequence goes on from NC_141685.1 coordinate 223,663,982, forward strand.
AGGACTTGGGCATGGACATCGCCCAGGCTGACTGGCTCTACTGCTGCAATCAGACAAAGAAACCATCACCCAGCTACCGGCTTCATCTCATTCATTTCAAGTATTTACAAAGGTTATATCGCACTCCTGCCCAGCTTCACAAATTAGGACTCATACCCAGTGATAGTTGCATGCACTGTGCTGCCCCAGCTGCAGACTTTGCTAATCTAGCATGGCTGTGCCCCAAGGTGTCGGAGTTCTGGCAGGTGGTATGCACCACTAGCTCTGAGATTACCTCCGTGCCTGTGCAGCCTGACACTACGTTGTGTCTGCTGGGCTTTGTAAAATTCTGCCTGGATGCTTCTCACCGCCTGATTGCAATGCTGCTTGTCTAGGCTAGGCGTAGGGTGGCCATGTGCTGGGGTCACAGACAAGCGCCCAGGTTCGCTCACTGGCTTGAGGACGCCTCAAGATGCCAGACCTTGCTATCGGAATTCTGGGACTTACACCCTGCGAGGTCTCGCCCAATTGACATATGGGGACCTTTGGTGAAATACCTTCATTCCCGAAATCCTTTGAGCCGTGCTGCCTCTCCTGTGCTCCCTGCCGGCACCCCGCCCGCAGCGGCCGGTGGTGCTGGTCAGTTACTGCCTGCCTCTATCCCTCTGTCTCCCCTGTTCGCTGCACTGGTCACCATCACTGCGGCTGTGCCACGCCTCCTTTAGGGTGGGAATTATCATGTTAATTTTGGTACCATGGCAGTGCCTCATGGAATTTGTCTCTTGAATGTTGGGAATGTCTTTACATTTTCATTATTCGACTCAAAATGTGCTGTGTTTGTCGTTCCGATCTGATGCAAACTGTATTTTGACTGCATTGAACTTGTCAATAAAGGTTTTGAAAAGAAAAAAGAAAAAAAAGAAATGACACCCATTTGAGCAACAAGAAACTTTAAAAAGATATGTAAACTGCTGGAAGGCACCAGAAATGGAGGAGTGTTAGTGAGCATGCAACTTGATTGTAGGTAAACAAATGTGTAATCATGATATTAACAGACTGCAGGATTGGCGATGTGAACAGATCAGTAGGATCAAATAATTTCTGGAAAATGCAAATATGAACTACAGCATAAAGTACAAACAAAAGCTGCATTGCTGATTTTGATTACCTTCGGGAGCTTGATGCACACATGTGAAGGTCAGGGAGTTAGACCTGAGCTGATGGCTATAGAGCAACATTAAGTTGTGCCAAGGCAGGTGAACTGCTTTGCAAAAGTAGCCTTATAATGTGTTTCATTTTCAGCCATTTATGACATTTCTTATCCAATATAAAATTGCATTCTGGGACATGTAGTATAACTTTTCTTTGTACTGTTGACTAAAAAGCCAGACCTTCCTGAATATGTTTGATACGACAGATTATGCAATGATAAATACAAGTTGTTTTAAAGACAAGAAGACATGGAATGTATTCCGTTATTGAAACATGATGCTGCGCATATTGTGTACTCATGAGAGAGCCCATTTGTACATGTTGCTGACACCACAGCTTTGAGGACACATCTTTGGTTCTTTAAAGCATGCATATGCTTTATTCTGAGAAAGAATTAACTCAGCATTTTCTTATTGCCTGTGCATGGCCCCTTATTACCTAATTATCTCCCACTAGGTCTCCCGGTAATTGGAGTACGTCGTTCTCCCTTCCTGCACATATAACATCACAGACAGGTCACTGCCCTTATATATAGGTGCTACTGCTTGCAACCCTTGCTACATCTGTGGCATCTCTCACCTTTCTGGGGGATGCAGAGGGATCCTGTTGTTGGGGGCATTCACATCCGTACGGACTGGCCCAGAGTTCTGCTGACAGCTTCGGCCAGGTGGAGCCAGCCGCGGGGGATCGATTGCTCCACAGTGGCGGTTCTCACCCCTCAGAGCAGAGCAAGTGTTTCTCCAGACCATCCAATGGCACCAGACTAGGCTGCAGGATAATGCACTCTGCCCCCGCAGTACCTACTCCAACAGAATGAGGAGGTGCTACATTACACCGTGGATTCAGAATTAGAGGTCGAACGCATTGCTCCCCCTCCCAAGGATCTCCTGTCACTGGCTCCTTCTTCTTCTGGGCTCACCCCAAGGCCTCCGCAGTGTATTGTATCAATATAGTGACCAAAATTACATCAGGGAGCATTCCCCAAAGGAATTGGTAGTTTATGAAAGATACAGGACCTTGTACCTTGATATCAGAGGAAGAGAAATGAATTATAAAAGGAATGACATTACAGAAAGCTGCCAGGCTCTGAAGCTGTGAAAATCACAAACCTGGGGGCGAGGTTGCAGTGATAAGGCACCAGACCACCACTCCAGCAGCGGCCGCAAGTACGCTGGGAGGCAATCTGGGTGATCATTACGCTGCTGGGTCTCGTACTGCCCAAGAGATACAATGCGGTAGGAGTTACAGCACTGGCAGCAGGCTCCCAGTTGCGCTGTCAGGCTTCCAAAGTTAAACTATGCTGCACCTGCGGCCTACAAGTCTGGGTATCACAAAGTGTACCCTGCAAGGCTTTCTCAGCAGTAGCGATTGTGCAATGGCGCTCATGACATCCTGAGTTAATCGGAAGTGCTGCGCCGGAGTGTCAGTTGAATATCATGTTATACTTTGTAGGCAGCTGAGCAAGTTGTTGACTCAGACCCCAAGCCTGCCAAAAGTAGTGCAGACATGCTGCTGCCAGCTAACAGGCTTTACTCTGTCAGTGTGGTTTATTTAGCAGCGCTCAGCTCCAGCGCTGGAGACCCACTATAAACAAGTCCTTGAGGAGAAAAAACAGTTTTTCTCCTCAAAAAAGACCTTGCAAAGAACAAAAATAAGGACATTTTCAGAATTGTCAGTGAATTCTCCTTTCCTATAGCGGTGGCCAAGTCATTCATCCCTACTGAGGCATGGACTGACAGTTTGGCCATTTATTTCCATGACAAGATTAAAAATATTTAGGAGACCTTCCAGCTGAGCGACAGTGTAGAGTCAGACTTCTCCTTAACTCAGGTGAGAGAACCATCTTTGAATCAGTTTCTATTGGTTCCCTTGGAGAAATCATTAGAAATCATGAAAGGCCTTAAATCCAGCTCTCCCTCTGACCCATGCCCGGCCAGCATTATAGCATCAATAGTGGAGATTATCAATCCAGCGGTTAACCGGATCCTTAACCTGTCTTTGCAGTCGGGCCTGGTCCCCGATAGGTGGTAAAGGCAAAAATTATTCCCCTATTAAAAAAAACAACTTTGGACCCAGAATTGGCCTCTAATTACAGGCCAATACATTTGCTTCTTTTCTTTTCTAAGGCCTTAGAAAAAGTCGAGAACCAGGTCACTACCACTTTTGTTGAAACAAATTCAATTCTCCAACAGAGTCAGTCTGGTTTCAGGGTGAACTTCAGCACTGAAACAGCACTGCTGGTAGTGTCGGAAGCCACAAAGAAAGTTTTGGATAAAGGCGGCAAGGCTGCATTGATATTATTGCACTTATCTGCGGCCTTTGATACCGTCCCCCCATGACCAACTCCTGGCGAGACTTAAAGGAATGCGGTTTTGGGGGTACGGTACTCAACTGGTTTGATTCCTTTCTAAAAGACCGCAATCAAATAGTTTGGACCCCGCCCTTTGGTGGCGAGAGTTCCTCAGGTCTCAATGTTGAACCCCACCCTTTTTAATATATAGATGGCACCACTAGCATCTTTGGCCGAGGCTCATGGAGCAAAAATTGTGTTGTATGCAGATGACACACAGCTTCTCTTCACCTGCGATAAAGACTCAGATTTTATATGAGATAGGATTAACTTCTGTCTGACTGAAGTGTTCTCCTGGCTACATGCTAATCAGCTTAAATGTAATCCCGAAAAGTCGGAGATCATTTTCTTCGGCCACCCCCCAGCAGTGTATGGCGTATTTGGGGGCCAGCTGATATGTCTCCCCCTTCCACTTCCGTCATAACAGTGAAAAATCTAGGGGTGACGCTGGACGAGAATCTCTCTATGCAGGCCCAGATTCAGGCAGCGGTTGGGTCTTGCTTTGCCATGTTGAAGATGCTAAAGCAGTTCCTGCCTCTCCTGCCTATCATTCATAGAAAAACAGTAGTCCAAGATATGATAGTCTATAGGATGGACTACGTGAACATACTGTACCTAGGGTTGCCGGAGTATCTATTGTTAAGGCTTCAAGTGGCCCAGAATGTGGCAGCCAGAGCAATACTCATGCTGGGCCCAAGAGCACTGACGTCCACATGTTTGCAATCAATGTATTGGCTCGCAGTCCGCAAGAGGATCCATTTTAAGGCCATGGATTTTAAGGCTCTCCACGGCATAGGTGCCAGGTACATCATGAAGAGAGTCCAGTTATACTCCCCTTGCCGTACATTAAGGTCCTCAACACTTCAGTTGGCACATGCCCCTAAATACCACCGAGCGCGGATAGGGGTGGGGGCGGGGGGGACACTCCTTCCAGGTTCAGGCGGTGCAACTGTGGCACAATCTACCGGTAGAATTAAGTCTGACACAAGATCTCCTAGCGTTAAGGAAATCACTGAAAACCTGGCTATTCCAACAATAACCAGGGTTCTTACACTACGTAGCAAACTGTTTATGCCTCAGAGTTGTGACACTCTATTGAGTAGCTGTGCGCTTATAAGTACCCATTTAACATAACATAACATAAGGAGGCGCTATAAATGCATGACAATGCATTTTAGTACGGAGATGTGGACCACCACACTGAAATGCTTTAATCTACTGCATTATGAGTAGTACTTGGCTGGGCTGGTCACATTACTGTGATTTACTTGCTGTTGGTCTTTGTGTATTCCTCTCAGTAAGAAAAAAGGGGATTAGGTGTTGGCAGACTTGGCCAGCCTGCCAGGATGGCTGGGGCAGAGCTGTCCCCTGCCCACCTACAGTTCAAAGGGCTGTCTCCAGCACACACACTCTAAGGAACCTGGTACTGGCCTTTTTTCACCCCAGACTTCTGGGAGCCTTGGTAGGTTAAGCGAAGAACTTTCCAGAACCAGATGTGGGGGTAGCTTGGGAAATTCCCCCACTTCAAAGGCTGGCACTAAGTATACATATTGCACCCCCAGAATAGCTCTTCAGGACATTTCTGACCTTGTGGAAGACTTCAGAAGGACTTCCTGGACACCTAGTTGGCCACCCTGTTGCTATAGGCCTGCTTTGGTTCCGGAGGTCTGCACTGCTGATACTAGAGGGCAGCTCTGCTTCTTGAGGACCTTGCTTCCCAGAGGACTTCCCTGCTGCTAGAGGCCTACCTTGATGCTTGAAGAAGAACTGGCGGATTCTTTCTTACACCATTGTATATAAAAGATACCAAACACCTCCTCAACGCCATCAAAGACACCAACTTTGATTCATCTACCCAACTACTGGTAGGACTCGACATTGAGAGCCTCTACACCAGCCTGCCCCAAGATGCGACATTACAAGTACTGCATGATGTCCTCATGGAAAGTACCTGGGACTACCATACCCCCAGGAGTTTCATAATGGACTGCGCCACCCTTGCGCTCAAAGACAATTACTTTGAATATGATGGCAAATTCTACCTGCAGACCAATGGAACTTCAATGGGCAGTGTTTTCGCCCCTAGCGTGGCAGGTCTCTATGTTGCCCATTTCGAAAAAACCCACATAGAGCCTCCGACTAACCCCTTCTCTAGAAACATAAAAACGTGGCGATGTTACATCGATGATATTTTCGTCATATGGGAGGGGAACCAGAAAGCCCTCAACAACTTCCTCCTCTGGATCAACAGTCGGGATTACCTACGCTTCACCAGCACCAGCAGCTGCACTGAACTGGCCTTCCTAGACCTCAACATAAAAGCAAATCAAAATGGATTAACCACCACTACTTTCTATAAACCAACTGCAAGGAACTCCCTCCTCAGGTTTGAAAGTTTCCACCCGAGACTCCTGAGGGAAAACCTTCCCTACGGGCAATTCTTACGTCTCAGACGCAACTGCAGCCACCTCCAGGACTACAAGCAACAAGCCACAGCCCTGGTCCACAAACTGGAAGACAGAGGAAACCCTGCCAGAATTATAAAAACCACCTGTAAGAGGGCGCGCAATCAGAATAGGGAAGCACTACTGGAAACAACCATCAAGGCCCCTGAGGAACCTCGGCTCACCTGTGTGACAACATATAACACAGCGTCCAACCAGGTCTCCAACATCATTAACAGGAACTGGAAAATAATCAACACGGGCACAAGAAACCTGGAAAAACCACGATTCGCCTACAAGAGAGCAAAGAATCTCAAGGATCAATTGGTCCACACAAGACCAAAACTAACACCCTCTCAGCCCAGCGGTACAATCCTCAACGCCTGGGGCCTTCCCAAGCTCACAGGCCACCAGCCATGCAAAAATTGCAGCGTGTGCCACCTGACTTCAGCATCAAAAACGCTAAACCTGGAAACAGGAAAAACCTGGACACAACGACAGTTTACTAACTGTAACTCCTCTAACCTAATATACTTGATCACTTGCAGATGTGGCCTCCGATACATCGGGATGACGTCTAGAAAAGTCAGGACAAGAATGACGGAACACAGAAGTACCATCCGATGTGGCAAAAATATCAGTAAACTCACAGATCTTTTTCTAACCCACAACCACACCCCAAACGACTTCACATGGACAGTCATCGAACAATTTGACGTCACAACCAACAACGACAAATTTCTCCTCCAAATTTCTCCTCCAAAAAGAACAGCGATGGATATACCGTTTGTCCACCCACACAACGGGCCTGAACGATTCCATTCCGTGGAACTCTATCAACCTATAATAAACAATTGGTCCCCTGTCCCCTGAGACTCCCAGTCTTTCTCAGTCCCCGTCTGTAAAACAAATAGAACTCTCGAATCAAGGTGCCTATACAGCACCTATACTTCGGAATCACCGCATGTGCCAAAAACGTGCAATCGTAGACGCGCTAATCGCTCTCACACATGCGCCTCACAGGCGCACATCTGAAATCAATTGCAAGCCTAACGTGCGCATGCATGCAGAACGTTCCCAAGCGCATGCGCATAACCAACAATGACAGTGCAATCAGCGCAAGCGCATCCCTCCCTCTATTTCCACTTATCCCAGGTGGAACCAACGACCGGAGCTACTTAAACCAGAGCTCCAGGTCCTCACTCACTCGTTCCGGGCACAGCAGAAGGACGATAGGTCCAAGGAGGATCTAGACCGGGAATTCCGTGAGTAAACCACACTACCACCACAACTGGGGTAAGCAATCTCTTTTCTCCCTACAGGTTGGATGTAAACCACTAGTTTCACTATCCTTATCCTAGGGTCTCTATCTCTGCCAGGTGACCCAAGGAAGCCATTGACAGCAAACAGCCAGTGTGAGGATACCTACCGCTACTCAATTGTACCTCACAAATGCCACTATCCGCTGTCCTAGCTCACCACTAAAATCGGTTATTATTAAAAACCAACGTAGGCCAAATATGACCACACCATAGCCGCATATAGGTCGTTCACCCACCTTACAAGCCGGCCAAAAAATGTGATTATACTTTTCTCACTATACTAAAATGACTCTCCTTTGTACGTTTGTCTTTGTCTTTGTTATATGTAGCAAAACTAGAGGGAATCCCCCTCTTACATGTAATCGCACCTTAGCGAGTGCGACACATAAAACAAAAACACAAACACTATAATTTAGTTTTTTGCACCTTATACACATACTCACTTGGTCCTGAAGAAAGCCAGTTTTAAATTCAAAAAGGCCTGGCTGAAACATGTAGACCACACAAGACGCAGGAGGTCATAATCCGTACTCCACCGCGTCTAACAGCCTTTTTTATTGCTAACAGTGGCCCAGTCATTAAAATTAAAATTATTTACTTACCCTCGGGTACTGGGACCTACTGTATAGCTTTTAACTTCACTTTCTCACTCACGACACTGCACTCTCAGCAATTATACCAGCTCCGCAGTAATCTGGCGTCGAAGCACACCCGGGACACATTCGGTGTCACTGAGGTGGGCCCGATGATGAAGCATGCCACCAACTAGGTTGGTGGGTGAGGGCTTCATGAACAAACTAACAGGTTTGCCAGCTAGCGTACTTCTTTGAGTCCCCCTTCCCCCCATAACCATAGCTAGTCCTATTTTGATCTTTACATGAAGAAGAACAGGACCATCTCCATGAACACAGGACCACCAAACATGAGTGCAAGGGATAGTTGGCTAGCTTTCTGTGTGAGCTACAGGTGCATAACAATCTCCAGAGACCTTGAAATCTATACCTCATCTCTGCTGGACTGAGTGTTAATCCCCACCCCACCAAATGGTGTCTTCCAGGTCTTGCACTCTTGGAAGTGGTATTAGAGGTCCTGCTCCTGCCTAGCCCTAAACGTGGGACTTCTAAGACGTTTCACTGAAAGTTCTGGAAGAACTGATAGAAGACTAGGTGCTACCTGACAGTGGATCCACCCAAGGCAAATTGCCAGTTGGTCTGACTGTGCAGTAGCTCCTGCTTCGTTATTCTATGCAGCAGCAAATCCTGCTCACAAGGACCTCTCAGTGATAGTGTCTGGCCTCATGGAGCCCTCTTCTGCTACAGATTGTAGCTCTGTCACGCTGGATGTTTCGGTCTTCCAAAATGTTGTCTAAGTCTGAAGGTAAACATTTTCACTGGGCTCGATGCTGACCAGCTCCCAATTGATGACGACTGTAGGAAGCTGGCTCTGTATATATTATACCAAAGTGAGTTATAGTGTGCACAGAGTCCAGTGGATCACCAAAGGTAGGCAGAGGTAAAAGTAGATAGTACCTTACTCTCTATTTGTGGTTGTGTTGTCGAGCAGTAAGGCCTTATCAGAGGGTAGTGTTAAGCATTTATTGTACACACTTAGGCAAGGAATGATTTTACACACTCAAGGACTGAACTCAGACCAATTTGTTTGTATAAAAATATTATTTAGTTGTGGTTTATTTTTCTAGAACCAAGCCAGGCCTGGTACAGGTATGTATAGCAATACTTTGTAGAAATATATGCAATCAAATGACAGTACAAATGCAGTGAATCAATATACAGTTGATTACTTTGTAATTACTTTTCCTGCTCAGTCAGGTATCGCAAGATACCAGGCTGGTAAATTTCCTGTAGGAAGGAAGAACATGGGTAATGTTTCTGCAAATTTGTGTCAGTTTTATAATATACTCATGAGCAACTATTTAGTTCTCTGATAGCAGAACTGGGGTTTACTGGTCCATGGGTAAGAGTAGGTTCACAGTGTGGCAGCAAGTTGCCCCACCAGTGGCACCGAGGCGACAGGTGCGGAGTGCCCGGTCCATATGTTAGCCAATGGGCTAGCATGGCTGTAGGAGTGGTGGACTGCGGCAAGCAGGCCACCACGTTGGATAATGGAGGACTCCTAGGGTTAGGGACAACACGGAAGCAAAATGGCCCACACAAGATCTACACCACCAGTGGCACAGAGGCGGCTGGGTGTAGAATGCAGTCTCGGCTGTGGTTGCAGACATCGGTCAAGGATTCCTCTGAATCGGTCAGTGGCTGTAGGCGAATGAGATCTCAAGAGTTGCTGCTTTTGGGCCTGCTTCGTTCGATGACGGAATCAGTCGGACAGTTGTGGCTGGTTTGCCTTCGGTTGAGGGGAGATCTTCAGTTGACGACTGCATGTTGGTTTTTAGGAGCTTGATTGTCGGGTGTCACTATGATCCAGGCTTGGATCACTGGTAGGACCTCCTTGAGAGTTTCATTCACTCCTGCTCGGGCTCGCGTTGTCAGGTACAGAGTGACGGTGACCCACGGAGTCTGCCAGAGTCAATGTTGGCTTGGCTTGAGCAAGTCCGATGCTCACAGTTGACAAAGGTCCTTTTAGGATTTGAAGGCAGAGTGAGTTCTCTGGGTTTTTGAGGACTGCCGACTGCAGGACACACCAAAGTTCTTTTGGAGGAGTCTGAGGTTGGGAAAGGTCGGTAGAGCTGGGGCCAAGTCAGTAGTTGTCCTCCTAGTTGCATGGCTTTTCGGTCCTTCTTCTTCTTTTCTCCTATTTGGCTCTAGTCTGAGGAGGCAAAGTTTGGGGTTGCCCCTAACTTCTAAATTTTGGGGTGTTACTGGTAGGGACAGGTCGGGCCAATGGGCCCATTCCTTGGGGTGGGTACAACCTCTATTGTGCCACCCTCCAGTGAGCTGGGACCCAGGCCTCTTTCTGGTTGGTGGGGTCCCCCCCCATCTGCAAGATGGCGGGGACTTAAAGTTGTGCTTGACCTCGCCTCCCCCCGAGGGGTGGCATTGGCAAAGGTGGTAACGCCTCTGTTCCTGTCTTGGTTTTCCCACCAACTCTCCCGCACAGAGTGGGGGTCAGAACCGATGGGGGCCATTTGCTGAAAGCAGCAAATGGCTGGGGTAGCCTACCAAAGGCGGCAGGCCTTTGAAGATTCCCCTTCATGGACCCAGCCGTTTTTTGGGGTAGGAGGCTTGGTACCTTTTTCCAGGATGGCTTTGTTTCAGGACCCAGAGAGTTGTAGGCTCTAGAACCAGGGGTCCAGAAACATGTCTGGTGGTGGCAGCTGGCAAACAGTCACTCAGCCAGGACACTAGAGTTAGGTTGTTTTTAGGGGCCACCTCTAAGATGCCTTCTGAGTGCATTTCTCATTAAATACTACACTGGCATCAGTATGGGTTTAATGTGCTGAGAAGTTTGATAGCCAACTTCCCAATTTACGGTAGGGCCATTATGGCGCTTTGGAGTTCGTAATGACTACCTCCCATACCATATACACTTAATGGCATTACTGCACTTACAATGCCCAAGAATGGACTTGGACACTGTAGGGGTACAGGGCTCATGAACACGTACCCTTACCACTGGCACAGTGCACCCAGCTAGAGGGGTGGCTTGCCTGGGCCATGGTTTGTAGGCATGGCTCACAGGGATGTGGGCCATGCCAACTTTTCACTTTTGCTCTGTACCAAAACATGCAGCCTGCAATGGCAGTGTCAGAGTGTAAAGGCACAGGGCCTCTAAATATGGCACAATAAGTGCTGCAGCCCTCAGAGGCTTTCCCTGATCACAGTGCCCTTGGTACCTTGAGTGCCTTTTACAAGGGACCCACATGTGGCCAGAGAGCTGTCAATTGGGTTTGGTGACATTATATTTGAAGGAAAGAACATAGGCCCTGGGTATCTGTATAAGTTATCAATGGAGGAACAGGTGAAGACGTAGTCAGGCACCTGTTTCGGAACAATGCGGATGCTTAGAAAGCACTTCCCTTGAATTCCACTTTCGGCAAGAAAAACCCTCTTTCAGTCGCTCTTGGTTAGTCGACTGGATTATTGCAACTCTCTGCTGGTTGGAATAAGGGAAGACTTATTATCAAAACTACAGGTGGTGCAAAACACAGCAGCCCGCCTCGCCCTCAACAAACCGGCGTGCACCCCTTCTTTACCTCTCCTACGCCAACTACATTGGCTTCCTATTCGGAAATGAGCCATTTTCAAGCTGCTATGTATGGTCTTCGAGCCTCTGCAGGGGAATGGCCCAGCCTATTTGAAAAGAAACTGGCCCTGTATCGACCAGTGCGTCAGTTAAGATCCAGTAATCGCAATCTGCTTTGCACGCGGAGAATAAACAAGGTTAAAGTGGGTGGTCAAGCTTTTTCTCATCTAGCCCCCAGCCACTGGAACAGTCTCCCTGAGGAGATCCGGGCCAGTTCCGATCTGTCTCGATTTAAGAAAATGCTCAAGAAGTTGATGTTTTAGGATTATTCTGCTCATTAGTGTTCTCTTCTCTGGCGCCGAGAGATCCCCTGGGGATGATTCCCTGCGCCCTACAAATGAGTATAATAATAATAATAATAATAATCAGGTGGCAGGAACCCAGAGCGCACTCGGTCAAAGCACATCAAAATTGGCATAAAGGGGGGAGGGGGCAACCATGCAAAACGAGGGCACTTTCCTACGACAAACATCTTGCTTCTTCTGCTCAGAGCTTTTTCCTGCCATTGTCAATGGCTTTATCGAGACTTTGTCCAGTGCTCTCTGGTGTTGACAACTCCTCTTTGGATGCAACTTGCTGCCTTGTCCTGGTGAACTCTACCTTCTCCTGGACTTTTTCTTCAAAATGTAATCTCAGTCTGAAGTTCAGCCAAACCCAGGCCTAATCCACCTTGAGTATCTGACTTGTGCTCCATTGTGGTCAACCTTAACATTTGACTTTGTCCCGGTCTCACGCAACAAGAAACACGTGGTTGGCATGTTGGTCTTTTAGGTGCTAGATTTCACTGAAATCTTAAAAAGAATCTGGTTGTATTGATAGGGTTTTTTTTATTTTAAACATATTTTATTTGTCAAAATTGCACAGGTAATGCAGGTACAGGTAATGCAGACCTCTGAATCCCAGAGACAGCTGCCACATGTAAAATACAAAAAAAATTACTTTGACCTTTTTGCATATTTAAGGACAGGAGAACATGAAATACAAATAAAATCAATTCATGCAAACAACCAACTTCCCCACCCCCCAGCGCACCGTCTCGATATGCCGGAACAACATATTACTGACCTAGGCTGCCATCAATTTACACAAGAGCTCAACAATCACAATACCATTTGTTATGTTATGTTATGTTATGTTATGAAAAGATTATAGCACGCACGCGCGCTATGCTGCTGGATTTATCAACTTACAGCGCTGCTCATTCTTAAAATACCGCTTTTGTATTTTGGTGATTCTTAATTTCATTATCCCCTGTTTTTAACTGTATCTTGTTCAGCCCACACACTTGCATATAAATTGGGCCCCTCACCGCGCTTTTAGCGGAATTGTTTTCTTCTTTCTCCTGCCTTCGTGTTTGGCGCTTGGTCGCCTTCTTGGGGGTGGCGAGTTGCAAGGGAGACACTTGTTTGAGCGCTCTAGCGCTTGCGAGGACCACAGGTGAGCCCTATTTAAGGTGAGCTTGCCAGTAGCTCTACCTTGGAAAAGATTATAGCACGCACGCGCGCTATGCTGCTGGATTTATCAATTTACAGCGCTGCTCATTTTTAAAATACCGCTTTTGTATTTTGGTGATTCTTAATTTCATTATCCCCTGTTTTTAACTGTATCTTGTTCAGCCCACACACTTGCATATAAATTGGGCCCCTCACCGCGCTTTTAGCGGAATTGTTTTCTTCTTTCTCCTGCCTTCGTGTTTGGCGCTTGGTCGCCATCTTGGGGGTGGCGAGTTGCAAGGGAGACACTTGTTTGAGCGCTCTAGCGCTTGCGAGGACCACAGGTGAGCCCTATTTAAAGCTCACTCCCTGCGCGCAGTGGTGACGCGCAGCGGTAGCGCCGGATTCTCGCCGGAGTCAAGCCAGAGTCCTGCCCGTCTGCGCCCGTCAGCGTCCCCGAGGCGAGCGGAGAGGCGGGTGGGGCTCTACCACCAGGGATGTGTCCTCCTGGGGTACCATTACTGCGTTATTCCTCTGTGGAACTTCGCTCTTTTGACACTCTGGTCACAGGCTGTCGCACTGTCTTTCCCGGCCGTCATTGCGGGAAATCCTGCTGCCCGGGCTGTGGCTGGCGTCCCAACCGCTCTCTGCTACCACGTCCCAATAACAACATCCTTAGTGTGGGCTATCGCTGCATGTTATTAAACACCAGGTCAGCGGCAAAACATGCGCAAGACATTTTTGAGCTCCTAGATATAGTGAAGCCACTTTGTCTTATGCTCACGGAGACGTGGTGGGGTGAATTTTCCAACCCGGATGTCGTTACAGCAATCCCGCCTGATTATAACATCTTCAGGAAGGACAGAGCTAAGGGAAGGGGAGGTGGAGTGGCATTGGTGGTCAGGAAAGACAACCCCTGTGTGATCCTGCCAGCGAAGGACATCCGAGGTTCGGAGACCCTTGCCTTTTCTATTACTCTGTCCCCTCATCAATCTGTTAAGGGATTACTCGTGTATAGACCACCTGGCGCACCCGGCACGTTCTTTGAAGATCTGGACTCCGTGCTGCTGGGGCTGGCCCTGAAAGCGGAACATTGTATCGTGGCAGGGGATTTTAATTTTCGGATGGATGATCCGACCGACCCTGCTGCCATCAAACTTTTCGAGGCTATGACCCCGTTGGGATTGATCCCTCATCTACAGGAGCCTACGCACGAGAAGGGGCACACTCTTGACCAGGTATTCTCGTCTTCCCCTCTCGAGGAGATTGAGATTACACCAGTACTATGGTCTGACCACTTGCTTGCCAATTTTACGATCAAAGGCATAGCTAAACCGGTGGTTGCCCTGATCCAGCAACAGGGTCGTGTTTACAGGGCTTATCATCGAGTGACCCCAGAGATGTTGGCCCTGGCCGCTGTGGATCACCCATGTTCCCTCTCGGGTGATCTGGACAGGGATCTGGAAACCCTGCAAGACTGGCTCCTAAACAGGCTAAATGATCTTGCCCCGGAATTGACACCCCGCCTGACACCGAAACGGGTCTCGGCGCCATGGTTTACCGCAGCACTGTCGGCTACGCGGCAGCAGTGCAAGGTAGCCGAAAGAGCCTGGCGGGCTCAATATGATTCGGTAGCCAAATTGACCTATAAGACGGTGGTCAAGGCCTATTACAGGGACATTCGCCTGGAAAAAAAAGCATATTTAGCTAGGAGAATAGAAGCTGCGTCCAACTCCTGCAAGGAGATTTTCTCCATTGTGAGAGAATTTACTTCCCCATGGTCTAACACCTCGGATGAAAAACCATCTGGCACCTGGGCTTCGGATCTTGCTGATTTTTTTACGAGCAAGATCCAACGCATACAGGATTCTTTTCCATCACCCGGGCCCATGGGCCTGATTCGTCCTGTGACCACCTTATCCCCACGGGCTTGGTCAGGGGTGACGCTGAGCGTGTTTCCACCGATCTCTGTCCCTGACTCTTTAGCGCTAATGGGCAATCTTAAATCGGGTTCGCCCCTCGACCCATGCCCTGCTAAATTTTTAGCGAAAGTTGCTGAAGTGATCAATCCTCTGGCAAACCCGCTGCTGAATCTTTCGCTGAGACAGGGAGTGGTCCCGCAAGCCTGGAAGCAGGCGATGGTAATTCCATTGCTTAAAAAATCAGGCCTAGATCCGAAGGCCCCGATTAATTACAGGCCCATCTCCTTGCTGCCGGCTCTCACGAAGATTGTGGAAAAGCACGTACAGGCTGTGCTTTCCAATTTCCTTGAGACCAACGAGATCCTGCATGCCACCAAGTCAGGTTTTCGTCCCCATCTTAGCACAGAGACTGCGCTCCTTGAGGTCTCAGAAACCATTAAAGGTGTTCTGGACTCTGGGGGCAAAGCAATGCTAGTGATGTTGGATTTGTCGGCGGCATTCGACACCGTCCCCCATGATGGTCTTCTTGCAAGACTCTTTGAGATCGGTCTGCGGGGGACGGTGTTCGACTGGTTTACTTCCTTTCTAGCCGGCCGCCGGCAAACGGTCTGGGCGTCGCCAGACTCCGCCGTGATGCCGCCTCTGGGAGTCGGGGTCCCACAGGGCTCTATTTTGAGCCCGACCCTATTCAACATCTTTATGACCCCATTGGCGGCGTTGGCGGAGTCGTATGGCGCCCAGATCGTATCCTATGCGGACGACACCCAGCTCCTCTTCTCTTGTAAGAGAGGAGGAGACTTTGATGAGGAAAGTATCCGGGATTGCCTTGGGGCTGTTTTTCAATGGTTCCAACTGAACAGCCTCAAGTGCAATTCCGATAAGTCCGAGGTACTCTTCTTCGGGTGTGACATAGAGCCAGACTGGCAGGCCTGGTGGCCGATTACTATGTTTCCCCCGTCTTGTTCGTCCCAAGTCGCTAAGAATCTGGGGGTCAAGATGGATAAGGGGCTAACATTGAAATCTCAGATCCTTGGGGTGGCGGGCACCTGCTTCGGCATCCTTAGGATGTTGCGGAGGTTCCTTCCCTTGCTGTCCGAGGAGCACAGGAAACTGACAGTGCAGGCTTTGATTGGGTCCAGGTTGGATTATGCCAACATTCTCTACCTGGGCCTACCAGAGTACTTGCTGCAGCGGCTCCAAGTGGTGCAGAACGCTGCTGCGAGAGCAATCTTTGGATTAAATAGACGGGCCAGTGCATCGGGCCTGTTGAAATCCTTGCAGTGGCTTCCTATCCGGAAACGGATCGCTTTCAAGGCTTTGTGTTGGAAATGCATTCCTGTTGACTCGAGCTGTCACGAGCGTTCAGGCATGTCTGGATGCTCGTGACAAGCTCGTGTTCTTTGCTTTGTGTTATGTTTTGAAACACCTAGAATGTGATGGCTGTAACACTACTGTTGGACTGGCATTACTGGCCTGATCTTTAAGACGTGAGCATCAAATAAACTCCGTCTCTAACTACAACTTTATTTGCGTCCTTCTTTGACTTTCCTACACTGGCGACGAGCGGGAGCTTCATCACCTACGCCTAAGACCTTGGATTATTATATTTTATTGCTATTCCGAATATTTTATTATTTTTTTTTTTTTTTTTGTTCGGAAATCTCCGGCGCTACTAAAACAGCGTTGGATTACGGCTGCTTAAGGAAAGCGGAAGGACCACTGGACTGTCGAGTTTTGGAAGGAGGCTGAACGACCTTCACTCGTTTAAAGAATTTCTGGAAAAACGTAATTTCTTACTTGGTTCTCTTCGACTGGCATTATTTGAAATCCTGCTGCAAGAGGTCAGTGCGCTCCATTCTAAATTGCGCAATCCTACGTTTACCATCGCGCGACTTCAGGCCAACGTGATAACTTTAAGCATCGCGTTGTTTCAAGCCAACGTTTTGCATCATCACGCACGACGACCAACGTGACGTTTTGCATCATCGCGCGCGACGATTACCACTCAGCGTTGCTAAGCAACTCATTGCCGGTTTTCAAGCAACTCTTTGCCGGTTTTCCTTCGCGCAGAAACAGAAATTGATCGTTCCTTTTCCTAAAGTACTTTGGAACCACTACTGGAACTCAACTAAGGATAACTATAAACACTAAATAACTATATATATACATTTTTCTCCTTTTACTGTATTGCATGATTTTGATCACTATTTATTCGTATTTTACAATTACTTATGAATTACAATGCATCTGTTTTTCTTAAGTGCTCATACATAGTTTGATAATAGTTATAAGAGCATTCATAGTGTATAAATATTTAAGGTAACATGTCTGGTATTGTACCTCCTCCCTCATTTTTGTCAACACCTGGAGAGCCACCCATGGCTTGGGAGATTTGGGAACCTGTCTTTTTGGCTTATGTTGACGTATTAGAAGAAGGGGAGTGTGAACCAGAAAGGAAATTGTCCTTATTAAAACATTGTTTAGGCGGCATTGCTCTGAAGGAATTTAAAACTTTACCTGTTTTAGTGAACCCTGGAGAAATAGATGTTTATGAGTATGCTTCACAACAGTTGTGTTTGAGATATGGGAAAAAGAAGAACGTGGTCATGGAGAGGTTTATTTTTTATTCTCGGAAACAACGTTCTGATGAACCTGTTGAGGATTTTGTTTCAGCCTTAAGATCATTGGCTGTGACATGTGATTTCGAACATATCTCTTATGAGCAAGTTTTAAGGGACCAGTTTTTAATGAGAACTAATAACAAAAAAGTACAAGAGCGTCTTTGGACAACCTCTGATATGTCTCTCAACAATGCCATAGACATTGCTAAATCCATAGAACACTCGGAAAAGTTTGTTAAAGAAATCAGAGGTAATGACAAGAGTGATGTTTTCAGTGTATCTAAAGACAGGGATAAGTATAAGAAGAGTTTTTCGCAGAGAAATGAATTGTCCGCTAGGACAGATAACAAATATAGGAATCAGAAATATGACAAAAGAACCACTAAACTATTGTGTTTTAGGTGTGGAAGTGATGGTCATTTAGCAGATAATAAGAATTGTCCAGCACTAGGTAAAACTTGTTCAAAGTGCTATAAAAAAGGCCATTTTACCAAGTATTGTAAATCCACACCAGGGAAGACGAATTGTGTACATGAATGCTGTGAAGAGTCTCAATCTGATGATGAAGGAACGTTTCAAGTTAACACCGTTATCAATGTTTGTGAGGATGGGGATTGCAAAAAATTTCCATCTTGTTTTATAACCATTGATAATGTGAGTTTAGAAATTTTTGTAGACTCATGTGCTTGGTACACTTTAATTTCCTTAAACGTTTTTAAAGATAAATTTCCGAATAAGAACCTATTTGATTCTGATGTCTCCCCTGGGGGTTATACGGGTCACAGAATTGATTTAATTGGATATTTTATAGCAGATATACAATTTTCTGGGAACCACATTTCAGGGAAGATCTATGTGTCAAGATCTGGGTTGTCACTCTTGAGTTGGCCACACCAATACCAATTGGGAATGAAAATTGACCCAAGGGCTGATCCTCCCGTGTATGTTGCGCAACCTATGAGTGTATCTAGTGTCTCTGCGGACAGTTCCTTACTTGTTGAGGAGTTACGCCAATCCTTTCCTACAGTGTTCAGTGGTACCTTGGGTCGGTACAAGGGCTTTGAACATGTCATCAAATTGAATGAGAATTCTATCCCTGTAAGACACAGAGTAAGAAATGTTCCTTTATCCTATAGAGTCAAACTTAAGGATAT
The DNA here is from genome assembly GCF_964263255.1 of Lissotriton vulgaris. Lineage (NCBI taxonomy): Eukaryota > Metazoa > Chordata > Amphibia > Caudata > Salamandridae > Lissotriton > Lissotriton vulgaris. Next base: position 223,682,640 of record NC_141685.1, read on the forward strand.
GCTAAAGGATTTGTGCGAGAAGAAGATCATTGAACCTATTGAGTCGTCACCTTGGGTTTCTCCAATTGTTATCTCGATTAAATCCAATGGTGAACTTAGGCTATGCATTGATCTTCGCAGTGTCAATAACGCCATTTGGGTTGATTCGCACCCTTTACCAAACCTACATGAGATGGTGTCAACATTGGCTGGTGCACAAGTTTTTTCATGTGTTGACCTAGCCAGTGCTTACCACCAAGTTGTACTTGCTGAAGAGTCCAAAAATATTACTGCCTTTATCACACCTGAAGGGTTATACAGATTTTGTCGTATGCCCTTTGGACTGGCTAGTGCTGCCTCTGTGTTCCAGAGATTAATGAGAGATACCCTAGAAGGTTTGAATGGTGCCATAGCATTCCAAGACGACATCTTAGTGCATGGGAAGGATGACTATGAGCATGACAATAACCTAAGGTGTGTGATTGCTGCTTTGGCACAGAAGGGTCTTACACTTCGTCTTGATAAGTGCAAATTTAGGCAAAAGGAGGTAGAATATCTTGGACACACCATTAGTGGAATGGGAATCAAACCGAAGAAGAATCATGTTAAGAGCATTATGGATGCTCCCGTGCCTACGTCAAAAGAGCAACTTGTGGCTTTTTTAGGTCTTATTGAATTTTACGCCAAGTTTATCCCAAATTTTTCAGTGAAAGTTGATCCGTTCAGATGTCTTTTAAAAAAAAATGCAAAGTTTGTGTGGACTGATGTAATGACACAAGCCTTTGAATCTTTAAAATTGTTTATTGTGAATGCTCCTTGTTTAAAACCTTTTGTCATTGGCGTGAAATGCATCATCATGGTAGACGCCAGTTCTTCTGGTTTAGGTGGAGTTCTTTTGCAGAAAGACTGTGAGAAAGAATGGGTTGTGGCCTATGCATCTAGGGCCTTACGTGATGCTGAAAAGAATTACTCCGTTATAGAAAGGGAGTTACTGGCATGTGTTTGGGGTGCTGAACATTTCAGACCTTTTTTGTGGGGGACTAAATTTTTGATAAAAACCGATCACAAACCTTTGGTGTACCTCATGGCTCCGGGTGGAGGAAGAACTATGTCAGCACGCCTTGCTAGATTAGCTTCTAGGTTGCAATCTTTTCAGTATTCAATCGAATACGTTCAAGGAAAGGCGAATGTTCATGCGGATTGCATGTCCAGATTAATTTCTGAATCTGATGTTTCAGAAGTTGTGCATGAAGAAGAGTGTGAGGTTGCTTTCAATTTTAAAGATGTCAATTCTGTGTCCAGCGAACGTTTTTCTTTACAAGAGGATGTTTGGATGGAAGAGATGGATAAGGATTTGGAGTTAAGCTGTGTAAAGAAGTACCTCATACAGGGTTTTCCTGAACAGAGGAAGTTATCTGGTAACATGATAGGTTTTTTTAAGGTCCAGGAGGAACTTGCTGTCGAGAATGGTTTGATTCTTCGTGGCGACAAGATTGTTCCACCCTTTCAACTTAGGAATTCTCTACTTGAAATTGCGCATGAAGGACATCTGGGAATTTCTTTTACCAGGAGGCGTCTGAAGGAGTCTTTTTGGTGGCCAGGTATTGACTCGTGTGTTGAACATTTTGTGCGGAAGTGTACCCAATGTTCTAACAGTGATAAATCTGCAGTTGCTTTACGCCCTGAGCCATGTCCCATTGATTTACCCTTAGGGCCCTGGCGGAAATTGGGGTTAGACATCATTGGGCCTTTCAGTTGTTTACCAAAGCAAGAGGCTTTCGGCATTGTACTCATAGACTATTTTTCTAAATGGCCTGAGGTCAAAATGGTTAGGGAAGTTACTTCGAATCAAGTCATAGAATTCTTAGATGAGACCTTTTGTAGGGAAGGGATTCCTCAGGAAATTGTGACTGACAATGGCCCACAGTTTGTGAGTAAGGAGATAGAGCTTTTCTTTGCTAAATGTGGTATTGTCCATAGGAAGATTGCAGTTTTCCATCCTGAGGCGAATGGTCAGGTTGAACGCTTCAACCGTGTGGTCAAAGAAGCCATACAGCTTTCTATCAAAGGTAATCTAAACTGGAGGAATGCTTTGCAATCCATGTTATTGGCTTATAGAACTTCTCCCAACTCTGTGACTTTGGTCACACCTTTTGAGCTTTTGAGAGGGCGGAAGCCCAGCACCAAGCTAGTCCCTTGGTGGCTAAAAAAAAATTTAGCTGGTTTCGAAAACTGTTCTAAAGTTGATTTTGAAGCTGTTCTACACAGGGTTCAGTCATATAAGGAAAAGATGAAACGCGATATGACCAAAAGAATTGGTTCCACGTCTAGTCGTTCTATCAAGGTGGGCGACCTTGTTCGCATTAGAAAGAAAGAGGGTGTGAGTAAAGGTTTTCCTGTTTGGTCAAATCCCAAGAAGGTTGTTGAAGTCTTTAGAAATGCAGTCAGACTTGATGGTGGTTCTGTCTGGAACTTGAGCAGGGTTTCCTTGTTCAATGGTCCTTTTCAATTGATGGAAGATTCGGACAGCAGTGTTTTTTATGATGTTGGAAGAATGAGTGATAATGGAGAGTGCTCTCACATGAGTGATAATGGGGAATGCCCTCAAGCTGTGTGTGATTCTGACAACACCAGAGCCGTTCGCTCACATCGCTTACCTGCCAGGTTTAATGATTTTGTGATGAATTGATCTTGTTTTTTTTTGTGTTTTTTTTTTTTTCTTTCTTTTAAGGGGGGAAGGTGTGTTGGAAATGCATTCCTGTTGACTCGAGCTGTCACGAGCGTTCAGGCATGTCTGGATGCTCGTGACAAGCTCGTGTTCTTTGCTTTGTGTTATGTTTTGAAACACCTAGAATGTGATGGCTGTAACACTACTGTTGGACTGGCATTACTGGCCTGATCTTTAAGACGTGAGCATCAAATAAACTCCGTCTCTAACTACAACTTTATTTGCGTCCTTCTTTGACTTTCCTACACTTTGACTCTGGCCTATAAAGCTCTCCACGTGGTGGGAGCAAAATACCTTCAAAAGAGACTGGCTTTCTATCAACCGACCAGGTCTTTGAGGTCGGAATCTCTGTTTTTGGCGGTTGTCCCGCGCGTGAAGAGAGCGCGTTTGGGAGGCCGCTCTTTTGGATTGCTGGCGCCACAGTTGTGGAACTCTTTGCCGCTCGCTCTGCGGGGAGCTACTAGCCTACTTGCCTTTATAAAAGGCCTAAAAACCTGGTTGTTTAGCCAGTAGCCTGTTTTTCCTGTATGTATTTTTTTGGTATTCTTCCTTTCTTTTATCGGTGTTATGTTATTATGCTGCAGCCTTCCTTTTCCAATAAAGCGCCGGGACACTCTTTTTGAGTAGCCGTGCGCTATACAAAAGAATAAATAACATAACATAACATCACCCTCCCAGGCCTCCCACAGACGCTGCAAAGAGGGGGAACTGTGCGTAACCAGGGACTGTTAGATTTTGGAGATCTTATGGTCTAGGAGGTCCCCCATAAAAACCTTAGCCGGGCTAAACTCCAGCAGCAAGTCGAGACCCTCCAAGCTGGGAGCAAAAGCATGCCAAAATTGTAAATATTTAAAGAACTGAAAGCCGTCTGGATGTCTTGAAAGGATTTCAACACCATGCCTTCAATAACATCCCCCAGAGTAGATATCTCGATGTTATCCCAATCGCGAAACCCGGAGAGACGGCTGTTGTGCCATAATGGGGTCTCCCTAGTCAATCTATTCCACCAGCCCATCTTCCGCAATGCCTGCCTCCAGATCTGAAAAACAATCTACGTGACAGGCAGAAGGAGACGCTTCAATGGAGCAGAGTAAAGAATAGCGTGTAGGGACTGGTCCCCCATGCATCGCCGCTCCACGGTGTATGCTAGGTCTGCCCTGTCTCCATACCACCACTCGTTTAAGACAAGTAGATGCAATGCAACATTTATTGGACCAAAAATCGGAGGTTGCCAGTCCCCCGCTATATGTAGATAGGAAACACGTCGGGACTGCCACCCTCACTGCCCCACCCCCCAAAGGAACAGTCCCAGAACTGAATTCACCTGGCGGAACCACTGTGGGGGAATCAGCTAGGGATGATTTTGTAATTGATACAGTACTCGCCGGAGTGACACCATCTTAAAGATGGCTGACTGGACGTAGATGGACAGGGGTATGGGGGACCGGGTCTTAATGTCCTCACGCACCTGCTTCCATACAGGTGCAAGATTATGTTCCCAGGCCGTGGTGGGACATTCTGACAAATACACCACCAAATATTTCATGCCTCCTTGTACCACCTGTACAGACGACGCCCAAGAACCAAGCTTGCCTGACCTCCCAACACCCACAGGGTGGAATTCCGAGGGTACATATATAAACCAGATGTTTCCCCGAAGATCTGCATAATACGCAACAGCCGAGGGCCCGTTCGTTCCAGGTTGGTAAGAAAGAACAAAACATCGTCAGCATAAAAGGCGATCAGACAGTCCATGCGCCCATTCAAACGCGGACACCTGAACGTCCATCCGAACCCAAGCAGCCACGGGTTCCATTGCTAAAGCAAAAAGATATGGGGCCAATGGACACACCTGCCTGGTACCCCGGCCAATAGAGAATGCAGGAGAAACTAAGCCTGGCACTCGCACCAAGGCTGTTAAGTCAGTATACAAGAGGGTGAGGTAGGACAAAAAACGCGGTCTGAAATTTAGCCACCGCAGTAGCGCAAATAAATAGATCGAACTCAAGGAGTCAAACGCCCGGTCCATATCCGCCAATAGAAGCGCAGCCCGTTCCCCCAATCCCTGGATCATCGAGACTGCCACATGAGCCTGCCTGATATTATGGGGTGTTCTTCATAAACCCAGCTTGGTCCGGGTGTACCAGTAAGGCTATGTGTAGGCAGAGGCGGTTTGCCAAAGGTTTAGCTAATATCTTAGCATCCACGTTCAGGAGGGAGAATGGGCGATACGAGGCGTGGTGCTCCGGCGGACTACCAGGCTTATGAAAAACTACTATGTCCGCATATTTCCAGTCGCTGGGCAGACACCCCCAGTCCCTGGCCTCCTCCACCACCCTCCGGTAGTGGGGTCCCAGCTGCAAAAAATATATATTTTTTAAATTCACAGGGAAAGCCTTTAGGGCCTGGGGCCTTGCCAAAATTAATTTCACCCAAGGCCGTCCCAGTTGCTCTTCAGTAAGCGGGCCTTCCAATTTTTCCCTAACTGCATCAGAGAGTGACTTCGGTGGGAGATCATCCAAGAAACGCTCAATGACTTCCGCTGGGAGGCATTTCGTAGGGGCATATACCTGAGCAAAATACTCTGCAAAACTGCATGCAATAGCCGACGTGCCTGACACTGGTAGCCCATCCGACCCCACGACACCCGGAACGGCCTGGGGGTGAATCGAACCCTGACACAATCGGTGCAGCATTTTACTTGATTTGTCACCCCATTGGTAGATCCTACTACGGGTAGTAAGCCAGGCCTGTCGAGCCTCATATAAGCGAATATGAGAATATTCCTGCTGCGCTAGCAGTAACCGATGTCGAGCCAGCCGCCCACCCACCTCCCTGCCGTGCACCTCCAACTCAAGAACAGTAGCTTCCGCTCGAACCAGGGCCTCTTTATGCTGTCTTTGGCCCGCGGCACAAAATGAGATATCTACCCGCCGAATGGTGGGTTTCAAGGCCTCCCAAAGAGTCAGAGCCCCCAAGACCGAGCCCAGGTTAATGGCTATATATTGATCAAGGGCATCTTCCATTCGTTCCATGTAGTCCTCCTTCTGAAGTTTCCAGCCTGATAGGTGCCATCGGAACGGCTCACAGGCTCCCCCGGCTCGTATAGTAAGTGCCACTGGAGAGTGGTCAGGAAGTCCCCGTGGCAGAATGTCCGCCATCGCCACTCTGCTGTCAAAGACCCATGGGATGAACAGATAATCTAGGCGGGAAAAGGGACCATGGACTGCCAAAAGATATATATAGCCCTGCGTATTACCATGCATCCTGCACCAGGGGTCGACCCAATCAAGACTCATCACTAAGGAGTACTGTTCAGTAAGATGGGGGGCCTCAGATAAACATCAACCACCATCTATCTCTGGCCACATCCATCACACCATTCCATTCCCCTCCCACCACCGCAAGGCCCTCGGGTATATCTGTTCACAGGGTCAGAATCTTTTCCGCCAACCCCCAGGAAAGAGGTGGGGGCATAAAAGCTCCCCAGTACCAAAATCTCACCCCCTACCATGCCCTGTACAAACAAGTATCTGCCCTGTAGATCACCCCAAGTCTTAACATGTGTGTATGCAGTTCTACGGTGTGTTAAAATAGCAACCCCTCTGGAACTCCTCACAAACCTGGAATGAAAGACTTGTGTAAATCCGAAGCGCTGAAAGCATACTGCCTTGGTCACCATGAGTTGGGTCTCCTGCAACAATAATATATCTGCGTAGGCTCGCTTGGCAGACTTCAGAATAGCCCCCATTTGATCTTGTCTGGTGCCCCTCTAACATTCCAGCTAAGAACCTGATGAAGACTATGGGTCTCCTGTATACTAACAGACATTCCTATTCCGTGCAGATCCTATACAGTACCATGGCAGCAGCAAGAATCTTCCACAAGACGTAACAGAGTCCAGAACACAAGTAGACAGTGCAGCAACCCCACAACCCCCCCCCCAACAACACACCCCACAAATCCCCCCACCCTGTACCTCCAAAACAATTAAGTACCTGTCGCGGCAGGCAGAGCAGCCTGACCCCAACAGGAGGTCCCACCCCTCACCCACCAACTGATCCCCACATCACAGCCCATTGTCTAGTGGCCTCCTCTCCTTCTGTGGAGCCCCACGGAGAGACTGGACAACCTACATGCCCCTTCGGCCTATAAACAATACTCGAATTTGGAAGGTAGCATGGTCATCCTGGTATCAGTCCAATGAGACAAGAGGCCAATAAACGGACCCCTCCTGGGCCGTGGCACCTGCAGACTGTGAGCGGCCCCTTCTTCCCCTTGGCCCCTGCTGATTCCGGGCAGGCCCACCTGAAGAGGAGTCTGATTCTCTTCCCAAGGGAGAGTGAGGACGCTCCCACACAGTTTCATCTGTCCGGTGAAATACCTCCTCCGGTGTGTCAAAGAAGTGGGTTTCAAGGCCTCCCAAAGAGTCAGAGCCCCCAAGACTGAGCCCAAGTTAATGGCTATATATTGATCAAGGGCATCTTCCATTCGTTCCATGTAGTCCTCCTTCTGAAGTTTCCAGACTGATAGGTGCCATCGGAACGGCTCACAGGCTCCCCCGGCTCGTATAGTAAGTGCCACTGGAGAGTGGTCAGGAAGTCCCCGTGGCAGAATGTCCGCCATCGCCACTCTGCTGTCAAAGACCCATGGGATGAACAGATAATTTAGGCGGGAAAAGGGACCATGGACTGCCGAAAGATATATATAGCCCTGCGTATTACCATGCATCCTGCACCAGGGGTCGACCCAATCAAGACTCATCACTAAGGAGTACTGTTCAGTAAAATGGGGGGCCTCAGATAAACATCAACCACCATCTATCTCTGGCCACATCCATCACACCATTCCATTCCCCTCCCACCACCGCAAGGCCCTCGGGTATATCTGTTCACAGGGTCAGAATCTTTTCTGCCAACCCCCAGGAAAGAGGTGGGGGCATAAAAGCTCCCCAGTACCAAAATCTCACCCCCTACCATGCCCTGTACAAACAAGTATCTGCCCTGCAGATCACCCCAAGTCTTAACATGTGTGTATGCAGTTCTACGGTGTGTTAAAATAGCAACCCCTCTGGAACTCCTCACAAACCTGGAATGAAAGACTTGTGTAAATCCGAAGCGCTGAAAGCATACTGCCTTGGTCCCCATGAGTTGGGTCTCCTGCAACAATAATATATCTGCGTAGGCTCGCTTGACAGACTTCAGAATAGCCCCCATTTGATCTTGTCTGGTGCCCCTCTAACATTCCAGCTAAGAACCTGATGAAGACTAGGGGTCTCCTGTATACTAACAGACATTCCTATTCCGTGCAGATCCTATACAGTACTATGGCAGCAGCAAGAATCTTCCACAAGACGTAACAGAGTCCAGAACACAAGTAGACAGTGTAGCAACCCCACAAACCCCCCCAACAACACACCCCACAAATCCCCCCACCCTGTACCTCCAAAACAGTTAAGTACCTGTCGCGGCAGGCAGAGCAGCCTGACCCCAACAGGAGGTCCCACCCCTCACCCACCAACTGATCCCCACATCACAGCCCATTGTCTAGTGGCCTCCTCTCCTTCTGTGGAGCCCCACGGAGAGACTGGACAACCTACATGCCCCTTCGGCCCATAAACAATACTCGAATTTGGAAGGTAGCATGGTCATCCTGGTATCAGTCCAATGAGACAAGAGGCCAATAAACGGACCCCTCCTGGGCCGTGGGACCTGCAGACTGTGAGCGGCTCCTTCTTCCCCTTGGCCCCTGCTGATTCCGGGCAGGCCCACCTGAAGAGGAGTCGGATTCTCTTCCCAAGGGAGAGTGAGGACGCTCCCACACAGTTTCATCTGTCCGGTGAAATACCTCCTCCGGTGTGTCAAAGAAGTGGGTTTCAAGGCCTCCCAAAGAGACCGAGCCCAAGTTAATGGCTGTATATTGATCAAGGGCATCTTCCATTCGTTCCATGTAGTCCTCCTTCTGAAGTTTCCAGACTGATAGGTGCCATCGGAATGGCTCACAGGCTCCCCCGGCTCGTATAGTAAGTGCCACTGGAGAGTGGTCAGGAAGTCCCTGTTGGAAGGCGGTGACCCCAGGGGTCAAGATGACTCTCCCAACCACCCGAGACCTCCACTCCAACAATTCCTGCCGAGTCTTATCGAGGGGAAGTCCCCGCCGGGGAGGACTGATCGTACACACTGTCGGCACACCACACTTACGAACGGACACCACACTGTGAATCTTTATCAAGTATGAACTTTATCAGAATAAAAGTAAGGAGCAATACACAGCGATCGAGGGATCGCGAAAGTCTCGTAACAAGGGAACGGGGAAGCGGGACAGTCTTAGAGGGCCAGTTGGCACGCCACGCACCCTGCGCACAGTTCTCAATCCTCGAACTGGGGGGTACGGGGACTGGCGATGATACTTGCTGTCCTACTCACTTCGGTTCCAGATGGTCGTGATGGTAGCGTCGATGGTCCAGCCGGACCAGAGAGTTCTTCAAGCCGTGACGAGGTCAGCAGGGCTTGGTCAGGAGTACTCCGTGGTACTCGTAGGCAGGGAGAGCCGCGACAGCGTCCGCAGGGCTCAGGATGGTAGCAAGAGTCTCTCGTTCTCAAGAGTGGGCCGCGACGAGGTCAGCAGGGCTCCGATGGTTCAGGTCTTACTCTTCAAGAGGGAGCCACGACAGCGTCAGCAGGGCTCGATGGTTCCGTTCCGTAGTTTCGAGGATGAGCCGCGACAACGTCAGCAGGGCTCGGTGGGTCAGAGTCTGTTCTCCTCAAGGTCAGCCGCGATCAGATCAGCAGGGCTTTCTTGTCCAGGATACAACTGCCGGCTAGATGGAGGGCAGGCTGTCTTATAGTCCAGGAGCTCTTTGATGTCCGGACCCTCAGAGGCAGGAGGCCGGAGGTCCGAGGGCCAGGCGCCTGATTGTCTAGGCGGCGGTGTCTTTGGTGCTTTTGGTCCCTGCGTCCAGGGAATCCCAGACGCCCATCAAGGCCTGGAGCCAGCTCACTAGGAAGCCAAAAGGTGCGATCAAACCAGCCCCCAGGGATGGCTCGGAGGTGTGAGGACAACCAGCTCCTTGGGAGGGGGCCGGAGGTGTGATGCAAGCCTTGGTTTCGGGTACTTGGGGAGTCGTTCACCCCCCTGGGCGAGTCGGGGCGCGCCGTACGCGCACGCCTGGCTGCAGCCGGGAGCGGCCAGAGGCTGCCGAAAGGGAAGAAGGCGGCCGGCCGGCTGGCTGGGGTGGCCAAACATGGAGTCTGCCGGTCACGTGCAGGGGTGAAGGCACGCGGTCTGGAGGTTGCTTCAGGTCCGATGTAGGAGTTTCTTGTATAGATCTGGGTGGACGGAAATTAGTTCTGTCCGTTGTTCTGGGTTATGGGGGTCAGCGAGGGCCACGCCACGAGGCCGGGTCCAACAGTCCCCGTGGCAGAATGTCCGCCATCCCCACTCTGCTGTCAAAGACCCATGGGATGAACAGATAATCTAGGCGGGAAAAGGGACCATGGACTGCCGAAAGATATATATAGCCCTGCGTATTACCATGCATCCTACACCAGAGGTCGACCCAATCAAGACTCATCACTAAGGAGTACTGTTCAGTAAGATGGGGGGCCTCAGATAAACATCAACCACCATCTATCTTTGGCCACATCCATCACACCATTCCATTCCCCTCCCACCACGGCAAGGCCCTCCGGTATATCTGTTCACAGGGTCAGAATCTTTTCCGCCAACCCCCAGGAAAGAGGTGGGGGCATAAAAGCTCCCCAGTACCGAAATCTCACCCCCTACCATGCCCTGTACAAACAAGTATCTGCCCTGCAGATCACCCCAATTCTTAACACGTGTGAATGCAGTTCTACGGTGTGTTAAAATAGCAACCCCTCTGGAACTCCTCACAAACCTGGAATGAAAGACATGTGTAAATCCGAAGCGCTGAAAGCATACTGCCTTGGTCCCCATGAGTTGGGTCTCCTGCAACAATATTATATCTGCGTAGGCTCCCTTGGCAGACTTCAGAATAGCCCCCTTTTGATCTTGTCTGGTGCCCCTCTAACATTCCAGCTAAGAACCTGATGAAGACTAGGGGTCTCCTGTATACTAACAGACATTCCTATTCCGTGCAGATCCTATACAGTACCATGGCAGCAGCAAGAATCTTCCACAAGACGTAACAGAGTCCAGAACACAAGTAGACAGTGCAGCAACCCCACAAACCCCCCCAACAACACACCCCACAAATCCCCCCACCCTGTACCTCCAAAACAATTAAGTACCTGTCGCGGCAGGCAGAGCAGCCTGACCCCAACAGGAGGTCCCACCCCTTACCCACCAACTGATCCCCACATCACAGCCCATTGTCTAGTGGCCTACTCTCCTTCTGTGGAGCCCCACGGAGAGACTGGACAACCTACATGCCCCTTCGGCCTATAAACAATACTCGAATTTGGAAGGTAGCATGGTCATCCTGGTATCAGTCCAATGAGACAAGAGGCCAATAAACGGACCCCTCCTGGGCCGTGGCACCTGCAGACTGTGAGCGGCCCCTTCTTCCCCTTGGCCCCTGCTGATTCCGGGCAGGCCCACCTGAAGAGGAGTCGGATTCTCTTCCCAAGGGAGAGTGAGGACGCTCCCACACAGTTTCATCTGTCCAGTGAAATACCTCCTCCCGTGTGTCAAAGAAGTGGGTGCGGGAGCGGTATACTACACACAGCCTGGCCGGATAAAGTAGAGCATAAGGGAGCTTGAGTTCATGGATGTGGGCCTTGGTGGCTAGGAACGACTGCCGCAGCTGCTGCACCAACTTAGTATAGTCCGGAAAAATTAAGATGCGTGAGTTATTGAGCAGCAATAGCTCCCTAGCCCGGGCCTGTTTCAGGATGGTGTCCCTGTCCTGGTAATTGAGGAGCATGGCGATGACAGGCCGCGGGCACCCGGACTGGGGGGCTTCTGCATCAGAGTCCTGTGTGCACGTTCCACCACAAAGTCGAGAGTTCCCCAGAAGGGAGCCAGCCCATGAGCCAGTCCATAAGAAACCGCTCCATATTCCCCTTTTCGCAGTCCTGCGGAAAACCAACAAAGCGCTGGTTGTTGAGTTGCGCCCTCCCCTCCACGTCTTCAACTCTCAGTGCTAGGCCCCATTGGGTAGTCTCCAGTGACAATACTTGCTGCTGCAGAGTGGCGACCACATCTTCCATACCCGAGATTCTTGTCTCTGTCTCTGAAATGTGGGCTACCGCATTCCTCAGGTCCTGGCATAGGAGCCTTACATCGGAGCCGACCACCCCGATCTTGGCTTCCAATGCGTCTCTGGATTGCACAATGGCGGCCATGAGGACTGCAGTATCTGGTATAGCATTTTGAGACCGTCCAGGCAGCGCCGCCGGACCCCCTAGCCCGTGCATTTATCCATGGTACTCTGTTTAGTAGAGCCATCGCCGGGCTTGTCTCTGGTCATAGTGCCCAATCACTGCCACCGACCCTGGCCAGAAAACCTCCAGGAGGTGACTATGTAGCCATTCCGATAGAGGTCGGGGTCCCACTCCCGGTGTCGTCTAGGTAGAGGCACGCCATCCCCCTAACCCCTGGTGGTACTACCCCCGAAGAGATCACATATGGTGGGGAATGAGAGGAGGGGGGGAGATGAAGGAGCGAGAGGCGCCCGCCGCTGCCGGGCCGCCCTCCCAGGCAGTGCGGCGGTACTCATGTGCTGGGTGCCTGATTAGTAGAAACACCGGCTGTCCCAGGAGGGCCCCTCTCTACCAAGAGCTGCCCAGGCCGAAGCTGAGGCACCAAGATGGCAGTCAGCCGTCCGCATCCCGCACTCCCAATTTCTCCACCACTCAGCACTGCGACCGGAGCAGGCCGCCAACAGAATCCGCTCCCCCGGCTGGGAACCGAAGGAACACCAATGTCGCAGGGCGAGCCACGCATCGCAAGCCCTGCACCCCCACTGTGGCTGCGACTGCGGCCGGGCAATGCGGCAAGGAAATGCGAGCGATGCCGCGGCTGAGGATACTGCTGCGTCGCACGCAGGCCGCCGCCGATTACCAATCCTCCGCCTGAGAACCTCCGCCGGCTCCAAAAATCAGCTCTAGGCTAGTCCTCAGTGGGAGATGTTAGCGGGGCAGCCCAGGGAACGGGTTGAAAGCCGAAGAGGCAATATTATAGTAAAGATCAACGTGAGGGTGGACGGAGCGCACTCAGATCACATCCGCCATGCTGGCCTGCCAAGCCACGCCCCAATAGGATTTAATTTTGTTTTGGTGTTATTTTATTTATTAAAATGTATCTTATTTTTCAAAATTGGTTTGGGAATTTTCTTGTGTTGTGTTTTCACTTTATTACTGTTTGCTGCATAAAAACTTTACACAGTGACTCTAAGTTTTAAAGCTTTTGCACCAAGCTACCAGATGGCTAAGCACAGGTTAATTCAGTGACTTTTGTGGTTCATGCTGGCAATGATTCTGGTTGTTGCTTGAGTAGCATTTCATCCACCTCAAACAATAACCCTATTTCTTACAGTATTGTAACTCGGTATTTTAAACAGACATTCTACTCTGCTTCTAGAGAAGCAGGGCGATGACCTGTTCACATTCTTACTCTAAAATATGTTCGTCATTACAGCTTGAAGCCAATATGCTCCCTCCACACTGTTAGAAATGGGGTTTCCGGTTGGCAGAGGTACGCACCCTGTCCAAGCAGGAACCACAGTCCCAGTCAGGGTAAGGGTTTTCAAGATTAACTCAAAATGCAGTGCTTAGAAGCCATTACCTCCTCGTAGGTCTTCCTCACCACCTAAGTTACACAATGATCTTCAGCTCCGCAACAGAACCCTCAAAGTAATTTTACGCACCAGTCCTCCCATTCCTCCTCAACATGGCCGGCCACGTTTACCCATGACTCAGTACAAGAGGAAGCACAACCCACCCCACTTCCTGTTTTTTTTCTGACCTGGAGACTCTCTGAGCACGATTTTCAGGCAATTAGGGTGAGGTTATGCCTTAGCTGGCCCTAACGCCCAGGGTGGAGGCCCTGCGAAGTGGGCTCTTGTTGTACCCCCCTTTTTTTACCTTATTCTACTAGGCTTTTCGGTGAAGGCTCGGCAGAGCAAGCTCATCGTGGAGGTTGGAAGCGCTGCTACAGCGGGCTAATTCTGGGGTGTGTGGGCCATGCATCACGGCCATTGGTTGTGGCACTGCCCCAAAACCCGCCCCTTTTTTTCATAGAAAAGTCCAGACTATCCGAGGGATTGTTGACTTCGTGGAGACTTGGGAAAGGTCTGTCTCCAACCACTGGATCTTGCGTATTGTCAGGAAGGGTTACTCGATTGTCTTCAACTCTCCACCCCCAGGATTCTTTGTCCACACTCTCTCACCATCACCTCCGCCAAAGCGGGAGGCACTTTTGGTGGGTTTTGGGGATCTGTTTGAGAAAGGGGCTATTCGTCCTGCTCCGGCCTGTAAAAGGGGTCAAGGGGTCTACTCCATTCTTTTTCTGGTAAGGAAGGTTTCCGGGGACTTCCGCCCTGTGCTGGATTTGAAAAGGGTGAACTTATTTGTCCTTCATGTTAAGTTTAAGATGCTGTCTATGCAGGAGATCCTTCCCTTACTGGTTCAGGGGGATGTGGTTGTAGTGTAGTTCCTATATCCCTAATAGGCTCTGCACATTGGAATAATATACACTAGAGATTCGAGATAGGACTGAGGTCAGTGTGTCTCTATCGAGTACATTCAACTTAATTGTGTGTGCCAGCTAACTCAGAGGTCATTAGAAACTTTCTTGAATGAACAAGAAGAGATTAGTCTCTGACAACCGCATAAACATGACAACTTTGTTTCCCCTTAGAGCCGGAACAATATCTTCAGAGTCGTGGAAACAATAGATAACTATTTCACTAAGTCAATCGTGCATGCTTCGTTTATAAAGAGTTGCATTGTGGGACACCCCCGCGCCGCACGGCCACCAGCTGCTGCGTGTGCCCCTTGCCTGCCCTCTGCCTCGCTGCTGCCTCGTTTGCCGGTTGCCGGCTGCCGCCGCTGCGGTTGTTTTTGCCTCATTTTGTCTGTAATTTGTGCCTGTATTTTTGTAATTTCATTTTGCCTGTGTTTTGGTTTCCTTCCTTGTTGTCCGCCTACCTCGCCGGCCTCCGCCCTCCCTTCCCGCCACCGCCGCTTTTCCCCGTCCCTTTTTCTATTCTGTACCCTCCCCGCTCCCGCCTCCCAGCTGCTCCGCCCACCTGCGCACTTGGCCTTAAATGGCGACCGTGCGACGCAGGTGAGTGTGACCCACTTGTGGGACACCCCCGCGCCGCACGGCCACCAGCTGCTGCGTGTGCCCCTTGCCTGCCCTCTGCCTCGCTGCTGCCTCGTTTGCCGGTTGCCGGCTGCCGCCGCTGCGGTTGTTTTTGCCTCATTTTGTCTGTAATTTGTGCCTGTATTTTTGTAATTTCATTTTGCCTGTGTTTTGGTTTCCTTCCTTGTTGTCCGCCTACCTCGCCGCCCTCCGCCCTCCCTTCCCGCCACCGCCGCTTTTCCCCGCCCCTTTTTCTATTCTGTACCCTCCCCGCTCCCGCCTCCCAGCTGCTCCGCCCACCCGCGCACTTCGCCTTAAATGGCGACCGTGCAAACGCGCAGCGGTCACGCGCAGCGGGCGCGCCGATTGTGCGCCGAAGGCGCGCCAAAGGTAAGCCCGTCTACGCCCGTCCGCGCCTGGACCGCGCCCAGTGCCAGGACCCCTGGCCCACGAGGACCCCGACCAACCCGCCTGACGTACTCCGCCGCCACCCTCACCGCTCTCAACACCGGCCGACTCCCAGAATGCCATCAAGCCACTCCACGACGTACCCACGGACCTTTCAGCTGCCACGCCTGCAAGTTCACCTGCATCCGGACCAGCCTCACACCAGCACCCGCCAAGTCGAACACCAGCAGCACCCACCTCAAGTGCATCCTGCTCAACACCCGCTCCGTCCACAGACACGCCATCGAACTCTGGAACCTTCTAGACGCCACAGCCCCTGACGTTGCCTTCCTCACGGAGACCTGGATGAACGCCTCCTCAGCTCCCGACATCGCCATCGCTATCCCAGAGGGCTACAAGATCGTCCGGAGGGACCGAAACGCCAACCAGATGGGAGGAGGCATCGCCATCATCCACAGGAGCACCATCCGTCTCACGACCAGCACCGACAACACCCTGACCAGCGCCGAACACCTGCATTTCCAGATCCACACCAACCCGAACACCACCCTCAGAGGCACCCTGATCTACCGACCCCCTGGACCACGCACGCAATTCAGCGAGGACATCGCCGACTTCGTCAGCCCGCATGCCCTCCCCTCCGCTGACTACATCCTCCTGGGAGACCTCAACTTCCATCTGGAGAACAACAACGACCGCAACACCAGCACCCTGCTCGACAACCTCGCCAACCTGGGACTCAAGCAACTGGTGTCCACCCCCACCCACCTCGCCGGACACACACTCGACGCAGTCTTCTCTTCCAGCACAGACATCGACTTCAGCCACGCCACAGAGCTTCAATGGACGGACCACAGCTGCGTCCACTTCACCTTCAAGAGAACGACGACCCACCAACACCAGCAACAGGCCGCCCGCAGAAGCTGGAACAAGATCACAGCAGACCAGCTCGCCACCTCCCTGAGCCAGCACCCTCCTGCCAGCTCAGCGAACCCCAGCCAGGCCGCCGACAACCTCACGAAGTGGATCAGCAACTGCGCGGACGAACTCGCCCCACTGAGGACCCCGCCTAGCAGACCCGGCAGCAAGAAGGCCCCATGGTTCACCGACGAACTCAAGAGCTCCAAGAAGAACTGCCGAGCCCTCGAGAAAGTCTGGAGAAGGGAACCGACACCGGACAACAGGACCTCCTTCAAACTTGCCACCCGGAAACACCACCAGCTGATCCGCGCCGCCAAGAAAACAGCATTCAAGGACCGGTTGGACAACAACGCACACAACTGCAAGGAACTCTTCAACATCGTGAAAGAGCTTTCCAACCCCAGCGCAGGAAACAACGACATCACCCCATCGCAAGACCTCTGCAACTCCCTCGCTTCATACTTCCACAACAAGATCGCGGACATACACAACAGCTTCAACAACCAACCAACGCACACCATGACCGAACAACCACCCCCCACCACCACCCTCCACGCCTGGACCCCGATCAGCACCGAAGACACCATCCGCACGATGAACTCCATCCACTCCGGATCACCGACCGACCCCTGCCCTCACCACGTCTTCAACAAGGCCGACGCTGTCATCGCACCCCACCTGCGAGACATCATCAACACATCCTTCAACACCACCATCTTCCCTGAGAGCTGGAAACACGCCGAACTCAGCGCTCTACTCAAGAAACCAACAGCGGACCCCACCGACCTCAAGAATTACCGCCCCATCTCGCTCCTCCCGTTTCCAGCCAAAGTCATCGAGAAGACCGTCAACAAGCAGATGGCCGCCTTCCTCGAGACGAACGGATCCCTCGACCCCTCACAGTCCGGCTTCCGAGCCAACCACAGCACCGAGACCGCCCTCATCGCCGCCACCGATGACATCCGAACCCTGATGGACAATGGAGAAACAGCGGCCCTCATCCTCCTAGACCTCTCCGCGGCATTCGACACGGTCTGCCACCGCACCCTAGTACGGCGCCTCAGCGACATCGGAATCCAGGACAAGGCGCTGGAATGGATCATCTCCTTCCTCGACGGAAGAACACAGAGAGTCCGCCTACCACCGTACAAGTCAGAGGCCTCCGAAGTCATCTGCGGCGTCCCCCAAGGATCATCTCTGAGCCCCACCCTCTTCAACGTCTACATGAGCCCCCTCGCGGCCATCGTACGCAAACACAACCTCAGCATAATCTCCTACGCCGACGATACCCAGCTGATCCTCTCCCTGACCAACGACCCCGCCGCCGCCAGAGCCAACCTGCACGAAGGGATGAAAGAGGTAGCCGAGTGGATGACGACCAGCCGCCTGAAACTGAACTCGGACAAGACGGAGGTCCTCATCCTGGGCTCCTCACCCTCCGCCTGGGATGACTCCTGGTGGCCTCCCGCCCTGGGCACCGCACCCAAACCGACAGACCATGCACGCAACCTGGGCTTCATCCTGGACTCCTCCCTCTCCATGACCAGGCAAGTCAACAACGTCTCCTCGGCGTGCTTCAACATCCTACGCATGCTACGGAAGATCTTCTGGTGTATCCCCACCGAGACCAGGAAGACCGTCACCCAGGCCCTCGTCACCAGCCGACTGGACTACGGCAACGCCCTCTACGCCGGTACCACCGCCAAGCTCCAGAAGAGACTCCAGCGGATCCAGAACGCCTCAGCCAGACTCATCCTCGACATCCCACGAACCAGCCACATCTCCGGACATCTGAGAGACCTTCACTGGCTCCCCGTCAACAAAAGAATCACCTTCCGCCTCCTCACCCACGCACACAAAGCCCTACACGACCAAGGCCCGAGCTACCTCAACAGCCGAGTCAACTTCTACGCTCCCAAACGCCACCTCCGATCAGCCAACCACGCCCTCGCCGCCGTCCCCCGCATCCGAAGAGCGACTACAGGAGGAAGGTCCTTCTCCTACCTGGCCGCCAAGACCTGGAACTCCCTCCCTCCCGACCTGCGCCTGACCCAAGACCACCTCTCCTTCAGGAAGAAGCTGAAGACCTGGCTGTTCAAGCAGTAGCGGCACCCCCCCCCCCCCCCCAGCGCCTTGAGACCCTACGGGTATGTAGCGCGCTTTATAAGTGTCAATGATTGATTGATTGATAGAAATAGAGAGACGGGCATTTCAATAAAAGGGGTTTATTGAACAGTCTTATTTCTCATGCAAGAGATATGAACTGCTACAATCGTTAGACAATGTGTGAAGTATAATGCGTACAGCATAAACAGTAATATAAAATAATACTGCAATAGCATTGTCTGTTGCTTTGACATATATAAAAATACATACATAAATAACACAGGCTAAAATACTCAACTGGTGCTTCTAAAATACGCCTACAACAGTGTACCTAACCTAGGTCTAGTACGGGGGAAGAAGTAGGTGCTGGTTTATCCTAGGTTTAGTTTTGCCAAGAATTGCCAAAGGTTTCATCAAGGTTCTAATTAGCTCCATACCTTAGAATGAGAGAGGTTGGTATCTCTTTCCCGGGACTCGATTTCCCAACACCCCGCAAGGGGAGTCAGAAACACTGGAGCTGGATTCTCAGCAGGAGGATGACAGCGTCTAGTCAGTCTAGTCAGCTGGGGAGTTGGCTTCCTTCGATACTTGCTTTTGCGAACTTCGTCGTGCTAGTAGGTAGTCGAACTGCACCGAACCACACCGTGCTTTGCCATAGGAAGGGAAGGTATATTTATACCTTGAAGGTGTTTAGAAATGCTGGTATTGACGTATAAGTCGGGCATATGAACATCATGAATGAACCCCTAAAGAATAGATTTTAGATGCATAATAACTGAGTTCTTGGAGAAATCAATATCCAGGCAAGGGAAAGTCCCTAAAGCTTAAGAGTCTGGTTTTCCAAGAAATTGTTGTGACGTAGATGAACGGATGTAAGTAGCCATGCCTGTATTTGGGTAGCATGGACTATGCCTAAATATTGACTGGATTTCTATGCCTATATAAGGGCAATGTGAAATTTACCTATATAAGGGTATGAATCGGGAAATTGATACTTAATCTAAATCAATACACAACATGTTATCTTCTTTGGATCTGCTTGATGCCTACCTCCAAGTGCCCATTCACCCTGCATTCCAGCAGTACCTCAGGTTTTGTGTGGTGCCAGAGCATTTCCGATTGCAGGCACTGCCATTTGGTTTGTCTTCTGCCCTGATGGTCTTCATTAAAGTCCTGGCTCCCTTGGTTGGGCTCATCCATAGGGAGGGAATGTGGGTATTCCCGTACCATGATGACTGGGTGATATCTGCCTCTTCTTTTTCCAATTGGACTCTTCAAGTCCAGAGTGTCTGTGAGATTCTGGAAAGGCATGGCTTTCTGATCAACCACAAAGAGTTGCATCTGGTTCCCACACAGAAGGTAGTGTTTATTAGGGATCACCTGGACATGGTCAAGGGGCTGGTGTTTTTGCCGGCCGTGAGGAGGGCAACCTTGAGGAGGGACCTGGGTTGTCTGCTTGCCTTGGATTCTGCCCCGGTGCATGAGTGGTTGAGGTAGCAGGGTTTGATGTCAGCAGCAATAAGTGTACTGCTGTGGGCTCATTTGCATTTGTACCCGTTGGTAAACCATCTCCTGTCCCATTGGTCCCCTTGTTCTGCTGCTTACGATCAGCCAATGGTAGTGTCCCCTCAGATCGCCCTGGGTTGGTGGGTGGTGGAATCCAATCTGACCAGAGGTCTTCCTTTTTAGGTGCCTTCCTCCGGGGAGGTGATGACAGATGCCAGCCAGTTGGGCTGGGGGTTAACGTTGGATTCCTGGTCTGTTCAGAGTCTCTGGGATCGCCTGCATGCTGGTTGCTAACCCAACTTCAAGGAGGAGCTGAAGGCAGTTCAGATGGCTTATCTGGAGTTTGCATCAGCCGTTCAGGGGCATCATGTTCTGGTCCGGATGGACAGTCAGGTGGTGATGGGTTACCTCAATCACCAGGGGGGGTGCAGGGTTCAGTCCCTGTGGATCCGGGTTCAGGAAATTCTCACCTGGGCAGAAATCACTGTGTTGTCTCTGCTGGCAGTGTATCTCCCAGGGAGAGAAAATTGTGTGGCAGATAACCTGAGCAGGGTTTTTCCCCTATGTCTTCGATGTCACTGTCTGGGGAGGTGTTCCGTGTATTGCAAACGCAGTTTGGGTGTCCGACAGTGGACTTGCTTGCGGCCAAGGGCAATGCTCAGCTGGCCCACTTCTGCAAGAATATTCCCTGTCCAGAGGCATGACGGGTGGATGTGATGTCATTTAAGTTGCCAGACATCCTGCTTTACGCATTTCCGCTGATCCATTTGATTGCCCAGGTTCTGTGCAAGGTATTTGTTCTTCTGATTGTGCTGGGCTGAGCTCACCGCTCGTTGTATAATCTTCTGAGGGAGCTGGCCATTCAGGAGTGTTGGGTGATTCCTAATCTTCCTTATACGCTGAGGGGTTTGTTTCTTCCTGCGGGGGTTGTGGGTTGGCTCCATCTTCAGGCCTTGATCTTGAGAGGATGAGACTCTTGTTCCGTGGCTAGATGAGGAAATGGTTGATTTTCTTCAGGGTTCCAGACATCTGGCGACTCTTCAATCTTATTCCCGACATTGGGGGTCCTTTTCTAGGTGGTGTGTTTCTAAAGGCCTAGAGTCTGGTTCAGTGGACCCGTCCTGGGTGCTGGATTTTCTGTTGGATAGCTTTACGTTGAGCCTAGCTCTTTCTATATTTCAGGCTCAGTTGACGGCTTTGTGGGCATTCTGCAGTCCTCATTTGGATTGGCTGGATCCATTGGTGGCCCGGTTGATACGAAGTTGTTTTCTTCAACGTCCTAGAGTGATTTGTCCTGCCCCAGCCTGGGATCTCCCGTTGGTGTTACAGGCCCTTCAGGTGGCTCCTTTTAAGCCAGTGGGTTCTGTGGACATTACATTCTTGACCATGAAGGTGGTGATTCTGATGGCTATTGTGTCAGCTGCTCAGATTGGAAAGTTGGGGTCATTTTTGCGGTCTCCTCCTTTCTTGCGTGTCTTGCCGGATTGTGCTGTCCTTTGCCCGACCCTAAGTTCTTGCCCAAGGTCCCCTCAGTTGCCAACCATTCCAGGGAGGTAATTCTGCTGACTTTCTCCCCGGTGCCTGAGTCTGGGGTGGAAGCTGATCTCTCCCTTCTGGAAGTCCGGCCGGCAGCGTTGGTTTATCTGGAGCGGACTTTGGCTTTTTGCAAGTGTGATAGTCTGTCACTTTTGGCCCAGTTAGATCGGGTCATAAGTCTTCTCTTTCTACCCTGTGTAGATGGATTAAGCAGACAATCCTTCTGGCCAATGGTTCTCAGTGGTCGGAGGTACCGGCCTGGATCCAGGGTCGGTCTACCTGGGGTATTTCTGCCTCCTGGGCCTCTTTTAGGAGGTATTTATTGTGAATATCTGTAGGGCCTCTACGTGGGCCTCTCCACACATGTTCATGTACCACTATTGTGTGGTGTTGGGTGGTCCTGCTTCTGGGGGTTTTGCTGAGGCTGCTCTACATGCTAGCCCTGCCTGCACTTGACTGCCGCTCCTTCTGTTGGGTGTCTGTTTTTTTTTCTCTGTTTTGCTGTTTGGATTAAATCGTGGTATTTGCCTCAGCCTTTGACATATAGTTTCTTGTTGGTGACTATGAAGCTGCTTGGCTTTGGGATATGCTCACTGTGTGACTCAGGCAGTGAGGAAAACTTATAAGGAGGTAATGCCCCAGTTACTTACCAGTAATCTTTACTACTCTGAGTATAGTCTTCCTCGCCACATGAGTTCCCATCCCTCCCTCCCTGTTTGACTATCGGTTTTATGTGGTTGCTTGCTGCATTGGTAGTTGTACAGGAAGTGGGGTTGGTCAGGCCTCCTCTGATACTGGGGCAAGGGTGAAGATGGTTGGCCATGTTGTGGAGGGATGGGAGGACTAGAGCGTAAAATTGCTTGGAGGGTTCTATTGTGAAGCTGAAGCTCACTGCGTAACCCATGTGGTGAGTAAGACGATAGGCAGAGTAATGAAGACTACCAGTAAGTAACCGGGGCAAGAACTCCAACTGGGGCCATCTAGTAGTGCTTGACTGGGGCAAACCCAAAAGTTCAGTCCGAACGTGATGGAGAACGGGCCAGAGACAGTAGTCATGCAGACCCTCGGACAGTACCTCAGATACGTCGATGCTTGGGACAATGCAATGCTCAATGGAGAGGACGCATTTCAGGTGCAGGTGATGTGTCGGTTCTGCAGGAAGTGCAAGGTCACTGAGGCGTTGGCACTCTGGAGTGATGCACTGTGCAAAGTAGGTGATGCCCCAGTTGCGGGTTCGAGGCTTTGGTTAGCAAAGACAGTGCAGTGCCAGTGATGTGTCAATGTTAAGAGTGCAGTGAGTCGAATTTGTGGTGTTGTAGTTGAACCACTGGGCTGAGGGCGATGCACCGGTCAACAGCCACACAGGGCCAGTAATGCATAGGAGCTGGGATGGTGCACCACAGATGTCGGTGATGTGGTGTCTGAGACTCTTGCAAAAGCAGTTCTTCGGAGGTGCTGCGGCAAAGTCGGGGCTTTGTTGAAAGGCAAGGTCAAGGTCATTGCATTGTGGGCTCGGTGTGCATTGTCCATGGCTTCAGTGCAGGCAGCGTCAGTTTTGCCTGGATGTGCAGGATCCAAAATGACGTTTCATAGTCGTACCTACGGATGGGATTATGAGCGAGGCCCGGCCAGACCATGATGAGCTCTGGCCCCCCAACTGAAAACCCACACCTTTCTGTATCTGTTATTTGTGACAGTGCACATGATGCGTGAGCCATAACATTTGGTATCCCCATAGTAAACGATGTTGGAAAGCAAAAGGAAGGGTGCTATTTTGCATAGATATACTGTGCTCACCCATCCAACATAAGGCGATATAAAATTGAATCCTGGTAACTTCTAACCTGAGAAACGCTGAGGATATCAAATATTATAGGCTGTATTGGCTAATATATTTGGTATCCCCTAAGGGTACCGCAGGCAAAATCTTGTGGAATGATGTACAAAATGTGAAAATATACTGTAGTTTGCTACCAAATTATGGTCAATGGCTAAAGGGTGATCCATGAAACATAGGGGATACAAGATATTACGGCAATGTGTGAGACCCAATATTTGGTATCCCCAATGTAAATGACGTTTGAAAGCAAAAGGAATGGTGCAATTTGGGAATGAAATACTGTGTTCCTGCATCCAACATAAGGTGAAGTCAAATTGAATCCTGGTAACTTCCAACCGCTTAAATACTGGTGATACCGAATATTATAGGCAGTATACGCTATTATAGTTGATTTCCTCTAAGAGTACGGATGAACAATCTTGTGGAATGATGTACAAAATATGAAAATATACTGTAGTCTGCTATCAAACAAAAGGCAATTTCAACTGGTCAATAGGTAAAGGGTAACAAATGAAACATAGGGGATACAAGATATTACAGCAATACATGAGCCATAATATTTGGTATCCCCATAGTAAATGATGTTGGAAAGCAAAATGAATTGTGCTATTTAGTTTAGAAATACTGTGCTACTGCATATAACATAAGGCGAAGTCAAATTGAATCCTGGTAACTTCTAACCAGAGAAACACTGGCGATACAAAATATTTTAAGCCATATAGGCTATTATAGTTGGTATCCCCTAAGTGTACGGATGGAAAATTTTGTGGAATGATGTTCAAAATGTGAAAAGATACTGTAGCCTGCTACCAAACAAAAGGCAATTTCAACTATTCAATGGCTCCTGGTTAACTCATGAAACATAGCGGATACCAGATATTACAGCAATGCGTGAGCCATAATATTTGGTATCCCCTTATGAAATGATATTGGAAGGCAAAATGAAGGGTGGTCTTTAGTATAGGACTACTGTGCTCCCCCATCCAACATAATGCGAAGTCAAATTGAACCCTGGTAACTTCTAAATCGAGAAAGACTGGGGATACAAAATATTATAGGCCATTTAGGCTACTTTATTTGGTATAACCTAAGGGGACGGATGCAAAATCTTGTGAAATGATGTACAAAATGTAAAAAGATACTGTAGTCTGTTATCAAATAAAAGACAAATTCAATTGGTCAATGGCTAAAAGGTAACCCATGAAACATAGGGGATACGAGATATTATGGCAATGCGTGAGCCATAATATTTGGTATCCCCTTAGTAAATGATGTTGGAAAGCAAAAGGAAGGGTGCTATTTGCTGTAGAAATACTGTGCTCCCGCATCCAACATAAGGCAAAGTCAAATTGAAACCGGGAAACTTCTAACCTGAGAAACACTGTGGATACCTAACATTATAGGCCATATAGGCTATTATAGTTGGTATCCCCTGAGGGTACTGAAGGCAAAATCTTGTGGAATTAAATACAAAATATGAAAAGATACTATAGTCTGCTATCAAACAAAAGGCAATTTCAACTGTTCAATGGCTCAAGGGTTAGCCATTAAGCATAGGAGATAAGAGATATTACAGCAATGCGTGAGCCATAATATATGGTATCCCCATAGTAAATGATGTTGCAAAGCTTAAGGAAGGGTGCTGTTAGGCATATAAATACCTTGCTCCCACATTCAACATAAGACGAAGTCAAATTTAATCCTGGTAAGTTCTAACCCGAGAAACACTGGGGATACCAAATATTATAGGCCGTGTAGGCTATAATAGTTGGTATCTCCTAAGGGTACGGATGCAAAATCTTGTGGAATGATGTACAAAATATGAAAACATACTGTAGTCTGCTATCAAACAAAAGGTAATTTCAACTATTCAATGGCTCAAAAGGTAACACATGTAACATCGGAGATACGAGATATTACAAAAATGAATGAGCCATAATATTTGGTATCACTATAGTAAATGATGTTGGAAAGCAAAAGATAGGGTGCTATTAGGTAAAACAATACTATGCTCCTCCAGCCAACATAAGTCAATGTCAAATTGAATCCTGGTAACTTCTAACATGAGAAACGCTGGGGATACCAAATATTATAGGCCTTATAAGCTATTATATTTGGTATCCCTTAAGGGTATCAGATGCAAAATATTGTGGAATGATGTACAAAATGTGAAAAGATACTGTAGTCTGCTTTCAAATAAAAGGCTCATTCAATTGGTCAATAGCTAAAGGGTAACCAATGAAACATATGGGATACAATATATTACAAAGTGGGTGAGCCATAATATTTGGTATCCCCATAGAAAATGATTTTAGAAAGCAAAAGGAAGGGTGCTATTTGGTATGAAAATGCTGTGCTCCTCCACCCAACATAAGGCGATGTGAAATCGAATCCTGGTAACTTCTAACCCAAGAAACGCTGGGGATACCAAATAATATAGGCTGTATAGGCTATTATAGTTGGTTTCCCCTAATGGTACGGATGCAAAATCTTGTGGAATGAGGTACAAAATGTGAAAACATTCTGTATTCTTCTATCAAACAAAAGGCACTTTCAACTATTCAATGGCTCAAGGATAACCCATGAAACACATGGGATACTAGATATTACAGCAATGCTGGAGCCATAATAGTTGGTATCCCCATAGTAAATGGTGTTGGAAAGCAAATGGAAGGGTGCTCCTTGCTATCAGTACACTGTGCTCCCCCATCCAACAAAAGGCGAAGTCAAATTGCATCCTGGTAACTTCCAACCCGAGAAACACTGGGGATACCAAATATTATAGGTTGTATATGCTATTAAATTTGGTATCACCTAAAGGTACGGATGCAAAATCTTGTGGAATGATGTACAAATATGAAAAGTTACTGTAGTCTCATATCAAATAAAAGGCTAATTCAATTTGTCAATGGCTAAAGGGTAACCCATGAAACATATGGGATACAATATATTACACAATGGGTGAGACATAATATTTGGTATCCCCATAGAAAATGATTTTGGAAAGCAAAAGGAAGGGTGCTATTTGGTATGAAAATACTGTGCTCCTCCATCCAACATAAGGCGAGATCAAATTGAATCCTGGTAACTTCTAACCAGAGAAACGCTGTGGATACCAAATATTATAAGTCGTATAAGCTATTATAGTTGGTATCCACTAAGGGTACGGATGCAAAATCTTGTGGAATGATGTACAAAATGTGAAAATATACTGTAGTCTGCTATCAAACAAAAGGTAATTTCAAATATTCAATGGCTCAAAAGGTAACACATGAAACATCGGGGATACGAGATATTACAACAAAGAATGAGCCATAATATTTGGTATCCCTATAGTAAAGGATGTTGGAAAGCATAAGGAAGGGTGTTATTAGGTATGGAAATACTGTGCTCCTCCAGCCAACATAAGTCAATGTCAAATTGAATCCTGGTAACTTCTAACCAGAGAAACGCTGGGGATACCAAATATTATAGGCCATATAGGCTATTATATTTTGTATCCCCTAAGGGTATCGGATGCGAAATATTGTGGAGTGATGTACAAAATTTGAAAAGATACTGTAGTCTGCTATCAAACAAAAGACACTTTCAACTATTCAATGGCTCAACTGTAACCCATGAAACAAATGGGATACTAGATATTACAGCAATGCGTGAGCCATAAT
This sequence comes from Lissotriton vulgaris, assembly GCF_964263255.1. Taxonomy (NCBI): domain Eukaryota; kingdom Metazoa; phylum Chordata; class Amphibia; order Caudata; family Salamandridae; genus Lissotriton; species Lissotriton vulgaris. The sequence continues at coordinate 223,709,617 of NC_141685.1, forward strand.
ATATGGTATCCCTATAGTAAATGATGTTGGAAAGCATAAGGAAGGGTGCTATTAGGTATAGAAAAACTGTGCTCATCCAGCCAACATAAGTCAATGTCAAATTGAATCCTCGTAACTTCTAACCAGAGAAACACTGGGGATACCAAATATTATAGGCCATTTAGGCTATTATATTTTGTATCCCCTAAGGGTATCGGATGCAAAATATTGTGGAGTGATGTAAATGTAAATGTAAATGTATATACATTTACATTTACATTTACATTATATTTTGTATCCCCTAAGGGTATCGGATGCGAAATATTGTGGAGTGATGTACAAAATTTGAAAAGATACTGTAGTCTGCTATCAAACAAAAGACACTTTCAACTATTCATTGACTCAAGTGTAACCCATGCAATAAATGGGATACTAGATATTACAGCAATGCGTTGGCCGTAATATTTGGTATCCCCATAGTAAATGGTGTTGGAAAGCAAAAGGAAGGGAGCTCCTTGGTATCAGTACACTGTGCTCCCCATCCAACAAAAGGCGAAGTCAATTTAAATCCTGGTAACTTCCAACCCGAGAAACACTGGGGATACCAAATATTATAGGCTGTATATGCTATTAAATTTGGTATCACCTAAAGGTACGGATGTAAAATCTTGTGGAATGATGTACAAATATGAAAAGATACTGTAGTATGCTATCAAATAAAAGGCTAATTCAATTGGTCAATGGCTAAAGGGTAACCCTTGAAACATATGGGATACAATATATTACACAATGGGTGAGCCATAATATTTGGTATCCCCATAGAAAATGATTTTTGAAAGCAAAAGAAAGGGTGCTATTTGGTATGAAAACACTGTGCTCCTCCATCCAACATAAGGCAAGATCAAATTGAATCCTGATAACTTCTAACCCGAGAAACGCTGGGGATACCAAATATTATAGGTCGGATAGGGTATTATGGTTGGTATCCCCTAAGGGTACGGACGCAAAATCTTGTGGAATGATGTATAACATTTGAAAAGATACTGTAGTCTGCTATCAAATAAAAGGCAAATTCAATTGGTCAATGGCTTAAGGGTAACCCATGAAACAAATGGGATACTAGATATTATAGCAATGCGTGAGCCATAATATTTGGTATCCCATAGTAAATGGTGTTGGAAAGCAAAAGGAAGGGTGCTATTTGGTATAGGAATACTGTGCTTCCCCATACAACATACGGCAAAGTCAAATTGAATCCTAGTAAATTCTAACCCGAGAAACACTGGGGATACCAAATTTTATAGGCCGTATAGGCTATTATAGTTGGTTTCCCCTACGGGTACGGATGCAAAATCTTGTGGAATGATGTACAAAATTTGAAAGCATACTGTCTGCTATCATACAAAAGGCACTTTCAACTATTCAATGGCTCAAGGGAAACCCATGAATCAAATGGGATACTAGATATTACAGCAATGCGTGAGCCATAATATTTGGTATCCCATAGTAAATGGTGTTGGAAAGCAAAACAAAGGGTGCTCCTTGGTATCAGTACACTGTGATCCCCCATCCAACAAAAGGCAAAGAAAAATTGAATCCTGGTAACTTCCAACCCGAGAAACACTGGGGATGCCAAATATTATAGGCTGTATATGCCGTAAAATTTGGTATCACCTAAAGGTACGGATGCAAAATATTGTAGAATGATGTACAAATATCAAAAGATACTGTAGTCTGCTATCAAATAAAAGGCTAATTCAATTGGTCAATGGCTAAAGGGTAACCAATGAAACATATGGGATACAGTATATTACAAAATGGGTGAGCCATAATATTTGGTATCCCCATAGAAAATGATTTTGGAAAGCAAAAGGAAGGGTGCTATTTGGTATGAAAATACTGTGCTCCTCCATCTAACATAAGGCAAGGTCAAATTGAATCCTGGTAACTTCTAACCCGAGAATTGTTGGGGATACCAAATATTATAGGTTGTATAGGCTATTATAGTTGGTATCCCCTAAGGGATGCAAAATCTTGTAGAATGATGTACAAAATGTGAAAACATACTGTAGTCTGCTATCAAACAAAAGGTAATTTCAAATATTCAATGGCTCAAAAGGTAACACATGAAACATAGGGGATACGAGATATTAAAGCAATGCGTGAGCCATATTATTTGGTATCCTCATAGTAAACGATGTTGGAAAGCAAAAGGAAGGGTGCCATTTGGTATAGAAATACTGTGCTCCTCCACCCAACATAAGGCGATGTGAAATCGAATCCTGGTAACTTCTAACCCAAGAAACGCTGGGGATACCAAATATTATAGGCTGTATAGGCTATTATAGTTGGTTTCCCCTGATGGTACGGATGCAAAATATTGTGGAATGATGTACAAAATGTGAAAACATACTGTAGTCTGCTATCAAACAAAAGGCACTTTCAACTATTCAATGGCTCAAGGGTAACCCATGAAACAAATGGGATACTAGATATTACAGCAATGCGGGAGCCATAATAGTTGGTATCCCCATAGTAAATGGTGTTGGAAAGCAAAAGGAAGGGTGCTCATTGGTATCAGTACACTTTGCTCCCCCATGCAACAAAAGGCAAAGTCAAATTGAATCCTGGTAACTTCCAACCCGAGAAACACTGGGGATACCAAATATTATAAGCTGTATATGCTATTAAATTTGGTATCACCTAAAGGTCGGATGCAAAATCTTGTAGAATGATGTACCAATATGAAAAGTTACTGTAGTCTAAAGGGTAACCCATGAAACATATGGGATACAATATATTACACAATGGGTGAGCGATAATATTTAGGGCCCGATGTAGGTAATTTATTTTTACCACTTCTTAAATACCGAATCATACCGATTCGGTATTTAAGAAGTGGTAAAATGGAGGGGGGGGGATGTAGGTATTTCAGAATCGGTAGATACCGAATCGTTGAGATTCGGTATTTACCGAGTCTGTAAATACCGATTCGGTAATGCCCATTGATTCCTATGGGCATTGAAGCCCATAGGAATCAATGGGCATTACCGAATCGGTATTTACCGATTCGGTAAATACCGATTGGAGCAAGGGGGCAGGGGGTGTCACTTTGACACCCTACAGCACCCCAAATACAGGCATGTGTGCCATGTGGCACACAGACATGCCCTAAGGGCATGTCTGTCTGTCACATGGCACAGGTGTACATGCACAGATGTGCATGTACACCTGTATTCGGTATTTTATCACCCAATAGGATTGGGTGGTAAAATACCGAATTCTGAAGGGCTGTAGCACTGTAAACAGTGCTACCTACATCTGGAATTTACCGAATCGGTAACATTACCAATTCGGTATTTTACAGAATAGGTCAATTTACCGATTCGGTAAATTTACAGATTGTGCAAAATATTGCCTCCTACATCTCAATCACCAAATACCGGTCGGTAATGGCCGAATTCGGCCGTTACCAACCGGTATTTGTTGACCTACATCGGGCCCTTGGTATCCCCGTAGAAAATGATTTTGGAAAGCAAAAGGAAGGGTGCTATTTGGTATGAAAATACTGTGCTCCTCCATCCAACATAAGGCGAGGTCAAATTGAATCCTGATAACTTCTAACCAGAGAAATGCTGGGGATACCAAATATTATAAGTCGTATTAGCTATTATAGTTGGTATCCCCTAAGGGTACGGATGCAAAATCTTGTGGAATGATGTACAAAATGTGAAAACATACTGTAGTCTGCTATCAAACAAAAAGTAATTTCAAATATTCAATGGCTCAAAAGGTAACACATGAAACATCGGGGATACAAGATATTACAACAAAGAATGAGCCATAATATTTGGTATCCCTATAGTAAAGGATGTTGGAAAGCATAAGGAAGGGTGTTATTAGGTATGGAAATGCTGTGCTCCTCCAGCCAACATAAGTCAATGTCAAATTGAATCCTGGTAACTTCTAACCAGAGAAACGCTGGGGATACCAAATATTATAGGCCATATAGGCTATTATATTTTGTATCCCCTAAGGGTATCGGATGCGAAATATTGTGGAGTGATGTACAAAATTTGAAAAGATACTGTAGTCTGCTATCAAATAAAAGGCAAATTCAATTGGTCAATGGCTTAAGGGTAACCCATGACACATAGGGGATACAAGATATTATGGCAATGTGTGACCCATAATATTTGGTATCCCCTTAGTAAATGATGTTGGAAAGCATAAGGAAGGGTGCTATTAGGTATAGAAATACTGTGCTCCTCCAGCCAACATAAGGCGAGATCAAATTGAATCCTGGTAACTTCTAACCTGAGAAACGCTGGGGATACCAAATATTATAGGTTGTATAGGCTATTATAGTTGGTATCCCCTAAGGGTACGGATGCAAAATCTTGTAAAATGATGTACAACATTTGAAAAGATACTGAAGTCTGCTATCAAATAAAAGGCAAATTCAATTGGTCAATGGCTTAAGGGTAACCCATGACACATAGGGGATACAAGATATTATGGCAATGTGTGACCCATAATATTTGGTATCCCCTTAGTAAACGATGTTGGAAAGCAAAAGGAAGGCTGCCATTTGGTATAGAAATACTGTGCTCCACTACCCAACATAAGGCGATGTGAAATTGAATCCTGGTAACTTCTAACCCAAGAAACGCTGGGGATACCAAATATTATAGGCTGTATAGGCTATTATAAGTAGTATCCCTAAGGGCACCAGAGGTAAAATCTTGTGGAATGATGTACAAAACGTGAAAAGATACTTTACTCTGCTATCAAATAAAGGGCACAATCAATTGGTCGATGGCTAAAGGGTAACCCATGAAACATAGGGGATACAAGATATTATGATAATGCATGAGCCATATTATTTGTAATCCCCTTAATAAATGATTTTGGAAAGCAAATGGAAGGATGTTATTTGGTGTAGAAATGCTGTGATCTCCCAGCCAACATAAAGCAATGTCCAACGGAATCCTTGTAAATTCTAACCCAAGAAACACTGGGGATACCAAATATTATAGGCCGCATAGGCTATTATATTTGGTATCCCCTAAACGTACTGGATGTCAATTCCTATGGAATGATGTACCCAATGGAAAAAGATACTGTAATCTGCTATCTAATAAAAGGCAACTTCAAGTGGTCAATGGCTAAAGGGTAACCCATGGAACGTAGGGGATGCGAGACATTACAGCATGGCTTGAGCTCAAATATTTGGTATGATGTATATGTATATGAAATATATGATGTTGTGCAGAAAAAGGAAGAGTGCTTATTGGCAAACGAATACTGTGCTAAGCCATCCAATATTAGACCACATCAAATTGAATCTTTGTAAGTTCTTACCCGAGAAACACAAGGGATACCAAATTTTATAGGCGGTAGAGTCCATTATATATGGTACCAGATATTACAGCAATGCCAAAGCTGTAATATGTATGCAAAAGGGGTGGAATACCTAGGATCCAACTTCTTGATTTACAAATAACCACACTATATGCCTTTTGTGGTTAGGGTTGTTTATTTACCCTCTTTTTTCTTTAATTGTTTTGGAAGACTTCATAAGGGAAACTCTCTTATTTCCAGAAGATCATAAAAGTTATACCACAATCAACATTAATTAAATCAACAAATAAACATGACATTGGACAAAACTCAATTGTTGTTAAATGACAAACATACGATCAAAATGGCACAATATGTTAAAACCACACGGATAACTCATGCGTGTGTAATCAAATTATTTTTCCATTCAAAGAATTTGTTTTGCTATTTATCACTAAATACAGAAGCAGATAACGCCAACTCATTCAATGCGAATGGCCTGATTTGACAATTCAATTAATTGATGTCATTAAAGAATAAGCCGACGCATTTCTAGCCACGTTTTAATTCCTTTGCAGGCTTTCATCAGGGCTTCTTATTATGAGCATATTGAAGCAATCTTATTGGTGGTTATTGCGAAAAGAGCTTTTGTGACTCCAATTTTCAAGTGGCGACCAAACTGCGGTTTATCTTCTGAGCGTGCTTATCTCGTTCTGATCCTTTGGAAATTCTGAAGGCGACCCAGTTCTTCTATACCGTCTTTTTCTACATTCGAATACTCTTTACCAGTAAAACTCTTCTTTGGTCCAGAGATCACTGTAACTTTCATCCGCCACCGCTAAGCAACACCGTCGGGTTGTCGCGCACAGCCTTGGCTACCCGGATGTATTTAAATTAATTTCCTGTTGTCGAAAAAGCCTGCTTCGACAACAGAAATTGAGTTATTTGTGTGGTTTTAACATATTGTGCAATTTTGGTCGTATGTTTGTCATTTAACAACAATTGAGTTTTGTCCAATGTCATGTTTATTTGTTGATTTAATTAATGTTGATTGTGGTATAACTTTTATGATCTTCTGGAAATTAGAGAGTTTCCCTTATGAAGTCTTCCAAAACAATTAAAGAAAAAAGAGGGTAAATAAACAACCCTAACCACAAAAGGCAAATAGTGTGGTTATTTGTAAATCAAGAAGCTGGATCCCAGGTATTCCCCTTGTTTTGCATATTGATTATTGGCCCTACCTGGTTCCTGTCATTAGGGCCTGACCCCTTTCTGGATTAAAGCTGTAATATGTGGCATCCCCATAGTACAATCATGTGGAACACGGAGGGAAGGATGACATTTGGCAGGAAAATACTTTGTTCACCCAGACAACAGAATGTCATGTCCAATTGAATTCCGGTAAAGTCTATCCCGAGAAACATAGGGGATACCAAATATTATAGCCCTTATGAGACATTATTTTTGGTATCCTCCAAAGGAACCAGATGTGAAAGCTTGCACAATGAAAGCAAAACTGTGAAAAGATGTAGCAGTCTGCTAGCAAATAAAGAGCACCTTAAGTTAATATGTGGCTAACAGGTAATGGTTGAAAAGTTGGGGATTCTAGATATTACAGCACTGCAGAAGGTGTAATATGCGGTATCCCCACAGTAAAATATTATGGAAAACACAGGGAAGGGTGCTATTTGGCAGGAAAATACTTTGTCCACAGAATGCCATGTCAAATTGAATCCTGGTAAGCTCTTCCCCAAGAAATATAAGGGATACCAAATATTATAGCCCAAATAAGGCATTATATTTGGTATTCCCGAAAGGAACCAGATGTGAAAGCTTGTGCAATCAAATGAAAAATGCAAAGAATTAGCGTAATCTACTATCATATAAAAGGTAACTTGAATTGGTCAGTGGGCTAAAAGCTAACCTGTTGAAAAGTAGGGGATATCAGAAATTACAGCAATGCAGGAGCGGTAATATGTGATATCCACACAGTAAAAGATGTTGGAAAACACAGTAAAGGGTGTTATTTGGCAGGAATATACTGTGTTCTTCTAGCCCAAAGTATGCCATGTCAAATTGAGTCCTGGTAAGCTCTAACCCGAGAAACAGAGGGAACACCAAATATTACAGCCCTTGTAAAGCATTATATTTAATATCCTCAGAAGGACCCTGGTGTGAAAGCTTGAGGAATGAAATCACAAATTATGAAAAGGTACTGCAGTCTGCTATCAAATAAAAGGCAACTTGAGCTATAAAGTAGGGGAAATTAATTTTACAGAAATGCATGAGCTGTAATATGTGGTATCACTTCCGGGAAAGATATTGGAAAACTCAAGCAAAGATTCTATCTGGTAGAATAAGTAATGTATTTGTGGAGCCTACATTAGGCCATGTAAAATTGTACCCTGGCAAGTTCAATCTTCATAAAAATAGGGGCTACCAAATATTTTAGGCTGTACAGGCCATTATATTTGGTATAATCCAAATGAACCAGATGTGAAAGCTGTGAAATTATATCAAGACTGTAGGCATCTAACAAATAAAAGGTCACTGGTCAGTGTCTAAAAGGAAACCTTTGAAAAGTGGGGACAAAGATATACTAATGCATGAGCAATTTTGTTTGCTACCCCCATACAAAACGATATTGGAAAACACAAAGATTGGTACGCATTGGTAGAAAAAATATTGTGTTCACATAACCAATATGGACATGTCTAGTTACTTATCCATTTCAAATGTTTTCTAAATGTGAAATACAAAATGCTATAGAGCAAAGGGAGAGTGTGCTGTAACCAGTAGCACCCAAGATTGGCTGCTAGTCACTAACCAGACTAAGTAGAGGGAGTATCCACCACCTAAAACCAAATGACATATTAAGGCTAAGGATATTTTATAGCTTTCAGTTTTTTTTGTAATTTGCAATATTTACCCTTAAAATTGGCATGCCCTTTACTTTGCACCTGAAGCAACACACCTATAAACTCTGACTGTAATTTTTATGTGTTAAAGTGAAGCTTGCGCTGCAGGTATTTGAACGTCTGGATTCTCTTTGGGTTGTTGACCATAACACTGTTCATTGCCACACAGCACTTTTAGTGTTCCCAAGCCAGTCAGTCTTCTCTTTTAAACTATAAGAGCACTTTTAATGCTGCACTTTTTCAGCCATACTGTCAATCTTAAAAGAGAAACAAAAAGTCCCAGAATGTCTATGTAGATTAAAAAGAGAAAATTTACATCTCTCATAATAAAGAGAGACTTGACACTGGGGCTGCACCTGAAACAAATATCATTTGGTTATGTTTACTATTCCGAAACAGTGTTTGCACATGAAAAGGTATTTGTGTAAAATGCCCTATATTCATTTGTAACAATTACGCTTCCTTTTAATAATCATTGTAGAAAATGACCATATTTTGTGTGGCGTCCCTCCAGATTTTTCCTATATATTCTTTTGCTGGCTTTACAACTCTGTGGAATTTACCCCTGCTAGTAGAGTGCCTGTGCTCCCTCTTAGAAATGGTTAATTTGGCTTATTCCTCATTGGCTGTCCCTACTATATGATGTAGAAAGTGAACACAGGATCCAGAAATGTAATGGCATTAGAGGACTGCAGTGCCTATGGTGCCATCAACTACAGCGACAGGGCACACATGGCTTAAGGCCTACCCTGTGTATTCCTGACTGCTTCACTGTAAAAATCTACTGTGCATTCACTCAACAAAACGTTTTTTGTTAGGTAAAATCATTTTGTTTAAATATCGAAAAGTCACTCCTGTGTAGGCCGTATAGCCCACAAGGCAGTGTGCATGGTCTACGAAAGTAGAACAGTAGAAATATACCTCCTAAATACAGTTTCTTTCTGCTTGCATTCTTCATCTGTTGTTGGGGAGAACTGTTCTTTCTCATTCTTGCAGCGTGGCACGCCATGTTTTATCACTGTGCAACAAATGTAAAGCCCAGCTCGTATGTACAGCCGCCCACCCCTGCATTTCTCTCATTCCCAGCCCATAACCCCCCATTTCTCTCAACAGTCAGTGGTGAGAATAAAATAGTGGAGGCTCACCTGGATACTTTAAACTTAAATGCATGAAGTCTGCCCTCCGTGTGAAAGTGCCTCTGCTAAGAGCTGTCTCGCTTCTTTCGCTAGTACTTGTTTTGTGTTGCTGCCGCTGCATTAGATTTGCAACCCCTCAACCATAATTACGCAGTTTGCGATCCCTTAACAAAGATGCTGCATCCTAACCTGATTATCTTCAGCTTTGATGGTACCTTAACTAAAATGGCGCCCTTAGGGGGACAATGTTTGGGTGCTGTGCTGGTCAAAATAAGCCATTTTGCCTTCCTTCTGCCTCCGGTGCTGGCTGAGCTGCTGAAGGCCCCTGAAGGCAGCAATGAGCCCATGGGGTCCACGCTGCTGCAGCAGCAGCAGGTGAAACTGGGCCTGGCGAAGCTGGAGCAGGCAACGCGCATGGCCTTGGAGCTCCATTTGTTCAGGTAGAGTAGGGGTGGTGGGCTGTCTGGGCAGTTATGATCTGTGTGACCACCTTCTCCACTAGGAGTAATGATATCAAGAAAATCATTAATAAACATTGGGCCCTGATATCAGATGATGATATCAAGCAGAGTAGCTTGCCATTACACTCCTTTAAGAGAGCAAAGAACATCAGAGACTTGGTTGTCAATTCCTTTTTGGACACCACAAAACCCCCCACCATCTTATCGCTCTGGAACCTCCCTCCTATACTAGGACACCACAGATGTGGGACTTGCGCAGCATGTGCAACCACCAAACAAAGGAGTTTGTGCACCAAGAACGTACTTTCGCATTGAAATCATACACCAATTGTAACACGATGAACGTGATTTACGTGATTAAATGTCTATGTGACAAGGTGTATGTTGGACAGACACAGCAAAAAGTCAAGGCAAGAATCTTACAACATGGGAGCCGCATCCGGTGTAATGTACTTGGTGCTCCCATGGTAGATCATTGTCAAAGGCAGGGACACACGCCCAATGTCATGAAATGGATAGTCCTAGAGAAAGTCACATTAGGTCCCGGGGGAGGGGATATTTCGCTACTCCTGAATACACGTGAGTCCAAATGGATGGCAATTCTGGACTCGATTAATAATGGCCTTAATGAGGCAGACAGTGGTTATGCTCAGCTAGCTAGGTTGGGTCGCTGAATTTTTCTAATTTTTCTCTTTCCAACATTTCAAATCACATGCTAACTAATCTAATTGGGGCTTTTTACCTTGCTTTACCCTCCTGTGTGAGAGGTACTTAATGTCGGATAGATAATGATGCTGAACATGAGTATGAGTCGCCTTCACCCTCTTGGATGAGAGGTGCGCGATTTAATCTATGTGTCTGTGGTTTTAATGGAATACTCTTCCTTGTGTAAATATATATGCGTTAGCCATCAGCACCAATATGACGCCTATATGTATTAATTTTGGTTTTTTCATCTACCTACATAACTTTTAATACTCATTATTACAACGTGCCTAGGCATTTTCCATACTATTACTCCGAGGCTTTAGCGATGTCCATAGCCTTTCGTTAATAAAGTTTTCCGCGACTGCAATCCCCGTAGTCTGTCTTCGATTGCCCTCTTGCGGCGTACCGTCAGAGTGCACGTGCACGCCTCTGCCGCTATACGCTACCAGCGTGAGCTTGTCTCCTTGTGAGACAGCAGAGCCCCACGAACAGGTCGCGGCTATTCATTGCTTCGACGAAGGTAAGACTCTTCGCAGTTCCCTATCCATTGATCTGGCGACACCCTCCTAAATCATTTACTAACGTCTCCGTGCGATCCTTCTGTATTACAGTACAAGATGGTGACCGCTGCCCCATTTCTGTGAAACTCGGATCCCCTTGCCTATGCATGTAAGTGGATCTAAATGTGCAGTAATTTACTGGGTAATCGGCAGTCTGTTACATCTATTGCTCCCTCATTTTGCTTGTAGTAACCTGTAGCGTTCTAGTTGTTGGTAGCTCCGGCCTCGGCCGGAACTACGTACACAAATTGTATCACCTTCTGGCCAGGAGTGGCCAGAAGGCTATAAATAAATGGTCGGAAGTCGCACGGGACTTCCGGTCCGATCAACTATCCAGAGTGTTCACTCGTGTCTTGTCTAGTCATTTATATATATCTATATCACCATATGCCTATGCACTCACCCCTCTACACTGGCGACGAGTGGGGGACGCATTCAGCAACATCGCCTGCCGAATCGCCGTCCGAAGAGGCACCAAGAGTGACGGAGCGGCGCACAGGCAAGCAGGACGGTCCAGTGCCGAGCCGTTTGCCCTCCACAGGCATCGAGCAGTGCCCAGCAGCCCGACGACGTCCGCGACCACAACGGTGAGCAGCGACAACCCCGTGGTGCGTGGGGACACCGGTGGTGCGGAGAGACTAGCAGGAGAAGGCCCGAAGCAGCGTCTGCACGCGTGCGTGCGAACAGGCCCGAGCGCATTAGGAGCGCATGCGCACAAGGGAAAGGCCCGGCAGAGACGCCTGACAGAGGCGCTGGGAGTGCGAAGGCCGCGCAGAGCCACGAGGTGCCCCAGAGTGACGCACACCTACCCAGTACAGAGCGACACAAGCGATGAGACTGCATCGGTCTCCCCAGAGAGGAAAAGAAAAAAAAAATATACAAACAGACGAGAGACTCATCGAACCAACAAGCATTGGTACATCCAAAGTGAAAAAAAAAGTTTTATAAGAGGAAAACACTTTCCTAGGGGCGGACAAACAACAAAAAGGCAATGTAAAACCCACCAGGCAACCAGAACCAGCAAGCAGGGCCACAACAGCAAGCAGCGCCACAACAGCAAGCAGCGCCCCAACAGCAGGCAGCGCCGCAACAAGTAGTGCAACAGCAAGCAGTACCTCCAGCTCAACAAACACATCCATCAGCTCACTCGCAGATTCAGGCACTCCCGCCGCTCAGCGAGCTAATTGAACCTCCCACAGCAGCACCGAGGTGGGCAGTATGGATAGGACAACTGAACAACTACGTCATAGCCACTCGTGAAACCGATAACACAGTCAAACGCACTCTATTACTGCACTTTGGGGGCACTGAAATCTACCAACTGTTCTCCCACCTTCCAGATACCGGCAACGCTAATGACTATGACGCCGCCGTGCGAGCACTCAATGCACACTTTGACCCCCAGCTCAACCCGCACTATGAGCGGTTTAAGTTCAGACAATCTAAACAAAGAGAAGGTGAGACGATGGACGCCTTCCATGCCCGACTAAGGGAACTGGTGAGCACATGCGCCGAAGATGATCACACTAAAGAAGTTACAGCACAGATCATTCAAGGGTGCCGGAACAAGACTCTAAGAACACTAATACTGCGCCAACCCAACATCACGCTCGATGAGATTCTCATGCTCGCACGGTCACATGAGTTATCTGATGTCCGGTCGACAGCAATGGAGGCCGCCATGACCACTCAAGCGGAAGCAAGTGCCGTTGTAAAGACAGAATGAGTTGACGCCGTCCGCACATCAGGTAGAGGTGGACGGGGAAGATGGCCGACCAGAACCCCGAGACGAACATCCTGTGGATACTGTGGGCGCGATGAGCATAGTCAAGATGGGTGCCCTGCAAGAGGGAAGACATGTTCGAAATGTGGAACACCAAACCACTTTGCCAGCGTGTGCAGAGGAGGATTCCGCGGAAGAAACACAGCGGGGAGACGGACCGTAACAGGAGCAGTCAGACAATTAAGTCTGGAAGAAACTCAAGAATCAAGATCCATGACAGCAAGACAACATCGCCATGCACGATTAGATGACTCCTCCACTGACGATGAAGGAGAGTGCTACTTCGTATCGTTCACGAAAGACCTGAAAAGAAAGCGAAGACCCCAACCAAAGTGCCAAATTCAAATTGATGGGTCAGAAGTCACAGGGGTCATAGATACCGGTGCAACAGTGAATGTGATGGGTATGCAGCACTACAAAAGCCTTAACCCGAGACCGCAGTTGACGCCTTATAAAATCAAGATAATGACATATGGCAGCCAGACTCCACTCCCTCTGCGTGGGAAAATGCAAGTACAAGTTAAAGCGGAAGACCGTGAAGTAACAACCACATTTCACGTAATCGACAAAGAAGCAGATCTGCTAGTAGGGAGCCACACAGCAGAGGACCTCAACCTAGTCGCGTTCGCCAACGCAGTCAAGACACTCCAAACGGAAGACATATTACAGCTGTTCCCGTCACTGTTCAAAGGTTTGGGCACAATTAAACGACAGCCAATCAAATTACACATTGATAAAGCCGTCCAGCCAATTGCTCTGAAACACCGGAGGATTCCGTTTCACCTACGAGCAGCAGTCGAACAAGAACTGACACAACTTGAAAAACAAGGAGTCATAGAAAAAGTCACTGGACCAACGCCGTGGGTATCGCCAAGGCATGAGCGGGAAATCCGTTATGCCCGCGGATTTTGCGGATTTTTGGGAAATCCGCAATCCGCGATTTTTGCGGATTTCCCGCAAAATCCGCAAAAAAAAATCCGCGGACGTAACGGGTTCAAAAGTTGAACCCCCACTCATGTAACTATTTTACAATGGTGCCAGCAAGCTGCCAGCGCCGTTGTAAAATAGTTACAAAGTTAGCTTGCACAGGAACCACTAGATAAAACGAGGCAGGTGCTGCTTTATTTTATCTAAGTGCTTCCTGTGCAAGCTAACTTTGTAACTATTTTACAACGGCGCTGGCAGCTTGCTGGCGCCATTGTAAAATAGTTGCATGAGTAGGCTGGGCACAGGTCTGCTTTCTTCCCAAATCTACCGTGGAAAATCAGCTGTGATGCTGGATAGAGGCCTTTGCATCCTTGACTTTCACGAGCGCAATACCCGTGCTGTTCCTGTGACCAGGAGCTTCTTTCTCTTCATCTGCTGAACTGATCTTTCTCTGACCTTTTATACACACAAGAGGCACATGAACTCGCACAGAAGACCCCCCCCCACCACAAAATCCGCAAATCCACAGATTCGCAAAATCCGCAGATTTTGTGAATCCGCAAATCCGCAAATTCGCAAATCGCGAATCCGCAAAATCCGCCCATGCCTAGACTATCGCCCATGGTGATAGCCGAGAAACCTCGTCAACCAGGGAAGATCCGAATTTGCATAGACATGCGGATGCCCAACAAGGCAATAAAGAGAGAAAGACATATAACACCCACCGTAGATGACATACTCACAGATCTGAACGGAGCCCAATGGTTCTCTAAGTTGGACCTCAACGCTGGATACCACCAACTCCGACTAGCCGAAGAGAGCAGGTACATAACGACGTTCTCGACTCACCTCGGTCTTAGAAGATATAAGAGACTAAATTTCAGGATAATCTCAGCGGCAGAAATTTTTCAAAATACAATTTGAGAAATACTATCTGGCCTACAAGGAGTGTTAAATGTAAGTGACGATATCCTGATACACTCCAAGACCAGTGAGGAACATCACCAGCGTCTAAGATCCACACTCAAGAGACTAGCTGAACATGGAGTAACACTGCATAAGGAGAAAATAAATGCAAATTCTTTCAGAAATCGATAGAATTCTTCGGCTACGTATTCAATTCTGATGGAGTTCAAGTTGATCCCAGGAAGTCACAAGCCATAAAGTATGCCTCAGAGCCGACCACAGCCTCAGAAGTGAGAAGCTTCCTGGGCATGACCCAATACTGTACCAGGTTCATACCGAACTTAGCAACCATCGCCGAACCACTCCGCCATCTAACAAAAAAAGAGAGCCTGTGGAAATGGACAGAAGTTGAGGAAGAAGCATTCAATAAAATCAAGAACGCTCTCCTAGATGGAACGACCATGGCTTATTTCAACACGACCAGACCCACCGAAATACTGGTCGATGCCAGCCCCGTTGGACTGGGAGCACTCCTCACCCAGGAAACGGAACCAGGAGTATGGGCGCACTAGCGTTCGCGAGCAAGGCCCTTACCGCCACTGAGGCGAGATACTCTCAAATCGAGAGAGAAGCGTTAGCAGTAAAGTGGGCATGCAACCATTTCCATCTCTACATAACTGGATACCCCTTCAGAATGGTTACCGATCACCAACCACTGATTCCACTGTTCAAAGGCACAGCGCCTCATCCGCCACCACGAATCGAAAGATGGGCGATCCAAATCCAACAGTACCAAATGGATCTCGTGTACAGGCCAGGAGCTAAGAACCCGGCAGACTTCTTATCTCGACATCCCGCTAAGGAAGAAGCACAAGAAGAAGAGCCCGAAAGACAGACCGAAGAGTTTGTGAATATGATATCACAGGGAGCATGCCCCCAAGCAATGTCAGCAGACAAAATCATGGAACAATATGCCAACGACACTGTCCTGAAGAGAGTAGAGAATGCGGTGCACACAGGGTCCTGGGAAGGCTTCCTGCGAGATGTACATGGCTGGAGCGAGGCTGACCGCGCACGACTCAATCAGTTCCGGAAGATACATAACGAGATCCGCATCGCTGAGAATGGCCTTATCTTAAGAGGCTCAAGAGTGATAATTCCGACAACCCTGCAGGAACAAGCGACAGTGTTAGCACACGAAGGCCACCAAGGCACCAGGAGAATGAAGGCCCGTATGCGGGAAAAGGTCTGGTTCCCGAACTTGGAGGACGCAGTTGACACCATAGTGAAGAACTGTCGGGCGTGTCAGCTAACAGGAAGAACTGAAGCCCCTGCACCAATCATCACCGAGGAACACGCACCAGCACCGTGGTCCTGGGTTAGCCTAGACTTTGGCAGTTTTCCGGACGGAAGGGTCACTGTGGTTCTAGTGGACAGCTATACGCAGTACCCAATTGTGGAGGTAGCCCAGTCTACAAGTTTCACGAACATTCAACCTATACTGAGCAAGACTTTTGCATTGTTTGGGATTCCTCAACAACTGAAAACGGACAATGGACCCCCCCTTCCAGGGAAGTGAGTTCAAAGAATTTATGCAAAAACTAGGAATTCATCATCGCCGCATAACGCCACAGTGGCCTCAATCTAATGGCGAAGTAGAAAGATTCATGAGGACAATTAATAAGGTGTTAAGAATATCTGCAGTAGAAGGAACCAATCCTGAATATGCTCTTCAAAGCTTTCTACGAGAATACAGGAGCACTCTACACAGCACTACACAAAGATCGCCATGGGCTCTCATGTTCTCAGGCCCCAGGTGTGGCTTGCTACCCATGGCAGAAGAATGGAGGCCTGAACCATATCATCCAGAGGGCACTCAAACCCGGAGGAGAAGAACTAATGACAAGGCAAGTAAGAAGAGAGGGGCTCAAGACAGATTGCTGGTCCCCGGAGATCGTGTGCTCATTCGAGCTCGGAGGCCTGGAGGGAAATTCAGAACACCATATGAGGTCGAGCCATGGATTGTCAGGACAAGCAGAGGCACGACAGTGACAGCTCGACGCGAAGGCGAAGAGGTAACAAGAAACGTGTCGTGGATCAAGCGAATCCCAGCGACGCCTGCCAACACGGAGCGTCAGACAGGTACACCGGAAAGGCAAGACACCAGTAGTGAACCAACAGGTGTTACTTTGAGCAATTTGCCATCCACCCCGTCCACTGGGATCTCTGAACTGCTGATGCCATCCGCGAGAGCCTGCCCTGAGAACAATCCGGTAAGAGGGAGAAGGCAGTACAGCCTCCGACCAAATCCCAGGCCCAGTCAAAGACTTGCTGACTTTATGTGCTAATCTAATTTGTCTCAAAGGACTAATTTGGGAAGGGATGTAGCGTTCTAGTTGTTGGTAGCTCCGGCCTCGGCCGGAACTACGTACACAAATTGTATCACCTTCTGGCCAGGCGTGGCCAGAAGGCTATAAATAAATGGTCGGAAGTCGCACGGGACTTCCGGTCCGACCAACTATCCAGAGTGTTCACTCGTGTCTTGTCTAGTCATTTATATATATCTATATCACCATATGCCTATGCACTCACCCCTCTACAGTAACCCAACGCCTTGATGGAATGGTTCCACTCGTTCTCTTTGGATTAAATCACTATCTGAAAAACTTCAGTTACATGTGAGTGAATCAGCGATTCATGTTGATCAAACCCCTTTGACTCGTGCAATTGGTAGGTACGAATCATATGCCTTTTTGCTTTTCCTCTGCAGTTTTGAGATGACCATGCTGGCATCAATTCTCTACCAGGATTTTAAAGACTCTAATTAACAAGTGAGTTTCTCCTGAGATCCTGGTCTTTTGTATGCGGAGTATCACGCAAACTGAATTAAAGCGAACCTTTCACCCTGCTTTCCAGGTTCTTTTTTCTGACGTTTTCCTGTCCCATGTTGAGAGCCGGACGGCCCAACTGCCCATGGTAATTGATCCTTGGTTTTTAACCTTTTTGACACTCCTGTTTTTTAGCAATCAGTAATAATTATTTCACCTCATTCCACAGATTCCTTGCCCCCCGGATCCCCTTTGTCCTGATGAAGACCCCACTTTAAGGTTAACGTATACCTACCTGTTAGTCCAGGGGTTGAAACGTCGACGACTACAATTATACACCAGCCGACGCAACCAACAATGAAAATTACTGAACATTAGCATTAGCATGGTGGTTTATAAATTTTAGGGCATTGGTTGCTCCAATTGTGAATACTGGCTCAGTGGTTTGAAGCCAGATCGAGAATTTTTGTATATATTGTCATCATTATTGTGTATTGTTCGCTGCTTTGCACTATGATCGATTCTGCACATCCCTTTTCCTCACATTTACACTCATTCTTACTCCCTCTTTCCCTGGGGCACCTTTTTATAATGGATTGAGTTCTAAAGAATGTTTACAGCATAAATATGCATTGTGATTAAATAACAGTGTGTATAAGGAAACTCATGGATTTTGTTGTATTTTGTGATATATACTTTGTGTACTTTTAGATACATCCCACTGGGACCCCTCTTTTTGTATAATATAGCACCCAGGTCCAAGTGACTTTTTGGGTAAACCCCCCTTCTGTATAACGTGTCTGGGCAGTTACAGCATCACAAGTTTGGCAGGAGTGTTTTGTAATACAATACATGCTGAATACCTGAAACTGTTATCTGCATCTTTGCAAGGCATACAAAATGTTTCTGGAGCGTGCTTTGGGTATAGTTATACTTCTGATTTAAGAGGCTAGACTATTGTTTTTTCAGAGTGCAGCGCAGCCTAATTTCTTCTTCGTAGTGCTTCAGTGAATGTATGGGTCAGGCTTTTGGTGAGAGAATAAGGACTTTCACCTATCCCATCAACAAAAGCAGTACATTAAACATTCTGGGACTGTACTACAGATGAGTGCGCCAGCGCTAATTGTCGCTGTGCACTAGAGTATGTCTGTGCATTTGCGTCTGTGCGCTAATACAATATGCGCACAGACGCAAACACTTATAACCACAGAGTTCAAAGTCTTCAACAACATCACGATGCATTATAGACTGATCCTCTGTTTTTTTGTTTTTTTAAACACACTTCATTGGCATTTATTATCAGTCTGTTCATCCACATATCCTGATACAAAAATATTATGGCCATAGCTGTTGGCAATATATCCCCCAACCCATCCTTCATTCCTCTGCAGTTTGTAATGGATATGTCTTTGTCTACTCTCAATTTCTGAGGGAATAATGTTGCGGTGGCCTCGTGTCCCCCCCCCACACCCAACCAATCCAAAACAGTTAACTAGATGCCCCGCACTGCTGTCTCCCCATTGTATCCCTAGAGCTCTGAAGGTTACCTCTCTCGTGTCTGACCATCTGTGGAAGCCCTTCGCAGGTTCCCCCTGTTCTGTATGTACCCTCCCCTGTGATGGTAAATTATATATCCCTCCCTGTCCGGGATCCCCCTGTGCCCTCTCATCCTGCCTTGGTCACTAGGGATGCTCCTATTGAGGTGGTCTCTCAGGGGTAGAAGCGTCAGACTCCCGTCCGTCTCACTGCATGTCATCCATCATCGTCTCCCAAGCCCTGGCTCTCTCCTCCTTGCCTATCCCTTGCCTCGCATTTCTCAAGAGGACCCTGCTCTCGCATCATGCCCACGTTACTAGCTCCCGTTTCCACCATTGCACACTGGGGCCTCTCGGGTCTTTCCAGTTACAAGTGATTTCCCCCTGCGCCAGGACAAAGGCGAGGTCTATGAACCTGTCTGTGGTCCTAGTTTTGGCTGTGTGTGAAAAACATCTCAGCAGTACATGTGTAGGTGTGCATGAGATTACCCTCTTCGTGATCCTAGCCGTATCCTGTGTCACTTCCTGCCAATAATGTGTTAAAAAGTACAGCTCCACATCATGTGGATGTACGTCGCTCGCACTGTAGTACATCTCGGGCATCGGGCGTCCTCCCTTGAAAAATATCTGTTAATACATTCTGGGGTTAGATATTTATCTAGTTATTTATTTATGAGACTTATAAAGCGCGCAAATACCCGTGTGTGTCTCGGTGCTGAGGACAGCAGCATCTACCAAAGTCGAGGGGATTATCGATTAAACAGCCAGGTTTTTGTCATTTTCCTGAATGCTGTAAAGACTGCCAGGATCTGATATTTAATGGTAGGAAGTTTTGCAGTGGCGAAGATGAAGCGCTTGTCGCCCCATGAGGCGGTTTTGGTACGTGGCACCCTAAGCAGAAATGCATTAGAGGAGCAAAGGGCCCTAGTAGGAATAGAAGTAGCTCGCTTCTCAATTAAAAACTGAGGTCCAATGTTACACGAAGCTTTGTACGCAATGCACAAGGCCTTGAACTTTATGAGATTTTTCACAGGGGGCCAATGATACTTCTGAATGACATGGGAGATGGGCTTATATTTGGGGGTTCCTGAGAGCATTCTGGCCGCTGCGTTCTGGACTGATTGTAGTTTGTGAATTACCTTGTTTTGGGCATTCACAAGAAGCCCATTACAGTAATCGATGGTGGACATAACAAGTGTACTGACCAAAGTTTTACCCTCGGTAAAGGGAAGAAATTGTAGAATCTTTTTGATCATTCGCAGTTTATGGAATGAGGCTGAGACCACCGAATTAGCATGAGGAGCAAATGTCAGCCTGTCATCAGATATGACGCCCAGATTCCTGACCTTGGTGACTGGAAGAGGAGGGGGATCCTGTGAGGACGGCCACCAGGCGGAGGACCAGATGGGGAACAACTTGCCGAAAGTCATAACCTCTGTTTTTATCAGAGTTCAACTTAAGGCAATTGCTGGACATCCTGCTAATGGCCAGCATGCCCTGTTGAAAGTTGGCTGCTACCTTACCTTACCACCATCATTGTATATAGACAGCACCAGTTGTGTATCATTAGCATACAATGTTAGGCCCATCCCGTGTGCCTTGATGACTCTGGCTAAGTCCGACACATATATGTTAAAAAGTGTCAGGCTTAGTGATTTGGCTGGGAGGGGCAGGCTGGCTATTGGCCTGTAATTCTTAGTGTCAGATCGATCTAGGTTTGGTTTTTTTAGCAACAGGTTTATAATGAATTTCTTCCAGGTTGCGGGCTATATACCTGAAATAAACATAGCATTACAGATGCTAGATAGAACAGGTGCAACCTGTTCAATGTATGGTAAAAGTACAGCTGGAGGACAAGGGTAGGTGTTGGAGCCCGATTTAACGGAGATAAGCATGGTGGAATGTATAAAAGCTAATCAGGTCAAAGCGGGCACGACTCCCAATTGTCTTTGCCTGCCGATTCCCAATGCTCCGCCTCACGTACGTCTTTTGTTGACTCTCCCCATACCTGGAACGGTGTGGGAGGAGGCCGATCAGTAAAGGCACCAGCGGGTACCCACTTTGGGTTTATATAGTCCTCTCCTGCGGCAAGGGCAGTCGAGTCCAAGCACATGGGGTGTGGAGCCCAAATGTGATGCACGGGGGCAGCGCAGAAGCGATGCCACAAGGAGTGCCAAAAAGGGAGCAACCTAACCCGGCACCTGTTCCCCACTCTCCTCGCAAGTAGGATTCGATCAATGTGGCCTGAGGTCATGTGGCTGCTCAATATGTCAGTACGGGCAAAGCCCCCAACCCCGGTCCCTGTCTCTCTTGGGCCTACTCCCCTCGCTCAGCCCGCATCGGTGTGGGTGTCAGCTCGTCACCTGCTGCAGTCGGAGAGCACCTCCACTAGAAGTTCAAAGTCACAATGTCCCGGCCCTCCTCGCCACTCCAATATCCTCTAGACCTCCCGCTGCCACCTCTCCTCACCGCTCCATGGGCAGCAGCCCCCTGCTCTCCATCTGTCAAGTCGCCTGAATGGTGGGGGTTGTGATGGTAGCTGAGGCGGTCCGACCCGCCTCTCAGTCCCAGGCTTAGGAGGTGTGCTCCCTCCACTAGCGACACTGCCGGCTCCTCCCGGAGCCTCCCAGATATGCAGCCAGTTCCACCGGCTCCACTGAGTAGCCCGGGCACTGTGACCCTGGTAGGCAGGCCCCCGCTCACAGTCTGCTGCCCCACACTACTCCACACACAGACCCTCAATGGCTCAGGGCACCTCTGCCTCCCCTCCTCGCTTCTTCACTGTCTGGAGCCCGCAGCACGTGCATTAGTCCCAGCGGCCCCCGCTCCAAACTGGCGCCGGTTATCCGTTCGGATCGCCCCCAGGTCCTCAGTGTCATTTTCTCCGGCCGCGTCTCCCTCTCCGCCTAAGCCCAGGTCCCGCCTCTTCGTTCCGGAGGCCGCGAAGTCCTGCTCATCCAGTGCTCTGCCAGCTCAGATCGCCCCTCGAATCCACATTGTGCGGGAGACAGTCGCCTGTGGCTCCCTTAGAGTCGTAGCTCAAAGAGCGAGCGCCAACTGGGCTAGCCAGCGTCACCTCCCTTCAGCTCATTCCACAGTGAAGGTGAGCTGTTGCGCCCCGATTTTCAATTCCTGCCTGCTTCCCCGACCTTCACCTGTCCGGGGATGACTTTGTTAGGTGAAGGGCCCCTCTATATCGGGCAGGATGGGCTGTGATGGGGGATCACCCGCAGGAGCTCTGGTTCAGCTTCCCTGCTCCATCGGTGTCCAGCCACACCCCCCCACAGACTGATCCTCTGTAAGGCCGTTGGGAGCATAATCTGGCGCACAGTGACAATTAGCGCTGGGGCAGTCGTCTGTAATACAGCCCCGGAATATGAGATCTTTTGTTTGGTCTTCCAATCGAGTAAGCAACAGAGATACTGGGAAGCTGCTGCTGTGAAGGCTCACTCGGAAATGTTGCAGTCCTCAGAACAAAAAGACTGCAATGCTGCCCTTGCTGTGCCAGTCTTGCCATCCCTTCTTTGGCCTCACACGGGTACAAGTTGCAAGGCTCAGGAAACATGTAGCATGCCTTTTGTGTGTATGACATGCACCAGAGAGTTTACATATAGGCCTATATTTGGCAGTCCCAATGCCACGGAGTGGCATAATTGTGTTCATCAACAGGGCATTGTAAACGTGTCCTTGCAACTTGCAGAACACCACATGCAAGTTCTATCAATGGGACGAGTCATCAGACTTTTCCTTCATCAGTCATAATTAGTAACTGTCTCTTGTAAGGTTTGATGGAACACAGCATTTAAGATTTGAATGGGTTAAACCAGCGTCCAAATGTAATACTGTGTTGGAAGACTGCAGATTAAGCAGGCATCCAAGTAGCTGACAATGAAGCATAGTTTTGTGGTCACGGCACCAAACCACCACCAACTTCTGAATTGTAAATGGGATTTTATGTTTAATGAGATCGTGGCCACCATGTAGCCTGTTATATCATACAGTCTTGACCAAAGGTCCAATAATGTACAAAACTTTCCTTTGTATAAATATTTTCTATATGTATCCATCTTTTTCTTTCCATACCAACCAGTTGTAACTTTCCTACCCATGCATCACCTACCATCTTTTCATTCAACTGATCACCCAGACATCCATGCATGTACTCATACAGCTGTCCATCCATCCAAGCATTCATACAAATAGCCATCATTCCACCAATCCATCTATCCTAACTGCACCTCTGCTTCGTAAATGCTCACATTACCTGAATGGTAGCCACATAATTCCACTACAAACCACATACAACGACTTTACTCTATAACACATAAATATTTACATTTACAATGCCAATAGCTCTAACTCTCTTTTTCTAAGTGATCACTCCACTGCAAACAAAACAAGCATTTGCAATGCAATAGGTCTCGCATTTGCGAGAGTTTAAGCTATCAGCATTGTAAATGACAATGCCTTTTATTTATCTGTTTTGTAATTAACACATAAATAAAAAATATTGTAATTTACAATGCTAATAGCTCAAACTCTTGTAAATACGAGACCTATTCCCTTGCAAAGAAGCAGCCGCCATTGTCCCGGGCTGCTTGGAAAGTGAAAGCACCCATGGCGCGCTGAATGTTGCAGGAAAGCCTGTTCTGTCTGCGGTAGGAGAAACTCATTTGAAAACCAGCATTAGATTGTGCTGTGCAGCATGAGGCATAAGCGCGCACCAGGTTCCGTGCGTGAAAAACAGCCATGTGGGAAACCAGCATTAAGGTGTGCAGCGTAAGACACAAGTGTGCACAAGGACCTGTGCCTTAAAAAACAGCATTATGGAAAACCAACATTAGAGTGTGCTGTGCCGCATGAGACACGAGCGTGCACCAGGGTCCATGTATGAAAACTATCATTAGTGTGTGCTTTGTAGCGTGAGGCATGAGAGTGCACAAGGATCCATGTGCGAAAACCAGCCATGTGGGAAACTAGCATTAGAGTGTGCTGTGCAGCGTGAGGCATGAGCGTGCACCAGGATCTGTGCACGAAAACCAGCTGTGTGGGAAACCAGCATTAGAGTGTGCTGTGCAGCGTGAGGCATGAGCATGCACCAGTCTCCGTATGGGTAACCCAGCCATGTGGGAAACTATTATTAGAGTTTGCTGTGCAGCACGAGACATGAGCGTTCACCAGGACCCTTGCATTAAAACCGGCCCTGTGAAAAACCAGCATTAGTGTGTGCTGTGCAAAGTGAAATACGAGCGCGCACCAGGATCTGTGCGCGACAGCCAGCCCTGTGAGAAACCTGCATTAGAATGTGCTGTGATGCGTTAGACACAAGCGTGCACCAGGATCCATGTATGAAAACCAGCATCAAAATGTGTGCAGTGCTATACGAGCGTGGACCATAATAAGTGCATGAAAAATACCCCTGTGGAAAACCAGCATTAGTGTGTGCTGTGCAGCATGCAACACAAGCGTGCACATGGATTTGTGTAGGAAAACCTGCCTTGCTATGTGGAAAACCAGCATTAGAATGTGCTGTGCAGTGAGTGACATGAGCGTGAACCAGAATTCCTGAACAAAAACCTGCCATGTAGGTCGCTGGCACGAGAATGTATGCTGTGAGCCACCAGCATGCACCAGGATATGTGTACGAACAAAGACAGTAGGGGAACTAGTCCCAGAATGTGTGCTGTGTAGCCTGAGACACGAGCGTACAAAAGTATCTGGGTTAGAAAACCAGCAAGGTGAGAAACGAACATCAGAATGTGTGCCACCAGTGTGCACCAGGAACCATGTATGACAAGCATTTGCAATGCAGTAGGTGTCGCATTAGCTAGAGTTTAAGCTGATGGCATTGTAAATGACAATAACTTTATCTATCTGTTTTGCTAATTAACACATAAATAAAAGGCATCGTCATTTACAATGGCAATAGTTCAAACTCTTGTAAATGCGAGACCAATTCAAAGAAGCGGTCGCCATTATCCCTGGCTGCTCGGAAAGTGAAAACATGCATGGCGCACTGAATGTAGCAGGAAAGCGTGTTGTGCCTGACGTAGGAGAAACTCATTAAAGAAAATAGAGGTTACAGACTAAAAAAGACGTAGCGTGTAACAACTGAAGTAAAAGGGCCAGTCCTCATGGGAGGTTACAAATGAAGACAAGGCGGTACTAAGGAGGGACTTACAAACCTAATAACGAATCAGAAGCCACCATTTACGAAGGACAATGACACAAGCCAATACGAAGGACAATGACACAAGCTAATGGCAAATATGAGAGGAGAGTGGGCGGGGCTTCTATTCCATGCTCCAATACATCATGCCACAGAGAAGCGCATGCTCTGTCCAGGATCATCCTAAAAAATAAGAAAAAACATTGCCATTCACAACGCCATTAGCTCTAACTTTCACAAAAGTATGAGAACGATTGTGATGCCAATGCTTGTTTAATTAGCATGGACACAAAAAGATAGAGCAGCTGGCAAAATGCCAAGTATGTTGTATGAGTCAAACTAAACATGCACTGTTATTTAACTTATTGTGCACGTTATATGTTTGTCATTAACACCTTCTGACATATTCATTGTATGAAAATCAAAACACTTTCTTTCCGTATTGTAATACTTTGCTTTTTTTATTGCCTTTTTTTTAACCTTTACCCTTTAATCTTTCGCTCGTTTTGATATTATTTTTCCCCTTATTTGCCAGTTTGTATTCTCTTCCCCTCATGTTATTTCGTTGCGATTCGATGTGCTTCAGCAATAGTTTCTTTGCTTTCACGTTTATTAAATTAATTGCCATTTCCATTACGGTTCATTCTATTTATTTCTGTCTGTCTCTCCGTGTAAACGTTTCTGGTGATTTATTGCCAGAGCCGAGTTTGGCTTCCTGTTGAATCGTGTATCCCTGCACTCAGCCCGAGCAGTGATCAGCTACTTCTGTCTGAACCTGCCCGGGCTGAGTTTCATTTCCGAAAAGTGCCGAAGAGCAGGGGATACAGGATATCGTGGGGATACCACATATTACACAACACCGGCGCCGCCCACAATGAGTAGTCCTGTAATGTATTTGGGATATGGCAGGCGAGCCTAGCTAGTCCCACCTGCCAGTGAATCCATGTTTGCATACCGCCAAGGTCCAGGGCTCTTCCGGTACGAGCAGTTGTATTCGAGGACTCCAGGAGATTTGTACCCTGCTGATGCAATCGTTTCCTTAAACTGGGCCTTTTGCGGGCTCGGCCCGGACTGAGCGCATTGGCTCCAAACAGTTTGGTGATTGTGGCATTTAATAGTTGGGCGCCTGTGTGCAGCACGTTGTCCGCCAGGCGCTGTAGCTCCAGGGAAGGGTTTGTTTAATTAGCGAGTTTGCGCCACAATATGCCCACATTTTCGAGGGTGATCGTAGCCTCCATCTTTCAACTGATTAGCGACCCAGGACTGCCTCCCTCTTCCCTTTCACACCAGCGCTGTGGCTTCGGGAAGCATGTCTTGATGTTTTAGTGCATCGTTTCGCAGGCCGAAAGAGCTCAGTAGGGAGAGCTTTAGACCATACATGCCAATAGACCCGATTCAGGCGGGAGACTACCGATTTTTCAAGCCAAAAAGCGCTTTATTTTAGCTGTCTCCCGCCTGAAATTGCATTTTCTTCAATAGAAGTCAATGGGGAATTTTCATTCTCCCGATTTTTTATTTGAAATCTCCCACGTCCCTGTCCTATAATGTTGGCAAGTATGCTTTAGACGGACGATATAAAGGTCCCGGGTTCAATCCCTGGTTCGGCACAGTTTGAGCTTCTGCTTTGCATGTCACAAATGGTGTTTGGAATCTATTTGACGATCTTCATTATCATAACCTTTTGGTGATGCAACCGATGTTAGTTATGCCCGTATGTTTCGCAGGGCATGTTGTGTTGCAGCTGGGGACTTGCTGGCTTCCCAGCGGGGGTGAGAGCATGTTTCAGCATCTGTTTTGGTAAGGAATGGGGATACTGCTGCCTCCCTGCTCAGGGATACTTACGCGTTTCACAACGCGCATTAGAGAAAGGGAGAGAGAAGTGTTTACCTGCGGGACTTCAGTATTGTCCCAGCAGACTCCTGTGGCGACAGTATGTATTCCAATCATCTCCTGGGTCATACAGTCCTAAGCAGTGCTGTCGCCTGGTCTGGGATCCCTGGCTTGGGCCCCAGCTTTGGCTTGTCACACTGTCTATTCTAGCCAAGTCACTTTCTCTCCCTGTGTCTACAGTATGGATCTCTTACCTTGTGTAATGTTTCTTATGCACAGGCTATGCACTCCCATGCTCTTCTGCCAACAGTGAGTCAGGGGGCCGAGCAGCTGTCGGTTTAAAGCGTGGATCCAATCCTTTGAGATCTGAAATTTTACAGTATAATAGCCTGTAACCATTTATCGATGTTTTCTTTTCTGCCATGTGTTTCTGTATTCATCATATCTCTTTGTATTTGTTCACATTTGGATTTTGCCTAGAAATAAGTGGGACCTTTATCCTTGCTCATTTAGTTTTGAGCCTTTTTTAAGATGAATTCAGACAACAACACATCTCCTGTGTTTTCCATGTGTGGAGCAGACACGGGGACAGTGGGTGCTTGGCGGCTTCCAGAGAACTGGGAGCTGGGGGAGTGTGAGTTTTTGCAGGTGGTTGGCAGTGGCCGCCACTGTGCCTACTTCAATTGTCCGTCCTTTTTACCTTTTTGGGTGGCATGGGCCAACACGAGGAGACACTGCACTCATTGTTAGAAGGGACTTTGCCTAGGCAAAAAATCATCCTGACCTTTTCCCATGTCAGAGAAGTTGGCGCCCAGACAGTGGGCGGTCCAACTATTGTAATGTGTTAAGGGTTGCAGGTATGCAACAAGAGATGGATCCTTGAGATTATCCTAGAAAGTCAACAAGTTCCGCCTTTAGACAGGATTTGGCAAACTCGACGAACTACCTTGTTGGCTGGGGGTGCAATATCTGAGGCGAGCATGGGGGGAGAGCTTATTGTGGCAACAATTTGATGGAAGTAGGCTTGTTGGGCATCCCCACTGCTCTCTTATCAGGCTTGTTTTCGGTCATTGGCTTCCCCCTCTGGTTTCACAGCAAGTATGCGAGGACACCCGTGCTTAGGGCACTTTCCCCAGGGCAAGGTAGTCAACTAAGGGGGTGGGGGAGGTTGGCCTCCGACAGGCCTTGCCAGGTCAGGGGTAGCCAATCATAATAGCTGGAGCCTGCGGAAGTGATAGTGTTCAAAACTTAGTCTTGGGGGTACTGGGCCAATATTCCCTCGTCTGAGCTGCGGGGAGCAGCGGGCTGTAGGTGCCTTTTAGGAACAGGCAAGGGTATTATAGGACTGAGGTGCGTGTCACTGTATTTACACTATCTCAGACGGGTACCAGCAGATCCACCTTATTCACCAAAAAGGGAACCTTGTGACACTCAATCTTATAGCCGACACCATTATTGGTGTATATTTTATGGGTCACACGCGGATAGCAGGGTCCAGGCATCTGTGACCAGTCTAAGGTTCAGCAAGCAGGATAGGCTGTGTAGGTTGACACTTCGCAAAAGTTGCAGTGTCTTATGACGGGCACAAAACACCTTTTCCCTCAATCCGGATCGTGACACCTTGTTGTGTGCACCAAGGATATTTTGATAACTATGAAATGTGCTGGTCATTGCAGCGTAATATTGCACAATGAACATACGGTGGGAATTAGCCACCAGTGGGGGACAGGTAAATTTCAGTGGTCGGACATGTCTCCCGGCTCTGTAGGCAAGGCGCTCGGCAGGGGAGGCGATGGAGCCAATGCGCAGGAAGTTCCTTTGCGCTATGTGTAAATACAAGGGGCAGAGGAGACTGGGCGTCATTAGACTTGGGAGGCTACACGCCAAACGCAAGGGGCTTTTGGAGGAGAATGTGGTACTTCTGCCCAATATAAACATGGACCTGTTCATGCTGGTTAGGGGAGAGGCCCTAGAAACAGCACGCAAGAAATAGTAAGGAGGAATGCTGGCCTTGGTGGGGGGCCCTGGCTGCGACGGTCGCCACACCCAGGGCTGTGGTGGAGTTACAGGGCGATCCAGATGTGGAAAGGTACCCGGGAGTACCCTCTTCAGGAGCACAAAGGATGCTGAGGCCTAATATCTCCAGGAAGTCTGTGCGGGGACCCTGGGGTGCGACAGCGCCCCGCTATCCTACGGGCGGTTGGAAACCTGTACAACCGGGGGTCGCTTGACCGCTCCGCCCCTCTTAAGGGGGGGCGTGAGCAAGAGGGTGGACCAATGGTTCACCGGAAGTGGGAGGGGCCATCTCCTCATCACAACCGCTAAGCAACGATTGGCTAAGGCCACAATGCAAATTGGCCCATCAGGTGGTAGGCCGCGAGGGGCGGCTTGCCTTTGGATCGCCTGTAAGATAACCCACCATGTTGGCATATGTGTATGCTAATAAACCTGCAGCAATTTTCCCCAACAAAAAGTTGTCTTGTCTGCTTATTTATGCGACATGCATGTTGCTGCGAGAGGGCTGGTGAGTGGGCCGATATTGGCACTATGCAGGCCGACCGACACGTCCCCGCAGGGGACACTCATAAGAGGGTGGCCCCCTTAGTGCCACAAGATGGCACACTGAGCAGCCCAGTGTTCCGAGATCCCTGATGGGGTCCCGCTCGTCACTTCCGGCCGGGTGGGGGCGGGGGAGAAGTATATATTCCTCCCCGGGCCCACATGGCGGCCTCTTTGTCCTTTGTCCCCTCACCCTGTCGCCGTTTCCCTCCCTACCGCATACCCAGCGCTTTCAGGGTGGGGGAAAATGTCTTCTAATCTTTTTATTTGACTTGCAGGCGGAGTTACAGGGCGATCCAGAGGCCGAAAGGTACCCGGGAGTACCCTCTTCAGGAGCACAAAGGATGCTGAGGCTTAATATCCCCAGGAAGTCTGTGCGGGGGAGCCTGGGGTGCGACAGTGCCCCGCTATCCTACGGGCGGTTGGAAACCTGTACAACCGGGGGTCGCTTGAATGCTCCTCCCCTTGTAGGGGGGCGTGAGCAAGAGGGTGGACCAATGGTTAACCGGAAGTGGGAGGGGCTATCTCCTCATCACAACCGCTAAGCAACAATTGGCTAAGGCCACGATGCAAATTGGCCCAGCAAGAGGTAGGCCGCGAGGGGCGGCTTGCCTTTGGATAGCCTGTAAGATAACCCACCATGTTGGCATATGTGTATGCTAATAAACCTGCAGCAATTTTCTCCAACAAAAAGTTGTCTTGTCTGCTTATTCATGCGACATGCATGTTGCTGCGAGAGGGCTGGTGAGTGGGCCGATATTGGCACTATGCTTTTCTAGCGTGTTTGCGGCCTTGTGCTTGAGCTCTTTCAAAATACAGCGAGGCAGACAATGTGGCGGGTATAACTACAGCCATATTAGTCATTTGTTTCATTCCAGCTAGCACCTCAACAGTAATAGTTCAATTGCTCTGGCGCCTCGCCACAGGTCCACTTTATTCCTTACCTTGTAAACCCTCTGCACGCTAATTGAGTTAGGCTGGCGCCCATTGCTACAAAAGAAGTGCTTGTATGGAAGGCCTTCTCCTGTGCATTCGTAATGGCATTTTGTATTTAAAGTTGCCTTTAAACCTTTTGCTTAATATGTTGTTACCAGCATTTTGTGCACAATTACTAGCACAGCATACATGTGGTTACGCTGTTACGAGCATTTTATGTTGAATTCCTAGTACAGTTTTAGCTAGCAGTACGATGCATTTTGATTAAAAATATCATAACATATACTTTTTGCTGCGCATTTGTACGGTTGTTCCCGAGTAATTTGTTTCACTTTCCTAGCACCTCACACAGCACTTAAGTTGCCATGGCCCCTCAACACATTTGTAATTTTTGCCTATTTTAGCAGCGGCTCGCACACAATGATTGAGTTAGCCTGACGCCTATTGCTACACAGAAACTGCTCCTATGGCAGGCCTTATGCTTTGCGCAGTTAATGGCATCATGTATATGGAGATGCCTTTCACTTTCTTGCTTTAAACATTGTGACGAGCATATTATGTACAATTGTTACTACAGTTTTTGGTAGCACTACGATGCATTAGTTTCTATGTCCTTTTACTGCCTCTCTGTAGTTAGACAACATGCCGTAATATACATGTGGCGTATTAATTAGCCATACTGCTTAATGTGTATTTAATAACACGTTATTTTACGGTGAGTAATTTGCTGTACTAATGCCCCTTAAACCATTAACATGTGTGCATAGTGTTTTATATATTTTAAGGTGGTAACATAAATAGTAAAATCTTCTATATGGCCTTACATCTTATAAGCCTATGTCATTTCATATGCGCATTATTACCTTTTGCTGCCATATTTGCACTCTTCCGCTTTATCTATTTTAAAGTACGTCAAAACACACAATGTTGCATTTAAACCCGTGAATTGTGACATTGAACTACAGCGTATGTACAAGCCTTTAATCTTTTACTCTCTAAACAAGCAATTTTTAAACTGTACATGTTCCATGGATAAAACTGTGTTAGGTATATTCCTAATCTAGCTTTCCTGTCGTGTTTGCGGCCTTCTGCTTTAGCTTTTTCAAATACAGCGAGGCAAACAATGTGGCGCGTATAACTAGCAGTACAAATGGGGGTGGTGATGGACGGAGCATCTGAACCAATCAAACACTCATACCCAGTCAACAGATCTGGGTTTAATCCATCACCGTTCTTTAGCCCACTCTGCACCCCAGTTCAGACATGGCCATATGCAAATCAGTCTGATCCTGTGCCTCATTGGGAACAGTCCAGCCCGAACTGCCAAGCCATGTCTTCCCTGGACCGGAAACAAGCTTCTGAGGACCGGTTTCTGGCATTTCAGCCGTCTTCAGCCGGCTTGCTTGAATCCAGTGGCAAAGTGAGCAAGGGACTCACGTCTGAGCATACCCTGCCAACTTATGGCGAACAAAGCGGTACAAAAGGGGGTGGTGATGGACGGAGCATCTGAACCAATCAAACACTCACACCCAGTCAACAGATCTGGGTTTAATCCATCACCGTTCTTTAGCCCACTCTGCCACCCCAGTTCAGACATGGCTATATGCAAATCAGTCTGACCCTGTGCCTCATGGGAACAGTCCAGCCCGAACTGCCAAGCCATGCCTTCCCTTGTAGTGTAGTTCCTATATTCCCAATAGGCTCTGCGCATTGGAATAACATAAACGATATTTTAGACGTAGGACTTAGGTCGACTAGGTCTCTATTGAATATGTTAGACTTAATTGTGTGTGCCAGCTAGCTCAGAGGTCACTAGAAACTTTCTCGAGTACACAAGAAGGGATTAGTCTCTGACAACCATATAACATGACAACTTTGTTCCCCCTGAAATAAGGAATATCTCCAGAGTCGTGGAAACAATAGATGGCTATTTCACTCAGTCAATCGTGCACGCTTCGTTTCACCAGAGGTGCAGAGAAAAGTAGAGAGACGGGCTTTTTCAATAAAAAGGTTATTTATTGAGCAGTCTTCTTTCTCATGCAAGAGAAGTGAATTGCTACAATCGTAATACTTGCTATGAAGTAAAGTGCGTACGGTAAAAGGAGTATTATGAAATACTACTGTAAAAGCATTTATATGGTTTCTAAGCCATAAGATACTTGAAATAGATAAAATACATACAATGATAAATAATGACTAAAAGTTCTCAACTGGTGCATCTAAAATACGCCTACCCCGGTGTACCTAACCTAAGCCTAGTACGAGGGAAGAAGTAAGTGAGGCGTAGCTTGAGTTAAATAGTTTCTGCCAAGAATCTATCCAATAATTCTTTAAGGGTCTAATCAGCTCCGTACCTTGGTTATAGAATGAAGGAGGTCTTGTATCTCTCTCTCAGGACTCGATCTCCCAGTAACCCGCAAGGGTAGCAGGGAAACACCGGAGCAGGATTTCTCAACAGGAGAAAAGACAGCGTCTCTCTCAGTGCGTCAATAGGGAGGGTCGGCTTCCTTCGGCACTCGCATACAGCAGGGCGTCGGGCAAGTAGTTAGTCGATCTGCTCCAAAACCACTGTGTGTTTGCTAGGGCAGATGCTGGCATATTTATACCTGGAAGGTGCCGAGTTTGATGTAAGGGTGGACATAATAACGTCACTAAGAACTCGAAGTTCTTTACACGCTCCAGGAGTTCTGTGACAAATCAATACTGAAGCAGGGGGAAGTCCCGGGCTGCTGAGGGCTGGTTGTTTTCAAGAACTCGTTGTACTCTAGGAGCTTAGTGGAAGTAGCCATGCCGTATTTGGACTGCATTGGCTGTGTCTAAATATGGTTATGATTCTTATGCCTATATAAGGATAAGTTATACTTATATAAGGGCATGAATCAGGAAAATTACACTAGAGCCCTAGGTACGTTACAACACCCTGGACCGGAAACAAGCTTCTGAGGACCGGCTTGCTTGAATCCAGTGGCAAAGTGAGCAAGGGACTCATGTCTGAGCATACCCTGCCAACTTATGGCGAACAAAGAGGTACAAAAGGGGGTGGTGATGGACGGAGCATCTGAACCAATCAAACACTCACACCCAGTCAACAGATCTGGGTTTAATCTATCACCGTTCTTTAGCCCACTCTGCCACCCCAGTTCAGACATGGCCATATGATTGATTGATTGATAGGCTTTATTTCTGTAAAGAAAAATACCATAAAAGCATGTACAACAATACAAATTACAATAAATATCAATGCAATCTAATTACACCCAAGGAATTAAAACAGAAAAAGCAATGTTTAAAACGATTAAAACCAGATTAAATTGACAAGGAAAGCCTTCTTGTACGAATCAACCAAACCCATTTTAAAAACTTTGACACAGCACAAACAATTACAGAAGATGTGTCAGTCATTAAAATATGCATTGCCACTGTACACTGGCGGGTGCCTAAGAGTCTGCATAATGGTTTTAGCCACCGGGTCCTCGGTGCGCGATAGTCCGGACATTCAAAGAAAATATGGGCTACAGACTCTACTCGGTGGGACATGACGCACAAAGAGGGGAAAGTTGGTAAGACCGTTTCCAACGGGCGACTAGCTCACCTACTGGTAGAATCCCCACTCGAAACTTGAAGTACAAGGTACGGTCAAACGGCATGGAGATGATATCTAAGTAGGGTTCATAGGCTACCACATCCTTAATCCTCACAAAAACTACAGTGGAGCTGCAATGACGTGAATCTAGATGAAGTTTTGCGGAGACCCAGTTCCAGTACAGCTTTTTAATCATAACTTTAGGTGGGGCAGTTTTCAAAGACCATGCATCCGATAACCCTATCTCCGGCAATAATCGTTTGACGTCCCTCAACCATTTGATCTTAGACCAACCTGCCATAGCCATAACCTCTGATAGTGCTTCCGCATAGGAAGCTAATTCAGGGACCCGCCATAATCGTGCCCAAAGGAGCAGGGGGCGGAGTTGCGCTTGGTCCCTAATGGATCTGCAGCCTAAATCTAGTAACACTGGTACTGTTGGTGTGCTCCAGGGGAGGGCCATCAGATCTTTCAAGAATTTGTTCTCTGATTTAGCTAGTGCATCCAGGTTGCAGGTGCCCCACAGCTCTGCCCCATATAGTGAGGCACTGACCCCTCTGGCTTTATATATTTCCACAACAGGGGCTAAAGGTTTGCTGGATGAGGAGCGTTGTTCCTCAAGTAAAGTGCCTCCCACCCTTTTGTGGCCCAGTAGCATTTTGTGGATGTGCGAGTTCCAAGAAAGAGAGTCATTAAGGCGAATACCTAAGTAATCAAACTCAGAGACCCTCTCCAATGGCTCAGAATTCAGAGCCGGAGGTCGTCCAAGTTTCTTCGGGAGATTCAAAACCAGGAACTTGGTTTTATCGGTGTTAATTACCAGCCCTCTCAACAAACAAAACTCCTAGAAACTATTCAAAAGGCTCTGGAGACCCATAGGGGACTTTG
Organism: Lissotriton vulgaris; assembly: GCF_964263255.1. Lineage (NCBI taxonomy): Eukaryota > Metazoa > Chordata > Amphibia > Caudata > Salamandridae > Lissotriton > Lissotriton vulgaris. The sequence continues at coordinate 223,744,666 of NC_141685.1, forward strand.
AGATAAGAAAAGTATCATCTGCAAAGAGCAGTGTGGGGATCCGTTTGCCCGCCAAGGAGGGGGCGTCCGAGGGATTTTTCAGCAGATGTTCAACCACACCGTTTACATAAAGAGAAAACAGAGTGGGCGCTAGCACACATCCCTGTCGGACGCCCCTTCCCACGGGGATCCTTTCGATTTTCTCACCCTTCGTACCCCAGCGCACCTGCGCGAAATTGCCATTGTGTAGTTTTACCAGAAGATAAAGGATGTACGTGGGCAGCCCTAAATCTAGCAAAACCTTCCATAGCTCCTCCCTGGGAACCAGGTCGAAGGCAGTCTTTAGGTCTATAAAGGCCAAATATAGACTGCCCCCTCCCAGGACCACCACCTTCCAGTGGAGAAGGGTCAATCTGAAGGGTTGCTCGATGGTTCCAGTGCCAGAGCGGAACCCAGCTTGTAGGTCCGACAAGATGTTATTGTCGTCGATCCACTGGAGCACCCTTCTCAGGATCACCTTCCCTGCCACTTTTTGGGAGGAGTCAATAAGACTTATTGGCCTATAGTAGGCAGGGTTGTCCCGACACCCCTTCTTGAATATTGGGACAACCTCAGCCCCCTTCCAGGATTCCGGTACTGGCCCACCTTTACTAATGGCATTTAACACTGATGATACTAGCCTCCCCCACTCCTTGGGACTTGCCCGTAGTAGATCACCCGGTATCCCGTCAGGCCCTGCTGCTTTCAAAGGCACCAGTGTCTTAATTACATCCTCCACCTCTCTAAAAGTAAAGGGAACGTGCTCTGATCCCAATAGGCGAGCACTCAGTGGGTAAACAGTATTGGTGGGTGACTCGATTGAAGTATAGAGAGACGAGAAATGATTGAAACAGCTCTGGGCGGGATGTTGCACGTTATCAATGTGCTAACGGGCCTATCCCTAGATCTTATAAGGTTCCAAAAGCCTCTAGCATCCCTTTCCAAGCTCGCTTTCCTGAGATCCGCCCAGAACCTGTCCTCCCATTCTCTCTTTGCTGCAAGCATAGTTTGTGAATAGTCTTTCCTTGCCAGTCTTATAACAGCCAAGGATTAACTCTTGACAGCGCCAATCAGGGAGTTTTTCTTCTCTCTACATTTTTTCGTGTACCAACCCTGTGGATTGGGCCTATTCTTGCGCTTATCAACTCGAGAGGCCTTATTTGGAAGATGGAAAAGTTCGCTCAAGGCCTTCGTAGTAGCACAAAAGAGCGCTGAAACTTCCTCGGGGTGTGGGATCGGTGCTTCTAACTCAGACTGGGCGGTAGACAAGAGTGTTGTAATGGATAGGACTTTTTCTTTGTCCATGATAAGATGACTCCATTTTAGGCGCCCACCACAATTGGAGGGATGAACCTCCTGGTGGGCATGCGTCAGAGGGGACATATGTGCCCCCAAATTCTCCGTCCAGAAGGGACGGAGAGTAAGGGAGAGCAGATTGTGGTCACTCTCTACTGTGGAGAGTATCTCCATATCCAACAAATAGCCCCAAAGTTTTACATCAAGGAGGATGTAATCTGTCCTGGACGTATGATCCACCCTGTTGTAGGTGTGAGCTCCAGAAGGATCCAATTTCGTCCTGCCATTCACAGCCCTAAGGTCGAATTCCAGGTTTAAAAAGTAGATTTGGACCGCCACTTGAGACCACCTTCTAATGGGAGGTAGAGTTAAAGCAGGTATACCTCTCCTAATATCATCTTCAGTAGTCCCCAAAGAGTCCTCCAATCCTAGGGGCTCAAACGTGCAGTTAAAGTCCCCTGCAACCAGGACATGAGAACTGTTGGTGTCCCTCCTTAACAGGGTTTCCAGCTCTGACACTATGGGTGAATTTGTACCCCCCCTTTGCACCCCTAACATAGATATTGAAAATATCTAGGGTGAGCCCTCTCTTTGGTCCTTTAAGTGTTAAACTCAGGAGATCGAGTGGGTCAGTCACATGCTGGATAACCTGGCAACCAAGTGAGATGGCGACCCATATGAGAAGTCCCCCTGAGGGGCGACCCTTCCCAGAAGGGGATGGTACTGCTGGCTGAAAGAAGGATGTGTAGCCTACCTTGTGGCAGGGCTCCCTACTCCAAGTTTCTTGGAAGATACAAATGGAGTGACCCTCCACAAGGGTATTCCATTCAGGTAGGGACAGCTTCCTTGTAATACCCACGACGTTCCAACTGAGAATCCTTAAGCAGGATCCACCACAGGTGGCTCGCCTTGAGGTACAAGGTTAGGGACCCACTCCCCCTCGGGGAGTAGGCGGGGTACACATTCTGCCTGCTTAGATCCACAGCTAGGGTTAGCACCCTGTACATGGGGACCACATACAATTGAGGAGGGTATCTGGCTGATGTTAGTAGTCTCCAAGGCCCTGGGTTCCATCCAAGGACTCAAACCCAGAGATGGAGGAAGTACCCCAAGGAAGGTATTGTTTCAATAACCTGGCATCCTTCCATATGCCCCTAACCATGGAACTCAGTAGAGTCTAAAGCGCCAGGATATCCTTTGGGTGGCAGATTCGCGCTATACAAGTGCACAATACAATACTACTTGCTGGTAAGGCATAGGGAAGGGGTGGGCAAGATGTTGCCATCCTCTTTCATCCGAAAAAATGCCATGCTGGTTGCTAACTGATCTCGGGTAAAAGAAGGTCAGATCGACTACTCCAATGCCGGCACTACTGGTCCCTAGGGTCTGGTTAGAGATTAACTGAGCAACCCTGGGATCCTTAAAATTAACCACCACGCAATCTCCCTCAAAATGCTTATGACTGCGACCTACCCACCCTACCCTTCTAACACCCAGAATCAACCCGGCTATTTCCCTGGGTAGTGGTCTATTAACCCTTAACCAGTGCATGGTTTTATTTTTTAGCGTCTGGTAGGATTCTTGCTGCCCAACCAGCAAAGGTGGTACGTTGGTGAGAATAGCAACAAAAGGGTGACAATCTGGGGGTAGATTAATAGGAGGTATTCTAGGAGCCTCTTTGGGAGGAAAAACATCAGGCTGGGTAGTAAGGGGAGGAATAGAGCTGGTTATTCTGGGTTGGGCTGACTCAGGACATTTGCTGGTTCCAAGTTTCTCGATTTAGCATGATCATTTTTGCCAGTAACCTCAACACCTACGTGCTTCTTGGCATGGGTTTTAGTCGCCCTAAGGGGGTCTGGAAGTTTAATCGGGTTCTTAGTGGCCTGACCTGGGTTTCGATCGCTTCCTTTAGCAGTGGCAACAAGAAGAGGAGGGGCCACTAATACAGACACCCCATTAGTCAGACCCCCCAGGATATAGTGGCATGGATTCGCAAATTTAGCGGCACAAATATAGAAATTTAGCGGCACAAATATGGAAATTTAGCTGCATTTTTGCGGCACTTTATTTTCTTCATAATCACTCGTTTTCAGCCCTAAATGGATGGAACTGTTTTAGCAGAGTACTCCACTATTAAATAGGCATGTTTAAAGTGTCTTCAGTTCATTGGAAGCACAGCTACAATCCTAACCTCATGAGAGGGGATCCTATTTCTCTCTGGGATATTCTAGCACCCATGTACGCACCCCTGCCGGACACCACTGCCTCCTGGACCCATGAGGCATGATACCACTTCCTCAGGTACCCTAGGGGACAGGATCATAGTGGGTGGAAATGCATTGCTGTGGCTAATGTAAGCATGTTAAATATTGCTCTACGCAGACTGGCGTAATGAAACTAAAGACTTTAAGTGTATTCAGCAGCCAACATAAACCTATCAGAAGAGTTCCATTGGCTCTCTTAATCCTGTTTGGGCTGGTAGCTGCTCTAAACTGCTTTTTTTCCTATCGGAGGAGGCACCATGATGTCCACTTCACGGGCCGCCATGCATATAACTTGAATATGCACTGGCGCTGCGCTTTATATTTAGTCATGGTGCCCGTTTTTTTTTATTTTAATTTTTCCTGCCTCCTGACGGGTAAGGGAGGAATGGGCTCGGGGGAAACGTGTTTCCAGGGTGCCAGTGTGGGACCGTGGCTCTAACGCTGCCCCATCCTTCTCCATGAGACCAAGCTGTGGTATTCTTAGTTCTGATTTCTGTAACAATAAACCCTCTGAGAGGCGTCAATAGCAGACATACTCACTCCATCTAACAGGGGACCAGTGCTTTTCTAGTGCATACATTGCAGTTTTGGGTACGGCAAAATACAATTGTTTGCCCATGATCAGATGATTTGGGGTTTAGCACTGAAGGTGAAATTCGAGTCAAGGTGCAATGGCCAGCTACAATCCCACTTTGTGGTCCAGCTGTAAATAAATCTTCATTATTATTATGTTGTATTTCACGAAAGCTCTCGGGGGCAAGATAAACATATTTGTGGCAGCCTCGTTTGCATTTGGAAAATCTCTTTATAAGCCAGTTGAAAAATGTTAGACGACCACACGAACGCCTGCATCCAAAGTAACCCGCTTTTCTCCTGTCCCCTTGGACATGTGTTTCCTTTATTCACTGCAGCACGAACCATGTAATGTCTTCTGGAGCAAGAAACAGCCACAGCTGAAACTGAACCTGGGCACGCAGCGCCCTGGAAAAAAATAAACAGATTGGTAAACGGAGGCTAAATATGTGAGGCCCTCACTTTCCTATCTTTGAGGGAGAGGCAGTGAAGCAGGGACAGAATGTCCGAATGTTTGCACTGCTAGGGTGCAGTGAAGCTGGGGGCTCGGCAGAAGGCAGCACCCACTCAGTGTCCCAAATACATTATTACTTTGATCCTAAGGTTCCCTTATGATGTCGCAGTCATTTTAAGACAAAAGGCGATGCAAATGCAGTTTTGACAGAATGTCATGAAACGGAAGATGCGCAGTGACTTTTGGTGAGAGGAATGAAAGGCGGAGTGTTAGGTACAGGAATGTTGTGAGAGGGAATCTTGATGCGTGCGCAGTCAAATGAAGAAATGGCTATTGCTCGTTTTTCTCGGAGACATGCCAGTCCATCTAAGCGCACACAGCCACGTTCATAGAAGCCGGAGGAGTAAGCAGGCAGCTATTACGGCTGTACGCGCTCATGTGGTGACGTAGGTACGTTCAGCCAATAATATGTCACCATCTTTTTTGCTGCCTGCCGAGACCTTTTTCGCGGCCAAAAAAGTCAATTTTGCGGTCATCGCGCCCTTCAGCTGATTTCGCGATTATTTTGCAAATTGCGAAAAGCTGGAGGGTTTGATTAGTCGTTCCACTTACATTAGATAGGGCCTGTGGAGTGGTAGAGGTCACCCTAACAGCATGTTCACCCCCTGAATCATAAGCCCCAATCCTAGTGTGTAGTTTAATTAAGGATTTGGTAGAGAAGAAGTTATCGAGTGTTGCTTGTTCAAAACTGTCCAGTCGATCCGCTAGCCTTTTCACTCGTTCTACGACCGGAGTCAGTAGAGATTTCATAAATTGCTCTATCTGGGCAATCAGGGGGTACGAACACTGCAGGTGCCGTAGTCGGAGCGTCATGTGGTTTGGCTAATGAAGCACCGAGAGACGCCACCTCCGCGTTACCCTGAACGCAGCCTACACCCACCCCTTTGGACTTTTGGATTGCTCCCACTCTTGTACCAATTTTCCTAATTTTCCTATGGGGTTTAGAGTGAAAACCTTAGCGGGGGCTAATATTCCTTTTCCTTTTGGCGTGGGGGATTCTGTCTACTGCATAGGATAACACAACTGGTGAAGTAGTGGATTCCCCATTACTAGGAATAGTGTTCAAGGTAGGCATAAGGGGAGGGACATTCGAAGGCTCCACAACCAGGGACTCTTCTTCGATAGGGAGATCCAAATCTAAGAAGCTCTCCACCTCATCAGGGCTAGGCGACAGAGCTATTTCAATCGGCTTTTCCAAGGGTGGGCAAACATTCGAGTCAGGGTCGGTTGTGCATGATACAGGGGGAACCGGCCCTGGAAAACCCAAGGACACCTGCTTCTCTAAAGGGCGTTTGAGGAGTTCAACAGATAGCCTGCGCTCAGCACGTCTCTCGGCTAGAGCAATCTCTCTATCAATCTCATGAGTGGCCCTGGAGAAGTATTTATCTAAAGGCCCCAGGATTGCAACCCCTACCGTAGAGGGTAAGGGATTTAATGAGGGAGTAGATGAGTGTGCAGACATTTTTCACCAAAAGAATCAATATAACTATATACCACAACAAAGAGGCACACGTCACTGATAGTCACTTTTAGTAGTATCCGTACGTGGTGCTCAGCAGGACAACTCACTGTACCATTAATTAATCAGGTCTAATAGTTTTAGAGCTGGATGTCAGAGAGTGGGCCCAGCCCAGCCTCCTGCAGCTCCTGACGGCCACAGACGGCCCGCCCTTGTCCCGGGCTTCTCCCGGGACGCTCCCGCGCAGCGGTATTCTGTTCCTGTTATGAGGGGTAGGGAGAGGTCGGGGCGTGGCAAGCAGGGAGAGCGGACCAGGTGTGTCGAAATAGTCGATGCAGGGACTCCTGGGATACGGAGTCCCTGCTGCACAGCTCGCAGCCCTGCTGCAGTTCAAACCTCGCCCCTCATGCTCCGCTCCAAGTGCAGACGATCACCCTCCCCCCGCTGCGAAGTGGGACCCGTGGAGCGGGTCCGGCGAGCAGTCAACAGTTCCAAGGGAGACAACAATGGTCGGGAATCCAAATGGGCAGCTCCTCCTCGGCAGGCAAGAACAAAGTTTCAAATAGTGGCCATATGCAAATCAGTCTGACCCTGTGCCTCATGGGAACAGTCCAGCCCGAACTGCCAAGCCATGCCTTCCCTGGACCGGAAACAAGCTTCCGAGGACCGGTTTCTGGCATTTCAGCCGTCTTCAGCCCGGCTTGCTTGAATCCAGTGGCAAAGTGAGCAAGGGACTCACGTCTGAGCATACCCTGCCAACTTATGGCGAACAAAGCGGTTCAAAAGGGGGTGGTGTTGGACGGAGCATCTGAACCAATCAAACACTCACACCCAGTCAACAGATCTGGGTTTAATCCATCACTGTTCTTTAGCCCACTCTGCCACCTTGCTCACTTTGGCCCTTTTGTACCGCGTATAACTAGCGCCATATTACTCATTTTTTTCCTTTTGTGTTTGTGGTCTTCAGCTTTAGCTTTTTCCAATACAGCTAAACAGACAATATGGCGCATATCACTAGCGCCATATTACTCATTTGTTACCTTTCTACTAGCACCTCAACACTAACAGTTCAGTTTCCTGGTGCCTGCTTATTGGTATATTAGTATTGTACAATAACATACTAGCTAGACATTGCTTAGCATGTTATATGTGCCTAGCAATAGAGTTTGTAGTTTAAATAACTGGTGCGTGACAACATGTAATATATAAGCTAGAAGAGACAAATATCATGCGATGCAGTCTAAATGTAGTAAATTGCACATAATCGTACAACTTACAATTTGTATATAATTATAAAAATACTTTAGCACTTTATCTCTGTAGCATACCACATAAATACGCGTAATCGTAATGTTACATAAGCAAGCAAACAAAAATAAACTATCATATATTACTGCTGCAATTCCTTTTCCTCATGCAATTAGTTGTATTTATTAATATCGGGATTCTATAAATACAAGTGTACGTTCAAATAAAATATATTTACATACACGCGCTTCTGTAGAATGGGCAAAGGCAATTCCAAACTTAAAAATGTCCTACAATTGCACGATGATGACCAGATCACTAAGGATATGTTGCATAGGACCATCTCATATCCCCAGAAAATGGAATTATCTTATAAAGCTGGAAATGTATGCTATAGTACAGCTGAGGGTGGTCGGGATGGGGGACTAATTACTGCAGTTAGAGAAAAAGCCAGGGATGCAGAGAAAGATATATCAAATCTGCAGGTAGGCAGCCTACCCAAACAGTGTGTAGCCAATCCTTCCCCTGACACTCAGAGCATTGCACCTCGCTTACTCATTCTATCATGGAACATCGCAGGTGTCTGCAAGAACCTAAAAGACCCTGAGTGGGCAAACTATATTGACACCTGTGACATTTGTCTACTACAAGAAACTTGGGCTACAGAAGTTCCTCACCGGGTAGGATATAAAACTTATGGTATCAAGGCAGTCCAGTCTGATAGAGGAAGACCATCAGGGGGCCTAATAATTTGGCTAAAAATCACCCTGGTCATGCAGGTTGAATTTGTTGATACAGGCTCTCCGGATATTTTGGCCCTAAGGGTCACTCCACCTTGTGGAAACGAATGTTACATCGTCAATGTTTACAACAGACCGATCAGTCACTCCAAGGTGTCACCAACACTTGAAGCCCTGGATCTCCTTTTGAAAAACGTAGTTGGAGATACCCCGGTCATCTTGGGAGGAGACTTAAATTGTAACTTCGAACCTGTCCCGGGCATCTCTGATGTGTTTGAAGATGAGGACAAAGCGTATAACATTCCCCAGCTTGAAACCACCAAATCTGTTAAATATTCTACATTAGCCAGCCAACTATTAAGACTTACCGCAGATCACGGCCTTAGAGCAGGCAATGGCCGTCTCCCATCGGACTTGCAAAAACAACCAACCTTCTCTAAAGCTAAAAGTAATCTAGACTTTGTACTTGTTTCTCTTAGCATCTGGCACTTTTTGATTGATCTGAAAGTAGTAAGCAGGGGGGAAAGTGATCACTATCCTTTGGAACTTTACATCAACATGAACATGGTTAGTGACACCATCTCAACATCAACTGAATCTACCCATGTCAGCATATGTGAGGACGTCCACATAAACAACAACAGACGTGCAGTAAGATGGCCACGTGTTTTGGCGGATGGTAATGCCATAGCGTTGGTGTATTCTCTTTTTGAGCAAACGTTTGCACATATAGCTGACCATGCCTTCTTACCTGAACACTTTGAACATTTTGTCGATCTACACAAAGTCTTCTTTTCCGAACTAAAAACGTATCTATCAAAAATGCCGAGAAAGAAGCAGCAAAACTCAAGAGTGGCCAATCACGGAAAGTTATGGTATGACCACTCGTGCAGGATTGCTAAAAGAAACTTATTGCTTGCCATTAAAAATAAGACAAAAGAAGAAGTTAAACTTGCAAGGGTGGAATACAAACGTACATTAAAAACATCCAAAAAACTTTGGGAGGAATCAATCTGGGCTGAAATGCTAGCCGCTGCAAAAATCAATGATAATGTTGGCTTCTGGAGGCTAGTGGCTAATGGGGGGCATGCTGGGAGAGCTGTGAAAGATGTATTCCTGGATGAGATGACCTGGGTAACTCACTTTACAAATCTCTATAAACAATATGATGGTGACAGCCAAGGGAGCTTAAGGTCCCCCCCCCTTATTGAACCCCTCAACTTCACAATGGAAGAGACAGTAAGGGCGATCAACGAACTTAAAAACACCAAAGCCCCTGGTCCGGATAAAATACCGGGGGATCTTTACAAACACGAAGTTGACGCCTGGGCCCCCTACGTGAACCGTCTGTTCAATGTCTTATCCTCAAACTGCAACTTTCCAGACAGTTGGCGGGCAGCGGAGGTTGTGTTAATATTTAAAAAGGGGGGTAGACTGATACCCTCTAACTACAGACCAATTAGTCTGATGGACACGCTCCAAAAATTATATGCTAAACACTTGCTATTCAGGATCAACGACTGGCTTGAAGACTCGAACATAATTTCCAAATTCCAAGCTGGTTTCAGGAGTAAGACCAGCACTATAGACCAAATTTTTCGATTTTGCTGTTTGATTTGGAAATATGTGCAACTCAAAAAAGGTCACCTGTATGTAGCCTTCGTTGACCTGAGGGCTGCATTCGATCTTGTCCCACGCATTCTACTTTGGAAAACTTTAAGAGAAATAGGTTTACCGGGATGCCTCCTAGCCCAAATAGTCGAGCTGCATGCTGATAACTTCGCAAACATCAGGTGGGGCCCTAATGGCGAGTTGACACGCAACATTCCCATTGAACGCGGGGTTCGCCAGGGATGTGTCCTGGCCCCTACCTTGTTCTCTCTGTTTATTAATGATGTCCCTGAATATTTGAATGCTTGTGTTAATGATTCGCCGCAGCTCAATGGTGTAAGGGTGCCTGCGTTGCTCTTCGCAGACGATACAATACTTATATCTCAAACAAAAAAGGGCCTCCAGGCACTCCTTAATTCCTTCAGCTGCTATTGCCAGACAAAGGGCTTGGAAATTAATGCTAATAAAACAAAATGCATGTCATTAAATCCCAGTATGCCAGATAGAGGGCTTCTGACCTTGAACAGCCAAAAACTAGGTACTGTGGATAACTTTTCCTATTTGGGCGTTGTACTCGATTCCAAGCAAAGTTGGAAACCCCAAATCGAGAAAAAAAACGTCAAACCAATTTTATGCAAAATGAATACTAGCACAAGCAAAAGTGTAACCCCGGTTTTAGAACTTTTTAAATTCAAAATACAATCTGCTGTGCTATATGGAGCAGAGATATGGGGCCCGTGGGCAAAGAATAGTTTTCAAATTCTGGACAATAAATTCATGCGTGCTTCTGTAAGGGTTCCTAATAGTACACCCCTTTTACCTCTCCAACTTGACCTGAACTTCAGGAGAACAGACCATCTAGTTATCCTAAGGCCATTATTATTCTGGGTTAGGCTTTGGACTACTCCTGAGCTGATAGAATACAGAAATGGCCTGCAAGAATTGATGACTCTTGATTCTTTTAACTCCATCCATTGGCTAGTGCATATTAAAAAATGGTTTACACTCCTGGGCTTATATTCAATGTGGGAGACTCCAGACAAAATGCCCACTTTTTCCAAACTAGTAGTTAAGCGAGCCCTCTGGACCCACATGAGTGGAAAATTAGTGGATGGAAGTAGTGTTGGTTCCGCAGTCCAGGCTTTCTTATCATTTAAGGATGAGTTCCGTTTTGAATCATTCCTGGACGAGATTGAGCCACCCATTGCAAAAACCCTTTACTTAAAGTTCAGATACGGGATACTTATGCTGAATTACAATACCGAAAGATGGGCACAAAAAAGACTGGGAGAATCGAATGTTAAAACTGGGTGTTGCCCCATGTGTTCCAATGTCTGTTCTGAGAATGAGGTTCACATGTTTTTTGTTTGTAGCGCATATATGAATGCTAGAAAGAAATGGCTAAAACCAATGTGTAACCTCTTGGGAACTAGGTCCTGCTCAATAGCCTTTAGGATCATGAAAAGTAATTCAACCCAGTACATTGTATTTAGTATAAGTAAATTTCTATATTCTGCTTACATAATCCGTAAAAAACAAGGACATTGTCTTTGAGTTGGAAAAGTGTATATGTTTACATAACCCTTACATTTTTAATATTTTTACATATTTTTAAATTTGAAATGAAATATATTGCGTGTTTGTTTTTAAAATATGAATTGTAAAAGCTATTCTTTCTCCGTGCACCTTTTTCTTAATCACTGCCATGCTTACTGCCTGATTTTCTATGTATGTATGTGACTTTTATGGCCAAATTGGCCGAAATAAAGTAATAATAAATAAATAAATAACACACATACAAATAACCAAAATAAATGCAAATAAAAATAAAACAGCACAGGACAACTCCCAAAACACACCTGACACCCAAATTCCACTTGGACACACCCACACAGCTGAGTATAAAGCCACCCCCTTCACTAACCACAATCCTTTGCAACACTCCGGAAGAGAAGGCCATACACCAGATCTAACAGGAGAGGCAAAAGACCACAGCACACACACACATCCACCACTACCAGCACCACCACCATTATACCAGCACAAACAATCCCCCAGCACACAACTCACACCTCAACACCACACCCCTGCACCCACAAACACCTCAACCACCACACACCATGACATCACAACAAATGCCAAAATTCACCGAGAGTGAGTTGACAGTCATGGTCAATGACATTGTGAGACTAGAGCCACAACTGTTTGGTAGCCTGGTCCAACAGACACCATTAGCCACGAGGACACACATGTGGGAAAGGATAGTCCTAAGGGTGAATGCAGTAGGGACCACCCCAAGATTCAAGAAGGAGATCATGAAGCGGTGGCATGATCTCAAGAGAGTTGTCAAGGAGCGGAGGAGTAAGAACTGGACGCTGGCGAACATGACTGGCAGTGGCCCTCCCATCCCACCGAAAACATTCACACCATGGGAGGAGAAGGTGCTTGCCATATTGCTTCCTGAGTCTCACAGGAGTAGCCGGGGGAGCGGAGGCTGGTAAGTACAAACAAATGCCAAACAACACACTGAAAAGTACTTCCTTGCAATACCTAAAACCATTACACTGTCCACTCTCACACAACAGGTAGCTAGCCATCTTGCTTAGGCGGCCTGTATGGGGGAGGGAGGCCTGCACTACCATTCCCACCATGCACCCTGTCCCACAACTGAGCAGGATACAGGCCTCCCCACCCAGAAGCATGTGTCAGCCATTGCACTGTTCCCTTCACCTAACAGGTAGGTAGCTATCTTTCTTATGATATCTGTCTGCTGGAGGGAGGCCTGCACTACCACTCCCACCATGCCCCCTGGCCCACATGTGAGCAGGATACAGGCCTCCCCCACCCAGGAGCAATTGTCAGCCATTGCACAATTCAACAAACAGACTTACAGGTAGGTAGCCATCTTCACTTGGAGGGTGTTTGGGGGAGGGAGGCCTTCACTACCACTCCCACCATGCCTCCTGTCCAACAGCTGAGCAGGATACAGGCCTCCCCCTCCCAGGAGCATGTGTCAGCAAATGCACTGTTCAACAAACAAACTTACAGGTAGGTAGCTATCTTCACTTGGAGGGTGTTTAGGGGAGGGAGGCCTGCACTACCACTCCCACCATGCCTCCTGTCCCACAGCGGAGCAGGATACAGGCCTCCCCCACCCAGGAGCATGTGTCAGCCATTGCACTGTTCAACAAACAAACTTACAGGTAGGTATCCATCTTCACTTACAGGGTGTTTGGGGGAGGGAGGCCTGCACTACCACTCCCACCATGCCCCCTGTCCCAAAGCTGAGCAGGATAGAGGCCTCCCCACCCAGAAGCATGTGTCAGCCATTGCACTGTTCCCTTCACCTAACAGGTAGGTAGCTATCTTTCTTGTGATGTCTGTCTGTAGTTGGAGGGAGGCATGCACTACCACTCCCACCATGCCCCCTGGCCCACAGCTTAGCAGGATACAGGCCTCCCCCACCCAGGAGAATGTGTCAGCCATTGAACTGTTCAACAAACAAACTTACAGGTAGGTAGCCATCTTCACTTGGAAGGTGTTTGGGGGAGGGAGGCCTGTACTACCACTCCCACCATGCCCCCTGTCCTACAGCTGAGCAGGATAGAGGATCCCCCCGCCCAGGAGCATGTGCCAGTCATTGCACTGCCCAACAAACAAACTTACAGGTAGGTAGGCATCTTGTATTGGAGCACTGTTTGGGTTTGGGAGGCCTGTATCACTACTCCCAGCATGTCCCCTGGCCCACACTCCAGCAGCATGGAGGCCTCCCCCACCCAGGAGCAAGTTTTAGCCATTGCCCTCCTCACCCTCACCTAACAGGTAGGTAACTATCTTAACTCTTCCTGATGTGTGTGTGTGTGTGTGTGGGGAAGACCTGCATCCCTAAACGCAACAACAATTGTATGCAATGCATTGACATTAAACATGTATGAGTAAATTATGTTCCTCTGCACTATGATATTACACACAGTGTTGCCATGAATTGTACTACTGGTGACTTCATAATTGTGTAGTGTACAGACAGTCGATGATACGCAGATGATACAATACTTGCACAGTGCCCAACACTGACCATTCCCCATCTACTCCACAGGTGACAAAGAACTAACTGCTGAGGACCACCCCAACGACCAGCAGAGCCAGTCTCCACCCCCGGCACATGGACTCTCAGATGTGGACTCCCAGGACAGTTTGGACGATAAGCTCCAGCCCGGCCCATCTGGTGTGCCACAGACCCAGAGGTCCCAGGCCCTCATCCTCCCCACCACCACATCTGCTGCAACAACAGCGCAGCAGACCCCTGCTGTCACGGCCTCTGCCTCCACCACAGCCACAGCCAGCGCCACTACCACTAGTACTAGTACCTCCAGTACCACCTGCAGCACCCTCCCTGTCCCAGGGGATGACCAGCTCACAGAAAAAACTGTGGAGGGCAGGGAGAGAGTGCGTGGCGAGGCAAGAGGTTTGTGGCAGCAGAGCAGGTGGGAGGGCCAGGGTCACACCCAGACCTCAGGGGGAGTGGACACCATCACTGGACCACTTCACCAGAGTTGTGCAGGCATACCAAGAGGTCCAGGGACAAAGTGGCCGGTCGGATGAACTATTAAAGGAGCTCATCCTGCTGATGAGGTCCATCGACAACCGCCTTGGACAGATGGTGGACCTCATGGGCCAGCAAGTGGCGTTGCAGAGGGACAGGCCTGTGTCCCAACCACTACCTCCGTCCCCTCCTGTTGTGCCACAGGATGACAGTGCACCATCCTCCCCTGTGCCAACAGAGAGGGGCGAGTCCTCTGACGCCGCTGGCCATTCAGCAGGCGCCCCACCTCCAAAAAGATCTAGGGGGCATCGGAAGAAGAGCCTGGGAGTCTCCGTAGGCAAAGCACCTGCAACACACCAGCCACGGAGCCAGGCATGATGACAACCCTCTTCCCCACTGCATTCACTTTTTGGACTGTCTTTATCCACATTTCTTTGGCAATGGCACCTGTCTGTTGGACTGGGTCACCACATCCAAGTGGTGTCTACTCTTGCATCTCATCGAACAGGACTGTCAACTCACTACTCATTCCCCACCTTCATCTAAATATTCCCGCACAATTCACATGTCCACTTTCAAAATAAAATACCTGACTCATCTGATTGTGTGCATTTTCGTTTTTAGTGCAATATTTACAGTGTTGACAATGTCCATGATGTGTCCAAATGACGTACAGTATGTAGGGCAGTATTCTTCTGTAGCACCTAGGGAGACACAACAGAACAACAGTCACTGGTCTCATTGGGGCATCACAGGCAGAACACTACACAAAACATACACAAGACACAACAGGCAAACTAGACAATCGGCTGCAGGTGTGAACAAATAGGGTCCAGCATACGTCCCCATATGGAACGTCAATGTCACATTTGCCACACGCAGGTGACTGAACGTGTGCCTGTCGGTTACATCCGCGCATTGCCCTTTCACAACAACAGCAACCACACCAGACAATGTACACGTTGTACCTCGTCACCCACCTTCAAGTGAAGTATCAGTCGATGAGCTGCTGGCGCAGGCCTACTCCTTCGTCCTCTCCACTGTCCTCATCACTGGACTCAGGTCCTTGAGCAGGTGGTGGCCTTGGTTCCTCACCATCGTCGAGGAGCAGGGGGATCCCCTTGTGGATGGCCAGGTTGTTTCAGCATACAGCATGCTACAACGATCTTGCACACCTTCCCAGGCGAGTATGCCAGTGCACCTCCGGTCCTGTCAAGGCAGCGGAATCTTGACTTCAGCAGGCCAAAAGTCAGTTTGATTACCCGTCGGGTCCTGCCATGGGCCTCATTGTAGCGGATGTCAGCCGGGGTCCTGGTATTCCTGAGGGGGCTCAACAGCCATGGCCTACTGGGATATGCTGAGTCACCTGTGAATGACAAACACCCATTGCAATGTTGCACAGCCAGAGTGCATCAGGTAACACACAGCACGCCATATCAGTAGGTATACTCACCCACAATCCAAGCACGCTGGGGATGCAGATTCTCCATCATCCGTGGCACCAGGTTGGTTCCTCATGTTGTACGAATCATGGGCCGAGCCAGGATACTTCGCACATACATGAGACATGGTCATGTCTGCAAGGCACACCACCTGCACATTGATGGAATGATAATGTTTGTGGTTACTATGAATGTGCTCAGTCGCCTGTGGTGCCACCAAAGCTACATGGGCGCAATCGATGGCACCAACAACATGGGGGATGCGCCCAAGGGGCTAGAAGTCCCCCTTCACGGCAGCCAATTCTCCTCCCCTAGAGAAATGGATGTAGCAATTCTGAAACAGCATCATGGCAGCAAGAACATCCCTCAGCACCTGGCTGAACATGGGCTTTGACACCCTCCAGCGCTAGCCACGGTCTCCTGGAAGGAACCTGTCGCAAAAAAGTGGAGTGCTGCCATCACCTTGTATGTGGGTGTGAATGCCGTAGGATAGTGACGGCGAGGCTGCAGGTAGGGCTCCAATAGATAACACAGGATCTTCAGTGTTGGTCTATCCAGGTGGAATTTCCGTATTATTGCCTCATTCTCCATGTCCTCCAGCACGGTCAGGTGATGTAGGAGATTTGGCCTCCTCCTAGTTGAGATGTAAAATTGAAAATGTCAGTGACAACCATCATGAGATGGCCACAGCACATACCATCAATGATGTCATGGAAAAACATCGACTGCCTGAGAGATGTATGGCACACCAGGTTACATGGCTGGCCTTTTGATACACACAGAGGGCACACCAATCCACTGACAATACAAAAGTGCCACAAACACATTGGAGAATGTGAATGCGCACATACTGGAGAACACAATTCACATGTGCAGTCAAGGTGCTGCAACATCCGCCAATGTTTTGGAAATTACCATGTCTGTATCATACCCATCTGCTGTACCTGTCACACCTCAATGCATCATGTAAAGTCTGCACACAATGATCACAGTATCAGGAAAACGTTCAGTTGTGTGCATGAGCTGTTGTGAATGCACCAGTCTGATACGATGCAATGCAGTGACACAAGCCTTGTCAAGGTCATCACTGACCCGCAACAAATGGATTTGCACCACATCCTGAACACCAGCTCAAGAGTGTCAAGCATCATCAGCCATGAAATGCATAAGTAACATGGCAGGGACCACAGCAGACCAAAGTGTGTCACACTGAACGTGCGTCCACCTGTGGATGACTTGGAAGTATGGCATTCTGTGTACAATGATGTGCCCTTCACCATGTTGCTGCTGTGTACTGATACAGTGTTCAGGATTGACAGAGCCATTAATGGTTATGAAAATAGCGGTACCGACCGCCTGTCCCCGGCGGTGTGATGCCAGCACACCCCCCCTTCACAAGTGCGGTAGGCATTGGCATATGGACATGTATACACGGCTGTGGGCATGCTCCGCCGCATGCATCGCTATATCTACCGCCTGTCCCCGGTGGTGTGACGCCAGCACCCCCCCCTTTACAAGTGCGGTAGGAATTGGCATATGGGCATGTGTACACGGCGGTGGGCATGCTCTGCCGCATGCATTGCGGTACCTACCGCCTGTCCCCGACGGTGTGACGCCAGCAGCCCCCCTTCACAAGTGCGGTAGGCATTGGCAAATGGACATTTGTACACGCCGGTGGGCATGTTCCGCCGCATGCATCGTGGTACCTACCGCCTGTCCCCGGCGGTGTGATGCCAGCCCCCCCCCCACCCCCTTCACAAGTGCGGTAGGCATTGGCATATGGACATGTGTACACGGCAGTGGGCATGCTCCGCCAGCGCGGAGACGGTCATTGGATACTTTTGAATGATGCGGTAGCGCACCCCAGGCACCCGTGGTGCATCACCGCCATGGAGCATAGCCTACAGCCAATTAGAGCGATGATCGCGGTGGCATGATGCAGATTTGAAAGTCGCGGAAGGTGTGCTCCACCACCGCAGAGGCGGTCATTGGATACTTTTGAAAGAGGCAGACCTGGACAACCAATTGTTGCTGCTTTGCAGCTTCCAAATGACCCCAGGGGGCTATAAATCTGTGGGAGTGAGCCTCACATTTCTACTGCTCACAGAGCCTGCTGCCTGGGATCCTCTCCTGCTGCTGCCTGAAGAGCCTGCTGCCTGGGCCCCTCTCCTGCTGCTACCTGAAGAGCCTGCTGCATGGGACCCTCTCCTGCTGCTGCCTGAAGAGCCTGCGGCCTGGGACCCTCTCCTGCTGCTGCCTGGGACCCTCTCCTGCTGCTGCCTGAAGAGCCTGCTGCATGGGACCCTCTCCTGCTGCTGCCGCGTGAAGAGCCTGCTGCCTGGGACCCTCTCCTGCTGCTGCCTGGGACCCTTCCTGCTGCTGCCTGAAGAGCCTGCTGCCTGGGACCCGTCACCACTCACTTCCACCACAGGTGTTACATGTCCCCAGGGATGGCAAGGACAGAGAAGATTAGTGCCAGTCCATTCACAAGTGAGGAGCTGGAGGTCGTTGTGGAGGAGGTGCCGGCACAGTACCCAAGGCTGCTTGGTGGCCCAATGTAGTGGTAAGTCACCATGAAGGTAGCTGGAGGGCAGGGGGGTGTCAGACGTGTAGTTGCACAGCTGCAGTATATGCCTAGTGGTGTGGTGTTGTGTGAAACACTGACAGACAAGCTGTCTCCAGGGCAAGAGAGTGTGTGTGTCACAATGTCACTCTTTTATATGCCTGGACTTGTATGTGTGTGTGGTGTGTGTTACGTTGTCAGACATACAGAGCCAACGGTTGATAGCCATGTAGGTGCCAGGACAGTATTTGCATGTGTGAATATTTCTGTGTGCACCTGTAGTCTGAGTCAGTGTGACCCAGAGAGTAGATTCAGGGCCTGCCCAACAAAACAATTAGACATCACCACACTTACATGCTCCTTGCTCCAGTTCCTTCACACTGAATAGTAGATATGCCCCATCTATGCCCTGGATTACTACAGACCTACACACTTGTGTTGATGCATATTGTGTTGAGGCATCATGCATTTGTGGGAATATCATGGAGCATATATGCCCCAATGTGTGCAGGCAATCACAAATGTCTGGGCCATGCATAGTGCCCTTGTGAGGGGTCCCCCAGTTTTGGAGGGAGGGAGGTTACAATTAGTCATGAGTCTGTGTCTTGCTACTGTTCTGATAGATGTTGGTATCTTACATTGTGTAACTGTACATTTACCCTTCTTTTCTCTCATACCTGCAGTTCAAGGTATACCAGCGTAAGGCCTAGTGGAGGGCCATTGCAGAAAAGGTGCGAGGCCTGGGGGTTTCCAACAGATGGCGCACCCACTGTCACAAGAGGTGGGACAACATCAGCCGGCTGGCAAAAAAAGTGGCAGATATGGCCTTGGGGATGCTACCACGCACAGGGCGATTGGTACGGCGCAGCATGACTCCACTGATGGGCCACATCTTGGCAGTGACTCATCCAGACCTGGATGCACGTCTGAATGGGGCATCGGCAGCAAGCAGGGCTGGTGAGTATCTGGGGAGGGTGACATTTGCTGGGAGTGGATGCATGTGTACAGGGCCTGTGGCACCGGAGACCCATGTGATGTGCGTGCGGTGCTGTGATGTGCTGTGTAATGTGAGTGGCTGCTGTGATGTGTCATTCTATCAGGCATTGGCCCACCCTGGCCTTACTGATCTGATAATCCCTGATGTACTTTCGCATTGCCAGATGGGCTAGGCTCCACATGGTCGTTCTTCATTGGGATAGTGTGGGAAATCCATTTTGGGGTGAACTGCAGTGTCGACTTTCTGAGTGTGACTTCATGTATGCCTACTTTGCATGCACCATGATCATCGAGGCCCACACATCAGACAACAATGTGCCCCAGGTTACCACATGGTGCTTGCTATGGCCTACTTGGCATTGTGGACTGTAATGACCTAATAGATGTGTGTGTTGCCCCCTCCTGTTCCCTGAAGGTCTGACATTGGTTATAAGTGTTGTATCCACATCATGTCCCTAGGGCAGGGCGAGTGGGGGAGGGGGCACTCCATCTACGGGCAGGGAGGAGTGCTGTGTTGCATCAACATGGCTAATTCATGGTATTATTTGTGCGTTACAGGCACTGTTGTGGTCTATGTAGTGTGTTGCTGCACAGTGATTGCAGGGTGTGGAGGTTACCTTGTACATTTGGGCATCTCCTATACTGCATTGCTTGTAATTCGTGTGACCAGATGATGACACTTACACAATCCTGTATCTCTCTATCATGCAGATTCGCAAGAGACGACGGAGGAGCATGAGCCAGAAACCAGTGGTGGCGAGAGCAGCACTACAGCTGCACTGGAGGTCAGTGACACAAAACCCACCAGTGCATCTGAGGGGGACAAAAGTATGCAGGAGGAATCTGTGCCAGAGACACAGAGTACCACATCATCAGATGCCAGCGGGGATGCATCCATGTTGGCAGGCACCGGGGATGGGGAGTCTGCATCATCATCTACCACCCAGCGGCCAGTGCCCAGCCTCCCATCCACTTCCTCTGGTGCTGCCCGTATCCGTGTCACTAAGAGGGGACGAGTCACATTCACACCTGGCACTGCTGCCCCTGCATCTGTTTCCACTGCTGCCCTCAGTGCAGTGTGTGTTGAGCTCCTGCGCCAGCTTTGTGCGGGCCAGACAGCCCTGCTCAATGCCTTCAGTGACCATGACAAGAAATTAGGCCATGTGGTTGCATACATGGAGGGCATACACTCATGGCATACACTCAAACGTGGGTGGGCAACACCGTACAGTCCAGGCGTTGTCATCCAAATTCACGTCAGCCCTTCAACAGGCACATGCTCCCATTGCAACTCAGGTGCCTTTGTCCACCCCCAGTCAGTGGCCACATCAGATGACAGTGTGTACGCTTCGCCTGCGTCAACTAAAAGGTACAGCACCAGAAGCACTCAACAGACACAACCCAAACACTCCCGCCCACAGACACCATCCCCACTGAAGAGCAGGGCCACCCCAGAATGCACAGACAAGAGCCAGTCAGGGAAGAGCAAGGCCAGAAGAGCAATGAGGCAGACATCAGCCTCACATGCTGCAGAGGCTTCACCGACAATAGACTCTCCTGTCCGTAGTACAACACACAAACCTACCCATGCAGTGTCTGTGCCCACTGAGGAGGTCTTGCATATCAGGGCTACACCTAGGAAGAGCACAGGGACACATCCACCAAAAACATCTACCCCAATTCCACATCCATTGATGCAGATGGAGGAGGGCAGTGTAGAGACCACCTCTGGCAAGAAGGCAAAGGAGGGCAGTGTAGAGACCACCTCATGCAAGAAGGCAAATGAGGGCAGTGTAGAGACCACCCCTGGCAAGAAGACAAAGGAGGGCACTGTAGGAGGCACACCTGGCAAGAAGGCAAAGGAGGGCACTGTAGGGGGTATACCTGGCAAGAAGGCAAATGAGGGCAGTGTAGAGACCACCCCTGGCAAGAAGACAAAGAAGGGCACTGTAGGGGGCACACCTGGCAAGAAGGCAAAGGAGGGCACTGTAGGGGGTACACCTGGCAAGAAGGCAAAGGAGGGCACGGTAGGGGGTACACCTGGCAAAGAGGGGTAGGTGGTCCAGAGACGTAGCCAGACCAAGCGTTCCGCGGGTTCCAGCACACCTCCAGAGGTAGTGCCAGTGTCTGCACCTGACGTGGGACAGTTGTGGTGTGTGCCAGTTGTGTCATCACCACTCCCCATCAACCCCAAGACAGGGAACCCATTTCATATTCCCAAAAAGTGGAAGGGCACCCCGCCAACCTCACCCACCCACACTGTGTCGGAGATCTGCATGACTCCACCTCCACGTGCCACTATGCCACCTGGTCCACACAGCCCTCCAGCTTGCCAAGCCACTGTTAGCCCCACAGCACCTGGGGCTCTGTCACCACAGTCAAGTGGGCCTGCTGTCCCCGACACACAGCCAGGTACAAGTCCGCATGACAGCCAGGAGGGAGTTGACATCACCCTCATTTGCCTGTGCATCATACAGGTGTGCTAGTCCTGTACATTGTTTTGTATATGGGTGTGTTGCTGTCCCTGTTGCTCTGCTGTGTTGGTCTCTCCCATGCCATGGACACTGGCCCTGTTGCTCTGCTGTGTTGGCCTTTCACCTGCCATGGACACTGGCCCTGTTGCTCTGCTGTGTTGGCCTCTCCCCTGCCATGGACACTGGCCCTGTTGCTCTGCTGTGTTGGCCTCTCCCCTGCCATGGACACTGGCCCTGCTGCTCTGCTGTGCTGTACTCTCACCTGCCATGGACACTGGCCCTGTTGCTCTGCTGTGTTGGCCTCTCCCCTGCGATGGACACTGGCCCTGTTGCTCTGCTGTGCTGTACTCTCACCTGCCATGGACACTGGCCCTGTTGCTCTGCTGTGCTGTACTCTCCCCTGCCATGGACACTGGCCCTGTTGCTCTGCTGTGCTGTACTCTCACCTGCCATGGACACTGGCCCTGTTGCTCTGCTGTGCTGTACTCTCACCTGCCATGGACACTGGCCCTGTTGCTCTGCTGTGTTGGCCTCTCCCCTGCCGTGGACACTGGCCCTGTTGCTCTGCTGTGTTGGCCTCTCCCCTGCAATGGACACTGGCCCTGTTGCTCTGCTGTGCTGTACTCTCACCTGCCATGGACACTGGCCCTGTTGCTCTGCTGTGTTGGCCTCTCCCCTGCCATGGACACTGGCCCTGTTGCTCTGCTGTGCTGTACTCTCCCCTGCAATGGACACTGGCCCTGTTGCTCTGCTGTGCTGTACTCTCACCTGCCATGGACACTGGCCCTGTTGCTCTGCTGTGTTGGCCTCTCCCCTGCCATGGACACTGGCCCTGTTGTTCTGCTGTGCTGTACACTCCCCTGTGCTATGGACACTGGCCTTCCTGTTTGTGTCTCATGTGTGCATGGTATCTAGCATTTGTACATCATTTTGAGCCTCGCTGTTGTCTACAATTGTTGTACCGCTACATCTGTGCAATCTGTGAATAAATACAGTTACTTTTGTTGTGTGTTTTGTCAGTGTCCTTGCTGATTATAGTTCTGTTTCTGTTTGCACTTGATTGCCTGTGCACCATGCTCCAAGTATAACTTCAACATTGCAAGGCTCTTTGCAGGCATCATATTTTTGGACAGGGGTGACAGAGTCTTCAGGCATTCTGAGCCTGCAAATGTTGTCATGTGTGATGGCTATTTTACCTGCCATGCAGCCATCTTGTTAGTGATTTGCTACTGTTGCCTACACTGTTCACATGTCTGGTTGGGGGACACTGCCAGCACAGGGTGTGGTGCTGTGCAAATGTTTAGGAGCTGGCTGGGATATGTCATGAAGTATGTGTGTGGTTTCCTTTCTGTGTGCCCAGCCTTGTATGTGTATGGTCATCTTGTGTTGGCCCTTGGTCCTGGTACCATGGTCTACATGAGATGCGTGGTCTTGGGTGTAGCAGAGATGTGCAGTATGAAGGGTGTGAGTTTGTAGTGTATGTATGTGTGCTCCTGTATTGTGGGGGACACACATGTGTCACCCAGGAATTGTATTCCTGTTGTTTGTTTTGTCTTGACCTGTGTAGAGGATTGTATGCACTTGTGTGAGCTGTTTGTAGTGCACTGTGCTGTGTGTTGGTGTATCCATGATGTTGTGTGTGACTCCTCTTTGTTGTGTTTGTAAGTTGGAAGTGTGCAAAGTGTGTGAGTTGCACATCAGTGTTGTGTTTGATTGATCCTTAATGTGTTTGGGTGTTTTTGTGTAAACTGTATGGCCCTGCTGCTCCAGACTGCCATTGGGTTTGTCATGCATTGCAGGCACATGGTGGTTTTTGCACTCCTGTATGGCATGGTGTGTGTGGTTTTGGACCATCCACTATGTGTGCCACTTGTGCCTGGCCATTGTGGGTGTTCCCGCCCTCTATTTGTGTCTGGTACACCCCTTACATGTCTACTACTGACATGCATGTTGTTACACTTTAATGTCAGTTGTCCCCTTGGTTTCCATGTGTGTGTGCCTTCACATCACTTCATTTGTGGGCTTGTGCTTTGGGTGCAGTTCTTGGGCCAGGAGTGTTATTCCACTCTGGACATTGCCCCAATGGTTTATGTGTGCTGTCCTTGTGCTATGGGTCATTCTGTAGTGGTCATGTGCACTTCAGCTGTGTGTGCTGGCCAGTGCTCTGGTGGAGGTGGCTGGGCTCTTGTATCCCAGAATGGTCCATGTGTAGTTGTTGTGTTGGATGTGTGGATGTTGGCTGTGGTATTGCTTCAGTTCCTGGGTGTGCTGTTGTATTTGTGCAGTGCTGCTTTGTGGTGTTTGTGATGCTGTTGTGTCGATCATGTGTGTGTGTGGCTGTTGTGCTTGTTATGCACACACTGCTTGTTGTGCATGCAGTGCTGTGTGTATGTGGCCTTGGCATTGCCTGATGTGCATCTCCTGATGTCTTGTGGTGTTTGTTGATTGGGGTTTCATGTGCATCTGTGGTCGGTTTGATGTGGAAATGTGTTTGTCCAGATGCATTTCTTGTGTGATTGGTGTTATGGTGTGTGTGTTTTGTTCCTGAGTGATGTTGTCGTGTACTCCTGTTGTGTCTGTGCTCCCGTTGCTTTTCCCCAGTTTGGCTGACTGGGTATGTCTGTTTCAGTATGTGTTCCTGTAGTGTTTGTGTGTTGTTCTTGTGCAGGCATTTGTTGAGGCATCCCTGTGTGTGTGTTGTATTTGTGGCTACACCCAGGGTGTGTGTTTTTTTGTGTGTGTATGTGCTCGCAAGGATTGTGAGCCTTCAGTGTGTGTGGCACTGGTGTTGTTTGTTCCTTGTCAGCCACTCCTGCAGTGACTGTGTCCCTGGTTGTGTGTTGTGTGGTGCAGAGGGTGTGCGTTGTGCTTGTTGTTGCAGTGCTTGGTGGTGTGCCTGGGTGTTGCACGGGATGGGCACCAGGCCTGTGACTTGTTGGGGTGTGTTGATGTGTGGTTGGGGTGGGGATTATCCCTATGGTGTTTGTGCCCTGCCCATGCCTTGGAGTGGCCCTGCCTTCTGCATAGTGCGCATGTGTTGACCGCGGCGGTGACCTGACCGGGACGTTGCTGCTGGTTGGCGGACG
Source organism: Lissotriton vulgaris (assembly GCF_964263255.1). NCBI lineage: Eukaryota > Metazoa > Chordata > Amphibia > Caudata > Salamandridae > Lissotriton > Lissotriton vulgaris. Next base: position 223,769,493 of record NC_141685.1, read on the forward strand.
ATGTGTGTTACAGATGCAGAGGGGTGCCTTGTTGTCAGGTGGGTGATGTGTGGGTGCCCTTGTGGATGTGTTGTGACCCCCAGCAGGGTGTCTGTGTGGTGCTTGGGCCCTGTGTCGGCATGTGTGTTGTGTGTTGCATATGTGTAGTTGCGTACCCGCGGCGTCATCTGCGGCGGCCCATCTGGTGGTAGTGTTGTAGCAGGTACATCACCCGATGCATATGGAGGGCTGGGTCCAGGGCGTTCATGACCGGGTCTCGTATTTCGCGCTCCGCTGTTGACTTTCCGCCTGCTCAGGCTGGGCGATGTCTCCGCTGTGGTGCGTCAGCTTATTTGGGCCATCCTAATTTGTCGAGCGGGGCGGACGTCATTCGGCACGGCGGAGAGTCTCGATTGGCTCCCGCCGCCGCGGTGGCGGGCGCACTTTGATGGCGGTGCGCGTCGCTCCGCGGCAGATGGGAAATGACCTATGTTTCGCTATACTAATGTGGCGGACGTGAGTTTTTCCGCCCCGCCACCACCACAGTGGTGCCACCGTCCAACATCCTAATGGACCCCATAGACGATAAACAGGAAGTAACACATAAAAAATGTCAAACTTCCAAACCCGTTGCAATCAATTACTGTAACCACGCGCTTTAGCAGACATAGGATGTGAACGTGCATGTCTCTTCTCGCACTGTGATACGCGATCTGCCTCATGCTATGCAATGTTTTCACTTTTGCAAGCTGCTAATTAGCTTTCCTTATAGTAAACCTATATTTAACCGCTATGTTAATATTTCAGCTATGCCCCATTTTTCTTTTAGGAAGTTATTAGCCTCTTAAATCTTACACTGCAAAGTGATCTGCCATTGCTTAAAAAAAATTACACCATAAACTAAACGTGTGCACAAGCTTTTTAGTATTTAAAGTTGCTACCAGTAGTTATGCAAATTAACGCATACCTTATATAGATGCTTTTGGGTACATACACTGGAAAACTGCACCTCTTTCCGAGCGCTCTTCCTGTTTCCATTTCACAAGTTTAATACACCATTACCGCATGCTTCACATACACTGGAAAACTGCACCTTTTTCCGAGCGCTCTTCACGTTTCCATTTCACAAGTTAAATATACCATTACTGTGTGCTGTTAAGCGAAAACCATGTAAATACGCACCTTTTTTGTAACACTCTCACGATACCATTTAATTAGTTAAATATGTCATTGTAACATGCTTATCAGCACAAACACTGTAAATGTGCAAGTCTATTTTACAGCTCCACACGTTGCCTTTTCACAAAAAAATATACCATTACCACATGCTTTTAAGCACAGAAAATAAAATCACGCACATCTTTTCTAACGCTATCCACGTTGCTATTTAATTAATAAAATATGGTATTGCTGCATGCTTTTCACGCAAATAAGGACTCTCACACGACTCTGCTTTAGTAGCATAAAAGGTCACTTTTATTACTAGGACAGCCAAAGACAGACCCCGCAACATTAACTTTATTCAACAATACCTTGTACTATTTTCCCCAAAACCTTTTTCCAATTGTATACATTTCCTTTCCTCATTCGAGTATCAAAGGTACCACTGGCTCTACCTCCACGCCTCCCAACCCGCTTCCTGGCTTGTGGTGTAAATACTAGCCGACCTCCCCTCACCACACACGGAGCAGAAGCAGAACGCAGGGGTGGGGGCTTCTTCCCTCGGCTGCGCCTGCTCGAAGATCGCGCTCTCCTCGCACGAACAGCTGGCACTTTCTCCCCACACATAGCCTCTGTGGAATTACCTGCCACAGACCTGCAGGCGGCAACAGCGCAACCAACTCCCTCCGCTGCCAGGCGACGAGGACGCTTTACTTCGACGGCTCGAATTGCTTCCCTGGCAATCTCCTCTGCTGCCATGACTCGACTGTATAGAGAAACCGCCGTCGAAAAACCACTCGATATCAATAATTAACACGCCAACAGGAATTCCTCTCAGCTGCTTTTCAAAAAACGACACCACCGCTCCTTCACTCGCAACGAGCGACGTCGCTCTCCCTCTCCCTCCCCGCGCCTGGACAGCCCCTCCCACCCTCCCGATCCCCCAATCAGGTCGCGTGAGGACATCCCTCGCGCGAAATACCCCAGGGGGACACCGGCTCATGCCCGGGCCCATAAGCACAAACAATGTAAACGTGCAACTGTTTCCTACACGTTGCCATTTAACCAGCCGAAAATACTTTACCCCATGCTTTTGAACACATACACGGTAAACACAAAGTAAAACCTAAAAAATGCGAAGCTTACCAAACCCATTGCAATTGATAGCTGTAACCACGCGCTTTAGGAGACTAAGGCTGTGAACGCGCACGCTTCTGTTCTCACGCTCTGCCGCGTGATCTGCCTCGTGCTACAACATGTTTTCGCTTTTGCAAGCTGTTACCAATACACTTTATCAAGCACAGAGCAAACTCCAAAAGGCAAAATAGCTGTGTACTTGCAGTGTTAGTAATTGCTTTTCTTGCTTTTGTGTAGTTAGTCTACATACTGTGCCATTTTTGCAAAGAAATGTCAAACTTTATATTTTAGCAGTAGCGCATATTATTTACAAGCAAACGCCAACAGCCTTAGATTATTGGTACAGCATGATGTGCTTTTGTTTTGTGATAAAACTTAAGAACTATACATTACTATAATATGCATTTATTTTTATAAGAAATGTCAAGAAGACACCTACATTATTAGTAGCACATAAAATGTATTTGTTTTGTTAAAATGCTGCGTCACCAAGCATTATAAATGCACGTGCAACTTTGTTCTGTTCTTTATAATACGCCATTAGAACACCATAATATACACGTGGTGTATACGTAAATAATACAATGTGCTCGCATTTTATTTCTATGCATAGAAATAATACAAGCGTACCATGTCAGTAAATAAATATTAACAACATACTGTAAAAGATAATAAAACCTTTAAACGTTGACACAAGCTTTTAGGAACATGGACTGTAAACATGCACCTTCTTATAGCGCTCTTTACGCATTTACTTTTGCGAGCTGCTACCACGTCAGTATAAAGTAAAGTCAAGAAGTGCAAAAAACTGTGCATGTTCAATGAATTTATTTATTATTCGTACCCCGTTAACATGCCATATGCGTATCCTTTTTAAAACCTGTTTATTAAAAGGCAATACATTGCTTTTATTACAAAATACGCTATAGACAAGTACCCACGTTTTTAGCTTCTTCAAAATTGCTACTACCAGTGAAGCAAATTAACACATATTTACACGTGTAACTGCTGAAATTGCAATACAAATCATATGCGTGCCTCTAATACCGCTTTTACAGACAATTTACACAAAACATATAGATACGCTTTTTAAGGCTATGCACACTTTAGATATAATTGTATATTGTGACACTATTTGGTGCTTCACACGTTACACTTTAAAAGTTAATTATACCATGACAACATGCTTTTAAGCACATAGACTGCAAAAACGCACCTCTTTCGTAGCTTGTCACATTGCCATTTTACTACTTATATATACCATTCACATAGACTGTAAAAACGCACCTCTTTCATAGCGCTCGTCACGTTACCATTTTACTACTTAAATATATTATTATATATTATTAAAACTGCGGATAATTCAACTAAGGCGCTCTTTCAAATTGTGAAAGACTTTACCGACCCCGCCGCCCTTGGGCACAAGCCAGAGCCCTGCCAAGTACTGTGTGATAATCTATCTAATTTCTTTTATGATAAGATCAACCTGATCTATGCTCCTTTTAAGGCAGTAGACAGCTCTGACGCAGAGGCTACACCTATGCCACATACTATCTCTAAGGACATAAGGCTAAATGCGTTTAATCCTATTACCTCGGACACTGCTCTTAATAAACTTAAGCTTTGTAAATCAGGCTCACCCCTAGAGCCCATGCCTGCTCAAGTGTTCTCCGTAGTGGCCCCGGCGATTGTACCACCCCTTCTATCAATCTGGAATTCTTCCCTTCTTTCAGGCCAGTTTCCGGAGACTTGGAAGCAGGCCATCCTGGTCCCCCTTCTGAAAAAATCTGAGGCTGACCCTGCCGTTCTCAGCAACTACCTCCCGATATCGCTGCTACCCAAGCCAGCTAAAATCCTGGAAAAAATAGTCCAAGAACAACTCACGGACTACTTTGAAAGCAATGATCTCCTGCACGACTCGCAATCCGGCTTTAGGACCGGGTATAGCACGGAGACAGCACTTCTGGAGGTGTCGGAGACCGTGCGGGAGGCGGTGGACAGGGGTGAGACAGCCATGCTTGTGCTTCTCGACCTGTCCGCGGCCTTTGACACGGTCTCCCACGCCATCCTTCTATCTAGACTGCGAAGGTTGGGGATCAGTGATACCCCGTTAGCCTGGATCACCTCGTTCCTAACGGATCGGACACAACAAGTATGGTGTCGCCCATTCTGGTCCTAATATAAGAAACCGCTTGGTTGCGGGGTGCCCCAAGGATCTGCCCTCAGTCCTCTGTTTTTTAACGTCTACGTTGCTCCTCTCGCGAAACTGATTGAGTCATCCGGGGTGAAAGTGATCTCCTACGCTGACGATACTCAGCTGATTTTCTCTTTTAAAGATCACTCGCCCCTTGGTTTCACAAATTTTAGAACTTGTCTTGCCAATATTGTAGCCTGGATGTCCCGTAATACGTTAAAACTCAATACAAACAAAACCGAGGTGCTGTTTTTTAATCAAACGAGTCCCATGCCACCGGCCACCTGGTGGCCGCCTGAACTCAACCCAGCGCCCCCCCCAGTCACGGTGGCGTGCAATCTGGGAGTTCAATTCGACAATGAACTCTCTTTTAAATCCCAGATCCAGAAAGTCACCTCAGCATGTTTTGGTAAGCTCTACATGTTAAAAAAAATTGCTCCCTTTCTCCCTACGGAATCACTGAAGACAGTGATACACGCTTTAATTACCTCGCACCTGGACTACGCGAACAGCCTATATGTGGGACTTCCGGCCTACCTTCTGCATGCGCTGCAGATCGTGCAGAACGCCGCGGCCCGACTGATTTGCAAAGTCCCCTTTCAACATTCCATCTCACCCTTCTTGAAGAAACTACATTGGCTCCCGATTTCTGCTCGCGTTAAATTCAAAGCCCTGGTACTTGTTTTTAGGTCTCTGAATGGAAAGGGCCCCAAATACCTTAGACACAGACTAAAACCAGTCCACTCTTCTCTCAACCTCAGATCCAACCACCTTCGTCTCCTACTCCCTCCTAGATTTCAACGGGCAAGGAAAGGTGGTAGAGCTTTTGCTGTAATTGATTCAAAATTATGGAACGCCCTCCCTATTAGCCTCCATCTCATCGACATTGAATCTCAATTCAGGGGCAACCTAAAGACCTTTCTTTTCTCTGGCTGCTAACTCTCAAATCTGCAATCTTAGCGCCGGGACACCCCCGTTTGGGGGTAGCCGTGCGCTTAACAAATGTCAATAATAATAATAATAATAATATATACCATTTCCATATGCTGTTGAGCACAGACATTGTGAATACGCACTTCTTTTGTATAGCTCCGCACACTGCCATTTCGCAAAATAAATGTCAACGCGCAGCTCTTTTCTAACGTTATGCACGTTGCTATTTAATTAGTTAAATATGTCATTGCCGTATGCTTTTAAGGAGAAACAATGTAAACGCGCACTTTTCCCTACAGCTCCACAAGTTGCCATTTAACAAGTTAAATATACTGTACCCCATGCTTTTCAACACATAGACGGTAAACACAAAGTAAAACATGAGAACTACCAAACTTACCAAACTCATTGCAGTCCATAGCTAAACCACGCACTTTAGGACACATAGGCTGTGAACCTGCACGTCTCTCCTTTGCGCTCTGCCACACAGTCTGCCTCGCGCTCCACCATGTTTCCGCTTTTGCAAGCTCCTCCTCTAAAAGTAACGCAATTCCCACAGTATGCATCAGTAACAGCACGCCCTCGCTTCTACATTAAACTAAACTGCATCACATGACAAGCTCTTAACTGTCGGTAGGCGGCATAACAATTTAGCTTTTGAACGTCCCTTCCTCCACATTAAAAATATAAATAATATGCACAGCAGCTTCTAAAAGTGATTATTTGTTAAAGAACCATTGTAGCAACTAAGGAGCAGCATGATGCTTGACTATCGCCCATTAGCATGTTCAAAATAATAGGTAAATAGGCGAGAATACAACACAAAAAAATGCTTCTGTTAATTAGTTCACATTTAACAAGTAAAATATAAGACATTACCACATGCTTTCAAGCACATACACTGTGAACATGCATCTCTTTCGTAACACTCATAATGCCCTTTAGCAAGTTAAATATATTCATTCCACAAGGTTTTAGGAAATTAATAGTTCGGTACATCGCGCTCCAGTTGTATTATTCTCATTGGTGCTGTTCCATTGCTGCTGGTACCATTAATGGTAGGTCCTATTGCTGCAAGGTCCTGTTTGTGAAGTTCTATTGCTACTGTTCCCATTAGTCGGTTCCCATTGCCTCTGTTCCTATTAATACTACAAACCCAATGGTGCTACTCCAACTAATGCTGTTCCTATTCATTATTCTCATTGGTGCTGCTTCCATTAGTACTGCATTCCATTGCTACTATTCCCATTGGTACTGTTCCCATTAGTATGCTTGTACATAACACTTTTTCACTCGTACTAAGTCCCATTGGTGCTATTGTTATTAATGGTATTCTTATTGCTGCTATTCTTATTAGTGCTACTCCCATTAATGCTGCTTCTATTGCTTCAGCTGCAATTGATACTAGGTCCCATTCGTCTTTTTGCCAGAGGTGCTGTTTCCAATAATGCTGCTTGTTAATACCATTGTTCCATTAGTGCTTTTCACATTAAACATAATCCATTGATATTGCTCCCATTGGTGCTGTTCCCATTGACATTGTTCGCATTGGTACTGTTTCCATTAACTGTTTTTATTGACTGATCACATTGGTGCTAAATTGTATTGCTGCTGTTCCCAATAATGCTAGTCCTATAATTGCTACTAGCCATTATTACTGCTGTTTCCATTGGTACTGTTCTCAATGGCGCTTAGTCTCATTGGTGTTGTGTGTAAATAATGCTGTTCCCATTCATACCACTCCCATTGGTACTCAGTACTATTGCTTTTGTTGTAATGGTGCTTAGTCCCATTGGTTCTGTATGTAAATAATGCTGTTCCCATTCATACCACTCCCATTGGTGCTCCTCCCGTTAGTGCTCTTCCTAATAATGCTGTTCTCCTTAATACTACGGCCGATTAGTACTACTCTCATTAATACCACTCTTATCATTCTAGGTACCATTAATGATGCTCCCATTAATACTGCTCCCATTGGTACTCAGTACTATTGCTATTGTTGTATTGGGGCTTAATGTCATTCGTGCTACCTCCCATTGGTGCTAATATCATTGATGCTGCTAAGTATCATTAAAACTGTCCTCATTAATGCTATTCCCATTGGTGCGTTTCCTATTGACAATTTTTCCATTTGCACTGTTCCCATTAGTGCTGTTCCCATTGGTGCAATTCCCATTGGTGCAAAGTCTCATTAATGTTGTTCCTATTGTTGCTGCTACTATTACTACTGGATCCCATTCATGCTATTCCCATTGCTGCTGTTCTTTTATTGGTGATTGTCAGTTGCACTGTTCCCATTTATGCTTTTCCCACTAGTCCTGGACTTATTAGTGCTGCTCCTGTTAATGCTGTTGCCATTGGCAATGTTCCTATTAGTACTGTTCCCATTGCAATTGTTTCCATTGGCATTGTTTACATTTGTACTGAGTCTATTGATACTGTTCACCTTAGTGATGTTTCAATTAATGCTGGTCCTATAAGTACTGCTAAGTAATATTACTGCTGTTATCATTAATGCTGTTCTGCTTGCTGCTAAGTCCCATTAATGCTGCATTTTATTAATGCTGTTCCCATAGATCCTGATCCCATTAGTTCTGCTCCCATTAATACTGCTGCCATTAATACTAGGTCCTCAATGTTGTTCCCATTAATACTGTTCTTATTACTGCTGTTTGTCAATAGTACTGTTTCTGTTTATGCTTTTCCAATTGGTCTTAGACTCATTGGTATTGCTTCCATTAATACTATTTTCATTGTCAATGTTCTAATTGATGCTGTTCCTATTGCAGCTGTCTATTAGCACTGTTTACATTTGTACTAAGTCCATTAGTGCTGTTCACTTTTGTGATGTTTCCATTGATAATAGTTCTATTAATACTACTAAGTATCATTAGTGCTGTTTCCATTATTGTTGTTCCCCTTAATGCTCAGTCCAATTAATGCTGTATTTTATCAATGCTGTTCCCATTAGTACTGTTACCATTACTACTGGTCCCATTACTGCTGTTCATATTAATGCTGTTCACTTTAATGCTAAGTCTCATTATTATTGGTACTATTAATACTGCTTCCATTGGTGCTGACTCTTATTAGTGCTGTTCCCATCAGTACTGATCCCTTTACTGCTAGCTTTCATTGGTGTTTTTCCCATTGGTACTAACTCCTATTGCTTCTAAGTCTAATTGGTCCTGAGTCTTATTAGTGCTGCTAACATTGGTGATGCTAGGAATCATTGGTATTTTTCCCATTAGTGCTATACACATGTTAATACAGTTACTATTGATGCTGTTCACTTTAATACGAAGTCCTATTATTATTGGTACTATTAATACTGCTTCCATTGGTGCTGACTCTTATTAGTGCTGCTCCCATTAGTACTGATCCCTTTACTGCTAGCTTTCATTGGTGTTTTTCCCATTGGTACTAACTCCTATTGCTGCTAAGTCTAATTGGTGCTACTAACATTGGTGATGCTAGGAATCATTGGTATTGTTCCCATTAGTGCTATGCACATTAGCTCTGTTCCCATTGCTGCTATTCTCATTAAAGCACACTCATTACTGCTGTTCCCATTAATGCTGTCATTTTGGCGCTAATCTCACTATTGCTATTGACTATCATTAATTGTTGTATTCATTAATGCTAAGTCCTATTCCTGCAATTTCAATTGATGCTGTTCGCATTAGTGATGTTACCATTAATTGTTCTTATTTATGCTATTCTCATTACTACTCAATATCATTAATGATGCTCCTATTAGTCCAAAGTCCATTATTTGTTTCCCAATGCTACTGTTCCCATTTATTCTGTTCCCATAGCACTGTTTACATAGCACTGGTCCCATTAAAATTGTTCCCATTGTTACTATTCCCATTGGTAATACTAAGTATCATTAATGCTACTCCCATTAATACTCCACCCTCTAACTCCACCCTCCACTAACTCCAACTCTGCCCTCCAACTCCGCCCTCCAACTCCGCCCTCCAACTCTGCCCTCCAACTCTGCCCTCCAACTCCGCCCTCCAACTGCACCCTCCAACTCCACCCTCACCAAAAAATCCACTCACCCTACCCTCCACCCTCCACTACTCTACTACTCTCTACTACTCTCTCTGCTACTCTCTTTCTACTACTCTCTACTCTACTCACACTCTACTAATCACTCTACTATATACTACTCACTATCTACAATTCTACTAACTCTATACTACTCGCTCTACTACTCTCTACTATTCGACTCACCACTACTCTCTAGTACTCATTCTCTACTACTCACTCTCTATTACTCTCTACTCCCAAATCACTATACTACTCGCTCTATCTACTACTAACTCTACTACAACTATTCACTACTCACATTTGCGAAACATTACGCTATTGTCATTATAAATGGCAATGCCATTTATTTATCTGTTTTCAAAAAACTTGTCATTTACAATTCCAATAGCTCTCACTTTTGCAAATCAAGACCATTACATTTAGTACTAAGTCCCATTAATACTAGTATCCCTGATGCTTCTAAGTATCATTTGTACTATTCCCATTGCCACTATTGCCTTTGGTGCTATTCCTATTCATACTATTCCCATTAGCGCTATTCTTATTGCTGCTATTTCTATTAATGCACACTATTATTAGTGCTATTTCCATTGGTACTGTCCTATTAGTACTAGTCCGAATGGTACTGTTGAGTACCATTAATGTTGTTCCCATTAATAATTACTTTGATCAATGCTATTCCCATTGGTACTGTTCCCATTACTGCTGTTCTTATTAATACTGTGTTTATTACTGCTAACTCCCATTACTGCTGCTCCACGGCTGAGTATATTGCCTGTTCCCATTCATAATGCTGTTCTCAATTGTACTATTTCCAATACTAATGTTTCCATTACAACTGCTAAGTATCATTACTACTACTCCTATTACTGCTGTTTCCATTGAAGCTGTTCCCATTGGTGCTCTTATAATGTTGCTATTCCGATCAGTACTGTTCGTATTACTGCTGTGCCAATTAATGCTAAGTCCCATTGATACTGTTTTTATTGACACTGTTCTTATTCATGCAATTGCTATTGGTGCTGTTACTATTAATACTATTCCCATTGATGCTACTAGGTATCATTACTGCTGGTCACATTACTGCTGTTCTCATTAACATTATTCCCCTTAATACTGTTACCATTAGTACTGTCCTTATTAGTACTACGTCCCATTAATGTTGTACTCATTGACACTGTGTTCATTAACACTGTTCCTATTGGTCACAATATCATTAATGCTGTTCAGTATCATTAGTATTGCTCCCATTGATGCTAAATTGCGTTAATGCTGCTCCCATTAATGCTCTTTCCATTAGCATTGCTCCCATAGAAATACTCCCATTGACACAGTTTCCATTAATGCTAGGTACCATACTGTTCCTATTGACACTGTTGCCTTTAATACTGTACTTATTGATAATGTTCCCATTGTCAACTGTTTCCATTGGTACTCCCAATGGTACTCCCATTAGTGCTGCTGCATATCATTGGTGTTCTTATCGTTGATACTATTCCTATTAATGCTGTACTCATTGGTGCTGTTCATATTGATACTGTTTCTATTGCCACTAACTCCCATTCATGCTAAGTCCCATTGGTACTGTTCCTATTGGTACTATCTCCCATTATTGTAAAATGCAATTGGTGCCAAGTACCATTAATACTATTCCCTTTACTACAGTATCATATTAGTATTCACTTTCATTACTGTACAATGCTATTAGTGCTGTTACCATTTTTGCTGTTCCTATTAATGCTGCTCCCACAAATACTAATGCCATACATGTTGCTCGTACTTTATAAATAATGCAAATTACTATTTATTTACATTTACAGATTGACATCAATAAAGAAAACATCTCAAGGTAAGTTTTTTGTAATAATACTTTGCATGACCATATCAAGCATTACTTGCCAAGAATAATTGTAACTTATATTTAATACAATTTTCTTTTACTATTTACTGCTATTACAATATATATAAAAACGGATAAGCTTTTCTAGGCAAAAATTTGCATATAAATTGATACATAAATACACATATAAGACAACTAAAAAACACAATAAAGAATAACACATATATAAACAAATATTTACATTAAACAATGCAAGCATTTATAAAAGGCAATTATCATCAAGGACATGAAACATTTTCTGAAACTTTACAAGGCAAACAATGCTTGCCAGATAGTACATTTGCAATAATACATAGCTACTAAAGTCAAAGTCAAAAACAGCTTTATTCGATTCTGATTAAAAGCAATCATAAAAGCACAGTACTTTAAGAATGATGAAACAAGGTGCATATTTAATTCATCTTCTAACATTTGTAGTTTCATCAAAGCAGTCCTACAGTGCCTTAAGCCCCAGTATTTTAAGAGTGGAATCAAGAATCTCTTTCTTGGCACGGTAAAAAATGTACAAAAGAGTGTACAATGTATGGTAGACTGTTTTGACACATTCTCACAGGGGCATAGATCCATATCTCTAGACCAGCAATTTTGCACCGGGAATGTTATCAATCTAAAGAAAGTGCCCCCCCTAAATCTAGTCTGTAACATGCGCGCATAACAGCTTTGCACCTTAATCAGGTATTGCTGTAGTCCCTGCCCTTGGTGGATCAAATGATAATCCATCACTGATATTTTGCTTTTCTCAGCTAACCAGCGTTTACTCTCAAGAAACTGCAGGCATGTATGCTTTAGTTTCTTTCTGGGGACTGAGACTAGGCACTCCGGGGTATCAAAATAATCTGAGTGCCCGATATCAGTCAGGAATCCCTTCACTTATCTGTTAAGACCTGTCTCCTCTGTTGACCACACTTTGTGCCACAACAGAATGGGGTCAACTTTAATTAGGTCGGAAACATAATCTATGCCAAGTTCCTGGTGGCAAACAAGCGTTGAGGTGTTACGAGGGACAGTTAGTAGGTAGCGAAGAAATGTATTTTCTCCAAGCTGAATTAGTTTAGGATCGGTTATACCCAAAGACCTGCGCCGTAGGTCGCAGTGGACACACATTTCGCTCTGAATATGTCCAGGAGTACTGGAATTGGGCGTCCACCTAGTTTATTGGCAAAAGATCGCACTGCCCCGACTGATCTGGTGAATATCATATTCCTTGTCTCTATTGCCGAGGTCCACGTCCCCTTTTTGTCAAAATTAATTCCCAAATATGAGAACGTCTCCACCATGGCTATTTCCAAGCCGGAGAGAAAAATCTTGCATTTTGGGGGCTTCCTGGTAGTGCAGGACATGGTGAAGGTTTTACTTATATTTATTTTAAGACCTCTCTCGCACATGTACCTAGAAAATTTGTTCACTACTCTTTGTAAGCCCATTTGGGTTCTGGCCATGATAACTGCATCATCTGCATATAGGAGTATTGGTACTGGGGATTTCTTGATCCTAGGATAATCAAACTGCTCTTCCGTGAGGTGGGATGCTACACTGTTTATATAAAGATTGAAAAGGAAGGGTGCTAATATGCATCCCTGCCTAACGCCCTTTTCGATGTCAAATTTGGCTGTACATTCGCCCTTTATTCCATACCTCACTCTAGCCCCAGCTCCCCTATATAGTTCTTTTATAAAGACTAGCAGATCTGGCTCTACACCCAATTGTGCTAATGTGGACCATAATTTTTCGTGGTTCAGACAATCGAAGGCCGAACTTAGATCCACAAAACATAAAAACAAATTTTCCTTTTTGGCCATGATATACTTGGAAACAATTAATGCTAAATGCAGGCCTTGTTCTTTGGTAGCAAGTCTAGCCCTAAACCCATATTGAAATTGTGAGAGAGCACCTTGATCTTCCACCCATGACTGTAGTCCATTAAGTATGACTCTCCCCGCGACCTTCATTAGCGAATCCAACAAAGATATAGGTCTGTAACATTTTGGATCTCTACGGTCGCCTTTTTAAAAAATTGGAATAACAATGGCCTCTTGCCATGTAATAAAAAACCTGTTCTTATTGGAGCTGTTTAGGACGTTTGTTAAGAGTGGGGCCCATAGTTCCAAGTTTGATTTATATACGTCTATTGGTACCCCAACATAACTGCTACAAAAATTTGCATGTATGGACTACAGAAGATTTACATTACATAATGCACCTTGGTAGTGCTTTGTATCTAGATATGCATGCTATTAATAAACAAGATTTTATGCATCCTGATGATCTACTTACTTATATTCAGCACAATGACAATGTATATGCTATCAAACTTGCACCCCCATATTATGGATATGTATTAAAACCTTTTGATACATTATATCCAGATTTACAACAAGCTTTAACAATATCTTTGCCTACACATACAGGAATATTGCTTTGTATGGGTGCCTATGTTATTCCAATTATGAAGGAAAATAATGCATATGCTATTTTTGACTCTCACAGTCAAGACAGCAGTGGAATGCCACACCCAAATGTAGCATGTATAGTACTATTAAAAAATACTGTTGAAGAAGTAGTAAATTACATTTGTGAATTAGGCATAAAATTAAAAGAACATGAAGCAAATGATATCCCATTTGAACTAACTCCAATAAATATAAACACTATAACAGAATGCTCCTTACAAAAAGCACAAAATAGATACAAACACAAATTAATAACTGCAACATTAAATAAACTGTTTCTACATAATACTGCAACAATTGCTCATTGTAGTAAGCAACCTTTACCGACACAGCTACAAAAACAAATTACTGACACAAAAAAATCCACAAACCTAAAAAGTTTATCTTTAAAAAGAACACATACAACACTACTAGAACATAAACTACAAAAAACAAAAATTCAAAGCATAGCACGTTAGTCCACCCAAAAAAAGCAAACACACCAACAAAATGAATAAAGACTTACATTTAAGAAGTATACACAATAATGTAACACACAAAATTTGTGATACAAATATGCAAGCATCACCTACACAAGTACAAAATACTCCATTAATAGCCTTTACTAAATTAATATATTCAATCTGATACATCAATAAAAAACACACAATACATTAATATTAAATTAGACACAACAAATATTCAAATGAATGTTATACATACTGAACACATAAAAAAGTACAAAAAAGTATAAAAAATATATTACCATCAAGCAATAAAAATATAATTCATAAATCACATGAACACCAAAAGCAACAATCACTCACTGTAAAAAAAAATCTAATAAGAAACAATATAAAACATGGTAATACAAGCAGATTATCAATTAAAAACAACAAAATTGCAGCAAAATGCAGATAGCAACCCAAGCAATACCAATATTATATTTGCTATAGTATATAACTACCATAAAAATGCATGCACATGGATTACACAAGATTTACATTGTATTATAGAATTAGGCAATGCTTTATATATAGAAATGCAATCTAAACATCATAAAAATGTCATGCTAACAGGAGATATTCCTAATTATATACAACATAATGACACAATATATTCTATAAAGTTCACAAAGCCATACTTGCATAGTATATCAACACATTATAAATCATCAAAAAAAATATTAAAAACATTATCTACTGTATTAAGTACAGGATATGCTACACTAGTAATTATTCATGGAGACATTATTTCTATTGTTAAAAGTGATACACATTCATTTTTATTTGATTGTAACAGTAAAAATACATAAGGAATGCCACACAGCAATGGTAAATGTATAACAGTTAAATTTAATATGTATCATGAAATAATAAAACATATTACAAAGCTAGCTATAAATATAACGCCCTTAAATACATATTCTGTATCAGTTTACATTATACGTGGTAATGTAAGTGCCATAAAAAAGTTCCCTTAAAAAAGCACAAAAAAGAAACATTTCTATTAATACAAGCAATAATACTAAAAATATATATATTCATTCTACTAAAAACACTCCACAAGCATTTCACAATATACCACATACTGATGTTACAAAACATTGCATGATTTACAAAATATTAGCAATGACAAAATACAACATACTACTAATCCACAAACACCAACGCTTAGTGATCAATTGCATATTAATAACAATATCAGCTTAACAAAAAACACAAAAAATAATAACCCAAAGAAGAAAAAAAATCTAAACATACACATACTACACCCATAGACATACATGTGATATTAGAAATACATTTCATACACATATACAATATGTTCCCGAATACATTTGTACAATTTGTAATCAAATGTGGCATAAACAAACAGTACAAGCAACAAATATGATACATAAAGAAATACCATTCATAAAGTGTAATGTTAGCAAAGTAAAAACAAACTATATATGTGCTACATGCTATAGATATATTGTACAAGGAAAAATCCCACCTAGTTCTGTTTACAATGGCATGCAATTTCCAGACATACAATCTGAACTTTGTGTCTATAATTTAGAAGAAAGATTAATATCACAGAGAATACCATTTCTGCAAATTAAAACACTACCACAAGGTTTTCAAACATTTATTAACACGTGCTGTTATTAACGTACCTGCAGATGTTATGACAACTGTTACAATCTTACCAAGACAAATACATGAGAACATGACAATTCCAATTAAATTAAAGCGTAAATTAAGCTATAAATCCTACACATATTTAGAAAATGTAAGACCAAACATAGTTAAAAAAGCAGCAGTATATTTAGCCAAAAATAGTAATTTATTCATGGAATATGGAGTGACTGTAAACACAAATTGGGAATACACATTAGGAGAACAAAGCAACTTTACAAACAGTTTAGAAACACAAAATACATCAAGTTCAACAGACAACATACCAGCAGGTAATTTAGATACTTTGTTAACAAATGAAACAATAACAGATAATAATATTTTTAGCTTAGCACCAGCAGAACATAACACACCACGTGATTTATATGAGGATAAAGACTCAGAATATTTAGCATTTAGCTTTCCCAACAATATTTGCTGGAAAACGTAGACCTACAAATAAAGATAGACATGTACCAGTATATTATAGTCCAATCTGTCATTGGAAATTAAGAAGCTGTGACAAAAGAGTAGCTAAATGTATAACAATTATTTTTTTCAAACTTAAAAAATTACAAATAAAACAAATAGAAGACAAAACATATACATCACTTACAAAACATTTCAATAGTGGTCAAATTATAACAGCAAAAGATATAAGACACAATTTAGATAGTATTTTACAATACAATGAAGGATACAAAATACTAAAAACAATACGTAGCTCTCCACCATACTGGGAACATTGTAAAAAAGATATATTTGCAATGATCAGACAATTAGGTATACCAACATTTTTTCTAACTTTATCAGCTGCAGAAACAAAATGGTATCATTTAATAAACATACTATTGCGCATTGAAAATAAAAGTGAATGTACAAAACAAGAATTTTTGGATATGTCATGGGAAACTAAATGTACACTCATCCAACAAAACCCTATTACATGCGCACACCATTTTGATGATCAAGTTAGGATATTGTTTAATTGTATAATACTACACCAAAGTAACCCAATAAGAAACATAACATATTACTTTTACAGAGTAGAATTCAATCAACGAGGATCGCCACATATACATGCTTTGTTATGGGTAGAAAATGCTTCACAATATAACAAAACAGAAGATAGCAACGTTATACAGTTTATAGACAAATACATTACATGTACAAAAGCACAAGACACACATATACAATATTTGCAAAGATTACAAAGACATGGACATACTAAAAATTGTCGCATTAAACATAAAAAACATGTAAATACCAATATCCTAAGTATCCTATGCGCCATACTATTATACTAGAACCAGTACAGCTAGACAAAAAAGATACAATGTTAAAATACCAAATAGAATTAATCTATACAACAATGAATAGTCAGCATTTTAATACATATACTTTTGATGGTTTTTTACAAATTATGCAATTAACTGAAGCCCAATATATAAAATGCATACAATACACTATACAAAAAACAACAATCATTTTAAAAAGAACACCTGCTGAATGTTTTATAAATAACTATAATCCAATTATATTAGAAGCATGGCAAGCAAACATAGATTTACAGTTCATATTAGATGCTTATGCTGTTAATATTGTTTCATATATTAGCAAATCACAACGTGAATTAAGTAAAATTATTGCACAAGCTACTAAAGCAGTACATCATAATCCAAATATCAAAGAGCAATTAAAGCATATATGCAACAATTTCCTAAACTGTACTGAAATAAGCGCACAAGAAACAGCATACCTTATTTTGCAAATTCCACTACGCAGAAGCTCAAGATCCTTTATATTCATTAATACAAACACACTAAATAAGCGAACATACTTAATGAAAGACATAACTACAATCAATGTATTACCAGACACATCAAGCGATGAGCAATATGACAATATTATCGTGAAATACAGCAATTGCCCAAAAGCCATAGAAAATTTAATTTAGCAGACTATGCTTCCAATTACAATATAACTAATATAAAATTAAACAAAATATAGAGAATACCTATGATGATTTACTTTTATAAACAGACTTTTACAGTTCAGATGAAGAAGAAATTGAAATACAAAAAAAACATAATTACTAAGCGACAACACATAAAAATAATACTCTATTGTAGATTTCACAAAATTAATGACTCTGAAAACTATTACAGGGAATTATTATTGCCTTTTTACCCATGGAGAACAGAAGATACTATACTAAATGAAGAAAATACATACTATGAAAGATACTTACACATAAAAGATAAAGTTGATAAAAACTATAATGCATACAATAAAAATATTGAACTACCAACTTATCCAAACACATCAACAAATGATGACATAATACTTACACCTCCAGTGTCACCATTAACAACTACACCAATAAATGATGAAAACAATGCATTACACTGACACGAAGAACAATTACATTATGACTTAGCACTAGATTTAGGAATTAGAAGTACTACTGAAGAAGAAATATTAAATAACTATATAATGCCAGAACAGCAATACAATGAAAGTATGCACAACTTAACAGATTAACAACTAAAATTTATATATCACCACTTACATTGGATAAAAACACAAGAAACTTCATGTTATACTTTTTGTACTGGTGTTGCAGGAGTAGGGGAAAGCTTCCTTATAACTGCACTACCAAACTATCAAATATTATTACGATATTACAATACTAAAGCAGGAGAAAATCCTGACAACATGTATATATTACTAACAGCACCAACCGGAAAAGCAGCACACAATCTAAATGGAAAAACACTACATAACACATTTAAAATACCAATTTCACAAACATTAGCATATAAACAATTAACTCATGAAAACAAAAGTGCACTTCAAACACAGCTAATGCACTTAAAAGTACTGATAATTGATGAAATATCAATAGTAGGCACTAATATCTTCAATTGTATACATAATAGATTACAAGAAATAAAAGCGTCAAACCAACCCTTTGGAGGAATAACTATTTTAGCAAAAGGAGATTTTTATCAATTAAAACCTGTTTTTGACACATATATATTTGAAAATTCAAGACATTTATATGGACCATTAAGTACATACTTATGGCACACACATTTCAAATTGTATGAACTAACAAAAATAATGAGACAGCTAAAAGACCTACCATTTTCACAAATGCTAAATAGATTAAGGATAGGTGAGCATACACATGAAGATATAACAAATATAAAAAGACGTGAAATAGTACCACCCCCTAATATTATCAAAACTATTCCATATATAATGTCTACAAATAAAGAAGTAAATACAATTAACAATGAAATATTAATGGAACATATATAAACAAGTTTGGTTTTTACAGCAATAGCAAATGATACAGTTGCTTCAGATGTTAGTGAAGAAGTAAAAGACAAAATCTTACACCAACTTCCAACAAATCCTACAAAAACAATGGGCTTGTCATACATTTTACATATTGCAATAAAATTGTGATATGAGCTCACATCTAATACTAATGTCAATGATGGATTAACTAATGGTGCCACAGGAATAGTTCAATATGTTGAACATACAAACAACAAACCTTTTATAGTATGGATAAAATTGGATAAATCCAATGTAGGCAAATATACTAGACAACAAAACAATCACTTATATCATGTAAACATTTCAAAAGATTGGACACCAATACTACCTATATCGCGATATTGCCAATATACAAAAAAAGTATAACAATAATCCGCAAACATTACGCCAATCATCTGCACATACTATAAATAGAACACAAGGCGAAACAATAGAGCCCTTATATATACATTTTAACAATTACAAAATACATCATTTGCATTATGTAGCTATAAGTAGAGCAAAATCTTTACAGTACATATATATAAAAAACTTTGATGAGACTAAAATAATAGTACACCCAAAAGTACATGAAGAAATGCTGCGCTTACAAACATATATGAAATTACAAACAACAATTACCCAAATTTCTCAATATCAAAACAATTTTACAATTATAGTACATAATATCCGATCTTTGCAATAAAACTTCAAGAATATATTAGCCGATACTTATATATTAAATGCTGATATTATATGCCTAAGATAAATAAACACCACCTACAAAACATCAATGAACAACTACCTTATTCAAAATTATAATTTAATACTGTTTGACAAATTTCACCATGAAAATACAAATCATGGAATTGCAATATATTACAAAACAAACACCTTTTGCAACCATTATACAAGGTATACAACCAAATTGACATTTTATATTTTACGAAGCACATTAATAACAAAAACTACATGATGATAATTGTATACAAACCACCAAGCATACCAATACAAACATTATTAGACAAATTAACAACAATCATAACTGAATACCCTCACTATAAATATGTAATAATGGGAGATTTTAACAGTGACTTACATAAAACAACACCAACTGCAGCAATTTTATTACACTACATGAAAACAAAATTCGACTGTACCCAAAAAATAGACTCATTTACAACAGACTACAACTCTGTGCTAGATCATATATACACAAATAATAATCTATTATATTATGGTACTTTAGAATCATATTACAGTGACCACAAACCAATTTGAATAGCTATTTAAATGCATTTTGTAAAACAAAAGTGTATCTATACTTTCAAAATGCCTACAAATACACTCATTTTACTGTACTAAAATTCTATATAGATCATATACACACACCAAAATGTATTTGATTAAGATGCTTTTAACTATGCTTTTTAAGTGCAAACAAATGTAAAATAGTTAAGTACATTTGTATTTAACTAATATATTTATCTTTTCAGATGATTTCTATTGAAGAACTAAAACAAATGAAGCATGAGGACACAAAGCCATACCAAAAGGCCATCAGAGTAAATCTCATAAAATGCTCAACCAAAACCAACTATCACAATGCTAAACAAGAAGATAACATTTTGCATCACATGGCTTTAGCAGATGAAATTGGTTCCATTAATCAACTTGTTATAATGATGACGTTTATACCCAAACAAAGGAACAAAATGGACTAATAATTTTAAATAATCTCATTAAGAACAATGTTATAATTATGACAAAACACAAACCGTACCACAATTTATCATTCAGAAAGCCTGATATATTCTGCATCCACCAGCTCCATCAATGTCTCCAATAAAAGCAGTAAAAGATTCCAGCATAAAAACCCTAATGCGTGTTTCCGGGACCATCACAGAGGTAAGTTGAATTACATATTATGTTTTTTAATAAACCCCTAATGTAAGTTTTTTTTAAATCCAGAAACGATGTACTATAGTACAATCATGCTTTTAACTGCTAAACTGCTTATTAATTGTAAAAGTTTGCATTTAATACTGTTATAAATTTGTATTGTAAAAAAGCATCTTTAACAAGAATATGCATTTTTAACATAAATCTGCATTAAATACCAATGCAAAATAACAGACAAGTAAGTAAAATTACAAGTTATTACAGATGTACCTGAAGATAGAGTAACAGAAACTTCACCCTCACCTACAAATTAACTGTACAGAAGTAAAATAGGCAAACAAAATATAAGTTTACTTTGAGTATATGTAGATAAAGCACAAACAAAAAACAACAGGACACTGCAATAGTAAGAAACAAACTAGTATGAGACAGTAAGACATAACTCTTCCCAAACCAACACCTACGGTTACATCAAGAGTAGATTAAGAACTAAGCAACATATGAAAAACTAATATAACACGTAAGTAAATATTTTATTACTTGTATTATACAAAAAAATTATACTATATATAAAACTGTACGTTTTGTTAACATGTAAAATGTATATAGAGCAAACAATATATAAATATTGTTTGTAAAAAATGAAACACTTAACAGGTAAGTAAACACTTTCCAAAAGATATTACATGCTCCACATTACAAAACACAAACCGTACCACAATTTATCATTCAGAAAGCCTGATATATTCTGCATCCACCAGCTCCATCAAAGTCTCCAATAAAAGCAGTAAAAGATTCCAGCATAAAAACACTAATGCGTGTTTCCGGGACCATCACAGAGGTAAGTTGAATTACATATTATGTTTTTTAATAAACCCCTAATGTAAGTTTTTTTTACATCCGGAAACGATGTACTATAGTACAATCATGCTTTTAACTGCTAAACTGCTTAGTAATTGTAAAAGTTTGCATTTAATACTGTTATAAATTTGTATTGTAAAAAAGCATCTTTAACAAGAATATGCATTTTTAACATAAATCTGCATTAAATACCAATGCAAAATAACAGACAAGTAAGTAAAATTACAAGTTATTACAGATGTAACTGAAGATAGAGTAACAAAAACTTCACCCTCACCTACAAATTAACTGTACAGAAGTAAAATAGGCAAACAAAATATAAGTTTACTTTGAGTATATGTAGATAAAGCACAAACAAAAAACAACAGGACACTGCAATACTAATATGGCTGAGATGCCCGCCACCCCTCTCAACACAATCCCCAAGAATGGGAATACGGAAACAATTCTGAACTTTTGGAAGGCGGGAGGGAGTTACCCTCCCGGCCGTATTTATTAAAATATGAAACAAAATTAAAACATTAAAATAACAGTTTCATATCATGTACAATTTCATTTCCATATAACGATGTTTTGGCTGACCTTAACATATTTCTAATACAAAGGTTCTCCTAGCCGATACTAACATCCTACAAAACATTCTTAAATTGAAATTGTACATCCTAACGTTAAGGGCCAACGGCAAGGTCGTAACCGGTGTCAGATCCCTAAACCAGAACTACCCCCTCACTTGTGAGGGGCGGCCACACAGAGGACTCTACCTCATGTGCACATACCAATTTCCCTTGTCTTGACGGGGGCCCCAATTAACTCGATGCCATTTTAAGGTCGTCCGAGGACTCGTGTGAGGTGTCTAGAAGGTAGCGTGGACCCCCCTCCCCACCCCACACAACTTACCACATCTGCCGTCGCAGATGTCCTGGCCCCGGGAAATTCCCAGGAGGGGCCCGTAGCCCCTCCTATCCAGGGAGGGGCCTTGACCACCTTCCCTTTCCTTTCGGCGTCCCATCCTTAGAAGGGACCGCCTCCCCGTTGAGGGGCCAATGGCCACCTCCCCCCGGGCGCTCCCATCCGTAATGGGTGACGCCCCCCCCATAGGGATCTTCCAATTACTGCTCACCGATCATGACCTTACCGCCCGACCGAAAATAAATACGACATTAAACTAAAAGGACTAATCACTAAAAGACAGAAGATGCTCAATATATGAACTGTCGAAACATCACTGATCAACACTGGTGCAAATACTTTATTCGATAAAACATACTGTAAGAAATTATCCACTTTATTGCACAATGAATCACAACTTTTAATCAAAGCAACCTGTAAGAAAATCGAGTTACCACTTTATTGCATAATGAATCACAACTGTTAATCCAAGTAACCTGTAAGAAAATTGAGTTACCACATCACAACTTTACTTCAGACCACTTGCTGTCTCCAGGGGCTGGTGGGTGGGTCAAAATTGGCTCTTCGTTCCGTCTCGAGCTCACGTGCAGCGGGGAGGTGCAGCTTCAGAGCACAGGAACAAGAGGATGCTACTTTGGCTTGTCGCTCCTTTTATCCTTCTTCGGGCGGGCGTAAACCCGCCTCCGCCCGCCTCCGGGGGCGTGGCTGGCGGTTTCGGTGTCTAGGACAACCCACTCTAGGGCGGGAAAAGGCGCGCCCCGGCTACGCCGCTTCGGGCATACCAGCCGGGACTCGCCTCCCGCCCAAGATGGCTTCCCGGGGAGATCTGGGTACTCCACCATACGTTCGGGGGGACCGATTGGTCGCCCCTTTCCATATGGCTGAGATACCCGCCACCCCCTCTCAACACAATCCCCAAGAATGGGAATACGGAAACATTTCTGAACTTTTGGAAGGCGGGAGGGAGTTACCCTCCCGGCCGTATTTATTAAAATATGAAACAAAATTAAAACATTAAAATAACAGTTTCATATCATGTACAATTTCATTTCCATATAACGATGTTTTGGCTGACCTTAACATATTTCTAATACAAAGGTTCTCCTAGCCGATACTAACATCCTACAAAACATTCTTAAATTGAAATTGTACATCCTAACGTTAAGGGCCAACGGCAAGGTCGTAACCGGTGTCAGATCCCTAAACCAGAACTACCCCCTCACTTGTGAGGGGCGGCCACACAGAGGACTGTACCTCATGTGCACATACCAATTTCCCTTGTCTTGACGGGGGCCCCAATTAACTCGACGCCATTTTAAGGTCGTCCGAGGACTCGTGTGAGGTGTCTAGAAGGTAGCGTGGACCCCCCTCCCCACCCCACACAACTTACCACATCTGCCGTCGCAGATGTCCTGGCCCCGGGAAATTCCCAGGAGGGGCCCGTAGCCCCTCCTATCCAGGGAGGGGCCTTGACCGCCTTCCCTTTCCTTTCGGCGTCCCATCCTTAGAAGGGACCGCCTCCCCGTTGAGGGGCCAATGGCCACCTCCCCCCGGGCGCTCCCATCCGTAATGGGTGACGCCCCCCCATAGGGATCTTCCAATTACTGCTCACCGATCATGACCTTACCGCCACAGGCCGGATAGTTGACCGGCTATCCGGACCCCCCACAAAAACTCCTACCTAAAGGTCATGCTGTAAACTCTTTAGCCAGGCTACGAGGTCTCCTATGAGTAAAGAATTCCCCACCCGGGGCAAATGGACCCCATCCTCCAGATACATACTGTCCCCCCTGATACAACCATGAGGAATCGAATGCAATGCATTTGTACGAAACAGTCTAGCCAACTTGTTATTTACCTTCTTCACCGAATGATTTATAGCAGACACAGAATTCGCCCCCCGCCACACCTTTCGTGGAATCATGTGGGACCATGCAATTGTGCACCCTGGAACCCTTCTCGCCAACCAACTTACTGTGGATAGTATCGCCTTGAGAAGTAGTCGTCTACCAGTGGTCACTAAATCATTGCCCCCAAGATGCACTATGATTATAGATGGCGGTGACCTTGTCCGCCCTAACAAACCCTCGACAAAAGGTTGAAACTGGTCAATACAGAGCCCGCCCCTTCCGTAGAAGGTCACCCTGTACCCGTATTCCCCAGCCATGTGAATCATGTCACCTGCTTTGAATACGTCCGCGGCACGCCTCACGTATGAGTGGCCCACGACCCACACCACTTTTTCCGCAGCCGGTGATCTTTGACCGCTGGTTCCCAGGTGTCGGGTCGACTGCACAGTCCGCCCCGCCTCGTAAGCTTGCGAAACTGTAAACCAAACAAAAACAAGAAGCGTGAGTACATGATTACAGCTTCACAACATGTGCAACCGCACATACCTTTTGTAACAATTCGAGGACCAACGCCCCAATTGTTTCACTTTTTCCATACTCAGACCCCTGGCTGTAGCCTCTGTAGCAGCCCCTATCCGGAAGGAATGGGTCCCAAAATCGCCCGGGTTCAAGCCCGCGGCCGAAATTGCCATTGCTAGCACCCGCTGGAACTGAAACCTCGTCAGTGGGTTGGCATCAGTGTGCCTCAACAGGGTCCCCCCCCACGATGCCGCCCTCTGCGCCAAATATTCCTCAACGCATACGACGGGGCACATGGGAGATACGGGACTCCGATGGACTACTATACTGTCCCCGATCGCACCCTGATCGGTCTTGGACCTGGGAAACGAGACAATCATCGTATCCCCCTTAACTAGAACGTGCTCTCGGCACAGTCCCCCCCCGTATCCTGCTTGTTCCTCGCCACCAGTTCGCTTACCCGCATAGCCCAATGGAATGCTAATGCAAAAGCGGCCCGGAATAACACTGTTTCAGACTGGGATGAACAAGTCGCAGGGAGAACGGAAAATAACAGAGCCAACCTCTCCAGACCTATCGGGTGCCTTTCATCTACTCTGCGACCCTCAAGGCGTTGCCACCCACGCAGCGCTTTCTGTACTACGAAAGATGCAGTAGGGTCCTGGATCCCATGAGCCCGCGCCATGAAGGAAATGGCGGCCCGATGCCTCTGGGCCGTGGCTACCGATTTGCCTGCCTGATGTAACGACAGCAAAAACTTTACGAGACTGATAAGAACGGAACGCCCCTTCATATGCCTTCCTCGTCCTGGGTGCTAAACTCTCTCCCACGAGGTTTTGTAGTTCGGGGCACCGAGAGACCAGAGAGCTTCGGGGAATGGTGCCGACACCGGGTCCGCTGTGGGCAGAAAACCCCAGAAGGCCTGCATACGGAAACGAGAAAGCGCATCAGCCGCCTGATTCAGTACTCCTGGCACATGTCTTGCCCTAAAGAGCACGTTCAATTGCATACATAGTAACACAATTTCCTTAAGCAATCTCAGAATCCATTTGCATCGTGCTGCCTGACTATTGATACACTCAACCACGGTCATGTTATCCGACCAGAATACCACAGAGTGATCCCGGAACCCCTCAGGCCATGTTTGTAGGGCCACCAGAATAGGGAACAGTTCGAGAAAAGCAATGTTGCTCGTCAGCCCACACTCGTGCCACCATGACGGCCACTTTTGAGCTGACCAATGATTACCGAATATGGCGCCAAAGCCTATACTCCCCGCCGAATCTGTCCACAGCCCCAACTCCTCGGAGGACACCGCCGGCTTGGTCCAGACAACCCGACCATTGAAATCCGCCAGAAATGCCAACCAAATGCGCATGTCCTGGCGAATCTCGGCCGAGAGCCTCGTGCGATGGTGCCCTTCTTTAAGACCGACCTTGGCTTGAGCAATCGAGCGGGAGAAAGGGCGGGCCATTGGCATTACTCTAAGGGCAAAATTCAACTGACCCACAGTTTGCTGCAATTGATGCAAGTTCACCTTGGTTTCCCGAATACATGCTTCAAGGGAGGCCCTGAATCTCCCCACCTTTTCTTTGGGCAGCCGGAAGCAACCTTCCAGTGAATCGAGCTCTATTCCGAGAAACTCGAGCGAAGTTGATGGCCCCACCGTCTTACCTGGTGCCAATGGCACACCAAACTGATTCATCAGACCACAAAATTCTTTTAAAGCTTGTGCACATTCTGGATCCCCAGCTGCACCCAGGAACAGAAAATCGTCAAGATAATGCATAACATGTTGAAACCCCGTCATTCTTGTGAATACCCATTGCAGAAAACAACTGAATTTCTCAAAATAAGCACAAGATATGGAGCATCCCATTGGCATACATTTATCCATGTAATAGCGACCCTGAAACATAAAACCAAGGAGACGCTGATCGTCTGGGTGTACCGGGAGCAACCGGAACGCTGACTCGATGTCTGATTTGGCCATCAGCGCTCCGGGCCCCAGGCGATTCAACATGGCGACGGCCTCATCGAAAGATGCGTACCGCACCGAACATACCTCCGGGTCTTTCGCATAATTCACCGAAAGACCTCTCGGGCGGACAAGTTATGTATTAATCGAAACTCACCCGGGTCCTTCTTGGGGACCACTCCCAAGGGGGAACAAACAAAATTAGCAACTGGTGGCGTGTCGAATGGTCCGGCAACCCGACCCCGGGTCAACTCTTTCACAATCATCGCCTGTACCACCGCCGTATTCTGCAGGACCGACAGTTGGTTCCTACACTGTGCCTTACCCTGAAAATTCCCCACTGGGATGCGGAAACCATACGAAAACCCATCTCGCAACACCCCAGCGGAGACATGATCCGGGTATTCATTGAGCCAAGGAATCATTGCCATGGTATCAACCGGGGTAGGTAAAGGCGCCCCTCGGACTATTTCAGACCTGTTTGGCGCTTCCCCTACCTCCGTTATCACCCGTTTTGGCTCTGCACATGGTCTCAGGATGGGAGGATTGCCCACACCCCCCACAGTCGTGCCTAAACTTGCATGACCCCTGGGGCCTCGTACACTTTCCTCTGTTAAAATTCCAGCAGATGCCTTTTTTGCCTGTATTGCCACTCGATCTCGAGTGATGCTCATTACTTGAACCTGCCCGAAAGGGCGCCCCAGATGAATGGCCCCGCTTCCCCCCACCAATGGTGCCTTTAACATGCCTGATTTCTCCATTTTTTGCCATGAAATGGAGTCGTAACAATCCCACGTCAGAGATGTGTCGAACTCCTTGGCCTTTCGAAAAACATTATCATAACAAAACCACTGATTGCCCTCATATGACTGAGAAAACTCCATAATACGTGTCTGGTACACGGGTAACTCGGCCAACATTTCAGGCCTTCGTTCCCCCATAATTGAAGTGAATATGCCAAACGACCTGCCCCAATTACCTATGTTCTCATCGACCTTAAAAGCGGCCATCTTGGCGCGCCAAACACTCGGGTGCAAAAACTCCTTTTGACCCTTCACATGCTCGATCTCATACTGATCAGTTAGCAAAGAAAACATGTTTACATATTTCTCAGCCCATATCCTCTCCTTGATTTCAATCGGAGTATGCTGAGCCACTTTCTCCCTTCTCGAGGGTACAGACCCCTCCCCCGCAATCGGCAGTCGCTGCTTACCTGAACTAGAAGCTGTAACCGTAGTCGCTGCCGAACTCGTGCCCGCCGCGGTTTCACCCACTGGAGCCTGCGGGGGAACAAAAGGACATGGTGCCTTTGCGGCCTCTCTTGATTGCCGCAACTGCCTTATTACTGCCCTGGCGTCATCCGCCGTGGTGCCTTCGCTATCTTTCCCCAACCACGCTGCCAGCTGTGCAGCCAACTCGGGAGGCATATCCTCCCCGTTCACAGGGGTGACTACAACAGGGATTGGTTGCCCCTCCTTCGGGACCGGGATCGGGGCCTCAGTCGGTGTATCGGGGAGCGCCGGCGGCGCCTCGGGAACCGGGGTCTCTCCCCCAGTTGCCCCCCTCTTGGACCTTCTACCTCTCCCGCTAGGGACTACTCCCGGCAATGCTGGTCCGACGACTCGCTTTGGGCCTCCTACACCGTTCATTGCCGCCATCTGTTTCTTCATCTCAGCCATGTCTTTCACGAGCATGCGGAGCATCTGATCGGTACCGACCCGCTTTCCGACCTTCTTGCCCGGCATTCTCGAACGATGATTCTCTGAAAGAACAAAGACAAAATTACAACGCTCAAAATTGGCTCTTCGTTCCGTCTCGAGCTCACGTGCAGCGGGGAGGTGCAGCTTCAGAGCACAGGAACAAGAGGATGCTACTTTGGCTTGTCGCTCCTTTTATCCTTCTTCGGGCGGGCGTAAACCCGCCTCCGCCCGCCTCCGGGGGCGTGGCTGGCGGCTTCGGTGTCTAGGACAACCCACTCTAGTGCGGGAAAAGGCGCGCCCCGGCTACGCCGCTTCGGGCATACCAGCCGGGACTCGCCTCCCGCCCAAGATGGCTTCCCGGGGGGATCGGGGTACTCCACCATACGTTCGGGGGGACCGATTGGTCGCCCCTTTCCAGAAACAAACTAGTATAAGACAGTAAGACATAACTCTTCCCAAACCAACACCTACGGTTACATCAAGAGTAGATTAAGAATTAAGCAACATATGAAAAACTAATATAACACGTAAGTAAATATTTTATTACTTGTATTATACAAAAAAATTATACTATATATAAAACTGTACGTTTTGTAAACATGTAAAATGTATATAGAGCAAACAATATATAAATATTGTTTGTAAAAAATGAAACACTTAACAGGTAAGTAAACACTTTCCAAAAGATATTACATGCTCCACATTACATAACATATGTTAACTAATTATTCTACTTGGTATTACTATAAAGTAATGCAACTTTTAGCAATAAAGGCAAAAGTATGCAAACTTTAGTAATAGAATCATAAAGTACCAACAATCTAAATATTATCTAAAATATGCATACCATAATAAAAAACAATCTTTATGCAATGTACATATTTCTCATAGTTACTTCTAAATAACTGTATATAATAATTGCACCTACAGAACAAATGCATCCTGCAAACAGCAAATATTACTCTATCAACCAATCATATTATTAAACAAATGTTTACATGTAGAAATGTATATTATACTGAATACAAACATGAACAAGCAATATAACTTTGTGTAGCTGTAGGTTATACAATATTTCCATTTTGCATAAATATCCAAAATGTCCAGCTAAGTAACGTTAATTAAACATAAAAAAGGTGAGTAACCACTATCACTATATATTTTTTTTAACAATCACCAAATATTAAAACAACTTGTAATACCAAAAGTTACAAAAACTGCAAAATGTATATTCCAAACTATTTCTAATTCCTTCACAAATGCTGTTAATGAAGTTTCTGCATTTGAACCAATGATGTTATCTTTACATACAAAGTGCCTAGCTAACACAAATTAATTGTTAGAGGCAGAAGCGACAAAGACAATATCCATTGCTGGGCAAGATACCACGCTAAAATCTATAACCCTCATTGATACAACAGGTTCCGTAAAAATAACATTGAGGAGAGAAGCTACGGAATTCCCTATTGAAATTGGAAAATATGTCAAAGTCACCCATTTGACAGTACATGAATATAATAATGAAAAAATACTCAACACAACTCGCCACACCCAAATACAAGTAAGTACACTTTGCAACTATTCTCTTAAGTATGCATACAAACATTTGATGTATAGCCATTAATTATATTTTTCCTCAATAGGAAATACAACCACCAGAAGAAAACATTACTATGACATTATATGGTTTGAAAAAAACAAATACTGAAATAAGTACAGTAACAGTAAAAATAGAAGCAACAGAACATTTTCAGTCGATGGATATATACAACACCATTTTAATGGATTTCCTAGATATCAGCCCTGATATTGACGACTTTGGTGACGCATTAATACCACATTTGCCGATTACTATCAATGTATTATTTTCAAATGGTTATATCAAAGAAATCATAAAGCAACTTTAATGTAATACAGCATTTAGAACTACAAATTGCTACAATAAATGCCAATACTTAGAGAGAGCAAATACAATAACGTTCATTTTATTTAGATGTGCAGTTAATACAATGTGTGCAACCTTTACAATACTACTATTGATACTTTTATGCTTACTTTATATGCGTTTTTATAACATATTCCTTGCTGTATATTTCTTATAATATATGCTAATTATATACTAATAATACAATACTATATTGCTTGCTTTAATTGCTTTAATTGTATGTATCTTTATACATTGTTAAATACAAGATAACCTACGTATTTGCTACTTATCAAAAGTATACCATCACTAGATTTTCTATAACTGCTTATATACCACTTATAAATAATAAAACAACAATCACCAATGCCATAAATGCAAAACATCTGTACTTAGATTCATTCTGAAAATGAATAGCTTTTGTAACTACCTTTTATATAACGTCAATCTACCTCATTTGTGCAAATGCCAAGATATCTATTAAATATTTTTACAACACTTAACACTTTCTGCTGCAATATTATTACAAATACCAACACTCAAACTTAAATGCTGCGAACCCTATTGCATTGCAAATGCTTGTTTATGATTGCATATACCTAATTACTGAAGGACAGGCTGAAGAGAACTTCCAGGTTGCTTGATTTTGCTTTTAACATTGGTGGAGGCCCGAGATGTCTGCCAGATAAACAGGAGGGTTGTTCCACTGGTCCCAGGAGAAGCATTTCCCTTTTCTGTCCACAGAGGCAGAGTCACATACATTATCTCCAATATTTCACTTGCTTCTTGAAATGAGACAATTTACTCTGAGATGTCATGGATGTCATCCATATACATGTGGGACTCGAGGTGGTGACTTTATGGAATGTGGACCAGCTGTGTAATAAGAGACTTGGAAGAGCATTGTCAGTCTGATCCTATTGGACTCTATGTTCTGAATGGAAGGATCCAAGTTTGACTTGGTGCTTGTGAACCAGGTCAGTTTGGTTCCTCCTGCTCCTGAAGAGGTTTTCAGGCATACAAGCAGCAGTTTGTTGTCCATAATGGCAGAGGCTTATGAGAAGTCCATAAACATTGGTGCACTCACTTGGTCTTATTCATGTTTGGCAGGCCTCCCCTACCTATGGTTTAATGGCAATGTATCCGCACCTACTAATTGTCTTAAACCCCGCTAGAAACTGCTCAACAGGGCCTTGGTCTTGAGATGCAAGAAGAGTTGAGTGATTGCTGCTGCTTCCGATACTTCTGCATCACAGGCTAGACTTGAGATGGATCTAAAATTGGCCATTGCTTGTGCATGTTTTGCTTTTTGGAGAACTAGTCTAGTGGCTATAAAGGTGTCCACAAGGTTGGCGACGGTAAGTGATAAAGCAAGAAGGACAACGTCCATATATTTTGCACCACACCAAGCCATCGATTGAGATGATTTTTTGAAGGATGTTAGGATCTCTATAATTTCCAACAAAGGACACGAGCTAAGAAAATGGTGCATGGTCAAGATATGTAAGGTGCTAATCATGTAGACTGTTACATTTTAGGTCACAATATTCTTCTCACAATGTCAGTTTTATAAGACAAAAAAGACTTTCGATGCTCATGAATTTCTCTCTGAGAAGCAACACTTGTGTGGCCTCACTGCAGCAATTTCTTGGTAGACACAAAAATATACCTGAGCTCAACCAATGATGGGAGGACAATGAGAATCTGATACTCCACACTAAGAAATTTGTTTTCAATCAGAATAACCAGGTTCAAGGCAAGTCAGAAATCACACAAAAAAGCAAAAATATGTTGACAAAGTAGTGCTCGTTGTCATATCCAGAACGTTGTAAGGGCAATCAAGTATGCATTCAGAGAGCTTATTGACAGCAGTCGGGGGGACAAAGCACAACAAATCAAAGAAGAAACAGGGTGCCAGGGCCCTTATAGATGGCAGAGACATCCGAATGAACCAGGAGACATATGCAACTGATCATCACCACATATTGTGCAATTTAAACACTCTGTTTCACATTTATAGCCGAAGTAGCCACATCTTCTGATAAAGTGCAGATTGAACATAAGAAGGCAAAAGATATCCCAGACGCTAAAATCTATATGGCTCAGGTGAGTGGGTGACACTGGGTTTAAGTACTTTGTAAATATCCCTGAATTGGACTGGATTGGGTCTATACAAGTCAAAGTAACTGCTGGCGTTCACATCAAAGGTATCACTGTTACCCAAGCCAATGCTACTCCTTTTATCAACTGGTAAGGATGAAAATACAGCATGTTCCCTGCAAGTGCTTTGCACCCGCTAATGGCACCCTCATTTCTGCAGAAGGCGCTGAAGCCACCAAAGAATGTTTAATGCGAAAAAGCTGACATGGAGACCCAGTGAAATGTTATGCACAAATCATGCAATTTTGAAAATATTTTCTCGAAAGGAAAAGAACCTTCCCAATGCCGTGAGGCATCCAACCGCCACAGCACTGAGCGCGGCAGGGGGTCTACGCGTTGCTCCGGTTGCCATGGGCCATGCATACCTCACGTTGACATGGGCTATGCACCCCTCACGTTGCAATAGGCCATGTACCTCTCGCGTTGCCATGGGCCATGCACCTCTCGCATTGCCATGGGCCATGCACCTCTTGCATTGCCATGGGCCATGCACCTCTCGCGTTCAGTCATCTCTCGGGTTGCCATGGGCCATGAACCTCTTGCATTACAATGGGCCATGCACCTCTCGCGCTGCCCGGTGCCAGCTGGAATGCATTGCGCAGCTGCTCCTGTTTGTACGTGCCCCCTCAGAAACTATAAGACGGGTTCAAACAATGATAGTTAAAATACCTAGAGCAGGATAACTCGTGGCACCCCCATAGGGGTGGGCCTCTCCAATTCCAAGATGCACTTCCTCCCCCGCTGAGGTGATTTTTTCCCACCACAGAGGTAGGCCCAGGGCCCTGCTCTCCTTAGCACAGTAAAAATAAAAGGTTAATAAATCAGAGCTCGCATACGCAACAAAATGGTGGTTATTTCTTGGGCCAGTGTCTCTGAAAGCAGTTGTTTTCATTTACTTGGCGTGGGTTCAAGTCCGATAGAATGGAATGATACAGGGTAGGGTCACATTACTCCACGTGAAGCCATCCCCAGAGCCATTTCAAAGTTAACAGGAGATTTTCCCCATGCTGTTCTAATCTGTCATTCCGCGAGACGTCTGTGCTCAGAGCGCTCACTCTGTACATTCTTACATATTCAGGATTTCAAAATGTTACGTTTCTGTTCACACCGTAAGAGCAGGCTGTCAATTAGGCATTTCGTGCTTGCACAACTCCCCCCTCACACCCCACAAAAAAAATGTTCCTTGCGTACTGTGACTTGGCACATTGAACTTCCACCTGTTGCGTGTTTATCTAGGTTCCTGATCGATACTGTGACCTTATGCCCCTATTCGGCTATAAATCCATTTATTCCCTATATTGGCATAACCGTTCAAGTGCGATTTTCTGAAAAGTCATCTCTGGCCTCACACGAACAGAGCCACATTCCAGCATAGTTCCCTCTGCCACTTCCTTTGCGACCAATTAGTGCAATGACAGAGCAGTAGTCACTATCTGATATTCCTAGATAACACTCCGAGTTCTTCAACAAGATAAAAACTCAGCAAACCTGGAAATCCCCGCTTGCTATGTTTTGATTAGTAATAGAACTCTAATGAGCAACTGATAACTATCACTTCCTAGTGACATCTTTAATTGACGTCTTATGTCCAGCAAACTTGCGTCAAACCCGGCACCTGTCAGGTATAAATATTACCAGCGTTGCCTTAAGCAATGCCTGTTGTACGAGCTACTGTTGCTGATGCCAGCTGCCTGCAAGACCCCGTGTTGGTAAATCTAGCACTCTGTCGCTGCAGCCTGCTGTCCCTGTGGTGGTGAAGCTGCTGATACCATTATCGCTGCTAAAGCGCGAACTATGGTGCAGTACGCTTAAGGAGCTGAACAGCCGTCCTCTGCGAAGACATCCAGCAGATTCCAGCTGCCCGCGGACGCTGTCCCCCCTCCTTCCTCGACGCGCTGAAGAGACCCGCTGCCTTTCTCGTGCAGAGAAATCCAGCTCTGGCGTTTTCGGTCCACCCTCGCGGGTGACTGGGATATCGAGAGTGACCCCTGAAGGAGATACTAATCCTCCATCATTCCATTCAGAGGTATGGTGTTGACTAAACCCTTAGACGAGAATTCTTGAAAGCAAACCTTGGCAAAACCAACTTAACTTAAAGCTACTTACTTACTCCCCTTTCACGTGTTAGGCTTAGGTCAGGCACACTGGGGTAGGCTTAGTTAGAAGCATCAGTTGAGTATGTTAGCCTAATGTATATATGACTGTATATATATTTTATTACTTTTAAACCATTGTATGGCTAAGAAACCATATCAATGCTTTTACAGTTCTATTTCGCAATACTTATCTTACTGTACGTACTTTTTATAATAACAATTATTGCAATTGTGGCAATACATTTCTCTTGTACGAGAAGAAAGACTGTTCAATAAATGTTAACCCTTTATTGACAAACGCCCGTCTCTCTATTCTCTACATCTCGTGAAAGTAAACTGCACTAGACTGACTGAGTGAAATACATGTCTATTGTTTCACACGACCCTAGAGATTGACTCTTGATCTGAGGAGCAAAGTTGTCATGTTGCACGGTTGTTGGAAAGCTGAATCCCTTCTTATCTGTGCTAAGGAAGCTGATCACTTCCTATGCAGAGAAGAAAGTTTCCAGTGACCTCTGAGCTAGTTGGTAACACAACTCAATTAAGTTTAGCATAGTCAGTGGAGGCCTGGAATATCCGCAGTTCCACGTCCATACTACTGTTTATGTTATTCCAATGCGCAGGGCCTAGTGGGAAACTAGGAACTACACTACATGGCGCCCCAAGGTTTGGTAAGGCGATAAACTAACGCAAGACAGTTAGAGTAACTCAGTCGTGCATATTTCACACCCCTTTCTCCCGTAAATACTCCAATAGACGTCTGGAGTGGGTGAAAGGTTAAAATCCGCCCGACCTTAGTAGGAAGAGATTCCTATGTAAAGCTCTGGTTTATTCAACGTTGAAGGATACAGTGTTCCAAAATATTGTGCACCTAATCTTTGTCTCCTTGGAGACCTACTCTGCAAACCTCGCATTTTTGCAATGTCAGAAAACGGAACCTCTGGGGCCGCAGCAGATGCGACTCAGCAAGGTCCTGAATACAAAGACCCGGATGCTATTATCATCCCGGTCCACTTAAGAAGATCTATAACGTTAAAACTTATAGAAAATGGACTGACACCACAAGGTGGTACAGTAATTTTCGTGATAGAGGCTCACGAGTATCGGCAGACAGAGGTATTCTATTCATGGATAAACTTTCCAGCGGTAAACGCTATAACAAAAGAGTTTCACTATTACAAAATAGAGAAACCTCCGGAAGAGTACGCTCCTTTCGAGGAGATTGAAATTCCACTTAAATTTCAAGAGCACCTGCTCTGGTTTAATGGCGCCCTAAAACATACTGATCACATCACCAGGCTCGGTCCACTAGGTAGACCAGGAGCAACGTGGCCGGTTCTAGCCAGCTACACACCACATCCTGACATTGCAAAAATGTCTAAGGAAGAGCTGTTAGTACAGCTAAAAACATTAATAAAAATACATAGGCAATTAGTCCAATATGTAATGCGGACTGCAACAGTCCAGCCAGCTGTTAATACACCACAGCTGACCCCTCATCAGGGGAACACAAATAAAATTACACCACAGAACATACAGTCATGTCTTGGTAAAACACCCGTAAAACGGGAACAAATTCCTTTCTGGTTAGCACAGAAAATCACTCAAATAGAGGCAGTATTTCCTGATACTACCCCTATTGAGAAACACAGAATCTTGACCATCTGCCTTCCTATGGGAATCGCACCACACGTGGAGGACTGTGACACTTGGGGTACAGTCTTTGCTTCCATTTACACAAAAACACACGGTGTTCCGTCTATGACGGTAATACCAGAGGTGCTAAAACAGATTCAAAATGAATTCGGTCCAGAGCCCGCTTTAAATCTAGGTATGAAATTACTGAAAGACTTCAAGCAGGACACGGCTATATTATTAGCCAACATAAGAGGAGAAGCAGCATCTGTGGCGATTCGCCAGAAGTTGAAGGAAACAGATATAAAAGATCCTGTTGAGCTTGCAAAAATCATAGAAAAATGCTATGAAGATTCGGTAGAGACAGCTTGGGTGGGAAACCGGTAAAGCCCCAACTGCTCGAAAATCCTGAAAAATTATTTATTAAAAATAATTTAAATACTCCTAAAAAGAGCTGGGATGGAAATAAACAATCCACTCCCAAGGAAAAAGTTTTCCAGTCCAGAGGAAGGTCTCCTCGACGGAGGGAAAGAACTCCGACTCGAGAACGCCAGTCTCCCCAGAGGGAGCCCTCTGAGAAAAGATATAACCTTAGAAATAGGGATAATCTGAAAAAACCTGATAGATATCAAAGTATTGATACACGTCCCTCTCGATCTTTTCCACAGAATTCGGAAAGAAGAGGACGGTCAGACCCAGGAGAGCACACCAAGTCCAAAGACAAGGAACCTGCTCAAAATAGGAAATCTCAATTTCAGAAAAAGAAGGTAGCCACTATTAGAGTAATCAACCATGCCGAGAATACTGAGGACACAGTTGAAAAACGGGGAGTGGGCATTGACAATGTTGGACAGTGCAGCAGAAATCAGTATAGCGCGCAAGATCTTGATGAGTCATCTGGAGACAGTGGACACGAATGAATACATTCAAGTTGAAACTGCCGACGCCAGACTTAGCGAGCCCCATAAAATATTCGAAATAACATTGCGTATAGAGGGTGATAAGACTAGGAAAATTAAGGGTCTATTTTGGGATAAGCTCTCAAAAGGCTATGATATTCTGTTAGCTGAAAAAGATTGGCCCCCGGAGTTTGTCAGGGAGTGCCCTCGTGGCGAAGAAGTGATTATGCCTGCCTTCTCGAATCACATTCCGATTCACAAAAAATATACATATGCAAGGAAATGGGCAGTGGCCCAGGCACCTGCATTATATAAAAATCATGTAGGATGGGATGAGGATTCACCTCCTCACAAAATCCAATTAAAAAGTGAACCAACTGCCCAACGGCAGTATCCCATAAAGCAAGAAGCTAAAAAACAAGTCAGGGAGATCCTAGATCAACTTGAATACCAGGGGGTGATTGAAACATGCACCTCTCAAATGAACAATCCTTTGTTTCCTGTCTCCAAGCCAGACAATTCATATCGTCTAGTTTTGGACTACAGACACCTTAATACATGTTGCAAAACTTTTGCAGTACAAAACTCGCATAGTGCAGCCCTAATGAATAACATAGTTAGGAAAAAATATAAAACGACATTAGACATTTCTAATGGTTTCTTTTGTCAAAACATTGCACCAGAAAGCAGATATTTGACCGCTTTCTCTGCATTTGGGTCACAGAAAAAATTCTGTTGACTCCCACAGGGGTTCAAGAACAGCCCAGGACTATTCTCAGCTAGGGTAACAGAGTTACTACAAATCTATGATGATGAAGCATTATCTTACGTAGATGATATTTATCTCACAGACGACGACTTGGATACTCACTTGAAAAGAGTGAACACCATTATACTTGGGTTCGCAGCAGAGGGTTACAAATTCAACTTTAAAAAGTCTCGAATTGCCCATCTGACAGTACTGTTTTTAGGGTACGAATTATCAAGTGAAGGGAAAAGCCTAGCGGACAACTTC
The DNA here is from genome assembly GCF_964263255.1 of Lissotriton vulgaris. Taxonomy (NCBI): domain Eukaryota; kingdom Metazoa; phylum Chordata; class Amphibia; order Caudata; family Salamandridae; genus Lissotriton; species Lissotriton vulgaris. The sequence goes on from NC_141685.1 coordinate 223,808,225, forward strand.
TTAGAGAAGTGCGCTGTACTCCAAGCTCCAAAAACGCTGAAGAATTTACAATCCATTCTAGGTTTTCTGAATTTCGGAAGAACTTACATACTAAATTACGCAGAGAGGGTTAAACCTCTCTACGAACTAATTAAACCTGATTTTAAACAAATCAATTGGACTCAAAAACACACAGAAATTTTGAGATCACTGCAAACAGACATGTTAGCAAAGACAAAATTAGATACACGTGACAACACGATCGATCTTGTAATCCGAGTCATCCCAGGAAGATGCGGATTCACATACCTAACCTCTAATGAGGGAGAAAAGGTACCTATTTCAATTAAATCTCACTTGTACACACAAGCAGAAAAAACATTCAGTCACACAGAAAGAACTGTGAAAGCAGTGCAAATCGCATTAGCAAATGAACGAGAACTAGCACACGGCAAACGGATTAATATCCTTACAGCGGAATCCGCCTTCGAGGCGCTATTCAGCCCAGTAAACCTGCCTACAGTGTCACTGGATCCGAAATGGATACAGTGCATAGATTCTCTAGGAGCGGAAGACGTGAAATACTATTTCGCCCCGCAATTTGAAGAACTGAATGATTTAGAATATGAAGAAGAATATCCTCTGCCAATCGAAATACTGCCTCTCCCACAATACGCCTGGATAATCTATACAGATAGCTTTGTACAGCATTTCAACGTAGAGAGCAAATCCTACGATGCAGCATGTGCGATTACTAAATGTCGTTGGCTGTGCGGTAAAATTACACCGAAAGTAACAAAAACTGAATCTGTAAGAAACTGTTCGGTTCAGAGAACTGAAATCAGATCTTTAAAGATGGCGCTAGAAAATGCAGAACGTGAATTCCCGACACTTATAGTGTGCGATTCTCATTTTTGCGTCAACTCTTACAACAATAAACTGCAGAGTTGGATCGAAAACGACTACAAAGATGACACAGGTGCCACAATAAAGCATAAATTGCTCTGGAACGAGGTAGCTCTTTTTCACTAAGAACTACAAAAGACTGACGTGATTCACGCACAGAGTCTTCGACGTGATGGCGTTCACGTTGCAGGGAATTCATTGGCTAATACAGCCAAAGCGGAAGCAACTAAACCGGCTTCCGTAGCCACAAAAAAGCGTACAGATAAATACATAGACGGGGAAACCATGCTGGCAGTAAAAACGACCGTAAAAGGCGACTGTGCAGCACTACCCGTGAACTATCCACTCAATTATGCATACATAATCGATGCAAACTCCGTTCCTTTTGCTCGAATCCCTGGAGTGGGGGACAGAGTAATTCTAAACAGGAGCAGGAGGGGCTTCCTCTTACTGGAAGCACACATGGGGTTGGGTCTGAGACACCAAACAATTAAGGTTTCTCTGAAAGAATTACAATCAGAGTACTGGTGGCCAGGAATGAGCATAGATATTCAATGCTTTGCTCAAAATTGTGAAAACTGCAACAGAGATCACAGTAATGAACAGGCCAGTGCAGCTTCAGGATCCCTTCTAGACAGCATAAGGCGGTCTATCTGCGCAATCAAAGAAGAGAAGCGCATCCCAGTGTTAACAGTTAAGACGAAAAGCACTTAAAAAAATGTGGCCCCAGCGCTCGGCTGACGCTAGAACGGTTATAAAAGATTTGCGAGTCTTTATCGGCACATACGCAATTACCACGTTCCATTCTGATCAGGGTCCTGCTTTCAGCTCTCAAGCTTATAAGGAGGCCATGGCCAGCATGGGAATTGGGTTGCGGTATTCTTGTCCGTCGCACCCCGAAGGGAACAGTGTGGTAGAAAGAAAAAAACGTGACATAAAGCAATCTATAACAGCGAAGGTATTAGGTTCAGGCGCTGGGTGGGTCAAACATTTAATAAGTGTCCAGACTAGTCTTAACAACATGCCAAGAAATTCTCTAAAAGGTTTCAGCCCATACGAACTATTGTTCGGAATTAGAATGCGAGTTCAGGACCTCGATAGTCAGATGTCAGTGGTACAAGAAAAAACAACAGACATCAAAGATCGTTTGGCTGTTTTACAGGAACTGAATGAAACAAGAAAATCCTTAAGCAACATAAGGTTAAAACAACAGCCAAGTACCACTGACGAGGCACCACCCGCAACAGCCCCAGCAAGGCCTGTCTGGATTCCAAAGATTGGGGATCTAGTCAGAGAAAAGATCGCGGTGAAGAAGGAATTTGGGCCTTCTTACAGAAAAGCAGTACCTGTCTTAGCAGTCACCGGAACAAGATCAGTTGTGCTACCGCCCCTTGCTGGTAAAAAGGAGAACAGAGTTGTGTCTATCGATCTGGTAAAACCACAAGCATGTGGCCTATAATCAACAGTAGGCCCAGTGGACTCCCAAGAAACAACAGAATACCCAAACTTGCAACAATCCAAGAGGTTCAAACTGAAAGACTAATCACATTCGATCAGCCTGCAGTGCACAATGAAGGACTATGCAATAATGCCATGGAACTAGTGCCTCGTGACACACAGATTGAAACAGTTGGTCAAGAAACAACACCAGTCTACACTAATGTGGCATTAGAAAGTGCTACCGAAAGACAGATTGAAAGAACAATCCCATCAATTGACAGAACTGCCTCTGGTTATTTCATCAACTTCGACAACTTCTCTGAAGATTTAAATGGCCACGAAGTGATGCCAGAAACAAAAAAGTCTTTTAAAGAAAAAGCAACGGAACTCTTTCATCAACTGAAGGAAATCTACCTTATTTCCCCTTGGCTAGAGTTCTGGTTTGGTCTAGGTGCATTTTTCCTCCTGCTTTGGCTCATCATGGTACTGTGTTTGGGAAAATTCATTGAAGGAAAATATATTACAATGGACACAGCAAGTCAGAACATCAACCTAGTCCTGAAACCACACAGATCATCCCACATGAAGAAAAGAGAACTGTCAACAGTAAATGTCACAGCAATTCCAATACCTGGTGGGGTAGTATGGGAGAAAACAGACTATGAGATATATGGTCCGGTCGAAATCCTGAAGTATCCTCATCAACTAAAGGTTTCCTTAAGTGACTTTGTGACACCTAGTACATTCTCTGATGATTGGGACTTTAACAGTATTAATGGCATGATGTCTGATTTAGTAATGTCAGCTAGATTCACAGATCATGATTATTTACAAGGTTCATCTAGTTATGAGCAGTTATTCTGTTATACCCACTATGGGGATCATTACTTGCATAAATCTGCACAGCCTAGAAATGTTTTTATGTATAATCAATGGGAACATTGTTCTACACCACCTAAAAGCAGTTCTAAAGCTTTCTTTGAGAAATTCAAATACTTCTCAGGGTTTAACACCAGTGATGCAGAAACGTTTTATTACAAACTGTTAGATAAAACAGGAATGAAAACAATGCTGACAAATTCTAAATTGATATATTCAGAAGCATTTTATGATAAAATGATGACATTTGGTTTTGATTATTGGAAAAATAATATTGAAACGAAAACAATTTGGGGTACAAAAGATTGGCAGGTGCAAGGCATAGAAGCACTATTTAGAACCTGCATGATACCAGAACAAATGTTGTTTTTAAATGACACAATACACCAAACATCTTGTCCTGGCCTAGCTAAGATCAAAGACCTTAAAACACCGTCTATACCGAAGCCAATACCAGAAAATGCAACCGCTGATAATGAGTTAGACGTGTCACAAACTTTACATTTCAACAGAACATATCCTGATTGGAAAAAGTGGTTAATCTGGCCTACAGACACAAATAGCTGTCAAGATAGATTCCTGAATAAAACACAGGGGTTAAAAATGACCAGATTAGACCCAAGATACTCCCAGAGACAACATCCAGGGATTATAACAACATACAGTGTAGGGAAACTCTGCCTTGAATGGCTAACCTCGTCCACACTGGCTGAAATTAAGCAACACTTGTCTTTATTAAAAGATGGTGCTGATTTGCGCGATTTCATTCTTGGACCACGCAAACAGCGTCAAAAGCGTTTCATAGCGACCAGTATCTATGCTGCTTACAACGAGGCTTGGAAAGTAAAGCAAATTGAAACTGCTGAAAAAATACGAGAAATTGATCGTATTAATTTGGAGAAATCACTTTCTGTGGTAGACAATGGGTTAACGACTCTGTCTTCCAGAATATATTCGTTGGACAATATTGTATCCTCTGCCTTTGATGTGATAGACAGAGATTTGCTAATGTTACAACATGGCCAGTCTCAATTACGCTCTATTATAGAATTAGGCTGGACGCTGCAAAATCTTCGTTCAGGCTATGTGCCTTGGCGTTTAATCAACACAACGTCATTATTTTCCAGTTTTAACCTTACTGATAAACAGATCAGTTTGGCACAGAAAGGAGCAGACTATACAATCCTGAGCATCGAAAAACTCGAGAGATTACCATTGACAATGTCAGAGAGTCCTGTCATTGAATGGATAATACACGGAATTATCACAATTCCGATAACTTTCCGATTTAAAAAGTGCCTTGAGTACATACCTGCTGGCCAGTATGAACAATTGGGTAAAGGATATGTAAAATCCGAATGGAAATTACCATACACTCATTCTTGCTATAGTGACAACGACAAAAATGTATTTCTTAGTGGTGAGAACTGTAAACATTCACTAAGCGGTATACTTTTGTGTCAGGGTATTCATTTACACGGAGCATGTGATGGAAATTCAAACAACCTTTCATGCCACCAGCTAGTCACACCTGCAACTCAGATAGAGCCCTTCTTTATGCAACTCGCGAACGGGAGTTACATTCTTAGAACGGATCACAGATGTTGTGGCCTCGCGCCAGGGAAAAGTTATCTAGTAGAAGTAACATCCATGGTCAAATGCTGTATGCAAGCATTGTTTCCGAGTGGGCCTCCAGACATAGTGACTCCCATCTGGCCTCGTCTGAATCTCTATTCTATACGAATTGATACATTAAGCAAAATGAAATCTGTACTTTTACAGACAACAGTGCCTATAACGTCATCTAAAGAGACGTATGATCTTCTAGTTGCAAGGACAGCTACTGAAGTTCATGACCTTTTATCAACAAATTGCCCCGTGCATTTCGTAGAAATGTTCAGCCAACTCCTTAACATGTCTAGTGCAACAAGCATCCCAGGCATATTTAAGACAGTCTTTACGGGACTGCTAACACCCTTCCAGGCAATTTTGGGAATCTTTCCTAATTTTGTGCACTCCATTTTTGGCGGCATACCATTATTTTTGGGACTCGTCGCAGGGATTCTATTTTTGACCCTCCTGCTACGTTATGGCAAGCCTCGGCTCAGACATAGCTCCCATGGGAATGGAAGAGACAATCCTAGCAATGCGCTACCGGGACAGGATAACTAACGTCCTTGGATTGGCCAGGCTGAGAGATCTAAACATGACCTGGTTCCTTTCATTCAGACCGATATGGCAAAATTGCATTTTACCTGTGCTACGGTGTATGCTTTGCGGCGATGAATGCGTGTTGGACATCTGTCTTTCACTTCCATCAGCAGTATCAATGGACGTCGATACTTTGCTCAGTCCAATAACGGCTCACGCATTGTGTTGTCCCCAGCGGCTACCAATCCTGATGACGGCATTCGTGGAGACTCCTGTACTACAGCCAAGTGGTAACAGTGGAGCGAGTGACAAAAGCAACATCATCCAGGTACAACGTTCTGTGAGCATTGCTGGTCCTGCCTTCGATGACAGCAATCATTCTCACACCTGCCAAGTTACAGCGCTATCTAATTTGGTTGAACTATCACCTGATTTTGTAGACCAATTCTTTGAGAGCCTGTCTGATACGATGTTCTCACCCACAGAGAAACAATAACTTTTAGAAGCTTTCCGACACACAGCGTTCCCATGAACTCTGAATTCGGCCTTCAGTTTTGATCAACAAAAACTGCCAAGAGCTTTGGAAATCTATTTTCTTTGAATTGGACAATTTTTCTAATATTGACTTTTTTTGGCACGAACAATTCTTTGCTTAACGTAAAAACTATTCTTAGAGAACAGAAGCTTCACACTTCTATTTCTAAACACATCTAGAGACATAACAACATTACACCAGCCTCTAGCACACATGTTATTACAATGCATTTTTATGTGATGATTTATCTCGCCTTTTCTTCTGTCAGAGATACTTCATGTGTAATTCCTTTTGCATAATCGTTCATTGATTTCATATGCAATAATTTTTTGAATGATTACTATGCTTTAAAAAACGTACAGTACCTAAATTCATGTATTACAAGTACGCCTATTTCGAATGCATTTATGTATTTTGGGGTGGGCAATGTTACACATGCATCTAATTGCTTTAGTTTTAGTAATTTTGATGGACATTAACCCGTGGAGTGGGTGTTGCGTGTTTATCTAGGTTCCTGATCGATACTGTGACCTTATGCCCCTATTCGGCTATAAATCCATTTATTCCCTATATTGGCATAACCGTTCAAGTGCGATTTTCTGAAAAGTCATCTCTGGCCTCACACGAACAGAGCCACATTCCAGCATAGTTCCCTCTGCCACTTCCTTTGCGACCAATTAGTGCAATGACAGAGCAGTAGTCACTATCTGATATTCCTAGATAACACTCCGAGTTCTTCAACAAGATAAAAACTCAGCAAACCTGGAAATACCCGCTTGCTATGTTTTGATTAGTAATAGAACTCTAATGAGCAACTGATAACTATCACTTCCTAGTGACATCTTTAATTGACGTCTTATGTCCAGCAAACTTGCGTCAAACCCGGCACCTGTCAGGTATAAATATTACCAACGTTGCCTTAAGCAATGCCTGTTGTACGAGCTACTGTTGCTGATGCCAGCTGCCTGCAAGACCCCGTGTTGGTAAATCTAGCACTCTGTCGCTGCAGCCTGCTGTCCCTGTGGTGGTGAAGCTGCTGATACCATTATCGCTGCTAAAGCGCGAACTATGGTGCAGTACGCTTAAGGAGCTGAACAGCCGTCCTCTGCGAAGACATCCAGCAGATTTCAGCTGCCCGCGGACGCTGTCCCCGCTCCTTCCTCGATGCGCTGAAGAGACCCGCTGCCTTTCTCGTGCAGAGAAATCCAGCTCCGGCGTTTCCGGTCCACCCTCGCGGGTGACTGGGATATCGAGAGTGACCCCTGAAGGAGATACCAATCCTCCATCATTCTATTCAGAGGTATGGTGTTGACTAAACCCTTAGACGAGAATTCTTGAAAGCAAACCTTGGCAAAACCAACTTAACTTAAAGCTACTTACTTACTCCCCTTTCACGTGTTAGGCTTAGGTCAGGCACACTGGGGTAGGCTTAGTTAGAAGCACCAGTTGAGTATGTTAGCCTAATGTATATATGACTGTATATATATTTTATTACTTTTAAACCATTGTATACCTAAGAAACCATATCAATGCTTTTACAGTTCTATTTCGCAATACTTATCTTACTGTACGTACTTTTTATAATAACAATTATTGCAATTGTGGCAATACATTTCTCTTGTAGGAGAAGAAAGACTGTTCAATAAATGTTAACCCTTTATTGACAAACGCCCGTCTCTCTATTCTCTACATCTCGTGAAAGTAAACTGCACTAGACTGACTGAGTGAAATACATGTCTATTGTTTCACACGACCCTAGAGATTGACTCTTGATCTGAGGAGCAAAGTTGTCATGTTGCACGGTTGTTGGAAAGCTGAATCCCTTCTTATCTGTGCCAAGGAAGCTGATCACTTCCTATGCAGAGAAGAAAGTTTCCAGTGACCTCTGAGCTAGTTGGTAACACAACCCAATTAAGTTTAGCATAGTCAGTGGAGGCCTGGAATATCCGCAGTTCCACGTCGATACTACTGTTTATGTTATTCCAATGCGCAGGGCCTAGTGGGAAACTAGGAACTACACTACACACCTAGAACAAGCATTTGCAATGCAATAGGAATCGCATTTACCCGAGACCTATTGCATTGGAAACAGGAGCACAGGCGTGCTTGAAGCCACCGACGGGAGTGCGGGGGGGGGGGGCAACAAGTCACAGACTGCGGGACGGGGCGTTTTGGAGAACGAGAAGAATGTAGTGTTTGAATGTTTGAATTAAAGGGGCCAGTAGCCATGGAAGGATACTAATGACCACTTGGCCATCATGAGGTGGGACTAACAGACCTAAAACCAATCGGAAGGCAGCATTTAGGATAACCAATTAAAAAGATGGGTGGAGCGTCCATGCCATACTGAATACTACATGCTTTGCAGAGCGAGCAGCGCCTGCGCGCTGCCGCTATAGGCTCAACCTAAAAATAGGTTGTATTTTTATCTTTAAATTGACACTTCAAGAAGCTACAGGAATATAGCGACGAGGTGGACAGGAAAATAACATTCATTAGCAAATACGCTTTAGCATGAGCATATGGAGAGGGTTATAGGTTGGGACACAGCAAAACTTACTAGACCATGGTGGGCTTCGTCGACTCTAGTCTCGTTAGAGGTTGATGATGGCACTATCAAATACCAATGAACTGGGGGTGGGAAGCACACCAATTTATAACTGTAGTCCTCAATTCATCTTTTATTTATACCCAAAAATAGTCTTTTGATGCGTGCGTCCTGGCTGTTATGCCTACCCCGATGGCACCTTTTGTATCCACGAAGAAGGGTGGGGTAACACATGTCACCCCAACACCAGTCGCACAGCAACATGTTGCCATTCACAGCCTGCTTTAAATCGATACTCATTTTTTATCCATCTTTTAAACATTGTTTATCCATATTTTTGCTCTTTCTTTTTCTGTCTTTCGGTATATTTCCAATTCTCATCCACATGCGGGGTGAAAGACAGAAAAAGAAAGAGCATAAATATGGATAAACAATGTTTAAAAGATGGATAAAAAATGAGTATCGATTTAAAGCAGGCTGTGAATGGCAACATGTTGCTGTGCGACTGGTGTTGGGGTGACATGTGTTACCCCACCCTTCTTCGTGACTATCAAATACCAGCCACAGACAATTATGTAGGAGTTCACAAAATACTTTTCTCACCTATATGAATCTGGAGACCCCCCCCCTCAACACTGCAGATATCAACCAGTAATTAAACAAGACTACCTTGGCATGGGTGGAGAGTGCTAAACAGCAACCCCTGTGCTCACTGCTTTCCTTAGCAGAGGTTGGCGGGGCTGTCAATATCGTGAAAAATAACATAGCACCTCATAGTGATGGTCTCACTTGAAGGTCTTCGAGAAAGTGTTGACTGAGAGATGTCTACCACCGACGATGCACGAGTTGGTTGCAATTACACTTTTAAAACCAGATAAACCCTCACCTAGGTGTGTATCAAATTAATTAGTCACTTATTAAGATTGGGAATCAAATTATAACTATAATAGTCGTAGCACACCTGATTCCACTATTGCGCCGATTGGTAATAGCAGACTAATTGTGGTTCATCCCTGACTAGTCTATTGTTAACAAACTGCAAACATTATTTGCTATCACACACAAAATAAACCCAGACATCAAGGCTGTTGCGGTATTCATGGATTTGGTCAAGGCTTTTGATTCTATTGCCTTGCCATTCCTCCTTACCATATTAGAAAGATGGGGCTGGGTGAGACTTGGGAAAATTGATCTGTAGAAGTGACCAGCAGCCAAGGTAAGGGTACATGAGATGCTATTCGAACCAATTCCAATCCAGCGAGGTACACAAAAGGGCGGCCCTCTGTCACCAATTTTGTTTGCTCTGGCGGTGGAGCCTCTACCAAGTATCTTGTAGGAGATTCATGGTGAGGAGCCTATTAAGTTTGTTAGGCATACAACGCAGATTGATTTACGCGGATTAAATTCTACTTCTGATTAGGATCCAGGTGCACGCTCTAATCCTTTTATTAGAGAAATAATAGCATTTGGCAGGTGGTCTTACCATAAATTGGGACAGATCTGTAATGGTTCCTCTGACCGAAAGCACTAAGGCAATGACACCGGACAATCCCCTGCTTTGGAGCGAGGATCTGGTTCGGTACCTAGACATATAATACCACTGAGACATTGATATCTTACACCTAGCCAACTAGGGAGTGTGTATGAAAAAGATAGCTACTGATATAGATAAAAGGAGCAGACTACTAATGTGTACTGCTGGGGGAATTGGTATAATGAAAATGATAATCCTCTGTCAGCTACTCTACCTCTTCCAGAGCCAACCGCTTCCACTTAATCTACAACTTTCATGACACTGAACTCTTTGATGGTAAACCTTGCTTGGGTGGTAAAGACGGCTAGAGTAAGCTGGAAAACGATGCAACTGCTGCATGACTCAGCTGGGTTTGCAGCCCCCAAACTCTGAAGTCTACTGTTTAGTACCTCAAGCACAATATGCACATCATTGGTTTCATAATATTAGACATGTGCCTCGTTCCCAAATATCCTGAGGCCTGGAGCTAGGTGGTAGTAATTCAGCATAGATACTCAGCTGATCTTTGCAATAAGTCGAGTCCTGCAGCAATTCCTTACATTTCGGTGCTCGCCTCCTTTACCATTTGCACGCAACCCTACGCTTAGCCAACAGGAGGCTAAGTGCCACATCTTTACTAAAACTAGCCTCTACTTCTCCGGTGTGTCCTAGTATGGCCATGAGTGGAGCAAGGGTAACAGTTTGGCCAATCATGAGGGGAAAGTGCTGTAGAAATCTCTCTCCAATAGGCCTGTATCGGGTTGTATGCCCAAGCCAGACGGAGGAAGTCTGCCTCCGCCATTCCACTCTAGGCAATTCTATCATCAGGCAGGAGATGACATTGGTGCAGCCTTACAGGCGTATAATATTTACTATGTAAAAACTTATAATGAATGATAAAAAGCCTGCTATTCAAGGCGATGCACCCTGTCTGTAGACAAAAAAATTCCATTCCTCATCCGTGAGCGGCGTACCCAATTCCAGCTCCCACCCGGCGCGGGAACGTCCAGTCCAGAATGGTGCCTGTAGCTGAGGAGAGTGATAAAAAAATAGAGACCAAATGTCTCGGATTTACGGCATTTAGCAAGGTGTGTAAGGTGTTGAGAGTAGGAAGTTCCAGAGGAAAGTCGGGGTAGCAGCTTTTATATTATGCCATAATCTGATATAAAGGATATTTCCAATGGGGTTGGCGCTTCCCTGGCAAATAATGTTTTGTTGGTGAAAAACAAGCTGTTGGATTAAAGATGACCCCAAGTGGAAACCCCAAACCTATGGAGCATGTGCTTACATGCTGTTTTGTGTGGGACCGGAAAGGATGAATAATAAAGTATGGAACTAACAGAGTAGAGTAATGGCTTGGTGAGTCTCTTAGCCAGTTTGCACCATGCTGTGGTTGTAAAATCAATTGTTGAGTCGGACGAGGTACACAGGTAAGCAGACAGGGCATCAGGGCTAATATAACCCTGTCTATGGCTAAATGTGGCAAAAAAAGGGTAGGCCTGTATCAATGTACAGCATAGTGAGCCTAGGCGCATAAATAGTAGACTTCCATGTCTGGTGGCTTAAATGCTGTCTGAGTACATCCCAATGAAGACTCAGTTGCTTCCCTGCTCAGGCTAACCAAATCAACTGCGATTTTAGCACTTTGAAGACGTGCCACCCAGCGAGTAAGAATACTGAGGAATAAATATAGACATTTCAGCAATCTGACCATCTTAATGATGGAGACACAGACCGCCAGGGAGAGGAGCAGCGATATCCAACGAGGAATGCTATCTGTATAGTGGAGGGAGCAGTGCCATCATTTTGCAGACCATCCCTAGAAACCACTATCCCCAAATACCGAAGCCCAGAGTGGCACCAGGGGTGAGGAGGAATAAATTAGATTTCTCCCAGTTAATACGAATGCCCAACAAAACTCCAAATTGAACAAATTTGTGTATTACCCCATTCAAACTTTCCAGAGGATCTCTGAGATATAACGTGAAATCATCTGCATATAATGATACTAGTAAAGATATCAGAGTGCATATTTGCGGTGATGTAGACAAAATTTGGCAGCCAGTGGCTCCATTGCCAGAGCAAAAAACAAAGGCGAGAATGGACAACCGTGCCAAGTGCCACGAGTGATGAAAAATGGGGCCGAGCTAGTACCACTGATCCTCTCCCTGGCAGCTGGTTGGGAATAGAGGAGGGCTATCTATGATTAAAGGAGGGAGGGAAGCCCATACACCGAAGTACAACCAAAAGGTAATCCCACTCCCGTGGAAACCTTGGGGACCTGGGAGGGGAGTACACTAAACTTAGTCTCAGTCTACATACCGCCATGTCTTCAGGCCCCGGCATTCATAGACCGTGGCGACCTTCTCGCCCTACTGGAGAGTAGGCTAGGGATTGGGGGCGATTTTAACTCGACTGTTTCTGGTTCGTTAGATCGGTGGCTCCCGAGAGACTTGCTGCCTGCCCATACACAAATTCACAATTTTCTGGAAGCGAATGGTCTAGTGGACACATGGAGGGCGCTCCATCCAATGGAAGAACAGTATACATTCTACTCAGAGGCCCATCACAGCATGTCTAGGATAGACTATATTGTAACACCAGTGGATCAGTTTGAAAGAATTAGAGAGGTGAACCACCTCGCCAGTGGTATATCAGATCACTCGAGCATCTGGTGCCGGGTGGAGGTGGGGGAATCCAAAATCGGTAGGATGGCCCGTGGTATCTTAAGATCCCCCAGATAAAAGAGATAATTATACACGACAAAGAACTTTACTTTCAAGAGAATGAGTATTCCGTGGACTCAGCTCAGACACTGTGAGAGGCATACAAGGTTGTTATTCGAGGTGCAGCTATTGCTCAAATTAAAAAACAAAAACAGGCAGAATTAGAGCGTTTAGAAACAGATATACTGAAACTGGCAGGAAACCTCAGAGACGTGAACTCAGATGAGACGCGGCATGCTTTAAAGTTAAAAACAAAAGAGTACATTGCCTTGGCCACTGACACGGCCAAGACACAATACAGGGCAACGCTCAGCAGAATTTATGAAGTTGGGGATAAGGCTGGGAAACTACTGGCCTGGTTATACCGTAGGGATCAGGCAAATAGAGTGGTGGTCGAACTTGTGGTAGAGTCCGGCAAGAGACTCACCGACCCGCAGAAGATTGCAGATGCATTTGGTCACTATTATCTATGACCCTTCAAGCCAACAGAACCGTGGCCACCTGCTGGGGAGTGATCAGAATACTCAATAAAATCCAAGGGTATCTTTCCCCCCAAGCTCGTAAACAGGTTGCAGTTGCCTTGGTAGGATCAAGGTTAGATTATTGCAATTCTCTTTATGCAGAAGCCAATAAAAGTCTTGTTCACCGACTGCAGATAGTGCAGAACGCGGCAGCTCGGTTTGTTCTGGCTCTCCCTAAATCCTCCTCCGCCACTGCAGCCAGGAAAGAACTCCATTGGCTTCCTGTCCACCACAGAATCTCTTTTAAAATTCTGTGCCTGGCTTACAGAGCTCTGGCAGAAGGTCCCTCGAGCGCCATTGGTTCCCTTCTTACACGGTATGTCCCTACACAAGACCTTCGTTCTTCGGGACTTTGTCAACTGGTTGTTCCTCGGGCTAAGTTAGCCAGATGGGGAGCCAGAGCTTTCTCTGTGGTTGCTCCGAAGCTTTGGAACTCTATCCCTATCCAAATAAAAACACTTCCCTCAATTGAGACATTTAAAAAGGCTCTTAAAACCTGCCTCTTCAGGAGGGCATACCAATGAGAGAAGGTTGTAGAAGGGGGGACATTGCTGCTGTATTTGATTTAGGCGCCTTGACGCCCGTTTCGGGCTGAGTTTGCGCACGAGAAGACTCGGTTCATTCATTCATTCATTATCGTGGCATCTATGCGTCCCAGACGCCACATACATAAACAGAGGCACAATCTCTTTTGAGAGACATTTCGTTACCTATGCTCTCTCACAAAGAGTGGTCAGATCTGTAACTAGAATCGGCCAGCACAGAGGTAGAGAAGGCCATACAAGACTTGCATGTGGGCAAAGCAATGGGCCCAATGGCTTGCCCATTTAATTATATAAGCTTGCCCGAGTAAAGTCACACCATATCTGACTAAAATGTTTCATGAGAGTAAAGAAGTGGGCTTGCTCCCCATTGATCAGAGGTTGTCAACGATAGTGGTCATCCATAAGAACGGGAAACCCAAGAACCTCTGTTCCTCCTATAGGCCAATATCCCTGCTCAATGCAGAAGCCAAGATATTGGCGAAAATACTAGCTACTCGCTTAATATGTGTAATCACAAAATGAGTGCACCCGGATCAATTCGGCTTTATGCCAGCTAGTAATACCTCTCTTAATCTTCAGAAGCTACAGGGAGTGCTAGACCGAGCCAAAATGATCAGCGAGGATGCGGTGGTGGTGTCCCTCGATGTGGCCATGGCATAGGATACAATTGAATGCTCCTATATGTTCTCAGTGTTAAAGAAGCTGGGATTTGGCCAGGGCTTCTTGTGGTGGTTCCGTCTCCTCTGTAGGTAACCGCTTGCCCAAATAGTAGTCAATAATAGAAAGTCTCACGTTTTCAAACTTGGCAGGGGTACCAGGCAGGACTGCCCTCCTCCCCATTGCTCTTCGCCTTGACGCTCGAACCATTGGCGAATCCTCCCTGCTAGAAGACAGGGTCTTAGACGGAAATCTCCTGGAGAAAGCCATATTGTTAATATATAAAACATGAATTAATAATATGACTCTACTCCGACTTAGAGCCAAGTGGGACTATGATGTGCTGGTTTGGAGGATGAGGAGTGGCTTGAAACCCTGGCCTCTCCCAGAGAGGCCTCTAGGCTTAGACTCGTACAATTGAATATACTCCACAGAATATACCAAGTGGGAACAACGTTGGTAAGGATGGGGTATGGCACTTAGGCCGGATGCCTGAGGGAATTCGGGCAGGAGGGCACCTTTATGCACATACTCTGGGAGAGATACTGGTCCTCAGTGACGGTGTGTATGGAGCGAATAATGGGCAACAAGATCGACTAACATAAAATGATGTCTCCTGAATATTTGGGGCCCAACAGATTTAATCACTAAAGAGAGAATATCGGTGACACATGGAATGATGGTTACTAAAAGAAAGATAGAAAGAAAGTGGAGGGCGTAATAACCACCAACACTGAATGAGTGGGGGAAAGACATGGATTGGTGCATGGTGACAGAGAGGACTGTATATGAATCCAAGGGGTGTCCCACTAAATGGACGCATATTTTGGAAAAATGAAATGACTATAGGGGAGGACTTTGAGACCCCCCTCACCCGCAACCAAGATGGGATACTGATGCAGATAGCTTGCCATAAGTGGATCCCATGTAAACTGTGTGTAATTAATCTATTATCTCAAGTTTGTTGTTAACCTTTCGCCACTACAAAACTCCAGATATACATGTCTGTATGATGTCTAGTATATTTAACATTGTCCTCAATAAAAAGTTATAATAATAATTAAAAAAAGAAATCCCACTTCGTAAGTCGAAAGCCTTAGTGGCATAGAGAAATACCGCCAATGCATCAATATCCAGATTTTGTCCTGCAAGATTGCATACAAGATGCGCAGATTCTGGAATGGGAAACCTGACTGGTCTGGTCTAAACAGAAATGTCATTAGGTGGCTAAGGCGATTGACTAGAACTTTTGCAATAATTTTGGCATCACAGTTGATAAGGGAAGGGTCTATAAGATTCGCAATTATCGATAGGTTTATCTGGTTTGAGAAGGGTGATTATCATTGCTTCTCATATGGAGGATGGGAGTAAACCGGAGTTCTTTGCTTCTCGATAGACAGATTGAAGGATCGGTATTAGTTTTTCAATGTACGTCTCATAAAAATCTGCTGATAGACCATCAAGTTTGGGCGCTTTGTCAGATTGTAACTGCATAATAGCCTCTCTGATTTCATCAACTTCTATATCAACTGTCAGGAATTCCCTCTGCTCGTCACTTAACCAGCCCAGCGCCACCTCCCCTAGATAGGCATCTATTTCTACCCTTTCTGTCCTGCGAAACATGTATAGGCTGATGTAGGTGGAGAAAACCTGTTGTATATCAGGGATCTCCCTAAATAATGATCCATCTTTTTCCCTGATCGCAAGTACATCATTAGTGAAACGGTGTTTACACATCATTGTCACTAGCGTATGTCCCAGATGCTCCCCTTCGCCATACGCCCGCTCATATTTGCCACAGTACAAGAATTCCAGTTCAGCTGTCTTCTGCAAATCAGTCAAGGGGATCCTCCTAGACACCTCAAGGTCTTCAGAAGTGCCCAGACAATCCTCAAAGGATTTAATGTCTCTCATTAGCCATCTCAAACGCTCTCCGATAGAGCGTAAGACACCTCCACATTTGGCAAGGCATATACTACGAACAGTGACTTTAAAGGACTCCCAGATAATACCCACTTACGGGACCGAGTCCTTGTTCCTGTCAAAAAAGTCAACAATCGCCTGTCTCAGTTCCTCACAGAAAAGAGCATCCAGCAGTAACGTGGGAAGTCCTCAATAAACATGAAAGGGAGCTTCCCCAAAAGATAAAGGACCATACAATGAAAATCAACCAAAAACACCCACAGAACAGCTGAAACATTTTGAAAAATTTATTTTCAGTTGATCATTTTTGATAAAATTATTTAGACCAAGATTAATAAAGGTCAGCTTCTAATATACAAAAATACATTGGAATATGTATCCTCGATATCCTTAGTGACCAATATGTCCGTCTCAGTATTGAAATCAAGACCCTCAATTTTCGTGATGAGATGGCCAGTATCACGAACATAGGCAGGGAGCTGGCAAATGATGGGAGAAAGGCAAGCGTCCACAAATTTGGAAAGAGGTTCAGTGAGCGACCCAATGGTGGAAACAATGGGTCGATAGGGGCGGGGGGGGGGGTAAGCTGATTTTTGTGTATTTTAGGTACCCCATACAAAACTGGAATTTTAAAGAAAGTTTTGTTAAAGAATTCAAATTCTTGGTTACATATGGAACCTCGTTGGAGAGCAGCATTAGTGACATTAAATATCTCAGTCTTGATCCTTTCCGATGGGTAGGATGCCACCTTGCGATAGTGTTCAGGGAGGTTGAGCATAGAAATGATTTGTTCCTTATAACTAAGGCTGTCAAGAACCGCAATACCCCCGCCTTTGTCACTCGGTTTCACAGTGAGTGTGTGGTCAGAGGATAATTTTTTGAGGGCTTGATATTCATCGTAGTTCAGGTTATAGGCTGGTTTTGGTACAAATTTAGTTAGGTTTTGGATTTTAGGGTATACGCTTTTCTCAAATATGTCCACCTCAGGACCATATTTAACAAAGAAGGGAGGTAGAGTACAACGTAGGATTCCTACTCCACAGGCACTGATAAATAAACAAGAAGAATCCTACTACCAGTGTGTAAAAAAGGAAAGAAAGGGGAAACACTCAGTGTTGTGTAAAATACCCCTCACACACCAACAGGCCCCTTGGTGTCATGCTTCATCATCGGGGTCTTCGCACCCCGCTAAAGGGATGCGGCACGCTACGACCTGCGACTACGCGGGAGCGTTGACAAATTAGACTATGTGTGGTGTGTGTTGAGTGTAAGTGAAGGGGAATAGATGTGAGTGGGAGGTGTAGTGAAAAATTAAAAAGTACCTGGCTAGTGGGTAAAATGAAAAAAACTTTATTTCGTACCCCTGGCTGGTGCTGTTAAAAGTGTGCAAAAGAACGAGGTTTATTTGTCTTAATTAGGGACAGAACCTCTGGTGTGCGTCGACATGTTTCGGTACTTGTGTACCTTCTTCAGGACGGGGCACAACTTCCCAACCCTACTCACGTTTTTCTAAGAAAAATGGGTTTATTTTAATTTTTCTATAAAGTGATAACACTCATTAAAGACGGCTACAATGTGCCTACAGCGGTTCTCTGGATCATGTAATTACATGTCCTGAAAAAAAGAAAAAAACCTTTAGGTTTGGTTACCATATAGGATTGGCTCAGACAGGTGAGTCACCTGGAGCCCCAAACAGTTAATTAAACCTGTAAAGGAAAATAGACATACAAAACACACAACATATAAGACACTTTTAGGGTTTTTTGTACTTATTGTCTTTGGACATACTCATGGTCTTTGCTGTCTATTGCCTCATGAGCAAGTCCTGAGCATCAAGGTAGGTAGGTGGATCCACAATCTATAAGGATAGAGAAGTGGATTCAGTGTTGTTGCTTTTACTCACTTTTTAACTCCGCCATACACCTAGACAGGCTGGACTTTGTTTGAAAATACTCACGAAATCCACCTATATTGGCCTCCTTCTACCACCTTGTGCTGCTCCGCCGTGAATGAAAATGCGGATGAGCTAGGCGGTATATAAAGGAGGATTGGATGTGTTTCCATTGGTTGATTAGCGGAAATGGCAAGTGACCATGTTAGGGGGATACCCATGTTGCCGCCCCTCCACGTATGTGGTCTAGTCACATGTTACATGTAACCCTCTGTTATTCGTTTATTACCGGGTTTCTGTATGTCCAAATATGGACTTTCCGCTCGTCAGCCACTCACTGGCTGTTGCTGTGACCCGCGTAGATCGAGAGCCCATTGAATGCAGCTGCCGCTTGGCCGTCTCTCGTACGCGCATGCGCACAAGTGGTTTTTCGGCGCATTCTTTGAGCATGCGCGAAGCCGATTGTCGACAGCGCATGCGCGGTGATGTTATGTTATTAGCACTGGTCACTGAGGGTACTTAGTTTTCAGTTTACCAAAATCTTATCATCATTAAGGGTGCATCCGGATGCAGATTGTCAGTTAATTCTCTTAACAAAAAAGGGGGCATTGGTTTAAGTTTAAAATGACCATGTCTCTTTCCATGCCTACTTTTTTGCTGGTTTAAGTTTAAAATGACCATGTCTCTTTCCATGCCTACTTTTTTGCTTAGCAAAAAAGTAGGCATGGAAAGAGACATGGTCATTTTAAACTTAAACCAATGCCCCCTTTTTTGTTAAGAGAATTAACTGACAATCTGCATCCGGATGCACCCTTAATGATGATAAGATTTTGGTAAACTGAAAACTAAGTACCCTCAGTGACCAGTGCTAATAACATAACATCACCGCGCATGCGCTGTCGACAATCGGCTTCGCGCATGCTCAAAGAATGCGCCGAAAAACCACTTGTGCGCATGCGCGTACGAGAGACGGCCAAGCGGCAGCTGCATTCAATGGGCTCTCGATCTACGCGGGTCACAGCAACAGCCAGTGAGTGGCTGACGAGCGGAAAGTCCATATTTGGACATACAGAAACCCGGTAATAAACGAATAACAGAGGGTTACATGTAACATGTGACTAGACCACATACGTGGAGGGGCGGCAACATGGGTATCCCCCTAACATGGTCACTTGCCATTTCCGCTAATCAACCAATGGAAACACATCCAATCCTCCTTTATATACCGCCTAGCTCATCCGCATTTTCATTCACGGCGGAGCAGCACAAGGTGGTAGAAGGAGGCCAATATAGGCGGATTTCGTGAGTATTTTCAAACAAAGTCCAGCCTGTCTAGGTGTATGGCGGAGTTAAAAAGTGAGTAAAAGCAACAACACTGAATCCACTTCTCTATCCTTATAGATTGTGGATCCACCTACCTACCTTGATGCTCAGGACTTGCTCATGAGGCAATAGACAGCAAAGACCATGAGTATGTCCAAAGACAATAAGTACAAAAAACCCTAAAAGTGTCTTATATGTTGTGTGTTTTGTATGTCTATTTTCCTTTACAGGTTTAATTAACTGTTTGGGGCTCCAGGTGACTCACCTGTCTGAGCCAATCCTATATGGTAACCAAACCTAAAGGTTTTTTTCTTTTTTTCAGGACATGTAATTACATGATCCAGAGAACCGCTGTAGGCACATTGTAGCCGTCTTTAATGAGTGTTATCACTTTATAGAAAAATTAAAATAAACCCATTTTTCTTAGAAAAACGTGAGTAGGGTTGGGAAGTTGTGCCCCGTCCTGAAGAAGGTACACAAGTACCGAAACATGTCGACGCACACCAGAGGTTCTGTCCCTAATTAAGACAAATAAACCTCGTTCTTTTGCACACTTTTAACAGCACCAGCCAGGGGTACGAAATAAAGTTTTTTTCATTTTACCCACTAGCCAGGTACTTTTTAATTTTTCACTACACCTCCCACTCACATCTATTCCCCTTCACTTACACTCAACACACACCACACATAGTCTAATTTGTCAACGCTCCCGCGTAGTCGCAGGTCGTAGCGTGCCGCATCCCTTTAGCGGGGTGCGAAG
Source organism: Lissotriton vulgaris (assembly GCF_964263255.1). Lineage (NCBI taxonomy): Eukaryota > Metazoa > Chordata > Amphibia > Caudata > Salamandridae > Lissotriton > Lissotriton vulgaris. The sequence continues at coordinate 223,828,522 of NC_141685.1, forward strand.
ACCCCGATGATGAAGCATGACACCAAGGGGCCTGTTGGTGTGTGAGGGGTATTTTACACAACACTGAGTGTTTCCCCTTTCTCTCCTTTTTTACACCTCAGGACCAACCTGGTCCAACGAAGGTGTGAAAACAGAGGTGGGTCGGAAACCTGAGATGTTGTTATTAGGTAACATATCTTTGCCTGCGAAAAATTTTCTCAACCTAATTTTTCGAAAAAACGCCTGTACATCTTTGTTGAGTTCAAATACATTGAAGGGGGAGCTAGGGACAAATGACAAACCTCGGGACAGGAGATCAATGGTACTTTTATCCAGGGTTTGGGTGGATAAATTAAAGATGGGGATTAGGCTAGAGTTGTTGGATGTTTTCACTCCCTCCAATATTGATTCCTCCTGGTTTCCAGAAAACGAGGTTGATTCTCTGAGTGTTGGTATCTCCCCCGTTCCTGATTGGCTGGATATGTATCCCTCACCCTTTCTTGGGGTCTGAATTTGACTCTGGTCGCGCCTCGGCGGTTCCCCAAAAAACGGTTCGATCTTGGGGGGCCATCAAAGCGTCTGTTGGAGAAATTATCTGTGGAGTTGGATCCCCCTTCGTTTTCTGACACAGAAGTATCTGAGAAGGTACACATTTTCCTATTAGTCCAGTGTTGTTGGTCCCCTTGATTGGTGTCTTGACTGGAATAATATTGGGCATGCAGATATAGATATATCTTCTCCTCTGAGAAGTATTGAATCTTTTTTCAACTTATCGGTCTTCCTGCGAATAATATAGTCATTGAAGGAGTCAAGTTTGAGATTGACTTCTTCCAATTTCTGTTTAGCATGGTCTACTGCATTATTCTTAAGGAGAGATTCCTCCATTTCGGCAATCTCCTTGAGAAGACCTGAGACTACCTCTCTAGCCGTGTCAATGATGAGTAGCATGAGGTCCCTCGAGCATTGATTCGCAATGAGAGACCATCTCTCAAGAAACAATCGAATCTCTACGAATAGGCTTGGGATATTCCTGACCCTGAGACCATTGGGGATAAACCCTGCCTTGAGATATTGGATCATAAAGTCAGCATGTGATTCGGTCCTCTTCGCTTTTTTTTTTAATTTAAGAGTTTAAGCCACTCATCATTTGTTCCTTTGTTAAGTGAGAAGGGGCGTTCAGAAGATGTAGATGGCCCCACTAGTTGGTTAAAGTCCTCCTCACTGAAGCCAAAGGTTTTGACGGCATCCATGTTGGTCTAAAAATAAAGACCAGTATATATGAATCTGAAAAAAGAGAGAGCTGATCAGACAAATAGGAAAAAGAGGGAGAGGGGTGTGAGGGAGACCATTCAAAAAAGTCCAGACATACCTACAGACATACGTGACTGCCTTGTTCTAAGGACCAAGAGCTGAAACCTAAAGAACCCTCACGGCAAACGTGCCGGGAATAATTGCAAAAATACGACAGAGGGACCCTGTAAACCTAAGGCCCATAGGCACGGGCAGCAACCCACCAGGGAAGAAGTACTCAATAAACATGAAAGGGAGCTTCCCCAAAAGATAAAGGACCATACAATGAAAATCAACCAAAAACACCCACAGAACAGCTGAAATATTTTGAAAAATGTATTTTCAGTTGATCATTTTTGATAAAATTATTTAGACCAAGATTAATAAAGGTCAGCTTCTAATATACAAAAATACATTGGATTATGGAGTCATACGAAAACATTAGCCCAAGTACAAATAAGACAATAAAAACATATCACACCGTTGATTCATTCTATCAAACGTGCACATACTCTCTATCAAACAAACCATATATTCACACTCAATAACACATCAAAAACGGCATACTGTAGGAAAAAAAGCGCTGACGCGCGTTTCGGAGACAGAAAGTTATTTAGAAAAATCCTTCATCAGGGCGCATGTATTAAATCCATGGATCTGAGCGGTCTTGTGAGATCCAAATTCATAGCATATGTTCAGTATAAAAATCGGTTCACAGTCTCAATTATGGGCTGACAAAGCATATCTGTGGGTGAAAAAGGAAGAAAAGGGTAAAAATATATCAATAAACTCAGGACTGTAGTTCCAGGTCACAATAAAGAAACAAGGCAGTATACAAAAAACACACAATAACAGCATGAGTGCTTACATCATTCAAACTGGTGTAGGGGGAAAAAAGAAAAACTGGAAAAGAACAGGAAGACGGAGATCTTAATTGAAGAATCCCAAAATGACAAACCATGAGACTACAATCCATCTGGAAATACCCCTTAATCTAAAATAGTTAGGTATACACACCTCTGGGTATGCTATTGCTGACCAATGTTTGGGAGACACTAATGCCCAAAAACTGTTCCAAATGAAGAGTATTTTGAAGATGGTGGCAGGCTGACAACAGAGTTACTATTATCTGTGGAAAAAAAGAGAATGCATACAAACGGATGACCCTGAGTAAATACTGTGATTGTTAACTATTTGCCATAAATTCAGCAGAATGGGCTTGAGAAGGTGGAAACTCTGAATTTATTAAAAACCTGCCAGTTGTGGTAGTAAAGATGATGTACCTGTTAAGGACGTAGTTGCAGATTCGAAAGGTTGAAGTAAGCTCCTAATCAGTGAAGTGAATTAGGCAAACTGAGGAAGTTCAGGTATTCTTCTCCTAAAATGTAATGGAGGAGCACAGAATCATGAGATAGTCCTGAAATAACTGCTGGTGGAGTCGACAGGGATAATACAGGGATCGAAAAAAGGTCGAACTTAAGGCATGGCATATGATCCTAACATTGGGAAGATATAAACCAAGTATACGTAAGGGAAAATTATTAATTCTCAATTCAAGAGCAGACCGTAAATGATACGGATATAGTACCTGTAATATCTGTGGCTGTGGATTCGAAGAAATCGGGTCCCGGACTCTTGTTAATGAAAATAGTCGGGTCGACAGACTAGTGGGGTTAAGAAGGTCTCCTCCTGGAATGGAAGGGAGGAGCAACGTATTATCAAAATGGCCCCGTGTAATCACTGGTAACGTGAATAAGAAAAATGCAGATTCCGATTTGTTCGTAATGCCCAACAGGAAGGACCTGACTTAGGGGAAATCAAGCACAGATCTGCCAAACGATTAAAATTAAAAGGACGGGTGGTCCTTGGGGATGTAAACTGCCCATGGTTTATAAACAATAAATGATACAAAACATATCTGGTCTCAAGGTATTCTAACGTCATGCTGCAGATCGTCACATAAAATGTGTGAAGCTCTAATACCTGGTAGCGTGAAGCAGTATACGCGATATAGAGAATAGTGATGCTTTGCAGACGCTTCCCCGTTCCCAGTTGCGCTATGTCCTACAGGACAACAAAAAAACAAGAAATGCGATGATTTAGGATGGAACCTGGCCGATGTGGACTAAGTAAGGGAAGAGCAAAGGTTTATCGAGTGTGGAAACTCCGTTACCTTTTCTGTTAGAAAGCGCATGGGGTAGATCGATCCCACAGCCTGCGGCCTCCGCATACGTCCGTAGCAGCGATGGAACGAAGGGAGTGAGGCTTACATAAATACTATTCGGCGGGATACTAATGTGGAGCACCTGAGTTGAGTGGTGTATCGGAAAACTAGAGTGCTGACCACAAAGAATGTGGAAGTATGAAAATGGCATTCCTGACGTGCAGTTGACAACGTACTCATGAAAAATGAATGATGACAATAACAATCCTCCGAAGGGATCAGATTCGGAAACAGGATAAATCCGAAGCTGGGAATCAGTTTACAGTACTAGGAGTAAGGTGTTCTAATAAGGTAACAATATGAAGAGATAAACATCCAAAACAGACTAAGAATATGAGAAAAGAGAAATTATATTACAGAAAAATATGAAGTGCAGTACTCTATTTACATTAAATAATCGCGTTTTCCCAAGGCAAATTTTCATTCAAGCCTGTATTGGCTATGTTAAGGGTAAACATCCAGAACACCTCCCTTTTGCCTCTGAGAGCATCAACATTTCCATGTAGGGGGCACTTAATGCGCTCCAAGATGAGCCATTTGAGGTCATCCAGTGAGTGTTTCATTTCTAGCCAGTGGCTACCAGGGGTGCCCCTGGCCGCGAGTTCCTGATGGATGATTTGTGTTTGGAGAACTGTGTTCTGAACTCTCTCCCCGTCTCGTGGGAAGTCTCCATGAGGGGATGAGGCAGCCGGGGGACACAGCACAATCAGGACCGGGGAATGGTACAAATAAGCGCACGCCAAATGTGCTACACTGTGCATAGGAAGAATATGTAGAGAATTGCCTGTGGGAGGTCCAACCGGTGCCAAAAGTGGTGTGCGCGAATTCCACTAAGTGGGATTCCTGCAAGAGGGCAATCTGGATGTTATGCCTAACCAGATATGCTAATATGTGTCAACGCTTTTGTGGGTTACCCATTCCTCTAATATTCTACCCAATTACATCTAATGAGTGTGGTGCTATTCTGTACCAGATCGATGTTGGTCTTCCCAAGGTAAGTATCTAGGCGCAGGTGCGTTAATCCAAATACAGAAACACAAGTACAGCAGGGTCAACAAGTATGGCATTAGCAATATAGGTAGATGAGCCCCAAAAAACAAATAAAACATTTCCCAGCCCTCCTCCTCCCACATTGGTGGCCCAATCCCACCAGGGATATATCGCCCTCCCAATCAATCAAAACCAGCTGAGAAAACGCAGTACCAATCATTGTACCAACATGTTGGACATATTGCAAAAGCAGCAATCTGTACTAACAATGGTTAGAAAGAGATAGAACAGAAAGAAAGTAGAGGAGAAGAAATGTGAGGGGGAAGTGAAAGAAAAGAGGGTTGGAAGTGCAGCACAGTAAAGTGGGGAGTAGCCCTACAAGAACAGATGAGAAAGTGTGAATGGTAAGTCAATATGCAACCAGATAGAGGAGTTAGGAGTTTAGGAGGTCAACCAAAGAGCCAAGCTAGGTCCTCCTCGAGTAACCGATGGTTTCATTGGGGTAGATTAAATCCCTTAAGTACCCCCATCACTGACAGATCGGAGATTGTGAAATGAAGGATGCGTGTGTACGGAATCAAAGTTATTGGCTAAGTGCTGTCATCAAGCAGTGGATTGGTGATGTTTTCAGAATATAATTAAACACCAAGGGGTGGTGATGGACAGAGTTTCTGAATTAAGCAGAATACTCTCACCCAGTCAAGAGATCAGGGCTAGATCCAACACCGTTTTTTAGCTCACTGCACCATCCCAGCTCAGAACCTGGCTTATGCAAATTAGTCTGTTCCTGTCCCAGTGCATGATGGGAACAGGGCAAACCAAACTACAAAGCCAATTCTTTCACTGGGAAGGAAACAAGCTTCCGGGGACCGGTTTCTGGCATTACAGCCGTCTTCGGCCCGGCTTGCTTGAATCCTGATGGTGCAATGAGCAAGGGACTCACATCTGAGTATACCCTTCTACGCTTATGGTGGACAAAATAATTAAACAACAAGGGGTGGTGATGGACAGAGTTTCTGAATTAAGCAGAATACTCTCACCCAGTCAAGAGATCAGGGCTAGATCCAACACCGTTTTTTAGCTCACTGCACCATCCCAGCTCAGAACCCGGCTTATGCAAATTAGTCTGTTCCTGTCCCAGTGCATGATGGGAACAGGGCAAACCAAACTACAAAGCCAATTCTTTCACTGGGAAGGAAACCAGCTTCCGGGGACCGGTTTCTGGCATTACAGCCGTCTTCGGCCCGGCTTGCTTGAATCCTGATGGTGCAATGAGCAAGGGACTCACATCTGAGTATACCCTTCCACGCTTATGGTGGACAAAATAATTAAACAACAAGGGGTGGTGATGGACAGAGTTTCTGAATTAAGCAGAATACTCTCACCCAGTCAAGAGATCAGGGCTAGATCCAACACCGTTTTTTAGCTCACTGCACCATCCCAGCTCAGAACCCGGCTTATGCAAATTAGTCTGTTCCTGTCCCAGTGCATGATGGGAACAGGGCAAACCAAACTACAAAGCCAATTCTTTCACTGGGAAGGAAACAAGCTTCCGGGGACAGGAACAGACTAATTTGCATACAGCCAGGTTCTGAAACTGGGATGGTGCAGTGAGCTAAAAAACGGTGTTGGATCTAGCCCTGATCTCTTGACTGGGTGAGAGTTTTCTGCTTAATTCAGAGACTCTGTCCCTCACCACCCCTTGTTGTAAATATTTTTGTCCACCCTAAGCGTGGAAGGGAATTCTCAGACATGAGTCCCTTGCTCATTGCACCATCAGGATTCAAGCAAACCGGGCCGAAGACGGCTGTAATGCCAGAAACCGGTCCCCGGGAGCTTGTTTCCTTCCCAGTGTAAGAATTGGCTTTGTAGTTTGGTTTGCCCTGTTCCCATCATGCACTGGGACAGGAACAGACTAATTTGCATACAGCCAGGTTCTGAAACTGGGATGGTGCAGTGAGCTAAAAAACGGTGTTGGATCTAGCCCTGATCTCTTGACTGGGTGAGAGTTTTCTGCTTAATTCAGAGACTCTGTCCCTCACCACCCCTTGTTGTAAATGTTTTCAGAATATGGCATCACTGAGCGAAGCAAGTGACCTGTATCAAGCTGAGATTTTGACAGCCAGGCTCAGCCATCCTCTGCGGGGCAATGAAAACAGCAAAGCTCTCGCTCACAATAAGTAAGGTATTACAGTGGTAGTTATGTAACAGTTGATATTATAAACATATAGCCAATGAATTGACAGATGCAATTTCTTATGTATATTCTTTAAGATGGGTAGTTTAATGAGTCCACAACCAGCCGACACGTGTTTCGTCGTGTGGGAACAACTCACAAACACTCTTCAGGGCTGACAAAAAAAAAAAACATATGGGAATGTGTATAGAATATTTCTTTACATACAGCGCATTTAAAAAAGACAAATTGTCTAGTCAATATCATGCACTGGTGACTCAAGGTGATTTATTCATAGACCACTAGTGTGCCGCCTATTCCCACGAACCATAAGTGGAGTTGATGTGGTTTACATGATCAGAGTGGTGGTTCTTGGAGAAAAGTAAACCGATTGTGACAATGTGTGTTTCAATATACTATTTCTCCTATGCGACTTGATAGTCAATCATGTTATTGTGGGAAAGACGGAATTGCAATTTCACCAAGGTCATATTTTTGTGCCATATTAAAACAAGTCCATCACTCCAAAGGTCTCATCTGAGAACGTGATTGGTAGAGTGTTTAGTCATACAAACTCTTTCATCGAGTGACTGCATGCAGGTCCCAGGTGCGTGAATGTTAAAGAAAAAACCTAGGTGCCAGAAAGAAAGTGCCTACCTTGTGGCACGACCTACACTCATGTAGGTCAGGACGAAAATATTCACAAGGAATCAGAATCTGTGATGGGGGAAAAGAAGCATATGAAGGGGCAATTGTAGATCGAAAAGCCATTGCGGCAGAGAGAAGAGATGAAGCACCTACACGTTTCGGAGATTTGTGGAAATTAATGCTAATTTTTATCATACGTTTCATGATATGTATATTAGTATCCACCAGTATGACTGCGTGCATAACTGATGACTATTGGGCCAGTCTACCTGTTAACTTATGTAAATTCAGGATCACAACTTACCCTTGATATAGTGACACCGGTTTGGTTGTCCGTCTTTGTAGTCAAGTATTCGAGAAAGAATATATATAAATATCTGGCATTCATGAGCACATAGGATCAACGAGTGCTATTTTATTCACGCTAAAATAAAAGAAAGCCGAGCGTTACGGTGTTTCACAGTTGCTACGCAAGTTTAGAAATGGTGCAGTTTGAGTATGTCTCTCTCATAGAATTTAGTTAAAAGGTACCTTAATACTTGTACATATTAAGAATGTAACCGGGAGGGGATCCACAATCTGGTTCCAGATCCTGCATGTATGGCTGGAATCATGGAGTTATCTGACAGAAAACAGGAAGGGGTGGGGGGAAAAGAAAGCGATAACAGCCACGGTTTGTGCTGCCTTCAACTTGGGTAGACCATAACATGTATGATCCTATTTTCTTATAGACTAAACATTTCGCATTGTTAAGCACCGTACTCACCAACTCCGTACTCCTTGCCAATACCTAGCCATTAAGACACACCGAACGTCCACACTAGGCTGAGCGCCTCTCTCTCTGAGCATTCTAAAAACCCCATCAGCTGTATCTCACTTCTTCACTCAGACAAGGCGCCTCCACGTTTGTATAAACTTTCCAGTTTACTAATTACATTACACGCAAACTCCTGCTCCAATTTAACGTAAGGATAGAGCCAAGGCAGCTGCAGATCTTTTTGAGAACCTAGCGAAAAGCATGCCTATTCTCCAGGCATCAGCCAATACAGGTCCGCCACGCAAAGAAGGTCTCAGAGATAAATTCATTAAACTTGAGAAACTTAAAAAACAAGAAAACTCCCACTGGTGGGATGGAACCACCTTGAAACAATATATACGGCTCAAACAAATACCTAGGGGACTGCGTTCCCAAGTCTTCCCTACATACGATTACCTAGATCTGGATCTCATGACCAAATGGGAGGATTCACTTAACCATAATTCCATGGTACTAATGGATATCCTCATAGAAAGTGCAGACCGAAAGACAGCCAAATTACAAACTGAGATTTCCATGTTAGAACAAGAGAACAAAGACCTCAATTTACCTGAGGCCACAGTTAAGAACTACACCTAAGCTAAGATCAGGGACAATGAGGAATTAATCACAGCAAACCAAGATGTACAGGTTATCAATCTTTCCTCTTACCCTTTAACTGCCGACATGATCTCTTTACTTAGTACGGGTCTTAGTTTCAACCCCCACGCAACAGGTGACATTTGCCAAACGAAAATAGATGTTTTCAAATTTGTGCGTAACCTAAAATTAAAGAAACATTTCGCAGGACAGAAAGACACCATGAGACAACCAAAGAATATTCCTAATGTTTTTGACGATGAACTACTGACAATAAAAGATGTGCCAACAACACATTTGCTTCTTTCTTAGACTGACCGAGAGGAGAGTCCCTATGACATGGAAAGACTTTTGGAAGAGCTTGATGTTGAAACTGATTATGGGCTGGCCAGTGGTTTAAGGTGCAAATCCAAATGGACCCCCACACTACCAGGGGGTAACGCAATAGACAACTTTCACAGACATGTTCTTGAGGATCTGAATAGAACAAACACAAAGACTCTAGATGAAAGGTTCAAATACAAAGACAACTTGACCAAAGGCGAACGCTTAGCACTTTCAACTTTGAGCAATAACCCTAATATCATTATTAAAGAAGCAGACAAAGGGGGCAACATAGTGCTGATGAATCTCGTTGACTACAATGACGAGATTCTGAGCCAATTGAGTGATGACTCATTCTACGAGCAACTAGTTCAGAACCCTATGGGTCCTTTAACACTGCTAATTAATGAAAAGTTACTAAATTGGAAACAATCTGGTCTTTTGAATAATGACGAGTATCTTTCCCTTAAAGTATCCAGACCAACGCTCTTCTGGTTATACACATTACCTAAGATACACAAGGATCTTCCCTTTCCCCCGGGCAGACCAATAATCTCAGGAATAGGGGGTCCCACTGAAAGGCTAGCTGAATATGTGGACCTTTTCCTGGGACCACTTGTAAGAAATTTACCCTCACACATACAAGACTCGAAACATATACTGAGCATAATGACAGACATGGAGTGGCAACAGGGCACCACATTAGTGACAATGGATGTGGTGTCACTATACACTAGTATCAATCCCAAGTTAGGTATGGAAGCCATGAACAAGATACTATCCAACAGACCTGTCTCATTGTGGGCTCACACCAATATGCTGTTAACCATGATGGACTTAATCCTGGGCAACAACCTTTTCATGTTTGATCGCAAATGGTATCGACAGAAAAAGGGAGTAGCCATGGGGTAAACATTTTCCCCCTCCTTTGCCAATCTCTTTATGGGAGCACTGGAGTCGGATCTAATCTTGGGTACAAAGGGATCACAATATACCAACTCCATTATATTTTGGGGTCGTTATATTGATGACTGTTTTTTATTGTGGTCTGGTTCAGATTAATTACTTCATTCCTTTTTTGAATATCTTAACAACAACACATGGGAGATCAGTTTCACGATGCAACACAGTAGGAGTAATATGGAATTCCTGGACTTGGAATTTTATGTTAAAGACAACACACTACACAGCAAACTCTATAGAAAACCCACTTCTTGCAATTCCATTCTCCACGCGACAAGTTCACATCCACTACATCAAATACGTTCAATCCCATATGGTGAATATCTCAGAGCCAGGCGCAATTGCAGTGAACAAACTGAATTCAACAACTGTATCACTAACATGAATGACAGGTTTTTGAGAAGAGGATACCCTAAAGAATCCATAAAGAAGGCAGAAAAGAGAATAAGACAAACCACAAGACCAGATTGTCTGAAGAAATGCATGGAGCCTAAGTCCACCAACAATCAAGTGAAACTAATCACAGAATATAACGCATTACACCAGACTGTGAGGAAGAGTTTCAACAAACAGTGGAGCCTCCTCACAGCAGATTCCGTTCTTAAAGAATGGATACCTGACAAACCATAAATAACCTACAAAAAAGGACAAACACTAAGGAACAAACTCAGTCCCACCGTTCCCCTTAACACTACAGCCCAAAATTGGTTGACCAAACGTAGCACAGGCTTCTATAAATGTGGTTTCTGTTCTATGTGCAGATGGGGGAAACACAGGACTAGAACCTTTAAAGGATTTGACAAAACTGTGTACAACATCAAACAAAACATTACATGTCTGACCAAGTTTGTTGTCTACATTATAGAATGCCCATGTGGCAAATATTATGCAGGCAACACCATCAGGGCTCTAAAGGACAGACTGGCAGAACACATGAGAGCCATACAAAAAAGAGACCCTAAATATCCAGTGGCTTTACACGTTGCAGAATGCCAACCAATGGAGGATGAAATCAAAGTGCGCTTCTATGGCATTGATGTGATTCCACTGAATATCAGAGGTGGAAACCGAGAACTCACACTAAGACGAAAGGAAGGCATGTGGATCATGCGCTTACAGTGCGTGGAACACAGGCTTAACTTTGACCCAGAATTACAATTCTTCTTGGGTGACTGAAATCGAATACTCCACAACAGAGGGGGTCCATAGAATACCATATAGACTTTGAATGAACTAATACAGCCAATATACTAAGCCTAATATGTGTAATCTTCTGATCCAATGACAATACATGTAACTATACTGTTGTGTTTTATGTAACAATACCTATGAAATCCTACATTGTATCTAACCAAGGGCACAAAAGGTCCTTTATGGTCATTATTATTGTATACATTTGCTCTTATCATATAACAACATTACGTTACGGATATTGAAATGTATCAAGTCACAAAACCCACTAAGGGGTGGGTTAACTTCACTTCACGAAAGACTAATTTGAAAATGCTCAGGAAACGTCGACTCACTCGCTCATACGCGATCACCACAGAGGACACATCCATGTCCCATGTTTTGAAACCCTAGCGGTCGGAAATATCATCTTAATTGATGAGATTCATACATAACATTAATTCGTTTTTCGACATCTAAGTGCGTTCGCTTAATTGTGATCTTAATTTAACAGTAGACACACGTTTTTCTTCACTCAATTGTCATCTTAATTTGACGCTGGACACACGTCTTTCTGATGCGCACACAATCGCATATTATCTTCTTCACTAACACCAATATACGGTTTCTCAAATTGAAACTCTTCCTTTCCCTGTAAAATAAATTTCGGGTCATCTCGCCGCTAGATATGATGCAAGAGAACTAGGATCCCCAACATGGCGGCGATCATATCATTATATTCGGTCTAGTGTTTCTTAGGCGTACTCCTTAAAGTCGTTTCCTCCTTCCGGTCACGTGTCCGTTGTTGGAAAACGGCGACCGGGAAACAAATGAGGCTGGATGCCACAGAGTTGGTGAGTACGGTGCTTAACAACGCAAAATGTTTAGTCTATAAGAAATAGGATCATACATGTTATGGTCTACCCAAGTCGAAGGCAGCACTAACCGTGGCTGTTATCGCTTTCTTTTCCCCCCACCCCTTCCTGTTTTCTGTCAGATAACTCCATGATTCCAGCCATACACGCAGGATCTGGAACCGGATTGTGGATCCCCTCCCGGTTACATTCTTAATATGTACACGTATCAAGGTACCTTTTAACTAAATTCTATGAGAGAGAGATACTCAAACTGCACCGTTTCTCAACTTGCGTAGCAACTTTGAAACACCGTAACACTTGGCTTTCTTTTATTTTAGCGTGACTAAATAGCACTCGTTGACCCTATGTGCTCATGAATGCCAGATATATATATATTCTTTCTCGAAAACTTGACTACAAAGACGGACAACCAAACCAGTGTCACTATATCAAGGGTAAGTTGTGATCCTGAATTTACATAAGTTAACAGGTAGACTGGCCCAATAGTCATTAGTTATACACGCAGTCATACTGGTGGATACTAATATAGATATCATGAAACGTATGATAAAAACTCACATTAATTTCCACAAATCTCCGAAACGTGTAGGTGCTTCATCTCTTCTCTCTGCCGCAATGGCTTTTCGATCTACAATTGCCCCTTCATATGCTTCTTTTCCCCCATCACAGATTCGGATTCCTTGTGAATATTTTCTTCCTGACCTACATGAGTGTAGGTCGTGCCACAAGGTAGGCACTTTCTTTCAGGCACCTAGGTTTTTTCTTTAACATTCACGCACCTGGGACCTGCATGAAGTCACTCGATGAAAGAGTTCGTATGACTAAACACTCTACCAATCACGTTTTCAGATGAGACCTTTGGAGTGATGGACTTGTTTTAATATGGCACAAAAATATGACCTTGGTGAAATTGCAATTCCGTCTTTCCCACAATAACATGATTGACTATCAAGTCGCATAGGAGAAATAGTATATTGAAACACACATTGTCACAATCGTTTTTCTTTTCTCCAAGAACCACCACTCTGATCACGTAAACCACATCAACTCCACTTATGGTTCGTGGGAATAGGCGGCACACTAGTGGTCTATGAATAAATCACCTTGAGTCACCAGTGCATGATATTGACTAGAGAATTTGTCTTTTTTAAATGCGCTGTATGTAAAGAAATATTCTATACACATTCCCTTATGTTTTTTTTTTGTTGCCAGCCCTGAAGAGTCGTTGTGAGTTGTTCCCACACGACGAAACACGTGTCGGCTGGTTGTGGACTCATTAAACTACCCATCTTAAAGAATATACATAAGAAATTGCATCTGTCAATTCATTGGCTATATGTTTATAATATCAACTGTTACATAACTACCACTGTAATACCTTGCTTATTGTGTGCGAGAGCTTTGCTGTTTTCATTGTTGTGAAGGTCTTTTCAGATGTTCTGTTGAACGGTTAAGGGGTCTTTTCCGTTCGCTCTTACGCACCTTGCCAATACCTAGCCATTAAGACACACCGAACGTCCACACTAGGCAGAGCGCCTCTCCCTCTGAGCATTCTAAAAACCCCATCAGCTGTATCTATCCTCTGCGGGGCAGATCTAACCGGGTTTAGAAGGTGTGGATGTGCAGCTTATTGAAGATGTGCGTGCAGACTTTAGCATTGCGTGTAGAATATTGCCAAGTTTAAACTTCTGCTTGATTGGTATAAATTTCCTTTGAGCCTCCTGACCTGCTATGGTGAAGTGAGGGTATGAGGTCACCACATTGCCATCAACCTGTAAAGAGCAATTTTCCCCTGCCAGGCGAATGGCCGTGTCTCTATCGCAATAGTTTATTATTTTGGCAATGAACGGTCTTGAAGGGGCGTCCGGTGGGGGGCAGGTCATTAATGCGCGGTGAGCTTTTTCAACTATTAACAACTTGGAGAAGGTATCTGCCACAAATAGCATGGTGAGCAAGCGCCTAACAAAGTTCTCCATTCTTTCTGTGTTGGTGGACTCCGGAATCCTCATTTTCTGCAAATTGTTTCTGCAAGGCCTTGCCTCTTAATCTTAATTTTTGGTGGAGATTATGTTAAGAACTTTCTCCATGTTGAGGAGCTGCCAGCTGCGAGTTGAGACAGTGTCCTCGACCTCGGAGATTCTCTGTCCTGTTTCCGCTACATGGCCATTTTGTTTTTGCAACTTCTGTGTGGTAGAGTCCATCCTAGTGCACATTGTGTCCATTTTGGTTTCAATCGATGTGAGACTTTGTTGCATGGTGGTTAGCAATGCCTTCATGTCTGTAGCTTTGGTCATCCAGGGGTGAAACTTCCATGCCCACTTTGTCCATGCTGCCACCGCGGGCACATGTGGATCTGCAGGAGTCAAACTGCAATTTAGTTTGCCGCCCATCTGTTTCCCCCATGTTCATAGAGGGCGGTGAGCTAAACAGGGCGACTATGATGTGGCCACCAACAGACTGACAGGGCTAGTACCAACAGGGGGGACTCCGTTCGTCCTGCTGTATCCAGGGGCCCCCAGGACCACAAGTGCATGGGATAGATGAAAATAGGTTTCCGTGGCCATGCAGTCCTGCCTCACCCCCACATAGCAGCTAGGAGGGCACGAGCAGACTTGTGGAAGACCCTCAGATGGTACAATGGTGAGTTTGAAATGAGCTCCCGTCTCCAGTGAAGGCACAAATCACCTACAAAGTAGTTTGTCAATCCAGCGATGCAAGCATGTCTCCAGCAATTTGCTGAGACCCCATGTATTCACAAGAACTCGCCAGATAACCAAATGTCAGGGCTAGTACACGTCTCCCGAAGGCACAGTGAGGGATCCCCGATGGCCTAAGTTTTATCAAAGGCCCCCCAACCATTGAATGAGGTGTATTCAATCATCAGCTCACACATCGCACTTCACCCAACAACAGGTCTCAACAGGTGCACCTTGTAGCTGATATCCTGCCCATCCACCGTCACAGTCATCGGGTAGGTAAACGCCACAGCCCGCTGGCATATACCTGTGCATAATGCAGAGGGGAGCGTCAGTCATTAGCAATTAAGTGGTGCTCAAGGCTTCTGAATTTCAGACTCGCTGTGCACGGGCCGTTCAGCAGCAGGCGTCATATTATGCAGGCTGGGTCTTGCCAAATGCTCCCCTTGGCTGGTGTCTCATGCAAAGCACTTTCCCACCAAAGAAAGGGAACCATTAGGTATAACCCATATTTCCTTAGCAGCTGTGCCCTGCGCAGCTCACCGCAGCCTTCAGTTTTCGAATCTGTATCAGGCGCCACGGCAGCCACCATTACTGCCACTTGGCATAGGAAGAAGTATGTAGGGCCATGGCATTGCTATGGCATGTAACCCATGCAGTTTTGCCCAGAATCGGCATTGATCGACTCTCTGCAGTGTCTAGAAGCCAGCCAACATATTTTTATGGCGTAATGGTGTCATTTAGGGCACAATAGATAACCTGGACGGCAGGAGTCTCACGTCAGTGCAGACATAGTGCTGGCTGGCTCTCTTGCACCCTCCTTTGGAGATGATAATTGGTCATACTGCTGTATGCATAGGGTAGCTGCTAACGATAAGAATTGGCTTGTGAATTCCAAATACCTGTACAGGCAATACCATACCCTGCTTAGTATGCCAATGCATAGCCTTACAATGGATACAAGATGCCATTATGTTCTGCATCAGTGGCGGGATTTTATCACCTGGCGTAGGAGTGCTCAGCAGTGAATCGATACTGGGGTGAGATTTTTGAAAAACGTAGTATTATAACTGGTGACTGTTAGGCCCAACGCCACTGTTGGGCTATGTTCAGGATATTTCTATAACATATATGACGTTAATGGCCTTAGCGCTGCTGATGGCTCAAAGAGGGATAGCGATATTGTGGGCAGAAGCAGACTGCCGGGAAGTGAGAACCGGGTGAAGGATTTAGTTTGGGTTTAACAAACAGTCGGAGACCTATAATACGTTACTTCCACATCCAAGGGCAGTGATAACTGGGATCCTCTGAGACAATATCTGTTACCATGAAAGAAAAGCTCAAGTGCTGCTAGCAAATCATTGTTGATAATCAACCCAGTGATGAGGTGCAATACATTGTCTTTAGCATAGCCTCATTAAGTACAATAAGACTCTTGATATGTTGCTTGTCAGCAGACTCTTTATTCCTGACCACTGTGTTAATGATTTCATTTATGTTTGCGCACTTGACTGAACATGACTGATGCAATGTTGTTTTTGACTTACTGCTGTAATACTACAACAGTATTAAAGCCATTTGGAGAAAACAAAATAAACACCTCGAACAATAAAACATCCACTGGAAAATTAATCAAGAATTTTTTAAAGGAACAATGAATCACAGCTTTTCACTTAGTGCAGTAAATCATGCTTATCTGCAGCGACACACAGTTTAGGGTTAGCCATAACAAGTAACTTGAAAACGGCTATAAAGGCATTCTTCTGGGGACCAACTCTGACAGGGAGTCGCAGGGACCATTCAGGTCCAGTTCAACAGTTACCTCGAAGTTTAACCAGTTTTGAGTCTAGTTCCAGGTCCAAGGAGAGACTCGCCATAGTGTCAATGCAGTGGTCCTGATGCAAGGAAAGCAGGATGCTGAAATGTTCAAGGATGTTGAGCTGGTGTCGGTGCTCTTACTGTGGCCACCCCTAGGTCCACGAACACAGTGGGTGACTTTGGCCTCAGGGTCTATTTCCTGAGACGCCCAGATGAAGCCCAGCACAAAAACAGTTGCTACCATCTGTTCCCTTTAACTTGCAGTAACTTCTGTGCTGGGCGACCATACTGCACTTTGACAACTCTCCCCCTGGGTCCAGCAGGCTTTTGGTGCAACTTTTGAGGGACCACTTTACCTCAAGTGGTGTACCACAGACACATTTCTATTTTGTTAGCCTGTGATTTGGCAGAAGCAGTCCAGCCTTTGGTGCAGGCTACCTTTGCTTGGCTCAGTGAACAGAAGGGCAGTCCTTGTTCGGTCCTCTCTTTCTCTAGTACAGATGTCTGAGGTCTGGTTTCTAAGGGTGCCACTTTCTACCTGATTCGAGTCTAAGGGAATGTGGCGACTAACTAGGCATCAGGTCTCCTCTTGCCAAATAAGGATTTCAAACACAGTTTGGCATTTAGCTAACCCAGAATGCACTATTATGCCTAAACTCAACATGGAAGCACCTCTCTCTTGGTGTCTGGAGCTCCCTAGCACATATCAGAGGAGTGCCTAACTTGGGATTGCACACGCTTTGAAAAAAACTGTTTGACCATAGCTTACTCTGAGATTCCAGCCAGTCTGCAAAAACATAAGAGCAACCCCTCATGTGTGTGACTAACATTTGCCCTTCAAAGTTGTCTTCCCATTTGAAGCTCGCCTTTTGGATCCACATCCAATCTAGCCATCCTGTCAGGTGGAGGTCACACCTCTACACTTGGCAGATCCTGTGTTCCTCTTCCTGAGAATCGTTCACAGTGCTCTACAGGAGGTGGGAAGTCTGTCTTGAGAACAGCAACTTGTGTGCAACTGTAAACAGCTACTAGAAACTTTGGAAAGCAAAGCGGTAACTTTCTAAAGTTGCCATTTGTGCAAAAGGTACATTGCATTTGTCTTGAGCGGGTTTAATGCAGTGATTTGTTTGATACCTTGAAGTCCATATTTGGTAATCCCATTTGCAAGTTAGAACCGCTGAGCTGTCAGTTTGTAACTAGCTCTATACTCGTCAATGGGGCTACTAGCCTTTCCACAGTACAAACCACAATGCAGGTTTTTTACGGTCAGGACATTTAAAGTTAAGACAAAAACATGTTGATGTTTTTAACCCCTTCCATGCGGCCGCGATTCTGCGCCTGTGCGGCAGAATCGCGAGTGGGCGGGTTTATGACGGACCCCAGCCGTCATCAGCACACGAGCACCGTAGTTCATGACGGCTGGGGGCCGTCATTAGCATGCAAGGGGTTAATATAATGCATCCTGCCATTGGGGCTCAGTAGGCCTACAATAGGAGTGACTTATAAATATTACAACGCAAGGTTTGGACTTTGCCATTGGTTTAATGACAAAGTAATGTTAGCAGTTACAAAACTGCTCTGGCAGTAGGCAATGTCGAACTGGGAGTCGCGCTTTGCTCTGTCTCACTCGTGGTGGCACAATAAGTGCTGCTGTCCACGAGGGACACTTAACTTACAGACTCTGGGTACACCTGGTACCATGTACTAGGGACTTATAAGTAAATTAACTTAAATCAATTGTGGGTGAGCTAATTAAACATGCACATTTTTAAGGGCAAGAGCATTGGCATTGAGACCTGTTTGATAGGACTCAGTGCAACTTCAGAGTCGCGAAAATAGTATTGCTTAAACTAAAACGCTGGCTTTGCTCTACAAGGTTTGTCTCTCACTCCCACAGATGCCCGAACCTTGTTCAGTGCACCAACGCTTGAATGTGCCTCACTCAACCCCACTCAATACATAGTTGATGTGGTGTCCGTGCTTTCTGGATTGCTAACTGTCCCTAAGAAAGTGTTCATGGACGCAGTGGTAATTCAAACCCAATTTCATGCTTTATAATTTAACACACAAATTCTGAACTAAGAAATGAATGAATGAATTAATGAGTTTATAAAGCGAGACAGCTTCTCCAAAAAAGGAGGGTCCCGGAGCTGAGTTCTAGCAAGACGCAAGAAAGGAGACGCTTCAGAATATAAGAATCAGGCCTAAATGAAGTCTCTCTAAAAAGGTGCGTCTTCAG
The DNA here is from genome assembly GCF_964263255.1 of Lissotriton vulgaris. Lineage (NCBI taxonomy): Eukaryota > Metazoa > Chordata > Amphibia > Caudata > Salamandridae > Lissotriton > Lissotriton vulgaris. The sequence continues at coordinate 223,847,313 of NC_141685.1, forward strand.
AAGTGTAAAGCATTATGTTGTCATAGAAGGGCTAATCTGCCTTATAACTTCGACCTATGTAGGATGTTATGCTTGGGAGACTTTAGTGATCTGGACAATCAAGGGCAAGAGTTTCTTAATAATTTAATTTGAACACAATACAGCAGTAAGCAACATGTAGAATTTGAAAAGCGTTTACACTTTACATGGTCACAACAGATCACACTCTGTGTTGGAACTTGACCAAGACCATCAAATAAAGTGTTATATCCTATGCTTTCTTATTTCCTTTGTTTTTCTGCAATCTCCTTTATTGTATGTATTCTATCATATGGTTGTATCCTAGTGCCTTAGTTGCTAGGTTATTCTGGAATGTTAAACCTCTGATCTTCAGTTGAAGACTGAAGCTTCTTGGATGTGCACTCTGATTGATCTAGTGCTGTACTTGATGTTTAAAGTTAGTGAAAAATTGGTTTCCTTATAATGTAAGTCGTTCTATTAACAAGAAACCAGAGTATTAAGAGACTGTAAATGATTTTTCAGCTGGAAAAGAGGCCAAATGGATATGGAGAGGTAATAGGAACCTACAAGGTAATACGGTTCTGGTTGGAGTATTGTCAAGTTTAAAACAAGCTGAATCCAGACACTGCAAGGTTAGGTATAGCCGGAGTAGATTTGTTATTTCATCTAGCTGAGATTTTATCTTCTCAGAAGTCAGAAATGGTATGTTTATAAAGTTGATAAGGGATGGATGGATGGATGAAGTTCAAATACATATCCCCTTGACTTTAGAGAGACAATCTAAATTATATGTCATGTTGTTTATTTCTTATTTTCCTAACGAGGAGTCTCTTTATTAAATCAAGATACCTTCTCCCTATTTTGTGGAACTCATTCCCAATAATAAGTGTGCGTATATGTGAGAACGCCTTTCTCAAATAATTTCTAAAACCGGAGTCCATATTGTAACTAAAACATACAAACAATTTTATTAATCTTTGATATACACATTAAAGAATCCAAACAAGCAAACCACGCTATTTACAGTAAAATCATAATCAACCCTTATGGTGATCTTGCACATAAAATTCTAGTTTATTCTTTTTTATGTTCCTAATATCCTTTGAATTAAACACAACTGCCCTCTACTTAGAAACAGCTCCGTTAGAAACCTTAGCTCTGAATGGGATTTCAGAAATGATAAGTGTCAGTGTTCCTTATCCACTCTATTTCCATCGACACAATCGTCTTCAGGTCAAGATTATTTCTTATTCAGTTGGTAACAATATTCCTTATTTATTTCATCAAGTGAGGCCTCTATAAACACTTTAAGACCAATTATGATCTTGGCCGACAGGATTAGTCTGTCACAAATGGGACGGATATGCCATCCGCCAAATTAAAATTCCATTATATCCTATGGAACTTGCAATTTGGTGGGTAGATTATCCTTCACGTTTGTGATGGAGTATCCCATCTGCCAAGATCATAATCAGGCCTTTACATTTTATATCAGAATACAGCATTTCGACGTAACCCCAAAATTAATATGCAGTATATACATATTCACAAAACATTTGCATTTTCACTAGTTTCTCTGGTAAATATATTTTCAAAGTTATCAAAATCTCATTATTCAATTTAGCATAGTTTACAACATCCCTGATAAATATTTTACTCGATCTACGCAGCAGAACTATCATAATATACACATACATTCTAAAAACTTCTAAAATTAACAATGGTTATAGAATGGTTCTTCCCTATTAGCAAGTCCTATTAACAACTATATAATGTGAACCCAGTGTCGTTAGAGAAGGCACAAGTCAATGAGTTTCCATTTACCAAAGCCAGTAACACAATTGAACTACACAACAACCATAAAAATAGCCTTTTTCAATTAAGGTCAAGGATGAAAATCTATTTAAATCAGACGTAAAAAAAATAAAATTTTGGCAGTTAAGTGATTCATATGGGCGGACACCTCTTCTTTGAGTAGGAAGTTGAAGGAGGCAATTGTTTATACCACAGCTCCAGTGCCAAATGTTCGCTTGTGAAGACTGAGGTTCATATGGAAGAGACAGAGAGAGAGAGAGACAGAGACAGAGAGAGACAGACACTTCATGGACCAGAGAGGTGCTTTGATAGCACCAAATCCAAACATAAAACTAGCATCATGGAAGTACACAAATATTCATACAAACTGTTGCAGTTCTGATATTTTCAGTGAGTTTACGTATTCATTTGGAGGGCCTTACAGTCACACATGGAGAGATGATGCTTTGCTAATAATAAAAAAAACAGTCTGACCAACACAGAGTGCTTCACCTTTGGAGACTACATGATACCACTTCCCAAGAAAGGATGCATGCTACAACAATATGGGAAGGGGCATGGAGAAAATGACTCCTCGGTATAGCCAACCCATTGCTTACTACCCCAACCCTAGCCAGTTGGAGAACATCAAAGAAGAGAATAAGAACAATTCAGCAGCCGCTTTCAAGTAAATCAGTGCTGCAGTGAAAGGTGACAACTGCTGTGGTTCCAGCCTCTTTGTGGGCCCCGCATTCATCAGTATGTACCTTTCCTGCATGGAGTTTCCCCTCAATCAAAACTGGCGGAAAGAAAATGTAATAAAATATGTTAAATGTACATGATGCAAGCATTAGACCAGTCCTTAGGCTAATGCTCACATTTGATGGCTTAAAGGGCAAGAAGTGTAGGTGGAAGGGTGTTACAGTGTGCATAAGCTAGTTGTGAGAGAGTTGTAATACCAAAAGTTTGTAATCTGGGCCATACACCACCTGTTAGAAAGTCACATCTTAAGGGTTTTAGAAGTAGGTTAGGGAAGAGTTTTAAAGCTTAGGATTTAGAATCCGGCTTTGTGAGTGTCCAGCTGCTGCCTTTAGGATGTGCTTGTTGGTAACTCTGTTGGGTTGGTTTAGAATCACACACTGCACCCAAGCAGTGGGAGATCAGTGCTGCTGTTGATTTTAGAAGTTGGGAAAAGCAGACCACCAGCCGAGAAAGACGTAGGACTCTTGTTTCTATGACCTGGCCATTCACCCAACTTTTGTGAGAGAGAATAGTACTGGAGTAGTGTTCTAGGAGCTCTGATGCACTCACCTTAGTCTCTTGGGAATGTAGAAAAACTGGTAGATTTTAAAAGAAGGCAGCCGTGAGGGAATATGAACACCGGTACTTACAGGTGCTGTTCCACAATTTCCCCATTAGGACACAAGTAGGGTTGGTGGCTTGAGGAGTGGATTTTGCTGTGGGAAAGAATAGTGATGCAGTTGTTTCTGGAGACCGGCCCTGCTCCTGCAGGTAGTCAGTGGTTTGGGGGTTAAAACATGATCAATGATAGCGGACATTCTTGGTTTTGGTGGCTAGATGATGCTCTTTGCTAGATCCTGGTTTCTCTTGGACACAGAGATTGTCCACCTCTGCATAGGCTTGTTGAATCAGTGCCCTTACATCCCTTGTCCCCGGCAAGCTCCTAGATGAGCAAAGCTCCTGCAGGAGGGCCTCCTGGTTTGTGATCTTTAGCACTTCCTCCTGTAGAGAGAATGGACCAGTCACTGTATTAAAAAGATGCCTCCTTGGTCAAGAAATGAAACACACAGCAGTGGACACTGCAGTGTACAATAGATAAAGCGACGCAGCTAAAGTCCGGATGATACAATCAGGACTCCCTTCACTACAAAACAGAGGGTAGTGAAGGGAGTCTTGAGCAGCACCAAAACAGTGAAGGTTGAGAGAGAGGCAAGAGTAGAAATGGTTAGTTGAATTAGGACAGGGAAGTTTATAGGTGGGACCAGGTAAAGACAAACCCAATGGATTACAGAGATGGAAGATCTAGAAAGACCAGGAAAAGAAGGAAGAGACCCAAGGGTGGCAGAAGCCAAGATAAGGAAACTACCAGACCAGGTGAGGGAAGGTTAGAAGGGGAGGGACCAGTAAACAGAAAGGAATAAAGACAGAGTAACATGAGAGGATACATAAAGTGAGAGCAGAGATACAATGCACTGGCGGAAGGAAAAGAGAGGAATGCAAGTTGGTAAGTAAATATACACTGTAGTAGGGTCAAGGGAAACCAGGAGAGGAAGGTTCAGACAGGCTGGGGAGGAATGATCAAAGTAAACTAGAAAAAGAATAGACATGAAAGGAGAGAAGAGAGAATTGAAGGAAGAGGGACAATATAAAATAAAGACAGGGAAATTATGTATAAATGCCCCATTCACCCTAGCATAAGCTGTGGTGCTGATCCCGCCAACACTTGCCTTTGCAGACCTCCACGGCAGGAACTTACAACCTTCAGGCTGCCTAATTCACGATTGTCTTTAAATTTGAGAAAGGTACTGCGTAAACATATTTTTTAACACAACGGGTCCATTCTGTACAATTAAGAACCATCTACAACTAAATGTACAAGGAGTTAGCAAAACTGTTGTACTGCTTTCTCAAGGCCTCTTTGGCTGATTAACCTAAGCTTCACGCTATCCCCTTCCCACCATAGTCCAAAGCAAGCTTATGCCACAGTCATCAATGGTTAAATATGTAACACTCCTTGCTATCCATAGGTTGTTCACATATATAAACTTAAGCGCTGCCTCTGATTGGGTGGGAGCATATTCTCTTATGCTAACTTGCCACATTTTCCATTGTTCCCCCCAACCAGCTTTTAAAGCTTACTCCCAAGGTCCACACTCTCTCTCTTGGTTCCTTCCTCCCCATGTGTGTACTAGTCTGTCTGATGCTTTGGTACATTAGCTACCTCCATAGTTACCCTAGTTAAGTTTCCATACAGTTAAGTTTGGGGAGAGGTGATTCATCGCTTAATCTCCCTGTGCCTAACAAAAATGAACGCAATTGGTGCTTGTTTAAAGCGCTTTGATACCCGATACCTTCGGGTCAAGTTTGCGCTATATAAACCTCTGTAATAATAAGTTTCAATGAGCTTCACCCACATATTGCTCTTCCTTGATCTTCAAACATTTCCAAGGTCTCCACCGATCCTCCTCTCTACATATTCTCTAGGAGCCCCTGCCTCTTTCCACAGATCACACTCTCATACTTACAAGCCCTTCACTCACTCCCTCCCAAAGGAAAAGTCTGCCCAATGCTGCTAAGAATGTGCTCCCAGTGCAGACACCAGCTCACCTGCAGCAGGGGGGCATCAAAGCTTGCCTTGGGGAGCTCCATAGGGTGAATGTTCTCAGCAGTGTCCAGTGCCTATGGAGATCAATGACAGTACGTTATTTATGTTTAAATGTGTTTATTAGCATTGTCCAAAAATAGAAACAATACCAAGGCATAAATCATACAATGCAATAGAGGGCGCCAGTCGCACAAAGTGCAAACACAGGAATGAACACTTTGTCTGCACAGGAAGTGCACTGATCAGTCTATCATATAACAGGAAATGGGTGGCACCCATGATTGTCCTGCCTTCATAACAAACCAAATTCTCAAACTCCCTCCCTCCTCCTCACCCCCATCCGGTAGTCTTCATTGCACCTTGAGCAGGTCCCACTCCTGCGTGTGATACAGCACTAGCAAACAATAAGAATTTATGCGTGGTCTGTCCATAAGTTCGAGAGATGCAACACTCTCAGGTATTTGGGCTGGGTGATTTAATTAAACTCCTACGAGAGCAGTGTTAGAAATGGACTCCAAACCTTCTGGAATTAATCAGTGGTGTTGTTCAGGGTAGCAGAGATCCGTTCCATCCCCAGAATATGCCAGAGTCTTTGCAGCCAACCCACGTGTGTAGGGGAGGTGGTGGAGCCCCAGTGAGACAATATATTTTGCAACACTGCGCCCAGTGCTAACCCCATTTGACGGCCTCTAGTGCTTTTAAGTGGGTATGTGATTGGTAGGCCTAGGATAACAGACGGGAATCTAAGGATCTGTGTGTCAAATAGCTTGTCTAACTCGTTAAGGATTCTAGTCCAATATTGAGACAGCAGTGGACAACCCCACAAAATGTGAAGCAATGTTCCTTCGTTGTCGCAACCCCGCCAGCATTTAGAGCTCCGCTGTGGATCACCCCTATGGAGACACCCTGGTGTGAGATACCAATAAGTAGCTATTTTTCTAGTGATTTCTCTACTGGCAACATTGCGAGCTGTATGTTTTGCCCTATAATAAATACCTTCTCTGTCTTTCTGCATCAGCTCCCCACCCAGTTGCCCCCCCACTTCCATTGGCTTAGGTGTGACCCATGTTTGTGGGCTATGTCTAATCATGTCATACATATCAGATATGAGTCCTTTATCAGTGAGTTTGGTAATTAGCCATTTTTCATATTTGGTCAGCCGACGGGACCCCTGTTCCCTCACCCCCTCTCACCACCTCTCGGACTCGGAAATACCTTACTCAAGCTTCATTTGAGAAACATGGAAGAACTCCAGAGAGATCAAACAGGTGGCCTATCGATCGACAAGAGGTGTCCCGCCATGCCGGAAAAGCTTTATCTGACATCCCAGGTGCAAATTCACTATTACCAAACAGGGGGTTAAAGGGGAAGGGAAGGGAAGGTAGTGAGATTCTTTGTTGTCACCACCCCCTCCCAGACCTTCTGCACGGATTTGGTGATGGGCGAACCCATCAATCCGCTCGGTCGTTGAGCCCGCTTTAAAAAGGGGACCTTCCAGAGCGGAATCCCTGCCAAACCTCTATCCTGAAAGAGCCATCTTTTTTCTGATTCCGGCCTTGCTCATTCCACTAAATACCTCAGTTGTGCCGCTTTATAGGAGCTAGGGAGTCCGGTATCCCCAAACCACCAGCTTTGGGCTTCATATATCCCAGGGCCTTACTCATCTGTGGTAGTGCTCCGGCCGAGACAAACTGATTGATGTCTCGCTGTAAGGAAGTTATCACCCCCTGGGGAGGCAACGCAGGTAGGGTTTGGAATAGATAAAGCTCCTTCGGTAAAAAGACAATTTTAACCGACGCAATTCTTCCCAGTAGCGACAGGTGATGTTTACTCCAGGCACCCGTTTATTTATTTATTTTGAAAGTTTTATAGAGCTCGAACAAGACCCAAGGGGGTATCAGAGCGCTGTACAGCGTTGTAGTAAGCAATTATACAGAACATAAGGAAGGTATTACATTAGTATTGTTCGTGCAATTTAGCGCTACGGGGGGAAAGAAGAAAAAAAAAATCATCTTACAATCAACAGTTGATGCAGTTAAAGGGGCTGTCTATGATTAGAACAAAAAGAAGGGAAAAATATGTCATAGAACATCAGTGAGGAATATTTCAAGATTTTGGTTATTAGCAGAACGCACGAACATGATCAGCTCGCTATCGTTCGTTAATTAGTAGCCTTTTAACCAGTTTTTTAAAGGAAGCAGAGGAAGGATTTGATCTGATCTCTGTTGGCAAGGAGTTCCAAATTCTTGGAGCGAGACCGGAGATCACACGGTTGTACAATCTTTACTTTTGGAATCTTGGAGATTTCAGGAAAAGGGTGGACGTACTTCTGAGGTTCCTGTTAGAGCCCGATAGTTCAAGTTTATTAGCTTGATAGTTTGGGGTATTGTAGTGTATGGCTTTATGAGTCAGACAGGCTATCTTGAGTCGTATTCTTGTTTCAATGGATAGCCAGTTTAGCTGCAAAAGGTCGGGTGAAATGTGATCAAATTTCCTAGAACCCGTTAAAAGCCTGGCCGATACATTCAATGTGGCTCGGAGAGGAGTCAAGCTAGCTTTGGGAAGTCTTGCGAGGGTCACCAGCCCGAATTCCAATCTTGGGATAATCATGGATTGAATCGCCGGTCTGAGATCTTCGGGGGGGGGAGAATGGTTTGATTTTCTTCAGTGTGTTGAGTTGGAAATTGACTCCCCTAGTAGTCGCACTTATGTGTGCCTGCATGTTAAGGGGTTTATCCAAGGTGATGCCTAAAGATTTGGCAGAGTCTACAACGTGAGGAGTGCAGTTCAGAGCAGTTAGGTGTTTAATCCAGTCTAGGGTAGGATCTGAGGGATTAGGTCGGGTGATCAACAGAAATTCCGTTTTGAGAGTATTTAGTGGGAGATGATTCTGAGCTAGCCATTGTTGAGTTTGAGCAAGTGCAGTATTTAACATGTTTATGTCCTCTTGAGAGGAGATCTTCAGGTACAATTGCGTGTCATCCGCATACATGTGGTATTGGATTTTAGCTCTGTTCAAAATGACCGCAAGAGGTTCCATAAATAGACTGAAAAGAGTGGGCGAGAGCGTAGAGTGACTCCAATAAGGACAAGGGTACTGGAAGCGAGGGCATGATTAACTTTGATCCTTTGCGCGCGGTTGTGAAGGAAGGACGAAAACCAGTTTAGGACCGGGCCCGACAATCCCAGACTATGTTGTAGGAGATCAATCAAGTTTTTGTGTTTGATGGTATCGAAGGCTGAGGACAGGTCTAGAAGGATCAAGAGACAAGAGACATTTTGGTCGAGGGATCTCACGGCATCAACAATGTGAGTTAGTGCTGCTTCGGTGCTGTGCCCCGCTCTGAATCCTGACTGATGGGAATCCAGGAGTTGATATTTCTTAATAGGTTTGCATAGCTGAGAGTGAACGCATTTTTCAAGCAATTTTTTTAGAGTCATGCTGCTGGTGATAGGTCGGAAGTTGTTTGGATCTGATACGTCCGCATTGGGCTTCTTGGGGATGGGAGTAACTTGCCCAGCTTTTAGGCAGTCTAGAATCTTGCCCTGTAAGAGAGATTCATGAATGATCCTGGACCAAAGAGGGAGAACGGCCGAGATTAAGACTTTATAGAGTTTGGCAGGGAGAGGATCACCAAAATGGCTTGAGGGTTTGACGGATGCAATGTTGCGAAGTAACTCAGTGTCGTCTGGTAGGAGAAAACTGCTCCAAGAGGCGTTGTTCTTGAGGTCCAAAGGCGAGTGTATTGTCGTGGGTTCTGCCACCTCTCCTGCTCCTGCCGGCAGTATCTTGGATAGCAAAGTTGGGGTAGTGTGTAATAGCTCCAGCTCAATTTTCATTGTTTTTTAGCGAAGTGAGCTGTAAAATCATCACCACTAGAGAGCAGGGATAACGGAGTCGAGCTCTGGTGAGAGGTTTGGTTAGATTGTTCCTTAATGATTTCGAAGAGTTGAAGTCTGAAATGATCGATTTTCGCCAAGCGTATGTGTTTGTTGTAAACGCTTCTAATTTTCCTCAGTTGAGAGAGATTTGAGGTGGACGGTTAGTTTCTCCAGAGATTGAGCCGTTCATCATTTTGGGCACCATTAAACCATAGTTTAGAGAGTTTGACTGAGATCCTTTGGAGCAGTTTCAGAGCAACAGAGTCAAGAATGTAAGAAAATGTGTTAATCAAGGTTGGTTAAATTAGGGGGGTTGTAGTCTATTTTTATTATTTGAGGTTATCAAACTAATGTTGAGGTCTCTCATATTGCAAGTCATTTGCTTCGCTTTAAGGGGTTGTCCCTGTCTACCCAGTTCCTTGTCTAGGATGAGGAAAGGAATTTAAAAATGGTCAGACCAGTCACAGGGTAGGATTTCTCCTGTTTGTATGAAGTTGTCTTTGGCAATGAAGAGGCCAAGAGTGGCGTCCTTATGGTGAGTAGGGCCTTTACAGAGCTGTGAGAAATTGAGGTCAGAGAGGAAAGTCTTAAAGGAATAAACAACTGGATCTGTTGAGTCATTCCAATGAAGGTTGAAGTCTCCAAGGAATATGTTGTAAATAAACGTAGCGTAGTCCTTGTAGTTCCTTGTAAGTTCTTTATTAAGTAAGATGGCAAGTTAAGAAGAGAATAGGAAAACCCCACCAGGAGCAGCCTCCTGCCGCTCAACCCTTCATCCAACTGACAGTCTTACACACTCAACATTCTAACAAGCTCTCACACCAAACATTCTAGGCTGAGCAGCAGGAAGAGTTCAACAGAATATATGACTGGGTTGATCCGAGCTTGAGCTAATGATCTCCATGATTTGCTCTGTGAAGACTAGATTGTCACCAGGAGGGTGATAGATCGAGTGTAGCACATAAACCTTCTTGTCTTTGTTCCAGATTTCAGAGACTAGCTGTTCACAGGAGGATAAGACCATACCGGATGAATGTTTTACTCTGAGGTTAGAGCGATGAATGCAGGCAATGCCCCCTCCTGTTTTATCTAGTCTATCACTTCTGAGTATAGAGTAGTCGGGAGGTATTAAGATGTCAAGAATTGGTAAGGAAGTATCACTGAGCCAGGTTTCAGTGATGATCAGGAGGTCCAAGTTATGTGCAATGATTAGATCATCTTACGTGTCTTTAATGGAACACTAAAGACATCCCTTTGGGCACACCTAAATCTCAATCCACAAACACAAGAGGATTCCACACACTTTTATTTCTTTGTTTCTGTATATTGATTTATTTCTCTTTTTTTAATCCACTTTCGTTTTGAAAGTTTTTGTAAACATTCTGATCATATTCAATCTTTCATCATGTTCACCTCAGCGACAAAATTACATATCAGTCCAATGCATTTCGGGCGTGTCCATATCGCCCTTCATCAGGGAATCAACACTATAAACAAAAATTAATTACAATCATGAGTCAAGATATATTGTGTTTTTGATGTGTTTAACTATAACTAACTGTTTACTACACCAATATGTGTCTAATTGTTTACACCTCCTACACCTTATTTGCCTGTGCTACCTACTCCTCCATAGTCATGCAAGATGCCACTTACGTGTCCGTATTACAAAACAATTCAATTGCTAAGGTCTCTACGATAACCAGCATCGTCTATCGCTTTTCTAAACGGAATGAACTTCCGAAGTGTCCTGTTTATGAAACTGACCTGATCCGTATTTCATCTGCGTCTAAACTCCTTCCACGCCACGTTCAACTCTCCGCCATTACGAACGGTTGTTATGGTTACTAACAAGCCTCTATCCTATATGTTGGCGCTCCGGTCATGTGCTCATAGAACTAGGCGAAATACTTTGTGGAAATAATAACGGGTGTCAGGCAACCAGCCCTTCTATTCTCTTAGGTCTTACCAACCTCTTTTTCGAACACAAAATGTTCAAAAACGTTCAAAAATTAAAGGATAGCTAAACTTGGATAAAATAAAAACCTAGCGTAACATTTCCACCTATTTAGAAAAATATCTAGTTCGTGCTGTCCGCTTACCAGAGGATCGAACCCACTGTGTCTCTGAATTAGAAGCATCCTCGACATAATCGGAGTGCTATGGTGTTTTGTGGTGTATTCATAGTAAACTAGGGTTATGTACTGAATTCGTGATAGACTCATGATTAAACATAATAATAAGAATAAAAATAAACAATGTACATTTCACTTCGCAGGTTTCCCTTCCAGCATAAGGAAAACGACAAAATCAGCTTCCAGTCTATTTATAGATAGCATGATAGTTCACTACGTTCATTGAGCCCGTTCGGGCTCTGTGTACCCAGTTTATGTATCCAAACGTTCTCTCGCTGTAGCATATATTTGGTATTGTCTCTTCCTTCAGTTATTTCCACATTCTCCAAAACCATGTATTTTAGGTGAGAGATATTATACTGTGCCTCTATGAAATGGGTAGCTACTGTGGACTTGGTGTTTTTCATCCGTATGTTAGACTTATGTTCTATTAGTCTTGTTTTTATGCTTCTTTCTGTCTTCCCAATGTATAATTTTCCGCATGGGCATTTTAATGCGTATATTACATTTTTAGAATTGCAAGTCGCATTGACTCTTACTTTGATTTCTTTTCCTTTCATTGGATGGTTGATTACATTTCCTCTGATGATGCTGTTGCAATTTCCACAACTTAAACACGGTTTTGTACCCTTATATTCTTTGATTGGAGGTTGACGATGCTTTAAAATTTCTCCCACATTTTGAGCTCTAGTATGAGCAAAGATAGGAATTTGATCAAAAGATTTTTGAAAATCTGGTTCCAATTTGAGCATTTTCCAATGTTTGATAATTATTCTTTTAAAGTTGTGACTTTGTGTTGAATACTTTGATACCGCTACTATGCGAGCTTCCTCATGTTTTTTGGTAGGTTTCAAAAGATCTTTCCTGTCTATGGCGTCCACTCTTTTTTTTTGCGTGATCTAGGATTTCTTTGGGATAGCCTCTAGTCCTGAATCCTATTGACATTTCTTCCAAGATGGTATCCACTTTAGTGTTATCCGATGTGATTCTTTTGGCTCTCGTCATCTGTGAGTAGGGTAAGTGTTTTTTTAGACTTGGTTAGTGAAAGCTGGCAAAATGCAACATATTATTTCTGTTTCTTTTCGGTACATACTTGTTTCAAATCCTTTATTTGTAATGGTTATCCTCACATCCAAAAAGGTTACTGTAGAATCTGAGATATCCCACGTGAGTTGTATGCGACTGTCTTCCTTGTTAAACTCACACAGAGCCTGTTCCAATAAGTCCTTTGAAGATTTTCATATAATGAAAATATCATCAATGTAGCGTACAAAGAATTTTAGGTTTTCATTCCATATTGGTTTCGAGAACAAATTGGTTTCTTCATAGTCCTGCATAAAGATATTGGCGTATACCGGCGCCGCCGAATTGCCCATGGCTGTTCCTGTGAATTGTTGGTACCATAGGTCCCCGTATTTGAAATAACTCTGGTACAAAGTGAAAGTCATGAGTTCCATTAGGAACAACTGCAGGTCATGGTTTAAATCAGTATTCAGTAAAGCTTTTTCTATTGCTTCCATTCCTAGGTGATGTGGTATTGATGTGTACAGAGAGCGTACGTCTGCTGTACACATGATGATTGGTTCATACGGGTTTATAGTGACTTTTTCCAATTTAAGCCAAAAAAACCGTGGTGTCCTTGACATATGTTCTCATATTTTTCACTGTGGGTTGGAGATGTTTATCAATGAGTTGGCCGATGGGTTCATGGAAACTTCCTCGGGTCGACACAATAGGCCGAAGTGGTGGGTCCGTCAAATTCTTGTGAATTTTCGGTATCATGTAGAATACCGGACTTTTTGGATTTGTTTTTGTTAGAAAGTTCTTTGTTTTAGTATTGATGGTGCCCATTTCATGTGCTCTGTTGATGATGTTTCCTAATGTTTTCGAGAATTCCGCTGTGGGGTTACCATTTAGTTGTAAATATGTGTTAATGTCTGAGATATGTTCCAAGACCTTCTTTTCATACATGGAATTGTTCATAATAACTAGAGCGCCTCCCTTGTCTGCTTTGGTGAACGTTAGGTTTGTGTTGGTGGCCAATTTTTTTAAACAATCCAAATCTTTTTGAGTCATGTTTCTTTTTATGCGTTTGTCACACTTCAATTGGGATAGGTCTTGTTTTACCATTTTTTCTAAAAGATCCAAAGTTTTGTGGCTTATTGGTGCCTGAAAAGTGCTAGTGGTATGTAATCCACATAGTTGATCGTCCGGCTCTTATCTGGTTGAGGCAGAATGTTATCGAAAAAATGGCAAAGTCTTAATTTCCGCATAAGCTTGAAAAAACTCACTTCTAGTTCCAATGCATCTGGAAAGGGGCGACCATTCGGTCCCCCCGAACGTATGGTGGAGTACCACGATCCCCCCGGGAAGCCATCTTGGGCGGGAGGCGAGTCTCGGCTGGTATGCCGAAGTGGCGTAGCCGGGGCGCGCCTTTTTCCCGCCCTGGAGTGGGCTGGCCTAGACACTGACGTGGCCGGCCACGCCCTTGGGGCAGGCAGGGGCGGGTTTACGCCCGCCCTGAAGACGGATAAAAGGAGCAACAAGCCAAGAAAGCATCCTCTTGTTCCTGTGCTCTGAAGCTGCACCTCCTCGCTGCACGTGAGCTCGAGACGGAACGAAGAGCCAATTTTGAGCGTTGTAATCTTTCTTGTTTGTTTTACAGATACTCTGTTGGAGAATGCCCAAGAAAGCGGGAAAGCGAATGACTACCGACCAGATGCTGCGTGTTCTTATGAAAGAGGTGACCGACCTAAAGAGGCGAATGGCGGATAAAGACGAGGAAGGGGGACCGAAACGTCCTTTGGCAGGAGCAGCTCCGGGAGGAAAAGGCAAGAGGCCCAGAAGGGGAGCAGCTGGGGGAGACATCCCGGTTCCCTGTACCCCACTCGAAGAACCAACTCCGGTGCCGGAAGAGGGGAATCCGATTCCCGTGGTGGTCACCCCCGTGTCCGGGCGAGGATATGCCGCCCGAGCTGGCAGCACAATTAGCAGCGTGGTTGGGTAAAGGTAGCAAGGGCGCCACGGCTGACGACGCGCGGGTGTTGATGAAGCAACTGCGTGAAACAAGGGAAGCGGCTGCGGCAGTAGAGAAGCCACCTGGGACAGGTCCAGTCGCAGATACAGCTTCCGGTTCAGGTAAGCGGCCATTGCCGATTGCGAGGGATGAGTCTGCACCCTCACGAAGGGAAAAGTTGGGCCAACATGTCCCTCTGGCTATTAAAGAGAAGATATGGGCAGATGAGTATATAAACATCTTCTCGTTGCTTACCGATCATTATGAGATGGAGCATGTTAAGAGCCAGAAGGAGCTCATGCATCCGAGTGTTTGGCGCGCAAAGATGGCCGCCTTTAAGGTAAATGAAAACATTGGCACTTGGGGCAGAGCGTGGGGGATTTTTACATCCATCATGGGTGAACGTAGGCCCGAATTGCTGTCTGAATTGCCGATTTATCAGTCACGGATCATGGGGTATTCTGTATCACACGAGGGCAATCAATGGTTCTGTTACGATAATATTTTCAGAAAAGCGAAAGAACATGATAAAAACTTAACTTGGGATTGTTATGATTCTGTGTCTTGGTCAAAAATGGAAGATACTGGTATGTTGAAGGTGCCATTGGTAGGGAGTAGCGTGGGTGAATCCTCCCGCCAATATGCTGGGACGCCCTTTCGATCAGGTACGAGTAACGACAGCCACTCGAGGCCGATCGGCAACGCAGGTAAAAGGGGGATTTGTTGGAACTTTAACAGGGGTAAATGTACGAGGCCCCAGGGGTCATGCAAATTTAGGCACGAATGTGGTGGGTGTGGGCAAGCATCCCATCCTGAGTCCATGTGCAGAGCCAAAACAGGTGATAACGGGGGTAGAGGAGGCGCCAAACAGGTCTGACATAGTCCGAGGGGCGCCTTTACCTACTCCGATTGATACCATGGCAATGATTCCCTGGCTCAGCGAATACCCGGATCACGCTTCCGCTGGGGTGTTGCGGAACGGGTTTTCATATGGTTTCCGCATCCCAGTGGGGGAGTTTCAGGGTATAGCGAAATGTAAAAACCAAATATCGGTCTTGCAACATACGACCGTGGTACAGGAAAAGATCGGGAAAGAGGTTACTCGAGGTCGAGTCGCCGGTCCATTTAATGTGCCACCAGTTGCTAACTTTGTTTGTTCCCCTTTAGGGGTGGTCCCCAAGAAGGACCCGGGTGAGTTTCGGCTGATACATAATTTATCAGCCCCACGTGGTCTTTCCGTAAACGATGCGATAGACCCGGAAGTGTGTTCGGTGCGGTACGCATCCTTCGATGAGGCCTTAGCCATATTGAATCGCCTGGGGCCCGGTGCGCTGATGGCAAAATCGGATATCGAGTCAGCGTTCCGGTTGCTCCCGGTACATCCAGACGACCAGCGTCTCCTTGGTTTCATGTTTCAGGGTCACTATTACATGGATAGGTGTATGCCAATGGGGTGCTCTATATCTTGTGCCTATTTTGAAAAGTTCAGTTGTTTCCTGCAACGGGTCTTCACAAAGAAGACGGGGTTTCAACATGTTATGCATTATCTCGATGACTTTTTGTTTCTGGGGGCAGCCGGGGACCCGGAATGTGGACAGGCTTTGACTGAATTTTGTGTCTTGATGAATCAGTTTGGCGTGCCATTGGCACCAGGTAAGACTGTGGGTCCCTCGACTTGCCTCGAGTTTCTGGGGATCGAGCTCGATTCTGAAGAAGGTTGTTTTCGTTTACCAGGAGACAAAGTGTTAAGATTCAGGGCATGCCTGCAAACGTGTATAAGTGAGTCTAAGGTTAAGCTACATCAATTACAACAATTGGTGGGACAGTTGAATTTTGCCCTAAGAGTAATACCGATGGCCCGCCCCTTTTCCCGCTCGATCGCTCAAGCCATGGTCGGCCTGAAGGAGGGTCATCATCGCACGAGGCTCTCGGCAGAGGTTCGCCAGGACATGCGCATTTGGTTGGCATTTCTGGCGGATTTCAATGGTCGAATTGTCTGGAACAAACCGGCGGTGTCCTCTGAGGAGCTGGGGCTGTGGACAGATTCGGCAGGGAGCATTGGTTTTGGTGCCATATTCGGCACTCAGTGGTCGGCACAAAAATGGCCGTCATGGTGGCATGATAGTGGACTGACAAGTAACTTTGCTTTTCTGGAACTTTTCCCCCTTCTGGTGGCCCTGAGAACTTGGCCCGAGGGGTTCAGAGATCACTCTGTGGTATTCTGGTCTGATAACATGACCGTGGTTGAGTGTATCAATAGCCAGGCAGCACGATGCAAATACATTCTGAGATTGCTCAAGGAAATTGTATTACTGTGTATGCAATTGAATGTGCTATTTAAGGCAAGACATGTGCCGGGGGTGATGAACCAGGCGGCTGATGCGCTTTCTCGTTTTCGTATGCAGGCCTTCTGGGGTTTTCTGCCCACAGCGGACCCGGTGGCGGCACCCTTTCCCGAAGCTCTCTGGTCTCTCGGTGCCCCGAACTTCGTAACCTCGTGGGAGAGAGTTTAGCACCCAGGACGAGGAAGGCACATGAAGGGGCGTTCCGTTCCTATTGGGCCTTTTTGGGGGCTGCTAGGGGGGAGCTTTGGGGCCAGGAGGAGTTGGTAGTAAAATTCCTGCTGTCTTTACATCAGGCAGGCAAATCAGTGGCTACGGCCCAGAGGCATCGGGCCGCCATTTCCTTTGTGGCTAGGGCTCATGGGATCCAGGACCCGACAGCGTCTTTCGTTGTGAAAAAAGCGCTACGTGGGTGGCAACGCCTTGAGGGTCGCAGAGTAGATGAAAGGCGCCCGATAGGTTTGGATAGGTTGGCCCTGTTATTATCCATACTCCCTGCAACGTGTTCATCCCGGTATGAAACAGTGTTATTCCGAGCCGCTTTTTCGCTGGCATTCCATGGGGCTATGCGGGTAAGCGAACTAGTGGCAAGGAACAAGCAGGATGTGATGGGGGGACTGTGCCGAGAGCACGTTCAGGTCAGAGGGGGGACAATGACTGTCTCGTTCGTCAGGTCCAAAACCGATCAGGGTGCGATGGGTGACTGCATAATCATACAAAGGATTCCCGGGTCCTCCATGTGCCCGGTGAGTTGTGTAGAGGAATATTTAGCACAAAGGGTGGCATCATGGGGGGGGACCTTGTTGAGACACGCTGACGCCACCCCACTGACGAGGTTTCAGTTTCAGCGGGTGCTTGCGATGTCGATTGCCGCTGCGGGCTTGAACCCGGGCGAGTTTGGGACCCATTCCTTTCGGATAGGGGCTGCTACGGAGGCTACAGCCAGGGGTCTGAATGTCGAACAAGTTAAACGTGTGGGGCGTTGGTCCTCCAACTGTTATAAAAGATATGTGCGGTTGCACATGTTGTGAAGCTGTAATGATGTACTCACGCTTCTTGTTTTTGTTTGGTTTCAGTTGCGCAAGCCTACGAGGCGGGGCGGACTATGCAGTCGACCCAACACCGGGCCAGCGGTCAAACATCACCGGCTGTAAAAGAGGAGGTGTGGGTCGTGGGCCACTCATACGTGAGGCGTGCCGCGGACGTATTCAAAGCAGGTGACATGATTCACGTGGCTGGGGAATACGGGTACAGTGTGTCCTTCTACGGAAGGGGCGGACTCTGTATTGACCAGTTTCGATCATTTTTCGAGGGTTTGCTAGGGCGGACGAGGTCACCGCCGTCTATAGTCATAGTACATCTTGGGGGCAATGATTTGGTCACCACTGGTAGACGACTTCTTCTTGAGGCGATGCTTTCCACTGTAAGTTGGTTAGCGAGGAGAGTTCCAGGGTGCACGATTGCATGGTCCCATATGATCCCACGAAAAGTATGGCGGGGGGCTATTTCTGTTTCTGCTCTGAATCATTCAGTAAGAAAAGTTAATAACAAAGTGAGTAGATTGTTCCGTTCCAACACACTGCATTCTATTTCGCATGGTTGTATTACTGGTGACAGTATGTATTTGGGGGATGGTGTTCACTTGTCCCGGGTGGGGAACGAGTTACTCATAGGAGACTTGATAGCTTGGCTAAAGACTTTAAGACATGACCTTTAGGTAGGAGTGTTGTGGGGGGTCCGGATAGCCGGTCAACTATCCGGCCTGTGGCGGTAAGGTCATGATCGGTGAGCACTAATTGGAAGATCCCTATGAGTGGGCGTCACCCATTACGGATGGGAGCGCTCGAGGGAGGTGGCCATTGGCCCCTCAACGGGGAGGCGGTCCCTTCTAAGGATGGGCCGCCGAAAGGAAAGGAAAGGCGGTCAAGGCCCCTTCCTGGGTAGGAGGGGCTACAGCCCCCTCCTGGAGAATTTCCCGGGGCCAGGACATCTGCGACGGCAGATGTGGTAAGTTGTGTGGGGTTTGGGGGGGGGTCTACGCTACCTTCTAGATACCTCACACGAGTCCTCGGACGACCTTTAAGTGGCGTCGAGTTTATTGGGGCCCCCGTCAAGTCAAGGGAAATTGGTAGTTGCACTTGAGGTACACCTCTGTGCGGTCGCCCCTCACAAGTGAGGGGGATATTTCTGGTTTAGGGATCTTGACACCGGTTACAACCTTGCCGTTGGCCCTTAAACGTTAGGATGTACAATTTCAAATTGCAAGTTAATATTTTGTAGGATGTTAGTTCGGCTAGGAGAACCTTTGTATTAGAGAATATGTTAAGGTTAGCCAAACATCGCAATGTGGTAATGAAATTGTACATAATATGAAACTGTTATTTTAATGTTTTAATTTTGTTTCATATTTTAATAAATACGGCCGGGAGGGTCACTCCCTCCCGTCTTCCAAAAAGTTCAGAACTGTTTCCGGTTTCCCATCCTTGGGGATTGTGTTGAGAGGGGGTGGCGGGTATCTCAGCCATATGGAAAGGGGCGACCATTCGGTCCCCCCGAACGTATGGTGGAGTACCACGATCCCCCCGGGAAGCCATCTTGGGCGGGAGGCGAGTCTCGGCTGGTATGCCCGAAGCGGCGTAGCCGGGGCGCGCCTTTTTCCCGCCCTGGAGTGGGCTGGCCTAGACACTGACGCGGCCGGCCACGCCCTTGGGGCAGGCAGGGGCGGGTTTACGCCCGCCCTGAAGACGGATAAAAGGAGCAACAAGCCAAGAAAGCATCCTCTTGTTCCTGTGCTCTGAAGCTGCACCTCCTCGCTGCACGTGAGCTCGAGACGGAACGAAGAGCCAATTTTGACCCACCCACCAGCCCCTGAGGACAGCAAGTGGTTTTGAATAAAGTTTTGATGTGGTAACTTTAATTTTGTTTGTAGGTGGGATTATTATCGTGATAACCTTGAATATGCAATAAAGAATGGTCAATTTGTGGTATGTTTTTGTAAATAAAGTAATCCTGCTCTAGTGTTTGATCAGTAAGCATGCTTTAATAAAGTGGTTGTTGTTACTGTCTTTTAGGTAATTTAGTCATTTAGTTTAGAATTGTCGTATTTATTTTGGTCGGGCGGTAAGGTCATGATCGGTGAGCACTAATTGGAAGATCCCTATGAGTGGGCGTCACCCATTACGGATGGGAGCGCTCGAGGGAGGTGGCCATTGGCCCCTCAACGGGGAGGCGGTCCCTTCTAAGGATGGGCCGCCGAAAGGAAAGGAAAGGCGGTCAAGGCCCCTTCCTGGGTAGGAGGGGCTACAGCCCCCTCCTGGAGAATTTCCCGGGGCCAGGACATCTGCGACGGCAGATGTGGTAAGTTGTGTGGGGTTTGGGGGGGGTCTACGCTACCTTCTAGATACCTCACACGAGTCCTCGGACGACCTTTAAGTGGCGTCGAGTTTATTGGGGCCCCCGTCAAGTCAAGGGAAATTGGTAGTTGCACTTGAGGTACACCTCTGTGCGGTCGCCCCTCACAAGTGAGGGGGATATTTCTGGTTTAGGGATCTTGACACCGGTTACGACCTTGCCGTTGGCCCTTAAACGTTAGGATGTACAATTTCAAATTGCAAGTTAATATTTTGTAGGATGTTAGTTCGGCTAGGAGAACCTTTGTATTAGAGAATATGTTAAGGTTAGCCAAACATCGCAATGTGGTAATGAAATTGTACATAATATGAAACTGTTATTTTAATGTTTTAATTTTGTTTCATATTTTAATAAATACGGCCGGGAGGGTCACTCCCTCCCGTCTTCCAAAAAGTTCAGAACTGTTTCCGGTTTCCCATCCTTGGGGATTGTGTTGAGAGGGGGTGGCGGGTATCTCAGCCATATGTATTAGTTGTCGGTACAAATGAAGCGCCTCTCTGTAATAGGTTGAGTTCATATTTGCTCGGTTGGTAATCACTGATGTTAATAACCAATTGGTTTATGTTTGGGTCTTTTTCTTGTCCTTGTCTTTCCTCGGTATCGTGGTACTTCTCGTGTTCGGGTGTTCCTTCTCTTTGTCTTTTTCTCTTGTTTTGTCCTCTCCGGGGTCGCCTTTTTGGGCTTGGCCTTGTTCTAAAAAAGGATTGACTGTTGTTGGAATACTAGTCGTTGGTTGTTCCATTTGTGCGTCATCTTGTGTCCTTCCTTCTACTTGAGATCTTGGCCCTATCTGGGCTTGTTCTTGTTGTTTTTTTTAACTGGGCTGTGATCTTTGGGTTCTCTGTGAGGTATCGCTTCCTGTGGATGATGTATCTGTGTTAGGTGAATATGGACGATTTCTTCTCTTTTGGGCGTAGATGTTGGCCCATGTATATACTCTCCCTAACTGATAGTCAAGGGTATCCCTTTTAAATTTTCTAATTTTTCTTTCACTAATGTCTTTTGTATGTTTTTCCATTTGATCCTTTATATCTTTTAATGTTTGCGATAGTTCTTCCTCTGTTAGCATGTTTGATAATTCCATTGAAACCTCAGCAATTTCTTTTGTAAGGTCTTCTAATATCCCAGATAGTTCCTCTATTATTAGTAAAATAAGTTCCAGAGAACACTTATTGAGAATTGCAAACCATTTATTCTGGAATTGTTTAGAATTTTTGCAAAGAGAAGGTTTTAGGGAGATTCTTAGGCGCCTCGGTATGCGCTGGGCTCGGTGATATTTGATGAGTGTGCTTGCGTGAAGCTTTTGATTTATTTGTCTCTTAGTTAAATAGATTAGTTGTCTAACATTTTGTTCCTTATTCCGGGTAGAGGATTCCTGCGAGAGTTCTTCCCTTATCAAGGCGTATATACGGTCTGCTTCTGTTTCTTTGAAGGCAAAAGTCTCTGCCCTAGCTTCTGTACTTTTTATTATTTCTTCATAATTACTCATTTTTGCTTTGCGTGCTACTATTTCCCTAGGACTGAGTCAAAATTAGATACTTGAAGATTGGGATAAGTGCACAGCCTTGTTATTGTAAAATGATTAGATCAGAAATATCAGCTGCATGTTTCACAGCTGAACTACAATTGAGAAGCATCGAGTTGATGGGCAGGTTAGATGTGACCACTTCTTGAGTTGACGTGTTTATATGACGTAGGTTCTCTATGTTCAATTTCCTGAGATTAAGGCTTGGTTCCCTGTCCCATATCTTTCTTCGCTAACCGGGCATAGTTCAGATGGGTCGTCTGGCGCACTATTGCTGGGATACGATCGACCACTTGAATATCAGACAGCCAGTCCTCCATGGCGCCAATACTGGCCACCGCAAGGCCTAAAGTAAAGATTTGCGATTTCCCGACGTTTACCCGGGAACCGGACTCTCGTCCGAATCGGTCCAGTTCTTCCAGAAATGCAGGAAGGGACACCTTCGGGTCTTTCAACACCACAATCACATCATCCGCACAAAGGCTGATCGGATGCGTTCCCCTTCCCCCACCCCGCCGAATGGAATCCCTCGGATGTTAGGATTGTCTCTGATCTTTTATGCCAGGGGCTCAATATAGAAGGGTAAAAGCAGGGGGGATAACGGGCACCCCTGTCTAGTGCCCCTTTGAATCGCAAATGATCGTGAGGAGATGCCGTTAACTCTAATGGATGCCGATGGTCGGTTGTAAAAACAACTCACCCATTCCCTGAATTTAGCGGCCAAACTGAATTTGGATAGCGTATGACTAAGGAAGCCTCAATCCACCAGGTCAAACGCTTTTTCAGCATCTACTGTCAGTAAAAGACCATCCATTTGTGTTTGGTGGGCTTTATCAATAAGGTGGAGTATTCTCTTTGTGTTATCTGCGCTCTGACGGGACTGAATAAATTCCACCTGGTCTGGCTCAATCAAGTGTAACATGCAGGGGCCTACATTCATGGCTAGTATTGAAGTGAACATTTTTAGATCAACACTGAGCAAAGAAATAGGATGGTATGATCCACATATTTGCCTAGCCTTGCTCGGCTTAGGCAACACTACAATAGCAACCAATAGCATTGTGGTGGATATTGGCTTCGCACTCCCAAAGGAGTTACACATACTCGTTAAAATTGGAGCAAGAAGTTGGCAACATTTCTTATAAAAAAGTGCAGAAAAGCCATTGGGCCAGGGGACTTGAGCACCTTGAGACGTGATATGGCTGTAATCACTTCCTCGACCCGGATGGGAGCGTCTAGTGCCACAGCCTGATCCGGAGTAAGTGTGGACATAGACACAGACTGAAGATAATCAGAGATTGCGCTGTCTGACGTGGTGTTAGCCGTGTACAATTTCTAGTAAAATTCCCTGAAGGCGTGTGCCATCTTCTGATCCCCAATAACCATTTCCTGCTCATCCCCCTGGAGCGATGTGACCTGTGCTCACTGTCTTTCGACGCGAAGCCTGTTGGCCAGAAGGTGACCGCAGTATGTTATGTAAAGGCACTAGACCAGTTTATCATTCTTTGAGGGTGGTCATTCTTTCAGGGAGTGATGAATGACCACAAATTACCGCCTACTGCAAATTAAAAATATGCTATTGTTGTAAATCAACAGCGATTAGGTTAAGCAGTAGCAGAAGACATGCTGTATTTGACCATTATCGTAGCAAATGAACCGGCTCCATTTTGTATTCGTAGCGGCCATTTTCTATGCCATACATTGCTATGTGCTCATCATGCGCTTTGTCCTACCTCCTTGTTAACTGCGCCTGAAGTATGCCCGGCAACAGGCTATATTTAGCATCCCCCACTTCCAGCATGCCCAGACATGCCCAGTAGGGTCTGCGGCTGTTACTCATTAGTTCCAGATAGGAATGGGTTTACTAGTTTCTGAAGACTGTTAACTCCGCCCACTTATCAATTGTGCTTTCCAATATGTCCTTGTATGGTCATAAAACTGCTCTTGTATTCTGTACCGCCTTCTTTTGTGCCCCTCATTGTGTATAAAAGGGGCCATGTGCTTTAGTTCGGTGTGCTACTCTATACAGTACTGAAGGGTGTTGTGTGGACTGTGGTACCACCTTTAAAGGTTTAATAAACTTTGCTTTTGTATTTTCCAGTTTCATTGCCAACTTCTTCCTATGGTCTGAGGACTCTGTGCAGAGAAGGGCGAACCCCTTGCACTAGTAGGCCTAGCTGAGGCTTGCTTACAGCACTATGACCCTTGCAAAACAGGACCAAAAGCCACAAATAACTTCTAGTTCAGAAGTAAATAAAGACGGAAACTTCAAAACTTAGATTTATTGAAAATCACTACTTTTAAAAACTCTCCTAAACGACTTTGACACTAACCTCTAGACAATGTGATACCAAAAAATAAGGGTAATGAAAACATTAGGACATCTCAAACCATTGGCTCTTTCCAGTAGGCATTTCCCCGCATAGAGACACTGACAAGATTCACTAAATTGCCAGTGCAGTATGTAGATGTAACAGACCAAAGATTGCTCTCTGGACAAAGCATGGTGGCAATGAAACCAATAATACTGAGGCCTTGTTTACGAGTGCCTATTTAAATCCGAATGAGGGATAACTAGTTCTCGACTACATCAGATCTGTGAGAATTACAAGAATGCTGCAGATCTGTTGTATTTCACCCAGAGAGTTTGGCTGTTGAAAGCAGCCGAAATGTTTAGGTGAAACACTGGGAAAAATGAGGAATTACTAGTTCCCCTAGTCAATTCTCATTTTTTGGTGGGACCTCATGGTCCGCATTTAATATCTGTAAAGCGGCATGTAACCCAGAGGGAACCCAGTGGCACAAGTACCCAACTGGAAAGTACACATTATACCAGATACTAAAGAAGATGAGACCACGAATGTGCCACAAACAAGAGTGCGCCTGTGAATGTTGCATCGAAAGAGGCATCGGAAGACAGCGTGGCACTGACCAAGCGCTGAGACCAGAAGCAGAAGATGAGCCAGTAATGGTGGACGCCTCGGCTGATGAGGATCTTGAATACGAGGCACCTCAAAAGGAAACCAGGATTAAAAACAAGCAAAGTGTTGAAGTTGTCTTTATGACACTGATGAGCTGAATTCCACCAATGCAGAGGACCCTGCGCTTCTAGTCAGATACCATAGCATTGATGTACATGACAGTGGAGTATTACTCAATTTCCATCAGGTAGTTCATGTATGGGCAAATAAAATAAGACATACAGACCAGCACATCCATGCCTAGAATGTCCCTGTGACAGAGAGAGACCGAACTGAAAAATCCAAAGCTGTGAGAAGGAAGGGTATCTTCATGTAATCTCCTTCAAGGGAATCTCCATTTAAATCATAAGCACTAAATAGTCCAACCCACTTGCAGATTTCGGGAGAACTTCACTGCCTTACTTCAACACAAAAAGTAATTTTGCAGCTACAAGGTAGGCTATCTGGTCCAATTCCATTCATTTGCCTTAAAAACATATTTAAAAATAGAAAAGTCTCACTAGAACAGTAGGTGACATTAAAAAAAAAACTCTTTCAGAAACCTATTTAAAAGCAAAAGTGAGGGAAAAAATAAGAGCAATGTAGTCAAACAGGCTGCAGTTATGTTAGGCTGAAAGCGACGCTGTGACTTTAAGGGCACCAAGTCCACCGGTAACCCACCCTGCCCTGTAGTTGGCACTTGCCTTAGTAATGTTTTACACATACAATAAGGGATCCATTTTATACAGAACATTTATCATCATCTTTTTCCCTTTAACCAGGGAGGAAGGCCAGTTGCTTATGATTTAAATGGAGTAAGAGTCCAACCATTGACTCATTTTCTGCTCCTTGTTCACGAACCCTACGGCACAATGTCAAAATCGTTGCTTAATTCCAATAGTAATTTCAACAATGTTGTTATTTAAAAATAATAAGTGATGTGATCAACGACATAATTTAACACGTCATGTGTGAGGTAACAAGCAGTGCATGATGGGACGCAACGTATACTTCGTTTATTAAACTATAACTGAAGAATTTCAGTTGTTGCGTCATTCCCACAAATAATTATGACATCACTTCAACTGTTGTTTTTTTAGTGAAAAATACACACACGCCAATACTTTGTTAGAAATGACCATCTTTTGCTAGATACTTCCTATATTTTTGCCTTCTGTAGCTGAACCCATTTCCACCAGTAAATTGCCATCCTCTACCTTTTAAACATGATAACATTGGCCTATACCTGATTAGCCCATTTAATGCATTTGTAAGTCCCTATCAAATGGTACAGTATGTAGCAAGGCATGCAAACTAAAGGCTACTAGGGGACAGCAGCACTCATTTTACCACCCATGGCAGTAGCACCCTAAAACATGTCTACAGGTCGGCCCTGCAGTCTAGGTAGGTACAAAAGGAGGTGGTGATGGACGGAGCATCTGAACCAATCAAACACTCACACCCAGTCAACAGATCTGGGTATAATCCATCAACGTTCTTTAGCCCAGCAGCATAGGTAGGCAGTTTTATGTTGCCAATTCGACCTGGTAACAAACCTTTATGGCGGACCAAAATCTCCCTTTGTAGTTTAAGTCCCCTTAAGGTAGGCCCTAAATGCCTGTAGGACAGGTTGCACAGTATTTAAAAATTAGGACATGTGTACTTCAGTTTTAATGTCCTGCCAGTGAAAAATCTCTACAGTAGTTTCTCACTGTGGCAAGTTTAACTCCCCACATTAGATTATAACAACTTATAATGCTTAACTTCAGCTTGGGAATAGTTAAAAAAAATATATTAAAGGACTCAAACTAAGAGTAATTTAAAACTGAATATGCAAATCAGATTTTAAATTACTATTTTGAAAATGCCACTTTTAGAAAGTTAGTATCTAACTCCCCAAGTCCATTGCTCCTTTCTGCCAGTGTCACCTGTTTGTTAATGGCTCTCTGTGGTGAGATGTGTATTGCTCTCAGACACTGGACAGAGTGCTAGGGAGTGGGGAGATCCTTTTTCCCGTGACATGATAGCCTTCTGTCCTTGCCCGGATGGCCAGCTGGGCTGGCCCCAGGAATTTAATTACACTTCAAAAGGTTCCAACCCTGTCACAAGAAGATGTAACACAAACCTAGCCAGCCAGGAACTAAATGCCAGTGGGGGAGAAACTGCCCCCAGAACCCCTTTTGAGTGACCACAAAGTAGGGACGTTCTAGTTAGGTGTAAATTTCAGTTTACACCTGTTTTAAACTGAAAAAAACCACTGAAATGCACCAGATATAGTTACCCCAAATAACTATAAGTTGCGACCCGGCCATGGAGGATGGGGCCCCCTCTCCCTTATTTATCAATGTGCTGCCCCTTTCGGTCCTTGGGGCACTCGGTGGGGGTGGGGGGGATGTAATATTATTTTTTACAATTTTACAGCAGGTTCTGGAATACTCCACAAATTCGCTGCAATAGAAAAAAAAAACGTGTTTGGCCCAAAGGACCTATCACGAGTCCCTTGGGGGAGGGAGAGAGGGCGCGGCTAAAGTATCCCTATCCTGCCCCCTTAAGCCATTTTTAAATGTATTTCTTAGGACTCAAGTCCTAAAGTGGCTGGTGTCCCATTTTGTTTTATATTGTGGCAGCAAATCAGATCTCTCCAGGAGGGATCTGTCCGCCCCATGGATCCAGCACAGCATGATATGTTGTTGTGCATAAATTGCAAGCATGTGTTGTGTGCCACATCGACCCTAGAAAACACGATAATAAAGACGGAGCGCTGAAACTATTCAGACACTTACCCCAATCAACATTAGATCTGGGTTAAATCCTTCATCGTTCTTCTGCTCACCAAGCCACCCCAGTTCAGACTCAGCTATATGCAAATCAGTGTTGACCCTGTTCCTCATGGGAACAGTCCAGCCCGAACTGCCAGGCCAGGTCTTCGGGAAAGAAGCATCCGGGGACCGATTTACGGGTAACAACCCACAACACTGACCCTATACCTACACTTCAACCCCAACCCCCCTCCCTCCACAGGCCGCCAACTCCACGCTGTTCACTTTTGTCACACGTGGTGTGTGGTTGGCCACAGGACCAACTCCCTTTAGGGCAGCCCACGCCGTGCACAGCCTTTGGTCGTGGGTGGCATAGGGTTTGTTTTGCAGCCAGGCCCTGCTTTCAACTCCATGCAGTGCTACGCAACAAATGATGGACGGAACGCTGAATAAATCATGCATTCACCCCCTGTCAAGAGAACTGGGTTAAATGCATGGCGTGGCGAGCAAAATAATGATAGATTAAACTCAGAACTGTGACTAGGGGTGATTGTCTGATAATGTTCAACATTCCGTCCATCATCTTTTTGTGCTGCATTCAACTCCCCGCAGGTTGACGACCTAATGCTGCGTACAGCCTTTCGCCTTGTGCAGCAGCGAATGGCAACAGGGCTTGGCCTGCCACAAAGGCACTGTGGCCCAACCCCCAGCAGGCAGCCAACCACACACCTCGCACAGTCTTTGGCGTGATTAGCTTTGGGTTGGACTTCGGCCTCTTGCCTCATCACCTGCGGACAATATATATATATATATATGCGAGCTATTGATTTAAAATATTCTTTTATTTAAACACCAAACACTGAAATACACCAAACACCCGGAAGATGTGCATTTTGGTATTAATTTACGTGTATCTTATAATTTGCACCGTCATGAGCTCTGTGTGAATATTGTAAACACAGAGTCTCTCTTCCTTTGTTATTATTTTTACTGCTATATCAGCTGATGAACAAATGTGGTGGTCATGTGACCAAGAGCTCGAAATGCGTCTCTTTGACCCCGAATAAACAACCTAGCTGGTGAGGCTTGTCGTCCTTTCAGTGAGTAAAGAGGATTCTGTATATTTATATATATATATATATATATATATATATATATATTTATATTTATATTATGGGGAGGGTTGTCCAGTCCCCTCCCCAACACTTAATTAGCCTCCGGCGCGGAGTAATTAATAACGGGAGGGGGCGCTGCCACCCTCCCTGAGCATAATCAGGCTCGAGGAACCCCTTCCCCGGGGCCGACATTTAAATCATAGGATTACCCAACTAGAGTACTTTCTAATGGTTAATTGGTGGTACTACCTAACTTGCTGGGTAAATGTCTACTGTATACTCACTACAGCTGCATAAAGGACTATGAGGTAATGTCTCTGCAGAATTTAGTAGTGGAGAAACCGGTATTCCTATAGCTTGTGTCAATATTCATCTGGTCATCTGGCCTTCCTCCCTCATTCACTATTTAATAGGCAGTTTACGGATGCGCAACACCTGATAGGTTTGCCTGTTTTTATTGCTCTTGTGAAACTGCTACTTTGCACTTTTTGCTGCTCTGACTGGTTCTTTTTAGGTCTCGCCTGTCAATGCGCATGCGCATTGAGCTTGCGAGACTATAGGGGCTTAAACAGAGTTTAACTAGACTGGCGATTTGATGCAGTGCATGTGCGCTTTTAGCTCAATGCGCAAGCGCAATGAGTTAAAATGCACGTGCACAGCATCAAATCGCCAGCCATCTGTTGCCCAGCTTGGTGCCGCCAGCAGCTCTTCCCGCTCCACCCCCTGCTGCATCAAAGGCTTTCACGGCCGGCCGGCCGGCCGTGCTTTCAGTTTCACGGCCGCCAGGCCGTGTCTCTTTCTTTTTTTCATTAATTGCCATTTTGTGCAAGGAATGTTTTAAGCATGACAATTGATGTATTGATATGCTTTATCCAACTACCATCTAAACCAAAGTACATTTTACCGGTGCAGCCGCCCGTGAGTATGTCTTTACAATTTACTTAAATGTATTTATATCTACCTCAATCATTTGTTCACGGATACATTTTTGTATTGCATATAACAACCGCAATGCTTACTTCTTTAACTTAAGACGCAGTCCACTGATCCCATTGTCATTCTGCCACGCAATTAAACAGAGTTTTTCAGGCCGTAAGATGCCTAGGAACGCCCGGACTTTCCACTCTGACCTTTTGTTCATTTGGCATATTTTTACGCACAATGAGCCTTATTAATTTGCTATTTGACATTTTGACCGTCTTGGCCTCTTGTTTTGACATAAATCACAAGCATGCTCTTTTAGGGCTCCCTTGACTCAAATCATGGTTTCATCAAACCAGATGCAGAATGGGTTTTTCTTTCCTTAACACCATCGAGTTTTTGTAGTTGGCACGTCTGTAGTAGTCTGTCCCTGTCTATACAGGCGGGATGACGCGATGCAGTTAGCATCTAGCGTCTGTTACCCACTACGTCACGGGAGGACTTGGGAGTTCGGGCGGCACTATTTAATAGTTTTTGTAATGCTGGCTTGTTTCCCACGTTCATGCATTGTTGTTGAGTAATCAGCAAGTAGCGGTAAGTGTTTGTTTGCTCCCCTTCAGTTAGCAACCCACGGCAGTCACGCTCTTTTTATTACCCAGTACTGACGTAAGGCCTTTTGTTTTGTTTTGTTCAGACAAAGCACCGCTTGGGTAGTAAGGCGTTTCCTTCACCGAAGACTGGTGAGTTTATCAGGATTCTGGATATTTCTACAGAGTAGTGTTGGGAGAAATTCTGCATTTGACGGTGCCAATTATTTTTCCGTTTCTTTCACAGATACGGTGCCACTGGCACTTTTGCCGTTCTCTGACACAGATCAGGTATTGCCATTGTGGACCAGACCACCTCTTTGATTCTTGGTTGTGTTTATCATAATAAAAAAATAAAAATAAAGCTACAGAACTCTCTCTCCTACTACCTTTTTTTTTACCAAGAACATTGTTTCAGGCAGAACATCCTCACTAGCCATAGCTTTCTCCCACTACTCGATCGTGCCAGTACCACTGCTCCAAACCACCACATAATTCACACAAGCAATGGCTCCTTCTTTCTCTCTTCAGCTTTCACGGCCGGCCGGCCGTGCTTTCAGTTTCACGGCCGCCAGGACATGTCTCCTTTTCTGTTGCCCAGCTTGGTGCCGCCAGCAGCTCTTCCCGCTCCGCCCCCTGCTGCATCAAAGGCTTTCACGGCCGGTCGGCCGTGCTTTCAGTTTCACGGCCGCCGGGCCGTGTCTCCTTTTCTTTTAACTTGTATGTAATGTGCTATTTTATGTATTAATTTGTCTTTAATAAAAAGAACAATAAAAAAAAAAAATCGATGTGGCAAGGCAAGCGGCTTTTGTGGGACACACGTGGTCTTAAATGTATGCAGTATCTCATACTCATTTTGCCGAGGACATATTGTTTAAAATGTTATTAACTGGCACTGTTTTTAATCTTGCTGTACCTGCTCTTAACTGAGTGTGTTAAACTCAGTATAGTTGGACCTTGGTTCTCGCTCGACTTCTCCCACAGCCACAGCCGCTGGTAAGGACATTTGAAGTCTCTGCGCAAGAGTCATCTAAGCATTGTTCTATCCTCAGTCATCAGAGACAACAATGAAACACTATCACTGATCCGGGAACATGAACGCTCCCTAGGGAGAAGAGAGAAATCCTAACTGGCCAGCTGTGTGGTGGCCCACCTAAACCAACAGAGCTAGGAACGTGCACAGTTGGAATATGTATATGTTTCCAAAAGAGTTACTTTGTACCTGGAGAGCCATGGTCATGGATAGCTATTTTGACTCTGTATGAGGGGTTCTAAATAAAGCTCTCACAGTATGGCACCGAGGTGGCTTTCAATCAATCAATCATTTGTAAAGTACACTACATACCCGCGAGAGTCTCAAGGCGCAGGGGGGGCGCTTCTGATCGAACAGCCAGGTCTTAAGTATCCTCCTGAAGGTCAGCAGGTCTTGGGTCTGTCGTAGGCTCAGTTGGAGGGTGTTCCATGACTTGGTGGCGCGTTGGGAGAAGGATCTCCCACCGGTGTACATGTTCTTCTTTATTGAACAGTACATAAAGGAGGGTTTCCAAGTCTGTACTCTTAATGGCGATATTGCCATAAGATTTGCCCCTCAGGGAGCATATGATATAGTGTACCTCCGGGAAACCCAGGTCTGCACTCAGATAGTGCAGGTCTTCAAGGAAGATTAGAAATTAAACAGGCGTACCAAATCTGAAAAATTATTTCATTCACATTGTTTATCCTAATTTACAAGATTAATGGAATGTACTATTTTATAGAAACCAATTCATATTCTAATCTTTTTTCTGTGAAATTGCTGCTTGAATTTTTTTTAATGTGTATATGGTGTTAATCTAACAAATTGATTCTTCTACAACGTTTGCTTATATCCATTTTCTTTGTATCCCTCAGGGTGAGGGTCTGTGTGTGTTTTCAGTCTGCATGTTCCACCAGTGACAGTAGCTGTGATAAGACTTGGCCTGGTAACTGAGCACATATCACAGTGCGGTGCGTCCTGTACCCTGCATCCTTCATGTAAAGAGTGAAAGCGACCTGGAGACTACGTGTTAGCGCACCCAGTAATGTCTGACATGGCAGGTTAGGGTAGCAGTGATCTGAGCTGGTGTTGGTTGCTACCTGAATGCGGTGAGATTGACCTGGCGTTTGTTAAGATCTAGCAGACAGATTGTTTCCTTGAACAGAAGGTGCATGAAATAGAGGCTACATGGAGTGAGACAAGAGAGTGGCAATGGAAGAGTCCATTATCAAGTCCAATTACTCTGCACGATCTCTAATGAAAGAAGGAGGTCTGTTTCATTAGCCCTGGAGTTCAAATATTAAATATGTTTCTTAAAAATATAGATGTCGAGCATTGACCTCAACCCCTCAAACTTCTGCTTTTCATCTAGACACAGAAGAAGGCCAGCCTCAGTTGACCTTATCCAGTGCCAGAAGTCAAGGCAGCAGTACTTTGGCAGGGAGGGTCACTTACCTCTCCAGAGTCCTCTTCTTCGTCATCTTGTTGACTTTTCAGTATACGGATCTTCTCCTGCAGAGTCTCAATCTCTTCGCCCATTCGTTCCAGATCCTGCACGGACTCGTCAACTTTATCCTTCCATGATGAAAAGAGACAAAGGTGATGCAAACAAGAGTTAGATGCTGGTTCCAACAGGAAACCTGTGCTTCAAGACTCAGCACGACTCCAGAGTAAGCATCCCTGCCTTGTTCCATGGTATGATGAGGTGTTGGGTCAATAGACAGCACATTTCTGTTCACAATACACTGTCCCTCTCTTTAATTACTGGGAGATGAAACCCCTGTCAAGGTACAGATTATAAAGAAAAAAAATGCGTGCACTATGAATCAGAATAGGAGCTGCTCTGCACATCTGTATTACCCCCCAAACAAATTTGAAGGCCAAAACGCACACTTGAACAGTGATGCGTTGCCAATATTTTATTTGGCAAATGGGGTCCTAGATGGTTAAATGGGCGGGCATTTGTATTATGATACAACCAGAAACAGGCAGCCATCAATACCCATGAGTTGCCTAGCAGTGGGTGGAGATACACACAAGTAGCCCTAACCATAAATTAACTTCTCCTTTGTTCACAGCGAGCGGGGTGTAGTGGAATAGTGGGTGCATTGGCCTAAAAACAGGTATCCGGTCCTGTTATTCACCCACCTGCTCAGGAACAAGCTGCACGGGCAGGAATATATACCACACATAAACCCATGCAGAGATGCAGAGGGGTCATTGCTCCCTCCCTGCTTCTTGCAATCAAAACGAAGGTGTGAGTGAAGAAAGAGTATCTACTACAACATAGAAAGAAAAGGTTGTGGCTGCCATTACAGGACACCGTGTCCTGAAAAACAAAATGTAAGGGCACATAAGGGGACAGGGGCATACCGAGTGCAATGCTAATAATTCTCTTCCTTAATGAAACAGATGTGTTAGACCTGAGAGCCTTAGAGTGGTCGTCCCCCCAACTTTTAACTTCCTCTGATGCTTTTCTGACCTAATGTTTGCTAGTATTAGGACTCTTAGCACTTTACCACCAGTGCTAAAGTGCTTGGTCTCTCTCTCATGGTTTCACACACTAGAGGACTGAACTCTGACTAATTTGTTTTGTATAAAAATATTATTTAGTTGTATTTTATTTCAATAACAAAGCCAGGCCTGGCACAGCTAAGTGTAATAGTATGTTGTATGAATAATGCAGTTGGATACAGTTGAAATGCAGTTGAATGCTTTTGGCTTGGTTACAGGTAAGTCAAATGTTCATAAACAGTTGGAATTACTATAGTTACTTTGTAATTACTTTGTAAGTAGTTTATGTGATTACTTTTCAGATGACTTTTCTTATTCGGTATGGTATACCTGGATACCACACTGGGACATTTCTTGGATAAAGTTAAGTAATGCTAGTTGTTATCAAAGCATACTTGTATAACTTTTCATTGAATTTCCAACTCCAAACTTAGAGCTTTTGTCACAGAAAAGCAGTCAATGCAATCCTAGGTGAGGAAATGAAGTTATTGGTTTACAGGTAAGTACTTGGTTTTGGGAGTTGTGTTTCTGGGGTTAGAACCAGGGTTCCCCCAGGGTCAAGGATGCACTCTAAGAGCACCCTCAGCTGCACTAGGGCGGCCTAGTGCAGATTGCTGGAGTCCAGTTTTATCCAATGGGGGATAGGAGGTCTCTCCGGTTGGTGGCTGGTCACAAGCAGGCCACAAGGTTGTGGGAGCAAAGGTGCTGGACTTAGGCTTAGGGCAAAGGGGGATACGATTTAGCACTCAAGTATCACCCACAGCGGCACAGGTGCTGTTTTGGCATCAGGTGCCCTCTTGTTTTCAATAGGGATTCTGGTTACAACAAACACTGCAGCCTCGGGCACGAAGATCTTATGATCGCAGTCAGAGGGTCCTCCAGAAAGGGTCTGCAGGCTTCTTCAGGAGACTTCAGGTAGGACAGGGATCACCAGATCCCAGATCAGGATCGCCGGGGAGACCTCCTTGGGTGCAGAATCACGAAAATGGCCGAAGCCAGAGTCTGTTGGAGAACAAATCCGGTGCTCACAGGAGGCAAAGTCTTTTCAGTGAAGGCAGGGCAAGACCTCTGGGTTCTGGGGGGCTGCGGGCTGCTGGCTGCAGGACAAGCCAGGATTCCGCTGGAGCAGGTCGAGATCGGGACAGACCGGTATAGCTGGGGCCAAGTCAGTTGGTGTCCTCCTCTTCTTCCTTCAGCACGGCTCTTCGGTCCTCCTTCTTCTTCTCTCTTCTTGTCTGAGGAGGCAAGATTCAGGGTTGCCCCTAAATACTAGATTTAGGGGTGTTTCAGGTAGGTATAGGTTGGGACCAATGGGTCCCTTCCTTGTGGTGGGTACACGCCCTATTATCCCACCCTCCAGTGGCAGCGGGGCATAAGCCTTACTCTAAGATGGCGGGGACAGAGTTGTGCTTCACCTCGCCTCCCCCACCTGAGGGGAGGAGTTGGCAAAGGTGGGCACACCTCTCCTCCTGTCATGGTTTCCCTACAGATTCTCCCACCCAAAGTGGGGGTCAGAACTGGTGGGGGCCAGTTGCTGGGAGCCTCAATTGGTGGGGTCAGCTCACAAAAGCGGCAAGCCTTTGAAGCTTCCCCTTCATAGACCATGCCCATCGTTGGGGAGGAGGCTTGGCAAGTCTGCCCAGGATGTACTTTGTTTCCAGACCCCATGAGCGGGAGGCTCCCGACCCAGGGGCCCAGAAACATGTCTTGGGCGGCAGCTGATGGGCAGACAGCCAGCCAGGACATTAGAGTTAGGTCATTTTTCAGGGGGCATCTCTAAGATGCCCTTTGAGTGCATTTTTCATTACATCCCACACTGGCATCAGTGTGGGTTTAATGGGATAATAAGTTTGATATCAAACTTCCCAAATTTCAGTAAAGCCATTAAGGTGCTGTGGAGTTCGTAATAACAAACTCCAAGACCATATACTCTTTATGGCTTTACTGCACTTACAATGTCTAAGAATAGACCTAAACACTGTAGGGACACAGGGCTCATGCACCTGTACTCTCACCAGTGGCATAGTGCACCCAGCTAGAGGGGTGTCTTACCTATGCCATAATGTGGAAAATGTTGGATCGGACGGGTACAGAAATTTACTTGGTTTACTGAATAATAAAAAATAGCAAACAGAACTCAAACCTTTCAGTAATCCTCAAAGAGAAGGAAAGACAAAAAACACACCCACAAATTAAATCAATCTAAAGTTGTATTGAGGGATGAATCAATATATTCTTTTACATTTTATGGTGTCGAAATAATATTATAAGGCTGTCCAGTTCATGAACATACGATTTGTTCAAACATTGTTCAACTATTCTTAGACATTGTAAGTACA
Organism: Lissotriton vulgaris; assembly: GCF_964263255.1. Lineage (NCBI taxonomy): Eukaryota > Metazoa > Chordata > Amphibia > Caudata > Salamandridae > Lissotriton > Lissotriton vulgaris. Next base: position 223,882,974 of record NC_141685.1, read on the forward strand.
GTAAAGCCATAAAGAGTATATGTTCTGGAAGTCGGTCATTACGAACTTCAAAGCAGCATAATGGCTTTAGTGAAATCTTGGAAGTTTGGTATCAAACTTCTCAGCCCATTAAACCCACGCTGATGCCAATGTGGGATTTAATGAAAAATGCACTCAGAGGGTGTTGTGTTGCTTACTTTATGCTCTGTTCCTTTAACATCACTCATTCTAGTTATGTCATCATTGATGTAGAATGTTATACATGTCATAGCTATGTGCATCCTTTGTATGTGTCAGTTATTCTTGAATGCTGATCTTGCTGGATTACTTGTACCATGCTCTTCGACTGAATAAAGGATCTTCCTTAATTATTGGACTAATCATCTTCATTTCACTGGCGACGGGATTCGAAGAGCAGAACCTACGCGGAATATTCCTTTTACCTGCTTTGAATATTTTTTTTTTGGAGGAAAGGACATTTACCTTTCAACAGACAAGGAAGGATTTTGCTGGCATTACTTCTCAACAGACAAGGAAGGATTTTGCTGTTGGTGAATATACCATTTATTACTGACTTGTATGATTTGACTTTCGTGTGCTTGAGCCTGTTATTGAACTTATTAAACTCCTTAAAATATTCTACGTTGAATTTGGCAAGCGCTTCTATATTTTGGATTATTGCCTTTTAAAAAAATTTATAAGGAGAACTTTACAGCGACCGGACTTTGAATAGGAGTGGAATTATTGATTTTGTGTGACTTTGATACTGGGGTGGCGAAGGATACGGAACATTTTGCCTTTGCCGTTGTACCAACCACGCGTCACAGCTCGTAATCATTTCTGCTCGTTCAACAGCTCGCACCATTCTTTTTTAAAAGTAATCACCTTGTGTCTGTTCTCCGTGTTGCCGTCAGCTTCTTCCTTCGGATTCCACCTTCGAAGAACAGAATGCTACGCTTTGACGTCTAATGCTCTGTTTTGCATTCTGGGACATTTGCGTGTGACGTCGGACGCTCCGTTGCATTGTGGGACTATTGCGTGTGACGTAACACGTTGGCGGCCATCTTAAGTAAACTGGAAGTCAAGGAAAGTACGAAGTCCTTCGTGAGAGACTTAAAAGGGGGAGTTTTACGATCGGAAAGAAAGTGACATCCTTGTTCATCTGCGCAGTGCCATCAGCGGTGATTCACACACCTTCCTCACTCTCATCAGCGAGTTACTATCTACGGTGATTCGCACACCTTTTCATTTTATTATTTTCCTTGCATTATTTATTCAGGCAGTTTTTAATAACTTAAATGAGCATTTAACACTGTTTTACAGTTATAAGCATTTCATGTATTTTGGCATTAGTTCCTTTTGCTATTGATATTTAAGTACTGTATCCAGCATTTTTTATTTTTGATTGAATTGTCTAGGTTTCACATTTTAGAATGACTCAACCTAATTATAATATTAGTCCTCCTCAGGCATTTTGGGTTTCAGGTAACGAACCACCACTTAAATGGTTGGAGTGGAAACCATATTTCTGCAACTATATAGATGCCTTAGATGAGGATGGAAAAATGTCTCATGCTCAAAAGAAGAGACTTCTCCTTCATTCCTTAGGTCCTGTAGGACTAAAAGTATACGAAACCATGACTAAACCCTCTTTTCCTGGAGACTTAAATGTTTATATGTTAACGCTTTTACATTTAGACACTTATTTTGCTCCTAAAGTGTGTATTGGCGTAACGAGGTATAAGTTTTTCTCCAGGAAACAGACTAAAGAGGAAAACATTGACCATTTTCTTGCCGATTTGAAGAAATTGTCTTTGGATTGCAAATTTGGTGTTCTACAAGAAGAGTTAATTAGAGATCAAATTGTTATGCATTCCTATAATACATCCATACAAGATAGGTTATGGATAAATGGAGATTCTCCTTTAGATGATATTCTTGCCATTGCACGCAAAGCAGAAATGTCTGGCAGATGCGCTAATGTGATAAAGAAGGATAATAGTGCAATGTCTAATGATGTAGTTTGCAAAGTTAATGCTACTGATAAAAAAAGGTATAACTACGGTTCTAGGCAGTCTTTTAGTTCTAACAACAAATTTTCTTCAACTAAACTTAAATGTTACAGATGTAACAGTTTAGACCATTTGGCTGACTTCAAAAGTTGTCCTGGGTTAAAAACCAAATGCGCTAGTTGTGGTTTGAAAGGTCACTTAACGAAAGCATGTAATAGGAAAAAGAGAAGTAAAGTAAATTTCGTAAATGACATTGATGAAGAAGAGAATTTTGAAAATGATGTTGAGGACAATCTTGTGATGAATGTTCATGATAAATTAGTGCTAAGAATAAGAGATGAGGATATGGTTAACAAACCTATTTGTACAATGAGTATTGGTGGTGTAATTGTAAAAATTTATGCCGATTCCGGCTCGCCTTATACCATTGTTAATGAAGACATGTGGAAATCTTCATTTATTCAACATGTGGGGGAGAGATTATTACCATCGGATATCCACCCTGAAGGTTATTTAGGAGACCCTATTTCCATCTTGGGTTTCCGCTGGTTTGTTTTCAGGTTCAAAGACAGGGAGTGTAGAGGGAAACTGTACATCTCGAAGAAAGGACCACCTGTTTTAGGATGGTTCGACCAAAAACAACTCCACATCATCTTAGATCCTAATAGTAAAGAACAAGTCCTAGTAGTTGATGATTGTTCTATTGTTACGGATAGTATTTTAAAGAAATTTCCAAAAGTTTTTAGTAAAACTTTGGGGAATTTAGTTGGTTTTGAACATAAAATCATACTAAAGGATGATGCCTGTCCAAAGGTGCACAAGTGTAGAAATGTGCCTATCTTAGTGAGAGATGAAGTCAGTAAAGAACTGGACAAACTTGTGTCTACTGACATCATAGAACCTATTGAGGCGAGTGAATGGGTTTCGCCAATTGTCGTCGCAAGACGTAGCAACGGAAAAATCAGGTTGTGTGTAGACCTAAGGTATTTAAATAACAACATAGTGGTTGATAAATTCCCACTTCCCAAAATCAATGAGATGGTTTCTAGTGTTGGTAATGCCCAATGGTTTTCTACCATAGACCTGTCATCTGCATACCACCAGATTTCCTTATGCCCTGATTCAATGAAGTTTACGTCCTTCGTGACACCTTTTGGTTGCTTCCGTTATAAACGCATGCCATTTGGCTTAGCCTCAGCGGCTGCTGTTTTTCAACGACTTATGTACCAATTATTTAAGGGAGAAAAAGGTGTCAGATTTTTTCAGGACGATATTCTGGTTTTCGGGGATGATGAAAATGAACATTTATCAAGGCTACATAAAGTTTTGAATATTCTTGAAAGCAAAGGCCTTACTATTGAACATTCAAAATGTAAATTTGCTCAGAAAAGTGTAACTTATCTAGGCCATATCATTGACGCTGAAGGGGTTAAACCAAAACCCTCCTTGGTTTCAGCAATATCTGAAGCCCCTGTTCCTACAAGTAAGGATGACATCAAGTCATTCTTAGGGATGGCTGAGTTTTGCTCTAAATATGTTCCTAATTTTGCGAGTGTCTCATTTAATATTCGCCAACTGTTAAAAAAGGGTGTGAAGTTTGAATGGTCTAAATCTTGTAATGAAGACTTCATGAATATCAAAAACGCTATTGCCCAAACCACTGCTCTACACAGTTTTGATCCATCTTTAGACAATGTAATTACTACTGATGCAAGTAACAAGGGTCTAGGAGCTGTTTTGGTGCAAATAAATGAGAAGGGGAAGGAAAATGTAATAGCCTATGCCTCAAGATCTCTTTCTCCTTGTGAGGAAAAGTATCCTATTATAGAAAGGGAGGCCTTAGCCTGTGCTTGGGCACTGGATCATTTCAAATCTTTCGTATGGGGTAAAATGTGTTTATTACGCAGTGACCACAAGCCATTGGTAAAAATTTTGACTACCGAAGGGGTTATCAATGCTTCTGCTCGCCTGGCTAGAATTTCTATGAGACTACAGAACTTCATTTACAAGATTGTTTATGTGCCGGGCAAAAGCAATGTCCTTGCAGATTTTCTATCAAGGATGCCTGTAATGCTAGAGGAGGTTGATAATAATGAGTGGAATGAATTACAAATAGCATATGTTCATGATGAAGGCCTGTCAGCTTTCAGCAAAGAAGAATGGAATAATGAGTATTTGCTTGATGAATGTTTACCAAAGGTAATTTCTTACACTATTGAAGGTTGGCCAGATAAAAAAGATATGTTGGACGATATGCTTAGACCTTTTTGGGAAGTCAGGTCTGAACTCTCTGTTGCTCACGAGACTTTATTAAGGGGCGAAAAAATAGTTCCTCCTGGTGGTTTGCGTGAAGGGATCATTGAACTTTGCCATGAGGGTCACCCCGGGATTGTGAGATCCAAATCTTTGGTAAAGAATTTATTCTGGTGGCCTGGTTGTGATTCTCAAATAGAAAAGATTGTTAGAGATTGTGTCATTTGTGCTTCTGCAGACAAAACCCTTCGTACCCTTCGCCCTCCTATGTTGGAGTGTTCTCCTCCTGAATCTACTTGGGAATCTGTCGCTGTGGATATTATGGGTCCTATTCAAGATCAAGATGGTGCTAATCGGTATTTGATAGTCATTATTGATTTGTTTTCGAAATGGCCGGTTGTTAAGGTTGTAGAGAGAGCAGATACTGATTCTGTTTTAAGTTTCTTGGATGAAACTTTTGTTACGGAGGGTATTCCTTCTTGCATTCTCACCGATAATGGTGTTCAATTCTTATCTGTTAAGGCAAAAAGATATTTCAGTAAACTTGGTATTAGACATAGAACCACTTCCCTCTATAATCCTAGTGGCAATGGAGTAGTAGAACGTTTTAACAGGGTTTTGAAAAATACTATTCAACTTTCCATTAGCAATAATTTGGATTGGCCAACTCAAGTTGGGAAAGTTGTTTGGAATTATCGTATTACTGTAAATGATTCAACTGGTGTTTCCCCATTTGTCTTAATGAAAGGTAGGAAACCACGTTCTAAAAGCATCCCTACTTGGTTGTTTTCTGGTGGAATTGAGCCTTACTCTAATGATCTGGTTAAAGCACGTTTGGTACAGGTCCATGACAAAAGTAAAAAGTATCACGATTTGAGACATGGATCTAAAGAGGTCAAGATAAGTATTGGTGATTGGATTCGAATTAAAAAACCTTTTAAGGTACAAAAAGGCGAATCTACTTTTTCTGAACCTTTTCAAGTAATGGAAGTTTTAAAGAATTCTGTTAAACTTAGCAATGGGAAAGTCTGGAATTTAAGTAGAGTTGCCAGATGTAGTCCTAATTGTACTTCTAATCCTGATCTCTCTAACAAATGGAAACCAGAAGATTTGGATATGGATGGTTCTAGTGGGAACAATGATTTGATTGACAATTCTGGAGCAGCGATTTGTTCTAGTTCGAGTGATATTCCTAGTGCAGTTGTTTCTGGTAGTGACAATTTAGATTCTTCTAGTAACATCCCTGAGGATTCTGTTGTCATTCCTATGGAAGATGGTTCTGTTACCTGTGAGGATCCTTCTCTCCGTCATTCTTCAAGGAAGAGGGTGGTTCCTCTGTGGCTTAAAGATTATATCACTAACAATAGTTAGAGGGGAAATCACAAACCATTTGTGTTGGTTTCTTTTTCATTCTGTTTGTGTTTTGTTTTAGTCTTATCCACTCATTGTATTTTCCGTGTTCTTTTATCTTTTTTATTTTTATTATTAGAAAGGGAGATGTGTTGTGTTGCTTACTTTATGCTCTGTTCCTTTAACATCACTCATTCTAGTTATGTCATCATTGATGTAGAATGTTATACATGTCATAGCTATGTGCATCCTTTGTATGTGTCAGTTATTCTTGAATGCTGATCTTGCTGGATTACTTGTACCATGCTCTTCGACTGAATAAAGGATCTTCCTTAATTATTGGACTAATCATCTTCATTTCAGAGGGCATCTTAGAGATGCCCCCTGAAAAACAAGCTAACTCGAGTGTCCTGGCTGAAAGGCTGCTCGCCAGCTGTCATCCCCAGACATGTTTCTGGACCCCTGGGTCGAGAGCCTCCTGCTCTTTGGGTCTGGAAACAAAGCACATCCAGGGCAGAGGAGCCAAGCCTCCTCCCCAGTATGGGCAAGGTCCACAAAGGGGAAGCTTCAAAGGCATGCCGCCTTTGTGAGCTGACCCAGCCATTTGCACGTTAGGAAGTGGTGCTTACCTGGTGGTTTTAAAATTGTCTCAAACCTGCCATTGCAGGTCTGTGTGTGCGCAACTGCACTTCTGCACAGGCTGACCTTTGTAAATCACTAGCCATCATGAGAGGACCTTTCTTTACTACAAGCACCCCTAGGTTACATCTTAAGGGGTGAAGAGAGTGGTAGGCGAAAGGCTGGGCAGGTACACATGTGTTCCCTGCCCAGGTAGTGAAGAATACCCATGTATGTTTTCACTACCTATGAGGTTTGCTCTTCCCATAGGTTAACATAGGGAATGGTTGAAATTAGTTCAAGCTGCAATAGTGGTTTGCAGTGGAGCAGCCTCATAATGTTTCCTCTCATTGGGTTCACAGTGACAACCCCTTCCTAGTGATAAAGGTGGTGTTGTCATTATTAGCTTAGAAATGCGGCTTCTAGAAAGTGGGCATTTCTCTGCTCTAACTTTTATGTGCCTTTCAGCTGGACTCCAGTCCACACTGGAGGCCCACATCTGGCACTCCCCAGCGACAGCTATAAAACATTGGGCATGCAACTGGAACAACTGATCTATTGCCATTTGCGGGCTTGGGTGGATAGATTGGAGGAAGAGGTTTTGACACCTGGGCTCGGGAGCCAGATCATGGCTCAACTAAAGATTAAAGATCTGCATTCCACTGCCTCATGGCAGGCAGGACTGAAATTTAGGGGAGACATCGGTGGTTCAAAGGGAGACCCTGTGAACCTCCACCAACTTCACAGTCACACAACAGTAGAACTAGTGGTGCCACACTTCTACCAGTATCAACACACAACAGACGTTGTGCCTTATTTCCAGGGAGGTACGGAATTTGCATCTCTTCTTTGTGTGCGACTGGAACGGTCTGGTGCAACCCGCATAAATGTGCACCTAACGCCGTGCCTGGATTGCCTAGGTGAGAGTATGATGGACGTGTATCTGACGAGGTGCCTACTTCTCCTGAGAGGCTCCCCAGCTTCATTCCCCATTACCAACTGTTGCCTGTTTGGCCCTCTTCGACCGGCCCCCGATGACATCATGTTGCCAGGTAATATTGACTGGCTCTGGCCTGGGTAGTGAGAGTGACTGACTGGGTCAATGGAATGCTTCAGAGAGAGAACGGAAGTGGGTCAAGAGACTGCGTGACCCACCTGTACTTCGCAGAACTGGGCTACTACCGGAAGGCCCTTCATGAACCCTTTTGAGTGACCGACTATTGCCCTCAGCCTGCTTCTGCCCCACATCCTGTGTATGAACCTCCAGAGTGGCTGCCAAGCCCCGATTTGACAACTACCGCCTAATTAGTCCTGCTACCTACCCCCACCTGCTCCCCTGCGACCCTGACTATGTGTGACTTCAGCCGCGTGCAGCCCTGGGGCGGGGGTGGGGGGTAGAATAGGATCTTTCACAAGACAGCATATTGTTGTTGTCATTCCAACATGGTTCTCATAGCCATTTTTTCCAAGAGTGATTTATGTCCCCAAATACGTGATGTTCATGTTGTGTTCATTATTATGTGTGAGTGAATATAAACTTTATTTACATACATCCGGTGTGAAGTCTCTTTTTTGATGCTCAGTGCATTTATTGTGAGTGAGTGCAGTGCCAATTCTTTACACATTGCCTCTGTGATAAGCCTGACTGCTCAGTGCCAAGCTACCCAAGGGTGAGCACAGGTTATACAGTGTGTGTAAACACCTGCCCCTGATGGGAGTGGTAGGTTCTGCCTGGGGCCTCGCCTTTGCCAACCAGAAAGTGCCAGTTTCAACATGCACACTCTGCGCCACCCTTCATGGACAGACCACTCCATCCAGACACCCAAGACCAGTTAAGTGAGTGAGCCACAACTTCCCAGGGGTTGCGCTCAATTTTATTTCACATCCAAAAACCCGAGAAAAGGTAAATGTGACTTTGTAGTTAACCCCTTCGATGCTGATGACGAGCTCAGCTCGTCATCAGCCACGGGGGGCGTGTGCGGATGACGAGCTCAGCTCGTCATCTAACGCGGCTTTTGCAAAAAAGCCGCGTAGCGCAAAAATCACTGCAGCAGCGATGCGGTTAAGAGTAGTAATAATTTGTTAGTTTATGTTATAAAACCCCTAGAAAGGCACTGAAAATAACAATGGTTAAAGTGGCGTTATAGTTATGTCTGGTAATAATCTAACTTTCCATAAAACAAATAATGAAAAAGTGAAAGTGCGGTTATAGTTAGATGAAAATGTCAGCTCACTAAACTAGAACTGGTAAATTTCAGTGTTTATTTTTTGTTTAAAACTATATATTTTAACTAGCTATAACTTGCACCCTGCCATGCAGTGCTAATGACCACACATATAAGTCTGAAAAACAACTGTGCACACACTGATTTCTGATGGAGATGGCCAAGTTGAATTGCTTCAGTTTAGAGCAGTTCGAGTATGTACCGTAGGAACTAAAAGATTATGGGTCAAGTGTAAAAGTGAGACACAAAAAGAAGAAGAGGTCTCCAAGTGCTAATGTCCATAGATGGCACCGCTACCCTAGAACCTGAAGTACAGAGTAAAAAATGATACTGCAGCAGTAACATTCATGCATAAACGAAGTAGACCACTACTGGTAAAATGATAAAGCATCTTTTGTGGTATGAGCAGTCAAGCAGCACTGTCCTACAGAGGTCAATATAGTACTGAAATCTATCAAGGCAAGAAGCCTTTGATCTGAGAGAAAAAGATGAATGTGTGTTATTGTCAATGGCACTGGTATCCAGTCTCATCTTACGTTGATCCAGCAGATCATAGCCAATTAGATAGTTTGGAAGAAACACTGGAATTCAATCGCTTTCACATTGAAAAGGCGGTCCTTGATTCAGCTTTGGTCCTAGGGTACTACACAGAACTGCGACCAGAACACAGCACCAGGTCCTCTTCATAACAAGGGGCAATACTGCTATTTGTGTTGAGTGTCAGCGGCATGATCGCAAATGTACTAAATAGCCACAGGTTTCAAAGTAGAATAAGCAAACATCGATACTGCTGTTGTACGTCTATCTGTACGATATTCTCTCTAAAACTAGTCACCCATTCTCCATTAGTACACATACCATGAAGTTAATAAACCGCCATTGGTACCACCTCTAGCTTGGCATGAGATATAGAAATATACTCAAGAAATAGGTGGATTTTCGAAGGATTTTCAACTGGTCAAGAACAGCACAGAGTACACACGAGCAGCACTTTTTTTACTTGAATGTTCATATCACACTGTGGCAATAAAGGTGGTTATCTGGGATTAATTTGGTTCCTATTTCTCCTTCAAAATTTGGATCAACGTTAGACCTTTCCAATCAATTGATGCCCAGTAGACCTGAGGAATGTGGCGTCTCCTCTGTTCTACAGTTATTCCTTTATATAAGTTTACATTTTTCTCATGGCATTCAAAGGTTACTACTGTATCTCAAATAGCACCCTCTTTTCCATTTTGCTCACCTGCAGTGTTTCCAGGGTCGCCTGGCTGTGTTCCATTTGTTCGGTCTCATGCACCACTTTACCAGCTATGTTCTTGTACAGCTTTGGTACAGCAGGAGGAACTTTCAGGTCCTGGCAGTGAGCAAGAAGCCTACCATTGAAAGAGAAACAAGCATAGTTAGCACCAATATCAATGATTTACTTACGAGGGAGTGGGCTGTGCATGGCGGACCCGATTTTATAGAAGAAATGAGCACAGACAAAGTGGTCCAGCACAGAAATAGGATTACTTATAAGGTCATAATTCAGGGTCAGAAACAAAATGAAGACTGATGCATGATATGTTGGGAAAACTAAACAATTCCCTGCTTAGCGGCAGTGAATGGATTGACACAGAAAGACCAACCGCTGCTCCAGTTCCATTCAGCAAACATAAATCAACATTTTAGTCCTTAGCAAACGTAACTAAACCAAAAGCCTCATTGGCCTTGAGTACTACTTCTTCACCCGCTTAACAAAAAACATGACATTGCGCATGTGTAGCCTCTTCTTCATCTTGCCACGGTCCACCCTTATTTTGCAACAATCCTCCTTGCAGGTGGCTCGCAGTTAAAAGTGCTCACATTGGTCTTGAAGACGATCCATGCCCTTCTCCTCCCTGTCCTACTGCCAGCATTTGCATCTACACAAACACCAGTGCACAGAATTTCCCTGACCATCACCTGTAGCCACCACCTTAAGGCTCGCTATTTAGCATCCTGTCTCAGAGCCATTTTCTCTCTCAGACCCTCGGCACCAGAACACTTTCCTCCTAGACCGGAGCGGACCGTCCTGGTGCAAAGCATTCAACAAGACTTCCCAGATCCTCTAATAGGATTCAACACGAGGGATGGTGGTTTCAGTACTGACTCACTCTACTAAGACAAGCTCTCTCAAGAGTGATGAACCACTCAGTGATATTGTCAACCTCAAAATATTTAGGGACTATCCCCTTTGAGGAGTTTGTAGTTTGCAGAATCTGCCTCCCTATTTATTATTTTGCTGCCACTAGAGATGGGTCCTAGGCCCATCTCAGCTCTTTTTTTTCCTATGGCTGGGAGTTTAACTTCTAGGGCTATCCTCTTGGCCAGTTTCTAAAGATCTGTGTCTACAGTGCCTGTTTCATCTGGGATACTACTGGGTCATTTCCACCAGAGGTGTTGCTATCTGAGGGGGTAGTGACAGAGTCGACCTCCTCCCCATCTATTTCTTCCTCCTCTTCTACTTCTTCCCCAGTGGAGGGAGCTTTGTTTGCCAGGGCCTGGACATTCTCTGTTGAAGATGGGCTTTGTTGGGTTTAGGACCCATGATGATGTTCCATGCTTTGCACAATGCTTTAAGTTGGGAAGCTTTAAGATGTGCATAGGGACCCAGGCTGAGTTCCTGGCTCATCTCTGCAGTCTCAGTCGTGGTGTTTAAAGTCTTCTCGGCAGGGTCATCTTCTTGCTTCTTAGGTCATCACAGATCTGAAGGCCAGGTCTGGGGTGCCACATAAATATTACATTTAGGAGGCATTTTAGGGGAGTAGCAGGTAGGGCCAATGGGCACCTCACCTAGGGTGATTACGCCCTTTATTATGCCACCCTCATGGGGAAGGGAGTATAAACCTTATCCTGATTGGAGGGGTCCCCCAATTCTCAAGATGGCGGGGACTAAAAGGTGTGCCTCAACACGCCTACCACCATCTTAGGGGTGGGGTTGGAAGAAGTGGGCACACCTATCTTTTTAAATTTTCCTGCCGGTTTTCCCACCCAAAGTGGGGGTGTAACCCAGGGGTGCCATCTGTTGCTAGCAGCAAAGGCTGGGTGGTTGCATTACAAAGGCTGCAGGCCTTTGAAGCGTCCCTCTTTGAGCATGGCCCACCCTGGGGGAGGAGGCAGGACACCTCTGTCCACGATGTGCATGGTTTCTGGTCCCATGAGAGCAGAGGCTTTCTACCAGGGGTCAAGAAACCCGCTGGTGGTGGCTAGCTGCCTACAGCCGGTCAGAAACCACACCAGAGTTGATAGGAGTTCAGGGGGCACCTCTGAGGTGCTCTCTGGGTACAGGGTACAATGAATCCCACTCTGGCATCATTGAAATGTGTAGTTTGGTACCAAACACTCCTGTATTCAGTGAAGCCATCATCTGCTGTGAAACTAGAGTTGTCGAGCTCCCAGCCCATGTACTCTCTGTGGCTTCACTGGCACTTACAATATTAGGAAATGGGACCCAATATTGTAGGGGCATATCTGCTCATGCCGATATGCATTCACCTGTAGTAAAGTGAACCCTGCCTTTAGGCTGTGAGACCTTCTAGAGGGGTGACTTACCTATGCTGTTCGGCAGTGCTAGCTGGCACGCACCCAGACAGGATGCCATGTTGACGCGGCAAGGGCAGTGGCATAGTCCAAGTGAGGGGGACTTTCCTTCTACACCCCCTCCCGTCAACTTCGCTCCTCCAACCAAGCCCTTGCTGCTGTACCTCGCATCAACAAAACCACCATGGGAGGAAGATCCTTCTCCTACCTGGCAGCTAAAACCTGGAACTCACTTCCCACTCACCTTCGCCTCACTCAGAACCACCTAGCATTCAGAATGCAACTTAAAACTTGGATATTCGATAAGTAATTCCCCTCCCTTCCTCTAGCGCCTTGAGACCCTCTGGGTATGTAGCGCGCTATATAAATTATTTGACTTTGACTTTGACTTTAGGTATGCAGAAGTACCAACTGTGAGTTTGTTTTAGGGAAGGAGCACTGGCACTGGGCACCCGGTTGGCAAGGACCCTGGGGAACCACATCAAAACCAGGCAATACATGGAGTGCTAACCATGCAAATGAGGGCCTTCCTCACAACAAGTTTATGCCAGTTACAAAGATGTAGTCTTAAAATGACAGACTTCCACACAGAACACATAATTGATCAGAAGTGTCTGAGGTACCAGGGCCTTTGATTCTTCTTCAGTAGGTCCACATGTTCCCACAAGTGAAGGAGGAGTAGAGCGCGTTCATCAAAGCACCCGAATGGAGGTTTGGAGTGAAATTTTTATTGGGCCAGATTTGAATAGAACTCAAACCCAAGCTTTGCTGTCACTGGACAGTTCCGCAGAGCCGCGGGGAGGCGAGATCGAGAAGAGCCAGTGTCATTGGCATATGTGTGACTATAGGCACCCTTCCCACCCGTTTTAAGGCTCATGGGGTAATATCTCCTTGGAGAACAAATTACAAAGTAGTATACCTATAGGGTATTGTATACTGAGCATGGTTGTTTGGCATGCTCACCACGTAGTAGTAACTACATGTATATACACTACTTATTTTAGATACTTTCTTTAGATACCTTATTGACATCGCTCTGTATTATACAGTGAGTGTAGAAGAGATCCTTTTGGTCCTGAAGAAGAAGCCAGGGGAGGGCTTCGAAACATGTTGACAGACATAGGAGGGACTGCTCACTGAGGCAATATACCTACAATCTAATCCCCACTTTTAACAATACCAGCTCACAGGAATATTAAAGTTTTTTGTCCATAGAGCCGGGCATTTTTTAATTCACCCTTTCACTCAGTCCTGACCCTTCTATTCGCATTCCTACACAACACATAGTCTTCGTTTTTCAAAAACAGTACTCCTTCGTAGTCGTAGTTCATAGCACGCCAGTCCCGCAGCGGGCGGGCGGGAGGACGCCTATGATGAAGCATGACACCAAGGGTCCTTTTGGTGTGTGAGGGGTATTTAAATAAAACTGAGTGCTTTCCACCACTGTAGGAAACGCGTGTAATCTGGTAGTACATCAACCTGAGGGTGTATCTTTATGTTTCTTTTACAGTTCTACATCTAGACACTAAATGAGCTGATGAATAGCTCAGATTTTCCAATAGACAATTCATTACTTAGTGCTTCGGATGAGATGATCAGTGGAATGAGCACATCCGAGTTTGAGAGCTTCTTAGAAGACCCAAAGCTCTTCCTTAGCTGACTCTGTGGCTGTCGGGATCCCAGCCTTGCAACGGTCTTGATTACTCTCACAAATCTGCCTACTAGCAGCTCTAGAAATTAGTCAAAAGCATTGGATGACTACCTAAAAGCATTCTCACTGAGCTCTGCCACCTTCATAATGGTCCCTTCCCAAGTGAAAAGTATTGACTGGAACATTAAAGTTTTGAAAGTAAAATATCGAAAAGAAGACTGCTGACCTCTGTGACTCAGGCAGATTCCACAGTTGGCTTTGTAGCCACTTTACCTGCCCCTTCCAGAATAGAAGGAAGTTTGCAGATAATCAGACCACCTGTACTAAGCTTTTTCATCGCAAACCTCTTACATGCACCCAAGGCACCTCCTTCATTTCTGACTTCAGCCTAGATCCGACAATTCGTTACATAAAAGCCGACCACCAATGCTTCTGTTTGTGCCATGATAACTTTTACAGGAAGTGGTTCACATAAACCTAAGAAAGATAATACATTTCCATTCCAAGAGAAGAAAAGCTTCCAAACTTTCAATAATACTGTTGAACTACAGCTCTGTATCCAATGTACACTTCTGATTGACAATGCACTACTGCCTGTACATTTGCATTATATATATTTTTTACATCTATTCACTGAAAGGATAAAATTGTGTACACTGACATAATCCAGCCTCAAAGACATGTGGCACTTACAATGTAGGTATACCTTAAGAAGTGAATTATTTAGGGTTATCAAGTTCAAATCTTTTTTATTGAACAATAACATAAATGATAGCAGCAGAAAGCATCAGTAGTTACACAATCATATTGGAGTGATGCCGTAATCAAGCATGGGTCAATACATATAAAACGATACATGAAATAAAGAAAAGTATATTAAACAAAAAAAAATAAACATCATTCCGGATCTGTAAAAGAGGTGATAATAAATAAACAATAATTCACCATCATTGCATTCTTACTGTTTTACACAATACCGTAGAGCCCTCCGGATCTGTAAAAGAGGTGATAATAAATAAACAATAATTCACCATCATTGCATTCTTACTGTTTTACACAATACCGTAGAGCCCTCCGGATCTGTAAAAGAGGTGATAATAAATAAACAATAATTCACCATCATTGCATTCTTATTGTTTTGCACAATACCGTAGAGCCCTCCATCCAAATCCAGCCACTTAATACCATGCATACTACGTCGTCCCTGCGCAGTATGTCTAAAGTTATTATGCCCATGAACATGGATCAACCCAGTATAGTTTGTGCAGTAGGCACCCCAAGGATTTACTAAGTATCGATTTCGTCAGGCAGCATCTCATGGTGGGTCAAAGGTGAAGGAGGCCTGATCTAAGGAGGACCATAGTTTTTTGCTGGTGACTTGCCATGGTGACGAGTGTAGAGCGGGATTGTCAGTGCCCCTAATGCAGGACAGCCACTCCTTCCAGGCATTGAAAGAGACCTCAGCCGCTGTTTTCCAATTGCATAGGACCACCTTGCATGCCAATGTTAGCAAGAGGTCCAGAAGCTGGCGGTCATGGTCTCCCTTTAATAGTGGGTCTACGGCTCCCAGGATAATGTAGATGAATTCCCTTGTGGGATGTATGGAAAATGTGTGTTCAATGTAGTCAAAGATTTTGGCCCAATATGTGTGAAGCATAGGACAATTAAATAACATGTGTGGGAGATCACCAACGTCCAATGAGCAGTTCCAGCATGTCGGTGTATCTCGCAGGCCAACCTTAAATAGTCGCTGTGGGGTCCAGAATGCCCTGTTGAGTATCATATACTTGGTCTGTGATAGTATCGGCGAGACCTTGTGTGTGAGTGCCGATGCATGTATCCTGACCAAGTCTATGTCTATACCAGTGTTATTTGGCTCTGCTTCCCATTTGATTTCATTACGTCTCATCGATTTGTTTGGTGTTGGTGCAAGTAGTTTATATATTTTTGAGACGAAATGCCCAGAGGATTGGAAGTGTGGGAGCATAGATTTTAGCCAAGGTGTCGCTAGTTTGAATGTTCGTGTGGACAGAGCTGACTTTAGCTTCAGGAAAGCGTAAAAGTCAATCGGTATTAGGGAGTGTCTAACCTGCAGAGTCGAGAAGGGCAATGGCATGCTATTCTCTTAGAGATCTGCAACCACATTAATACCTTTATCAGACCAGTGGTCCCATATGAGGGGCGAGCCGCTGATTTTAATTGATGGGTTGCACCATAGAGATGCAAAAGATGAATTGTGGATTTGCAGACCAGTCTTGTGAATGCGATCTATTCGCAACAGAGCTCTCTTGGTATTAAGCATGATGTATTTAGAATGCGTAAGGTGTGAGAGGTCCATTGTAAGTACAGCAGAAAGGGGGGCCTTGCCTATAATGGATTTCTCAATATCAATCCATAAAGGCGTATAGTTAGGGTTTTCGGCAAACCAGGAAGCTCCCTGATTACAGAGAAAGGCGGTCTGGTAATTTCTAAAATTGGGTAAACCTATACCCCCTTTGAGCTTTGGAAGTTGTAATTTTTTCATGGCAATTCTCGGTTTCTTCCCTTTCCACAGGAAGTCCGTGAATGACTTCTCTATTTTATGCAGAAAATCCTCCGAGAAGGTCATGGGGAGCATACACGCCATGTAATTTACCAAGGGACTGATCATCATTTTTAACGTTTCTGCTCTACCCCACCATGAGAGAAATTTCGGTGACCAACCATCTAATAGTTTTTGTATTTTTTTATAGAGTATCTCCTCATTGATTTTTAGGGTGGTTATCAAATCCCTCTCAAATTCCATACCCAAATATTTAAAACTCTTCGGCTGCCAGGTAAGTCCGGAGTCACCCAGGATGTTTTTGTCACACAGGTTGTTTAATGATTTCACTTCTGTTTTATCCTTATTCAGGGAGTATCCGGATACACCTGAGAATTCTTCGATTGTGGAGAGTAATGCTGGTATAGCTTTATCAGCTTTTTCACTCAAGACCAATACGTCGTCAGCGTAGGCCGTGAGTTTAATTGTGCAGTCTGCGAATCAAATTCCTGCAATGTCGGGATTTTCCCTTATATAGTACAGAAAGGGTTCAACTGCCAGGAGGAATAAGGACGGGGACAAGGGACAACCCTGCCTAGTGCCTTGCTCTAGACTAAAAGGGGAGGAAAAAGCACCACCAGCTCTTACCCTAGCGGAGGGACAGGCATAGAGGGTCATGACTAATTTAGTGAATAGAGGACCCAGGTCGAATTTGTGTAATACCGCATTCAAATATGTCCAGTCTACTTTATCGAACGCTTTCTCAGCGTCTAGTGTAATCGCTACAGTGGGTGTGGATAAGAACCTCGCCTTTTCAATAACGTAAGCCAGAATTCTAGTGTTATCACTCGATAGCCTGTTCTTCAGGAATCCCGCTTGTGATGGATGTATTAGGGACGGCAGAACCCTCTGGATGCGTCTTGCTAAAATCGAGGCCAGGAGCTTACAGTCTAAGTTTATCAGCGAGATAGGCCTGTAGTTTTTAGGGAGTTTAGAGTCTTTGCCTTCCTTGGGTATTACTGCAATTACGGCTTCAGCCATAGTTCCCTTAACCTCTCCTGTGGTACTAATTTCTTGAAAGACTTCTAATAGTGGAGCAGCGAGAACATGGGAGAAGGTCTTATAAAATGGCGCTGTATAGCCATCTGGGCCAGGGGCTTTCCCCTTTTTGAGGGATTTGATCGCGGTAATAACCTCTGATTCAGAGACCGGTTCGTTCAAGGACTCCCTTTCTGCGGCCGTAGGTGTTGGAAGTGTGCAATTTGAGAGGTACTTCTCCATTTTTCTCTGTCAACGTGTATGTTCCTAGCATAGAGTTTCTCATAAAAGTCTTTGAAAATGTTCGCAATCTTATTGGGATCAGAGCTAGGAGTGCCATTCTCATCTAGTAAGGAGGTAATGGTGTTTTTTTGAATTTTAAATTTAAGATATGTCGCTAGCCCCTTTCCTGCCTTATTAGAGTCACAGATTTTAAAACGCTTCCTCTTGTCCAGCCAGATACCCGCCTTCTCACTGATAAGTTTGTTATAGGTATATTTTCGGTTGGACAGTTCAATTAGATCTTCATGGTTTCTATCAATCAGGTATTTGCGCTGGAGTTTTGATATGTCCTCTTCTAATTTCAACAAGGCCGCGGTGCGGTTCTTATTAATTGCAGTGGATATTTTTATGATAAGTCCCCTTATGGTGGATTTTAGTGCCTCCCAACGAATGGTGTCTGAAGTGTCCCCTTTTTTGTTTGTCATTAAGAAATCTTTAATGGCTGTGTCAAGGGTTTCTTTATGTTTCGTGTCATTAAGAATAGCGTCGTTGAATCGCAACATAGACTGACGAGTAGTTGGTTTAACATTAGATAGTGCGAGAGAGACGCAGGAATGATCAGAGACTAATCTGGGAGCAATGTCCGCGTCCTCAACTCTGGCCACCGCATTTTTAGATATGAGTACGTAGTCAATTCTAGAGAACGAGTCATGTGGTGGGGAGTAGAAGGAATAGTCTCTACCATCAGGATGTAATAAGCGCCACGTGTCTACCATATGGAACCTATTGCACAGCTTCATGAACGCCTTATGGGCTCTGCCTGAGTGAAAGACGCATTTGGAGTCTCTGTCTAGTATCGGGTCATTATGGAAGATTGAAATCGCCCGCCAAAATATGAACTGCCGTGTCGGGGATGGAGTTGATCTGTTTCGTGAGGCCTAGCCAGAAAGATGGGTCGTGTGTATTCGGGGCATATATTGTCGTAATAAAGAATTCAGTGTCATCTTTGAGTAGTTTCGCCGAAATCAATCTACCTTTCGTGTCTGTTGTAGAGGAGATCACCTCCACATTTGCATTTTTGGCCACTAACATCACCACCCCATTTGTTTTAGAGATTGCTTCAGAGCCTATCACTTCGGTGTAGTATTTGTTGCGCAGTGTGTGAAATTGCTTTGCTTCTAGTTTTGTTTCCTGCAACAGGGCTATATCTCCACGTTGCCTACGTAGATAATCTGGCGTTTAACCGGTTGGTTAAGGCCTTTCACGTTCAACGATAATATTCTAAGGTTAGCTATAGTTGTTGTCCCTATTGGAGTATCTATAACAGGAGCCCTCAATTATACAGCATCTGATATTGTCTCATAACACATCTATATGCATAAGGATTAGGTCGTAAAGAGAGCCCTATACCTTTGACAATACCGGCAGTATCATATTTTGTATTGATTGCAGGGTTAGCACAATATGCAGGAAATTGAAGGACTGAATGTAAGCTTCGGAATGCAATGTGGTACAGTGGATGCAAGCTAGGATGCAAGATGGAAAAAACAAAGCAAAACAATATACAAAATGCGAAAACAATCCCCCCCTCACCCTTACAAACCTCCCTCCACCTTCCTCCCTCACCCACAACCCATCCCTCCCTCCCCAGTAGTAGAAAAAGAACATGGCGACTCGGGAATGACGACCTCGAGACCGCCTCCAAACAGCTTACTCATAACTATTAATCCTTGGGGCTGCAACCCCAGTCTAGAGAAAAAAGAACCAGGCATGTAGGCAACGATAAACAACAATGGTGCCATAACATTGAGTTCAGCAGTATTCACTACAGTAGAAAGATATAGCATAGTACGTTTTTGAGGCTCAAGAACAATAGCATGGCAGCCTAGATACAACTTTTAAAACAAGCACTTAAGAAACCGTTCCGACACAGTTCCGGGTATTAGAGGATTCGCTAGCAGAGGGCCCAAAAGGTTCGTAGAACATTATAGGACAGAACAGAACAGAACAGGCCGCCAGGTGAGTAGAATTTAATTGGGCATTGAACAAATCTAGTCGTGGCAGTTAACCATGTAACAATATCGGTCAAGAGACCCTCGTGCTGAGCTCAGGTCAGATTAGGTACTTTTATGAGGAGTCAGGAACATGAGAGAAAAAGCTCATCCTAGGCCAGTGGAAGAGGCTCCTTGTTGAGTTGAAGGGGAGACTTCCATGGTGCCATCTCCTTGATTGAACAGGTGTTGTCGCAATTTTCGTGGGTCAGAGAACACATGAGTCACACCTTGTATTGTTACACTAAACTTTGTTGGACCAATAAAACCATACATGTGACCAAGTGACTTCAATTGAGGTCTCAATGCAAGTTAGGGTTTTCGGCAAACCAGAAAGCTCCCCGTTTACAGAGAAAGGCGGTCTGGTAATTTCTAAAATTGGGTAAACCTATACCCCCTTTGAGCTTTGGAAGTTGTAATTTTTTCATGGCAATTCTCGGTTTCTTCCCTTTCCACAGGAAGTCCGTGAATGACTTCTCTATTTTATGCAGAAAATCCTCCGAGAAGGTCAAGGGGAGCATACACGCCATGTAATTTACCAAGGGACTGATCATCATTTTTAACGTTTCTGCTCTACCCCACCATGAGAGAAATTTCGGTGACCAACCATCTAATAGTTTTTGTATTTTTTTATAGAGTATCTCCTCATTGATTTTTAGGGTGGTTATCAAATCCCTCTCAAATTCCATACCCAAATATTTAAAACTCTTCGGCTGCCAGGTAAGTCCGGAGTCGCCCAGGATGTTTTTGTCACACAGGTTGTTTAATGATTTCACTTCTGTTTTATCCTTATTCAGGGAGTATCCGGATACACCTGAGAATTCTTCGATTGTGGAGAGTAATGCTGGTATAGCTTTATCAGCTTTTTCACTCAAGACCAATACGTCGTCAGCGTAGGCCGTGAGTTTAATTGTGCAGTCTGCGAATCGAATTCCTGCAATGTCGGGATTTTCCCTTATATAGTACAGAAAGGGTTCAATTGCCAGGAGGAATAAGGACGGGGACAAGGGACAACCCTGCCTAGTGCCTTGCTCTAGACTAAAAGGGGAGGAAAAAGCACCACCAGCTCTTACCCTAGCGGAGGGACAGGCATAGAGGGACATGACTAATTTAGTGAATAGAGGACCCAGGTCGAATTTGTGTAATACCGCATTCAAATATGTCCAGTCTACTTTATCGAACGCTTTCTCAGCGTCTAATGTAATCGCTACAGTGGGTGTGGATAAGAACCTCGCCTTTTCTATAACGTGAGCCAGAATTCTAGTGTTATCACTCGATAGCCTGTTCTTCAGGAATCCCGCTTGTGATGGATGTATTAGGGACGGCAGAACCCTCTGGATGCGTCTTGCTAAAATCGAGGCCAGGAGCTTACAGTCTAAGTTTATCAGCGAGATTGGCCTGTAGTTTTTAGGGAGTTTAGAGTCTTTGCCTTCCTTGGGTATTACTGCAATTACGGCTTCAGCCATAGTTCCCTTAACCTCTCCTGTGGTACTAATTTCTTGAAAGACTTCTAATAGTGGAGCAGCGAGAACATGGGCGAAGGTCTTATAAAATGGTGCTGTATAGCCATCTGGGCCAGGGGCTTTCCCCTTTTTGAGGGATTTGATCGCGGTAATAACCTCTGATTCAGAGACCGGTTCGTTCAAGGACTCCCTTTCTGCGGCCGTAGGTGTTGGAAGTGTGCAATTTGAGAGGTACTTCTCCATTTTTTCTCTGTCAACGTGTATGTTCCTAGCATAGAGTTTCTCATAAAAGTCTTTGAAAATGTTCGCAATCTTATTGGGATCAGAGCTAGGAGTGCCATTCTCATCTAGTAAGGAGGTAATGGTGTTTTTTTGAATTTTAAATTTAAGATATGTCGCTAGCCCCTTTCCTGCCTTATTAGAGTCACAGATTTTAAAACGCTTCCTCTTGTCCAGCCAGATACCCGCCTTCTCACTGATAAGTTTGTTATAGGTATATTTTCGGTTGGACAGTTCAATTAGATCTTCATGGTTTCTACCAATCAGGTATTTGCGCTGGAGTTTTGAGATGTCCTCTTCTAATTTCAACAAGGCCGCGGTGCGGTTCTTATTAATTGCAGTGGATATTTTTATGATAAGTCCCCTTATGGTGGATTTTAGTGCCTCCCAACGAATGGTGTCTGAAGTGTTCCCTTTTTTGTTTGTCATTAAGAAATCTTTAATGGCGGTGTCAAGGGTTTCTTTGTGTTTCGTGTCATTAAGAATAGCGTCGTTGAATCGCCACATAGACTGACGAGTAGTTGGGTTAACATTAGATAGTGTGAGAGAGACGCAGGAATGATCAGAGACTAATCTGGGAGCAATGTTCGCGTCCTCAACTCTGGCCACCACATTTTTAGATATGAGTACGTAGTCAATTCTCGAGAACGAGTCATGTGGTGGGGAGTAGAAGGAATAGTCTCTACCATCAGGATGTAATAAGCGCCACGTGTCTACCATATGGAACCTATTGCACAGCTTCATGAACGCCTTATGGGCTCTGCCTGAGTGAAAGACGCATTTGGAGTCTCTGTCTAGTATCGGGTCATTATGGAAGATTGAAATCGCCCGCCAAAATATGAACTGCCGTGTCGGGGATGGAGTTGATCTGTTTCGTGAGGCCTAGCCAGAAAGATGGGTCGTGTGTATTCGGGGCATATATTGTCGTAATAAAGAATTCAGTGTCATCTTTGAGTAGTTTCGCCGAAATCAATCTACCTTTCGTGTCTGTTGTAGAGGAGATCACCTCCACATTTGCATTTTTGGCCACTAACATCACCACCCCATTTTTTTTAGAGATTGCTTCAGAGCCTATCACTTCGGTGTAGTATTTGTTGCGCAGTGTGTGAAATTGCTTCACTTCTAGTTTTGTTTCCTGCAACAGGGCTATATCTCCACGTTGCCTACGTAGATAATCAAGTATCTTCTGGCGTTTAACCGGTTGGTTGAGGCCTTTCACGTTCAACGATAATATTCTAAGGTTAGCTATAGTTGTTGTCCCTATTGGAGTATCTATAACAGGAGCCCTCAATTATACAGCATCTGATATTGTCTCATAACACATCTATATGCATAAGGATTAGGTCGTAAAGAGAGCCCTATACCTTTGACAATACCGGCAGTATCATATTTTGTATTGATTGCAGGGTTAGCACAATATGCAGGAAATTGAAGGACTGAATGTAAGCTTCGGAATGCAATGTGGTACAGTGGATGCAAGCTAGGATGCAAGATGGAAAAAACAAAGCAAAACAATATACAAAATGCGAAAACAATCCCCCCCTCACCCTTACAAACCTCCCTCCACCTTCCTCCCTCACCCACAACCCATCCCTCCCTCCCCAGTAGTAGAAAAAGAACATGGCGACTCGGGAATGACGACCTCGAGACCGCCTCCAAACAGCTTACTCATAACTATTAATCCTTGGGGCTGCAACCCCAGTCTAGAGAAAAAAGAACCAGGCATGTAGGCAACGATAAACAACAATGGTGCCATAACATTGAGTTCAGCAGAATTCACTACAGTAGAAAGATATAGCATAGTACGTTTTTGAGGCTCAAGAACAATAGCATGGCAGCCTAGATACAACTTTTAAAACAAGCACTTAAGAAACCGTTCCGACACAGTTCCGGGTATTAGAGGATTCGCTAGCAGAGGGCCCAAAAGGTTCGTAGAACATTATAGGACAGAACAGAACAGAACAGGCCGCCAGGTGAGTAGAATTTAATTGGGCATTGAACAAATCTAGTCGTGGCAGTTAACCATGTAACAATATCGGTCAAGAGACCCTCGTGCTGAGCTCAGGTCAGATTAGGTACTTTTATGAGGAGTCAGGAACATGAGAGAAAAAGCTCATCCTAGGCCAGTGGAAGAGGCTCCTTGTTGAGTTGAAGGGGAGACTTCCATGGTGCCATCTCCTTGATTGAACAGGTGTTGTCGCAATTTTCGTGGGTCAGAGAACACATGAGTCACACCTTGTATTGTTACACTAAACTTTGTTGGACCAATAAAACCATACATGTGACCAAGTGACTTCAATTGAGGTCTCAATGCAAGTTAGGGTTTTCGGCAAACCAGAAAGCTCCCCGTTTACAGAGAAAGGCGGTCTGGTAATTTCTAAAATTGGGTAAACCTATACCCCCTTTGAGCTTTGGAAGTTGTAATTTTTTCATGGCAATTCTCGGTTTCTTCCCTTTCCACAGGAAGTCCGTGAATGACTTCTCTATTTTATGCAGAAAATCCTCCGAGAAGGTCAAGGGGAGCATACACGCCATGTAATTTACCAAGGGACTGATCATCATTTTTAACGTTTCTGCTCTACCCCACCATGAGAGAAATTTCGGTGACCAACCATCTAATAGTTTTTGTATTTTTTTATAGAGTATCTCCTCATTGATTTTTAGGGTGGTTATCAAATCCCTCTCAAATTCCATACCCAAATATTTAAAACTCTTCGGCTGCCAGGTAAGTCCGGAGTCGCCCAGGATGTTTTTGTCACACAGGTTGTTTAATGATTTCACTTCTGTTTTATCCTTATTCAGGGAGTATCCGGATACACCTGAGAATTCTTCGATTGTGGAGAGTAATGCTGGTATAGCTTTATCAGCTTTTTCACTCAAGACCAATACGTCGTCAGCGTAGGCCGTGAGTTTAATTGTGCAGTCTGCGAATCGAATTCCTGCAATGTCGGGATTTTCCCTTATATAGTACAGAAAGGGTTCAATTGCCAGGAGGAATAAGGACGGGGACAAGGGACAACCCTGCCTAGTGCCTTGCTCTAGACTAAAAGGGGAGGAAAAAGCACCACCAGCTCTTACCCTAGCGGAGGGACAGGCATAGAGGGACATGACTAATTTAGTGAATAGAGGACCCAGGTCGAATTTGTGTAATACCGCATTCAAATATGTCCAGTCTACTTTATCGAACGCTTTCTCAGCGTCTAATGTAATCGCTACAGTGGGTGTGGATAAGAACCTCGCCTTTTCTATAACGTGAGCCAGAATTCTAGTGTTATCACTCGATAGCCTGTTCTTCAGGAATCCCGCTTGTGATGGATGTATTAGGGACGGCAGAACCCTCTGGATGCGTCTTGCTAAAATCGAGGCCAGGAGCTTACAGTCTAAGTTTATCAGCGAGATTGGCCTGTAGTTTTTAGGGAGTTTAGAGTCTTTGCCTTCCTTGGGTATTACTGCAATTACGGCTTCAGCCATAGTTCCCTTAACCTCTCCTGTGGTACTAATTTCTTGAAAGACTTCTAATAGTGGAGCAGCGAGAACATGGGCGAAGGTCTTATAAAATGGTGCTGTATAGCCATCTGGGCCAGGGGCTTTCCCCTTTTTGAGGGATTTGATCGCGGTAATAACCTCTGATTCAGAGACCGGTTCGTTCAAGGACTCCCTTTCTGCGGCCGTAGGTGTTGGAAGTGTGCAATTTGAGAGGTACTTCTCCATTTTTTCTCTGTCAACGTGTATGTTCCTAGCATAGAGTTTCTCATAAAAGTCTTTGAAAATGTTCGCAATCTTATTGGGATCAGAGCTAGGAGTGCCATTCTCATCTAGTAAGGAGGTAATGGTGTTTTTTTGAATTTTAAATTTAAGATATGTCGCTAGCCCCTTTCCTGCCTTATTAGAGTCACAGATTTTAAAACGCTTCCTCTTGTCCAGCCAGATACCCGCCTTCTCACTGATAAGTTTGTTATAGGTATATTTTCGGTTGGACAGTTCAATTAGATCTTCATGGTTTCTACCAATCAGGTATTTGCGCTGGAGTTTTGAGATGTCCTCTTCTAATTTCAACAAGGCCGCGGTGCGGTTCTTATTAATTGCAGTGGATATTTTTATGATAAGTCCCCTTATGGTGGATTTTAGTGCCTCCCAACGAATGGTGTCTGAAGTGTTCCCTTTTTTGTTTGTCATTAAGAAATCTTTAATGGCGGTGTCAAGGGTTTCTTTGTGTTTCGTGTCATTAAGAATAGCGTCGTTGAATCGCCACATAGACTGACGAGTAGTTGGGTTAACATTAGATAGTGTGAGAGAGACGCAGGAATGATCAGAGACTAATCTGGGAGCAATGTTCGCGTCCTCAACTCTGGCCACCACATTTTTAGATATGAGTACGTAGTCAATTCTCGAGAACGAGTCATGTGGTGGGGAGTAGAAGGAATAGTCTCTACCATCAGGATGTAATAAGCGCCACGTGTCTACCATATGGAACCTATTGCACAGCTTCATGAACGCCTTATGGGCTCTGCCTGAGTGAAAGACGCATTTGGAGTCTCTGTCTAGTATCGGGTCATTATGGAAGATTGAAATCGCCCGCCAAAATATGAACTGCCGTGTCGGGGATGGAGTTGATCTGTTTCGTGAGGCCTAGCCAGAAAGATGGGTCGTGTGTATTCGGGGCATATATTGTCGTAATAAAGAATTCAGTGTCATCTTTGAGTAGTTTCGCCGAAATCAATCTACCTTTCGTGTCTGTTGTAGAGGAGATCACCTCCACATTTGCATTTTTGGCCACTAACATCACCACCCCATTTTTTTTAGAGATTGCTTCAGAGCCTATCACTTCGGTGTAGTATTTGTTGCGCAGTGTGTGAAATTGCTTCACTTCTAGTTTTGTTTCCTGCAACAGGGCTATATCTCCACGTTGCCTACGTAGATAATCAAGTATCTTCTGGCGTTTAACCGGTTGGTTGAGGCCTTTCACGTTCAACGATAATATTCTAAGGTTAGCTATAGTTGTTGTCCCTATTGGAGTATCTATAACAGGAGCCCTCAATTATACAGCATCTGATATTGTCTCATAACACATCTATATGCATAAGGATTAGGTCGTAAAGAGAGCCCTATACCTTTGACAATACCGGCAGTATCATATTTTGTATTGATTGCAGGGTTAGCACAATATGCAGGAAATTGAAGGACTGAATGTAAGCTTCGGAATGCAATGTGGTACAGTGGATGCAAGCTAGGATGCAAGATGGAAAAAACAAAGCAAAACAATATACAAAATGCGAAAACAATCCCCCCCTCACCCTTACAAACCTCCCTCCACCTTCCTCCCTCACCCACAACCCATCCCTCCCTCCCCAGTAGTAGAAAAAGAACATGGCGACTCGGGAATGACGACCTCGAGACCGCCTCCAAACAGCTTACTCATAACTATTAATCCTTGGGGCTGCAACCCCAGTCTAGAGAAAAAAGAACCAGGCATGTAGGCAACGATAAACAACAATGGTGCCATAACATTGAGTTCAGCAGAATTCACTACAGTAGAAAGATATAGCATAGTACGTTTTTGAGGCTCAAGAACAATAGCATGGCAGCCTAGATACAACTTTTAAAACAAGCACTTAAGAAACCGTTCCGACACAGTTCCGGGTATTAGAGGATTCGCTAGCAGAGGGCCCAAAAGGTTCGTAGAACATTATAGGACAGAACAGAACAGAACAGGCCGCCAGGTGAGTAGAATTTAATTGGGCATTGAACAAATCTAGTCGTGGCAGTTAACCATGTAACAATATCGGTCAAGAGACCCTCGTGCTGAGCTCAGGTCAGATTAGGTACTTTTATGAGGAGTCAGGAACATGAGAGAAAAAGCTCATCCTAGGCCAGTGGAAGAGGCTCCTTGTTGAGTTGAAGGGGAGACTTCCATGGTGCCATCTCCTTGATTGAACAGGTGTTGTCGCAATTTTCGTGGGTCAGAGAACACATGAGTCACACCTTGTATAGTTACTCTAAACTTTGTTGGACCAATAAAACCATACATGTGACCAAGTGACTTCAGTTGAGGTCTCAATGCAAGGAAGGCTTTCCTGATTTCCATAGTTTCCTTACTGAAATCGTGTGAGATGAAGATTTTGTGACTCTTCCATAGCACATGGTTATGTTTGCGAACAAAGGTAAGTATCTGCTCTGTGTGCTGGTACCTCAGTGGTTTGCACACAATCGCTCTTGGGCCCTTCTGTTCCTTAGAGATTCGTCCCGGTACTCTATGTGCTCTATCGAACTCCAGTGGCTGAGTGAAGGTTAGATTTGTAGCCTGTGTGAACCACTGCTCGAGGAAGGGTATGCATGAGTCATGGGATTCTTCTGATTTTTCCAGCATACCAAAAATTCTTAGGTTCCCCCTTCTGTTTCTGTCTTCCAATTCCGCAACTTTCCTCACAAGATGGTCCGAACATAAGGAGCGATTCTTGATAGCTCCACAGGTTTTATTTTCAAAGTCTTCCAATTTACTTATCCTGCTCTCGGACTCCGTTAGTCTCGAGTTGATGTCTTTGATATCCTGGCGGATTGCAACAACCTCATCTTTGGTGGATTTGGCCAAGTCTCTAACTTCTTCCAGCCTGCTCAGAATTGTATCCATAGCTTCTGCCATTCCTTTATTCCCTTTGACTGGTGTCGGTGGGCTAGATTTCAGGCGTTTAGAAGTTACACCATTGTCCTTGTCCCCCATTCTTTAATCGTGTGCAGCGATTTGTTGTGGTATTA
This sequence comes from Lissotriton vulgaris, assembly GCF_964263255.1. Classification (NCBI taxonomy): domain Eukaryota; kingdom Metazoa; phylum Chordata; class Amphibia; order Caudata; family Salamandridae; genus Lissotriton; species Lissotriton vulgaris. The sequence continues at coordinate 223,910,950 of NC_141685.1, forward strand.
CCTTGATGTTCGCCAAACTCACAGCGCTGAGACTGAGTTGTGTTGTGACAGTGCAGGGCAGCACTTTAGACACTTCTCCCACTTTAGTCCGGTGGTCGTGAGTAGTGAAAGTGATTTATTTGATGGGAAGTTATGTATGCATTGACAACCTATAAGCTGCATTCCCCCTCATGAACACTCATCGGCAGGCGCCGCCATTTTGTACAATGCTTATGTTGCCCCTTGTAAATATCGGTCGCAAAAAGTCGTTACAAAGGTTCAATCAGCATAACACACCATGCTACAGTTTTGTCTACATGTAGATGTTCCCAGGTCACCAGATTCCTAATGTCTTTAAATCTGCCCCGACAGTAAAACACAAGGCAGGCTCTGTGGGTGCTTATAGCAGTTGACGAGCACTTAATTTGTTCTTATGAATGCTTGCAGCGTTATTTTCAAAACTGTGCTTGAACGGGAGGTTTAATTGCCTGCACACAGTTCCCCATATTCATACCATAGGCCACATGGCGTCAGAGCGCAGGGTGATTCAAGCGCGATGTCAGATGTGCTGGGGAGCCGTCATTTCAAAACAGTTAATTCTTGCCCTCTAACAAATGCTACTTAGAAACGTTATGTTCACAAATGAGCCGTACGGGAGATTTTAATCGTTTGTCCCCACTCCTCCTAATCAAAAACATAGGCACAATTCCAGCTACGGCAACAGAGCAGCAGAGTGACCTAGTTGCGATGTCAAGCGCGATGTCAGACGCGCTGAGGAGCCGACATTTCAAGCCGCCATTTCAAAGAATTAATTCCGGCAAGTCCGTTTGCACTCGGTGGTTTGGCGTGGAGAAGAGACAATTCGAGAGTCGACAGAATACATATGCCCATCATTATATTATTATTTAGGGTTATCAAAAGAAAAAAGCCTAACCCAATTTTTTAACCAGGGGACATAAAGACAATATTGAATTAAAATAGCACTTATCTTCTCCACAGTAGCCTTCGAAACAAGAATATGCCCACTGGAGATCTGCTCACAGAGTACTTGCTCAAGCGATTTGATCAGAGTTCTTGGGTCCAAGCAAGTAATTCCTCTCCAAAAATTAAGTTAATAACTTGGCATTTAATGCAGTGCCCATTAACAGAGATATGCCATTTTAAGGCCATGTAAAAAACAAGTGATATTATAACCCACGTTAAGGGTAGCAGAGATCAGCTCTGTTGTGTTTTGCAGAAGTTTTAGAAAGAGAGGCCCATCAAATGGTCCACCTCTTGCAGACTCGTGACTGACACTTGCGAATTTATCTCCACTTCGCTTTACAAAGATTCATTACACAAATAAAATAACAACACAAAGTGGAAACTGCATTGGAACTGTACAAAGTGGTGGGGAGAGGAGTGGCCCTAACAGCTAGAGCGGTCAACCTCAAATCTGGGGAACCGGGTTTGAGTCTCAGAAAGATAGCGCAACATCCTGAGATTCTGGGCAAATCACTTAATCTCCCCGTGCCTAACAAAAATGAACGTGTCCTCATGTAAAACTGGTGCTATGTAAAGCGGTCTGATACCCGAGACCTTCGGGTCAAGTCCACGCTATATAAAACTCAGTAAAAAAAAAAAACGACGAGGATTTGAATGGTGGTGAAGTGAGAATTACTATTATGGAACTAATTGTATCCATGCTTAGGCCACGTCGTTCATTTCATTTTAACTGAGGTACAGATCAAGTTGCCCTTGTTAATCATTAGACCTAAATCTTCTTGCTAATCCTTGGTTGCCCAGGGGGAAATTGATGTCCAAGCTCCTTTTGCTTACAATACTTATCGCAAATACAGGCAGATGCATCAAAGAAAATACCGGGAGCAAACGGACAGATTCTCAGAATCTGGCCATTTGCTCCCGGTATTTTTGCATTTGGGATGCATCATCCCAAATGCAGAAATCGCAATTCAAGGAACCTCTAAATAGCGACTTTTGTGCATTTTTCATAGTTACATGTTGCGCACACACATGCCCTTAGGGCATGTGTGTGTGTAACATTTGTGCACAGGTCCATTTCAGGGGTGCAACTGGGTGTCCTTTGGACACGCTGGCACCCTTGAAATAGCGGAACATTAGCGATTCGGTAATAGCTAATCGCTAATAAGGAATGGCTTTCCCATTCATTCCTATTAGGCCCATAGAAATGAATGGGAAAGCCATTCCTAATTAGCGATTAGCTATTACCGAATTGCTAATAAGGAATCTGTAGGAATCGCTAATAACATTGCGATTCCTACATGCATCCCGTTTTGCGAGTCTTTAATAGCGATTCCTTAAAATTCGCTATTAAGGACTCGCAAAACATAACTTTGATGCATCTGCCAGATAGTTTTCACACGTATGTTGCTTGAGTCACATCATGGTTCGCTTAAATCATGGGTTCTTTATTTGTCATGAGACCTCAACCAGCATGGGTTTCAAGCTTGTGAGGTTTCTTTTCCTACTTTTGGAAAAAATTTCAGTATTTGAGTCCATGGCGTTTTTCTCATTTACAGTGTTCCAATAGGAGGCAGCAAGATTTCATGCGCATTCATCCAGTGAGCAGTCTGTATTAGGTGGTTTAATTGAGAGGACAACTCAATGCATTTAGGGAAAGATATAATAAAAACCAGGCTGCAAAAAGTAGTTGCAAATTGGGCATCAACCTTTTTATAACTCATTCTGTGAACCCACCTAGGTACTAACATCACTTTCCAAAACAAGGAATCGCAGCAGGTCACAGAATGACTTACCGAATGAAAACTAGTCTATGTGCAATTTGTGATCCGCTACGATTGGCTGCAAGGGTCACCAGACCACCATCCTGGAGACTTTTCTCAAAATTGGAAAGATGTATTGAAAGGAGACCAATTTTCTCAAAGGTGATGGGTCTGCTTATATAAAATAAAATTAATGAATCAGCCGAAGTGAGGGCTGGAAGTGGATCCCAGGAGCACAGCCTAATCCCCATGAGGCGGCCACCCCCGTTTTCAAAGAAGAAGAGGTGCAAGGAGTACCCCATTCCCTTTGTGGCTCAGCTACCATCCTAACTTGAGAGTCGGTCACTTCGGTCCGTCTCCTGTTGGAAACCATTGATACATATGGTATTGAATAGCACTTTAGAAGGGACTCCCATAAACATGCCCCTTCTAAATAGCAATTTGGCACCTATTTCTAAACCCATTTTAGAAGTTGGTAAAACTAGATGGGTTTAGTTCATACAAAGTAACATTTTAGTGAATGCAAACCCTCTGATTTAGAGAACCACAGCGTTTGCCACCGCTAAAAAGGTTAAAATGTCCAGCCCATAGTCATGTGGTTACGACTTAGGTCAGTAACGAAAATAAAGAAATCACCTGAAGCAAATATGGGGCCACAAATTATCAATAAATTGATCAAATATAATGCCAGAGGTAAGGTAGGTGACATTGCACACCGCCTCTGTTGGAGTTACATTTTTCAACATTTTTTGTCTCAATATTAACAGTTACCTTTATGCTCCCAGGGACTAGGAAACGGACAAGGAGAACAGATCAACATGTCTCTAGGAGCCTAGCTGAGTTTCTTTCTCTGCTGCTTTCATGGCTGAGACCACAAGTTGCAGCTGAAATGCCAGTGGTACTAATGGCAAGCCAAAGGTGACCTCTGCCACCCCTTGATACACCTAATTGCAGCCTGAATTTGTGGTACACTTTAAGCCAAACATTTTGGGATACTCACAATCAGCTTAAATTTGCTGATATAGCGCTTGCGGATGTTAGCGATGCGCACAGTACTTTCAAGACGGAGAATAGCACTGGAATAGGCATCTCCGCGACAGCCTGAGCATGAACGATAGAACCAGGACTTACAGAGGAAGGCTCTGGGGGAAGAACGCCAAAAATAGAGCGATGAGGAGGGATGAGAAGACCACTGAGAATTTAGCTGAATGGGGTAGGATATTGAATCCATTGTTGCACCCTCCGGATGATAGACCACCTTGATTATGGAGTACAAGTCACAGATTTATGGAATGGCTAGTCTTGCTGCATTGCTGCAGCAGGTTCAAGGGGCCTGCATGTGCATTTTTTACACTTAGACGCTGTGATGTGGATGGGTCTACCCTACACTAATGTAATATAAGTCACTATTGTACAGGACAAAGAAAGCCTGGCTTGTTCGTCTCATGAGAACTGTTGTTGTGGTTCAAAAATGTATAACAATTTTTTTAACCCCTTCGATGTGGATGACGGCCCCCAGCCGTCATGGACTACGGTGGGCGTGTGCTGATGACGGCTGGGGGCCGTCATAAACCCGCCCACTTCAAAAAACGCCGCACAGGCACAGAATCGCGGTCTCGCCCAAGGAGTTAAATGCTGATATAGTCTGAGCAGGTTCATTCAACCTGATATTTAAACTTCAAACACAATTAAGCTTTCACTGATTGTAAGAATGGGTGCAATCATACTAACTTTCACTAATCCAGGTTGCATTTTGGTGGCCTGTACAGTAGAAAATGATCCCAAAAAAGTAGCTGAATGTAGAAGGACCACAGAATTGGTGGCCACTTCCCCAAAAAGAATATGATTGTTTCAGTGAGACAAATACATTTTAAGTACAATTCAATCCTCCACTTCACACACAGCTTTGTAAGCAGGAGTAAAACATTCCTTTCAAATAGCAAAGACAGATATATGAATGGCACTTGCTATAGTCAACTCATACTGAAACAAAATACTGTTTCATAGTGCTCGCAAAGGCAGCGTGGTCACAGTAAAGGGGGCTCACTTTCAATTCACTGCCACTGAAGAAGCTGATTAAGACAGAAACATTTTTGAAATAGAACTTGAAGGCAAACAAACGCATTAAGCACGGTTCAAAACCAAACTAGTTCACTCCCTTGCAATCTCTTCTGCACTGTCCCTTCAAGGACATACTCCTCTAAAGCAATTTGACCGCCCGATTAGATTAGTCTTTACTCACTTTCCCTCCAGGATCCTGAGGTGTTTCTGCACAGATTCCTTCTCTGTACTCGTCTTGCTTAAAAGTGACCTGGATAATAAAGAAGCACAGGACATTTCACTGAGCAGTAAGAAGCACAGGGCATTCCACTATGCAATAAGAAGCACAGGACATTTCACTGAACAGTAAGAAGCACAGGACATTTCACTGAGCAGTAAAAAGCACAGGACATTTCACTGAGCAGTAAGAAGCACAGGGCATTCCACTGAGCAATAAGAAGCACAGGACATTTCACTGAGCAGTAAGAAGCACAGGACATTCCACTGAGCAATAGGAAGCACAGGACATTTCACTGAGCAGTAAGAAGCACAGGGCATTCCACTAAGCAATAAGAAGCACAGGACATTTCACTGTGTGATAAGAAGCACATGACATTTCACTATGTGATAAGAAGCACAGGACATTTCACTATGTGATAAGAAGCACAGGACATTTCACTATGTGATAAGAAGCACAGGACATTTCACTATGTGATAAGAAGCTCAGGACATTTCACTATGTGATAAGAAGCTCAGGACATTTCACTATGTGATAAGAAGCTCAGGACATTTCACTATGTGATAAGAAGCTCAGGACATTTCACTATGTAATCAAGATTGAGAAATGGAGAAATATCCTTCTCTACTTCCTGCCCATGGTGCAGCTACCTAGAGCAGCAGCAAGGTGAAATAAGAAATGGCTGAAAGGAGCTCCTCCACTGCCCTTCTCTGTGTGTTAGCACAATGTATTGATTTGAAAAGATCTGCCAACCCACTAAAGCTGTCTCTGCCAGACCTAACAAAGGGTAGACTTAGGCCCAGTGCTGGAACTGACCCATTTTGGGGGTTCCCCCAAACTTTTTCCCTTCCTCCTCCTCTTTTTGCAGGAACTCGTTCTGTTGGCTTTAGGACTCTGAGCACTTTACCGCTGCTGCCCAGGGCTAAAGTGCAGGTGCATCTTCCCTAAACATGATATAATTGGTTTAAACCCGTTTAGCCTATTTAAGTTACTTGTCAGTGCCTTGTAAAGTGGTCTACCATATACCCAGGGTCTGTAACTTAAATGCTACTAGTGGGCCTGCAGCACTGATTGTGCCACCTCTGCAAACCTCTCTGTTCCGCGACACCGGCGCTTAGGCACCCTCACAGAATTGGTACCCCCACCTTTAAGGTATGGAGAGTAGCAGGGCCCACAAAGATGGCCGTAGCCAGATGGCGTGCACTCGTGAGCGGCTAAACTTGTCTGAATAGACTGGTCTAGAGAGACCTTGTGCTTCCCTTCATTTTTAGCTAACTGTGCAAACGCTTATCTCCCGATCCCTAATGGGGATCCTTTGTCAGATACCCTGGTCTAGTGTGACTGCACCTACCCCGCTAGATGCAGGTCCTCTGCTAGCACTGTGTTACCTTCTAACTTTCAGCCTCACATATCTTGCACAGTGTACCTTATATTCTTTTTGTTTTTAACTGATTTCCCAAAATGAAAAGTATACACTGGGGCCTAAACTCTTTAATACCATAACTTTGGAACTATGCTTACCGAGGCATGAACTTAACTGCAGCAAAGCCTTAGAGACCTGGCTTTTCAGCAACCAATCTTCCCTCTCAGCTAATAATTTGTGGTGTCTGTTGCAGCGTTTGGAGGCCTCCGTGTAGCCATGCGCTATATAAAAACTCCTGGCTTTATAAAAACTCCAGACTCTATTTTTGTCATTTTGGCCTGAAGCGCCACTGGGACAATGTCCCAAGTTACAAGTTTAGGGGGACTGCGAAGGAGCGCGGGTTGGCTAAAGGGACCCACTTGGGCCCGCTGAACAGAGAAACTTAAATCTGGTCGCAAAGAGATGCAGAGCCCCACATTTAGGATGCATCGCGTAGGAAGGCAATGCGAGGTGTGGGTGAAGAGATGAGTCACACAACCCCGGTTCCGAGGAGCTGTTGGGAGCAAGACGTTGCAGGGAGAAGCAACGCGCAGTAAAGGCCTTGCAAGGTATTGGAGAGGAGATGCGTCGAGCAGCAGCAGCAGCAGTTCCAAGGAGCTGCGGGCTGATGCAAATTCTGTGAGTGGAGATGCGTCACGCAGCAGCGGTTCTGATGGGCTGCGTTGGTTCTTGTAAGAGATGCGCCACACAACGGAGGAAATGTGTTGGTTCTTGTAGGAGATTCACTGAGTAGCCGAGGAGTTGTGTTGGTCCGAAGGCGATGCGTCAGTTCTTGTCGGAGATGCACCACACAACAGAGATGTGTTGGTTCTGCTGGAACCACAGATGAATTGGCAGAGCACCTTTAGGCCCAGTTCCAAGGGTCCAGGACTGGTGCGGCACCCCTTGGGCAGGCAGGACTCACAGGTGGCATTGTCCTGGTGCTGAGTTCAAGGTTGTTTTGTCCCTGAGGGTTCAGATCAGGAGGCCAGGGAACGTGCCCTTGGAGTCACTCTGGAGTTCTTGGTTCAGCGATGCTGGTCCCACCCTGCTCACCCAGGCAAGAGGGTAGTAGGCAGCAGGTGTGTACAATAGGGCAGCAATCCTTCAGAGCACCAATCCAGAAAGGCAGCAGTCCAGGAAGGCAGTAGTCCTGCAAGAACCAGTCCAGCAGAGTGGCAGTCATTTCTGCAGCACAGCAGTTCTTCTTCCTGTCCAATATTTATAGTTGGTGCCAGCTTTAAGTGGGAGACAGTCTGGAAAAGTTCCTGCCCTATTCTATTCTATTCTATTCTGGGTTTGGTAAAGCGCAACAGCTGCCCCAGCAATGGGGCGTCCCGGCGCTGAGAGAAGTCACAGAACCTACCAGGAAGGGGAAAGGGGGGGGAGAAGAACAGAACTAGCCGGAAGGAAATAGGAGGGTCTTGATTGCTTTTCGGAAGGTAGAAAGGCTGTCTAGGGAGCGGATGTGAAGGGGCAGAGCATTCCACAGCTTGGGTCCCAGGACCCTGAAGGAGCGACCTCCAGTGCGGCAAAGCTTTGCTCGAGGTACACTCAAGAGGAGCTGGTTAGAGGAGCGCAGCTCACGGCTAGGAACGTAGGGGCTGATGAAGTTTTGTAGAAGAGTGGGGCTTCCCTGTTTGAAGATTTTGAAGATCGTGATGAGGGCTTTAAATTGGACTCTGGATTCAATGGGCAACCAGTGAAGTTTGCGGATGGTGGCTCTGGCTGAGCATCTGCGGGGAAGGCCGACCAACGTTCTTGCCGCCGCATTTTGCACGTGTTGAAATCTAGCAGTTTCTGCTTTGTTTGCGCCTAGGAGGAGGACATTCGCGTAGTCCAGGCGAGATAAGATAGTCGCTTGGACAATCAGCTGGCGGACCTTCGGGTCGAAAAAGCCAAGTATGGGACTGAGATTTCTCAAAAGACCTATGCAGGTGGCTGCCACCTTTTTGGTGTGTGTCTGGAAGCTGAGTATGGCGTCCATCCAGACTCCCAGATTTTTGACACTGGATTTAGGGAGTGGGGTGGTGCCAAGGGATGAAGGCCACCAGTGCTCGTTCCAAAGGCTGGTGTTTCTGCCAAGGAGGAGCACCTCGGTTTTCCCGGCGTTCAGTTGTAGGTAATTGTCCGTCATCCATTGTGCCACTGCTGCCAGGCCTGGATCCAGCCTAACTACAGGGGGTATGCAGACCTTTAAGTGAAGGCAGGACACAGCCTATTCAGTTGCAAGTGTGGCTGTGACCAGCTCTATCCCCTCCCTCACCCTTCTAGTTGATGGCCCATTCGATCTGTTGATGGTCCATACAGGCACACCTGGTTCCTTTTGGCTACAGGCCCACTAGTAGCATTTAATTGACAGGCCTTCGGTACATGGTGTACCACTTTACAAAGGACTTATATGTAAATTAAATATGACAATCCGGTATAAGCCAGTTCAACCACGTTTTAGGGAGTGAGCACAAGCACTTTGGCACTGGTTAGATGTGATAGAGTGCACAGAATCCTAAGGCCAAAAAAAAAGAATTGTAAAATAAAGTAAAAGTAAAAGACAAAACGGTGGGGGAAAGACCACCCTAGGGCGGACATGTGCAACACTCCTCTTGACTACAAAGCTAACTGGATCTTGTTCACACCCTGTTAGATTTGGGGTTCTCTAGTTGGCATAGGTAGGTACCTGTGACAAATAGGGACCCTTGCGTCTAGTCAGGGTAAGGGGGTACACTCCTAAAATAACCCCTGCTCACCCCCTTGGTAGCTTGGCACGAGCAGTCAGGCTCATCTCAGAGGCAGTATGTAAAGCATTTGTGAACATATACAGTAATCCAGTGACAACACTACAGGTGTACACCACACCAGTTGTATATTAAAAATAAGTATTCTTTTATATAGATTTAACACAAGACCACAAACGACAAAAATCCACAATACTGTACTTAAAATGGTAGAATTAGCTTATTTCTCTTTAGATCTTAAAATGCGACACTTTGCGTCAATGTACCTTAAGATGCGTAACGCTTCTACAACGAAAGTGTTGCAGGGATGGTGGTGCGGTAGTTCCTTACACGCAAAGACGTTGATGCATTGAAGATCCGGTGCAAAGAAACAAAGATGGCGTCTTCTTCTTGATGCAATACTCTCCTCCGATGTTGCAAGATGTCTTAACCTGATGCAACAGCTGCAGGGGCAACACCCTTGTCCAGTGATGCGACGACAGCAGCTTTGGCGGCGACACTCTTCTCCAACGATGCAAGAAGCTTCGGCTCGATGTGACAACTGCAGCGGCGACACCCTTGTTCAGTGATGCGATGACAACGGCGGTGGCATGCTTCTCCGTGGATGCGAGGTGCTTATGCGATGAGACAGCTACAGAGGCGACACCCTTGTTCAGTGATGCGGCGGCTGCGGCGGCGACACGCTTCTTCAATGTTGCGAGACGTTTCTCGTGATGCGGTGCAGTGCGACAGCTACAGCAGCGACAACCTTGTTCGGTGATGCGACTGCAGCGGTTGCGACGGCAACACGCTTCTTCGTGAGTCACGCTTCCAGCTCCTTACGACACGCAGTCCCTCAGAAGGCCTAAAACAGCTCCAGGCACTTCAAAAGAACTCTTGGGGAGCTGGTGGTTGAAGTCTGTTGTCCCCGAGACTTCAGCAGGAGGCAAGCTCTTCTCTCAAGCCCTTGGAGATCCTTCACAAGTTGAATAAAGCACAAACAAAGTTACTTTCTCCTTTCTTTGGCAGTCAGGCAACCACTGAAGGCCAATCCCCCAAGCAGCACTTCAGCTTAGGGATAGTCTCTCCTCAGTCTCTCTGGTTCTGCTCCTCAGCAAAGGTTTCTTCTTGTTTCCCAAAAGTGATCTAAAGTTCTGGGGTTTGGGTCCCCTCTTTTATACACAGTTTCTCTTTGTTCTCTGAAGGCAGAGAGGCTTTTGCCTAGTCCAAACCAGTACTGGTCAGTCCTGGAGCACTCTGTTTACATGACTCCTTATTTCCTTTCCAGTGCAGGGCAGAGACATCAGACTCACCACAGGAGGTGGAGCCAGAATTGTGGAGGGAAGGCACAGCCTGATTCAGGTCCTAGGTGCAACTCCTCCCTCCCATCTAGATGCAGATCTCGCTATTCACCACTGGGCTGACTCACCCTGTTTCCTGGAATCCCCCCGCCCCTGTTACTCAAACTATAGACAAGGAATACACAACCTAGTAGAGGCAGGCTTGGATAGTTAGACAAGAAATTACCTACTTTCTAAAAGTGGTATTTTCAAACACAGAATGTTAAAACCAACTTCACTAAAAGATGAATTTTATCATTCTGAGTTCAGGTGTACTAAACTCGAATTTCTACCTAGTTCCCTGAGTCAGTTAGGATTATAAGATGTAATACTCTAACTGCCCATTCTGGCCTATGGAGAATAGGTAGCCTTGCAATAGTGAAAAACGAAAATGGCTGTAATTCACTATTAGAACATGCCACACACATCAGGGCATGTCCTACCTTATACTTACAATGCACCCTGCCCGTAGGCCTACCATAGGAGTGTCTGATATGAAGAAAAGGGAAGGTTTAGGGACTGTCCGGTGGCTGCACTTGCCCAGTCAACATGGCAGTACCAGACTGCACATAGGCTCTGCAATGGCAGACCTGATACACACTTTTACAGGCTGCTTCTGTGGGAGGCACAACCAGTGCTGTAAGCCAGCAGCATTTGGATTACCAGCCCTGGGCACTCCAGGTGCACTGTACTAGGGTCTGACAGGTAAACCAAACCAACCAATCATGGAATCAGTAATCCATACATCAATTTTACAATAGGGAGCACTTGCACTGTGGCACTGGACAGCAGTGGCACAGTGCCCAAAGCATCTAACACCAGCAAAAACACATGAGGCAACAGCAAAAAATGGAATGGAGACCCACGCCAATGGTGCCAGGTCTAACACACCCCTTCGCAGCCCGACAGGAATGGGTAGTGGCAGAGTGCAGAGGAGAGTTTGGTTGGAGCACCATGTTATGGAGTATACTCTTCCCAGGTCATAATGTGAACTCACACAATAAGCTACCAGAGATTTTTTCAAATATTAATAATGCATCCCTACCAACACTACTTAGTAGGAGCATTGGACATACACAAAAACATGATGGGTTCTTCTTACACACCACCAGTTGTCATGCTACATCATAGGACAACCCATGCTCTCCAAAAACCGGGTTTGATGGAGAGCAGGCCTTCACCTGGAATCAGGGAGGCACTTCCAACTATGATGAACCCGTGATTAAAGAGTATTAAAAACCAATGTGGCATCCTAAAAACTATTATTTGCTATGACACTTGGAATTAAAATCAAACGTGGGGACAAGGGGATTTAGCACCCCAGCCTACTATTACCGTCAACATGTTTCTGCCTTGTGGCTTAACTGAGTCCGTAACATTCTTCAGGACGGGCATACTGGATCCTAGGGAGGCAAACTTGCATTCAGAAGTGCCTCTAAGAAAGAGTGGCCTATGTCTACCTCTAAACTAGTCTGGCTATTAAAAACCAGTGAATAAACAAAGATACTCTTAAGATTCCATACTCGCAGGCTTTGTTGTTTGTGGCACTTCACATGTGAGATCAAAACATCTTCCTTTCTCAGTTGTGAGACCAGCTCACAATCTTACCCCAATGCTGGGTTTTCTGCCCCCCATGAAGGAAGAGTACAGGGACTCCAGTAGTCACACTCTGAAACATAATAAATGGGAGGAGGTTCGGAAATATTGCAAATAGCATGTGCATCCATTCACAATCACACATATCCAGGGAAATTGTATCTCTCTACTCATTCCACATTTTACTTCGTCAAGGGCATACATACCTTGCGATCAGTCCAAATGTGTTAGCTCCTTCCTCCCGCTGTGTGTTGGATGGGGCAAAGGCCACGCTTTTAAGCTGGCGTTGTTTCACGGATACAGGTAGATTACCTGCAACAGGAGGGGCCCTGTGTTCTAGAGCCGGTGTGTCCTTCGTTGCAAGCTTGCCTAGTTTTCATGTCATTCCGCAAAATCTACCCCCGGGCGCTTCTGTATTGTAGTCTTGGATGTCAGGCGCAGGAGATGGCGGCTGATGTCCGGAAATGTGGAGGATCTAGAGTCGCACCGCACATGATCATACGTACAAAATGTAGTGCTGCAAGCAAGCTTTTTCTCATTCTCTGGGCTTGTGTGTATATCATATATAAATTATTGACTTCATATACATTAGAATATCAAGATACTGGATGGTGGTGTTATTTTATTTAATGAATATGGGGCATATTAACCCACTGCTTTGTAGATGACAAAGGGTAGAATTTGTGATCTGCAAGGTGGCTGGTAAGGTTGCAAACGTCAAGTAGAACTATATTCATTTACACAGATCATTTGTTATTAATTTACCCAATATTACCCTTATTACAGATGGCATATTGAACCTACATCTACTAGGGATATTTTGTAGTTTGAATTTTATAAAGTGAGTGGTAACCACGGTATCTCATCACTCAAGCCCTTTTCCCATTATCTCATGCGGTACACACATCTTTGCTCGCGGATCAGACGTTTTTTCTAAGTAGGCGGATAGCACATTAAAGAACACCGATACCAGTTGAGCTTTTTTCTCCTATTTGTTAGTTTGTTGATCTCTGCTTTCCCTCAATGTCCAGAGGAATTTTAATGACTGTCTTGTTACATGCTATTAAACAGCACATATGCATCATACAACAATTTAGAAATCAGAGACATTTGTTGGAGTTTTCCAACAAAGTTTTCTCTGGTTGATAGTAATGAATAGGTGATTAAGGCCAGCCAGGCTAGACACTTACAGCACCGTCCCACTGATCAGAGTTTTCAAGTAATCCTGGCTGTCTTTTGACATAACCTTCCACTTAGCTGTCTTAGCCGGAGGCAGCGGTAGGGTCTTCCCATCTTTGTCACGAGCAGGTCCTGAGAGAGAAATGAAGAGAAGGACACATCAGGGGGGACAGAGAACATAGTTCTAGCATCAGGTGAATTTATAGGATTTGAGCGGGCCAGGAATGTATGACTCTGAAGTTGATCTTTTAGGGAAGGAATGATGGTGGCCTAAACAATTAATAACAGCATGTCCAAGCCACTCTTACTGACAGCACTGGCAGGAGCAGTGTGTGTTGCAAGCTGCAGTCACTTCCTAAGTGTTACCTTGCGCCATGGTACTTATATTTCTACAAATTAATCGCTGCACATAATCTCTCGGTCTTTCAGAAGTACATGATTGTGATCTCAGATCACGTTAGGGTGACCACTCACCGCCTTTTATTTTGGATGAATGCCTATTGTCAGTAACTTATACTGTAAAGGACGGTGTGTGGCCTTTATCTGAAACTTGTTGGCTGACAGCCAAAGATGGACTGTGTTCCACAGGGCATTCCAAAATCAGAATGCTGGTTGTGGCCTAATGACTAGGGTTTAAAGCGCTCAGTCAATAGAGTAGGGGTTAAAATGCTGCTGCTTTCATGACCATGTGTCTGCTTAAAAGTCTGTTCCATTGCAAGAAATGCTGTGAAGCTTTGGTCAATAAATAGATAATTGTTTTCAAACTTTACCAATATGTCTAAAATTGTGTTTTTAATGGGAGAGTAGTGGGAAATTAGAGAACATCACATTTTTATTGATAAGGAAATATTCCAATTGGTAATCTGTCTGGAAATATTGCTTTATAATATAAGCAAGTCCAAAACAAAACTGCTTCTCTCTCTCTGCCCTTGGCTTTGATACTGAATGTTTCCATCAGTGAAAGTTGAAGGCTGGTTGTGGTCTTTATTTATTTTTTTATTTATATAATTTGTAAAGCGCCTGAATCCCCCCACATAGGGTATCTCCGCGCTGGTCTTACCAGAACAGTGCAAATATGAAGGTCAAGGGGTCAAACCCTCCTGTCTTCAGTCATGGGTCTGCTTAAAGGGTTATAGCACTACAAAAAATGTTATGGTTCGCCCATTAAAAGGATAATGGCTTTCATGGATCTTTAGAACATTGCATTTGGTAATAGAAAAATAGTGGGATTAGATAAAAGCTTGTTTTTTTGTTTGATAAGCAAATACTTTAATTGGATCTCTGTCTGGAAATATCTATTTTTAATTTATAACCAAGACTACTCTCTTGCTTCAACCTGGCCTGTTGCTTTGCTGTGTATCGATGGGGTTTACTTTCATCTCTCACCCTTTCTGTTGAGTTGGTGCCTTGGTGATCTGTGTTGCGTTTACTTCCTCCCCTGACATCCTTAGTAGTAAATTCAGCCTTATGTAGAGCACAAATACACAGATAAACGGATGGTAAATTATACTCCCTATGCCCAGGGCCGCGGAAACTGTGCAATTCTGCATTTAACTGTGGATTATGTACCTTACGTGCTACTGCAATAAGTTGATGAAGTTAACAACAAATGTTTCTAGCTCAAACACATCAAAGGTGATAGTTCCTTTTGTATGGAATGAGTGCACAGCGACAACCTCTTTGTAAGGTTGTCAGATCACCTTTTAGTTGTGGAGTGCTAAATCTAGACGCTAAAGTGGCACTGGTCATGTGGCCCTAAGCGAGTGTGCGAAAGGGTATGTCTTGTTAACGTAATTCCAGAGAGATCTGGGAGTGTTGTGTTCTGGGGAGTGGCATAATCACTTGTTTCTCTGCGAGTGAGTAGGAGAGCAAGTGAGACACTATAGTTAGTCGGTCCTGGGTTTGTGGGTACTAAGGTGTTTGGAAGACTCAGTCCCTATACACCTAAGTCCCATATTCCTACACATAGTTCTTTATTTCTGCAGAATCCCTGCAACACATTTATGAAGTGAGACCTTTTACACACCCTAGTAATCCTCGTTAAAATAACAGAATATGGGGTACTACGCAGCCCAATTTGCCTTTTCTAGCTACATAAGTTAGTCAACTCTGCACCATTATTAGGCCGTCCACTGCTGCATAATTCCAGTGGTCCTTCCTATGCCCTCGCATCAAAGACATGGGAAAATGCTGTGGCCATTTTTAAGGCAGCTGATGACATTGTCCCCGTCGGTGTAGGTTCTTGTCTTCTACAACCCATCAGCAACTCTGCAAAGGTGCTGATGCGGTTAGCCTTACAGGTCGCCTTGAGCTCTAGTACCTATTCAATGAATGCAGTTTAATAGTTCCTGCTTTGCGAGCTGTCACAGGAAACAATCTATCCTGTGTGCAGAAATAGAAAACTGCTTTTCAAAGTTGTCTTGTGAAGTTCCCAATGTAAAAGCATCAATGCCATGTATACTTTGCGTCCGTATCAGCAATGCACCTACTAAGAGGATTGTGTTCTGCTTCCTATAAACTAACTCCATATTCAGCGACAAAAAGCTGCTTCAGGCACTATCATTCAACAGAACTGCGAACTGAGAACCGGCTGTCAATGCTGCTTAAAACAGTTTTGGTACTTCTTTTAAGGCGTACCTAAATAACTCCAGCTAGATGGTAATGTCTGATCCTTACAGCCACATATTATTGTAAAACCAAAGAATATAAAACTATCTTGACTTGTACTTGTGTTGGCCTTTTATTTCAGAATTGCATGACCTCAGATGTGCGCATAAAATTTACATTTTGTTCTGAAAAAGGATGATTTGTCTTGAATTTTTACAGCTACTGCCCAGAATTTGCCTCTTTGCCAGATGGTTATGCTAGGTCATGTCAAGACCCTCCTCCAGCAGAATTATTGGCTTTGGAGAAAGGACTTCCCCAAGTCTCAATATAGCTTGTATTGACAGTGACTTATCCGCCATCATCTTTATTCTTAATTTAAACAAAAAAAAAAACATTATTTATTTGCCTCTTTTTCTTTGTGTAAACTTTGGTGGTATCTCCGCTCATGAGATTGCCAATCTCAGGACCTGGTGATACGCAGTCGCATCTCAGGCATCGGGACAGAGGCTCCCACAACTGCATTGTCTCCTCACTATGGAGTTTCACCTTGCCATGTCAACGTCTCTACTCAGCATCGACCACCCACAACTTGCGCTTGCCAAAGCTGGTCCAAAGGTTTCATCGCTAATGCAATGAGGCGATGGCACGCTCATAAAAGACGACAGGGATTATAATGGTTGCCAACTATGGAACTGAAGTTGTGCTCATATTTCTCATGCCGTCCATTATAGGTGCCGGGATGCACATGAGGTGTGGTTGGTGACAGGTGGAACAGGTATGCTATACAAACACCTGCAGCATGGCGGGGGAATTCTGCCTAATACCTATGCATATTTGTGAGGTGATGGAGTCTCAGGAGTCCCTCCCACATTCGGGGGGGGGGGGAGGAGCGGAATACCATTTTAGGTAATGACACTGAAGGGCTAAGCTGCAGTCATCTGGAGGAATAACACTTACTGACCACAAAGCTGTCTAAATGTTAACTTAATGAAATCTCAAATTGGATAGTTGACAAAAACTTCACAATCTGTCAACAAGAAAAAAACAGGAGCAAATCCTGGGTCCCCAGTGAACATGAAATGGAAAAAGATACAAACGTCCAGGAGTTCTTGAAATCGCATTAACACCAACTGTCGACGAAGAGGAGAGGAGGAACCAGAAGAGGGAACCAAGGAAGAAAAACAGTAAGAGAATAATAAAAAGAGGTGATGGGTTGTCAGGAAAAATACAAAAATGATAGCAACACTAAAAAACTAGCCACATGACGTCCAGTGGTGCTGGAAGAATTTTCAGAGTGGGGTGCGCCCGTCAAAGTTGCATCACCCAAGTAGTAGGGATTGTGAAAAATCAGAGCGTATTTCAAAGAACAAAAGTAGCAAATGAGCCACATTCATTCAGCAGGAGAGCGGGAGGGGCGTGGTAGGTAGCCTGTGGTGCATTTTGGAGCAGACAGTCATCAATATATTAATAAAGCACTGTGCGGTATCTCTCTGTCATTTAGGAACAGCCTGTCTTTCATGGTACTGGCTACCAAATGTACAGAGGCATGCAGAACCTGAAGGGTTGGCTTGATATGCAGAATCAGGGCCGGCTATGGCCACAGTGAACTGGTTAATACAAAAGGGGCTTACATCAAAGTGCAGCTGAAGTCAGCAAGCGCCACATTGGTCAATGGCACTACACCATCTTGTCTAGAAAGGTCAGAGGGCGTCTCAGGAAAAATACCCAAAAAAGCTTTTTCAAATGCTTCTGCTAGACAAACCAAAGCACCTCCCATGGAAAGGTCACATGAGACAAAGGCGCTAGCACAGGAATTAATCCAGAGGATGGAGACATCTCCTTTATTTCCTCTTTTCCCACTGGGTGAAGCGGAGAGCGCTTCTGCTCTGTCTTGGACTTTTTGAGTGCATGTGTTCTGGAAACTGCTCTGAGCTCAGGTTCAAGAGTGATTCTAGGTGTCGAGGAAAATCGGGAACTCATCCAAGGCCATAAATAATTTACTTTTGGGGTGTATCTGCACACTGACTGCATGAGGTGGCATTCTGAAGTTACCCAGGCACCACAAATAGTTGGACTGAGTTTCTGTTACTGCCAACTGAGTGTCAATGGCTGCAAATCCTGGATCTCTGCAGAGATGCAAAGGGTACCGCAGACTATGTTCAAAGCCTGGCTCATAGGCTCAAAGATGCTCTTAGACCTTTAGATGCCTTCGACAGCCCTATTATAAAGAACATACAAGACATCCCTTGCCGGATCTTCTTTCTCCATTTATTGAGGAACCACACAAATGTTTATAAGCGGGTTTGGGGTTTAAATAAGAAATTGGGTGCCAGAAATGTTCCTTATCAACCTGTGGATTACAAGGCATTGGAATAAAACAAAGTACAGCTTTGGGCACTGCAAGTGGTGAGGGGAGAGGAGTTCTACTTTACGCAGACAGTGGATCTGGTGCCCAAGGTGATTAACTTGCATCGCAGTACACATGCTAGTCTTGTCTTCCAGAGCAGTACAAGATGCCAGCGGCCTCCGTGGTTGGTGAATGGACGCTTTGCGGATTGTGATAGCCCAGACTCACCATGATGTCTGAGACGACAAATGTGAGCTGCATGATGGTGGTGTTCTCTTTACAGAAAATGGAGGTATAAAGTAAGAACCTAATCCTTCCTGCCCATCAAAAGGGCTTGGGATGGTAATACACCAGTATTCAGAGAGCGCAAATATCCAAAGGTTTTTTCGCCGTTGAAGGTCAAACAAACCGCCTAACCTGAGAGAAAGAGGGGGGATGGAAGTAGGAGACAAAGCTATGCCGAAGAAGCTAAAAAGCTACAGGAAGTATTAATTAAAAGCCAGTTTTTCAATCTTCCACTGAACCCCAACAGGTTGAGCTCAGACATAGATGGAAAGGTAGCTCAGTCCACGTCTTGTAGCTTCCCACAAAGGTTGCTGTTCTAGCTTTTTGAGCATGCGGTCATGAAAATGTGGCACAACGAAATATACACTGGGAACTGTGGCGATTGAATTTTGCATGGGTGGGAACACAACCAATCCCCAACTGGTTCAGTCTACTTTGGGATCATTAGCAGGTGGGAACACAGGAAACCAAACACTGGTTTTGGCCTACTGAATTTCACTGCTATGAAGCCCGGAATGGAATGATAAAGACTACTCAACGAGTGAGAATCATGGACTTAAATAGCCCCCACTTAGGGTGCATGCAGCCGGTGTAGATAATGAAGAATGGGGCTGACATGTTCTCTCCTGCTACATCAGTTTGCACAAGCTGCAATCAAATAGCATATTTCTCTGAAAGACCAACATAAATGGAGCTACGGTAGTGTAATCAGGGTTGTACAACTGCGCTGAGTACTGGAACGTGGAGACTGGACAGGGGGAATGGAAGTATTCTTTTAAGAATGTAGTCAAAGTAGTTTGGTAACTCCGGTTACCCGGGTCTTCAAGTACAAAGTTGCAACAATGAAGATGAAAATGTTGCAAACTAAAAGGGAAGCCGAGGAGGAAGGCCCATTACTATGGGTCATGAGCCACGGTTACAGCTGGAGCCGGCTTCTCTGTTAATCAGAAGCACCGTCTGCAGGACTGAGCTATAACTAGGCCTATATCCTTTCTGAAATGAGTCCAGTATGCCAGCCATGTCCGCATGTTACTGAATCAGGCTGAAGACTGTTAACTCAAGCAAATCTCCCAAGTATGGAAACTGGGAAATGAGGCAGAAATTCTATAGATCCTCAGGGGAGAAGTTTTTTTTCCAGCAGAAGTATGACATATGCTCATTTCTGAGCTACTGAGACCACCCACTATTCAAGGAGTTATTGTACAAGGTACAGAGATGGGTCGTCAATTGTGGACCTATATATTATTCTATCTGTGGAGCCTTATGGACAGCTGGCATTTGTAATGGCGATCAAAGCGTTTCGCCGATGAGCTCAAAGAACTCCATCTTATTCTAGGTGTCCATATCAAACATCATCACTGCAATTGCGTAAGGTCAGGGAACAGATTCCTGCCAAATCTAAGAGTGGAACCTCTGGATTTTACCATTGAAGGAGATCCACAGATTGTCACAAAGCTCAGCTGGGTGAGTGGATAACAAGGGGATCACATCTGCTTATTGTAATTCATTGATTATCCAGTTAAGTGCAGTCCTGATCTTATTGGAAACTGAAGCAGTGTAAGCTAATTTGATCTGTTCCTTGTGGACTGAAAACCACAAACTGGCCTGTTTTTCCAGCTTTCTGTACTAATATTTGTTTTAATTTTTCTTACAGATTTAAGTAACCATATAACAGTAACAACCACTTCATGCACAGGTCATACCAAGCATTATTTAAGTTTACAGCACTAGAGGTTAGCCTCCTCCCACCCATGGGAAATCATGCATACAGCTCAAGTAATTTCCATAACCGTGGATTTACCCGGCCGCCGTGACCCGCCAATGCACTTCTTGCCCTTCCTCTCATCCATATTCAATTACTATCACTCACTACCCTCCGATCCGTGTGTCTGCAACTCTAGCAGACTACCCTGATCCCTCGCCCCCTGAAATGCTCGCAGTGTGGCAGCCCAAGTGTCCAGACCTTCAAATCTCTCTGAGACATCCATAAATGAATCTTGTCCACTAGGTCCCACTCAATAGTATCTTGAATCCAGAGTCACAGTCCGGGAGTCACCATTCCCACGCAGGCTATGGCAATGCGCCTCTTACCAGAACTAGACCAACGTGCAAACATTTTAACTGGATTTTTTCCTCTTTCGGTCTTGCAATAATACCTAGCAGGGAGAGCCTTTTTGTGACCTCTAGTGTGATCTTAGTCAATGCGCTCAACCGTGTCACCACTGCCGTCCAGTAATTTAAGATCCCACTGCAAGTCCAAACATAATGCAAAAGGGAGACCTCCCACATCTGAGTCAGGTACGTTTGATGGACATAATTCAAGTGTAGCAATTTAAATCTAGTGCTGCACAATACCCCCTTTATAAGTGCGCACGTCGCCAACTTCCTGTCCGTAAGCGGTTCACCTAGGTCTTCATTCCGAGCCAATCTAGCTTTTAGGCCATCCTGACTTTATCCGTTTTGAACATCTTATACAAACAACAAGAACAAACAGTACTTTATTTGATTAAAGTGTAGAATTTAAACATACAATAACTTGCAACATCTTATACAATAGTGACACCAAATGTCAATGGGCGCTCACAGTAACAGCGCCTGTAAAGTCTCAATGTAGGGAGGAGCGTCTGGGAAACCAGTCAAGGTTTCCATGGCTGTCCCCGCAATCCTGACGTATTGCAAAAAACTGACCTGCTTCCACCGGGAATAATGTGTTGTGTGCATCCTGAAATGGTATGAACCTCTCCCCTCCGTCTAAATCTCCTAAAGTCCTACATACCCTCCCCGCCCACGTTATGGTGGACATATCCTCATGGATAAGCCTAATCCATAGGTCCAAGTCCTTGCAAAGGGTTGATTCTTTGGGACTCTAACACCAATCCTCTCCCAAACTTGGGGTCTCACCAAATAGGGGTAATCCTTGGCAGCCCTGTTTTTCAAGATTAGGGATAGGTTTTTGCAAAGGATGCTCACTGTGGTGGACCTGCAGCTTGAGCTTAGGTAGATCAAACAAAAAACAGCTGTAAAGTTTCCATATAGGTGCTGGTATTATAATATGTGTGCACAAAGGCGGGGCCTGATCAATGCTTTGCCCAGGTCACTAATGAAAGTATCAAGTGGGCATCAGTGACTTTGTTTGTTGGGGCACTATTTGTGCTACCATAGCAAACCCCAAAGAGGTCAGTGTGACTATTCTTGGGCAGGAGGGGTGGAAACTGGGGTAACAACTTTACAGTAATTTCTAAATCTCTCCTCCCTGTATGGCCTGCTGGTTGGCACCCTGTCCTTTTGCCCCCAATCCTCTAGAGGTTTTTTCTGTTTCTGTTCTAACAGAGGGGCAAACTCATCTGGTTGATGAGGTGCCCCTCCGCATGCTCTCACCAAGATCACAACGGTTAGGCCCAGATGGGCGTCTTTTGACAAAATGGGAATAGGCCCCATGCCCAGATGCCTCGGTATGCGATCATGAGAATAGAAGGTACCTTTGCGAGCTGCAGGACTCTGCTTCCTCTTCTTCTTTGCGGATGGTTGTGCAACCTGCAAATGGATGTTCAAAAACCAGCGTCAGATTTTCTGATATGGGGCAGTTCAACGGGTTACACAATATGTGACAAAACAGTGACAAAAACCAGTTGAGGATACAATGCTTTTGTTAGAATCGGAGGGAAGGGCTATACAGAGGCCACACTAGCAACAAGGGTTAACAAAACTCTGTTCTTTCAAGTCCCTCCCTGACTTCACAACTTTATACTTCTTGCCTGCAGAAGTCAATCTGGTAAACTGGTCCTGAAGGTCTTAATCTATGAACTTGGAATAGTCACACAATATTAGAGCACCTTCTTCCCAAAGCAGGATGCTGGGTATCAGACAAGATAGAATTGCTCTATGTGAATTGAATGAGCTAAGGGTGCCTCCCAACGTGGCTCTCTGTAGAGACACTTCTGGCCTCTCTGCGTTCACGTAGACATGGTAGAAAGCCCTTAAGAACCTCATGTTCAGCTTCGCTACATCCAACATCTAGCGGACTGTAAAGTGTAGTCCAGGGTGATCAGGAGAGACACACGGGGGAATATATAAATATCTGTTTTGTATGGTGCATTCACCTGTGGATGAAAGTGCTCTTCAAAAATATACATGGTATGTTACTGAGGAAAAGCCAAACAACAACTCTCAGAATCCTCTGAAAACAGTTTCCCACAGTGTTTTGAAATGAATGCTCTCATTACCCTGAGAGAGGAGGGAGTGCAGGCGAGTTGGAGAAATCTGGTCCCACAGAAATCTACTGGCTGCCACTGCCAGCCCAGATCACCTTCAAGCCCTGCTGCATCATCTATAAGTGAGTCAATTGTGCCATTCTGTAGTAAATAAGCTAATCAAGACCTGAAGGATCTCAGAAGACGGCCAGCAGCCACATCGCTGTATTGGAATCCTTAAACTGGAGGAAGGAAACTCAACGTCATGGATCCTCGCCCCGTCCGCTCAGGATGTAGTAGATCCCAGTAGCGATCCCAGTTGAAATAGGCGGGTAACATCACTCCTTAAGAAAAAAGCACCAGACCCAATTCTTCATTGCACCAGAACCACACCGTTAGCGAACACACACCAGAATTCCCTCCACAAATCCTAATGGAAAGGGATCTTACCAGTGCAGCCCTCTCCTTCCTATTCCCCAGCACTTTCTATTTCCAACCACTCACAACCCTACATCCTCGCCTCAGCTCTCTCCGGCTGTAAACTCTACCTTCCTCTGCCACCCTGGTTGCTTGTACTCCATTCCACTGTACAGTGAATTGCTGCTTTGAAGCTAGCTTTTATCTAATGAAGTCCACACACTGAATGTTCGCGAATTGTAGATTCGCGGTTTCGCAATATAATTAAATATTCCTGCATGCAGCCTGATTTTAGATTTCTGAAGCTGCTACTCTTTACCATCGAAGAATAGATCATGTCCTGTTCCTGGACCGCTTTCCGCTTCTGATTAGTCAGGTGTTCCAAAAGGTACGGACAGAAATCACAGCTGACTGGGGAATGGACAGGTCACAAGAAACTACCATACCAGATAGAAAAGGCGTGAATTCATGTTTTTTGCACTGCTTTGTCTTAACCCCTTCCATGGTCATGACGAGCTCATCTCAGCTCGTCATGCAGTACAGTGCTCCTGTGCTCATGACGAGCTGAGCTCGTCATGACCACACACACTCGTTTTTATTGCTGTCCAGCACAGGAGAGGGATATCTCAAGCAGCGATGTGGTTAAGTCTGATGTTTGTCTGGCTACAGTTGTGCTGAGAGCTACCAGCGTTGGTGAACTCATCAGCCAGGTCAGCAGTGATGCAGGTCGTGATTGCTTTAGAGAAAGTTTATCTCGTTTTGAAGATAGGGCGGGGGGGCAAACAAATAATCCTGAGCATAGTTTGCTGAGTTTTGCTACACAGAACTTCGCGAAGTTACAGATAAACTCTGCGAAGTTCCGCAAGTGCAGAGTATTGTGCGAACTGCTGTTCAGGCTGGTCTTGCTGCAGCTCGGGTAGAAATTCTACCCAAGCTGCAATTCGCGAATTTACCGTTCGAGAGCACGGGGAAAAACTCTGCTGCACTACGCAAAGCGGGGTTTTCTTGCACTCACGCGAGCTCTGCGGAGTGCAGAAAACTCTGCGAATGGTGCGGAGTTCAGTGTCCAGGCCTACAAACAAAGCACTGGAATTCCATCAAGGAGGGGGTGATGCAGTCGATATCTTTCTATCTCGATGTTGTTGGTGTCGCTGTTCAGTAATACAACGTGTTGGAGCGGACGTGGCCTTGGAGTGTCTTTCTCGATAATCTTGCCCATAAAGGGAAAGAAGCGATGGCCCAGTAGACGGCAAGGGCATCAAGGTCTACAAGACCCTTCAGGAGTGGAAGGATCAGCACTGTCTTGAGATCTTCTTTATGTAAACGCTCTCCATAAAAACACAAGTACTACCAGATACAAAGAACCAAAGCTGGGTCGGTGGCTATTTGGAATATTACGTCCACTGTAGGGGCTTGGGTTTAACCTCATGGTCACAGGTTCAAATCCCACGAGTCAACTCAGCCTTTCATCCTTCTTAGATCGATAACATGGGTACCACGGATTGCAAGAACAATAAACCTCTGGTATTCAGCGGCAAGATGCACAGGGGTAAATCTGAGCTTTACAAATACACATGTTATGTTATGCCCAAGCTTCCTCATGAAGTGCGCTAGAAATATAACTGGACAGAACGTAAAGAATTCGAGAGCTATATTCAACTTTCAGATCTTCGTTCTCCAAGTCAGAAACATCAGGCATCAACATGCACCTTTCGCCAATTTGGAGAATGACCCCATTCCTCAAAACCAACAACCAGCACTGTCAAAAGGAGCGCTGATAATGGTGCCCTCTACGTATTGTAAATGAATTTATTAGAAGCACAAAAAACAACAATTTTAAAAGTAACATTTTGTCACGTAATCAGTCCAGCATAGAACCAATAAAAAATACTGATTCTTAAAATGTTAAATGAGATCTAAAATACTGGTCCATGAAATCAAAATTAATTTTTCAGTTCAAATGTTTCAGAAGTTCCATGCATTAGACACCGGATGGCAGCAAATCACTACAAAAAAACCTTAATGTATGTATGAATGCATGTATTGGTTTTAGATCTCACTAGAGACAGCTTGAGATAATGAAGCAAGGGTTTGTCATCAATATATCAAAAAGAAATACATAGAAGAATAGAGAAAGAGTGGGTTTTGGGTCAGCTCACTTCAACAATTGGCTTTAAGGGATTTTTCATGGTTTGCAAATGGTTGCATGGGCTGTCCTTCAACCATTTTTAGGATGGTTATATTTTCCCATTTGTTTTAATACAGGTTTTTGTGCAGAAATCAATTGGCCTTTTGTTAAACTGCAGATGCAACATGACACAAGCCTTGAAACAGAGATGCAGCTTGTGTTCTTTGGTGCATTTAGTCTGTTGGCATGAAGCCACTTTGCGTGTTGTTTTATGGCTTTACTACTTGCCGCAGACGCCTCTCAAAGTAAAGCCACAGCGCCATTCTCTAATGCCTTTGCGCTTCAGTTGGTTTAGTTTACTGTCATTTTTTTTATTTATTTTTAAATGTTTTTATTAAATTTTCGCCGCAACAATAAGCAGATAATACGGAATCAAATTTGCGCAGTAGCCAACACGTCAACAATCGACATTAAGTAAAAGTTCTACTACACTTGGTTTAGTTTACTGTCATAACATGTTGGATTTACAGTGTTTTTGTTCACAAAATAAGGGTTTGTGGGCCCATGGGCTTACTTAAAAAGCAACTAAATTATTGGCCCTATGGCAAAAGTAACTACTATACAAACATATGTCTTATTAAACTCTTTTCTTTTATTCAAAAAATAAATTTGCCATGTAAACAATAAGGACACAGTAATTCACATATCCTCAGCAATTCACAGTGTGGCGAGACATCAAGAATCCCTTTGCCTCGATACTATACGATTGTCCACGGGAGTGTCAGACTATGCAACATCATCAACAACATCATCATCACGACTCACTGGCTGCACACATATGTCCCCCCGGAAGGTGTTCCAAAGCCCTTATATTTGAGACCACTTCTTCGGGCACCCCCTAGGTATCTCTGTCACCATACTCCAATGCTCTGTATGTTCACCACTCACAACACAAACGTCCTCTTCGGTCTCGCTTTTATAATTCTCTTGGTTAATAGTACAGCTTAGAAACTCCTCATCTATAAACAAACATGTATGCTTTATTAATAAGAGTAATTTCGGTGCTTCTTGTTAATAAAGCTATGATGTGTAATTAAGACATCTAGAGAATACTTTAATAGGGCAAACCTTTAAATACCAGACAGAATGTTATGTCCTCCAATAACTTACCCAACCAACTATAAGTAACTACCATATGCAAAACACTATACCTACCACATTAATCTACCATAACTAATAACTAACCTTGCATATGTATTTACCTACATTAACTGCCAAATCTATCCACAATATCTTTCCACTGTACTTACATGCCCACCATAAGTGCCACACCTAACCTACAATAATAAGCTACCATACCTTCTATTCCTTCGACATCTAACTACCATGCTTAACCTTTCATAGCTACCTACTTACCTGCCATACCTAACATTTCTGCCAAGAGTACCAACAAACAATGTCCACCTACCATACGTAACCTACTTTGCCTAACCTAACATACCTACCCCAGCTATGCTACCCTTCCTTCCACACCTGCGGACAAAAAAATAACCTATCACACCTAACCTACTAACTATACCTACCCTAATATACCTACCTACCTACCATTGCTAACCTAGAATAGCTACATTACCTTACTTACAACTTTCCTACTTGCCATAACTACCATACAGTGTACACCTAGCCTTCCAAAACCTAACATACTATTCCAAAGATCCCATACTTACCTCCAATACCTAGCCTAGCTTTCAAACCTAAACTCCCTATCATGCCTGCCCGTCCATTGCTATAATATTTAACACACCATAGCGATCCTGCCCACACGTCTGAGGTGCGTAAACCTTGCTCCCGGCCTGCGGTGGCGGTTTAGTGTAATCAGGTAAGTTATGCCTATTGGATCTCGAGTAAGGGCTTAGGTTACCGCAGCCTGCTACAGAGAGCACTTGAAGCTAACTCAAAGGACCTCAAAGAGTCGAAAATCAGTGGAAGTTTTTTTAGTGGCTTGTTTTGTTTCTGTACCGCAAACCTAGCCAGAGAGCATCAAGCGGTATACATTGCAGAGATGGTTGGGAGATGATACAAGACCATGTTCATTAAATGGAAACTTCTTACAATTATACAGTTTTATTAAAGTTCAAACATTTATGATTTTAGGCACATGGATATTAGGAGGTCTCCAAAGAATCACACTTGGCCAAAGCTGGGACTCAAACCAAGTATCCCAGTCCCCAGAGAGGTTACTCACTCACTAAACCACGTCTCCTCTGCTCAACAAGACTATTTCAGTACTTTACAGTTTTGAAATAAGGACACCAGCTTCCAACAGAAGTCGGAAATCTTACAAGGAGTGTACTTTTTTCTCTCCAATTTTATATAAAATAACACTGTAGTAATGAGAGGTACAATCACAGTAAACAGTAGGTAAAGCACAGAACAGCACTCCACATTACAATAATCAATTGCATACAATATTTGAGGGCAGCTGGACAGACAGACATCACAATTAAACAAACACATGTCAGCTCCATTCATTGAGGTCACTGGTAGCTGCCCAGCCTCGACCCTCCCCGCTAGCTGTCTCCGCGGTTCAGCCCGCGCGCTGCGTGCTGCAGATGCGCGTTGTTAAAATACAAATCTAGCCAGGCACCTCCAGGCAACCCTCATTGTATCGTCTGGTCAGCGTGGTCAGGGCCCAGACCGGGGAAACAAAGATCGAGTCCAACTCCCTGAAAGCCCTGGCTAGCACGGAGCAGAGAGAAATCTGAAGGACATATAAACAGCGCAGCCGGAGCACCATCTTGGAGATGGACAGCCTGCCCATCAATGACAGCGGGAGTGTGTTCCAAAAAGCAACTGAGACTCTCCACGAATCAAACTTGAGGCGCAGCTGTTGCACCGGAGTGTGCGCAACCATGATCCCCAGGTCGCCAAATTGTGCCAACTCCCAGCTCCGAACAATGCCCGGCATTTTAAGCCCATGCTGCTTCTTCTGGGTTCCTTCTTTTCATATCCAAGACAATATCCCAACACGACACAACAAAACTCTCACACAGTGCACTACAGAAGATGCCATCAGATGGACATGTCCTTAGGAATCAGCGATACTGGCTGCTGCTGCTGTAGGAACGGCAGTGTGTGTGGGTTGGAATGTGGGTGGCATGTCTGGAGGATAAGCAAGTAACAGTAGGGAGAAACCTTGTTGCACAATCTGGAGCACCCATTGATTTGAGGTGATTCTCCTCCACCCGGGGAGGTAAAAGGTGATCCGCCATCAAACCAGAAGATCGTGGGGTGCCAAGACCAATTAAATGGATTTTGCAGCAGCTGCGGGAGGGGGGTCCAGAACTCGGGTAGAACACTGGCTCTGGGAATCTGACCAGTGCCCGACCTCGTCCACCAGAGGATTGAGAGGTCTGCTGTTGCGGACTTGAAGACTGTCTTTGTCTCTCCAAAACCCTCGAAACGGGTGCGGTTTTTCGGGGAGCTGTCGAGATCACGGAGCTAAAAGCCCAGGGAGGGGGCAGTGACCGGACTCTGCTTAACCTTTCAAGTGCAGAGTCTGCATGGCTCTGAACAGCCTCGAGCATAAAGAGCCATGTCCATAAGTGAGTGTTGGACGTTGGTAGAGAAGCCCATGGAGCGCATCCAGGAATGGTCCTTTTGAACCACGATTATGCCGACTGCCCTACCCAGGCTGGCGATAGTATCCATGCCCGACTTTATTGAGAATTTTGCAGCATTCTGACACCCGAGACTAAACTTTACAAAAATGTAAGTACTTCCTCATGGACCGCCGGCAGGACAGGCACCACTTTACCCTAGAATGCATGACCGTATCTGCCCAGGAGGCATGATGTGGTAACCAAACTGGGGACAAGATTGGTCAATGAGAATATCCTCTTTGCAAATACCTCATCTTTGTCGACTCCCTATCAGGTGGGGTCATTAAGAAGGCATTTAGGTTTGTACATTTCATAGAAGCCTGTGCAACAAGGGTCTCAGGGGTAGGGTGTTGCAATCACAAAATCAGACTCTCCAGTAGCAGGCCTGTGTCGCCTTCTCTCTTAAGCAGAGTTGTCTAAACCTCCTGAGTAGACAGGACAAAATCAAGTGTCTGCCGCCCTCCTGATGACTGTCTCAAAAGACGCGGTCTCTTTAGTGGCATTAGCTGGATTAGGAGAAGCTAGGCCAATGTCTGGAGAGGTATCCAGAACACTGAAATCTGGACGTTCCAACACAAATATCACCTTTTGCAGATGGCTGATACTCTTCATCAAATATGAATCCTCTCTAGAATAGTCTGGTCCTGATTCACAGGCTGCCAAAACATGCTTCGGCCACTCCTCTTTTCTGTGAGCTTCACTGGCTAAGCGTGGAAAAAACACTTTTTGCTATTTAGCACAAAAACTGATAAAACTCGTAAACAATGGTTATTCCCCCTGTTCAAGTTTCATGCCACTAGATCGACGCTGGATGCCACAGTACTCCCTGTTTCAGAACAGATGACCTAATTGTTTTCAACTCTGGGTCTTCCTATTTAATTCAGTTGCCAATTACAGCGACAACCTTGTGAGGTGAATGTGCAATTCATAAGGAAGTATTTCCCATGTTCCTATTGGTTAAGGACAAGTGTGTTTCTGAACTTCATATTGGTCAAAGGTTATTTAGCCCCAATCTACAAGGAATAGCATAGTACACTAACTGACAGATAAAGGCGACAATACAATGGAGGCAGCTCATTGACAGAGGGGCTGAGTGGCTGAGTTAGGTGAACTAAAGAAAGGAGGGTGCCCATTGGTCAACAATTCTTGTTGTAAAAGACATAAAGGGGGCTTATATAGAATGGAAGACCTTTATTGATTGAGGCCTTGCTTGCATTCAGGTATCTCATCGGATACCAGAGTATTCTGGTGTCTTATTGGGCACAAGTAAGAAAGAGGATTTTTGTTTCAAAGTCAGGTTATAGTAACTAAGTAGTGTATACATCAGAAAAGCTTTCTGAAACTCTTCCTGTACGGTAACCCTTAAGGCTATGGGAACATGTATTTAATAGCATTGCTGTTACATTTGAAAGTAGGTATTTAGTAAGTGTATCCCTAGTCCCACTTTGTTCTGTAGCCTTTAAGATTGTAGGGGTATAATGCCCTAACGGTAATTAGTGAAGAACATGCAGAATATACCCCTTCCCTTCTGAACCAAGGGGATCAAGTGGAAACAAAGTATTTTGAATTAAGAAAGAGAACCATAAGGAAAGTATACACACAGCAAGAGAACAGATACACAATGTTGTGAAACCCAAGAATGAGAGTTCCCTGAAGAAAAAGTGAACGGGGAAATGCTTAAGGTTTGGAGTGGCTGGTCACATGGCTAATGAAAAAAACTGTCCTGCGTTGGGGTAGTGTGTAAGTCATTTGGAGTTAAAGGCAATTACGCAAAATTGTGTAGGCATAAAAATAGGAGTAAGAAAGCAAAAAAGGTTGACCGATAATGGTGACCCTGATGAATATGAGTATGGTGGGAGAAATTGTTCTTCAAGTGAGTGAGCGAAGTAAAGGACGTGACCCAGAATATATGGTACACATAAGCCAGTTATGAGGTAAAGAGGTTTTTTGACTCAGGGTAAAAATTACTTTGATCCCCAAAGTATTTTACAATGAGAATCTTGCTAGTAGAGTCAAGTTATATGGACATTAGGCCATTGGCGTATGGTGGTCAACCTATTACGTTGGTAGGTATTTTGAGGGAGCACTTGAATACAAAGGAAGGATAACAGCAGGGAAAATATATATGTCCTGTAGAGGAGACAGTATAATCAGTTGACAACAACAAGCAGATCTAGAAATAATCTTGGATCCCAATAGTTCCCCTCTTATTTTGTTAAAGAAGAAAAGAAATCAGAACTTGCAGATGAGAGCTGTGGGGGTAGCTCAGATAATGTTTGCCCAGTGAGGGTAGGACAAGAAAATGACAAGGGACAATCAAGTAGCCGTTGACAAAATTAATTCCCTGAAGTGTTTTGTGATTGGTTGGGAAGTATCACACAGTATATGCATGAGATTATTTTGAAGAAAGATGCAAAACCAGTCTCATGTAAGCAGATGGGTGTTCCGGTTACTATGAGACAACCCATGAAAGATGAGCTGAATAGATTGAAAAAAAGAAGGGATAATTAAAGAAGTTATGTTAAATTATTTATTTAAGCACACGTACACCAATTGGTTTCTTGGCACTAGTATAGGAGTAGCTGAGCCCTGGTTGATCTATTCATATGCCTGAACAAAGAGCCATGTCTTGAGAAGTCTCCTGAATACAGGTAGGTCTGTGCAGATCTGATTTCATTGGGGAGGGCATTCCAAAAGTGGGGCGCCAGCACTGCGAACCTGCTGCCACCTAGTCTCTTCCATTTATAGGGGGAATGACGAGTAAGTTCATGTGGGCATATCTCAGATTGCGCGAGGGTACATGTCTCGTAATGAGGTTGGAGAAAAATTTTGGACCCACATCCTGTAGAGATTTAAAGATAAGGCACCCAATATTAAAAGCACAGCGTTGTGATATTGGGAGCCATTGTAGCTGCCGCATAAGAGGGTTGGCATGTTGCCATCTTGGTTGATGGAAGATCAATCTGGGACCCTGGTTCTGCACCAACTGCAGTTTCCTGACTAAATAAGCTGGTAACACGAGATAGGGAATTTGTGTAGTCTATATGGAAAATGACCAGGGCTAGGACAACCTGCAACACTGCTTCTTTAGTAAGGAATTTACTGATTTTCCTAATCCTCCGCAACTGGAAGAATCTGGTTGAGAGTACTGTTCCAATCTAGGACTTCATTGACAAGTCATTGTTGATTGTGACCCCGAGGTTCTTCGTAGAAGGGGAATGGAACTGGAGGAGAGCCCAGCTCTGTAGTGCCGCTTGTCAAAATTAGTTCGGTTTTGTCTGGATTTAGCTTTAAATGGTTGCTAGTCATCCAGTTACTGACATGCAGCAAGGTAGCCTGAAAGTCAGGTCGGGTGTGTTATTGATGGTGAATAGAAGTTGTAGGTTATCTGCATAGTTAAATGTGTTGACCTTAAGTTCCCTAAGGATAGGATCAAAGGGAGCAGATATAGATTAAACAAGTGCGGGGATAGTGATGATCCATGTGGCACTCCACAGTTGGACTTAACCTCAGGAGCAATAAAGTGAGACAGACAAAAGAGATTGAGACCGATCTTCCTGAAAGGATATGACCCAGTCGCGGGCTGGAACCTGGCGTCCTGCGTCTCTGACCCGGTCTACCAAAATTGCATGTTTGACCGTGTCGAATGCTGCGGAAAGATCTAGCAGCACCAGGGCCTATGGAGTGGCCCTATCAGCTCCTTTCTTAGTTCATCCAATACCAATAGAACGACCATCTCCGAGAAGTGAAATGGACGAAATCCCGCTTGGTGGGGGTCAAGGAACTGAGGCTGTTCAATGAATGAGGATAAGAATTTCGCTACATGCTACATGGGATTCCAATATCTTAGTGAGATAGGGAAGCAGAGATATGGGACGGTAGTTGAGTGGGGTCCTGGTTTTTTCAGAAGGGGAACTATGGTAGCTTTTTTAAAGGCTCTAGGAACACGGCCCTGCTTCAAAGATTTATTCAGAAGATGGAGGGCGCGTGCAGGGTTTACAGTAAACATTTACTTAAGAATGTGTGGTGGCAGCTTTCGGTGGGGGAACCAGATTTAACCCTTCCCAGGAGTTCCAGTAAGGCTTCACTGCTGGAAGTGGAAGTGTCAGAGTGGGTGGCTCCAGTGGTATTAGCACAAACGTCTTCGGGTGAGACGAGGTTTTGCGTGGACCTATGGGGGTTGAAAAGGGAAGTAGTGGTAGACATATGCCCTTCACCCAATATCACGGACATGCTTACACAACTTAATGGGGCAAAAATATTCTCCACCTTAGATCTTCGGGCAGCATACCAGATTGAACTAGCAGAACAATCTAAAGATTTAACGGCTTTCACTACACCCTTTGGGGTGTTTAGATTTACTAGGATGCCCTTCAGTTTGATTTCAGCAGCCTCTGCTTTTCAACAGGCAATGGAGAGCCTGTTAGAAGGGCTGAACGGTGTGAAAATGTATCTGATCGTGATTGTGGACCCTTGAGCGCCAAAGGACTTTGCCGAACTGAGCCTGCTTTTCGCCGCACCCACTGCGCGGGTGCCGCTTCGCAGGTTGAAAACATCGGGATTGTGTCTTCACTGAGGGCGCTGTGTCTCTGGGCGTTGGAAGGAGGCACAGACGGCGAGTGCGAGCGCTGCAGGGACTCCAACATCCAGGAGTCCCTGCGTGACCTCTACCACCTGGTAAGCGCTCCCCAGCCCGGACCCGCCCACCACGCTCACTATATAATCGACACAAGTCCCCGCGGCGCGGGAGCGCCGGGCAAAGCCCGGGCAAAGGGCGGGCCGTCTGTGGCAGTCAGGGGCCGACCGAGGCCGGGCCGGACCCACTCTCTTGCTCTCTACCTCCACTTTCTCCATTGACGACATGTCTACTACTGCCACAGGTACGAGCCCAGAAAAGATAATTAATGACAAGGTGGGGGGGTTGCCGCAAAAGGGTACCTTGGATAATTACTTCTTCAAGGTCCTCAATGACATAGAAAAGGAGACCACGCTAGCAGAACGAAGGGCGGAGCATCGTCGTTCGGTTGAAAATATGAAACTCAAAAATGTCATAGATCCCATGCGAAATGTGTCTCTTCCTGATGGTGGTAATCTATGCGAAACTGAAGATCTCACCCTACCAGTGAGTGTTCCGCTATTGCTACGTGACTGTACCCCTACACCATGTGCTTCCTTGGGGCAGACCCTGAGTCCCATTTACAATCCACTTACCAGTCCTATTAGTCTAACAAAGGATACGGCCACAATAAATCGTCCATCTGACAAAATCAAGCGAAACAAGAAAAATAGACTAATTATGCCTAAAATCCAGGGTCCTCCACCCAGCAAGAGAAGACGATAAGAGGGGGCAATCGAAAAACCTAAGATTAGCCACTCAGATTTTGGCAAGTCTCACAAACCTGGCATTACAGTTAAACAGGTGCCAGTAGCTGTTGACGATAGACCGATAAACTTGTCAACACAAAAAACACTCTCACACACTGGGATGGACATTAGTATCAGTACACCCACCGACGCCCCCACAGAATCCATACTGAGACCAGCTTATACTAGTGTTTCACTAGACAGTATGGAACATTTAATTAGATCTCTTATTTTACCTATTATAGAAAGATTAAAAACACTGGAGAAGCGTCTTGAGGAAATGGAGTTGGGCGTAAGTAGGAAAGATAATCCATCTGAGGCTTTAGTGAGAGAGGCAGAGCCGCTTTCAAACCCGGGTATACTAGCTACGTCAAACGCCCCAAAAGTTTCTTTTAAATCCACCATTGCAAAATCAAAACCTCCTAAAACAACAAGTACCATCCAAAATAAGCCACCTTCCCCAAAATAGATTAGAAAACCAGCCGTGGTCCCTACGAACAACATCATGAAAGATCAGGAAAAGGTACCTGTGGGGAAAATACAAGAAGAAAGGAGAGGCACTAAACACACAGGGGTTCTAAAGAATAGGGGTCCACCAGCAGAACTCCCACCAGAAGCTGTGCAATATGTGGTTGTTTTGACAGGGGTCCCGACACTGGCAGACGACGAAAGGGAAGGATTCCCACAGCTTAAGAATAAAACTATGCATTGGCTTAGACTACACAGACCACTTACAAGCAACATTAACGGCGAAATAGTTCATGTTCGCCGACTACCATGGCTGGGTAGCAGAAGCAAGGATATTGAGGGAGATGTAGTTGTAGTCAATTTTAGAGATTCACGAATGGTCAACTACATACTGAACTGGCCGGGAGGGATTGGTAACAACGTCATTATCCCCCGTCCCCTGACCTACTTCTATCCTAGATCCCAGGTGTTTGCCCCGAATCATATAAGCAGACAAACAAACATTCATACTCTCTTTTCAACCCCATTTAATATCGGGCAACTGTCACACACACAATACCAAATGCCAGCACCCGATCCCTATGGGTGGAATACTGTTCCCTTCAGTGCAAATACAAATTTCAATAGAAATATGGACCATCTGAGGCCCTTTACTCCTTTGGAGACATTCAATAGATTTGATGTCTTCAACGGAATGGAAGATTGCGACTGAAGTTTACAGTCCTGGTGGGGCATGGGTGGTCAATCCCCTGTTATTAATTTACCTAATGCAACCCGTGGGGTTTTAGAAGATACCACTTTGCATCTTACATTTCACCAATCCTTGGCGCAAGAATATACACTCAGTTATATTCACAACGAATCAGTACCTGCCATACCTAGTAGTGTGAATACTGCTTCAAAAACGTCTGCATTAGGGGGAACTTCGGTGCTATTAAAAGATAGTATTAGATCACACCCTCCTATAGTTGGTAGTGGGGCACTGATGGAAGATAGGATAACTCTTGGGCTAACGCCACTCAATGACAAAACGAAGATTTTGGGTCGGCCAGCTGAAGTAGACGTAGGTTTAAAAAATAGCTCACAGATCATTATCCCCATCTAAACTAGCAATACACCTCGGATTCCAGACTATCAAAGGGATGCACAAATACCGAATGACCTGGCCTCTGGAGAGTTGGTAAACGAATAGGTTGGCCATCACTTGGTGTCCTGGAACATAGCCGGACTCAGGAATAAAATAGCTTCTCACGATTGGCTAAACTTTATTGACAACTATAGCATAATTATTATGCAGGAAACTTGGGCAACTGAAACCTATCATCGCGTGGGTTATCTAAATTTCTCCATACCTGCGACCCACTCACGTACTTAGATTCCAATTCCAAGGATATCTTAATTGTTAAACTCCAATCGCCTGAGTTTGGGGATCTTCTATTATTTAATGTATATGCAAGGGGAATCCCGGGAGGTAAATCCACCGAGACTGTTAAACAACTGGGTCAGTGCTTAAAATTACATAGGGGAAAAGCAAACATAATGATAGGAGGAGATTTTAACTGCTCCTTTGAGCCGCTGGACCAATTTGACATTGACCTTACCGAGGCAGAGGATGATAGTTGGCAAATTCCTCCACTGAATATACCACCTATAAAGAAGTGGACCCAAGCAGCTATCCAGCTCAAGACTTTTAGTCTTGAGTATGGATTAAGAGCATTGAATGGTAGAACCAAAGGGGACAAGGACGGGAGCCCAACCTTCAATAATGGCATTCGCTCAAGCAGGATTGATTATATTTTTGTCAACCTGGAATCATGGTCAACCATCCGAGACATGAATATCATTAAGAGAACTGAGAGCGACCACAACCCACTTAGTCTAGAGTTTCAGCTTTTTAAAATAGGAGTTCTTAATATAGATACATCCATTGATATAGTCCTTGCAAATGACACAAGAAGGTTAAAATGGGCGGAATGCATTGACAATTACCAATGCATTCCTGAAATGGAAGAAATGGTGTCTAGTGCAACCAGATTGCATGTCTAGCAATGACTTTATGACCAGGGTGGTCCCTATCCACACAACTCTATTTTTAAATCTTAGTAAATTTTTTATAAAGGAAAAAAAGTGCCTGTCCACGTAAAAACAGGAAGCAACAGCAATCATGGTATGGCAAAAGCTGCAGAGTTGCATACAAATCTCTAGCAATGGCCGTGAAAACAAAGGATAAGCTCCAAATACGTGACGCGAGGCGTCACTAAAAAATGACCCAGCAGGAAGCAAAACAATGGTGGGATAATAAATATTGGGAAGAGCTATATGAGGCATGCAAGGCTAGAAACATGAAAGGATTCTGGAATTTAGTGAAATGGGGGAAGGGATCGCACAGGTCACAGCCAGATAATTCTGTCCCACCCGAATTATGGGTCTCACACTTCAAATCTCAATTTGCAAAGCCTCTTCAGGAGAGTGGGGACAGTTTAGACCCTATCACTAATCTTGTAGTCACTACCCCGCTAGTATTCAGTCGGAGTGACATTGAACATGCCTTAAACACCATCCCGAGAGGAAGAGCCCCGGGTCCAGATATGATTCCGGCAGATCTCTTTCTCTACTCTAGAGAGGTATGGGTGCCGTATATACAGTTGCTGGCTAATGCAATTTCCAGGGGCTCCCCGATACCAGATGTCTGGAGAGGAGCGGAAATTATCCCAATTTTCAAAAAAGGGGATCGTGCAGACCCCGCAAACTACAGACCAATCAGCCTAATTGCATGTATCTAGAAGGTGGTGGCAAGGCTTATATTATACAGGATCCAGAACTGGGTTGATGATTCTCGGGTCATGTCTCCATTACAGGCAGGCTTTCGCCCTTATACCAGTACCGTGGACCAAGTTTT
This sequence comes from Lissotriton vulgaris, assembly GCF_964263255.1. Classification (NCBI taxonomy): domain Eukaryota; kingdom Metazoa; phylum Chordata; class Amphibia; order Caudata; family Salamandridae; genus Lissotriton; species Lissotriton vulgaris. The sequence continues at coordinate 223,948,549 of NC_141685.1, forward strand.
TAGATTTTCCAACATATACTGGAAGTGGGTCATCCTTGGGGGAGGCCCTCTTTACGCAGCCTTTGTCGATTTGAAATCGGCATTCGATCTAGTTCCACGTTCAAGGCTGTGGAAAGTGCTTCACGATCAAGGTATGCCACAAGAACTCCTCACCCTCCTAATCAAGTTTCATAAAAACAACTATGCACAGGTGAGGTGGGGCAACTATGGTCAGGTCACTGACAAATTTAACACAGAAAGGGGAGTTAGACAAGGGTGCATCTTAGCACCAACCCTGTTTACGCTATATATAAACAGGGTCACTGAATATTACAGGGAGGTTCATACAGATGCACCCAAGCAAAATGGCATTCCCATACCCCTGTTAATGTTTGCAGACGACACCCTACTAATCTACAAAACACAAGAAGGGCTTCAAAAGACAATAGGCTGTTTTGAGACTTTTTGCAAAGACCATGGTTTAATAATCATAAATGTGTCTAAAACCAAATTTATGGTAATGAATAGACAAAAGAAAGTGAGGGGCACAGTTCTTATGAATGGCGAGCTTCTAGAACAGACAGATTGTTTTAGTTATCTGGGCATCAGACTGGGATCTAGGATGGAATGGAAGCCTCATATGACCTACCTAACTGCAAAACATGCACAGCTAGCAGGTGTCCTTTTGAGAGAAATAAGATCATCAGCTACTCAACCAATAGCCCCAGCTCTAAAAATATATGACACGAAAGTCAGGGCTTCTATGTTATACGGGGCGGAACTATGGGGGATCACTGATGTTTCTGCTCTGACAAAAGCGCAAAACAAATTCTTACGGTGTATAACTAAACTTCCCAAATCTACACCAATGACACCGTTGTACATGGACTTGGGATGTCAGAAATTTCAGGACATAGCTAGCTTTCGATCAGTTGCATATTGGAGAAGGCTTTGGGTTACGCCGGAATTAACCCACTATGCTTCGGCGCTCCTAGAAACCAGGAACATGGACACAGGGGGTAAAATATCATGGTTCAAACAGGTCAAGTCGCAGTATAAAGCCTTGGGATTGGAGCAACAATGGGAAAAACCAACAGAAAATATCTTACCATCACGGACAGCCTTAAAGGAAATGTATTGGGCAAACATCACCCAAAGGGAATTCCAAACTAACACCGATGCATCATTAACCAAGGCTTTTTTGGAACTTAAACATATCCCTGCATACGAGAGATATTGGGACCTCATTACCATCCCCACTGATAGGAAACTTTTTCATCAATATAGGGTAGGAACCCTTCCTATCAACTCATTTACAAGCAAATGGTCAAGCAACAAGAATGACCAATGTCCATTTTGTACAGGCCAATCTGAAACTTTGGCACATGTTCTGTTTATATGTCCATTATATAAAGCTCCGCGTAACAAATGGATTAAATCAATTTGTTTACAAAAAGGAATCCTTAATGGTACTGTAGCACTCAGGATCCTAAGACTGCTCCGACAGTATGGTTATTGCACTCGCGAAGTTACTAAAATGGATGTGGACTATACGCAGAGATAAACAGAAGTCGAAATAGACTGCAGAGTCCTAACCTGGCCTTTTGTAGATGGCATCAGTTCTTAATCCTGTAATCAATTCTTTTTTAACTGTCTTATAAAACTTTTAGCAAACAGTATATTTATTTTTTTAAATGATTGTGTCTGGATTACACTGCACTAAATTTTTATAGAATAGTTAACCCATGAATTTTTCCATTGAATTCAAGGATATTTGTATGTGTCAAGTATGAACATTGTTTTTAACACCTTAGATGCGGCGCAAATATCCCTCCCTAGTGCTGCGCTGTCCATTGGAACTAGTGCTGAATGGACGTGCGCAGCACTGGGGAGGTAGTGCTGCCATCGGCCAACGCCCCGACGCAGCACTTAAGAGGTTAATACTTGTTTGTTTTATTGTATTGTCTTTTATGACCTGTGTCGAAATAAAGACTTAATTAATTGAATTGAATTGAAAATGTATCAAGACGATGTGTTTGTCTATAGTAGCACCCAGGAAGAACATGATCAACGTATAGAATGATACTCAAAGTATTTAAGCATAGAGATCTCTAACTGAAAGAGAGGAAATGCAGACTTGGATGTAAGGAAATAATTTTGAGACATAACCCCACCAGAGGTGTTTATCCCAACAAGGATTTGGTAGGCACCATCAGAAATTTAGCCATTCCTAGGAACAAGGAAGATTTGGTCAAGTTCCTGGGGCTGGCAGAGTATTACCACAGATGTATATCCCATTTTCAGCAAGCACTTATAATATGAGGAAGTTATTGAGAAAAGGGGTGAGATATGAGTGGTCAACAAGGTGTGATAAAGAACTGAAGGATATCAAGGAGGCATTGTCGAGGGCCTTGTCCTGAGGTAATGTCAATACGCAGGAAAGGTCAGTACTGATAACAGACACCAGTGCTAAGGGTCTAGAAGCGGTGTAAAAGCAGGGTGAAGGGAGTAAAGAACTTACCATAATGTTTGTGTCCAGCAGTTTGAAGGGATCAGAGAATCGCTATTCAGTGATTGAAAGAGAGGCCTTATGCATATTTTGGGCCATTAATAAATGTATTATGGATAACAGAGTTCCCCTTTAGAACAGATCATTAACTCCTCCAAGACTCCAAGAAATTTTTTAGAAGGAAGGATTGGATACGGTATCTAACAGGATCTGCTAATGGGTTATTTCACTGAATGATTTTAATTGTACGGTGGAGTATATCCCAGGGGTTGAGAATAGAGTAGCTGACTGTCTACTGAAGTTGGTATCGGCAGAATAATGTCTGAGGATTTGAAAAGATCAACAGAAGGAAATTGATTAATTTAAAGTCTGTGAAATCACAGAGGGTACGGTGAGTGAGAATGAATGGAAAGAACATATGGCAAGGGATGAGGAGTTAGTATTTGTGAGCAAACTCATCAAAGAAGGACAGAGTGAACGTAAAAAGTTAGACCCATCATACGAGGGATACTGGGAAGTGAGAAATGATTTGTCAGTTCACAATGGTTTCGAGTGTAGAGGCTCAATACTGATTCCTGCTGTGGTGCTGAAGAGTAAGGTGGTGGAATTAGCACACCAAGGGCACCTGGGTATTAGCAAAATGAAGGAAATGATGAGGTTACATTTCTGGTGGCCAGGCTTAGATACCCAGGTGGAGCGATTCGTCAGACAATGTTTGGACTGCAAGAATAGTGATAAAGGGTTCAAAACAAGGATGCAGTTCATGACAATACAGGAGCTACCAGAGAAGCCATGGGAATAGGTGGGATTAGATATTTTGTCACCTGTGACCAGCAACGGTGGACAATTTTGTTTTAGTATTAATGGACCTGTACTCCAGGTGGCTTGAGATTAGGATTACCCCAGAAGTAGAGGCAAAACATGTGCTAACATTTCTCTTGGACATTTTTGCTAGGGAAGGCATCCCAGACTCCATGTTGACAGACAACAGTGTACAGTAAGTCTCTCGTGAGTTTCTTGCACATAGTGGTATAAGGCAGAAGAAATGCGCAGTCTATATCCCCACACATCCAATGGGGTGGTTGAGAGCTTTAATAGGGTACTCAAAGAAGCCAAACAGATAGCCAATCAAGAGGCTAAATACTGGAGGGAGGAAATTCAAACAAGGGTAGAAATGTACCGCCTCACATTACATAGGAAAGGTTCCTTTTGAGCTTTCAGAGGGAGGGAACCAAATTGTTAATGTGCCCTACTTGGAACAATCATTTTAAAGAAGGGACGAAGAAGGAGAAGGACAATCCGCGGGATAAACAACAGCAAAGAATGATTCAAAGAAAGGAATGACATGGTGGGAGAAATTTGGTAAAGCGGACAATATTGGCTGTAGCAGCTTGGGCCCGAGTGAAACTACCCACAGGGTTGGTAAAAAGCATGGGAATCCCACAAAAAGTGGTGAAATTATTTAAGAATGCAGTGAATCTCAGTGATAATCTGGTTTGGAATTTTACAAGGGGTGGTTGTGGTACAAAGGAAAGACGAAAATCAAAGAGAAAAGGAAGATGAAGGGAATTCATAAAGAATTAACAACTCTTTAGGTGGAAGGGAACCACAAAGCAGAGTCAAACCTCAAAGCAGCAGCAGAAGAGTGAGCCTGCCATGACATCCGAAAGATTATGAGATGTAGAATAATCACATGTTGTTTTCTGTGTAGCTAATGAAACTGTGACAATATATTTTCTGTGGTAATTCAAGCTTAGTAATGATATATTTTCATTTTGCTATTGAACCATTTCAGAATAACCTCTTCCCCACTATCTCCTTCATCTGATGCAATTGAACTGCTTTAGAGTAAACTCTTTCATACCTTCCCTTTCATTTTTACTTTAAGAAATTGAACTGTGTTCTGCCAAGATTATCAGGACTGGGAGGGTCTCAAGCTCAACGAGATTGGGTTAGGTCTGAATTGAAAAGAGGTAAGATGAGTAGTATCTGGGATACTAAATGCAATGTGGCGTATAAGGGTTGGGTTAGTCAGATGGAAACTGGCAAGTGATGGAACAGCTGAGCAGCAAGGTAGCTCAGGCGTTTAATTACTCAGAACCTAAATCAAGAGATTAGAAACATATCTGTGTTTCGGAGTCACTTTCCACGATTACGCCACTGTAACCCCACTTTAGCCTCTGGCCAGCACATCACACATGTCCCTTTGCCTCTGCTTTGTACCTGTTGCTCGTCACCTGCTTCAGCTCTTGGGCGTTTGCTGCCACTCCTGCTTTTTCCACCTCTTGGCCTTTCCGGTGCGTTTACGTCATTGCTGGATGGAATTGTACCTTTCACCGCCTCAAGTGGAAGAAAAAGAAATTATGGGTAAAAACAATTGAGCAGCTGAAGACAAGGCAACACAAAAACACAAAAACATGCCAAGGCATGAAATAAGAAAGATGCTACATGTACCAGCAAATAAAGTAACAACTGTGTAGTTTACATCAAAACAATAAACACCCAGCCTGTGCAACTGCTCGAAAGGCATTCCACCTGGTTAAGAGCCACGTTAAATGTTAATTTAGGAAGTGCTTGATGTTCAAATAATTCTAAACTGGGCTCAAGCGTTTCAACATTAAGGTCATTTAATATATTACAGTTTTGGGGTTTCAGTCTTTGGATAATGCAGACCCACTAACTTCACAGACTTTTCTTAGTTCAGTGTTCATGCCTTGGCACTTACAGGGTGGAGGGGAAATTCAACTGCTACCCAGAGTTAGCATAAGCCTTAAACACATGTCAAAATGACGTTTCCTGGAATGTGCTTGCACACATTCACAAATTGCTATTATTTTATTTGATTAACCTGCTCTTTTGCTCGCACAACCCATGCATACATTGTACCACCCTCCTCACTGTTCATGGTGTACCTAGAGCTGCATGTGCTTCAGCACCAGGTATTGAGAACATAAGATTTCAAGACGTTAACAAGGATTTTAACCCAATTATTAGCATGCAATTCTATTGCATTAATGGCGCTGTCTGGACAGATGTTCTGTCATACACAGCTGCTGGAGAGTAAGCCTGTTCTCTTTAACTTTGCTTGTGGCAATGATCACATAGTTCATTTTGTGGTCACAGATGCAGAGAACTGGCCTGACAATGCACGAGTCAGACTGAGGGCCTAGCCTTGTCCTAGTGGGATATAAAGAAATAAGCAAAATCATTTTTTACAAAAGTCACAATGTACTCATTTGAGTTTAGGTCTGATCCATGATTGTTTTAGAACTGTTGGGACTTTTAGTTTCAGCAAGGTGTTGGCACACTAAGGTACGATTTATAAAACAACAGATGTTCGATCTTTAACATAAAGTATCTCCAGAACTACATCCTCTGCGGTCCACCACTGTATATGAGCTGTAATGTGAAAATCCATCGTTTTCTAAAACAAATAAATAAATGCAAGTCTAGGGCACTCCTGCTTCTCACAAGCTCTAGGCCTCTCGCCCTGGTAGCAGCAGGTTTGGGTGGCTTGCCAGCGGGTTCGGACGGCTTCGCTTTCCCGTCTCCTTTCTTGGCTTTCGCTATCTTGGTCCATTTAGCGACGGAGGTTTTAACTCGAGGTCCCATCACTGACACACTAGTGGACAAGAAAAAAAAGGTGTGAGCAGAAGAAATGATGACACATGAGGTCAAGGGAAAAATTTGACAAATGACTGCCTTCCCTCCCAAAGATTCCAACACCAGATACAAGATCTACAGCTGTGATGTCACACCTCTAAGTAGGATATATAGACTAATAGTGATAGCACCACCTCGGACTGTGAAATGCAGACTACTAGTGAAGTAGTGATGTCACCTCACACATCCTGTGGCCTCTGTCTATTGGCTGGGAGGTCAAGGGTGTCACCTCACAGCACCTCTGGAACCCAATGGCTGCTGGTAAGAAAGAGAAACAATAACAATTGGTGCTCTTTTTTCAAACAGTCTATGGATGAAATAGTAAAACTCTAGTAGTGTTCAGAAAGGATGTTTTCTGGCTTCAAAGTGCCACTGTCAACACGTTACTGTATATTAACCCCTCCACTCTTTCTACGGCTATTTCATTTGCGAATACCAGAGGCAAACCTATCTTAGACGAGAGCCCACTGCGAAAGTGGATTCAGGCCAAGGGGGGGTCAAAACCATGGCCTTACGACTATCAGGAAACAGCCCTACGGACTTGCTTCTCCCCTCATAAGAAGCAAGTGGCAATGTTATCTCTTCTAAATCCCTCAACCAACCTTCTGCAGATAGATCCTTGGAGGGGAGATGCCCGCAGGCAGTAAATGATGGAAGAAAGGAGGCAAACAATATTGTTCCCACTCATATTGTTAACTCCGCCTCTCCTACAATAGTTTCTATGGTCGAGGAGAATAGCCACTCTGGTATGAGCATGCATACCCCTTCAAAATTATCTTCTGAGACAGTCTCCTGTACGGACATCTTGCCTGACATATCACAGTCTGAGAACCCTTCTCTAGCTCTAATCCTCCACACTTTGACCGAACAGCAGCATGAAGCGCAACAAACTTTTTTACAGTTAAAAAAAGACAATACTAAGACGCAAAATTATCTACTCGAGGTTAATAGCAAAATGAGTGGCATCACTCAAGAGGTAGAAGAATTACAGCAGAGGGTGGTACAAGTAGAAGAACAATCGGCAAGTACAGAGCAAAAGACTGCCCGTCATGATGAAGAGATCCGTGCTCTGCAATATAAAATCGAGGACATGGAGAACAGACAGCGAAGGCAGAACCTTAGACTCTTTGGGATTCCAGAGGGCTTGGAAGGCTCAGACCCTCGTGCCTACATTGTTAAACTCTTTCAACGTGCCTTTCCCGATCTGGCGGACTGGGATTGAGACTCTCAATTACAGAGAGTTCATAGACTGCCGCTAGTAAATACAAACAAGGGAAGTAAATTTCCCCATCCTTTCCTGATCTTTTTTTGGAACTTTTTACTTAGGCAGGCGGTCTCTCTGAAAGCAAGACCTAACTCCCCAATATTTACAGAAGATGTAACCTTGTTTGTTAGGTCAAATCTTTGTAAGACCGCAATGGAAAGGCGTTGGAATCTACGACAATTAATTGATTCTTTTAAAGCAACAGGGGCACATGTCTTTCTTCAGGAACCGGCCTGCTTACAAATCATCAAAGCAGGTCATACGTATTACCTTAATCAGGTTAAGGAAGCGGAGGCGGTTTTAGCAAAAATTACTAATGTATAAAGTGTTAAGACGCTCAAACTCTCTGAATTACAATGGTGGCTGACAAGGTGATGATCGATTCAAACTGTACCTGGGGGGTATAGATGGATACACTTTAGGGTGAGGGTTCCATAGATAGCTGCACCTACAGTTGGCTGCCCATCCAGCGGCAGCAGGTGCGTAAGGGGGATTTTTCTTCATGGTACGGGGGGTGGAGGGTAGGGTAGGGGGCGGTAGAGAGCAGGGGGTGTGGAGGGGAAAAGACATGACAAGTCTAAGTGAAAGTAATGTGGCAGTTATCAGATTAGAAATCAGTAGGAGCTTAAGGAAGGGGACAGATCTCCATGATTTAATTGTTATTATAAATGTCGCATTTTAGCTGCTTAGCATGGAATGTGTCAGGCTTGAATAATGAGACTAAAAGAAGCTTGGTCTATGAGGAATTGAAAATGTATGATGCACATTTGGTTATGCTAACAGAAACGCATATCTGTTTTAGGGACAAAAAACTTCTGGCCCAACTGGGATATGAGATGGTGGTATGTACTACCTTAAATGCTCCAATTCGGGGGAGTGGAAATTTTGAGGAAGCGACAACTGCGGGGAGAAGTAATAAAAACTGCTGCAGATAACGGGGGTCGATGGGCAATAGTGCAAATGCGGATTGAAAACTGCGATTATGTCTTCTGTGCCATTTATGGGTCAAATAAAGATGAAACGTAGGGGTGCAAAAAGTCACCCAAACAAACAATTTAAAGGGAAGGAAGAAAAGGGGGGAAGGAGACAAAGAAAGAAGCCTAGGTATAAACACCCATCGTAACAAAGGCAAATATTGTCCTTAGTTGCCCTCACACACCCTTAGGATATCATGTTTCATCATACACCCATAGGATGTCATGCTTCATCATCGGGCTATAGCTCCACGTGGGGCCGGCGCTGCAATCCCCCACGGGCCCCAAAAAGGGACACTTTACTCGAGATCTTTTAGGACAGCCGGATGGTGCATGCAGGTGTGCGGGGTAAAGGAGGTATGGGGTAAGATGAGGGAAAAACCAGTGCCTAGTGAAAAATCAAAAAAGGGAGGGGGGTTGTACGCAACAATGTGTCGTAGTGATATACCTCAAGCAGTAGTAGCTATGAAAGTCGTTCTTGTTCTAATAGGTATATTCACGTGATGAATCAAGGAATCAAGGGTCAACATGTTTCATGCCCGTAATCGCCCAAAGGTCGGTGGCATTTCGTCAGGACCAAAAACGTATAAGTGCACGTGAATTATAAAAATAGAAGAAAACCTCTCAACTTAACAGGGCGGCCAGGGGGGTTATGTATCCAGACTCAGGCTACATCTTCTTAATGTGTCCCGCTCCTGTATAGTACCTAGGACAAAGAGACAGACAAAGGTATACTTGTGTATGCATCAGTAACAACTTGATGTCATAACGTGTGCCCTCAGTGGTGCACATCTTTCACAAAAAAAGAGACAACCATGAGCTGTACACAAGAGACACACCGCAAACATATACATATACGAGTGCATTGGTAAACAGGCAGAATCGCCCCAAGATGGGCTCAACAATCACATGTGTGATAATGAACTCAATGCCTCGTAGTTGTTTAAGAAAAGGCTCTAGATCTAGAGGGACTACCTAGCAGGCACAAAAAACAAGGAAAATTTAGATAGTTCAATTAATTAAACAAACACGTCTCACTAATTAAGGGAAGTGCTAACTAAACCAAGAAGGGGAACCACACATTGTTAACGAGTGGTACATACTGAATTAACAACAATAAGCAGGCTTACCTTCCTCATTGACGAGGGTCAGGCATGGCGTGGGCATCCTGCACTAACTTGTTGGCAGATTTGTAATCACTAGTCAATAGAAACATAAGAAAACAAGAGAATAGCTGAAGCGAACAACCATGAGCCAGCCTCCGACTCGTGCAAAAGCATCCCAGAGTCTAGCAGCCGGGATCCCACAAGAGGGACCCGCTCTGTACTTACGTCGCTCTCAAGGGGCTGCCAGCTGTGAACCTAGTCGTGTTGGATGCCTGCCAAGGAGACCCGGCATCCGGTGCTAGTTAAAAATGGAAGAAAAAGGGGCATGACCCCCAGGGACCAACCCTATCCGGGGGACGGAATGGTGCTCGCAAGGCTCAGCGCATGCGCAAGAGCACAGGAGACGAAACGCATGTCCTCGGGTGGAACGGCTGATTTACAGCACATGCGCATTGGATACTTGCTTAGAGGCCACTGACCCAAATTGTAGGTATACCGGTGTTGGCCTACAAAGTGCATCCATACGTGCTCCTGAAGCACAGGGAAAGTTGAAAAAAAAATTCATAAACGCAGTAGCGAACCTTGCCGCCCAAACTACAACCAACTATTGGTCTATAAACATGTTATTGTAGTGTGAATGGCTACGCCGAAGCTACTCTCGTGTATACGGGAATTGTAAAATCTTCAATATACAATAGGAACAATTCCTGAACCGATCTTGGAGCGCCTGCTCAGGGTGTTTACCCCTGGTCTAGGTAGTATAAACCAGGCAAAGGTGTAACTAATGTGTGGCCACAGGAGGGGACCAACACTGCCTAAATATGCGGCTGTGCCCAATGTGTCAACTCACGAAGGAGAGGTGAGGAAAAAGAGAAACAATTTAAGGGTCTACGGCTGAGCCGCCGTGCAACTATATTAACAACAAAGGGAGACCCAAGAGCTATTAAAGATACAGAGTCCATGCTCCTAACCTTATCACTAAAACACAAAGGGGACACTGCAACTAGGACGTTGGATGCAAAGTCATCCTGAAAAATAGGGGTCGCTTCAGCTATTCTCTTGTTTTCTTATGTTTTCTATTGACTAGTGATTACAAATCTGCCAACGAGTTAGTGCAGGATGCCCACGCCATGCCTGACACTCGTCAATGAGGAAGGTAAGCCTGCTTATTGTTGTTAATTCAGTATGTACCACTTGTTAACAATGTGTGGTTCCCCTTCTTGGTTTAGTTAGCACTTCCCTTAATTAGTGAGACGTGTTTGTTTAATTAATTGAACTATCTAAATTGTCCTTGTTTTTTGCGCCTGCTAGGTAGTCCCTCTAGATCTAGAGCCTTTTCTTAAACAACTACCAGGCATTGAGTTCATTATCACACATGTGATTGTTGAGCCCATCTTGGGGCGATTCTGCCTGTTTACCAATGCACTCGTATATGTATATGTTTTTTTTTCACAACCAATTTTTATTGAGCAGAAGAGTATCAAGAATGTGGTATCTTCACACACCAAGATCCCCACAACAGTATCAATGCAATAGTGACACACTTGGTAATCCATGAATCAAATGACGAAGCTCAGCTTTAAAGATGCCCTAACAGCCCACCCCGACCCCAACTACACCCCCACCCTTACCCAACACCCCCCCCCACCACACATGTACAGAGGCAACATAAAGACGGTATACATAGAAGAATCAGGTATAATGCAACCAGGGCTTTGCCATTCGGGCCAGAAATGTCACTGCGATCAAATGTCCTCCTCCTGCTCCGCTGGGGGTTCCAAGGACAGGCCGCGATAGTCGGCCCACCGCTTCCAGATTTTGAAATGTTTGCGCGGGCAGCCCCGCGCCTCAAAGACCGGTTTCTCAAGGCCCATAAAGTAGTCCAGCCCAGCCTTCCATGCAGACAGGGGGGGAGCCCTCACAGATTTCCAGGCCCGAGCCAGGTCACGCTTGGCCACGACCAGGCCCAGGAGCAACAGGTGGCGCTTATACATGTTACCCCCAACCCCCTCCATGATGTGCAGCAGGCCTAGTCGGTGGGTACGAGGAAGATCCCATCCCAGGACCTCAGCCAGGCAGCTCCATACGCCCCTCCAGAATCCAGCCAGGCGACCACACGACCACACCGTATGTAGCAGGGAGCCAGGTACCTCCCCACAACGCAGGCACTCCGATGACGCAATCAAACCAGCCTTCCACAAGCGTTCACGTGTGTAATAGGCACGATGCAGGTATTTGAATTGTATCAGGCGGAGCCGAACCGCAACAGCGGCGCCGCGCGGGGACTCCAGCGCCTCCCTCCAATCGTCCTCATCCAGGGCGCCCACATCCACCTCCCACGCCTCCCGAAGGGAGCTGAGAGTGGAGGAGCAGTGAGTAACAAGGGACTGATAGATCCTAGAAACCTTCTTGTCTCCCAAGTCTCCCATAAACACTTTCGCCTCAATGGGGCTGAACTCGGGCAGGGAGTCGAGGCCGGCGATGCTCGGGGCTAGGGCATGCCTCAGCTGGAGGTAACGGAAGAACTGGGAGTGAGGCATCTGGAACTCCGCACGGAGGTCCTCAAAGGACTTGAGGGTGGTGCCCGATACGACCTGGCCCAGTTGTGTAATTCCAATGGCCTCCCAGCCCTCAAACCCGGCCAAAGCCGCCAGTTCCGGGAGCATGCCATTGTGCCACAGCGGCGTTTCAGCTGTCAGTTTGCCCCACCAACCCATGCGGCGCAAAGACTGCCGCCACACTGCAAAGACCACTTTAGTTACCGACGGCAACCCACGGCGCATACGGGCCGAATAAAGAATGGTGTGTAGCGTACGATCTCCCATAAGGTGTCTCTCCAGGGCATAGGCCGGGTCACTCCTATCTCCGTACCACCAGTCATTGAGGACAAGTAGGTGTGACGCCTGATAGTAGGAGAGGAGGTCGGACGTGGCCAAGCCACCACAGTACGTGGACAGAAAGCACGTTCTCAGGGCCACCCTGGCTGCACCGCCATCCCACAGGAAGCGGCTCAGCACAGAGTTCACCTGACGGAACCACTCCATGCCAATAGGGTGTGGGAAGTTCTGGAGTTGGTACAACAGCCTCGGCAGCGCCACCATCTTAAAGATGGCCGACCTCCCAAAGATTGTAAGGGGCATCCTGGACCATGTTTTGACATCAGTCTGGACTCGGTCCCATACCGGTACGACACTGCGTGTCCAGGCCACGGCTCGCGAGGTCGAAAGGAAGACGCCCAGATACTTCAGGCCGTCCGTCGCCACGCGCAAGTCGGCGGCCCAAGGGTCGGCAACCACTCCGCCATGCAGAATCCACAGGGTCGATTTAGACAAATTAAGGTGAAGCCCCGAGACCTCGCTAAACCCCCGCATGATCTCCAAAACTCGGGGACCCGAGCGCCGCAGATTAGTAAGGAACAGGAGGACGTCGTCCGCATAGAGTGCAATCCTATCTGTTAGGTTATCGTTCCAGACAAAGCCACGTAGATGGGCATCCATTCGGATCCGCGCCGCCAGGGGCTCCATGGCCAGGGCAAACAAGTAGGGGGACAGCGGACAACCCTGTCGAGTACCACGTCCGATTTGGAAGCGCCCAGAGACCGCACCGGCTACACGGACCGACGCCGTAACATTGGTGTACAGGAGACGAATATAGGACAAGAAGACAGGCCCTAGATTGAGGCGGGCCAGCAAGGTGAACAAATACGCCCAACTCACCGAGTCAAAGGCTCGGTCCATGTCCGCAAGAAGGAGTGCGGCCTGTTCATCCCTAGCTCCCATGGCGTCGATCGCTGCCTGTGCCCGCCGGATATTATGCCGGGTGGCCCTGCGCGGCATGAACCCGGCCTGGTCAGGGTGGACCAGGTCAGCGATGTGGGGTAGAAGGCGGTTCGCCAGGGCTTTCGCCAAAATCTTGGCCTCGATGTTGAGGAGGGAGATCGGCCTGTAAGAGTCGTGCCGGTCCGGCGCCCTGCCCGGCTTTAAAAAGACCACGATCTCGGCGTGGCGCCAGTCGGGTGGCAGCTCGCCCCTAGACCGCGCCGCCTCCAGAGCGTTGCGAAATTGGGGTCCCAGCTGGACGTGGAACTTCTTATAAAATTCGGCAGGATAACCGCTCGGGCCGGGCGCCTTCCCAGTGTTCAGCTGGCCAAGGGCCTGTATATGTATATATGTTTGCGGTGTGTCTCTTGTGTACAGCTCATGGTTGTCTCTTTTTTTGTGAAAGATGTGCACCACTGAGGGCACACGTTATGACATCAAGTTGTTACTGATGCATACACAAGTATACCTTTGTCTGTCTCTTTGTCCTAGGTACTATACAGGAGCGGGACACATTAAGAAGATGTAGCCTGAGTCTGGATACATAACCCCCCTGGCCGCCCTGTTAAGTTGAGAGGTTTTCTTCTATTTTTATAATTCACGTGCACTTATAAGTTTTTGGTCCTGACGAAATGCCACCGACCATTGGGCGATTACGGGCATGAAACATGTTGACCCTTGATTCCTTGATTCATCAGGTGAATATACCTATTAGAACAAGAACGTCTTTCATAGCTACTACTGCTTGAGGTATATCACTACGACACATTGTTGCGTAGAAACCCCCTCCCTTTTTTTGATTTTTCACTAGGCACTGGTTTTTCCCTCATCTTACCCCATACCTCCTTTACCCCGCACACCTGCATGCACCATCCGGCTGTCCTAAAAGATCTCCAGTAAAGTGTCCCTTTTTGGGGCCCGTGGGGGATTGCAGCGCCGGCCCCACGTGGAGCTATAGCCCGATGATGAAGCATGACATCCTATGGGTGTATGATGAAACATGATATCCTAAGGGTGTGTGAGGGCAACTAAGGACAATATTTGCCTTTGTTACGATGGGTGTTTATAACTAGGCTTCTTTCTTTGTCTCCTTCCCCCCTTTTCTTCCTTCCCTTTAAATTGTTTGTTTGGGTGACTTTTTGCACCCCTACGTTTCCGGATGACTTTTTGCATCCAACGTCCTAGTTGCAGTGTCCCCTTTGTGTTTTAGTGATAAGGTTAGGAGCATGGACTCTGTATCTTTAATAGCTCTTGGGTCTCCCTTTGTTGTTAATATCAAATAGAGATGAACCACGCATTTTTGATTGGCCGAATGTAGAATTATTATCTTGGGAGGTCGAACTTATTTTGATGGGGGACTTTAACTGTGTGCTAAATTATGAACAGGATGTGACGCATGCGTAAAACCAGGGCTGCAATTCTGGAATTAGCAAGGATACACAATGTAAAAGATATATGGCGCAATCTTCATCCGGGCACACCAGGGTACACCTACTATTCATCCCCCCATAAACTATGCTCTCGAATAGATTTGGCGTGGGCATCAGATGAACTAATTGATTCAGGACATATGGAGATTATCCCAAGAATATCTTCTGATCACAATCCAATTTTTTTTACATTCCGTTTAGCCCAAAGGCCAATAGAATTGCGACCCTTTAAGTTCCCAAGATATTTATTGACAGATGTAGTTTTTGTAGCAGCCCTTAAGGAACATATAAAATAATTTATTGTAAACAATATCAATACTGCCACTCTTATCAGTGCGGGATGCTTGTAAGGCCTCAATCAGGGGGCTTGCACAACAATATATATTCAAACAAAATGCACTGCGCAGGAAAGAAACTAAGGCGGCAACTGCTAATATTCTACTGGTTGAAAATCAATTAGCTGACAATCTTAGGGCTGGTGGGCTGAGCAGTCAAGATATTGTTCAATTGGAAAACAAACTTATGACTTTACGCTCAATTATTAAAAGTTCCCACAGGGAGAAAAACAGTCGTAAAATACTTAAATACAAACTGTTCCAATATGAATGTGGGGATAGAGTAGGGAAGCTCTTGGCCTACAAAGTTGCTGATGATCGGGCAACGACCTTAATTAAAACCATAAGGGGTCCTAATGATATTTCATACTCCCAACCTGCACAAATTATGGGACAGTTTGCTTCTCTTATGAAAATGTATACACTCCTGAGAGTAGGAGCACGGAAGATCAGATTCAATCCTATATAAATGAGAAATTACCGTCAAAAGAATACTTAGATCAGGAAAGCATCGACAAATTGGAAGAGAAGTACATATTAGCAGGATTACGTTTGGCGGTTTTCTCTCTTCCATCTAACAAGGCGTCAGGTAAAGATACACTTCCGATTGAATTATATAAAATTTGCGCAGATGAAATTCTGTCTCTTTTTTGTTTAGTAATTAACTCAATTGGTGCTACAGGAAAGGCCCCGGACTCCTGGAAAACCGCTAAAATTATGTTCTTTTAAAAAAAAAAAAAAAACACCTACGGATTGCGGGTTTTACAGATCTATTTCTTTGATAAATGCCGACGCCAAGGCCTACTCCAAACTGTTAGCAATGCGAATGGCACCCCTTATGCCATATTTAGTAAATGATCAACAGCATGGCTTTGTAGTAGGAAGGGATACTACCACTCATGTCAACATGGCCATTACTGCTTTTGATGTGGCTGCAACTAATCTCACCCCACTCGGTATGATACTTTTAGACGCAGAAAAGGCGTTTGACCGAGTGGGGTAGGATTATTTATGGAAGGTTCTGAAGCGGAATGGCATTAAAGGGCAGTTCCTTAGAAGCATACAGGCTTTATACAGGGATCATAACACTAAACCTAACACTAAAATTAGCTATGCAGGGTCACTCTTCAACTTTTGAGATCTTAAGGTGGACTCGTCAGGGATGCCTGCTATCACCCCTGTTCTTTGCTCTTTCTATGGAGCCTTTCATCAACGCCCTAAAAAGTCAAGTTAAGATCGTACCGATGCAGCATGAAGATAAACCTCTTAAAATAACCGCATATGCGGACGATTTAGCTATTTACACCACTAATGTAGTGGATGCACTACTAGGAATAACAGAGGAAGCCAAAAATTTTGGAACTATTTCCGGTTATAAATTAAACATTAAAAAAACACAAGTTATTATGAACTATCAAGCTAACTCTGCAGTGTTAGGACTCTGTAAATCCGCAGTTTATATAGGGGTAAAAATTTCTTCTAAGACCACTGAAATAAACATGTTAAATTATGATCCCTTACTAAGAGAGGTGACCATGCTGCTAAAAAATGGCACAAGATCCCGCTCTACCTACTTGGTCGAATCAACTTGATTAAGATGAACATTTTGCCGAAATTTTTATATTTCTTTCGCTCCATTCCTTGTCAGGTTAACAACTCATTCTTTAAAAAATTAGATGGAATCTTTAGCAGTTTTATCTAGGGTTATAAGAAGGCTAGAAGGTCTATGTCGATACTAAAACTACCAATTGAAAGAGGGGGTCTGGATTTCCCGGACTTCAAAGCTTACTTTTTTGCATCCTTTTTAGGCCGGCTTCGTAGCTTGTTAGTCAATAATCAATACTTTTTTTATCAGTTCATGCTTAGCACTAACTCAAAACAGTTCTTGGCAAAAATGCAAGATCCAAAATATTTTAAACGTGTAAAATTTAAGACTGCGAGGGATGCTGTACGTATTTGGAACTTGATCCTGAGCCATTGTGACACCTCCTATTTTCATACTGAGCTACCACTCTGGGATAACCCAGGGCTTCCTGATATTTTCAGTGATGAAACTGGGCGGGACTGGGCCAAGTTTAGAATTAAGACGCTAGGAGGCATATATGGTTCAGATGGTTTTCTACAATTTGCAACATTGCAAATTTTGTGCAACTTGCCTGAAGTAATGATATGCAAGTACTTTCAAATTAAGGATTATCTGATACGTAAAATGAATTTGAAACAAATAAATAGCTCAGGTATTTGGAGTTGCTTTTATTCTACGACAAATAAGTCACTAATTAGTCTGGGAAACAAATGTCTCCGCCAAAACAAATCGGATGACTGCCCTAGGTTGGCGTCAAAATGGACTGCTGTCTGGGAATTAAAGTGACATCCCAGAATGTTTCGGTTGCTTTAGATAATATTAACAAAGTAGTCCATTCTTCAAGCCTGAAACTACAACTTTATAGGACGGTTAGTCAACGTTATCACACTCCATCAAAAATATCCAAATGGTCACAAAACTTTTCAAGCAGCGATCGTACAAAATGCCCTAAATGTGGTCTGGTGGCAGCTGACCTCGTACATATGATCTATTCATGCCCATTGCTACCTAAATATTGGTTAGAAATTGAAAATATTTTACTCCAAAAACAGTGGATTAATACTTCAATTACTGCACCTTTGGTACTACTATCTATATACCCTACGGGCATCACAAATAGGAGTTGGTTAAGTATAGCTCTGTCCTCCGCCAGATTAGTGGTAGCTAGGGCTTGGATCTCGCAGAACCCCCCTCACACGATCGAGTGGTGGAATCTTTTACATGAAATTTATACTACGGAAAAGGCACTGGCTAAGAGCAGAAGCTTTAAAGCAATTGTTAAGTTTGAAAAGATCTGGGACAACTTTTTGTAAATTATATGCAGACTTGGTTAAAGGATATTTCTGTGTTTCAGATGATATCATTGATTCTATCAAGAAGTCTTATTTATGGTCTGTTTGAGATCATTTTTTTCTTTTTTTTTCTGTTAAATGTTGATTTGTGCCGGTAATAACTGAAAACTTTTTCTTTTTGTATGTATATCAAAAATGTTACACTCCTTGACATGCTTGTCAAATAAAAATGTTAATTACAAAAAAAAAAAGGATATGCATCAAGGTGTACAGTTAAAACATTACAATACTAGAGTTATACTCCAATACATGATATGACAGAGTTGTAGTTATGGTTCAGTCTTGCTTTCAGTATAAAAGTAATTTTTGGAGAATTATGTATTTAATCCCCTTTGACTTTTTACTAAAGTTTACCACAATATATTTGCACAGACAGAACACTGCGTTAAATGGTCATAGATTTGACTCTGTATAAAGTCTGTACATTGCACTGTCATACGCAAAGTTCCACAAGCAAAACTGCAGGCGTGCCCTGCTTGTGGCACATACTGGGCACGAGGGCACCCTGCGCCATGCCAACATTGGATACGTCGAATACGCAAACTGTGCCTTTTCTTTAAAATGGTTTAGTTTGGGTCTTATTTAAAATGAAAACATGGCTGGAGGGTGTTACTTTTGTTTTTATGGTGAAGTATGTAATCAATGATGTAATCGCTGTAGCTATGAGAGTTTATGAGCAGAGCACTGGGGGGCTATGATTCTAAACTGATATCTTGCAATTTTTTCAGGGGGTTGTATCATTAGCGTAATGTATTTTCAACTTAGATTTTTCTGTGAAATTGTAAACGTTTTTCCATTAAAATTGGTTAATAAATGAGCTAATTTCTGAACCAAAGCTTCCATTAATGTATGTTTGTCAGTGAACTGCTATTTCTATTTCTTTAGGGCGTCACGCAGAATCTCTCCAACTTCTAGCCGCGATGAAAACAGGTGCTAGCCTCATTCAACTCAATGATAGTTAATGTCCTTAGCTAAGAGGACAAGGGTTTGCAGACTCCACACAGATCTCGGGAGCAGATGATCAATTTTCTCAATCATTTTTCTGCCGATTGGTTCATGCATGTACTTAGTGACATCGGTTCAGCACATCAGCAGTAAATGTCCGGTAGCAGATAGACAGATCAAGCTATCACCGAGTATCAATCAATCAATCAATCAATCAATCAGGGGTTTGTAAAGCACGCTACTCGCCCGTGAGGGTCTCAAGGCGCCGAGTATCACAAGTGCATATTGACAACTATCGACAAAGTGTTTGGTCCCCGAAGAACACATCAAGATCCTGTATGTTGACAGCTGGATAGAACGAAGAGTAAGGTCACCTCAGAAGAGCTGAGGCATCTTGTTAGTATGTCTATGCAACATACTCCGTGGAATCCTTCTGCCGTCTACAATCCGTGGGAGTGTGTTTGACTCTGGCGAGGGGTCCATCGGGGTCATTCACTGGATCTTCTCCCTCCGGTGATGTTGTATCCAGATTACATTAAAATAGAATTCACGGGGGGCGTGGCCAAGATGGCGGCGGAGTAGGACGCCTTTCCGTGCCGCTCCGGCGCTGATCCAGCAAAGCATCTAAAAGCACGATCTTGGGGGTGCCCACGAGCCCCTACAGCGGCGGAGACGACCGCCTAGCGGAGCGGCAGACGTTGGTGGGGTCGCCGAGGCGGTGTGACCTTGGGAGCGCCTACGAGAGCGAACGTAACCCGCGGCCTGTGAGACCCCGGGCTTTCCGGACATCGAGGCCCAGCGCGGTCGAAGGGCGGGGCCCTAGATCCGCCTGCAGATATTGGAGTAGACGGAAGGCTGTTCGGAACTGCGCTTAGGCGAAGGAGGTCCTGACGACGGGACCCAGCTCGTACCCCACCACACCTGGGGGAGGTGGAGCGCCAACCCCTGGCACTGCTGTGGCGCTCGGACGGCCAGCAGCACTCTACTATCTACGCCGACCAGCCCTCCCCTCGCGGTTGGCGCCAGCGGCCTGTTTGAACTCTCGAGGCCCGGGGCCTGGGTGCTGTGCAAAGCCGTGACTGCGACGGGGCTAAGGAGTGACTCTCCCGCTAGCTGGTGGTGCGACACGTGCTGGGCGGAGGCCCGGAGGGCCGAGGCAGAAGGACACCGGCTCTCGGGGGTTCCCGCCTGGGGTACAGGAGACTCCCACGGATCGAGTGCCTGAGTGCGGGGGCCTGGGAACTCTTGGTGGCGACGGTGGGCGCCGAGCACTTGGTCCGCCTGCAGGCCCCACTACTTTCCATAGCCACGTGGAGCCGGCGCAGGGCGCGGTGAGCCGCCATGTCTACTGTACAGCGCAAACGGAACCAGGGGAAGGACAACGCCTCGAAAGCCTCCCAACAACCGGCCTCCCCTGGGGTGAGTGGGTCGTCGAAGCACTCTGATGAAGACGCCCCAGCGACGAAGGCCTTCATGTCAGAGTTGTTCGCCTCAATCAAGGAGGACATATCCGAACTCAGGGCGCAACTCGCCTCCGACTTGCGGGAGGTGCGGAGGGACGTGGACGGCATAGGAGAGAGGGTGGCGACCCTGGAAGACAGGGATTTGAGTGTGGCCACCGATGTTCATATGCTCCAGCAAGACATAATCCGCCTCACCGAGCAGAATTTGGACCTACAACTACATACAGAAGACCTTGAAAACCGCTCCCGCAGAAACAACATCCGAATACGGGCGGTGCCATGGGACGGAGAGGCGGGGGATCTCCGGGGGTACGTCCAGGGGCTGTTTCTCCAGGTCCTTGATGAGGCAGACACGAAGGAGATACAAATGGACAGAGTGCACCGGGTGGGATTGCCACGGCGCGGGGGGGGACCTCCCCCTGACATCTTGGTGTGTGTCCACGATTTTCAGCTTAAGGAGAGGATTCTTCGGAAAGCCCGGGCCATCGAGTCGCTGCAATTCCGGGGTCATCGGCCACAACTATACCAGGACTTGGCTGCATCCACCTTGCAAAAGCGGAGGGAATTCCGACCTGTCACATCGTTTCTGAGAGAGAGGGGCATCGCCTATTCCTGGGGGCACCCTTTCAGGATCATCTTCAGATGGCAGAACCGCCTGGCCCAAATCCGCACGCTTCAGGCGGCAAAAGAGCTTTTGGGAATGGAGGATGTGCCGTCCTCGCAGGCCGCGGCGGCCTCCCGGTCTCGACGGCGCCGCCGTTCGAACTCATGGCACAGGGTGGGGCGCTCCCCCGTCAGTTCCCCTGCTAGACAGCGTCCGGACCTTTCTGCCAGCCTGCAGGAACGAGGAGCAGCAGTCGCTTCGGTGGCCTCGGCCACGTTGGCCGACTCGCAGCTTAGCTCTGGGGCGGCGTAATCCCCGAGGAATGGCGGATCGGCGCCGGAGAGGCTCGGGCCTTCTGATCGAGGGTTTTGTAAGTACTCTGGTGGGAGACGACCTCGATTGCGGCCAAGGGGAATAGTGGTTTCATTCCTCTGGCCTGTCGCTTGATTGGGGGCTTCCTACGGACTTCGGCCTACTGATCTCGATGAGTAGCTATTGCACTTTTTTTTCTGCTTTTGTACAATGTTCTGTATTGTTTAGAGGGGGGTTTGGTTGGGGGAACGTGGGGTTGGGGGGGGGGGACCCGTGACGGGAGGCCTTTGGGGATGAATGCGAAGTGTGAGTGGTGGAATGCGTGCCATGCTGTAGTGGGGATGATCCAACGACTATTCTGGAAACGTTTGGGAGCACGTGGCCGGGGGGAGGGGAGGAATGCAGAATGGGCGCCAATTGTATTACTGACAGCGGGATCTGTGTTTTGTGTCTACCATGCCGATTAGTATAGGCACTTGGAACGTCAAGGGCTTGAACTCCCCTCAGAAGAGACAGAAGGTCCTGAAATATGTTGTAGATCATCACCTTGATGTTGTGGGGCTGCAGGAAACTCATTTGGCACGGAAGGATGAACTGCGGCTTCGCCATAGGGCGTACCCCATTGTGTACAGGTCCTCTGCTGTCACGAAGCATCGGGGAGTAGCTTTAATGTTTAAGGCGGCGTTGCATTTTCAACCTGTGGGGGTCCGCAGCGATAGGGAGGGGCGGTGGCTGATGGTCAAAGGGCACGTTCAGGGTAGGCTATGTACGTTTGTTGTGCTCTACCTGCCCAATACAGGTCAGAATAGAATAAGTACTTACAGGAGTTACTGGTGAAGGTGGGGGACTTTGCGGAAGGTCTTGTGTTCATGATGGGTGACTATAATTTGGTGTGGGACGGAGAGATGGATAGCTCGGGGGGGGCGGCGGGCGGACACAGGGGTCTTTTCTGGGGCTACGCAGCGTGGGGTGGAGGAGATGGGTCTAGTTGATGGCTGGAGGTTTTTTCACCCTGATGTGAAGGACTTTACGTTCTTTTCCCATGTGCACCACTCCTACTCCCGTCTGGATTACGTCTTCCTTAGCCAATCACTTAGGGGGAACATTTTAGATGCCGCCATTCTCCCGATATCTGTGTCGGACCAGTGTCTCATGGTGCTCACGCTTCGTTGGTCGCCTCCTGACACCGCGAACCGGAAGTGGTACTTCCCGGCTTCGGTGGTCAGAGACGAGGTGTCCCATCAAGCCTTACGTTTGGCCATTCGGGACTTTTTTGTCTGCAATCCCCCGTCGGACACATCCCTGATGACCACGTGGGACGCCTTCAAGGCAACGATCAGGGGGACGTGCCTGGGCCTCAACTCGCAATTGAACGCTTTACGTAGGAAGGAGAGGGAGGCGCTAGAGGCCGAGGTGCTCACGCTTGAGAGGGAGCACAAAGCTAATCCCTCGAGAATAACCCTGCGTCCCCTGACGGCGGTGAGGGGCAAGTTGAAGGCACACTATACGAATAGGGCCGAGCTCACCCTACTGAGGCTGGGACGGCACTCCTACTCCAGTGGTAACAAGATTGGCAGGCACTTGGCCCGACAACTGAAGGACAAGAGGGAGCGTGAATACATAGGTGGGATTAGAGATACTGCGGGAGCGCTCCATCACTGTGACGGGGCGAAGGCGGACGTCTTTGGCCGCTTCTACGCCGCTTTGTACAAGGGGGACGAGCTAGATACTGCTAAACAACGGGAGTTCCTGCAGCGCTTATCGATTCCGCAGGTCTCAGGGGCTTGGAACGACTTACTCGATGCTCCGATCACGAGGGAGGAGGTCCTCTCTGCCATCAAAAACTTGAAATTGCACAAAGCCCCCGGACCCGAAGGGTTCACCGCAGTTTTTTATCAGACCTCTGCGACTGAGGTGTGTGACTTCCTGGTCGCCCTCTTTAACGATATGGTTGGCCCTGGGGTGAATTCTGGGACTCTTGCGGAGGCAGTGATCACGGTCCTGCCGGAGCCGGGGAAGGACCCGGAGCAGTGTGCCTCGTACCGCCCCATAGCCCTACTCAATATCGACGCGAAGCTCTACTCGGCTATTTTAGCAAGTCGCCTACAGGACCTGCTGCCGACGATTATCCACGCGGACCAATCTGGCTTCATTAAAGGCCGCCAGACGCACGATAACACTAGGAGGGTAATCCACCTTATTGAGAAGGCGGACAAGTTCCACATCCCGGCGGTCTTGGTGGGGCTGGACGCAGAGAAGGCCTTCGACCGAGTGGACTGGGGCTTCTTATTCCACACGTTACAGGCGTTTGGTTTCTCCGATCGATTCATCGCGATGGTGAGAGCCAACTTTTGCAGCCCGCGATCGAGGGTGGCGGTGAACGGCCACTTGTCGGCCTTCTTCCGGCACTCACGAGGCACCAGGCAGGGGTGTCCCCTCTCGCCCTTGTTGTTTGCGCTCAGCATCGAGCCCCTGGCGCTGGCCGTCCGGGAGCACGAGGGGGTGAAGGGCATCCCATTCACGGGGGAACAGCACAAGATCACCCTTTTTGCAGATGATGTCCTGCTGTCAGTGGCCGACCCCGCTAACTCTCTTCCATGTGTGCGAGATATATTGCTGGCATTTGAAGCGGTGGCCGGCTTCAAAGTTAATTATGGCAAGTCGTATGTCCTGAACCTGACCCTATCTCAGGCCGAGGTGGCACAGGTGAGGGCGACGACGCCTCTGGCATGGGCCTCGGGCTCCATTCTATACTTAGGGGTTCATCTCACCCCTACGGTGGGCGGCCTCTTCGCAGCCAACTTCCCGCCCCTCTTGGCCAAGTCGCGGGCGGAATTGGAGAAATGGAAACCAAAATACCTATCCTGGCTAGGACGGGTACATGCCATCAAGATGGTCCTTCTCCCCAAGTATCTGTACCTGTTCCAGGCCCTACCGATCCCATTGCCCTCCACTTTTTTTAGCCACCTTAAATCGATGATGTTGAAATTTGTCTGGCAGGGTGGTCGGGCGCGGCTTTCGTTTACACTCCTGCGACGCCTGCGGAATGACGGGGGGGGTCGGCCTTCCGGATTTTAACCTCTATTACAAAGCGGCCCAACTTAGAGTCATGGTGGAGTGGTCACAGCAGTTTTCCGACAAACACTGGCTGCATATGGACCGGAGTGTGGCAGGCTGGTCCATCTGGGACCTGGCATGGAAGCCGAAGCGGGACCGCCCAGCAAACGCGTATATTAGTACCCCCACGGGGACTACGCTGAAAGTCTGGGATACACTGGCGGGCGATGAGAGGTGGACGACCTTTCCATCCCCATTCACTCCATTGCATTTCAATCCGGAGTTCCCACCGGCGCTCATCGAGGGCCCCTTTGACGGCTGGAGGGAGGGGGGATGCCGGGCGTTACTTCACCTATTCCACGGCCCCGATCCCCTGACGTTTGGGAACTGCATGCGGGACTACCAAGTGCAGCCGGTGGAGCGATACAGGCTTCTACAATTGCTCCATTGGGCCACGTCGCCGGGGGTGCGGGAGGCCGCGACGAGGCCTCCGTCCGACTTTGAGGCCTTTCTCCTGAAGACCTCCGCGATGAAGGGGGTCATCTCCTTTCTCTACCAGCTGCTGCTCCGCTCGGCCCTTTCCCCCAGACCGCGCTACATGGAGCAATGGGAGGAGATGGTGGGGAGGGATATCACTGACGGAGAATGGTCAGCGCTTTGGAAGGACATGACGCAATTTAATCACTCCATACTCCAGAGGGAGGCGCATTTCAAAACTCTTACGCAGTGGTACATGGTCCCGGCTCGACTTCATCTCATTTACCCAGCGGTCACGGACAGGTGTTGGAGGGGCTGCGGCCTCCTGGGGGACTTCCGCCACATTTGGTGGGACTGCCCGATCATTAAACCCTTCTGGGTCGAGATCTTGTCCCATATTAAAGACATTCTGCAGTACCCTGCTGACGACTCCCCGGAGTTCGTGCTACTGGGTTTGAGAGACCCCGGCCTTGAACACCAGACGCGAGCCGACAAAAAGATCCTTTGGCTGTGTCTCGGCGCGGCTAAACTTACGTTGGCTTCGGCCTGGAAGCGGAAGGAGGCCCCGGCGATCTCCCTTTGGCATGCTAGATTGTGGAGGCTTTTGAGTCTCGAGAGAATGGCGGACATATTTTTAGGCAACTACAAAAATTTCAAACACGTGTGGGGCCCCTTGGTGTCCTTTCTCTCTGCTGGCTTGCCTTCGGCAGTTTGCCCGGCATCACTGAGGAATTTACATTTATTTCAGCTCTAGAGTATGCCTGTTGGATGAATGGGGAATACGAGCGGCGACGTCACGGGAGGGGGGGGGGGGGGGGTTTGGGGGAAGGGGTTGGGTGCTACTTTGGGACAGTTATATCGATGAGATGAGGCTCACTTAGAGGACGGGGCGATTCTGGACTACTTGCCGGCTGCACTAACTGAGCGACCCCCTGATGGGGGATAGGTACAGGACTGCCGACATTCTCAGCAGACGAAGACTTTAATCCGCTGGCTTTCTGTTTTGCAACTCTGCCTCATCTTACTTTCACGCTTTCCCACTGTGTGGGACCATCTGTGCACCATATGTGGTACCTTTGGTTTACTGTTCATTTTTCTTTGTCTGCAAAATAAAAAATTTTACAAAAAAAAAAAATAGAATTCACTTATTCCCACATACTGCATGGAGAATGTATACTCGGTCTATACTGGCAAGAGCAGACTTTTGAGCTACATGCTTCTAGAAGTGGATCAGACTCTATCGCAGCAGTATTGCCAAAGGGCCTCATAATCGAGGTAGAACTAGAGCCACCTTGAGAAATCCGGAAAGAATTCCAGTTTATCATAACAGTTTGAGGTAGATCTGCCGCCCTGGGCTCTGCAAATACTTGTTTTTGCAGGTCCTAGGGAATGGAGCAAGAAAGTTGAAGTGAACCATACCTCCCTGCAAACACACCCCCCTGCAATAAACTCTTATGGTCCAATTAGTGAACCATACCTCTCTGCAACCATACCTCCCTGCAATAAACTCTTATAGTGTAATTAGTGAACCATACCTGCCTGCAATAAACTCTTATGGTCCAATTAGTGAACCATACCTCTCTGCAACCATACCTCCTGCAATAAACTCTTATGGTCTAATTAGTAAACCATACCTCCCTGCAATAAACTCTTATGGCCCAGTTAGTGAACCATACCTCCCTGCAGTAAACTCTTATGGTCCAATTAGTGAACCATACCTCCCTGCAGTAAACTCTTATGGTCCAATTAGTGAACCATACCTCCATGCAAAAAAACTCTTATGGTCCAATTAGTGAACCATACCTCCATGCAATAATTTATTTATTTATTTACGTAATTTTTATAGCGCAACAAATACCCTGGGGTGTCTCGGCGCGGTGGAGCTACTGGGGTCAGTCATCCTCTCACTGGTTAAATAACCACGTTTTTAAGAGCCTGCGGAAGCTCATCAGGTTCGGGGCAGTTTTGATGGAATGTGGCAGAAGATTCCAGAGTTTTGGGGTGGCCACCAAGAAACGTCTATCTCCCCAGGTGGCCGTTCTTGTGCGTGGAACAGAGAGGAGGTTGGTATTGGCCGATCTTAATTGCGTCTAGGAGTGTATGGCTGAAAGGCTTCCGTCAGGAACCTGGGTCCTATGCCGTGTACTGCCCTATATGCAATGCAGAGGGCCTTGAATTTAATGCGGCTCTCTACTCTCAGCCAGTGGAGTTGACGAATGCCAAGAGTGGTGGAGTTGCGGCGAGGAATGCTCAGGAGAATCCTGGCTGCCGCATTCTGGATGGATTGCAGCTTTGTTATAACACGCTTCTGGGTATGGAGAAAGAGAGCGTTTCCATAATCCATTTTGGAGAAGACTAAGGTAGAGACCAGAGTCTTCCCAGCTGAGGGAGGGAGATAAGGCAGCAGCTTCTTAATCTTTTTCAGAATAAAGAAAGAAGACGACACAACCTTGTTTGTATGAAGGTCAAATACCAACTTGCTGTCAAAAATGATTCCCAGGTTTCTGGCTTTTTCCACTGGGACAGGTGGATAGCCGAGCTTTTCCGGCCACCAGTTAGAAGACCATTCTGGAGAGAGTTTTCCAAAGGTCATAACCTCGGTCTTGTCCGAGTTGAGCCTAAGACAATTAGAGGCCATCCAGGTACTGACCTCAAGCATAGCTCTCTGGAAGTTGGCTGCCACAGCGCAGCCGTCCTTATGGATGCCCAGGACCAGCTGGGTATCATCTGCATAAGATGTTAGCCGTACTCCATGTGCCTTTATTACCCTCGCTAAGTCTGCTACATAAATGTTAAATAGCATGGAACTTAACGAGGAACCTTGTGGGACTCCACAGGGGAGTACAGAGGTGGGTGAGTAGAAATCTCCCAGCCTTACAGTCTGGGTACGGTCTGCCAGGAAAGATGAAATGAGATCCTTGGCCAAACCGCTTATGCCCAGAGCTGTGACACGGTCGACTAGGGTGACATGGTCGACCGTGTCAAAGGCCGCTGACAAATCCAAAAGGATGAGGACAGCCGCCCCCCCCCTGATCCATGATCGCCCTGATCTCGTCAGAGGCCTTAATCAGGGCGGTCTCTGTCCCATGCCCTTTCCTAAAGCCAAACTGCGATTCATCGAGAAGTTATAAACTCTTATGGTCCAATTAGTGAACCATACCTCCCTGCAATAAACTCTTAGGGTCCAATTAGTGAACCATACCTCCCTGCAATAAACTCTTAGGGTCCATTTAGTGAACCATACCTCCCTGCAGTAAACTCTTAGGGTCCATTTAGTGAACCACACCTCCCTGCAACCATACCTCCCTGCAGCCATACCTCCCCGCAACCATACCTCCCTGCAACCATACCTCCCTGCAATAAACTCTTATGGTCCATTTAGTGAACCACACCTCCCTGCAACCATACCTCCCTGCAACCATACCTCCCTGCAATAAACTCTTATGGTCCAATTAGTGAACCATACCTCCCTGCAACCATAGTTCAATGAAACTACACCTCCCTGCAATAAACTCTTATGATCCAATTAGTGAACCATACCTCCCTGCCACCACACCTCCCTGCAATAAACTCTTATGATCCAATCAGTGAACCACACCTCCCTGCAATAAACTCTTATGATCCAATCAGTGAACCATACCTCCATGCAACCACACCTCCCTGCAATAAACTCTTATGATCCAATCAGTGAACCATACCTCCCTGCAACCACACCTCCCTGCAATAAACTCTTATGATCCAATCAGTGAACCATACCTCCATGCAATAAACTCTTGTGGGTCAGTTAGTGAACTCTGGTGTCTGCCAGGAACAGCCAGCCACTTCATTATTACCTTCATTCGTCTTTCCTTTCCTTCTATGCAACCCTGAGATGGGGATGAGAGATTACTGCTTGTGTTCTAAAACTCTACTTGGAGAGGGGGGGCGGGGGGGGAGTAGTGGCTGCTTTTACCTTATAAATAGTTTTACTACGTTGCTGAAAGTTCCCCTCATGTCTCCTGGTCCTTTAACAAAAATACACTACTGCATTATTAACAGATATTTCTCTAGCGTATAACCTGCCATCAGAATGGCATCACAGCAGCATATTTCACTAGCCTGGTATATGAATTTACAAATCTTTCCATTGCAGAGCAGGAATTGGTTTTGTAGAGATGCATTGTGTAAGAAACTGGATTATTTGGGGTAGGTCACTGCCCACCTCAAGGAACAAGCACACTTCTGGTCAAGGTAAACCCTCAAAGTGTCTAAATGAACCTGAGCTAAACCCATGGTAGCACAGAGCAGACAGGCCTAACTTGGGCCAATGCACAAAGTATTTATGCAGCATCAAAACAGTAAAAAAAGTCGCCCAGCAATAACAATCCCAGATTGAATTAAGAAAAAAAGAGTAAAATGTAATAAACAAAATAACACCTTAACAACAAAATTCCAATAAGTAGAACGGCTATATGAAGTGTTAAATGTTTAGGTGAAAAATAGAAGACAAAAAGCACTAGGCACTAATCAATGGTCACGTTGAACCAGGACCTAGGTGGGATTTGAGGTTGGCTACGATAGAGCATGGGTCAGACATACCAACCATTTTTGTCACAGTCAAAGATTTTAACTTCTGACTTGGTCTTATAAGTTACAGTCAACCACACAAGTACACTTCTAAGACCCCCCGGGACCTAGGGGCATGGGTATTTAGAGACTCCCATGGTATCAGACAGAGGCAAACAGCAATGTCCACTAGTTAGCTGGGCACTTTACGGAAATTGCCTCTTCCAGCCTGTGATGTCCCTGTAGTCACACATTAGATCAGTCAACTGACCCCGGGAGTTAACTCCTTTGTCCTAGGTACAAGGGGGGCAGATCCAGTCCTCTCAGGTCACAGACAGCAGGACAGTCCTCTTCTGTTCTTTCGCAGGTTGAGAAGTGTTCCTAAAAAGGTTCTACATTTCTGCCTGGCAGGAGATGGTGGGTCAGGGAGGCTCCTGGGCATTCCCTAACCAATGGAGTAAAAGTTCCAGAGGACTACCCTACACACTATTTCAGTAGTTCAAGTTTGCCTTACTGCAAACAAAC
Source organism: Lissotriton vulgaris (assembly GCF_964263255.1). Lineage (NCBI taxonomy): Eukaryota > Metazoa > Chordata > Amphibia > Caudata > Salamandridae > Lissotriton > Lissotriton vulgaris. Next base: position 223,978,492 of record NC_141685.1, read on the forward strand.
CCACAGTTCCATGTGTCTGGGCATTTTCAAGATGGCAAAAGTCTTTGGCCACAAAAGACTTGAGCTCATAGTCTGGAGGTGTGAGTGAGGAGAGTACTATGGTAATCCTAGGGTCCACCTACATCTATCACTAACATCCAGTTTGAAGAAGCCACTACACCCACAACTAATCCAGAGGCATAGGTATGGCAGGACTGAAGCAGCACCCTTCAGCAACCAGACTAGATAAACCAGACTTGTCTTGGCATCCTGTTACATGTGACCCAACAGACAAGCAGGATTCGACAGGGAGGTGCCACAGGATGCCCAGAGCCTTAACTGTGAATATTTTGTTGAGGGCAGAGAGGGCAGAGGAGTTATCTCTGTGCATTCAGCACGGCCTGTTGTTTGCTACTGCAAAGCATTTCAAACCTCATTCACAACTATTCAAGCAGGGGCACAGGATGGTAGAAGCTGGAGAGCTAAAGCAAATTAGCCTTCAGGAAATTCATTAATCGGAAAGGTGACTTTTAAAAAGTTACTTTTCCTTACTGTCTATTAAATATCCAACTTCACCACTGAATTGGACTTTTGATGACCATTAAAAATAGTTGTTTGATTATTTTTCTAGCTGGTCCCATTACAAACATACAATATTAGCTTTATTAATTTGCGCAACGGTTTTCTATATTGGACTGCTATGCCTACCAGAGTGAACATTTTTATTGGGCTTGTCCCTGTAGATACAGGGTAATATTCATTTTCTACATGTCCCACTTTTAAATATCATGCACTCTACCCTGTGGACGACAAGGCTTATATTGGGGTTACTTACTAATATTTAAAAGAGAGGTTTTATCTGTTAAAAAGAGCTATTTTACTAGGTCACACTGCAGATTTTACACTACACAGTTGCAAGGCTACACACTGTAGTGTGTAGCACAATAGATGACAATTAACTTTCAGGTCTTGGGTGCGCTCTCTCCATCATATACAAGGGTCTTAAAGGCAGGTTGAATGAGCCAATCTGGAAGGAGGCAATATAAACATTTTTAAAGGAGATGTACAGGTACTACTGGTTAGAAAGGGTAAAGTGCATAAAGCTCTATAGTCACCAGAATTAGGGTCCAAAAAAAGGCAAACAAGCATTGGCATAGCCAATATGTCTTGCCTTTGGGACCTTATAAATGTTTTGTTATCCAGCACAATATCCTTGGTGCAACAACATCAACTGTTGCATGGCTAAACACTTATAAGGTTCCAAAGGCGAGATATATTGGCTATACCAATGCTTGTCTGCCATGTGTACAAGATCTCCTGCTAAATGGTGATAATTCTATGCATTTTCTTCAGCCTATTCATTGAAATCGAGCTGGTATCCCTTAGCCATGTGGTACTGAGGGCATGGTACTGAACACAGCGCACAAGGGCAGAGAAAGTCCTGTCTGTACTCAGTGAATGCCTGCCACCGCCATGCCCACAGCATACTACAGGCATGCGTGTTTTAGGCACTGGGCTTGTCTGAAGTGCATTGCCAGTGAATACAGGGTTATATGGTGCATAGGGCATGCAGTACTTTCAGATACACCAAGTATTCTCAGGGAATTCACTCATTCTAGCTCCAGGTCCACCCTCCCAAATACTCCCTGACACTTTTTAATAGGCATTGCAGAGACACACACCATTGACAACACATTCAGATCCTTGTTTCCCATCAGGAATCCTTAGTCTCACTCAGACCTCTATCCTCCTCAAACCTCTACATCTCTCTTCAGACCCCAATGCTTCCTCATCATTTCCCTGGCTCCCCTAAGGTGCTCAGGAGCTCCTTTTTCATACCCTCTTATCCCCCTGGGCCTACAAAGAAGCCCCATGCTCATCAGATCCCTGTCTTTCTGCAGGTCCCCGCGTCCCTTCTTCAGGCTCTTGGCCCTCCTAAGAAACTCAATCCTTCTCTACAGCTATATCTCTCTTCAGACGTTTCTCTTAATGTTTCTGCTCAAATCACCCTGACCCATATGCATACAGGCGCCAAAATTCATGCTCAAGTCTTCCCAGAGCGCACAAGTTCCCATGGCCATGGGATATTCGCTGAGCCTGCCCAGGTTTTTTGAATTGCACTCTAACTTGTAGATATCATTTAATAAATGTTACTACAAGTCCCACAGTGCAAAGCAGTAGCCTCTGATGGATGAGGCATCAATGGTGCCATGTCTGAACTGGGGTGGCAGAGTGGGCTAAAGAACGGTGATGGATTAAACCCAGATCTTTTGACTGGGTGTGAGTGTTTGATTGATTCAGATGCTCCGTCCATCACCACCCCCTTTTGTACCGCTTTTGGCCACCATAAGTGTGGCAGGGTATGCTCAGACGTGAGTCCCTTGCTCACTTTGCCACTGGATTCAAGCAAGCCGGGCTGAAGACGGCTGGAATGCCAGAAACCGGTCTTCGGAATCTTGTTTCCGGTCCAGGGAAGACATGGCTTGGCAGTTCGGGCTGGACTGTTCCCATGAGGCACAGGGTAGACTGATTTGCATATGGCCATGTCTGAACTGGGGTGGCAGAGTGGGCTAAAGAACGGTGATGGATTAAACCCAGATCTGTTGACTGGGTGTGAGTATTTGATTGGTTCAGATGCTCCGTCCATCACCACCCCCTTTTGTACCGCTTTTGGTCACCATAAGTGTGGCAGGGTATGCTCAGACGCGAGTCCCTTGCTCATTTTGCCACTGGATTCAAGCAAGCCGGGCTGAAGACGGCTGGAATGCCAGAAACCGGTCCTCGGAAGCTTGTTTCTGGTCCAGGGAAGACATGGCTTGGCAGTTCGGGCTGGACTGTTCCCATGAGGCACAGGGTCAGACTGATTTGCATATAGCCATGTCTGAACTGGGGTGGCAGAGTGGGCTAAAGAACGGTGCTGGATTAAACGCAGATCTTTTGACTGGGTGTGAGTGTTTGATTGATTCAGATGCTCCGTTCATCACTACCCCCTTTTGTACCGCAAGTCTTCCCAGAGCGCACAAGTTCCCATGGCCATAGGATATTCGCGGAGCCTGCCCAGGTTTTTTGAATTGCACTCTAACTTGTAGATATCATTTAATAAATGTTACTACAAGTCCCACAGTGCAAAGCAATAGCCTGTGATGGATGAGGCATCAATGGTGCTGGGAAAGAGACCCCAACCTCCTGCAGATCCCTATGGCTCCTTTCGTAGCCATAAGGGGACCAGTCTAGTTTCCCAGGCCCCTGTCTGATGTTCTTCTTCAGTCCAGGTTTCTTTCCTTTGAGGTCTAGAACTTGCATCCTGGTTTACTCCATTAGAAAACAGGATTGCAAGTCCCAGAATCATTAAAAAAAAGCAGGACTGGATAAGCACATCAAGCATGAACCTGGAAATGTTGGCAGCTCGACATATGTCCATATTCAGCCCCCACTGTCATAGCTGCCAAGGTTTCAGATTTTTTATGTAGACAATTCCATAGTTTCGGAGTTATTATGAGTGACATTCAATGACTATGAGTGACACTTTCTCGCAAACAAAATCAAGCAATGAAGATGAGGGGGAAACATATATACATGTATCAAAAATAACACCCATCTGAGCGACACAAAACTCTAGGAAGATCATAAAATTGCTGCAGAAATAGAAGGGCGCTAACCTAGTAAAAAGCAGAACTCACAGCTAATCCTCATAAAATACAGTTTTGCTAATAAGATTGGTTCATGTTCTTTTGTGAAAGCTGCCCCTATACAAAACACTGATCTTGCTGCTGCACTCCATTATTCACCAGAATTATATCGACATTTTCACCCAACTGCTGCCACTATTCACAAGTGCCTTGGGAGTGTATTATGAGGTTAGCGATTCAACGCCTTGCTTCGTGTGGTCTTTGGCAAGACAGGCATGGGCTGCAACAGCTGGCTGCAGGTCAAGGGTATACAGCAAAACACACAAGATGATGGACGGAATGTTGAACAATGGCAAAACATTCACCCCAGTAACAGATCGGGGTTTAATCCATCGTTATTTTGCTCACCAAGCCACCCCAGTTCAGACATGGCCATATGCAAATCAGTCTTGACCCTGTGCCTCATGGGAACAGTCCAGATCGAACTGCCAAGCCATGTCTTCCCTTGACCGGAATCAAGCATCCTAGGACCGGTTTCTGGCTTTCAGCCATCTTCAGCCAGGATAGCTTGACTCCAGTGGCGTAGTGAGACCGGGACCCACGTCTGGGCATACCCGTCCCACTTAGGGTGAACAGCAAAACACACAAGATGATGGACGGAATGTTGCACAAAGGCAAAACATTCACTCCCATTCACAGTTCTGGGTTTAATCCATCATTATTTTGCTCACCAAGCCACCCTAGTTCAGACATGGCCATATGCAAATCAGTCTTGACCACTGTGCCTCATGGGAACAGTCCAGGTCAAGGGTATGCCTGAGAGGAAGGACAGTTAGAAGCTGCATCTCTCCTCTGTGTCTCATTCTGGCTGACGGAATGAAGTTTTGGAGTTTTTAGGTCTCGCCTGTCAATGCGCATGCGCATTGAGCGGAGCGAGACTATAGGGGCTTAAACAGAGTTTAACCAGACTGGCGATTTGATGAAGTGCGTGTGCGCTTTTAGCTAAATGCGCAAGCGCAATGAGTTAAAATGCGTGTGCACAGCATCAAATCGCCAGCCATCTGTTCCTCAGCAGCTCTTCCCGCTCCGCCCCACAAGCTTCCCCAACGTGTGCTCTGCCTCAGCCACACTCCTCCCACACCTTTGAAGTGAAGCTTAGCTTCACTTCAAAGGCCCCTGCTACTTCACACTATTCACGGCCGCCAGGTCGTGTCTCTCCCTCATCGCCGCTCTCCCCGTTCCGCCCCCTGCTGCGGCCGTGTCGCATTTCTCCTCCCCCCCCACAGCAATTCCCTCCGTCTTGTTGTGATAAACTACCCAAACTCCAAAACCCATTCAAGTGAATTGCATTTAACTGGGCGAATACACCTTGGTCGTAAGCAGCGGGAAATAGATCGTTTTCACTAAAATAAGTGCCACCAGAGATCTTAGCTGCCCTTTCTCTTCTATTTCCCACAGTGTGCCTCTCCTCTCTTTCTACTTCTCATCCCTTTCCCACAGTGTGCCTCTCCTCTCTTTCTACTTCTCATCCCTCATATATCCCCACTGTTGCCCTTTCAGTCTAATCATCTCGCTTCGGTTTCTCGTTACCTCCTTTCTCCATCTTTTAATTGACACTGCCGCTCTCCCTTACCCGGTCCTTTCTTGTCTACTCGTTTCCCCTTGCCTCACCTTTTCTCTCGCTCTCTGATACCGCCTTGTGCCCACCATCTCTCTTCTGCTGCCCTCACCCCCGTTGTTTTCCCGCCCCCCTTTCTCCACTGCAGTCTTCGCGATTCCTCTGCTCTGCCCCTGAAGGTAGAAGCTGCCGCTCTCCTGCCTCCGTTTGTCGTGCGGCCGTGAGGGAAGCCCACATAGGCTATCCCGGCTCGCACGGAGGCAGGCACACACCCTCGTGCAGAGGCAGCGCCAGCCGTTCTGCTCCTGCACCACCGGTAGGACCGATAAAAAAAAATGAGTGAAGTAATTCCTGGTGTCCACGCAGTGCGATGGGCTCAGTACTCGGTACGGTGGATGTTGCTGCAGCGCCGGAAGCAGGCTGGAAAAAACACACACATACCACCAGTTACGAAAATAAGCGTTTTCAATTATATTCGTTTTGATGTCTGTATATTAAAAAAGTTGTTAGCAACAGTGAGTAAATGGGGCTTCGTTTAAATAAGTGGAGAGGAATGCAGGATGGGTAGCAGCGCAGTGTCTGGAGGACCGTGCAGGCTTGGAAGGGAACATCGAATGGACCTATTCTGAACAATACCCATATTTGTATGAATGAATTAATAATTATTCATGAAGCATGCAGCTGCTCTGTGTGAAGCATTCCTGGTGTTAAAAGCATGTAAAAAGGGAACGACAACTAGGACGTCTCAAAAAAATATATATATGTCTTTAATGGAGCCTTAAAGGTTTTTTTCTGTATCCGAATATCTAAGTGCTTTGGGAAGCAGGTTCATGTTTTTTGCTGTCAAATAGGCACAAGAGCATCCTCATAGCCTCTCCATGTGTATTTAGGGATAACTCTAAGCCCTCGCTGGAAGAGCTTAGAGTTCTGCTACGAGCGCACTGTTTCTCTCTCCTTCGTAGATAGAGAGAGCTGAAAATATGCCAGGCCCTCTCAGCGATGGTCACGGTTTTCAACATTATCCTCTGTTTAATGGGAGCCAATGTAGAGGCTTCAAGTTTTACATAGTATTGTCTTTTGGGGCATGCCAAAATAAGATAAGCCGCTGTATTTTGGACTAGTTGGAGTTTATTAAGAAGTCCTCTTGGTAGTCCAACTCACACCCTCACCCACCCTCACTCATCCTCACCCCCTCATCCTCACACACCCTCGCCCCCCTCACAACCCTCTCACCCTCACTCAGCCTCACACCCTCACCCTCACACACCCTCACCCTCACACACCCTCACCCTCACACCCTCACTCATCCTCACCCCCTCATCCTCACTCACCCTCACACCCTTACCCCCTCACAACCCTCTCACCCTCACCCTCACACACCCTCACCCCCACTCACCCTCACACACCCTTACCCTCATCCCCTCACCATCACACACCCTCAGTCACCCTCACCCTCACACCCCCTCACCCTCACCCCCTCACACACCCTCACTCACCGTCACACACCCTCACCCTCACACACCCTCACTCACCCTCATAACCCCTCACCCTCACACCCCTCACACCACTCAGTGCTACAACACATATTGTGTTACAATACGTGTCACATTTGCGAAAGATAAAACTATTGGCATTGTAAATAACAAAGCTATTAATGTAGCTATTTTCAAAACAAGCACATAAATAAAAAATGTGTCCTTTACAATACCAGTAGCTCAAACTTTCCTAATGTGAGACCTATTGCATTGCTGTGCTTCTCTCCCCTGCTGCACTCTCCTGCTCTCTAGAGATGTGGCCTAACGACCAGAGCTGCCATCTAAGTCACGTAAATACAAAACATGTTGCATTCCAAATGCTATAGGTGTCACATTCGCGAAAGCTATAACTATTGGCATTGTAAATGACAAAGCTATCAATTTAGCTATTTTAAAAACCAACAACAAAATAAAATATTTGTCATTTACAAGACCAATAGCTCCAACTTTTCTTATGTGAGACCTATTGCATTTTCAATGCTTGTTATTATTGTGTGGACAACTTAAGAGCATTAATACAAGTGATGCAGCTGTAGATGGCATTGAGCTGAGGAAAGGCAAAAACGTGCCTTTGTCACTATGGCTCAAAAAATGCCTGCTGTGGACTGCCTGCTGTGGGAGCAAGCAGTTTTGAATTAGGAAATCTTAGACTCAGAATCAAACAGCTAATTGAAACACAGCCTCTGTAGTTCGTGTTGCTGGGCGGCAGGAACAATTAATTCATGGGGCAGGCAGAAAATTGAAACCTCCTGCCTTAGCCTGCGCCGAACAGACCTTGTCCCAGGCTCCTACTGAACCATCATGGCAATTGTAATTACACTGACAGTTTGAGTGAGCTGAGCCCAGCCTACAGCCGCACACCAGCCTGGTGAGCAGTGGGCTACAGCCTCAAGCAGTGCTTTAAGTGGGCCGGGTCTCACCAGTGCTGGGCAACGGCAGTTTTTTTAACAGAGGCCTCGAAACAGGTCTCTATTGGGCTCCGTTTTGTGCCCTGGCACAGGCATCCATTTTTTCCCGAACAGCAGTGAGTGCATGAACATTGATGTGCGCGTGCTCACACTGCACAATTCTCACTAGTGGAGAAGTTACTGCATGATGTCATGCCAGGTGAGCGTTGTGGAGGAAGGGAAATCCTTTAAAGAGAGTCATTTTCTCTCGGGATTTCCCTTCTCTTTTTGAAACTCAGGAGCAGCAGCATTGTTGAGGGGTCACCAGGGCTTTAAGTGGGAGCTTTTTCAATATTATATACAAGCCATAGTTGCTGTTTATTTATCTAATGTAACTAGCAACCATTGACAAAGCCAATAGTCCTGACAAACAGCAAAATACACGTCAGGCGGAACACTATGCTAAGCACCGGTTTTTAGCTTACCAGTTTTTAAGCCATGCCCTTACAGCCCTGCCAAGTATCCCGCATCAGGCATGACGCTACCGCATTTCAGTGAGGTGGTCCGCATCACCGCACTGAAATGCGAAGTCACGCATATAAGGGTCTGTGCCTATCATGTGCTGTTCTTATAAAACACAAGCATCAGTGATATACAGGCTCGCGCTGCAGGGGAGACTTGTAACAACTGTATTGGATCGCCGCGGTAGCGCGGTATACTTTCACTTTTCCCGAGTTCACAGCCCGGGCAGCAACTTACTGAACTCAGAAAGGGCTCCAGGCTGGTCTTGATGAGGTCACAACCGGCACCGTAATGAATGCCGCGCCTGTTACATCAAACGCGCCTGACCCAGCTCTATCACCACGGTCCAAGCGGTGGCAGAGTCACTTACGAAACCCCTGGGCAGACTGGGGCGGTCGGAGTGGTTGCTTCGCGGCCACAAAGCACCAGGAACTGTGCAGCTGAGCCGGTCGGGGCCAGAGCGAGCCTGATTCGGGAGGCCGGTCACAACTCAGGGAGGGGCAAGCTAGGCGGCTGGCATCGCCACGTGAAATGCAACTCTGTTCGACTCTTTTCAAGTAAGTGTGTGTGCCTAGCCCCAAAGTTAGAGAGGGGCCTAAAGTAAGAGTTCTTTCGCAGTGGCAATAATTAAAACATCCATATTAGCTGTGCTCCCGGCTTTGAATTCTGACGTCCTCACCAAGTTCAATGCAAACACATGCCACTCTCTGCACTCGCAGCCACACACAGACTTTCACATAGTGGCCAGTCAGTGACACGCGCGCGCACAGATAACATGCACTGCATGACACCTTTCGCAGGCCAGCTCAGCGAATGCAACATGATTTCTCTGTGCTACATAAACACTCACGTGACATCTACTAATGTCACTACATGATCCTTCATATAATTGCCCACTGGCTCGAGGCTGCCCCAAATGCCTGGCGTGCATGCTGCAGTCTGCCTCAATTAGTTTTCCCTTTGCTGTGGGCCGGCCAACAACTCATACTGTGCTTTACTTTAGTTATGAGGCAATTAAATTCGGCGCTCAGGAGACGCTAGCGGGTGTCTCTTGAAGGTGGTACCCTTGTTTGTGAGCCATTTCTTGTTGCTCTAATTTAATTTCTTATGTTTCCCTCGTTTTCATTGCTGGATTTTGCTCACGAGAAGGCGTCACTCTTGGTCGTTGAAATGTCACTCATTATTACATTGACATTATGAAAATGTCACACATAGCTATCTGAAACCTTTGCAGCTATGCCCTTAATTACATTGGCAAACCCCTTTGAGAGACCCAAACCGGGTTTTTTGTCCCACTTAAAGCCCTGGCCTCAAGTTGTAAGTTAAATATTTTCAAAATGAAAGTCTCGATTCACACAGCCCTGAGTAAGGGGAGTTTTGCAGCACGGGCCAGAGAGGCAGCCAGATCCCAGTTTTGTATAATGAAGAATGCTGCTGCGCTCTCATGATGAGGAACGCAACAATATTACTCTGAGGTGGGCGCTCAGAGAGACAGTTTTGGCAAATATACACATGCTAAACTGTTTCTACTGCATCCGGCCCGGGCTGACTCTCAGCAGCAGTTGTGATTATGAATGCTGCAGCCTGCGCAGGCCTGTGCGACCCACACTTCTGGCCTGGCACTCACGAATACTTACTTTGCACAGTGAGTGTGTACAGAAGCTGTTTGCTCTGTAGTGCTTGGCTGCACTTTCTGCCCTGCTTGTCTCTGTCTGCTGTGGGACAGCACTGGTGGATCCAAGGAGGCGCTATAATGCGTGACTTCGCATTTCAGTGCTGTGATGCGGACCACCACATTGAAATGCGTAAATCAGACCCTCCAGGATTTCACGATTTGCCGCGAAATTGGCACTTTTCTAAAAATGCCCCGATTTTTACAAAAGTGCCTGCGAAATTGAAGGGTAGGGGCTGTCGGCCCAGGCTGGAGGAAGGGCGATTATGTCCAATTTGGATAAGAAAACAAAGCTGTTGCGACTTCAGCAATACAAAACGTTCGATGTGCAACATATGATTAGCTTTCTACTTATTTATTGTGACTCACTTTTTCGACGGCTTTTCACCAAAATATAACATTGAGTGACCTTGAATTAACTGCCACCGCCTGGCTCACAATTTGATAGGTTTCCTTACTGAAGGTTAACGAAATGTGGATCAGACGTAAGCAGTGAGCCGCGCAACCAACGCATCTCAGAACCAGCACCTCAAACAAGGAACAGAGGACTATGATTTAAGGACACAAACAACGCATTAAAATGTAGTGATGGCATTGAAGCATTTCTTGTAACCAATCTGTAAAGACAACCAAACTATGATGGAATGACACCTAAAAAAAGACAGGAATGTATTCAAACAATAAACAGAACGGCTACACAAGACAACAGCAAAGGTGTGTGCAGTACACATTGCAGATTTTACCGAGCAATGTTCGGTTTCTTTGAACTTAGTGAGGAATAAACGTTGTTAACGTGCACGTGTGAACCTCGAAGAGCTAAGACAAGTTAGGGCTTACTCGGTTATATCATGAAGTGAGCTAGTACAGCCAAGAAAGTGAGCCACACTTGTGCATCTAACGTTAACGCCGGTGATCTTGATCTTCCCCGCACAATCACTTAAAAAAAGACATCTAAATTGGATAGGAAAGTGTTTCAGGACTGTGCCACTTTTCAGAAGTGCATGCGTTCCTTGATAAAGGCAATAATAATAAACATTATTTTTCAGAAATTGTTTTGGAGCGGCTAGCCGCAATAGCCTAACTATACAGAAAAAAGAGCTCATAGTGCTGTAAATGCTCAGGCTATATCGTTTAACACACAGTATGCCCAAAATAACCAGAATATTTAATATATGAGGAAAGTACCCAATTAATTTATTTAAGTTATCTATGTCACTATTTAATAAAAAAATCTGCTTTACCTTCCATGCTGGTGACTAGCGCCTTTCCTAGTTTGTTATGAGTGTGCAACATAGACAATAATTTAATAAAGTTACTTGCCTGGTTGTAGTTATTTTAACACTTGTTGAAACGTATGTAGAACTGTACATTTACATTCGTTTTAATTGTGGGATTCACTTTTTAACCCACATAAAACAAATTATATTTAGCTTGAACAGTAACTTGGTCAGCTAGATGCGCAGTGCTGATACCGAGAGCCAGCATCAAGCACGAGTACCGCTGTCAATAGTCATTGCCATACTTCCCTATACAGACCCTCCAGGATTTCGCGATTTCAGGCTGAAAATGAATGATTATGAGTAAAATAAAATGCTGCTAAATTGACATATTTGTGCCGCTAAATTTCCATATTTGTGTAGCTAAATTTGCTAATCCATGCTGCTATATCCTGGGGGGTCTTGTAAGTCTAATTCCTGATGTGTGGCACTTGGCAGGGCTGCACTGTTCTTCCTCAGAACAACTTCCTCTGAAGACCCTAATCCCAGTCCTCTTCCTCCTCAGGTCCCTGGTAAACCCTGCAATTCAGGTTACCAGATAAAATCCATGTTACCAGGTGCACAGTCTTTACAGTTATGAGTTTTCCTTACTAATCTAATGCATTGTGGGAGTTGCAGTCTTGGTTCGTTTTAAGTAGACTAACATACCTTAAACCCTGATCTGTACAAGGAAACCTAGCCTGACGTCCCAGATGGTATGCCTTCCACTGGTACCCTTCCCACAGAGCCCCCAACCTTGTCCAGCCCCCTTTTCTATTTCCCCAGGGCTGTCACTGGCACCAAGTCATAAGGGGCCCTTTACAACCAGGCCTGTTGGCTGTAACCCTGGACTGCCCCATTGTCCACTTCACCTCTGGCATTGCCTAGCTGAGCCTGCCAGAACCCCTTGCTAAACATTGCTCTCTCTCTCTCTCACCCAGGTCCTCCCGCCTCCGGGTGACATCTCAGGCCCCCAGAACTCCTCAGCAGAGAGCTCGCGGCCCCTAGGGGTGCCGGGGGCCCCCGGGGCACCGATGCCAACCCCGGGGGCAATCATCAGACTCTCCCGCCAAGAAAGTGAAACTTACAGCAGCTCCTGCCGCGCGCGGCTCCACTGCACACCCCCGGCACCAGCGCAAGGCCCACCGCCTGTGAAGACAAGCCCGAAAGAAGCCGCGCCCGCACAAAGACGTCGAACGGCCACAGAAGACCTTCACAGGCAGCCTGGCTCGAAACCAATAGGCTACAAAAGTGAATGCCACTTTAGTCATTGCTGCATTTCACTTTGCCATGACGCTACTTACAGGGGGAAGGTTTGTTCCAATGGTAGCTACATTAAATAACATTTTCCACTTCGATCCCACCCATCGACCCTAAGTTTGCCACCTTTCTAAGAGAAAAATACCGGTCATTTGGTGTTCTTTTGAGAGTTTGTAAATTAGGCCCAGACATGACACTAAATAGAACTTTAATCAAAATCGTGTGTATTCGCTTGTAACATAACTTTTCTGTTTGAATTTACTTTAATTATTAGACATCAACACAGCCCTGAACGCATGTAAAAGTGCTTTCTATTTATATTTGTTGCTTGAAGTATGTACAGATGAAGACTAAAAATATTGGGGTGGTTTGCTTAATTTTTTCCCAGCCTTGACATTAAAATACTTGTGGTGCCGGTAGAAAATAGGTCAGATGGCAACCCTAATTGACTTCTACCATTAGCCTAGTCCAAAAATCCCACAGATTTGTCAAAATAAATTAAAGCCAGGGATGGAAAATGGCGTCCATGGTGACATGGAGTCACGCAGTAACCATACAAAGGCACAGTATCGATGCATATCAAGAGTCCCGATTCAGGTGGTAGCATACATGCCAACATGGGCGTAGGAAGTGTGGGGGCCGTGGGGGACATATCCCCCCCCCCAGATTTTGGAGTGGGGGGACACAGGTGACAAGGGTAAATGTATATGTCTTGTAAAGCGCACTGCTGCCCTGAGGCGTCGTGGCGCTGTAGACCGCTGGGGAACCCGTCCTGGCTATCCCTGTGAGATGGTCCCTACTAGGTATCTCCAAGGTGAAACCATGCATCCCCGGCGAATGTGGGGGGCCGTTGTAGAGATGAGGCAAGCTAATGCCCAGAGTTGCCGAGTGTGATCCCTGGTTAGAGTAGGCACCGAGGTGAGAATTTTCGAGTCCGCTGACCCTGGTCCACAACCCTGCCGCATTGGGGATTGAACCCTGGTCCCCGGCCGTTCTCTGCTTCCGGGTCTGCCGCCTATAACCAGTGAGCCACACCACTCCACGGAGGACAAGGCGACAAAAGAATTTCCCTTCTCCCTTCTGTTATTCGCAGGGCCATTAGCGCGCAAAAGCGCTACCTAATGGCCCTGTACTTGACCTGTGACCTCACCTGCCTGCAGTCAAAGAGGCCACCCGCCCTCTGCCCTTTGTTATTCTGCAGTAAGGTTCGGCCAGTCTGGGAAGGGCAGAGAAAGAAAAAACTTGTCTCTTTTGCATCACGCCCAGAGAAGGCAAGGACAGTGTCCGCTTCTCCTGCTCTGCCTCTGCTTCCCTCCTCCCCCTCTCTCTTTTTCCTCCATCTCTTTCTCTGTCTGTCTCGCTTATCCTTAAGTGCTGATTTCAAAACCGGTCCCCGGGAGCTTGTTTCCTTCCCAGTGTAAGAATTGGCTTTTGTAGTTTGGTTTGCCCTGTTCCCATCATGCACTGGGACAGGAACAGACTAATTTGCATACAGCCAGGTTCTGAAACTGGGATGGTGCAGTGAGCTAAAAAACGGTGTTGGATCTAGCCCTGATCTCTTGACTGGGTGAGAGCTTTCTGCTTAATTCAGAGACTCTGTCCCTCACCACCCCTTGTTGTAAATATTTTTGTCCACCCTAAGCGTGGAAGGGTATTCTCAGATGTGAGACCCTTGCTCATTGCACCATCAGGATTCAAGCAAACCGGGCCGAAGACGGCTGTAATGCCAGAAACCGGTCCCCGGGAGCTTGTTTCCTTCCCAGTGTAAGAATTGGCTTTTGTAGTTTGGTTTGCCCTGTTCCCATCATGCACTGGGACAGGAACAGACTAATTTGCATACAGCCAGGTTCTGAAACTGGGATGGTGCAGTGAGCTAAAAAACGGTGTTGGATCTAGCCCTGATCTCTTGACTGGGTGAGAGCTTTCTGCTTAATTCAGAGACTCTGTCCCTCACCACCCCTTGTTGTAAATATTTTTGTCCACCCTAAGCGTGGAAGGGTATTCTCAGATGTGAGACCCTTGCTCATTGCACCATCAGGATTCAAGCAAACCGGGCCGAAGACGGCTGTAATGCCAGAAACCGGTCCCCGGGAGCTTGTTTCCTTCCCAGTGTAAGAATTGGCTTTTGTAGTTTGGTTTGCCCTGTTCCCATCATGCACTGGGACAGGAACAGACTAATTTGCATACAGCCAGGTTCTGAAACTGGGATGGTGCAGTGAGCTAAAAAACGGTGTTGGATCTAGCCCTGATCTCTTGACTGGGTGAGAGCTTTCTGCTTAATTCAGAGACTCTGTCCCTCACCACCCCTTGTTGTAAATATTTTTGTCCACCCTAAGCGTGGAAGGGTATTCTCAGATGTGAGACCCTTGCTCATTGCACCATCAGGATTCAAGCATACCGGGCCGAAGACGGCTGTAATGCCAGAAACCGGTCCCCGGGAGCTTGTTTCCTTCCCAGTGTAAGAATTGGCTTTTGTAGTTTGGTTTGCCCTGTTCCCATCATGCACTGGGACAGGAACAGACTAATTTGCATACAGCCAGGTTCTGAAACTGGGATGGTGCAGTGAGCTAAAAAACGGTGTTGGATCTAGCCCTGATCTCTTGACTGGGTGAGAGCTTTCTGCTTAATTCAGAGACTCTGTCCCTCACCACCCCTTGTTGTAAATATTTTTGTCCACCCTAAGCGTGGAAGGGTATTCTCAGATGTGAGACCCTTGCTCATTGCACCATCAGGATTCAAGCAAACCGGGCCGAAGACGGTTGTAATGCCAGAAACCGGTCCCCGGGAGCTTGTTTCCTTCCCAGTGTAAGAATTGGCTTTTGTAGTTTGGTTTGCCCTGTTCCCATCATGCACTGGGACAGGAACAGACTAATTTGCATACAGCCAGGTTCTGAAACTGGGATGGTGCAGTGAGCTAAAAAACGGTGTTGGATCTAGCCCTGATCTCTTGACTGGGTGAGAGCTTTCTGCTTAATTCAGAGACTCTGTCCCTCACCACCCCTTGTTGTAAATATTTTTGTCCACCCTAAGCGTGGAAGGGTATTCTCAGATGTGAGACCCTTGCTCATTGCACCATCAGGATTCAAGCAAACCGGGCCGAAGACGGCTGTAATGCCAGAAACCGGTCCCCGGGAGCTTGTTTCCTTCCCAGTGTAAGAATTGGCTTTTGTAGTTTGGTTTGCCCTGTTCCCATCATGCACTGGGACAGGAACAGACTAATTTGCATACAGCCAGGTTCTGAAACTGGGATGGTGCAGTGAGCTAAAAAACGGTGTTGGATCTAGCCCTGATCTCTTGACTGGGTGAGAGCTTTCTGCTTAATTCAGAGACTCTGTCCCTCACCACCCCTTGTTGTAAATATTTTTGTCCACCCTAAGCGTGGAAGGGTATTCTCAGATGTGAGACCCTTGCTCATTGCACCATCAGGATTCAAGCAAACCGGGCCGAAGACGGCTGTAATGCCAGAAACCGGTCCCCGGGAGCTTGTTTCCTTCCCAGTGTAAGAATTGGCTTTTGTAGTTTGGTTTGCCCTGTTCCCATCATGCACTGGGACAGGAACAGACTAATTTGCATACAGCCAGGTTCTGAAACTGGGATGGTGCAGTGAGCTAAAAAACGGTGTTGGATCTAGCCCTGATCTCTTGACTGGGTGAGAGCTTTCTGCTTAATTCAGAGACTCTGTCCCTCACCACCCCTTGTTGTAAATATTTTTGTCCACCCTAAGCGTGGAAGGGTATTCTCAGATGTGAGACCCTTGCTCATTGCACCATCAGGATTCAAGCAAACCGGGCCGAAGACGGCTGTAATGCCAGAAACCGGTCCCCGGGAGCTTGTTTCCTTCCCAGTGTAAGAATTGGCTTTTGTAGTTTGGTTTGCCCTGTTCCCATCATGCACTGGGACAGGAACAGACTAATTTGCATACAGCCAGGTTCTGAAACTGGGATGGTGCAGTGAGCTAAAAAACGGTGTTGGATCTAGCCCTGATCTCTTGACTGGGTGAGAGCTTTCTGCTTAATTCAGAGACTCTGTCCCTCACCACCCCTTGTTGTAAATATTTTTGTCCACCCTAAGCGTGGAAGGGTATTCTCAGATGTGAGACCCTTGCTCATTGCACCATCAGGATTCAAGCAAACCGGGCCGAAGACGGCTGTAATGCCAGAAACCGGTCCCCGGGAGCTTGTTTCCTTCCCAGTGTAAGAATTGGCTTTTGTAGTTTGGTTTGCCCTGTTCCCATCATGCACTGGGACAGGAACAGACTAATTTGCATACAGCCAGGTTCTGAAACTGGGATGGTGCAGTGAGCTAAAAAACGGTGTTGGATCTAGCCCTGATCTCTTGACTGGGTGAGAGCTTTCTGCTTAATTCAGAGACTCTGTCCCTCACCACCCCTTGTTGTAAATATTTTGATTTCAAAAGACAGCGGTTACATACTCTCTCTTGGCTCTCCTTTTCTTTATTTGTTCCCCCGTGAAATGGATCCCAAAACTAGCAAAACACTTTGTCTGGAAATGTCCTCATTTTCTGACAGGGTTCTATTCCAAAGTACAACCTCGGGACGGAGAGAAAAAAGTATAAAAATAAGAAAAATAATTAAATAACCAAATTAAGCAATACAGAGTGGTCAGCAGACAGGTCAGATTGTTATTTACACCCATGCACCTTAGCGCTGCTTTACAGAGTTTTCCAGTGAAGCGCTACTTTCTTTTTATCTTCTTTCTTTGAACAACATTGTTCCCATGGTGGGGAAGTGCACCATTCATAAAGGGACTGCAATACCTGGTTGAGGGGTGCAGTGGAAAACGTTTATAATGAGCGTTTTCAACTGTATTTAGCTTATAAAATGTGTACCGCAACTCTGTGTTGAGGGATTTGGTCTTTTTTAAACCAAACTGCTTACATTTTGTAAGGATATAAGCAATGGACGTTGAAACGGGTCCCTTCCTGGTCCTGTTGTCATGTCCTGAACTTTTCAGTCAAAATCACTTACTGATTTCTGAATAATGAGTTTAAAACCATTAAGGTAACCATGTTGTTCCTGCTAACATTTCACATGCTTTGCTCATCCTTGCAATCAGTGTTTGCTTTTTACAGGGTGTTGTTACTTTTTTTCAGGCAGCATTTTACTCTTGTCCAATGCATAATTTGAATTGAGTCTCAGCACAATTGGGTTGTAGCTGAAGGCAGTGCCAGTTTCTCCCAGTGGGGCAGTATGGTATTCAGTAGGGGAGAGGATATGGCACTCTGGCCAGAGCTGCCAAATTTGGAACTGGAGCACCATTTTCAGCCTTCATGACTAGTCCACCAGACCACACTCCTGACAGAGCTCATTCAGATGCTACACCTGAGAAGGCCCGATAGACCTTAGAAGCCCTGGTGTCTTATCACCAGCAGGTGGACCCTAACGGTGGCAAGTGTGAGTTAACCTTGAAGGCCTGTCCACCACAATCCATGCAGTTCACCTCCAGTCTTGCGAGTAGGCATACGAAGAAGCACATACTAGAGCGACAGTGACTCTGTCACTGAGGTCACAAGACCCTTGAGGCCAGTCCACCTCGTCCATTGGTACCTCCATTGGACTTTTCAGCACTAGTAGTGCAACTTACCAGGGGTTGGTAATGTTGGATTAGCATGCACATTAAACTTAGGGGGTGATTATAATGGTGGTGGGACTGCCACATCACTGCGTCGTTGACAGTCCCACCGCCATCGATGACTGCATTACTGCCCGCCATATTACAATGACGGGCAGTTCCCTGGCAGTCGGAGAGACCGATCGCCACGCACACTTCTCCCTTCCATAGAGAAGGGAGATGGCTGGGATCCTTGTGTCTTGCAGAAAGGAGATAAAAAGGTGTATCTTTTCTTCAGGAAGGATAAACAAGGCAGAAAGGGCCAGAATAGCCACTCTGGCATTTACTTTGTGGGCTGCAAGCTAATGATGCTTAATTTAAGTTGGTGTCTGCAAGTGAGGCGAAACTATATTCTTTGTTAAAGACCGGTACATTATTTAAACCATCAGACTGTAAAACCGAACAAGAGAAAGGCATCAAGAGTTGTTGTCAGAAGGAGGAAGGGAAATATGGAAAACAGAGAAAAAGGAGAAAGCAAAGATGAGAAAGAACCTGGAAGAGTGAGATAATGTGGAGGGAGAGTATGTTGGCGGATAAAGAAGGCAGGAGATGAAATCAGATAGACAGCCTTGGTATTCAACAACCCAGCTCCACCACAGATTCCCTCACTACCACCCTTTAGTAGTGCTGCTCAAGTCTCCATAACCACTCTCAGATGCATTTAATTAGTTATATAGCGCCACTCATACCAGTGCAGGTTGTCAGCACTTTACATCATTCACACTACACAGAGGCAGTCAATCATAGGTGTGTAAAACAGTGTATAGGAAACGTTAAATAAAACTACAGGATGTAGGAGTCACATGTCATCCATACTTGTAGACAGTATTGTTTAAGAGTGCTTGGTCTGGATGTTGGAAAGTGGGTTAATAGTAGGGGCAAATGTATATCTGTCCACGGCAATAAGGACACTACCTCAATATATAGCTCCGTACCGGTCTTTGAAAATTATTCTCATGCTCAACCCTTGGTAGCTTGGCTGTGAGCAGGTATGTAAAACATTTAAAAACACCAATTCAGTAAATAATTAAGACACAACACACAATAAAAATCCAACACCAATTTATAAAAATACAAAATATTTTTCTCTTTAAAATGAAAAAAATCCAATGTAGGGAACCGGGAATATGACTTTTTTAAAATGTAGCACGATGTAGCACATAGAAAAGTATATCCCCTTTTGGTACATCTGGTCACGCTGGACCTGCTCAAAGTCAAAATTTCAGGCCGACAACGATGAAGCCCTGCGGGGCTACTCCTTGCGGTAGGTCTCGGTCAAAGTTTTTACCTTCTGACTTAGAAACTTTTCTGGAGCTTTTCTTCACGGGGTCCTTCGGAGCTCTCAGACAGCCCTGATTCGGTGACAGTTCGCCGACTTGCCTTGCAACGAACTCCCGGTCAAACTTATGGAAGTCCGACCTCCGGAGCTTTCCAGCGGTACCAGCTAGGGATGCAGGCTGGCACACAGTTGATGGTGGGTGGCTTGGCTCATGGCTGGCCCTGGTCACCTTTTCTAAGTTCGGAATTAGAAATGTTTGCAGAGCTTTTTCTTGCAGGCTCCCTCAATGCTTTTCACTAGGCCGGATTCGGTGAGGGTTCGCCAGCTTGGGTTTCCGCCTACGCCCGATCAAACTCTGGAAGTCTGACCCCTGGATCTTTTCAGCGGGAGGAACCTGGACGGCAGGCCAACTCATGGTTGATGGTTGTCGGCTTGGTTGGTCAGAGTGAGTCCGTCCACTTATGGAGCTTTTTACCAAAGTTGCTCCAAACTTCTCCAAACCTCTGGAACTTCTTCCTGAAGTTTTCCAAAGGGTCTCAAAGTGTCCAAAACGCACTCCAAGGGTCTGGAATCTCAAATATGGTCCTTGAAATGGACTTCAGTTACCACAATCCACTTGGAGAAAACCCTTTCAAATTTACTGTTAGTTCTCTAGACTGGGGATTCTTGGTGGTCCAGGAGCGCTCTATTAACCTTCATCTTGTAGGGAGTCTACTTTTTAGTCCTTTTGAAGCAAGGTAGTCCACAGGGCTGTAGCTCCAGATTGTGCAACAGGCACAATATTCAGTCCAGGGCCTGGTTGGTTCAAATCAAACTCCTCAGCAGGGACCCTTCTTCTCCCAAGTTAGAAGCAGCATCATCTGAGAGGCTTTGTCCCTTTCAGATACTTATTCCAAGTTCTCTGGGTCAAGAAGGAGGACACTCCTGTCCAATGAGGTGCAGGGCAATGCTCCAGGGTATGATCACATCCTCTAAAGTGTGGCATTATTTTCCCAAAGAGAGCACAATTTCTCCAAATTCATCATGGCTGATTTTCCAGCAGAGGGAGCAGAACTAACTAAACCAGCCTACAGGATGGCTTCATCTACCTAGGTCCACTCTCCTTACATCTGGGAATTCCTCCTTAATACCCCCATCCAGCTGTGGGAGAGGTGTAAATGAAAACATTTTTTCCAGCTTGTCTCCTTCTCTTGAAGAGCATTGTTTACTACCCCTCCCCCTGGCTCTGGCATTCCTATGCCCAGCAACCTCTACTCCCAGGCAGGACTCCTAACTCTAGAGGCCATTTATCACCTCTTCAAACAGCCAGTCCAATCCATTAACCTCTAACAAATCAAGGCAGGGCACTAGAGGGCTGAATTGTGGCTTGCAGACAAGAAAGTCTTAGAACTTCTTGTCTGTACATTTTAGAATAAACTCAATACCACATTGTTGCATTTATCATTAACATTTTTCTGAGTCCTTTAATCCTAGTTGTATGGCTTTACTTTCTCCAGTTATTAATTAATAACCTCTTGCAATGTTATCCTATGGGCTGGGGATCTGCAATGGAAAAATTAACTGGCCAATTTCTCCATAACCAGGGCCTATATAAGGATCCTCCTTATACCTACAGGACCCCCACCCCCACCCCTAGAATACATAGGAAAGACTTTAGGGGTTCTGATTATATCAAAATATTCCTCACTTCACAGTGCTCCTAGCACAAAAGCCGATTTTGGGAAGCACTATACTACAATGTAGGCAGTAAAATTTGCAATTTCACTAAACCCAGGGCATAAAACACTCATTTTATAAGGGTCCTCCTTGTAGATACCTGACCTCTAACTCCTGGGACACCTAGGGGAACCCCTGGGGATACCTAATATGCCCCAACATTGTAGTTTATCAATTTGTAAGTGCCCCAAACCCAAAAGTCAAGATTGGGCACAATTTGCATTTTAAAAGCAGTCCCCCAACACGGGCTTGTTTTTAAACTGACCTCAGGCTAAAGCAGTGCACACATGCAAGAGCAGGAAGGGCTGATGGCCTCTAAACCACTATGCCCTAATATATACTAGGGAGTTAAAGGTAGTTTCAATCCCCATGCCCTATTATGTACTAGGGCCGTATAGGAGAGGTCATGTCAATCATGGAGGTACCCTAACCCATAGAGCACCCTATTGTATGTAGATGTTTTTACTGTATTTGTAAGTGTCTCTTTCAACATAGCACTGGCCCTGGGCCTGGTTAGTTAGAGGCCAGGGTCAGCCAGAGTCAGGTACCACCAGTACAAGTCAGCAAAAAGTTGGGGAGTGCCCAGGGCACAGATGTCTTTGCAACACTAGAGAAGCACAAACCCAGAATTTAAAACATAACACCATGGTTGGGGGTTCTCTTTAATAATCAGATTTGATTTCCATCCTAATGAACCCATTTTCCAACCTTAGGATAATGAAAGACTGTGTAAAAATCATAACGTTCTAATCTATACCTTGCAGTTTTCATGCAGCTCTCTGATGACGGTTAATAGCTCACTATTCAATGTTACGATTTTAATTTATAAACGGCAAATAGCAAAAGAATCTCTCAGACAAAAGCAGTAACTCACTGACCTATTTACATTATTTGCATTTTATGATATGCCTGGTACACGTTCTTTGCAGCAGGCATATTAACACATTGTGGCTACCTTACCATGAGTCAAAACTTCCAGTAGTCAGACCTCTGATCTCTCTCAATAAAGAACATTAATCACTGAAGTTATCTTCACATTTGCACTGTTGCCTGAAAATTGCTGGAGACCAGGAAGGCAGCAGCAGGTACTTTTCAAACCGTAATGCACTTATAAACATGACGCCCTCACCTGAAGTCAGCGACCTTTTTTGCTTGGTGCATGAAGATGCAAGAATCATATAAATGTTTTTTTAACATTTGGTCTGATTACTATGTGAATGTAAATAACAATAAAGCATACATGCAAACTGTAACTACCTGCCTGCTTTTCTCAATATTTCACTTCAAAACTTTGCGACTGTATTTGTTTAACGGGCGGTGATTTGTATAGGGTCAATGGAAAGTCCACAAGGTTGTCCCTGTCCCCCCAGAATTGCAGTGTCTCCTACGCCCTTGCATGCAAATCCCCCGCCTCTTCCACCCCGATTCAGACAGGTGACTACCGATTTTAAGGCTAGTCTCCCCCCCACAATTCCTACACGCAAAAACCTGATTCCTCAGTGGACTTCAGCCAACAGGGTCTGGTCCTGTGTGACTATGAATATGCACTTCCAATAACCCGCTCTTGCAAGTCAGTGCACAACATTTGTGTCAAGCTCTCTCTGCTTACCATAGCACTTTGTCTGTGCGCCTGACAGGTACAAGCACTTACAATGCAACAGTCTCGCCTTTGCAAAAGTTAGAGCTACAGATAAATAAATGGCATTGTCATTTACATTGCAAATAGCTTAATCGCTCGCAAATGCGAGACCTATTGCATTTGCACCCACACACAGAGCCACACACACACACAGAGCCACACACACACACAGAACAACACACACACAGAGCCACACACACACACAGAGCCGCACACACACACACAGAGCCACACACACACAGAGCCACAAACACACACAAAGCCACACACAAACAGAGCCACAAACACACACAGAGCCACACCCACACACACACACACACACACACACACACACACACAGAGCCACACACACACAGAGTCACACACACACACACAGCCACACACACACACAGCCACACACACACAGAGCCACACACAGAGCCACACACACATAGACAGTGCCACACACACATACACAGAGCCACATACACAGAGCCACAGACCAATACATATCTGCTCTGGAGAATGACATAGCTAGGGGAACTGCAGATACAAGGAAATACAAACCTAAAGCGAAAGTAGTACTTACAGGATAATCCTACATATGAGAAAAAACGTGCCATGTTTATTGACATGAAATGTGCGGGAACGTAAGTTATTTGGGATAGGTAATGTAAGCCTCACACACACACACAGAGCCACACACACACACAGAGCTCCACACACACACACACACACACACAGAGCCACACACACACACACAGAGCCACACACACAGAGCGACACAGGCACACAGAGCAACACACAGAGCCACACACACATACACATCATCAAGGGTATATGTCTTAGCTGGGCCACAGTCGGATATGACTGGCGTTTCTGTACAGCGAGAGTTAGCTACTACTAGTCTCCAGCCAGAAAGGCTTCTTCAACTTGCCTCCGCTACAGCACGGGATACTTCGGAACAGCACGGACGAGAATATGCAAAGTTTGCAAAAGGACAGCACATCGGATTCCAAACAAATGTAGAAAATATAGTAGAAAACCTGATTTTTCCAAGACGAGACGCGAGGTTACCAGAGACAGCCAGTAGTGACACGAGAACACTGGCCGTGCATACAACCCTGTGGCTGAGGCCCTTATTATAAGTAATAAGGCAGCAGGGACACCATTCCCCAATGGTGGTTCCCTATCACAGGAGGCAGCAGCACAATCCATCGCTTGTGGGGCACTAGTCGCTGGCACCCACCTCGTTCAGCGACGGCCTAGAAAGAGGGAGATACCTCGCGACAGCGTGCTTGATCTCGCTGTAACACTAAGGGTAAAGGGAAGAAGGAGGGGCCCAGGCCGGCTTCTAAAGCAGAAGTGGATGACACAAGTCTTGGTTTTGCTGCAGAACTGGTTTTGTGGCTTTTAACTCCGGCATGCATTTAACATCGTAGAAGCAGCAGTGCTTTTATATGATATTAGTTTTCATGCTGGAAAAAACAAAGTGCCTCACACCGAATGGCTAGGTAATCACGGGTACCATTGCAACATCGCTGCCACTATTCACGTCCACTGAAAGAGCGAGCGACTTGAGAGGTGATCGGCACCTTATCAAAATATGCCCCCATGGTAAAGAGCTGTTAAAATAATACTGTTCATTACAATAGGCGGGCATTTGTTACAAATTATGCATTTAACTTTAGGTGTAGCAGCAGCAAAAGCAGGAATGGTTGTTTAGCAAGCAGGAAATGGAGTGGTCGAAGTGGGGTGGGGGAAGCCAACCAGAACAAGCGTTCGCCCCGTCTTTTTCAGACTGACTTCCCCAACTTCCTGCAGGCAGAAAAAGTTCCTTATCTTCTTTATGGGGCCATCTATTATTATTATTATTATTATTATTATTTATTTTTATAAAGCGCGTAGTCACCCGGAAGTATCCCAGCGCTGAGGAACCTTAGAGACATGACTGAGGACTGAGTTTACGGGAAGGGCATAAGGGCTAGGGGAAAAGATGTGTCTTTAATCGTTTCCTAAAACGGAGGTATTGGGGTTCCAGACGAAGATCTCGCGGGAGGGAGTTCCAAAGACGGGCCGCATGGACCGCGAACCGTCTTCCTCCTGACCGTGCTTTCCTAAACCTTGGGGCATTGATAAGGTTTTCTGCATTAGAGCGAAGGGATCTTGACCCATAAAGAAGATAAGAAACCTTTTACGCCAGCAGTAAGTCAGGGAAGTCAATCTGAAAAAGACAGGGCTTAAAGAGAAAGAAGAACGTCACTAGGACCTCTTCTCCAATGGCTGGCCACTGTGTAGGAGGCCAGCCAATGGAGAAGAGGGGCGGGGCTTAACCCTCGCTAGTGAAGTTCTCCTTAAAATATAAAATCTCGCGAGCTCGACTGCGCACGTGCGCAGTACGCCATGCGAGACCTAAAAATATACATTCATACGGAAAGAGTGACTTATCACCCCTAAGGGTATCCGGGCACTGTGCTGCGGGTATTAGTCGAAGAGCCAGGTCTTGAGACGTTTCCTGAATTTTGTCAGCGACGGTGATGTGCGGAGGCATTTGTATTTCTGATATTCGTTCCTGCAGCAGCACACTTGCAAGTGCCATACATACCATTAGACCGGATGCAAGCCTCAGCAGAAGTCAACGGGAGACAGGCATTCTCCCGATTATTTTCTAAAATGTTTGCATGTATGTGGGAGACTCCCGATTTCTAAAGCCAAAAAACGGCTTTAATTTGGCTTCCTACAGACTGAAATTGTCCTCATTTCAATACAAGTCAATAGCAAGAATAAATTCCCGAATTATGTTTTTTTTTAAATCCCTCTTTTTGCTTTCTCAATATTGGCAAATGAACCTACAACACATTTGACTCAGGTAAGGTAAGATAAAAGCTAAATGGCTTCTCTAATGTTCTTTTCAGGTTTGTGTAGCACAAATTCGACACGCAGATATTGGAATGCTTTACATGAGCACCAGTTACCTCAAACAGGGACACAGTAATATTTAGGTCTAACCCGTGACAGCACATGACCTGCATGTGCCTTCACTTGTGAGAAATATTGTATACTACAAGAGGCTTGCAGCCTGTCCATTGCTTAACATTCCTTGACTTAATTGTCACTGTCATTTGTGGCTTTCTGAATTGGCCAGCGAGCGCTGGCTTCTCTTCCTCCATTGGCTGGAGCATCGACCAATTACTGATTGCCTCAACTTGATTGCTGTAATTTCTATTTTTTCTTCTTCCCTGTAGTCGACCTTGAACCTCTTGCTATTTGTATCTGTGTTTTACTCTGTCACCCACACTTCAAAGGAGCCCGTTGATGTGGTGCCGCGGCCAGGACGACTGACGCTGGGATCACGGTTCGATTCCCGGTGCTGACGGCAGATTAGCCCAGCCCCATGTGACTCTGTGCAATAGCCTTTTTAATCTTACCGATGGCCCCCAGTGCCTGAAGACACTTACGGGTGATTGTTCATACTTTACAAATGTGGATTAGCACCTTTGCATGCTCATGACGAGCTCTGCTCGTCATGAGCCGTGGAACGCTCACATGCGGGGATAATTCCCCTGCTGTGCTGAGCGTTCCACGGAACGAGTGCAGCTGTGACGAGCTCAGCTCGCATGGGCACCGGAGCTCCGTGCCTCATGACGAGCTGAGCTCGTCATGAGCATGGGGGAGCTGTGCGCGCCCCCCCTCCCAAACCCCTCAGCACAGCGGGGTAGTTACCCCCCCCAGCGAAGGGGTTATTATTATTATTTTATCCTTTGAAATGGATGTTTATCGTGACAACAAAATACCTTTTCCTTATGACATGGGCCCAATTGTTTTCTTTATGTGATACAATATTATGCCAAATGGCATCTTTTTTTTTCTTTTTCATGCATGGGAAGATTAACTGATTCGCTCAGAAATACAAGGATGGGCAAGACCTAACAAGCATTGGCAAAGCCAGTCGGTCTTGCATTTGAGACTATTCGTTCTGCCATGGCCTTCTATTCATGCTGCACAGCATGGGCATTGCTGACTTTGGGACTCATCCATAGCCGTGCTGGGAAGAAGTGTGGCTGTTGTGCAGCGTGGCTAAAAATAATAATAATAAAAAAGGACTAAGAATCATTCACCACTAATGCAGACTTTAAAAAAAGCACATTAGGGGGTGTCATGTTTCACACGTTTGCTTAGTGGCGGCCGTCACAGAAGTCACACGGCCAGCCTCGAACTGTTCTTTTTTAGGCATCGGAGCCGGTTGGGAGACCGAAACTACCACTCCCGGCATGCTTGGCATGGGAGAGACGGAGCGTCAGGCGTCCTGCACGTGGTGAAGTCATTCAGGAAGTAAAGGGAGTCAGGGATTCCAGAACGCTGCCGATAATTCTTCGTGGGTTTGGCGTACGTCAAAGAAGTCCGGTAAGGCTGTTCCGTGTTCTTCCTACCTTGGTTCCTGTATTTGTAATTCGGGATTGACGAAGAAGCAGGATTCTTTGTCTTCCCGCTTGGGTGTTTAAAGTGCTATCTCGGAGTTGGAGCGTGACTCCCTTTTGGTTTCAAGGAGATTCAGACTCTATTATAAAACCTGCAAAGGGGATTATTACTTCCCTAGTTATTGACTTTATTTTGGGCATTTCCCGTGTTGGGGTTTCTTTTCCAAGTACCGCGGGCTCTGAGGTTAAGAGTCAAAAGCTGATGTACGATACATCCATCGCATAGACTAAACATATGGGGTGCATTGAGTTATTGCCGTGAACATTAGTTGCTGTACTCTGCCCTTGGTTTTGAGGCAAAGACCTTTACATGGTGCACCCTGTGTCCTCATTCCGGAGAAATTATAAACCAATGATTATCATCAGCAGTCTCAAGGTTAAGAATTATTAACTGTCGAAGCTGCACATCCTATTCAAGTTGTATTCCTGTTTATGTTTAATAGGAGAGAAAGAACGGAGGAACTGTCAGTGGGTTTGTTTAAGCAATATAACAAGGTTCCCAGGTGTGTTTACTAAAATGATTAGAATCCTATTCTCAGAGCTCAGAATGTCTTATCAATGTTAAACCACACAATTCTTGTTTTCTCCTTTTTTCCAGTTATCCAAATTCCTTGTTCCATTCCTAGAACTCTCCTAGATAAAGCCCATCGTATTTTTCTTTACAGGTAGGCAGAGAGTAGGATAGCTACATCATAGGTGAAAGGAATGTGAATTGGGTTAAGTATTCACAAAACAACATTGTGTTTGAATATCTGTTACTTGTCGTTACAGATCTCCCTCCCCGCTGTTCCCTTCCTTTCCTTCCCGGCTTTCTATCTTTCTGTTTTCATATTTCTCCCTCGTGTGACTATCCCAATAGTCTGTGTATACTACTTCAGACTTTGGGGCCGTCATGAGATGGAGCCCATAACATCATTGCTGTAATCCTGAAGAGTCCTGAACCGGACAGGGGGCGTGGCTAAGATGGCGGCCTGAGCGGACGCGTTCTCGGAGGCTCCCCAGCCCTAAGCCCCTAACTCCTATTAAACAGAGGGTGATTCCCCCTCTACTCGGGCTGATCGACACCTAAAGGTCAGCTGTAACACCCAGTGCCGTAGAGGTGTTGCTTTGGTGTGCGCGGCCGACGGGGAGCAGCGAGAGAGCGGCGGTGGGTGCCTGGTGCCTGCGGTGTTCCCCTGGCTTCAGCGACCACGTGGACAAGCCAAGCGAGGATCGGCGGTGGGGAGAAGCGGAAGATCGTGAAGGCCCCTGGACCGGGGGCCGAGCGAGGGTCGAGACAGGCGACTGGAGTGCGGCCCAGCAGTGCTACCCCAAGAGCCGAGAGGGACGGCGGGCCTCTGCAGCACCTGAGCCCCTGGCTTCGGGCCTAGTCCAGGGCCCGGAGCGAAAAGACAGGCGCTCGCCGTGAGGCGCTGCCCGGCGGCGGAGAAGCAGGCGGAGACCCCCCCGAGACTGGCGGCTGCTCTGGTAAGGTGTGGAGGGAGGCACAGCGGGACGGCGTAGGAGCAGCGGGGAAGGCCGGGCCCGCCTAGAGGGCCCCCAGATGCGCGCAGGGCGCGACACTTAAGCCCCAGCAACCGGACTTGGCGCACTGCCGGCGATAGCCCCGGGACAGTCCTTGAGTGGGGGCTGCAGCACGGTGCAGGGAAAAGGTGGGCGGTCGCGTCACCTAACACCCCGGCTGCAGGCCTGGTCCCGGAGCAAAGCTCACAGCACTTACCGGACGGGCCCTACGGACAACAGGCCCAATTGGATAGTGCGGGGAGGGCTCGACAGCTTCACGGGGGTGCGGGAGAGAGCTGAGGTTGATACGGCTGGCCCGCTACCAGTGTTCACCGGGAGGCCCCCCTCTGAGCCCTGCGACGGCTGGGCCCAGCACGGCGGATCCCCGTGTAGCGGACGCTGACCAAGGGAGCCGGTGGGTGGACAGAGAGGAGTGTTGGGACCCACACTGGTTCAAGACGACGTGGGGATCCCCCCTCCCCGAACTGAGCAGCGACCTCCGAAGCCCGGTGTGTGCATTGGCGGTCCGGACTGAGTGTCCCCCCCCTGGAATGGAAGACGCAGCTGGACCGGGGCTGCCTGCAGCTCGTTGCAGCGAAGGAGCGAGGACCCCAGACCCCTGAGCCTAGAAGCCTGACACGGGTAGGATAGCCGGCTCCTCCTCCTCCGCTGCCCCTGCCTAGTCACCACCATGGCCAATGCGGGACGCAAAGGCAACCGTACCATAACGGACCTGCTTCACAAAAACGCTGCAAAGGCGGAGAAAGTCGCGACGCAGTCGCCCCCCAAGACACCGGTTGCCACCTCAGGCACGGACGACAAATCTGCACCCATCACGAAGGCCTTCTTGGCCTCCCTCTTCAACACCCTGAGGGATGACTTTCAGACCTTGAAGCAAGAGCTTGCGGGGGAGCAGAAGGAACTGCGCAGGGACGTGGATGGCTTGGGAGAGCGTGTGGCGGCGATGGAGGAGGCAGATCAGACCCGCAGCATTGAAGTGGAACGGCTTCAACAGGAAATTATACGCCTGCAGGACCAGCAGGTGGATCTCCAGGCCCATTCGGAGGATCTTGAGAACCGTTCTCGATGGACCAACATCAGGGTCCGAGGAGTTCCATCGAAATCGGAAGGGAACAGCGTCACAGCGTACCTACAGGACCTTTTCCGGGAGATCCTTGGGGAACCCGGCGAATTTGAAATCCGGATTGACCGCGCTCATAGAGTCGGCCCAACACACCGGGCCCCGGCCCCCCCTCCGGATATACTGGCCTTTCTCCCGGACTTCCTTCTAAAAGAACGTATCTTGAGAGAGGCCCGAATGAGACAGCCGATCATCTTCCGAGGAGACCAGGTGGCCCTCTTTCAGGATCTCTCCGTCATCACCTTGCAGAAAAGACGCTCCTTCAGGGTGGCAACTGACTTCCTGAGAGACAAAGGCGTGCCCTACACCTGGGGCCATCCGTTCCGTCTCATCTTCAAGTGGAGGGGATCGCTGCACCAACTTCGTTCCCTCCAGGACACTTGTGCCGTGCTAGACATTGACCCGCCGTAGGAAGCGGCCACCAGTGAGACCCCCCCACACAGATCTGCGGACGGCGCAGGCCAGCGGTCCAGGGACAGCTGGCAGACAGTGCGGAGGCGAAGCCTCCCTAAATCCTTCCAGAGGCCGGACCCTCTTCTGGCCGCCCAAGAACGAGAAGCGGCAGTGCAGGAAGTGGCAGCCAACACTACCGCTAAATAGTGATGTGCCGGACACAGGGGCTTGCCCTCATTGACCTCCCTCATCGGGGGGGGAGGGGTCGGGGGGCCGAAGAGTCAGCCGCCACCATGCCCTCACTTTCTATGATGAACTAAGGACCTGGATTCTGTCCCGATAGGCCCGAGACTATGGGAGTTGTTTTGGGGATAGTTCAGGGGGGTGTTGGAGGGAGGGGATGGGAGTTGGGGGGGAGAGGGTATGGGGGAAGACAGTTGGGGAAGTTGAGACCAGGGGGGGTGGGGAAAGGGAAATCAGGACCTTCCCGGTGTGGTACATTGGAGTCGGGAAGGGCCGCCATGGCGACCTGGCAGGGCCTGGGCAGGTCAAAACAGCTGCGCGACTCACACAACTCCCATGCATGGCTAGCCCTAAGCTGAAGATTCTCACCGTGAATGTGAAGGGGCTTAATAACCCCGTTAAACGCAGAGCTGTCCTGTCCTTCTTAGAAAACTCGGGAGCGGAAATCTGTCTGCTCCAAGAAACTCACTTGCTTTCCAAAGATTGGCACAGAATGCGCTCAAGGGCCTTCCCGCTACAGCACTACTCCTCAACCCTAGAGAAGAAAGCGGGGGTGGCTCTACTAGTGGCACGTCATTTTAAGGGGACAGTTGGGGACAAGGTGGCTGAAATTAAGGGGAGGTTCCTGGCCCATACCATCCGTATCGGGGGGTTGGAAATGGTCGTGGGCTCCCTTTATGCTCCGAACACCAAGCAAGAACCGTTCCTCAAAGGGGCACTAGCAGACGCGCTGCAACCTAACACTAAGGCAGTACTGGTGGGTGGGGACACAAACCTAGTTATGGACCCCAACATTGACAGGTCTGGCCACCGACAGGGGTTTGCCGGGGCGATCACACAAGAGGGGAACCAATGGTTGTTGGAGGAGGGGTTCGTGGACCTGTGGCGCAAACACCACCCCGCCACCCCAGGATACACTTTCTACTCCCACGTACACCACACTTTCGCATGCATCGACCACTTTTTCGGTAACACGGACGTGACTCCCCTGATAGACGATGTGGAGGTGCTCCCAGCGGCGCTGTCTGATCACGATGCGCTCGTACTGCACATGCAAGCCCCCAGGGTCCCACAAAGGAAATGCAGATGGCGCCTCAATGATGCACTCCTGCAACATGAGGGGGTGACGCAGCGGCTTCAAGAACGCATCAAAGAATACTTGCAGACCAACGACACCCCGGAGGTCTCCCTGGCAGCGGTGTGGGGGGTGCTCAAGGCGGTAGTGAGGGGGGAACTGATTTCTGTAGCCGCGGCGGAAGCCAAGGAGCGGAGAGATAAAAGGCAATCCTTGTCCGCACAAGCGCTTGAACTGGAACAAGCTCATAGTCGGACCGGAGCTCCCAGGATTTGGCGGCGGCTTAAGGCGGTCAGGGCCCAGCTCGCCAGCTTGGATCTAGACAGGGCAGAATATGCAGCCTTGAGACTGCGCCACACTTACTATGTGGGAGGCGATAAGACGGGCGCCTGCTGGCGAGCTGCCTCAAAGCAAAGATCTTGCGAGCGAAGGTCCCCTCCATCCGTACCCAAGATGGGACGGTCGTCCATGAAGACGACCAAATAGCGGAAGCCTTCCGCGAGTTTTATGCCTCGCTGTATACGGCGGAGCCACCTGGCGGTCGGATCACAGCGGATTCTTACCTCCGGGACACGGAGATAACGCCCCTAGATGAACCCGCTAAGGCTTCCCTCGAAGCTCCCATTAGAACTGAGGAGGTCATCTCCGCGATCGCGTGTCTCAAGCCCCTGAAGACCCCAGGCCCGGGTGGCTTTTCGGCAAGCTTCTACAAGGCTTTCTGCCCCCAAGTCGCGCCGATATTGACCAGACTTTTCAATTCCTTCCAGGGCAGAGGCTCCATCCCCCAGGACATGTTGGAGGCTGACATCGTGGTCATCCCCAAGCCAGGCAAGGACCAATCCCAATGCAAGGCATATAGGCCAATCTCCCTACTCAACCTCGATTTAAAACTGTTCACAAGCGTGCTGGCAGCGAGACTAGGTCCGTGCCTGCCGGGAATCATTGAACCGGACCAAGCGGGATTTATCCCCAATAGACAATGCGCAGACAACACCAAGCGCCTGCTTCATGTCATTGATAAGGCCCACTACAATGACTTGGACGCGGTCCTACTGTCCGTGGATGCCGAAAAGGCGTTCGACAGGGTGGACTGGGGATATCTGGACGCCGTCCTGGCGCGCTTTGGATTAGGGGACCGGTTCCGCACATGGGTCGCTAGCTGCTACGCCGCCCCGCAGGCCAAGATCATGGTTAACGGGATACGCTTGAGACCTCTAGACATCCGAAGGGGAACCAGACAAGGGTGTCCTCTGTCACCCCTGCTATTCGCTCTATATATTGAGCCGCTGGCCCAACGAATCCGGGACAACAGGTCCATTACAGGCGTTCGGTTCGGTGGGGAACCGCAGATCATAAGTCTGTACGCAGACGATGTCTTGGCGGCCCTGGAGAGCCCCTCGACGTCGGTACCGGCTTTCCTCTCGGAGATAGAAAGCTTCGGGAGCGTATCGGGGTTCAAAATGAATGTGGAGAAATCACTAATCTTGCCTCTGGGACGGAACGCAAAAGCTGCGCGGCGCGGCCATCAGCAATATGGGGACCTTCAGACTCAGATGTCCATACCCAACTTGGGCATCTCCCTAACTCCGAACACGACCCAAACGGTTGACCGGAACTATACGGCTCTACTAGCTGCCCTGAAGGGGGACCTCGTGAGATGGCGTTGCCAGCCGCTTTCATGGTTGGGACGTGTGGCAGCGATAAAAATGACCCTCCTGCCGAAAGTCCTGTACTTGTTTCAGACCATTCCGGTAACTCCCCCGATTGGCGTGCTCAAACAATTGCAGGACTCCTTCACACAATTTGTGTGGGCGGGTAAGCGCCCGCGTCTGCGCAGGGACCTGAACACGCGGGCTACGGCGGAAGGCGGTCTCGAAGTCCCGGACTTGCTTCGCTACTTCCACGCATCACAACTTCGCTACCTCCTGGAATGGAGCAGGCCCGAATCGGAGAAGCGGTGGTTATTTCAAGACCGAGCTATGGGCCAGATGTCCCTATGGAAAGTCCCATTCCTGTACGAAAAGACAGGCCCTCATACCTTAAGAAATCGCCCCTCATGAGAACGGTAATGCAGGTATGGGACAAAGTGGCGGTCCCGAAGGGCCTTACCACATTCCCGTCCCCCCTGTTTGGAAACCCGGCGTTCCCTCCGTGATTGGCCCCCGGGTCGTTTTCGCAGTGGCGGGAGTCGGAATGCAAGGCAGCTGGCGACCTCTTCGATCCCACGGGTTTCATGCAGATACGTACTTTGCAGGGCTACTATACACTCCAACATATCCAACGCTACCAGTACTTCCAGATCAGACACTGGCTCACAGAGAAAGATGTGCTCCCCCACGTGAGCAGACCCCTAACAGACTACGAAAAGTGGCTACACACGAAAACAACAGACAGACACGCAATCACGGAGCTCTACATGATGCTCAGTCCACCTCCCCCTGCTGCACGATCGGCGGGTCAGAATCGATGGGAGCACGAATTAGGACGCTCCTTCACAGATAAGGTATGGCAGGATATTTATTTCAGGGCCCACCACACCGCCCGCAATGTGGCCAGTAAGGAGGCGGCGGTGAAAATAGCATACTATTGGCACCTTACACCGGCACGGCTCCATCAAGGCAATCCACGTAGAGATCCTAGGTGCTGGAGGGCTGCGGCCAACTGGGGACACTCACTCACATCCTGTGGAAATGCACGGAGGTCCAGGGGTATTGGGAGGAGGTGCTCAAGAGCTTTGACACACACTTTGACACGGAAATTCCCTGGTTTCCAGCATACACGCTCCTTGGCCTTCCCAACACCATCACATTCCCTCTTAAATCGATCAGGGGGAGGCAGATGGGGCTCGCAATGGGGGCAGCCACCCAACACATCATATCTCTTTGGGGCATGCCTAGGAAGCCTACCCATACGGGATGGCTCCACTGCCTGTGGTACATAATGGGAATGGAGAAGATACAGGCCTCCCTTACCCAAACACGGGACACATTCCTCGATACATGGCAGCCCCTCGTCTCTCTCCTATCAGAGGAATTCAACGAGATCACATGCCCAAAATACCTCAGGGTTCTCCGGCTTCCAGACGATTTCCGAGGGGAGCCCCGATCGCCCGACTGAATGCTGCCGCTCTTGCAGGCCCTGTAATGACTGACATCGACGTACTTACCACATCGGGGAAAGGGAAACGTGGGTGGGATACGGGTGGGGGCGGGGAGGGGGAGGGGTTGTTGGATGTTCATGGGACCGGATCAGAGTTTTGTTTCTCCTACTGGGCTTCCCTAGCACTCAAGGACACATTCTATGCAGCACCTAGGGGACCCGCCCTTTTGGAGGGGTGGGATGGAAATTACTTGCCGGGCGATCGCATGCACGCCCGTATTGTTGATGTGTCCTATGTCTGTCTTGTCAAAATTTCAATAAAAGATTTAAAACAAAAAAAGCACATTAGCCCTGATTTTCCCAGAATCACAGGATGGCGCGCCGACGCCAAGACACAAACCTGGTTCCCCAGTTTCACAGTCAGTTTAACACATCATGTTACAGGCATCTTCTCAGCAACAGTCTCCATTATATAATAATAGTGCACACATTGATGTAGGATTAGTGCATGGGCAGGCTGAACACGATGGAATGCATGGGAAGCATGGCTGCTTTTTTGCATGACTAGCATGAGAATGCGGTACCCTGCACCATACCCTCGGGAGAACAGGCATACAGTAAGTCACTTAAGCAGCTTCAGTGGGGGCTGCCACTGGGCACCATGGGATGATGGACTGTGTTCTACGGAACATTAACTGTTTATGTGCCTTGTCTCTGTGCAGGTCTGCAGAAACAGTGCTGATAAATAATACTGTTAGGCAATACCATGGCATAGCGTTGTGGTAGGAGGGCTGATATGCACAGCACAGGAAATAGAGAATGAAGAATGAGGAAATAATTTTTTTTTAAAATAGGGGGAAACAGAGAGCGGAACAAATAGAAAAAGTGAGCATGCAAGAGAAATGTAAGGAAAAAAGGTAGTAAGGATGAGAGACAAAAGATGGGTAAATAGAAAAAAGAACTGGAGAAGAAATAAAGGGTGAAATGATGATGATAAGTAAGGAAAGATGAAATGTAAGGGGAGAATAAAGGAAGAGTGAAATGAAGGACATGTGAAAGAATGAATGGGTGAAAGGATGGATAGAACGAAAGTTGAAAGAATGGATGGAAGAGCTAAATTATCAGTAGGTGAAAGAGTAAATGAATGGAAGGACGAAGAATGGACAGATGGGGAAGAGTTGAAAGAATGGATGGGTGAAAAGACGAATCGATGAATACAAGGCTATGGATGGCTCCGTGGAAGGGTTTGCCTGCCTTGCGCTCAGTGTGGTTAGAGCTATGGCTCAAGTTGGCTTATTTTAATTCTCTGCCTAGTCCCTTGCTGTAAGTAGACCACCACGTGACAAACAACAGGGGTTGGCTCAGTCCATTGTAGTGATTCGTTTTTCTAGACATATAGACATCACAGCCAGTATTTGAGCCTCATGGTTCAGTGCTGTGAGGGGTTGGTTCAGAAGTGAGGAAGAAGACATTTATGGTCAGAGTCATCTACCTCTAGAGGTCCTTCAGAGCCTTTGTCTTTCTTCACTTCCAGAAGGAAGCTGACAGCAATCTGAGTTAAGTATAAACAGAGTTTTAAGACTTATATACATGCCAGCATTTGGGAACAGATGAGAAGGACACTTAGAAAGAACAATCCTAGGACTTTAATTGACTTGTTAGCTTGTATTGAAGTGGGAGGAATCTCAAATAAGCCCTTTTGGCAAAACAACCAGGTGTCTCCTGTTTGAATTTTGAGTGCTGCCATGTATGACCATGGTATGTCTGTGTCTCTATGCAGTGATCATGGACTAACAAAGTATGTATCAAGACTGAAAGATGCATCTGAGAGCCCTGGCTTTGACCAGTGGCTGATCTTTTTGGCAGTGGGATCGCTTACTTCTGTTTGCGTGGGATTTCATTTTCTCCTCTCTCCATTCACTCTGGTGAACATCTTCTCTGACCACCTGATGAACTCCTGTATTTCAGCAGATGTTTGCCAAAATGCTTGTGGAATCCGAGTTCTTGTTTTCGTTTCCAACAGCAGTTCTGCTGGTGACTTGCTAGCAGTGTTGTGAAGTGTCTTTGTAGCTTTCAAACATTTGAAAAAGTATCTAAAATATGGGCACTTCCATCATTTTGGCAATGTGCTTGGCCTTCTTAGTTCTGGTGTAAACCCAGTTTCCATTGTCAGAAATCATGTCACAAAGATAGGGGAAAAGATGCAGAGAGGCAGGCTTAGCGTCAGACATCTTGAGTTAGATCATGACTCCATTCTTGATGACTTCAATAAAGTAGACCTTGGTGCATGAACATGTGTCGGCAATGGACCCCAAAGTGTAAATGCCAACTTTGAACGCACCTTCAGGATGATCTTTCCACCAATCAAGGGTCCGTGGACTCGGGTAGGATTATCTGGGCAGCAGCAAAAGCTACCATTAGGGTCCAACTTATGCGAAATGCAGCACAAGCCAACAGGCGAAATGCTGCCCGACAGAAAGAGCTGTAAGAGGACATTGCGTCCGATACCCACTTAAACACAGCAAAGCCAACTCTACAGTATCGCAAATCTTTGGAACAAGCCTGCATGGCATTGAACAGCCTCTTTACGTCCAAGGCATAGTACGCCCTACAGAAAATGAAAGGGAGACATTACGAGCAGGGAGAAAATGCAGGAAGACTATTGGGGGCACTGTTACGCCAAAGAGAAGCTGCTATGGCCATATCGGTCATACAGTCATCAGGAGGAACCACGCTCACCTGACCCCAGGATATTGTGAATGAATTTGCTAGGTTCTACACGTCAGTATACACTCCGGTGAAATAGACTAATGAAGATAAGATGATTGCCTTCTTCAAATGGGTGGGTCTTTCCCATCTCTCGGATGAAGGCAGAAAACTCCTTGAAGGAGGGGATCTCATGTGTGATAGCTAACCTTCCCTACCACAAGGCCCCGGGGGAAGACAGCTTCCCAGCCGAATTTTGCCGATGGGCAGGTGAAGGGATAATTGACACTTTACACGCTGCATTTCAAGAGGCGGAAAGCAAGACCTCATTAGGACCCCTCTCTAATAAAGTAGTGATAGGCGTCCTACCCATACCCGAGTTAAAGCCCCATCTCGTTGTTAAATTGTGATATTAAAATACTGGCCAGCATCCTGGCCTCCCGTCTTCGCAAAGTTCTGCCCTCCTTGAACCCCCATACGCAAGTGGGGTTTGTACCAGAGCGCTTTTCTAGGAGCTACCTGCGCACTTTAGTCCACACGTTGTGGTCTGTCAAATGCCTTCCAAATGATGCAATTGTATTATCACTTGATGCTGATAAGGCGTTTGATTGCATCGAATGGGAATACCTTTTTAAAGTACTGGATCGATTCGGATTAGGGGACTAGTTTATAACCAAAGTAAGCCTGCTATACAATAGTCCCACCGCACAAATAAACTGCGGGGGGTTTGTATCAGACGCGTCATGGGCATACGCCTCCCGATGGGAGAATCTAAACTTTACCTGTACGCAGAGGACATCCTGCTTACTCTCACGGATCTTTCCCGCTCTTTGCCGTACCTGCTTTAAATTTAGTGTTTGAACCTTTGAGCTGACTTAGAATGTCAGCTTATGGAATGTGCTGTGGGGCTTTGAGGATTCAGTTGCACCCAGCTGGTGTGAAAGGGTAATACATTGCCCTTCTGGTGTGGTCACAAGCCACTGAAACACCTCTTATCTGAGAATAGTATACACAGATGTGAGACGAAGAAATAGCATTGAAGTGGCAATTTTATTCATTACATCATTAGCTCAACAGAGAATATATTCATCAACTCATTAGCTGGAGATTAATATTTAGAAAACCTGACTTCAATCCGTCAGAAATAAAACACAACTACACATTTATGATGTGCAAGGGTCCATAAGGCAAACTTTAAATGAGAAGAACAACTGTGCAAGAATCAAAATTTTAAGATACATTAAATACAATGAATTGGATGAGAACTGAGAATAAATGAAGAGATCAAAAGTTAAACAAGCACTGGCGTTGCCAATAGGTCTCGCAGTAGGAAAGTTGGAGCTATTGGTTTTGTAAATGACACATTTTATATTTATGTGTTGGTTTTGAAAATTGCGAAAATAATAGTTTTGTCATTTACAATGCCAATACTTTTAACTTTTGCAAATGTGACACTCATAGTATTTGTAATGCAAATGTTTTGTATTTACGTGACTTCGATGTATTGATATTACAAATAACAATGGTTATGACATTTTTTAAATAATTAATACTTAAATAAAAGTTATTGTAATTTATAATGGCAATAGCTTAAACTGTTGTAAATACCTTTTGTGAAGATTATGTTCAGTGTATTTTATTGTGAGGAAAATAAAAGAACAGAAGTGAAATATTAAAGTCTTTTTGTGACATTTGTGTAATGTGAGAGAGTGTGAGTGTGTTTGAAAAGGGTGATTGATTGTGATATGATGTGTGATGCTGATAGGGTGTGTGAGTGTGTTAGTGTGTGTGATTTTTGAGAATGTTATTGAGTGTGTGTAAGGGTCTTTGAGTGTAATTGTGTGTGAGGGTGAGTGTGTGTGAGGTGGTGTGAGGGGGAGGGTGTGTGTATTCCGATGGTGTGAGGTGTTGTGAGGATGAAGGCGTGAGACCTCAAATTACACAGTAATCACAAAAAATATATAACCCGATATACTTATTTAAGTATCAGTAACTAGCATCGCCGTCAAGGTGCTTAGATGTATGTAGAGGCTTTAACAGCCTTGATGATGTGTCATTTGCAGTGGAGACTGAGACGGGCACAAAAGCGGCCCATCGAAGGGCCTACACACCACAGGCCCATCAGCAGATTGCCCGTCTTGCTACTCCGAGGTTGATTAAGTTCAATAATAGGTTTCTGGGGCTTAGAGCGATGGTCGTCTACTGCATCATAGATAATTAAAATTATCGTTGGACTGGCTGGGGGTGGGAGGGAACCTATGCTGATAGCTGTCAGTCTGTGCGCCGGCGGTGCTGTCAGTAGTGCTATGTCACCGTCAGGCGCCAAGCGCTATATCGGCCGCTATCACACACCAGATGACCGGGATCTGGTCCCGTCTCCCCAGGAAACAGAATAGTGCCCGACAAACTGAACAAGCCGAGCAATCACGTATGTTTCCGTACATCTGTGTCCTCTTATTGCAATGTATCACTGCACAGAATAGAACGTGCCCAGGCAAAATATCCATGTAACACTGTACTTCTGCATGGCATTTTTGGTGAGTGAAGACTGATCCGTGAGTGAGGTAGGGTGCAGTGAGTGTAGTGACTCTCTGGCAAACAGCAAAAGACCCCCCATATAATACAAATATTCACTGTCCTAGTAAAGGCCAATAAGCAATTACGAGCGCCAACATATCCCAGTAATGGATACAGACGTCGCACAAAGCTGTTTTGGAGAGTGACGGGAGGAGGAGTCCTTTGCGGCAGAGGCAAGGAGTGTGGCAAATGGCCGGAGGGAAGCCGGATGGGGGCGGGAGATCCTGGTGGGGGGGCGGGAATGTGAGCGAGGAGCTCACGGGGAGAGAGGCCGGAGGGAAGCCGGATGGGGTGGGAGTGCCTGGTGGGGGGGAGGGAATGCGAGGGAGGAGAAGTGTGGCAGGCGGAATGCCTGTGTGCGAAAGCGCGATAAAGATCTGCACCTTGTAACAGAGGCATGCATCCATGCAGAGTCATCTTGGGCTTTTATCCTTCTAAGAACGATCAAACCTCGAGTGCCACTGAGGAGGACATTACAACAACTGAGAGCCAGTCCTGCCTGTGGTGTTTAGCCACACGCAGCTGATCCCAGAACTTCCAAGTTTCCCACGCCATGCGTGCATCCATCTCTAAGTAAGTACCTTCGTGGAGTCTAGGCCTTTTCTTTGCATTCTGGGACGTGCAGTCTTGTTTATCACATTATAAAGTTAGGACCACAAGTACCGGAATGCAAAGAAACCACAAGACTCTGAGCAGCGAGTCACGTATGTTTCTGGAGTACTTGGCTGCTTTTCGTGTTGCCGATGTGCACCTTGAGTCTTCAGGGAGTGAGCACTGGGTCCACGTCACAGGGTAAGAGGCGGAGCAGGGAAGAAATGGAGCATATGCGGGCAAGAGAGATAAAACATGCGCTCTGATGGAGTGCTGAAATAAAAAGAAAAAAAATCGTTTCCAGAAAGTAAGCAGTGGAAGGAAACAATTCATGTCATCCAATCAAAAGTCTAGTAAAGAGCCAATGCTTCTTTGAAGGGTCACATGCAAAATGAAGGAAAGCCATTGGATAAGAAGCATACACATGAGACTGACAAGAAAGCAAAGCAAATGTAAGGAACAGACTGGCTCAAAGATTTGTACATTTTGGAGGCTGAGTTATCTGGAGAGAGGCCAGAGGGAAGCCGGATGGGGGCGGGAGAGCCTGGTGGGGGCAAGAATGCGAGGGAGGAGAAGTGTGGCAGGCGGAATGCCTGTGTGCGAAAGCGCGATGCGCTTGGAGAGAGGCCGGATGGGGGCGGGAGAAACTGAAAGTACGAGTAGGAGGGAGGGAGGGAGGCTGATGCGCGTGCTTGTTTGGTCACGTGATTCACGTGAACTTAAAGAAAACCGCAGCAAAAAGCCCTTGGTTTGACGAGGATTTTGAGGACTTGAATTCTCGCTCCGCTCAATGCGCTTGCGCGCATTGATAGGTCGCGAGACCTAAAAAAGGTTATCTAAATTGGGATGTTCCACCTGAGATATGGCTTAGAAGTCCCAAATCAGATAAACGGCCGGCCGGAGAACCCGCGCTTGTGCTAGGAACTGCAGAAGAGTTCTGGGCTCCAAGGGGGGTTGCAGGACTTATATACCTGTTCAAAGCAGAACGGTTAAACCGCATTGACGTAGGTACTGGAGTCATCTGGCACAGATGGTTGACCGCACGCCTACAGTTGTGTTGCTAAACCCTAAGAACACAGAAGTGGTGGCCCATTGGGTCAGGTGTTTTGTGTGGGTGGTCTGCAATGATTGACCGCAATTTATTAACAAGGAACATTTGTATTGCAGATATCTCAAAAAATATATGTGAGAGTGGAACTTAAAAACAAATGTTATCCTTGCAAGATGCCGTCGTGGGTTTCATTTGAGCAAGCTTGGAAAGTTTCATAATAAAAAATGAAGCAAATGATACTTATGAAAAGTCAAGGATGTACCAGCTGGCCTCGTGTGTGTGTGATGTGCTGGTCTTGCAACTGTAGAAAGTTTCTGTAGTTCTGTGGTTGCCCAAACTGCCTTGTCGTGTTCAGCACAAAAGAAATACATGTTCGGGAACATCGGGGCCAAGTACATTTTATTATCAAAGATGGTAACATGAGGCAGTGGGCTTTGACTTGGGCCTATATGCAGGGGGTTCAAGGGATGTGTGGGCTATCACTTACTATCTGTGTATGCTGAAAATGGTCAAGATAGCCCAATTCAGATTTTAGCTCGCAGGGCCTATGTAGGGACCTTCATACTACATGGGTCGAGCAAAACGTTAGGTTGGGAATTTAAATAGTAAAACGTGATCCTCCATCACTGGCCTACAGGATGCACATCGTGAGCCTGTCTTCTAAAAAACTTTAAGGCTCTGTACCAGGACTCCTTTGATTACTATCACAACAGAGTTGTCTCCTAGGATGACACTAAGATACATGGTGTGGAGTCAAACTGGTGGTCTTCCATTTCACAAAATGAGAGGTAGTACGGATGGATCCATGGTGGTGCCATGTTGGTTACAGCGGTGGACAGCAGGTGGTAAACAGAGCTCAGAATCTGCAGAAGACGGGTCTCAATTGAGATAGGAGCTTGGATCAAGACTAAGGGCATGATTTCGATCTTGGCGGATGGGTTACTCAGTCACAAAGTTGACGGATTTCTTGTCCACCAAAATATAAATCCCATAGGATAGAATGGGGTTTATATTTCGGCGGAGTTTAAGGGTCCAGTCAAGATGAAGAATACTCGTACAACTGGATAGTCAGAAAATGGACAGATGTGGAATGTCAGCAGGGCGGCTTTGTATCAAAAGAAAGGGGAGTGTAGCAATGTACGTGAAAGTGAGGACAGTTGCAAGGGTTTGATGTCGATGACTGATGAGGAACTGTTGGTCCAGAACGGACGTGAGGTGGAGAACCAAAGTCAAGCTTCGGGCGACAGTCGTTCACTCAGTCAAGACTCCGCGAGGAGAAGAGTGATGTGGACACTGTGTCAAACACACAGACGCACGCCTCGATCATCTCGCAGAGCGCCAAATGGGTTAGGTGACTTTGTGTGGAGATCTAGTGCCTTGATGGTTGCGTACAGCATTCTTAAGAGTATTTCTTTTCTATGAACTTCTACATCTGATCCCCTAAAAATGATGAAAAGTCAGTATTTCATTTTCTTTGCATATGTCCAGTTGAGGGATTATTATTTCTGCTTTCTTATGTGCTGTTTAGAAGTGATTATCCTATTTCTTTTGTATTACGTTCCATGAGAAATCGTATTTGAATCTTATGCTGTAAGTACATGAAAGGGAGATTTGTTGTGGCTTTAATCTGACTTGGAATGTCAATTTATGGAATGTTAAGCATTGAGATCTGGTGGTTTCAGGAGTCAGATGCAACCAGTTGCCCTGCAGAAAGCCCTTTGTGATCCTGTCTTCAAATAATCTTAAAGGGACTGTTCCGAGACTCCTTTAATTACTTTCGCAGCAAAGTGCCAACTGATTTAGGTGTCCAAACAATGGTCTAACTACAGACAAAAAGAAAATGGTTGCTTCGCTAATCCATTATATATTACCATTTAAGTTTGTAAGTACACAGAGCACCCCTGGAACCAGTGGGCCTGCTGGCAGGGGCCTTGTGCAGCCCTAAGGCCAGTGCTTACTCTGTAAAAAAAAAAAAATATATATATATATGCCCGGGTCCTCCTCAGTGGCCCCCTACCTCTTTTACAACCCACTGCCCCTGCCAGTGCTGCCAGTGGTGGCACCAACACAATTACTAACCATCGCACTCCTACAAGTGTAAAAATTGAGACAATTACACCCTCCAAAGCTTTAAGAATGGCTTGGGCAGCAGGTATTACTCATTTTTTGTGTAAATTCTATTAATAAACAACTACTGATTTGCTCATCTCTCAATTAAAGAGAGATTGCCATAATGTGGTAGATAGTCATAAGTGCCGGTGCTCACAAGTAAGTGTTGATGCAGAGCACTAGAAACCACAGGCACAATTTAAGCACTGCTTAAGTTAGAGAAAACCCAGGAGTAGTGTGGTTAGTGTGGTAAGCATGGTAAAGGAGTAAGACGGGCGGGTGAACACTTAAGGCCTAATTATGAGTTTGTCTGTCTGAGTCCCGCCAAACTCATGGTGGCAAAGCGGTGGTGGTCCGGCCCTTGCTGCACCGGCTGTCAGACCGCCGGATTACAACTTGGGCGGTTGGACCGACATGGCACTTCTGCAACCGCCTGGTATCACTGGTGCATGGAGGGGATGCAGCTGTCTGAGGGCCGCAATATGGTTGGTGGTGGCCTGCGGCGCCATATGCTTGGTGGTACCCTATGGCACCGCCATGCATTTACGACTTTCCTCACCACCAGCCCTCTCATGGAGATTCTTACTCCATGAAACTGCTGGTAGTGAGAAAAGAAAGAGGGTCTCTTGGCCCTGCATACGAGGGTGCATGCAGAGGGGCACATGCTGTGCCCCTCTGTCTGCATGCACCTCATTCCTGCATGGCTTGGACTGCTAAGTCCATGCCGTTGCAGGAACGTACACTGGCAGTCCCGCAGCGATACAGTTTAATTTCCACATGTGCGACTGTAACGGTACTGCCACTGCACCCACCCGCGATAATACTTGTATTATGGCGGGCAGGCGGTGGCGCAGTTTGGCGTGTGGGAGCGTGATAGCCCGCTCCCACACCGTCAAACATAATCGAGCATTAGTCCTGCGGCGTAGCTAGGGGGAGGGGGGCGGTCTGCCCCAGGCGGCACTATTTTGAGGGCGGCGGTGGGCGTCTCGAGAAGGGGTTGGAGCCCAAGCCTGGCATGTGACACGTGTCACTCTGTCATGTGGCATATGCCACATCTTATGTGACATATGCCATAGATTTTCTACTTGGTCTTTCATTATTATCAGTTGAGCATTTCCAAAGGACTATGTTTCACTCTGCTTTCACTCTGCTAAAATAAATAAATTGTTTAAAAAAATAAAAATAATATTAAAAATTAAT
The DNA here is from genome assembly GCF_964263255.1 of Lissotriton vulgaris. Lineage (NCBI taxonomy): Eukaryota > Metazoa > Chordata > Amphibia > Caudata > Salamandridae > Lissotriton > Lissotriton vulgaris. The sequence continues at coordinate 224,023,259 of NC_141685.1, forward strand.
TTCCCGAGGTGGGGTTTGAACCCTTGTCAAAACTCACTCAAAGCCCCTGCACATACACAGTGAGCCACCTACTCTGCTGAAAGTTCCCCAGCCAAAGGTATCTATGTCATAGGATAAGGTTGTCAGTCCTTCCTCTATTTCTATTGTCTTTGGACTGTAGATACAAGAAATCTTCTCTCGATTTACATTCTTTAAATACAAATAGCCCTTCCTTTCATACAGTCTGCCACTAGCCCCATGCATTTCCAATTCTTACACAATCATCCCCAAATTCTCATTCCACTAAATAAGTGATTTCTTTCATAGCAAACCTGTCCCCCCTATCCACGTGCCACCCAGCATGCCATTATCAATGCCTGACATGCACTATGAGTAAGGAGGCCATAGTTCTCCCAGATACTGCTAGGGGGTCATTTACAAAGGCACAGCTTTCATTTGTGGAATTTAGAAATAAAATTAAAAAAAAATTTAAAAAACGATTTTCCCCACCTGGGGTTTGAACCTTGGTCAAAACTCACTCAAAGCCCCTGCACATACACAATGAGCCACTTACTCTGCTGAAAGTTCCCCAGCCAAAGTTATCTATGTCATAGAACAAGGTTGTCAGTCCTTCCTCTATTTCAATTGTCTTTGGACTGTAGATACCAGAAATCTTCTCTCGATTTATATTCTTTAAATACAAATAGCCCTTCCTTTCATACAGTCTGCCACTAGCCCCATGCATTTCCAATTCTTACACAATCATCCCCAAATTCTCATTCCACTAAATAAGTGATTTCTTTCATACCAAACCTGTCCCCCCTATCCACGTGCCACCCAGCATGCCATTATCAATGCCTGACATGCACTATGAGTAAGGAGGCCATAGTTCTCCTAGATACTGCTAGGGGGTCATTTACAAAGGCAAAGCTTTCATTTGTGGAATTTAGAAATAAAATTAAAAAAAAAAAAAAAAAGATTTTCCCCACCTGGGGTTTTAACCCTGGTCAAAACTCACTTAAAGCCCCTACACGTACACAGCGAGCCACTTACTCTGCTGAAAGTTTCCTAGCCAAAGGTATCTATGTCATAGAATAAGGTTGTCAATCCTTCCTCTATTTCTATTGTCTTTGGACTGTAGATACCAGAAATCTTCTCTCGATTTACATTCTTTAAATACAAATAGCCCTTCCTTTCATACAGTCTGCCACTAGCCCCATGCATTTCCAATTCTTACACAATCATCCCTAAATTCTCATTCCACTAAATAAGTGATTTCTTTCATAGCAAACCTGTCCCCCCTATCCACGTGCCACCCAGCATGCCATTATCAATGCCTGACATGCACTATGAGTAAGGAGGCCATAGTTCTCCCAGATACTGCTAGGGGGTCATTTACAAAGGCACAGCTTTCATTTGTGGAATTTAGAAATAAAATTAAAAAAAAAAATCGATTTTCCCCACCTGGGGTTTGAACCCTGGTCAAAACTCACTCAAAGCCCCTGCCATTACACAGTGAGCCACGTACTCTACTGAAAGTTTCCCAGCCAAAGGTATATATGTCATAGAATAAGGTTGTCAGTCCTTCCTCTATTTCTATTGTCTTTGGACTGTAGATACCAGAAATCTTCTCTCGATTTACATTCTTTAAATACAAATATCCCTTCCTTTCATACAGTCTGCCACTAGCCCCATGCATTTCCAATTCTTACACAATCATCCCTAAATTCTCATTCCACTAAATAAGTGATTTCTTTCATAGCCAACCTGTCCCCCCTATCCACGTGCCACACAGGATGCCATTATCAATGCCTGACATGCACTATGAGTAAGGAGGCCATAGTTCTCCCAGATACTGCTAGGGGGTCATTTACAAAGGCACAGCTTTCATTTGTGGAATTTAGAAATAAAATAAAAAAAAATAAAAAATTATTTTCCCTACCTGGAGTTTGAACTCTGGTCAAAACTCACTCAAAGCCCCTGCACATACACAGTGCGCCACCTACTCTGCTGAAAGTTCTCTAGCCAAAGGTATCTATATCATAGAATGAGGTTGTCAGTCCTTCCTCTATTTCTACTGTCTTAGGACTGTAGATACCAGAAATCTTCTCTCGATTTACATTCTTTAAATACAAATAGCCCTTCCTTTCATACAGTCTGCCACTAGCCCCATGCATTTCCAATTCTTACACAATCATCCCCAAATTCTCATTCCACTAAATAAGTGATTTCTTTCATAGCAAACCTGTCCCCCCTATCCACATGCCACACAGCATGGCATCATCAATGCCTCACATGCACTATGACTAAGGAGGCCATAGTTCTCCCAGACACTGCTAGGGGGTGATTTACAAAGATATAAAAGGATGTCGTCAGCTTAGAGCGAAATGCGATACTCAAACTCTGGGGTCCAGCTGATACCACTCATCGAGGGCTGCCAACGCAGCCAGGCAGCGAGCGGTTCCAAGGCCAGAGCAAAGAGGAGAGGGGACAACGGGCATCCCTGTCGCGTGCCTCTCCCCAGTACAAAGGGGCCAGAGACTTTGCCATTCACCACTACCTGGGCCAGCCGCTCCTTGTATAACAGTTTTACCCATCTGATAAATCCCAGGCCGAAACTAAACTTTGCCAGCGCGGCCCAAAGGTATTGCCACTCCACCGTATTGAAGGCCATCATTTCATCCAGGGATGCCAAGATGGCCGGCTCACGTATGGATGCCACTCTCGCGAGGACTCCATGGAGACGCCGCAGGTTCAGTGTGGTATTGCGATGTGGAATAAAGCCGGACTCATCAGGATGGACTAAATCACCAATGACTGTTATCAGGCGATTCACCAGAACCTTAGCCAGAATCTTAGGCTCGGCATTCAAAAGTGAAATGGGCCTATAGGATGTACAATGTTCTCGCGGCTTTCCCTCTTTGTGGATAACTGCAATGGTTGCGAGCCTTTGATCACGGGGGAGGAGGCCCGCATCATGCGATTCAAGAAACATAGCCCGGCATTATTGCGCTATCTTGTCGGGTCTTTGTTTGTACAGTTCAATAGGGAGCCCGTTTGGTCCCATCACTTTGACTGAACGCACTGAACGGATCGCCAGCACAATCTCATCAGCAGTCAGTACAGCATCGATCAATTCCCTGTCTTCATCAGCTATGCGGGGTAAAGCTATGTCTCGCAACAACAAGTGCGAGTCAGTCAAAAGTAACTTTATTTCGATTGAATTTACAATCATAACAAGTGCATTTAAAAACGAATATTTACAACAGTATAAAAAATTCCATTTGCTCATTAATTACTAAAGAAAGCGGAGCGCTATTGCTTCAAAACAATAAGAAATCGTTCAAGTTCAACTAAACACTGACACTCTATGCACAAATATATTATCACAGTAGTCATTTGCGTGGAAATAAAGTCTTAAGGAGCAGTGGTTAGTAATTGGGAATGGATTTTCAAGCAGGTTTTGAGGTAGCAGGCTACAGTTTTGGCAACATACGGGGTGTCTAAGTATTGAAGTGCCAAAAGAGCCGGTCTGCATCTTCTCAATCCTAAGTGCCGGAGAAGTGGGACCAGCCAACGTTTCCGCGGGGTCTCATAAAGACTACAGAAGAAGGTTACATGCAGGGTTGACTGGCGAGTATGACCATCACATGGACAGTTAGCTATTTCACGTGACCAATCAGAGGGCACAGGCAGTGATACAAGGCGATAAAATACATCAAACCGAAATCTGGTTAAAACATATCTCTCATAATTAGACAAAAAAAAAGACAGATAAGGTTGAATGCCATAGGAGGATTGAATCATCGTTAAATGAACATTTGACTTTTTACCAAGTTCTGAACACAAACGTAAATTGCTTAAATGGGCGACACATAGTTTTTTCAAAGTTTTTCTAGGTATAGCCAATAGAGATTCAGGGTCAGTGAAATATGCAGGGCAATTCAGATCATTCAAAAATGTAAAAACATATAACAGCCAGGGAATCTTTTTCCAATAGGTCAGTGTGAGACAGTCAGATATTAGTGACCTAGTAAGATGACATTGCTCCTGAGTCCATATACGGTGCCATAGGAGAATCGGCTGGTACCTAATGATGTCAGTTAGATACTCCCAGCCGAGCTCCATATGGGTGCCGTAAGTAGGAGCACTTCGGGGAAGGGCTAATATATATTTCAAAAAGTCATTTTCGATAATTTGAAGCTCATCTGCGGGCGTATAGCCCCATACACCAGCCCCGTATGTGGCCACGCTCATGCATTTAGCTTGGTAGATCTTCAAAATCACAGCATGGGCGGGCTTGCCCAGTTTCCTTGAGAATGAAGTCAACGCCGATGTTGTGCGTTGAAACTGCAATTTCTTGCTGGAAATGGCAGGTTTCCAGGACAGATGCTTATCAATGAGAATACCTAGATAAGGGTAGGTGTTAGCAGTTTCTAACCTGGTCTTCTCAATAAAAGGAGATTTGCATTTTTGGGCTTTCTTGCCAATATTCATAACAAAAGTCTTGGACTTATTAACTTTAAGTCCAAGAGAAAGCATGAATTGGCAGTATTTATCTAGTTGAATCTGTCGTTGGTTAGGTGTCCTTGCTAGGATGACAGAATCGTCTGCATATAATAATGCAAGGATTGGGCGGGTGTTTATGCAGGGGAGATCTTTACTATCAACTAGCATCGCTTGCTCCAGTCCATTAGTGTAGATGTTAAATAAGAATGGAATAAGGACGCAACCCTGCCTAACGCTTTTTGCAATGTTAAAGGATTCAGAAAGCTCCCCTTTGATGCCGTATCTCACACAAGCTTTTGCATCCGAGTATAACTCTCGGAGGAAATTCAGCAGTGCAAGATCTATGCCCAGTTTCCTCAAGATCGCCCATAGCTTGGAATGAATTACGCAGTCGAATGCGGAACTCAAGTCCACATAGACTAGGTAAAGATTACCGCCTTTGGCCCAGGCGTATTTACCCATAAGCAGAGTCAGTTTTAAGGCCTGTTCTACAGTGCCCAGACCCTCCTGGAAACCAAACTGTAAGTCGGTTAAGATCTTATTCTCTGTGGCCCAGTCCCGTAGTCGTTCCAGAATTAATCTGCCGGCGACCTTGCCCAGAGAATCCAAGAGGGAGATGGGCCTGTAGCAGGCTGGGTTGTCCCGTTCTACCTTTTTAAATATGGGTAGGAGCACAGAAGTGGACCAAGAATTAATAAGGCCGATCTGAGTCACTGCGGACATGACCTGCGTAACAATTGGGGACCATAAGTCTATGTTGCTAACAAAGATGTCTAAGTGGACCCCATCAGGAACGGGCGCTTTACCAGTCTTTGAGGAGGTCAGCGCCGCGGTCACCTCCACTAGATCGAAGTGGAGGTCAATAGGGTAGATATTGCTACTAGTGACAGCTGCCGCCTCTAGTCTAGGAGCCTCAGTTGTCAAGGTGGGGTCCCCGAAGATCTGCGAGTAGTGTGCTACCCATTTATCAGCGGGTACTGCCACGTCAAGATGCCGTACAGCAGTTGCATCAGCTAGGAAAGGGGCCTTAACTGTTCTCCAAAACAGGGTACAGTACTTGCTTAGTGTGCTCTGGTGTAGTTGGGACCAGAGATTATTTTTTATTTCCCGTTTACGGGATTTTTGTGCCATCTTATAGTTTTTTCTTAAAGACGCAATTAGGGGCTGGTCCTTGACTTGATTGTGTAGAGCGTTTTTTAGTGCACGCTGGGCTTTACGGCAATGGGAATCAAACCACCCACTGGAATCCTTATCGTTATTGTGAGTCTTATGTTGGCGAGTAAGCTCTTGTCTGATGGCTTCTAAGATTTTAACGAAGCTAGAGAGGATCAGCTGAGGGGATGATGACATCTCCAAACAGTGATAGATTAAGGGAAGGGTTCTTTGGATGATCTTGCTAGTGGCCTCTGAGGGATTGATCATCGACCATTTGAGAGTATAGCCATTAATTTTACTCATCTACAGGGAATGCTGCGTTAAGAGGCTTGTTTTTGGACAGGCTGAGGATGGGGTATTTAATACTATAGTGGTGCTGTTTGAGTAGTGATCGCTTGAGGGATCGGTACCAGTTGTAAAGTGTTTCAATCGGTTGTTTAAAGATTGGGAACATAAGATAAAATCAATAATTGTGCTAAATCCTCTACCGTGAAAAGTCGTCTTGAACTCAACAGCAGGACTCACTAAAATGTTCGCGAATTCAAGTTCTAGAGCAAAAATACAGTTATTTAAAGCGTCACCAACACTACTGTGGGCAAAGTGGGCCAGGGGGGCGTCGTGCTCGTCTTGGAGCCCACAAATACCTTTGTTATTGTTGTTACACAAATAAACATTGAAATCCCCACCCCACACAACATGGCATTGTAGCTGTTGGTTCTTGGCTTTCTGATCTTGTAAATATAAAGTGATTTCCAACAAAGATTTTACACAGTCACCAGGCGTGGAATTATTGTACATATTGATGAAATAATAACAAGAACTATTGTCTGGAACTAATTTGAGAATTTGAAAGATTGGAAAGACTAACGGGACTTCCGTGGTCGTAAAAGGAATTAAGTTGGAAATGTAAATGGCTAAGCCACCCTTGGGTCTTCCATGAGTGGACGGTATGGCCGGAAGATGGAATGTTTTGTAGCCCTGGATGTGAATAGGATCAATTGCCCAGGTTTCTTGAAGGCAGATTAGCTTATATTTATTGGTCACTTCTAGCCAGGACTGGAGATGGATTTTGGATCTAAGGCCAGCTACGTTCCAGTATATGACTGGAAGATCCTGGGTTGATGAAAAAATAGGGTTTGAAAACTGAGGTTCAGCAGAGGAGCGTGGGGGTTGGGACAAGGACTGAGTGGTTGGGACGGAAAGGGAGAGGGTAGGTTTTGGATCACTGAGTTGAAGAATAATAGGTTGTTGGCTCAGAGGTGAGTCAACTGGGGTAGCTGACAAAGTGTGACACAAATCCTGGTGAGTAGAAGTTGACGGCTGTTGGGTAAAGGGTTGCTGGGGAGGACAAGACTCGGGCTGGGTACCAGACAGGGGTGGCAAAATAGAGCCGACCGTCCGAGTGCTCTTACAGGAGTGTTTGGGGTTGGGCGGAACATTGTTGGGGCCACTGTCTGAGATGGGTAGAGTTGGTGGTCAGTCCACCATATCCGAACAGTCATATCTATTGGATAATGGTGGGCCTCTCCAGTTGTTAAAGTTGTTAAAGTGGCCTGGTGGTGGATTGCTAAAACCGTACCCAGACCACTGGTCTCGATCTCTAATCCCACCCCAGTTCCCTACCCTCGTCCAGGACCACGGAGGACCAGCGTTACGTCGTGTAGTCGGGGGATAGAAGTACGACAGATTGTGAGTGGCTATCCCTTCAGTAGAGGTATGATCACCCCAGGAGCAGATATGCTCAACTGTATTGGGATCTGCAAAGTTTACTATAACGCAGTCGCCCTGGATGTTTTTCGGTTCGTTGCCTAGCCAAGGCACTCTGCGCACTGTAGTAACTCTGTTGTCCATAAAGATTGGAAGAGGTCTGTTGCTGGACAACCATTATATTACTTTGTTTTTTAAAGACCATACCGGTTCGTCTTGGTTTGGGGAGAGTTCCGGAACACCAGTCATTATTACTACATATGGAGAAGCCTCGGGTGGGAGATGAATAGGGGGAGTCCTTCTCTTACGGTTTTTCGGAATGGTATTGAATCCAGTAGAGTTTTTGGGATGGGTGGGGGCAGGAGTGGGGACTGCGGTGGTAGAAAGGGAAGAAAGAGGATTTAAATGGGTAGATGATGTTGGGTTGGGATTGGTTGCAGAATGTGACGGTAAGGTATTAGTGGATTTGGGAGGTGGTTGCGGCTTGTTTGTAGGTGTTAAAGAATGTTTTTGAGTAGGCTTCTCTGGGGCTTTTTGTTTGTTGGTGTTGGGATTCTGCGCAGAGGTTATAGGCTTTGATGTTTTTACGTTTCAAGTAGTGGGCCTACCTTGCGCCAAGTTGGAATCCTTCTTGTTTCCCTTACTTTGGTTTAGTCCTAGAGACAGTTGAGTTAGTTGGGACTGAACCAAGTGTAGAGCCTTTTCAATTGGTTCCAAGTGGGATTTAAATAAATCTCCAATTCTGGTAAGCAGTAAGCTATCGTTGCTACATGTGTTAGTTGTAAGGTTACCATTTTCCATGTCTCCTCCACTGTCATAGCTACTGGAGCTAGTACAGCTGATATTCGGGTTAACAGAGATAGGATCCACTGCTTGTGCACTTGACAGTGAAGGAGAATGGTGGGGGGTTGAAGGGTTAAAGATTTGTGGGGGAGGATCAGAGACAGAAGGAGTTGCAAGGATAGTTGTAGAAGAAGGAATGGTGGAGTGGTGGGACTTAATAGTTGCCTTCTTCTTCAATTTTTTGGGAATTGCTCCTTCTCGTATACCCCTGGCTATTGGGGAGGAGGGGGGATTATCTGGTTGGGTAACAAAAATAACTGGAGATTTTTCAAGAGAGAAATGGGATTCGGAAAGATCTAGGGATGCAGATAGGTCCACTGTGCGGGGGACGGTGTGCATTTCTGCATGTGCTGTCACTGGAGGGGGCAGATCAACAGGACGAAGTGGGGTTTTTGCAGTGGCCAGTAAGCCCATTGAAGAGCGTCTGTCAATCATCAGGTCCTGTGAGATCCTCCGGTCCAATAGAATGATACCCTGCTCAATGGCATCGTTAGCTTTCGTTATAAATTGGTCTATTGGCCCAATGACCTCAGCTGCAGATTGAGCCTGCTTTTTAACAGTATTCCTGGTGGTTCTCGGACACATTGTACCATAAGGATCGTAACAGTAGTAAGGTACAATGGAACTTCTAAGGCCAAATAGCAAAAACTGGCGGGACCTAAATAGATGTTTTGTCAGTGGCAAAATATAAAAGCAAACTGAAAATAGGGTGGCCCAGTCCAGTCCTGCCCGGTCTTGAACGGGCTTAAACGGGCCCGCCCTTGGCCCGGTCTTCGCCCGGTCTTCGCCCCGCGCGCGTCCCGCGGTGCGTTTGGGTCTGTTCAATTTATGGTGAGCTAGTTAGGGGGCGTGGCCGCCGGGGGAAGAGGCACCAGCTGTTAGGTGTAGAGGCTGCTGGTCCTCGCAGTCCCCCGGTGGAGCCAACAGGTAGCCTTAAGGTCTAGTGCACGCTGGGAGCGTGCAGGCTGTCCGCCGATTGCGGAGAAGCTCCCACCAGCGGCGCGACCTTTCCTGTGCAGATTAGGTGTTGCAAAGCGCCCTCCGAGTTCAGCGTTCAGGTATCCTCCTTGTTGGCAGGTAGAGTTTAAGCAAATGAGCGGCACCCGCGAAGCGGGTGTCGCGAAAAGTAAATAGGCAAATGGGGGGGCGTGGCTGCCGGGGGAAGAGGCACCAGCTGTTAGGTGTGGAGGCTGCTGGTCCTCGCAGTCCCCCGGTGGAGCCAACAGGTAGCCTCAAGGTCTAGTGCACGCTGGGAGCGTGCAGGCTGTCCGCCGATTGCGGAGAAGCTCCCACCAGCGGCGCGACCTTTCCTGTGCAGATTAGGTGTTGCAAAGCGCCCTCCGAGTTCAGCGTTCAGGTATCCTCCTTGTTGGCAAGTAGAGTTTAAGCAAATGAGCGGCAAATGCGAGTCCTCTTCGGGTCTGTCCGATACGGGAGAATAAACCCCCTGAAAATATTCTGCGAAGCGTTCCACTATTTCCACTGGGTCAGTAACTCTCATACCACTCTGACTTTCAATCACCGGAACCACCCGACTCGCTCTCTCCTTCTTGTCCAGCCATGCAATCAATTTACCTGCCTTATCCCCAACATCATACAAACGCCCCTGCTGCTCTCTACTCATGAATCTGGCAGCGTCAGTGACCAGTGCTTTATAATCACTCTGTTTGAGACTAAGAGCATGAAATTTCTCCTGAGTAACATCATGTTCCAAATCTTCTTCCAACTCGTCTATTTCGGATTCAAGTCGGATTACTTCTTCATGTTTACTCCTCTTGGCACAGGAAATCAACGACAAAGCCTGCCCACGGATAACTGTTTTGAAAGCCTCCCAAAGTGAAACAGCAGAAGACACTGACCCCAAGTTTTCAAGTAAATAGTGCTCTATAGACTTAACCAATGCTGCACGGGTCCTAGGGTTGCGGAGGTACCATGGGTTTATGGGAGCTAACCTCCCTTCTGCTCCAACATCAGTATCCAACACCATGAGTAGCGGGTAGTGATCTGAAATGCCACGAGGCAGATGTCTAACCTCCTTAACCATCATGGCCTGCGCCGCTGGCATCAGTACATAATCAAGCCTAGAGAGGCTGCCATGTGCCCCGGAGTGGAAGGTGTATTGTGTCTGCCCAGGGTGTAGCAAGCGCCGACAATCTACTAATCCCAAAGTGTCCATAAGCCTACTCAGCCAAGCCTTTGATCCCGGCAGGTCCCTAGGTGGATAACGATCTTCCCTCCCACAAACAACCGAAATAAAGTCACCACCCACTATCAGGAATCCTTCCGGGAGATTCAGAAATACTTTACCGATAACTTCAAATGTGGACTATTGCAGACCAGGTGGGACATAAACAGACATTAGAAGTATGGTCTTTACCTCCCATCTGCCCACTATTACTGCATAACGTCCCCTGTCATCATAAATCACCTCGTCAATTTCCAAGGGGAGGGAGGCTCTGATCATTACCCCCACCCCGAGACCCGGAGGTGAAGCCCGAATGAGCGACAAGACGATAACCTCGTCTGCTCATGGATGAGCAGGAATTTTCTATAAGGTGTGTCTCTTGTAGCAGGACCATATCTGGTGACATTCTCTTGAGTAGTTGGAGAACCACCCATCTTTTAATTCTGTCCCCTAGACCATTGACATTCCATGACATTAGTCTCAACCCCCTATCCCCCATCCCAATAGTGCCCACCACCCCATCCCAGAGAAAGACGCATCACCAGCGGACAATAAGCAAACGATACGGCACCTTGTGTTAAACCAAATCAAACCCCAACACCCAACCCCCGCCCCCCAACCAGAAAACCAAGCATCTACCCCCCTCCCTGCATTCTGCGTCTGACCCATCAGCCACCCCAACTTGCAGTGTGCCTGTCGCCCCATTCACTAACTAGTCTACAAAAAGAAACCCCAGAGGAGGACGAGTCCCTGTCCCTCCCGCCACCTCGTAGAAGCAGCAAAACATATTTATACATACGATATGCGACCCCCAGCAGTACACTATGCAATAGTTCAGTGAACCTAGTCAATATTCCTTATTCTTGCGCCGATCCGCCGTCTTCCGTACCCCCAGAGCGGTCTGCCGGATCTCTTCTCATGGGCAGAGTGTCAAGCCAGTCACTATCCACATCTGGGCGGTCAAAGAAAAAGGCCTTGTCCTCATATTCGACCCGCAACCGTGCAGGGAAGAGCATAGCGTACTTCAAATCCATGTCTCGCATCCGCCTTTTTACTCCTTGAAAGGCCAATCGTTGTTTTTGGACAGATTGAGTGACGTCCGGGTAGAAGCTCACTGTAGTATTCTCAAACTTGACGGGTCCACCCACTCTCGAGGCCTGCAGAATAGCGTCTCTATCGCGGAAGTTGAAAATCCTAGCGATAATAGGACTTGGTGGGGCACCCGGCTTCGGCCTCCCGCCCGGCACTCTGTGCGCCCGTTCCACCACGAAGAATTTACTCAAGCCTTTGGGGGCAAGATGATTGAGGGCCAGATCTTCCACAAAAAGATCCGTTGCGGTTTCTTCTGATTTTTCAGGAATACCAATAATGCGTATGTTATTCCGCCTTGCACGCCTTTCGGAATCCTCCAATCGGCGAGCAAACTGTTCGTTGGCAGTTTGCAAATTACGGACCTCCGTTTGCAAGTCAGAAACGTCGGTAGTGAGACTGGCTGTGGCCAAATCTAGGGATTTTACCTTCTCGTTCGTTTTGTAGAGGTCCGCCCTGATTAAGGTGACATTCACAGCCACGGTATCCAACTTTAAAGTCAGAGCCTCGTATTGTTGTCCGATTGATGGCGCCCATGACGACTTGGAGGCTCAATTCCTCTGGGTCTTCAAAAGTCACATTCGCCCCTCTGGTAGTTTTAGGGATGGTACCGGGTGATCCCCTCGGCTGGGTGAATCGTTCGATACTATCCGCCTGCGTCACACTGCCCCTGCCGGTGATCTTGGTCTTCTGCCGGTCTCCGTCTTGCTTGCCCGCCATATTGGGTTCTGTGCCCCGGAGGGCCCTGTGCGACCTGGTGTCAATATCCGCACTTCGTAGCCCACTAGAATTCAAATGTTCAGGTTGAGAAAGGGTTTCTCCCGGTCCGCACCAAGTAATTGCGGTAGATACACTGCAGAGTGAAGCGCCCAGCGGAGGCCGATGATCAATCTGTCGATAACACCCTCGCTCACCAGTGAGGTCTCAAAAACGAAACCGAAAGTTGACCAGGGGCATCGATCCCACTGCAGCTAGCCGTTGTTCTTCAACTACTGCCTGGGTATTGGTGCCACTTGAGCTCCATGCCCTTCCACCCCTGTGGGCCAGAAAGTTGCGATCGGTGTAATTCATTTTCCCAATGTCCAAATCGATTTTGGAAAGCAGCTAGTGCCTCTGCCGGGTCTGCACTTCAATATTCCATCCGAATAATCCGGATTCGTTTCAGTATATATGTAGGAGGCAGCGAGGGTCTCTGGAGCTCTTAGCTCACGCGGCCATCTCGGATGCTCGCGAAGCTTTTCCCCATGTACCAATCTTAACTGAAGACATTAACCCTCCAACGCATTCAGGTGAAATTGTGTACGTGGCAGCCCAACAGCTGTGTTAATTAAACACAGCTCATCATTACATACCGTTCTTTGCTCCATGACTCGCAGCATGGTACACTGTATGAATCTACTCTTAACAGTTGACGTCTCACAAAAAGATATATGCTTTAATAATTCCAAAAATCCGATAATGTAACCAGCAATCCTCCAAACTCCCAATCTGAGATAACATTCAAAACAATCCTGGGTGGTGCGCTGCAAACTGCTATACTTTAGAGTACAGTCCTCGTTTCTAGCGTCTCAGGGGCTTCAAGATGCGCAGGCAACTTACAATATAGTTGGGGCAAACTTCATATGTTAACTCAGCAATATTTCACAAATCAGCAATAAAATATACGTTTCAGTCGTACCGGTTCCCTCATGTATTTCAGTGTTCAACACAGTATTGAGAAAATACTGTGGATTAGTAACAGCGTGCATCCCAGGTGTCTACGCGTCTAGCAACAGCATTCCCCCACAAATACACCCCAATACCTCAATTTATAGTCCATATAAATGCAGGAGCTTGCAGCGTTTATGCAATCAAGTACGCCGTCTGCTGGTTGACATCCACTTTTCCTGCTGAATCCTGCGAATTCTGTAGGCCATATATCTGTTCGTCATCACTAGACATGTCTCATTGGCTGGATTTAGATGCATTCTCTTCATCGGGGAACCCCTGATCTCTGCAACTGCCTGCATGGTGTCTTGCTGTCAGCTCAGGATCAGCTCCGAGCGTGGACCCACAAGTGGCAAAGGCGGTGTCATTATTCTCGTATAACGTTACTCTCTCCGCCAGTTGCGAAAAGGGCCTTTCAGTTTCGGTAGCCTTGTTGTTGTGGCCATGTCCCGAGGCCCCACATTGGTGAAGGTTTCCAGCCAGTCCTCCGCCTGATGCTGATAAGGCTGGCCCGCTATTAGCACATATTCTCAGAGATTACCCCCCACATCCCCTGATCCATGAGATAACCACTAGCGCTGGGGATACCCTTAATATACAATGGGATATAAATGCAGCATTTTGTGAATATTGCCAAGACTTGTAACAGTTCCCCCCCCCCCCACCATTGGTGGAAGACCCCTTGATGCCATTTTGAACAGGCGCACAGTTCCCACAATTTGAAAAAACAGCGCAAGACGCTCTATCTGGCACTATCACAAGGTCTGAAATCAAGGCAGCCATCAGGAGCCTCCCTCAAAACAAGGACCCAGGTCTGGACGGCCTCCCGTCCGAATTCAATGCCACGTTAGCGGATACTCTTGTGCCACAACTAGAGAAACTGTGTAATGCTGCTCTGTTCTCGGGGTCATTGCCACCCACCATGAGAAAGGCACTCTTAATGTCTCTCTCCAAACCAGCACGCCAGGCAATGTATCTTTCAGAGTTCCCCCCAACTATCTCTAATCACTACAGACTACAATCTATTCAGTAAAGTACTGGCTGGCTGCCTACTTCCATATTTACACAACCTAATCCAACCAGATCAATGTGGGTTTGTACCAGTGCAGTGCACTTCACTTAACATCAGCAGGTTTTACCATGTTATGACTGCAACCCCCAAGGAGAGAGCCCACGCAGGTTTTATCACCTTGAATCTGAGACAGGCATTCAATATGCTCATATTGGACTACATATTCCCTGCACTTGAACTATTTGGCATCCCGCCGGGTTATTTAATGTGGGTCAGGTTCCTGTACAAGGACCCCAGGGCAAGGGCCCGTACAGGGCGACATATCTCGGAGGAGTACCCGGTTTGAAAAGGCACACGGCAGGGTTGCACACTGTCTCCTCTGTTGTTTGTGCTGGCCCTGGAGCCTTAGCCCTTAGGGTACGGTTATCGGCTGTACAACCGGCCATACGTATCGGCCAAACAACACACATTATCTCCGCATACATGGATGACATCATTCTGTATGCTTAAGACCTCACCTCTCTATCACTGGCCACAGGCATTTTTTATGCTTTTGCGTTGCTTTCGGGCATCAGAATTAATGTCAGTATGTATTATGCCTTTTTTCCCTGCAAGGGGATTGCCCAGAGACGGTTCAGTTTGGCCCTCATTCTTTAAAAGTCCCAGCACATACTTTAAAATATCTGGGTATACAGATTTATCGCTCAACACCAAACCTCATTGACGTTAACCTAGGTAAGGCTATGCGCTCGCTACACTCACATGTAACCTTCTGGTCCTCCCTACTGCTATCATAGATGTGCCGAGTGGCAATTTCGAAAATGCTAGCCCTCCCCTTGCTACTGTATTTCTTAACCAATTTGCCGGTTGTGATCCCGACCCTGCTGCTTAACTATGAACATCACTCTTTCTTTTTTGATTTGGGGAAGTGGCCACCGCAGAGTAGGACTGAAAAGCTGCAGCTGGACACTGATAAAGGGGACTAGGTTACAGAGGCTCTCAGATTGGCTGTCAGGGCGTAACTTACATTAAATTAAATTATTCACCTGCCGATGTGGATCGCGGATGGGTTCATACTCTGATCCTACCAGAGGCTAAGATTCCGACCGATGCTCGCTGCTTTTACGCACAGCTCTCATTTATTATAAATAATCCACACACTACACACGTGGCTGCCTCCCTTACTCTGACACCATACCACTACTTGGGATCCTGACCCCAAATGGCCTCCTCACTAAACTGAGAATGCTCCCCTGGGCTGAAGGCGGTTTAGCTAGAGTGGGAGACCTATTTCACAACAGCACATTAATGGAACACGACAATTTTGTCTGGAGCAAAGGAGTCACGGATGCATTAGATTTACTACATGCCACACTTCTGCAATATGTAAAGAAACATTCATCCCCCCACAGGGAGAAACCTCCCCACCATGAAATGGTCTTCATAACCTACCTGATAGTGAATGGCCGACACCTCACCAACTGGCTTTACAGATGCATAACTAACCAAACTAGAATTTCACAGAATGTTTTAAGCAACAAATGCACCGAAGACTTGGGTACAGACATGATGTATGGGGACTGGAGCAGGTCCTTGGCATACCCTTTGAGAATCCCACGGAATGCCAAATTCAACTTCATTCAATACATTTTTTTGCAGAGGGCATATCTCACCCTGCACCTTCTGCAGCGTATCTTCCCAGCCACACAGCACTGCTGTCCTAGATGTAAAATATAAGATGCTAACCTGCTATGTATGTTATGTCAATGCACCGTGATTATGTCTTACTGGTTAGAATTGTTATCACTGATATCAGCTATGGTTGGTGTCCCCATTCCGCGTACTCCTGCAGTATTCCTTTTGGGATTGATGCGGCTCCATAAGGCGCAGAAAGAACAACTTCGGTTTACAGACTTGCCTCTACTCCTGACTAAGCAATCCATTACGATGAGGTGGAGGTCGGCTGGTTCCCCACAGCTTCATGGCTGCCATGGGGTAGTGGTGTAATGAAGCGGGTCAGAGAGTGCTGCTATCCGCCTGGAGGAAGACCTGGGTTTGTGAACAAAAAATATCACTTTAGACTGTGTCAGTATCCTGGAGTCGTTGAAGGCTCTGGCCCCGCTGCCATTGCATGTAGCTCGAAATTAGCACCTGTCTTATTATATACAGCATCGCCGTACAATCCCCTCCCCACTAGCCACCCCGCTCCCGCCTCCCAGCTGCTCCTCCCTCGATACGCCCTCGCCACTATCTACTTATGACAGATGCATTTACGTGCAGCGGGCGCGCCCTAAGCGCGCCGAAGGTGCGCCAAAGGTAAGCCCGTCTACGTCCATCCGCGCCTTGACCGCGCCTAGCGGAAGACCCCCTGGCCCCCGCAAAAACCAATCCACCCGCCTAACGTACGATGTCGCAACCCTCTCTGCACTTAACACCGGCCGACTACCCGACTGCCACCGAGCCGCCACAGGACGCACCCATGGACCCTTCACCTGCCAATCCTGCAAGTTCTGCTGCATCAGGACCCACACTGCAACCACTACCGCCAAACAGAGCCCAAACAACAACCACCTAAAGTGGATCCTGCTCAACACGCGCTCGGTCCCCAAACACGCCATTGAACTATGGAACCTACTCAACACCACATCACCGGACGTTGCCTTTCTTACAGAAACCTGGATGAACGCCTCATCAGC
The DNA here is from genome assembly GCF_964263255.1 of Lissotriton vulgaris. Lineage (NCBI taxonomy): Eukaryota > Metazoa > Chordata > Amphibia > Caudata > Salamandridae > Lissotriton > Lissotriton vulgaris. The sequence goes on from NC_141685.1 coordinate 224,040,141, forward strand.
GCCCGACATCTCCGTAGCCATCCCGGACGGATACAAGATCATCCGAAAGGACCGCATCAACCAAACAGGAGGAGGTATCGCCATCGTTCAAAAGAACTCCATCCGCATCACGACCAGCTCCGACGACACCCTCACAGCTGCCGAACACCTTCACTTCCAGATACACACCGACCCCAAGACCACACTTAGAGGCACCCTCATCTACAGACCACCAGGACCCCGCACACAATTCAGCGAAGACATCACCGACTTTATCAGCCCACACGCCCTCCCCTCCGAGGACTACATTCTCCTAGGGGACCTCAACTTCCACCTGTAGAAGAACAACGACAGCAACACCACCACCCTTCTGGACAACCTCGCTAATCTCGGACTCAAACAACTGGTAAACACCCCCACCACCACGCTGGACACACGCTGGACCCAATCGTCTCCTCCAGCAAGCACGTTTCCTTCAACCACGCCACATGACTCCACTGGACAGACCACAGCTGCGTCCACTTCAACTTTAGAAAGACCACGACCCACCACCACCCACAACAAGTCCCCCGCAGAAACTGGAACATAATTACCACCGACCAACTCACCACATCGCTAAACCAAAACCCTCCCGCCAAATCATCGGACCCAAATCAAGCAGCCGTCAATCTCGCACAATGGATCACCCACTGCGCTGATGAATTAGCACCCCTGAAAAACCATCACAACAACAAAGGTAGCAAAAAAGCCTCCTTGTTCAATGACAACCTCAAGAACTCCAAAAAGAACTGCCGCACCCTCGAGAAAACGTGGCGAAAAAACCCAACCACAAACAACATGACCGCCCTCAAGGACGCCACCCGCAAAGACCACCAGCTGATCCGATCCTCCAAGAAATCAGCATTCCAGGATCGAATCCACAACAACGCCCACAACAGCAAGGAACTCTTCAGCATCGTCAAATAGTTTACCAATCCCAGCGCCGTCTCCAGCGACATCACTCCCTCTCAAGACCTCTGCGACTCACAAGCAGCATTCTTCCACAGCAAAATCGCTGACATACATAACATCTTCGGCGACCAGTCCACCCCCCTTACTACCGAACTGAAGCCCCCCACCACCACCCTTTGCACCTGGAACCCGATCAGCACCGAAGACACCATCCGCTTGATGAACTCCATACACTCCGGATCACCAACCGACCCATGCCCCCACCACATCTTCAACCAGGCTGACTCCATCATAGCACCCCATCTCGGGGATATCATCAACTGCTCCCTCAACACCGCCACCTTCCAGGAAAGCTGGAAACATGCCGAACTCAGTGCCCTACTAAAGAAACCTACAGCAGACCCCACTGAACTTAAGAACTACCGCACCATCTCGCTCCTCTCTTTCCCTGCCAAATTCATAGAGAAGACCGTCAACAGTCAGCTCGCCGCCTTCCTCGAGTGCAACGGCTCCCTCGACCCCTCTCAGTCTGGCTTCCGAGCCAAACACAGCACCGAGACCGCCCTCATCGCAGCCAAAGACGACATCAGAACACTACTCGACAACGGGGAAACAGCTGCCCTCATCCTCCTGGACCTCTCTGCAGCGTTTGACACGGTCTGTCATAGCACCCTAGTACAACGCCTCAGTAACGCCGCGATACAACCAACTTATCCCGGACGCAAAAACACTACTGGAGAAGGTTGAAAAGGACATTTTAGAATTTAAGGATTATACAATCAATCAGAAAGAAAATCAATTCCAAAAGGACAAGAAAAACTTTAACTTTGAAAGAACATATCCTTACCTACAAACGGATTTTTACTCTAGAGTTGAGTCAAGAAGATATCTAGGAGAATATCAAGGGCGATCGACTAATAAATTCATTTCCTTCTCAGACACCTCATCGGCATCAAGCAATAGTGACAGTGACAGTAACAACCAAAGGAGGGGCGGAAACAAAAGAGGAGCCTTTCAACAACAACCAGGACCCTCCGCAGGTCCTTTTTTAGGAAGAGGCCAACCGGTCAACCGAGCGCGCCCACGGTACAACCAGCCATGGGAAATGTCGACACGGAGACAGAACTACAAGAACTGGTAGTTTCCCCGATCTTTAACCTGTCAAACAAAATACTCACCTCATCAGAAAGAAGCATACTGGAAAAAGGTCTTTCCTTTGTCCCCAGGAGACACACCAATTTTGTGAAACTTAAAATGGAGGCCCTGGAATTCTGCCGCAAAATCAAACTAAAGTCCTTCTTCGCGCAAACACCAGTGAACCTACCATTAGAGGTTACCGGATTGAAGAGAAAATCTAAATTTTGTCCACCAGCAAACAAAATCGCTAAAGAAACTATCACGTTTGAAAAAACAATCATATCAGCAATAAGTAAAATGGAAGAAGGAAAGAATTGGACCAAATTTAACATCTCGTATGATGAGAAACGGGCTTTGGAAAATCTCAAAAAAGACACTTCAGTCGTAATAAAACAGGCGGACAAGGGAGGAGCCATTGTCATCTGGGACATTGAAAACTATAAGAAGGAAGTAATGAGCCAACTTGATAATGCCAAATGCTATAGGAAAATAAACAAGAATCCTACTACAGAATTACAACAACAACTCAACCCAATTCTGGAAAAAGGTTTAGCTGAAGGAATAATTGGCAAGAAGGAATTTGAATATCTGAAATGCAACACCCCACGAACACCGTTATTTTATGTCTTGCCGAAGATTCACAAAGATGAAAAAAATCCCCCCGGTAGACCAATCGTCTCCGGATGCGAGTCACTATTCGAACCAGTGTCTAAGTTTGTAGATTTTTTCTTGAAACCTTTTATGACAGAAGTCAAATCCTTTCTTCGAGACACGACTGATTTTATGAATAAACTTCCAACCATTCCATTCAACCAAAACGAAGACTTCCTAGTCACTATGGATGTATGCTCACTGTATACCCAGATCCCCCAGAGTGATGGTCTGGATGCAATTCAGTTCTACTTAGACCAACGACCTAGACCTACCAGAGTACCAACGGAATTCATTTTACAATTAGCCACATTGGCATTAAAGAAGAATTTCTTCAATTTCAACGGAGAATTTTTTTTTCAAACAAGCGGGGTAGCCATGGGTTGCCCCTTCGCACCGGAGCTAGCCATACTTTTTATGGCATTATTTGAAGAAAAGTTTGTGTACCAGTCAAACCCATTTAAAGAAAAAATCACAAGTTGGAGTCGATACATCGACGACGTTTTTATGACGTGGAAAGGGACGGAAGAAGAATTGAAGGAATTCCACCATTGGTTAAATGCAAGAACGGAGGAAATCAAATTTACCATCAACTACTCCAAAATCAAAATGCATTCCTCGATGTCGAAGTATACCCGACAGATGATGGTCTAGTCACAACGTTATATAAAAAATTGACGGACAGAAACAAGGCACTGCACTTTAACAGCAGCCACCCGCGCAATTTGAAAGAGAATCTCCCATTTTCACAGTACTTACGGATCAAGAGAAATTGCTATTTTAAGGACGAATATATGCTACATGCTGCTAACTTGACTGAAAAACTATCCCAAAGAGGCTATCCCATGAAACTTCTCCGAAGAACAATGAAAAGAGTTTGGTGGATCCCCCGAGATACATTATTAACAAATAAGGTCAAATCACCCCAAAACAGGATGGTTTGTGTCTCTACATTCTGCCCGAATTCAAATGACTTCAAAAAAACAATTCTACAAAACTGGCACCTAGTGGAAAACATCGATGAGACACTAAAAGACAAACCATTATTTGCCTTCAAAAAGGACCAAAGCGTAGCCAATCATCTAGTTCGAGCAGCACTTAAACCGAGCATTCCAACAATCAGCACCATGCTTGGATTACCACCAATCCAAGGCCATCACAGATGCGGCTCTTGTATCTGCTGCGCTAGTACTGAGGAAGGAGATCTGTTTCAACACAAACAGATATCGTGGAAACATGAAAAATTTACAAATTGTAAATCCAAGTTCGTCATATACGGAATCAAATGCCCCTGTGATAAACTCTACATTGGCAAAACAAGTCAGGAGGTGAGATGTCGCATTACCCAGCACAAATCACGCATTAAAAAGAATGTGCTAACAGCACCACTAGTGAACCACTGGGTTATCCACAAACACACCGTCGATGAATTAAGATGGACAGTAATTGCAAAAATTGAGAAAGACCCCAGAGGTGGTGACATGGAAGAAAAATTGTCACACACTGAAGCAATGCTGATAGTCAAATTCAACTCTTCAATAAACGGCCTTAATGAACTCTCCGAGCTCTACCGCCTGTAAAATGTTGATGAAAATTGAAAAGACCGAGATTCAGACTGCTGTTTCCCAGAGAGACCGTGAACCACGGCCCCACATACTAAAACTCAAAACGCGGCCCGTCTCCATGACAACGGGCGAACAAAACTACAATTCCCAGAATCCCCGGGCAACCAGGAAGTGAGTAAAAACAACCGAACGTGAGAGCTAGTTTACCGACTGGAAAGGCGCCGGTCACTGGACTAATGAACAGAGATCGAAGAGCGCAGACCCCCCGAGCTAGACAGCGGACACGACGCTAACAGGTAAACACCTTCATAGGTCAGAGAAATATCGCAAGTGAGGCGATCTTCACAACCGATCTAGTTACTTTACACCAGCTCCCTTTCACTTACAGGAGACCGGAGCACGGTATTGATTCGCTCAATACAGACTGAGAGACCCGTGAACTCCCTGCGCTAAGCAAACAACAGTAAGTCGCATTGTTAAATCGATCAAAACACTGGAATCGCGCCGTTCCCCCGAAAATTTTTTAAAACCATCTCCTCTCACCCCTCAGCTTCCCGCTTCCACCCGAATTTTCCTCCAGTTCAATTAACAGCCGCAGTAGGCGTAATACGATGTAAGTAGACACGAGTGAATGTTTTTTGCTAAGATTGAATGATTGCCCCATTGGCGCTTTCATTTCAGAGGCTTAAATCCACCTCATTTTGTACCCACAGTGACAACCACAAAAGCAAAGTCAGCCACTGAGAGGTATGATTAGTTTTCTCTTTCCCCTCTGGAGCGTTGTGAGGTTTTGTCCCCCCACCTGATTCTATCTCGTTCTCCATTCGCAGGCACACGGTCCTGATGAGATTTCCCCACAACCAGGGGTTATCGAAACGCGTAGACCTCTTCTATTCAGCATTAGGAATCCTTTATTATTTCAGAAAATAACAACATTGTGTACTTGCTTATTTCCAATGCTTTGTATATTTTTCAATTGTGACATTGTATAGATTGTAAATAACTGTAATATATCTAGTGATGATATGTTTTGTGTGGTATGAATGGTGATTGTAAGTTTTTTTGTCCGAATATTGTTTTACGTATTGTTATCTGTTTAAATCTGTGCTCATTGTGATTAATTATGTGGAACTAAATGTTTCTTTATTCAAAAAACAAAAAATTACATATTGAATTGATACATGCATCTAAATCAAAAATTAAACAAAACTGATTCAGTCAGAAATATGGTTCATTGAGAATTACTGCTTAATTCAGTTATTCGAGTGATCACCCGAGATCCAGCGCATAAATAACGTGGCAATATTGGTACTGCTCTTGGTTTATTAGCGATACAAGGAAAAGCATTGGATTGGATCATCTCTTTCCTCGCCGGAAGAACCCAAAGAGTCCACCTCCCCCTTTCAGGTCAGAGGCCACCGAAGTCATCTGCGGCGTACCACAAGGATCATCGCTCAGCCCCACCCTCTCCAACGTCTACATGAGCCCCCTCACATCCATCGCACGCCAACACAACCTCAACATCATCTCCTACGCTGATGACACACAGCTGATCCTCTCCCTCACCAAAGACCCAAACGTCGCCAAAACCAACCTACACGAAGGGATTAAAGACGTAGCCGAATGGATGAAGAACAGCCGATTGAAACTGAATTCTGACAAGACGGAAGTCCTCATCCTAGGATCATCCCCCTCCGCATGGGACAACTCATGGTGGCCACCGACACTGGGCAGCGCACCCAAAGCAACGGACCATGCTCCCGACCTGGGATTCATTCTAGACTCCTCCCTCTCGATGACCAGACAAGTCAATGCCGTCTCATCATCATGCTTTAACATATTACGTATGCTCAAAAAGATCTTCCTTTGGATCCCCACCGAAACAAGAAAGACAGTCACCCAAGCACTTGTCACAAGCCGACTGGACTACGGAAACACCCTCTACGCCGGAACCACAGCCAAATTACAGTAAAGAATTCCAACGCATTCAGAACGCCTCCGCCCGACTCATCCTAAACATACCCCGCCACAAGCACATATCCGGTCACCTGAGAGACCTCCACTGGCTCCCCGTAAACAAGAGAATAACGTTCCGTCTCCTCAGCCACGCACACAAGGCTCTCTACGACCTAGGACCTAAATACCTCAACTCGCGCCTGACCTTCTACACCCTCACCCACCAACTCCGATCTTCCAATCAAGCACTCGCCGCGATTCCACGCTTCTGAAGAACTACCATGGGAGGAAGGATCTTTCTCCTACTTAGCGGCCAAAACCTGGAATTCTCTCCCCACCCACCTCCGCCTCACACAGAAACAACTCTCCTTCAGAAAACAACTCAAAACTTGGCTGTTTGATAAGTAGCGAACACCCCCTCCTCAAGCGCCTTGAGACCCTCTGGGTCAGGAGAGCGCTATACAAATTTTAACTTGACTTAACTTGTCTTGGATCGGCCATTGATGTCTCAAACCCTGCAATGCCATGAAACACACAGCCTTATTGGATCTTAGATCCAGCAACAGAAATCCATGCAAAGTAACTCTGCATATAACTTGCCTTAATGGCGTAAGTTACAACCCTACCATGTCAAACCCAGGTGCGGCTGGTGTACACGGGCAAGATGGGCGTCGCCCTCCCACCCTGTGGGGGACTGTGGGGGACTAACAAAATGCATGATGGAACACTGAGCAGTTAGCAATGCATTTTGCTGGCTGCTTGTGCTCGGTAAACAAACATGTTCAAATGTTGGTTTTTTAAGGGGGTGGTGGAGGATTGCCTTTGTTCTGCACATGCTTTTGGCTGGTCGAAGATTTCTTCGACCTGGAGCCATAAAGCAGGGCAGTGACGACACACTGGAGCGTGCAGCCTGTGTCTCACTGCCAGAATAGCATTTATATTTGGGCGTTATTCCTTTGGCCCAGGGAGGAGTTGGAGGCCCTCCATTAGTTTCAATGGCTGAGGGCGGGACAGTCCGGGCGGCTTTGATTTTGTGGGGGTGTGGCAGTGGCCATTGCCTCTTCCACCAGACCTAGCAACAGTTTGTTGTTTTGCATGTGATTGGTTTGCTGGGGTCTGGGGGAGGAGTCCAAAGACCACCAAATTCCAGTATTTCCCAGTTTTACTTTTGGCTTGCTTCGTCGTGGCTGGCTTGTGCGTGCTATCATTGCTATTGCCATGCTGTGTACTGCAGTCAGGGCACAAGTCCTAAAAAAAGAAGTGGGGGGACGCACCAAGTTAGGTGGTGTCACCGGAATTGACGTCACAACAGCAAGTGACGCCACGAAATTTACTGTCTCCGTCTGAAATGCGTGAATACATACAAGATACATGTAGAAGTATAATACTGCAGTAAGTGGCAGTCACTCAAAACACAAGAACACACTATACACAAGACCCATTCCTCAGATTACACGGTTATTACAGACGGCACTACGGGCATCTGTCGGTGTCCCTGGAAGTGACATGCTCGGCGTGTTGACGGCGCAGCTCCTTGAAGCCTTGGCGCCTCGTCTGTGCTCTGAGAAATGCTGGCAAGGGGAGGGCGTGAGGTGGAAGGGGAGATTAGTCTGAGGCTTGGGTGCATTTAGAAGGCTCTCATTCGCGAGCAGGTGCAGACTCAGGCACCCGTTCCATCTTTTGGGCAGGGGGGACGGCGTCCACCCGGTAAAAACACAGTAAAATAAGTGGTGAGACGCCGTCCACCCGCGTCGTACCCTGACTCGAGCCCTGACTGCAGTCCTCCTGGTATTGAGTCGAGATGAGGAGCCTGACGAGGAGCCTTGAGAAGTGAACGTCGAGGTCAGGGCAGGTCACGGTAACTACAACACACTGGTAAGTGAAAGCGATCCCGCCACCACCCACAACAACCTCCTAATTATATTTATAGGGGCTGTTGTGTTTTTAATTTTGTCGCTGCAGCCTGCGTTAATTATGTACTTGTGTGTTACACTTAATCTTTAGTAGTACTCTACTGACTGCGCGACACCTGGGGGATGGGCCACTGCCGGTAGGGGGTGACTTTGATTCGATCCATAGAGCCCGAGGCGGCGAGGCCTTGCCCTGGTGGCGTACGTTGTTTTTGGTTGGCTACTGGGCTTTTTGTTTCGTTTGTGGCACTGGGACTCCGGCAGCAGACAGTTTAAGCAGGGCTTTAAGTAGGATGAAAAAACTGGGGGGTCTCTCAAAGGGGCGTGGCCAGTGTACTTAGGGGCGTGGCTTTAAAACACTTACTCTAAAAATCTGTGCATAGCATAATGTGATACCCGACTTGTATTTTGCGGTTCCTGTCATTGCATCCAGATATGTGATACAACAAGTAACATCATACCTACAATAAGTCAGGACTATTGGCTTTGTCAATGGTTATTAGTTGCATAGGATAAATAAGCTGTAACTATGGCTTGTTACATATAATATTGAAAAAGTTTCCAATTAAAGCATTGTTGACCCTACCACAATGTTGCTGCTCTTGCGTTTCAGAAAGAGAAGGGAAATCCAGAAAGAAAATGACTCTTTAACCGCATCGCTGCTGCGGTTATTTTTGCGCTGTGCGGCTGTTTTCTAAAAACCGCGTTACATGACGAGCTCAGCTCGTCATCAGCATCGAATTAAACTGCTGTATTGCTGGTGACAGCAGAGTTGTGATTGGCTTAGGGGATTGTGTGAGCCTGTGTGCTTCTGTTCCATGAAGCAAAGAAGACAAGACGAGAAGAGTTTGGAGTGTAACTGCACTGTAAAAACCTGTCTAAAGTACATTGCATATCCCGGCAGTGTGTACGGGAAAGTGCAGGCCTTCTAGAGGAATAACAGCTTGGATCAGATTAGATCTGGGCTGCTCATCCCTCCTACATGAGACCAGAAGTCCCGACATTATGTGGCTTAAAATAAAAGGTCAGAAGGGTGGTGATGTATTGTACAGTGGTCGAAGTGGGGACAAAAAAGTAGGGGAACTGTGGGCGGACACTCAGGGGGCGGGAATAAGCAGAGGATTGGATTAGTGGGCGGAGTCGGAGGTGTGGCTAAAAATAGCAAAACATACCAATTTTTAGTGCATTTGACATTTCACTGACCAGTTACAGCTTATAACGTTATTTAATTCAAACAATCGATACACATGTTTATTTGAGGTTTAATATATAAGTTGTTTATATTTAATTCATTTACAATGTGGGACATGTTTCTAATCACAGAATATTCCAAATACGCTTATAAGTGGAATCATAAGCCATTTGCCTCCGAGCCATGCAGTTTCTTTCATTGGCACTTCTCCTCCCTTTTTCTAACCATTTCTGAACATAAAATTCAGGTTTAAATTTTATGACAGGAGGCCCCACGATGTTTATGAACATTATAGAAGACAGACGATTTATTGATATTCTGTTCCGCAGTGGTGTGAGCACATCATTCATTACACTAAAGCCCCGTTCACATTCAGCAGTTGAGGAACAAAAGGTGTTTATAGTGTGCACTAATGGTTCAGGGATGCAATTTTTATTTTGTTTGTACTCTCTGAAACCAAGGATGTACTGCCTAGTATCAAATACATGCAACCTGCTACAAAGGTTTTGCCATTCTCCCTCACCATATAAGATGTCTACTGGATCAGTATGTTACTTTGCTGCACTGCCCTGTATCACAGGGAAAGGGCAAGAATGCACGGTATTTATCTGTGGCTTTTAAAACATGACTTGGAGCTTTGCATTGTGCATGTACCACATTGCAAGCATACCTACACCCAGCACCCCCCTTGCTCCCCCTTAATTCCTAACATATCATTACCCTGCTTCTAGCATACCCGGACCCAGCCCGCCCTTGCCACCCTCACTTCCTGGCAATGCTCATTACCCTGTTTCTAGCATACCCACATCCGGGCCTCCCCTCGCTCCCCCTCACTTCCTGGTATTTCTCATTACCCTGCTTCTAGTATACCCAGATACGGCCCTCCCCCACCACCCTCACTTCCTGGCATATCATTCATTACCCTGCTTCTAGTAAACACGAACCGATCCCTCCCTCGCCACCTTTACTTACTCCTATCAAGCGTTACTCCTGCATCCAGCCCTCCCCTCGCCCACCTTGCTTCTTCTGGTATACCCGGCCCGCCATCTCTACACTTCTGGAGACTTACTGCAGATCACATGGGAAGGCAGAGCAGACTGCAAACTGCCCAGGGGGAACATAGGGGAGCGGGCATAAAAAAGGCTTGAGGGGCATCAGCAGAGCATCTGCACTGTAATTGCAGGTTAAGCTCAATGGGCACTCTGCCTACCCCTTCTAAATAAGCACGCAACTTAGGCGTGATCTTTGACGACCAGCTGTCAATGAAAAACCATGTGGTCAAAACCTCCTCCACCTGCATCACAATCATTAAGTGGTTGCGCAAGATCATCTGGATGCTGCCTGCGGACACCCATAAAACTGTAGTCCAGGCCTTAATCACTTCTAGGCTTGACTACAGCAACATTCTTCTTCTGGGTGCCAGCAAAGAGGTGTCTCGCAAATTGCAGACAGTCCAGAATATGGCAGCACGACTGCTCTGCAAACTCCCCAACACTTCTCCTACCTCTAATTCCCTTCGCTCACTACACTGGCTCCGCATCGAAAACCGCACGAACTTCAAGGCTCTCTGTTTCATGCACAAAATAAACACTGGCCGGGCCCCACTTTATCTGACATCCTTGGTTCACCACCATTGCCCCCCCCACCCACACTCTGCGCTCATCTAGCCAATACCTTTTCTCAGTGCCCAGAATCAGAAAAGCCAGAATGGGAGGCCGCTCTTTTGCCTGGCTAGGGCCTTCACTATGGAATTCTCTTCCCCTTCAATTACGAAAAGAGCCCAACTACCTTAGCTTTCGCAAACAGGTGAAAAATTGGTTATTCAACATGTAGCCTCCTCCCCTCTGATTTCCCCTCTTTATTAGTTGGTTTTAGCGCCAGGAAACCTTCGGGTATCTGAGCGCTTTATAAACTTAAATATATAATAAGCTGCACGTCTGGATTGAGATAGGCAGGGACAGCATTGTCGGGCCCCTACCAGCAGCACAGAAAGTGCAGTGGCAGATCGGGATAGATGCCCTTCGGTGGAGCAAAAGTACAACATTTTAGAAGAGTAAAGAGGGAGATTTGTTTAAAATAACCGGAAGAATGAATTTCCCTCATTGACTTCTGTTGAAAGCAGAGGCCGCAGGCAGCTGAAATTAGTGCTTAATTTGTCAAATAATATGTGCCGGGGCTCAAAGTTTTTCTCAAAAGCTCGTTAACGGTGCCTCCGAATGCAGGCTTGACAGTTGTGTCCGCTACCACCAAACACTCCCTGTGCCTTTATTTTACTTTTGCAGGTTCTTTTTCATCCCTGCTTTCTGCTCTTGTCTCTATTTTCCAGTCCTCTTTCTTTACACATATTCTGCCTTTCTCTGTTGTACTGTTTTAGTCCCCAAAAACGAGTGCTGGTGGCCACCACCTGCAACCACCTTGTCAAATTAAGCACCGGAAATGGGAGGCCTGATCACAGAATGGGGCTTGACTTTGCCTCCTGCTTTGTTTTATTTTCAAAAGTAAGCAGCCCTCCATATAACTACAATCAGCACTTATGCAAGGAAAGCATCCACTTATTGATAATTTGTGACTAGAGCTAAGCTGGACATTACTTGGAGATAGTGCTGATTAAATCATGAAAGTGATGTTTTTGGTTATGGCTGTTAGCGGCACTATTATGGAGTCAAGATCCCTGTATTGAAGTAAAATAAGAATGAGAAATATGAATGTGCATGCATCAGGAGAGTTGGAGTGAGCTCTCTAGGTCTCATACGGGATGGAAGTGACGTTACTAAATAAAAGAACGTATAATGCTACATTTGGGTTTCAAACTGTTACTAATGGGGTACAACCAATGCCCAGACAGTGTTAAAAAGCCTAAACAGGACAAAACAATGAAGTAATATCATCACAAAACGGGCCACGTAAAGCTGTGTAATTTTTCTTTTCTTGCCGCATAATTTACTCAAACCTGCTGCATAATTTGACGCTCCCTTGCTGCATAATTCCAGTGGCACTGCTGATTGCGCCGCCTTAAAGCAATGAGGCCGGTCAGCCATTGCTTGGTGGCTGTCATAGCCACACCCACTTGAGATTGGACGGGAACTGCTTACAAATTGTGGACACCAAATAATCTCAAATAATCTCAATTCACATATAAGAGTGCAGAGGAGAGGAGATTCCATATAACGTGCGTTTGAAGCAATGCAAACTCCAAGAAGTTTCGACCATATTGGAATCTGCCAATGCATCAGAAGGCTGTACCTGATGTGAGACAGCTGTTTGGTCAAGGTCAAGGTAGAGGCTTGGTTAACGGCCAGCGTGGCGTTTTATAAAAGCCAGAAAACCAGGACTACTGGAATTATGAGATTTTGTGGCTGCTGCATTTTCTGCATAACTATGTATTTACTGCATTTGCTACATAATCCATCATAATCCATCATCTGCTGATTCTAACAACAATAATAATTTCCAACTCAAACGGAAGAAAAGATACAAAAAATACTGCAAAAGATGTTGCTGTACAGTGCAAGACCCTGTGCAAAGGTTCACTGGTCACCGCTATGTGGTCAATTGCTGAATTTGGATGTTAAACTGGTACTAGTGAGGTGAAACCTTTGCCCAGTGTTAACATGTGAAAATGACAAAACATTGAAGTAGTACTATCACAAAAAGTGGCACATTATGGTGCTTAATTTGGCTTTACTTCTCACATACTTTAGTCAACTCTGATGCATCAGTTGGTCCTCTCTTGCCGCATAATTCCAGTGGCCCTGCATACAACATAACATCCTTTCTACATTCAACGGTGGGCTGCTGCAGACAACTCAGCTAATCTAGAATAACATAAAAAAGCTAACATATATAACAAGCATCACTATCACGTCTTTTGACAAACTATCACCATCGGGAAGAAATAACAAAATATTCAAAGACTTACTACAATCGTAAGCAAATCTTATGCCACAATTTACCTCAGCGAGGTACTTGTGGAATTTCAAAGGCCTTACTTTGTTATATTCAATATACAATCCATTTTCCCTTTCACTCTGGGGAATCCCCTCGTAAGCCTTTCCTTGTGTACATGATGCAAGCTATTTTTGGTTCAGGAGAGAAACAACAATCAATGCACACCTGCTGATTGGGAATAGCAAGAGACTCTGGAATACATGGGGTGCTGAAGCCACGTAATTCTCTACATAAGCAGGTATAAACAAAGCACGTGCCGCATAATCCATCATCTGCTGCATAATGTGCTGATTCCAACAGCCAGAGAGATGCATCTTGCTCAAATGATCAAAGGTTACTTAAAAACCGAATAGCACCAGGCATCGTGCGGTTCAAAGGCAGACCCTTTGCAACAGTGTTCAGGTGCTGCACCAATACTACTGAAACATGGCATATGTGAATGCTGAAAAGACAAGACTGTAAAAAATACTGCAGCAGATGGCCCCAAAGAATGCTGCGTAATATGCCTTTTCTTCGTGGATAGCTTACTCAATGCTGCCACATAAATTGGAACTGGATTACTGCATAATTCTAGTGCGCTATATTGAAGAAACCTCTACCTTGCTAAATGTACACAATATTTTTTTACTATACTGTTAAGGGAGTAATTGAACTATGTTTATGCTTTTTGACACGCTTTTTGCTGATGCTGTTCAGCATTGGCAAATGGAAAAAATATTATTTGCCAGTGCTGCAAGCGCCATAAAAATAAAATGACCACAGCTGCACGCAGGCCCTCCAAAAAGGAAAAATGCAACATTAATGCAAGCATTCAATGATTGGCAAAGCCGATAGGCATCACCTATGACATCTAGCAGCTTTGTCAATGTTTCGCACCTATGTTGTAAAGCAGTGTGTTTGGACAAAGACACAGGGGGGGGGAGAATTTTTTTTTTTTTAAAGGGCTATGACGGTCCCAGCGCTGGCTGTGTATCGTAACGCTTTTTTGTTTGCACCAACGAAGCAATACAGAGGGATGCTGAGAGGCAACACGGAGGAAAAGCAGTAACATGGAGTGAAGGGGAGAGGTCAGGACTGGTGAACAGCCGAGGATAGTGGAGGATTGTGAGGTGTGAATCACGGGCCGCAGGGTCATCAGAGTAGCCGTTTTCGCACCATGCTACACTGATGGCCCTTTTAGTCTCACTTAGCAGGCCCATTAGACACAGCGGGGAAGGGGAGGAGGTCGGCGCACTGCAGAGGCCTTCTGAATATTCACGTTGCACCACTCATGGGGAAAAAAAGGTGTACTTTTAAAGTATGGCAATGTTACAGTCCCCGGTACGCTCTTTCAAAAGTAAGAAGTAGGGGAACGGACTAACATAATTTTAAGAAGTAGGGGCACGCCGTGCCCTTCCGTCCCCGCCCACTTCTAACGCTGGTATTGTAGCTCTTTAAAGTCTATATAAGAGGGAAAGCAAATGGCAATTAATCGACCATAGAAAGACAGCTAGAAAATCAAATAAACAAGTGCCCCTCATTTGATAAAATCATTGCGGCCGGTGACTTTAACTGCACATTCAAGCCACTAAGCAGTGAAGATCTCCTAGGGATAATTGAAGAGGATAGCAAATGGTCAGTGCCCCCCCCCCCTAGTCTTACCACCGGTTAAAAGATGGTCTGAGATTGTAATACAAGTTAATACTATAATACTAGCATATGGCATAAGAGACACAAATGGCAGAACCCTATCCAACATCAGGGGGAAAAATACTTACAATAAACTTGCTTGCCCTTCCAGCATTGATTATATCTTGGTCGACTTACGCCTCTGGCCCGATGTCATGAACATGGAATTGGGCCTAACTATTGACAGTAACCACAACCATCTAATATTAAACTGAAAAAATCAATGGGCCCATCCCAACAAAAATTCTAATACCATTTGGAATTACCTCGTATCCACAAAGGAGTTAATTCTATCTAATTGTGGGAGGCGTCTAAGATGGCCAAGGTCGCAGGAGAGGACCAAAAACAAAAGAACATCTCCTCAATATTAGTGTCAAAAACAGCCGAACTCAAGGCAGCTTGAGATAATGTCTGGGGGGGGGGGGGATATCCACATAATACGCCACGAGACAATTGCTCCGATTGGTGCACACTTCCTTGAAAGACGACGCAGTGGCCCCACTAGGAGCCGAACAAAAAGCTCCAATTCATGGTACACTGAGTCTTCCAGGGAGAAAAGGAGCAAGTACTAATATCTGCGGAAAAGGTGAAAAAACACACAATAGTAAAAATAGCGAGGATGGAGTACAACATATCAGTAAAGCAAGCAAAACGTGATTGGGAAGAGGTACATTAGGAGGACATGAAAGTTTACTGTCCCAAGAGGGATTACGCCTCCTTTTGGGCTCTAATCAAGATGAGAAATAGGAGGGACAACATCCCAATCAAGAACCATATTGGTGATGAGGCCTGGTGGGATGACTTTTCCCAACTGGACACGGAAGAACTAGAGGCCCTACCTACCTCTCAGTTGAAGAGAATTCAGGTTCCACTTACAATTGAAGATACCAATCTCTTCCAAATGAAAGAGATTGCGAATGCAATTAAGTGTACTATTCCTGCAAAGGCAGCAGCTCCAGATGGTATACTGGGTGACTTGCTGTAATTAGAACTACAGAAGTGGGCCCAATATATCCTGCTTTTAATCAACAATATAATGAAAGGAGCAGAAGTCGCTATATCTAGGAAAGGAGCAGAGGTCATAACTATATATAAAAAGGGAGACGGCGAGGACACTAACAAATACAGGGCTATCACCCTAATAGATACCATGCAGAAAGTGGTTGGCAAAGCCCTTGTAAATAGGATTCAAAATTGGATGGAGGAGGAAGATGATCTTTCCACCTATCAAACAGGTTTTAGTAAAGGTACCAGTACAGGACTGTTTACATTACTTTGTTATATTGGAAAGTAGTCATAATTGTCATGGGAAGTCTTTAGTTGCGTTCATTGAGCTTAAAACCAATTATGATTTAGTGCTGCGAGAGAAGCTATGGTCAGTGCTCCAGGAAATTGGCTTACCCTCATACCTTTTAAATATTTTAATACGCCTCCATGATGAAACCTATGCCCGAGTTAGATGGGGGCTCATGGGCAAAGTAAAGACAAGATACAGTTCAACAGGCGGTTTGCCAGGGCTGTGTGATGGCTCCTACCCTCTTTTCACTTTATGTGAATGGAGTGGTTAGTTTTTTTAGCCAATTTCAAAAATAAAATTGATCCAATTTTTGAAGGGGAAAAAAACCATACCCTACTGTTGGCCGACGACACTATTTTAATATCGAAAACCCCAATGGGCCTCCGGGAACTCCACACCCACTTTCAATTTTTCCTGTACACAAAGGGGCCTAATGATAAACATCACAAAGACTACGTTTATGGCTTTCAATGTGGGCAAACATTTTAATAACACTCTCACTAACAATGGTTTACCCCTCAGAGAGAGTCCATTCCTTTGATTATCTGGGTATTAGGTTATCAAATAAAATGCAATGGGGGACTCACATGAACAAAATGTTACTGAACCATAAGAGGGTGGTGGATGCCATTGGTAGGGACCAAAGGTTAACGTCAAGTAGACTGGTAGCTCCTTCACTAGTAGTCTATAAAGGTAAAGCTGTGAGGTCAAGAATTTATGGCGCTGAACTTTAGGGCTTCGAAAAAACTAATGAGATTGGACGATCAAAGAGTAAATTCTTTAGAGATCTGGTATCCGTCCCTACCAATACACCACTCAAGCCCATACTCTCTGACATGGGCAGACACACTTTTAGCGAGGTGGATATACTTTGCCCTATTCTATACTTGATAAGACTAAGACGCACCCCAGAACTCCATAGCTATGCGACGGTCCTTTCTGAGCTAATTACCCTTGATAACAACAAAGGTGTTAAGTGGCTTAAAGATCTAAAGGAATTACTGACCAAGCTGGGCTTAGCCAAAGCTTGGGCCAAGCAGGTCACTCCGACTAAGAGAGAGTTAAAAAAGAATTACTGGAACTGGGTAAATCACCAGGTCTTACATAAACCAATGCTTGTCTGACTATTTGAAGAGTTCATCCAGCATAAATCAGTTTGATCCCTGGAACGTTATCTAGATTTTATCAGGAAACACAGAGACAGGGCACTATATATGCAGTTTACATTAGGGTCAGTAAGGCTAAATACCAAACTGGCAAAATGGGACCCAACAACATCCAACCTATATAACTGCCCCTGCTGTGATGCACAACAAGAAACTGTAGACCATGTAGTCTTTGCTTGCCCAGCCTACAAGCAAGCAAGGGCCAAATGGATCAAGCCTATATGTATTATATTTGGGCACTAGAAACCTCCTTGATGCTCTACGAATCATGAGAAGTGACTCAAGTAGGTCCTCGCTAGTATGTGGTGTTACAAAGTACCTGTGGATTATCCGTATAAGGGCACAATTAAGGAGTAATGTGCAAATAAATACCATCTAATCTGTGGATCTGAGAGATAATTTACACATAGGAATTATTTGCAAAGTACTGAAGATTAACTGTTTTATATGGGACATGTGTTTTAGCTAATCTGTAATTTTAAACTTAATGAGCAAATGCCAATTAAGATATTAAGCGTAAATTTAGAGTGGACGGTATAGCCAGGTTTTAAAAACTTGTTTTTACTATATGAAATATTCATTTTATATACTTTTATGTGACTGTGAAATGCTTTTATGATAATTGCTATCGAATAAAGCTTATGCAAAATGAATTGGGAACATGGAAGAGTTCCTGACTAAGTGGCTCACCGGCTGGCTACTTCCATAGTTGTTGTCCTATTATTTTGTTGTAGAAAGGGCACACAGGGCCATGATGCAGAAGTCCCCCCAGGAAGCCAGACCAAGTCCTTTCATTGCAAAGATTTTGAATAAGCACAACAGCGGAGACATGATTTGAAATCAATCCAGACAAAGAACACCTGATGTTCAAAAAAACGTGCATCCTCAAATGTCATGAGTACACAAGACTAGTCCAGCAGAAGCAACAGTAATTTATGGCAGACAAGGCCCAATTAGGTGAGCAGAAACTTCCCTATGCATTGCTGTATCTAGCCAAGCTGAGGGTGGTGTACCAATCCCGTATGCTATTCTTTGAGGCACCAGAAGAATACGTACACATGACAGGATTGCCCCATACTTTGTAGTACAATGGCATTTTAAACAAGCATTTGCAATTCAATAGGTCTGGCATTTACGCAAGTTTAAGCAATTGACATTGCAAATAACTGGCTTTTATTTATGTTTTCTTTTTTAAAACATAAATAAAATGCATTGTCATTTACAATGCCACTAGCTTAAACTCGTGTAAATGTGAGACCTATTGCATTGCAAATGCTTTGACTGGTATGGCTCCCACGGTTCCCCGCTGTGTGCCAAGCATACGTTGTATAAATTGATGTGAATACTGTAAGTGCTGGACGGGCTCACTCTGGAAGAGAACTGGGCCTTGTCATGAGAAATGAGGCTTTAGACTGGAGGAGAGCGGTCCACGGGACACCCGACGGGGGTGCTGACCTCACTGATGAAGGCCGCCTGCGTGTACGTGTGTCGGCTGAAGGTGTCAGCTCAACACAGCTGGACACTCTGAGGCAAAAAAAGCTGATAAGTCAACAAAAGAGTGATTTCGAAAGAAAGGTAGCTCTGAAAATGCGTTTTCATTTTGGAGGCGGCCTGACAGGAGTCATTAATGAACTTGGTGCGTGCAGGAATCGCTTAGGAGCAACTGCTAGAAAGAGCAGGGGGATTTTCCGCTCTGCAACGAAAATGCAATTGCATCTGCCCAATGATCCTGTAGACAACTAGTAAGGGCCAGTCTCCAACGCCGTCCTCTCCAAGCTGCCTCGTCAAACACGCAGCTCTCACCTAATTAATGCAGCACTTGGACCCAGTGTCTCGCCGCTATGCTTTTCCTTGGCTTGTCGTAGGTCTCTATTGCATAGCTCGTCTTCAGGGCCGGACGTCGAGCTGTAACTCATAATCGGGTATAGGCTTGGTAGGCTTCTTCCTCAGCTGCTCATCAAGGGCTATGCCACGTACCCTCTTCTACTACGTTTGCTTTCCCTGGTTCCGGAAAGGACTCCGCACTGTAGTCTCAGCGTTGAGCTCCACGATTGAAAACCAAGGGAAAGGGAAAGAGCAGTGCACGCTGGAGGCAAGCCGTGACCGTGCACATCGGCGTGGCCTGCAACTCGTGCCCAGTGGCGAGGCGTAGAACTCGGTGAAGAAGGAGAGATCGGTTGTCGGTGTCCAAGATGACCAGTGGGTCTTTTTGTGAGTACATGCTGGCCCAGCCGAGGACCCAGAGGAGCCACAGCACATGCATCATTCTACCAGTAACAGCGCTGCAGGGAGGGAAGAAGACCAGCCATAGAGAAGGAGGAGGGAGGGAAAGAAAAAGCACGCAATGTTTGTTGGTGAGGGAGAGGGGGGGTGGGTGGGGGTGGAGGGTGTGTGTGAGTGTGTGTGTATGTGTGTGTGCGTGTGTGAGTATGGGCACGCACATTCTACCATCAATGAGGGTCATTTGGACTGGTGCTAGGTGCCCACTAGAATAGTGGACAGCATATGCCAAGCCAACGTCTCACAACAGCTACAGGAGTGCTGTGTGTTTTCTGATTGGAGCAGCTGTAGCAGCACTGTGCTCTAACAATGGCTGTGAGGGCACTGTCCTTTACGGGATGGGGCAGCTGTGAGGGTGCCATTCCTCCCATCCCGTGAAGTAACAGTAGATGCTGTAGCACCCAGGATAATGTGCTGCATGGCCAAATAATTATAAGGTCCCAAAGGCACGACATATTGGCTATGCCAATGCTTTTTCACGGAGTGTTGGCGTGACGGGCAACACACAAAGATAAGAACAGAAAGAAGCATTTGACAAAGCCAACACAAGTGGTTTGCCTGTTATACCTAAGGTAACAATACCATTATTTCATGCATTGCAAGTTATGAAGTAGAAGATGGCAGCCACTTCACATTTGATATAATTGTTTTCAACAGCAAAATGTAAAAAAATGAATATGCAGTGACCCTGATAGTGTGGAGCGCTTTTGTAGGCCTGAGCATGAAATTCTACTTCGCTCATTGATTTTGCGGAGTTTTTCCCACTCCACGCTCCACGTAGCACGCGGATTTCTGAAAAACTCCGCAGAGCAGAGTTTTTACTTACTTGCGCTCACCAACATTAAGTTTGCAAGCGGGGAGAATTTTACCCCAGACCACCTCCCGGCGATATCTTTCAATGCTGGCAGTGTGGATGGTCGCTACCGCTTGCGTTGAGAAACCTTCCATTCGCGCTGAGGAAGCTGCTGCTCTAGTAGAACATCAACTCGAGCAGCAGAAAGAAGCTGCACCCTCTTGCGCTGTGCGGGGACCTTTTGCACTGATTTTATAGCACGGGTCAAACTCCAAGTTCTAAAAATCAGTGCGAATGGTGCAACGTAACGCACTCTGCTGCTTGCCAAAGTCCGCGCAGCACAGCAGAGTTTTTCAGTCATGCGGAACTCCACGAACTCCGCCAAGGCCTACTCATTAGCAGTTGCTAACAGACAGCTGCAGCTGTCTGTAGCCAAACACTATCAATAGTGCACTGCTTGACCTGCTGCTTTTGCTCAGTTGGTGGCTCTGGGGACTCACACATTTAACTGCAGAAATATGTGTTTGACTTCAGGGTCACGGGTTCAAAGGCTGGTAAGTTGACTCAGCCTTTCATCTTTCTGTGGTTAATAAAAGGAGCACTATTGAGTTAGAGAACAATGAACATCTGTTTTTCAGTACCAATGTACTTTTCAGGGTGAAAATGTGCTTTACAATTCCTACTGCTCCAATTGGGGAAATTAGGAAATGTGACCTGAGCTCACCATGTAAATCACCTGTCCCCCCAGCAATACTGTAATAAGAGAGGAGTTTTTTGAAAGATACATGGTTATTATGAAAGATGTGCTGGAGACTCACCCACAGTAACCTGAGTCCTACTTCATGTTAGGATTATATTTAAATGTACAGATTGTGTCCACCTTAGAAGAGTGAGAGGCTGGTAGCTCCTATGTGAATTCAAAAGGGCAATCTACAGTTTATTTACATTATTCTGCAGTAAACTGAGCCTTTGAGTAACCGTAACTGGACTGGGATGTGTAACCTGGAGATCACAAGCAGACCTGTGCAGCTGGCTCAGTCACCTTTAACTATACTTTAGGGATTAGAGCCTGCAGCTTGTAGGTTGCAGTGTATTATGTAGTAGGCACAGTAACAAGTTCAACAACCTTAATGTAATGAGGACATGAACTCACAGGAAGAGTAAACTTGACTCTGTGCATCAAGCAAATCAAGCCCTTAGGTGTCTGATTACGTGCCAGGCATGAATGTGGCATCCCCAGCAGGGGGACTGGCCTAGTTAGTGAGATTCAGGGGGGGCTCAAATTTCCCAATTAAAAAAGCAGTCAGCTGCAGGGTGGACAGGTAAGATGATCAAGGCCCAGATCAGTTGACTGGGGGTGAGTGCTTGCAACGTTCAACACTCGGTCCATCATCCCCTTTGGTTTTGCTTTGTTTCCTAAGTCGGCAGGGTGTGCCCAGACTTGGGTCCCTTGCTCACTTTGCCACTGGATTCAAGCTAGGCTGGCTGATGATGGCTGATTATCCAGAAACCAGTTCCAGGATGTTTTTTTCAGGTACAGGGAAGACATGGCTTGGCAGTTTGGGCTGGACTGTTCCCATGAGGCACAGGGTCAGACTGATTTGCATATGGCCATGTCTGAACTGGGGTGGGAGAGTGGGCTAAAGAATGGTGATGGATTAAACCCAGATCAGCTGACTGGGGGTCAGTGTTTGATTCGCTCAAACGCTCCGTCCATCATCCCCTTTTGTATCGCAATTGTTAAAGTAGTCATTTAAATGCTAAACGTGTCCTAGATTCTTATTATAGAAGGCACAACATTATAGATTATTAAATCAAGCATAAGAGGTGGTTTTACAGCGCACAACTTGAAGTAGTTAGAATTGTGCCTAGGTAGGATAATAAAGAAAAAGGAGGCTCCAAAATAAAAGATTTGTTTAGGATCACACAATTTAAAGAAGCAGGGAAGCAGGTATTGATTTAAGTTTATCTGGTTTCACATTTTGAAATTCAGTCTCCATTTGCATATCTCTGGCACTAATTCACATAAAAGGTTAATCTTTTGTCTTTTATTCTCGGGTCAAAACCAGAAAAACACATCGATAGCAGACCCGACACAGGGCCCTGAGCCCAAATGCCAAGTAATGAATGCAATAATTTGGGAGGGTGTCACACCCCCAAACAACCCCCTTGAAGCTATGCCCTGATCTCCAGGCAGCAACTTCAGAACACTTTCTGGACCTGAGGACGAACTGAAGAGGACTGGACCTGCTGTGTTTGACCTGAGAGGAGCCATGAAGGACTGGACTGCTCTTCTTGTACTCAGGAGAAAGAAGTAGTGGGTGCATAATCCCACTCTATGATCATGGGATGGGGGAGTGCAACCTAGAATACACCCTCACACACTTTTAATCACTCATTCTTTTACGTCTAGTTACTGGTGAACGTGGGAGTGATGAGTAGGGGTGTGGAGTAAATCTGATGACGGAGCTTCTACGTGTGTCCACTAATTTTATCATATATATGGTTTTATTTGCTATTTATGGCATTGGGCATCGCTTTAAATGGGCAAGTACTCTGTCCGGTACTGAGTACCTGCACTTCTTCCATTTGAAAGGGTGAGTAAGTGCACTTCTCCGCAGTGCTGCCAGTGCACTTCTCAGGAGCAAGCAGAATAACAGATACTGTAAATAGCGAGCACCTTCACTTCTATAGTGCCATTTAATGCACTGGCGTAGAAGCATATTCGAGTATATTGGTCAGAATTACTGAGAGATGAAAATGGCCCTTAAAGTGACTGCACAAAATAGGTTTATCAAAGTATAAATAACACACGTCCTGATACAGAGCTCTCTGTGCATGTGGGGCCCCTGCTCTATTGCCGGTAAGTCTCACAGACGTGGGAGGTAAGAAGTGTTCTTATGGGTCCTTCTGGTTCTGCTGTTAATTCCTTCTCTGCTGTTCAGTGAGTGGGTTTTAATAGAGCGGTCCCTTTAAAAGTGTACTTGAAAGCCCTATGCTGCTCTGGTGGCAGCTCTGAGCACTAAGAATTGGAATATGAGAAAGATGCAATAACATATAAAGTGGCTTGTTGGTCTAGGGGAATGATTCTTGCTTAGGGTGTGAGAGGTCCCGGGTTCAAAGCCTGGATGAGGCCATTTTACTTCTTATTTATCTCATATTCAAATTTTTTAATTTTTATTCAATGCGTTTGAAATAAGGAAAAAGTTTTTTTTTTCATCTTTCTGAAGTGTATTTCAGTGCCCCTATTTTAAACAAAAAAATCTTAAAATCAAAAGATAGCTCGTCTGGGATTTGACCCAGGACCTCTCACACCCAAAGCAAGAATCATACCCGTAGACCAACATGCCACTGGGAAGTTCATTTACCAATAGGGTTTAGATGTCTGTACACGTAGAGCTCGTGCTCTATATTTTCGCACCAGTTATGCACATTGCACTGGAAGTGGCAAAAATTAGATCTTGTTGAGGGAAGATGGTTTAAGGCACAAACAGTGACTTCTTTTAGAAAATGTTCACGTCCTTTTATTTCAAACGATTTACAACAAGAAGACATTAATTTTAAAAAAAAATGCATTACACTCATTTCCCTTGCACAAGGTTGTTTCAAATTTGTGAATAGAATATAGTAAGTTTGTTACATTTATAAGATTCAAAACAGAAGTATCTGATAATGAGCAGAGATGTCAACGAGCGGAAGCCCGAGTGGGATCCGGCTGCACACCGACTGCACTTCCGATTATCACTCGTTGAAACCGGTGCACAGTGACAGACAGACAGGAGGTGGCGCTACGGAGACAACATTGAATATCGAAAAGGAGAGCAATTAGCGAATTCCAAGCTTAAAGAGCTTGCAAAGATTATTGCTACTAGGAGCGTTGGCCTTTAAGAACAAAAAAAGAAATCATAGATGTTAAAAAAAGTAAAATAAACAAACAGCCTGGGGACTTAAACCCTGGTCCCTCAGATTAAAAGCCTGATACTCTACCGACTGAGCTATCCAGGCTCATTTGAAAATTGGCAGGCTTGTAATTATATATGGAAAAAAAATGGCGTCCCCACACTGCTGTTTTCTTTGTTTCATAGTTTTCCTCTGTTTCCTGAGCCCTTCAGATCAATCCAGACAGGATCCATCAGAGAGTTTCACACTCTGAGTGTCTCCCCCGCACTGTGCTCACCACGCATTCTGCCTGCAGAATGAAGGAGCTGTTTGCATGCCATCACATTCACATAACATTAGTGGAAGAGCTCGAGTGCTCCTATGTGCGACTGCTTGTGAGTAGAGTGTGCACATGCATAAGTGTGACTGCTCGTGAGTGGAGTGTGCAACTGCTCGTGAGTGGAGTTTGCGCTTGAATTTGTGTAACTGCTTGTGAGTGGAGTGTGTGCGACTGCTCGTGAGTCGAGTGTGCATGTGTGTGACTGCTATTGAGTGGAGTTTGTGCTTGCATGTGTGTGACTGCTTGTTGGAAATGGCCCTGTTTGCAGGGTTATCCCCAAATATTTAGATTTTTCCTCCTATTATTTCCTGACCTGTGTGCATTGGTTTTAGGACTATGGGCACTTAACCACTCCAAATCAGTGATAAAGTATGCTCTCTGTGTAAACTGTGTTATGGATTGGTTTTTTCATGATTGGCTATTTGATTCATGTGTCAGTCCCTAGTAAAGTGCACTGCGAGTGCCAGGGCATATAAATCAAATGCTGTTGGTGGGCTGCAGCACTGGATTGTGCCACCCACGCAAACAGCCTGTAAAGTGTAACTCTGGCCTGCCATTGCGTAGCCTGTCCACAGCCTAGGGCTGCCATGTCGAATTGGCAAGTGCACACACTTGCAAGTCCCTAAACCTTCCCTTTTCTACATGTAAGTCGCCTCGAGGTAGGTCCAATGTACCCCCATGGGCAGGGTGCACTGTATGTGAAAGGTAGGACATGCGCTGGTGTGTGTGGCATGTCCTGATAGTGAATTTAATTTATTTTTATTTATTTTAAAAGTTTTATAGAGCGCGAACAAGATCCTTACGGGTATCAGAGCTCTTTACATACAGAATGGGATAAAAAGGCAAGGAGTAATAATTAAACAAAACATTTTGTGCAAAGATGAGCAAATTATTACAAAAAAAGAAACAAGGTAAGGTAGCAACGGTGCATAGGTGGTCAATATACATAGTCACAGGAGGAAGAGTACTGAGTTACGAGATTACATTAGTCAAAGTTCAGGTAACTTTAGCTAATAGGAGAGATTTTACTTCTTTTTTGAAGGATGCCAAGGATGAGATAAGTCTGATTTCTGGAGGGAGGGCATTCCAGATCCTGGGCGCCATCCCTGAGAAGGAGCATTTATAAGTTTTTTCTTGTGAAATCTCTGAGGTTTCAAAAGAAGATTGTCTGCACTTCTTGTCACTCTTGAGCCACCCGAGATTGTCAGTTTCTGAGCGAGGTAGCTGGGGGAGTTATGGTGTATAACCTTGTGGGTCATGCAGGCGATTTTCAGATGTATTCTATCTTCGTAAGGCAGCCAGTTCAAAGCTTTTAGATCAGGAGAAATGTGTGAAAGTTTTTTTGAGCCCGTGATTAGACTGTCTGCAGCATTAATAGAGGCTTTTATTGGTGCGGTTGTCGATATGGGGAGACCACAGAGGGCAACACTTCCATAATCCACTCGAGGGATGACTAGGGCTTGGACTGCAGTTCTGAAGTCATTGAGAGGAAGGAAAGTTTTCAATTTCCGCAATGTGTTGATTTTGAAATTAGCTCCCTTCGTTGCATTGCTGATGTGATGATGCATATTGAGATTGCAGTCAAGGGTTATGCCTAAAGATTTCGCTGAGTCCACAATAGTAGGTTGAACGTTGAGTGCAATGAGATGGTTAAGCCAGGACTGAGTGAGGGGGACTTTGGTGGGAGGCGCTATTAGGAGGAATTCCGTTTTTTGAAGGTTAAGTTTGAGGTGACTCTATGCCAGCCAAGTCTGTATGTTCCTAAGCGTTGTGTTGAGTATTTTGATGTCATCAAGGGTGTGTATTTTAAGGTAGAGCTGGGTATTGTCTGCGTACATGTGAAATTGAACATTAGATGCTTGAAGTAGTGCGGTAAGTGGTTCCATGAGTATATTGAACAGAGTAGGGGAGAGGGAGGATCCTTGAGGGACACCCAGTGTTACAGGAACTGGTGTGGACATAGTATTGTTAATCTTGAATTTCGCTGGGGGCGCACTGAGGTAGTGCTTGATCCTTGTGTGCGCCACCCCATTGCTACAGCCTGGTCCTGCTGGATGGCAGATCGGGAGCGGAATGGCAGTGACCTGAAGAGCGACCAGAAGGCGCGCTACTGAGTGGAGGTACCCGTATACGATCCTTGGTGCTCCCCTGCGGTGGTCGCTGAGTGCCTGGTCTGCTGGCTCTGCGTAAGGACAGGATGTCGAAATCCACTCAGCCTAATAGTATCACACAGTATACAACACAGCGTCTGCCGTCGCAACGGATTACGGGGCAGAGAGGTCAAGAGGAGTGCGCGGATGTGCCGGCGGAGCCTTCCCGGGCGGAGTTGCTGAAGGCCATACAGGGCTCCCATTCTGCGCTGGAGCGGCAGATAGAGACTGTATCGCTTGATGTCAACCTTCTGCGAACGGATCTTCGCAAAGTGGCGGATAAGGTATCGGTGGCTTCCCTCCAGAAGACAGTCATGCAACTCACCTCTATGAAGCACGCATTGGAACGAAAAGCTGAGGACGCGGAGGGTAGGGCGCGCCGCAGCAACATTAGAGTCCTGGGTGTGCCAGAGCGAATGGAGGCGGGGAATGCCGAGCGCTTCCTGGAGGACTGGATTCAGACTCAACTGTGCCCGCATGGGCTATCAAATGTATTTGGCATCGAACGAGCGCATAGGGCCATGGTACCCCCGCACCCGGGGGAGCCTCCGAGGGCATTGATTGCGAAGATCCTGAACTATATAGTCCGGGATTGCATTCTGAAGGCGGCGAGGTAGATGGAGTCTCTCACCATTGAGAACAGCCACATATGCATCTATCCTGATTACACCCAACAGGTGCAAGAGCAGCGAAAGTCCTACCTGGGAGTCAAGCAGAAGCTCCAGGAGATGAAGCTACAATATATGCTGTTATATCCGGCCAAGGTCAAGGTGATATCTCAGGGCCGGGCACATTTCTTCGAATAGCCCGCTGAGGTGTGGGAGTGGCAGGAGATACAGGTGTGACGACATGCCCACGGGAGAGTGAGGGGGGCCCCGTGAGACCTGGGGGAACCATCCCCAGAGACGACGATGCGGAAGGCGGAGCCGTTGGGACCTTCCTTGGCAAGGGATGGTCCAGAGTCCTCGGGCGCATCCGCCCCTGGGGATGTGTTGGTTCCAGATACCCTGCAGGACATTGTGCCAGGTACAGACTCTACGGCTCCGGTGATCCCAGAGACTGGAATGTCTGAACTGCTGCAGGGGACGGCTCTGTCGTAAGGTACTGTTGGAGTGAAGAGTGTTGTGCTCTGCTTTGGGGGCTTTAGTGCTGGGCCTTGAGTTTGTATGAGGTACCTGGGAGCCGTGCTGTTCGAGCTTGAATGACGGAGAGGAGCGTAGGACCTGTATCCCGTTGGAACGACCTTATGTGGCGGTGTCTGTCTTTATTTTGGCTGGGGAGGGCCCTGCTTTGGGACTGATGCCGGCGGCCAAGCCCAGGTTCATTCCTGTACGTCTGGGTCCCATGGGGAGCTAGAAGGGGGGTGGGTGGTGTTTGGTTGGGTGTGTGTGTGTGTGTGTATTGGATCGGACGAATAGGGTGGCAGTGTACATCCTGGCACCAGCAGGGGGAGGGCAGGATAGCGTGTTTTGTTGTTGCTGTCATCTTGCTCGTGGGTGGGGGTGGGGGTAGATGTTATGGGGGGGTTGTGGGGTTGGGGGGGCTTGGGGGGTTGGTGGGGTTGGGAGGGGAAATTGTTGCTGGCATCGAGAGTACTGTGTTTCTGTTATTTGAATGGCTGATCAGATGGGCTAGGTCCCCCGGCCTGGATGCTGGTTGGGCCCGTGGGTGGCGGAACACGCCGTTTGTAATATATGTCCAGGTTGGGCGTGATCTCCTGTCATGGGGTTTAAATTCTTAACTTGGAACGTGCGTGGATTGGGCACTTGCACTAAAAGATACAGGGTCCTTTCATTCCTCCGACGCCATGGCGTCTCCATTGCGTGCCTCCAGGAGACCCACTTGAACGAAGAGGGTGCCCAGAAGCTGTCCTAAAAATGGCGGGCCAGATGCTTCATTCATCCTATTCTACCTATGCCAGGGGGGTCCTAATCTGGGTGGCACCTGGGGTTCCCTGTGCCGTGATTGTGTAACAATAATAAATGCATGGGGCTAGTGGCAGACTGTATGAAAGGAAGGGCTATTTGTATCAGGGCTTAATTTGTGCCGGGGCTTGCCGGTGCTTAGCACCGGCACCTAATTATCAGGGCCGGGTCTACACAGTGAGTCATGCATCGCATTGAGTGCCCCTTTGTGCATGTGTGCTGCTTTCACTTAGTTACCGCGTACTAAATGGTTGTGTTGTTTGATCATGATGAGTCATGACTCTGAACTACTTACTGTCTTAATGGTGACGAGTCCGACTTAATTTCTCCCCCTCACTCGTCTAGTGTTTTTCACTGACAGCAGACTTCCGGACCCAGGGGACGAGGTCACGTGGGTCAGTGTTGCCGGCCCCTAGTGGGCGGGACACTGAGTTGGGCTGGTTTTCTTCTTCTGCAGGGGTTGGCCGTTGGGGCTGTGCGCGGCAGAAGGAGTGGCGCGTGCGCAGATTTTGCAATTCAATGCCCGCGCTTTCACTTGCCTCGGCACGCCCCGGCATACCCCCATCATTCTCATTGTCGTCGTGCTCACCACCAAGTAACTGGCAGCGGTGGTTGAACTTAAACGCTACGCTGCCGCCTTTGAAAGTAGTGGGAGTCGGTCGGACCTGAGGTTGGCTGACTCGGTAGACGTAGAGACTGACTACTACTGTTGCAGACGAGCTCACCAGGTGAGGGGCGGTGAGGCATGGCCTGGGGTAGGCCGGCGGCCTAATCATCTGCATCCAGGACTGTCTGCATCATGATTTATAAAAACATAATGCTGCGCAGGTGAGGGAGAGCAGGGGGCAGGGTTGGGCAGGGTCTGGCAGGCTGCAGGTGCCGTGATTACTGTCTGGATAACATTTCATGTAGATAATTTTTTTATTTGTTGGTTGTTCCGATCATGATGGCCTGCTGGGGTAGGCCGGCGGCCTAATCATCATTTAAAAACGTTAATAAAGCGGCGCAGGTGAGGCAGGGCCTGGCAGGCAGAGGCCGCAGGTGCCGCTGTGATTACTGGTTTACTTCTTTTTATTATAATGTTGATTGGTGAGGGTTTTTCCGGTCTGATGTTAATGATGATGAGTGGCCACGGCCATTAATTTGGGGCCCTGAGTTTGATCATCATGATCATGTTGCCAGGAGTAGTGTGTGGGGCTATTGACTGCGCAGTTGTAGGCCGTCCCGGGCTGCCTGGATGGATCGGACATTACAGGGCTAGCCCTGGTTTCAGTTTCGGTTCAGGCTCGCTCGTCACCAAATCTGCGGGGGGTTGGTTGGGGCTGTGCGCAGCAAGCAGCGTGCGCAGATTTAATTTTCACATTGCAATGCAAATGCGCGCGCATTCGCTGCTTTGCCACACCCAGGGGGCCCAGAATACTTGCACTGCCTACAGTCACTGAGGCTCACCAGTCACTCACTACCACCGTAGCGGCGATGATGCCTGGCCTTGGATTGATTTTGTCACTTGTGCACGGTTCACACAGTAGGTTAATGGAAGGGTCCGTCCGACTCCGCCATGCCTTCTTCTCCCCACCCTTCCACACACCCCAATGCCACCATGCTTCCTTCCAGTGCCTTCTAATCCAGTGCCAGCTGCACCTGTGCCGTGCACAATTAATTTCTCACTCAAACTGTGGAAAAAGCGGCCTCTACCTTACGGTAATGACAGCACTCCGGCCATAATGTAACTGCGCAGTGCGCACAATCTGGGGGAGTTCGCCTGGGCTGCGTGTTTTGCCTTTTAGCTGTAGGTTATACAACCATCATTTCACTTGCTGCCTGCTACCCACCTCAACTCACCATTCGTGCTACTCTCATGCTAATGAAAGACTGAAGGGTGCCAGCAGCGCTGCCTGAACCCGTGCACTTGTCCAAGCACAGACTGCCCTCTTCACACCATGGCCCGTCCGTCCAACCTCACCCGGGCCCTGCACAGACTCCGGGTCTACGCGGGTGAGCGCTGCTGGCCAGCCATGCAGGGAATAAAGAAATGTATTTACATCTGACTATCCTCCGCACGTTTCCCTGGCTCAAAATTGCGTGAGCATAAACCGAGCAAGGCTCGAGCATGAACTGCGTCCAATTCCAAATATCTCTGAGTTCTCCTAAGGACAGTCTCCTAGCTCCTTACCTTACCCACTACAACTCTGCTGAATCACTACAATTTGTCAACACCTGCTCACAATGCTGACAATGTCCTGTGCACAACGTTGCTGTAGCTCGTTTTCCATCCTTGAATCTCTTCAAGGAGATTCACCGGAGCTCAGGGTTATTCTCATTCTGACCAGTTTCATGTAAACTGACCCAAAAGCATCGCGTGAGTCAAGAATTTCACCCGCATGGACCGAAAGGCAGTGTTCGCTTCCCAAGCCCTGGGACTCTTATCTCGCGATAATTAACGCATAAATATGTGTTCATCTTAGCAAATAACAGAATACATGGTCTGCACTTCAATCTCACGCCCTTTGGTTATGTCCGTCAAACACAAGTTACAACTGATTATTAATTCACTTTGATTTTTTATACAGTGTTACAAGTAATTCGCTCACTGAATGATGGCAGCCATTGTACATGTTCTGGAGAGTATCCATGGTGTAATAATTGAAGCAAGTAGATGTTAAAAAGTAGCAGCAGGGAAATGAGTAATCCTTATGGGAGTTCTCCTTTTACCTAGTGGGATGATGAAAGAAAGTCCCCAACCACTGTCGGCCAAGGCTGACCACAGTAACCCTACACATTCCGAGAGGCTGCTCCAAAGGAGGGTGTGGCAGGGCTGACTGTATAGCAGGCAACTTTGAGATGAGAAACGAAGCCCCTGGTTAGCCTTTGCATTGGGACCCTTGTTCTACTTACAACATACATACGCCCAAATATGCGCTTTAAAAAAAATGGCTCGTAATTATCCACATAGACATTTGTTTGCTTTCATATCCACTTTAAACTTGTTGTCAAATACATTACATTATTACAAATACAATCTTGCTAAATCGACATTATTCTCATAAAGAAATGTATTTGCATCTGACTAAAACAGATGAGGCCAGCGCTGCCCCCACTCAAAGCAGAGGCCCCCGTGGTTATTGTATGGCAAACAGGAGTGCATGTGTTAAGCATGCGCATGACTCTTAAAATAAACACAGGCGACAGTCAGACGCCCACCCTGGACCCATCCCGCTTTTTGGCCCCCTAGACTAGGGCTTTACAAACCTCCGACCGCAGCCCGGATTATGAAAAAGGGTTATTACTGCCCTGGCTCTGACCCATTCCTGCTTTCCTTCCTAGTTTCACACCCACCTTGCCATCTGTAGGGCTGCAAAGAAGCGCCACCCTGGAGTGTGATGTGAAAAGTGAGGGTATTGCGCTGCAACAATTCAAAGCTGCGTCTTTGTGGTATTTCTGTAGTGCGTGCGTTGCCAAAAGACAGTGAGTGGATGAAGCTGTGACTGCTTGAAAGGTAGTACAGGGTTATATACCTGCTGCAAAGAACCTTTACCATGCATATAATGTAAAATATCCCACTGTGTTTGTTACCGCTTCTGTCGGAGAGATCCTTTTGTTACTTGCAGTTTGTAAGTTAACATCTTATCATAGCACAGCAAGCTATTAATATTAACTAGTCTGTCAACAAAGAGCTGCATGCAAACGGCAACTTATTTATTAGCGCTATATGTTGTTTGGGCCAATCTTTCATTATCGTAATCTTGCAAAAAGGGTTAATGTGGATAGAAATCGATTTTTATTGAAGAGAACCCCTAACAATGCTGGTATATTTTAAATTCAGAATTTGCACTTTTCCAGACTTACAACTCTTAATCTATATTGCCTACAATGACAATCATGGATGACATGTGACTCCTATACCTTGTAGTCCTGTCTGATGTAACATTCCATATCAACTGATTTACACACGTAGGATTGTATGTATCTATGCAATGTATGTAACATTCCCTATATACTGATTTACACATGTAGGATTGTATCTATGCAGTGTGTGAATGATGCAGAGTGCTCTGACACCTTACACTGGTACGAGAGACGCTATAAAACTAAACGAATCTAAGACAGTGGTTATGGAGGCTTGAAGCCAAGGGCATTGTTAACAAGTGGTTCTGACTACATCTGACTTTTAGCGGTACCAGTTGAAGATGTGGGTGGAGCTAATATAATTGGGTGGAGCCTGTGGGGAAGTGGGTGGAGCCTGGGAAAAGTGGGTGGAGCCTCTGACAATTTTTTGAGCACCTGCACTTCATATTTTACAAATTAAGCACTGATTTGTATTTAAAGAATGTAAATCGAGAGAAGATTTCTGGTATCTACAGTCCAAAGACAATAGAAATAGAGGAAGGACTGACATCCTTATTCTATTAGATCGATATCTTTGGGTGGCGAATTATCAGCAGAGTATGTGGCTCACTGTCTATGTGCAGGGGCTTTGAGTGAGTTTTGACCAGGGTTCAAACCCCAGGTGGGGTAAATCGATTTTTTTTTTTTTAAATTTTATTTCTAAATTCCACAAATGAAAGCTGTGCCTTTGTAAATGACCCCCTAGCAGTATCTGGGAGAACTATGGCCTCCTTACTCATAGTGCATGTCAGGCATTGATAATGGCATGCTGGGTGGCACGTGGATAGGGGGGACAGGTTTGCTATGAAAGAAACCACTTATTTAGTGGAATGAGAATTTGGGGATGATTGTGTAAGAATTGGAAATGCATGGGGCTAGTGGCAGACTGTATGAAAGGAAGGGCTATTTGTATTTAAAGAATGTAAATCGAGAGAAGATTTCTGGTATCTACAGTCCAAAGACAATAGAAATAGAGGAAGGACTGACAACCTTATTCTATGACATAGATAGCTTTGGCTGAGGAACTTTCAGCAGAGTACGTGTCTCACTGTCTATGTGCAGGGGCTTTGAGTGAGTTTTGACCAGGGTTCAAACCCCAGGTGGGGAAAATCTTTTTTTTTTTTTTTTAATTTCATTTCTAAATTCCACAAATGAAAGCTGTGCCTTTGTAAATGACCCCCTAGCAGTATCTAGGAGAACTATGGCCTCCTTACTCATAGTGCATGTCAGGCATTGATAATGGCATGCTGGGTGGCACGTGGATAGGGGGGACAGGTTTGGTATGAAAGAAATCACTTATTTAGTGGAATGAGAATTTGGGGATGATTGTGTAAGAATTGGAAATGCATGGGGCTAGTGGCAGACTGTATGAAAGGAAGGGCTATTTGTATTTAAAGAATGTAAATCGAGAGAAGATTTCTGGTATC
This sequence comes from Lissotriton vulgaris, assembly GCF_964263255.1. NCBI lineage: Eukaryota > Metazoa > Chordata > Amphibia > Caudata > Salamandridae > Lissotriton > Lissotriton vulgaris. Next base: position 224,074,240 of record NC_141685.1, read on the forward strand.
TACAGTCCAAAGACAATAGAAATAGAGGAAGGACTGACAACCTTATTCTATGACATAGATACCTTTGGCTGAGAAATTTTCAGCAGAGTATGTGGCTCACTGTGTAATGGCAGGGGCTTTGAGTGAGTTTTGATTAGGGTTCAAACCCCAGGTGGGGAAAATCGATTTTTTTTTTTTTTTTAATTTCATTTCTAAATTCCACAAATGAAAGCTGTGCCTTTGTAAATGACCCCCTAGCAGTATCTAGGAGAACTATGGCCTCCTTACTCATAGTGCATGTCAGGCATTGATAATGGCATGCTGGGTGGCACGTGGATAGGGGGGACAGGTTTGCTATGAAAGAAATCACTTATTTAGTGGAATGAGAATTTGGGGATGATTGTGTAAGAATTGGAAATGCATGGGGCTAGTGGCAGACTGTATGAAAGGAAGGGCTATTTGTATTTAAAGAATGTAAATCGAGAGAAGATTTCTGGTATCTACAGTCCAAAGACAATAGAAATAGAGGAAGGACTGACAACCTTAATCTATGACATAGATACCTTTGGCTGAGGACCTTTCAGCAGAGTACGTGGCTCACTGTCTATGTGCAGGGGCTTTGAGTGAGTTTTGACCAGGGTTCAAACCACAGGTGGGGAAAATCTTGTTTTTTTTTTTTTTTAATTTCATTTCTAAATTCCACAAATGAAAGCTGTGCCTTTGTAAATGACCCCCTAGCAGTATCTAGGAGAACTATGGCCTCCTTACTCATAGTGCATGTCAGGCATTGATAATGGCATGCTGGGTGGCACGTGGATAGGGGGGACAGGTTTGCTATGAAAGAAATCACTTATTTAGTGGAATGAGAATTTGGCGATGATTGTGTAAGAATTGGAAATGCATGGGGCTAGTGGCAGACTGTATGAAAGGAAGGGCTATTTGTATTTAAAGAATGTAAATCGAGGGAAGATTTCTGGTATCTACAGTCCAAAGACAATAGAAAAAGAGGAAGGACTGACAACCTTATTCTATGACATAGATACCTTTGGCTGAGGACCTTTCAGCAGAGTACGTGGCTCACTGTCTATGTGCAGGGACTTTGAATGAGTTTTGACCAGGGTTCAAACCCCAGGTGGGGAAAATCTTTTTTTTAATTTTATTTTTATTTTATTTCTACATTCCACAAATGAAAGCTGTGCCTTTGTAAATGACCCCCTAGCAGTATCTAGGAGAACTATGGCCTCCTTACTCATAGTGCATGTCAGGCATTGATAATGGCATGCTGGGTGGCACGTGGATAGGGGGGACAGGTGTGCTATGAAAGAAATCACTTATTTAGTGGAATGAGAATTTGGGGATGATTGTGTAAGAATTGGAAATGCATGGGGCTAGTGGCAGACTGTATGAAAGGAAGGGCTATTTGTATTTAAAGACTGTAAATCGAGAGAAGATTTCTGGTATCTACAGTCCAAAGACAATACAAATAGAGGAAGGACTGACAACCTTATTTTATGGCATAAATACCTTTGGCTGGGAAACTTTCAGCAGAGTATGTGGCTCACTGTGTAATGGCAGGGGCGTTCAGTGAGTTTTGACCAGGGCTCAAACCCCAGGTGGGGAAAATCGATTTTGTATTTTTTTTTTAATTTCATTTCTAAATTCCACAAATGAAAGCTGTGCCTTTGTAAATGACCCCCTAGCAGTATCTGGGAGAACTATGGCCTCCTTACTCATAGTGCATGTCAGGCATTGATAATGGCATGCTGGGTGGCACGTGGATAGGGGGGACAGGTTTGCTATGAAAGAAATCACTTATTTAGTGGAATGAGAATTTGGGGATGATTTTGTAAGAATTGGAAATGCATGGGGCTAGTGGCAGACTGTATGAAAGGAAGGGCTATTTGTATTTAAAGAATGTAAATCGAGAGAAGACTCTGGTATCTACAGTCCAAAGACAATAGAAATAGAGGAAGGACTGACAGCCTTATTCTATGACATAGATACCTTTGGCTAGGGAACTTTCAGCAGAGTATGTGGCTCACTGTGTAATGGGAGGGGCTTTGAGTGAGTTTTGACCAGGGTTCAAACCCCAGGTGGGGAAAATCGAATTTTTTTTTTTTAAATTTTATTTCTAAATTCCACAAATGAAAGCTGTGCCTTTGTAAATGACCCCCTAGCAGTATCTGGGAGAACTATGGCCTCCTTACTCATAGTGCATGTCAGGCATTGATAATGGCATGCTGGGTGGCACTTGGATAGGGGGGACAGGTTTGCTATGAAAGAAATCACTTATTTAGTGGAATGAGAATTTGGGGATGATTGTGTAAGAATTGGAAATGCATGGGGCTAGTGGCAGACTGTATGAAAGGAAGGGCTATTTGTATTTAAAGAATGTAAATCGAGAGAAGATTTCTGGTATCTACAGTCCAAAGACAATAGAAATAGAGGAAGGACTGACAACCTTATTCTATGACATAGATACCTTTGGCTGGGCAACTTTCAGCAGAGTAGGTGGCTCACTGTGTATGTGCAGGGGCTTTGAGTGAGTTTTGAACAGGGTTCAAACCCCACCTCGGGAAATTATTTTTTAATATTATTTTTATTTTTTTTAAACAATTTCTTTATTTTAGCAGAGTGAAACATAGTCCTTTGGAAATGCTCAAATGATAATAATGAAAGACCAAGTAGAAAATCTATGGCATATGTCACATAAGATGTGGCATATGCCACATGACAGAGTGACACGTGTCACATGCCAGACTTGGGCTCCAACCCTTACTGGGTGGGCGGCCGCGCAGCACTGACCCATTGCGGTGGCCTTTATAATTTATTTGGGCACACTCACTGACACTACTGTGAGTCAGTGTACCCAAATAAATTATGAAGTCTGCCGCAACGAGTTAGTGCTGCGTGGCCGCGGTTTAAAGTGCAAGCGCTGCGCAGGAGCCCTGCACGTGACTTCCTTCCTGCTTCCTGCTCGATGCGGCGTCAGCGGATGTCGGCAGTGCCTCTGTGCCTCAGAATGAAGTTGTGGGAGGCTCCAGAGGCAATGAGCGCGCCTCACACGCAAGAAGTATTTTCAAAATGACGCAGCCCAGGATGACGTCCCACAGCTCATTAGAGTAGCAACAGCAACAATTATGTTCTCATTGAAAGCCGTCACATTTCCAGACAGGAACTATGAATAATATTTCAGTGAGTCTTTGGTATTACCCTCCTTAGTTTTGTCACGTAAAAGTTGTGAGTAGTCAGCCAGTGATTAATTTAAGCGGGCGGTTGGCGGTGGGGGCCACCACACTCATTCTGGGGGCCAACAGTTATTTGTCCTCATCAGACATTTCCTGAGAGGGAGAAAAACCCTCGGGAAATGAGGGAGAGTAAAACGGGCAAAACACTCATCAAGGGAGAAAGCGGGAACCTGAAAGAGTTAAATAAGAGAGAGCAGGGAGTGTTCGGCAGTAGATTAAAAAGTCATGAGGGAATTCAGGGCTATACAGCCATGGTGTTCACACTGACCTATTACTCCTACTCTAGATTCACAGCGAGGGGCTGGATTCTGCAAGTTCATTATACCGAGACTTTATGACCCTAATGAGTTTATTTTTTCGATCCTTGCCACACTCTTTCCTTTCTTTGCCAAATCCTTTCATAGTTTATACTTTTTGATTTTTCCAAGTGACAGGCCTTTCTATCCCTTGTAGTAAGTAATAACAAACTTTTTACACTGCCATAGGTTCCTGCCTGCTAATTGGGTTTAGAAAAAAAATGAAATAATTTTTACTCCAACGTTTTTCACAGAGATCTGTTTAAGCTAAATAACCTAATGCCCTGATAATGATGATGTCTTAAATAAACACAGGCCGAAATGTCGTCAATGCACTTTATAATTGAACCCATTAAATTATTTATTAGTTATATATGTTACAATTAATTAACTTTGTACCATTAGTTTGGGTTTGTATGGTCCATTGCTGGATCTCGCATGTACATCCATCTTGCTCTTCGTGCAATCTCACTCTGCTCTTCTACGAACCTTATACAGCATTATATTATTTTCGATTGTTGTGTCCAATTGTACGGTCTATGCATGCTTGAAATTGTTATTTTTTTGTTCAGCACGTCGGTTGCATTTCAAATATATTCTATTTATACTATTTCAGAAGAAGCATATGTGCATTAATCATCTTTAAGACAGAGAGCTCTTGCAGTTCAAGTCTTCTCTTCTGTCAGTTGTTGAACTCACAGCAAACCTCACCCTTTAAAAAAATAAATAGAGTGAATTAATGGTAGCTCGCACTCTGCTAGTTAAAGATGTGATTGCTGCCTTTTAAACTTGCAGGGCCTAGTGCGCAGTCAAGATTATCTTCAGCTGCCTGCTCTGTTACAACATGTAGTTTTGCAGCCACTCACAGCCTGTGTCTGTTGAATTACTCGTTTTCACGCGACACGCCACTCCACATACAGCCGCACTAAACACGTGTTAGGCAGCTCGGGGTTTCTGAGCCACACTGTGTCATTTAAGTCAATAGAGCCTAGTGTAGCTCTGACAGCATGTGGGGGTCATGGTGTGATCTGTGCCTTGGGCAGATAGAGGTTCCCCAACTTGGGGAGGGGTGGACACGGATCCCTCAGAGTTAATGATTTTTATTACAGTTGGAGTAAAGTTAGCTTTTGGAAAAAACATTTTTACTCATTCATGTTGCATTTTTTTATTTAACCCCAGCATGTTTCCCTTGCTTAATGTTACTCTTGTGAAGGTGGCACTCATTGAAATATCACTTATAATTTCACTGAATTTATGAAAGGTCACATATAGCAGTCTAAAATCTTGGCAGCTATGGTGCTTTCTTTGTTATGTGTAGAGGGAGTGGGTTGCAGGCTCTGGCCTTGGCCTTGGACACAGGGACAAACCGGCATAGTAACAGGGGCAGTGTTTTCAGTGGGCATGCACTTCAAAATACTCTTCTCCTTAGTAATGGAACTTTTGTTTCGCCGTTTTGTAGCAGTACAGAGGTGTTTAAAGTACTACAATGTTCCTTGTATATTGAGCGGTTTTCGGGCAACACACAGTGTCATGTAAACTCTGGTGATTCATTTACCTGCAGTTCCATCTAGTGGCAGGTTTCATTTGTTTGAGGTAGCGCAGGTGGTTAAGATCATAGCTGCCAAGTATTCGCATTGCTAATGTGACATTTCCATTGATCCAGTGACTAATGAAAAACATTCCACAGAGAAATGTGACACTTCAAAAACATTTTATACTGTGTTAAAATAATGAGTTGCATATTTATTGTGCTTTAAGTCATAGGCTGGGACATCGTAGCACTTTAAATACAGAAGTTGTTAACCACCACTCCTTACCCACCACCACCAGGAATCTTTTCCTTTACTGTCTGGTTACATTCATCTGTAGTGACTAAATTATTCAATAAAATATCATAATGCAACCAAATGCATTTCCTACCGATTACTTTAACTTGGATTTATCCTTAAACATACAGTGTGCCTTTATTTTATATGCTGTTACAGGTGAAGACAATCAAAACATGGGACAGAATAACCATATTTTGTCCTTCCAGCTTTGTTTCTAACTTACTGCCCCTCCCAACCCTCTTCTCCCTCATCCGGCCTGGTACTGCCCCAACTGCAGATGATGGGGAAATACTGGCACCCTCCCAGGAGCAAATGAATGAAACTCACCAGACATGGCAGGTTTGCTCAGAAACAGAGTTACATTTATTTATTGGTACCAAAAGGATGCATCATTGCTAGTTAGCAAGCAAGAAGTCAGATCTGCCACCTTAGGGGCTCTCAGACCGCTTCTTCCCCGGTGACAAGTTTCTAGGTGTTATATATTCTATGAAATGCCATGTCAGCAGAACTAGAATAAGGCATCAAGCCAAATATGGCTGACATGAATGTGCAATGTCTGCACCATGCAAAACAGCCAGATATGGGCAGATCAGAAAGGCAGGCTCTGCAGTCAAGACAAGCAAGGTGACCTGTAAGGGGGTACAGAATAGCTTGTTGAGGCTTGTCCAGTCAAGGTTAAATAGGAAGCCCTTTTTAGCTCCAGTTCTCATTTTAATGTCATAATATCTTTTGAAGTGCATACTCATGAATTTATATCGATATTCATATATATTTTACAACAGCAGAACTCAAGTTAGTCTAGTGATCAGGTGCATTGGTCTCACCTGTAGTATCCTGAAGGTGCTGCCAGGGGAATCGTGGTCAAACCCAGGGTGGTGGAACGGTCTGCAGATATTGCTGAGGCCATGGACGGGGCAAATAGGGGACAAGCAACAAGAGTCCTGCACAAGCTGTGATGTTATGAGTGAAATGTCACAAACAGGGTAGGTAGAAGTGATATAAGTTTTGGGTTTCCTTCTGCTTTTCCTTCAGCGGCGTAGCTAGGTGTGGGTGGTCTGCCCCAGGTGGCACTATTTTGGGGACGGGCTGTCTAGCCCTGGACCGTGTCATGTATGTGCATGTAACTTGCATGATCGAGGTAACTATTAGCGGCAATACTACGTGTCTCTCGGACCTCTTTCAGGTGCTCGTCGTCATTTTTCCCCAGCACCCCCCCCCCCCCCCCCCCGGGTCGGCAATCTGAAGAATAGCCCCAGGCGCCACATGCTCTAGCTACGCCTCTGCCTTAGTGTAAGGAAAACGGAACTGAGGAGCCCTTCGGTTCTTGCTAGCCCCATACAAAATCAGACCTAGTCACCCTATTTTTCACAGGGGGTTAGGGTACAGTATAAAGAGGTGAAGGCAACACATGACAAACAAGAGGAAGCCCGGAGGGTCTTGGCTCCACAGAACAGAGCCCACCGATCAAAAATAGTACCAACTCTTCTGTATGCAGGGGCGTGTCTTTCAGAGGTTAAGGGGTCGCTGAACCCTGATTATTGCTGTATGTTATCATTCCAACTGCAGAAAGGGGGACCAGTGCCTTTTGTTTTGCACTAGAGCCCATGACACCCTTGCTACTCTACTGTCTACAAATATTGGATTTAGGGCCATATGTATTAAGCAAAATGTGGTGCAAAACAAGGAATCGCAAAATTTGTGATTCCTTACTTTGCAATTCCATTTAGGAATCGCAAATTTTGCGATTCCTTAAACGCAATGTATGAAGCAAAATAAATTTGCAAAATGTCCTTAAGGAATCGCAAATTACCACCAACTTCTAGTTGGTGGTAAGTTGCGAATTCCTTGAAAAATGCTAATTTTTGCATTTTTCAAAGTGCCATGTGACGCAGATACATGCCCTTAGGGCATGTATGTGCGCCACATGTGCACCCATGCATATTTCAGGGGTGCAACAGGGTGTCCTTTGGACACGCCTGCACCCTTGAAATTATTCTCAATTTGCGATTAGTAAATTGCAAATCGCAAATTGAGAATAACTTCTCATTCATTCCTATGGGCCTCCTGGCCCATAGGAATGAATGAGAAAGTATTCCTTAATTGCGATTCGCAATTTTCTAATTGCAATTAAGGAATTTTAAGAAATCGCAAAAAAAATGTGATTTTGTACATACATACCTATTTGCGATTCTCAAATAGCGATTTCTTAACAATCGCTATTTGAGAATCGTAAATCAGCATGAAGATACAAATGGCCCTTAATTACAACATTCAAAAGTGCTAAAACATTTCAAGCAGGGTGTTTGAAAAGTATTTCGGTCTTTACAAAATCTGCCCCGATGGCAGCCATTGGATTGGAATGAGGCAAACGAAACATCAGCTTTACCCTGGAATGCCTGCCTGGGAGTCAGCTTTCTAATCTGGTTAATGACAAACATCAAACAATGCCAGCTTCAGCCTTGTGGGAATTATTGTTGAGAAAAACGCCCTGGGCGACAAATAAACAACAGTTTCTTGTTACACCGCAGACAAAACACAAGTTGTGTACTTGCACTGAAGCTGCTGCAACACCTTCTCTTACTGAGTGCAAGAACAATATGTAAAGAAGGGTCAGAGGTCAGCACTTTCAGATCACATGTGCAGTATAGTTCTACAAAGGCTGCCTTGTGCAATCCCTTTCAGTATAAAAATGATCTCTGTGCGACACTGTCCTTATAATACAATCATTAAATGCTGAAAGAAGGAATCAAAGATTCCACGACGAAGAATCTTGGTTCTGGCTGATAACGACTTTTTGAGGAGTTCTGTGCACTACCTTATGTTTCAATGTACTGCCAAGGTGTGATTAGGAATGCAATTGCTTTACCATCCCTCTCTGTAAGAAACATGACTTGATATGGGTTTTACATTATTTTTTAGATTGTTGACACTTTATGTTGCGCCTGATTAAGGACCTTTTTTATCGTATTATGTAATTAGTTGGCTGTATGAATTTGACAGATAATGGCTACATGTGACGTGTTTTAAATGTTTTATGAGTAGTAAGTTACCTAATAAACTTTTTAGATTAAGAGAAATGTGCCTCATATATTGCAATGGTTTTCAAGATTTAAATCATGTTTTACGTCTGCCCCCAGTTGCCTGGTTTTATAAACTCTTTATTATGTCATATGTCCTTAAATAATAATATTTTTACAATCGATCTTGTCATGGATAATGGCCCCAACTGGACGTGTAGACGATGAAACCAACCTGAGGAGAACAGCAAGAACATGCTATCTCCAATACATACACACATACAGATCCCCGCCCCCATTAGTAGACCTGTGGGCATTCTCGGAATCAAGAGACACCCTGCTGAGACATGTAGTGGCAACTTGTAGGGAGGCCGGTGAGACCCAGAGCGAAGACCCATACACCCAAGGAGAAAATGTACGTGTTTCAAGGCCTACAAGAAACATAAAGCATCGTTGCAGTCCACTTCATCACATATAATGCAATGATACACATAATTAGGACCCGATGGGGATAAAGAGGGGCGGAGCTGCCAACATTGGTGCCCTTCCGAGAGATCCTATTGCATGCCACGGAGAGCTATTACGGCCTATACAACTAACGAATCACTGGGGGTGGGCGAAGAATTCCGCTCCGCCGGCAGAGTTTGAAGCGTTTTACCCACTCCACACTCCGCGCAGAGTTCCGAAAAACCCTGCAAAACAGAGCGTCGTTTTTTTCTCTTGTGTGGCTCACCAATGTTAAATTGGTGAGCGCGAGCGAGAGAAATCGCGTGCTAGAACACATCCTGGCGAGATTTCGGAACGCAGGCTGTCGCTACTGCTCGCTTTGAGAAAGCTACGGCTCACGTTAAGGATGCTGCAGCTCGATACAAAATATACTTAAGCGGTAGAAAGAAGCAGCGCACTCTGGTACTCAATGTGATGCCGTTTACACTGATTTTACAGCATGGGACAAACTCTTGGCACTAAAACTCAGCACAAACAGCGCGATGCGCCACACACCGCTGATAGCAAAACTCCGCGTAGCGTGGCCGAGTTATTGGGGCACTTCGCAGAACTCCACGTAGTGCAACTCTGCCCAAACCTACTCAATACACAAAGTTGCACTGATTGCCCAATACCCAAAGCCACCTAGGAAACCTGCCTGCCTGCGTAGCGTTGCCGAGTTTTTGAGGCACTTCGCAGAACTCCACGTAGTGCAACTCTGCCCAAACCTACTCAATAAACAAAGTTGCACTGCTTGCCCAATACCCAAAGCCACCTAGGAAACAGATCTGGGACAGGAAACTCCTGACGAACAGTGGCAGAAAATTAGGGGGCAGGTCAAATGGGTCTCGCGGAACCGGAGATTCCATGTACACATAATTTAAGTATCTCCATCACACATGCCTCACCCCAAAATGCATACAGCGCAGGTATGTGGGGGCATCCTGGGACTGTACGAGATGCCGGCAACCAGAGCCTGGATTCTCCCTTATGGTATGGCCTTGTCCGTGGATATGCCTGATGTGGGGAACGGTGAGAGATACAGTGTCGGACTTGTGTGTTCGAATGTGCCAGAGGCCCAATGTCTTTCCATGTCACCTCTCACTGTAGATATGGCTTGGCCCTGTGTTTTTTTTTTTTAGTATATTGACCACTTTTTTTCCTATTTATGAGCTCTACTCAAAAGTAAACAGCACCACTATGCGGTGGAGTGTAATAAGTGCTGGTGTTTTCAAATAAGTGCTAGTGCCAAGCACCGGAAAACACCAGCTCAAATGAAGCACTGCACCTCAATTTCCCTCAAATTCCAGATCAGTAGGACGGTGGCTACCTGCTTAGGGCTTATAAGGATCATAAAGAAGATTGTGCAGTGTCTTCCACTCGCTGCCCGCAAACAAGTTGTTGTTGCTTTAATACTATCCAGATTAGATTACTGCAACACCTTTTATTTGGGCATTAATAAGGGACAGCTGCAGCATCTGCAGCTGGTTCAAAACGCTGCGGTTAGGCTGGTAACTGATGTGCCCGAACATCATTCAGTCTCATCCTCCCTTCGGCCTCTGCAATGGCTTCAAATCGATCGTAGGGTCATGTTTAAAGCTCTCTGCCTTACTCATAATGACTACTATGGCCGGGTCCCGGACGCCATTAAAGCATTATTTCATCACTATGTCCCTACTAGGAACCTTAGATCTGCAAGTAAGCATCTTCTTACGGTGCCCAGAATCAAGCGGCTGAGATGGGGCGGGTGATCCTTCTCAACGACTGCTGCTAAATTGTGGAACTCTCTTCCTGACGAAATTGCTGGACAATGCTCACACACTCTTTTAGGAAAGGTCCGAAAAACCTGGCTGTTTCCTCAGACGATGGTTTAGGGGCACCTCTGTTGCCTGCATGTGTCTTCTGCTGTTAGCGCCTTGATGCCCTTAGGAAAAGTTAGCGCTTTACAAGTTTTATATTCATTCATTCATTCATTCACCGTACAAAAGGGGGACAGGGTACATAAAGAAGCCATACATGTTGATTAATAGAGGAAATGGTGTACCAATGTGAAAGTTAATTGTGTGTTACCAAAGACCAAGGGTCGCCACTATTAAATTGTATAATGCGTGTTGAAAACCAATAAAGAAATAATAAAAGCAAAATAATAACATTTTTACAACTAGTGGAGCCATGGTCTTTTCAGCTCCCTCGAAATCTTACAATGTGTAATGTTGATTATGCACATGTTTTAGGCACTTTAATAGCTAGTGTGAATTGTACGTTTTGACCTTTAGCTGTCTAACCAGTCTCATGCAATTTAAAAACCATAAATGGTTAAGTACATACTAGAGTGGCAGTGGATCAGCCCGTGTCTTTTCCACTGTCAGTCGCATGATGCTTCCACCCACCACAGCATCACCGGGGACAATGGGTGAACCCACTTCATCCATTGGCTCGCTATCACCTTGAGTGACAGCCTTTCTTCCTGAGAGCACACTTCAGTGCCAGGGATGGTAGGCTAACAACCAACTTTGCCAACTTTTTTTTTCTTTCCATTCTTTAGCCTTTTTTTAAGTCATCTTGGTGTGTTTAAACTGTGGGCCTGGTTTAACATGGTTTTGTGTTGTTCATGTGCCATGCAAGGGGGCGCAAGTTCAATGCAAAACCTAAGTGAGATTTATCAAGTCACGCACGGCCCCCCTGCGTGGCCCTGCATAGCTTGATAATCTAGAGCATGGGTACTCACAAACTTTCTCTCGGGGGCCGAATTTACAGTGTGGTTTGTGGCCGAGGGCCGCACCGGTGGAGGCGGGGTCAGTGGGGGAGGGGGAAGGGGCTAGAAAGAAAAAAACTGTGACCATGAAGTTGAACACAGGCCACTGCAGCGGACGCGTTCATCCACTAGCCAACAGACCAGTATATACACACACATCTCTCTTTGTCTCTCTCTCTCTCTCTCTCTCTCCCTCTCCCTATCTCTCACCTTCTATCTCTCTCTCTCGCTCCCTCCTTCCCTCTCTATCTCCCTCTGTCTCTTTCCCTCTCTCTCTCTGTCTCACCTCTCCTTGTCTGTCTCCCTCCCTCTCTTTCCTTCCTTCTCTCCGTCTCCCTCCACATGCCTCCCTCTATCTGTGTCCCACTGTCCATCTCCCTCTGTCTCCCTCCCTCCGTCTGCCCTCTGTCTGTCTCCCTCCCTCCCTCTACTTCCGTCCCTCCCTCCATCTCCCTCCCTCCCTTCCTCAGTGTCCCTCCCTCTGTCTGTCTCCCTCCCTCCCTCTGTCTCCATCTGTCTGTCTCCATCTGTCTGTCTGTCTCCCTCCGTCTGTCTGTCTCCCTCCGTCTGTCTGTCTCCCTCCCTCTATCTGTCTGTCTCCCTCCCTCTGTCTGTCTCCCTCCCTCTGTCTGTCTGTCTCCCTCCCCCTGTCTGTCTGTCTGTATCCCTCCCTCTGTCTGTCTCCCTCCCTCACCCGGGCTCTCACTCCCTGCTCTGCCCTCCCACCTCCCTCACCCGGGCTCTCACTCCCTGCTCTGCCCTCACACCTCACCCAGCTCTCAGTTCCTGCTGTCCTCCCCCCTCCCCCCTGTCTCTCCTGTGTGTCCGCCTGGCTGACACAGCCTCCCGGGGACCCCAGTACTTCACAGGTCTTTAAACGACCATTTGTGTGTTAATGAGGCTTTGTTCACCTCTTAGCGCCCCTGCAGCTCCACTCTTGACTGTGGCTGGAATCGCCCGGCCCCCACAGAGCAGTCTCTCGGATTCCGAACTGCTGCTCCCCGAGGTGTTTGCTGAAGTTTAAAAAAAAACACAGGTGCGAAGTCTCAAGCTCCACGGGCCACCACTGAAGACTAGCCGGGCCGCTACTGGCCCACGGCCGTACTTTGAGTACCCCTGATCTAGAGTAAGGTAAGGCAGCGCAAATTGCTGCCTTGCGTTACTTTGCCCAGGGAGAGCATCCGATGGGTGGAGCGTGGGTGTCCCACTCATCCAAACGAGGATTTTGGCGCCTTACCAAATTTACCATTAGTGGCAGATCTAGGAATGTGTTAAAATGCTACGCCTCCCTGCGGGTGCCACTCGGACTGATCTTATGTTTCCTGGCAACACAAAGTAGATTTTGGTTTGCTGAGCGAAGACCCCTTCTGAGGTGTAATTATTTTTTTAACTCTTTGCAGCCTTTTTATGAATTTCCTTGGTGCACCTAGGTGCAGTATGTTGGCAAAATCCAACCGGGATGTAACTAAGGCATGTCCAATTAAGTGTGAGAAACGTTAACGTCTTTTTCAAAGATTTTGATAGGGCAAAGCAGAAAGCTGCAGCTGACGGCACCTGTGACTGAAATGATAGTTCATTGTCCAATTTCACCCCCAGATCTCTGGTCACTGATGTGGGAGTCGGAGATTCCCCTAACTCTGATGGTTATCCTTTCTATATGTCCAATGGTGATACATTTCCAAAGACTAGAATTTCAGATATGGCCTGCTGTGCATTCAGCCTGCATCCACCGACCACATCCCTGAAACTTTGCAACTGTAGTGTCATCCAGTTGCTGAAATGCATCGACTGACTATCATCTGCATATGATACTATAGCGAAACCTCAAGGCTGAACTTCTAACGCCAATCGAGCCAGATATGCGTTAAACAGGGTGGGGCTGAGGAGCGACCACTGTGGAACACCACATCCTATTTCTCTAAAACAAAAGGCATATGGTGGTAAAATACTGCATTGTTGTCTCTTTGTCAAGGAACTGTTGATCCACTGCAAAGATGTAGCCACAATGCCAGCCTGCTCCAATCTCTGCAAAAAGATATCATGGTACCCCACGTAAAATGCAACACATAAATCATGAAGAAAGAACACTACCTTTTTTTTCTAGAACAAGGTTACTTCTAATAAATTTGATAACCTCTACGATGGAGTCTTGCAGTAAAAAAATATAAACAGAACCATCACGACAGCTTGCCAGGGCCAGATCAGTTGGCTTTGCCAATGCTTGTTTATATTTGTAAGGGCATGTTTAAAGTATTTCCAACCAATAATAAAATTGATTTGATTGGAGAGCTTTGAGCAGAGGAGACTAAGGATGCACACCCCACATTTTAGAGTATGTTCCATTTTTCCATTGGTTCATATTCGCCTGCTTTGGTTTTCACAATGAATTACAATTCTTCTGTTAGCAGAGTAGGGTAAGGCCAGTTCTAAACTCTGGATCACACGTGTAGGAACCCCTACAACTTAGATCATACACCTAATTCAAATAAAACCTCCACCACTCACCTCCTGGTACAGGGCATTAAAGGAAATGACACCCGAATCTATTTCAAAATCAGTCCCCCGATGACATCCAACACCTCAATACCACTCTAACGGAGATCCAAACCTGGTTCGATGTCAACCACTTAAAGATCAACCGAGATAAAACGGAACTGATCCTATTCTATCCAAAAAGCAACCATCGTCCTATCCAAGAGTGGCTCAAGAATCTGGTTGCCCTAAACTGCCCCCTCGTTCTATCCAACTCAGTTAAGTCTCTAGGCATCACCCTTGACAAGAACCTATCTATGAAAGCCCACATCAAAAACTCTGCAAAAAGTGCTCTTTTCTCTCTAAAACACCTGAAGAAATTGAAACTTTTTCTGCCCCATGAGGACTTCAAGACAGTAGTTCAATCCCTGGTTCTCTCTAAAATCGACTACGGGAACGCCATCCTTACAGAGACTCCAAAAGCTCGCCTAGCCCCTCTTAAGGCAGTGCTGAACATGGCCGCTCGTCTTGTATCTGGAGTAAAAAGATTTGAACACATCACTCCAGCTCTCAGCTCCCTCAAATAGCTTCCCATGGAAGGGAGATGTGTTTACAAGCTGGCCTGCATCACACACAAAGCCCTCCACTCTCCGGCCCCCAACTACCTGAACAACAAACTGGTAAGAGCAGGTCAAACCAGAACCCTGAGAAGCTCCAACTCACTCCTTCTCATTCCACCTAAAATGAAAAAGAAAACCACCCAATTCCGATCGTTTTCTGGCAACGCTCCCAGGATATGGAACGCTCTCCCTGGAGTCCTCAGATGCAACCCCTCCTTCTCCTGTTTCAAAAGGGACCTCAAACTCCATCTCCTTAGCAAATACTTTCCTGACCAACGTCAACTAACAAAGACGTCAATTTTCCGAGTTAACTCCCATTCAAGGATTGTTGGTGAACGGACTATGCTAATCACTTTGTCTTTTAGCACAATTATTTATTATTCATGCTGTATTCTTTATCCGTGATTTTCTTACTTACTGTCAGCCTTCTGGGTAATTGTGAGACTGTGGGCTGGGCGGGCCGGAATAACAAGCGGGGAGGCCGGATGTAGTGCGCTATGGTCAAGGATTTATTGATGGAAAGTGAATACAAAGTCCGGAATAAAGAGTTCGTAGGGAAGAATAGTTCTGCCAAGAAGCTCCCAGCCGGGAGGGAATCTCGATGGTATGTGGATATCCTGGAGGTGGTCCACTGCTGGGCTGTTGTCGTCAGGTTACGGCCGGTCGATGGGTCTCCTCGGAGATAAGTAAGAGAGAGTATAGGGGTTAGTCCCGTCCAGTAAGGACTGCTGAGTACTACCACCGTCACCGGTAAGTGAATGGCCAGGTAATGAACGTGGGGGAAGGAGGGAAGGGTAGGTAAGGATAAGATCACTCGGCAAGCAGGAGGGGTTTGTGATGGGGGTGTTCGGGATAAGTGTGGGGACTATGAATACAGTGCTCG
Organism: Lissotriton vulgaris; assembly: GCF_964263255.1. Taxonomy (NCBI): domain Eukaryota; kingdom Metazoa; phylum Chordata; class Amphibia; order Caudata; family Salamandridae; genus Lissotriton; species Lissotriton vulgaris. Next base: position 224,089,825 of record NC_141685.1, read on the forward strand.
TGATATTACTTCTAAGTACTAAGGCTGGTGCGGAGTGCTCGTGGGGGCTCTATATACAATATCTCACAGTTAGGTACAATATTTACACTAGGGAAACACGGAGAAGGATAGAGTGTACTCACGTGCCCCGCCGTAACTCTCATCCGAGTTACGGCCGCTCTCCCGCCACCTCCGGAGGTCGTCACCAATCCTCCGTCCACAGGTCTTCTTCCTCGTTCTCTTCTCCGGTCTCCGCCTCCTCTCCGCTCTCCTCCTTCCTTCCTCTCTCCGTCGGGGGTTCTGCGCCGTTCGCTGTCTCCTGCCACGAGTCCGCTGGGCTGAACACTGTCTCCTCGCTCCTGCCGTCTTTTCTAGTGTCTCGGCTGACTGCCGTGGTTGTACTTCCGGTTCCGGTCTGGTTGGTTTCCGGGTCGTCGGCGGGAGTTCTGTTTCCGGTATCCTGTTCTGGTTCCGGGTCTTCGGGGGTTTGCGGATCCTGTGGGCGAAGAGAGGGAGCCCGATGACAATGGGACGATGTTCCTCCCGGGGTGGGGGTGTGGCTTCCCCACCTACTCTGCGCTTCCAACGAGGTAGGGACCGCGGATCTTTCTCAGTAATGTAAGGCCTTCTGTTTTTCACAATGTGTATGTGAAGCGCTCTGATACCTACGGGTCTAGCTAGTGCTATACAAAACTTTAAAAATAAAAATAAAATAAAATAAAAATCCTGGAGCACAACAATTAAAACATTAATGATGTCATTAATCTTCTCCTCAAGCAAAATTCTGCAACATCAATTTAAAAATATCTAAAGAGCAAAAAGTTAGTAATGGTGCCCTCTCTCCGTGCCGCAGTCCCTTCAAACTTCAAAAAGTGGCTGTGGAAGCAATGTCTGGTGTTCGAGGGATTGAGGCCCAAACTTCTGTCAGAAATGTATCATTAAGCATTGGGGCACCTGGCTTGTTTGATACCTTTTATACCAGCGTACCCCTGCAGAGGGCAGGGTAGTGAACGCAAGGCACAAGGACAGGACCCAAAACTGATATTGAGGGATTCAAGTGATGGTAAATGTGAATCGAAATTCTTTATTGCTTGATTAATAAAAAAAACTATTAAACAAACATAAAACAGGTGGCAAGGGCCATGCATCTCTTCCCCTCTAACTCCTCTCTCTCTCTGTGATCTCTGACACTTCTATCTAGTATATCTCACACCTGCTCATCACGACGATGATGAGATTTCACCCTCTGAGTCCTGAGCCGTCATCGTGTCCACCCGCCCTGTACTGCCCTTCTACCCCACAAATCCACCATCACGGAACTCTGAAATCACTCACTACCCTTATCCCCACCCACTCCTGAACCCTACAACCTTTCTATGACTAAACCCAACCCATCCCATACCCCTTAAAACACCTCAGCACACCCAAACCCACCCATCCCTGAGCCCTAAAGAAACCCCACTGCCCTTAAACACCAGACATCCATGACCCACAGCTGTGGTCCATGTAGGTAACAGCGGTAGGGCGGTGGGGCCGGGTAAGGGGGATTTTGAGGGACGATGCCAAGGGAAAAGGAATTATTTATTTAATTTTCCCTCTGCATCGTCCCTCGAAAAAAAACCTTACCCGGCCCCACCGCCCCACCTCTGTTACCTGCACGGACCACGGCTGATGATCCATAAGTCATCACCCTAAACTACTCATCCCTGAACGCTAAAAACACCTTTGTAAATCTAAACTCCACCCATCCCTAAATCTTTAAAACACCTCACAATCCTAAACTCCACCCCATCCGGAACCCTAAAAATAATTCATCACCCCAGCCGCTACCCATAATTGAACCTTAAAAACCCCCCAGTAGCCCTAAACTATGCACACCCATGTGCCCTAAAACCTCTCAACACCCATACTTATTTCACCCGTCCCTGATCCTTAAAAAAAACTCCTGCAACTAAACAACACTCATCTGACCGTTTTGAATGACCGGTTTTCGGATCGAGTCCGCGCTACACAGGATGGTGGGCTATTATTTTGGAACACACCATTGCAATTTACACATTGGGGCAATTGTTACCCTTATGATTATACATCTGGAGGAAGGGAATTGGATATTTATACTTAACGACTGTTTGCACATTTGCTGGGATTTGCTGATCTATTACACGTCTAATACAGAGCCCTGACAAAGTTCAAACGAACGAAATGCGTTGGCTGTGGTGCAAATTTTAAAGAACCTAACTTATGGAATAAAGGATATTTTGAATACATTTACAGTTTTCTTTGTCTTCATCTCTGGTGCACCGTCCCTACCTTCAACACTCATATGTGTACCCTAAAAAGCCCTCACCAAACCTGCACTGCACCCCATCCCGAGCCTTAAAAACTCTTCACCACCCCAGCCGCTATCAATAATTGAATCTTAAAATCCCTCTGTAGCCCTAAACTATGCACACCCATGAGCCCTAAAACCTCTCGACACCCATAATTAGTCCATCTGTCCCTACAACTTAAAAACACCTCAAACACCTAAACAGCACTCATCCATGAACCCTAAAGAGCCCTCGCCACCCCTACACTATACCTATCTCTGAACTCTAAAAATCCCATTCTATGCCCTAACGCCAATTATTCCTGACCTCTAAGAACCCCCTCATCACCCTAAACATGATAGATCCCTGAGCAAGAACTCCACAGTAGCCCTAGACACCACCTAAGTTTAGTGACATTAGGGATTTACTTTAAAATTACCTTTCTTTAAAAATGCAAAATGTTTCCTTTAATTTTCAATAACTTTGTATTTCCTTATAATAATCCACATTTGTAAAGAGTGAACCTTCACCCGTTAGGGTCTCTAGGCGCTGGGGGCCGTCAGAAAGATTAAGCAAGCTTTTGCCCAGAGTCACATGGTGCTGGGCTAATCTGCCGCCAGTCCTTTGAATTGGACCGTGATCCCCAGATTCCGGAATCAGTCACCCTGGCCGCGACGCCACACCTCTCCCACCTCTCTAAAATTGTCTTTCCTTAAAATTAGTTTTCCATGATTTAGTTTCCCCTAATGCGGTTTCTATGTTTTCATTTTTCTATTAATTCACCACACCCCTGTGTATTCAGTTTGCACTGTCTTCACTGTTCTTTCCCTCCTTCGTTCCCTCTTTCTTCTGGCAATTATGTTGGTTTCTACCCAACCACCCCTGCTTTATCTAAACTCAGCAATGTTTTTAATGATAACTCTGTTACATTCTTCAAGACTTTTGCTATTTTTTGGAGTAAATATTGAACTTTGTACGTATCAATTTCCATTATTTGCCTGTACACTTGCAAGTGTGTTTATATCGTAAAGCACTTTAACACAGTTGTCCTATGTTCATGCTGAACAGAAAAATAACAGAGTATCTGCTGTCTGCCCTTGCTGAGGCCCTACACACATCCACTTCCTGTTAACTCAAGCTATCAGGAGGCTCTAGGCCAGTGGCCTTTAAATGTTTTAATGCTGTGCTCCTCCCCCACAATAAACAAAAATAATCATCAGCCCAAATCTAAATTTTTCACAATTATTCAATTAAACTAACAATATATTTATGTATTTGGTTTTATATAGCACGAGCAATATCCCGAAGTATATCAGAGTGCTTTACAAAAAGGATGTAAGGAAGGACATAAAAGCAATGTCGACATCAACTAAGAATACAAAAACAGGAAAAATTGCAAAATTACAAGGCAAATTAGACAGGGAGAGTAATACGGTAGACAGGTATACAGCAGGCTGTGCAGGGAGACACACAATGCGGTAGGGAAGAGCAGCATCAAATGTTGGTGCAATGGTTTGTAGGATTAATGGCTTCGGGCAGGTGAACTAGACCAATTAAGGTAAACATGTATTCACTAGGAATCTTTTGGCTTCCAGTTTGAAGGCAGTAGTTGAGGAGATTCATCGTATTTCCGGTGGGAGAGAGTTCCATATTTTGGGGCAGCGCCGGAGAAGGCTCGGTGAGAAGTCTCTTTTTGTTTACATATGTCTAGACTTATTTAAACAATGCAGTTGAGTTATGTTACAGTTTTAAAAATGCAATCAAATGCATGATTGGCAAACATACTAATCTGATCAGGCAGGCATTACTAATGTGTGAAAGTATCCAAGTGCGATTATTAGAAGTTGGGGTGGGGTTTGAGAATATTTGGAGTCCCTGCCCTTTTGAAACCTTTTCCCAGCCAGGATAGAAATGACAAAAGATGATAGCGATGCCCCATTACCTTTATGGTATCAAATGCCCTCTACTAACACGACTAGAATCTGGAACTCATTCACTCTGGACGCAAGCACCACCTCCTCCGCGGTGATCTTCAAAACAAACTGAAAGCCCTTCTCCTTCAAAGACATTTTAGCTAAAGACACTGTAGCTAAACCCATGAATTGGGATCATGCTCTCTCGCCTATCTGGGTTAGAACCACACTACCTCCATTTCATTAGATGCTACGTGGAGAATTGCACCAGTTGACAACTTATTTATTGATGTAACTACAACTACCTGCGTCTCGAAGAGTTGTAGATCTGTGCCTTCTGTAACGATGTACTATTTTCTAAAGATCGATTTTCTATTTAAAAAAATATATATTGTTCTTATGTAACGATCCATGTAACGATTTTGTTTTATCCATTGGAAACCACTCCAGCACCTTTGGAGAAATACGTAAGAAAGAAAGAAACCAAAAAGAAATGAATGAATGTTTGGCCGTGCAAAGTCTGGCTGCACATTAAAGCGTTGAATATCTATAGGTTCCATTTGATCAACGGGTATGCCTCTTCTCTTGCAATACTTCAGTCATCCGGCAGGTACCGCTGCCGCATTACTTTTTGCCTTCGGAGTGTTTTGCGGGCGCAGGGGCTGTGTTTGCCCCTTACCTGCCCGGGGCGGCCCCGGAGGAGGTGAAACCCAGCAGGTGCCACCCGAGCTGCCCTTCGACGCCGTCTCAGGTTCCTAATCCGAGGCGGCCTGGGAAGTGTTTGAATACATTTTGGATTACACTGCATTTTTTTGTAAAAGGAAAGCCCAGCAAATTATGAAAAAAAATGCACAAAGCCTGAAGGGGGCGGGCGCACAGGGAGTGGAGCGCACATCATCATCATCATCATCATAAAACTTTATTCTATTCAAAAAGAATCATAAAAGTATACATTTGGAACGGATGTATGACGGTACAATGCGTGCTTTTACAACGCGTACCGTTACGACGCAGGTTTTACAACGCAAGTCGTTACAACGACTTGCGTTGGGGGGCGCTGGATAGTGAATAGTTTAATTTACTATTCCAACTCCAGTCCCCGTGGATAGAAAGGAAGTTGTTGGATAGTAAATTAAACTATTACCTATCCTAGAGCGCTTTCCAGCGAAAGTCGTTGTAATGACTTTCGTTGTTAAACCTGCGTCGTAACGGTGCTTCGTTGTAAAAGTTCCGATGTAAAGGACGTTCCCCATTTGGGAACATACAAATTGACAAATGGTATTTCATATCAAAAAGGTTCAGACGCACAGCATACAGAAGGTCATAAGCACATTATCAGTAAACATTATATTCTATAAAAACACAGAGTTCAATAAAACATCTAATAAACACAATCTAACATGTATAAAGTGCACTGTGCATTTTTAAGTTACAATATCACATATATAAGTTGGTTAGCCTCTCACACTATCCAACCTAATTTTACAAATTTTTAGTTGCATATTTGCATATTCTGTCAACTAAAGAGACCGAAATAAAATTTACTATAGATTGTCAAACGACAGCATCATATATCTCAGTGTGTTAACCTCTCACGCCAACCCACTTGGTTTTTGCGAGATAGCTGCAAAGCGAAGAACAGATGAACAAAAAGTATATTCATATAAATTATAAATTTCATGATTTTCAATTTCTTTCAATTTAAAACACAAGGTGTCAAAACAAGAATCACATTATCGATAACGATTCCTAATTAAAAGTGCCAGTCTAATGAAGCTAAACATAGCGCTACATATAGCAGCTGTGTGTAATGATCTTAAATGCTCAAAACCCTCTTTAAAATTACATGGTCTGATTTCCCTTAGAATGGGTTTAATAAATCGGTCTCTTGGAGTCTTATAGAGAGTGCAAAAGAGTACAAAGTGCAAAGTGCATTGTTGGGCTTCATTATCACATTGGCATGGAGGTAGCCTCTCACACCAACCTCCTTGCTTCGGGAAGGCAACTAGGAAGTGCAGTGTATTTAATCAAAATCTTGTCAGATAAAAACACTATTGTGTGTGTACAGTAAACAATAGATAAAATTGGTGCTGTAGTTTACCTGCCTGGTGTAATGGTAGTTCATTTTTTTTGACGAACCCAAATTATTGCGGTATGCATTCTTAATTACCATCTTTGCATCTAATTTCATAGAATTTGGGTTATCATAAAAGTTTCCAAGGCCAATTTTATAAAAACTTTCCTTCACATAACACAACCATGGGATCGGCATGACATGATCCAAATGTACACAATCTTTGGAGAAATGCGTAAAGAAAGAAAGAAACCAAAAAGAAATGAATGAATGTTTGGCCGTGCAAAGTCACATTAAAGCTTTGAATATCTCTAGGTTCCATTTGATCAACAGGTATGCCTCTTCTCTTGCAATACTTCAATCATCCGGCAGGTGCCGCTGCCGCATTACTTTTCGCCTTCGGGGGGTTTTGCGGGCGCAGGGGCTGTGTTTGCCCCTTCCCTGCCTGGTGCGGCCCCGGAGGAGGTGAAACTCAGCAGGTGCCAGCCGAGCTGCCCTCCGACGCCATCTCAGGTTCCTAATCCGAGGCGGCCTGGGAAGTGTTTGAATGCATTTCGGATTACACTGCATTTTTTTGTAAAAGGAAAGCCCGGCAAATTATGAAAAAAATGCACAAAGCCTGAAGGGGGCGGGCGCACAGGGAGTGGGGGGCGGAGCGCACACAGGAGGGGGAGGGGGGCGTGAAAACTGGAGCATGAAATCCCGTCTGGGCCGATGCACTGAGGTGCGTGAGGAGCGGCGGTGGGAGGGAGGAGCGTGCAACTGGTTGTAAACACCCCTCCCCCCCCACACACACACAGACTGGGAGGAACGAGCCTCAGACACACAAAAGAGAAAGAAGCCCAAGGGGTGGGGGCTGAGTCACTCCCCCTCCACAGCCCAGCAATCAGGGCGCGGATTGCAACACACCCCGTGCATTGAAACCGGAGCAGGGACGGCGCCCAGAAGCAGGAAGGAGAGAGAGGAGCTGCAACAACAACAGAGCAGAGGAGGCTTCGGGGAGCGACCTGTGGCGATCGAGGGAACCCAGGGAATCCTGCCAGTCCCTTCCTGGCACCGTGGGCAGGATCCGGGCACACACACCATCACCTGTGACCCCATCAGAGGATCGCCTTGTTGCTGTTGCAAGGGACGCACAGCGCCCACCAAATCGCCTCCGGGCGCCTCCGAGTCTGCAGGATGCCCCAGGGCACCCGCTGCACGTGCTGCTGAGCATCGCGGGCAGGAATGGGGCTCCCAGGGCACACGCAGCGCTACATAGGGACCTAGGCGCTGTGTCGAAGCGCTACATCTGGACCAAGGGCAGTGTCGGAACGCTACATCGAGACCTAGGCGCTGTGTCGAAGCGCTACATCTGGACCTAGGCTCTGGGTACCCCAACACTGGTCGTGAACATGAGCCCCTCCGGCTGATCGCCGGTGCCCACCTCCCCGCTCCTGCCCCCACTCCCGCCCCCCCTGGAGCCCCCCGACCCCCCCTCCGGCCGCAGGATGCTGCTGGCCTCGGCCGTGGTGGTCTGGGAATGGCTGAACGAGCACGGCCGCTGGAGGCCCTACAGCCCGGCCGTCAGCCTGCACATCGAGGCGGTGATCCGGGCCAGTCCCCGCGGGGGCAGCGTGGCCCTTGGCCAGGCCGACCCCCGGCTGGCCCCCTACATCCTGGACCTGCAGTCCATGCACCAGTTCCGGCAGGACACAGGTGAGTCCACCGGAGCTCCCCACCCCCCGGGGGGCTGCTGGCACAGGAGGGAGAGGAGTGGTGTCCGAGGGACGTGGTCTCTAAAGACCCCCCCCCCCAGGGTTCCTAGTTGTGGGGGTGGGTTGTGGAGCATCTACGTGTGTTAGTTAGACAATAACTTTGTATTCAGCGCATGCCTCATTTCAGCCCGTTCTAGGCGCTTTATATAACAGGTGTTACTGATGCCCAGTTTACTGGTGCTCAGTTTGCCAACCTCTGAAGGGTGGGGGGCTGGTTCAGAATGTTTGGGGTTCAAACCCGTGGCCTGCTGAACAACATTTACGTCAGCAGCCAGCACTTCGCACTCTGAGCATCCTTCCGGCCACTCGGGGCGGTAAATTGGGAATGCGGTTTACTCTGTATCCGAATCCAAGGAATAATTTAAGAGTAGGGAAGAGGACGGCGAGCCTGGAAAGAGCACAGGGGACTCCCCCCCCCCCCCCCCCCCCCTTCACATGCAGGGTACAAGGATAGTCGGTGACCGGACTGTGTTAGCCACCTTGTTTGCTCTCTCTCCCTCCCCTGCACTGTTTACCTATTTTTCATGTTGTAGTTTTAATCTCTGTTTTGCTTCCTTCCCGCGATGTAAAGCAATTTTCTTCTATCTCTACTGTGTGTCTGTAAAGCGCTCTGATACCCACGGGTCAAGCCAGCGCTATATAAAACTGTTAAATAAATAATAAGTGCCTTGATGCCTTAGAATCCTTACTTAGGCGCCTGAGGGCAGGGGAGCTGAGGGAGCCTGAGGGTTAGAGAGGGACCCCTGTACTTTGGCGGGGTGGGGGGGGTGAGGGGCTTGATGACATGAACAGGCCGAGTTTAAGAACCTCAGGGACAGAGTTCTTGTAGCTCCTGTTGTTTAGGGTGGGGCGGCTCCCCCACCTCAGGGGTGGGGTGCATGTTTAAGACCACTAGGTTTTGTGAACTCGCTGCCTCTGTACTAAAAGGGTAGGAGTAAAGCGCCTCGCTGGCCGACGGGTGGAGTTCTTGAGAAAGCGTAAGTATCGATGAGAACCAGCTCTTTAGTGGAAGCTAGTTGTCCATGCCTAGAAGAAAAAACTTATTTTTTTAAGACCCTCCCTCACCAACCTAGTTGCTGGCATGCTTCATCGTTGGGTCCCGCGAAGGCACCGACTGCACCCTGAGTGTGCTTCGACACCTGACTACAGCGGAGCTGGTTTTGTGCTGTGAGAGTGAAGTGATGTGAATGAGTGTGAATTACAAGCTGTCCAATGGGTCCCGCATGACTAAAGGATTTTATTGATGGGCCCATGGCAGTTTTAAAAACAACAAGACTGATATATGAGGAGGTGCAATTATGTCTCCAATATCTTGTAAAAAATAGGTCGACATGTTTCAGCCAGACTATTATGTATGCTGGCTTCGTCAGGACCTGTGAGTAAGGTGAATAGGTGATGATCAGGTGTGGTTGGCTTGACCATAAGTGTTGTTGCACATGCTAAGGTGCGTTTAATGTGGGAGGACTTGTTCCTCTATTTGCTCAAAATGGTGAGATTTTCATATTGACCAACATGAATCCCAGGAGGGGGCTGGACCTGTAGTCACACATTCGTCAAGATCACTGGCCTGCTTCTCGATCATGCTACGGACGGCCACCGGGATTCCGTCGGTCCTTTAGAAAGCGTCTGCAGTTTAGTGGGGGACACGATGTGTCCTCTGGGGAGAGTGTTCTTGGCAAACACCCATAGGCTTACTGTTTCAGTTTATTTTATTTTGCAGAGTTACTTAAAACCAATGCAATGTGTGCGTAAAATAGAACCATGTATAAAATATTAATTCACAATCATAACAATTCAGCATAATTAAAACTGTAAAAGTCTGCGCCCTTTTCCATGGTGGAAAATGCTGCGTACACGGTACCACTCCAAGTCATAGCTTTAGGGATTTTAATTTCTGTGCTTTTGGGTAGCCCAGTTTAAAATGTTGTTGCAGGACTCGAGTCTTGTAAGAATTCAGAGTCATCCAAGCATGCGCTCTGGATGAAAAAGCTGCTTTATCCTCCACCAATGACTGTTTTTTCAACAACTTCCATTCGTGCATGATAAGCTTGTATTTGCCAGTGCCTCCTGAAGATACAGTCTTGCGGGTGACTCCTCCCTCTGTTGGAGGTCTTGCCAAGGGAGGTAGTTTAATGAGTTGGGGGTTGATGTTCTGATTTTATTCCAACAGTTGATGTATGCTCCATATCTGGCCCAGGTTTGCTTTAACAGGCCAAACTCCAGTCTAAGTTGCGCCGGGGAGGTGTAGTTCGGAGTCTAAACATAGTTCTGTTTGCTTTTACAATTGTTTTATCCAAAAGATTTGTATCTCTTCCTCGCAGAGCTTCGCTACCATAGGTGATTGTAGGTCGAATCTTAGCCTGTGCTACTGTTAGAAGAGGGCTCAGCGTGGGACCCAGTAGTTTGGCAGATAAACTGTTCATGGTTCTGGCAAGGATCATCCCTTTTCTTTTGATCTCTTGATGGCGGGGAAATGATCCTTCCTTGTCAAAGTAGACACCCAGATACTTCTAGGACTCTGCTGATTCAGTCTGTGCCGCCCATGTGCCATAGCTCCCTCTTTTTCTGTTTGCTGTTGTTTGTCATGGTTCTGGTTTTGTTTAAGTTTAGTGTCAGGCTGTTTTCTTCTGCATAGACCTGCAGTCCCGTTAAGAAGATATTGCAAGCCAACTACCGTATGGCTTAGCAGAACTGCGTCGTCTGCGTAAAGTAAGTTGGACAAGGTGGTGTCCCCCAGTCAGGGCGCGTGGGAGTTACATGTGTTGAGTGTCTGTGGTAAGTCTGCCATGAATAAGTTAAATAAAATAGGTGCCAACACGCAGCCCGGTTAAAGTCCTTTCGTTGTTTTAATTTTTCTTGTGAGATGAGTCCCAGATCCTAATTTTACCTGTACCCAGGTATCGGTATGTTAAAGCATTATCATTGATAAAATAGAGTTTGGAATGCCCCATCTGGCTAGACTGCTTTAAGTTGTACATTAGTTTTGCCCAGAAGTCCTGTTCCTAGTTATTGTTGATGTTCCATTTCAGCTTCTTTAGTTGAGTTCTTTGTTGCCGCAGGGATGAGAGGTGTAGTATATTCCCTGGATCGTGCCGCAGAGATCTTATGGAGCCATTTATCAATCTCTAAAGGACTTTTATTTGCACTTTTTCGGCCTTGGTTGTCTTTTTCTCTTGTGCAGGCACTGGAGAACGCCTCGTTTCATGTCAGTAGCTTTTAAATAGCTGAGGTTGATGATAAAGCATTCCCAGGTATATATACCATAGGCTTACTGAGGGACGGCACCTGTGCTTTGAGAGCAGAGCCCCTGAAGAGGCTGCAGTCTAGTAATGGGCTGCACCTGTGATGGTGTCTGCAGTGGTTGCGGGGACAGGTGGTGCTAGCAGTGGTCGCACCAGCAGTGTGTATGGCAGATGGGGTGGCAGGGACCTGTGGTGCCAGCAGTGGTCGCGGGGACAGGTGGTGCTAGCAGTGGTCGCACCAGCAGTGTGTATGGCAGATGGGGTGGCAGGGACCTGTGGTGCCAGAAGTGGTTGTGGGGACAGGTGGTGCTAGCAGTGGTCGCACCAACAGTGTGTATGGCAGATGGGGTGGCAGGGACTGATGGTGCCAGCAGTGATCGTACCAGCAGTGTGTAATCCAGAAGAGGTGGGAGTGACCGGTGGTGTCAGTCATGGTGGTAGGGATAGGTGGTAACAGCAGTGGTCGCAGGGACAGGTGGTGCTAGCAGTGGTCGCACCAGCAGTGTGCATGCCAGAAGTGGCGGCAGGGACAGGTGGTGCCAGAAATGGTCGCAGGGACAGGTGGTGCTAGCAGTGGTCGTGGGGACAGGTGTTGCTGGCAGTGGTCATACCAGAAGTGGCGTCAGGGTCAGGTCGGTGCCAGACGTCGTTGCACAAGCAGGGCATTTCTCTGCCTTCTAAAAGTGAAACCAGCTAGACAGGGAAATGTTATGTTATGTTAATAAAATGTATAAAGCGCGCTGTCACCAGGAGGTTTCATGGCGCTGATCAAGGCAATTGTCAAGACGGAGGCAGATTACACATGTGCTTGCACGAACAAACAGGTCTTAAGCATCTTTCTGAATCCCAACAAGTTGTCACACATCCGAATTGCTAATGGTAGGAAATTCCAACATTTTGGGGCAAGGTGAGTAAACCTGCACACTCCCTGGTGTTTAAGCTTAAAGGTGGGGTAGTCAGTAACTGAAGATGGGCAGACCGTAGGTTGCGGAGTGGAACATGCATTACTATCAGGCAGCTAATAAATTTGGGGCTCCAGCCATGCAGAGCTTTAAAAATTATACACCCTGTCTTAAAGGCAGCACGTTGGGCAATCGGTAGCCAGTGAAGTTTGTCCAGCAAAGGTCTAGCAGACTGCCATCTAGGTTGCTTCTGGATTAACCTAGCGGCCTGATTCTGTATCATTTGGAGGCGTTTTAAGTAAATATAATGGTAGGCCTAGGTAGATGGATTTGGAGAAGTCGAGACGAGAAGGTACTAGAGCTATCACAACCTGTGTACGGGCTGAGTGGGTCAGTAGGTGAGCAATTTACCAATTCCTGCGTAGTTGGCAAAAGCAGGTCGAGACCACTGTCTTCACTTGGCCTCTGAGTGATAGGTCTGCATTTATGATGACCCCGAGACTTTTCACAGATGGTTAGGGGGATTCCCAATTCCGCCGGCCAGTAGTGTGGGCCCCAGGAAAACTCACTCTTCCCAGGCAGGATTAGTTCAGTCTTGCCAGGGTTAAGGTCCATCCGACGCTGGATATGAAGCATGGTAGCTTGAGATTGATGGGCAGAGTCGGAGGAGTCGTCCAAGATGAAGACGAGCTGAAGGTCATCCGCATAATCGAAGGTGGTTACCGTCCTGTCTTTTAAGGAGTGGATCATGGGCAGGAAGTAAAGATTAAACAGAAGTGGAGATAGGGACGAACCCTGTGGTACTCCACATGTAGTAGCAATCTTAGGGGCAGTATAAGGAGCGATTTAATCCAGTTGTAAGCGGAGCCCTGTATGCCGGCCTGCTCGACACGGTCCAACTTGATTTTATGCGATTTTATGGTCGACTGTGTCGAAAGCGGACGACAAATCCAGAAGCACCAAAGCCTGCGAGACGCCCTTATCAGCATTCGCTCTCAGAGTGTCCAGCATAGCCAGAATTACAGACTCCGTTAAGTGGGCGGGCCGAAAGCCCGCCTGGTGCGGCTCGAAGTATTCTGACTGTTCGATAAAGTTAGATAGACCATTAGTGACACAGGGCTCTAAGATCTTAGCCAAAAAAGGGAGGAGGGGAATAGACCGATAAATAGAAAGATTCACAGGGTCAGCTCCCGGTTTCTTTAATAAAAGGACCACTATTGCGTTCTTAAAAGCGCTAGGGACCTTACCCTGCGTGAGAGACTCATTAAGGAAGGGTAACACGCTATGTGGTAAGGCAGAGAGCGCGTCCCTCATAATGTGGGGAGGTCAGCAGTCCTTAGGGGAGCCAGATTTGACGCGAGTCAATAAGTCTGCTAAAGTCTGAGGGCAGGTGATAGGAAAATGATCCAAAGTGGGTGTATTGGTTATCAGGTGATCCGAGGGTTCCCTGTATGATGTAGTAATATAGGCCCAGATGCATCAAATGGTTTTGCCCATTCTGTGTCTATGGGAAAATGTGTTCATGCAAATGGCCTATAATGTTTCATTGCTTGGTATCTCTATTTGGTGTGCCTCGTACTCGCCTTTTCCAAGTATTCGGGACACAATCCCCCCCACAGAGAGGCCAAGCAATGGCCCACCTCTTGTGTGGTGTGTGTGTGTGTGCTCAGTACAAACACAGCTGTCCTCGAAGGCCGGCCTGGGTGTGTATGGAGGACTGTGGTGCAGCAGAGCTCAACACAAGCACTGCACTGTCCAGAGACGTCATTCGTTTATCTCTCTCTCTCACCCAGAAGCAAAACTTCACGCGGGAGTGTAAACTCCCGCTCCCCTCAATGCACATATTGAGCATTTTCCATACTCTTCCCGATCTTCGCGGCTAAGGGGCACTGCAATGTGAGCGACAGTCATGTAGCCAGGATCACACAAGTTGATCTCTTGTGAGCCGGGATTAGAAGGCGTCAGCTGGTTTCGCGGTGCAGCTCTTGAAGCCTCAAGTTCATCTGTGACATTCGGTCTGACTTTGCAAACCCCGCCGCTCTGCAGTGCAGGCCTGGTGCACCCGCCTCCTCATTTGAGGGTTTCGGGGTGAACACGTCACAGGGTAGAGACCTTTCAAAGTTGCTGAATCTTTCCGTCCACGGCTCTGGGGACTACGTGTGTCTGTGTCTTTTTTTAAACGCACGTAGTGTGAGGCGCACATTCCCACCAGCACAGCGAAGACTCCGCCCCCTCGCCTCGCCACAGCACCCACAGAAAGCAGGCTTTCTGCTCATGTAGGTCTTTTAAAAAAAAATTCTCCCTAATTGGGGTGTCATGGAGACTTTTTCTGTCACGTGTTCTGCCTACAGAGCATTTTGCAAGAAGGGGTATGTGAAAGGGGTGCAGTGGGGGAGGGGCACAGGGCGGGTTGGTCCTCTCATACCCCAGCAGCAGAGCCCTCCGGGGGATGTCTCGCCACAGCTGCCAGTGCTGAATTCGTATGGAATGGGTTCCGGGTGTGTATAGCGCCATCTGCCACTGGTGTGACTCCATGGCGCTCTCTTGGTCTCGGTGCCTTTAACGTGTGGTTCTTGCTTTCCATCACAGGGTTCTGTGTTCTTGGTTGGTTGTATGTGGTTAGTAAGGGTTTCTATCAGAAGTGATTGTGTTTTGTAGGTCGGTTGTGTGTGGTTAGTATATTTCCATCAAGCAGTTGTGTATGGTTGGTGGTGTGTGGTTAGTATAAGTTTGTATCAAGCAGTGGTATTGTGTGTGGTTAGTATAAGTGTGTATCAAGCAGGTGTATTGTTAGTCTGTTGGTTGTGTGTGGTTGGTATGGGTTTCCTTCAAGCAGTCGTTTATTGCTGGTTGTGTCTAGTATTATGGGTTGGTTCCTTGTGTGTGGTTAGAATGACTTTCTGTAAGGTGATTTATTGTTAGTTGTGTGGGTGGTTAGTATGGGTTTCTATCAGATGATTGTGTTTTGTTGGTTACTTGTGTGCTAGTATGGGTTTCTATCAGGCGGTTGTGCACTGTTGATTGCGTGTGTGTGGGCGGTGTGGGTTGCTATCAGATGATTGTTTATTGTTGGTTGCTTGTGTGTGGTCCGTATGGGTTTCTATCAGGTGGTTGTACATTGTTGGTTGCTTGTGTGTGGTCCGTATGGGTTTCTATCAGGTGGTTGTACATTGTTGGTTGCTTGTGTGTGGTCAGTATGGGTTTCTATCAGGTGGTTGTACATTGTTGGTTGGTTATGTGTGGTCAGTATGGGTTTCTATCAGATTGGGTGCTTGTGTGTGGTCAGTATGGGTTTCTATCAGATGATTGTGTATTGTTGGTTGCATGTGTGCGGTTAGTATGGGTTTCTATCAGATTGGGTGCTTGTGTGTGGTCAATATGGGTTTCTATCAGATGATTGTGTATTGTTGGTTGCATGTGTGTGGTTAGTATTGGTTTCTATTGCGTGGTTGTCTGTTGTTGGTTGCTTGTGTGGAGTCAGTATGGGTTTCTATCAGGTTGTTGTGTATTGTTGGTTACTTGTGTGTTAGTATGGGTTTCTATCAGGTGGTTGTGCATGTTGTGTGTGCTCAGTATGAGTTTCTATCAGATGATTGTGTATTTTTGTTTGCTTGTGTGTGGTTAGTAGATAATAGTGCTTTAGAATCCCTTGTCTACTCATGGCTTGTGATGGTGAATGTAAAAGTAAAGTAATTGACCCAAATAAAGTCCTTTTCAGTAACTGGTGTACGAATGACTGTCTGGATATCACGGGTGAGGTGGTCAGTCAGACCTATCGAGACATATATTGGGTTGTTTTGGTTCACCTTTTCTACCATTGGCTTTCTTCAACCGGTGTCATTCAGTTATTGGCTTGAGACATTGTCAGTCATGTTTTTGGCTCATACCAGTGGAATAAGCGAATCTCACCTTTGGCTATTGGCTGTCTGGATGTATCCTTCCACCTTTCTGGGGTGCTTGCATTGAGTTGCATGGTGGTTTGTTTATGTGAACAGGCCTCACCAGCTAGCGGTATAGCTGTGTGCAGCACTCGTCTTTGCATGAAAACAGGATAGTCTGGAATCTGCAGGTCAAAGACACTGCAGTTCGACCGTGCGCCTCGTTTCCAGGCTCTTTATACTAACCATTAATATGAATCTGAAGCCAGCAGGACACATCTCCCAGAATGCACCGAACTGTTAAGTGAACGCCGAGGTCTGCTAAGAGTGGTGACCTGCCCCTTTCTGCACCGTTTACTCCGTAACCCCTGGGCGCCTTCTAGTGCTTCGAAGCAGCATACTGGTGCTACATCCAGATCAGAAATTAAATATATTTAAGTTTCAGAAGGCGGTTCGCCTTGTGGTTTGCCCCGTCTGTATGCCTTGGGCCACACTGACCCTTCTCTGCTCCAACAAGGGTAAAAAACAGCATGTTACACTCTGCGCATCTGCAGGTATGGTTTGCGCCACCTGCGCTGTAGTTCTAAAGACGGGTATATATATAACCGTGCTTGGGGCACAAGGAGTTAAATCCCTGCAGTGAGATCCACTCACAGTTCCAGGCTTTGGGTGTAAGGCGGCCATGGTACCTCTCACCTGTCCACTGGGGCACTGTAATGCTACACTTATTTTAACTAGCATGACACTAATATGTGTAGTGCATGTTTGATTGCCACTGAACACGAGCCAGTGGTTTCACCCACCTGTTTCCTCATTTCACGTAAATGCCTTCATTTCTGTGAAATCCATGTTTCGTCCAATGGGAGGCCTTGCCTCAGCCTCATGTACTTTCCTCTCGCTCATTGGCCTCCGAGCAGGGCAGCCCTTTAAACAATGGCGGCGCCAAACCAGCCTTTCGAAAGTGGCAGCCACCTGCCTCACTGTATTGAAGTGGGTGAAAAAAGTGGTTTGGGTGCTTCCTTGCTCCACCCAGAAAACGGTGGTCCAGGCACGTGTGACCTCCAGAATGGGTCATGGCAACGTTCTTTATCTAGGGGCCGATGAAGATATAGTGTGGAAGCTACAGGTAGTGCAAAACGCGGCAGCGAGATTATTATGTGGTGTTCCCAAATTCACTTCCATCACCAGCTACTTACACCATCTCCACTGGCTGAAGGTGGGAAGGCGTGGTTTTCCCGCTGTGCGCTGAGATTTTTTAAAACCCGCGTTACATGACGAGCTCAGCTCGTCATGAGCGTACAAGAACCGTAACTCATGACGAGCTGAGCTCGTCATGAGCGTCAAAGGGGTTAAAGCACCGAGCTTTTGATTTCAGATCAAGTTTGGCACTGCTGCTCAGTCTCTGCAGGCCTTGGCCCAACCTTACTATCCTTCACGGCAGCTGCGGTTTACTACTCAGGGAAAAATTTTGGTCCCAGGATTAGACTCTCACGGATGGGAGGTCGCTCTTTTGCCTTTCTTGGTCCTACTTTGTGGAACACTTTGCCTGCATCTCTTCGGCTTGAAACAAATTTCGCAAGTTTTCGCAAGAATTTAAAAACATGGCTATTTAACCAATAATTTCCATGCTTACTCCCAGCCTGGCTGGTGCCGGGAACCCCTTTTTGGGTAGCTGTGCACCTTACAAAAGTAATTTAACGTAACATAACATCCACGGTCCAATCAGCATTCTGCTCATGTCCTGTAAACAGAGCCGGAACGGTCCAATTGCAGCCAGCCCCCATTTTCAGCTCCGCTTCAAAGCTCTCACACTTGGCCCCTGAATGTGCTTTTATCAAATCAAAGTGTGCGGTTTCTAAAACTGAACATTCTCAACTATGTATGAAAATCTGTTTCTCTCCTTTTCACTACAGACAACAAAACAGTACATTCAAGTATGTCATTTGCTATAACATTTCCTTTTTTTTCTCTAAAGGGTTTATGCTCATATGTAATATAAATTGGGTTGTGTGAAATTGTACTATTGACTTCTTTGGTTCATGGTGACTTTTACATAATTCTTAGGTTTCGTCTTTTTTTTAGGGAGTTTTATATGGCGCGAAACTTGACTTAAAGGTATTGGGCGCTTTACATAGCACCAGTTGCGTTATAGACGGACACATTCATTTTCGTTAGGCACCTGTGGTTTTTGTTGTTTCTAAGTCCACTCAATCTTAATATAGGCCTATAATAAAGGGTCACTTTTTATACGGTACCTCTTTCAGAGAGATCTCTAAAATAGACCCATTTTCATTTGTATTTATTATTTATAATGTTATAGAGTGCACAGCTACCCTAAATGGGTTTCCGGGCAATTAGCAAAAGGAACATAAATCCCTATTACCAGCTTAAAACAAGCAGGCCTTCAGACCCTTACAAGCAGAGAGGTGCAATTCCTCAGGGGTTCAGGAAGAGTTCCACAGTTTCGGACCCACGACTGCAAAAGAGTGCCCGCCCATACGGGCCTCGCGAACCCTAGGCCCAGTCCATAAGGCCTGGTTCAAAGGCCTCCGCGTCCGTAAAGCCTGTGGTGGAGCCATTGTTGTGATAATACATCACTTGTGGCTGGAGTTAATGTTAAGTGGTATTTATATAGCGCCTATCACCGGCAGGTCTCTTAGCGCTTGAAGGAGAGTGGCCAAAAGCTACTAAACTGTGTCCTAGACAGTGCTTGGATATGGAGCTGGACCTCTCTGAACAGAAATGGAGTCTGATTGTGATGTGTGTGTATGTGCTGGAATCCCCTCACAGATGTCCCCAGACACAGCCTCCCCTCTCCCTCCCTCTGATAGGCTGAGACAGTGACTGGCAGGGGGCGTGACCTTCATAGAAATAGAAGGGCTACCATCTGGTGTGTCTGGGGGATGGTGGAGGCTTGGGGGAGCCTGTTGAGTCTCTTCCCATCGCTAGACAATGCATTCCCCGACAGACTAGGACTAGGAAAGAATACACTGGCAGCTGTGCGGGTGAAGGGTGGGAGCCCCCCCAGTTCAGGGTCCCTAAGTCTGTGAGCTTCTGATGGGGGTAGGGGGAGACACAGTAGAGAGGGGGGTAGAGGCAGGGAAGAAGGGGTCCTTGGTATGCTGTGTCATCCTCACGATCCTATGCCCTGGTTCTGCCCATTTCCACCCCTCACTCTCACATTGGGGAGAGTGATAATGGGCACACCTTCACATGAGCTTCCAGCGCATTGTTCTTTAATAAACACAGTACTTGAAGGGATGTATGTCGTTACAACGCATACTTTTACTCCGCGTACCATTACAACGCGGTATTTACAACGCATACCGCTACAACGCATAGCGCTTTGGGGTGCTGGATAGTGGTAAGTATAATTTACTATTCTAACTCCAGTCCCCGTGGACCCTAGGGAAGGTGTTGGATAGTAAATTAAACTTACCTCTTATCCTAGAGCGCCCCCCAGCGCAATGCGTTGTAACGGTATGCGTTGTAATGTCTGCGTTGTAGTGGTAGTGCGGAGTAAAAAATGCGTTGTAACAGGTGAATACCACTTGAAGCATTGACCGGCGTGTGTGAGGGTGGTGGCAGAGGAGATGTCCCTTGCTCTGTTGTGAGGAATGACTGGCAGGTGGATGGGCCTGGTGGAGCTATAAAGTGCTGTATAGGAATAGTGGTTGACCCTGGCTGTGCTGTGAGAGTGAATGAGCCTGGCTCTGCTGTGAGAGTAGACGGCAGAGTGGTTGACCCTGGATCTGCTGTGAGAGGAGACGGGCAGAGTAGCTGAGCCTGGTTGTGCTGTGAGGGTTGAACTGGACACAGTGTTTAGTCCTAGCTCCACTGTGAGGTATTAAAAGAGCAGAGTGTCCTGCCTGTGTGGGGTGAAGCTCTTGCATCTCTTGCTGTGTCACCTGTTTTATGGATCCTATGTTTCAAGTTGTTGAACCCTTCCTCTGCTCCCTCGGCAACACCTGCACCTGTCCTTTGTGGTGGTGTATTGCTGGGAAGATAGGCAGCATATAAAAGAGCCACAGAGATAGGCAGAACATAAGATTTTGTGCCCTGAGGAATGCTTATCTGCAACTAAATTGGCTGAAACGTGTTGATGATTAAGGCATAAAATGACCCTATAAAACCCCCTTTATGTGTTTTTATCTGTTCAGAGGGAGGTGTGATTAAAATGTTTAGGTTTTCTACCCCTTCCCAATTTCAGTTTGACCTTGTGATATTATTTCATTGTCTATCATCTGCGGCATAATCTGCAGATGTTAACCTCGTAAACATGTTTCTCGCTCATTCGAATCAAAAGTTACTAGAAACCTAGCAACAAGTGGTGCAGCGCAGCGACAGGCCCTCTGCAAAGGTGGACTGGTCTCCTTTCTATTATTAATTGCTGCATTTGGGTGTTAAACTGGTACTAACGAGGGGAAACTTGTGTCCAGGCAGTGTTGACCTGTCTTAAAATGTCAAAATAAGGAAGTAATAGTATCACAAGGTGTGCCACACACTTTGCCTGTTTTTTTGCCTCATAATTTGGGCCTCCCCTGCCGCATACTTCCAGTGGCCCTGCTTGAGAGCTATGCAAAAGGGACTCCTTTTGTAGGAGATCTTTCCCATCTCTGCGGTTTCAGATACCGTTTATCCGGAATTCTGCCTGGGGCATCTTTTCTTCCTTTTCGACAGTGAGTGTAAAATCAGTTTTTTTTAGACCCGACCTTGGATCTTGCAGGGCCGCTTCCCACACCTCCACCTGCGACAAGTGAACACCCGAGATGTATTTTCACAAGAGAAGAGAAGCCCTCGGTCTGCGGCGTCTTTAAACCCCCTCCCTCCTGAGGAGGGGTGGGGGGGCAGGAGCCGAGACCCCGTCAGAGTTGGACAATGGGGGCTTCATTCCAGCCTCATTTGGGATGCAGCCCGTCCTGGGAACCGCGCGCCCCCTTTGTCAGCCCTTGGCAGCTGTGTTTGAGGAGAACCCCCCCTCCCCCGGGGCCCTCCCAGACCCTCGGAGGCTCAGGGTGTGAGCATTGCTGGAGGGGCCTTCTCAGGCGGGGAGGGCCTCGAGGCGCAGGGAGGCATGAGGGGCTGCACAAAGACTATTTGCAAGGCACAGGGGCCGACTAACTCGAGGGATAGCTCTGCTGTCTGAGGCCTGAGCATGTGAGGTCTCTGTGACCTGAGGGATAGCTCTGCTGTCTGAGGCCTGAGCATGTGAGGATACCGTATCTCGAGAGATGGCTCTGCTGTCCGAGGCCTGAGCATTTGAGGTTACTGTAACTCGAGGGATGGCTCTGCTGTCTGAGGCCTGAGCATGCGAGGTTACTGTAACTCGAGAGAGAGCTCTGCTGTCTGAGGCCTGAGCATGTGAGGTTATTGTAACTCGAGGGATAGCTCTGCTGTCTGAGGCCTGAGCATGTGAGGTTACTGTAACTCGAGAGATAGCTCTGCTGTCTTAGGCCTGAGCATGTGAGGTTATTGTAACTCGAGGGATAGCTCTGCTGTCTGAGGCCTGAGCATGTGAGGTTACTGTAACTAGAGGGATAGCTCTGCTGTCTGAAGCCTAAATATGTGAGGTCACTTTAAGACTGAAATTGCTCTGCTGTGTGAGGCCTGAGCATGTGAGGTTACTGTAACTCGAGGGATAGCTCTGCTGTCTGAGGTCTGAGTTCGCTGTAACCCTAAGGGATGGCTCTGCTGTGTAAGGCCTGAGCCTGTGAGGTCACTGTAGCTCAAGGGATCGCTCTGCTGTCTGAGCATGTAAGCGAGGGATAGTTCTCCTGTCTGAGGCAAGAGAGTAGCCAGAAAATGAAAACACCCTCCACTCTGATCCTTACCTCGAATGTCGTCAGGTGAGCGAAGCAAGTAAGCCATACCCAGCCTTGCTGAGCTCCCTTCATCCCACCCTCCGTCCGTTTGTCTCTCCGTCCTTTAAGACTTTCATGCATCCATCCATCTCTTCATGTTTCCCTCCAACCATCCTTTCACCTTTCCATCCTTCCTTTACCATTCGCTCTATCCATTCTTTCATCACTACACTCTTCCATCAATCGCTCTGTTCTTCCACTTCGTCATTCAGCCATCCATTCATCCATCATCCATCATTTGACCCTCCTTTTATCGGTTCACCCATCCCTCCAGACTTCCATTTGTCCGTCCATCACTGATCCAGCCTTTCTCAATCCCAGTCATTCTTTCACTCACCCATGTAAATGTTGTTTTCATCCACCACTGGTCCTTTCATCCTTGCCTGTGAACTGGCCTTTCTTCTGGTCAGTTTCTTTCCTCTTTGTTCGCCATACATTGCACTCTTCATTCCAGCCCTTCTCTCACATTCGGAGTAGCATGGCCAGTGTATTGTGGGAAACACATGCCCACCTAGCTGGCATTTAATTGTAAAGTTCAGTTTGCCTCTGTGCCTCATGGACTGCACCTCCTCAAACTTTTTTCCTCTTTCCCTCATCATTTCACCTTTTGGGCCTCCCCCCCCCCCCCCTGCTTAAGCTGAGAAAGCGGGGGTTCACTACCTCACTGGTCTGAGGTTGCTGTAAGCCTGAGGGATAGCTCTGCTGTCTGAGGCCTGAGCATGAGAGGTCTCTGTGACCTGAGGGATAGCTCTGCTGTCTGAGGCCTGAGCATGTGAGATCTCTGTGACCTGAGGGATAGCTCTGCTGTCTGAGGCCTGAGCATGTGAAATCTCTGTGACCTGAGGGATAGCTCTGCTGGTTGATGCCTGAGCATGTGAGGTCTCTGTGTCCTGAGGGATAGCTCTGCTGTCCGAGGCCTGAGCATGTGAGGTCTCTGTGACCTGAGGGATAGCTCTGCTGTCTGAGGCCTGAGCATGTGAGGTCTCTGTGACCTGAGGGATAGCTCTGCTGTCCGAGGCCTGAGCATGTGAGTTAACTGTTACTCAAAGGATAGCTCTGCTTTATGAGGCCTCAGCGTGTGAGTTTTCTATAAGTCAAGGGCCTGCTCTGATGCCTGAGGGCTCAGTACTGTATAACTCGAGGGATAGCTCTGATGTCTGAGCCTGTGAGGTAGCTGTAACCCTGAGGGATAGCTCTGCTATCTTGCCATGTAAGGTCTCTGTAACCCAAATGATGGCTCTGGTGTAAGAAGGTACAAAAGGGGGTGGTGATGGGGCTGGACTGTTCCCATGAGGCACAGGGTCAAACTGATTTGCATATGGCCATGTCTGAACTGGGGTGGCAGAGTGGGCTAAAGAGCGGTGATGGATTAAACCCAGATCTTTTGACTGGGTGTGAGTGTTTGATTGGTTCAGATGCTCCGTCCATCACCACCCCCTTTTGTACCGCTTTGTTCGCCATAAGTGTGGCAGGGTATGCTCAGACGTGAGTCCCTTGCTCACTTTGCCACTGGATTCAAGCAAGCCGGGCTGAAGACGGCTGGAATGCCAGAAACCGGTCCTCGGAAGCTTGTTTCCGGTCCAGGGAAGGCATGGCTTGGCAGTCCGGGCTGGACTGTTCCCATGAGGCACAGGGTCAGACTGATTTGCATATGGCCATGTCTGAAATGGGGTGGCAGAGTGGGCTAAAGAACGGTGATGGATTAAACCCAGATCTGTTGACTGGGTGTGAGTGCTTGATTGGTTCAGATGCTCCGTCCATCACCACTCCATTTTGTACCGCTCTGGTGTAAGAAGCCTGAACCTCTGAGATCAGTGTTTCGCGACAGATAGCTCTGCTTTCTCTGACCTCAGCCTGCGAAATCTGTGTGAGCTGGGGGTAGCTCTGCTCTCTGTGACCTCAGCCATTGACATTGGTGTAAGATGGGGGTAGCTCTGCTCTCTCTGACCTCCGCCCTCACGTGAAGCCTGATTGGTAAGTGAACTGTTTGCGGCCTCAGCTCATAAGATCTGTACCTCCAGCCGAGCCCTGCATTTTAGGCCAGGAGTAGGTCTGCTGTACGAGGCTTGCTTCTTTGAGGTCTGTGCACCTCAAGTGGTGGCTCCATCTGTGAGGTCTGTTCAATTCGAGGGATAGTTCTGCTCTCTAAGAGCTGAGCCTCTGAGATGGGTGAAGACATCTCTGCAGTTGGAGGTGTCCGAGGCCTGAGTTTGTGCTCTTCGTGTGACCTCGGGTTTCACAAGCGCCCACTTGGAAAGAGCAGGCACACCCGGGCGCTACAGCTAACACCTGTAGGGCCCCCAGTCCGTGCAGGCCTGCATGAGCCATGCGGGGTTCACTTCTGGGAATGGCTCCGACTTTCTTCGCTGAACTGCCAGGCCAGGTCCGGAAACCTGGATCCTAGGACCGGTTTCTGGCTTTCACCCCTCATCAGCCAGGATAGCTTGACTCACGTGGCACAGTGAGCAAGGGACCTACGTGTGGGCTTACCCGGCCAACTTTGGGTGAACAAAGCAAACCCAAGCAGAGGAAGGACTGAGCGCTGAAACTTTTCAGACACTCACCCCCAGTCACAGATCTGGGTTGAATCCATCATCATTCTTTAGCTCACTTCGCCACCCCAGTTCAGATCCAGCCATATGCAAATCAGTCTGACCCTGTGCCTCATTGGAACAGTCGAGCCTGAACTGCCAAGCCAGGTCCTTCCTGAACTGGAAACAACCATCCTGGGACTGGTTTCGGGCTCACAGCCCTCATCAGCCCGGCTAGCTTGAATCAAGTTGCACGGTGAGCCCAGGACTCACGTCTGGGCATACCCAGCGCACTTAGGGCGAGAAAGCAAAAGACGCACAAACGATGGATGGAATGTGGAACAAATCAAACATTCACCCCCAGTTTAGACCCAGCTATATAGAAACATCAGTCTTGCCGCTGCTCTCATGGGAACAGTCCAGCCTGATCTACCAAGCCAAGTCTCCCCTGGACAGGAGACAAGCATCCTGGGACCGGTTTCGGGGTATTACCCCTCATCAGCTAGAGCGGTGGTGTGCTTGTGTAGCTCAGCCATGGTAGTCGGAGTGGTTACTGTGCTGTGGTGGGTGGGAGGGGTACCTGCTCTGAGACATTGGGGGGGCAGCTAAGACTGACGTGGCAGTTCTAGGTAGATTCCGACCCCGGCATAGCTCTGATGTGTGTGTCTTGGGGGAGATGGAGGCTCTGCCGTATGTTCAACGCATGTCTCTTGTATGTGCTGTAACCTGACTCCACTGACTAGCTTTTGTTTGTCTGTGCGCGGGATAGCTCTGCTGTAATGTCTGTTGCAGAGCTAGCACCAAGGTTGCTGTCGCAGTTCTAGGGAGATTCCGACCCCAGCATGTTGCCTCCAGGGATAGCTCTGCTGTGTCCTTTGAGGGGGTGAGAATAACTCTGCCGTGTGTTCAGTGGCTGGCTCTGTCGTGTCTGCCCCAGGGATGGCTCTTAAGAGAGCCCTGTGACTAGCCTTTCTTTGTCAGTGCAGGGGATAGCTCTGCTGTAATGTCTGTTGCAGAGCTAGCTCCAAGGTGTCCGTCTGGAGGGGGTGGACAGGTGTGCTGTGGCCATCTGTGCTGCAGTGACTCTGCTCTGGGGTAGTAGCTCTGCTGGGTCAGTTTAGGGCTAGCCTTCTCTGTTCCAGGACCCTCTGCTTCTCCGTCTTCTTCCAGGGATAGCTCTGCTGTCGGTCGGGCTAGGGCTAGCTCTGCTGTAAGCCCCTTGGCGCTCAGCTGTGATCTCACAGATCTTTGCTGCTAGTTTCGCGCAGTGTAAAGTCGCTCTCAGCAGCTCATTGTCCCAGGATCAGACAGCTGGCGAGGCAGCGCCGGGACTCTGCCCCCCTCCCCCTGCAGGGGGAGGAGAAAGATGCCGAAGATCGGGGCCTGAGGAGGAACCAGACTTGCATTTCTCAGCATTCAGCTGACCTTTCACCTCCCCGCTCCCCCACAGACAATAGGGAGCGCCAACAATAGTGCGGGACAACAAAACCCGGTTGTGTCCCGCCCGGAGGGGGCTGGGAGTCCAGCGGGGGAGGGGCAAGTTCGCAGGGCCCCTGGTCTCGCTCCCCTCTCTTTGCGTCTTCCTGGGTATCCACCGGTGCCAACCCCCGTGTCGGGGGTACCAGCCCCTGTCCCTATAGGCGCCAACCCCTGTATCTATAGGTGTCAACTCCCCTGTCGGGGGTGGCAACACCTGTGTCTATAGGCGCCAACCCCTGTGTCTATAGGTGCCAACCCCTGTGTCTAAAGGTGCCAAACCTGTGTCTAAAGGTGCCAACCCTGTGTCTAAAGGTGCCAACCCTGTGTCTAAAGGTGCCAACCCCCGTGTCCACAGGTGCCAACGCTTGTGTCTATAGGTGCCAACCCCCGTGCCCACAATTGCTGAGTCCTTCCAGCACTGATGTTGGCGGAGATGGCGCGCTGGCAGCCTGGCACAGAGTAACCCCCAGCTCATGGACAGATTAAATGCAAGTAAATCCTGTGAGCTCGTGACGAGCACGTGAGCCTGTCCGCACAAGGCAGCTCTGTGCACGGCACAGCCACGTCTGAAGAGAGAGGTGTTTCAGGAGTACAGATGTAAGCGTGGTTGTAAGCATGCCTATGTATGCGTGCCCAAGGCACCCACAGAAAACACGCAGGGTATCACACAGATTTTATAACCACACATACATCATTGTAAAATACATTTTAACACACCCCAAAAAACAAAAATAGGTCCAGAAATACAGCAACGCGAGATAAAAGCAGACACTGGTCGAAAGACACTTTAGTTTACGTGACAAGCCTTTTGTAAAGCGCTCTGATACCTCCGGGTCTAGCCAGCGCTATATAAAACGTCTCAATAAATAAATACCACCAATACGAGCCCTCAAGGCGGCCGGGGACGAATGTGTGCTCCCACCAAGTGTAAGTTTGTTATTTGCATTCTGGAGTTTGTAGTTTTGTTTGCTCGAGTTTCAAGTCGTGCCTGCAAGTCCCAGAATGCAAAGCGTGGGTGCGGTACGTACTCCGAGACCTGGGGAGTTCTACCCTGAGCATAGCATTCCCTACACACATTGCGCTGTCGAGTGAAGGCCAGGGGTGGTCTCCAGGGGCCACTGGGCCCTGGGACCCCCATCCTTCCTCTTGGCTCTGTTTGTTCAAACCATTCATAGATAGTCTGTTTTGTCCTGAGGGCGCCTCTCTCTGGGTTTGGTGGTGTTTCTTGTGGAGTTTTTGTGGGTGATCGTGTTTTCTTGATGTTGATGCACTCACTGCCCCCACCCCGATGGCGAACACCCCCACATTGCTATGTGGTCCTGTGCCTTACCACCACGTAATGGCACTGTGCTGTCCCTCTGTGCTCTGTCTCTGGTTCACGTGTGAGTTGCACCTGTCTCGTGCTCACCTGTTTCGTGTTCGCCTTTTTCGTGTTCACCCACCTCAGGCTGTAATTTTTCCGCGGTCTTGTGCTCGCCTGTCTCGTGTACACCTGCCTCAGGTTGTGATGTTCCTCTTTGGCCTGTCTGCGGTTCACGTGTGAGGAGCACCTGTCTCGTGCTCATGCTCACCTGTCTCATGTTCACCTGCCTCGGGCTGTGATGTCCGTCTTTGGTCTGTCTCTGGTTCACGTGTGAGTTGCATCTGTCTCGTGCTCACCTGTCTCGTGTTCACCTGCCTCGGGCTGTGAGTCCCTCTTTGGTCTGTCTGCGGTTCACGTGTGAGGAGCACCTGTCTCGTGCTCACCTGTCTCGTGCTCACCTGTCTCGTGCTCACCTGTCTCGTGCTCACCTGTCTCGTGCTCGCCTGTCTCGTGCTCTCCTGTCTCGTGCTCTCCTGTCTCGTGCTCTCCTGTCTCGTGCTCACCTGTCTCATGCTCACCTGTCTCGTGTTCACCTGCCTCGGGCTGTGAGTCCCTCTTTGGCCTGTCTGCGGTTCACGTGTGAGGAGCTCCTGTCTCGTGCTCATGCTCACCTGTCTCATGTTCACCTGCCTCGGGCTGTGATGTCCGTCTTTGGTCTGTCTCTGGTTCACGTGTGAGTTGCATCTGTCTCGTGCTCACCTGTCTCGTGTTCACCTGCCTCGGGCTGTGAGTCCCTCCTTGGTCTGTCTGCGGTTCACGTGTGAGGAGCACCTGTCTCGTGCTCACCTGTCTCGTGCTCACCTGTCTCGTGCTCACCTGTCTCGTGCTCACCTGTCTCGTGCTCACCTGTCTCGTGCTCTCCTGTCTCGTGCTCTCCTGTCTCGTGCTCTCCTGTCTCGTGCTCTCCTGTCTCGTGCTCACCTGTCTCATGCTCGCCTGTCTCGTGTTCACCTGCCTCGGGCTGTGAGTCCCTCTTTGGCCTGTCTGCGGTTCATGTGTGATGAGCACCTGTCTCGTGCTCACCTTTCTCGTGTTCACCTGTCTTGGGCTGTAATGTACCTCTATGATTTGCCTGTGGGCCAGGTATGAGGAACTGATGTGTGTGAATTAACGGAAAAAGAAACTGAACAAGCATTGGCATAACCAATAGGTCTCGCTTTTGAGACCTTGTAAGTAAGTATAACACTTCACGTTTACATTTACTTCGTATTTAGGATGTAGTAAATGTAAATGTGAAGTCCTACACTTCAGTTTGGTTTTTTTACTTACAAGGTCCCAAAGGCGAGACCTATTTGCTTTCCAATGCTTGTTTCATTTGTTTGAAGAGGTAGGAGGGAAGGGGCTAATTATCAGGGGCGTTTGCTAGTGCTTTATACCTGGGCTGCGAGGAGCTTCTTGAGAGCAGGAATGCAAAATATATTTGTAGTCAGTTGGAAGGTTTTATATGGCATCCTTGGGGGAAGCTGTAAAGAATGAAAGTAATCCGTGTTACCGTCTCTGGGATTTTATGATTGAACTTTAGGTGTAAACTGCTTTACTGCCTGTTCTTGCATGTATGAGTGGATATTTAATTTTGCTCTGGGTGATCGAGCGCATGGTCAAGGAGGATGGCTCTTGTGTGGCTGACCCCTGGGCTCAGTTCGATACCAACGCAGCCCGTCCTGGACCTAGAGAAACCAAAGAGCCACCTCATCAGAGGGGCTCGTGCAGTAACAGGTGTGAACATCTTAGCAGCAGTTTGGTGATCATGTATGATACTGCAAACATGCGTGACGGTGAACTACCTGTTAACTAAAATGTGTATTTTGCCTGTTTTAGTAGCTCAGCAGATGACCTGGAAAAAGGTACATATGTGCATGCTTTGATTACAGGGAAACCAGCGCTGCCTACCACCGTAGTGGGGCTATGAGCCTTGCTTGCAATTCCAAAACAACAGTTTGCAAATGGAATACTGTTGAAGTAACATTAAACTAATTATCTCAAGCAGGTTTCTGAACTTGGCTGCTTAGCCCGTTCGTCTTTAGGGAATCTGTTCAACTTACTAGTTTTATCTGTTCTGTTGTAATTTAATTTTTGTTTGCTGGAAAAGCAAATCGATTCCTAAAGGTCTCCTCCTATGCAGGGCATGCGTGCTGTGTAGGCGAGACCTAAAAACAAAATCTTAAAAAAAAACAATTTTAAGGAAAGACCATTTTAAGGAAAAAAAATGTGAAAATTAAAGGAAGCATTTAAAAGGAAGGATAATTTTAAGGAGCCATCCACAGTTACATAAAACTTGGGTGAAGGTTAAGACTAGTGTGGGATTTTTGGGTTTAGAGATGTGTAATGTTTAGGGGTTTTGGGGCTCCTGAATAATTGGAACTCCGGCATAGTAAGAAAGAGGCGGTGAGGGGTGTTTCGAGTTCATGGATGTGTGGCATTGAGTTGTGCTATGTGTTTTTAGGTTTCAGCAATGGGTAGAATATAAGGGTGTGGAGGACTTTTAGGGTTCATGGACTGGCCGAGTTTAGGGCTGGGGAGGGCTTTCAAGGTTCATTTAAGGTGGGGTTGAGGTGAAGAGTGTTTAAGGTTCGGGATGAGGTGGAGTTTCGGGTAGAAATGTTGTTTATGGTTCAGGGATGAGCAGTTTAGGGTGATGTGTTCTTATAGGTCATGGATGGCTGGTGTTTGAGGGCGTTGAGGGTTTTTTAGGGTTCAGGGATGGGTGGAGTTTGGGTGTGTAGAGTTGTTTTAAGAGGTATGGGATGGGTGGGGTTTAGCGTAGAAAGGGGTATTTAGGGTTAAGGAATGTGTGGAGTGGGGTAGGGAGTGATTTTATGGTTCAGGGATGGTGGATATTTGTGGTAGACGGGGCATTTAGGCTTCAAGGATAAGTAGTTTAGTTGTGGTGAGGGATTTTAGGGGGCAGGGAGTGATGGTTTTAGGGGTTGCGAGGGGTCATCGATGGATGGTGTTTACATATGGTGATGGGCTAGCGAATTAAAAGCATCTAAAGCAATTGTGTGCCAATGTAAAAGATATATAAATATGAAATATTGTCCTCAGAATAAAAGCACTGAAATAAATATCTCGGACAAAAGTGTTTCTGAAAGTAAGACCTGCAGCCGTTGCATTTAAACTTAAAAAATAAGCCTGTAAAAAGGCTTTCTATGAATTGGTTTCTAGGAAATGGTCAATGCCACTCATTGTGAACATTTCCATTAAACCGATTAGATGAAATGGTTTCTCAGAATTCGTCTTCTATGAAATTGTTTTTCTATAAAATCACAACAACCAGGAGCTGATGGGAGGAGCACCTGTCCCTGGTTCAATCTGTGCCGGCTGTGATGCCCCTCTGTCCTCTGGCTCTGGTTCCCGTGTGAGGCGCGCCCGTCTCGTGCTTACCTGTCTCTTGTTCACCTGTGATGTCCCTCTGTCTGTCTCTGGTTCTCGTGAGGAGCCCCCTGTCTCCAGCTCACCTGCCTGATGTTCACCTTCCTCCAGCTGTGATGTCCCTCTGTCTGTCCCTGGTTCACGTGAGGAGCCCCTGTCTCCAGCTCACCTGTCTCGTGTTCACCTGCCTCCGGCTGTGATGTCCCTCTGTCTGTCCCTGGTTCACGTGAGGAGCCCCTGTCTCCAGCTCACCTGTCTCGTGTTCACATGCCTCAGGCTGTGATGTCCCTCTGTCTGTCTCTGGTTCACACCTGTCCCGTGTTCATCCTGTGCCGGCTGTGATGCCCCTCTGTCCTCTGTCTCTGGTTCACACCTGAGGCGCGCCCGTCTCGCGCTCACCCGTCTCGTGTTCACCTGCGCCAGGCTGTGATGTATCTCTGTCTGTCTCTGGTTCACACCTGTCTCGTGTTCACCTGCCTCAGGCTGTGATGTCCCTCTGTCTGTCTCTGGTTCACGTGAGAAGCCCCCTGTCTCCAGCTCACCTGTCTCGTGTTCACATGCCTCAGGCTGTGATGTCCCTCTGTCTGTCTCTGGTTCACACCTGTCCCGTGTTCATCCTGTGCCGGCTGTGATGCCCCTCTGTCCTCTGTCTCTGGTTCACACCTCAGGCGCGCCCGTCTCGCGCTCACCCGTCTCGTGTTCACCTGCGCCAGGCTGTGATGTATCTCTGTCTGTCTCTGGTTCACACCTGTCTCGTGTTCACCTGCCTCAGGCTGTGATGTCCCTCTGTCTGTCTCTGGTTCACGTGAGAAGCCCCCTGTCTCCAGCTCACCTGTCTCGTGTTCACATGCCTCCGGCTGTGATGTCCCTCTGTCTGTCTCTGGTTCACGTGAGGAGCCCCCTGTCTCCAGCTCACCTGTCTAATGTTCACCTGCCTCCGGCTGTGATGTCCCTCTGTCTGTCTCTGGTTCACGCGAGGAGCCCCTGTCTCTCCTGCACACCTGTCTCGTGTTTACATGCCTCCGGCTGTGATGTCCCTCTGTCTGTCTCTGGTTCACGTGAGGAGCCCCTGTCTCCTGCTCACCTGCCTCCGGCTGTGATGTCCCTCTGTCTGTCTCTGGTTCACGTGAGGAGCCCCTGTCTCCGGCTCACCTGCCCCCCGCCCCCCCCCCCCCCCCCCCCCCCCGAGGCAGCCCCCGCCGTGCAGATGCCCCCCCGTGGCTCTGGAGGTCAGGTTGTGGCGCCTGAGCGGGTCGGCTCAGGACACTTTGCCTCTGTGGGAATGGGGGGGGGGGCTGAGGGATAGTGTGAGGGGCTGTTACACCCCGCATAGACGCACAGGGGGTGGGGGAGCACACAGTACAAACACACGTTTTCCTAGCAAGTCAGACAAACAGCCCTATAGCGCTGGACCCATAGGCTGGTGAACAGCATGTTCCAAGCGCTTTAAATCTCGGTGTCCACGGGTGTGACTTGGCGGTGCCACGGGCAGGCCTTGTAGTGCAGCGGGGGTGGGGGTTCAGTCCTGGGCCTGTGAGGGTCTGTAAGATAGAATAGTCCCAGCCCCCCTCCCCACCCCCCCCCCTCCCCCCCCCCCCCGCGGCACATTCTGCGGGGAGGGGGCTGAGCCTGGAGGTGGAGCGGGGGCTCCCTCAGTTTGTATTCCTCCCTGGCCCCTGCAGCGAGGACTTTATGGAGAGATGCATTTCCCTCTTATGTGATTTTAGCAGCTGCGGCATTTTCGCAGAATGATGGATTTGCCTCAGTGTCCACCACCCTCTGCATAAACTGCAGATTCGAACAAATAAATGTTTCTACCTCAGTGGATGAAAAGTTACTGAGACGCTGTTGCTGCGCAGTGGAGCCCCTTGGAAAGGTTGACTGTTCACCTTTCTGTTGCTTATTCCTTTATTTTGGTGTTACACTGGTACTAATGAGATTAACCCTATGCCCAGACAGTTTTAAGAAGTGTAACAAGCCTTGGTAATGCATCCGTTTCCCTGTGTAATGAATAAAGAGCCGTTTTCGTCAATGGTCCTCGGGAGAAGGAGAGAGCTCCTTGACAGATAACACAGGAGAGGCGAGGATGTGGCGCAGGGGCCAGAGCTGCTGACGGGAGTGCTGGGTTTCGGGTTTGTCTCTCAGGCTCTGCCCAAACATCCTGTGATTCTATGCAAATCAATCACACCAGTGATACGTTGTTGTATAAATATGCTACAAGAGTAAAAGACAAAACTTTCTGAAAGTATAGTTCCACCAAAGTGGATGTTAACAGTTTTTCGCAAGGAAACTGATTTAAAGAGAAGCAGATGATTAACAGGCGTTGGTAAATGCAAGAAAATATGCTACAGCCAATAGAAATGAAGGAAAGGCAAGTGGTTCATATAGGAACCAATGAGGATCTAGGAAAGAGGGGGGGAGGCGGGATATAAGTCCCTTTAAAAATATATTAAAAATGATAGATTTCCCAAGCACTGTGCAGGCAAAACATTAAAATGACATAATGAAATCATACATCACAAGTCTGTACCTTTACGACTACATTTCAATGCCATTTCAGTGGCTGCTGCACGCTATACGACGGTCACCTGACATAATTATAATATATTTCGGTTCTGTGCCTTGCAAAGGCTTGTGGGCGTGGCTGAGTGTTTTCTAATCGCTTCTCTGTGCGCCTGGCCGCCTGCGGAGAGGCTTCAATGCTCCTGTGATGTCATCAAAGCTCTAAGGGTGATTATGCGGGTGGGGGCGCCTTTTGAAGGATTACTCAGAGCCTCTACCAGAAGACTGATGCTCACTTCATTAAAAGGCTCGGTTCAAGAGAGGGCCTCAAAAGAGGGGGGGTCACTGGTGAGTGTGCCCGGGGCTGAATCCGACCAAGGGAAATAACCCATGTTTGGTCATAGTGAATGGACCACAGAGCCCCGAAGTGAAAACCACCTCCTTTATTCACATTTCACCCATCTATCATCTTATATTGTATGTGCCCCCTCCCTCCCCGTTCAACTACCCCTGCTTCTAAAGTATACACAGAAGCTTTTTTGGGGGGCGAGTAATATATAACAGGTTAGATCAAACCTGGCCTCCCGCCACCCTCAAGCTACCCCCTCACCCTCCACCCCCAAACAAAAATATAAATATCTCACCTCGCGCCACCCACCCACACAATGCATAAACCGCCCCTTCCCTTGTCCAAACTGAAAAATAATAACTTGGCTGCTGTCACTACCCCGACCACCCTCGGCGCCATCCCACCCTCTCCCAGCGCACCCCAGGGAGTTCGGTGCCCTGGGTTCCGTGTGCAGGACGTGTTGTGCCCTGGGGGTCCCCGTGGTCAGGGAAGGGTTCTGGGCCCTGGGTCCCCGTGGTCGGGGATTGTAATTGCATTTATATAGCGCTTACTACCCCTGACGAGGCGTCAAAGCGCTTTTTAGGCAGTTAGCGCGCTACTCCGCGACCCATAGAGGATTAGTGTTGAATTAGTATAGTGAAACATGCAAGTACATTTTAAGTGGTGGATAGGGTAGTTAGTTATTTGGATTTGAAATGATAGCAGAAGGATAGAGGAGGAAAAAAAGTTTGTATTTATATAGCGCTTGTTACCCCTGATGGGGTGGTGAAGCACTCTACTCCGGAAGCCCATAAAGGATTAGTGGTGAATTAGTATAGTTGAATATGGAATTTGAGAAGTGAACATGTTAGACTGTTAATTTTGATTGAAAAGGATAGTGGAGGGATAAAAGGGTGAAGGATTTTTTGTTTTTTTGTTTTGAGGTCTTAGCAGTAGGAGGAGACCTTTGGATAAGTAAAAATGAGTTTTGGAGGGGGGGGGGGGAAAGAGTTTAGAAAGGATTGTTTTGGCAGATAGGTATAGTGAAAGATGGGTGCTGTGCCCTGGGGGTCCCCGTGGGCAGGGAGGGTACTGTGCTTTGGGTCCCCATCGCCAGGCACTGCGTGAGTGGGCAGGGAGGTCGAGCTTCCTTCCTTGTGCTGGGACCTGGCAGTGTGGGCCCCGGGCCCCGGCTCATTGAACCCTCGGGGGGGGGGGGAGGGGCGTGCCCCTGTTAGATAGCTGTAGGGCCCTCAATGAGGGGTCTGTCCCGGCCTCTGTTCCCAGAGGTCGCTCCCCCAATCCCTGAATGATGGATTGTGCTGCCCGGGCCGGGGGAGGGAGCGGGTTCTTAAGTGGCCTCCATTGATGGGGGGTCTCGACCTCCTCTGCAGCGCCCTCTATTCATGGGGCATTATTCACACGCGGGCCTTTGTGAGCGACGCCCCCTCCCTTCAGGGCAGACTCTTTCCCAGGGGTCTGGGCCTTGTGGGAGCCGGCCACTTGTGTGCTTCGCCTACGTCATTATTCCTGCTCGGCCACCGTACTCTGAGTGCCCCCCCAACCCCTCCCAATGATGCCCCTTGGTGCACCGCGGAGGTATGCAGCCAGAAATGCCCGCGGGTGTGACCAGCGCATCAGTCGTGTGTGTGTGACCTACTGGCCAGAAATACGATTCCCACTGGGCCGGCTTCACCTTTCATCATTCAATCACTGTTGAAATGTGTACCAATAACCTCGAGCAATAAGACTCTGCTCACTTTATTGTCTTCGTTGAACGTGGACTGGTAGACCTGACGCCGATATACGGGATCAGCCCTAATCAATACACAAATAAATATCTTTGAAGCCTAATACTTTCCTTTTACGCCACTCCTGTATACGGGTCTCTCATACTCGCTGCGAGATCTCCAGTAGGCAGTTGTACTTTTTTATCTTGTCACTTTTTATTCGTATGTTTGTCGTTTTATTTGTGCAGCCTGTGGTGAACAACTGCCATCATCTGTGCAAAGGCGTGAGCTGGAACTGACCGTGCGGCTGTGTATCGACCTCTCCGTCACCCCCCAACACTTTCCATCCTTTTCTTATGACTCGCTTTAGTTTTAGGGCTATTTAAGTGCATTGCGTCCACCTCAGGGGTCTGCGGGGGGGGGGGGGGGGGGGGGGGCTGTCTTTCAGAAGGTGCTAGTGGGGGCAGTAAACCTCCCTCTTGGAATGAGCGATTGCAGGTGCCCAGGGCAGTGGGCCTCTGACCCGCCCCCTATGTGCAGATTGTGCCCTCACGGGAGGGAGGCGGGGGTCCTACCTCTCTCGGTTCAGTGCAGCACAGCCGACGCCCCGGGGCTGTTTGTGTTGAGAGGAGGGTTGTGGGGTGGGGGAGGGGCGGGTCTCACCTGTGCCGCTCCTGACGAGGGCTCCCACGGGTTCTGTTTGCTGAAGCCTGCGCAGGGGGTGTAACTGGTCACGCCTGGAATGGGTCTGCTAATGCCCCCCCGGGGGCTGTGTTTGCTGAACAAAGGGTGGTGCATTGTCCCCTGCAATGGCCCATCCGAGAGCTCAGGGGAGGGGCTGTGTTTGCTGAACGCAAGGAGGGCGGGGAGTGTTGGAGACACAACAGGTTGTTTGCAGAAGGGGACCCTAGGCTGGGGAGGATCATATCGTAAATGGCTCTGCAGGGAGTGTGGTGTGTGGTGGTCTTTCAACAGGGAGTGATGTTTGAAGATGGTCTGCTGTGATCTTTCACCAGGGAGTGTTGTTTGAAGATGGCGAGTGGGGGTCTTACAACAGGGAGTGATGTTTGAAGTTGGTGTCAGGTGGTCTTTCAACAGGGAGTGTTGTTTAAAGTTGGTGTGTGGCGGTCTTTCAACAGGGAGTGTTGTTTAAAGTTGGTGTGTGGCGGTCTTTCAACAGGGAGTGTTGTTTAAAGTTGGTGTGGTAGTCTATTCAACAGGGAGTGATGTTTGAAGTTGGTGTGTGGTGGTCTTTCAACAGGGAGTGTTGTTTGAAGTTGGCATGAGGTGGTCTTTCAACAGGGAGTGATGTTTGAAGTTGGTGAGTGGTGGTCTTTCAACAGGGAGTGATACTTTAAGTTGGCATGTGGTGGTCTTTCAACAGGGAGTGATGTTTGAAGTGTCAGGTGGTCTTTCAAAAAGGAGTGATACTTTAAGTTGGCGTGTGGTGGTCTTTCAACGGGGAGTGATGTTTGAAGTTGGTGTGTGGTGGTCTTCTAACAGGGAGTGATACTTGAAGTTGGTGTGTGGTGGTCTTTCAACAGGGAGTGTTGTTTAAAGTTGGTGTGTGGTGGTCTTTCAAGCAAGCAGGGGTGTCTGAAGTTGTTGTGTGGTGGTCTTTCAACAGGGAGTGTTGTTTGAAGTTGGCATGTGGTGGTCTTTCAACAGGGAGTGATGCTTTTAAGTTGGTGTGTGGTGGTCTTTCAACAGGAAGTGTTATTTGAATTTGGTGTGTGGTGGTCTTTCAAGCAGGCAGTTTTGTTTGAACTCTGAGTAAAGAGGAGGTAGACACCATCGTGCAGACCTTTGGGGTCTGTGATGCCTCCTCTTCACCCACTGACAGCCTATCCCTTTTTTCGGGGATGAGAGATTGGTCACTTCCATCTTGAAGTGGAGGCCTGTGACGCAGAGGTATATTGGTTTTGGGGGATTAGTGTGTTACGGGTGGGAGTAAAGGAGCCAGCCACATGCCTCCTTCAAGAGCCTTTTGCCAGCCTCCCTGCCTGACCCAGCAAGCAGGGGTGTCTAAAGTTGGTGTGTGGTGGTCTTTCAACAGAGAGTGTTGTTTGAAGTTTGTGTGTGGTGGTCTTTCAACAGGGAGTGACGTTTGAAGTTGGTGTGTGGTGGTCTTTCAACGGGGAGTGACGTTTGAAGTTGGTGTGTGGTGGTCTTTCAACAGGGAGTGATGCTTGAAGTTGGTGTGTGGTGGTCTTTCAAAAGGAAGTGTTGTTTAAAGTTGGTGTGTAGTGGTCTTTCAAGCAAGCAGTGGTGTCTGAAGTTGGTGTGTGGTGGTCTTTCAACGCGGAGTGACGTTTGAAGTTGGGGTGTGGTAGTCTTTCAACAGGGAGGGATGTTTGAAGCTGGCGTGTGGTGGTCTTTCAACAGGGAGTGTTGTTTGACGTTGATGTGTGGAGGTTTTTCAACAGGGAATGATGCTTGAAGTTGATGTGTGGTGGTCTTTTAACAGGGAGTAATGCCTGAAGTTGGTGTGTGGTGGTCTTTCAACAGGAAGTGATGCTTGAAGTTGGTGTGTGGTGGTCTTTCAACAGGAAGTGATGCTTGAAGTTGGTGTGTGGTGGTCTTCCAAGCAGGCAGTTTTGTTTGAACTCTGGGTAAAGAGGAGGTGGAGACCATCGTGCAGACCATTGGGGTCTGTGATGCCTCCTCTTCATCAACTGACAGCCTATCCCTTTTTTCTGGGATGAGAGATTGGTCACTTCCATCTTGAAGTGGAGGCCTGTGACGCAGAGGTATATTGGTTTTGGGGGTTTAGTATGTTACGGGTGGGAGTAAAGGAGCCAGCCATATGCCTCCTTCAAGAGCCTTTTGCCAGACTCCCTGCCTGACCCAGAAGTGTGGCCCCTAGCCCTGGACTATTGCTTGCATAGAGGCAGTGCCTGGCACTGCAGAGTAACTACTAGGCCTGAATTACCTCTTGCATAGAGATCCCTTGCTTGGCACTGCAGTGTGAGCCCTAGCACTGGGATTCCTCTTGTACTGTGATCTCCTACCCTTCACTGCAGTGTACACCTTAACCCTGGACTTCTGCTTGCACAGGGATCCCTTGTTTGGCACTGCAGTGTGGTCCCTAGCCAGGGCTCGAGCCGGGGATACACAACGGCGTCCCCCCCACTCTTTTCACGGGGTGGACGCTGTCTCCCCTGCCAAGAAGCTGGGCCCCACTGAAATAAGCTGCACCTGTCCCGGTGTAATTTTCAGACACCGGGGCAAGTTAAGCATGTGACCTCATGAGGTCATTTGCATATTGTCAGCCCCCTCCCCCCCCCACTTCTTTTTATAGGACTTGTGCCCAGTCCCTAGCCATGGGATCCCTATGGAGGGGACATGGGCTCTTGTAGGTGCCCTGGGCCTGTACCAAGAGATTCCTGCTTGGTGGGGACACTTCACAGGGGTGTCCCCTGTCTTCATTCACTATTGGCAGACATGCATGCTTGTGTGGTTGTTCTGTTTTATGCACACAGGCAGATCTATTTCAAGGGCAACCATCACCCTGTGTGTTGTAAGGAACTCTCAGCTGTACCTTTCCTGTGTTGTGCAACACTAATTCTCCCATGTTCCCTCTTCCCTCAGGTACGATCCGCCCGGTGCGGCGCAGCTACTATGACCCGGCGTCGGCGCCCGCCAAAGGCCTGGTGTGGGAGTGGGAGAACGACAACGGCTCCTGGACCCCCTATGACATGGAGATCGCCATTACCATCCAGCGGGCCTATGAGAAACAGCACCCCTGGATCGACCTGACGCCCATCGGCTTCTGCTACGTCATTGACTTTGCCGCCATGGCGCAAGTCAACCGACAGACTCAGCGCAACCGGCGCATCCGCCGGCGCCAGGACCAGGTCTACCCCGCGGTGACGGGCACCCTGCCCAAGTCCCAGTCGTGGCCTACCAGCCCTGGCACTGGGGTGAAAACTGCCCCCCAGCAGCCCACCCAGCCCTGTTCGTGCCCGCAGTGCCTCCTGGTGATGAGCGTGAAGGCGAGTGCGGGAAGGAACTCGAGTGCCAGCACTGCCAGCACAGGGCAGCTGGGGCGCCGCCCCATTTCAGTGGCACGGACCCTTTCGGCCAGCAAGGGGCAGGCAGGCTCGGCCATCACTGTCCGCAGCCCCACCAAGACTCTCGCCAACCAGGTGAGCAGGAGGCAAGCTGCCAGCACGCCGGCCCTGGCATCCTCCGGCATGAACACTCTCCCGCGCAGCATGAACGGGGAGAAAGGGCGAGGCAGCGTGGGCACCTTGAACCGGACTAACATGCAGCGGATTGCCATGGCCCAGTCTCGAGCCCTCATTGCCTCAGGGTGAGTACGACCCAGAGTTGTTTGATTGCTGATCCTATGAGGATGGTTTGAAACAGAGGTGGGTTTACTAGCATTGAGCACACTTAATACGCAGAGAAGGTATTGGAACTAGGCCTCACTGTGGCAAAGAAGTGTGTAGCACTAGGATGCTCCTTGGAGTGAACATTGCGCTTTATAAATGCTCTCATTCATTCATTCATGTCCAAACGACTGCTCACGCGAAAGTAGTGGTTATGGAAATTTGCGAGGTGGGTACAAGCTGAATGTGGGGTACGCAACAGGTTGGTTTACAACTGAGTGGAACAGGGAGGAAGGTTGGAATGTGACTTAGTAGAAGTCCGAATACAACAGGGAATGGGAGACCCGAAACCGATACAAGATGTGGAGGCGAGAGCTGATTATTGCTCTGTAGACATGCCTGTGATGCTGATCTGCGACCATTTAATGCGATGGTACCAATTATGCTGTCTAAGTGATCCAATGGTATGTATGGATTTATATTTAATTACCCATGGTGTGACTCACGTCTCCCATTGTTTAGGGGGTGGGGAAGCAGGGATGGGACAAGTTAATGAATTGTAATGGGTGGAGGAGGGTTGGCACTGATCGCTAAACCTTCGGCTCACATCTGGGGAAAGTGACACACACGTCTGTATTGTCACTGACATTTTGTGACCTCACCATATGCGCTGATGTCTGGAGGATACTGCACCTTATTAAGAGACCCATCCTTGAGAGAGCAAAATCAGAGGGTAAAGGCCAAGTTGTTTAGGGATAATTCTGTGGAACAGGAGGGATACTGCAGGCCTGGAGGGAGGGGTACTGGCAGAGCTGTGTGTGTCGCAGTCTTGAGGACTGAGTTGTATTCACAGAGCTGTGCGAGACTGAAGCTGCAGTGGTGTGGTGCTGCAGGACTGAGGTGTATCCACAGAGCGGTGTTTGCTTGTCCACTGCTAGAATAGGTGAGATTGCTGGAGGTCCGGCTTGCCATGCCTCGCAGAGTGTCCTGTGCTGGATTAGGGCGGTGCTACAGATCATGACCGACGTGTACTGACTCTGCTGTGTGCATGTCCACTGCTAGAGTAGGAAAGAGTGCTGCAGGCCAGGACTGATGTGCATCAGCAGAGCTGCGTGCGTGTCCAGAGCTGGAATAAGAGGGGTGCTCTGGGTCAGGATTGGTGCGGCGGAACTTTGTATCTCTGATAAAGAGATACAAAGTGTGTCACAGGTGTGGACAGGATTGTGTCGGAGATACAGAGTGTGTCACGGGCAAGGACAGGAGAGCGTGTCCTAGAGTGGAGCTGCAACATGAAAAGATTTGGATAAGGCCCTGATAGTGAGTGGCTCGGTGTTTTTCCACCCTTGTGCAAAGCCTGGTCTGCGCAGTGTTCTGAATTCCAAGGCGTGTGGTACTTTACACATCTAGTAATTGCCAGGTACAATAAAAACCTCACTGTTTTTTTTTTTTTTTTTTTTTTACATTTTGGCAAGTCACACCTGCCGGATACTTTGGGTTGCGTCAAGAACATTTAGCATTTTTAAAACTAACAACATCTTCCTGTAAAACCAATCATTAATTATCTAGGCTACATCTATTCTAATGTCAGGTATCACACTCTGAGAATAGCTTTTTTTCTGCGATAAGGATGAACTTTACAAACTGTATAGTCAGGCGAGATCCCAGAGAGACAAGTTATGACCGATTGAGGACATGTTCTCACCCCTAATTCATTAAAAGATGAACTTTA
This sequence comes from Lissotriton vulgaris, assembly GCF_964263255.1. Taxonomy (NCBI): domain Eukaryota; kingdom Metazoa; phylum Chordata; class Amphibia; order Caudata; family Salamandridae; genus Lissotriton; species Lissotriton vulgaris. The sequence goes on from NC_141685.1 coordinate 224,131,108, forward strand.
ATAAAGTTTTCCTCTCTTCAAACAGTTCGGGATAAGTGGATAAAATATTCATAAAATATTAATTATAAAAAACACATAACCGACAACTGTTTGTGGGCCAATTTAGTTCCCATATAGGAATTCTATTGTTTGTGGGGTATCTCTCAAATTGTAGCAACATAAATCTGTCTCTTAAAGATGACTTTAAATGGGTTGTGATGTACGGTTGAAGTTCTAATTTAATGAATGAGTTAATAACTGACCAGGAGTGTCTCTTTTTAGTGAACTTGTCCTTATCTAAAAGAATCAATAGGTAATTAGCTGAGCAATTTATTGTCTGTTTAAACACCACTTTACTCCTAGTTACATCTTCAAAGGGCGGAGACTTAAAATTGTTAAAACTCTCCGGGTAAATAAGCTCTTAGCATGCTCGTACCTCATTAGTAGTAGTGCTGAATTGCTGTAGTGTAGGTAAAATATACCTTTGACATGTTCTACGATAGTTGCTGTCACTCTTAGAATACTGTTTTTTTTTGTGGGACCTGGTTTATTAGTTTGATTTTCTTTTTTAATAGCACAGTTCTGTGTCATTGATGACATCGGAGTTTCTTACACAGTTCTTAAAGTAAGTAACAAACAAGCCGAATACGAGGACTCCCAGAGTGAGTCCCTTGCTCACTTTGCCACTGGATTCAAGCAAGCCGAAAAGTGAGTCCCTTGCTCACTTTGCCTCTGGATTCAAGCAAGCCGTTTCTGAACTGGGGTGGCAGAGTGGGCTAAAGAACGGTGATGGATTAAACCCAGATCTGTTGACTGGGTGTGAGTGTTTGATTGATTCAGATGCTCCGTCCATCACCACCCCCTGTTGTACCGCATCTGCAGCATGGCGGCTGAGGGCCCAGGGCTGGAGAATAACGGCTGGGGGCCCAGGCCTGCACTGGTGTCATAAGGACATGCAGCCATATGGTCGCCATGGACGGAGATGGGGGCCGGTAATCCCCGGCTTTGCAGCCCTCGGTGCCCGCCCCTCGTTGTCTGAACCGCTCAGGAAGAGTAAACGGGGCTCGGGCCTTCTGTCGCCCTCACAGCGGCCGCGCCCTCCGCGGTGACCCTCACGGGAGCCTTTCCCACGGGGAGGGGCTGCAAAAGCCCCCTCCTGCTGTCTCCTTGTCGGAAACAAAAGCCACTGTGAAGCCAGCCTTCAACACTGGCCCACTCCCCCCCCACCCCCCATCCCCCCTCCCGAAATCACTCTTTCTTCAGAGGCAGAAGAGGGGGCGCTTCGGAGGGGTCTCTGATAGTCTGAGGTCCGGCCGGGCCTGGAAGGCTGGGGTCTGAGCGGCCGCGGTCTGTTACCACAGAAACCATTGAGCGTCGGGGACAGGGGGCTGAGGGGGACAGGGGGCTGAGGGGGACAGGGGGCTGAGAGGGACAGGGGGCTGAGAGGGACAGGGGTGAGGGAGGAACAACGACTGAGGGAGGGAGGGACCGGAAAGAAGTGAGAAATTTGGGGCACGTGTTGTAGTTAGTTCAGGACACTTTCATTTAAGTTACAAGTAGATGTATCTAAGGACAGAGCTGAGTGCACACCTCGCCAGCTGACCAGACCATGGAACACTCCAATACAAGTTAGAACACTCACAGGTATTCTGAGGGAGTGAGAACACAAAGAAAGGCCTAATGACCGCAGGTGGCCATGTTGAGAGAAGCACAAATATACAACAGCAGGCCTCGGGCTGTCGGCAGGGCCACCCTTCACAGAGCGGGGGCTCAAGGTTCAGGGACAGGGAATAAAGAGGGCTGTGAGAAGTCCCGGGACAGGCCACTCTTGAAGTCATGCAGGAGTCGGGGCTTGGAGGGCCGAGGACGGGAGAGTCTATGCGGGAGGCAGGCGGGGGCAGAGAGTCATCAGCAGGCCTAGTGCCGCCTCAGCCGCACAATGGACGTCCATTCTCTGCACTGCCCGGAGCAGCGGAAGTGACCTCATGCTGGCCAACAAATCCCAGTCATGCGGGAAACTCGCGACTTCTGAAGACAAACGTCCCTTTAATTTAGCTGTGTCCCTCCTAAAAGTGCCCCTCCTTCGGTGCAAGTCAGCCATGAACTACATCTCTGACTCTTTGTACCCCTTTCCTGTGTCTAAAGGTGATAACATTGCATTTCAAGTGTCATCTGCGTTTTCTGGCCACGAAAACCATAAAAACAATGAATGAAGGTTGCATGTTGTTCAAATTTGCCACATCTGACTCCCCTAAGTAGATTAGTGGGAGTGCCCTGGATTGTTTTGCGTTGGTTCGCGTCTTGAATTTGAATTTGAATTTAAAATTATTTATTAAGCGCACGTTCGCCAGCGGCTTCATGGCGCTACAACTTACAGAAACAGGGTGAACTGGACAATGAAATAAAGCAATTCAGACTGTGGGAGGAAGACTTTAATTAAAAGCTTTAGAAAACAAGAGAGTCTTAAGTTGTTTTCTAAACTGGGAATAAAGAGTCATGGTCTTTTCTATCAGACTGTTCCTTCCAGGTGCATTCCCCGCCGTACTCGCCCAGCAAGCACTCTGTGGAGTGTGGGGTCCAGCAGGGCTCGGCGCTTAGCCCCACATTGTTTAATGTGTATGTCTGCCCTCTGGCAGTGTTGGCTCGAGATCGTGGAATCAGGCTGGTATCGTATGCTGACGATACTCAACTTGTTTTCACCATCTCTAAGGACACCGAGTCAGACCATATGAAATTCCAGGAAGACATCCTGGCCATCTCTAACTGGCTGTCCCAGAACTGTCTTCAGTTAAACTCCTCCAAAACAGAGGTACTGGTCATAGGCAAGGAAACCCAGAGTTGGAACCATCATTGGTGGCCCTCCATATTAGGACCTCCACCTATTCCTAAGGAGGTAGTAAGAAATCTGGGTGTGATGTTGGACAACTCACTCTCCTTAGAGTCACATGCCAAAAAAGTGGCGGGCACTTGTTACGGCCGCTTGCGCGCTCTTAAACCCATTCTTGGCTTCTTTGAGCCTCCCACTCGTCAGGTCATAGTCCAGGCGGTAGTCTTATCACATCTAGACTACTGCAATGTTCTCATGCTGGGCTCTAACCTGACAGTGATTAATAGACTACAGAGAGCTCAGAATGTGGCCGCCCGTACTCTGTTTGCCTTGCCTAAAACCTGCCACATTTCCCCGACTCTTAGACGCTTGCACTGGCTTCCTATAAAACAACGCATCCAATTTAAAACTCTGTGCATTACTCATAGAATCTTGTATGGCTCCGTTCCACGAATTTTGCAGGGACTCTGTACCCTCTATGTCCCCACCCGCACCCTCCGCTCAGCGGATCTATCCCTTGCCGGCACAATCAAAATTCAGAGAAGTAGAGCTGGTGGCCGCTCCTTCAGGTACCTAGCCCCGAAGCTATGGAATTCAATCCCCCTAAAGGCTCGGGCCACCACGAACCACATGCTCTTCAGAAAACAGATTAAAACTTGGCTGTTTTCCTCTGTCTAGCTTTCTCTCACTGGCTGCGTTCTGCATTTTCTGTTATGTCCATAAGCGCTGGGACGCCCCGTTGCAGGGGGTAGCCATGCGCTATATAAGCAAAATTAACATAACATAACATTAAGGTTGTGCCTCTGAGACAGTGGCGTTAATTTATGCAATTTTATATAGCGCAGACTTTACCCAAAGGTGTCAGAGCACTTTACCATAGAATCAAGTGCGTAAAGTGAGGAGATTTACAAACTTACGGGTTACAGATAAAAACGGGAAAGTTGAAAAAGTAAAATGAAATAAGAGGTGGCAATCACAGCAACAAAACAAAAAACAATGGGATTAGGTTAGCACAGGCATTGAAAATATATTTACAACATTGTAATAACTTTGGCATCAGATGCCACAAAAAAATGCAAATTCGGCTCCACCCTAAGAGCCCTCCTGGACATGCGCACGTCTGCCATGTGTGGCGTTAGTTCACGCAGCGCCTAGAAGCCCGGACCTCACTCCTGCAGGCTTCAGGTTCGGTGGCACGTGCCTGGCTCCTGCGCGCTCTGTCACAGTCCACGTGATCTGTACGGCGCCCCGGAAGTTCTTTGTCAGACAGTACTTCCGGGACGTTGGGCTCGTGCTCAGCGTAGCCGGAAGTGAAGCTCGTCATTATCATTTCTTTTCTTTTTTTTAGCAGCTCGGGGCTTCGCATGGGTTTTGTTGCAGTCTTGCAAACACTTATCGTATTGTACTAATTGTCTACGGCTGAATCCCGTTCGTTGATGCCTTGTTTAAAAAATATTTGATGACGTCATGGGCGTATTTTTGTAGAGGTTTGATGACAGCTTTATAAAGGCATTATTTTGACGGTCTGTCTCCTCACTCACCCCCGAGGTCTGACTCTGAACCGGGCAGTGGCAGAGGGCGAAGGGGCTGAAGATGGAGCAGGGGTGAGGGCAGTAAAGAGCGGCGAGAGAGGTGGGAAGCAGCCCCTCCGCACCAGGCTTCCCTCTGTTACCATGGCAACCAGGAAGGACGCAGGACCAGAGGTGGACGCCGCGACAGGGCTGGGACGAGGGACAGCCCGAGAGATGGGGACCAAATGTCTGCGGCAGGCTTCCGTCTGTTACCATAGCAACTGTGGGGTGGGGATGATGCTCCGCTGGTGCTCGAGGTGGATGAACGGGAGAAAGGGACGCTGGAGTCCAAGAAAGCAAGGACAGAGGGGGAGGATTCAGGAGGATGGAGATAGGGAGCAGAAGAAGGGAAGATACTGAAGATGAGAAGAAAGATGGGGGGAGGGGGATGGAGCCCGAGTGTGGCTCATGGAGATGGGGCAGGGGCGCTATTGAGTCTGCGAAAGGCCACGTCGGTCACCATAACAACCCCCGTGGAAGCAGGGCCTCGGCCTGGTGGGCCGGGGGTGGGGGGGGGGGGGAGAGGGGTAGAGGGAAAGAGGCGCTGGAGAGCCGGGGGGGGGCATTTGTGAGGTAGAGCAGAATAGAGCTGGAACAACGAATTCAGGATAAAATAGACGAGAGTGGGGGTGCTGGGTGGGTGCAGCCGGTGGGTTTCGGCGCTCGTTTTTGGGGAACAGAACTTTACTTTTCGTAAACAGACTCGGGGCAAGAGAGAGGGAAAGGCAGAAAGAAGGGAGAGTAAAAGTAGGAAAACGGTGCCCAAGAAAGGGAGCTCGGGTGGAAAAAAACCTAGAAATGTGAGCTAAGGAGGCTGGAAGTGTGGAGTGGCGGAAAAGGAGGCTCGAGGCGGACTCCAGGCTGAGCACCCTCGTCCTCCGGTAGCACGGGCTTCCAAGGGACACTTTGGGCGCTTGCGAGCTGCCATAGTTTTTACAAATTAAGCACCGCGCCATAGCTGGGCTGAGAAGAGCACAGACAGGCCAGGGTACACATGTCCCGCCCTTAGACCCATCGAACCAGCCTCTGATGACAGCAGCTTCCTGAGAACAGATGCATCACTTAAAGGCCAACCCTCCCCCACCTTTCACCTATCCCGGAAACCACTGAACTCAACAAGAATAGAACTTGGCTGTGGAAAGACTGATATAAAACAGACCTAAAGGATCCGGAGTCGTTGTGCTCTGAAGAGGCAGTGACGGTGCATTAGAGCCCAGGAGAGCCCCAACACCTTCACTACACAGAAGAAGCCACTCCAACCAGGAGAACTTTGAGGAACAAGACAGACAACCTGAAGCGAGAGAACGACTAGGCGACGGATCTAATCGGATGTTTACAACGGGCCACGGTGGAGTGCCACACAAACACTTTCACATCGTGGGCAATAAATGATGAATGGTGTAAAATGTGGGAACATTTTGAACAGGTAATGCCTTTAACTTCAAAAGATTTTTTATGATTTGGAACTCAGAGATCCACATAAAAAATACACAAAGATCTGCAAAACCAGATCTCACAATTGATAATGTACAACATAAAATACATGCCAGAAACGGTCAGAACAGACTCAGAGATCTCACAGTTGATTATAAGCACAATAAAGTACATGACAGAAACTATCCATGTACAAACACGCTCCACGTATATAAAAAGGTTATGCACCCTGACGCCTGAAATGTGTGTGTTGGCTAAGGAAGAGTTCAACAACAAGTCGGGTGGGGGGATTGCCAGGAGGAGGGGACTCGGTAATCCAGATGTTTCGCCGACCCTGGACTGTGCAGCTCGTCGGTGTGAGTGCGACGGGGGTCCCAGAGACACCTTGGACTCGCAGGGAGCGCGGGCCGCCGCTTGGACAGTTTTGTTTGATGGCTTCCGGCTGTCAAGCCTGGAAATGTATTTTATAAACAGTTTATGCAGCTCTGGCCAGTTCCTGGGAAACGCCGCCACCCCACCGGCTCTGCGCAACAGCTGGACACAGCTGTCCCTGCGCTTCAGGCGCGGACCCCGGGGGGGGGGGGAGCTGTCTGCAGCACTTCCGCTGTCTGAGGGAGGGCTGGGCTGAGATTGGGCGGGAAGGGTGAGTGAGTACTGGGGAGCAGTCTCTTACAGAGGTTACCAAGAGCTGTCTCGTCCACGGGTCACTGCCAGCCGCCTCATCCACAGGCCACTTGAGATCTGTCTGTTCTACAGGTCACTTAGAGCAGTGCCGTCTACTGGTCACTTTGAGCTGTATGGTCCAGAGGTCCCTGAGAGGTGACTGGGAGCTGCTACAGCTCATTGAGAGCTGTCTAATCTCCAGGTCCCTGAGACCTGTCTCGAATGCAAGTAACTGCGAGCTGTCTTGTCATTGAGAGCTGTCTCGTCTACAGGTCGAGAGCTGTCTTGTCTACAGGTCACTGAGACCTGTCTCGTATGCAAGTGGCTACGAGCTGTCTTGTCATTGAGAGCTGTCTCGTCTACAGGTCTCTGATAGCAGTGTCGTCTACAGGTCACTTGGAGCTATATCGTCCAGAGGTCACTGAGATGTGACTGGGAGCTGCTACAGGTCTTTTAGAGCTGTCTCGTACACAGGTCACTGAGAGCGGTTTTGGCCACAGGCCCTTGAGAACTGTCTCAGCCACAGGTCACTGACACAGTCACTGCGAGCCGAGCTGTCTCGTCTACAGGTCGAGAGCTGTCTTGTTTACAGGTCACTGAGACCTGTCTCGTCTACAGGTCGAGAGCTGTCTTGTCCATAGGCCCTTGAGAGCTGTCTCATCCACAGGTCACTGACATAGTCACTGCGAGTCGAGCTGTCTTGTCTGCAGGTCACTGGGACCTGTCTCGTTCACAGGTCACTAAGGGGGCCACTGTGAGCCTAGCTGTCTTATGCTCAGGTCACTGAGACCTGTCTCTTCTACAAGTTGAGAGCGGTCTCATCCACAGGTCACTGACACGGTCACTGCAAGCCGAGCTTTCTTATCTGCAGGTCATTGAGACACATCTTGTCTGCAGGTCACTGAGACCGGTCTCGTCTGCAAGTGACTGCGAGCTGTCTTTTCCACAGGTCATTCAGAGCTGTCTTTTCCACAGGTCATTCAGAACTGTCTTGTCTACAGGTCATTCAGAGCTGTCTTTTCCACAGGTCATTCACAGCTGTCTTGACTACAGGTCATTCAGAGCTGTCTTTTCCACAGGTCATTCAGAGCTGTCTTGACTACAGGTCATTCAGAGCAGTCTTTTCCACAGGTCATTCAGAGCTGTCTTTTCCACAGGTCATTCAGAACTGTCTTGTCTACAGGTCATCCAGAGCTGTCTTTTCCACAGGTCATTCACAGCTGTCTTGTCTATAGATCATTCAGAGCTGTCTTTTCGACAGGTCATTCAGAGCGGTCTTGACTACAGGTCATTCAGAGCAGTCTTTTCCACAGGTCATTCAGAGCTGTCTTTTCCACAGGTCATTCAGAGCTGTCTTGACTACAGGTCATTCAGAGCAGTCTTTTCCACAGGTCATTCAGAGCTGTCTTTTCCACAGGTCATTCAGAGCTGTCTTTTCCACAGGTCATTCAGAGCTGTCTTGACTACAGGTTATTCAGAACTGTCTTTTCTACAGGTCATTCAGAGCTGTCTTGACTACGGGTCATTCAGAGCTGTCTTGTCTACTGGTCATTCAGAGCTGTCCTGTCCACAGGCCCCTGAGAGCTGTCTCGTCCACGCTGAGCTGCCTCGTGCTTTGGTCACTGAGAGGAGTGTCATGTACAGGTCACTGAGAGCAAGTGTCTGCAAGTCAGTGCCTGCTGTCTCGTCCACCGGTCACAGAGCGGTTTTGTCCTCGGGTCCCTGCGAGCTGTCTTGTCCACAGCTCATTGAGTGAAGTCTCATACAGGGGTCATGGAGAGAGGTCTAATACGCATTTCAAGAAGAGCAGCCTCACTGAAGCGTGTCTCTGGACAGACATCGGACAAGGCTGCCTGATTCACAGCTCATTCAAGGCCGCGTCTGGTGGCTTAGTGGACTAATGCGTTCACTGGAGAAGCCTTTGTTTGAATCCCGAGTGGTCAACTCAGCCTTTTATCCTTCTGAGGTCGATAAAATGAGTACCATTGAGTTTTAGGTTACAATAAAAATCTGTTATGCAGCGCCTAGATATCCTTCTGGATGAACGTGCGCTTTACAAATACACGTATGCTCTGTCACAGGGCTTGGAGGGAAGTCTCTGAATACTGCCTGGCAGGACAGTTCAAAGGTTCACCGGGCAGTCGTAGACATCGCTGGTGCAGACTGCCGCTTCCTCTGCTGAAGAGGCCGTCCTTGCCCCGACGAGAGTCCAACGAACTGAATGGGACCATGGAAGGCGTGAGGCCAAGAGACGTGAGGCCTGAGCTCGACTGGCCACAGACAGGCCACCAGCTCGCTCACTTGTGGTACCAGTGGTCTGACCATCTGCCGCCGCCTGTGCACGAGCAGAGACGGTCTAAGGGATGGGCAAAGTGGGGGTCTGGCCCTGGGCCCCGGCTTCAGGGGTGGGGGCTGATGGAGCCAGTTCCATTCTGCAGAGTCTTGCCCTCATGACCTTGAATAATTCCGAAACAGAGAGCTTTTAGATACTGTTTCTTTTAATGTATTTTTAGTGTGGGTGACGTGGGAGTGTATTACAGACATTTTGCCCAGAAAGGCTGTTTTTATGTCTCGCTTAACATTCATAGAAAGTGTTTCTTTTAGATCAAGACAGGACCTCACATATGAGGAATGGGTGGGTGTCTCCGAGATTATTTGCAGTAATATTAGTGAGCTGCTGCTGTGCTACAATATTAAAAGCACACGTCACTATCCCTGAATGTTATATGCGAAATATAGCCTGTCCGTGACCGGGCCAAAGAGGGCACGAAAGAGCTGAAACTAGATCATGAATTCAAAGCTGTCCCAAACAGGGGCCCCCAAAATACATTTGTCCCAGGGCCCATAAAATCCTTAAGATGTCCCTGCAGGTGAGAAGACAAGGTAACAAAGCACGCGCCCTCCGTCTGGCACCAAACCCGCCGTTGCTGCACCGGTGAGACCATGTCCAGCACAGCGCCACATCACTCCGCCAAGGACAAGGGTATCTTTACATCCAAAGCGTGTTACTCTTTCACCCCCTCCTCTCCACCCAGGCCAGCACATACAGAGGTAGGTCGTAGTGATCCATTCAGAGCGTCTCTCAGGACCTCTGGTACCACACCAACTCCTCACACACAGGCCACACTGACCGTGCACTCCTCACCGTGCACTCCTCTAAACGTGCCCTCCTGACCGTGCGCCCCTGACCGTGCACCCCTGACCGTGCACCCCCCTGACCGTGCACCCCCCTGACCGTGCACTCCCCTGACCGTGCACCCCCCTGACCGTGTACCCCCCTGACCGTGCACCCCCCTGACCGTGCACTCCCCTGACCGTGCACTCCCCTGACCGTGCACTCCCCTGACCGTGCACTCCCCTGACCGTGCACTCCCCTGACCGTGCACTCCCCTGACCGTGCACTCCCCTGACCGTGCACTCCCCTGACCGTGCACTCCCCTGAACGTGCACTCCCCTGACCGTGCACTCCCCTGACCGTGCACTCCCCTGACCGTGCGCCCCAGACCGTGCACTCCTCTAACAGTGCGCTCCTGACCGTGCACTCCTCTAACCGTGCCCTCCTGACCGCACTCCTCTAACAGTGCGCTCCTGACCGCACTCCTGACCGTGCCCTCCTGACTGTGCCAATGCACTCCTCTGACCATGCCCTCCTCTGACCATGCCCTCCTCTGACCATGCTGTGGGTGCTGTCCAGAAGTCACTGCCCGGGTGCGTCTCCCCTTGGCACCCTGAACTCACCACCAGTATCCCCACCCTGGCCAAGCACTGTGTTGGGCGCCGTCTCTGCGCTCTGGTGTGGTGCACCCCGTTTCCTATTTACAGAACGTCATCCTTTCGTCCAGCTGCACCCCCCAACCAACCATTGCATTATTTAGTTCCCTTGAGCCTGTTTGGGTGTTTTGGGCGTGTGCCTTATCTTGCCTCTGGGCGGGAGCCCTGCAGTGGGAATAGGACAAAGTTGCAGCGGCGTTGGTTGTTGCAACACCGCATTTGTTATCGTTTGATCGGTCTGTTCTCGCCCCACTCCTGTGACGACACCGGATACGGTTTCTGTGTAGGTTGTGTCCTGTATATCTGGGACCTTATATGAAACGTTCCAAACCAGGCCATAAATAAATATTAGAAGGGTAACCAGATCCAAGGTCCAAAGGCTGACAGGTGTTCCCGATTGCGCCTTCGTATGCGCGTGCATTGCGCTAAACACATCAATGCATAGCATAACACTCTCTGACTCCAGTGTCTGCCTCCGAAGAATTTCTCTTCTGGATTCCAGTGGAGCCCAACTGCGGCGGGCTTCGGAAGTGATATGCACTGGACTAATACTTTTGTCGAATAAGGATTGAGGTGCTGAACCAGTGGTCCGCCGCGGTTTGGAGTTTGTTGGATTCCAGTAACCCCAGACTGCCCCAGGGCCTGCAGAGGAGCGTGGACGTGTCCAGCGACCAGCCCTCTGTCATACTCTGCATACTCCCGTGGGGCACTGGCTCTGGGCTAGCCAGCGGGTGGTGGTCACCCCACAGCGCTAACCTCGCTGAGCCACCCAAAGACATTAATACTGCATACATAACATAACGTGTATTTGGAAAGCGCACGTTCACACGGAGGCATCTTGGCGCTGAAAAACAGATACTAATGTTACCCAACTCAATGGTACTCATTTTATCGACCTCAGGTGGATGAAAGTCTGAGTGGACCTGCCGGGATTTGAACCTGTGACCATGAGGTCGAACACAGGCCCCTGCAGTGGTCGCATTAGTGCACTGAGCCACCAGACGCAGCATCAGTGTGGGTCAGAGTGACCCAGTGAGAACCAGGGGGGGAGAGCTCTTGACAACCCCAGGCCTGCAGCGCCCACACATCACACCACCTCTCTCGAGGCGCTAGAGGGGGAGGAATGCACTCTTGTGAGGGGCAGTGGCCTCTCTTCTGTTCCCCATCCATGATATGTGATCTGTGAGTTCTGGGGATGGCAGTGGTTGGGCAGTGCCCGTGGTGGGCACGGCCATTCACCGCTGGTGCCCCGGGGGCGCAGGGTTCTACTGGCGTGAGTGACGTTCTCTCACTGACTCTCCGAGAGTAGCACGCAGCGCTTGCTGGGGGTGGGGGGGGGGGGTGTAAGGGTTTTAAACCCAGAAGCAGGATGAGGCGTATGTACACACGACAAACACCATGCCCGGTCAGCGCGGCCCCTCTCTACACCGATTTTAATTTTGTATAACCAAGCTTGGAAAGCTGTGGCCTTAAAATAAGGAAGCAAGAAGAAAGTCAAAGGGTTCTAGCCTCTTTTGGAGCTCTAGATGCAGTTATAGCGCTTGCATAGTAAGGCACTATAACTCACTCACTCTCGTGGCCATTGTAATTCAACCTGGGAATGTTGCGTATTTCGCAGCTCCCGCCGTACACGTCTTTGCCACACTGTGGGGTTTGTCGTGTCAGTTCAGTCAGTGGGCAGATGTGCCACTGCCAGGCAGAGGTGCCAGGTAGAGGCCTTTGGCAGATGTGCCAGGCAGAGTGCTTTGGCTGGGAGACAGGCCTCGCTGACGTGCCATGGGGGCGTGGCTAAGGACATCTGTACACTGCACTCTGGACAGGCCAGGGGCCCAGATAGAGGCGCCCACCAGACCTGTTGGAACCGGAAGCTTCAACTCCCGCCAGGGAAGTCCCAAGCACCGGTTCAGGTGTGTGCACGGGGGTGAAGGAGGTGGCGCCCCCTGGTGGGAGGTATCCGTCCCCACTGCATGTGTCTGTGCTGCCGCTACCTGCTTACATACAAAGCATGGGGCTGCTCCTCCTTTCAGCAGAGGGGTCTCTGATAATCCATGACCGGAAAGTGCAGGTGATGGCGACCGACATTTCGTGAGGGGGTGGAGACCGAGGGCAGGGTCAGAGTCAGCAGAGGCCTGCTTAAGGGGCCGTCACCTTACACACTGAGGGGTCTTACGTGTAACTAAACCTGCCCAAAGTCGCAAAGTGCCTACAAACAGCCTTCCCACGACCACACTCGCTCCCGCTCGCTTTATCGACCGGCACATGTTGAAAGCAGGAGTCGGCCCGGCGCATTCGAGGCACATGCAGGGCTCCGGTTGCATACAGTGCTCTCCAGCAGGGGGATGAACCCACCGAGCTACCCCCGCTGCACGGTAGTACAGGGAAGGACGTGCCAGAAGGGTAGCCGCGGTAGCAGCAGTGGTGAGACACGCCCGTGGCAGGCTTCCCGCCGCTGCCTGAACTGGAAAGACTGGTTTGGATAAAAGCAGGAGCTGCCAAGCAACAGGTGGAGCCACGCGTGGGGTGCGAGGGCGGGCCCTGGCAGCTCATGCTGAGGAAGGGGGCAGCTCAGGTGGGGAGGGAGAACCTGAAGTATGCTTTTATAGCGCCAAGATGCTGTATCGGAGGCACACTTATTGCAGGTGTGGGGTGGGGGGGGGGGGGGGGCGGGGCAGTTGATTTGATTGTGTGCCTGCATGTTTTCAAATACCGGCTCCTCGTGATCTTTTGAGTATAAGGCGCTTTATAAATCACTTTAATTCATCCTTGGGGAATGTGGAAAGAACACACTGCGAACTCAAAGGTGTGTGTGTGGGGGGGAGAGGTAAGGGCGCCCTGCTAGTTCGCGGAGGCTGAGAGATGATGCAGATAATGAATCGGTGCATTCTGGGACTAGTAGTCTTTTTATTCAGTTAAAGAAATTGCAGTAACTCGTGTGAAAAGATAACAAAGAGTAAAAAAAAAACGTGGCCCGGCGACGTGGAATGAACCTGAAACCAGTCACTTGGGGCCCTCCCTGTGTCGTGCAGTCAGTCACACTGTCTTTGCAGACAGGGATTGTATGTTGTATGTCTCTTGTAATAGAACCACGACGGACGGCGTGATCGTGTGCAAGTCCCTTCACTCCTTCTGGCCCCTGGTGCCTGATCTGTACACCCAGAGACCTTGGCGGGGGTTGTGGTGGCGGTGGGACGGGGGGAGAAGGGAGGGTTGAGCCACATCAGAGTCCAATATATCAGCGCCTGGAAGACAGCTCGGCGCTCTGTGGATCCTGGACGCTAGCCCAGGCACTTCTGGATTGCGCATTAGAAGCCCCCCCCCCTCCACCCCGTCTGCTATGAAATATCCCAAAATGCTGCATTTCCAGACAGATGTTATTTCTATTCTCTGGCCAGGAGACTTAAACGAGTGGAATTATTGAAGATGGGTGATTATAGGTAGTTTGAATGCAGGAAGGGTGGCGGGTATTAGCCCCTTCTGCATCATTCACTCGTTCCCTCCCTCGTGAACACCCGCCTTAGCTTCTGTACAAAGATGCTCCTTGTTTAAGGCAAAATAATTATTTGCCGTATAGGCGCTCACCTTTTCTGAGCATCACTGTTCTTGGAGGAGTGGGGGTTACATATTCCCGTGGCCATTTCTGCTTTTACCAAAAGGCTCCTGCCTACAGGAGCCACTTAAATTGAATTAACAGTACTAACAGATGCATGTTCTGACTTTCTCCTGAACTTCTGAAGGGTTAGGGAGAAGAAACCTGCCGCATGTTTGCAACGCACGGCTGCTGAGACCAGAAATGATTCTTTGTGGCAGTGCCTTCCTGATGTCGGCGTTTTTAGCAGTAAACTAAACCTGTGTTTCTCAGGGTCCCACTATAAATAATATAATTCTATTTGACCTGAATTCACCCGGACTGCTGCCCCAAAGGGTTGACAAATGACCTTGAAAAGCAATTAACACATGGCCCAGGAGCCCTGTGGTTTCTACACAAACCTCGCAGTCACTCCAGGTGACCGGCCTCCCCCGGGGGCTGCTCCCCGCCAGCAGACGGGTCTTTCGGGGCTCACCCGGCCCTGCAGGGTTTAGGTTCAGAGCAGGGCCAGGTTTGTGTGTAATGCGGGTGCCTTTGTCACAGGGTTTAGTGATTGCCACGGGTGGGTGCGTTTAGTAGAAGTTTAAGGCTCTAGTTTCATCCACTTCATGGTGATGTGAAAGGAGGGTGAGTGTGACACTGGAGGCCGTGTTACAGGTTCACGTGCATGGGTGACTTTGCAGTGTTTCATGAACCGGTCCGACCAGTCGTCCATATCCGGGTCGTGCAGATTGCTTTGTTGACCCCGTCTCTAGACAGGTGCACGCCTCTGATGTAAAGTGCTCTGACAGTTGAAGTGTATTTAAGGTGATTTCTGTGGCTGGTTTTAAGCTGTGCTGGGAATGCTGCCGGACTGGCAGAACTCTGCCCCCTGGATGCCCTCTGTGCCGCACTGCGCATGCCCGGGGCCTGCCTGGCATCTCCTGGGTCAGAAAGGTGAGTTCTGATCAGACGTGGCTGAGTCCTCCCCAGCGAGGCTTTGCGGGCTGCTGTGCACCTGTGCATGCAGCTGTGCCAGGGCGGAGGCTCGCTTACAGGTGGGTGGTACCGTCCCTGGCAGGCATGTCCTCACCCGCCCAAAAAAGACCAACCCCAGAACAAGATGTGCAGCTCGGCCGCTCCGGAGGACAAACCACGCGCCTAGAAGTGGCGGAACGCCCTCGAGCTGTACTTTTATAGCGCTTGCTGTCACAAGAGTCTTTTCGGTGCTATAAATGGGGCAGTCAAGGTCACCAAAACAATGGGGCGCATTACATCGAGCTGGGAAGGATGAAAGGCCGTCTGTCGTGATTGAAACCTGTGAATGTATGGTCACACAAAGAGATTTGCAGCAGGCCTCCTTTAAAGACAGTGTCAGGGCCAAATGCTGAGAGGCCTTGGACAAGGAGCGGCCACAGGGCCCCATGTTAGAGCTGACTCGCCGTCTGATCTTGTGCGGATCTGCTCTCGCTTTCATTGGTGGTCATTCGAATAAAAGCCAGGGGGCCTCGAAGGAGGCAGATAGTCCACGAAAGCGGTTTTCCATCTGTTCCCTTAATTTCCTTCTTCCTAATCTGATGTCACGCGCTGTCTCGGTGCAGAGGCCCTTTCTTCCCCACATCTGGTTCTATTCGCGGCCTCCTGCGCCGTCTCGTGGTCAGAGATGTCAACTCCACCCCCCGACACTGTTCTTTCATAAGACGTCTGCTTCTCGTGTTTGTTTGGCGCTTGCTTTCTTATCGTGGTCCAATGCTGCCCCCTAACGGACACATGCAGGATCGCCCTCCCAGTTTTTTTCTTGTTTCAAAACTCTGTGCTCAGTCAATAAAGAGTTTATCAACAAAGGGGGAACCGTAAGCGGACGATATTTAACGGGGTCCAGTGTACATGTCCGGAAGACTAGTAGCACAAGAGAGGTACAAAGTTCCTTTTTACCAGTCAATAAAGAGTCTCAGAGTTCTCTGCTAAATTTCCCTTAAATGTGAAGCCTCCTTTAACATGCATCAAGACCTCCACCCATCCTTTTAGAATTGTTAGTTCTGCCTCTTCGTCCCGGGGTGGTAGAAACGTTCCTTCAAATGTATATGAAGTGCATGTACAGAAGTAGTTTACGCTTTATAAATGCAATTACAATGCACGAGTGAACCGCATCCTTTCCCTACAGTTTGGTTAAAAGGATGACAGGTTGTGTTTTTCACCAACTTGGGTGACCTGTTCTTGCTTCTAAGATCACTGGGTGTTTTCCTATTTTGAAGCGCCTAGGCCGGGACTTGAACGTAAAGAGATTTAGTATAAAAACCCCTCATGAAATATAGTGCCGATCAGGGCACCTACACCACACAGCGCTAATACCAACCCTGTAAGCATACTCGGGGGAACCCTGTATTCTGCAGTTTCCCTCAGATGCCAAATTTGCTTTATTCGGAAGGAAACGTGTCAAACAGCAATTCCATAACAATGTGTATTTTTTAAAAAAATGTCCAAAGTTAGCAGTAGTGTTTGAGATGTGTAGATTTTCAAACCCTCTTTAATCAGAATAATACAATAAACACGCGAATGGAGGTAGTAAAAACAAACTTCAGAGACACTTGGTCAATATGCAGAGGAGGACGATTGTAATAATACAAAAAAGCTAAAAGCACATAAAAAGAGTTGTAACATTTATATCACACATTATTCCTCATTATATGCCGACAAATTGGAATTATAGATCTAGCCACCTTTCGACAGTTTTAAATAGAGGTGTGTGCAATGTGTGTAGTTTCTGTCACATAATTACACCACATTTCATAAAAAAGTATTCATAATTACTCTATATATATATATATGGCATTTAGCTATTTAATTTAAAATGAAATGCGTCCTCGTGTCCATTTTAGAGAAGCAAGAACCTCGAATGACCGCGGTTCACCTGCCTGTCATTCTCTCTTCTATTTTGCACCAACAAAGGTGTAATTTCGTAATTTCTGAAGCATTTGTAACATGAAATCCCCGGAATTACTCAAATGACACCAGTGTAATTAAAACCCCTCCAGAGCTTACATTTAGAGCGCTAGAACATTAATTGTTTTGGAATCGTGACTGTACGCCTTTCCTTCAGAACGGAAGGCACTTGGTAACACACCTATAGGACATGCCTGGGCTGGAACAACCGCTTGTGTGAAGTAGAAAATGTTATCACCCATTGTGAGACTGGGGCAAAAAAATCAGGTGGAAATGGAGATGAAAGGCAAATGTTCTACCAAAACCAGTTATTCAGTCTCTCAGTCCTGTGTATGTCAGTACATTTTACATAGTTTTGTACCTTTATTTGTTAAATTTGCCCCTTGAAGCTGAAGGTTATTTGGCATTGTTTGAGAGATATTAATCCAAAGCCTGTTACCCTTTCACCCCCTCCTCTCCACCCAGGCCAGCACATACAGAGGTAGGTCGTAGTGATCCATTCAGAGCGTCTCTCAGGACCTCTGGTACCACACCAACTCCTCACACACAGGCCACACTGACCGTGCACTCCTGACCGTGCACTCCTGACCGTGCACCCCTGACCGTGCACCCCTGACCGTGCACCCCTGACCGTGCACCCCCCTGACCGTGTACCCCCCTGACCGTGCACCCCCCTGACCGTGCACTCCTTTAACCGTGCCCTCCTGACTGCACCCCTGGCCATGCACTCCCCTGACCGTGCCCTCCTTTAACCGTGCCCTCCTTTAACCGTGCCCTCCTGACCGTGCACCCCTGGTCATGCACTCCCCTGACCGTGCCCTCCTTTAACCGTGCCCTCCTTTAACCGTGCCCTCCTGACCGTGCACTCCTCTAAACGTCCCCTCCTGACCGTGCACTCCTCTAACCGTGCCCTCCTGACCGTGCACTCTTCTAACCGTGCCCTCCTGACCGTGCACTCCTCTAACCGTGCCCTCCTGACCGTGCACTCCTCTAACTGTCCCCTCCTGACCGTGCACTCCTCTAACCATGCCCTCCTGACCGTGCACTCCTCTAGCCAAAATAAGTCCCTATGGCGCCATTTCCCTTAGTTGTGTAAAAAAACACAACACTCGGTGGGAGGCTTTGGGCCGTATATTGGGCCACGTGACATTGGAGGGTAGGTGGCATCCTCCGCCAGATTCCCCGCCCCCTGTGTGAGGTCATGCGCGTGGACTGAAGATGCTCATGGCTGTTTTTGTTCGTCCTAGGGTACCGACTGTCCCGGTGAAGAACCTGAATGGAACGAGCCCGGTCCACCCTGCCTTGGCTGGTGAGTAAGCAGAGACTTGTGTGCAAGGAGAGGGAGTGGAGCGGGAGACTGAGGGTTTGGGATACCAAATGTCTCTTCCTGGTGGCGGAGGTTCACCCTCCTGACAAGTGGGGGCCCTTTTAATGGTAGACAATGGGCTTGTTGTATGTCTGAAGAGCCTTGGAGCCTCTGCATGATGGGCCTGAGGTCTGTGTGTGTGAAGGGCCCTGGGCCCCCTCTCCTGTGGTTGTCGGGCCCTCTGTCTGTGGCTGGGGTGGTCTGTAGGGTGGGCTCAGGTCCTCTGTCCAATGCGCCTGGTGTCCCTTGTCTGGTGGGCTTTAGAGCTGCATCTGGTAGGCCTTAGATCCTCTGTCTAGTGGCCCCTGGTCCTCTGTGTGTGGGCCTGGTGTCCCCCGTCTGGTGGGTTTCTGTTTGGTGGTCTTGCGGTCCTCTGTCAAGTTGGCCTCGGGTCCTGGGTATAGTGAGCCTCCTGTCCTCTGTGTTGGGCCTTAGTTCCCCTGCCTATTGGGCCTCATGTCCTGGGTCTAGTAGGTCTCGTGCTGTGTGTCTAGTGGGCCTCGCGCCCTGTGTCTATTGGGCCTCGTGCTGTGACTAGTGGGCCTCTCATCCTGTGCCTAGTGGGCCTCTCATCATGTACCTAGTGGGCCTCGCGCCCTGTGCCTAGTGGGCCTCTCATCATGTACCTAGTGGGCCTCGCGCCCTGTGCCCAGTGGTCCTCTCATCCTGTGCCTAGTGGGCCTCTCATCCAGTGCCTAGTGGTCCTCGTGCCCTGTGCCTAGTGGGCCTCTCATCATGTACCTAGTGGGCCTCGTGCCCTGTGCCTAGTGGGCCTCGTGCCCTGTGCCTAGTGGGCCTCGCGCCCTGTGCCTAGTGGGCCTCGCGCCCTGTGCCTAGTGGGCCTCGCGCCCTGTGCCTAGTGGGCTTTGCGCCCTGTGCCCAGTGGTCCTCTCATCCTGTGCCTAGTGGGCCTCTCATCCTGTGCCTAGTGGGCCTCGTGCCCTGTGCCTAGTGGGCCTCGTGCCCTGTGCCTAGTGGGCCTCGCGCCCTGTGCCTAGTGGGCCTCGCGCCCTGTGCCTAGTGGTCCTCGCGCCCTGTGCCTAGTGGTCCTCGCGCCCTGAGCATAGTGGGCCAGGCGCCCTGTGCCTAGTGGGCCTCGCGCCCTGTGCCTAGTGGGCCTCGCGCCCTGTGCCTAGTGGGCCTCGCGCCCTGTGCCTAGTGGTCCTCGTGCCCCGTGCCTAGTGGTCCTCGTGCCCCGTGCCTAGTGGTCCTCGTGCCCCGTGCCTAGTGGTCCTCGTGCCCTGTGCCTAGTGGTCCTCGTGCCCTGTGCCTAGTGGTCCTCGTGCCCTGTGCCTAGTGGTCCTCGTGCCCTGTGCCTAGTGGTCCTCGTGCCCTGTGCCTAGTGGTCCTCGCGCCCTGTGCCTAGTAATCCTCGCGCCCTGTGCCTAGTGGTCCTCGCGACCTGTGCCTAGTGGCTCCTCGCGACCTGTGCCTAGTGGCTCCTCGCGACCTGTGCCTAGTGGCTCCTCGCGACCTGTGCCTAGTGGCTCCTCGCGACCTGTGCCTAGTGGCTCCTCGCGACCTGTGCCTAGTGGCTCCTCGCGCCCTGTGCCTAGTGGCTCCTCGCGCCCTGTGCCTAGCGGCTCCTCGCGCCCTGTGCCTAGCGGCTCCTCGCGCCCTGTGCCTAGTGGCTCCTCGCGCCCTGTGCCTAGTGGCTCCTCGCGCCCTGTGCCTAGTGGCTCCTCGCGCCCTGTGCCTAGTGGCTCCTCGCGCCCTGTGCCTAGTGGGCCTCTCATCCAGTGCCTAGTGGTCCTCGTGCCCTGTGCCTAGTGGCTCCTCGCGCCCTGTGCCTAGTGGCTCCTCGCGCCCTGTGCCTAGTGGCTCCTCGCGCCCTGTGCCTAGTGGCTCCTCGCGCCCTGTGCCTAGTCGCTCCTCGCGCCCTGTGCCTAGTGGCTCCTCGCGCCCTGTGCCTAGTGGGCCTCTCACCCTGTGCCTAGTGGGCCTCTCATCCTGTGCCTAGTGGTCCTCATGCCAGGTGCCTATTGGACTAATCACCCTGTTACTAGTGGTTCTCGTGCCCTGTGCCTAGTGGTCCTCGTGTCCTGTGTCTAGTGGTCACATGTCCTTGGAGTGCTGCGTTTTGGGTCCATTGCCTGGTGGGCCTCATGTCCTCCGTGTGCTGATTCTTTGGTCCCCTACCTAGTTGGGCCTCATGTCCTGTGCCTAGTGGTCCTCGTGTCCTGTGTCTGGTGCTCTTTGTGTCCTGTGTCTAGTGGGCCTCGTGTCCTGTGCCTAGTGGTCCTTTTGTCCTCTGTATGCTGGTTTCTTGGTCCTGCTGGGTCTTGTGTCCTCTGTCTGGTAGTTCTTATATCCTCTGTCTGTCTGGTGGTTATTGTATCCCCTGTCCGTCTGGTGGTTCTTGTGTCCTCTCCCTGATGGTTCTTGTTTCCTCTGGGGGTTCTTGTTTCCTCTGGGGGTTCTTGTGTCCTCTGTATGGTGGTACTTGTTTCCTCTGGTGGTACTTGTTTCCTCTGGTGGTACTTGTTTCCTCTGGTGGTTCTTGTGTCCGCTGGTGGTTCTTGTGTCCGCTGGTGGTTCTTGTGTCCTCTGGTGGTTCTTGTGTCCTCTGGTGGTTCTTGTGTCCTCTGGTGGTTCTTGTGTCCTCTGGTGGTTCTTGTGTCCTCTGGTGGTTCTTGTGTCCTCTGTCTGGTGGTTCTTGTGTCCTCTGTCTGGTGGTTCTTGTGTCCTCTTTCTGGTGGTTCTTGTATCCTCTTTCTGGTGGTTCTTGTGTCCTCTTTCTGGTGGTTCTTGTGCCCTCTTTCTGGTGGTTCTTGTGCCCTCTTTCTGGTGGTTCTTCTGTCTTCTGTCTGGTGGTTCTTGTGTCCTCTGTCTGGTGGTTCTTGTGTCCTCTCTCTGGTAGTTCTTGTGCCCTCTGTCTGGTGGTTCTTGTGTCCTCTGTCTGGTGGTTCTTGTGTCCTCTGTGTCTTCTGTCTGGTGGTTCCTGTATCCTCTTTCTGGTGGTTCTTGTGTCCTCTGGTGGTTCTTGTGTCCTCTTTCTGGTGGTTCTTGTGTCCTCTTTCTGGTGGTTCTTCTGTCTTCTGTCTGGTGGTTCTTGTGTCCTCTGTCTGGTGGTTCTTGTGTCCTCTCTCTGGTAGTTCTTGTGTCCTCTGTCTGGTGGTTCTTGTGTCCTCTGTCTGGTGGTTCTTGTGTCCTCTGTGTCTTCTGTCTGGTGGTTCCTGTATCCTCTTTCTGGTGGTTCTTGTGCCCTCTTTCTGGTGGTTCTTGTGCCCTCTTTCTGGTGGTTCTTGTGCCCTCTTTCTGGTGGTTCTTCTGTCTTCTGTCTGGTGGTTCTTGTGTCCTCTGTCTGGTGGTTCTTGTGTCCTCTCTCTGGTAGTTCTTGTGCCCTCTGTCTGGTGGTTCTTGTGTCCTCTGTCTGGTGGTTCTTGTGTCCTCTGTCTGGTGGTTCTTGTGTCCTCTGTGTCTTCTGTCTGGTGGTTCTTGTATCCTCTTTCTGGTGGTTCTTGTGTCCTCTTTCTGGTGGTTCTTGTGCCCTCTTTCTGGTGGTTCTTGTGCCCTCTTTCTGGTGGTTCTTGTGTCCTCTGTCTGGTGGTTCTTGTGTCCTCTGTGTCTTCTGTCTGGTGGTTCCTGTATCCTCTTTCTGGTGGTTCTTGTGCCCTCTTTCTGGTGGTTCTTCTGTCTTCTGTCTGGTGGTTCTTGTGTCCTCTGTCTGGTGGTTCTTGTGTCCTCTCTCTGGTAGTTCTTGTGCCCTCTGTCTGGTGGTTCTTGTGTCCTCTGTCTGGTGGTTCTTGTGTCCTCTGTGTCGTGGTTCTTGTGTCCTCTGTGTCTTCTGTCTGGTGGTTCCTGTATCCTCTTTCTGGTGGTTCTTGTGTCCTCTTTCTGGTGGTTCTTGTGTCCTCTTTCTGGTGGTCTTCTGTCTTCTGTCTGGTGGTTCTTGTGTCCTCTGTCTGGTGGTTCTTGTGTCCTCTCTCTGGTAGTTCTTGTGTCCTCTGTCTGGTGGTTCTTGTGTCCTCTGTCTGGTGGTTCTTGTGTTCTCTGTGTCTTCTGTCTGGTGGTTCCTGTATCCTCTTTCTGGTGGTTCTTGTGTCCTCTTTCTGGTGGTTCTTGTGTCCTCTGTCTGGTGGTTCTTCCGTCTTCTGTCTGGTGGTTCTTGTGTTCTCTGTCTGGTGGTTCTTGTGTCCTCTGTCTGGTGGTTCTTGCGTCCTCTGGTGGTAGTTCTTGCGTCCTCTGTCTGGTGGTTCTTGCGTCCTCTGGTGGTAGTTCTTGCGTCCTCTGTCTGGTGGTTCTTGCGTCCTCTGTCTGGTGGTTGTTGTGTCCTCTGTCTGGTGGTTGTTGTGTCCTCTGTCTGGTGGTTCTTGTGTCCTCTGCTGGTGCTTATGTCCTCTGGTGGTGCTTGTGTGCTATGTCCAGTGGGCCTCTAGTTATGCGTCTGTCGGTTGGGGTGCTGGTTTGGTGTCCGGGTTCTCCTCTGATTTGCAGGATCTTCATCCTAAACCCTGGAGTGCACCTTCTAATGATGTTTATTTTGCTTTCATTCCATATAGGGATTACTGGTATCCTTATGAGTGCTGCCGGTCTTCCTGTCTGCCTGACCCGACCACCCAAACTCGTGCTCCACCCGCCACCAGTCAGCAAAAGCGAGATGAAACCGGTCCCAGGGATCTCTGGCACGTGTCGGAAGACTAGCAAGAAACAGGCCAAGAAAGGTGAGTAGCTCCGGGGTCTCAGTGTCACTGGAAAAAGATCTGCGATCGATTGGGATCTCTGGGGTCTTAGTGTCAGTGAAAGAAGATCTGGGATTGATTAGGAGCTCTGAAGTCTTGATGTCACAGGGACTGGGAAGAAAATCTGGGCTTGATTAGGAGCTCTGGGGTCTTAGTGTCACTCGGAGAAGATCTGGGATCGATTAGAAGCTCTGGGGTCTTAGTGTCACTGGGAGAAGATCTGGGATCGATTAGGAGCTCTGAGGTCTTAGTGTCACTGGGCGAAGATCTGGGATTGATTAGAAGCCCTGGGGTTTGATGTCACAGGGACTGGGGAGAAGATATGAGATTGATTAGGAGCTCTGGAGTCTTTATGTTACAGGGACTTGGGAGAAGATCTAGGATTGATTAGGAGCCCTGGGGTCTTGGTGTCACTGGAAGAAGATCTGGGATTGATTAGGAGCTCTGAGGTCTTGATGTCACAGGGACTGGGGAAAAGATCTGAGATTGATTAGGAACCCTGGGGCCTTAGTGTCTCTGGAAGAAGATCTAGAATCGATTAGGAGCTCTGGGGGTCTTAATGTCACAGGAATTGGGGAGAAGATCTGGGATCATTTAGGAACTCTGGGGTCTTGATGTCACAGCGACTGGGGAGAAGATCTGGGATTGATTAGGAGCCCTGTGGTCTTCTAGATTGATTTGGAGATTTGTGGTTTTAGTAAGGATGAATCTTTGTCCTTTGAGTCCACTAGATTTGAGGGGAACGCTGGCGGCTTTGTGTCACCAGGAGTTGGGGGAGATATGTTTCTTTATGTCAGAGGGAGTGGGAAGGAGCTCTGGGAGTATTTGGGCCACTGGCAGGGGGGAGGAAGGAGCTCTGGGTATTTGTGTCACAGGAAGTGAGGAGGAGCTATGAGTCTGCTCGCTCAGAGAAGTTAGGCGGCTGGTCTCTATGCCACCGGGGATGGCGAGGAGCTCTGTAGCCTGTGTCGCCACCAGTGATAAACTCTGTCCTCTTGCCAATGGTAGTTTGCAAAGGACATCCTGCCAAATGATGTCGTTGCCCGAGGGATGTGAGGGCCCAGTGGAGTCCGCATGTGTGCAGTGTTTGTTGGGGTCTGACCCCTCATGGAAGCTTCGGCTGTGCCAGGTCCTTTTTCGATCTGTATGTTTGGTGCCCGAAAACGACCCCTAAAGAGTCCCGCTGACTGCGCAGCTTGCTGTTTGTCTCTCTCATGGACACCACTTCAGCTTTTCACCCCCTCGTACAACTGATGTTTATCTTTTTTTGGCCTTTTTCTTACCAGGTCAAACCCCAGAGGAGGTGGTGAAGAAATACCTGCAGAAAGTGCGAAATCCGCCTGATGAGGTGAGAGAGGCCACTATTTTGTGCATATCTCTGTATCAGTCCCTCAACCTCTCGCCCTGTCCCTTACTTCTGTTGATGGCCCATCTCTTTACACATACCTTTCTTGTTCTATATCCTCATCTCCATCCTCAGCCCGCCGTTGTCCTTTTAACCTCTGTATTTACCTCTTCTCCACTTACTTTCACCCCCATTTCCTACTTTAACCCTTAGCATGCTTGGCCGCTCCACTTTCAAACAGTCTTAGCACTTTTCATCCCTGCTTTAGCCCATCCTACTCTTTCTCCCACCCCCTTCTCTGAATCATCTGAAATCAACCCCCGTTCTCTGTGATGCTCAAACCCTCTGATCTCGCTTTCTTTCTCCTCCCAGGACTGTACCATCTGCATGGAATGCCTCTCTTCCCCGTCTGGGTACAAGGGTCCTCACCCCACGATCCGGCCTGACCTGGTAGGCCGACTGTGCAAGTGCGGCCACGTCTTCCACCTGCACTGCCTGGTGGCTATGTACAACAACGGCAACAAGGTTGGTACCTCTATGGCTCCCCCCAGCCTGTCAATGAGCTTCAAATATTCCCCAGGTAGAACTGTTCCTGCATAGCTCTCTATCAACAAAGTGAGCCACTGAGCATTAGATGCTACCTAAGGAATGCCAGGCACTTGTACTTGTATGACCGCACACCAGGATGAGCCGCTGAGCACAAGATGCTAGTTAAGAGAGGGCAGGCACTTGTATGACCGCTCATCAGGATGAGCCGCTGAGCACAAGATGCTAGTTAAGAGAGGGCAGGCACTTGTATGACCACTCATCTGGGAGTGGCCTAATGGCCAGAGCAGCTGACTTTGGATCTGGGGAACCAGGTGCGAGTCCCGGCGCTGGCTCAGCAACCTTTGATTTGGGGTCAAATCATTTTTTTCTCCTGTGATTAACATAACAATGATCTTATCATGTGTAATGTAATTTGATGCTCATGTGAAGAGATCCAGTGCCCTTTAGCCATGTTTCTGATGTATGAAACTGCAAAACACACACACACTCCCTCTTCTCTCTCTCTCTCTCTCTCTCTCCCCCAGTCTCTTTCACTCTCTCCCTCTGTCTCTCTCTCTCTCCCGCTGTCTCTCTCTCTCCCGCTGTCTCTCTCTCTCCCGCTGTCTCTCTCTCTCCCTCTGTCTCTCTCTCGCTCCCTGTCTCTCTCTCTCTCGCTCCCTGTCTCTCTCTCGCCCCCTGTCTCTCTCTCTCTCGCCCCCTGTCTCTCTCTCTCTCGCCCCCTGTCTCTCTCTCTCTCGCCCTGTCTCTCTCTGTCGCCCTCTGTCTCGCTCTCTCTCTCGCCCTCTGTCTCGCTCTCTCTCTCTCCCTCTGTCTCTCTCTCGCTCCCTGTCTCTCTCTCGCCCCCTGTCTCTCTCTCTCTCTCGCCCCCTGTCTTTCTCTCTCACCCCCTGTCTTTCTCTGTCGCCCTCTGTCTCGCTCTCTCTTTCGCCCTCTGTATCGCTCTCTCTCTCGCCCTCTGTCTCTCTTTTTCTCACAGTCTCACCCAGTCTCATGCTCCAAAATGCACCATTGGGCCCTATTTTAACACTAAAATGGATATGAGGCCTTCCCCAATACTCTGCTAAGGAAGGGGGTTCCCATATTTTCTGAAACCACATGTCTAGGGTCTGGCTGCATACGAAACCTGCCAAAAGGTCAGTCTGAAAGACCGGAAGAGGAAGTGGCCCTAAACTGGCGGCCATTTTGGAGTTTCCCTTTAACTGTGCAGTTCAAATGCCAGCCAAGAGAGGGCGCTCTGCTGTAGCCGCTTGTGTGCTCCTATGCACTCTTGTGAGCTGGGATCACTGCAAACCAGCAGGCGGGCCCACACCCGCCCCGGGCACAGGGGACAGAACTCCTAAAGCTGATAAAGTGTGACCCCTGGGAGTGCAGTCTCTAGAGTCCCATGTACTAAGTTTTTATTGATAGTTGGACCATCTTTACCAGATTCGCAGTACCTCGATTAGACAGACGTATGGAAGAAGAAAGCGCGCTATTCTAGAAATAACTTACATTCTTGACCACTGGACCGGAAGTGCTGAAGTCAGCCGCAGCCACGTGTCTCTTGCCCGCAGGGTTGGCATCTTTCCCTGTTGAAAATCCCGGCCTCCTGCTAACATTTTGAGGTTTTGCAAAGGCCTGGACATGTTAAATAAGTAAAACTGCTAATTTCCTTTCCTCTCATTATGCATCCTTGCCTTGCACTCTGTTTCCTAATTTCATAGCGGGCAATTGCAAGTGGTTAGTGGCCTACGGAGAGGTGTTAGCCACTGTTAACAGACCGCATAAAAGGCAATAACATTCAGCAGATAAACGTATGGAGATATTGCAGTGTACAGACGTATACACTGGTAATGCACAAGGCTAATGTATACTGTTCTTGCTTAGGATGGCAGCCTGCAGTGTCCGACCTGCAAGACCATTTATGGGGTGAAGACGGGGAACCAGCCCCCCGGCAAGATGGAATACCACGTCATCCCCCACTCGTTGCCCGGGCACCCCGACTGCAAGACCATCCGGATCATCTACAACATCTCTCCGGGCGTCCAGGTGAGTGCTCCAGTGCTAGAGGAGTTTGGGAAAGAACCCCAAGGGGCTTCGACGAAGGGGTGGGGGTTGGAATGTGGGCAGGAGTCATGGAACGGGGGGGGGGGGGGGGTTCCCAGCATGCAAGGTCAGGGAGTGAGCCCAGAGGGGTGGTGGGCTGGAGATGCAGTATTTGAGGATCCTAAAAAAAAAATATATATATATATATATATATATATATATATATATATATATATATATATATATAGAGAGAGAGAGAGGGGGGGGTTGGGCATCTATGGGGTGTACGCAACAACTGGTGTTAGTGGGAGGGTGTGAATCCTGTGTGGGGGGAGTTAGCACTGTGGTGGTGGGAGGGTATGTCTGGGTAGAGTCCTGGTGGGGAGTTCTTTTTTAACCTGGGGGGATAACGCAGACTGATAGGCATTGTCTGGAGGATCCCAGTATAAGTAATTCTTGGGTGTGGTGCCCTGTGCCCTGGCCCGGGGTAGAGGGCGCACTGTGCTTTGTGGCATCTGAGGTCCAAGAGGGAGAACAGAAAGGGCAGCAAGATCCAAAAAGGGCACACATAACAAAAATTCAATCTGGATGCTTGGTCCTGTGGGGTTGCAGGTGCTTTAGAGGCGGAGAGCAGCTTTGTGACTGAGTTACCGGAGGAGAGCAAATCTAGAGAACTGGTGGCCTCTGTGTCTTTTGGGAATGTCATGGGGATGCTGATGCTAAGGAGCTGGGTGATGCAAGGGGCTTAGGAAGGATTTGAGATGCAAAGAAGGGAATGCAAGAGAAAAGCAAGTGACAAGGTACTTAACGCTCACTTCTGAGATAAGGGAATTGCGAGATGTAGGAGAAGGCAGGGATCATGCTTGAAAACAGACTAAATGTGCTCATGTTTCACTCTTCACAGGGACCGGAGCATCCCAACCCCGGGAAGAACTTCACCTCGCGAGGGTTCCCCAGACATTGCTACCTGCCTGACAACGAGAAGGGGAGAAAGGTGAGTGTCTCACGCAGCATACACCCACAGCCCAGGAGACCTCCACCCCAAGGTGTCTCTCTGGCACCCAACTTAGAAAATGCGCATTGCAGTTGCACCCACCCTAGAGAATTTTTGACAGACAGTTCTGCTGCACCATTGCTATTCTGGTGACTGGTCCACACAGGGCTTTCAGTTTACCTCCGTTCTGCCAAGCATAACCGTACAAAGCGCCACAGACACAACCATGAACACCTATCATTGGTCCATGGGTGTGATCACACACAGCTGTGATATTGTTTCTCGTGCCATACAGCACTGGAGGTCCTGCTACAGAATCCTACACAACTCTGTCGAGGTAGCGCACACTTGCAATACAGTGGAGTGCGTGGAGCTGCACACACAGCTCTTCTACAACAGCACACCCTGCTGCCGACAAACCGCATTCCACACAGCTCTGCTTATGTACCACAGTTCTATCCTCAGGTACCTCCTGCTATTCCATTGATGGAATTACACAAGGTTCATTGTGCTATAATTCTTATCTGTGGTACCTGGCAGTTCCCTTCCTGAGGCTGGTACACAGGTCTTCCATGACCCTTGCGTGTCTTCTCGCGATAAGCCTTTATGCCCAATAACAGGTTTATTTACTGTGCCTCATTCCGGCCTGGAGCACATCTTGCTATGGCAGGTCTGGCTCCCATCTATGCCATGCACTCTTGGACACCATCCTTTGACGCCTTCTCATCACTCTTTCCCTGTTTCTTCCTCCAGGTGCTGAAGCTGCTCCTTGTTGCCTGGGAACGACGCCTCATCTTCGCTGTCGGCACCTCCAGCACCACCGGCGAATCCGACACCATCATCTGGAACGAGGTCCACCACAAGACAGAGTTTGGCTCTAACCTCACCGGCCACGGCTTCCCGGACCCCAGGTACTTGGACAATGTGCTGGCCGAGCTGGCTGCGCAGGGCATAACGGAGGAGTGCCTGCAAGAGAGGGACTGACCGACATTGATGAAGGATTGTGGAGCTCAGAACTGACCAAGCTCCACGCCCGCCGACATCCGACAAGGCGGGTCTTCTGGTCCCCGCTACCATGAGTCGCTGCTGAAACCAACAATGGGATCTCTAAAAGTATCAGAAGGTGGCGTCTTCTCTCAGCGGTTGACCTCAAAAGTGAAGGGTCGCCAAAACCAAGCAACCAATAAGAAAAGCCCACTCACTGCCACAAACTGTGCCTCTGCTGAATTTTACAAGCGTAGTTACCAGAATTCTGTGCTATTAAGTGCTTGAAATGGACAGGCACTGCCTGGTGTTTTTTTAGTACCAGCACTTCTGTTATTTTTGTTTTTTAAGGAAGGTACATGCACTTCTTAGAAGGAAGCAGGTCTGTGCCAACGGTATTACCTGCACTTCTGTCTTTTCCATTCCAAGTCATTAATGTTTGCTATGTGTTTCTGAAGGGGTGGGGCGGAGGACGGGGGTACAGAGTGTTTCACTTGTCTTTTTTTAGGTACAGATATTTCCTTTAGGTCATTTTCTAACCTTGAAAAAAATTGAAAGCCAGGGAAACCGAAAGCGATGGAGAAATCATAGATTTGGCAATGTGGCTGTCCGCTGACCAATTTCTTCATTTTCAAAAATGTTTTTATTTTTCACCAGCTCGACTGATATTTTTATGTCCATGTCAGTTAAATCTTTGGGAAAGTTAGTAAAAAAAAACGTTTTTGTCCTCTAAAATGTAGACCCAAGCCACAAATACAAGAAAAATGTAAAGGTATTTTCGAGTAATCCAAAGATTCTCAAATTATAAAAAATCAAAGAAGCGGAATAGCAATGTTAAAAACGAACACAGGATTTTTAATCTACATGTTATTCAAAAATGTCAAGACATGAACCGGTGGGCAGTATTTGTTGCCTCCTGCCTGGCTCAAAGGCGCTTTCTAAACAGTGGAAAGGAGAACACGTAAAATGTGTAAATTGAAGAAGTGTTCACTGTGCTTAAAAAAATGCACCTGGGCTCAACACAGATACCCAGTGAAGAGCTGATCTCGGTCCACTTACCAAAGGCCTTTTGTCCAGGTGAAGCCATTAACCGTATTCAAAAGGCCTCTTCACTTTTGTTTTCTTTCCTTAGAAAATAATGCACAAATTAACTAAATCCTATCTTGAGTAGCGGTGTGTGAAATTCACATAATTTGCTTCTGTGTACTTATGCGAAATTTCTGCAAAATTATGCAAATCTCTCATTTTGGGCTACATTTTAGGGCAAAAGTGCGTCCTTGCATCAATTTTTGATGTGAGGACGCATTTCACACCCCAAAAAAATTGTGCAGAGAAACAAAATCACTGCAAAAGCTGCTCGCGTTTTGTTGTTCCTGTGCATTTGTGGTATATTTTTACCATGAATGGCTTATAATGAAGTGAAGTGGCATAATTTTGGGAACTTTGCGTAACAAGTGTAATACGAAATTCCTAAAAATACGCAAATTATACCAGCATAATTTATAGATTGTCTTGGCCTAATTTAGAGGTTTTTTCACAAATAACAAAACCCCTATTTTGTCAGTATCTGAAAGACTTGATGGCCTTATGGGGTAAGCAATGAATGATGATTGACACATCTCCCAGCCATCACCAGAGCACTGGACATTTCTCCAGAAAGAGAATATATTTTAATGGATTGCTTTGGCACTGATCGGTTTCCCCTAACACGAAAGACCCGAGGTTACGAAGCAGTTCTCCATGTAAGTGATTTGCTTGCTGCCTCCAGTAGATGGCGCAATTTTGCTACGAAGCAGTTCTCCATGTAAGTGATTTGCTTGCTGCCTCCAGTAGATGGCGCAATTTTGCTACTTCCTATTGCCAGCTGTTGCCCCCCGGAAGTAATCGTATTTGCACGCTTCCATGGAGTTTTCTTAGAGAGTCTTGTAGGTACCCCACATTTTTGAGGAGAGAATGATTTACTGTTCTTGTCCTCGAATATTTGGGAAAAGGGTATAGTCAAGAGCCTTACCTGGATGAAGAACGGAAAGAAAAAAAAATAAGGAATAATTTCAGTTTTCTGTCTATTTGCCCTAGACATGAGACTGGGTGTACAGTTAGTGACCCCATGTCTCTCTGTTCATGCGGATCTAGACCGTGGACCTGGTCAAGAAGTTTTGGGTGGTAATCGCGGTACACGCTCTCTAATGGTGCTCCCTGACCCGTTGTAGGTCAGTGACGTCTTACGTCCCAGCCGTCCTTTTATGTCGCTGCGGTTACATTAACTGTGGGGACTGTCTACAGACCACAAATGTATTCTGCTTTTAGCGCAGAAGTCGCCGCCTGGCGGTTTTCGTCCTCATAAGGGACATTTCTTAATAGTATTTTTGTATCCCTGTTATTTTGTAAATGTTCTTTTTTTTGTGCAGGAAAGGCGGAGTGCGGAGCTGGGTGACCACGAGCAAGGACGATGCTTCTCACCCCGCCTTGCCTCAGCATGGAAGCGATGTTTGATTTCTATTTTTGTGTTTTTTTTAAATTGTTTACTGTAGCAGTGAAGCCCAGAGGGCATTATCTGCCCCTGTGTAAAATAGCTCAAATGCCATGCATTGAAGGTACAAGTAGAAGTCCCAAAATTGGGCAAAAAATTGAGAAGACGAGTCACTGAAGGCCAAAAGGTACGCGGCTCTGTCGCCATGGGCGGACGCCGGTGTTGTCCCGTCTTAGAGACGCGTGTGTTGCACATTCCATACCACCCTGTTGCCCCCGTAACCCTAAGGTACCAATGCCTGATGGATGAGTGGCGTTGTAGGGTTTTGAGATGAAAGCAAATTGCAAATCACAGTGGTGGACAAGATGAGTCACGGTTGTGGCGTTTGTAGAGTCGCAGCTCTTCGCGCTATTCTTAGTGTGAGCTGTGTCATGTAATCCACATGGCTGTAAAAGAGCTGTTGATGTGTTTACCTCCCACCCTCCTGCCAGCACACGGTTCTTTACTCTAATCAGGTAGTCCGCTGGCGGCCATTTTAGTCATGGCTAACACTGTTCCCACCTTCCTGAAATTGTCTAAAACTAAAATGTTCTACCTGTGTTTTTGTCAGCGGTCCTTGCTGGCTGCTTTTTGCCTGTTGGGATGATCCAGGTGGCCTGTTCTCCACGTGGACCTTGTGGAAGCCTCCATCACTGTTGCTTTCATCTTCAAACCCTGCACAGGTGAAGCTGGGAATAGGCAGGGGTCGGAGGCGAGAGAAGTGTGTGTTTCATTGCCAAGTCTGCTGCTTTTTATGTACAGTGTTTACTTTGTGCCACTCTGAAGTGTGTCGACCAGCCCTTTCCTTTCTTCTAGCACTTTCTTTCTCTTCATTGAGCTGTCGACTCAGGGCGCTATGACATACTCTGACTATTATATGTGTATATATAAGTTCTTTCTAAGGAATCTGGAGGGGCCAAAGCCCATGTTTTTATATATGGGATTTCATTGATTTGAGTTTTTTGCATGTGCAGTATTAATGAGGTTGTACACTTTCAGGGCAGAAGGTTGACCAAAGATCTATGCTTGTGCAACTGAACAGATTCCTGGGGTGCTCATGTGCATTGTGACATTAATCTGAAACCTGAATGTGCACCTGAACAGCCATCTGAAATGCGCGTGAGCAGTGTGACATGCCAGCCTGGGAGCTGTTCGTGTACAGTGATCCGGAGTTACTCTTTAAAATCTGCACGATCTCTGCTAAGATTTTACAAGATCCCTCTGATGTCATCAGCATTCAAGTCGGCAGACTCTGCTCTTTTGTTTACTTCCTTCTCCCCTTAAACTCTTCCCCCCTCCTGGTTCGGTCTTCGCCCATTGGTGGTAATGGGAACATGCTGAATTTGTTACTTGTAACCCCATGGATGTTTGGGGAGATGTAATCCTATCTGTGTAAATATTTTGTTTGTTTTTTGTAAATTTGACTGAAATGTTCTGCTAGAAATTACTTTAAAATGTGAACTAAGGTACTTTAAGTTAGAAGTAGAGGCCGATGAGAAGCAACAGCGACTATAACTGCCCCCCCATCCCCCAATTCTGCTGACAACGCGTAGTGGCTGGGATTGCCATTCCGAAAGATAAGATGGTGGGGGAGCCGGAGAGGCTGACACCGATGGCTGTGACTCTGAGCCTGGTAACACATAGGTTTGTCCATTCAAAATAATAAGAAACTCAGTAGGGATTGGGGTATTATCCCACTCAGGTGCCCCTTGCGCGTATAACAGAACGTGTAAGAACAAGTAGACGCTTCTACCTCCTCCCGCTCAAGGGGTAGCCGACACTACTCCTATGCAGAGGTCTCTGTGAAAGACTGGCCCTTTTGGACCTCTCCTGCGGCACCTGCCTTAAAGCAGACCAACATATTCCAGAACCCTTTGCAAAAACTTTAAATGGAAACCTATTTGTCCTGTATTGCTTGGTTCATATAAAAATTGCCAGACTGCAGCTCAATAAAAATTTGGTAAACAAATATGATGAGGGCTGGTAAGGCTCATCTTGGGCTTTACCCCCAGACTAATCTGCATCCCTGTTCAACATGGTTGATGCAGGGGCCAGTAAGCTTCATCAGGGGTTTTACCTCCAGTCTAATCTTCATACCTTTTCAACATTGTTTGAGCCAGAGCTGGTAAGGCCCACTACTGGGTTTACAACCTCCCTCCCCCTTAATCTGCATCTCTCCAACACGGTTGGAGCAGAGGCTAATCATGTTAATTCACTCAGTTGGGCACAAACTCCAATGTACTTCCCCTTTTCACAGTGTTGGTGCTGGGGCCAGTAAGCCTCATTAGTAGGACTGGGCGTAGATTGCGAAGTAGCCACACGCGTAGGTACGTGAAGTGCACTT
Source organism: Lissotriton vulgaris (assembly GCF_964263255.1). Taxonomy (NCBI): domain Eukaryota; kingdom Metazoa; phylum Chordata; class Amphibia; order Caudata; family Salamandridae; genus Lissotriton; species Lissotriton vulgaris. The sequence goes on from NC_141685.1 coordinate 224,164,659, forward strand.
TGCAAGCTACACGTAGCACTATACAAACTGCGCAGTACCCTGTTCGCACTGTGCAAGATGCCGTTTTCAATGATTGCACAGTGCGGACAAGCATCAGGCACTGTGCAATAATTGAAAACCGCATCAGTGCGAGCTGTAGTTTCCTGCCGCTCGAGTAGATTTTTACTCCAGCTGCAGCTTTCTCAACGCGGACTGGTAGTTTCTCATCGCGAGCGGTCGCAAGCATATGCGACCACTCGCAATGAGAAACCTGACCTCCCCACGTTGAGAATCTTGCGGGGAGGTTTATTTTACACGCTCGCGATCGGCAACTTGATGTTGCCGATTGCGAACGTGGAAAAAGTCTCACTGGGATGTCATTTTGCTTGCTTGCAGTCGCCAACTTGACGTTGAGGAACGCGAGCAAGCAAAAAATGACCGCTGCACTACGCTACGCGTGTTTGCACTGTGCTACATGCAGTTTGAGTAGTGCGAAGTAGCGCGAACTACGCGAGCGTAGCATAGTGCTTTGCCCAGGGTAACTCATTAGGGGGTTTAGCCCGGTCTAATCGCATTCCCTTTTCAATGATGTTGGACACGGGCCAGTACAGTTCATCCGCAGGTTTTACCCCCGCTCTTATCCACATCCATTTTTAAGAAATGTTAGTGTACGGGCCAGTAAGGGTTATCCCAGGAGTTTACTCCCTCCAGATGCCTCACTGAAGGCTCTTCGTCGAGGAGGTACGGTACCTGTGGTGATGAAAGGCTTGCTCGCTCCTTGGTCTGCCTCCTGTATGTCATGTGTTGGTGTGAGCTATGTGTACTAGTTGGATGGGTGTTGTGAAGATGCCGCATCGGGAAAATATGACGATAGTAAGGAAAAGGCTTTGGGAAGCGGAAAGGAGTCAGAATGAGAGACATGATTGGCCATTCACCTCAAAGGCAAACCCAACATTTCCTACACTCTGCCCCAGACAGCGCGTTCAAGCTTTTAGTTCCCTGTTACCTTCAGGATTAGGAAGTCCCTGCACCCTGCAGGTCAACCATAGTCCTAAACCCTCGAGATTGAAGCAGTAGATCATCTTAATCTGTTTCCCCTAGTTATGTCAACCAGCTACTCAGAAACTAGCCAAGGGCATCATTTTCAATGTTGATCTTCCTATTTTGAGATAATCAGTAGCTCATTAAAGAGTGAAATGCTGGGAGTTCCCCAGCAGACCGAGGCAGCATTAATGTCTGGTGTAAGCCCAGCATTCCATTGCCCATTATTGCTCAGAAAACCCTGCCCTCCAAGGGTAAGATGCTGCCATAACTTCATGCCTCTTAAAGGACAATAATCAGGGTGATCCTTCTCATGAATTGCCCCTAAAATCTGAAACTCTCTCCCACCTGAGATCAGATGCAGCCCTTCCACCTCCATCTTTAGGTAATAAGTTAAAAACTCTACTTGAGAGCAAATTCCTCTCTCACTGAGGACAATCCTCCCTCTTCCACTCTGGCAGTATGTGGTGAGTTTGTTTCTCACCATTTGCCTATTTGTCTTCTATTGTACTTTGGTATACTGCCTACCGTTATGCAACATACGTTCACTTACTATTCTTGTAATACGCTCTGTTGCCTGGAACAGTCCTGTTCACGCTATATAAAACTCTAAATAAATAAAGGCGTAAAACACAGATAGTAAAGCAGTAGTTCTTATTCCTGTTGACAATATTTTTAGCAGGTGGAAGCAAGCTTGAAAATTGTTTATTCTTTACATTTCTGCCATCTCTTCAATTTTACCATCTCAGAGAAAAACTGAGTGGGAATTAACAATGTGGTGGATAACAAGTTCAAAACGGTAAAACCACAAGTCCCACTTTGAGTACATGTTCTAACGGTGTGCTTTAGTTCCCGATCTGTCTGAAATACCTGCTCAGAAATTGGCTAAATGTCAATGTTGAGGTTCTATAAAAATTGGTCATTTATGTGATTTCAGTTCTTAATGTCTGGGATACTTGCCTACAGATGAACCAATCAGGTTCTTCAGGCTTGTAATAATTGCCTACAGATGAACCAATCAGGTTCTTCAGGCTTGTAATAATTGCCTACAGATGAACCAATCAGATTCTTCAGGCTTGTAATAATTGCCTACAGATGAACCAATCAGTTTCTTCAAGCTTGGAATAATTGCCTACAGATGAACCAATCAGGTTCTTGAGGCTTGAAATAATTGCCCATAAATTCACCAGTCATTATCTACATGGGCAGAAGGGTACCCTTTTCCTGTTCTGTTGATGGTGTGGAGATGCCATGTTGGAGGGCTCGGAGATCTCCTCTGGCCTGATCCTCCCATTGGGCGGAAGTGTTGTGGTTTGTACCTGGTGTGAGTGTGCGGCTTGGAAAGCAAGGGTGTGTTGGATAGTGGAGCAGACCCAAAGAGTGCACAAATGTTTCATCACCCCATCCTGTGCCGATTACGACGAGCAGCGACTGCTGGGGTGATGGCTATTCCAAGGGAATACTATACTGAAAATGGAAAGGTTCAGAAATATTACTCTGATCGCTGAATAGCCAGTTGTAGATATTTTGTTGCAGAAGAAAATGTATACATTCCCCTCTTGAACATCTATGTACATCAGTTGCCCACTGCCCTAATCCCGCAATGCCCATGTTTACTGGCTGCATGTATTTCAGCTGTACCCCCTAGACTCACTCGGCCTCTAGTACTGAAAGCTAGTGCCAGATGGTGCTTTTCTGAAAAACCAAAAAAAAAGCGAAAAAACCTTGAGGGACTTCGGTTCCTCTTCATGGACTGGAAGTTGACTTTTGATTCCCTGCAAAAACAAAATGGAGGATTCATTTTGTGCTTCTGTTAAACCACTGGTGTGAGTAAATGTGTTACTACGAATTAACTGGCAGAGAGGGTTCTTTTTGGGTTGCCAGTTGTTGTAAAGTCATTGTGTTTACTTTCATGCCTTTGTCTCCACTGTCTTCGTATTGTTTTTGTTCAACAGTGCGCAAGCCTCCCGATAAGACTCTGGTTCATCGCTATGCAGGTGGACGCTAATGTGTCACGTGACTGTGATGCGTTGTTTTGTAAATAATAAACTGTTATCTCAAAGTTTCCCATGATTCTGTTTTACTGTGCTATCTTGTTCGAAACTTGAATAAGCCGTGGAATGGTACACTGGCATCCTCTCATACATTCCCGGTGGATGTCTTTGGTCGGTGTCCTGGAATGGATGGATGATGTGTGCACCTACCAGGACTTAGATGCTGGCTCGCTCACGTAGGGGCCTCTACAAATATCACAGCTTGGCAGGAGGGCAATCGTCACAAGACTTCCCAAAGCATTCACAACAATTGTCCACCACATACTTCCCATTGCACTACTCACTTTGCAGCACACCACATGCAACAACACTACCGCACACTGAGGTGCACGTCAGACACTTCACACCCCAAGAAAAACCCTTCAGTCGAAAATATTGACCATCTCTTTTAACCACGCACCCATCCCCCACAGATGTGCGTGTTTGTGTGTGTCTGTGTGTGTGTATGTATGTATATATACCATTGACAAACATGAAGCAGTCTTTGGTGGCGAGTGAGTATAGAAGGAGTTGAAAAATCTCCTGTGAAATATCCAAAGTAATTTATCCAAAGTATAAAGTAATTTTCAATGCCATTGGTCTCTTGAGGCTCTCCAAAAGGGCCCCCAGTTCAAATGACGTAGTGTCAGGTGAGATTTTATAGTAAGCCATGGAAATACGTTGGACACATTTAAGCGTTTCTCCAGGTCAAATGTTCCTTTATCTGCCCTCTTCCCAGAATTATCTAAGCTAGGCACATACATAGGAACTTCAAAGAGAATTCCGCATGGAGTGCGTCCTGCCAAGGCTTGTCTCGGCATGTTATTTAATGCTCTCTGAACTCCATACAGATAATGGTACCAGCTAAGACCTGGACGTAGCACCCTAGCAGTCAAAGCTTGTTTAATCATGCCTTTAACATGCTTTACAATGCCGTTCAACTCGTCATTGAATGTGTTGCTCTATTGCAGACAAACTCCCAGAGCAGAGGTTGAATCCCTGCAAGCCTGAGAGACGAATGCAAGAACTGCCCCTGTCACTACCAGACACTGCAAATCTATATTTCTGCTGAACCACTTGCATTTCCCTGTGGCCAAACCCAAAGGAATCAAGAACATGAAACGATCATCACCAATATGTACTTAAATCAGTGAACTGAGTGGAAGGGACTGATTTGATTCAAATAAATCAACCAGAGGGGGATATTTGATATCGGAAGGGGAGCTGGCGAGGGTCTTTAGACCGTAGAGGGTTTACTCATCCGACAAATGTCCTACTGCCTAACATAATCCCTAGTCTGTTTATATAAACTAGGCCATCAGTAGCCCCACTCCAGTTGCGTTTATCTGCATGTGCAGATGCCAACCCCTCATGGGCTTCTTTGATTAAATCAAATCTAGACAGACTTTGGTATTTTTTATTTACATTTTACATTATTCTGTCTCCTACTCATGACTTCAGGAATGATATCAAAATTATGGGTGTTGGAGTATTTGGGGGGAAACTCTGCACAAGGTGTCCTACCTTGCTTGTCTGATTTTTGGCTGTTAAGATATCTGTGTCGATCTTCGTTTGAGATCTAGTTAGGACTTGTACTCGTAACAATCTGAATTGTGGCCTCTGACGCTATGTCAGCTTCACAGTTCCCTTTGGCATGAATGTCATCACACTGATGTCCCAAAGTGTGCTTCACATGGACCAATGGAAGCTTATCTTGTAAGACAGCTACCTTTCCCCAAAGCCATTTATTGTTTATAGATTTTCCCTTTGAATCCCTTGAATCCATTCAACTGCCAATGCTGCAAATCGGCATTGTAACCTTGCACACAAAAGGATGAGTCTGACACAATAAGTGTCAGTCATTTGCAGTGAAAGTAACATGGAATGTAATTCTGCATGTTACGCTGTACTGTCGCCTAACATTTTAGTGTGGGTGCATTGTGGGATTAATTCACCATCCTTCACTACACCATGAACTGCTGTGCAGGCTGTGGAGTATGTGTATACTGTTCCTACCACAGGCTGGGCAGAGCCATCTGCAAAGAAGATGCTCTGGGAAGACTAAATGGGTGTAAAGTAGCTGGAGTCGGATCAAGGCAGCTTGTGTGGCTGTAGATTCTAGTCTGTGCGCACTCCTAGAATCACGTGTTGGGATTGGTTGATCACAAGTTGGTTTTCTTCAAAGTAAAAGTTTTGGTTTTGAAGTGCCCTGTAATCTTTCCCCTGAAGCCCACAATGCAAAAGAAAACAGACTCCCTCTCAGATTCTTTTTTTTTTTTGCTTAAGGGTTTGGAGAAGATTCGAGCGCTCCCGCACCATTACAACTGAAAACATGAAAAAATACAATGTAGTGAACTGGAGATCTTTGTGGCTTGAAAATTAGCACAAGACTGCATAAGTAACACTACAGTGTAGACATCTGTTCAGTTGCCGACCTAGAATCAGGTCAAATGAGCATGACTTGGAGGAGGGGGGAGGGTATGACGAACATGCTGTTTTAAGTTCTGCCCTCTTTAAATATCAATTATGATATAATGGGGTAACCCACAATTTCCACGGACCTGGGCTTCCTCAGCTGGAATCCCCCAGGCTGCGCGAAAACTACTTTCAGATGCTGTGGGCGATTTTTCACCTGTGATTGATTTCTTCAACACTGCAGCCTTTACTTTCCTGAATTAAACTTTACCACACCGCAAATCTATTGCGGACTTCCATATGAGGGGCTGTATCCTGACTGTACCTCACCCTAGGTTGCCTCCCCTTCCCCCATCCTGAGGAAGACCTGCCTGCAGAGGATTTAAATGACCCTCATTGCACCAGGGTCGAACGTCAACACTCTCCCCAAGTGGGCCTGTACCTGATATCATCCCAGCCCTGCCTTTCCACAGATGAATGTTCTCTGTGCGTCATCAGAAAATCATGAAATGAATATTTGTAAATCCATAAGGGACAGGCCTATCTGTAAAACTGGTGCCACTATGAAGCACGACCAGTTTTACTAAGAATACAAGAATGTGTAATTGATTGGTTATTGAATTTGCTTTTTGGATTCCCCTCCTTTATAGCTGTCCTACCTCACCAGCACTTTCCTTTTTCACACTTGGAGCAACCCCTTTCTTGGTTTGTGGCAATGAATATGGTGATCCGTTCTAAAAGGAACTAAATAATAAACAGTCACTATTGGAGCGATATTTTTGTCTTTTTGTATTTAGAGGATATACTTGTTTGCATTGTAAAGAAAATGGTGGTACATTAATGATACAATGCTAATTCTATATGTACCGGGTGCCTTTTGACTAATGCATGTTTTCATAACTGAATTGTAGCTTTAAAGAAGTCTAGGACCATTGTTACGTATACCTCTCATCAAATAGCAATCTCCAGTGGTTAGACTAGCACAGAATCTGTAACCTCTATTACTCCGGCACCAACAGGAGGCCACCAGCTCCATGTGTAATTCCTTTCTTTCCCAAAACACAATCTACAGCCAATGGGACAGAAGGTGGGTGCACTCTACCAAGAGGCAGCACCCGCACTCTACAGAGTTCCTGACTTCAGTGGTAGCTAAAGATGTTGGGGGCTTTGAGCCCAAAAACAATAAGACGACCAGTTGAGTCAGTTGGGTCGGGGGGGGGGGGGGGGGCGCTAAGTCTCACGAGTCGCATTTCCATGTCTCTCAAAAACTCTGACTGTGGAGAAGCTGAATTTCCCGAAATCTATCTAAAAACCATACACGGAACAGAGCCTGAACCCCGTATTTATGGTGTTGAAATCAAGGGCCAATTCCGACAGTCTCAGGGCGGAATGAGCTAAGAGCACCATGCCTCATCCGATGAACCATCAATGAAAAGGGCTCAATCGTCAGCACTGTAGAAATCTCGTAGCCACAGGAAGGCTAACCGAAAGTCAGAATTGTACCAGAAAGCGAATGGTGGATCAAAAATTAGCTAACATTCGCGCCAAGAATTTTCAATTCTATTAAGGACACGGAGGCGAGGATTATGCTTCTTTCATTTACTGTAAAACTCACAACAGCCAATAAACATACAGTTTACTAAAATTAAACTACATTAACCATGATGCTTGGCCCAAGCCACGCCTCCTTAGCCCTACAAGAGCCCTGGTAACAGTCCCAGCTTCCTCTTTCTTTGCACGAACATGCAACATAAGTTCGATATCAAAAAGTCTTATAGAATCTCCAACATGGAATAACACGGAATCACTTCCAACTTCAGAAAATCTCCAACGTAAGATAGTGGGGAACAGCGTTCGAACTGCAGTCTTCAGTAGAAGAATCGTCACTCCTTTTTCTTGTCAGAACCTAGAAAGAAATATAAGGAACCCGTAATGTCTGTATAATCAGAATCAATCATAACAACGGGTGGGTAAGCATGATCATAGCATGACATAGCCGGGTGGGATAATCCTCACCTCCGTGTCCTTAATAGAATTGAAAATTCTTGGCGCGAATGCTAGCTAATTTTTTATTCTATTACTGGAACGGAGGCTTCAGATTATGCTAGTTTAACGCTGAATCAAAAACAACAGAAGTGATATCTCCCACCGGCTTATAGTAGAATTGTTTGAATGTCGACTCAGACGACCAATCAGCACAATGCATAATATCTTGAATATTCGCTCCTAACAGATATGACTTGGAAGCCATAGCACCCCTCACAGAGTGCGCCCCAAACAGCTGAACATCAACACCTGACTCCCTCATGATAAATTTAAGCCATCTGGCAATAGTAAAAAACACAGTTGATGGACAGAATGTAGAACAATGTCTTACATTCACCCCAGTACAAGGATCTGGGCCTAAATCCATCGTTTTTTTGCACTCCACACCACCCTGGGTTAGACACTGGCTATATGCAAATTAGCTCTGAGCCTGTGACACATGGGAACAGTCCAGTCCGAACTACCAAGCCATGTCTTTCCCAGACCGGAATCAAGCATCCAAGGACCAGTTTCTGGCTATCAGCCTTCATCAGCCTGGATAGCTTGACTCCAGTGGTGTGGAGAGCCTGGGACTCACGTCTGAGTATACCCAGCACACTCGGGGTGATAATTGCAAAAAACACAGGTGATGGACAGAATGTAGAACAATGTCTTACATTCACCCCAGTACAAGGATCTGGGCCTAAATCCATCGTTTTTTTGCACTCCACACCACCCTGGGTTAGACACTGGCTATATGCAAATCAGCTCTGACTCTGTGCCTCATGGGAACAGTCCAGTCCGAACTACCAAGCCATGTCTTTCCCAGACCAGAATCAAGCATCCAAGGACCGGTTTCTGGCTATCAGCCTTCATCAGCCTGGATAGCTTGACTCCAGTGGTGTGGAGAGCCTGGGACTCCCGTCTGAGTATACCCAGCACACTCTGGGTGATAATTGCAAAAAACACAGTTGATGGACAGAATGTAGAACAATGTCTTACATTCACCCCAGTACAAGGATCTGGGCCTAAATCCATCGTTTTTTTGCACTCCACACCACCCTGGGTTAGACACTGGCTATATGCAAATCAGCTCTGACCCTGTGCCTCATGGGAACAGTCCAGTCCGAACTACCAAGCCACGTCTTTCCCAGACCGGAATCAAGCATCCAAGGACCGGTTTCTGGCTATCAGCCTTCATCAGCCTGGATAGCTTGACTCCAGTGGTGTGGAGAGCCTGGGACTCACGTCTGAGTATACCCAGCACACTCGGGGGGATAATTGCAAAAAACACAGTTGATAGACAGAATGTAGAACAATGTCTTACATTCACCCCAGTACAAGGATCTGGGCCTAAATCCATCGTTTTTTTGCACTCCACACCACCCTGGGTTAGACACTGGCTATATGCAAATCAGCTCTGACCCTGTGCCTCATTGGGAACAGTCCAGTCCGAACTACCAAGCCAGGTCTTTCCCAGACCGGAATCAAGCATCCAAGGACCGGTTTCTGGCTATCAGCCTTCATCAGCCTGGATAGCTTGACTCCAGTGGTGTGGAGAGCCTGGGACTCACGTCTGAGTATACCCAGCACACTCGGGGTGATAATTGCAAAAAACACAGTTGATGGACAGAATGTAGAACAATGTCTTACATTCACCCCAGTACAAGGATCTGGGCCTAAATCCATCGTTTTTTTGCACTCCACACCACCCTGGGTTAGACACTGGCTATATGCAAATCAGCTCTGACCCTGTGCCTCATGGGAACAGTCCAGTCCGAACTACCAAGCCAGGTCTTTCCAGACCGGAATCAAGCATCCAAGGACTGGTTTCTGGCTATCAGCCTTCATCAGCCTGGATAGCTTGACTCCAGTGGTGTGGAGAGCCTGGGACTCACGTCTGAGTATACCCAGCACACTCTGGGTGATAATTGCAAAAAACACAGTTGATGGACAGAATGTAGAACAATGTCTTACATTCACCCCAGTACAAGGATCTGGGCCTAAATCCATCGTTATTTTGCACTCCACACCACCCTGGGTTGGACACTGGCTATATGCAAATCAGCTCTGACCCAGTGCCTCATGGGAACAGTCCAGTCCGAACTACCAAGCCATGTCTTTCCCAGACCGGAATCAAGCATCCAAGGACCGGTTTCTGGCTATCAGCCTTCATCAGCCTGGATAGCTTGACTCCAGTGGTGTGGAGAGCCTGGGACTCACGTCTGAGTATACCCAGCACACTCGGGGTGATAATTGCAAAAAACACAGTTGATGGACAGAATGTAGAACAATGTCTTACATTCACCCCAGTACAAAGATCTGGGCCTAAATCCATCGTTTTTTTGCACTCCACACCACCCTGGGTTAGACACTGGCTATATAGAAATCAGCTCTGACCCTGTGCCTCATGGGAACAGTCCAGTCCGAACTACCAAGCCATGTCTTTCCCAGACCGGAATCCAGCATCCAAGGATCGGTTTCTGGCTATCGGCCTTCATCAGCCTGGATAGCTTGACTCCAGTGGTGTGGAAACCCGTGTGGATTGTAATCGCACACTGCTATAGCGCGTTTGTGAAGCAATTCCTCTATCTCGCAGTCTATAAAGACTCTCTCTTGTTGGGAAAAATGGAGAGTTCTCGGACCGGTCGTCTGTTTGGGAGTCTGGTAGAACTCTAGTTGAAAACCCCGTACAGTTTGTAAGACCCACGCTACCTGGGTCAGAAGAGCACAATTGTGAATGAATTGCCTCGTGTGACCCCCCAATGGAATGGGAAAACAATCGAATTTCTGGGTGTGGAAACCTGCTCTGTTGCCACCTCCTTGGAATCTGCCTCTGTTGAATCTGCCTCGCGTGGGGTAGAAAGTACCACCTCTGGTCGAGTCCCAGTCACCTCGACCTCTACCGAAAACACCTCTGGGGGGACCTTGGTTGGCGAAGCGGCCTGGCGAGTGTCCCCGACCTCGTCCGGCCCTGTTGAAAACCTGCTAGTGGAACACCCGCTTGATTCCTGTTTGAGCTTTGTCTAGTTAGGTGAAGGTCCCCACGTATTTGGAGACGTCCTTAACAAAGCGATCTCCAAACAAGTTACCCTCAGCTAAGGGACCTGGTTCCGCCGATGCCAATTCAGTTAGATTAGAGTCCATTCTCATAAGCAGTGATTTGCGTCGCTCTGTGGACAGCACGCAATTGGCATTTCCTAATAAACAGATGGCCCGTTGGGTCCACCCAGCTAGTATATCCGGGTCCACGGGTACATTAGATTCCTTGGCCTGAAGGGCCATTTCGAGGATCTTTGCCAATGGACCTACCACGTCCAGCATTTTATCCTGGCAGCCGCGCCAGGCGCTGTCGATGCCCTTCTTAGGGTCCTTTGCGAATTTTTTCAAAAAGGTTAGAAGGCTAACGTCAATTTTCGGAGTCTCAGCCACCTTGTGGGCGAGGTCGGGACGAGGGCACTCAGATCGCAGGCGATTACGCACCTCCTTGTCAAACCCTTTCCTAAGGTTTTCCTGTAGGTTCTCCGCCACGGCCGTGTCTGGGACCCAATCTGACGATCTAGGGTGAACTATCTCCGTAGGATTGAACGTAAAGGGGGTATTAGGTGCCGGGGCTGATGCCGAAGAGGCAACTTTCTTTGCCTTCTTCTTTGGTAGAGGCTCCTCGTCCGTATCCGTGGTGTCTGTACCATTTGTGGTAGTAGTGTCAGTGTCCACATAGTTTTGTTTGCTCTTGACCTTGCCACCTGTAGAATATCCACGATCCTGCCCCGATGCTGGTAAGGAATTTAAAGTGTCAGAATGTGGCCATTGCTCACTGCTGCCTGCCTGCGTAGCTGGTGGAGCTTTCTTTGCAGACTTATCTTTAGTAAAACCATGGCGTTTTGCAAAGTTCTCTAATTGTTTCGTGATAGGCTTAAGAGCCGCCGTCAATGCTTGTTGCACAGTAGTAGGCACTGTGCTCTCAACAGCCTTGTTGACCGAGGCTTGAACCGAAGCGTCCAAGGCCTCAACAATCTTATCTTCCACTGCAGCAGCAGGCTGCTCTTCATAGGTTTCTTCCCCTGCCTCTTCGTCAAAATACACCCACTCTTCCATCTTAAAACACACAGTGGGGTAGAGAAATAAAAGAATTGAGGCAGGCACAAGGGGGAGTAAAGGGGGGGGGGGGGATTCAGCCCCACTGCACACAAATAATCACAAGTTTTTCTGTACCAGACCCCCTCAGCAAAGCTGTATGATGATTATTGCAGCCCCAGGGGCGTCAGAGCCGAGAAAGCTCGATATATGGAGCGTGTGCACACTCCCCAGAAAGGCAACTATTGATTTCAGCCAGTTAGGTGTCCTCTCCACCAGCTCAAACAAAAACGCGGTGAAAATTCAGTGGGAAACAGCCTAAAAACATGTGCAGCCCAATCGAGTCCAGAATCCTACTAGAAGTAGCCCAATGGACGTGGTTTGGGCTGCACGTGTTCGCCGAGTGGTTGTAGGCTCTGATGAGGCGTCCGGGCGATTAGGGAGAGCCCTGCGCCCTCCTGCGACCTTCAGGAGTGCCAGTCGAGGAGCTGGAAACCCGCAGAGCGGGCCGGTACAGATCGCGCTAAGCGCGAAGTTCAGGGAGCGAGGCTCCGAGCGCTGCAGCGCTCCGCACACGGCTGCCGCCGCCGACCCGCTAATGGGTCTCAGAGCGCAAAGCACGCGCAAATCGGAACAACCAGAGATTTGGCAAACAACAACAAAGTTGTGCAGAGAAACACCATATAAGGTAGAAAAACGGCTATAAACAATCATGAATATATATATATATATAATAAGCGTGCTGCTAATCAAGTCAATCGATATAAAATGCAATAGGGCAAGGAGCATAGCACTTATCTCTTGCTGTGAGCAGCAAAGAAAGAGGAAGCTGGGACTGTTACCAGGGCTCTTGTAGGGCTAAGGAGGCGTGGCTTGGGCCAAGCATCATGGTTAATGTAGTTTAATTTTACTGTATGTTTATTGGCTGCTGTGAGTTTTACAGTAAATGAAAGCGAAGCATAATCTGAAGCCTCCGGTCCTGTAATAGAATTGCTGACTCTAGTATCCTTCCCTCTTTACACCCCAATCAGAATGAGTGGACAGCAGACGATCAAGAAATATGGAACATACACAACAAAGAAATCGATGATGGTCCCTTTAAGTATACAGACCTAGAGGACGAGAACACGCCCCCGGATGACGTAGGTCTCCCTAGATTGAAAAAAAGGACAGAAGAGAGAACACCGGCGTGTGACATCACCGAGGAGTGTTTGTTTTGCAAAGGAGAGCGTGTACATCGGGAAGGAGACGGAGGGTGTCAGAGAAGAGAGGCGAGGTCCGGAAGAAGCGGAGAGACGAGGAGGTTGCAGTGCCCGGAGGCCACCGTCAACGCGAATCGCCCAGCCATACTCAAAGAGGAGGAGTGTGGCTCAGCCAAGTACGTCGGCGTGTGTCGGGCTGGATTGGGAAGCGGGGAGTGAACGGGGAAAAGTAGTCACTGCCCATGAAACCTTCCTTTTGTAAATACTTCGACCCTGTTCCCCCCCTCCCCACAAATACACGTACCCTCACTCCTTTTTTTCCCCGAGTATGAAGATTCACTTAATGTATATAGTAGTTGTATATACATTCGAGCACCGGTGATCCCACCACTCCCGGGTTCCCTTTGAGGGTGTAAAAGTAAAGAAAAAACAGCACCTGACAGTCGTGTTTCTTTTTCGCATGTCCTATACTGGAGAGTACCCGAAAGAGACGCCAGTAGAAGAGACCCCATCAGCTCACCCGGACTCTAGAGAAACACCATCTACATCAGCTACAACGGATCCTGCTATATTGGCACGGGAAAGACTCACTTTGAGGAAAAAGAAAACATTAATAAAGCTGAAACCATATATACCTAGACCTGGTCCCCGTGCTCTTACTACAACCCACCACAAAAGGCCTGCCAGACTTTACAAGAAGGTTTGCAAATGCCAGTGTTAAGTTCCAAGAACCATATGCATAGCATCAAGTAAGGAGCGTGTTGTTACCAGAGCACCCTAGGAAGCAGCAGCTCTTCGGAAAAAATGCAAACTGGCATTTGCAGAAGCAATTTCTGCGGATATTAGAAATTTTCAAAAAAAGAAGGCAAACCCCCCTACCTTACTGTCACCAATGTCATCACAGTCCACCCACTCTTGTTTGAATGAAGAGCATTTTTAGCATCCATCCTCAACATACCTAGATCCAGGACCAACTGATCAGCAAGATGATGACTGGAATGACTATAGGGTAGACAGACAGGATGAGACAGCCTTCGAGCCAAATCCCGTGACCACATCCCCAGCAAATGACCCCACTACCTGCGGGCGGCTATTGTGAGGGCGGCCACACATTACAATGTTGCAATGCGCGAAGAGGATGACTTCCCCATAGAGACTGGACCAAATACAGGAAAAGCAAAGCAGTTCTTGCTAAAGCCATGTTGAGGTGCTCCACAGATAATTTCAAAGAGCCTGTAAAACAGGTGAAAGGTAGAAAAGAGGTGCAAGCCAGTGTCCAAAGACCACTGTAGACCCATTGACGTGCACCAGGACTCTAGTAGTGTATACTGACAGGAAGAGGACACTCGTGCACGGAACAGAGGATACAATGCCGCCAGATAAGGAAAGCAAGAATATAGATGCGGCATGGAAAAGAGTAGCAATAGGGGCTGCAACTCAGTTATGTATGACAGAAGTCAGTGGGAGGAAATAGGTCTTTTACAGCAAGCTCCAGAACCAACAAAAAGAGGCAAATAAATAATAGAGAAAGGGAAATTCTATCTAATGTGAGCATTGGGTGCGCTTTGGATTCCACAGACAGGCCTCAAGGGAGGTTAACGACCGCAACCTCCTGCATAGACCTGCTTGGCTGCGAATATCCTGATTGCGGCCTGAGGTTCAGCAACACCTCCTTGGACTGCTATTGGGTGGTGAAGTTCTCTTCCATTATCAAGGACATGAGATGTTAGAAAACATTAAAAAGGATAATGATGCTTCCCAGGCAATGGGTGTTCTCCAACACATCACCTTTAGAAGAGGCACAATCAATCAATCAATCAAAGCATTTGTATAGCGCGCTACTCACCCGTAGGGTCTCAAGGTGCTGGGGGAAGGAGGTCCGCTACCGCTCGAACAGCCAGGTCTTGATTTGCTTCCTGAAGGAGAGGTGGTCTTGGGTCAGGCGGAGGTGGATGGGGAGGGAGTTCCACGTCTTGGCAGCCAGGTAGGAGAAGGATCTTCCTCCCGTTGTGGCTTTCCGGATGCGGGGGACGGCGGCAAAGGCGTGGCTGGTCGATCGTAGATGGCGGTGGGAGTGTAGAAGGTCAGGCGGTCGTTGAGGTATCTTGGGCCTTGGTTGTGGAGAGCTTTGTGTGCGTGGGTGAGGAGTCGGAACGTGATTCTCTTGCTGACGGGGAGCCAGTGCAGGTTTCTCAGGTGTTCGGCGATGTGGCTGTGTCGGGGGATGTCCAGTATGAGGTGTGCTGAGGCGTTCTGGATGCGTTGGAGTCTCTTCTGAAGTATGGCTGTGGTTCCGGCATAGAGGGAGTTGCCGTAGTCCAGACGGCTTGTGACGAGGGCCTGGGTGACCGTCTTCCTGGTTTCGGTGGGGATCCACCGGAAGATATTACGTAGCATGCGGAGGATGTTGAAGCATGACGAGGAGACGGCGTTGACTTGTCTGGTCATGGAGAGGGAGGAGTCCAGGATGAAGCCCAGGTTGCGTGCGTGGGCTGTCGGTTTGGGTGCGCTGCCCTTGCTGTTGTGGGCGTTGTTGTCAAGTCGTTCCTTAAATGCGGTTTTCTTGGTGGTGTGGATCAGCTGGTGGTGTTTTCGAGTGGCGAGCTTGAGGGTGGTCATGTTGTCTGTAGTAGGGTCTCTGCGCCAGGCTTTCTCGAGGGCTCGGCAGTTCTTCTTGGAGCTCTTGAGTTCGTCACAAGGGACGGGAGGTAAACAAGCATGACTGTTACCGCAGTCCATCCTCGACACACAACAGCAATCTAGACAAGACCCGATGCCATGAGAATTTTTTGTGGCAACGGGAGAAGCATGGACATGATGTGCATAAGGGAGAGATGCCAGATCTCCCAAGCAATGACATTCTCAGCGCTCTCCGGATATTTCAGCATCTGTCTGGGGAAGATTACGGGGTTATGCCTCTCAGAGATGGACGACATAACCCCAGATCAGTGGGTCCTTCCCATCATTTTTGGCACCCCAGCCAAAGAAGGCAGGAAAAAATTTGGGCTTTTGGGTCAACAGCGAACTTTCATTTGAGGTGCAATTCAAGGCCCTGGCTGGATCCTGCTTTGGTCTTTTAAGAGAGTTGAGGCCCCTACTGGGCTATTTTGCACCAAAAGTTCGCCAAACCATACTGCAGGCTACAATTTTGTCAAGGCTGGACTATGGGAATTCCCTATAGTTAGGCGCCAACAAGTCCTGTATTGCTCGTCTGCAAAGAATTCCGAACGCAGCAGCTCGCGCCCTGTTCGCTTTACCCAGATCTTGCTCAGTCTCGCATCTTCTGCCTAAATTGCACTGGCTGCCTATAGTAAAAAAAAAATCAGTTTAAGTCTCTGTGTGTGGCCCATATATATTGACCTGCCAAGGACCGTAGATTTTGTCGGATCTGCTGGTCCAATATGTACCGAATCGCCTTTTGCGTTCGGTTAATGCGGGCTTGGTCTGTACTCCCCTCTTTTTCAGAGCCAGAGCGGGCGGTCGATCATTTAAAGTTCAGGCGGCGCGCCTCTGGAACTCTCTTCCTACCTCCATCAGAGGACTCCAGAACCACCTGGCCTTTCGTAAGGTGTTAAAGACCTGGCTCTTTCCAGCTTAGGCTCTTCTCTTTCCTTTGAAGTGTTTCTGCCGTGGCTTAGTTAGAGCTGGGACGCCCCGTCACTGGGGCAGCTACCCGCTTTATAAAATGTTATATCAATAAATTGCCCATGGTAATTGGTTGTTGGAGCAATAACTTGTTATTGGGAGTTTCAAACCATTCCTCCAAACTTGCCACTATGCCTCAACAAAGTCAACAAGGCTCATCTCAAACTATTATTAGAGGAGGTACTGGCATGTCTACAGGAAGAGGCCATCAGGTTAGGGGCTTACAAAGAAGGTGAAGGGGTCTTATTAACAGGGTCAAATCTTGGACCTAAAAATGTAAAATTACTATTTTTGAGAATGTTACATTTCTACATATACTTGGAATACTTCAAGTTGGCTACTCTGCCAGACATCATCTCACTTTTCAGCATGGGAGACCTAATGAGGAGACACAATTTAAAAGATGCATACTTCCACATTCCAACCCACCAGACACAATACCAGTAGCCAAGGTTTGTGGTTTATATTTCTAATTCCATGCTCTTCCGTTCTGAGCAAACGCCGCTCTGAGAGTATTATACAATGCTTAGCTGTGGTTAGGCTCACTTGAGGTGCAGACAAATGTGTATCTTCCTGTACCTAGGCGATTGGCTGGTAAAGGGGACAAGTACTATGCAATGCCTTGCTCACACCCCACAAGTCTTGCACAAACTGAGGTTCAGAATCCATGCCAAAAAGATGCATCTAAGCCCTCAACAAACAAAGGGGTCTCTGGGAGTAGCACTCACTCCAGTCACAGGACAGCTCACCTCCGCCAAGAGAGAGAAAGTGATTGAGTTCCAAAAGCTGATTCCTCTTTACCAGACGAATCATCCTCTAACAGTAAGAATGACCATGAAACTCTTAAAGCCTCAGGTTACTTTATTTCCCCAATGCAATGGCTGCACATGCAACCTTTGCACTAAAGTCTAGCCAGGCAACAGTCCCAAGCGACAGGGAACTGGGAAGATCTAGTCTTGCGTGGTGTTCCAACCATAACAATCCAATAACCAGCTACTTCTACTATTTCTCCTTTTCACTGTATGCTTGCCTCTTTTCACTGTATGCTTGCCTCTTTTCACAGTATGCCTGCCTCTTTTCACTGTATGCTTGCCTCTTTTCACTGTATGCTCGCCTCTTTTCACTGTATGCTTGCCTCTTTTCACTGTATGCTTGCCTCTTTTCACTGTATGCTTGCCTCTTTTCACTGTATGCTCGCCTCTTTTCACTGTATGCTTGCCGCTTTTTATTCTAAGCTTGCCTTTGACCCTGTAAATCACTCTGCTGCCTTTTAGGCTATGTTTTCACTATGCAGATACCACACAACATAGAGCTCATTGTCCAACACAACCTGCAGCGGAACAAGAAAAATGTATTACTGGGCAAATCATGTCTAGATCCCCAGTTACAAGTGAAAATAAGAATGGATGCCTCCCTCACAGGCTGGGGAGCTCACTCAAAGACCCTAAGTATTCAGGAATGATGATGAGCTCAGGAGCAGATCCTATGCATAATTTTGCCGCAACGTACGGCAATTCAACTAGACCTGCAAGCATTTCTTACATTAATTCAGGACAAAGCTGTCTTATTTCACAGAGACGACATAACCACAATGTATTTACTAAAAAACTATGGGATGGGGCAGGGGGCTGGTGGAGAAGGCCTGGAAGGCTTGTGTGCCAGTAGTTAAAGTTTGCTCAAGAGATTTGGCATTGGGGAATATACCACCTGGTACACATTTTGGCAGAGCACCTCCTCGGGGTGGCGATGACTTTGCAAATCTTCTAGGGAGAACACATCAAGAAATTCATATGTAAGAAATCAACTCTCAAGCCTTCAACAGGTACTTCCAACATTTGGGACCAAAACAGAAGGCTTGTTTACTCTGGGTCGGATCGCAAATCATCTAAACTTCGCCTGTAGGGGCCATATTACACATACGGTGCATTTTTCTTGACTGCGCCAGGCGCACCTTTTAAAATGGGCGCCTTTCGCAATCAAGGAAAATGCGCCTTATAAGTGCCCCGAACTCACGCTGTCCTGGGGGCAGTGCATTCCTGTAAAAAAAGGAGTGGCTGCTTTGAAGCTGCTCCGTGTTTTCACAGTGCAGGCGGCAACTCTCCTTCACATTGAAGGGGGATTAGAGATCCCCTTGCAGGCGGGTGCAGTCATGGTCTTAATGCGCTTGTAAGTGGATGTTTTCCCCCTGCCAGAGGGCTGCAATCAGGTGGCTCACTGTCGGTGCACCTCCTGAGAGCTTCTTTGGCTGTGCGCCCGTGTCTGTAATATGGCGCTGGCTCAGCAGCATCGGGGTTCCCTCATTTGCATAGGTCTCGCCCCCATGCAAATGAGGGAACGCACTCTGAAGATAGCGCTGGCGCTTTATGAGCACCAGCGCTATCGGTATTACAGAATGTTATGTTATGTTATTAGTGGTTTTGTAGCGCGCTCAATTACTCAGGAGTATCCTGGCGCGTAAAGATGCAGATAGGCAACAGAAGAGCTTGAGAAGTTAAGGTGTCTTTTTAAAGAGGTGAGTTTTGAGTGCTTTTTAAAATAGATTGAAATTCTGAATGGCGCGTAGCAACAGAGGAAGGGTGTTATAGCGACAGCCACTTTCACGGTGATGGAGTGCCCACCAAGACGAGCATTAGTTGGGTGGCTGACCGTAGGGGACGGTTGGGTATGTACCAGGAAAAGCATTTCCTCAGGTACATCGGCCCCTGATCATGGATGGCTCTATGGGCAATAGTGAGGAACTTAAACAAAACCCGTTGAGCAACGGGGAGCCAGTGCAAGTTGCGCAGATGTTGCCGGATGCTGGACTTCCGTGAGATGTCAAAGAGGAGTCTGGCCGCTGCATTCGGTATGATCTGGAGGCGGTTGATTAGGTAGGCAGGAATGCCAATGAACAGGGCGTTAGCGTAGTCGAGGCAGGAAAGAATGAGGGCTCTTGCCACTGTTTCTTTGGACGTCCTCGGAAGCAGGGGAAACAATTTCTGGAGAGCTTTAAGGGTACCGAAGCATCCGCAAGTGAGTTTTTTGATATGTTCATCAAATTTTAAGTTTTCCCTGAACCATACCCCCAGGTTTTTTGCTGGTTTGCCAACAGAACTTGGGTATGGTAGATCAGGTGGCCATAAAGATTCTCTGAAGTTAGAGGGGAACTGCCCGTAGAGTAGTATTTCCGATTTATCTTCATTGCATTTTAACTGGGCATGGGCGAGCCAGATGAAGACTGAGGAGAGGCAGGTCTGGACCGATGAAGTGTCCAAATCCGTACCCGGTCAAGTGAACAGCAGCTGCGTGTCATCTGCGTAGGCAATTATTTAGAATGGGATGCACAAGCTTCTGCAGCCGCTTCTGTAAGTGCCGCGGGGCACGCAAAGCAAGCACAACCACTTGTTGCGCCCCCGGGTCACTTCCATAATATGGCCCTAGATGTCCACACTCTAATCACTAGTGAAAGCACTCTGGATCAAGTGATCAAAGATATTTGCTGATGCTTTTTCTATGCGTCCACTCATTCCTTATGTGGAGTGGGAAATGCATTGAGTACTAATGAGACTGATGGAAAATGCATGTCAAATAAGGTACAACGTGGTTAGAGATGCCTGTCCATTGGCACATCAAACTCGAATTATGCCTAGACATACCCCGTCAACTCCAAACGAAGATACTACATCCAACTCTCAAATAACTCAATCTTGCATTTTGGTACCTGAGATCCCAGAATGTGGTTACTTGCAATTATCACGGTAGTACAAGCACATTTTTAAAAAGGCTAAAAAAAACTACCACTGATGCATGATGTGTGGCTAAATGAAAATGTTTTGTGACTTACTGTTCGAATACCCAATTTCAGTCCACACTTTGGGAATACCCTTTCTTTTGAGGAAGGCTGAGTTTAGTCGGGTTTTCCACATCTTAGCATAATGATATGAAGTGTCTAACAATTGTGAGCACTAGCCCACATATGACATTCCTAAAGCCACACAGGGGGCATATAAGGCCAGGTGCAGGTTTGCTAGGACCTCAGGTGCCTCTGGTCCCATGTACGCGAAAGCAACTGCCAATGAGTGGCTTCGGCTAGCACGCTCCATACTTGAAATGCAGATACCTTTACTGTGTCTGACAGCATGCACACAGCTTGAGGAATCAAGGTATACCAGCTGGTACCTTTCCTATACAACTTAAGTTTAATACGTTATCCCATTATATTTGGCGTCTGTCTGCCGTTCTACATTTCTCTATTACCTTATATAAGGAAGCATATGTACATGGCGTGTAGCTGTAGCTACACGTGTTGTGCGTAGTCCTGCCATCTAATGTCTAGAACCGACGTAAGTTGGTTTTCTTCAAAGAAGTCTTTTCGAGTCACGAGGTACAGTGACACCACCTCCTGCGGGTAATGCACATGGGCATTGGCTCCATTGTTAGACTTTTTTAGGTCTCGCCTGTCGATGCGCATGCGCATCGAGCAAGCGAGACTATGGGGGCTTATCCACTCTTTATCCAACTTGCAAGGAATCGTGGCGATTCCTTGCAGTGCCCGTGACTTTTAAGCTCAATGCGCATACGCATTGAGCTTAAAAGCGCGTGCACATGCCCCCAGCCGCCTGCCTTGCCTACTCTCCCGCCCCCTCACTTCTTGATTGCACGGCCGCTAGGCCGTGCCTCCCCTACTCTCCTCCTCCTACTCTCCTCCCCTCGCCGTCTGTTCCCGCACTCCTCCCACACCCCCGCTCCGCCCCCTCCCCTGCCTGCCATGTCGCGTCTAACTTCACAAAAACCAAGACCTTGCTTAGACCATTTTGTGCACACCAAATGTAATTTGTATTATGGAGAATTAAGAAAGGATTATTAGATAGAGAAGTTTTCTAATTTGTATCATTGCGATTTGAACTGTGTACGAATTTCTATGCATAATACCAAGATTTTCAAGATTTACCAACAGCTCTATGTTAACATGTCCGATATCGGCGTAGATTCTGTATAGATTCGATTCTCATGATGGGGCTGTACTTTCAATCCTGAATGATCCGATTTGTGTCCAAATATGTGTTTTCAGCCCGTTACATCCGAAATGTTGCCTCATGTTAATCTTCACATTTTGTTTCTTTCTAATGCTGGCACACAAATTAATATTCTTTCACCAAGTTAAAATCCACTTCCTATATGTCGAATTTATAGGTTCCCTTTCTACTTTAATTGGGACTCAGGCTTCCCTTCTTTACCAACATCTGACCTTTACACACCAACCCTTCCATGCACGTCTTTATTTCTATTAAGTAAGCATACTATGTCACGCCCTCAGCAACATTCACTGAGGCAAACCCACAGCGAGGTTTACGTTTCAGCTGTTTTGATGCGGGCCATTACTCTAGTCACGGCAGGTGACTACTTAATCACTTCCGCTTCCAGTTTGGGTTCCACACACGGAATGCTCAGAACGGTGATACAGATACTTGTCGACCATCAAGTAAGTCTACTGGCACTCTGTGAATGATAACAGTAACGTCTACGGCACCATTATTTATTTTTTCTTGCTTAAACATGGGAGCTTACCCCAGTCTCCCTTTATGTATTCATAGACGGCGCTGTGACGCGTAGAACGGTGATACAGATACTTGTCGACCATTAAGTGAGTCTGCTGGCACTCTGTTAATTTTTAACTGTAACTTTTACGGTGCCATATTTTAATTTTTTCTTGCTTAAACATGGGATCTTACCCCAGTCTCCCTTTATGTATTCACAGACAGCGCTCTCAAGGACACGCCACCTACACGGACGTTGTGCTCATCTTCGTGGAGCATTTACCTATGGAGAATGGTCATATATAGACGTTTTCCGCTACCCGATCTCATATTTAGGATTCTCATCCTCGCAGGCTAAATCCCTCTACTGGACCCCCCCCCTCCACCGCGCCCCCTTGTTTTGTCACCACTATCTTTTCCCAACCCAGCGAAACGCTTTTATCAGGAACTGTGGACAAATCTGGTGAGCATAGATTTACCAATGAGTTTGCTGTCCTCACACAAATGCTGCACCAGTCAGCAGGTCGAATGCTCCCTTTGGGATAAGCTGCGGTTTCTGGATGCTTAATGCGGTGGAAACAAGGAATGTTCCGTGGTTAACTGTCTCTAACCTGCCACCTTCGCTGCATGTCTGTGGGACGTCACGTTTCTCGTCCTAGGCTTTCATCTGACGCCCCAGTAGGTTCTGGGAGTTGTAGTCTTGGTATTGTTCCTATAAATCAACTGGACCTGCTTACTCAACAAGGCGCACTGTTGACAAAGACTGATGAGCCAACTGGTTTAACGAGGATAGCGATGTTGGCCACCCCTCACCCACCCTCAACCCCTCACCCTCACTCATCCTCAACCCCTCACCCTCACTCACCCTCACTCACCCTCACCCTCACTCACCCTCACTCACCCTCAACCCCTCACCCTCACCCTCACTCACCCTCACTCAACCTCAACCCCTCACCCTCACCCTCACCCTCACTCACCCTCAACCCCTCACCCTCACCCTCCCTCACCCTCACTCACCCTCACCCACCCTCAACCCCTCACCCTCACTCACCCTCACTCACCCTCACCCTCACTCACCCTCAACCCCTCACCCTCACTCACCCTCAACCCCTCACCCTCAACCCCTCACTCATCCTCACTCACCCTCAACCCCTCACCCTCACTCACCCTCAACCCCTCACCCTCACTCACCCTCAACCCCTCACCCTCACTCACCCTCAACCCCTCACCCTCGACCCCTCACCCTCAACCCCTCACCCTCACCCTCACTCACCCTCACTCACCCTCACTCACCCTCAACCCCTCACCCTCACCCTCACTCACCCTCAACACTTCACCCTCAACCCCTCACTCACCCTCACTCTCACTCACCCTCACTGCCTCACCCTCACCCTCACTCACCCTCAACACCTCACCCTCACTCACCCTCACCCTCACTCACCCTCAACACCTCACCCTCACTCACCCTCAACACCTCACCCTCACCCTCACTCACCCTCAACCCCTCACCCACTCACCCTCACTCACCCTCAACCCCTCACCCCCTCACCCTCACTCACCCTCACTCACCCTCAACGCCTCACCCTCAACCCCTCACCCTCACTCACCCTCACAACACATATTGTGTTACAATAGGTGTCACATTTGCGAAATATAAAACGATTGGCATTGTAAATAACAAAGCTATTATTTCGCTATTTTAAAAACAAGCACATACATAAAAAATGTGTCCTTTACAATACCAATAGCTCAAACTTTCCTAATACGAGACATATTGCATTGCTGTGCTTCTCTCCCCTGCTGCACTCTCCTGCTCTCTAGAGATGTAGCATAACGACGAGAGCTGCCATATAAGTCACGTAAATACAAAACATGTTGCATTCCAAATGCTATAGGTGTCACATTCGCAAAAGTTATAACTATTGGCGTTGTAAATGACAAAGCTATCAATTTAGCTATTTTAAAAACCAACAAATAAATAAAATATTTGTCATTTACAAAACCAAAAGCTCCAACTTTTCTAATGCGAGACCTATTGCATTTCCAATGCTTGTTCACTCCTGTTGGGTTCATATGTGTCCCTTCGAGCCCTGGTCAATGACATGTGTTTTTTTCACTGGTAGAGTAACAATCGCATGTTCGGATTCTCCTACCATGTACTCCCTTTGACTTCACAGATCGAACACATTTATTGATGCCCCACTCGAAGCCTCGTGGAACTCCTCTGTGCCATCTTCAACCCATGAGAATGGTCTTGGGATGGAAAGGACACTATTTGGATTTTGTCCCAAGTGTCATTCCGAGTACCTGAGGACAGACCTCCATTTAGTCTGTAACCTCTGCTTGTCTCCAGATCACTGCGAAGACACCTGTGCAGCCTATCTTGCATTCTGCAATAAAAAGACTCTTCGGAACCAACAAACTCATCGCATTGCCTCAGCCTCCATGGCGCACCAACAGCAGGAGGACACCATCGACCAACAGCAGGAGGACACCATCGACCAACAGCAGGAGGACACCATCGACCAACAGCAGGAGGACACCATCGACCAACAGCAGGAGGACACCATCGACCAACTGCAGGAGTACACCATTGACCAACTGCAGGAGGACACTATTGACCAACAGCAGGAGGACACCATCGACCAACAGCAGGAGGACACCATCGACCAACAGCAGGAAGACACCATCGACCAATAGCAGGAGGACACCATCGACCAATAGCAGGAGACCAATGGCGGTAAAGCAGAGGAACTTTAATTGGTCAAGGGTTCTGGCAACGACATAGAGGAGGAGGAGCCCCGGCCAGCACAAAGAAAGTCCAAGGTTGGTGCAGTGAGTACCGGGCACCCACCCCACGACTCTACATCATCCCTTACCTCCTCGGAAGGTCAGAGCCTTGATCTCCCAAAGAACTCATGAGGCCTCTGGGTCACCACTGGTGGAAGCCCATGGTCGGCACTATGTGGAGAGTTCGGACCCAATGAACACCTATACTTCAGCGCAGATGTCTGCCTCCAAGCCTCGCCCATCCACCTCGGCAGCCGCACTGGCACCTGCCCCCAGAATGGCCAAAAGCTGTTTCGGAATCTAAGATACCTGTTTCAGAGTCAAGGGCGCAGCGCTGCATGGCCTCAAACTGTCAACTCAGAGGAAGGCGCTGTCCTGACTTGCATCTTCTGCTGCTTTGGAGGACTTGAGCAGCCAATACTTCAGCACCTGCTTGACAAGCTTGATGCCAGACTGTGTCAAATACACATCCACTCTGGCACTGGTGTATCCCTGCTAAGCCTCCAGACAAGCCTAAAGACATGGCTCCTCCTAAAAGGAAATTAACTTTCAAGGGGGAACTAACCCAGCCTTCGGAGCCAAGGCTCTGGAAGCATCAGCATCATGACAAAGGCACTCCCTCCCCCTCCCCCCCCACACCACCACTGCCTCCTCCTCCTACTCCTCCTGCCCTACCTCCTATGCCTCCTTATGTGCCTTCTGCAACACAACCTCCTTACCATCTGTGGATCCAATGACCCATTTTCCACTGGGATTTCCCCCTTCAAGGGGTGGGGAAAGTTCAGGGTCTCTATGAACCATATTACCCATTTACGAGAGACAATCGCATGATATCGAACCCCAGGTGATACAGAGCTAAGCCGTCAACCTCTGGATGAAACAACCCTGTATCATATTGTGCTCCAGCATGGAGCCACCTTCCACAAGGTGGAGGTGCGCAAACAACCTGAGGAGGAAAACAACCTCATGGAGACCTATTCCTCTATGCTTGGATCAATGCAATAGTTACCTATATTGAAGGGCCTGCTATGACCAGCACATGACATCTTCAAAGACCCAGGAGGGATCGTGTTCCCACCCCAGGGAGGATAAAAAATATAAAGCACCCCCCTAAATCCTCCCCCATCAGGCCTCGGCTTCCAACAAACTCTGGTGGTACACGTGGCACGCAAACATGCTAATGCATAGGGTACAAGTGATGCTCCCCTCCAGACTGGGAGAGCAAAAAGATTGACATGGCTGGCAAGCATGTCGCCACCTAGTCTGCCACAAATTGAGGGATTGCCAATTCACTGGGCCTGCTCTCTCGCTATGACCACACCCAGTAGGATGAAATGTAAGATCTGGTTCGTCATCTTCCCGAGCAATACAGAAAACGTGGAAGGAGTTGGTGGCAGAAGAAAAAATTACTTCTAATACTTAAATCAGGTGTGCCCTAGGTGCAGCAGACATGGCTGCACGTGCAGTCAATACTAGTATGGATCTCTGCAGACATGTGTGGCTGTGCATGTTGGGCTTTAAACCGGAGGTTTAACAACTTCTCCTCAAGTTGCATTTTGATGGAGACACCTTTTTGGAGGGCAAGTTGATGAGTTGTTGGAGAAATTCAAAAAGGACACAGAGACGGCCAAAGACATGGGTGCTCTGCAGACACCAGTTACCCACGGCTTCGTTAGCCACACACCATATCCTGGTGGGGCTTAAACCACCACCCCTGAAAACTCTACATCCTTCCCCAGGCAGCAACAACAGCAACCACCAACCCGGGGCTGCTATAAGGGAGGTTATAGAGCCAACAATAGCCGAGAGAGAGGAAAACGCGCAGCTCCCTAAGGGACTGCACCTGCAAAAATGTAACTTCCTCCCCCTTCACCTCAACAATCCAACACCGGTCAGGGTAAGATTACAAGGGTCAAGGGGTTCTAGATATTATAGCGGAGGGATATTTCATACAACTCACACAAACACCACCAAACATTCACCCCCCACACACAGGCTCTCAGAGGAACATCAGTGCCTCCTCTAAGAGGAGATGCACGAATACTCCGCAAAGGGCCTATAGAACCCGTCCGCCCAAATACAGAGGCAATGGGGTGTACTCTTTATATTTTTTCATCCTCCAAAAAGATGGATGCTTAAGGCCTGTACTCAACCTCTAGCCACTCCACAAGTACATACTTTGGGAACATTTTGACATGGTGACGCTCTAAGATGTCATCCCACTGCTACAGCAAGGCTATTTCACGACCCACTCTCGGCCTGAAGGACGCCTATTTCCACATACCTAACCACAGTGCACTTCAAAGGTTCCTGTGGTTTGTGGTGAGTTGTCAGCATTATCAGTTCAAACAAGTGCCGCCCTTCAGAGTAACCACAGCTCCCAGGGTGCTGGCAGTGTCTTGCAGTGGTAGCCGCTCACCTCAGAAGAAGCGGCATCCACGTCTTCCCTTATCTGGATGAGTGGCTGAACATGACCGTCGCACATCAGCAATGCCTGGCTTTTGGAAGGTGATTTATTAGTAGGGTCAAGTAGGTACTTACCAGTATTAATAAGGCACAATCAGAGTAAAATTATTACCTGGATCACCCTTGGTAGCTGGCAACAAGCAGGCAGACAGTTGTGTGACGCATTAAAAAATGCCAACACATTAAATAAGTAACAGACAACTCATAATAGAAAATCCAAAATCCATTTATAAAAATAGAACATATTTTTATGATTAAAATGACACCAAACAACAAAAATCCAATGTAGGAAGCTGAAGATATGATTTTTAAAGATTAGATAGTCTTTAGTGCCTAAAAACAGAAAGCCCCAACATGGGTCATCTGACCGCGCTACACCGGGACAGAGTCAACGCTTTTGGAGCTTTTTCTCTCGATGTTGAGCAAGGCTCCTCTTCAGGCCGGGTTTCGAGTC
This sequence comes from Lissotriton vulgaris, assembly GCF_964263255.1. Classification (NCBI taxonomy): domain Eukaryota; kingdom Metazoa; phylum Chordata; class Amphibia; order Caudata; family Salamandridae; genus Lissotriton; species Lissotriton vulgaris. The sequence continues at coordinate 224,192,302 of NC_141685.1, forward strand.
AACATCAGTGGGTTGGTTCAGCGCAAAGCCTTAGTGAAATCCTGGAAGTCTTGAGCTCTGGAGCTTTCAGTGGCTCAAACTTGAAATCTAGGTCGGTACTATGCGTCGACATTGGTGGCTTGACTCTCGATGACAAGTCGGTCAACTTATGGAGCTTTTCCCCAAAAAATTTCCAAACTTCTGGAACTTCTTCCAGAAGGTCCTTTTGTGGATTCAGAGTGTCCACAACACCAATCCAAGATTTCAGAAGTTCTGAGTTGCTCCTTGGGATATTGGGACTACGTTTCCCACAATGCACCTGGCCAAATCTTTACAAACTCCCTTGATGCTATCCAGCTGGGTTCTTCTTGGTGGAGATAATGCAGGTGGATCTCTTTTGACTTGTTGCTTTCAGGTAGTCTACTCCTTCGACTTTAAAAGTCCTTTTTGGGCCGAAGACCAAAGTTTGCAGCAGGTGCAGTCCTCACTTGTGCAGTCCAAGAGTCCAGCAGGACAGTCCTTCTTCTGGAAGTTTCAGGAAAGAATCTGAGTTGCTGCGCAGCTCTCCCATATTTATCCAGTGTTCTTGAGTGACCGCGTGCGGATTAAACAATCTACAATGGAGCCGGTGCTCATGCGCATTAACACCAACAGCTGGAGTCACAGTACCTTGCGACTTGAAAAGACTTCAAAGAAAAACAACTTGCACATGTCTGAGCCCAACACAAGATGGAGGAGTATGCACAGCATGTGAATCTACAGCGCTACATGCTGCAAACAGATGCTTGAAAGGTAAGTAACATTTTGCTTTCTTATAATTGGTTATTTTCTTAGTGTCACTAGAGAGAGGTGCCATCTCTCTCCCTCAATGGGGTTTGATTCCCATTATACACAGCCCAGCACACAGATCAGATGACACCAGCATGGCACATCACAGCACTGCACACAAAAAGAAACAGATGTATCTCCAGGTGTGAAGAATGTCTGCAGAAAAGATCGAGCACACGCCAAGTATCATGTCTGTTAACTCTCAGGACACCTGGGCTGTTGATATACAGATGGTGGTGTCTGACAGGAGGTGGAGGGAAAGGTTGCCCTTTCTGAAGCCCAGATGGAGGTGTGTATGGGTTAGGCTGCCCTCATTCACCTCCAGCATTACCTGCTGGCTCTCACCTCCACAGCCAGTGCTGCCTCCTGTCACCTCCACTACCAGCACTGCCTCCTATCACCTCCACTACCAGCACTGCCGCCTGTCACCTCCACTACCAGCACTGCCGCCTGTCACCTCCACTACCAGCACCGCCGCCTCTCACCTCCACTACCAGCACTGCCGCTTGTCACCTCCACTACCAGCACTGCCTCCTATCACCTCCACTACTAGCGCTGCCGCCTGTCTCCTCCACTACCAGCACTGCTGCTTGTCTCCTCCACTACCAGCACTGCCGCCTGGCGCCTCCACTACAGCACTGCCATATATCACTTCCACTACCAGCGCTGCCGCCTGTCACCTCCACTACCAGCACTGCCGCCTGTCACCTCCACTACCAGCACTGCCGCCTGTCACCTCCACTACCAGCACCGCCGCCTCTCACCTCCACTACCAGCACTGCCGCCTGTCACCTCCACTACCAGCACTGCCTCCTATCACCTCCACTACTAGCGCTGCCGCCTGTCACCTCCACTACCAGCACTGCCGCCTGTCACCTCCACTACCAGCACCGCCGCCTCTCACCTCCACTACCAGCACTGCCGCCTGTCACCTCCACTACCAGCACTGCCTCCTGTCACCTCCACTACCAGCACCGCCGTCTGTCACCTCCACTACCAGCACTGCCGCCTCAGCTACCAGCAAAGCTATCTATGACTTCCACTGCCAGCACTGCCGCCTCTCATCTCGACTACCAGCACCGCCACCTCTCACCTCCACTACCAGCACTGCCGCCTGTCACCTCCACTACCAGCACCGCCGCCTGTCACCTCCACTACCAGCACTGCCGCCTCAGCTACCAGCAAAGCTATCTATGACTTCCACTGCCAGCACTGCCACCTCTCACCTCGACTACCAGCACCGCCACCTCTCACCTCCACTACCAGCACTGCCGCCTCTCACCTCTACTACCAGCACGGCCTCCTCTCACCTCGACTACCACCACGGCCGCCTCTCGCCTCCATTACCAGCACTGCCGCCTCTCACCTCTACTACCAGCACGGCCTCCTCTCACCTTGACTACCAGCACTAACTCCTCTCACCTCGACTACCAGCACTAACTCCTCTCACCTCGACTACCAGCACTGCCGCCTCTCACCTCCATTACCAGCACGGCCTCCTCTCACCTCGACTACCAGCACTAACTCCTCTCTCCTCGACTACCAGCACTAACTCCTCTCACCTCGACTACCAGCACTGCCGCCTCTCACCTCCATTACCAGCACTGCCTCCTCTCACCTCCACTACCAGCACTGCCGCCTCTCACCTCCATAACCAGCACTGCTGCCTCTCACCTCTACTACCAACACGGCCTCCTCTCACCTCGACTACCAGCACTGCCGCCTCTCACCTCTACTACCAGCATGGCCTCCTCTCACCTCTACTACCAGCACGGCCTCCTCTCACCTCCACTACCAGCACTGCCGCCTCTCACCTCTACTACCAGCACTGCTGCCTCTCGCCTCCACTGCCAGCACTGCTGCCTCTCACCTCCACTACCAGCGCTGCCTCCTCTCACCTCCACTGCCAGCACTGCCATATATCACTTCCACATCCAGAACTGCCGCCTGTCACCTCCACTACCTGCACTGCCGCCTGTCTCCTCCACTACCAGCATTGCCGCCTGTCACTTCCACTACCAGCACTGCCGTCTGTCACCTCCATTACCAGCACTGCCATATATCACTTCCACTACCAGCACTGCTGCCTCTCACCTCCACTACCAGCACTGCCACCTCCCACCTCCACTACCAGCATTGCCGCCTGTCTCCTCCACTACCAGCACTGCTGCCTGTCTCCTCCACTACCAGCACTGCTGCCTGTCTCCTCCACTACCAGCACTGCTGCCTGTCTCCTCCACTACCAGCACTGCTGCCTTTCTCCTCCACTACCAGCACTGCCACATCGCACCTCCAATATCAGCACTGCCACCTGTCTCCTCCACTACCAGCACTGCCACCAGTCTCCTCCACTACCAGCACTGCCACATCTCACCTCAACTACCAGCGCTGCCGCCTGTCACCTCCACTACTAGCGCTGCCGCCTGTCTCCTCCACTACCAGCACTGCTGCTTGTCTCCTCCACTACCAGCACTGCCGCCTGTCGCCTCCACTACAGCACTGCCATATATCACTTCCACTACCAGCGCTGCCGCCTGTCACCTCCACTACCAGCACTGCCACCAGTCTCCTCCACTACCAGCACTGCCACCAGTCTCCTCCACTACCAGCACTGCCACATCTCACCTCCACTACCAGCGCTGCCGCCTGTCACCTCCACTACTAGCGCTGCCGCCTGTCTCCTCCACTACCAGCACTGCTGCTTGTCTCCTCCACTACCAGCACTGCCGCTTGTCTCCTCCACTACCAGCACTGCCACATCTCACCTCCACTACCAGCACTGCCGGCTGTCTCCTCCACTACCAGCACTGCCTCCTCTCACCTCCACTACCAGCGCTGCCGTCTGTCACCTCCACTAACAGCACTACCGCCTCTCACATCTTTAGAGTGTGTTGTGACTCCCGCCAAAGTGGTTCCTGTGTGTAGTCCTTGTGCGCCTGGTTCGCCATGCACCATCTGAGCTTAGTACATGCTGAAGCTGTAAACTGTGTTTATTTCCTTGTTTTTGTTCTCTATACTGTGTCTCCTTCCTTCTTCCTTGATGGTTGGTTGTTCCCCTGGTGTACACTATGTGCCCTTGCAGTCTGTTCACTGGATTTCTATTTCCAGACATTTAAACTGTCCTGTTCCCCTCTGTTTTGGGGATGTACCAGGCCTCTGGGATTTCTCCTGCCTTTAATATGCAGCTGCATTTTGCCTGTTGTATGTAAAGGCCTCTTTTTGCTGGTCACCCCCAGGTTTCTGGGCTGATGCTGCTGGTTTAGCTGCTCTTAAGAGTGCACAGAGGTCTGCTAACTAGAGTGGCCCTAAAATGTGTCTATTGCATTGGCTATGCCCATCTGACAAGGCTCACTTACCTGTAAGTCCACAGTAGCAGTAAAAACTTTTAACTGTTGTTTTTTACTGTGGAAAGACTTGGTCGCCCCATTACGAAGTACAGGATTACACAATGACCCCTCAGAGGTGCAACCAACCAGGACTGAGAAGACTTCAAGGTATATTCACCTTGTGACCAGAACCACCTCACCCACTTCTTGGTCGAAGGAGTAGCCGCAGGAAGACCCCCATCGGCCACATCACATCCAGAGCATCCTTGAGCATCTTCATCACCCTTCATCCCTTGCATCAGGAGCACTTCCATAGGAAACCATAGCACAGGATAAACCATAACACAGGATAAACCATAGCACAGGATAAACCATAGCACAGGATAAACCATAGCACAGGATAAACCATAGCAGGATAAACCATAGCAGGATAAACCATAGCACAGGATAAACCATAGCACAGGATAAACCATAGCACAAGATAAAAGTGCCTGGAGCTGACTGAAGACAGCTGCCCCTTCTGAGGTAACTGTTTCTAAGGCCCGTGCTGCCCCCCCCCGTACTGGCTCCCTGTTGGAGCCCCGAAGCAACCCTAAGTGACCGCAATACTATTAGCCAAAAGTTTTTGCTCAAAAAGTTTCCAAGTGTCAAATTTGTAGAATTTGCAACTGCTTGTTTACGTTTGAGTAAAAAGTGCACATTCACTGTACCTTGTGAAATTTATATCTCCCGAACCCCCTGGTGGATCTTTTGTATTGGGGTGTCTACAAATACATAATGCCTTCTATTTTTACAAATTGGTTTCTGATTTCTTGGGTCTCTAGTGTGTTTCTTCGTTTTTTTTGGTCCTGTTGAAATGCTTTACACTTGTTTCCTTGTCTAAGTCTTGCTCCTCATAGCCACAGCTACCCACGGTTGAGCTTGAGGGTTTAACAGACAAAATCTACGTGTCCTAAAGTGTTTGGCAAGGGTAATACACAGTGAAGTTGCAAAGCCACACCATATAATACACCCCATTTCCTCACCACTAGTATATTTGAGTCTTTTTTTACTTCTTTGTAAAAATCCAGGTTGGTCCCTTCCCCCAAGAGTTGGGTGATGCTGTGGTGGTCATAAGTGGGTCGGTTCTTGTCAGCCCAAAGTGGCTCCCACTGGACACCGAGAACAAGCTGGCCAACCCAAGGAAGGAAACCCTTCTGTGCGGCTCTCTGCCCTCTTATTTATTTTGTGTTTTTTTATGGTTCAGTAATTTTCCTGGCCGCAGGAAGTCTTCTGAGACATCATCCCCAGGCTCGCCATGACTACACATCTGCATTTATCTTTGTAGTATCTTTAGAAACCCTGAATCAAATCCCTGATTTCGCCATATACATTCCCTAAATGTCAAACCGCATTAGGCATCCTGTAATATTTACATTATTTAAATCCGATATTTTTGAGCTGTCGTTTTCTCACAAACCCACAATAGTGTGACTGCAATAAAACCGATACCACCTTTCCATATAAACCAGAGGTTCACTTGGCCACTTTCCTCCAAACCCTTCTGCATTATAGATCTCTGGCTTCCTCTGCATATGAGTGGCAGTGACAGACCGGGTGGAAGAGACACAGGACCCTTTACTAGGTGCATAACAATGTCACTTATGTTACTTCTACAGCACTTCTACTTAGAAGAAAGGTCTTCCCTGGTTTTCTCTGGTGATGTTTCGTTCACTGACATGTGTGTGGCCAAGGATACACGGTTCTACATAGAATTACAGAGCAGATGTTCCAAACAGGAAGCAGGGAACAACTGTGGCAAGACATTTGTCCACTATTACTCACACTTCAGTCCCAGCTGACTTGGTGCAAGGCTGTTGTGCAATTTGTACATCATTTGAAGCTACAATGGTCTCAAGCTACAACATTGTTGTTACGGTTAAGTATATGTTTTCTTTCCTGGGCACTTGGCGTTCTTTAGCTGCTAAATGGAAAGCACCATGCAGCCCAGGGGAGGGAGAGGGGACGGGAGGGAGAGGTAAGGTGAGAGAGAGGGAGAGGGAAAGGAGGGAGAAAGAGAGGGAGGGAGATGGGGGGATAGAGAGGGAGGGGGAGGGGGAGAGAGAGAAAGAGAGAGGGAAGGAGGGAAAGAGGGAGGGAGAGGGGGGAGCGAGAGAGGGAGGGGGAAAGAGAAAGGAGGGAGAAAGAGAGGGAGGGGAGGGGGAGAGAGAAAGAGAGAGGGAGAGAGGGAAGGAGGGAGAGAGAGAGAGAGGGAGGGGAGGGGGAGAGGAAGAGGGTGAGGAAGAGAGGGAAGGGGCGAAAGAGAGGGATAGAGAGAGATAGAGAGGAGAGAGGGAAGGAGGGAGAGAGAGAGAGGGCGGGGGAGAGGAAGAGAGTGGGAGGGAGAGGGAGGGAGAGAGAGAGGGATAGAGAGAGGGAGGGAGAGAGAAAGCGAGGGAGGGAGATGGGGGGATGGAGAGGGAGGGGGAGGGGGAGTGAGAGAAAGAGATAGGGAAGGAGGGAGAGGGAGAGAAGGAACGAGGGAGAGAGAGAGAGGGAGGGGGAGCGGGAGGGGGAGAGGAAGAGGGAGGGAGGGAGATGGAAATGGAAAGGAAGGAGAAAGAGAGGGAGGGAGATGGGGGATAGAGAGGGAGGGGGAGGGAGAGGGAGAGAGAAAGAGAGAGGAAAGGAGGGAGAGGGAGGGAGGGAGAGGGAGAGAGGGAAGGAGGGAGAGGGAGAGAGGGAAGGAGGGAGAGGGGGGAGCGGGAGAGGGAGGGGGAGAGGAAGAATGAGGGAGAGGGAAAGGAGGGAGAAAGAGACGGAGGGAGATGGGGGATGGAGATGGAGGGGGAGGGGGAGAGAGAGGAAGAGAGAGGGAAGGAGGGAGAGAGAGAGAGAGAGGGAGAGAGGGAAGGAGGGAGAGAGGGAAGGAGGGAGAGAGAGAGAGGGGGAGCGGGAGGGGGAGAGGAAGAGGGAGGGAGGGAGAGGGAAATGGAAAGGAGGGAGAAAGAGAGGGAGGGAGATGGGGGATAGAGAGGGAGGGGGAGGGAGAGAGAAAGAGAGAGGAAAGGAGGGAGGGAGGGAGAGGGAGAGAGGGAAGGAGGGAGAGGGAGAGAGGGAGGGAGAGAGGGAGAGGGGGGAGCGGGAGAGGGAGGGGGAGAGGAAGAAGGAGGAAGAGGGAAAGGAGGGAGAAAGAGACGGAGGGAGATGGGGATGGAGAGGGAGGGGGAGGAAGGGGGAGAGAGAAAAAGAGAGACGGAGAGAGGGAAGGAGGGAGAGAGAGAGAGGGAGAGGGAGGGGGAGAGAGAGAAAGAGAGAGGGAGAGAGAGAAAGAGAGAGGGAGAGGGAGAGAGAGAGAGGAGAGGGAGAGAGGGAAGGGGGAGACAGAGAGAGGGAGGGGGAGCAGGAGAGGCAGAGGGGGGAAGGAAGAGGGCAGGAGGGACAGGGAGGGAGAGAGAAAGAGGGAGGGAGGGCGAGAGAAAGAGAGAGGGAGGGCGAGAGAAAGAGAGGGAGATGGGGAAGGAGGGGGAGGGGAGAGTGAGAGTGAGGGGAGAGGGGGAAGAGGGGGAAGAGGAAGAGGGTGGGATGGAGAGGGAGAGGGAGGGGGAGGGAGAGGGAGAGGGAGGGAGGGAGAGAGAAAGAGAGGGTGAAGGGGAAGGAGAGGGAGGGGGAGAGTGAGAGTGAGGGGGAGCAGAAACGAGAAAGAGGGAGAGGGAGAAAGTGAGAGGTAGAGGTGGAGGGAGTGTGAGGGAGGGAGGGAGGGAGGGAGGGAGGGAGGGAGAGAGGGAGAGATAGCGCGGGGATACGCCGGGAGGCGTCACCGTGCGCTCTACAAACCCCTTTATTATTAAATGGAGGGAGGGGAGGGTGGGGGGTAGGGAGAGGGAGAATACTCCTAAAGCAAACAAACTGAAAGAGAGACTGTGAGAAATAGAGAAAGAGAGAGAGAGCAGGAGATAGAGAGACAGCAATAGAGATACAAAGACAGAGGGAGAGAGACTTAGAGAAAGAGGTACAAATAGAGACAGACAGGGGGCATATCGAGATAAAAAGGAAGAAAGTCAGAGTTATAGAGCTACACATCCAGAGAGGTAGACAGACAGATGGACTCTTAGAGGAAGAGAGCATCTTGCCACAGCATTGCAGCCACAGTATGAATGAACAGCCAAGCAGAATGTGGTTGCAACATCCACAGCTTGCCACACAGGAACAAATCAAGCATTCACGAGACCAAGAAGCTGAATGGACACATCTCTGCATGTGAGAAGCCTTCACTGGTCTACTAGGAATGAGTCAGCAGGATTGACTCAGCCTCTGAGCTATGAGTCAGCATCCTCGGGTATTCCTTGGTGAGTTGAGCAGGAAGCCCTACAGGATGCATTTGTATGTCTACAGGCTGAGGAACAGCATGTTTCTAGAGCACCTGTTGGTTGAGTTCACATGTCTTGGAGGGTTCGAAATGCCCCTGTCATGTGTAATCTCATGACCGCACTCAACAAAAGATGGACACTTGGGGGCAGATCTACAAGAAAGTGCCGCAGCACGGCACTGCAAGCCCTTTGGCTGTGCCACGCGGTGGCACTTTCAGAGCACAGGAATGTGACATATCTACAATGATATGTCGCATTCCTGTGCTCTCGTCTGCGCTGGCGCAGAAACAGCTGCCATGCTCCGGCTCAGGCACCCTGCACCATGCTGCAAGGATGCCTGCGCCATGGGGAGATTGTTTTTGTGAAGGAAGGGGCCCCTTCCTGCGCAAAAGCAATCACTGCAGGCATTTTCGTCTCTCAATGCGTGCTGTAGAATGCAGCACGCATTGAAAGAGGAAAAAAACGAGGATAAATGAAAACATTTCTCCCAGTTTCGCTTGGCTACGCCACCCCTATCATGGCGCAGCACACTGACGCATTTCTAGGTTTACGATTTCTCGTAAATCTGGAACTGCATCAGTGGACTTGAGTGTTGCGTGGGAACGCCCACAGCAACACGCAAAGTGTTGCGTGAACAGGGGCGATATTTACAAGCACAGGTTAAGTCACGCAGGGTGACTTTACCTGTGCTTGTAAATATCCCCTAGCAGGCTGCGCCACCGGTGCGTCATGCATCTTGATGCACCAGCGGCGCATGGGTTTGTAAATCTACCCCTATCAGCGTATCCACAGCCTTGTGCAATTCTGTAACACACTGTAAAGTTCAATTTCCACACACAGGTGGGTACAATTCAGTGCTTGATGTAAGCCGGTGGTTTCCGGTGCTCGGCACCGACACTTAATCATCAACACCGGCACTTTTCATGAACGCCAGTTAAGGGCACATTCACTTACGATGAGATTAAGTGATTTGCCCAACAACACAGGACGTTAAGCTGATGCCGAGACTCAAACCTGGTTCAGTTCCGAAGTCAGCAGCACTAGCCATTTCGCCACATCCTCCCCCCCACTTTCATGGTTAGTAGTTGGTTCGGTTTTAGGTGGCGCTAAGAGAAGAAATGGGCTGTTACAAGCACCCTCCTGACAACAGGCCCGGCACTTATATGTTTGCAAATTGACCACTGATACAATTCCGATCCATTTATTAAGTATGCACATGTAAGAAATTGGGGTATTAGTTGACATGGGTAGGGATCCTCTGATAATAACCACAATCCTTGTCTGGGTGAATGACTAAAGTCACTGATTAAACCTGAGCTCAACCCCTGGCAGCTGTGGCAAAGAGCAGACAGGCCTAACTTAGAAACAGCGTTTAAAGTATTTATGCAGTACTAAAACAGTAATAATGTCAAAATGCAAAACAATAAAGATCCCAAAAGAAACTAGAAAAATTAAGAAAATGTAGTAAACAAAATGTCATGAAAATGACAAAACATCCAATCTGGGGAACCAGAAATATGATTTTTAAAGTTTTAAGTAGAAATAGAGCCAAGAAGCACAAAGTGCAAATGTTAGTCACTAGTCGAGGTGGAACATTACCTATGTGCTATTTAACAGTGACCTCAATGGAGTGAGGGGGTGGGAACATCAACCAGGTTCGTACTAAGCAAAATATTTTACCTTCTGACTTAGTCCTTAAGTCCCAATCCACCACAGGAGTCAACTTCTAAAGCCCCTCAGGACCTCTGGGGAGGCACTTAGAGACTTTCAGGGTGTCAGGCAGAGGCCAAACAGCAGAGTCCAGTCCAGGTCCAGGGGTCAGCTGGGCACTTGAAGGAAAAGGCGTCCTGTAGATTTTTGCATCCCTATACCTGTAAAAGGAGAGGTGCGACGCAGCGGGCAGAGCAGCTAACTCCGGAGCACGGGGCTCACAGTTCAATTGCCGGCAGCAGCTCAGCGCAGCACCATGTGACTCTGGGCAATAGTTCGCTTAATCTCCTCAATGGCCTCCTGCTCCTTGAAACCTTATGGGGTGATATGTTCGCGCTTTACAAATATGGATTAATATTTTATTCATTTTAACTCTTGGAGTCTACTTCTTTGTCCCTGTACAAGAGAGAGAGCAGGCCCAGTCTTCTAGGCTCTCTTCAGGTCGCAGACATTAGCTTATTATCTTCTACAGGTCCATGTGTTTTCTGAAGTGGGTGCCAGGAAATACCACATGTATACCTGTCACGAACTAGTGGGTGGTAATGACTTCATGTGTCCGTCCTAAGCAATGGGGTAAAAGTTCCTGGGACTAACACTATGAACATTGGGCATTATCAAGATGGGGAATGTCTTTGGCCACACTAAAAGTAGGCTCTGGGTGTGGGGGGTGTGGGGTGTGGAGAAGTGTGCTATGGTAATTCTAGGTCCTCCCACATCCAACACTAAAATCCAAATTAAAATCACATACCCAAAAATAAACTCAGAAACAGAAGTCCGGTAGAACAAAAAAGTATGGATTCAGCAACCAGAGAGTGGATACAGAAATGTTTTGGCATCCTGTGTTTCTCCTTTGAAGTGTGCCCATATGCTGAATATAAAGCCAACAGATTTATCAAGCAGGCTTTGACACAGATGTCAAAAGAGGACCACTGTGACTGGAGCCTGCCTGCCCGGGGGCAGAGGAAGAATTCTGCCCAGGTGTCAATTAACATTTGCCTTTGATGGGAGGACTCTTTGAAGTGTGTCCCAAGTGTTATATGAAACCCCCCAGCAGACCTGTCAAGCAGGATTTGAATACAAGCAGGATTTGATACTTCGTGTCAAAAAGGAAGTTCACTGCCACACCCAGCACATTGTGTCAGGTCCAGATAGGTCATCTCTGTCCAATCAGGTCAGCCTACTGTTTGCTCCTGGGAGGCACTTCACAGCTACACAACAAACTTGGTGGTAGTGTTTCTCAACGAGAGAAAACGTCCGCACCTTCTGTTAATGATTATTCTCACTAGGCACGTTATACGTGAAGTATCAAGGGGTGTTTAAACAAAGCAACTTAATGCAAGTACCAAGAATCAAGAAGCAACCAAGTTACACAAGCACCCTCTAAGAAGTCAATTGTCAGAGAAATTTCCGTAAGGTAATAGTTTTTTCAAGGTTTTTACACCAACATCAACCATAGGTTCATTTGGAGTTAAGGAGCTTCAAAGTATGGATCCAAAAACAGTTGTTGTGCTTCAAGTTCTTTATTATCAAACACATTAAAAGTTTTCCAGCTTTACACTGCCGACACGTGTTTCGCCCTCTCCGGGGCTTTTTCAAGGCAATCTTAGTCAGTCTTGACAGGTCTGGCGGTCGGGGAGATCTTATGAATCAAAAGATACAGATATAATGTGTCGAAGTTAAGAATCCTATTGGGTGTGGTGATCACAGCGAGCTATTCCAGGTGTGGGTTCCACCTTTGTAGCTTCAAGATATTAGGCCCCACGTTGAGTATTATTAAACATAAGGACAGTGGTGGAAGTATGTCTTGATAGGGTAGTACGACTCGCTGCGTGGAGATAAGTCCTTTCTTACTATAGTTAAGATTCTTGAAGACCTTGATAAGTCTTCCGGTCGTTAGCATCGGGCCGGATCTCCACTGCTGGGCACTTCACAGCTATTCGAATGCTAATTACTGGCTGAAGTCTGAGAACAAAACGCAGATTAATCTACAGGAACTTCAAGCATGGAAAAGGTAACTGTCTAAAAGTTATTTTTCCTTACTATTTAGTAAAAATCTGATTTCACCATTGAATTGTAATTTTAATATTTTTATAATTATTAAATTAATGTTATTTTATTTTAAATTATTTAATAATTATTCTTAATAATTATTAAAAATAGTTGTTTAACTATTTTACTAAGTAACCCCATTCCCGAGATACAGTGTAAGTATTTAGTATTGCTTCCCAGTGTTTCTCTGTGGAACATGCAGTCTTGCTACAGCGAAAATAGGGGCCTTTTCAGTGTAAGCACATGTGTAACATTAAACATTAATGTGCCCTACTTTTAAATACCCTACACCCTACCCTTATGGGAATTAAGGCCTACATATGGGTAACTTATTGATATTTAAAATTAGATTTTAGGTCTATCAAAAGGGGTTATTTGACAGGTCGAATTTGCAGTTTGAACTTGCACAGCGAGACTACACATGGTAGGCCTGCAGTCAAGTTTTTGGACATTCCCTTGGCCACTTAGGGTCTTACATCAAGCACACAAAAGGTGAATGGAGGAATGCTTGCAATAAGTCCAACCTGTTAGCCCAGACATGGATTCCCTGCTCACTGAGCCACTGGATCCAAGCTACACTGGACCAAGAAGCCCCAATCAGCGAAAGACGGTAAGCATTCCCCCTATCACCTTTTGTGTATTTGATGTAATGTCCTAAGTGCCAAGAGTATGATAAGATGGGGGTCCTTTGCTCACTGAGCTACTGAAATTAAGCTGCACCTGACTGAAGAGCTCCAATGAGGGCGAAACCGGTTAATGGAGCAGGGTCAAGACTGATTTATATATGGCTGAGTGAGATGAGTCTGCTCATGCAGTCTTGTAGCCCACGAACGTACTGTCTCTGTCATCTTCCAGCATGATAGCACCACAGAAATCGAAGTACCCATGTAAGTTTTTGGAAGATGAGGGAAAGGGCTACAACTCCTTCTGCAGAAGTGGGAATAAAAACCTCCCTCTCTAATAAATTCTTTCAGAAAATGGGTGAGAACTACAACAAGTCCTGAAAGAAGCAGATGGCCTCACAGTTTTCAACTAATGTGACAGCATAACAACTTGAGCACTTGAATCGAGGCCTCATTGCAGTGCTTCTTTATAGCTGGTGGTTTTCGGTGCTGGGCACCAGCACTTAATTGTCAGCTCTGGCACGTACGACAGTCTGCCACATGGTGGTACTGTTTGTTTAAATTAGAAAAGAGCACAACAACAGCTTTTTATTAATTCAACTTAAATTAAAAATGACTTACAGCTGCCTCCCAAGCCATTCATATAGCTGTGGGGGCAGGAATAGTCTGAATTGTCACACTTGTAGGATTGTGATGGTTAGTAGTTGTGTTGGTACTGCCGCTGGCAGCCCTGGCAGGGGCAATGGGTGGTGAAAGCTGCGGTGGCTTCTTGATGAGAGCCCTGGCACTTATTTCTTTTTTACAAAATAAGTACTGCCTCATTGCTTCTTTATCAGTGTCACAATATGAGTGGAAGGCCCCTCGCATCTTCCACACCAGTGTCACAACAACATTTAATCTTGGAACTGATGACAGAAACGCAATCAGCTTCTCCAACAGTATCATGATAACACAAGATGCTCCCAGGTTCACCACCAATGCCACAATAGCACAACACCATGAACACCAACACAGAGATGCTCCCAGCTTCACCACCGATGCCACAATAGCACAACACCATGAACACCAACACAGAGATGCTCCCAGCTTCACCACTGATGCCACAATAGCACAACACCATGAACACCAACACAGAGATGCTCCCAGCGTCACCACCGATGCCACAATAGCACAACACCATGAACACCAACACAGAGATGCTCCCAGCTTCACCACTGATGCCACAATAGCACAACACCATGAACACCAACACAGAGATGCTCCCAGCGTCACCACCGATGCCAAATAGAACAACACCATGAACACCAACACAGAGATGCTCCCAGCTTCACCACCGATGCCACAATAGCACAACACCATGAACACCAACACAGAGATGCTCCCAGCTTCACCACTGATGCCACAATAGCACAACACCATGAACACCAACACAGAGATGCTCCCAGCGTCACCACCGATGCCACAATAGCACAACACCATGAACACCAACACAGAGATGCTCCCAGCTTCACCACTGATGCCACAATAGCACAACACCATGAACACCAACACAGAGATGCTCCCAGCGTCACCACCGATGCCAAATAGCACAACACCATGAACACCAACACAGAGATGCTCCCAGCTTCACCACCGATGCCACAATAGCACAACACCATGAACACCAACACAGAGATGCTCCCAGCTTCACCACTGATGCCACAATAGCACAACACCATGAACACCAACACAGAGATGCTCCCAGCGTCACCACCGATGCCAAATAGAACAACACCATGAACACCAACACAGAGATGCTCCCAGCTTCACCACCAATGCAACAATAGCACAACACCATGAGCACCAACAGAGAGATGCTCCCAGCTTCACCACCAATGCCACAATAGCACAACACCATGAACACCAACACAGAGATGCTCCCAGCTTCACCACCAATGCCACAATAGCACAACACCATGAACACCAACACAGAGATGCTCCCTGCTTCACCACTGATGCCACAATAGCACAACACCATGAACACCAACACAGAGATGCTCCCAGCGTCACCACCGATGCCAAATAGAACAACACCATGAACACCAACACAGAGATGCTCCCAGCTTCACCACCAATGCAACAATAGCACAACACCATGAGCACCAACAGAGAGATGCTCCCAGCTTCACCACCAATGCCACAATAGCACAACACCATGAACACCAACACAGAGATGCTCCCAGCTCCACCACCAATGCCACAATAGCACAACACCATGAACACCAACACAGAGATGCTCCCAGCTTCACCACCAATGCCACAATAGCACAACACCATGAACACCAACACAGAGATGCTCCCAGCTTCAACACCAATGCCACAATAGCATAACACCAAATAGCACAACACCATGAACACCAACACAGAAATGCTCTTAGCTTCACCACCAATGTCACAATAGCACAACACCATAAACACCAACACAGAGATGCTCCCAGCTTCACCACAAATGCCACAATAGCACAACACCATGAACACCAACACAGAGATGCTCCCAGCTTCACCACCGATGCCACAAGAGCACAACACCATGAACACCAACACAGAGATGCTCCCAGCTTCACCACCGATGCCTCAATAGCACAACAACATGAACACCAAAACAGAGATGCTCCCAGCTTCACCACTGATGCCACAATAGCACAACACCATGAACACCAACACAGAGATGCTCCCAGCTTCACCACCAATGCCAAAATAGCACAACACAATGAACACCAACACAGAGATGCTCCCAGCTTCACCACCAATGCCACAATAGCACAACACCATGAACACCAACACAGAGATGCTCCCAGCTTCACCACCAATGCCACAATAGCACAACACCATGAACACCAACACAGAGATGCTCCCAGCTTCACCACCAATGCCACAATAGCACAACACCATGAACACCAACACAGAGATGCTCCCAGCTTCACCACCAATGCCACAATAGCACAACACCATGAACACCAACACAGAGATGCTCCCAGCTTCACCACCAATGCCACAATAGCACAACACCATGAACACCAACACAGAGATGCTCCCAGCTTCACCACCAATGCCACAATAGCACAACACCATGAACACCAACACAGAGATGCTCCCAGCTTCACCACCAATGCCACAATAGCACAACACCATGAACACCAACACAGAGATGCTCCCAGCTTCACCACCAATGCCACAAGAGCACAACACCATGAACACCAACACAGAGATGCTCCCAGCTGCACCACCAATGCCACAATTGCAGAACACTATGAACACCAATACAGAGATGCTCCCGGCTTCACCACCAATGCCACAATAGCACAACACCATGAACACCAATACAGAGATGCTCCCAGCTTCACCACCAATGCCACAATAGCAGAACACATAGGCGGCGGCAGGAGCTCTGATCCTGCCAGGGTCAAGGAGCTGGTGCAGTTCAGAGTAGGTCGGGGAGCTCCTGGGCTAAGCAGCCAGATAGTAACACTTGCTCGCCTCACAGCCCTACAAAAGAGCTTGTCCTGGCGCATGGTTGCCCCCAAGAAGGTCAGAGAGTGGCGCGAGGACCACGCTGCAGAAAATGGAATTCCCCTCATCCTGCAGTGGGACTCAACATCAAGGTTGGGATGAAACCAAGAGATGTCAGCTCAAGGAAGGCGGTTGACACTGGGGCAAACTTTACTTGCTGCATACCTTACTAAACTAGCAACAAGTTGGGGAAACTGGTTAAAACTTGTCATTCCAGTCAGGCTTTCTCTAGTCTGGCCCTTGAACTCTGATTGGCTGCTCTTGCAGGCATGCGGTCGGTCCAGATGTTTTCATAGAAGAGAGGAACAGATCTGAATCTCAATCACTTCCTCTTTCAGGACCTTATCATCCAACCACACGTCTCCAGGAGAGCAAAATAGGCAGCACTGAAATAGAAGAAGCAGCCTGAGCAGCAGTCTCCGCCTCACACCTCCCCTGAAGGGCCCTGCTGAGAATTGATGACAGCGAGATGCTGTGACCCGATCCGGGTGGACACACTCGCCTGGCTTGTTTTCCAGCGAGGGGACCTGGGGTCCGACTTCAGAGCCTGCTGTAGGCGCTGGTTGAACCATCCTTCAGGCCTTGTTATTGTTGTGGCCGACCCTGGTAGCTGTACACAATGCTTGGGTGCGTTCTATATACACAGTGACATGATGTTTCCTCTTTCTACATGTGCTGCAGGATGCACCTCTCATAGAGGAAATAATGAGGAGAAATAAACATGTCTCCGCGTTACGCCTCACCTGGGAAGGCGTCGCATTTTGACACATTCCCAAGGTTACAAGTCTTAGCAAATCCTGGATTGTGCCAAAAACCATGGGTGGATGTGTGGGAACACCCGAGCTCCACCCATGTATTCCACACCTCTTCATGACCCACTGACAGGCACTGCGAGGAATGATCACAGCCTTCAGCATGAACTCTACAGCTCTCACTGGTGGCCCACCCACAACCTGAACTCACACAGCTACAGAGGAGGTTTGTTCACACTGCACACTATACATGAGTAGCACGTTGCATGGAAAGCTACAGAAACACAACATCCCGAAAAAAGAAAATGCTCTGCAAGACTACGTTTACCATGAAATATATACAGGAACAACATCACTGCTCACAGGCTGTGGGATGAAGCCTGGATGCACTGTCTGTTTTTGCTGCCACTGTTGGGGCACCTGGAAGGGGACTTCCCCTATTAACACCACTATATATTGAGCAGAACCGTGGCTGTGTACCATGAGTGTCAGTACCATGGGATTGTCTTACAAAATGTAAGTAACTACAAAACTGAATTGTCACGTCAGGTTTCCAACACAAACCACTACTGTAGGCTTAACACCAACCCCACGAGAGAACTACAAACCCTGATTAGAAAGGTAACGACTGAGGCTTTTGAAACCGGATTCCTCAGCAAACATGAACTAAATTTCTTAAATGTGGATCATCCCCGTATTCCTTTCATTTATACCCTCCCAAAGATTCATAAACGGTTGGAGGACCCCCCCGGCCGCCCTATAGTCTCTGGCTGTGGTTCTGTGTTGGAGCCCCTGGGACATTATGTGAACCATTTTTTGAAAGACTTTGTGCCTTGTACAGTATGCTATGTGCGTGACAGTATGTATATGATCAACTTAATCGAGAACCATCCATTCGACCCAACTACTGAAACTCTCTGTACTCTTGATGTTGAATCGTTGTACACCAACATTCCTCAAACAGAAGCCCTACTAACCATGGAAAGAATTCTCAATACCCGACCACGCCCACACACTGTACCTACCCTTTTCATTATTCAATTACTTGAAATTTGCTTAACTCAAAACTTCTTCATGTTTGATGGTGAATACTATCAGCAGGTGAAGGGAACTTCGATGGGCGCAATTTTTGCCCCGACCTTGGCCATTCTTTACATGGACTGGCTTGAATGTGACATCATCTTACCAGCCACGAACCCATTCCACCATGGATTGGTACAATGGAAACGTTATATAGACGATGTCTTTATGATCTGGAAAGGCCCTGTTGAAGCCCTGCCATTATTCCAACATTGGCTTAACAATAATTGTAATGGTCTAACGTTCACCTTAACCCACAGTAAAACTAGCATTCCTTTCCTGGATCTCTGTATACAACACAGTGATGGCGTATTGTTTACATCCCTATTCCGTAAACCTACGGAAAGGAACACTTTACTGAGTTACAGTAGCTGTCACCCGCGAGCCCTGAAAGATAGCTTACCCTATTCACAATTTTTACGTCTGAGACGCAATTGTTTTCTCAAGACGGACTATTTTAGGGAAGCGAACGTACTGGCAGACAAACTAAGATTCAGAGGTTATCCACATTGGCTAGTCAAAAACGCTATGAAAAGGGCGTGGTACTGCCCGCGTGAATCCCTCTTGGAACCAAAAGAAAAAAAGCAATCAGACAAACTAGTATCTGTCACTACTTTCTCTGCAGTATCCAATAAGATTAGCAAGAGTATCAAAATAAACTGGCACATCCTTAATTCTGGGGACTTAAACTTTGACCCTCCCATGTTTGCTTTTAAGAGAAGCAAAAATCTCAAAGACCATCTGGTAAGGGCTGCCCTCCCCTCGCCCAAACCGTCGAACCCCCTCAGAGACTTATGGGAACTTCCCCCTCTTAGGGGACACTCTAAATGTGGCAACTGTGTGGTTTGTGATTTGTGTACTGAATCAAAAGAATTTACCTTTGGTGAGGTGAAAAATGTTTTGCGCACTTTTACTAATTGTAACAGCTGTAACCTGGTATATGCCATCTTGTGCCCATGAAATTTGATCTACGTGGGACAGACCAAGCAAAAGATTAAACTGAGAATTTCGCAACATCGCAGTAGGATCAGATGCAAAACTGAAAAAGCCCCTCTCGTTGAACATTTTATTGACAAAGGACACACCAAGAATATTTTAAGATGGACTGTGATCAGCCAAATCATTTTTCCACCCAGAGGGGGATATTTGTCTAAGCTTCTCAACAAGGAAGAACTAAAATGGATTTTAAGGATTAATAGCTTGAATTCCGGACTGAATCAGCAGGAGGATTGGACTAACCTTGCATAGATTGTGCTAGTAGGGCTCTGAATAATGAATTGCTAAGTCGAATATGTGGAACTTTGAACTGTGCATGTTTAAATTGTCCTTCACTGGTTTTAGCGTCACATTATGCTATCACACTCTCACTTTCTTCACTTTCACTGTAATCCTAGGAACCCTTCACTCACCCTTCATGGCCGCCCCCATGTCCTTCTTTTATTTTTATTTTTATTTTGATCATGTGACTGCCCTTCCCACCCATCATGGCCGCCCCCATGTCCTTCTTTTATTTTTATTTTGACCATGTGACTGCCCCTCCCAATCAGTGTGCATCCTCTATCGTCACTCCCATCATGTGACCGTTCCCTCCAATCACCAAGGTATAAATTTACTTCCTGGTTGCTCGCCTGTGCACCGGCCCGGGAAGCACTTGCAGTCGTCTGTTAAGGTAAGCGCATGGCTACCCACCACCCCCCTCTCCAATCCCTTGAGGCATTTTGTACCCCTTTGCTTACTAAGCCTAAATTCCCCCTTGTTTGATTCCCTCAGGCTCGTGAGGAATCAGCCCATTGTTGGCGCCTCAACCACTCCACGGGGTAAGCTCTTTTCTTACGCGCTTCACCACGAACGACCTGGACTCCTATTACCTTGTTAATGTTCCCTCTCGTAATTTTAGGAGATTGATCTCCGTGGCATACCTGCCTGAAACCCAACCCTGCCAGAAACGTAATCACCGTTTCAGCTGCCCGTTTAAAATGGGAGTATCCGTTTCCTCCGCGGGTGAGTTATTTAGCCAGCGCCCAATTTTTGATTCCTGTTTTCAGAACTAATTGATTACTTATAGACCCTCTGGTCCCTTTGCAGATAACGACTGCCCCCTACTCCCTGCCACCGGCCGGCACCCACTGTGTGCGCCTCGCCCAATGCAGTAAGCTTATAGATTGCTTGGTAGGCGATCACGACCCCTCACTTCTCACCGATAACCTAGTTACTTCTTTAGTACCGAGTACGTGCCGCTCTTTCTTCGCCGAAGTAGAAGTCCCTGTGAGTTACATGCATGTTATGCACGCCTTAGGACACGCACCCATCACTACTGCAGGATCTCGCCAAAACTCTGGTGTTTAGCACACGGCCTGGGCACCAACTAGGCACACGGCAGTATAAAGGTCATTATTCTCTGTCAGGCACAATAAGAAAAAAACACGGACGTTGAATGAATGCATTAGCTTTAAAGCAAAGTTTTTAAATTCTTTACTTCACTTCTCGTGCACAAAGCCTTGTTATAGGCCCTTAAGGCAACACTGAATGTCACTTATGTTTAAATTACAAATGTAAGTGTGTAGCGATAACTAAAATGTGTCCTCTCTTGGACAAACTTCCTTATTTTTCTCCCCCCTTTCCTTTAGGCTATCATGGCTAGGAATGATAAGGCTTTACTCAGTCCTGATGATGATCCCTGTGACTATGTAATGGGATCGAAACGCCGTCGACAACTTCTACACCATATACTCTATTGTGTATCTGTTACTATATTTCAAGTAATGGTGTAAATGTGAATTCTGTTATTGCTATATGCACAGAAAACAATAGCTTTTGCCTAAAAACCTTTCTCTACCTTCTTTCCACTCCGCTAACCATGACAATTTTTAAACGTCTGGGCACAGGCTTGTGCCCATCTCCAAGAAATTGTTGAAGGTATCTCCTAATATTGTGGTTCTAAATTAAATATTAGACCTCTGCCCGGCTGGGCAAGTCAATTTACAATATAGTTTCCATTGTGTCTATATTTACCTATTGACTATATCCCTCCTTGCATAGAACTCTGCATGGCTCCATACATCTGGAGTAACTCAAGGCAGCGCAAATCATGACCTGGCATTACTCCGCCCCTGGAATGGAGCGTGGATGTTGCCATACAACCACCCATGGATTTTGGTGAATTCTTAGATTTAACATTAGTGGTAGACCTGGTGTGACGGGGTGGGTTCTCCGATGGGGGTACAGTCCCCGGACATGGACTGGTGGTCAGCCACCCCGCTTTCACCTACTTCCCTTCCCTTGTTTCAGCAGCCAGAAGACAGCCCGCGGGATGCGTGGGCAGTACAAGACCAAGACCGCTGGTGGCAAGACGAGGAAGTAGCGGAGCCCTTTAAGTGGGAGTATCCAACGCACGTAGACACACCCTCCGCAAGCGTCACGAAGTCAAAAGCAGGGAGGACCCAGGAATTGACGGACGGCATATCCCCGGAGGAGAAAGGAGTTTGCTACATCGGAGAAGAGAGAAAGACCGAAGAGGAGAGTATTGACAGAGCCCTGCAGACCAGGAAGAAGTCGGAGAAGCCAGGAGGCCACCGTTCCCACGAGGCGCCCCGCCACGCTCCCACGGGAGGAGCGTGGCTCCAACAGGTACGAGGCAGAGTGGCGGGCTGGGTGGGACGTAGGATACCGCCAGCCGGGTAACCTGTACAGTGTATAATAGCCTTGTGTATAGTCCTCAACTCCCCTGTTCCCTGCACGAGTACCTCGCACTACGGCTGTAGAAATTCACTGTGAGCACAGGTTACACTCACTACCGGTCCTTATCCTTCTGAGTCCTTACCCTTCCACTAAATCCGTCCTCTTTCTCCTTCTATTTCGGTGACTGCCCCGGAATCGGCGAGACAAGCGGCCACCTGAGGGAGAACAAGCTGGAGTCCATAAGAAAAACACCCATCGACCTGGCTGCTTTTGCCAGCAGAAGGCAGACGTCCTATATAAAAATAAAACTTTCCCTTAAAACTTTCTTTAAAGTTTCTGACTCCATCTCTTCCACACCGTCCCCTCCTCCCTCTCCAACCCTATCGAACCCAGGACACCTGGGTTACACCTCCCCATGCGAGGCGTAAGAAAGAGGAATATCTTTATTTCTACTAGTTGTTTCCTCTTTCTACGTGTGCTGCATTCTGCAGGACACATAGAAAGGGAAAATGCCTCTCAGGATTGTTTTTGTGCAGGAAATAGTCCCTTCTTGCACAAAAACAATCCTGCCTACAACGCAGGCACCCTTGCAACATAATGCAAGGGTGCCCTCATTGGCACTAGGCAGCCAAAAGTGTGTTTAATAGTAAATACTGCGGGCAGATTTACAAGAAAGTGACGCATCAGTAGAGATGCGTCACTTTCCCTGCGACATAATGTAAAACCCTTGCGTCA
This sequence comes from Lissotriton vulgaris, assembly GCF_964263255.1. NCBI lineage: Eukaryota > Metazoa > Chordata > Amphibia > Caudata > Salamandridae > Lissotriton > Lissotriton vulgaris. The sequence goes on from NC_141685.1 coordinate 224,214,960, forward strand.
CCATGGATGCGCTGTATTTACAATATGGCGCACCATGGCGCAAGGATTGACAGATGCGTCAGAAATTCTGATGCATCTGTTGACAGAATAGTCACGCAGTGCCGTAGTCGTGTCGCAAGCACGACGCAACTCAAGCAATGCGTGTTGTCGTCTATTCCCAATGCACTGTGTCAGTCCTTACGTCTGCTTCAAGCAGGCGTAAGGTTTTGACGCAATGGCGTCCTAAAAGTCACACAGTGAAATCTTGTAGATTCTACTGCGTCACTTTTACGAGGCTTTCCTGTGTGGGAACGCCTACCCTGCATACATTATACCTGACGCAGGTATAATGTCACGCAGGGCTTCACAACGTGACGCATCTCCCTAGATGCGTTAGAATGTAAATGGTCCGCAACCTTTACACCGCCGCTGCATCACAAAAGTGACGCAACCATGGCGCAAAAGTGACGCAAGGGGTTTGTAAATCTGCCCCTGCGTATTCATTGCCCTTTCCCTTTCACACAGCTGGAGCACAGCAGTGTGGCTTGATGCGTTGCGATGTGTGAAAGATTGATAAATCTGCCCCTTAGTATGTAGCTATTAAAACTGGCCCTGGGCAGTTGCGCCCGCACACTTTTATTTGCAGAGTCACCTGACTGGTGATGCCTGTGTTGGGTGGATGATGGGTGGTAGATAGCACGGCTCCTAGGGAGGGGCTGCTGCATGACGTGCCTTTTAGGACACTACACAGTCCCCCAGGCCTAAGTGTGCGCCGTCCGGATTCCCCACCTTGGCCTCAATTCCAGGAGGTCTGCAAATTGTGTGGCTGCACGTGCTCGACCTGCACACCTGATGCACACAGATTGCATAGGGGTTTGGTATTTACAGGGTCCAGAATTTGCCACCTATATCAGAGTGGCCAATAACAAGCCCGGTCAAAAATACATGTCGTGATTGGAAAAATTATGACCCACTTGCCTCCTGGCTTGATGATCAGGGAACACTGCCTAAAGTCTCTAAGGAAGTAAGAAACCTAAGAATGACCATGGACTCCAAGTTATCAATGAATGCCCAAGTGGACAAACTAGCAAGGTCAAGCTTTATTACTATAAAACTCTGCGACGTATCTTCCCCCACCTGGGATTTCCACACAAGGTCCAGGCTACCATCTCTCTTGTTCTGTCAAAACTCGATTACGCCAATGGCCTCTACCACGGTTCATCTGTAACAACTATGAAAAGACTACAACGGATTCAAAACTCGGCTGTCAGACTTCTCTTACATATAAAGCCCACATCTCCCTACTTTGAAGGCCCTACATAGTTTATCGGTTGCCAGAACATCCACATTCAAGCTGCTTTGTATCACTATAAAAAATGTATGGAACAGGGCTGCTCTTCATCAGGAATAAAATCCCCAAATACATTCAATTAAGGAACCTCCAATCTAGATTGGCACCTCACCTCAAAATTAAATTAAATGAAATGGGGTATTTATAAAGCACAAACTGTCCCTCCGGAAGGAGCCTCATGGCGCTATACGGACAAAAACAAACTTAGCAGTAGTGAATGGAGACCTAGATGAGGGCTGGACAGAATTCATCTGATGCTCCAAAGATCCAGGTCTTTAGTGCCTTACTAAACTGCATTTCAGGTTCTATCTATCTAAATTTATTTGGCATTAGATTCCAGGCCTTTGCACCTAACACGGTTGCAGATTTCCCTCCACGCATTTTGAGTTTGAAACCCGGCGGTTTGAGGAGGTTTGCTGACGAAGATCTAAGTAGCCTCGTTGTCGTGTATGGTGTGAATCTTGTTGAAGGATATACTGGCCCCCGCCCGTGAATAGCTCTAAAGGTGGTTACAAGAAGTTTGACTAAAATTCTCTTGTGTAGCGGAAGCCAGTGAAGAGATTTCAGGGCTGCTGAGGCGGTAGCCCTGCGAGGAAGTTTCAAGACTAATCTGGCTGCTGCGTGCTGCACTACCTGTAGCCTCTTCAGGGTTGATCTGTTGGCCCATGCCAGGAGGCTGTTACAATTGTCCAGGTGCGAGAGTATCAGCGCCACCTTAACTGTTTTCCTAGCTGAAAGAGGAATAAGATCAAAACAAAATTTCAAGGTTTTAATCAAACAAAAGAAGGTCCCAGTCACCCTAAGTGCATGGGGTTTGAAAGAGAGGAGTCGAACAACACTCCCAGATTTTTAGCCACTTCCACAGAGGAAGGGGAGGCCGGCATATCCTCAGGCCACCAGGCCTTAGGTTGAAAGGGATTGTCTTTTCCTATCAGCAGGATTTCTTTCTTGTCTGTGTTACATCGGAGGTGGTTGCTTTTCATCCATTTGATGACCTCCGTAAGGCAGAGTTTAACATTTTCTTCTGCATCCGTGGAATTTTTATCAAGGGACAGAGTCAGCTGCGTATCGTCAGCATAAGATGTTTTCTCAATCCTATATGATGAAATAGGGGAGATAAGCGGCGCTATGTATATATTGAATAAAAGTGGACTGAGTGAGGAGCCCTGTGCGACTCCTGCAGTAATGGTGCGTTCCGAAGACAGGAAGGGGCCAAGAGAGACCGCTTGCCTCCGGTTTGTCACGAAAGACTTGATCTTGGCCAGTGCAGTGTCAGAAATGCCGCAAGATTTTAGTCTGGCCAAAAGTATGTTGTGAGAGATGGTATCAAAGGCGGCAGACAAATCGAGCAGGATCAGCACTGCCTTCCTGCCATTATCTGTGATGAATTTCAGAGTGTCTGATATCTCTAGCAGTGCAGATTCTGTAGAATGTTTGGGGCGAAAACCTGACTGTGGAGGGTGGAAGGTCTGAGAGGTTTCAAAAAAGTTTGAGAGCTTCTTATAGACCATTCTTTCAGTTATTTTACCCAAAATTGGCAGCAGGGATATAGGCCGAAGATTGGAAAGGTTGGATGAGTCCACATTTTGTTTATTCTTTAGTGGCTTTACTATGGCAAGTTTCCACTCATCAGGCACTGTGCCGGAGCCAAGAGAGGAATTCACAATGTGGTTGATTACTGGATTTACTATATCCACGATTTGATGTAATATCACAGGAGGGGCACGCATCCATGGTGAACCTGATTTACAGGCTAAAGTTGCTAAATGTGTAGGCGAAAGAGTGGCAGGTTGAAAGGCATGCAAGGAGGGCCTATTGTGCATATGGTCCAATTCATGATCGTTGATGAGTTCTTGTGAACTTAATGTTCCAAAATCCTCTTGGATATTCTTAATCTTGTCCTCAAATTATATCACAATATCATTGCAGAGAGTCAGAGTTGGGAGTCAGTTTCTATTTAGTGTCATTCTTCTTACAATTTTTACAGACTCAGTTTCAATATCAGTGAATTCCAACATACTGTGTATGAAAATCACATACACTCACCCGTAAAATATATTTAAAATCTACATTCATGTTCAAAAAAAATAAAAAATAAAATAATAATAATCTACATTCATGTTAATGTTTGTTACAAAGAATGTTTCACACTTTAAAAGACACAACACGATTCCTTCAACCTTTGGAGCACTTACGTATCACTCAGGTGCGCAGTTTTCACGGAAGGAGGATTTGCAGATTTTTTTCGACTGCACCTGTTGCATATGGCTTGGGATGTTCTAAAGTGTGACGGATTTCTGCACTCATACCTTTAAGTAAAGGGGCAGAATTATAGGCGTTACAGCGAACGGATGAAGTAGTGGACATTGGGAAGTTGTGAACACTCAAAAAGCCATGTCCGCTCAAAATATCCTACCAGAATGTATTATTATTTTTAAAAAAACAACAACAAAAAACAAATGCTCTTTTATTTTCAACAAAATGACAAATTACACCCAATAGTAAATTATTATTTTTTCTTAATTTGAAAACACTCCCCCCTACACATACTAGAAGGTCCTTAGTCAAAGTATGTGTATACAAAAAAGATGGATATTTGATTAGTTTAAACTCTCTAAATAGTAGAGATCACACGCCGGACACATAAGTAAAAAAGAAAAACTTTTCAAAAACAATTCTCACACCTACACGTTTTGCCCAAAAAGCTGACGTGTATACATGGTATGTGTGTGTCCTACCACAGAGGTCCATCCTTTTATAAATCCAGTCAAATCAAAGGGAATTACACATTTTTCAGCTGCCCATATTTTCAGGTCTTTGACAAGGGACAGGCGTGATACTTACCATCACATGTATAAAGACAATTGATTCTGTATAAGAAACACCCTCTATCCTCTTAAAATTCCAAGCATAGGAATTTTCTTAGATTTTAAATCCCTATTCAGTTCAGAAGGAAGAAGAGTTTGAACCCCAGAGCATTGCCTCTTTTAAAGATGTCTTACAGATTCCATCTGGTCATGGAGTCCTTGATCTGTTGATGATGGGAGATAGTATTTTCATTTGAGGCATCAAAATAACGAACTCCTCAGTATAAGAGACTCAATCTTCTCCTCACCATATCTTAGATTTCTCTCACTGATGGTTGAGCCATTTGAAGCCATATTTCAAAAGACCCTATCATCACTTTTATAAATCCAGGCAAATTTCCTATTTCCTTTGATTGTTTTCTTCAAACATAACTTGATTTTTATGCTTTTGTTGCAATAACTACATTTCAATTATATTCTGAGGGCCATTGCTGGCTGCATTGTATTGCGCGGTAGCATCCTGCTACCAGTTTCCTTGCTGCTTCACTATAAAAATAGAAGAAATTATCCTGAGCCATTATTAAGTTATTTTTCTGGGGCACATTTATCAAGTACAACATTTGTTAATGAATACATCAGCAGATGGAAGAGGATAAACTAAGAGTGAAGTTTTGCTTTCTGTTGCATGATATTTCATTGATAAGTTTTGAGATTTTAATCAGAACTACAGCAAATTTTACATCAATGTGAACTGACAGATAACAGAACTGAGTATCGAGAATAGTTCTTATAAAGGAAAGACTGAAAAAGAATGATTATAGAGATGGGACACAACAGGGTGTGGGCATCTAAAAATATAACTAAGAACTGGAATATTCTAATAGCATTTAAACCCGTCTGCCTCAGGCAATAACAGTTGTTAAAGGCCCTCTCCCTTGTTATTGGCCCCGCCTGTGGATCATTGTTTCAATAATTAACAGCAGGTTCTCCCACAATTGGTATTCGTAATGCATATCCACATGTTTTCGATGATCTGATGGCTTCAAAATTCATATGTCTACTATAGTTCCAAAAATAATAGTAGAAAAGACATTAAGCAAGTAATACTTAAATGTCTGCGTCTTTTCCATTTCGCTGGGAAAACTGTAGAATGAACACAACTTGACTTTCAAGTTAGTTCTTCAGTCCAAGTAGAACAATACAATGCATAATTTGCATATTCAGATGTAGGAGGTAACATGCTTTTTTTTATATTCACCGTAAATAGTGTGAGTCAAAAGATGCCAGGATAATGTTAGCTGCAATGAACGAGCTCGAATGGCAACCTCGATAGGACTTACCTTTCCAGAAACCCAGACACCTTCTTAAATCAGTTTCTGCTATTGATCGAACCACAGTCGGAACCCTACTGGGCACCACCATATGTTAAAATGAGGGTAAACCTGGTTTAAAATGGTTACGCTAAAGGTCTCAGGGTAGATCCCCTTTATTTAAGATTAAACCGTTTAAGTGCATCAGACATATGTTTGAGTGAACAATGTATAGCTTTCAGTCAGGGCTCCTGTGGAATATCACCACTGAGGGAGACCAAAAAATATCTCTCATCGAGGGAAGACAAGAGATCCCTTAGGGGCATATTCTCAAGGAACTATGGCCGCGTTTTCGGCACTTTATATCAGCCAAAGTTGCGATAAAATTAACACCCCATTCACAAGCTGGTGATAACAGCCCACATCGCCAGTTCACCCGCATAGCAACCGCAAAAAAACATCGCCACAGATGACCCCGTCAACTACCGCTAATGAGATGCAGAGTAGGCGTTCCTGTGCAAAAAGTCGCAACAACACCACTCCGCAACATTCTCAACGACCAGCCAGATCCCAAAACAGGCGATAAGGCGCGTTAGCAGCAGGAAACTAGCACCTGCTCCGACCTGGTGTAAAGTCGGACCACAGCCTGCACCAGAATAGGGAGCCCAGCCCAGAGCTACGCCTGAAGGGCAACAGATGCCATGGAGCCACTGATCATGCAGCCTGGACACCCAAGAGGGCCACAACACCCACCACAACCCGCAGGACCACCCCCCCCCCCCGAGCCCCCACTGCCCCCCCCCACCCCCGGACAAACACTGAGGCATCACAGGCAAAGACAGCGACCCCCTGAAAAAGCACCAACCTCACAGACCCAAAACCAGAGAATGACATTGCCCACCACAAGCTCAAAGGGACAACCAACATCCCACCTCCGACAAAGCTGCTGGCCGTGCTGCACGTGTTGGCCTCTAGTACCCTCCAGCCAACAATGGGCAGTCAGAGGAGTCTCACAGCCAGCCCAATCCAAGTCCCTCACACCTGTCGTGGATGCCATTTTCAGCCTGATACCCTGCTCAGCACCCCAGGTGCCACTGACTCAGTGCACCGCAACCCATGGACCGTTACTAATTGGGGTCTGTGCTATGGAGAGGTTGTGCAGGCAGTGTGGGAGACCTGAGACGATGATGAGGAAGATGATGCAGGTGTAACACACCCCACTGCAGCTGCATCAGGTATACCCCAAAGGGACACAATCCTAGACTTTTCTTCACTTGAGCATGCTCAGCTCTAGTGCCCCAACCTCAGTGCACTGCAACTCATGGACATTTTTGTTTGCTTATTGGGTGACCTCTGTACTTGCTCCGGCTACCTCCATGTTGCTCAGCAGCTTTCCCTGTTATGCTAGTATTTTCAGTCTCCATTTTAATGGTGCTCACTATTCCAGTTGTTACCAGCACCAACCACTCTGTGTGGGTTGGCTTACCCTCACCCCACACACATCCAGCACAGGCGTCACTGTACATGTGGCCCTGCCAATAAAGGGGCCAGGGGCACGTGCCCATAGCCAGTTCCACATACTATCTACGTGTGTCGCTGTGGTCACATTGTATGCATGAGGGCCCTGGGCCCCACAACATTACATTGTGCTGTGTACAGCGGACGCAGGCATGTCACCGCAGGCAGCGGGTTAAAGCTTGGACATGTAGCTTTGTCGTCACCCACTCAATATGTGAGAGGAGTGGACTGGGCCGTCGTATGCAGAGCCAACGTGGTTGTGTGAATGATAATTGCCTGCCTCTGGGCGTGGTTCTGCACTGGAAATGTGCATAAGCATACGTCTCTGTAGCAGTGTGGGTCTACTTTTGGGGTGTAGGTGGTCCCTGATGGGACTTAGACACCCCGTATGTGATGTAAATTGGCTTCCATGAGCTCTGACCCCACCCGCACCTGTTCGGACATCTTCTTTTGGCATTCTGACACCTGGCATTGGAATGCGATGTGTGCCTCGGTGATGTGATGGCAGCCAGCCGTGGTGGCGGGTGCTTCCTGCTGTGTGGTCTGTGCAGGGGCTGGGGTCTCATCTATGTAGCTTGGCTGCCCTGCTCTTGGGGGTGGGTTGCCTAAGATGTCCATGAGCTGTTGTAGGACGTCAGTGTGGAAGGTGTGGAGGTTCTCTCCAGCATCACTGATGAGTTGTCTTGTCTGCTCTGCTGGAGGTGTTGTGCGCCCCTCTGCAATGTGAAGGGGAGATGCATGTTGACATTGGGTTGACATGTATGTTGGCGCTTTGTTCTTGTTTACATGCAGACTGTATGACAATGTACATTGTGATTATTTGGAAGGTGCTGGATTTTGATGGTGGAGAGGGGACCTTTGGACTACATGACGGATATGAGGTTGTACGCGTACCTTCCCATCGCACAGTTTCCTGCTCGGTTAGATGTAGTCGTCCTGTTTCTGCGCATGTACGGAGCCAGGTTGTGTCCTCTGTTCTGCAGTGTAGGGTTTGCACATTGTACCACATTGACGGCAATGTGGATGTGCTGTTATTGCTATGTGTGTGTGCTGCAGTATGTGACAACAAAGTTTTTATTGGCTAGGCGCACTGCTGGTATTTGTTTGAGGTTAATGATAGGTTTTGTAAAGGTTGTCGAAGTTTAAATTGAATCTTTGGGTGCTCTGTCAAGTGGCGTAACCGTCCTAATACGCCGGATTTAGTTAATGGTTGAGTGCGTTATACGTTGAAAACGCATGTCTTGAAATTGGGCACACCTTTGGGGTTCGTCAAAAAAAGACAGACTCCTAGTAAGCTGATGTATAATCAGTTTATTTCATCACTGATGTCGTTTTCAATTGTTTTAGTGGGAAGAGTTCATATGAATCGGTATTTCCGAACAGTTCATTGTTCTCCGAATAATTTTTTCAAATTTCAATTTTTACCATGCTCCAATGCATTTCGGGCATTACTGGCCCTTTTTCCAGGAGCTCTGAAAGCATAATGAACACATATTTACAATTCTATGTCAGGACCGGAGGCTTCGGATTATGCCATTCTTTCATCGCTTTATTCTCTACAGCAGCAAGAAAAAATAACACAACTACTTTTCCCATGAACATTTGGGGGAAAACATAAAGTCAAACATGAGTCCTATTACAGTGTCCATGCACAGGTGTCTCCCATCATGCTCCACTGTACTTGTCTCCTCCTCTTTCTTCGCTGCTCGCAGCAAGTTAAGTTGGTTTTTTCCTTCTCTCCTGGGTTTTGGGTTTCTGTGTGGTGCCTTTGGCCTTTGGGCCGGGTGTCGGGTTTCTGTTCTTTCTCCACAGATTCCCTTGATTGGTCGCGGGACGCTTAGTGCGCTCCTTTCGCGATCTTTGCCCAGTAGTGTGCGGTGTGGTGGCGCGGCCACCAGGGGACGGTGTCTCGTTTGCTGAAGGGACGCTTTCAGAAGCTTCTAGAGTGTTCTGGCGCGCTCCTGTCACCAGCGGACCCGTGCCTAGCCTCCCGGCTCTGACACCCTGCGGGGTCGCAATTAGGTTTCCCCCTTCTTCTGGACGCCCTTTGGGTTGTACTTTTTGACGAACACCCTACGGGGTCGTAATTGTGCTGTGGGAACGCTTTGCCGGGAGGCGCCCCGAGACTCTGTGGGCTGCAGCGTTTCCAGGGCTTCGCCCGTTCATTGTGTGCCTCTGGCCACCCATATCGCTGGGACTCCCCAGACTATAGAGCGCCCTGAGGATGGTCATTGGTCTTGTTTGCCGTTCCCGTTGCTAGAACCTAATTTACCTCGCTATGCAGGGGAACGCGGACAACTATCCAGAGGAAGACCCCCTGAACTATGTCCCGTTGGACGATGACTTTTACCAGGCGGTCGACGACTCCATCTATCGAGTGGTGGACCAGGCCATGGTCCCCCTGGAACAACGTCTTTCGGCGCGCCTGGACGAGGCCTATGCCAAGTTTGCCGCCTTGCTTCCGGCGCCGGTCCCGACCTCTGGGCCAGATTCGTCCCCTACCCCGCCTCCTCCCAAGAAGCCTTGCACTGAGGGGGTTGATTCGGCGGCTTTCGCCAGAGTGAAGAGTGCCTTCAAGGCCCTGGAGGACGCGCAGCCTCCCGCTCCTCTTCCCTCGGAGGTTCCGCCGCTTTCTCCCCCTGCGATGTCTCCGGACCCGCAGCGCGACGACGACGACTCTCCGGACTCGGAGGAGGAGGCCTGTTCTTCCAGGTCGTGGCTACCTTCTCAGCCCTCATCCTCCGCAGGTCCGTCAGACATGTTAGACCCGGACGACATCGTCCACCCCCGTTCATCAGAGTGGGTCCCATGTGACAAGGTGGCCCAGTACGTCGCTAATAGGCTGAGGAAGCCGGTGGACAAGGATGCTAGGAGCCGCCTGCGCGCGGAGTGTCCCCTGCCATCGTTGGAGGGCAAGGTGGCCATGACCCCGGACATCGATCCGAAAATGGCGACCTTTCTTCAGAAATTTGTCAAGGACCCTCGGAAGGGTATCGACAGGTCCTGGCGCACTTGCCAGGACAAGCTTTTGGATGCTGTTGGGCCCCTTACCAAGATCCTGGATATGGCGGAAGAGGCCAAGGTGTCGGGCGACGCGATTTCCCCGGAGGTTCTCTCCAACTGGGCCCAGAGGGCCATCATTTTCCTTGGCAACGCCAACTGCGCCCTCTCTACGGAGCGGAGGCGCTCCCTGCTTATTAAGGTGGATCCCAAGCTGGGCGACCTCGCCTCGTCGGAGGCAGGTGCAGTGGCCCAAGGGGGTTTGTTCGGTGACCCGTTCATCAAAGAATTGGGGAAGTTTGTGGCCACCTTCACGTCCCTGGATCGCGCCCAGTCCAATATTAAAAAGGTCTTTGCGCCCCGTGTTTTCGACAAGGCCGGACGAGGCAGGGGCCGCTCGTTCGGCCGGGGCGCCAGCTCAGATCGAGGTCAAGGCTCCGGACGTGGCCAGTATCAGGACAAGGCCAGGTTCAACAATTTCTACCCCACAAGAGGGCAGAAATTCGGAGGTCGTGGAGGTCAGCGTGGCCAACAGCAAGGCGGTGGTAGAGGTGAGTGTACTGCCTTCCGCGAGTTTGAGAGTGGGGGGGCGTTTGGCGCAGTTTCTTCCTGCATGGGCCTCCCTTACCAGCGATGCTTGGGTGCTGCAGACGGTTCAGGGTTTCCAAATGGAGTTACATGGCCCCCCGTGTCAGCTACAGCGTCCTCGCCCCATTACCTTTTCCCAGCGCGATGCGGCTTTGGTGAGCGAAGAGGTTGCTGTCCTCCTCCAAAAAGGGGCGATTTGTTGCGCTTGCAAGCACCCCTCAGGTTTCATGAGCAATCTTTTCTTGGTAGACAAGGTCGATGGGGGCAGTCGCCCCGTGATCAATTTGAAGGAGTTCAACGAGTGGTTGGTGTATCGGCATTTCAAAATGGAAGGGATACATCTCCTGCGCGATGTCTTGCGACAGTACGACTGGATGGTCAGGCTAGACTTGAAAGACGCTTACTTAACGATTCCCATTTTTCCCCCTCATCGGCGTTTCCTCCAGTTCAGGTGGGACGGTCAGGTTTACGAGTTCACCACTCTTCCTTTCGGGCTCTCCTCAGCACAGTGGTGCTTCACAAAGGTGTTGCGACCGGTGGTGGAGGCCTTACGGGCTCAAGGGGTCAGAATGATAGTGTACCTAGACGACATGCTGCTCATGGACCAGTGCACCGAGAGGCTGCGGTCACAGCTGCAGTCTGCGGTCAACCTTTTACAAGGCCTAGGGTTCGTGATCAACGAGAAGAAGTCTCTCTTGGTTCCCATGCAGTGCGCTACGTTCCTCGGTTTCACCATAGACTCGGTGGCGGCCACCTTGAGCCTGCCGGCCAGGAAGATGGCACGGATCAGGCACGAGTTGCGTCAAACCCTAGCGAAGCGGATGATTTCCTTGCGCCATCTGGCGAGGCTTGTGGGCCTGTTGTCCTCTTCGATCCAGGCTATCTTCCCGGGACCCCTTCATTACCGCGCTATGCAACGCTTGAAGGCGTACCACCTGCGGAGGGGACTGACGTACTCTCAGCTGATTCCTTTGTCGTAGGACGTGAGGGACGAAATGCAGTGGTGGCTTACGCACATGGAGGCCTGGAATGGCCGTGCGATTTTCGGTTCCGCCCCAGATATCGTGATAGAGTCGGACGCCAGCCGTTCCGGCTGGGGGGCGAGGTGCGGAGACTTCTCCACGGGCGGCGCCTGGTCTGCTCTCGAGCAGTCCTTGCATATCAACTGCTTGGAGTTGCTAGCGGGCTCCTTCGCAGTGCAATGTTGGACCAAGGACAGAGTGCAATCCTGCGTCCTTCTCAGGATGGACAACGTGTCGGCGGTCCGTTACATCAACCACCTGGGCGGTACCAGGTCCAAGATGTTGGCGGACCTGGCCAGGGATTTCTGGCACTTTTGTCTGGACCGCCAGGTGTCGGTTACGGCGGAGTATTTGCCGGGTCGTCAGAATGAGGTGGCCGATTGGCACTCGAGGAATATCCTGGACGCCAGCGTTTGGAAGCTGGACCCTACCCTGTTTGCAGAACTCTCGGACCGTTGGGGTCCGTTTTCAGTGGATCTCTTCGCATCCCGCTTGGACCACCAGCTCCCGCGGTATTTCAGCTGGCGCCCCGACCCTCTGGCGGAGGCGACGGATGCGTTCCTCCAAGACTGGTCGGGAGTACAGGGTTATGCGTTTCCACCGTTCTCAATGATAACGCGGGTGTCAGCGCTATTGCACCGCCAGTCGGCTCAGGTGGTGATGATCACTCCGTGGTGGAGGTCGCAAATTTGGTTTCCGGTTCTTCTGGAACTTTCTTGGGATTTTCCGATCCTACTCCCCCAGTCTCCCCACATTATACTGAATCCGGAGGGAGCGCCCCACAGGTTAGTCCTGGAGGGCTCGTTGCGCCTGATGGCGTGGAGGCTCTACGGCGACGCTGGACGTTGCCTGGCCTTTCGAGAACGGCAGAGGACTTGCTCTCCAAGGCTTGGGCAGACAGCACGACCAAACGCTACCGATCGGCTTGGCTCCGGTGGAGCCGTTGGTGTGTGCGACGGGGTTTGGATCCCGTGGGGGCACCTGTAGTGCGTGTCTTGAATTTCCTGGCGGAACTGTCTGATCAGGGCCTGGCCTATCGATCGATCAATACGTTCCGGTCGGCGGTGTCTGCGGGGCACGACCTGGTTCAGGGGTCCCCGGTTGGCAAACACCCCTTAGTCTGTAGGCTCTTACGGGGTATATGGCTTGCCTTGCCGCCAGAGCCTCGTTATTGCACCCTGTGGGATGTGAACAGAGTGCTGAATTTGTTCCTCTTCTGGCAACCGAACAGGTTTTTATCGCGTAAGGAGTTGACGGCTAAGTTGGCCATGTTGCTGTGCCTGGTGTCCTGCAGGCGTGTCTCGGACGTGCGAGCGTTGGATATAACGGCCAGGGTTTTTTCTCCTGAAGGAGTTTCTTTTACCGTCAGCAGACGGACCAAAACGCATACTAGGGTCATTTCGTACCCGGCTTTTCAGGACTCCCCTAAGCTGTGCATAGTGCAGTGCCTCCGTGCTTATGAGGATATGACTGAAGATACTCGCCCTCCGGGTGAGCGGCAACTGCTTATTGCCCTGCGTAAACCGTATAAGGCAGTTACTTCACCGACGATCGCCCGTTGGGTGCGTTGGATCATGCAGGAGGCGGGGATCGATACTAAACAGTTTGGGGCTCACTCTACGCGAGGTGCCATGGCGTCTAAAGCTTTTGCCCTTGGGGCTCGGTTGGAGGATCTGATGAGGGCGGCCGATTGGTCCTCGGACTCCACGTTCAAGAGGTTCTATTTCAAGCCAGTTGTTGATGTGGCCAGATTGGTGGTCGATAAGCTTTGAACTGGCATAATCCGAAGCCTCCGGTCCTGACATAGAATGCAAATTTGCCTAGCCTTGGTGCTGTAAGTTCCAATTCTATTAAGGACTCGGAGGCGAGGATTATCCCCCCCAGTGACTTCATGGAAGTGTACCCTCCCCGTATGCAATGTAAGTAAAGCGTTTATGTTCCCTTTCGAATGTGCGCTTATGGCTCTGCGGTGTACTGCTCTTCCTGTTTTACAGCTGACGTTCTATTGGTATAGGATGGATCTGATGGTGTGTTCTTTTGCAGGAGCAGATAATTCTAAACAAGATGCGTGAGTGGACGGATGTTCTGGCTTCGCGCGAAGAAAGAGGAGGAGACAAGTACAGTGGAGCATGATGGGAGACACCTGTGCATTGACACTGTAATAGGACTCATGTTTGACTTTATGTTTTCCCCCAAATGTTCATGGGAAAAGTAGTTGTGTTATTTTTTCTTGCTGCTGTAGAGAATAAAGCGATGAAAGAATGGCATAATCCTCGCCTCCGAGTCCTTAATAGAATTGGAACTTACCAGCACCAAGGCTAGGCAAATTCGCATTCAAGAATATCACTCACATGAAAATTAGAATGCATAATTACAATCAAGGAAAAAGCATTGTGTTTGATGACATGCGGGGGAAGTGATTGCCTTATAGCCCTGGATGTGGGGGAACTGTGAGAGAGGTAACAAGAAACACTCACGTGTCTTGTGTTAGGCTAGCGGGAGCATCTTTTGGACTGAAAGGAAACGGGTAAGGATTATAGTTAGGAACGGTATGACCTGGAGTGTAAAAAACATCACAGGTCCGTAGCGGAGCTCCGACTTACTTGGGTTCGCAAGGAAGTTCAACTCGACAGTTCGCGGCTTCGCGCTGGCGGAGTTCCGCGGAGTGAGTGTAGTTGACGTGAGTGGGTGGGTTAACTAAGTGACGGTGGCGGTTGGGGAAACAGACGACGGACTGGGAGGGTCGGAAAAAGGTTGGCCATGTTGGAAAGGAGTCAGTGTGTGAGTGAAGCGTTGTACGAACACAAAATGTGATATACTAACAGCATAATGTACAAAGGAACAGTGAAACATCAATGCCGGCGGGCATTTATAGAAACCAGAGCAACCATTATCACCCGCCAGGAAGCCTTAACAGGTTCCACCAAAAAAGACGACAAAAGAACTGTTCTAGTTTCCAAATACTCTACGTTTAGTAAGACCTACAAAAACATTATCCTTAAGCATTGGCGAATACTGTCGTCTGAACCCGACTTTGGAAATATGTTTGACAAACCTCCGATTTTCGCTTACACCAGATCCATAAACTTGAAAGAAATCTTATCAAAACAACCTGCAGAATCATCATCTTACACTGGCACACGTCCGTGCCTTAACTGCAACAACTGCAATAACACCATCAAAGGCCACATCATCAATCATCCCATGCGAGGCTTCCAAATTAAATTGAAGGTCAACGCCACATGTGATTCAATGAATCTCATCTACCTCCTCAAATGCCCATGTGGCATGATCTACGTGGGCAAAACTACTCGGAAAATAAAAGTTCGTATCAACGGACACAAGTCAAATATCCGCACTAACAATCAAAAATCTAGTGTTGCTACACACTTTAATGATTTTCACCACAATGTATCACAAATGAAATTTTTGGTTCTTGAATTTGTGAAAAAACAAGAGGGAATCGATAACAACAAAAGACTCTTACAACGAGAAGCCGCCTGGATCTATAGACTCCAAGCGATGAAACTGTACGGCCTTAATGACCGTATTGAATTCAGTAGCTTTCTATAAATGCCCGCCGGCATTGATGTTTCACTGTTCCTTTGTACATTATGCTGTTAGTATATCACATTTTGTGTTCGTACAATGCTTCACTCACACACTGACTCCTTTCCAACATGGCCACCCTTTTTCCGACCCTCCCAGTCCATCGTCTGTTTCCCCAACCTCCACCGTCACTTAGTTAACCCACCCACTCACGTCAACTACGCTCACTCCGCGGAACTCCGCCAGCGCGAAGCCGCGAACCGTCGAGTTGAACTTCCTTGCAAACCCAAGTAAGTCGGAGCTCCGCTACAGACCTGTGATGTTTTTTACACTCCAGGTCATACCGTTCCTAACTATAATCCTTACCCGTTTCCTTTCAGTCCAAAAGATGCTCCCGCTAGCCTAACACAAGACACGTGAGTGTTTCTTGTTACCTCTCTCACAGTTCCCCCACACCCAGGGCTATAAGGCAATCACTTCCCCCGCATGTCATCAAACACGATGTTTTTCCTTGATTGTAATTATGCATTCTAATTTTCATGTGAGTGATATTCTTGAATTGTAAATATGTGTTCATTATGCTTTCAGAGCTCCTGGAAAAAGGGCTAGTAATGCCCGAAATGCATTGGAGCATGGTAAAAATTTATTTGAAAAAATTATTCGGAGAACAATGAACTGTTCGGAAATACCGATTCATATGAACTCTTCCCACTAAAACAATTGAAAACGACATCAGTGATGAAATAAACTGATTATACATCAGCTTACTAGGAGTCTGTCTTCTTTTGACGAACCCCAAAGGTGTGCCCAATTTCAATACATGCGTTTTCAACGTATAACGCACTCAACCATTAACTGTGTGCTGCAGTATGCCACGGGGATCAGGGACATGATCCAGGGTCATAGTGGGTTTCCTCCAGCTCCTCCTGTGGCACTGGACTCCCACCTCCTGTCGCAGTTGCTGCCTTCCTGTTGGCAGCGGGTTTGCTCTTGGTGTGGTTTACACATCATGCCAGCGCATCTTGACCTCCTCGACACTCCAACAGCATTCACGGTAGTCCAATTGTGGGTTAGTTGATGGTGCGGGGAATGAGATTTTAATATCAATTTATGATCAATTTAATAACTTATCTCATTCGTCAATTTTGGATCGATTTTTATCTGTCATTGAGTAAAAGACAAACCCCGCATAGGTTAGATAAACCCCATAAACTGACGCAACTCTGAAGGACCACTGACAACTGATGAAGTTTTGAAAGTTTTATATAAAATCAGAATTAAGTGCATATACAATCCTCTCAGGATAAGATTCAATAAGTATACAAAAGAATACAATTAAAGTCAGTTCAAGAATCAGCAAATTAAAAGCATTAATATGAAGTGGTTCCTTTGCGTCATCTACAGAAAGAGAAAAATAATCAAGTTAAATCTGTCCCTACTCTGTACTACGTGACATCCCTACTTCGCAAGTTCCTAACCTAAAAAGGTGTCAGCAGTTTGACTCCCAAAGAAGTTCAAACTCTCTTAGCCTCTAAAGGTAACTTAAGTTTAAGAAGCAGTACCCTCGCTGCCTACCCATCCGCTCTCTAAGGGTCCTCGGCCTACTGCTCTCTTGCGCTCTGATCTCTCTCAGCGCATCTGCTCAAGTCATCTACCCTTCGCCTTCGCCTTCCGCCCTTCGCCTATCTTCTCCCCGGGGTGCTGTCCCTAAAATACACAATCACAGTGTGGGTGGAACGCCCCTTCAACGCCCACCACGGACTTTCCCGTGAGGTCATCTTCTAGCCTTTTTCTTGCTTCGTCTCTTTCGCGTCGTCCGTTAAGTTGACCTTCTTCTTTAGACGCCATCTTCGTCTTCTTGTTGGTGACTTCATTTGACACTTCGGATCAAAAGTCTATAACCTCAGCAGAACTTTAATCTTTATGACTATGTATATAACCTTTCTTGGTCCTGTGAATGGTCATTTCAAAACAAGACTCAAATTCCAAGTGTCTCCTCTCACGTTTAGGCAATAAACTTTGTCCGGCATTGTCACCTTAAATCTAACAAGAACTAGACTCCTTGGCTCTCACGTTCACAGCAAGGCTATTCACGACTCCTGTGAGCCCACTAAATTACAAACAACGGACTACCCTCCTGCGAACCCTTGGTCAGTCAGGTTAAAATCACAAATGACCTAAACTCTTCTAACATTCCTACTAACTTCTTCTACACAGTATAACCTTTATCACACATTTCTATATAATCGCATTTAGCAAATCCTTTACGTATAAGTGAATACATTGTACATAGAATATAGATTACACAGAGTATAACTTTATATTCTCATTTGTTACATCGCCGTGTATGTTCCCTGCACATTTCTCCATGTTACATTTCACGCCGTTTCTCCATTTAAAGTTACACACGTACATGAATTCTACTTTGCACGTTCTACATTTCGTAAGCATTTCTACACCTCTACATTAGCCCACTACTTATACGGGCCTTCTAAATCTAATACATGTTCTAAAGTAGATACAGTTACATTTCCTATATTACTTTGATTACATCTGTTAATTATATGCTATAAGTGTCAACTTCATGTTACGATATACATTTCATTCCTACGTTTATACGATGTGCTTGTAAATATGACTCGGATATATGTTTTATTCAAATTGCGCTCTCTCAGTTCCCCCCTTTGATGACTTCTGGGAGTCATCACTAAATGCAATTTGAATAGCACCCTTACACAGAACTAGTTACAATATTCCCTCTTTTTATCGTTTCGAGAGCTCTTAAACTTTTGTACTGTTGATCTTGTAAAGCAGCTAGTCTCCTTTCTTGCTCTCTCATGGATCTTTGTAACCGGTTCGACCTATACCATTTATACAATTTTACAAATCCTAATAAGGTGATTATGCAAATCAATACTATCAATACAGGTTTTAATATATACCATATTATGCTTTTACCAAGGTTGGCAAACCAACTCCCAACCTTTCCTACTCCATGACCTACGTTTTCCCAAACATTTATTTTTGATAAATCTTCGATCTCTTGATGAATCTGTGTAATGTTACTTATGACTTTCTCAAGTGGTTTTGAATTATCAGGAATATAAGTACAACATTCCTGAACCTTCAAAGCCTTACAAACTCCGCCTTCTTTTGCTAATAGAACATCTAAAGCAAGTCTGTTCTGAAGAACCATAGCTCTAATCGATTGCATTTCGCCTTCTACTAGCATTAATGACCTTGCAGTACTTGCAGATAATCTATCTACTACTGTAGCTAGTCTCCTAATCTTAACATCGTTAAGGATTAAACCTAACATAGGAAACATTGCTCCAAATACATCTCCTACTACTTCTGCATCTCCTACTTCCCTTTTCACTCTTGTCGAAGCCTTTCCTTCTATGATCGCTAAATCCTTTGCATGATATATTTTGGGGAAGACAATTGCCAAGTAACACGAACCATACCAATTGTCAGGCAGTTTTACATAGGCATTTCTTCCACATACAAAATATACATTAGGAATTGCTTGCATCTCTTTCATAAAATCTTTCGTGTAGTACTCTAACCTAAAAGCATGTTCGCAATTCACTTCACCTACAAATACACTCTCATAATACGTCTTGCTTCGAGTTAAACATAACTTCCCTTTCTGCGTCCTATCCAAAGCTATTGGACCATTGCTACCTTTCTTTTTATGTGCCTTCTCTTCTTCGGTCCAATCAGTTTTCCACTGTCCTGACATTTTTAGAATCTTCTGCCTTCTGTACCTGTCGTCTACTTGTCCTATGAACTTTTTCTCAACCTCTGACACTTTGCAAGTCAGATTATTTCTGCGTGCGTATGATGTATCTAATGTATCCCAAGGAAGAAAGAATTTAGCTAGTCTATCCTCCTTTTTGTAATAGTCCCACTTATTCATTTGTTTATAATTCGGAACTTCAGGCAATACCGAATCATAATTTGAAAAGTAGTACTCA
Organism: Lissotriton vulgaris; assembly: GCF_964263255.1. Classification (NCBI taxonomy): domain Eukaryota; kingdom Metazoa; phylum Chordata; class Amphibia; order Caudata; family Salamandridae; genus Lissotriton; species Lissotriton vulgaris. The sequence goes on from NC_141685.1 coordinate 224,234,064, forward strand.
AACCCTTCTCTACCATAAAATATACTAAGCAGTAAACTACATGTTATCCCGTAAGTCAGTGGGAGATGATGATATCGGATGCCTTCGTCTACGGAAGCCGGCAATTGCATACAAACATAGCATTCTTTGGCCTCCATGGCATCGATATATTCGTACAATAGTTTAGCATATGCATTTGACCTAAAGTTTCCCTGTGACTCGTCTACGTGTAACCTACGAGCTTCATCTGCCAGTAACGCCTTTTCACGTATTACATTGCTCTCCTCCTTCTTCCCCACAAGAGTAGGTCTCAAAGTCGTTACAGGCTTTACATCTGCTGTTTCTTTATCGCTTTCATGTCCTATTATGTATGATATTGTCACTACTGTAATTATGAGAAAAATCACTACCGTTATAAGTGTACCTACTATACATTTAGCTTTTCGGTTTGGGTTGCCGTTCTCCATGTCATCAAACAGCGTAGCTCCTTCTTTTGCGAACAGTTTTTCTTTTCCAGTCTTTGTTTGCTTTATTTGCTTTCTCAGTCTGTAAAGTGCTCTTTATCAACAAAAGTCTCTTTTCGCAACCAATGTCTTTTCTCTTTAGCAACAGACAACCCTAACCCTTCTCCGTCCTCTAAATGTAATCCCTAATTTTATTCTTCTTTCCACTCGGCGCTAGGTTATCTTCTTCTTTATAGCTTATATACAAAAGTCTTTATGCATCTACAATTATTCTCGTACCTGCAGCTTTCACAACAATTTCCAATAATTCAAAACGAATGACCTTTTCTTCTTCCTCTGGAATTTGATGACCAAAAGTCGGAAACTGTAATCTATTTAGCACTAGATCTTGGATTTGACTCAAATATGGGGGTATGGGAAGTGTGAAAGTCAGTAACCCCTCAGTCTCGAGTCCAGGCGTCAACATCCATATCTCCACTGCCACAAATGGATCGTGATCGATTACTTTCACTTTCTTCACTCTCCCAGATTTCTGTCCCCAAGACATCTGCTAGATAAGTCCACTCTGGGGTGGCGTACCTTCTGCAGGGCACACGTACCCTTCTCGATCTTCTTGGACTTTCAGTTCCTGAGTCTGTAGTTTCCTCTTCCTGATCCGATTCTTCAGCGATCGGGACAAGAGCTCTTTCTTGATCTGCTTTTAAGCTTGGCCTTCTCCTTCTCTCCGGCCAACTAGCTTCGTCACTCCTTGTCCTCCTGCTCCTTGTTCTTGGACTTGTCTCTTGGTCACTCTCGGCTTGTTCAGTATCTGATTCGATCTCCCAATTACTCTCTTCTCCTGAGGCGACTTCGGTCTCACTGGTGTCCTGACCTTCGTCGACCTGTTCCGTCTCAGTCTCAGCCTCTTCGATCACCTCCACAGCTTTGCTTTCCCCCTCTGTGGCTTCTCCGCTTTCCGCTGGATTCGCATCCGAGAGAGGAGCTGTTTCTTCTAGAGGTGTTGGCACTCTTCGGGTGTGTGAGGCATGTATCCAGTTTGGCAGGCCTCCACACTTTACTGCAGTGTTCGTCACAAGTATGACTTGAAACGGTCCTCTCCAGCGCACGTCTAAGCAGTTCTTCCTGACGTGTTTTTTCACCAAAACCCAGTCCCCCGGACTCAGGTCATGGCACAAATCTTGTGCTGATGGAACCTCTGCAGCCTGGACCTGGAGGGACACAGAATTAACGGCATCAGATAGTCCCTTACAGTAGTCCAAGATCAAATCGTCTGTGATGTTCACTAGGGCTGCAGTCGGAACCGATGGCAATCTCATGGCTCTCCCCATTAGCACTTCATGAGGAGAGAGACCTGTTTTTCTATCTGGTGTGCTACGTATGCTCATAAGAACCACTGGAAGTGCGTCTGGCCAACTCAGGGATGTTGATGAACAAACTTTGGCAAGTCTGGACTTGATTGTACTGTTGATTTGCTCTACAATCCCTGAAGCTTCTGGTCGATAGCTGCAATGTAGTTTCTGATCGATACCCAAAGCTGAACATAGCATCTTCACTATTTCGCTGTTAAAATGAGTTCCTCTGTCCGATTCCAAAGAGGATGGCACCCCAAACCTCGGTATTAACTCTCTAAGTAACAATTTTGCTACTGTAAGTGTATCACACCTACGTGTAGGGTAAGCTTCAACCCATCTAGAAAATATGCAAACAATCACTAAAACGTATCTGAGTCTATTGCACTTAGGCATTTCTATGAAGTCAAGCTGCATTCTATTGAAAGGCCCCCCAGACCTCCCAATGTGACTCAATGTGACTGGTGTTCTCTTTCCTACGTTTAGCTGCTGACAGATCGCACATCGCTGACACACTGCTTCTGCCGCTACTCTGAACTTCGGGTTGAACCACGTTTGTCTGAATACTCTCACCATAGCATCTCTCCCTATGTGTGCTGATCCATGCAATTTCCTTGCCATTGGACTAACAAGTTCATTTGGTAAAACTGCTCTCCCATCTGCAGAGATCCAAAAGTTCATCTCACTTCTAGTACAACCCGCTGTTTCCCAACTCTTTTTCTCATCATCTGGTGCATTTTCCTGAACACTCCTTAACTCATCCCACGTATCTACAGTATCTAACAACATTGTCAATTCCGTCCTTTCTTGGATTCCCCCCACTTTTACATCAGTGTGAGAATATCCCTGTTCTGCGCAGTAACGCGCTACTTCATCCGCATAGCGGTTACCTTGTGACACAAAATCTACATTTTTCGTATGCGCAGCACATTTGACAACTGCAATGGCTGTCGGGCCTTGCAATGCCTCTAACAAAAGTCTCACGAATTCTCCATTCCTAATGGGAGAACCCGAGGAGGTCATGTAACCTCTTTGAGACCATAACTGCCCGTAATCATGAACTACCCCGAAACCATACTGGCTATCGGTGTATATGGTGACTCGAAGTTTGTCGCCTGCTAAACAAGCGCGCGTCAAAGCAACAATTTCAGCTACCTGAGCGGAGTGTACTCCTTCCAGGCAAGCGGCTTCTATTACTCTCGTAATTGTGCAAACTGCATAAGCTGCTCTCAGCTGACCGATATCGTCTCTTACACATGAACCATCAACAAAGAATATTTCATCGGGGTCAGTCAATGGCTCATCTACGATATCAGTTATCGGTTTGGTGCATAGTTCAGTCACATCAAGGCAGTCGTGATCTGTACAAATTTCATCATCAATCTCATTTGGAAGTGGCATCAAAGTTGCAGGATTCAAGACGGAGCATCTTTTTAGGGTCACATTCTCGGCAGCCAGTATGACTTGCTCGTAGCGTGTGAGCCTGCTATTTGTCAGATGCTGAGTCTTAGTCCTGGTCATTAACAATTCTACAGAATGCGGTACGTACACCACTAACTGATGTCCCATTACCACGCTTTCAGAACGTTCAATGCTGACACCCGTTGCAGCTACGGATTTGAGACATCCGGGCAACGCTGCGGCTACTGGATCTAATGTAGCCGAAAAATAAGCAACTGGCCTACGCGCATCTCCATGTATCTGGGCCAAAACTGCTAAAGCGCATCCCTCTCTTTCGCAGCAGTAAAGCAAAAATGGTTTTGTGTAATCAGGCATTCCTAAAGCCGGGGCGCGACATAAGTCCTCCCTCAGCTGCAAAAACGCCATCAAACAATCTTTGTCCCATGGTACCGGATCACTTACTCCTTTGTGCGTCAGTTGTAGTAACGGTTTTGCCTTCAGTGAGAAGTTGGCTATCCACTGTCGACAGTAACCGACCATGCCTAGAAACATCCTGACTTCTCTTTGTGTTGTAGGCGCGTTCATTTTCATGATCGCCTCTATTCTGTCTGGAGACACCTTCCGTTTTCCCTTTTCAATCCTATGACCCAAGTATTGCACTTCAGTCATACAATATTGCAGTTTACTTGGAGACACCTTGTGTCCGTTCTCGGCCAAGTGATTCAGCAAGGTTATGGTGTCTACTCTGCAAGCTTCCTCAGTTTCTGACGCATCTAGGAGGTCGTCTATGTACTGGACCAGAACCGAATTCTTGGGCAGTACTAGACTTTCAAGATTTCTCTTCAGTAGCTGGTTAAAAATCGATGGGCTTTCTGTATACCCCTGAGGGATACGACACCATGTTAAAACGCGATCTTCCAGCTTAAAAGCGAAAAGATACTGGCTCTCTTCATCTAAAGGAATCGAAAAGAAAGCCTGGCACAAATCTATCACGGTAAACCATTCAGCTTGGAACGGTATCTGAAATAATATCACTGATGGATTCGGTACCACTGGACAACATGAGACAACAATATTATTAATCTTTCGAAGATCCTTTACTATTCTGTATTTTCCACTAGGCTTCTGCAAACCCATAATCGGGGAGTTACATGGACTTCCCACGATCTCCTTCAGTATTCCCTGTTTAATCATGGATTCAATCACAGGCTTTATTCCTGCAATCGTCTCTGGTGTCAACTTGTATTGTGGTGTTCTTGGATATTCGGCATTGAGTCTTACCAGGATCTTTACTGGTTCTACTCCTTTAATCAATCCTATTTCCTCTCCAGTAAAATCCCACACCTCAGCTGACACTTTCTCCCTCAAGTCCTGTGGAAGCTCCTCCACTGTTAAGGTAGGATATAGTTCCACGCACTCCTGCGAGTTTACAACCTTAAAATCGGCATCCCCATCTTTGGTCTGCACTTCTACTCCTTCAGGTGTGCAATGTATTCTGCAATTCAGTTTACACAACAGATCTCTTCCTAGCAAACACACAGGGCTAGAATCACAGATCACAAACTGATGTTCGTCACTGTAATTCCCTATCTTTACTGACACTGGTTCGGTCAGAGGATTCGTCATCCTCTTGTTTGCGACTCCTACCACCTGAATCGTCTCTCCCGATATTGGCAGACCTGGGACTACCGCTGATCTCAGCGTGGATCGAGTGGCCCCCGTATCCACCAAAAAGGTTGTAGGACATCCAGCTACTTCAGCCTCTACGTATGGTCCTCTCTGATCTACTTCCAGGGCTGCACCTAGAGTACAGTCTTCTTCCCTATTCACTCGTTGCCCTGTAAGAGGATCAACGTAGTAGCATTCTTCTCCTCCTACGAACAATGGCATTTGTCTATAGGTTTTCCCTCCATTTGTAATGCGAGGTGGTTGAGGAAACGGGGCTCGAGGAGTCTGAGTCCCCCCTTTGATAAACTTTCCCTTCGGGACTGCGGCTCCCTTAACCACGTTGTTCTGTACCTCTTCCTCCTCTTGTTCTAATTCCCCTGTCTCAACATTGTAAGGACACTCGCGTCGCCAATGTCCCACCTCATTACACTGATGGCACCTCGTTGTCTTTTTCAGTGTCGCAATATCCATTCTCGGTCTTGGTCTTTCCTCCTCATCTCTGCTCTGATTATTCTGTTTCTTTGCTTGCGTTCCTGTTCCCTGTTGCCGCTGTCCACCCTTTCCAGCTGCTTGCATTTGTACCAGCATTAGCTTTTCCTTGAGTTTCTTTGCCTTTGAATCTATTTCATCGCTACAGTACCTTGCATACCTCAGAATCTCATCTAAAGGTTTGTTCTGCCAACAGATCAAATGCTGTTGTATCATCAGGCTTATGTCTGGTCTCAATCCTAAAACAAACTTCGACACAAACTGTCCTATGTCCTTAGGATCCATTACGTCTAACCCACTGTATTGTTTAAATGCTTTCAGTAACCTCTCATAGAACTCGTGAACCGTCTCTTTAGGCTCCTGAGTTGTTCGATCTATCTTAACCCAGTCTATGTCCTGCACTGGCACTTTCTCTTTTAGCCATGTTATCACTCTTTCGTATTTTTCCATGACTCTATCCGATGGACCATTTGTCTGGGTATCTCTCGGAGGCTCAGAAGTAGGCCATTCAATACTAAGTTTGCATGCCGTCCACAAATCTCCGGGTACTACGATATCGAACAATGTGTTCAAATCGATCCACAGCACCTTAGAGATCTTCACGAACCTCTCTACCTGCTTGTACCACTCTACAGGGTTCTCTCTAAGTTTCGGGAAAGAATTAGTGAATGCCGCTAAATCCCCCCTACTCCAAGGTACATGAACGTAGTTTCCGTTCGCGATTTCTCGCAAAGGGAAAGCTTCCATTCGCATTAGGTCTGTATCCTGGGACTTCACAATTGTACTTCTTCTGACAGATCCCCTCTTAGACCATTTTTCCTCCCATCTATCCAGATCTCTCCATATTCTAATACACATGACTAGTTCCCTTATGTGTACTCTTAGTCCAATCGTTCTACGTTCATCCAGATCTTGATCTGTGCAATTTAGCCTATGATTGGGCTGTGAAGCTTTAGTTCGTGACATGTCTATCATATACTTGTCTGCTAATTCGGATAGTTTTTTATGAGCTGCCCTTGCTTTCCGAGTCACATCCTTAGATAAAAACAATATTTCATCTGGTGCGTACAGCTCTAACCTCTCTATTGCCACTGTGCCGTCAATTATTTCATCTAAGTCTGATTTCAAACTCATTACATCAATCCGTCTTGCTTTTAGTTCAGCTCTCAATACGTCAGTCCTAGGTTGTTCGCTCACACCCCTCTCACCTCCACTATGCGCCCTACGCCTAAACACAGGTGAGTTATGAGGAGTTTTCCTTCCCTTTCTTTGTTCCCACCTCTCTAGATCCCAAGCCTTCCCATCTTCCCGTGGGGTGTGGTGGAACAATGCTCCATCCCCCATCCCTACATTCCGTCTTTTCGGCTCGGTTTCTCCAGATACGAGATAGGATCCACCGTTCTGTTCAAAACCACTGTAACTCGCTTGCTGTCTGGTGTCGCTCAATAAACGATAAGGTCCTTCATGGCCCTCCATGCTCCCGTGATCTCGATCCTGATCACCAGAAGTATGGCGAGACGTTTCGCGACTCCCTATATTCTCATGACTTCGTTCGCGATCACCGGATGCATGGCGAGACCCTTCGCGACTCTCCATGTTCCCGTGATTCCAATGTTGCACCGTTTCACTCGGGGTATGGTGCGTGCATCTGAAAGTATTTCGGTACTCCTGCGTCCTTCGTTCCCCCTCACTAAAGGTGACGCGAGGCACTTCGCCACACCCTGCACTCCTATCGTCGCACATTTGCCTATTGCCGCTGATAGTAGGACAATTATTTCCTCTGCTTTCCTGGCTCCCTCTCTCCCACTCCGGGCTGCTTTCGCCAGCTCCACAATGAGAGAGGATCCTGTTATCCTGGTCTCTCCACTCTGCTCCTGTTTCTAAACTTTTATTCCGAATCTCTTCGGCAGTATCCCATTCTTTCAGGTATTCCCTTAATTCCTTATGGGATTTCGGTTTTGGTCCCCTTAAGTCCATTGGCCCTCTTTGACCCCCTTGTTCTACCCAGGGACCTGTTGCGGCATCTAATGGGGTACTCCGACTCATCGGTGCTAGTATCTGCCTCTGAGGATTTATCATGGTATTCCTATTCTCCATCTCTGCCCTTTCCCTGTCCCATCGTGCCTGTTCCTCCTGCTGGACCCCTTCTGGGTTGTAGATTGACACAATAGGGCCTATGGTAACAGGTACCTGTAAAGCGTCTGGCATTTGGTACGACCTTGCATGTTGTGTTTCTGGCACCTTCTGGACCACTAATCTTCCCACTGCTCTCTGTTTGGAACTAGATTGAGGTATTTCCTCACCTTTCTTGGTATCCCACTCTGTTACTGGGATCGATTTATATTCCCCCCATCTGGCTCCGTCCCCTTGCTGTAGTATGGGACTTGCGGTTTCGCTGTCGTACGGAGGTGGTTTATCTGTTAATAGCCTCTCTATCAGATCCTCCTCCGTCTCGCTTTCCTCATCTTCCTCTAGAGGTTTCTTTTCTCCCGTAACTTCTAGCATCGGGTACAGTTTGTCTGCTTCTATTTTTTGTACCCTCCACTTCTTAGCTTCCTCGTCCCATTTAGCATCCTGCACTGCCTTTACTGATCGTCTCACTCTTTCTTGGCGCCTCTTTACGCTCTTTTCGTGTGCTGCTCTAAACCATGCACTAAGGGCTTCAAACTGTGTTGGCCTCGGTAGAGGTCTCGTTGCAAGCATTACCGCTTTCAGTTCGTTCAACACGTCTAGCTTAAACGTTCCGAATCTCGGAAACGTCAGTTCCTTATTCCCTTCAGTTAGCTTATTCCACTCGGAGATCCATAGTATCGAGTGTAAGCCTACATTTACTGCCATATGATAAGCTGGTGTGCCTTCCGGTGGAGCTTCTTCTACGGCATATAAATTTCTTCTATTCCTCCTAAAGATTGCTCTTAAACTCTTAAAACACTTCATTTTCGATAATCTACAATTTTCCTTTTACTCTTCCTTGTTTACGTCCCGATGACAACCAACCAATCCCTACGCGGCTCTCGCTAATCGGCCTATCCCAGCGCGACTCTACGCTGACCGACCAATCTCAGCGTGGCTCTACGCTGACGTATGACAAACTAACCAATCTCAGCGCGGTTCTATGCTGACGTCACTCGTTCCCTCTGCAGCAGTTCCCCTTCGTTCTCAACTCGTCTCACGATCTTGCATGCGTTTCATTCATCCACCGAAAAATGACTACTTCCGTCCAAGCAATCACTTTTCTCTGACTGTACGGCCACAGTCTAACTGTAATTGTCACCTCAACTGGCGAAACGCCTTCCCTCTTACGGTCAGACGCTTGCCTCAACTGATAGGTTACTTACACACCGTAAACGTACGACCAGCGTCCGTTACTCATACACTCACTCTTACGTTCCCCCTATCATCGGTCTGTCGGGCGATCAATGGTACCTCATGACCCCCTTTCAATGGTAGACAAATTACTCTGGGTGTTCGATACACCCGAACCACTTAAGTCCTTCCCTGGAGCTTAAGATTTCATCCGGTTGCGCGCGCTCACAACCTTCCCTCAATCACACTACAGGCATTCAACTCCGCTTGACATTACAACACAAGTACAACATAAAATACCGCAATCTTACAACGCATGACCCTTATACTCACTCTCGACCGACTCTGCTGCTTTTCTCTCAACACACCGTCAGCACCGTCTTCGGCAGGGATTCTTCTTGTGGTCGTCGATGACTAGGGACCTTGGGGTAAACTAGACCTGACCTAGGTTGTCTTCCTCAAGAAGAAAACCATCTTTCTCTGCTACCAACTGCGGGGAATGAGATTTTAATATCAATTTATGATCAATTTAATAACTTATCTCATTCGTCAATTTTGGATCGATTTTTATCTGTCATTGAGTAAAAGACAAACCCCGCATAGGTTAGATAAACCCCATAAACTGACGCAACTCTGAAGGACCACTGACAACTGATGAAGTTTTGAAAGTTTTATATAAAATCAGAATTAAGTGCATATACAATCCTCTCAGGATAAGATTCAATAAGTATACAAAAGAATACAATTAAAGTCAGTTCAAGAATCAGCAAATTAAAAGCATTAATATGAAGTGGTTCCTTTGCGTCATCTACAGAAAGAGAAAAATAATCAAGTTAAATCTGTCCCTACTCTGTACTACGTGACATCCCTACTTCGCAAGTTCCTAACCTAAAAAGGTGTCAGCAGTTTGACTCCCAAAGAAGTTCAAACTCTCTTAGCCTCTAAAGGTAACTTAAGTTTAAGAAGCAGTACCCTCGCTGCCTACCCATCCGCTCTCTAAGGGTCCTCGGCCTACTGCTCTCTTGCGCTCTGATCTCTCTCAGCGCATCTGCTCAAGTCATCTACCCTTCGCCTTCGCCTTCCGCCCTTCGCCTATCTTCTTCCCGGGGTGCTGTCCCTAAAATACACAATCACAGTGTGGGTGGAACGCCCCTTCAACGCCCACCACGGACTTTCCCGTGAGGTCATCTTCTAGCCTTTTTCTTGCTTCGTCTCTTTCGCGTCGTCCGTTAAGTTGACCTTCTTCTTTAGACGCCATCTTCGTCTTCTTGTTGGTGACTTCATTTGACACTTCGGATCAAAAGTCTATAACCTCAGCAGAACTTTAATCTTTATGACTATGTATATAACTTTTCTTGGTCCTGTGAATGGTCATTTCAAAACAAGACTCAAATTCCAAGTGTCTCCTCTCACGTTTAGGCAATAAACTTTGTCCGGCATTGTCACCTTAAATCTAACAAGAACTAGACTCCTTGGCTCTCACGTTCACAGCAAGGCTATTCACGACTCCTGTGAGCCCACTAAATTACAAACAACGGACTACCCTCCTGCGAACCCTTGGTCAGTCAGGTTAAAATCACAAATGACCTAAACTCTTCTAACATTCCTACTAACTTCTTCTACACAGTATAACCTTTAACACACATTTCTATACAATCGCATTTAGCAAATCCTTTACGTATAAGTGAATACATTGTACATAGAATATAGATTACACAGAGTATAACTTTATATTCTCATTTGTTACATCGCCGTGTATGTTCCCTGCACATTTCTCCATGTTACATTTCACGCCGTTTCTCCATTTAAAGTTACACACGTACATGAATTCTACTTTGCACGTTCTACATTTCGTAAGCATTTCTACACCTCTACATTAGCCCACTACTTATACGGGCCTTCTAAATCTAATACATGTTCTAAAGTAGATACAGTTACATTTCCTATATTACTTTGATTACATCTGTTAATTATATGCTATAAGTGTCAACTTCATGTTACGATATACATTTCATTCCTACGTTTATACGATGTGCTTGTAAATATGACTCGGATATATGTTTTATTCAAATTGCGCTCTCTCAATGGTAGTGTTCTGTCACCTCCTTGACGCTGATCTGGTTTTCCTGCAGACTGCACCCTGTTTTCTTCTACCTCTTCTCCTTGGCCTTCCCCGAACCGGTTGTTCCTTATTGGTGATCTGTGGGGCTTGTGCGGTTCGCGTTCACCTCTGTACTCGGTCAGGGTGCATCCATGTTGCTATGCACTTTAAAATGTTTTTGGTGTGTATTTGTGGTTGCTTTTATGTTGCATTTTCCCACCAGATGTGTGGGATTTGCAGACCTGCCACTGGTTTCTGCTGCTTTTTGTGTTGTGATTGGCCTCATCGCAAGTTTTTTGGCATTCGTGTCTCGCATTTTTGAGGCTTTGCGTTGACTTTATCGCAGACATTTGAAGCGTTGTCGGGGCCTATTGCATGATGCCTCCGTGTTGTGAATTCTTAGTTAACACAGCGTTATATTCCCGCGATAGACTGCGATGTTGAAAGTTGCGTTAAGGTCATTTTCCGATGGTTATCACACGTTCTTGAGAATATCCTCCTTATACTCGCAGCCCAACTCTCTCTACTTTGCACACCTCGGATATCTTCAGGGCAGCAGACTCTAACATATAATTTCAAAAGCTCCAGGCAGCCCTTTCCAAAAGGCATAACCATGAAGTCATCCCTAACTCTAGCCTTACTGCCTGGACTATTGTCGATTTTGGCAAACTGAACACCCTTTTCAGGCACTGACCTTCAATCTCTTCCCAGCTGTGCTCCACTCAAGTAGAGTAATTCGGTAAAACCATTTTGACTGAACCATTGCATTAAAAGCAGTTGTAAGGAGTGTCAAATTGGGACTGTCGAACTCTTTCCGAAATTTGTTAAGCCCCAATATGGTGGGCATAGTGTTGGTGTTCACCTCCTCACAATGTGTTTTCCATTTTAGGTTAGATGGAAAATGCCTACCCAATAGCGATATGTTTCCACCGCTTCTATCTGGATAGCCTCTAAAAACCATGTGAATTCTTTCTTCCTTTGACCGTTTACTAAGATTTTGTTTTTTTCCATATTCACCACTAGCTTCTTCGACTTACGGTACTCATGAAAAACATCTACCTTCTACTGAAGCCCAATCTGAGTCATACACAGTACTCCAAGTAGTACTCACTCCTAAGTCATGACGTGGTTCATGCGTAGCTCTTCTAAGGCACTTCTTCTTTATTAGAGGAACCTCTACTCTTGCAGAATGGAGACTCCAGAAAGCTTTGACAGTCCGTTTAATACCTATGGGCGTGCCCCCCATAGTTATGAGTAACACTCGCACATATGTCAAGCAGACGGGTACTGATCTGCATCATTGTCTTCTGGCCTGAGTACTCGTCTGTAGACCTGGTCATGAGAGTACGGTCTCCAGGCAGCTCTCAATGCCTCTCAATGCTGATCGCTGCAAGTACCAGTCCGCTGCTGAGGGCCAGACCCAGCTCTACCAACACACCCACTGCTGACCGGTCACCAATGCAATACTGTGCCCCAGACACATCTCTGCCAGTGGCCCTTGATTCTGGTTCATGATGCCCCTTGGTACTCCAGTCTTGCACGAGAGCTCAGTCAATGACCGCCAACAGCGATCTGAGGCGCCCTTTTTCTTCTTGTAAAGGGTCCTGTAGGCAGCTCTGAGAGTGTCACTCAATTATAACGTTGAGCGCAGTGTTTCACTAGTGCAGGAACTCTACTGCTAACGGTTGTATCATTGTCCCTGAGCAGTCCGTGTCTTCTAGTGCTGAGCCCTACACAGGTTTCTCAATGCCAAGTTGTGTTGTATCGGGTTTCGTTATGCTATCCTGTGTTCTAGATAGATATCATGTTATACTAGGCTATGGTATATTATATTGTTATCTTATATTGCGTTACACATTGCTATTTTATGCTATGTTACATGATGTGATGTAATTTGTAGCACCTGGAGACAGCTGTGGAGGCTTGACCATGGGTAGGTCTTATGCATTCCACAGCTCAGGGGCCAGCACAGTGAGGAAGTGGCCACCAAAATGGCCTCTGCCGGCCCGTATGGGGAATAGCAAGGCGGCCCTGTCGCTTCTACGTTTAGTGATTTCCTCTGTGGACGGATAGGACCTCTTTTTAGAAGAGCGGGGTGTTCCATGCAGATCATCTCTAAGTCCCTACGCTGCTGCTCTAGGAGCCATATAGTGACTTGAGGATAGCACTGATCTGGTCACACTGGCGTGCGCCTCCGAGCGGGTCTGCTGCACTCTGAAGTCCTTGGACGCGTTGAATTAAATATTTTGGGAGGCAAAGATCAAGCCCATAGGGCTGATCAATTCTAGACCACATTAGAGCTGATGCACTGATGCTCTATGAGGATAGGCCTTATTATGAGCAGGCTATACTATGGCAACGCACTACTGGTAGGAGCCAGAGAAGAGCTTTTCTCCAGGCTCTAAGTACTGCAAAACATGGCCTTGGATAGGCCTTGAATAGGCCTAGACGTTCCCCTTCTCGACCCTTGCTGCAAGCCTTACACTGGCTGCCCATCAGAAAAAGAGCAGTTTTTAAACTTCTCACACTAGTGTTTAAGGCAAGACGAGGCCTGGGGCCAGCATATCTAAGGAAGGAGTTGAGGCCTTACGTCCCCGGCCGCCATCTGAGGTCAAGCAATCAAAACCTTATAGTTCCGGGTAACATCAATAAATTGAGAATGGGAGGGCGTGAATTTTCCTATCTTGTCCCCTTTCACTGGAACAGGTTACCAGAAGAGATACGCTGCTGTATCTCTCTGGGACACTTCAAGAAAAGCCTAAAAACCTGGTTGTTTTAGGGGTTTGTGTTGGTCGTGGTTCCTGCCAGTGTCTTGTCAAGGCACCGAGAGATCCCCCTGGGGATTATTTGTTGCGCCATATAAGTGTTAAATAAAAAAATTAAAAAATATGGTAATGGTTCCCTGAAGGACCTGACGTGGAGAGGCTGGGCCTCCCAACACCTGCCACCTGAGGCTCCAAGGGGATGTGCTGGTCAAAGTGAACCCCTGAATCCTTCACTGTAGCTCCAAGATAAGGGAATTGGCCAAGATATAACAAACCAGGATCTGTTGATTCCTCTCGGCTCAAAATAAATGGGAATTTTGACATGGATTGGGAACCCAAAGCAGCCCTGGCAATTTTGTCGGACCTGCCGCCCGGTGAAACACTGCTGATTTTGTTACTGGGCAGCGATATTGCAGCACCACTGCACAACCGGCCCCAAATAAAAAAAAACAGCTCCCACCCTTGCAAAACTGGCCCCCACTCTTCTTGCCTCCTGGGGAAATGTCGATGGCAAATATGGCCTGTCCGGCCTTGGCTGTCTCCCTACGAACACCTCCTCCTTGAACAGATTCAGCTTAAAATATTTAATTGCATGCAGCCCGTCTGGCACTACCACGTTCACCTATTAAACTAGAAGAAAGACTATCCACCTGTATGGTGCCAGCACCATCATATTGACATACTGTTAGACTTGGCATAGATTGGCGTGATTACCCCTGACTTTTTGCCTTTGCCTCTTGTGAAGTTAGATGTTGTAGGTACTTGCCACTGCTAATCAGTGTACAAGTACAGATGTTCCCTGTATAAATTGTAGTGGTGATTGGTTGTCTCTGATTGGTATGTTTGCCTTACTAGCAAGAACCCTTAGTGATGTGCACTGTGTGTCCCAGGGCTAGTACTAAAGAAATGCGCAGAGAGGCCACACAGGTTTTCAGTGTAGGGCCTGTGTGCATTATGCTAAATTAGCATGTTGTCCTGACAAGTGCCACCACTTGTCAGGCCTTACTTTCTCTTTTCCATACACACGGGGCACCCCTGTAGGACGTCCTGGGTAACCCATAGGCAGGGTGCAGTGTAGATAAAAGGCAGGACCTGTGCCAGTGTGGGTGCTAGGCCCTGACAGTGAAAAATACTCCATTTCATTTTCCCTGGTGAAAGGTCATCCTGCCCATAGGACAGAAAGGGGGAGGCTGGGTGTAGTATTGTCAGTCTAGTTTCCCAAGAATAGGAAATGGAACAGTGAAGTTTGGTATGTCTGAACTCACAGCGTCATAACGCATCCTTTTGGGTAGATGGTTTTGTCGCTGTGTGTCCAGAAACCGCTGTTTGAGAAAATGGCTGAGTTTGTGCTTTAGACCTTTTTGTGTGTCTCAGCGGAATGTGAATTGCCTGCCTGGATCTGGGAGAGTTGAGAAGGCTGAGGGAGGTTGTGCCCCAGGGGAGGGGTGGAGACGGCACCATTCTGTCCTGCACCTGGAGCAGGGAGAAGGAGAGGCTTTGCAAGGTGAAGAGGCCTGGGTCAGAGCCATAAAACAATAGACCCATCTCCCTCCCAGGTAATCAAAGATCCAGGCCCCCACTATCAAAAAGAGGACGGTGACATTGGGGGGAGATACGCAAGAATGATTTAGTGAGGGGTCTGGGACCCCTGAGCACAAGGAAACTTCAAAGACAATGAGGGGTATAACTGAAAGAACTGTAACCCCAAGACTTTGGTTATGTTGATGATGTAGTAGAGTGTAACGACCGGATTCTCAGACCAAGCAGCCTACCAACCGTAGCTAACCCAGTCGTCACGTAACCACACTCTTCTCAGGCCACTAATTATACGATATCTAGAATACTCACCTGAGAAGGTGAAAAGAGGCTATTTACAAGCCTGTATAATCAAAGATACCACTAACACCTAATGGATTCCATGTCTTATCCTCATCTTATATTCTTTAACGTCACCCGACGATATCTTTAACGTCACCCGACGATATCTTTAACGTCACCCGACGATGTCTTTAACGTCACCCGACGATGTCTTTAACGTCACCTGACGATATCTTTAACGTCCCCCGACGATATCTTTAACGTCACTCGACGATGTCTTTAACGTCACCCGGCGATATCTTTAACGTCACCCGACGATATACACTAATGGGGATACTAATGGGGATTCACCTTTAAGAGTTATTTCCCAAACGAAGTTCACACTCGACCATCATCATCAGTTACCTTTGCAGAAGGGCATATCCCATCCTTCTGTATGTCAGCACCTGGTTAAAAAGAAAGGTTAATCTCATTCATAAAAACAACAAAGATATTTAGTATTAAAACTTTATTCTACAATCAAGCATGACAGAGCAAAAGAAACATGAATTACGTTAGTTGCTACCTATAACCTAAAAAGGGGATACAATATGAATGGTTAGATATATTCTACACTAAGCTCAGAACGCCTCACCTTAGACGTGTGTCTTTCCATTTCAGCAGCAGAGCTGATCCCTCTCTCTCTCTCGCTTTGTCTTCAATGTGCTCGGGACTCTGCTCTCCCTCTATGGCTCACGAATACACGTCTGCACCGTTACGCCTCATCGACGCTGCCATGGTTCCGAAATATTCGAACCCTCTTCTGGACTTAGTCTCTGCCACTCCTGTATGATGTCACTACAGGATTCTCAATCACTTTCCTTCTTCGCTTCGGGATTTCAATTAGCTGATGGTATCAATCTCTATGCACCAGCCTTTGGACCAACTTCTTCGATCCACTCCACACGCTGCTCTCACTCTCCTCTCCACTTGCTGCTTGATAATATAGAGCTCACTTTCTCTATGGAAAATTCCGGTATTAGGCCGACTCCCACCAAATTCCTGTACCAGTCCCCGGCTCCCTTCACCTTCCACAGTGGCCACCTACGTATTGCGTCTAGAGCCGGAGAGACAAACACATTCCTTTGATAAGGGCCAGTCTTGACCGGTTCCTCTCTAGCGAATAACAGGATGAATTCTAAACACTACCTTTAGCCTGCAAGCGCCTCGGACAGTCGAGGCAGAAATACAAAATGGCTTCTCTCTAGCTTTCGGGCCTGTAGGCCCAAGAAAACGGAAAAAGGTACTAAACCCTGTCAAAGCGCATACAAATGAACGCAAATGCAACTAGGACTGAGATGGTAGTGGATTATAGTCACCACTAGCCTAAAAATAGACTAAAATTACCCTGTCGCTACATCGAGAACGGTCTCGGTATCGATCAGAGAAGTGCCGGGAGCACTTTGAAGACGCCGTGGACTGGTCGAGTCTCTGGCGGCTTTGACCTGTCCGCGATCAGGAAGTAAACCTCTGCCTCAGAAAGAGTTGCTGAATAGGCTGCGGGAGACACTTGACCCTTGCTTCATGATCTGAGGCTTGTTGGCAGCTTGTAGTTCTTGACCGAGGAGAGGCTGAAGGGGCGCTGCAGTGGGTCGTGTCCCCCCTTCTTCCTGAGCAGGACTGAGCAGGACTTTGCTGTGTGCTGCGTCCTGTACCCCAAGGGCCCGAGGTGAGCTGGCTCCCTGTTCGAAAACACAGAAACATAGAACTTTTGTTCCTGTGTAGCCAGGTAGACTTCCAGGAAGTCTCAAGTGGCGCGGTGGTGGGACCGTGTTATGGCAGCCTGAGACCTCTGAAAGGGTGCCTACGGGGATTGTGGGCACCCGGATGCGAATCAAGGCTCAGACGCACAAGGTGCGTGTCTTGGTGCGGCTACAGGTGTTGGAGTGCCTGTGGATTGTGGGCATCGTGGAAGAGAGCCAAGATTCAGGACGCGCACCGGGGGGCGTGTCACAGTGCAGTACAGGCACTAGTGAAGAGTGCCGGGAAACTGTGGGCACAAAGAAGGAGTGAGTCTCCATCATGCGGGTCAGCGTGTGGTGGTGCAGCCAGGGCGTTCGTGGAGAGTGCCTGCTACCTCGTGTGCACCAGGAGGAGAGGTGAGACTCAGATGCGCAGTGTGCGTGTTGTGGTGCAACCTGGGCGTTAGTTGAGAGCACCTGGATCATCGTGTACATCAAGAAACGAGGTGGGTCTCCAGCACGCAGGGTGCATGTGGGGGTACAGTTGTGGCGCTAGAGGAGAGTGCCTGAAGACCTGGTGCACCAGGACACGGAGCAAGACTCGGACGCGCAGGGTGCATGTCAAGGTGCCAGCCGAGGTGTCGTGAGGTGCACCTGGTCATCAGAGGCCTGGGGAGGAGTGAGTCTCGGACATGCCGGGGGCGAGTGTCGAAGGTGCCACCGAAGGTGCTGATGAAGAGTACCAGGGAGCGGTGATCACCAGGGAGCGAAGAAGTCATAACAGCGCTGGAGAGGAGGGCCAAGTGTTCGGCCCTCGAAGGCAACGTGAAGTGGCACCAGCATCTTGTGGAAGGCTTCGTGGAAGGAGTTTGTGCTGAATGTTGGCAGCCCGGGCCTGCAGCCCCACAGGAGCTGAACTACCGGCCCGAGTGCGCCTTGCCTGTGGTGAAAAGGTTCTGGAGTGAGGCCAAGCTGCTGCTGCAGGAGAGGAGAGTGGGCTCGCGCCCACCAGGTAAGGTGGATCATCACCTGGGGCTGGGTGTGGGCTCAGAGGGACACTCTCTCGGCCTCTCACTGCTGGCAGCTGTGTGCGACTGTTGGTTCAGCCCAGATCTCCATCCGTGCTGGTCCTGGACGGGGCAGTACAGGGGTCAGGGCCCGGAGAGGAACCTGGGTGTTATCGTTGATCCGTGTTGCGAGCAACAGATCACACAACTTCTAAAAACAGTCATATAACACTTTGCATATTTGCTGATAACGAACTATCAAACTATTGGACAACGTTTGACACTAGTGGTGCTTAACGAACTCTGGGGATAGTGCGCTACGCACTACGTTATGTTTCTCTTGCAGGATACAGGATCATAGTGTAGCGCACTGCATTGGTTGTTTACTGCACTGTACTGAATTGCACTGTGACGCATTACCTTATTCCTTCCTTGCATAGGGCATGCTGATGGTGATATGCATTGCATTGTCTTCCTATCGCACTGTACGTAAATGCAGCGTGATGCATTGCTGTATTTCTTCTTCGAACAGGGCATGCTGGTAGCGAACCGAGTAGTATTATCTTGTGTTGACTCAGTACATGATCTTGATGCTATGCATTGCATTGTTTCACTGTGGCACTGTACAGGAACCCATCTTTAAGCAGTGCAGTATTCCTTGTATTTTGCAACATGTGTGAATCTAGTGATAAGACGTACCTAACCTGTTGAGAACGACTAAAAGTCCGCGTAACTGTTGGTTAGAAGCCGAGGTTGGGGATTAGGAGCGCCCAACCCACCGGAAACAATATTACCCATTGTATATATGTGGGAGTTGTATTGTGTGGTCATTTCGTTTATCTTTTCATCTAAAGTATACTCGTTTTATACAAACTTGTGTGGAGTCCATTGCAGTGACATCATTGGGATGGCTGTGGGCGTGGTTGCACATACTGAACACTCGTGCCTTGGAGATAAGCCTGGCTGCTCGTGTCAAGCTACTACGAGGTGAGCAGGGCTGTCTTGGACGGTGTCCTTTGATGGCCTAACAAGGGAGCGGGGGAGTCCGGGTCATGTTCTTTACACAACAGAGCAGGCAGAAATGCCGGCTTCTAATACACACCGTCCCGATGGAAGAATCTGTGGCGTCAGAGGGAGCAGACATGCATTAAAGACAAGTGGAATCAGCGCTGAGCCCTGCGGGACTACACAGTGTGGTGAACTGAGCGAAGACGCTAACTGCGCCCATGAGTACTCTTCTGTGCAACAATACTCATCCAAAGGGCCTCCTGCTGCTCTGATACTGGGCTCTGGACACAGCCAGCACCTCATCTTACTCCTGGACTCAAGCACACCCTGCTAGTACAGCATTGGTTCCCAGGGGCAGCTCTGGCACAGTACATTCATGGTGAGCTGAAGCGCCGCCCTCTGTTCTAGTACTGGGCTCCAGTGTCAGCTCCACCAGTCCAAGCTGACACTGATCATAGGATCCTCAGCTATTCCAGTACTGGGGCCCACACACAGAGCGTTCATTGCCACCCAAGGGTGATCTCTAGAGCCAGCTCTAATCTAGCACTTGCGCCTTACACTAACCCCTGTCAGTCCAGTACTGTACTATACACTCGGTTCTACAATGCAGCGTGGATCTTAAGCAACCCCACCGTTCCAGCTCCTGGTCCCACACAGCTCGGGAAGTCTGTCCTGCAGGAACCTTGGTCAACTGTACTTTCTGCCATGCATGTGCGTGACCGGCAGTACCCCGAACACAGGAACTGTGCCATGTCGCTGGGCTATCTCTTTTCATGGGTGACGTCTGCACCATAAATAGGCATCCGAAAGAGGAAGGACCTTTCAGATACAGGAAAGCTGAGACGGCAGGTGTCGGACGGCGCGGTGGCCCGTGATGGGACCCAGGGCCCACCCCAAGGGTGCCCATTGATCTAACCACACACAGGCGGTGTTTCTGCGTTAACTGTTCAGCCCCCGCTCTCACCATGGTGCCTGTCAAGTTAGGGATAGTCAGTCATACCATCTCACCAGAGGAGTATATTGACCTGGCTGAGACCATCAGAAACCCTAAAGCAGTTCAAGAACTGCAGGTATTTCCAAGTGTAGACAGGACCCCCATCCCAACCTTCCCACCATGAACTTCACCCCAGTCCATCCTCCCTCAAACCTGTTGTATTCACAGCTTGTTCCTAAGCACTGAAAGGGATTGCAATGTTTATCTCTGCCTTTGGGAGCAGTGGTTCTTTAAGGCTTACACCAAGAACCTACGCGAACATACACACAAGAAGGACCTGTGTCCACCGCTTTCATCCCGCCCTGGAGCAACCATGTCCCACACACGAAACTCAAGGAAGCCCATTTACAAATCCAAAACCAATGACTGTGCATCACAAAAGTCACTTTACACTATTAAACATATAAGTATAGGTAGGCGAGTCAGCCTTAGACGTGCAGATTGCTACATGGAGGCCACAAGACTCCTGTCTTGCAGCCAGCGCCCTTCCTTGGACCCACCCGAAGGTCACCTAACAGAGGAAACTCCAAACTGCATCCATCTATCACCTTCTATAATGTGAGTTAGGTGTGCAGTGCAGCTAAGGAAGAAACTGGTGCTGAGCCCAATTGTGCATCTTGCTACCACAGATGTCACAGGTGTTGTGGCTAAAGACCCCACCTTACACGCAATTACAATAATCTAAAATTAGTCACAGACTGAGAAGTTTACTATTGCACAGTGGCAAAGAGGCAAGTTCAAATTCAGCTATGTTCAAGGAACACATTTATTGTTTTTCGAATTTAAATTGTATTGCAAAGTAGACAAATGGACCGATAAGCCAAGTGAACAACCCACAGCCCACAAGTTCTGACCAATCCAATCCAATCCTATGGAACTTTATCGAGGCTGGAAAAAAAATGTTTATAAACAGTGTCTGACATTTATACCAGTGACTAACAAAGTTAGTGTTTACAATGTTGTTGTTTTATAAACTTTGCGCTTAAAATGTATTTCTACAAACTCTATTCACGATCAGGTGATATAATTGAGTCTTCGGTATTGTGTAATAAAGTCCATTGTGTGTGACGAATTGTAAATTAAATGTAAACTCAAGTGTTAGGTACAGCTGTGGCAAGTATACATTCCCCAATGAAGTTGTGCGAAATCTAAAACTTCAGGAAGTTCTGAAGTGTGTGCACTTTACACCAATTCACAGCCGGGGGAAAATTCCAGCTCTTGTTTTTTGTGAAAAGGTTTTTGTTAGAGATTCGAGGGTTATTTCTCTTGCAAAGCATACTTTTTGCAGTATCTTTTAGCCGTTTTTACAAAAACTTCGCAAAGTTGCTGGAAGCAAAGTTGGCCATCTTCGAACTCCCCCAGTATAAGGCCAACGGCTCACAAAATGTGTCCTTCTAGACATCTGTGTATCTTACTGCACAATACACATTCTGGCACTGTACCTGCTTTTCCTCAGATGCACAGCGCTGCACTGTTTAATGAGCTTAAATGATTTTCCTGACATCATTCACCCACCCACCTACAAGGAAGAATCCTTGATTTAATCACAACGGCCTCTCCGTTCATCCAATGAAAGCACCCGATAGGCTTACCTGGATGATTGCCAAGCCTGGCCCAAATACCACAGCCTTTGCAAAACAGGTCCTTTTTTTACAGGAAATGTTGATGTCTCCACTTTGCGTTTTAGGCCCTTTTCTGTCACTGACTCAAGGTCCACGCACACAAGGAGGGCGGAGTTGTATCAGTAGACATGTGGAAATACGAAGTGGTAGGAAATATCTGGATGGCTGTAGATCTTGAAACTTTCCCTCAAAGAAATGTGAGGACAATTTGTGTTTTCAGTCAAAGTTTATGGTTTGTAAGGACTTCTAAGTAAACAAAACTTTGTGAGATCCACACAGGTCACACACCCCCAGGTGTACTTGTTCAAGAAATGTGTGGGTACGGTAGGTTTTACTAGGTGGTGGCTACTAGGGCCGAAATTCCGCTGTCACCCACATTGCAAACAAGCATTTGCAATGCAATTGGTCTCGCATTAGGAAAGTTGAAGCTATTGGTATTGTCATAACACATTTTTTATTTATGTGTTGGTTTTCAAAATAGCGAAATTAATATCTTTGTCATTTACAATGCCAATAGTTTTAACTTTCCCAAATGTGACACCTATAGCATTTGTAAAGCAAAATGTGTTGTATTTACGAGACTTAGATGTATTGATATTACAAATAACAATTGATTTTAATTTTTTTTAATAATTAATACTTAAATAAAAGCTATTGTAATTTATAATGGCAATAACTTAAACTTTTGTAAATAACTTTTGTGAAGATTATGTTCAGTGTATTTTATTGTGACGAAAATCCAAGAACAGAAGTAAAATATCAACATCTTTTTGCGACATTTGTAATAAAGCTTGAAACATTGAGAGAACAAATTTGAACCAGTTGTTGTTGAATGGTTGCACAGATTGATGCTGTGGTGGGGCTGAGTGATGTTGTGGTGGGGACGAGTGATGCTGTGGCGTTCAGTGATGCTGTGGTAGCGCATAGTGATGTTGTGGTGCCCCTGAGTGATGCTGTGGTGGTGCTGAGTGATGCTGTGGTGATGCGATAGATAGATAGAGTGAGTGCGATAGATAGATAGAGGGAGGGCGATAGATAGAGGGAGGGCGATAGATAGATAGAGTAAGGACGATAGATAGATAGACAGATAGATAGAGTGAGGGCGATCGATAGATAGATAGAGTGAGGGCGATAGATAGACAGATAGCGATAGATAGATAGAGTGAGGGAGATAGATAGATAGATAGATAGATAGATAGATAGATAGATAGATAGATAGATAGATAGATAGATAGAGGCGATAGATAGATAGATAGAGTGAAGGTGATAGATAGATAGAGTTAGGGCGATAGATAGATAGATAGATAGATAGAGTGAGGGCAATAGATAGAGTGAGGGCAATAGATAGAGTGAGGGCGATAGATAGATAGAGTGAGGGAGATAGATAGATAGATAGATAGATAGATAGATAGATAGATAGATAGATAGATAGATAGATATAGTGAGGGCGATAGAGTGAGGGTGATAGATAGATAGATAGATTGATAGATAGATAGATAGATAGATAGATAGATAGATAGATAGATAGATAGATAGATAGATAGATAGATAGATAGATAGATAGATAGATAGATAGATAGATAGATAGATAGATAGATAGAGGGGTGATAGATAGAGTGAGGGCGATAGATAGATAGAGTGGGGGCGATAGATAGAGTCAGGGAGATAGATAGATAGATAGATAGATAGATAGATAGATAGATAGATAGATAGATAGATAGATAGATAGATAGAGTGAGGGCGATAGATGGATAGATAGAGTGAGGGCGATAGATAGAAAGAAAGATAAATAGATAGATAGATAGATAGATAGATAGATAGATAGATAGATAGATAGATAGATAGATAGATAGATAGATAAATAGATAGATAGATGGGTGTGGTGGTGGATGTAGTGGTGGACGTGGTGGATGCGGTGGTGGTGGACGCGGTGGTGGATGTGTTGGTGGGGACGTGGTGGTGGTGGGCGTGGTGGCAGTGGACGTGGTGGTAGTGGACGTGGTGTTGGTGAATGTGGTGGATGTAGTGGTGGTGTATGTGGTGGTGGTGGTGGTGGACATGGTGGCGGTGGATGTAGTGGTGGATGTGGTGGTGGACTTGGTGGTGGACTTGGTGGTGGACGTGGTGGTGTTAGTGGATGTGGTGGTGGTGGAGGAAGACGTGGTGGTGGTGGACGTTGTAGTGGCCTTGTGGTGGACGTGGTGATGGTGGTGGACATGGTGGTGGAGGACGTGGTGGTGGTGGTAGTGGTGGTGGACGTGTGGTGGTGGACGTGTGGTGATGGACGTGGTGGTGGTGGACATGGTGGTGGGGGACGTAGTGGTGGTGGAAGTAGTGGTGGTGGATGTGGTGGAGTCGGTGGTGGACATGGTGGTGATGGATGTGGTGGTGGTGGACGCGGTGGTGGTGGACATGGTGGTGGTGGTGGACGTGGTGGTGGACGTGGTATTGGTGGACGTGGTGGTGGTGGACATGGTGGTGAACGTGGTGGTGGACGTGTTGGTGGTGGACGTGAAGGTGGATGTGGTGGAGGTGGATGTGGACGGATGTGAACCCTCACTGGCATCAGTGGAGTAGAAAATGTGTCATGGGAACTGTACATGGAAAGAAATTACCCTCCAGTCTGCTGTTTGGATGACAAAATACAGCAATAATAAGGCTTCATGGGCTTGGTACCCCTCAGGTTTAGCGAGGAAAAGACCAAACGGGTCAGGAGTGAACCGTGCTGATGCTGTGCATTGCCTCAGAACTCTTCCATCTGCCATTCAAGGCCTTATCATCATGGTGAAATACCACTCGACAACCAGTTTCAAATGCTGGATCAAATTGACCAGACTGTAGCCAATGTAAACTCCCCATCACGTGGCTCTGTAAGAGTGCATACCGCAAAGTGGCATTATTAGCGTGGTGTCCGAGTCCACTACAAACTTCTACTACACATTACAGAAAGAAAAAGCCAGGCATTTTTGAGAACCCTTACTTAACTCTCGCAGAGTAGCGCATGCGCGTTGGCTCAGCGAGACCTAAAAACATCCCTGTTATTCACTGTCACCCATCTATAATTCTGTATGTTATGTATGGCTCTCATTGCGAGTCACTAGACTGAACACTAGATTCTAAATCTGTTGAATCACTGCAATGATGTCACACAAGTGGTCATAAAAGTTTTTACCCACTGTTAAATTTCAGTCTGCTCTAAGAAGCCTCTGAGTTTTTTCATCAGAGGGACACTGGCTCTCTGCTCCGATGAAAGGCAGATGGCGCAGTTTGGGGATGGGAGGTTGTGGAATGGCACCTAGGCTGGCTGTGTGTTGGGTGACTTGAGGCCACTTATTTTCATTTTACATTTGGGACATAGAGGAAAGACCATGGTATTGTTCCATATTAATCCTCTGCCTTTGGATAGCAGTTGAAAGCAGGGAATATGATTCTGAGGGACACACATAACATAAAATTATACTTAGGTTAAAACTGTGGATATTTTTCACCTTGGGGTTCTGAGTGACAATATAGACAACTCAAGAGACAGAACAGTTTGTGAAAAACATCCCTGTAATTCGTTCTCCATCCACAATTCTGTATATTAACAATGTAGTTGGAAATTGTACCCTCTTTTTGACAAAGAATAGTAATAAAAGTATGGATCGATGTAAGGTGCTATGGAAATATACACCTGCAAGCCCCGGTGTAGTAGATGAGTTACCTGGCCTATAAGGTGTGGTAGTGGGTGGTTCAACGTAATGAGGAGGTTAATTTACTATTTCCCTGCACACACTCTGTGCACAGCACTTATGTAAGAAGTGGTCAGGTGCTTTAGGTATTGCATTTCTGCTTGCCTTGCAGAGAAATATGCGCCATCCCAAATACCTCAAATGAAATAAAGGCATTCTGCGCATGGTAAATATGATAACGCAACTTCATGCATATGTGGTAAAGCAACTTCATGCATATGTGGTAAAAAAAAGTTGACAATGCTTGAAATGGAAATATAAAAGTTCTGGTACTCGTATGTCAGAGTACCTAATGAGAAGTGCAAGTATTCTCTCATTAATAGAATTGCGTCACAGAAGTGTGACTAAGGGCATGGTCAAATTGAAGAAGTGCAGGAACTCACTACCAGACAATACCTAACCAGCCAATATAAAGCACTGACCTTTTACCACTGTTTATCTTAAAGGTGACAGACTATTTATTTATTTATTTATTTATTTATAAATTTATAGAGCGCCTGGTGACCCGTAGGCATCCCCGCGCTATAGAGTTGAAAAAACCAGGAGGAGAAAGGACCGGAAGACTAATTGGGGAATAAAAAGGTTTTTAGTTTTTTCCTGAAGAGGGCGTGGCAGGGTTCCAGACGCAAATTGCGGGGAAGTGCGTTCCAACCTGCAGAGGCTTTGACCGAGAAGCGACGGCCACCGGTACGAGCCTTCTTAAATTTAGGGACGATGGCCTAGGGACTACTAACAGAGAATGTTTTAATTCGAATAATACTCACTGCATTTAAAATACTCTATGCAAAATAGTCTGAGACATACTTATACCATATAAATAACCCAGTCCTAGCATCTACAAATACATGAATAGCACTGCTCAAAATAAACATTATGCAGAAGGTTATCGCACCAGAGCATCAACGGCGTCCATTTCTTACCATTAGCAGCACTTGCTAAAACTACCTATTTAACAGCAAAGCGATGTCCAACGCTGTGTGAATCCTAGGCGTCCTCTTGGGTGTGCAGGCCTCTCACCAGCCTGCAAATGTCTCAGCCTCTGCATTTTACGATGCAGCCCTTAGGCCCAGACAACGCTCCGCTTCAGTGTGGCGCATCTTCAGAGGCGTTCGTCCAGCGCCGGAAGCGGTTTACAGTCTGCAAACACGCACCGAGAAGCTTTGAAGCTCGTGCTGTGCGCCGAGGCGGGCCCTGCACAGAGGCCCTTTGTACAGAGGTCGCCAGGGGGCTTTGAGGTGCCGGTGCGAGCTGTGTGGCTTCTCCCGGTAGTCCCTCAGGAGAAAACCTGAGGTGAGAAGTTCAGATAACAGCTCAGCACTAGAAAGTGAAAACACGGGGGATGCTGGCACTGGTCTCCGCCGCTCAGATAATGGCTCTTCTCAGAGTTACTTTGCCTGCCCAGAGAGCACATTCATGCAAAAATAGGATTTGCCCGTATAAAATCTGTTACTTTGTCTTTATACTGAAAGGTCAGATACAGGTGAAAAGAATGTAATGTATGCGCCGTGAAACGGGATGGAAAGCCGTTTTAAAAACAAGCTCTCTGCATTGCGTGGTGGGGTCGGAGGAGCAGCAACACAGAACAGAAACAGAAAGCAGCCCGGGCTGAGTGAGAGGGCGGGGTCTGCCCGCGCATGCGCGCTCCGAGCCCCGGCGCCAAAGCGGAGTGCGGCATCTGAAGTCCCGGGTCCCAGGAGGGGGCCCGGGTGAAGACCAGCGCTGCGGAGGAGACACGGAACACGCCGAAAGAGCCCGGTGAGTGGTGGGGGTTTGGGGGGGTAGTGTACACGCGTGTGTCTGTGTGTGTTCGAGTGTGTCTGTGCGTGTGTCTGTCTGTGTGCGCGTGGGTCTGATTAAGGGGGGGTGCGTGTGTGTGTATGCAGTGTCTGTGTATGCGTGTGGCTTGTGTATGTGCGCATGCGTGAGTGTGGCTGTGTGAGTGTTTGTGCACGGGAATATGAGGCACGAGAGGGGCACGGCGCCGTGCGCGCCCACGAGGTAAAATCTCCGGCAGGAGAAGCACGTGTCAGTCTGCTGTCCACATTCCCCCCAGAGTGATAACATAAGTTGTCGAGCCCTAGACAGCAAAAGCTTCGCTTTTGCTTTCGTCTAGGCTCGACCTAAAAAGGGTTGGTTTTGAGTGCATACATTTGCTTGTCTATGTTGCATTTTGGGCTCTTTATTGTCGCCGCGCTGGGCCTAGCCACTCAAGTGGGTAACATTTTTATCGGGAGACATGTGGTAGTGCTGGGTGATAAGCAATTTATGGATTCCACATGTTCTGGAACTTTCCCTCTCTGAAATGTGAGTAAACGGTGTGTTTAAGTCAGTCTGATGTTTACAAGGGCTTCTGGGTAAAAATAAAACCTTGTGAGTGCATGCAGGTCACACCTCCCTGGGATCCATAGTTTTGTCTAGATTTCAGAAATGTCTGGGTTTGATAAGGGTCCCTAGGTGGTGACCAGCTGAGCTAGGGCCCAAAATCCACAGCCAGCCATATTGGAAAAAAAGAATAAGTTTTGAGAGTAAAAATTTGATTGGTCCATGTTGCTTCTTTTTTCCTGTGATGGGTGCTAAGCTCACCCACACATGTGGGGTACTGTTGACATCTGGATATTTGTGGGAATGCTGTGTGGAAGGAAATTTGTGCATCACCGCAGATTCTGGAGCCATCCCTAACAGATATGTGCGGGAAAGTGTGTGTTTTTAACCAAAGTTTGAGGTTTGCAAGGGCTTCTGGGAAAAAACTCCTAATGAGAACCACACAGGTCACACCACCCTGGTTATCTAGTTTAAAAGTTTAAAAAAAATTCTGGGTATAGTAGGTTTCCCTGGACAACAGCTGAACTATGGTCCAAACTCCGCAATTGACCACATTGTAAAAAAAACCTTTGGTTTTGCTGGGTGAAATGTGATATCCCTAGGTCCCATTTTATGCCGCAGGCTTGAGGCCCACCCACAGAAGTGGGGCACAGTTTATATCGAGAGACATGTGGAAACAAAAAATAATAGAACAATTGTTATTAGCTATTGGGTTTATATGCATTCATGGCTTCCAAATAAAAGCCATTGTGCAAAAAAGAACACATTTTCTGAGCTATCAAGAATGGCATTTGCTCGCTTTCAGTTGGCATTTTATCTATACCTGCGTTTAGTGTTTGTGGAGTTATTTTAGTTCAAGTTCCTTATATTTGTCCTGCTGGTGTAACCCTTGTAGGTCTAAGTGGTTGAAGTGTTCTCATTACGAACTGTGTCAGATTTCTGTAAAGTTGTATTATTTCTTTGTGAAGTGGACGTAGGTCTGCTACCGGCATTGTGTCAATATCTGGATGTGGTGTATAGGCAGATAGGACCAGCAAGTTGCTTTGTCTCTGCCGAGCGGACTGAGCCTCACTTTACCTGTAGTGTGTGGAAGGGCGCCATTAAACCGGTTTACGTACTCCTGGAAGGAGAGCGGAACTTCAATGTCCTCATATGGACAGTATTCCTCTGGTGTTACATCTTCGGTGTAAGAATGAAAAGTTTCTATGCATGCATCTGCTGGTGGGAATTTAACCCATGAATAGAATACCTCTGTCCTGTATGATTCGTGTTCCTCAATCACGAATGTTACTGTTCCACTTAATGCTGTGACTCTAAAATCTGCTAATTTTAAAGTGAGTGCAATTCTGAAATTTTCTGAAATGTTTATAGCACCTTCTTTTTCTTCTTCCCTTGCTGCATTCGCACGTAATGCTTCTGCAGCATTGTCTTCTTTTGACATTGTTGAAGAGAGTTTCAAGGAAACTGAGATAAGGTTTTACGCACAATAGGGAACTATTATCCTTCAAGCTTGAGTAAACCTACAGCCAATACATAGGATATGCTTACTCAGCTGTGGCTGATTTTTTCCCTCCCATTCCAGACTTCTCCCGGTAGATGTGAGTAGGGGTCTCTGAGAAAAGCACAACTGAACTACTCAGATTTCACCATTAAATTAGAACTAAACCAATGTTGGCAGCACAATGTTGTGTAGTTCCTATAAATCTATAGAGGATCTGCATGTTTAGACAGGGAAATATCCTTTACAACGCAACTTTTACCACGCAGTGCCTTTACGATGCAACTTTTACAATGCAAACCATTACAACGCATTGCGCTGGGGGGCGCTCTAGGATAGGGAATAGGTTTAATTTACTATCCAACACCTTCCCTACTATCCACGGGGACTGGAGTTGGAATAGTAAATTAAACTATTCACTATCCAGCGCCCCAAAGCACTATGCGTTGTAAAGGCATGCGTTGTAAAAACCACGTTGTAAAGGCATGCGTGGTAAAAGCATGCGTTGTAACATCATACATCCGTTTAGACAACATAAACTGTGGGATTGGTGTCCAGACGGACAACCCTGTCCCATGGGATCGTGGAAATAGTATAGTGGTGTTTATATACCCGAAAGGTACCCTCAGGGGTTCTACCTTGCTGTGTCATGTTGGCCGAGGATGATGGATGGGATGATCCTTATACATAGTGATTATGCAGAAGATGGTAATCCTGCTGTGATTATGAGAATCTGCATGCATAATAAATAGGACTAGTTTTCTTGGATAACCACCAACATTTATGCAGCACCTTAACTAAGTAAGAGGTCAATACCAAAAACCGTTATGTAGTACAATGGCACAGAAAATGTTGGTGAAAGGTTAGGTGACTACTCGGGCCTTTATTGAGGTACATTTCAAACCATAACACTTCATATTTCTTTCTCATTCTTTATATTTTACTACATGAACTGCTGTATTGTCTGTACACAATGAAACATCATTCTAAGGTGCAGCTCAGTTGTTGCCTCTGGGTACTGCATGTTTTTAGACAGTCTACAAACCCTATATGTATCCACAACCAGAAGGACCAGCAGTAATGGTATATTGCTTTAGTAAATCACCATCGTTACCAATAATTAAGTATGAAAACATCATCAAAAAATGCCTATTCTTTCCCTACTTATTTTCATTATTTGTTTATTTAAACATTTATTTTTGGGAGAAAAACCATGAGGGATCTACACAAATGACCCCTACCTTGGTTTGGGATTTTATCTGCATGTTATCAATCCATCAATCAATCATTGGGCTTCTAAAGCACGGCTGGTCACCCCAGGGGGGGTCTCCAGGCACTGTGTGGTTTGAGCCATCCTCGGTCGGAGAGAGGTGGCAGTCAAAAAGTCAGGTCTTCAACTGCCTCCTGAACTCCCTCAGAGAGGGGTGTATACGCAGGTGGTGGGGGAGGTCTTTCCTGGATTTGGCGGTGATATAGGATAAGGCGTGGCCACGGCATTGGCTGCGACAGATGCATGGGACGTGGGCAACTGCGAGGGTGATTGGTTTGAAGAAGGACACGCAGTTGTTGATGTGGGTGCGACTGGTTTTGTGGAGGGCTTTGTAGGCGTGAGTGAGGAGCTTGTAGAAGAAACTCTTCTGAACAGGAAGCCAGTGGAGGGCCCTTAGGTGCAGAGTGTTGCTGGCTCTTCTTGGAAGGTTGAAGATGAGTCTTGTCGCTGGATGGTTTGGGGGCTGTTGAGGAGATGTTTGGTGGTTCTGGTGTAGAGGGCCTTACTGTAGTTGAGTTGGCTGGAGATAAGGGCCTGGGTTAGTGTCTTCCTTGCTGAGGTGACAAGCTTGTGGAGCATGCCGAGGGTGTGAAATCAGGCAGAGGAGACGGCATTGATCTGTTGTTTTATGGTGAGCTGGGTGTCCAGGATGATGCGGGGGTTACGTGCGCGATCTGACGTGAAACATATTTGGCTGAGTCTGGAGGGACACCAGGTATTGTCCCAACGGGAGGGCTTATTTCTGAAAATGATGATCTCTGTTTTATCTGAGTTGAGGTTTAGTCAGTTGGTTTTTGTTGTATTTTCTACATGAAGACACTGGTAGCCAGGTTGTTAGTTCTTAAAGTCCTCTTGATTAATCCATGTCTTGTAGTATCAAACAAGGATCAGCCATTTAACAGCTCTTAACCCAGCTCCAATACCTCCTATGCCAGCCCCACCAGGAGCAGCCTGCCCGCTGCTCAGCCCATCTACAACTGTCACCACTCATCCACACAGGCACCCAGGCATTCCACGCATCACAGGCACACCAACATTCCGTCACCATCTCTTACTCTGTCTGAGCAGCTAGGAGGACGTAGGCTGATTCACATATGAATGCAAACCTGAGAATATAACAGTTTTCATCCAGGGGGAGATGTTGTTCATGGTGGTTTGGAAGTTGAGTCTTGTAGGGTCTGGGTTTTCTGAGAAGGATAGGGCGAGCTGTGCATCATCGGTGTAGGAGATGATATTGAGTCCGTGGGTGCCATGTTGGTCAGAGGGGTTATGTATGTGTTGAAGAGGGCGGGGCTGAGGGAGGAGAACTGGGGGACACTGGTTACAATGTCTTGGGGTGCAGAGGTGGGAGGCAGATGTTCTGGGTTCATCTGGAGAGGAAGGAGGTGATCCAGTTGAGAGCCTTGCCTGGATGCCTACGTGGTGGAGTCTGGGGATGAGGGTGTGGTGAGACACCGTGTTGAAGGCTTCCGAGAGGTCTAGGAGTTTGAGGGCGGCAGAGCCGCCTTGATCGAGGAGTGGTCTGATGTCATCTGTGGCTGCGATCATGATGGTCTCAGTACTGTGGTTAGGTCAGAATCCTGACTGGGAGTGGTCGAGCAAGTTGTTCTCTTTGAGGAAGTTGGTGAACTGGGAGTTGATGGCCTTCTCAAAGACTTTGGCGGAGAAGGGGAAGGGCGAGAGGGGTAGGAAATGTTTTAGTTTAATGAAGTTGGTTGTGGGATTCCTCAGTAGGGCTATCACCTTGGCGTGTTTCCAGGTCTCTGGTACGGTGGCTGTAGTGATGGATGTGTTGACTAGTCATGCAAGGGAGTCTCCAATAACTTCATTCCTAGGCTGAAGATGTGATGAGAGCAGAGGTCCGAGGGGGATCCGTAGTGGATGGACTTCATGATAGGTATGGTGTCTTTTTAGTGAGAATTGCTTCCACTCGTTGATTCATTGGAGGGTGGGTCGCTGGGGATGCGGGGTGGGTGAAGTTGGTAGGTTGAGGGTCAAAGTTGCTGTAGTTGATGGCAGTTTTGCAGTGAAAGAAGTCTTGAAATGTGTTGTAGAGTGCTTGGAAAGGGCGGATGGTATTCTCAGTGATGGAGGGGCAGGTAAACTCTGAGAATGTTGAAGGGCTCCTTGGTGTGGTTGGTGCTCGCCTCAAGGCATGAAGTGAAGGATTCTTTCTTAGATTCTTAGAGCTGTTGGTGGTAGCTGTTAAGTGCATCCCTGTAGGAGTTACGGGGGACTTGTCGGAAAACCAGAGTCTTTCTAGTTTCTTGCAGTGGCATTTGAGGGTCAGAAGTTTGGGGGTAAACCAGCTGGCTTGCTTGGTGGTTCTTGCCCTGGGAGTGTTGTTCAAGGAGGTGATGGTGTTGGCAGTTGAGGTGATCCAGTTGGACAAATTCTGGATGTAGAGTTCGAGGGAGTCTGTGACGTGTTGTCTGGTTTGTGTTAGGGCCTTGGTCCAAAGGGGTTTAGTGACATTGCCCTAAGTGCCATGGGGGAGGGAGGACGGTCTTGTGGGGCTTCCAGAGGGCTGTAGATGGTGAAGTGGACAAAGCTGTGGTCTGTCTAAGACAGCTCAGTGATGTGGGAGAATGTGGCACAGTCGTTGGTGGAGAAGAAGAGGTCCAGGGTGTGTCCTGCGCTGTGCTTGGGGGCGGTGACCAGCTAACAAAGGCAGATGATGCTACTGTTTTCAAGAAGCGTTGTGGTTTTGGACGCAACAAGATCTTCAAGGTGGAAATTGAGGTCTGCCAGGAATATGTAGTGGTTGAAATCTAACACTAGAAGAGCGATGAAGTCCGAGATGTCATTGCTGAAGCTGGCGTGGGGGCCTAGTGGTCTGTAGGTGAGAGTTCCTCCAATGGTGGCTTTGGCGGTGGGTGTTATCAGGAAGTTGAGGTATTCCATGATCGGTGTGGTGTTATCATCCAGGGCTATGCAGTCAAGTGAGTCTTGTGGATGATGCGGGGTCTGTTGGGGCGGTAGTGATGGATCATCTTGTATCCAGGGGGCGTTGCAGTGGCAATGTTGGGTGCGGATGAGGGGGTGAGCCAGGTTTCGATAAAAAAACATCACGTTTGGAGCGAGTGGGGTTATGGCGTTCAGGACCTCCATGGTGTTTGTTGAGAGACCTGACACTGAGTAGAGCGCAGTGTAGCTGTGGTCTTTGGAGGAATGTTGCAGGTTGCGTTGGTTCTAATATTTCAGGAGAAAAGGCAGCGGTGGCAGATGAAAGGTCCTTTTATGTAGCTGGGAGAAAAAGAACCGCAGTTGTTGTCTTGTGTTTGGGTGTGAGGTTCCGGAATTTGTTGTCAGAGTAGTGATGGTGGGCTGTGGGACATTGGGTACTCGTGCTGGACATGGTCCAGGCACAGACTGGCGCACACGTGCCGGTGTTTGGCGTACCATTGGCACACCTGCTGTGCACATCTGTACAGCATTAACTAGTCCTGGGGAGGAGGTAGGGGCAGGAAAGCGGTGCCAAGAACTGTCGCAAGTCGGTTGGGTGGGGGCGGCGAGAGTCTGGGCAGAACTCTAGCGGAGAGACAAAGAAAATACAAGCAATACAAAAGTGGGGAAGGAGTGAATCAAAGAATAAACTTAAAATACAAAATGCAATAGAAACTGAAGCACGAGAGGAACTATCGGGGCACGAAACAGCAGTGTCTCTTCGCTATGGGAATCTGGGAATGGCAACCTTGTCACAAAGGTCTTGGAATACTTTTAGAAATGTATAGCTTTCTGGGATGGCCTATGAGTTTCACACCTATTTCCAGCACAAAATGCACGTAGTTTGAATCCACAAAAATCAGGAAAAATGTACTACCTCTTTGAAAAATGCAAAACCTGTGGTAAAAACTGTTTTGATACATTGAGCTTCTTATTGAAAGCTGTGAAGATGGTGATTCTAACAAAGCAAATCTTTCTTTGACTGCATGCTTAGAAAAAAGGTATGCTTTATTGTGCATCACTTTTTAAGTATTTCTAAAAAAAAAAATTGGCTATATCTTGGCTATTTTCTCGGTGCCCTCAAGGGGAATCCACAAACCCTGGGCATATTTAGAAACCCCTGAATGTTGCAAAAAAGAACACAACTTTTTCTGGAATACCTTATGTGGATAAAAAGTTATGAAGGCGTAAGTATCACAACTAGCAAAAAAAGGCTAAGCACTGAGGGTGGAAAAGCCTCAGTAGTTAAGGGGTTAAAAGCTGAAACTAACATTCAGTGATCCAAGAATTGCCCGCTGCTTGTGCCAGAGCTGCTGGGGGTGAGTTGAGATTCTCTCAGTACAGTGTTTTGACCTAATCAGAGTGTATTCAAGGACTGTGTTTGGTTCCCCCTTCCAAGTGATTAACCCCATTCCATACGCTAGTAATTTGCACAAATGTTAAAGGATTGGCACAGAAGGCAGAAGGGCACAAAAAACGAGGAAAAAACTAGTGTAACAGAGGACAGAAAGGCAAAAATACGAGGGAAAAATTAGTGGAACAGAGGGCAGAAAGGCACAAAAAACGAGTGGAACAGAGGGCAGAAAGGCACAAAAAACGAGGGAAAAATCAGTGGAACAGAGGGCAGAAAGGCATAAAAAACAAGTGCAACAGAGGGCAGAAAGGCACAAAAAGTGAGGGAAAACGAGTGGAACAGAAGGCAAAATGGGCACAAAAACAAGGGAAAACGAGTGACACAGAGGGCAGACGGGCACAAAAAACGAGTGGCACAGAGGCAAAAATACAGAATACAGAAATATAGGGGCAGCGAAGAACAGAAGGGAAAACCAGGCAGAGACATGGGGCAGCGAGGGGTACAGAAGGGAAAACCGGGCAGAGACGCGGGGCAGCGAGGGGTACAGAAGGAAAGACCGGGCAGAGAGAGCATGGGGACAGCGAGGGAAAAAGAGGGAAGAAAAAGGGGCACGGACCACGTACAGGCAGCGGGGGAAGACAGACAACAGCAGTCACAGACACAACAATGAAAATACAGGCAATACAATAAAAGCAATAAAGCATTGAAAGGCACATGTGTACAGGTTAACGTTACTTGGCAGGCAGGTAAAAATAGATGCAGCCAGGATCAGCAGTAGGATTTTCGTGCTGCTGTCTGATTGCTCACTTTCCACAAACCCTTGGGTGAATTATGTGTGCTGTCAAGCTTTCATATTGAGACATATCAAGCTCCTATTGTGTGTAGCCTTTGCAGTTTTTTGTTGGCAGGGGACGGGGCAGTGGGCATCCTAACAGGAGAGGGTCATGTCAGGTGCCACGCGAGGCCTCTCAGAAATATGCCTTAAATGCACAGCTCACCCCTTGGCGGTAAAATGTTGTTCTGCTGTCTGTGACTAAAGATTATGTCTAACAGGGGTTTATGGTAATTGGAATAGCATTGATCCATGATCTCGCTGAAACAATATGCGTCCCGTGCAGATACCTTCCTCTTGCACTTCCATGATGAACTCCTAATATAGACCTTGAATTTGCTCTGTACACTGGACTCGTTGCTTTGTGCACTATCTTGTTAGAATTTTCATGATATTCGTTGCTCCTGGGGGCATGTCTTTATTATAAAATGCTTCATAATTGTATAATATTTTAGACCTTCTTAAACTGTGAATAGGTAAAAATGCTAATAATTCACAATCATTCAACCTGTTGCTGTAAGGAAGGGTCACCACTCTAAGGATCTGGAATGAGAATGTAGAGGTGCTGCTGTGGCTGAGAGCAGATGCCTTGTACCACTAAATAATACACTGCTGTATGCATACATGTCCATGCCAATAGACCCAATTCAGACTGTCTCCCTCTTGAAATTGCCTCTGCTTCAAAAGGCGTTTTTAAAAAGAAATTTCAATTGTACAAATTGCTTGGGGGTCCCCGGCTTCCAGTAGTGATTCAGTGGAGGTCCTCAGGAGCCAAACGTTTGGGAACCACTGTATTAGAGGGACTGTAGCAACACAAAACGATGGACAAAATGCTGAACATTGTCAAACCTTCACCGCCAGTCACAGCTCTGGGTTAAATCCATGTTTTGTTTGCTCACCATGCCACCAGACCAGGTTCTCTGTGAGCCGGAAAACAGTCATCCCACGTTTCTTCTTTCTTCTTCTTTTTTATCTGAAAAAGTAGGAAAGGCCCTTGGTCAACCTAAAACATAATTATTCTTATATTTCTTATTTTATCATCTTGACTCAGTTGTTTTCATTGTGCATTTCAGGTAGGACTCGCCTGAGCACATTAGCATTCTCTTATCTCTCACATTTATCCCTCCTCACTAAGGATGCAGGCAAACAGGCCCCCAAGAAGAAGTTAGGGATACTTGGCCCCGAGGAAGGCCCCAGACCCGCACGGGCTTCTAGGATGGGCTGAAACATGTTGTCCTGACTACTTTGCGGCGGTGTGAGTCATCGCTCTCATACTACCAACCCTACAGTCTTTAACCTTACCTAATGTGATAGCCGGGAAACATGAAGGTATTTTTAACTCACTGGTCTGGATCCCTCTATTGTCCAGTAGTTTCGATCTAAGAACTCCCGCCTGCGCGGAGTCCAAACAGGAGGTCAGGTCCGCCC
Source organism: Lissotriton vulgaris (assembly GCF_964263255.1). Taxonomy (NCBI): domain Eukaryota; kingdom Metazoa; phylum Chordata; class Amphibia; order Caudata; family Salamandridae; genus Lissotriton; species Lissotriton vulgaris. The sequence goes on from NC_141685.1 coordinate 224,271,137, forward strand.
TGGATTCACTGCCCTTCCAGGGTGGGGAGAGGTTGCTGATGATGAAGAGTGCCACAATCAGGGCACAGGTCCTAAAAAAAGAAGTGGGGGGACGGTGACGTCACAACAGGAAGTGACGTCACAAAAGGCGGCTTGCACTATCAGACTCATTGCCACCCCTCGGATGAGATTGCATCAGAGAAGCCAGCACGTGAGCAGCGTTCTGAATGAGCACCGATCTCGCCCCAGAGAGGCCCAAGAGTGAATGTGTGGCTCCATTTGCTCAAGTTATCGAGCTCCCGGTAAAATAAGTGGGGGGACGCAGGTACCCCGAATCGAGCCCTGGACACAATTATGTGTGTGCGGCTTCCTCTTCCATAAGAATGACCCTCCCTCCCTTTGGCACTCACACAGGGATTCTATGACCGTCCAAGTGAGACCTTTTGGTTGTTTTTCTCTAGGCAGGAATACCAATTGCATATTCTACCTGTAGCTGCCGTACGTTTTGTGGTAACTTTGTCTTCGTAGGAGGGTGTATAGCGGCTTACCTCCTCCTCTCTCGCATGTGTTATGTGAAGTGATTCTTCGAACCGTCTCACGTTAAGTTTGTTCCAGGGAAGGAAAGGCTGGCAAGCATCAGGGAGAGTCAGTGCTGATTGGTCTGACACTGCGCATGTGCAGATAAAGCGCTATATTTCAACGTTGTGACAATGAACTACAACCCTTGGAGGGACAACAGTCACCCTGGATGCCTGGGCATAGCTTCCCTTGTGGGCTGCGGTGTGTTTGCTAGGCAATCGTGATACACTGTTGTTGTAACCAGGACCTTGCTCTGTGGTTGTGGATCTCGTTGCAGAGACACACTGCTTTCTATGAACTTGTTATTGATCGGCATTGGGAAAATAGGAAACTTTTCTGAGTCGTGTGGTTGATGTAAACAATCTTTTTTTTATATTTATTTTTATTGGTTTTTTTTACACTTACAACATAAGACAGATAACATCGCATTATACATACAGGGTTGACAGCCCATGTGGGTTAGCTGTTTGTTGTGAGATTACATGTAAATCACATGAGCTTGGTCGTCCCTGCTACTCTACAGTTTGACATATAACATATAGTCCTTGGCGCTATGTGTTAGGGGTAACCGTCAGTTAGGAACTAACTCGTGAGCATGTTTATGGATGCTGTTAAGACTGGGAAGCTTTTACCTTTTGTAAGATTATTATATGACGCAAAAGGTTACATAACGATTCAAAAAGGGGGTGGTGATGAACAGAGTCTCTGAATTAAGCAGACCACTCTTACCCAGTCAAGAGATCAGGGCTTGATCCATCACCGTTATTTAGCTCACTGCATCACCCCAGTTCAGAACCTGGCTATATGCAAATTAGTCTGACCCAGTGCCTCATGGGAACAGGGCAGACCCAACTACCAAGCCAATTCTTCACCGGAAAGGAGACAAGCTTCCGGGGACCGGTTTCTGGCATTTCAGCCGTTGTCGGCCCTGCTTGCTTGAATCCTGGTGGTGCAGTGAGCAAGGGACTCATGTCTGAGTATACCCTGCCACACCTATAGAGGCCAAAAACGATTCAAAAAGGGGGTGGTGATGAACAGAGTGTCTGAATTAAGCAGACCACTCTTACCCAGTCCAAAGATCAGGGCTTGATCCATCACCGTTATTTAGCTCACTGCATCACCCCAGTTCAGAACCTGGCTATATGCAAATTAGTCTGACCCAGTGCCTCATGGGAACAGGGCAGACCAAACTACCAAGCCAATTCTTCACCGGAAAGGAGAAAAGCTTCCGGTGACCAGTTTCTGGCATTTCAGCAGTTGTTGCTTGAATCCTGGTGGTGCAGTGAGCAAGGGACTCATGTCTGAGTATACCCTGCCACACTTGTAGTGGCCAAAAGGTTACATAGGCGCGTGAGCAGCGTTCTGAATGAGCACCGATCTCGCCCCAGAGAGGCCCAAGAGTGAATGTGTGGCTCCATTTGCTCAAGTTATCGAGCTCCCGGTAAAATAAGTGGGGGGACGCATGTGTATGTAAATGTCATGCATAAGGCTTTAGAGCCTACTATGCACATACCAATTGCCAAGATTAGAGCGGAACAGAAAATTGTCTTTGGTGGCTGCTGTGCTGTTCTACAGAAGTCAGACAGAAACCAAAGCTCCTCTATCAGGACAGAGTGCACAGCACCAACCCTGGAGGGGGTATCCAAGTCACAGGGAGAAGTGCTGGGCTCGGTATTTGAGCCTCTTTTTGATTCTGTGTCTTTAATTTTCAGGAACTAGAAGTTTCACTTCCAAGTGCAGAGAGCTGGCTACGCACTGATTTTCGCCATGACAGTAATGGTTAGAACCCTTTCATGACAAGTTACTTAAGATCTCCCTGGTTTTGTAGATGTCCACCTCACCCACACACATCCCTGCGAGGAGTCCTGTGTCCTGGTTTTCTCTCTTACTCCATCCCCCTTTCAGCCCACAAGCCCCTGATGCACACTCATCATGTTAGCCCTGTACAGCCATAAACTGGGTTGTCTCTTGCCCCCTGATTCGAGTACTAACCACACAGCCTGTTATTGGACCGCTCCTCGAGAGGCCGCTGGAGGTGGAGGTGTGGCAGGAGTGTGCGCGTGGGTGCTGTCTGTGAGGATGTTATGGTGACCAGGGAGCAGGGGAGGTGATGTTTCCTGCAAACAAACTCCCCTGTGTAGTGTGTCAGAGCGTGAGATTGCCTTTTCTGGGCCTTTCAGTGTGTGGAATTATTCCATGTAATCACAGTAACTGAAGCACTTACACATGAAGTGCCGGAAACCTTCCAGGAATCCTTCACTTCCGGTGCATACACCTTTATTACATCCTGTCATCACAGGTGGCCTCAGGCTGCGAACAGGCATGGGCACTTTCTCAAAACATGTTGGGTTTCGCCCAGGCTGTAGTTCCCCATCTTGACTGATGTGAAACTTCAAGTGGTTTTTGCTCCCGGGTTCAAGGAGTAACTGTCTCCGCCCTGGGGAGGGCAGGGCTGGGGTCTCTGAAGTTATTTACACACAGCTGTCTTATCTTCATAACGTTTGCTCTATTGAGCTAAAACAGAGATATTGGCGGTAATGACCGCAGATGGTGCATGGGGCTGACAGGAGTTTAACAGACAGGGGTGTTAATATTAGTTTAAGATCTATACGTACCGGCTGGAAGACCTTCCTGGACACGGATTTACCCTCTGCTGACAAGTCAGTCCATGAGACGGTTTGGTCCAATGTCCCCCCCCCCCCCTCCCCCCCCCCTCCCTGCGGAAGTCTTTGCTGGGTCACAGCTTCAGATGCTGGCTCTGTGTTAATAAACAAACCTTGCACCCCTGTTCACAGCCCTGACATCCGCTCAGCCACATTTACCCCCAAGAAATCCGTTTCCTTCACATCTTGGCTCACAGTTGAATCAATAAACACCAGGGCCTTTTTCCCCCTGATGATTTCTCTAGTTCATTTCAATTCAACTCTGCATGATAACTTTAGAAAACTTTCTTTTGATCAGTCAGCGCCGCTTCCACGTGCTGCCGCTGTGCTCTTTTGCACTAGGAAATGCAGGTCACTGGAGAATGATTCATACATACATGAACTACCACATACCACATACACACAAAAAGTATCAGAAGCCAAATCTTATAATTTACCTCCTGGTATGCTGGAATCCCAGTAATCTTAGGCTGTTCTTTTTATGGACGCTGGCCATCACCCACCAATATGGTGATCAAATGGCATGAGTGCAAATTCAGGACAGTGAGTGTAAAAATTCAGGACAAAGGGTCAAAATTCAGGACAAAAATTCTGGACAGAAGGTCAAAATACAGGACAGAAATTTGGGACAAAAGGTAGGTTTTACAGCCATATCGGAGGTGGTCGCGCAATAGTATTTAACTAAGTAAATAGACAACAAACATAAGTAAAAGTAAAAATACTTTTAGATAAGGTTGACAACCGTGCACTTCAGTTTTTCAGTATGTGCACAGCTTTGAGCAACTGTGCAGGTCTTTTTGTGGTATTTCACAGTATCATAATCTATTTATATGGTTACTGCACTGGGTTGTCCAGTCTGATATTTTGTTTACAATTCATGGTCCTGAGCAGGCATGTATGGTGAGAGAAGTGGTCTGGAAGATCTGCTCATATGGACTTTGCCGATGTAGCAATGTCCTTTGTGAGGGTACCTTTCACGACAGATGCTATAGTTGTGATGAATATCTGTTTATTATACATATCAAAAATAAATGGTAAAAATATTTATTTTAAAAAAAATCTGCCTACCTGCTAGAGCTCCTGTTTAACTTTGCATGAATAGAAACCGGTCTGGGGAACTGTGTCTGCAAAATAAAATGTCTACTGGCCACCGTATCATGGCGGTCAGCTGGTATTTTGCTTTTGACAAAAGTACTTCTGCTGCACATTATCGCAAAATGATGTCTGCGGACACGGTGGAGATCTCTTAGCGTGGCAGACAATTCATGGTTCGGGAGGAAGGGCCTCCACTAACCCACTGGGCTGCCTGCCATACTTTAAAAGACCCCCCCAAAGTCCCAAGGTAAAACTGTTGATGACAGTGAAATGCTGAGACCCGTGTATTATTGTGGTTGACCTGAAAATGTCATTTTCTGGGCCCCATTGGCAGTGTCAGCACAAGCAGTGACTCACGAAAGGACCGCAGTAGGCTCCTAGAACTAATGAGGGCACCGATGATACACGATTTCAGAAAAACAAAGGTACCTACGAGACGTATCTAAGGGAAGGATTCATGAATGAAATGAATGAATGAAATGAAAATTACACTTGTATAGCGCATAACTACCCGGAGGCCTCGCAGCGCTTAATATAGTCTTTCCCTCATTCCTTCACACGAACACACGGTCCTGTTCGAAGGAATTCACATGCACAGAGACGCCCTTGGTCTCTACACTCACTTCACTTGGTCCTGAAGAAAGCCCATCCGACCCTACCAGGCGAACAAGGGCTGAAACATGTTGACGCCTTTTTTTAAATAATGATCATCAGTGTGTGAGATACTTTATTCATCTCAGTACACACACCTATATTTTTAAAATAAGACTCGAACCCAGACTCATTAAAATGCACTTATCTGGTTGTACGAGCCTATTTTAATCACCTTGACATACCCAACCCATCACTGATCACTACTGCGGTAACCAGGGGTAACCCTCCGGCTGGAGGATGCATAACCACTAACCTGATGATTATGCACACACGTGCCTAAGAAGCGGAGAATCAAGATATATCGCTCCCACCCTAGATCTGACACGTGCATGAGGGTTTTTTAATTGGGACATATCAGTACGCTACCTGTTACCCAGGTTAAAGCAGGACAAGTGATCCATCCTCATTTTGATTATTTGACCTGAAAAGGTACCTAAAACCCAGTCACCTAATACGCATAGTCCAACATTGGCAGATGAGATCGTCATTGCTTTCTATGGGCACATTTTGGTTTTTCTTAAAAAAAATAAAAAAAAAAAATAATAATAATAATAATCATACATCTTGATCCCCTTAAAAACGTTTTTGTTGTTTTAATCATTAAAGTATTCCTTTCACTAAATTAGATTGTGGATTTCATGTGTTGCACGCTTTACCTTTAAAGTTGTTTTGGTCCCACAGACGAATCGTTGCAAACCCGGTAACAGAATTGCTAATGTGTTTTTGTATTGTATAAAAAATGTAATAAAATACTTTGAGAGTAAAAAAAAATACTTTTACTTTGAGGAGCGTGTTGCTTATTTTGAGGGAGTTTATGCACAGCTTGCCGATCAGTTGACAATCCAATTTCTTATGCAGGACCTAGAACATCGAGACAAACGCAGAATGCCATTCCCTAGGCAGATTCGTGAGAAGGCACACCCCCTGCTGTAACTTCCCCAGGGCCCATTGTCATTGTCATTGCATGTGACAATCAGCCTCAGTCAGAATGACAATGGCCCAGTCCTCAGTCTCTGCGAGAGCGGGGAGGGGCTGCCCCAGCCTTTGTAGTCTAAGAGAGAAGTGCAAGCAATTTAAACTCCTAGGACGTCTCCAGGGGAACAGCATAGGTTGCTGCATTCCCAAAATTACGGACAAATGGTGTCCGTTAAAGGAATGATAATGGACAACGGACAACATGCCAAAATGACGGACAGTCCGTGAAATATACGGATGGTTGGTCACCCTACCCACCAAGGTGGCATGCTCCATCATCGGGTCTGCCCCTCGCCGAGGACAGGTGGTTTATCCACGTCTGCTCCTCACCCACCAAGGTGGCATGCTCCATCATCGGGTCTGCCCCTCGCCGAGGACAGGTGGTTTATCCACGTCTGCTCCTCACCCACCAAGGTGGCATGCTCCATCATTGGGCCCGCTCCTGGCCGCGGATAGCTGGTTCGGGGTTAGCAGCCCCCTAGAGGAGACTTGGTGTAGTCTCAGCCTCTAAATATTGTTATTGCTGATGTTGGAATCCTTTGTTAATAAGCGACCCCCACAGCTTCGGTATCGAGGCTCCGTATATGGTTTAAAATGACCTAGGATTCAACTATTCCAGCTTTACTGCTGTCTCTTGTGGTAAGGTTACAAATTACATAAACTCCAAGGGTAGTTATTATCTCAGGTGATCATATTCAGGTCAACATGTTTCAGCCACATTGAACACTCCTTCTTTCAGGCTTTCTTCAGGTTATAGTGTAATGGTTTATATGTACAAAGGACCACTAGACTGTCTTCTGAATATGTATGTGTACTAGTTTCTAAAGAAGGTGTCTGTGTGTGAATAAAAAAATCCCAAACCAGTGCAAGTTGTGTGGTTCCCCAGTCAGCTGATAACCTAACAGTAAAGGGGCCCTAAAGGAGAAGGTAATGGTGTGTCAATGGGTATTCCTATACCTCATGAGTGCTGAGCCATGGCCAGGCATTAGGTCATTACGCTGTCAAACAACACGAAGGAAACAACTCGAACAAGTAGGGTGTGTGGACTGAACAGAGGGCCTGCATCACTGCTTCTGTTCTGACACAAATTTCTTTTCGCTTTAATTTTCAACTGAAAAGTGACGCTAGAGTGTGACAGAGTGCTTTCAGTAACATTCTAAGAAAGAGAAATAATCACTTTCACCCCTCCCCCCTTTGAATACAAACTGGTGGTGACAAAGCCTCGTGACAGGGAAACACTCACCACAAACACATGCACACAGGCAGGTGCACACAGGCCGGTGCTGAGAGGGTTAGTCACATGGCTGTCGCGCCATCTATCACTGGTAAGAAATAAACATGCATTGCTAAAGCCAATAGATCTGCGGTTAATGTTGAATGCATGCAGTGTTAGCACATTAGAGCGAGACAGACAGGAGGACGCCAGCAGTTAATAACAGTGAATTAGTTCTCCTGCAGTTAATTGCAAGGATTACACTGGAGGAGGAATGATACACCTGCAAAGCCAATCGCATTTCGTGAAAGGTCGATACACCATTGTGCTGAGGTAAAATACGTTTGACAAAGTCTTGAGCCAATGACTGCAAGAGGCGGGTTGAAGAAAGCCAGTGGCGGGAAAAAGAGAGTCGAAGCTAAAGCTATGCATGTAGTTAACAATAGGTCAAATTGACAAGGGCGCTGTCAAACCCAGACTACCCAATGTTCTGACTGTGAGAATGCCTGGTTGGCCAACAGCATCAGCGTCTCTAGTGCCATAGTGTACCTTCCATTAGTGCAGCAGGTGCAGTGGCACCAGGGTCAGTGGCTTAAAGGACGGACGACAGTAACAGTAAAAAATGTATTTCATCCAGACCTCAACTGGGATCAACAAATACAGAATTAAAATAATTTTAGATACTCATAAAAATGATTAGATAAAAGACTTTTGCTTTTTAGAATCACTACAAGTTGGTGCAGTAGCAATATTCTACCATCAGTTTTGTACTTATAACTTAAAACAGCTGCAAAAAGCTTTTTTAAAAAACTTAAACAGATTATGACAGACAAATTCATTAACAGGAGAATTACACAATTTGATTAAGTTTTGGGCATAGACTGCGTTATACTTTAATTGAATTTGGGTTATATAACTTTGACGAGCCGCAACTATGCTCACATTAGGACATATTAATAAAAACTTGTAGAAAATCTTGTTGGCCACCTTTGCATAATTCGCATAAACCTTTGGGATTATTACCCATCCTAATTAGAGAAAAAAAGTGTTCAATGGGAGTATACCCAAGCGTAAGAGTAGAATACAACGCCTTACTCCATGCTTTAATTAAAATCGCAAATAGGGGGCATAGGTTTTAAATTATATTTGTTCTGCAACCATTTATAGTGCTTCAATTGACTACAGTGTTATTTATCAGATTCAAAACTGATTCTAGGGGCCAAATGTTTTAAAAACAATTTCAGGTGTTTTGGGGAAAACTGCTGTAAAAGTGCGACCGTGCATTGAGAGACCTCAAAGGCTTTCACCATATTCCTATTAAACGAATACCCAGACGCTTCCTCTCTGTAAGTCTCCAATTTTAACAAATGTCTGAAGGTGTCTGGGGCTGCATGTAATAAATTGTACGCCCGCCTAATAATATTTGAAATTACTCTGGTTGAGATGCCCGAACCTACGAATTCCTGATGAATGCAGTGCAGTCCAGTGGAGGTCTCTTGCTGATTAAGTGGCCACCCATGTAGGTAAGATTTGTAAAGCGCACTGCGACCACAAATGGTATCCTGGCGCTAACTAGACCACTATGTGAGGAAGTCGACTGACGAAAGTGTGAAAGCTAAAGCTGGCCATTAACGAGGGAAGAGCCAGGTTTTCAAAGAGCTTCTAAATTTTAATAAGTCAGAGTGAAATCTTAATGGAGCTGGCAGTTTATTCCAAATCTGAGCGGTGAATGCGTGTCCTCATTGTCGGACTTTTTAAAATCTGTATTCTTGGACATAGTGGCCTGTGGCTGATTGGAGGTGTCTTCCAGGATGTATTTTATTAGTTTGGCTTGTAAGGGTTTTGGTCCTTTGTTGTGCAGTGCCTTATGTACAACACTTTGGGGCCGATTCACAGAACTAATCTGAGACAATATCCTAAACTTACTACTTTTGGTATTCACAATAGGCATTTAGGAGTAGTAAAGTTAGGATTTTGTCTTAAGTTAGGATTTTGTCTTAAGTTAGGATTTCGTCTTAAGTTAGGATTTTGTCTTAAAACCAAAACTTAAGACAAACTTAAGTTTAACTTAAGTTTAATTTAAATTTAACTTAAGACCAAATCCTAATTTAAGACAAATTCATAATTTAAAACAAAATCCTAATTTATAAGACAAAATCCAAATTTAAGACCAAATCCTAATTTAAGACAAAATCCTAACTTAAGACAAACTTCTAACTTTGCTACCACTAAATGCCTTCTGTGAATACCAAAAGTAGTAAGTTTAGGATTTTGTCTCAGATTAGTTCTGTGAATCGGCCCCATAGTGATTTAAATATTATCCTCCGTTTGATAGGCAGCCATTGAACGTCTCTTAGGGCATTAGTGGCAGAAGAGTGCTGAGGTCTCATTAAAGTTAGCTTTGCTGTAATTATCTGGATGTGTTCCAGCCTCTTTAATAGTTTAGTTTAGTTTAGTTTATGCATTTATAGCGCGCGTAATTCACCGGCAGACGGTCTCAGAGCGCGAACAGATGTACCCAGACAAGAATGCAGTGTCAAGCGGAGCTCATGGGAGGTGATTTAGAATAACAATGTTTTGAGGCTTTTCCTGAAGGATCGATAGTTATTATCAGCTCTGAGTGACAGTGGGAGGGAGTTCCATAGATCAGGAGCGAGTTTAGAAAAACTGCGATCTCCATTCCTCACTGTGCGAACTTTAGGGACACATAGAAGGTTTTTGTCAGCCGATCTGAGGGTTCTGGTCGGAAGATAGCTAGTTAGTTTTTTTTTCAAATAGGCAGGTCCCTGTGCATAAACTGACTTGTGTACCAAGCAGCAGATCTTAAATTTTACCCTTTTCCTTACTGGCAACCAGTGGAGCTTAGTGAGGGTAGGGGCTGAAGGGGTGCGAGGCGGCAAGTTAAGAGTCAGTCTGGCTGCTGTGTTTTGCAGCACCTGCAACTTTGTCAGTGCTCCTTCGTTGATGTTCACTAGCAGTGCATTCCCATAGTCGAGGCGACTAATTATGAGGCCTTGGATGAGGGGTTTGCGACAGTCTATGGGAAGCCACCTAAAAATCTTCCTGAGGCTTTTCATGATTCCAAAGCTCGTCTGGACTACCTTGTTGACGTGCGGTGACATAGATAGTGTATCATCTAATAGGATGCCGAGGTTCTTCACAGTTTCCTTGGGCATTGGACACTGCCCTAGCTCGTTTGGCCACCAATCGGCTGACCAAGTCTTCTTTGCCGGGCCAAAGAGCATGATCTCAGTTTTAGCCGTATTCAACATGAGATAATTCTTAGCCATCCAGGTGTTTATGGCTATCATGCAGTTGCTAAATCTGGTTTGGACATCTAGCAAATTAAGTCCCCACTTAATCAAGATTTGGGTGTCATCGGCATAAGATACCGTATCGAACCTAAAGCTTCTAATAATATTTTCTAGAGGGGGGAGGTAAACATTGAAAAGGGTGGGGCTGAGTATTGAGCCCTGGGGGACTCCCTTATCATTCTCCACCATGTCAGATAGGAAAGGGCCTATTTTGACTCTAGATCGTCTGTCCTTGAGATAGCTCTTGATCCAGCTAAGGGCAAGGCCCCCGACACCAATCTCTTCCAGCCTCTCTAAGAGTATGCTGTGGGAGATGGTGTCGAAGGCTGCCGATAAATCGAGCAGGATGAGAATCGCCGATTGCTTGGAATCAAGAGCTAGTCTGATGTTGTCCACTATCTCTACAAGAGCCGTCTCCGTGCTATGGGACGCTCTGAAGCCTGATTGAGATGTATCCAGGATGCCGTTATCCTCTAGAAATTTGAATAGCATTGGGCAGCTCCCTGAATAGGAAGCTAGGAGCACCTAGCAGAAGGGCATTGCAGTGGTCCAGCCGGCTTAATATCACACCTCTAGAGATCAGTGATCTGGCTGACAGATCGAGAAGTGGGTAGAACTTCCGGAGGACACGGACCAATGCGGAGCCAGTCCCAGTGATTCATCCACTTGTTTTTCCATAGAGAGGTCTTTGTCTATACCTACCCCTAAGTTTCGTACTGCAGTTGAGTTTCCCAAGGGGGTTTCCGTTGGCAATGGCCAGAAATTAAGGGATAAAGATACCGGAATTTTGTTAGACGGGCAGCAAAGGCGCTCCGTTTTGCTTCCATTCATCTTAAGTGAGTTTGTATTCATCCAGTTTGATATGTCCAGGATACAGGCCTGAAGGTTGCATTGAATGTCTTCCTGTTCTTTCTTTAATGATAAGATCAACTGGGTATCGTCCGCATAATTAATCAGCTTCATCTGATTGATTCATGTGTGATCAATGTGACACCCTCTTCCTCCCAACCTCAAAAAACGAAGCGCTCCCTCAACGAAGGCACCATAATGATGCTTGTGTTTACACAACTGAAGATCCAAAAATGGCTGCATCTATTTAAGGACACTCCGCGGCACCCGTCATCATCACAGGCACCTCTGTAAAGAAACGGCTCGCATTCACCAGGTACTTGAACACAGCTCGTTTGCACCACAGTGACATTGATTTTAGTTCAAATCTATTTTTTCAATCTATTTCCTGTTTCTATAGCGCAGGCCACACCCATTCGGGTTTCAGGGAGCTGCCCAATGCATTACAGTGACCCAGTGGTGGAAGTACATGGTTAGACAATTTCAGAGTGTTATACCAAGCTGTGACCTGGCAGTGCAATGTGTAATGGACTTATATTACAATAATCTTGACAAACACAACGGTGGCTGCAGAAACAAGGCACTGATGCATTATATGGCAAACACTGTCTCTTTGAAACACAGACATAAAGCAGAGACGTTTAAAGTCATCAGCAAAGTGGGCTTTGGCCCAGTGCCCCAGCCTTTGAGAGACCCCCTTAGAACCACCTCTGTTCTACTTCTAGAGAGTTTTGCCCTGATGACCTTGAATAATTCTTAAACAGATTGTTTCAAATGCCCCTTTCCTTTAATTTATTTCAAGTGTGGGTGATGAGTCAGAGCCTATTACAGACATTTTGCAGAAAAATGTTCTGTTTGATGCAACATCCTTAAAAAAGGTTCTTTTGGGTCAAAACAGGAGCTCATATATGAGAAATGGGCGGGTACCACAGAGATTATTTGCAGCAATATTGGTGAGCAACTGCTGTGTTCCAATATTGAAAACACAAGTCACTATCCCTGAATATTACATGTAAACTCATTTAGAATTAGGACGAGTGTGCCTGTGCTCTGTCAGTAAAATGGCCAAAGAGAGCATCAAAGAGCTGAAACCGGATCATGAATTCAAAGCTGTCCCAAACAGGGGCCCCCACAATATGATTGACCCAGGGTCCCTGAAATCCTTAAGATGTCCCTGACAGAATGGACATTTTGCAAGAGGCCATCTCATCCACAGTGATGTATTGGGTCACTCTGTATGAGCCTGGAAGCAAGTCTGCAGCTGTGTGCTGCCAGGACTGCTGGGGGCGCTGAGAGTCTGCCACTGACAGACACCCACACACCCATGTAGAGGGCGGCTCTGTGAGCCTGCCACTAACAGACACCCACACACCCATGTAGAGGGCGGCCCTGTGAGCCTGCCACTGACAAACACCCATGCACTGATGCAGAGATCGGCTCTGTGAGTCTGCCACTGACAGACACCCACACACCCATGCAGCTGGCGGCACTGTAAGTCTGCTACTGACAGACACCCACTCACCTTGCAGAGGGCGGCTCTGTGAGTGTGCCACTGACAGACACCCACTCACCTTGCAGAGGGTGGTTCTGTGAGTCTGCCACTCACAGACACACACCCATGCAGAGGGCGACTCTGTGAGTCTGCTACTGACAGACACCCACACACCCATGCAGAGGGCGGCTCTGTGAGTCTGCCACTGACAGACACCCAAACACCCATGCAGAGGGCGGATCTGTGAGTCTGCCACTGACAGACACCCACACACCCATGCAGAGGGCGGCTCTGTGAGTGTGCCACTGACAGACACCCACACACCCATGCAGAGGGCGGCTCTGTGAGTGTGCCACTGACAGACACCCAAACATGCAGAGGGCGGATCTGTGAGTCTGCCACTGACAGATACCCACACACCCATGCAGAGGGCGGCTCTGTGAATGTGCCACTGACAGACACCCACACACCCATGCAGAGGGCGGCTCTGTGAGTCTGCCACTGACAGACACCCAAACACCCATGCAGAGGGCGGCTCTGTGAGTCTGCCACTGACAGACACCCACTCACATTGCAGAGGGCGGCTCTGTGAGTCTGACACTGACAGACACCCACACACCCATGCAGAGGGCGGCTCTGTGAGTCTGCCACTGACAGACACCCAAACACCCATGCAGAGGGCGGATCTGTGAGTCTGCCACTGACAGACACCCACACACCCATGCAGAGGGCGGCTCTGTGAGTGTGCCACTGACAGACACCCACACACCCATGCAGAGGGCGGCTCTGTGAGTGTGCCACTGACAGACACCCACACACCCATGCAGAGGGCGGCTCTGTGAGTGTGCCACTGACAGACACCCACACACCCATGCAGAGGGCGGCTCTGTGAGTCTGCCACTGACAGACACCCACTCACATTGCAGAGGGCGGCTCTGTGAGTCTGCCACTGACAGACACCCACACACCCATGCAGAGGGCGGCTCTGTGAGTCTGCCACTGACAGACACCCAAACACCCATGCAGAGGGCGGATCTGTGAGTCTGCCACTGACAGACACCCACACACCCATGCAGAGGGCGGCTCTGTGAGTGTGCCACTGACAGACACCCACACACCCATGCAGAGGGCGGCTCTGTGAGTGTGCCACTGACAGACACCCAAACACCCATGCAGAGGGCGGCTCTGTGAGTCTGCCACTGACAGACACCCACTCACATTGCAGAGGGCGGCTCTGTGAGTCTGCTACTGACAGACACCCACACACCCATGCAGAGGGCGGCTCTGTGAGTCTGCCACTGACAGACACCCAAACACCCATGCAGAGGGCGGATCTGTGAGTCTGCCACTGACAGACACCCACACACCCATGCAGAGGGCGGCTCTGTGAGTGTGCCACTGACAGACACCCACACACCCATGCAGAGGGTGGCTCTGTGAGTGTGCCACTGACAGACACCCACACACCCATGCAGAGGGCGGCTCTGTGAGTCTGCCACTGACAGACACCCAAACACCCATGCAGAGGGCGGATCTGTGAGTCTGCCACTGACAGACACCCAAACACCCATGCAGAGGGCGGCTCTGTGAGTCTGCCACTGACAGACACCCAAACACCCATGCAGAGGGCGGCTCTGTGAGTCTGCCACTGACAGACACCCACTCACATTGCAGAGGGCGGATCTGTGAGTCTGCCACTGACAGACACCCAAACACCCATGCAGAGGGCGGCTCTGTGAGTCTGCCACTGACAGACACCCAAACACCCATGCAGAGGGCGGATCTGTGAGTCTGCCACTGACACACACCCACACACCCATGCAGAGGGCGGCTCTGTGAGTGTGCCACTGACAGACACCCACACACCCATGCAGAGGGCGGCTCTGTGAGTGTGCCACTGACAGACACCCAAACACCCATGCAGAGGGCGGCTCTGTGAGTCTGTCACTGACAGACACCCACTCACATTGCAGAGGGCGGATCTGTGAGTCTGCCACTGACAGACACCCACACACCCATGCAGAGGGCGGCTCTGTGAGTCTGCCACTGACAGACACCCAAACACCCATGCAGAGGGCGGCTCTGTGAGTCTGTCACTGACAGACACCCACTCACATTGCAGAGGGCGGATCTGTGAGTCTGCCACTGACAGACACCCAAACACCCATGCAGAGGGCGGCTCTGTGAGTCTGCCACTGACAGACACCCAAACACCCATGCAGAGGGCGGCTCTGTGAGTCTGCCACTGACAGACACCCCCTCACATTGCAAAGGACGGCTCTGTGAGTCTGCCACTGACAGACACCCATGCACCGATGCAGCTGGCGGCTCTGTGAGTGTGCCACTGACAGACACCCACACACCCATGCAGAGGGCGGCTCTGTGAGTCTGCCACTGACAGACACCCAAACACCCATGCAGAGGACGGATCTGTGAGTCTGCCACTGACAGACACCCAAACACCCATGCAGAGGGCGGCTCTGTGAGTCTGCCACTGACAGACACCCAAACACCCATGCAGAGGGCGGCTCTGTGAGTCTGCCACTGACAGACACCCACTCACATTGCAGAGGGCGGATCTGTGAGTCTGCCACTGACAGACACCCGCACACACCCATGCAGAGGGCGGCTCTGTGAGTCTGCCACTGACAGACACCCCCTCACATTGCAAAGGGCGGCTCTGTGAGTCTGCCACTGACAGACACCCATGCACCGATGCAGCTGGCGGCACAGTAAGTCTTCTACTGACAGACACCCACTCACATTACAGAGGGCGGCTCTGTGAGTGTGCCACTGACAGACACCCAAACACCCATGCAGAGGGCGGATCTGTGAGTCTGCCACTGACAGATACCCAAACACCCATGCAGAGGGCGGCTCTGTGAGTCTGCCACTGACAGATACCCAAACACCCATGCAGAGGGCGGCTCTGTGAGTCTGCCACTGACAGACACCCAAACACCCATGCAGAGGGCGGATCTGTGAGTCTGCCACTGACAGATACCCAAACACCCATGCAGAGGGCGGCTCTGTGAGTCTGCCACTGACAGACACCCAAACACCCATGCAGAGGGCGGCTCTGTGAGTCTGCCACTGACAGACACCCACACACCCATGCAGAGGGCGGCTCTGTGAGTGTGCCACTGACAGACACCCAAACACCCATGCAGAGGGCGGCTCTGTGAGTCTGCCACTGACAGACACCCACTCACATTGCAAAGGGCGGCTCTGTGAGTCTGCCACTGACAGACACCCATGCACCGATGCAGCTGGCGGCACAGTAAGTCTTCTACGGACAGACACCCACTCACATTGCAGAGGGCGGATCTGTGAGTCTGCCACTGACAGACACCCAAACACCCATGCAGAGGGCGGCTCTGTGAGTCTGCCACTGACAGACACCCAAACACCCATGCAGAGGGCGGATCTGTGAGTCTGCCACTGACACACACCCACACACCCATGCAGAGGGCGGCTCTGTGAGTGTGCCACTGACAGACACCCACACACCCATGCAGAGGGCGGCTCTGTGAGTGTGCCACTGACAGACACCCAAACACCCATGCAGAGGGCGGATCTGTGAGTCTGCCACTGACAGACACCCACACACCCATGCAGAGGGCGGCTCTGTGAGTCTGCCACTGACAGACACCCAAACACCCATGCAGAGGGCGGCTCTGTGAGTCTGTCACTGACAGACACCCACTCACATTGCAGAGGGCGGATCTGTGAGTCTGCCACTGACAGACACCCAAACACCCATGCAGAGGGCGGCTCTGTGAGTCTGCCACTGACAGACACCCAAACACCCATGCAGAGGGCGGCTCTGTGAGTCTGCCACTGACAGACACCCCCTCACATTGCAAAGGACGGCTCTGTGAGTCTGCCACTGACAGACACCCATGCACCGATGCAGCTGGCGGCTCTGTGAGTGTGCCACTGACAGACACCCACACACCCATGCAGAGGGCGGCTCTGTGAGTCTGCCACTGACAGACACCCAAACACCCATGCAGAGGACGGATCTGTGAGTCTGCCACTGACAGACACCCAAACACCCATGCAGAGGGCGGCTCTGTGAGTCTGCCACTGACAGACACCCAAACACCCATGCAGAGGGCGGCTCTGTGAGTCTGCCACTGACAGACACCCACTCACATTGCAGAGGGCGGATCTGTGAGTCTGCCACTGACAGACACCCGCACACACCCATGCAGAGGGCGGCTCTGTGAGTCTGCCACTGACAGACACCCCCTCACATTGCAAAGGGCGGCTCTGTGAGTCTGCCACTGACAGACACCCATGCACCGATGCAGCTGGCGGCACAGTAAGTCTTCTACTGACAGACACCCACTCACATTACAGAGGGCGGCTCTGTGAGTGTGCCACTGACAGACACCCAAACACCCATGCAGAGGGCGGATCTGTGAGTCTGCCACTGACAGATACCCAAACACCCATGCAGAGGGCGGCTCTGTGAGTCTGCCACTGACAGATACCCAAACACCCATGCAGAGGGCGGCTCTGTGAGTCTGCCACTGACAGACACCCAAACACCCATGCAGAGGGCGGATCTGTGAGTCTGCCACTGACAGATACCCAAACACCCATGCAGAGGGCGGCTCTGTGAGTCTGCCACTGACAGACACCCAAACACCCATGCAGAGGGCGGCTCTGTGAGTCTGCCACTGACAGACACCCACACACCCATGCAGAGGGCGGCTCTGTGAGTGTGCCACTGACAGACACCCAAACACCCATGCAGAGGGCGGCTCTGTGAGTCTGCCACTGACAGACACCCACTCACATTGCAAAGGGCGGCTCTGTGAGTCTGCCACTGACAGACACCCATGCACCGATGCAGCTGGCGGCACAGTAAGTCTTCTACGGACAGACACCCACTCACATTGCAGAGGGCGGCTCTGTGAGTCTGCCACTGACAGACACCCACACACACCCATGCAGAGGGTGGCTCTGTGAGTCTGCCACTGACAGACACCCAAACACCCATGCAGAGGGCGGCTCTGTGAGTCTGCCACTGACAGACACCCACACACCCATGCAGAGGGCGGCTCTGTGAGTGTGCCACTGACAGACACCCAAACACCCATGCAGAGGGCGGCTCTGTGAGTCTGCCACTGACAGACACCCACTCACATTGCAAAGGGCGGCTCTGTGAGTCTGCCACTGACAGACACCCATGCACCGATGCAGCTGGCGGCACAGTAAGTCTTCTACGGACAGACACCCACTCACATTGCAGAGGGCGGCTCTGTGAGTCTGCCACTGACAGACACCCACACACACCCATGTAGAGGGTGGCTCTGTGAGTCTGCCACTGACAGACACCCACACGCCGTTTCAGAGGGCGGCTCTGTGAGTCTGCCACTGACAGACACCCATGCACCGATGCACGGGGCTGGAGGCTGACAACCCTTGAAGGACCACAGACCCGCAACCTCCGCATAAATGAACCCATCGGGCGTGTATGATTCCTCAAGGGTCACGTGGACAAAATAGCCAGATCTGGAGGTTTAAACAAACAAGTGTGAGTTTAAAGTTTACATTTCCACTAAAGTCTACAAAAGAATGCGGGCTGCCTGGTAGCGTTAACACGAGTGAGACTCACTCACAATGAGTGAGACCTGGAATATATATCGTGCCTTGAATCAGCCGGTAGATTCGAATGCTCAGACACACGCACACTCGCACAACACACACGCACACACGCACGCACGCGCGCGCACACACACACACGCGCACGCACACATATGCCCACCTGCGCTGTACCAGGCTCCTCCCAACATATCAGAAAGTGTCAGCATAAAGTCTAAGCATTTAATATACGGTTGCAAGCCTTCAGAAGAAAAACAAACGATTTACATTCAACATAAGTTGAAACATTGCTTCGCACTTTAAAGTGATTATGAAGGCATGGCAAGAATTAAAATCAGCAGATTTTTCACTTACAAGTTAGTTGCTTGGCACTGCAGACCACAGAGAGGGGCTCGGCAGGGAGTGAGTCCCCCACATTGTTAAATATATACAGAAGATGGTTCCAGGGGGAAGCCGCTTTGGGAATTCGTTTAATAATAAAATGACACATTCTGTTTCTGGTGCTTTCTTCATTCCCAAGTCTCAAGTCTCCATTCCTTTCAGCGGTCATTGTCTCACATAACACTTTAGAAAATTCTGCAGACTAAATCAACGCGTTGTGCCCGCTTCTCACTACCTGCCTGCATACAACTGCTGAAAATGATTTCTTTAAAAAAGTTTTTCCTAACTAAGACATTTTGACACTCATTCTTCATATTTCTAAAAAAAAATTCGCATTTCATATCTACTGAACGCAAATGCCCTGAATAAACCCGGAAAAAAACAGTAAACGTTTTTATGAGATTTAAAAATCTTTTCATATTTATAAATTGTTATTTCTATATGCTGTATTCATTCTCATAGTTCATTTTGTATACTTTATTTTATAGTTCAGACATTGTTAAAATGTTTATTCGCGATGAAATATGTTTTTACAAAAAAGATTTCTCCCAGACTGTTGTACTTTAAAAAAAGTTTTTTGAATTTTTGTAGAAATTGGAAACATTTGGGATCATTTTTTTTACTTAATTTGCTTGCTACCCAATTCTTTGTTATGCGGAGAAAAGACAACTTAGTGCTTTTTAACATTTGAATGAATCGTTCAAAAATTATAATTGCTTGAAGGTTTGGAGGTTGGCATAGGAGAACCTGAAAAATTATAAGGGAAGGAAGGGGTTATAGGCAATGCTACTGGAATTATGTGGAAGGAAAGGGCCAAATTATGCGGCAGGGTTGAGTAAATTATGCGGCAAGAAAAGCCTAATTATGTGGCATAATGCATCACATTTTACAATAGTATTACTTCATTATTTTGTCATTTTTAAACGGGGTAACACTGTATGGGCCTTATTTGCACCTCATTAGTACCAGTTTACCACTAAATATAGCAATAAGCAGCACAAAGGCGACCAGTCCAGCTTTGCAAAGGGACTTCCACTGCACGCCAACACGTGTCGCTGCATTTTTAGTAACTTTTGAACTGTTTGAATTAGAAACAATTTTTTTGTTGAAATCTGCAGATTATGCGGCAGATGTTGGATTATGTGGCAAATGCGGCAAATCTATAATTATGCAAAAAATGCCACAGAGTTGCATAACTGCAGTGGCCCTGGTTATAGGCAACAGTGTCTCTTAAGCAGGCTGCTCTGACTCCTGCAAGCAGCGCGCCTCCTCGTGATTGGTTGCATCCATCTGAGGCTCATCTGGCACTAAACGTTGTTGTTCCATCTCATGATAGCCCCTCTTCCGGTACTTCCGGCGCCCATAGATGGCCATGGCGATCAGGATGGCCAGAGCGGTGGTGGCTCCCACCGTGATCCCAGCGGCTTCCCCACCTGAAATTCTGGCATCGGCCCCACTGACCAGCTTCATGGTGCTTCGGGCGTTCTCTGTCTTGGTCATCTTCCACATCTGGGTGCCGGTTACCTTCACCCACGAGCGGTCCGTTTCCGTCAGGACCAGGACCGTGTTGGTGCTGCCCACGCTCATGGCTGGCGGGCGGGAGAAGGGGGGTAGTCGGACTGGCGGCAGAGACCCACCGGTGAAAAGACCAGACTTCACGCAGTAGTTAACTTGACATCCATCGCTGATTAAGGCCAAGTGCTGGCTGAAGCCTGAGGGGCATCTCTTCGGGGCATTTGCAAGAACATTCTGCCCTCCAGCGCTTTGAAGGGGTAGGGCACTCTTGGACACTGCCAAAGGGTTCCCGGAGTCGCAGCTAAAGAAGCCCCCAAAGGGGACCGAGTAACGAAACCCCATTTCATAGTCCGCACTGACGCAAACGTTCAAATCTTCAAAGAGTTTCAGGGGGTAGTAGCTGACAGGACAGGACTGGGCAGTGGTCAGAGGGTTGAGACCCTTGCTGCTGAAGAGGCCTCCGAAGAGATATCCAGAGTTTTCGGGGACCTGGCCTTGGGCAACGCACCAGTAGGCACTGAACTGAGCCGTGGACACCCTGAAGACATCTGCACAAACCTTTTTGCAAAATTCAAAAATAAACCACACGCAGTCATCATGGCACTCCAAGCGATAGAACCCTTCATCCCTGGTCTGGGAGCTGAGTTTGACCGGGGAATAGCCCTGGGGACAGGAGAAATCCCCAGTGAGGGGATTCTTGTGTGCCAGGCCCTGGCATATGAGACCAGCCTCTCTCCCGCTCACCTCGGTGCAGTCCTGATAGGTACCTCCAAAGGTGAAGTTGGTCATCATGCTGTCACAAGAGGCATCGTCAACGTTGGCTTGGAAGTTAAAGTTTGGAGAGGCGGCGTCAGTGCAGCCGGGGTAGGTGTTGACCTTGTAATACCGGTTCGACGCAGCCTCCACCGTCTTTAGGAGCTTCTTCACGGTTGGCTCAGGTATGTCCGCTAGAGTATGGGGGTTGATGAAGAACTGTAAAGGCAGCCCTGACCGGTCGATGGCCACTAACTGGTTGCTGATACTTTCTTGCCAGGTCTTGAGCGTGATGCCCGGGTAGAAGGGCACCCCACCAATGCTCTCAACCCTAGAGTTGGTGCGGTTAGTAACATAATTTTCAGTAAACGAGTTTCCATAGCTGGCGTTGACGCCAAACCCAGCGCTGATCTTTGATTCAAAGGCGATCGAGGCCGCGGCAGTGATAGAGCTTCTCATAGACCAGCTGTCCTCCAGGAAGGTGGTCCGGATTTGATCTTCCTGAACCAGATTTGCCCCCGCATCGACACTGGTGATGACATGAGTGCCGTAGTTCAGAATAAGTATCTCTGCTAAGAAGTTGGCCATGCGGGTCTGGTTGTTTTCCAGGTGATTGGCAATGTTTACCAGTTGGCTCTTGAAGGATGGGTCAAAGACAAAGTTGGGCGTGGTCTTCACTGTGTAGCGAAGGTTTCTGATCTGGACCCTGGTGGTGAAGGAGCTGTCCCTGACCTGGTGGGTCTTCACCCTCTGGAAGTCGGTGGAGAACTTGCCGTTGATAACAGAAAAAAAGGAGAATTCCTCGTTGATGGAGAAGGCAGTGGAGCTCTTATACTCCTTCCAGCTCGCGACGATCTCCGAGTTCATCTGCAGACTGGTCTGCTTCTGAGGGATCACGAAGACGCCATCAGGGATAATGTAGACGCCGTCCTCGGAGGTCAAGCAGGAGGTGTAGTCCATGTACATCACTCTCCCCATGTCTAGGTTTCGCAGGTTGTCCCAGCCCCCTCCGGGAAGGACTTCCATGGTGGGGATGTTCTGTGCTTTCCTACATTCCTGAAGGCCTGGAGACGGAGTGCCTTTGGGTGGTACATCCGTGCCGTGTCCCCATTTCACCAAAGTCAGCAGAGTCCAGAGGAGCCACAACCTCGCTGTGGACAAAGCCATGATGGGACCAGCGGCGAATGAGGAAGACACGCAGAATCGTCCAAAGATGTACTGAAACTTCAAGCACTTCTGCTTTCGGGGCTTGAGTGCATGACGGCGAGGGGGAGGTGGAGAGAGCGACCAGAGCGTGGGCGTAAAATACATGTGGCATTGGACCTGCTACAATGAACTGCAAATTTAAAGTTTGCAAACTCTTGATAGAAGCATAGAAAGCCATGCAACCTGGTGATAATACTTTTTTAACACACCCTGTTGAAAAACAACTTGTCTTTGAAATGTGTTAGTGCCAGCAGGTCCAGTTACCAGTGCTCTGCAGGACATGTGAAGCAGGGTGAATGGCAGTCCACCTGCCACATTGATCTCACCTGAGATCCATTTTTGGGGTGTTGCTTTCAAGTACTCATCAACATAGGTTGCGAGTGGAAAAATCTAATGAAAAGACACATCAAATGTCTTTTTTCAACTTCATAAAGCAACCAATTTTCCCAATTTTTCCATATCACTCGTTTTATTATTGACGTAGCAATATTTTATTTTTGATGATGACTTGTTGTACCTTTCCTTGTCTGTTTTTTATTTGTATTTCTTTTTGAGTTGTTGGTCCTCCTGGCAGACCCCAGTGCCCTCCAAGACTGAATCCCAAGTTCATGTTCATTCACAAGCAAACTATTGTGCACTCGTGTGTGCAATACGACATCTGCTGTTCACAACCTTTGCATTGGTTCCTTATTCAATCACCTCTACACATAAGTAAATGTAAATCCGTATATGTAAAGCACAAACTACTCATCCTTACGGGTCTCAAGGCGCTGGAGGTCGTCGTGGAAATTAAGTGAGCTATTGCCCAGAGTCACATGGTGCTGAGCTGAGCCGCCGCCGGAGCCCGAGGGTCGAACTGTGAGCCCTGTGCTCCAAAGTCAGCTGCTCTGGCCTCTGCACCACACCTCTCCACTCCACACCACACCACTCCACGTCTGAGGCGAAGCCCTAACCTCAAGCTGCCAAAAAGGTTACTTGTTCAGACTTAATTTAGCTCAACTGATGACCCAATGTAGGTCAAATTTACATTTACCCCTAGTGTTTGAGTTTAGAGGAGGTTGAAGAGTACAGATATTCACTAATTTCATGCCCAGTCACAGCCCTTTACCTCATAGGAGTCTTGTGTATTTTTGCAAGACCACCCACAATGGCCAACACATCTTTCACAGTATATAATAAAGCTATCAGCATGATTAGATGCACGGTGATCTCAAGGTATATTTGCACCCTAGATAAGATCCCCCTTTTCATGTTCCTCCCACCACAAATTCTTTTCACAGATGAGCGGCTTACGCAGTGTCCTCTAGAGTGTATGCTATAAAGTGTAGATAAAAAGGTAGGGGCTTATTTTTTGTCTATTAAACAAGCGAGAGGAGCCCCTCAGACCAAGGGGACGGAGCACCGTATCAGCAGTAAAATCAATTCTTCACATGGGAAAACAAATCCATCACCTATGAATCTTCCCACATTCATTCATCAACCCTCTTTCATACCACAGAAGTATACAGTCATCAATTCATACCAAATCAATATAGTCCGCACATAATTTTTATTTTATAGTAATTACCACAGAGGAATCAATTATTGACAACTACTTGTGTACATTGCTATACATTCATAATTAACCACAATGTTTATGTGTGTGAAAAAAAACAGTGTTTCCATAAAGTAGAGGCGTCACATTCCAAGATCTCAGCTATGCACGCATTAACCTCCTCCCCACAATGCGCCACAAACAGTTTTTATAGCAGTCATTTATCAAAATCAAAATAGGTTTAAAAAGGGAGAGAGCATAAGACAAAACCCATACATCTATTAAAATGGTGCAGATCCCTAAAGTCATTGAAAGTAATATGTAATGTCCCTCAAAGAAAATCCTCTACCATATCACAAGTTCAGACGGATCCGGCGTGTAAAAAGTACATGAACAGGTTTCGGTTGTGTTTATTGTCTGTTGCCACCTTCTTCAGGACAAAAACAAAAAATATTCAAAATCTCACATAAATTCACCAAAATGTTAAAAAAGTAAGAACAATTACTTCACCATATATTTTTGATGGCATCAAATCGCAGTGTAAAAACAGTATCTCTGTGGTACACCAATCAATATGCCAGGTGACTCTAACTTCACAGATCAAGTTTGTACCACACCATGCTCATTTACACTCACAAAAGGGAATCATTTGGTTGGTAAATGGGTTCCTACCTTAATTATGCTGCTTTCAATTCCAATCTCTCACACCCCTGAGAGGGGCCAACTCAATATTGATTCAATTTTCATTAGAATAGCATCGGTTTCAATTCCAAACTCCCCTTTCCACTCACACAGAAGAACCTTAACACTCAGCGTTCAGTGAGATAAAAACTCCCACCCCCGGCCATCACCTTTAGATCAAAGTGCCAGGAATGTTTTTTTTCTATTTTTCTAGTTTTTGTTCAAACCATGTGTTCACGGGGTTGAACATAATTCAGTCAATCTAGGGGAAAGGAAGATTATGTAATATACCTATTTTTTAATTTTTGGCATTAACCCACACATTTCTCTATCCCCCTCAAAGTGTGTCTCCCATCTTCTACAGCTAGGAACATAAGCCTTCCAGTGCCCGTTGTTGGGTGTTGCAGCTCAGTATTTGATTCCAGGGGACTTTATCCTCCTTAATCTTATAAATCTTGGGCTCCCCTTTGTCGAGATGTAATTCCAAATAATTGGTTTGTATTAAACTCGCTTTACTGACTAATCTAATAGAGAGAAGAAAACAATTCTTACCATAAGAGTGAGCAGTACCCACAGTAGTTTTCTGGAGTCACTCAGTTCATCCAATAAAACACTGAGTGCTTCTAGCCTGTAAATAAAGAAGCATAGGTAAACACCACTAATCTTCAATCTACCACCTCAGAGTAACTCTCACTTGGGGCTGATCTGCTATTCAGTTGATAGGCTAATGGCTGCTTCGGTCTGCGATTCGCCGTTGCCGGGACCCGCCAAATCTAAACGGTAATTGAGGCTATATTAGAGCGCCTCAAAAAGATGTACATTATTACTGTTACCTTTCTATGCAAATTTTAATGGCAAAGTGTCCCTCCATATTAAGGCGCACAGGCGTATCTAATCCCGTAGAGGAGCTGATGTGAAAGAGTGCATCCTTTAATCCCTTTCGGCACAAAGTCAAATATGGACAAATATGGTGCCATTAAGCTCTTCAAGGATGCGATTCTTGCCCACCATTGGGAGAGGAGCTCATGTGATGCCAGTCTGCTGGGCAGGAGCACATGGGTGCAGACCTGCCAGCAGGCACCTTCTGTCCTCCGAGGAGTTGGTGTTTGTGTATCAATGTAAGACACTGGAGTGTTAGCTGAAAGGGTGAGAGCCCACCTCAAATAATATCACAGTAATTGTCAGGGTGACCCACTCAAGTTACTTAATAAACTTGTGATTTACCCTTTGTTAGCTAGGCTTAAAGAAGTCAGGCTTAGCATAGAAGCAATGTGTAAAGTATTTATGCAGTCCTCAAACAGTAATAAAGTGAAAATACAACAAAAGAAGCTTTCAAAGCAATTTAGACAAATAGTGCATATTTTAATAAGTAAAATGATACCAAAGTGACAAAAATCCAATAAGTAGAAAAAATGATATGTTTTTAAATTTTTTAATTAAAAATAGCACCACAAAGCATTTTTCGTGGTTATCTGCTCGTGCTAGACTGGGTCAAAGTCAAAAGTTAAGGCCGACCACAATGAAGCATGGGTTGGATACAGGTAACAGGTTCATCCTCGTGAAAAGTTTACCTTTTGACTTAGAAACTTTTATGGAGGAATAGTGGTTGATGACTGGTTGTGAGCGGGGCAAGCTGCAAGCTGGATCCAAAGCGGGGCTCGGCAATAGCGGCTTCTTGAAGAGCGGGGTCCTGGTGTGGTCGCAGACGAAGATAGGAAAACTCAGAGCAGCGAAGTCCAGAGTCAGAGCCCAGGAAGGTGTTGACGTTGATTGGTTTCAGCTCGGTTTCGTTATTGGTGAAGTGCTCAAATTTAGTACTTAGAAACTTTTCTGGAAGTCAAATCTTCAGCAAGGCAAGCTAGCAAGTGGTGGCAATTAGATGTCAACAGCTGCGGCTTCAACAGTGACTATGGTTTTCCTTGGTTTTCCAAGCAGAAAGTTGGCTAAAAGTTTCTAAGTTCCACTTCTGGCAGTTTTGGGAACAGGCAGAGTACACACTACCATCAGCCAGGTGTCGAGGACTTGGTTGCACCACTTGGGGGCTAGGACTCAATCAAGCAGAGGCCAGCATCAGAGTCTAGGAAGCTGAGCAGTTGCAGGGGGAGAAGCTTCTGCAAGCCGTGTTGTGTCCCTGCAGGTTAGCCAGGTGACATTTTGAGTCACTTCTGGAGTCCTGCATTCAAGTCAAGCAGGACCACTCTTCCCTCAGGGACTTCCGACAGCAGGGCAGTCTTTCTTCTGATTCTGTTTAGGTACAAGAGTGATTTGAATAGGTCTGTGGAGTCCACGTCTATGCTCAGTGCCCATCTGCGGGTGGAGGTCAAGTCATTGTCCTCCGCCTAAACCAGTTCTGGTCAGTACTTCCCTCCTACTGGGTTTGGTGCCAGCCTGACTTGCAACTCAAAATGGATGCAGACCTAGATGTGAGCTTCATCTGCCAGTGACAAGGTGGGCATCCTTTCAAGTTCAAGAAAGGGCAGGACACAGCACCCTAGGCAAACCTGACAAGGCAGGAGTCTCCCTCACCACACCCAGAGACCTTTGTCCACTGCCAGAGAACAATACATTTTCCCCACAAGGGAGATCTCAGGGGTCAGGTGATAGCTGGTCACTGTCAGGGAAGCCTTTAAGTTTTAGGCAGGAAAATGCCAACTTTCTAAAAGTGTAATTTGCCAAATAATAATATAAGATTACCTTGACCATTAAAAGCTGGATTTTAAATTACTATTATAATTAGTCCTTGATCTATATTTCTAGCTATTGCCAAACTAAATGTACCATGTAATAAAGGTAATAGTGTAAACCAGAGTTAGCCAGTAGGATTGCCAGCCTGGCTACAGTGTAAACTGACTTTGGAGGTATTTCACCGGCATAACATATAAAACATTCAATAGACATGTCTGCAGTGTTAACAAACATTGGCATAGTCAATAGGTCTCACCTTTGGGACCTTATAAGTGTGCATCCATAAAACAGTTAATTTTGTTGCACCAAGGACTTTGTGCTGGATAACTAAACACTTATAAGGTCCCAAAGGCGAGACCTATGCCAATGCTTGTTTTTAATGCACTTTGACGGCTGGCCAACAAGATAGTAGCTGAAGACCGGCAGGTCAAGTCTCACCCCACGCATATGCTGGACTCTTAAATATTATGTTACTGCGCGCTGATGTATAGCACTACACAAACTTGCAAATAATTAAATAGCCTTTTACTTTGTCAAGTGGCTTTAAGATGGGTTGATGACGGGGTTAGGCTTAGCATGCTGAAAGTGTTTCTTTGGTATAGGGTCTGTGCCTTTCTTTGGGAATGGGATTCCATGCAAAATTAAAAAGTCATGATCAATAGACGTTTTATGATTTTCTCACATAGAAAGTGCTTCGAGTCACAGCTGTATTGATGCAGAGCTTTTTCACTCTGATCACATCTCCACAGACAATTATCTAACCTCCTTCAACTAGTGAAACCAGGAGCAGGTCTGTTACTTTTTTTTGCTCTTTGTTTAAAACTGAAGGAAATTAGGCCAGTTTATTTTGCTGTTTTTGAAGAGAGAAAAGCTAATAAATACACATCTAAATTTATCGCATACTCTGCTGTAATTGTGATTCCTGCTTTTGTGCATGTGTGGCATTGAACCTTGGGAACTCTCATGCCGCACACCTCTGAGCATGTAAATGTTGCACCTGGCAGTGCTGAGACTGTTTAATCCTTCGTTTGTTTCCTTTAAAGCGAAAACATGCCACTCTGGTTTTGTTACTTCAAACGATCTTCTGTTTAAAGTGATTCCTTTGTCCTCTCTTAAAACATGTTGTGCTTTTTGTGTCCTCACCGGAGCTGTGGGCAGATCAGTACCTGCATTATAGAAGTGATGTGCGGTGTAAAAACCAGCATTATTGAGGGTTGAGTTTGTAACTGTTCCAAAATAAGGTCAGCGAGTCGCAAATGTCTTTTTGTCGCTTTAAAAAAAATATATTTATATGTTAATGTGCATTTATTTTCATGGCGAAAAAACAGTTTAGTCTTTCTGAAAATAAAAGGAATGATAGTGTTTACTTGATCAAGGAAGTTGTATATGGGAATCTTGAGCAGCAGTTCTGTTCTGTAAAAGGTACATTGTGACCTCCGGCTGAGCCCCTTTCTTTAGACGAGAAGGGTCTAAAGAAAGGGGCACTGCCGCCATTAAAGATAAAGCGCGGAATGGGATGCTTGTTGCCGCGAAAGTAAAAGAAAACAAGCATGCGAGTGATGCGTGCGTGCATGTGCGTGTGCCCAACGGATGTGTGGAAGAAACAAGCATTGGCATTGCCGAGTGGTACTCGCGCCAGGAAAAGTAAAAGTAGGCAGGGTGCACGCGCGACTGCAAAAGTGAAAGCAAGTTGGCGAGTGGTGTGCGATGTGCGCGCACCATGACAAGAGAGGAAAGCCAGATGGCGCCTCTGCTCGTCATTGTGCACGTAACCGCAAGCTCTAGGCCAGCCAGCTTTTGGTAGGACTTTAAAAGCCCACCCACTTGATGTCTCGCAGAGTAGCGCATGAGCAGGCTCAGGCAAGACCTAAAAAGGAAGAGTTAAGCCTGGCAAAGGGTATATCTTGCTGGTCGAATTGGCAGTGTAAAACTGCGCACATAGGTTTCAGTGGTGGGCCTGGAGAATTGTCGTAGAGGGCTTCTGAAGTGGGTGAGGCAATGAGTGCAGCAGCTCATGGGTAGCATATAATTTATAGGCCCTGGATACATGTAATGCCATACACTGATTACTTATAAGTAAATTAAATTTGCCAATCAGGGTATAACAAGTGGACCATGTTTAACAGAGAGCGCAAGCAGTTTATCACTGATTCGCAGGAGTGAAGTGCAGAGAGTTCTACAGCTAACCGAAAGAGGGTTCAATAAAAAGGCAAAAAATCCTGGGGTGCCCTACAGAAGGGGCAAATTTCCCTCAATCCATTTACAGCTCTTCTCTACTGATGACACACACTTATAAGGAATTTATTTCACAAACAGACTGCATCAAGGGTGTGTCCCTGAGGGATTCTTCTTCTCTGGCAGATGTGTCAATAGTCTGTCTCAAGTGCTTGCTTCTATAGACTGGAAATCGGCTTATTTCTGTGCTAATAAATGCGACTGGTGCAGAAGTCAGCCGGCACACGCCGTCATGCCTTCAAAGGCACTTGGTGAATATGTTAAAAGTGAGACGTTATAAGTTATTACCCCAGGGTTAGGTTTTTGCCACGCGTGTGAGAGAGTGCAAAACTGTGTTAGAAATTGTAGGGGTGCGCCATATTTATGAGGAATCAGCACCCGCATATATAAAGGATTATAATCATGTTTAAATGTGACACAGAGCTATGTAACCATGTGCCAGAATTCATATAGCTGTAACGTAAAGTATTTTGAAAATACTAATGCCATGTTAACTTAGAAATGTTGTTTGCAGTGAAATATTAATTCAGTTAAAGGATACTCGAATAGTCATGGATGTATTTAAATGCATGTTTAGAAACTCTTTATTGTATCCATATAACGACATAGAAGTGTTCAAGTTAGAAAAGTATTCTTTTTGCTATAATGATGAAGGCCTAATGAACGAGAATGTTTGCCAAACGTTAAAAATGTGATATCCTGAAACGTGCAGAGGCCCAGGTGGAGAGAGTGGATTGTGTAGGCCGAACTAAGAATGTTTCTTTTAACATTAAATCATGGAAATGTCTTTCCTAGAAGGTTGCTTTAGAAAATTAATTGCAAGTAGCATGGAACTGTGAACCGATTTATGTGCGTTCCTTTGCAGGTGCAAGGTTAAAAAAAGATAGCAGAGAAGGGCCCATTGTGTACGAGCGTTAGGATGGTAGTCCCAGACGTGGAGGAGTGGCTGCGGAATTTTAGGGAAGCAATTTCAAGAGGAGAAGACTCTGGGACCCAAGGACGTTTTTCAACAAACGAGGATGAAGATGTCGTAATGAATTCTATTTGAAAGTTAATACCTTCGAGAGGGGCGTACCTCAGGGCGTGTCGCCCATATTGTGGGGTTTGTATTAGGGACAGCACCCCGGTAGGAGGGCAGAGCAGATGCGCATGAGGGCGAAGAAAGATGCTGGGTAGGCAGAGAGAGTTTTACTATGCGAGATGGGTTCTTAGGCTAAGTACTGAATCCATGTGAGTGAACTTCTTTGGAAGTCACCACGGCTGACACCTTTGTTAGGAGGGAACCTTGTTAAGTAGGGACGCCACTTAGTGTAGTGTAGGGACAGATTAATCTGGATGTATTTCTTCCTTTCTTCGATGCCTACTAAAACCCAAATTATAACAATTCTTGCTAGTCTAGTGGTTTTAGAAATTATACTTGTGTTATTTCTTAGTCGATTGAGACTTTTCCGTAGGATTATGTTTGTATTAGTGCCCGTTTACCTTCTGAATCTTTTACTGAGGTGTTTATATACACAACTGCTTTTGGCTTTATAATAAATCTTTAAACTTGACTTTTTGTCAGTGGTTCTTTGGGGAAAAGTAATGGTGATAGTTTGAATTGATATTGTGATGTTGAAAAAGATTGCCTTCTACACTCTATGACAGGTAAAAAGGTCTAGTCGACCTGTGGTGGGATTTTGGAAATGCTATCTAAATTCTAGAGTTAAAATCCCACCTTTCCAGTTGGTAGCAGATTAGGATGGTTTATCTTCTGGAGTGAGGGTAATCTAGAGTAGGTTAAGAGCTCCCCAAGGCCCATAGAGAGCTAGGAGATGTGCGTCCATAGAGCAGCGGACGGAGGATGGCGTTCCACGGAAAATGACGGAGAGTGACGGTGCGGCAGAAAGCAGCAGGCCGGAAGAGAGTGAGTATGAAAAGGGTCATGCGTGTTAGATTGCGGTGTGCATTGTGTTGTTGAATTGTATTGTCTAGCGGAGTTGAATGCCTGTAGTGTGAAAGGAGATCAGGTTGTGAGCGCGCGCAACCTGTAAAAATCTTAAGCTCAAAGAGAGTTTAAGTGGTTCAGGTGTATCGAACACCTACAGTAATTGTCGACCATTGAAAGGGGGTCATGAGGTACCATTGATCGCCCGCAGGACCGAGATAGGGGGAACGAATGTGTGAATGCGTGGGTAACGGACGCTGGTCGGAAGTTGCCGTGTGTATGTAACCTATCAGAGAAGCGATTGTCTGGTCGTTAAACGGACGGACATTTGCAAAGTTGGTGACAATTACAGTTAGACTGTGGCCGTACAGTCAAGGGAAGTGGTTGCTTGGTCGGAAGTAATCATTTCAGGTGTATGATTGGGACACATGCATGACCGAGAGACGAGAGGAGGAAGGAGGGGAACTGCTGCAAGCGGGAAGCAAGTGACGTCAGAAAGAGCCGCGCTGGGATAGGTCGGCTAGTGTGGAGCCGCGCTGAGATTGGGCGGTTAGCGGGAAGGGAGTGACGTCAGAAAGAGCCGCGCTGGGATAGGACGGTTAGAGCGAAGCCGCGCTGGGATTGGTGGATTGTCATTGTGAAGTAAATGAACATAGTAAACACGGAAACGTTGTGGGTTTTCATCATGAAATGTTTAAACGAATTGCGAAGTTGTTTTTCGGGAGAAAAGAGGCTAGAACCTCGGGTGGGGAAGAGGCTCCACCCGAGGATACGCCAGCCTATTACATAGCTACGAATGTTGGGTTACATACCATACTGTGGCTTGAGAACTGGTGTAAGATGACTGACGGGAGTGAGAAATTGACCTTACCTAGGTACGGAACATTCAGATTAGAAGTGTTGTTCCAGTTAAAAGCGACTATGTCTTCTTTGCGACCTTTGCCTAGACCAACACAGTTTGAAGCATTAAATGCATGGATCAGGGCAGCCCACGAAAAGAACAGGGATAGAAGACAGGAAAGAGTGAAGAGATCAGTTAGGGCGGTACAGGACGCGAGGTGGGATGCTCTGGCCAAGAGGTGGAGAGTGCAGACCATAGAGGGAGACAGACTGTACCCATTGTTGGTCAATGCAGGGGAAACGCAGAAAAACAGTACAGAGGATGATGATAGTGAAACAGAAGACAGTCTGATAGAGAGACTGTTGTCAGAGAGACCACCTCCATATAATCCAGAAGTAGAAGGGAGGTCACTACCACCAACAGGAAGGGAGACATCTGTAGTAGACGGTGGAATCCTAAGAGAGAGCGACTTAGGCCCAGTAAGGGACGGATCCGGCTCGGTGGAAGGTGAGGGGACACCCCAAAGGACCCCAGAAGCGAGAGTAGTGGGAAGATTCACAGTACAGCAGGTACACTGCGAAGAGGGGACCAGCGCTAAGAGGCTACCAGATGCTCTTACGGTACCTGTCACCATAGGTCCCATAGTGTCTGTGTACAACCCCGAACAGACACAAAACGAGAGTCTGCCACAAATAGACAGAGAAAGGAATGTCAGCAAAGATAGAAGTAATGTGGCGGACGAGTGGAACCACTGGTCTAGACCTGTAGAAAGGAGCACCCCTTTCGCAGCATCGGCAGACTTATCCAGAGAACAGGGGGGTCTAAGAGGACCGATGGATTTGAGAGGGCCACGGCCAAGACCGATCAGAGAACTAAGGCCAGATCTGCGAACTTGGGAGACCATCGCTGATACCCAGAGCGACAGGTCTAGGGATGGTAATGGCATTGAAAGTCAGGAGAACAGGGGGGTGTCTCACTGTGCGTCTAATGGAAGCAGGCATGAATGGGACTGTAGGGGGAGGAAAATAGGGGAGCGTTCCCCCCTGCATCTACAGATAGGAGACAAGACTGGG
Organism: Lissotriton vulgaris; assembly: GCF_964263255.1. Lineage (NCBI taxonomy): Eukaryota > Metazoa > Chordata > Amphibia > Caudata > Salamandridae > Lissotriton > Lissotriton vulgaris. The sequence goes on from NC_141685.1 coordinate 224,304,397, forward strand.
ACCGTGGAAGATGGGAGCGAGGAAGTGCTCCCCATAACACACCTGAGGAAGACAGACGAGTGAGTCAGGAATGTAAGGGGAGAGACTCGAGTGAAACCACTAGTCAAGGCACATTGAAGGCAGCAATAAAGGCAAGGAGAATAGATGTGCTGAGACTTAAATCAGAGGTGGAGGAGATAGTGGAAGGTACAATACCTCTGGAAAGAATAGAACTTTACGAACCAGATGAACTGTTGTTTGTAGCGAAAGATGTTACTCGCAGAGCTAGGACAGCTCACGAGAAACTAACGGAACTAGCGAACAAATACTCAGTGGATCTGACCAGGACGAGGGCCTTGCAGGGTGGCCATAGGCTGCAGTACTCAGATCAAGAACTAGACGAGAAGAGGGCGATCGGATTAAAAACCCACATCAGAGAGCTAATAGTGGGAATCCGAACATGGATACAACTGGATAAATGGGAGGAAAGGTGGTCAAAAAAGAAGAGTGTTAGGCGGAGCACTATAGAGACTCCTCCAGGAGCAGGGTTGATGCATGCAGAAGCTTACCCCTTGAGGGAAGTAGCTCATGGAGGGTATGTGCACGTACCCTGGAGTAGGGGAGGTTTAGCTGCTTTCACGAATACATTCCCCAAGTTGAGAGAGAGTCCAGTAGAATGGTACAAGCAGGTAGAGAGGTTTGTCAAAATTTCGAAGGTACTGTGGGTTGATTTGAACACATTGTTTGACATTGTGATTCCAGGAGATCTGTGGGTAGCATGTAAGGTCAGTGTCGAATGGCCCACAGAGGAGCCAGAACGAGACGCACTCACAAATGGACCTTCCCCAAGAGTAATGATAAAATACGAGTAGGTGATCACGTGGTTAAAAACAAAGGTGCCACCACAAGACATAGATTGGGTGAAAATAGACTGAACTAGGCAAGAACCGAAGGAGACAGTTCATGAGTACTACGAGAGACTGTTGCAGATATTCAAGCAGTGCAGTGGCTTGGATGTGATGGATCCGAAGGACATGGGACAGTTTGTGTCTAAGTTTGTTTTGGGATTGAGACCCGAGATCTGTTTAATGATACAACAACATTTGATTTGTTGGCAGAACAAACCTCTAGACGAGATCCTGAGATATGCAAGGTACTGCAGCGATGAGATAGATTCTAAGACCAAGAAGCTCAAGGATAAGTTGATGCTAGTCCAGATGCAGCCGGGAGGACAGGGTCAGTCTGGAAATGGTACATTAGGGAGAAGATCGGGCGGTCAGAAAAGGGACAGCGAGGATGGTCCAAGGCCGAGGGTAGACCTGGCGACTCTAAAAAAGACAACTAGGGGTCATCAATGTCACGAGATCGGGCACTGGAGGCGCGAGTGCCCCCATAACCCAGAAAATCAGGTACAGGAGGAGGAAGAGGAGAGTCAGGCTCCTCAAGTACCGAGTAACAGTAGTTAAGCTCAAGGCGGCAAAAGGGGGGACTTCCGCTCCTAGAGCTCCCGTTCCCCAGCCACCGAAGATTGGAGCAGGGAACAAGGTTTATCAGCAGATGCCTCTCCTGGTCGACGGAGACGAGTATTATCACTTCGACCCAGTGACAGGGCGGTACCTGAGTGAAGGAGAAGATTGTACCTTAGGAGCAGTGCTGGAGATAGATCAGAGAGGACCCTTTGTAGAAGCTGATGTAGCTGGACACCCCACTACCTTTCTGGTAGATACGGGCGCTACTCGTTCTACTGTACGGTCTGCGGTGGTTCCTAACTTGCCGCTTTCCGGACAAACTATCCAGGTTGTAGGGGTCGCAAATAGAAGGATGACAAACCCATTGACTGAGCCAGTCCCAGTAAAAATAGGAAATTTTAGGGACAACCACCAGTTCGTGGTGTGCGACTCTAGTCCTGTGTGCCTGCTGGGAAGGGATCTGTTGTATAAACTCAATTGCACCATCTACTGTACACCTAAGGGAGTGGAGCTAGAAACAAATGATGATGATGCTGCCTTTAAGGTTGCAAACACACGTGTGTGCATAGAACTGTATCCTGCACTAACGGTGGAGGAACTCCCCTGGGATTTGAGAGAGACGGTCAGACAGGAAGTTTGGGATTTTACAGGAGAGGAAATTGGATTGATCAAGGGTGTGGAGCCAGTTAAGATTCAAGTGAGGCCTAATGCAGAATTTCCAAGAACACCCCAGTACAAATTGACTCCAGAAACAATTGCGGGAATAAAACCTGTGATTGAATCTATGATTAAACAGGGAATTCTGAAGGAAATAATGGTCAGTCCCTGTAACTCTCCGATCATGGGCTTGCAGAAGCCTAGCGGGAAGTTCAGGATTGTGCAGGACTTACGAAAGGTAAACGACATAGTTGTTCCATGTTGTCCAGGGGTACCGAATCCATCAGTGATATTGTTTCAGATTCCAGCACAGGCTGAGTGGTTCACAGTGATTGACTTGTGTCAGGCTTTCTTCTCAATACCACTACATGAGGAGAGCCAATTTTGTTTCACTTTTAAGCTGGAAAACCGCATGCTAACGTGGTGTCGTATCCCTCAGGGGTATACAGAGAGCCCATCGATCTTTAATCAATTATTGAAAAGGAATCTTGAAAGTCTAGTACTGTCCCAGAACTCGGTTCTTGTACAGTACATAGACGACCTCCTTGTTGCGTCAGAGACAGAAGATGCCTGTCGAATAGACACCATCGCTTTGTTGAACCATCTGGCAGAAAATGGTCACAAGGTATCTCCCAACAAGCTACAATACTGTCTCCCAGAAGTACAGTATTTGGGACACAGAATAGAGAAGGGAATAAGGAAGGTGTCTCCTGACAGGATAGAGGCAATAATGAAAATGATGGTGCCCTCAACACAGAGAGAGGTCAGAATGTTCCTGGGAATGGTTGGTTACTGTCGCCAGTGGATTGCAAATATCTCCCTGAAGGCGAAGCCATTGCAGAAATTGACGCTCAAGGACGTGAGTGATCCGGTACCATGGGACACAGACTGCATGATGGCTTTCCTTGAGTTGAGAGAAGACTTATGTCGTGCTCCGGCTCTGGGAATGCCTGATTACACCAAATTGTTTTCACTGTTCTGCTGCGAGCGAGAGGGTTGCGCGTTGGCAGTTTTAACCCAAGATCATGGAGGTGTCCGTAGACCAGTTGGTTATTTCTCGGCTACCTTAGATCCAGTAGCCGCAGCGTTGCCCGGATATCTCAAATCCGTTGCTGCAACAGGTGTCAGCATTGAGAGATGCGAGAGCATAGTGATGGGACATCCATTGGTGGTACATTTTCCACATTCAGTAGAACTGTTAATGACCAGGACCAAAACGCAGCACTTGACCAACAACAGGCTCACACGCTACGAGCAGGTTATACTTGCCGCGGAGAATGTGACCCTAAAGAGGTGCTCGGTTTTGAATCCTGCTACATTGATGCCATTGCCAAATGTTTTAGATGATGATTGTGAAGACCATGACTGCCTTGAAGTGACTGAATTGTGCACCAAACCGAGACCAGACATTGTTGATGAGCCATTGGAAGACCCTGATGAAATTCTCTTTGTAGATGGCTCATGTATAAGAGACAATGCCGGACAGTTAAGAGCGGCTTTTGCCGTTTGCACGATTCATGGAATAATCGAAGCTGCCTGCTTAGAAGGAGTACACTCTGCTCAGGTGGCTGAGATAGTTGCGCTGACGCGTGCCTGTTTGGCAGCCAACAAAATTAGAGTCACCATATACACCGACAGCCGATATGGGTTTGGTGTGGTTCATGACTTCGGTCAGTTGTGGTCTCAAAGGGGATACATGACATCATCAGGTTCCCCTATCAGGAATGGAGAATTTGTCAGGTTACTGCTGGAAGCTCTGCAGGGTCCAGCAGAAATCGCAGTGGTGAAATGTACAGCACACAGCAAAGGTGCTGATTTTGTGTCCCTGGGAAATCGTTATGCGGATGAAGTTGCACGCTATTGTGCAGAACAAGCTTACTCATTTACTGATCAAGTCATTGAGGGCATGCATAAAGGGACCGAGCTAAACATGATACTTGAAGTGGCAGATACTTGGGATGAATTGAGGAAGATGCAGGAACAGGCGTCTGATTTTGAGAAAAGAGTATGGGTGACTTCTGGTGGTACGAAAGGGGACCTGGATTTATGGATTTCAGCGGATGGGAGAGCTGTGTTGCCAAATGAACTAGTGAGCCCGATGGTTCGACAGATACATGGTCCCGTGCATTTGGGAAGGGATGCAATGATACGAGTGTTTAGGCAGACCTGGTACAATCCCAAGTTTAGAACGGCTGCGGAAGCGGTGTGTCAGAGATGTGTTACGTGTCAACAAATGAATGTTGGGAAAAGGACACCAGTCACGTTAAGTCACGTTGGGAGGTCGGGAGGGCCCTTCAACAGAATGCAACTGGATTTCATCGAGATGCCGAAGTGTATTAGCCTCAGATATGTCTTGGTGATTGTATGCGTGTTTTCCAGATGGGTTGAGGCATACCCAACTCGTAGGTGCGATACACTCACAGTAGCAAAATTATTGTTGAGGGAGTTAGTACGTAGATTCGGGGTCCCGACCTCTTTGGAATCGGACAGAGGGACACATTTTAACAGTGAAGTTGTGAAAATGCTCTGCTCTGCACTGAACATTGACCAGAGATTACATTGTAGCTATTGACTCGAGGCGTCTGGAATAGTGGAGCAAATAAATGGAACCCTCAAAGCTCGAATGGCGAAAGTGTGTTCATCTACGTCCCTGAAATGGCCAGATGCTTTACCATTGGTGTTAATGAGCATGCGTAGTACACCAGACAGGAGGACAGGACTCTCACCTCATGAGGTGTTGATGGGAAGAGCTATGAGATTGCCGTCCGTCCCTTCAACAGCCTTGCTGAATATCACAGATGATCTGATTCTTGACTACTGCAAGGGACTGTCTGACGTCATCCATTCTGTGTCTCTTCAGGTGCAGACTGCTGAAATCCCGGCTTCTGGAGACCTTTGTCACGACCTATGTCCCGGGGACTGGGTCCTGGTACGGAAGCACGTGAGGAAGAGCTGCTTGGATGTGCGCTGGCGAGGGCCGTTCCAAGTTATCCTGGTGACAAACACTGCCGTAAAGTGTGGTGGATTGCCGAACTGGATCCATGCTTCCCACACCGAAGAGTCCCAGCGCCCCTGGAAGAAACAGCTCCTCTCGTTAGAGGAAATCCAGCTGTTGAGGAAGATCCACTAGAGGGGACAAGTCAAGCTGTGGGGGCGTCTGAAGAGGCTGGTAACTCACCTGACCGAGCTGAGGGAGATCACGACGGCAGTGACACAGAATCCGCCTCAGAAGAGGGAAGCTGCTGTGAATGGGATCTCGACCCAGAAAGAGCAGAAGGCAGTGATGAGCAGGTTGTGCCGACGAGAAGCCGAAGAGTGAACAACACAGAGGCAAGTTGGCCTGAAAGGCGGAAAAGGCTAAACGTGAGGCTGACCTCTGAAAGAGATCTCGCACCTGTATCTGAAGAATCAGACCCGGAACGGGAAACCAGAGAATCAGAAGAAAAGGGTCCGAGGAGATCAAGGAGGGTGAGAGTACCTTGTCAAAGACACACCACTCCGGAGTGGACCTACCCATTGACAAATGCCAGGTGTACTGAGATCCGGGAGGGTGAGGTCGGTGCTTGTGACCGATACGACTCCAAATGTTAAGCTGGAAGTGATACTCTTGGTACCTGGACTGGAAATTGAAGGTATACTGACAATCACGATTCCCAATCCCCCTTTCCTAAGCAAGATAAATGACTTAATCCTGAATAGACTGGTTTTTCCTACATTTGGCCCTGAGATACCTGCTTATGAATCTGTAGTCCTTCACATGGAACTCTTGGATTACGTACTCTGTGCGGTTGGAGAAAATCTCATAGTCGATCAGTAAAGACTTTGTAAATAGCTGTTGAAATTACTTAGAGCCGAGTGGAAGAAGAAGAAATTTAGGGACATCCCTTAGAGGACGGAGAAGGGTTAGGGTCACCTGAATGCAAAATGGAAATAAAGGTTTGAAAGGGGATCTCTGCTGCTAGGTGTGGTTCGAGAAATTCATAAAGCCAAGCAAGAGACTTTGTGTTGCTGAGACTTTGTGTTGCTGCTAGAAACGAATCACACTGTCTGAGACCATGGAGGCTGGGAACCCGACTCGTAGGGCAAAATGTATTATAGGCACACTTATAGGGGTAGTGATTTTCTTTATATTCTTAGTAGTTTTAGTTTCCTATTTAGCACCACAAGGGCAGGAAGCGGGGGTCGAGGGAACACCTACACCTACCATTCCTGGCCAGAAAGAGGTAAACATAGGAGCCGAGAAAGCTTTGCTAGCAGAAGAAAGCCGTAGATTACATGCAGATTTGTCCAAAGGGAACTTTGGAAAGAATGCGTATGCCAAGTTGTTGTATGTGTACATTGATGCAATGGATGCGAAAGATTGTTACGTGTGTATGCAGTTGCCAGCTTCAGTAGACGAGGGTATGAGATACCATCACCTGCCATTGACGTATGGAATTTCATGTAGTTTGCTGCTTAGCATATTTTATTGGCGAAATCATTTTGAATATTTCTTTTCGAATTATGATGCTGTGCTACCGGAAGTCCCAAACTATAAGCATTTGAACAAATGGGACTATTATAAGTCAGAGGATAGGCTTAGATACTTTTTCATTCCAACGAAAGGAATAGACACCTCATATGCTCATCGACACAATTTGACCTGTTCATTGGCAGAGGTAGAGAAGAAGTTCATAGAACAGGTAGAGGATAGGTATCAGAAACAGAAACAGTTACAGGCGTCGGGCCAAGGTAAAGTGGATTGGACAGATGAAGAGAAGTTGCATAAGACAAGGGGAAGCTACGGTCTGATAGCATTGGATGAAGTACAGAAGGGGAAATTGTGTCTTCACAGGCCAAAGACGTATTATGAAAATGTGTACGTGAACCAGACAACCTGTGAACACACTTTCACATTAGAATATTACACCAAGGATTTCCTAAAGAGTGTGATGCAAGTGATCCCTATGGTGTATTTTGTCTGTGGGAAAAATGCGTACGTGAGGTTGCCGGATAAATGGTATGGGACATGTTACCTGGCGATTATTTTTCCTAAAATATACCACACAGAGGACTTTGCTCTGGTAGAAGGTGGACAATTGACGAGGGTGAAGCGAGTAGAGAGTGCTGGTGCAATAGTGGGAGATGTGTTTGGAGCTGCGATACCAATGTTGGGTGTGATCTTGAATGACGTTAAGATACGGCGGTTGGCAACTGTGGTGGATGAATTGTCAATGAAGACAGCAAAATCGTTGGTGTTGATTGAGGGGGAGATGCTGTCGACAAGGGCGATGGTTTTGCAGAACCGTCTTGCCTTAGACGTCCTTTTAGCAAAAGAGGGCGGAGTCTGTAAACTTTTAAAGGTTCAGGAATGTTGCACGTATATTCCAGATAATTCCAAGGATTTGAAGAAATATATACGCAACATTACTGCAATTCATTATAAAATTGAGGATTTGACGCAAGAGAATGCATGGGAGAAGGTTGGCAAGGGATTTGGAAGTGTTGGAAATTGGTTTGCAAGTCTAGGTAGGAGTTTCCTTGGATATGTACTGAAACCCCTTATCATCATATTGGCATGTGTGATCGGATTATGGGGTTTATTGAGACTGTACAAATGGTATAGGTCCAGTAAAATGGCAAGATCGATGAGAGCACAGGAACAGAGAATGGAGAACTTGCAAGCCAATCAATATCGTAGTCTAAGGGCAATAGAGATGCTCAGGCGGGGCAACATTGCGACAAGTCCTGTGTAGCTCGGTCCCTACCTTAAGGAATGTTGGGTTGGGGGTGATGACACAGGTCATCAAAGGGGGGACTGAGAGAGCGCAAAACTGTGTTAGAAATTGTAGGGGTGCGCCATTGTAAAGGGGAGTCAGTAATGGGCTGGACACGAGGTTTGGGCAAAGAGGGTTTTATTTTCATGTACAGTTTCTTTTTCCGCAAAGTCAGTCTTTCTTTGGCGAACTCTGCTGGGTCCGTGGTGCCTACTGGGTCAGCCGCTTATCCAAGGACCTTCTTGCCCGGAGTCGGGGCTTTTCAAGGGAGGCAACTCTCAGTATGACCGGAAAGAGAACAAAACAAAGAAAGGACCAATTACTTTTCTGTCCTCGTTCTTATACTGGGGAACACCGGGGAGTGAGGGACACCTTTAGTGCTTAGCCTTGCCGAGTTTGTGCATCGTAGTGAGGGAAGGGTATTTACAGGGTTCAGAGGGGAGCGGGTTCACTAGAAGCTGAGGGTAGTTAACGCGGGAACAGTCCTCTTTTCCCCACCCAGCTCGTAAACTTGTCCCGTACCTGTCGGAGCCACACTCCTCCCTCGGGAGTGTGGCACGGCGCAACGCGGTCCCGTTGGCCTCCTGGCTCGTCTGCTTCAGTCCGTAATCCGTCTGCTTCTTCCTGGTGCACGTCTGCTTCTCGTCCTGGCTCGGTGTCCAAAGCTCCGTGGTCTCGCCGGTTCGTCTTCCTCGTCTCCTCCGTCCTGCACTCTCCTTCTCCGGTGATGTCACACGCCACTACCTGGACATCCGGCTTCTTATCCAATCCTGCGAGGTACACGTCATTGTGGGAGGGGCCATCGTCCGAGAAACACGGCCAGTTAAAGGAACCGGCCCGATTTTCCTCCGCAAGTATGTGCCACGAGCACGGTTCGTCCTGTGGGGAAGGATGAAGGATATCAGTGCATGTCCACCAGTCCATGTCCTTGCCGTCCCCCTGTACACTGGTCAACTCGGGCACCCCGTTACAGCCATATTTATGAGGAATCAGCACCCGCATATATAAAGGATTATAATCATGTTTAAATGTGACACAGAGCTATGTAACCATGTGCCAGAATTCATATAGCTGTAACGTAAAGTGTTTTGAAAATACTAATGCCATGTTAACTTAGAAATGTTGTTTGCAGTGAAATATTAATTCAGTTAAAGGATACTCGAATAGTCATGGATGTATTTAAATGCATGTTTAGAAACTCTTTATTGTATCCATATAACGACATAGAAGTGTTCAAGTTAGAAAAGTATTCTTTTTGCTATAATGATGAAGGCCTAATGAACGAGAATGTTTGCCAAACGTTAAAAATGTGATATCCTGAAACGTGCAGAGGCCCAGGTGGAGAGATTGTGTAGGCTGAACTAAGAATGTTTCTTTTAACATTAAATCATGGAAATGTCTTTCCTAGAAGGTTGCTTTAGAAAATTAATTGCAAGTAGCATGGAACTGTGAATCGATTTATGTGCATTCCTTTGCAGGTGCAGGGTTAACAAAAGATAGTAGAGAAGGGCCCATTGTGTACGAGCGTTAGGATGGTAGTCCCAGACGTGGAGGAGTGGCTGCGGAATTTTAGGGAAGCAACTTCAAGAGGAGAAGACTCTGGGACCCAAGGACGTTTTTCAACGAATGAGGATTAAGATGTCGTAATGAATTCTATTTGAAAGTTAATACCTTCGAGAGGGGCGTACCTCAGGGCGTGTCGCCCATATTGTGGGGTTTGTATTGGGGACAGCACCCCGGTAGGAGGGCAGAGCAGATGCGCATGAGGGCAAAGAAAGATGCTGGGTAGGCAGAGAGAGTTTTACTATGCGAGATGGGTTCTTAGGCTAAGTACTGAATCCATGTGAGTGAACTTCTTTGGAAGTCACCACGGCTGACACCTTTGTTAGGAGGGAACCTTGTTAAGTAGGGACGCCACTTAGTGTAGTGTAGGGACAGATTAATCTGGATGTATTTCTTCCTTTCTTCGATGCCTACTAAAACCCAAATTATAACAATTCTTGCTAGTCTAGTGGTTTTAGAAATTATACTTGTGTTATTTCTTAGTCGATTGAGACTTTTCCGTAGGATTATGTTTGTATTAGTGCCCGTTTACCTTCTGAATCTTTTACTGAGGTGTTTATATACACAACTGCTTTTGGCTTTATAATAAATCTTTAAACTTGACTTTTTGTCAGTGGTTCTTTGGGGAAAAGTAATGGTGATAGTTTGAATTGATATTTATTTATTTTATTTATTTATTTATTTTTTAACATTTGTAAAGCGCTGCTTATACCCTCAGGCGTCAAGGCGCTCAAACCATTATTGAGAAAATGAAGAGTGAAGAACTAAGCCGGACACAGAGAAGGGTGAATTAATGAGAGAAAAGCCAGGTTTTCAAAAGTTTGCGAAACTGGAACAGCGTGGTGCTTTGTCTGATGTTAAGGGGCAAAGTATTCCAAAGTTTAGGGGCCGCCACCAGAAAGCGACGGTCCCCCCAAGACACTGTTTTGGTGCGTGGAACAAGCAGCTGATTAGAGGCAGCTGAGCGAAGAGCTCTTGTAGGCTTGTAAAATTGCAGTTTGTCTCGTAGAAAAAATGGTCCTTGGTCATTGAGTGTTTTGAAAACTATACAGAGAGCCTTAAAGTGGACTCTTTTATGTACAGTCAGCCAGTGGAGATCTTTGATGTTATTGGCAATGGGTTCAAACTTTGTTTTGCCGGTGATGAGGCGGGCTGCTGCGTTTTGTATAGTTTGCAGTTTTGTAGTAACTCTGGTTTGTGCGTTGAGAAATAACCCGTTACAATAGTCCAAGGATGAGAGGACAAGGGCTGAAACAAGTGTCTTAATCGCAGATTCGGGAAGAAAAGGACGAATTTTGCGAATCATTTTTAATTTTAGGTGCGCAATAGATGCAGTCTTGTTGGCATGATCCATAAAGTTCAGTCCATCATCAAAAAGAATCCCCAGGTTCCTGACCTTGGAAGCTGGTATAGGAGGTGTGCCAAAGGACTCCGGCCACCAAGTGGTGGACCAGGCTGGTGATAATGGACCGAAAATGAGTACCTCAGTTTTCTCTGAGTTTAACTTTAAACAGTTTTGCGCCATCCAGTCTCCTATATCTAGGAGCCCTATCTTGAATTTTTCAGCTACTTGCTCTCCGTCCCCTTTGATCGCCAACACTAGTTGGGTGTCGTCGGCGTACGAGGTAAGGCTCATCCCGTGTGCTTTGATGGTCTTAGCTAGGTCCGACACATAGATGTTGAAGAGTGTCGGACTAAGGGATGAGCCTTGAGGAACACCACAGGGGGCGGAGAGTTGTGCTGATTGAAAGGGTCCTAGGGTGACCGCCTGCGTTCTATTAGCAAGGAAAGAGGCAATTAGATTTTTGGCCGTATGACAGATACCTAATCCTTGGACACGGTCGACCAAGATGTTGTGGTCGACCGTGTCGAAGGCCGCTGATAGATCTAACAGCACCAGTATGGCAGTGCCACCTTGGTCCCTGATGACCCTGATGTCATCAGCGGCTTTGATCAGGGCTGTCTCAGTCCCGTGATGTTTCCGAAATCCAAACTGTGTATTGTCCAGGAGCTGGTGCAGTTCAATAAACTCGGAGATCTGGGTATTCATGATCTTTTCAATTGTCTTTGCCATAAATGGAAGACTTGCAATTGGCCGATAATTTTTGAGCTCATTTTTGTCAAGCGAGGGTTTTTTTAGCAACGGCTTTAACAAAGTGTTTTTGAGCGGGTCGGGGTAATGACCTGACTGCAAAATCAAATTACAGACCTGCGTAAGTGCTGGTGTGATAACGTCTAGGACTGGTGTAAGGACCGATAAAGGGCAGGGGTCTAGGGGTGAGCCTGATTTGATGGTCTGAAGTGTGTTTTTTATTTGCTCTTGGGTGACTGGTTGAAAACACGAAAAGGCATTAGCAGAGGGGGAGGTTAAGGCAGGATTAGGTACCGGGAGCAATTTGGAAGAGAATGCTTGATAGATGTCGTCTACTTTGGTGTAGAAAAACGCTGCAAGGGAGTCACACAGTGATTGCGACGGGGGGGGCGTAAGATCCGGGGAGTTACCTGATAGAGCTTTAGTAATGGAAAATAGTTGCTTGCTGGAATTTTTGGCCTGCTCAATTTGAGCGGTGTAATATTCTCTTTTGGCTTGTGCAATCTTATTTTTGTATAGAGCTACAGCCTCTCTATAGGCAGCCTTGCTATCTGCATTATAATCTTTCCTCCAGATTCTCTCCTTGCTGCGGTTGATCTGTTTTTGTGTCCTGAGATTATCGTTATACCAAGGAGCGGTAGGTTTAGCTCTATTGCTAGAATGTTCCTTGGAAGGGGCTGCTTGGTAAGATGCTTTACCAATCCATTCATATAGTTGCTGAAGTGCTAGGTTGGGGTCAGTGGCGAACTCCGGGCAGGTTTGTGAGAGTGATAGTTTGAAATGTTCTAAATTAATGTTTTTCCAGTCTTTAAACGGTAATTTGGGTATCAGAGGCGGGTTGTTATTACAGTCCTTGCAAGAGGTGATATTAGCAAAGATTGCAAAGTGGTCTGTCCACTGCATGGGCAAGATGTTTGTGATATGGAGACCTTCTAGATTGGAGAAAATAGGGTCCAAAATGTGGCCAGCTTGGTGCGTGGAAGACTTAACAAGCTGGTTTAGCCCTAAGTTGCCTAGGTCAGTGGTGAGAGCAACAGAGTCAGCTAGATGATCGAGATCTAGATGAAAGTTCAGGTCACCAAGAACAGTGAAGCTAGTTTCCATAGCTGCCGATTCCAGTATGGTGTTTATGTTAGACAAAAAAGTGGTTTTAGATCCAGGGGGCCGGTAGATTAATATGCCCTTAAAATTGAAAGAAGGGGAGATGTTAATGGAGAATTGCATGGCCTCACAGGCAGTAGATGGAATAGGGGTTGTTCTAACTGGGTAGGCATCTCTAGCAATTATGGCCAGCCCGCCCCCTCTTTGTTTAGGCCTGTCCTGACAGTAAGCCTTGAATCCCGGTGGGACGGCGATGACCAGATCCGGCTGTGAGGAATCATCTGTCCAGGTTTCCGTAATGAACAAAATGTCCAAAGCATAGTCGGTGATAAGCTCGAATATTTCCTGTCTATGTTTGCCTAGAGAGCGTGCATTTATTAAGGCTATGGAGGTAGTGTCACCTGCATCCTGATTAGTGGGAGTGCCAGTGGTCCGATGAAGAGGATGACAGGGAATAGAAGAAAGACAGTGAGGACAGGCAGTAGATCTGTCTTTAAGGATGTCTGCAGGGTTAATTTTAGGACAGTGGGGCGTATCGGGTGGACGTAAGGCCAATAAGTTGTGTCTGGAGTAAGTTGTGGCAATGACAGATGAATTTTTGGCAGGGTTTATGGCCCTGGGCCCGGTCCCGGCGCGGACGGGCGCAGACGGGCTTGCCTCTGGCGCGCCTCCGGCGCGCCGCCGGCGCGCCCGCTGCGCCCGCCCGCTGCGCGGACGGGAAATGGCTTTGGTTTTATTCATGAAAGGGGCGGGAAGGGAGGGAGCGTTCGATAGACTGGAGCGCAGCCCTTCCCTGCTCAAGATGGCGGGTGAGTGACGAGAAGTCACGTGACCGCAACCGATATTGTGATGTTGAAAAAGATTGCCTTCTACACTCTATGACAGGTAAAAAGGTCTAGTCGACCTGTGGTGGGATTTTGGAAATGCTATCTAAATTCTAGAGTTAAAATCCCACCTTTCCAGTTGGTAGCAGATTAGGATGGTTTATCTTCTGGAGTGAGGGTAATCTAGAGTAGGTTAAGAGCTCCCCAAGGCCCATAGAGAGCTAGGAGATGTGCGTCCATAGAGCAGCGGACGGAGGATGGCGTTCCACGGAAAATGACGGAGAGTGACGGTGCGGCAGAAAGCAGCAGGCCGGAAGAGAGTGAGTATGAAAAGGGTCATGCGTGTTAGATTGCGGTGTGCATTGTGTTGTTGAATTGTATTGTCTAGCGGAGTTGAATGCCTGTAGTGTGAAAGGAGATCAGGTTGTGAGCGCACGCAACCTGTAAAAATCTTAAGCTCAAAGAGAGTTTAAGTGGTTCAGGTGTATCGAACACCTACAGTAATTGTCGACCATTGAAAGGGGGTCATGAGGTACCATTGATCGCCCGCAGGACCGAGATAGGGGGAACGAATGTGTGAATGCGTGGGTAACGGACGCTGGTCGGAAGTTGCCGTGTGTATGTAACCTATCAGAGAAGCGATTGTCTGGTCGTTAAACGGACGGACATTTGCAAAGTTGGTGACAATTACAGTTAGACTGTGGCCGTACAGTCAAGGGAAGTGGTTGCTTGGTCGGAAGTAATCATTTCAGGTGTATGATTGGGACACATGCATGACCGAGAGACGAGAGGAGGAAGGAGGGGAACTGCTGCAAGCGGGAAGCAAGTGACGTCAGAAAGAGCCGCGCTGGGATAGGTCGGCTAGTGTGGAGCCGCGCTGAGATTGGGCGGTTAGTGTAGGGACAGATTAATCTGGATGTATTTTTTCCTTTCTTCGATGCCTACTAAAACCCAAATTATAGCAATTCTTGCTAGTCTAGTGGTTTTAGAAATTATACTTGTGTTATTTCTTAGTCGATTGAGACTTTTCCGTAGGATTATGTTTGTATTAGTACCCGTTTACCTTCTGAATCTTTTACTGAGGTGTTTATATACACAACTGCTTTTGGCTTTATAATAAATCTTTAAACTTGACTTTTTGTCAGTGGTTCTTTGGGGAAAAGTAATGGCGATAGTTTGAATTGATATTGTGATGTTGAAAAAGATTGCCTTCTACACTGTATGACAGGTAAAAACGTCTAGTCGACCTGTGGCGGGTTTTTGAAAATGCTATCTAAATTCTAGAGTTAAAAATAAAATCCCACCTTTCCACGTGCAATATGTTCACTTCAAACCTGCTGAAATGTAATGAGAACAAGCATTTACAATGCAATGGTCTCTGCATTATTAAAGGTAGAGCTATTGACATTGCTCATGATTTTTTTTTTAAATCATAAATAAATGGCATTGTCATTTACAATGCCAATAGCTTAAGCGCTCGCAAATGCATGACCTATTGCATTTACACCCACACAGACCCACACACACAAAGCCACCCACACACACATACAGAGCCACCCACACAGAGACAAAGACACACACACAGAGAGCCACACACACAGAGCCACACACACACACACACACAGCCCCACACACACACACAGAGCAACACACAGAGCCACACACACAAAGCCACCCACACACACATACAGAGCCACCCACAAAGAGCCACCCAAACAGAGTCATTCACATAGAGCCACCTACACAGAGCCACCCTCACACAGACAGAGCCACCCACACATAGAGCCACCTACAAAAAAAGCTATCCACACAGAGACACACAGAGCCACACACACACAGAGCCACACACAGAGCCACACACACACACACACACACACACACAGCCACACACACACACACACACACAAACACCGCCACACACCCACAGAGCCACCATTCCCCAGTACTTGGTGGCTCCCCATCCCCCACGGTAATCCCTCTCCCTCCCCAGTTGATTTTCTTAAACCTAGGGAATACAAGATTTCCACTAGTGGATGAACGCAGACAGAGTATCAGATACTCAGGCCAATGCCTTGTTGTGCTCTGAAGGAAATGCAAAGTGCCCTAAACTGAATCCGTTTACATATAGGAAGTCAGTGTAATTGGATCAGTGCTTGAGACGTGGATTTATGTTTTGGAATGATTCCCAAGATCTATGGACACATACAAACGTAAGCAAAAAGTAAGTATATGTGAATCATTCTGAATACAGAAATGGAAGCCATTTTGCCACCTGTTATTTGTTTGCCTATTTGAGCTCCCGGTTTTTATTTGAATACTATAGAAGAGATTCATACCCAATGTCAAGTGTGAATGCACCCATCACAAGCATACAATCCCTTAAAGGCAGAGGCACCTAAGAGAAATATTGAACACTACAACTTTTGCAACTGACACACACACACGGTCAAAGAAATGCCAATCCTTCCATACCAAAAATGGTCAATTGCACCCTGCAGAAGTGTGCACATTAATTAGGCAAGCATATCAGCCCACTTAGAATGAATGAAACATACACGTATGAAGAGTGATAACCAGTTGACATCCTTCCCGCGGTAGGAAAATGTAATGCCCATGAATCAATGTATAGAGGACTACATCTTGGTGCATTATGATGCTTTCACAGCAAATATAAAATGAGAATGAAGAGTGTCTTGCAAACCCAGAGATGAAAGGGCATAGTACAAAATGACTGCAGAACTATGCCATTAATGTTTTAGAAAAGTGTATTAAAATGTGAAGATATGGATTCAGTCAACACATACCATCATTGAATCTAGGACAAGAGACACTGCATAATTCACTCAAAGGGGCACTGAACTGCATGTGTTCTCTTGATTCAACGTAATTAAACAACTTCATTTAAAAACACCATCATAATACTATTGTGCCCAGTCAAATACAAAGAAACTTTACTCTTGGTGGATGGTTTATCCTGTGCGAGCATTCCTGGGCAAAGCCTGTTGTTCTATGTGCAATGTTTGAGTATATTTTCCCAAAGTTACATGATGTATAACAATGACATTTTGAAAAACGCCTTCCAATTATCAAAATCGATGCTGGACTACAATTATTTCAAACAAACTGGGGGGGAAGTAATAGCCTTCAAACAGTTATATGCCGGTAGGGTTACATACGGCACTGTACCTTGTAAATACCTCAATAAAAGTATTTGACATTTTAAAAAAAAGAAAGTGGATATATATGTCAATACTTAGGGCGTATTGCATTCCAATAAAATGTCACCTATCTTGCAAAATGAGACAGTCGCTCAAATTTTTTTTCGCTTTGACGGGTGAGAAACATTACGTATTTAGGTTGCAACGTGATGCTATGAGCAAGTCGTTTAGGTGATGGCATGTCACTTTTGGGGTCCAAGGCGCCTCGTCTTCGCACAGCGTTACGTGTTTGGTGTTTACTTGCTAAGGTGACAGGGTGAACAACTAACTGTTCGTCACACAAGTAACTGCTGAAAATCCAATAACCTGCCAGCTATTCGAGGAACTCGCACCTTGCACCCTTGAACTCTCGACCTCACGCCAAACTGCCCCCTGGACAATAAAGGACTTTGTGGCGCTGCTAAATGAAGGTGATGTGTCTGCAGTGCTCGAGGACTTGGGCAAACAAGGCGCCGCAGTGTTATTGCAGGATACAAAGGCTCATCTGAGCCAACCCTCAGACAGGCAATGTTTTCAAGCAACGCCAGCCCACCTGCCGCACCACTGAAAGGCGAAGCACAGCCTCCATGTTTCACAGACAATCACATCATTATGCGACAATGTACCAGGACATCACCCTGTGACTGCATGCATTTATCACATTTAGTGGCGGGAAATCTCACATTGACTGTCAGCAGCGGGTGCCAGGGGGACGAATGCCCTGCCCGATTCCAAACCACAGCTGAGTTACATGCAATGCAGCAGCACTCCTTCCCAAACACAAACGAAGACCTCTTACCTCTGAGGTTTTTGGGGTGTATATGTTTTGTCCGAGGCATGTCCCCCCTCATGCCTGTCAAAGCTGCTACTCTCTCTCCCAAAAAATGGAGACCAACCCTGGACGTGCGGAGCCTCCATAAAGCCACCAAGTGCATCAACTAATCCAGCAGGTGAATCGGCGGGGGGAGGGTGAAATAAAGCACACAGAGAAAACGGGGTCACATATCTGTAGCCCACATGTGTTCAGAGATCTATTCTTCTGAGGCAAGCAGTGCCTGGCATTAACACCCATACCGTCCGAGAAATTGGGACAAAGGAGAACAGACGTGCAACACACCCACGCACCTCCAGAGCAGTGCAAAACAAACCAGCATCATCGCCCCCTCCCCCTCCCTCGCCCTCCGCACACACATACTGCATATCTCGCAGGTTGGACCATTCATGATTTTATGAATCACACGTGATGTGCCACATCCCACAAACGTGCCTGCCTCGTTCTAGCTGGATCCCTGTTCCTCCTATTGCATTGGCGGTGGCACAAAAAAAAAACCAATGGAGAGAGCTGCAGAAAAAGAGGGCATTAAATCATTATATGCTTGCCAGGGGTATACCCCCTACTCTCTCCCTCCACCCGGGTATAATCACTGGAAATGAACGATCAACAGCCGCTCCCCCCCAAAATAGAAAAGAAAGGCTCATTGACAGTCGAGGGGTGGTCTGAAACCACAACAGCAACCCAAGGGGATTTCAGTCACTTGTTTGGTGCATGTTTATTTGGAACGTTGTGTGGTGTGTTACACTGGCTACCCCACGTTATTGTGGTGTATGCAAGCAAACGCGCATTAATGGCCAGTACCCAGAAAAACAAATCCCGCTGGGGGTTATATTGTAGGAGGCATGAGAAAACAAATTATCCTCGCAAAAAAAAACAAGAAACAAGAAAAAACGGCACCAAAAAAAATGGCGGCCGCAAACATCCGAAAAATTCAGATTCGGGGTGTGTTTTTGGCGTTCTGAGTTACGGATGACGTCACAGTCGAAAGAACGCAAAAAAACACGCCCCCGAATCCGAAAGAGATGGGGCTTGACCGGAGTGATGCCCCTCTCCTCCAATGGCTGGCCTCCGTTTTGGAAGCCAGCCAATGGAGGAGAGAGGCGGGTTCAAGCCCCCATACTCAAAATCATTAAATCTCCTCCCGGAGACTGCGCAAGCGCAGCCTTCGGTCCTAGACCTAAAAAGGGCTCAGAAAAACATGTGGAATTCAGTGCCTTAAAAACTGATTTTGCATGTTTCTTAAAACATGTGATAGGAGGTATGGTACCGGGCACCAAATGAAAAAGTGCCCCACACTTGTAAGCAATGACTTTTCATAACATTTTGCTTAGTTAGTATCAAGGGAGTTATTTTCCTCTCTCTTAATTTCCCTTTCTCTTCCCTACTTTTTGTCATTCTTCTTCACTGGGCACTTCTCACTTTTTAGGTCTCGCCGATTATATCCCGTAAGGATAATAGGCGAGATTCTAGTAAGCGGTCAGTCAAGTCAAGTCAAGTCAAGTCGATTTATATAGCGCGCTACATACCCAGAGGGTCTCAAGGCGCTTGAGGAAGGGTGGGGGATTACTGGTCAGAAAAGTCGTCCTAGCTAGCTGCGGATCCCATATAGTTCATGTGAGGCAAGCGGTTGCATGTCGCACATCGCACACCCATACCATTGCCAGCCACATCCCACACCATTTGTCTGAGCCTCGGCATCAGACTTCAAAGGAAGCCACTCCCAAGCCGCTCCCTCCCCCTTCACCATCAGACTTCAAAGGAAGCCGCTCCCGCGCAACGCAATGCCGAGAGCTTGTTTCAATAGCAATCACTTTCGCCATCGCTTTTCAGACAAAGCTATCTCTACATGTACAAGGCTTGTTGCTTTAACATTCTGGTCACCCTACTCATAGGGTAATTGACACTGTCAAAGGAGAGCAAATGTCTTAGAGTTGTGATGTTATTGTTGCATTAGGGCTGCCATTCGAACGAGATTCGGGTTGGAAGGAGTTCAGCTACACAGAGCTTTGATCTGGGCTGCAGTCGAGCGCGAACTCCATGCTGACCGGGACTGTCTCAACAGACAAGCTGGCACCGCAGTGTGGCAATGCATGACAACATCCGGTTTGCATGGGCGGAGTAGGGCATCAGCTGTCTGGAAACCTCTTTGTGCCTACTGCCCTCCACAGCGCCCTTTTTGGCACTGTGCTTTTTGGGTTGGGATTACAACAGACTTTGAGAGCTCACAGACGGACAGCATATACATAATACCAGATTTGTTTCCCTGCTGTTCACATCAAGGAACGGGCCGTTTCCTCTCGTTCGCCCCCTTATTTCTCATTAGCAGGTATTGCTCATCCCCCTCAGAGCCAACTATCGAATTACAAAACTTTGGGAGAAAGCGTGTCCTCACTACCACCATTTTCATTTTTACCAAACCACAGGACCCATGGGTGCTTTGGTTTGTTGACATCAAGCAGGGGTTTTCCGTCACCTCTAGTTTTGTTGGTATCCCACCCGGAGGCAGGATCCAGTAAGGAAGCGTGCCGGCCATCTGCCGCCATTCCGCCCTCATCTGCTCACCGCAATTACAAGCGACAGTGAGGAGACAGAGGGCCGTGTCCCGAACAGATGAGCAAAGAACTACTTGGTCCTTAGGGCACACAGGCCCATGTATGACTCGATGTTAAATAAAATGTACTGTTTCAATTGTCTCTTACACCGGACGTTGCCCAGCGGCCAGAGCTGCCGTCTTTGGAGCTGCGAAATAGGTTTGAGTCTCTGATTCTTGGCAAATCACTTAATCTCCCTCTACCTACCAAAACATTAATGTCTCCTTGCATAATGTAAGTGGTGCTCATTTAAAGTGCTCCAATACCTTTGTGTCGAGTTCACGCTCTAAAAAAAAGTTTTACAAATTTTTTTATCACAGAATTTCCGTAAGTATTCGTTACCTCGTGCGCCCTACCTAGCGCTCCGATTTATAGTTGATTCCAAGTACATAGGTTATATATTTTTCCAGTCCTAGGCTTTCATTGCACTAATTACTCCTTTCTGTAAGTTTCACTTCTGCTTCACTTAAGCGAACCAATCGGACTAATGCGTCTAATTATAATAATAGCTTCTTAAAGGAAAGGCCATGATTGAAGACATGGTGTCCTGGTCTAACAACCATACCTCTCTATCCACCACGGCCCTTTCATTCAATATGCAACCATATAAAAGGTCAAATGTCCTCTACCCCGTTACCACACCTATCGCAATTATGTTTTTTGTGACAAGCAATATTAGTCAGAGAAAAACATATCCTAGCATTGAAAATCCTGTGCCTTTATAGTTATCAATTGAGAACAGGCGGGTAAGATGCAAATTACTGGTAGAATCCATCAAGGGTGCACTC
The DNA here is from genome assembly GCF_964263255.1 of Lissotriton vulgaris. Classification (NCBI taxonomy): domain Eukaryota; kingdom Metazoa; phylum Chordata; class Amphibia; order Caudata; family Salamandridae; genus Lissotriton; species Lissotriton vulgaris. The sequence goes on from NC_141685.1 coordinate 224,325,249, forward strand.
AATGCAACATACACTTCAAATACCACTCAGTGCCACATAATTACACGCCACATAATTACACTGCACTCAATGCAACATACACTCCAAAGCCCACTTAGTGCCACATAATTAAACGCCACACAATTACACAGCACTCAATGCAACATACACTCCAAAGACCACTCAGTGCCACATAATTGCACGCCGCATAATTACACTGCACTCAATGCAACATACAAACCAAATACCACTCAGTGCCACATAATTACACTCCACATAATTACACTGCACTCAATGCAACATACACTCCAAATACCACTCAGTGCCACATAATTACACACCACATAATTACACTGCACTCAATGCAACATACACTACAAACAATACCACTCAGTGCCACATAATTACACACCCTACAATTACACTCTACTGAATACAACATAGACTCCTCATAATACCACTCAGTGCCACATTATTACACGCCACATAATTACACTGCACTCAATGCAACATACACACCAAATAGCGCTACCTCCCCCAGAGGGTCCGGACGATTTTGGGGCTGTTCGACCTGGGGCTCGTGCAGAGTTAGTACGGCAGCCATCTTGGGTAGGGCTTCCTCCCTTGGGGCGAGAGGAAACAGTATAAAAACAAAAGGCTATGACTCCGCGCAGCGGACGCGGTCAGCGGGCGCGCCGTATTCGCGCCGGAGTCAAGCTAGAGTCCAGCCCGTCTGCGCCCGTCCGCGACAGTCCGGGGCGCGGGGCGACTCCTCTAAGTCCTCTGACTCCACCTGATGTCCCGGCACCGGTAAGGCACCTTGTGCAATACTCGAAACAGGAGCTTCTTGTTCTCCATTCCAAAATGGCCATTGGCTGTGATCATAACTATCCAGCCGATAGTTTACCTACCACATGCGACTTTTGTAACCACACTGTTTTATCACCTAAAAGCAATACACTGCCCTTAGCTAAACATAACATGCTATTACTCAACTGTAGGTCGATGAAAAAACACAAATTGGAAATACACGATCTAATTACTAGCAATAAGCCCGAAGTGCTATTTCTAACTGAGACGTGGCTGGATGAGGAGTCTGCCCCAGAAGCGCTGGAAGCTACCCCCCCTGGCTACTGTCTACTGCGCTTAGACAGACATAAACAAAGAGGGGGAGGGATCGCCCTCATTCATAAAACTGAGCTAGAATGCACCCTAACAAAAGCCAATATACTGCACAGTGAAAGCGGCCTATTTACCATCAAACTTGGACCAAGAAATATCATTAACGGCCTGTTGATATATCGTCCTCCTGGAGCAGCTGGACAATTCGAAAGTCATCTTCTTGATTATATCACGCAGCCAGCTCTCTGTTACAAAAAGTTTATAATTTTAGGTGACTTAAACCTCCATATTGAGGATAGGGAGTGTAAAGAGGCACAGGAGGTGGCCACGGCATTGGCGTCGTTAGGACTGAATCTACAATCTACTGCCCCATCTCACCAACACGGCCATCTCTTGGACCCCATCTTTGCCAACTGGGAAGGCATCACTGCCTTCCCTCCGGTAAAAATAATTTGGTCTGACCATTTTGTCATTCCGTTCCTGATAGATAATACACTCACAGATAACAGAATCCTTAAACCCTCTTCCCTTAAACGTAGAAACTGGAAGAAGTTTGACCAAGAAGCTTTCATACTTGCTCTCCAAAAAAATCCTCCTTTGCTAAGTAACTCTCTTCAAGAAGCCTACGAAAATTATGAAAATTGGCTGTCCAATGCCCTAGATGAGATAGCCACTTGGACATCCAAGCCCCCCGCCAGGCAGTCCAAAATCGCTCAATGGTTCTCTGAAAAATTAAAACAAGCCAAAGCCAGATGTAAAACTCTAGAGCGCAACTGGAGACAACATTACAACCTCGAGGATAAAATGCTATATAAGACTGAACTCCATAAATATCATAAATTAGTGAGATCGGAAAAAAGCTGTCATCCCAAAAATAGAATCGACTGAGCTGTTGGTGGTAGGAAAATCCTCTTCCGCATGGTCCCACATGTGGTGGCCTGCGCAACTGGGCATTCTGCCTTGCCCTGTGGCTTCGGTGCGGAACTTGGACATAACATTGGACTCTAACCTGTCATATAAACCTCATGTGAACAAAGTCACAGCAAGATGTTTCAGCGTACTGAGGGTCCTTGGGAAGGTACTAGACCTTCTTCCCATGGACTCAAGAAAGACCATTGTCCATGCCCTAGTCACCCCTCATCTGGACTATGGGAATGCCTTGTTACTGGGTTTGAGCAAGAAGGGCACCCACCAACTCCAGTGCGCTCAGAATGCCGCTGCGCGCCTTGTGCTCAAGCTTCCTCGAAGAGCCTTAGGGAGACTGGCCTTGTCCAGACTCCATTGGCTCCCCATCAAGGAGCGAATTAAATTCAAGGCCCTATGCTTTGCCCACCACATAACCCATGGTACCGATCCAGGTTATCTGCACAGTTTACTCACTATACATCGTCCTACCAGGAATCTTAGATCTTCTGGTACGATGTTGTTCAAAATCCCTAAGATAACTAGAGCCAAGATGGGTGGCTCCTCTTTCAGATACTTGGCCGCCAAGGGCTGGAATGAACTCCCTCTCGAGATGCGGATGGAACCCTCTGAAATAAGATTTCGAGGAAAATTGAAAACCTTCCTCTTTCCCCGCATCTAACCTCCTCATCCCCCCTTGCCCTCGTCCGTTCTTCCTGTGTTCATTCCTCTGAGCTCCTTTGCGGTTTTCAGCGGGGGACACTCTGTTTTTGAGTAACCAGGCGCTTTATAAATGGCTTCTATTCTATTCTATTCTATACCACTCAGTGCCACATAATTACACGCCCCACAATTACACTCTACTGAATACAACATACACTCTTCATAATACCACTCAGTGCCACATAATTACACGCAACATAATTACACTCTACCCAATGCAACATAAATACACGCAACATAATATCACACAGTGTCACATAATTATATGCTACATAATTACACTGCATTCAATGCAACATACACTCCAAATATTACCACTCAGTGCCACATAATTACACGCCACAGAATTACACTCTACTGAATACAACATAACCTCCCCATAGTACCACTCAGTGCCACATAATTATATGCAAAATAATTACACTGCACTCAATGCAACATACACTCCAAATACCACTCAGAGCCACATAATTACACACCACAAAATTACACTCTGCTGAATACTACACTCTTCATATTACAACTCAGTGCCACATATTACACCCTTCTCAATGCAACGTAAATACACTCCACATAATACCACTCAGTGCCATATAATTACACACCACATACTTACACTCTACTCAATGCAACATAAATACATTTTATCTATCTGTCTATCTATCTATCGCCCTCACTCTATCTGTCTATCTATCGCACTCACTCTATCTATCGCCATCATTTTATCTATCGATCGTCCTCACTCTATCTGTCTATCTATCGCCCTGACTCTATCTATCGCCCTCACTCTATCTATCACCCTCCCTTTATCTATCTATCTATCACACTCACTATATCTATCTATTGCTTCACCACAGCATCACTCAGCACCATCACAGCATCACTCAGGGGCACCACAACATCACTCAGCGCCACCCCAGCATCAATCTGTGCAACCATTCAACAACAACTGGTTCAAATATGTTCTCTCAATGTTTCAAGCTTTATTAAAAATGTCACAATAAGATGTTAATATTTCACTTCTGTTCTTGGATTTTCGTCACAATAAAATAAAATGAACATAATCTTCACAAAAGTTCTTTACAAAAGCTATTGCCATAATAAATTACAATAATTTTTATTTAAGTATTAATTACTAAAACAGTTAAAAGCCATTTTTATTTGTAATATCAATACATCTAAGTCACATAAATACAACACATATTGCATTACAAATGCTATAGGTGTCACATTTGCGAAAATTACAACTATTGGCATTGTAAATGACAAAGCTATTAATTTCGCTATCTTCAAAACCAACACATAATTAAAAAAATTGTCATTTACAATACCAATAGCTCAAACTTTCATAATGCGAGACCTATTGCATTGCAAATGCTTGTTCTTTTTGTCTCCACACTGCACCCAGTCCATTTTGCAACTCTCTTCCCTTCGTCATTTTGTCCCAGGGGGAACATGTTTCACAGTAATGTTGTCAACAAACAATTGTTTCGAGTTTTTCAAAAAGTTTTCTTTTTGCCTAAGTTGGTAGTCAGGGTTATTTTTTTATTTTCTCTAACTGCTAAACGGGCGCAGTTTTGAATTTGGCGCCGTGGCAGCGGGGCCCCGAGGCTGACCTGTCTGCTGCTGGTGGCGGAGGTTCTTGAAAGGCCACCACTTGCAGCCTGACGCCTTGCACAACCCCCTTTCACTCTCCCCAGCCCCCATCACATCAGTGCTGGCTGTGATGCTGAAACCCAGCATCGCCCCTCCTCGAGGGTTCATCCTCGCGCTCAGTGGCTCGGGGTGGGAGGGGGCCACCACATGCTCAGTCTGACCCATCGTCCCACGCGCATGACATTGTACCCAGGGTCTGCACTTGGCCCCCTTCTGAGGTCTGGCCTCTGCTCTCCCCCTGCAGCAGCCTGTCGGGTTGTGTGCCAGCAACCAAGGCAAATGTCGTGAGTTTATTTGCAGCCGAAAAAACTCGGCCCAGCGTTGGCCTTTGCCACAGGCCCCCTCGGGCAATGGCCGATGGCCCGCCCTGCCAATCAGACCCCGTCGGGGTAGGTCCTCAGTGCGGTCACAGAGGGGGGTGGTGCTGGTGGCACGTGTAGGAGTTCTGTGTTTGGAATCTTATCAGGTGAGAATAGTTGGGGGGCGGGGCGGTTGGGATGGTTGATTTAGGGCAGAGGTCTTCAAACTTTTTGATGCCGAGACCCCCTTGTAAAACCTTTTTAGGCTTAGGACCCCCTTCCAACAAAAGTTTCTAGAAACTGGTACTCCTCATCATCAACAACTGTCGACAACCATAAATGCGCCTGTTAGACTTCATCACATCCATCCATCCATCATTCATCCACCCACACTTTCACACATCCATCCATCCTTCATCCAACCACCCTTTCATCCTTCTATCCATCCTTCATCCATCCACCCTTTCATCCTCACATCTATCCTTTACCCATCCACCCTTTCATCCATCCATCCATCCATCCATCCTTCATCCACCCACCTTTTCACACATCCATCCATCATTCATCCATGCAACCTTTTATTTATCCATCCATACATCCATCCTTCACCCATCCACCCTTTTATCCTTCCATCCATACATCCATCCTTCATCCATCCACCCTTTCATCCATACATCCATCCTTCATCCATCCACCCTTTCATCCTTCCATCCATACATCCATCCTTCATCCATCCACCCTTTCATCCATACATCCATCCTTCATTCATTCACCCACCCTTTCATTCATCTATCCATCCTTCATACACCCACCCTTTCATCCATCCATCCTTCATCCACCCACCTTTTCACACACCCATCCATCCATCATCCATGCAACCTTTTATCCATCCATACATCCATCCTTCATCCATCTACCGTTTCATCCTTCCTTCCATCCATACATACATCCTTCATCTATCCACCCTTTCCTCCATCCATTCACCCATCATTCATCCACCCACTTTTTCCACACATCCATCATTCATACATGCAACCTTTCATCCTTCCATCCATCCTTCATCCATCCACCCTTTCATCCATCCATCCATCCACTCATCATTCATCATTCATCATCCATCCACCCTTTCATCCATACATCCATCCTTAATTCGCCCACCGTTTCATCCATCCATCCTTCATTCACCCACCCTTTCATCCATTCACCCATCATTCATCCACCCACCTTTTCACACATCCATCCATCATCCATGCAACCTTTTATCCATCCATACATCCATCCTTCATCTATCTACTGTTTCATCCTTCCTTCCATCCATACATACATCCTTCATCTATCCACCCTTTCATCCATCCATTCACCCATCATTCATCCACCCACTTTTTTCACACATCCATCATTCATCCATCCACCCTTTCATCCTTCCACCCTTTCATCCTTCCATCCATCCATCCTTCATCCATCCACCCTTTCATCCATCCATCCATCCACTCATCATTCATCCACCCACCTATCATTCATCCACCCACCTTTTCACATATCCATCTATCTTTCATCCACCCTTTCATCCTTACATCCATCCATACATTCATCCATCCTTAATCCACCCTTTCATCCATCCATTCACCCATCATTCATCCACTCACCTTTTCACACATCCATCCATCATGATCCATGCAACCTTTTATCCATCCACACATCCATCCTTCATCCATCCACCCTTTCATCCATTCATCCACCCACCTTTTCTGTGCCCCTCTCATAGGAGGGGAGCGGGGAGGGGGGCAGTATCTCTCTGAGTCTTCTTCTTCTTCCTTTCTCTTGGGAGGGCATCTCTGTGCCTCCCTGCTGGGGGCGGGGGGCGGACAGGCTGTAACATCTCACCGGAAGAACAGATTCTCAGGCACATTTCTCCCACACAGGGGCCAGGTATGAGGGTTCGTGCTTTGTGCTTTACAGCCTCCTCCCCCAGCCACCCTCCCCTGCCCCCCATCCCTTCCCCCTCCTCGTGTATGTGAGCTGGGCTCACAAAGCCGCACCCGAGTAATTCACAGGTCTTCAAAAGACCTTTTACTTGTTAATGAGGCTTAGTTGTTTTTCACCCCTGGGTGTGAATTAGGCCTCCGCCGTGAGCACCCTCAATCAGCCCGACACCACTAAGGCAAACTGACAATCTGCGACCCCCTTCCCAGAACTCCACGACCCCCCTGGGGGTCGCGCCCCACAGATTGAAGACCCCTGATTTAGGGTTATTGTGAATAACTCTTCTACCCAGCACCTCAGCATTCCCAGCCCCCACTACTGCCGGCGTAGAGTCATTTCTGTCGTGCCTAAATTTCCCTCTCCCACAACGTTCAAGAGAAGAGTGTGGAATTTGGCCTGCACAGCCAGGTTGAGTAAACAGCCTTTCGTTTTTGATCATGGCAGCCTCTTTGTCCCCCTCCCCCCTCCCCCTAGTAATGTTGCTGCGAAAAGGGCGGGTCAGCCCCCTTTCTTCTTCTAGGCGGGAGGTGCAACTGGTTCTTTGTAAAGCGCTCTGACACCTCCGGGTAATGTTCGCGCTATAGAAAATCGCATTAAATAAAAAAGGTGGGGGTGACGAGCTGGGGGCGGTGTCCAACGCAGTTGACAAAGAGCCATTCATTTAGATAGCCAGATGGGTTGCTAACTCTCTTACCGATAGCGAAGAAGTGACTCGACTGGATAGATGGAGGGGTGTGCAATAAGGAAGAAAACCCAAAACAAGATTGGGGGCGGAGGATGCAGGTTTGGTCCAAAGGTTTGGGGGGAGGATGTGGCATTAGAGCCAGAGTTGCTGACTTTGAAGCCGGGGAACTAGGTTCGAGTCTTGGCAACGATGCTCAACATCCTGTAAATCTGGACAAATCACTTAATCTCCCCGTGCCTAACACAAACAAGCCTTGGCATAGTCAATAGGTCTCGCCTTTGGGACCTTATAAGTGTTTAGCCAATCAACAGTTGTTGTTGTTGCACCGAGGATATTGAGCTGCATAACTAAATACTTATAAGCTCCCAAAAGCGAGACTTATTGACTATGCCAATGCTTGTTTTGAGATAGGACTTGCTGTTTACAAACTCCTCTCACTTTCCAGTCAAAGAAAGAAAAGTTAATTATGTGACAATGTTCCTGGGGCAGTCTCGAAGGAAATGCTGTAGGAGGCTATTTTATTGCAACAAAACAAAATGGAAATAACAAAATGGAAATGTACTGTGCACATTAAGCAGTTAGGGAAGCGAAAATGAAGTGCATTTGTTTGTCATTCTGAAGTGTGATGAAAAAGATTTGAATAGAATCAAAACACATCAAGGCTACTTGGTGATGCACAAATTATAAATATTCATTGAAACCCAACTTTCTTACATTAGCATCCACGTGCAACATAGTTTTATCAGTACTGTATGTCTTTGTAAATTTAGTGGCCATTTCAATGAAAAATATGTTGACTGTAAGCGAGTGTGCGCAACAAAACGATGCTTTCATCACATACAAAAGCGCCCGCCTCATGTCCATTAAAGGTAGGTGGGTTGTGGAAGTCTGTTGTACTAAACATTTGGTAGTGGTTCTAAAAAAGTTTAGAATACTTAGGGGTGGCCAGAACTTGCAGAGTTGCACTCTGCGGAATTCCACTGAGTTAAATGAAAACTCAACGTGGTTCTGCGGAGTTCTACCCAGGGTCGGCCTTAGGCATGTGCAAGCTGTGCGGTATACAGACATAATATCGACAACAAAAATATCAAGGTAGTTAAATATCGAGTTTAAAATATCGAGTAGACAGAATATAGATAAGACAGAATATAGACTACAAAAATATCGAATAGAAGGACAATAATATCGAATCAAAAATATAGAATGGACAGAATATCGAATGGACAGAATATAGACAACAGAAATATCGATAGACAACAAAAATATCGAGGGACAGAATATAGACAGCAAAAATATAGATGGATAGAATATAGACAAGGTTGTGTGTTTATAGGGGAATAGGGTGGGAAGTAATTTAATTATAATTAATTAAATATTTTAAATTATTGGTATTTATGTACAATTAATTGTTAATTATTATTGATTGGAAATGAATTAAAATATAATTGGTAATTAATTTTTATTAATTGATTAATTGATAATTATGTGAATTGTATTTATTTATTTTCTGGAGTGGGTTGTGGGTTTATAGGGGAATAGGGTGGGAAGTAATATAATTATATTTAATTAAATATTTTAATTTATTGGTATTTATGTACAATTAATTGTTAATTAATTATTGATTGGACATTAATTAAAATATAATTGGAAATTAATTTTTATTTATTGATTAATTGATAATTATGTGAATTTTATTTATTTATTTTCTGGAGTGGGTTGTGGGTTTATAGGGGAATAGGGTGGGAAGTAATTTAATTATAATTAAATAAATATATACATTTATTTGTATTTATTTACAATTGATTGATTATTATTTTTTAATTGGCAATTAATTAAAATATAATTGGTAATTAATTTTTATTAATTGATAATTATGGTAATTTTATTCATTTACTTTCTGGAGTGGGTTGTGGGTTTATAGGGGAATAGGGTGGGAAGTAATTTAATTATAAATAATTTAATAATTTTTTTATTGGTATTTATTTAGATTTAATTGTAATTTAATTTGTAATGGGTAAATATTTAATTTTAATTGGTAATTAATTTTTATTAATTGATTAAATGATAATTATGTTAATTTTATGTATTTTATTTTTGTAGTGGGTTGTGTGTTTATAGGGGAATTGGGTGGGAAGTCATTTAATTGTAATTAATTAAATTTATTATTTTATAAATAGGCATTTATTTTGAATTAATTGTTAATTATTTTTAAATGTTTTAATAATTTATTGTTATTTGTAAATATTTTGTATTGCTAGGTAATTCTTTTTTAGTAATTAAATTAATTTTATTATTTTAAATTTAATAAATATTATAATACCTTAAATTGGGAATTAATTTTAATTAATTTGTAATTGGTATTAATATTTAATTTATTTTCAAATATATATGAAATATTTACTTTCCCTACTGTTGCACTCACTGGAGTGGGAATAGTAATTTTTTCCCCTACACTATCCAACGCTTACCCTACTGTTGCACACTCTGGAGTGGGAATAGTAATTTCTACCCCTACGCTATCCAACGCTTTCAATACTGTTGCACTCTCTGGAGTGGGAATAGTAATTTTAATTTCTATGCGATCCAACGCTTTCCCTACTGTTGCACTCTCTGGGGTGGGAGTAGTAATTTTTACCCTCCCACTATCCAACGCTTTTCCTACTGTTGCACTCTCTGGAGTGGGAATAGTAATTTTTACCCTCCCACTATCCAACGCTTTCCCTACTGTTGCACTCTCTGGATTGGAATAGTAATTTTTACCCCTACGCTATCCAATGTTTTACTTACTGTTGCACTCACTGGAGTGGGAATAGTAATTTTTACCCCTACGCTATCCAATGTTTTCCCTACTGTTGCACTCTCTGGAGTGGGAATAGTAATTTTTACCCTACGCTATCCAACGTTTTCCCTACTGTTGCACTCACTGGAGTGGGAATAGTAATTTTTACCCCTACGCTATCCAACGTTTTCCCTACTGTTGCACTCACTGGAGTGGGAATAGTAATTTTTACCCCTACGCTATACAGCGCTTTCCCTACTGTTGCACTTTCTGGAGTGGGAATAGTAATTTTAATTTTAACACACACAGAGGGTCCCAGGGAATATTTAACGACCTGCCAGTGCTACATCCCTCACAACAACTTATATACCAACACAAGAGTAGCACGGGGTCACAGAAGAATAGAGTGTATCTGCCTTTGCCGCTAGGGGAAGGTGTTATGATCTAGTCAACTCACAAAATCTGTCAATGGGTCTCTTCGAATGCTTAAAGAGTTCCCATCAGACTTCCACCCTGTACCGCCCTACATCATTTGGGAACCCTCAAATTGCATCTGGGAGATTGAGCACCCAGTGCAAGATTTGGCAAGCTCCAACCAAATCGCTCACATCGGTCCCAAACAAGTTGTGTTCACTAGTAGGTATCAGGGGGTAGTTGAAAAGCAGTGCTAATGAAAGTAAACCAAAAAATGTGTAAGGTGTGGTGGCTAAAATTGAGTATAAGGAGGAAAATATGTTTAATGAGTACCTCCCTACTCTCAATATTAAAAACAGTGCAAACGGTAGTTTCAACCAATAACTACACAGATGAAAAAATGGTCGACATGTATCTGCAGACTTTCACTGGGCCCATGGGTCACCACGCTGCTTCATCAGGACCTAATTATGCTACTGCTAAGAAGATAAGGTGAATGAAATCATACAAAAAAGTGATAATCAGAGTAAATATCACCTGAGAATTCTCCTAATCTGTAGGAGAATGTCGCCCCCCTCACCTGGCCACAGCTCAGGTAACACGGAGCACCGCTCTGTCCGTCGGTACTCCAGACGTCCTTCTGGGCTGTCTGTTGGAGGTCACTCTGATTATCACTTTTTTGTATGATTTCATTCACCTTATCTTCTTAGCAGTAGCATAATTAGGTCCTGATGAAGCAGCGTGGTGACCCATGGGCCCAGTGAAAGTCTGCAGAAACATGTCAACCATTTTTTCATCTGTGTAGTTATTGGTTGAAACTACCGTTTGCACTGTTTTTAATATTGAGAATAGGGAGGTACTCATTAAACATATTTTCCTCCTTATACTCAATTTTAGCCACCACACCTTACACATATTTTGGTTTACTTTCATTAGCACTGCTTTTCAACTACCCCCTGATACCTACTAGTGAACACAACTTGTTTGGGACCGATGTGAGCGATTTGGTTGGAGCTTGCCAAATCTTGCACTGGGTGCTCAATCTCCCAGATGCAATTTGAGGGTTCCCAAATGATGTAGGGCGGTACAGGGTGGAAGTCTGATGGGAACTCTTTAAGCATTCGAAGAGACCCATTGACGGATTTTGTGAGTTGACTAGATCATAACACCTTCCCCTAGCGGCAAAGGCAGATACACTCTATTCTTCTGTGACCCCGTGCTACTCTTGTGTTGGTATATAAATAGTAATTTTTACCCTCCCACTATCCAACGCTTTCCCTACTGTTGCATTCTCTGGAGTGGGAATAGTAATTTTTACCCCTACACTATCCAACGCTTTCCATACTGTTGTGCTCTCTGGAGTGGGAATAGTAATGTTTACCCCTATGCTATCCAACAATTTCCTTACTGTTGCGCTCTTTGGAGTGGGAATAGTTATTTTTACCCTCCCACTATCCAACGCTTTCCCTACTGTTGCACTCTCTGGAGTGGGAATAGTAATTTTTACCCCTACGCTATCCAACATTTTCCCTACTGTTGCACTCTCTGGAGTGGGAATAGTAATTTTTACCCCTACGCTATCCAAAGCTTTCCCTACTGTTGCACTCTCTGGAGTGGGAATAGTAATTTTTAACTTCCCACTATCCAACGCTCTCCGTACTGTTGCACTCTCTGGAGTGGGAATAGTAATTTTTACCCCTACGCTATCCAACGCTTTCCCTACTGTTGCACTCTCTGGAGTGGGAATAGTAATTTTTACCCTCCCACTATCCAACGCTTTCCCTACTGTTGCACTCTCTGGAATTGGAATAGTAATTTTTACCCCTACGCTATCCAACACTTTCCCTACTGTTGTACTCACTGGAGTGGGAATAGTAATTTTTACCCCTACGCTATCCAACGTTTTCCCTACAGTTGCACTCTCTGGAGTGGGAATAGTAATTTTTACCCCTACGCTATCCAACGATTTTCCTACTGTTGCATTCTCTGGAGTGGGAATAGTAATTTTTACCCTCCCACTATCCAACGCTTTCCCTACTGTTGCACTCTCTGGAGTGGGAATAGTAATTTTTACCCCTACGCTATCCAACGCTTTCCCTACTGTTGCACTCCCTGGAGTTGGAATAGTAATTTTTACCCTCCCACTATCCAACGCTTTCCCTACTGTTGCACTCTCTGGAGTTGGAATAGTAATTTTTACCCCTACGCTATCCAACGCTTTCCCTACTGTTGCACTCACTGGAGTGGGAATATTAATTTTTACACCTACGGTATCTAACGCTTTCCCTACTGTTGCACTCACTAGAGTGGGAATAGTAATTTTTACCCCTACGCTTTCCAACGCTTTCCCTACTGTTGCACCCTTTGGAGTGGGAGTAGTAATTTTTACCCCTACGCTATCCAACGTTTTCCCTACTGTTGCTCTCTTTGGAGTTGGAATAGTGATTTTTACCTCTACGCTATACAATGTTTTCCCTACTGTTGCACTCACTGGAGAGGTTATATTAAATGTAACCCTCTCGCTATCCTACGGTAAAAATATTGTATATGTTTTGTTAATAATATGTATGTATAAATATATTTATGTATCAAAGTTTTTTTGTATTTTAAAGTTACATTAATTATTTAATAATTTTACATTTATCTAATTATTTTAAGTATGTTTAAATTAATTATATTTATTATTATATTACTTTAAAATTAATTTTAAGACATTAAAAAAATTCGATATTTTGACAGTCTATATTTTTTACAATCAATATTTTGGAGTCGATATTTTTGTACTTACCTGTTTGTAGATAGGCAGTCGATATTCTGGCATTCTACATTTTTACCTCGATATTTTGGTAGGTCGAAATTTTGTCTGTCGATATTATGTCAGTGATCCAGCTGTGCATCTGCACAGGGCCACCAAACCCCAGGGGCCACCTCGCCAATATATATCCTTAATATAATAATCCTCTGAGGATGGATACATATTTGCGTGGCGGCCCTTGCAGGGATTTGGCGGGCTCCGGCTCTGTTCCACTTCAAAAAAACCTGACACCCCCCCCACCCCTCCTCTTCACTGGTCTTCGTGCTCCGCCCCGCCCGGACCCCCTCTTCCGGCGCCTCCTACCTACACTTCCTGTCCAGGGCTGCCATGAGCCTAGAGCCGCCCCTGGTTCTACCCACCCATAAAATAGAGAGAACCTAGCTTTGCACAACGCAAAGCAAACAAATAATCATTGGCGTGAAAGTCAGTCAGACTAATCGTGCCAAAGTGGGTACCAGCTGTAAAACACATATGACAGATTTGTACCTTTCCATTTCCAGACATGGGTGAGTCTGGCCCTTTGCAGAGCAGGAAGAAATGTGAACATTTTTCAGATTACACTGTCTGTCAACACAGAAAAAAGCCAGGCATTTGGGGTGCAGACCTTTTGGGTACAGCATTTATAATGGCCATTTTAGAAAAGTCAGGAGGATGTTGGTAGGAGGAGAGGGTGTGAAGGTAGCAGATAAGGAAAGATGTTTTCGTTGTGTAAATTAGCAGCGACAGGTCCTGCAAAACAGCGATCCCTTCTGTCAGACATGTCTGCTGCGGGGCATACGCTGGGCTAGAAGGATGGCTGGGAAATGGGTGCAGGATGTGGGTGTAGGCCTGGATGAGTAGGGGAGTCTAGGATGGGGGAAATTAAGATCTTCTTAGAGTTTCTCGTTGCTCAAATGCATGTGGTTTCTGATATTTATAAATTTCCCTTGTCTTCATTGCTTGATTTTGCTTGTGAGAAAGTGTCACTCATAGTCGTTGAATGTCACTCCTATTTACACTGCAATCAAGAAAATATCTCACCTGAGCAATCCGAAACCTTGGCAGCTGTGCATGGTGTGTGGGGCGTGGTAAGGAGGCATCGTTTGGGGTCGGAGGAAAAACGCTGGTCTAAGGAAGGGCGAGCGGTAAAAGCTGATGAAGGGCGATATCTGGGAATAATTTCTGATGCCAAGTACTAAACACGCGAAAAGCGAATTTTGGGGATCTTCTTCTAGTAAAGGGAGTTGGGGGGTTCATGGGCTATAACTGAACAATTTTGCACACACGTATATTTCCTGACATAGTAGATGGGAGTTAGGATATGGGGGGCAATCCGTTATTTCTTTTCATTTGAAATGTATGTTTGTACAGTTCCCCGAATGTACGGGAGGATTTGTATACTTTAATGTGTCACTCAAGTATGGTATGTATATGTGCATTACATGGACAATAGAAGATGAAAACAAAAAAAAAACAATAAAGTTGTTTCCAAAAAATAACATGCGAAAAGCGTAGCGTCTGACCAGAAGTTAATAAAACACGCCTGCAAATGCAGTAAAACACTCACAGAAGTATGGAAACGGAGGAGGGGTGTTGTAATTTGGCAGCGATCGAGGTTAGCATTTAGCTGAAGCCAACTTGGAATCGGCAGGCATCTTGTCTGCCATGTGCTCACCATATGCTCTGTCCTACCTTGCTGATGTTTGCACTTGTATTCAGCTTAGAGACAGACTCTATTTAGGCTCTTTTACAATGCACATGCGCAGAGGAGACTGTGACTTTCCATGTACCTCTCTGTAGTCTGTATCTGTCAGGGTATTTCTGTAGGAACCAGCAATCTGTTAGCTCCTCCCACTTGTTGACTGTGTATTTCTGTATGACCTTTTATGTATGTAAACCTTCTCTTCTGTACTTGTACCGCCTTCTTTTGAGCCCCTGTGTGGGTATAAAAGGCCATGTTCCTTCTGTTCAGTGTGCTACTTCATACACTACCGAAGGGTGTTGCGTGAATGTGGTTCCATCTCTTGAGGTTAATAAAGCGCTCTGTTTTATATTGGAGTTTCCATGCCAACTTCTTTTCTATTGGTCTGAGGACTTGTGCAGAGAAGGGCAACCCCTAGTACTGGTAGGCCTGGCTGAGGTCCACCACGACAGGGGTGGCCCCAGCGTGGCCTCAGAGTATGCTATGCACTGAAAGCAGGATGGGCCTGCCGCCTCTCCGGCGGGTCTCGCACCCCGCGCGCTCCTCAGAGGGTGCGCGCGGTGTGTACTGACGTGCCCTCTTGCGGACACTGACACCCACGTGCCGGGGCACCGAGCACAGGATGTCTGTGGGACTCAAGCCCCTCTGGCATGGGCCTGCAATGCACAACATGAAGGGCCGCCTCTGCGGGTGGACGCGAGGAGGTGAGACACGTCACTCCCATGACAGCTGCGTCTGACGCCTTCCACACAAGACTGTCTGGACTGGTCCTTCCCAGCGCTGAATCTGCATGCGTGATCTCCGGCAGCTGACACCTCCAGCAGGTAAACTGTTGGGGGAGCATGGGGGGGCTGCATGCCCCCCCTGCAGGTTCTAGCGGCTGCGGCTCTGGTTATGTTTAGGGGCACGTGGTGCAAATGAACCACAGAGAAGCCCCTCATGCCTGTCATTCAAATGAACTTCTAAACTGAGGGCTTGTACGATAGGCGAGAGCATGAAGGGTACATAACGTGCCTGTGCCTAAAAAAATAAGCGCGCGCCTTGCGCTACAAGTGGGAGCGGTGGGGGGAGTGCCAGAGCACACAGCATTTCCCTTGCGGGAGCGAGCCATGGTCACCATGTGTTTTTAAGTTAATTACAAACATATGGTGTCAAGCTCGCTCCCGCAAGGGAATCGCCAGACGTGCACACGTTGCCATTGAAGGCGATGCAAGGCGTACAGGTTTTTAGGGAAAAAGCTACATCGATGGCTAAAGGTCTTTTTCCAAGCAACGCATGCGCGCTGCTAGGCGAGACCTAATGAATGTGTGCTTGTGTAAAGTAACTGGTGCTAGTGTAAAGAAAGCCTTCAATACCTTCGAGTCGAGTGGGTAAATATCTGCAACGAAAAAAGGTCATGTCTTCATTCAAGGCATAATAAAAATGTATGCTCTAGTTTCCAAGAAGGACTCTAAAGTCTGTAACAATTTAAATAATGTATCTATTTCTTTTGTCGCGTCCATAAACCGGGATGGCCAGACATGCAAACAAGCTACAAATTCTGATCCGAGTTGTGGAGATTCCCAGAGCTGTAGCTGGAAGGAGGAGTCTGACCCGTACATGAGCCCTCCCTCTCCCCCTCGCTTCTGGCCTGGAACCAAGTAGGTGTCGGTAGTCTGACCCCAGGATGGCAGTAGAATGAAAATGGTATACTCGCAGTGGGCGCCAACTTCATACATGTCTATAGACCCGACAACTTCACACATGTCAACAGACCTGACAGCTTCATACATTTCAACAGACCTGACAGCTTCATACATGTCAACAGACCTGACAGCTTCATACATGTCTACAGACCTGACAGCTTCATACATGTCAACAGACCTGACAGCTTCATACATGTCAACAGACCTGACAGCTTCATACATGTCAACAGACCTGATCCCAGTGGACACTCTCGATTTTTTAATTCAAAATGTGTATTTAGTATATCGCTTACTAACCCTGACGAGGCATTGAATAATCTTTATTTTAGTTGTCTCCCACCAAAAACGGTGTCTGCTTCCATATAAGTCAATAGGAAAAATACATTCACCCGTATATTTTCAAAATCTCCCACTTTCCAGTTTTAAAATGTTGGCATGTACGCAGCTTTGCCAGGCATACATAAACTTGGCTGGCCCAACCCGGGTCCCCTGGCCGATGGCCTTGGCTGGGCCACCTGTTCCCCCAGTGCAAAGGCTCTGCTGTGCACTAGAGTCCGCTTCCACCCATCTCTTTACACACTGGGGTGACGGGGTAGCAGCACCTTCGACTATGGGCGACACTTAGGACCTTAAGACTCACCAACAGGCTGAGCTTCAGATAAGCTCTCTTTTGGCTGTTTAACGGCGGGACAATGTCACTTAAAATCAATCAATCAATCAATCAATCAAATAATTTGAAACGCGCACTACATACCCGCAAGGGTTTTAAGGCTTCGAGGAGGGTAATGGGGTAGGGGGGTGAAGTTGCTACTGGTCGAACAGCCAGGTCTTGAGTATTCTTCTTAAAGTTAGAAGATCTTCGGTTTGTCGTAGGTTGAGGGGGAGGGTATTCCAGGTCTTGGTGGCGCGGTGGCAGAAGGATCTGCCTCCGGCTGTGGTTCTACAGATGCATGGGATGGTAGCCAGGGAGAGGTCTGCGGAGCGGAGTTTCCTGTTGGGTACGTAGAAGGAGAGTCGACTGTTGAGATAGGCTGGGCCAGTCTTGTGGAGTGCCTTGTGTGCGTGGATCAGGAGCTTAAAGGAGATTTTTTTGTCGACGGGGAGCCATTGTAGGTACCTCAGGTGGGGGGTGATGTGGTCACGGCGCGGGACGTCGAGGATCAGGCATGCAGAGGTGTTCTGGATTCTTTGCAGTCTGTTGATGAGCTTGGTCGGAGCTCCGGCGTAGAGGGCGTTTCCGTAGTCGAGTCCGCTGCGGACTAGGGCCTGGGTGACTGTTTTCCTTGTGTCTGTCGGGATCCATCTGTAGATCTTGCGGAACATACGGAATGTGTTGAAGCAGGTGGAGGAGACAGCGTTGACTTGTTTGGTCATGGTGAGTTTTGAGTCGAAGATGACTCCCAGGTTGCGTGTGTGGTTGTTAGTTACACCTCCGTCCCCAGTGATGCGGGCCACCAGGAGTCGTCCCATGCTGAGGGGTTGGGCCAGAGGATGAGGATCTCCGTCTTGTCTGTGTTCAGTTTAAGGCGGCTATCCTCCATCCAGTCGGCGATGGCCTTCATTCCATGGTGGAGGTTGGATTTGGCGGTGAGGGGGTCCTTGGTGAGAGAGAGGATCAGTTGCGTGTCGTCGGCGTAGGAGATTATGTTGAGGTCGTGGTGTCGGGCGATGCATGCGAGAGGCGCCATGTAGACGTTGCACAGTTTTGGGCTGAGGGAGGATCCCTGTGGGACGCCGCAGATGATCTCAGAGGCTTCGGATCGGAACGGGGGAGGCGGACTCTCTGGGTTCTGCTGGAGAGGAAGGAGGAGGTCCAGTCCAGGGCCTTGTCTCGGATCCCTGCGTCGTGGAGTCGTGTGCGTAGTGTGCGGTGACAGACGTGTTGAAGGCGGCGGAGAGGTCCAGAAGGATGAGGGCCGCCGTCTCGCCGTTGTCCAGTAGGATCCTGATGTTGTCTGTGGCGGTGATGAGGGCGGTCTCAGTGCTGTAATTGCTGCGGAATCCTGACTGGGAGGGGTCCAGGATGCTGTTGACTTTAAGGTAGCGGGTGAGCTGGATGTTGACTATCTTCTCGATGACTGTAGCTGGGAACGGAAGCAGGGAGATGGGCCGGTACTTTTTGAGTTCGCTTGGGTCCGCCTTGGGTTTCTTCAGTAGGGCGTTGATCTCTGCGTGTTTCCAGCTCTCAGGGAAGGTCACAGTCTCGAAGGAGAGGTTGATGATGTTGTGCAGGTGGGGTGCGATGGAGCTGCCGGCTTTGTTGAAGATGCGGTGTGGAAAAGGGTCAGACGGTGAGGCAGAGTGGATTGTGTCCATGGTCTTGAGTGTGTCTTCGATGCTCACGTTGGCCCAGGTTGTCAGGGGGTTGTGGTCGGTGGGGTGTGGTAGGTCCGGTGTGTTGGGGCCTGTTAGGGTCGTCTGGTGGTTGAAGGTGTTGTCGATGTCGGCAATCTTGCGGTGGAAGAAGATGGCGAGGGAGTCGCACAAGGCTTGCGACGGCGATGTTGTTGGCATTGGAGCTGGGGTTGGAGAGTTCCTTCACGATGTTGAAGAGCTCCTTGCTATTGTGTGCTTTGTTGTCGAGGCAGTCTTTGAAGGAGGTCCTCTTGGTGGTCCTGATGAGGTGGTGGTGGTTGCGGATGGCATCTTTGTGGGCTGCGCGGCTGCTCGGTGACTTCTCGCTGTGCCATATGTTCTCCAACTTCCGGCAGGTGCGCTTTGACGCTAGGAGTTCTGGGGTGAACCAGGTATCTCTCTTGCTGGTGTCTCTGGGTTTTTTTTGCAGCGGGGCTAAGGTGTTGGCGCAGTCGTCCATCCATCATCTAAGGGTGCGCGCACCATCGTCCGGGTTGGAGGGGTTGGTCGGTGGGTTGCGTGCGAGGTTTGTCTGTAGTTGTACTTCGGTGATTTTGCCCCAGCAGTGACAGGGGGTCTTTATTGTGCGGTTTCCAGAAGGTGAAATGGATGCAGTGGTGGTCGGTCCAGGTGGGTTTGGTGACGTGGCTGAAGGAGACGTGGGGGCTTGAGGAAAAGATGGCGTTGAGCGTGTGTCCGGCGATGTGGGTCGGCGTCGTGACGAGCTGTTCCAGTCTGAGGTTGGCAAGGTTGTCCATCAGGGTGGAGGAGTTGCTGTCGTTGTTGTTCTCCAGGTGGAAGTTCAGGTTTCCGAGGAGGATGTAGTCGGTGGAGGCCTGTGTGTGCGTGCTGAGGAAGTTTGTGATGGCGTCACAGAATTGTGGTCGGGGTCCGGGTGGTCTGTAGACGAGAGTGCCTCTTAAGGTGGTCTTGGGATCCGTGTGGATCTGGAAGTGCATGTGTTTGGCGGTGCTGAAAGTGTCGTCGGTGTTTGTTGAGACCCTGATAGCATTCTTGTGGACTATGGCGATTCCTCCTCCGACTCCGTTGGCGTGGTCTCTGCGGGCGATCTTGTATCTGTTGTGGATGGCTATGGCGATGTCTGGAGAGGAGGCTTCATTAATCCAGGTCTCGGTCAGGAAGGCGATGTCTGTTGATGCGGTGTGGAGTAGGTCCCAGAGCTCAATGGCGTGTTTGCGTGCGGAGCGGTGTTGATCAGGATGCATCGGAGCTGGTTTTGTTCTGTCGTGGCGGGTGTCTCTGTGTCTTCGATGCAGGAGAAGTTGCAGTTCCGGCAGACGAAGGGACCGTGGGTGCGCTTCGAGGCGGACCTGCAGCAGGTGAGGGTCTGCCCTGGGTTGAGAGCAGTGAGAGTTATGGCTGCTTGTAGAGGGACATCGCATTTGAATGATAGTGTCTTAGAAGTAGTTATAGGGTCCAAGAAGTTTCCAGGATCAATATTTTTGCAGATATTATTGTGGTGCCAGACATTTCATATTCATAAACACAGAACTAGTCTTTTTAAAAGATACATCTGAAGCTGGTCAGTCTGTTTACCGTGTCTGATTTTCTTACACAGTGTATGGTTCCTGCTGCCTCTGCCACCTCCAGTACTCAGCCGTCACTGTTTATCCTCGCGAGCCCTGGAGAGTCAGTTGTACCAAGGAAAGGCCCTAGTGGAGTTCACAAGCAGTGAACAATGGTACCTACCAATGCTCCTGCACAGTAACCACTGACTCCGTGAGAATCTAGAGTACAGGCTTTGCAAAGCAAAAGTAAGAACAACAGGGCTATCAGAAGGCATGGCTGCACAAAGAGGATGACATACAAGGTTCAGAGGCGTGCACTCGTCAAGAATCTGTCCACACGGCCAGACTGCAGATGTTACCTCTATGTACAGTGAGCTTAGGTGCTCTCAAGTTTTGAGATGTCTTAGGAGTGAGAAATAGTTATTATATTTGATGACATCATAAGAAGCAATGGCACACAAACTTTGACATCATCAACACCACAAGAAGTGACAAGGGAAATAAAAAAATTACAATAAATTTTACAATGAAAAACAACAGGAAAACATCACTAAAGTAGATGCATGGCTTACAAAAGTAGTGGAGTAGCGCTTGGATGTGTCAAAAGCAGCTCCAATCAGCAGAGGGTCAGGAGGGGGCCTTTCATTGTTACAGAATCACAGTCTGAAGTATTTGTCGCATCCAGGAGCAGCTCAGCACACAGCAGCACTTTGAGCAAAGACTTAGCAATCAGGTTCTAGCCATTCTTAGCAGGCATTACATTTAACATGTTGTGAGTGAGAGCTCAACCTTGCCTCCAGTTGTGTGAGTGTCACTCACAGTGAGTGAGACGCAAAGTCTGGTAACTGCGTGCACAGTGTGATGATGTTGCTGCACGCACAGTGTGCAGTGGTGATTGCATGAACAATTGGCTCATTGTGTGTAGGCAACTGAATGCATGTTCAGATGGTTGCATGCATTGTGTGTGGAGGTCACCACGTGCGCCATGTACAGCAATGACTTTATACCCAGAGCTGGAAGTTGACTGCAGCCTACAGTGTGCAGAGACACCTACATGCCCAGTATGTGAAGGTGTGAGGAGGAAACGCTGACTGCTCTTACAGCGTGGGTATAGGTGACTGCATGTGGAGTGCGGCTGCAGCATATCCTCTGTAGACATACGTAACTGCATACCATGGGCAGAAGTGCTGCCTGCAGAAAATGCAAAAGTGATTGCACGCGCAAATATCGCTGCTTTCTGGATTTTGAGTAAACTTTAAGCCACATAAAGCAAAGTGTGTATGACGTTGCAGGCATAAGGTGTTACATATGGCATGAGGCCACGTGTCTACTGTGAAGTAAGGAAATTATTAAGATGCTGAGCCTTAAGTGAAACGTACCTCATGCGGAGTTTGCTGCAGGAAAGAGTTAAAATGGCGTGAAATTGTGAAGTTTTTCCTCTTGCAAACTGCCCTAATGTTGAAGAATACTTCAGATTGCGTGCTGCCTATTCATGGGTCAATTCACCAAAATGGTAGGGGTAGTGGAAGTGACGTCGCACGCCATTGGACCTTTATTTTGAATCACACACATACATGCCTACACATACTAACACATTCACGCACTCTCGGGCACATAAACACGCTCTCACCCGCAAGCATGCATAAAAGATACATTTGACAGCATTTTTTACTTACCTTTGTTTCCAAATAGAGTCTTATTCCAGCTAATGTACTTCACTTTTTATTACTCTAACAGGGAATAATGTTATTGACTATTTGTATAATACAAATATTGACAGAAACCAGGCAAGCGGCGCGCCAACCAACGTCCATTAGGAAAAGCTGTGTTCCAGAGTTTGACACCTCTGAGTCCCTCCGAGCGCCTCGAGGCCCTCCGGGGCGAGTAGGCGCTATATAAGCCCCTGATAGATTGATTGATTGAGAGGTCTCAAAAGCAGTGCCGGCACTGCCGGGGGTGGTGGCGGGCGTGAGTGCCCCCTAAATGACGTCTATGTGCCTGCTGTAGTTTGCAAACTTCTCTGCGCGTGGGCTCCCACCCTTTTAAATGTATTTTGAGAAAAAAAGGCAGCTCGTCAGCATCCATCCACTTCTAACATCACGAGGAGACCGGCACGTGCATCCCCAGCACCCAACTAGCGCGCCGCAAAGAACACGTGGCAACTTAGGCTACAGAACTGCACTTAAACGCAGGAAAAGTAGGAACAACTGCAAACTACCGTAGGGTCAATTATCGGGATATATGAGAGTGCCCGACTACACTTTTTGACATTTTATTCTTTGCATAGTAAAGCCAGTGCATAAGAGCTCCGCACCCACGCGTGGGTGGCAGCTTGGCTCGCTCACAGGTCACGAGCCGCTCGTAAAGTTAGAAACGCTCTGTCAGCAGCACGCACGGAGTGTCAATAATCTAGCGCTTGGAACGAGCAGGCGCTATCAGTTTCATGCTTCCGAGGTGACGTCATAGCGTGTCCTCGGAAAGCCCCAGCGAGCAGCCCAGACAACCACAAACACCGCTGGCCCTCCCTCGGAGGGTGCAGGTCACGAGGCGCGCGGCCAAGACCAGGGGGGACTTTAACTCGGCCACTCGACAAGTGTCTCAGGGACCCAATGATCCTTTGGCAACGGAACTGGCAAAAGGGGCGTTTGAAAATGCGCAACTAAATATGTTTGGATAGATAAACATGATATTGTGAGAATATAAAATGTAATAGATCAAGTTTAACAAGCATTGGCAAAGCCAATAGGTCTCGCCTTTGCAAAAGCTATTAACTATTCTAATGTGTTGAAGCCATGTTGAATACCAGTGTGCATAGTGTTTAACGTGGCTAAAAGTTAGTGGCATACATGATAGTGGCGTGGAGGATCGTAGATTGAAGTGGATTGTCATGGAGTGTCATGAAGTGCAGTACAGTGGAGTGGCATAGAGTGTTGTGGAGCGTCCTGTCGAGGAGAGAGTATAGTGTTGTAGGGTGGAAAGGCATAGCCTGGACTAAGGTGTCTTGGAGTGGAGTGGAGTAGAGTGTCACAGAGGGGTGTGGAGTGAAATGGCTTAGACTGGAGTAGCGTTGAGCAGAGTGGAGTGAGCAAAGAGTGGAGTGAAGTAACATTCAGTGGCAAAGAGTGGAGTACAGTCTCATAGAGTGGAGTGGTGTAGAGTGGTGTAGTTTAGCAGTGATGTAGTATAGAAAAATGGCATAAACTGGAGTAGAGTGTTGTAGAGTGTCATAGGGTGGAGTAGTGTAGAGTGAAGTAAAGTGTTGTAGATTGGAGTGGCATAGAGGGTTGTAAAGTGGAAAGGTATACAGTAGGGTAGAGTGGAGTGGCATAAGTGGTGTAGTGGAGTGGAGAAGAGTGGCTTTGAGGGAGTTTTATATTGCATTCTATAGTGGAGTAGAGTGTCATGGAGTGGCATAGAGGCAGAGTAGAGTGTCATGGAGTGGCATAGAGGCAGTTGCTTAGAGCATTCTATAGTGGAGTAGAGTGTCATGGAGTGGCATAGAGGCAGAGTAGAGTGTCATGGAGTGGCATAGAGGCAGTTGCGTAGAGCATTCTATAGTGGAGTAGAGTGTCATGGAGTGGCATAGAGGCAGTTGCGTAGAGCATTCTATAGTGGAGTAGAGTGTCATGGAGTGGCATAGAGGGAGTTGCGTAGAGCATTCTATAGTGGAGTAGAGTGTCATGGAGTGGCATAGAGGGAGTTGCGTAGAGCATTCTATAGTGGAGTAGAGTGTCATGGAGTGGCATAGAGGGAGTTGCGTAGAGCATTCTATAGTGGAGTAGAGTGTCATGGAGTGGCATAGAGGCAGTTGCATAGAGCATTCTATAGTGGAGTAGAGTGCTGTTGATTGGCATAAAGTGGAGTACAGTCTTGTAGAGTGGAGGGACGGGGGCTCATAGAGTGATGTAAAGGGTTGTAGAGTGGCATAGAGTGGAGTAAAGTGTCAGAGTGGAGTGGCGTGAAGTGGAGTGGCATATTGTAGAGTGGAGTGGCCTAGAGTAAAGTGTCATAGGGTGGCGTAGAGTGGAGTGGAGGGGCATAGAGTGGATAGGCATTGAGTGTAGGGAGACAGAGTGGAGTAGAATTTAATGGAGTAGAGTGTCAGAGTGGTATAATGTCGTAGAGTGTAGTGTCGAAGAGTGAATAGAGTGGCCTTGAACGCAGCGGCATAGAGTGTTGAAGAGTAGAGTAGACTGACGTAGAGTGCAGGGGTGCAGTGTAGACTGACGTAGAGTGCAGTGGTGCAGAGTAGACTGACGTAGAGTGCAGTGGTGCAGAGTAGACTGACGTAGAGTGCAGGGGTGCAGTGTAGACTGACGTAGAGTGCAGTGTTGCAGAGTAGACTGACGTAGAGTGCAGTGGTGCAGAGTAGACTGACGTAGAGTGCAGGGGTGCAGAGTAGACTGACGTAGAGTGCAGTGGTGCAGAGTGCATTGGTTTTGAGTAAAGTGGTGTTAACTGCAGTGATGTAGAGTAAAGTAGTGTAGAGTGCAGTGGCATAGGGTTGTACAGAGTAGACTGACGTAGAGTGCAGTGGTGCAGAGTAGACTGACGTAGAGTGCAGGGGTGCAGTGTAGACTGACGTAGAGTGCAGTGGTGCAGAGTAGACTGACGTAGAGTGCAGTGGTGCAGAGTGCATTGGTTTTGAGTAAAGTGGTGTTGACTGCAGTGATGTAGAGTAAAGTAGTGTAGAGTGCAGTGGCATAGGGTTGTACAGAGTAGACTGACGTAGAGTGCAGTGGTGCAGAGTAGACTGACGTAGAGTGCAGGGGTGCAGTGTAGACTGACGTAGAGTGCAGTGGTGCAGAGTAGACTGACGTAGAGTGCAGTGGTGCAGAGTGCATTGGTTTTGAGTAAAGCCTTGTTGACTGCAGTGATGTAGAGTAAAGTAGTGTAGAGTGCAGTGGCATAGGGTTGTACAGAGTAGACTGACGTAGAGTGCAGTGGTGCAGAGTAGACTGACGTAGAGTGCAGGGGTGCAGTGTAGACTGACGTAGAGTGCAGTGGTGCAGAGTAGACTGACGTAGAGTGCAGTGGTGCAGAGTGCATTGGTTTTGAGTAAAGTGGTGTTGACTGCAGTGATGTAGAGTAAAGTAGTGTAGAGTGCAGTGGCATAGGGTTGTACAGAGTAGACTGACGTAGAGTGCAGTGGTGCAGAGTAGACTGACGTAGAGTACAGGGGTGCAGTGTAGACTGACGTAGAGTGCAGTGGTGCAGAGTAGACTGACGCAGAGTGCAGTGGTGCAGAGTGCATTGGTTTTGAGTAAAGTGGTGTTAACTGCAGTGATGTAGAGTAAAGTAGTGTAGAGTGCAGTGGCATAGGGTTGTACAGAGTAGACTGACGTAGAGTGCAGTGGTGCAGAGTAGACTGACGTAGAGTGCAGGGGTGCAGTGTAGACTGACGTAGAGTGCAGTGGTGCAGAGTAGACTGACGTAGAGTGCAGTGGTGCAGAGTGCATTGGTTTTGAGTAAAGTGGTGTTGACTGCAGTGATGTAGAGTAAAGTAGTGTAGAGTGCAGTGGCATAGGGTTGTACAGAGTAGACTGATGTAGAGTGCAGTGGTGCAGAGTAGACTGACGTAGAGTGCAGGGGTGCAGTGTAGACTGACGTAGAGTGCAGTGGTGCAGAGTAGACTGACGTAGAGTGCAGTGGTGCAGAGTGCATTGGTTTTGAGTAAAGTGGTGTTGACTGCAGTGATGTAGAGTAAAGTAGTGTAGAGTGCAGTGGCATAGGGTTGTACAGAGTAGACTGACGTAGAGTGCAGTGGTGCAGAGTAGACTGACGTAGAGTGCAGGGGTGCAGTGTAGACTGACGTAGAGTGCAGTGGTGCAGAGTAGACTGACGTAGAGTGCAGTGGTGCAGAGTGCATTGGTTTTGAGTAAAGTGGTGTTGACTGCAGTGATGTAGAGTAAAGTAGTGTAGAGTGCAGTGGCATAGGGTTGTACAGAGTAGACTGACGTAGAGTGCAGTGGTGCAGAGTAGACTGACGTAGAGTGCAGGGGTGCAGTGTAGACTGACGTAGAGTGCAGTGGTGCAGAGTAGACTGACGTAGAGTGCAGTGGTGCAGAGTGCATTGGTTTTGAGTAAAGCCTTGTTGACTGCAGTGATGTAGAGTAAAGTAGTGCAGAGTGCAGTGGCGTAGGGTTGTACAGAGTAGGTGGTGTAGAGTGGAGTAGTGCAGCACAGATTGCAGTGGCATAGTGTGGAGTGGCATTGAGTGGAGTTCCATTGACTTGAGTAGTGCAGAGTGCAGTGTCATAGAGCAGATTGTTTCAGAGTAGAGAGAAATGGTGGGGAGAGGTGCAGGATAGAGTGGAGTGGTGCATGGTAGAGTGCAGTGATGTTCAGTACAGTTGTTCTGACTAGGTTAGAGTGGCATAGCATGGGTTGTCGTATAGTGCAGTAGTGTAGAGTGCAGTGGCAAAGAGTGCATTTGTGTAGAGTGCAGTAGAGTGGCATAGAGTATAGTGGTGCAGAGTAGAGTGCAGTGGCATAGAGTGCAGTAATGCAGAGTAGAGTGGCATAGAGTTCAATGTCGTAGAGTGCAGAGGTGTAGAGTAGAGTGGCATAGAGTGCATTAGCATAGAGTGCAGTGGCATAGAGTTGAGCGGCTTAGAGTAGAGTGGCATAGAGAGCAGTGGCTTAGAGTACAGTGGTGCAGCATAGAATAGTGGTGTAGAGTGTAGTGGCATAAAGTGCAATGATGTAGAGTAGAGTGGTGTGCAGTGCAGTGGTGTAGAGTTAATTGGTTTGCGTAAAGTGATGTAGAGTGTAGTGGTGAACAGTGCAGTGGCGTAGAGTTAATTGTTTTGAGTAAAGTGGTGTAGAGTGTAGTGGTGTAGAGTGCAGTGGCACAGAGTATTGCACAGTAGAGTATAGTGGAGTAGAGTGCAGTAGTGCAGAGTAGATTGGCATAGAGTGCAGTGGCATAGAGTGCATTGGTTTTGAGTAGAGTGGCGTAAAGTGCAATGGCATAAAGTGGGGTGACACAGAGTAAAGTGGGTAGGACTGTAGTGGCATAGAGTGTATTGGTGTAGAGTGCAGTAGGGTGGCTTTGAGTAGAGTGCAGTGGCATTCAGTGCATTACCATAGTGTGCAGTTGAGCACAGTAGAGTGGTGTAGAGCTCATCGGCAGAGAGTGCAGTGTTGCAGTGCAGTGTTTTGTAGAGTGCAGTGGTGTAGAGTAGAAATGTGCAGAGTGCATTGCCGTAGAGTGCAGTGGCCTAGAGTAGAGTGACATAGAGAGCAGTGGCGTAGAGTACAGGGGTGCACAGTAGAAGAGAGTGGTGGAGAGTGCAGTGACTTAGAGTGCAATGGTGGAGAGTAGAGTTTTGAAGAGTGGAGTAGAGTACTGTTGCAGAGTATAGTGGTGCAGAGTAGATTGGCGTAGAGTGCATTGGTTTTTAGTACGTGGTGTTGAGTGCATTGGCACAGAGTGAAGTAGTTTAGAGAAGAGTGCTGTAGAGTGCAATGGCATAGATTAGAGTGGTGCGGATAAAGACATAGAGTAGTGCAGCGTAAATTGCAGTGGCATAGAGTGGAGTGATGTAGAGTTGAGTTGCGCAGAGTGGAGTAGGGTGGCATAGAGTGCAGTGTCATAAGGTAGATTAGATTGTTTCAGATTTGAGTGAAGTGGCGTAGGGTGGAGTAGCACAGGGTAGAGTGGAGTAGTGTAGGGAAGAATGGAGTGGTGTAGAGTAGCACAGAGTTCAGTGGCATAAAGTAGAGTGCCATAGAGTGCAATAGCGTACAGTGCAGTGGTGCAGAGTAGATTACAGTGACGTGGAGTGGATTGGCATAGAGTGCATTGGCGTACAGAGGTCTGGTACAGAGTAGAATGCATTGGCATAGAGTGCAGTGGTTTTGAGTAAAGTGGTGTACAGTGCATTGACGTAGAGTACAGTGGCGTAGAGTGCAGTAGTTGAGAGAGGTCTAGAGTGCAGTGGCATAGATAGATTGGAGTAGAGTGCAATTGAGTGCAGTGAGGTAGAGTAGAATGTTTCAGAGTAGAATGAAGTGGCGTAAAGTGGAGTGGTGAGGGTAGAGTGCAGTGGTGTAGAGTGCAGGGGCATAGAGTACAGTGTTGTAGATTGCAGTGTCATAGGTTGCAGAGGTGCAGAGTAGATTACACTGGATTAGAGTGGATTGGCCTTGAGTCCAGTGATGCAGAGAACAGTGGTGTAGAGTGGAGTGATGAGGGTAGAGTGCAGCGGTATAGAGTGCAGTGGCGTTGAGTAGTGTGGCGTAGATTGCAGTGTCATAGGTTGCAGAGGTGCAGAGTAGATTAGACTGGATTAGAGTGGATTGGCATAGAGTCCAGTGATGAAGAGTGCGGTGGTGTAGACAGGAGTGATGTAGAGCAGAGTGGTGTACAGTATAAGTTCAGAGTGCATTGGCATAGAGTGTAGTAAAGTGGCATAGAGTGCAGTGGTGCAAAGTAGAGTGGCAGAGAGTAGAGAGTTGCAGAGTAGAGTGCCATAGAGTGCAGTGGAGTAGAGTGTGGCTGAGTAGAGGAGAGTGTCATAGAGAGCAGTGGTATAGGGTACAGTGGTGCAGAGTGGAATAGAGTGGCGTAGAGTGCAGTGACGTTCCAGAGCAGAGTATAATGTCGTAGAATGAGATGAAGCAAAACCAAAGGGGATGATGGACAGAGTGTTGAACATTGCAAGCACTCACCCCCAGTCAACTGGTCTGGGTTTAATCCATCATCATTCTTTAGCTCACTCCACCACCCCAGTTCAGACATGGCCATATGCAAATTAGTCTGACCCTGTGCCTCATGGGAACAGTCCAGCCTGAACTGCCAAGCCATGTCTTTCCTGGACCGGAAACAAGCATCCTGGGACAGGTTTCTGGCTAATCAGCCGTCATCAGTCAGGCTAGCTTGAATCCAGTGGCAAAGTGAGCAAGGGACCCACGTCTGGGCATACCCTGCCAAATTAGGGCGAACAAAGGAAAACCAAAGGGGATGATGGACGGGTGTTGAACATTGCAAGCACTCACCCCCAGTCAACTGATCTGGGTTTAATCCATCATCATTATTTAGCTCACTCCACCACCCCAGTTCAGACATGGCCATATGCAAATCAGTCTGACCCTGTGCCTCATGGGAACAGTCCAGCCTGAACTGCCAAGCCATGTCTTCCCTGGACTGGAAACAGGCATTCTGGGACCGGTTTCTGGCAAATCAGCCGTCATCAGCCAGGCTAGCTTGAATCCAGTGGCAGAGTGAGCAAGGGACCCACGTCTGGGCACACCCTGCCAACTTAGGGCGAGCAAAGCAAAAAAAAGGGGGATGATGGACGGAGAGTTGAACATTGTAAGCACTCACCCCCTGTCAACTGATCTCGGTTTAATCCATCATCATTCTTTAGCTCACTCCACCACTCCAGTTCAGACATGGCCATATGCAAATCAGTCTGACCCTGTGCCTCATGGGAACAGTCCAGCCTGAACTGCCAAGCCATGTCTTCACTGGACCAGAAACAAGCATCCTGGGACCGGTTTCTGGCTAATCAGCCGTCATCAACCAGGCTAGCTTGAATCCAGTGGCAAAGTGAGCAAGGGACCCACTTCTGGGCATACCCTGCCAACTTAGGGCGAGCAAAGCAAAAAAAAGGGGGATGATGGACGGAGAGTTGAACATTGTAAGCACTCACCCCCTGTCAACTGATCTGGGTTTAATCCATCATCATTCTTTAGCTCACTCCACCACTCCAGTTCAGACATGGCCATATGCAAATCAGTCTGACCCTGTGCCTCATGGGAACAGTCCAGCCTGAACTGCCAAGCCATGTCTTCACTGGACCAGAAACAAGCATCCTGGGACCGGTTTCTGGCTAATCAGCCGTCATCAACCAGGCTAGCTTGAATCCAGTGGCAAAGTGAGCAAGGGACCCACTTCTGGGCATACCCTGCCAACTTAGGGCGGACAAAGCAAAACCAAAGGGGATGATGGACGGAGTGTTGAACATTGCAAGCACTCACCCCCAGTCAACTGATCTGGGTTTAGTCCATCATCATTCTTTAGCTCACTCTGCCACCCCAGCTCAGACATGGCCATACGCAAATCAGTCTTGTCCCTGTGCCTCATGGGAACAGTCCAGCCCGAACTGCCAAGCCAATTGACAGGGGGTGAGTGCTTGCAATGTTCAACACTCCGTCCATCATCCCTTTTGGTTGAATGGAATGACGCAGAGTGGAGGAGAGTAGCGTAGAATGCGGTTGCGTAGAGGGCAGTGTAGTGGAGTAGAATATTTTAGAGTAGAGTGAAGTTGCTGCAGGGTAGAGTGGAGGCTATAGGGTAGTGTGGAGTAGTCTAGAGTCCAGTAGAGTAGAGTGTTGTGGAGTGCAATGGCGTACAGTGTAGTGGTGCAGACGAGATTAGATTGGTGTAGAGTGCATTTGGCGCAAAGTGGAGTGGTACAGAGTAGAGTGCATTGGTATAGAGTGCAGTGTTGCAGAGTAGAGTGGCATAGATTGAGGTGGTAAAGAGTAGAATAGAATGGTCTAGACTGGAGTGGTATAGAGTGCAGTAGTGCAGAAACAATATATCGCAGCAGGGGGTGTATTAAAAAATGAGGGACTAAATGTGGCCCATGGCAAGCATACCATTCATTAGACCCAGGGTGACAGTGAGTAGGAGGTGGCAAGACCCTTCAATGACCCTCCGTACTGCAAATGATAAAGACCATGACCATTGATTATTGCAAGTGATAACTGTATAGGATCCACCCTTATGTGATGTAACATTGTGCACTAAATATATGTCAAATGTAAATGTAAATGTCTCTGTAACCACTACCATCTGTTTAATGTATTGATGAGTGATGGGCGAGTTAATAAAAAGAGTCTTAAAAAAATAAAGTGCAGTGGTGCAGTGTAGAGTAGAGTGGCATAGACTGCGTTGGCATAGTGTAGAATGGTGTAGAGTAGAGAGGCATAGAGTGCAGTGGCATAGAGTGGAGTGGTGCAGAGTAGAGTCGAGTGACATAAAGTGGAATATGCATGGTGTGGTAGCATACTGCAATTACAGACAACACATTTTCAATTTAAATGCCCATTACATTTACACATGTGGTTTTATTGATTATACTATACAGCACACAAAAAATAGTATTTTATAATGTCATCACCTGGTGTATTGATTTATTTTGATCGTATTAAAATGTTTTTTCACACCACATTAAACAATTACCCAAACATGTGCTTAATTTGTGCTGTCCTAATTCTGATTTATTCAGAAATATCTGCACAGTTCAATTACAGACATTTACATTTTCAGACCACATGCAAGCAGGAGCACGTAGCCTGCCAGGAGACCCCACTTCTGCTGAGGTCGAGAAAAAGAGTGTAGTATTAACACCCATACTGTCCTTGGCCTCTCTCTTTTAGAAATCTCACTGAGTGATGTAATACTTCAGCCTGTATGGCTTTTCAGTACTGGCCCTCTTTGAAGTGATCCCTTGTTGGGAACAATTCTTGTGCACTGTGCCCATTCCATTATTGGCTTCTTTAATATATTCATGTGTATATTTACACAGGCCTATAGACCATGTCGACAACTAAGTTAAAATTCTACGTCAGAGCAAAAAGGGCAAGAAGTAGAACAATGCGGGACATCAGAGGTGACTGAGGATCTCAGCCAGCAATTGTTTTCCATCGGAGCACCCAGAGAAAGCATAGCTGCCACGTTTCCCAGGTTTTTTTTTTTTTTTTTTTTTAGAATTCTGCGACTTGTAGTCTTATTTAATCAGTATAAAACCAAGACTACAAGCAGTGCTTAATATGAGCCGGTGGTTTCCGGTGCTGGGGACCAGGACTTAATTCCTCAAGGTGGCGCTGTCTGGAGATGACCACAACAACAGGCAATTATTAATTAAATATACATATAAAAAAGTACTAGTACCTGTTGCTCGCGCCATTCTTACAACTTTTGGGTCCTCAAATAGAATTGTCACACTTGCTGGAGTGTGATGGTTAGTTGTTGGCATGTTACTATCATTGGCAGCATGGCAGGGGCGATGGGTGGTCAAGCTGCAGTGGCTTCCGGACCACAGACCTGGCACAATTATTTTTTTTACAAATTAAGCACTGACTACAAGTACAAAAATTCTAAGAAAAGACAGGACTAACTACCCATGCACAGGCATGGGACACTTGGCAGCTATTAGCAACGTCAAAATACTTTTTTTTTCCCAGGAAGTGTGAAGCTATCTTATGCAATGTTAGTGGGGAACTACAAGCCCCACAATGCAATATTCTGTTGGCCAAGAAATCCAGAAATCTTCACACCTGACACATGAAATGGAACCATTGGGCAGGAACGGCAGAGATCTCAAGATGGAGGTGTCCGCGTGAGTGGCATAAGACAATTTTGGATCAAGTCTCTACGTAGTGAAAGGCTCATGAGCAGGGTGACCAGCTGACTCCACGTAACTAGAAAAGCACGCTACCAGGCCTGCAACATCATTTTTACTAAGGCAGTGCATTCTGGGAATTGCAGTTAGCTTTTGCTCAATGAAATCAACTCGCTCACTCTGTTTTCAGAAAACCCTTTTCAAATCAATATCAGGTGCTGGTGGTAAAGTCCTGAAACAGAACATTCCATTGAAAGAATTCTAAAATGTGGACTCGTGTTCGCCTTATACAGAGCCACAGATGGGCGGCGAGAGGACCCCTTCCTTTTAAGTTGTCCCATTAAAAACTCACATCTACGGCGATTTGTCTCACTACATAAATCAGTTTTTGCACTGTCATGCCGGTGCATTTGTTGAAAAGTTTGATTTTCAGATGAATCCATTAATCTTGCTTCAAAATGTTTCAAACAGTAAAACAACTATCTGCCTACTAAAAAGAAAGATATTATACGCTTTGAAAAAATCGCAGAAAGCGTTTTTTTTTTTAAAGAAATGTGTCTTGATGCACATGACGGTTTTATATTTGTATACAATTTTATGTAAGTAAATGCAAAACTTGCCTGATTTTTGTCCCCCGAGTTGCACCTTACTGCATGAGTAGCTGCTATTAATATTTCTACAATTCTCTGTTTTGCCGGTGTACATACTTTGGGGGTGATAGAGGGGTGCATCAGAAGATATAGAAGAGTACGGAAAAGATGGGGAAGAAGCGCTTCAGCACCTCATTAGGGGTAGCAAGCGCTATATAAATGCAAACCTTTTCCCTCTTCTATCGCTCCACTATCCTTAGTCTAAATTACTGACTAATATCCACCACTCAAATTACTTTCATATTTCAGTATGCCAATTCACCACTAATTCTTTAATGGGTTCTGAAGTAGCGTGCTACTCGCCAAAACACGTGCTTCAAAACCCCATAAGGGGTAACAAGCACTATATATATAAATATGCAAACCTTTGTCTCTCTTCTATCCCTCTGCTACCCTTTTCAGTACAAATAACTGACTAACATCCACCGCTCAAATTACTTTCAGATTCCACTATACTAATTCACCACTAATCCTTATGGGATCTGGAGTAGTGTGCTATTCGTTAAGAAAGTGCTTCAACACCCCATTAAAGGTAACATGCGCTATATAAATGCAAACCTTTTCCCCTCTTCTATCAGTCTGCTATCCTTCTCAATTCAAATACCTGAGTAACCTATCCACCACTCAAATTACTTTCATATTTCACTATACTAATTCAACATTAATCGTTTAATGGGTTCCGGAGTAGCGTGCTACTTGCCGAAAAGCACTTCGGTATCTCGTCAGTGGTAGTAAGCCCTATATAAATGCAATTACAATACAATGCAATACAATACATGCATACATACAAGCCAGAAGTATGTAAAGTGCCACACATGAGATGGGTCCACTGGGCTTCCATGGAATGGAAGATGTTGTTAGGTGAAGTTAGATGAAGGGACACTGCTTCATGCGCACTGGTCTCTCTCCACCTGGTCAGGGGTCTCCTCAGGCCGAGTCGCCTCATACCTGGGCACATCGTCCATTAGTCTGCGTCGTTCTACTTCCTTGTAACCCCTAGACTTGTATCTGCGGCGACCGTAGATGCCCACCGCAATGAGGATGGCCAGTGCAGTGGTGACTGCCACCGTGACCCCGGCTGCCTCCCCACCAGACATCTGCTCATTGCTCCCATGGACCATCCTCATGGTGCTGCCGCCATCGGCTGTGTTGATCGATTTCCACATCTTGGTACTGGTATCCAAGACCCAGGAGCGTCCCGTCTCAGTCAGGACCACCACAGTGTTGGTGGTGCCTGCACTCAGGATGGGTGGTTCGGAGTAGGGCGGCAAGTGGACAGTCGGCAAGGATCCACCAGTGAAAAGCCCGGCTTGCACGCAGTAGTAAACAACACATGAGTCGCTGATGAGGGCTCGGTGCTGGCTGAATCCAGCAGGACAGCCTTTTGGGGGGCCATTTTGGTCTTTCTGCCCCAGTGAGCTTTTCAGGGAAGCAGATATCTTGGATGAGGCAAGCGGATTCCCTTGATCACAACTGAAAAAGCCCCCAAACGGCACAGAGTAGGGGAACCCCATCTCATAGTCCTCACTGACACAGACTTCAAGGTCCCGGAGGAGCTTCAGAGGGTAGAAGCTGGGAGGGCAGGACTGCGCGGAGGTCAGCGGGTTGTTGCCACTGGCGCTATAAAGGCCTCCAAACATGTAGCCCATGTTCTGTTGGACGTCCCCTTGGGCGGCACACCAGTAGGCATCGAATCGCAATGTAGACACCCTGTAGACATTGCCACAAACCTCTTTCCAGTAAATATAGTTCCATTCTCGATGACATTCATAGTGACTAAATCCTTGATCCTTGGTCTGCGTGAGGAGCCTCACTGGCACGTATCCCGTAGGGCAAGAAAACCCCCTGGTGAGTGGATTCTTGTGCTCCAGACCCTGGCATATAAAATTCACATCTTGTCCTGTAACCCCATGGCACTCCTGATAGGCCCCTCCAAAGGTGAAGTTGTTCATCATTCCCCCACAGGAGCCATCGTCAACGTTGGCGTGAAAGTTGAAGTTTGAAGAGATGGGATCCGTGCAGCCACGGTAGGTGTTGACCTGGTAGTAGCGGTGGGACGCCGCCTTGACCGTCCTGGCCAGATTCTGCACAGTCGGTTCTGGCAGGTCCGGCAGAGTCATGGTATTGATGAAGTAAGATAGGGGCAGGCCAGACCGATCGATGGCCACCAGCTGATTGGTGATGCCCTCTTGCCAAGTCTTGAGAGTGATACCAGGGTAAAATGCCACTCCTCCAATACTCTGAACCTTGGTGCTTGTCCGGTTTGACAGGTAGCTAGTGGCGAATGAGCTACCGGAGGTGACGTTCACCCCAAAGCCAACACTGACTAGGCCCATGAAAGAGGCCCCAGCGGAAGCAGTGATGGAACTCCTGTGGGACCAGTTATCTTTCAAGAAGGTGGACAGGATATGATCCTCTTGGACGAGGCAGGCTCCTGCATCCACGCTGGTGATGACATGTGTGCCGTAGTTGAGGACGAGAATCTCTGCCAAGTAGTTGGCCATGCGCGTCTGGTTGTTCTCTAGATGGTTAGCCATCTCCACCAACTGGCTCTTGAACATCGGATCCAGTTCGAAGTTGGGATTGGCCTTCACGATATAGCGACGGTTTCTCACCTGAACCCTGGTGGTGACCGATTGGTCTCTGACCTGATGGTTCTTCATGCTTTGGAAGTCTGTCGAGAACTTGGCATTGATGAGTGAAACGACAGAGACCTCAGCATTGATCGAGAAGGCGGTATAGCTCGTGTACTCTTTCCAGCTCTCTACAATCTCTGAGTTCATCTCCAGATTGGTCTGCTTCTCAGGGATCACAAAGACATCATCAGGAATAATGTAGATGTCATCTTCTGTGGTCTTACAGGTGGAGTAGGCCATGTTCATCACTCTGCCCATGTCCAGGTTTCGCAGATTGTCCCATCCTCCTCCGGGTAGTACCTCCAACGTGGGTACCTTCAGAGTTTTCTTACACAGCATTAGATCTGAACGCGGACTGTCTGCGGCAGACGCGTAGGAGCGTTGCCCATCTCTGTACAAAGCCAGTAGACTCCATAAGAGAAGAACCTTCAGTGGCGACGAGTCCATGACGAAGCCGCGCTGGTGAATGTGAACCTGCAGATATGGTTGTATGTGTACAGAGCAGGTAGACTTTATACCCTTCATGCAGCCAATTTAGTGATCTCACAAAGAGGCGGGCAAAGGGATGAATGTACCATGTGACTTGTGTAAAGATAAATGTATTGAACAAAGGCTGCACTTAGCGTCATAAAAGAATATGTTTGTTCCCTGGATCATATCTCTGCCTTATCAATCAAAGGAGAATTGTTGCACTTTGGAAGAAGCGAAAGTACCAACGTGAAGGAAGTGGCCGCCAGAATTCTGCTTTTGTTTATCATTAATCCTTCATAATACAGAGCAGACGAAGCCAAATGGACTCGCCTGGACTTTCTCTTTCCCTTGTGCAGGCTGTCCCGCGAGGAGAAGTGCTGGATTTCCCAGGTCAGCTTGCCTGCGAGCTCCTTCCTTTGGATCTGAGGTGCAGGCAAGGGCCCGTCGGAAGAGGTGGGCTTCAGGAGGTTCATGAAGTGTAGGTAGCTGGGTCATGCACATTTCTGATTCCAGTAGCTGAGACCATGTACTGTGTGGGACCTGGCTGTAATGTGTTGTTGCTTGAGGTTTTATGTTTGGCACGCACTATCAATCTATGCTGGCTTGTAGATGTGGCACAGAGGCTAAGGTAGTCCAATTCTATACCTCTATGCCAGATATTTGCATTTTATTTTCATGAGCTGCATTTACTAGGACCATATGCTACTTATTGGCAGTTTACTGGCAAATATCTGTGTATGCATTTACAATTTTACACACATACAGACATGCACTCTTGCTCTCTCTCACACCCCATATACAAAGACGCACATGCAGTGACAACCACCCACACATTCACTTTCAATCATACACTAAAATACACAAACGTGTAGGCACTTGTGTGTACATATAACCACTCTCAAGTGTATTCAGAAACATATACACATGTGAATCCTGCCATATACCCTGACTCAGATACAAATTAGTACATGCACCCATGCACACACTCAAAAAGATGGACACAGACATGGACAGATTCTCTCTCATATGTGTACACACACACAGTCATGCACACATACACACATGAATAATGCTATGCCTCAGGCTGGTGAATAGCTGACTAGTTAGTAGTTGTTGCTTCTAATCAACCGTTCAGTACCTGGTACTTCCTGTGCTTTCAGTAGGGGGTGAGGAATTAAGAAAGTGGCAGTGTGCACCATGAAGCTGCATCTGTCGGTGGTTAATAAAGTAGCCACTGTTATGGACCCCACACGTAGCTCTGTAACATAGGTCTTTATTCTTCGTCATGCATGTGTTAACTTAACATAATAGGTCACAGACTTTATT
Organism: Lissotriton vulgaris; assembly: GCF_964263255.1. Classification (NCBI taxonomy): domain Eukaryota; kingdom Metazoa; phylum Chordata; class Amphibia; order Caudata; family Salamandridae; genus Lissotriton; species Lissotriton vulgaris. The sequence goes on from NC_141685.1 coordinate 224,363,299, forward strand.
GGCCACTCCCAGACACACCCACATACCTCCCATCTGATTAAGTAACCTTGTAAGGAGTCCGTCGAGGACAACAAGGGTCCTGCTGCACATGATCACTTGACACTACAACCACCATGCGTGCAGGAACCGCAGACTGACTCAATGCCTGTCCTGTGCAATTGCCATGTTAAGGTCAGGCACATGCACTAACTCAAAAATGGCCACCGTGTTTTACGTCAAGAGGACCATTCCCCTTAACGGACATGAAGAATGAAAATATGAGCAACGTCAACGTTTCCAGCAGAAAACCATAAGGGAATAGAACATTGGAAAATCTATTATGCGTCAATGAGCAACAGAGTCCCAGGAAGGTGTTGTTTAGAGACCAGGAAGTGGCAGCCATACTGCATGTGTATTAGGGAAGCATGAGGCATAAACTGCAATCAGTGTAATGTACATGCAGAAGGCAGGCACAGGGACTAATTCCAAACTTTCAGCCACATTCATTGTTAACCGTCTCAGGGACAGGCTGCAACATGGCTGCCACATTCAACACAAGCATCTGCCTGTGCTAGGGTTGCCACTTCACGGGTATTTTATGTCCCGGTCAGTACACAAATAAGCGAAATCACCTAAAGCCGGATTTTTTAAACCTCTTATCTGTACTTACAAAATTGCAAATGAAATAAAAAGCAGTTTTAAATGTGTTGTTGGGCTGTTAGCGACCTCTGACTAAAAATAAACAAAGTCAGAAAAATAATGTTACAGATCAATACATATGAATTTGTTTAAAGTCCTATTTAGTATTAGATTTGGGCCTTTGCAGACTCCTAAAACAACAAAAAATTGCCAGTATTTTTCTCTTGGAAAGGTGGCAACCCTAGTCTGTACTTCAGAAGCAGCATCAAAGAAAGGCATTGTGAGAGATGTTTTCCTTTTAATTTGCTTCGTATACACCAAGCTCACACTAACAGAAGCTGTGTTTACGCTGTCCTCCACCTTGAAATGATGTCAATATACCCCGTGTGACAAATCCTATTTTTTTTTTATTATGCTGAGAGCCCGATTCACAGAACTAACTTAAGACAAAATCCTAAACTTACTACTTTTGGTATTCACAGAAGTTAGGATTTTGTCTTAAGACAGACTTAAGACAGACTTAAGACAGACTTAATTTAGGATTCTGTCTAAAGTCAGTCTTAAGTTCAATTCAATTCAATTCAATTAATTTATATAGCGCGCTACATACCCAGAGGGTCTCAAGGCGCTTTGAGAAGGGTGGGGAATTACTTGTCGAATATCCAGGTTTTAAGTTGCTTTCTGACTGCTAGGTGGTTCTGAGTGAGGCGAAGGTGTGTGGGAAGTGAATTCCAGGTTTTGGCTGCCAGGTAGGAGAAGGATCTTCCTCCCATGGTGGTTTTGTTGATGCGGGGTATAGCAGCAAGGGCTTGGTGGGAGGAGCGTAGATGGCGGGAGGGGGTGTAGAAGGAAAGTCGTGTGTTGAGGCATTCGGGTCGAGTTCGTAAAGTGCTTTGTGTGCGTGGGTTAGGAGGCGGAATGTTATCCTCTTATTGACGGGGAGCCAGTGGAGGTTTTTCAGGTGATCAGAAATGTGGTCTTTCTGCGGAATGTCTAGTATGAGTCTGGCTGATGCGTTCTGGATGCGTTGAAGTTTTTTCTGAAGTTTTGCGGTGGTGCCGGCGTATAGGGTGTTTCCGTAGTCCAAGCGACTTGTAACCAGTGCGTGGGTGACCGTTTTTCTAGTTTCGGTGGGGATCCAGTGAAATGCTTTTTTGAGCATGCGAAGGATGTTGAAGCAAGATGATGAAACGGCGTTGACCTGTTTGGTCATCGAGAGTGAGGAGTCCAGAATGACGCCCAGGTTCCGTGCGTGGTCCGTCGGGATGGGTGCTTTTCCAAGGGACTCTGGCCACCACGAGTCGTCCCAGGCGGCGGGGGAGGTGCCTAGGATAAGGACTTCAGTTTTGTCGGAATTCAGTTTCAGGCGGCTGTGCTTCATCCACTCGGCTACTTCTTTCATTCCTTTATGTAAGTTTGTTTTGGCGGTGTTAGGGTCTTTGGTGAGTGAGAGGATCAGTTGAGTGTCATCAGCGTAGGAGATGATGTTGAGGTTGTGTTGGCGTGCGATGGCCGCGAGGGGGCTCATGCATACGTTGAAGAGGGTGGGGCTGAGTGACGATCCTTGTGGCACGCCGCAGATGACTTCAGATGACTTCTGTCTTAAGACTGTCTTAAGACAAAATCCTAACTTCTGTGAATACCAAAAGTAGTAAGTTTAGGATTTTGTCTTAAGTTAGTTCTGTGAATCAGCCCCGGTGAGCGGTTTCAGGGACTTCTCGCTACACTGTACCAAATCAATGACATCTCAACTGTCCTAGGCTATCATTCCACAATGTATCTACTGGCATGCTTGAAGAAACTGTTGGCCCGATTCACAGCACTAATTTAAGACAAAATCCTAAACTTACTATTTTTGGTATTCACAGAAGTTAGGATTTTTTCTTAAGTTAGTCTTAAGACAAACTTAAGACAGACTTAAGACAAGATTCTGTCTTAAGTCTGTCTTAAGTTTGTCTTAAGACAAACTTAAGACAAACTCCTAACTTCTGTGAATACCAAAAATAGTAAGTTTAGGATTTTGTCTTAAGTTAGTTCTGTGAATCGGGCCCTGTGAGGATGAGTCAATTCAATGTAATACTACTATGAGAGAATCCTCGAATGTATTCTGTATTAAAATGTTTCTTCTTTCTTGTTCCGCATTGGTGCAAACTCTGAGAACTATGCGCTTGTGTCGAAACCAGTGGGGCTGCAGCACTTATTGAATCGAATTGCCGACCGGGTGGAAAAGCGGCGGACGGTCTTCCCGTCCCCTGCGGTACCTCCTGCCATCATAATATGGTGGGGGGAAATGGGAGGCGGGCGGGAGATAATGTCGGGCGGATCGCCGCCGTCATGGGCGCGGTGGCGATCCGCCCAACATTATAATAGACCCTTTAGTCTCTTTTTTGGAAGTTGAGAATCTCCAGTGGTAAGAAGTTACAAGGTGTGGCTGACGAGGGCTCTACAAGGCCGGATACCCTTTCGGCAAACAAACACTGAACAGGATTTGCTTCTGTGGAGAAGTATGTATTCGGAACTGCTGCGAATGTAGGCCGGGCGGTGATGCACTGTGATGAGAATGACAGGTCCCAGTCTCCTCTCAGTTCTCAGAGCAGTTTTTAGCCAAACCTTTCTAAGGGCCTTATTATGAGTCTGGTGGACTACGGATCGGCAGACTCACAGTGCGATCTCCCGACCACCCTATTACGACTAGGGTGGTCAGGCCACCCTGGAACCACTGCAACTGCCATTTCCTGGTGGCTTTGCTGCGGTTCTGAGGCTGTAATATGCTTGGCGGGCCATATTACATGTTTCCTCACCGCCCCACTTTTCATGGCATTGTGACCCCCATGAAAAGTGTGGTAGTGAGGAAACAAATGGGGCCCTACAGTGCTCCCTGGTGCCTCACACCATGTGGGTGCACACAGGGGGGCACAACATGTGCCCCCACATGTGCATGCACATCAGTACCTTCCTGGCATGGACTGCTGCATCTATCTCCAATATTTTGCTTTTTGGCAGTATCAAAAGGTGGTGGTGGTTTGAGGAACGCAGCAGTGTTGTAGACCAGTGTGCAACTTACTGACACAGTGGGTGGTTCTTTGTGACTTGGTGTTTGCAATTTGCCTGTGAAACCGTGCAACGTCTGGTCTCTGACTAATCTTTAATGAGAGCTGGAAATGTGACTTTCTTCGCAGCCATCTGAAAAATCTCACTATTCCGAAAGTCGTTCTCGATTTTTATTCTTCGAGGACCTGTGAGATTGTTCTGAGCCCCACTCTGCAACTTTGTGAGTGAGCCACTTCGGGTACAGACCACCCTGTAGGCACAACCCTCAACGCTTCTCCTTGAGCCACTGTCACCAAGTGTGGTAGTATGAGGTCTCTCTTCAGGGCATCCACTATGTAATTTCTTCTTTATGTCTAATTGTCAATCTTCTTATTGTAAGACCTGGTTGAGCTCCCCCTTGCAGCACTTCTGTTCACAGCGTTATTTTGTAGGTTATGATAATCAGAGGCTGTCCTTTGTAAACCAGGTTGAATCTGCTTTCGGCGTTAACTCTCCGTATAATGTACAACTTTATCTTCCACGGCAGTGCAATACCTATATGCATGGCCGGACCATCAGGTTCTCGACCATCAACGTGTAAATTCTTTGCAAAGCTTCCTTCGTCTTCATATGCTTTACAGCAGCTGGAGCTGCTCTTTGACTCCACGTGCATGAGCAGTCACTAAGATCTTGGACAGTGACACGTGGCCCGCACGTGCAGTTTGCTTGGACCACGGTAAACTCTCTGGGAGAGCATAGCCATTCTTCGGGTTACTTATCTCATATCTCGTCTTCATTTGTAGCATCTTCTCAGCCTGGGTACCCGCAAATCAATCAATCAATCAATCATTGCATTTATATAGCGCACTACTCACCCAGAGGGTCTCAAGGCGCTGGGGGAGGGGGGTCCGCTACTGCTCGAACAGCCAGGTCTTGAGTTGCTTCCTGAAGGCGAGGTGGTCCTGGGTCAGGCGGAGGTGGGCGGGGAGGGAGTTCCATGTCTTGGCGGCGAGGTAGGAGAAGGACCGTCCCCCTGTGGTGGCTCTTCGGATGCGGGGACGGCGGCGAGGGCGTGGCTGGTTGATCGAAGCTGGCGTTTGGGAGCGTAGAAGTTGAGGCGACTGTTGAGGTATCCTGGGCCTTGGTTGTGTAGGGCTTTGTGTGCGTGGGTGAGGAGACGGAAGGTGATTCTCTTGTTGACCGGGAGCCAGTGCAGGTCTCTCAGGTGTCCAGAGATGTGGCTGCGACGGAGGATGTCCAGGATGAGTCGTGCTGAGGCGTTCTGGATCCGCTGGAGTCTCTTCTGGAGTTTGGCGGTGGTTCCGGCGTAGAGGGAGTTGCCGTAGTCCAGACGGCTGGTGACGAGGGCCTGGGTGACTGTCTTCCTGGTCTCGGTGGGGATCCACCGGAAGATCTTACGTAGCATGCGCAGGATGTTGAAGCACGATGAGGAGACGGCGTTGACTTGTCTGGTCATGGAGAGGGAGGAGTCCAGGATGAAGCCCAGGTTGCGTGCGTGGTCTGTTGGTTTGGGTGCGCTGCCTAGGGCGGGGGGCCACCAGGAGTCGTCCCAAGTGGCAGGTGAGGATCCCAGGATGAGGACTTCCGTCTTGTCCGAGTTCAGTTTCAGGCGGCTGTTCTTCATCCATTCGGCTACCTCTTTCATCCCTTCGTGAAGGTTGGCTTTGGTGGTGGCGGGGTCGTTGGTAAGGGAGAGGATCAGCTGGGTGTCGTCGGCGTAGGAGATGATGTTGAGGTTGTGCTGGCGTGCGATGTCTGTGAGGGGGCTCATGTAGACGTTGAAGAGGGTTGGACTGAGCGAGGAGCCTTGAGGAACGCCGCAGATGACTTCGGTGGCTTCAGATCTGAACGGAGGGAGGCGGACTCTCTGTGTCCTTCCGGCGAGGAAGGAGATGATCCACTCCAGTGCCTTCTCCTGGACTCAGACATTGCTGAGGCGTTGTACTAGGGTACGGTGGCAGACAGTGTTGAAGGCCGCGGAGAGGTCGAGGAGGATGAGGGCCGCTGTTTCTCCGTTGTCGAGCAGCGCTCGGATGTCATCGGTGGCTGCGATCAGGGCGGTCTCGGTGCTGTGATTGGCCCGGAAGCCAGACTGCGAGGGGTCGAGGGATCCGTTCGTCTCGAGGAAGGCGGCCAGCTGCTTGTTGACGGTCTTCTCGATGACTTTTGCAGGAAACGGGAGCAGCGAGATGGGGCGGTAGTTCTTGAGGTCGGTGGGGTCGGCCGATGGCTTCTTAAGTAGGGCGCTGAGTTTGGCGTGCTTCCAGCTCTCCGGGAAGGTAGCGGTGTCAAAGGAGGTGCTGATGATGTCCCGCAGGTGGGGTGCGATGACAGCGTCGGCCTTGTTGAAGACGTGGCGGGGGCAGGGGTCGGTCGGAGATCCGGAGTGGATGGAGTTCATTGTGCGGACGGTGTCTTCGGTGCCGATCGGAGTCCAGGCGCGGAGGGTGGTGGTGGGGGGCGGTGGTTCGGTTGTGGCGTTCGTCGGTTGAGTGCTGAAGCTGTTGTGTATGTCAGCGATCTTGTTGTGGAAGTAGGAGGCGAGGGAGTTGCAGAGGTCTTGCGAAGGGGTGATTTCGTTGTTTCCGGCGTTGGGGTTGGAGAGCTCTTTGATGATGTTGAAGAGTTCCTTGCTGTTATGTGCGTTGTTGTCCAGTCGTTCCTTGAATGCAGTTTTCTTGGTGGCGTGGATGAGTTAGTGGTGTTTTCGGGTGGCGAGCTTGAGGGCAATCATGTTGTCAGGTGTTGGGTCTCTGCGCCAAGTTCTCTCGAGAGCTCGGCAGTTCTTCTTGGAGGTCTTGAGTTCGTCGGTGAACCATGGGGCTTTCTTGCTACCGGGTCTGCTAGGCGGGGTCCTCAGGGGGGCAAGCTCGTCTGCGCAGTCGCTGATCCACTTCGTGAGGTTGGTGGCCGCCTGGCTAGGGTTCGTTGTGCTGGTGGGAGGGTTCATGCTCAGGGAGGTCGCGAGCTGGTCGGCTGTGATCTTGTTCCAGCTCCTGTGTGCAACCTGTTGCTGGTGGTGGTGGATCGTGGTCCTTCCGAAGCTGAAGTGGACGCAGCTGTGGTCCGTCCAGTGGAGTCCGGTGGCGTGGCTGAAGGCGATGTCCTTGCTGGATGAGAAGACGGGGTCGAGTGTGTGTCCGGCGTAGTGGTTGGGGGTGGTCACCAGCTGCTTGAGTCCCAGGTTGGCGAGGTTGTCCAGCAGGGTGGTGGTGTTGCGGCCATGCCACACACGGAGCTTAGTATTACACGTCTTTAGTCTTCTGGGTGTAACTGCGAATGTAACATTCTAAAACAAGCTTTCATGGCATTGCACTCTGACACCTACGTCATAGCTCTATGGAGTTTTTTAGAAGCCAAAAGGGTTCCGTTCTAAAATATCACCAGACACTACAGAGGTTACCTGATGTTTGCTGCAGAAATTCCCATTCATCTGGCATAAGGCCACGAAGAGCGGTCCCCGATCTTATGCAAAATATCTGGACCTGAGAGGTGCTCCAGTGGCCATGGACGCTAGCTTTTTGCGACCCACCACAGCTTGGAACAGTGACCCCTAAGGATACTTGACCTCCAGAAATACCTGAAAGTCCAAAGGTACATTATTTGGCCATTAAAAACTGCAACATCTTCTGTAACTTCTCTCCATTGCTCATCACCCACAAAGGGTGCCTAAGTTCCGGCCCACAAAGGGTGCCTAAGTTCCGGCCTGCATTAAAACTAGACTAGGAGGAACCAACAGCTTGTATCTGACTTTGCTTCTTCACCAGTCGGCCTCAAAGGATGCAGAGGTCCCAATCAATCCCATTTCATTGACTTACTTTTGAGTTCCTATAGTTTGTTATAGATAGGTTTTTTGTTTTCTAAATAACTCTTAATCTCAACATCTGATTTTCTCGATTGTATTGTTATTTTTCTTTGTGCACGTAGTTATGTTTATCGCAATTGCTTTGGTGAGTTTACCTTGCTTATTTTTTAACTGTAATATTGTTTTGGGATTTCTATGAATGCACCACATATAATCTTCCTTGAGGAAAGTATTACTGCCCATGTCAAGCTACGGAAAGATCGGGCATTCTCAGAGAAACTTCTTACTTGATATCACACCAAGACTGAGCCCTATATTCTCCATAGCTTTACAATAAAATTGCCTATGAAAATAATTTACCATGTGGTTTGGTCACCTTTGAACACTATTTCACTGTCTTAGTCAAAATCCGAATGGCCTCTTGTTTACTTCATTAAAACACAGCTCATGGGCACTTTTTACCTAAAGTCTACCAGATAGCATAGCTGTCTGGTTGGAAATGCATGTTGTAGGCTTATAACATACATAGGCTTGCAGTCCACCCTTTGCTTACCAGTGATTGTCTTAACTGTACCTTTCCTATGCCTGCTTCTTATTTGGTGGTTTTTCATGTGCCAGCTTGTCATTCTTGTGTTATCCCTCCCATGGATTGATGCCTCTTTACAATCTCTTTGATGAGCTAGCTTTTATGCTTCCACTACTTGCTTTTGGGGAACTACTTTTTTCTTTGTGTCTAAACACTCTGTGAGAGTAGAGTGCATGTGTTTTCCAGCGGTTTCCTTGGTGTGCTTTTCTAACCCCTCTCTCGCCCATGTGCTTCTCTCCCCACACCTGCCTTCTTGTTGCTCTCTCTCGCCTGTGTGCTTCTCCTCCCATGCTCCACGTTGCTCTCTTTCACCTGCGGCTTCCTCATTTTTCCCTATCTCCCTTTGCTGATGTTGTTTCTCCCCTAGTCCCCCATGTTGTCTGAACTGGGGTGGTAGAGTGGGCTAAAGAACGGTGATGGATTAAACCCAGATCTTTTGACTGGGTGTGAGTGTTTGATTGATTCAGATGCTCCGTCCATCTCCACCCCCTTTTGTACCGCATGTCATTCTGTAGGCAAACACATGGGTGTGGCACATGTGGGTGTGCCTACAAAATGATGAGACGGCTGTGTCACTGCAGCCACAATGCAATACAGCATAAACTTTGGCAAAGCCAGTAGATTCCATAGGTGAGATCTAGTGGCCTTGCCAATGCTTGTTGAATTTTTTGCATAGTGCAAATTTAGCACCACTAGGGTAAAAATATTAGAGCAATATCGTATTTCTGAAAAGAGTACTTTATGTGGCTCACTGCCTTAATGTAAACGTATCATGTTCTATAGAAATGCAGCCTCCATGAGAAGTAGTGTGACAAACATGTTAACAGATTTTCACTAGTGCAACACCATCTCTGGCTCGTGCTGCTACAAAAGGCTGCTAGAATTTCACTGAGTAAAACTATAGCATGACCACCTCACTCCAGGACAATACCAGCCCTGTATGAACTTTCCAGCTGTAAATCATTCTTTTCAGGTGTGATACACTAGTTAACTCAATGGATTAAGAAACTGACTACAATACCCACAATGCATTATTTAATTACCTAAACATCCAGGAATAGAGGCAGTGTGTGATGACCTAGAGGAAGGGGGTTACCCTAAAATACTCTCATCTTCCAAAAGTAGTGGGCCACTGCTGCTGCCTTTTCCGATTTCACTTTTGTGCATGTGAGGGATGATTGCCCTGCTAGTACACAATACGACCGGTTCTTGTTCTGACTGAGGGGTGCTAGAATGTGCATGTGACGGAAGCTTGCCTGGCTACCTCACAACCTGTTCTTGTTCTGTCTGAGGGGTACTAGAATGTGCATGTGAAGGAAGCTTGCTCGCTACCTCACAACCTATTCTTGTTCTGCCTGAGGGGTGCTAGAATGTGCATGTGAGGGAATCTTGCCCAGCTACCTCACATCCTGTTCTTGATCTGTCTGAGAGGTGCTAGAACGTGCATGTGAGGGACGCTTGCCTGCAAGTACTCAATGCGACCGGTTCTTGTTCTGCCTGAGGGGTGCTAGAATGTGCATGTGACGGAAGCTTGCCCACCTACTACACATGTTCTTGTTCTGTCTGAGGGGTGCTAGAATGTGCATGTGAAGGAAGCTTGTTTGGCTACCTCACAACCTGTTCTTGTTCTGTCTGAGGGGTGCTAGAATGTGCATGTAAGGGAAGCTTGCTCGCTACTGCACAACCTGTTCTTTTTCTGTCTGAGGGGTGCTAGAATGTGCATGTGAAGGAAGCTTGCCCAGCTACTACACAACCTGTTCTTGTTCTGCCTGAGGGGTGCTAGAATGTGCATGTGAAGGAACCTTGCTCGCTACTACACAACCAGTTCTTTTTCTGTCTGAGAGGTTCTAGAATGTGCATTTAAGGGAAGCTTGCCCGGCTAGTACACATCACAACCTGTTCTTGTTCTGTCTGAGGGGTGCTAGAATGTGCATGTGGAGGAAGCTTGCGTGCTACTACACAACCTGTTCATGTTCTGCCTGAGGGGTGCTAGAATGTGCATGTGAGGGAAGCTTGCCCCACTACTACACAACCTGTTTTTATTCTGTCTGAGGGGTGCTAGAATGTGCATGTGGAGGAAGTTTGCCCTGCTGCTAGACAACCAGTTCTTGTTCTGCCTGAGGGATGCTAGAATGTGCATGTGAAGGAAGCTTGCTTGGCTACCTCACAACCTGTTCATGCTCTGCCTCAGGGGTGCTAGAATGGGCATGTGGAGGAAGCTTGCCTGGCTACTACACAACCTGTTCTTGTTCTACCTGAGGGGTGCTATAATGTGCACGTGGAGGAAGCTTGTGTGCTACTACACACCCTGTTCTTGTTCTGTCAGAGGGGTGCTAGAATGTGCATGTGAAGGATGCTTGCCTGGCTACTACACTCCCTGTTCTTGTTCTGTCTGAGGGGTGCTAGAATGTGCATGTGAGGAACGCTTGTCCTGCTACTACACACCCTGTTCTTGTTATGCCTGAGGGGTGCTAGAATGCGCATGTGAGGGAAGCTTGTCCTGCTACTACACACCCTGTTCTTGTTATGCCTGAGGGGTGCTAGAATGCGCATGTGAGGGAAGCTTGTCCTGCTACTACACACCCTGTTCTTGTTCTGCCTGAGGGGTGCTAGAAAGTGCATGTGAGGGAAGCTTGTCCTGCTACTACACACCCTGTTCTTGTTCTGTCTGAGGGGTGCTAGAATGTGCATGTGAGGGAAGCTTGCCTGGCTACTACACAACCTGTTCATGTTCCTCCTGAGGGGTGCTAGAATGTGCATGTGAGGGAAGCTTGTCCTGTTAGTACACAACGTGTTCATGTTCTGCCTGAGGGGTGCTAGCATGTGCATGTGAGAAGCTTGCCCCACTACGACACAACCTGTGCTGCGTGAGGGCTGCTAGATTGTGCATGTTAGGGAAGCTTGACCTGCTAGTGCACAACACAATCTGTTCTTGTTTTCTTTGTGGGGTGCTAGAATGTGCATATAAGGGAAGCTTGTCCCGCTGGTACACAACACAACCTGTTCTTGTTCTTCCAGAGGGGTGCTGGCATATGAGAAGCCTGCCCCGCTGCTACACAACCTGTTCTGACAGAGGGCTGCTAGAATGTGCATGTGAGGGAAGCTAGTCCTGATAGTACACAACCTGATCTTGTTCTGTCTGAGGGGTGCTAGAATGTGCATGTGAAGGAAGCTTGCCCCACTACGACACAACCTGTTCTGTCTGAGGGTTGCTAGATTGTGCATGTGAGGGAAGCTTTCCCGGCTACTTCACAACTTGTTCTACCTGAGGGGTTCTAGGATGTGCACATGAGAGAAACTTTCTCATAATTCCAGTGACCCTCGCCCTCGGTATAATCTGCCACTGGATTTACGCGAGTCTTTGAGAGCGGTGTTTTCCGCATAATTATGAATTGGCCACATAATTCCTGGGGCCCAGGGTGTGTCATTGGAGGGGACACAGCTGCTGGTCCTGTTAACCCGCCAGCTAAGCATTTTACTGGGACAACAAAGAGCCAGAGCCTGTCTGTTCAGCCGCATAATTAATGCCTCTTTCTGCCCACTTCCCCCTGCCGGGGCTCGCCTGACACCATTCCCGTGACTTACGTAACACTGTCGGCGCACATCCCCTTTTCAGAAATGGTTCCTCCTCTGTGGTCAGCAGCGGAATAGAAACAGACAAGAGTCTAACAGGAGAAAGGGTACCTTAAAAGGGAAACCCTGGCCCAGTAGGGGAAGGTTTACCAAGCGGCTGCTGATACCCACCACACTGTCGGATAAGGCCTGTCACTCAGACTAGGTGCTTCCAGATACAACCTGTCACTCTGATAGGCTGCCCCGGGCCCACGCAGGGGGCCCTCCTAAGAGGGCAGCCACCCTTAGTGCCACAAGATGGCACATTCGCCAGCATTGCAGTGTTTGGGGTACCCCAGTGGGTCCCCCTGTGACGTCACTTCCTGGAGGATGGTGGGAGGGGGAGAGGTACTTATACCTATCCCGGCCTTCGAGCGCCCTCTTTTCCAGTTTCTCGTCGGCGGTGCCCATACTGCCTGGCTGCCCGGATGCTGTTTTCCCAACCCACCACATACACGGCACACGGGCAGGAGGGGTGTTTCAACTAAACCTTTTAACTTTGTGTTGCAGGCGGAGTTACAGGGTGATCCAGAGGCTGTAAGGTACAGAAGGGAACCCTCTACAGGAGCACAGTAGGGGTGCTAAAGCCAAATATCCCCAGGGAGGTCCTCGCGTGGGATCCTGGAGGAGCGACGGCGCCCCGTTAGTCCAACAGGCGGTTGTGGACCTGCAACTCTCCGCCCCCCCCCCCCCCCCCGTAGCGGGGAGGGGGGTGAGTAAGGGGTGGACTGGCAGTCTGCCGGAGGGAGGGATGGGCTAGCTCCTCCCTCAAAATGACAATACCGGTTGGTTAGGGCCACCGGGTTTTATGGCTCATCATGTGGGCAGGTGGCGAGGGGCTGCCTGCCCTGGGATCGCCCGTAAGTTAACCCACCATGTTGGGAAATTGTTATGCAAATAAACCTGCAGCAATTTTCTCCACCAAAAGTGTGCTGTGTTTATTTATTACATTTATTGCTGTGGGAGGGCTGGGGAGTGTGCGTGATATTGGCTCTAAGACTGGGTGCACTATGCTTAGCTCACAAGTTGCTAAGAGACCTCTGATGTCATCAGTCGTCCTGGCTCTGTAGTCAACAAACCTTTGCATTCTGGGACTTGTTGGTTGGCGTTTCCCATCACAGCTACGGACATAAATCGTCACTGTGTGCCATATGACGTGGGGCCACTTGGCAGCTCTTCCAAAATGATTCTTCTAAAATGATTCTCTGGTACAAGTGCTGCACGGTAGTGGCACTCCAGAGATCGAGTGAATGCCGCACTATATGACCCATCTCATCACCGTTCTGTTATGTTAATGATACTTATATTGCGCACAAATACTACTGGTCTAAATGTGCTCCGAATAGCTTAGTTCAGTAGGATAAATACCTGATGTGATAAGTTTACAAAAGACACACAATTGATGGACGGAATGCAGAACAAATCAAAGCATTCACCCCCGTCAAGAGATCTGGGTTAAATCCATCATTCTTTTTCTCAACATGCCACTCCAGTTTAGACCTGGCCATATGCAAATCAGCCTTGACCCTGTGCCTCATGGGAACAGTACAGCCCGAACTGCGGAGCCAGGTCCTCCATGGAGCGGAAACAAGCATCCTAGAGCGGTTTCGGGCTTTCAGCCCTCATCAGCCAGGATAGCTTGAATCCAGTGACGGATGGTTTGTGTTGTGACACCCCCCATAATACTACATTCTTAACTGGGTAGCCAGGCCTGCCATATCTGTCGGTTTTTCTTGCAATCTTGATTCCACTCGGAGGTTTAAACAGGCTCATTTTTTTGGGTCAGGAACTTAAATACATTTAGGGCCTGATTTTCAAAGATTTTGCATGGGTTGTGTCACTTTTTTGGTATTTACAAGGCCACACAAATGTTAAGTTACGTGGCTATGCAAGAAAAAGTAGTGCAGCGCGGCATATGACACTGTCTTGCGTAACCTTGCATCGGGCACGCATTCTTTGGGAGGTGCCTGAGCGTTCCTGTACATCCACCCACAGATTGTGAGTGAAACCCATATTTACAAAGAGTTGTAATCATGAATTTGCTCCAAAATGGTGCTCCTCCTGAGACTGGCACAACGTCCTTGTTTGCTCTCTGCATGTGTGCAACATTCTGCAGCACCCATGCAAAATGCCATCAAGGAGTGGCATAACAAAAGCCCCCACAACTCCCGCAATGCAGGAGGGCCCTCGAACACCAGAGGGCCCCTTTCGGCACTGTGCACGGTCACCGACGTGGAGCTCCTGACTGGGTCTGGAGGTTGGGGGCCCAGTGTGGAGACCCTAAAAGTACTTTGCAGGCCCCCCTTAAGTTTTGTTACGCCACTGCCTCCAAGAGTAGCGTTTGTGCTGGAAGGAACTTTGAGTACAAGCCATCCTGACTGTAAGAAACTGGGTAACTGGTTGAGGGGGGTGAAACCCTACTCAAGCAGGAGCCACTATCCTTGTCAGGGTAAAGTCATGGGCAAACCCCATATTAAGCTATGCTCAACCCTCTGGTAACGTGGCATAAAGCAGTCAGGCTTAACTTCGAGGCAATGTGTAAAGTGTCTATGCAGCACATCAAACAGTAATAAAGCGAAATTGCAACACAAGAAAAATTCCACAACAATTTAGAACAATAGAGTAAATTGTAATAAATAACTCAACACCAAAATGATTAAAAAAAAAATCTGGAGATATGCATTTTTAAAGACTTAAGTGAAAATAGTGCCAAAAAGCACAAAGCGCCAACTGTGGATATTTGTTTGCTGTGGACTGGGACAAAGTCACAAGTTCAAACCAACCGCTATGGAGTTCAAGCTGGTTACAAGTACCCAGTTCGACCCGGTGAACAAGAGTACCTTAAAAACTGGTTGCGGAGCATTGCAAGGTCCTGCCTCGTGGATGCGTCGTGCAGCTGAGGTGTTGCATCAGTTCAGAGGTGCTGCGAACCTGCGATGCAAGGTCCTGCGTCATCATTGAAGATCATGTCGATGAGCGCTTGCAATGCAAAGTTCGTCAAAGAGGATGCTTTGTGCAGCTAAGGCAATACGTTGGTTATAAGGAGCTGCGAGGCTGCGATGTGAAGTCCTGGTGCTGGGAAAGTCCACGCAGCAGAGTTGATGCGTTAGTTCTTCTCTGGGTTGCACTGCGCAGCAGAAGAGATGTGTTGGTTCTGCTGGATCCACAGATGGACAGAACATCTTCATGTCCACCTCCAATGGTGCATGACTGGGGTGGCACCACTTGGTGGGGAGGAACTCACAGTTGTTGAGTCCAGGAACTGGTTACAAGAGACCAGCCCTTGAAGTCACTCTGGTGGTCCTGGTACAGGTTGCTGGTCCAGTCCTTCTCCACTCTGCATATTTAGAAAGGAAGGGAGCGATCCCACTGACCAAGAGAGGGGGTCCCACAGGTAAATCAAATGCAAAGCTCTCTTGGAAAAATAGTAAATTTCACACAACCATCTAGTCCTCTATTGCACAGTGCCTCAATCATACACACTCACTCAGAAGACTCCAGACCCTACTGGTCAATTATAGTACATGTGATATAACAAAAAAAGCATAAAAAATATTTTTTATTTATTTCAAAAGTATCTAATTCAGATTCTCAAGATATTCTTTAAAAATCATAATACATTTAAAACAATACATTAAAAATACAATGCTATATTCATATGGCAATGAGAGACAGAAAAAAACAAGTGTAAACAATTAATCACATTTATTTTCGGTTGATTCCTGTGGAATTCGTTCTGTTATTTGTTATGTTATGTTATGTTAATAAAGCATTTGTTAAGCGCACTATCACCGATTGGTTTCTTGGCGCTGAGATCAACAGTAACATAAACGTGGATGAGGGGTGAAGAGTTATTGAAATGCTTGTCTGTAGAGCCAGGTCTTCAAGGCTTTCCGGAATGAGAGGATGTCTTGGCAGGTCCGGATCTCAAGAGGGAAGGTGTTCCACAAACAGGGGGCAAGTGTTGCAAACCTGCGGCCTCCAGAGCGCTTGAGTTTGAAAGGGAGAGTCTGGAGGAGGCCCTGATGGGATGAGCGGAGGTTGTGAGATGGTGTGTACTTAGTGATTAGCTGGTCAATGAATTTGGGACTTTTGCAGTACAAGGATTTGAAGATCATACATCCTGTTTTAAAGGCACAGAGTTGGTTGACATGAAGCCAATGAAGTTTCATGAGTAAGGGAGTGGCTGCATGCCACCTCGGTTGATTCAGAATCAGCCTGGCGGCATAGTTCTATACCATCTGGAGACGTTTAGACAAATAGAGGGGGAGACCTAGATAAATGGAATTCGCGTAGTCCAAATGGGACAGAACAGTGGCGATCTTGACCTGGGTAATTGCCTCCAAGGTGAGTAGACGCCGGACCTTCCAAATTTTTTTTAATTGGAAAAAGCATTTGGAGACCACCTGGCCCACTTGTGCTTTTAATGAAAGATCTCAGTCCACGGTGACCCCAAGTGTTTTAGCCGATGGTGAAGGGGTCGGGGCTTGACCCAGATCCGATGGCCAATAGTGGGGACCCCAATACTTGGCGCTGTTCCCAGTAAGGACCAACTCAGTTTTCCCCGGGTTTAGGTTCAGCTGGTTTTGGTCCATCCATGCCTTGATGTACCTCATGGTCGATTGGAAGTGCAAGATGGAGTTTTCAGAATTGTCGATCGTAAAGAGCAGCTGTAAATCATCTGCATAGTAGAGAATCTTCCCCTGCTCGTCTCTAAGGGCCTGAATCAAAGGGAGGATGTAGAGATTGAACAGGTGGGGTGACAGGGAGGAGCCCTGTGGCACTCCACATGTGATGGACTGTTTGGCACCAGCTAGGTCTCCAAGGTGTACTGCTTGAGTACGATTCTCCAAAAAGTACCTCAGCCAGCAGGCCGCCGTGTCCCGTATGCCGGCCTGTCCAACATGGTCGATCAAGATGTTGCGATCGACCGTGTCGAACACGGCCGACAGGTCCAGGAGCACCAGAGCCTGAGGGGAACGTCTGTCAGCACATTTGTTAAGATGTCCACAGTCCCTTGTATTCTATTGGACATTAACAAGTTCCTTGAATACAACCAATTGTAAGAACGACAGGCGTCAACGCGTTTCGGTGATATTGTTCTAGTAAAAACCACGTTCTTTAAGACTAAAACTATATAACAGTATCTCTTGTGAAAAGACCCGTAAAATCCTATAGACACAAAGATATATATAAAGATAAAACAACATGTTAAGAATAATCCTTTCATATATATTGTGTAATTTCATTATAACTAAAAATTCCTAATTTCAATGCATTTAAATAACGACAACTTATATTCAGAGTATTGTTAAATAATAGCCATTTTGTATATAAAAACACATATCCACAGTTAGCAACAGGACAGATGTATACAGTAACAATCATCTTCCTGACTTCAGTGCCCAAACACTGAATCGTTCTATATAATTGTCCACTAGGGTCTAGATACCTGCATCTATGCCAATGTGTTCACACACATTCACTAGGGGGATCAAATATGACCCCAACATTCATACTGCCACACGAAATAACATCCAACCCACCTAAGCAATTCCACTGGTGGACCAGAAACTTATATCCTCCTATTGATACGGGCTGGGCTCCCTTGGGCTCCAAACAGTTCTACACAATCTTCTTAAAAGATAAAACACAACAACAGCAAATCTTGCTGTAATATCTATTTATATTAATCTCCACTCTGCACCATTCCACTCTATGTCACTCCGCAACTGCAATATACCCTGCATCACTTTACTTCACTCTACTGTGCTCTACACTACTTTATACCACTGCACTCTGCACCACTCTATTCTACGCTGTTGCACTGTATGCCAATGCCCTCTATGCCTATTTACTCAAAACCAATCCACTCTATATCACAGCACTTTATGCCAAAATACTCTTAAACCTGCTAACTCAAACAGTGCCACTGTGTTTCACACGATTTCGGCTGCCTTCACACGGTCACCCAGTGAGGAGCCAAAATCACAGGGTGGCTGAGAAAATAAGCAGAAAACCACTGAAAACAGTGGATTTCCAGCATGTTTGCGGAGGCAACAGCCGATGTCCATTAAAAGGTGTGAAACACCCAGGGCATCGGATACAGCTTTGATGACCCTTTGTTTTTATTTTTTTGAGGGTACGGGCTTGGGGCGATTGCTAAGGGGCAGAGTGCCTCTTAGAAAGCTCTCAGCACCAGGCCCTCCCCGTCCAAGCCCCGCCCCTCCTCACATGGTGACATTATTTTGTAAGTTGGCAGGTATATACTCTGCACCACTGCATTGTATACCACTATACTCTACAACACTCTACTGTACACCACTGAACTCGATGCCACTCTCCTCTACACCATTGCCTTCTACGTCACTGAACTCTATGCCACTGTATTCTACTCTGCAGCACTTTAATCTACGCCACTTTACTCTGTACCACTCTACACTACCCCAATGCACTCTACGCCAATGCACTCTACACCACTGCACTCCCTGCCACTGAACTCTAAGCCACTCTATTGCACTCCACATCGATGCACTGTATGCCAATACACTCTACACCACCGCACTCTATGCTGAGGCACAACTAGACTCAAACGTCGGTGGGAAGGGGGCTACCACAAGGATTAGTGGAGACAGAGACATCATAAGAGCTGAATCAACATTACTTGTGTGGGGATCTCTTTGCTTTTCCGATGTAGTCCGTAAAACACAGAGCCATTCTTTGAGACTACTTGTGGCAAATAGTGCATTTTATAGCACACAGGATCAGTAACATTATTCTCGTCATAACATGATTTTGGGGCTCGCAAGGAATTTCAGCACAGTGAATGGCAAATGTTCTATTTTAATCCACATTAGGCCAGCAAACCTCGTGCAATGTGAAAACCAGGTTCTATTTTACATCACAATCTCGGGCAAATCGTACCCTCCAAACACTCCGGACCAGTTGTGTCAACCTAACTAGGCTTAAAAAAATCTTTTACAAGATATTTCAACCTCCTTCCGCCAAAGGTTTTGAAAATAGGAAGCAAATAATGCAGTTTAAGCATATTTATTTAATTACTGCTCTGTTTACGCTTCATTTGCCTGCACGCAATACTTTTATGTTATTTTCTGAATATGATAGTACTATAATAAACTGCTTTGTAGCTGTTTGGGGGAAGCTGCCACGTATCCTAGCTCTATAGTACAAAGAATGTTGAATATTTATTATTTGGTGCTTTGTGACAGCTCCCATCAAATATTTTAGAATTTTAAATGCTTGGGTAGTCATTTAGCAAGATACACAACCCATGTTTGATAAGATTCGCTCTATAACATTCATTAAGGATAGAAACTGAGCACACAAGCTTGATTATAGATGGTACCCCCACATCACAGATGGGTCTCAATCTGGGATTACCAAGGGTAAGAGATGTTGACCTAGTTTTCCATTTAGCAGTCATCGCACTGCACTCATGGGGGGCCACAACATGCTTTAACAGCCCAGACTGGCCCATTGTCATTCTGTATGTGACAAGCAGGCGGCATACAGAACGGCAATGGGCGGGGTGGGGCTGCTCTTGTGCTCAGAGGAAGAGTACGAGGCACCCCCATCAGGGAGTTGAGGCTTCTCACAGGGTATCAGTACTGCTCTCTGCAATGCCCAAAATTACAGACAAAAGGCATCAGTAAAAGGGATCCCCTTAACCCGTTAACCGCGGCGGTAATTCCACCGCGGTGCGGGCGTTTCCATGAGCGGGCGGGCCGCTTCGGCCATTGGCCGACGGCAGCACTGGGAAGGTAGTGCTGCCGTCGGCCAATGGCCGACTGCAGCAAGGAAAGGGTTAAAAGGATCAGAAAATAAACAGAGCTTTAAAAGTCTTATGTATTTTTTACATTCCAATCCATCTACCTAGCCACTGGGCAGAAAATAGGTAGCTGTTGGGGTGCTAAGCGTTTGTGCAGGTAGGGGTACCTTCCTGCATAAAAACAATGCTACTAGGTGTTTTCCTTTTTCTATGTTTGCTGCAAAATGCAAACACATAGAAAGAGGAAACAATGAGGAGAAATAAACATATTTAGCCTCCTTACGCGTCCTCTTGTGAAGCGTAAGGATTTGGCGCTTCCCCAGGTTAACATGACTTTATAAGTCTGGGGCAGCATCAACGTTGCACGGGAAACCCACTGCAGCTCTCATAGAACGCCTCTGGGGCGCACAGGAAGACGACGCAGCGATTTGCACGGCATCACCTTAGTCATGATTTATGAGGCCACTCAAACCCATGCAAGGTGCCTCTGCATGCACTCTGAATCAAAATGAGAGCTACTCATTAGAAACATGCATGGCAGGGTGCATGAGTGTGTTACATCACACACTCAACATAGAAAGACATTGACTCATAAATGTGGTAGTCATTGTATTGGAAATGTTATTTAAGACATTGAGGGCTGCAAGGTGTTAAAGTCAGATGTCATCCATACTGGTAGGCAGTGGCGTAACTTGGGCGAGGCAACTGGGGTGGTTGCCCCAGACACAATATTCTTAGGGGTGAAAATTTTTAAATGAAAAAAACATTTGTGGGGAAAGGATCTCGAGTCACGTCAGTGCTGTTGTCTGCAAGTGCAGGTTGTGTTGCCTTGCCGACCTTTTCCCACAAAAGGGCTCCACGGAACGGTGCCCTCAAGCATCTCTCATGGCCTCAGGGCAGGTGGAAGCTGCTCGTGCTGTTTCTCGGTGGCATCAGAGCAGCGCCACCCAGAGGCACAACAGTGGAACGTCCCTTGTGGTATCACGGCACCGTAAAAGGAATTTGTTTCTGATTTTTGGCAGGCAGAAAGAGCATTTCAAGCCCAAGTTCCATGCTTGCAGCCTGACGTCATGTGTCAGTTTGGGATAGCAGGTTCAGTCACCCGGGGGTGTGGCATCAATTCATTCTTTCATCCAATATTCAGTCTTCCACCATTCATTTTGTCCTTCCATCTGTGTAAACAATAATAAGTCGCTGGTGTTGGGGCCGTGGGTAGACTTGGTGAAGTGAAATGATAGCAGTGCGCTAAGCGGGTAGAAGGTTACGAAGTCGCGGTTCCCTAGCGAGAACCTGCATGCAGTAACAGCACTTACTTCATGGCAAAAGTTGTGTGGGTCGCTGCGTCAATGTGACGGTCCAAGTGTTGAGGATCGATGAGTGCGGTCAGCGTGAGGGTGTGTAATAAAGGGAAGTAACAAGCAAGGGGTGAAAAAAGGACTAGGTAGAAAGTAAACGCGGGGGCCATCTTAGGGTGGGTTGTGAAGCTAAAGAAAGGGCTAGGTGGAAAAGTGAACGCGGGGGCCATCTTAGAGTGGGTTAAAAAAGGTAAACACAAGAGACTAAGGAGTACAAAAGAATAAAGAACTAAGGTGAACAAAGGAATAAAGAACTGAGGTGTACAAAGGAATAAAAAAATAAAGAGCAATGCGGTTATATATAACAATTAACAATTAAAGGTAACAACTGTATTCGACACGATCATTCAATCCATGTGGTTTAAGTGTCTGCAAGCGATATATCCATTCCAGTTCTTTTCTGAGTAGAAATTTGCGATTGTCTATGCCTTCAGTGTGGGTAATGGTTTCCAATACTGTAAATTGGAGTTGTGCTATGGTGTGGTGAAACTCGTGGAAGTGCATAGCAACGTTAGATTTTTCTTCAGGTAGAGAGAATTTCTTTGATGTTCTTGCCGCGGGTGTGGGCGAACAGTGGAGGAGTGTGAAAAATGTCCCGAAAATCTGGTTCCAATTGTAGGATAGGAAAATGGTTGAGGATGATTTTCTTGAATTTGTTGCTGGCCGTGGAAAATTTGGATACCAGGACCATGCGTTCATTGGGCTGTTTTGAGCTTTTTGAGAGGCTTTGTTGTCTAGTGATGTTGGCTACTCGTGTATCTGCTTCATTGAAGCAGACATCACTAGACAACAAAGCCTCGGCAAGAACATCAAAGAAATTCTCTCTACCCGAACCCCGATCAGTCAGAACTATAAAGGTACCCAACCATGCTTAAACTGCAGCAATTGTAATTGTATCATTAGAGGCAACCACATCAAACATCCCATGAAAGGCCACCCCATCAAATTGCAAGTAAACGCCACATGTGATTCTATGAACCTTATCTACGCTTTGAAATGCCCCTGCGGAAAAATGTATGTCGGCAAAACCGAAAGAAAAATTAAAGTTCGCATAAACGAACATAAATCCAACATTCGCACCAAGCAAGAAAAATCTAACGTTGCTATGCACTTCCACGAGTTTCACCACACCATAGCAAAACTCAAATTTACAGTATTGGAAACCATTACCCGCACTGAAGGCATAGACAATCGCAAATTTCTACTCAGAAAAGAACTGGAATGGATATATCGCTTGCAGGCACTTAAACCACATGGATTGAATGATCGTGTCGAATACAGTTGTTACCTTTAATTGTTAATTGTTATATATAACCGCATTGCTCTTTATTTTTTTATTCCTTTGTACACCTCAGTTCTTTATTCCTTTGTTCACCTTAGTTCTTTATTCTTTTGTACTCCTTAGTCCCTTGTGTTTACCTTTTTTAACCCACTCTAAGATGGCCCCCGCGTTCACTTTTCCACCTAGCCCTTTCTTTAGCTTCACAACCCACCCTAAGATGGCCCCGCGTTCACTTTCCACCTAGTCCTTTTTTCACCCCTTGCTTGTTACTTCCCATTATTTACACACCCTCACGCTGACCGCATGCATCGATCCTCAACACTTGGACCGTCACATTGACGCAGCGACCCACACGGCTTTTGCCATGAAGTAAGTGCTGTTACTGCATGCAGGTTCTCGCTAGGGAACCGCGACTTCGTAACCTTCTACCCGCTTAGCGCACTGCTATCATTTCACTTACCAAGTCTACCCACGGCACCCAACACCGGCGACTTATTATTGTTTACTTGTGTCCACCCGGCCAACTCTCCGTGCACATATCCATTGACCCGCATGCCGCACCCCTAATTTTTTAATCACGGGACACGACCTCATTTTTTTAATCTCGGGACACAACCTCATCTTTTTAATCTCGGGACACAACCCTATCACTATATTGATCGGCACTTCAAAAATAATTATCCGCCATTAGCGTTTCCTCATATCTCCCCCCCCTTCCCTGATATGGGCTTGTTTCTTCTTTTTTCCAGCTCTCCTTGACAAAGGGCGTGCAGCCCGAAATGCATTGGAGTTCGTGTTTACCATGTATATGTTGCACTGTTTACTTACTGCAGTGATATGATGACAATATCATTGAAATATAAACCTTTATGAATGAAGATTGATGAATAAATCTACATTACATCTTTGAACTTTGGAATCATTTCGATGAACATTTAAGGAGTGCCTCCTATAGGGGATGTATATGCAAATCCTTGCGTACACTCATTAGTTTCATATCTCCAGGCGCTCGACGGAAACGCCACCCTGGAGTGCACCCATCCCTGCTTCAAATAAGCATTCAAACCACAGTCAATCGTGTTGTGCACCTCCCACTTTTCTATTTCTATTTCAATTTTTCTTCCATCTGTGTGCCCATCCATATCCAAACCTATTCATCCATTTCAAAACGTATCCATCATCTATCCTTCCATCCATCATTTCACTCATCCATCCACCCTTTCACTCATTCATCCATCCTTACACCCACCCTCTCACTTATCCATCTACCCATTCTCCCTTTCACTTATAAATTCATCAATCCATCCATCATTTCACTCCTCCATTGCCCATTCACTCGCCCATCATGCACCCTTTCACTCATCTATCTGTCCTTTTACTCAGCCACCTACCCTTTTATCCACCCATCCACCCTTTTACCTATACATCCACCATTCCACCCATACATCCACCATTCCACCCATACATCCACCATTCCACCCATACATCCACCATTCCACCCATACATCTATTTATTTACAGTTTCTCTCATGCATCCTTGCACTCACCCATCCATCCATCCTTTCTCTCATTATCCATACATTCCCCTTACTCTCATCCATTCATCCCTTCACTAACCCATTACCCATTCCTTCTCTGTTTTACTCACCCACCTTTTCACATTAATTATGAGTTGAGTCTTTGTCTGCAGAGTTGCAGACAGAAGAGGCCCATCAAGAACTTCACCCTTGCTGCTGTTCTCAAAGCAAGGTTGGGGCAGGTGAGGGTTCACTAAGCCCCTGTACAGAGGCAATCTGAAAACTTGGAAGTCATGAGTCATGCATGATGCCCAGTGTTGGGACCTGAGGTGACTGTGACATGGTGTTGTTTCCAGGGCTTTAAGTGGGTTGAAAAACTTGGGGGTCTCTCCAAAGGGCGTGTCCGATGTAATTAAGGGCATGGCTTAAAACAGGTAGATAAAAATCTGTGCTTAGCATGAGTGTGCTGCCCGACTAATATTCTGCTACTTCTGTTATTGCATCCACATACATAATACATCACACCTATAACAAAACAGGACTACTGGCTTTGTCAATGGCTGTTCGTTGAATAAAATAAAAAAGCATCAACTACGGCTTTGTTGTATATAATATTCAAAAAGCTTCAGTTCTAAAATGATGAGCCTGTGAAAGACCCATAACCCCTTCTTTTTAACTTCTTTCGCTGCCTCCCTTTCATGGACTGGATTCTCTACATGTCTTCCATCTTGTGAGGTGCAACATTTTTCTTTATGTACTGTTGAAACAGAATGTCCTGCCCTGGACCGAGGCTGGAAGGGGCACCACATGCTTTAACAGCCCAGACTGGCCCATTGTCATTCTGTATGTGACAATCAGGCGGCATACAGAACGGCAATGGGCGGGGTGGGGCTGCTCTTGTGCTCAGAGGAAGAGTACGAGGCACCCCCATCAGGGAGTTGAGGCTTCTCACAGGGTATCAGTACTGCCCCCTGCAATGCTCGAAATTACAGACATAAGGCATCGGTAAAAGGGATCGTCACGGACAATGGAAGTGAGGTCCAAATCACAGATGGTCTGTGAAATTTACGGACAGTTGGTCACCCTACTTGAAGGTCTGGCTGGCAGGCACCAACTCCTTCCAGCCCAGCCAATGGGGAGGGGTGAAACCCGTTCAGCCCAATGGGTGTTGTGGGCCTGACTCCATGCCACTAACTCTACGCCACTCTATACTACTCTGCACCATTGCCCTCTCTGACACTGCACTCTACCCCACTCACTATGCACCACTGCACTCTTCGCCACTGAACTCTACAACATTGTAGTCTAAGCCACTCCCCTTTACTCAGGACCACTCTACTCTATTCCACTCTACTCTGCACCACTACTCTATGCCACTGTACTTTACCCTACACACTCAACTCTAACCTGTACTAAACCACTCTTTGCCACTGCACTCTACAACACTCCAATGTAAGCCACTCCACTCTACTCTGGACCACTCTTCGCCACTCCACTCTATAACACTCCAGTCTATGCCAATGCACTCTACTCTGTACCACTCTACTCTGCACCAATACTCTATGCCACTGCACTTTACCCTGCACTACACCACTCTATGCCACTTAACTCTAATCTGAAACAATCTACTCTATGCCACTGCACCCTACGCCACTCTACTTCACTCTGCACAATAACTCTCTTTGCCACTGCACTCAGCGCTACTACAGTCTATGGTGCTCCACTCTGCACCACTCTACTCTACTCTGCACCACTTTACTCTACCCCACTGCACTTTCTGGCTCTCTACCCTGAGCCACTGTACTCTCTGCCAATGCACTCTACATCACTCTACTCAAAACCACTGCACTCTAAACCAACTACTCTGCAGCATTGAACTCTATGCCCCTATACTCTACTCTGCAACACTCTACTCTATGCCACTGCACTCTACGTCACTCTACACCATTGCGCTCTACATCACTGCACTCTACGCCACTCTATTTTACTCTGCACCACGGTGCTCTACCCCACTGAACTCTACCCTGATCTACTCTGCACTACTCCTCTTTATACCACTGCTCTATTTGCCAATGCACCTTGAATTATTCCACTCTATGCCACTGCACTCTACACCACTCTAATCTACTCTGCACCACTTCCTTCCATGCCAATGCACTCCACGCCTTTCTACTCTATGCCACTGCATTCCACGCCACTCTACTCTACACCTCTGCACTCTGAAGCAATCTACTTTATGCAACTGTACTCTTCGCCACTCTACTCCTCTCTATGCCATTCCATCCTGCACCACTCTGATCTACACAATTGCACTCTACGCCACTGCAATTTATGCTGCGCCACTCCACTGTATTCTGTAGTCAACCTCACTCACGGCCGCCATTCACAGTCTGTCGTCAATGATGTCCTTTCAAATGTTATCAACAATGTCATAGAACATGTAATGAGTGATGTAATATGTGAGGTCATAAGCAGAACATTGCGAGGGCGCGAGTAATAGTTCAGGACATGGGTTTTGGTTACATGAGATAACTATAAATGCTGAATTTCAGTGGTTTTGCATAAGGCTTTTGGCCGTGCAGTGGTGGTTGGTGACCCACAAAAAGTTGGGTCAACATAAATACAATTAAAAAAACATATATACTAATAAACATTTAAATCTGAAAAAAATTAACTAACCTTAGCCTGCAACACGTCCTCTGGGTTCTCCAATGTCCAACTCCAGACTCCGCCTCCAGTGCAGGACTCACAGCTCCCATAGGTCATCACTCAATCCAGACACTGCTCTCACGCTGCATGAGGGAAGTGTCTGGATTGGCTGCCTCAGAGCTCCGAAGACCCATGCCCCCTAAGGTTTTACAGCTTGCAAATCAGTACATTGCCGCCATCTATCATCAGTGTTTAACATGAGCGTAACACAGGCCCCCGCAGCCCCCGCGGTGCTGGGTGCCCCCGAGCTGCAGGGGGCTCCCTCAGCACAGTACTCAGGTTTGAGAGCTCCTGATTAAATCTGGAGCGGAGGTCCCACCGTGTAACTTGGAGGAGCCCCCTCAACTTTCCTTATGCCACTGGTGTTTAATCAAATGTTTTTGCAAGGATAATTTCCCATTAATTGAGAACAAGCCTGTATCCTTCCTCTCATTAAAAAGCCAAACCTTGACATTAGCAATCCTGCTAGTTATCCTTCCATTTCAAGACTTCCGTTGCCAGCTAAAATTGTAGAAAAAATAATTAATGCAGAACTATCTAATTTTATTTCTGAGAATCAGCTTTTAGTCCCCAGTTAGGGAATCATAGCACTGAGACCGCATTGATAAAAACTACTGAAGAAATACGAACGACATTAGACGGTGGAGGGTCAGCAGCTCTTATTTTACTGGACCTGTCCGCGGCGTTTGACACAGTGGACCATGGTCTATTGAACCAACGTCTGAATGCTATAGGAGCTAAAGGTAAAGCTCTTACTTTGCTTACATCCTTTCAATCAGGAAGACATCAAACTGTGAATCGGAGCCAGTTTAAATCCTCACCTTTTACTCTGCCTTGTGGGGTCCCTCAGGGCTCTTTATTGAGCCCGACGCTTTTCAATATTTATGTCTCTGAACTTACCCTTTGATTAAAAGTTTCAACCTGAATCCAACATCCTATGCTGAGGACACCCAATTGGTGATCTCAGTTGTGGATAATGATGTTAACTAGTCTCTAAGATTACACGATTGTATGAGTAGCTGGTGGAGCAAACACTGCGTAAAACTGAACTCGAGCAAAACAGAGGTTCTACTATTCGGTAATCTCTCTCCAACATGGTCTCCTGCATATCGGCCAGACAGCCTAGGCCCACCCCCCACTACATTGATTAAAGCGGAAAATCTTGGCTTTATCATGGATGAGAAGCTCAGTTATTAGGCCCAGGTGTCTAGGGTAGGGTCCTCCTCTTTCTACACCATTAGAATTCTGAGGAGAATCCTCCCTCCCGTTTATTCCCAGAAACATCAGGAAGACTATTGTGTCCTCGTTAATCATGTCTAAGCTGGATAATTGTAACAGCTTATACATGAATCTCCAGGTCAAATTACTTGGGAAGCGTCAGGTGGTACAGAAGTCAGCCGCCAGATTGATCCTGGATGTTCCCAAATGGTGTGACAGTGAATTAAATTTAAGGCGCTCTGTGTTGCTCATAAGACCCTGCACAGAGAAGGACCGAGATTTCTATAGAAGGCTTTTAGCTGGTACACTTCTGGTAGAAATCTTCGATCAGCCAAGGCTAGATTGGTCACCACCGTAAGAACTAGAAAAGTGAGTTGGGGAGGAGGGAGTTTCATTAGCAGGACAGCCAGGCTGAGGAACTCTCTTCAGTTACATCTCAGGACTACACCCACCCTTCTTGCCTTTAGAAAGGAACGCAAGACTTGGCTGTTTAGAAATTAGCTGTACCTCGGCACATTATATTCATGTTCCTGATAGCACCAAGACACCCACGGGTATACGCAAGCTACACAAGTTTTTATAGCATAACATATTAAGACAAGGACTGTGCCTACTGGCAATAAGGCTGTCTAAGACAGGAGGGTTGGAGAGTCTGACTTGCGCATAATGAATTGTCAAACTGACAAGCGCAGTTCATACTGAAAGGGCCACTCGTCATTGCCGCCAATCAGCAGCAGTGACGCACTATGCCACCCTGCCCTCTCCGTCTGGCCGAAAGCGGGAAAAAGGTTGCTTACCTGCAAGGGGTTGGAAGGAGGTCTTGGGCTGAAGGCCAGGCCTTGTGGCTAACACTCAACGGCCACCCAAATACCCACCATGCACGGCTAAATGCTGTGCACTGCCTGGGTATAGCAGCAGGGCCTAGCCTTCGTCCAGGATCTGAATCCAACCCCTTACGAGCAGCCACACCCACACCATGCACGCCCTTCTCACAAGTGTAGCGTGAGATTGGTTTCACTGGTCCTGGCTTCACTCAAGCAAACAAATTGGCTTTGTCAAAAAGTCACAACACTAAAATCTAAAAAGTGAGCCCATTGGCTTTATTAGGGGTGAGCATATCAATATATATAAAAGAAGATCTATCATCTTTCTCCTATCATCACCAATATTGTTAATCTAATGTATATTTCAGTCTTTTACACAATACAATGCTTAGTAATAGTGATTATTATTAAAAAAATTAATAACGTTTTAATGAAAAAAAACTGTGTGAGTCTTTCTTTTCACAAAGTCTTTATGATTGCGTTTTGTGGGCTTAAAAACATGAAAAGAAAGATTCAGAAACATATTGCTTTAAAGTCATACATTTAGGAGGAGTAGCTGCCGTTTGTACTTCGTTAACCATACTAGCCCTATAATGAGGGAAAGTCCATGCATGGATTCTCCTCCAGGTTTAGCACCTCCTCCAGGATCAAAGGACTGTACATTACAGTCTCCTCCCAAACCTTATTATGAGAGGGCGGCAAAACCCAATGAATTATGTGACATAAGTTCCAGGTTCCATCATGAGTCCCACTGGAACGATGTAATGTAGGCAGTCTCCAGTGGCCAGTACCTCGATCCTCGTAGGTATAATTCCATGTATGAGGCATTTGTCTATTCATCGTCATCCAATGCCTAATGCGATCTTCTATTCATCATCATTCTGTGTTTGAAGCGATCATCATCCCATGTCTGAGGCGATCGTCTATTCATCATCATCCCATGCCTGAGTCGATTGTCTATTCATTGTCATTCCATGTCTGAGACTATCGTCTATTCATCTTCAATTGATGTCTGAGGTGATCGTCTATTCATCGGCATTCCATATCTGAGGCGATTGTCTATTCATCGTCACTTTATGTATGAGGTGATCGTCTATTCATCCACATTCCATTTTCTGAGGTGATTGTCTGTTCATCATCATTCTGTGTCTGAGGGTATTGTCATTCCATGCCCGAGGCAATCGTTTATTCATCATCATTCCATGCCTGATGCGATCCTCTATTCATCATCATTACTTGTCTAAGGCGATCGTCTATTCATCGTCATTCCATGCCTGAGGCAATCGTCTATTCATCATCATCCAATGTCTTATGCGATTTTCTATTCATCATCATCCCATGTCTGAGGCGATTGTCTATTCATCGTCATGACGTGTCTGAGGCAATCGTCTATTCATCGTAATTCCATGTCTGAGTCGATTGTCTATTCATCATCATTCCATGTTTACGGCTATCGTCTATTTATCGCCATTCAATGTCTGAGGCGATCCTATTCCTTGTCATTTCATGTCTGAGCGATGGTCAACTCATCATTCCATGCCTGAGGCGATCGTCTATTCGTCGTCATTCCATTTCTGAGGTGATCATCTATTCATTGTCATTCTCATCATTCCATGTCTAAGGAGATTGTCTATTCATCGTCTTTCCATGTCTGAGGCAATCGTCAATTCATCGTCATTCCATATCTGAAGCAATTGTTTATTCATTGTCATTTCATGTTTGAGGTTATCGACTATTCATCCTCATTCTTTTTTCTGAGGTGATCATCTATTCATCATCATTCTGTGTCTGAGGGTATCATCATTCCATACCTGAGGCAATGGTCATTCATCGTCATTCCATGCCTGAGACAATCATCATCCAATACTTGATGCGATCTTCTATTCATCATCATTCCATGTCTGAGGCGATTGTCTATTCATTGTCATTCCATATCTTAGGCTATTGTCTATTTTTCATCATTCCATGTCTGAGGCAATCATCTATTTATTGTCATCTCATGCCTAAACGATCATCTATTCATTGTCATTCTCGTCATCCCATGTCTGAAGGAATCATTAATTCATTGTCATTCCATGTCTGAGGCGATTGTCTATTCATCGCCATTTAATGTCTGAGGCGATTGTCTATTCATCATCATTCCATGTTTTAGGCTATCGTCTATTTATTGTCATTCCATGTCAAAGGGGATCGTCTATTCATCGTCACCCCATGTCTGAGGCTATCATCTACTTATCATCATTCTGTGTCTGAGACGATCGTCTGTTCCTTGTCATTCCATGTCTGAGGTGATCCTATTCCTTGTCATTTCATGTCTGAGCGATGGCCTTTTTGTTGTCATTCCATGTCTAAGGGGATCATCTATTCATCGTCATTCCATGTCTGAGGCGGTCCTATTCCTTGTCATTTCATGTCTTAGCGATGGTCTATTTGTTTTCATTCCATGTCTAAGTGGATCGTCTATTCATCGTCAGCCCATGTCTGAGGCTATCATCATTCTATGTTTGAGACGATCATCTCATGGTCATTCCATGTCTGAAGCGATCATCTATTCATGGTCATTCCATGTCTGAGGTGATCATCTATTCATCATCATCCCATGTCTGAGGCTATCATCTATTTATCATCATTCTATGTTTGAGAGGATCATCTATTCATGGTCATTCCATGTCCGAGGCGATCCCATTCCTTGTCCTTGTCATTTCATGTCTGAGCAATGGTCTATTCGTCATCATTCCATGTCTGAGGCGATCGTCTATTCATCGTCAATCCACATCTGAGGCGATTGTCTATTTATTGTCATTCCATGTATAAGGTGATCGACTATTCATCCTCATTCTATTTTCTGAGGTGATCGTCTATTTATCATCATTCTGTGTCTGAGGGTATCGTCATTCCATGCCTGAGGCAATTGTTATTCATCGACATTCCATGCCTAATGCGATCACCTCAACATTAGGAACAGGGAGATTAAGGGCTATGTGTATGTGGCCCAATACCGTTCGGTAACGGTGAAATACGTTAAATTTCACTGTTACTGAACAGTATTTAGGCATTTGTGATGTAGGGAGAATTCAGTATTAGGGAATCGAATACTGATTCCTTAAATGCAATGTGGGTAGCACTTAAAAGAGTGCACCTCAGCCTTAAGGAATCGCTATTTACCACCAACTCCAAGGTGGTGGTAAATAGCGATTTCCTTTAAAAAAACACTTTTTTGCTTTTTGAAATGTACCATGTGGCACACATGCATGCCCCTAGGTCTGCGCCCTTAGGGCATGCATGTGTGCCACATGTGCACCCATGCACATTTCAGGGGTGCAATAGGGCGTCCTTTAGACACCCTGGCACGCTTGAAATACCTCCCGCTATTACCAATTCGGTAATACAGATACGGTAATACAGAATGTCTTCACATTAATTCCTATGGGCCTCCAAGCCCATAGGAATGAATGGGTAAGGTATTCCCTATTACCGAATTGGTATTACCGATTCGGTAATAAGGAATATTAACGATTCATTATTTTTTTACCAAATTATTAGCTACATCTGGAATACCAATTCCTAAATACCGAATCGGTAAAATTCGGTATTTAGGACTCAGTATTTCCCTGTTACCTACATATGGCCCTAAGTGATTTGCCCAGAATCACAGGATGTTGAGCGTCGTTGCCGAGACTCTAACCCGGTTCTCTTGCTTCAATGTCGACTGCTCTAGTGTAAGGCTACGCCCTCTGTGTTGGGTTTCCGTTGGGTTGATAAATACTCACAGCACCTGAACTTATCCCCCGCACCTACTTATGCCTCTTTGTTCACTTTTCCACTCCCTCCTGCAGGCTTTCTCTGTTAGCCGGCCCTGCTTTCTGTGAACAGGAACCCCATGGTACATCAGCAGGACTCCTGTCCCGACAATGATTCCTCCACCTCACTAGAGACAGACGTTGGGAAACATTTAGGTTTCTGAGAGCAGAGCTTCCGCTGTCTCCACCCACAGGTACCTGTGACATATGGACGATGTGCTGCAGGTCTGCTGTGTCGATGTGAGAGGTTAGGACAGAGCAGAAGGCAGGGCTTTAAGTGGGCCAGTGCCCTCCAGGTCTCCCACCCGGAAGCTATTGAAAAAGGACATTGAAACTGGTTCCTTTGGAGCCCTGGATTCATATCCTTAACTCTACTGGCAAAAATATTGATTGATTTCTGAACAAGGAATATACAGAACATAAAGATAACTCGTGTCAGCGATTTCGTTCCTGTTTATATTTCATATGTTTTATTTAATCTCGTGTTCCTGAGAGTGTCAGCTATCTCCATCATGTTGTGTTTCTCTATTTTTTTTCGTGTCGCATATTACTCTTGTATAGAGCCTACTTTGAACCGAGCCGCCTCCAGGTGTTCATAACGGGCCACGGCTGAGAGCTCTGGAGCGGAGGCTGAGGGAAGTGCGAGTTTCTCACAGTGCTTGTCAGTGGGTCAAAAATGTGTTCATTATACATGACCATCCAATCCTTGGCCTCTCTGCAGAAAGTACACAGCAATGGCCCCCTATTCCCGTTGCAATTGTGATTCGTGCATAAGTTATGTTATGTTATGTTAGCAATGATTTGTAAAGCGCTCGTTCACCGGTTGGTTTCTTGGCGCTGAAAAGACTAGCGGGTAGCCAGTCCCGGAACAGATCATTCGTAAGCTAGTGTGAATAACCAAGCCTTGAGAGACTTTTTAAAGTTGAGCAGATTCATGCTAAGTCTGATTTCCAGGGGGATGGAGTTCCATAGTCAAGGCGCCAGGGTCGCAAACCTACATCCCCCTTGGCGCTTCAGCTTGAAGGTAGGCACTGTAAGGAGGTGGAGTTGGGTTGAGTGGAGGTTACGTAGGGGAATGTAGCGGGATATGCGGTTATCGATGAATTTGGGTCTGCGGCCGTTTAGGGATTTGAACACGAGGCAGCCAACTTTAAACTTTAAAGGCACACGCTGGGAAATGGGGAGCCAGTGCAGTTTCCTAAGGAGAGGGGAAGCATGTTGCCACCTGGGTTGTTTATATATTAGTCAAGCCGCTTGGTTCTGTACCAGTTGAAGTTGCCTAGTGAGGCCGAGTGGGAGTCCCTGGTAGGTGGCGTTTGCGTAGTGAAGACGAGATAGGAACAGATCTATCAAGACCTGAGCCAGTGCAGCTTGAGATAGTAACCTGCTTATCTTTCTGATTTAGCGTAACTGAAGGAAGCAGGTGGAAAACGCAGGTACCTACGTGCGCTTTAAGAGACATGTCGCTACCAATGATGACCCCTAGATTTTTTACTGAGGTGGAGGGAGTAGGTGGGGAGCTCAGGTCACTGGGCCAGTATTGTGGGCCCCACTGTCTGTGTGCTTTGCCTGCCAGTATCAGTATTAGGTCTGTTTTGCTGGGGTTCAGCTTTAGATGGTTGTGGTCCATCCAATGACGAATGAATTTTATAGTCGATTGAAAGTCAGATATTGACTGGGGAGAGTTGTCAATCTTGAACATAAGTTGGAGGTCATCTGCGTAGTTAAAAGTGGTCACTCTACTTTCATTCAAGGATCTTATCAGTGGGAGAAGATAGAGGTTGAATCGGTGGGGGGAAAGCGAAGAGCCCTGTGGGACTCCACAAGTAGTTTATAGTTTTGGGGCAGTGAAATGGCCGATGCGGACTGCCTGGGTGCGGTTTTTTAGAAAAGAGTTTATCCAGCTGAGTGCTGGACCCTGGAAGCCTGCTTTCCTTACACGGTCGGCCAGTATATCATGGCGGATTGTGTCAAATGCAGCTGAGAGATCAATTAGCACCGGGACCTGGGGGGTACCTATGTCTGCGTTTTCTCGTAAGGAGTCAAGCACTGCCACGATCACTATTTACATAGAGTGCGCTGGCCGAAAGCCGGCTTGGCTACGGTCGAGGAAACCAGTCTGTTCCCAAAAATTGGACAGGCATTTAACTACGTGGTCTTCTAATATCTTGGCTATATAGGGTATTAAAGAAATGGGGCGGTAATTTGCTAGTGTTGGGGGTCTGCGCCTGGTTTATTTAAGAGGAGAACTACTATGGCCTCCTTGACAGCATTGGTGACACAGCCCTGGGACATGGATTGGTTTAAGAAGGAGAGGGCTGGATCAGGGAAAGCTATTAGGTTTTGTTGGGCGCTGGGCTTTGCTGCTTTCCCTGACGCGGCCGGGCTTTGCTCCGCCACCTGCTTCACTCGACCGGCCGGGCTTGGCTCCGCCGGTCTCACCGCTGCTGCTGTCAGTCAACGCCTACAAGCCCCAGGATCCTCAGGGGCAGGACGTGCTGTTTCCACGCGCCAGGAGGCGCATAAAGACTTGACCGGTGCAGAGTCCCCCGGTGTTTGTTGGGCGCTGGGCTTTGCTGCTTTCCCTGATGCGGCCGGGCTTTGCTCCGCCACCTGCTTCACTCGACCGGCCGGGCTTGGCTCCGCCGGTCTCACCGCTGCTGCTGTCTATCAACGCCTTCAAGCCCCAGGATCCTCAGGGGCAGGACATGCTGTTTCCACGCGCCAGGAGGCGCATAAAGACTTGACCTGTCCCTCGTCCCGCGAGGACGCACGTGGGACACGTCGGGAGAAGCCAGGGACAAGGGCAGGACAGTCTGTGACAGTCCGGGACTGGACGTGACTGGGCTGGGCCAGGGACCCTGATTCTTGTTCATCGCTGGACTTCCGTGACCCTCATATAGTGAGACAATACTGCATTTCAATATATTCCTCTTGGCTATTTTGAGTTCCTAGTGTTTATCTTAGGTGGTTTGTCCTATCCTGTGCTACTAGGTAAAGTTTCAGATTGTTTTACAATTAACACCGCTGGGTATGTCTAAACAAAAGGGTCCCCTGGTGCCTAACACCTTGGATAATTACCTAGTGAAGGTTGTGAGTAAAATCAACAGTGAAAGACTGCAGTCTTTAGGGTTAAGCTCGTCCCCTACAACACCCGCTGCGCAACCTTCACTAGTATTACCGGCACAGGATGATAGCAGTGAAATCGTTAGTTTTGATCTCTCTCTGTTGATCTAGAAGTATCTTTGGATACGACGGTGCAGAACCTACCGACTCCTGTGCCTAGAGCAGTCAGAGCGTGCAGGAAATTACAGACCAAACGTGGGGGGTTACGTTCGGCTAGAAGAAGAATAGTTTCTCCACCCATAATCCTAGATAATGATGATGTTATTACAGGGAAGGGGGCACGGTGAAATGGGAGGACGAACAAATAAAAAAATTAGTAAGTATGATCGATTTAAAGATCAAGGGTATTGTTAAACCCCTTGTGGCAAAAATCGATCAGCTTACTGAAGAGGTTAAAAGACTAGGAGGACTCCTCAATAAGACAATGGAGGAAGTGGATAGTCTATCAGCTTTGGTATCAAGCAGATGTGAAACCCATGAGGTTCACCCTGAGAGAGGGGAAGGAGGTAGTGAGAATATTGTACAGCAACCCCCCCCACCCAGCTCCCAGTAGGTGAGGATTCTCAAACTGTAGTTATAGAGGCTCCCTTAATAACACCTACAGAACCGCACCAAGAGCAAGATTTATTCCAATTTGTTGTGGAAGCTTCTCCCCTAGTTTTAGTCTTGGCAAACGCCCCCCCTTTGGCCCCTGGTCAGGTGGAGTCAACAGCATCCCTTATCGATAAAGCGCTGCACTGGTTGACGAAAAACATGAAGATGTCTCCCTGGGGCAAACAGCAGTTAGCAGGGGAAATCATTATCGCTAGAAGGGTAGCCTGGCTTGGGGACTACCCGAAAAAGTTTAAGGGAGATTGTATAGCCTTGAATCTTTCTAGACCCGATGTACTCCCAAATATACTGGCAAATGTATTCCCCCCACAAAGTAGGGATTCCGCTATGATGACAACAAGTTAATATCTCCAGAATGGTGTAGTTTTGTTGACCAATACAACATCATTCTCTTTCAGGAAACCTGGTCAATGGTTCCAGTTTATCGTTTGGGGTTTCTTAATTTTCACGCCCCTGCCACCAAGAAATCTAAAGGCCGACCGGCTGGGGGATTGATAATTTGGGTGCGCCAATCCTTATGCTGCAGGGTGCAACAAATTAATCCCCCCTCGAATGACATTCTGTCAGTAAAAATCACATGGGCAAATGGTCGGGGGATGGCTATTTATAATATCTATGCAAGGAGGACAGCAGGGAGACAAACATCTGAGGTGATCTATGATCTTGATTATCTGCTCGAGGCCCTCCCAACACAGATGTCTATCATAGTAGGTGGAGATTTTAACACTACTTTTGAACCTCTTGGACAAGAGGATCAGTTTCTTGCTGCTGAGGAAGACAATAAATGGGGTGTCACCCAGCTTGAATTACCTGCCATAAGAAGATGGACAGCCGTAGCGATGCAGCTTAAGGCCCTATGCCTAGTGAGAGGGCTTAGAGCAGCAAATGGGCGTACTCCGTCCGATCGACTAGGAGAAAATTCATTTGATAATGGTAGACACTCTAGTCGCATAGATTACTTTCTGGTGGATATAAGAGGATGGCATAGACTGATAGATATGACTGTTAAAAATAGGTTGGAAAGTGACCACAATCTACTTTGCTTGGAATTCCAAGCACAGAAGGGGACTAGAGATCAGAACCTGGGGTGTGGGAAAGTCACCCTGGATATTGTTGCCTCCAATAACATGCGTCTCATTAAATGGGGTAATTTTATTGAGAACCCTGAGAAATTGGAGGTTCTTAAAAACATGGTTGTCGAGGGGCGGAGCTTGCAGGCAGCGAGGATGGCCGCCTGATTCCCTAGCTCCGCCGACACCACCGAATATTCTACATAATCCTGCCTTAAAGCTAACAATTCGGCTCCCTTCCCGCATTACTGAGCGTCGGGAGTGCCCGGGCACCTTCTGGACTGGCGGCACAAGAACAGCTTGCAGCGCGGGGGGCCCGGGAGTGAGCGCTCGGTAGAGAGGTGAGAGGCCGCAATCCGCGAGCCACAGTGCGCCCTGAAGCCGAGCGGCGTCACAGTGCGTGCGGCTGGCAAAGGCGAGCTGGCCCCCTAGGTCCGGAGGACTGAGACCAAGGACCTGTGTTCCCTGGCCAGGGACTAACCCCTTACTGCGGACCCCTTCGAGGGTTTGGAAAGCACACGTGGATCGGTGTGAAAGTGCCGTACTGTGACGGTGCGCACTCGAGGCACCTTGCCGATACCCGATCGGAGCGGCGGCCTGGGTGCGCCTGGAGGAGCGGGGGTGCAGCGGACTCACAACACCAGCCGTCTGAGGAGGCAAAGCGCCGACGGCCGGCATCGGAGGTGGGACTGCACTCCCGTGAGACCTCCAGACCTCGGCTGCTTGATTTGCGAGGCGGCGCTGCCACCTGGCCCCCCGTACTGACACACACACAGAAGCTCCCCAGTGGGACCCGTGGACAAGCTCCCCGGAGGGCCTGGTCCTGCGCCTGGCAGGAGACGACACTGAGGACAATATCGACCTAGGATGTTTGCAGTCTGAGGCACTGTGACCGGGTGTGCAGCAGCTGGCCTAGCGCTGTACCCGGCTTGATAGCAGACTTCTCCATACCCCACTGGCCCCTGCTGGAAGTGATTGTGGGCAGTTTCCACCGCGCTGCCAAGGACATACATCGAGACGCACAGCGCCTCCCCGACTGTCCCCTCTGTCTAAGTGACATACGTCTCCCGCAACAACTTACAGTCTGATCCACTGCGCAAACATGGGGAAGGGAGACACGAAGCAGAGCTGACTCCCATTCTCACAGCGGCGGATGCCGACGCAGAGCCCTACGGCGCAGCACAACGAAGATGCACGGACGGACGAAGCACAAGTAGAGGATTCGGACCTCAAAACCATGCTCCGGTCGATGGAGCAGAGCATCCAATCAAGCATCACCGCGCTGGATTCCAAGATGGACGCCATGTCCTACAGAATGGACCGCATGGCGGAGCGTCTGGACAAGCATGCTGAAAAACACGATATGGCTGAAAGACGACTCACAGAAGTGGAGGAAGCCCAGACGGAGCTGGACACGGCGCACAGGCGGGTAGAGTCACTCATGCGTTCCCTGCAGGATAAGACGGAGGATTTGGAGGCGCGGTCTCGTTGCTGTAACCTTCGAATCACGGGCCTGCCGGAATCTACCCAGACGGGGAAGATGGAACTCTTCGTTGAGCGGCTGCTCACCACGCTCCTGGGAGAAGGGGTGTTCTCGGCGATGTTTGTGGTGGAGCGAGCACATCGATCTCTGGGCCCGCAGCCGAAACCAGGATTGCCTCCCCGCCCAATAATAGCGAAATTGCTGAACTATAGGGACAGAGACACGGCCCTCCGACTGGCGCGTACTAAAGGAGATCTGCAATTTGAGGGCTCCGCTATCTCTATATTCCCAGACTTCACGGCCAAAGTACAGGCAGCTCATAAACACTTTGCCCCACACAAGAAGCACCTCCGGGAACTGGGGCTGGACTACGCTATGCTATATCCGGCCAAATTGAGAGTCAACAAGCAGGGCCACTCACACATTTTCACGGACCCTACAGAGCTACAAAAAGCCTTGAAAACCTGGTCAAAGGAAAAGATAAATGGCAAGGCGGACCAGCAGAAGGACAGAGACATCGCACACCTGGAAGAGCAGGAGTGATATTGCGATGGCCGCTTGTTGGAGCGATGACCCTGCAAAGAGATCTGGCGGAGGCGGGGTACTCATACCGGTTGGGAGATCGGAGGTGCTTGGACAACATACGGCGCGCACTGACCAGCCTATGCAGATAAGTGTTGCTTGGGCTTCAGGGGGTGGAGCTTGCCTGTCAGAAACATTGTTCGACAAAGCCGTTTAGAGTCATGGCACCTCGCGCCCACTTCTGACTCCACTGGGGACGGAGCCTGCTCCGAACTTTGGGACAGAGGGATAGTCATTGATCCAAAGTAGGGCGTACCGATAAGGTGCATGACATTGCTTTGCTTTCTACAGTGGTGGTGCGAGGCGGGGGGGAGGGTGGGGACATGCCTCTACGTAGCAGGGTTGTAGTAGGGTTAGTCCTGACCTGCGACCTTTCCCCCTGAGCGCATGCTTCTGTTGGACTTGCAAATGTTGTTGGGGTGGGAGGGGTGGGATGGGGACCGGCAGGACCGAGTTGGGGTGGGTCTGCTGTGGGTGGGGGGGTTGGAGGGATGGGCCATTGGTGTTCATGTTGGTTGTTTTGCTTCTGGTTCCTCAGCCTGAACGAATGCGAAAAAGGTATATTGTGGTTGCTCTCTACTGTAGTCCTTCCCAATGGCGCAGATGAATAGCACCACTGGAGTGCACTCTGGAAATTCAATGGAAACCCTTAGGGCTTTAACCTGGAATGTTAGAGGATTGAATGATTACAGGAAGCTGCGGAAGGTGTTACACTATTTGCAAAGACACCATGTTGACCTGGCACTGATCCAGGAAACGCATCTCCCTCTCAATAGTAAAATGTTACAACACAGGGGTTTGTCAGGTAACGCCACGGCAGCTGGGTTTACTACACATGCAAGGGGAGTCCTGACTTGGGTGAATCCGAGGTCTAAATTGGCCTTGACTCAGGTACATGCAGACTCTGAGGGTAGATACCTCATCTCTAGATGCTCAGGGATGGGACATGAGTTACTAGTGGTTAATGTGTATGGGCCGAACTACGATTCTCCGGAGTTCTACGATAAGCTAGCACGAAGCTGTCGAGCATTCCCCAACTCTCAGATGCTCTGAGGCGGGGACTTCAACCTGGTGATGAGTCCGGACTTAGATAGATCCTCGGGGCCGCGTCGCGGCCCGTCTGCGGCAGCGATTGCGCTACAAGCGGCCTTACTGTCGCTAGACTTGATGGACATATGGAGAGAGAGAAACTCCACTGGCGGGGGCTACACCCATTACTCTGCCTACCACGACATCCACACAAGGATAGACTACTGGCTGGCTTCCTCCTCTACCTTTAGGTACATACTGTCCTGTACGGTCGTAGCTCGCACTCTCTCAGATCACTCGCCGATACTGCTGGTCCTTGAGACTCAGACGTGCAGGATCCTCCCCTTCACTTGGCGCTTTCCCCCGTACTCACTACTAGACGAAAACTTTAGGGGAGAACTGTCAACTGAAATAGATCTTTTTTTTTAGAAGAATATTGGCTCTGTTGATAGCTTTCAGACGGTGTGGGAAGCATTTAAGGTGTTTATACGGGGAGTGGCTATGGCCAAACATTCCAGCGTGCTCAAGGTAATTCGACAACGCCTGCACTATCTGGAGACGCAATTGTTGGGACTGGAGGATAAAACAACTGTCGGACCCGGACCCTGCCGTGGCGTCCCAGATCGGGTCTCTTGTTTCCGAATACAACGAAGAGGCAGACAGGGAAGTTTCCCATATGGGTAAATACGCGTCGGCAAGAACATATGGGGAGAGCGAGCGTCCTAGTTCCCTGTTGGCTAACTTAATTCGCAACAGTAGGAGGGCCCCGAAATTGACGGAACTGGAGACGACCGATGAGGGAGTTGTCAGGACGGATGCTGAGATCATGAGGGAATTTAGAGACTTTTACTCGGCGTTGTACACCTCTAAGACAGATAATCTGGAGGACGACATGGACGACTACTTAGAGCACATACAAATGCTGTTCTTAAAACAATCTGATAGGTAGTTCTTAATGTCCCCAATACAGGGTGAAGAGATACTGGAAGCTCTGTCTAGCATGCGTGAGCACATCGCTCCAGGGGCAGATGGATTGACAGTAGGATTTTACAAGGCATTTAAGGATAAATTAATCCCACATCTTTCCTCTCTTTTCGATGAGATATGCGAAGAGGGTTGTATGCCACAATCTATGAGAGAGGCATTGATAGTCCCCATTCTTAAGCCTGGTAAACCCCAGAATGCCTGCGGTTCGTACAGGCCACTATCTTTATTGAATGTGGATGCGAAACTGTATGCCAAGGTTCTTGCCACACGGCTTGCCTTCATAGCTCCAGAAATAGTGGCTCCGGAGCAATCCGGATTCATCCCTCGGAGGAACCTGAATTACAACATCCGCACAGTATTAGGGACCATTCAACACGATCTGGCAGGACTCGAAGGCGGTAGCCATCTTCTTGGACATGGAGAAGGCCTTCGATTCCGTGGAGTGGCCATTCATGCTGCGGGTTCTGCGAAAGTTGGGCCTTGGGGAATCATTCTTGCAAATGATTGGCGCTCTGTACTGGAAGCCGATGGTCAGGCTGCGCCTAGGGGATCGGGTATCTGACACATTTGAGATCAGTAGAGGCACTAGGCAGGGTTGCCCTCTCTCTCCGTTGCTGTACACCCTGGTCGCAGAGCCTTTGGCCTGTGCGCTACGGGAATATCATTGGCACCGGGGAATTAGCTTCCCGTCGTATAAGATTGTGATCTCGACTTACGCTGACGACACACTTTTGTACGTCCGCGACCCTGAAGCAAATCTAACTTCGGTCTTGTAAGAGGTGGTCCGCTTTGGAGCGCTCTCCGGTCTCAAAATTAACTGGAATAAGTTGGTAGTCTACCCGCTGACGCCGGTGACGACTTGTTCGACTTGGAATATCCGTTGCAGTGGTCTACGGACCCAGTGCGATATTTAGGGATAATGATTCACTCGGACCCGGAGGTGCTGTTTCGGGAGAACTACGGAGTGGCATTTAGTAAGTGTGAGGAGGATGTTGCGAGATGGTGCAGACTCCCACTGTCCCTGATGGGACGAATTGCCATCATGAAGATGGTAGTACTACCCCGATTCCTATTCCTCTTTAATACTCTACCTATCATACTGTCAAGGGCTTTTTTCAAGAACTTGACGAAACTCATGGTTCGTTTGGCCTGGGGCAGGAAGCAACCGAGGGTGCAATGGAACATTCTTACGCTCCCGTATGAGCTGGGGGGCCTGGGGGCTCCGGATATGGAGCGATACTACAGAGTGGCGCAGGCCACTCATTTACACACATGGCTGCATGGGGAGGAAACCATTCCGCATGTCAGAATGGAGAGATTGTTTGCAGACCCTCTCCCACTCCCGGCCACGATTTGCACTCCTATCGAACGCAGGGTTGGGGTACTGGATTCCGTTACTGCCACGAAACATCGCTCCTAAAGGCCAGAGGAGGCAACTTGATTTACTCCCCCCTAATGGCTGTGGAATGGATTCGTTGGTTATCGCCGGTTGCGGAGAAAAGTGTAGTTCGGGCGCTGCGGGAGCTGGGTATAGTCACAGCCGGGGAACTATTTGAAGATGGTACAGTGAAATCTTGGGAACAGGTCGCCCAGGCAGCAGATAGCCCGACTCTGATGCAAAAGTTTCAATTTCACAGGGTACGTAGTGCTCTGAGAGACATACTGGGCCCAGGCATGGAGGAACCTTCTGAGCTACCGGAACTGTCCCACGTTCTCTCAACGGAGAACTCACGCAAAATGAGAACACACTTATGCAAAGCAATCATTCCCCATAGAGCCCAGGAACCCTCGAAAGCCAGACTAGCTTGGCAGCGGGATCTACAGATCACTACAGATGACGCCATGTGGAGGTACTGCTGTACAAACACCAGAAAGCTCTCCTTAAATGGAAAGCACAGGCTGATCCACTTTAAATTTCTGCAGAGGGTTTATTACACTCCGGAACGCCTATACAGGTACGGCCTTAGACAGACTCCAGAATGCGAGAGGTGCCCCGCCCTTTCGGCCGATTTCCTCCACTTGGCATGGAGTTGCCCCAGAATACGTGAATTCTGGGAATCGGTATTTACGGAATTGGAGAAATTCTTGATTTCGAACTGCCGGCGGATTCGGCCCTTGCGCTGCTGGGACACTCCAGAAACCTGCCGATGGCACTGCGACGCCTGGCGGACATGGGGTTGTTACTGGCCCGACGTAAAGTGGCACTGTGTTGGCTAAGAGGCCCCCTCCCGACGAAGAAACGATGGGCTAGGGATATGCTTTACTGCTGCACACAGTCGGAACATTACAGCGAACTACTCCCCCCCCATGAGCCGCCCAAAGAACTTCTGGGGCCTCTATATTACCTACAGAAGTACCAGAGAGGACACTCATGACACCCAGCCCGACAGACGGGGGGAGACATGATGGGGCTGGAGGGAGACTCACACATTACCACATAGGGGATATACTCAGCGGGGTTGGCACGGAGATGGGTCAGGCACTCTACGAGGCTTCTAGGTCACTCCTCAACAGACATATGCACACACCGCCGGAGCGGAGGAGTATTCTTTGCGCTTGATTCCAGGGGCCCGACATGGGTAGATACACTAATGACGCTTT
Organism: Lissotriton vulgaris; assembly: GCF_964263255.1. Lineage (NCBI taxonomy): Eukaryota > Metazoa > Chordata > Amphibia > Caudata > Salamandridae > Lissotriton > Lissotriton vulgaris. Next base: position 224,406,955 of record NC_141685.1, read on the forward strand.
AGGAGGACTGCACACATAAAGACACATCACACTGACAGATGCATCACGCAGGAAGTCAACTGGACAATGACTAGTCTTGAGACATATGTTGAGAACCAGGGGGGGAGGGACACGGGGGGTTGAAGTATGAAGGGTGGGGGGAGTTCTACTTAGGGGACCTATACGTTAACGAAGGTTGTTTGATACCAGAAAACTACACCTCTGTTGCATGTTGCCACGAAAAGCTAAACACGATATAGAAATATGGACACTTTGATATCCAGAGACAGACTGTTGCGCGCATCCTCTGATCCTCAGAACTGTCTTCCTATACAAGAGGCGATGTACGCCGCTGGGCCCCAGGGTTGGCGGCACGAAGGCTGTGTATCTGCAAATTGTTGAAGAGATTGTTCATGGGGGAGGTAGCGCTGCCGGCCCTGGTGGTTGTAGGCAGATGGCCGTGTATTAAACTGAGTACATTAATAAAGGTGTTAAAAATAAATAAATAAATAAATAAAAACCGGCTGTTTCGGGAGCGCCTCAACACCATCGATAAAGGCGTAAGCCGAAACGCGTCTGGACACTGTGAGTCCAAAATAAACTTCTTGGACTCGCAAAAAAAAACAAAAAACATGGTTGTCGAAGAAGTGGTTAATTTAAACACTCACATCAGTAAGATAGACTTTCCACAAATAATGCTTGAGGCCCATATCCACTTTTTCGCAAAACTTCAATCGATTTTTAGGAAAACCATAAAGCAGGCCAAGGGAAACAAAAAACAACCCAAGGAGGGGTGGTAAAACAACGCCTGTAAATTAGCCCGTCAAAACTTGAGTACAGAATTAAGGTGTAGGAATCCCTCAAGAGTGAGAATAGCAAGGGAAACTTATAGGCTAGCCCAAAAAATAGCTAAAAAAGAGTGGGATGAGGAACAATGGCGTGATCTGAAAATAGCCTGTGGAGCAAAGGACTCAAAACAATTTTGGGCCATAGTGAAATGGGATAGAGGAGGTGTAGCTGAACCCCCCCAAAACAACGTTGCCAAGCAACAATGGATAGATTTCATCAGACCACAATATGCTCATAACCGAGCTGAAGAAGACTGCCCACTACCCCCAACTATTTTTTATAAAAGTCATCTCTTTACAGCTAAAGTTGTCAGTATAGCGTTAGACTGCGTGACCGGGGGAAGAGCCCCAGGCATGGATGGCATCCCCGCTGACGTGTTTTTAAGTGATAGATCATCTTGGTGTCAGTACTTTGAGTGTTTAGCTAACTCTGTGGCTAGGGGTGCGCCAATTCCACCATCATGGAAGGCGCTGAAATAATTCCAGTTTTTAAAAAGGGTGACAAATCTCTACCCAGTAACTATAGACCAATCAGTCTTATAGACTCAGCCCAAAAACTTGTTGGTGTCTAGTGCAAGATAAATTGCAAACATGGATATAAGAACATAATATTCTGTCCCCATACCAAGCTGGCTTTTGGCCTTGTACTAGTTCAATTGACCAGGTCTTTTACTTCATAACACTTTACTGGAAGAATGTAGCCTTAACCAAGGGGACACTCTACGCGGTCTTCGTAGACCTGAAATCGGCTTTCGATTTTGTCCCCCGTTCCAAACTTTGGAGGGTTCTCGTTGAAGCAGGGATATCCCCGTAACTATTGACTTTACTCGTCCGCTTGCATGAGAACAACTACGCCAGAATCAGATGGGGGAACAGGGTGAGGTGACCAACTCATTTCCTGTCGAGCGTGGTGTTCGGCAGGGGTGCGTACTGGCACCCACCCTGTTTTCTTTATACATCAACGGCATAGTGGTTCATCTTAACCGTTCCCCCACTGATGCCCCCGTTCTGGCTGGGGCCCGCATGCCTGTTCTCATGTTTGCGGACGACACGTTGATTATTTCCCAGACACCGAGTGGGCTCCAAAAGGCCGTGAATGCATTTGGATAATTTTGTCAACTGCGTGGACTTGAGATAAAAACCTCAAAAACTAAGTTCATGTCCCTGAATCAGCGAAAAACCTTCAAAGGTACAATTAATTTTAATGGAACTCCACTGGAGCAGGTAGATGCATTTATGTATCTAGGAATATCTCTCCAGAGTAATATGGGCTGGAAAAGTCATATTGACATGGCTGCTCTAAAATTTCACCAGCTTGCGGGTGCCTTTGCCACAAAGCACAAAGCTTCCTTTACCAAGCCAATCACACCTGCCCTAGAGATCTACAACATGAAGGTTATAAGTGCCTCTTTGTATGGTTCAGAACTATGGGGGTTTAATAATCTGAACCAACTAACAATGGCGGAGATCAAATTTCTACGCTGCTTAGTCGGGGTCCCCCAAAGTACTCCTACCATACCGCTAGTATATGATCTTGGCAGGAAAAAAATTGAGGATATAGCTCGGCTAAGGCCTCTACTTTATTGGAGGCGTATCTGGACAACTCCGGAATTAGCCCACTATGCCCTGGCAGTAAAGGATATCATTAGGGCAGATCGCTTTCATTCCATCCCATGGCTAAAAGAGATAAGGGGCCTACTACGACAGTTGGAGTTGACCATCCATGGGAAGACGCAGATGTCCCAAGGTTACCATCGAAAATAATTTTGAAAAAAAAGTACTGGGAAATGATTTGGAGGTCCATCTACAGTACCTGTACAACCACTAATCTAACAGGACGTTTCCTTGATTTTAAACCTCCCCCAGCTTGTGAGGCATATTGGGATATTATAGAGCGTCCGTTTGACCGAAAGCTGTATTTCCAGTTTAGAACTGGAACTCTACCTGTAAAAGCTTTCAGTTATTAATGGTCAGCAATCCGGGATGACAAATGTCATAACTGTACAGACTTGACTGAGAATGTAGCCCATATGCTGTTTGTATGCCCTCTTTACACAAGCCCTCATCGTAAGTGGCTAAAACCAACGTGTACCAACCTGGGCACCCGGAGGTATATTGAAGCTCTGAGAATATTAGAGACTGACTGTTCCCCGTATATAGCGATTGCTGTTGCAAAATTTTTAAGGTGGGCTTGGATCATACGCACTCGCACTTTAAACTTTCCAGAAGTTAGCTAATGAACTGTAAGACCTCTAAAAACATATTATTGATCTTGTTTTATGTATAAATCTTAGCTATTTTTAAATAGTCTTTTAAAAAACTCTTAAACTTTACAAATGACAGCTACAAAGATTTAATAACTTTTTAACATTGTAATTTCTTTTGTTATGTAGTATTTATAATGGTTGTGATAGGATGTTATTCTGCTTTTATGACATGCTGTCGAATAAAGCTTTGAAATTGTTGTTGAAATCCATGAGGGCCGCTTTCAGTGCATGAGGGGGGCATTGGTCCAGGGGGGAGCCGGATCTGACCTTAGCTAGTAGGTTATTCATGGTCTCCGTGTCAATAGGCGGGAAGGAGTCCATGGAGTGAGGGTTCCTGGACGTGTGCGGGGTGAATTCTTGCAAATTCTTGAGGGGAATGCTGGCTTTAATGACAGTGATTTTATCGATAAAGAAATTATTCAGGGAGTCACAGTGGGCCTGTGATGGCTTGGGTTTGTTTAGGACTCTCTCCGGGTTTGACAGTTTGTCTACTACAGTGAATATTTCTTTGGCTTGGTTGTTGGAAGTGAGGATTCGTGAAGAAAAATGAGCTGCCTTAGCTGTGGAGATGGCCTTTTTATATTCATTCAGGGGCCGGATGTAGGTAGTTTTACCTTCTAGAGAGTAGTCCTGTCTCCACTTCAGTGCATGAAGGCGCTACACAGCTGTCAAAATAGTGACAACACAGAAGCAAAAGAAAATACAGAGCTTGCGAGTGAGTGCACTGTGTGTTTTGAGGGTGGTGAAGTGAACTACCTATGAGGAGGTTAATTCAGGCGAGAGTGAAGGGAGGGTGTAGAGGAGGAAAGAGATGAGGTGTAAGACATGCAGATGGACAGGATGTGGACTGGAAAAGGGCGCATATGTCTAACACATAGGGCCCGATTCACAGAACTAACTTAAGACAAAATCCTAAACTTACTACTTTGGGTATTCACAGAAGTTAGGATTTTGTCCTAAGACAGACTTAAGAAAGACTTAAGTTAGGGTTCTGTCTTAAGTCTGTCTTAAGTCTGTCTTAAGACAAAATCCTAACTTCTGTGAATACCAAAAGTAGTAAGTTTAGGATTTTGTCTTAAGTTAGTTCAGTGAATCAGCCCCAGAGTGAACATAACAGGGGCGAGCGAAGCCCTCTGAAGACCACCCCCCTTCCACAGGCCGCAGTATCGGTCTATTCAGTCTCAAAATTCCAGAATTTGAGCATGTTCAATAGTAATGACTATAAACAAAACCACTTAGTCATTTATCTTAAACTGTCTAACAACCACTGCCAAAGCCAATAGCCCTGGCTTGTTTTAGGTGTATGTCTGTTGTTGTGCTTTATGTATTGATGTAATAACAGAAAGAGCAGACAGGAACCTAAATCACGGTCAAGTGGGACACATCAGAAAACAGAAATATGTAGCGTATGTGTTTAAGCCATGCCCATAATTGCACAGGCAACGCCCCCTTTAGAAACCCCACTTCCCACTTATTTGATCCCACTCAAAGCCCTGGTGGAAGGCCCGTCCCATCTTGGGCTGTTCGTCCAATGCATATATTTCCAGCTTAAGGGTACAATGCGGATCATACTTTACCTGGAGGAGAAAATATGCTTAGTGAACCAAACGCGCAGGTGAGAAACTCCGCATGTTAGGGCCAATGCTTTTTTGCTATTCAGAAATTAACCTCTGCTCATAAGGCTTGTTTCTATGAAAGCAATCCCAGGCAAGCTGGTAGGGGTTCTGCAATGTGAAGCGTAGCCTTCTAGCTGGTGCGCGGTGGTGTGGCCTTCAACAGGATGGTTACCACCTGAGTGCCCCTGTGTATCTTACCTTAAGCCGAAAAGACATGACCATACATGGGGTCCCCAATTCACTATGGCATAGGAGGGCAAGGTGCCCCTCACAGACGAGGCCTGGTATCCGTGAGCTGCATCTAGGTTGCGTGGTTTAGGAAGTCCGGTCTACCAGTTTCGGCGCGCCTCTCGCTTTTGCATATAAGTAGATCACACTTCTCTGTTATGCACAGAAAAACCAACAATCAATGGAATGAAAGTCTGCCCAGAGAAATGATCATTGAGTATGAATGATTCAGGCCTTTCCATCAGTCGCTCTTGTGATATCTGAGCTCATAAAAGAAGGAAGTAACGTCTGGAGCACATTCTATCCAAAGACAATGTCCTGGTACCTCCCAAGGGCAGGTGGGGCAGAGCCTGGAACAGCCTCCCTGTTAATCTCAGGCAAGTTGAAACTGAACCTCATTTCAGGAAACTTCTGAAAACCTGGGTGTTCCAGCAATCTGATACCTCAGTCCTAGCAGCTATATGATCTATTTTACTTCCTCGTTTCCACTATCTTCTGCTTGCTCAGCGCCAAGATGCTCCTCCCGGAGCGATAGTCGCGCTTTACAAAATTCCATAAATATCAAATATCAAATATCAAATGTCTTGCGACGTATATTACAGAAAATTGAGCTATATTCTGCAGTTATGTTTGTTGTTATAGTAATATATATAGTATGCATTTAAAACTGTGTCAAAATATAAATTATGTAGCGTCTCAAAAGACCATGAGTATATAATGAGAGCTGTAATGCTACATGAAAGGAGTATTTGAGTTTTTACTCCAGTGATTTAACAGGGGGTAGCATGTGTACATCGGTTGTTTGCATGGCTTCACCTGGCAGCATTCTCTTAACTTTCTAGACTGCCAGGGCACCTGAGTCCACAAACCAGGGACTATGTTTACCTGTCTGCGCCTGACCCTGCCTGGCTGATAAGGCTCCTTCTTTGGATACTCACCTCAGGATATTGACTGTGCTGAGTGAGATAACAAAGGACAGCTGCTTATCATGTGCCACACCAGGGTTATTGATTTATTTTCAGCATCATCTGTGAGTGCCCGTGGTGTCCCCTGACACTGTACTCTGCCCATTTAATTATTTGCATCAGTTTAGCTGCACCTATCACTGCGTGGGATTAGCAGTGTGATTCTTCACTGGCCGGGGCAGATTAAGGGGTTCCATGCTCTCTGTGATGCAAGGGTCCATCTTGCACTACGTGCCCTTTTGCCCTCATTACAATATTGTGATACACAACACAACATTTGTTTAATACTCTGTACGCCCAAGGAACATTCCAGTTGACCATCGGCAACGTTTTTAGACACCTGCAGTGCCGATGGCCACCATTAGATGCTTTTTTCCACTAATGTGGCCGGCAGAGAAGCAAGAGTTGTCTATGATGTAAATGTATTGCGATTTATATAGCGCACATATCACCAGAAGGCATCAAGGCACTTGCTTAGGGAACCCATCCTGGTATTCCCCTGTGAGATACCCCGACAGGGTATCCACAAGGTGAAAGCCAGGCATCCCGCCGCGAGGGGACATTGTGGAGATTAAGCAAGCTATTGCCCAGAGTCGCAGAGTGTGAACCCGTGAATCGAGTAGGCACCGGAGCGAGAATTGTCAAGTCCATGGACATTTTAGGACTCAAGACCCCGCCGAGCCAGGAATTGAACCCTGGTCCTGGGCTGACCTCTGCTTCCAGGTCTGCCTCCTCTAACCAGTGAGCCACACTTCTCCACTGTCACTGAGAGCTAAGCTTGAGTTGTCTATGATTTCACTGAGAGCTAAGCTTGAGTTCTTTATGATGTCACAGAGCTAATATTGAATTGTTTATGATGTCACTGAGATAGAAGCATGAGTTGTCTATGATGTCACTGAGAGCTATGCTTGAGCTGTCTATGGTGTCACTGAGAGCTAACCCTGAGCTGTCTATGGTGTCACTGAGAACGAAGCTTGAGTTGTCCCTTTCTAGGGTGATTTCCCTTGACTTTTTGCTTTTCTCCTTCCCACTTTTCTGCTGATCTAGGTGCAAGCCTTAGGACTTTGAGAATGTTTAACACTAGCATTCAGTGCCAAAGTTGCTTCAGCAGTCTATGGTGTCACTGAGAGCTAAGCTTGAGCTGTTTATAAAGCCACTGAGATAGAAGCATGTGTTGTCTGTGATGCCACTGAGAGCTAAGTTTGAGCTGTTTATGATGTCACTGAGAGCTAAGCTTGAGCTGTTTATGAAGTCACTGAAATAGAAGCATGAGTTATCAATGATGTCACTGAGAGCTAGGCTTGAGCTGTCTATGGTGTCACTGAGAGCTACGCTTGAGTTGTTTATGAAGTCACTGAGATAGAAGCATGAGTTGTCTATGCTGTCACTGAGAGCAAAGCTTGAGTTGTTCATGATGTCACAGAGAGCTAGCATTCAGTGCCAAAGTTGCTTGAGCTGTCTATGGTGTCACTAGGAGCTAAGATTGAGTTGTTTATGATGTCACTGAGATAGAAGCATAATTTGTCTATGGTCTAAGCTTGAGTTGTCTATGATGTCACTGAGAGCTAAGCTTGAGTTGTGTATGATGTCAGTAAGAGCTAAGCTTGAGTTGTGTATGATATCACTGAGAGCTAAGCTCGGGATGTCTATGGTGTCACCGAGAGCTAAGCATGAGTTGTGTATGATGTCACTGAGAGCTAAGCTTGAGCTGTCTGTGATGTCACTGATAGCTAAGCTTGAGGTGTCTATGGTGTCACTGAGAGCTAAGCTTGAGTTGTTTATGATTTCACTGAGAGCTAAGCTTGAGCTGTTTATGAAGTCACTGAGATAGAAGCATGAGTTGTCTATGATGTCACTGAGAGCTACGCTTGAGCTGTCTATGGTGTCACTGAGAGCTAACCCTGAGCTGTCTATGGTGTCACTGAGAACGAAGCTTGAGTTCTCCCTTTCTAGGGTGATTTCCCTTGACTTTTTGCTTTTCTCCTTCCCACTTTTCTGCTGATCTAGGTGCAAGCCTTAGGACTTTGAGAATGTTTAACACTAGCATTCAGTGCCAAAGTTGCTTCAGCAGTCTATGGTGTCACTGAGATGTTTATGAAGTCACTGAGATAGAAGCATGAGTTGTCTATGCTGTCACTGAGAGCAAGGCTTGAGTTGTTCATGATGTCACAGAGAGCTAGCATTCAGTGCCAAAGTTGTTTGAGCTGTCTATGGTGTCACTAGGAGCTAAGATTGAGTTGTTTATGATGTCACTGGGATAGAAGCATAATTTGTCTATGGTCTAAGCTTGAGTTGTCTATGATGTCACTGAGAGCTAAGCTTGAGTTGTGTATGATGTCAGTAAGAGCTAAGCTTGAGTTGTGTATGATATCACTGAGAGCTAAGCTTGGGATGTCTATGGTGTCACTGAGAGCTAAGCATGAGTTGTGTATGATGTCACTGAGAGCTAAGCTTGAGCTGTCTGTGATGTCACTGATAGCTAAGCTTGAGCTGTCTATGGTGTCACTGAGAGCTAAGCCTGAGTTGTGTATGATGTCACTGAGAGCTAAGCTTGAGCAGTCTATGATGTCACTGAGAGCTAAGCTTCAGCTGTCTATGGTGTCACTGAGAGCTAAGCTTGAGCTGTTTATAAAGCCACTGAGATAGAAGCATGTGTTGTCTGTGATGCCACTGAGAGCTAAGTTTGAGCTGTCTATGGTGTCACTGAGAGCTAAGCTTGAGTTGTTTATGATGTCACTGAGAGCTAAGCTTGAGCTGTTTATGAAGTCACTGAGATAGAAGCATGAGTTATCAATGATGTCACTGAGAGCTAGGCTTGAGCTGTCTATGGTGTCACTGAGAGCTACGCTTGAGTTGTTTATGAAGTCACTGAGATAGAAGCATGAGTTGTCTATGCTGTCACTGAAAGCAAAGCTTGAGTTGTTCATGATGTCACTGAGAGCTAGCATTCAGTGCCAAAGTTGCTTGAGCTGTCTATGGTGTCACCAGGAGCTAAGATTGAGTTGTTTATGATGTCACTGAGATAGAAGCATAATTTGTCTATGGTCTAAGCTTGAGTTGTCTATGATGTCACTGAGAGCTAAGCTTGAGTTGTGTATGATGTCAGTAAGAGCTAAGCTTGAGTTGTGTATGATATCACTGAGAGCTAAGCTTGGGATGTCTATGGTGTCACTGAGAGCTAAGCATGAGTTGTGTATGATGTCACTGAGAGCTAAGCTTGAGCTGTCTGTGATGTCACTGATAGCTAAGCTTGAGCTGTCTATGGTGTCACTGAGAGCTAAGCCTGAGTTGTGTATGATGTCACTGAGAGCTAAGCTTGAGCAGTCTATGATGTCACTGAGAGCTAAGCTTCAGCTGTCTATGGTTTCACTGAGAGCTAAGCTTGAGTTGTTTATGGTGTCACTTAAAGCTAAGATTAAGTTGTTTATGATGTCACAGATATAGAAGCATAAGTTATCTATGGTGTCACTGAGAGCTAAGCTTGAGTTGCTTATGATGCCACTGAGAGCTAAGCTTGAGCTTTTTATGAAGTCACTGAGATAGAAGCATGAGTTGTCTATGATGTCACTGAGAGCTAAGCTTGAGCTGTCTATGGTGTCACTGAGAGCTAGGATTTAGTTGTTTATGATGTCACTGAGAGCTAAGCTTGAGTTGTCTATGATGTCAGTGAGAGCTAAGCTTGATTTGTCTATGATGTCACTGAGAGCTAAGCATGAGCTGTGTATGCTGTCAGTGAGAGCTAAGCTTGAGCTGTCTATGATGTCTCTGAGAGCTAAGCTTGAGTTGTGTATGATGTCACTGAGAGCTAAGCTTGAGCTGTCTATCATGTCACTGAGAGCTAAGCTTGAGTTTTGTATGATGTCACTGAGAGCTAAGCATGAGCTGCCTATGATGTCACTGAGAGCTAAGCTTGTTTTGTGTATGATGTCAGTGAAAGCTAAGCTTGAGTTGTGTATGATGTCACTGAGCGCTAAGCTTGAGCTGTCTATAATGTCACTGCGAGGTAAACTTGAGTTGTCTATGATGTCACTAAGAGCTAAGCTTGAGTTGTCTATGATGTCACTAAGAGCTAGGCTTGAGCTATGTATGATGTCACCGAGAGCTAAGCTTGAGCTGTCTATGATGTTACTGAGAGTTAAGATTAGTTGTCTATGATGTCGCTAAGAGCTAAGCTTGAGTTGTGTATGATGTCAGTGAGAGCTAAGCTTGAGTTGTGTATGATGTCACTGAGAACTAAGCTTGAGCTGTCTTTGGTGTCACTGAGATGTAAGCTTGAGATGTGTAGGATGTCACTAAGAGCTAAGCTTCAGCTGTCTATGGTGTCACTGAGAGCTAAGCTTGAGTTGTCTATGATGTCACTAAGAGCTAAGATTGAGATGTTTATGATGTCACTGAGATAGAAGCATAGTTTGTCTATGGTGTCACTGAGAGCTAAGCTTGAGTTGTCTATGATGTCACTGAGAGCTAAGCTTGAGTTGTCTATGATGTCACTGAGTGCTAAGCCTGAGCTGTCTCTGATGTCACTGAGAGCTAAGCTCGAGTTGTCTATGATGTCACTAAGAGATAAGCTTGAGTTGTGTATGATTTCAGTGAGAGCTAAGATTGAGTTGTGTATGATGTCAGTAAGAGCTATGTTTGAGTTGTGTATGATGTCACTGAGAGCTAAGCTTGGGCTGTCTATGGTGTCACTGAAGGCTAAGCTTGAGTTGTATATGATGTCACTGAGAGCTAAGCTTGAACTGTCTATGATGTCACTGATAGCTAAGCTTGAGCTGTCGATGGTGTCACTGAGAGCTAAGCTTGAGTTGTGTGTGATGTCACTGAGAGCTAAGCTTGAGCTGTCTATGATGTCACTGAGAGCTAAGCTTCAGCTCTCTATGGTGTCACTGAGAGCTAAGCATGAGTTGTTTATGGTGTGACTTAAAGCTAAGATTAAGTTGTTTATGATGTCACTGGTATAGAAGCATGAGTTGTCTATGGTGTCACTGAGAGCTAAGCTTGAGTTGCTTATGATGTCACTGAGAGCTAAGCTTGAGCTGTTTATGAAGTCACTGAGATAGAAGCATGAGTTATCTATGATGTCACTGAGAGCTAAGCTTGAGTTGTCTATGGTGTCACTGAGAGCTAAGCTTGAGTTGTCCCTTTCTAGGGTGCTTTCCCTTGACTTTTTGCTTTTCTCCTTCCCACTTTTCTGCTAATCTAGGTGCAAGCCTTAGGACTTTGAGCACGTTTAACACTAGCATTCAGTGCCAAAGTTGCTTCAGCAGTCTATGATGTCACTGAGAGCTACGCTTGAGCTGTCTATGGTGTCACTGAGAGCTATGCTTGAGCTGCCTATGGTGTCAGTGAGAGCTAATCTTGAGTTGTCCCTTTCTAGGGTGCTTTCCCTTGACTTTTTGCTTTTCTCCTTCCCACTTTTCTGCTAATCTAGGTGCAAGCCTTAGGACTTTGAGCACGTTTAACACTAGCATTCAGTGCCAAAGTGCTATGCTTGAAATATACATACTGATGATTGGTATATACATGATTGGCTGATTCAAGTTAGCTGTACGTCCCTTATCTAGGGGTGAGACATATACCCAAGGCATGTACCTCAAATGCTTCTCAGTGGGCCTGCAGCAGCGGTTGTGCCATCCACGGAGGTAGCTCATCGATCGTGACACAGGTTTGCCCTGGTGGAGCCTGTGTGCGCAGGTTACTATTACTCACCTTGGTATTTGAAAGAGCTACATGCTAAGGATCTGTATGTCTCTCACTAAATTTGAGTTCTCCCTGGGGAGAGGGTGTGGTATTGGGAAGAAGCGAAGCATGTGCACGTGTGCAATGTATGCAATGGTCATGAATGGCACTCGTGGTGTGTTCGGTACGGCGGGGTCTGCTTCTTCCAATGGATTAGCATAGGGGAATGTAGGGAAAGGCTATTGAGCCCTATTTCATACATGCAGAATAATTGCAGTATAGTATTTGATATCGATGAGTTCATATTGGCGAATCCTCTCCGGTAGTGCAAGGGGATCCACATTAGGCATGTGGAAATGTCACTTTAGGGGAAGTGGGCATTTCGATACTCGTGGATCTGTGGGCCTGTTGGCCTGTCTTCAATTCCCATCTGGGTGCTGGGGGCCAGCTACATCTGTGACTTCCTGGTACAATGCCATGTACTAGGGGCTTACTGGAAACTGCAGACCTCGGATTCTGAGGGTACTTTCTGGGATGGTTACGTGGTGATGGAATTGGGACCTGCATTACAAAGGGCAGGTCTTGGTCCCATTAAAGACAGTGATCAAATCTCCCAGGCTAGGATGGCAGGCAGGACAAAATGTGTGCATTTCAAAGGTGGCCATTTGACTAGGATTGCATCTTCAAAGACCATTGTGGGTATAACTACTGGGGCTCCGACCTCAGAATTTGCGTCACTTTTGGATTTGGAACCATACTACGTTGGTTTGATGCTGGGACATTGACAAGAAGAATCATTAGGCCAGGAAGGACTGCAACTGGATTATCTGCAAACTTGTTGTGGTACTGGAGCTTGTTGTGCTCCAGGAAGGGGACTATCACTTGGTGTATTTTCCCTGGATGTTGCTGGCCTGCAGCTAAGTGACAACTATCATGGCCCGGGTCCCTAAGTACTCTCCAAGGGCCTGTTGGCTGGCCTCCTGTCTCTGAGACCCTAGGGACACAAAGGATCTACCCGTTTCCACGAAATCCTAAGGACCGCGCTGGGTGTGGCAGAAATGTGGGGAAGTGATCGACGGTTGAGACAACGATCTTCCTGATGTACACCTTTATTACACCTTCAATAACCTCACGTCCCCCCTGAGGTGCTGGGACATGAGGTTGTTAAGGAGTGCGTGAGACGCTTGCAAAGTTCGTGGGACCTATGATTACAAGCAGGGGGAACTGTGCTAGCTTGCACTCCGGAGCATGTGGTGTCTGAGGGGTGTTGGGGGACCTGAGCTGGAGCTGAGACTGTCTTTGACCTCCAAATCAGGAGGACGACAGTTCCTGACACCTCAGCTCCCTCTCCCTGGACCCATGCTACAAGATACTTTTCTGTGGAGAACATCGTGACGGGGCCCGAGGAGTTTCGTTATGCCTTGTGGGCATATACTACTGGGGCTGTCAGGAGCTACAGCAGCTCACACCTCTGCTTGAGGTGAAACATTTTCTCCAGACTATGAATCGCGCCAGCTTCCTGGGCCACAACATGTTGTCTACAGGGGGCATTGTGATCCCACACTCGTGCAGGTGCCGCTGGGCCCGTGGAGGTTTAATCCGGATGGATGAAACTAAGTAACTCTTTCTTTCCATTTTAGGTGGTTCAGACGTCAGCGTAATCAACGTAGCGCCAGCTCAGGGGTTGGGTCATGAGGTATAGTCAAAGACTTGTGATTGCTTAAGCATTGCGACTGTTGGAGGTATACAATATTGGGGAATGACAGGTTGGATGAATTCCTCTGATTAAGGCATACATGTTCAAGCCATTAGGCTGCTAGTGGAACAGTTCGACAATTGCTTATAACTGTACAGTGTATATACAATGTGTATTCCGTCATGATTTCAATATGTGTGTAATACAAAGACCAGCGTTTTATACATACCGTGCTGAGTGTTATTGTGGAGTACGCAGTGTGTTGCGAGGGTGGTGTTGTGCTAATTCTTTACACTTGGGCCCGAGGATAAGCTCGACTGTTCAGTGCGAAGCTACCCAAGAGTGAGCACAGGTTATCGGACACGTGTATCACACTCATCTTATCTAGGACTGTAGATTCTGACTAGCTTCAATGCGTCCCAGCCAGCAGGAAACCGCTGGGTCTAACACAGCCACAAGATGAAAAAACCCTTTATCAACAGTTAACAATCTAATCTTGTGCGTTGCATGTGCCACCATGCACATCCCCTGCAGCAGTGCTAGGAAATAGTGTCATGGTTGAACCACACCCAAAGTATTTTTCCTTCAGAAGACTCTCTGCCCTTGTAACGAAGTGGGTTTGAGAGGGCGGAAGCCCTAGTCAGGCAACAACCACAACCCTTCTCAAGGTGAACCATAAAAGATCACTATATTAACCTGTGCTTAACCCTCTGGTAGCTTGACGCAAAAGCAATCTGGCTTAACTTAAAAGCAGTGTGAAAAGTGTTTAAGCAATATACAAGCAATAATAAAATGAAAACACAATACAACAAAATCCCAAACAAAATTTGAAAAATAGATTACATTTTAATAAATAAATGATACCAGAATGACAGAAATACAATCAGCATAGCTGGAGATATTCCAGTAATATTCCAGACATTTCAGTATTCAGTGAAAATAGCACCTAAAAGCACAAAGCGCTACTCGCTGTCACCTGGTCACTCTAGACCGGAGGAAAGCATTACGGTCAGGCTAATGGCGATGGAGTGCTGGTGGGATACAAGGACCTGGTTAGTCCCGGTAAAATGTTACCTTCCAAGTTGGGGTGAAGAGTTTAATTCTCATTGGAGGACGCTGCAAGGAGGAGGCTCAGCGTCATGGACGGTAGTCAGTTACCTCTCAGTGTTATTCAATGGGAGAGATAGGCCTTACTGGAGTAAAACACGACTTTAGTTGTTTTTCACTGCCAGAGCATGTAAAACCTAAGTACCCACCTCATACTGTTCAAATACAGGGTACCGGGCCCTGTGAGCTTTCATGGCCTACTTTAGGGGTGATTTATTATAAGCATTAGAAAGGAAAGCTTAGTCCTGGCAGACGGTTACTCCACTTCCAGGTGGAAATTCAAAGCAGGGGCCTTGGGCAGGCCTCGCTTAAAGCATTGGGCATGACAAGGAGCTCCCTACTTGCTCTTTATGTTTCACACATGTCTGAGGTTTCTCAGGGTGGGGGGCAACAGCCCTGGCTGTTAGGCACCCTACTTCCACTCCCATGCCCACTAATCCAGAGCTGGCAGCATGAGACTGGCCTCTCAGCCCTGGGTATATCCTGTGGCTGAACAGGTGCCAGGCAAACCATGACTTCCAGGGGGGGGGGGAGCCACCCCCTATGGTACACACTATGTCTGTGTCCTGCAGGGTTCTACCTTATGCAGGGATTGTGTACTCTGCCACTGTGACAGCAAATGCAGTAATGTAATGATGATACTTGTAAAGCGCACTGTTACCCCATCTCGGGGTGTCCTGGCGCTGAAGACCACTGGAGAACCCGTCCTGGCTTTCCCTGTGAGATAGTCCCTTCTGGGTATCTCCAAGGTGAAACCAGGCGTTCCCGGCGTCTGTGTGGGGCCGTTGTAGAGATGAGGCAAGCTAATGCCGAGAGTTGCCGAGTGTGATCCCTGGTTAGAGTAGGCACCGAGGCGAGAATTATTGAGTCCGTTGACCCTGATCCACGACCCTGCCGCGTCGGGAATTGAACCCTGGTCCCGGGCCGTTCTCTGCTTCCGGGTCTGCCGCCTCTAACCAGCGAGCCACACCACTCTACACTTTACAAGTATCATCATTACATTACAAAGTACTCTGCCTTCTGCCACTCCATCGGGCCTCTGCACTTACCACTTGAAAGTAGTACTATCAGAAACCAGTGTTTTCAGGGCACCCTGTAAGGCAGCCACACCAGATCTCCTAACACCAGTGATGGCTCATTTCCCAGATTGCAGTCAGTGGGCCTCTGAGGACCAGCTAAGACCCTTCTCTGTGTCACTTTCTCACCCCACTAGAGGGACACCAAAGCTTTAGGGTGGACAAAGTCTGCCCCTGTGCCTAAGTCACCCTAAACATGTCTGCTATACAGACACGAAGAAACCAACATTACCACCACCATGGTCTGGCTGGCTCCAGTATCCCTCAGAGCAGAGGCAGTGATCCCATGTACTGTGATGTTATGGAAGTGACAGCTCCCACCATCGGGGATCACAAGCCGTCCTTCAGAGTCAATCTCCCAACTAAGAGAGACCAGAGCGCTTCCTACCCTTTGCTCCTGGGAACTCCTTCCCTCTAAGGCCACATTGGCCACACTTGTAGAGCTCCCACGAATGTGTGATTTCTTAGGACAAGCAGAATCCCCCTGTTTGTGTCCTAACTGAGAACAATCAATTCACCTGGGTTGGAAATCGGTCGCCGTGGTCCATTGCTCACTAGCACCTCACCCCAGTTTCTTAGAAGAGGCATCGGAACCCTTCCCCCCCCCACCTTATTCTAGGACCGGTCTGTTATGTTATGTTATTGTATGTTTTGTATAGCGCTCAGCTACTCCGAGGAGTGTCCCGGCTCTTCAAACCCGATGGGGAGCAGGGCAGGCAGAGGATGACCGGTTCTACTGAACGAAAAGCCAGGACTTCAGGTCTTTCCTAAAAGCAAGCAGAGCAGGGTGACAGTCTTTCTCAGAGTGACCGGCAAGGAATTCCACAATTGTGGCGCCAGGCGTCTAAAAGAACGGCCCCCGATACGGACTCGCCGAATACCAGGAACGGCGGCCAAGGCCAGCGAGGCTGACCTAAGTGATCTAGATGGCTGGTAAAAGACCAGCCGCTTACTGATATACTTCATGCCAGTTCCGTGGAGAGCTTTAAAGGCCAGCGTGAGCGTCTTGAAAACGATACGTTTTCGAATAGG
Organism: Lissotriton vulgaris; assembly: GCF_964263255.1. NCBI lineage: Eukaryota > Metazoa > Chordata > Amphibia > Caudata > Salamandridae > Lissotriton > Lissotriton vulgaris. The sequence continues at coordinate 224,423,448 of NC_141685.1, forward strand.
AAGCCAGTGGAGAGTTTTCAGAAGATCTTTAGCACTGGCTCTCCGGAGAAGGCCAAAAATGGCGCGCGCGGCCGAATTTTGGACTATTTGAAGACGTGATAGGAGATACTCCTTAAGTCCGAGATATAACGTGTTAGCATAGTCCAGGTCTGTGCAACTTTGGGCACCCCCCACACTCTGCTGGGGAGGCTTAAACCACCCTTCTTGGAGTCACTCCCAGGTACCTTCTTGTGGATCTTGGTGCTGAATCAGAGATCTGCTTTCTTGAAAAGTTTATTGTAGGAAGTGAGCTTAGAATTGATAAGTGGTTGGCTCTAAGAATACGATTGTACAGCGTATCATAATCGCATTACTTCCCTTCATCTAACCCTCCAGTGCCTTTTTAGAATAATCCATGAAATCCACCTAGGTGTGACCTGACATCTTCTGGCTGCCCCTGAACTTCAGCCTATGCTTCTCAGGAGTGAGGCCATATTTCCAGACAAGATTTTACTTCATGATGGGATACTTCATCCTGACACCCTTCACCAGGGCAGAACTGAATCTCTTCCCGCATTTACTATATTCCTCCAGAGACTGGCTCCCCAATCCTACTCAGGGACCCCATGCAGCTCCAGACACACTGCATATGACTAAAACCTCTTGTCTATGTCATCCCCACAGCAAAGTTAGGTATCAGATCCTTGGTATGTGGGCCCTCCATCTCCACTGGGCACCAGATTGTTGATGCCAGCATTGCTGCTGGACACTGACATTTGTTTGGCTACAGTTGCAACTCCTTTTCAGCTCCCATGTCCTTCAGCTCCTCAGGGGACAGCCTGGTGGGGGGCACACAGCTCCTGGCAGGGGATCTTGTTCCTGTAAACAGGGTTTCCTCCTCCTGCTGCTGAAAGTCAGGACCTGTGGCCATGCCATGTCCTTCCTCATCCTTCTCCTTTTCCTCCACATCGACCTTCACTCCCCTCCCGCTGTCTGGTAGCAGCCAGCAGCCAGCAGCCAGCATCCTGCGGACCTCCTCATAGGCTCTGAGGGATATTTGAAAGGCTACTTTTGTGCCCCCTTCTCCAAGGTTAGCCCTCTCTTCTTGAAGAACTTCCTGAACTCTGCCATCTTGATGTTGTCGATACTCAGCTCAGCTCCAAATCCATCTTCTCAAGCAGGTATCAGGGGTGGAGCACAGATAAGTCAGGAATTGAATTTGGAAAAAGGGAAAATGAATAGCCAATGAAGGAGACTTTTGAAAAAAATTGAATCTGATCTACAATTATTTATTAGGAATTTTCATTTTTGCACTAAATCACTGTGTGGCACTGCACAAACACAAGTGATGGATCCTACCACTGAATACCAGCGCAAGAAATTGGGTTATTGGTTGAGGGGGTAGAAGCCTCACTTAGGCAGCAGCCACAATCCTTGTCAGGGTGAACTACAAAAGTCACTAAATTAACCTGTGCTTAACCCTCTGGTAGCTGGGCACAAAAGCAGTCAGGCTTAACTTAGAGGCAAAGTGTAATGGATTTATGAAGCAAACACAAACGATAATCACGTGAAAACACAACAGAAGAAAAATCCCAAACCAATTTGGAAAAATACCAATAAATCAAATAATGCCAGAACAACAGAAATCCAATTAGTAAAGCGGAGATATTCAATTTGAAAGTTTTAAATGAAAATAGCGCCTAAAATCACAAAGCGCCACTCAAGGTCATTTGTTGTGCTAGAGCAGGGGAAAATGACATGGTTAGGCTGACTGCAATAGAGCGCGGTTGGATACAGGGACCAGGTTAGACCCACTGAGAAGGTCCCTTCCATACCCGTGCACAGAGTTCCGTTCTCTTTGGAGGAGGCAGTGAAGAAGAGTCTGAGCGGTGCAGATGGCTGTTGCTTTAGCACGACGAGCAGGCCAGACTTCATAGACAATCGCCCCTGTAGCGCAAAGAGCCAGCTGAGCATTACAGACGGCTGTTGCTGTACCTTTGCGTTGCCAGTCATCAAAGGCTGTTGTTGCTGTGGCTCGACGTGCAGGTTTTTCGAGTTGCCGTGGACATTCATTGACACAAAGAGCAGGTTTCTCCAGAGCTTAATTTTGGTGGTCATAGCAGGCAGCAGAGTCTTGTTACGAACAAGCCCATTTTGGGTCACGAGGAGCCCAAACTTCATGATTTCCACCTTTTCTTTAGAAGTACACCAAGATGGCAGCCAAGTGTTCAGAACCTGGGGAGGCAGCTCTAGATTAGAAGGTGCAGGCAGGTACATCTGCAGGTCTAGTTGCAGTGGATCAGCTGGGCAGTTGCAGGGAGGCCTCTGAAGCTTGTGTCCATGCGGCTCACACACAAGATCAGTCAACTGATCCTTGAAGTCACTGTGGGTAGCCTGAAGTGAAGGCAAGCAGGTGCTTGCCTTCTAAGACAGTAATGCAGTCTTAAAAGTAAGCCTGGGCAGAGTTCCACTATGCCGAACTCCGCAAAGTACAAAAAAATACTCAGCCACGCTAGGCGGAGCTCCGCAAGCAGCAGAGTGCCTTAGACAAATGAAGTTTGCGGTGATATTTTCAGTGCCAGGTGCTTGTCCACACTCTTCAATCATCGCGAACGGCACCATGCACAGCTCAAGCGGGCACTGCTTCCTTTCTGCCGCTCGAGTAGATTTTTACTTGATCTGCAGCTTTGTCAACGGGAGGTAGATTATCCACACTCGTGCTCGCCAACTTAATGTTGCCGATCGTGAACGAGGAAATATTTTGCCGGGAGGCGGATTTTCCTTGCTTGTACTCACCAACTTGACTTTGTTGAAAGCGAGCGAAGCAAAAAACTCGGCTCCGCAATGTGGAGCAGAGTTTTTTGGAACTCAGCGAGCTCCATGTAACGCGGAGTGCAGTAAACTCTGCAAACTCCACGTGCGGAGTGGAGTTCACCACCCAGACTTACTTATAAGCAGCAGGGCCGCTGTCTGTCAGGAGGACAGTACTCGATCCGTAACTTCCACAGGTCCAGGAGTATTCTACTGAGTGGCTCTGGAGGTCCAGTTTGATACCAGCCTTAGTGTGCGGGGTGCCCTGTCCTACAGACACAACTAGGTCTAGAAAGTTATTCCTCTTCCCCTTATATCAGGTTCCTTTGTGTGTGCAGGAAGCAAAGCCCTTTGAACTGTAGACAGGGCTTGGTACAACCTCTCCCCAGTCATCCTGATAGGATGGCCCATCCTGTCCAGACCTAAACCCCCTTTTTTTTTTTTTTTTTTTGGTGTAAGACATTTATTATGCAAAAAGAGACATAAGAGTACACTGCGTCACGCCAACAACCCGGAGGCAGGCCGCTATTAAGTATACATTTCACAAAATATAATAAATCAATCGAGGGGAACATAACCCAGCGGGCCGCAAAGTTCCCAGGAAAATATACAGTACAGTAAGGATATGTATGTGAGCAGTGCAACCTTAGCACGTTAAGTGGTCTTACTTTTTGTCAGCGCCGTAGACAAGCAAATGTACTAGGAGGTAACAAGGCTGCCTCGGAGCGAGCAGCAGGCCGCAACCTGCTGAAACAGCAGATTGAAAGGATACGTCTAGCAGCACTGTTTTCACCCAACCTTCCCCAACAAATGGAAAGAAACGAGAACAACAAACATCGGTGCAAGTACATAAAATCAACCACACAGTATCCCACGCATACATGGGGCTGCGCGTTCCTGCGCTGGACAACTGTCAACGGATGACGAGCAGTGGTAGGGGTAGAGGCGCAGCGGGCTCCAAGCCTCCTCCGTGAAGATGGAGGGGGGGGAGGGGAGTAGGGGGGGAAGGAGGATGTCGAAGCAGGGCAATCCACCGGGTCATGTGGCCGTAAGGGAGACGGAGGAGGCTAGGACATGCAGCACTCGCAAAGTCAATAGGGCAGCAGGTTCAGGGCGTACCCCAGCTCAGGGCAAGCCCGCGCCGGCACGGAACATCAGAGCTGCAACAACATGACCTCACCTCCAAATCATTCAACCCATATCATCCGAAACGCCCACATCACGTGATCCTCCAGAGGTGTCCGAGCCCGCACGCTCTCTAGTCCATTGTAGGAATGGTTCCCAAATATCATTAGGTCTGGAAGCGGTGGGCATCGTCTCCCAATAGTGAGTCAGTTGTGCATGCCCATATGTCACATCCCTAATCCACTCCGTGAACGAGGGAAGAGCTCTCCTGCCCCAGTGTAGTGAAATCTGTCGTTTGGCATAGAGGAGGAGTAGTGCATGTAGTTTTCTGTCACAAGGTTCGGTATCCTTGACAAAGCCTAACAAGCCCAGAAGCGGTGATGGTGTATCATTCCTATGTATGATTTGATTAATGGCTGTGAAGACGTCCGACCAGTACTCGTCCAGTTTAGGGCAGCTCCATGCCACATGGATAAAGGACGCATCTACCCCTCCACATTTCCAGCAGGATGCATCCGTGCGGATGCCCATGCGGTGTAGCAGCACTGGCGTTCAATAGTACTGGTGTAAGAATTTGAAGTGGATGAGCCGCAGTCGATAGTTTGGAGATAGTGCCGTGAGCTGCTTACAGCAGTATTCCCACGTTTCGTCTGTCAAAGGAACTACCAGGTCAGCAGCCCAAGCCAGCTTGGCCGTGGCTACAGTTATTGGGGCCTGCTCTTGCATGCAGTTGTACAGTCTCGACACCAGTTTTTTGGGGGAGGGTCTTGAAAGCAGGTTCTGAAGGGCGTCCAGAGCCTGCGGCTCCTCCGGGAATTGGGGCCCCAGCTTTTTGCAGGATTCCCTAAGGGAATGGTACAGCAGCGCGTCCGCAAAAGATTCAGGCTGGTCGTCGTCGCCCGCGCACAACTCCTCAAAGGTACCGTCAGGATATAAATCAGCGAAGGTGTGCAGCCTCTTCCCACGGAGCATGAGGGTGTCACCCCTGGTACTCAAGCAAGGTAACATTGGGTTTCCCCGTAGGGGGATGGCTGGCGCATAAAGCAAGGAGAGTCCCGCTCTCTTTTGTAGTTCGCACCAGGCCCAGCGAACCATCTCCACGGTGTCAACCTCCCCGGAAGGACGTGAGACTTTCCCGTAGAGCGCCACTCGCAGCGGCAACGGGGCAACCACGGCCAGTTCCACCGCCACATGCGGCTGGTAGGGAGTGGGGAAGGCCCAGAAATGCAAAAATTGCGCCTGCGCGCAGAGGGAGTATAGCCTCAAATCGGGAGCTCCAAGGCCCCCCTGCCGGAGCGGGAGCGTTAGCAGGTCCCAGGAGACCCTCGCCTGTCCTCCGGCCCAGATCAATTTCAACAGCAAAGAGCGGACACGCGCGTGAAAGTGCGCTGTCATGGGCAGCGGAATATTTACGAACAAATACAGGAATTTGGGGAGTACCACCATTTTCGCCAATGCTATCCTTGCAACCAGGGACAGAGGCAGCTTGTTCCAGACCTCGATTTTCCCCTCCAGCCAGTCCACCGCTCTACCAAAGTTGAGTGACCACAGCTCCTGTACATCACGACTGACCCATATCCCCAGGTATTTAACAGCGTCAGTCTCCCAACGCAGGGGGTAGTCTGGAGCTGGCCGACTGGTCTCATCTGTAAGAGGGAAGGCAACAGACTTAGACCAATTAATGGACACTCCTGCCAGGCCCTCAAACCGCACGAATTCTCGGAGCAACGGGTTCATGTTATCCTTGGGGTTGACGATGTACAAAGTGACATCGTCAGCATATAACGAAATCAGTAAGCTCCGGGAGCTGAACCCGATGCCCCTCGCAGTGTGGTGTTGTCGTATCCGAGCCGCAAGCGGCTCCATTGCAATGGCAAAAAGAAGGGGTGACAGTGGGCACCCCTGTCTGGTCCCTCTAGAGATAGCAAAGGGTTTGGAAACGAGGCCATTCACACTCACCCTAGCTTTAGGTTCGGTGTACAGTAGCTTGATTAGAGTCATGAAATTATGACTGAACCCCATCCTTTCCAAAATTCTAAACAAATATGGCCACTCCAAAGAGTCGAACGCTTTGGTGGCGTCCAGGAACACCACCGCCGCCTGCACAGATGGGTGCAAGTAATGGAGGACAGAGAAAATGGTTCTGAGGTTGTGTGATGTGGCACGGCCAGGGATAAACCCGGACTGGTCAGGAAGTGCGATGATCGGCAACATCGGCTGTAGTTTGTCCGCAATTATCTTTGCATAAATCTTAGCATGCACATTTATCAGGAAGAGGGGCCTATAGGAGTCCAGGAACTGCTCGTCTTTGTCAGGCTTTAAGAGTGTAATTATTAAGGCTTCAGGCATGGAATCTGGTAGGGAGTTCAACTCAAGGGCCTCAACGAACACAGAGTGTAGTTTTGGCACCAGCTCTTCTGCATAAGTTTTGTAAAAGGACGTTGTCAAACCGTCAGGGCCAGGGGCTTTGTTGGCCGGCATGCTCTTAATCACCTGAACTATATCTTGGACAGTGACAGGTAGGTCCATGTATTGTCTGTGGTTATTATTAAACCAAACTAGGGCGATAGAGTCAAGAAAGCTCTCCAAAGAAGCTGGGGCCGTGGGTTGCTTGGAGGAGTATAGGGACGCATAGAAGTCAGTGAAGGCGCGCAACACAGCCTCCTGGCCAACGGCTAGGGACCCCTCCCTGTCATATATGGTGTGGATGTAGTGTGACTGTGTACGAGGAGCTATCAACCTGGCGAGGGTCCTGCTGGGCCTGTCTCCCTCCCCATACCTGCGGGCCTCAGCCTGCCTCCCCAGGAATCGCACCTCGCGCTCCGCTTCCTCATTAAAGGCAAGCAGCTTGGTTTTTAGATTACCAGCAATCTCTAAGGTCGGGTCAAGGCTAAAAGCTGCGTCTAGACCTCTCAACTCCCCCTCCAACTTGGCCAGTGTGTCACGGATGGCACGTAGCACTCCCGCCTGTCGCGCTATGCACTGGCCCCTGATCACCGCCTTAAAGGCGTCCCATTCGATGGCTTCTGATGAGACGGAACCTGCATTTTCCACAAAATATTTAATGATATCCCCCCTGATCTCCTCAACAAATACTGGGTCTGTGAGTGCGTGTGGGGGTAGGCGCCACGTGAACGCCCTGTGAATAGTGTCGGGTAGGCGCAACTCCAGCATACAAGGGGCATGGTCCGACAACGATCTAGCTTGGATGTCGACCCCTGACACCCATGTCGCAACCTCAGGCGACACTAGCCAGAAGTCCAACCTGGACCAAGCAGACTTGTGGCACGTGTAACAGGTCCCCACTTTCACACCTGGATGTCGAACTCTCCACACATCAGAAAGCAACCCCTCCCTCATTACATCAAGGACGGCCTGGCGCGCTCTAGCATGCGTTGGTCTACTCACACCCCTCCGATCCATGTCATCATCCAGCACAACATTAAAATCACCCCCTATCACAACTGATTGGCAGTCAAGCAATGCAATTTGCGCCCAGACACCTCTAAAGAAGTCAGGGTCGTCCACATTCGGACCGTAAACGGCAGCCAGCACGATAGATCGTCCCTGCAGGGAACCATGTAAAATGACGTATCTCCCATCCATATCTTGTACGTGAGCGTGCTCCCGCCAATCCAGCCCCCTGCGTACAAGTATAGCCACCCCTCTCGCATAATTAGAGTAAATGGCAGAATACACATTTGACCATCTGGAATTCTTCAATCTGGGTGAAGGGGTTGTATTAATATGAGTCTCTTGCAAAAAGCAAATGTCCACATTATGTCTGGCCAGTATACCATGCATCAAGCGGGCTTTCTTGTAATCTCCAAGGCCCCTAATGTTCCAGGTCCATAGCTTAATCCCCCCCATATCTGAAGTACTGTAGAAGCAGTTCCGACCCCAGCTGTCCCCACCCCTCTGAGCTCTAAGGTCCCGCACACATCGCAATCATCGATCCCTTGCGCAAAGAGGAAATCAGAATAAAGACCACATTGCACCGTATCAGAACTAAAAACAACAACTCCACAAACCCCCCCCCCCACCTCCCCCCACCCTCAGCAACCCCCCAATCAGGTTGTGACATACCCCGTAGAAAGGCACGCAAGGCGTGATATAAAACCAACATCAAAAACAATGGGAGGCACCCCATGGGGCGTGGTGTGCCCAGCGTACACCCCCGTGTGGACGGGGTGGCTACATTCAGAAATAAGGCTCCGTGGTCCCAACGGTACCCCCGCCCCAGGGCCGACTAATCCCATCTTAGGCAACATTCCCCTAGGCAACAGGGCACCAGTAGGCACAGCTGGGCTTCCGGGGATACATCAGTTTCTTACCCCTCTCGGTCCCAGTCTAGGTGCAACAGCAGTGGGCGCAAGGAGCCCTCGAGCTCCTAATTAAGACGTGAAGGAGGCAGACCTATAGTGTCTCAAATCTCACAGCAGCAGCCCATTTAGTCATTATCACTGAGTTGTTCTGCAGTATCCTCCAGTCTGGGCGACTTCCTTCTGGCTCCCGCACTGCTGATATGTTTGGCGAACTTGAGCGCAGACTTCGCATCAGTGAAGAAGTGTGTAGTGTTGTCATGGAGTACCTTCAGTTTCGCCGGGTATAACAGAGAATATGGCACACCAGCTTGCAGCAACAGTTTCTTCGCCGGCAAAAATTCTTTATGGGCCGCTTGCACCAGGGGGGTGAAGTCCGGATAAAAGGAGATGTTGTTTCCCTTATGCGTAATCTTACCCTTCTCCCTCGCCAGTCTCAATATGAGGTCCCTGTCTTGATAATTGAGCAATTTAGCAAGGATGGGACGAGGTGGGGTTCCCAGCGGCGGCTTTTTCCCAAGCGACCTGTGTGCCCTCTCGACCGTGAAGACTGATGATAGGTTCGGGTCGAAGAGTTCGTGCAACAGGTCCGTCACAAACGCCTCCATCTTGCCAGTGTTTGTCGTCTCCGGAATTCCCGTAATGCGAATATTAGACCTACGGGAACGTGCCTCCAAATCATCTGACTTGGCACGCAGATTGTCCAGCTCTCGCTCCAGAGACGTGATATGCTGCTTGGCTTGTTGTTGAAATTCACAGCATTCAGTTTGCCTGTTTTCTAAGCAATACAGCCTAGTTTCATGGGCATCAACCTTGGTTTTCACAGATTCCAGCTGCGAGGACATAGCGTCAAGTTTGGTATCAATGCTTTTCAAGCTGGTTCTCACCTCCATAATGAGCGCCCCAAAGTCTATATCCGTTGGTGTCCCCTGCGACGACGGCTCGCCGCCATCCGTCTCCGCTGCTGGGTGCTTCGAAGGACGCTTGTTATCAAAACTGATTTTGGGCTGCCTAGCCTCATTTTTCCCCATCGTTGTGGTGAGAACGTGTCAGCAAGTATCTTGGAGAAGCAGCGCCCTCCTGCAGGCTGCGTGTGCACTGGCCGGTGTGGTGCCAAAGCAGTACAGGCAATTCCGGGGGGTGCAGATGTACAGACCGGTCTCCTAGGCCTCAACGGCGTAGCTGCACAAAGCCCGCGTTTCCAGTAACGCGCAGACCAGAATAGTCGCAAGCCTCAAAATGGCGGGCGCTGAAGTCTCGTTAGTGGAACCACACAGTATCCAATAAACCACCAAAGGTGGGGGCAGGGGCTTAGATGTCAGGGATTCAGCCCCCTCGGGTCTCAGAGGTGCAAGTAATGGTCCAATCTCGTTGTCAGATGGTAGCAGCACCACTCCGACGGAATGGTGCGGTCGGGAGGGGTGTCGGTAGTCCCCTACCTCACTTTCAGCTTCGTACTCCACCACCCTCGACGTAGCCGGCAGTCGCACAAGGTCAGGCACAGCTCCTCAACTGGGTCCCGGCAGCTCCGATCAGCATGCGCCAGCCCTGGGAGTATGGCCGACCCGTCTTCAGAGTCGGGGCAGGAGCCGTCGCCAAGGAGGGAGATCAGTCGCCCTCTGCGTTCCACTGGTCTGCAGCGTCCCGGTCCGCTCCCCAGGCACAGCAGGGACTCACCGAAGGTTGCCAAAGTAGCGGCCCCATTGCAGGTAGGATCTCTCGCCTCCGTCCGCTGGACCTCCAGAGGCCTCCAAAGCCGCGGTCTGTAGTGTCCCGTGACGCCCAGGGTCCAGCACTTCCGCCGAGGATCGGAGCGGGTGTTCCGGTCGGCAGGTCCGCAAATGGCTTCAGCTCCTCGATTCCACCAGCCATGTGCACCAAACTTCGGCAAAAGGATCTCCCGGGTGTCCGCTGTCGACCCCTGAGATATCGGGGGTCCGCAAGGACCAGGAAAAGGATAATTACAGGATTAAAGAACGTAGCCGGCGGAGCTCACTCACAGAGCAGCCATCTCGCTGCTCGGCTAGCCACGCCCCCCACCTAAACCCCCTTTGTGTTAATGCCAGGAAGCAAAACACAAATCCCCGAAGCAGAGCCATTCACAGTCATGTGACCCCGTACACTGGCTGAAACCACAGATGGTTGGGACAAAAAAATACCAACAGATTTATTATTGTGTTACTGTTCAAGTTCTAGACACAGGGGCATCGTGGGGGCAGTCAGGAGAGGGAGTGATAGGCACTGCAATCAGTGCTCATGTTCGTTTTGTCGGCTGTCTCAGCCTGGCCAAACCAACATGCGCACTGAGCTGTCTCCAACCCAGCTGCCTTGCTGGGTTGGAGACAGCAAATAACGAGCTTCCAGTCTCTCTGGGAGTGCAAATTCACAGCGCTCAGGCCAATCCTGAGGCTGCTTTCAAACATGAGAGCAGCGTCAGTATTGGCCGCTGGACCCTGTGCTGCACGACGGCTCGTAGAAGAAGAGCTGTGGGCCCGCGCCAGGTACGTTTATTTTCCCTATCTTTTTTTTTGTGTCCGTCCGTTGCCCCGTCCCCCTGTTCTCCCCTTCTGCCCCGCCATCCTGCGCACTAAGCTGCCACTACTGGTGTAGTGTTTTGTGAATATAAGTAGCTGGGCCTTACTGGTCTGTTATAGACTCTGTACGAGAATGATGTAATTGACTGGGTGTGGCTAATAAAGTTTATGACGCAGTGCACTTAGTTCCATTCTGAAGAATAAAGACATTCAATACAGAACTCAGTGTGTGTTGTGCTCATTTGCATGTTAATGGCTGGGGAGGGCACAGCACTGTGTTTTAGAGTCACTGGGCCCGATTCACAGAATGAACTTAAGACTCAATCCTAAACTTACTACTATTTTGGTATTCACAGAATGAACTTACTACTTTTGGTATTCACAGAATGCACTTACTACTTTTGTAATTCACAGAATGAACCTACTACTTTTGGTATTCACAGAAGTTAGGATTTTGTCTTAAATTTGTCTTAAGACAAACTTAAGACAAACTTAAGACAGACTTAAGACAGACTTAAGTTAGGATTGTGTCTTAAGTCTGTCTTAAGTCTGTCTTAAGTTTGTCTTAAGTCTGTCTTAAGTATGTCTTAAGTCTGTCTTAAGTTTGTGTGAAAACAAACTTAAGACAAAATCCTAACTTCTGTGAATGCCAAAAGTAGTAAGTGCATTCTGTGAATACCAAAATAGTAGTAAGTTTAGGATTGAGTCTTAAGTTCATTCTGTGAATCGGGCCCCTTTTCTCAAGATTCCTAGACATTGTAGGATGGAGTCTGATGTCAGTCCACCTGCTCCCCATCACGTGATGAGGCTAGTGTGGAATTACTCAAAGAAGAAAAAATAAATATTGGCGGGAAAAGGGAATGGGAGGGAGAGAGACAGGACAGCCAGTGCATCTCAATTTCGTCCGGTGTGTGTCTTTCGGGCTACCGAGCAGTCACTACAGCGGTCTCACAATCTGACTCCCTCATATAGCTTAAGCGTACCCTACGGATGCATAGGACACAAACATGTGTAGTATCATCCACAGACATTAAAGTGCAATACCAACTGGCAAATCGAACTGTTATGCTTACCGGCTAATAGTGGCAACCCACAATGACCCTTAGCTGGAGGTAGAGGAAGCTGGTGCAAGGACTAGTGAATTCCAGTCTATAGCAATCCTGGAAATGGGGTGAAGGGAAAAAAGAAGAAGTGAGACAATATACCAGAGTAAAGACAGATTCAAGCAGAAGGCCAGGGAACCGAGTAAAAGAACAAAATAACTAAGGTTAGGAACAAAAGAACTGTGAACAAACCAATGAGAGAAGTGAAAGAGCCAATGCAAGTGGAGAGTTCTCAGGCACCTTCCGAAGGGAAGTTGAGCTCCTTAAACAGCACCACCACCCACCATGCTCTAGACATCTGACGGCGGCGGTTCCGAGCGCTGAGACAGCATGCTCCAGCCAATCCGGATGCTTCACTCATGCTGCTGAACAACATGAGAGCAGGGTCCGGATTGGATATGGGCCTGTGGGAACTGTGGTACCTCACGCTCAGACAGGTCTGGAGCCAAGGACTGGATGTGCTACCAGCTAAGATACGTTCATTTTCTTTTTTTCTTTTTAAATGTTTGTTTATTTGTATTTTTATTCTGTTCTATTTATGTCGAGCCATCATTTTTTCCTGTCACCAACTGCCACTGAAGTCTGACCTCTTGACTCTCTCAGAATAGTAGGATTGGCGCCCTGGCGCCTTAGGCCGGTCTGCTACTGTCTTGCAATGGCTAACATCTGGTCGCCATCTTGTTTCATACCATATGTGTATTTCTTTATTTCTAGGAGAAGCTGACTCCACAATTACAATGTCGATGTGTCCTTGTTTTCGTTCTCATATGAAATGCTTTCCTTTTTCGTGATAGTTGTAGAATGTGCATTTTCCAAGTGCATGGCCAGATCGCCTCGCACCAAACTTCTTCCTGACACTAAGGCCCTCATTAGGATGACGGGCGGATTGCCCCCGCCAGGCTGGCGGTAGCCACCGCCGGCCTGGCAGGGGCAATCCGCCAACCATCCGCTCCGGAATGACCCCCGCCATATTAAGATGGCTAGGGGGTCCGCGGCGGACGGAAAGACCGTCTGCCGCTTTTCGGCAATCGGGGCGGAAAAGGTTTAATATGGTGGCGGTGTCTTACAGACACCACCAGCGATATTAGCATGGGCATTTTCCAATTCCTTTCCGTGGTGCCGCCACGGAAAGGCATGCGGAGACACCCTGCGGGGCCTGTTGCGGGCCCCCAGGGACTCCTGGGGGTGGGTTGTGCACATGGCGGGTACCTATGGTACTTCCCAGCATTTCAAAGTACAACGTGGCTGGCATCGCGCGGTGCCTGTCACATTGTGCTTTGTAATACACAACATATATCTTTAGCATTGCGGCGGGCGGTCCTTTTAGCACCCGCCACTGTGGCGGGCGCATCCTAATACCCCCAACGGGACCCCCGCCCTTATGGCGGGCGGTCGCTACACACAACAGGAAGGCGGGCGGACAAAGTCCGCCCGTCATCCCAATGAACTTCTTAGTATCCTCAGTAATAGGAAATCCAGAAGAGGGAATAAGGGGTGTTTCCATAAATGAACTTTAGAATTTAGTGGGTCTCACACCACAATTCAGGGAGATTCACCAGGTAAGAAATGCAGCACGTTGAATAGTTGGTGTAGATTGTAGCCTACATCATAGACAACTTTATGTGTGTGCGGAGATAATCGCATATCAGAGTTCAAAACAAATCCAAGATTTTTAGCGGTGTCCATGAAGTCTGTAGGGACCTCCAGAAGAGGCAGCATTTGGGGACAAAGTGGCTGGGTGGTTAGAATATGTTCTGGGCAGAGAAACATAATCTTGACTTTAGCCACATTTAATTTCCACTCAGTGGCGGTTTTTACCATGGGGGCGTTAGGGCGCCGCCCCCCCTGCTTTCTCGCCGTGCGAGAAGAAGGCAGAAACAAATGGTAGTTATTTATTTATAACTACCATTTGTTTCTGCCTGCGTCACGGGAGAGAGTCTAGCAGAACGGCGTGTCCTCGTTACTTCTAGATCCTCCTTCCTTGTAAGTTCCTTCCGGACATCTGTACCGCTCAGTTCCAGCCAGGCCTCCTTTAATATTTGGCTGCTTTAAAGATCCGATTCTGGGGCCGGCAAAGCGCCCTCGGAGTCTGAATAGAGGTCTGTGTCTCGAGGACTGTGATTTATTTCATTTTCTGACTTGTGTCTGGGTACAAAAAGAAAAATAAGAGATGCAAACATTCCCATAAAACATTTTTTTTTTAAATCTTTCTCCGTGTATTCCTGTCAGTACAGTTACGTGCCTGAATGTTTATGTGTTCTGTCCCCCTGCATTTTCTTTCCACTTGTGATGTGGACATGTGCTTGCCAGAATTCTGAGTTTGAGGCCATAGAAAGCAGTTCAGGCCTTGGTGACTGAAATGGCTTGTGGAGAAGCAGCAGCTGGGTTAGATAACACCGCTCCCAATGTTGATGGAGCAGAGCAAGCACATCATTGATGTCGATTGAATCCAGCGAAGAAGAGATGTATTGTGGCCAAATTTTGCACAGGGATCTCGGCAGGGACTGGTTCTGACTAAACCGACATCCGGTGCATTTAATCTTTAAAAAACAGGTTATCTTTGACGACTATTGTGCAGACTGACAAATGCTTAGTGAAAGTATTGGTTTTGGAGGCCGTCTGTAGCTCATCTCTCTCTCTCTCGTCGTTTTACTGTTTGTGTTAACATGTAGTTGTCACATCTTGTCTGCTGTGACCTCGCTACCCTTGGTGGCATGAAATAAATTGTTATTGCTTTGATGAAAAACTTGAACTAGGAAAACAATCTAGCCGGCAGTGTTATAAAATGGTTTCTTAACAAAAATAATGAACGGCACAAAATAATGTTTCTATAAAGTGAAGTGAAATATTAAGATAAGAGTATTTTGATTTGTTCCTCCCTGTCTCCGATGCTGGGATGTACTTTTTGAAATAACCCCTTATGTATTATTCGCAGTACAAAAATTTTCTGTTTGTGTAAACCACATTTCACTAGACTCCCTCTTTTGCACTTGAACCACCCTATGCAACCATTCTGTCTGATCACATCAGCACACACTGCCCATTCAGCATGGCAGCATGACTCCAATATGTGCACCTAAGCATAGGACTAACTGCCTCCAGCAAAGTGACGCACGCCTACACTGCCATAAAGTAAGTAAACATGTCTGAGTTGTGACTGGGTCACTTCTCTCACCCCAGTGTAATTTACAACTTCGTTTTTGAAGTCATCTCACACAGGTTATTGGATTTTTCCAATGTACAGTACATAGGCTCTACAGCCTGGTTGAAATGCAGCTTGTTTGCCAAAATATTTACAACATGACATGATTCCAAACCAGTACCACTACATCAAAGACAGGACTATTCTTGCCCCCCCACCCTCCTTTTGCAGTTCGGGCTTGCACGCTCGCTTATTACTACAGCCGCCACTGTTTCCACTCTCTGTTGCTCAAGCTTTCAGCCTTTAAATCTTTGAACTTGATAATGTATTTGTTACTAATTTCCCAAGAACGCCTTTGGCGAGCAAGGCCGGGCATGTATTAAACATAGATTAAAGCAGATTTGGCCACATATGTGTTACGTGGATTTGGAGAACTGTCAGCCTCACTTACATTTCTCTAAATTTTCATTTTTTTTATTACTCCTCCAGTTGACAATAAATCAAAGTAAAGCCTGCTAATCTACAATCTATCAACCCCAAGTTACAATATATGAACATTTGGGGCTTTGCAACTTCTTTGTACCTCTGTGGCTGTTTTGAGCCGTTTATCATTCAACGCCTCCCTCTGTGCCCTTCAATTGTGCATATAGTGGTGTCTTATATGAATATTCATTATTGTGTGTTTCGTGAACTGTGCACATTTACTGAAATTCAAGAGCTCTTGAAAATGGCGGCAGTTGTGTACCCTCGAAGTGTTTGTAATTTGTGAATGCACCATCCACTAAGTATGTTTCGCTTATCTTATTTTGTGCACTTTTGCCAGACTTCTGAGTGCCTGCGTATGTTCACTTTGTGGCCTAGAAATCGACACTTTTTGTGACACTCACCTTCTAAATTGTGAAACACACTTACCATTTTCAGAAATACAACAATATTTGAGAAGAATGCAATCTATGGGCCCGGATAGCTCAGTCGGTAGAGCATCAGACTTTTAATCTGAGGGTCTAGGGTTCAAGTCCCTATTCGGGCGTCCAAATTTTTTTTACTACAAATTTAAAACTATTGTTATTTAGCCAACATAAAACACGTTTGTCAATAATTCATATCTAAAAATAATTATAAAATAAAACACGCCTCTCCAAAGGTGTTCTGTACTTTGAATTCACTGAATTCACATTCACGATGCCTAATTATTTCTTCAGTTCTGACACACACAGTTCTGCCTCACACCACACGGTGGCGCTGCAGTTCAAACAATGAAGTCACTGAGCTACAGCGAGTTGTGTGTTACTTAGGCTACCGAGAAGTTATGTAGAAAAAAAGCGTGAGAGTACCCATTTTAAGACGTAACAAATAAGAACAAGAATATTTACATTTTCGAAATTATTTTCCAAAAAAACATGCATGATGTGAGTCACAATATTTAATTGATGGACCGACAAGTCAGTGAAATGGCGCTTGCTCACAATCTATTACATTGAAGGGCTCGCTGATGTCTGGTATTTATTTGTAAACTTTTCCATACATATTTATCCATGTTTATTTCTTGCTAATTTTATCTATATTTACTTCATTTTTAAACGTTGCCAGCTCTATTCATCCATGTGTATTTCTTGCTAATGTTATCTATAGGTATCGTTATTTGAAACTGCAATTAGTATATTTGTCGCTTTAATTGTTGATAAAGGCACAGGTGTACTTGGATGCCTGATATATTGTAATTCTATTCAGTGGCGGCTCTTTGCTATGGCGGAGAGCGCCTCCCCACTGCTTTGAGCAGTGTAGAGGAAAGGAAATATTAAATGAAAATAACTTAAAGTTATTATCATATTATCATTTTATCTTTCCTTCCTTTGTGGGCGGGTGGGTGGAGCTGTTCTGCTCACGGAGCAGGGCACGGGAGGAGTGGTTTGCCCGCTCCTAAGTGCGCAATGACTGTTTGGCCGGCCCTCTAGGTCCGCCCAAACCAGTCATGCGCATTTCCCCCGTTCTCCGTGCAGGCTACATTACAGCCTGCATGGAGATCAAGCCCAGGCCTCATTCCCTTGTTCAGCGTCAAACCAGGACGCTCAAATCCAATCACAACACTGCATTGCAATGTTGTGATTTGTCAGGGGAGCATAGGTGCTTACCAATCACAATGCTGCATTGCAGCGTTGTGATTGGTCAGGGGAGCCTGGCTTCCTGTCCACGAGGAAAGCAGGAGCAAGGGCCCGAGATGCTGCGGCAGGACCGGCGGCAAGGTAAGTGTGGAATTTTTAAAAATTTGATTCGTTTTTCATTGCGCAAAGCTCACACCTGCCCCGCCCACCGCACAAGTCATGCCGGCCGCCACTGGCTATAAAACCACATATATGACGCATTACTCACAATCAATGCACACAAATAAAACCAGCATTCCAATATAAATACGTGCATCTGTAGGATTGTTCATTATGGTCTGGCTGACAGCACAGCTGTTATCAGACAATTATGTCAACATCAGGGAAGTAGCCAGAAAAAATTTAAAATACTCCCCACTTGGACCCACTTCCAGAATCTCTGTGAGCATGACAGTTTCTTTCTATGAGGGCCATTCCCATATTTTCTCTTTTCACTTCCATTTATGAGCACTCCCTCTCTCTACTCCCCTTTTCCTCTTTCCTCCCCATGTCTCCCTTCTCTTTTTGTCGCTCTCTTCCTTTTACTGCCCTCCTCATTTTCTTACCATCCCTTTCTCCTCACCTCTTCCGCCTTCCTCCTTCCTATTTCCTGCTACATTTTCTTCTTTCATCTCCACTTTCTTGTCTTGCTTGATCTTTGGCTTCCACTCACACGTTTGTCTCTCTCCTCATTTCTCATCCATCTATATATCGAAGTTCAAACTGTGGGCTGCTTTTTTGGCAGCTTGGGGGGGGAGGGCGATTTGGGCTGTGTCTGGTGTGTTCAAATTTCGTTAGCGCCAGTAGAGCCCTGAGTGGCCTTTCTGGAAGCAGATGGGCATCCATTACCTCCCTTTTATCAACGGGCAAAGGTGTCACTCCCTTTCTCTCGCTGGGCCAGTCAATTAATGTGTGCATACTGTGGGGGTGT
Organism: Lissotriton vulgaris; assembly: GCF_964263255.1. Lineage (NCBI taxonomy): Eukaryota > Metazoa > Chordata > Amphibia > Caudata > Salamandridae > Lissotriton > Lissotriton vulgaris. The sequence continues at coordinate 224,441,536 of NC_141685.1, forward strand.
AGGGGGCCTCAGCAGAAGTGGTCTCACTTGTTTTAAGGTGTTTATAAAACTTCATTGAAGCAACGCTTTGAGGAAAGGCAATATGCAAATGTAGCCACTTTTTGGTGCGCTCGGGCCGATTTCTAATCCCAATCCAACCCTGTCTGCTTCCCTTGTTCTTGCCCTCGCTCTCTGCCTTCCCTTCTGGAATATCACTGTTTTCATACCATCCCTCCTGAAATATCACTGTTTTCATACCACATGTCACCTGGGACTGGGAATACCATTGTATAAACTAGTTTTGAACAGTGTGGCATCTCCGATTTGTGACACTTGTTTACAAATTTGGACTACAAATTAATTTTTTTGCTAAAAAAGTTATAATTTAGACAAAATGACGTTTGGTATACTTCTTCCATAAGGGGGAGAGTAATATGGGTACCTTGAGGTTGAAAAATGGCTCCTGAAAGGTACACATGGTGTTCCAATACTTTCTACAGTGAGCTATATGCACTTCTGGTGTTAAAAAAAGTTAAACAACATTGGGGCATATTACCAAGGGTGGCGATATTGAATTATCGCCGGTTTACGGCCGTTTTCGGCCGCTATGCGGCGATAATTCTATCGCTTTATTACCAAGCTGTCTCTAACTGATGTTAGTGACAGTTTTAGGCGATATCGAGCGGTTTGGGCCCCGCTTTGCATGTCAGTGATATTTATCTCTAATGACATGCAAAGTGGGCGTTCCCAACCTGTTAGCGACTGAAACAGTCGCTAACCTCGCTATCTCCTATTTCCAACACAGGCGTAGCGATGGAAATATTCCCGCTATCGCCAAAAACTAACACCTGCCCTGACCAGTTCTTAGCCATGTTATCCAATGAGAGGTGGATAACATGGCTAAGAGCATTTGGTCGCTAATGCATGAATATCGCTGAATTTTCAGCGATATTCATGTATTTCGCATGATTTTTATCGCTCTTGAGATAAACCTTGATAATAGCAAGGCATCTCAGCGATAAAAATCGTCGAAGCACGGCGATAAAATTTTTGCCGCTAACCCTGCTTAGCGATAATTATTGCTATTTCTTGGTAATATGCCCCATTGTTTCTGCAGTTTTAAAAGCCTGGTAGTGAAAGCAGGTTTCGGTTTTAATATCCTTTCTTTTTTTTTTAGATTATTCATTACATAAGATACTTTTAGCACCTGAGAAAAAGCAGAAATATTTCAGCCTAAAGGAAACAGGTTTGAAGTATGAAGGCCATCCTTCCCACATGGACAAAACATTCCAGCAGACGCACCTCATTAAAGGAGAGGAGACAGAAAAATGCAGCTATGGCCTCACGTGCTCTCAACACAACTTCTTTCAAACAGGAGTGCATGAACACTTTTTAGAGTGGCGTGCTGCTAGCAATGTTACGTCACTGAAGCCAAAGGGATTGTAAAAAATCCAAGCGTCATTCAAAGAACAAGCAATGCAAATGTGCCATGCTCATTCAGCAGGGCAGTGGTAAGGGTCTGGGATGTAGAAGGTGGTGCCTTTTGGATCACACTGTGAAAAATATATTAATAAAGCACACTGTTATTTAGAGACAGCACATTCCCCATTGAAATGGCCACTTAGCTGTACAGACATTTCATTCATAAAATATATAGTGCAGAAATGATGCGTGGAAATTGGTTTTCAGCAAATATTTGTCGTTTATGCAACACCAAGTAATTGATTTGTTCTAATCCTATTAAAATCTCTGTTTCCATCACACTTGTAATTTAAAAAAACACTTTGTTGGCCTTTCTTGACTGCTAATACATTTTGAAATAGATGTACAGTTCTTTGATTGTTTTTTTTTTAAATGTGTTTTAAAAAAATGTCACCCAACGTCCTTTTCAGTCACACCAGTACAGTTGTCAAAGAGTTCACTTTTAAAAGGCCTCTTGCTTTGCAGTCAAAGAAAAGTAAACACTGCTCTGCACCTTAAAATAATACAAATCAATTTTTCAGAAGACACAGCCCAACATTTGACGTCAGTCTCTAAATATACAGCAAATGTGATAAGATACCACTAATTCACCTTCGGAACTCCAGCATGGCTGTTTTGGAGGTGCTAAAGCGCCCAGCATGCTCCTACTTCCATTGCACACCTATGGGGCAAAACAGAGCAACGGTGTCGGTGATGTAAAAGCCGAGACTGAGTAAGCTGTCCAGGACTTTGTCTCAATGTCTCTTTAGAAAGACGAGGTAACCCCTGGAGGCCCTCTGGGGGTTGTAGTTCTACACAGGTAGGCCTCCACACAGAGGAACAGGCCTATGAACTGCCATTCCCATAAAGCCAACACACTGCGGCACGTGCAATGTAATTCATTTTATTTATGTTTTTATGTAGTTACCTCCGGGCATCCGTATGCCGGAGTTTACTACTCCCCACTCTGTCCCTCCCACACCCGCCCCATCGCCTCACCGACCCGCAACACTCCCACTACGAGCCGCTACTGGTTTGTCCACAAACAAGGCTTGCTTTCCATACAGCTGTAAGCATCTTGTTTTTTTCTCCATCTGCCTGAGCTTGATCTTTTTAAGGGCACATACGGGACATTGTAATTAGGGCTCCCGGTTTTATGGTATTGATTTTTGGGCAATTTCCGTCTGTATCTATCCATATTTATTTTTTGGCTATTTTATCTGGATTTATCCATATTTATTTTGTGTTTTTTGTATATAAGAAGTTGTAAAACTGTACATTTCCGTATCTATTTAACTGATAGATGTGCACTCATACTATGATGTTTGTCGTTTTTTAGCTATTTAAGCTGCCAAATATTACATAGTACATCCAATGGTAAATACTGGCATTATACCATACATGTATGTGACATATTCTGTTATTTAAAGAAATGTCATCCTGTTTTTTAATTTCCCTTACTGTCCAGCTGCTGGCCTATAATTCATGAAAGACGGCACAGAGAATTACTTAAAAGAAGCATCATTTTCTGTATTTATCCACTTTTTTAAATAAATGCAGACAGAAAACACATTGTTTTCTGTCTGTATTTATCTGTAAAAATCTGTAAAAACTGAAAACAAGGGGCCTCATTTATGAAAAGTGATGCATCGCTGCGTGAAAACAGCGATGCGTCACTTTTCACTGCGCACTCCTTGCGACACCAATGATGCGTCATATTTAATGTATGACGCATCATGTCGCAAGGACTTACAGATACGTCAGTATTTCTGGCGTATCTGTAAGCGCAAAAGTGACGCATTGCTGGAGTGTGTCACAAAAGTGACGCAACTCCAGCAATGCGTCCTTTCACATGGGGAAAGCCCCATGTGAAAGGGCTTGTGTCAGTCTTACGCCTGCTGTGAGGCAGGCGCAGGATTTTGACGCAACAGCATCCTAAAAGTGACGGAGTGAAATCTCATAGATTTCACTCCGTCACTATTACGAGGCTTTTTGAGGGGGAACGCCCCCTCTGCATACATTATACCTGACGCAGGTATAATGTGGCGCAGGGGTTTAAAAAGTGACGCATCTACCTAGATACGTCACTTTGTAAATATGGCGCAACAAGGCGCATATTTTACGCCGCTGGTGCGTCACAAAAAGTGACGCACCGGCGGCGAAAAACTGACGCAAGGCCTCATAAATAAGGGCCAGGGAGCCTTAATTGTAATGCTATTAAAGTGCGTTAGATAACTAGAAAAGTTAGGGTGTACTTCTTCAGCAGCAGCAGTACAACATGGAGGAGGGAAGTCATTAACCTACATGGATGTTTAGGTCTGGCTTGATAGTGAAACTGTCACCTGACCTTTTAATCCACGCCAATGTTATTCTACAGGCCTTTCTTTCCACGCAAATACATATAAGTTCCCATCCTGTTTTACATTAATGTACAACATTTATTTTAAGCAAGACCTGTTATTTTATTAATAAGTATAGGAATGTCGATTGTGAAGGTACTTGAGGATAGAATTCTGGCACAAGCTATTATAAAGTTTTTCTCCAATGCAAGAAAATCAATAGAGTTATTAAAAACGCAGACTATTGTCACTGGCAATGCTTGATAGAAAATTTCCTTTTTATTAGCGCCCCTGTTTGAAAGAAGAACAGCCATTGGCCTGGCAGTCCTGATTGACAGCACTGACAATCACTCATGTGGAGAAACAGCATCTGGCACAAGAATCGCTGTTTATTTCTCCTATACACTTTATGTAGGATTCTTTATTGATATGTATTGTTGCTTTGTTTCTCACCCAGACTGCCACTGCTATTTCTCAACTCATTCATTTTGTAACTTCCTGACTGTGTCTGTGTAACGCGTTATAATTCCTTCAGCCCATGTTTGTACTAAATAAAAGTGAATAAGTCACCTCTTTATGCTTGTGTGCAGTGTGCAGGCCACGAGCTTCCTCACAAGGTTACACACACACATTCATGGGGGGCCCTCAGTTGAAGGTTTCTTCATTCCCATCCTTCCCTATATGAGTGAATGTCACTTTGTCACCATTCACGCCATGAGTTATGTCCACGTCATTTCCTGTGATGTCATCATACATATTGTTTGATAATAATCCTGCAAATTAAACCTTTCGACGCTGCAGTTCCTGTTTGTAATGTTCTAGAATTGTTATTTATTTGCCTGAAATGCAAACGTGTCGCCTCTTTTTCTTGCTCTATAATATAAATTGGGTGGTTCTATTTTTTGAAGAACAGTTTAAACTCTTTAGGGCTTATATTTCTTTTGTACAGTTTTAACCTAAACATTATGTATGCATGAAGCAGTGGGCGCGGACTGAGTAGAAGTCAGAATAGAGTCTTAGATTGATTTACAGGAAGACAGTGGGTCAGATAGATCTGCTCCCTTGCAATTATTCTTGCTCCAGAAGCTGTACAAAGCCTACATTGAAATATTGAGTGATACAATAATTACAAGGGGTGTTTTCCAGAAGCATATAGTTGCAGCCTCGGTGCTAGTAGAGATGTTTCGTCTTATAAAAGCCACAAATAAATTTCAATATGTAATACACCCGCGTGACCTGTCCATTTATCCATTAACAAAAAGGGTAATGGGAGCGTTGTATTCAGAGCGGCGCTGTGGCTTAGTTGGTTAAAGCGCCTGTCTAGTAAACAGGAGATCCTGAGTTCGAATCTCAGCAGTGCCTTACTTTTTCGTACTTTCAATTTCAAAAGCGGATATTCTTACGACCTTCCGATTGCAAAATTATCTTTGACATACAAAGGCACTATTAACATGTTTAAAACAATCCGAACCATGATTTACGGTTGAGGCGTGTTACGGTAAAACTTCTTTAACGTGTGTGGTTTGCTTACATTACTAAAACACAATAATACAGTGCAGACAGATACGCGAATGTAGCCGCCATCTTAGAATTGTTGCGTTTACACCGATTTCGCAGTGGGAGTAACGTCATCATTCTTTTTGTTTGGGCATTCGAAACAAACAACAGTTAACAGCTAACACGAAAACTGCTTTTGCCATTTAGTTCATATACAATTTATACTTACGTTTTATTTTTAATTTTAAGGTACCTTATTTTTTGTCCACGAATAGGGATAAAATCCTAACAGAGGTCGACTCAAAAAAGGCAAAACTGTGTTTGCATTGTCAGTCGTTGAACCGCGCGATTTGGATTGTCTACTCGACATGGTGAAAATATAATCGGCATAGGTTTGTGGTGTAATGCTTTTTCAATACGGCCGCCGAATTCAATGGCTCGAGATCGTGGCTCAGACGAGTCGTCTTTCAATTGGCTGTGAGAACGCGCATGCGCATTCCTCAAGCAGGCCAGGCTCGCCTTCATGGTTCTCCGTGTGACAGGGGCCTCGCGCTATAGTTTCCAGCACTCTACTGAAAGGAGTGATGATACACAATGAAAGTTCTGCCCTCTATGCTAGGATGTACTGCGAAGGAAACGCTCGTTTGCTACCATCGATTTTACTCTAGTACATGGGTACTCACAAACTTTCTCTCGGGGGCCAAATTTACACTGTGGTTTGTGTCCGAGGGCCGCACCAGTGGGGGCGGGGTCAGTGGGGGAGGAGGCGGGGCTAGAGCAACAAAAAAAAAAAAACTGACCATGAGGTTGATAACTGGTCCCTGCAGCGGACACCTTCGTCCACTGAGCCACCAGGCCCGGGATACACACATCTCTCTCTCTCGCTCTCTTTCTCTCTCTGTCTCCCTCCCTCACTCTCCCTCCCTCTCTCACTCTCCCATACTCTGTCCCCCTCCCTCTGTCTCTCTCCCTCTGTCTCTCTCCCTCTGTCTCTCTCCCTCTGTCTCCCTTTCCCTCCATCACTCCCTCACTGTCTCCCTTTCCCTCTCTCACTCCGTCTCCCTTTCCCTCTCTCACTCCCTCACTCTGTCTGCCTTTCCCTCCCTTCCCCTCCCTCACTGTCTCCCTTTCTCTTTCTCACTCCCTCACTGTCTCCCTTTCCCTCTCTCTCTGTCACTCCCTTTCCCTCCCTTCCTTTCCCTCCCTCCCTTTCCCCCTCTCACTCCCTCACTCTGTCTCCCTTTCCCTCTCTCACTCCCTCACTCTGTCTCCGTTTCCCTCCCTCACTCAGCTCTCTGAGTAGGCCCGTAAAACATAACAAGGTCACATCTAAAAATAACAATAAACGAGGTGCCCATTCACATGGCAAAGAAAATATAGTTGCATTTTGTTGGAATCTTCCAGATCCAAGAGTTGGTGTAGTGAAGCTTGGAATGTACTCGGATGTCAATAATAAGTGGCAGACGTGGCTTGTATCCTACAGAGATATAAGTAGAAGCATTTTTTTTTGCATACTGATTCGATCTGTGGTTTCTTCTTGGTTGCTCATAAAATGCGTTATACCTGTAGTAGTCGGCAAACTCCCCAACTTTCCCCCGTTAACAAACAATATGACATGTTTTTTGTCCAGATTAAGGTGGAGGCGATTATTATTCATCCAGAAATTAACATCCCTGTTGGTCAATGTTTCTAGCTGTCTACAGCCTGTGTTTAAAGTATCATCATTTGGGTGTCTCCTTATTGGCAGACAAAGACTCTGTTAAAGCGGAAAAGCTAAGGGGCGGATAAGCAAGGTCATCCGATTGAGTCCTTGGGCACCTCGTGAGTTAACTTTTTGGCCAGTGATTGGTACTTCCCTAATCGAACTGTGGTGGCCCAAACAGTCAGAAGAGAGCGTAACCACGCCAAAGAGACCACGCCCCTCCGTCCCTCACTTCCTGCAGTCTTTTCAACTGCTGCAAATGATCAACCGGTTCTAAGGCTGCAGACAGGTCACAGAAAACTACAATATCAAGGTATTCTCCTTTTAGTGACTGGTGGAGATTATCTGTTATACTTAACAGCCCTGGTCTAACTAAAATCTCGATTTAAGGGACAGGCAGTGAGGACTTGCCCACATGTTCTTGTAGCTGATTATTAACACGTTTTTTATATAAATGACCCAATACCCATTCTAGCAGTATGTTGCAGGGAGTATACACCTCCTTCCCTCCCTCACCCGGTCTCCCTTTCCCTCCCTCACTTTGTCTCCCGTTCTTTCCCTCCCCCTCCCTTTCCCTCTGCATTATCACCCTGCCTCTGTTTCTTCCCGGGCCGAGACAGCTTCGGAGCACACACAAACACAGCCACACCGACGTTAACAGGTCTTTAAAAGACCATTAGCATGTTAATGAGGCTGTGTTGTTCACCTCTTAGCGCCCCTGCTGTTTCCACTCTAACTATCGCCCAGCCGGCCTCCACAGAGCAGCAGAGTCTCCGATGCGTGCTGCTGCATCTTGTGTTTGCACTTTGCAGACACTCTTTTAAAAAAAAAGTTAAACACTGGTACGATGTGTGCAAGGTCCGCGGGCCGCCAGGAAAGGCTTGCCGGGCCGCCACTGGCCCGCGGGCCGTACTATGAGTACCCCTGCTCTAGTAGATCAGTCCTTCCCGGGTACTTTACGGCATTAAGGTAGTTCTTAAGCCGAATTTAGACAGTGATCCTCGTTAGTATAGTGGTCAGTATCCCCGCCTGTCACGCGGGAGACCGGGGTTCAATTCCCCGACGGGGAGGTAATCATTTTTATTTTTAACTAGTTTTGGTTGCAGATTATGAAAAAAGTCACTGCTTTTCAGTCTTTTTTAATTAACTGTAGACCGTAAATGTAGACCGCTTTTAAATTTTTTAAAAGTAAGCTCGCAAGTGTTTCACTTTGCAAATGAGAGAGACCAAAGTACTTTTCATTTCAATAATGTTCTACTCTTTGTAGTACACACACGTCTCTACTTCAAGAAGTCGTTCTAGTCTATTGTATTTTTCGAACTTATATAGGTAACTGGAATATGTACTAGATTACAATGGGTGATAATAATTGCATGCATAAATGTACATAAGGCATCAAGGATAATAGGGCTGTATAAATAACAAATTGGAATCAGAAAATTCCAATGCTGTTGATACAGAAAAAAACATTTTGCAATGAACATTGAAAGCATAAGAGTGCATAGCTGTAAAGTGGCTTGGCGCTATGCCCACATACTTTGTGAAAGAGCACACGGACACCAGATTGAGGGTAGATCACTGGACCCGGGCTTGTGCGCCCGCCTTCTTTTATTAACAGGGTCACCTGACTGGTGACGCCTGTGGAGGGTGGGTGTAGAGTGTATTACATCATGGGCTGACCACTAGAATGTATCCAGCCGGATACTACATCCCTCCCAAATTTTAATGAACAAACAAAAGTCCAACCTGTAAGAAAAACAACTAAGCACAAATCACCACCAAATGAGTCTCTTTAGGCCGTCTGCTGGGCAGTGTTAGAGTTCTGGACAGCATCGCCAGGATTTCTCCTTCGCGTAGGTGACGTTTTGTAGACCGGCCTGGTCTCGCAGTGGTGAAGTTCATATGTACAACTTTTGTGTTGATGAATCCAGAGCTATGGTGAAATCCACTTCGGGGTCGGAGACAATCTCTGTGAGTGAGGCCTTCCTGCTATGTTTTGCCCTTGGTGACTCTCCTGCCCCTGACGGCTGAGGGAAGTTCAACTTGCCTCTCTCGCCTGGACTCCACTGCCACTGGAGCCTCTTGGAGGGCTTTCCCTCCTGGCTGAGATGGGACCGTGTGGACCGTGCGGGGCTTCACAGGAGCCGCACAAAGGCGTCGCTGAGGAACTGCCAACGGACTCACAGCCAAGTCGCTCATGTAGCCTCAAAGGGTGGTGTCATGGTCTGGACGACCTCACCATCTGGACTCGGGTGCTGTGTCTTCCACCGCCGTTCTTGTGGGTGACCAGTCTTCAGCCATAACCTTCGTGCTTCTTGCGCCTGACGTGGAGCAGCGGCCGACACATCTCTCCCACTCGGACCCATTTCGCACGGTGACTCTGTTGAGGCCCTTGTCCCCTGGACTGCGCAGTGACTGCGTGGACTGTGCTGGATGTTGCGTAGGCCTCGCTTAGGGTTGCTGCGGAACTCTTGACAGGGCCATGGTCAAGTCTTGTGTAGTCCCCAAGGGCGGATCTCCCAATGACCGGGTGTGCTCGACTTCGGCAGGCTTTGGATGAACTGGGGTGTGCAGACTGTTCCTGGGTGATTCGCCTCTCTGAGCTCCGGTTGTTCTGGGTCTGTGGATTTACTTGGGTGATATGATGCTCCTTGGTGGTGATGCACCTGGACGGTGGTAACAAGATAGTAGTTTTCTTCAGTGGTTAGACAGACGGCGATCTCCTGTCGAGGTGACTTGAGGGAGTGAGAAGGACTTGAGGGACTTTGTGGCACTGCTCCATTGCCTACAGGCAGGTGCACTGTGAGGTGTGATGCTATCGATACCAAGCAGCCGGTGACAGGTGAGAGGATGGTGAACTGCGAAGTGTGGCGCTGGGACGCAGACTGCGCTGCTAGCGGCTTAAAGTAGGTCCTCCCACTGAGCTGTCTCCAGTGACGTCTCTGCACCCAGGTGGCTGGCTTGTGTGGATGAACACCTTCCTCAGTGCTGATGCGAGTCCTTGGTCCTGTCACTCTTCTCAGTTCTGTCTTGTGCTCCTGTGTTGGTTGTCTGCCCTGTGGCATCATGCCACTGTTCTTTCCTCCTTTGCAGAATGGCACCGTGCCACGCTCTTTTCCTTCTTCCGACGAGGTTCTTCTTTGGATGTGGCGTCCTGCCACCTGTCTCATGTTGCTCCACATGGACATTTCACTGGTCGTGTCTCTCTTGTGACGGTCTTCCTTTTCTGTTGCGGCCCACTACAGGCCTGTCCTGTTGGTAGGACTTGCGTGTTCCTCTTGGGGACTTCCAGTGTCACCATCCTCTCCTCAGTGATTTGGCAGTGTCCCACATCTCTTTTCTTGAGGAGCTTTGTGCATGTGCCGTCTAAGCGGCTGCTCCTTTCTGTCTTCAGGTGCACTCGTCCGGACTGTTCACTCTGCGTGAAAGGCTCCTTGCTTGCGGTGCGTTGTGATGTCCGGTCACTAGTCGCTGTGCTGTTGTAGTATCTGTTGCCGTGGAGGCCTGCCACATGTGGCGTGCAACTCTTCTCTTGCTGTCTTGGGTCTCTGCCGACTCCGTCTTGGGGCCGTGTGAGGGAGGACACTCTGGGGCAGATTTACAAGCCCCTTGCGCCTCTTTTACACCGCCGTTGCGTCACTTTTGTGATGCAGCGGCGGTGCACAAGAAGCGCCATGGTGCGGGGTATTTACAATGTGACACATCTGGGAGAAGCGTCATGTTGTAAAGCCCTGCGCCAGAAGGAGGCGTTCCTGCGCAGGGGGGGTGTTCCGGTGCTGGAACGCCTCCTAAAAGTGGCTGAGTGAAATCTACAAGATTTCACTCAGTCACTTTGGGGCCCATGCTGCGTCAAAACTCTGCGCCTGCTTGAAGCAGGCGTAAGGATTGACGCAGCATTGTAAGAATAGGGCCCCCTAGAGCATTGCTGGAGCTGCGTCACGCTTGCGGCACAGCTCCAGCAATGCGCTGCTTTTACGGCACAGATGCGTCACGCATATGTGCTGTTTATGCCCCATGGTGCGTCGCATTGTAAATGCGGCGCATCCATTGTGGCAGAGGCATGGCGCACAGTAAGCGGTGCATCCCTGCTGATATGCAGGGATGCGACACTTATTGTAAATCAGCCCCTCTGTGTTTCCTTCGGCCCACTGCGGGGCTTTGCTGAGGCAGTGGAGATGTAAGGGATCTCCTTTCAGCAGTGCTTCTTCGTGGAGATGTCTGGCATCTCCCGTGCGCCTGACTGGACAGTCAAAGCATGTCTGTATGCGGGCCTTTTGCGCTCTTCTTGGGCGCTCTCTCCTCGCTTGCAAGGGTGGCCATTCACCACTGTGCTGGGTGGCGCGCACTTCTCGCCGACTCAGTCTGCGGACAGTCCCTAGGGCTTTGGTGCATGTCGTGTTCTGGGGGTGCTGGTGGAGTATTGGCTGCACGGTGGGACTGGCCGTCCGTTCCTGTGCTGTATTTGACTACCTGGCAGCTTCTGCAGTTGGGCGGCTGTGACCTTCCTTTGGGGTTTAACAGTGAGTGGTCCCTTTTCCCTTCTACATGATAGGTGGCTCTTGCGTAGTTGCTCACTCCTGCAGAGACGGAGCAGTCCTTTATCTATGCGCGCCTTTTGGTAGGGACGGCTCCTTGGGATTCCTCTCGCGGTGTCACCTTCTCCTCAGGGCACTTGCTTGCTGCACTCTTGCGATAGCCCAGCCGCGTGGTGTGGCTATGTGTCTCTTGCCACCGTTTGTGCTATTTTCCCCTCGTGCCTTTAGTGTGTTTGTAGGAACTGGGGTCACCAGTTCCCCGAGGGTAGCCTGGCACGAGCAGGTGGGCACCCGAAAGCTTAGGTGTAAAGTGACCATACAGCACACACATCCAGAGACAATAAAATGCACGCAATGACTGACGCCACTCCAGTGTGTTTGATTAAAAATAAAATAACTTTTATATAAGATTAAGGTTCAGGAGTGGAAAATCACAGTATCAATTAATCATCAAAGCATTTCATAGGAGGGGAGAAAAGGGAGCAGTTCAATATCCAATTTAACATGTCGCAATACATTCCATTAGAGAATTTAGCATTTCATTAGTTAACAATGAACATTCCATGTAAGAATTAGCATGGGCAACCAGCTCATCAGGCAAGGATGAGCAAATCCTGTAGCAAGTGTCCACAGGTCTCCAGGTGAGTAACCTGTTCAGTAGGCAAATCAATTAACGTCTCACCAAGCAAGGGTGAACACTTCAGTAAACTCTTTAGCAGGAATAAACTTTCTGAATAAGCATAAGTAGTCAATACATAGACAGCATCTCATTACAAGAGAACAAGCATCTCATTGGATAAGGATAAAGGTACTTATGCGAGAGTAACACATTTCCTTCAGCAGGAATAATCAGTGCCTAAATGAGGATAGAACATTTTATTAAATGTAAAACATTTCATGCAGAATAAACATGTCATCAGGCCACACTAATCATGGCGTTAGGCAGGGATAAACAACCCTGTCATCTGGTAAAGGTGAACACTTCCTTGCATAAGAATGAACCTTTTTATATGCACTCAGGAATACCCCAGACCTTTCCTAATCAGGAGTAAATAGGTCATTAGAAAGTAAAACATGTCCTCAATCAGAGGGAACACCCCCTAAGGTAAACATGACCATTTCATCATCAATGCAGCACCTCTAAATAGTTGTTTGCCTACGGGAGTAAAGGGTGTGATTCTTTAATCACCACAGCATCATGCAATAACCCTGTCAGGAAAGAAAATAGCATTTCCCTACACAGCAGTACAGTACACATTCCAGTAGGTATGGTAGGCTTTCAGGAAATGTGGCACTAAGTAGGAGTAAACCTTTCATTAAATGTCGATCAGGGAATTAGCAGAGGTAAAACCTTTCAGTGGGTAAGGTTAATCATTTCATTGGCCACCTGCAGGCATTCAGGGATTGCAGCACTAACCAGGAGCTTCACCTGTTCATTAAAGGTAAAACATTCAATTAGCAGACGTAGACATTTCGTTAGTTAATGGTAGGCACTCATAAACCATTGCATTAAATAAGCAATGAGCCCTTCACCCCACAATAAGCGTTTCCTTACGTCAGAAATCAGCATAACCTTAAACAAGAGCAAAGCATTAATCCCAGCTGCAATAACTCATTCTATGCAGCAGTAGAACCTTTCACCAGGAACCTCTAGCTCCATATGCAGGCAATCATGAACATTACATTAATCTAGACCTAGCCATGCCTAAGGCTAAAATGAGCATTCCATCATGGCAAAGATAAGCCAGGCCTCAGGCACCAAGAAGCATAGCATTAAACAGGATCTGGCGTTGAAATGTGCATTCAGGGGTTTACTCCCCTAATTGGGCAATCCCTCACCCATCCTGAGGGCTCACACCCGGTCCCAGTTCAGAGGGGGCCTTCTGTAAATAATCGGGGTCAACGGGGCCCAGTTACCAGTTTTCCCCAGGGGAGGGTCGAACTCCGAGGCCTCCTGCCCTCCTCCCCGGGGTTACCTTCTCTCTTCGGCCTTTTCAGGCCCTTGCAGAGGTTTCCGCTAGGTCGGGGGAGGGCTCGTGCTCTTCTAGGAGCCCTCCGGCGGGGGCCTCTCGAGGCTGTCGCCGGCAGGTGGGGGCTCCCTGTTAATCTTCGGCCTGCCCGGGTTTGCAGTGGCTGTTGGGGAGGCCCGGACTCCCTCTGAGCCCTCCCCGATATCGTAGGGCTGTTCCCTGGCCTCGCGCTGTCTCCGGGGGGCCCGGGAGCCAATCAGGCACGGCCTCCGGGAGGGCGCGCCTGCAGCCGCCAATGGCAGCGCGGCCTGCGGGGTGCGATGATCAAGGCCCAATCAGTGCGTGGCGGGGGTGGAGCTTCCCTCGACGCCCCGTCACGTGAGGCGGGTGGAGGCTTCAGGCCTCGTCAGGCCTACTGCTGCCTGACTGGAATTACGTGGCAGCCCTCTCCTGGTCCCGGGGGCCGCCGAGGGGGTACTGAGAACGGCGCTGACCTGCGGGAGATCGTGGCAGCCTCCCCAAGGCTCCGGGGGCCGCTGCGAGGACGGCACATGATCGGGCCGGACGCGGCCCACCACGACACGGCGGCGGGCCCTCTCCTGACACCGAGGGCCGCCTGGGGCAATTCACAACGCCGGACAGGGCAGCCCCGGCTGCACTAACGACCTGGGCTGTGGCGGTGAGTGGGGGCGAGCAGCGCCACGTGGTCCCGGTGCTTAAAAGGGCACAGCGCTTCAGCGGGTGGCAGGGCCACAGCACTCGAAGGCACACAGCCGTCTCAGGCAGAGTCAGCGCTCAGCAGGGCAAAAGCGCTTCAGGGCTATACAGCAACTGACTCTAAAGATCCAGCGCTTCACAGGGGCACCGCAGATGAGCGCTGGGAAGGCAGTTTAGGCAGTCTAGTAGTCCAGGCAAAGCAGGACAGGGGGGCAAATTACAGCGCTCACAAGGCGTTTCCAGTCAGGGATACAGGTAGTTCATTCAGGACAGCACTGGGGGCACAGAGGGGAGACAGCACCACTACCTGGTTGTTCCCCAGCAGTCCTGCGGTACTTTGAAGGTCTTCTTTTTCTTGGTGCTTGATGGTTTTTGCGCCCTTGTAAATATCAGTTTCTTATTTCCTGTTACTTGAAGGGGGGTTGAGTTGGGGGCTGCAGGCAGGCTTCCTCTGCAGGTCACTGTAGATGGTCCCTGGGTTCCCCTCTCGCCGGGCCAGATCAGGGGGCTAGTCTAGGACACCTCACCCAGCTTAAGAGGCAGCACCTAAATCCTGTCACTCCCAGTAGCATAGGTTCCTAACTAGGCCCTCCTGCCTAAAACTCCTGCGTGGGTTCCCCAGGTCAGTGATGTCGCAACTGACTGGAAAGTTTCCCTCCCTTTCCTTATATAGGCCCAGGTCAGGTGACCACCCTCTAAGGTGGCAAAACTAAGCTCCGCCCTTATTCCAGAAGGTGCCAGGAGCTCCCCTACTCTAACTGTGGGCAGGCAAGGCAGGCTGGAATGGCAACAATGTATGGGGTCTCAGCCAGCTCCTGGCAGCTAGAATGCACCTTAACAAGACCACGCTGCAGTAACAGGGGTCAGTGGCAGCCATGTTGAGGGTAGAGGGCACCTGCACCTAGCATTGATTTTGACATTACCCAGGGCATTTTAACCTCACAGGGCCTATACAACTACATTTCAAGGGGGGACTTCCTGAATTTAGGGGAAGCAAAAAGCAAAAAATTTCAGTGAAAAGGGCCAAGTCCAACAATGTTCTTCTCTGTCGCCGCTTGTGTTAGAACTGCTCCCGTGCGTGAGGGTGATTTAGGGGAAATATATATCTGCTGGCAACCTGTGGGCTGCTTATGTTTTCACTGCTTCGTGATAATTTTAAAAATCATTATTTGTTCATTTGTCGCATCTGTTTTTTAACTCTGTTTGCGGTGACTACTACTGCAATTGTTTATCTTACTGTTTCTATCACTGCAGGTCCCCGTTCCGCCACGGCTTGTGCCGATTGTGTGGAGGGACAGGAAGTAGCAGTACACCTTGTAGCGTCATCAGAGCTGCCCCGCCTTCTTTCCCTACATATTCCCGTCACTGGCGAGGACGCTCGCAGTGGCGCGATGCCGGCGCGCCAAAGGCAAGCCCGTCTGCACCCGTCCGCGCCTGGATGCCACCTTCCGCCCTAACCCCTGGTAAATTCATAATTTTATTTGTTATTGCCAGTGGGTTGATTGTTTTTTGTGCTGCAATCATGATTTGCTATAGTCGGCAGGAACTCCTATCATTTAATCCGTGTAGGTTATCAACTAATCACTCAGTTTGTCCTGATGTAATCTATCCAACCTTTGCATCCTCCATTGTAGATGTAAATGTAAATTTGAGGAGTCCGCATATGAGAGCACCTACCAACCCTCAAATAACAAGGAACACCAGTACTAATGCAGATCGTAACACCTTTACAGCACTGTATCTTAACACCAGGTCCATTCCTAAGCATGCTCTTGAACTCTGGTGCCTACTGGACAATAAAAAACCTGACATCTGTTTTTTCACCGAAACCTGGCTTCACAGCCAGGCTTCTCCTGATACAGCAATTGCCTTTCCTCATGATTACCAGATTATTAGGCACAACAGAGTAGGGAGGAGAGGTGATGGCATTGCAATTGCGGCAAAGGCTCCCCTGGAAATTACTAAGTTGGAGTCTCTTTCAAGCGAGAGGGTTGAAATTTTAATAATCAACATGAAACTCAATGCTAACTCCTTTGGAAGGGCAGATCTGGTTTATAGGCCCCCGGGAGAAAAATCCTAATTTACTAACAATCTACTAGATATACTAGCATCCCATGCATTGGCAACCGACAATTTTATCTTAGAGGATTTTAATCATCATGCGGAGCTAACACACGAAAACCACTCTTGTAACCTAATAGCTGCATTGGAAACCTTGGGTCTCATGCAAAGGGCACTTGGCCCCACCCATCAGGCCGGTCACTCTCTTGACTTAATTTTTACTAATATGGCTAACTTAAATTGTGAACCACCGACACCTATGATCTGGACTGCTCATTTCTTGGTCAATTTTAAATTCCCTAAAGCCCTAGGCTCAAGAAGAATCACTCAGAAAGAAACTGTTTTTATTCGACCTTGGCATAAACTAACACCTGAGGCTTTTCTGACTCATTTTGTACCTCCAAAAAATAATCATGATAATATTGAAATAATGGTAGCCCAATTGGAACAATCCATTAAAAATACTTTGGATGAAACTATCCTGGAAAGCTCGGTCAATACTAAGAGTATTGCTTCACCTTGGTTTTCGGAGGATTTGAAGCTGGAGAAAGCGAATAGCAGATCTGCAGAAAGGCGATGGCGGAAAAATAGAACGCAAGAAAACCGCGACAGTTACAAACTCATTCATTCTAATTATTTAAAAAATATAAAGAAAGCCAAAACGCTCTATCTTTCACAGAGAATAAATAAGTCGGCCCATTCGAGTAAAGAATTGTACAAAATTGTGAAGGAGTTCACCACCCCTCTGGTGGAGCGCTCTGCATTCATCCCTACTATAGAATGGGTAAATTCATTGTCCTCCTAATTTGATAATAAAATTAAACTAATTTATTCCTCGTTTCCAGTCTCCGGCCAGGATGCGCCCTTATTGGGTGCTTTAGACACGGTGTCCCCCACTGAATTTACGCCCATCCCTTCCTTAACTGTATTCGAACCTACCACCACAGGTGAAGAATTAGAGGCCCTTAAGAAAATTAAATCAGGTTCCCCCACCGATTCACTATCCCCACGCAGATGTAGTGTGATACTCCCGCTATTGGCTGGCACACTGACTAACATCTTTAACAATTCTTTTGAGAGTGCTTCCATTCCTAGTAGCTGGAAGCTGGCTCAGGTTAAACCTATCCTTAAAAAACCTAACAGTGATCCGTCTATCCCATCAATCAATCAATCAATCAATGACATTTATAGAGCGCGCTACATACCCGTAGGGTCTCAAGGCGCTGGGGGTGGGGGGGTGCCGCTACTGCTCGAACAGCCAGGTCTTCAGCTTCTTCCTGAAGGAGAGGTGGTCTTGGGTCAGGCGCAGGTCGGTCGGGAGGGAGTTCCAGGTCTTGGCGGCCAGGTAGGAGAAGGACCTTCCTCCTGTAGTCGCTCTTCGGATGCGGGGGACGGCGGCGAGGGCGTGGTTGGCTGATCGGAGGTGGCGTTTGGGAGCGTAGAAGTTGATTCGGCTGTTGAGGTAGCTCGGGCCTTGGTCGTGTAGGGCTTTGTGTGCGTGGGTGAGGAGGCGGAAGGTGATTCTTTTGTTGACGGGGAGCCAGTGAAGGTCTCTCAGATGTCCGGAGATGTGGCTGGTTCGTGGGATGTCGAGGATGAGTCTGGCTGAGGCGTTCTGGATCCGCTGGAGTCTCTTCTGGAGCTTGGCGGTGGTACCGGCGTAGAGGGCGTTGCCGTAGTCCAGTCGGCTAGTGACGAGGGCCTGGGTGACGGTCTTCCTGGTCTCGGTGGGGATCCACCAGAAGATCTTCCGTAGCATGCGTAGGATGTTGAAGCATGCAGAGGAGACGTTGTTGACTTGCCTGGTCATGGAGAGGGAGGAGTCCAGGATGAAGCCCAGGTTGTGTGCATGGTCTGTCGGTTTGGGTGCGGTGCCCAGGGCGGGAGGCCACCAGGAGTCGTCCCAGGCGGAGGGTGAGGAGCCCAGGATGAGGACCTCCGTCTTGTCCGAGTTCAGTTTCAGGCGGCTGGTCGTCATCCACTCGGCTACCTCTTTCATCCCTTCGTGCAGGTTGGCCCTGGCGGCGGCGGGGTCGTTGGTCAGGGAGAGGATCAGCTGGGTGTCGTCGGCGTAGGAGATTATGTTGAGGTTGTGT
Source organism: Lissotriton vulgaris (assembly GCF_964263255.1). Lineage (NCBI taxonomy): Eukaryota > Metazoa > Chordata > Amphibia > Caudata > Salamandridae > Lissotriton > Lissotriton vulgaris. The sequence goes on from NC_141685.1 coordinate 224,459,893, forward strand.
TGGCGTGCGATGGCCGCGAGGGGGCTCATGTAGACATTGAAGAGGGTGGGGCTCAGAGAGGATCCTTGAGGGACGCCGCAGATGACTTCGGTGGCCTCTGACTTGTACGGTGGTAGGCGGACTCTCTGTGTTCTTCCGTCGAGGAAGGAGATGATCCATTCCAGCGCCTTGTCCTGGATTCCGACGTTGCTGAGGCGCTGTACTAGGGTGCGGTGGCAGACAGTGTCGAATGCCGCGGAGAGGTCTAGGACGATGAGGGCCGCTGTTTCTCCGTTGTCCATCAGGGCTCGGATGTCATCGGTGGCGGCGATGAGGGCGGTCTCGGTGCTGTGATTGGCTCGGAAGCCGGACTGTGAGGGGTCGAGGGATCCATTCGTCTCGAGGAAGGCGGCCATCTGCTTGTTGACGGTCTTCTCGATGACTTTGGCTGGAAACGGGAGGAGCGAGATGGGGCGGTAATTCTTGAGTTCGGTGGGGTCCGCTGTTGGTTTCTTGAGTAGAGCGCTGAGTTCGGCGTGCTTCCAGCTCTAAGGGAAGGTGGCGGTGTCGAAGGATGTGTTGATGATGTCTCGCAGGTGGGGTGCGATGACAGAGTCAGCCTTGTTGAAGACGTGGTGAGGGCAGGGGTCGGTCGGTGATCCGGAGTGGATGGAGTTCATCGTGCGGATGGTGTCTTCGGTGCTGATCGGGGTCCAGGCGTGGAGGGTGGTGGTGGGGGGTGGTTGTTCGGTCTTGGTGTGCGTTAATTGGTTGTTGAAGCTGTTGTGTATGTCCGCGATCTTGTTGTGGAAGTATGAAGCGAGGGAGTTGCAGAGGTCTTGCGATGGGGTGATGTCGTTGTTTCCTGCGCTGGGGTTGGATAGCTCTTTCACGATGTTGAAGAGTTCCTTGCAGTTGTGTGCGTTGTTGTCCAGCCGGTCCTTGAAAGCAGTTTTCTTGGCGGCGCGGATCAGCTGGTGGTGCTTCCGGGTGGCCAGCTTGAAGGTGGTCCTGTTGTCCGATGTAGGTTCCCTTCTCCAGACTTTCTCGAGGGCTCGGCAGTTCTTCTTGGAGCTCTTGAGTCCGTCGGTGAACCACGGGGCTTTCTTGCTGCCGGATCTGCTGGGCGGGGTCCTCAGCGGGGCGAGTTCGTCCGCGCAGTTGCTGATCCACTTCGTGAGGTTATCGGCGGCCTGGCTGGGGTTCGCTGAGCTGGCAGGAGGGTGCTGGCTCAGGGAGGTGGCGAGCTGGTCTGCTGTGATCTTGTTCCAGCTTCTGCGGGCGGCCTGTTGCTAGTGGTGGTGGTGGGTCGTCGTTCTCTTGAAGGTGAAGTGGACGCAGCTGTGGTCCGTCCATTGAAGCTCTGTGGCGTGGCTGAAGTCGATGTCTGTGCTGGAAGAGAAGACTGCATCGAGTGTGTGTCCGGCGAGGTGGGTGGGGGTGGACACCAGCTGCTTGAGTCCAAGATTGGCGAGGTTGTCGAGCAGGGTGCTGGTGTTGCGGTCGTTGTTGTTCTCCAGGTGGAAGTTGAGGTCCCCCAGGAGGATGTAGTCGGCGGAGGGGAGGGCATGCGGGCTGACGAAGTCGGCGATGTCCTCGCTGAATTGTGTGCGTGGTCCCGGGGGTCGGTAGATCAGGGTGCCTCTGAGGGTGGTGTTCGGGTCGGTGTGGATCTGGAAATGCAGGTGTTCGGCGGTGGTCAGGGTGTTGTCGGTGCTGGTCGTGAGATGGATGGTGTTCCTGTGGATGATGGCGATGCCTCCTCCCATCTGGTTGGCGTTGCGGTCCCTCCGGACGATCTTGTAGCCCTCTGGGATAGCGATGGCGATGTCGGGAGCTGAAGAGGCATTCATCCAGGTCTCTGTGAGGAAGGCAACGTCAGGGGCTGTGGCGTCTAGGAGGTTCCAGAGTTCGATGGCGTGTCTGTGGACGGAGCGGGTGTTGAGCAGGATGCACTTGAGGTGGGTGCTGCTGGTGTTCGACTTGGCGGGTGTTGGTGCGAGGCAGGTCCGGATGCAGGAGAATTTGCAGGCGTGGCAGCTGAAAGGTCCGTGGGTGCGTCGTGGTGTGGCTTGGTGGCACTCTGGGAGTCGGCCGGTGTTGAGTGCGCTGAGGGTGGCGGCTGAGTACGTCCGGCGGGTCGGTCGGGGTCTTCGAGGTCCAGGGGTCCTGGCACTGGGCGCGGTCCAGGCGCGGACGGGCGTAGACGGGCTTACCTTTGGCGCGCCTTCGGCGCACAATCGGCGCGCCCGCTGCGCGTGACCGCTGCACGTTCGCACGGTCGCCATATAAGGCGAAGTGCGCGGGTGGGCGGAGCAGCTGGGAGGCGGGAGCGGGGAGGGAACAGAAGGAAAAAAGGGGCGGGGTCAGCGGTGGTGGCGGGAAGCGGGGAGCGGGGAGGGAAGACGAAGGGCGGCGAGGTAGGCGGGCAAACAGGAAGGAGAACGCTAATACGGGCACAAACTGACAAAAAATAACAGGCACAAATGGATATCAAAAACGCTTACACGGGCAAAAATACTGGTTAAACAAGCACAAATGATGAACAAAACAAAACAAAAACAAAACAAACGACAGCGGAGTCAGCCGGCAGCGAGGCAGGCAGCGAGGCAGAGGGCAAGGCAATGGGGCACACGCAGCAGCTGGTGGCCGTGCGGCGCGGGGGTGTGCCCCATCCAATTACAGACCTATATCTCTTTTACCCTATTTTGGGAAAGTACTTGAACATCTAGTAAACAAACATGTCTCCACCTATGTTGAAACACATGCACTGTTTGATTCTTCACAGTCGGGGTTTCGGGCCGCCCATGGACTGGAGACCGCAGTAATTGAGGTAGTTATTAACATCCGACTCTCCCTGGATAGAGGGGAGTCTGCCATTTTGGTCCTGTTGGATCTATCGGCGGCCTTTGACACCATCTCCCACAGCATTTTGATACATCGGCTGTGGGAGATTGGTTTCAGGGGCCACACCCTAGCCTCGTTCAGGGATTTTCTCACTGGACATTATACCTATCTCAAGATGAACACCCTGGCATCCAAGCACATCCCTCTTACCGTGGGGGTGCCTCAGGGGTCGATTCTCAGTCCCCTGTTGTTCGACTTGTATCTGACCCCTTTAGCCAATATTATAAAATCATATGGCTTTTCTACAGTGTCATACGCTGATGATACGCAGGTGTTAATCACCTGCAGTTCTCAGTTTTTTTACACCTGTGTAAGATTCAAGCAATGCATGATTCACATTTGTAATTGGATGAGTGATAATAAGCTCCAACTCAATTATAGCAAGACCGAAATTTTGCTATTTGGTAAGGCCAAAACTATCTAGTCTCAAGAATGGTGGCCTCATGAACTGGGCCTGTGCCCAGAACCTATAGAAGTGGTACGCGACTTGGGCATTATGCTTGACAGTGCTCTCTCCATGAAAGCTCATGTCAATCAAGTTTCTGGAATCTGTTATGGAATTCTTAGACAGTTACGCAAAATCTGTAAATGGCTTCCTTTGGAGACAAGAAAGCCTCTGGTTCAGGGGCTTATCATTAGCCGTTTAGACTATGGAAACGTTATGTTCGTTTCGCTTAATGAGGGCCTATTGACCAAATTACAAATTGCTCAGAACGCGGCCGCAAGACTGGTATTGGGCCTACCTCCACGCTCTGCATCCATTCCTACTCTCAAAAAATTGCACTGGCTTCCTGTGTGCCAGAGATGCCATTTTAAGATCTTGAGCCTCACTCATAAACTTCTTCATGGCACAGGCCCCTTATACCTTGCAAAAAAACTAGTCTGGTATAGACCTGCCAGAACCTTGCGCTCCAGCTCGAAGTCTCTACTTTCCCAGCCTAAAGCTCGCACTTCCAGAAATGGTTGCAGTGCTTTTTCGTACTTAGCTCCACAATTGTGGAATAAGTTACCTGCGCACCTCTGGTCTCTCTCCAATCTCCAAGCTTTCCGTAAGAGCTTGAAGACCTGGCTCTTCCCTAATTAATGCTTCGTCACGGTCTATATTTCCTCAGGGTTATTGCCTTCTTTTTGCCAAGCGCCCTGAGTTCTCTTTTGGTGATTTCTTGCGCTATATAAAAGCCTTTGACATTTGACATTTGACTTGTAAATCTTGTTCAGTGCACCCCCTACACCTCACATCAGCATTCCTTATTCTGACTTTTCACGAAGAGTTATGGCAGCCTGGAACTGTCCCAGAGCACTCTCAGTGCTCTACAGTCACTGTCATTGCTCAGCCGCAATCTATGCAATCAGCGAGCACAGTTCTGCCCATGGCCACTGGGTGGCAGTGTTGCATGAGCTCTGCCTTTCAGTCTCTGCTGCACTCTCGTATAGCATGGCCTTGTGCTTGGGGGACGTCACTGCCTTCGTCCGCAGTGCAGGTATTCTCCTGGGCTATCTAGCTGCCTCTTTCCTTAGTGTCCATTAGCTGCGCGCCTCTGCTGCTGACATTCTCCTGCTATCAAGCATCAGTGCCCCCACTCTACCCACAGGTGCTCTCGGCCCTTCAGTACATGCAGCTGCCATCCAGCATCGTGTTGCTGCTGCGCTTCTTTGTCTTGTCAAAGGCTTGTTTTTTCACTTTTGTCTGCAGTACCATGAGGTGTCCACTAGGTGGCAGGGGAGCACCTTTGCAGGTACCGACAGTCTTCACATCACTGTGGGCCTTTCCTCATTACTGCCAGTGCTGGGATTTGGTGCAGCTTTGGAGCTGGGTGTGAGTTTGGCAGGGGGGCTCACTCTCTGTCCACAGGCCAGACGCTGTTTTCTCGCTCTTGCACCCAGCTGCCGCAGCCCCACTTCCCCATGCTGCCCGGTGGGGGAGGGGCATCAGAGCTGTTCTCCGGGCCGCTCGCTGCCTTCTGCCGCACACTCAAGGAGCAGCCGCTTCTTTCGCTTGCAGTGCTGGGGCATGGGCAGGCAGTCAGTCACCGCGGAAGGGCTCCGCTTCCTGCGGTAAGTTGATTTCACTTTCCTTTGAGCAGCCGCTGGATTAGTTCTACCTGCTTTCCCCACCCACCGCAGCCTCACCTTACTCACATGCTGCGCGGGGTGGGGGATGGCCGGTGCTGTTATCGGAGCCTAACTGCTCCTTCCAAGGCCATCTTTATTTCACGAGCGGCGTGGGGGTGCTGGTGCTTTGTTCAATCTCCGCGGGCAGGACGCACTCTTTCGGCCGCTCCCCTTCCTACCCGCAGCAGTGTCACCCAGTTTCTACGCTGTGCGGGTGGGGTGAGGGCCGCCGCGTTACCTTCTGGGTCCCTCGCTGGTCAGTGTTTACTTCCGGCCGTTGTGGCGGGGTGTCGCGCTTGGGTCCTGTGGCACTTCACTCCTGTCTCACCTCCGGCCGGCGGGCCTTTTCTTCCATGCGGGTGGGCTCTGCATGGTTCTCCGCTTTGCGGGGGCACTCTGTTGCGGGTGATGCGGGTGGGCTCCACTCGCTTGCACTACACTCCGCAGCGCATCCACGTGGAGGGGGGCTCACAGTGGCTCGATAAGGTGCCGGGTGGGCTCCCAGTCACCTCATCTCCCGCTAGGGCTCGTCATGTGTCGCCGCTCTCGATCACTACCACCTCCATCGGCTCACACTTCCCCCACCAGGACCAGGGGAAGTGAAGCCTCCGCACACATGGATAAGACCCACTCGTGGCCATTGTAAAGTGGCTGGGCACTAGGCCTACATACTTTGTGAATGAGCACACGGACATCAGATTGAGGGTAGATCACTGGCCCCGGGCACATGCGCCCAGCCCCTTTTATTAACAGGGTCACCTGACTGGTGACGCCTGTGGTGGGTGGGTGTAGAGTGTATTACATCATGGGCTGGCCGCTCGAATGTTTCCAGCTGGATACTACATCACCCTCAAAGATTGGAAATTGTGTCTGTGCCCTCCACCCACCCCCACTGCACAAACAGGTCTTTGTGGTCTTTGTGGCTTTGAGCCCCATCTTGCTGGAGGCCGCCGCAGACATTTTGAAGAGAAATGTTGGGGCAGATTTACAAGTCCCTTGCGCCTCCGATGCATCATGTTGCGTGACGCACCGGTGGCGCAGCCTGCTGAGTGATATGTACAAGCAGAGGTAAAGTCACCCTGCCTGGCTTAACCTGCACTTGTAAATATCTGCCCTGTGCACGCAACACTTTGAGTATTAGAGGCATGACATGGGTGTTGTTGTGAGATTTCCCACGCAACACCCATGTTCACTGATGCATTTCGAGAAATCGTAAATCTGGCAATGCGTCAGAATGCTACGCCACCCTTGAGGTGGCGTAGCGAGATGCAACGAGGAGAAATGTTTTAATTTCTTCTCGTTTTTTCCCTCTTTCGATTGGAAGAGGAAATCACCTCAATTGGTTCCCACAACGCCGGCACATAGTAGCAGTTTGTGCGCCAGTGTAGGGGGAAGCACAGAGATGCGACATATTGTTGTAAATATTTCGCATCCCTGTGCTTCGAAACTAACGCAGCGAGATGCAGTAAAATGACTTACAAGGATCAACAAAGGGCCTTGACTCTACTCAGTAAGGCTGAGTCAATATAGAATGAACCAAAACAAATGCCAGTACTGAAGCTTATTTGTGAATTAGTCCGTCATCGGTACCATTGCTAATTTGTCAAAGGTGCCATGAAACATTAATTTCACAAGAAGTTATTATTTTCAAGCTTTTGCTTATTTTTCAATAGATATATGCAAATACAAATAGATAATACATGACACAGATATCAAACAGGCAAAATTAAATTAAATTCTTCGTCCATATCACAACTTCTCATAAAAAACAGCAAAAACATACTGACCTCTCTTTCATCCAGTCATGATTGTTGTGCGGGTGCAGACTTGCGAGATCTCCTGTTCTTTCATGAGGAAACAGACAGGTAATCAATATTGTTGTAATTAGAAGACGGCAACCTAGGTCTTGGCGTCTAGTGATTGGTCACACATTTTTGTAGTTTTTTGTTTTTTATTGTTTTGTAATTTTTTTGTATTTGGGGTTGGTTTTGTTAGGACTATGACTGATAAAGACACTTTTGCCTATAGTCAAGATTACATACAGCGGCTGATTAACGCACCACCAGTCTTCGCTTCTGCCACCTTAAGTGTATCTGCTAAAACTCAAAACGAATCAGATAAACTTATTCGGCTACGGAGAAAACAAATTAGCACTGACCTGCATGGGCACTTCCTTCTATAACATCTGCGAGCAGGCACAATTCCTGGAGGATTATAGATTAAGAATATTCCAGTGATTTTCACTGAAGATCCTGAATACAAAGAGGGATATAGCTGCATAGAGACCAAGTGCAGCAGAGACCTGATGGGCCTAACTGTGGAGACAGCACATCGGCTCTCCCTTAAACAATTGGAAGAAATTTCAGAGCTAGAGATGGAAATAAAAAATAACCAACTGATTAAAAAACTCTCCTTGAAAAAGTCGAGAAAGAAATTCTGGAATTTAAAGTCTACACGGTAAATCAGAAGAGCAATCAATTTGAAAAAGACAAAAAGAAATTTTCCTTGGAAAACGTCTATCCATTTCTTCACTCTGATTTTTACACTCGGACTGATTCACGAAGGTTCCTTACGGAATTTCAGGGTAGGTCAAAAAACAAATTCCTTACTTTTTCCGATACCTCTTTGTCATCGGAGGGCAAAACAGACACAAGAGAACAACGTGGCAACACTAATAGGAGAGGCAATCATCAACAACAACAGCAAAATCCTCCTCCTTTTTTAGGAAGAGGCCAACAACGACAAAGGGGACGGAATCGGTATAACAACCAACCATAGGAAAGGACCACCAGGAGACAGTACTACAAGAACTAAGACTGTCCCCTATTTTTAATTTGTCTGACTGTGTGTTGACCGAGGCAGAGAAATCTGTGCTTGAAAAAGGACTCTCCTTTGTTCCTTCAAGACCAACAGACTTCATAAAAATGAAATTAGAGACTTTGGAATTTCGTCGAAAAATCAGTGTCAAAACATTTTTTACCGACAAAATGCCTACGAATAACCTGGAAGTTACAGGGTTCAGAAAAAAGTCATTGTTCTGTCCCCCTTCGCAATAAATTCCCGTAAGAGATGTTGGCATTTGAAAGGAGGGTCCTCTCGGCCATCGCTGAGAAGGAAAAACATAGGCAATATGTGAAATAAAAAATGTCAAAAGCACAAAAGGAAGCTATTGTTTGCCTGAATAATGATACATCAGTAGTTATCAAGCAAGCGGATAAATGTGCTTCAGTGGTCTTGTGGGGAATTGGAGAGTACAGATCTAAAGTCTTAAAACAATTGGGTGATATCAATTGCTATAAAAAAAATCGCAAAAAACCTGACTTGTGAACTTCAGAGGCAATTTTTTTGGATCTTGCAAAATGGGTATGACCAAGGTTTCATAGGACCTAAGGAATTTGCGTTCCTCCAAAATAAATTTCCGAGAGTACCAGTTTTTTACGTCCTTCCCAAGGTATATAAAGAAGAGGCTAAACCACCGGGCAGACCAATAGTTTCTGGATGTGACTCCCTAATTGAGCCCATTTCAAGATACATGGACCACTTTCTGTAACCATTTTTTTTAAAAACATTTTTTAATAAAAATATTTTTATTTGCATTTTATTATAACACAACATCACAATCATGTAATTAACTGTACACACACCCAGATCCTCCACCCACCCTTCCCAGAGTCGTAAATTTCTGACACAAATCGTTACAAACTGACTCATCATTAATGACAGCACTGTAGAGATGTCCTGTAACCTCCTACGCAAAGTCTTCCCGCGCGTGCTCATGCAATTGTGTAATCTGGTAAGTAACCCACCTCCCTCATAACCCCCCATCCAATCCATGATAGTGTCTCCACCTGGTCCAGACCCTACGGAACTTCTTTGGGCACCCCCTGGCCTTGTAAGTCACTCTCTCAGCAGCCATGTACATGTCCAGTCCTCTCCTCCATTCCTCTAGTTCCGGCGACCCCCAGTATTTCGCTATGTCTCTTTTTGCCACCACAAGAGCCAACACCAGGAAGGTTAGTAAGGGCCTCGCTAGGTCCACGCCATTAGTCATGCCCAACAGAGCCAGCCTTGGTTCTGGCTGGAGAGGAATCCCCAGGACCTCACTCAGTTCCGTAAAGATGTGGGTCCAGTAGTGTTGAATCAAAACGCATGTCCACATAAGGTGGTAAAAGTCTCCGTCGTCTAGTTCACACCTGAGGCATCTCTTGTTATCCATTTTTCCCATCCTATGGAGTCGCACCCTGTCATAGGAGGTTCTGTGGAGCACATTAAATTGGATAAGGCGCAGCCTGGACTGAATAGCCACATCCCTGGGGTGCATTAATACTATGTCCCAGTCTAGATCGTCAATCTCTCCCCCCTCAGCTTCCCATGTCCGTCTAAGCTTCGCCAGGTCGCCTAGCATGTTATTTGTTAAGGTTTTATATGTGAGTGAGACTGCTTCCCCTGGATTTCTGAAACCATTTGGGATTAATGACTCTGCTCATTTTCAAGACACTACAGCCTTTATCAATCGGATCGCAACTATTGAGTTTGACGAGTCACGAAATTTTATGGTCACCCATGACGTAGTATCTTTGTTCACCCAGATCCCCCAGGACGAAGCGATAGAGGTGCTGACACACTTCTTGGAAACATGGACCAGACCAATTAGGATCACAACTAGCTTTATTATTGAATTGGCCAAATTTGCTCTGCAACAAAACTATTTTAGTTTCGGCATTGATTTTTACTTCCAAGTAAAGGGAGTAGCCATGGGCTGTCCATTCGCACCAGAACTAGCAGTGCTATATATGGGGCTCTATGAAGAAAAGTTCATCTATAATAATAATCCATTTCAACAGTGCATCTCCAACTGGATGCGCTATATAGATGATGTCTTCTTAGTGTGGTTAGGTACCCAAGAGCAACTTGAGGATTTCCATGGATGGCTTAATACAAGAACAGAGGACATTAAATTCAGCCGGACCTCTTCTCAACACCAAATTACCTTCTTGGATGTGGAAGTTTACCCCTCGAATGGAAAATTGGCAACTACTCTATTCAGAAAACCTACAGATAGAAATAAGGCTTTGCATTTCTAGAGCAACCATCCTAGGAGTTTAAAACAAAATCTGCCCTTCGGGCAGTTTCTAAGAATACGGCGCAATTGTTCTTTCAAGGATGAATACTGGCTTCATGCGAACAAATTCGCGAACCATTTAATGGAAAGAGGCTACCCTAAAAAATTGATGAAAAATGCCATATAACGGGCATGGTGGATACCACGTGAGACACTGCCCGAAAAAAGAAATAAACCGCACATGGACAGACTTGGTTGTGTTTCCACATTCTGCCCCAACTCCAATCAATTAAAAAAGATCATTGATCAAAACTGGCACTCAGTAAAAGATCTGGACAAAGCGCTTTTTTCAGGCCCCTCTTTTCGCGTTTAAAAAGGAGAAAAGTATCGCAAATCATATCGTTCCGGCGTAGCGACCTAAACTACTAAAGTCCACACTAAGAGTCCATGTTCGAGTGCCACCGGTGGTCAGGCACCATAAATGTGGGTCCTGTACCTTCTGCGGCCAAACGTTTGAAGGATCAGTGTTCTCGCATGAGGGAATTCATTGGAAACACGGTACATTTACTAACTGTAAATCAAATGATGTGGTGTACGTAATTTTGTGTCCGCACCCCAAATTGTACGTGGGAAAAAAAAGCCAAGAGATCCGTCAGAGAGTGAGTCCATAAGATATTCTATAAGGTTCTGGTTAAGTGTCATGTCTGGGCCTTTGCATCATCTTAAAATATAAGCAAATGCCCAGATTTTTCATTGAAAAGGTAGCAACCCTGGCCTCAACACTTAATGACGCTCAAAAGTACCAATATGACTCTCACAGGGTATGGAACATAGAATATAAATTGAAATACAATTTGTAAAGTTGATAACTTACAGTGAAACAGAAAGGAAATACACCACATGTCCCTTCTCTGAAAATAGTAGAGGTGTGCCAGCCCACTAGTGCTTATCCTCCTCCTGTGTTCTGGGTCAGAGGTAAAAACTTTTTTAATAGAGTCCTATGTTGTTACAGTGGAGACCTGCCTGCCCATTCCTTGAGGTAGAAGAGTCCTAACACTAAAATTCCCAGTTTGTCATCTAAATACTATATTTTAACATCACATTCTCTGTGTTCAGTCTCTGTCAAGACCCCCTAATCATTTAGTCCCTTATTTCTAAGTCATCACAAAGAGCCATGTGAATATGAAAATTAGACATGTAAAATAAGAGTTAGCCAAATAAAGACGTCATTGCTGTAATACTAAATTGCTCAAATGTGTTGCTGGATTTTTCTGTGTGCTTTCATCAGGCACAGGTTATCTGAGAGGCTGTATTGCACGAAATTGGATTATTATTTGGAGGTGTAATGACCCACCTCAAGGAATAATCACAACCTTGCCAGGGTGAACCCTCAAAGTCACCACATTAACCTGAGCTCAACCAACCGGTAGCTATGGCACAGAGCAGACAGGCTTGATTTACAAGCAATATGTAAAGTATTTATACAGAAACAAAACAGTAATCAAGTCAAAAAGCAAAACAATACAAATATCAAGCCATATTAGAAAGAAATAGTAACATTTAATTAATAAAATGCACCAAAATTACAAAAATCCAATAAAGGGAACCAGAAATCTGAATTTTTAAAGTGCTGAGTAGGAATTGGGCCAATAAGCATAAAATGCCATTGATAGGCAAAGGCCATGGTGGACCGAGACCTAGGCACAGTTTGGTGCTGACTGCATTGGTACACCAACCAGGATTTTCCTGGCCAAAGATTTTTCCTTCTGACTTTAGCCTTTCAATTCTCAATCCACCACAGAAGTACACTTTTAAAGACCCCCAGGGGAGGGACTTAGAACCTCACAGGATGTCAGCCAAGTGCTAAACAGCAGGGACTGGTCTGGGCCCAGTTATTACTGGTTAACTGGATAGTTGCAGGAAAAGGCCTCTTGTAGCTTTTTTCTGTCTCTGTAGCTTTCACAGGAGGTCAGTCTTATGACACTTGCAGTCTACTTCTTTGTTCTGAGCACAAGAGGGAGCAGGTACTATCCTTTAGGGCTCCTCGCAATTCACAAACATCAGATCCAGTGCTCTTCTTCCTCAGGTCCAGGGGTGCTCTGAAGTCGATGCCTAGAGGTGGCATATTTATGCCAGGAACGAGATAGTGGGTGGGTGTGACTCTTGGCCCTGCCCTAACCAATCAGGTAAAAGTTCCTAAAGCCACTTTGGGCATTTCCAAGATGGTGAAACTCTTTGTCCACACTTAACTGGGGCTCTGGGAGTGTATGGGGGGAGTGTACTATGGTAATCCAGTGTCCTTCCACATACAAAACTAAAATCCAATTTGGGGCAGTACACAATAATCACAGAGAGAGGACTGGTAGAACAAAAGAAGAGGTAGGTTTTCAGCAAGTAGACAATGGATACAGAAGAACAATTTTGATATCATTTTGCCCTTACTTTCAAGTGCTCCCCCGTGTTATATGTAAAACCTAGAGACAGAAGTCTGGTAGAACAAAATTAAGGGTTTCCAGCAACTAGACAGTGGATACACAATAACTGTTTTCCTTCTTTCAAGTGCGCTCAAGATGTTATATGTAAAACCCACCAGACCTGTCATGCAGGATTTGGCATAAAAACAGAATAATTCTTTTTTTTTTTTTAGAGTTTTATATAGCGCAAACTAGACCCGAGGCATCGTATTGCTTTAAATGAGCACCACTTTTGTTACAGATGGACACATTCATTTTTGTTAGGCACTGGAAGATTTATTGCAGAGAATTGAGCACAGTTCCCCATGGTTCCCCAACTTTGAGGTGGACTACTCTAGCCGTAAGGCTACATCCTCTTCCCTCCTGACACTGTAATGTCAAAAAGGATACACCCTGCATATTCCGTTAGGTTCAGATGAATCATCTCTGCCCATTCAGATAAGCCTAGTACTTGCTCCTGGGAAATACTTCTCACCTTTTTTCACATCTATTCAAGTGATAATTACTGGCCTAAATCCCACAAATAAGTCCCCTGGTGTTGTTATCATAACTACTTTCCCATTTCATAACAAATTGTTAAAAAAAAGGTTTTAGCAACTTAAAATGTATGAATTAGAGTGGAGGGGCGTGGGAATAAAAAAGGCACACATTAACCAACTCCATTTTATTTTGCTTTCCATACTGCGACCGGGTAGCTCCAAGGCAGCTTCTCTTGATTCTTGCACACTAACCTGTTGCATTTCGGGGCTTCTATTTAGGATTGTGAACCTGCCACCACGTTCTCAAAATGTTGCCATGCAGGGTGATCCTGGCTAAATAGTTTGTTTTGGTTGAACCTTGGCAAAACATTTTACAAAATGCTCAGTTCCATTTTGAAAACTGTTACTGCTTGTTTGATTTGCAAAACCAAAAGCAGACTTTGGTCCCATTTTGTGAGCATTCAGTCATTGCATCATGCATTAAAACACGCATTCAAATTGCCAATCGTGTTACCCTCATGTAAGGGAAAGGTTTACGTCAAGCTTCATTAACACACAATAAAGAAAATACATGACACACAGCAGTGCAAGCTTTTATAACCAGTCAATGGTGCACAGCTAGTGTCAGCAGCGAGAAGAGCAGTACAAGATTCCATCACAGGCAAGAGTACAGGATTGTCTCCTTCATAGAAGAAGAGCAATTTAAACATCAGTGGTGCAAGCTTCTCTCCTCCACAAACCAGGTACACATTGAGCAACCACAATGTACTGTATTGTTATTGCATTTATATAGCACTTACTATCCCTAACATATTGAGATTTTGTTTTCTGGAGCTGTCGCAGGGATTCCGTGCTCAGACAGAACTGTGCATAGAGGCTTGGAACCTCAGTGGATTAGGATGTCCCAAAACTCACCTTAGTACCCAAAAATCCCCTACCAGACTAGCAATCAGTGCCTCATTGGTCATCATAAACTCCCAATGCTTAGACAAACCAGAACATGAACTTAGTACACCTCAGGTTACGTGGAACACATGAACACTCTTTCGTTATATAATCATTTCAGTCCAGAACAAGGAGTAAAAGAGGACACGTGCATATTTGAAATGTTTATTCACTAATGCAGTGCTCTCAAGCGCAGTATCTTAGCTAATACAAGCAAACATATTATAAGAAACAAAGTAATCAGCATAGTCACTAGTCCATAGAACACAAACGGTGCAAGCATAGTATTATGCTAAATGAATAGGGTTTAACAAAACCTAATTCTCACCCTCCCTAGCTAGTATATTATATTATATCTAAGAAGGTCTCTTGTGGGTTTTAGCAGAGCGGCCCCATACCTCAAGATCCTAGTGGTTAGGGACCACATCATCAGCAACCAGCTCTCTGCATGCGAAGCACCATCAAGTGAGTTTGCATGCTCTTGTGCAAAAGCAATATAAAATGTGCCTAAAGCCAGAACTTGGCTGCAGCTGCATGTATGTTATGTCTAGGGAAGTGTGAAGATCAGTGCTCATAACAATTACTGTGTTGAGATATCCTTGAAGGTTTCGGCACTCACTGTAAAGACACAGCTCGCCAAGCAAGGCTGATATCAGTGTAACAACATATTATTCTCGTATGAACCGAAAATATTTTACTAGGCTCAAAGGTAAAGCAGCAGATGCGTGTCGTGTGCAAAAAGCAGCAGAAAGGAAAAATGGCGTTTAAACACATAAAAAGCTCATGCTAACTTAACACAGTAATCAGGCCACATCTATCCATATATCAGAGCAGTTCAGCCCTCTCCTAAGTAATTACCCTCAAGTCAGGCAAAAACCTGCCAACTTCTTCGTAAATGTTTTGAACGGACGTGCACTAATCAGTCCTCGGCTTGTTGTTGCACATGTGTAAATTGTCAAGCATTATTGATGCGATTGAAGCCTTTGGCTTGATAAAACGTGGGTAATATCTATTGTATTAAATTTATCTTAAAAGGGACTTACATCCTGCTTTCACTTTTTATTGGTCCTTGTGCTTGTCACATTACTTTTCCTCATTTCTATTAGTTGTAGGTGTTCTATTTCCCGTTCTTCCAGAAGTGACTGGCTTGTACTGAGGGTGGTGGAGTGGTGGGCAAAACAAATAATAAATTGACTTACCTTCACAGCGCGATGTCCTCCAGCCTCGGATGTCTTCAGGAAACTGTGGCCGCAGGAATCTGCACTACTCAATCCTGGTACTGCTCCCACAACATGAGAGCAGCGCCAGGATTGGATAGAGCAGGCTCTCTCAGCACTCCTAAGAGCACTGGAGGCCAGCGCTTTCTCTAACCCAGCTGCCTAAGACATCTAGGTTAGAGAACTTTAAAATGTGAATGCACATTTTAAATCACATAGCTCTCTGCTGCTGCCACTCGGCAGCACAAGCTCCGTCCTGTCCTGACACCTAGTTTGGGTCAGGTTGCTGTAAAATGAAATGGTAATAAATAAGCTTTACTTCCATTTTATTTTTCAGCTCTGTAGCTTGTGGGGCGACGCTCCTCCACTCAAATGGAGGAGGCACCACTGTGTTTGTAAGTGTGTGTTTTCTCTTATCAGTTTCCCGTTTTCAAAGTAGTGTGTTCATCCGCTTTGGTGAAACTTCTTTTAAGCATTTCAAGCAACGATCGGGAAAACAAAATAAAAACAAGAACTATACCCTTGCTTTAAAGTTACAGTGCTGCCTGAGTGCTGTGGGCTCAGCGCACTCTGCTAGTCTCAGTGGAGACCTTGTGAATCCAGTTCTGGCACTGCACTCACCAATCCCCCCATGGCAACGTGTACTCACCCACCGCCCGGGGCTGAAGCAGGCATTCACTCTAATGCTCCCTTTTGTTTGCAGAGGCCGTGCTTGGGGAGACTCCACTGCGGCCTCCCATATGAAAGGTCTCGAGAATGCAGGAAGAGTGAGCTGCACCCCTCATTCTTTTCTTTTGCTGTTTTTCGTTTTCTCTTTACAGAGGTCGACTATGCATGCCTCGTCGATTTTTTCAAAGTTTGATTCAGTACCTCTCTTGTGTCCCTTCAGAAAGGTAATAACCATCATTTTTGTCTCCACGGAACTTTCCTTGTATCCATGCCTTGTACCAAAATGCAGCAGGCTAAGCATTAGAAACAGTACCCAGGATACACCCTGGCTGAACCCTTTAGTAACCGAGGGTGAAGAGTGCCTTTTGGCAAGCAGTTAGGATCCGGTGGGACAGATTATGCAATTGTCCTTAATTCCCCCAATTCTGTTTTACTGTTTATGATTAACTTTAGTAAAAAATATATCAAAAGGGGGAGTGAAGAGGTGGTGCTTAACGGCACCAAGGTTGGCGCATCCTCCTCTCCTGAAAGTACAGATCATCAACAAAGTCCACCTCCCGTAGAGTTAGTGTATATCCTGGTGTTCATGGAATACACAATGTGTGTTAAAATACCCCTCACACACCAAAAGGGCCCTTGGTGTCATGCTTCACCATTGGGGTCTTCCCGCCCCGCTGCGGGACGGGGCAGTGCTACGATAAGCGATTACGCTGGAGCACCTTTTTATTGTGGGTGCTATGTGAGTGAATAGGAGTGGTTGTCAGTAGGGTCAGGGGTGATAATAAATAAAGTGATGTTAAAGAAATACCTGGCCTAGTGGTAGAAAAAACTTTTTAATAGACACTGGCTGGTATTGTTAAAAAAGTGATGCGGAGAGATAATCTTATTTTTTCAGGCTTACTACATCAAAACCTCTGATAAGCTAGGGATACGTATATCTATAAAATATATATTTATACACATTGATAAAGAGAACATTATCACCTTTCTTTGTACATACACCTCAATTTTTCTGTGGTAAAACATTAGTGAGTGACAGGGGGATCTGACCCCGGTCCTGACGAAGGGGCATGGCGCCCTGAAACATGTTGACCTGCACAGGAGAGTAAGCCCATTAACTTTCTTTATCTCTCCGCATCACTTTTTTAACAATACCAGCCAGTGTCTAATAAAAAGTTTTTTCTACCACTAGGCCAGGTATTTTTTAACATCACTTTATTTATTATCACCCCTGACCCTACTGACACTCACTCCTATTCACTCACATAGCACCCACAATAAAAAGGTGCTCCAGCGTAATCGCTTGTCGTAGCACTGCCCTGTCCCGCAGTGGGGCGGGAAGACCCCAATGATGAAGCATGACACCAAGGGCCCTTTTGGTGTGTGAGGGGTATTTTAACACGCATTGTGTATTCCATGAACACTAGGATATACACTAACTCTACGGGAGGTGGACTTTCTTGATGATCTTTGATTAACTTTAGTCATCAATCAGTATTCCTAACCCAGACTTTCCATTGCAAGCTTTGCCTCCTGGCAATTTGTGCAAAAATAAATGTATTTCGTGTTCTCTTCTTTTCTGATAAATCCACGGTGCACTTGTTAAACAGGGCTCTGAAACCACTTCTTATGCAGAGTCTAACCATGCCGTCAATTATTATGCTTTGTAATGGAATGTGTTGTAATGGTAAGAGTTGTAATGGTAGTGTCCATAAATGCGTTGTAATGACATGCGCTGTAAAATCATGCGTTGTAAATGTAGTCGCAATGTAAAAAACGCGTTGTAAAGGCATGCATTGTAAATGTTTGCATTGTAACGTCATATACTCCCCTCCCTACCCATGATGAACATGGCTTGCATTGCAATAAATAATCACGCAAAACATGTTTGTTAGATACGGTTTGCTGCAGGTTTGTTTCATGCAAAAGTATGCCAACGTGGTGGGTTAACTTACAAGCAATCCAAGTGCAGACAGCTGTGACTAACATAAACTGCCCTGCCCACCTGAAAAGCCTAAATGCACTGTGGCCAATCCAGTCAGTGTTACCAGTTATGTGGGGATTATCCCCCTTAAATACCGTTAACCACCGGTCCACCACCTTACTGACACATTTTTAAGGGCGGAGCAAGGTAAGCCCCTGGTTGCTCAGGCTTACAAGCACCGAAGGATTAGTGGGGCGCCGAAGATTTTCATCCAGGGTCCTGCTGTAAAGACTCTTGAGGTTTGGCATTGGCACCCTTATTGTGCTCCTGAAGAAGTACCCATCCTTACAATTTCACCTCCAGAGCGCCCTGTAGCTCCACCTGCAACACAAATTGACACATTAACCTGTCCCTACCTGGCCGTACCCACCAGGCAACACTATGAGGTAGGGAGAAGGCAGGCATGACCAGAAGACAAAGAGGAAGGCCAGATGGACGTGGGCTGGTATAAATGCCTCACCCCTATCCTCCGCGCCGGAAGTGACGCGTCCCGGGTGACATGCTTGGGTACTCCTTCCCGGGGCCCCCAGAGGTGGTGCGCTGTTTTGAGACGGCAGACTGCGCGTGCCGCAGACAGCCTCAAATTCACTGTTTTTAAAGCATCTGCATCCCACAGCCTGCTTACTACAGGCTTGAGCTCCCTGTAATGTTGAGATATGTGATGGTGTGTCTACGTCACGACGCAGAACACACGCACTAGTCAAGTTAATAAAAGGGCATGAGCACGTCCACGTCGGCCTCTTGGCGACGGAGACAGCTACGTGCAGTTACACCTCATACAAGGCTCCTGTATTTATTAATGTGCTAGACCCAAAGCCCCTGACCGTCACGTCCCTTCATCATGTCTACACTCCCCCCGTGTGGACACAACACTGACGACCAGGGTGGGCGTACCTTCGTGTGGCGGCCACAAGCATGTTGTGTAAGCTTGTGGTGCTCGTACCCTGTGGCTGGTGCTTGGCACAGCTCTGGTGTGTCGCTTCCCGCCCTCGGAGTGCAACACTCCTGCACTTCGGCCCGGTGTGGCCCCGAGGTGAGGCTGCCATGAACGGAAGCCGCTGGTCGCAAGTGAAGCCCCGCGACTGCCCCTGAAGACGCTCCTGCGCCCTGAATGGTGCACGGCTGGTCCGCGCGTCCCCGCCTCCCTTCTCCCAACTCGCAGTTGGCTATGCGCGCGTGGGACAGCGCATGAATTGGCAGTGCGACTGCGCACGTGGAGACGGCGCCCGCCGCCGCGCACTCGGTGGCAGCAGAGTGGAGGCCTGGACTGGGCCACACATCGGCTCTGTCCATTTCCGGCCAGCGACCCCTCACACATCGGGAGGAGAACACGGGAGCTACGTGGGGAAGGAACCGAAGCACGACGTGCCCTGCTCAGGAGGGAAGGCGACACAGAGAGAACACACCCCGCACCTGCTCACAGTGAGGCGCAGTACAGGCTCGGATCATCATCTGCCCCAGCGCGGTGAGCACGTGGTCCGTCACGGCGCAAAAGTCGAGTCAGTCGGCAGCACATCGGATCGGAGGAGTAGGGTGTGTACCCGCAAGACATGTCCCAAATGTCGCAAATTCCCCCTATTGAGCCCTCCGTAGTTGAGGGATCCCCGTCATCCCTGGCGCCCAAATGGAAAGACTGGATGGACCGCCTCAAGAAATTCTTTGAAGCCACTAAGGTTCACAAAGAACAGAAAATAGCAATGCTACTCCATTTAGGAGGAAAAGACATTCACAACATTGCCGAAACACTCGTGGAGGCGACACCAAAGAATCACCACACCTTAATAAACGCCCTAAATGCCCACTTTGAGCCCATGGCCAACCAGGACTACGAGAAATTCGTCTTTCGCCAGGCCCGGCAACTTTCGGAAGAATCCCTGGACACCTACCACGCCCGACTGAAGAGTCTAGCCTCAACATGTGGGTTCCAGGATGAAACGGAGGAGATAAGAGGGCAAATCATTCAAGGATGTGCCTCCGCCAAGCTCAGGGAAAGAATCCTTGAAGAATCGGGGAAGTCCTTAGCCGAGATCCTGAACCTTGGTCGCCCCAAAGAGCTATCCAAAGCCCAGACAGCCCACATGGAGGCAGCCCTTCAGGTACCAGTGAAGACTGAACTGGTCAATGCAGTCGCCACCAAACCTGCGTCAAGAGGGAACAGGAGAGGTCCACGTGGTGCCGCGGCGGCACCTGCCACCACCTGTGGATACTGCTGTGGAACACCCCATCCGTCTGCGGACTGTCCCGCAAAAGGAAAGAGATGCTCAGGGTGTGGGCGGTTCAATCATTTTGAAAAAGTGTGCAGAGCCAAGAAATTTCGCAAGCCAAGACCAAGAGTCAACGCCGTAAGAGAGGATGACAAATCGCCAAGTGATATGGACGATGATGAGGAGGAAGAGAGGGTAGTGCACAAGGTCCACATGATCGGGACTGCAGCCGCAAAGCACAACGTCTACCTCAATGCCATCTCCAGGTAGGGGACCAAGAGATCACGGCAGTGGTTGACACAGGGGCCACCAATAACATCATGGCAGCTGCCCTCCACCGCACCTTACGACCCACACCTCCGCTCCAGCCCTCTGCTATTGTGGTGTTTGCGTATGGACAGGACACTCCGCTGAAAATCCTAGGGCGATTTAGAACAGCCGTGACGCATGGAAGCCAGAAAGTCCACACCCATATCTACGTCACGGAGGACGGTCAAGGCATGCTCCTCGGATGCCATGCCGCTGAGGACCTGGGGATCGTGTCCTTCTCTTTCGGTGTGCATCAAGAGTCCATACAACATCTCCTGAAGGAATTTGCAGAAGTATTCGAAGGGATTGGCCGATTCAAAGGGAAGGAAATACACCTGCATGTAGATCCCACGGTTCAACCGGTGGCCCTACGGCATCGAAGAATTGCCTTCCATTTGAGACCCCAAGTGGAACAGGAACTGAGGAAGTTGGAGGCTGCCGGTATAATCGAAAAGGTGACAGGACCCACTCCATGGGTTTCACCCATTGTAGTCACCCGAAAGCCCAAGCAGCCAGGAGCGGTGCGCATCTGCGTTGACATGCGCCTTCCGAATGCCGCCATAAAGCGTGAACGACACATTACCCCCACCATTGATGACCTCATTGGAGAGATGGCAGGAGCCTGTTGGTTCTCCAAGCTTGACTTACGATCGGGGTATCATCAGCTGGTCCTTGACGAGGAGTCACGCAACATAACCACCTTCTCGACCCACGTGGGACTGAGCCGTTACACCCGACTAAGCTTCGGAATTTCCAGCGCTGCTGAAGTATTCCAACATGTCATACAAGAGCTGATTGCTGACATTCCTGGAGTCATCGACGTCAGTGATGACATCATGGTCCATGCCAAATCTCTCCCCGAACACAACGCCCGGCTCACCCAAGTGCTCAGAATGCTGCGTGAAGCTGGTCTAACACTCCATCTATAGAAGTGTGAGTTCTTGAGAAACAAGCTACAATTTTTTGGATACACGTTTTCCATGGAAGGCGTCAACCCAGATCCTGAAAAAGTGCGTGACATCAAGTGCGCTGTTGCCCCAGCCAGTGTGACCGAGGTCCGAAGTTTTCTGGGAATGGTCAACTACTGCGGCAGATTTATCAAGGACTTGACATCACTCACGACGCCACTCTGAGAGCTGACGAAGGACTCTGTCCCGTGGGAATGGGGCACACTCCAGGAACAAGCCTTCAAAAACATCAAGAACGCCCTCTCGGAAGCAACCACACTAGCTTTTTTTGATCCGGAGAAGATGACTCAAATTGCGGTGGACTCTGGCCCTGTGGGTCTGGGAGCGGTCCTGCTACAGAAGCGTCGACAAGAGGAAGATTGGACACCAGTGGCCTTTGCAAGCCGGTCCCTAACCGCAACCGAGCAAAGATACTCCCAGATAGAGAAAGAGGCCATCGCCATCCACTGGGGGTGTCGCCACTTTCACCTCTATGTGTATGGCAAACCGTTCACTGTCACGACAGATCACAAGCCATTGGTGGCGCTCTTCGCGGGAACGTCCACTCAACCTCCCCCAAGAATTGAAAAATGGATGCTCCAACTGCAGGACTACAACTGCCGGGTGGAGTATCAGCCAGGGTTCCGCAACCCGGCAGACTATCTGTCCAGACACCCTCGAGAAGCCACTGACAAGGAGAAAGAGGAAGCTGCGGACACGGAAGAATATGTCTGATACATCACTGCGAGATCCTGTCCCATCCCCTTGTCGATGCAAAGCCTAATAGAAGCCACGGCACAGGATGAGTGTCTCCAGCGGGCCACGAAAAGTCTACGGCAAGGTAATTGGCACAAAACCAATAAGGACTGGAGGATACTGACCACTCCTGCACAGCTCTCCTCAATCCGAAGAGGCTCCAGCGGAGGCTGATCCCTCTCTGTCTGGTCGAGGTCTATCCCAATACAGCTTGAGGAGAAACCCTGCACCCTCATCCAGACTACGAGGCTATGTAATGTAAGACTGTTTTTTATTAATTATTTTGTTCCCTGAATGGCCTGCTGTAGATGCAGGAAATGACCGTCCTCTAGGACAATCGAAGTTTTGTACCTGGTGGACTAGAATGTGTAATGTCATGTTGTTTAAAACGTTGTTGGGGAGGAATGTAATGTCGCGATATGTGATGGTGTGTCTACGGCACGACGTAGAACACATGCACTAGCCAAGTTAATAAAAGGGCATGAGCACGTCCACGTCGGCCTCTTGGCGACAGAGACAGCTACGTGCAGTTACACCTCATACAAGGCTCCTGTATTTATTAATGTGCTAGGCCCAAAGCCCCTGACCATCACGCTCCTTCATCGTGTCTACACCCCCCCCCCCGTGTGGACACAACACTCACCTCAGACTGGTGCTCCATTGATAACATGAAATATAGTCGAAATAGCTTTGTGAGCATGACGTGTATGTATGTATTGCTTTCAGTGTACACTTTGGGCATACATGAAGGCGACATTAAAAAATCAGTCACTAGAGGGGGCTAGACACTCACACATACAGCTGAGCACTGAATCTATTAATATAGGAACATTGGGAAATGGCCGGTGCCCGCTACAGCCAGTCCGGCCCTGCTATTACCGATGGTGTGCGCCTTGATTCAATAATCGTTTACAGGATATCTGCGTGGAACACGCTCAGCAAACTAGTGACCTATACCAAAGCAGCGTTGTATAGTAGCTGTTTACTTTAGGTAACATGATGTATACTAAGTCTTCTGCAACACAGCATGCATCCATGCAACCAAGATTATGAGGCTTAATACTTTTTGCATTTCTTAATCCAGTGGATGTAAAAGAGCATTTTAAAATTATTCTCGTGCTGTCTGTAGTTGTTGCCATTACTCAAGTGTGCTTGCCCCCAATCATGTTTACATGGTGCAGCAATAAAGTGTGTAGTCACACTGGCTGAGCAGCTAGGAACAAGATAACATAGAACATAATAACACAACATGAAGATACTACAAAGTGCTGTGCATGTTCCTGGCTTTGCATGGCTGCCTCAGTAGAGGAAAATAGAAAGTGAATGCTTTAGTTTGTGATATTCAGTCCTGTCAATAATAATCTTTAAACCTGTTGGCCAAAGCACATGTATTTTGTTGGTACAACGCGGGCGAAGATGTTGGGAGTGCTCTCTCCGAGACAGTGTGTTTGCTCAGACTCTTTCTGTGCTCCTGTTAACTTATACCGATAACTTCTGAGCATGGAAACGTCTTTTGGAAAATTAGCATTGATCTGTTTTATTAAGGGAAGCCTAGCATGGTCCCTTGAGGGTAGGCCTGCTCGCTTTTACGTGTTCTGTTGAGTGTCAGCTCTTGCGGGATCTGTACCCAAGTGCAGCATGTTTGGAGTGGGACGGCAGCGACTCTGACATGGTGTCGGGCTGAGTTGAAGGCGTTCAACTTTTAAATAAACCAAACTTATGAGTCATAGTTTCTCATGTTACATTGAAGTAATGTTGTTGTACTAAGAGTTCCAGTAGCCAGTAGTGTAGATTAGGTAGGTTTATTCATCACAAGTAAGATGGTAAAGAAGGCCCCACCGGGAGCAGCATCCAGCTGCTCAGCCCCACTCACTCCAACTGACCACACATTCAAAGCATGCATTCACCAACATTCTGATGACATCACACACACAGGCTGAGCAGCAGGGAGGAGAAAAACAGAATATAACACATCTCCCTCCTTTAAAACAATGAAAACAAAATAAAGCAAGAGAAAATAAATACAGTATGCCCCGACGATGACAGGGTCAGGATTTCAAATAAGCATTAAACAAGAATATATATGAATGACTACACATAAAATTATGGAATAGTAATTCAGCATAATATAGGAATTCAAACAGTGGAGAAAAGTTTATATGGAATAATTAATAGCATCATACACAAAACCAATAGAAAACATCAAAACGACAATACAATCCAACAATTCAATGCAGAAACATCACATGACAACTCAATCTGACAATGCCCAATGCAAAAACAACAAATGACCATTCAATCAGACACTCACCCTCACATAACCCTCATCACAAACCAAAACCCTAAATATCACAAATCGTGCCAGTTGGCCAGACTGGCACGAAAAAGCAATAAACAGGGAACCAAAGCTAAAAAAATGGCCCCCAAAGAATAACAAAAACAGGAACGCAGCAGTTTTAAGCTAGGCAACACACCCACACAACACAGTCCACAAAACGAAGTGTAAGACTCCTTAGAACATACACCAGGGTAGAACACAGCGCATGTGGTATATGACTCCCCAAAACATGCAGGTTTTCAAATACATACCACAGGGGCGGCCTTAGGCATGTGCAAGCTGTGCACCTGCACAGGGCCACCAAACCCCAGGGGCCACCACGCCAATATATATCCTTAATATAATAATCCTCTGAGGATGGATACATATTTGTGTGGTGGCCCCTGGCAGGGACTTGGCGACCTCCGGCTCTGTTCCACTTTCAAACACCCTGACCCCCCCTCTTCACTGGTCTCCACGCTCCGCCCCGCCCGGAAACCCTCTTCCAGGGCCCCCTACCTACGCTCCCTTCCCAGGACCGCCATGAGCCTAGAGCCGCCCCTGCATACCAAGGCAAAACACACTGCAAAGGGCACATGACACCCAGCGCACGGGGTACATGACTCCCCGAAATGCACGCCAAGGCAAAACACATATCAAGGGGTACATAACTCCCCAACGCACGAGGTCCATGAGTCCCCGAAACGCACCTAAAGTGAAACACAGCACAAGGTACATGACTCCCAGTGCATGGGGTACATGACTCACCAAATTCACATACTCAGTTACAATATACAGCACGGGGTACATGACACCCCAAAGCACGGGGTACATGACTTCCAGAAACGCACACCCAAAATAAAACATACACCATTGGGTACATGACTCCCCAGCGTTTGGGGTACATGACTTCCCAAAACGCACACACAAAATAAAACATACAGCACGTGGTACATGACTCCCCAGGGCTCGGGGTACATGACTTCCCGAAATGCACACCCAAAATAAAACATACACCACAGGGTACAGGAGTCCCCAGCGTTTGGGGTACATGACTTCCAGAAACGCACACCCAAAATAAAACATACAGCACAGGGTACAGGAGTCCCCAGTGTTTGGGGTACATGACTTCCAGAAACGCACACCCAAAATAAAACATACAGCACGGGGTACATGACTCCCTAGTGCTCGGGGTGCATGACTCCCCGAAACGCACACCAAAGTAAAACCACATGACTCCCCAACCTAACGTACATCAAGGTACAACACGCAAAACGGGGTACATGACTCCCCGGCGCACACCAAGGCAACCTACACAACATGGAGTACATGACTCCCAAAACGCACGGGGTGCATGACTTCCCAAAACGCACGCGAAGCCAATATTTACAGAACAGGGTGGATGATCCCCTAAAAGTACACTTAGGCAGACACACGGTACTGGGGATGTAACTGCAATTATGACACGCAGTAGCATATTGAAAAGGTAATAAGATAACAATACGCATGTTAAATCCCAGTATCGGCAAAAGTAAAAATGCAACACTCCTTACTGCAGACAAAAGCTCATTAATTATGGCAAAACTATATGCATAGGCAAATGTGATGGCAAACTCAAGATAACAGTACAATAATAAACGTCCAGAAAAAGGCAACACAATAAAATAAAATAATTAAAGTAGACACCGTTGTCACGACAGTGCTGCAAGACTTTAGCTTGGCAACATAATAAATTGAAACATTGTTGCCACTGTTACATTGAAGTAATGTTGCTGTAATAAGAGTTCCAGTAGCCAGTAGTGTAGATTAGGTAGGTTTATTCATCACAAGTAAGATGGTAAAGAAGGCCCCACCGGGAGCAGCATCCAGCTGCTCAGCCCCACTCACTCAAACTGACCACACATTCAAAGCATGCATTCACCAACATTCTGATGACATCACACACACAGGCTGAGCAGCAGGGAAGGAGAAAACCAGACTATAACTTCTCACCCATAAAAATATCCTAATGGGGCTTCATGGAAAACATTAAATCTGGAAGTTCTGGTGTGCAAACTTTTTCTTTCCTGTTTGCCCCTGGGTTTCCAACCCTTGTTTAGTGTGTTTTTGCTACTGTGCTTGTGTGCCCCTGCGATTGACAGACTGCTTTGTCTTTTTATTTCTTCGCCAGTGCATAGGATTCTCTCAATTTCGTGTGATGGAATTCACGACTTTACATCTCCTTCAAATCCCCTTTATATTGCAGAAAGTGATAAATCTGGCTTTCACATCACCAGAAGGTACAGGACTAATTTATATAACCGCCAAGTACTGCACAATAAATATATTGTCTTTCTCAAAAAACAAGTCTTAACACTTTCACATAGTTTCTTTAATTTTTTTTTTTATTTGTTTATGATTTTCAGTCAAAATAATATCATCAAAGCACCAAGTTATATTACAATGGACCAATAGGAAACCAACCATATTGCACAACTGCTCACCAATTTAAAACTTACCCCACAAAATCTATATTATTATTAATCACATAAAAAGCCAAATCTAATACATTTATCAATGCTTGTTTATGACTTGTGCCCTGCTCAGGCTATTTTTTTTCCATGGTTTATGCAATCTTTTATGGGATTTTTTAAAGAGATCTAAAAGTAACATGGGTTGCAGAGAGTAATGAAAATATTAATTTGCAATGCAGGGTCCTTTTCAGTCTAAGATATCAAAATATGACGACTGCATGGAATACAAAGATTCACTCAACCTACTAACATTCCGGTTCGTAGTCAATGACCGCGTGGCCTAATGGATAAGGCGTCTGACTTCGGATCAGAAGATTGAGGGTTCGAGTCTCTTCGTGGTCGATATTTTTTATAAGTATACGAAAGTGTGTGTTATCTGAAAAGCCCAATTTTAAACGTTTGAAAGTACTTTGGGCCGCACGCTCACTCCGGAGTTTATATTAGAAATGATGAACGGCATTTACTCGAGTAGGGAAGGAAGAGGAAGTGACGAAGCGCCCGCGCAGCATGGACCGGAAGTAGAAGGGCTGCATAGACTGGCGTTGGGGAGGGCTCAGAGGAAGTTGTGTTTGGTATTAAGCAAGCAGGTTGTTTGTGTGCAGACCGCAATCTGCACAGGAATGAGCTGCTTGCTGGTGACTGTTTTCAGTATTCTGCCGTTGCTTCTCGTGACAGTATTGATGTAGAAACCGTAGAAGAGGTGTTTGGCTCATTTCTAGCCATCCTATTAACACAATGACTTCGTTGTCACAGTCATAATTACTTTGCCCCCAAGCCTTAAATTAGTGTATATGGAAGAGAAATTAGTATTTAATTGAAGGCTGTAGGAATGATGAAATTAGGGAAATAGGCTGGAAAGGAAAAAACTATTCTCAGCATATTTTTTTTTCTTGCATTTGGACATTTATAGGGTCACTGGGTTGGTTTCTGGAGCTGTTTAGAGATGAATAGTGAAACGTTACTTAGTTGTGAAATGATGTGCATCACTGCACCGCGTGCCACACTGCATAGTAGATCACAGTAATATGTCAACGAGTGAGGTGACGGCACCGCAGAGTGATCTCTCCAGCACTGACTGCACAGTAATCTTCACTGAAGCACTCTAGGGAGGGAATCTAATTTGAAAAGTGTTTGTTTCAGAGTGACTTTCACTGCAAGGACTGAACAGCGACACTCCTCAACGCAGGACTCCACAGAGTGACTTTCACTGCAAGGACTGAACAGCGGCCCTCTACTCTCCCCAGCACTCCACAGAGTGACTTTTATCGCAAGGACTGAACAGCGACGCTCTACTCAACGCAGCACTCCACAAATTGACAGCACTCCACAAATTGACTTTCACTGCAAGGACTGAGCAGTGACACTCCACTCAACGCAGCGACACTCTACTCACTGCAGCACTCCACAGAGTGACTTTCATCACAAGGACTGAACTGCGGCCCTCCACTCTACACAGCACTCCGCAGAGAGACTTTCACCACAAGAACTGAACAGCGGCACTCTACTCAACGCAGCACTCCACAAATTGACTTTCACTGCAAGGACTGAGCTGCAACACTCTACTCAACGCAGCACTCCACAGAGTGACTTTCACTGCAAGGACTGAGCTGCGGCACTACTCAATGCAGCACTCCACAGAGTGACTTTCACAGCAAGGACTGAACAGCGGCCCTCTACTCAACGCAGCACTCCACAGAGTGACTTTCACCGCAAGGACTGAACAGCGGCCCTCTACTCAACGCACCACTCCACAGTGACTTTCACTGCAAGGACTGAACAGCAGCACTCTACTCAACGCACCACTCCCCAGTGACTTTCACTGCAGCAATGCAAAGAGTGACCCATTTCTGCATTAGAAATATAAACCCGCCCATGCAAAAATGGTCATTCTTGCCTCACCCTGTAGGAAGCCCTGACTAAAATGAAGCAATGGAGGATCTTAGCCTGAAGCCCACACGTTAAATGCCATTGTGTCAAAATGACTAGTATGGAGCACCCGCATTGTAGAACTAATCTAAGTGGCCCTCACTACCACTCTCTTTATGTCTTCGCTGAAGGGTAGCGTAAGTTAAACTACGTTCTTTTCACTGGAACACTATAGAGTGACTTTACTAGATACTGCAGTAATTGACCCCTACCAATGCAGCACTTCATAGAACACCATAACTGCTGCTCTGTTCTAGGTGACTGCAACACCCTTTATGTTATGTTATGTTATTAGAGTTTTTAAAGCGCACTTTTACCCAAGGATGTCCTGGCACCTAGCACTAACTGGTTTCCGTAGGCACAAAAGGCTTATTCAGAGAACAGCCACGTTTTCAACCCCTTCCTAAAGATTAGGAGCTCAGTAGAAGTCCGAAGATGCCCTGGTAGGTTGTTCCAGGCTTTTGCGGCACAAAAGATGAAACTACTGCCACCCCAGTTCGCTTTTTTCACTCGGGGAACAGTCATTTGCTTTGCTTTCGAGGAGTGCAGCGTTCTTCCAGTGACATACCATTGAAGACGTCTTCTCAGATAATCAGGACTGTGAGTAGTTGGCCTGGTATATGATGCTCACTAGTTCTAGCGATCACCTTGTACCATGCCAAGCAACCCTTATGATGATTGGTTGTAAGTCAACCTTATAGACCAGCTATCCTAGTGGTAGCGTGGACAAAGCAGTCTTAGGCTAAACTCTGAAAGGCATGTGAAGAAAGCTGTTTTACCATATACAACCCCCTTGAATACCAAATGAAAGGACACCACACAGATATATATTAAAAATATATATATATTTATTAACTACAAATATCCCCTATACTCTTTATGAGCACAGAAGCACAAGCGTTAAAACAAAACACAGTTAAAATACACAAAAGTTGCACAATATGGATGAGGGCGGGTGGCCACTCAAACCATATATTAAGAAAGCGGTATAAGAGATACCAATCAAAAAGGAAGTAGGCCTAGGGCCTTGGGAATCGCTGGAGCTGATCGGGACTAGCAGTGACTAAGTCGGGAAAGGCCCGCGGGACTCGGATGCAGTGTTTAAAGTGCACGCATTCACCAATGCATTGTCTATGGTGCGTAAAAGTTACAAAGTTAGTGCTTTAGGAATCTTCCGAGTGACCTATAAGGATGAAACTTTAGACACAGACACTAGAGGTGTATACCAGTGTGGGAACACCGGCTTTGCTGAGTTACCTCACCCACAGGAAGCGGGTGCACAGGTGCGAAGTAGTGTCGGGTTTCGTCACGCAGGTCGATGGTGCTTGGAGCTGAAGATGCTGCAGGCGGCTCGATGTGAAGAGTTCCGGTGGATCCAAGGGTGGATCTGAAGTAGTGAAGACCTGAAAGCAGAGGGGACAATGTTCAAAGTCACTAGCCAGTGACTACAGTGGAACCAGATTGGAACCAGACAATGTCAGGTGCAAACAGGCGATGAGGTGTAGCTTCTCTCAGCAGCCACATATACATGAAGAGGTCGTGGACATCCAGGAGTCGATCACGAGCTGTCCCACAAAGGCTCTAGCTGATGGCGGTGTCGGCAACTTGATCGGAGCAAACAGGCCTTGGCTAATGCAAGCCACGCAGAAAGTGAAAAAGGCTTATCACTCGGACCAGCAAGGTTAGAGCGGGTGCTCCTTTTTACAGGAGCGAGGGCAAGTCTGGAGCAACCACACCCGCAGTGTAGATTGTAGGTTTCGTCACCAAGATGGCCACTGACCACGTGGCAAGTGGCCGGGATTGCGCGTCGAGTGGCACGATGCAAAAGGGCCCCACGCAGATCGTGGAGATGCTGGTGGGCTGATCTTCGGTGCAAGGGCTGCTCGGTTGTGGGGCTTCTCAAACCTCAAAGCACAGCATCGAGGGTGCCTCGGGTGCTGCGCAGTCAGCTTCTCGTGGGTCTTCCAAGATGTCCGGTCCCACGTCTCTCGGTGCCTCCACGGGTCCCTTCTTTGCAGGGACTTTGGATAGGGCTGTGAGAAGTCTCGGAGTCTGGATCTCATCAGGCTCTGGGCTTGGGCTCCGGCGGGAGGCGGCGGCAAAGCAGACATCGAGTTGCTGGATGGTGCCTGTGTTCACAGGGTGGCCACTCCTGGGCCACAAGGGAGATGCTCTTCAGTCTTCTGTACAGCAGAATGTCAAAGTCCAGTCGTCTTCTTAGTTTCAAGTTGATTCAGGATGATCTGAGGTGCTATGGCACTGCTCCCACTCTTATTCCCAATCTGAGGGGTGGATCACCTGCTAGGTCCCTCCTCTGGGTGGGACCAGGAAGGGGGGCGGTTACACCCCCTTTCCTTTGTCCAGCTCCTTGCCAGGCATGGGTCTGGAAAGTCCCAGGACCGGTTTGGACTGGCTTATGCACAGGGACACCTTGTGTGCCCCGGGCATGTCTGATTCTATTCAGCCCTGTCCTACCCAATACACAAAATCCTGTCTGGGGTGGTGCTCGCACCTCCCAAGGCAGGAAACCCTTTGTCCAAGCCTCCCTCGCTGAAAGGACTCCCAGCAGCAGGAGGTCAGACTTCTGTCTGTGGTGGCAGCATCCATTTTGTGATGCTGAGGCTCTGGTTAACTTTAACCGGGGTTAAGGCTATGTACATGTCGTGTCCCTCTAGAAGGGTGGAATGCTATCCCCGTCGACAGAACTGTCGAGGGGATAGTATTCCAAATCGTATGACACCTTACTCGACATGTTTTGATAAAGCCAAACCAAAGTTAGCATGTAACCGCGAGGATTATAATACACTTAAGAGTATATGGTATGGCAATATCCCGGAACAGCTAAGGGAGTTGTTCCCGACAGCTGCAGACAGGCTCAGCTCATGCTAGAGCACCATCTCACATGAAACCACGCACTCTGCCCCCAGGATTGCAGGGGCCTTCCATAGGAATGGCTTATAGGTTAACATGTGTCCAGTTAAGGTTAGATATAGGGATACTATATCTAAGCAAGAGGTGATTACACCAACTTACCCCAGCTGAGTGATCAGCCAGTTGTGTCAAAATATGGAGGCCAGGCCAGGGGTGGCACACTACATGCTGCAGCCCCTGGTAGGCCTTGGCTACACCTATGCCCTGGGTACCTATGGTACACTGTTACCGGGGCCTATAAGGTGAACCAGTTCCAATTCGTAATGCACCTAGAGTGCATTGGAATTAATTTAGAGAGAGAACAGCAGGCTGTGGGTCTGATTAGCAGGCCCACAGCCACATTAAGTCATAAACCAGTGAAGCAAAAAGCAAAAATTTGGGGTGACCATAGGATAGCAGACCCTACTCTCCTACACAACCTCCCCCCCCAAACGCAGGGACAATAGACTAACCTTGACCAGTTGTGTCTTCATGTTCTAAGTGGAAGTACCTGGAGAGACCATCTGCGTTGCCATGGTCAGTCCCTGGGCGGTCTCCACTGTAAAGTCCATCCCCTGTAGGGAAATGGACCACCTGAGTAGTTTGGGGTTTTCACCCTTCATCTGATTAAGCCATAAGAGGGGCTTATGGTCGGTCTGAATCTTGAAGTGAGTGCCAAATAAGTATGGTCTCAACTTCTTCAGGGCCCACACCACAGCAAAGGCCTCCCTCTCAATAGCTGACCAACGTTTCTCTCTGGGGGTCAGCCTTCTGCTAATAAAAGCAATGGGCTGGTCTTGACCATCTACATTAAGTTGTGAAAGCACAGCTCCCACTCTCAACTCAGAAGCATCTGTTTGGACAATGAACTCTCTTGAGTAGTCAGGACTCTTCAGGATAGGTGCAGAGCACATGGCCTTCTTCAGGTTATCAAATGCCTCTTGACAGTTTACTGTCCACTGAACCTTTTTGGGCATCTTCTTGGATGTCAGATCATTAAGAGGAGTCACAATGGACCCATAGTTCTTAACAAACTTCCTGTAGTACCCAGTCAGGCCCAAGAAAGCTCTGAACTGAGTCTGGGTAGTTGGAGGGGACCAGTCCTTGATGGGCTGGATCTTACTCTCCAGTGGTTGAACTTGGCCTCCACCTACAAGGTGGCCCAAGTATACAACTTTACTCTGCCCTATCTGGCACTTTGTGGCCTTGATAGTGAGGCCTGCATTTTGCAGAGTCTCTAGCACTTCCTTCAGGTGGACCAGGTGATCCTCCCAGGTGGAGCTGAAGACAGCAATGTCATCCAGATATGCTGCGCAAAAGTCATCCAACCCAGTAAGGACTTGATTCACCAACCTTTGGAAGGTGGCAGGTGCATTTTTCAAACCAAAGGGCATCACCACAAATTGATAATGCCCACCTGGGGTCGAAAATGCAGTTTTGGCTTTAGACTCCTCAGCTAACCTGATTTGCCAGTAGCCAGCTGTCAAGTCAAATGTGCTCAAATATTTGGCAGAAGCCAACTTGTCAATGAGCCAATCTGCCCTTGGAATAGGGTGTGCATCTGTCCTGGTGACAGCATTGAGTCCTCTGTAATCCACACAGAACCTCATCTCTCTCTTGCCATCTTTGGTGTGAGGTTTGGGGACCAGAACCACTGGGCTAGCCCAAGTGCTCTCTGAAGGCTCAATAACACCTAATTCCAGCTTCTTTTGCACCTCAGTCTTTATACAGTCCCTGACGTGGTCAGGTTGCCTGTAAATCTTGCTTTTTACAGGAAGACTGTCACCAGTGTCCACCACATAGGTACACCAGTTAGTCTGACTGGGTGTCAATGAGAACATATGTCTGTATGACTGCAAAACTTGTCTACAGTCATGTTGCTGATGTTCAGTGAGGCTGCCATCTAAGGCCACACCATCAACTGATCCATCCTCAGGGTTCTGAGTTAACAGGTCTGGGAGAGGGCCACTCTTTTCCTCCTGCCCCTCATCTGTAGCCATGAGCAAGCCCATGTCTGCCCTGTCAACATATGCCTTCAGTCTGTTGACATGGAGCACCCTGTGGGGGCTCCTGGGAGTTCCTAGGTCCACCAAGTAGGTAACCTCTCCCTTTTTCTCAACAATTGTATGGGGTCCAGACCATTTGTCTTGGAGTGCTGCTGGGGCCACTGGCTCCAACACCCATACCTTCTGTCCTGGCTGATACTCAATCAAGACAGCCTTTTGGTCATGCCAAGCTTTCTGTAATTCTTGGCTAGCCTCAAGGTTTTTGGATGCCTTCTCCATATACTCAGCCATCCTGGAGCGGAGACCAAGTACATAGTCCACTATGTCTTGTGTAGGCTTTTTGAGAGGTAACTCCCATCCTTCCTTCACCAGACATAGGGGTCCTCTTATAGGGTGCCCAAACAACAATTCAAAGGGGCTGAAGCCAACCCCCTTTTGAGGGACCTTTCTGTAAGCAAAAAGAAGGCAGGGTAGAAGGATGTCCCATCTTCGCCTGAGCTTTTCAGGTAATCCTTTGATCATACCCTTTAGGGTCTTGTTAAATCTTTCAACAAGCCCTTTACACTGTGGATGATAAAGAGTGGTGAAATTGTAGTTGACACCACTTTCACTCCACATAGCTGTCAAGTATCCTGACATGAAGTTGGCACCTCTGTCAGTTACTACCTCCTTAGGAAACCCCACTCTGGAGAAAACTCCAAGTAAGGCCCTGGCCACAACAGGAGCTGTTGTGGTCCTAAGTGGAATTGCCTCTGGGTACCTGGTGGCATGGTCCACCACCACCAGTATGAATCTGTGCCCAGATGCTGTAGGGGGATCCATTGGACCTACAATATCAATCCCCACTCTTTCAAAGGGTACCCCCACCAAGGGTAATGGTATCAGGGGGGCCTTTGTGGTGCCACCTGCTTTACCAATGGCTTGGCAGGTTACACAGGAGCACAACACTCCTTGGTGTCTTCAGACATGTGAGGCCAGTGAAAGTGAGGGACAAGCCTGTCCCAAGTCTTATTCTGGCCTAGGTGTCCTGCTAAAGGAATATCATGGGCCAAGGTAAGAAGGAAGCCCCTAAATTGCAGAGGTATAACCAACCTCCTGGTTGTACCAGGCTTGGGGTCTCTACCCTCTGAATAAAGGAGCCCATCATCCCAATATACTTTATAGGTACCTTGAGCATTCCCAGCAGCCTCAGCAGCAGCCTGCTGTCTGAGGGGTTCAAGGGAAGGGCAGGTTAACTGAGCCTGCCCCAAGTCTACCCTAGAAGGTCCCCCTGTCCCCAGAAACTCAACCTGATCAGGTTCAAGTTCTTCAGGGACAGTTCCTTCAGGGGTCTCAAGATCATCTTCCCGTGAAGGCTGATCCTCACTTGTAGGCAGTTGGGAAGGCACAGCCTTTACCCTCCTGTTCTTCTTCTTGGAAGGTGCTTGGTCAATTGTTCCAGGATCCAAGACCTGAGGTTCAGAGAGGCACTTTTTGTCCTGTGACCTGGTCACAGCAAGGACATGTGATGATATCCCTAACATCTCTGCATGAGTCCTGTACTCAACTTCTGACCATAGAGAGTTCTCCAGGTCATTGCCCAACAAACATTCAACTGGGAGATCAGCACTAACCACAACTCTTTTTAGGACAGTTACCCCTGCCCAGGAAAAGTTAACAATTGCCACACTATGTGTAGTGGTGACATTGCTGGCATTGGTCACCAGGTAATTATCACTGGGCAGGTATTGTCCAGGGTCCACAAAGTTAGGTGTCACCATAGTGACACTGGCACATGTATCCCTGTATGCTTGAGCCACTTTTTCATTAATCAAAGGCGTCTGCCTGTACTTGCCCAAATTACTGGGGCTGACAGTAGGGGTCCAATCTAGTTCCCCATCGCAAACCAGAACAGCCTGTGTGAGGGTTCTGACTAGGCCAGAATCTCCCTCAGTTCCCAAGGTGATACCCACTACCCCCTTAGTTTGTGGACCAACACTGCTAACTGTACTAGTGGGTGCAGGTGCCTTAGGGGCTGCAGTGTTGGGGGCTCCACCCTTTTTACACTCACTTGTCCAGTGAGAGGTGTTTTTGCATGTACTACACCAGGGGTTTTTTTGACCTTCTTTCTTCTTCTTCTTGGAAGTTTGGGACCCACCCTCAGTATTAGTTTGGGGCCCTGTTGAAGACTTCTGGTCTTTAGCTTTCTGCTCCCCACCCTTCTGGTATGTTTTCTTCTGGTCACCACCCTGGTTCTGGTTCTTTTGCTTAACTCTGGTTCTAACCCATTTATCTGCCCTCTTTCCCAATTCTTGGGGAGAGGTCAAATCTGAGTCAACCAAATGTTTATGAAACTGCTGGTTCTGACAATTATTTAAAATGTGTTCTCTCATAAGCAAATTGTACAATCCTGTATAATATGTAACCTTACTTCCCAGCAACCATCCCTCCAGAGCCTTAGTGGCACTTTCAACAAAATCAGACCAGTCCTGAGTCTGTGTCTTCTGGGTATCTCTGAACATTAACCTGTACTGTTCAGTGGTTAAGCCTAACCCATCAATCAGAGCACTCTTCAGGACCAGGTAGTCTCTAGAATCCCCATCACTAACTGTGAGGAGTCTGTCTCGGCCTCTACCTTCAAAGGAGAGCCACAAGATTGCTGCCTACTGCTCCTGAG
This sequence comes from Lissotriton vulgaris, assembly GCF_964263255.1. Taxonomy (NCBI): domain Eukaryota; kingdom Metazoa; phylum Chordata; class Amphibia; order Caudata; family Salamandridae; genus Lissotriton; species Lissotriton vulgaris. The sequence continues at coordinate 224,496,265 of NC_141685.1, forward strand.
GGATCTGCTGTACTTTGCAGACTCTCTCAAGTGCAGTCATCCATTTGTGTATATCATCCCCAGCTTTGTGGGGGGGGCACAATTTTACTCAGGTTTCTGTTATCAAGAGACCTGTCTTTATCCTTAGGGATAATGCTGCCACCAGTGCGTACTAACACACTCTGTCTAGGCTGTCTTGCTCTAGCAAGTTTCTCTCGGGCCAGGGCAACTTCTAATTCTTGCTTCTGGATCCTAAGCTCAGCCTCTCTCATTTTGGCCTCATGTTCCCTTCTCTGAGGGCTAGTCATCCCCCTTCTGGAGTGGCCATGAGAGCCTCTAGAAGCATGGGAGGTGTTGGATTCACCCGAGTGATTCCTCCTCCTCATTGGCTCCTGGTTAAGTCCACTTGGGGGTCTGAATGGGTTGGACCCACTTTCAGTCCTAAATAGGCTTAAGTTAGCCTGGTTAAGCCTGCTGACTAACACCTGACTATTTCTGCCATCATCAGAGTCACTGCCCTCCCCTTCTGTCTCTTCTTCTTCTTCCTCCTCCTCATCAGGCTGAGTAACTCCAGTGTCTGGGGTATCCTCATCTAACTGGACTACAGGGACATGGGGGTCAGTATTGTCATCTTCAGTGGGAGAGCCTCCATCAGCATTCCCTGTGGGTCTGCCTTAGAGGTCTTTAGAGCCTCAGACTGGTCTAAGAGCTCTCTAAGGTGGTCTGTAGTAGGGGTTGGCCCTGTCCTAAGACCTCTTAAGGAACAAAGCTGCCTTAGTTCCTTAAAGGAGAATATAGCAAATTTGGATGGTGCCCTTGGATAGTCTCTCTCACCAGAGACAGTCCCAGTGGAACCCTCTGCTCCAGACATTGCTCTTGTGTGGGTGGATATGTTGCAATCTACCTACACTGGTGTTTACCTACTAAACCTATCTAGTAGTTGTAGTCAGGGTGTGCTACTCCCTATCCTCTACAACAACTAAGTTCAGTAGAACTTAAGTATACTAGTCTTGTTTTATATGTACCTAGCAGGTACCTGTATGATCTTTCAAATGATACTCTCAAAGATTGTAATGGTAAAACAACAGCAAGCTCAAATCCCAATCCCCTGCTCACCAATGTGAGAAGTTGGCCTGGTATATGATGCTCACTAGTTCTAGCGATCACCTTGTACCATGCCAAGCAACCCTTATGATGATTGGTTGTAAGTCAACCTTATAGACCAGCTATCCTAGTGGTAGCGTGGACAAAGCAGTCTTAGGCTAAACTCTGAAAGGCATGTGAAGCAAGCTGTTTTACCATATACAAACCCCTTGAATACCAAATGAAAGGACACCACACAGATATGTATTGAAAATGTATATATATTTATTAACTACAAATATCCCCTATGCTCTTTATGAGCACAGAAGCACAAGCGTTAAAAGAAAACACAGTTAAAATACACAAAAGTTGCACAATATGGATGAGGGCGGGTGGCCACTCAAACCATATATTAAGGAAGCGGTATAAGAGATACCAATCGAAAAGGAAGTAGGCCTAGGGCCTTGGGAATCACTGGAGCTGATCGGGACTAGCAGTGACTAAGTCGGGAAAGGCCCGCGGGACTCGGGTGCAGTGTTTAAAGTGCACGCATTCACTAATGCATTGTCTATGGTGCATAAAAGTTACAAAGTTAGTGTTTTAGGAACCTCCCGAGTGACCTATAAGGATGAAACTTTAGACACAGACACTAGAGGTGTATACCAGTGTGGGAACACCGGTGTTGCTGAGTCACCTCACCCACAGGAAGCGGGTGCACGGGTGCGAAGTAGTGTCGGGTTTCGTCACGCAGGTCGATGGTGCTTGGAGCTGAAGATGCTGCAGGCGGCTCGATGTGAAGAGTTCCGGTGGATCCAAGGGTGGATCTGAAGTAGTGAAGACCTGAAAGCAGAGGGGACAATGTTCAAAGTCACTAGCCAGTGACTACCGTGGAACCAGATAGGAACCAGGCGATGTCGGGTGCAAACAGAAGATGAGGTGTAGCTTCTTTCAGCAGCCACGTGGACACGAAGAGGTCGAGGACGCCCAGAAGTTGATCATGAGCTGTACCACAAAGGCTCTAGCTGATGGCAGTGTCGGCAATTTGATCGGAGCAAACATGCCTTGGCTAATGCAAGCCACGCAGAAAGTGAAAAAGGCTTATCACTCGGACCAGCAAGGTCAGAGCGGGTGCTCCTTTTTACAGGAGCGAGGTCAAGTCTGGAGCAACCAGATCCGCAGTGTAGATTGTAGGTTTTGTTGCCAAGATGGCCGCTGACCACGTGGCAAGTGGCCGGGATGGCGCGTCAAGTGGCACGATGCAAAAGGGCCCCACGCAGATCGTGGAGATGCTGGGGGGCTGATCTTCGATGCAAGAGCTGCTCGGTTGTGGGGCTTCTTAAACCCCAAAGCACAGCGTCAAGGGTGCCTCGGGTGCTGCGCAGTCAGCTTCTCGGGGGTCTTCCGAGATGTCTGGCCCCACGTCTCTTGGTGCCTCCACGGGTCCCTTCTTTGCAGGGACTTTGGATCGGGTTGTGAGAAGTCTCGGAGTCTGGGTCTCGTCAGGCTCTGGGCTTGGGCTCTGGTGGGAGGCGGCGGCAAAGCAGACGTTGAGTTGCTGGATGGTGCCTGTGTTCACAGGGTGGCCACTCCTAGGCCACAAGGGAGATGCTCTTCAGTCTTCTGTGCAGCAGAATGCCGAAGTCCAGTCGTCTTCTTAGTTTCAAGTTGATTCAGGATGATCTGAGGTGCTATGGCACTGCTCCCACTCTTATTCCCAATCTGAGGGGTGGATCACCTGCTAGGTCCCTCCTCTGGGTGGGACCAGGAAGGGGGGCGGTTACACCCCCTATCCTTTGTCCAGCTCCTCACCAGGCCTGGGTCTGGAAAGTCCCAGGACCGGTTTGGACTGGCTTATGCACGGGGACACCTTGTGTGCCCCGGGCATGTCTGATTCTATTCAGCCCTGTCCTACCCAATACACAAAATCCTGTCTGGGGTGGTGCTCGCACCTCCCAAGGCAGGAAACCCTTTGTCCAAGCCTCCCTCGCTGGAAGGACTCCCAGCAGCAGGAGATCAGACTTGTGTCTGTGGTGGCAGAATCCATTTTGTGATGCTGAGGCTCTGGTTAACTTTAACCGGGGTTAAGGCTATGCACATGTCGTGTCCCTCTAGAAGGGTGGAATGCTATCCCCGTCGACAGAACTGTTGAGGAGATAGTATTCCAAATCGTATGACACCTTACTCGACATGTTTTGATAAAGCCAAACCAAAGTTAGCATGTAACCGCAAGGATTATAATGCACTTAAGAGTATATGGTATGGCAATATCCCAGAACAGCCAAGGGAGTTGTTCCCGACAGCGGCAGACAGGCTCAGCTCATGCTAGAGCACCATCTCACATGAAACCACGCACTCTGCCCCCAGGATTGCAGGGGCCTTCCATAGGAATGGCTTATAGGTTAACATGTGTCCAGTTAAGACTAGATTTAGGGATACTATATCTAAGCAAGAGGTGATTACACCAACTTACCCCAGCTGAGTGATCAGCCAGATGTGTCAAAATATGGAGGCCAGGCCAGGGGTGGCAAACTACATGCTGCAGCCCCTGGTAGGCCTTGGCTACACCTATGCCCTGGGTACCTATGGTCTACTGTTACAGGGGCCTATAAGGTGAACCAGTTCCAATTCGTAATGCACCTAGAGTGCATTGGCATTAATTTAGAGAGAGAACAGCAGGCTGTGGGTCTGATTAGCAGGCCCACAGCCACATTAAGTCATAAACCAGTGAAGCATAAAGCAAAAATTTGGGGTGACCATAGGATAGCAGACCCTACTCTCCTACAAGGACCACTACCCATCAAAGACTTAAAAACCGTGCAAAGTAGTTTAAATTGTGCACGTTGTTTTACTGGGAGCCAGTGAAGGTTTTGAAGTTTATTTCTAAGAGAGACAAACCTTGGTGTGCCGTTAGCTTGCGAATTTTGCACCAGCTAGAGTCTGTTCAGGTGTTTCTTTTGGATGTTCAAGTACAGACTATTGCAATAATCCAGCCGTGACAAAATAAGGGCAGCATTGCACCTAGTGATCCTGAAGGACTGGGTTTTCCTAAGACCCAGCGGTGCCAGGGATAACACCTGAAACCTTCGTGGGTTACCTGTTCCGGCGTACAAATGACAGAGACACGGGACACTTCCTTCGGCGTCAAAGATTCAAGGTTTATTTACTGCAGGGAACACAGATGTCACGAGAAGTACATAGCATGTATGTTCAAGGAGACTGCTTCAAATTGTATCTGTGGATCGCTCCTTTTATACAGTTTTTCGTCATAGGACAACATGGCAAACAAAAGGTTACAACCCGGTTCCCACAGTAAATTTCATAGGGGGTCGCTTTCATGTATTCAGGGCCCGGAACATAATTACAGTAGCATTACCGGTTCCCAACTGTAAAAGTACATCTTCCCACCATTAGTGCATTCCGTTCGGCTGTAAACGAATCAAGGAAGAGTCAGAAACAGGTGCAGAGGAAGACAAGGATAGCGAACAGTTTGAAGAGAGTGTAAGGGGGTGCTATCAGAAAACACGATTGCAGGGATCAAAGGAGACGTGCCTAATGAATGCACAACTGAGACAATAGACCGGCACGGCAAGATGAGCCTCGAGCGGGGCCATTTGCCTTACAGTGTCATCCCCCTCGTCATAAAGACGTCCTCAAAGGAACACGTGTCTTCCGCAAGAGTTTGGGAATCCCAGGGTCACGAAGCGGACAGTGTCCGTTCGCTGGCTACTTGAGGGCAAGAAACAAAATGGATGCCGTATCTAAAATGGAACCCGTGGGCTCAGATGAGGAAACCCACGAAACAGACGAACGGTTTAGGTTAGCACAGCGAAAATGCGTACACCCACTAAACTCGTCATTTGCGGTTCATAGATACCAGACTCGACCATATTCGGGCGAGTCGAAAACACCACTTACAATTGTCACGGAACCTCAGACGCTCCTTTTGCCCTCATGTAGGCAAGCACTAGTCGTAATCGGAATCGATCTCGATATTCATCAGGCCATCCAGATGTTGCTGCAACATTATCCTATCCATCAATGCTTCCTTGGTAACAGGTGGCCGTCTTATACACGTCGTAGCACATAGGCCACATAAGGCAGGACCACACTGCACACAAAGACAACACGTGAACAGAAATGCTACAACAACCCCAATGATCATCAGAATCTTCCAACCCCACGTCGACATCAGGCCCCAAAACCACCCTAGTAGCGTCCAATCACCTACATCCACGTGTATGGATTCGGAGATCTTATGCAACTTCGAGATGGCTCGATAGACAGTTGGAGCGTTATCAGGAATGAAAATGCAGCAACTCGAATGGATCACCTTACATACTCCACCTCTATCTGCAAGAACAACGTCTAAAACCATACGATTTTGTAACGTCATAAGCCTGTCAGCCTGAAGCTCTACTGTAATGTTACCAAGGGCACTTGCAGTGATATTAGCGGTCGATTCCACCACTCGAGTCAACTGTCTCAGGTTCCTACTATTGATCATAGGTCCCCAAAACGGCAAGAAACCCTTAAAGAAGTCTCCTGCTTCTTGACCGGCAGTGTCCTCTTCGCTAATCACGCCTCTCACAACTCTGGTCTTGTGATAATCCGACCCAACAGTAAAGGTCGGCGGCAACAGATTCGCAATATAACATGTGCCTGAGAAGTCACGAGGCAACCATGTATATGCGCGATCATAACAAACAAAGTAAGTACCCTTGGCAGTCAGAAGAACAGGGGAAGAGGCCGTTGGCAAAACATACGTTTCGGTACAGGCACTCCTCCCGAGCTGAGCTTGCGGGCTTCGACCAAGAGCTTTCAGACAGAAATTACCGAGGTGGGGTACGATCCAGATCGGAGACGAGCTTTTAAGCTGCCGATCACCCACTGACATGCTATACTCAGCCTCACTCAGATCTCTGTATGCTCGCACCTCTTCCTCTGGGATAAGCGATGCGTCGAAGATATCCCTATCTAAATCGGCAATCGCTCTTGCCAAAGGCTTGTGGTACGGGCCAGGACCATGATCTGCAGTGCGTGGCTCTCGATGGGGGTAGGAATCTAGTGCGCTACGAAACATTGTTTGGAACGCTCGAGCTGAACCCTGGGAACTGTAAGGAAGGACCAAGTACGGAATTCCCCTATCGGTGGTATGTGGCATTAACCCACACACCCAACAGTTGGTAGTGTTCATCACCAACTGATGCTGGTGAAGGAGCTGAACGAAGGAATTGTTCATGAATTCCGCACGTCTAACCTGCTCGTGTTGGGGTAAGATATGAAAAGAATGAGGAGAAAAAGTGGAAGTAGGTTTTAGTTCAGAGGAAGGGGTAGGTGAAGCAGAAGGCAATAGTGATTTTATCGCATAATACACTCCACCCACCAGTAACGAGGAAACAGTCAGGAACAGTAGGAACACCAGAAACATAAAGCATTTGGTATGTACGACCCTATGCAGTTCGGATCTTTGCGCTTGAGTCTTCTCCACTTCCAACAACTTTGAGAATGCCATACTCTAAAACCGTCCGCAACGTTCTTGACGCACTTCGTTCTGTGTAGCAATAGTCAATCCCCAGGAGTTCCCAGAAATCGACGGCCTCCGACCTAGTGTCAGGACCTACTAAACAGAAGGAAGTACCCGCACGGCCCTACGGTCAACCCGGATGTAAGGTTCTTTTAATCAAACAATATATACAAAATCTCCTAGCTGTGGAGAAAAACACACATGTGTGGAAAAGAACTCAGAATACAAACAGAAACCACAGTTGTTCAAAAGTGTTCAGAGTGATAATTGGGGTAACGTGAATTTCAAAAAGGAAAAAAAGGAAAAATAATTTTATTTGTCTCTAGTATTGGAACGAAGAAAATATCTGCTCCTTCCAGGACGAGTCTGCTCTTCAAACAATTGGTCGGATGATGAAACAGAGTCCTGTCGGTCAGACGATAGTACAGATCTTGACTTCTCCAATGACAAAGGTTCAACAGAGTTATTTGGCTGCACTGAAGTATCTCCCACAGGCTGAGCTTCACTGAACGGCACAAAGTTCGGCAAAGCTTCGGTTTCAGATGAGGCGATGCCTGTCCTCACCCACGAGTCCGCTGGTAAAGGTATTGGTACCTTTTTGGTGTGGGTGGCGTGCACCCAATGCTTGCGGTCCTCCAAACGAACAGCAGTTCTCGTGGAGAGGAGCACTTGGAAGGGTCCAATAAACCTCGGCTCAAGGTTTCGCTTTCGGCCAAAATTCCTAGTAACCACCCAGTCTCCGGGTTGGAGCTGGTGGCCTGGACCCTCCGTCTGCGCTGGCAGTGCTTCAAAGACCTGTTGATGAATTAACCTCAGTTTAGCAGTCAGATCATGAAGGTAATCAATTAGCATTGGATATTCAAGATTTGTAAATGCACTGGGTCTAGGAACCCCCCAAATATTTGCAGGACGGCCGAACACAATTTCATATGGGCTGAGCCCTACTCAAGAGTGTACAGTCGCCCTGGTTGACAGGAGAGCCAAGGGCAAAGCGTCGGGCCACGAGAGACCAGTCGTAGCCTGAATCTTTGTGAGTTTTAATTTTAGAGTACCATTGTACCCCTCAACCAAACCTGCTGACTGAGGATGATTGGCGCTGTGGAATTTTTGTGTAATTCCAAGCCCCTTACACACACTCTTCATCACACTCCCCACAAACTCACTTCCATTATCAGACCATACAATCCGTGGCATTCCATACCGGGGAAAATATTCCTTCAGTAGGACTTTCGCTGTGGACAGGGCAGTATTGTCTTTGAGAGGGTAAGCTTCAATCCATCGGGAGAATGCACAAACCACAACTAAAACGTATTTCAGGTTATTACATCGCTCCATATGGATGAAGTCCAACTGAATTACCTCAAAGGGACATGTAGGAGGAGCAAAATGGCCAGGGGGTGTACGAGTGCCCTTACCAGGATTGTACATCATACATATCATACAATTTTTGACCAATCTCTCAGCACACTTAGCGATACCATCATTCTTCCATACAGGGGACAAAAACTTACAAATACCTTTCGCGCTAATATGCGATAAACCGTGTGCCATGGTCACAACAGCTAGCACATATGCATCCGGCAACATCCATCTTTTATTCTCTGACAAATCAATCCAACAACCATTCGCATCCAACTTTCCTGTGCTCTCCTTCCACTTGGTCTTTTCAGTTTCGGTGGCCTCATTCTGAATCGCTTTCACACTTTCAATAGTATCCTCACACATACCAGTTTCTGCAGGCCACCTTACCAAACTCGTCACATACATTCTAGTTGTAAGATTTTTCGCAGTCTCCTTAGCAATCTCATCAGCAAACGCATTGCCACGACCAACATCATCCGTCACCTTACGGTGTGCACTACATTTAATAATCGCCACCTGCTTGGGCAATGTAAGTGCATCCAAAAGATCATTCATAAGCTGTCCGTGCTGGATTTTCGTACCATGCGATGTCATAAAACCTCTCTCTCGCCACAATCGTCCAAAACTATGGGCGACGCCAAAAGCATACTGGCTGTCGGTAAACACATTCACCCTCTTTCCTTTCGACAAAACACACGCTCTTGTCAACGCAATTAATTCTGCCGCCTGTGCAGAATTCTGATTCAATCTCGCAGTTTCCACAACCGTACTCAATGTTACCACAGCATACGCGGTCGTCACATCACCATTCGGCAACTTAAAACACGAACCATCCACATACAAAGTACCATCGGGTTCTTCCAATGGAGTGTTTTTTAGGTCAACACGACCCTTCGTTTCTTCCTCAGTTCGCAAATAACAATCGTGTGGTGGTACTTCGTCTGATTCCATATAGGTTGGCAACAAAGTCGCCGGATCCAGGACATTGCAGCGCTTTATTTGAATGTGACTTGCCAAAAGCGTCAACTCATAACCAGACAACCTTGCACTCGTCAAGTGTTGGGTTTTCGTACGATTCAAGAGAGTATCAACTGCATGCGGAACCATCACCGTAAGCATATTATCCATGACCAATCCTGCAGATTGTCGAATGGACTCCGCAGCTGCCGCTCTTAAACAACTCGGCAATGCTCTAGCTACTGGGTCCAAGGTCGAGGAAAAATATGCACATGGACGTTGCTTACCGCCAAATTGTTGCGTCAAAACACTCAACGCACAACCTTCCCTCTCGTGAACGTATAGTGTAAACGGCTTACTGTAGTCAGGAGTACCTAACACAGGGGCCGAACACAACGCATCACGTAATTCAGAAAAACTTTTCTGACACTCTTCCGTCCATGGCAAAGGAGTTGAAACATCCTTGCACGTGAGAGCTACCAATGGTTTCGCTAGCAATGAAAAATTTGGAATCCATTGCCTGCAGTATGACGTGATACCTAGAAAGGCACGCACATCTCTCTGAGTTGTTGGCACAGTCATTCGAGTGATCGCTGCAATTCACTCTGGGGTCAACCTTCTTCCCTCCTTTGACAATAAGTGACCTAAATAGGTTACTTCTTGGCAACAATACTGCAGTTTAGAAGGTGACACCTTGTGATGTAAGTCACAAAGATGTTGCAACAAAGACACCGTAGCAGTTTTGCAAATGTCTCGTGTGTCCGCAGCCACCAATAAGTCATCGACATATTGGATCAAGGCTGCACCAGCCGGTAATACAAATGCATCAAGTTGACTCTTCAGGGCTTGGCTGTATATCGATGGACTCTCGCAATAGCCCTGAGGAGCGCGTTTAAACCTAAAGCTGTGGCCACCTAACGAGAAACCGAAAAGGTCCCTGCTTTCCTCAGCAATCGGAATGCTAAAGAAAGCATTCTTCAAATCGATCACTGAGAACCAAGAAGCAGATGCAGGAATCAGAGTCAGTAAAGCCGTAATGTCAGGCACCACAGGAAACTGAGGAATCACAATTTTATTCACCTCCCGTAAATCAATGACAAAACGATAAACAGGAGGCTTAGATGGATCAGTGCGTTTCAGAATTGATAGCACAGGGCTATTACACACGTTTCCCCGAGTCTCCTCGATAACATCTTTCTCGATCAAGTCATAGATGATCGCTAACAACGCTCGCTCACCATCAAGGGAGATACGATACTGAGGAATACGTGGTAATCGCACATTCGATTTCAATTGGACAACATAAGGGGAGATGTCAAGCAGGCCCACGTCATTGGGACCTGTTGCCCACAAAGATGCAGGAAGAGAACTCAATTCCGGTGGGAGCTTATCAATTGATAAGTACATAGGAGAGATTACTCTCTCACCCAATGTAAGCTTCACCCCCGCAGGAGAACAATACAAAGTCGCATACGAACGTTTCAGCAAATCCAGACCCAAAAGATTTTCACCACAACCAGTAGTCAAAATCAAAGGAGCTTCCAGCTCACAAGGCCCAATTGTAAGGGGCAAAGGGCGAGAAACCGGATTGCTAACAGGGGCGCCGGAGAATCCAACGGAAACATTTGTTAAGCCAGACAAAGGTGCGCCAGGGAGTTTCGAATGCATGATGGAACTTTTCGCTGCACCAGTGTCCAACAGAAAAGGCTCAACTACGCCCGAGGTGGCAACTGCGACGTAAGGCCCTCTCTGATCAACCGGAACTGATACTACTCCCTCTCCTTGTCTATGGCTGTCCTAGTAATTACCGTCATCAGTACCCTGATCAACGTAATAATCGTCCACATTTTACTGCGCGGATCTACCTAACGATGACCCACGCTGATCAAAACAATTATTGGAATCAGATGAATTATTAGAACGCTCATTTTGATTCTGAGTAACCCCACGACCTCTACCTCGTGAAGCCTGTTGGGGACCACTACGACCTCCTCTAGATGAATTACCATTATTTCGATCGCGCAACACCGGACTATCAAATTTCAGATGACCCTCACCTCTACAATAGGCACATTGATTGTATCCAAGCATAGATCTCTGTGAAGGAGAGTCATTTCGCGACTGTGGTCTAGCTGACTGCGATTGCGATCTATTCCGTTGCTGAGAATCATTTTGATTCGAGCGCGGAGGATACGCTTGTTGTAACAGAACTTTCGTTTTGAGCTCTTTCGTGTTTTTGTCTGAACGATCTTTTTCCTCTTTCTCTCTATTTTCATAATATTGAGCCGTAGCCAATATCTGGGCAGAAGTAGAAACAGCCCACGCACTCTCTGAATTTCTTAATTTATTGCTAAGGTCAGGCAACAAATTCGACACAAATTTATCCACAAACAATCTCTGGCCTCCCTCAGTGCCCATATCCTGACCACTATGATCGATGAATGCCTCCTCAAATCTCGTAAAGAAATCGGAGACACTCTCGTCCTTCTTTTGCTTACAAGCAGACAATTTATCCCAGTTAACTTTCATTGCTGGCATAAGTGTCTTCATAAGGGTAATTATTCTCTGGGGCAAAGCCACAATTAACTGCTCAGGCTTAGCCCCACCAACCTGCAAACCGTCCGCGGCTGTAAGTGCAGCCCAATCACCACCTAATTCAGCTGCATGATCTTCATGACGTATTTTCGCCCATACCGGTTGCGGTACAACATTGCCGAACAACATGTTGATGTCGGTAAGATTCATTATCGTAGCATCCACTAGTTGGGACAATTCTTTATAGTACCCTGCAGGATTTTTGCGAGGGTCAGGCAAAGATTGCTTTACCTGCAAAACTTCCGATCGCTTCCATGGGAGGTGTATCCAAACTCTCTGAAAGTGTGGCAGGACCGGAGGAGCAGCACCAGGGTTACCTGGCATATACACTGGTGGAACTTCACGCATGGGAAACTGACCAGGCGTCGACATCCATTCCTCATGTTCGTCTTTAAACAATGCACGAGGCATTACAGTGGGACGAAAAGATAGTAGATGCTCGACAGCACGTCTAACATTGCTACCCACGATCATACCACTCGAAAACTGAAGCTGAAGTTCAGTTACAGCGGCCAATACATCATCTGCCGCATCAACTGATATTTCATCACGTAAGAATTTGCACATTTCTTCAAACACAAATCTCTGTGTTGGCTCGTTAAATTGGGAGAAGGTATCAACAACTATGCGTGGAGGATTCTTGAGGGGATACCTAATCCAATTTTTCGCCATCTTAAATAGCGTATCACGTTCCCTACCACCAGGAATCTGACTTCGTCTTTGGGGAGCATCAGAATCAGCAGACCCAAGAATTGGTCCAAGTGGAGAGTAAAAGTTAGCAACAATATTAGGAATACGTCGCCGAACAGACGGGGAAGAAGAGAGAAGTAAAGGGGTAACAACAGGAGGACCAAAAACAGGAGGAGCAGGAGCAGTAGGAGTAGACACAAGAGTGGAAGTAGCGGGAACAGTAGCTTGAAAAGGTGTAGACGATGGAGCAGTAGGGACAGGAACAGGTAGAGGAATGGGAACAAGAGTGTTCGCAATGGAAGGACCAGGGACAGGCTGGTTAACAGCTGCCGGAAGAGCAGGTTGAGGAACAGGAGGAACCACTGGAACTGTGGTATCCTGTGCATATGGAGGTGGTGACTTCAGTAGATAGGACAACAAAGGGTCCTCTACCGCTTCCTCACCCTTCTTATCCATACCCGTCGGTAAAACGGGATAACACTTATCCACAGTCATACGTTGTAATCTATCAAAAATGTCCTTTTCCTTCTCTTCTTTGTCTCGCTGAAACTGCTCTGCATTTCTCATCGTTGTAACAATACCTTCTCTCTTATTACGTTTAAGCTGCTTGATTTCTTTCTGCTTGGCTTCTTTACGCCACAGCCGAAAGGAATCAAACATGGCCGGCCTTGCTTTCTTTTGAAACAATTTAGCTTCAAGATTATCTAGAATCGGGGTCTCAAAACTACCATGAGATGGCCAACTAAGGACACCATCATTTTTAGTGTAACGAACCCAACAATCATTGAATGCGATAGGACCCACACCATGGCGACTGTATAATTCATAAATTGGAGTTCCAACTGGAGGTATCGGACATGAGTCCTCCAGTCGGGAATCCGCACCACAACCTCTAAAGCAACTGAACAAAGTACTACGGCCAGGCATCGTGCACACTAACCGAGTTTCACAAACGTCAAGGGTTATTGGATTACAATGTCCCTGCAAAAGTGCAAAAACCCTCGGTTTTTGGCGACTGCAGACGTCAAATAGAACAACTAAGAACGAAGAACCACAAATGCAATGGAACCATGCAACAACTAAGCACCCACAACAACTAAGAATTTTGGGAGCGACCCACAAATACTTAACTCAAAGAACAATGGCGTCACCAGGAAGGCCCGTCAATCGTCTCGCCGTACCAAGGTCTACGCCGGGCGCCAAAACAGGTCTAAAGTCAGGACAGCAGTCCGTCGCAGCCGTCAGGAGGCGGGGATCTTCGCGGGAAAAGTCTTCGGGCCACTTGTTTCAACAACAGGATCGATGAAGCGGGGTGCACCTTCCCTCGGATATTTCACACGAAGTTCCTCACGATCGTCGGGCTTTGGACCGGTACCACTGATGCAGCCCCACTGAAGGACTGGGTTTTCCTAAGACCCAGCGGTGCCAGGGATAACACCTGAAACCTTCGTGGGTTACCTGTTCCGGCGTACAAATGACAGAGACACGGGACACTTCCTTCGGCGTCAAAGATTCAAGGTTTATTTACTGCAGGGAACACAGAAGTCACGAGAAGTACATAGCATGTATGTTCAAGGAGACTGCTTCAAATTGTATCTGTGGATCGCTCCTTTTATACAGTTTTTCGTCATAGGACAACATGGCAAACAAAAGGTTACAACCCGGTTCCCACAGTAAATTTCATAGGGGGTCGCTTTCATGTATTCAGGGCCCGGAACATAATTACAGTAGCATTACCGGTTCCCAACTGTAAAAGTACATCTTCCCACCATTAGTGCATTCCGTTCGGCTGTAAACGAATCAAGGAAGAGTCAGAAACAGGTGCAGAGGAAGACAAGGATAGCGAACAGTTTGAAGAGAGTGTAAGGGGGTTCTATCAGAAAACACGATTGCAGGGATCAAAGGAGACGTGCCTAATGAATGCACAACTGAGACAATAGACCGGCACGGCAAGATGAGCCTCGAGCGGGGCCATCTGCCTTACAGTGTCATCCCCCTCGTCATAAAGACGTCCTCAAAGGAACACGTGTCTTCCACAAGAGTTTGGGAATCCCAGGGTCACGAAGCGGACAGTGTCCGTTCGCTGGCTACTTGTGGTCAAGAAACAAAATGGATGCCGTATCTAAAATGGAACCCGTTGGTTCAGATGAGGAAACCCACGAAACAGACGAACGGTTTAGGTTAGCACAGCGAAAACGCGTACACCACACCCACTAAACTCGTCATTTGCGGTTCATAGATACCAGACTCAACCATATTCGGGCGAGTCGAAAACACCACTTACAATTGTCACGGAACCTCAATCCTCACTCCAATATTGCATAGCGCGACCCTCATTGTAACGCTATACAGGGTCCTAGAGAAGAGCACTGCACAGAGGGACTTTAAATACAAAGACTTTAGCACGGAATTCAGAAACTGCAAAGATGATGGACCCTTACTAGACTAAGCACCTGACTATCTATCCCCCATGCAATATATAAACCCTTAAGTTCAAACAAGGGGACTGTGTGCACACTGAATGGCACCCATCATCACTGTGCCTTTTCCCTAGGGAATTTTTTATAATACAAACAACCGCAAAGGTGCACCACAAATATTGTAACAAATGTAATGATAATGATATATCTTGGAGATGTTGGAGTTCTTCTTCAAATCCTTTATTTTCAAATATTCAAAATAATAGCGTCGGGAAGAACCAAAATAATAGGATATACTGTAGCTGGCAAGGAGATCCCAAGACCACGCTTCTGTACTTCTCCCACGCATGCGACGTCCGACTAACTTAAAGGTAAAATAGCTGGTGGACCCTTGGTACCAATAGTGACAGAAACAGATTTTCCCTTTTTTTGTGCCTAACAGCCAGACTCACACAAAGCTTTCATCTAGTTACATACAGGGTACTTTTTCCGAGTGCGTTCCGCTTGTGTCATGGTCAAACAAATGGGCCTAATGCCAATTGTCTATTCTTGTCTCCCATCTCTTGAAAATGTATGATATATGAGTTTTTCCCAATCTTGTGCATTTGAACT
This sequence comes from Lissotriton vulgaris, assembly GCF_964263255.1. Taxonomy (NCBI): domain Eukaryota; kingdom Metazoa; phylum Chordata; class Amphibia; order Caudata; family Salamandridae; genus Lissotriton; species Lissotriton vulgaris. The sequence goes on from NC_141685.1 coordinate 224,511,487, forward strand.
GTAGAGATATAGACTTCACCTGTAAATTTTGTATATACACGTGTACACAGCCTAATTCCATCTAATACTACTCTGCTGTCAGATGGACAGTGAGCTAATGCCTTAACATCATACATATGCATAGGCTCCGCGTCTGTTGTAGTAGCTCGTTTTTAATTGGTTTGCTAAATGTTTTTAAATTTTGTAAATTGTATATGTATTTCAGTACATACAATACTGATCATATGTATATATGTTTTTTACCGACAGCCCTGAAGAAGTCCCAGGTTGGGACGAAACGCGTCGGCTGTTTATGTTTGACTAAATGTTTTGAAAATAAAGGATTTGAAGAAGAACTCCAACATCTCCAAGATATATCATTATCATTACATTTGTTACAATATTTGTGGTGCACCTTTGCGGTTGTTTGTACTTTAGCACGGAATGTTTACTCAATTGTCAACAAAGGGGTAGAGAAACAGGAAACTGACCTCTGGCCTGCTCGAAAATGTGAATATTTTGAACTTCACATTTTTAGAGGCCCAACACACACAGTGGGGCACAGTCTTAGTGGTCATTCAATCTTGTGTAATCTCCTATATGGCCAGATCCCTCTCTTATCACCACTCTTCTGTCAGATATTCTATATGACTTTTGCTTCTCCTTCATCACTGAGGGCCCTCTTTTACCGATTTGTGAGCTAAAGCCTGGAACAAGTTCCCACCTTCCCTTAATTATGAAACTGACTTATTCATTTTTAAGAACGAGCTGAAGACTTGGCTTTTTCAACAGTAAAATAAGCATTTCTGTACCCTGCTCTGTTAGCAGCTGTGGTTAGTATATGGTCTGTGTGAGGAAATGGGGATGTTATATGGCGTGGTCTGCCACCTCACCATGTAATACATTTACCAACCCATTTAAGAACTTCAGGTTTTGTTTGTCAAACCTGCAGTTCATCCCAGGGTAGCTGTGGCACTGAGCAGCAAGACATACCCAGAGGAACTCGTGCAAAGCATTCAAATAGCACTTTAACAATTTGAAGAAGGAATTAGCAAGAGACCACAGAAATTTGACACCAATTTATTTAAATAGACTGTATTTTTATGCATTTTTAGACGTCATAACTAAAAAGATCCACTTGAAGGTTCTGGAGTTAAAGAATCTAAAATGTATAGTAAATCAAAGCATTTCACTCAACCGCAAACAATCATCGGAAAATTCAACAATTTTGAAATAGAAACCTTTTCATTAAAAAGTTTGGCTAGTTGTAATGTGGTCACTTGAAGTCACTTTAAGCAACTAACACCAGTAGGGGGCCAGTCAGAGGGACCAGAAAGGTCCTTAGAAACAGTTAAATCAGCATTTGAAGTTGGCTTCAGCTCCAGTCAGTTCCAGGCTCTTTTATCCTTTACAGGGCTTTCCTGTAGAAATGGTCCTGATGCAAGGGGTGAAGGATGCTGAAGATGCTCAAGGATGCAGTCAACGTGGGTCTTGCTGAGACTACTCTTCAGTCTATGAAGGGAGTGAGGAGAGTCTGGTCCTTCGAAGTGTTCTCTGTGCTGGCAGAAGCCAGTCGCCACTGGACTGCTGGTCACCAAGAATTGCAGTCACATGCCAATTCTTCTTGGGTCGGTAACTCACCTCTGCAATTCCCAACTGTTCTCTAAAGACACTCCTGGGCTCAGCAAACTAGGGTGCAACTTAATGCATTGGGATCTGGTTCCTGGTGCTGCACCGCGGTGTTTGGTGGCAGATAAAAACCTTTGTCTTCCAACTTGCCCTAGCAGGCTTCTTCGGCTGTTGTGCCCTTGTGCTGTGAACGGGGGGCCAGTCAGCTGGCACTTGGAGTCTCTTGGCTTGATCTGGGCTCTGAAGACCAAAATCTCATTGAGCCGGTCGTGGCCGACACAGACCCTCTCCTTTGCTAGTTAGCTGCTGGTCCACCTGATGATCATGCCCTTCAAAGTGTGTCATCTGGGCATCCAGGATGCACCATTCTGCCCACTTCCAATATGTCAGGACCCTTCTTTCTGGCGTGTGGAGATACCAGGCGCAGCTTAGAGGTGTGGCTACCAATGACGCTACACGCCCCTGAAAATCTGGTTCAGCAACTAGTTTCCCGACTCCTGTCTCTAGTGCCATCCTGTCTACCTAAGCAATGGAGCAGCCCCACTCGCAAGTGTTACCCATTTACCCTTCATAGGTGGCTTCTCCTTTGAAGCTCAGCTTTTGGGCCAACACCCTAGTGGCTACCTGCAGGAGGGAGGTGACACCAACTTCGAGAGCAGGCCCCTATGTTATCCTTTCCTGGGAGTCATTAGTACGTCTCCCCAGAAGGGCGGAAAGCGGGCTCAGCGACAGCACCACATATGCAACCGGTATGGGGACAGGGGAGCAAAGGCATGAAAGTGGCAACTTTGCTAAAGTTGCACACTGCAACTGGTTATATTAATTGTGACTTGAAAATCAAGGTGGGCCAAATGAAATTTGGTTGCACCATTATAGAATTTGCCCAGCTCAGGGGTCAGCATGTAACTCTGCCCTTGCCGATTGGGTGACTAAGCTTTTCCACAGTACAAACTACAGTTTAGCATTTTTCCTATCAGAACATGTACAATACATGTTCTACCCATAAGATATTTTGCACCCTGTCTCAGGATTAGAAAGGCCTGCCATAGGGGTGATGTACACATATACCAGGGGGAAGTCTGGCTTTGCATTACTTTAAGTGGCAAAGTCAGGCTAGCCGTTTAAAACTGTGCTTCCAGCTTGCGGCTGGTGGGCTTGTGTTAACCCAGGATGGCACAACCAGTGCTGCAGTACCTGGGGGTAACCCTCTGACGTACATATCCTGGGCACTCTGCGTGCCATTTACTAGGTATTAATGGGTGTTAGCTTAGCCAATTGTGTATAAGCCAATTTAACATATCTGTCTACGGGTAAGGGCACAGTCACTGAGGTCTGGTGAGCAGGCATCAGTGCACTCTAAGATTAGGAAAAACAGCAGCATCAGTACAAAAACTTGGGGGTGACCTTAGGCATTTTCTTACAGTCTATTTCAGCGCCAGACAACCATATGGCACTCATACGCTCTAGGAAAAAGAAACAAACGTCCGGGTTCGTTGGACAGTTTAGATGATGTCTTGTTTTAGTATAGGACTAACGGGTATCCCCTTTAACACCCTAGGGTCATTTATCATTTCTAGAGGGGCATGTTTTCCATGAAGAAAAGAAGGAAGGCAAACAGTTATAAGACTACTTTAAGACCTGTCTAGTAAGAAACCTCATGAATGGTACAGAAGCAATAATGTACAGTGTAACTAAAAATAAACATGTGTATAGATTAGGAGAAAAAATAGTATTTTTAACCAGGGGGGTCAGAAGCAACAATGGACAGACAAATAATGTTAAAAGACGGTTTTTACCTGTTTGGTAACTTTGTGTTTTATTATTTTAATTGTCTAGAATCAGTCCTGATGAAGGCATACTAGAAAAAGCCGAAACGCCGCGTCGACCGTTTGATTCTGTGACCTTTTTATTGTATTTTAATAACATTGTGATGATCATGTACATTGTGTAATGGTTTTAATGTATTCTTTTTTATAACATTGTATTGTGTAATAAAACTTGTATTTTGTTACCGAACCAAAGTAGTGATATGTTCTTAATCAGAAAAAAACGTTTATTTGTTTAATAATTTGCTTAATAAATTGTCCATTTTTTGCAAGGAAACACGTATGATCAGTTATAGATAACTGAATCAACTCTTTTGAGTTTTGTCGCTTCCCCTGTACATTCTATTTTGATAACACTGACACAATCTTCCTACCATAAGGAAATATATACATGTATGTTCTTTGTCTCACGAATAAGTGTGTAACTTTTGCCTTCTTCATGGAAAACATGCCCCTCTAGAAATGATAAATGACCCTAGGGTGTTAAAGGGGATACCCGTTAGTCCTATACTAAAACAAGACATCATCTAAACTGTCCAACGAACCCGGACGTTTGTTTCTTTTTCCTAAATATTTTCCCCACCGTCCTCTACAAAGCTAGTGTGGGGTCCTCCTATTTGTTTAGACACTCATACGCTCTATAAACAAGTAATAATACCTATACAGGATACTACATAGCCCAAGCTGAGAGGAAATGGAACTCTGTCATTATTGGCCCCCTTGATCCCTGAGAGTATGTATTAGAAATGCATATGTAGACAAGGAATACAGTAGTGCAATAGAGAATCCTCTCCATGTAAGTTGACCCTACTTTGTAGGGTGTGCAATAAGATTAGTTGTTATAAGAAATTATACTGTCTTCCTTTCTCGCATGTTCTTCTATACTGCTCTACTCTGCTCTTTTTCTTCCCCTCCCAGAATCAGCAATTTTAAAGCAGTTTCTGTGTGCTCTGAATTCACACCCCCTCAGTAGAGCAAAAGGGTTCCTTTGTGCTCATCTTCCACTTATGAATTCAGTTCCTGTAGATCAGCTTACACCCTGAGTAAAATATCATTTGTTTAATACAAAACACACTAACCAAGGCAAAGGGTTGCCTGCCTATCGCCTGCATGCTGTGTGCAGCTCAGGCAAGGAGAGCAGTGGCCAGATACAGTCCTAATTGACAGAGAGAGGATAAAGGTCAGATTCACAGTGGATGTTATGGTATGCCTGCCACCCCGATGGAACCATTGTGACTGCACACACTGTGGGTACTTTTTTTGTGGTACTGGACTATACCTAAAAACAAGATGAACTAATTCATGTTTTGACTTCAAGGAACTCTTCGCAGATGCACATAAGAAAGGCCTAAACCAGAGAAGTGAAGCTTGGCTAACTCCCCTGATCTGATGGAGATGAGGACATAATCTGTGAGTGAAGAAAAGGCCCATTGGTGCTGGGAACTGAAGGTGAAAGATCTGGATGAGATGGTGTGCTAAGAACCCGCCGGATACATCAGTGAAGCTTAAGCTCTGCTGCTCCACAAGGCACTGAGAACATGATGTTCAGGAGGTGAAGTTGTCCTGTCCTTTCCATGTCTCACAAAGAGAGTACTGAAATCACAGCTGGATGCTCCACCAAGTGAGAGGAAAGGAAGAGTTCAAGAAGCCACACCACTGCTGAAACACAAGCCGTCCAAGGCACCCTTCCTTTCCCTTGCTGCCCAGCTCCTCCTTTTGTTCTGTACCTGAGGATTGAAGGCATTCCCATGCCTGCACTATTCAAGCAATCAGTCAATCAGATGTCTTGTAAAGCGTGGCTACTCACCTGTAAGGGTCTCAAGGCGGTGGGGGGGGGGGGGAAGGGGGGAAGTCGATGGGTGGTAGAAGCTTGTCCGGCAGGGCTACCCCATTGCTTTTGAATCTGCACTGACGTGCCCATCACTTACACAGCCATATTGCTTGTTACAAACACACATTACACTGGCTTTCTGTGGAGGAACAAATTATTTTCAAGAGTCTTTGTATTTGCTTCAAGGCTCTTAATAATCTTAGACCTTCCTTTCGCTGTCAGCTCTTCCATCCTTATTGTGTGCCCAGGCTATTACTCTACTCCTCAGCATATATTGTACAAGTTCCACAAATCTGCACATTGTGGCCTTGAGTTCTTCTGCTTATTTGAGAGCTGGAGCCTGGAAAACCTCACTCTTAAGGCACCTAGTGCTTGATTGCAAATGTTGCACAGAGCCCCGCATCTGACCAATCCTTCCCATCATTGCAGGCAACCTGTTTGCAAGCCCATGGTGGCTACAGGTCTCCATATTTACCAGAACCATCTCACTGCACCAGACTAGTCCCTTCAGAGACCTGCCGTGTAGCATCAGTTACATTCTGAAGATCCAGGGCATAGAATGCATGATCAGACTCAGTGAGCTTACATCAAAACTCAGCTGAACAGTTTAACCTTTGGATAGACCAGACTGAACACCTAGGCTACTTGTTCTCATACCTTGTTTTAACTAATTTTCTTTTAACCGTGGCCCTGTAGATCATTCTTGGCCTTTAGGCAAGCATATTTATGAACCAACTTACCAGCTTGAGGGAAAGGAATGGACCACCTGCGACCCATGCATGTCTCACAACTAAAGGGCAATAGTCAGATCATGCCAGAGACTGTAGTTTCCTGGGAATTCTTTCATCAGAAGTACAGGTATAAAAATATGGATGTATGTCTTTATAACGCTTACTTTTACAACGCATACCTTTACAACGCATTTTTTACACCGCAACATCCATTACAACGCATTCCATTACAACGCATGCCATTACAACGAATTCTTTGAAAATACATTTACAACGCATTCCACTACAATGCATACTACATTTACAACAAATACCATTACAACGCATACCATTACATTGCATGTATGGTAAGTATTGGATAGTGTAGGGGTAAAAATTACTATTCTAACTCCAGGGGGTGCAGCAGTAGGGTAAGTGTTGGATAGTGTAGGGGTAAAAATTACTATTCTAACTCCAGGGGGTGCAACAGTAGGGTAAGTATTGGATAGTGTAGGGGTGAAAATTACTATTCTAACTCCAGGGGGTGCAACAGTAAGGTAAGTGTTGGACAGTGTAGGTATGCTTTGTAATGGTATGCATTGTAATGACTGCGTTGTAATGACATGAGTTGTAGTGGTATGCGTTGTAGTGACATGCGTTGTAATGGTTGCGTTGTAATGGTATGCGTTGTAATGGATGTTGCGTTGTAAAAGTTTCGTTGTAAAGGTAGTGCATTGTAAAAGTTACGTTGTAAGTGTTGTTTCCCTAAAAATATTAGTGAATAACACGAAGGATGAAGTCATAACAGGTCAATAATATAAACATTGATAGCATATGTGCTACTATGATGGATTTCCTTTTTTCCTAGTCCTAACTAATGTCTACAATAGCACAAAAATCTTGCAGAAAATAAGAGCTTCTCAGATGGTGCACATGCATACCTGCTCATTGCTTAGATTTTCCAGTTTAAGGCCTATCCTTGGCCTGGTTGTCGTTTGTCTGGTATGTCGTTGTTCCAGAAAGACAAAGGTAGTATGTGAAGAAGTGCAACCGTGGCAGTCAGTTTGTTGTGGGTGCTCTCCCTGGAAAGTCTGAAGCTCCTCTCTCCTCCAGAGGTTTGAAAATATGCCTTTTATAATATTTTTCTAACTCATCTTGGGAAAATGTAACCTGTGATTTAAGATATGCAATGAGAATAGAAGCATGTGACTCTCCCTCTAAAATTCAATGTGCTGTTCTCTACATGTCACTCATCATGAGTACATATAATGTGAGCTGTATTCCTAAGGGGTGGAGTTGCACTCTGGTCACAGGTCTGTAACTTATGGAGAGAACTATGACAAACTAGCAATGTATATCAAAACATCCGCCCCTTTGGGGAGCTAGTGAGGGGTTTCTGAAGCAGGAATCTGCACTTGGCAGCTTGTTGGCACTCATCCACAGACACTAAGGAGCAGGTCATGTTCCGCACAACAGACTCTTTGTCTTTCTGAAGAGTTCAGAAGAACGAAAGATTTTCGTCGTGGGTAAACAACACTGGCTGTTCTTCAACACTCAAGAGACCACAAGAAAAATTGTAAGTTATGGACTACCTTGAACTGCATTTACCATGAACAGCCCTGCCAAGTACCACGCATCAGGCATTAGACTAACGCATTTCATTGTGGTGCTCTGCATCACCGCACTGAAATATATTGTCCTGCATATGCATTGTGTCTCAGCTGTCACTAAAGCGCTGCCTAAAACTGTTTATGGGAGTGTGTTGCAGCTGGCAGTGCACTGCCTGTGGCATGCGCGTGCTGCTCCTGCAACTTGGGGCTCGTGCCTCACTGCTACAATGTATCAAGTCTTGATTCCTGCTGCATGGCTCTCAGGCCTAATGTCACGTCGAGGTAGTACTGAGACATGACAGCCGGCCTGGTGCCCAGTCAGGATGATATGATAGAGTTTGACACTGCGGGACATGACAGGACATGAGACAGAAAGTTCACCATTATCTTTGAATAGGGGCGGTATGAGAGAAATAATTTCTTTATCTCTGGCACTTTTAGTATGCCCGTCCTGTCTTCTTTCTCTAAATCTCTCCTCCGTCCACGTTGGTCACCCTCTCATCCCTTTCACTCATTCTCTCATTCCTTTGCTGACTTCTGAGCCTTTCTCTGTATGCATCCTCTCTCTTACCCTTTGTCTCCCTTTCTCCCCTCTGCCCAACAGCCTGCTTCCACCTCTGTCCCCCCTCTTGCCTGTTCACGACCCCTGGCTAATCCCTCTCAGACTGCAGCTTGTCAGAGGCAGTTCGGACTGGGCTCCTATGTCACTCATCCCCATGGCTGGGGAATGTTATGTTATATTGCATTTGTAGTGTGCACTGTTACTCTAGAGTATCCTGGCGCGGGGAAATAAAAGTGTGAAGTGAACCTGGAGCACTTGAGGAAGGAGAAACTGCCAGAGTGGCCAGCCCCGGGAAACAGAATGTGGAACTCGGAGAAGAGAAAGGTCTGAAGACCCAAGGGAAGGAAGTGACTCACAGGCCAGTAACAGGGTATTTGTCTTGTGTCCTGCACTCAGAGAACAAAACTAAGGGACTTATTTAGACTTGTGACTCAAATGTAGCGCTGGACAGAGCTACACAGAGCCTCAAGTATGTAAAGCTACCAGATAACTCCATGCTCAAACCCTGTTCTTTTCTATATCAACCAAGCGCATCCTGGAAATGTTATTTTTTGTTCATTTTAGCTGATCCCACTAGCCTAACACAACTGAGAAAAGCAACACACCTTTTAATTGAAAACCGAGCCAAAAGGCCTGCCTTGAAGCTGTTGACACAGGTCTCCCGCTGTTAATGGCCATTTTAAGAATGTGAGATCCCCAGGGCAGTCGTTGTTGGTCAACAGCCAGTTGCTTTTCCAAGTAGCCAAGCGTGACATATCTAGTTTGTTCAATTTTACCCTTCGTGAAAACGTGTGAATTTCTTTGTCGGTTGTCCATGCCAGTCTATTTAGGAGTTGTGGCCTAAATGACTTGAGGGAAATCTCGGCAGTAAGAGGAAGATGATCCCATGTCTGCTGATGTAATATTGCAAAGTCATAAAGTTGTTCGAAAAGAGAGTTGCTCAAGAACATGTAATCTAGGGTGGAGATATTACTATATGAATTGGGCCATGTTCGAGAGGAACTGACGTCTTGTTAGGCGCTGCCGGCACAGGTAACAGCGGTGGGGCGGCGGAGCGGGGAGGGGCGGTGGTGGGGAGTGTACAGATGATGGGATAGGAAAAGTAAAATAAAAAATAAATAAAACCACAACCCTGAAGTGATCACCGGACTGAGCAGACTGACATCGTTGCTGACATCCTTTGGCTGAATAATGTTTTTAGATACCGTGAACTGACAATGTTGTAAGTGATGAAAATGTTCAAAGATATAATTTCAAAGCAAGAAGGCTGTGTGTCTTTCACACAGAAGGACATTTTTCCGGAAATGCTGTTCAGTTTGACACACAAAAAAAAGATTTTGACATTCCTTTTTTTTTAAAGCAAAATATATGTTTCTCTGCTTTAATAGTAGAAGTTCCAGAATTAGCCATTTATAACACTAGGAGCATCAATGAGTTAACATGTTTGATTCTATTTGTGCATTCATTTTGTGTATTCATCATACATTTATTCTTGACGCTGAGTTATCAGATATGCATGAGCTTTTTTTAAATAAAGTATTCTGTTACATGCTTTTATAATGTCAGTGTTTTAATCTGTGTTTCATTTATATTTGTGCTTATACTTAAGAAGTTCATTTTTTGATATATTTATGTTATGATAGTCAAAGGTCATGGGTCATGGGGGTGAAATGTAGTGCTAGAGGCACTCTTAAGGATTGACACCAAGTGATGACATTTGATTTCCATGATTGTAATTGTCTTTTGAGCCTAGCTTGAATGTATGTCCTGCATATGCATTGTTTATTCACTGTCAAGGTTTTTTTGTTTTCAGCTGGATGGAGGCTTTCGTAAGCTTCACTGGGATAATGAGTGGGAAGTGTGCTTGGTGCCTTTCAGAGCATATTGTTGTTGCTCCAGAAATGTGTGGAATGTACATCTCTGTCTCGGAGGCAACCTACAGGGTCTGGCCAGCTTCTGTCTTGACCTTGACACAGACCAGTACGGTCAGCTCAGTTCTTCATAACAGAAGAAAGGTGGCTAGATTTTTAGAACCTTCGACTTAGGTTGAGTGAAAGGTATTAAATGCGGTGGATCTTGGCAACCAGCGGGAGCTCATTTGTGGGGCAGACGTGTCATCACAAAAAAGAATCTGGGATTTGGGGAGAACACGGATTGCCGGTCCCTTTGTGAAGCACTGCTGTTGGGGCTTACGGATTAGGGTGAGCCACGCGCCCTTTCATCGGACTCACTGTCACCTCTCGCGTTTCCCGCTTCACGGGAAACGCTCGCACCAGGGTGAATATCGGCGCTGGAAAGGACACTACCTTGCCCAGAAGGCATTGGGGCTAAGGTACACCATACTGCAACGCCCCGAGGAGGCGTATTTAAACACACCTGACCCGCGCATCGCGGGAGAACACGGATTGCCGGTCCCTTTGTGAAGCACTGCTGTTGGGGTTTACGGATTAGGGTGAGCCACGCGCCCTTTCATCGGACTCACTGTCACCTCTCGCGTTTCCCGCTTCACGGGAAACGCTCGCACCAGGGTGAATATCGGCGCTGGAAAGGACACTACCTTGCCCAGAAGGCATTGGGGCTAAGGTACACCATACTGCAACGCCCCGAGGAGGCGTATTTAAACACACCTGACCCGCGCATCGCGGGAGAACACGGATTGCCGGTCCCTTTGTGAAGCACTGCTGTTGGGGCTTACGGATTAGGGTGAGCCACGCGCCCTTTCATCGGACTCACTGTCACCTCTCGCGTTTCCCGCTTCACGGGAAACGCTCGCACCAGGGTGAATATCGGCGCTGGAAAGGACACTACCTTGCCCAGAAGGCATTGGGGCTAAGGTACACCATACTGCAACGCCCTGAGGAGGCGTATTTAAACACACCTGACCCGCGCATCGCGGGAGAACACGGATTGCCGGTCCCTTTGTGAAGCACTGCTGTTGGGGCTTACGGATTAGGGTGAGCCACGCGCCCTTTCATCGGACTCACTGTCACCTCTCGCGTTTCCCGCTTCACGGGAAACGCTCGCACCAGGCTGAATATCGGCGCTGGAAAGGACACTACCTTGCCCAGAAGGCATTGGGGCTAAGGTACACCATACTGCAACGCCCCGAGGAGGCGTATTTAAACACACCTGACCCGCGCATCGCGGGACGCGCGCGGGACCAGCCGGGCGAAGCCCAGGCAAAGGGCGGGCCGTCTGAGGCCGTCCGAGGTTGTCCAAGGTTGGGTTGGGCTTGGTCTCTTGGCTCGCTGCTCTGGAGCTGACGCCTCTGCATGTCGACACCTTCTTTGCAGATTGCTACGTAAGTTACATTGACTTTGGTTGTTTATAAAGTGTATGATGCCTCCTAAAAAGTTAACTACTCCTAGCAACTCTATTGAGAACTATCTGGTACAAGTTGTTGAAAAAATTAACAACAACAGAAGAGCCTCTTTGGGAATAGACTCATCTACCCAATCTCCCTTTATTGACATCGAGGCTGACGATCCCTTTGGCCTTCTAATCAACAATAGCACTAATAGTGCTACACCTGACTTGTTTCCGGATACTATCACTATACAGCCCAGTGGTAGCGTTGCTGTAACTGAAGACCTTAGCGTCAATGAGGTACTGTCTGATATAATTATTAGTCAGGATCATTCTACCTCCCTTCCAGCACCCGTCCCGGGTAAACGGGAATGTCTCAGGTCAGCCAAGAATAGAGTAGCAAACCCCCCGAGGAAACACTCTGAGGAAGAGGAGCATGACCTGACTAATGAGGCGTATGTTACACTTTCAAATGCCCAATTTAATAAACTACTGGCTCTGATGGACACAAAAATCAAAGGTGTGGTCAAACCCCTGGTTAGCAAAATAGATAAGTTAACTTCTGAGGTTAACCGACTGGAAGGTCTATTACAAAATACCATGGGTGAGATAGGGAAACTTCCGGAAAATGTCTCTGCAAAGATAGAGGAATCTGTAAACAAATCAGTAACTACAGCTGTTAGTGGTCTCATCCCTGCCCCTGTATCAAACCCCCTAATGACAAGTAATAACACTCTACCTGGTGATTCCCATATTACCTCGATCCCTGCTCCTGCTGTTGAAGACCCATTTATTGAAAAAGGGACTTTCGAGCTTGTGGTTGAAGCATCCCCATTGGTACTTGTCCTTGCCAATGTTCCTCCTTTGGCTCAAGGTGAGCGGGAAACAACATCTTCTCTAAGAAACAAATCCTTATCATGGTTAACCACCAACATGGTAATTACTCCCTGGGGAAAGCAGCAACTCTCTGAAGAGCTCGTCAAAGCGAGAAGGGTACAGTGGATCGGGGACAGGGTGAAAAAATTCAAAGGGGAGTGTGTCGTCCTCCATTTCTCTGACCCTGGGGTCTTGCCTAATATCTTACCAAACATCTTACCACCACAAAGGCGAACAACTTCAATCGTTCCATTGACTTTGGACTTCTTCTATCCTAGAAAGGGAAGCGGACCAAACTCAAGTATTTTAAGAACCAAATGGAACATTGTGTCTAAGAGGGGGAGAAAGGATGTTGCTTCAGTGGACTGGGGTCTGGGGTTGGAAAATCGTTTTTCTGCATTGTCCAACTTAAGCGATTGTGATTGACAACCATCTACCTGTAATTCTGTTACCGTGCCTCTTTGTGCCAAAAGTATACCTGATTTAGCTTGTAATTTAACAACAACTAGCCCTCTGGGGCTGATGTCTGTCGATTTACCTGGGTTATCTAATGTTACAACCATAAACCAGGCTATAGGGGGTAGGATGTCAAACAAGCATATTACAAACCCCGGTACTCTAATGACACCTATTTCAGGGAATCTTTTGTCATGGAATGTGGCTGGAATATCTTCCAAAATGGACAGTGCTGATTGGTTTGAATTTATTAACAGGTATGACCTCTGTATCTTCCAGGAGACTTGGGCGTGTGAGCCTACTTTTGCATTGGGGTATGTAAATTTTCATGTTCCTGCTATTAAGGGCCCTAAAGGGCGGCCGATGGGGGGCCTTACCATATGGGTTAGGCAGTCTTTAAAAATTGCTGTAAAATGTGTGGAACTTGACCAAAATGATATACAGCTTATCAGATTGACCAGTGATTTACCCATCTCCATAGATATTTATAATATCTATGCTAGAGGTGGCAGCAAAGGTAGATCTGAGGTTCTTATGTGCCTTTTTACACTTCTTGAGACCCAATTTGCAGGAAAAAACATTCTAATTGCAGGTGATCTGAATCGGACATTCGAACCTCTCATCACTGGTGATTCTCCTCTGGGATCGGAGGAAGATAAGCTTTGGGACATTCCCACACTAGAGTCCCCCCCGATAACTCGGTGGACGGCTGACACCCTAGGTCTAAACGCTATGTGCTTGGAGCATGGGCTACGAGCCCTGAACGGCCGAACCCAATCAGACCGTGTTCCCGCCATGACGTTTAATAACGGGCGAAGCAAAAGTCGCATTGACTACGTCATCTGCAGTTTATCGATATGGTCATCTCTCAGTGACATGGTAGTTACAGCCAGGATAGAAAGCGACCACGACCCGCTATGCGTCTCACATAATTGGTGGACACCTAACGTAATTACTCCAAATCCTGGTGACCTACATGTGCCCCCAATGATTACGCCATCCAATAACATGCGTAGGTTAAGATGGTCTGGTGTTAAGACTGACCAGCAGGCCCTGGAAAAGATAAGAGCAGCGGCAGACAAGGCCATTCTGGCACTGGAAAATATTACTGCTTATGTACAAGGACAAGAAGATGTCAACACAGTTCATACGACTCTCTTTAATGAAGTCAAAAACTTTTTCTTAAAACCCGCACGAAATAATAGGGCTTGTCCATTTAAATCAGCAAAGTGGTACAATCATGATTGCAGGGCAGCAAGATTTAAACTAGGAGCTGCAATCAAAAGCAATAAATTGAGTGATATTCGGTTTGCCAGGAAGCACTATAAAAACTGTATTGCCAGGGCAAAAAGAGACTGGGACGAAGACCACTGGCAGAAACTGAGATGTGCTAGTGAAAGTAGAAATTCTAGACAATTTTGGCATATTGTCAAATGGGGCCATGATAGATCTCCAGAGCCTCCCAACAATAATGTCCCTCATGATGCCTGGGTTAAGTTCTTCAGCGAGCAGTACTCTTCCAGAGATCAGCCTGTTAGCAACTCTAACCTAATATATCTGTTCGCAGATGAAGATATTTTTATGCTAAGCGAAATCCTGATTGCCCTGAAATCTGTTCATAGGGGCAGAGCCCCGGGTAACGACGGAGTCCCGGCGGATGTCTTCTTAGATGACACCGATAGGTGGAGCAAGTACATCTGCCTTTTACTAAACCATATAGCCAGGGGCGCTGAAATCCCGGTATCCTGGCGGGGTGCTGTCATTATCCCAGTATATAAAAAGGGGGATCGTGCCCAACCCTGTAATTACCGCCCAATCAGCCTAATAGACACGGTCCAAAAAGTGGTAGGACGTGTAATCATTAATAATCTGCTTGATTGGGCTGAGGAGCAGAACGTCCTATCCCCTTTTCAGGCTGGGTTTCGCAGAGCTACTAGCACTGTAGACCAGGTCTTACGCTTCCAACTGATACAATGGCGGACAGTGGTCCTGGGCGGATGCAGTCTCTATGCAGCTTTTGTTGACCTACGGGCTGCATTCGACCTGGTGCCGAGGGCAAAATTGTGGGAAGTGTTGGCAGCTCTGGGGGTCCCGATGATTATTCTAACCTTGATCATGAGACTCCATGAGGGCACTTATGCTAAGATCCAATGGGGTGGCTACGGCAACGATACTATTGACTTCCCTGTCGAGCGTGGGGTTCGACAGGGTTGTTCAATGGCACCGACATTGTTTACTCTTTTTATAAACGGAATTGTTCCCCGTATGCAAGCTGAGCCCGTAGATGCTCCCTCACTCGCTGGTGCAAAAGTTCCTATTTTAATGTTCGCAGACGACACCTTAATTTTATCAAAATCCCCTAGCGGTCTGCAAAAGGCATTGGTAATTTTTGACAAATTTTGTAGTGATCATGGCTTGGAGGTAAACGCAGCTAAAACAAAACTCATGGTTTTTAATCCTTGCAGGAATTTTAAATCTAAAATAACCATGAGTGGGCGCTGCCTTGAAGTAGTGAATTCTTTTACCTATCTGGGGATACATATCTCAAATGGCAACAGATGGAACCACCACTTAAATCTGGCAGTATTAAGACACAAACAACTGGCTGGTACCATCATTAAGGAGCACATGAAATCTTTACCTAAACCAATCAAACCGCCATTAATCATATATGAGGCTAAAGCAATAGGGTCCGCACTGTATGGGGCAGAGCTGTGGGGGCAAGAAAACCTCCAGGAGCTACAGAGGTCAGAGAATAGCTTCCTCCGAAAACTAACTGGCACCCCACAGAGCAGTCCCCTCTTGCCACTCAGATATGACCTTGGGAGGAAGGAAATCTCGGCTATGTGTAAACTTCGACCGATATTATATTGGCGTAGAATTTGGACCACCCCCGAGTTGTCACAATATGCAGAAGGATTTGCTGATGTGATCAAAGCAGATCAATTTCATAAAATTAAATGGTTTAGATCATTGAGAACAGCATTAAGTGAACTAGGGTTAAGCGAATTGTGGTCTGATCCAACCGGGTCATCCTTTCCATCTAAGATGTTTATAAAAAACCTTTATTGGGAACAGGTTGAAAATAAGAGTCTCCTTAACAATAACAATGGGTCTATGACGACTGCCTTCCTTGAAGCTAAACTGTTTCCAATGTTTGAAATCTACTGGGATATTATAACTAAACCCGTGGACAGGAAACTGTTTTTCCAAATGAGGGCTGGCTCTCTACCTCTTGGTAATTTAACATCTAAATGGAGGAATGGAGGTCCAGCTACTTGCCCAGTTTGTGGGGAAGGTAAAGAGACGCTGGGTCACTTCTTGTTTGCTTGTCATGCATATTCTGTTCCTAGACGTGTTTGGTTGGCCCCCATGTGTAGAAATTTGGGTACTAAAAGCAGCATGGTCGCTCTACGCATTGTTAAAACTACCTCCTTAAATTGGATTATTATAGCGACTGCTAAGTACTTGGGGTGGGCGTGGGTAACGAGGCAGAGATTGCTAGTAGGGTGACTACTCTCTGCCTAGCTGATCAGAGACTGCTAGTTTATCTATTCTCTGTTCCCATGCCAGGTGTCTATCTGACGAAAAAATTTTATATTAATTTTTAACTATGTAATAGGATTGTTTTTAATATGACCTTATTATATGAACTTTGCACCTTGATGACAAATAACTGAATGCAATGTTATTTTAAACCCCTTTTTTAATGTGTATTGTGCTTAAAGTCATGTTGGACTTTGTAATTTAATTGTATTTTATTATGTGTTTGTTTGTCTGCTTTTATGAGTAAATACTCGAATAAAGCACTTTTGAATTGAATTGAATTGAGTCCCAGTCGCGAGTCCTTGCCTGGCTGTCACAGGGCTCCTCCAGCTTGAGTTGGCAAGGATGTCGAGTGAACGACCGGTGCAGTGTTTTCTTTGAGTATTGATTTTGTGATGTGTGTGAGGGACTTTGCGTGCACATCCAAGTCCAATGATTATGTGTGGATGCCTGTGTGCACATTCAAGTGTAATCACCTGATGTATTTAGTGTATATATATCTTTCTGATTTCCTGCAGGACGTCCAGTATTATTTGTTGCTTGTGTATTAATATTATTATTTATGCATTTAACAGTTGCATTTGCCGGGTGTGTTAATATTGCATGTATATATATATATATATGCAAAACGAAGACTCCACACGCCACCTCCAATCGTCCAGATCGGCGAAGCAAAAGGAGAAACGGACCACAGGATCTGGCTTCAATAGATTTTAATGTGCAGGTGAGGCAACAACAGCACGACGCGTTTCGGGCCCGTGTATACATACATACATTTGAATGTTGTTCATTTGACATCTAGGAACGTCTTTCTGTAAGAGAGAATTGTATAAATAAACCCCAATTCTTATTCTAAAAAGAGAGTCTTTGATGTGTTTCATTTTTTAAAGTGAAACCCCTGTCTAGGAGGTGTTGTGTTATATGTATTGCTTCGTCGTGTTTGAGCCATTGAGTGTGAAAGGTATTTTGGGAGCACAAAGCAAGACAGCACAATACATGGATGCTACCATGATTTGAAGGGGCTTGACAACTGCCACCACCATTCAGGATAGATTTTTGTGATCCATAACAGGAGTGGTTACAAATCTGGGAATCTGGAGGTCTTGAGGATTCCGGGAGATCTGGGGTCTCTGGGGTGTGACAGATCACATATAGGCAAACCAACCTGCATGCACAGATGGGAAAGAAAGACTTAAATAGGCTGGGGCCCAGGCCGACATGGGCGGGCCATCCTGAGAGGTGGAGACTGATAGAGAGGTAGAAGCACAACATAGTGAAACCATAAGTCTCCAATTGGATAGAATTTTGGCGGCCATTGAAGACACAAAAAACACCCTGCAGGGTGATATAGGTGCAGTGTCGGTGGGGTTGGGCCTTCTTCACACAGAACACCACGTGTTGGCAGACAGGATCAAAGGGGTGGAGGCCTCTGGCATGGATCTTAACCCCAAATGCTCTTGGCTCACTAATCAAATGATCTCGCTACAAGGCAGAGTGCAGGCTCTTGAAAGACGGATGGGGGATGCTGAAACAATATCAGGGTGGTGGGTCTTCCAGAAAAAATTGAGCACGGAGACATGGTTGAATACCAGGAGACTTGGCTACGCACGAAAGTGGCTGCTGGTGAGCTTCCCCTTTTTTTCGCTTTAGAACATGCACACCGAGTACCAGCGAGACACCCGACTCGCGAATGGACCTCGAGCTGAATCACCAACACCAGCCCACGGAACACTCGTGAAAAGCATATGCTGCTGCAAAACTACGTGGTGCACAGTGGTTCAGGTTACATAATCCCCACGAGGGATACTGGTCTCAGAATTACTAAGAGGTCAGATCAACCTCAGGGACACTTGGGAACCCACCTCCTGTGTTGCAGAAATCTTCGGAGTCCTCAGGAGCTCGGGAGATGCAAACTGGTCAGATGTGTTAAAGGTGCCTGCCTTGCAGGGGAGTAACTCTTTTACTTCAAGGGAGATTCTTCAGTCATCCAGCGTAGGACTTGGTTTCTGCTTGCAGAGTTTAGTCCAGGTAAAATCTAAAATCCTGTAGTCAGGGTTCCTACTTTATACCCAAGGAAGGGGTGGGACAAACTCTGGAGACCCACCTATGGGAGGGTCAGGACAGAGGGGTGGCTATACCCATGTCCTTTGTCGAGTTTTGCACCAGAGCAGGAGCAAATGGCTCCTGCAACCGGTTTCCGCTGGACTATGCACAGAGACACCAAATGTGACCCCAGTGCAGACTTTCAAACACTCTGAGAGTGCACCCACCCAGCCCCAATACACTAAATACTGTCTGGGAGGTGGTTACACCTCCCTGTGACAGGAAACCTATTGTCAAGCCTTCCCCTGCTCGAGCTCAGCTCAGCAGCAGGAGGGCAGACTTGTGTCTGTGGCTGGCAGCATCCATATTTTGATGCCCAGGTTGAGAAAGCTGGTACCGGGTGTACCGGTGTTTCACATAAGTCCCTCTAGAAGGGTGGAATCATACCTCCCCCGCCAGTTACTGGCGGGGAAGTATGATTCCAAGGTGCTTGACACCAAACACGACACGGTTCTAAGCAGCCATTTTAAAGTTAGCATTTACTGCGTGGTTATATTGCACTTAAATATATATGGTTGGCTGCATTACAAACAACCCCGGAAAATAGGTTCCGAAGGCTGCAGAGGGGCTCTGCTCATACAGTGGCACCCTCCTACATAAAACCCATCACCCTGCCTTCAGGATTGATAAGGCCTGCCATAGGGGTGACTGATAGGTTTATATGTGCATGGTGATTTAGAATAGATATAGTGAACCTATATCTAAGTAAGGGGTGCATGCACCACCTTACACAGGCTGCAGTAGCAGACCTGTGGTGTCAGTTTGAATGGTCTCTTAGGGGTGGCATAATACATGCTGCATCCCCTGAGAGGCCTCTGGGGTACCTACGCCCTGGGTACATGGTGTACGATATGCTAGGGACTGATAAAGCTACCCCGGTGTCCAATCTGGAGTGTACCTAAAGTACATGCAATCAATTTAGAGGAGAAAGCAGCTAGGCTGGGGTCCTGGATAGTAGGATCCCAGCCAGTCGAAGTCGAGAACAGAGAGACATCAGCAAAAAGTGGGGGCAAACATAAGAAGCAGATCCTACTGTCCTACACAACCCTCCCTCCCCCAAACATAGGGACATTAAACTAACCTTGACCAGTTGAGTCTTCATGTTCTAAGTGGAAATATCCGGAGAGTCTATCTGCATTGGCATGGGTACTCCCAGGTCTATGTTCCACTGTATAGTCCATCTCCTTTAGGGAAATGGACCACCTCAAATGTTTAGGGTTTTCACCCTTAATCTGTTTTAGCCGTAAGAGGGGCTTATGGTTTGTCTAAACAATGAACTGAGTCCCAAACAAGTATGGCCTTGTGCTTCTTCAGAGCCCAAACCACAGCAAAGGCTTCTCTCTTAATAGCTGACCATTGTTTCTCTCTGGAGGTCAACCTTCTGATAATAAAAGCTACTGGCTGATCCTGACCCCCTTCATTCAGTTATGATAGCACAGCCCCTACTCCCAACTCAGATGCATCAGTTTGAGCAATGAATTGTTTGGAGTAGTCAGGACTTTGCAGAATGAGAGCAGTTCACATGGCCTGCTTCAGTTTATCAAATGCCTTTTGACAGCTAACTGTCCACTGAACTTTCTTAGGCAATATTTTGGAAGTTAGATCATTCAAAGAGATCACTATGAATCCATAACCTTTGACAAACCTCCTGTAGTACCCAGTCAGGCCTAAGAAAGCTCTGACCTGAGTCTGGGTAGTTGGAGCAACACAGTCCATGAGGGTCTGGATTTTGCTCTGCAATGGTTGAACCTGATCTCCCCCCACAAGGTGGCCCAGGTATATATCCTGACTCTGCCCTATCTGGCACTTGGTGGCATTGATAGTGAGGCCTGCCTTCTGCAGGGCCTCCAAAACATTTCTCAGGTGGATCAGGTGATCCTCCCAGGTGGAGCTAAAGACAGCAAAATCATCTAGATATGCTGCACTATAGGCTTCCAGACCTGTAAGGACTTTATTCACCAACCTTTGAAAAGTTGCAGGTGCATTCTTCAAACCAAAGGGCATCACCATAAATTGGTAGTGCCTACTAGGGGTTCATAATGCTGTTTTTGGCTTTGCATCCTCCGCTAATCTGATTTGCCAGTAGCCAGCTGTCAGGTCTAATGTGCTCAGAAACTTGGCTGAGGCCAAAGTATCTATAACCTCATCTGCCCTGGGTATTGGATGAGCATCAGTCCTAGTGAGTGCATTAAGACCCCATTGTAGTCAACACAGAACCTCATCTCTCTCTTGCCGTTCTGGGTGTGAGGTTTTGGTACCATGACTACTGGGCTAGCCCAAGGGCTATCTGAGGGCTCAATTACTCCCAAATCCAACATTTTCTGGCCTTCAGTCCTTATGCAGTCCCTGACATGGTCAGGTTGCCTGTAAATCCTATTTTTTACAGGCAGACTATCACCTGTGTCCACTTCATGAGTGCACCAAGTAGTCTGACTTGGAGTCAGTGAGAACATATGTCTGAACTGATTCAGGACTTGCCTACAATCCGTTTGCTTCTGGTCAGTTAGGCTGTCTGACAAGGCTACACCATCAACTGAGCCATCATCAGGGTTCTGTGAGAGCAGGTCAGGAAGTGGATCACTCTCTTTCTCTTGTCCCTCATCAGTAGCCATGAGCAAGCCCATGTCTGCCCTGTCAACATATGGTTTGAGCCTGTTCACATGGAGCACCCTGTGGGGGCTCCTGGGAGTTCCAATGTCCATCAGGTAGGTAACCGCTCCCTTTTGCTCAATGATTGTATGAGAGACAGTCCACTTATCTTGGAGGGCTGATGGGGCCACAGGCTCCAACGCCCATACTTTCTGTCCTGGCTGATAAACAGTCACAACAGCCTTTTGGTCATGCCAGACCTTTTGAAATTCCTGGCTGGCCTCAAGTTTCTTGAATGCCTTCTTCATGTACTCAGCCATCCTGGAGTGGAGACCAAGTACATAGTCCACAATATCATGTTTAGGTGGTTTGAGAAGTAACTCCCATCCCTCCTTCACTAGACATAGGGGACCCGTAACTGGATGCCCAAACTAAAGGTCAAAAGGGCTGTAATCAACCCACTACTGAGGAACCTCTCTGTAGGCAAAGAGAAGGCAGGGCAGAAGTATGTCCCATCTATGCCTGAGCTTTTCAGGGAGACCTTTAATCATGCCCTTTAGGGTTATGTTGAATCTCTCAACTAACCCATTGCATTGTGGGTGATAAGGGGTGATACATTTGTAATTTACTCCACACTCCTTCCACATACCAGTCAAGTAACTAGACATGAAGTTTGCTTCTCTGTCTGATACTACCTCCTTAGGATAAACCACTCTGGAATATATTCCCAAAAGGGCTCTGGCTACCACAGGAGCTGTGGTAGTCCTAAGTGTGATTTCCTAGTGGCATGATCCACCACCACTAGTATAAATCTGCGCCCAGATGCAGTTTGAGGATCCTTGGGACCAACAATGTCAATCCCAACCCTCTCAAAGGGAACCCCCACCACAGGTAGTGGTGTCAGGGGGGCCTTTGTAGTACCACCTGCCTTACCAATGTCTTGGCAAGTGATACATGAGTGACAAAATTCCTCTGTGTCCTCTGACATATGTGGCCAATGAACGTGAGGAACAATCCTGTCCCAAGTCTTGTTTTGGTCCATGTGTCCTGCTAATGGGATGTCATGTGCCAGTGTTAATAGGAAGCCCCTAAACTTCAGAGGAATCACCAACCTCCTGGTAGCACCAGGCTTGGGGTCTCTACTCTCTGAGTATAGGAGTCCATACTCCTAGTAGATCCTATGGGAGCCACTGGCACTCCCAGCAGCCCCAGCATCAGCTTGCTGTCTGAGGGTTTCAAAAGAGGGACAGCACAGCTGCTCCTGGATCAGATCTGCCCTGGAAGGGCCCCTTGTTCCCAAGAGCTCAACTTCATCAGGTTCAAGTTCTTCAGGACTGAGATCATCTCCCTCAAGAGACTGATCTGTACTCTGAGGGAGGGGAGAAGACACTGCCTTACCCTTACTGCTCCTTCTCTTGGAAGGCACCTGGTCCATTATTCCAGGATCCAGGACCTGTTCAGTGGAAGACATTTTTGCCTGTGACCTAGTCATAGCAAACACATAGCAAACACATCTGCAGGGATGCCCAACATGTCTGCATGTGTCCTGAGCTCCACCTCAGCCCAAGCTGAAGTTTCTAAATCATTGCCCAACAAGCATTCAACAGGGAGGTCTGAACTTCCCACAACCTTTTTAGGTCCAGTTACCGCTCCCCAGGTGAAATTCACAACTGCCAAGGAATGGTCTGTCCTGACATTGCTTGCATTGGTCATTTAGCACATCTCACCAAGTATGATTTGCTCAGGGACCACAAGATCATTGTTCACCATTGTGACACTTGCACCTCTGTCCCTAAATGCCATGGCCTCCTTGCCATTAATTAAAGGCTATTGTCTGTATTTGCCCAGATTACTGGGATTGACAAATAAGGAGGCAATAGCCACGCCTTCATCACAGTCTAACACAGCCTGAGTTGGAATTCTGGCTAGGCCAAAACCCATCTCAGAACCCAGGGTTAACCCTACTACACCCTTATTCTGTGTACCACCACTTTGGACTGAACTAGGGGGAACAGTTGCCTTAGGGGCAGTGGTGGCTGGAGTAGATTCCTTGGACTTGGTACAATCATTTGTCCAATGTGTCTACTGTTTACAGATGTGTCACCAATATTTCATTTTGCCTTTACCTTTGTTGGATTGTGACCCCCCCCCCCCTGGATGAGGACTTTTGGGTCCCTTGAGAAGACTTCTGGTCATTACTCTTATCCCGCCCTCATATGAGGTTTCTGAATCATGCTGCTTTGAGTCACCACTTGGTTCTGGGCTTTCTGCTTCACCCTGGTACTGACCCATTTTTCTGCCTTCTTTCCCAATTCTTGGGGAGAGGTCAGATCAGAGTCCATCAGATGCTGATGCAACAACTGATGTTGACAATTATTAAGGATCTGCTCCCTCATAATTACATTGTACAAACCTTTAAAATCACACACTTTACTGCCAAGTAACCAGCTTTCCAGAGCCTTTGTAGCACAATCTACAAAGTCAACCCAATCCTGGGTTCGTGTCTTCTGGGTGTCTCTGAACTTGATCCTGTACTGTTCAGTGGTTAAGCCAAACCCATCTATGAGAGCACTTTTCAAGACTGAGTAATTGTCTACATCCTCTTCTCTTACAGTGAGGAGCTTGTCTCTTCCCTTGTCAGCAAAGGAGAGCAACAAGATAGCTCATAGGAGACCCTCTGTACTTTACAGGCCCTCTCCAGTGCAGGCATCCATTTGTAGATGTCATCCCCACTTTGATAGGGAGGGACTATCTTTTTTTTTTTTTTTTTTTTTGTGAAAACCTTTATTTTCCGAAAACATAGTACACAGCGTCAGCCTACAACCACTGCGGGCCGGCCGCTATGACATCATATAATCATCCCGAGGTACCTTGCATTGCAGCAGATATGAACAAGAACACAACGAAGGATTTGCAAGGAGCCCAAGGAAAAGGATAACGAGGGTTTCATTTTATAGTTTTGACGGATCATCCTAAAGTCAGACAGGGTAGCTGAGTGGGCGAACCACATGAAGGATGTGCAACAGTGATGCAGCTCTATGAAAATACTGGCATAAACATTCACAATAGGGATATACAATCATAGAGGTAGATGTCGCCCCAAATAGCGCCCGCCCATTCAGTGTAGAAATCAGGAATTACATCTAGCTTGCCTACGATAAGACAGGATAGAAAAGGGACCATCACATAGCAAAAATAAAGGATCCAATGACGTGTAAAAAAAGACAGTCATTACATGTCCAGATTCGCAACAGGATATGCGCCCTCAATCGATAGTGGAAAAAGGGAAGAAAGAGCAAATTCTGTAATCATTCAATGACTGTGTTTGAAAATCGGTATCTATATCATAAAATCAATGAGCCAAATGTTAGAGACGTGGACGCAAAACACGGAGAAAATAGACGTTTCCTAAAGAACCAAACCCAACCTCCCGTCTGACCCAAGATACATAAGAAGAAAAAGAGAAATAAGAATAAAGATAAAAAGAAGGCCATAGAAACGAAAAGAGAAAAGAATAAAGCCCCACCCCCCCACCCTGCACGTCGAAGAGGCTATGGCCCACCCCCCCCTACTAACGTGCCTGTCGCCCCAAGAGTACCCACATAAGGGAAAGACGGGGGGAAGACAACCCCCGAAGAAGAAAGCCCGGAGGAGGGCCAGAGACACTGTAACCCGGGCTCCCAGCCCACACCCTACCCCCAACCCAGACGCCACAACCCACAAGAAATCAGACCAACTGTAGCCCGAAGCGAGCAATTATAACAAGCGTGCAGCCACCCAGTACATTAAAAACAATACAGTCCAGAGTGCAGCCAGCCAAGGAAGAAAGCATAGTAGGGACCCCCCCTTCTCCACGTGTCCCAGGACCGCCCGCACACTAAGCCCCCCATCCCCTAAACAGGAATCAGCAGCTGTGCCTATCAATCACAGCCCTATGCAGGGCAAGACCAGTAAAAACAATAAAAGGTTCCAAAGTAGTTTGAGAGTCCCAATGTCCGTCAGCCATGGAAGCAAAACCAGAGCAAGGATCCTTCACCCCTGGCCCGAGCGTTGCAAGCCTCCCAAAAATGGCGACTGCGGGAAACAGTCTGATGGCAGAACAAAGGGACAAGATGGCCGTCCCCAACAAAGAGAAAGCATGGAAGGAAGAGACGAGTGTCCCCAGTCCACAAGGAGTCGATTGGCGAAAAAGGCTGGCTTCCCAGCCCTAACAGGAGAAAGTACCACCGACTGGGGAAAGGAGGAGGCTTCAGAGGTAAGAACTGTAAAGAAGCCGGGCAGCCAGGGAGTCAACGGACCATGAAGAAGCAATAATGGTGGAGGCTGAGCCTCGGAGCGCAGAGTGGAGAGAGACATTGTAGCAACATCAATGTCGGTGGGCAAACCAACAGCACTGTTGCCAAAGATCGCAGGCGACAATGCAGGCGCCTGCTGCAACATAGTATCCGGGCCAATGACAGTTGTAGGCAGCAAAGAACCAGAGCGCCATCGGTGTCTCGGCGCTAGAGTCGCCTCGCCCATTTTGCGGCACAAGTCCTTAGTAATCTGCAGACACGTAGATCCGAGATCCGTGATAGCTGCCAGGATATCCATACAGGTGGGGGCCCGCTGTAATCCCACACAAGACGGCTGTTGGGTCCGCATCCCCGGTTTACAGGAGTGAGTTAGAGCAGGCACGGAAGAATGTCCAGGGGACAGAGAAGCAGCCATCTCTCCTTCCTCAGAGACCGCCATCTTTACATCAGCAATCCGGTGACAGTGGGAGAGAGGGACGATCAGAATACGGGTCACCTCAGGCAGGGGGCCGGCAGGGGAGCGGCTCGCAGGGCAAAAGAACAATCTGTAAACGATCCCTCGCCGCTGGTTCAGAGGCAGCTCCCGACGCAGGCAGTCCAGCCCGCCTGAGCCGAGTCAGCCCGCCAGTTGCATCGCAATACGGTGCGAGGGGGAGTGGGGGTACCGTCCCGCCGGTGCCCACCGCATCCAGGTCTAGGGAGCCAAGGGTTCAGAAAAGACCTCACCGTCTCTCCCCGCCGGCGGTAACTCTGCTGCAAGTAGCGGCGCTTCCAGTAATCATCTACCCGGTACATCGGCATCCCTCGGCGGCCACCGGAGCTGAGTCCTGGGGGTGCACTGGCAAATGGCTCACACGACCATATCTCCGTACACACGGCTGATAGAAGCCTCGGAGAAACGCGGTCGTAACCAGCGCGTACATGCGGTCGTAGCGCCGCATCAATAACTCAGGATCAGTGGCAGGATATCGGTGCAGGAGTAGGAGGCTCGCGGAGCTGGGAGCCTACACGTCCGTCCTGTCGGCCATCTTGGCTCCTCCCTCGGGGAGGGACTATCTTGTTCAGGTTCCTATGGCCATGAGAATACTCTCTAGTTCTAGGGACACTGTTGCTGCCACCATGGGACTCTAGTCCCAATCTTCTACAAGCGCTTTGGAGCTATAAGGATTCCTTATCCAATGTCATTGCTCTCTTTTGAGCTTAAATTTGATTTCCTCAATCCTTAAGAATTGGCAATGCTTGTCATAGGAGCTTTCTCTCATATTAGGTATGGAAGTCCCTATGGAGGTGCCTGAGTGTCTAGATACTTCAGAGGGAGACCTAGGTCTTCAGGGTAAACTCAGAATTCTACCAGGGGGAATAAAGAGAGGGTCCTCAAGGCCTTCTCCCTGCTCTTCCTGGGCCTGATTTGCCAGGTTGGAATCATCTTGATTCTCCTGTTCAGGGTTTGATTCTAAGTCAAAGAAGGTGAGACCTCCTAGCCTTTCATCATTCCCTACACCACCCACTCCACCTCCCTCATCAGACCTTGGGGTCTTTCTATGGTCATCTAGAAGCAATATCTTAATGAGGCGTTGAGTGTTGGCACACACACATGGCTTTCAATTCTAAAAATGGAATACCATTGTATCTAGTTGGCAAAGAGCCACTGGGCTCCTCTCTAGAATACATGCTAGTGTTATGTGGTGTAGGCATCTACCTAACCTAGTGGGATACTAAACTCTCTTGAGTTGGAGAAAGGGTGTGCTAAACCCCTGACTACCCAGCTCCAAGTTCAATGAAAATTTGAGTTGGTCTCTTTTTGGTGGCTGGGGTTGGATTCTTGAAAAGGTGATTTACCGGGTTGTGATATTGGTGCTTTGTTGTGCCCTTATTCAGTGCCTCCCCTTTTGTTGCTCTTTTTGCACCACCTTCCTCACCCCTAAAAAGAAAATATCAAGTTATGATACTAACGCTGCAATTATGGTACAGAGAGAGATAAACAGCCTCATGAACACAGATGAGGGCATTTTCAAGACTTCTTCCCTCCTTACAATCTCCTTTTCCGATACTGAGAATATGGAATGCTTATAAGGAGCTGTATTCAATCCATATGTATATATACCTAAATATCTTTAGTGGCTTTCAGTTCATTATTCAATGAGATTATCTGGTAAAACAAAAGCAAGCTTGAATCCCACTGCTGCCACCAATGTGAGAAGTTGGCCTGGTATATGCTGTCCACTAAATAAAGTGGGCACCCTGTACCAGTCCAAACGACCCTAATTGATAATTAGGTCAAAGATAACCTTTATGATAGCTATCCTAGTGATAGCTATGGAGAGCAGCCTTCAGGCTCAGCCTTGAAGAAATGTAAAGAAGCTTGTTTTTCCAGTCTATAACCTCCTGAATAACCAAATGAAAGGCGAACCACACAAGAGATATATAAAATATACGTATTTATTACTAAACACTCTCTACTAACCTCTATTAAAGATCAGAGCACAGGGCATATAACTATTATTCAATAGAACAGTAGTAAATAGCACAATACACAGTGTGCTCAAGGGGGAGACCGAACCAAATACTAAAAAAATGACTTAACCAGACACAGTGCCTAGAGCACGTAGAATCGCTGGGACCCCAAGGAACCACCCAGAGTAGTGACACAGGGGACCCACAGAGGACGGGTGTAGTGTGTGAACACAGACGTGAGTTCCGTACAACTCTATGGGAAAGTCGCAGTTGAAAAATTAGAGTTTAAGGACACTTTGGAGAGGATTTCAAGCAAACCCTTTGGAACATAGAAGGATCTAAGGCCAACACCCTTGTGAGTACCAAGATACAGGTGTTACCTATCCCTGAGGACCCGGGTGCATAGGGGTCAAGTGGTGTCGGAAACCTTCGTCGTTTTCATTGGCGTGACTCAAAGAAGTGCTGCTGCCGGGAAGATGAAAAGTGTCTGGTGGAATCCAAGCCTGGATTTGAGGTGAGACGAACCTGAACAACCTCAGGGACACTAGGAAACCCACCCACTGTGTTGCAGAAATCTTTGGAGTCCTCAGGAGTTTGGGAGATGCAAACCTGTCAGATTCATTAAAGGTGACTGCCTTGCAGGGGAGTAACTCCTTTACTGCAAGGGAGATTCTTCAGTCATCCAGCGTAGTGTAGATTGTCAAAGTACTTGGTTTCTACTTGCAGAGTTTAGTCCAGGTACAATCTAAAGTCCTGTAGTCAGGGTTCCTACTTTATACCCAAGGAAGGGGTTGGACAAACTCTGGGGACCCACCTATGGGAGAGTCAGGACAGAGGGATGGCCACACCCATGTCCTTTGTCCATTTTCGTACCAGAGCAGGAGCAAATGGCTCCTGCAACCGGTTTGAGCTAGACTATGCACAGGGACGCCAAATGTGCCCCCAGTGTTAATGCCCGCTTTGTACCCAAACACTTCCTTGATATGTTACGAAGGCTTGGTGAGGCTGGCATCTCAGGCAGGGCGTTGGATTGGTTTCAGTCGTTCCTTTCGGAACGAACCTTTCAAGTTGTTATGCCACCGTTTAGATCCAAGTCCCATGCCATCACCCAGGGAGTCCCACAGGGTTCGGCGTTGAGCCCCACTCTCTTCAACCTCTACGTGCAACCTTTGGCGGAGGTTGCGAAGAGTTGGGGTCTCACTATGGTATCTTACGCTGATGATACCCAGCTGGCAGTGGCTCTTAACGGGGACTCTGACCAACCGGCGTTGAACTTCGCGGATGGCTTGAGGGCTGTTGCGAGCTGGCTTACGTCCAACTGCCTTCAACTCAACGCCCTCAAGACTGAGGGGATGGTGATGGGGAAACAGCCTGACCGTTGGGGCGCCAGCTGGTGGCCTAAGGAACTAGGACCTCCCCCTAAACCGGTCACCGAACTTAAAAACCTCGGCGTCTGGCTGGATGCCAAGCTAACCTTCTCGTACCACACCAAGAAGGTGGCATCCACATGCTTCGGCATTTTGTGTGGTTTGAGGCCTATCCTCAAATTTTTTGACGCCTCAACTCGCCAGATGGTAATCCAAGCCAGCGTATTATCGAGGCTTGATTATGCAAGCTCATTGCTCTTGGGCGCCAACCAGGTGGAAGTCCTACGACTACAAAGAATACAGAACGCAGCAGCGAGAGCTCTGGTTGGCCTGCCACGCTTCTGTTCAGCTCGCAGTACAATTTCTAACCTGCACTGGCTCCCTGTAATCCGGCGGATAGAGTTTAAGGCCCTCTGCTTTGCTTTTAAAATTCTTAAATGTGATACCCCCCTCATCCTTCAGCACCTTTTGTCTTTGTACACCCCATCGCGCAATCTTCGCTCTGCCAGTCATAATCTGGCACTTGTCCCTCGCTTTCAGAGATGTAGACTGGGTGGCAGATCATTCACGGTCATGGCCTCTAAATTATGGAATGCACTTCCAGCCCACATTCGCGCCCTGGATGATCTTTTCATTTTTAGAAAAGCTGTTAAAACCCATTTCTTTCCTCTGCCTTATTAATTAACTATTTCATTTCTTTCGTGTTTGTTATGTTACCTTCACCAACCATAGCGCCGGGATGCCCCTTAGCTGGGGCAGCTGCGCGCTTAAAATTTTTTAATAACATAACATATCTGGGACATTATAAACGAAATGCGCCCTGATCTGGTTTTCATAACGGAAACATGGCTTGATGAAATAAATTCTCCTGATATTGCAATCGCCTTACCCACAGACTATAACATTTTAAAACAAGATAGGCAGGGACGGTAAGGAGGGGGACTGGCTATTTTTTTCAAAGACCACCTCACTTGCCTTCAGGCTGTAGTGGCGCGAGTAGGGACGCATGAGGTACTATCTTTTCAGGTGACCAGAGAGGGCCACATATTATTCGGCAGAGCCATAATTTATAACCCCGGGCACCAATCTGAGCATAGCACCCACCTACTAACTCAACTACTCCCCTTCTGCCTGAAATATAAACATTATCTAGTCATAGGGGATTTCAACATCCACTTTGATAAAGCCAACAACTCTTCAGCCCTGCACTAGGAGAATGACATGCAGATTCTTCAATTAAAGCAGTGGGTTACAGGAACCACGCACATTGCAGGGCACACTTTGCAATTCATATTCCTAAACTTTGCTTCAATTTCTATACAGGAGATTAAACACCTTCCCTGAAAAGATCACACACTTATATCTTTTGTACTTAAGCTCCCAGTAAATGCAACTAAGCCCTCGAGGCACACAGAGGGGATAAGAAGAGCATGGAGGCTGGTTACCGAAGATAGTTTTCGGTCTCACTTCCAACCCAGGTATCCAGAGGCCCTAAGAAATCACCAACACCTTAGATTCATATGTACCTAAACTGCCACTAAAGGAGTCAAACAAATCTCACAGGAAAGTGGTATACACATGAACTCAAGGCACTTAAAAGAAAGTGCAAAACAACAGAGCACCACTGGAGACTATATAAATCACAAACAGACAGACAGACATACAAGACAGAGTTGAGGAATTACAATAATGCCATTAAGAAAGCTAAGAAGACCTACTTTGCTAAAAGAATCAATGAGAATTGTAGTTCAACTAAAGGGTTGTATAAGATAGTTAGGGAGCTATGCAACCCAGTGAGCCTATCCCAAAATTTGCCACTTTAAGAAGAATGCTGCGAAGAAATCAGTGAGTTTTTCTCAGACAAACTTAGAAAAAATAATCTCCACCTTCAACACCAACACCCCACTGCCAGCATTTAACTGTGAAACTTCAACCATGCCCCCCGATGCATATGCATGCATAGGCAGCTTCTCCCCATTTACAGAGGAAGAAGTAGCTAAAATAATGCAGGAAGTGAAATCAGGATCTCCCCTTGATCCCTGCCCTCATTTTGTTTTTTACAGGCTTATGCCCATAATCTGTCCATATGATACCCAGCTATTTAACAACCTGCTAGATACTGTAGCATTCCCAGTAACATGGAAACAGGCCCTAGTGACCCCCCTCTTGAAGAAAGCAGACACAGAGGTGCGCAACCCTGCAAACTACAGACCCATTTCCCAACTCCCGTACCTTTCGAAAGTTATGGAAAAACTGGTTAACAGACAGCTGTCGAATTACCTTGAGTCAAATGATCTACTGCATCCTTCCCAAACTGTCTTCAGAGCCACTAACAGCACAGAAGCAACCCTCATAGCCGTGTTAGACAACATAAGATATTTGGTTGACCAAGGTAAAGCCGCCGCTCTGATTTTATTAGACCTATCTGCGGCGTTTGACACCGTCTCACACAATCGCCTACTGGAGATTCTTCATGGAAAAGGAGTTTATGCCAAAGCCCTCCAATAGCTGAGCTCTTTCTTAAATAATAGAACACAGAGAGTACAAATGGGGGAATTTTCATCAGAACCAAAACCTATTGGATATGGTGTTCCACTGGGGGCATCCCTAGGCCCCACTCTCCTTAATGTCTACGTGTCATCTTTGGCAAAAATCAGCGAGAAGTGGGGCTTTGGTATTTGCTCCTACGCAGACGACACCCAACTGCTGATAACCATTGAACAAAGGCACGAGAACACTAGATTAAAACTGAATAACTGCCTCTCGGAAATGGCAACCTGGATGGCAGATCACTACCTTAAACTAAATGCAGGAAAATCTGAAAATGTACCCCTCTCGCGGAGCTAAACTTATCTGGAAACTCACCTGGTGGCCCCACACATTTTATGACGCACCTGCTCCAAAGCAATGCGCAAAGAATCTGGGAATCTGCATGGACAATATCCTATCCATGCAGGACCATGACAGGGTTCTTTGTGGAAGAAGCTGTGCGACGCTGAAGCTCCTAAAAAGGCTATTCTCTTGGATCCCGGTAGATTGTAGGAGAAACATCACGCAAGCCTTACTTACTAGTAGGTTGGACTATGGTAATGCACTGTTCGTGGGCATGGCAGACTACCTCTTCACACGCCTACAAGTGGTGCAAAATGCCGCCCCCAAATTGGTATGTTACAAAGACAGACTCAGCTCAGCGTCTGAGTGCCTGAAACTACTTCACTGGCTGCCAATGCGCCAAAGAGTGAAATGTAAGCTGCTCAGTCACGCGCACAAAGCACTGCACAAACGAGGGCCTCCTATCCTACAGAACAAAGTTGAATTTTATGTACCCACCAGGTGCCTAGGATCACAGTCTCTAGCTCAAGCCAGAACAAAACGCATTAAGAAAGTAAGGGCAGGGGGTCCTAGTTTCTCATACTTGGCAGCAAAGCATTGGAATGAACTACCACAAGACCTCCGCCTTTCCGAGAACTACTTTGTCATCAGGAAAAAACTTAAGACCCACCTGTTCGTTAAAACTTAACACCAGCAAAACTCATCAACCGCTCAGTTATCTACCGGAGTCCTAGCACAGTGCTGTAATATCCTTCCCAGAAGAATGTTGTTCTTTACAAATAAAAATAAATAAAGTGCAGACTTTCAAACACTCTGAGAGTGCACCCACCCAGCCCCAATACACTAAATCATGTCTGGGAGGTGGTTACACCTCCCTGTGACAGGAAACCTATTGTCAAGCCTTCCCCTGCTCGAGCTCAGCTCAGCAGCAGGAGGGCAGACTTGTGTCTGTGGCTGGCAGCATCCATATTTTGATGCCCAGGTTGAGAAAGCTGGTACCGGGTGTACCGGTGTTTCACATAAGTCCCTCTAGAAGGGTGGAAGCATACCTCCCCCGCCAGTTACTGGCGTGGGAGGTATGATTCCAAGCTGTTTGACACCAATCACGACATGTTTCTAAGCAGCCATTTTAAAGTTAGCTTTTACCGCAAGATTATAATGCACTTAAATATATGTGGTTGGCTGCATCACAAACAACCCCTGGAAAATAGGTTCCGAAGGCTGCAGAGGGGCTCTGCTCATGCAGGGGCACCCTTTCACATAAAACCCAGCACCCTGCCTTCAGGATTGATAAGACCTGCTATAGGGGTGACTGATAGGTTTATATGTGCATGGATTTAGATTTGATATAGTGAACCTATATCTAAGTAAGGAGTGCATGCACCACCTTACACAGGCTGCAGTAGCAGACCTGTGGTATCAGTCTTAATGGCCTCTCAGGGATGGCATAATACATGCTGCAGTACCTGAGATGCCGCTGGGGTGCCTATGCACTGGGTACATGGTGTACCATATACTATGGACTGATAAGGATACCCCAGTATCCAATCTGGAGTGTACCTAAAGTACATGCAATCAATTAAGAGGAGAAAGCAGCTAGGCTGGGGTCCTGGATAGCAGGATACCAACCAGTCTAAGTCGAAAACAGTGAGACAACAGCAAAAAGTGGTGGTAACTATAAGAAGAAGATCCTACTCTCCTCCACACTCAGGGGCCGATTCACAGAACAAACTTAAGACAAAATCCTAAACTTACTACCATGTTGGTATTCACAGAAGGCACTTACTCATTTTGGTATTCACAGAAGGCACTTTCTCATTTCAGTATTCACAGATGCTAGGAGTCCGAACTTTAGGACTCCTAAATGCCTTCTGTGAATACCGAAAGTCTACAGTCGCCACAAACATAAGCCACGTTGTAATGGAGTACCATGTGCGACAAAACCGTAAAGTCTTGACTAGTTTTTTAAGTGCTTTTAGGGAACTTATGTTTACAAGACAAAGACCACACTGATTGCCCACGAGGACCAGAGTAAGTGTAATAAGTCAAATATATGTCCCGCGACCACTCGCAATGAGAAACCTGACCTCTCTGCGTTGAGAATCTAGCCGGGAGGTTATTTTCCACGTTTGCGATCGGCAACTTGATGTTGCTGATCGCGGACAAGGAAAAAGTCTCGCCGGGATGTCATTTTGCTCACTCGCGGTCGCCAACTTGACGTTGAGGACTGGGAGCAAGCAAAAAATGACCGCTACGCTACACTACACATGTTTGCACTGTGCTACGTGCAATTTGTGTAGTGCAAAGTAGCGCAAACTTCGCAAACTAAGCGAGCGAAGCGTAATACTTCACCCAGGGTTAGGAATTATTCCTTTGTATTGTGT
Organism: Lissotriton vulgaris; assembly: GCF_964263255.1. Classification (NCBI taxonomy): domain Eukaryota; kingdom Metazoa; phylum Chordata; class Amphibia; order Caudata; family Salamandridae; genus Lissotriton; species Lissotriton vulgaris. The sequence goes on from NC_141685.1 coordinate 224,545,842, forward strand.
GGAGAATGTGGTCAAACCTACACATATAAGAGTATTCCTAGACAAAGTCAACAATGCAAAATAGGCGGCTCTGTTCTTTAGATTGTCCCATAGAGATATTTGGATTATTCAGGAAAAGCACACCTTTGCATCATGTCATGCCACCAACATGATTGAACTTCAAATTCACCTACGGATTCAAACCCATTGGCGCCGCACTCATCCTGATTCTGACTTACTCCCTCACTCAACTAAGCAGATGACTACAAATCAAATAGAACGCAGCGGACAGCCTCCTCCGTCAACATTCCAACTCACACACAACCTGCACCTCAAACTTTTCAAACTCCTGATAATCACTTTCAAAGCCTTGCACAGCACTGGTCCAGCATACCTCAATACTGCCTCAGATTTAAGAAACCTTCCAGAAACCTTTGATCAGCCGGACTCGTACTTGCACACATTGTAATGTAATGTAATGTAATGTAAGGATTTATTTGTACCGCGCAACTATCGCTCCAAAGAGCATCTTGGCGCCCACTTGTGTAGCTGATAAGATAGAAATCTTACACTAGGGATCTGGCAATAGTGTCCGGAAGGGTAAAGATCCAGGTTTTTAGTTGTTTCCTAAATTCAGTTTCTCTGTCCAGCGCTCTTATGCGGGGAGGAAGGGTGTTCCATGCTTTTGCACCTAATACCGCAAAGGTGCATACACAGCACAAAAACAAAGAGAAGTGACTTCTAAATGGCTCGAAAAATGGTGGAATGTTCCTACCCCTACACATATGTCTCGAAAAGGACTGTATTCCGCACAAAGCTGAAAACTTGGCCCTTTGACTAGGTTAATCCACGAATCAGCCAAGACTGCTCTGAATCAGCAACAGGATACCCTGCCAGGTGTAAAATGGCTCCGAGACCTAAAAAGGTAAAATCAAAGGGTCGGAGATGTGTCCGACACACTTGTGTTTGATATTAGCTTTAAAACTAGTTGAATTCTAGTTGGGGAAACTACAGAACAATTCTAGTGTGTGTGTGGTTGAAGTCATTCACTAGTATAAAGAGTGAAATGCAGACAAAGTAACACGACTTTTTACTGATGTTATGTGCGCATCTAATATACTAACCAGTTATTCTGCATCTCTTCACTTAAATGAGGATAAATTGTGTTTATGTAGTTCCTTGCGCCTTACTATATAGTGCCTCCAGGCGCTGCAATCGGTTTATAATGTCCGTTTTAGTTACTATTAACCAACAATATAGGAGGCTGGGATGCTCAGTCAGGATTCACACTTGAAATCTATTTCTCACCGCAGATTTTAGAGGTGAGGGTTCAACTGGTAGAGCCATCTTGAGTGCATTTGTCATGTAATTGACACCTCCGTGCTTCGAGGCGCATTTCACACAATTGGCATTCGTGCTTTCAGGGCTCTGAAACACACCATTAAAGATATGTGCAAATTCTGATTATTGCATGTGCCATCCCGAGAGTGCAGTTATCTTCTTGAAAATGTAAGTTTTAACAGTCACATGCGCAAAGAGTACGCGAGAAGTGCTTTTATATCGGTCTTTCAGGTAGCTATTCTCAGTCTTTCTCCCATGTGTAGTAGTATATATATTCACAGTAGACCCTTTTTTGAGTGGGAGGCTTTTTTAGGTCATGCAGTGGGACTGAACGGAGTTTTTAACCCCTTCGCTGCGGGGTATTTTCCCCTGCTGTGCGGTGGGAAGGGGGGCCGCGCGCGGCACGACTGTGCTGGTGACGACCTCAGCTCGTCATGAGGCACAGCAGAGCTGCCCTCTTGACGAGCTGAGCTCGTCACGACTACACCCGTTTTTTTGGAACGTTCAGCACAGCAGGGTAATTACCCCCACGTGCGAACGTTCCAACAGCCGTGACGAGCTGAGCTCGTCATAAGTGCAGCTCCGCTGCGCCTCATGATGAGCTGAGCTCGTCAGCAGCATGGATGAGGTTAAAGGTCTCTGGGGCATATCTACAAGGCACGGCTGCAGAATTATCGCCGCATTAGCGTCCGTGTTGGGACAAAAGCAGCAATAATTCTAATGCCCTATCAGCATGGACACGCTAACATGTGAATCCATGCCTTTGTGCCCATTTGCTTAGCACCTTGCATCGCTAATGAGATGTGAGGTAGGCATTCCTGACTGAAACTCAGCGGGCATAATCGCTAACATGGCTACTCACTATTACCTAGTAAATCGCTAACATGTCTTGCGACATTAAAAGTAGCGCTAACCGGGTATTTCGCTGGTTCCTTACGCCTGATAATGACACGACTTAGCAATATTTTGAATGGGAGGTGGATCATAATGCTAGATCCACCTCTCCCTATTGACAAGGTTTCCTCTGATTGTTTGCCATATCGCTGGTATTCCTGCGATATGTTATGCTTAACGCCACATTTGCCGGGATTTCTATCGCCTCGGTGATGCGCGTTGTAAATATGGCGCTGATCGGGCGATAGAACCCGGCGTTTGGCAGCGTTAGGATTTTGCACGCTGTAGGCGGCCAATGATAATTATCGCTGCTGCTTGTAGATATGCCCCTCTGTTCCCCCAGCCATTCAGACAATACCGCAGTATTGTCAGAGAGGTGAGAGCCGGGGCCCCTGGCTGAGTTCAAAGTTCAGCGGTAATCTGAGCTGCGCGTTTCATCTACTTAGACCAGGCATTCTTCCCTACCTGGGGCTGCAGGTTTCCCATCTTATGGTGCAAACTGATTATTGCATGTGCCATCAGAGCCAAACCTACTCGAGTAAATCAATAAATGTAGTACAACCTTCACGTCTACGTTTGATGAACGCTTGTCGGCTGTTGACACATGATGAACACTATGGGGTGGGTGGACAATGATTAAGAGCCAACGCTCTAGAGGGACCATTGAACCTACTCTTTTTCCAAGGTTGGAACTATTGAATCCTCGAGGCTTGTCTCTTTCATTCCCTTCAGACACTCACCAATACATACGTGTGACCGAAGGAAGCAGAAAAAGTGAACGAAACGTGCATTCCTGACCGCTTGTGGCCAGTCTTTGTTCCCGATAACAACATGCCGAATGGTCCCCAGCTCAGCAGGTAGAGGCACTCCAGAAAAACACACGTAAAGAAAGAACAAGCCCGGGAGTGGTGCACGCGCACGCTTGTGCCCGCCGCTGCACACAAAAAACAGATGGCACACTGCGCACCGCTGCGTGTAACAGCAAGCCCTAGGCCATGGGCAGCTACAACTGCCTTCGCACTCAAAGACCAGTAGAAAGAAAGCAAAAAAATCAAGTATTGGCATAGCCAATAGGTCTCGCCTTTGGGACCTTATATGTTTTTAGCTAGAGCTATTAGCTTTGCCAATGTCTTTAAACTACAGTGTAGAGCAGTGTGGATGCTGAGCAGCATGTTGAAAAATTCTAATAAAAAAGCATTGTAAGAATTTTTGTTATTTTATATATAACTAAGAAGATGTTATGTAGAGCTGAACAACCCTATTAACAAGTACTACAGTGCATTTACATTTTCGAAGGGTATTTGTACATGCGGTTTACTTCGTTAGAAAAATGGTGATAAACATGGAAGTACCCAAATACTTCCAGCTATTAATCTCTATTTTTATCTATTTCTATGTTAGTAGACAGGATCCACATGACCCTTTAATAGTAACTTGACACAATTAATAGACAGTAATGTTAAAACCAGAATATAATTGTACCCATGAAACAGAAGAAAGACTAAAAACAAATCTCTCTTCTTACCGGCTCAGGAACTAGTCAAACTCCATCTTAAAATGTAAAAAAAAGATTTCTGCACAAAATTATCCCCCACGGTAGGAGAGAAACACAAAGATCCAGCGTGTAGAGCAGACACTAGGTGTGGTGGGAGCACAGTGCTGAGATGTCAGGCAGAGTGTGGCTGTAGCTGCAAACACAGATGAGGAGGAGGGGGACAGGAAATGGGAGGTCGCGTGCGTTTGACTGGTTCCTGTGCAGTCTTGTCTCACCCTGTACCGCAGACCCTGTTACTGGTATTTATTTATTTTTATTTATTTTTGCTATTTTTAAAGCGCGCAAATACCCATACGGGTGTCTCGGCGCTAGTGATCAGAAACTCCTTACTCTTTGAGGGTAGTTAGGCAGAGGAGAAAAGCCATGTCTTGAGGCTCTTTCGGAATTTGATGAGGGTGGGGGCAGTTTTGATATGCAGAGGGAGGGTATTCCATAGTTTGGCCGTAGCTGTAGTAAAGCACCTGTCTCCCCAAGTGGCCTTTTTTGTCCGAGGGACAGAGAGCATGCAAGTAGTAGAAGATCGAAGTGTTCTACTATGCTCCGGAGGATGAAGAGCTATTTTTAGGAACTTAGGCCCTGGGTAATTAAGGGTCTTGTAAGCTATACAAAGAGCCTTGAATTTTATTCGGTTCCTGATTGGGAGCCAGTGGAGCTCTTTGATGCGGTGGGATACCGATGTGAATTTGGGGATTGAAAGTAAAATTCTTGCAGCCGCGTTTTGAACGGTCTGGAATTTGTTAAGGACTCCTTCCTGCGCATTAAGAAGCAGAGAGTTACAATAGTCCGTTTTTGAGAATACAAGGGTACTAATGAGGGTTTTGCCAGCTGACTGAGGTAGATATGGAAGAAGTTTCTTGATTTTTTTGAGTACAAAGAATGCAGATGATGTCACGGCATTGGCGTGGTGGTGAAAGGTCAGTTTGTTATCGAAGATAACTCCCAAATTGCGCACCTTCATCACCGGTTTGGGGGGGGATCCCAGCTCCGGAGGCCACCATTGTGGGGACCATGCTGGTTTCAAGCTCCCGAATGTCATCACCTCCGTTTTATCGGTGTTAAGCTTGAGGCAGTTTGATGACATCCAGGAGCTTATTGCCTTCATACCATCCTGGAAGTTGGCTGCTACGCTAGCTCCGTTATCATGCACCGATAGCACTAGTTCCGTGTCATCGGCGTATGTGGTCAGTGCAATGCCATAGGATTTTATCACCCTCGCCAAGTCCGATACATAGATATTTAAAAGCGTCGGACTTAGCGAGGAGCCTTGTGGGACTCCACAGGGGAGAGAGAAGGTCTGGGAGGTGTAGTAACCCATTTTGACAATCTGTGGCCGGTTGGCGAGAAATGAAGCGATCAGGTCTTTGGCTGTTCCTCCTATTCCCAGGGCTGCGACACGGTCGATCAAAATGATATGATCGACCGTGTCAAATGCAGCGGAGAGATCCAGGAGTATCAAGACAGCTGATCCTCCTTTGTCCATAGTTGTTCTAATTTCGTCCGCGGCTTTTAGTAATGCCGTCTCAGTCCCGTGTCCCTGCCTAAAACCGAACTGAGTGTCGTCTAGCAAGTAGTTGTCGTTTATGTATTTTGACAACTGCAAGTTCATGGCTTTTTCAAAAATCTTTGCTGGAAATGGGAGACAAGCGATAGGTCTATAGCTTGCTGGAAGAAGAGGGTCTAGCGTGGGTTTTTTCAGCAAAGGTTTTATGATCGCTTCTTTCCAGACTGACGGATATGTTCCCGTAGTGAACATGGCATTACATATAGTGGATAGTGAAGGGGAGATTGCTTCCGGTATGCGGTTGAGAATGGAGGGGGGACAAGGGTCCAAGGGGGAGCCGGATTTGGTGCTGGCTACTAGACGTTGAATATGATCTTTGTCTACAGGGTTAAAGGATAAAAAAGTTGGTGAATTGCTAGTAGAGGGGGAAGTCACAGATTGTGGAGAGGTAGGTCGCGAAAAAGTCTGGAAGATGGAACTGACTTTTTCCTCAAAGAAACTGGCCAAGGCGTCGGTCAGTGATTGAGAAGTCTCTAAGGGCGGCGTCGGGGGGTTGGATAAGGTGGTGACTACCCTGAATAATTCTCCTGATGAATTTTTTGCCTGATTGATCTGAGGGATAAAGTAGTGACTTTTCTCGGTGGTTATCGCTCTTTTGTAGATAGCGAGGGCATTTTTGTAGTTGGATTTGTCTGCCGGCCTGTAGTTGCGACGCCATTGTCTTTCCAGGTTCCTGCAATGTTGTTTCTGCATGCGTAGGGCCTCCGTGAACCATGGGGCTGAGGGTGTAGTTCTATTTCGGCGTGTGGATTTGGGAGGGGCTAGTATGTTACAGGCCAAGTCCAGGTTGGTCAGGTAGTTTAGAGATGCTTTGGTGGGGTCTTGCTCAGTAGGGATATATGTGTCCTGTATCATCTCTGCTAATTGTGATATATCAATGTTTTTCCAGTCTCTGTATGTTGATCGAGCTGGTACATCAGTGTTTGATTTAGTGGCTGTTGTTTGTATTGTGAAGCAAATAGCTGAATGGTCTGACCAGATCAAAGGGATTATCTGGGTAATATTTACAAGAGGACTATTTGTAAATATGCCGTCTAATGTGTGACCGACCTGATGAGTCGGAGAGTTAATGAGCTGTATTAGTCCCACAGTTTCAAGATCTGAGATAAGTTGCATGGTATCTAGGTTATTTGAAATCTCAAGGTGAAAGTTAAAGTCACCTAGTAACGTAAACTGGGGGGTGCCAGCGACTGCTTCCAGTAAGGTACCTATGTTAGATAAAAACTTCGCTCTTGAACCAGGAGGGCGGTAAATCAGCATTCCCTTAAAGGATGCTTTTGCTGATAAGCCTAAAGTGAATGTAAGTGACTCGTATTCTGAACATATATGTGGTTTGGTCGCGAGTTTGAAGTGGCTTTTATAAATGATGGCAATGCCGCCACCTCTTTTTATTGGTCTATCGAGTCTACAAACGTTAAAATTGTTGGGAGTGGCTTCTGCAAAGTCGGGTCCTGAGGCCTCGTCGCCCCAAGTTTCGGTAATAAACAATAGGTCGAGTTTATACGCATCGATCAAGTCGGCTATTTCCGTTTTGTGTTTAGGGAGGGATCTGGCGTTTATTAATGCCGCTTGTATGGAAGGTATGTTATTTATTGAGGATTTACTGGAACGTTTGATGCAAGATGGACATGACACTGGGCCTAAAATATGGTTGGAGTGTCTTAAAATAGGGAGTGGGTGCGGTAGATCCGCTAGATGTCTTAGTTGTCGTAATTCGCCGGCGGAATAGGTTATTCTTACCGTATGTGAATGAAGCCGTGGGTCTGGAGTAGCAGGGGGGGTGGCCGTTGGCCCGTCCTCGGCGCGGACGAGCGCAGACGAGCTTGCCTTATGCGCGCCTTCGGCGCGTAAACGGCGCTCCCGCTGCGCTCGTCCGCTGCGCTTGCGTGGAAAGCACATTTGTAGGAGTGGGGTAGTGGGCGTGGCCTGAGGGTGGGCGTGGCCTGTCGGCCGAGAAATCTTTCCTCCAAACAGCGCTTAGATCCGCTGATTGTTGGTAGCTTGCCTAGCGAAAGTGACAGAGATTAGCTCTGTGTTAGTGCCCAGATTAAAATAAAGCTTTGAAACAATGTGAAATAATGTTTTAAAAATCGAGCGTGGACACCTCATATATAGAGTTACTGGTTTTTGAATTTATTTTTAGATAGCGCTTACTACCCCTAACGAGGCATCATGGATAATCACCAGTTGGCTTCTACCCTACTTCTCAGGTGTTATCATTAGGGGCTCAACTTTCATAGGTGCTGCATGTGTGGAGGCAACACTGCCTGGGGTGCTTGAAGCACACGATGGTGCTGCTGGAGGGGGTCGGTTTCACTAGCATGCACTAAGTGTGCTCCGAGCACCACATAGTCAGCTAGCTGCACTGTTATTTTTTTTTAGCCGTGCATGCATAAAGTACACTTGCTGTAAGCACCAGAATGACCCGCTGACCGCACAAGATACTCCGCTGCAGCTCAGAGACCAGGACGCTCCCTGCTCTGCAGGCCACTACATTTGGTCCATTGGCTCCCTGGGCAGGGCTCTGCTCGATGTGCCTCGCTGATCAGCGTGTCTTATGTTCTTGCCCTTCGCCACAGAGCCTGCTGGTGTTCCATGAGGGCACACGTCAAGCTGTTTCCTAAAGCAATAATAAAAAGCGGCTCTGGAAGACGGCAGCATATCTGGAGCGCAGCACAGTGACTTCAGCCGTTGTTCCATGTGGGTGTGGGGACAGAGGTTCACAGAGGTGGTGGGGACTGAGTTCCTTTGTACACGTGGATGCCGTCAATTACCCCAACTGGGGTGCGCTCCGTGTGCCATACGTCCATCTAGGCGATAACCTTCTGAGGCAATGAGTTATTGAAAAATAAATAAAACAATGCCGTGAAAAATGAGTGGTGAGTGCTTGCTAACAATAAAAAGGAAGAGCGGCCGCCTCTGCTAACGCAGCACCCGAGCTTCAATTAAAGTAAACAAGCCCACGCCTCGCGCAGCAGGAGGGGGAGGGGAGAAAAGAGGGGGTCTGCGCAGGTTTCCATTGTGGGAGCGAGCATCAAGGCACGATAATTGCTAACATATGGCTTCACTGCTCACTCCTGCAAGGGAATCGCCAAACATGCATGTATTGCCATTGGAAGCAATGCAATGCATTCACGTTTTTGTCTGCAAAAGTGTGGCGATGACTAAAGGTCTTTTTTCCTAAGTAGTGCATGCACGCTGCGTATGCAAGACCTAACCACACACACGAGCGTGTGAAAAGTACACATTGATTCCAAGAGGTTGTTTTCCTAGAGCACCGCATGCACGCTGCGCTAGGCTCGACCTAAAAAGGAGAGACACACATTGTACGCAGACGTGTTGTCTGCTGAGTGACACAGTCAACCTTTAGCCAACCTATTTCACTGTGTGGGAGAGAAAGAAGTGTAAATAAATTAGTATTCTGGTATTTCCTTGGAAGATAAAATTATGAATTATGGCTCATCAATATTTTGAAACTGATCTGAAAAATATGTTGTTTTCTTTCTTGGGGAAGCAGAGCATAGTATATCAATGGGATCACTTTCCATTAGCGTGTTAACGTTAGAATAGCCAGGTAATAATGCAGGGGGCTATGATGGATCCGTTGTCTTTGATCTCATAAAATCCCACATAATTTGCCTTTCATTGTCACATTATTTAGAGAACACTCAGCTTAATTTGCCCTCTACTGCCTCTTAATTCCAGGGGCCCTGTCCATACAGGGGGGGGGGTGCTCTGGGCGTCATGCACTGGAATATTTTCACCATCAGGTATGGTTCGGTTTCCTGAAGCTGGGTACCACTAGGAAGAAAGATTAGGGCCCGGGTGCACTGGGGTCCCTGGAGCTGGGTACCACTAGGGAGACAACTGAGGGGTACCTGCACCCCTAGTGTTCTGGCTGTTGGCTTGTGACGAGTGCAGACACACACTGGTCTCCTTGCACGATTTCACACTTCCACCAATAAACGGACACCCCAGCACCGAGACACTCTCTTGCACCTTTGCAGAAATAAGTGAATCAGTGAAGTTGTGGGTTGGGCTACAGTTCACCCTTCAACTGTAGGGACCCAGTAAGAGACCATCTCCTAGAATAATCTGTAGAGTCACGCGATGACTGTTTCCTTCCACTTCTCAATATTGAATACAAGAAGCAGAGATTTTTTTAAAGCAGCGCCTCTCTTTTTAAAGCAGGGCTTTTAGTGTGACTTGCAAGGCGCGGGCGAATCTAGAAAAAGTCAAAAACAATAATCAGTACCACACGTTTTGGAGCTGTCCGAAGTACATCAAAAACTCTGTGAATCCAGTCAACGTCTGGCTCGTTGGTCTAGGGGTATGATTCTCGCTTAGGGTGCGAGAGGTCCCGGGTTCAAATCCCGGACGAGCCCACTTTTATTTTGAAAACATTTACAGAATATTTATACGCCAATCAATTTAAAAGTCGACAATGAAATCGTGTAATAAAAGAATATAAGTGGCAAATAATTAAAAGAAAAATTCGCGGGGAAAAAGTGGGCTCGTCCGGGATTTGAACCCGGGACCTCTCGCACCCAAAGCGAGAATCATACCCCTAGACCAACGAGCCAGCTGGTATTCCAGTGCTTACAGCTGAATTCTAGTTTTGTGACTGGTCCATTTCTCTGCATTAGTGGGGTTGTGGGCGGGCTGCAGTTAATTTCTGGCTGGTGAGGATTAGGATGTAAACACTGCTGTTGCAGCCCTGGCCCAGCCCCTCTGAGACCTGCCAATCTCATCCGTTCCATAGTTCCACGTCGGGTTTTGTCGGATGCACTGGATATTTTGCTATTTATTTTCACTTCCGGTTGGCTTGCAAACCTCCCAAGCACAATCAACACATCGAGTTTTACACCGCTCTGGGCGAAAAATGGCCAACAACATCCTCATTATTCCCTTGTTGGGATGGTCGAGCGGGGCATAGATGCAGGAGGGTCGTCACTGACAGTGCTCCTGTCACGAGCACTGTGCAGCGCGGCAGAGGGGGCCGGTGTGCACTGCTGTAATGGGGGGTACTGTGCAGCACTGTAATGGGGGCTCTGTGCAGCGCTGTAATGGGGGGCACTGTGCAGCGCTGTAATGGGGGGCACTGTGCAGCACTGTAATGAGGGTACTGTGCAGCACTGTAATGGGGGCTCTGTGCAGCGCTGTAATGGGGGGCACTGTGCAGCGCTGTAATGAGGGTACTGTGCAGCACTGTAATGGGGGCTCTGTGCAGCGCTGTAATGGGGGGCACTGTGCAGCGCTGTAATGAGGGTACTGTGCAGCACTGTAATGGGGGCTCTGTGCAGCGCTGTAATGGGGGGCACTGTGCAGCGCTGTAATGGGGGGTACTGTGCAGCACTGTAATGGGGGCTCTGTGCAGCGCTGTAATGGGGGGCACTGTGCAGCGCTGTAATGGGGGGCACTGTGCAGCACTGTAATGAGGGTACTGTGCAGCACTGTAATGGGGGCTCTGTGCAGCGCTGTAATGGGGGGCACTGTGCAGCGCTGTAATGGGGGGCACTGTGCAGCACTGTAATGAGGGTACTGTGCAGCACTGTAATGGGGGCTCTGTGCAGCGCTGTAATGGGGGGCACTGTGCAGCGCTGTAATGAGGGTACTGTGCAGCACTGTAATGGGGGCTCTGTGCAGCGCTGTAATGGGGGGCACTGTGCAGCGCTGTAATGGGGGGTACTGTGCAGCACTGTAATGGGGGCTCTGTGCAGCGCTGTAATGGGGGGCACTGTGCAGCGCTGTAATGGGGGGCACTGTGCAGCACTGTAATGAGGGTACTGTGCAGCACTGTAATGGGGGCTCTGTGCAGCGCTGTAATGGGGGGCACTGTGCAGCGCTGTAATGGGGGGCACTGTGCAGCACTGTAATGAGGGTACTGTGCAGCACTGTAATGGGGGCTCTGTGCAGCGCTGTAATGGGGGGCACTGTGCAGCGCTGTAATGAGGGTACTGTGCAGCACTGTAATGGGGGCTCTGTGCAGCGCTGTAATGGGGGGCACTGTGCAGCGCTGTAATGAGGGTACTGTGCAGCACTGTAATGGGGGCTCTGTGCAGCGCTGTAATGGGGGGCACTGTGCAGCGCTGTAATGAGGGTACTGTGCAGCACTGTAATGGGGGCTCTGTGCAGTGCGACAGAGGGGGCCGGTGTGCACTGCTGTAAGGGGGGTACTGTGCAGCTCTGAAATGAGGGTAATTCGCGCCAGGATACTCTTGAGTAATTGTGCGCGCAATAAATATCCTTATAACATATAACATAACATACTGTGCAGCACTGTAATGGGGGCTCTGTGCAGTGCGACAGAGGGGGCCGGTGTGCGTCATTCTCGGAGAAGCTCGTTCTTCGCAGCGCTGGAACGAGTACAGGCATGACTCAAAGTCTGCATTCCTGCAGTGCTGCAGAGGAGGCCACAGTGTGCAGTGCAGAAGAGGAGGCCACAGTGTGCAGTGCTGCAGAGGAAGCCACAGTGTGTAGTGCTGCAGAGGAGGCCACAGTGTGTAGTGCTGCAGAGGAGGCCACAGTGTGTAGTGCAGCAGAGGGTGACCAGGTGTCCCGGATTTGCCAGGACGGTCCCGGTTTTTCGCCAGCTGTCCCAGCAGATTTCAGGAAATTTAGCTCATGTCCCTGTTTTTAAAGAGGGTCGACTGAAAACGGCAGGAGGCGCTTTTTTATGTTTTAAAAAGCAGGGATAGTTAGCAGTTGTTTCAAGAAAGCAATTTAATTAACAGGCAAGCTACTGGGTTTAAAAATTGCATGTTATATTTGTTGTTACTGCGTGTTCTGTTTTTCTCTGCTGAGGAGCGCTCTCATCGCTTGAAGTAAAGTTGTAGTCCTTCTTTTTTTGTGAAATATCCCGGTTTTTTACTTTAAAATTCTGATCACCCTACTCCACACTAAAATGTAATAATACGTTCTGCTCCACGTGGAGAGGGGCAGAGGTTTTACGAAGACGTCCCAAGGAAAGGACACCTGTTCCATTCCCCTCACGAGAACCTTCATAAGGTTTCTAAGCGCTAGAAGTGTGCAGCAGATGAAAGGATTTGGGTAAGACGGCGTTTTATAACCAGATGTGACGTCTTGGTGCCCTCTCAAAAAGAACACAGGCCGGAACTCTGGATGTTTGTAGATTTACTTGTAAAATGTCACTTTTTAATTACCCCTTATGCTTTGTTTTAAATGCGAAAGTAAAAAATGAACAAGAACAAGGATTGAAAAAATCATACAGAAAGTCTTTACTTTGTCTCACAACCAAAGAAGTCGTATAGATTGTCAGGAAGGTTCCATGGTGTAATGGTTAGCACTCTGGACTCTGAATCCAGCGATCCGAGTTCAAATCTCGGTGGGACCTGTACATTTTAGCCACTTTACAAACTTGCAATAATATATTTAATTATTAATATTATGGTGAATTAACATTTTTCTGTACAGAGGACTTACCCTCCTGCTGGCAATATTTCTGAACAGATAACATGTCCTATTTAAATCCGTGCACAGAGCACTAATCGCTGTCTCTAGTTCAAGTTCAAGTTCAGTAACTTGTATAGCGCACTACTCACCCAGAGGGTCTCAAGGCGCTTAGGGGAGGGAGGGTGCATTATTTGTCAAATAGCCAGGTTGTAAGCTGCTTTCTGAAGGAGAGGTGGTTCTGTGTAAGGCGGAGAAGAGTGGGGAGAGAGTTCCAGGTTATGGCCGCTAAGAAGGAGAAGGATCTTCCTACCATGGTGACTTTGTTGATGCGTGGAATTGCGGCGAGGGCTTGATTGGATGAACGTAGGTGGCGGGTGGGCGTGTAGAAGGACAGTCGTTTGTTGAGGCATTCGGGTCCTAGGTCGTAGAGGGCCTTGTGTGCGTGGGTGAGGAGACGGAACGTTATTCTCTTGTTGACGGGAAGCCAGTGGAGATCTTTCAGGTTACCGGAAATGTGAGCTTGACGGGGGATGTCCAGTATGAGTCTGGCTGAGGCGTTTTGGATGCGTTGGAGTTTTTTCTGTAGTTTGGCTGTGGTTCCGGCGTAAAGGGTGTTTCCATAATCTAGTCGGCTAGTGACTAGTGCGTTGGTGACTGTCTTTCTTGTTTCGGTGGGGATCCAGCGGAAGATTTTTTTGAGCATGCGTAGGATGTTGAAGCATGATGAGGAAACGGCATTGACTTGTTTGGTCATCGAGAGGGAGGAGTCTAGGATGACGCCCAGGTTCCGTGCGTGATCTGTAGGTATGGGTGCTGTGCCCAGTGCTGGTGGCCACCATGAGTCGTCCCATGCAGAGGGGGACGATCCTAAGATGAGGACTTCCATTTTGTCCGAGTTTAGTTTTAAACGGCTGTTCTTCATCCATTCGGATACTTCTTTCATTCCTTCGTGTAGGTTGGTTTTGGCGGTGTTGGGGTCTTTGGTGAGGGAGAGGATTAGTTGGGTGTCGTCAGCGTAGGAGATGATGTTGAGGTTTTGTTGTCGCGCGATGGTTGCGAGGGGACTCATGTACACGTTGAAGAGGGTGGGACTGAGTGATGATCCTTGTGGTACGCCGCAGATGACTTCCGTTGCCTCTGATTTGAAAGGGGGGAGTCGGACTCTCTGGGTTCTTCCTGCGAGGAACAAGATGATCCAGTCTAATGCTTTTCCTTGAATTCCGACGTTGCTGAGGCGTTGTATGAGGGTGTTATGACAGACTGTGTCGAAGGCGGCGGAGAGGTCAAGTAGGATGAGGGCAGCTGTTTCTCCGTTGTCCAGTAGCGTTCGGATGTCGTCTGTAGCTGCGATGAGGGTGGTTTTGGTGCTGTGTTTGGCTCGAAAGCCGGACTGTGAGGGGTCGAGTGAATTGTTGGATTCAAGGAAGGCGGCGAGCTGACTATTCACGGCTTTCTCGATGACTTTGGCAGGGAACGGGAGGAGTGAGATGGGGCGGTAGTTCTTTAGTTCAGAAGGGTCCGCTGTGGGTTTCTCCAGAAGGGCGCTGAGTTCGGCATGTTTCCAGCTTTCTGGGAAGGTGGCGGAGTTGAAGGAGCAGTTGATGACATCGCGGAGATGGGGTGCGATGATGGAGTTTGCTTTGTTGAAGATGTGGTGGCGGCATGGGTCAGTTGGTGAGCCTGAGTGGATGGAGTTCATCAGACGGATGGTGTCTTCAGTAGTGATTGGGTTCCAGGCGCAAAGATTGTGAGAGAGCTGTTTTGTTTCGAAGGTGGTTGGAGTGGGTTGTTCTTCGGAAAAGTTTTCAAAGCTGTTGTGAATGTCGGCGATTTTGTTGTGGAAGAAAGAGGATAAAGAGTCGCAGAGGTCTTGGGAGGGAGTGATGTCGTTGGTGCCGGCGGTGGGGTTGGTAAATTCTTTGACGATGTTGAATAGTTCCTTGCTGTTGTGGGCGTTGTTGTCGAGTCGATCCTTGAATGCTGATTTCTTGGTGGATCGGATCAATTGGTGGTGTTTGCGGATGGGGTCCTTGAAGGTGTTCAGGTTGTCAGAGGTTGGGTTTTTTCTCCAGGTTTTCTCGAGGGTACGACATAACTCCTTGGATTTCTTAAGGTCATCGTTGAACCAGGGTGCCTTTTTGCTACCTTGTTTGGTCTGGTGGTTTTTCAAGGGTGCTAATGCGTCAGGGCTGTGGGTGATCCATTGTGTGAGTTTGATGGCAGCTTGGTTTGGGTCCGATGATATTGCGGGGGGGTGTAGGTTTAGCGATATGAGGAGTTGGTCGGTGGTGATTTTGTTCCAGTTTCTTCGAGGAATAGGTTGTGGGGGGTTGTGGGTTGTGGTCTTTTTGTAGCTGAAGTGAACGTAGTTGTGGTCTGTCCAATGGAGAGCTGTGGTGTGATCGAAAGAGATGTGTTTGCTGGAGGTGAATATAGGGTCAAGCGTGTGTCCGGCAAGGTGGGTGGGGGTGTCAACAAGTTGTTTGAGTCCGAGATTGGCCAGGCTGTCCAGAAGGGTGGTGGTGTTGCTGTCGTTTTTCTTTTCCAGGTGGAAGTTGAGGTCTCCCAGTAGAATGTAGTTCTCGGAGGTGAGGGCATATGGGCTGATGAAGTCAGTGATGTCTTCGATGAATTGTGTGCGGATTCCTGGTGGTCTGTAGATGAGGGTGCCTCTAAGTGTGGTCCTGGGGTCGGTGTGGATCTGGAAGTGAAGGTGTTCGGCGGTCGCGAGGTTATCATCGGAGCTGGTCGTGATTCGGATGGTGTTCTTATGGACGATGGCGATGCCTCCTCCTGTTTGGTTGGTGCGGTCTTTTCGGATGATCTTGTAAGTGTCCGGGATGGCTATGGCGATGTCGGGTGCTGATGAGGCGTTCATCCAAGTTTCTGTAAGGAAGGCGACATCCGGCGATGTGGTGTCGAGTAGGTCCCAGAGTTCAGTGGCGTGTTTGTGGTCCGAGCGGGTGTTCAGCAGGATGCACTTCAGGTGGTTAGATTCGGAGCTGTTTTTTGAGGAGGGGGAATTGGTGTGGTTCCTGATGCAGGTGAACTTGCAGGATTGGCAGGTGAAGGGTCCATGGGTGTGTCCTGGGGTAGCTTTGCAACATTGTGGTGTGCGTCCGGGGTTAAGGGCAGAGAGGGTAGCGGCGTCGTAAGTTATGCGGGTGGAGTGGGGTTTGCATGGACCAGGGGGTCTGGGGCTGGGCACGGTCCAGGCACGGACGGGCGCAGACGGGCTTACCATTGGCGCACCTTCGGCACGCATGGGGCGCGATCGCTGCGCTTGAACGCTGCGCGTAAGAGCATCTGTCATATGTAGATAGTAGGGGGGGAGGTGCGCGAGAGGCTCAGCTGGGAGGCGGGGCGGGCTGTAGATGACGGGCTTCCAGGCACAATAACAAAATGGCAACGAAAACGAAAGTACACACAGGCACAAAGACAAATGGGATATTGACACAATGTGTGCAAAAGCGCAACAGTGAAACGATTTGCTAATCAGGTAAAGCAATAACACATAAATAGCGTTTCAACAGCGTACAATTTAAGTACAGAGCTAAAGTCGGCAAAAACGTGCAGAAAATCACTTTTAAACTATGCAATGCTGATCGCGCTACAGCGATTATGAGGACAGGAGCCACACAAATTGAAAAGCAGCAGGTCAGGGTAGGATCGCAGCACAACGATACCAATCAAAGCAGGGAGCGTGGGGGAGCGACCGCTACCAACAGCGTCGGGACTGTCACAGCGCTTCCGAGTACGGGAGCGGGCTATGGAGTCAGTGGGAGGGAGGCTCAGCTGGGAGGCGGGGCGGGCTGTAGAGGACGGGCTTCCAGGCACAACAACAACAAAATGGCAGCGAAAACAAAAGTACACACAGGCACAAAGACAAATGGGATATTGACACAATGTGTTCAAAAGCGCAACAGTTAAACGATTTGCTAATCAGGTAAAGCAATAACACATAAATAGCATTTCAACAGCATAAAATTTAAGTACAGAGCTAAAGTCGGCAAAAACGCGCAGAAAATCACTTTTAAACTATGCAATGCTGATCGCGCTACAGCGATTATGAGGACAGGGGCCAGCCGAATTGAAAAGCAGCAGGTCAGGGTAGGATCGCAGCACAACGATACCAATCAGAGCAGGGAGTGTGGGGGAGCGACCGCTACCAACAGCATCAACATGCAGGGGTTGTCACTTCATACATCAGACCAAATGGATAGTTTACACACAAATAACATACATGGAATAGTATTGTGATAAATGAGGAGATTATATCGGAACAGCATCTGCATGTTTCCATCAGGGAGATTTTGAGAAGTGAATTCACTATGTGTTCTCTACCCACGTCTGGACTGCAAATTCACCAACATTATATAAAATACATTTAGTAGAAAAGGGCAAGATACACTTGCCGGAGGCACTGTAGGGTGAGCAGAATGTTAAAGGCAAAAACTGGGACATTTCACAAAAAAAGAAGAAGGATTACAATTTTACTTCAAGCGATGAGAGCGCTCCTCAGCAGAGAAATACAGAACAGGCAGTAAGAACATACATAAAATGCAATTTTTAAACCCAGTAGTTTGCCTATTAATTAAATTGATTCCTAGAAACAACTGCTAACTATCCCTGCTTTGTAAAACATAAAAAACACCTCGCACCGTTTTCAGTCGACCCTCTTTAAAAACAGGGACATGAGCTACATTTCTTGAAATTTGCTGGGACAGCTGGTGAAAAAACTGGGATCGCCTTGGCAAAACGGGGACGCCTGGTCACCCTATCATAGCGACATCATGGTGACACCATGGTTACGTTATGGAACGTCATGGTAAAAAAAATTCTAAATTGATACTTGTATAGCGCACTACTCACCCGCAAGGGTCTCAAGGCGCTTGTACGAATACCGCTGTGGAACCCATCCTGGCTTTTCCCTGTGAGGCGTCCACTCCTGGGCACCCCAAGGTGGAGGCCAGGCATCCTTAGCGTTGTGGGGGCCGTTGTGGAGATTAAGCAAGCTATTGCCCAGAGTTGCAGAGTGGGACTCCATGATTGGAATAGGCACCGAGGCGAGAATTATCAGGTCCGTGGAATTTTGAGACCAAGACCCGCCGAGGCGGGGAATTGCTAGACCTCTGCAGCAGGGTCTGCCGCTCAAATCATTGAGCCACACTTCTCCATGGTGACGTCATGGTGCATCCTGGCTGCACTTATCAGCTGTCAGGCATATGTCCATGTGCACTGGAGCCTTGAATGCATTGGCTTCACCCTATGTCAATATTAAATAAATGAAAACATTAAATATCGATTATGAATTTCAATGTATAAATATTGCAGTTGAACTTTATATGTGGTGTGTGCTGTTGTTTGTAATGCATGTATATTTAGTATACATCTCTTACTGCTTACTACCCTTGGTACATGTTGATATATCTAGTGAACCACACCAAAAAACCACTCTTGCAACCTCGGCATCATACTGGACAGCAAGTTCACTATGATACGCCAGTTCAACTCTATCACATCAGCCTACTTCAACACCATCCGCAAGCTCCAAAAAATCTTCAGATGACTCCCCACCAGCACCAGGAAAACAGTGACCCAGGCCCCCATCACCAGCCAACGTGACTACGGCAATGCTCTTTATGGAGCACAAACTCGGAACTCGTGCAAAGACTCCAGACTATACAAAACGCAGCAGCCAGACGGATCTTCAACCTAACCAAGAGAACATATATCACCCAACACCTCAGAGACCTCCACTGGCTCCCCATCCACAAGAGATGCCAATTCAAGCTCCTGACTCACGAATACAAGGCCCTCCACAACATTGGACCACACTACATGAACCACCGCCTGACCTCCCACCAACCCACCAGGATCCTGCGCTCTGCACACCTCGCCCTCGTACAGACTCCTCGCATCCGCCACAGTCGCACTGGAGGGCACTCGTTCTCTCACCTCGCCACCAAAACATGGAACACCCCCCCTCTCCACCTATGCACCGCACCTTGGCTCAGCCACTCCAGGAGAGAACTCAAGACCTGGGTCTTCAACTGAAACCCACAACACAGCGCCTGGATACCCCGCTGGGGTGATAAGCAGCGCTTTACAAAAACGACTTGATTGATTGAGTCATTGACAGGCTGCAGTTCTACAGAGGACACTCTATGACCTCATGTGTACATGGACATGTGTGCGCGTGAGCAGTGAGTGCTTCATCCAGCGGATTCTGTTGCTTATCCACCGAGACTGACATGTTTGATTGCATTGTTTGATTCTTGGCAAATCACAGTCTCTCCATCTATATATCAATTCCTAGATCTGAAAAAATAAAGACCTGAATCACACCTTGCGTGGAGCGGTGTCCTCGTGGGCAGAAACCCCGGGACTGACTCATAGTTGATCCGGTGAAGACCGTCCCCTCCTGTCTCCACTTCTGTTCCTTCACAGATATGATATTCCTTGAGGTTAAAGCAGCAATGTCTGTGTGGAACTGAGCCCAGAATCACACTACACATGATGGGAAGGCCTGGCCATGTCACTCCCAGTTCCAATTCTAAACAGTAGGTGCGTGGAGTAGGGATAGATATACAATCTGGAACTCATACTCCCAGTCCAGTCATTTTGTGACCCTCCACAACTGGATTTGTAATCAGGGCCATAGAGTTCTTAGAATCATGCTGCTCTGAATTGCTTGCTGCACAAATGACCTTTAATAATACTTACCATCAGCATCCATTCTAGACACCAAGGATTGCACAGTTAAGGCATCTTCATCCACACTTTACATTCCTGAACAGGTCTGAGGTACACTGCTGACTGCTGGGAGAAGCACCTTTTGGGTGTTTGATGCCCTCTACCCATGCCCACACATTGCCCTCTACGTGGCCTGGATATATGCCCAGACGTGGGTCCCGTGCTCACTGTGCCACTACACTGAAAAAGCAGTGACCACCCCTATCTGACCTACCGGTGCCAAAAACAGAAAATGCTTCCAAACTGAAGCCTTCTCCATGCGTGTCCTGGGGAGGCTGTGGGATCAGTCATGGACTTCAGTCCTTGGAAGCTTCCACACACGTGCTGTAAACCCACTCTCGAAGCCTCAATTACAAGAAACTGACGCATCAGCATCGATACGTCAGTTGCCATGGCGCCTGCGTCAAAAGCCCTTGCGACACCATAGATGCACGGTATTTAATACACAGGGCTCCATGTCGCATGGATTAACAGATGTGTCAGACATTCTGACACATCTATTGGCGCAAAACTGACCCAACTCCAGCAATAAATCGCGAGTCGCATTGCAAAATCCCTGGGTCACTCCTTGCGCCTGGTCTGATCAGGTTTAGTGATTTTGGCACAGTGAAGTCGCAGAGTGAGTAGTGAAATGTAAATTTGACTGTGCCACTTCTATGTGGCTTTTTGTGCCTACATTCCATACATTATACCTGGCGCAGGTATTATGTGAGGGAGGGCACTCCAAACTGACACACTGGACCCAATGCATCAGTTTATAGATACGGAGTGGTGTGGCGCACACTGATTGCACCGCAGCTGCATAAAAAAAATGGATGCAGCGGCAGTGCATGGGGCTTGTAAATGAAGCCCTCAGAGTTTCAAAACTGGAATTGGGAGCAAATTTATGCACCCAAATACTGTACTGCTCTAGCTGCAGCTTCCACTTTTTTCCTGTTTTTGCAGTTAGCATAAACTTGGCCCACTGCCATTAGAGCGTTTACGTGAGGAACAGATTGGATTTTCACTTTTTTGGGGGCAAACAGTGCTGGTGAAGTTATGTTATCACCATTCATATGTTGGGTAATTACCAACAGAGTACAGAAATAAAACAAATAACATTTTTAATTTGCATCTGTTAACACTTTATTAAAGCCTTTCTTGTACACACTGCTTTCCCGTCTGTGTGTCTCCTTGTAAGTTATCCAGTGTGAAGGGCGCTGGAGTCAGGTCACTGTGTGTGTTACTGTAGTGCAGTCACAGGAGAAAGGTGTCGCACAAGCACAGGAATGATAAAACACCTGTGTAAACCACCATGAGAATGAAAACGGGAAGAGGTTAGCTCATCTCACAGAAACAAATGGCTTCCGTGCTCGGGACCAAGAATAATATGTAAATGTAAATGTGCTGGACTTGTAAAGCGCACAGCTGCCCGTAAGCGTCCCGGCGCTTGCTTAGGGAACCCGTCCTGGTATTCCCCTGTGAGAAACCACGGCAGGGTGTCCACAAGGTGAAAGCCAGGCATCCCACCGCGAGGGGCCGTAGTGGAGATTAAGCAAGCTATTGCCCAGAGTCACAGAGTGTGACCCCGTGAGTTGAGTAGGCACCAGAGCGAGAATTGTCGAGTCCGTGGAATTTTGAGCCCGAGACCTGCCGAGGCGGGGAATCGAACCCTGGTCCACGGTCGATCTCAGCTTCCGGGTCTGCCGCCTCTAACCACTGAGCCACGCTTCTCCAAAAACCAAGTAAATAATAAAAGGATCTCAGGTCCCACCGAGATTTGAACTCGGATCGCTGGATTCAGAGTCCAGAGTGCTAACCATTACACCATGGAACCGTCTGGACGCTCCGCCCCTCCCTGTGAAATCATCCAAGGACTGCCCGTGCTGGTCACTGGGAGGCTTTCTATTGGTCGGCAGTGAATGGTAAACTACTCACTAAAGAAGTGTATTCCCAATGTAATCCTTAAAACAGAACACACAAAACTTTTATTTAAGCGGACTCAAGTAACATGACACTTTTAGAGCTTTAAACTGTCGTCCTCCTAGGACAGTTAAGTTACTCTTTTAACAAGTTAGTAAGTTGATGTAATGCGGAGAAACGGCGCCCACTGCACACACTGCACACACTGCACACATGAGCGTCCCCCACAGATGAGAGAGAACAGGAGCTTCCTAAATCTTAATCTGCTACAAATCGACACGGCTCGAGATTAATGTCAAACAAAACACAACACAACTGGTTATTAATTTCATAAAACACACATCGCGTCACGGGAACACGACACAGCGCCTTATAATTGTCTGAAACTGAAGCGCCTCTGCCCGGAGCAGGAAATAATTGCACATTTTCTATGGTGGGAGCAGAGGAAACTGGTGCTTTCGTTTTTATTCCCCGAGATATTTATACAATGTGTACTTTGTTTTGTGCAACAAAAGACAAACAACGAATAAGCCTTGGTAGTATTAATCTGTGGCTTTGTTCCTCCAGGTGATTAATACTACAGCAGCTGTGCAGCAAGGGCTGGGGCGGAAACAAGAGCGTGGGGTCGGTGTAAACCTTAGGGGGCGTTAATTAGACTGACGGAAGCGGAAGAGAAGCGAGAGAGACTTTAGGGGCATTTAGATTTGGAAGGAATAAAAAGAAGCAAAAAATGTCACAGGACTGAAAATGAACATCTTCCCATACCGGGAGTCGAACCCGGGCCGCCTGGGTGAAAACCAGGAATCCTAACCGCTAGACCATATGGGAGATTGCAATTGTATTCGTAGCTCAGTGTATCTGAGACGTGTGTGTTCTGTCAGACTCCATTGTGTACACTTCAAGTCACACTGCCACCCTCAGGGTCTGACCATCAATGGAGTCACAGACACCCCACTCCTGACAAACTGGAAGGAATGAGGGGTCATGATTCGTGCCACAACCTGCTCTGTCTCATCATTCACAACCCTGGAACTTCTCCAGACACCGAGCCCATGACCAGGGGAAAGCAGCAGCCCCCGCACTGCCTCTTAATGCCCCCCACTGGAGCCAGACAAAGCCACGCCCCTCTCCCCAGGACCCCCCTTCACTCCTGTGTCTCCTGGCCAGGCTGAGGGCCCCACAGACCCCTCTCCAGTTACCGTCCAGCTGCTTACTTGAGCCCCCCCCCCCTGCACCTGTCACAGGCACTAGTCTGCCCTCCAGGGGGTGTGGGGGATCCAAGTACACCCCTCCCCCCTACGAACACAACCTAGCACAGTCCTGAGACAAGCTCTCAGGCGCCCTGGCACCAAACACTGCACACACTGTCACTGCATGCACTGCCAGTGCTAACTCTGGTGCGCACTACCTGTCCTTGCACACACTGTCACTAGGCACTGCACACACTGTCACCGCATGCACTGCCAGTGCTAACTCAGGTGCACACTACCTGTCCTTGCACACACTGTCATTAGACACTGCACACACTGCCACTGAACTCACGGTCGCTGCCTACGACCTGCCGTTTTAAACACGCCACACCGCTGCACTCTGCTTGCCCCCCCTCACCCTCCTCCCTCCAGTGCTCACTGTCGCTGCACGCACATTCCCTCGTTCCATCGCACGCACAGTAGTTCGCAAGGATTTCGGCTGCCACTGATGTAGAGCTTAAAAATATTAAAACAATATGCTACATCAGTTCACTACATAAATATATATTATTTTCCCCAAAAGTAATTTTTGGTAAAGATTTCCGACCACGAAGGGACTCGAACCCTCAATCTTCTGATTCGAAGTCAGACGCCTTATCCATTAGGCCACGCGGTCCCTTACGTTCTTGCATGATATGCCTTCGGTGAAAGTCAGTGCTGGAGTGAGAGATCAGGGAGAAGGAAGATGCTGCGCAGAGCCGGGAGTAGGAGGAAGGATGCTGCACATGGGCCTTGAAGAAAAGAGAGGGAAGGGAGGCGCGACTCGATGCAGGTTGTTCAGAGCATGGGAACGGCGTCCTCTGTGGAGTCATACAACACACGCCTGTTGTTTATAAACTAGTGAGCAGCATCGGTAGTGTCACCCCTCTTTTGGTGTCCTTTGATCGCCAGTTAACGGCGGAGGTCTCTAAATTGTGCATTCTACCAACTCGCCCACAGGTACCAAGAGGCCTGCTTGAAGAAATCCTCCATCAGTCTGATTCTTGCCTGTTTCCCTCCTGTAAGCGCCACTTTGTTCATTTATTATAAGTGTTCTGCCCTGTACGCAGGCTCCTAGATTCACTTCCACTTCGAAACATCCACTTCGCACAGACTCCCTGATTCAAGCTCTTGACTGCATACACGATACACCCCCACCCTAGCATTAGGTCAAAGTACAGGGAAGGGCGGCCCCTCCACTAGGGCAGAGGAGCGTCGCCCCACTGCTTTCTCGAAGTGACGGTAATATCTTTTGGTCATTACCATTTTATGTTTCTTACCGCATTGCAAGCAGGCGGGTGGGCGGAGCTTTCTGGGCAGGGCAGGACTGGTATTAGGGTGACCAACTGGCAAGGGTGCAAATTCAGGACAGCGGGTGTAGAAATTCATGACAAAGGGTCAAAATTCAGGACAAAAATTCAGGACAAAAGGTCAAAATTCAGGACAAAACTTCAGGACAAAAGGTAGGTCTTACAGACACGTCAGAGGAGGTCGCGCAATAGTATATAAGTAAGTAAATAGACAACCACTTAAGTACAAGTTAAAATAAGTTTATATTAGGTTGAGACAATCGTGCACTTCACGGTTTTTCAGTATGGCCGCTGCTTGCTGTATGGCCGCTGCTTGCTACCTTAGACGATTCAAAGCTGGCATCTCGCTCCAGCTGGTACATTAGTCACCAGACGATGGTGAACCACACCTTAATATAAGTGAAACCGCTTTTATTGTTGATTCAAAACTATTGGATAAACAAGGAACTTGGCAGTGCCAGCCCCAAGTAACAAAACCACTCACCCCCCTTTCCAGCCTCCCAGGGAAACACCTGATGCCCGGTTGGCCAGTCCGACCTTGCTACCACCCTCCAATGATGTCCCTCATCTTCACATAGACCATCTCTCATGTGTATTTAATTTCTTTTATAGTGTTACTCATCCCAAGTATGTAGGGCAGGGTGTCAGAGTGTGTGTTACATCACACACACATTATGTAGAGACAATGACTCATATAAACGTGAAAGTCAATGTATAGGAAATGTTACTTAAGATAATGGGTGCTACAAGGTGTAATCATTCTTTTATATATCATTCAGTCTTTCATCATTCATTCCGTCCTTCCATCTATGTGCCCATCTATATCCAAACATATTCAACCATTTGCAAACTTAGCCACCATGTATCCTTCCATCCATCATTTCACTCATTCATCCCTCCATCCACCCTTTCACTCATCCATCCATTATTCATCCACCCACCCTTTCACCCCATTAATCCGTACATTCATCCATCCACTCTTCCACCCATCTATCTATTCACTCATCTATCCAGCCATTTACCCTTTTACCCTTTCACCCATCCAGTCATCCTTTCACTTACTCATTCATCCACCCAGTCACTTATTCTTCCACCCAGTCACTTATTCTTCCAGCCATTCACCCTTTTACTCATTCATCCTCCCTTTCTCTCTCCATCCCCTTTCACTTATCCATCTATCCTTCCACCCACCCACCCACCCATCTACTCATCCATTCATTGACCCTATTACTTATCCATCCGTTCTCTCATCGATCCACCCTTTCACTTCTTCACTCATCTATCCATCATTTTGTCCATCTATACCCTTTCACTCACTCATCAATCCTTACATCCACCCTTTAACATATCCATCCATCCACCCTTTCACTTATCAATTCATCAATCCATCCTTTCACTCATCCATTCACTCACCCATTATCTATCCTTTCACTCATCCATCCATCCATCCGCCCATCCACTCATCCATTCATGAATCCATCCATTGACCTTGTTATTCATCCCTCCTTTCACTCATCCATCCATCCGTTCTCTCATCCATCCACCCTTTTACTTCTTCACTCATCTATCCATCCTTTTGTCCATCTACACCCATTCACTCACTCATCAATCCTTACATCCACCCTTTAACTTATCCATCCATTCACCCTTTCACTTATACATTCATCAATCCATTCCATCCTTTCACTCATCCATTCACCCATTCACTCACCAATTATCTACCCTTTCACTCATCCATCCATCCATCCTTTCACACACCTATCCACCCTTCCACACATACATACATCTATTTACCCTTTCTCTCATCCATACTTCCACTCACTCATCCATCCTTTCTTTCATTATCTATCCATTCACCTTTTCATTAATCCTTTCACTAATCCATCCAGCTATTCATACATTCCTTCACTTATTTACTCTCCCAATTTTTCACATTATGATCTGAGCCTTTGTCTGCAGAGTTGCAGGCAGAAGAGGCCCATCAATAAGTTCTCCCCTGCTGTAGTTCCTAAAGCAAGGGGTGGGGTGGGGGAGTGTTCACAATGCCCCTGCAAATAGGCAATCTGAAAACTAGAAGTCATGAGTCATGCATGATGCACAGTGCCAGGACGTGAGGTGACTGTGACATGGTGTTGTTTCCAGGGCATTAAGTGGCGTAACAAAACTGGGGGTCTCTTCAAAGGGGGTATTCAATGTAATTAAGGGTGTGATATAAAACATCTAGGCCAGAAATCTGTGCGTAGCATATGTTTCGCGTGACTGGTATCATGTTGTTTCTGTCATTGCATCCAGTTATATAATACAGCAAGTATCATTACACCAACAACAAGCCAGGGCTGTTGGCTTTGTCAATGGTTGTTATTTGCTTAAAATAAAAAAGCAGTAACCATGGATTTGTTGAATATAATATTGAAAATACTTCATTTCTAAATTGATGAGATAGTGAAAGAACATAGCCTGTTCTTTTTAACTTGTTTTACAGGCTTCTTTAAATAAAATGTTACATTGCAGCATGGGCGTTTTACCTTTTATCTATCAGATTGCCCTGCTGTACACTGAGGCAGGAGGAGGCCACCACATGCTGTCACACCCCCAGACTGCCCCATTGACTTTCTATATGCGGCAATTAGCCGGCATACAGAATCACAATGGGCGGTGGGGCTGGTCTGGTGCTCGAGGAGGAGTGCGAGGCGCCAGCTTTAAGGGGCTAAGGCTTCTCACAGGGGAGCATTTCTGCTCCCTGTGAGGCCAAAATTACGGACAAAAGGCGTCCGTAAAAGGGATCCTCATGGACAACGGACGTGAGGTCCCAATTACGGACAGTCCGTGAAATTTACGGACGGTTGGTCACCCTAACTGGTTTCCCCACTCCTGAGTGCACATACACTCTTGGGCTGCCAAAACTAGTCATGCACGCTGCACTTCTCCATGACGGCTGCATTGCAGCCTACATTGAGAACATGCCACCCCCTACAGCCCCTAGCTGGGCGGTGTCTTGACCAATCACAATGCTCCACTGGAGTGTTGTGATTGGCTTAGTGGAGGGAAGGGAGGCTGCCTGCTTTCTGTTCTTTTCAGAGGCAGGAGAGGAGGAGCAGTGAAGAGGCAGGACCCGGGCCGGCAGAAAGGAAGGTTTCCATTTTTAAAAATGTCTTATTGACCCCTCATGACCCCATCCCTGCGTGACCCCGCACCTGCCCCCCACCCGTGAGCCATGTTGACCGCAACTGTCGCTTAGGATACCTGCTTTTGACCCAGGTGGTTCAGTTTGACTCCTGGTATGGTATGATCCATTTTTAATTTGCGCATATGACATTTATACTCTACAACAAGGAGCTTGCAGCAGCCCCATTGCTGAACATTCGTTAACTTCATTGTCTTTCTTAGTTGCTTTCACCTGGAGCATGGACCAAGTACTGATTGCTTCAAGTTGATTGCTGTCTTCCCGCTGATCATGCTGTGATCCTTGCTTTAAATGGGAATATAGAAGTGCAGGTACGCACACTTCAGAGTACCTGCTTGCTCCTGCGAAGTGCCGGCAGTCACTCATAAAATATGTACACATCTTATATATGGCCTATTTCACAAGAAGAGGGCACCCACTCCCCCCCCCCCCTCTCTAATAGAGGTATCATCACAAAGAACGCTCCTATTTCATTTCCTGTCCAGCCTATAGTCCTGAAAATTTACAATTTCTGTGTTCTTTTCACTTTTGGTTTTTAGGAGGCTGGCTTGAGTGCTCATGGTTGGCAAACACTCTGGTTTAACTAGTCTGACTGCCGATCTGTTAAATGTAAGTTTCCCTTTAATAGTTGTAGGGACACTTTTATATCCATCTTTTATTCACATCTTCTAGGTTTGTTTACTAACATGCTGCACGGTTGAGTTTTTAAATGACACTGTGTCGTAAATCCACTTGGATTTTACTCCTTTTTTTAGAGCCTATACTTTTGTTGCCTTAGAGCTCTGTGCACTTTACAGCTGCTTACCAGAAGTAAAGTGCCTTTGCTCCCCTTTTATACATAGTTAAATTGGTTTATGTCTAAGAGGGACTTTTAACTTATCTATAAGTGCCCAGTACATGGTGTAGGAAGTGCCACCAGGGCATGGAAGTTAAAATACCACTTGTGTGTTCATCACCTATTTTGCCATCCACTGCAGTGGCAGTGCAAACATGTCTTGAGGCCAACCATGTGTAGCCTGACTGCCAGGGCTTGAAGTGGGCCGAGTCTCACCAGTGCTGAGCACCAGCTGGCTTCTAAAGGAGGCCTCAAAACATGCTCTATGGGGCTCTGTTTTTTGCTGTCTGTTTTTTTTTTGGACTGCAGGGACAGCGGGCACATCAATGTGCACATGCTCACATTGTACACTTCTCACTAGTGGAGCAGTTACGGCATGATGTCATGCCAGGTGAGCGTTGTGGGGGATGGGATATCCTTTAAAGAGAGTCCTTTTCTCTCTGGATTTCCCTTTTATTTTTGAAACTCAGGAGCAGCAACATTGTCATGGTGTCACCAGGGCTTTAAGTGGAAGCTTTTTCAATATTATACGCAAGCCATAGTTGCTGCTTATTTATCTAATGCAACTAACAACCATTGACATAGCTAATAGTCCTGATTTGTTGTAGGTATGATGTTACTTGTTGTATCATACATCTGGATGCAATAACAGAAAAAGCAAAATACAAGTCGGGCAGCACACTATGGTAAGCACATATTTTTAACTCACAAGTTTTAAGCCACGCCCTTAATTACATTGGCCACGCCCCTTGGAGGGACCCCCCAGTTTTTTCATCCCACTTAAAGCCCTGCTGACTGCTGAAGTGCAACACACCATGCTACCAGTCAAATGACCCTTTTTGAGAAGAAATAACATCCCTTTTAAATATTCATAATTCAGCCCTTTGTAAACCTTGTAGCACACATGGTAGGTTGCATGGTATATAAAAGTGGGACATGTAGAAAATTGTTATTACAATGTCCGTACATTGATGAAGACTAAACTTTTTTTCACTGTTGCAGGCCTGACTGTTCTATGTAGGAAACAAGAGTGCAGAATACAATATTGATACAGTATCTCAGGGAAATGTACCAGCTAGAAAAATAATGAATCGACTATTTTTTATAACTATTAAAAAACCAATTCAATGGTGAAGTTGCATTTTTAAGAAATATTAAGGGAAATTAACTTTTAGAAAGTTTCCCTTTACCTGACTGAATGGCCAGAAGACTAATTAGCATAAGCCTCTGCCTGCTAACAGCCAGTGATTAGTCTACAATATGTGTGATGTGCCTCCACATTAGGGCGGCAAACAGCAGTACTCTATGCTTGCTGCAGTGAGGTCCTTCCATTCAGCGAAACAGAGCCACTGGAAGTATGCAAATATGCAGGTGCAGCTTTTTTCCCGCATACTTCTGGATTTGCCACATTTGCCACATAATCCATCACCTGCTGCATAATTTGCAGATTTTAACAAAAATTAGGCTCAAGCTCAAATGGTTAAAAGGTTACTAAAAACGAGGCAACATGTGTTTGCACACATTTGAAGGTCTTTTGCAAAGGTTAAATGGTTATCTTTCAGTTGCTTATTTCAGTATTTGGTTGTGAAACTGGTAATAATGAGGTGAAATATTCGCCCAGGGAGTATCACTATATGTAAAAATCACAAAATAATGAAGCACGAATGTTAGGCATTTTGCCACGTAATTTACATTTTCTTGCTGCGTACTTTAGTCAAAGCTGTTGCATATTTTGGTGCTTCCAAGCCTCATAATTCCAGTTGCCCTTACTATAATAGGTGCAACAGGAAGAGCGGCACAAAGGCCTAGGGGCCTCATTTATGAGAAATGACGCATCGCTGCGTGAAAGCAGCAATGCGTCACTTCTCGGTGCGCACTCCTTGCGACATGATTGATGCGTCATATTTATAATATGACCCATCATGTCGCAAGGAGTTACAGATACGTCAGTATTTCTGACGTATCTGTAGGCGCAAAAGTGACACATTGCTGGAGTGTGTCACAAAAGTGACCCAACTCCAGCAATGTGTACCTTCACATGGGCAAGTCCCATGTTATTAGTGTCTGCGTCCATATTACGCCTGCCATGAAGCAGGCGTAAGATTTTGATGCATTAGTGGCTAAGAAATGGCGCAGTGAAATCTTACAGATTTCACTGCGTCACTTCCATGACCCTTTCTTGCGTCAAAACGCCCCCCTTGCATACATTATACCTGGCGCAGGTATAATGTGGAGCAGGGGTTTACAAAGTGACGCATCTACTTAGATGTGTCACTTTGTAAATATGGGGCAACAAGGCGCTTTTTTGCGTCACTGGTGCGTCACAAAAAGAGACGCACCGGCGGCGTAAAAGTGACGCTCCGCCTCATAAATAAGTCCCTAGATGTTTAAAGGACTCGTTGCGCCAAAATTATGTTTTTCATTCGCTATCCAAAGATGACCATCACATTGTGCCCAGCTAAATCGGATACATTAAAATATTGTATAAGGCAGGGTTGGTAGCCTTTTCGTGCGTTTCTCTTCCACTGCATGTTTGATATTCGTAAGTAAATACATCTTACAATTTCCTGTTTTTGTTCTCCTTCATGCATTCTTTCTGTCTTTGCAGCAGGTTTCATTGCTGTGAAAATGACACCTGTGTTGCATTGTCTTTCGCTAAATAATGCCACATTTACAGTTCCTGCAGTGACTATAGGAGTCTAACAGGGAACAAAGCAGTGTAGTTGTTGGTGTCACTCGTTTCTTGATTATTTTATGCATCAGATTAAAATTAACACCAGTGATCTGTGTAAATGCAATTATAATGGATGTGAAACTTCATGAAAAAGTTACAATTCCTGCAGCTGAAAAGTCCCGACCACTTAGGGACTCGAACTGCCATCCCTCAAGTTTGAAGTCGAACGTCTTATCTATTAGGTCACGCAATCACCATGTGACGCTATTTCAGTGAACAGCTTCCCCTGGCTTAGGGCATCCCTGGCTGCTAGTGATCGTCCAGGGAGGAGACAGAGAGAGAACTAGGCAGGTGTTTTATCAGAAAGAAACAGCGCCTTCAAATCAGAAGTGCTATTCTACAGGCGCTATATGTGACTGCTCCGCACCAGTGCTTACTATCCCGCGCCGCCTAGAGGATTGACAGATGACGTTTTGGAAAAACGTCCTCAATATCCGAAGGGTTGAGTCGATTCAAAATGAGGCTCCTGTTCGCACGTGAACAAGATCACAAGTGCAGGTTGGAGTCTTTCACCCGCTTGTGTTTACTGGTTTTGTCCCTCTGTGATTTCAATTCTGAGCATGCATATTTTGCCATCTTTTCTGAGCCAGTCTTGTTCTTGTTTTCAGCCTCAGTGGTTTAAGTTCTCGTCGCCACTGTATATATTCCTCCACCTCACTGACCCTCTGTGTTGTGTCTTTGCTGCTTTGTTTCTTCCCCACTAATGCTCCATGTTACAGCAGCAGTCTGTGTGTTTTATCCTCGTACAGAGCGGTAATTATCAACCTGATCCCACAGCAGCAGCATTCAGGTAAGAGTTGTGTTTGTATCTTTATGTCTTGCTCTTTATCTAGAAAATCAAGGTCTACAGCAACACAGTACCGAACAGGACAGTGACTGTTGCCTCCTCGAATTAACTGAGCCCGGCAGCGTGACTCACGCCTCCCATATGGTCTAGCGGTTAGGATTCCTGGTTTTCACCCAGGCGGCCCGGGTTCGACTCCCGGTATGGGAAGATACATTTTACCTACCATCCTATGTTTTTAAAAATACAAATGGTTTATACATTTTTGAGTTCGTTTTATTACCACTCCATTCAGTCTGTGTGTTTATACCTTCGGCATATTACCCAGAAACCACCGCGTATCCCCCACACTCACTTCCTGCACATCTAAGTGTTTTTTTATGATTCTCCAACTATCTAAAGAATGCACAGCTCAGTCCATAACATTCCTAAAAAGCGGCTTTTTTTAATAGGTTTCTGTGTTTATACATGTGGGGTTCTCTTTGCCCTGTTTGAAAGAACATTACTCTATTTGAAGTCTGGCAATGAATGGCTCAGGTGGCAAGTGCAGACTCCATCATTTTGTGCAAAGAGCACAGAATCGCATCATTCCAGGGGCCCTGCGTGGCCCCCTCTTATCACGTGCAAACCAGAGTCAGTTTCTGAGTTTCTTCTTTGTTCTTGGAGGCGACTAAGGGCTAGAAAGTCAGGAGAGCTGAGTGCGTGGAGGCCTTTCAGGAGCTGATGCATTTTCACACTAGTGTCTCATTAAGATCAGTTTGCTGCCCCTCTGCTCAGACTCAGATATTCTATGGTTTTCTAGGCTCAATACGCTGCAATGGCAGCACCTCAGAGACGCACCCTGATTGGACCAGGTGCAAGACGTGCTGTGGGTGGTACCTGTGAGGCCTCTAGGGGGCAGATTTACAAGAACTGACGCATTTGCGCAGAAATGCATTAGTTTAATTGCGTCACGCAAAAAAAACCTTGTGCCAACATGAATGCGTGGCATTTACAATGTGACGCACTATGGCGCAAGGATTGACAGATGCATCACGCATCTGTTGGCGTAAAGGTAACGCATTGCTGGAGTCGTGTTGCAAGCGCGACGCGACTCCAGCAATTCTCAGGAGTGCCTTTTCCTATCGTGCTGCATCACTCCTTACGCCTGCTAAGGTTTTGACGCAGCGGCGTCGTGGAAGTGACGCAGTGAAATCTTGCAGATTGCACTGCGTCACTTTCACAAGGCTTTCTTGTGTGGGAATGCCCAGCCTGCATACATTATACCTGACGCAGGTTTAATGTGATGCAGGGCTTCTCAACATGACGCATCTCCCTAGATGCGTCATGTTGTAAATGTGTCGTAACGTGGTGCATTGTTAACGACGCAGCTGCATCACAAAAGTGACCCAGTGGCGTTGCAAAAGTGTCGCAAGGGGCTTGTAAATCTGCCACTAGGTGTCCTCTGTGCAGCGCCGCAGTGTCTTCCCTACACCAGGGCAGTGAGAGCCGCCCGTGCAGGCAGCGCTTTGGTGAGAGCCGCTCCGCACACTGCTTTAGTGAGGGAAACTTTGTGGTGCTCTAGTGATGGACACTGTGGGATGCTTTAGTGAGGGACACTGTGGGGTGCTTTAGTGAGGGACGCTGTGCAGTGCTTTACTGAGGGACACCGTGCAGTGCCCTAGTAGTAGAGACTGAGCAGTGCTTTAGTATGTGGTGCTATGCCGTGCTTTCCAAAAAGTTACAATTTTGCAGCAAGTTTATGTATTAAGAGCGGTTTTGTGTGCATTTGTTAGACTCACCGCCCCTCAGCAGAATCATGCATAGGTTTAATAACGAAAACATTTAAATGCGCGGCAGGATTGTAGATTTCATAAAATGTCCTTTCTATAATTACTGAAAAAAAAGAACCTCGACCACGAAGGGACTCGAACCCTCAATCTTCTGATTCGAAGTCAGACGCCTTATCCATTAGGCCACGCGGTCACATGTACATGTGATCAACAATTCACTATTAGTTGCAGCATCCCTGTCCGCTGCTGATCGGCACCGGATCCAGGGGTGGGCACGGGGATGTTGAATACCTGTTCATCAGCTGTCGTTTTAATCCTCCTTCATTGCTAGTTTGTGCTTTGAAAAATGCTCTGAACATTAATGGTGTGCGTGTGTTAATAGGGCCCTCGCTGCACGCGACGCTTTTTTACCCGGACGCTGTGACATGAAACACATTCAACATTGTGTTTCCTCCCAAGCCAAGATCATAACTCAGACGGATGAGATATAAGATAAGGAGGTGGGGGGTATGTTTACAGGTGTTGTTGTTTACAGTTAAAAACATGACCGTATTATGTCTAATTTGTGTGATAACCTGGAAGGTATGAATTGAGGGACAGAATAATCGACGATAAGCGGAATTGTATTCTTCTAGGATGTAAACAAGAATATTGTAATTATTGTGATACACATATATATATGGAAATGTAAGGTTGTTACATGATTACCACCAAAAAAACCATTACAAAAATAAAATAAAACATTTCAACATTGTGTTGAGTCCCATGCGGTTTCATATTGATTATATGTGACATTTTCATAATTTCAGTGTGATTATGAGTGACATTCAACGGCTATGCGTGACACTTTCTACCAAGTCATAATTAAGTAATGGAGATGAGGGGACATATAAATATCAGAAGCAGCAGATGTAAACATATGAAAAATAAAATGATAGTAAACCAGTTTTATTGTAATTGTATTTTTCTTTTTACATCCTGAAGGCTGCCAGCGAGACGTGTCATAGGGCACGGCGGGGCCATGCAATGCATGACAACAGTGGGGCTGAGGGGTAATGATCGCTCCTAATTGCGCATAACAAACCGTCATGTACACTTAGCATTTTTCTACCAGCTGTGTTTCCAGTGAGTGGAAAAAAAAAATGGGCTCCCAGGCACTGTCTGAGCGGCAAACCATCGTTTATATACAATGGGGTAACCCAGTATCCCTCAGAACCTGGGCAATCACGTATTTGTATATAAATGGTTCTGTTGGGTTTCGAAAATATTTCTTTAGACAGTACAATTACTCAAAAACTTAAACATACAATGACAAAATTAATTGTAATCCAAACACAAACCATATAGGGTATTTAAGAGCTTTTATAAATTGCTTCATTCATAAAAAAGACCCACATTTACATTTGCAAGGCTGTCAAAGAATATATACATTGTGACAATATGTGATAGGAGGTGACATTTAGTGCTCAGTGCTTTGGTGACTGTGTAATATATACAAAAGTGAACGGAAAAATGGGTGTGGTGGCCAGAGAACAAAGTTATTTCAGACTACTCTGCGGACTAAATTAATAAGTCTCTTCGCAGGGTATCTTGACTGGTCCACGATTCAGATTGTCGATGTTTCAACCCAGGGTCTGCACTGTTGGGGTGTCAGTGCGGGTCTTCATCAGGACTTGTACAGTGCCTGGTTCGTCCTATTTCATAGCATTTATTGCTGACATCATCTTTGGACTTATGGGATTCGTAGTCCTCCAACCACCATATGGCCCATGTTGGGCTCTGCCTCCTGCAAGATAAAATCAAACCCTTAGTCGGGCCTCCAAATCTGTGTCTGTTGAAGGTTAAAAGCACAAGACCTGTCATTCTGCAGTAGGTGGTGATGTGTAAAAGTAATGCCGGCTCCCAAACACGTAGAAGTTGTGCACCAAAGGCGCTTGAGTCGAGTACCCTACAGAATATGAGTAGTGCATCCAGGGTGCGCACAGCAGGGGGCCACACTGAGCGCTGCGCTGGGTGCGCAACTTTTTCTTTTTTCTTTAAAAATAGTCTCTATCAGTACTTTCTAATATTCTCTGGGATCGTTTCCCTGGGTCTTATAAAAAATGTTGGGGACCGTGAGGGGAGCCACTATGTCCCCACGGTCCTGCTGGCTTCCCACGTTCTTCGGGATCCCGAATTGCTTTTCCGCAAAGGGAGATGCTAACTTGCATGTGGAAATGCAATCTGCTTTGGATTTTGAAAGTGAGAACAGATTTCACTACTGTGTCCTGCCCTCTCAAAGCAAACAGCAGTGTCTGAGGGTAGGCACCCCGGGACACTGCAGGAGCTGGCTCTGGGGGGTGGAGGTCCCCAGGGCCCCCAAGGGCTCCAGGCGGAGGGCCACGCAGCCTCCCTCCCCCAATACACAAAGCCCCGGGGTGGTGGTTTCCGGGGGGGCTTGAGGGGGGTCATTGAGGCCCTTCCACTTCTAATTTTGCAGGGTGGGCTTTGGAGCCCACTCCAACCATTTATTTTATAGCTCTGGGGGGTGGCTCTCACTATTGCATAGCAAACAGCAATGTTGAGAAAATCTTCTGGTAAGATAACAAATGATTTTGAAGTCCATTTTCGGTGTTTTTGTTGTAGGTTGCAGCCGTTAAAGCGGCGACAATTGCAACGCTGTGTTTGTAAATATGCCCTTAAGTTTTGTAATGTCGACAATCTTGTCTCCCATTTAAATGGGCATGAAGTATTTTTGAAGTGCATTGTGAATCGTGAAGCAACACTGTCTAATTGTGATTGACAAAGAATTGAAAGAGTTGTGTAATTCTTTTGCTCATAATGTGCATAGGGGCAGATTTACAAGTTCATTGCGTTACTGTTGCATCATTTTTAAGATGGGATAAGTCAAGGGAAAGTGGCTCAAGGGGCTTGTAAATCTGCTACACACTGTTCTGTCTTACTTTGCTTTCCTTTCTGTCATGTAGAGGATCCTGGGTAAATATAACGGTTTCTGTACAGCCAGTACCTTTCAACCCTACCCCCAAACTGCTTACTGCCTGTTACCATAGTAACAATTCATGGACCACTTAAGTGAGCACAGATGTTAGGAGTTCACCACACAGCGGGCCCGATGTACAGAATTAACTTAAGACAAAGTCCTAAACTTACTTCTTTGGTATTCACAGAATGCACTTACTACTTTTGGTATTCACACAATGGATTTACGATTACTAACTTTACGTCCGCACTCGGGCAGGAAATTCTGGCTTGGAGGTGGAGCTAGCGGCCAGGAGGCGGTGCTTCTGGCCTGGAGGTGGATCTTGCGGCTTGGAGGCGGAGCTTCCGGCTCAGAGGTGGGGATTTAGCCATGGCTGAAATCTCCACCTCTGGGCCGGAAGCTCCGCCTCTGGGCCGGAAGCTCTGCCTCCGAGCTGCAAGCTTCGCCTCCGAGCCGGAATTGCGGACATGAAGTTAGTAGTCGTAAATCCATTCTGTGAATACCAAAAGTAGTAAGTGCATTCTTTGAATACCAAAAGTAGTAAGTGCAAAATAGTAAGTGCATTCTGTGAATAACAAAAGTAGTAAGTGCATTCTGTAAATACCAAAAGTGGTAAGTTTAGGATTTTGTCTTAAGTTAGTTCTGTGAATCGGGCCCTATGTTGCTAATCGAAACAGTTACTGTGCTGGAGTTTTAAAAGTTTTCCATAGGAACCGTTAGTCGAAGAAGAAGTCAGTGAAAATATAATAAAAATAATAGCGGGGTTCGCTGGGGCCCCCACAGTCCCGGGGCTTCACTTATATTGGGAGGGGGGTGCAGTAGGCTGTGTAAATTATATCGGGAAAACAACAATGTAGCTTATTGCGGCTTTTCTTTAATATAATGTTGAATAATGTTTTTTTATTAGGCAGTGTTCACTTTTGTTATGGACAGAGACACTTTCTTACATGAAATGTATTAATATGTAGGACGGCATGTTATGTATGTGTGCCTGGAACAAATTTAATGTTTAATTGGCTAAGGTGTTCCAACAACAAGCTTAATGTTCATTGGGTGCGAACTATTGAAAGTAGATGTGTTTTCTGTAATTCACCTCTGCTCCGGAGAGTAGCAAGGACATCTAATTGGCTTATATGTTGTAAGGAGGACTTTCCTGAGCTTTATGTTTGTTGCGAACTATTGAAAGTAGAAGTGTTGCCAGGCGTTCACTTCCGCTCTGCGGAGTAGGAGGGACATCTGATTTGCTGACGTGCTCCAAGGAGGACTTTCCCAAGCTTAATGTTGATTGGCTGTAAAATGTTGAAAGTAGTAGTGTTGTCAGCGATTTCTTCCCTCTTCGCGGAATAATAGGGACATTTCATTGGGTAACGTGTTCCAAGCGGGACC
Source organism: Lissotriton vulgaris (assembly GCF_964263255.1). Classification (NCBI taxonomy): domain Eukaryota; kingdom Metazoa; phylum Chordata; class Amphibia; order Caudata; family Salamandridae; genus Lissotriton; species Lissotriton vulgaris. The sequence goes on from NC_141685.1 coordinate 224,583,457, forward strand.
TTACAAAGCTTAATGTTCATTGGCAATAAAGCATTAAAAGTAGAAGTTTTGGCAGTCATTCCTTCCTCCTCTGCGGAACAACATGGACATTTTATTGGCTAAAGTGTTTCAAGCACTATTGTGAGTGATTTTGTGACGCACTTCCAAAGGAGTATCGGAAAAGAAAGTAGTAGAGGGGAGATTAGAAACACTATTAACTCTGTACAGTGGTCACAAGGTGGTGGACAGGGATTATGAAGGTAAAAATTGTTCTTATATGTTTTAAGGGCCATTTATATAATTGCCGTGTGCTGTACAAATCACGGCGGAAAAATGACAGTGTCTTGCAGTGTTTTTTTATCAAGTTTACAGGTGGGATACTTCTCAGGAGCACTATTTACTTACAATATGGTGTTCACTTTTCTGATGGGGAGGTGTGGTTGCTCAGAAAAAAATCAGTCTAGGTTTGAAACAGTTTTTATTTAGCAAATACAAATAAACTTTCTTCAGAAACTGGTGCTGTATATATGAAAGGGGTGACAATTAAAAATGCAATTTCAGAAAATATCAGTTAAGCGTGGCCATACCCTCCTTTTTTCTGCTATAGTTTGTCAAAGTGTTGCCCCATATTCTTGATAATGTAAGAGGGCATCAGTTACTTTTTGATAAAGTAGAATAGAAGTGCTACAACAAACACTCCTGCACTACATTATCTGAGGTCAGGAGAAAAAGTAAAAAACAGTTGAATACAAGTGACTTCATATTACATAGAAATGTATGCATTCATATTTTTCAAATTTGTATTCTGTAGAATTCAGGAACGTTCTGTCGTAGTGCTTAGAAGTCGAAACACTGTTCTGCTAACAAGTCACATACTCAGTTAAGAATATATAGGATGGTACTCTTATAATAAACAGAACTGGTCCCATATATTCTTGAGGGAGAAGGTGAATAGGAACCGCAAATGAGAAAAATAGAAATTAGAAAATAACATTCAGAAATGTAGGGTTTATCAAATATTTAAAGTAACAAAGTATGTATGAAAGCTATATTTTTATTTTGCAATTTTGTAAAATATGCTCCCTGAAAAATATATCTGATCAAGTATGTTGTTATGTTTCCTAATCTGTATTACAGATGGAGCCGAAAAATCTCCTATTCCTCTACTGTAACAATAGGACAATCTAATACAATATAATGATTGATACCATTGTTACAGTAAAAAGAAAAGGAAAATAAAGTTATCTATATAACAGAACATCCATAACGAAATACTTTTAATTATTTTCTCCGGGAGGTCAAAAAGGTTGAACTTCGAGGCGACAGGTCATAAAATCCTTTGAGATCATGAATATATATTCACAGTATATGATCAAACGGGGGGAACAGACTAAAAACCAGAAGCTGGTGATGTTGCTTATATATCTTTACTCTTTGTGACGACGGGTTATGAACTCCACTGAAATTAGCATAACTGTTAATATTATAATATATATATTAACATTATAATCCCTAGGGGAAAACACACTAACAACTGGAAGGTGGTGACGTTGATTATAAATGTTTAGGGTTTGCGCCAACAGGTCACCAACACCTCTGAAGCAAAGTATAGTGTCAATATTATAATATAGAAAGTCACAATATTTAAGCTGAAAGGAGCCAGAAAAGAGCAATGTTTGTTGTAATCTATCTGTTTCTCTAAACAAGCTGCTGACATTACAGATACAAAGGGAAAAACATGCAATAACACTTTTTTCTAGATATGAATGTTTAAATATTGACAAATAGCCACAAATTATAACTATCTACTATTCTATAATGAAACAACTTACAACTCCGGAATGTGTTTGTTGATGCAAAACAAGAATCCAATGCTAGAAAAGGGAACCTGTATCACAGATTGGCAACGCAGAAATAACTCGTGAAAACAAAACTAATCGCACAATAGGTGTGGTATATATATACATATATATATATATATACACATATATATATATATATACACATATATATATATATATATATATATATATATATATATATATATATATATATATATATATATATATATATATATATATATATATGCAAAGAAAGCACTCCTTCCACTTCCACTGGAACAGTGGCGAAGAAAAGAGAAACGAACCACTTCTTTCTCAGGCAAGATGTTTATTTACAGCCTAGCAGCAGTCAAACAGATGACGCGTTTCGGGCTTCGGCGCCCTTGTTCACATAAAGGCTGTAAATGATTTTCGCCAATTTAAAGTGAGATGCCCTTCCCACTAAAGGTCACATGTTCTATAAGTTAATGGAAAACATGGTAAAAAGACTACATGATACGAATGCAATCAGTAGCATATAAATAATCTTTTTAGCGCCAACAATTTCATATTTGCATTGTACATCTCCACATTTCCTATTGCAACGGAAAATTGTAACCTTGTAAGAAGATGTTAACACAAATAAAACATATTGAAATTACAGTCAATTTTTTGAAAAAAGACCGGCTTTTGGCTTTCTAAAAAATATTTTTTTCCTGGATAAATCCAGATACCGTCATAAAAAGTATCAAAATTTCATTATAGCTGCATAAATGCATGTAATCACTAACAGATCTGTGACTATAGTTTGGAAGTAATGTGCAATAATTATATAAAGTGCATAGAAGAACTAATTATAACAAAAAATTCTACAAATATGTATTATGTGAGTTGATTGAGTGTCAATGAAGAACAGGGGGTGACATAAAGAAATTTATCGTGTAGCCCAACTCCGGTTGAGATATAACATTGAGTGAGACAGAATAAAATTTATAGAGGGATGAAATCCGCCTATTTCTAAGGAGTTCCCTTATCCAAGGTAAACTCAGAGCTTAATTTGAATTTAACAAATTATGCAAATACAACACTGCAATCTGTCCTACCTATATTGCAATATCTCTACCGAAGTATAAATAAGTGAAAAACCCACTACTAATCACCCTGATAAAAGGTTTGTCCCGGATCACAAAACATTTTTATCTTGACCACGGAATTTACCAATACCAACACACATATTTACAATATCTAGAATCAGATCAGAAAGCACAATTAGATGAAACTGTACGATGTCATAAACTACACTGCTCCGGGTTGCACTCAGAATACCTATTTACAAACACGTATACATATCTTCGGTGTTGTTCAGACCGTTTGGGCATTTGCTATCAAAGTTCAAAATAAACTTAGTCTCCAATTTTCTGAGCAAAGCCTCTCTATTCCCTCCTCTGCGAAGTTTTGGTACAGACGATACCACATAGTATGATAGACAAGATAAATTATTACCATGAACTTGTTTGAAGTGGCGCGCCACTGGGTAATTGGGATCACTGTGCAGAATAGCACGAAGATGTTGAAGGATTCTCTCATGTACCTGTAATTTGGTGCTTCCGATGTAATTTAGCCCACAGGTACAAGAGAGAACGTATACTGCAAATTCTGTTTTACAGTTATAGTTTCCCATTATCTTGTGTGGTGTGGGACTGAATGGTGTACGGTATTCTGTTGTGTTCACCCCGAACTTGCACGCCCGACAAGAAGAGCATTTATAAAAACCATCTTTGGGTTTTAGCCAATTAGATTTGGTTCTTATCTCAGGGCTGGTAGGATCTAACACAGCTCCCATGTTTCTTGCTCTACTGAATGTTATGGTGGGGCTGGATGGCAAACTCATTCTAAGAACGGGGTCAGTGAGTACTATTCCCCAGTTTTTATTGATGATGGATCTGATTTTTCGTTCGTTCTCACTAAAGGCTGTGATTAATCTAGGACATTGGGCCCTGTCAATTGCCCCAGAATTGACCGGAGGATCAGATGAAATATTCGGGACAAGATTCTCTACTATGGCAGCTGGAAGTAAGCTCGCTCTAGATCTGGAAGATGTTTTGTTCAGAGCTGATGTTAGGATCTTTTCTGAATAGCCTCTAGCTCGCATGCGACGCATGGATTCCGCAGCACAGATGTTGAATTCAGTATCTGTGCTGCATATCCGTTTTAAGCGTAACAATTCCCCATAGGGGATGCTTGCAATCAAGTGCCTAGGGTGGGCACTGGAGGCATGGAGTGTGACATTGCCAGCGGTGGATTTTCTGAATAGGGTACTCTCTATTCTCCCATTAGCTACATACAGTTTGACGTCCAGGAATTCTAGGCTGGAATTGTCTATGTGGTGGGTAAAGTGGAGATTCAGATTGTTGATGTTGATTGTTTCAATGAATTCCAGTGCCTTTTCTTTACTACCTCGCCACACGATGAAAATGTCATCGATAAACCTGTAGTAGTGTGCGATGTTTTCTTCAAAAATGGAAGAATAGTCCCTTTTGAGCACCTGCTCCTCCCACCAGCCAACGTGCAAGCACGCATAGCTGGGGGAGAAGCAAGCGCCCATAGCCACACCCCTTAGTTGCTTAAACAACTCCTTTCCGAAGAGAAAGAAGTTGTTATTGAGACACCAGCTCATCATGCTGACTAGGGCCTTGTTGTGCTGATAAAATTTGCACGGTCTTTGGTCTAAAAAGAATTTTACAGCTGCTATTCCCGCCTGGTGATCTATACTGGTGTACAATGATTCAATGTCTAATGGGATCAAATACATCCCATCTGACCATTGAATGTCTTTGATCTTACTAAGAAAATCACCTGTATCCTTGATGTAACTAGGCAGTTTTTTTACATGATTCTGAAGAAAAAAGTCAACATATTGGCCCACTTGTTCCGCTGCACTTCCTATGGCGGAAATGATAGGCCTGCCAGGAATGGGAGAAATACCTTTATGCACTTTGGGTATTAAATATAATACAGGTACAATAGGGCTCTCATTATGCAAAAACTTGAACTCATCATTAGAAATGAGGCCATCACTGCGTAATCCCATTAACAATTTCTTGAGGGAGTCTGTGGCCGCCTTATATTTTTTGGTGTTGGATGGCTCATAGCATTCACTGTTGTCCAGTTGGCGTTTTGCCTCTTTGATGTACTCTTCTCGGGGCCAGATTACTAGGTTGCCCCCTTTATCTGATTTCTTAATGATGATTTCATTGTTTTTGCTTAGTTTTTTCATTAGCCTGGCATAGTCTTTTTTCTTTTGTTCAACATGTTTTCTCTGTTTACCCCTTTTAGACTGTACTTGTTTATTCAATTTTTTGATGTCCTCAACCACGCAGTCGTGGAACGTGTCCAATGCATCCCTGGGCTTCATGGGAATATATTTGGATTTCTTCTTAAAGGGGCTGATCCCAGCACCCTTTTGTAACAGACTGATGTTGTTTAATCTAGTTTGGGTTGGAATGTCACAATCAATCTCATCATTTGCTGCCTCACCGGTATTTAAATCATGCAGGTCTAGATAGATCGGGATATCCGCTGCCCTGATGCCTAAACTCTCCTCATGATTATTTGTTTCATGTTGTGGATCTGCGTCTTTATCCTTTGCATTTTTCAAAGAGAAGTGTTTCTTCAATTTAAGCTTTCTTACAAATCTAAAGACGTCGATCCTCGTTGAGCTGTAGTTAAAAGTTTGGCCAGGGCAGAAATTGAGACCTAAGGATAGCAGCATCTTTTCAGGTTCAGACAAAGGCACATTGGACAGATTGATTATGGTTTTATCCAAGTCTACTTTCTCCGTGTCCAATTGCTCTTCTTTTTGTTTTTTCCTTTTTTGTTTGTTGACTTTTCTTCTTTCTTTTCTTCGTCTGTTTTTTCTTGTACTCTTTGCTGTTGTTTGTTGTCCTTCCTTGGTCTCAATGACCTCAATTTCTCTGCCACTAAAAAATCCAATTCTTCTCCTGCATCCAGTACAATGGCTGGCGTGGGCCTCTCTCCGCTTTCTATGCTGGATTCACTAGAGAGGGAAATTGAGTCAAGACTAGCACTGTCCGCGGTCGCTCCTCCTAGCACCGCTGTTGTCTGCACATTGGTCTCCACATTGCTTATATCCTTCCGTTCTCCAAACTTCTTACGATTTTCGTTGTTATATTTTCGTGCAAATGTGAATATTTGTCCGTTGTTATAATCTGCCTCATCCCTGGCAAATTTGTGCGCTTTACGCTGTTTTATTTTTTCCTCATGTTTGCGCAACCTTTCCTCAATGGCAGTTCTGGCATTTTTGATGTAGTCCACTTTGGCGGATTTCTTGAGCTCATCTTCGATTTTTTCTATTTTTTTTACTATTTCCACTCGATCTATTGCAGCATACTTAATTAGAATGCGTACTGAGGTCATGGAAGCTTCCAGATTGTTTTGTGCCCACTCTTTTAACATTGCTGGGTTGGGGTTGTCGTAACTTGGGGCTAAAAGGATACGTAGACCCCTCGGTACCCGTCCCACCTCTGCATATTTTGTTAATGAGCAATGTTCCCACCACTTGGTGATTTCCAGACGCATATATTTCTCCAAGTCCTTTAATAGTACTTTTTCACTTTCCTCTGCCCCTGTCGATGTGCTTGCAGTGGGTACAGTGCTAACATTTGCTCCTGGTCGTTTACAGAACAATTCCTCCGCTGCCGCTTCACACTGGCGAACAGCCTCCTCTGTCATTCTGTCTGCTAGGTCTCTATCGCTGATGCAACCCGAATCGATTCTCGAGTTGCCTTCTACGCGCCTGCTATCTCCCCACCTCTGCCAAAATGCCGACGTCACTCACCGGACACTGTTCTCGCTTCGTCTCGAACCACTTCAGTTCTGCTCCTCGGTCAGTGTCCTTTTCTTTCTTGTGACGCGTGGCGGCAAGAGGGGGCTGCAGCCAATGTTTCGCAACGAACATCCAGCTTGTCCGACTTCAGAGCAGCAGCCACGTCCGGGTGAGAGGGTTCGTCCAACGGAAGAAAGTCGGACTTCCGTGAATTTTCAAATGCAAAGAAAGCACTCCTTCCACTTCCACTGGAACAGCGGCGAAGAAAAGAGAAACGAACCACTTCTTTCTCAGGCAAGATGTTTATTTACAGCCTAGCAGCAGTCAAACAGATGACGCGTTTCGGGCTTCGGCGCCCTTGTTCACATAAAGGCTGTAAATGATTTTCGCCAATTTAAAGTGAGATGCCCTTCCCACTAAAGGTCACATGTTCTATAAGTTAATGGAAAACATGGTAAAAAGACTACATGATACGAATGCAATCAGTAGCATATAAATAATCTTTTTAGCGCCAACAATTTCATATTTGCATTGTACATCTCCACATTTCCTATTGCAACGGAAAATTGTAACCTTGTAAGAAGATGTTAACACAAATAAAACATATTGAAATTACAGTCAATTTTTTGAAAAAAGACCGGCTTTTGGCTTTCTAAAAAATATTTTTTTCCTGGATAAATCCAGATACCGTCATAAAAAGTATCAAAATTTCATTTATATATATATATATATATATATATTACCTACTGGCGGTCGCCAGTAGGTAGTTATAGTTAGGACCTAGTTTACATAGGAAATCCTCAACATTCTATTTGGATTAACTTTGGCCCCAGTGGATGAATCTTTGCGAATTTCTCAAAGAAGATGGCTCGGTCTGCTGCGCACCTTCCCTGAAAGTTTGGGTGGGGTTCGTCAAGTGGGGGCTGAGATAAAAGGGGGGTCCCAAAACGTGTTTTCTCCATGTTATTTTCCATAGGACGTTTAGACACGGCTACAGCTCGAACAGCTGAATGGATTTATAAGAAATTTGGCAAGAAGGTAGAGTCCGGCTCGCAGATTACGATTTTGTTTGAATGGTGTAAATCCGTTCAGTAGTTGCTGAGAAAATTAAAGTTGAACTCAATTATATATCTAAAAGCGCGCTCAGGTGCGCGCACTAATGCGGCTGCGCGCGAGCGGAATTTTTGTTTTGCTGTGTGACGTCTGTGAACGTTTGATTCGGAGGAAATCAGGAAGTGTTGACCGCCATTTTGTTAGTGCGAGTGAATATATTGTACATTTCAAAGCGTTGGAACATGGAAAGGGGACAAGGTAGAGATTGTCTGGCCGCGTAGGTTTTCTCAGGGGGTGCAGTAAGGCCCTTGAACGCGAAAATAATTTTTTATTTTTTAAAATAAAAGTTGCGGGGTGCACGCACTCGGTCGCGAACACCTATTTACAAGAGTGTAAAAATGGAGATAAATCAGAAGTTTGAGTGTTTAGATATAACGTGGCTCTGAAAAGAGCCCTTGTGTTAATTGAGTTTTTTCTGCATTTATAAGTAAGTACTGATGCAGAGTCTCATGTTACAGAGGAAGATTCTGTTTCCCTCATCCGTGAAATGAACACCATCTCTCCTATAGATGCCTTGCATGTTGTAACGCAAGTTGTTGTGGTAAATAGAACCCATGCTATAATCTCTGAGGAAAGCAGAAACACATTTATTTACATGTTTCCTTGCTTTTTCAATTTGTGCAAAATGTTGATTGGACCAATTCCATTTCCGTCTTTGGCATATATTGGAATATACCAAGGCAGTTCGAGGAAAAAGTGTCATCAATTGTCGAAAGGTGTCTTTTAGAAGCATTTCCAGACCTACCCCAGTCAATGTGCCTAGATCGTTCCCACCACAGTGCACAATTATACGGTCAGGTTCTGGGAGATGCATAAAAGTTTTCACCAATGGTATCAATTGGTGACATCTCAATCCTCTCTGGCCAATCCACGTTATCTGCACATTTGGTAAAGCAAGGTTGGAAATTCGTCTGTTTGCTGCATATTTTCCACTCCAGTGAATATAGCTGTGTCCTAAAAGCCAAACCTTCATTTTCAAGGCAGATGCACTCGTACTCCGATGGGTTCTGGAAGTGGAATGGCAGTTAGAAGCTGAAAGTCGGGATAAAAAAATGGATGAGGCTTGGTGTGGTTGAAAAAATCATAATGATTGGTTGATTGTAATACCTCAAGATTGAAGACAACGTTGCATGTTAATGTTTATGTAAAACAAAAAGTACTATTGGGTGTCAAAAAAATGACATGTAACAGAGCAGTGGATAGGCAGGTGTTTTTGGAGGGAAATCAGCATTCTTGGTTTGATGTAGAGCGTTGAGATATGAACTATTGACCTGTGCCTTCAGCCAGGTGCAGAATGAGGTGTTACCATGGAAACGGCCAGAGAAGGCAGTGGGTGATGGGTGACTTTTATGTGACATTGAAAATATTTATCAAAAGGAGGGAGGGTGATCAATTGATCAAACGGGCACTGTTTACCACTAAGGGAAGTGGAAGGTCTAGTATCAGCTGGTGCCCTCAACAAGTATAGATCAACAATGTAGGGTGCTGGACTGTTCCTTAAAGAAAGGAGTGTGTGTATCTGGCGTCGCCGGAGGTGCAGATGTGGCACCTTTGGGCATCCATTTTGTTGGATATATTTGCCTCACACACCCATAAGGGTGTCATGCTTCATCATTGGCATTGCTCCTCGTTGGGGAGGCGGTGCAATCCCCGACGGGCTCACCTCTGAGAGTGGCTCTTTGGCGGAGATCTTTTAATCCAAGTGCCTTATGGTGAAGTGCGGGTGTGCGGGTGATGCTGTATGTAGCCTGGGAAGTGATTTAAAATGTAGTAGAGGGTACCGGAAACTACTTTATTCTGGGGGTCCCCTACTGCAATTAAAAATGTGAATCTAATACACTAGGTGCCAACAGGTTAGGTGTAGTGGCCCTAGATTAGATTAGGAAAGGAATTGGTCAACATGTTTCTCGCCTGGGTAATTGCCCGCGATTCATCAGGACCTATGATAGATAAAAACAAGGTCTACAGACAATAAACAACATGCTAGTGTCATGTGTCTAATACCAAATGTATGGATGTTTGTTACCTCTGTGGCTTTTTCCTATGCCTGAAGAAGAACTAAGAATACAGGGTTAATAGCACCAAGTAATCGCCAGAGAATATGCATGGTCCGGGACCAAAATTACACACAGTGTCATGCTAGTGATAGTGGTTTTCTACTAGCTCCAAGATAACGTGATCGTGTTGTGACACCGTGCAGTGTTACCATCACACCAACACTATTTAAGTGAAAGGATGGTTTTTAAAAACAGCATAAACTCAGCAGCAGTCTTTCAGGAGAAATACTCTCCTTCTCATGTGGTAAAGGTACAGTATGTGGTGTAATTGTTATCACTAAATATGCATAGTGACGCTAAAAACGCAAACCCGACTCACCTATTGGTCAGGGATTAAATGCCACAACAAGGCTCGGCGGTTTGTACATCAGGGTGGAACCTTGAGGTGTGGCTGGGGGAGGAGATGTGTATACGGTCAGACTGTGGCTTTTATTACGGTTACCAAAGCCCTCTGCAGGATCAAGGACGCATCCTCCGATACTGCCTACAGAGAATTGCTTCTAGTCAAAAAATCCCAATGTGTCTATCGGGCGTTTTCCTCACCTCTCACTTCCCGTGTCCTCGCTGCTTCACCTACCCATCGCCGCCGAGCTCGGATAGATGCCGGAGCTTGGCGGCGGTTGCCATTTCATAGCGTAAGCATCACGACTCGGCGTCTAGCTCCGCCCCCACGTAAGGTCAGGTGATTTCACTGGTTACTGTGGCGGCCATTACGGGATAGGGCTTTGTAGACTTGTTTAAGCAGGGATCAGGCCGAGCTAGGTAGGGAGAGCTAGGGTGTAATGTGTATAGCCCACTCGGATTAGCCTAAAGGGGTGGTGTAACATATGGTATGTAAAGCACCAAAATAACCCCTTATGAAAAATGGCATGTTCAGTGCAATGTAGTGATTGCAAATATATGTATCAGTTGGTGAGTGAGCGGACCGGGAATGGTTTCATATAAAAGTAAAAATAAAAATAACAATAACAGGTCTCAGCTACTTATATTCAGTACAGTGTGGGTGCAGTTGTATGGGAAAATTCTAGTACTCAATTTATGGCAATTTTATAATGAGTGCCACGGCATGTCCTCGTTCAGGCCCCGACTATCAGAAGATAATCGGTGGACCCATCTTTGTTTTTTACGAAACAAGGCTTGTTTTGGGCAATTGGGGCTAGATTCTAGTACAAGGCATTTAAGTGAGTCTGCGGTGTGGTTAGACTCCACATAATGTTTGCACATCTTGGTATGTGTCTTTCTACAGCGAAAGTTACTGTGGTGTTCAGTAATGCGGGTTTTAATCGGACGTGTCGTCATTCCAATGTATTGTAATCCGCATGGGCAGGTCAGCATGTAGATAGAATGTGAGGTATTACAATTAGTATGTCCCCTGAGTTCCCAGTTGAAGGTGTCAGTGAGTTGTATTGTCTTATGTACGGCTGTGTAAGCACATGCCACACAGGAGCCGCATGGATAATGACCCTTCACAGGAGGTAAATGCCAAAGTGTCTGCTGAACCACCTTCTTGGTTAATTTGGGTCTCGTGCTGATCAAGATGTCTTTCACATTCTGGGATTTTTTAAATGCAAACCTTGGTTGTTCAAAAGTTAGGTTGCCTGTGTTCAGAATGTCCCATTGGCGTTTGATCACACTTTTGATTTTGGTTGACACAGGGGTGAATGTTGTGACACAGGTTATGGGTTGGTTCTCTACCGGTACCACCTCCCGTTGTTCGAGTAGAGCATCTCGGTGGTTATTTCTAGCTCATTTTTGTGCTTTAGAGACATCTCTCTTAGGGTATCCTCTGTCCAGTAAATTCCTGGATAGGATTGCTGATTCTTTCTTGTAGTCAGTTAAATCACTGCAATTTCGCCGGACGCGGAGATTGTCCAAAGGGGAGGTTGGCACGTAAAGCTTTGGGGTGGTGGCTGGTGTAATGGAGCAGGCTATTGCGGTCGGTGGGCTTTCTGTACATCGTGGTACTGAGTGATCCCTCTTTCAATTTTATTGTCAGATCAAGGAAGGCAATTTCCGTGGGTTATACAGACATCGTAAAGCGTAGGTAGGGGTTAAGAGTGTTGACCCACTCGAAAAAGGCCTCATGCGAGGTAGGTGGTCCAGTCCACAGGATCAGGATGTCATCTATAAATTGCTTCCACATCTTGATGTTATTGAGGAAGGGATTGGACTGATGTTGTATGTGTCTGTCTTCAAATTCAGCCATGTATAGACATGCCACTGACGGGGCAAAAGTACTGCCCATCAATGTACCTTGGGTTTGGTGGTAGTAATTCCCCTTGAATTCGAAGTAATTCTCCGTTAGAGCTAGAGTGGCACACTCCATGATAAAGGCAAGTGGGGTAGTTGAGCTCCAGGTTTCAAGTCCAAGTCTTTCCTCTATTACTCCTAGTGTGGCCCTCTGAGGAATATTTGTATAGAGGGTCTCCACGTCGAGGGTAATTAAGAGATTGATCTGCCCGGTATCCTGGACAGTATCCAGTATGCGCAGGACATCAGAGGTATCTTGGATGAACGAGGGAATGCGCCTTACTAGAGGCTGCAGGAAATGATCACAAAATTGTCGAAGTGGTTCCAGGACGGTATCAATCCCCGAGACGATAGGTCGCCCAGGTACCGGTCTTGCCTCTTTATGGATCTTGGGAAGGATGTAAAAGTAGGGGACCCTGGGATCTTTTTTCATCAGGAAGTCCGCCTCTTTCTTACTGATCCACTGTTCACATTCTGCACTGTCTACCAGGCCTGTTATTATGGTCTGTAGGCGTGCTGTCGGGTCACAAGGGATTGGTGTGTAATAGCGTGTGTCGCTCAGTTGCCTTGTGCATTCCAGGTCATAGTCGACAGTGTTCATGAGGACTGTAGCGCCACCCTTATCCGCATGTTTTATGGTAATCAGGGGATCTTCAGCGAGTGACTTAAGTGTACACATCTCATTTTTAGAGATGTTGTAATGGTTTCCCTGCTGATCTAATGTCTTGATGTCTTTGAGCACAGCCTGCTGAAAGGGACAACCAACTGAAATGTTAATTTGATTTTAAAATTTTGCGGGAACAAATATGATTGGTTGAAGAGACATATATGAGTGTGTATTGACAGGATATCTGTGCCATTGAATTTTGGTTGCAGTGATAGAAGCATTATTCAGAGTTCCGCAAACGAATATCTGTTTTGTGACTGTCACTGTTCTACATCGTACAAAGCATTGGTAAAGGTAAGTTTGTAACTGTTTGTTTTGTCATGTACCGTAAAATGTGGTTTAGTCACTATAATTGGTTCATTTCCCTCACAGTCTCTGAGTAACCTCATTTTTGACTGTGATAATGTCTTGTATTTTTAAAACTATTTTTCCATTTTGTTTCATCACTGTTTAACGACATTATTTGTGTGCAATTATTAGTTTAAAATTTTGAATAATAAATTTCAATAAGCTGAATGTTCTTCAATTATGTTCTTATGTAATCCTTTACTGTTAGTTTTTTTCAATTCACTGTCAGTCAGAGACAAAACTGGAACGAAATTTTGGGGGGCAAATTAAAAAAATGTTGTTAGGCATACATGAATGTTTAATTAGTAGGCTTTTAGAAGGGGTAAAACAACTGAAAGGCCTAATTAACATTCAAATGGATGTTTACAGAGATGTGAAACGTTCAGGTGCGGCTGTGTGTGTATCTGGAATATATATGTTACCTTGAGCTGCCACACCAGACGGGAGAGGGTTGGGGGCCTGAAGGTCTGTGAATTTAATGGAGGTTGCGCGCCTTTTCTTCACATTCTTTCAAGTGTAAATTATAGTTTTGTATATAATTTTGGTGAATAGCAAAAAATGGAGTATAAAATATGTTTAATGTAGACAGTAATTATTTGTGTGATTTTGAAGGGCTTACATATAATGAGAGAAGTTGGTTTTGAGATGAAAAAATGGTATTAGCAGAGACACAGATAATGCAGATAGAGAGAGAAATGGTACATTACATGTGATACCGTCGTCAAAAAGTGCTAATGCTTAAGGTATTCCTAAACATTCTGTCAGACGACAAAATTACAGTGTGGTTTGTGGCTGCGGGCTGCACTAGTGGGGGTGGGGTGAGAGGGGGAGGTGGCCGAGTAAAATAAAATGAAAAGTTGTGACCATGAGGTTGTACACAGGTTCGTGTAGTACACTTTGAAACTGTCGTCAAAAAGTGCTAATGCTTAAGGTATTCTTAAACTTTCTGTCAGATGACAGAATTACAGTGTGGTTTGTGGCCGCGGGCTGTACTGGTGGCGGTGGGGTGAGAGGGGGAGGGGGCGGAGTAAAATAAAATGAAAACTTGTGACCATGAGGTTGTAGACAGGTTCGTGCAGTACATGCCTTTATATATTGAGATAGCAGACGGAGTATACATAGATCTCTCTCCCTCCTGTAGTCTGACTCCATCTTTATCTCCCTCCTGCTTTCCGTCTCCGTTGCCCTGTGTTATCTTAGTGTGTGTGTGTCTGTCTGTGTCTGCCTTCAGTTCGGGCTGAGGAAGTTTACTGTGCAGGCACACACAGATAGTCGCATCAAAGTACTTGGCAGGTTTTCAAAAAACTATTTATATAATTGAGATGCTTTTTTGAAGCGCTAGTGAATGTCTACTTTCACAATTACCGCTCGGTTGGTTCCATAGAGCAGATGGTATGTCGTATTTGACTTCTTAGTGCCTCTGCATCTGCACTCTGTTCTCTGGTGGCTGGCGGAGAAGTGTTTGTTATAGTGGAGATGAAAGGGTGATAAGGAGTGAAATACGACATAGCGTCTGGTCTGTAGAAGCAGGGGAGCAGTGTTTATCAGTGTGAGTGAAGCGCAACTGCGGCGGAGCTTGGTAACAGTAATAAATTATTTTCTTACCAAAGGTACGACTGTTTGCATGGTCCGTGACCCGCTAAGACAGGCTTGACGGGCCGCCATAGGCCCGCGGGTTGCAGTATGAGTAACTCAGGTCGACAAAAGAAAACATGAACTTAGTACAGCTGAGGTTACGTGGAAGACATGAATACTCTTTCAGTATACAATCATTTCAGTTGAGAATATGGATTAAAAGAGAGAACGTGTATATTTGAAATGTTTATTCAGTAATGCACTGATTTCAAGGCAAGTTTCTTATCTAATACGAGTACAGATATTGTAAGAAACAAAGTAATCGGCATAGTCACTAGTTCATAGAATACAAACAGTGCAAGCATAGTATGATGTAAAATGAATACGGTTTAGCAAAATTTATTCTACACCGTTCTGAGGAAGTATATTACATTTTATTAAATCTAAGAAGGTGTCTTGCCTTTAAGTTTAGCAACGATACATGAAAATGCTAGTGGTTAGACATCAGCTCATTAACAATCATCTCTCTGCATGCGAAGCACTATCAACTTTGTGTTATGCTATTGTGTAAGGGAAAAGAAATGCGCCAAAAGCGACAATTTGGCTGGAGGTGCATGTATGTTATCTGTTGGAACGTTCGAAAATCAGTGTTGAGAACAACTACTGTATTGACGTATCTTTTGAAGGTTTCAGTACTCCATCTGAAATACAGCACGAAAAGTAATGCAAATATTAGTGCAAGAATATATTTTTCTCGTATGAATTAAAAATATTTCAGTACATGGAAAATTAAAGCAGCAGAGGTGTGTGATGCGCCAATAAGCAGCTGAAAGGGGAAATGGCGTTTAAACTTATAAAAAACTCATGCTAACTTTACACATTAATCAGGGCACATGTAGCATATATTACCCTGCTTTACTCCGAGTACGTTTGAAATAAGATAAGATAAGATATGCAACTGCATTGTTGAAATTAGAGTTCAATAAAAAGTTACGTTCGAAATCGAGTAGCTGAGGAAAAAAAATTTAGTCCACATAAAACACGAAAATCTGACCAGGAGGAAATTGTAATGTCCACTGTTAGTAAAGCCAATAGGTCTGTTGATATAAAAAAAAAAAGTGCAAGAAAACGTGAAAAAGATAGGGAGGGAAAACAAAATGTAGACATCAATGGCTTGCATAAGAGTCATCCAACAACTGTGTAGGCGAAATAAGCAGCAACCGCTTCTAAAAGGAAGTCACTGTTATCATCCGAAAACATGTCAGCCATCCAATTGAAAAGAGGAAAAGAGCATACATGGTCTTGAATTACCGGAGCCTCTAGTACCATCAGAGGGCAACTCGGTGTCTTTTCTATGTAGCTGTGTGCCAAGAAATCTTGCGCCGCTGCGAATATATTCCAATGACCCAGAACTCCATGTATCGCTACAAAGGCCATAATCCCGCCGTCGGAACAAAGCTGTTCATGATCAATTAACGGATTCATGAGATGATTGTAATTCACTTCAGGAGACACTAAGTTGCAGAGACATAAGTCCAGGGCCCACATGAAATCACAGCTCAGGCAATGAAACACAGGCTGTACACAGGTGAAATAGGAAAATCGAAATGATAATGCATATGACGCACTCAAAGTCGCAAGTGGCAGGATGCCATGGTACTCAAGCATCCTCTGGCGAAATAGTTCTAAGTGCTCCGGCTCGTTTGCGAAGACAGGATGGACATCCATTTTGTAATAAACAAAATAGGAACACAAAAGCAGCTGCACTGGTAGAAGAACAGGAAGTCCAGAAAAATAGGTCGCCGACTATGGAGTGAAGAGTAGCAGAATGACTTCAAATAATTTCTGGCAAAGAAGTCACTAAACCATTGCTTAGTAGTTATAAAAAAAAAATAGGCCTGCCTTGAAGTGGAGGATGCGTTAAAGATTATGGGAGTCACCTCAGCTAATTGTAAAGGAAGGTCACTATTTTATAAGGAATGGACTTCTCTGTGAATATTAGCTAAGTGAAAGAGATATGTTTGTGAACAGATGGTAGGGTAACTTGTTTTTGTGACAATAAGGCTGTTGTTCATGTCTTGTGATTCAAGGCCGGAATTCGCGGCCAGATGGAAACATCAAGGTTCCCATGCGGGGGTGGATAAACTACATTCTTACAGGGAAGGATATGCAGAGTGACTATTACCGCGTAAGCTTTGCCGTTTAAAAACTCATAATAATTCTCATTACATGAAAAAAAAACAACGTTTAAGAATAAGGAAAAAGTCGGCATTATAGCATGCACTGGTGTATCTTTGAAAAGACATGCAACATTACAGCGCTTCTAGTTAAATAAGTCATGTAATTGAAAGTGCCTGGATGTGAACGACTAATTACATGTTTCAGTACACTTATCTCTATACAGATATAGGGGCAGATTAACATGCTCCGTGCGGCACTTTTGCTTCACTTGTCCCATGTTAAAAGTGACGCTAAAGTGGCGTAAGGGGATTGTAAATCTGCCCGACATTTTTTTGCCGTCTCCAAGGCATTTGTAAGTGAAAGGGAGCGACTTAGTTTTATGACTGTTGGAGGTACTGAACCGCTGGTATCTATTTATGTGAAAAAATTTATAGAATTTGAACACGCGAAAGGTAGACTAATTAATTTGTGCATTAGCCATGTTGCAGTTGCGGCTTCGGATACTAAAAAGGGAAAAGTGTCTAGGCGTTGAATGTGGAACATTGAAAAAAACGTGTGTCATGGAAAGCAAACGTGGTTTGAAAATGAAATGTAAAGGTTTAAAGAGAGAGGAGAAAATTAAGATAGTTTCAGGGCTTTAAGTTGGCCGGGTCTGTTCGGGTTTCAGCACAGGCAGTTTCTTAAAGGTAGGCTTGCTGTCTATCGGGCTGCACTTTTGAGGCCTGGCGTAGGCAGACTTTTTAGTTAAACTTGTGCAGCTATTAATCTGTGTCAAAGGTATTAGTACTTAGTTGCTGTAGGTATGATGTTACGTGTTGTGCCATACCTACATGTAAACATTTGGAGGGCCAAATTTACAGTGTGGTTTGTGGCCGAGAGCTGCAATGGTGGGTGAGAGTTCAGAGGGGAAGTGTTGGGGCTAAAGGGAAACAAAGAGTTGTGAGTTAAGATTATGCAGAAGTTCCTGTAACAGATACGTTCTTGCACTAAGTTAGTGGAGTCAGTATACATATATCTGTGCTGCTGTTTTCGTTTTCTTAACATACTGTTTTTGTGCTGCTTACTTCATATATTTTAGTGTGTCTGGCTCGCCCTCTGTATCTCTGTTTACTGTGCAGTTTTTCTCCATGTTGCCTATCCTCTGATTTTTACCGTTCCTGTCTCTCATACATTTTCTCTCTATGCAGTTGTTGTTCTCCCTCACATGGGGCTTTATTTATGAAGGCCTTGCGCCGGTGGTGCATCACTTTTAACATGGGAAAAAGTGACGTATCTGTGGCGCAAGGCTTTCATAAATGAGACCCTTTGTGTCCTATTCTTTTTGTTTCTCTTGCTCTCTCTGTCTTGGTTGTGTTTTTTATATATTTATTCATTTCTGTCATTGTTTTATTTTCTGGCCTGAAAGCACTCTTACCTTCACTGTCCCTTGTGATATCTCTCTCTTTCTCGTGCTCGTTTTGTATGTTTCTCTGTGTCCTGTTCTCAGTCTTCCTCCTACATTGTCTGTATGGTGGTGTATATCTCTTTCCCTCTTATTCACTCTTCTTCTCTCCATCTTTCTCTCTCTTATGCTTTGTTTGTCCATCTCTGTGTTCCTTCTGCTCTCTCTCACCATATTGTAGTGTTTGCCTGCTGTCCTCTCTGTCCCTGTAACTCCTGTCTTTTGTCTTCTTTGTGCTCTGTCTGTTATTTCTACTCTGTGACTCCGTCTGCATGGTCATCTTTTTCTTTATTGTACCTTCCCATTCTTTCTTGACTTTTCAGCGGTGCTGTTATTTTTCTGTCTATCCATTTGTGCTTTGAATGCTAGTCTGTCTCTGTATGTTCCTCTTCTTGCTACTGTCTCTCTCTTTCCTGTAGTCTGTTTCTCTCCTGTCCTGTATCTATTTTCTACTATATATTTAATATTTTATTTAATATTTAGTTATGTCATGTGTTCAATAAACAATTATTGAACTTAGTTAGGCATTAGGATATCTAATGGTAGAGAATCTTAGGTAATTTATCTGTTAGGCTTGTTGTTTGCTACAATGGCTCTATATTGTGTAATAAATATGTCTGTAATATGTTAATTAAATTTCATTATTTCTCTTTTTTATAGTGTTTGGTGCTGAACAGCAACAACCTGCCTTCGACGTCACAGAATTTCAGGAATTATATTCTTTTTTTCAGGTGAGTTGGTATTTTTGAAAGGCATTTTTTTTGGGTGCACATTAAAATAATAAGCAAGATTTTTTAAAATATTTGCAAAGTTTTGGTTTGGAGCATGATTTTTTCTTCTATTTTTGCCATGTCTGTATCTGCTTGTACTAGATATGCATTTTGAGATATTTTTCCACTGACAGTTGATATTAACATTTTTATGGGCCTGGTGCATGTCTTCTTTTCGATGGAGTTCTGGTTTATCTATCATTTTAATATAATTCATTGCGGTTTCCATGGAATAATTCTTGCTAAGTGTTCATTATTTTTCAAACTCATGCTGTATTATCTTTGGCAGTCTTTTTTCTTCATTTACAGAGGTGTATTATGATATGGCTCTTGGTGTGATGGGCATCTTTTGTGCATATCTGTAACTGTACTCTATGTATGCACTGTTTTAATTATATTTGCAGAGCTTTATTATGATGTGGTTCCTCATGGTTAGCATGAAATTTTGTACATGCTATGAAATTCACATGCTGAGTATGCTGTTGAAACATAAAAGCAACTGTCTCTGTGGGAAGTAGTAATCTGTTAAGTGAATGTTATGGTTTGTACAATGTGAGCCTCCCCTTCAGACTGTATATAGTTTGAATAGCACTTTGTAGTGGTGAACTCAGAAAATGGATCCCTACAAATTAATTATAAAGTTTATCTATAGTTGTGATATCTAGAAAATCTAAAAACAAATTTTACAATAAGATGTCTTTTTACAGCAGTAATTATTTAATGAAAAAAAGGAACAGTGTTAATGTCTAGGCTTATAGTGTCAATTTGTTTTCAAAACAAGAGGAAGGTGCTATCTTAATATATGTAGTTAATGAGTTAGAAAGTATAAAAATATATGTAGTTAAAAAATTAAGTAAAGGTACTTTTAAGTTATATATTTATGAAAAAGATATAATTTAGTCTTTATATTTTTTTAAAAGGATACAGAAGAACGAAAACAAAATAGAGAAGCAGAATTATTCTGAACAAAAGGAAATACATTTTGAAATTGTAAATGATCTGCTGGAGGACTTACTAGAAGGAGTGTTTGAGGAGGAAACATTTTTTGAAAATGAGGACTTTATGGATATATCATTGGACAGTGCTTATTTAGAGATGGTGGAAGGGGAAGAGGAGAGTTTGGAGGATGAGGGTCATGAATTGGAAGAAGTACCCGATGACATTATGCTTCAAGTTCTTTTAGATTATGAACTTTTAAATAAATAAAATTATTTTGGATAGTAAAGCATTCTTGAAGACAGTTTTCTTGTCCTATTCGTCGTTGATCTGCTTTATGAGAGTGACAATACATGTTCTCATGAAGTGTATAAGAGATTATAGTAAAAAAAATTAAAGCACTACGATGACCGACAGTTCTTGAAAAACAGTGTACTGTTTGTATGCTTTAAAAAATAGAATCAGAAAATACGTCTATAATGTTAACACAGCTATGGACTGTCATAAATTTAGAACCAACATTCACTACAGGATTTCCTACTCTGTTCAGAGACTGTTTCTTTGTCTTTATTCTACTTAGAAAATGAATCTGTGGTTTTAATTTGTATGTTATATGCTAGTAGCCAACTATAATATCTGTTATGTTTGTGTTTTACAGATTGTCATTTTCATCAGAAACATAAATTAGTATGCCGACCAGAGGTGAAAAAAAGAAAGCTGTATAAACGGACATACCATTTGAAGAGGAAAGAATTACAAGAATTATCAAAACAACAAAGGACGGTTAAAAAGAAGAGTGCTCCTGGTAAGAAAAGAACATATAGAGGATGTTGTTCAGCGCGCGTTTGAGACAAAAAGAAAATTATTTATTTTAGTAATTAATAGAATAAATACACTAAATAAGGCAATCAGAGTTTTAAAAGCTAAAAGTAAATGGAAGAGACACATAAATAGAAGTAATTTTTGTAAAGTGTTTTCTGGGAAGTGGATGCATACTTCAACTTCTGAGCCATTTTTTAATGAAGAGAGTTACTTTCAAAGTAACGATTTGTTGCATGCAGTTGACACCAGTGGTCGGGCATATGAGGTGAAGGATGGTTGTGCAATTGAGAAAGAGAAAATTGTGGTTAGAAATGCAGAAGAGGTGATAGCTGGAGAAGTTTTAGAGGGACGTCCTAATGTTCCTGTTTACAGTTGGAATTGTAGTAGCATTTGCAGTGTACGACAGGATTCAATTGTTTTCTTTCGCAATTTCTTACGTAAGTACACTAAGGAAAGTCTATAAAAAAATTGTAATGTTGCAAGAATTAGATCATTGCAGAGTGCGAGAAAAAATAGGTCTGCAAGGCCATTCTCATGCTTGTCTTTCTAAAAAAGTATGCCAGAGTGTGTTTCATCACTTCAGGATGTTAGCAGTACATCATACGAAAATGAGAAAATTAGTGAGAAAGTTGTATTATGCAAAAAGTCCAGCACTTAAACTTAAACAGTTAAATAGTGCTCTTTTGCATGGATGTGAATTAGATGTTAAGAAGATTTGTGCAGAAATTGAGGTAAGTTATTTTGGTCCAGAGGAAGACAATGCAGAAACTGATATAATTATAGAAGGAAATGTGTTAGAAAATGTTGGAAATTTTAATATTGAAAATTTTGAAAAGGAAATAACAAAGTTTAAAGTCATTGCAGGTGAAAAACCAAATTTTCCTTGTGTGTGTTGTCGACGCATTCATCACAAAAGTCAAACTAGGTTAGTTGATTTATATTTAAAAAGTGAAGATGAAAGTAATAGTCAATGGAAAGATTTTGCAACTTATTTGTAGGTAGAAAACTATTTTGATTTGGGTTTTGAGCAACGTATTTGTAAGTATTGTTATAATAAATTAAATGAAAATAGAATGCCTGCTAGAGCTGTACATAATAATCTTGAGTTGATAAATATTCCATCGGAACTGATGGATTTAAATACTTATGAGACTATTCTGATTCAATGTGTACATCCTATTCAGGCTATTGTTCGTATGGAGCCTAAGACTGGCAAATTGAACCCTTCAGATTTACAAAGAGGATTAAAGGGTAGAGTTGTATATTTGCCACTTGATTTAAAAACAATATGGAAACAATTGGTGTTGAAAATGTAGAAGAGGAACTTCTAGTTATTCTAGTTAATGGTGTACCTACAAAGAGTAAGACAATCTGGCAAGATTTAGTGGATGTTAGAAAAGTAAAAAAGGAAACGTTGTATTTAGTCAAAAACAATAAATACTAAAAAGATGTATACGTAGAAGAAGAAGAAGTAAGTGAAGAAGAGGACAATGATTTGTCTATTGGACAAATTGAAAAAGTTGACTTATCCAGAAGTGAAAAAAATTTATGAGCATTACAGTGTTCATCCACTGCATTCCAAAGAAGCAATAGGGAATGCTATTGAATTATTTCAGATGAAAAAAGCAAAAGGAAATCCTATTAGTGTATGGGAAGAAAATTTGGAAGGTCGTTGTTTCCCACAGTTATTCCCTACAGGTGAAGGTACACGATATGAGGATCGACCTATGCAGATTCCTGCATCTGAGTACCGGACAACAAGATTATATGCAGAAGATCCGAGGTTTCGCCAATGCATTCCATATTTGTTTCATCTTCTGTTTGAGAGTGACTTATCTGGTCTTTCTTATGCAGTAAACCATATCTTAAAAAGTGGAGTGCATCTGCAAAATGTTTCAGCAAAGGAATTTATGGATAAAGTGCAACAGAAAGATAGTGTTTTGGATTCACACCGAATTAATTTAATGGCTTGTCAGTGTGGTACTAATGAGTATTGGTACCGTCGTCATGGAGATTTGAAGTGCATGCTTAAAAACTTAGGAGCACCTACATGTTTTTTAACTCTAAGCTGTGCTGAGTATGCTTGGGAAGATTTACTTGAATTTCTTCGGGAGGCGAATGCAAACATAGAAAATATAAAGTACAAGACACCTGGAGAACTGTGTTCGTTGGATCCGGTTAATGTTTGCAGATATTTTAATCATAGATTTGAAGCTATGATGTCTTTTATTACAAACAAGAAAAATCCACCTCTTGGTGAAGTACTGGATTTCTTTTGGAGAAAAGAATATCAAGCAAGAGGTGCTCCTCATATTCATATGCTTTTATGGATCAAGGATGCTCCTAAATTTGGAACAGACTCGGATGAGACTGTACTGTCTTTTATTGAACAATATGCCACTTGTGACAAACCTAATAGTACAACTGATAAGGACTTAAGAGGAAAAGTGTTACGCTTTCAAAGTGATCGTTGTGGAAAATATTGTCAGCGAAAATTCAAATTAAGAGTAAATTCTACACCAAATGTCGTTTTGGATTTGCACGACCGGTACTTTCAAAAGGAAGAGTCAACAATTTGATGTCATCTTTGCGACATAACATCACAAGAAGGTCACCTAAAAATACGTACAATTTAAGAAGAGGTGAAGAATCCAAATATATAAATGACTATAACCCAGTCATTTTGTCCATGTGGAATGCTAACATGGACATACAATATGTTGCAGACAACTCTATTGCTGTGGCTCGATATGTAACGTCTTACATCACGAAATCTGAAAAGACGGAACTGAAGGAGATGTGGGAAGACATTTCTCATGAAAAGAGCCTAAGCAAGGAATTGTATACGTACAGTTTGAAGATGTTGTCTCATCGAGAAATTGGAGCATATGAATGTTGTGATCGGTTATGATCAGCAAGTCTTTATGCAAAATCAAGAACTATCCTCTGGGTGAGTTTGGGTCTTGCAGAAACACGAAACCGTGTTCTGAAACCTGTGCAAGAAATTGAATATTTAGCACAGAAAGAACCAAACAGTACAGACATTCTGAAAACAAATATGTTGGATACATACTATCCAAATAGAAGTACTCTGCTTGAAAATATTTGTCTGTACGAAATACTTCAAAACTACAGTTTTAAAAGGAATATTACAGAGAATATTGATAAAGGTGTACACTCTGTAATTGGACATGAAGGATGTCTGGTGAAACAAAGAAAAGGACACTTGATTAATCATCGAAAACTGAGTTGCGATACACCTGACAAAAGAGAATTTTACTATTTAGCTCTTTTGCAACTCTTTAAACCATGGCATACAGAAGAGGAACTACTTGGTGACTTTGATAGTTATGAAGATTCATTTAACGCATCTAAAAGTAGTATCGAATGTCCTGTTTTCAGTAATTATCTCCAAATGTTGAATGACGAAATAGAGCAAGAAGCAACAATTGCAGCGGAGATTGCTAGATACAGTTCACAAGGTAGTCAAAGTTCGACTTCATTAAGTCAAGATCCACTGGGACAACCAATTATCCAAAATAAAGCAGCCACTGCCATGGATGAGGTGGAAAGAGCAATGCAGCTAGGTCAAGAGGAAGTAATAAACTTAGAAGAATTGAAGAAGCAATTTAATCTTGAGCAAAGACAGATATATGATGAAGTGACAGAGCACATTAAGCATGGCTTTCGTCATGAGAAAAAAGAATGCTCATGTATGTCATTTGAACCTATTCGACTTTATGTAAGTGGAGAAGCTGGAACTGGTAAAAGTTTCCTAATTAAAGCAATTACTACATATTTAAAGCAAAGAACTCATTCAACACTGTCTTGTGTTGTTACTGCTCCAACTGGATTGGCAGCACATAATATTAAAGGTATTACTTTACATCGTTTACTGATGCTGCCAGTTGAACATGAAAATAAATTACAATATCACAAGCTATCTGGAGAAGCTTG
Source organism: Lissotriton vulgaris (assembly GCF_964263255.1). Lineage (NCBI taxonomy): Eukaryota > Metazoa > Chordata > Amphibia > Caudata > Salamandridae > Lissotriton > Lissotriton vulgaris. The sequence continues at coordinate 224,608,219 of NC_141685.1, forward strand.
TTTTGCGGTTTCTAGAGTCCTTAAAAAAATGAAACTTCTCATTATTGATGAGGTAAGCATGGTATCCAATTTAATGCTTGCTTTTGTGCATTTAAGAATGCAACAGATTCTTAAGACAGAGTATGATGTGTTATTTGGAGGTAAACATGTCATAGTTTTTGGAGATCTACTGCAGCTAACTCCTGTGAAAGGACAACCTGTATTTGAAACTGTTACACATGAAGAGACCAGAAAGTGCCTGGGCAGTATTGGAATTGTTAATATATGGTCACATTTCAAATATACTGAACTGATTCAAAATATGCGACAGAAAAAGGATACTAAATATGGACATATTCTTCAAGATATAAGGATTGGAAAACTAACTGAGGATGCGAAAGAAACTCTACGAACACGATTACTTTCCAAGCTGTTTCCTAACGAAGATAATGTACCTGAGAAAATATATAGTAAAGAGGTAGCAGATAAGTCAGTCATATGTTTGATACCAACTCTCAAAGAATGTTCTGTTTTCAATGAAAAAATGTTGAAGTTAGAAAATCAAGAAATTAAGAAACTGGAAGCTAAAGATAGAATAGAGCATGAAGGTAGTACTATTGTTTTGTCTGAAAAGTTGAAGTTAAAATTGGATTCTCTTCAGAAATCTATATCTAAAACTGCTGGCTTAGAAAAAAATCTGTATGTATGCTTAAATTGTCGGATTATTTTACGAAGAAATTTACATGTAGAAAGAGGTTTGGTAAATGGAGCAATGGGTAATGTTGTTAGTTTTGTCAATTACTCAAATAGAGATGAGATTGAATTTTTAAGAATCAAATTTGATGGAATTGAGGAAGTTCAACAATTCAGTCGCTGTTCAACTCGTTTTTTGCTTGTGAAAGACTTATATGTCCGTCGGAAGCAATTTCCAATTTGTTTGGCATACGCAGTGACTATTCACAAATCTCTAGGTTTAAGTGTAGATTGTGCTTTGGTAAATATTGGAAGCACTGTATTCAAAGAGGGTATGGCATATGTTGCTCTATCTCGAGTTAGAACTTATGTGGACTTTATCTAATTGATTTTGATGAGACAAAGATTAGTGCAGATCTAAATTGTATGAAGGAGTATAATAGGTTAAGAAGAGAATATGCTCCAAGTTTACCTCAATATCCTTCATTTGAAAAGTGTATGGTTGGTCAGAAAAGGAGAAATGTGGAAAAATGTACCGAAGTAGTAGAGAAACGAAGAAAAAAAGATGTAGCTGTCAATGGTAGCAGTAAGAAAAAGGTTAGTGTTGAACAGATTGTTGGATTTAAGTTACTAAGGAATGTTTTAGACATATGTGCAGGTCTAAATCAATTTTCTCAGAATATTCAGCAAGATTGTCAGGAATTTATTATGTATATGCTTACAGTTTTGGAAGATGAAGGTGTAGATATTGATAGTCTTTTTGGCCTTTCTTATAAATGGGAACATAAGTGTGATAATTGTTCATTTTCAAGTACTACTGATATACACACTGAAAGATTTATATATTTAACATTACCAGACTGTAAAGAAGTGTCCTTTAATAAAGTAGTTAAAGATGCGCATCAGAACATGGTCTGCTGTCAATGTAACTCTGAAATGTTATCAACATTATTTATCCACAGAAATGGACAATATGTAATTTTAATGTTTCAACGATGCAGAGCTGATGGGAGTAAATTGTCAACTTTAATTAAAAATTTTGTGGCTTCTCAAGTATCTATTTCTAGAAGAACATTTATAACTGTAGCCATTATTTTTCATGAAGGGCCTTCAACTTCATCAGGACATTACACAGCTTATTTGAAGTCTCCAACAGGCTGGACACTCTGCAATGATAGTCAATTGACTTTTCAGAAACGTTTGCCTTTTCACTTAACTAATTCTTATCTGCTATTTTTGCAACCCAAATTTCAGTAAAATTACTTGGTGTAGGAAGATTAACACTGTAAAGATATGAAACTCTGTTGTTTAGAAATATCATGTGACTGAGGGTGTGCAAATCTATAAATGAAATTTATATTTGACATAGTGATAGTATCAGGTACAAGTTTACTTAATGTTGATGGAAATGGATAACAGTAAGATTAAGTAATTTGAGAAAATAACTACTTAACTCATACTATTTGGCCACGCGGAAACATATGAGGCAATAAAATGTACACTTGAGATAAATGTTTTCAGAACATATTTCAATGGAAGTTTGTTGAGAGTTATTTAAAAAATAACGAGTTAACTCATACTATTTGGCCACGTGGAAAGGTATGAGAGAAGAAAATGTGTACTTAAGATAAATGTTTTTAGAATATATTTGGACGGAAATTTGTTGAGAGGTATTTAAAAAATAATGAGTTAACTCATACTATTTGGCCACGCGGAAAGGTATGAGAGAAGAAAATGTGTACTTAAGATAAATGTTTTTAGAATATATTTGGACGGAAGTTTGTTGAGAGGTATTTAAAAAATAGCGAGTTAACTCATACTATTTGGCCATGCGGAAAGGTATGAGAGAAGAAAATGTGTACTTAAGATAAATGTTTTAAGAACATACTTGCACGGAGCTTAGTTGAGACGTATTTAAAAATAAGTGCTATAGTTTAATTAGTTTGTAACTGAGGAAGATGTACTGTGCTTACTCAAGAAATTGCGAATTAGAGAAAAACATTTAAGACATGTTTTTTTCAGGTATTTATATTATATAGAGAGATCTTGTACGGGTTTTTTAAACACAATCGTTTGGATTGTGTTTTTTTTCCCCGCTGTTACATGATGATTACTATTGAAATCACTGTTTATAGTGAAAATCAATATATTCTGAGGACAGCAAAAATAAACCATGTAATATGTTGTTTAAGTTATTTTGTTACATTGGATTTAGAAATATGTATTGTAACACATTTTTTTTATTGTCTTCCACAGATATTACATTTAAAAGGTAAGTACAACTAATAACATCTGAGAGTTTACTTTGCCTCTCTCTTATCCTTATTCTTTTCATCACCTTCCTTTGTCAGGTCTGTTCAGTCACGCTTATTCCGTTTCATTCATCCACATTTTGCGTTGTTTAATTTTCTCTCCTGTTTCTCTAACATCTTTTCTGTCACTATTTTATTCAGTCTATCTATCTCTTCAGTTTGATTCTTCCATTGTCTCATGGTGACTCACCTTTATTGACCTTATATCAGCTTTGTTTCTTGAATCTTAATTCGTTTGTCTTACTGTACCTTAAATTTTATTCCCTTAGTCTGCTTTCATTAATTATGCTCAATTCTTAAACTTAAATCTAAAGGGCTCATTTATAAAAGCCTTGCGCCACCGACGCGCCACTATTTTCCCATGTTAAAAGTGACGCATGGGCGGTGCAAGGCCTTCATAAATAAGGCCCATAGTTTACTTCCCTTACCCTACTTCATTTCTATTTATTTGTCTCTTACAGTCCTTGTGTATTTCTACTCCGTTCATCTTCTGTTTTTTAGTCTGTTTCTCTTACTGTTTTTCCTTTATTTTATCTATCTCCTTAAGATATTCCTGTACTCTTACTGTGTTTCTTTAAGAGAGTGTTTATTTCGTATACTATCACTAATCATACTCTTATTTTCTCTCTCACTTTACTTTTGTTTAGACACTCATTCCTTCAGTGCTATTATCTCTTTCAATTAATTACCTTACTCATTGATTTATATACTACACATTCTCTCTGTGTCTCTTACTCTCCCTCAGTCTTTTTTTCTTTCACTTTCTGTTTCTTTCACTCCTACTTTTTTTTGTTTTATGAAATGTACATTATAACCTTATTTTTACTTTTCTTCCACAGATACTATGTTTTTTAAAGAAATTTAGTTTTACTTTGTTACTATTTCTTAGGTAAGTATAAAAAATAAAGAAACTTTTCCACCACTGTGTTATTTCTTTGTGTATCCTGGTCATACCAGTGTCATGTTTTATGTGAGCACTTCCACAAAAGATTGGGTGCACTGTCATAAGGAGCGCCTTAAAAGTGATTTTATGAAATCAGCGACATTTCACTAAGTGAGTTCAACAACGCTGATATATGAAAACATTGGAGGTAAATGATGTTAAATGTTAAATGGTGTTGTTTCCAGGGCTTTAAGAGGTGTTAAAAAAATTGGGGGGTCTCCTCAAAGAGTGTTGGTTGTAATTCAGAGGGCAGTTTAAAACACATAGGCTAGAAATCTGCGCTTAGATTAGTGTTGCGCCCGACTGGTGTTTTATTGTTTCTGTCATTCTATGCAGATATTTAATATAGCAAGTATTTTCTTACGAAAAAGAAAACATGACTTTTGGCTTTGTGAATGATTGCTAATTTCTTAAAATAAAAAAGCAGCAACCATGGCATTGTTGAATATAGTATTGTAAATACTTATGTTCTAGAATAATGAGAGAGTAAAAGAAGGTTAACCTGATCTTTTAAACTTATTTCACAGGCTTCTTTAAAGGAAGTGTTCTATATCATTGTAGTGTGGGCGTTTCACTTTTTTATACCTAACACAATCCCTTCTGTACACTGTAGCAGGAGGAGCGCTACATACTTGAACATCCTTCAGTACCCCATTTTCATTCAGTAAGTGGCAATGAGCCCGATACAGAACTTCAATGGGCGGGAGGGGCTGCTCCTGTGCTCCTGGAGGAGTGCGAGGCCGCTCCAGCAGTGGGAGTGAGGCCTCTCAGAGGGGAGCAGCGCAGCTCCTTCTGATGCCCACAATTGCAGATAACAGGGTATGGATGTCCGTGGAATTTATGGACGGTTAGTCACTCTGGAGTATGCGTGGCGCCTCATTACGGCGCACAGGGGAGCCGCGGTGCATAGTTTGAGAATCAGACACTTAGGAGATAAACCTTCATATTAGCAAGGCTCGTAAGTGATAAAAATCGCCGCTGCTCGGCGTTCTAAATATCGACGCTATCAGCGGAATTTTCTGCGGTGTTAGTGCTTTAATATCAATGGGAACACATATGTGATAGTAAATCCTGTAACAGCCGGCGGTACTTAACATTACTGCGTGAAAACAAACGTTGTTTTTACGCAGCAATGTGTGCCTTGTAATTAGGGGACGGGGTGGATTTCGTTTTATTTTCCACACCCTCATGTTAACGCTGCCGAATGCTTGATTACAGCAGGCTTTAACAGTCCTACGATAAACAAGTTTATTCCACCTCTTTTTCTCGCTACGCCTCTTGTCGTGATAGGGTGTTTTCCCCTCCAACCACATTTTGCATGTGCTTTGATCTACGCCCACTTTGCATGTCATTAACTTACTGTGCGCAACATATGCAAAATGGTCTTACGGCAGGCAATGTAATGCCGTTTTCACGAAGGTGCTGGAGAATATTTTCAAGGATAGGTAAAACATTAACGCCGCTTTTTTCTGCAGAAAAGTGCAGATATAGCGGCGATAAAGGCCTTGATAATAAGCTCTATGAATTGCAATCGAACCTAATGTTAGATGTAAAGACAACTAACGTAGGTTTTGGTTGCAATTCATAGAACATACTATGAAGGCTATTATTGTCATTTTATCGGCAGTGTCCTGTCAATGAAACCAATGATAATGTATTACGTCTCCTTCATAATATGCCCCAAGTATCGTCGCTTTTTTCCATAATTGTCCTGAAAAAAAGCGTTGATACTTCAGCTTGTGAATAGAGCTCTTTTTGGTACAATGAGTTAGTTCTGAAAAGAACTTTTTTTTTTTTTTGGTAACCAGTGTTATATTGTTTTTGACTTTTAAAACTGGAACCAAAATTTTTAAGTTTAACACTGTGAAACTGGATCAAAATGAAATGAGAAAAATCATCTTCTGTCGGAGCATTGATGATCATTAATTCTTCTCTCAATCAGAGTGAGGCTCTGCTCTCCGTACACAATAATTTCTCCACACAAGTTGCATTTCATATGCACCTTTGACAAATATGGTCTCAAGCCCATCTCTGCACTGGATGGAGATACAGGTCGTCCACCAGAAGATGTGCTGGCCACAGCTGATGGTAGTTGTGTTGCCAGAGCTCTTGTCGATGCCTGTGCAAATTTCTCAGGATGCACTTGCCTCACATGCCTCATCATCGTATGTATTGAAAACGAATACTTTTTGGAAGGATTTCCTCTTGAAAGATCTGCGTCACAAATTGTGCAAGTGACTTTGGGCGCATTCACTTTTTTTGATCCTTAGGAAAAGAAAAAAATTGCCAGATGAAAGATTCCTTCTTTCTTGTTAAAGGTAGCCGATAATTTTCTTCAGATTCTGACGATGAATTCTGAGCAGCAGCCATTTCACCAAAGTCTTTGGAAAGATGTAAAACGTTCTTCTCTCTTGAGAGTAAAGAAGATAGTGAGGGAAGTGGGTGGCATCCGTGAAAATTCCAGAACAGAAACTACTAACAACCAATTGGAAGTGTTCTTTTCGAGTCACATGACTTGACATGCGCGCATTAGGACGTGTACGCGATGACATTTCCCTGGTTACGTACGTCATTTGGAAGTATCGGTCTAATTCACTGAAGTTTCAAAACGTAAAAAGTAGGAAAGCTAAACATCTCAGAAGATGCAAGTTCAAAATTGTAAAAGTATAAAACTTTTTATGTTTTTGCCCTGGGGTGTGCGCACCGGGTCGCGCACGAAAGTTGAAAAAGGCGTTGTGTTCAATTTAGTCAAAAGTTTCAAAACGTTAAAAAGAAGGCATGGTACAGTCTCCTTGACCTATTATAACTTCTCTGGGGGGTCTATGAAGAAATTTGATGGGTCGAAACTGCAATGTTTTCCGGAAATATATAGCGCGGTGCGCGCACCCGGTCGCGCACGAAAGTTTACAAAGGCGATCTGTTTTAAAAACTGACAAATTTCAAAACGTTCAAAAAAAGGCAAGGTACACACTCCCTAATCCACTAGAGCTTTAAAAGGAGTCCCTAAATAAGTCTGCAAATTAACAAAACTGTTTTTTTCCCGATAAAAACATTTACTGAAATTCATTGATAAAACTATAAGTTGTAATCACGATATCATTAATAATTAGCATTTTAAAAACCTATGAAATTCACTGAAAAAACCATTGGTTTTAAACCCGTTATAGTTAGGAAGTAGCATTCAAAAAACCTATGAAATTCACTAAAAAAACCATAGGTTTTAAACACGTTATAGTTAGGAAGTAAAATTTAAAAAAACTATGAAATTCACTGAAAAAACCATAGGTTTGACACATGTTATAGTTAGCTGGACATTTCATTCATATAAAACCAATGAAATTCCCCCGTTATAGTTACTTCAGCTAACTATAACTCGTGCGCCCGCAATGCACTGCTGATGACTTCACATATTATATTACCCCAAAACCCAAACCTAGCCCTGAACCCTAAAAACACCCTTGTACCCCAAAACTAAAACCTAGCCCTGAACCCTAAAAATACTCCTGTATGCCAAAACTCAAACCTAGTCCTGAACCCTTAAAATACCCCTGTACCCCAAAACCCAAACCTAGCCCTGAATCCTTAAAATACCCCTGTACCCCAACACCCAAAACTACCCCTGAACCCTAAAAATACCCTTATACCCCCAAACCTAAACCTAGCCCTGAACCCTAAAAATACCCCTGTACCTCATAACCCAAAACTATATCTGAACCCTTAAAATACCCAAACACCCCAAAATATATTCCTCAGTACCCCAAAACATATACCTCTATACCCATACTTACCTTATCCAAACATTTAAAAAAACATGCTTTTACCATTCATGCGTTTACAACGAATTTTGTTGTAAATGTATGCGTGGTAAAAGCATATAAAATGTAATGCCATGCGTTATAATGGCATTGCGGAGTCATGGTACTTTCATAATGAAAGTAGGCGGAGTGATGGTCTGCGGAAAGAAAGTTGCGGAATAATGGGTTTTTACCCTCCCCCGGTAAGTACATTGGTGGCACGGCGGCCCACATCTCCAGCAACATACTCATATTTTTTCATCACCGATTTGAAAAATGCACATGTCTCTCTCATTGATGGCCAGCACCTACATACACTTTTAGACACACCTCCCGCCACAAGTTCTAGAATTGCGAACTTTAGAGCTGGGGAGCTACGTTCGAATCTCGGCATCAGGTCAACATCCTGTGATTCCAGGCAAATTGCTTTGTCTCCCCGTGCCTACCACAAATTAATGTGTTCTTCTGTAATGAAAATTGTGCTCATGCCATGTTGTCGAGTTCGCGCTATATAATATCGAAGGACAAATAAAGTAGGGAAACTCGAGTTCACACACTACTGAATGCGCACTCTTAAGTGCATCAGCAGCGCACTGTGAATCGGAGTGTTTCACAGGCCTGCAACAGATAAGAAATGCTATCAAAACGAAATCCTACAAAACAATATACTACTGGCCGGCAGCAATTCATACCCGGACAACGTCGGGACGGGCTGCTAGTATATATATATATATATATTTAAAAAATATTTGTAAAAAAATAAAAATGTAAAATATATATTTATTTATATACATATGCATTATTAAGTATATATATATATATACATGTATATATATATATGTACATATATATATATATGTATATACATATACACATATATATATATATATATGTGGTCAGTACATTTACTAAGTTTATAACTTCACCACACATGCCTTTGCGTTGTAAAGTTATATGCGGGGTAAAAGATTGAGGAGTGATAGTACTGGGGAGTAATGGCTCATGCGTTGTAATAAATGCGGAGTCATGGTATGCGGGATTATAGTTTGCGGAATAACATCACATATTCAGGTAAATCACTATCCCATCTATTTAGTGAGACACTTTAAATTACTTACGCACACAGTCAATCACAGTAGTAGCAAATCCTCCATCCAGACACTTCTACATCCACTTAGTCTTCAAAACGGAAGTGATCTTTTTTGGTAAAGGCCCCCCTCCTCCCTCAGAGCTATGGTGGCCAACGGAGATGGGCCAAGCGCCCTCACCTAGCCTCACGGCAAAAAATCTTGGAGTGAGGTGGGATGTCCTTTACCTCGCATATTCAACAGGTAGTCGGTTGTTGTTTGAGTAAGCTGAGGAATCTCCGTAAGATTCTGAGACTTCTCCCTGAGATTTGTCGGAAAACAGTAATCCATGCCACAGTAACATCTAGGCTGGATTACGCAAACGGACTCTATCTGGGCTTACCTAAATACCCGATTCAAAAACTTCAGTTGGTCCAAAATGCGGCTGCGAGACTGTTATTGCGGATTCCTTTTAAGCATTCAGTCTCTCCATATCTGCGATCACTGCACTGGCTACCAGTTGCCAACAGAATCAAATTTAAGGCACTTACGTTGGCCTTCAGATCCCTGTTTGGCACCTGTCCTAAGTATTTGAAAACCCGGCTCCCGAGATACGTCCAGGCCTGTGCGCTTCGTTCCAATTGCCGTGTTCAACTTGTCGTCCCACGAGCAAAAAGGGCTCGATTGGGGGGTCGAACTTTTTCGGCAAATGTTACAACGCTATGGAATACCCTGCCCCCAGCAATTCAGCAAGCCCCCTCTGAACCTTGCTTCAAACGGTTGCTAAAGACTTGGCTCTTTACCCAACCACGCTAAGCTCCCTCGCTTCAACCATCCAGGTCGGCTGTGTTCTTCCTAGCGCCGGGACACCTCCTCGTGGGGTAGCTGTTCGCCCTTTACAAAATGCTGTATTATTATTTTATTAATGCTGATTCCTATATATATAATAGTTATATAAATAACAAACCAAACCACATTCACTGGATGATGTCAACAGTGATGTCATTTGAGATGTCATGAATGATGTAATATATGACATCATCAGCAGTGGATTGTGGCGCGCTAGTTATACTTAGTACAACTAACTATAACAGACGAATTTCAAATATTTTGTATGAGTAAAATGTCCAGCTAACTATAACACCCCCGAAACCTATGGTTGTTTCAGTGAATTTCTAAGGTTTTTTAAATGCTAATTTCTAACTATAATGTGCCTGAAACCTATGGTTTTTTCAGTGAAAAATATATATATATATATATATATATATATATATATATATATATATATATATATATATATATATATATATATATATATATATATATATACATGTAAAACAGTTTTAGGAGCAGGATGTAAGGGATATAGGGGTCATGGGTGGGAAAGTGTATTAATGCTAAGGCATCAGCTATGACACCTGAGTATTAAATATGTAATATATTTAAACATCATTTAATATTGTTTACATTATTTATGCACACCATTAAAACAAAAAAATATGGGCTTATGATTGGGGTTAGAATATGCTTTATGAATATGTATATTTAATTTGGGGATGTGGGAAACAACTCTTTAAATATAATATGAGGCAATTTATTTTGAAATATTATTTAAAAAAATCCCAGGATTGGTATTAGCAATGTGTATACAATACGGCTGCTATTTATAAATGTAATTAAAGTATGTTGAATAAACAAATTATGGAGAGGCTTTAGAGCTACCATTAATTTATTACAATGTTTGACTAAAAAAATATATGTAGAGAAAATCAATTCTAAATTAGTGTTAGGGTAAGACACGGTTAGTATTAATTAGATTTGAAGTATGTTAATGATAATTACATTATGATTAAGGAAATTGGTGGCATGGGTGAAGACAAGGTAATTTGTATGCAATTGAAAGAGGGGCGAAGTAAAGGTATGGGGGTGTAAAGGTGGCCGAAGTAAAGGTACAGGGAAGTAAAGGTTGCAAATTAAAGGAAATGG